>NC_140768.1:49045560-54404780 GCF_044657685.1 Stegodyphus dumicola | reverse complement strand
GACCCATCTTAAATGAGGTATGGTTAAAATAAATATTCGTACAAAGAAATTAGGGAATTCAAAAGCAATTGGCATTTGTGTAATGTATGGCATATTGAGCGTGAAATTAAAAGTTTCTGTGTAAAAAAACTGTGTCAAAAAGTGAAAAGGTTGACTCGGCAGAAGAAAGCAAATGTAATTTTTTAAATTGTTTTAAGAGAGTTAAAAAAGCACTGTAAGAGAGTAAATAAAACTGCATTTAGTAGTTTGCAATGTATTGAAAACGAAACCAGAGTTTATCACCTTGCACTGAATGAAGAAAAATTCCTGTAGTGAAAAATAAACTGCTTCGATTTAAAATTTACCCCATAACTAAAATGAAAATGTGTTGTGTAAAGGTGAGAAGTAAATCTAGGAGGTTCTCTATTTAAAACTTAAAAAGAAAATTTATTTTAAACCAAATAGAAAACTGCACAGTTAAAAATAAAAGTTGACCGATTGTATAAGTAGACATTTTAAAGCCCCCTCATTTTTGCTAGAGTATTAATGATGGTCCTCCCATACGTTATCCTCCCATACGTTAATAATCGTCAATTTAGTAAAAAAATTGCAGCAGTAAAGGTGTGAATCTTTTAATTTATCCTAAACAACCATGCAGAGAGTTAGTGTTCCTCCATTGCTTGGTAAGTTAAACTGTTGTTATTAAGTCTTTGAATCATGAGTAAAAAGTATTATTACTTTAAATATTGTAATGTGTGACCTTTCGATTTCATCTGAAAATATTTTCCATTGTGTAAAAGTGAACCATTTTTATATTGGCTTGGATAGTTAAGGTTGAATTATTATTTTAGAAGATACGTAGTGAAAAGTAAACTGCTTCGATTTAAAATTTACCCCATAACTAAAATGAAAATGCGTTGTGTAAAGGAGAGAAGTAAATATAAGAGGTTCTCTATTTAAAACTTAAAATTTATTTTAAGCAAACAAAATAGAAAACTGCACAGTTAAAAATAAAAGTTGACCGATTGTATAAGTAGAGATTTTAAAGCCCCCTCATTTTTGCTAGAGTATTAATGATGGTCCTCCCATACGTTAATAATCATCAATTTAGTAAAAAAATTGCAGCAGTGAAGGTGTGAATCTTTTAATTTATCCTAAACCACCATGCAGAGAGTTAGTGTTCCTCTATTGCTTAGTAAGTTAAACTGTTGATATTAAGTCTTTGAATCACGAGTAAGAAGTATTATTTACTTTTAATACTGTAATGTGTGACCCTTCGATTTCATCTGAAAATATTTTCCATTGTGTAAAAATGAACCCCTTTTATGTTGGCCTGGACAGTGAAGGTTTGACCATTGTTTTAGAAGATACTTTTCTGATAACGAATCTCCCCCTGCAGCAAGGTCTGATAACGAATCTCCCCCTGCAGCAAGGTATAAGTTTTCTTGTTATGTGTTCCTGTTGAATTGCAAAATTAGTAAAGTTTATGTAGAGTTAATATCTGACCTATCTGCATTGAAATAATGGTAGAAGGTTTGTGTTTCATTTTATAGGCAGACCTTTAATCGAGAAGTGTTTCCAATACCCAAAAGGGCAGTTCCAGAAAAACGTTAAAAAATTATTATAGTATTTCGGTACTGAAAGATGTGTTTAACATTTGATACTAAATTTGTGAAAAATATCCTTTTGAAAATAACTAGAAAAACGAAAATTGATATGAAAATAAATCAAAAAACGAAAATTGATATGAGTGTCCTGTACAGAGAAGTAATACTAGCGAAATTGTAAAATAAAGAAAAGGTCGTGATAATGTTGTGTGTGAAATTGTGGTTATTCCCCTCGTTTAAACCACCCCCTTAACTAAGATTTAAATTAGAGGAATTAATTAGTTGTACTGTGTACAGTAGAAAAAAGTAAACGTATGTTCTCCTCAGTTTTAAAATTAAATATTTAGAATTAAGCCTATGAAAGAAAAGAGTTTTTTAACAAAACAGTTTGGTGTTTAAGGTAGCAAAATGGTTAATAGAGTTGTTTTTCAAGAATGATAATAGTTTTACATATTATGAAAAGATAAGAAGTTGACTGGTGTAGCAGTGATAACATTGAAGGTGTGACCATTATATTAGGAGATTTACCTGGTAAAGAAATGTCAACGCAGCAAGATTTGTATTCCGTAAGCTATATTAGCTGTCGATTTCATATTGGAACAATGTATAGAGGTATAACTTACCCTGAAGACTACGTGTGACCCCTAGAATTTATCTTTCTGAACATCATAGCCAATTTACCCGAGCTGTGTCCTTGCAAAAATACGTAAAATATTGGAAGTCGCTAGAGATTAAACTGAGTGACCCATCTTAAATGAGGTATGGTAAAAATAAATATTCGTACTGAAAGCAGTCAGGTAGAATGTGGTATTAAAAGTGTCTGTGTAAAAAAACTATGTCAAAAAGTGAAAAGGTTGACTCGGCAGAACAGCAAATGTAATTTTTGAAATTGTTTTAAGAGAGTAAAGCACTGTTTATGTGGCATTGTAAAATAATTGTTAATTTAGAGATTTTAAAAAATAAGTGTTTAAAATAAAGGGTGTGTCATTTCTATACCGAAGGATAATGTGGTATTAAATGTGTAAAATGTTTTTCCTCTCAAAAGCAAAAGTAGTGTTCAAAAGTGTAAAATTTGAATTCACAAGTGTGAAACTAATGAGATTTACCAGTTATGTAATAGTGAGAGGGTGAAAAATGGTTACTGTGTGTTGCCCCCTAAAATCGCTTAGCATCAAAATTCCTCGAAATGTGTTAGAAATTAAAAATAAATTGCTTTGATTTAAAATTTACCCCATAACTAAAATGAAACTGTGTTTGTGTAAAGGAGAGAAGTAAATCTAGGAGGTTCTGTATTTAAAACTTAAAATTTATTGTAAGCAAACAAAATAGAAAACTGCACAGTTAAAAATAAAAGTTGACCGATTGTATAAGTAGAGATTTTATAGCTCCTCATTTTTGCTAGAGTATTAATGATGGTCCTCCCATACGTTAATAATCATGAATTTAGTGAAAAAATTGCAGCAGTGAAGGTGTGAATCTTGCAATTTACCCTAAACCACCATGCAGAGAGTTAGTGTTCCTCCATTGCTTATTAAGTTAAACTGATATTAAGTCTTTGAATCATGAGTAAGAAGTATTATTTACTTTAAATACTGTAATGTGTGACCCTTCGATTTCATCTGAAAATATTTTCCATTGTGTAAAAATTAACCCCTTTTATGTTGGCCTGGACAGTGAAGGTTTGACCATTGTTTTAGAAGATACTTTTCTGATAACGAATCTTCACCTGCAGCAAGGTATAAGTTTTCTTGTTATGTGTTCCTGTTGAATTGAAAAATTAGTAGAGTTTACGTAGAGTTAATATCTGACCTATCTGCATTGAATTAATGGTAGAAGGTTCGTGTTTCATTTTATAGGCAGACCTTTAATCGAGAAGTGTTTCCAATACCCAAAAGGGCAGTTCCAGAAAAACGTTAAAAAATTATTATAGTATTTCGGTACTGAAAGATGTGTTTAACATTTGATACTAAATTTGTGAAAAATATCCTTTTGAAAATAACTAGAAAAACAAAAATTGATATGAAAATAAATGAAAAAACGAAAATTGATATGAGTGTCCTGTACAGAGAAGTAATACTAGCGAAATTGTAAAATAAAGAAAAGGTCGTGATAATGTTGTGTGTGAAATTGTGGTTATTCCCCTCGTTTAAACCACCCCCTTAACTAAGATTTAAATTAGAGGAATTAATTAGTTGTACTGTGTACAGTAGAAAAAAGTAAACGTATGTTCTCCTCAGTTTTAAAATTAAATATTTAGAATTAAGCCTATGAAAGAAAAGAGTTTTTTAACAAAACAGTTTGGTGTTTAAGGTAGCAAAATGGTTAATAGAGTTGTTTTTCAAGAATGATAATAGTTTTACATATTATGAAAAGATAAGAAGTTGACTGGTGTAGCAGTGATAACATTGAAGGTGTGACCATTATATTATGAGATTTACCTGGTAAAGAAATGTCAACGCTGCAAGATTTGTATTCCGTAAGCTATATTAGCTGTCGATTTCATATTGGAACAATGTATAGAGGTATAACTTACCCTGAAGACTACGTGTGACCCCTAGAATGTATCTTTCTGAACATAATAGCCAATTTACCCGAGCTGTGTCCTTGCAAAAATACGTAAAATATTGGAACTCTCTAGAGATTAAACTGGTTGACCCATCTTAAATGAGGTATGGTTAAAATAAATATTCGTACAAAGAAATTAGGGAATTCAAAAGCAATTGGCATTTGTGTAATGTATGGCATATTGAGCGTGGTATTAAAAGTTTCTGTGTAAAAAAACTATGTCAAAAAGTGAAAAGGTTGACTCGGCAGAACAAAGCAAATGTAATTTTTTAAATTGTTTTAAGAGAGTTAAAAAAGCACTGTAAGAGAGTAAATAAAACTGCATTTGAAATTGTTTTAAGAGAGTTAAAAAAGCACTGTAAGAGAGTAAATAAAACTGCATTTAGTAGTTTGCAATGTATTGAAAACGAAACCAGAGTTTATCACCTTGCACTGAATGAAGAAAAATTCCTGTAGTGAAAAATAAACTGCTTCGATTTAAAATTTACCCCATAACTAAAATGAAAATGTGTTGTGTAAAGGAGAGAAGTAAATCTAGGAGGTTCTCTATTTAAAACTTAAAAAGAAAATTTATTTTAAACAAACCAAATAGAAAACTGCACAGTTAAAAATAAAAGTTGACCGATTGTATAAGTAGACATTTTAAAGCCCCCTCATATTTGCTAGAGTATTAATGATGGTCCTCCCATACGTTATCCTCCCATACGTTAATAATCGTCAATTTAGTAAAAAAATTGCAGCAGTAAAGGTGTGAATCTTTTAATTTATCCTAAACAACCATGCAGAGAGTTAGTGTTCCTCTATTGCTTAGTAAGTTAAACTGTTGATATTAAGTCTTTGAATCACGAGTAAGAAGTATTATTTACTTTAAATACTGTAATGTGTGACCCTTCGATTTCATCTGAAAATATTTTCCATTGTGTAAAAATGAACCCCTTTTATGTTGGCCTGGACAGTGAAGATTTGACCATTGTTTTAGAAGATACTTTTCTGATAACGAATCTCCCCCTGCAGCAAGGTCTGATAACGAATCTTCACCTGCAGCAAGGTATAAGTTTTCTTGTTATGTGTTCCTGTTGAATTGCAAAATTAGTAGAGTTTACGTAGAGATAATATCTGACCTATCTGCATTGAAATAATGGTAGAAGGTTCGTGTTTCATTTTATAGGCAGACCTTTAATCGAGAAGTGTTTCCAATACCCAAAAGGGCAGTTCCAGAAAAACGTTAAAAAATTATTATAGTATTTCGGTACTGAAAGATGTGTTTAACATTTGATACTAAATTTGTGAAAAATATCTTTTTGAAAATAACTAGAAAAACGAAAATTGATATGAAAATAAATCAAAAAACGAAAATTGATATGAAAATAAATCAAAAAACGAAAATTGATATGAGTGTCCTGTACAGAGAAGTAATACTAGCGAAATTGTAAAATAAAGAAAAGGTCGTGATAATGTTGTGTGTGAAATTGTGGTTATTCCCCTCGTTTAAACCACCCCCTTAACTAAGATTTAAATTAGAGGAATTAATTAGTTGTACTGTGTACAGTAGAAAAAAGTAAACGTATGTTCTCCTCAGTTTTAAAATTAAATATTTAGAATTAAGCCTATGAAAGAAAAGAGTTTTTTAACAAAACAGTTTGGTGTTTAAGGTAGCAAAATGGTTAATAGAGTTGTTTTTCAAGAATGATAATAGTTTTACATATTATGAAAAGATAAGAAGTTGACTGGTGTAGCAGTGATAACATTGAAGGTGTGACCATTATATTAGGAGATTTACCTGGTAAAGAAATGTCAACGCAGCAAGATTTGTATTCCGTAAGCTATATTAGCTGTCGATTTCATATTGGAACAATGTATAGAGGTATAACTTACCCTGAAGACTACGTGTGACCCCTAGAATTTATCTTTCTGAACATCATAGCCAATTTACCCGAGCTGTGTCCTTGCAAAAATACGTAAAATATTGGAAGTCGCTAGAGATTAAACTGAGTGACCCATCTTAAATGAGGTATGGTAAAAATAAATATTCGTACTGAAAGCAGTCAGGTAGAATGTGGTATTAAAAGTGTCTGTGTAAAAAAACTATGTCAAAAAGTGAAAAGGTTGACTCGGCAGAACAGCAAATGTAATTTTTGAAATTGTTTTAAGAGAGTAAAGCACTGTTTATGTGGCATTCTAAAATAATTGTTAATTTAGAGATTTTAAAAAATAAGTTTTTAAAATAAAGGGTGTGTCATTTCTATACCGAAGGATAATGTGGTATTAAAAGTGTAAAATGTTTTTCCTCTCAAAAGCAAAAGTAGTGTTCAAAAGTGTAAAATTTGAATTCACAAGTGTGAAACTAATGAGATTTACCAGTTATGTAATAGTGAGAGGGTGAAAAATGGTTACTGTGTGTTGCCCCCTAAAATCGCTTAGCATCAAAATTCCTCGAAATGTGTTAGAAATTAAAAATAAACTGCTTTGATTTAAAATTTACCCCATAACTAAAATGAAACTGTGTTTGTGTAAAGGAGAGAAGTAAATCTAGGAGGTTCTGTATTTAAAACTTAAAATTTATTGTAAGCAAACAAAATAGAAAACTGCACAGTTAAAAATAAAAGTTGACCGATTGTATAAGTAGAGATTTTATAGCTCCTCATTTTTGCTAGAGTATTAATGATGGTCCTCCCATACGTTAATAATCATGAATTTAGTGAAAAAATTGCAGCAGTGAAGGTGTGAATCTTTCAATTTACCCTAAACCACCATGCAGAGAGTTAGTGTTCCTCTATTGCTTATTAAGTTAAACTGATATTAAGTCTTTGAATCATGAGTAAGAAATATTATTTACTTTAAATACTGTAATGTGTGACCCTTCGATTTCATCTGAAAATATTTTCCATTGTGTAAAAATGAACCCCTTTTATGTTGGCCTGGACAGTGAAGGTTTGACCATTGTTTTAGAAGATACTTTTCTGATAACGAATCTTCACCTGCAGCAAGGTATAAGTTTTCTTGTTATGTGTTCCTGTTGAATTGCAAAATTAGTAGAGTTTACGTAGAGTTAATATCTGACTTATCTGCATTGAAATAATGGTAGAAGGTTCGGGTTTCATTTTATAGGCCAGAAAAACGTTAAAAAATTATCATAGTATTTCGGTACTGAAAGATGTGTTTAACATTTGATACTAAATTTGTGAAAAATATCCTTTTGAAAATAACTAGAAAAACGAAAATTGATATGAAAATAAATCAAAAAACGAAAATTGATATGAGTGTCCTGTACAGAGAAGTAATACTAGCGAAATTGTAAAATAAAGAAAAGGTCGTGATAATGTTGTGTGTGAAATTGTGGTTATTCCCCTCGTTTAAACCACCCCTTAACTAAGATTTAAATTAGAGGAATTAATTAGTTGTACTGTGTACAGTAGAAGAAAGTAAACGTATGTTCTCCTCAGTTTTAAAATTAAATATTTAGAATTAAGCCTACGAAAGAAAAGAGTTTTTTAACAAAACAGTTTGGTGTTTAATGTAGCGAAATGGTTAATAGAGTTGTTTTTCAAGAATGAATAGTTTTACATATTATGAAAAGATAAGAAGTTGACTGGTGTAGCAGTGATAACATTGAAGGTGTGACCATTATATTATGAGATTTACCTGGTAAAGAAATGTCAACGCTGTAAGATTTGTATTCCGTAAGCTATATTAGCTGTCGATTTCATATTGGAATAATGTATAGAGGTATAACTTACCCTGAAGACTACGTGTGACCCCTAGAATGTATCTTTCTGAACATAATAGCCAATTTACCCGAGCTGTGTCCTTGCAAAAATACGTAAAATATTGGAACTCTCTAGAGATTAAACTGGTTGACCCATCTTAAATGAGGTATGGTTAAAATAAATATTCGTACAAAGAAATTAGGGAATTCAAAAGCAATTGGCATTTGTGTAATGTATGGCATATTGAGCGTGAAATTAAAAGTTTCTGTGTAAAAAAACTGTGTCAAAAAGTGAAAAGGTTGACTCGGCAGAAGAAAGCAAATGTAATTTTTTAAATTGTTTTAAGAGAGTTAAAAAAGCACTGTAAGAGAGTAAATAAAACTGCATTTAGTAGTTTGCAATGTATTGAAAACGAAACCAGAGTTTATCACCTTGCACTGAATGAAGAAAAATTCCTGTAGTGAAAAATAAACTGCTTCGATTTAAAATTTACCCCATAACTAAAATGAAAATGTGTTGTGTAAAGGTGAGAAGTAAATCTAGGAGGTTCTCTATTTAAAACTTAAAAAGAAAATTTATTTTAAACCAAATAGAAAACTGCACAGTTAAAAATAAAAGTTGACCGATTGTATAAGTAGACATTTTAAAGCCCCCTCATTTTTGCTAGAGTATTAATGATGGTCCTCCCATACGTTATCCTCCCATACGTTAATAATCGTCAATTTAGTAAAAAAATTGCAGCAGTAAAGGTGTGAATCTTTTAATTTATCCTAAACAACCATGCAGAGAGTTAGTGTTCCTCCATTGCTTGGTAAGTTAAACTGTTGTTATTAAGTCTTTGAATCATGAGTAAAAAGTATTATTACTTTAAATATTGTAATGTGTGACCTTTCGATTTCATCTGAAAATATTTTCCATTGTGTAAAAGTGAACCATTTTTATATTGGCTTGGATAGTTAAGGTTGAATTATTATTTTAGAAGATACGTAGTGAAAAGTAAACTGCTTCGATTTAAAATTTACCCCATAACTAAAATGAAAATGTGTTGTGTAAAGGAGAGAAGTAAATATAAGAGGTTCTCTATTTAAAACTTAAAATTTATTTTAAGCAAACAAAATAGAAAACTGCACAGTTAAAAATAAAAGTTGACCGATTGTATAAGTAGAGATTTTAAAGCCCCCTCATTTTTGCTAGAGTATTAATGATGGTCCTCCCATACGTTAATAATCATCAATTTAGTAAAAAAATTGCAGCAGTGAAGGTGTGAATCTTTTAATTTATCCTAAACCACCATGCAGAGAGTTAGTGTTCCTCTATTGCTTAGTAAGTTAAACTGTTGATATTAAGTCTTTGAATCACGAGTAAGAAGTATTATTTACTTTTAATACTGTAATGTGCGACCCTTCGATTTCATCTGAAAATATTTTCCATTGTGTAAAAATGAACCCCTTTTATGTTGGCCTGGACAGTGAAGGTTTGACCATTGTTTTAGAAGATACTTTTCTGATAACGAATCTCCCCCTGCAGCAAGGTCTGATAACGAATCTCCCCCTGCAGCAAGGTATAAGTTTTCTTGTTATGTGTTCCTGTTGAATTGCAAAATTAGTAAAGTTTATGTAGAGTTAATATCTGACCTATCTGCATTGAAATAATGGTAGAAGGTTTGTGTTTCATTTTATAGGCAGACCTTTAATCGAGAAGTGTTTCCAATACCCAAAAGGGCAGTTCCAGAAAAACGTTAAAAAATTATTATAGTATTTCGGTACTGAAAGATGTGTTTAACATTTGATACTAAATTTGTGAAAAATATCCTTTTGAAAATAACTAGAAAAACGAAAATTGATATGAAAATAAATCAAAAAACGAAAATTGATATGAGTGTCCTGTACAGAGAAGTAATACTAGCGAAATTGTAAAATAAAGAAAAGGTCGTGATAATGTTGTGTGTGAAATTGTGGTTATTCCCCTCGTTTAAACCACCCCCTTAACTAAGATTTAAATTAGAGGAATTAATTAGTTGTACTGTGTACAGTAGAAAAAAGTAAACGTATGTTCTCCTCAGTTTTAAAATTAAATATTTAGAATTAAGCCTATGAAAGAAAAGAGTTTTTTAACAAAACAGTTTGGTGTTTAAGGTAGCAAAATGGTTAATAGAGTTGTTTTTCAAGAATGATAATAGTTTTACATATTATGAAAAGATAAGAAGTTGACTGGTGTAGCAGTGATAACATTGAAGGTGTGACCATTATATTAGGAGATTTACCTGGTAAAGAAATGTCAACGCAGCAAGATTTGTATTCCGTAAGCTATATTAGCTGTCGATTTCATATTGGAACAATGTATAGAGGTATAACTTACCCTGAAGACTACGTGTGACCCCTAGAATTTATCTTTCTGAACATCATAGCCAATTTACCCGAGCTGTGTCCTTGCAAAAATACGTAAAATATTGGAAGTCGCTAGAGATTAAACTGAGTGACCCATCTTAAATGAGGTATGGTAAAAATAAATATTCGTACTGAAAGCAGTCAGGTAGAATGTGGTATTAAAAGTGTCTGTGTAAAAAAACTATGTCAAAAAGTGAAAAGGTTGACTCGGCAGAACAGCAAATGTAATTTTTGAAATTGTTTTAAGAGAGTAAAGCACTGTTTATGTGGCATTGTAAAATAATTGTTAATTTAGAGATTTTAAAAAATAAGTGTTTAAAATAAAGGGTGTGTCATTTCTATACCGAAGGATAATGTGGTATTAAATGTGTAAAATGTTTTTCCTCTCAAAAGCAAAAGTAGTGTTCAAAAGTGTAAAATTTGAATTCACAAGTGTGAAACTAATGAGATTTACCAGTTATGTAATAGTGAGAGGGTGAAAAATGGTTACTGTGTGTTGCCCCCTAAAATCGCTTAGCATCAAAATTCCTCGAAATGTGTTAGAAATTAAAAATAAATTGCTTTGATTTAAAATTTACCCCATAACTAAAATGAAACTGTGTTTGTGTAAAGGAGAGAAGTAAATCTAGGAGGTTCTGTATTTAAAACTTAAAATTTATTGTAAGCAAACAAAATAGAAAACTGCACAGTTAAAAATAAAAGTTGACCGATTGTATAAGTAGAGATTTTATAGCTCCTCATTTTTGCTAGAGTATTAATGATGGTCCTCCCATACGTTAATAATCATGAATTTAGTGAAAAAATTGCAGCAGTGAAGGTGTGAATCTTGCAATTTACCCTAAACCACCATGCAGAGAGTTAGTGTTCCTCCATTGCTTATTAAGTTAAACTGATATTAAGTCTTTGAATCATGAGTAAGAAGTATTATTTACTTTAAATACTGTAATGTGTGACCCTTCGATTTCATCTGAAAATATTTTCCATTGTGTAAAAATTAACCCCTTTTATGTTGGCCTGGACAGTGAAGGTTTGACCATTGTTTTAGAAGATACTTTTCTGATAACGAATCTTCACCTGCAGCAAGGTATAAGTTTTCTTGTTATGTGTTCCTGTTGAATTGAAAAATTAGTAGAGTTTACGTAGAGTTAATATCTGACCTATCTGCATTGAATTAATGGTAGAAGGTTCGTGTTTCATTTTATAGGCAGACCTTTAATCGAGAAGTGTTTCCAATACCCAAAAGGGCAGTTCCAGAAAAACGTTAAAAAATTATTATAGTATTTCGGTACTGAAAGATGTGTTTAACATTTGATACTAAATTTGTGAAAAATATCCTTTTGAAAATAACTAGAAAAACAAAAATTGATATGAAAATAAATGAAAAAACGAAAATTGATATGAGTGTCCTGTACAGAGAAGTAATACTAGCGAAATTGTAAAATAAAGAAAAGGTCGTGATAATGTTGTGTGTGAAATTGTGGTTATTCCCCTCGTTTAAACCACCCCCTTAACTAAGATTTAAATTAGAGGAATTAATTAGTTGTACTGTGTACAGTAGAAAAAAGTAAACGTATGTTCTCCTCAGTTTTAAAATTAAATATTTAGAATTAAGCCTATGAAAGAAAAGAGTTTTTTAACAAAACAGTTTGGTGTTTAAGGTAGCAAAATGGTTAATAGAGTTGTTTTTCAAGAATGATAATAGTTTTACATATTATGAAAAGATAAGAAGTTGACTGGTGTAGCAGTGATAACATTGAAGGTGTGACCATTATATTATGAGATTTACCTGGTAAAGAAATGTCAACGCTGCAAGATTTGTATTCCGTAAGCTATATTAGCTGTCGATTTCATATTGGAACAATGTATAGAGGTATAACTTACCCTGAAGACTACGTGTGACCCCTAGAATGTATCTTTCTGAACATAATAGCCAATTTACCCGAGCTGTGTCCTTGCAAAAATACGTAAAATATTGGAACTCTCTAGAGATTAAACTGGTTGACCCATCTTAAATGAGGTATGGTTAAAATAAATATTCGTACAAAGAAATTAGGGAATTCAAAAGCAATTGGCATTTGTGTAATGTATGGCATATTGAGCGTGGTATTAAAAGTTTCTGTGTAAAAAAACTATGTCAAAAAGTGAAAAGGTTGACTCGGCAGAACAAAGCAAATGTAATTTTTTAAATTGTTTTAAGAGAGTTAAAAAAGCACTGTAAGAGAGTAAATAAAACTGCATTTGAAATTGTTTTAAGAGAGTTAAAAAAGCACTGTAAGAGAGTAAATAAAACTGCATTTAGTAGTTTGCAATGTATTGAAAACGAAACCAGAGTTTATCACCTTGCACTGAATGAAGAAAAATTCCTGTAGTGAAAAATAAACTGCTTCGATTTAAAATTTACCCCATAACTAAAATGAAAATGTGTTGTGTAAAGGAGAGAAGTAAATCTAGGAGGTTCTCTATTTAAAACTTAAAAAGAAAATTTATTTTAAACAAACCAAATAGAAAACTGCACAGTTAAAAATAAAAGTTGACCGATTGTATAAGTAGACATTTTAAAGCCCCCTCATTTTTGCTAGAGTATTAATGATGGTCCTCCCATACGTTATCCTCCCATACGTTAATAATCGTCAATTTAGTAAAAAAATTGCAGCAGTAAAGGTGTGAATCTTTTAATTTATCCTAAACAACCATGCAGAGAGTTAGTGTTCCTCTATTGCTTAGTAAGTTAAACTGTTGATATTAAGTCTTTGAATCACGAGTAAGAAGTATTATTTACTTTAAATACTGTAATGTGTGACCCTTCGATTTCATCTGAAAATATTTTCCATTGTGTAAAAATGAACCCCTTTTATGTTGGCCTGGACAGTGAAGATTTGACCATTGTTTTAGAAGATACTTTTCTGATAACGAATCTCCCCCTGCAGCAAGGTCTGATAACGAATCTTCACCTGCAGCAAGGTATAAGTTTTCTTGTTATGTGTTCCTGTTGAATTGCAAAATTAGTAGAGTTTACGTAGAGTTAATATCTGACCTATCTGCATTGAATTAATGGTAGAAGGTTCGTGTTTCATTTTATAGGCAGACCTTTAATCGAGAAGTGTTTCCAATACCCAAAAGGGCAGTTCCAGAAAAACTTTAAAAAATTATTATAGTATTTCGGTACTGAAAGATGTGTTTAACATTTGATACTAAATTTGTGAAAAATATCCTTTTGAAAATAACTAGAAAAACGAAAATTGATATGAAAATAAATCAAAAAACGAAAATTGATATGAGTGTCCTGTACAGAGAAGTAATACTAGCGAAATTGTAAAATAAAGAAAAGGTCGTGATAATGTTGTGTGTGAAATTGTGGTTATTCCCCTCTTTTAAACCACCCCCTTAACTAAGATTTAAATTAGAGGAATTAATTAGTTGTACTGTGTACAGGAGAAAAAAGTAAACGTATGTTCTCCTCAGTTTTAAAATTAAATATTTAGAATTAAGCCTATGAAAGAAAAGAGTTTTTTAACAAAACAGTTTGGTGTTTAATGTAGCGAAATGGTTAATAGAGTTGTTTTTCAAGAATGAATAGTTTTACATATTATGAAAAGATAAGAAGTTGACTGGTGTAGCAGTGATAACATTGAAGGTGTGACCATTATATTATGAGATTTACCTGGTAAAGGAAATGTCAACGCTGTAAGATTTGTATTCCGTAAGCTATATTAGCTGTCGATTTCATATTGGAACAATGTATAGAGGTATAACTTATCCTGAAGACTACGTGTGACCCCTAGAATGTATCTTTGTGAACATAATAGCCAATTTACCCGAGCTGTGTCCTTGCAAAAATACGTAAAATATTGGAACTCTCTAGAGATTAAACTGGTTGACCCATCTTAAATGAGGTATGGTTAAAATAAATATTCCTACAAAGCAATTAGGGAATTCAAAAGCAATTGGCATTTGTGTAATGTATGGCATATTGAGCGTTGTATTAAAAGTTTCTGTGTAAAAAAACTGTGTCAAAAAGTGAAAAGGTTGACTCGGCAGAACAAAGCAAATGTAATTTTTTAAATTGTTTTAAGAGAGTTAAAAAAGCACTGTAAGAGAGTAAATAAAACTGCATTTGAAATTGTTTTAAGAGAGTTAAAAAAGCACTGTAAGAGAGTAAATAAAACTGCATTTAGTAGTTTGCAATGTATTGAAAACGAAACCAGAGTTTATCACCTTGCACTGAATGAAGAAAAATTCCTGTAGTGAAAAATAAACTGCTTCGATTTAAAATTTACCCCATAACTAAAATGAAAATGTGTTGTGTAAAGGAGAGAAGTAAATCTAGGAGGTTCTCTATTTAAAACTTAAAAAGAAAATTTATTTTAAACAAACCAAATAGAAAACTGCACAGTTAAAAATAAAAGTTGACCGATTGTATAAGTAGACATTTTAAAGCCCCCTCATTTTTGCTAGAGTATTAATGATGGTCCTCCCATACGTTATCCTCCCATACGTTAATAATCGTCAATTTAGTAAAAAAATTGCAGCAGTAAAGGTGTGAATCTTTTAATTTATCCTAAACAACCATGCAGAGAGTTAGTGTTCCTCTATTGCTTAGTAAGTTAAACTGTTGATATTAAGTCTTTGAATCACGAGTAAGAAGTATTATTTACTTTAAATACTGTAATGTGTGACCCTTCGATTTCATCTGAAAATATTTTCCATTGTGTAAAAATGAACCCCTTTTATGTTGGCCTGGACAGTGAAGATTTGACCATTGTTTTAGAAGATACTTTTCTGATAACGAATCTCCCCCTGCAGCAAGGTCTGATAACGAATCTTCACCTGCAGCAAGGTATAAGTTTTCTTGTTATGTGTTCCTGTTGAATTGCAAAATTAGTAGAGTTTACGTAGAGTTAATATCTGACCTATCTGCATTGAATTAATGGTAGAAGGTTCGTGTTTCATTTTATAGGCAGACCTTTAATCGAGAAGTGTTTCCAATACCCAAAAGGGCAGTTCCAGAAAAACTTTAAAAAATTATTATAGTATTTCGGTACTGAAAGATGTGTTTAACATTTGATACTAAATTTGTGAAAAATATCCTTTTGAAAATAACTAGAAAAACGAAAATTGATATGAAAATAAATCAAAAAACGAAAATTGATATGAGTGTCCTGTACAGAGAAGTAATACTAGCGAAATTGTAAAATAAAGAAAAGGTCGTGATAATGTTGTGTGTGAAATTGTGGTTATTCCCCTCTTTTAAACCACCCCCTTAACTAAGATTTAAATTAGAGGAATTAATTAGTTGTACTGTGTACAGTAGAAAAAAGTAAACGTATGTTCTCCTCAGTTTTAAAATTAAATATTTAGAATTAAGCCTATGAAAGAAAAGAGTTGTTTAACAAAACAGTTTGGTGTTTAAGGTAGCGAAATGGTTAATAGAGTTGTTTTTCAAGAATGATAATAGTTTTACATATTATGAAAAGATAAGAAGTTGACTGGTGTAGCAGTGATAACATTGAAGGTGTGACCATTATATTATGAGATTTACCTGGTAAAGAAATGTCAACGCTGTAAGATTTGTATTCCGTAAGCTATATTAGCTGTCGATTTCATATTGGAACAATGTATAGAGGTATAACTTACCCTGAAGACTACGTGTGACCCCTAGAATGTATCTTTCTGAACATAATAGCCAATTTACCCGAGCTGTGTCCTTGCAAAAATACGTAAAATATTGGAACTCTCTAGAGATTAAACTGGTTGACCCATCTTAAATGAGGTATGGTTAAAATAAATATTCCTACAAAGCAATTAGGGAATTCAAAAGCAATTGGCATTTGTGTAATGTATGGCATATTGAGCGTTGTATTAAAAGTTTCTGTGTAAAAAAACTGTGTCAAAAAGTGAAAAGGTTGACTCGGCAGAAGAAAGCAAATGTAATTTTTTAAATTGTTTTAAGAGAGTTAAAAAAGCACTGTAAGAGAGTAAATAAAACTGCATTTAGTAGTTTGCAATGTATTGAAAACGAAACCAGAGTTTATCACCTTGCACTGAATGAAGAAAAATTCCTGTAGTGAAAAATAAACTGCTTCGATTTAAAATTTACCCCATGACTAAAATGAAAATGTGTTGTGTAAAGGAGAGAAGTAAATCTAGGAGGTTCTCTATTTAAAACTTAAAAAGAAAATTTATTTTAAACAAACCAAATAGAAAACTGCACAGTTAAAAATAAAAATTGACCGATTGTACAAGTAGAGATTTTAAAGCCCCTCATTTTTGCTAGAGTATTAATGATGGTCCTCCCATACGTTAATAATCATCAATTTAGTGAAAAAATTGCAGCAGTGAAGGGGTGAATCTTTTAATTTACCCTAAACCACCATGCAGAGAGTTAGTGTTCCTCCAGTGGTTAGTAAGTTAAACTGATATTAAGTCTTTGAATCATGAGTAAGAAGTATTATTTACTTTAAATACTGTAATGTGTGACCCTTCGATTTCATCTGAAAATATTTTCCATTGTGTAAAAATGAACCCCTTTTACATTGGCTTGGACAGTGAAGGTTTGACCATTATTTTAGAAGATACTTCTCTGATAATGAATCCCCTCCCGCAGTAAGGTATAAGTTTTATTGTTATGGGTTCCTGTGAATTGCAAAATTAGTAGTGTTTACGTAGATATAATGTCTGACCTATCTGCATTGAAATAATGGTAGAAGGTTTGTGTTGCATTTTATAGGTAGACCTTTAATTGAGAAGTGTTCCTAATACCCAAAAGAGCAGTTCAAGAAAGAGGTTCAAAAATTACTATAGTATTTCGGTACTGAAATATGTGTTTAACGTTTGATATTAAATTTGTGAAAAATATCCTTTTGAAAATAACTCGAAAAACGAAAATGGATATGAAAATAACTCAAAAAACGAAAATTGATAGGAGTGTCCTGTACAAAGAAGTAATACTAGTGAAATTGTGAAATGAAGAAAAGGTCGTGATAATTTTGTGTGTGAAATTGTGGTTATTCCCCTCGTTTAAACCACCCCCTTAACTAAGATTTAAATTAGAGGAATTAATTAGTTGTACTGTGTACAGCAGAAAAAAGTAAACATCTGTTGTCCTCAGTAATAAAATTAAATATTTAGAATTAAGCCTATGAAAGAAAAGAGTTGTTTAACAAAACAGTTTGGTTTTTAAGGTATGAAATGGTTAATAGAGTTGCTTTTAAAGAACGCTAATTGTTTTACATATTATGAAAAGATAAGAAGTTGACTGGTGTAGCAGTGACAACATTGAAGGTGTGACCATTATATCATGAAATTTACCTGCTGAAGAAATCTCAACGCTGTAAGATTTGTATTCCGTAAGCTACTATGTTAGCTGTGGATTTGATATTCGAACCAGGCATAGAGGTATTATTTACCATGAAGATTGTGACGTGTGACCCCTAGAATGTATCTTCTGAACATAATAGTGAACATAATTATGTGTTGCTGTGAATTGCAAAATTTGTAGAGTGTGTGTAGAGGTGATGTCTGACCCATCTGCACTGAGATGGTATGTTGAATATATTTAGGTTTCTTGTGAAGACGAGGAACACTGTTTAAAAGTGAAGACATCAATATCCCAGAGTGAAACAAATATAGTGTAGAAGGCATGATACAGTTTAAGAAAGTATGAAAACACTATTTGTTTGACCCTGAAAAATCTTTTTGAATTTACAGTTTCTGGAAAGTAAAAAGTTGTCTATATTACTTCTTATGTCATTTGTGTATTGCATGTATTTTTTGTTTCTGTAAATGAAAGAATTCATTGAATGAGCAAAGTTTTAGTGAAAATTGGTTCCCGTAGTGGGAAAAGAATATTTTGTGAAACTGAAAATCTTTTTGTTGGGAATATGTAGTAATTGCTTTGATTTAGACTAACCCTGTAACTAAAATTTAATTTCTAGTTGTGCTGTGTGTAAAAATAAATTTTCGTAAACTTTTGTAATTTTACCTGCTGTGGAATCATCCTTCATGTGGAGAAGTTAGAGTATTCTCTAAATGCTGTCAACTGTTGCTGTGATATTAAGGAGTTTAGTTCAAGTCATGTATAAACAGTAATATATTGTGTTATAAAAATTGCTAAGCGAGGAAGGAAAACGTTTTTATGTACTTTAGTATTCGTGTGTAAAATACGGTGATGTCTACAGTAGATAAAGTGGGATCAAATGACATTTAACACCTAGCTGTCCGCTAACAGTGATTTGCTTGCTGCATATCCTTTCTGATGTAAATATTGTATCACCATTCAGTTTTTGATTTGAATAGTTCCAGTATAAAATTTGCAGTGTGTTTTGCCCATCTAAAATGTGTATAAAATACTGTGGCTATTGCACAGTGGCGTAGCAAGTATAACTGGCGCCCGGGGCAAAATACCTTTTTGGCGCCCCCCCCACAAAAAACTTTCAGTAATATAACATATAGAATATATTCTCAATAAGAAAATCATGAAAATAATAATAAAATGCTGAATCTGCCATAAAATACTCAAAAATATATTAAGAATAATCACTACCTAACTACTAGCCTTGGATTATGAAATGCATCTGTGTCGGCACAAAAATTAGACGTACGATGATCTAGAATTAGTTAAAAAGGTGTTATTTATTTTACATATTTATATAAATGTTTTTAAAAAGTACAGTTTTTAAACAATTAAAAGTTTAATATACATTATAGATAAATAGATATGTGGCAACTTGCCTACTACAACTCAATTCTGCCAGTCTGGTAACCCATAGCAACCAAAAACAAAATAATATTTATTCTATTCAATTGTTATAATTATTTAACGATCTGTCTCAAAAAATTGTACTACCATAATTGGTGACACGTATTTATTACGAATAGCAACCTTCAATGTTGCACGAATATGGAGTTTATATGTCAAAATTCTGAGCAGCAGTAAGTTATCCAGTGTGATGAGATGCAAGTAAGACATTTCACCTGTCATTTCAAGCCTTGTGCCGTATTCCGGCGAGTCAACATATTTCTGTCATAATTTCAGCGGATATATGTATCTTCTACTGTAGTTGAGCCGCCAATTTCTCTGATTTCAAGTACCAAGAAACTGTGTCACTATATACATAGTGATTATTTTTCTATACATATTATTACTGTGCATATTTGATTGATCTAAAGTGGATGACAACGATGCTGCTTTACAATTTTCGCGAGTCGCAAGCCACCGCCTTTTTGTCGCCGAGACCCATCGTTATGGTTCATTCAATTTTATGCGCAGTTGAGTCACATTACTGCCGACGAAACTCAATTTTATACAGCGATCGCCGCGTTAGAATCAGAGGTACTGCAATCAGCTCGTGAAATAATTCTGAATTCACCGGCGACGGACAAATACAAATCTTTAAAAAAAAAATTAATTTATGTTTATGAAGAATTCGAGACAGAATCAAGCAGTTATTGCACGATTTACGGTTGGGTGATATGAGGCCTTCTCAATCGCTGTCTAAAATGTAAAATGTCTAGCCGCCGGTAACCTAACGGATAACATTCTCAAAACAATATGGATGAATAGACTCCCATCTAACATGCAAACCATTTTAGCGGTCAGTACGAAGCCACTTAAAAATCTTCCCGAAACCGCTGATAAAATTCACGAGCTGACCATTTCAGCGCAAATAAACGCAGTGCAGGCTCCTGCTATTGTGGCGTTACAGACTCAAATTGATGATTTGTCCAAACAGGTTGCTCAGTTAGTAGCCATCAAGCTGAAACTTTTCAGCGCAACCGCTCCACATCACGTGGTCGAAATACACGTCGTAGCCCACTGAGGAAACGTTATGAAAGCCGGGTATTCATAACCCGGGTATTTGTTTTTACCACCACAAATTTGGAAACAAGGCAAACAAAGCCCACCGTGTCGTTATAACGACCAGGGAAACGAGAAGGGCCGTTGCTCGAAGTTGTGAACGACAGCGGCCGGAATTTTGCACGCCTTTTCGTCATCGAAAAGAATTCGGGCTTGAGGTTTCTTGTAGACACCGGGTCTGATGTTTCTGTCATTCCACCACATTTTCACGAACAAAAGCGCCTTACCAACTTACAACTTTATGTAGCAAATGGAACTCCTATTCAAACTTTTGATGAACGCCTGATATCTGTTGATTTAGAATTGCGCCGCAACATCCAATGGCCATTCATTATTGCTACTGTTTCAAGTCCTATTAGTGGAGCTGACTTTTTTCAAAAATTTTCTGCTTGTCGATCTTAAGAATCACCGTTTGATATATCCGAGATACACCGTTTGATATATTCCAAAAACTGCGGTTATTACGACTTTTGGACCATTTGAGTTTCGGGTCATGATTTTCAGCTTATGCAATGCTGCTCAGACGTTCCAACGCTTCATGAATCAGATGTTAATCGGCCTCGACTTTTGTGTACCTTATTTTGATGACGTCTTAATCGCCTCCTCTTCAGAGCAAGAACACCTACCACATTTGAGAACAGTTTTTGAACGTTTTCAAAGGTACGGTGTCGGTCTTAATCCTTCTAAATGCGTTTTTGGCCAACCGAGAGTATCCTTTCTTGGTCATGAAACTTCCGCTGATGGTGTTCGACCGCTTCCAGACAGAGTCACCGCATATACCCGTACCATCTCCAGTGAAGGACTTAAGAATCTTGCTATGCTTAATTTTTATCAACGTTTCTTACCTTATGCAGTGACCATACAAGCTCCTCTAAATTCTTTTTTGGTTTGAAGCAAGAAAAACGATAAACGTGTTACATAACCTGGATCACAGAATCCCGCGAAGTGTTCCAAAAATGCAAAAATGATTTAATTTCGGCAACAAATTTTGCACTATCCTTCCGCATCTAAACTATTATCACTCTACGTTTATAAGGTATTTTTCCCTCTTTCCTAGCCTGCCTTCGTGGCGTAGTGGTTCTGCACGCTGGGCCGGTACTCCACAGGTCCGCGGTTCGATTCCCGGCGAAGGCGTTGCATATTTTTCATATCCTCTGCTTCCCAAAAATAACCTAATGTCTCTCCACATTGACAACAGCTATAGCAGCAGTTTTACAACAGAAAGATCAAGAATTATGGAGACTACTTTCACATTTTTCTAAAAAAACTCTCACCAGCACAAACCAGATACAGCACTCACGATCGCGAATTGTTAGGAGTTTATGAAACTGTCAAATATTTTCGACATATACTAGAGGAACGCGTTTTCATGATCGTAACAGATCACAAACCCTTAACCTATGCTTTTCAACAGCGTTAGGATAAAGCTTCTCCTCGTCAAATGAGACACCTAGACTTCATAGGGCAATTTTCAAAAGATATCCGTTATATTGAGGGTTCGCAGAATATTGTTGCAGACACCTTGTCTCGTATTGAACAACTAGCCGTTCCTTCGCGAATAAACTTTGCTGCCCTTGCGGATGAACAACACCTGGATTCAGAACTACAAACCCTCTTGAAAAGCATATCTTCCACCAATTTGTCATTTACTTCATCAAAGTCTTGAAAAGCAAATTTATCATTACTTCATCAAAGTCGATCCTTTCAAATTTTTTTCCTTCCACACTTAAAAATGCTAGATGGCTTAGGGGATCACAACATTGTTGATTATAAATATGTGAAAATGTATTTTAATTAGCTGAACGAACGTTCGTAGCTAGCATTTGATAATGAAATAGTAAGTAGTATTTGAAGTGCGACTGTTAGGTTTGGAAAAACATTTTCTCTATAGATCTGTAGTGGAGTTTTAGGTTCCGTTTCTTTTCTACTGCGGAGTAACGTCATGCAGTCACATTCACTGCTCAAAACAATTAGGGGATGTTGTGGGTTCGGTATGAAATAACCATATAATCGACAATCTTTTTGAACAAAAGGAAATAGATTATGGAATCGGATTATAAAGGAAAATTATAATGTTTACAAAGTTGGGAATAGACAAATTTAGTCTGTGACGTCAACAACTGTGTGTTTAAGATAAGGAGTGACAAGCGACCTGCAGCATTCCTTTTGTAGTAGGAGATTAAAAACAATTGAAAAGTTGTGTGGTGGTGTATTTAATTATGGCAAAGCACACTAGGGCTATCTGCCTAAGAGGAGGGATGCCTTCGTGGAGGACTTTCTAAGGGAAACTGGTTCGTATACACGTTACACATGGGGAAAACCACGAAAACACCCATCCAGCCAGCCCGTTCGCGGGATTCGAACCTCGGACCGAATTACCAGTGTTCAGCGACTTTACCGCTCGGCCGCTGGTGGGCAACAATTGAAAAAGAGTTGACTGTTTGTAGCAGTCAGTCCGATGTTTTAGCAAGATGACTTAGTTGAATCGGTAGACTGGAAGGCCATCAGTCGTTTACAGGAGAGTCAAAAGCAATCCATTGTAGCGGAAGCGTTAGGATTTTCACAAAATGTCATTTCCAGATTATGGAATCGGATTTTGAAAACTGGATATGTTTGAGAAATTCGGGACAAGGTCTTGTTATCGTTTTAAAATAAAAAGCGGGAGATATACGTGCATTTCGTTAAAAAAAAATATATCTCTACTTTGGAGAAATAAAATGGTCAGAAAGAACGTTTTGGTTGATGTACTGCAAACATTTTATTACACATCTTATCAGACAAATCAAGAAAATAAATAATTAATTATATTACAATAGTTATTAATTTTAAATATATTTTCCAGAAATCGATCAAAATAAATGAATTTTCCGGAAAGTATTGTTTAAAAACCATTTGGCGCCCCTCTAGGAGCAGCGCCCGGGGCATCATGCACCCCCTTGCCCCCCCGTCGCTACGCCACTGCTATTGCAGTACAGTACAGCCATTCTGCTTGGAGCTCTTCCATTTTTTGCATTGCTGCCACAGAATTTAATGAGAGAGCTATTTATTTTGAAGTTGCCACAGGGATTTATGAATTAACTAATTTTCAAAAAGGTAGTAAAATTGCTAATTAAGCAGCTAATTTTATTATGCAAAATATTTTGTATTTGTTGAGAAGCCGATTGGTTCAATGGCTTATTTTGTAGCAATAATTTTTAACCTCTACAATTACGGTAGTAAAGGGAGTACAGTATAATTTTAAAAGGAAATTGTGATATAATATGATCTCCTAATTGTCGGTAATTTTAATGTTTCACTGTACTGTTGGTTTAAATATTTTTGAAATAATGCACACCTCAATATTACTCTGCACTAGATAAAAGAATATCTGGAACAACAAAAGGATGATAAGAAGAATCGAGATGGTAGAATGAGATATTTCACTTAGCCGCCATCAGTCGGCGAAGAAAGATGTAATGAATGAAAATAGACAAGCAATGTGAAAAAATGTTGGATCAGTAAGGTAGTTAAGTACTTCAAATAATTAACAAAATGTTAGGTAAGAATATCTGAAGGATATTTGTGTTTTTCTCTAGGAAAGCAAAGAACTGATACAGCTGTTTGGATGCAATAGTACAAAAAGGAAAAAAAATTGTTGCAAGTTTATTATATAATTTTGTATAGTATCAATATAAGACCTGAATATATAAGTTTGGGATGAACCAGGATGCATTAATAATTTCATGAAGGGTTCTGTTTTGAATAATTTGGATCTTTTTTATGTGGGTTTTAGTGGTGTGTCTCCATACCGGACTGTCGTAAAGTACGTCTGGATGGACTTAACAAGTTTATTGTTGATAGTCAGATTGCTATGTCTGCTGAAGAGAGGACGCATAGTAGGTATTGAGATATTGAATTACCTGGCAGCTTTGTGTAAATGTTGCTGAAAATAGTTTTTTTATCAAATGTGACTCCGAGATACTTCACTTGATCCGTCCACTGAATATCGTCGTCAATGAAGATGGAATTAGGCGGAAGGAAGTTTGCTTGTCCTTTTCTGAAAATAATGACTTTGGTTTTGTCAGTGTTAACTGCAATTCTCCACAGCATCATCCATTTTTGAAGAAGCTCCAAATAGTTTTGTCGAAAAATTTGTACAGTGTTTATGGTTGAAGCTTGAGTTAGGATAGCGGTATCATCGGCAAATAAGGCGATAGTAAAATGAAATACTTTTGGAATGTCGTGAGTATAAATATTGTAAAGAAAAAAAGAGAGAACGGAGCCTTGAGGGACACCTGAAATAATATTTCTTGTAGTTGAGAGGGTGTTTCCAATTTTGATAGCAAAGGGTGCTCGAGGCTTAAGAGTGGAAAATTTAATCTCGTGGTGTTTATTTGAATGGCCCCTTTCTTACCCATGCCTTCGTTACGTAATTTGAAACTTGTCCGTTGATGGGAGGTCCGAGTCCCAGCAAGTGCATCACTAAATTTTCATATTTCATGCCTTGAACTCCTCAAAGTAGTAATTTTGGATGATAAAATTCTATGATTAAATTCTTAAATGGAGTTGTTGTGAAGAATTTTGAATAGTAGCACATGATGAAGTCAACTTCTAAAACTACTTAATGGATGATTTGAAGTAATGCGTTTGCAATTTTATTATATCTGATTGGCAAATGCGTTTGCAATTTTATTATATCTGATTGGCAAAAGAGATAGGAAGTTAATGTGGGATAGCTAAAGATTTACAGGATTTCTGATATTGATCAGCAATTATAATGATAGTTGCTGAAGGTGAACGGTTTGAGTTAATGTAAAAGAAATGGAACTGATTGGTATGGCTCATATTATGAGAAGCATATGTTATAAATATGTTTGAAAAGAATTTTGAATTGCCATTTATTACATTCTTATCAAGTATGAAGTGTATGAAAGCAATATGTTGTTTTGTAAGATCAAGTTAACCGAAGAGATATTGGAAGTTAATGTGAAGTTTCGTAAAAAGTAATAAATAAAACAAGGTAGAGATTTAGTATTTCTTACAGGGTTTCTGAAATTGATCTGCAATTATGATAGTTGCTGAGGGCAAATATTTTGAGTGAAATGGAAGACCAGGTATTAATTGTGTGTTGCATGATATGATTAAAAAAGAATTTTTAATTGCAATGTATTACAGTCTGTGATGCAAAGTAGCTGCAGACTATAGAAGTTTATACATTAGGAATTTGAATCAGAAATTGTTTGAACATCTGAAATGATTATAATGAATTTTACTTTCTGTCTGTGAAATCAATGTCTGTCTGTTAGCTAGGAGGAAAAGAAAAAGGTATTTTAAGTACCAGAAGCATTTGGAATGTTAGAAAGCGAGTCTTATCAATGTTTCTTTAGATAACGGCAGATATTATTTAGAAAGAAAGGCTAATTTCGACTTTTGATCTCAGTACAGAATGGATAAAAAGTATGTGTAAAAATAGGTTTCATACTTACTTGTCCTAGTAGCCTAATCTATTCTCTTTCAAGTAAAATATGTATAAACTGGGTGGAGATAATGTGTGGTAAATACTTAGTTAGAGATGCCATGACTGGAACTTGTGGAATAAGAGATTAAAGAAATAATAATCAAAGTAGAAATTGTTAGACCAGGTGAACTGGAGAAAAGTTTCTGAATTCTATTACAGAATTACTGTGATACTGAAAATAGTAGTTATTATACTACAGTGACTATACAGAATTTTAAAAGCATCTAATGGCTATGATTAAGTTAAGTGAAAGCAGCTTTTTCTCTGGTTCAGAGTAGAGTGAAAATAGAAAATTATACTTAAGAAACTGAATAGAAGATTATGCAGTTGTACTAGGTTTCTAAAAAATGTTACTGTAGGTAAAAAGGATTTTTAACACTGTGTTCCAGGATTTTACGTAACTCCACAGAATGGATACAAAGTGTGTGTAAAAATAGTTTTCATACTTAGTTGTCCTAAGTCGTCTGATCTATTCCCTTTCAAGGAAAATATGTATAAATCATTCCCTTTCAAGAAAAATATGTATAAATCGGGTGAAGATAACATGTTACAGAATTACTGTGATACTGAAAATAGTACAATGAGTATATGGAATTTTAAAAAATGGCTATGATCAATTAAGTTTGTTAAGAAAAAGCAGCTTTCTCTCTGGCTCAGAGTAGAGTTTTCATTATACTTCAAGAAAGTAAATAGAAGATTATGCAGCTGCATTCGATTTTGTGTTCAATAAAAGTTTCTAAAAATTTTACTGTCTGTAACAATGCTTTAACACTGCATGTTCCAGGATTTTACATGACTCCAGTAGTACATCACTACCAGTTACATGCTACCAGTGTACATGACTTAATGTACTAGTTGCTTTGTTTGACATTTCATGAATTTGTAGGACACCTTTCATTAAGTTTCATTCAGGTAATTAACTCATTGCCATTTTAAATCTTCGAAAAAGGAAGAAGAAAGATGTGTGCAGGCAAATAAGAGTAAATTTCAGAAATTTAGAAAATATAATAATATGAATAAATCATAAATTCAGAAAATATATTCTTAAAAACCAGTAATATGAATAAGTGCTAGAAAAGAAGTAATATTCTGGGAATATTCATGATATCTCCTGGAAGAACATTATTATTGAGTAATTATAATTTTTAAGTTTAGAGCAATTATAACCTATTAATGGTGAAGAACCTGAAGAATAATTTACTGTGTGAACTCTATAGATTACATAGCAGACTATTTGTTGTACTGAGCATTTGCACAGATGTGAATTAATGTATGTTTTCATGGACAGAGATGTAAAAAAGTAAGTTGTGTGATGATTACAAGTGCATTTAGAACTGATTAGTATTGCATGTGGTTTTTCTATGATATAATTGGACTGATTAAATGGTTCCAATATGATGCATGCTTGCTTTTGATGAAATTTACCATTTGCAATATTTATTCTAAGGAATTCGTAGAATATTATTAATTAATATTAGAGCCTAGTTAATGTTTTTGTTTCAGAATGCAATGCTTGTCATGATGGATAGCATAGCCATTTCCCATGCATTTCAATTACTAATTTTGATGAGCTTATTGCAAGTAAGAATAGTATCTGACAAGCCATCTGTCATGAAATTAATAGATATTTTATTAATTACATATCAAGAGATTTTGCATGAAATTTGTGTAGAACACTGTTATAAATACTTTTGAACTGAACATATGTGGATCCTTTTGTAAACAAGTAATTGTAGCAGAGAAATCTAATATTAATACCACATGGCAATTTTTCAAAACATTTTATAATTGAAGCTTATGAAAATTTTTTGAATGTAAGACAGATAATTAATAACTGTATTTTCTACAAAAGTGCATATGGCTGTTTTTAAGTTCTGTTTCATAATTGATAATGGTTCAATTGTTTACTTTTGAAACATGATTTGGTTGTTTTAGTTTATATACCAAAATTACAACTGTTATTCTTCAATATTAAAATTTCATAACTGTATTTGCATAAACATTTTGGCAAAAATAGGTTGGAAAAAATTTCAAAAAAGAAAGATGCCTTATAGAATCTTTAAAATAGTAATATTTATGTTGAAAGGGGTATGCTTGTGTTTGGTTATTCTAAATGAAGTTTTAGATAATTTAGTTTATATGGTAATTGAATTTGTGTATTCCAGATATAATGTAGAGCATAATGTCCAGTGCAAAGCTGGTAAGTGGGAAAACAGTTTATTTCTTGGAAACAAATTTATCTTTGATATACATGATATACAATAATCAAAAATCTGTATTTTAGAATCTATTTTCAGTAAAAACCATAATTAAGGCGGGACTGAAGTAGTACTTCGTAAAGAATAGGAGTCAGTTCCCGCAGAATCCAATGCTTGGCATTGTTTCTTGAATCGACAGTGCATATATTGTGGTTCTGCAGGATATTTTCATGAGAGGGAGGGATAAAATAATGATTTATATGCATCTCTTGCTCAGATATAATAGCTTTATGCAGTTTTCTTAAGGAATAGACAGTTGTGAACTTGACAAATTTTTATCACATATCCTGGTAGATCGCCAAATCTTCCGATTTTTAATTGTTATTTTTCAGCATAATTTTTCTTATTAAATTTCATTTGATCTGAATTACTTTATCCTTTATAGACATTCGTAGAATATCTTACGAAGATTTAACCAGTGTTTAGTCAGTTAATGACTGTATTTAATTTCATTTTATATCAATAAATGGTTCATTACTGTGTCTCTGTTCAGGATTTTCTCAGTGCAAAAGTGTAAGCAAATTATAAAATTAAAGAATATAAGATTTGAATATTTAATTAAACATTTTAATGTATTGTCAATTTTTGTCGTCTGGTAGTTTGGTTATTAATCTTTGTCAGTGAATTATACACAGGTTTGTTTCATGAAAAATCCTTAAAATGATTGTATATTTTTTAACATGAGGCTTAGAGGTAAATCCCTGCCAGTATATATAATGCATAAAAGTAAATATAAGCATACACATACATGTGTGCAAGAAATATGCAACTCAAAATTACCAACTTTAGTTTGACGATAGTCCTTTTAATTACTCATTTTAATTTGTTTGTGTCCCTTTACTTTCCTAAATGGCTTATAATAATTTTTCTGGACTGCATCTTTTTAAATTAATGAATTTAGCATGCAGTTCCCCTCTACTGTGGATGGCTCTCATCGAGTGGCAAAGTTGAACAAGGAACTCAAATTTATAAATACCAGTGCTACTAATGTGCAGCCCTTTTTATCTGTGCTTCATTTTGCATTATGCCTAGCTAGGTGCCATTGGTGCTGTGCTTTAAATATCGGGTCATGATGCAACCAAAAAAGGATGTGGACTGCAAGAAATCGGGATAGAGGTTTTCGTGGAGTCTACATGCATTTATTTAGAAAGTAATTCTGCAATCATATGCAGATGATGTATACAAAGTACGAATGTAGAAACGCCATTTATCAACACTTTTAGTTACATAGTGGTAAAAAAGAATATATATGCATCAGATATACTTAATCACAATCCACACGTGTTCTTCATTCATGCATTGAAGTTTTCCATAATTTATGGAATGTGATAAGCTAAAATAAGGAATCAAAAAGCTATTAAATGAGTTTTCAAAAAATGTATTGAAAATTGTAGGATTTTTTTATTTACAGTTATTGCAATGAGGGATAGAAATAATTTTAAGTCACTAGAAAAATATAACTTTTTATTTTAGAAAATATATATTTTAAGTTACTGAAAAATATAAATTTTTATTTAAGAAAGTAAAAATTATAAATTTTTATTTAAGAAATTAATAATATTTATTGTGTATTGAATGATCAAATAACTGAGCAAATTTGAAAAACAAATTATTCTTGTATGTTTTCTCTTTACAAAAGCAAAAATAATAAGGGACACTTATTACTTATTACTTTTGCTTTAAGTCAAAAGTCTGTGTCAGTTTATGATTTCTATATAGTGCACGTTCATAAAGATATACTTGTAATTTTCTTCAGAGCTACTCTACCTGTGTATCAATTTCTATGAAACTTCCTCTTTAATAGTCATTTTATTTCCATAATTTTTTTTTGGGGGGGGGGGGTTAATTTAAATGTTTCATAGCTAATGGTGTTTTTAAGATACAGTGTAACGTACCAGAATTCCCAGCCATTTTAAAAGTACATTTCTTCAGCTAATGCTTTAAAATACTAATATTTTTCCCATTGGAAAAAATAATGTCAACTAATTGATTAATATTTTGGTTTCATGTGTCTCGTGTAATGTGAATACCAAATTTTAATCTATAATAACAAAGTATGTAGAAATATTCTGAGAAAAGTCAATGGAAATTAGATGCTATTCAAGCAAAACAAATGCATCTTGCATATATCATTTTTAAGTTGGAAGGAAGGAGGAATTATTTTTTCAGTTAATTATTAATAATTAAAAAAGCCCTAAATTTTACTGTGTATTAGTATGCTATTTACTAAACTTCATTAAACCAAAAGGAAAACTTGAAAGATACACTGAACAGCATTGATTTTATGCTTCTTTATAAATCGGCATTTTATTAAGCACATTTTTAATTGCATAAAAATTAATGATACAGAACACCATTTATTACAGATTATCTGCATTATTAAAACTGCATTAATTAAAGATGATCTTTTCAGTGTCTCTTAAGACTTCCAGAAAACATGATATTTTAATGATTCATTATTTGTATATTGGTAGCTTTGTTCTGTTGCTTCTATCAACTTTAAAAAATGCCTTTAAAAAAAATCAAAATGACAAAGTGTGATTCTAAATTTGTCAAAATTTCTAAAAGCTCTGCATTTTTATCTACGATTTTTTCTTCAATGTATCAGTTGGTCAAAATGTATCTTATATACATCTTATAAACCATTGTAGATCCACAGAATATCTTAATTTCTAATTCACTACACACTTTAACCTATCAGAAGTGAAGAAAATCAGTTTGAAATCTTACAAAGTCTTTTAAGGTGAAATTATTTATACAGATTGTGATAAAAATAGGTTACTTCATTTTTGAACTGTATTGCTGCATAACTGTGTTGAACTGTATTGCTGCATTACTGTGTTATTGTTGTAGGTATTAATAGACTTGACAGAAAATTGTACTAAAGTTTAGTAAAACAAATGGTTACTATAATAAGGAAATGGCTAAATTGTCAAATAATGTTTAATATCATGTTTAGCATTAGTATTATATAAACGATCATCATTTAGTCCTGGGTTACTTAAAGAACATTGTATAACATTGTATTGTATTAATAATACAAAGTGATATAATTATAAGAGGGTACTTTTATTAATTGTCCATTAATGTCACAAGTATTCATAACGAGTAATTCTACTCCATCTATTTGTAAGAACATGTCAAAAAATACTACTACTATTAATGAGATGACCTTAAGCTTTTGTTTTGTAAATATGTTAACGTAAAATTGTATAATATATGGTCTATATGACTTTCTCTATACATTTATTTTTTTTTTTTTTTTTTTTTTTTTTTTTTTTTGCCAGTGGAGATTTAATGGTAATTTTATCACTTTCTTTTTGAAGGAAAAGTCCATTAGTCTCCCCCATAATACGAGATACTTATGCTGCTTTGTGCAATGTATTGCAGTCACCTGTTTTGGAAATTACACGTAAAGAGAGCACTATGGCGTGAAGAAAGAGAGCACTATGGCCGTTCTTGATGGCAAACATGTCATCATTCATGTTTATATTATAAATGTTTTAAAATAAATAATGGGACTTCCACACACTACTCCCATGAGTAAGTTATGGAAAGTTTTTGTTTTTTTATTATACATATGTTTGTGTTAAGTAAGGTAAAATTCTAACTTTTAATTTGCAGTATTCTCTTAAACAACTTTATGACAGTATAAACATTAAGAGATTTGGGTGTCTTATTTTATGGTAAAATTAATCCCAGTTTTCTTTTTTCTTTCAATCTATGCTTTACAAAAAAAAAAAAAAAAAAAAAAAAAAAAAAAAAGGCACTGTAGCTGAAATTTATTAGTTTATTAAGAGTTTTAACATACGTATTATTAAAACTTTGTAGTGTCATTAATTTTATTAGAGTTCAAAAAAAAAAAAATTTTTTTTTTTTTATAACTGTGATAGTATATATTCCTAATTAAAACTAAATTCATTACAGGCTCCACCACGAACTGGATCTTCATATTACAATTACAGAGGTTCATTCAGCCATAGCTGATGCAAAATATAAATTCATCATTGTTGATATTGGGAGCTGCTCGGTATCAGAGTGATGAAGGAATTTTCTTCAATTCCACCTTTGGTAAAGCTCTTCATGAAGAAGTGCTGAATATACCTAAAAGTTCTCCCAGCTTATGGATCACAACATTTATTCCCATATACTTTCATTAAGGGTGAAGCTTTCCACCATAAAAGCAATTTAGCCATATTCTGATCAAGAACTGGGTTATTATTATTCAGAGCACACAGATGGATCAAGAATGAATTTGGAATCATGGTTGCCAGATTAGGAATTCTGCAAAAACCAATTGTAGCTGGTCTCACGACAAGTCAGTATATTGGGAAGGCCACTGTCTGCATCCACAATTATTTAAGTGGTAAACAAGAATGTATGCCAGCAAAAGAAGATGATATTGTCCTCCTGGCTTTGCAGATACAGACGATGGCAGTGGCAGTATACTAACAGAAACATAAGAATATAGCGACTCGTTCCGCCAGAAATGTAGCTGCTATAACTTATTTCATATACTAATTATATTAGTGAAGGGGCTGTAACCGTAGCAGTATGCTCCAGTTTCAAAAGATATTTAAAAACTATATTTTATATATATGTATATAATGTTTCATAAAAACAAATTACTAAAGTTAAATTCCCTTGTGACAATGCTGCAAGGAATGAAATATGAATTGCCATATGATAATTTATCTAAATTATATTTTATTTATGATTATTTTAATCTGCACATATATGTAAATATTAAATATTTTTCAGCATCAAAGTGTATATACTGAAAATTTACTTTAGAGTGATATATATGTGGAAGAGAATAACCGATGAAAGCAAAAAAATATAGCTACATGGTATAATTAATTTCTACATATAGGAAGGAAGCAGTCACCCTAAATAATATGCATGTTTGTCATCACTGTGTGTGTTACGAAAGTGAACTTAAATGTGTATATATAAACCACAAATGTGGATTTTTTTTTTTTTTTTTTTTAAACGGTCCATTGCTTTTAGTTAATGTCAATTTTTCTCAAATAAACTTTGTAGTAACTGAATTTAAGATTATGTGTTTATGGTGTACAAAACCTGTAATTTCTTGTTAGTCAAATTAAACTTATTGCACACTTGATTAATAACACAATAATAAAGTACTCGATTAATAACACAATAATAAAGTACTTTATCATTTATTCATATTCATCCGACATGTCAAATATAAAATTTACAAGTCTTCCAGATGCTTTTCTTTGCTTGTTTTCGAAATAAAGAGCATAAGGTGGTCAATGTTTGTGTGCTTCTGTGTTTAAAAAAAATGAGCAAAAGCTTTGTCTATCAAATCAAATAATAAATTCATTATTAAATGGTAATCTCAATTCCCACTGCATATTCACTCTTCTGCTTTGTATTTATTTGGAATAGATATAAATACAGGGTTCGTATGGTTCTTAAAAATCTGTAGGTTTTTTTTTTTTAATGATTTTTGTCCTTAAAAGTCCTTACTTTCAGCGAAATTCGGCAAAAGATCCTTAATTTTAATCATAGGATTTTTTTTTTTTTTTTAACAACTACCATTTTGAGTGTGAATAAACATTTTGGAGTTTGACGATGTATCTGATCTGTTAACGTTTTGAATTTTTTACTGCTAATAAAAACAGTGGATACTCGTGCCTTTTTTAAATATGAGTTCTTTTGTTATGTAGTGCTAAATTTGCCAACTTTATCAACATTTTGGCGGTTTCAAAATCAGTTTGTATAGGAAGCTTTGTTTGGAGCTTTGCAAAATTTATGACAATCTTTTCTCCAAAGATTAAAGGAGACAAAAAAGCTACTATAATTGTTTAAAAATTAATTTGTCTTCTTTTATATTTTTTCATAACAAGAGTTTTTCCCCATGTAATTGTTTCAGAATATTTAAATGGGTATTAGATTTACTTTTTTCTTTTTCTTTTCTGAATTTTTTTTTATATATATCTTCTGGTAATTCGCTTTTACAAAGTTGGTAGGTATAATTTTCTTTTGGATTTCAGGTTAAAAGGTTTCGGATTTCAGGAAAGGTTAGAAGGATTTAAAGGCAAGATTTATAGACCTACAATTCCAAAGAGTTTTTCCCCATGTAATTGTTTCAGAATATTTAAATGAATATTAGTTTTACATTTTTATTTTTATTTTCTGAATTTTTTTTACATATCTTCTGGTAGTTCGCTCTTACAAAGTTGGTAGGGATAGTTTTCTTTCGAATTTCAGGAAAGGTTAGAAGGATTTAAAGGCAAGATTTATAGACTTACAATTCCAGAAAAATGTGTCAAAATGAAAAATGTCTTAAACATGTAATGGGTATGTTTTACGAGTTGTGTTTAGGATAATTTTTGGAAGAACTGTGAAAACAATTCGAATAACAAAAGTTATTCGAATTTTCTTTTTATCCCAGAAATCTTTTTCTTAACATGTTCATTTTCCCTTTATTTTCTTATCTTTTCACTGGACACAAACATTAAAGCAAGCAAAGAAACTGAAAACAGATAATTAAAAATCATCTTATATTTCTCTGTGCACCTTAGCACATCAGTGCCTGCCCTAAATTTTAAAACTTTTGCAATCCCTAAATTTTATTGCTTGGTGGTGCTTTAAATTCTAAAAATCCTGCCACGTGGTTGGGTCATCAACCCTAACATTATATCATTGTATATTTAGACAAACACTCATATCATTCAAGAAATAAAATGAGCAGGATCTAAGTACAAGTGCTTTAGAATTAGAATAACATAAATCTTTGATTAAATCTGAAATCTCAAGAAACTCATTGAAATAAAAACACATTTTTATGAAAGACAGAAAATTATTCTGTCTATGTACAGAAAATTATTCTGTCTATGATGTACATTATGTGTCATTCATCAAATTAGGGGATGGAGCATTGATTTTTTTTAGGGTGGGGGGGGAGAATTAGAAAAGATGCTAAAGGGGAACTGAAATATCTGGAAAATTTTTCAAATTAAATAAATGCTTAAATATATTGTAATTAGTTGTTGCTTCAAAATATAAATATTTTGTAACTTTTATTATAGTAATATCAGTTTAGAATCAACATCATAAATTATAACTGCTGTAAAATGTTCTTAGTGCTTAATTTCATATTTTTGAAAAATAATAATAAAAAAATAATTGTAACCATGTAAATCTTTTATGACATACTCTGAATCTGGCCGTAATAACAGAAGAGTACCAAACATACTAACTTTTAAATAAATATTTTCATGTTATATTAATTTTTGACATAATTATCAAGTTGTAACTAGGAAAATTATATTTAGGTATACCTAAAGTTACAGTATACATTAAATTTTAAATTTTTTAAAAAAAAACTAAAAAAATTTAAAAATTAAGAAAAAAAATTATTCGTATGTATGCTAGTGTTGTGGTACAAGATAGTAAGTTGTTGTTACCAAGATTCAGGAAATTAAAAAAATTATTATTTCGCAGATTTGGAAAGTCTGAACAACCTGAATACGTTTTAAGAGAATATTGATCAGGTGAAGGAAGGCTTCAGTGATATGCTCGTAAATAGGAAAGAATCAGAATCTTGCTTGGAAGTAAACGCGAAATTCAAATATCCAGAAATTTTAAGTCCACGAATAATAATAATAATAGTAATAATAAATTTTAAAAAACTAAAAAAAAGTAAGTAAAGATGAGCCAATTGAAGTAAAGATGAGCCAATTGTAAAGTAAAGATGAGCCAATTGAAAACTAAGAATTAAAATTCAAAGTCAGTTGCCTTTTTGGAATGCTCTTTTATTTGTAAGTGAAAGATTATAGCCGATATCCTTTTATTCTGATGTTTTCAAATTTTCGTGGAATACTGAGGACTTCGGCAATTATTCTGACGATGATAAATTTAATTTTTGTAAAAAAATCGAAGAAGCTTTAAATGACAAAAATGAAACGTGAAAAGATGTAGACAGAACTTTTATATGAATAACATTTTCTGAAAAATTGCGATAAAAATATGACATCTGTAGTCAAAACACTCAAATACATTACCAAATAAGGAACCTACTCATTCCCAAACATTACGATTGCATTACGTGTGTTACACTATAAGGTATTTTTCCCGCCTTCTTGGCATGCCTTCTTAGTGTGGTGGTCTGCACGCTGCGCTCGTATTCCAGAGGTCCACGGTTCGATTCCCGGCGACTGCTAATTTTTCATCTTGCCTGTTTAAAAAAATACCTAATATCTCTACAGTGGTGCCCGAACTAAAAGGGTTACGGATGATGATTCTCCACACCCAGGATTTGGGGATGGGGTCTCCCAAAAACCCCCGTCGCCCTTTAAAAGGGGGAGTATATAATGTTTCCCCCCCGCCTTCCTTCGTGGTGTGGTAGTATGCACGCTGGGCTGGTACTCCAGAGGTCCGCGGTTCGATTTCCGGCGAAGGCGTTGCTAACTTTTCATCTTGCCTGCTTCCAAAAAATACCTAATGTCTGTACAACACGCCTGCTCAAAAAATAAGCAACAAAGGCAAAACACGGAGTGAATTTAATGATATGCGTGAAACTGATGCAAGATGTTGGTGTGGTATTACTAGACCACACAGCAAATAATGAAGCAAAAGCATGCTAAAACACATTGTTGTATTTGACTTCTTGCCTGTCTAATGCAATAATCTGTTTTACATATTACATTTTGTGACGTCTCGCTTTTACTAAAGATTCTACGTGCTTAATAATTTCAGTCTACTTTTTGCTATTATGTATATATAAATTTCCTTTTTTTTAAATTCAATTCTTTCTATAATAAACTTCTTTTTTAATTCAATTCCCTCAATTCCATTGCGAATTTGAGCGAATAAATCGATGTATTTGCGTTATGTTTTTTGCATATATACAGATATGATTATTTACTTTGTTTATTGTAGTACTTTTCATGTGAATTTTCAGCTGTCTTTGGAGGTACTTCCTAAGGAGAATGGTGGAAAATGCGAAATAATGCATAATGTGAAAACATGAACTTTCGAGTTGGTGACACAGTGTTAGATGGAAGATAATGAAATAGCTCTGGCATGACACATGACTGCTATCCGATTATATTCAGTAAATTATACACGTCAATGAAATAGATTTAAAGGGAGTCGTGTCGTTGGAAAACACGCAAACACAATTAAACATGTACCATTACTTGTTCAATCTTTGAAATATTTAGTAGCATTCATTTTTTGTCTTGTATATGTGTTAGACATATTTCTAGTATATTTATATAGGTGTGTTATTATTTCCTTGTTATTGTTAAACATATATAAATGAATATCAATGTGCACTTAGATCATAACAACCAGTTGCAATAAAAGCAGCTCTGGCTCAGCTCCGCGAAAAATTCGCGGAGCAGTGCTTTAAAAGTCGCGTGAGGGGGGGGGGGAAGACATACAGAAATGGTTGTAAACCAGAGAATCTTATAGTCTGCACAAGCCTTTGAGGCACAAGTTTTCGAGGACAGAGTCATTGCAGGAGGCTTTAAACGAGCAGTTAACGAGCAGTTTCAGTCTGATTAGTTTCAGTCTGATGATGATATACAAGACCTGTATAGATATTCTTTCCAAATACGCCTGGGCTATCCTTCTCAAAGATAAAACATCTGTATCTATCAAATCTGCTTTCGGAACGTACACCCGAATCTTTACAAACAGATGCAGGGAAAGAGTGTACAAGTAAGCAAGTTTAAGATTTTTTGAATACCAGAAACGTTCACTTTTTCACGACACATAATGCAACCAAAGTTTCTGTTGTTGAACGATTCAATCACACCCTTAAAAGGAAAATGTGGAAACACTTTACCGAAATGGATACATGGAGGTACATTCGTGTTATAGATAAACTGATATCCAGGTATAACAATACGTGACATCGAAGTATTAAGACAGAGCCCGCATTGGTTACGTTACAAATCAAGAAGAAATTTGGAAAACGTTGTGCGGTCAGCAATCAGCACAAAAACAATTTCTTTCAGATTTAAAGATCGGATATAGGTGCGCATCAGCCGGGGAAAAAAAAAAAAAAAAAAGCTCCTCTATAAAGGATACGAATTAAAACTGGACAAGAAAAATTTTTTTTTCAATCTATAAAACTATTCGACGGATTCCTGTTGTCTGCAAACTGAAAGATATAGCAGGAGAAGTTATACAAGGAACTTTTGGACTCTGGTTATTATCCCGTGCGAAAGGTTTCGGAAAAAGAGGAGACGTCGCCGGAAAGTGGAATATTTTGTGGAATTTCAGGGATACCCCGAAAGCTTCAATGCTTGGGTGGAAGACGTTAGAATTCTATAAAAGTTCCGTACATTCCGCTTTTCTGTGCTTCCACGCCGCTCTGTGGCGTGGAAGCACAGAAAAAAGATATAGAGAAATTTAAAAAAATAGTTAAAAATTTGAATTATATCATCTATAATTTAAAAAAATAGCTTTAAATATAGTATTAATAAATATTTATTACGCATCATTGAGGGGAAAAAATGTCATATAATTAATTCTCTGTAAAATTTTACTTGAAATTTAAGGTTAAAATTAGCTGTGGCAATTCAGTGTAACAAAAATCCATAGACCACATTTGGCGTTATTATCGCTCAGAAAAAGATGCCAAATTTCAAAACGCGAAAATATGTAAATTCGTGTATATCTTAGAAAATTTTGAATAAAAAAGCCTAATTTTTTGCAGATATGCTTAAAAATACACCTACTTTTAAGATGATGGTAAAAATTTTATAGGTTTAATTCAAAATGTTTTTCGAAAAATTTATAAAAATTATTTTAAAATAGAAATTTTAAAAATAAAACACAAAAAATGGGTAAATTTTATTTGGAATGAACCTAAATTTCGAAATGTGAGAGAAAAAATCAAAAAAGTTTAATAAAAAAAGAGATATTAATAAATATTTGCCAAATTCAATTAACATTGAGGAGCTAAAATTTTGAGAGCTAATATTTTAAAAACTACTCGTACGATTTTTACAAAACTTGGTATTCTGGCATAATTTGAGTCGTAGAATCGAAATATGGAAAAAAAATTGGTATGTTATTTCAGAAAAAGTTCAATTTTGTGTCAAAATACCTATGTTAGAATAGTGCTATATATAAATCTAATATATATCCTAAGTCGCGCTTTCGAGACATGAAAAACGCAGGTTGAATTTTGTCAATCGGCCCAGTAGAACGGGAGATATAGCACTGTCCCCCCCCCTTTTTTTTTTTTTTTTTTTTTTGAGCAGTGTTCGTTAATTAACACTACTTTTTATTAAGTACTTGGAAACCGATGCTAGAAAATGTGTATTCAAACGTCCGTTTAATTACACTTAAAGTTCTCAATAAATGTATTGAAATTTTTGTTAGTTTTTGAATGCTTCAGATAAATAATAATAGATTCATTTAATGATGATTTAAGCACACGATCACCTTCACATGGACGTTTAGCTCATTTGCGGCAGTGTTTAAATTTTTATCTATATTAGTTGTTAGTACCTACATTCATCAATACTAAAATTTATGCTAAATTAAATTTATGAATAATGGATGTCGTTATTTATATGTTGGAATCTACGACTATCGGAATGCCTGTAAAATGCCTTTTATCACTCGTATTTTCCACAGGAGTTGCTAAATTAGAGTTATTGCTTGCTTGGAAAATTATACATTAGGAATTTTTCATTTATATATATATTTTTTTTACTCCAAAAGGGCTTTGTCCCTCGTATTATTGTTTTCGTTTTGCGATTTTGAGTCGAAACACTCTGAATGTCTCTTTCACTTCTCAAACTGTTGCCACCAAATATTATCGCCCTATACTATATTTGAAGAAATTAATGATGAAGAATCTGCATAAATGTATGTATGTTTCTCGCATTGTGATAAAACAAAGGCACCTTGAGCTATCCAATTTTGAGTGATGTAAACCTTCTAAGAATATGGGCATCTGGAAGCCCAAATTTGAAATTTGTTTTATTATCGACTTCCTATTTTATAAAACTTTAACGAATTTTTGAGTAACAAACGCAAGGATTTCAAAGTGAGCAATGGCAACGTTGTACAGAAAAAACATTTCTATATCCAACTTGTGAGACTATGTATCGGAAATTCTAAAGATATGCTCAGTTAAATTATTTTGCGATATTGCTCTTGAACTGAATTTTATGGTTTACGTGCGAAGAACATGATAACACAAAATGTTACAAAAAACGGCCTTTTGGACGTAATTTAAAATCTGAAACCCTTCAGATTTTTTTTTTAAATTGTATATTTCTTTTTCATTCTGTTATTTATAGAGTTTCGCCGGAGAGTCCAAAGTGTATTCTTATAAGTTTTGGAGAAAGTGAGATCAAAGTGTTTCAAGAATGCAGCTTCCAGTCTTGACCATATGAATAGCATTTAGAAAGTTTCCTACGACCGTTTCAAATTTTGGATGGTAAATCATTCGTGATTCTTGTATTTCAGGCAATGATATTATAAAAGACTACATTATTTTCCACTCATTTTAAAAAACTTTTTTAGAGTTGTTTGCAGTGGCGTAGCTAGGATGGGGCAAGGGGGAAACATTTGTCCCCGAGCGCAGTTCTCAGGGGGCGCCAAATTGATGTTACGGAATTTTAGAATGAAATGTTTTCAATTCTTGGCACAGAGGAAGGGGCGCAAAATCTTCAGTTGTCCCCGGGCACCGAAAGCCCTAGCTACGCCTCTGGTTGTTTGCTATTCTAAGTAGTATGATTCAAGGCACATCATATGATTATGTTTTATCTACATCGATGGAATTGCTCGTGTTAATGAAAATCTGAAATGCTAACTTTGAAATCGCTGATGGAAATTAAATTTACCCTCTAGGAAGGAACATTGCGCTAAATTTACTCGATTATATTTTGGCAAGTAGAAATTTGCGAAACTCTTAAGCTGAGGTGTTGAATTTTTTTATAAAATTTATTCCTAAAATTTCTTTTGCTTCTATTCGGAATAAAGCTTAAGCGCTTTTTTAAATTATTTTTGTTTAGAATTATAAAATATGGTTTAATAACAGAACTCCAGAGCTAAAATAAATTCTCAATGTATTGTTCTGGTCGTGGTGCCATCTGTCCAATGCCTGCAAAACTAAAAATTCTTGAATGAGTTGCTGCGTTTGAACACTTTGATATAGTATTCGTTTATTACTATGTTTAACCGAGCAATGTAAATATTGGAATTTAAAACTATAGTCTATCATATGTTAAGCATAAGCCTTTTTAACTCATTATTTCATTAAATGAATTTGAGAAAAAGAAATTGTCTGTTCCCAGGGCCGATACAAATGTGAAATATTTGCCCCAAGTGAATAAATAGGAGTGTCAAATTAGCTACGAAAAAACAAAAATGTATATCAAAAAAGAAATTATTATGTTAAACTTTGAATTTTGTAATGCATCAAAATTATCAAAAGGATATTGTCATAAACAATCCAGCTGGGTGGGGAAAAGAAAAATTGATAGCATTAATTTATGCTCAAAACAGATGAGATTTCACAATAGTGTATATATTATTTTCTAACATTAAAATTTGTTACTGTAAATTACATTATGAAGCTAATTTACAGTTTGTGCAACGAATCGTATAGATTGTACTTTCACAGAAAATATCCTACTGCCGACATTAGTAATTATCTGCTGTCATTAATTTCAACTAAGCTTTTACTGTTCCTACTTTGTCATAAAACGTTTTCCTGAGCTTAGACGGCAACGTAATTCCTGAGCTTTTGGCAGCGTATCTAAAGCATAAAAAGGCCTTTTGGAATAGCATCTGAACATTAAATTAAAGTAACTGAAAATGAAAAGTTCTGTATTATTAGTCATTGCTCCAACTTCTTTTTTTCCCCATAAAACTTTCTAATAAACGAGGTGCACAGATCAAGGTTTTTGTCTTGTATTCATATTCAGTTTTATGCAAGAGTTTAGAGGTAGTTTCATTTATAGTTATTTCTGAAACAGACACATAACGCTAAATTATTAAGCAAATTGGCTCATTAGTTTGTCTCAGTCTTTTCCGATTGGAATGAAAATGTACAAGATGAGACGTAATTTTTAAGAGTTATTCTTTTTTTTATAGTGAAAGAATAAAATAATTTTTCCAGTTTTTATGAAATAAAAACGGAAAAAAAATTTTGTGGAAAACTTGAGACAAACTGTTCTAGCTCTTTCTATTATAATTAACAATTTATCATAAAAGAATGTCTTTTAAAAATGAGTTTTTTTCAATTGATTCTAAGGTGATCGATACACAAATGTATTTAAAAGATATGTTTCTTGCTAAAAAAATTTTAAGGAATAGATATTATTTCGGGAAAACTAAGTGAAGAAATAAAAATAAATGATCACAATGTATTGTTGATTTAAGATTATATAAATGTAAGGTAAAAAAAATGTGTAAAGCAAACTTCTGATTTTAATTTGCAATAGTCCATTCTATTTTTCACTTTAATTTCGGTACTTTTCCTTTCTGTTCTAAAAATAGAAGCTATAATATATCAGTATGAACTGCGTCAACGCTGCAATGCAGATAGATACAATTTTATACAATTTCAATACAATTTCAGTTTTAGCCAGTTAAAGAATAACATTTCAATTGAAATCAAAACCTTTTTCGGAATCAAAATCTTTTGACACTCTCCCAAATTTTCTTTGGAATGAGGCACTTTCTCGCTTGCTTGTTTACAACAAACACGTAATGTTTCACTTCCATGTGCTCAGCTTCCAGAATTGTAGGCAGCATATTGCTCCCATAATGATGTGTGAATCAGAAAATGTGTCTCAAAAATGGTTTTATCCAGTAATAAAATGTTTTGAATCTACAGTTACATTTGTTTCCAAATTTCATTATTCTGTCTATGCAATAAACGTCTGAAATCTGTTACACACACACATATATATATATTATATAAAATTAAAATATCGAAGTTAATTAGACCAGCGATGGAATACTTGTTCATTGCTATGAATAAAAATGAATGGTAAACAACTGCCATATTTGCAAAATTTAACACGTTGAAGTCCTCCGAATTAACTGATGAAGCGAAATAAAAGTAGTTCTCTGAATTAACTGATGAGGCGAAATAAAGTATCAAGCATCATTAATTTTTTTAAATTTGAAAATTATTCTTGCATTATCAAGATATCGCGAGAATGTTAAAAAAAGTATTTTCTAACAACCAGTCTGTTGGCGTACTGAAATTAGAATTAACTGGTGTTGTGTAGCGAATTTAATTTAAGTGATTCATAAAAATCAAAATTTTAATTTGTAATTATTCAAAATTTGAGATACACAAGTTTGGTTATATTCTTTTTGGGCCTATTAATTCTAGTGTAATATATTTTGGCTTTCCGAGTTTACGCGAACTGCGTCTTCAATCTTGTACACGCAAACAATGGATAAGTGATTTTTTTCACGTAATAAACTCAGTTTTTCATGTCAAAAATTAATTTGATTTCTTAGTATTTAATATCATTAGTTGCAGAAAAATTAGCTCTTTAATTTGGCATAACTTTCGTTTTTCTAACTTTAATTGCATTTCAGTTATGAGCTTTAATTAGTAGATTTTTCTTCGTTTGCTTGTGATTTAGTTAAAGGGGGATGAAATGCCTTCTTTCCGGTTGAAAAGTCACTTTTTGCGAGTTTCAGCGTTCTTTCGTTGGGACCCCTTGCAGGGTTGTTGAAATTCCTAATTTTCCCCTGTCACAGGTGGTGTTTATTTGGCGAGGGTTTGGCGACATAGATTTTCCGTTGAGGTTTCAAAGTAGTGGATTTGGCGAGTTTGATAACATGAGGGTATGCTGTTGTTGCAACTATTTTAACTTTCGGCGAAGAGTGGGTTGTACCAACTTGGCAGTCCGGCGTCCTCCCTTTTAACGGGATGTTTTGAGGGACAAGGTCACTTTTTTGCACTTTTGACTTACCATCGGACGCTGTACTCGCTGGCAGCTGAATTTTTTTGGAAAATGCATTTTTCCACCTTTGGATCTACGGGCTTCTTGCCCTTGAGTTTTGAACGAGGGACTTAGTTTTATGCATCATGACCTCGACTAAATTATAGTCTCATCAGTTTTTTTTTGTGTTTGAATATGAAGTTACTCAAAAGATAATTAAAATAGAAAAATGCAACGAAAGGTGATGCCTAGTAATGGTGCCGTTAAGAAGAAAATTTCAGTCTCTCCTCCACGAATAGAGTCTTCATCTGTCTCGATGTTTCTTCCTCGCCTTTAAGAATTATTTTCCGCTTTGCAAGAAATTCGTTCTCCACGAATAGAGTCTTCATCTGTCTCGATGTTTCTTCCACGCCTTTAAGAATTATTTTCCGCTCTGCAAGAAATTCCGTCACTGCTAGCTCCGGGGTCGCTACTACATAATGCATCACTTAACTGGAACAACGACTAACTTCAATATTGGATTGTAAATCAACTATCAGAGGAACTGGGAACCTCCTTAGTGCATCCTAAATCAATTAGAAATTTCTCGACTCCATTGAAAATTCATCTACATATAAACTCATCTCCTTTTCCACCACGCTCGGCAGCCGTCCTCCTTGGCATCAATGATAATTTTTTTAAATATGAGGGTATTCTCCTCCTCCTATTCACTTGCCGCCTGTGATTTCTCAGATAAGTCTTTTTATTTGTTTTCTTTTATTTGTTGGTCTGATGTTAAAAAAAAATTCTGTAGTTAATAGTGATTGAAATAACCTAATTAGTTGAATTAAAATATTGTAGTTGAGTAAATTAACCTAATTCTAATGTAATCATTCTGTTTGTCCTTAAGGTAAATTATTAGATTGGCTAAGGAAATATATCCTTATTTAAATTATTTAATTGAAACGGTGAATGTAACTTAGTTAGATTGGTTAAGGAATTATATTCTCTATTAAATTATTTAATTGAATTTGTGAATTTCTTTCATGGTGAGGATTGATTGGTAAAGGTGTCATTATTTGAGCTTCTTTGCTCCTCTTAGGGACTAAATTGCTTGTAGGATGTAATGGCCTGATTTTAATTAACATATTACCCGGTTAAATCATTCTTTTTGAAAATAGAAAGTTACTATGTGCAATAACCTGAATTACATTGGTATTGATTATTCTGTGTGAAATGTTTTTTTTTGGGAAAGTATAACTTGTTAATTATTCTTTTTTTTTTCTCCCCGGGGAGGATATTGTTAATTTATCCAAAGTTTTATCTGATTATGTTTACCTGAATGTAATAGAAATAATAGTTTGATATTATTGAGTCTAAGATAAAGGTAATATTACTCTGTAGGGGTATGCATTTGTAGAAAGCAATATTTTACAGTTCAGCTTGAATATAATTTGCTTACTAAGTTAATTATGCATTGTGTAATCATCAATATGTTACAGTTCTGATTGAATATAAATTGCCTTCAAATTAATGGATTAAGTAATTCTTGAAGAATTTAATAAATAGGCTCACTTTTCTAGATCAGTCAATGTTTCTTTCTTTCTTTCTTTTTTTTTTCTTTTCTTTTTTTTCTTTTTCTTTTCTTTTCTTTTCTTTTTTTTTTTTTTTTTTTTTTTTTTGTGTGTGTGCTCATGATTTTTACCAGTCTTTACTCTAATGGATTTTAGGGTTATTCCGAAATAAACACAACGCAATTAGAACAGGTTATTGATACTGGAATGTCATGGTAGGAAAGAGTATTCTGGTGTTATGTTCAATTGTAGGATACCTTTGGTAAAGAAGGAAAATTTAGAAAGTAAAAATTAAAAAAAAAAAAAAAAAAAAAAAAAAAAAAAAAAAAAAAAAACATAACACTGGCATTATTAGAAATTTCTACTTAAGCTCAAATAAGCTTTTCTTCGGGTGAAAAATCGTTAACTGATAAAATATCTGACTATAAACAACTGGTTTCATTGATTAATCGATTATAGCGAAATGCTTTAGGAACAAATGATTTCGTGGAGAATGACCTGAAAGAACTGTCTCACACTTCAGCTCTACAATCCCTTCATCATGAATTTTTCCGAGCGTTTATATTACCTCTCGGCCATTTGTGAACACAAACATTAACGGAGAGATCCAGGAGCACAGAACTTATTACTTAGTAGTTGCTAAAAAGAATTTTCGCTATCACAAATATCTCCTTAACTGCTGAAAATTAAACCGCAAGTTTTACTTAAATATACATTGAAAGAGATTATTTGCTGAACTGCGTTAAAGGTAGAGGGGGGAGGATAAGGAAGTAAATGAAAAAACTGTGAAATTCATTGCACCTAGCAGAATTTCAGCTAACTATGCAAATACGTTCAGCTAATTTTAGAAAAGCCAAATGATTTCATTATGAAACGTTTGCGTTTATGTTACAATGTACATAAGGTAACGAATCTAAATTTAAATTTATCAGGGATTGTAGGGCATTAATAGCTTAATTATGGCAGAAAATTATTGCAAACTCTCTATAACAAAACCATAGCTCGATTTAAAGTATGTGAGAATTTCGATTATAAGAAAACACGTACGTCCCAATTTCCTATAGAAAGATGTCTGTGCCAGCATTGCATATTAACCACAGTTAAATTTGATGTGTTACTCTTAACTCTTATTACTACATCCTTATTTTCAAAATAAGTATTGTGAATACTTTTTTTGAAGTATATCATTCATTTTAGTCCTCTCTTTATTGAGACTATTAACTTATAAAATAATTTTCTGTTTAGAAAAAAATTACGAAGTGTTATAAATTACAGAACAAATTAAACAACAAGCTGATGAGAGAGTTTCTTCTGGTGTTGCCAAGGAAGTTTAGAGAAATCCATAACGACAGATGGTCTTAATTTTAACAACTTTAAATTTGAAATGTTTCTTCCCGGAGCTCTCTAAAGTTATCCACATACGATGGAAAGACCTCCTGGCAAGTGCACAACACTCAGTTCTTTATACAGGCGGACGCAAACTGATGGGATTCCGAAACTAAGCCTGCCATCTAGCCGCTTCATTGAGAACAGACGCAGCGAATATCCTTCAAACTCTCTTCGAAAACCAGAAGCTAGAGTTTGATGCTCCATCCGGCGCGGTGGAACTGCGCTTTGGCTAGAAGGGTTTAAAAGACTCTAGCAGGCTTCAGTTAAAATCCCGTCACTCCAGGAGCTCGCCACGGATGTTGAAAGGCTGTATCATCTCGCTTTTTCAAATTACCCTATAGAAAAAAAAAAAAAAAAAACACTGTCTGTTCAATGCTTCGTCGATGACATCCGAGATTCAGAGATGCAAAAAGCCTTGAGAATGCGGATGTCAAAGGTTTAAAAAAGCGCTTTAGTGTATGCTATGAAATTTGAGGTAGCCCAATAAGCAACTTACAGAGACCGATACCCAGTCAAACCTGTTTAAGTGCAGGAGACAGTGGATCAGATGGCCTAGATGATTAAACCAGACAAGCCAGTGCTTTGAGACGGTATAGAAGTGACAACAAACCGATGTAAAGTGCTGGAACTGTGGTGTTGAAGGCCACGTACGAAGGAACTGTAGAACACCCTAGAGTACGTAAAATAAGACTATTTCCCAGAAACGACGTAGGAAACAAATCAGTGGCCAATTCAAGAAGCGGAGGTTGTCAGATATGCAGAAGCCCTATTTTTTAAAGCGCTTCAGATTTCTGCAGTTAGTGGCGGTAGTAACGAACGCTTCACCATGGGATATATCAATGGAGTTCCCTGCAATTTGTCGATCGACACATGAGCCAACGGTACCATCATCCGAAAAGATTTGGCTCAACAACTAGAAGCTAACTTAACTGGATGCCGCCTTGCTTCGGGAAGAAGATCGATATTGTCTGGAAATTAAACGTTAACATCACGTTTGGAAGTGCTACCAGCCATTACAAGGTATATGTGGCCGATATTACAGATCTTTGCATACTCGGATTGGACTTTCTAAGGAAATACAATTTTTCCTTGGACTTTAAATAACGAAATGCATTTTGCCTTTGAGGATATAAACCCTGCTCGGAATTAATGATGAAGGAGTTAAATTCACAGTACCAGCAAGAACAGAATTTTAACTTCCTGGAATCATATCCGAAACAGAATTTCTGGTACGGTGTAGTGGAATATCCCCAAAACATGTAACAACCTGTGAGGAGTACTAAGTCTCTGCACTGGTCGACTTATCGAGGGCAATTATCTTATTACAACATCAGTGATGAAGTGAAGATCATTAGGAAAGGTGAAGTGGTTGCAGCATATACTCCAGTGGCCTGTCTGAAACTATCCTATAATCCGCCAGTATCTGTGTCTTGAGAGAGCCTAACATCGGAGTTACTGCAGAACGAACAACTACGCGATGGAGAGATAAATGCTGCGGAATGTGTCATTCAAGAATTTCAGGAAGTGTTGTCCCGCTCATCTTCTGACGTAGGCCGAACCAATTTGACAGAGCATAGGTTTGATACAGGGGATCATCCAGCAATCAATCAAAATTCAAGACATCTACCGATTGCTAAACAAGAAGAGATAATAAAACTTCTAAAGGATATGCAAGAAAGCGACATTATCGAACAAATCCTTGGGCCTCTTCCATTGTCCTGGTCCGAAAGAAAGTCGGTTCGATTAGATTTTGAGTGGAATATGTCTGGTTGATGGAGGTTACGAAGAAAGACGGCTACCTTCTTCCTAGAATTGATGATATTTAGGGTATTCTGGAAGCAACGCTTGATTTAAAGAGTGGATATTCGCAAGTTGAAATACATATTGACGACCGAGAAGAGATGGCTTTTACAACCGGAGAAGAACTTTGACAGTCCAATTTGGTGCCGTTTGGGCGATGTAATGTGCAGGCAACGTTCGAACATCTTATAGAGACCGTGTTCAAAGGTCTCTACTACAAAGCTTGTCTGATATAATTTGATGAGATCATTATCGTTTTATAATCAGACAGTTTTGTAGAACATTTAGAAAATATTAGGAGGTTACTTCAGAAATTGAAGGAAGCCAATATAAAATTAAGTCGTGCCAAATGTAAATTGTTTACATAGGAAATTACTTTCTCTGGACATCTCTGAAAGTGTGTGCACGGATCGAGAAAAAATGTCGGCAGACAAAGGGAGGAAACGCGCAGAAAATGTCTATCAGCTGTGAAGTTCTCTGAGGCACTATTCCTTTTGTAGAAGATTTGTGAAGGTCTTTTCTTCCATCGCAAGACCTGCTCATAAGCTGACAGAAAGAAAGCAAAAGTTTTTTGGACAAAAGAATATGAGAATGCATTTAAGAACCTGAAGGAAGCTTTAATATCTGATCCAATCCTGACGTATCCTGAGCTCGACAAACCATTTATTCTCGACATGGATGCGAGCAATGAAAGTGTCGGTGCAGTTTTGTCCCAAGAAATAAACGGCCAAGAACGTGTCGTGGCCTACTAGGGCAGGCGCCTGTCTAAACCGGAGAGGAATTACTGTGCCATCAGGAAAGAGCTCCTCACCATAGTTAAAGCCGTAGAACATTTCCATCATTATCTCTATGGCAGAAAATTACTGCTTTATTAATTACCGCACGTATCATGCATCGTTTTCTGGATTTTAAATTTCAAGAATCCTGAAGGTCAAATCGCCAGGTGGATACAGAGACTTCAGTAATATGACATCACTATCCATCACCGGACGGGATCATCACACGGCCTAGAAGACCTTGCCCAGAAAGCGGCCGATATTGTTTAAGGTTCGAAGCGAATTACGAAGTGCTGAATCCAGTTGTACGACAAGTTACCACTTCAACATCAGCTTACCCGTGAAGTGATGACAAAGTCAGGAAAGATCACCTGGAAGATAATAACATTAAACCTATTATTGACTTAAGAGTCTTCAAACAAAAAAACCTACATAGGAAGAGATTTCGATCTATAGTCCTACGACAAAACAATAGTGGGACCTCTGAGATTCTGTGGACGACGGGGACAATAAACTCATAATTGTCGCTACAGAGCTTTCAAACAGAAATTCGATTTGACAGACCACTTCTATCTATAGTCCTGCAACAAAATAATATTGGACTCTCTGGGACTCATTCCATATTCGAAAGGGCGTTTTGTACCAGAAGTTCGAATTAGATGATGGAAAGGCATTCCGATGGCAGCTGATACTTACACGATTCCGGATGTCCTAAAAGAATGACATAGCAGGTCAACAGGGGCCAATTTGGAATGATGAAGACTTTGCTTAGGGTTCCAGAGTGCATCTATTGGAGTAATGCAAGATCTGACTGTTATAAATTAATCAGGCATTTGAGAAGGGAAACGAACTCACTTCTGGTAATCCTAGAAATGCCAAAACGCGTGCGTCACGCCCAATTATTATATCCCACAATCCTCTTGTTCTATTTTTATTATTAAGCTTTCGTGTGTGCTGGTATGCAACTTTAATGTATCTGCCGTTTTATATTATTTTAATTACATCTGAATAAATGTTTTTGTGTTTAAATACGCATTCTATTATTAATGGATACATCTCTCACATCAGGTTCATTTCTGGAGACTTAACAGCACTGCTGGGTGCCTGAAAGGTAAGCTAATTTTTCTATTCTTATCTTCACTGACGTGCCAGAATGGTTCTAACTTGCGATGCCTGTGCGTGTCCGAAATCACCGAAGAAACTCAGCTGAGGAAAGCTGCAACTTTACAGTGTAGGAACGCTTTTTGAACGCATCGCCTTTGATATCCTGGGACTTTTGCCACAAACTGCTGATGTCAACAAATGCGTCCTCGTTCCCCTTGACTATTTCACAGAAAGGCCTGAAGCGTATCCTATTCCTGTTCAAGAGCAGAGGTAATGATACAGCATTGGATTTCCAGGGCAGGAGTGGCTCGTCGGTTACATTCCGATCAAAGAATAAATTTTAATTGCATTACTGTATTAAAGAACTGTATAAGCTATTCGGCATCGACAGAACCCAAACGTCAACTTTACATGACCAGTCAGATGGTATGGTAGAGAGGTTTAATCGAATCATTCTTAATAACCTCTCGCTGGTTCCACAAACTAAACATGCCTGAGACAAGAAGCTATCTCTTTTTTTACTGGCCTATCACAGTACTGTCCACAAGAAAGCCGGCTATTCTCCATATCAGATGGTCTTGGGTTGTGACCTTCGTCTGCTTTATCATATTTCCCGTTTTGCCTCAAGTGGAAAAATATGTAAGTATGGCTGCGCCTCATGCCTTGTTCCTGGCTGAATCTTCTAGTGCAGTGATTCTCAGCCTTTTTTCTTGCTCCAAGGACCCATTTCATCATTGCTAGACGACCATTCCCTCTTTCTTTCCAAAACTCGTAAAACGCTGATACGTTTAAGTTTAGATTATTTTTTATAAATTAAACAAGAAAAGGTATACAAACGTCGATAAATACCAAAACACGAATAAAAGTGTGTTTTTTATGTAGTCATACATTTTATGTATTCATCATTGGACGATTCGGGTCGGCATCTTCAAATTTCGAATTTAGGTGGTGCTAAATCAAGCAGGCTTATATTCTAAGAGTGGTTAGGTCTATCGAAAAGTTCTGCCTGAAAATGCTATTTCAAGTTTCAATTCACACGCACGTGTTCACTAGATGTATTATGCCTAGTGAACACGAACTTTACGCACATGTATTCTTCTGAATTAAAACTAAAGTGTATCATGTCACTATTTAATGAGATGCGATCATGTAAACCTGGTTATCGATAAAGATCTTTATGATACTGTATTTTGTACAAATTCTAACAAGGAACAAATGTTACAGAAGCGTGTCAAAATTTAGTGAAAAGTTTTGTGGAAGCCCAGTTTTGAACAGAACGTCCGGGAGATTGCTCGAAAAGTTTGAAGCAGCTCATTTTGACCTTAATGATAAGCCACGCTCGGGGCAGCTCTCTTTGAATGACGACGATATTGTGAAGAACATGGTGGAGCAAGATCTTTTTTTTACAACATCGGAGATAGTTATAAAGCTTAACTCAGCTCAACAAACCATATAGGACCATATTCGGATATTAGAATTGGTCTATAAATATTTCAGATGGTCCCCTCGTGAGTTAGGTGAGGAAAACTTTTCATTATTGAATCCTCATATGCATATCTCTGCTTAATCAGAAGAAAAACGAACGTTGCTTGGACTGGAAAAGAGGATGTCATACGGAAACATCGAAAGCATTCTGCAAGCACGGACAACCTGCCCGCTCCACTTCTAAACCGAAATTGAGCCTGAAAAAGAGAATGCTGTCTGTATGGTTCAAGGACCATTACATTATTAAAACCTTCTGAAAGCCTAATGGAAAGCTTTTTCCGCCCTAATGAAAAGCTTAGTTTTGAGAGATACTATCAGCGAATGGATGATTTAAACAAAGCAGTCAAAGAAAAGAGGCTGGTGATGTTCGATAAGAAGCAGATTATACCTCCTCAATATAATGCCAGACCGCATGCAGCTTTGGCGACTCATTAAAAAATCGCAGAACTAGGTCTATATTTTGCCACATCTAATATATGCCCCAGATCAAGCACCTTTTGATCACCACTTCTTTCTTTCGTTGAAAAATTTTTTGAAGGGGTGAGATTCAAAACTGAAGCATATGCCAAGCACTACTTGAGTTTTTTGCCTCTAAGGACAACTCAAAAATGGTATTTACAAATTACCATCACGCTGACAAGAAGTCATAAGTAACGCCGAAAATTATATTGCATAATAAATATGATTAAAGGTATGAAAAATTAATACTTTCTTCCAGTTCCAAAACGGACAGAATCTCCCAGTATACCTTGTATATACATTGCTCGATATTGAAAATGCAACACCAAGAAGGAGTGGTCAGAAATTTATGCAAATTTTAGAGTAGCCGCACGTCACTGAGTTATGCGAATGACGTGAAATGCGCAGCTCTCCGACGCACGTGAAGTAAGATAATAAGGGAAGGAACGTGCAGAATGGGCAATATTCGTGTCGTTATTTCTGCCAGACGAATTATCGAAGAAAGTTGGTTTTTGTCCCGGAGGATACGTGTAATAGGAAAGAATGCCAGGCCACCGTCAACGAAGGCACGGCCAGCAGATAGACGATTTTACGAGGGATATGGTGATCGGACTGAGAAGGGCGGGCTGGTCCTTAAGTCAAATCGGAGCTGATACCCACATGGATGCGAGCAGGGTGCATCGGCTATGGCGAACGTGGTTGGAACAAGGAAATGTGGAAAGAAGGAGGGGTGCAGGTGCAGCCAGAGTGACGTCAGCACGCGTGATTCGCCGACAAGCTGTGGCGGTCCCGCAAGTCACTTGTACCGCGATTCTGCAGCATATGCAAGATACCCTGGATGTTCCCGTGTCGACCAGAACCATTTCCCATCGATTGCTTGAACGTGGCCTGCACTCACGGTGTCCGTTAAGAAGACTGCCATTGACCCCACAGCATAGACGCCAACGTTTAGAATGGTGCCGGACTGGAGCGATGTCAATGACAAAATGGCGAAACGTTGTGTTCTCAGATGAGTCACGATTCTGTTTATCCATTGACAGTCGCCGCATACGTGTGTGGCGTCGACATGGAGACAGATCTAATCCGACAGTAACTGTGAAACGCCTCACTGCGCGACAGCGTGGCATAATGGTCTGGGGAGCTATTGCTTACGATTCCAGGTCACCGTATTCAGGGCACTATGACGGCCTAACAATACTTGGATAATGTACTGCGACCGGTGACAATACCCTACCTTCAGGGGCTGCCTAATGCAATTTTTCAGCAGGATAACGCCCGATCACACAGTGCTCGCATCTGCCAACATGCTCTGCAAGATATACATATGCTTTCCTGGCCACCGTACTCTCCTGACCTGTCACCAATCGAACATGTGTGATTGGACGCCGCTTGCAGACTCTGCCTCTGCCTCGCTCAGAAGACGAACTGTGGCAATTGGTTGGAAGGGAATAGAGAGCCATCCCTCAGGACACCATCCGCACTCTTATTGACTCTATGCCTAGACGTGTTTCTTCGTGCATCGCTGTCCGCGGTGATCCTACATCCTACTGAGTCGACGCTGTTCTCGCTCTGTATTCTGACTATCATTTTGAAATAAAGATCACTTATTGCTGCTTGCTGTCTCTGTCTTTTTTCCAAATTTCATCATTTTCTGACCAATCCTTCTTGGTGTTGCATTTTCAATGTCGAGCAGTATATAAACTCTGTCACAAAAAATATATGCACCCAGAAGGAAACGAGCTACTATCACGAAACACAACACGTGTGTAGTGTATGAGGAGATAAACAAATGGTTACAAACACAAATCAGTAAGTAGTATAGCCACCTCTGGCAGCTATATCAGCCGAAACATTGAATGGTATCGAATCTAGGTTGCCTATGACCCTTTGCGGAACATTATGACATAATCTTTGCAATAGGGCAGTTAATTCACCAATATTCCGAGACGGCTTCAGTTATGTCCCAATTGTGCTCTATTGGCCAGAGATCCGTGACCTAGCAGGCCGTATCTAGTACGTCATATCCTTGAACGCATTGTTGGAATTGTCGGGTAATATGTGAATGAGCGTTGTTTTGCTGATAAATGGCACCTGAGTGACTTAATAGCACAGGCAGTACAACCGGCGTTAAAAGCGAATTATTGTTGTGTCTGAAATTAACTACAAAGTATCGGAAAGATTTTTCAAATAAAGTTTTTTATTTTTTTATTTTTTTATTTAAACACAAACTTTGAACATAAATGCACTTCTTGTGCTAACAGGATTGACCACCACTTGTTTCGATGTATTATAAAATAACTCTCAATTAAAAGTAAGCTATTAGTCAAAGACTACGCAATTAAATTGAAATCGAAGTTGGTTCTAAACTCTAACCTAAGTAACAATTTAAATAACGCAAAACCGAATAATTACAAACCTAACAAGAATGGCAGAACTAAAGTAACTTGGTCTCGAGAGGCAGAAACAAGCTGTCTTACAATTAAAAAAACCTGAGCTTAAAGACTCTAACACGAGCGGCTAAATCCCAGCGGGAAGGGAAGAAATTCAATAATCAGAAAGAGCCGTTACGCTAGGAACTTTTGGCATCGTTTTCTGTTCTTCAAACGCAGTTTTTGTGCAAAACTGGTATCCGAGAAAGTGTTTATTAGTGTTGTATTAACTTCTTGGTTATATTTTTGTTTCGGTTATTATTTTGTGATACGCTGATATGATTTAATATTTAATTTATTGTAGGTGTGATCAGTCAAGAATGTACAACATATGTTGGACTAATTTAAATCTGAATTTCTAGACCAAATTCAACAACTTTATATCCTACTCAGTTTGCTCTCTCGATACCTAATAACCTTTTGATTTTCTTAAACATTTTATTTACTGGGGATAAAAACTACTGTATTGTGAAATATCTTCTCTCTTTGTTTATTTGAAAATGCTTGACGATATCTAGATTCTTATTATTTCATGTACTGCAAGCATCGTAAAATTCAATAAAGAAAAATATTTTACGAATCTGTCTTTTTTCTTTTCTTTCTTTTTTTTTAAACTACCAGATTTTAGAAATTTCTTTTTTTTTTGTGTGTATTTTTCCGTAAGCAAAACTATACTAGTTCAGACATTAACGTGTTTCCAGTCTTAAATGTTTACCAACACTTAATAATGCATCGGGAATTCTAAACATATGCTACTATGCAGCTTTCAAAAATATTCTGACCGCCCAACCAGGACAGTGTTTAGCGACGCTGACTGTGATATCAAAGGGCTCGGGTTTGAATACCGGAGAAGGCATGGATCTTTGTAAATATATAGTGTCTGTGCAGCATGGGGACACTCTAAACATGCGGAGAGCCGAAAGTCCTCTCGAGAGGTCAGAGGTAGGGGAAGCGGGGGAGAGACTCTCGGAACAATCCCCCTGGGGTTTTCTATATCAAAATGGGGGGGGGGGGCGGAAATGAGAAAAGTCGTACTGTCACCTATATGGCGCTCAAGGCTCTTGCCAATGACAGGCGCGATCTTGCTGTCCATGCCACGATGAATTTCGTGGGCTTGTTCTCATGTTACTATCAGACAAGTGAGATAAGTCACAATAACAAAATTTTCTGATTTTGTTGTGTATGTTGCGTAAGGGCAAAGAAATCAATGCTTAATAATAAAGCTAAATTGATTTAAAAAAACAAGCAATTTTATCAGTTAGTCATAGCTAAGCCTTCAATGTGAGATCAGTTAGAATTGTTGTATGGGGCCTGCGTCTATTCATTATTTTCAGCAAGTAATTTTAGTGATTTTGCCTATAGAGTTGTTGTTTTCCATGATGCACTTTCAATGCAAGTTGTATACTATCGATACTATCGTCGATAATAGAGCGATCTTTGTAACTGTCTACTATTATAATGAATTAAAAACTGTATTTAAAATTGAATATAAAGGGGAAATATGGTGAAATGTTTTTTACTGTTTGCGACTTTTAACCGCCAAACCATTCTTGAAACGTAGAAATACACAAGTAACATCTTTATTTATAAGCTGTTGTGTGCTCATGCAATTTTATAATAAATAATATTCAAAGAAAATTGTAATATAAAAATAATTTTTGATAGATTAATAATGCAAAACTAATTTCAAAATTAATAAAAATAAAAGAAAATCTGGATGCTTTCAGATTTTATATTATGCCCAAGAGAGCGTTTTTTTTAACGTTTTGTGTGTTACCTTTATATATTAAATATCATGTTCTTCTCACTTAAATCATAAAATTCGATTCAACAGCAATATCACAAAACAATTTTAAAAGAGCATATGTTTAGAATTTCTGATACACAGTCTCGCACGCTGGAGAATTTTTTTTGTTTTGTTTTTTTGTACAGTATTGCCATTGCTGGCTTTGAAATCGTTGAGTTTGTTAATCAAAAATTCGTTAAAGTTTTACCGCATATGGAATAGATAATAAAACAAATACCAAATTCCAAATCTGGGTTTCCACATGCCCATATTCGAGTGGAGGACTACATTATTCAAAATTTGATGTCTCTAGATACTGGTGTTTTTTCACAGTGCGAGAAACATACATACATTCACGCAGATACTTCATTATTTAATTTCTTTAAAGGTAATGCAGGGCTCTAATATTTGGTGGCAACAATTTGAAAAGTGATAGGCTGTGAGCCAACGCAAATTGCCAAAACGAAATTAACAGCTCCTCTGGAAAAATTGCCTCTTTTGTGCTAATAATGAGTAATTATATGGTGCTTTCAACACGCTATATATGACTTATGATTTGTGGCAAACCTAGCGGTAATGCTTCAAACGAAATGCAAGTTTATTCTACTGACGAGAAAAAATGTTTACTGACTTACTGTTGGGGACAATGTTTTCCCAGTTTTTCAAGTGTGTGTCTCATTTCATCATAAAATTCGATTCAACAGCAATATCACAAAACAATTTTAAAAGAGCATATGTTTAGAATTTCTGATACACAGTCTCGCACGCTGGAGAATTTTTTTTTGTTTTGTTTTTTTGTACAGTGTTGCCATTGCTGGCTTTGAAATTGTTGAGTTTGTTAATCAAAAATTCGTTAAAGTTTTACCGCATATGGAATAGATAATAAAACAAATACCAAATTCCAAATCTGGGTTTTCACATGCCCATATTCGAGTGGAGGACTACATTATTCAAAATTTGATGTCTCTAGATACTGGTGTTTTTTCACAGTGCGAGAAACATACATACATTCACGCAGATACTTCATTATTTAATTTCTTTAAAGGTAATGCAGGGCTCTAATATTTGGTGGCAACAATTTGAAAAGTGATAGGCTGTGAGCCAACGCAAATTGCCAAAACGAAATTAACAGCTCCTCTGGAAAAATTGCCTCTTTTGTGCTAATAATGAGTAATTATATGGTGCTTTCAACACGCTATATATGACTTATGATTTGTGGCAAACCTAGCGGTAATGCTTCAAACGAAATGCAAGTTTATTCTACTGACGAGATTCTACTGACGAGTTTATTCTACTGACGAGAAAAAAAATGTTTACTGACTTACTGTTGGGGACAATGTTTTCCGAGTTTTTCAAGTGTGTGTCTCATTTCGAATTTACAGAAATAATGGTATTGTTCAGTTCATTGGCATTTTAGTTAATTCAGAAATCTATTTGTTTTGTTATCAAGTAAATAGTACATGTAATAACTTTATTAATAATATTTTTTCTCAACCATTATAAAATTATAAAATAGGATAATTCCTAATTATTCTGAGGTTGACATTTATGTCATTCCTAACTGTCTATAATGACCTTCTCATCTCATGGATGGCAGATTCTAATTTGCTTTTTAATGGGCAGTATATAAAGTTGCTTAGCAACACCGTCTTGTATCATGTTAACGTAGACTAAGCAAAATGATAATAGAACTGTCAAAAATATATATTAGTTTAATGGTTGAGACTCAGTGATAACTGTGAACAAAATAGCATTCATACCTTTGAGGAGATTCATTACAGATCCCGACATCGTGCCGTATGTGAGTCTGTGGCTTTATCTCTCGCTCCAATAGAAAAAGCACTTCGGGTATAATGAAAGAATGAAAGCTCTGAAAATGATCTTTTTGCAGGAAGATGCTCCAAACTATAGTATTCTGCAGTGCGAACGAGAGGCGTTTCATATGATAATGAAAATGCTAATTGTGGATTGCGTGTGTATTTGGTTATATGAAGTGTAGTGAAGAAACGATCAAAGTAATAAATAATTCGCTTCTGACCAAATGCATATACAAATGTAAATACAGTATACCTAGCAAAAGCACTTTTCCCTGCAACAACAGTTTATTTTATATTGATATGTATAACTGACTGATAGGTAATCGATCACGTAAGTAACGCGCAAGTTATTTGATGATTTTATTTCAAAGCGTAGATTACAAATGCGGCGAAGCGTTGAAGTTACTTCATTGTTTTTTCGAATTAGATTTGCACAAAGTGCATGAATAAGAATATTATGCATTGGATCAATAAACAGAAAATTGCAAACGATTCTGCTAATTGACAAATACACCATATTAAAAAATTACTAATTGATGCAAATTAACATTTGAAAACAAGTATACATATATATATATATATATATATATATAATGTTGTATGAACTTAAATCCATTTAGTGCGAATACAAGTTATTATTACTTGCGCAATTGCTGCAAAGTTAGTTAATAATAATTTATTTCCTAAACAGTATTGATTAATTGATTATATTATCTCCTAAGTTTAATTAAAGTAGAATTATTTTAAAAGTGTGCATCCATACTGGTAAGTTATATTTTGAAAGATGTTTTGAAGTAATTTGAAAGCAAAATGTTAATAATGTTTTAACGGGGACTGGAGTTAAATCATCACGAGGAATAATATTACAATTGTAAAAGTAAAAATTAAAACATGTAATTATTGTCATTGATCGGAAATTAGTTGACTTTTCAAGGGGAACAAACCAACTCCCGTTCAATGATCAATAATTGATAAAAATAAGTAAATATGAAAGTGTTTCGTCTTTACTCGAGTTATAAGTTAAAGCCAAACCGGCAATTCTAGTCAGGCCAAATATTTCCGCGAATAGTTGTTACTCAAAGAACTGATTCTCATGAAGCATTTTAGTCAATTCAATTTGGAGTAAAAATCAATTACTGTAGAGAAATCTTGTAAAACTCGAGTAATCGTCCCCGACACTATCATCTTTATGTATTTGAGTACTATGTTATTTGTAGAAATTAAACATTGGAAATTGTCATTATGAAATCGAAATCAAAGTAAAGTTGAAATAAACATAGAAGATTATAAAAAAGATAAATAATGCAAACTTTGCAAAAACAAATCAAAGAGAACATAAAAATAATATAAAAATAATATAAAAATAAAATAGAAAATAATATAAATAATCCGGATTCGGGTCCCGGCGAGGGCATTGCTATTTTTCACGTCTCAAAATAGCCTAATGACTCTACAACGCTTTGTGGTATCACTGTTGAGATACAAATTACAAACTTGGAAAAAAATTCTAATTTTGCTTTTTTAAATTTTTTTTAATTTAATTTTTTTTAACATCATCCATTGCAGCACTGCTAACCGAAAAATGCAATTAAAATAATTATGTTTACTTAGTTCATATATAAAGATATAGGATCATATAATAGGCATAAATATTAAATAAGTATGATTTATATAAATTATTCAAGCTAAAAAAATAAAATTACTATTGAAACCAATTACTTCTTTTGCAATGAATTCTAAGTATGATTCACACTTAGCGTTCTTTTTCTACTGAAGCTTTATGGGAAGTAGAATTATATCTGTACTTAGTTAAATGTATGGAAAACATAACCTTTTTTCATTAAAATACTTCACATGGTTTCATATATAGCACTGCTGGTGTTTTTTGCATATAGTTTAATCAGCACAGACTTTTCACTTTGGGATTAAAAGTCGTGTTTTCACTTGAGTAAACATAGTTGTAGAAAAAATTGATGTGTCTACTAAATTATACCCCTAGCTAACTTACGTCGGAAAAAAAATAATAAGATCAAAGAGCTTTGTTAAGTACAATGTCAATGAATGGCGCGGTCGCGTGTCTGGATGACAACTAAAGAGTTGGTGGACCGTTAAAGACCAAGAACGTGAGTATTTTTTCTCAAATCTGAGTTTCTAACTACTATAAAAGGGAAAGGAAGATCTGCAAAAAACAAGAACCTTTGTTTGATACCGTGGGGGTTTATTCTCTATTTTTTAAATTCTTCAAAGTTCTAAAATGGTAAGAAAAGCTATTATTGCCATATTTAGTTATAATTAATATAATCCGAAAAGCAGGGGCTTGTAAGATTGATAAGTAATGCTTGTTAGTAGTTCATATCTCTTGTTATCTGTTTACTCATTTTCTATCATCCATCTCTGACAGAAAATGAATTTTTTATGTGAAGCTTCATCTAGAATTGTTTTCTGCTCAAATTAACATTTTTATTTATTCCTTTTTGCTTTCAAATTTAAATATTAATAAATTTTAATGAATTTTTAGATAAAGAACGGCTTTAGAAATTGTAGGTGAAACAACTGATTATTCTTTGACTTCTTTCAGAGTTGTTCGGATTAACTTGTGGTACCCTAGTTTATTGGCAGTTGTTTAAAGCATATGGTTCTTCAGATCTAATACTCTCATTGCTTTGAATGATAATCAGTTTTATGCTTTTACACGTTTCAACGTTTCTGACTGACTGACTGTTTTGCATTTTGTTTTTTTTTCTTGCATTCAACTTTAAATTAAGTGAATGGAAATGAGTATTGTTATGGTTAATTCTTTGATGTAAATCTGACATTGCCTCTGCTATACTTGATTTCTTTTCCTGAATTTGAAGCATAAAATTATAATGGTTAGAACCCTTTTACTATGTTAGGAAATTTTGCATTCTGGCGTTGTATAAGTGATCAGTACGTTCATTTGTCACTGGAAGGTAACGGGGGTTAGACTCCTGACTGAGACAGAATTGATTTTTCACGTTTTTTGCTTCGCAAAACCAACACTATCTTTACAATGGCACCTAAATTCAAAATGTAGCTGACGACTGTTCGTGACTCTGCGCATTTCATTTAATTTTCGCATCTCGGCGTGTGCTTTCATGGCTAACATACCCAGTGGCTAACATAGGCGGCTATTACATTTAGTTAGAATTGGAGATTCATGCTTTCAATCTTGGGGAGGATACAATTAACTTTTCACATTTTCTATTTCGAAAAAACGAAAGGTCTCTACAACTTTACTTAGAATGTAAAGTCTTAGATCATTTTAGCGCATCTTGGTAAATTGTTTGAACACGCAAGATTCTAAAAAAGCTCATCTTTAATATTTGAATTTGAAGCCCTAAAAATAACAAACGTGAAAAAGGCTCATTGTTAGGCGGTTAGTGAAATGATTACTTTTAACCTGTTACATAATGCAGCTTGCTTCAAAATGACTGACGAATAAGCAATTGTTGAGCAATACCTTTCAGATCGATGGTTTCAGGTTAAGAAATAAATTAACAAAGTAGACCTCAATCTCATGACGATATTTACCATGTGAAAATTTTTAATAAAAATATTATGATTTAAATTAAAATTTTAAAGTTAAATGTTTATGAATTCCATAGACTAAGATAGCAAATGCTTCCCATAGCGAAACTGAGTGAGAATATATACGAAATAAATTATCTCATATAACATAAGTTAAATTTTGGAGGACTATAGTGTAGAATATTTGACACACGCATGTTTAGTCTTCGATTGCAAATATTAAGATACCTTATATGCCAGACAAACATGAATACAAAGCGATGGGTTTAAACTTACTATTTTGCAGTTTTGTTCCTAATTTATTTATGTAATGCATCAGTTAAGTTCTTTTATAACCTTTAATATCAACGAAATCGAATCACATGTCTTGTAATATTTACATGTTTTCAAAATTAATTTTCTGTTATGGTTTATTCTAATTTATCTTTCTCTATCAATAGTTAATAATTGGAACTTTTCCTTGAATATCGCATGCAAAAATTTAAATTCGCGTATTTTCTCTAAAAGGTATGCCACTACATTTGTCATTGTTTGAAAGTTCATCTTTATTTGATTAATATCTTAAACTGTAGTCACGGATCTGCGCAAAATATTAAGAATTTATTTATTTATACCATCTTGAAACATCATGCGCATGGTATTAAGAATCTTTTTCATTTATTTCTGCATTGATGTAAATGTTTACAAAAATGTTAGATATGTTTTAAATTATCAAATAACTGTGTTATTAAAAATAAAATTAAATTAAACAAAAGAGTACATAATACCTTATTATTACTCTGAAATCTTATTACTCTGAACAATGCATTATTATAATACTACAGCTGTTAAAATGGGTAGTCTCCGCGGCACAGTTGATGAATAATTCTGTGGTAATGGTGCGTAACATGACATGAAAAATGGAAGTTTACAGACTTTTCTGATGGTAATAATACATGAATTAAAATTTCGCCTTCTACACAACTAAAATTAGTCTTGTGAGCTATAAAGTATTTCATGATAGTTCCTTATCAAAGAATCAGTGTTTCTGGAATAATGTGTATTTATATGAAGAAAGGTATTTAAAATCTAGCCTTTAATTTTGTTTCATAAGACTTAAATATGCTATTTCATACTATTTTTAGAGGCTCTCAGTGGTTTTCTTTGTTATGATGTGCATTGTGCTGTTATGCACGTTTACCGAAGCTGAAAATGGAGCCAGCGTAGAAGCACGTCATCATCACCATCACCATGGACATCACCACGGTCATCACCATGGGCATCATCATGGACATCATCATCATCACGGGCACCATCATCATCATGGTCATCACCACCATCATCACCACGGGCATCATCATCATCATGGTCACCACCACCATCATGGACATCATCATGGACATCATCATCATCATGGCCATCATCACCATCACGGACATCACCATGGTCACCACCATCATCATGGACATCATCACTAATACTGATTGTTTTGTACCTTTTCTAGAAAACTACTTGAAAAATAAAGTTAATATTATGTATGATGTAGTTTGTTACTCGGTAATACATCTGACCTGATAAATAGGAATAAATTGTAGAAAATATTAATTCTGAAATGCAATACCTAATCTGTTCATCCGAAATAAAAACAATAAATTTCTGATTTGAATTTTATGGCTAGGAAAAACGAATTCCGATAATTCCTTGCCTAAAACAAAAATGGTCATCCAACTCTTATTTCCAATTTTTTCTGTAAACAATATATACACTGCTGGCCATAAAAATTGCAACATCAGGAAGGAATGATCTGCGAACGTCAAAATCGCATGAAAGGAAGAAGTTGCGATATGCAAATTATTAGTATTTCAGCGCATTTAGACGACGTAGGAGGGAGAAAAGACATCTAGAGCACTGCATAAAAGAAAAGTAATGTAGTGGATTTCTCATTCGGAACGTGTTTTGTAAAGTTGGAGCTTGCTCAGAATATAGTGTTATGCCTCGAATAAGAAGCGAAAATGCTTAGCAACAAGTTTCGAAATTCGAAAGAGGCAGGATCGTTGCCGATCGAAAGTGTAGATTATCGTTCCGTGATATCGCCGGTCGCACTGGTCGACATCCAACCACTTTCATGCGAATATGAAATTAGTGGATTGCCTAGAGTCATACTGGACGGCACACATGATTTCAACGCCATCTCATGACTAACGCCAGAAAGGACAGACATGTTGTGAGGTCAGCCCTGCAAAACCGTGCAAGGTGAACTGCAGCGTGAACTATCAGCAAGGTGACCATTACTTCGGCTTCTCTTGACAAGGCAGCACAGAGAGAGAAGGTGACTCTGGTGCGGCAAACGACAAAGCTGGGTGCAGGAATGGCGCAATGTCGCCTTTTCAAACGGGTCCCGGTTCTACGTACAGTATTCTGATGGCCGTATACGTGTCTGAAGTGTCCGAGGACACCGCACGTCGCCTGATTGCATTCGATATCAGCATAGGCGTCCTGCACATGGTATGATGTTTGGTCAGCTACTGGGTACACGACACGCTCATCTCTAGTTCAGATCGACGGTAATTTGAACGGAGATGGGTACATTTCTGACATCTTATGTCTAGTGGTTGTGCCTTACCTTCGAGGCCTCCAAACGCCATGTTACAACAAGATAATGCAAGATCACGTGTTGTGCGTCGTTTTCTGACTTTCCTCGATACTTGGTATTTGATTGCTGCCCTAGATGATTGCACGGTCTCCAGATCTGTTCACCTATATAAAACATCTGGTCATGGGTTGCTAAGAGACTGGCCTGCCACCCTCTCCTGCTAATACGGTTGATGAAGTGTAGCATAGACATGAAGCAGCATGGAATGAGTGGCCTATTTCTGTCATCCAAGCCCAGTTTGACCAGCCTAATGGGGTATGGGCCGTTTTAGCTGTCAGGGGTGACAGCTGTTTTTGCTAATTTCGCACCTGTGTGAAACTTCAAAATGCTTACAAATTTAATCATTTTGTCCTTAAGTCATATTGTTTACGTGCAATAAATATCTTTTTTTTTATTTACTTTCCTTCATAAATTTTATTTTAATGGTGCAATTTTAATAGCCAGCGGTGTATATGTGAAGCTATTAATCTAGAAATACGGCCATGGTAAAAAAAATAGCTGCTCTAGGAATAATTTAAAAAGAATAATCAAAAATAGAGTTTTTGATTTGCAGTGACGAAATTCATCAGAATTAAGCTTCATTCTGAAGAAATTTAGAATTTAAAATTTCGTAAAATCTTCAAAACAGCGCTACATCGCCGAATTCGTGTATTTTCAGTCTCCTCTTGTCAGCCTAATTTTTTTTTTCTTTACGAAATAAGATGGCCGCTCAGGAAATTATCTCATTCTGCAATTATTGCTATAATAGCTGTTTGAAAAATCATGTATTATTTGAAAAATTTGAATATATTTTCCCTTCCTTTGTCCTTTTGAAAATGATTTAACTTGTTTTACGGTCTAACTTATTTACTTAAAACTTTTAACTTCGATTTTAGACTTACTTGGGTATTTAATGCTTTACAAAATTAATTACCTAGCAGTAGACGTCAAAGCAACTTAATTTAGAGAATTTTTGGAATGAAGATGAAATTATATATGCTTTTATATGCATTCAGTTAATCTCACGACCTTTTTCACAGTTGAAGTTTTGCAAATTTTGATAAGATCCTAATTTTTCTTATTTCAAGTTTTGAAATCATAATCAAAAAGACACTATAGTTCACTGGAATAAGTAATTCGCTATTTTTATGCCATGTTAAGTTCGTTATTTAAAAGTGCCCTTTGACTTGTTAGTTTGTTAAGCACGAACATTAATGTAACACCAGTAATACACTATTATAAAGTAAAGTTTTCGCACGTAGTTTTTCAGCATTTAATACTGTGCCAGAAAAAACTAATTAAATAACTCTAATATTATGCCAGATAACAATACTAGTTCACTGTCCGTATAATTTACGTAAGATTTTAAAACCGTGAAACCTTTTTCTAACAATTTTCAATAATCAAGAAGCGTTCAGAACGTACCCGGCAACTATTAGGTGCTTTAAAATACAAAGAATATTTTTTTTATTTTTTAGAAGAATAAGTATTTAGAAAGCTTTGAAACTGTACTAAATCTTAAAACCATAAATATTGCAGATAACAACCTCTAAGACTAGCAAGTAAAAAGATCCCGACTTCTCATTCATGATTAGCAACATTAGCTTGTTCGTACTTAATTTTAAGCTGCATTTAAGAGAAAAAAAAAAAATGTTTGTAGGATGTATTGGCGGTTGCAGAACGAAGGCTTGTTTGTATCACATAGATATACAGAAAGCGAATTTGGCGGAAGCGGATTTGCCGAACGCGATTTCGCATATATGCATTGTTTCCATTTAATTTGTTCAACTCTAGAATTTCATTCATAATGCATTTTAACGTTTATTCATCATCACTGAATGCTTGATGCCATCAGCTTGGTTCAGAAGTTATCAACAGTTTTAAAGGATTTCTATTGAAAATGAAGAAATCGTGCATATGGCAAAAGTATTCGGTGGCGAAGGATTTTCAAAGACGGAAGAAGCAGTCAAAGAATTAATCGAGAAATGACAAATGAAGAAGTGAATAATCTTACAATAGTAGAGAAAATGAAAGTAGAGATCATGAAGAAGAAGAAGATATAGCGTCTTTAACATACCAGAAGTTAAACGAATTGCTGAGAAAAGCAGAGGGACTGTCTGATTTTCCAATGGAGATTGATGCAAATGAAGAAGAAGAGGATTCCTTGTGAAAAGTATAAAAAACTCGGCCTTCCTTACTGCAAAACTTTTTAAAAAATTGTGTCAATCATAGTCCAAAGCAAAAATCGTCAGTATTTTAAAAAATTGAATTACTCAAATATTAAGTGGTAATAAAAAATCCTTTATATAACCACTTCTTTTCTACTTCTCGCAGGCCCATCTGCATAAGAAAGGTAATGCTTCCGTTCCAAAAATTCGATAGTGAGTTTTCAGCAAATAAGCGTGAGTTGGGGTTCCCACAACACGTTTTTACTATTTTCGCAATAATGTCTGTCTGTTTGTATGTGTGTGACTATTTTGTCATCCACAATAACACTTATATCAAACTCCCCAAAATTCATATTTTTTGTATTTAAAGTTTCCTTTGATATAAAGAACTGATTAAATTTGGGTAAATTTGGACAACCGGAAGTCTTACATTACTTGAAGCCCATAACAGTTTTTAATGGACAACAAGAAGTGGCATCTAATTTGAAACAGATAGTACTTTGTAATGAAAAATTAGAACTAATTTACCAATAGGAACAATATATATAGAGAGATTTTGGCTAAACTTCATAAACTGGAAGTGATACTATGCTTGAAACATTGAACAGATATTTCTGAAAATATATATCAAAATACAATCCAAAACTTCTCAAATTTCGTGTTCAAAACTCGTATATGCATATAGCGATGCATGTACAAACATGATTGAGAATAATATTTGGATTACATATGATAAACCAAAAGTGGTACTTTTCTTGGAACTGCTGTTCTTGGAGGTGGAAATATATTTATATAAATATTATTTATATGATATTTATTTACATCGATATTATTTATATGTTATTTAGAAGAGAATGATTTTCAAAACAGTGTTTCATTTGCAGAATTTCAAACCTCTTGTAATGCAGGCATGCTACGAAACAATGCACTTGCTGCGAAAAATTGCTGTTGCAGTATTGATGATTACGTAGATCAAGAACTAATAACAAATTTGAAAACATACACTGCTTTACTTCTTATTAAATCCTGGAAAGTACGACAGCTGATGCTGCCTGCCATGCGGATAAGCTGGGGCTCAAATCCCGGAAAAGCATCGATATTTGTAAATGTGTATAATGTCTGTATAAAGGAAAGCTCAACTTGCACGGTGAGCCGAAAGTCCCCTCAAGAGTTTGGCACATGGAGCTAGGAAGTAGTCCTTTGTTACCTCTATGGTTTGGCAATAAGGGGTGGGAGACACTTGGACTGCTCCTCCTCCGGATGTTCTCGTTCAATATTCAAAGGAAAATGCAGATTTAGTGCTGCGAGACTATACTTATATGATCAATCGTGACTTCTTGGTGTCCAAAAATTCCAAAAACCTGTAATTCCAAAAACTCACGAGTATTGTTTAGTAATCCTTAAGTATCGCGGATCGAAATGAATTTAGTTTTGTTGATGTTGACAAATAACACAGTACAGCATTAAATTATAATACTTGTTTCAAAGCATTTATTTTAAATATATTATAAACACTTAATTTTCTTAAATTAGAAACCAATTAAATTCTGTACTATTCAAACGCTCAATCAAAAACAATTTTTAATGAAAAAAATAAGGCGCCGAACAAAACCGGTTTTTACACATGGCCAATTATCAAATAAAATATAATCCAAAATTCCGTATTACATTCTATTTATTGGAGCAACAAATTACATTTTGTTTGCAAGCGATCAATCGGAAGTGATATTTAAGTTAAAGGTCGTTGATATTAAAAGCATGGAAATGGCTGGAGTTCATGTGCAGGGCACATCAGTTCTTTCCTTTTTTTTTCATTACAACAACATTCATGTTTGTTTAAATTACATGTACTTTAATCTGAATTATACTTTGTACATACATTAGATTATTTCAAAGCAGGAGTCATGAAAAACGAGCAATGCTCTCACCAGGACTCGAACCACGGACCTCTCGAATATGCGTCGAGCGTGCTGACCACTACACCACGAAGGCAGGCTAAGAAGGTGGGAGAAATACGTTATGTACTCTCCCTTTTAAAGGGCGACTGGGGATTAGGCGACCCAATCGCCAAATCCTGGTAGTGGAGAATCATCATCCATCATCTTTTTTAGTTCGGGCGCCACTGTAGAGTCATTAGGATTTTTATGAAGCAGGAGAGATGAAAAACGAGCAATGCCTTCGCCTGGACTTGAACCACGGAATTCTCGAATACGCGTCGAGCGTGCTGACCACTACACCACGAATGCATGCTAAAGAGGCGGGAGAAATACCTTATATCTTAACAAATTTTTTCTATAGAACGTTAACTTTATGGAACGCTATTTTGCCAAAAGCGCAGCGTATTAATGACGTAACCACCGCTTTCCGCAGGGGTTTACTGTATGTTACTTATCAAATTACTGGTAAAAAATATATCTTTACTAGTAAAATGTTTAGGCAGTTTTAGCGATATATAGGTACAGATATTGGTACACCAGTTTACTGGTATTAGAATTTTCAAAGAAAGCCATTTAAAGAAAAATAATGCAGATATAAACTTAAACGCAACTTTCTTTAAAGAGAATTTTGTGCAAAAGAATGAAATGACATATACCTCTGCTAATACAGAGAAAGAATCTTCTAATTTGTCTCTTAGTTAATTCTTTAGGTGATTGATCTTTACTCATTTCTTTGCAAAATATTACATACCTTCGTAATACGGAATCAATACGTAAATAATATAAGTTTGCATTCCACAGTAGAATGTGAACATGAGGAAAAAAAAATGCGATAAATTTTTCCTTCCTTTGCAAAAATTTTTTCTTATTCATTTCTTTGCAAAAAATTACCTATCTGCATAATAAAGAATCAATGCATAAGTAGAATCAATACATGAGCAACATAAGTTAGCATTCCACAGTAGAATGTGAACGTGAGAAAAGAAAAAAAGTGCGATAAATATTTTCTTTCTTCGGAAACTGCAATTTTCCGAAGTAATTTATGGAAAAAATCTCTATTAAATACGTCATGAAAACGGAGGTGTGAATATTTATGATGTATGATGTGTATGATTTTTTCAAACGATTTAAATGGCGTTTTTACATACTGTCTTCATTTTGAGCATATAATACGAGTATAATATAAAATGTCATTATTTCCAATAAATCTTTTCAAACATATGGCTAGCTTAAGTAAAGAATCTTGACCGTTAATAGCCATTAGTTAGAGACTTTAGGATCCGAACAAGTATTTTTTTTATTTGCCTATTAATTAAGAATCAAAATTCATACTTTTAATGAGAGTCATTATGCTTACGTTCTATATGTACTGTTACTGGTATGCTCTCAAATGTGCTGTTGTTGCTATAGGTGGCCCTAGAGATGTGTTCGAACACGAATCCCGAAAAGGTCTGTGGTTGTCCATTCCTCCTTCTAAATGGGTGTATTGCTCTACCCCTTCCAATGCACCTTGAGCAAATTTTCAGATATAATACAGCTAAAATGACAGATGAATTCCGTTATTCCCAACCTGCCAACAGTCAAGTATTTCCTTAATTGTTTAAATTCTTTGTTTTTTTTTAATAATATTTGCCTAAACAAGCTATGGATTAGCTTATTCGTTTTGTATTTGAATTAACATTACTATACGGACCAAAATGTAAGACAATCTCCATGACCTCTGGCGTTTTTTGAAGCTATTTCAGAAAGGAAAGGAAAAATATTGCCTATCTGCAGAACTCTTCGGTTTAGTCTTTATTGCGTATTGAAAGAATTATTTTGCCTCAAATTTTAAAGTGTTATCATATTCTTTATATAGGGAGCTACTTTTAATTAAGAAATGAATAGCTGGCGAAATTTTATGGCTGTTTAGAGAAAGTGTCACATTTCCGGCTGGAAAGGGGGTCACTTGTATTTTTTTAGGTACCGTTCCTTGTATCTGGAGGTTTAGTTTTTCTGTATGCATTACGTTTTTTTTGGAAGGGGGTGTATCTCAAAATTTTCGAAAATGTTAAATAATAGTCGATGAGGCTGACTGAAACTTTCGGCTCTTCGGAATGTGTATTTTGACAATTCTGGCCTATGCCTTATATGTTTTTTCAATAATAATAATTTAATGGAAATCACTATGCTAATAATTAATCAATTCTAATATTTTAGCAAAGTGAAATATTAATTACATTTTAAAGATATGCATGTGTCTCTTTTAACCTTTTACGCAGCATTAATATAGGTTCCTTTTTTCATCCAACCGGTATAGTGGTTAGTAACACTAAGTGCCATACAGTTGGGTCTGGGTTCGAATTCTGGATAAGGCATGGATATTTGCAAGCATACAGTGTCTGTGCGGCAAGAGGGAACCCAAAATACATGACATGTTGAATGCTGTCTCGAGAGGTTGATGGTAAGGGAAGAGGGGTGAGGGGATTCTCGGACGGCCTCCCGATATGTTCTCCCTCAATACTAGGACGGAACTGCACAGTTAGTGCGGCAGGACTGTACCTGAACGATCAATGGTGAATGTCTCGTATCCCGCCCACCTGCACCTGTACCTGTAAGGTCCTTTTGATTTCTGATAATACACAGGGTTGGTTATAAAACAACTTCACCGATATATGAACCTCTAGCCGCTAATCCGCTGAATTAATCGAAATGAAATTTCAGATATTGTTATTTGAAGGTATTGTGATGATTTAAAACAAATGAGCTCTCACGGTTACTGTTACAGTGAAACATTTTCGAAATTTTCGAATGGCAACACCCACTTTTTGTCCTGCGCAAATTTACCAGCGTACTGAAAAACCATAAATGGTTTTTCAGTACGCTGGTAAATTTGCATAAATGGCATAAATGGTGTTTGAACGATACACGTATGACGAAAATTGCTGGAGTAAAACATTTAAAAAAAAAGCGAGCATTGTAAACGACAAATGACGACAAAACAGAGGAGAGGGAAAATCTTTTTATTGGAACTACAAGTTTTGGGTTGTCCACCTTGGCAGATGATGACGTATTGCCTACGGGAGATTGTTTATAACGATGACGAACGCAGCATCTCAGGAGAAATCTGTACATTTTTACGTTTTATGGCATTTTCCTTATTCTGGCAAACCTTGACGATTTGATGCGTCCACTTTAGATTTCTGATAACCCCAGACCACGTTTTGGGTATCTGTCCATGAATTTACAAAGTGTGATAGTTTTATGATAACTCACTGATATATTTTAATATAAATATAGAAGGTATTAAATAGGGATGCAAACGATTTGCTTCTCCAACATTTAAGGCTGAATGCAATGAAGAAACTACTCAAATGGACAGCCCATTCTGCCGTCATGATTGAAATGTGAAATGCAATTAACTTTATGTCGGGCATTAAACCGTTGATACTGGCCAGTACTCCATGGTTCTGTTTGTTAGTACGTAAAATGATAAGAATTGCAATTACATGTATAGGATGCGCACGTGAGAAAATTACAGTAATTTATGGCAAACTATTCTGTTAGCTAAAATACTTATCATATTGATCAAATCATCAATATGATCAGTGTGATCATTTTAGCTAATGCGCATAATCAACTAAAATGTTGATCACATAAATATGATCAGCATTTGGTATGAAGGCATATCAATATAATTATTTACAAATGGCCTTTAAAAATACATATTCCCAACCTTGAATAATCTATTTGTAATAATAGATCAGAACTTTTAGCCTTATGGGATGAACGACTGATATCCATTGAAAATAATCCATTATCTATGGAATTAACTATGTCTAATGGATTATGTCTCCCAGAAGATAAAATGTTCTTTTAGAGCTTCGAACTACTTTTAATAATAATAATAATAAAGCTTGCTGGAATTTTGCATTCCTCAAATGGAAAGAAATATTTTTATATGAACTGTCGCTATGTTAAAATGATGTTAAATTAGAATATGAATGTGATAAAAAGCAAAGAACGATTATTATATCCAATGAATCTACGAATTTACAGAAGCAACAACATTTAAAATTAGTCAGTGGTAACGGACACATTCAAGTTAAATTAAAATTATAATTTCTTTTCTTTTATCTTAAAAGGTACCTAAATTCATACAAACTTAAGGATAAACATATGTTTTTTAAATGACATGTAAGATTTTATTAATTAGAATAGAAAAAGACAATTGTGTCAAATGATTTCGTTTTGTTACTTTTAGCCGCTACTTTGAACTGATTACTATTGTATATACCTACTTCTTTTTAAATCTTTTTTTATACGTTTATAGTAGTATTTGAATTTTGTATAAGATAAGCATCACGGTGTGCGTTGGAGACCGAGGATATATCAAATGAAAAATTCGTAACAAGTCACATTGTGAACGCTGCCGGTAATTACGAACATAGAAAAAGTTCTGTGGTCCATTCTTCGTTCTGCATCATCGAAAGTCTTTCTACCGTGCCTCTGAAAATGGCATAAGATCAAATGTAGCACAACTTCTGATGAGGGTAAGGTCGCGTATATCGCAGTTCGTATAAAAGATAGAATCGAATAATTAGTGAACCGTTAAGGTCCAAGTACGTCAGCACCTTTTTTCCAAAATTCATTTTATGGTTACTATAAAAGTCAGCTGAGAATTCACAGAAGTCAGAATATTCATTCTTATCTTTCGACTACCTTTTAAGTGAACAGGAAACGGTCGATATGGTAAGATAATTTGGTATTGAATATTACGTCACTGAGATTAGAATAAGAGTAGCCATTAACCTTCAGAAGAACAATTCTGAAACTGAAAACGTTTATTCTTATATCAAAATAATAATTTAACGGTTTTGATTATATTACGATGATGTACTCAGAATAATATATATCTAAGGTAAAAAGATATCCAGCTTTCATTCGGTTAATTAATTAGAAAAAAGATTTTGCTATTTCATTCTGTTAATTACGGAATGAAAGTATATAAACGCCTAATTTTAGAAAGAAAAAAAATCTATCATGAATCATAACATCTTCAGCTATAAGTAAAGTTGCTTTTGTCCTAAGTAATTTGTCGAATAAACTAAATCATATAAAACAGTGTAATTCATTTCCGTTCATCATGTTATATTGAGAATCTTGATCTGCCATTATAATATTTCTTACGAGGCCGCAAAAATTTTAAAATAAAGGACACATTCCCCCCAAAAAATTAAGTCATGTCTAATAAATCTACTAACTTATCATATAAAAGTTCATGAATAAAAATTTTTGAATTTTTTTATGATAGATTCAGTTCTAATGAATATCGAAATCAAAATAAAATATCAAATATTTTGATGTATAATAACAGTTTTACATTACCGAAAAGTTTATTGCAAATCTCTTAAGATTTTGGAAATATAGAATGTTTAAAAATTTCAAAAATTTAAGATTTTAGGTTTACAGTCTTGAATTTTGAATATATGTGTATAGTTTTAGACGGAAGCGCCGGAAAAATCATGGTTTGTATCCTATTACATTTTTAAATGAGAAATTTCGGGCTGAACTCCACTAAAAGAAATTGGGATAGTATCTGATGCATTAGAAAGTAATCCATAATATTGATTTTTTTTTTTGTAAAACCTCAACGAATGAAATCTTTCTTGTTCCATATTTCGCTTTTGTACTATCCATATTCCCTCTTGAATTCTTCAAGCTATCGTATAAATGTTTTCCATGACATATATTTTTCGATAATAATAATCTGAAATACGTTATTGGTTAAGCATCCAAAAGGCTAAACAATGAACTACTAGAGTTTGAATTCGCAGATCGTTAGGAGTTGTTATTTGGTTCTGTTCTCGGCAACCGAATTGGAGCCCAGAATGTTTCTTTTCCTGATTTGCAGCTTGTGTAAAATAAACGCCACGTTCTTTAGAACGTTTTCCATACAAGTAATTTCCATCCCTTAAGTTTCTATCATTCCTATGCTTTTCCGTAATCATCAGACCAAACAATTTTTCTTTCAGCAGTCAAATAGATAGAGCCGTTTATACTGAAAGTTTTGCTGATATTAAGGACTATACTGGAAGCTTTGATAATTTAATGTTCTATACGAGAAATTCCTTTCCTATATAATATTAAAAGGAAAAAGGCTATTTGAATATTAGATATTTAGAAATTTAGAAATTTGCTCCAATAAAATACGTAAGGGAAAATAATTTTCCGCTCAATTTTTTAAAGGAATGCTCATTTTCTCTATTTTATGTTTAGTTTATAACATAAGCTTTTTTTGTATGTAGAGATTTTTGGTGCTTCTCTTAGTAAGTGTGTGCATTGTATTATTATGCACCTATACCTACGCTGAAAGTAAAATGGATATAGAAGCACGTCACCACCATCATCATGGGCATCATCATGGGCATCATCATGGACATCATCATGGACATCACCATCACCATGGGCATCATCACCATCATGGTCACCACCATCACCATGGGCATCATCACCATCATGGACATCATCATCATCACGGCCATCATCATCATCATGGACATCATCATCACCATGGTCATCACCACCATCATGGCCACCACCATGGTCACCATCATCATCATGGACATCATCACGGACATCATCACGGACATCACCATGGACATCACCATGGACATCACCACTAAAGAAAGATCTCATATTATCAATCGCACATATAAGAAATACAGATAATTTTTTTGGAAGACAGCCATGTGTATTTATTTTATAAAGATTCTTGAAAATAAAATAACTGTTTTTGAATATTTTGCCTCGTATAATTTTTAATGCAGAATATATCTCTAGAAAACAGGAGTAATATTATAGGAAATTAAATAATTGCTTTTCATTTTATACTGTTCATTTCAAGTCTGGTACAAATTTAGCTGCAGCAAAACAACTTTGAATAATCGCATAAGCAATGAAATGAATGATGTTAGTTTTAAATCTAATAAAACGGCCCAATTAGCCATCAAAATACACACACACACACATATAAATGACAGCGAAAATTTAAATTAAAAGCATATTAAGCTGGAATAAAAAGTTGAAAATAATTAAACGAATTATTTCGCAGAAACAATAAACTATTATAAAAAACAGTAAAAGTAAATCTCGTACGAGTAGCTTTTAAAATATTAGATCTCAAAATCTTAGCTCCTCAATGTTAATTGAATTTGGCAAATATTTATTAATATCTCTTTTTTTATTAAACTTTTTTTATTTTCCTTTTCACATTTCGAAATTTAGGTTCATTCCAAATAAAATTTACCCATTTCTGTGTTTTATTTTTAAAATTTGTATTTTTAAATAATTAAAAAAAAAATTTTCGAAAAACATTTTGAATTATAACCTATAAAATTTTTACCGTCATCTTAAAGTAGGTGTACCTAAGCACACCTGCAAAAAATTAGACTTCTTTATTCAAAATTTTCTAAGATGAATTTACATATTTTCGCGTTTTGAAATTTGGAATCTTTTTTTTGAGCGATAATAACGCCAAATGTGGTTTATGGACTTTTGTTAACAATGAATTGCCACAACTACTTTTAACCTTAAATTTCAAATAAATTTTTGCGGAGAATTAATTATATGAAATTTTTTCCCTCAATGATGCGTAATAAATATTTATTAATACTATGTGAAAAATTATTATTTTTTAAATTATAGATGACATTATTCAAATTTTTACCTTTTTTTTTTTAAAACTTCTCTCTTTCTTCCTTAAAAAAAAAAAAAAAAAAAAAAAAAATTGTAAGAGTAAATTTTTATCTTCGGCGTTTTATCGTCTGCTACTTTACTTTAACTTCGTTTAAATCGAATTATCTAAAACTGAGAACTTTCGTTTGATGTTTATTTGAATTTTTTTGAAAATATTTTATGACATTAACTGCATAATTTATTTCTAAGCAAGCTGTTGCTTATGAAGTGGCTGAAAGAGCGGCTGATATTATCATCCATATTTTTAAAGCACAGTATATTTTTATAGTAACATAAGATTTAGAAGAATCATTTTTATAAAAGTCAAATTATGATATAAACATACAACCCTCTAGAGGCCGAATTAATGGAAGTTCAATGGTTATCTAGAAATGATCTGCAGCTACTTGATGGCTAGATAAGTCAGAAGGTTCTATGGACAAGTAAGAATAATTATATAAACGAAACCTAACATTCTAGATTCAATTACCAACGAGGGTACGATGTTTATTAAATGAATTTAAGAAGTTTTTAAACATAAAAAATCGACTCATTTTTTTATCTTAAAATGTATTTTTCTGCGTAACGTATTTTCATTATATCCTTAAAATTCTAATTTAGAATGTAATTGTCAAGAACTGAATTCTAATCATCAGTAATATAATAAGTAATTATTACGGTTATTAATAAATCCTTATAAAGTAACTGCAAATATTTCAAAAACTTTCTGTCTGAATACAAATATTTTTCTATGCAAATATTTCTAGTTTTATATTGATCAAGATTGCAGAAGGTATTATTTATTTGCACTTCAGTTCTTACCGTCAGCTCTAGTAGAAGTTACAAATCAATTATATTTAATTAAGGAATGACCATCTAAGTTTAGAAACAGCGTACTCTAACAGCAGTTCAATTATTGGCGCCGTATCTTTCATGTTACTCCCATTGGCTGATTTTTAATGAGTATTCAAGTTTTGCTAGTAACTTCACTTGGAAATCGCGCTTAAACTAGGTTAGTTGGTTATTTGAACATAAAAAGAACATGGGAGCTATTTGGTTAAGATGCTTTCATAGAGGACCTTTGTAAAGAGAACCTAGAAAACTACGAAAACCAACTATGCAAGCCTTGGTTAGACTTCGCAACAAACAATTAGTATTTAACAATCTTCAAATACTAGGCAACTGGTGAAGCTCCAATTAAATCTCCAACTTAATATTTTATTTGTAAATATTTAAAATATTGTTGTATTTTTAGAGACAAGCAGAATTTAAGTTTTGTTAACTCGTTAGTAAACTACCAAGCCGTAGTGAAAATGAACTTTCAATCTTTTTTGCGTGTGTGTGTGTCATTATGGCAAAGCCTCGAGGGCTATCTGCCTAAGGGGAGGGATGCCTTCGCGGAGGACTTTCTAAGGAAAACTGGCTCGTATACACGTCACACATGGGGATAACCACGAAAACGCCCATGCAGCCAGCCCGTTCGCGGGATTCGAACCTCGGACCGAACTACCAGTGTTCAGCGACTTTACCGCTCGGCCGCTGATGGGCACAATCTCTTTTGCAATAATTGTATTCACCTAATATTCTTGGAGTACGAGCTAAAGAAGGAATGTTCTCGGTAGATTAAAGAAGTATTTAAATCCAGTGATATTAGGTTTGTCTTACAAGCTAAGGTATCAATACGATTCTGCAATTGCCCGAGTAGTTGACTTGTAAATGGCTGCGAATTAAGCAGATGACTTTTAATCTTACGTTATTCAGTCAGAAAACGTAATCCAAATGCTTTGTATTGCATGACAATGCATCTTTTCATTATTCAATAACCAATCGGAGAATCGCTTGTGTTCCGAAAATAAGTATGCGTACTCAATCGTCCTGCATGTTCTGCAAATTTGTCTTCTCGTGATTTTTTTCTTTCCCGGAAACTAAAGTTCCCTGTCAAAGGAAAGTTTTTTGACATTGAAGAGATAAAAGGAGTATGACATCTACTTTTAGAGGCATGTCAAAAACAGATCTCTACAAGCTTTCTCTTTCATTACAGATTGGGCATTCAGACAAAATGTTGCATCAGCGTAAATTCCATAATCTATTTTTTTACACACTGATTACTTTATTAACATACAGTGAATATATACTAAACCTTTTACTTCAGCTTCAGTAATTCGGAATTTTTGACGGCATTGTTGTCGGAACTAGGATTCAGAAGATAAGTCAAATTAAATATTTCGATAAAACAATAAATTCAAGGTCGAATTTTCAATATTTTGTTTTCGGAGGGAGGGGAAATTTTTTCAGTTTTGTTCCATTATCCTAAGCATATTTGCTTCGATTCTTTATTCTTTCCATAAAAGCAAAAATCTTACGCATGGTATACATATAACGCATAGCTTCAAATTAAAATTTAATAATATGTAAATAAAACTTTACAAGTTTGACGGTTTGAAAATATATATATAAATATAAATTTTTATAATAATCCTCTTAGAAAGAAGGTTTTAAGAAGCTAATTTTTCTCTAGCGTTATAGATTGTATAAAAAACATGATCTTCAGCCGATCTAAGAATCGGGTTACTCGGTGGTACAGAATAAACACTGCTGGACTGTTTTATTTCTTTGTCATTTAGCAAAAAATCTTTTTATTAAAATATTTATCCTTTGGTCTTCGCTTTAAACTTTATTTCTAGTTAAAATGACTAGAAAATGAAAAGCTGTCTTCAGCTGAAACGCAATTTATGTAATTGATATTTTAAAAAAATTGAAAAAGAATGCAAAATTTATGGAATCGAAAAATCTTAATTTTCTTGCGTGAGCAGTAAAAATAACTGTAGAAGGAAAGAAGAAAATTAGGGGGGCGGGAATTAAGCAAAAATTTGAAGGGAAATTTTGGCTGTCAGACAAAATAGATGTTTCAAAAAGTTGGACGCTTTTGAATACACATTCAGGATACTTCAAAGAATATAGGTGTTCAAAGAGGAAACACTTGGACGTGCACACCAGCAAATACCATCAAATCAGCTTGTGGTTAACAGAAAAGACGAAAACGAAATCATTGCAGATTAAAGTGAAAAGCGACTGGTTTTAGACTTTATGGTGGTATAAATTTAAATTACGTTATAGAACATCATATCGTATCATAAACGGAGAATCCCATGATTTCTCAGTCGAATTATTTGAAGATTCAGGAGTTTATCCAGTGATGTATGTGGATGTCACCTAATGAGTCTTTTTCCTCTTGATGAAACAGCGGCCGAGCGACAAAGTCGCTGAACACTGGTAGTTCGGTACGAGGTTCGAATCCTGCGAACGGGCTGCATGTGCGTTTTAGTGGTTTACCCCATGTGCAAGGTGTATACGAACCAGTTTCCCTTAGAAAGTCCTCCACGAAGGCATCCCTTCCCTTAGGCAGATAGCCCTAGTGTGCTTTGCCATAATTAAATAAACCAAAACCTCTTGATGAAACCAGTCTTTTTTTTCCTCATACCTTCAAAATGTCTAGCCTCTAAAAACTGATAAAACCTCTGACCAAACAATGTTCAGCGACTTTACCACTCAGCCGTTTGTGGGTCTTTATGAAATGGAAGGCGATAACTTTATTTAAAATGATTGTCAGAATTATCAAGATGTTTCGAAAAGTTGGATGCTTTTTAATATACTTGCAGAATGCCTGAAGAAAAAGAGAAGAAAAATAAATTTTTGCGTAAAATTTAGTATTTGTATTTTTTTTTTAATCTTATGATATTTGATTCTTGCGATTTCAGAAATAAAATATTTGACTAAAATATGAATAACATTTTAAGAAACCAAATGTAGGATGATAAAATTGTGGAAAGCAATGGGCACAATGATAAAACTGTTTAAAGCAGTGTATGGCATGTCATCCTAAGTTAAAATGTAGGTTATACATCTCTTTTATTTATATATCTTTTCTGAACGGAACCTTGAAAGGCGTGTTAACTGTGCTTTACTGTATTTTCTCTTTTAATATAAGCAGTTTTCAAATTGCAGTTTCAAGCACACGTGTCTCATTAAAACGTGATCTTCCTTCATGAATTTTTGTAAACTGGAAACAAATGCAAAAAGTACTACTTTTCATATGTGCATTGTTTACCAAAGAAATAAATTATTAATGAGAAAATATTAATTTTTATACCTTTATTTTATATTTAATTCCTGGGTTGCGAAAAAAACCCCCTTGATGATGAAAAGGGGACAATTTATGAGAAACGTTTAAGACTGCTAGTGTATTGTATATATATATACAGACGCTCCTCAGCTTACAAACAACTTACTTTTCGAACGACGATTTTACCATGAATTTGTTCTTAAAATGTTACGAGGTTCGCTAGTCGTGTCTCCTCGCGATTTTCGTGATACATTTAAAATTTTAAATATAGTGCATTACAAAGAGTAATATATAAATAAATAAATAATGACCTTACTGACATTACATACCTTATATTATCGTCTTTGAAACATGTGTGGATGGAATGAGGATGGAGCTAGTAGATCTTTACATGGGTGGGGGTAGACATCGCCTTCTGGAGATTCATCTACAAGTAAAGAGGATATTTGTGATAAAGAGGCTGTATAAAACGTGGAAAGAGATGAGCTAGAAACATCGATTTCTGAAGAATTTTCATAAGAAAATAAGTATCTAAACTTGTTTTGAACAGGCATTCGTTTTCTTTAATTGCAAATAAGCACCGTATCACCCATCACAGCAGACCTGTCAGAATTTGGGTCTTTTTCGAAAACGTGAGGCTTCGCTCTCTTTTCAATCCAACACTAATTTTAAATATACCCAATTTTAAATATATTTACCATCGTGCATTTCTATACAGATTAAAATTATTAACAAAGATAGATCCTCTAAAAACACGTACTGTTTGAATTATTAAATTTTTTAAAGGATTTATAATTTGACGCACTTTTTAGTGTACTCAAATGGATACACATATTAAAAATTCTACAAAAATACAATTTTAATTTCAGATGTACAAAATACTATGGCAGTCAAGTATGACCCGGGCCAATGGGATGATTAAATATGTGGATTAGTCATATACTTGCAAATTACGTTGTTATTCAAAGGAATCTCTCTTTGAAGCAATGCGTCTTTCTTAAATTTTTTTCAAAGGAAGCTGTTTATTTCTTCTTCAGAAAGGGCCTTTGGCTAGATACGTATCCAATGTGAAAATCATATTTCTCCTTTGTGGAAACCGAGGTTTAAATCTGGATTATATCTGAGATATGGCAGCATATCCTGTTTTCCTGTACATGACAGATATTGTTCTTCATACTATCTATGAAAATGTGAAATGGTCGAAATCTAGGAGTATGAGATTCCGTTCTTACTAAAACCTTAAAGGTAATATTTTGTCCCACGGACCAAAATCTTTCATACATAATCACTGTTCTTAAAAGCGTTACACATGATTAATAAGATCAAGCTTTCATTGGTTTTCACATAATAAGTGAGCTTTAAAAAGCTGGAGATGGACTTCTATTTTCTTGGTTTGCTTATTTATTCATTGCAAGAAAAACACCCATCTTGCAATTTAAATCATACTTTGACTTACGCTACTGTTTCTTATTCTAATCACGTCTAGTTTCATTTAAGGTCTGTCAAACGCGTAGTAAATAACCTAATATTTGAACAAGTTCTAGACTATGCCATCTATGGTCAATAAATTTACTCTTCGGTATCAAATTGTTTAACATTAAGACAATAGAATGAAGTCCTTTTATTCAGTTTTACATTTAAAAGAAGTCAATAAGCGAGTAATTAATAAATTATTTTAAAATTTAAATTGTGGTCATTGAAACTAAACTGAATACCACAAGAAGTAACTAACGGCCAATTGATTAATATGAAACGTCCACACAAAATCATTAACATTTAGTCTTTTATATTATGTACAAAAATGAGAATGTGTGTCATTTCATATTAAATTATGAAATAAAAATAAGTGTTTTTTGGAACACTTTGCGCCCTTTTTAAAAAATTTTTATAGTTCACCACTGGTAACATGCGACGTCGTGCCGCAGGGGGTCATCATACGAAAATTCATGAATTCCGGATCATATGTGAATGCCATAGTAGTATATACTGCGTATAAAGCATGAAAAACCTGAATATGAGCAGATACTCTGAATATAGTTCATTAAATCTGGAAGTGCCTTAACTGGACACGGTGACACAGCAATACGAACATTTAGTTCTAATTTTCTTTCTTCCTTGTTTATGAATTATGAAGCTCTTCATTCCTTTTAATGAACGGCATAACTGAATAAGACATCTTTCCTAGGTAAAATGATGTTTAAAGCACAGGTGAAGCCAATTTTCATGTTTTAGTGTTTTAAGAATTGCTAAGATGGTGTCATATTAGCTCTAATAATAACAGCAACACAAAAACTAATTTTGAAATGAAAAGCTATCGTACAGTGTGAAATGCTGATTTTCCGCTCTTATCAAAATTTATTACACTTATTCATTCTATTTAAAATGTTATACCCAGCAGTGAATTATCATGTGTGAATCAATAGTGAACTATCATTATTTACCCGTACATGATGACATTGATATTTAATTTTCGAAAAATGACGCTCAATGCTGAACCTAAATTGAGTGTGGGTGGGGGGAAGAAATAAAACAAAAGGTGAAGCAGTGCGTATACTGTAAATGGTACAGAATAACTCGATAAAAGAAGGTACAGAGACTGCTTTGAGTGACAACATATTATTTTCTGCCTTGCTAGAAAGGTCTATGAAAGGTGAAGAAAAAGATATGGCGGATATTAATATTTCCAATATACTTTTATGCATACATGCCATATGAAAATATTTTATCCCCATTCTTAGCGATAGAAACTATTTCGGGAGCATTCCTTTCACGTTTCCATAAATGAAAGTGAAGAATATTCTTTTCAAATATAATTAAACTTGTTTTACATCTTTGTAGAGTTTAGTGTGCTTAGCAATCATCTAAAGTGTTTAAACGCTTGATAGACGTTAAGCGAATTATAAGAAAGTCTAAAGTAACAACTGAAACGTGAGACTGGTATAAAAGAACCTTTATTTAAAACTAAATAAGAAGAGAATGCATATCTTGTGCTTACAACTCAGCCAACCACTTGTGGCCAGGTAAGTTAACAATAAGTCAAATGTAAAATTTAAATTCAAATAAACTTGTAGCCGAAGGCTACACAATCAACTTAACGCGAAGTTGGCTCAAAAGTTAACTGGGGTACGATTCAACTATCGGGAGTTATAATGCAAGGCCAAAGACAAGAACTTTTATATCAATCTAGTAAGGCAGCCACGAGAGGCAGAACATGCTTTGTATTAAATTTCGACAAACTTTCCTTTAAATAAACGCGAATTAAATTTGCATTCTAGAAAAAAAAAACGGAACGAGCGTGGTAAAAGTGAAAGTACAGATCCAAAACATAAAATAACTAGGTAATTAACATAAAGAAACCTCACAGCTTTTAATGTTGATAAATCTCGATCGCTGATTTTCAGGTGCTACAGATAGCCATTGTGGTTATTTAAGTTAAACAAGAATTATATGTTCAAATGCTGGTAAAAGTTAGACGTATTCAGTATGTACTTTTTCTTCTTAGAACACAAATATAAAATTATATTTCTCGATTACTAGCCGTGCAAATATTTTCAGGAAAGCGCCTTTATTTTATAGAATTTTATTAAATTACACATAATATAGACAGGATTGCCTCATCTAGTGTGCAGGCAAGCCTCCACATGTACTTTAGACTAAAATATTTCGTTAATTAATTAGAGAAATTAATTGCATGCACTATAATATGTTATAAAGCAAATGTAAATGTAACTGCAACATGCAAATAAGGCAAATGCATTTTACATATTTTTATTCATTTCTTAAAGCACATTTAATCTTACGCAATAATAATTTTTAAACGTCATTGCTAAATTTATTTGTGAAAATTTGTCAATAAAGTGATAGGATAAACTTAAATGCTGAAATCTCTAGGCAGTTCTTACAGTAGTTATGGAATATAATTTCAAACTACTGTAAGATTATTTTTTCAAAATTATTTTTTCAATTGTTTTTTCAAAATTATAAAACACATACAATACCAATATCTATCTTCAGCCTTTATTGTTTCATAATACTTTCAGTATCCTGTTACTACTCACTTACTATCTGCATGCAAAAGGAATGAGGTATATGCAAAATATGTTATGTTTTAAATTCGACGAAGAACCTGACTTCTAATGCATTAATTCTCTTTTATGTATGGGAATTTTCCCTTTTTAGTGATTACTTTGATATAGAAAGTAAAAATTCGTTTATGGTACTATCGCTGTTTGACAAATGCTTTCATATTCCAGTAGAAAAGAAATATTTAGCTACTGCAGTCCAAAAAATACGTGAGCGGTATATGAACTACACTGCTGGCAATTAAAATAACAACACCATGAACACAAGTGATCGAGTGAAATACAAAAAAGATATTTATTTCACTTAAACAGTATGGCATGAAGACAAAATAATTAAATTTGTAAGCATTTTGAAGTTTCAGAGGGGTGCGAAATTAGCAGAAACAGCTGCCACCCCTGACAGCTAAATCGGCCCTAACCCCATTAAGCTGGTCAAACTGGGCTTGGATGACAAAAATGGGCAACTCATTCCATGCTGCTTCAAGTCTATGCCACACTTCATCAATCTTATTAGCGGGAGAGGGTGGCGGGCCAGTCTCTCAGCAACCCAAGATCAGATGTTTTCAATGGGTGACCGATCTGGAGACCGTGAAGTCGAATACCCTGTGTAGCAGTCGAATACCCTGTGTATCAAGGAAGGTCAGAACACACGTGGTCTTGTTTTATCTTGTTGGAACATGCCTTTAGGGGGCCTCGAATATAGCGCACAACCACTGCACGTAAGATGTCTGAAATGTACCCATCTGCGTTCAAATTACTATCGATCCGAACTAGAGATGTGCGTGTCATTTACTCAAAGCTGCCCATACCCTCAGACCAGTTGCAAGACCACTGTACCGATATCAAATGCAAGCAGCCGACCTGCGGTCTCGTCGGACACTCACGATACGTATACGGCTATCAGAATACTGCATGTATAACCCGGATTCGTTTGAAAAGGCTACATTGCGCCACTCCTGTACTCAGCTTTGTCATTTGCCGCACCAGAGTCGCCATCTCTCTCTGTGATGCATTGTCAAGGGAAGCCAAAGTAATGGTCACCCTGCTGACAGTCCACGCTGCTGCAAACGTCGACGCACCTTACGAGCTAATACTGAGCATGCTGCAAACATGCCCATTTCCTGACTAATGTTCCGTGTCGTGGTAGTACGGTTTTGCAGGGCTGACCTCATATGTCTGTCCCCTCTGGCGTTAATCATGGGAGGGCGTTGAGATCCTGCATGCCATTCAGTATGACCTTCAGCAATCCATTGGTTCCATATTTGCATGACAGTGTTTGGATGGCGACCAGTGCGACCGGCGATATCACGGAAAGATAATCTACACTTTCGATAGGCAACTATCCTGTCTCGGTCGAAATTCGAAATTTGTTGATAAGCATTTCTTCTTATTATTCGAGGCATAACACGATATTCTGAGAAAACTCCAACCTTACAAAGAACTTCCCGAATGAGAAATGACAAGCTGCATTTTGGAATTTTACGTATATTTTGGAAAATTCTACGAAAGGAAATATAATTAAAATCATTAGAAAACATTTCGCTTTCTCTAAAACGATTATATTACCAGGCAAATTAAATTACTCAATTTGTTTGGAGCTGCAAGCTACGTAAGGCAATTTTCACTCTGACATGACAATCAGCCTCTTTAATACGTAATTTCAAATAGAGGTTTTTCTAATAAAATACTGAGATGAATAAGATGCAACTATCGTTTTTTTTTTAAACGACAACTAAACTCAATCTGATAAATATCATTTAAATATTCAGCCGAAGAAAATAAGTAACGATTCTGACAATTTTAACTAATATTTAACCTATAATATGGACGATAGATTTATATTTATATGGACGACAGATTCATGGCTGAATCTTACCTGATATTTCAAATCATCCTATGAGCTAATAGCTGATATTTCAAGTTATTCAATATAGAAAATTATGCAGCTCCAAAAATTATGATTTAATTATTTTATATATAATTTGTTACTTAACTTTTCCTTAGTTGTCATATTGTAAGGATCTTAAGTTTTACTAACGTTTATTTTATTTTAAATCTTTACTATCACTTCTTATTTTCTACTTCCGGCCAGAATTAAAAGCTTTAACTTATTTATGCAAATTTGTTGGCGAACGCCAAGTACTTAAGTTGTGGCTTTTTGCCAAGCGAGAGAGAGGAAGGAGTTAGTCGAAGCAGGCCGCTTGCCTTAGCAGTTTTACTCGGTTGCTGGTTGCCTTCCAGGCCAGAGGTTTAATCCTCTTAATAATTTTAAACGTATTGTAGTGTTAACAGTTCTCTGTACTACATACGGCTTCCTGTTAATATACGGCCAATCTTCCACGTAGGCCCTTGTTTATTATTCCAAAGTTAAGTTAGAGTTTTGTTAATATTTTTATATTCTTACGTTCAGACCACAAGTGGTTGGTCTCTGTATTCCGAAGTACGGAAATTATTGTAAAGAGTGAAAAATAAAGGGTTTCGTGATCCTGTGTATTGTATCTTAGTAAGCTCCCTGTTCCGATTCAGGTTCTTGAATATTCCCCAAGCAAGTAAGGAGAAACGCTGAACCTGATAATATTAGATTTACGATTTCACATAGCATCAGAAATTTTTTCGTGAGTCGAAAACGGATTTTAATACTGCCAATATTTATCTTTAAGATGAGACAAATTTTAACTCAATGAAATATCAAATAAACCACCACTACAGAAAGACTATTTAATTCAAGTTCTATTTAATTTATCTCTTTAGACATGAAAAAAGTTATAAGGTATATCTCCCGCTTTCGTAGCGTGCCTTCGTGGTGTAACGGTAGCACGCTGGGCCGGTATTCTAGAGGTCCGTGGTTCGATTCCCTGCGAAGGCGGGTGCATATTTTTCATCTTTTCTGCTTCCAATTAACCTAATGACTCTACAAAATAAAAAAATAAAAAAAAAGAGCAGCTGAAATTCCAAGCCATTTGCGCGATGAAAGCAACAACAAATGGTAGTAATAATGCAAAATGAATTTAAAAAAGTAATACGTTTAATATTTGTCTCAGATTCAGTTCGGAACAAACTCGCGTAAAACCAGAAGCACAATGGCAAACTGCAAGAAGAAAAAAAAAAAACATGCCACAATCAAAAATCAAATAAGAAATCCACATTTTTTGTTGCATCGTTGATTAAAAAATAACACGTTTAAAATTATATTATAAGGTATTTCTTCCACTTCCCTAGCGTGCCTTCGTGGTGTGACGGTAGCACGCTGGGCCGGTATCCTATAGGTCCGTGGTTCGATTCCTGGCAAAGGCGTTGTTAATTTTTCATCTCTCCGGCCTCCAAAAAATATCCTAATGTCTCTACAATATATTATATAAAATTTAAAATTATGTAATATACATACTTATATATATATATATATATATATATATATATATATATAAATACGAAAGTAGAAAGATAATACGAACAAGAGAGACCTATGTGGTCAAGAATTTTGCGCATTGAGCTACAAAATTTTAAAATAATTGCAAAGAAGAGGTAATTTTAATGATACTGCAAATCCTGAGTAAAATAGTTACACCATGTAAAAACAACTATACAGTACTAAAGAGAGGTTTTTTTTTTTTTTTTTTTTTTTTTTTGTTTTTGTATGTTATTCATTCCGAACTGAACACGAGCTGAATTTCAAACGTATTTTTTTATTTTATTTTGCATTATATATATATATATATAATATGTGCATGCATATATTTTCATGCTATATATATCATGTCTTATGAATGTATACACAGTTTGAATGGCTAAATTAGTTTTGAAAAAAACTTAGCTATTACAACTTGGATTTTAAGATATTATTTTATGGCTAAATTATTCTTTCTCTCTCTCTCTCTCTCTATATATATACATATAAATATTATACCTTTACAGTGTATGATATGAAGTAAACGATTTGTAACATAACCAGTTTTCATGTTTAACAGTGATTTTTAACCGTGTTTTACAATGCATCATGTTAAAAACTGGATCTTAATCACTGACCATTGCTACCCAGTGGTGGTTGGTGGGAGGAATTTCAGTTTGCCATCTCTGTATTCTCTCAGTCGTCACTGAAAGGTTTTTGAGAATGAGGGATAATCGAGGTTCTGTTGTAAAATATCATTTTATTTTACCGCATTTTTTCTATATTTTTAACAATATGCTTCTACTATTCTTAATTCCAACCTTTTATAGAACATTTCATAAACTTCAGATGATAAGGTCTAATTCACAATACTACTCATTGTTACTACTAATGACTAAAACCGATGCTAAATAAAAAATTAATTTCTTACAGTCTTTATACTTTTTCGACTATCATAATCTTTTTATGATCTCATGAATTCAGTAAGTCTGTTGTAAAAAATTGAAGCTGTGAATTCAGTATATTATAATATATTTTTACCCAAATCATTTTATATTAAGTGTTTAAGCGGGCTGAAATCGACTCGTTTAATTACTGTGTTAAGGCAAAGCGTAAATCGGTCGCTTGTCACATTTCCATGGTACGAACTCATTGAACCAGTAAAGACCAAGCACGTCGATATTTTTTAGATTATGCTCTCATTACCTTCACCCGTTAAATAAAGGTATAAAAGGCAAAGATGCCGGAGAGCAATTCAAAATTTCGAAAACCTCTGAGCAAGTTGCGATTTACAAGTAGCTGCATTGTCCTCTTTTGAGAGAGTTTCTAAGAAACTTTTGAGAAAATGGTAAGTTACAGTGTGTCATTTCATAAATCCTAAGCTTTGATGGAATTTTAAAAATGCATTTTGTTGCTAAAATGTCTTTTGTTAAGGATAGAAATTAGATTTTAGGCGGTAATCCCGTATAGAATAAAAGATTGCATTCTTCTTTGATAAGATTGCCAGAAATTTTAAATTAACAACAATGAAAGCTCTAAAGTAGTTCTTCATTTGAGACTTCTATCATGCACTAATAAAGCTAAATACAGTAGTTTAAGCAGTAGAGAAGAGTTAAAAAAAGGAATATTTGCTTGGCGGGTAGTAAAGAGGAAGTATTTTAAATGTCAGATTCTAGAAGTATAGTTCGCTAGATATACGTATTCCCCAATTTAACTATTGAATAAACTGATCCAATTATCAAAACTTTCACCAAGACTTTTGTTTTTCGGGATTGAAATATAGAGAAAGAGAAAACTATCTTTTTTCATACATTTATTACACTAAGGAAGAACAAATGAAACAGAACTAAAAGAATATTGTCAGAGATATTCAACTTGGTTAGTTTAAAAAAAAAAGGAGGTAAGAAAACACAGATCTAGACATACTAAGGTGTAGGCTGAAATGTTTTAAACTGAAAAATGGCAAAAGAAGTTTTTATGGTGCTGCAAAATTTCTCATGTTATTCAGAAATTTTTTAGAAAATAAACGGTTTCTTGTTGCAGTTGTAATTTAGAGGTGTCCTTTTTCCTGGTTAAAAACAATGTATATTTTTTCCTTGAGAAAATTAAAGGCTTACTTTGCATTGCTAATGGTCGAAATACTATTTTAATTTCAGTTTAAAAATTTTCTCTTCTACAAACAACAGTGCTAACTTACAGTAACTCATAATAAAATGAAACCCTTCAATTTATATTTCACACGAATTTTTCTTTTGATAAGTTGATCATCTTAATGAAAAGGGTTATCTGTAATGACGGTTTTAAATTTTACTCTATTCAATTCATCGTATTCAAAGTTCTTAGAATTAGTTAAAGAAACATTAAGTAAAAATACAGTATTATTAATGCACTTAAATAGCAGATTCTCGATTTCGTGAATGCATACGCACCACGAAAAAGGCTCGTAAGATAAAATTACATAAGTAGAAATAGCAATAAAAAGATTAAAATGGATTGAGGATCAATGTGGTAGTTCGTAAAAATGTATAATTTATAGATTGAAGATTCGAGAATACTGTGTAGAGACATTAGGTATAGTTTTGGATGCAGGAAAGATGAAAAATATGCAACCGCCTTCGTCGGGAATCGAACCACTGACCTCTGGAATACCGGCCCAGCGTGTTACCGTTACACCACGATGGCACGCTAGGAAAGTGGGAGAAATACCTTATGTACTCCACTTTTTAAAGGACGACTAGGGTTTTAGGGGACCTAGTCGCCAAATCCTGGGTGTGGAGAATTATCATCCACAACCCTTTTAGTTGGGGCGCCACTTCTAGAGCCATTAGGATTTTTTTTAAAGCAGGAGTGATGAAAAATTAGCAACCGCCTTCGCCGGGAATCGAACCACGGACCTCTGGAATACCGGCCCAGCGTGCTACCGTTACAACACGAAGGCACGCTAGGAAAGTGGGAGAAATACCTTATAACTGTGTTAGAAAAATTCACGAATAAATGTTAAAATTTTATAGCAATTAAAATATTAAAAATTAGAAAAATATATTTTACACCTAGTTTTCTTGAATGCTTATGTTGAATGAGAGCGCTTCTTAAACTTTCTTATACTTGACTTCTATTTATCATTAAGATTTTTTGCGGCTCCAGGTATTAAAAGAAAGGCATAAAAATAATTTTTTTCTCATTACGTATTTGTACTTTAGTAAATATTATGCATATGAAAAGTAGAAGCTTTTGGATTGGTTTCGAGTAATACAAAAAATAATGAAAGAAGAGCACGTTTTAATGAGACATATGTGCTTGGTTTTTTTCCTTGCATAGGAAATTTAATCTTCGTGCAAAACTGTCATTACTGGACATAAAGCACCGTCACCGTTCTTGAGCGTTGAACAATATTTAGATTTAGAAAGTGTTAAAGCAAAAAAAGGAGTTTCAAATAAAGTATGTGGTGTTGAATGGCATAAGAACATTTACTGCCATTTGAGAAACTGTGGGAAATTCAGTTCCATCAGTCAACGATTTTTGTGGAAACTCAATTTTAACGTCTGAGTCACTCGACTAATGAGCATATTCCTCTTAGGCTTTATATAGGAGATGATTGATCTCATTAATGCCAATCAAAAATAGTTTTTGAAACCAAGATAACTTTTTAAAAACAAAATTCAATATAAAGCATTTGAAAAGTCGAATCCCCTGTATTGGGTTCATAGGATTATTAAATGATCTATAAAACTTTTGCGATTAAAGTATTACAATTATTCTCCCCATTATAACATTTTCGGTAGTCGAAAACATTTCGGATAAATCATTTTCCATACAATTCTTGTAAATGTTGATTTTATCATTCGCAGTTAATATATTGCTATTTTTCCTTGAAGAGGTAAGTTGAGATCGTTTATTTTCTCAAAAATATCCGAGAAAGGGCACAACTTTTATGATTTATTTTGGAAAAGGGTAGAAAGGTTAGATTATTCAAGTAAAGATACTAAATTTTCACAAATAAGTAAATAAAATTAAATGAAAGTCCATATAAAATTCAATACATGTGTAGAGACATTAGGCTATATTTGAAAGCAGAAGAGATGAGACAGGTGACAGGTGACGGAGGACGGGGACGCCTGGTGTTTAACAGAGGTAAACAGGCATATGTCCCGCGCCCTCCCCTATCTACCGGAGGTTTATTGAGATCTTAAAAGATTTATTACATTGCCATACAGGGGCAGATGATAGATACATTGGCTATTTATATTGTATTACAGATTTAGGTTTGCAAGGTATACGTTACATAACATACTGGTTACACATTTAAGAAAAAAAAAAAAGAAAAGAAAAAGAAAAAAAAAATATTAACATAACACATACATGACATGACACATAAATACTATTAATAAAGAAGGTACATGCGCTTAGCAGAAGGAAGATACTGTATTTCCTTAGATGCAGAGGAGTACTTACATTCACTTAAGACCCTGAATTAGTGGGGTTGGCATAGGTCTTGCCCCAGGGCGGTTATCTGGCTGATTATTCTGCAGATGGTATTCACTGTGCCTTTGTTATTAACGATGAATCGTTTGAAGGCTATTTGGTTGTCTGCTGGCAAGTGGAGGTGATTATCCTCCGTGAGCGGGCATTCAAAGATGTAATGGTCTGGAGTTCCGAGCGACCCACAGACGCACAAGCCTGTATGAGAGATACCAAATCGCTCAAAATAGGTGGGAAAAGGCCCGTGCCCCGAGATGTAATTAGTGATGGGAGGTATGGAGTATTGGCGCTCCGTTTTCACTCTAGGCAGAAATAAATTGGTTCTGCGACCCGTATCACAGGTCTCCCATTCAGCTTGCCACTTCTGCAGACCTTTTTCCTTAAGAGTTCTCTTGAGATACGAGGGTGGCGCTGGAATAGTTACCAGGTGTGCAGCTATGTTGCTTGCTGCCTCCTTTGCCAGTTGGTCAGCTGTCTCATTACCCTCGTTGTTAACGTGTGCCTTAGTCCATATTAAATTTACAGTTAGTTGAGGATGTGATTGTAGAATATTCTGGAGGTCCGCTACCAATGGGGAGGTGTGGTTATGGTTGACTAGGGCGAATAGCGTTGACATGCTATCTGTAAACAGCATTGCATCGGTGATCCCGCTGTCAATTGCATGCTGAATCGCAGTGGTAATGGCTATGACTTCAGCCTGGAATGTACTGTTTATTGGTTGAAGATGCCCCTTCCACTCGATTTCCTTGCATCCTCCGTGGTACAGGACGAAGGCACTACCTGTACCCTCGTCGAGCTTGGATCCATCTGTATAGTACTGCATTGGGTACCGTGGATCCTGTATTGTAATTTGCTCGTCACTTCTGCTGACGTGAATCCTTATATTTCTTCCCTTGTGCGCAGGGTGCGTCTCCAGGGTATTCTTTGGATGCTCATACTGAACTGGACTATAAGTGTTTCCGTAGAAGGTAGCTTCCTTCTTTAAATGGATAACAGTAGCGTAAGCAGCTTCAGTTTCTGCGCGTATGTGCAGTGGCATTAGACCAGATAATACCACTGCTGCACTAGTGGCCGTTGTTCTGTAGGCCTTACACAAGAGTAAGGCGTAAGGTCGTTGTATAATTCCCAGCTGTTTGACTTTTCTACCACTCATCGGATTGGCCCATATTGCTGAAGCGTAAAGGGCTATTTTCTCTGAGACTGTAAGATAAAGAATTTTCTGTATGTGGGGATTTTGACCCCAGTTTCGCCCCTGAAATAGGCGGGCTTTTCTTGCTATTTCGGAAGTTCGCTGTTTAATACTTTGGAGGTGGGGAATCCATGTTAATTTGTTGTCCCACAGAAGGCCAAGGTACTTTAAGGTGTTATTGATTTTAATGTTCCTCTGCATTAATTTGATGCATGGTTTGCGTCTCAGGTTGGCTCTTTGCTTCGGTATGATCAGGGCACAGGACTTTTCAGCAGATAGTTGAAGTTTAAGTTTGCCGCAGAGTTCTGCAAAGAGTGCACAAGACTCGGTGCCATTCTTCTCAAGCTCGTCGCGGGTTCTTCCTTGTACTAACAGTGCGGCATCGTCAGCGTAGGCGACGATGGACGTATGTCTTGGCCATGTGGCCTCCAGGATGGCGTTGAAAGTAATTGTCCAAAGAATCGGTCCCGCACACGAGCCTTGCGGACAGCCCCTTTCTTGGTGTTTAGTAGTAACTCCGTTGTTATGAGTTATTAGTAGACTTCTGTCCTGCAGGTAGTGGCAGAGGACGCTGTAGAGATTGATGGGGCAATGCGCTTTCCTGAGTGCCTGCTTGATTGCTGGCCACCAGAGTGTATCAAAGGCACTCTGGAGGTCCAGCGAGATGAAGGCGGTGTGCAGGTTGCCTGATCTATTCCTTTGTATTTCCTCCAAGATAGCGTGCAGAGCATGAGTGGTGGATTGTCCAACTCTAAAGCCGAATTGTCTATTACTGAGATAGCGGCTGCGATGAAGGTGAAATCTGAGTCTATTGACTATTAACTTCTCATATATCTTCCCTAGGGAGGATAGAAGGCATATTGGCCTGAAGGAGCGCGGATTTTCTGTATCTTTATTCTTTTTTAAGAAGAGGACGACTTGTCCCTCTTTAAAGACGCGAGGGAAAACTCGATGGTGCAAGAGCTGATTGAAGAATTTAGTAAAGAAGGATGGTCTTGCCTTGTAGGCTATTCTAAGGATGTTATAATCGATGCCATCGGGTCCCGGTGCCTTTTTGAGAGGGAGATGGCGGTAGATCTGTCTGATTTCTGAGTCACTGAAGGGCTCGTCGGCTGGAGTTGCTGGAGGTGTTGAGTCTGCACGTATCTCCCTTTGCTCTGTTGTGTCCTGTGTTGGATCGTCATTCGGGAACAGTGCGTCTAAGTAGGTGGCAGCTGTGGCTCCTGCGATGTCTGTTGTAAGAGAGGGGTGGGCGAAGATCTGTGATGGCTGGTAGATTTTATTAGTCGACAATTTATGGAGGACGCTGTATGGATTGTTATTCTGCGTGCAAAAAGTTCTCCAACTTGTTATCTTTGCTGCGAGGATGTTCTTTTTGTATGATGCCCTTTCCTTACGGAAAATTGAAAGGTAGTGCATTTTTGTGTCCTCGTCGGTTGCTGTTCTTATTCTGCGCCTTAGAGCACGACATTTCTGACGCTGTTGCCTGAGTTCTTTACTCCACCATGAAATGCTGTGCCGTTTCTTGGCAGCTCGCGTTGGAAGCAAATTTGAGCATATGGTCTTAATATTATCCAGAAGATGTTCTGTAAATTCTTCCATCTCGTCTTTGCCGTTGTAGGCTTCTAGTGTCTCCTGTTCTGCTGTTAATAAAGTAGAGAAGGCTGCTGTCAGAGGACGGATTTTGACTTTTGGTAACTTAAAGCGCTTTAAAATACAGATGTTGGTGTCACAGTTGATTGTGAAGGTTATGTAACGGTGATCCGAGCAGCTTAGTTCGTCGCTAACTTTCCAGTCCTGTACTTGCGATAGAGCCGTTCCTGTTGCCAGGGTGACATCTGGCCAACCTTTGCAGTACGTATTATCAAAGGTAGGGGGTGCGCCGCTGGTATTGACCAAATGTAGGTCGTTTGCTGTTAAGTAGTCCTCTAGCGCTTGTCCCTTGGGAGTGATATCTTGGTATCCCCAGTTTACATGATGCGCATTAAGATCACCCCCATAGACTTGTGGCGTTGAATGGCATTTAGATCGGACGTACGTTGCGTTTGGTACGAAATTGTCGATGGAATCTGTTGGGGAGGAGTACGCAGATATAAGAATCAGTTGTGCATTTTTGAGCACAATTAAAACGGCAACAAAGTCTCTGTCCTGTTTAATTAGCAGCGGATTCCAGGCTGGGTTACAACATATTAGACCCGCTCTTGGTGCTTGATCTTGGTTCCTTGCTTTTGACTGGAAGACCTGCCATGCTATAGGGAAACCTGCAATGCGTCCTTCCTGGCAGTACGGCTCCTGGATCATCAGGAAGTCTACAGAATGCTCCGTTGCATGTTGTATCGCCTGTGCTGTAGCAACTTCTGCTCTTTGCAGGTTTATTTGTGTGCAGCGGATTATCTGTGCTGTCGTAGGGTTATTTGATACTGTGGGTATCGGTTGATTATTACTTGTTGCTATTAGTTGGCTGTTAGTACGCTGTGCTGCGTTGTTGCCGTTCAATATATCGTGCGTATGTCGGGCATGAGGCTGTGTATGCTGCATGCGCGGTATTGATTTTACCACGTGTTCTGAAATTAAAATCGGCACAGTTGATGCAGGTTGGTCTGCTGGCTCTGCATTCCTTAACGCTGTGACTTCCTGAGCAGAAGGCGCAATGTTGCTGGAATTTACATTCACTTTGTAGGTGTCCGAATGCCTGACATCTATAGCACCGTCGCGTATTAAAATATTCTGAGATTCTGTAGACTCTCCATCCGAAGCTGATCTTTTTGAGTTGCGTAAGCTTGTCGTATGCCGCAGGTTCGCATTGGATAATCCACTTTGTTCCATTTCGTCCTTCTTTTAGTCTGTACAGAACCTTTGCTGTGGACTTTGTAAGAGCAAATTCTGAAGCTAGAGTCCTTTCGACCTCCTCCCTCTGTACTTCTGGCGGTACAGCGTGAATTGCAACCTTAGGATGCCTTTTTTCCGGGAGTTTCGTCTGTACAAGTTTTTGACCTTCTTCACTGCCCAATGTATTGGCTAGTTTAGAGAGGTCTTCTTTTGTGGGGCAATCTACTGCCAGTCCTCCTTTTTGGATTTTCCTTATTGCATTAACTATAACTCCTAAGGTAGCAAGGGGGAATTTTTCATTCAAGGTGGCTTTTAGATCTTTGCCTGTTCCTTTGGCGTCTTGGGCCGGATAGATCAGCAGAGTATGGGTTCTGGGTTTTCTAGACTGGCTGGGCTTCTGAATCAGCTTTGCTGCCTCCGCAAAAGATCTTGGGATGGGAACCTGGGGAATTACAGCTGTTTCTACGTCAGTGAAAGGGCTTGGTGCTGCTGAATCACTTGGTCCTGCGTTAGGTTGGAAGTGCGCTAAGCCGCAACAGACGAGGATAGATGTGTTTGTGCCTGCCTCGTGTGTTGGCGGTTTTGGACTGAAATCTGGCCCTTCGAGTGCCAACCCTTTTAGCACTTCCAGTGAATCCTTGAGCCTGTTCCTTAAGACTTGGGAAAGAACGTGTTTGCCTCCTCGATAAGTGTCGGCAATTAGACTGATGTCCCTTGCTAGAGCTGCAATTCGCTCTTCGCGTGTAAGCTCAGACGTCAATAAGGCCTCCGTATCCAAGTTATCTTGTGAGGTAGTTCCTGCTTTATCTGATAAAGTTGTCGGACGTGTCATGTCAGAGTGGAACACAGCACTGAGCAATTATGCGCTGAACACTAAAAGACTAGCACTTAGCACTTCGAGATGACACTTGCGTCACACTTGGTGAACTTATAACACTTGACACACTTTAACACACTTTTAGCACTATTGCACGATTGTGCCTCTCTGGGTATCTTGGCAGACAGACTTCTCTGTTCTTCATCTGATATTAATTAGTTGAAATCTAATAATTGTTATCCACGGTAAATGTATTTCTAACTTTGACACACACACTTGCACTATATAAACACTGCACTGCACTGAATTCTGCTATTTATTTCTAACTTTGACACACACACTTGCACTATGTAAACACTGCACTGCACTGAATTCTGCTATTTATTTCTAACTTTGACACACTGCACTATGTAAACACTGCACTGAATTCTGCTATTTATTTCTATCTTTGACACACACACTTGCACTATATAAACACTGCACTGCACTGAATTCTGCTATTTAATTCTAACTTTGACACACACACTTGCACTATGTAAACACTGCACTGCACTGAATTCTGCTATTTATTTCTAACTTTGACACACACACTTGCACTATGTAAAAACTGCACTGCACTGAATTCTGTTATTTAATTCTAACTTTGACACACACACTTGCACTATGTAAACACTGCACTGCACTGAATTCTGCTACTTATTTCTAACTTTGACACACATACTTGCACTATGTAAACACTGCACTGAATTCTGTTATTTATTCTAACTTTGACACACACACTTGCACTATGTAAATACTGCACTGCACTGAATTCTGCTATTTAATTCTAACTTTGACACACACACTTGCACTATGTAAACACTGCACTGCACTGAATTCTGCTACTTATTTCTAACTTTGACACACATACTTGCACTATGTAAACACTGCACTGAATTCTGTTATTTATTCTAACTTTGACACACACACTTGCACTATGTAAATACTGCACTGCACTGAATTCTGCTATTTAATTCTAACTTTGACACACACACTTGCACTATGTAAACACTGCACTGCACTGAATTCTTCTACTTATTTCTAACTTTGACACACACACTTGCACTATGTAAGCACTACACTGCACTGAATTCTGTTATTTATTCTAACTTTGACACACACACTTGCACTATATAAATACTGCACTGCACTGAATTCTGCTATTTAATTCTAACTTTGACACACACACTTGCACTATGTAAACACTGCACTGCACTGAATTCTTCTACTTATTTCTAACTTTGACACACACACTTGCACTATGTAAGCACTACACTGCACTGAATTCTGCTAAGTCCAATAAATAGAGGAAAAAAATGTATCTCCGGATCTAATTATCGGAATGACATCAAATTTGGAAACTTCTGTCCGCGAAGGTGAAGTATGAGTAATGGCGTTGGTCCCAGATTGGTGCGTCGAGTTGTTCTTTAATTACTACGTTGAATAAAATAACCCACTTGATAAAAATTCGCCGTTGTGAATGACCTTCGCGAACTTCCTGCAGCTCGCGGGGGGGGGGGCGAAACGATTTCCTTCAACGGTCGAAAAGTGCTTGCTGAGCGAAAATTCGCTACCTTATATTAGTAAATTAATTATAATTCATCAATCATCCAGTTTGCCGATTGAGATTATTAATAGAAAGCTGAAGTAATCCTCTTTCCAATGATACCAGTATTGGACTGCTGCGACTTCAGATGGCTTCCTAATGCAGTTGTGAAGATGGAATTCACGTCGAAAATGGCGTCAAGGAACGCTGATTAATGTTCAAAATTTGTAAAATCCACAGTTAACGAACTAATAGTCGTATACGCATAAAATTGATATCCAGGTATTCCTGAGGGTATACGCTATTACGTGACAACTACTTTTGCGTTCGTAGAACGATTATTGCCGCTGCTGTAGATCAAAACGACGGAGCGCTATCCGAGCGTGGCTCAGTACGTACCATGACGTGATAGGCCAGGTAGAGAACTGTCAGAAGAGATGAGAAATGAGCAATGAGGAATCGAACCACGGACCTCTAGAATACGCGCCAAGCGTGCTGACCACTACACTACGAGGGCATGCTAAGACGGCGGGAGAAATACCTTATATACTTCCCCTTTTAAAGGGCGACTCAATCGCCAAATCCTGGGGCTTAAGAATCACCACCCACCACCTTTTTTTAGTTCGTGCGCCGCTGTAGAGACATTACATTATTTTTGAAAGCAGGAGAAATGAGGAATGAGCAATGCCCTCTCCGGGAATCGAACCACGGACCTCTCGAATACGCGCCGAGCGTGCTGACCACTGCACTACGAATGCATGCTAAGAAGGCGGGACAAATACCTTATACATGTAGCTTGATTCTTTTGTTGTACGAATCCATTTCATTTGTCCAAGAGTTTTGAAAACCGCGAATATAAAGCTCTCTCTTTTTAGTGGTCATTTGATTAAATATGTAGATATGAATTCTCACAGTATTTATACAAACAAAATATGAGTTTTCACAATAAAACGTGTCGTGAAGTTAAAAAGTAACCTATAGCGCACAACGTGCATCAATCTAAATTCTATTTTCGATTAAAATCATACTCGATACTCGTGTGTCGGAGCGACGAACCGAACGAAAAGAGAGAAACTGCCTCTGGAGAAACTGAAGCGTGAGGTGGGTTAGTGCAGAAAAGAGAGACAAGTCGATCTTTGTAGAGTGATGTAGAGTGCCACTGAGTAGAGTAGAGTAGAGTGATGTAGAGTACCGCGTGGCCAAATCTGGCATGCATACCATAGGTGGCCGACGTCTCATGTAAACATTTCCACCGGGAATAAATTTAATTTTCATAAATGTACAATTAATTCATGCTGAACTCAGACAAATTAGAGAGTTTGGCTTTTCTTATTGCATATCGCAAAATTATAATTTCTTAATTTAACCTTTCCTTGTTGTTTTTGAAAGCAGTTGCCTTTGACAATACAGAGATTCCCCCTAAACTAAAAATAGAAGAATTAATATTCTCCTCAGGAAAACTTAACTGTATTTCAAGAAAAAATTTTCTTACCTTTGTTATTCTTATCTTTGCCATTTCAGAGACTTTCAGTTCTGTTTTTCGTAACTCTCTGCCTTGTCCTTCTCTTTACGTACACTCATGGTGACCCTGAGACTGCAGTTACTGATATAGAAGCTCGTCACCACCACCACCATGGACATCATCATGGGCATCACCACCATCATGGGCATCATCACCACCATGGGCATCACCACCACCACGGGCACCACCACCATCATGGCCACCATCATCATCATCATCATGGCCATCATCATCACCATGGGCACCATCACCACCATGGTCATCACCACCATCATGGTCATCACCACCATCATGGCCATCACCACCACCACGGACACCACCATGGACACCATCATCATCATGGTCATCATCATGGACACCACCACTAAGGAGACAACAAAACTTTTCTGAAATCGCACATAATGTAATTTTAATTTATTTATTGAGGAAATAAATAAATGATTTAAGTTAAAAGTGAGTTGAATTATTAGCTTGCTAAGTATTCATTGTCACTGAATTTTCATAAAGTTGCGTTTTCATTGCATCTTCATTTTGTTGAAAGGGTTAAAAATCTAATAACTTTAATGTGCATTTTAGTTAAACCTGTTAAAATTACATATTACAGGCACATATATACAAATAATGCCCCTCATTATAACATTACTGATACAGTTATTCAGATTTTTAATTATTCATTTGTTTTTTAGCATTTATTAAGATGACTGTTTAACTATAAGCATATTTGAATTAAATAAAAATATAAGTATATCCTAATCTTAAGTAACAGAATTTAGTGTTAAGTTAAATATGTAATCACCTTCTTATGAGAAAAATTATGCTAATTTCTATAAAAGAGAATATTTTTATTATTTTAGTCAGCAGGAAAATTTCACTAGACACATTGAGTTTTTTAAATCTTCATATGCTTGGTAGATAAGTAACTCATTACAGAATAAACAAAATTCAACCTAAGAAAAAAATCCTAATAGACTTGTAGGAAGCTGGACATATCATGTAGGTATTTTGTTTTCATTTGAATCGTATGCATATTCTATTTTTATTTGAATCGCATGTATATTCTATTTTCTTTTGAATCATATGCATATTATATTTTCATTTGAATCGTATGCTTATTATGTTTTATTTTAATATTGAGTTTTAGTTATATTAGATGAACAAATGGCATTCGCTTTAAACAACCGTTTCATTTTCTTTAGAAAGGCTCGAACTTCAAGTTTTAATACATAAAACTGGAATACATTTTATTATTTGATTACCATATATATGAAAGATGAAAATACGTTAAAATGAAATTCAGAAATCTTCACAAAAATAATTAGCAAAATCGGAACTAGCTTTAACAATTTTAATACAAAATGTAAAATTATGTAACGGTTTCCCCTTACCTTATACTTCTCTGCAGCATTCAGTTATGATATATTTTGATGTTAAATTACTTTTTGGTAGTGTTTTATTTAATGGAGTATTAAAGTACCCTAAAAGAAGATTTACAATTATTCCACTTCACTCGCACTGAAATGCTACTTCTATCAGTGAAGCTTCTCAGAATCAGATCCACTTCCTTCCCTAAAATAATCATTGTCGCCAAACTAAAAGAATACCTATGAATAATTCTCTCGGTCCATTACTTGCCGACATTTACGTGCATTATTTTGATGTCAAATTATTTAATAAACTCTTATTTGGCTTTGAAATCATCACACTGTTGACACATATGCGCTTTTTGCCTGTAATAAAGAGTATTTAGTTAAGATTTTTATCTGTTATGAATTCGATTCATCCAGTCATCCAATTCACACTGAAATTGAATTTGATAATTCCTTTCCTTTCTTCGAAATCTAATCATCCACAATAAATTTTATATTAAAGCTACTGTTTATTGTAAACCATTTCCCATCTGCTCGCCTTCCCCTGCTAAATCATGCCAGCTCGTTAAATGAGAAACGGCTTCTATATCGAGCTCTCAAAGTTTGCTCGCTAGCTATTAACAAAGAATTTTCTCCCTCACTCATTCGCAAAGGCGTTTAAAAATTTCCCTCATACCAACAAAAAGTCATTCTGCTGTTAGAAATACTCATAATAACCATGTCTTTGTTCCATTTAATCCTTCTACCAGTTACAAAGTCACTAAGATTGTACAGAAGTTCAGTTTTCAAGTAAATGATTTTACCTATCAATAAAATTCTTTATTCAGTTATTAAAAGATTGTATCTCTAATTTTAATTCTTAGAGATTAATAGCGTGTCTTGTGAGTGTGAAAACAAATTGAATTTTTTTTTTCAGAGAATAAGAATTGCGCGTCAGAAAAGAAAAATAAACAACACAGGTGAACAGAATTTAAAGCTCTTTATAATCACAAAAATTTATCTTCTTTAGTTAGGATTTAGGATTTAGGAATGGTGAAGAAGGGCACCATACCTTTACCATTTGGTTATCTTTTTTAGTTAATGGCATTAATTCAGTTCTGCAAACGCTTTTAAATTTCTAATACCTTAGTTTTTCACGCTTCATTTCCATTTTATTCGACAGATGGCCCTACATTATTTTTCGCTTTGCTAAATATTGTATAAATACTGGATATAAAAAATGTTGTAGCTTCTCCCATTTAGGATTTTATTTTCTACCCGAGAAAGAGGGATCCACGTATAATTGCTTTCGAAATCGATTGAATTCAAAATTTCACTAAACTAAAATTGTTTTTATTGACTAATTTTAAATATGTACTTTACTATTATTTAAATCAAAGTTCTGATTATTTAAGATTACAAAATAGTGATATGAGGCGATTAAAGGGCTAAAATAGATATGGACGATGCCTAAAGCTTAATAAGAGGAAAGATTTAAAAAATCTTAAGTATAAATAAAAATAAGTTTCTGAATGTGTAATAAGTACAAAATAAGGATTTTTCTAGAACTAACATTTCAGACCTGATTTTTGAAAGCAGGAAAGATTTAGAAAATCCCAGCTGTTACCAGGAATAATATTCTGAAAGCAGAATAAATACAGAAAATAAATTATTGAAGAACTGGCATATTCTAATATACACACTTTTTTCAATATCTTTATCAGGGCTTGTGTTCCTCTTTACTTGCTTTGGAAACATTAACTGTCTTGACTCGGAACAAGGAGCTTACTAAAGCTATGTTCAATAAATTATGAAGTAGACAATACACACAGGAAGGGTATACGAAACCCTTTATTTTTCTCTCTTTACAATGATTTACGAAATTTCGGAATACAGAGACCAACCACTTGTGGTCTGAACGTAAGAATATAAAAAATATTAACTAAAAATCTAACTAAACTAACTTTGGATTAATAAACAAGTGCCTGACCCCAGGATTGGCCGTTAATTAACAAAAAGCCGTATGTAGTACAGAGAGCTGCTAAAACTACGATATGTTTAAAATTATCACGAGGATTAAACCTCTCTCTGGCCTTGAAGAGTATTTAGCAACCGAGTAAACCAGCAACCGAGTAAAACTACTATGGCAAGCGGCCTGCTTCTAATAACTCCTTCCTCTCTCTTGCTTGGCAAAAAGCCACAAGTCAAGTACTTGGCGTTAGCAAGACAAATTTGCATAAATAAGTCAAAAGCTTTTAATTCTGGCCGGAAGTAGAAAATAAGAAGTGATAGTAAAGATTTAAAATAAAATAAACGTTAGTAAAACTTAGGATCCTTACATCTTTACATACAAAAAATAATGATATTCCATGAAATATCCAATAGATTTAATCCTTTTTTTGCAGAGAATATGTAAAAGACAAACCTAATTAGCATTATCCAATCAAAACTAATCAAACGGTTTCTGATATGCGAATCAAGGCAGGATGTCATCTGATGGTGAATCAAGCGCTTTGCGCAAATTGAATATCCGAGTGAAGTTTTGGAATACAGCATCTGATTTCAGTATATAAGGACTCAAAATGGTTTGTTATAGCTATCATTTGGAGAAGGTTGTGGGAAGTGGCTAGTTATCGGCCCTTTAATTTGGTTTGGTTTATTTAATTATGGCAAAGCACACTAGGGCTATCTGCCTCATTGGCCCTTTAGAAGCAGGAAAGACAAACATAAACATTCAAACAGTAAGAAGTGTGAATATTTGAAGATAAACAGTCTCTATGCTAAGAAAACAATTTCAGAATTCTAGATCTATTGCATGGAAGCCTGAACAAGATCGTAAATGAATACTAACTGCTTCTGAAGATCAATTTATGCCTATCGCAATTTCTTCAATAACTGCCTATTGTAACAGGAAGTCTATTGTTCGGCATTTAATTTCAGAACTTGTAATCGCTACTGGAACCATTATATCACAGTGAACTGTATACCGAAGGCTTAATGAAAAAGACCTTCATGCCAGAAAGCCATGGATATGCTTTTCTCTGTTTTCATAACAAAAGAGTAACCGCTTTAAGCAGTGTGAAGAAGATCAGAGCTGGAGTGAACATCAGTGATCTTATGTTCTCTTTTCTGATGAACTGAGGTTTAATTTAACAGCTGATTATAAACCTATTTATAACTGTAGAGAATCAGCAGCAATGCGAAATTTTCATTCGATCCTTATGATCGTTTCAGTAATGTACGTGTGATGCTATGAAGGGGATATTGATCGATGACACGTTTTTACAGTCTACACGTTTTCAACAGCAGATCTGTGACCAGTCAGAGATATAGGGAGGAAGTCTTAGACCCTTACGTAAGACTTTTCAAAAATATATATGGATCTGAATTTTTATTTATGGACGATAGTGCATGCCCATACCGAGCAAAACGCGTTGACGAATTCCTTGAAAATGAAGACACAGAGCAAATACCATGGTCAGTAAAATCTTCTGACCTTAATCCGATAGAGTACTTGGCGGAAGTACTTTGCAAGAACAGACGGAGACATCATCTTCTTTAAGATATGAATGCCTTGACGACTTCCAGTGCTTATTTGCCTTACATCTCTCTTCGCGAATCTCTCTCTGGATATTTTAGCATATGCTTTAAGAGCTTTTGATTTGTTCTCATAAACTTTACCAGGGAATTCAGAAAGTGGACTCAAACTTCGTTTTTAAGAATTTTTCAGTTCGTGGAATTTTCCTGATGAGTATTTTTTGTATATACATTTTAAGACCATTTCGTCAACCTTCACAATATTTACTCGGCAGTTGCAATCCGAGTCGCTTATGTTTACTCATGAGTTCTCCCTTCTCTTAGAGGTTTCACTGTTTGTGAAAAGTTTTCTGATCAAATCTGAATCCAGTAGGAGCTTAATACTCGGCTATTACAGAAGATCGTTTTGCGAGAAGCCAAATACTATTATAGAGTTATTAGGTATTTTTTAGAAGTAGGAAACGCGAAAAATGTTCACTGCTCTCTCTGGGATTCGAACCCTGGACCTCTCGAATATGCATCGAGTGTGCTTTCAATTACACCACGAAGGCATACGGAAAAGAGGGAGAAAATACCTTACACTATCTATGAGTTCTTATCTTGTTGGCTTCTGAAATAGCACGCCAGTGTTGGAGTGAAATTCTTACACGCATTACCTTTCTTCCCATCGCTTCGTTACAAAAAGATGGTAGTTCCGAATGAACTGTCATAAAGCTCGTGAAATAAATCCATCACAACGGTCAGTTCTTAGATTAATGCTCTATGCAAATCAATAAATATTAAGTTTTCCCACGAAAAAACTAATCACTACGAAGCAAAATGTCTTATTCTCCATTAATTATTTAATCACATTCGTCTAAAAGAAAGTAATTCTTCTGCAAATCTTTAAATACCTGTAGAATCAGAAACATACTGCTACCAGATGATAAGCATATCCAGAGAAGGGTTCGTCACATTTGCATTTTGCATAAACAGTGAAGTTATTGTAACAAGTGCTATTTGCTAATTACGTATATTATACGTACTCGTATAATATGCATATTCATTGAGTTTTTATTTATTTTTTATCCCAAATGTGCTATTAGCCAAATCGGCTAACTGGATGAATTTTTAAGCATGTACAAAAATATAGGTCAAATGAAAAATAAATTATTTATCAGTAATATATAATGAATTTTTTGAAGATATTTAAGACAAAATTATGAACACTTTTAAGAAATCAAGAAATTAAGAAATGCAAATACAGGGTGTCCAGAATTAAAGAACTATATTTCAATGCTGCTTACAGACGAAACCAGTCATCAGAAAATTGTGAAATTTTGTGCCTTTCATATATAGTGCCTTTCAGCGAAAGAAAAGTTAGTTATAAATATCGCCACCAGAGGGTATCGTATTAATAAGTTGCACATTTGGCTGATTGGTTGGTTGGTGTCGTGTCCTTTGAGAAGTCAAATGGATCCATGCATGGAAATCCCATCTTTTGACAGTTCCATAATCTTTTCACTATAATATCTCTCTCTGAAAAGGGAATCCTCCTCAAGTTTTATAGAGCTGCAAGCATTGCCGGACAGGTGATGATGTGTTCTGAAAAAAGCTTCGTTTCGGCGAAGTTCTATATGATATCGTACCATCTTCATTAATTTTCATTCCTCTAAAATGGCATATTCTCAATCTAGTAATGGTCTTTATAATTTTCACACTTAGCCACACTTTTACAATAGTTTTAAAATTTCACAAATTTTGTTATAAGAAAACATGTTTCACATGACGGCCATAATTTTCAGCTACCATCTGAAATCGCAAAATGGCATATTCTTTAGTTTACCGAAGTATGTGCTGGGAGATGTTCAACAATTAACCAGAAATGCTGACATTAAGATCAGGTTAAGTTTTTGAACTGTCAGGACTTACCGATTATTTCAAATGTCCCCAAAGGCAAAAATGTTGCTTCACACTGTAAGAGGGCAACATCATTTAACGATTTAAAATCCTTCGACGGAGAACAACAGCATGTCAGAGGCACGAGTGCTTGAAAATGCTAAGAGTGGAACACAAAATTGGCAGAGTGTTTACATCTAGCACATATAGCACGTGTCTTTCAAAGCAACTTACGAATCTTTTTGACGTTTTAGTCACGACGTGCACTCTATCAAACACTTCGTACAAATCCTTCGAAATGAATTTATAGAACATTTAAACGAAGAAATTGTTAGATATGTACAAAGAAATAATCCAATCTTTAAAAAGTGTTAAAACACTGGAGGAATTTTCAACTAAACGCTTATACTTCTTTAGGACAAAGTTTCTCTCTTAACGGAAAAGGTCTCTTGCAGCTTGAGCCACTTCGAAATACTCCAGAGGTCGTAGAAGATACGACATTAGTCGTATGCGAGATTGCTTTGCTATGGCGTCTTCGAGGATCCCATCGACACTTTTGCTTGGTCGAACAGTGCATTCAGCTTTGAAACTACCTTTGAATTTTCAGTTTTCAAAATGGCCCATTCTTAACTTAAGCAAAGTCTCAAGTTATGCATAAGGACTCAGGTAGCGGAAACTTAACATTTTGGAACTGATGCACAAGTCACAAAAGAGCATTAGAAGCGCTTAATCGCAATTCACAAGACATAAGCGAAAATGGGCGACTCCAATGAGCGGTACTGTTTTCCTCCCGGAGGGAGAGTTTCGACAATCCTTGACTATACGCCAACGGAGGAACTTAAGGCCTGCCTTAAGTTATTGGTCTTGTGGAGAGAGGTGCACAAGAGGGATCTCAGGAAAAATATAAGAGTATGCTTACGAAGAGAAACAAATGCAGAGTAGTTTGCAGAGCAGCAGTTGTCACTTGGTAATGCAAAATTTCCTGTTAACTCCACTTAATTTCGTTTTCATCACATTTCTGCAGTATGGTCAAGTCACTCGACAACCTAACACCTAACGCGTTTCCGAATATAGGGGAAAATAAAACTCGCATCGATGGCTGTGTGTAAGGGCCATTTTAACGCCAAAACCGACAGTGTTAAGTATGTTAACAAGCATATCGAAGAAATTTTTCTCCTGGTAAATCTGTCATCTTTTCACCCCTTGATCCAGTAATGAATACAAAGAAAGCTGTGCATTAGCTGATAAATTTTGAAAACGCTCTTGAGTCCCTGGGAATACTTTCATACAAGTTCACTTTAAAAAGTATCTCTACCATATTATTACGTAATATCGATCTGGATTAATTTCCAGTGAAACAAAGTCGTCTACCATAAAAACTTAGTCGAATGTAGGGATCACGGGAGATGCCATAGATGAAGATTTCATTCCTTGGCTATTCAGTAATTCATATATATCCTTCGACATCCTTCGATATAAAGCCATTGCCGTGCCTCATCCAGCTTATATTCGTTGTAAGTACCAACTAGGCATGGAAGCAATCAGTTTGTGTGGCAGGTATTAACTCTTAAAACGTGTCTTGCTCAAGAGTTGGCATATAATTTGTCGGAACGAGAAACGTTTAACGTATGTCTTCAAGCTTTGCTATAAATACAATGTTTGTTTTCTGTCTAAATCAAATCTGTAGTTTTTTACAAGCTTGGTAAAACTTTGCGGAATTCACTTATAAGGTATTTCTCCCACTTCCCTAGCGTGCCTTCGTGGTGTAACGGTAGCATGCTGGGCCGGTATTCCAGAGGTCCGTGGTTCGATTCCTGGCGAAGGCGGTTGCAAATTTTTCATCTTTTCTGTTTACAATTAAGCTAATGACTCTACACACTTAATGAACCAAAGTAAGAATAAAATCACCGTCTACCTAAAATTTGAAAAACTCTACCCCCATCCTCCAAATGAACAATTGCCTTCTTCAGTGTCCGTAGAAGCCGAGCAACGCCGGTATTAAGAATAGTATTAGAAAGTAGTATTAAGAATTTGCTTAGTTATACCTGTAAGCAATGCAACAAGAGAAATATATTTCTGTGTTTTAAAACGAGTTAAAAAGTATTAAAAAATTCAGTAGGGCAGGATGTCATTAGGTCTTAGCAATGCTTGCTATAAAAAAAAAGTACTTTCGAACGGCTAGATTGCTAAGATATTATTTTTTGTCAGTTTTTTAAAATAAGAATCTGAAAACAAAACTTTTCAGTTTTTTAAAACTGAATTATTAATCAACATTAAATATGTATTTTTAGTTTTAACAGAAGTTCTTTTATTAAATAATTATTATGTTTTAATTGTATAGGTCTTTTCTCTTGCACTCAGAGAATGGTTAGAGAAATCGTATACACAGCTTAGTATTTTATTTTTCGATTTAAAACAATAAAATTAGAGAAATAAAACATGTGAGTAAGTATGGCATAGAATAAGCACTGCGAAAAATCAATATTTTTCGTTTCCTTTAATTTGTTTAATTCCTAGGCTGAATTATTTCTGTCTTTAATGGAATTTTATAAACTGATGCGCAAACGATGCCATAAAATTTAAATACTACGAAAGAAGGGATTGAACTATAATTTACTTCAAATTTAATATTTGTTTCATTTTTATATGTCTTTGGTTTTATTACTATAAAACAGTTTTAGAAATTTTACTTTTGAAGTAATATTAAACGTATACAAGGCAAAAACATTGAAATTGAAATGAAAATAAGTTTTTAAAAATATGTGATCAATTTACATCAGTAAAAGATAAAATTTTTGAAAAGAAAAATGATCTAATAAATATTAAACAAGATAATACAAGAGTTCAGTAATGATGCAAATACTTCATAAATATGAATCTCGTGGAATTTAATAACATGCATTTTTATCTTGCGCATCTAGTTTGTCACTGGAATTTAATAACAGAGAAAAAGTATTCCGTCGGAGCAGAGACATTGTCTTTGCCAATACAATGATTAAAAAAATCCATCTTTATGGGCAAAAATGTTACCAGTGTCAAATCTTAGTATCAAAAAAGAGCAGCATCTATTAAGAGTTTTACATTTTTTACGTTTTCCAATTCTGGATACTTTAATTAAAATCTAGGGACATGTTGCAGTGACATGATGTAAATTAGCTGAAAAAATAATTTCGAAGAAAAGCCGATTTTAATTTAAATGCAAATGCGATGAAAGCACTTACTTTAAGAAATTCTGGGGAAATGTATCTTTTAATACAGACAAAATTAAGATTTTTAGGCAGAAGAAAGGTAAAATAATTGAAAACGCAATATGCAGAAAGTATATTGGGAATTAGAGCTCTTTTACGTAACCAGTTATTCAATTCTTCTGTCATATATTTCTGTCAGATAATTTTTCTGTTAAGTTTGCTGATACGTGATTATGAGTTTGCCTTTCTTTCGGCTTTGAAATTTCTTAAATTAATACTTTTCGTTGTAACGGATTACCTGACTGTCTTAAAATCTTGAATAATTTCGTCGTAAAGATAAGTTTTCCTTTCTGGAAATTATTCTTAATTTATTGGATTTAAATTAATTTAATTAAAATTGATAAAATCTCTTTACTATGTTAGAAAATAAACTATTTAACAAGGCCTGATTCTTAAACAGTTACTTTTTTCCAAGAAATAATTGCTTAAATTTAAAATGGGAGAACGGCTTCTTTTTTTTTTCTTTTATGTAAATTTGTCCTTTGTATTATCCTGAGGTACTTTAAATGAGGCGCACTGAGAGAATTTACACATTTTTAGAACGAATTCGAGGGCATTTAATTTGTGTTTACAATAAAAAAGCATTTAAAAAAAATATATTTGATCTGATAGCCTTTTTTCTGAATCATAAGTCTGCATCGTGATTACCATGAAAGAAGGAATTTTCGTGAAATATGCAGGGTATTTATGTACATTCTTCTTCTAGTACTTTCCAGAGTTCATCAATCGTGGTTGGTTTGAGCTTAGTAAGAAAACTTTTTAAGAGACCATAGCTACAATATCCCAGAGCTGAAACATCGCAGGAATACGTTGAGAAGGTATATATGCATCAGCCTGCATTTATCAGCGAATCAGTAGTACTTACGAAGTACGTACTTACATTGATGAAGTTTCATTCTTTGAAAGTCTCTGGGATAAAGAAATGGAATTTATTCTTTAAATATCAGACATAAAACTTATTTTTGATAGTACGTTGAGTTGATTATTTACACTTTATCCCATTCTTCTAATTTTTAATCCTCCATTGTAAGAAAATCCTGCGACGATCATAAACTTCTTACTGAAACATTATTTGCATTGACGTAACCAAGTTTATATATTAGTTTCTCTTCAATTTCGATAATAGAACTTCTTTTCTTGTTTCGGTCGCTTAAATAAAGCCATAAATAATACCAAAAACTGGTAAACAGATTTTTTAGCTATTCCAAGTTGTAAATCTTTGTTATTATTTTACTTATTGTTGGTACAGATGTATTTAAAAATTTTGCAATTGATTTCCGTGTCACCAACTGTTTAATTTTAGAAACAATAAAAACAGTATACACGTTTTCCGCTTTTTCGTTCGGAGTCTTCCATCCATGTAGAAATATTGATCGATAACTTTTTCCTTTCCATTAATAATGTTGCTTAATTTGCTCTTAAAAGTTTTAATACTACACATTTTACAACGTTTTTTAATATGAAATAGTAATGTTTTTCTTCAGAAAGCGCAAGATCTTATCCTTTAATCCACAACTTGTTTACAAGTGATATTTTGAAAGAAGAATAAATTTGAAAGCAGCAGACGGTATTCATCTTAGTTGAAGATATTTCAAAATAGTAGACAATATTTCACTTATTAAGCTTGTAAAACTTTCTGTTTAAATGATGCGGTTATTTTATAAATTCAGCCTTTACCTTATTACCTTATAAATTCAGCCGTTTCCTCACCAAAATGCAAACTTAATTACATAGTATTTAAGCTAAAATTTATTGATTGTAAGACAGTTCGTGTTTCTGCCTCTCGGAGGCACGTTACGTAGTTCCTACCAACTCTGATAAAGTTTGTAAGTAAGTTCAGCTTTGCGTTACTTCTGCCGACATTTGAATTTGATACGCCGATTAGAGTTTAAATTTAATTGTGCAGTCTTAGACAGCTAGTTAAATTTTAAATTGTTACTTTAGTTATATCACCACAAGCGGTGGTTGATTCTTTTAGATGGTTTAAGTTGCTTCTTTCTTTTTAGAAGTGCGTTTATGTTCAAGTTCTTTTTTAATAAAAAGATTGTTTAAAAATGTTTCAAGTCTATGTAGTTATTTCAGACCCAGCGATAATTCATTTTACGTCTATTAGAAGTTTGGAACTAGTTTATGTTCCCAAAGCAAATCAAATTCTATAGGTGGCGCCCGAACAAGTTACGAACAATGTCACAAGACAAGGCAACTTTTAGTCTACCAGCACCAACAAATTGCATAGAAGGTTTTGTGTTTGTCGTAGAAACTATGTGGGCATTAATAAAACCCGCAGCTACCTTTGCTGGCAGAAGTTCGGTACAGAATTTTCTCGAACAACTGGTTCCCACTTTTTGCTGTACTCGGCTGCGGAAATGCAAAAAGTCTTCATAGCAACCGCCGCCCTGAGAGGACAGGTATTGAACTTGTAGCGTTGCGCGCCTCCAACTTGCACGCAAACAAGAGGTGACTGTGAAAACTGGATAAAAGACAGAGTCTTGTTAAGGGTTTAAGTCCCTTTTTATTCAACGTAATAAATTACAAGTGCGTGCTCTTGACGCTCACAAACTGCGCCAACTCGGCGGTCAAATAAAAATAATAACCTGAAAAGAAACTAAAGACAAGACTCTAACTACGAGGCTCTCTAAAAGTAACTAACCTCACCGCGTTTTACAATACCGCTGCTAATTCAGCAAACTTGAAAATCACGTTGAACGATTAACAATACTTCCAGGCAAGCACACAGGCCGAAACGCGGGGTTCTTCAATTTCTGGCCAACTACCTCCGCGCTCGTGAAGTAAGAACAGCACACCTTGAACTCGTTTCCTTTCTATTTAACTCAGGATACTTCCGCTGATAATTTGAATCCTTGCGCGTTCTACTAAAATTTATATACTCTAGCATTGACAGTTCCAGGGGAAAGTAAAGCTTGACAGGAAAGATAGTTTAAACTTAAAATAAATATAAACCCTACATTTGCCGCTGCCAGAATTTGGAAAACTTGGAAGCAGGTCCTACAAACGACCTGTTGTAAGTTTCTATAATTCTGAACTAACTCTCGAGAACCTCGTTTACACAAAAAAAGTCTTATGTAACAAATTGTATACTAAAATTCTGTGTATACTTATAACTCTCTCTTCTTACAGCAACTTTTCCTGGACTTCATCAATCAATCTTTGTCTTTTCCTTCCAGCATCTGGAAGGAATAAGTATCAGTATCTTTCTAAATACATTATAATTTACACTTTCTTCACACAATAAATTTTTGTTTTTAAACGATTCGTTTTCCTTAGTTATTGCTTAATTCACATTCATTCAATTTTTCAAGCATTACTTTAACTTTGCCCTGGCTCTCCACCATGTGTGGTGCCAAACGGGAATATTCGTGTTTTAGTCTTACAACACTTCCCCTAACCACCATGATTTGTTAGAATTCAACGACCAAATAGACACACCTTACTCGACATTCTACAACTCAATGAGCTACTTTAACATTCTTAAAAATTCAAGTGTAGGTGGAGAACCCTACAAAACACATTCATTCTAACTTCCCCCTCATTCATCTTTAAACATGCAGGCTTTCGCTCTAAAGCATGACTTTATCTACAGTTTAATACTTAAATTTTGAATTCATTCCTTTTGAGCATTTTACTTTTAGCATCTAAAATTTTATGCTTCTATACTAAATTCTACTTTTACACAACATTCAAGTATTTACGTACATTTACAAAATTTTAATACATATGATTTTGACAATTTACCATAAAATGAATAAGAGAAATAAATTTTTACTTTACTCATTCTTCGCCAAGCTGGCGGCACTGAAACTAAAATTCTTATTAATACAAGAATACGAAGTTATTTTTATCTTCGGCCAAATTTTGTCTTTAACATAACAGAATTAGTCTTTCGACCAACAGAAAATGCTTGTTCTTAGCTTTTATACTTAAAGAATATAATACTTTTGCCTTAGCTAAATAAAGTAAAGCAAAACTAAGTCTCAACCGAAACATATTGACTTTCGTCAAAACATAGAACTTCGTACTTATGCATAACATTTTGGAACAAAAGAGAAAAAAAATTATAGAAGATTTTAACTTATCTTTGAGTTTTCGATGCTTGAAACTCCGTCATTCTTTTGTGGCAATATTGTTCCCAAGTTATAGGTTTCATGGACGTCAATCTTCTCCTTACTGACCTCCGAGTGTCGTCCACATTAGTTTTTCTTTTGCGTCCTCTTGGCCTCTTGGCGGAGTAATCGTCTGGTTGTTGTCGTTTCCGTTTTTCCATGGGACGGCTGGTCTTGACGTCCTCCGGCCTGGAGTCTTTCTTGAATTTCTTCTGTTCCTGGTATTTTTGTTCCTCCTGTTGCCGTTTCAGTTTCCGGAACGGCGGCCTTGCTGGCACCTGACTCTCTGGCCCTGGGCGCGTTCTCCTTGATGTATAATTTCTCCTGCGATCCGTTGTAGGTGGTGTTTTGCTCTTTACCACGGTTTCTTTACGCGGTGCATCTGTATTCTTGTTTTTCTTAAATGCTGGAGCTTGAAAGTTTTTCTTTTTTCTTTTTGATACCGTCGTCCAGGTTGTAGAAGGGCTAGGTCTTTCTTCAGTTCTCTGCTTCTTGGGTGGTGGAACAGTTGTTGTTATCTCTGGACCTTCTACTTCGTTTAGACTTGAGTCCTGCAAGAAACTTTTAAGGATTTCAAAATCATTTGGATTATAGTTTTTTTTCACCTGGTCGGGACTTGCTTTACAGACCTCCCCTCTCTCGTTCTTAAGATATAATACGACACCTTTGATTTCTGAATTACATATGGGCCTTCAAATTTTGGAGCTAGCTTTGCCGTAAAATTGTCTGGGGCACTTGATAAAGAAAATTTCCGCTTCAATACTTTATCCCCAACTTTAAAATCTGCTTCACGGCGTTTTCTATCATAATATGTTTTTTGCTTATTTCTTGCCGTATCCGAGCTTTTAAGCGCCTGATCAATCAGTTTTTGCACATCTTTCTGTTTAAACTCTTGCTCTCTTTGTTGCACAAAGAATAATTTATCTAAAGGCGTAATTAACTTTCTGCCTAAAAATAATTCTGCTGGGGTTTTTCCCGTAGTATCGTGATTTGCCGTTCTTAAAGCATAAGCTAATTCATTTATGTAGCCATCCCAGCGCTTGTGATGTGTGCTCACGTAACTGCGAATTATTTTTACTATGTTTTTATTCACTCTTTCTGCTATGTTTGCCTTTGGTCTATACGGAACCATTTTGATATGGCGTATGCCAAGTCCATTGCATATGTTTTCAAATATTTGACTAATGAATTGTTTTCCGTTATCGCTAATGGCTTTTATCGGTGCACCGTATTTTAAAATGTATCTGTGTAAGAATGCATCTGCGACTGTTTTGGCTGACGCGCGTTTAAGTGGAACAATTTCTGTCCATTTTGAAAAATGATCTACTATTACTAAAAGAAAACGATTTGTATTTAACTCGCTCTGGGGGAAGGGACCAAGAAGATCTATGCCTAAAATTTCATTCGGAAATGTATCGCGAATACTATTTAAGTACCCGGCCGGGCTGTAATTAATATCATTTATTAACTGACATTGATTGCAGGACCTGACATACGCCGTTACTATTTTGTATAATTGCGGGAAATATACCGCCTCGCGTACCCCTTTTAAAGTCTTTCTGACCCCTAAATGACCCGCTGTTTTCGCGTCGTGTAATTCCTTCAAAATGCTTAATCGAAGCGAGGCTAGGATGACTGGTTTGTACTCAAGATTTTCGTTTGTTGTTTTCGTATAAAATAATAAATTATCTAATATTTCATAGTTTTCTGCTCTATTTCTTATCGCATCGATATCTGTGTGCTCAAAGCTTTCGAATATGCATAGATATTTCCAAATTCAGGTCTTTCAAATATGCATAGATATTTCCAAATTCAGGATCAGCTTTCAGTTCAGTAATAATCGTATCTCTAGAATCTAAAATTTTTGAAGTCAACACAGCGCATTTAAGTTCATTTCCTTCATCGTCCAGTTTTATACGAGAAAGTGCGTCAGCTACATTGTTTTACTTACCCGGTTTATATTTTATTCTGATATTATATTCTTGGAGTTTTAAAGCCCATCTTATTAACCTGGGCGTTAGGTTTTTCCCCGAGTAAAGTCTACCAACAGCCGCATGATCCAAAAAGACTGTTACTGGCGCTTTGCCGAAATAAACTCGAAATTTGTGTACAGCCATTAATACGGCTAATGTTTCTCTTTCTGTAGCTGTATAATTCCTTTGTGTCTGATTCAATGTTTTACTAAAAAATGCCAGAGGATGGCTATTTTGCATAAGAACCGCACCCACCGCATAGTCCGACGCATCTGCTGCAATTTCCAGGTTTTCGTCCCCCTCCGGGAATTTTAAAACAGGGGCATTAATAAGCGCTTCTTTTAATCTTTCAAAAGCTGTGTTAGCTTCAGCTGTCCACGTAAATTTACTCTTTTTTCTTTTGATTACTAAGAGTGGTTCAACAATATTAGCGAAATCTTTTATGAAAGACCGATAGTAAGAACATAACCCAAGGAAAGAAGAAAGTTTCTTGGCGGTGTTGGGCGGTGGGAAATTCTTGATGGCTTTTATTTTTGAATCTTGCGTTTCTATACCCTTTCGCGAAATTTTATAACCGAGATATTTAAGTTCTTTAGTTGCGAACTTGCATTTTGAGGCGTTAATTGTAAGACCGGCCTCTTTTAATAATTTAAAAACTTGTTCTAGATCATTAATGTGTTGTTCCAACGTACTACTCGTTATAATTATATCATCTAGATAAATTAGAGTTGATTTTCCTAGGACAGGCTTTAGAACAATATCCATAGCTCTCTGGAATGTTGATGGGGCCCCACACAACCCGAAGGGCATGCGTAAAAATACATCCGATTTTGTTATAAACGCGGTTTTATGTACGTCTTCGGGTTTCATATCTATTTGATAGTAGCCAGACGTTAAGTCCAAAGTAGACACGTATCTTGTCGATTTGATCTGTCTAATGATTTCCTCTATAACCGGCAAAGGGTAAACTGGAAATTTAGTAATACTATTTAGTTGTCCGTAATCGATAGCAAACCTCCAAGGCCTTTTATCCGAAGGAGGAAACTCGTTCTTTTTCCTACATAGTACGACTGGACTCGCGTACTCACTATTTATGGGCGTTTTTATTTTATTCTTTAACATCTCCTGAATATGTTCTTCGATGATTACGTCTTTTTGTTTGTCGTACCGATAAGGTTTAGTCCTACAAGGTTTTTCGGCAGTTACTTGTATCTCATGCGTAACTATCTGACAATTTCCCGGTTTTTCTGAAAACAAGTTAGCAAAATTACTCACCACTTGCTGGATGGCTTGCCTTTCATGGTCATTCAGATGGCTAAGGTCCACTTGCGGTGTCTCCACAGGTTCCATCACCCTCTGGTCCATCTCCAGTACCACGGAACTGTCTTGAAAATTCAATTTGGCCCTCGCGGCCCTTAAAAACTCCATACCTAAAATAAGAGAATTTTGCAGATTTTTCACTACAAAAATTAATACTTTGAGGCTTTCCTCTTTTACCTGTATGTTTAATGATAATTTCCCGATGCAGTGACATGTTTTTCCTTGCGCCGCTATAATTTCCGTATTTTTGGTTTTAAATAATCGTACCCTATAAAAATTCTTTTTGAAGAACTTTTCGCTCATAAAATTTCCTTCTGCTCCTTCTGCTCGATGAGGGCTTCTACTGGTACATCGCCAACCAGGACTTGTATAATTGGTAGATGTGAGTTTTTTACGATGACCGTATTTAAATGTGTTTTTGAGGGTTGTTTTAAAACTTCCGGGGTCTGGACCCTCCCTTTCACAGGCCCCTCTACTCGTTTAAAGCTTTCCTTTCAATCTGTGCCTTCTGGGTACGCGGATGTTTATTTTCGAATTTTCTTTTTGGGCCTTGACCTTCGAGTTTCGATGAATTAGCTTGATAGCTCTTTCCCCCATAAGAGCGATTTCCATTTCTGGTTTCCTCATTTGAAGATTTCCTTTGGGTACTTTGAGAATACGTTGCCCCTCTAGCTCTTTCCGCTATTCTGCGATTTTGAAACTTCACCGCCAATTCGAAGAAGTCTTGCAATGTGCTTGGGTTTCTAATTTCGAAGTAGTCTTGAACAGCGGGTAACAATCTTGGTAAGATTATTTCAATAATCTCCGCATCGGGTTTCTTCCCATACAGCATATCCGTCAGCTTAATTTTTCGTAGAATAAAGTCCGTCAATTCTTCTATATCCCGTTGATAGAAACTATATAGTTCGGCTTCCAGCCTTGCTCGGTCTTTCACTATGGGGAAGGCCTTTACTAACGATTTTTTGAAATTTTCAAATGTATATGTCTGGCTTCCAAATTCCCCTAATAAAATTTTCCTATATTTTTCCACCATAGCGCGGCCTGTCCTCTTAGTGCTGATGTGGCGATGGCAACTTTTTGTCTTTCAGGAACAGGGTAGAGCTGAAAGTGGTTTTCTAGACCTTCTAGAAATACCGCCACCGAATTTTTTCCGTCGAAATGGACGTTTGGCTTGATTGACGCTCTCAAAGTCTGGACCAGGTATCCAAATCCTTCCAATTGGCTTGTCATTTCTTGCTGTTGTCCAGCGGCTTCCATCCAATTTTCGGCCATTTCAGTTCGATAAGTGTTTGGGCGCCAATGTAGAGTTGCGCGCCTCCAACTTGCACGCAACCAAGAGGTGACTGTGAAAACTGGATAAAAGACAGAGTCTTGTTAAGGGTTTAAGTCCCTTTTTATTCAACGTAATAATTTACAAGTGCGTGCTCTTGACGCTCACAAACTGCGCCAACTCGGCGGTCAAATAAAAAAAATAACCTGAAAAGAAACTAAAGACAAGACTCTAACTACGAGGCTCTCTAAAAGTAACTAACCTCACCGCGTTTTACAATACCGCTGCTAATTCAGCAAACTTGAAGATCAGATTGAACGATTAACAATACTTCCAGGCAAGCACACAGGCCGAAACGCGGGGTTCTTCAATTTCTGGCCAACTACCTCCGCGCTCGTGAAGTAAGAACAGCACACCTTGAACTCGTTTCCTTTCTATTTAACTTAGGATACTTCCGCTGATAATTTGAATCCTTGCGCGTTCTACTAAAATTTACATACTCTGGCATTGGCAGTTCCAGGGAAAAGTAAGGCTTGACAGGAAAGATAGTTTAAACTTAAAATAAATGTTAGTTAAAATAAATATAAACCCTACAAACTGATAAAGGAATCGGTAAAATTTTTTGGGGGTAATTAGGCAGTCTGAATTACATGTTAGAAGGTTTTGAAACAGCCTTTATAAAAGCGCTCCAAGTGGGCAAAGATACGGCAAAACTAGTGTTGTTTCAGTTTGATTATATAATATCTTACATATTTTCCCAACATTTATAGTTTATATCCACCGTCTGAGTAACATAAATATTTGAGATTCTTACGAAGTTACTCTGGAATAATCTACAAATTCGATTTGTTTATTCTAATTAAAGTAAGGTCGCGCAACCTTTTAAATATTAGACGTAATACTATCATGCCAATTGCGCCTCTTCCGGCTAAATGAGTTACTCCCTATTCAGTCATATTGTTTTACATCATGCTCGTCTCCCTGCCATATTTGTGAGGAAGATCGCGAAGAAAATTTGATTCAGATGCAAAATGCAAAGGATGGGTACACGACTTATATAGTGGATTTGGCAAGGGTGATCGTTGTTGTAATTAATTGTGTAAATAAATCAATTCAGAAAAAGAAAGTTTTATCATACTTGTTCAATTATTATGACTTAAGCTTAGAATAGTGGTTGTCTAAGTCGTATTCAGTTCGTGTTCATATATTTTATTAACGTTATCCATGTAATAAATATACGCAACAACAACATAAGATGTTATTGTCACACATAATTTTTATTTTTTATCGCAGATCCTACGATTTATAGCTATTTTTTTTCATGGGGTATGACTTACGCACACTTACCCTACGTAAAGGTTTAGTGACCATATCACTTACATAACTCGAAGAATTACTGTTCTGAGCTATATTTTGATAACGTCTCTAGAATACTAAGGAAAATTCACAAAAACATTTATTGTATTGCTTTAGCAACCGTTATTAATTAACAACTGAATACTGAAATGAACATGATTATTCAATAATTTTTGGCATTAATTTATAACAATAATTTGAATGGATATTTTGTTTTCCTGATCTTGTACAAAGAAGGATACTAGTTTTATGAAATGAAAAATTTTACAATTGGTCTAAACATATACAACTACCAAATTGCCCTTTCTAAGTAAAGACAATAATTTTTATGGCAGGCACCGGACATTTTAGGCTTTGACCACTACTAAGGCCAGAAGCGGAGGTCATTTTATTATGGAGGCACCTAATAGATGAGCCACTGTTGCCTCCCATGAAGGAACAGACAATTTACATCCATGCCTTCTCCGGTATTCGAACCCGAGGCCTTCGGTACGACAGTCAGAGTCACTAACCATTTTCTGTCTGAGCGGCTTTATATGTATAAAATTAAGATATTCTTTACTATTCTTTTTAAGTCTGATGACAGATGATTTCTTAAATAAGGAACATTTTCTATAATACTTTAATTCCGAAGTACTTTTACTGTATTTTATTCGTAACTGCATTTCGATGAATATTATTAATATCATCGAAATAATATATTTATGTCATCGAATCAACGACTGACGTTTTCAATATATAAAGAGTGTTAAAAAGTTTTTGAAACGAGTTCAATAAAGAATGAAAAGAAAGTAAATGTCTTTGAATAAAATTTCTTGCAATAAAACCTTTCTTCTTTCAAAATTTCGCATGTAAACAAGCTATGGATTGAAGGACAAGCTTTTGCGCTTTTCGATAAAAAGCATCTCTCTTCCATAATTGAAATTCATGGCATTAAGATAAATACAAAATAAGCATCATTATTAATTAGAAAGGAAAAAACTGTCAATCATTACGGCAGTCATTACTGGAAAGAAGACTCCAAACGAATACCTGAAAAGGTACGTACTGTTTGTAATGCTTCTCTGAAGTTAAAACTTTGGTAACAAGAGAAAATAGGCCGACCCAGAAATCAATTGAAAACTCTTTGAACAAATCTGCAGCAGGAAAAAAATGAAATAAATAAGCCAATATTTAGAACTTTAAGAAGTAAAAAAACCTAATGTTCACCAGCACATGGCTGAACTCTGATCAATTTGTAGAATTTGCATAAAAATATCATTTAACGGGGGATAAATGGAAATACATTTTGACTCTTGATGAGGCATGGATTTACCTAAATGACTGCAAGAAGGAAAGGTGTGTTTGTAATTGAAAACAAATTTAAAAAAATGCCCAAAGCTGGTCCCGTCAATGCGAAGAAAGTTTCAGTAAGATACATGGTCTCAGGATTCTCTTATAACGGGAAATAAAAATTTAGAAGAGTGGAGAAAAATGCTAACATCAACTCAATGTTGTATCAAGAGAACGTTTTACGACATATGTTTGCAGAAGTAAAGTTATGTTTACGACATATGTTCGCAGAAGTTTGAAAGTCATTGCGACAAAGAAATTCCAATGACTTTCAAAGAGTGAATCTTCTTCAAGACAAAGCAACAAGTCATACTTCGAAAAGTAACACTACATTCCTTGAAAAACGAATATTTAATACATGTATATGTATTGCATATATACATTTTCGACGCATTCCCGCTAAATCCCTTAATATTCCACTTATGGATTATTGTGCCTGTGGTTTTTTTGACGAGAGTAGTTGCTAAGTGCAAAACAACAAAGACTGATTCATTCTAGAAAGAAGTGGAAGAGAAACAAATTCTACGGAAAGCCCTTCTTTCTAGGGATAGCATAGGAAAAAGGCTATCATATCGAGTATTTCAAAAAATACTCTTTATAATTAAGACACAATAACACGCCGAATAAATACTAATTCAGAAGTCAAACAACAAAAATCAGCGTTATATTCACAAAATTTTCACAGGACTAGTTTCGATGGTTTTACCGAACCACCATCCTCAGCTGCAAAACCGCAAAAAGGTTTGATTTACAAATTTTTTATTTTACATGTACATATATATAATTGCAAAAAAAAAATTAATAAAATGATATAATCATGCCAAGTATTTTCGCGCATTAAGATGCTGAAAAATTATCGTTAAAGACATAAAGTAAGAAATTTGGAACTAATATACGTATATATAATGATTCAGTTTAGATGACTTGTTGATTCCCAGCTGCACACATAAAATGACAGACCCATGTTGATAGCTAGACGATTAGAATATATATTTGACGACACAAGAACGGAGAAGAAAAACTTCAGTAGAAGTAACATTGATTTTATACACAGTTTAACTCTCGTAAATAAAACAGGTTTAAATATGATCATTATGGGTGCTTTATACACCCGCCCAGGTTTCAAAGCTTATATCATTTTAAGCAAAGGACGATAGCGGAGCAGGAAAACCATACGTGGCCTAGCAGAAACAAGACGAAGCAGGAAAAAAGAGATGCGCTGTTAGCAGGAGTGGTAGTTATAGTAATTTTTTTTAAAGTCGGATTGTGTGAGAGCTATTCCGCATTGCGGTGATTACGTAAACCAATTAGTTTTGAAAGTCCCACGTTAAAAAAGTTATTACAACTTTTAGAATAGAGACAGGAAGTACCTCAAATTGAAAAGAGGAATTAATAGGTTATTGATAATTTAAAGCGTAATTTACAGTTACGTATTTTTTATCTCATACACACACACACATACATAAATAGTTTTGTAAAGAAAAAAACTTTAAATTTATTGAATTTTAGAATTTATTTTCTCTCTCTCTCTCTCTCTCTCTCTATATATATATATATATAGACAGAGAAAGAGAGAGAGAGAGAGAGAGAGAGATGAAATTAATTTCATAATGTATGATTTGCTAATGAATTCCACATTTCAAAAACATTCTGCAGATTTATTAAAACAACTAAACGTACAAAATCATAAAACTTGTACCACATTTTGGAAAAAAATCTGTGTTAACGGTGGGATACAGAAAGCAGGTAAAATCACCTCCACGTTTTTCTCGTATAACTGTAATTGAAAACTAGTTGACGGAATGATAAGGACGTCAATATTTTGCAGGCGAATCTCTTAGTTGGCAACATTTTCAGAATTTATTTGGAATGCAAAATATTCAAATGTTTAAAGCTAATATGAACAGAAATAATCCAAACGAATACTCGGATGAACACTAATAATTTTTAAAACCTAATAATTATGTTTCTTGGTCTTTAATCAACAATATAATCTAAAATACGTAAAAGCAATTAACATAATTATAACTCAGGTCTACAGTCAAAATTCTCAGCCATAGAATCAGCCTTTATTTCTTATATGTAGGTGGATCCAAAAGAAAAAAAAAGGTACAAGTGTCAACATTTACTTTTCCTCCGAGTGTAGATAGACTGCATTCGTTCTCTAGCAGCGGTTGTGGAGGTAGGTAGAGTAAGTTCACAGACGCGGTCAGAGTAATTGAAATGGCCAAGTGCTTAGAAAAGTGATCTGTTTGGAGGTGCGAGCCGTGATTCGTTATCTTGATCCAGTATCTGAAGCCTGGCCACATAGTTACTGAAAATCGTTATTGTGCTTCTTTGACAAGGTTACGTGAAGCCATCCCACGCAATCGCTCTGGCATATTGAGGGATGGTGCCTCCTGCATGGCAATGCCCCATGTTGCTCGCAAAACTCAAGAATTGCTGCAAAAGTGGGAAATTTGGTGTCCCTTCCCCATGTAGCCCACGTTTAGCATCCGCTGACTGTTTTCTTTTTCCCAAATTGAAGGAACATTTATTTGGAATGAGGTTCTCTTCAGTGATGTGAAAACAACCACTGAGAATTGGCTCATTGGACTAGGACGTGATTTCTACCAAGCCTGATAAACAGGTTGGTCCTGCGTTCAGATAAATGCCTATGCCTAAATAGATTTGATGATTATATGGAAAAATTATATCCAAGTATGCCTCTTGATTCCCTTTTTTATTTTCTCTCTATTAAATAATTTTCCAGCTTTTTTTAGATCCATCCTCGTATATTAAATTAAATTTGAAGTCATTTATCACACTGTAGTTTAAAAATGTACACAATGATAGTCACTAAAATGATAAATTTGTTTCTAGGAATCATGCGGGCACTTTCGCTTTTCATGGCGCTTCAAGATATTAAAAAAATATTCCATATATTTAGTACCCGTATTTATTGTCCTATACATTTTCCTTAATAACCAGCATAATAACTAAACAAAACATAAAATATCTATTCTTAACAAAAGCTCCGCGCCACCAGCTAACTTGAGTCGATTTTCTGAAAAAGAAGAAAAACAGCAATATATCACATTTTATCTGCGGTGAAAGATTTTTGACGTCAAGTTTGGAGATGTATAAAAAATGATCTTTTCAAAAAAGGAAAAACACAAGTCAGCTCTACTCACGTTCACTTGTTTAACAAAACACAAAGTTTCCTTTCAGTTCAGATTCGAGAATTTTTTTATGTAAATATTAGACTTTTTAAAATCGGAAAATTTTTTCATTGTTGGTTGTAAGAAGGCTTAAAGTTTTAATGTTTGCCTGTTATGTGTGTTTTATCAAAATGCCGATATTATCTGAAGACTAAAAATAAATTATTATAGTTTCAAAAATATATTTTTGATATGCATAAATAGATTGACAAATGCTAAATTAAATCTTATTAAATATTGATTACTATTGTTTTAGAGTTCTGCAATCATATGTATACAAACATTCTTATTTTTAATCGAAAAGTGATAAAATTACAGCTTTCAAGCTTTAAAACTTAAATAGAAGAAATAATATATATTTTCAGTCTGTAAGTTATTTAGTCTTAGTTCTTGTTGAATGTTTCTTATGTAATAGCCCCCCCCTTTTTTGATTTAGTTCATGTCCATTAATTTTGTTTATATTTATTTTGCATCATGTAGGAGTTTTGCATCCATTTTAAATTTTGCTTTACATCATACTAAAAATGTATGCGTATTTCATTAACTAAATATGTGAAAATTGCTGTACAAAAATCATTATTCGATTTCTTTTTTAAACTAAGCGTGGGATGAACATTTGAAAACTTTTTATCTTGAAAAATCGTTGCCTATTATAAGTTTTCAAGAGATTTTTATAAATTTTAAAAATTTAGTATACAGTATTATATATATTTCACATTGCAAAAAATAATTTACTTTTACTATAGAAAATCTCCTATATGTTTTCTTTAATTACCGAAGAAAGTGAAATTTTATAAATAGTATTATATTTCTTCTCTTCCAATATTGCTAAGCCACACATAGAAGGCTTCTTTGAGGTAATTAAAAATAAATGAATGAATTCTTTTTAGCTTAACTTTCAGAAAACTAATTTACCATTCTTTGAATATATATATTATCTCATAGCGTATTCGTTCTCGAAAGCTTATTTATTTCTTTAGGATACTTAACTTGTGCCCATTCTGGATGTGACATAACGTTTAAATGAAATGATACCTTCATCTTTTCCCTTTGAGGAATGTTTTTGAAGAATATGGATTCCTTACTGAAGATGGTAATATTTATGAATTATAATCTAATTTAAATCTTATATAAAATTACAATCTAAATTAAGTTAAATCTAAATTTTTATTCAATCACAGAATTTAATATTCGATTAAAATAAAAAAGTTGATTTGTACACCACATGACTTACTTGTAGAGAATATTAAATTACACTCATTTTTTTTTTCTGCATTTCATTTAAACTTACTGAATTGAATTAAATCTACCTCCTCGATAGCGCATAAACTACAATAGAATAAATGCACTCTTTAAAATTCACCATATTTATTTACCATAGCGACACTCTGGCGCTAGATTCTTTTAACAGCGTTACATTTCATTCATTTTATAACTGAAGAATGCACAAAAATTACATCATCTGAAGAAGTTTATAACCATTGCCATATGTTCTATTTAAATACTATAATAAATCTAAGACGATATATAAAAGAATTTAAGGATATAATTATAATAATAAAAATTAAAAAAAAGCGTTTTTCACTGACGATTCAGAGCCCATTACCTAATGTGCATGCGTTACTCGTTAACATTCTCACTCGTTATTACATTGGTATCTAATCTGTCATAAGAGGTTTTATATTAACAGAAATCATGAATGAATTGTGATGACAGATATTCTTCAGTTTACTAATAATGTTTTGCAGAGAATAGGTGTTATAGTTATTATTTACTGTAGTTTTCTGTTGCATGTATATTTTCATATTTTTTTCTTATAAAGCACCATGCGCAGATATTCCACCATACGCTGTATTCATACATATTCTCATAGTCCGCAACAGAGCACTGATTTTGCTTGTCTCTGTTCTTCGCTGAGTGCTCACAGGGATTCTCATAAATAATTTATACTAAATATTTCTATTAAATATTTCTTATACTAAATTTTAGTCTTTTTATTTTTGAATATAAATTAATGATTTACTAAAATAATTCTTATCTATAAGGAATTAAAAAAAATTTTATGCAGGTAATTTAACTTTTTATGCACATAATATTCCCGCGGTTTTGTTCTCCCAGCAGAAGTTTCTGTAAAACGAATTTTGAGATTAATATGGCTACTACTTTTCGAAATAGTTCATATTTATTATCCCATGATGCATTCCTATATATTAACTGAACGACACATATTGCGCTGCCCACGACGGAAAAATATATTTAGATTGCACTCTTACTTACAATTATACACTGTTATTCTAGAGTACAGTACTTCGAATCGTTATTTCTTCTTTCGAATTTCAAATTAAGTTTACTTTTAATTTATATTGCTAAACAGTGAAATTGTGACATCAAGAAAAAGAAAAAGGCATTGAAAAGTGAAATTCATAGAACTCATAGACATATTATTAATCTAATGAAAAAGATAAAAAAAATGGGATATAATGTATTCAAATCAACATGATTTATTCAGTATCAAATGGGATGGATTGCTATGAACGGAAGGGGGAAGGAAAGGAAAGGGAGGGATGCTCCGTGGAGGTCGTTTTAAGCGAAACTGTCTCGTATTCACGTTGCACATTCGCAAACCACAAAAACGCCAATGCAATCAGCCCGTTCGCCAGAAATCGAACCCCAAACCGAATTATCAGTGTTCAGCGGCTTTTACCGCTCAGCCGCTGGTGAGCCTTAGTTAAAGAGCTTTCAGAGCGACAGTATAGAGAATTAAATTAAAATGTTTCTAAATAAATATACGGGTATTCATGTTTCAATATTTGTTTCGCGAAAAATATGATCTTTTTGACATTCAGGATATTGCTATAAAACACCATAAAAATCTCAAAGCAATATACGTAGCATGCATGTTTTTTTAAAATATATGATAGTTATACGCATTCTTTTTGTAACATTTTCATTTCTTTATTTTCTACATAATTCTTTCGAACATTTTCTTTAAAGAATTATTCAGAAACAACTACTTTTAATTTGTGCACAGAATTATCGCAAATTTAAAGAAAATTCTTATTTATTTCAAATGGATCATAAGTAAAGAAACGGCATATATAAACCTCTTTGAATATTCTACATCCGATTTCTATACATTTGATACAATTTAAAACTGGCAATCATTATTTAGTAAAAAAAATGTGTGATAAATTTAACAATATTTTTATCGCTGTTATTTAAATGGAAGAACCAAATATATTCGATAATTTATGAATTCCTTCCCAGAATGGATTATTTTCGTAAATCCTTTATTGTATTAAAACAACCATTACCTTTTGAAAATATTAGTATATTTAGTGTTACTCACCATAATGAAGGTCTCTTTAGCTGATCCTCAGAAAAATGGTGGAAGCAAAAATAGCGCATAATTAGAGAGCATAAGCTTCGAATTGTTCGTATTCAAGCCTTTCTCCTCCTGAAATTAAAAATGTATTTTTATCGACAGGTATAGTGAACAAGAGCATTTTTGATTCCTTTTTGGATAGCAATCAGTTAAAAGCAAAAGAGAGACGACTAATCTGTTCTATCTCTAAATAATGCTTAACTTAAAATCATCGCGAGAGATATTTTTGTCATGAAAGAAAAAGGAAATAAATCTAGAGTTCCAGGAATCATTGTTAACAACGGGGTATTTTTAATGAAGCTTTCAAATGTCATTTATCAATGCAGTAAAATGAGTTAATATATTTGTAATGATGATTTTGCATTTCACATCAGGACTATTAATAAAGTATTTGGTGTTTGAACAGCGGCTTCACTGTTATTACCAAATGTTGATACTATGCTTAAATAATAATATAGTATATATAATAAATTTTATATTATATATTATATATATATTATTATTTATAATTATTATATAATAATTTACATTAAATGAACATTAATTTTATAATATTTAATAAAAAAATTAATGAACATTTATAATGAACAATTAATTTACATTATATGAATAATTTTAATTATACATAAGTTATATTAAATGAACGTTTTCGCTTAAAAACAAAGGAAGCAAAGGAAATAATAGTTTGAATGTTAAGGAAAAGCCGTGGGTGACCAAGGAACCGATGGCTTTGTAACATTAAAATGAAAATTGGTATATTTCTGTATACATATATATAAGAAAAAATTATTTTGTAGTCAGTGGTGATAACGCAGATTGTTAGAAAAAATAAGCGCTTATGAAAAGTTATAAACTAGGCATGGTATATAACAGCGCTGTCGAACTTATCACAGCCCGCGGGCCATATTTGTTTCACCAAACATTTCGGGGGCCAAGAAGGTTGATAAATGAAAAGTCAGTTTATGTTAATTAAAAAAATATTTTATTTATACTAAAAAGAAAACTTTAAAATATTCGTAATATATTAATGAGAACATTGTGGCCGTAATTGTTTAGCAACAATATCTTTTATGTCCACATCAATATTTGTTGCGGCAAGTCTAATTATATCTTCAAGAGTGGAATCTTTTAAACTGTTTCTATATTTTGACTTTATATATTTCATATCGGAGTATGCATGCTCACAGATATATGAAATTCCAAACATTGATACTATTTGAAGTCCAAAATTGAGAGATTTTGGATATTAGTCTTTATCTAAAAATTTGAATATTTCTGTTCCAGTTACTCCACGAGATGTAAAAAATGGGTCAGCCTGCAGGTCGTATAATTCTATTTGATATTTAAGATCAACGGAGTTGATATCAATATTAATTGGATCCAAAAATAAATCAATAGACGGTTTAAGATCATCAAATTGATCGCTTCTATATTACATTCCTTCATAAATCTCTTTGCAAGATTCAAAATGAAATAAATTATTTTGCTCCAAATTAAACCTTAACAATTTAAATTGGTTTCTAAATCCAGTAACATATTTATAAAGGCAACACACACTTTGATCTTGTCCTTGCAAGGATTTATTCAAAAAATTTAAATAATTTGTAATGTCCGTTAGGAAAACAAGTGAATAAATAAAATTTTTATCAACTAAATTTGCAGTCAAATTTTCATCGACGGCAATTTCTGTGAGAAAAAGATGAACTTCTTTTCGAAGTATCTCCTCAAGCACTTTCCAGCACTTAACCAACGAACGTTACTATGTGAAAGCAGATCTCCATACTCAGTTTCCAATTCATCCAAAAATGTTTTAAATTTTCGGTGTGTAAGAGAACGATTTCCGCCGCGATTTAAATTAGTAATTTGGCAAACCTTGTGCATTACGTCTTTTAGTTGTAGGGATAAACCACATAATGTAAGGTGACCAGACGTCCCGCTTTTGGCGGAACAGTCCCGATTTTTAACAATTTGTCCCGCCTCCCGCGAGGTTTTAAAAGACTCCCGATTTTTGGAAAGAATGCACGATAAGCTATGGAACAACGGGAGTGTGTGTGTGTGTGTGTGTGAGTATGGCAAAGCCTCGAGGGCTATCTGCCTAAGAGGAGGGATGCCTTCGTGGAGGACTTTCTAAGGGAAACTGGCTCGTATACACGTTACACATGGGGAAAACCACGAAAACGCCCATGCAGCCAGCCCGTTCGCGGAATTCGAACCTCGGACCGAACTACCAGTGTTCAGCGACTTTACCGCTCGGCCGCTGGTGGGCCCGGAACAACGGGAGAATACGGTTTTTGGCGGCCATGTGGCTACTTCGTCAGAATATGTGTCTTATATTATTTTTCTTGATTTTATAATGTTAAATTTTAATAATAACAAATAATTGTTGACAACTGATTATCGAGAACTGCTTATCAAAGTTCGCATTGTTGATCAGTTGTTAGAATTCGACCACCGTTGTTTGGACTTAACGGCATTTTTTGGCATTGGCATTGACGAAAACATTTTGTAACTCAGAGCTTGTACATCACAAGTTGTCCAAAAGTTATTCAACAAAGAACGACAGCAATCTGTTAAAAGAATTCACTCAAATGAGAAATATGCCAAGGAATGAAATAATACTATACGCAATTTTGTAATGTATTATATTTGTAAAATGTACTTATGTTGAAATTTAAAAAATATATAGTACAAAACTATTTTTGTGTTCTATGAAAATTTGTGTTGCACCATATAGACCAAATTTTAATCACGAATCTCTCCCCCCCCCCGGTCAAAGGTGTTCCGCTTTACCAATGTTAAAATCTGGTCACCTTAACATAATACCTCCTAATGGATAATACAGTATAACATACGACATGTTATTCCTTCTTTTTGCAAAAGTACCCGCGAGCCCAATATTTTTGCTCGTCATAGCTCTAGCACCGTCGGTTACAATAGCAGTGCACTTGTCATATCCGCCATACTGCTCTACTGACCATTTTAATTATTTGTAAATATCTTCACCTTTTGTTGTTCCATGTAATGATTGTAATTTTAAAAGTTCTTCTGAATAATTATAGTTTTCATTTACAATTTTTATAAAGATAAGCATTTGACTTGTATTGGAAATGTCTGTGCTTTCATCCAATGCTACCGAAAAATAGCAGCAACTATTTATTGTGTTTTCTAATTTATTAGTGACATGCATGCTAATTTCGTTTACATGTCGGCTTATAGTCTGGTGAGAAAGTGATACTGTTTGAAATTGTCTTACCATTTCGTTGTCATTAAATGCTTGAGCCATTTTTATGGAACATTTTTTAATGAATTCTCCATCCAAAAATGGCTTCTTTGACTTTACTATTTATAAAAAAAACTTCAAAGATGCAGCTACAGATGCTTCTTGAAATTTTGGTTTTTGATTAAAATAAATCGTTTGATGATCCAGCTGCTTTTTCATTTTTTTCACTAGTGGTATTTTCATGTCTCGCGTGTACGAATGATACTTTTTTTTCATGCACGGAAAGATAATGGCGCTTCAAGTTATATTCTTTACACACAGCTGTGATTTGTAAACATTCCAAACACTGTGGTGTACCATTCCTGTTCAGAATAAATAAATAATCTATCTCCCAGCGATCTTTAAATTCTCGATTTTCGAGGTCTGTGTTTCTTTTATTAGTAGCACTCATATTCAATAACTATTTTAATTAATACATAAATTTGAAATTAAGTTAATAATATTATAATACAGTCACCTCTCAACAAATTCTAGACAAGACTGCACTCGCACGATTGCATGAATCAACCAAACAGCGCAGGGTAGTGTGCGCATCACGTGCGCCAACCATAGATAAGCAGCAACCGATCACAAATATAATATGTGGCGCCAACGTTGAGCCAACCATCATCAGACATCCTCTTCAAATTAGGTACATTTTATTCGGACACCCTGTACTTTTATTCTAATAATTACTGAAATTATTTTTAACAATATAGCTAATAGGAAAAAAAACTCTTTATATAGTAAACGAAATCGAAGGAATCACTTTTAGTGAGTATAATAAATAATTAACACTTGAAAGCTCCGTGATTTGCCAACAGTAGTAATATTTCGTATTTTATAACTAAAATATTGATCGTGAATAAAATAAAGTTGAAATCTGGATACGGCTTTACTTTGGATTGAAACCCTGTTCTCTGTATATCTTTTAATGTTATGAATCTCGTATTTTGTGAATCTCTATTCTTTATTAAGTGATAAGGACTTAATAGAAACGCTTTTCGTTTACAATGAAAATTATTACTATTGATGATAATTCACATAATAACCTTTTATCTGGTAGCGATAGAATGCCAGGCCGCTGGAGAATTCGTATAACTTTTATCTACCATTTTTATGGTGAAACAGAATCAGCAGAGTCGAGTCTTGGTAACCCGTTCTCCAAGATACTGTATCATTTCCTCTGAGAACTCTAATTCTCAGTATAATTTAGAAAAACAAGCTCATGAAAAAATTAGTGAAACTGAAATAATGGTTTTCAACTTTTATTGGCTTCTGGGTTGAAATGAACTATTGTATACTCTATTAAGCCATTCTATTTCTTTAAGAATTGTTGCAAATTATACTAATATTGAAATCGAAGATAATTTATGGCTTCCGAGAAATGCCCGCGAGACATAAAAAAGACATATAACATATAGAAATATTGAGAAAATTGGATTTCGGCAAACAAACTCTAATGGCTGCAGAGCTCATAAGACAGGAGATTGAAATTTCATCTTAATTTAGATACTTTGTAAGGTTAAACTGATCTGATACTGAAACTTAGTCCTATAACCTTACTTGATTAGTAGCGAGTTATTGCTATGTCTAAAATAGCATGACAAAGACTTACAAAGATTTAAGAAACTTTTAAGAAAACGGGCTAGTGCTACAGATAACTACGACTGGTGGCGATGTAAATTATTAAACAATAACAGTCAAATAAATTTAAACGTTGTTTCAAGTGTGTATCTCTTTACAGTTGAATACTAGCTACAAGTTAGTTCAAATAATTTACCGGCACGTAAGTTTAAAGTATCAGCTGCAAGAGCATGCTAAGCCGAGATAATTACATTTAGCTAAAGCTGGCAAAATTCTAATAATGCTATGCTAATGTCAGGTCTACTACGCTATAAGTACCAGGTATGCTACTCTACTACGCTATTTTAATAATGTTTCGCTACTGCCAGGTCTGCTACGCTATAAGTACTAGGTCTACTACGCTATTTTAGTAATGCTACGCTAGTGCAGGTCCGGCTAGTTCCAGGCTGAATTCTAGTAATGCTACGTAGGTCTTTAAGGTTCACGAACCTTGAGCTTAATTCCTCACAAGTTAATCTGCATTCTGGTTAGGAATAAGGAAAAGAAAAATTTAAAGTCAAAATCAAACTCATTATAACATAGCGATTTTAATATATGAACATTACAATTTGTCATCTCGAAATGTTTTGTACATTATACCTTATTTTTATTATTTATACTTATTTTTAGATGATAAATCATGTACGTATTTATTCAAAGGCATAAAGTAAATGATTTATCAGCTAAAAATAGTCTATGAGGCCTTTTCTCCTTAACAATAGTCTCGTGTGCGAGTAAGGAGCGATGACTCAAGTATCTTATTTTAATTAATAATAAAAATAATAACAATTTTAATAAACACCTATTATGACGTCAAGAATGAGGCTATTCTCGTATAATCGTTAATGTGAAAATATTAAGCTCAAAAATGAATAAACTACAGAAGACAACATAAAAAAAGTAATTTTTGCAAAGTTTTTGAATAATTAAAGTTTATTTCATAATTACAAAAATATACTGAAGTTGCTCTTTCCTTTTTGAGCGTATGGCAACTAAAGGAAAACTCGCAAACGACACACTTGGTAAAGATTAAAGTGCACATCATATCACTGATTTCATTAAAAAAATTGTTTGAGTTTTCTCGATCCGTATTTGGGATTAAAATAAATAAAATCAACATATAAGCACATTTATTTTTCTTTCACTCAAGACAAAAACATAAAAATAAGTTTATTTTTTATTTAACTATAATTAACTAAATTAGAAATAAACTTTGCAAAGCATCGTTAACGATGTGCTACATTTTCTAACAGATATTTTTTAAAACCGTGTTCCATAATCCTAATGCTGCTTAAAAATCTTTTTTTTTTTCCTGTATCATTATTTATGAGTTGTTTATTCCAGAGACTTACAGAATCATTACTGATGATTTATTTGGTCTGTAGTGACGGCGAATTTTTCAAAAAAATTTACATTTTCTAACATGCAGCAATCTACTAACAAATAAAAAAATAAAATTCTGAAAATTCTCGATACGATGAGGAAAGAATATTTTTTCCAGTAGGACGTAAAGATTTCCTCGACTCTGATAAAACAGTTTTCTGATGAAGTAAAGTAACTGCTGCTACATATTCAGAAGAGGGAAAAAGTAATTTTATTTATCATACCTTTGTTAAAATGAGAGAACATCATAGAATAATTAAAAATTTGTATATGACTATAGTAATTCTTTTCATGCAATACATGACTTATATATGTAAAGCTCAAAAAGATTAAAAAGTATTATTTTTCGACATTTATATTCGTAATCAGTAGCCTAACGAAATCATCATCTATCACATTAGACATGCCATCTGTTCATTTAAATTGTAGTTTATAATATTATTTGTAAGTATTTATAATATGCCTAGATTAAGGAGTATAAAAAATTATATGAATGCATTGAAACGAGAATGGGTAAAAATTGGTCACTTGTCTTATTTGTAACGGTAATAAGATGGTAGTGCATTATACTCGTATAATTTCCGGTTATAAGAAAAACTATACTTATTATTAAGGGTACATTAAAGTAATCCTCTTTGCACAGTTAGGCTTTTTTTACAAAAGAAAAATAATGATGCTTTAAAACAACAAAACAATTATGTATTACATATATATATATATATGTAATACATAATATATATATATATATATATATATATATATTTCGCGTTTTAATTAGCTACTTATCTAGAGAATGAATTAATAAACGTACTGACAAAATCCTAGAATAAGGTACCTCCATGGCGCGATTTTGAAAATGGTCACGACACCAAAATGACGCGTTTATTGACGCAGACCAACATTACTTACGAGCGGATTTATGTCATCTCTCTTTGGTTGTAATTTCGTGGGGATGGCATTAAGTGCAGATTTAATGTAATTTAAAGTAAATGTTTTCTTTAGAGATTTTGTTACAAAGTATTGTATTTTTTAAATTCCAGGAAAATCTAGCAACAGCATATTTTCCAAGTAATTTTAAGACAAACACACACAACACATTCACGTATATAAAGAATAAATTTTAAACAAATTTGAAAGCTTTCACATTTTATATCACGCAAAAAAGCGGCGTTTTATCATTTTCATACACATACACGTATCGAGAGCATTTGGGCTAGTGCTCCTTTGGGCTAAAAATATTTAATTTGGCCTGTCTTGAATTTCCGATATGGAGACTCGCGGGCTGGAGATAAAAATGTTTTTTTCCCGTACACTGTTCCCATTGTCTGCTTTGAAATCATTGACTTTGTTAATCAAAAGATCGTTAAAGTTTTAAAAAATATGAAATATACAATTAAACAAATACAAAATTCGGGCTTCTAGGTGTCCTTGTTCGGGTGGAGGACTACATTATTCAAAGTTTGATGGCTCTATGTACCGCTGTTTTTTCACAATGTGAAAAACGTGCATACATTGATAAAAATTCTTCATTAATTAATTAATTTAAATATAATACAGGGTGATAATATTTGGTGGCAACAATTTCAAAAGTGATTCAGACTTTTATAGCTATTTAACGCAAAATCACGTTTTAAGACTAATGACCCTTTTTGGGCTAACTCTTCTTTGGGCTAAAAACACTATTTGTTTATAAAATAAGCTGAGAATTGGAATATAAAAAGAAAGCGCATATGAAAATGGTGCCGTTGCTTGTTATAACTGAAGAACTGGTATGAGGGCGGTAGCAAGAATTAGGCGAATCCTTAAAATTTTGCGATTTCGATTGAGATCATTGCGCTAATATTTATATAAGTATCAGATACACTATCTGGTATAAACATGACTTTCAAGCAAATACGTTTCTAGCGTCAATAATCGGTATTTTGTTTGCAAACAGCCGAGGCATCCATGGACCCAAGTCGCGTTTCAAATTAATACTTTGCTGCCATTTCAAAATATTAAAATATTACTGAGATGCAGATTTTATAAATGGCAATAGTTGGTATTAATAATCAAAGCATTGTTATAATTAGAAATATAACAGCATTGAAATTCATACATTGCTCACGTCATTAACACGCTTTTGTTGATAAATCTGCCAAAGTCATGACGCATTAAGCGTACTGAGAATATCGTATCCTGTTGCAGATGTTTGTAAAGGAAAAGTACCTTCCGTTATGTTTTTTCAAGAGGAGTAACTGAAAAGCTTCATATTCATTCCTTATTTTCTGTGCTAATGAACTATTATAAATTTTTTACTCAAAACTAATCTTTCATATACTACAGTAATAGTTAATCTTAACATTTTTTATATTTTTATCTTACATTTTTACGTTTAATATAATATAATAAATTAATTATTATTTTTAAATTTTTTGTGACTGGCAACAATGAACACTTGCTTTTGTAAAACATTTGCTAGAATTATTAGCATAATAAGAACAACGCAAAATATGAAGGAAAACAAAATAGATTTCGGACCCTTAAATTTCAGGAAATTGTATAAATCAATTATTCAGTAAGAGAAGTAAGAAGAAATTCATTGAATAAAAATGATATCATTCAAGAAATTAAAATGGTTATTACTTCAATACATTTTTCATATTATTGTCATTATATGAAAATTTTCTATGAATTATTTTCTGATTTAAAGACTTATTTCGAAGAAGAAACCAAAGATTTTAAAGCACTTAATAAAGCCAAACGCTTAAGTATTATTATCACGTCAGAAATAAATTTCATTTACTTTAATTAAGGCGCGGAATATTTCGAGGAAAAGTTATATTCAAGCAAACAGTAGCTAGATGATTGACTGAAATGAAAGAATGCTTATTAAGTTTCCTATGGTTATGTATTTTACTATTCGCAATTGTTTACTTAAATATTTATGATGTATTTTTTACTTTAAAGTGTCAATTAATATGTTTTGAAGAAATTTCAACCAATTGAAAATCTGTTACACTTGCAGACTTTGAGAGACTTTAGTTATTTGTAAAGTGCATATTAACAAAATATGATTATTTATTTCTGTACTTTTGCTAAACCAAGCAAATATATTTGAATTTTTTATATTCACATTCGGTTGTGATTTTCTGTTTTAAGTGTACTTCAGCTATAGTTTATTATAAGCTGCAAATAATCAGTCTAAATAACGATATTTCATGTAATTATTTTTACCAGTTGTTTTCCCCAAATTGTATCAGATTCATAAATTAATTTCATTTATGGTTTAATCTTTATTCGTTGAGTAGTTACTTCTTTATATATGTGTAAGAATAACGTGTAAGATAAAATGCTAACTTTAATTTGCGATAGTCCTAAATTAAAAGTTGTAAAATCATATTTGTGTCTGTATGTGATATGATAATTATTATCTCCGGTTAATTTGGTTATTTCTTCTTTCTACTATAAAAATAGTAAAAGAAATTATTTCATAGTGCACCGTTTCAAAACTAATCCTTGTCATATGATTCATTCCTTGTCATTCTTAGAAAATGCAAATGACGAATATACTTAACATGAAGGCAAAATGAAACTGAAATCTTTTATCCAATTATAATCATATCAACGTTTTTCTGAACTGATAGTAATAAAGCTACACGTTATGTATCTGTTGAGAAAAATAGCAATTTCATTAAGCTTAATCAAACATAAGTAACGTAATTTTGCTCTTCTCAGACTTTCCTAGTTCTGCTGTCATATAATCTGCACTTTATCTGCTATGTATTTTTTAAAAAATGCGTTTATAGTTGTTGAAACTGCCGTGTATTCAGTCCATTTTAGATAGATATGTGTTTACTTGGTGGCATTTAATTTAAATTTATTTTTTTCTTTCTTTTTCTTTCTTTTGTTTATTGAAATTGACAGAATAGCTGGTCTACTGCGAAGATGCTTATCAGCCTGTTGGATCCCGTTGATAGAATAAACAAACTAGAACTTAGCGCTGTGTCTTCAGGGACTTCACAATATAATGCCATCTATAATTAAATTAAAAAAAAAAATCTGAAATGTTTCAGATTTTAAATTACGTCCAAAGGGGCGTTTTTTAACATTTTGTGTGTTACCTTTCTTTATTAAATATCTTGTTCCTCGCACTTAAACCATAAGATCCAGTGCAACAGCAATATCGCAAAATAGTTTTAAAACGAGCATATCTTTAGAATTTCCGATACAGAGACTCACGCGCTGGAGATAAAAATGTTTTTTCTGCACAACGTTGCCATTGCTCGCTTTGAAATCCTTGAGTTTGTTAATCAAAAATTCGTCAAAGTTTTAAAAAATAGGAAATCGATCATAAAACAAATTTCAAATTTCAAATTTGGTCTTCCACATGCTCATATTCGTTGGAGGATTACGTTATTCAAAATTCGATGACTCTATGTACCGTTGTTTTATCACAATACGAGACATATACATACATTTATGCAGATTTTTCATTATTTAATTTCTTCAAATATAGTGTAGGACTCTAACATTTTATGGCAACAGTTTGAAAAGTGAACCGACATTTATGAGTCCGACGCAAAATGCCAAAACGAAACTAATAGTCCTTCGGGATTCAAATCCCTTTGGACGAAAAAATTGTTACAGATGCGACATTGCCTTAAGCTTTGCAAATTTGCAATAAATTACGTAGTTCTGCTAATGCAATATATAGAGTGTTAATGCTGTCCGTAGCATCTACAAGTACGTCACTGTTACACCATATGCAGGGCATTACAAATACCATAAAGGTAGGTATATTTACATGTAAACTTAAAATCAATATAAATATCTTTTTATTCAAATTATTAAGTAAGATTTATTTACATTACACAATAATGTACATGTATGCATATTGCGGTTACAATATGCAAACACTAATGCAGGTTATGTGTACAAAACTGAAATTCAGATACCCAGCTTATGCATTGTTAAAGCTAATGCTATAAAATGTACTATTATACATGAAAGAAGATAAAGAATCGAATCATGGTACGTATGGGGATATTACCCTTTTAACTGTCTCCAAGATGGGTGATTTGGCACCATTTATGCATAAACATGACTTCACAACACACTCTGTAATTTGTACGTTTGTTTGGTATAACCCCTATCTTATTTTCGATAAGCCATCTTTTGTTTTATGAACAACGACATGAAGCATAACTGCTATTGCTGTGATGACTATTGCTGTATTTTTTCTTGAACTTTGAAAAACAAAAATGAGTTTGAGTACTATAAAATCAGATTTGCTACTGCATTCCGGTTCATTTACAGATGATAGAGAGAATTAAAATCTGTTGAATGGTGAAACGAACATCTGAATAAGGCTGACAATACAATAATAAATTGGAACAGTCTCCTGCTTGTAATCATTGGGTTATAAATAGAGATTCTAGTAAAACGGAAGGGCCTAACAAGATATAGCAGAAATCGATGAAAGACTTTAACTAAGATCATAAACGAAGCGGCTGGAATACTTCCGCAGTAGTGGCTGTTTGGTTAACTGGTGTAGTGAGACTGACGAATGTTTTATTGTAAGAGTTGTAGCTAGAAATACGGCTCAGAATTCCGCACGAATTGGTGCAACGATCATGAAAATGGGTGGATCTCCACCCATTTTCATGATCGACGTTACTACAGGGAATAATTATATACAAAACTTGATACAATTGAAGGTATTACTTGGTACTTAACTAATTGCAAGATATGCTACTATGTGGAAAATCTTCTAATACTGTGCTATTTGAAAGCCTAATGTTAATTAACTAAAACTATGCTGTGATATAGTAACGTTCTGGAGACAGTGTGGGTGATGGTATGAAAAATCACTCTTGTCCACTTGTGACAGTGAGAACTTAGGAAGTACAAGTATTAACGCAATGCATTGCGCGCCTTTTTTTTTTTTTTTTTTTAGTTTAGCTGCCTATGCATAATAACTCTCAGCTGTCGGCTTTCGAAGATGGTAGTTTGAGGTAACTGGGCAATCAAATGTTACATAGCTGGCTTCATCTTTAATATTGCAACATAAAGAAAGTTCATTTTTAGCAAATCAAAAGCGATTAAGATGGCTCATGTATTGGCTTGTGTCTAGTGAGAGCTTTTGGTGAAAAACTGTGTCTAGTAAGAGCTATAGAGAAAAGCTGAGCTTTGGAATACCACTTTTGAGAGCTGCTCTGTTTTGGTATGATTTGTATGTAATCTTCATTGTTCCGCTGAGATTGCCGTTCTTTATTAAGAAACTGATGTGATTTGGATGATTAGCAACCATGTGAACAAAAGCTGAAGAAGAAAGGTTGAATTGCTCAATTTGTATTCTCTTTTAACGAGTTGTTCTTCGTGAAAAGTACGTGAATGAAGACTGACTTGAGCTACAGCTTCAGATGACGTAGAAAAAGTAAACGCTGTGCTGTGACGACGACACCAGTTGACTTTGGATGAGTAGCTAGCAGTTTTATACTGAGAATGCTTACATTAATATTTGTTGCTATTAATTTGGCATCCTAGTCTTCTGTTTCATCTCCGATGATTCCAGTATGGGCTGAAGGCCCATACTGAAATCTCACGGTCTCACGTTGTTGGGCAATGTTTTTGAATATGTCTCATAATGTAATTTCTACTTCGATTTCAATGAATTAATTTCAGGTTAGATGAAGAGACCATATATATATTAATGTAAGAATCATCAGAGTTGTGTAAATTCACCGCCGCTTGCGGGGCAGCTAGTTCCGCTTGAACTATTAGGGTTGAGTTTATGCTTATTGTGTTTGTGCCATTCAGAACGCGATATCCACTTCCCTTTCTCACTTCACTTTTACAACCATAGGTATAGATGGCTATTAATACCAATATAGTAGTGGCTGCCTATTTGGTTTTTATATCAAACTCTGACGGGTAACAGAAACACATAAAATATTTTCTTCATAATCTGTGTGGATAAATTTATTATTCCAGGGCATTATATTCACTTTCAGTCTGAGGGTATACACAATGGTGATTTTTCTGTAGGACTGTCTGCGGAAGGGAAGAGATGCCTTCGTGAAGAACTTTCAAAAGGAAACTGGCTCACAAGTACGTTCTTTCGAAAAAGGAATATTGTTTCAAAGTAAGATGTTAGTTTTTTATGATTCTGCATAAAAATAATAATTTACTTTTCCTATTTAATTAACACAAGAACCATCAAAACATAGCCATAAATAATTGACTAAATTCTTTGGATATGACTTATAATATCTGTTTTATTTTCTGTTCTCTAAGGATGCAATTCCTAAGTTCTCAATTCCTAAGCTTTCGCTGGTCTTCGGAAAATGTCCGAATTTCAAAAACTCGAAATTTAGAGCTATTTATTATTATCTGAATCCTTCGAATCACAATCTAAAAATTCATGGAAGATTCAAAACTTCGGAAGAGTTAACATTATTGATTCCCTAAAAAACGAATGCGATTATTGCAATTTGTCTGGTATTTGAATCACTAAAGTCATTCTCTGACAGCTGTGTGTGCCACACTGCTTCAGCATGGCATTCAATGAAATCCTCCAGAATTCTCACTTCAGAAATCTATGCGTTGCTCTTTAGCCAAACCAATTATTGATTCGTCTCGATAATTTCAGACGAATATAACATTTAATAAAATAGCTTTTGAATATTTCTAAGAACTTCTGGCTTAGTATGTAACTGCTATGGTGCGAACCTGTTTCTATTTGAATTATTTAAATATGGCTGCAGTATTTTGAATTTTTAATAAAAATTTGAGCTGGTGCTAAAGCAGTTTATCAAAATATATTCAGAAAAGAGACATCAAGGTTCAAGAGAGTTACACATTTCATTTACTAAATTTTATTGGATCTTTTTTCATAAACAAAAGTGTATTTTTAAAATATGCATTATCATAATCATTTTTTCATTAAATGTAGATTTCATGCTTTATTTAAAAACTTGTTGTAATATATATAAGTATTTATATATTTATTCTTATTTTTATATGAAGGATTCTAGAGAACTGATTTAAAAAAATCTTTCAGATTTTAAATTCGAAGAAATTCGGGATTCAATTTTTTTCTTTGTCCAATACAAATTAGAAATTATACACATTTCTATTATAGTTCGAGATACACTATCGTGATGTCAATTGCATATAGGTTCTTTAAAAAATATTGCAAAGAGCAGTAACAATACAAATGTTCCCCCCAATAAGGATTTTTAATGAAATGCCAATTAGGATAACTGTAACGAAAATTTACGAGCTGAGTTTAATTAAACGGTAGAATAGGTAGGATGATAGCTACACACTGGTATTTCTACCATATTTTCTTGCAGAAGGTGTATTTCAGACAGATATATGAATTTAAGTTTTACTAATGATGACATTTCCCAATACATTATAGAAAATTTAGCATAAAATATTATATATATCCATGTTAAAGGTTGGATGGAGATGTTGCTAATTTTTTTCTGGACTTCACTCCCCTTTAAAGCATATGAATGGACTGTCAACTAATGATCCTGTCAAAAAACATTAGTGTCACCTAAACAGGAAGAAAGGATGACTTATGTAACGAATGTTACATATTGATTGAAGAATGATCATGCATAATAAATACAATTTTCCCCTATATTTCTGTTTTTTCCCTTTCTTATGTAGTTTTCATAAGTTATGCCATATCTTTCGGTATAAGCTTATCTCACCAGTATCAATATACTGTATTTTGAGGAAAGCTTTGTAGAAACAAACCTTTTGGGTTCCTTACCGATTAATACGATTTTATTGAAAAGACGATTTGGTGATGAAAGGGAAAGATATTTGTCGAAACATGGTTATTTCTGAGTAGAATAATGCGAGTGGTTAAGAGACGTTTCACCAGAAATTCAATTGCGGTCAGTCTTCCTGGTGAGCATCAAAAATGTGATATTCATAGTCATAAATTGTAAATTAAATTAATGAAGTCATAGATTGATTTGATGGAGTAACTGAAGATCTGTGCCTAGGATTACCAAGGAGTCATCACAGTTTGAGCTGAAAAATATATTACTGTAACATTTTACTGCGAGTACTTTCAAAACGTTTGCAGAAAAATGTACAAAAACATCTTGACTTGCTTAGGGATGGACATGGCTTTGAAATGCAAATGAGAAGTTTTACACTATTGATTATAAAATCTACACTCGAGTCCACCAATCAAATAGGTTGACTAAGAGTCCACCCTCAAATATGTCTCTAATTTGAAAGTACACTCTTGAGTGAACTTCGTTTTTCTCCGTAAAAGAGCTTTCTTCAGCGACTGTCCAAACCATTTGAAGACTTAAAGAAAAGCAGTACCCTACAAAGAAACTAGAAAGAAAAGCAGTACCCTACAAAGAAACTAGAAAGAAAAGCAGTACCCTACAAAGAAACTAGAAAGAAAAGCAGTACCCTACAAAGAAACTAGAAAGAAAAGCAGTACCCTACAAAGAAACTAGAAAGAAAAGCAGTACCCTACAAAGAAACTAGAAAGAAAAGCAGTACCCTACAAAGAAACTAGAAAGAAAAGCAGTACCCTACAAAGAAACTAGAAAGAAAAGCAGTACCCTACAAAGAAACTAGAAAGAAAAGCAGTACCCTACAAAGAAACTAGAAAGAAAAGCAGTACCCTACAAAGAAACTAGAAAGAAAAGCAGTACCCTACAAAGAAACTAGAAAGAAAAGCAGTACCCTACAAAGAAACTAGAAAGAAAAGCAGTACCCTACAAAGAAACTAGAAAGAAAAGCAGTACCCTACAAAGAAACTAGAAAGAAAAGCAGTACCCTACAAAGAAACTAGAAAGAAAAGCAGTACCCTACAAAGAAACTAGAAAGAAAAGCAGTACCCTACAAAGAAACTAGAAAGAAAAGCAGTACCCTACAAAGAAACTAGACAAGCGGACCAGACCAATTGCAAGTAGAAACTTCTTGTAATAAATAAAAATCTTAAAAAAATTCTACAGTATTTTTTTCTAAAATACCTTTGTATTTGTATTTTGTATTATCCTGATGGCAATCACCTGCTCAGAAGATAACATGATTGTTATAGTATAATTAGCAAAAACCTTGTTATTGACTTGTTTTTCTGTTCTGACGATTAGAGCACGATGGATTGTTTGAAATCGATAAAATCCATTGTATTGCCTAAATCATGTCACTGCACTATGTCAGTTTCAAATTTCAAAGATATTTCAAAAATAAAAGGGCTATTTGTTGCTAACGTGCCGCACTCAAGGAGTCACAGAGCCTCATGCGACTCGCGAGCCGCAATTAATAGGTCTGAGAGCCGTATTAAGCTCGCGAGCTGCTCCTTGACCATGCTTGATGTAGGAGTAAAAACCTCATGACATCACTGCTTCTGTCTCAGATGAACAAAGTATGGTATTTAAAAGAATATTAATAATTCATTTTGAAAGGAATTGTCAAAGTTTCAGAACAATAGCAATTTTAATAAAATTATATTCAATAAAAAGTACATTTTGATTTAAAAGGTTCTGTTAAGTTCATCTTGAATAACAGTGCTCTCATATTTATAGTCCTAATTTGAATGAGGAATTTTTCTTTCGAATGAGGAAGAAGAAAATATCTATTCTAATTTTCATCCTTTTGGTAAGGAAGTCAACTGTATGCTAAGTCAATAAAAAGTAGTTTTTTTCAAAATTGAAATTTGGAAAGAAAGGTTTACCATTGCCATTCCTTTATTGAAATATTACGTAATATTACTCGTTTTGCTGAGAAGCATAATTTAATGTCTAAGTAAATCACTCAAAAGAAAACTCCATTTAATTAAATAAATAATGCATAGTATTCCAAAGTAAATGGACTGCTTGAAGTGGTTATTGTTCAGACCACGAAAATCAGTTATCCAAAGCTATTGTAGTTTACTTAGTTCGGATAACGAGCGTTTATTGAGTTCCGTTATCATACACACATACACAGAAAATTATTCGCATGAATTAGAAGAAAATAAAATTATAATGTGTAAATTTTTATGAAAATGAATTTCAGTTATACGGAAAAAAAGGAATTATACTTTTCAACTAAAGATGTACGACAAAGCTGCGAGAAACTTCTTTAATGTTAGAATTCAAATTTTAATATACTATCAGCATCGTAGCACATAGTACAGTTTACGATATAATGAAATAGATAGAAAATTAAAGATTTTCAACGTTCATTATTTTGAACGCATTAAGCAAGCAAATTGAAACAGTATGTGGGCGTTTTTAGGATGACTCAAATTTTGCCAAAGACAATCTCCCAAGTGATTTGAAAGACAGAATACTACTTAATTAAATATAAGAAATCTAAAGTTTAGTAGCAGATAGTTAAACTATGTACTTTTCTCAGATAAAAAAAAAAAACTATTGCTCATTGTTAAAGATTCTATTTTCTCCCAATTGCATGTTCTTCGCGTACAGTTTCATAAAGGGCAATTTATGCTTGCATTTTATTCTTTAGGAATGAATTTGGTAAACAGCATTTTTGAAACATTATTCAAAATGAATTGCAGTTGCAATATGCATTAGTGCTTTTTCTGAAACCGTTTATTATTTATTTTGTTTGAAAAATATTATTATTTATTTTGTTTGAAAAATAAATAATGGATACATTTTGAAAAGAGGCTAATAAAATATTCACATGAAAAACGCATGATAACCACCTTCACTTCTAATTCAGTTCATTTGTGCACGACAATGGTAATCGAACAACTTTGTTGCTACTCCGTACATGAAGATTAGAATTCTGAATATTTTGCAACTCTAAAAGTGATGATGAAGCCTATAACTTTTGTCTATAACTAGGATAAAGCCTACAACTATAACTGCGACCGTCATGTAAAATATCAGTATGTGCGATAGTTAAATCTTAAGTTACATGCATTCCTATCATTGTCGAGTCATTAAGTTTATCGATGCAGGAGACGCGAAAAATGGGGGAATGAGGATATCCAATCGCTATCTTGGTGTAGTAACGAACCATTGTCCGCTACTGTTTTTAGTTGGAGAGCCACTAATAAAAGTCCTTAGGTTGATCAATTCGCCAGGATTCCAACATGGGACTTTCCGACCACCAGCCGATCGTGGTATTCAGTTTTACATAGCTAAAAGATCTTATGTGTACACTACATTTCCTTGTACGGAATATAAAATTAGACGCATTTTTCCTGCCTTTCATTTAAACGTATTTCCTTGAATTTCATTAGATATACATTTCTCATTCAATTAATTCAGTTCTCACGGCAAAAATACATAAAAACTTAAAATATCTATATTTAAAATTGAAAGATATAGAAAAAACATAAAACACCAAATAGAGTGACAATTTTTTTTTTAAAAACAATTAAAATTACATTTTCTGCGCAAAAACAAGAAATTCAGGCAGCGGGCAAGAAGGCAGATTGTTCCGTGCACAAAACTGAAAGTTTACTTTTGGTCTCACTCGGCAAAAAGACACTGAAAAACGTAGAACCGGACTCAATTTGTTGTGGATGCTATGCTGAGTCAATATATGAGATAATTTTATAAATGATAATTCCAGAATGAATTAAGCATAATTTAATTCGCAATAATAAGAGAAGACGTTACTTTGCTGTTGTGAAGCTTAGTTTCTCCAGATTGGCAACAAATCAACTATTCTGCGAAATTTCAAATGTAAACAAATATGGCTGGTATATTAAAAAAAATTAGGCTTAGCCGCACTTAAACAAATTTTAAATTGTTGATAATTCTACAACTATAACGTGCAGGTTAACTAAAGGCATAAAAACCTTAACCGGAAGAAAAGAACAAAATAATTCAATCATTTTTAAAGCAAAAAATACACAATTTAGAAACATATAAGAATAAAGAAACTGATCTCACTGAGTAGAGTAACTATGTGCGTATATAGTTACTCTCTCTCTCTATATATATATGTATATATATATATATATATATATACATATATATATATCTACATACATATATTTATATACCTTTAGTGCGGCCGATTGCAACCAAAATAGGAGGTGCACATCTACATGTTATAGCAGTCCCGTATTTATTATTTCGTAGACATTCTACTGTGATAAGATTTAAACTTATTAGAAACATTTTTGAATTTTTAACTGTTCTTGCTTTTACTACTACTTAGTGCCTATGTATACACTATTTTTTTCGTCATTTGAATAATCATTCTAATTCGCATTATTATGTTATTAACGGGAATATTCATATGAATAGTAATCCCAGACTTCTTCAATCAACATATATCGATCTAGACGTGCAAGTGCAACAAGTGTGTAAAATATCAAACAACAGAAGCTTTAAGAATTTCTAAAAAAATTACATTCATCTATTAGCTATAAAATATTAGTTTCTTAATAGTCTTGTAGGGTTCCTCACTTTGCAAATGCTATGTTACCGTTGACGTGAAGAATCATAAGAACTAGATATTAATCGCTTGAGTTCGTGTACAGGAAACAAATACGAAGGGTTAACTATCCCTTTATTATTTCAACTAAGATTTAACAAACTCCGTCTTGGAGAAATACAGTAAAGCCGCCACTTGGCCTTGAACTTAAGAGACTAAGAATTAAACTCAAACTAATCTAAACTAAAGAGATATAACCGAAGCTATCAAGATTCTAACAGAGTTGGCCCCTTTACGTTTAATATCCTGCGAAGCTATTAAAGGCCTAAAGTACGGCAGGGCGAAATAATAGCTTAAAAGAGAGTAGTCTAAAAAGGCGGACGTGTGCTATCTAGAAATCTGGTGGCTCTCTCTAACTCAGCAAGTAGAACTTCGCGGTTTAAATACTGCTTCTCCTCATTATGTATTCAGAGTGATTCTAAAACTACGTTCTGGCCGGAAGTCGTAAGTTGTAGTTAAAAATTTGATAGGAAAGAAGTTTAACTCAAAATTAAAACTGTTAATAAAATTAAAATAATCATACAGCATTTTTAACTACTCATTATATTTCTAAAATCAATTAGAATTCTCATATTTTAGTCTTTTAGATTCCTACATAGTTTTATAATAAATATTATATATAAATTAAAACGCGAATAATTACACAAATAAGGAACTTACAGATAGAAATAACTTCCAAATTTCTTCATCTAAAAGCAAGCCACTATAGATCTTCTGAACAAACTGTGTTCAACACCTCTCAAGAACGACACCATAACTGGTAGCTTTACTTTGAACAAGCGATATGATAAAGTTACCAAATAATCTACTAAAAGGCAAAAACTATCTATATGCATGAGTAACTATATCTATAAAAAAGGCCATTCTATCTCAGTAAAGCATAGCGATTGAACGTCGTTCTGCCAAGTACAGTGGCACAATCCGGTGTATTTTTAGTAACAAGCAAGGCAGAATTTTTACAGATATTTCAAGATGTCGAAAGCATATGCGGGTTTTAGTTTAATGATGCATACATAGTAAAGCACAAAGGATTCAAGAAAAAGATGCTTTTTTTCTTCAGTACGATATATAAAGTCTTTTGAATTGAATTGAAATATCAGAAAACTTAGCTTCTTCTGAAAAATTGTCTAAGGAGAGTATCCCTAGAGCTCTATCCAGTATGGTAAGAAACCTATGTTTCACTGAATCAAAGAATGTTAAGAAAATTTGTAATATTACTCTTTATATAATTCAAAATACGATGGAAAGTTTCAGCCATAGTTTACTATGTATATAGGAAATTACTTTTAGTGAATCAAAATTTTGTGGAAATATTTTACGGGAAACTTAATGTATTGAAGTTTACTAGCCATCTGTGATATCGCAAAATATGCGATACATAATGATGTATGTTAATTCGCTATTTACCGAACATTTTGCAATTAATTATATTTCTTTCAACAATTTAATTATGTTTATATTAAAGGAAAACAGTTATTATTATCTTGAATAATATGCATTAAATGTATGTCATTTAACTCATGACTTGTTTAAAGATACTGTTTTAATGACATTATTGAATAAAATGTTTTTGATTTGATTCCATTCAGCGCTTCGCAATTAAGTGTCTGTTCAAGCAACCACACAAATTGATTCTGTTAATTATACACGATACGGAAAGTTTTGTAAAAATTTATATTGGTACACTTATATGTGAGTGATGAATTTCAGAAATACTATGCTTTAACAACCATTAAACTTCGTACATAAAATCTACATTATAATTATGCGTAACAATTAAATTACAACTCATATTTTATATTGAGATCGATAACACTGCCTGCATTGTTTAAAATTGCATTTTGGATTTTCTCAAGTTTTAAAGCATTCCAGTTTCCAAACTGTTCATTAATTACAAAAATCTGTTAGTTCAATTGATTCAAATTATTTCATTTCTTTGAAAGAGTGTGTAAAATGTTTCTTTGAAATGTTTCTGAAAAGAATGTTTCTTTGAAAGAGTATTTAATTATGGCAAAGCACACTAGGGCTATCTGCCTAAGAGGAGGGATGCCTTTCGTGGAGGACTTTCTAAGAGAAACTGGCTCGTATACACGTTACACATGGGGAAAACCACGAAAGCACCCATGCAGCCAGCCCGTTCGCGGGATTCGAACCTCGGACCGAACTACCAGCGTTCAGCGACTTTACCGCTCGGCCGCTGGTGGGCTTCTTTGAAAAGAGAGGCCCACCAGTGGCCGAGCGGTAAAGTCTCTGAAGAGTGGTAGTTAGGTTCGAATCTCGCGAACGGGCCGGCTGCGTGGTCATTTTTGTGGTTTTCCCAATGTGTAACGTGTATACGAGCCAGTTTCCTTTAGAAAGTCCTCCCCGAAGGCATCTCTTCCCTTAGGCAGCTAACCTTCGAGGCTTTGCCGCAATTACATAAACCAAACCATTTCTTGAAAAATTCAATTCAGTTTCCTGAAAGAAACCAGGAAGATTATTATACGATGAAAATTAATTAATTAATGCAAGTAAAATCGTCTATATTATGCTCTTCAGATGGAGTTCCTTAAACCTTTGGAAGTACTTATAATAAAATGTGCGTTATTTTTAATGTATAACTACAAACTAAACTTCCGTTTCAATTACATTCTGAAAATCAAATGTGAAGTGAATAAGATCTACTTCCCTTAAAAAGTTCTTCACAAAGGCATCTTCTATAGGCAGGTAGCTCTCTAGCTAATTCCCCTAAATTAATTTACCTAAACTAACTTGATACAAGTTGAAAGATTTTTATTGACAAATTATTCTCGAGAACAGAATATAAAATCACTACATAACATTTGAATATTTTACTTCAAAATTTTATTATATTCAACCACTAGACAATTTCCAGTATTTTATTTTTAAAATGTCATTAATGATTTTATACATTTTTCTTTGCAGGAGTGCAAAGAATTTAAGAGCCATTTTAGTCAGTAATGTTTCTTCACTATTACAATTGACTAACTGAAGAGGTTTACCATTCACTTAGAATATGAGCATTGTCGTCTCATAACACCAGATGAACCCAAATTTCGAAAAATATTTCATTCGGAACTTACAAAACCATCTCGTTCCTTAATTTAATTTCTTATGTTCTAGCTCGTTTACTACTCTGTAATTAAATTTAAAAATGTTTTATCGGAAATAATTGGTTTCAATTTGAGCATCAATATTCACATAAATTTCCGCATATTCACACTCTTACATTTTAAGTTAATAAAATGAATCACCTTTCAAACGGAGCTAAAAATAGAAAATAGATATATTTTAAAAGAACAGTGTTTTCTGTTGAATAATATGTCTCTACTTTGAAATCAGAGAACGGCAAGTTTTGATAAGTATAATTTTTTTATCAATATAAGCATAGAATATTTAAATAATATAATTTAATTCTAGAATGTATTCCAGACATCCATCAAATGCTATCATATGAAAGTTCGAAAAATGAAACCATTTCTTTCAATATTCACACACATATATCAATTACCTACCTTTTCCTCACTGCGATGCTTTTGCATACAGATGAAAAAGCTTGAAAATTAGCATATTTTGTAAATAAATCAAAAGCTTCAACGTTTTCTTCCTGAATTATATTAAAATAGGATTTGTATATTTATTCTGATAAGCGTGGTTTAGTTTAGGCATTTTTTTATCATAAAACTCAGACCAGAATTTAGTGAGCAACAAGAAACCTCAGATTTACTGAGATATTTTTAGAATAAGAACAAAATGGCTTGCCAGAATAGTGAAAGGAAATAATGCATTTATGATTCGTTTGTACTGGTAGCATAGTCACATTCACTAGTTTACATACACAGCGTACGGTTTGGTCTTTTATCAGTAGTTTAATTTATAATTCGATTTTAAAAGACCCAACAGCGCTAAATTAGTGAGGACGCAACGTTCAATTTTTATATTAATTGAGTCATTAGGTTACATCGATGCAAGAACGCAAAAAAATGCGCAATGCCTCGCCGGGATTCGAACTCCAGACCTCTCGAATACGCGTCGAGCGTGCTTCCAATTACACCGCGAAGGCATGCGGAAAGGAGGGAGGAAACATCTTATCTATTTCATTTATAATTTTATTAATTTAATGGAATTTAGCACTCAAATGTATTTGACTAAAAAGGCATATTAAAGATTGGATCTAATGTTTTCGAAAGAAATATTTAATGAAACACGAATAAAAGTTAAGAAGAAATTACTTAATTTTGTGTTTATTTTAAGTTAAGCATTAAGTGTTTTATCATTCTTATATACGTACGCATGTAAAGCAGAATTTATATAAATTTTCAAGCATGAATGTAAAAATATGCTAAATTTTAGTGATTGCCAATCTTATAAAATAATCCATGTTCACTAAAAGGCAAGTTATCTTCCTGTTCCGCAGAAAATAGGAATTTGAAAAGCATAGCCAAACGTAATTTTTAACTCATTTATCTAGTAAAGCGAAATACAGAAAATGAACGAAATCCATTACAGTTTTAATGCTTCACATACACTGGCTTCTAAAAGTTAAGTACTCAGTACTAATTAGCAACTTTCGAAAGCGCAGTTGAATCCAGCCGCTATAAATTGCTGTGGATACAGATAGGACTATGTCAGCATTCGGGAAGGATTGAGGAGGTTCATTTAAATGCTGATTCGATGTTTTTTTAATTTTTGTAGGATAAGTTTTTGATTATATTCGTGTTTCTTTGGTTGAAAGGAAACTAATGACATATAACGTCCGCTGGTGTGATACCTATCACATATTTTAAATGAGGACAGTCAACAAAATGTGTTGCTCTTTTCTTTGGTGTTGATAATCCAGTAAACTGATGTGGATGAATCAGTTGATGACTGATTACCTAATTGGAAGCACGGAAACTGCTACAAAGTTTGCGTGGTTGTCCAGAATGGCCATGTGCCGCATTAATTTTTGTTTATTTTTAGGTTTAAACCTAAGTTTGTTATTGGTACAAATGTGAACTCATCATATAATTTACGAAAATTAAATATTGTTTCCTTGTTTGTACATAATTGCTCATTTTCATTCATACATAGACACTGCCTTCCTGTGCAATTTGGTATTAATTAAGCTTTGCATTTTCATTTTTGTTAATTTTATCGTTGCGTGTTGAAGCCATTAACGCGTTGTTAATGAGCATTTAACTCTTTAAATGTAATTGCATGAACAAACTAATGAGAAATAAAGGCAAGTGCTTACTTATTCACTAAAGGATGTTTACATTGCTGCTGCTAGAGATACTTAAAATTTTAAAAAGCAGGATACTCAGGTATAAATTTCGTCTTATGAAATTATAGTTTTAAATAATATAAAATTATATTACACTTTAATGTGCCACATTACACACGTTATAGATTAATTGATCATTCTAAAATTAGATTATATATGGTGGGAACATTGTTCATCATCAATGAAGCAACAGTTTACTTAGGATACACTTACAATATATATGCAGCTAAACACAATATATATGCAACTAAATTATTACATTAAGCAAGGTAATGCATTGAGCATAATTATTTTCTCCACAGAAAGGACCAATGATCTGTTTTGTTGTCATCTGCACTGCCCTTCTTCTCGGAAGTGTGACATGTGAACCTATGAATGAAGCTGAAGCTCGCCACCATCACCACCACCATGGACATCATCATCATGGACACCATCACCATGGTCACCATCATCATCACGGGCATCACCATCATGGGCATCACCATCATCATGGGCATCATCACTGATAATTCAAGCAAAAAATATTATTATAAATTCTAAAAAGAATGAAGCCTTTTATTAAAGAGCTTTGATGAAATAAACACCATTAAAATGCATGATTTATTTTTTTAATGAGAAATACATTTCTAAAAAGTTGATATACTTAATGCTTTTCTTACAAAATATACGAAAATGACGCTAGTATTATCAAAACCTTTTCGTATTAATTTCAAAACTTTTTCGTATTAGCACTTTTTTATGGAAAATCAAAGATTATCTTACAAAACAGTTTTATGTAAAATGAGCTGTTAAAAAAGAAGCATGAAAATATATATGACATTTTATTAGCGCATTAAAAGTAGAAACTGCACTTTTAATTCATGGAGATTGCGGGTACTCTTTCTGAGTAACAGATTATAATGTTACTTGGAAATATAAAAATAAGGCAAAATTATAACAATGCACAAATAAATTATATAAAGTTTGTTTTTGACAACAGAAAATTTGTTTTACTTATCCAGCTTGTGCCATAAAAGTATTAAGCATAAACATTTTAAATATTAGTTAATAGTATAATAAAAATATTAAATTGCAGTCAATAGCTACATCTACTCGCTATTCAAAACTATTATTTCTCAGTTACAGTTACTTACCCCTTCCGTAACTCGATAATTACACAGATTTGCAAATGAAAAAAAAACTTAATTATTTTGAAACTTAAAAACACATTTATGCAACTAAACAGAGCAAATAACAGTACAATAGCTTGCGGGCTAATCAAAGCTTATGAATCTAAATTTATAGACGTGTTAAATACATGTACTATAATCGATATTAAGTGTAAAACATAAACAAAGGAATATTTCTAGATCCCTCCTAATTATTATATTAATTAAATTCTCCTCGCATGAACTTTAGTAAATAAAATTGATTAACTTAAGACTAATCGAAACCCCTCCAGATATTTTTCAAAATTTTATCAATAACTGAAGCTATTATTTCCATGAAAGCAAATATTTCATAAGTCGGCTAGAAATAGCATTCGTCAAAAATAGTCTAACTAAATCATAATTGGCACTTATTCCAGTTTCTTCTCCTAAACTTCTTTGTTCAATATCTCTGATCTTGGAATTATTGTATGCTTGTTAATATAATAGGAAAGATGTCTGTATATTAACAAATAAAATAAACATGAAAACTCTTATAACACTATAGTTATGCATCTATATGTAAATGCGTATTATATACTATAAATATGATATATGTTAAAATATTTCCAAAAGTATGTTTTTAATTAGATATTTCATTTTTTAAGAAAAGCGTTTTGTTAAAGATATTTCCTTTTTGCATCCCGCTAATCCATACATAGGAAATGAATGCATATATATAGGAAATGGATGGAATACATAGGAAATGGATGGAATGTTTCTGATTAAGAAATCTGCTAGTAGTGATAGAATCAGAATCTGGTAGCAATGTAAAACTGATACAAAGATAGATGATTTTTCAGTGTTATTTTTACGAATTTTATTATATAAGTGTGAAGATTATTCGCGAATAAGCACGAATTCACAGTGCGTTTTCATTATTTTTACAATGATGTCTATGTGTGAAGGTTCTTTTCTCCGCGATAACTCTTATATAACAATTCCAGAATTTAAGCTTTTTGCATTTATATAAAAATTGATTAGAATTTGCTTAAAATTGAACAACCGGAAATAGCACTTTACTGGAAGCTCATGACAGTTTTGCAATTATCAACATAACATATTGTTGCGTTGAATGAGCATTGTTGACTGATACCTTGACTTGAGATATAGAAGCATATCAAAGGGGGTTTAAATTTGTTTGAAGCTATAGAAATAACATAAAAGAAAATTAAATTATAGTATTCTATTCAAATATATTATAAACACTTAATTTTATTTAATTAAAAACAACTTAAATTATATATTATTGAATTACCCAATAAGATGCAACTTTAGTAAAAAATTTAAAGGGGCAAAATTTGATTATTTTAGCTTGAATTTAGAAAAACTGGTTTTACACATGAACAATTATACATGATAGAATATAATCTAAAATTTTGTATTACGGACCTTTCTGCTTATTAGAACAATAAATCAGGTTATGTTTACAAATGATCAACGGAAGTGATTTCTTACCGAAAGCCCGTTGTTACTTAAAACATGGAATCGGCGGAAGGTTATGTGTTGTCCACATCCGATTAAAAAAAAAAAAAATATTTTCTAACAGATGGTGGAATTTTCAACCGATATGAGGTATAACATGCTTATCTTATATAAGTATAGTTTTCTAAATAGTTATACCTATTTATGAAATTTTAAATTTAGGCAACTATTTTGATTAAATGCAGTTAGTTGGCAATGCCTTATTTTACAATTTGCCTAAGGAATGATTTCAATAATTAGATTGGATAATTAAAAAAATTATTAAAGTTCGCAAAAATTTAGATCATTTTCGTCTTTTAAATACTAGGCATATATTCTAAAATATGCTTAGTCTTGGGCTATGAAACCACTTCACATATAATGCGCAAAATGCATTCGATAATAATAATTTTTTTAAAACAGTATAAAGTAAATTGACTGTTATTTAAGGCTCAAATGTTGCTTAGTTGAATATCAAAAGGACATTTACAATTAAATAATCACGGTTATTATTTCTTTATAATTCCAATCTTACAAATTGAAGAAATTATATCTCAATAAATTGCACAAAAAGCTACTACTTTCTATCTACCATTTTGGAAAATTAGAAAAGAATTATACAATTAGAATTCCAGCAGTTTGAAAAGACTAAACTTCCACGATCTCGTGGCAAATTGGTAATAATCTATTTTGCACGTGGAAATTTGCTTTGCCTGCAAATGCGAATGTGTTTCATTTAAATCATAAAACATGGAAAATAATTTTAAATTTGCATAACACTGAAAGCTAACAATGACTTTATGTCAGAGAGGAAAGGAAAAAACTTCGAAAATTTGAAGGCTACAAAACTCGGGTACAAATTGTGTTTTCCGAAGACAATTTTAATCCTCTTTCCCGGAATGCAAGGGTTTTGTGTGTTTTATATGCTTTTTATTGCAAATATATATAATATTTGAAATAAAAAGCATATAAAACACACAGAAGAGGAAAGTTCAAAAATAGCTAATGCTTAAAAGTACATTTGATACTACAGTTCCAGAGTAAAAACGTTACACCAAGTATAAACAATAATATAAACAATACTAAAGCAGTAAAAGTTATCGCGTAAAAACCTACAGTAATAACTATTGCAGCCCAATGCGCAAAATACTTGACCAAATAGCTCTCTCTTTTTCGTTTACTACTTTCTACTTATATATATGTCATGATAAAAGCAAAGGAAAAACGGAACACTGTCGATGCGTGCTTAGATCCATATTGAAGAAGAATTTTGATTGCGTAGTATTTAAAGAACTTGGCAGTCGAGGCAGTTTTAATTCCATTTTTATTTCCAATTGATATTTGTGGCCACAATCACTTGGCACTCTAGTCGTGCCTTTCCACAGAAGATTTACATTTTTGATATTGTTGGGATAGAAAGCAAGGCAGCGAAATTACATCTTAGCACAGTAGAGAGCAAAAGCTGAAGTGCGTAGTTATGAAAGATGGAAGCACGCAAAGAGAAAAGTTTTGGTTTACAATTCGGTGATTGGTCGTCAAGAGGCATCTGGTATTAACGGTTACATAAGATCGCATGATTAATTTGAATGACGCAATGCAGATAAGTTATTACGATTTTAGAATAGAGAGGAAGAATTAATGTTTATAGTTATAATTCTGATTCATACATTTTTATCTTACACATATATATATATATATATATAAATTTTGAAGATACAGAAACATGCTGATAAAATTCCTGGAAATGCAAGAGAATTAAAAAAATGAAACGACTAGCACAATATAATGAACAGTATATGTATATAAACAAAAGTAACAATATCGTCCTATGTACTTAACGTGTATTTAATAAAGTGCTCATTTGCATAAGAATTTGATTTTCAGTTCGAGGCAGTCACTTTGTAGTCTGTGGAATAATAACACTGTCCGGACAAGTTGCACTTATTTGCTTTCAACCATATTAGAACACGTTTCGCTGAATTCATCATTATCAAACTGTCTACAGTGCGTTTATTAAATGCTATTGAATTGTCTTGAGTTCATATTGCTTGAAATTATAAAATGCAGATAAGAAATGCTCTGAACATGTAAATTAGGCTTCATAGTTATTCTTTTATTGGTATTCTATGAGTTCTGCTCTGAGCAATATCGAGCAATGCTCTGGTAATCTTATCTAGTACTTTCCTGTTATGAATTGCATTCGATGTCTATATCGACTAAGCACAACGTGCTGGATTTTTTAAGTGTCAGGGTTTTCTTTTAGCACCGTTAAAGAAGTATTCGACAGGATTCTCTTCTCTACACATTCATGTATTTTCGTAATTCTGTGACCAGGAAGAAATTGGGTTGCACTGGTTTTTGGGACTTCATTTCAAAATCTACTTTTGGAAACATATTATGTGTTCTGCATGAGCTGTAGACTGACGTTTCTGCCACAATTCGACCGATTTATGATACATAAGATACTTTTATGCGTGATACTGGGAGTTGCATGGGTTGTATAATTTACGATACATCATTTGCTGCCCGTTGCTAATGAATCTGTCACATCATTGCCGAATGTGGTATTGTGTATTCAGGTGAAACGTTTGAATCTGGTGTACTAATGAGCTGGGACTGAGCTACTCTGCAGTAGGTACTAATCTGGATGCCGAATCGCTGAACGTAACAAAGTACATATGTGAGAAATGTCTAGCATATTTTAATGCTTCCCTAATTGCTATTAGCTCTACTATCTACGGAGTTTTCTGAATTCAGTTTTTTTCCATGTATGAGAGATTTGTTGTTTGTGTAGACATCAGAAACTATTGCCTGCCTTTGAACCGTCTGTATAAACTTCGATTTCGCTTTTCTGATGTCTCCTGATAGTTATTTTAATGTTATTAATTAAGGTAGTTGGATGATAGCATTGCTTAGATATAACTGATTTCTACCAATTCAATTTATTCAATCACTAAGTCAGACTTACTCATTCATAATCTAACTAATGAAAAATATTGCCCCACAGACTAGTTGAGTGTTTCAATCTCGTAACTTTTACTAATGTAGCCCCTCTTCTTACTACGAAGTCCAGGAGTGGAATTCCCGCTATCTGTTTAAGCGTTATTTTCGAAGTTGTGCGAAAGACACGATAAATGAATAAAAGCTGCATTATTTGAAGAGATAGGAGGTTCATTCTCACAATTTTTGATATTTCAGATGTCGAAATTGCCGCGCTATTAAGTATTATTCTCTTCGTGATTGCGCGGTAGTGTTAAGCGGCTATTAAGTTTTTCCCCACCTGAGGGATATTGTCCGTTTTATTGTAATTGTAAGATAACTTATGCGGGCATAAAGCTCTTGACATGAGGTGTCAATGAAAAGCGATCATCCTGGATTATGCCTAGATGTTTAAGCTGTTGGGCACATTTTACTGAGTCTCCAAGGAACGTTATGCTGGGGTTACTTTATAATGCCCTAATGCCACTTATCAACAAAACTTGGCTCTTTTGTGCAGATATTTGTAATCTTGTGTTGTCTTACCACTCCGAAAAGATGTCCAGACAGTATTCTGCCTTTCTTTCGAGATCACTTCTACCCACCACCACCAGCGCAAATTCGTCAGCACAAGCGATTGCGTAGGGCACATCATTAAAGCATTCAAAGATTGAATTTGTGACTATGTTCCACAGGTTCGGACCAAGGTACGATACCTATGTGTTATTTCAAATTCAATTAGTCAAGGGTAAAATATTAAAAACATCCTTTGTGGTTTCTTTTGCCAGGTGTACTAGACAAGCCTTCAAGAGTCATTAATGAAAATGATCAATGCATCTTTGCACAAAAAATATGTTTTCATGTGAGCGAAAACATACATAACGTTGACGATTCAGCACGACGCGGCGTGCGAGTTTCTCCTTCAGCGATCTCGAACCATCTGCCCGTCAGTTCATTATTTATCGTAATGACTTCACAGAGGAGGCGTCTTGATTTGCAATATGCTTCACGTCGGTAGGACTATTGCTGGAATTTTTCTTACTGCATTCTAGTTCCACTGGATGCAATAGCTGAACTGGTCTTCTAATTATATTGCCGTTAGGCACCCTAATGGCACAGGCTCTCATCTTATCATTATACCCTGGAAATATCCTCATTATGAGACTATCTCTCACATTAAACTTTGCATTTTATTTTCATGTACTAATAGAACAGTTCCTTTTTTCAAAAAGATGTCAGTTTTTCCCAATTTAGAATAATGATTAGATTTTAAATTCATCAAATAATCTTGTCTCCATTTTTCAAAATTCTCTGTCAATATTTGTTGTATCTATATCGATATGTAAGACTGCCCTTTGTTGAAATCAATTTAGAGCTTTCCTGCTGCAATGATACGAACCATCGTGATATTAAAAAGTGTACAGGAGGCAAAGATTCTGGTTCTCTTAGATCCGAGTATACAAATGTTAAATGTCTAGAGTTTAATATAGATTCCACTTTTATTACGACTGTTTCTAATTTCCTGAATGCCAATAATGATTTGCCTAGGATTTTTTGAAAAACGTGTCAGAGACTGAGCCATACGCTCCCAGAAACCTCCCTACCAAGTTGCCTTCTCAACTGTAAATTTCCATTTGATCCTTCTTTGGAGAATTCGTCTTGAACTTTATTGTATTTTATCACATGCGTCTATGAAGCTAATTCTTTTTCCGCTTTTTTAAAGGTTTTGACATTGTCTATATAGAATACATACAATACAATAATTGTATACAATATATACAATACTTGCCACAAACCTCTTTTCGCTACATCAAAATACAAGAAACATGTTTTCTGTTGACAAGTATGGTTAAGTTCTAAATGCACTGCTCTAGTTACAGCACAGATAAACAATAAAAATCTATGTTTTAGACAATTCTCTTCCATCTTGGATGTACGGTGGGTCGGTATAATCTATCCCAGTGCTTTCAGACGGAAAAGTTTCTCGGCATCTGTCTGCTGGGAAGGATGCCATAGCTTGTAGCACAAAATATTTAGCAGACGTTGCAACTATACAGAACGCCTTTAATTTTCCTACGAGCCTTCAGTAACCAAAATGTGTCTTTTATTTTATTTAAAGTGTCTGCTGTTCCTCCGTGAATTAAAATCTGATGGTTATGAAGAAATTAGATCAGTCAAATGATCTGCATCAGGCAACAGGATTAGATGCGTTTGTTTTTAATACAAATTTGAATTTTGTAGTCGTCCATCAACAGGAATTACACCACTTTCGTCTAAAAATGGACTGAGGGACTTCAGTTTTGATACCGAAATGAATTGCTCATTGTTGTTGAATGCCCGTGTTTCATTTGGGAAATTTCGCCCCTGAGCACATTTGATCGAATAAGTTTCCGCCACTTCAATTTCAGCAACACTCTAATATCAATATAATTTAAAGGTACTTCTAACTTTAAGAACCATGCAGTAATTAGGTGATTTCGATGTGAATTGCTGTAATTTTGAGCTTTAAGTAAGTCTTCAGAAGGTTCTGTAATGCTTGAATTTATAGATACTTCCTTCCATGGTTTCTTCAATTCCTTGCCGGAATCTTCAATGTTCCTTGTGGAGCATACGTTCCGTTTTTGGCTAGTCTCCTATATCTTCTTTGAACCATGCTGGTCCTTTCCACCATATGTTATTCTGTTTCAGATTTTTGACATTTTCACTTTTATTAACAAGTCAGCTGGATTATTTTCACTGGAGACTATAGCTCTAGTTCAACTTCAACTATTTCCTTTACACTTGCACGAATGGTTTTTATCTTTTCACATCCCTTCCAATCCAGTGCAATGTTGTACTAGAATCAATCTACAAATATACCATTAAATAAATGACTTGAAGTTTTTTTAATGTTTTTTGATATGCGGGAGCATATAGAAGCACCCATCAATTAAAATCTGGAGAGTGACAATTTTATTCAAAGGTGCTACTCGCGAGTTTGATGAAATGAAGTTTACATGGATGAATCATTTTTTCAATAACGAAAATATAGAACAGACGCATAAGCTCTTCAATTCGCATCTGTGAAGCAGTGTAACTCTTAAACATCCTTCATGACCCTTTCTCAGCACCTGCAAACTGATGTCTTGTTATTTCCAAACAAGAAATATCATCTGATTCATCACACCATCTTTTTCAGTTCTCTTTGAAGTTTTCTGATATATGAGTATCTCATGGTATCTTTTGTTCCCATAAATCTAGCAATAAAATCTTAGCTCTATATGGATTTAAAAGTCCCAGTGGATCAAAGAAATGCCCTTATATCTCAATAGTTCTATTTTAGTTGATATGTTATATATCTTTTCTGCATCTTTTATCAAATCTTCAGTTTCTGTTAAAAATGTATCAACTGACTTATACCATGTATATACTAAAACTTTAGAACTGTCGAAACTCGTGCAAAATCGTCATTCCATAGCTTTTTTAAATTCACATAATTTGTTTTCCACTTTTCCATATTAAACTCACTTTCTTTCGGTATGCATTTCATATATCCGAATTTCTCTAGCGATTTCCCACCAGCTACAGTGATTAAGCCGTCAGCATACATATGCTTAATGAACATGGAAAATACATTCGAGTAACGATACTTGCATTTCTCAGCGTGTACATTAGGAGTTGCTCTAAGAAGAAGCGATGTTGCTCCAAAAATTAATTTTTGTCATACAAAGAGCCTTTATTTTGGTTTCATTTAATTCACCATTATTTCATGGAAACTTTACTGCGTTTCTCTTTTCATCAGCAAGAGAAATATGATGTAACATGTCCTGTCCTAATGCCTGGATACAAATGTTAACAAGATTTTCAAAATCGTCTCCATGTAACACTTTATGCAGAACCACGTGTAATGGGTAGGACTTTTGACGGTGGGGAATAAGTAGCTCAGTTATCTGACTGATGCCACTCCTTCTTGCTATATCCCAGGAACACACTTGAGGATCTACAGAAACAATAGCTACAAAATTAAAGTTACCCTTTTCTCTAGTCATATTTCTGTTGTACTTTCTAGATGTGAAACTTCTAGTGCCTCGTAATTGGGTAAAAAGTTTCACTAATAATTGTTCAGTTGGTTTAGGTCTATTGAAATACCTTTCAGCATACACGTTAGAAGAATGGGCAGCTTTCTTCCTATATTTCTCATGCACTATGAACACACGGCGTTTTCAGTATTAGTAGCACTTCATCCTTCTACAGATGGAGGACAAAATAATGCAAACACCTGTGAAAAAGTATGACATATTTCACACCTGCAGTACAGCAGCGCCAACTGCAACAGAAGTCTGCCACCTAGTGAGCTTGAAGAGGAATGTATCAGTCTCTCAACATCAGTCACCTGCGTTGCATTTTTCGATCGAACTGTCTGTAAAAAGTTGAAATGTCAGACCTGTCAGAGTTCCAAAGAGGAATGATAGTTGGAGCGCGTTTAAGTGGAGCATCGGTTACAGAAATAGGAAATCTTGCGGTGTGTGCAAGGCGTATGGTATCAGCCGTTATGAGAGCGTACACGAAAGAGGGTAAGACGACGTCTTCAAAGCACAACAGTGGCCGAAAGTCTAAGCTGGCTGATAGGGATAGACGGTTCTTGAAGGGCATAGTAGCCCGAAAGCATAAGCAATCGTTATCCGAAATGAACAGTCTCCTGTATTTTTGCTGTTATGATAGCTGTAGACAACATGCACTAGAATCCTGTTAAAATACCCATTGGCATTTTGATTTCCTTTAGTTTTATTCTATTGATGTCAATAGGCTATTATTCTATTTGAAAAAATGTAATCTTGTTAAAAAAAATACACGTTCTAGTAATTATTAAAATTCGTATATAGGCTCAAATTATGAGATATCATTCAAATGTAGGGCTTGTGGAATCAGAATATGAGTAACAGCTTTTATGTCAGAAATAGTTGTGGTACAATTTTTAGTTGATTCATCTTGAATATAACCTACTATCTGCTGTGATTTCATTTCCTGTTATATTTTCCTTTAAGGAAACATTTAAAAATTGTAGCAAACATTATTTTCCTTCTCTTGTAGTAAATATTAAAATCGAGTGAAGGCGATCTTTGAGCTCCTATGATTCCTTAATCCAATATGTTGAATCCAACTATTCCCCTTAATCCGTAAATCCAAATAGTAAATTCTGCCTATCAGAGTATTACACTGAAGAGAAAGCGGAAATATAGAAGACTTCAAACCTAAAACATTATGCGGTGTATTTTCCCTTCGAAAAAGATTGCGTAATGAAATAAATGTTTTTCGAATCTCTTGTCATAAACCATGGTTCCAGTTTAAGAAAGTAGTAAAATAAAGTAAGCCTTTAGAATTGACAGTTATGGCCATCCAATGCAACGTACTAAAATATACAAAATTTTAACTTATGCAGAAGGGAAAAAATAAAAGTGAAAGAATAACTGAATTTGTCAAACGAAAAATCTATCCATACGTAATCAAATTCCCCAGTGGTATTTTTTATTCGAATTTTTGACCGCAAATGCTGCTAGTGACAGCTGTGCATATTAAAGTGTCTAAAAAAATTCTAAAAGTAAACTTCGAGTTAGGAAAAATTCCAAATAATAATTTGTAAGATGGTATAATTTGAAATTTTGTGCTTAATGAAATTCATTTTCGTACGGTTACGAAATGGACGCAATTTTCTAAAGGAAAAGTCTTTTAAGTCGCATAATTTTAACAAGCGCATTTTGTTTTGTGTTAATTTTTCATATAACAGACTGATTCCTTCACCTAAAAATTCTTTAGAAGTAAAAAGAGCAAGGTCCTAGTTGGAACGTTTTTGGTAAAAGACTTGCATAAAGAGTTAAATTTCCATTATTTTAATAAAAAGCGTCATGTGATCGAAATTGTCATTGTCAGAAAGCTTATCTTTGATTCACTTTTCAAGTAGAACCACGGATTTGTGACGAACTGTTTAAAGTTAGGCGCGTAGTCTGCTGGAATTTAGTACAAGAATCTTGAATGAAAGGGGAGGTATTTCATAGTTTACGTATTGTTAATCATTTAAAAAGTGTATTGTATTTAACTGCGAATTAACGGGTAGAGTAACCCATTTTTGTACAGTAGAAATAACTTAGTTTTCTTATAATACCTTGTCTATCTTGAAATTGTAAGGTATTTTTTCCAATTTTACCTCAAGTCTTCATGATGTAATTGCAAGCAAGTCCAATTGGTAGTCAGAAATTCCGAGTCAGAATCCTGGAGATGGCACTGCTCATTTTACGTGTTGTCTGCTCCGAAATAAACCTAGAGATTCTACAAAGTTCCTAAAAATATAATAAGTAGGCGGTCTGCCGGACACAGATATTGTAATACTTATGGGTTTTCATCACGTTGGTTTATACCTTCTGTGCGCTGAACAGCTTTGCTTACATAGACTTTATTTATTAAGTCTATAACTGTTTATTTTACTACTTATTTTACATAAACTTCCATTAGGATGCTATATAGGTTATTAAAGAAAGTTACAAAACAAAATTTTAAACAATAAGAAAGCATATGTGAACTGGGAACAAATTACGTTACTCTACTACGTTAAATTTGCAGAAATTAGCGTTTGCAAGAGGAATGAGAGAATAAATATTGCCACTAACCTTTATATCAAAAAGTATGTTATAATTATAGCCTAACCATTATGGCCTTATGTGAACGGTAGTAAAGGTTCTTATTTCGTTCTCGAGAATAGAAGTCTAGCGATCAAAGCTTTATCTCTCTAGAGATCGTAAATGAATTTTAATGCTTTAAATGGTAGAAAATGTAAACTGGATTCATAATTCATCAATTTAATTTTAGCTGAGATTATCCCTAAAAGCTTCTATGTGAAAAGTTTGCGCGTCTCTTTTCTAGCATCAGTCGTACGGACTTATCTATATCTGCTTCGAGTCCGTTCACGAAGATATAATGATCGCAAACATCAAAGCCTTACTAGGATTTAAAGACCTCACTGCGGAAGCTGCATTCTCTAACAACCGACCGGAATGACTTTACCTGTTTGCTTAATTATATTATTGATATGTTACGGTCAGTTGGGCAATTTGTAATGGACTTCTGTTACATGCGTATTGCTCGGCTGTTGATATACTAGTTAACCTTCTAGCCTTGGCTTGCTTTTGCAATAAACAACGTATTTGGCTAGAACATGATGCAAGAGAAAGGCATGAAAGGTAGCTTTTCCGCCCTTAAAAGAAATCAGCTAACCAACCAAAGTTTATTAGAATCAAATCCGTTGAAATGATTAAATTAAATCTAGGTAGAAATGAAATTCTTTAATAGTTGAAATCTTGCGATATTTTTTTACAGAGTGTGGCTAAAGAGTACAATGCACTGGCTTCTAGAAATTTGAAGGAGATTCGAAAACAAAACAAATTATTTCAGTTTTGAGTAATAGTATTTAGAAGTTCCCATTCATTTTGTCCAGTTGTACCCTAATATTTAAATTTTATTCATAATAAGTTACTATGAATTTAACTAACAGGTTAAAGAAATGCATGGCATTAATAAAATATTCAGTCCCTTGATAATAAACTAATATGCAATTAAGTGCTTTGCCTGAAACTTTACTTCAGACACATCGGCTTGCGAGTTTCCGATAAGATCGAAATCGGCTATTAACAAACAAACGACCGACGTGGCTTTAGCTCTTTTGTTAATTGCGTTATTGATATTTATGGTAAAATGTGCAGTTTGTAACTGCACATGCCCAAGGGTACATACCCCACGGATACCGATACCGATAAAATATGCCAGGTAGAAATGATTGATAGAAATGAATAGTAAAGTGAAAAAAATGCAGAAAACATTTTTTTTTCAGGCGATTCGCAATACATTATGCAATTGCCTTAAAGCGTAGCTCTGTTTTATCTGAAACACATATAAGCATAATATTGCTGTTTTCTGCACTGAGCGCATGGCACTCCAGATTGGGTTACAGCCGAAAACATCGCGGCAAAAACATCGCAGACGAAAACGTCGCTGAGAAAACAACGCAAGGCGAAAACGTCGTGCCACAAAAAATCGTGGGAGAAAACATCGCAGTTCTAAAACATCGTGGTTCAAAACATCGTCGTCGAAAATAAAGCGGTTCAAAAACTTCGCGGTTTAAAAACATCGTCGTCGAAAATATCGCGGTAAAAAATAAAGTATCTACAAATTATCGCATGACGATAACATCGTAGACACGCTTTTTTCAGGCTTTGATAACTGTAAATGGATATTCCCGTAATGATTTGTGTGGGCAAGATGGAAAGAAGGATAATTTTTACTTTCATATTTTTTATTAATCAATAAATTTTTGCTGAGAAAATAAAAAGGAAACTTAAGCATAGAAAATTAATGCAACTTATAGCACTTAATAGAATTTTAAACCGACATAGTTAACTAACAAAGACCATTAATAAACCATTTTTATAAATTTTTTTCTGGTAATTTTTCATGAAAAGTATAATCCATAGATTGCATTTAATTTTATATGCTTAAACTTCCTTCTTACTTTTTCATCAAAAATTTATTAGTTAATAAAAAAAACGTGAAAGTAAAAATTATCCTTCTTTACACCTTGCGTTCACAAATCATTATGGGAATATCCATTTACAACTATTAAAACCTGAAAAAAGCATGTCTGCGATGTTATCGTCATGCGATGATTTATAGACACTTTATTTTTTACCACGATATTTTCGACGACGATGTTTTTAAATTGCGAAGTTTTTGAACCGCTTTATTTTCGACGACGATATTTTGTACCGCGATGTTTTCTTTTTGTGATGTTTTCTCCCACAATGTTTTGTAGCACGACGTTTTCGCCTTGCGTTGTTTTCTCCGCGACGTTTTCGTCCGCGATGTTTTTGCCGCGATGTTATCGGCGGACACCCCAGATTGTAATCAGTGAATATTAGTCGATTTTTCTGTTTTCTCTGGATGCTTAATTATCTGTTACTATTATTATATTGATATTACGTATTCGTTTCAAATTTTCATTTGCGAAAATTTTTTTCTTGAATGAAAGATATCAATCATGACTAGCGCATTCTCTTTGAAAAATACCGAATATATATATTTGAAAACCTTGAGAATTTTTCTAAGATGCGTTTTTAGACACCTCATCTATAAATAATAAATAACATCCCCCTATAGCAAAAAAAAAAAAAAAAAAAAAAAAAAAAAAAAAAAAAAAAAAAAACATAAATAAAATTGAGTCTTTTGCCAAAGGCGAGCTGACAATTGTAACGTCAGTTCAGGTTATAATGACTACAATTTTACAGAAATTTAGTAACATTTCGCAGTGAGGGTACTCATCAATAAAGTATTAAACTTTGATACAAAGTCCAAACTAGGATATACGTGTAATAATACTTCAAAACAGAAATCAAGCGATACAAATAAATTACAAGGAATAACCACAGCAAGAAAAAATCCTTCTTTAACAGGAAATATCGTAAAGATGAGAATATAAAGTTCAGTGTATTATTGATCTGTTAACGTTAGAGCAATAAGTTTATTCACTTACCTTGCAATATAATTTATAAAATTTATGTTTTTTAAACCTAAATTCTACAGCTTTTATCATATTGCTTCTATCACATTTTTAATGTATTATTCTTTTACGTCGTAAAACATAACCACCGCCACTATTACTCTTTATCGAGTATGAACTTTATCCCGTATTACAATTAATTTGATTTTTGTATGAATACATACTAGTTTTATATTTGATATAAATTACTTAATATAAACATTTGATTTAAATAAGAATTTTATTAAAAAATGAGTGTTTACAGAACCGAAGATTTTTGTTGTTGCGTTGACTTTAAGAACTACAGTGGCAAAATTGTTTAGTCACTAATGACAAGGCATGCCTAGCTGATATTTAAGTTTCACTTTTTCAAGAAATTGGAGAATAACTACCCATATTATACTGAGTTTAAACTAGCTACGAAATAGTATTAGAACATTTCAATGATCTTAATTCAAGCAAACGTACAAGAGAAATTTCATTGACTTATTTACTGTTAATGTTTTATAGCGTGCAACTAAATCCTTCTCAGAATTATTCGTTTCAGCTCTTGAATTATGAATTTGAGCAGTTTCCGAATCAAGTATTCATGAAATTTATTTTTTGGGTTTACTGTATAAGCTTAGATAATTTAAGGGTAATTTTAAATTCCAAATTAGAAGTAGTTTTAGCTGCATAAAATTGCAACGAATGTTTACCAAAGTTTTTAAAATTGAAATAAAAGTTACTTACACGCATGAATGGATTTATAAAAAGCAAGTAAATTCTCTATGTGAAAGGCACTGGAATTTCATGTCGGTTCTTCAATGTATTGCGACAAAATCTTGATCTATTTTTAGCAATGAAAAAAATGTATCTTTTTTTGTAATATAGAGATGTCGATTGTAAGTTTAGTTTAATCAAGCATATACAGCCAAGCAATACTTAGCTGTGAAAAAAAAGTATATTCTTTTATATTTCGGTTACTTATATATATATAGCAGGCAGAGTCCCATAAGAATCAATTCAGAATTTTCTAACTTGTGGAAACACATTGTGGAAACATTTCCAGGGCATTATCCATCATGGTAAGATATTAATATTTCCTTACCTTAAAATTAAAGCAATTTAATGGATTTTCCTTTTCAGATTTTTAACTGTAACCATATTTTAATTTTGGTCATAAATATTTAATAGTTTAAGTGATGTTTTTATCTTAGATTATGCTTCAGATGTCAAGTTCATATTTCAGATGTTAGCTAAACACAATTAGTATAGCAATTACTGTTTATACGCTTGATTTACCTTAAATTACATAAAGAATTAAAATTGCAATGCTGCTTTAGGAGCCATTCGCGATAGTTGCAAAATTAAATGCAGTCTAAAACGACGAATATTGAGGTCGATACCTGATAAACATTAAGGAATATAATTTCAGAATGCGAGTTTGTGAGTATAATATTTGACCACATTAATAACTAAATATTTAAATTCTTATGCTGCGTTGACAAATGAAGTCAACCTCGATCGTGCTATTGTCAAGCATAAATTTATGATCTTGAATGAGATTTTGTAAATATATGACACAAAGTAATTATTATAGTATTTGAGAACTGATAATTTTGAAATTTAAAGTTTATAAGGTTCTCCCTCCTTTCAGTATGCCATCGTGGTGTAATTGAAAGCAAACTTGACCCGGAGTCGAGAGATAAGGAATTCGTATCCCGGCTAAAGCGTTGCTAATTTCCCCCCTTCCAGCATTTAAAAAAACACACCTAATGACTCTAAAAATGGCATCCTAAGTAAAAGGTAATGGGTGATAATTCGTCACCACCAGGATTTGGTGACTGAGTTCCCTAATCCCCAGTGTTTTTTTAAAAGAGGGAGTATGTAAGGTATTTTCTCCCTGCTTTCCGCATACCTTCGTATTGTAAATGGAAGCCTATTCGAGGGGTCTAGTTTTCATGTCCCGGCGAAGGCATTGCACATTTTCACGTCTCTTTGCTTCGAAATAACCTAATGACTCTACAAGTTTACGTAAAATTTAGGGAGATACATGAAATTTCCTCAGGTAAACTTTATTTATATGATTCTCAAGTAATTATTAAATAATTTTGATCAAATTGCACGTAGTATTATTACTAAATTAATTTCGCTTAAAATGTATCTAATAATTAAATTAATTTAAAGATACTGAAGTATTTAAACTGTAATATTCTAACACGAAGATTAGCTGAGTAAGAAAGCCATGTTTTTTTAAAATCAGATGATTTTTAATTCTGAAAGGAAGTTTCTCACTGCAAAATATAACTTGTACATTTCTTTGTGTCATAGGGTATTCCTTTAACATTAGCTATTCAGTATTAGAATTTTTTTATATTGAACAAATATCGATAGAAGAGTTGATTTCCTGTTATTATATGTAGCATAAAAGTTATGAAAAGATTAACATTCATTTTATCAGCTTGATCAACTCAAACACAGTTTAATTCTCTCAACTGGCAAAGTTTGATATAGTAGACGTTACATGAAATTTACAATTCGTTTGAAAAGCAAACAAAAATCTCAAAAACTGCTTGTTTAAATTTATTGAAACTTAATTCTTTATGTATCATTTTAAATATAAAAAAATGAATAAGTTTACAATTCAAATTAGTTAAAATAAGTTTTCTCTTACAGATATATTTTTGTGTTAGAAGATACTAACATGAACCTTCGGGCAAACATTTATTTTCAATTCAAACTAAAAATTCCAGCAATTTTTTACTGACATTGCTACCAAGGAAATGATATTTAAATATTTGTTGCGTACAGTGCAGATCATAAATGTTGAATGGGGGGAGGAATTGGTGATTTTTTGACTTGCATTTAATACATAAACTTAAATTATTTAAATATAAATTAAAATGTATTGAAGTAAACTAGTTGGTATTTAATAAATAAATTTGTGGGTAAGCTGTTGTCTGTTTGAACGATGTTTGAAAGATTTAAGACATAAGGGAGACATAAAAGAAGTAGGACATATACCAAGCATAAAACTGAAGGTTATTTCCTTTAAGCCTATCCACATATGCAATGGCTATATTAATTAGTTCAATTTAATTTGAGTATTATGAAGCATAAATAAATTTTATCTCTCTTTATGATTACCGTTTCGAAATCAAGCGATTTAAATCGCGCTTAGTATGTTATTTATAAAAACTACTCCATAAATCAAATTTTAAATAATTTTTTTTCAGCAGAAAGCATCTATAATATTCGTTTTCGCCATATGCGGTCTTCTACTTTCTGGTAGTGTGATTTGCAACCCAGTGAGCGATATCGAAGCCCGCCACCACCATCATCATGGCCACCATCATCACGGGCACCACCATCATGGTCATCATCACCATCATGGCCATCATCACCACCATGGCCACCATCATGGTCATCATCACCATCATGGACATCACCACTGATTTTGTCAGCAAGAAAAAGATGAATATAAAGTATTGATGGAAGCTTAATAACATCCATCATTTGAATGCACTATTGAAATAAAATTGAATTAAAATCATGAATATCTTTCTTAATACATGTTTCTTTAAGGTAATATTTGTATAAGAACAAGTAACAGAATTCTAAACGTATGTGTCAATTGAAAAGCTATAAAAGTAATCACAACTGTCTTTACGTATCATGACTCTCTATTAAACTAATTTTTAATGAGTTCAGATTAAATTGAATACTGGACGTGAAAATCAAATTACACCTGTAAAATATTACAAGTGAGTTCGCTGTACGTATAAAGCAGTACAAGAGTGATCTGATTAGTAATGTAATTCCGATCTGTGACGTTTCCTAAACCAAGCATAAAAAAATTTGAGGCGGCCACCGCCTGATCTCTTGCGAGCTCCATGTTAAGACATAGGGTTGGAGACATAGGGTTAAGACATAGGGTTGGAGACATAGGGTTAAGACATAGGGTTGGAGGGAACAGCAACGGAATAATAATGAGCTTCAAGTAAACTTTCACTTGCAGTTCATTTGTAAATATCTTCACATTTACTTACGAAATTTATAGCTCAATGATAATTATAAACACTACTCATTTTCTATTATTCTATTCTCACATACAATTGACAATGATAATTTTATTTGCTCATGTATATGTTACGGTGAAACACCGAAATCTGGAGAATGTCGACTTTCACCGGTGAATGTCAACATTCACATAGTCTCTTGGTGTATGTCCGAAATATTTTCCAAATACTCTTATTTATGACTTACACCGGTCAATGTCGACATTCACCAAGTACTAATGGTGAATGTTGAACATATAACAATATTATATTTTCTTCGCCGTAATTCAGTCGCGAATAAACGCACTTGAGACTTGAAATAAGAACTTAAGAACATGAGAACCTAAACACACAATACATTCAAAATGAGAAACGAAAATAATGGAAGTTAAAAACTTACTTAATTATACAGTACGTTCTAAATGAGAAAATAAAATAACAGTAATAAAAACTTACTAAATTATGTGATTCAAATCTTATTTTTTGCAACAACTTAAACTATTATGGCACTTTATGACCTCTCTTTTCGACTTACACCAGAGCATATCTGTGATTGCCGACATACACCGGTGAGGGTCCGAATGTACAAGAATGTAGTGCAATATTCGATCTTTCTCCAACGTATTTGATGAATGTTAACATTCTCCGGTGAAAGTCGACATTCTCCAATTTCGGTCTTTCACGGTAACATACACATCCATTCTCACGCTTTGATTTGAAAATATCGCATCGTTCATAATATATCCTCTTGTCATATAGTGTTTCGTATTCACAAATCAATGACTTTACAATACCACAGTTTTTAAAAGCAGCATATTTTTAAAATTCCCAACAGTGTTGCCATACATTCTTTCTATATTCGGTATATTATTGTTTACAAATAATACGCACCAATAGCATATCGTAGAAAGATTCTTTTATTTGAAGTGATTCTACACAAAAGAAAAACAAATACATTGAGGACTACATTTAGTTGCTTTTAATTTCTTTACAACGAGAGATCGTTTTCACAATGAGCTTATTCTCATTGTATTTCGCATACTTACAAGAATATATTTAATTCTTATAAATGTAATACGTTTTTCTCCTTGACATACATGTTTTAAATAGTAAATTTGGAAAGTTTCGGATTATCGATAATATATTTTTCGTGAAAGCTCTATAACTTCCGATTTATCAATTTTACCAAAATCTAATACTTTTTTCTTATTGATATAAAAGTCTTAAATACTAAAACTGAAATTCTTTAGATTATATTTTAACACAGTTTTTCATTAAACATTGTTACGGCCTTCAAGTAAAGTAACACATCCGAGTGTCCAGTTTTACACCAATACTAATCAATTCTTTAAAATCGTCCCACATATACAGAATATACAGATACACAGACAGATAAACACCATTATAAAAATATGTGGCGATCCTAGTTCGTGAGAATTCACTAAAAACTCATTATCGAATTTTTGGACCGAAAAATATTGCCTCTTTTAGCTATGTATGTAAGTTGGGCGTGAGGTGAAAAACATAAGTGGCCTTTTTCCGTTATTACGTTTCATGGGCTTGAAGTCCCAGTGTGGGCTTCAAGTAAAGTTCAAGTTCTGGTTCTCCAATTTCACCCTAAATCTAGTCAACCCTTTATATGAATGCGGAAAGTATAATTACGGGAAATGAAAACTTTTGGAAATTTCATATAAGACTTATCAGGGACATAAAATCTTCGCACATATCGATAGAGACTCATGGACATCAGACGTTATTATTAAAACGCGTAGTAGGGACACTATTTCGCGCTTATTTACTCAAAACCCACTATCGAATTTTTGGATAGAAAGCATTACATCCCTTGCTTATGTATTTTGCATGGGCATCTGCAATCCCAAAAGCCAAAATGATAAAGATGACTCACATATGGTGTATGGTGTAAAAAAAAAAAAAAAAAAAAAAAAAAAAAAAAAAAAAAAAAAACTTGGGAGAGTTCAGATGTAGCTTTTCACTGGTTTTCGGCAGAAAATTTTTCACTTTCCTGCCTATGTCTACATCATCCCAATCTTTTGCTATTGCTTAATTATCAAGGGCTTTGGCACATATTTTTAAGTACGATTTAGAATATCATAAGTATAATGAACCTTGTGCTGGAATTTATGGCAGCCGATTTCGCAGTTTCATCTGCTTTCTCACTATTAACTCTTCCAAATGTGTGCGATGACTAAGTTGTTCGATGTTATCTATCTGGGACAGCAGTAACTTTTTGGGTTTCTTTAACAATGCTTTTTTTTTTTTTACAGTGCCATCCTCAAAATGCATGCTCACATGATACGGATTTAAGATAGTTCGGAAAGGAAGGCTCAGTTATAGTAACACAATATTGTATAAGATATTTTCTTTGTTCTTTCAACATGCCTTCGCGGTGTAACTCGAAGCACACTTGGCGTGTATTCGAGAGGTCTAGTGTTCGAGTTCCTGCGAGGGCAATTGGCGATTGGATCCCTATTCCCCTGTATCCCTTTAAAGAGGAATTATATAAGGTATTTTCTCTCTTCTTTCGGCATGCTTTCGTGATATTACTGAAAGCACACTCGACGCGTATTCGAGAGGTCCAGGATTCGTGTTCTGGAGAGGGGCATCGTTCATCTTCACGTCTCTTGCTTCAGCAGAAACCTAATGAATTTTACTATTGTATAACCATTTTCTACATTTCTAGCTGTGTATAGGATCTAGTCTCCGAACGCTAGTACTCCTGATCCCGAAGATATGAACTTAAAATGGCCCAAGTCATATTTTAAAAAAGCACACAAGAAAACAAATCAAATCTAGCAGAACGAATGGAACCTTTTTTTTCAAGGCAGGAGAACACGTGAAATAATCAGTGTAATAAACAGGAATAGTTGTCGCAATAACTCTCATTTAAATCAATTAATATTTGGACTTGGATCCTTCCCCACTTATTACTTCTAGAGAAATATCTCTTCGTCGGACAACTGCATTTGCTAGAAAGAAGATCTCCATAACACAAGCACATTACAGCGTTAGACCAGTTATAAACAAACTCAAGTTTCGAAAGTATATCATAAATAATCCAAAATGTCATCACAAAATAAATAATATTATCGAGTACCTCTTCGAACGAGGTCAAGATATTTGTGAGAAATGATTGTTACGTAAAAGTCTTTATATTAGTATACAAATTCTTCTAAATAGCAACTGCATGAAAATATTTTGGAAACTGTACGAAGCTCCTGTAGGATGCTTTCCTGGATCAGTATCATCAAGGGACTGTACCTGTATCACCATATGTTAAAGTCATGGTGTCCCATATGCTTATTCTTGTCCTGTCCGTACAGGCACTTGTCCGGCACACGAGTCAAGTTCCTGACTCAAGATACGTGACGTGGTTGTACGATTATATAAAACCGAGAGGACAACATGCTTGTCATCTTGGCCGTTAGTGGTCCAGCGCTGCTGAGATCTTGCTTGGCATTCAGTGTGGCTTTCTTGGACCCTTCGATTCCATATTGTCCTTGCAATCATAGAATCCCAATTAATACGAGCAAAAATGTCGTGAAAGAATAATCTTAGTCTCGATAGGCCACGATTCTGCTGCGTTCGAATCCTGATAGCTGCTCTTAGGAGTTTCTGCTCCTTACATGGCAAAATACGGGCTTTACATAAACAATCAACTTTCAAATAGAGTTTCGAAATGAGAGGCTCGAGAATCCAATAGTCGAATGATTATGATTATGTTGGCAAGAAATATTGGCCTTAAAAAGTTAATTCAGCTAATGCTTCTTAGGCATCAGTTGAATAACAATGTGAACAACGTAACATCATTTGAAATACTGTAGGTGAGAGATAGTAGGCAAGTAGGAAGAAAAGGATTGCTGTTCTCATAAGCCAGGTAAATTTCACAATAGTTAAAAGAAATCAGAAAGCAAGCTTCCAGGAAAACCGGAGATTAATTCAGACTAGGAACGAAACTGTTATCTCTAAAACAATACGCTGCAACGGGCATTATGTTAAAATCTTCTGTACAAGTCTCTATTTTACAGTGAAATTGCTTTGAAACAATATATACCTTTAGGGAAGAACTTCTCGTTGCACTTCAGCTCTTAGTCAACTATACAATCGATTTTTAAATCATCGTGCAAGAATATATTTCTAATATAATAACGCGCCCCAGTAATTTTTCTAAGGATTTCGTTCTGTGCAATCCGGAGTATAATGGCGATGTAAATTTGGCGTTTACTGTAAAAGCTAAGTCCAGAATTTTTCCGAGTGACACTCGCAGTTGACTGGTAGTAGCACTAGTTGTACTTGCAGCATACTTTATGTGCATGTCCCAAGTAAGCCTCTGATTTAAATAACGCCTACATAACTGGACATGAGAGTTGTATTCCAAAAACATATAAACGTTAGATATATATGATTTTTGACCTTTCGCGTCGAATTAACAAGAGCTTTGATTTTAAAGCGTTGATAGAAATTCTCCATTACAAACACCATTCCTCAATATTAAACACTGTGTCCTGCTATTTGATGATAGCGTTTATAGGTAGAATTAATCTGACCTATACAGCAATGTCATTCGCTTACGCTTTTGTTGTAATGTAGTTTTCCACGGAAGAAGACTGCGACATGAAAAAATTAAAGCACCGGATCGAAGCAGGGTCCATGCGGAACATCTGCTGCAATTTATCTATAGATCAAAAAAGATTTCCACAGTCCGCTGCGAAATGTCTTTGGATAAGATATGAGTTCAGCAGAGTTAGAAAGTCTTCCATGAAGGCATCCCTCTCCTTAGGCAGATAGCTGTTGAGTGCGTTGCCGTAATGAAATAAACCAAAGCAAAATGAGCTCAGAAGCAAGAGAATTTCTCGTGAGAAATTAAATGTAATCAGCCTCTATATAAGCCCTTATTCCAGACGCCATCGAAAGCTTTAGTCACGTCTAACATAAAGAGAACAATCGAACATTCGTGGTCAAATGTCAAACTGATAAATTCCACTGACATCACAAATTGCTTGGTTCTGGAAAGCGCATTTCGGAACTCATATTGCTCATTAGGAAATTACCGCGTATAAGATTGAAGACGTGTCAAAATTATTCCTTGGAATAATTTTCCAGTTGACGAAAGGAGGCTGACAGGCCTGTTGTTTTCGACACAAGTATTGTCGAGACGGCAGAACGTTGAAGATCCTGGACAGACGGGAGACAGCACTGAGGGGAAGCCTTCGCAAGATAAAGTTGGAGATCCCATCTATCCCCGGTGCTTTCCTATATTTTAATTTCTTGGTGACGTTGATAATCACAGCAAGTAAATGAGATTTAATGAGAGTTGAGTTAAGCATCGACTATCAGTTCCACCTAGTTTGCAAAAGTGGAGTTTATGAGGATAATATTTGGGGTGAATTGCATTTCAGAATGGTCAGAAAATCACGGTTTTTTTTTTCAGATCTGAGTATGCAATAGTGCTGTTCGATTTTACTGGTTGGTTGCACGTACTCTTGTTGCATTTTTATAGACTTGTAAATTTCCAGAAAGAATCAGTGTTTCCAAATCAGTCATTTTTTCTTCCCAACGCTGTTTTCTGAGGGCAAAAATTTTAGAACTTGATTTCTTTTGAGATTTTATTTATTTAAGTGGCTGTTGCAGAACATTTGGCATCTCCTTTTAACCTTATTTTGCTTTTTGGTGAGATGTTTTTTTTCTTCGAAGAGTTTAAAAAAGTGCTAACAGTCGGGGTCTCAACTGTGGTCGCCTCTTGGTAAGCATTATTGAGAGTATCGGTAAAAAGTTTAATTGTGTCTTCAATTCCATTAGGACTTTTCAAACAACAGAACTTTGGGGGATTGCTTTTAAAAATATTACCGAAAAGCCTTCAGTCAGAGTGTGTTTTGGAAAGATGTCATTAGAGATTCCGAGGGAAACCACAACTGAAAAATGGTCAGATGGTAAGTAGCACATAGCCAGCACCATATTAATACTGGCATCAGTTAGAGTATTGTCAAGAATATATGAACTGGTATATGACATAGAAGATTGAGAAACTTGCTAAACAATCTTCCCATTTATATACGATGTTGTCCCAGTACATAGTACCTTTCATGCAAAATTGAGATTTCTTGCGCCTTCGTGGTGTATCAAGTTTAATAGCCAGCAGCGTATATCCGTCTTTTGTACACATTCTAAAGACTGAGATTCCAGGAACTGCTGTTTTTATTTTATTTGTTCATTTTGTTTTTTTCAATTTCCGCCAACCATTGCTTTCTTCTAGGTATTCTATGAAATACGCACTTGTACTATGTTTCTTTGCCATCTAAACAATTGCTTAATTGTTCACTTCGCAATGTAATGTCATCTTAGTTGTCATCTTCACTTCGCAATGTAATGTCATCAAGTTGCATTTACATTTTCCTCTCCACGGAAGGAAAGAAAATAAAATGACGTTATATAGTAATTTAAGATTTGAATATTTGGGCTTGAAATGCACATGAAAAAAAAATGCAAATCATTGAAATTTCAGAAACCGCTTATTCTTGCATAGGGATTATATGAACGTACCAAAATTTTGTAAAACGTACAGTATAATTTTCAGAAGGGAGGAGGTTAAATACGAGAATGCAATTTTTAGGTATAAATGAAATTGCATTTAAATCGCTGACTTCTACAAATGTTCTTGAAAGAATTTCTTAAATCCTATTAACTGGATTCCTTATTTTTGAAAAGGTTTGTTTTGCGTCACTTTGCTTTTAGGAGAGTAATTAGAATGCTGAAGTTTCCTATTTGAAAAAACAGTGATGACATTTTTGGTCTCCGATAAAGCCAAAAATAAGAAAAAATATAGCTTTCAGTTCTTGTTTTGTGAAAAACGACAATATAGTTTCGTTTTAAATTTGAGAAGGTAAGCAGAAAATTTTATAAAAAAGAAAAATGTTTTATGATATTTAATAAGATTATTACAATTATTCTTTTTACTACTAACCTCTGTTAAAAATATTATTATTATCATCTATGACAGATCCCTGTGATAGAAAAATGAATTAATCAAAGAAGTTAAGCGTATTGCATTACTTTCCACATAACCACAGGAGATACCGAATCTCAGTCTTTCACAGTGAAGTATACAGCTACAGATAAAAATTTATTGCCATTAGTGCCCGAATGAATTATTAAGATCACGTTAAAGCATTCGAGAACCATATGTCAAGCGGTCGATGCCTTCATGAAGGACGTTTTAAGGTAGGCCGACTCATATTCACTCAACACGTGATGAAAACCACCAAAGATTCCAAACAACCAACCCGTTCGCTGGGCTCGAAGCAATATTTAGAGGATTTTACGGTCGCTTCTGCTGATGAGCGCAAACAATCTTGTTCTGCCAGCCGTGTTGAACTAATGCGATGACAAGATGCCATTAGGCGATTCTTTTTCCTCTACATCCTTATGCCCTGTACTTGCCACCACCTTAATCGACGGTGATCTTTCGATCTTCCAATATAACCAATCAGTTTAAGTTCCCTTTTAAATCAATTTAAGTTCATTTAAGTCAAGAAAATGCTTTCCGAATGTTTTTTCAGCTCTAAGAAGGGAAGGTTATTCATATGGACGTGTAAATATTCTTCAGGTTTGGAGAGCTTATAAAATGACACATTGTATTAAATCCGAAAAATAATAAACGGCAACTATCGTGAAAATGTTTGTTGGGAACTGTTGAAAAAGTGATTATTCTGCTATTTACAAGGTATTATTCCCAAAAGTAATATATATGCACTTGAAATTCTTAAGTGATCACTTGATCCTCGCTCTTACCAAAAACTTTCGTAGGATTGTAAATATATTTGCCCTGTCAGTTCTTCCTCTTCTGACGATAGATGAGTTCTAAATATGATGAATATTCTTTAACAGGTGATTCGTGAAGAATATATTTCAGGCATTTCGAATTTTATGAGCACAGAGCATAGAAGAAATTAAAATGTACCTTATATTGAGTCATTTAATGTAGCCTTGTAGATATTATTTGACTCAAGCAGTTATATGATGGGTGTTTTTGGCTTGAAATGTTTTGAAAAAACGAACGGAACAGCATGTTTGTAGAAGAGGCTGAATGGATCACGCTAAGCTATAATAATGATTCAGCTCGAGGTTTAGTTACAGTTAACAGACTGATTTCTTAAGGCTTTGTCCGTGTGTAAAGTGCACAGGGCCAATTTCTCTTATAAAGTTCTTCATCATTATTCCTAAAGTAAATAAGCATTTCACGTTTTGATGTAGTCAATTAAAACGACCTATTCTGTTTTCTACATCACCGAGTTTCGCTTTTTTCTCGCTCCGAAACGTACTCCTGTTTCCTGTTTGAATAACTGTATCTAAACTTCTAAAGCAGTCTCTAAAGCTATAAGAACATTATATGCGTATGCCATATTATATACACGAATTTTCTGATACATACGAAAATTGAGGTATATTAATTGATCTGAACGGAATGATTCCAAGCATTCAAGTTTTATGTCTTATTAATTCCTTTGTAAGAAACATGAAATACTGTCGAGAGAAGGAGATACATTTTGTATGCTGTGAAAGGAATCTGTCATAACTACTGCGTATGAGGGTCATGATAAATTGAATGTCATATGCATTCATATAAAAATATAGCTTATAATAAATAAATAAAATACTGAAATGTAGCTTTAAATGTAGGTTCCAAAAATACGTTGTCTTATAAATAAATAAGTCTTTTAAAATCTACATATGAATTACTAAAGTGGAAAAACAAGGCTAAAGAAGAAACATAGGAATAAAATATAAAAAATGTACTATGTTTTATTTTCTTTGATTTAGGTCGAGAAAGCTTTAGTTTTAAATTTTCAGGCAGAAAAAGAATTTCCTTTTCTATGTGAAAAATTTTATGCTGCATTCAAAATAAAAGAAGAAAAGAAATTAAGCATTTATTCTAAGACGGACAATTTTTATTTTCAGTTTTCTAAGACGAAACATGTTCCTTACAGGTTTCGTTAGGACTAAATAGAAACGCTTTGATTTTTTGGAGTTGAAAACGTTTAAGTTAAACTTTTTTAGAGCAAATAATCACTTTTATTTTGGCTGTGGGAAAGCTCATGTCAATTGCAAAATGTAAGGAGAAACAATTTACACTTTGATTTTAAAAAGTAGAAAGAAATTCATTAAAATTTCTTATGTCGAAAAAGTTTAATTTATTCTTGTTTAGGATAAATAATCTCCAATTTTATTTTGTCTGTGATAAAGCCTATCTTAATTTCAAAATATGAGTGGAAAGGGTTACACATTGATTGTACAAAGTCGAAAGTAATTCACTAAAATGTTTTTTAGGTCGAGAAAAATTTCATTTTTACTTTTCTGATTCCAAACATTTCTCTTAAGTTCCCCACCCCATAAGATGAAAATATTTTATTTACAGTTTTCAAGGCTCTTGCCAACGACAGGCGCAATGTTGCACTCATTGCCAAGATGAATTTCGTGGGATTGTTTGATGTTACTGTCAGAAGGGTGAGATAAGTCACAACAGCAACAACAGTTTTAGCTCGTCTCTAATACTTAATTCTCAGGTGTTCTAAAGATCAAAAACCGTTATTTGTCATATGCATCTGACCTCCGCTGTATACCTTTGGTTAACACATCTAAATATTTTGACTTTTAACTATACAAAATATTTTACATTGTTTGTTTAAATAAAAAGTTACCTAAAAAAGACTGTCTTTAGTTTGTTCAGATAAACTGTAGTTTGTTGTTTTGCTGCTCCAAAATAATTCTTCCTTTGACTGCAACACTGACATTCTAGCCACCCCCCAATCGTTGATAGCGCAGCAAAAAATATATCTTGGGAATACGAATAATGCAGTTATACCAAGATATGGGAAAACTTGAAAAACACCAATGAAAAGAAGTCCGTATTACCTCGTATCTATTATGTTAAGATTACATATTATATGGTTTATTTAGTTTAAGATTTACTTCTTTCAAATCCCGATATCTATATACATACAAGTTGCAGAGGAAAACAAAAGATACACTTCGTTTCAAAGTTTGCGGCAGAGTCGTCAGAATGTGGAGATAATTCTAAATTCCTGGCTAATTTTTTTTCCTAACTGCCTGACTTGATGGCTAGCGGCTGCCAAACATATTAACAAAAAACAAAAATAAAGAAAAAAATTGCACGCATGAAATGCACTACAATTCCACATCTGCTCTTCTAGGAATTACGACATAATTTGATCTAATTTTAGCAGCTAATAAAATGCAATTTTTTTGTGTTCCAGAGATGTTGAAAGCAGGCCTATTTAATCGTGCATATATGTATAAGTACAGCTCATTTATTAAAAATGGATTTTGTTTTTGCATTTCCAAGTATATATAGTACTCAGAGTCTTAGAAGAATCAATTGAGAATTCTCTGTCTTCTAAGAATATATCTTAGAAACGTTTCTGCGACATTATCCATAATGGTGAGCTATATAATATTTCCTTTGGCCTTAAAAACTGCCATAATTTAATGAAAGTTTTCTCCAAAATTTTAATATTCTAACAAAATTTTAACATTTGGTTATGATAAATATTGCAATAATTTTGGTAATACTTTAAATTTAAACAATAATAATTCTACCTGATTATGTTCATCTGAAGTAAAGTATAATTGTCTGATATCAACTCAGACGAGATTACAGTATTATTACATGTATTTGTTTGCAAAAGTTTGATAATGATAATCAATTGAATACAGTTACGAAATTGCTTTGGTAGTAAGAAACTAGCAGATTAAACGTAAACTGAATGCAGTGATTAAATCTTATAGTGAAATGTAACTCAAGATTACTTCATAGCCGTGATTTTAATTCTATGGATAATATAAGAAAGTATAATGCTGATAATTTTAAATTTTCTATTCAATTAGAATATTACTTATTTATGTAGAATATAACGATAATTTAATTCTTACTTTTCATTAAAATAATAAAGTTTTTGTACTTTAATCGGTGCCGTAGTTATAAGCATAATAGGCAAATCGAAACTGAAAGATGTATTTCTAAGAAGGGATTTACTTTATTCCATTTAGAAGTTAATTTTCATTTAAGTTAAATATGTCTGATGTTTTAATTTAAAGATATGAATTTGGAACCAACATTTAGTTTCTCTGCTGTCACTAGAGGGACATAAATATGTTGTAATGTTATATTACAGAAAAATTAATAGATTACGTTTGATATAATGTGATAATTTATAGATAGTTAAAAAATGTACAAAAAATTGAAGTGAGTTGAAGGAAACTGAAAACTTAGCTTCTGTTGATTTTTCTTTTTAAGATCTTAATATTCAGCTACTATTAAAAGTTAATCCAGGACATGGTTCTCGTCAAGCGAGCTGATCGCATGAAGTTTCGTAGTTTTTGTAAGTGTAACGTCACACCAGTCTGCCGAATGGTTAAGACCGTTGAATACTGGTATTTTGTCCTAGCTTCCAACACAGGCGAACGGGTTGACAGCGGGATTGGTTTTCGTGGATTGCCCTATTTGTAACGTGAATATGAACCTATTTTGTTTTTAGATTTTCTTCCACAAAGGTTTCCTTTTCCTTAGGCAGATAGGCCTTGAGTGCTTCCGTATTTCAGTAGGTATAGGCATCCCCAAGTATAACGTGAATAAGAACATAATAATGTCTTTTTAGAAAGTCCCTTCATGAAGACATTCTTTCACGGCAGATAATTCTTTATTATAGCCAATTAGCCAAGCAACTAACATGCTTCATAAGTGGCCATGTGGTTAAGATTATTGATCGCTAGTAATTTTTTCGCATTCCAGATCTGCCCGGCCATGAGAACTATTTGCTCGGGATATTTTTGAATTTCCATAGGTATGACGCAAATGCGAATCAACTGTCTTTACCCTGTCATAAATGAAATCATATGTCTTAAAGGAAATATCCTTTAATTGTACTTTGTCGATTGAAAATTAAGCAAATACGAGATAAATCTTCATTTAATATGGATGCTACTCATTTCCTTTCGTTCTGATTTAAGTACTATTTGCAGGATGCATTAGGAACGCCACCTTCCGATGAGAAAATCATAGTTATTTTGTACCTCAGGTTGCATAATGTGCTATATTGTCTATGTTTTGGCCTACAGCTTTCAATCAACCTTTAAACAGAACTTTCAAAACAGTCTTTCCAATCCTACTAATTATTTTTACTATAAATGCAAATAAATGTCTTTTCAAACTATTTTATATTAATTCTATTTGAATTAATTGAGGTTAATAAACGATAATTAATACGTTACGTATAAATGCTATGAAAAATTTAAGTCTTTTTCTTTTTCCAAGCAGAAAGTATCAATGATTACTTTTTTTGCTATCTGTGCTCTTCTGCTTTCTGGAAGTGCGACTAGTACTCCTATGGACGATACTGAAGCCCGTCATCACCATCACGGACACCATCATCATGGACACCATCATCATGGTCATCATCATCATCATGGCCATCATCACCACCATGGCCATCATCACCATGGCCATCATGGGCACCATCATCACCACGGGCATCACCACTGATTACTGTGGCAAAACAAATTACGAATGTAAAGGGCTGATGAAAAAAAAATAAAGCGAGCCATCATTTGAAAACATTAATAATATAAAATTGAATTAAAATTTGGAAAAGTGTCTTGGTACAAGTTTCATTATTTAAATGCATAAAATAATTTTAGTGTTCTATTTTATTAGTTGAATTATAATATATATTACTATCCTCAAAGCTATAAAACATATTAGTCGAAAAGTCTCAAGAATGATATCTTAACTTCATTATTACTACCTCAAAAACTGTAAACTAATATATAAGGTATTTCTTCCTCCTTCTTAGTGTGCCTTCTTGGTGTAGTGGTCAACACATTCGGCGCGTTCGACAGATTCGAGTCCCGGCGAGGGCACTGCTCATTTCTCATGACTCCTTCTTTCACAAAATAATCCTAATATCTTAACAGTGGCCCCGAACTAAAAAAAGGTGGTGGATGATGATTCTCCACCATCAGGATTTGGCGATTGAGTCCCCTAATACCCAGTCGCCCTTTAAAAAGGGGAGCATATAAGGTATCTTTTACACCTTTTTAGCATGCCTTCGTGGTGTAGTGGACAGCACACTCGTCCCGTTCAAGAGGTTTGAGTCCTGGCGCGCGGGCATTGCTCATTTTTCATGACTCCTGCTTCAAAAAGATCCTAATGTCTCTACAAACATATCTACAGAATAATGCTTTAGCTTTATTTTTATTTATTTAGATTAAACAAAATATTCATTAATAAAGTACTGTATCTAAAGTGTTATATCCTGATTCCAATTTCCAGTGATTTTGAAGCCTTAAGTAAAAATTAGTGATACAGCAAAATTGTCACCTTTCTAGAACGATTCTAACTAAAATTCCATGTAAGCGAATATAAGAACAATGTGTAAATGTTTTCGAATTCAGTCCTAAATTCGTAAAGGAATAAACTGAAAATTCAAACTTAATAAGTGACTGTATGGACGCAAGATGTTGGCAGTAATTAAGTATAATTTTCAAAAAAGCCAAAGAAAACAAACTTTCTTTTCTGATACTGGTCACTAAAAGCCTGAATATCTACTCACATCTTAAGCAAAATATTTTCACTTTCAAGTAATTATGCTACAAATTGCCTGTCATTATAATGAAGAGAGTAATGTTTTTTACTGAAGCTGTCTAACGTTTTCAGGAAAAACATAAAAAAACTCACATCTCACTATTATTGCAGATACAAAGGAAATTAACAATGTAAAATTCTTCTGTCAAAATTAATAACGAATGCATAATACTAAGTAGAATACAAGATGCTACTTAATTTGTTTAATCGAAATACTAGTTACGCTTCCTGAGTAACTTATGCCATGTGATCTGGGTAAACTCAGAATAAGAGATAATTGCTTTTTATTTCTGCAAAATGAATAATATAAAATAGGAAAGGGTTTTACAAAATGATTTCTAGTAACTTGAAAATACAATTAAGTGTAGTTGTAATAAATTGCATATCAGATGAATTAGTATTTGCAAACAGAAAAAATGAAATAAAAGTCATCCCTGTATGCATTGTGATCCCTGTATGCATTTTGATCTCTGTATGCACTATGTGACTCTTTAGAAATATAAGGTTAGCCCACTGAATAAAATAGTTTCTTCTTTCGAGTTTCTAACATTTCCGTTTCCACAGAGACTTTTACGTTCATTTTGTCTTTTTGCTTCGTATACTGATTTCTTTTTATTTGACTGTTCGTCCGATTCCACTTTAAAGTCTGTCTTCAGAATCAATACAATTTAATTTAAATTACACGTTTGTCTAAAGCTGCATTTTAGCAAATTTTACATTTTTCATTGATGTTTTTCTCTTCTTTATAAAAATGAAAGCGTTATGGGTAGCTTAGTATGACTGGAAATAATTATTCAATAAAAGCGATTTTCAGATAGCACATAGAAAACACTGCATTAATGTACAATGAGAAGAAATTGCAATAAGCGAAACAGAACAAGATAAACAAAATGAATATACAATTGCAGCTTAAATTTAAGTATGCTAGATGCAAATACACAACATTGCATTCACAGAGCATTCCATGAATTTCATAAGTAACTTGCTTGTGTTCAGTTATAAAAATGTGACGTTCAGTAAACATAAATGGCACAAAAATATTTATTTCCACAAATACATGCATTACTGTAGTGATTTCTATAACGGGCGGGAATCGAAACTATATTATGCGGTCCTCAAAGACATTTCAATTATCTGCCATATCCGTTTTTTTTCTACGAACTGACCCAGTCCCGTAGGCGGTCAGTGAGTTTACCTGGTTTACTGAGTACCATTGTGGATTACGAGTGTGATTCCTTCGGGTTTCACTGTTAATTATGTCCTTTTACAGGACAGTTAATATGGATGATGATATTAGCGACTGCACCGACTCTGAACGATCAACTTCATCCTTACTAACCACTTCAAGGCGTGATGAATTCCTGAAAGACCCTCGAATACGGAAAAAAGGCAAAAACAAGAAAAAGAAAGAAAAGTCTGAAAAAGTGGAGATGGATGCAGAAAAGGCCCGGGAAAAGAAATTACAAAGGCTTAATCGAAGAATATGGAGTGGAATACGTGACGAAGCACCTGGGGTTCGAAGCAGAGCTAAAAGAAGCTAAAACACCAGAAGAAAAGTCTAGAGTTATCTCGGAACATTGCAAGGATGCCGCCCAGTATCTCAATAAGAGACAACGCATGGATCAAGATATTAATAATTCTGGTGCAAAAAAAAAAGAATGGACCACGCCAAAGAAAATTGCGAAAATCAAGGAAAAGCCAGAACGGATGGAAATCCCCAAGAGAAGCGATTCCAATTGCTGAAGAAAATCTTGAAGGCGGAGCCAACGCTGAAATCCCTCTCCCACCTATTGAATTCTCACAAGACGAAAGTGATTGGATGATTCTGGAAATGTTCACGAAAAACTGTACAGAGCCCCACGAATGCCAAATGAGACGAAAATCTATCTTCGTATATACCAAGAACCTGAAAGATTACAGCGCAATGAACGAACTACTAATAAAAAAGAAAATTCCCTACCACTCTTACCAACCTGATTTTGAAAAACCAATACGTGTCATCATGAAGAACCTTCCCGCCACAGTAAAAGAAGAGAATATACAACAAGACCTAAAAAGCAGGAACTATCCCATCGAAAAAATGAAGCAGTTTTCCAAATGCCGTGACGGAGAAATAATTAAACTTCCCATCTTTCTACTTGAGCTAAAAAGAACCCCAGATGGTAACAGGATTCATCAGCTTAACAACATGTTCAGTTTCAACATTACTATAGCAAAGTTTAATCCCAGGAAAAGACCAGTACAATGCTTCCGCTGCAAGCAATTCAGACATTCTCTATTCTGTTGCAGTAACCCTATAAGATGCGTAAAATGTGGGAATCAACACCGAAGCAATCAATGTACTTATGAAGCCCGAAGACAAGCCGAAATGTATTTTCTATGGACTTTGTCATGTGAGCAGCTACAGAGGTTGCAGCGAGTACAAGAAGAAGTTTGAAAAGAAAAGCAGCTCACCCTAGCCTAAAGCACCCGAATTCACAGAAGAAAATTTTCCTAGTACGAAAACTACTATGATCCCAGCGCAGAAGAATCTCCCACAAGTCAAATACAATGAGGAACTGAAAGGGAAAATCACCCCTCTCCCGAAGGACCTAAATGACGCAATCGCTTGGATTCAAGACGAACAAATCAACGCTTTCCTTACATCGATCATTTCATGCATTGAAAAATCAGATCCGCAAAATACTCAGCCAAAAAACTTCAAACTGGTTTCCAGGCAGCAATGCTACTCATTGAATTCGCTAAAACAGAGGATTAGAAAAGTTACTACATGCGATCAGCAATGGACAAATAGGAATGTAGACAGCATCTCTTAGCTAAAGTTTCGGACTTCTAATTATTTCCTATCTTTTCTCTTTTAGTTCAGCAGCAGTCTGACAGTCATCCCATCCGGAGTAGCCTCTTTGTCTATGAGAAGGCTCAATAACTCATCATCGAGAATTTCTTTTAATTCTCAATCAACATCATCCCTTCATGTTATGGTAGGAACGCTATGTCTCTTCCTCACGTGTTATACACAGGATCCGACTTATGCCCAGGGCCCTGTTTTCAAGTGCTTCGCACCTGAGCCTTCAGTTATGTAGTTATTAAATACGCTTGTAAGGTTACTATTATTTGGAGTTAAGAAGTTATTTATTATTTCAGCCTTTATTATAACCCCTCCTTTCCGTTTCCTCAACAGAAATGTAAATCAGTTAGAGAGTATTTAAGCCGAGATTTTTGGATTTCAATACAGAGAGTGTTTCCGCTTCTTGAGGCCACGTTATTAAGTTTCCCCGGCTCTGATAACATTGCAATTATTCGGTTTTACGTTATACCTGCCGTCATTTATATTGCTACGTAGATTAGAGTTTTGAGACAACTTCGATTTAAATTTTCTTGCGTAGTCTTTGACATTTTAGTTTAAATCTGACTGTTACTTTAGTTTCATCGCAATAAGTGGTGCCTGTTTTATGAGCATGAGACGTGCGTATATGTTTCAAGTTCTTATTTTAATAAAAAGGTTATTTTAAAATTTTCAAGACTCTTTAATTCATTTCACACACAGCGATTATTCGCTCCAAGTCTATTAGGAGTTTGGAACCAGTTTATTATACCAAAGCATGTCAACTGTATGCATTACTGCAATCAAGATTTTAGTTACCTGATGTCCGAGGTTGCTTTTTTCATTACCATTAAAAATGAACACAACTAATGCACCAGTAAATCTATAAATGGAGCTAATTTATTTAAAATCCGATATGAATCTTATTAAAAGATTTAACGTTCCAGATATGATTAACTTTTATTCATACCTGTTAAAAACTCAGTTAATGTTACTCAGTTAAGTTGTCTCAAAAATAATATAAAGAATTGTAAGATATAAAAGACCAATAGGTCAACAGTCAATAATCAATAAGCTTGAAGTATTTTTATACTGTTTCCCTTTGTTTGTTTGTTATATAATTTGGTGGTGATAATTCACCGCATATATCAGGCGTAACACCTTATATTTACAGCAATTAGCGAACTTAAAATATTAAGAACCCATAGTTTGTGTCTCATAGGTTCTGCCATTCAGCTTTAGATTCGTAATGAGTTTTTTTGTGGTGCGAGGCAGGACATCTTACTGATGATATTCAGATACTTAAGGATAAGTAATAAGCCTTTTTTTAACCTATTATTTATTTTTTTGATAAATATCCTTTTAATTGAACTTTCAGCGTACTCTCAATAAGTTGAACACATTTGCTATGATATCGAATGCAAGATTAATTTCTTTAAATAACGATTCTAAACTTGTATTTTGGCCTACAAACTTTCTTAAAATTAAAATAGAATTTTATGGAAACAGTATCAATACTTTAATCAATTTTAAGAGTCGAAAACAGCAATTTCTCCAACTTTGCGTATGTAATTTCCAGAAAGATCCGAGAACCATATTATTGATTAGTTTTCCATGTTATGGTGGACAAGTTTATGTGTCTTGGAAATAAACTTAGAGACTGGGTAAAAATTAAATTATGATAATTATTTTTACGAAGATTAATGGTTTCGGTTTTTAGTTATTTGCTTGAATATAGAAAATACACAAATCTTATCTGTTTACTAGTTTAGGTAAAGCAAAACTGGTTTGAAATTTGCAGACGGAACCTAAAAGTGCTTATTAAGTAGATCTCTGTGAAATATAATATATTTTAAATTTGTTTTCAATTTATCGAAAAAGCAATATTATACTAATGGTTTGGACCACATAGGAAAAAAAGCTGAAATTTTAAGAAAATTTGTGATTCGAAATAAGGGTCTGAGATCATTATTTAAGAAATTAAAGTCCAAAAACAAGGTTATCGATTGCTCTGTATACTAACATTATAATTCTGCATCTCATAATTGCTTGTTTTGTTATATGACTGCAATAAAATATTTTAATATTAGCTTAGTTTGTACAATTTCTGATCTGCTGATAACGAGAAATGAATCAAAATGTCAGTATCGAGTAGGAAAGAAAAACGTCACTGAAAGATAAAATCTCTACAATGGAAAATGTTAGGCTTTGTCACGCAACTATTAGTTAAAGGCACTGAGCAATTTTTTTGTCACGCAAGGGCAACGTTTTTAGGGACTGCATCTTGTCTGTGTGCAAAGTGCAATATCCTAATCATGAGGCGCAGTCATTGTTCTTAGATTATAAAATTCTATGGTAGATTTCAAGCAAAACTTCTTAGGATCTTGACTTACTTATTAGGAACCTGACGTAGTTTTCTGAATTAGCTTTTCATGTAAAAGCAAAACAGCTCTACATATTCAAGTTGATTACTTCGCTCAAATTTTGTTATAGTTTTCTTTAATTAGACTCTGTTTGCCTTTCTGAATAAAGCTATCTCTAAGGCGAAAGGATCACACAGTTTTAGCGTTCCAAGTAATCCCAAGCGTCATTAGCATTTGATTACTGAAGTAAAATTCCAGGAATTATGTATTTTCGCATTTGATCAAATTCCTGATATATTCTTATTTCTTTGATTATGCTGTCAGCTTATTAACATATTTTAAAATTTAAATGAGGGGCTCCAAACTCTCGTTAAATCTATCATTTACCATTCAATATTAGAATAAAAGCATATTACTCAATTAATAATTTGATATTGCCATAAATTTTACGTAGCCCTAATTAAGCGAACAATGCTCCATTTCGTTCTGAAAAACTTACCTTTGTTGAACATTTAAGGAATTTTGTGCTATATCTGAGCATTGCTAAATAAATATTTTACGTCTTTGTTAAACTTTCATTAATTGTTTTAAAATACTATTAAATTTAAAATTTTCAAAAACATTTTTAGAATAATTAAATCCATAGACTTTTCTAAAATGTCAGACTAATTCAATTTATTCGTAATGAAATCAAATATGGAAGAAATCAAATATAATATGCAGAAGGAAACCATATTACAGCGGCAAATAATGAAAATTCTCAAGTTTGTTGGATATTTGCCGATTTCAAATTCATCGAGCCACGTATTCTCATCAGTATGGCTTTTGTGGTCTATAAGCGTCTTGTTATATTATATGTTCATGGCAACTATTCAGACGTGGTCTGCGTTTTATTTTCTTTGTTGCCACAGATATGCAGATACCGCCATGCTTTTGAGAATTGTTTATCCGAGTCTTATTGTATACCATGCTATTATTTACCAGATTATTTTGCTTCTCAATCTCAGAAGAATTAAAAATTTCACTGTCAAGATGAAATTAATTTCAACGGTAAAGCCAAACAAACGTAGTCGATGGATAGCTTTCTTGAAATGTGGCCTTCTTGCAGCATTTGGATGGGCAATGCAGGCAGTTTCTTACTTGAGTACATGTACTATAGCTACCTCTTACTTTCAAGCTCATGGTCTTCCTGTTAAAACCTGGTTACCTATTTACTTCATTACTAGAACTCCTATAGTAACAACTGACATCTTAAAGCTAAAATACACTACAATCTGCCTACAAGTTATAGTTATGGGGATGTCGGTGACGGGAACGTTATTTACAGAATTATGGGTTGCCAATACCTTTTCTACGTTATCTACAAGCTTCGAAATGTTGCACCACCGTTTAATAAGTATCCTTAAGAACAAAAACGAAAAAGTGAGAGTGAAATTCGCCTCGTGGAAGTCAGATTACATTTTCACGTGCCGGATGACGAAAGACGCGGACAGAGTGTTTTCGCTCATAGTATTGGTGCACGTGATAATGACTCCTATTTTACTCTGTCTAGCTGGATTTCAGCTTTTACAAAAGAATCAAGAACCTTTTATGGCCAGATATGAAAGCAAGGCCATATCGTATTACCTGGTTTTATTTTGCATGTTCAGATTTGTGTTAATATGCTTTACAGGGGATAAACTAGGAACGGAGGTAAGTGCTTTTTTAATATTGCATCTAAAATATTTATTCTTGATGAAAAAAGAACACTTTTGTATTTTATAACATAGATGATAAAAATATATTTTCAGTTACGGTGAAGAAAATTAAGGAGTCCTTCATTCAGGTACCTAATTAATTTAAAATTAAGTATTAATCAAAATTAGGTAGTAATTAGTATTAAAGTATGCAAACAAGTTAGTATTAAAATATGCAATATGAAAATGAAAACAAAAACGAAAGTGAAGTTCAAAACACTTTTATTAAATAGACTAAGCACACGAGATACAAAACAAAGGTCTACATGCTTAATTCAGCTATGTTTATTACTTAAATCGATCAAAACATGTATTAAATCTCTTACCCAAATTAAAAGCATTCCAAAGACCCACGTTACATTGAGTACAACTTCTATCCTGACTGCCAGATTGAGGAAAAATTAAAAATTCGAATGGAACTCGGTCGCGCTAAGAAAAGCGTCAACATCATGCCTCTCGCTGTAATAACGAATAAACATTACAGCAGTTAAAATAAAGGTTTTAATCATTAAAAGTATTTTCAGATTAAAACTAGTTTACAAAATCACAAATCGTTACACAGATGCATTACTACTAATGAAACAACAACACAGATATATGATTCTATAAAATACATAAGAATAACATGATATTTATGACAATAACCAATAATTACATTGTGTTAGAAACGATGAAGCAGCAAGTTTTGTTACTGGACGCTGATATCTTCCAGTTTTATCTCTAAATGTAACCACTCTGATAACATTATCCTTGCTCTGGCCCATTTTGATAAACCTTGTAAGATGCCATTTAAATTATTCTGTATTATCAGTGCTTTTAACTAATAAGATATCACTTTCATTAAATTTCACTAGTTCTCTGGTCTATTTCGGTCTTTGTTGAAGCATATTTACATATTCATTTGACTACCAAATTAATTGCGTAAATGTTTAAACCAACTAACACCTGCTAAGTCTGTTAATTGGAATTTCAAGTTAGTCAGGATTGGGTAAAGCAATCAAAGATGATACAATTAAGAAATATGCAGAGATGGAGAACTGAAACCTCATTGCGATCACTAGATTCAGCACAAAGAGGCCTTGAATTAAGAACTGCCTCAATTTCGGTGACTAACGTCAAGAACTCCTCGTAACTAAAAATAGTATTTTCAATAAGTCTCTTTAAATGATATATATCAATGATTTTATTCCTGCTTCCCAGAGGTTTCGAAATGAGGAGCTAAACCGTGGCTTAAAATTCTCCTTTATTCCCTCTCTAGCGGTATAATCCTTTTTTTCCTATCTCCCTTGGACAAATTTCCAGATAGTTGGCTATAATGAAATTCGTACCGTTATCACTAAACATTTCAGAAGGCTTACGTCTACACCTGTGAATCTTTTTAGAACGCCAAGAAAAGCCGGCTTCACTGATTAATTCATAAACAGTTTCAAGATGCCTTAACAATAAAGCGAATAAAAATACAAACAAAACATCTATTAACCTGCAAAATCTTTAGGGCGAAAAGCTCAGGAAAATCAATCTCTGTTTTATTAAATACTCCCAAAGGTGTAATTCGAGCTGATGCTAAATCTGCAATTATTTATTGGGAACCTTTTACATTTACTTTCAGACAAGTTATACATTTATGCAATGCATTTCTCAAAACATTCCTGATCCTAACGTATTCATAATATTGTTCTGATGAACGAAAGATTTGCTTCTGCACCTATATGAAAGTATAATATGATAATGAATAATAGCAAGATCTGATTTTGATTGTTAGAAAGAAGTAGTGGGTGTTTCTGATGAAGTCATTCAAAAGAAATTATCATAATATTAAGACTACCGTTTTAACCGTCCACTCTTAATACTCCTTCATAGTCCAGAAATGGGCACAAATTCACCAGTTACCAGCATGTGGCAAAAAGTTCCCTTTTTTAATTACTGAACTTCTTCAGAAAAGTCTGTTGACTGAACGCTTTTAACTATGTGCATCAAAACACTATAATCTGCCTATAACAGGTAAAATTCGTCACTTCATAAAGATTCAATAATTTCACAATGTTTTGAATTTTCAAGAAAAAGCAAACACCAGGCAATCACTATTTAAAGCTTGATGAATGATGAACATATATTAATAACATTAAGATTAACTTGTCCTTGTACAAATGCACTAAATTCATTGCTCAGGTACTTCAGTCCTCTCAAATACGTAAATAGAGTTCCGAATATTTTAAGAGTGCTATGTTAGAAGTTTTGAATTTTGCTTCATCGTGTAAAAATGATGGACTAACCCACCATAACTGCCAGATTTCAAATTTATTTTCATCCATATCTCTTGAAAGCATATCAGCAGGATTATATTTTGAAGTGACATGCTTCCAGCATTCAATTTCTGTAAATCCTTGGATTATACTAACACGACTTTTTTACGAATAACTTCGGTTGAGATAGCAGTTGAAATTATTTTTACAAATCATGATGTAACATTTTTGAGTCTGTGTAAACGAACATTTGATCATTATTAATCTTAAGAGCATTTATCACATTTTTACTAATTATTGTTGCAATTCTAGTGCAGTAATCATGTCATCTGCACATGTTAATATATTACTCACATAGAACTCGGACAATGCAGTAGCAGCAGCTAACAGCTAATATTCTTTTTCATCAAAGGGTAATTGTTTTAATACTCTTGTAGTAAAGAATGGGTCACGTGCAGTGCCAGAAGAAATGATCATCAATTGATAAAACTTTGTATCTTCTTTAGAATCACCATTTCATAACATACACTGTAAATCTCTTTTTCGAGACTTACTCAGATTTGCCTACACATATTTTGTACATCAAAAACGTTAATTTATGCTTAAGAATCATAAAAGAATAGAAACTTTCTTGAACAACTGCATCTTTAAATAATCAATTATTCAACGAAATTCCATCGGAAAAGGTGCTGATTCATCAAGGCATTATACAATAATTTAAATTACTTATAAATTCAATTTACTCCATATATTCTAAGTTTTTATATTCATTCACGAAGTGTTTTAAATTTTTGGATTTTTGTCCAGTTTTTTCCCATAAATTTTCGAATCGTTTTGTTTTGGCCAATGTTTTAGAATCACCCAGTTACAAATTTTCCCTTATTAATAAATTTGAAGTACAGTTTCCTGTAATTTTATTCCTGTGATATGATTAACAAATGATCTTTTCACATTCAGTTTCCTCGTCTTGTAAACTAGGTGTATCCTTCAAGTTTTCTGCGTTGCAAAATGTTTAACACTTGATTTCTGTTTTTCCAGCTCTGTGAATGAAACACTCTTTCACGCAACTTTAGCAAAACGAGTTATAAAATGGAGTGTGTCAACATTTAAAATATCGTAAAATTTGCAATTAATATACATCTACTTGACTAGCTTTGTAAAAAGTAGGGACCGTTCGAATGGTATTTCGAAGATTACGCAGTTATTAAATACCTGTCCGAGCAGCTGATATTGCATCATAGGTAAGATTAAAAAAGTTACAGATTGTATTTTTTCAGCATTCCAAATTAATGCCGTTGTTTCCTATTTGATACCAATGTGTTTACCAGCTAAACTCGAAATTGAAACGTTTATCGTTTTTTGTTTCAAACCAAGACTATTAGCGAGATTTATAAATATCACTAATACTTGATTTCAGGAATTAAATAATGCTCGAACTTTGAGCAAATATCTACTTTATTTTTGTTCCAAAGCAAGAAACTAAATTCCGAAACAGTCTGCGCATTTTCATTACTAGTTTGTTTAAAACTAATTACTATCCACAGAATTTCGAGTTCAGTTCGAATTTCGGTTTGAATTACATCAGTAGCAGAGATGGCAACAGAGCGGTCATTTTCTTCCGAAATAGACATCTTTATCCTGTGTAAAAGATAGTTATGAGATTTAGATTTACAAATGTTGTGTGCATATTTTGTTTTGCAGTTAACTAACTGATACGACTGTCACAAGAAATTAATGCAAAAGTTTGGTTTTTTTAACAAAATCAAATCTTTGAACAAGATTCATTTTTAAAAACAAATCTCAATTATACAACGGATAAGATGTTTTCAACCATAATTATGTAATTCACATTTTGAATTTAAAACGAATTTTTAAACAATTTTTTTAATCTTGTTATCTACACATTTAGAGGTTTTGTTCTAACATTATGACACCCATCCACTGGCAAAATTTTAAGAATTTTATATCTATCTCATAGAAACGAAAAAAATGTATTCCAGAATATAAAATCTGAGGTTATTAACATCATTTCGTATCCTTTACAGCAAAAAATTCATAAGACTATTCACAATTAACCTTTCATGTCGATTTTTATGGGCAGTAAATAAAGAATCAAACGTATCGGCTATATGTTATCATATGTATCATCTATACATCTATAAGATTTGTTTAGCATTTCCAACAAGAGATGATTGTTAAAAACCGTTTCTAGCTATCATACAACAATTCAATAGAAGTTGTAGCGTTGCGCGCCTCCAACTTGCACGCAACCAAGAGGTGACTGTTGAAACTGGATAAAAGACAGAGTCTTGTTAAGGGTTTAAGTCCCTTTTTATTCAACGTAATAAATTACAAGTGCGTGCTCTTGACGCTCACAAACTACGCCAACTTGGCGGTAAAATAAAAATAATAACCTGAAAAGAAACTAAAGACAAGATTCTAACTACGAGGCTCTCTAAAAGTAACTAACCTCACCGCGTTTTACAATACCGCTGCTAATTCAGCAAACTTGAAGATCACGTTGAACGATTAACAATACTTCCAGGCAAGCACACAGGCCGAAACGCGGGGTTCTTCAATTTCTGGCCAACTACCTCCGCGCTCGTGAAGTAAGAACAGCACACCTTGAACTCGTTTCCTTTCTATTTAACTCAGGATACTTCCGCTGATAATTTGAATCCTTGCGCGTTCTACTAAAACTTACATACTCTGGCATTGGCAGTTCCAGGGGAAAGTAAGGCTTGACAGGAAAGATAGTTTAAACTTAAAATAAATGTTAGTTAAAATAAATATAAACCCTACAAAGTAATTATACTATTGAATTGAGTTTTACAATTATTCCAGTTTTCTTAACTACTATCAAATTTACGTAAAGTTACTTTTGGAAGTTTAGGATTAATTTATGATTACCTTCAATATGTACAGTCTGATCTTCACCTCTCTCAAATATTCTAATTTGTTTAGATTCCAAAAAATGCTTAAATATTACCTTTTGCTTTTTAAATTCTTCATTGATTTAGTCAAATACACCTTCACAATTCCCATGTTTTCCACTTTTTAATACTTTACAATGCTGGATTCATAACTCATTGAGTTTATCTTCCAGACTATTAATATTTTCAGTTTTATTACTTACATCGAATTTATTCATTTGCTGAATATCTTCAGAATTAAATTTCGAAAACTTGGTTAATTGGGTCTTTATATTTCTCCGACCTCTAGTTAAAGCAGTTATATATACAGGCAACTAGAAAGAATTACTCCGGTTTGACGGGTCACAAACGTTTTCCAAATCTAAAGAAAAACGAAACTGAAATTCGAAAACGAAACGAAAAAATAAAAAAGAATGATAATAAAAAAGAAAAGCTTTCAGATTTTATATTACGTCCATATACGTACGTTTATATTCGAAGGACCTACGTTACATCTAATCCAACTTCCACCCAGACAGCCAGGCTGACGAAAGGTTAAAACCTCGAATAGAACAAACCCACACTAAGAAGAAAGCTAACATGCAGTTTCATTTAAAACGTTAAAAATAACAACGGTTCGTAGAGATTTAAAAAATTTTTAATATTACAGATAGATTCTTCAGAGCCGCCACTAAATATACGTGATATTTCTTCAAAGTTGTTATATTGTTACATATGGCTGGTTCTATTGGACAGATCAATTTCTTCAAAGTAGTAAAATAAATTTTCCAAGCAAATTAACAATGATTTTCGTGTTAATGCATTATTTTATCCTCTTTCTTTGCAGTTAAAAAGAATATTAGTGCAATATATAACTTTTAAACAATTTTATAAAGTAAAGAACATTTTTGTAGATAAAAAACCAACATTTTCTTTGATATAACTTTTTCGTGAACATCCAATTAATTTTATTAAGAATAAATTGAAATAGTAAGAACGTTCACTAGTCTTTGAAAGAAAGTAGAAACTTTTTAATTTCAAAAATTTTAGAAATAAGAGCTGTTTCTTCCCTTTCTTCCTTAGATGCTATCTCTGGTGAGGTTTGCATATTTAGTTAAACAATAACTTATTCCATAGACATTCCCTTTTGAAGAATAAAACGAAATTCGATAACACTCATGAGCTACGGATAAACTGAAATTTTGAAACGGGAATTATATTAAAATAAACTGCCAGTAACGAAGGCTTTGTGTAAAATATCACAGTTTAGATTTTAATAGTCATGAAAATCAAAGCACTGATCATTTTGGGTCTTAATTCCTTCAAGCAATTCATTAAATGAGGACTTAATCATCAAGGAAATTTTTTTCCTATTTTAAAGTTACATTTGTTCACAACGTAATTCTCTAAGATTCGATAAGTATCTTGAATGCGTTTCTCTGTCAGTACTGCAACGTATTCATTACAAATGCCATGTGATTTATTGCCATGTGTTCCCATGGCGGTAAATCACAGAAATGGAATTATTTGCCTTTTATTTATTGCACTCAAAAATAGCTCACACAGCGCATTTTGAATACTTTTTAAAATTTATCACACCCACATAGTTATTAAAAAAACTAAAAATTTGAATAATTAGAAACTTTTAACAGCGAAAATTCCTTTTGATCAGTCAAAAGGCTGAGATTTAGCTGTATCTGCTTTAGTACATCATTTCATCATCCTCAATTTACATTATGCCATATCATCCTCAATTTACATTATGTCACATCATTATCACATTTCTGTAGTATCCTGTAATATTACCACAGCATAAATCATTCACACGGTTTCAAAACTTTCATGTTCTGAGGCCCATTGTATCTCTCACGATTAAGTCTATTTATTTTTACAATTATAGCAACTTGCTTATCATCGTAAATCACTGAGCCATTTAAAAACAATGTATGCATTTTAAATTTTGACTTTTGGCTTTTGAATTATGGTAGCATACTATTTCCTTTTCTTCCCGAGTCCCGCAGTATAGAAAAAAGCCAACGTCGTCTGACAACCTTCATCGTTGGAAATAATTATCTAATAGCTTATTAAAGTTGCTTTTAGTTAGCCTTGTTGCTAGACTATATGGGTAGATTTCATAATTTTTTTACTATATTGGATCTTTACAAGTTGTTGTAAGTAGTTTAATGGAATACATGACTATCACAGTTGTTATAATCATAAGACATAAAAGTCATTAGCTTCGTACATATATGTAGCAATCAGAAAATATAAAGTTGGATATGAGCGAATGGGGAGCTAACACAGCGAAATAATCTATCGGCTATTAGTTCGTGTTTGCTTCGCTGCATTGGTCGGTTCTTGCACCGGTTGGCATGAAATTGAACAGTTAGAACATTTAGACAAATTCTGATACCAATATTCAGTGACTGGCAATAATTAGTTGCTTATTGGTTAGATCAATTAGTCCAATGGCACACACTAGCCCACTGGTCTTGACAAAATCAGATATTACCTAGTGGATGTTACTTATCATATAAGCATAAGAAACGACTATTTAAAAATTGTATGCTTCGTAATAATTTATTTAAATAACATTTACAAAGTATTTATAAATATTATCTCTAACATGCATGACCAAACTGGAGCTCATGAGCTGAAAAGCACTTTTTAATATAGTATAGTAAGGCCCCGATCCTCTAACGAATCGAATAAGAGAACACTTGACACTTGCTACGGTATGAATTGCAATAAAATATGGCCTGCTCTAGCAGTTTTGCCTCTCCGAATAAAAATGTTAAATGCTGCCCCGTCCGTTCACATTAAAAATTATTATTAAAAGAGGTAAATTGTTAATAGACACAAACCTATAAAACTTGAATAGTTCTCTCAAAAATAGTTATTAAAAATAAAATGAACTGAACAGCAAAATCAAAATAACTAAATTCAAAACAAATTAAAAAAAATAAAATAGTTTTTCTTTTGTTCCCGACTTTTAACTCTGCAATCCTTCTGAATCAATTTTTTAAAAAAGTGTATTCCGCTAACTCATATTCCTTTTGGCTTTCTCTGCGAGTATCACGTAATTGTTTTAAAGTTAGCTTCTTTATATATTTTAATAATACAGCGCATCGAAAAGTTGATGCAGAAAAAAATAAATGAATTCTTTCTACGATATTAAAAAAATGTGCAGTCTTAAATGTGATTTTTCCATGTGTTAATGACTGAATTCAAAGAGTGACATTACATAACGCGTAGACTGCTCCCGGATTTAACGTTCTGATTTTAAATTGCACCCCTTACTTTTCAACTCTGATATTATCCTTGTTATCGTAGGCCTTTTCTCTCATAGCCAGCAAACTTAACCCCAATTTTGTGAGTTTTTAATTTTTTAATTTGGAAGTTTTTTACTATTCATTCAACTGGAAGAGAATCTAAAAGCATTATTTTAATGGTAACCTCATTAAGATTAACTTTGTCAGTACATACATATCTTTATCAAGAATGTCATTCGTTCCAATTTAATGTCATCAGGAGTTCAGTTTAGAATTATGGAATAATGTTTGGCTTATTAGTAATTTAATATTCTCAGTAAAAAAGAAATATTTCGTTCTGAATATTTTTTCCTGAAAGTATACTTCATCCATTCTGAGCACTTTACGAATATGCACCTCCATTATTTGTTCAAAATGAGCAAGTAATACAATTATTTGTAAAATTTACCATTACCGAAATCGTAAAGTTTGTCCCTTTTACCCCGCAGGTCTAAACAGTTTTAAGTAAGCGTTATTAGTTACTACAATGCGTAGAAGCTCCTCTCAGCAGTAAGTAGTTTCTGCAGAAATAAGCCTTGGTAAATCACTGTCAAGCGTTTTCGAACATTGTGATCGCCAATTCAACCAAAGATTTTCGATTTTGAACATGATTTTTTATGTTTTATATACTTTTAAAGTTTTAAAAAAGTGATTCTAGCTTTTGAAACCTTCTATGGAAAGATAACCAGAACATTTGGTGCAAAAACAACATACACTTTTTTTTTTAAATTTTCACCATTTTTTTAAAGTTCTGATCTAATAATGTATTAATGCAATGATCTATTAAATCTTCGATCGGTGTTGTCATATTGAGGGCTGTGTTACGAATCTTGTTCATAGAAAAATGATTTTAGTGCAACGGGAGAGTGTTGTATTTTTCTGTATAATGTAACATGAAAATCTACAGAGATGATGCTATGACAGAAAAGTAAGAATACAGGAGCAGGTATATTTAGCATTCAGTAAATAGCTTTCTCGCTATTTTCGCCAGGTATCACCAAGTGGGCAACGGTTTTGTTTACTAATTTTGTCGCAAAATTTAACGAGAAACCGCCATAAGTCGCCAAACTTGGTGAGCATTTGGTGACAATTTGGTTCGGTCATTGTATAGCTATAATGGATGTTGTAATTGATGTTCTGTGTAATTGCAGCCGTAATCGACCCTCATATGCCTTCCAGTAATTTAGAGAAATAGAAAGTTCTAGAACTATCTCGGTGGCTGGTTGAAAACTATATAAGACCAGAGAGAACATCTTCTCTTAGTTGTTAGCTCAACATGAGTTCAGAATACTGAGATATCTCCAGGTTAACATCACTTTTAACATTCGCTTTGCATTGAGTTGTGTTTAACGTTCTTAGTTTGAAGTGGCCCACCAGCGGCCGAGCGGTAAAGTCGCTGAACACTGGTAGTTCGGTCCGAGGTTCGAATCCCGCGAACGGGCTGGCTGCATGGGTGTTTTTGTGGTTTTCCCCATGTGTAACGTGTATACGAGTCAGTTTCCCTTAGAAAGTCCTCCACGAAGGCATACCTCTCCTTAGGCAGATAGCCCTCGAGGCTTTGCCGTAATTAAATAACCTAACCTAACCTTAGTTTGAAGTGTAATTATTGATTATACTTTGTGATTCTGTGAGAAGTTGTATGACTATTTCTTTGTGGAAAGTTCCAGAACTCTGAAGTGTTTTTTTTTCTTTTGATAAAATAAATTTTGTCAACCTAGAATCGGACCTGTTTGCACCCAATCTATTGCAAACCAGTACGTACACTACAATTTTTGATGCCAGAAGACATGAATCTGTCAAAGAAGAGCGAAACCGAACCAGAAGGAGATGAGAGCGGGTCAAGGAAAGGTGAAAGAAGCCGTAAACTCTGTTATAGAAGCTATGAAAGCTTTCTAGAGGAAATGAAAAGAGAAATTTCTGCCATAATGCAAAATAAATTCGAGGCTATGGAAGAAAGAAAATATTCGATTGAAGATAAAGTTGGTTATCTTCACGAAACATTTTCTGCAATTGAAAAACAAATCGAAGACAGAGTTTCTGCTGCTATGGCCAAGGGCATAGATAGTTTAAGGAAGCCCATAACGACAGTTGGTCTTAATTCTAACAACTTGAAATTCAAACATATGTGGTCAAAGCCCTCTCTAAATCTATCCGCATATGATGGAAATATCTCCTGGCAAGCTTATAAGACGCAGTTCTCGAGAGTAGCAAACGCGAATGGATGGGAATACAAAGCGCCTACCATCTCGCAGCTTCATTAAGTGCAGACGAAGATGATATCCTTCAAACTTTTCCTGAAAACCAGAGATTAGACTTCGAAACCCTGCCCGGTGCGTTGGCGCTGCGCTTTGGGGAGAAGTGTTTAAAAGACTATAGCAGGCTTTAGTTAAAATCTCGCTAACATAAGCCCACAGAAACACTCCAGGAGCTCGCTACGGATGTTGAAATGATGTATCATCTCGCCTTTTCAGATTTTCCATCAGACAAAAGGGATATCCTGTTCCTGTAGTACTTCATCGATGGCATTCGGGATACAGAGACAAAGAAAGCCCTGAGAATGAAAAATGTCAAAGATTTTAAAAACGCCGTATGACATCTGAGTCAGCCCAGCAAGCAACTCGCATGTGCAGGAGCGAGTGGATCAACTGATTGCTCGTCTATATTATTTATCCAAGCAAGTCAGTGCCCTGTTTATTGGAACTATTATGTCGCAACGATTTGTCTTAGTTGTAAGTATGCCTTCCTGTCCAGGGATTGTAGTGCCCGGGACTGGAGTACATGGGAAGGAGGAACATTACAAATCTTGTACAGAGATAATTTTTAGTGAAATTTTATATGACATTGTTGTATGTTTTTTTAATCTGGTGTAATATGAAAAGCTTGAGAAAAAGAATGCTCTGCCGGTAAAAGTTAAAATACATGGACAAGTCTATTTAACTTTGAGTAAATGTCTATCTCGCTAATCTGGCGACATTTAAGTCCCGTACCTGCATAACTGTAATGGGTATTGTAACTGAATACCTGTAATTGATACTCTATACAATTGTAAATGTATCCGGTCCTTACATGCCTTTCAGTAATTTCGAGAAGTATTAGAAATTTCTAGGAACACTATATGAGATCGGAGATAGCATCAGTTTCTCACTTGCTATTCAGAGACTTCGGAGTCAGTTCAGAGAGACCTCGGAGTATTAAGATATCCGTGAGAGCAGTATTTGTAAGCACTTGAAGAAAATTTTATAAATAGATTTCAAGATGTCTTCCAACTTTTCTCACGCCTACAAGCAGCAGAATTATCACTGCAGGAGAAGTTTACCATATTGTAAGCGTATTATGAAATGTTAAAATTAACTTTAAAAATGGATATCAAGAGCTGTGGCTTCAAAGAGAAATTCTAGCATTATTTCCGGCTTTATAGACTACCTCAAGAAAGTTTTTTTAATAGCATTACTACGTTATATTTAACCGAAAGGGGATTTAACATAGTCAGCAATTTACTATAACGGTGAAGAGAAACGGATTATCAATAACGAAACAGCGGCGTAGCTGGAAGGTGACATCTGTACCTGGGTGAAGCATCCAGAGGCATTTTCTTCCCTTGTGCATTGCATTTTCGCAAACTGGAGGAGGCACAATTTCAGTTCTTCAATTCAGAGAAATTCTTCAGTTGTTCCCGATCACTGAAAAGCCCTAGCAACGTCTCTATAATGAAACTCGGATGATTTAAGACTGCGAATCATAAATATGGTAGCAAATATTGAAATATTAATGTCATTACATTAAGCCTCCCTAACAATACTATATTAATTTTTTAACAATATAAATATGTTAATCAATGCATCAATATGCTATTATATTTTAATAAAGTAAATTTAAAAATGCGTCTTTGTTTTTAAATGTACCATATAGGATACTTTACTTAAGACAGTGCCTTCCAATCATTGTCTGTAAAAGTGGGTTTACATCATTGATTTCAAATAACGGAGTCAGTATTTTTTTCACGCGAAAAGTGAATATAGATTGCTTTTAAAAGGTGGCATAGGCTATAAACGGTTGGAAAACTATGATTTGTACCAGAGGTGAGCAATAGTGGCCCTCTAAGAGAATTCTGTAGCCTGCCAAAACAATCAGCAAAATGCTCCTTGAACCGAGATTTCCTTCCCGTGTGCGTATTTGCAGCTAGGATGTCCATATGAATACGCATGCTTAGTATAGATACGATGCGCAGTACTTTTCCGATTGATACGTTTAATTCCAATTTTTTTCTTTGCAAAAATAAACATCTAAATTTCTAACTTTAGTGAAACCCTGAATCTCCCGAAAGACATAAGATCAGTGATATTCGCGTTTAGTGAAGAATTTGTAAACAAATATTTCTTTAAGCAGTGTTTATTGTGCCATAAACGTATTTAAGGAATGCATTCTGAAACGACACCACGGAACAAAACATAGCGAATTTGTCTGCAAACCTTTCAAGACAGAACGCAAAGTAAAAGCTGTAGATAAAGAAAAGGATAAAAAAACAACATACAGGTACATTGGCAAAGCAATCAACACCAGAAGTAAGTTTCATGATAGCCTACAACCCTTTTAAATAAGCCTCTTTCGGATGTCCAATTTATTAAGTAGTGTATGGTAGAGTGTTAAAGCGTACTGTGTCCTTCAAATCTTTTCTTGAGGATGTGGAGGCAGAATATGAAGACGTAATTTACCTTCTTCTACAAAAACGCGGTGTGGTGTATTTAATTATGGCAAAGCACACTAGGGCTATCTGCCTAAGAGGAGGAATGCCTTCGTGGAGGACTTTCCAAGGAAAACCGGCTCGCATACACGTTACACATGGGGAAAATCACGAAAACACCCATGCAGCCAGCCCGTTTGCGGGATTCGAACCTCTGACCGAACTACCAGTGTTTAGCGACTTTACCGCTCGGCCGCTGGTGGGCCAAAACGCGGTGTGAGAAGTAGAGCTATGATATGGTAATTGCAGCTGATGTATTTGAAAAACTGAATGAATTGAAAGTGACGCTGCAGGGAAAGGTTTGCACATGGAATATGGAAGCATGTACAATGATTCAAAGTAAAACTAAATCTTCCAAGCCAATTTTGTCAGTTCCCTTTATTAGGAAAACAGAAGGTGCCTGAATGTGCTTCTGCTAAGATTAGGGATCATCTGCAGAGTTTGAACGACAATGTCACAAGAAGATTTCAGGACTTTAAGAAAACTGAGCCTAAATATTATACAGTTACTGCTAATATTGACACAGTACCTCAGAAGCAGAAGCTTAAAACTGACATATAAACAGATTACTCTGAGAAAGAAATGTTTAATGCCTTGACATTAACTGAAGCACAAAGATGTGAGATTTAAGATTAAGATTTTACAAATCTTTGTCTGCTGAAAAATTTCCATGTATGAAGGAATTTGCTGAGAATAGGTTCTCTATATCTCGGCCTACATATATTTTTGAGTAAAGCTTTTCTCATTTGAAAATCAACAAGATTAAATATAGATGTTCTTTGACAGATATTAAATTGCAGGCTGTGATGAGAATCTCAACAAGCAATATCACTCCGGATTTAAAAAAAGTTATTGAAAAGGGTCATGAGGTCATGAAAAGGGTGTCTCACTTAACAGAGTCTAAGATTAACTGTGCTTGCAGCTACGAATGATAAGAAATTAACACAACAAATAAATCGAATAAAATTGTCACCACTTTCTTTAGTTTATATTTATTGATTTTTACCGTACAATTTATATCTTTTCTGAATTGCAGAGTTTACTAACGAATGCAATCATTTCAAAGAGGTGCGGCTCTCCGCTAACCTTCGCTTGCACAAAGTGACCCCCAGCCAATGTAACTGTCTACCTCTGATCAAGACCAAATAAAAAGAAGCTGTGTAATTTTCAAAACCTTTGTAATTCGATATACTCGAGACCCGTCTAAGACTAAACCTGAGACTAGGCAAAAAGCCTTTCTGAGACTTAATTTACGAAACTGAAGCCTGAGCACAACGCATTTGGGATTAAAACCGGTCTGAGACAAAATCTGTAAATCTAAAGCCAGCACACATAATTTTTAATCGCTTTATATACTAAACTGATATTTCGATTTCTTATAATCAGTTGCTTTGTTATATGATTACAGAACATTATTTTGATTTTAGCTTAGTATTTTCATTTCCTGAAGCTTCGACAACGAGCAACGAAATAGATCTTAGTATTGGATATAAGATAAACGTTGCTGAAAATAACTAGTATTGATAATAAAATGCTATTAGTGAATGTAAAGGCAGTAAAAAAATTGAAATAATGTCATTGGACTCCAAAAATGCGTGCTTTGCAACTTCAAAATCGGAAAAAGATTTCTTTGAAGAATAAACAAAGTCTGTTGCAAACTTGTTTCCTTTTGTCACAGTTATTTGTGCGTGATCATTTTTAAAATTCTAAATTTATATTGCATGTCAAAGGCAGCTTTTTGTCACGCAACGGTTCCTGTGTTAAAGACAAGATCTGCTCAGTTTATAAGCTGTAATACCCTAGTTATGCGGCGTAGTCGATGACTTAGACCAGGCCTGGCCAAGTCAGTAAGAGCCGCACATTTGAATTCAGGAATGCTTGAGAGCCGTATCTAGATTTTCTAAAAGCCACAAGTTCATATTTATATCATTATAGAAGTAGTAGAGGAGGTTTTAAATAGAAAGAAATACCTGATAACTTTGTAAAAGAGTCTAAACTAATTAATTACTTCCTTTTGGACACTGAATAGTTTTAGTTTACCATATTTCATACATATACTATTTTATATGCATGAGCCGCACAAATTGCCTGCGAGAGCCGTATCAGGCTCGCGAGCCGCATTTTGGCCACCCCTGACTTAGACCGTAAAATTAGATGTTAGATTTCAAGCAAACTTTATTTGGAATTTGACTTGCTTTCTGTGTTAAATTTGCAAGTTGAGACAGAACTCTTTTACGTGTATAGTTGATTATTTTACTGAACTTTCGTTACAGTATTCTCTAACGGAATAGATTTTGTTTATCTTTGAATAAAGCTAGCTCTAAAGCAAAAGGATGTTCACATTTCTAGTGAACCCCAAGCTTCATTAGCCTTTAATAGTTCTTACTTCAGTAAAATATCAGGAATCGTGTTTTTTGGCATTTTTGATCAAACTCCTAATCTGTTCTTACATCTTTTATATCATTCTTACTTTCACAGCATATATAAAATTAAAATTGACTTGCTGCACAATTTTCATAAATTTATCATTTTCTGTTCCAGTTTAGAATTCAAGTAAAATATCCAATTTAAAACTTTGTATTATTATAATTATAAATTTTGAATTTAATTTTCTTCTATCAAGTAACTTTTTATTTACTTTTAAAATATTTCTTTTTATTGAATATTTAAAAATTTTTTGTCATGTTGCATTGCGAAATATTTGGCAAATAATTAATGCTTTGTTATATTCTCATTAATTATTTTAAAATACCACTAAATTTATCAACTACGGAAAAAGATTTTTTAGCCTAAGTAAATCGAAAACCTGTACTAAATATCAAGACTAAATCTACTTATTCATCTTGAACTCAAGTATGAAGGAAATCGAAAAGAATATGCAGAAAAACATAGCATTACATCGGCAGTTAATGAAAATTCTCAAGTTTGTTGGATATTTGCCGATTTCAAATTCATCAAGTCACGTATTCTCATCAGTATGGCTTTTGTGGTCTATAAGCGTCTTGTTATATTATATGTTCATGGCAACTATTCAGACGTGGTCTGCGTTTTATTTTCTTTGTTGCCACAGATATGCAGATACCGCCATGCTTTTGAGAATTGTTTATCCGAGTCTTATTGTATACCATGCTATTATTTACCAGATTATTTTGCTTCTCAATCTCAGAAGAATTAAAAATTTCACTGTTAAGATGAAATTAATTTCAACGGTAAAGCCAAACAAACGTAGTCGATGGATAGGTTATTTGAAATGTGGCCTTCTTGCAGCGTTCGGATGGGCAATACAGAGAATTTCTTATTTGAGTACATGTGCTATAGCTACTTATTACCGGCAAGCTCATGGGATTCCAGTGGAACCCTGTAGAGCTATTTACTTCATTACTAAAACTCCAGTGGTAACAACTCATATCTTAAAGCTAAAGTACACTCAACTCTGTCTACAAGTTATAGTTATGGGGATATCGGTGATGGGAATGTTGTTTACAGAATTATGGGCGGCCAATACTTTTTCTACGCTATCCACAAGCTTCGAAATCTTGCACCACCGTTTAATAAGCATTCTTAAAAGCAAAAATGAAAAAGTGAGAATGAAATTCGCATCATGGAAGTCAGATTACAACTTCACGTGCCGGATAGCGAAAGACGGGGACAGAGTGTTTTCGCCCATAGTATTGGTTCACGTGATAATGACTCCTATTTTACTCTGCTTAGCTGGATTTCAGCTTTTACAAAAGAATCAAGAGCCATTTATGGCCAGATATGAAAGTAAGGCCGTGTCATATTACCTGGTTATATTTTGCGTGTTCAGATTAGTGTTAATCTGCTTTTCAGGAGATAAACTGGGAACAGAAGTAAGTGCTTTTGCGATTTTGGATCTAAATCATTATTCTTGTTAATTTTCTTTAAATATATATATTAACACTTTACGACCTTAAAAATATGGCAAAAAATATAAAAATATGCATTTACGAACTTAAAAATATGTACACTTTCTCCAAAATATTGAAGAATTACAATTAAATTTTCTAAGAGCAGCTATGAATTATAATAGACCTGTAGAGCATAATTCATAGCTACTCTATTATGCATAATTCTAAGAGTAGCTATGGATTTATACTTCTTCAGAGTAATAAAATAAAATTTTAGTAGAGAAAAATGTCTCCAAATTAATACGTATTTCGCAATTGGTATTAGTATGGTGCTCTTATTTTATATTCAGGTAAAAATATTCGTAAGATGTGGAAGTTTTAGACACTTTTATAATGCAATTTAAAAGAAAACAATCCTTTGTTTGAAATCAGAATTTTTTCCTGATTGTAACCGCCAATTAATTTTATTGAGAATAAATTAAAATTATTAGAAGACGCAACATTCTTTACAAGAATGTAGAAGCTTTTTGAAGAAAAGCAGCACAGCGTTTCAAAAATTAAAAATAAGGGAACAAGGACGCTAAAATAAAAAATTCTTATTTTTTGTGCAATCTCTAAAATATTTTAGACTTATGTGTATTATGGAAGTTTTTACATAAATATATCATTTCATAGTGATAAAGCTAATAATTAGCTGGAAAAATGAAAAATAAAAACAGTTATATTTATATTTTTGCTCTTATATCCTTTGCTCATCAAATTTAATCAGAAATCTACAATATGTCATACATTCAGTCTAAATCAAATACCAAATAAAAAAATTTACCAATTAAAATATTAAAAGACTATATTATTAAAAGGTTGTATAGATTCTAGCTAAATTAAGTTAGGGGATATTACATATATCCCCTAACTGACAAAAATATAGTTTCTTTGTTGATAAAGTAACTTTATTTTTGTCACTTGTTTTGTTTGTTACTTTGTTGACAAAATAAAATTACTTTTTTCATATGAAGTTACTTTGTTGCCTAGATCTTTACTTGAACTGTGAAGTGACTATTCGCTAAGTTCAATTATAAAAGCGGACAAAGGGTGAAAACACAATTTTGTTCAACTCAAGAAAGGATTTATAATCGGCATTACTAGTGCTTACAAAACGCAGCCAAAACGTTTGGCTGAAACTCAAAATAGAAATATAAAATTGAAACTAAGCCTAACTTAAATAAGTAGCGGAAGCTGCACTGAGACGATTAACGCGAGCTGGCTCTTAATTCTACCACCAACGTAGAGAAACCGGCTATTAATATGCACGGCTGTAACTAGCAAGTTTAAATATCAGCGAAACAATGTGGCTAAAAGGCAGAACACGTTGTATCTGAAGTAACTCACACACAAGCTTAAATTGTATCTTTCCACACTACTTTGCATAACGCGCGAAACTGAACTATCATTCTGGCAGAAAATGGAGATGATAGAAAATAAAAAAGGTGAATAACTGAACAAAACTGGTTAATTTAAAACTAAATAAATCCTTATAATTTAGCCAAGAAGTTCTGTGGTTGGACAACAGCAAAAGACCTTGTGTTACATGGCTTTGAACCAGAACGTAGACAGGATTTCGAGGATATACTAAAACAACCTTCTAAATATTGTTATTGTATTGCCATGCATTCCTCCAATCATCATAAAAAAATCTGATTTTATATTACGCCCAAAGGGGCGTTTTTTAACGTTTATTTATTAACTAATCACGTTCTTCTCATTTAAACCATAAAATTCAATTCAACAGCAATATCACAAAATATTTAAAAGAGCATATCTTTAGAATTTCCAATACATAGTCTTGCGAGCTGGAAATAAAATATTTTTTCCCGTACAGTGTTGCCATAGTTCGCTTTGAAATCATTGAGTTTCTTAACCAAAAACTCATTAATGCTTTACAAAATATGAAATAGCTAATATAACAAACACTAAATTCCAAATTTTGGCTTCCAGATGCCCATATTTGGGTGGAGATGTACTTTATTCAAAATTTGATGGCTTGTTTTATCAAGAAAAGAAACGAACAATTAAAATCTTTTTCATTTTTTCCCTCCCTCCTCCGAAAGAAAATTCTTGTCTAATTGCTAAATAAATCTCTTCCACTAGTGCTTATTTAGATTAGAATAAACTGTGAATAAGTTAATAAAAATAACTAACTTCTTTTACCTTTCTCTAATTCTGATGTTTGTTGTGATTAAATCTTTCTTATTATCATGACACGGATTCTATAAAAATCAGATCTAAATTTTCTATGCATCCCTTGCAGAATAAAAATACTCCTACTAAAATTACACATGAGTAAATTTGGAAGAAAAATTCCATGCTTTTAATCTAAAAGTTCTTGGAAATATTCAAGAACAAATTTATTGGTTTAATCTCCTTTTCTATGTTTTAATGACCGAAGTAATTTCAAAATCTTACGAAGAAATTTAAGGCATATCTGCAAAACAGTTTTTTTCGTTTTGGCAAATTAAGATTTCATATTAAATTAAGCAACCACCATTTTTAAATTTGTAACAGACCTTTTAAAAATACTTGTTGAAACTTTCTCATCAAAATTTGCAAGTAAAATATTTTAAATACCTAGCATAATTTTTTTATATCATAATTGTGCATTTTTAAATTAATTTATTATACAGTAGAAAACTAAATTCAATATAATTAAGCATTGTAATTTCGTAAGTAATTAGAGAAGCTCTTGAGATATTGATCTGAGTATATATAGATTTGATGTTCCTTGTCAAGATGGCGACATTTCAGAAAATTTTAGAAAGGTAATTTTGTAGAGACATTTTTTTCGAAATATTCCAGTATTTTTGTTTTTCATCTGATCTGCGACTAAATTACATAACTGCATTCATCAAAATATTGTTGATAACATATTTCCGATTTCTCATGCAAAGTAACCTCTATACCGAGTGCACTAATGAGTGCTCATTAAGCAAGTTTGCAATTCTACCTTAACTTTTGGACTTTGACATAATTATAAATTTTCGGCAGGTGATCCTATAGTTGCTTTTTAAAATGTATTCTACCATATTCATTGCTGTTGCCATAAGGGTTTTACTGTTGCGTTGGTATATTTTATCTATATTCTGTTGCTATTGTATTGCTTTACAAACTATTAGATGTTACAACCAAATAAGTGGTTCGAACCTGTAATAATGATAATTTAAATATTGTGAATGTCTTTTGCTGTAACATTATATGTTCAAATCTTCCTTCTTATTCAAGCCTGTCTTTTATCCAATTAACATGTTTATTCCGATCGGCCAACATATAATAATGCAATACTACTTTCGCCATTTTTTTATTACATAGAACGTATTGAAGGTTTTTGGAGCCACCAGTTATTGAAATTATGTAGAAATGTAATGATGTGAAACTACTTTAAAAATGCGGTACGTCGGAATGTACAGAAATGATCTGAAGCTAATAAAACGCAATCTAAAAAAGCGCATGCGATGAAAACAAAATTATAATTTTGAGCATATATATATACTTTTTTCAACAAAGTTTATTTTATTTCTTCTTTTGTTACGCTCTCTCTACCAAACACAGAATAATGCAGAATGCATTTTCTATTGAAACAACACTTTTTCCAACAACATCCATTATTCAGTTAATATGCGTGACAGTTAGGATAAAATAGTATAAAGAAAAACATCATTTTTATAAGGTTCCTCTATTGAAGCTGAATTTATTAACCTAAATAAATAATGTTTGTTTATTCTTGTACTTTAAGTATTATTTGCTTTCGAGTTCAAAATCTTCATCGAACATATTTCCGTACTATAATATCATTAGCTAATACTTTGAAACATATTTTCTGTTGAATATCCTTACTTTTGTTTATTCTTTGCACACATAAACAAAATAGTTTTAGTATAAAATATTACAACCTGAAATTTTCTACGAAAATATTTACCATTTCTGAATAATAAACTGCAGTTTTAGGAAGAAAAAAAAAAGAATTGTTGAAAAGTAGCTAACAGTATTTATTCATTGATTCAACTCCTAGACCAATAGAATATTCAGCTTTTATTAAACCTTTTTCAGTCGCGACCCCTTTTATCACTGAGATTTTTTCGCGACTCTTAGGACCCCATAATATTCACAAAAATTTTGTGGGACCCCATAAGTATTGCACGAATTCGACACACGCGTGAGTGAAACTGTCAATTTTTTCACACTTGTACTCTAATATACTATTGCAGTTTTAGGTCATTAATTTTAATTTCTAACTTTAAGACGTAGAACAATGTGAAAATTCGAAATAAGTAACAGACGAATTGACAGCGTCACGTGCAAAGCAAGGAGAATGAACGTTTATATTATAAAAAGAATGCGTTGAAACCTTTTCGTCTTTTTCATTGTCTGTATTGTCTTATCTATTTTCAGATACATTGTGTAAAAATATTTGGTAATTATAAAATTATTATCATAAATTAAACAAATATCAAAAATGCTAAAATTTTTGGCGGCCCACAGTTTAAGAAACCCTGTAATATATGATATGATGATGCAGCTGGTTAATAACTGAACATTTTCTGATTATATATATATATATATATATAATTTAAAGTAAAGTAGAAAGAAAACTAACGATAAAAGACCTATGTGGTCAAAAATGTTGCGCATTGTGCTGCAAAATTAAGGAACTTAGAAGATAAATTTTAGTATGCACGCTAAAAAGTTGCTAAAAAACTGTGGCTCTGCGAAAACTTCAACATAAGCAAATTTAGTTGCAATGAATTGTGTAAAAAGAGAAATATACAACATTTGAATATTTGCAAGTAAAAATTAACAAAAATAGTAAGCTATATGTTAAACTAATTAAGTATATTTAAAACATAGTAAAAGTACTAATCAATTGATCGAGGTAAAAATAAAAATAAAATAAAAATAAGAAAAGCGGTAAATATATATATATATATTATTACCAGTTAGCTTTACATTTTCTTTTTCAATTATATATATATATATATATATATATATATGTAGAATGATTTTGCCTTTTATAAATGTATATGATAATTTAAACATCCTATTTGTTATAAAATAATTCACACAATGCGCGGAAATTATTATAGAAAACATGTGGTTCTTATTAGACTGTTGTATAATAATTTATATGAGAATAATTCTAAGTATGTTAAGTATTGATTCTTACTTAGGTTTAAGTGGAACATCAAATATATAAATTATTTATTACGAATGGTCAATTTTCCATCTAGGCTATTAGTCTGGTGTCTAAAGTTTGCCAAGCGCAAGTTTATGGGCTGCCACATAATACGCAGTTTCAAGTAAGTGTTTTGATACTGTAATAATTGTAATAATGACTATATAAATTTTGAAAAATGTTTTCTGTGAAAACTTTTATCAGATGAGTATATATTTTGCAACAACCTCTATTGGAAAAATCTAAATTATGGTATAAGAGCAAAAGTAATCTATTCATTTTACTGAAGTACAGGCATTTTTAAAAGTAATTTTAAGCTTTCTTTATTGCTTCACAAGCTCTTTTAAGTATCGTACACGTATTTCGGGCAGATAAAGCAGTTACTGAAAAAACAAATAACAAAAATAAAAAATAGAAAAAGGATTACATCAGGCTATTCCGGTAATTAAATTTTAAGCAAAATGTTATTCCGAAATTACAAAATCAAAACTAATACCAAAAGTAATTTTTTCGGAAAATCGAGAAACATTTCCACTCCTAAGGAAAAATACGTTGTATATATATATATATTATATCTGTTTAGCGAAATCAATTTCCTATTTTAATTTTATTTCCAGTTTCAGAGACGTAATTCACATATATTCAAGTATGGAAATATAGTAACCAGATAAATGAATTCAGGAAAGTAAAAATTCAGTTGAGAGTGCCATGATGATACGGCATAGGAAGTTCTTTACAAAGGATCCATTTCATAGAGGAACAGAACTTGAGCTTTTTTGTTCTTACAACCTAACGAATGCTTAAAGAACGTAAAAGTTCATGGTGAAACAAAAGTGAAAATATTTTGATTGCCTTAAAACATCATGGTATAGATTGCAAAAAGGTGACAAGAGTTTATATTAATTTAAGGAGTGTTATTTAATCAGTAAAATGATAACTAAAATAATTTATTTAAACTTTTGAGAAATAAAACTTTCGAAGTAATAAGAATTTGACTAATTTGTCGTCTGAACATGTGTTCCTTGAATTTCAATAAAATTTTTATTAACTTGTTTGTAAAAGTCGAAATTTGAGCTATTCCTCCAAGCGTTTTTAAAGGAAAGTGTGTGTTTTTCTATAAAATGTTTCCTCCAAATGTTTTTCTATAAAATGGAAAATGTTAGACAAATAGCTGCAGTTTTCTGTTTTGTTAGCATTCTAAATTCGAATGGTAACGATGGCCGTAAAGCCACTTCTTTTAATAGCATTTATATTAATATTTTATTTATATTTTGAGCATTCCCATTTTATGCAGATTTAATGCCTATAAAATTTGATTTTGGCTTTATTTCACCTGGCTGCTATACATGTTACACTTTGGGGGAAAAGCACGAAAGCATCCATGTAGCCAGCCCCTTTGCCAAGACTCGAACCCCAGACAGAACTATCAGTGTGTTGGCTCTGATACTCGTCAGGAAAGAGGCGATACTGATCTTTAACGAAGCAGATATTCGAGGACTGAATGGAAGTTATAGTTGCAGCAAAGGTGTCTCTGTTTTAAATATTAGATGACTAAATTGGCTTCACTTCTAGAAATAGTTTACTCTTCAAATGACAGTTATGTATTAAAATTCCTTTAAGCAAATATATTTATTTTTAAAATTGCAAGGTTTCTCTTATTTTGCATAACAAATTTATTTTAAGTTTGATACCTTTACTGAACTTCTCAACTTCCCCTCACATTTTCTCGCCAGGATGTTTTGCTGTTACGCTATTAAGCCTCTTGCCCATTCCATGTTATCATCATGCCTGTTAGGTTTTTGTGATATTAAATTATTCCTGTTAGGCGTAATTTAACGTGCTAATCGAGCACTACTTTATTTTAGATTTTGACTTGAATTAATCTACATTTCAGTTTCACGATTTCGAGATAACCAAGGTGTAATAATGAGTTTGAGGTGACATTTGCCAAAAGAATTGCGTTATAGAGCCATAGGCTTGCAGAGTTCCTCACTTTTATTCTCTTAAACTAGCTGTCGAGGAACCTAGCGAACTGCTAAATGAATAATCGCTTAAGTCCAAGAATAGAAACGTAAACTAAAGAAGAGTTAATTACTCTTTATTTGCTCAAAATAAGATTAAAAGCCAGGGAACTATCAAAAGACACGTAATACCGCCGAGGGCAGTAACAGCTTAGAAAGACGTAGCCCAAAGGCAAACGCGCGCTATCCTAACTCTCTCTGGCGAATTCAGTGGAACTTTACTTAAATACTATTCTACTTCTCATTTGAATTTAACGCGATTCTAAAACCTCATTGAGGTAGGGAGTTGTAAGCTGAAGCTAGGAGAGACAGGGAAGAGGCATACACGTAAAATAACTGTTATAAAATTAAAATATACCTTACAGGCTGATTAGAAGTAGATCAGTGATTGTCTGACGTTGCAAGATGGATAAATGTCGACTGTTCCGTAATAAGCCGGTTGTGCAACCAATTTCTAACCATCGTTTTAACCTTTCAAAGACTTACCGAAGATAGACCAGTAGTTACCAGTTCTGCAGATGACCGATATTTGCCACTTACTGCACATCGCAACTGGTCTGCAACTCCATCTCAGTTTAGATCCGCTTTCATTTCTGTTACAGGAAGGACAGTACACACAAGGCTTCATTAACGACATCTTTATGCTAGGCGAATGGCATTGTGCGTCCCTCTTATCTCTTGCCACCAAAGTGAAAAAGAAAATGAAAAAAATCATGAACGATATCGACTTTAATCAGTTTGTTACTGATCACGGCCGCTTTCCACAAAATTTATCAAGATTTGGTGTTCAGAATAATTCATTCTATCAAACTTGTAACGTAATAGGTGACAAATGTATTTTCTGGAACCATGTGAACTAACTGCTGGTCTCAGAGAAGATTTTGAAATTGACAGTGAACGTGTTTATTACAGTAAGAGTCAACATGTCTTCCTTATTTTGTTTGTGCATGGGGAAAGGGTATGTGCGTGTGATTTGTCCCTGCTTGGGATTATATTTTCCCTTTAGTTTGTTCTCTTTCATAATTTTTTTTGTGAGTTTTTTCCCCTTCTTTGTGTTCTTTTGTGTGCTGCAGCCAATTTTTGGCTATAAAGTGAATTCATATTAGGCGGTTCGGGCTGTGTTCAGATTCTAACTGACTAACTAACCTTCCACCACCAGAGGAAGCATTTGATTTGGGTACGTAATCATGTAATCTGGGTGGAAAATCAGTGGAGGTATGTTCTGTTCATTCACGAGTCTCACTTTGCTTCACAAATTGTTTCTCGCGGTGCTTACATATACAGAGAAGCAAACACTACATATCTTTTGTCAAACATGTTGAGAAATGATACTTGTGTAAGAGGTAACGTATGCTGTGGGGATGAGGTTTGGGGAGGATTATCTTATGTAAACTCCAAAACAGATCACTATGTATTACCGTATGGGATTCTCAATACTTAGAGATGCAGAGATGATATGCTACATTCTATTGTTTGTTTGTGTGTTGTCATAATTTATAGTATCTTCATCTTGCAAGCAGATAATGACCGCTGTCATTTCTTTCACTATGCTCGCACTTCATTCCATTTGGATTATAGTTTCTTGACGAAGAAAATATAATCCAAATGGAATGGCCAGTAGGTTGTCCCAACCTTATCACATTGCTCGTGTGTGGGACATTTTCGTGAAGCATGTTGCTGAACTCCAGTCTTCCCTTTTCAAATTCTTGATGGGTCTAGAACTGCTTTACATGATCGATGGGCCTTTCTCCCCTTGAAGCTCATTGCGAACATCATAAACAAAATGAGACATCATAAACAAATGCTCACTGTCTGGCCTTTATTGCTGTTTTCGTTGACCATACTTACTAATGAGAAATCGTTCTGTATTTAATTTTAATGTCCGAATTTAGAAAATTTTTTATGTTCCTGCTGATATTACAAAATGTAAATATCCTGCATAACATTTTCTTGGGCTTTTTAAGTTACAAGTGATATAATAAATATTGTCACCAAGTATTGCCTGATTTGCTTGCATACTTTCTGAGTTATCATCAGTTTTCCATCGGTTGCGTAACTTTTGGAAATTAGTATATTTATGGAACCATCTTAATCTAGTTATCGTATTCTCTTATGCTTGGTTTTGCGCTGTAAGAAAACTAGAAGATATGTTGTTTGAATTCAGAAGAGTGTGCAGTTCATTTAATGACAAAATTCTTAAAAATGAGGATGAAACAATGATGACCAAGTTACGACACGCATTTCAGCATTGACCAGAGTGACACATCAGTAGTCATCGATACTGTACTAAGAAGTATTCTTTTTATATGTAAAGAGATCAGATTTTGCATTCATACAAACAGGAATTATTTTCATATCATTATTATTATGCACATATAATTATACAGGATTTATAATTACACAGGATTATACTATACAGGGTTTGGCGGTATTGTTTTGTATTGAACATATAAATAATTATTTTATAATTGTATCTAGAGTAAAGAATGTGTAATTTTAGGATTGGGAACTTTCTAGCAGGGTCAAATCACACATTTTAAGAAATCGGAGCTTGAAATACCCATCGCCATAATTAAGATAAGATCCATTCTTGACCCACATATAATTTTTTCTAAGATAATTTTAGCTTTTTGAAAAAATGTTCAAAACTTATTTGCTTCTAGCAACTTTTTTCTCTTGATAATAGATTGCTTACTTACAGATAATACGATCTGCATTATGTCTTATTTTGAAATGATGTCTTTTTTTTATTTTTTTCCATTATTCACGAGAAACGATTACATTCATGGATACGGGTATTTAAACACGTAAATTTTCTTCTTTTACGGAAATGTCTAAAAAATTAATAAAATTATTTTTTGTCAATTCTTGACTAAATTACAGTTTTGAGGCATTAAAATATTGTCCAATGACGATGCCTTTTGCTATTCTTTAAATTACATGTTAAAAAATTAAAGGCATTAAAAGTTTTCTGCCTTCTCCGTTATATTTTATTAATTTCAAAGAATAGCCAGCATGATTTACTTAGATCTAAAAGAAGAGCCCCTCCTTCAATTTTCTTGAAAAATATGGATTGTTAAATATTTTCTTAAGTGAGTTTCTAATATTGTTAGAAATAATAATAACAATACAATAAATTAGTGTTTGTTTCTTAAATTAAAACCTCAAGAATAATTGCCATTTATTTTAATCGTTTTTTTATTTTCATACGTATATCTGAATAATTTATTACACAATAATACTAACTGAAAAGATTGATATATCACAAAAATCTCATGTATGAAATACAAGCATTTCTTCTAAGAACAATAGTTTAATGCAGTAGATGACGTAATGCCAAATTTATATTCTGACAAAGATTTCAAAATATTTTATTTTGAACAAAGTAATGCTACAATAGTAATTAAAATATAAGAAGAAAATTTATGTTTATCAAACTTCTACTTTAAAGGAAATGCTCTAAATAATATTGAATATACTAAACAGGCATTTGAAAAGCTTAAAGAAATTTTTCTTCAAAATTTCTATTTTACTGCCTTCTATGATTCTTTTCCTTCCCACATATTACATTTGCACGCTTTAGAACATATTTTAAATGTGAAAAATTGTTTACAGTCGGAAAAAACTGAAAAATTCTATCGATCTCCCATTTAAGTTTTCCAAATTCGAAAAATTCAGTGGGTATCTAAAATGGATTTGAGAACATAAAGTTATTAAATTTCAGTTCTTGAAAATATATTATAAGTGATTTATGATTTGTGTTCATCTTTATACATTATTTAGTACAATAAGGAGAAAAATTTGTAAAAAAGATAGCATATATTCTCTAAATATCTTTAGTGATAGATGTAATATCATTTTTTTTTTCAGGTTAAGCTGTTAGTTTCTCAAACTGCTGTAAAACCCAGCTCTGCCACAGCCTGTCAATTCTTTACTCTGTCACGTCCATTTTTTTTGACAGTAGGTATACTTTAACATTAATCCTGGGATAGAGAGCTTCAAATTTATTATTTATTAAATAACAATATTTGTGCATTTAATATTTCAAAACTTCTCTTTTGTGTTGAAACTTGTGAATGCATCGAATTTTAGCCCTGTTTCTAACGGAAGTTTAAAACACCACACTGAAAATATTGTTTTATTACCTGTTACATTTCGCGTGCATCAGTTTGAAAGTAATTTGATTCTTAAAAAATTTCTTTTTTGAAAAATTTAATAAATAATTGTTTATTTAATAATTCTGTTCATAATTTTAAAACCTTCTGTTACAAATGTTTTGGCAGAAAATATAAAAAAAATCTTTATTTGGACATTTTTTCCTTTAACCGCAGAAAATGTTTTGTGAATCGCTTTTCTTGGCAGCATCACATATTTCGCTGATCTTAGATGTTGGGATCAAAGGTGCTATTGGACAAGAAGGTCCTTGCACCGATTGATTATTGTAATACGAAGTAATAATACTAATTCTATAAATCAGCTATATTTTGATTAGATAAATATTACATAATTATGTAAGGCCCTATTTAACTTCAGTAAAACATATTGATTTTGTGGAATCTTGTCTGGCATATATACGATCAGCGTTTGATAACCTTTATATACAGAACTGTTCGTTAGTCAGAAACACATCAAAGCCATGATTTTGTGTTGACTAGAGCTACAGCTTTTGTAAGTCCTCAACATGTTTGCTTCCCGGTAGATTTCAATTACTATTTCATCTATTCATTCACATTTGAGCTTTAAATCAGCAACAACTGTGACAGACATATTAACAATCTACTTAGAATGATAATAGTATATACCCGTAAGAAAATTCCATTACCTGTCTTTTGTTCAGCGGGCGCATGACGAAAGTTATTTTAAACAGACATTTTTAAGCATTAAAATTTGGACATTATTGAAATAATTTTGAACTGTAATTAATGGCCATTTTTGTTTCTTCTTTCAGATCGTTGGAACTACTTTCACCTGTCTTGTTGTTTTTCTTCAGGTGAAGACTGACCCAGCAAAATTCGCAACTGCTGGTAACGACACCTCACTTTCTGGTTGCTAAAAGTAGTTTCTGGTTTAATTGCTGAAGAAATGATACTCCATGTTAATTTTGTAACTGAAAACGTTTTGAAAGTTTGAATCATTTCCTTTTGTTCTTGATGAAGAAGCATGTTGTCGAAAAATAATCTTATGTGGGAATATTATTTGCCTAAACATGGAACACAATTTTTTCTACGACTCTTTGTAAAAAAATTAGCATTTCAAGAAAATAATTTGACATAAATTGTTGAATATAAGATTATTTGATACTAAACGATAGGCTAATTTAAGTACTTTATTTTACTGTGAAATGTTTATTAATGTAAAGTAAATCATTAAGTTTGAATAACATGTGAAGCAGATGAAAATCATGTAATGCGGAATTACCGAAATACTACGGTCTTCTCAACGCACTTAAATAACTTTTTTGTTATCGCTAAAATATAAAGGTAATCAAATGTTAAATGTGTGAAACTCATGTGCAAAGAGAAATAAGAGATTGTAAAACTAGTTAGGTAAATATGTGTAGCAGAAGTTGACGCGAAGAATTATAAACTAATATCTTATGTTACTTATACTAATATTTATTATTCTTAAAACGAAATGAAATCAGCTATGATGCTATGATCTAATGAGTGTGCGTTAAATGAAATAACTGCAACTCAAAATTCTTCTTTTTTTTTTTTTTTTTTTTCTTTTTTTTTTTTTCTTCAGTATAATGATATTGAGTCAAATATGCAAGACAGTTGCAGTCCTGTCGCCACTGTTTGTAAATTCATTTACTTATCTTCTTCCAAGTAATTATTGCATACTAACAAATCACTGCATAATAACAAGCTATTATTAAAGATATATGTTATTAAAAATGAAATTTGCAAACTTTTAAGCCCTACTTTCACAAAATTTAGAGACCTAATTACTTTGCTTATTTTTTATTTATCTTGTCACTGTTGTAAAGATAATAAAATTTAGCAGTTCCAGGTCAATAACGTCTCAATCCAGGTACTGTCTCTAACGTAATTAAGACTATAAAAAGTAAGCAGTGTCATGTAAACTGACTGCGACGATTCAATGGATACAGAGGCAGGGAATTCTTTCCTAAATCTATTGTTAAATTCATGAACTTGCGAAATAGTGGGAGTTCTATTTTCGTCGGAAGAGCATAAAAAACGTCCTTGAGTTTTTAAGTGACGGAGTCATGTTACTGGAGCATGCAAGTCCAAGCACATACTGAGCTCGCAGAAAATGCCCCCAGTTTAAGTTGGGGTATATAAAGATGTACTCCAAGTGAGGGTATCAACTTCGATCTAACAGCTACAATCAGCTCCAAGAATTGAGTACAGCTCAGCTGCGGCTTTCAGCTTAGTCTAAAGAAAAGCATTCGTATTTCACTATGGTATGTATTCTTCCATATAATTTTAACTGTTCAATGAATCAGTTGACGTTCTTATAACTGTATTCTGTGTTGGCTTATAAATTTGTGTAAGTTATAGCATTACTGAAATTAGCACTATATTTGAAATATATTTATATGAAAGTAGCACTATATGTATTTGCTGTAGCACTTTATTGGAAATGCAAATGAAGTGAAAACAAAAATCAGAAACTTCATTTAAATATGTTAGTGGTTGGTTTTTATTGATGAAATATTTGCGTTTTTGTTGGACGGTTAAGATATAGTATGATAATGAACTAAATAGTTAGCTTACAAATTTGGTTATTCTTATCTAGAAATAATAATAATATTATAATTATAAATTTTAAAATGTAACTATTAGTATTTATTTTAAAAGTTTCTGAAGGGCATTTACTTCAAAAGTGAAATTTTATCTAAATTTCAAGTAATTACTAAAAATTGGAAATTATATTTCATATTTGCGTTGGCTGAAAACTTGTAACATTTATTTAAGAATACGGAAGATTTCGATTAACATTTTTACGATAATGACATAACCAAATTACCAGTATATGTTTCTAATACTTTCTTTTTCCTTATATATGAATGTTTTGCAGTTTTTTTTTTCAAAAGGTTTGACTTTTAGAGAACTTAATAAATTCAGAAAAAGTTACGTAATCAATTAAATTTCTGTTTCATAAATTTAACATTTTCTATAAATAATTTTTTTTAGACATTATCTAACAAGAACGTATTCAGTACTTTAAATTTTACATCAGATGAATCTAATTTATTATTTACTTGCAATCGGAATGGAATTAAATATGAGGAAGTGTTAAATGTATTACAAAATTAAATGCTTTCTAATGTCAATACCAAATGATAAATTTTCAAAAATACGAAGACAGGAAAACTTAATTTTAAATCTTTCTTACCTAGTACCTAAAGAAGCCGTAAATGTGAAATAAATACAAATCCAGACAGCAGTATTTTGGTATAAATAATATAGTCTATACCTTCAGATGATGAGTAAAATTCTGTCTTATAGTACTTTAAGCAGTTTCTTTAACGCTTTCAACTGATATTCACTCCTGCTTCTAATTTCCTTCTATTTCTGACCTATATCAAACTCGCTAAAGAGAAAATAATCACTGCGAAGTAATTTTTCCTCTAGATTAATGTGATAGCATTTCAAATTTTAAGTGTTATTGTAATAAAAATTTACTTTATATTTGACGCAGTTATTAAATTTATTATAAAATGTTGATATGATCATTGTGAGCTATTTTGTTATTACACAGGCTGCTTGATGTAACTAAGCCAAAATACGCAAGGCCTGTATGCTAAGAATGGAATCCTTTCCTAAGACTTTCTTACAGGAATCGCTTCTGCAGTGATGCTATACATGGAGAAATAAGGAAATTTCCCATGCATTTATCCTTTTTATAGGGATTCCAATCTGGATTGAACTACTAGTGCTCATGTTGAATATTTTATCCATTCTTGGATCTCTTACTGTGTAACTAATACATAAATCTATTAAATATTCACAGAAGTAGTTAACTGTTTGTTTTTGGACTTAGGCCTTTTGCTTAAAACATTTTCCCTGAGCTTCAAATTCGCAAAATTTAGCACATGCAAACCCCCTGAGTCAACAATTGATGGGGTGGACTAGAGTGAAAATATAAAACGACATTATTAGTAATAAAACTGAGCTTATGATGTTGCTTTGCGTATATCATAATAAAGCAGACAATTTTTTAAGAAATCATAAAAGTACGGTTAATTCATAAAAATATGCAGACAGTTTTAAATATGAGGTTTCTGGCAACACAGCATCATGAGTTCACCAACAACAGTGGCCCTGCATATCTATTAAAATAACATGTACATATTGGAAGTAGACATAGACAAGAAGAGTAATTAATGTCTATAAATTTACTGAAAATTGTAAGTAGTAGAATTTACTTCACTAAATAAAGAAGAAATTTTACACACATATTAAAAATGTGCAGAACAAATTACATCTACTTACAACAGTCTACTCTGCTAGATTGTTGTAAGCACACTGAAAGAAAAATTATTAATAAATTGGTTTCACACTATAATTCATAAAATATTTTAGCTGACCGTTGAGACTAACCAAAACATGCTGGGAAATCGACTTGTTGGCCTTCCTCGTTTTAGCGTAAACTGACTGTATCAAGTTTGATACATTTATAAATAATTTTTTCTTCTAATTCTGGTAGCCATTTGTTTTCCCTTTGTGCCTGTTATATCGATTTGAATCGTATATTAAGCTATCTTAAAATATAAATAAACTACTTTTTACAATAAATGACACCGTAAGTCGCATAGATTAATTAGTAAACGCCATTTATTTAATTCGTTTTATACTTGTCCAAACTTTTGTTATTTTACAGTAGCTTTACATCCCTGATGATTTCATGCTTTCCTTCTACACCCACTTAACATCTGAAATTATTAATAAAGTGCGTGTTTAAATTTTAACTTTACACATAAAAATAATGCACTTCTTTTTTTCCCAAATTATATTCTTAATGTCTTTTCTGATGTTATACAAAAATTTAACTTGTAAAAATTACTTTTATTTTGAATTTTAAAGCATTTGTGGCTAAGGTCTCACACATAAATTCTTCATGCCGCTACAGATAATGAATAATAAGTAATTAATTCAAATATATAATGGGAATGAACAGAAAAGTTGTAATTAAAAGGACATTAAAAGGACGATATAAATTCTTCTCTTAAATTACACTTTCCTCTCACCAAAAACATTTGCGAATAATAATTGCCTTATTTTTCGAATTTTATTATAATAATATTTTTAAATTTCCTTGCTTTGCAGAAAACTTCTCTGATTGTCTTCGCTGTGGTTTGCATCGTGCTGCTGAGTACATGTGCCGATGCTAATCCAGTCCCAGAGGTGGAAGCACGCCACCATCACCACCACCACGGACACCACGATCACCATCACGGACATGATCATCACCATGATCATCATCACGACCACCACCACGACCACCACCATGACCACCATCACGACCACCACCACGATCATCACCATGATCATCACCATCATCATGGACATGATCACCACCATCATCACGGACACCACCATCACCATGGGCACCACCATCACCACGGACATCATCACTGAATTGTATCTAAACAACGTGATATGCAACTTCAGAAAATGTAATAACGAAACTGGTAATAATAAAGAAATAATATCTCTTGAATTATTGCTTTGTGTGTGAAATATTCAATTAATTGCTGTAAAATAAAAAAAAATGTGCAACATTTTGAAATATAAAATTCACAATTCTTCTATGCCAGTTTAAGTTAAATAAATTCTTCATCGGATAAAAGATTCGAAAAAAGAAGAAAGGTGGAGTTGAAAGATTCCAACCTTTGAGTTACAACTAAAAATGAGGAACCTTGAGAACTGGTAAACAAATAATCGCTTAGTTCAATAGACAGAGATCAGAACTCAAGAAGGATTAAATGCCCTTTATTATTCAAAATAAATTAAACAGTCGACATCTTCGTTTACAACAAAGCCTCCACTCGGGCTTGAACTCAGAAATACTAAGAAATAAAACTTAACTAAAAAGATATAACCGAAGCTATCAAGATTGTGAGTCAATTATTATTTGTAAATGTTTTTGGTGAAAGGAATGTGTAATTTAAGAGAATTTATATCGTCCTTTTAATGAGCTTCTTTTCTGTTGATTTATATATTTGAATTAATTACTTATTATTCACTATTTGTAGCAGCATGAAAAATTTATGGGTGAAAACTTTGCCACAAATGCTTTAAAATTCAAAAGAAAAATTATTTTTACAAGTTAAAGTTTTGTATAACATCAGAAAAGAGATTGAGAGTATAATTTGGAGAAAAAAACGCATTATTTTTATGTGTAAAATTAATGGGAATACTTACAGTGCTGATAAAGAAGTCCAGTATATTATGCCTTCTGTTGCTTACATTTGGCCGATAAGTTGACTCATCAGGAACGCAGAGAAATACTGGAGTACTAGTGACATAATGATGGATCATGTGACCGTTTCTGTTAGTGTTATAGCAACCCCAGTCAGAGTGCTTAGCGTTGATATCTCCCTCGAGAATTGTCTCATAGAAGAATTTAAAAAGAGTGTCCATATGAGTTTCACTGAGAATATTTCCAGGCGGGTTCTAATTACAACCTTAATGTCCTTGCCACAAGGTAGTTGATAGGTGTGGTACTTAATTGCTTTACTGTCAAGTAGGGCTGTCACTTGACGATGGTGAAAACTTTGACGTGAAACTCATTATCCGCTTTCGTTTGCGCTTTGAAGTCTTGCAGCTTTGCATCATCTAGAATTTTTGTGATTTAACTCCATGTGAATTTGCAGTCCTTAATCACGACTGGAAGAAGGTTTGAACTTTGCTCCGGGAATTCGAAGTTATCATTACGTGATTCACAGGAGTCTTGTGCAAGCTCCTGATTGGCAAACTGGGCGGTGGCTGTGTTTGGCTTCTCATCGGGTGCGGGCCCTTGGGTTGGGATTTCTTCCTGTCTTTTACACGGCTTATTACCAATAGAAATTAATTCCTGTGGTAGTGGGCGTAGATCCCTGTATTTTGCAATTTTCGAATTATTGCTTTGCATCCTTTTTTGAGTAACAGTCTCTTTCAGAGGCGGAAATTCATTATCGGCAGGAGTGGGCTTCTCGGAAACGTCTCTCAGTACAGAGAAGCGGTTACTGGCTGTGATTATTGGAACTGGAGGGGAAGTTGGACGAAATTTACGCTTTTTGCTTTGTTCCTGAAAATCCATATCTTTCACTGAGTTATCAGCAATGTCCTCAGTAGCAGCATTGGTGGAAACAGCTTGCGCGGCATCATTTCTGTGGTCGTCATTTCCGAGTCCGTGAGTCCAGGGAAGAGGTTTTGCTAAGCTCGCTAAGCCTCTGGTAGTCAGCAAATAATTTCCGGATAAAATCCATGGTAGCGGAATCCAAAAGTCGGCAACGTTACTAGCAGTAACAATCCAAGAAAGCGGCCGTTAAGACACACCAGGCCCTTTCACAACACAGCGCCAAGAACCGAGTTCAGGCACCAACCTACTATATTACCTTAACAGCAGAAACAGGCAAAATTACAAGTTCTAAAAAAGAGAATAACCAAGTTGAGATGTTAACTCAATCGATCTAACATCCAGGTCACTTGTTTGCTCATTTATAAAAAATTGCGAAGCACATGCGCTCTAGTTACGTCGATGTATGCCACCTGTTAGTGATAAGTTTCTCTTTCAAGAAAATATAGGAAATATTTATCTGGACATCCTATATATAAATACGTAAAGATAACTGTTATGCAATATATGTTAGTATAAACTCAACTTTAATACTTCCATTGTGGCATTAGAGAACATATTTTACTTAACTTCTAAATAATAAAGATTTTAATCTGTAGTGTTTTTAATATAAGTTGAGAAGGCAAGTCAAGAAAGATGACTAATAAATTTTTGTAATGTAAAATGTTAACCCCAAAAGGATTTGAAAGAACTGTCATTTAAAACCTACTGGGAAGTTTACAGAATAAAGTTTACTTGAGACTGACAAATTATGCTACTGTAATACTAAAAATGCAAACGCTGTCATCTTTTAGAGATCCTTGAATGTAGGATTACTAGAGTTATTTATCTGAAATGAAAATATATCTAGAAGCATTATGGGGGAAAGTGCAGAATCAACCACTGCTTGGCGCGTTTTTAAGAATTGCACATACTCGGTATCCATGTGCACATCGACCTATTTTCACTTAAAAAAATCCCAGAATTGCACAAAAATGGCATTGTGCACTCCCTTGACTTTATCCATGAACACATCGACTTATTTTCACTTAAAATGTCAAAGAAAATTGACAAAAATCCAGTCCTTACTCTTGTAAAAAGCGCCAACCAATAAGTGGGCGATTCTGCACTTTACTCGCATTATATAGTAAATAGCTCATTCAGCAATCACGTAATTGATAGTTCGAGGAAATTAAGATTATTGTAAACTAATTTCCTCGAAGTCTTATTGTTTTGGAACAATTTTTAAAATTTCGAGAAACGGGTTTCTAAATGTGTAATGTGAAAGAAAATTATTTAGTTTTAAATATATTCCTTCATAGGGTCAATTTGTGTTTGATATTAAAATGTCATTCCCGAATAAATTTGGCGTAATTCCAAATAACAATAAACGACACTTTACATCACATTTATCAAATACAAAGTGTACTATAATGCAATGCTATGTATACTTGTGCGAAGAATTTTACGAAACATAAATGACTATTCCAAGCATTAAAGTTAAACACAGTACGTTTATTCTTGTTCGATTACGCAAGCGCCAGTTAAAATTTTGCTAGTAGATGGGCAATGATAATGGAATAAAGGTAATCAAGTACCCCAGATTAAGTCTTCTTGCTGGAAAAAGTCCGAAAATTGATGGATGAAAGTTCTTTAAATATAAAGGAATTTCTATTCGATTAACTAATTTAACATAATGATTAGCCTCAATTTAATTTTTTTTGGAACACATACAATCTTCCCGTGCACCAGAAATACCGTATTTGCCGGCGTATAAGACGCATTTTTTTCAATATTCATACATAGTTGTTGCACTTTTATTGCACGATTTTATTGCATATACTATTAAGCATATAATAATGAGGTCTTAATAAGTTTGCTTTATACAAGATATTGTTGTTTTCATAATGAGAGTTTGATTTTCCTACTTAAGTAAGAAAGAGCCTGAAATTTGTAATGAAAGAATTGGATTTTTTGAATTAATTTTTCTAAATGCGTTTTGAAAGTAAATGTTCTGTTTATTGAAACATTGTAACGTTAACTAAATGTCGGAAGGGAACAATCACTAAGATCTATCGGAAAAAATACAGTACATTTCGCGGATTTATTATTAGCGAGTAAATATTAAGTTCTCAATTTACCATAATATGAGATCTTCATGCCATTCTAGATAAAAGTTTGATTTTAAACAAAGCGATTTGTTTTTAACTGCTTGCTCACAAACTTAAATTTCAAGAAAATTATGTCGAAAAACTTTTAATAAAACCTCAGTGAAAACAATTTCAGATTATTTTCGTAGGTTGTTAAGCACATTGTTTCACAGGGAAACAATATCTATACCTCCACGTGCAAATGATTCACAAATAAGACATATATGATCTACAGATATGATGAAAATATTATGAATAAGTATTTGACCGAAAAACACTAAAAATCTCACTTGGGAAAGACAAAAATTAAATGTTCTTGCTTTTTCTGCCTCTTTTATTGTTTTATTTATTTTTACTTTTTTATATTGCTTTACTTTCTACACGTATGTGAGAAATTTGTTTCATTATTATTAGCTCAGAAGGGGATATTAGTTTCGAACCGCCATTTTGCGTTGAATAACTATAAAGGATGTATCACTTTTCAGATTGTTGCCACCAAATATTATCACCCTGTATTATATTTAAAGAAATTAAATAATGAATAATCTGCATGAATATATGCATGTTTCTCGCGTTGTGAAAAAAAAACGGTAACTAGAGAAATCAAATTTTGAATAACATAGTCCTCCGCCTAATAAACATGTGGGCCAACACATGCCCATATGTTTATTGTATCATGTTTGTTGTTTATTCTCTGTATCGGGAATTCTAAACGTACACTGCTGTTTTTAAAATTTTTGTAATTTTTCTCTTGAATTGTATATGGCCTAAGTGCGAAGAAAATTATGTTTAATACAAATAATAAAGCTAAAAAGACAAAAAAGGGGTTAGTAGAAGTGAGAGTAACAGAAGACTTGTAGACTGCGAGCTCAGCGAGAGCGTGAAAAACCTTAACAAACCTTCTTTGGTGACCGTTAAAATCTGACACATTTCGGACTTTTTTTTCTTTCTTTTTACTTGGTATTCTTGTTTACTCATTTTATAACTCTGTTTGGGCAAATCACGTCTAAAAATAAATAAATAAATTCAAATTGTGTGCTTAAAATATACAATAAGAATATACAATAAGAATAATAAATATACAATATTAAAATATACAATAAGAATTCTTAACTGTAGTCTTGCGATGATGCCAGATTTCAGAATGATGTTGTAATAGGGTCATTGGATGAATGCAAACTAAGCCTATTAGACTAATCACGCGATCATTAAAATTTAATTAAAGTTTCTGCCCTAAGGATTACGTTAGGTAGCTCAATATACAATTAAACATTCACGTCCAATGCAGAGCTTCACAATGAATCTCTCAGTGTTGTGAAACGAGATAATTAACATTCGGAGAATGAACACCAGAGAGACTGCGTTCTTTATATTGTTATAATAATTACATTAACTTATGAAAATTAGATATAAATATTAGGTATAGCTATACCATACAGATGAATTTTTGTTCATATTTGTTTTTCCTATGAGTACGTTTACTTCAGTTTCCCCTAAATTAAAATTTCTTTGTCAGGTTTTTCTGAACTTTCAGGTCGATCGCGTTCAGATATTAGGGTTTGGGAAAATTGTTGTAAACCTGGGAACATGAATTTCGCGTATATCCAAACAGAGCTGTCTGTAGTTGTAGACAATTTGTTTTCAATTTCAGATAAATAGAAATAACTAAACCGATGTTTCTCTTCTAAAAACACTTTATAACACTTTTTAACATTGTTAGAAATAGGTATATATAGAAGATTTAGACATTCTACAAACTTATAAGAAATGTGTTTGACTCCGAAGAGTGGAAAAAGTCATAAAGAAAGAAATTCCTTTTCGTGAATAAAACAACATTTGGTATACTAGAAGGGAGAAAAGTAATCAGTTCAAAGTGAAATATTTACCTGATGGAAATATTGATCATTTGGCCCAGTCAGAATGTGTGGACGTCTGGGAAACATTCTTACCACACAAGAAAGTTTCATTTAAAGAGAAATGTCCTGTCAGCAGAACTGCGTTTCTGGATGAAGAAATGTTTGTCAAGAAGCGGTATCGGATGCTAAAGATAGCTGAATGTTGAATTAATAGAGAGTAAATTAGAAATCATTTTAAGAAAAGCAACGAAATTTGAAGAAATATCACCAGCCGAAGCAAAGACATGTTCGGGCAATGGAAAGTTTGGTTTGGTTTGTTTGATTATGGTAAAGCACACGAGAGCTACTTGCCTAAGGGAAAGGGTGCTTTCGTGTAGAACGTTCTAAGAGAAACTAGTTCTTATCCACTTTGCTCAAGGGAAAACCACAGAACATCCATGCAGCCGGCCCGTTCGCCAAAATGCTAACCCGGGTAGAACTACCAATATTCAATGACTGTACCACTCGGCCACTGGTGGAGGGGCAGTTCTCAAAGAAGAAATTTCTTGGCAAGAAAGCAACAAATAAGAAAGAAATTTAGTCCATCAAGAAAACCATCTGCCAAAGATTTTTCAAATCAAAGCATAAAATACCTTAAAAAATGAAAATGAATCTCAGTAGGCCATAAAGAGGAGAGAACTTGCCAAAGAAAGAAAAGAGTGTAAAAAATAAATGAATGTTTGGTAATTGACATTTTATGAATATTTTCATTAATCACTATTATGGGCTATTAATCTTTGATTATTTCCTATGTATATTTATTTGATTAAACAGCATTTGTAATCTTTATATTTTAAAGCTTAGTGAAAACAAAATTGCAGAGAGTATTAAGTTTAATTTTATTATAGAAAAAATATGTTGTGTTAGGTATTATTTTTTATTACAATATAATTATTTTTTTATTTCTCGCGACTGGCTGCACTTTAACAATTTTTAATCAGTTAATTTTTTATCACATCTTACCACATGTGATTGTTGGTAATGTATCTTTCAATTTGTTGTACTTTCGATTAATTCAGTAAATAGGTAAATTAAAATTTCATTCTTTGCGAATCCCTAGGTATTCATGACAAGGCATGTTTCCAGGGTCTTCCTCAGCCAGTGAAATGTAGTATAAAATTTGCTTATAATCTTAGATTCATTGCAGAATGCACCAACACGCATAAAAAATGAAGTCTTCATCTTCTTCAAGCCATTCTCTCATTTGTAATGCATAATTACTAGACTCACGACTGAAATATCAATATCCTTTGCAGCGACATGTTTCAACTTCTAACATTTCAGCAATCTGGTCATCCTTTCGTAGTGAGTGATTTAATTTATGCATTCTAGAAATAAAAGGTAGCTAAATTTATCAAATATTTTAGTTACATTACATGAAAATTATATATAATTTTAAATAAGATTCGTTCTTATTAGCAATATTACACAAATGTCGTAAATGTTACTAATAGGTAGCATAATAGTTGGAATAAAACAGCTTTCGTGTAATGACCAAAAGCTGTCTTATACACAAAAAAATCAACTGAATGAAGTCCAGTTAGTATTTAAAATTCACGAATTTGCCACGTACAAAAATTATTTTTACTGTGCTGTTGCCAGACATAATGTATTCCAGTAACTTCAGTTGTAATAATCAAAACAAAGTTTAAAAACAACTTATCCTTTCAGCAATAATGGAAATAAAAGATGGAATAATTCCCTTGTTCAGTTGACGTTTGTGGTGAGTTGCAATACATAAACAGTTTTCTTCTAAAAATACTTTCTTACTTTTTAGTTCCTTGTACTTAGTAAAGGAAGTATTGTAACCATGAAAAATTTCGGGTATCATATTTCAACGAAAATATCCATTTTGAACGCTCTCGAATCCTTTTCAACTATATTTTTGCATGACATGTGTACGTACGGACAGAAAACTTCTTGCCCCACTGGACGCTTTCTTCCAAAACGAATTGTAAAATGGATTCAGAAGGAATTTTTCGTGACGTTCGTACTTGAGTGTGTATGCATCTCGCATAATTGGAAAACGACTAACCGCAGAACGTTGAAATTGGGACTGCTGTAACATCTAGTTGTGTACCTTCCTATTCTGTTGCAATCGACGGTACCAAACATATATATATCTATATATAGATACATTATCAGGACTTGTGTTCCTCTTTACTTGCCTTGGAAAAATGAACTGTCAGAAACAGAACAGGGAGCTTACTCAAGCTATGTTCAATAAATTGTGAAGTAGACAATACACACAGGAAGGGTATATGAAACCCTTTATTTTTCTATCTTTACAGAAATTTCCGGAACTTCGGAATACAGAGACCAACCACTTGTGGTCTGAACGTAAGAATATAAAACTACTAACTAAAACTCTAACTAAAACTAACTTTGGATTAATATACAAGTGCCTAGCATTAAGATTGGCCTTTATTTAACAAAGGTCCGTATGTAGCTGCTAAAACTACGATACGTTTGAAATTATCAAGAGGACTAAACCTCTGGCCTTGAAGGCAACCAGCAACCGAGTGAAAACTCGTAAAACTACTATGGCAAGCGGCTTGCTTCCAATAACTCCTTCCTCTCTCTTGCTTGGCAAAAAGCCACAACTTAAGTACTTGGCGTTAGCAAGACAAATTTGCATAAATAAGTTAAAGCTTTTAATTCTGGCCGGAAGTAGAAAATAAGAAGTGATAGTAAAGATTTAAAATACAATAAGCGTTAGTAAAACTTAGGATCCTTACATACTTCCCGCCAGAGTTAATTAGTTTGAAACTGAGGTCTAAAACGACCTTGTTGAAAACTTTTAGCTCTAGAATCTAACGCGAGGCCAATCTTTTACAAACATTTCTCTCTAGAAACTAGAAATTAAAAAGTCGTTTTTACATTATCAACTCCATGGACAGGTAATTTTCATCTGTACTGCATCTATAAACAGGAGTTTCTTAGTTGAAATCTGGTTCCTTCCAGAGATCTTTGTGATATTCAGACATCCTTTTTTCTGCCCAGTCCTGGAAAGTAGCGAAGACTACAGTGTGGTTGATCTTCCGTCTTGTGCGGGTTCGCCCTTCGGTTCCTTCCTCCATGAGCTTTCTTTTTCTTCCAGTTCGGTCACCCTTGAAGACCTTCTTTTTAGCATCTGCCTGTGGTCTTGGCCGTTTGATGGCAGCTGGTCTCGGCGGAACCGGGACAACTGTCTCTCGTTGTTGCCTGGATCTCGTTGCTGGCTGTTCAAATTTTTCTTCCTTCTTTGCATCTGAAGCTGGTCTTCCTTCATCAATTCGTCGACATTTGCTGCGTAGACTCCTATCCGATGGGTAGATCTTCCGTTTTGGAGCCGTGTTATAGTTGCTGTCATTTCTCCTGGCTCTCTTTGCATTAGTCGTACTTCTCCCTTCTTCATTCTGGGGGTGGTCGTGCCCTCTCTTTTCTGGTCGGTGGAACGGCTTCTTTTTCTTGTTACCTTCAGTTTTCCAACGGGGAAACTTTCTTTTTAATTGCTCCTGTCTACTAATGGCTTGCCCTTGTGATTGTCGTTGTTCCACCTCTGAAGCTTGTGCCTGCAGTGCCGGATCCTGCAAAAGATCTTGAAATATTGGCATTTTATTACGATTATAAAATGGTTTTATCTGGTCAACGTTTGCGGTGCAGGTTTCACCATTCCTGGCTTTTAACACCACTACAGCCTGAGTTACTTTTTCTAAGACATATGGTCCTTCAAATCGTGGATAAAATTTGGCAGTTTTATCTTCTGGTGCTGAAGAAAGTGAATGCTTAATTTTTAACTTTATAAGTTACTCCCCGTCGTTTCATATCATAATAGAGCTTCTGTTTTCTTTGTGGTACTTCAGTGTTCTTTTTTGCTTCTTTAATTAATTTTTCTATATCGCCCATTTTAAATTCTGGGGCTCTTTGTTGAACATAAAATAATTTATCTAACGGCGTTATAATCTTTCTGTTTAAAAATAACTCAGCAGGAGTTTTGCCCGTCGAATCATGTTTTGCGGTCCTAAGGGCGAAAGCTAATTCATTGACATAGTTATCCCAGCTTTTATGAAAATTTTTAACATAACTACGGATAATTTTCACTATATTTCTATTGACCCGTTCCGCTATATTTGATTGCGGCCGATACGGGACCATTTTTAAATGACGCATGCCCAGTTTTTGGCACATGTCTTCAAATATATTACTTACAAATTGAGGAACATTATCCGATATAACTTTAAGGGGCCCCGTATTTTAAAATATATTTATTTAAAACAGAATCAGTAACTAATTTCGCGGAGGCTCGTTTTAAGGGAACCATTTCGGTCCACTTACTAAAATGATCAACCATAACAAGGAGATACCGACTTTTATTTAACTGACTTTTTGGGAAAGGGCCCAATAAATCGATGCCAATTATTTCATTTGGAAATTCCGATTTAATGCTATTTAGAAACCCGGCTGGGCTGAAATTAATATAATTAACTGATTGACATGTTGGGCAGGACTGGACATACGCCCTTGTTAACTTTTGCAGCTCAGGAAAATAAACTGCTTCGCGTACGCATTGGATGGTTTTTCGAATACCAACATGAGAAGCTAAAGGGGAGTCGTGTATCTCCTGCAGTATATTTAATCTAAGACTAGCTGGGATAACAGGTCGAAATTCGTTGTTGGAATTCGTAGTTTTTGTATAAAATAATAGACCATCTATTAGTTCGTAATGGGCCGCTATATTTCTTATCGCCACAATATCCTGGTGGCTAAAATTTTCAGGATCCTTTAAATAATCATAAATATTTTTAAATTCAGGATCCTTACCCAGTTCGGTTATTACAGTTTCTCGGGAATGTATCGTACATGCTGTGAGCATTGCCACCTTTACGGGGTTACCTTGTTCATCTATTTTAATTCTTGATAGGGCATCTGCTACGATATTTTCCTTTCCGGGGGTATGCTTGATTACCAGATTATATTCTTGCAGCTTGAGTGCCCATCTTATTAACCTTGGGGATAAGTTTTTCCCTGAGTACAATCTAGTTACCGCCGCATGATCAGAATACACTGTTATTGGCGCCCTTCCAAAATAGACTCGGAACTTTTGCACTGCTAACAGAACTGCAAGTGCCTCTCTCTCGGTAGCGGAATAATTTCTTTGTGTTTGATTTAAAGTTCTACTAAAAAATGCCACGGGCTGCTGATTTTGCGAAAGTACCGCTCCTACCGCATAATCAGAAGCATCCGCTGAAATTTCTAAATTCTCATCGTTTTCAGGAAATTTCAAAACAGGGGCTTGCGTTAATGCTTGCTTTAATATTTCGAAAGCACTATTGGCTTCGGTAGTCCACGAGAATGTTGCCTTTTTCCTTTTTAATTTTAACAATGGTTCAGCAATAGCTGCAAAATCTTTTATAAAGGACCTATAATATGAACAAAGTCCTAGAAAAGAAGAGAGCTTCTTCGCCGTATTTGGCGGCGGATACTCTTGCATAGCGATTATTTTTGATTCGTTCGTCTCGATTCCTTTCTGAGATATTTTGTAACCTAAGTATTTTAATTCAGGGGTTGAAAATTTGCACTTTTCGACATTAACTTTTAGACCGGCCTCATTTAATAATGAAAACACCTGTCTTAAATCCTGTACATGTTGGTCCAGATTATCACTAGTAATAATGATATCGTCTAAATAGATAAATGTGGTCTTTCCTAGAACAGACCTTAGCACAATGCCCATACATCGCTGAAATGTTGCCAGTGCCCCTGAAAGGCCAAACGGCATACGCAAGAATGCATAAGTGCCAGACTTGGTTATAAAAGCAGTCTTAGGCACATCTTCTGGTTTAACACCTATTTGAAAATAACCAGTCGTTAAGTCTAACGTAGTCATATATTTCGTAGAAGTTATGTTCCTTAAAATTTCTTCGATAATAGGTAACGGATATACCGGATATTTAGTCATGGAGTTTAATTTACGATAGTCAATTGCAAAACGCCACCTTTTCGGATGTGTTACTGGATAGTCATTATTTTTCTTACATAACACAACCGGGCTAGCATAACTACTTGAGATGGGCGTTATGATCTTTTTACGTAACATATCTCGAATGTGCTATACTATAATTTTTTCTTTATTCTTATCATACCGATACGATTTGTGGCGAACTGGCAGTGAATCTCCTGTGTCGATACTATGGTTAGTAATTTGAGTAAATCCGGGAATATCACTAAATAACGAAGCAAATTCACTTCCCACTTGTCGAAATTTTTGTTGCTCTCTCTTAGGCAGGTAGTTGAGGTTTAATGCGGGTGGTTCTCTTTTTTCTTCCCGAACTGGTTGCATGGTCAGGTTAAGGGACGCTTGGTTGAACTCCAGCGTTGCTTCTGCCTCTGAAAGAAAATCTATCCCTAAAATGACATGTGCTTGTAAATTTTTTACAATAAAAAACATCATCTTTACTTGCTCGTCCTTAATGCGAATATATAATGGTATTTTACCTATGCATTTGCATCTTTCTCCCTGCGCAGCTAACACTGTCGTATTATCCGAATTATATATTCGGTGTCTACGGAAACACTTCCTAAAAAAATCTTCTGCCACACAGGAACACTGCGCGCCTGTATCCAGGAGTGCGGTGGCTGGGATGTTGTTCACCAAAACTTCAATCTTTGGAAGAGTCAAATTTTTCACAATAACTGTATTTAACTTGAAGGAAGAGGGGTTTTCTTGGCCTTCGGATTTCCGCACCCTCCCGTCAGCAGAAATCCGTTTTAGTTTAAATTTTGTTTCTTTCTTTCCATGCCTTCCTTCTTTTTCCGCTGGCCTTCAGACTTTTTTTCTCGCTTACTATTGAACTGTCGACGTTCGCCGGTTGTTTTTGGATACTCAGGTTTCCTTGCCCACTGATTCGATTTGCTTTCGTAGCCGTGTTCTTGTCTTTGCTGTGGTGTTGGCGCACCAAATTGGCTTCGTTGCTCATACTGGCGTCTTCTTTCAATGTCCGCCGTTCTTCTACTTTCAAACTGGATTGCTAGCTCAAATAACGTTTCCAGTGTAGTTGGATTCCTTAATTCAATAAAGTCTTGTACTTGGGGAAGTAACCTAAGCAAAATCACTTGGATTATCTCAGGATCCGGACGGTTTCCATACAAGAGTTTAAAGACGTGAATTTTTCTTAAAATAAAGGTGGAAAGATTTTCGATTCGTTGCTGGTATATGCTGAAGAGTTCCGTTTCTAATTTTGAACGATCTCTTACGACAGGGAAGGCTTTTACTAAGGCAGTCTTAAAATTTTCGTAAGTATACGTTGGACTTCCCGCTTGACCCAAGAGATTTCTGCCTATACATTTGAACCAATTAAGCGCTTGACCCCTCAAAGCGCTGGTAGCTAAGGTGACTTTCTGGAATTCATGGACTGGATACAGCATGAAATGGTCATCCAGTTTTTCCAAAAAACTGGTTACCGGTGAGTTTCCATTGAATGTTGCTTCTGGTTTCATCGATGCGCGCATGGTCTGGATGATGTAACCAAATCCTTCCATTGCGGCAGCTGGCATTTCTGGATTCTGAGCCGCTTCTGCAGGCACCACACGTTCTTCTTGAAACTCGGCCATGGTTATTCTTCTTCGTCGGGCGCCACTATCAGGATTTGTGTTCCTCTTTACTTGGCTTGGAAACATGAACTGTCCTGACTCGGAACAGGGAGCTTACTCAAGCTATGTTCAATAAATTGTGAAGTAGACAATACACACAGGAAGGGTATACGAAACCCTTTATTTTTCTATCTTTACAGAGATTTCCGGAATTTCGAAATACAGAGACCAACCACTTGTGGTCTGAACGTAAGAATATAAAACTACTAACTAAAACTCTAACTAAAACTAACTTTGGATTAATATACAAGTGCCTAACTTTAAGATTGGCCGTTATTTAACAAAATCCGTATGTAGTACAGAGAGCTGCTAAAACTACGATACGTTTGAAATTATCAAGAGGACTAAACCTCTGGCTTGAAGACAACCAGCAACCGAGTAAAAACTACTATGGCAAGCGGCCTGCTTGTAATAACTCCTTCCTCCCTCTTGCTTGGCAAAAAGCCACAACTTAAGTACTTGGCGTTAGCAAGACAAATTTGCATAAATAAGTTAAAGCTTTTAATTCTGGCCGGAAGTAGAAAATAAGAAGTGATAGTAAAGATTTAAAATAAAATAAACCTTAGTAAAACTTAGGATCCTTACAACATACACTCACCCTGTTACCCGGCTCTATGAGCTCTGTATTTATTCTTATATACTGATAAATTGTGCATTATTATCTTTAAAAGTGACTGAATTATGTTGTTTTTATTTTCCGGCTAAGGTTTTTATGCCTTTATTTAAATGCATGAAATAATTCTAGAGTTATAGCAATTTAAAATTGTAAGCGGCGCTAATCCTAACATGGCGGCTATTTGTTTACATTTGAAACTCTTAGTAGTGTAGTGAATTAAGTTAATTAGTGCACAAATGTAAGCGTCTTGTTTGTCCAGTGGAACAATAAGTTAATGGTTTTTGTGCAACGAAAATTTTGCTTCTCTGCCAGTTGGGCGAATTGTTGTCTTACCTCTTCCGTAGAAACTCTAATTTAAATCGCAAAAGGTATATTTTAATTTTTTTTAACTGAATTTGGTATTTTAGGTTTTGCCTGTATTTTACAATTTTTAAAGAATTTTTAAGATTACAATTTTTAAGTATTTTATTAGTATTTTTGCGTTGCCGAAAAATGAGAACTGAATTGGTTGAATGAGAAATATATCTGTAATGAAATTCGAGGAAATAATAATAATAATAATAAAAAACATTTAAATGAAATGCTGCAAAAATGTGTAGAATTTAATAGGCCGTTCAAGGAAGTCATGTGGTGTCCACACCAAGTTTTGTTTTTAAAAATACTTCCATTAAGATCAATTTTGATAATTCAATAAGCAGTTTTACACTGAACAACAGTCTATAATTTTTATAACCAGAGGTAAGTTAAAGATGCTGGCTTGAGAAAATTGCAGTACTCTAACAAGAGTTATTGTTCCAATGTTTTATATTCCTACTATAAATGTAATTTGTTTTTATTAATATGTCATTCCACATATATAAAAGTACTTTTGGTTATCATGCCATAATTAATTATTAATTTTGTTGACGGCAGCCTCATCTAAAAAAAGGTACGTAAGAGTGTTATAATTGTTGGAAAAAACTGTCTTACATTAAGTATACTATATATAATGTTTTTCTAGAAATTTTTCATGAAAAGGTGTACCTTTCTCTAACAAATATGAAATTTCTTGAGTTTTAAAAATAATCTGTGTCAGATTTGTAGAATTCAATTTCATCTCATTCAAGCAAATAAACTCAGTAGTTGTCAAATTTCTTCTCAAGATAGTAAGCGACCTCGTTCGAAGAACTTTTTTCAAAGTTTTTATTATATTTATGAATTGAAAGAGATTTTTTATTCGATTACACTCGGATTTAAATACTGCAAAATTTATAGAAAATTCATTATCTTGTGAAATTTATTTTTAGATTTAAATTAAAAAATATATCAACCATCACTGACAAGAAAATAATGGTGATAAAAATATATTTTTGACTTATGGTATGTATACTAACCATGAGCATACAGCAAAGTAGAAAAATTTGAAAATATCGATCTTCTAGTAATATATGGCAAAATATGTTAAACAACACTCAAAAATTAAAAAAAAAAAAAAAAAAATACATACAGTATTGAAGAAAAAATTATAAAATTTAAATTCTATGAGAATAATTCTTTAGCTTTTACTCTGCGTAATGCATAATAATGTAGAAAATCTGGGTACAAACTTTCAAATGATTCTATAAGGAATTTCTGGAGTTATTAAGGTTATTATGAATATAAATCATAAAAAATTAATCAAAAATCGCGTATGATGTTTTCAGATTGACGTTACATGACATAAATACACAACTACTCACGTTGTCAAACGAAAATGAGAAAATATATAATAAAAATACTTTGCTAGATTCTCCAAACATATTGAAATCCTTAAAATTATTTAATTAAAAAAATATCATAAAAAAGGGTGAAAATTGCATTTTTACTTTGCCTTTTAAACTTGGACTTCCGGTGTGGAAGACATTAACTTCCGGTTTGTCACCTGTCAGAAAAAGTGGCATTATCTCCACTTCTAATCAACACATCAAGAGAAAAGTTGTTTTTGATAGCTAAGAATGTGACCTTTAAAAAAATTGAGATTTTCAGCCAAAAGCGATCATTTGAACGAGGTTGTTACAACCGCGGTAAATAAGGCTTACACTGTGGAGAACGTTTCAATTTATTCATCTATTTAAAGATAACATTATCTACACATAATGATTTATGATTTAAATCAATCGCTTTTCACGTGTCATCTTAGCTTTACGCTGTGTTTTAATTTACTATTTTGGTCCTGCAGAAAAAAATTGCAGAAGCTATTTATTATAGGTAATCATTAATCAGCCATTCATGTGTGCTGATTTTGTTCCTTTATATCAGTTTTCTGTTCTGAATATTGCCTATCAATATTGCGTAAAATCAAATGAAATTGTTTTCTTTTTGGCAGAAACGCGAGCTGTAACAATCACTGCAACTTCAGATGCATTAATATTTTAAACTGTTCTGAAATAAATATACAACTAGAGTTAAAACTTCATTTTATTCGGTACCTTAGACAGTAAATATTTATTTTCTTACTTATTAAATGAAATTTAAAACAACATAGATAGATATATTAATGTTTTGATAGCCAATTTTTGTCTAATGATATATTTATAATAAAAAATCCATTTTTGATAGACGCAAGTTTAACTTCCTTTTATTTAAAAAAATTTATAGTGCATAATAGCATGTTAATGAATATAATTTATATTAAAGTGCCATTAGTAAGTATGGACTGTCACACTGCCGTTTATTTAAAATACCCACTCGCAGCGTAATTAACCTGAATTTAATTACGTATATAATCATCGATACATTTTTTAAATTTGAGAAATGCTGAAATGTAAAATTAATTTTTTTTCTAGAAAAATCTAAAATGCTTAGTAATCTTAATTACTAGTTAATTACTAGTTGAGCATTAAGAAATGGAATAAAAAATTCTTTACATAACACATTTCGCTATCGATTCGTCCCCTGCACGTTCGTCTACTTTTACAAATGTAAACTCACTCTGTTTATTTCCCTTCATTTATTCAGACATTTCGATTCCAACTTAAAAGTTTTCGCCTTCGACAAGCTTTTTTCCTCTTTCGCTGAAGAGTTTCATCGCGACTTTTGAAGAGACAGTAGAAATTTAAATCGTCACCGGCAGGCACCAACTAAATTTATATCCGATAACACACTGTAAAACGCGCATTTTAAAGCGTAGCTTTTGAGCTCTGTAACGATCTTCTGTTCACAATGACAGAAAATACCGGAATGGTGTAGTTTTTTAGTGTTACTGCTTTTGAATTTCAAATTTCTAGGCTTGCTTCGTAAGGAACAGGTTTATCGAAAACTAAACAGTAAAGAGAAATTCCTGTAAACACGAAACTTCTGCATAAATACGAGATCACAAATCTCTGAACAAATTTAAATTTTCGACTGATGCATCATAATATTTTTAATAAATTTGGGTATACAGAGTTAGTCAAGTTGAAGAATCTAACTTATGCAATATGATCGATAGGCGGTATTATATAAGGAAGGGATATTTCCTTTACTACCTATATTAGTGTATGTTTACTAATGCTGTTTTTTACATAAAATTAAGATGGTTCGATAAAACTATCCAAACTATTCCTGTGAAAATTTGATATTATAACGCTGATTTTTGTTGTTTGGATTCTATGTTAATACCATATTTATATTTACTCAAGAAATATTACTCTTTATTCTTAGTCATTCATGAAGGTCTTTTTAGTTTCATCAGTACGAGTCACCCTTGGGTAATGAAAGTGATGTAGAAAAGTGTTATTAGTAATTAAAGTGTAAAGTGTGTATTAGAAGCTTTAATTAAAATTAAATCGATGCACAGCCTGTACCTTTAAAACTGCTGCTTACTACCATTGACCTATGGTGTTCATCAAAGTGCTGGTCGCAAAGATCTAAGTATTTATAATCAATGTATAACCCTTTAGTGTGGAGTAATAGAATAAATTTGCAAAGCATTTTCTGCCTCCTTATCACGTGCTTTCGTGTGCAACTAGAAGCATGTTCAGTTAGCAGTCCGAAGGTCCAAAGTTCGAAACTGGGACGACATCGCTGATTTCTCACATTTCCTGGTTACAAGAAATTCTGAAAAACTCTAGCAGTGGCTCTGAACTAAAATGAGATGAATAATTTTTCGTCGACACTTGGATTTGACTGGGTTACAACCTCTCCAGTCGTTCTTCAAGTGGGGAAAATGTAAGGAATTTTCTCTCCTTACCGCGTACCTTTGTTACGTAGATGAAGCACGTCCGGCTGGCAATCAGAAGATCTGGAGTTCGAATCCCGGAGAGGGCACTGCTGATTTTTCACTTATTCTGCTTCCATAAAATTCTAACGACTCTCAAAATTTAGATATTTAAATAAAAATTACACTGAAGCACACTATTGCCCGTTAAAATTTTTGCTCACTATATCCTGACGTAGCAAGTCATTTGGAATCCCCTTGGGTTGATGTAAATTAAAATCAAGTAAAACACCAATGCCCTTGAATGCTCCTGAACATCGACGCAGACTGAATGTGTGAGGCAGTACAAAATTAGATGCAGTTCTTAACGTTAAAGTGCTTAAAATTTATTAAGAAAATAAGGTCGAATTACATCATTTTCTAAGGACTCGTATATATATTTAAAATTTTTACTTTTCAGACATGTTATTGCGCAAGAAAGGCAAACCTAATAATAATGCACTCAAAATCCGAAAAAGTCGAAAATACTGCGAAAATTATCACGGAAAAATTTTACGATTATGTTTGTATACATTCCTTTGACGTATATATATAAATCTGTCAAAATATTGATTAGCGATTTCACGCTTTCCGCTTTAGTTGAAGGGAATAAAAATCCAGCAATTTCTTTCTTTAGGTCGGAATAATTATGAAATTCTGTTAGTTGGTGTTCCAATCGACCGTTCTCCGTAAGAAGCGTAAATTTGTTTTATGTTTCTTTTGATTAACCATAAGATTTAAGGAAATAATTTGCCCAATTTTGATAGCAAAGAATGCAGAGATGTTTTGTTTAAGGATTTATCAGTGTTGCACAATTTCTATGAGAGCAAAATATTATTCTATTCACTTGCGTAATAAAATGTGTAATAGAAAAAGTGAAATAAAAATAAGAATAGCAATTTTGTGTGAACATTTAGAAACAAAATATATTATATCATCCTATTCCTAACAAAGCGGTATAAAAGCTAGTATCAAAATTATATTATATCATCCTATTCCTAACAAAGCGTAAAAGCTAGTATCAAAATTATCTTCATTGGAGATTTAAAAAACGTCTCTTCTTTAGCAGGCTTTTCAGAAATCTTCAGCCGACTGTCTCATCAACCATTTCTTTCTCATTTATTGCAAAAGAGTACTTACGTAAAATAGAACATGGACTGAAACTAAGTGCTGTCTAAGAATCCCATGTCTCCATGAAAGCAATACATGACATTTGGTGTTACAATGCAGCTAAAAAGAAAATGAGGAAAATGTTTTTGCTTTTAGAGAAAATAGCAACATTGACACCGAATTCAAAAAAATAAAATTCATGCGTTATATGACATTTATATTATTAATAAAGAACTTAATTACGTAGCCCTAGTATCATAATTATAATATTTGAAAGGTAAATAGGTAACACATACATAATAATTAACTGTTTTTTTAACATCTATGTCCTGAAATATTTAACTATAGCAGAAAGAACACATATTAAAAAGCTGCTAGTATAATGCATGTACGTACTTTAATTTTTTTTAAATGTTAAATAACACATCTTTAAATGATACTTTAATTATAAAGTAAGAAGTTCAAGAAGATTTGCATCAACATTTATATTTTGCTTTATAATGAGAAAATCTTCAACTTCTTAAGTATATTTCAAGAAATCGGTTGGAGTTTGTTGACAGTTTCAAAGGAAAAAGTAATGATATTTTTCCGTGCTTTATTCTGATGTTTTAACTTACGTATTCGTAGAAATAAGAAGTATATGTTTGATACATTAGCCTTCCAAGGAAAGGAAAGAACCTTTCATTTGGTGAATCTAATTACATTTTAACCAATGCAGAAACCACTTTTATCTTTTAACTCGTCTTTCTCCACTTCCATTGCAGAAATTTTTCAACAAGAAAAAATTTGTAACTGTGTATTTTTTTGCTTCTTATAAGTTATACCAAAATCCAAAATTTAAATCAGAAACTATTTCTTCTTCTGACTGTTCAGTAATTTTATAAAGCTGTTCCAAAGGAATAATACATACTATGGCCATACGCAAAATGATTGATTCAGTTAATAATTTGTTTGAAATTATCAATGAATTTTTTAATGAGAAAAAAGATCCCCCTGGGCGAGGATACGATTTCAATAAAAAAGAGTATTTGTTGCATCACTATCGATTCTGAAAAGTCTTTTATTTCAAATAATTACATTTTACTTTACAACAGTCTTTTAGTTTTTGTTCCTATTATAAACAGTGAAAAAAGATTTTGCAAAGAACTAAGCATAAGCCAGAGTACAGTTTCTTATAAACTTTTCACAGGTTTCCTATTTTACATATAAGGTAAATAATATTAACTGATTAATAGATCTATAAGCTTTTCAGAGTGTTAATAATAATATAAGTAGTGTTTAATAGGTAGTAAACGTAAAATACCAGGAAACCATTTCTGAGAGAAAAAAATTAAAACTTTGTAGAGGACAAAATATATCATTCGTAGGTAGTTTTTTATTATCTTTGTAATTCATTTATTTGCTTCAACGCCGTACTTGATCAGAAGACTGTTTATTTGACATTTCGGAGGTACGCTTATGCACTACTGCCTCTTAAAACTCTACACCAAGAAGGAAAGGAAATAGCAAAGTCTTATTTATTATATACATATTGTACAATGGGAGAAATACATTTGCAGGTGATTTAATGTGCACAGCGTGTAGAATTCAATACACGGAACTGCCACTTATGACAGCAGTAGTTATGTAATTCGACAGGTATCGATTCGAACTTAGTTTGGATGGCAGATTTGGGTACTTTATTCCATGCGGCTTCAACTTTATACGAGAATTCATTAACCGGAGAACAGGGCGAGAGGTAGCCTGCCAATCTCTCGGTAGTCTATGACCAGATGTCCTCAGAGGCTAAGAGATCTGGTAAACGTGATGGCCAGGGCAACAGTCAAACATCCTCGAAGGTCAGGAAACAAGGACATACTATGTTATGCTGTTATGCGCAGAATAGGGATTTATCTGAAAGGACGACGGGTAGCACTCCTGTGTCCAGTGTCGTCGTTCGTCGCACCACTGTATGCACGCCTTTCAGCCTCAGCAGTTGTTGCCGTGTTAACATCGTGGTCCTGCAGACATCGTCGCAATTTGATCGTCCTGCCCACAATCAAATTTCGTTTCAATACATTAGACATATGTTGAAGCATCATGAATTCAGTTTGTTTCTTAATTTACAGTAAGCAATTTATTCTAAACTTTGAAGTCATATCTTTCTTTATACGTTAAGGATATGCGTACACAGTCCTCAAACTAACTCAATTCTGTATCTTTCAACTTCCAAATATAAAAATTTTTAAAAGTTACCTCTTTTGGTAATACTTCATTCAAAACGTAAAAGAAAGGATTTGTAGTATCAAAGAAGAAATACTAAAATTTATGAATGATGATAACGATTTTATATAAATAAAAGAAAAATAGCTTAAAAATCTCACAGATAACTTTCCCATTCCTAACTTTATTTTTCTACTTGGCTTAAGCAATACTCTGAAGTTTAAATGTGTACATAAAGTTCCTCTGAGAGGCACAGGATTTTAGATCCGCCATGAAAACCGATGCTTAAACAGCTTTTATTAATTGAGTTTGTATAATTATTTATTTTAGTCTGTATTTTCATAAACTTACATTCATTAAAAGATGATATTTACATTATTAAAGAAAATGAGAAAGTAAAATATTGTTACAAAATGTACTGACGCAGTAAGATAGCTTCCCCGCAAAGCAGTTTTAGGGTTGCCATAAAATTCCAAGGGAAGGCAGGATTGCCACATGCGGCGAGAAATCGTCCATTTGGCGAGAAAAATTGGCCATGCCATGGATGGATGGAGAACCTTCTGGAACGAATTCTTACCGGTTTAGCCCAGAATGTTCTCGAACACAAGTCAAAAGTTATATAAACCCTGCTGAAGTGCGAGATAGATAGTGTCTCGTCAGTTAGTCCGTGCGGAGTCGATCGAGTTGACACCCGGGCAGCGAATGCCGAGTGGGTCGTCGGGTGCATCGAAAGAGTCTCTTAGTGTATCGCGGTTAATGCATCGTTGAGAGAGTGTGTTGAGCTCCAGGAACGTCTGAACCGAAAAGTCGAGAGCTGTGCTCTGTGTGTCGTCGAGTGCATCGCGAGTTGTAGCGTGGAGAGTCTCGAGAGTACGTGGAGTTCCGAGAACGACCGAGCAGAGTCGGCAGCTGTACTCTGTTGCTTTGCAGCGAAGCTGCCTCGACTGTTATAGCCTTATAGTGTGAAGGCTGATTATGTCAGCGTGTTTATAGTAGTTGTTCGACGACTGCAAAACGTGATTTTGGAGCTGTCCTGATTAATATTGGCTAAATAAAGTTTCGATGTTTCATCAAGTCTTGATGTTATTCACTCCAAATCCACACGAACCCCGTAAACGTACGTAAGGTAAGGAAAGAAAAGAAAATAACGCCACAGTATCTTAAATTATAAGCTAATATATGCTAAGTAGCCAAATTTCTGATGACCAGATAAAGCCGGTTATAACGCTCAGAGGGTTAAGTAACCATGCATTATTAAATGTATAGCATTTTATAAATACTCTCGAAATTGAGGTCTCTTAGAATAGAATTTAGATAATGTTTTAAACTCTGTGTACAGGGGTCTTTTTAGGTATTAAAGAGTATTTTTAAAACAAGTGGACTATGAATGGAAAAACATGACATTGGGTCATGAAGAAAAAAACCAAACAAGTTGCACTGACCTGAAACCAAACGTATCAGTAAAGAAATGTCGAAATGTCTAAGCTAGTATATATTCAACTGAAGAGAAAAAGATGATATAGCTTCTGTTTTGTTTTTCCACTGTTATAAATATTAGTTTTCATAGATTCCTTTCAAATTTGTGTTGCATTTAATGCAACTCAATTTCTAACTTCTCTCTATCTTTAATCCTGCTTCATTCTAGTATATATGTATGTATATAATTAAAAAAATGGTCTTTTTTTTCTTGCTTTTATTTATTTTTTGTAAGATAATGACTCAGTTGACACACACATATACATTTTATTTCGATTCTCGTACATGGCAATCTAATGTGTTCCTAATGTAAATACTTTGCTGATCTGTTCTTCTGCCAAGAGTTCATTAAGATTGTTTTCAAGGAAAGCTAACCGTAACTGATGTGAGAAAATAATTCGAATCCTTACCTTCGGGCAACGTTTTTTTTTCATGGCTTCACCGGGTTACTTTCGTTATAATGGGTATTTCCGAAACCGAACAAAGTGCTTTGGATAATTTGATTATCTCCATTATTCTTCGCTTCGAGTCTGGCAAGTTCTGCTTCGGCATCTTAAATCTTATTTCCTAGTAAAAGTTCTCTGGAAGATTTTGTTGTCTAGAAATTTAGTAGATCGCAGTTAATTGATACAGTGATTTTGGCAGCTCAATTTTATGTAATAGTTTAAGGAAATAAGGGACATTAATTTAGTTTTCATCAAAATAATTTTTCTCCTTTTAGTGGAAATGCATTTAGATGCACGATAATTTTATTTAGTTTTAAATCTTGTTGTGAACATAAACTAATATATATAATGATTTTAAAATGCGTAGATGAAAACAGTGGAACTTTTAACAGCTTAGATACTGCGTAGATGACCGAGAAGACCGTAGTGGCTTGAAGGTGGCAGAGTGGAAAGCATGATGACGCAATTCAGCACAACGTATCTTGAAAACTCACAGTCTTTATTTTTTTTACGTATATTAAACCCTCCTTTCGCAAATAAGATGTTTCATAATTATATTTGAATACAGAAAGTTCCAATTTGAAGTACGATGTCATCTTAAGCAAGCAAGCAGCAGCATGGATGAAAAGCGTCCTACCAGCAGGTGAGCTTATGCGAAAAAAGGGAGAGTGTCATAGCACTTCAAAGAGGAAGAAGGTTGGGAAGCGGAAAAGTTTCAGTTCAGAGTTTTGATTTACAATTAATTTGATTGGACAAGAGGTATCTGCATTAAAACGTTCCGTAAGATAGAAAAATCCGGTGACGTGAAAAATGTGTAATGCCCTCGCGAGGACTCGCATTTAGACCTCTTGAATACGCGCTCGAATACTGAGTGTGGTACTGTTACACTACAAAGGCATACTGGAAAAAGGAAGAAAATAGCTTATTTATATACTACGAATTCGTTCTTGCTAATTGGCTCGAGCACTGGTGGTGAAAAAATATAGCACTTCGAAAAAGCATTTAACTCATAGAAAGTTTCAGTCATAGGGCAGCACCTGTCGGTCCTATAGTAAAGTGCTGGTGCCTCTGTCTGCTGTTTACTGTCAAGAATTACAGAAGATTCTTCAAAAAAGTTACGGGAGCTAAACCTTTATACAGGGTAACAGTCTTTGGTAGTTTGTTCTGGCGCACTTAATTTTATTAATGTCTGTGATAGACTTTTGTATTTCATCCGATATCACCAAGAAAAAATTAACTTTTGAGGAAAAGTAAAATTGCGCATTAGTCAAGAAGTTTTAAGAGACGTGCATGAAAACAGAATTTAGAATATTACTTGTAGTTTACTGAAAACTTGTATGATGCTTTCTTAACTTGAGAAAGTCTCTTTTTAGTAGATTGGCGATCAGGCAAATAGAAGTTCACAGAAAAAATGTAATTTGGTATAATATTTTATCATATAATGCTATAATGCTAGAGTTAATTATTCGAAGGTGTTCATTTTTTTAAATAATGATAATTACGTTGCATAAAAGTTTATGTACGTGCAGTAAAAGCTTCATATTTCGATTGCTAAAAACATTAAAATTTAAATCTCTGTGTATCAAGGTTTGATTTTCATTACTGTAACATAGTTAGTTACAAGAAGAGAAAAATTATTAAACTAATATTCAAAAATATGGTGTAAAAATAGCAAAATATACGGTTTAGCATTTAATAACGTGCGGTATTAACATAAACAGTGTTAGCCTTCTCTGTAATAAGTCTAGATGAAGCATTTTGCAATTTTAAATTCGCATACTTTCAGATAACAGCAATTTATTTTGGTTTGATATATAATGAATATTTTATCTGTCTAATGATATTTATATCCTTTCAAATGAACTCAGATGCGTATAAGTGAAACTACGTAACACAAGCAAACACAGAAAATATTTTACTAGTATATTTGCTAGAAGTTTCAGTGTAAATAATCTGGTAATATTTCATTAATTATATAAAAATTGCTGTTTCATTGCCACTAAATTATAGATATTTTGTTCGGGCTTAACGTATAATCTTAAAACTATTAAGCTAAATGTTGAGTAGTACCATAATTATCTAGCAAACTTTATATTATGAAAGGATATCTATTTCTGCTTTTAATATGTGTGTTTTTAAAAGTATTTTAAAATTCCACCAAGTTCAGTAAATTGTCTCCATCATGCATTAAAGGAAGAAAAACTAGATCCAAGGACTGCTAAGTGTCTAACAATTGAACAATAATACATAAACAAGTTACCATCTTTAGAAAAATTCATAAAATTTAAATTACCAGCAGGATTTATCTCTAAATAATAAAGCCCATCTGCGGACGAGCTTTAAGTCGCTGAATACTCATACTTTGACCTGGGTTCGATTCCGGCGTTTTTTTTTTTTTTTTTTTTTTTTTTGTTATTTTGTTTTACCCCGTGTGCAAGAGCCAATTTTCCCTTAGAAAATTCTCCTCGAAGGCATTAGTGCTTTTAAGTAGCCTTAGCATGCTTTGCGGAATAAAAAAACCTAAACTAAAGCCGTTAAGTAATATTATGTCGGTAACGGCTCCTGAAACAAAACCCAAAAATCCGTCTACCGATGGCAGTGAATGAGTAAAGTGCTGTAAGAATTGTTTTTATATAATTATTCACTCGTAACTATCTCGTTTGATCTGTTTATGGAAAACAGTTTTTGTGTAGAGGTATGTTGTATAAAGGTTAGATAGGAAGATTTTCAAGCTGCTTCTGTTTCAGTTTCCCAATTTTAAACATAAGAGCCCTCTACTGGGTTTTTTGAACCTTATAATGACGTGCATGAATCTGCAATTGGAGAATAACAGCCTTCAATACTTGGTCAAAACGAGTGGGAAGCCTACTATATTTTGCCATAGCAGGTGATAAAGACATCTCTCTCATTATATTGCAGAGATGTAATTGAATTTGGTGTCAAACTTGAAAAGAGCCGTAAAGATATACCTGAAATTTTACTCTATGCATATAGAGATAAAACATTTAGCCAGGCTTCAGTATTTTAATGATAAATACACTTCACGGCTGTAACACGCAAGTTACCGACTTCTGGAATGGATAATATCCAGCGTCGTTGCAGATGTCAACAGTGCGCACTTGTGGGCAGACTGTAACAGGAACTATTATGTAGGCCTTCTGAAAACCATTTGCGTAAAACCATGAGAAAGAAAAACTTGGATTTCCTTAAGAATCAATGAATCCGTTCCCAGACAATGCTTTGCTGTGTGTTGCCGCTGTGGAATTCGTAGCATTCTCTGATAACTGTTTGTCAGCATTGAAATATCCTGCATATATGTGTAGCTTAGACTTAATGATAATGATTTTTGCATATTCCCAATTGTCAAAACGCAATCATGCAAGAAAAGGTCCTCATGAAATGAAAAAGTGAGAAATAGTATGAGTGAAGCTCATAAGAATATATCAAATAAAGAAGATATTACAGAATAATCTATTTTGTGATTTTGAACTGTTTGTAAAACTCTTCTAAAAATTTAATTCATTAAGACAGACTCATATTTGAAAAACGAAGAAATATAGGAATGAATATTTTGATTCTGAATGACAGTTGATTTCTAACTGAGAATTAATATCGGTAACCTCCATTCATAACATTTACTACTAATTACTACTTCTGTATAACTTTCTGATTTGTAGATCACAGATTTAAAAAAACGTCCAGTTTAGGTCAGGAATAGCATGCTAGTGTATTGTTTCGTACAATTATTTACACGAAAAGAATATTTCTTTGCTTGTTCATTTCTCATGCTCTACACATAAAATTTTAAAACTAGTAGACATCTTTAAAATTTTCTCATAATCATAAATATTAACATTATTCGTTCAGTAAATGTTTAAGTGTTCAAATTATACGTTCTTTTCTGATGATTTCTTCAATTCAAATTTATAGGAAAAATTTTGATTTAAAATTTCATCAATTTTCTAAAATTATTTCAGATATTTTTATAAAGTAAAATATTAAAAGAAAAAATCTGTTTCTCTTAGTAAGAAAGAAAATGTTCTGGAATATGGATTTTTTTGAGAAATTCTGTACGATGCTGAATCAGAGCATTTGAACATAACTAGGTTTTAAATGATAGCCCAAACTTCACACTTTGTAATTATCTTATTTATTTAATATATATTTTATACCTTTATATAACATGTTACACATACTTTAGTCTTTTACTATATGATGACAAACTTTATGGAAGTACATCTACTAGTGTTCACTAAAATATCCTGTTTGTGATACTTTATATTCATTGCTATCTTATTTACGTTCTTATTAATAAGCGATTTATTTTTAACAGTATTAAAGTATAATTAGTAGTGTTTTATTATTAATAATGCTTTAAAGTATAATTAATAGCGTTTTATTATTAATAAAGTAAATTATTAACAGTAATTATTATTGAAGTTATCTTCGAATTTATTATTATCCTAATAAATACCTATTAATATTAGTATGTTAATAAATACCTATTAATATTAGTATGTTAATAAATACCTATTAATATTAGTATGTTAATAAATATCAAGATATCTTTTGACGTTCATTAAAGATGTACGGAGAAATGTGTCTCAAATGTCAGTAAAAAAGAAAAAACAGATTTCATAGAAGTTATTTTATTAACGTCTATTATTTCAAACACAAAAGCAAACAGGCAAAAGAAAGATAAGCAATTTTCCCCAAACATGAGAATACAAAGATTAAAATATAAATCTCATTAAAAGAATATTATGCATTAAAATTAAACAACATAATGAATAATATGATACAAGAAATATTTTAGATTCAAATCGTTTAAGGATGTTCTAAACAGGTAACATAAAACTATAGAACATGCAAAAAGTAGAAACAGTGGAATAGCAATATTACAAGAGTTTACGTTTAAAATGCAGATTTTATATTTATTTTTTAATTCATATTTAAGCAAAAAGTAAAATGTTGAATACTCGATTATATTTCATCATTTCATAAACAAAAACTAAACAAAGTTACTTTTTTTCGCTTCCATTCAGTATACGGTTATATTCTTATCACTTTGTGCTCTTTATATCCTAATTAGCATTTACAAAAGCTGAAATATATCGTCAAGATACATTTTGAGTTTTCCTTGAAACAATAATTGTACTAGAAATGTTCAGAAAAAAGTTCTTGCCAACTACTCGTATATTATGCATCTTGTATCATATATGTTCTATTATGCATTCAATTTCCGAAGCCTAGATTCATATATAAATATAATGCTTGACATTCCTTTGCTCATTCATATTTGCCAAAACGTAAATAAAGTTTAATATGGAAATAATAAAAGCTTAGTGAAACCTTAGTAAACTTTTAAAATTGGTTTTGATTAAAATACATCATCGAATTCACGGATATGGGCATTATTTCTGATACTCTCTCCTATATTGCGACAAGCCAGTCTAGGGGTAAAACCAGTCTTAGCAATTAATAAAATTAATTTATTTAGCTGAAATGCTAAATTAGCTCTATTTATAAAGCAAAGGTGGAATGAATAGAGAACTTTTGTTTCATGAAATAAATTTTCATTATCTGTTGAATCCTTTATTGAGATTACTACACTTTAAGATTTCGAACTAACGCGCGTTATTGAGATGGATTGCAAATAATGTAAATAGTATTAGGGAGTGCCTGTTTAAGCACTTAAGATACACTGTTATGGGCAAAATACTTATATGCATGTACATGCATGTAAATAAAAAAAAGGCACATGTATCCATTCTTCCATTTTTTAAAATCCGGTAGCTTGTTTATTGTTTCGTTTATCTGATTCAAAACATTTTCCAGTTTAGCAGATTTCATAGCATTAATCAGTATTTTTTACTAAACTTCAACATATTTTGTGACACATTAACTAATTTATAAACACAATGAACATTCTGAATCAGCATGAAATAAGATTTAACGATATACAATTCACTGAACTTTGTTCAAAATAAAACTTTGTAAAAAAGTAAAAAACTGAGGTATTTAATTCATATAGAAACATTATATAAAATCTATTATGCATATACTCCATATATATTTCTTTTTTCAGAAGTATAGAAATTAATATCTTTTGATCAAAAACGTTTAGCAATGAAAGAAATTCAACAAAAAAGAAAGGAAGAGAAATTGCATGGTTTTTATCTTCCTACAAGGTGAAAAATATTGGAATCTTATATTAGAAGCAATATAAAACTCAAGACATTTAAAATTAAAATAAGCATTTGATAATAGGTTAGAGTGTCTTCACAGTTAATCAAGATTTGGAAGAGTAACTAATAACTAACCAATGAAAAAATATATTTAGTAATTCCGTTTCTCGCCTGTACGATAAATAAAGTTGTTATAGCGCAGTTACACAAGAAATGAATAAACCATATACGTTTAATTTATGTTTTGATATAAACGCAACATTTTTATCTGCGTTTAAGTCATTTTTTTTAATATTCGAAATCGCAGGTTCTTTCCATGTACGTTACTAATTGCTTTGCTTTGTGTTATTTTTATATGGACATTATTTATAACCATATTTTAATCAATTTTTCGAAAACAAAAATCGGAGCGTCGAGAAACATGGCCATTTCAGTGATGGTGGCCATGATGATGCCCGTGATGATGTCCATGATGGTGGTGATGTCCGTGGTGATGGTGATGCCCATGGTGATGATCATGGTGATGATCATGATGATGGTCATGATGATGATCGTGATGGTGCCCATGGTCGTGATGATGCCCATGGTCGTGGTGATGCCCATGGTCGTGGTGATGCCCATGATGATGTCCATGGTGATGGTGGTCATCATGATGACGGGCTTCAACCTCACCTTCTGGAACGGGGCCTCCTTTTGTCATATTACTTAAAAGAAGTACGCAGATAACAGCAAGAGTAATCACAGGTGCTTTCTGTAAATAAAAGAAACTATATTATTAATGAATGAACATGGTTCATCTGGTTCATCATGAGTTGAAAAGAATAATTTACAAAACTGGGTGTATATTTCATCTTTTCATTTAAACAACGTGTACTTAAAAATAAGTATCGTAATAGGAATTAAGAAAAAAATATGGATCTAACTTTCTTCAGATTATGGCATCAAAGCGAAATACTAATGTTTCAAACGCGTATAAGTTACTCTTTCATAGAAAAATTACGTATCTTTTTTAATCGATAATATATTTTTTAATCGATAATATAAGTCATATTTTAAAGTAAAGCAAACGATTTTGACCAAGCATTGTCAAAACATGCTATTTGAAGTAATCAGATTAAAACATTATTAAAGAATTAAACAAAAAAGCAAAAAAAAAAACGAAAACGATTATTAAAGAATTAAACAAAAAAGCAAATTATCTTCAATTTTACTTTCTAATACAAAAATATTACGAAAAACTGCGTATGTTTTTATTAAATGCATAAAAATAAGTATTGAGCATCTTTAATGGAAAAACAGAAATTTTAGGTTGGGGGATGTTTGAAAAATTAAAACGCAGTTCGGAAATAAATCTCTCGAATCCACCTGAATTTCATAACACGATATTTTGCTCTATACGTTAATACCTTTTTTTAAAGCCCAAAAATTTAATGAAGTTAAATGTAAGTTTACCACGCTCATTATTTTGAAATTGCTTAAAGATCCAATTTAACAAAACAGGCCTTCTTTTAATGCAAGTTTCTTAAAATTTTAAAACACGAGCTTCATGATTAATAGTTTCTATAAAATAATTTTCTACCAGCACAAGATAAACTTTGCATTTACGATGAAAAACAGTCTAAAAAACTCTTATACGTATTGCTTATTCCCAGCACTTAGCAAAAATAGCTTTTCTCTTGGTCTTCGGAATTTTAGCTTGTCCAGCAGGAGACAGTGTCAGAATACTGATGCTGTAGCTTTTTCAAGTTGCTAGAATATTAAAATATTTTCTGCATTTGCAGTTAGTACTTAAACTAAATAAGAGGCTTAGAAAGGAATCCACGTCCGATTTTTGAACTATAAAAGGATTTCAACCGCAGCATATAAAGTAAAGAAACAATACAACAATTTAGCGAGCATTTCTATTTCTTTATACAATAGTTCGGAGGAAGTATGTCTAGTTGGTTACTAGATATAATGGATTACTAGAAATTATTATCAATGTTAGAAATTATTTTTGCTCTTTAGAAAAAGTATTTTTATTTGTTCTTTATGCTCCTATGGAACTGAAGTTTAATAATGTATGGATATTATCTATATAACACAAAGCTATATTTGTCTAATCAACAGGTCATCAATGAGAAGGCCTCTGATTTCCCGTGACTGCGTTTACTAGTTTTCTGCAACGAATATTTTTTTCTTTCCCTGCAAAAAGAATTGCTAAGTTCTGCTTTCATGCGCTATTTTAAAAATATTTTTCCAAATGTATGATTTTTATTTTTCTCAAATGAAAATTATTTTGATTGCACTTCAATAAACAGAAGCATATCAACTACAGGTTACCACGCTCTCATTTCGCTTTTATAAATGGTTTTCGTACAGCATTTTAAAACCTTTTCAGAACCCTACTGTCTCAGCTCAAAGCTTTCTGAATTTTCATTGCTTAATGCATGATTTTGCTATTTGTGAGTCTCAAAAGCAATCATTGTCTCTTTGGAAATACTAACTTATTTTTCAAGAGGATCGAGTACCTAGTAGATCAACACATAATTATCTAAAATGGGTAATAGGAGATGGGATAAAAAGACTATAAAAATAGTAGATCACATACTATTATCTAACAAAATAAAAGGAAAGAATGAAAGGAAGAAAAAAGAAAGCAAATTTCAGAAGAGAAACGAGCTAAAGTAAAATTCAGAATTAGGCAAAAAGCAACTTCAAATTGAGGTAGATTAGAGTAGAAGCAAGGATTCGGGTAACTTTTTTTTAAATACCCCAAAATTCAAGGATGCTCTGAAATACATCCCTTTTCTTCAAGTAATTTTTTTTCTTGAAGGAATGGAACTGTTTGGTCTCGAAACCGGCCAACTTTTATTCAAATTTAAGCTACTTTTTTCTCTTAATTTTGAAGAGAATTTATAATTATATAATATTTTGGCAACAATACAATTTTAGTCATAGAAATACTTTCATATATTTCAAAGGCCAAAAAACCGAAGCCGCATGAACATGAGATGCGGTGTTTTGGGAGTTTAGTGAGCGTTAGTGAGCAACGGATAAAGCCTCACAGTCTTAATAGAAATCAATATTCTTAATAATTGATGGTTGCAAGTTTAATTACTTACTACTCAGTGCTGACGAGAAGTATAATATTATCAGTTATGTCAAAGGACGTAATTATATCTTCTTGAGGGGAAGGTTCCCTTCATAGAGGACGTTTCAGGAGGAACTGGTTCTTATTCATATTATACGAAAAGAAATTACATTTATCCTGTTCATTCATGAAGTTTCGAACCGGCCTTAAACTTCTTTCATAAAAGTATTGTAGTAATATAATGCTGACAGGGCAGTATGTCATTATCATGTAAACAGAAATAGGATTTTCTTAAATTTCTGCTGAAGGCATACCTGCGAATGGTAGGTCAGCATAACTACTTCAGCTTGGATCCAAAGCCCAGTGCTCAGGCTGGCTGTCTTTCCGTTTCCCAGTGCGAATATGAGCTAGAATATGAGCTCAGAAAGTAATCGAAGAAAACTCTCATTTTAGACACCTAGTCCTCACTTGTTTTGTCGTATTCCTATTAATTCCCAATCATCAAACTTTTGCCACCCCTCATGTTTAATGTATCAGCCTATTGGTGACGACAAACCGTTTTTTCCTATTTTACACTGGCAATACGAGTCAAACTGAATTGCTCCCTTTAAGATTTGATTCAACCATAAAAAGTTAAATTTTTAACATTTAAAAATCATAATAATGACGGGAAAAGAACTCTCCAATTAAAAATGAAGTCTAATTTTATTTTACTTTACAGAAAATTTTAAAGCTTAAATTTTTAAATAGGTAAATAGTTTAATCTAAAACTGACTGCCAGTTTTAGTCGAACATGAATTTCTTAACAGGATGGGTTATAGATGATGAATGAAGATTATGTTAAAAGAGTGAATTAAGTAATTCGATTTTAAAAGCAAAATCATTTGACTTGCACTCAAGAAGTAATCGTTGACGAATTCGTTTTCCTGTAGATTTCTTGCATTCGTTTTTTTTTAGTTGGAATTTTAAATCAGCCAATGTTTCCAGTATTTGCATTTAAGATTACCAGTCATTTTTTAGTCTTTCTCATGTGCATTTGCCGAGCAAATTGATTAGGATTTCCTTTTTCTTTGCACTACTTTCTCGAGATTGCTGTAAATCTTCAACTATTGCTTAAATTCTTTTGCATGACTTTCACTGCGTTATAGAAATGTGCCTACAAATAAGCATGTATTAGCATTCAGTTTACTTATGCCTGTATTTTATACGCTGCTGGAGTTACTACACCATAGTAAATGGTATTTTCGAAAAGACTGCATGTTTAAATATTACTTGAATGATTAGTCTTCCATGTCCCAAATTTAAGAAATGTATCAAATCAGATAGCCTTGCAGATTGTGAAAGTTTTTATTCACGTAATTTCTTTTGCTAAGAATCTATAAAACTGAAATTTTTAAATGTGTAGGGAGAATGTGTCAATGAGAACAATGTTTTCGATAGCCAAATTAGAGAAAATACGTATCATCTATCAACAAATGATTAAAATTGCCTATCATATCATAATTGAGGGATCATATTATATACATATATGTACAAACATTGCAACAGAAAACTAAGAAGAAGAAGCTGAGAAGCTGAAAACTAGTTTTCAGTTAGGAAAACACTAATTGCCATTAGTAGCAATGCTAAAATTAGAAGTTCTGTATTCGATAAATGCAGATTTAGAAGACCACTAAATCGAAGACTTTTCCTTCTAAGGAAAATAATTTAATTTACTCAATATTAATGCTTATTTTCTTGTTATTTCGTAGTATGGATCAGCTTCTGCCTAAATGGTCTTTAAAAAGATGAATAAAAACTTGTTAAGGTAAATTTTCTTTTAAGAGATCTAGAGTAAAAATTATAATCTCACTTTAATTTAAATCACATTTATTTAAATATAACACCTAAGCAAAACGACCAGTAGGTAGAAAGCGTGTGTTATTAGGTTGATTTCGTAAACTGGAACCATAGGTGTACATTAAATAGACAACAGATATACAGCAGTGCAAGGTTTTTGAAACATACTGTTTCTAAAAATAAGAACTGCAACAAATTTGGGGCAGATTTTTCAGATATTTCTTTACTTTGAAGACCTCAAATATATTGCAGCGTCTGTCTTAATAACAAGTAACCCATTTCCGTGATTTTAATTTAACTTCCTCGTTAGTTTACTTTTGTTTAAGCTTTTACGTATAATCTTAAAATTCTAGTTCAGTTTGACTTTAATCTTGGTTATCTCATGTTTCCTTTTGAATTCTCGAATACAGTTTTGAAAACTATGTTAATTTTATAATCTTCCATCTCCGAAATTTTCCGCTGTTCACTGTAAAAGTTTTAAGAAATATATTAATATATAAGTATTTATTATTTTTACTTCATTAATTTTGTGTTCTGTCATTTCACAGAATCAAATAATTAAGTATAATCAAAGTCGCCGTATGTAAATCTCCATACGTAATGCTGAGAATCCTCTCACAGAAATCTTAGAATATATTCATATAATTTACTATCTGAATTACTAAATATGTGATAATATAATTATTAATACTTAATCTTTAATTTTATGTGTATATATATATATATATAAATGTATGTAACCACAATCTAGGTAATTACTCAAAATTCTAGAGGTATGTAATTCTATAAAATAAAACAGCAAATAATGAATTTGATTGCAAATATCAATAATTAATTCACTGAAATCTTTAGTTAATTGCTACTTAATAATTAATGATTGGTGCTGGGAATTGATTATATGTAAGATATCTTTCACTTTTAAATGCAGTTGCGAAGGAAATAAAATATCTAACATATCTTTATTTATATCCTCTGAAATAAAAAAGGGGCTGATGAGATTTAAAATTAGAACAATTGCTATTGATCTAAAATCCGGTTTGGCTTGGTAGATTATAGCAAAATCCACTACAACTATCTACTTAAGGAAGGATGCCTTCGTGACGGAATTTCTAAGGGAAATTGGTTCATATGCATTTTACTCACGGGAGAAATCCCCAAAACGCCCCTGCAGTCAGCCCATTCGTCTGAAATCAAATCCAAGTTGGAACTAACAGTGTTCAGGCTCAGCCCCTGCTAAACGAATTTAAAATCCGAATAAATTATGTATTAATTTTGCTTACTCTAACAGAATCAGATAATAATGCATGAAATCGTAATAAAATCTCGGCATATGCTTATTTAAAATCTAAAAGCTGCTTTTTGAAGAAACATACCTTTCAAGAATGTTTCTGATAATAATTTTGCTCGTAATGATAATTTGCATACATGCATTTAAGCAAAAAGAAGTGCAAGAAACAGTGTAATCGTCTTTTATCTCCTATAGAAACTGAAAATGAAAACGAAATTAGAGGTGTTCACTAGTTTTATCAGTGTACAAATTGATAAACAAATTAGCAGATCAATTTCAAGTACCATGGACATGTGTAAAGAATTAGCCTTGGTAACAGCACAAAAAAGGAAACAAAACTTTATCGGTAATTGTCTTAACAACAATAGCTGATGCTTATTATCTCGACCTCCTTAAAGCTTTCTTAATACTTTCTAATAAACTTAATATCAGAAAAACATACCATTTTGAAAACTTTGCCGAATTTGTGGAGTATGCAGAAAAAATTCACTTGCAGACCACAATATGGGTTTTACATTTAAATTTGTGTTCGTCTTGATGTGGTTTACAACTTATATACAAAATGAAAGCAAAGATTGCAGCATGGTGCTTGTCTGGATATGGTCCACTAGAGCTGACCTACAGGGTCATCTCAAGGACAGGGAAGACTTTTTTTTTCTTTGGATGCTTTTTCTTCAACAAACAGGCCTCCAAAAAAATTTTACCTGAATTAGCGCATGACGACCGACGATCGAGAGAACTCTCGGACGCATTTAGTTTATATTCTTTTTTTTCTCCCACCCTATTGTTCCGCCGAAAGTAAAATTCTTATTTTTAGCTAAAGGAAAAGGAAACCAATGTGTAAAAATAACAAAACTAGCGGACTTCATAATTTTCTGTTTAGAGGAATAACAAAATGCTTTAACTAAGCATTCGCAAATTAATTATTTCGCTAGAATACTGAATTGCGTCTTATGCAATTTGAAACCTGAAATAATATTTCATATACCAATTTATCACAAATGTCTGTTATGAAGCAGAGTATTCCATGTGTAAATTACTGCTTAAGTAAGTTCTCTTGTGAGTCGTGAGTCATGATTTTCTGCCGTCTGAAACTGTTTTTGGCCTTCATCAAGCATTAGAATGGCTAGATATATTTATCATTATAATCTGCAGTTTTTTCTTCATTATTTTTCATTATTGTATTGAAGTCTCATTATAGTATTAAAGTTTAATTATTGTATTAAATATATTTTAAAACAGAATAAATATCAAGAAGTATTAGTATAACTAGAATTCTTTTTTATATGCAGTGGCGGAATAATTAAAATTATAATTATGGAAATAAAATATGGAAATAATAGAAATAAAGCTAGTCTAAATGTAAATTCCATACTCAAACATACATTTCATACATATTCAAACATACATTTCATACACAGTCAGCCAAATATCAAGGAAATTTTTCTCATTCCACAAAATAAAGCTTAACTTTCTTAATTTAAAGCTTTGAATTTTTCATTTCATTGCCATGACTGTGAATGTTACGCCATTAAATTAAAAGGCGAAAATAAAATTGATTTAGACAAGAGATTATAATAAAATCGAGTCATACATTTTTTTTCAATTATATAGACTTAGTGATTTAAATTTATGGCTCTATATTTACGTAGTAATTAAGATTAAATAATAAAGAAAATAATAAAGACATTTTGCTGAGAATTTTTATTTAAAATGTCAATTTTTTCTTGTGTTAAAATTATTCATAATACTATGTTCGAAATCAATTATTTGATTAATAAACAGAAATGTTAAGAATGCTTACCTATTTATATTTCTTAAATAGACAATGCTTTAAAATACGGAAATCCAAAAATATCCTTTTATATCGTCTGAGCTGACTGCTATTTGAGTAATAAATAAAATAAATAATTTTGACAACTTGACTTGAGTTTTAATCGACGGTATGATACGTAAAATATTACTTTAAACTTCATAATTAATATATGTTTTATTGGTACCTATTTTAATAAGAATTCGAATCCTTTAAACTAATCAGAGACATTCTTTAAAGAATATACAAGCTTTAAGAGGTTTAACACAGATATATATACTAATTCAGAAGTCAAACAACAAAAATCAGCGTTATACCTACAAAATTTTCACAGGACTAGTTTCGATGGTTTTACCGAACCATCATCTTCAGCTGCAAAACCGCAAAACAGATATATAAGCTTTAAGAGGTTTAACACAGATATATATGCAAGCTTTAATAATGAATAAAGACTAATTTTTAAGTTTACAAAAGGAAACTAAATGATTTATTTCACTTAAATCAACTATCAAATAATTTTAGTCGTTACTCTAAATCAGAGAGATTTTAAATGCCTGAGGAAAAGGCAACAAGATTTCTCCATTTTTCATATTCTTTAAATAGAATACTTGGATTGCGGCATGAGACGCCAGGGCTATTTGCGAAGGGTTAGGCCATGTTATTTGATCCTGTCAAAACACAAAAAGGCTGTTTGCATAAAGATAGGAATGCCTTCGTAGAGGACTTTATAAGGGAAACTGACTTGTATTTACATTACACAAGCTGAAAACAACGTAGCCAGCCATTAGTCGGAATCTGAACCCGAGCCGAACTATCAGTGTTCAGCTTCTTTACCGCTCAGGTACTATAATGTTTTCGAAGTAGCAGCTTCGGTTGTAGATTGAAAAGGAAGGAATCATACGTTGGACAACATAAAATATTTGTTACTTAATTTCGTATTCAAACTAGATGTTTTAAAATTGAAATTTTGTGTGATTATGGATTTAAAACTATTTTAGGCTGTGAGGATTCCTTTACTTTATCTAACAGTTGATTTTTATTTTAAAGCAACTTTCCTTTGATTCTCGTTTTCAACCCACGCTTTCTTGCCAAAATGTTTAATAAGCTAGTGCGTGTATTCAAATGAGGTAGAAAGTAGTAGTATTTATGAGAAAGTTTTGAAATGCGATTTTAGAATGTGTTATGCCTGCTTGAAGACCAAGCTGATACCTTGATTTACTAACGATTACATTTATGTGGCGTTGAGTGCTTCTAGCCATTTAGCTTTACGACTCAGAGCCTTGCTGCGTGTTAAATTATGTTATGAGCCGTTAGACTAAACTTACTATATTTAATTTTAAGTTCATCGTTAGCTTTTTGAGTTAAGCCAATAAGCATGAGTCGGTGCCGTCTTTTATTAGAGTAATTGAAGGGTTCTTTACATTTTCTCTGGATTTTGTCGTGCTTAAGACTTGAGAATAATTCCCCGCACGGTCTTTTAGCGTCTCGTTAGTTTATGCTTGCGAAAAATATGAGACGCTATTATAAGGATTTTAATGGTAATTATAAGGAGAAAAATTTAAAAAATAACATACTTATTCGGAGTATAATAATTACACAAAAATTAAACTTTTAATTTAAAATAAAATGCTTGCATCGTGATGTACCTGTTGTCAGCCAAATAACACAGCTGTAATTTACATAAATATAAATAACTGTTATTACAAAAAGGAGAACATTAACTTCTTAATTATTATGAATGTTTAAGTTCAGTTAATGAGTAATGATGTGTAACTAATTATAGGTTTTTAATATAGGTTAATAAGATTTTATTACACAAATCAACAATTTTGTTTTATTGCTCTGTTATTCTCTGACTATTACCTGTTCATATCACAAACATATGTAAATGAATTATTAAATATAAAACACTTAAGCACCGATACGAATATAATTGATTTATTGATTAGTAACCACGTTAACTATGACTACAGAATATACGGCTGTGCTGGTAATGCGTGATACCTTCCGACTCTGTTCATGTCTTAATTTGTAATTGCTGCTAGTTATCCAGATAATTTGAAATTTTATGAGGCAAGATTTAACGTCAGTTTTCTATAGCAGAACTAAAATTCTATAAAAGATAGCTGAATAATTATTTAAGATAAATTCAGGGGTTTGTAATTAACATCATGAAATACTTGTGCTATGTATCAGCTAACAGCAACATTATAGCTTACATTTTAAATTTATAAAACTAAATCTACAGTTGTAATAAATCGAAAATTGGTAATTCGTTGCTTTGCATTTAACAGTTTTAAATTAGATCTTAATTTAGCTGCTCAAGCCTCTTCCAGAGGTACACCAGATTTGGAAAATAGTTATAATGTTATTCTAAAATTACAACGCAGACATGTTTAAGAGTTCAAATTAATTACAGTTTGAAATTAAATACATCCTTGTGTAAATATTTGAGATTGCTCACATTCTGACAGTTCAATGTGTTTTTCCGAGAACTTGAAAAGTAAAACTTTCTGATAAAATAAAAGCATGATTAATGAATTTCTGACATAATTTCAGTTAGACGATGCATTGATTGGTTAACGGACTAAGAGTATGCGTACGGTTACTGTCTTTCACAGCTTGTACATGTTTTAAACTTACCAATTTTTTCAATTTCTAGTAATTTGGTCAAATTTCTAATAAAAACCAGTTTACCAGTAAGTGTTAGATAATTTTTTCACTGAACAGTCACTGAAAATATGAAAGTAAGTAGCACAAAAATAGATATTATATTAGAATTTTATTAGGCGTTACAAAAGTTGTATGAAAATAAAGTCACGAAAGCAGTAAGAAAAATCTTCATTTACATGTATATTTAAACAGTTTTCATTTATGAACTGCTTTGAAACTATAAAGTAACTAAAAAAGGACAAAAGGTATAATTTATCCTAACTTTCCTCTTCTAACTGCGATATATATAATCTATGTGCAAACTAAGAAAGTCGCTAAGAAAATTCTCTCGAATCGCTGGTGTGGTAGTTATTAGAAAATCACATGCTCATTTGATTATATTTTCTTTCTTTTTCCTGTTAAAAATACTTCATGTTTTTGACGGCTTAATTTTTATTTTCATTTCTAATCGGACATGGATCCTCGTAGAATTCGGATTAGGTTGTGATCAGCAATTAAAGTTTTTCAGAGGTAAAGCACTAGCAAATATTAAAAGAAAATATAAAAAAATATATAAAAAGGCTACAAAATATAAAAAGGCTTACAAAATGTTCACAGTCAAAATCACATATAATGCCTGAAAACTGATTTTAACGTATTTTGCATCATATAAATTTCGCAATCATTTTTGTAAATTAGTTTTATTGATTTTATTAATCCATTGGTGCTGGATAACGTCAAAAAGGTTCTGGATATCATCAGAATAGAAAGTTCGTTTTTATTTTATACGATATATAGAAGCATTTTTCAAGTTCCTTGCTTAAAAACCTTGCTTAAAACCTCTAAATTAAAAATTCGTCAAGCATAAATTTTATTGCAGCATCAATGAAGATATGATGAATGATATTTATCTTTTATGTGAGGAAAATTAGGAAATAGCAGTCCCCGTATAACTTGTCTTCTGTGTCTTCAAGAATCAAACTTAAGACACAAATATCTTTCTTCAGCTGTTTTAAACATTCTATCGCTTATAAAAATTCATTTTCGTTGCTTGTTTTGCAAATCAGAATTAATTCTGGTTCCACTGAAAGCCGCCAGCATTCAAAATGGATTTCTTTATTTTATAAATTTTATACTTACCATTGTGTTTTTAAATTAAATCTCTATCATGAAGTAAAACAACTGAAATATCCGTAAAGTTCTTCGTTTTACTAACTAATAAGAAACGATACAGACAGTATTTAAGTGTTCATTTTTATTTTGATTTATTTAAGCGTTTAAACCTGCTTAACAATTTGCTTTAACGTGCTTTGCGATACTTAACAATTTGCATTCATGGTTAATATAAAATATGTTGAAATCTGAAGAGGTAAGTTAAAATATACTGTAACACTCACAGATGGGAACGAACTTCATTGTAGCTCACGGAAGCTCTTCATGCGTTTCTTTCTGTATAATGCATATCTCTGACAGATAATCTACCTAACTCTTAAGCAAATAATAGGAATATATTTTAGAAGCAATTTCTTTTCAAATCAGTAAAAGTTTCATATTTTCTTCCTTTCGATATAACATTTGGAAGAATTAAGTAATTTGTTCTGAGGAATACTTAAATAATAATATTCGTTTAAAGGTTGATAAACAAATAAACATTTCAGATTTATGTAACCACATTTTCATACGTAAATAATTTGAAGCAAATATAAACTTTGAATATATTTTCTTGACAATGTAATACAAAAACGAGAGAAAAAAGTGTCCTTCTAATAAACAGTTTTAAGAGAAAGGGACTACAAAAAGGGAAAGTAAGTCTGTTTATCGGAGCGCGAAGACTGACATTGATTACGCAATGGCTCTGAGGGTCGAAAATCGAGTTGAAGTGAAAAAAGACACGATTCACTGAATCGCGACGTGAACTTTCGATTCCAAGCTAAGAAATGAGTCGGTGAAAAAAAGCTGAGAAATGATGCATTGTTCAATTTCCAGGAAAGGAATAGAAGACTATGCAACAGCTGTGATTAACGGTACGTTGAAGTGATCAATTAACTTGTTGCAGTTGTTTGTCTACCATCATTTGGTTTTAGAGTTCTTCCAAATGCTGCAGCACTGAAGTTGGATATTAATGCTATCAAGAACGCCAAAAATTAGTTTTAAAATTCTTTATATTAATTATATAAAATTACATAACGGTAAAAAAGATATTGGTATTTCAGAGTTGTTATTATGAGCTACCATAGAATAGAAGTTATTATTCAACTCCATTATTGCCTTTAAACTAGGGCTGTGGAGTCGGAGTCGGAATCGGAGTCGGGCAGATTTTGGGGTAAAAGGAGTCGGAGCTGGAGTCGCTAAACACAGGTCGACTCCAACTCCGACTCCCGTTTCTGTTGGACAATTTGAATTTGAAATGAAATTAAAATGAATTGAAAAAAATTAATAACAAGCTGAGTTATTATTTTTATTTATGGAATGTATGCATTAATAAATAGGTATTTTCTATTTTATTGACATATTAATAAACAAATATAAGGGTGGAGGATGGATATGGTATTTACCATTAGTGATTATATTGATTCATTTAGTTACAAATCTCACTGTTAAATTTAGGTAAGCAGCAATAGCAGCAAGAACTCCTAAAATGAATGCCATTCTTAGGAAGCGGGACGTGATAAGGAAGTACATATTTGATGATAATGAGGTTTTTAGAATTAAGAATGTTTTTAGAAGATGTAGATAACTGTAATGTTTCACTAACAGAAAGACTGTGGAATGATCTTGCAGAATTGGAAACCGTATGTAGCCACAAAAACCTGCAGTCTGAAGAATTGACAGGAGGCGAGAATGGAAGAATGGGATATTTGTTCTTTCTGAAATGAAGGGTTTATTGCAAAAAGAATCATTTCTTCAATGAAGAAAAGAGAAACTAGTTTGCTAGACAATGTGATCTTGCTGTGGGTTCAATATATGTATATCCGAAACACCGAATTTTCTTCGATGACGAACAAATTAAAAAGGCAAGGAAAGCCATCTATGAACTTTCATTAAGAATGAAATTATTCTCAGAACAACTGGAGAATTCAAATCTGGATAGTCAAACTGCAGACATTGCAATTGAGTCTCTATCATCCTCTTCCAATGAAGAATTAGATTTTGAGAAGTATTTGGACAATATTGAAAAGGCTAAGGCAAAGAAAATGAAAATAAAGAACCAAGAGCCTTTAGGTATAAAAATGAAAAAATACAAACAAGATTTCTACACCGCCATTGAAGAAATAGAGAAATATGATTGCTCTTGCAAGATACCTCTTTTAGAACTTATAAAAATCTATCCTTAAACGTTAAAAGAAATAGCTAACAGTAATAGCTCTTCCTTCTACTCAAGTTAATGTGAAAAGACTCTTCTCAGCTCTGAAATTTATCAAATCGGATCTATGACCATCCAACAAAAAAGATCTTGCCAAAGCTATACTGTTTCTTAGAAATAACTAATGCCAGTTTTTCCATTTCATAATAAATGCTAATTAATATAAATAATTTCCTATGCCATTAATTTTTTCCGGTAGCATCTATTACTTCTTTTATATTAAAAAAATAAGCTATAACCCATGTGTATATGTTTACATATATATATATATATATATGAGGGAGTCGGAATCGGAGTCATTAAAATTCCAGGAGTCGGAGTCAGAGCCGGAGTCGATCATTTTCCCTACCGACTCACAGCCCAGCTTTAAACAAATCTTATCAATCCTTTCCTGTCTTTGGATTTCAATGGAGTATATAGAATAAATGCCTGCTTAGAATCTTCTTAGCTGAGTGCATGTTTATAGTAAAAAAATCTAAAATTTGTGTCATTATTTAAGGCAAAGATAAAACCATAATCCTACAGAAAATATTCATCAATTAATTAAAACCTACTACTCATTTATACAGACGGTATATTTAGAAAACGCTTTCATTCTATTAGAAAAGACAGAAGATTAAAATTTTATTGATTACAGAACACAGCTCATCCAGAGCGTTATTTTATTAAACAATAAACTTATTAAGCTGAAAATATCTTAAGCTATATTGCAATATTTTTTTTCTGTCTTTTTGTATGGAAATTTCATAGAGAAATTACTAAACATATTAATAGAATTATTTATTTTCCCCGGGAAAAGTTTATTTCAAATTATCTTTTATTATATATAAAGTTCATATTTTTAAAGTTCACATTTTTAAAGTTAATTTTTTTCATAATTAGCATGGAAATTAAAGTTCAAAATTATTTTATAAGAATATTTCCAAAAATTTTAAATAAGAAAACTAAAATTATTCACATATTATTCACTTTCTAAGATATAATCTTAAATATTTGATACATCAACTACTGAAAAGCTTTCGTTTAGTTAAAAAAAATAAACAGCGTTTCTTATTATATCGTTGAAATGGATTCTTATTAATTTTCATCCTTTATTATAGTCTACTTTTTTCCTTTTATTAAACTTGAATTTATATATCTACTTATTTATTTAAATTTTGCATTTAATGCTTTCCAACTTTATTGGTTAAAGTCAAGTTCTTCATGCTCAGAGTCACTGTACACTGTAGTTAAGAGTAGTCAATTTTTAGTTCCTGAGAAATTAACAATAAAAAAAAAAATTCGTATTAGAAATTATCATAAATATCTCTTTCACCGCTTCTGATTTCAGGCCTTTTCACAACAATACGTTCATAGAAGAGCGTCATTCTATGCAATTTCAAAATGTTACATAAAAATACTAAGAAATCCGTTATATTATTTATCTTACTCAGAAATGGTTTTTGAAAAGTTTGATATATTTTAGCAGTGGTTCCGGAATTTTTAGGACCTTGACCCCATTTCAGATATTTGGGCCGTATTTCGACAGCAAATTTTCAGGAGTATGTATTTTATAATAGGTTTGGATACCTGTTATGCAGTCTTTCAGAAACCTTGCTACCCCAAATTGCGTCGTGACCTCTAGTTTGAAGACCACTGCATTACAGAATTAAGTTAGGTTGCAAGCTAGGAACTAAAATTCTCTCTTGCCATCGTTATTAATTTTTAATCTACCATTTCATGGACAGTAACATGGTAAAAATATGCCCCGTGAGCTTTTAATATTAGTGTAATATAACAAAAGCGTTTTTGAACCTATTAAATAATATAAATTGAAATTTTAACATTTTTAGAGTTTTGTAAAATTTCACAGTTAGAACATTTTCGTTCAATTTTTGAAAGAGACATTGTACAAAAAATTTTGAAAAAGAGTTTAGAACTATCAGCAACCTCTAAAAATGAAATAAAAGCTAAGGAAAAAATAAAACAGATGCCGTTAAGCATGCAACATCCACATGACTAGGAAGAACTGCCTTCGAAGACAGCTTGTTAAAAGAAATCTCGTATATATTTATTTACCTTATACGTAAAAACTTATTTCAAAAACATGTTTTCCGTTAGCAGCTGAATTAAGAGACGAATGTATTTCTCAGATATTCTTTGCTATTTTCTGCTGAATTTCCTCCCGTCAAAAAGCATTACAGGTGAAGTCAAAAATATTTTGTAGAAAGAAATCTTTTAAATAATCTTTCTGTAATTAATCCCTTGAGTTACTTTTCTACGCGAAGCTAAAGGGTTTATTAAAATGTAACTATTAATTTCGTTAGTTAAATAAGCTGATAAATGATTTTAAGAATTATAAAAATTTAATTCATATAGTCATTATACAGAATTTAGCAAATAAGATATAGACGATTGTAAACTTTACGTAAATCTAATACCGAAATATTTTAAGCCAATGATATTTCAAAAAGTATCATTTAATTTGAGATATTTTAATTGAAACATAACTAAAATAAATTATACTAGCCTTTTGAACTAAAATTCAGAATTTTTAGTCTGTTTTCTTATTGTTTAGAGTAAGTTCTATCTAAAGCGTAAAAATTGTTACGTTAATCTGCACGAGAAAATTCCCATTCTTCGTTATACCAGGATTGTATAGTTTGGTTTATCTGATTATGGCAAAATACGCGAGGGTGATCTGCCTACGGAAAGGAATGCTTTCGTAGAGGACTTTCTAAGAGAAGCTGGCTTGCATCTATGACACATGAAGAAAAACACTGAAACGCCCATGCGACCAGTCCATTTGCCAGGAATCGATTATTTAGCGACTTTACGACTCGGTCGTTGGTGGGCTCTTAAAATTTGAAAAAAACTGCCTTCAATTCATCTTTAGGCAAAATATGGAAAATGTTTTGAGAAGATTGCTGTTTGTAGCCTAGTAATTTGGGGTTATTTAACTAAATTCTGAGAAAGATGTGTTTTGCTTTTATAACAAATAATACCAAAATCTCTAAACCGATCATTGTTAATATTGACTTTAATTACAGTTGACGGTTGCCGGTATATATGATTGCAGTATTACTATAAATGGTAATAAACGACGTGTAGCAAATAAGTAATTATAAAAGTTACATTTTTCATAAATTCAGAGCCTCAAATCTTTTGTGAACCCCATTGAACAACATAACGTTCAATTATCAAAAGAAAATGAAATTAAAATGCAATATAATTCTTAATTAATTATCTATCGCGAAAATATATTTTATATTTAACACATGTTCGAATTGAATAAGTACCTAAATTTCATTCTATACTTTAAATTTCAAAAAAATCTTTAAATTTCACATTTGAGAAATTCATTAATATGAACTATACCTCTTAATTTCGTTAGTTAAATAAGCTTGCCAAAAGCTTCTGAATTTAATTATTACTAAATTCTACAGGAAACATATCAAGAGCTACTCAGATTTCCTCTGAAATATACTATTTATAATAGTTACAGCGTTTTTTTTTTTTTTTTTTTTTTTTTCCAGATATGTTGTAATATAACCTTGAAACCTCAGATAGTTGCTAAGCGATACAAAATAACAGCAATAAAGAAAACTAAGTGATATCTACTGAGCTTTTCATGCTCATATTTCAAGCCTGTTGATCCATCAATCCTGTTAATATAAAATCAGATCAAGAAAACTATACAAATCGATATACTCACAACTCACATTTAGATAAATATTCACTTTGGAAAAAATTTAAAGTTTGAGAATCCCATTTTATGCACAGCTAGTTTATTATAACTTTGCCTTCAATTTTCAAGAAAACAAAAAACATGTTTACCCAAATTACACGTGTATAACAAAGAAAAAGTGTAGTCTTTTAACATACTTCTAACAACCGCAATTAACATTTTCTCAGTCCTTTAATTCGGTATGTTCCATTAAGAGTGTTTTGCTAATTAACCGTAGAATGAAATAAAAATGTATTTTATACCTTATTTTTAAATTTTATTTTATTTAAGTTAACGAGAAAGGACTAAACTATTGATTAACTTTATTCTAATTTGAACACAGAAAGAGCTTCTTTAAAGCTTCTCGAAGGAATAAGAATAAATAAAAAAAAAAAAACTTAAGCAAGGTGAGTTAAGAAAATTACTAGAACTGGCACATTTCGTTTTGTCGCATTGCGAGGTATTTCGCTTTCTTTTTACATCTGAATATGTCTGGCAATATTGCGTTGATATACTTATCGTCACCCTTTTACCACTTACATTTTTTTTTTTTTTTTTTTTTTTTTTTGCTTTGTAGGTTGTGAAACACTGCGGCACTCTTCAGAATATTTAAATTACAAAGAATTTTACACACTTTATAACGAATTCGGGACCGTTTAATTTGTGTTTACAATGTAAAGAGTATTTTTGTAAATTTTCGATCTGATATCTTTTGTTTTACCTCGACTATAGGTCTGCATTATGGTTTTTTTCGTAAAATATTTAGGGATTTACATTTCTCTCCTACTACTTTCTAGAGTCCATCAACACTGGTGGATTTGCGTTTAGAAAGAGCACTTTTCAAGAGACCAAAGGCACACTAGACCATAGTTGAAATATCAGAGGTATTTGAGAAACACGGTAAAAAGGTATATATCAAATAACCTGTATCAGTCTTCTCTTTTTCAAGGAATGCAGCGGTATGTTTTCGAAGTGTGCTTTGGGGCTTTTTCTTGATGAAGTTTCACTGTTTGAAAGTCACTGGAGTAAAGAAACGCAATTTTTTTCTAACTCTCAGACGTAAAACTTTCTCTTGACAGTACGTTAATTTTAACACTTTTCTCTACTCTTATTATTTTAAATTTTCCACTGAAAGAGAATTCTACGACAGTCATAAACCCCTTACTGAAACTTTCTCTGCATTGACGAAACCAGGTTTTTAAATTTTTTCTCTTCGTTTTTGGTAATAAATTTTCATACAGAGTTCTAAAAATTGTTCTGTGTTTAGCCACCTCTATAAAAGCTGGAGAACATTATGTTTTTTAGCTTTTTTTAAATTGTAAATCTTGGTTTATTAGTTTCTTTGTTGTTGCTACATATGCATTTAAAGACTTTGCAACTGGTTTCTGCCTCGACGGATGTTTGTCTTGTTACCAATGGTTTAACTTTAGAAACAGAAACAAAACAAAAAAAGTACGTATGTACACTTCGAAAAAAAAGGGGGGCAGTTCTATATCTCCCGTTCTACTGGGCCGATTGACAAAATTCAAATTGCATTTTTCATGTCTCGAAAGCGGGACTATATTAGATTTATATATTGATCTAACATAGGTATTTTGACACAAAATCGGACTTTTTCTGAAATATCGGAATAATTTTCTCAATATTTCGATTCTACGACTCAAATTATGCCTAGATATTAAATTTTGTAAAATTTGGTGCGAAATTTACGAAGAAATTCAAAATTTATTTGGCAGCAATGTTTTCAGTTTGCGCCAAGAATAATTTACTTGGAGAACTTCTTAATATATGGCAACCAATTTTCCTTTTCCTTCCATTATGTCGGAGCGGAAAAAAGGCACCTCCTTCCTACCTTTTTATATTGTGCATGAGCGGAAAAAAGTCCCATCGTTAATTTTAGCAAAGTGTCTAAGCCACATTTGATGTTTTATCGCTTTCAATAAATATGCTAAATTTCAATACGTGCCAATATATCAATTTACGTATATCTTCGGAAATTTTGAATAAAAAACTGTAATTTTTTGCAGGTATGCTTAGAAATACGTCTACTTAAAGATGATGGCAAAATTTTTACATATTATAATACAAAAATATTTTTGAAAAATTTATAAAAATTAATTAAAATACAAATTTTAAAAACAAATCATAAAAAATGGGTGAATTTTATTTGGAATGGACCTGAATTTCGAAATATGAAAGGAAGAATCAAGCAATTTTAATAAAAAAAAGAAAGATTAATAAATATATACCGAACTCAATTAGCATTCAGAAGCTAAAATGTTGAGAGCTAATTTTTTAAAACTAACTCGTGTGATTTTTTCCCAACTTGGTAGTTTGGCGTACTTTGGGTCGTAGAACTGAAATATGGAAAATAATTGGTACGTTATTTCAGAGAAAGTCCGATTTTATGTCAAAATACCCATATTAGAACAGTCGCGCTTTCGAGACATGAAAAACGCAATTTGAATTTTGTCAATCGGCCCAGTAGAACGAGAGATATAGAACTGTCGCCCCCCTTTTTTTTCGCAGTGTACCTTTTCTGGGTATACGTCTGCAGTCTTCTTTTTAAGTGTAGAAGTAACGATTGACGGTTTTTCCTTCTCCGATTAATTATGTTGCTTATTTTGCAATTAGGTTTTAATACCATGCATTTTACAGTATTTTTGAATTATGGAATAAGAATGTTTCTCTTCGAAAAGCTCACAAAAATAGCCTTCAGTCCACAACTTGTTTGCATGCTACATTTTGTATTGCTTATTTAAAATGATGATCTGTTGCCAAAAATTTTTATTCAAAAACATTTGCTTTTTAAAATTCTTTATCGAAATCGTTCTGAAAATGTGTAAGCATCCTCTACAATTTTTTATTCAAATTAACCTAAATAATGATCGTATAAGGATCTGTATTTTTCCAGTGACTAACTTCGTAATTATTGTTTAAGCTCCTTAAGGAGATTGTTTAATGTGGCTTATCATTAATCTGTAATGTATCATTAACGTATTTGCCTATCATTAATTAAAAATGGACCATCTTATAAATTTTTCTTCTTTCTCAGTCAAAAACTATTATTACTGCAGTATTTTCAAAAATTTTATAAGTTTATTGCATACACTGTTAACTCTCGGAATGCTTGAATTTTTTTAACTTTGAAATTAGGGCTATTACTAGTCTTCCAATATGGTTTATAAACATTCAAAGATCATAGAATGGTATGTCCAATGCGATGATAAGTCGCGCACTTAGCCTTTAGATTACACTTTCAACTGGATTTTAAGAGCATAGGAAAAATTCTTGAATGAACTTTATCCCAATGAAATGATAGATAAACCTAAGGTATACTTGTAGGATATGTGCTTATGTTAGTTAGCATAAACATATACTCCCCAAGTGTTATCTTTTTGTTAATTAACCTATTTTTTATGGTTTGGATCTATACTATCATTTCTCCTTTCCATTAGCTCTCACTAGAATGCAAATGAGTTAAGCGTATTTAAGAAGTTCTTGGAAGTTTTAAAGAGAAAGAGCTTCAGGCTTAAAAGGTATTGTCTCCCTCTTTCCACATGGTTTTGTGGTTAACTGGTAGCATACTCGACCCGTATTCTAAAGATCCAGGTTCGAGTGTCGGTTAGGGAATTGTTCATTTTTCATGTCTTGTACTTCACCCGTCATCCCCAGTTCCCCTTTAAAAGGTGGACTGGGGATAAGGTATTTTCTTTTATTTATAAGGTATTTTCTCCCTCCTTTCCGCATGCTTTCGTGGTGTAACTGGAAGCAAACTCGACGCCTATTCGAGAGGTCCAGGTTCGAGTCCCGGCTAGGGATTTACTCATTTTTCATGTCACCTGCTTCAAAATAACCTAATAACTCTACAGTACAAACAGCTTCTTTTCAAAGTTGAAAATTAATAAGAAAAGAACCGAATTGGCCAGTGAACAGTAATAATCTGTGATGAAGAGAGTTTCTAACAAATTGTTTCCAAGAAACAGATTTTATCGCCATCGGAAGGCCATCAAATGTCAAGCTCAGTTAAGAAATAAAGAATTTATAATTAATATTGTAATTAAGTAAATAAAGAAGTTTGTATTATACAAACATAAGTATTCTAATTTAAGAATCGAAACAAATTTAATAAATAAGAGAAAGAGACTAAATTGCCATTATTTATTCTTAAATTTTGTCCCCCTTGGAAAGTTTTCTTTCAAAACTTAAAACTTTTTCATAATTTGTTCTTTTTTAGTTTAAATTATAGTAAGTTATTTATTATTAATTTAACATATTATAATTATTTGAAGTAAAAGTCAATCTGAAATATTAAAATTTAGCTGTCAATATGTTTAAATTACAAAACTGTAACCAGGAAATGTTTTGCAGGTACTACACTTTAGACGTCGTAGTGAAGACAAATATAAATTTGAATTGTTTTCTTTTGCATTATTCTTTACGCATGTTTTAATAAGTATTTAATAAGCGAAATTTAAAGCTGATTTTATTTAGCCCAAAGGGGAGGAGCCCAGAAGGGCTGACTGATGCTGCTAGATGTTCTCTGACGCTGCTAGACGCCATAAATTGCCGTCTCTACACGGCAATTTATGGCGTTTCACTATAAACCGCGAATCACTTTTTTTTTAAATTGTTGTCACCCAATACTATCGCTCTGTATTATATTTAAAAAAAATAGTGAAGAATCTACATGAATGTATGCATGTTTCTCTCTAAAGTAAACAAAAGGGCGGTACCTAGAGTCATTAAATTTTGAACAACTTAATTTTGCACTCGAACATGAGCACTTGAAAGCCCAATTTTGAATTCCGAATTTATTTTAGTATGTGGTATTTCATATTTTGTAAAGCCTTAACGAATTTTTGATTAACAAACTCAACGATTTCAAAGACACTACAACAATGTACGAAAAAAAAAACGTTTTTATCTCCAGCGTGTAAAACTGTCTGTCAGAAATTCTAAAGTTGTGCTGTTTTTAAATATTTAGCGATATTGCTGTCGAATTGAATTTTTTGTGGTTTAAGTGCGAAGAACATGATATTTAATAAATAAAGGTAACAAATAAAAGGCTAAAAAGTCCGTTTTGGCATAAGATAAAATCTTAAAACTTTTAGAGTTTTATTTGCTTATTTTCAACAAAAATTTTTATTTTGCTAAACAAAATGGCCCATTAACTATTTTCAGAGAGTGGATTCTGTCCGCATGCAATCTGAATTCGAGATCACTGCTTTGGTATTTATAGTTTGGTAAATAATAAATAAATAAATTAATATATTTAATAAAACATTCAGTTTGTATATGATTTAAGTTAGTAATGTTTGAAACAGTGAATATAGGTATTAGTCTGACTATGGTCATTAACGGACAAAGCCAAGGCGATTTTCATGAGTTAAGAACAGTTTTAGACACGTTTGGCTGCAAACAGTTTCTGACTACCTTCTATAAGGAATGATTATCGTGATTTTAACATTACAAGGCAAGATAAATTTGTCATAAAATATTCAAAAACTAAATTTGAGATCATGGATATCTTTTTTTTTTTTTTTTTTTTTTTTTTTGAAGCTCTTGATCTGCATAACTCAAAAATTGTGTCAAAAGCCTACAGAATTAACATTTATTCACGACCCCCAAACAGAAGATATGAATCAGGTATATAAATTACATATGTATTTTAAGGCAAAAAATAGTAAATTAATAAAATGTTTAATGCATAATTAACAACCTTTAATTTTATTAACGCATAACTGCATAATAAAATTAAATGTTCAATGCAAAAGGTAATACAATAATTCTATTTTTAGGGAAATATTCTGCCCTGCGAAAGTTAAGGAAGTTTTCAAAGCTCACCATTACAAAAATGTTAGTAACGTTTAAATTCATAGTTCATATGCATAACAGTAACGAAGTTTAAGAAAATATATACAAAATAATAGCTATTATTTTTATTTTATAGAAATGAATACTTATATAGGAGTTGGAGGGAAAAACTGCAAAAATTATAATTTTTTACGAGTGTTGATCTTCAGTTGTTATTAGATTTTCGTGGACAATATCCAAAAGAGTCTATGAATGTCCAGGAGAAGTCGTTTGCCCGATTCGTTGAGATGGAGGGCGATCGAATTGATGGAAATGAGGATGTTACAAGCCGATGCTGTTAGACGTCTCAATGTCTGTCATCGCGTGGTCCACCGACTATGGAATCTGTTTGAATCCGAGGATTCTGTGTCTAAAAGACACGTTCCAGGCAGATCTAGAGTTACAGCACCCGCGAGAGATCGTTATTTTCCTCTTTCGGCACGAAGGAGGAGTAACATTACTGTGCCTCAGCTCATAGTAGAGCGTTAAGTTGCAACAGGAACAATCTCAGCTACTACATTGCGCAGACGCCCACACAATACAGGTCTGTATGAAGGACGACCAGTTGTTTGTGTCCCCTTGACACCTTGTCAACAGAGGTGGCCCCTTATGTTGGACAATATGTTGGACTCTCGTATTCTCATAAAAGACCAACCAGAGGCTCGTACATTTCCTTGTTTACACGAATGTTTCTATAGTTAATTCAAAATTAAATTATATTAATGCTTTAAAATAAGATTCCCGCAATATCAGTTTAATTTTTCAGAAAATCATCCACTTAAGAATCTCTCCCTTTCAGCAGGTATCCTTTCGCGTGTTTTACTCTGTTCACGCACTCCAATAAATCCAATTTCATTTTGAATCCTGTCATTCATTAAAATATCATTTATTAATTGTTTTTGCCCTTAAAAAGGCATGTTCAGTTCACTTGAATAAACTATCTTATCGGCACACTATCTCAGAAATGTGGAAGTAAGTTTATCTGATAACCGTTGTTTAGCATTAACAATTAAAATTCCATTTGCTTATTATTCCTTCATTTGGTAATTGCGAGTAGCAATATTTTGTAGTTTGGCATTAAAATTGTCTTAAATGGATGTTGTTCATGGGAAAGTATCTTCTTATCTACTAAAAACACCTAATCAGTTTTCATTTCCAGTTCCATATTGCATGCGCTAAAAACTTTTTTTTTTCAGTTGTATGATGTGGGGTGACAACAAAAGAAAGGAGAAGGGAAATTTACTGAAATTACAAGTTTTCATTGAGCCTACCTTCACCTACGATAACGCATTGCATTCGGGATGTTGTTGACAGCAATGACAAACGTAACATCACAAGAGAAATATGTATAACTTCACGGCTTATGAAATCTTTCAGTTCTGAGACATTTCGTGTTTTTCATGCGTACACTTTTGATTTCAGACAACCTCAGAACCAGAAATCCATCGAAGTGTGATCGCGTCGATAGATCGCGGTGATCACGCATTTGCAAAGTTACGGGAGATGACTGTATCTTGAAAAGCTGTACATGTTGAAAACTTTGTAATTCCGATAAAAGCTTTTCTCTCTCCTCTCGTATGTTGTCTGTGGTTCTCCTTTGCAAATATTTACGGCCGCACGTTTCGTCAAATGTGTAGCATTCGAACGCTAATGATAGTTTTCAGTGCGCTGTAATCGTGAGAGCTCTGTTATTTTAAATTATCACAATATCGAGCTCACAGCTTCAAATAGCAATATCTGAAACTTGGTTGAGCCGATGAGCCGCTGGGATTCATATACTGTTGTTATGAATTTGAAGTTTTTCTCTCCGCTAGCGTTTATTTCTTTGAACTTTTGTGGCAACGCTGCTCTCGAGCGAATTGAGATCGTCTAGGCCAGGGGTTCTCAACCGGTGGTACGCAAGAGAAAATAGCTGATACCGCAAAGAAGCAAAATATTTTTAACTATTAAATTCAAAAATTAGAAACCTAAAATAATGATTGAGTTTCTTCTCTAACTCTCGTAACTTTATGCGATCTGAGCTTTGTTTAGGAGTGCTGGTGGTAGTAGTATTTTGTAGTGGTGGTAGTAAAGGTTTTCAATTTTTGTTTAGATGGTACGGATTAGTGAAAAGGTTTGGCAATCGCTGGTGTAGGCAACCATGAAGAGAGCTTGTCTCTTTTGTTTTCGATACGAAACTATGTAACTGTAATTTCTGTAATTGTAAATAATTCTGTATATTAAAGTTTGTGTTGCAAAAATTGAAGCAGTCTACTAATTTTCGACGGATATCTCAATCAACTATAAAATGACGATACCGAAAAGAAAGTTAATGAAAAAATTTATTTCCAGACTTTTATTGAAAGTAAAAATTTACCCATAATTTAGCGTTCAAAAATAAGTAAAATTAAGTGATATTAAAATAAATAAATTAAGTCCAAAAAATTAAGTGTTTCCGGCTCGAAACTCCAAACTAGGGAAACCAAATGACGCTAAAATCAGTCCTCTGTGTTGAAACGGAATAAGAATAAATCAGAATAAAGAAAATTAAAAGCATTGTTTTGTTAAAAATATGTAAAAGTATTTAAGAATTTAAGAGCAAGGTTTGTATACTTCATTTTACAAAGCAATGGATGGTTTAATAACTTGAGATTTGCATGCCGAAATGTTAGTTAAATATGAGACTATGAAAATAAGAGCTAATAATTTAAGATTTTCATTCTGTACTGCCATTTTTGATAGCTATCATTTCTGCAAAAGAGAAATAAATTATTCATCTCACTATATATAAAGAAATAATATTTTTGTCTTCTTAAGCAGAAGTTAGTGAATACAAGCCAATTCCCCTTAAAAAAATTCTTTCTCGAAGGCATTACTTGCTTTAAGTAGATAGCTTTCGTGCGCTTTGCTATAACTAACCTAACTTCGGAGAAGAATTTTGTCCATTATGACTTTAAAATTTATCTGCTAAAGTTAACGTATTTCTGAAACATATCTTGGAATCTTTTTATTTTCTCGCGTTCTTTTAAGTGAACCAACCAAAATTTCGAAAACAGTCTTGAAAAGTAGTTTTTATAAAAGCAAATTTTAGTCTAGTCTAATAATATTAATAATTTTTTTAAATTTTCTTTTGAAACATTGCTTTCAAATCAGTTTTTCCCTTGTCAACAAAATCTAGAGTATATTTCCATAAAAGTTATTTTCGATTTAAATGCATGACGGTTCTTCGTTTAATTTTTTTCTCTCAAGTAAACATCAAAGGTAAGTTTAATCACGTAAGCGAAGCATATTACATTTAGAAATTTGTTTATTGCCGAACTTTGAATGCGAAAAGGAGAAGAGAACTCATCGAATAGAACACTAGGCTACTTCTGAATGGAAAGAAGCCTGAAAGCAAGATGAGTTAAGAAGGGCTATGAAATGAAAGGACTTTTCATTAAAGAAACTGCGGAAAAGTAATTACAGGCTTAATCAGGCGAAGAATTATAACTGAGGGATAGAAATTATTTCCTGGAGAATTTTATCTCATTTCCTTTCTTCAGAAGGAAATAATTTTCCTCGAAAGATGCTCATTTTTCCTTTCATGAGTGCAGCGTGCTATTATTATTTAACATTTAACTATATTGTAACTAAAATAGTATTCCTTTCTTAAAATCTAATATAAATTTTACTGAAATTATGGTTTTTGTTGACTACTTGAAAGACAGCGTTTGCATGTTAAAAACTCTCTCAAAGTGCTAGCTCAAAGTAAAGTTAAAAACGAGGAAGAAATTATCAAATACTTCAGCATCTCAGTTTCGAAAAGCAGAGTAGACAGCATGTATATCGCAAATGAGAAGGCATATTGTATTTTTGACTTTAATTTTATCATTTGTCTTAATCTTACTACAGGAGAGTACAGTTAAGTAGATTTAAAGGGAAATTGTATTAGAGGTTGCTTACCAAACATAACAGCTATTTGTTTCATTCAGTTAACGTTTAATTGAACTATGCTAGGTTACCTACTTTTTTGGATTTTTTAATTATATTGTAATAATTTTGAAGAATACTATATGCGCGTTCTTTCTGCTTTGACAAAGTTGTTCCGAAGTTATCCTAGAATTCTGGGTAAAACAAAATAGAAGTTTAATGTTTAATTTAATGATGTCACATTATTAATTAAAAAACCCAAGAGAAAAATTCAAAAGAAAAACTTTAAATAATTTATAAAAATACAAATAGTTTGCTCTAATAACATTATACAGTACTTCTCACACAGTTATATGTTAAAGATTTCTCAAAATTTGAGATTATTTAAATTTCAGAGGTGTAGTAGGAATTCAAGACTAAAACGTAAGCTTAAATAAAAATAAAACGCTGATGGAAATTTCGTAAATCAACACCTTATATATCTACAGAAAATGAAGTTGTAAATATTCTACGCCATGAGCCTACTCAAAAATTCAAATCAAATTCAGAATTTTCAATTCCCTTCAAGTTTTTATGCCACGTGTATTTAGATGAAGAATTCTTGTACGATCTTTTCTGATTTTCTGTAACCTATTTTTGAATGACTAATTTGATTAATTTCTAGTATATATCATCTAATTTTGCAACAGCATTACTAATTTCAGAAAGCAATTCACACAGAAAAGATTTGCTACACATTAATTCTTAACAGGAAAATGAATCATCTGAGTAAAAGGAGTGCATCTGAAAGATCAAACTTTCAGCAAATTTCATTTGAACACAAAATCTGTACCATTAGTATAAACCAGGAGAAGCTTTAGGTAATTAAGTAATCAAAAATATTCATATGCAAAAAACCTTTCAATGCTTATTCGCAACGGAAAATTGTTTTTCGAAATTGTTAAGGGAAATCCTAATATTCGATATTTAGTGATTTAACGTGAATTTGGAATTTTTGTCCTTTTTCTTTAAGTTGACATTCTCTACTCTAAACACATTTGACTAGATTTACTAAATTAGATAAACGTATATATATAAACATTGTTAATAAAATAACATTGTAAACTTCCATAGTGAGAATTCACTCTCAAACCTAGCAACACTATTTGCTATAGCTGAGATGAATTCTCATACCGAGGTTATTTAGATAAATTACATCACTAATGATGAATGACTTTAATAAACCTGAAAAGGATCTTTCCTTCTGCAACAGCCTGAAATTTCAAAATTATATCATATTTAATTAATAATGTTGCTAATAAACTCGGATATTTCGAATTTCTGATATATAGTGTTAGTTTTGCAGTGAAACCAGCAGCCCAATTTTACAGTTAGAACCTTCATTTTTTAGTTCGTCTTTTATTAATATACTATTATTTGCAATAAAAAAGTATACTTCGTTTTCTGAATTTCTGTATTAAGTTGCTTTAAATAAGGATTCAGCTGTATGAATAATTCCCTATTAAAATATTCATTAGAGTTTTTAATCCGTATCTTAAACAATGTATCTCATGCTCTAAATCACAACATAAATGCTAATTTTTACCATTTAAGGAAATATTCTGTTTTATATTTATCTTTATCAACATCATACTTTTCAAACAATACATTTCCTGTTACACATATTCTACAAAGGGGGTCCAAAATAACATATAAAATGTACACAAAATAGTTTTCAGCATTATAAATATATTCGCTTTATTTCTGAGAATATCTTCTGTTCCAGAGTTTTGATATATACACTCTAGACAGTTTTAATTAAAACTCATATCTGTGAAACCCTTCAAATCAATAGGATTTTACTTGATCCTCAGTCGAATTTCTGTTTCGATTGCAGAGGAACAAAACTTATTGATTGCAAAGGGTGAAATGAAATCTTTTGCTCAGATGAAAGTTTTCATCAAGCTCTAGATATCTACTCCTGAGTAGAAATCCAGTATTTGTTTCTTAGGGCTGTATTTATTGTTTTCAGAAAGGCTATATTCTTGTTGTTGGTAAACAGATGTGAAAGAGAATAGTATTGCTATATAAGCAATATTTTTTTTCTACTAAACTAAGAACGTAAGAAGAAGATTCAATATCCATTGGCATTCCTAAATCTATTTATATGCATATTTTTTAATTTAGAAATTGTGGTATTTAACTTTCTACGTTTCAACCAAACTTTTGAAAAGGCAGCAAATCATAAACAGAATATAAGAACTACTATTACACACGTATTTTTAATAAAAACTTGTTTACTGTAAAGGTAATTTATATTCTGGTTCAATACATTTGATTTCCTCAAATATTATAAATTTAATAATTCATTAATTTAAATAAGATTACTGAGAATTAAACAATTTCTTTTTCATTAAAATAAAATTCAAAACACACCTGTACTTTTTTGACGAAGTTAAAAATTTAAATATATTTTATCTGTCTAAAACCAGACATCATTCTTGTTTCAACTAAAATAAAATGATGAAATTCAATTCGTATTTATGTCATAAAACTAAAGTTCAATCGTTGTTTTTTGTATTTGCTGTACTAAAATTTAGAATTTTTTTTTCATTCGCTAATATATAGCTTAATATAAATAACTTTAAGGGCAAAAATATTGCCCTTACAGTTTATTAACAAATTTATTATTTTAATAAAAAAACGTTAAAAATAATCGTTCTTTAAATGTATTTGATCCAAGCAAAACAATTAAAAGCACATAAATAAATTAATAAATTAAAATGCATTTTAATAAAGGAAAAGAATTTAGGTGTGTAAATAAATTAATACCGAGCTCAACTTAGAAGTAAGATGATGTGATACGGATTGCTGATGTTCCGGATACCTGGAATCTAGATAACAGATCTAGATAAAATTATCAACCAATGCTATTATTAACTTTCCATATATTTGAAATCAGTTCACTAATAATTATATTTTTACATGTAGGTCAATAAGAACCAATGAATGTCAATTAAAACTTTTTCCTATGATAATTATGAAAATTCAATAGAAGAGTTGCATTATTTATTTGTGAGCCTTATATTTAAGATACTTTTCCAATTTTCTTTATTGGGTGAGCCAAACATTACGTAATCTTCATCATTTATCTTAGCTGTTCAGCAATTATTCACAACAAATATATGACAAATATAACAAACAGCAACAAATATATCACAACAAATCTAAACCGTTTTATAACCGAATTAATAAAAGGATACGTGAAGAGAATAGCATTATCATTGTCAAACTTTCTTCATAGATTCCTTCTAAAGCTGCATTTTCCTTGATTATTTTTAGAATTTCTGGACCCTTTCTTAGTAACTAACCATTTCAAAGCTCTTTCATTTTATTTTTACTTTTCTTGAATTATTGAAATGTAGCTGAAAACTGTGTATTTCGATGTAAGATTTTTTAGAGATTAGAAAATATTCTGCAAGAAGCAAAATCTGGGAAGCGGAGAGATCATTAAAAAATATCCAATTTTTTATCATTTTAGAATTTTATGATAATTACATTATGTGCAGAAACGATAAAGAAAATCCATTATCTAATCGATGTTTTCTGATTAATTCTATGAACTCTTTTCAGAAATCAGGTATGCTGTTTTTGTTCATAGAATATGAAATTTATTGTATTCCTCTCTCAGCAAAAGTTCGCAAATACAGTTTAACTCGAAGAAATTTGTCTAGTAGAAGGAAAGTTTTCTCAACCATGAAAATGTTTGTCTATTTATGAGGAATTTTCTTCTCTCTTACTGTGTGTCTGCAGGATGTAATTGACAGAATATCCGGCTGGCAGGTGGAAGGTATGAGTTCGAATCCTGGAGATAAAGGGCATCGTTGATATTTTATGTTTTCGGCTTTGCACATAAAAATATGAGGGACGATAAATGTTTGACTGGGCTCTGGATCTTCTCACTCCCTAGTCTCTCTTGAAGGGGGAAAGAACATAAGAAATTTTCTCATTCTTTACTGCTCGTCTTCCAGTTAACAAGCGACAGATAAAAAGTTCAGACCCCGGTGATGGCATCGCAGATTTATCATGTTGATTGGTTCCAAAACATTCTGAATCGCTCTGCATATTTATCTCGTGACAGAACTAGTAATTTAACATTCTTCATTAATTTGTATATGTTTTAAAATATATTAGCTGCATAAATTCAAGCAAAATGTTTCATTGAGACTCCTTTCCTCAAGCAGACGTTATTTTAAGGGGGAAAAATTGAGGCATGATAATAACCATTATCACTATTTGTAAAGCAAGTCAGTGTTATGACTGACTGAAAAATTTACTTCTGAGACTATAGACACTAAATAATGCATAAAATATTATCTACGTGAACATGAGAGAACGAAGCCTTAACTTAGAACTTTAAAAAATAATAAATTTAAATATCAGTCTTGTTATCTATGGGAAAGTAGTGATACTGAAAGTCACTACTCAAATAACTGCTATTTTGCAACACGAATAAGACCAATATTTGCCTCAGGGATTGTGTAATATATTGCTTGCATAATTTATTTATCTTCCGTTTCTAAACTGTGGCTTATTTTACAGTACATGATATTTCAATACAAATATTTATTTCCTTGTGTTTAAAATCCTAAATATTTTAATTTACACTATAGCTCCCAATTTAACACAAGTAAAGATGTAGTCATTGTTTCAGTCAAAGACAAATGCGTTGCAAGGTTTTAAATCATAAGAAAGAAACTATTAAACAAATATTATTACATCGGCTTATATATAAAAAACATTTTTTTTTTTTTTGCTTGTTTGAAAATACCTCAGATGCATTTTTCCGATTTCCAGTTATGATCCTATTGCATATTTCAACGCCCTGAGTATTATTTGTCCTAATTGTTTACCTTCTTACATTTACCTTTCCTTTACTAAAAGCCAATCTTAAATATCACAATTCAAAATATTCTTTACCATAAAAAAGTTTCAATTCTTCACTTAATTACATTTTTTATTATTTCTTTATTTATGTTTGAAAATAAGCGGTCTTGGTGTTTGTTAATTATTTGTTAATTAAGAACTTGAGAGTCATCTGCCAGTAGGTGAGAGAACTTAGAGAACTTTCCAAAAAAAAAAAAGAGCAATGAACAAATGTCTGGTGTCTCCTCAAACTCCCTTTTAGGAATTATAATTCTCATTAACGAAGATGAAATAATTTCTTTTTATCATAACGATTAAAGATTTTCATTCTATAAAGTATGAATATAAAATAATGAACGCTTATTTTTAATTCCACATTTATAAGAGAAGGAGTGTTTATTTTATAATATTGGAATAGGTTTTTCTAACGATAAATGATAAACGTACGTTTTATCCACTTGGATTCAAAAAATTGTTAAATGATTGCTTTTTCTTTACAGGACACCTTCTAAAGCTGAAGTTCTTACGGACAGGAAAGAGAAAAATAACACTAGTTTGTTCACAACGAAATTATTGTTTGAAGAGGAAAGTTTCAATTATCGGAAATCTTAAACCGTATCTTATCCTTTTAATCGGTGATATCAGCCTGTAATATTCCAGGAACGCATAAAAGGTAAATCTTTAATTCTGTCTGTAATTTTGCTTATTAGTGTCATCAGAGCGTTGTGGTTAGTGCTCACGTGGAAGTGTAAATATTTGAATGCTTGAAAATGCAAAAGTGAAAAGTGTTCCGAAACTTCTAAAATAGCTAATTGAATAATTCCTCTCCAAATTACTTCCAGGAATATTTTGAGACAATTTTAAACTTTAAAATTTTACTCCATTTAAAGGTACGAATTTATGAGTGCCAAATCAACAGAAAAAGAATGTTAAAATCATCCGTATGAAATGTCTTTTATTTCAGTAGCAAAGCTAATTATAAAATTAGAAATATCGAGAACAGTATTTGTTAATATTTTCAAATACAGTTAATCAATAATAGAAATCCTTATTTGATGTCTCCAGCTCGCAAAACTATACTCATAAAAGCAAAAACAAAAACATACAAAATCTGTGTCGGAGTTTAAAAAGTGTGCCCCACAACTTTATAGCTATACTCTATTAATAGATTCCATTGTAGGATAATATGGATGACTATAAATATCAATGCTATGTGGTACTTTTCCAAGCAGTCGTGACCGGCTCGTAGTCGGAAATGGACCACTTCTTTCCTTTTATATTACTTTGTTATTAAAATATTGTTTATGGACTGTTTTCAAGCTTGAGATAATTAATTTCAATTTAATGCCCAAATCGGCTGTAGCAGTCATGTGAAAACAAAAGGGAAAATGAATTTTGTTATGAAACTGCCCAGTGTTGCTGTTCAGTCACCTTATGTGGCTTCTTCATATCTACCCTTTACACATAATTCTTTCAACTCATGAGAGCTTTGAAAAAAATTCAAAAACATTGGTAACATTATTAACGTGGAAAATCAGTTGCAAAAAGAAAATCTACCAGTTGCTGAGAGGATTAGGACAATAAACTTTGATCATTCTATTTTGATTTGCGGGACATGAATATGCAAAGACGGAGATTTTCATACGAGATTTTCGTGATTTTCATCATGTGCACAGGAGTCAATTTATCTTAGAAATTCTCTCACAAAGGAATATCTCCTTTGGCAGAAAACAGTCGCAAATTTTGTGGTCAGTAAACTATAAATAATTCACGACTGTACTGTACAGCAATGAAGGTATGAAATTATATACCGACCCGTACAACAATTATTTTGTGTTCCTTTCCTTAAAACTATTTCCGCATCGATAAAATAGACTTAGAAATAAAATGTTCCAATATTTGAACACTGTCAGTTATCTATAGAATTTATGAATAGGCTTGGTAGGTGTGATCTTCGTAAACTGTAATATAGTTTGGCCAAACATCCTGTCATATGAGTTATTCCCGTCATACAATATGAAATTTAAGCCATGAGGAGCTGTCGTTGTGTACTAACTTTCTCATAGTTTCCAAACAAGAGACCAAAAACTTTGTAAAAAATGTCCTGACTGATAAAAAGTTAAATTTGTAATTTTTTTTAATGTTCTGACTGATAAAAAGTTAAACTTATAATTTTTTAAGAGAAAAGAGCTGCGTAATTTAATAGAATCGATTCTTTTTATGAAGCTGTAGAATCCTTAGTTAATTTTGAAGCAGGAGACGCAAAACATATGCGATGCTCTAGCCCGGACTCGAACCTGGACCTCTTGAATACGCGCCGAGTGTGCTACTGTTACACATCACGAATGCATGCTGAAAAGAGGGAGAAAATACCTTATAAAGCGACTGATGAAGATTAAAAGAGAAGGAAGCACGTTTATAATTAAATACTAAGTATATAACTACTGATCTGAAGCTTACTGATTTGTATTTTAATAATTGAATACAAAATTATTGGTAGTTTTGTGCATATTTCTATATTTTTTACCCTTTTCTCTTCCCTAAATATCTTTTGAATTTTATGACTTTAATGAATTACGCAATCATTTCTTTTTTTTTTTTTTTTTTTTTTTTTTTTGTTTTTGTTCTGGCTATGAAAAGTAAAGCCTAAGCAAATTTCCACGGTCAAGTACGTGAACTTCCTTGCAGTATACCGTAACTTTTAATAAAAACTACACTAGTAAATAATAACTATTAATTCTCATCTAGAGTGGAATCAGCATTAAGTTTCTCACTTTACGCATTGTTTGTAAAATATTCAAATTACTTTTCTGTATTCATGTATTATCATAATAGTAAAACCATTTGCATCACTAAACTGGATTATTAGTTCTTTTTTAAACCATTTGCCTTAACATTTGATAATAAAGCATTTTACTTGTGTACGTGCTATCAGAACGTAATTACATCGCATAAAAAACAAGTAACACCAAAAAGGAGAAACAAAAAAATTATCTTTATGTTTTGATTGGATGTCTCACGTACAGTAGATACACAGTTTTCCCTTTCTGATTCTAATCCTCTTTAGAAACGTGAAAGATCGTTTTCTCCTAGCATTTATTATTCTAAGAAAATAAAAATGAAGATCTAATTTCAAGAAAGTAATAAATTTCTCTTTTATAAGATATTATAAGAAAGAAATACTTTATCTTAAAAAATGGCTATGTAATGGGAAGACTATTTCATATTTCATACTTCTTACTTCAAACGTTTAGTAATTTTCACATTAATCCCTTCTAATTTTCTATTAATCCTTTTAAGAGATTTAACAATTTTCTTACCAGTTCTTTTTAAAAGCTGTAATAATTTCCTTTCTAATTTTTCTATCAATTCTAAACTTTATTACCTTTATCGATTATACTTCAGAACAGAGCACGTAAATAAACTGGCTAAAATATGATACATACTTAATTCTTCATTTGTATTGATTCTATTGGATTACAAACTAAAATAAACAGAATATAGCAACTTACATTCACACAAATGAACTATTCGTATTTAACTGATATGTATAGTTACTACAATACAACTACAAGCTAAATTAACACATAGAGCAGGAATTCCCAAACTTTTTCTTGCATCGACCCCTTCTAAAAGAATGATTTCTTTCATATACCTCCATGAATTTATCTTCATAATATTTAGCAAGCAACATAATCATAACAAAATTGAACGTAAATAACTTAAAGACAACAATTAGACTAATTATATGATTATAACTTTCGAAAAATGGTTTATTATAATTATATTTTATTATTTTTTTAATTGTAAAACAATAAAAAACTTTTCAGAAACAAAATCACAGATTCTAATTGCACAAAAATTCGATTTTAATTAATGTCATAGCTGCACTTGATGTAGAGATATACTGACGCAAGTACTGATGTATTGATGCCAGCTTTTTAACATTTGGCATAGTATTGCTTTGTAACAGAACTATTTGACTGTAATCGAACTAGTGGTGACGAAAGCGACTTAAATCACCTCCAACTACGTGGAAGGCAGGTTCTTCATTATTATGTCTCTGTAATTTCTAAATTTGATTTTAAATGTTACTTCTAAATCTTATATGTTTCTTTTTAGTGTACATTCTGTTCTGATGTATATATTCTTTGTACCTGTTTCTGTGCTCTGATAATAAATCCTTTTAGAGCTAACCAGCTTTTGTGTTTATAGAAGAACAGTTACAGTTTAACTTAATTCTGAAATCGTTTTGTTCCGAAATATTCAACTTGTTCCCTCTTTTTTGCGCAATTAACTTTATTGCTTCCAAAAGGTAATACGACGGAAAAGGCAATAATGTTGATTTGGAAACAGCTTTTGTTTTGGATATTTCTCTCGGATGACTTTTTAACTTCAAAACTTAACACATGTTTTGAATAAGATTTGCATTTGAGCATCCTTCTTCAATGCAATCAATTCTTTTTGCATTATAATTTCAAGATCATATATATGGCAATTCTATGAGCGATGTTGAGATATTCGAAATTTCAGTGTCTTGGAAGCAAGCATGATTTTTTTTAAACTTTTCAAGAGGCCTATATGTAAGAATGTATCTTCTGAAGGAGATCTGCCCTGTTCTTGATGGTGTGTGTGAGTGTGTTTTTTCTTGTGTTCCTTCGCTTCACTTTTTTATATTGTATTTTTTTGCATAAAACGATTTATATTTTTAAAAAAATTTTTAATAATTTTTGTGTATTCCCCCCTTGTATTTCTACATGATATAGCTTTCTATAAGTAAACAAATCAGTTTTACAAGATTAATAATTTTTTTTGTAATTGCATGGATATTTCGTCGTCGAACCTTTATCATCATAAACTCCGTTTCAAAATTTCTCGTCCCTGTTGGGAACCCCCTGACCTAAGCAATGTAAACAAACTGTTGTTTCATTATTTAAGTTTCCGAAAGGCAATTTTATAAAGTTACATTTTAATTTCATTCGAATTAAATTGAGAAGCCTTAATAGAATGACGAACTATTTTTCTTTTCATCTTGTCAACACAAACTACTAACAAGAAACATATAAAAACAAACCAAATATTTATTGGCACTTCAATTTGAAATTTAAATCTAAGAAGAATAACAAAACTAACTTCTGCTAATTGTCACCTTTTAATTGTAGTAAACTGATGATAAAATTTAGGTTTTATAATAATTGATAATTATAGATAAAAGTATTAAAAACTAAAAACCTAAATCCTATGTTAAATCTCCTTCTCATGTAATTTTTTAAGTGCAAAAATTTAATTTACCAAAATTCACCGTACCAGAAGAAAGGAAGAGAATCAGCGCTTTTGAAGCTTAAGTTGCCAGAAATAAATCTTGAATCTAACAAAAATCAATATTACAATTTCAATTTGCTTTAACTTATTCGTATATTTTATCAGTCTTCTGTATATTTGCGATTAATCTATTCATAACAGATACTTAAATCACTTTTGAGTAGAATTTCCAGGTTGTGCGCTACTTAATTCATCCAAATAGTTAAGCGCTAAACTTTAGATAGGAATATTGGTCAATCAAGACCTGCTAAAGCTGTTCTTGTATATTTGTTTTCATTTAGTTGCTAATTTACGTATTCCTGTTTTTACTGGAGCTAGCGCGCGAAACGCCAAAGAAGCGTCCGTCCGCATCATAAGTAACTAAGAATGATAGTTGGTTAGAAAATTAAAAATACTTTCTATGTATTAATAAAAATCGTACAAACATAAAATAATTACCCAAATACGTGAAACATCAGAGAGTCTCACAACAAAAATGAGCTAATTATTAATTATGTTTGTGAAGTCTGTTTTACCAAAAAGATCGATTTTATATAGCAAGTAGAATGTATTAATTGTAGCTTATATAAATTAAATCTCACGTTTTCCAATTAAACTCTTTGATTAAAAATTTATTTTCGACGCACTTTTTATAGAAATTTAAAAATACAGTACAACTGTAACATATCCGGACTTACTGGAAGCAAAACTCAGGGAATATTAAAAAAATCGAATAATTTGTTTTTCTTCCCTTTATAGACCAAGTACGTATTTGTTGTAATGTAAAGGGATTTTATTTCATTCGCGTAATGTATTTTTAACAAGGTTTTTACAATTAGAGTAATAACGTACCTTTATTTCCTATAAACAACATACATCTTTTAATAAAATTATGAAATGACGCCATTTTTATTTGCCAAATTACAATGCCTTTTAATTAAAAAAAAAATCTGAAATGTTTCAGATTTTAAATTACGTCCAAAGGGGCGTTTTTTAACATTTTGTGTGTTACCTTTCTTTATTAAATATCATGTTCCTCGCACTTAAACCATAAGATCCACTGCAACAGCAATATCGCAAAATAGTTTTAAAACGAGCATATCTTTAGAATTTCCGATACAGAGACTCACGCGCTGGAGATATAAATGTTTTTTCTGCACAACGTTGCCATTGCTCGCTTTTAAATAGTTGAGTTTGTTACTCAAAAATTCGTTAAAGTTTTAAAAAATAGGAAATCGATAATAAAACAAATTCCAAATTTCAAATTTGGGATTCCAGATGCCCATATTCGTAGTAAGATTACATCATTCAAAATTCGATTGTTCTATGTACCGTTGTTTTATCACAATACGAGAAATATACATACATTTATGCAGATTTTTCATTATTTAATTTCTTCAAATATAATGCAGGACTCTAAAATTTTGTGGCAACAGTTTGAAAAGTGAACCGACATTTATGAGTCCGACGCAAAATGCCAAAGCGAAAGCAATAGTCCTTCAGGACTCAAGTCCCTTTGGACTAATAATTAACTTTAACTTTTGTAAGCTTTAAACCTGAGTGCATAATGTTGCTTTATCCCTCCTTCCCATCTTCGATTGTTTATCGCTTTGGTTGAGATCAGTACTCAGACAACCTCAGTTCTTGAGTATACTGTATATAAACCGAATTCCTATTTAAGCTTTGCGGCCGATGACCAGAGGTTCGAATATTCCTTACCGCTTTGCTTTCCACAGCGAGTTGAGAAGGCCAACTGAGACCGCGAAACTGAATCCGTTGAACTGAGAAAGCGAAAGGCTTTGGGCTAGAAAAGTTTATTTTGCCCAGTTTGCTACTCCTGCTTAATACGCAGTACAACAATGAGAGTACGACTTAGTAGCTAAATTCAGTTGCACAAGCAAGTTGCGTTAAGTTGCGAAGTTGCGTTAAGTTTTGTTAGTTGCCTTCTTCCACTTTAGAATTAAACAAAGAAATGATTTTTTTTTTATTTTTACGCATAGAAATTCATGTTTGTACAGTTTATATATCTACCTGGAACTGTAGGACCAATTTTATTTATACAGTCATTTGAATGAGATTTATAGCTTCTTAAAAACTTATGAATTTTACATTTTAATATTATATAAATCAGCGAAATAAGACAAGTTGAGATAAACAGTTTAAAAAACAATCTTAATTTTCCTCTAACTCTGAAATTCGTTAAAAGGAAGAACAAGAGGACCAGATAATTACAGCTCAATATTTAAACTATATCGATTGAAAAGTCTGCCAATAAATCTTAAACGCTGAAGCATTCATTAAATGCCTCAGTACCATAGCACACTGCAGAATATCTCTATCTTCTCCCCACACACTTTTCAAATATATATTACATGTATGAAGTTAATTCATTTTAGTGCTCGAATGTGGCTTTATCTTTAAGTATCTTCTTGCAGTTAGAAAATTATAATCTAGCCCAACAGCTTTATAACTTTAGCTGGAGATAATTTTTCGTCATTGCTGTCTCCTACTCCAACTCGTTATTTATCGCAAAAGCCAAATCAAACGAGTACCAGGAAGTCATTCTGAAAACTTTTCTATATCGCGTAGGCGTTAACTACCGTGAGAGGGCGCATCCATCGCTCATCATCCGGAAGCCCAAGAGGAACAAGCAGTCGAGATGAAGCGTTCGTTCCTTTTGCTGCTTCTCCTGTTCTTGGCCGTGGAAGGCCAGCGGATCGCACTGAGGAGAAGTAAGTATCTTCAAATCCCTCTGTCAATGACCGGGACGTAATCCACTCTTCGAAACGTGCTTCTGTTTGCTAAGTTACTCAAGAATGAGAAAGGCGGGAAACCTTGTTGACAAAGAGCAGAAGACCATGCTATAATCATTCGTGGTGTGATGGGCTTTACTGGAAGGCAATATATTCGCGCATTTATTTTTGTGTATTTAAACTATGACCTTTCTTATTTCTAATAATTTCACAGCTTTATAAATTTTGAAACTGTAGCCAATTAAAAAAAATCAGAGAAAATTAATTTTGATTTATCTTTGAAAAAATAATTGTAAGTTAGTTTTCAAATCAAGTACAGTAGACACAACAAAATTCAGTAACTTAAATTTCAGCGAAATATTCTTGGAGACTTTATCTTTTTATAAAAAAATTGCCATTCATGCTTTTAATCGTTTCATGTGTATTTTACAGTTGTTAAAATATAATGACTGATTTTCTTCTACTATGATTAAGTAAATAGTTTATTAATATGTGATAGAAACATGAAAAATTACATCGCACTTTAGTTTTAGTTTTTAAAATGATTTTTATCTCAAATATTACAGTAATTAGAATAAGTTTGCTAACGTGTATAATAATTTGATATTTATCAATAAGAATTTGGAAGCTAAAACAACTGTTGCTCAAATTAGAATTCAAAGCAAATAATGCTGATTTCAGGTTTATATCAGTAGGAGTTAGAGATATTTTTTTTTGTCATCTTCAATTAAAACCTTTTAACGGCTTTATCAGTTTAATGTACATGAAGTATAGATTTTAGGTTTACATTTAACTAAATATTGTGAAAAACCTGTATTGTGATTTACCTTGTAACTGCCTACGTGTACAGACTTTTCTGGAAGAAAACATTTAACCAAAGAACGCGGACTTTTAAAGGAATTTCATTTTTCCTTTTTTTGAACAAATGTAATCTAAATTATGGGCAAGTCGTTATTAATTCGAAAATATGAATGGAAAGATAAATTAACAGCATGAAATTACGTTTAATAAAAAGTATTAATTGTTTTAATGTCATAAATTTAACATTGTTTTATCTATTATAACTTATCAAAATTTTATCATATACGACTAAAATGAAAATCACGAGAAGCCTATATAAAAATGGTATTGCGATATTAAGAGAATTATGAGGAACAGTAAAAGTGATAGTATAAATATGACAAATGAAAAAATAATTAGCTTCAATGCATTGAGTTCTCTGTTTTGACAATTTTGATTTAAAATTCACATGCATCGCAGCTTCGCAATTTTACTTTTAGTCACACATGACTAAAATTATTATGATAGTAAAACAATTATTTTTACTAACTTAAAATTATGTTTTTATGTTAACTTAAAATTATATTTTGTAGTTGATATATATATATATATATATATATATATAATTTAAAGTTAAGTTGTAAGAACAAACGAAAAAAGACATATAAATATATATATATATGCACAATAATTTTAACAAAATTGTTCATCTTGAAATGCATTGTAGAAAATGACATCCATCTGAAGCATTAAGATAAAGCTTTCCCATATCGCTTATATTATTGGAATAAAACAACAGTCAATGCGCTCTTAACTATAATTTCATCCAATCTGTTCCTTTTAGTCTTGTAGAAAGCACAATTCCAATCGTGATGAAGTCATCGTCATCTATATTTTACATATTTAACTAGTTCAGTTAATCGGTATAAAAACTTGCAAAGAAATAAATGCATTAAATCCTAGGACTCTTCCTCCTCTAAAATTCAAATTCAAATTTTACATCTGGAAGCCAAAGCAAAGAGACGAAAGAACTAATCTGCAAGATTAAATTTTTCTTCTGAGGTTAATTCATATTTTTTTTCTTCAGGGGTGAAACCTGGTGACACGAACGCTGCCATGTTTAACAAAATCACTAAATTTTGATGATTAGGATATTTTTGCGTCCCTGCAGACAGATTTGCATCTTTACATTATCCAATGAATCTACTTTTCCTGTAAAAGACTCTAATTTCACAAAATTAATCTAAAATTTGATTTGTCAATAACTATTAAATAATAAATTACTTTGTTGTTTAGAACAAAGGAATCAAATGGAAGTAAAAGGTGCTTAACTGTGTATGAGAAATGACTGAAATTTTGTGTTATATTATGGAGTCTATGAGTTCCTTTCGAGCCATTCATAGTAGACCCTACGTGAAAGACTGCGTAGCTTTCTGCTTGGTTTGAAGAACAGATACTAGAGAAAACGGTTTAAATAACTATTTTTTTATGAACTAACGTAATAATATACGCTCATTCGATGATCACCATTCACCACCACTTGTGGCTAAATAAATTGAACAGAAAATAAAAATGTAAAATCAAAATAAATTAGGATGGCTAAATGACTAGCTCCTTAGTTATCTAAACCGCTAAATCGCCTGCACACAGCAAAGCCAAGACTAGAATATCAATACAATCTGAAGAGGGTGTCTAACACCAACTAGAGGTCTATTTCAATTAACGCGACATAAACTCAGAACTAACTCCGCTACTACTCTTCACGAACTCTTAAAATGCAACTTAAATACTGCTTTGATTTTGAGCATACTTAAATTTTGCAAACCCATTAAAATTTACATTCCGACAGGAAACTGAAATAAGGAGGGAAAAGAAAGTCAAACTAAAAATAATTTGTTTGAGTAACGATGTATACAAGCAACTGTATGGCTTAGAAAATTTTCCATGCCATATAATCTATTTAAATTGAAGGCATTTAAGAGAAATTCAAAGCGAACTACAGAAAACAAAATAACTTCTTTTGAAATTGTGTTTTCGTTTTAGATAAAATAGCATCCATTATTCCTTTTTTTTTTTCCTATAATGCTAGGATTGCTTTCACAAAACTTAGCAATTTATTTTAAGAAATTTAATTCAATGTTTTCAAATGACAGTTTTTGAGAGGAATGCTAAAAAATATGCAGCTTGGATCATTGTTTAAAGATTGGTTAATTGATTTTAATAAAAGCCAAGAATTCAAGGGCAGTCTGAAAATATTGCTGAAGGAAATAAAGCTGGTAATCACATATCTTGTACAAAATCATATTTTAGATGATTTTACTTACAGGTACTTTCGATTTTATTTACAGGAACTTTCGAAACTTATATTTGACTAAATGAGCATCATATAATATAGATTTCAGATTTGGAAAATCCAAGGTGATTTCAAAATCCTGCGAATAATACAATAACCATTTATTCTTCGAAAGAGAATCCTTTTCATTATGCTCCTTAATTTTAGCAGCTAGCAGCTATTTTTAGTTTTGATGACAGAGTTAATTAGCGCATTTCGTGTTGCTTATTGCGAGTGATTAGAAAGAACTGGTACTAGTACTAGAGCTTCCCACCTGTTGAGTGGAAGATATCAACTTTAATTAACTGACACCAATGTGAATGACGTCATTTGTTTCATTTCAAGATGAGACTGATACTCCTCAACATTGTTGTCTTTGCCTTTAAATAATGCACTGTAGTAAGATTACGAATTATAGGAAAAATTAAACGGATGAATCTGTATGAACCTGAAGATCACACTCATCTTCTCCGCTTATTGAATTCAGATTGGTAAAAGATGATTCTTCAGTGACAGAATATCCTATCAAAGCTTTTCGTACTTGATCTATTTAAAGTATTGTGGACTGTGTCTTTTCCATTCAGATATGTAGCGCTTCGATTAAACGGGTTTGACTGAAATTTTTCTACTTTTTTATCCCGTACCTGTCAAACACTCTTTTCAGAGTTTTTCGTCAACACGGGATTTCAGAGCGGCAGAATTTCCTTATCTTAAAATTAACAAAAAATGTTCTCTAGAGGCACTATAAATGAGCGAAGGTCCCTTTTCGAATACCATCTGATAGAAAATGAAAGTGCAATTTCTGTATCCCGTCTTTTAAGGTTTCCATCTTCAAAGTCCAATTGGGACAGTTACATTATGTTCATACAGTGTTACAAAAAATTCATGTAATGCATCTAAGCATTACCTTACATTAAGAGTCCTTGAATGGAAAAGAAGCGATAACTGTAGATGGAAAAAAAAGGAAAGGCATTGATCATGCTAGTAATCCTAAAGAGGCAGATCTACTAAAGGAATCTTTCTGCTGGCTAGAAAAGGTAAATTTTGACATTTGAATAAATCAATAGATGGCGCACATTTTAAAAACATTTCTTGTGAGCTTAACTTGTAACTTCTCGAAATGCGAAGTGAAAAGACTTAAGCCTAAAAGAAGAGGATCAATTGTTAAAAGTTTTTAAAGGTCTTGGCAAGTGTAACGAGAGAAAAACTACATATAAACCAGGATTGTTTCCAAAAGCATAGTGCATTTTACTTAAACGAGGAATTATAATTAATGAAGAACTAATAAAAAATGCAAATGTCTCAAGGAAGAGCAAAAAAGATAAAAAATCGGGAGACATTGAAATTACATTTTTAGGGCGATTTCAAGCAAGGGAGCTAAAAATTGTTTCTATTTATAAATCTTTTTTCTCTAAATCGCTAAATGCTAAGAGAACGCTTTACAACACTGATATGTCTCATAAGTTAGAGAAAGAGAAATACACCATTATTCCTTAGAAATTGCATGGAGGGAATCATATCATTATGCAGCTGATAATGTTATGAAAGATGTTTTACTTGAACTACTAATGAATACAAGTCACTCAGAATTTATAATACAGATGTAACTAGACTGCGTCACAAAACATTACCGAAACACACCTTAATAACTAAAATGAAACAGAAGTTGGTTCAAGAAATTGAAAGAATAAGTTGCCTTGTTTTAGAAGTGATTAGACAGGGTTTCTAATGCTTACCACAGTAAAATAATCAGTCGTTGCCTTTTTAACGAGTAATGCAGACCCAACTTATTGAGAAGATTCTTGACAAAAGCAGAAAACCTCGATGTTTGTAAGGAATCAAAAATTTACTTCTAACTCACTATAACAACAACAATTCATGGAAGACAATTAATATTTTCAATCATTTTCTTTTGAAATGGGACAGCGAAATGATAAATGAAAAAATAGTTTTATTACACAGATAACTATTCAGCACACATCTCTTACTGAAAAATGGTAGTGTCTCTCCTACAAATACAACTTCTAGCATTTGACCTTTAATTTTACAGTATTATGAAAGCTTTCAAATGTCATTACAGAAAAGATGTTAAAGAAAAGATGAAGAGAACTGAATTTTGTGAAAGTACAAGCAAATCTATATCTCTGCTAGGGGCTATACATATTATTGTCAATGCAAGGTCTCTCTTAAAATCATCTTATCTTTTAAAATCAGTGCAAAACCTGCTTTAGATGTGGCGTTTACGTAAAGGAGCCTCAGAAAATTGAAAACTATAGCTAATGCTTCAGATATCGGTGAGGGAAGTTATAAAGGTTCATTTTTAATATAAGTGTCATTTCACAGCAATATTAAGATAACATGTGTAGAAAATGACTATGAAAGTGTTAAAAAAACTGTAAAAACTGCGACATTGATATAGAAAATGTAATTGCATACCATCATGAGTCTAACCTAAAAAAGCTCTGCAAAGTTTAAAAAAATTCTTGAACTGAAAGGTACTGATAAAAAACGCTGTCAGCAGTTTTATGAAATTGAGAAGGTGATTGAAAATCTATTGGTGACTAACTTGAAACAAACGCAGAGAGAATAGTTGTTTGTAAGAGATGAAATTTCATCAAGAACATAGTTATAAAAATATTTTTATAAAACATTTAAAATAAATTTCAAAGCTGCATAAATAGTTTAATTTTAGCATTAAATTTTAATTATTATTTTATGATTAATTAAAGAACTAATTGTTAGTCATTATTTTACTTGAAAATTTTAAAACTGATATCATTGTTTGCAAAATAGAAATCGCCGTCTATTAAACTCAGCCACTTAATAAACTCAAATACGTTTGAAACGGAAGCGATTTTATTAAGCGGTAGGAACTGTTTTCTTTTTCGCACAAGATATTAATTTTTGAAGGTATGAAAACGTTTTCTTTATCACTATTGAGGAGGATAAAAAATTATGGCATAATTAGTATTTTATATGTTATTTATTCATCCTTTCCAAGGTCATGTAGATATGTATTTAAATGTATAGAAATTGAAATTGAATTCTATTTCCTCTTAAATTTAAAAACAAGTGCTACTTTATATTAAATTACTTTTGGCAAATTATATATAATAATTTTATTTCTATAGATCATAATTCATCTACGAATGCTGCTTACTTTAATGAATTTAAAATACGTACAAACTATTGGGAACGTTCCAAAAAATTATTTTTTAATGAAGCTCTTTATTTCACGTGATTGATAAATTAATAAATAATTTTGTTTGTATTTTTCATATTTAAACATGTAACTTCAAACAGTTCATAATAGAAATTAAATCCGTTTTGTGAATATGAACATGGTATTGGGTCTAAAATTGATATTTTATCAAAAAAAGGAGACAAAATAAAGAACCAAATGACCATAAAATTATTTAAAACATGTAATTATAAAATTACAACATTTATAACTTTAAAAATATTACAAAGTTCTACAATATTACAATATTTTATTTTATATGCACAAAAAAGAAAACGGTTCTTATTAATTTTATCAGAATTTTCTCTAATATATGTACTTCTTCATACATTTGTGATCTTCAGCTTATAATAAATATAAAAAGAATATGAGCCAAAGAAAAGAAACAAATACTTTGTGATATACTTTGTGAAACGATAGCCCTGAAAACAACTTATTTTGGAATATTGTTAGCTTCATGCTACTGTCTTGGAATTCCCTCTATGAATTTCTTAAGGCGTAGAAAATTTAGAAACGATTTTCACTTAAACTGCATGAGAATGCACCTGGAAATCTTTTTTTCCCTTTGACAGCCATCATCTCCAACCTGTCAGCAGTCGTCAGAAAAGATCGCAGTTTGAGACTTACTTCTTTCGAGACTTATTCTAGTTCAAAATTTGATACCTCAAAAGTGGGGTTTCAAAATGCAGTAAAACGTTTTATTTTTATTTCACACGTAAAAAGAAAATTTTGAAATAAATTTCGAAATATTAAAAAACTAATGCAATAAATTATTATAAAAAATATCATTATAATATATTACATAATATGAATTATTATTATTATAAAATATTCAGGAAAACGTAAATTACTTTTATAGTAGCCTTTATAGATGCACAAGTAGTGCACCTATAAAGTTCAAAGCTTAAAGTAAAAAGATTTTATAAACCTTCTGCATCTGAGCTACTTTCATAGACGGAGGGATAGGTCGTATTTCAGTCTCAGTAGGGGTTAGTTAAATCAGTTATAATGTATTTCTTCCGCCTTCCTAGCGTGCTTTCGTGGTGTAGTGGTTCTTCTGCACGCTGGGCCGGTATTCCAGAGGTCAGTGGTTCGATTCCCGGTGAAGACGTTTGCTCATTTTTCATCTTTCCTGCTTCCCCAAAATTACCTAATGCCTCTACAGTGGCGCATGAACTAAAAGGGTGTTGGATGATGATTTTCCTTCTCCAGGATTTGGCGATTGAGTCCCCTAAAAACCTCAGTCTCCCTTTAAAGAGGGAGTATATAAGGTATTTCTCCCGCCTTCCTAGCGTGCCTTCGTGGTGTAGTGGTTCTGCACGCTGGGCCGGTATTCCAGAGGTTCGCGGTTCGATTCGCGGCGAAGGTGTTTCCTCATTTTTTATCTTGCCTGCTTCTAATTAACCTAATGTCTCTACACAGTGACTATAACCCTACAAATGGACATTGATTTCTATACAATGGACTGTTCTGCTTAATGCTCATTCTCAGTGCACTCGATATGTATCAAAATACCTTGAAAACGAAGGAATCGGCCATATAGCGTGGCCTGCATATACATATGTTAGATTTTAAATTAGGTTAAACATAAGAGAGGCGCACTTACATCACCGACTTGCATCATTGCTAATGCCATTAAAAAATTTTCAGGAGCTTTAGAATACGATTCAATATGAATATTCTTAATTAGCGCAAATATTACTAAACAATGTAATCAAAAGCTTGAAAAATCAATGCTGTACTTGCTTTCTGTCAGAATTGCCCAAATATCCCAATAAAACTGTATCAAATCTAAGAACAAAATTTTATTTAAAATTAATTAAATTTTTAAAAAAATAATCCGTTATGCTTTGAAAATGCATTAGACATTTCATATAAAATTTCTTTTTTATTTTAATTTTCAAAACGAAAATAAGCAAATGGATGAGATGACTAAATACTGGTTTACATCAAACTCAACTTTTGATGCCATGGGTGAAAAAGTTACCAGCCTCATCTTTTTTTCGCGGTCTTTCCATATAATATGTGAAATTTCTCTTAAAAAGTTCTCGGTTAGAGCAGTCTTACTACAAATAGCCCTAACAGTCTCTACCAAACAAAAATGATCGAACCATTTACCTTGTTACCAGTAATTATTGCCTTGAAAGTGTGTAATGATAAGAAAGTGTTAAAAAATTTTGTTTACAAGCTTGATGTATTTACAGAACATATTTTTGTGGATGCATATATTGATTACAGACAAAAGTCGTTTCCAAATGCATTCCAGCTTAAAAGTGCTTTATAAAAGTAACCTAAATTTCACAATGGATTGAAATGATTTAGTCAGTTAATTGAAATCGCATGAAGGTAAAAGTAACCTAAATTTCACAACGGATTGAAATTATTTAGTCAGTTAATTGAAATCGCATGAAGATAAAAGTAACTTAAATTTCACAATGGACTGAAATGATTTAGTCAATTAACTAAAATCGCACGAAGGTTACCTAGTTAAAGAGATTGGTGACTTAAGGGAGGATTACCCTAAGTAAAACTTTCCGGTATATATGTTACTCAAAATGTTTTATGGGAAAAACCAATAAATTATTGCAGTTAGCCCATTGAACTGGCCCCAAATGAATGGACTAGCCTTGAGTTGAATTTTCAAACGTAATGAGATATCGGCTTCAAAATTGTTTTACATAAATAAATTCTCTCAAAAATTCGGATTTTTTAGATGATACTCAATATAATCGCTCTGAAGTGTTATTTGGTTGCCATTTGCAACACTTGATTTTGCGGATTTACTTGATTTTGCGGAACACTTGATTTTGCGGATATGTGTTACCATGAAAAATATTTTTTTGGCATCAAGGACACTATAAATGCTTTTAAGGTTTATTTCCATCTTACATTGCTAAAACTACTGAAACAAGGAAAAGATATAGAGTACGATTAATTTAATAAATACTGAATCAGAAATCTTAAACTCTTTCTAACACCTGAGTAATTTTATTCCACGTAATACATATACGTATTAAAAATAAATTGAAGATTTGTGGCAAAATTCTGACTTAGAAAATCGGGTAATTGTAATACATCTTTATTTCAATTTATCCGTTTTACATGCCCACCTCTAGTGAATTATAATATATCGAATAAATATTTTCAATATGCAACAATAAAGTTATTGAACAAAACAAGAACTTTAATATATGCAACAGAATATTTACAGAATTTAATATTAGATTCAGAATGTTAAAAATAGTTTAAGATATCACTAATGAAACTCTTGCTCATAAAAATTATTTACGAAATATTATTCCGTTTGCTTTTTAAACCAGTTGGTACAATTGTAAGCAGTGTACTCTTCAGCATAAAAAAAACTATTAAACTTGGAAACAAAATCATGTTATCATGCTCAATAATTTAAATGATTTAATATTTATCAGTGGCTAAATTGTAAACTATATCATATTCTCGTACTTATGCCACTCATGGCTGATGCCACGAAATGGCTTGAAAATAAAAAATGTGTGCTCGAAAGATTCAGTTTGCTTCAGCTGTTAGCTGTTAGCATTACTACATCTATATTTCTCGACGTTATTTAACGTTTTACTGGTTCTATCGTTTACTTTAAGCATAGTAATCGTACTAAAAAAATCAAATTTGGCCTATGGATATAAACCAGTTTCGTTAACAATATGAAAGGTAAACACATTTTCCTCAGTTTTCACGAACTACGTAAATAGCCTACGTAAAGTATTTTACTGAGGAAAGTACTTGTACGTCCCTGCGATCACAGAGCATTACGTGGGAAAAGTATAGACTGCTAGAATATCACGTTTCTAACAAAGGATTAAAACAATTTTGCTTAATTAAATTGAATCTAAATAAGAGGTATATAAAAACGCTTCAAAAAAATTAAAATAAATATTCAACAAGAGAGAAATTCTCCAAAATCCACTTGATACCAAAAATTTGAAAACTGTGAAAAATGCTACATTTATCCTGAGCTTCCACGTTCTGGTCATTACATATCAGCTGGCATACACGGGGTTTGTACATATTAATTGATGAGCAATTTCGTACAACATGACACGTTTTATTACTTCGAGAGACACTGCTTAGGAACAGGGTTGCCACTCAAACAGGAGAATGAAATTCCCTGACTTTTCCAGGTTTTCCAGGTGTGTTTCAAGAAAATTCCAGTCTATCCGCGTAATGTACGTTGGCTGTGCTAAGAGGTGAATTAATTATGGTATTACTTGTATTGTGTAGCAAATTCACTTAATTATTCAATAAATCCCAGAGGACATTTATTCTTAATTATTCTTGGTATACTTTGTTTGATAATTTTGTTTAGTTTTCACTTAACAAAATTTAAGATATATACATTGGATAACAAATGTATGTTTTATTTAATTATTACTCATGATCATCACCAGTTCAACACGAGGCTAATCCGGTCCTTATAAATCACAACGCAATGCTAAATAGTTAGGTTAGATTTTAGGTAAATTTAATTTGCGTGAGGTATGTTCTTAAAAGGCACCTTAACACTTGAAAACACAAATATAATTATAATAGTTGTTGTTTTCTCCACTGAAGATTGAGATTAGAATCTTCCCAATCTGGAACAAAATAAGGCTTTTTTTTTTTGGCAGACATTCTGCAGCTAAACGGAAGAAAGAAATCTATTTTAATAAATTGAGGTATTTTATATTTATTTCGCAGCATACATAATGAAAAAATATATGCATTAAATTTCGTGATGGTATGTCATCATACTGCTATAATTAATTTCTGGATTATGCCAGAGAAAATTTCCTGAAATTTGGAAATATTATTTACTAATAATAAATAAATTTAGAGGGAAGAAGCAACATTAAATTATATGAATAACATAAAAATAATTACTTAAAAATTGAATTAGAATAATCAACGATATTTTAACGAATATAGTTATATTACATGGCTAGCCTAGATGACTGATTACTAATTTTTTATTTTACTGCAAAATGGCAAGGTATTTATTAAAAAGAAAAAAAAAAAAAAAAAAAAAAAGGTTTAAAAAGATTTTGCGGTAAAATTCTAGTATACGGTAAGGCACGATTTTGAAAATTGTCGCCAAGACCAAAATGACCCGTTTACTGCGCATCATGATGTCGCCAAATCTCATTATTATTCTAACCAAAGAACGTCTATGTAAAGAAGAAAAGGTTCCATACAAGTAAAATGCTATTACGCCGTTAGAATGCGGAGGAAAAATTTGCCAAGGGATTTGGCGACGGAACCTGGCGGCCAGAATTTCCCACTCCGCGATGTGTACAGGAAATTGAGAAACACGTGTTAAGAAGAAACGCTCTTTGACAAAAAGAAAACTACGAAAATCCGTTTTTAAAATTATTGAGAAAAATCCACGCAATAATTTTAAAAACGGATTTTCGTAGTTTTTTTCCCCCTGAAAATAACTAATCCATGAATTAATTTACTTGCGCCAAAAAATATTTTCTTTTCCTTTAGAGTTTAACCACTTGCGCTAAGACTAAACTTCACGGTTGCGGTGCCGTGCGCTACAATATAACAAGCGGTAAAGTGTCTCATTTACGCCGCTCCGCATCTGCGAGTGCAATCCAGAGCTGTAACTCGAGAAATAAACAATCTCGTTGTTAGGCGACGTGTGCACCACGTTATTTTCATTTTTGCGATAAATGCTTATCGACGTGGTGTTCACATCGCTCACGGTTTGACACAAAAGCATCTCGACGTGCGTGGCACGTCTTTTTAGCGCAAGTCGTTAAAGAAATTTTAAACGATATTCATTTTATGAACTCTTGATAACGTGACCTTCGAACTTCGAGACCGGTTTCGAGCTTTGGCAACAGATATATCAGACATGCACAGCTGTTTCCCTCTATGATGGAACGGAGCCACGTCTGTTGCAGAGAGGTTTTCCTTCTTTACAATACATATTCTTTGATTCTAACCTCCATGGTACCGTATACTAGAATTAAACCCATTTTGTTTTATACGAGAACAGGTACTTTTTTTAGTTCATGCACTGCACATGCGATTCTCGAGAATACTGGAAACCAAAAGTTGCGGAAAAGTTGCTTTGCCTTTCTAAAAGACAATCAAATTGGAGCTGCGAAAATTGGCTCTATGCCAGCTACCCGAATGACACTCACGTGATACATAATTCGCCAAAAAAGTTATCTCTTCCGACGTCGGCGCAAAAATCGCTTTTTTTGGCGGGATCGTTGTATGAACTTCCCTGACTTTTCCAGATTTTGACAAAAATACTTAAATTCCCTGACTTTTCCCTGAATATTTTGGTCAATTTTCGAATTCCCTGACTTTTCCCGGTTCTCCCGGTTTTCCAGGTAGCGTGGCAACCCTGTAGGAATAACACGTGCTTCTTTTATAAAAACGGCTTAACATCATGGTGATGAGCAGGCCATGAATTACATGCAGTACAGTCAGTAGTAGTCAGTTAATTGAAATCGCATGAAGGTAAAAGTAACTTAAATTTCACAACGGACTGAAATGATTTAGTCAATTAACTGAAATTGCACGAAGGTTACCTAGTTAAGGAGACTGGTGACTTAAGGGCCATGAATTACATGCAGTACAACTACAGTCATTTATTTCGTATTAGCCTTTTGTTGTACGATGCCATTTTTGGACATACTGTCTAGCCATAATTTTTTATTGATGAAAGTGCTGTTTATATTAATCTTTTTTATTTATTTTCTTGTAAGTTTAACATTTTTTTTTATTTCGGCATTAACAAGGAAATTCTTATTATTGTAAAGGGAAAAACTGATATCGTTAAGAAAATATAAAACTTTCGAACTGGTAATAGATATACATGTGAGTAAAAGGCTAGTATGTCAGCGATTCAAGATATAAAGAAATATACGGAAAATATTTTAAAACGTATTTTCGTATTTTGTTTTGTATAATCTTTGTTTAATTAACAGTGGATGAACGAAAAAATAAAATTATGCCTCTTGCGTGACAGTAAATATAGCAAGCAACGGAAGACAAAGTTAGCAAACAGAATATATAATGCATTTATCAGAAAGAACTATATGGTCGCTGTATTCTGAGTTCTACTGCATTTTGAATAGAGAAAATTCAGTTATTTATAAATAAGTTATGTATAAGTTATTATTTATAACGCTAATAATATAAATGCTAATAATATTATTTATAAGCTGCTTTAAGTAGCTGCAAATTTTGTGCAAATATTTTCGAGAAAAAAGTTACTAAAAGAAGGACAGAATTCCTGAAAATGCAATGCTTTGGAGAATTAAACTATTTAGAATGAAAACAATAATGTATTAACTCTCTTCTGAGAAATAAGCGTTAAATAAAGAAGTAAAGGAAATCATTATCTTGAGGAAAGTTAAATAAGGAACGCAATGCAAATTAAAAAAGAAGTTTAAAGTTTAAAAAAGCTTTTCAAAAGGAAAAGCGATTTGCAAGTATTCGGCGCTCGTGATTAGCAATTAAATGAGCATAAAATAGTCACCTGATGGGAAATGTAGCATCATTATGTTCTTTAGCTGTATGCGATATAATTATTATTTCCCTTTGATTTTTTAAGCATCTGTTTTATCATTAAATATTTGAGAAAAAGCCGAAAATAAAGCTTCAAAAATTGAAGTGGAGAGGAAAATCTCTTTTCTACTTCCTTGTACGAAGTACAGGAAGTATTGCAATCGCGAAAATTTTTGGGTGTCATATTTCAACAAAAATATCCATTTTGACCGCTATCGAATGCAATTGAACCATGGTTTTGAGTAACGACAGAATAAAGGACTTTTTTCCCCAAACGGAAACATTAATCCAATTAATTCCATTTGGAATTTTTTTCGTGACGTCTGTACGTATTTACGTACGTCTGTTATGTATGTTTGTATGTATTTCACATAACTAAAAAACGAGTAGCCTCAGAACGTTAAAATTTTGTATCTAGGGCTGCTACAACATCTAGTAGTACACCTTCCTTTTTGGTTGAAATCGGTCGCACCGGAAGTATATATACCCACTTTGTTACACGGCTCCGTGAGTTTTTTTTTTTTTTTTTTTTTTTATTATTATTATTATTCTTACATGTTGATGAATTTTGCATCTTGTGCTTTAAAATGATTGAATTATATTGTAAATATCTTCCGGTTAAGGTTCTTATGCCTTTATTAATCTGCTTGAAATGGTTGCAGAATTATCAACAGTTTAAAAGTTGTTCAACTACGGCTGAGCCTAATTTTTCTACCAAAGCAGCTACATTTATTTACGTTTGAAACTTAGCAGAATAGTGAATTGAGTTTCTGCACTTTTAGTGTCTTTTCTGCCGAGTGGGACCAAAAGTAAACTTTAAGTTTTGTGCACCGAAAAATCTGCCTTCTTTCCCCACTGGCCTTATTTTTTTTTTTGTTTTGTTTTTGTTTTTGTTTTTGTTTGTTTTTGACCTTAAGCCCAAAGAGGGAAATTTTCCCAGAAGGGATATTAGTTTCGATTTGGCATTCTGCGTCGATTCACTTTTGAAATTGTTGAAAATAAAATTATCACGTGATTTCTGGCGATCGTGCATTTGCAATCGTGTAATATATTTTTCCTTGCAATAAATGTTTCTGTAAACAAATATTTAGAATACGGTATGTAGTGGATATTTTTTGCTTACTAGGTTAGTTTATTCTTTATTCTTTTCCTCGGATTATCTGATTAATCACATTTGAATTATATTTCAGTCTAATATGTTTATGTATGATATATGTTGTGAATAAAAATAAGAACAACTTGGATAACATGGTCTTTATGCGAGAATTACGTTTATTCTTTAGTGTGATATAATATTATTTTTTGTGATATTGTTGTTGAATTGAATTTTATGCTTTAAGTGCGAAGAACGTGATATTTAATAAATAAAGGTAACATATAAAATGTTAAAAAATCCCCTTTGTGCGTAATATAAAATCTGAAAACTTCCAGATTTTTTCTTTTTATATTTTTCTATATTTTACAATTTTTAATAAAGATATTTTGCGGTTTTGCCTATTTTTGCCTTGTCGCGAAATAAGAACTGAATTAATTGAATTAGAAATATATCTTTAATGAAATTCAAGGAAATAAGTTAAATAAAATGCATTATTAAACTGGCAGGTGAATCCAATTAGAAGCATTTAACTTTAATTTAAAGTAAAATATTTTATGATTAGTTATATATTAATAAAAGAAGATGGGGACTTTCCTTTTTATAGGACTGCTTTCGTTAAACTCTGAACTGTGTGAATGTTGAACTCTGAACATTCTTAGCTGTGTATGGTAACCATAGTGACAATATCTTTTCCATCAAATATACGTAAAGCAAATAAGCTGTAGAGTCATTAGGTTAATTGGAAGCAGAAAAGATGAAAAATATGCAACCGCCTTCGCCGGGAATCGAACCACGGACCTCTGGAATACCGGCCCAGCGTGCTACCGTTACACCACGAAGGCACGCTAGAGGAGTGGGAGAAATACCTTATATACTCCCCTTTTTAAAGGGCGACTAAGGTTTTAGGGGACCTAGTCGCCAAATCTTGAGTGCGGAGAATCATCATCCACAACCCTTTTAGTTCGGGCGCCACTTTAGAGTCATTAGGATTTTTGGAAGCAGAAAAGATGAACAATATGCAACCGCCTTCGCCGGGAATCGAACCACGGACCTCTGGAATACCGGCCCAGCGTGCTACCGTTACACCACGAAGGCACGCTAGGGAAGTGGGAGAAATACCTTATAAAGCAAGAGGCTCTTTCACATTTTTTTTTATTCCAGAAGTACCCAAATCAGTGTTGTAGTGTGACGGGCATTTGAGACGAAATATTTTAGTTAATTGAGTAACAGTTGTAAAAACATTAGGCAATTTCTAAAGCATGAGTCATGAAAAATGACCAGTTCCCTCTCCGGGAGTCAAACCTTGGACCTACCTCTCGAATACGTGTTGAGTGTGCTCAAAATTGCACCACGAAGGCATGCTAAGAAGGCGGGAGATATTCCTGATATAATCCCCCTTTCAAAGGGCGACCGACTGGGGTTTAGGGGGCCCAATCGCCAAATCCTGGTGGTGAAGAATCATCATTCACCACCTTTCAGTTCGAGTGCCACTGTGGAGACATTAGGTATTTTGAAGTTGGAAACGTGAAAAATGTGCAATGCCCTCGCCGAAACTCGAACCTTGGACCTCTCGATGACGGGCCAAGTGTACCGACCATTACACCACGAAGGTATGATAAGAAGACGGGAGAAATATCTTATACAGTGTCCATTTAATAGTCTATTGTACATATTGCATTTCTTGGTATTACCAGGCAGTAGCTGGAACCCATTAAACGAGAGACGTATCACCTAGAATACAACTATCTCCAAAAGATTCCCCCAAATTACGACAGATCCAGTTGGAAGATGAAGCAAAAAGGGTTACATCAGACGTTTTATGAAACAGATAACATATTCTATCAGATGGAAATTTTTAACGTGCTTGAGCTAGTAACACAGTAGCCTTAATTCCAACGGTAAATTTACCAAAATAAAATTACTTTACAAAAACGGGAATACTTTTGTAACCGTTTTACAATGTATCCCAGCTCTCGTTTCGCTTTTCGTAAAATATGAAGTATTTTTCATGAACATCGCTATTTCTTACTGAAACTGTCTCAGCCATCATTTATAATTCGCAGCGAATACTCATTTATTGTTGTAACACCTTTCCATAAGGATATGCATTTCTGTTCTGGGGTTAACAATTTTTTTTTAGTCCAAACGGCTTTGTCCCTAAGGGACTATTGTTTTCGTTTTGAGTTGAATCACTCTGAATGACCGTTTTACTTTTCAAACTGTCGCCACCAAATATTATCGCCCTGTACTATATTTGAAGAAATTAAATAATGATGGATCTGCATAAATTTCTCGCATTGTGATAAAACAACTGTACCTAGAGCCATCCAATTTTGAATGATGTAATCCTAGTGCGAATATGGGCATCTGGAAGCCCAAATTTGAAATTTGGAATTTATTTCATTAGCGTTTTCATATTTTGTAAAACTTTAACGAATTTTTGATTAACAAACTCAAGGATTTCAAAGCGAGAAATAACAGCATTGTACAGATTTTTTTTTAACCCCAGCTCGCCAGACTGTATATAGGAAATTTTAAAGATATGCTCAATTTAAATTATTTTCCGATATTACTTTCGAACTGAATTTTATGGTTTAATTGCGAAGAACATGATATTTAATAAATAAAGGTAACACATAAAATGTTAAAAAGCGCCCCTTTGGATGTAATTCAAAATCTGAAATCTTTTAGAATTTTAGAAAATTTTCTTTCTTTCTTTCTTTTTTATTTATTTATTTTTTTTAATTTTTTAATAAGGCATAGTTTAACTATGGAGTCGACTAGAAGTTTTATAATGGGCTTACCTCAAAGCAAAGATTTAGAGTAAGACCTTTCAAGTCCTAGAAAAGCTAAAGATCACTGAAGATACTGTAGAAGGTTTCCAGCAGCTGTCTTTATGAAAAGGTGTAATAACGATATGAAAAATATTAGAAGGCTGTTTCGAGGAAAGTGGTCACTTCCAACAATTACTACATGCAAGTTGCATGAATATTCTCCATTTCATCCTTATTCATGCAATTTACTTTTGTATTTTTCTTTCCAATAAATATAATTCTAGTCTTGTGTTTTACATGGGCAGCCTGTAATTACTGATATTACTGTAGCAAGTCTAATAATAATAATAATAGTCATTTATGTGCAAATTTGCAGAAAAATTACCAATTTTTCAAGTTCAATGTTTATAATGCACAACCCTAAACAAATAGTATTATTATATTTTTAATATTTCTATTCTTTCAAAATTCGTGAACAAGAAAAATTTCCTAATTGCTTCTTGTAAACCTCACTGAGTAATAATGTGAAGAGGATTGACTTGTTCTATATTTATCCAAACAAAAAAGAAAGCAGAGTAGTGAACGAATGGATATAATTAGTGGCAATGTAAGACAGAAAAAATGAATAGAAAAAAACAAAACAAACATTGGCTTATTACATTAGGGAAAAATATAAAATTTTCTCTTTTGTTACATTCTTGTAGATCACAATTTCCTTTCCTAGGCAATTCAATTTTGTCTTTATAAAACAAGAAACAAGTTATAAACATGAAAAACAAGTGTAGAAGCAATAAAAAATATTTTTTTAATTATATAACAAGTCTCATCAAAACATCACTAATGGTTTATTCTAAAGTAGTATTTCCTCTTTAGAATATGTGAAAAATGTATATTTGATCAAAAAAGTGACATTTATAAAATGTTCAGTTTACCAAAGATCTCATGCAATATAGAATATTATTTTCAAGAATCACAAGTTATATTAATTCTAGCGTAATAATATCGAAAAGTTTTCGGTTTGATAAACTTATTCATCTGGTTAATAGCATTAACATTAACACTATTTTTTGAACATTTTTACATTATTTGCTCATTGCCCATACGAGATAGTTTCTGTTACATAACAGTACATAATTTCATAATAATTTGCATAGAAATGCCCGTCATATAATCTCTTAATATCAGAAACCATTTTCTGATGTTTAGAAAATTTAAAGAAGGCTTAATTAAATTAGCTTAGAATTAATTAAACAGAGAAATTGGGATTTAAACACCGGAAGATTAGCTATCTGATTTTAACTTTCTCATCAAAATAATTAAAAGTACCAAGAATCGAATTATAATACGTAACTTACGTAACCCACGGAGACTATAAATTTTTTATGACGTGGCAAGTCATGTAAGCTTACATCAGAAAAAATTTGCGTCATTGCTGATTTTATGTGCTACTTTTTGATTCTTCTCCTGCTACTTGTATTTTAGCTCAAATATATCTGGCAACTTTGTCCCAGATATATTTATATAAGAAGTGTTTTTAGTGTTTTTGGTGTACGAGTTCAGTATTAACCTGCTGCTTTAACTCTTAACTTATATAAGCTTATTTAATCTTATTTTAATTTCGCTAACGACTGAGTAATTGGAACCACTGAACAGTGGCAGTTTCGTCAGCTGCGTAAGAATTTTTCTGATTTTCAATGAGAAAAACATTAAAGACGTCGAAGTTCCCTAAGCTATCTCATATTACGTGTTCAGCTATTGCTAACTTTTATCTATTGTATCACGAGTTATAATTCACGTATAACTCATTTCACTTTTAAACAGAAGCGTGTGAAATATTAGTAAAATATCCCGCTATCAAATAATATTCCTTATGACCATAATGAAATTATCGTTTCTACGTTGAGACATTTATTTTTAATATTTTATTACTTCCCGCAAATTTATTGTTAAAAACTTTATTGCTTAAATATTAACACCGATTCTTTACCAAATGTAATTAAACTATTCTATTACTTTATCTTTCTGATTCGCATTTTACGACACGTTTTTTACTGAGCATGAATCTGTATTTTTAAATAGCAACTAATCCCTTATGTTTTAAGAATAACTGGACAATAACGGTAAGAAAATTCTGAAGTTTCATGTTTAAAAAATACCTTTAATTCCAGTTTTAAGGCATTCATTTCAGTTTGTTAACAGCAAAAGATAGATGTAAGTTTATTTCAGCGTACGAAAACAATAATTATATATACAGTCCTCTCTTATTATTAATAAATTTTACAATGAATGAGAATATTATACACATTATTACTGATTTTACATAGAACAACAACTAATAGCCCTTGTAGTTATTAAATAAATATTCATGATATTTTGTCTCTGTGAAAAGTGCTTATTATACAACCTACGGGATTTAGAACAAATGATATAAAATGTCTGTAGATGACGAAATGAGTTACCTGCTTTATTAACAGTGACTTTTGCATTCAAGGCTGCCGTAATTATTCTAGAAGGGGATAAATATAAAATTTCTATCCTGGATAATGAGATATTGATGCCATTCTTCTTGCAAAACTTTTTAAAGTTCGTGTAAAGATTCTAGATGTAGATAATGCGCTCCAATCTTGTTTCCGAAACATGCTTCAGCGGCTTTTTACTATTGAAGTCTAGCAATTGAAAAGGAGAAAACGAAAAAATTGGAAACTTCATAGGTATGCTCAGAAAATCACGACTAAACGATATGAAACACATGAATTGGGGTTTTGTCTTCTTCCCCCAATTGTATCGTTTGCAAAAAATAGTATTTTCAGCGCAAAATGGATTTGGCTTAGTTTCCTGTTCCGTAATTATGGCAGTGAAGTTTTAGAAAGTGAAGAGTTTCCCCAACTAGGAAATTGCACATTTTCTATAGTTGGTCATCGCAACATTTAATAATGTAAACATTGAAGTTTCTGAAGTTATAATAAAACATTAAATGCAAATGCGGAAGACGTATCATGTATCGAGGAGACTCAGACAAGAAGCTTTCGAAAAGCTGTGTGTTAGCTTAACTGAACTCGAATGACTGAGGCAGGAGTCAACTGGCTTCGACGCAACATGATTAGAGGCATTTCCTGAGACTGATTGCACATAATGGATGATTAGTCTAGAGGCATTATTCAATCACGCTTGCTGCTTGGTTCATTACGGTTATTGGATCACAACTAGCATTCATGGCTCGATGGGCAGATAGTCGTGTTTTCGCTTTAAGAACTTCCACTACACGTCATACTATCAAGCTCCGAATAAGAGAAAAATATGAGAATACAGTTTATAACTTCTGAGAAAATAGTTTATAAATATGAGAATAGAGTTTATAACTTTAAACTATACATAATGTAATGTAGAGGCAAGATAAAAAACAAGATAAATTAAAAAACTAATTAAATAAACACACCACATCAGTTATATGTTAAAAAATAAAATAAAAACAGGTTTCCAAATTGTAAAATTTGATTACTCGAAACGAAATACTATTTTCGCTAAAAAAATAAAAACAGAATGCAACAAAATATTTACTTACATACTTGTGAAGAAAATAAAAGATCAGAAGAAACTTCAAATTGGATCATATTTCATATTTTGCCCAATACAACTGTATTATATTTAGCATCGCAAAATTCCTATCTTTTTACGAATAATATTTATTGTGTTTTGTATTCCTTTTCCATTCAAATACATATTTCTCAATAAGCTTTCTTTGCCTTATTTTACGTAAAATAAATTAAAAAATTTCCCATCCATCTCCTTATCTCTAAATCAAATCAGAAATGCTTGATTACTCTATCATTTTAGTGCTTTATACATCTTGTTTAGGAACCATTTCATTAAATATTTTTGACATTCTTCAGTTTCAAAAGAATCATTATTATTTACAAGCAAATAATGTAATCTTCATCCTAAAAATCGTAAAATGTAACATAAATAGTTACTATTTCATTGATCATACATGGAAGAAAACTGATAAGAAATTTGATCATTTCGAAACGCGTTAAATCAACATATCTGATAATTTGCAAAATTTGTGCTTTTCGCTTTTGTTATTATGTTTAAAATACTGAATATTTCCGATTGGCATTTGTTTGGTGCACATCGATTACAAAAGGCTTCTCCAAGAATCGTACTTACGATATATCGTAAGCAAGAGATTTTTATCTTCATCTTCTTTTTTTTCCCGGCAGAAACTCGAAATTTCTTTCTTTAAATGCTTATCTTTATCGATCAATAATTCAATTCTGTCATTGCAAATTATCATAATTATCTCCATTTCTACAGAATAACGTTTTTAATCGTGTTTGTGTGTTGCATATATGTAAGATGAATGTGACATTCCGCTACACAAGCTAACTATTCTTATAAAATCCTCCACAAAGATATCTTTCCGCTTAGACAAATATTCCTTGGTGCTTTAGGGTAATCCATTAAACAAATTAAACAAACTAACAATAAATCTTAGGGCTCTAATAACCGAATTATTTTATCCATCAAACAATAACCTGTTTTTCAATACCCGAATTCCACTCAGTGTGTTTATACTATATATATAAAATTACTAGTAGTAAATATTGAATTAAAAAAATATCTAATGTGGACTTTACATGACTTCTTTGTACGGCCTATCAAATTATACACGTTTTTTATCGTATTTCACTTAAATTTATTTCCTTGAATTTCATTAGTGATAATTATTTCAGTTCTGACTTTCCGGCAAGGCAAAAGTGCAAAGAAACTCAAACCATTTTCATTAAAAATTTAAAAATATAACACCAAGTACAGTTAAAAGAGTAAAAAAAATATAATTAAAATTAGAGTTTCTACGCAAAAATTAGCAAATCGGCACGAAAGCAGATATCTCGGCCCACAAAACTTAAAGTTTACTTTTGGTTCCACTCAGCAAAAAGACACTGAAAATGCAGAAACTGACTTAACACATTATTTTGCTGAGTTTCAAATGTCAACAAATGAATGCTTTGTTAGGCTGAGTCCCACTTAAACAACTTTTAAATTGTTGATAATTCTACAACTATTGCATGCAGGTTAACTAAGGTACAAAAGCCTTAACTAAAACATAAGAACAACATAAATCAATAGCTTTTAAAGCAAAAATGCACAATTTGCCAACATATAAGAATTTTAAAAAAACTGAGCTTACCGAGAAGGGTAACAGGTGTGTGTATATATATATATATATATCTGTTACCCGGACACATATATACACATTTGGTGCTGCTGATTACAACTAAAAATGGAAGCGCACAACTACATGTTATAGCAGTCCCAGGTACAAAATTTCAACGTTCTGAGGCTACTCGTTTTTGAGTTATGCGAATTACATACATACATACGTACGTACAGAAGTTACGAAAAAATCTTTTGTGAATCCATTTTACAATCCATTTTAAGAAAAAGAGTCCTTTGTTCTGTCCATACATACAGATGTCAAATGGATTCCACAGCGGTCAAAATGGATATTTTCGGTGAAAATATGATTTTCGAAATTTTTCTCGAATACAATACTTCCCTTACTTCGTACAATAAAGTAAAATTACATGTTTAAAGTAATATGCAAAACCTTTTAACTCAGTTCAGAACTAGTATATTTCAAAGAATAAGGTTCGTACAGTGATTTATTTTTAAATTTCTTCAATTCTTCTTTGAGTACATTTCTTCTACTTTTTGTCTTGCAAAGAATTAACAAGAAGTGGAATTCAGAAGACATTTATTTGGAAACAGGGAAAATTTCTGCATATAATGTGAAAGCAGCTCAAAGTCAAAAAATTATGGAAAGAATAAAATCTGTACTTTAAGCAAAAAATAATTTATAACAATAACAAACAAAACAAATAATTTGTTTACTGACTTAACTATTTCAAGGAAGACATTTCATTACATTTTCTCAACAAAATCATATCAGGAAATAAATTTTCGTACGCTGAAGAAATTATAAATGTTTGAGCTCAACCACTTGTTACGAAAACTAAACGTGTTGTAACTTTAAGAATTCTGTCATTTTTAAATAGTACTTCGTAACGTTTTGCAATTCAAATTTTAAACCATTTTATTCAAATTAACGTTCATTTTCTAACACTGAGCTATATTAGAAAATGAATAACAGTGGTTTATTCATTTTCTAACACTAAACTTCGGACAAATTGTAATTTTCAAAATTTTTATAATTCATGCTTTCAAAGATCTTAGTAACAAAATTAAATTTGTGGAATTTTAACTTCAGTTAGGTAAATCCTTCATTACAAAAAGATACTAAAATCTAAAAAAAATAAATAAAATATTTATCTATAATATTAATATATAAAAGTTAGAAATTAAATTAACAACTGAGTTGTTCTGGGTTCTTTCATTAACGACAATCGTAAGCCAGCTTAAAAACTGCAACTGGGTCCCAGTTATCATAATTTCAAATTCATGTTAAACATTTCTCACAAATTTCCTACTTAATAACGATTGTTTAAAAGAAAATGCTTGTAAGTCGTAATATTATTGGAAACACTGGAAAAGCTGCGAAGTAATACGAACAGTCATTAAAAGGTCCAGTAAAGATAAATGAAAACTTAGTATATCACTTAAAGGTAAAAATTTCGAGTTCAAGTACAGTTTTTTTCAGTAACACTCATATATTATTACGGCAAGTAGTCTGGAAAAGACACAGTCCAAAATCTGGTATTCCGAACTGTAACTATAAACTGATAATGAATTAATTATATACTCTGATAATGAATTATATATGCATATTATAAGTATAAACTGATACTGAATTTTATATCTATATATTATAGGCACACTGAAGTGCAGAATATTATTAAATTATTTTCAGAAGTCATAAATTTTGTAAATCAAACTGAATGAAGAAACGCAGAATTCGATATTAATATTATTTTTTTAATAAACCGAATTTAATCATTTATAATTTTTTTCTGATTTCCGTAACTATAGTTTATCGAAATTCGAGCATACCAAATAAAACTTGGAACTTTCAGTGCAAATTAATGCAAGTGCGTCTTTAGGAATATATGAAAGTATGTTTAAGGTGTTAAATTCTGCAAATGCACTTGAAAGAGAATCTGAAAATCTTTTAAAATCATCCATCATTTTGCAAAGTTTCGCTTTTATAAAAGAGCCACATATTCCTTGTTTTTGCTAAATAAAGAAATTCAAAAGAAAATTTCGTTTTTACGAAAGGAAATAGAGTTCAGTGTTTATTTTGTGCGATAGCGGCAGAAAAGTACGCTTTTAAATTTGATGAGGTATGTAGATTCAAGCAATTTTGCGGAATATCTTATAAGGCATAACAAACGCTGCGATGCTTAATAGTATTTTTATGTTTATTATACATTTTATCATATTTCTATAAAAATAATAGCAATATTTTAAAAGATACGAAATAGCTTGTATGATACAAAATGCTAAAAGGTTAAGCATGCTATCTTGTTTCAAGCCATCAGCTAAAGGAAACTCCAAATTTCGATTTTCAAAATTGAAATAAACATTGAGAAATGGAAAAGGTTTTAAGCATTAGTGGCCTGAAATATCATTAGTTAAGTTCTGGAAGAAATACAATATAATAAAATTTAACTGAAATTATTTGAGAATTGTGAGAGTGAAGGAATATGAAGGAGTATAAGAGCTGTATGAACAGAACCTTTCCTCCGTTTCGCAAGTGAATTTTCTGAGTTTAGAGAAATAATAGAGAAAAATCTGATATGTACACCCCATGACGTCCTTGTACGGAATATTAAATTATACGCATTTGTTCTTGCCTTTCATTTAAACTTATTTCCTCGAATTTCATTAGAGATATATTTCTCATTCAATTAATTTAGTTCTCACTTCGAGAAAAGGCAAAAATACATAAAAACATAAAATATCTACATTAAAAATTGAAAGACATAGAAAAACATAAAACAACAAATACAGTTAAAACAATATAATTTTTTTTACAATTAAAATTACAGTTTCTACACAAAAACAAGCAATTCGGTCAGCGGGCAAGAAGACAGATTTTTCGCTGCACAAACCTAAAAGTTTACGTTGGGTCTCACTCGGCAAAAAGACACTAAAGGTGTAGAAACTGGCTTAATTTGTTGTGGACTCTATTCTGAGTGAATATAAAGGATAATTAAATAACTTAAATTATAATTCCAGAATGGATTAAGCATAATTTAATTCGAAATAATAAAAGAAGACGTTACTTTTTTGTTGCGAAACTTAGCTTCTCTAGATTGGCAAAAAATCTATTATTCTGCTAAGTTTCAAATGCAAACAAATATGGCTGCTATACTCAAAAAACTAGGCATAGCCGCACTTAAACAACTTTAAAATTGTTGATAATTCTACAACTAAAACATGCAGGTTAAGGCATAAAAACTTTAGCCAGAACAACATAACTCAATCAATTTTAAAGCAAAAAATGCAGAATATGATAAACTATATAATATATATACAATCATATAAACTTAACTCACTGAACCGAGTAACAGAGTGGATAGATATATACATATATTTATATATGTTTGGTGCGGCCGATTGCAACCAAAATATAATATGCACATCTACATGTTATAGCCGCACTAATTTCATCTACAAAATTTCATCGTTCAAAGGCTACTCGTTTTTGAGTTATGCGAGATACATACACACATAGTACGTACATACAGACGCCACGAAAAAATCGCTCTTGGATGCATTTTGAAACAGTTTTATAATTCCATTTTTTAATCCATTTTAAATCAGTTTCGTTGTTGTTGGTGTGTTGAGTTATGGCAAAGCACACGAGGGCTATCTGCCTAAGGGAAGGGATGCCTTCGTGGAGGACTTTCTAAGGGAAACTGGCTCGTATACACGTTACACATGGGGAAAACCACGAAAACGCCCATGCAGCCAGCCCGTTCGCGGGACTCGAACCTCGGACCGAACTACCAGTGTTCAGCGACTTTACCGCTCGGCCGCTGGTGGGCTTAAATCAGTTTGGGGAAAAAGAGTCTCTTATTCTGTCCTTACGCACAGATGTCATGCAAAAACATCGCTAAACTGCATTAGATAGGGGTTAAAATGGATATTTTACCCGAAATTTTTCGCGATTACGATACTTAATTTTTGCTTCGTACAAGGAAGTAACAATTAGCCATAGCGGTTGATTTTACTGCTTCTAATGGATTTAAATTAATCTTCAGTGGAGAAGCTTCAGTTAGTGAACAGAAATTACTCAGGTCACGTGATGAAGAGATGAACAGTAACAGTGTCATTAGCATCGAACAACGGCGAGGATGCGAGAGTTTTTGAGCGTTTCTTGATTAGCTGGAAGGTTGAATGACAAGTTACGGACTTCCACACTAAAGGACTTTCTCCTTCTTTACTGCATACTCTTGTGATATAAGTGGAAAGCACGTCCGCCTGGCACCCGGATGGTTCGTTGCTCGAATTCTGGCGAAAGCATTTCAAATTTCTTCAGTTTCTTGACATCGAAAAATTCTAAGAGACGCCCGAACTAAAATGCGGTGGACGATAATTCGTCATAACCGAAATATGGTGATTAAGTCCTCTGCTCCCTAGTCACCCTTAGAAGAGGAAGAACGTAAGGTATTTTCTGGTCCTTTAACCGTATAGTAATCGGAAGCGCGTCCAGCTGGCACTCGGGAGATCTGAATTTCGTATCCCGGCGAGAGTACTGCACATTTTTCCATACGTTCAGCTTCGACAAACCTAACAGGGTCTTTACATCCAAGTCTGTAAAAGGCACGACTGAAAATACGCCGAACTTCTGCAGGAAAATGCATGCAAAGAAAGAAATGACTAATTGTTCATATTATTTTAAACTGTAACTAGTATAGCATGGATCCCGACGAAAAGAAGAAAGTCTATGTTTATTTCTTCGGCGGGGGGTCGATTCAAAGAGAAATTGGCCTATGTTAATTAATGCAAAACATGAAAAAAAAAAAAAAAAACAGAAAACTTATACTGCTAATCCATTCAATTTTATATCAGATACGGTGAAAAAAAATTCTGTATGGCGCTGATCAATGTATATTAAAGTTTAACAATGTTTCTACTCGAAATTTTTATACAGTGAAATTTTTGATTAATTGATTGAGTTGCTTTATTTTGTTAACTTTACTGCTCATTGTTGATAAAGTTTGAGTTTTGTTGTAAAATATATTCAAAAAACTTTGAACCACCTTCGTTTAATCTTTATTTAATATTATTTATTTATTATTTAGTTTGGTATGATGTTCATGTAATCTTATCCAAAGTCTCAAAATGTATACTGCTGGCCATTAAAAGCAAATTCAAAAAAGATATTTATTGCATGTAAACAGTATGGCATGAAGACAAAATGATTAAATTTTTAAGCATTTTGGAGGTTTACAGAAGTGTGAAATTAGTAGATACCGCTGTCACCCCTGGCAGCCAAAACGGCCCTTACTCCATTAGGCTTGGGGTCAAACTGGGCTTGAATGACAGAAAGATGCAACTCATTTCATGCTGCTTCAAGGTCTATGCTGCACTTAATCAACCGTATTAGCTGGAGAGAGATGTCAGACCAATCTCTCAGCAACCCATGACCATATGTCTTCAATAGGTGACAGATCTGGAGACCGTGGAGGCCAGGGCAGCAATCGAGGAAGGTCAGAACATAAAGTGCAACATGTGGTCTTGTATTATCTTATTGGAAGGTTGCGTTTGGAGGCCTCGAAGATAGGGTACAACCACTGGACAAAAGATGTCAGAAATATACCCATCTGCATTCAGATTACCATCCATCTGAACTAGAGACGTGCGTATCGTGTACACCATGGCTGCCCAAACCATCACACCAGTTAAAGGACACCTATTCCGATATCGAATGCAAGTAGGCGACTTGCGGTCTCCTCGGATACTCCAGACACGTATACGGCCATCAGAATACTGCACGTAAAACCGAGACTTGTTTGAAAGGTGACATTGTGCCACTCCTGTACCCAGCTTTGTCGTTTGGCGCACCAGAGTTGCCGTATCTCTCTATGCTGCCTTGTCAGGGGAAGACGAAGTATTGATCCCACTGCTGATAGTCCACGCTGCTGCAAACGTCGACCCACCTTACAAGCTGATACTGGGCGTGCTGTAAGCATGCCCATTTCCTGACTAAGGTTCGTGATGTGGTCGTACGTTTTGCAGGACTGATCTCGCAATATGTGTGTCCTCTCTGGCGTCAATCATGGGAGGGCGTTGAGATCCTGCATGCCGTTCAGTATGACCCTCAGCAATTCATTGATTCCATCTTGGCATGACAGTGGTTGGATGTCAACCAGTGCAAACGATGATATCACGGAATGATAATCTACACTTTCGATAGGCAACGATTCTGCCTCTATCGAATTTCGAAACTTGCTGTTAAGTATTTCTTCTTTTTATTCGAGGCATAACACAATATGCTGAGCAAACTCCAATCTTACAAAACATTCTCCGAATGAGAAATCCACTACACAACTTTTCTTTCATACAGTGCTTCAGCTGTCGTTTCTCCCCAGATCATTCCTTTCTGGTATTTCAATTTTAATGGCCAGTAGTGTATATACAGATTTAAAAATTAGATATATTATCTACTTTTTAACTCTCCTATTCTCATTCCCATGCAATTTATACCTCAACGAGTTTCATGCATTCACTTATTCGATTCGTTAGAAAATCGGGAGTTTACTAGTTGCAAAGCAAAGAAGACCTAAAAAGTACTGATATTTTTAGGTAGCTGTTGATTGTGTCTAGTTGAAAAAAACTAATCAAATAATGTAAGCTTTCGTATTATAATGATTTTGGTAACGCAACAATGTTTAATATAACAATATACTGAATTTAATTTTTATACCGCTCTTGGACAATTACAAACTTATTCTTTAGGGTACTAATGCTCATTTCGGGAAAGAAATTCTAGTTCTATAATTGGTAAGTCTGGACCCGAAAATTGTCAAAATTATATGACAGGATGGTCTGAAGCATGGAACTGCATTTGGCTCTCCTGTTCTTTATATGTAGCTTGCGTCGTAACAATACCTTATTTTGAAATACCACTCCAGCAAGTGAAATAGAAAACATACTAATGCTTTCTAAAAGACCAGCAATTTCAGTTTTTACATTATATTTATAGTTATTTTAAACATTTTCAAAACATGTGCCATTTCTGTGACTTAGCGAGACATTTATTTGAATTGATAAAGGATTTTCAACGTAGCAGAAAAGACAAATGCATTAGTAACAAGCAGTTTTGATGACGTATCTCAAATCTTACTGAATATCACTACGAATACTTTAAACTGAGACTTTTGCCGGAAAAAAAATGGTTTCATCATGTACTAGCTTGTCTTTAAAGAATTAATTAAATATTTAGGGTTACTGTTTATCGCAGTACATTGGTTCTTATGTCAGTTATGTAGAAAAATTAAGTTATTATTCTTTTAAGCGGAAACCCTTCTACGTTGACATCTTATTTTGAATAATTTTCATAGCGAATGTAAATTTCTCTATAGAAAGCTCCATCTCGTCCAACTCGTTTCCGCAGTAAAAGTAAAGAAAATCACTTATTCAGTTTTTTAATTACTGCGTTATTCTTCATTCGAATGAAAAGATTTCTGCCATTGTTGTAAGGAAAGACTATGTATTTTTTGTTTTCCACTTCACTCGTATTAAAATCAATTGGCAATTAAAAATAGAATCAAGAAAACACTGGAAATCTAGAAGAAAATCATTGGCATATTCTGAAAAAAAATTTTCGTAAACCGTACAAAATTTTTAAATTTGCGCCTTGTAGGCACCTAGTTCCTTAAAAGCTGCGTAAGAACCTTAAGAATTATATTTCATATTTAAACTAACTAACCGTATTAATAATAGCAAAATACATTATCAATGCTAAATTATTTGAAGCATTTCTTTCTATTCAAAAATACTCATTGCTCTGAATATCTAATTTCGGATCTTCTTAAATTTCTTTGGTGGTTGTTCATTGTTTTTTTTTTTTTTTTTTTTTTTTTGTTGTTTTAATATTTTGCTTCTACTGCCATGAATTTGGTCACTCCTGTCACATGCCTTAAACTAATTTCACCTGATAGAAAATAGGCCAAAGTCCCAGTTTTTAGGGGTCATAATAAAAATAAAAAATTTCAGTTAATACATTATTTTGAATACTAGCATTCCTAAAGTAATATTTCTGTATTATTTTTCTCTGGTTTAAATGCAATATTTTTGTATTATTTTTTTCCTAGCGTTAAAAATGTGCTTATAACTCTGTAGGCAGGAGCATTTTCTGCCTATTGCCTTTACGGCTGTTTCCAAATGATCTCTAGAATTTTAATTAATGATTTTTATTATATGAGGTTTATTATATGTTTGTTTCTTTTTCACATCGGAATACGCATATTAATTCATATTTTTAAAAAATTATATCACGTAATTAAATTTTCCCAGTTTGGAAGTCTACTTTATTTTACTTATTTCTTAAACTCTTACTATAGAACAACGACGAGGTATTCAAAGGGTATTAGTGCAATCCTTTTGAATCATCTGAGTGATCAACACATTACTTGCCGGCAGATCACACACAGCGGCCAAAAGACACTGGAAATTAATATTTGTTTAAATTTTTTTCTTTTTCTCCTTTGTGTAGCTACAATAAATATTTGTTGCAATGCAGTTTGTTAGTGCAGGCAGTACTCTTTTTCAGTCACTGTGAATACCACTGTAAATGTTAGCCATTGTGAAACATAGCCTTTAATATTAATAATTGCAAACAAAGAGCTCAAAGTTACCGCTACTAAAGAGTTTCGGGCCGCATTCTCTTTCCATATGCATTTATAGTTTGCAGAATTAGGTCTTTTTTTCGTAATCAGTGACATCACTCTCTTGATAATTTTCGAAATCAGTGACATTGTAAGGATCTTAAGTTTTACTAACGTTTATTTTATTTTAAATCTTTACTATCACTTCTTATTTTCTACTTCCGGCCAGAATTAAAAGCGTTAACTTATTTATGCAAAATTTGTCTGGCGAACGCCAAGTACTTAAGTTGTGGCTTTTTGCCAAGCGAGGGAGAGGAAGGAGTTAGTCGAAGCAGGCCGCTTACCATAGAAGTTTTACTCAGTTGCTGGTTGCCTTCCAGGCCAGAGGTTTAATCCTCTTGATAATTTTAAACGTATTGTAGTGTTCACAGTTCTCTGTACTACATACGGCTTCCTGTTAATATAAGGCCAATCTTATTATATATATATATTAATATATATATATATATATGTTAATATAAGGCCAATATTAGAGTTTAGTTATATTTTTATATTCTTACGTTTAGACCACAAGTAGTGGGTCTTTGTATTCCGAAGTACGGAAATTATTGTAAAGAGAGAAAAATAAAGGGTTTTGTATACCCTTCTTGTGTATCCTGTCTACTTCCCACAGTTATTGAACATAGCTTTAGTAAGCTCCCTGTTCCGAGTCAGGTCCTTGCATGTTCTCAAAGAAAGTAAGACGGAACATTGAACCTGATAACATCATCCTCTTTATCATTATGCTGCAATCAAAAGGAACCCTTATTACTTCCTTGTACCAAGTAAAAAGGAAGTATTGTAATCGCGAAAAGGTTCAGGCAGCATATTTCAATGAAAATATCCATTTTGACCGCTATCGAATGCAATTTAACGATGTTTATGCGTGATATCTGTACGTAAGGACAGAATAAAAGACTCTTTTCCTTCAAAAAAAAAAAAAAATATAAAACTGCTTTAAAATTAATTCCGAAGAGAATTTTTCGTGGCGTCTGTACGAACATATGTATCTCGCATAACTCAAAAACGAGTAGCCTCAGAACGTTGAAATTTTGTATATAGGACTGCTATAACACGTAAGATGTGCACCTCGTATTTTGGTTGCAATCGGCCGCACCAAACGTATATAAATACTATATTTATATATATATCCACTTTGTTACTCGGCACAGTGATCTCAGTTTCTTTACTCTTATATGTTTGTAAATTGCACATTTTTTGCTTTAAAAATGATTGAATTATGTTGTTCGTATCTTCCGGTTAAGGTTTTTATGCCTTTCGTAATTCTGGAAGCAATATTTGTGCAATTATCAACAATTTAAAAGCTGTTTTAAATAACATGGCGGACATATATAAAGTTTTAAATAACATGGCGGACATATTTGTTGACATTTGAAACAGCAGAATTGTAGATTTGTTGCCAATCTGGAGAGACTAAGCTTCGAAACAACAAAAATAACGCCTTCATTTATTATTGCGAATTAAATCATGCTTAATCATTTCTGGAATTTTTTCGAGGAAATAAGTGTTTAAGATTTACTTAATTTTTAATAATTAGTAATTTTTAATACAGATATTTTGAGCTTTTATGTATTTTTGTCTTGTCGCGAAGTGAAAACTGAATTAATTGAATGAGAAATACTCAATCGTCTGTAAAAAACTATTTCTTTTTTTATTTTGTTTGCTTAATTTATTTTTTACATCGTTCTAGCTTTATTATAGTATTTGAAAAGAACATGTGGCAACAATTAGATAATTCTTTAAATGATATACATTTTGTGCATTCTGAGTTATAATATGAATGAAATATATTACTGTTAAGTGAACCTAGTGCCAGAGTGTCGCTATGTTAAACAAATAGAGTGAATTTTAAAGAATGCCCTTATTCTATTGTGGTTTATGCGCTGTCGGCGAAGTAGATTTAATTAAATCCAATAAGTTTAAAAGAAATGTGAGAAACAAATGCGTATAATTTAATATTCCGTACAAGGAAGTCATGTGGTGTACACATCAGATTTTTGTTACTTGTTTGATGCTGTACGTTTCTGTTAAAAGACATTTTTAATTGTTGATCATCGTCATTAACTTCAGACAGATTTCTAATATATTCTCTAATTATTAGTATTCTCCTGAATTGTTTCTTAAATGTTAACTTTAAGGTAGTTAGTTCACATGCATCTCCAAGATACACTCTGTTAAATATGAAAAGAGTCGGATACAAATCTCAAATCTGTGATATGCATCCGGTTCCTACAGATGAGAAAAATATAAACTCATTATGAAAAAATAAAACGTTTGAACTATAGCGATATGTTGTGCGGAATGAAGTGATAAATGCACGGAGTAAAAGCTGAGGTTTCTTCAACTTCAGTTCAATCATGAAATCGTGCTTTAAAAATAGAAACAATTTTTTGGAAATTAGAACTTGATATATACGGAAAACGGTTTGTGCATTCTTGAGCAGAATGCTGTCAAAAGTTTCCGACTTTATGAATTATGGATTTCCGAACATAGAGTGGAATATCCACGATAATTCCGAGAATTTTATTTTGGGATTATTGAACCTTTTGATGGGTAGAAGGCATAGCTGTGTGCCGTGCTGGTATATATTTTAGATGTAACTTTACTTCTTATAAATTTTTACCAAAATTCACTGAATATTTCCTGCAGAAAAAATACAAGTAGGAACCCTAACAGAAGCAAATGAAAATTTAAGTATGAATCATTGAGAATGAAATAAATTGTGAAAGACAGTTTGACAGATATAAATAATGTAGTATCAAGAATTCATGTATTTGCTGACAGGACGTGATTGGTAGAACTCACATACATGTCTTGCTAAAAAGCAATAAAACAAATTTCTACGAAAGAAGGAAACACTCTGCTTTTAGAAGTTACTTTTTAATCTTCTACGCAATTCAGCTGATGTTGTTTTGCAAAAAATGAATATACTCGTATAGAGATTGTGTATTTTTAAAACATAACAAAGCAAAATATGACATATGCTATTAACTATCAATGGGATAACAGGAGAGATTTAAACTCTTCCCCCCCCCCTTTTCTAAATTTTCACATCTTTCTCATTTGTGGTCCATCCGGTTTCATATGCATTCAAAGTCTAATTTCGTAAGTCCTAAATATATGATATTTTCCTCGTTTTCTGGAAAATTACCAAATTAAATAAACAATGGCTCTGATTTATGAATCGTAAATCAAATTTTTCGTTTATTGAAAAGAAAACTTTTTATTAGATGATATTAAACTAGAATTTGAATACAAAGACTGCAGTATTGTTTCAGTTCCTTTATTGTTTTGAAAAAACGTATTATATCTCTATATTGTTGCGTTTTTCTTTTCTGACACGAGATGTTACGCTATTTTCTTCCTTCACGTTCGTACGGGTTTCGTGAGGATTGGAGTGAATAATGCTACTACAATGCTACTTGATAAAGTATCGAAACACACTTTATTGGCCAGTGTCCTCAGGACAGCTCCAGAATCCCGTTTACACAGTCGTCGAAGAACTACAATAAACACGCTGGAACGATCAACGACACAGCCTTTAGGTTATCAGGCTATAACGGTGGAGACAGCTTACGGCAAAGCACTAGAGTACAGCTCCCGATTCTGCTCGGTCGTTCTCGGAACTCCACGTACTCTTGAGACTCTCCACGCTACAACTCGCGATACACTCGACGACACAGAATGCACGGCTCCCGACTTTTCGGTTAATTCGTTCCCGGAGTACAACACGCTCTCTCGACGATTCACTAACCGCGATACACTACGAGACTCTTTCGGTGCACTCGACGACCCACTCGGCACACGCTGCCCGGCTGTCAACTCGATCGACTCCGCAGGGATTGACTCGCTAGACGAGACACCAGCTCGATACTATCTATCTCGCACTCGCGAGGAACACACTAACTCGCCCTCTCGACGAGGCACTATCAGCTAGCTCAGTGACTGACTGCGAACCAGCAGGGTTCATATAGCTTTCGGCTTGTGTTCGAGAACATTCTGGGCTAAACCGGTAAGAATTCGTTCCAGAAAGTTCTCCATCCGTCCAGGGCATATCCCAAGTAAATCAAATCAAAATTAATATCCCTTCTGGGCTAACGCTATTTGGGCTAAAAACTTAAAACTAATTACACATTTACCCTTTACTACTTGTAAATGTCAAATGTCATATAAATTTAACAAGGCTTCACAAATAAGCAGAAGTTCAATATTTTCCATGTCTGTACTCTGAAGGGATAAATTAGATGCATCAACAAATTTATTAAGGTTGCATCTCATTAAGATCACCGTCAGCTCCCCCCACTGAATCGTCCTAATGTCTAATTCCACTTAGAAACACCATTAATAGGAACAAATTAGCTATTACGGAATTATACAGGGTGCTCGGAAAATATCCAGAAAAAATGCAAAAGCAATTCGAAGGCACCGAAATAAACAGGTTTTGAAAGGAATGTATGAATGTTTCCAAATAGCATGTTGAGGTGGTAAAGGCGCTATTGAACAGGAAATAAAAGTGTACTTCTTGCGTGAACTACCATTTTCCGCGCGGAGCAAAGAATTAAAGACTGGATTATATAATATGATGAAGTATTTTTATCTCCCAAAAAATTGATTTTGCATAGTAAAATTTCTTTTCACATATTTGATTTTCCAGAAATACTAATTCAATTCTGAAAATTTAAAAGCATGAAATATTTATTGAAAATCTACAATTTCGATGCTTTATTAACATAATTTTGGTCAAACAGAATAAATTTCGTTAGCGTTTTACAACTTTTAGCTCTGTTTCAATTTACATAGCACGTCATAGGTGTAGATAACAAGACATCATGAAATGACGCTTCGCAAAAAGATTGACTTCCTTTTGCCAGGCTCGAATTTGAAACCTTCGAATTATTATATTGGTGAGCCGATTGTTATACTCCTAGATCACGAAAAAAACAACGCATTAATTCTTTGCGTTCCTTTACATACACACACCTGTAGATAACTACGGAGAAAAGTGAAGAGCTCTAACTAAAATACCTCAATTCGGGGGATGAGTAGTCATCCACTGTTTTTAATTAGAAAGAAGCAAGACTTTCTTTCTAATTAAAAACAGTGGAAACTACACTGTTTTGTAGGAGAAAGCTATGTGTATCTGTAGGAGCTAGGTGTGTTAAGAAAATGGACTAATACCTTACTTGCATTCAGAGTTGAGATCTCTGTATTTTGACGACGCCAATGTGTTACTGCCGACTGCACAAGATTATAAAGGAGGAATCCGTTAGTGCCTTACTATAAGACATTATACAAATGCATATATAGAAATTTAATATCAAAGTTTCTGTCATATAAGGTAAACAGAAAGAAGCTGAAAACGGTGAGTCACGTAGCTTTGAATTCAAAATTCAAAATTTTCAACTAATGCACAGTCCCTCAACTTCTGAAACAAGGTTCTTCAATTACGGTAGAGTTGAGAAAAATGAAATGTGCATAAAGCGTCTGAAGTCTGAAAATCTTAATAGAATCTTCTCAGTGTACCACAACTGATTGAAGACAAGAAGTGTTCCTGAAGTAGGTTAAGAATGGAATATTTTTACAGTGGAGAAATTCGTGGAAAGAATATTTTTTTCGGAAGAATGTCACTCACTACTTGCTTTTTCGGGGTATTTTGGTTTTAAACCTGCCGAGTGAACCTAAAACATAATTTTGTTATCTATCTTCCTCGCTTCTCTCCATTTTTATCTTTATGTGTAAATTTTTATTTCTTCTTCATATTTCACTTTTTAGTAAGCATAATTCCTTCTCGCATTTTTTTTCTTGAAGGGTTTGATAACTGTTCTTCATACAAGAGTTCCTTATTTAGTTCTGAGTTTACTGGGATTATTTGTTGAATAAAAATGATTACTATAGCCTACCCTTTTGAATACATTCCAGTTTGAACGAACGAGTTAAATTGCAGCATTTAAAACCATTTTATATCATTAAAGCAGTCTTTGAAGATACTGGATACGATTTCTGAGCTAGTTAATATTCCCCTCGAATAATTTTAATGATGTGAAATACAGTAGTATAAAATAAATTTTCCATCTCCATACATACATGCTTTAATACCAATCAGGCTTCAATCATGAAAGATTAATAATAATGTATTTTAAACTGAAATATATCTTATTTTCAATTCTGAGTTATTATCGTTACCGCATTTCTATGTTTAAAAAATATTACATCTGTATTACTGGTGACACCAATTCTGTTTGAAACATTTCTCAGATGTCACATTAAATTCTTAAGTGAAATTTTTTCTTTCGGAACCCAAAGGATTTAATTTAACATTTGCCATTTTTAATTATTGCTTTTGAAAAATTATTGCTTTTGAAAAATTATTCGCTAACGTCACATTAGTTAAAAAAAACTATATATCATTGAATTGAAAATTGCATGATTCAATGAGTATTTTTTGTGATCAGTAAAATTCCTTTCATAATTCTTATCATCAAATTTCTTTCTAAAATGATTAAGTAAATAGGAACTTTAAGAAATCACTTATGCATGCACGTCAAAAAGAAACCTACAAGTCCACGTGAAATTTAATTTTCATATAATCCATAAGTGCTTTTCTGTTAAAGATTAGTAGCCTAGATTTAATTTTAGATATACGTATGTACACATCGCACAAAAAGAAAAAAAGAACTGAGACAATTCTATAACTCCAGTTTTGCTGGGCTGATTGACGAAATTTAGCTTGCTTTTTCCATGTCTCGAAGGCGCGGTTAAGGATATTTATTATATTTATATATAGCATTGTTCTAATATAGGTATTTCGACACAAAATCGGACTTTTTTGAAATAACATATTCCTTTTTTTCATATTTCAGCTCTACAGTCAAATTATGCCCAAATATCAAATTTTCTAAAATTTGGTCAGAAACTTACCAAGAAATGTAAAAATTTGTCTTGGCGCACTTTTTCAATGTACGCCAAGAATAGTTTACTTAGCGAAATTGTTAATTTATAGCAACCTAGTTTCCTTTCCTTTTTATTTCCTTGTACGAAGTAAAAAGGAAGTATTGTAATCGCGAAAAGTTTCAGGTAGCACATTTCAACGAAAATATCCAATTTCAAAGCCAAATTTCAAAACACATCAAAATGTAAATTCACGTATTTTTTAGGAAATTTTGAACAAAATTTCTAATTTTTTTACAGGTATGTTTAGGAACACATCTACTTTAAGATGATGTTAAAAATTGTATAGGTTATAATACAAACATTTTTTGAAACATTTATAAAAAATATTAAATTATAAAAAATTTTAAAATAAATCTTAAAAAATGTGCACATTATATTTAGATTAAGCTTAAATTTCGAATTCTGGAAGAAGGAATCAAGCAAGTTTAACAAAAAAGAGATATTAATAAATATATATTAAATTTAATTAACATTAAGGAGCTAAAATTTTGAGAGCTAATTTTTAAAAAATTACTCGTGCGATTTTTACAAAATTTGGTAGTTTGACATAATTTGAGTCGTAGAATCGAAATATGGAAAATAATTGGCATGTCATTCCAGAAAAAATCCGATTTTGTGCCAAAATATCTAAATTAAAGCAATGCTATATATAAATCTAACACATATCCTAAGTCGCGCTTTCGACACATGAAAAATGCAAGTTGAATTTCGTCAATCGGCCCAGTAGAACGGGAGATACAAAAGTTTCTCATATTTAGCCCAAAAGCCGTTAGCCCAAAAGGGCTATTAATTTCATTTTGGCATTTTGCGTTAAATCACTAGAAACGGCGTATCACTTTTAGAATTGTTGCAACCAAATATTATCGCCCTGTAGTATATTTTTAAGAAATTAAATAATGAAGAATCTGCATAAATGTATCTCTGTTTCTCGCATTGTGATAAAACCACGGTACCTAGAGTCATCAAATTTTGAATAATGTAATCTTTCACCGGATATGGGCATCTGGTAGCCCTAATTTGGAATTCGTTTGATTATCGATTTCATATTTTGTAAAACTGCTATATAACGAATTTTGGAGTAACAAACTCAACGATTTGAAAGCGAGCAATGACAACAATCTACGGGGGGGGGGGGAGGGAAGAACTTTTTATCTCCAGCGCGCGGAACTGTGTATCAGAAATTCTAAAGATAGGCTCATTTTAAAATTATTTTGCGATATTGCTATTGAACTGAAATTTAAGGTTTAAGTGCGAAGAACATGATATTTAATAAATAAAGGCAACACACAAAACGTTAAAAAAACGCCCCTTTAGATGTAATTTAAAATCGGAAACCTTTTAGTTTTTTTTAAATATTAGTTTTTTTATTTTTTATTTTTTTTTCGCAGTGTACATATAAATGGGGGAACCCTCTGTTCACTATGTACCCCTAGTGTGATCGGAGTAGTAACTACATAAAATTAAATCTGCAATGACCGTACGTAACAAGATATTACTTCCCCAAAATTTCTAGAATACAAGGTATAACTAAAGTATTATAATCAATCATTCAGTTGAATACATTTGAAAAAAGTCTTGAAGGAAAGCATGAGAGGTAAATTTTTTAAATATTTCAGTTGCTGTGTCTTGAAATCCAAAAATGTATCTTGATCTTTTCCGATGTGTACTCTGTCTTGAATGGTTCGGCATGTTTGCTCTGTATCTTGAAATACAGGATGTTCCAGTTGCACAACAAAAGATTACTTAAACAGTTGGTTCCTGACCCATGATTCCAGTTACAAAAATAAATCAATAAATATATGCATTCAAACTGGATTAACTTTGTTAAATTAATTAGCAAAAATATATGAAACTCATGCCAAAGAGGAAATTGTTTGAAGTCAGACAAATGGTAAGCAAATAAAATAAAAAGATTTTTTCCTCATACGACGAAAATTACCTGAAATACTACTAAATAACATTTCCAGAGGTATTGTGCAGTTATATCTAAACTAATTCTTTACTGACGCCTAAAATTGCGGGCTTCTTTATCCAGTAAATTAAGTTTAAACATAATTTTGACAATTTCTTAAACTCCGTTGTGCATATTAAGAACTGTCTTCCTTTTCTTCAGTGAGATAAGGCGTTGGTCCTCAACTCACAGTCAACGGAACACTGGTACTCCGTGAAGCTACTTCACGTGTTCCACGAAAAAATCAAATACACAGTTAAAAATTCAAAAAGAAAAATCAAATAAAGCATTTTTAAAATGGATCAGCAAGCGCAAGTAACAATTAAACATTTTGGCTATTTATGGGGTATTGGAAACCTACGGATCTTGCTGCTATGAAAAATGACATGATATACTAGACCAGGTGATACAAAAAAACTAAGCTACCAAGGGAGTTACGTCACAAAGATTGTCAAGGTAAGAGTCTATTCTCTAGTGTCCGAGAGAAGAAGTTGTAAAATGTAGCTACACGCAGTAGGCAAAAACTCTCAGTTTACCTGCTGTCTGCGAAATAGTGACGATTATATTTCGGGAAGAAGCAAAGAAGGAAATTTAAAGATTCTGGTATCTGATGACATGATTTGCAGAAGAATTAGTGACATGTTCTGCAGCATGGAAATAGCAATTACAGAACTTGTTAACATGCCCTTTACAAGTACATGAATCAACTGGGATAAGTGGTAAAGCGTAACTGTTAGGCTTTGCGCGATTTGTTTATGAATAGAAGATAATAAACTAAATTTTATCCAGCAAAAAGACTTTTGGGCATACAACTGGCCAGGATTATTTGACGCGATAACGTAGTATTTGAATATATTAAAATAATCATGGGATCAATATGTCTGTATTTGTAGCGTCGGAGCAGCATGTATGATAGGATCAGTCAAAGGATTTGTAACATTAGGAAAAATAGTCAATCCATACTTTCCATCACTGTTTCTTGCACCGTTAAGTACTTGATATTAATATAATGCCTATGAAAGTACACGAAGTACTAGATCAAGTAGTTTCCGGGGTGAATTTTATCAAAATGAGACTGATAAAAAGCCGAATGTTCAAAGAGCTTTGTTGATCTATGAAGCAAATTAAGAACGTTTTTTTTTTCTTTGTACAAGAAGTAAGGTGGCTGTCACATGGAAAGCTTTAAAGTTGTGGGTCACAACTAAGAAATGAACTTCTGGTTTTTTTTACAAGTATAAAAACACGACACGTCTAAGAAATATCTGAAACCTGATAACTCGTGTAATAATTTGGTGTATTTGGCTGATACTTTTGCTTACTTTAATACTGTTAGTATAAGTATGCAAGGAAACAATGAAAACATCCTTTCATCGACAGACAAATTATGTGCAGTGAAGCTTTAACTTTTACTGTGCGTAAAAAAACTGCACTGGGGTAGAGACATGTAAAAGAAAGAATCATACAAATGTTCTTTTCTATGAAGGATACAAACAAGGCAACGATTTCTTTAATAAGCGAACATTTAACAGCAATAAAAAATTGTTTTCTTTTTAATATTTTCCATTGGTAAACGTTGAACAATGCGATTGAGTAAAATATTTTTCTTCTGATTTCTCCAGTTTTACTCTAAATGAAGAAGATGAATTGACATTGCTGTCTTCAAATCGGGGATTAAAATCGAAGTTCATTCCAAATACTCTAGAAAAATTCTGGATCATTGTTAAAGTTCCAGAAAAGATCTTTGTTAAAGATGATTATCCCAGTCTATCAAAAAAAAGCACTTATCACATTAATATTATTTTTCCATTATATAACTTTGCGATGCAGCCTTTTCCACGACGATCATATTAAAACAAAGAAATGCGTGAGCCTGAAAATTTATGAGATAGGAGTGGTTTTGTCTTTTTTTTTTTTTTTTTTTTTTTTTTTTTTTTTTTTTTTTTCTACTCCCTTACAGAAATGATGGCCACACCTCTCTAGCTTAGAGTGTTTGCCATAAAACAAATGTTATATTTTAGTGTTCCCCGACATCAACAGTATAGAGAATCAAGGAAATAAGGAACAATTTACTAATGAGAACACTTTTTTCCTTGAAGGAAAAATTTAAGTTCTCTACATTTTTACTAAAATGCATAGTATTAAAAAAATATAAAAAAGGAGGGAAATCTAGTCAGGTATGTATTATGGGTGCGGGACAGACCATCCCTGTTTTAAAGTATTACTTAAAAATAATAAATGTGCTACGCAACTATAATTGTCACATTCTAAAAACCTGCTGTTATTTACCTATTTCTTAATTTGGAGCTCGGTTTCCAAAGTTAGAGATATGCAATCGAATCGTAGTTTTAAACATCCTGAAACACTGCGTAATACCCAGTGTCTCTTACCGAGTAAATTTTAAGTTATGTAGCATTCTTTTACATTATTTGTTTGATTATTTATATTTACATATTATAATAGAAATATTGTATTTGTATAGTAATTTATTCAAGTACAAATTTAGGTTATAGATTTAATTATGCAAATTCATACAAAGGTTAAATGTAATTTTTAATTGCAGAGAAATGTATTTAAAATATTTTAAATTCATTCCTCTACAGAATTATCTATGCATTATTTTATTACCCTAAGCTTTTCTATAATTATATTATCCGTAATATTTATTTAGCATGCATTAGTAGTATTTCTAAAACATCTCCCAGCCCCGACCGGACAGAAACATTTTTTTTTCCAATCAGTTTGATGACAAGGAATATCAAAAGCGAAGCATAATTCAAATGATTCAGATTTCGAGTGATTTATCTTCTACTAACCATTTTGTTATATTTTTTCTTTTCACAAATTTTACTCTTATTGAGTCTTTTTTTAACGAGCGGAAGAAGTGGCATATTGATTTTTCCATTTGCCAAAGTCATCGATCGCATTCCGTTACCATCATAAAACAGCGAACGTTAATCGGCTGAACATCTCCTGACGACTGAAAACAAACAAAATATTATTTCGGACAACGATAACGCAGTACAGATTATGATATGTATGCTGCCATCGAAGATCAATATGTTTTGAAATCATATGTGCTTTCGATAGGTACATTATTCGAGAGGGTACATTATCTCTGATTACCACACTAAACAAAACTTGCGCTTTGAAATATGAAGGTAGTTTGTGTAAATATTTGATTTCCTAATGTAAATGTTTCTTACTCAAATAAATATTCATGTTCGTCTAAGAAGAAACAAAAACGGTGTGAAAGAGGAGGAGATAATTTATCTTTCTCTTCCCTATCTTTATTGCAGCTATTATTATTTTCCACTGACTGTGATTATTTTTTGGAGGTTTACAAACCAAGTTTTACAAACATTTCTACAACCTGATAGTCCACTATTTTGCACTGAACTATTTGAATAAACATTAGTTTCAACCTTTCATCATGATTTCACGCATTCTTTGCTAATAGTATAAGACATTAATACTAGATGAATAAATACGTAATATTATGCAATTTTTTTCTACTTTAAGTTTTGTTAGTTTATGATTCTAAAGAATTGTGGCTTTCCCACGTGCATATTCTCATGCTCTAAGTGATTAACACTGTCATCTAGCAAGTAAAAGAACCAAGCTTCAAGTCCCTGCGACAACGTTTTTTCACGTTTCCTTATAAGGTATTTCTCCCGCCTTCTTGACATGCCTTCGTGGTGTGGTGATCTGCACGCTGGGCACTTATTCCAGAGGTCCGTGGTTCGATTCCCGGCTAAGGCACTGATAATTTTTCATCTCTTCTGCTTCGAAAAATCCTAATGTCTTTACAGTGGCGCTCAAAGTAAAAAGGGTTGCGGATGATGATTATGCTCACCCAGGATTTGGCGATTGGGTCCCTTAAAACCCCAGTCGCCCTTTAAAAGAGGGAGTATATAAGGTATTTCTCCCGCCTTCTTAGCAACATAACCACTAATAATAAATAAATCATATGACAACTGTGTACGTGATTCACTTTCTTCAAATCAGTTCCCGTTTTCACTTTTACGATTTATCCGTTCTTGCAAATGTTACATTTCCGAAATAAGATTCCGTGAATAATGTGTGGGAATAAACACACTTCCAGTGGTTTGGCAATATATTGTCTATCTTAAAATTAAGCGGTTTACTTTGATTCTATGAACTGGCGAATCTCAGAAGCGTGAAATCATGTAAAGAAACACGTAAACAAATACAAAGAAAGAATTTAATTCTTAAATATGTGGTTAACAGATAACAAATATAAGTACATACCATTGCAAGAGCGAGTCAGATATTAATAGACTGAAAAATACAGAAACTACAACATTGGTATGTTAACATATACTGAAATCATCCTTTGTATCAGTTAATAAGCAAGCGCCATTTTAAATGGGTAAAAAATACCAAATTTATCAATTAACTGAAAGGTTTTTTTTCTTATCATATGCCTCTTTCACTTCATTTGCTCCTATGTCACTTGACCAACTTAACTATTTCCTACCTACGTCTTTGTGCTACTAAAGACGTCTTAAGGAAAATAGAGAAACTTCAAGAAATAACTATTGTAATGTTTTCAACAAAAATCTTTTCGACAAAAAAAGTATCCCCATTTTACTTATGTTCTTCCTTTAGAAATTCGTTAAGCTGAATGATACCTCAAAATTAAAACTAATGTGCTGAAGAAATTTTCGTGCTATTAATTGTTTATAGCATGTGATCTTAATCTTTCTGTAACTATTAAATAAAGCATTTCTTTCCAGGATCAAAACATTTTCACCATTCGTGATTTACGGTGTTGTTTGCATGTGCCTTTTCCTTCTTTTGAAAAGTTACAGAACCTGTGTATCTTCTGAAAAATAGAAACTGTCGAGGTATGAAACAAGTTGCAATGTTCAAGAAACCAAAAATTAAGAACAGAAATTGAAATAATATATATAAATTTGCAGCAAATTTACTAAGTTATATCAATTGCTATTAATAATTCCTGGTTTCTTTAAATGTGTTCTTCTCTAACACATGAAACTAGATTTGTTTTCAACTACTAAACGTATTTAAACAGTTTCCTCCTTAACAGCTGAATACTTGCTGGTTAAGCATTCGGTGGGAATTACGGCTGATCATACTAGCATTTAGTCATCTTATCAGCGAGAATGTTGGCAACGGTTGTACCTTAGAGAGTGACTATACTAAATCGCAAGAACAAACACAGTATACCCACCAGTTTTACACAGACGTCGAAACCACACCCTTGTTTTAGACTAGCAAACAATCTCTGCTAACGACTATATCATCCAACGTGGTACAAAAAACGTAAACAATTTACTATATTATATCTATTACAAATGCTTCGAAAGCTAACTTCAGTGAAAGTCCGATAATCCAGAGTTTAGGGATTTTAGTAATGCCGAATTGTCAATATGCCGGATTATTGAGTTTATCAGGATAAGGCGGCAGAAAAGCAATTCTGAATTTAATTTAGCGTTTTGTGCGAATGCAACGTTTTGAACGGAGCTCAGTATAGTAACTTTACAAATGCATTTAGTGATTGAAACTATAAAAAATGCGTAACTTATTATTCTTAGTCAATTTATATTTTTAAATCTAAAAATCTATTTTTAAAATCTGTATTACTGTTGCATTAAGGAACAATATGCATTTCTGAAAACATCATTGAGAAGAATATGAAAATTCATTATTTTTCCACTGCTTTGGAGTTATTATTCTGACTAAATTGTACAAATGCATTTCATGGTTCGAGGCCACCAATGGCCAAGTACCAAATTCGCTGAACACTGGTACGAGGGTCGCTGAACATTGGTACTTCGCTACGGGATTCGAATCCCAGCGAAACTAGCTGCATGGCTGGTTTCGTGGTTTTTTCCATGTGTAACGTGTATGAGACAGTTTCCCTTGGAAAATCCTCTACGAAGGCATCCCTACCCTTAGGCAAATAGCCCTCGAGTGCATAATCAAGAAAACCAATTTCATGCTTCGGTAACATTACATTAAGTAATATTAATTAAATCTTCTTTCTTGTCACTGTTAACTTTTGACGTCAACAGAAATTCCGTAATTGGCTCATTCCTGGATTTATAATCGTGCAATAAATTTCGTCTTGAGAAAATATATTTAGAAAATTTCTCGTAAGAAATTTTCAATTTCGTATTTTACAATAGTTAATCGTAGGACTTTAATTTACATAATATTTAGCCATAAAAAATTGACTTCGAAGGAAATGCCAAAGGCTTCTGCTTATTTCCGAATGATAGGCTCGTGATCACATCAGCTAGCACTCGTGCCTGATTATTGGGCTTTTATTATTTGTACATAAAAATATAGTAAAAAGCAGAAAACTATAACCTCAAAATTTTAACCTTGATGAACTAAGTTGAAAGAGTAGTCTTGGTGTCGAATATGGTTGCAATTGAAAAGAGCGAAAAAGCAGAAAAGTTCAAGAAAAGCTTAAACAGGTTTAATCTTAAATAAATTACATTTTAATTTCCCCCCCCCTGGTATCTCATTTTAACTGTAACATAGATAGTTAATCACAAATATGATTTGTTTCAATTTGTTTCTATAGATTTGTTAGTTAAAATGCTTAAATATTACTAGTCAAAATGCTTAAATATACTAACAAGATCATTTCCCTTAACCCAATAACAAGATTTAAACACTAATTAATCACTATATTGCATACTGTTATTCAGAAATAGTAATTAACATCTATGTAAATCTAAGTGATGGCTCTAATTCTCATTGCGTCAATATAATACGTAGTCATTCATTTGTTATTCAGATAAGGACGTTGCAAGAAACAAAAAATAAGACTTCTAAAATTTTTAAAGCTTTCTAAACATAATTAAACATGTCCATTTCATTATTTTGGGATTTAAATGATTAACTGAATTATGCAAATTTTCGTAAAATATTAGACAGACCAAAAAGCCTGGCAATATTATATAAAAACATTTTAAAGTTTTTATCCAAATTCTGTCCCAGTTAATAAAGACAAAATGTAAATAATGTAAACTTTATGAATAATGTATGATTCTTTAAAAAAAACAATGTCAAAAACGTAACTTTCTGTGACTGTTTCCAACAAGATGGAAAATTTCTATAATTAACAACTTATTTATTCATTTTTAAATTAAATAGTTTTGTTTCTTTCTGTTTTATAAATAGCTATTCGTTCATTTCTGTAAATAATTCAGTTTACTGGATGAAAATGAAGTCTTAATTCTCAATGGTTCACATTTGTTTTCAGGCAGTTGTGTTTTCCAGTTTTAATTGCAAATATCATTTACTCAGAACTAACGAAATAACACTTTATTTTTATTTTCCCGTATACTAGTGATCACATTTTTTAGAACCTGCTTGTTCTGGGAAAAGTTATTTAAAGCGATTTTGGTTAAAATAAATAAATATCTAAAAAAAGGGGAACAAAAAATCTGAAAGCTTTTAGATTTTATATTACGCCCAAAGGGGAGTTTTATTAACGTTTTGTGTGTTATTTTTATTTATTAAATATAATGTTCTTTGCATTTAAACCATAAAATTCAATTCAACAGCAATATCACAAAATATTTAAAAGAGGATATCTTTAGTCTCCGCGCTGGAGATAATTTTTTTTTTTTTTTTTTTTTTCCGTACAGTGGTGCCATTGCTTCCTTTTAAATTGATGAGTTTCTTTTGATTGACGAGTTTTAAAATCAAAACCAATAAATGCTTTACAAAATATGAACCAGATAATAAAACAAATTCCAGTTTCCCAATTTGGGCTTCCAGATGCCCATATTCGGGTGGAGACGTACGTTATTCAAAATTGGATGGCTTTATGTACCCTTGTTTTATCATAATGTGAGAAACGTGCATACATTTATTCATATTCCTCATTATTTAATTCCCTTAAATATAATATAGGGCTATAATATTTGGTGGCAACGATTTAAAAAGGAGATTCGCCGTTTATAGTGAATCAACGCAAAATGCTAAAACAAAATTAATAGCCCTTCTGGACAAATTGCCCCTTTGGGCTAATAAAGGCAAAACACGAAAGTAACTAGACACTCAATAAGTTTTGGACATCCTTTAGATAAAATTATACTTTTCATGCATTTTGGAAATGGATTCAACTAATGTTTTTCGTGTAAGAATATTCTATTTTGCATTATTTCTCCTATTTTTCTATTTTGTAGGAATGTTTTTAGCATAGCTTTCGAAGAAATATCATATTTCTGCATTCTTTCTCTAACTCGCTCCATATATGTTAGAGAGTATTTAGGTTCTGACAATTTGAAGTATTACTGACAACTTCAGGACAGTTTATCACAAACGAACATTTATTTAGGATCGTTATATTGATAGAGCTTAAATGTATTTTGCATTTTATTTAATTTATTTAAATGTATTTGCCAAATTTTATCGCACATGCTTTCAGATTTTCATTAAAAGTATTCCAACCTTCATACTTCTCCATATTATTTTTTATAAAAATTATATTTTCCATCCCAGAGGCAGCGAAATATCCCCATATCATTATGCATTCACTCTTGTACCTAATAGTAGCCACAAATATTTCGGATTCAATATTTAATTTGGCTTTCGCCATAGAGCAGTTATTCGTTCTTCCTACCTAACTATATGAAACTGTAACTCGTCTGCAAATATAACATTGTTTTAGTAAGATAAATCTTTGCTTACCATAGATTTGCCAGCACTAGGCGTATTTTCTTTGTTGACGAAAAATTTCCTTCTTGCTGATGCTCCATTATGACCATATGTTCTAATGATTCTTCTAATAGTTTCAGAATTAACTTTTATTTCAAATAGTTCTTCTAAATCTGCTATAAGTTTCGCACATAAATACCTGAGTTTTATTTGATTCTTCTTAGAATAAATCTCTGATTCCTTCTTATTAGCTTGGAATGTGGTCCAGACTTCAGTGCATTTTCATTATTTCCTTGCAATTTTTTGCATATTTCAAACACTTTAAAATAAACAGATAAATTTCTAACAGAATTTTTAATTTTTCGTTTGTTTGTAGCATTCTGGCACGTTTGCTTCAGAATGAAATAGTCAATATAGTTTTATAAACAAGTAATAATTTCCAAATGCAGACGATAGTTCTTGTGATGTATTTCCGTTTAAAACAAAAATTTATAACTAGAAACTTCATCTACCAAAGTATATCAAACGTTTGAGTTCTCTGAATTATTATGTAAGTAACAGACTGAAAACGGTTGTTTGAATAAATTATTCTGTTAGAAGAAATATTTTGATGATACTTAATTTCCAACAAGCAAAGCTTAAAATAGAGAATAAAATATATCTGAGGAAAACATTTGGAATCCCTGTTTCAATTTTTAGAGCAGGATCTATGTAAACAAATTAAAGAAATACAAGTATCCGAAAGCAACTGTGAAACACTGTACATTGCACCCAAATGAATATCTATTCCACGTTGCCAATTTTGCATGTAGAACTTATATATGAATCCCTAATTTCTTTTCTACTATTACATAATGAAGAATACGTTTGTATGTTCCTGGCATTGCGTAAAAACGGCGGGAACTATTTTAGGAGGCTGGCAGCGCAAGTGGTTAGTTTATTAAACAACGCAGCTAATTGAATTAACTAAACAAGTTATTCTCATTAGAAATATTATAACGTTACCTCTTAACAATGACAGAAGTAATTTCCGTTAAAGCAGAGAAAATTCGTTTAAAATAAAATCAGCAAAAATTTAGGAATTGTATTTCGAAAAGGCTAGCATAAATTATTTAGTTCATTAGGTGTTTAATTAACTATTAAAATATTGTTTCTTTTATTTAATTTTATAACAATACTTGTTCCAAACTCAAAAACTTGAATATTTTGCTTTCAGAGTAAAAAAAAAAAAGTTCCACTTTGCTAAGCTTTATTTATGATGATATGATAACGTCAAAATAATTTTAATTTCTGTATCAATTAGAGGAAACATTTTATAATTTAAGCTTCAAAAATGCTAAAAATGACTGAAAAAAATGCATTTACTTTGTAACACTTAAAGATGGGGGGTTGCATTGGATGGAGGGTTTATTTTAAAGAAAATGAGATAGTTGATTCAATTTGAGACAATCAGAAATTCTTGTTGGAAGATTACAAGAAAACAAATTAAGTCCAAATTTCAATAACAGCTCTCATCATAAAATATCTCATAAAAATAAGGTTCTGTTAGAAACATTAAAGTTTAATTTAGGGATTTCGTTTAATCTATTTAATCAAAATTGTTTGTCTTCAGAGCAAGAACAAATGAATCATTAGTAATATAAAATTGCAAAATTATGAAACAGTTTATAACATATTGCAGCCGTTGCTATTGGGGAATATTATCTCCGTTTCTTAACTTTTTTGCAACATCAAATTATATTAAATTGTTATTCGAAAAAATCAAGACGTTGCTTCTATTCAAAAATTTAATTTAGTTGTTTCAACATTTGCCTTTTTCTTTCAGATTAATGCTTCATCGCTCTTTCATATTAATGCTTATCCGAAATTACCTCTGAAACCTGAAACTTTTACGATATTTCAGTCAACGGTTACATTTATGCATTCGCACATACACTATGCTCTTTCGCATAAATATAATCTTGAAAATTGCATAACGTCTGTTGGTCGCTCTTAGATAAAAAGTTCTTTTCTTCAACCTTGAATTATAATTGCCGATAGCTGAGTTCCACACCAATTAAGTTCTCAACCAACTTCGCGTTAATTTACCTTTGAGTAACTGTTACTTTAAATTATCTCGCCACAAGTTGTTAAGCTGAGTTATAAGCATAAGGTTTGCTTTGCTTTCTGTTCCTGTTTAGTTATAATGAAGAGTCCTTCCCAAGTTTCAGTTGTTATTTATATTTAGCGATAAGCCGCTTAAGGTTTGACAAAAGTTTAGCTAAACGAATTTAACTCTACATAGTAACACAAAAAATATTAAAGAATATTCACTATTCACAACTAAAAATGCTAATATTATTAGAAATACAGTGAGGATATAAATAATTTAAAATGCTGTATTATGAATATACAGGTTGGCACCAGGTCTTACAGCCTTAGATAATGACACTAAAACCTTTTCCAATTCTAAAACTACTTAAAATAACGCTATATATATATAGCGTTATTTTAAGTATATATATATATATTTAGTATATATATATATATTTTTTTAAGTATATATATTATTTTAAGTATATATATATATATACTTAAAATATAAAATATATATATACGTGTGTGTGTAAAATAAATTTAATAATATATATAAAATCAGTTTCCGAGTAAAAATTACAAATAACAAAACGCTCATAAATTGATCGCAGCAAACCATAATTCCTCAAATATTTGTCCTAGGTGTGTATTTCCAATCACAGAAATTTTTAAAGTGATATAAAGAATTTGATGAGAATAATTTCAACAGATTTTATGAAACCAAATTCAACTGCATGAGAAAGGGTGTTTTAAAATTAAATGCTAACTTCTTACATAAACCTAAATCGAAAATTCCAATAAATAAAACATTTATTATGCTTTAATTATTTAAAAGGTTCTATACTGTAAAGTGCAAAATTCTAGAAAATATGTTTAATAACTATTCTCAGAGAACAAATTGCAAATTTGTAGTTGCTTTGTAGTAGTTATCAAAAGTCTTAAATTAAATCGATGATAGCTATAAAAAAATTACCTACTTTAAAAAAAATATCGATGCGAATTTTTTACATAAATGATCTGTAAGTCTATCTGAGTCTTTAGTTAAGACAAAACGCACACGAAGTCTGTTTGCCTAAAATTCATACTAATTTTGGCCAAAATCACTTCAGAATTGGAAGTCAAGTAGTTCTTTTCCGACCAACAGCCTGTCGAGAGAACTTTTTGATCGACATCAGATCTTAAATGACAAGACAGGACAGGAAGAAGTGGGCACAACACCAGAAATTCACCAAATTGTTTTACATTTATAGCGGCTACTGTACAGTAACGGCAAAGATATTACAAATGTTCGCGTCTTCTCCAAAATTCAAATTTTGGTCCAGCGATCTGTGTAGTCAGCCTTCTCTAATCACCATACAGTTCAGGGTGGTTGCATATAAATTCACGGATTATTTATCTTTAATCGTTATGAACGCTTTAAAGATAAATGTTTATTAATCCGCTGATGATGCATTAAAAACTGCAATATTCATAATTGATTTTTTTTCTCTACGAAATTTGCATAAAAATTTAAGTTTTATTTTCATAGAGCGACGCTGCCCATCAATATGAAACCATTTTATAAGCCTCCGTACCCTATTTTCAAACCTATCTAATGAAATTTAAAAATTTAGGATAAATATTTAAAATCCTTCTAATTAATTATATCGAACATCGCGTATAGTCAGTCTAATTACACATTTATATATCTTTTTAGCAGCAAACGTTCATCTCTTACAGCCCTTCTTTTTTTTCTATAACATAATCGTTAATGACACACTATACAGTAGTAAATATGTAAAAAGCAATTTAATGTACTGAAATTATATCTTACATATTTATAACAAGTGACGAAGAATTGCCCGTATAATGGCCGATAATAGTTATAAGCGCGATAAATAATGTAAAATAATGAAAACTAAGTGAGCTAAATGTCAAAACGAGAAGAGACGAGCTGAAAAATAAAGGAATTTAAGAAAAAGGAAAAGCGACAGTTTAATGCATCCTGATTAATCGAAATTTAAATCACAGCAAATTTAAAGTTCACATTTTAAACTCAATCTATATAAATGTAGTTTACACTTACCTAGTTCTCGAGGATATGAAGCGGAAAATGGAGAGATGATGGGTTGAGTTGTTTATAATTTTCTTCGAAGTAAGTTCCCGGTGGATCAGTGAGGACTCTGAAATGAACGTCAGCCTTGTGAATTAGATAAAACTACTTAGTAAGAGCACTTATAGATAAAGCTTGGTAAACGTACTGAAACGGGATAGTTTGTTCAATCCTTTTTTATCTCTATAGTTCAGTGCAACTCCGGATTTATTGCATCGCTAGTAAGCAATTCATCAGATACGGATTCTTTTTCCTCAGATAATGCGCAAAAAAAGGAAGAAAAAGTAAAACTATAAATAATGAGTCTTGTTATTTGGATAAAAAAATGCATTAGAAGGAATGTTGATAAATATGCAGACTTCGTCAATCTCTGTCTCCTTTCTCCCACGTATGCTATCGTTATGCTAAACTTTCCTATTCTGGTGTCAATTATCTTCCGCAAATCTTTTATCACATTAAAATTGTTGATGCATGTGACATGCAATTAAAACCTTTTTTTAACAAATGTAAATGTTCAGATACTAGAAATAAAGTTATATGAGCATAGAACCGAGTATAAAAACCTAGTCCAATTGTAGCAGTCGGGAATAATATTTCTTTTTTATTCCCCTCTGCCAACCTATATATATAAGTAACGGAGGTAATATTTTCGGTCCAAAAATTCGATAATGATTTTTCAGTGAATAAGCACGAATTGGGGTCCCCACAACACGTTTTAACGGTCATTAGAATGATGTCTGAAAGTAGATGTGTGATGATTTTTTTTGTCTTGTATGAAATTCCCAAATTTCCATTTTTCAGATTTCATCTTTCTATATTCATATAAATCATTGACTCTCACTTTGATTTGCTCGTTGCATCTTTTTCACCATTTATAAAAATTCCTTCCCCACCTCTCTCTCCATTTTCAGAGCTAGGGAAACAAACATTAATTTAGATTTAGGTGTTTTTTAATCTCACAGCAAAAAGCAGGTTATCAGGAATCAGGCTAACCGCGTTTCCTCCTGAAACTATTAAATCCCCCGATTAAGAACTTTTGCTATAAATAGTTGATTAGATTCTGGGTAAAATTGGTCAACCGAAATAGTACTTTACTTGAAACCGTTAAGGCCTGTTCCAACTAGTGAGATTTTGAGACCAAGAAACGCGCATAGACTTGCCGCCTCGGTTAAGGGGGGGGAGGAATAAAATATTTTTACCTCTAACCAATCTACATATATAGGTAAGAGAAGCGAGGTTTTTCGGTCCAAAAATTCGATAACGCTTTTTCAATGAATAGGCAAGAATTAGGCTCTCATTACATATTTTTACAATGATGTCTGTCTGTTTGTCTATACGTGTGTGACGACATTTTCCGCCCACAATAACTCTTGCATCAAAATACAAAAAGTTCCATTTACAATATTTAATAGCTTTCTGCAGTCACATAAAGATTTGATTAGATTTCGGTAAAATTCGACAATCGGAAGTGTTACTTTGCTTGAATCCCACAACAGTTTTTACCAAAAATTATATTAAAATATAATCCAAAACTTTTAGTATAAATGAGACTTTTAAATCAATGGGAACGAGATATTAGATTTTGGCTAAACTTGATGAACCGGAAGTTGCAACTTGTGAACCGGAAGTTGCACTTAATATTTGTTTTAATAGACTTTCGTAAAAAAAAAATATATTATGAGGTAATCCAAAACTTATCAAATTTGGCATTTAAAATAAGTATATTATTTATAGAAAACATCATATTACACTTATAAACATTTAATATATTCTTAGAATTACGCGTAATGCAATTAGAATGAGCTCATTATGAAGACGATCTCTCGTTATGAAGCAATTAAATGCATTATTCTCTATCCTCAGTAAGTTCGTTTCATTTTTGTGTAGAATTTCTTTTCAAAGGATGATACACCCAAATGTTAGCGCTATGTAGGATTTTTAAATTTTTAAAGAAATAATATAGCGAATATAATAATAAAAGATGTTTATGGCAATACATAATACTCTGTTTGGAATTCTAAAAATATGCTGTTTTTAAAACTTTTACGATTTTTAAGTCGTTGATTTGTCAATCGACATACCATACAACCAGAGGCTACACTTCGATCGATGCGATATTTTGAAATCAAAGCATGAGAACTGATGTATATATGAGCACATATAACTATTATTATCTATTGTGTGTGAGAACAGAATATTAAAAATGAGTATTGTTTATAATTAACACTGATCCATGAAAATTATAAACAAATTAGATTTTATTTACAAACGGTCAACCGGAAAGTTGGTAGTTTATTTGAAGGTCACTGGTATTCCGCCTATTCCATGTCTTAACGTGGAATTGGGAAGTCATGTGTTAGCCACAACTGATTGTTTTAAATTATTACTTATTTATTTATTTTCTTGTAAGAAATGTTCCCCTCAATGTTAATTCAGACTCAAACATATGCAATATATTTTACTTTATTAGCATTTATTGAATATTGAAGGTGTATAATATAAATCCCTTGCTCCTTCTCCTTTCCAGCCTGGTGTTAGTTTACTTACTCATTTATTTTAAATTCTCCCCTTGGTAACAAACAACATAAAACAACATAAAAATATATTTTAAGCAGCTATTAAATTAATTTAGGTGCACGCAGAAAGTACGCTTCTTGCTTTAGCATAAAACAATTTCTTATTGTAAACCAATCAAAATCAAAAATCAGAATAATTAAGCTTTCATTTTTCCGTACCTCAAATATGCGTTTGTTGTAAAGCAAGTGTGGAAATTTTATTCGTTCGTTTATTGTGTTTACTTTCGACAATTATTTACAGATAAAAGAACAAAATATCTTACTTTCCACTAAAACTGAACATCAAAAATGACGTAACCGATCAACTAGAAGTTTGCACATAGGGAGGATACACATGTGCAGCGTAGATGCAAACTCCACTAACCATCACTTCCTGTAAATGCAGTTTAAGAGAAATAAATGCTAATAAATGTTGAAATTGTACTTGCTTGCCTTTTCCGCGTGCAAATATTTTATGTTATGATGTCAACGAAACAATAGTCGTACTATAGGGGCGTCGACATAAATGTCAAAAATTTTATAGCATACGAAATGAAGTTTATCCTACTGAAAACTTTTTGTGTTGGAAACCGGTGGACTATCGTAAAGCGAACTCAGTAACATGAAGAATCCCAAAGACTAAGTTCACACTGTCCAAAGAGAGAGACAGACATTTTGTTTGCATAATTATTACGGATTGTACAACCACAACACACACCGTAGCTCAAAAATTAGAATGTATTGCATAGCTACACATTCTAATTTTTGATGTACAGTTCGATGTACCTTTGCATGTACAGTTCGATGTCGTCTGTAGCATCGAAGAAATTTTGCAAGATTACCAGTACTTTAGCTACATTTGATAGAACTCCACCGGCACCTTCATTTTCACTAATGCATAGAACTCTACGGATGGAAGGACAGATGGTATAAATTATCTTTTTAAGCAAATTCTGCTTCTATCTACAACTCTATAATGATTACATCCCTGTTTGCCGGTACCACAATGAAAGGCTGACAGCGACCTGCTATACACATCAGCGTATCATTTAGACAACCGATCTTATAATACGGGTTGTCATTCAGTTCTAATCTTGCTTACGTCTAGTAAACATTCTTGGTATGCTGAACAGCCCCATTTACATTTCTGAGGTTTTGAAGCTTGTTGTTTTCCTTTATCTTCATTATCTCAGCGAGGAAAGTTACCAATAAGATAATGTACCAGTAGGATACCTTGTAGCACAAAATTCCAACAATTCTTCGATGACCCAATATGTCATATTTATTCTTTACCTTTTGTATTCGACCGCACAACGCCTCATACATCCCAGATTACTTGCGGCTACGGCAGGTGAACTTTGGTAACATATGAAAATGCATAGACTGGAATACCCCAGACATACATCTGCTTCTCTATGGACCAATTACAGTTTAAAAAAGATGTCGATTTTTTTTTACGTTTCGTAAGTCAAGATTAGCTGTATCTAAAATCACATTACCGGTGTACCATAAGTTACATAAGTGATACATATGGGTTTGATAGCTCTTGTCTTCTGCAGAATTTCTCTTCAAATGCTTAAATGTATTTTTATTTTCATAGAACCATACAAAATACACGTTGAATTAAACAAAGAATAAGAATTCACATACAAAATATAAGGCGACGTGCACCAAAAGACATGTAAAGTAGCTGGCAATTATACAGTACATGGTAAGAAATTTCCTTTCGTAAAAATGGAATTCTCATTAATCGTGAAACATTTATCTTGCCTAGTTTTATAAAGAAAGTACTTGTTATGGGTAAGCATGTCTCTTAAAAGAAACGAAGAGCAACAGTCTTTAAGAACTTTTCACTAAATATTAATAACCTTCATATTTGCCCAGTATTGTAGGTTAATCTATATGCCATATAAATTAATTTAATATCAGCTTAAAATGTATCGTAATGCATTTTCTTTTTCGTAATAAACACGTAAATAAATAAGAAATAAACACATAATAAAACGTAATAAAACACGTAATAAAATAAGAAAAAACACGTAAATAAATTAACAACAATCTTAATATTACTTGACATAGAAAAGGAAAAAATACAGTTCGAAGAGCTAAAGTTCTGCTTAGGAAAAAAAAGCATTACAGTCTGATTTTATACATCCAATAAATTTTAGACGCTGTAAATAATGAATTTAACAACAGTATTATATTTTAGTTTCGTTAGAAGTCTCATTGATATATTGTTGCATTGTTCAAAACGGAATGATCTCTGGTTCATAAAAAATTTTATTTAATCCTGCAACTGAAACTTTGTCGATAAAGAGAAATCCATTTTGAATTACTGTTCTGAGACAACGAGTTTCGTTCTTACAGTAAGAAATGAAAGTGTTGAAATAAATCTTTCAGGTAAGCTTCTCCCAATCCTTTCTAATCCTGATATATGAGGCCCAAAAGACGATTTTCTCTTCGCCCACTTGCAAAACTATTCATGCAAGGGAAGAGATTGATATCGATTCCGTAATCGAATCTGTAATTTGCTGATGAGTGCGATATATTCGATAATACTTTGTCTCTGCCTGAGGCAAAACTGATTTCGTTCAGCGCAGATCTTTACTTTGATGTAACCAATCGCTATTTTCGATAGAAATTTCGAAATGTCGCAAAATAATAGTTTGTTGATGGTATTAGCAAAAGCTCGGCATGAATGCATTTTGTTCTTTTTATGATCGATGTTAATTTAGGTATATACGGTGGAAATTCCCCACTTTCATGAAATCATAGTAAAGATTATATATTCTATGAAAATATCTTTTAAAAATATTAATAATAATGTAATGGAATGGCCTTTCTCTTCACTCAATAAACTCAGATATTATCTTGAAATTCATAAAACTAAAATACATTTTAAAAATTGCTATTTTCTGATGAAAAAGTCTATACACTGTTTCATTAAAAAACAACTGTTGCTACCTGAAGCAAAGGTCTCAAAAAGTTACTAATTATATTTAGGATGCATATTAAAATTAGTTAATTAACTATTCTAAATATTTCAATCAAACAAAAAATTGACTTTTCATAGATCGCTAATTTGGTGGCATATATTTTAATATTATTTAAGATTTTAAACAGTTTAAATTTTCTTGGCAGTTTCTCATGAAAATACACTACATTTTGAACAGAGGCAATAAATTATACAGAGATAGAGGTATACGTTAGTGTAAAATTTAAGACAAAGGGGAATACAAGAATTGATTGACGCAGATTATTTACATTTTTGAGTATATTTAATAAAATACAATTTTATATAATTTTTTTTAATCTAAAATTCTAGGTCTAAGTTTTTTTTTGGGAGAAGTAGAAGGATCTAATTTCACATTATAAGGTATTTCTCCCGCCTTTTTAGCATGACTTCGTAGTGGAGTGGTCTGCACTCTGGGCGCTTATCCTAGAGGTCTCTGGTTCGATTCCCGGAGAGGGCGTTGCTCATTTTTATCACTCCTGCTTTAAAAATAACCTAATGACCCTGCAATATAAATAATGGTAATCATTATTTTTGTTATGTGTGGTAAAAAAATGGTTTGGTCTATTTAATTATGACAAAGCACCCGAAAACTGTCTGCCTAACAACAGTGATGCCTCCGATTAGGACTTTCAGATCTGGCTTGTGTACACGCTACAAATGGGGAAAACCATGAAAACACCCATGCAACCAGCACTTGGGATCGAACCCAGTCGAATTACTAGTGTTAGCGATTTTATCCCTCTGTCGCTAATAAGCGGTTTAAAAAAAATATTTTCTAAAAATAATATTTTATTGATTACGAAGTAAATCCTTTTATTTCCTTAAATATTGATCTTAAATTACTACTTCCAGCTGGAAAATGTTTTTTTAAGTAACAACAGAATTTTTCAAAAAACCGAAGAATTGTGAACGAAGAGGCTCTGAAAAACAGGATCAATTTTTTATATGATCACTGCAAAATAAAATTTCTAATAAGTAAAATATTCACTGTGCTTGATTATTTAAATGTGTCTATTCTATACAATTAAAAATTCAAGATTACGCACTACAAGTCGAAAATATTCAATGGCTAATAGACATTACAAATCGAAAATATTCAATGGCTAATAGACATTACAAATCGAAAATATTCAATGGCTAATAGACATTAAAAATCGAAAATATTCAATGGCTAATAGACATTACAAATCGAAAATGTTCAATGGCTAATAGACATTACAAATCGAAAATATTCAATGGCTAATATACATTACAAATCGAAAATATTCAGTGGCTAAATAAAGTGATTTAGTTCGCACTTCCATACTTATTATTAACATAATTAAAGCCTATAGAAAAAGTATTTAGCAAGCAGATGCAAAGAAAAAAAAGAGGTCCGCATTATGGCGATTGATTTTTTGCTAATTAAAAATCAGTTTTACAGTTATTAAATTTCTAGAGACATTTATTAAGCATTCACTGTGTTATGTTCAATAAATGACTTAAAAATATTTATTAATCATATCTCAGTGAATTTTGGACAAAAGAAATATAGATCTGTTTGTTATTTTTTCCAACAAATTAAAGCATAAAGAAAGAATATTTTCCTGTCTGAATTTTTTATTCCACACCACGACTCCGTAATGTTTTATATGACAGCTGCTAGTTCTAATTTACTTGTCCGATGGTCTATTGCTGGGACTGCCAGCTACGATTAGAAACCGATCTTGAGATGCAACTGATTTTTCTGTGATCTTACTTCGATTTCCTGATAATAGTCACAATATGTAAATTGTTTCTGGATTTCAAAGTCTCTGTTGTAGAGTCATTAGAATTTTTTCGATGTCAGGAAACTGAAAAATTACATTATGCTCTCTCCGGAGTTCCTCCCGATTACGCGTCGAGAGTGTTTCCTGTTATGCCAAGAATTACGCAGAAAGGAAGGAGAAAGTACTTCACGTGCGCATTGTCCACCACCTTTTTATTTTGGTGGTGCAAATGTAAAGTCATTTTTAGAATTTTTCGAAACCAGGAAACTGAAGACGTCTGCAACGGTCTTACCGGAATTCGAACTTCGGAACTCTCGTATACGCGTCGAGGGTGTTTCCAGTTATACCATGAAGCATGTGGAAAGGAGGGAGGAAATACCTTATATTGTTCTGAAACATTCAGTCAAATCGCCACTTCTGTAATTAAAAACCCTGCTTCTAAACAGCTGACAGTTTTTTATTTCAAATATTCTTTCAAATGATACTTCGAGGTCACAAAAATTGTTTTAACTTGTAAACACTAAAAAAATTAAATTCAAACCCCGAATAGCAGACGTCGTGGCGAAGTATATTTGCTCGTGTCCTCACTTCTGGTGACCTCTGGTGACCTTTTAATATGTAAGCTGTGCAAGCTATCTATATGCGAAATTTGTAATCTATGCAATTAAAAAATACCTAAATTGAGTAAAAGAAGAGACAGATTTTTAATTTGATGTTTATAAAAAGAATACACATATTAAAATTGTCTTATATTGCATAATCATAATTTAATTTGCCGTTGTTTATTTCATAAAAGAATGAAACAAATTGCTTAGTTTCCTAATTAAATTTCATTTACTCTTCTCCAAAGTGCACTATGTAAACTCCTTCGTTAATATGATCCTTTAGTTAATTGCGGATAAGGCAGCAAACCTTTATATATTGCTTGCTTTTGATCTATTTTAATTCATATTTAATGTACCGAATACGATTTATTTACCTTTAATTCATGCAAAAATTTCATTACTTCATCTTCAAATTCGCAAAGCGTTTTCTTGGTAATTTTTCATTATTTATTAAAAGTCTGGGATAATATTTTTCATCATCTTCATTTTGTTTTCATTGCAGAGCCTCCGAAAAAGCGGCCGACTCCTCGCCCAAAATCTGTCACAATTCCTACGGATGATATCCATGGGAACCTACCTCCAGGTAATTTAACATTTACTTAAAAAATTTATATATCTTATTAAAGAATTTTAAAAAAGGAACACTACTGCATTTACGTAGAGTTATTTCTTGAAATAAAATTTGTTATACACTATATGCGAAATTTGTAATCTTATCCGTGATTTATTATCCGTGATTTCTGTGTAATCTGCTGTAATATTCACTTCATGTTTCTGTTATACAGTCTTTCCTGGATTGTTATATTTTCGACTTGATACATTTTATTACTTTGTTTTGATTAAAAATATTTTATCTGATCACATATCACAGACGTTTCCGTGTAAGTAAAGCTGGAATATTAATATGTTAATCGAAATTTATCTAAAGCTTCTTTACTTTTTCCTTGCTGGTTATAGATACAAACTGTGGACATGCCGTTATGTTTCTTTTCTCCTAGCGTAGCTATAAATTATTGTTCTCTAGATCTAGTAGCTCCAGACATCTATGGTAATACGTGTGTTTGGCTCAATTTCTTTAAGAATTTAGCTGGAAACACAGACATACATATAATAAAATAGCGTCAGCGTTTGAAATAACTATCAGGCTTTTGATTATTATTAAGGTAATAATAGATCATCTGGCCTTTTTGAAATTCATTTGTTACTCCTCCATTAATATACCCCTTCATATTATACGAATACATTGTTACTATACGAATATAACTCATATAAAGTAAGATGAACTATACAGACATTTTAACAGCTATATTTAGACAAGTGGGACAAAGATTTCAAGGATTTTTGGACTGGCAATAAATATGATAGCCGAGCGAGATCTGATTCATTCTCAAGGCTTTATACGAACCTTAATACCAAATTTAAAAGCTATGCATATCAACAATAATAACGAAATATTTGCTGTTAATGGTCTCAAATGCTAAAATATTTTCAGAACAAAATACAGTATTCATACAACACAACTCATCCTGCTCCAGCCTGTTAGATATCTTACTGCTAACGAAGGTAAAGTTAGTCAACTATAAACTAACGTTTCATAAATACTGATCCTCCGCTTTACTAAAGTCAAGCGCCCCATGTGAAAAAGCATAGCACAAAACAGCAATTACAGTTAGTTTTTGCGAAAGAAATTTTTTAACATTCTTAGACCACAAATAAAAGTAAATAAATATTGTAATTTGACTTTCGTATTCAGATCCTATTTTAATACCTAAAGCAATGTAACATTAAGCATTTACAACAAGCTGATCATTTTAAGCATTCATTTATTTTAGATATATAGAACATAAAGATATGAGATGTGTAATTCATCTGGCACTATAAAATCATGTACTTAAAAAGTAATTGTGTAAACACGTTTTTGACACGTTTACTTTGTGTCAAAAATAATTGTGTGACTTTATAATTGTCATTCAAAGTACTATGCCAAAAGGTGAGAAAAAAATGCTGCGAAATTATTCCATCAAAAATGAACATTGTATAATGCATTTTTATAATAATCAAGAAACTTAGTCATTCAAGACGCAGTTATTAATTTTTTTTTCGTTCTTGCGCAGAAGGCCTTAAAATAAATATTCTCTCAAGGAAAGTGGCAGTGATTTCTATTTTGTCAATTCGCGTAATGAAAACATACACTTTCTTCGATGCTGTTAAAAACTATGAAATTATAAATAACGATGCATGGAACCTCAAACAATATCGCAAGCAAAATTGATGTAATAAATATACAACCAAATAAAAAAATATACTGTAATAAATAAACAGTGTAGTTATCAAGATAGCACCTTAAGCTAAATGATTATGAAATTTTATAATGGAAAATGCAGAAGATAAAGCGAGAGTGAAGATTTTCGTTTATCAATGTCATGTTATTTATGTCTACATTATCTCTGCCAGACCAAATGGCACTTCCCCACAATGACGTGGGCGAGGGTAAGCAGAAGGCGAATATAAGCAGCATAATAATATCAGATTTTTGACCGTGTCAAAAATAATTGTGTGACTTTATAATACGAATACAAAGTTCTACAACGCACTGAAAGTTGTTACATTCATCTTTTAAGAGCTTCGTAACAAGAAATATCTTCATATCAGTCGCGCTACCATAGTTGGGAAACAGACAGTTGTTCGCATTATTATCCATGTCAAAAGGATCCATGTACAGGAATGTTTTGGACTTTCCTGTAAAACAGAACTGAAATTCGATGATAACTTTCGTTCTTATCCTACCCATATCATACCATTGTCTATTTCCATTTTGGATGTCTGTTAACTGATTGAGCAACAAGCATAAAGATAATGTTTTACTTGTATAATATGAAAACGAAATGATTGCTAAAACAACAACAATTCTAAATAACCAATCAATAAAATACGGATATTTATCCTCTTTTTATTACATATGCATATAGTTATTGTTGATAAATATTTCATTTCATATCACTTAATTTCTAGACTCGAACATTAAATAAGGAGGTTTATAAGAGCAGACTGCAGGTAGGTAATTAATCTGAGAAATTAAATTAATTTGTTTTAAAAAAGATGACTACCAAATTTTATCAGCTCGGCACACATTCCAGGATACCTAGTTATAGTCATTGCCTCATTTATCTTCTACCGCTTAAAGTTCCACGGGGGGATATTAAATTTCCTGTAATGATGCCTCTAATCAGAATGACATAAGGAGAATATCAAAGGAAGGAGATTTGGCGACGGAAATGATTCCCAAGAGTAAACTGCTAATCGCTGGCAACAGTCCTGCAGTGATTCATCACAGTGTATCTTTTAAATGATAAGAGCCAATGGTTTGAATGCTACTAGTTTGTGGGATTTGGTTAGATTATAAAAAAAAAAAATATATTTTGTTGTTAATCTTTGTGGACTTTCTTTATACGTCAGTCTTATGTAATATTAAAGCTTTTAGAATAAAAATGCAAGTCTGCTGCCTCAGAGTTTACTGATGGTTAAGCAGGAAGATTTATAAAAATCGATATAGTGAAAAATCTAGCAAAACGTTTTCTCAAGTTATTACATATGCAAAAATTACGATTAAAAGTTGGTTACTTAAGATTAAGTTACTTAAAATGATTTTTCTTTACTGTCAATTGCGCCATTGTTCATTGTTCACAGCGCTGTATTTTATTCTCGTTGGTCAGAAAAATTTTAAATATATTCTGTAATAAAAAGGAAGTATTGGGATGTAGCAGAATAATTCTATTGTTGAGAACTGAAAGATAGAAAGTAGTAACTCTGGTGCTCGTTTCAAGGATATAAGTCACTTAATTGAAATTTCCTAACAATGGTTTGTATTCTATAAGTCCTCCATATCAAACTCCCAAACACTTGCTTCTCGGCATAGCACTTGCTTATCAGTATTCTTATGTCGGTAGTGGCCGAATCCATCGGACATTTAGCCGTCACATCACCGAGTACGTTTCCTAGGGTGCACCAAAGGCAACGACTGATATTTCACCTGCGCAAGAAAAATGGAGAACCGCATATATACAGCCAAGACTCAAGCGGTATTCGGAGACACCTTGGTTTCGGGTTCAAAGCTAGCTATGCTAACCACTGTACCACCCAGGCGGCTTATAGTCGATTCTTCGGCTGCTTTTTCACTAAATACTGGATAGTGAATATCCTAATTTTGGCTTATAAATGAAATATGAATAAATCATATTTCATTCCATTAATTCATTTTCTGTTCATCATACTCTGTACTAACAGTTTGCAGAGGACATCTGGTGGCATACACAATTCAATGTGATATTTCAAGCACGAAGATTACATACATTGCTCGTTATTACACCAGAAGAACAGCACAAAGTGGCCGTACCCAGCAACTAATCATTCAACCATAACAATCTAACACGTTGTCGTCTTGAATAATAGGATGTCTTGAATAGAAAAAAAAGTCAAATATTTTCTATGCGCTCGATGATTGATTCATAGGAAATAAATACAAAACTTGCTCAAATAATAATGTTTATACACTTGCGTATTTTTCTCTTTGGCTTTTTAGCGCAAGGTTCTGAAATTCTTTCAAGTATTCACTTAATTTCCAACTTCTTAAAGGCGTACAGAAAGTAAGATCTCTTAAATTTCAAAATGGACTCGTCCACATAGAGTTTGCTCATGAGTGTGTGCGCATGGCTCTGATTGATGAAGCAATAATTTTGAAGAGCTTAAAGAAAACGGGATCATCTAATGCTCTTGATAGTTCTGAACATCATTGCACATGACAATACAGACTGAAGAGTAACAAGGAGAATGACAGCAGGGACAATGGCGACGACTTGCAGGCTGAGCAGGCAGAACATACAGCAGTTCCAACAACATTAAATGATTTGAAGCTTAAGGAGTAGCAGTGAACAATAATAACAGATGGGCGAGAGTCAGGATACAGATAAGTAGAAATGATAATATCTTATTTGGTATTTAATTTTTATCTTATTATGTTTTCTTGTTGACATTTAGGTTTCTCTTAAATCAGTAATACCGTGATAGTTTCTGGTAATTTATCCATGAATGCTTTTCATATGTTACATTCTTATCGAATTCTTTGGAAATTAAATTATTCGTATTTCCCTTTGCGATTTAAGGACCATAAAATTAGTAAACAAATGGGAGGAAATACGCTATTAATAAGGTATCCGGTGCAATTTAAGAGTAGAACTATATAATCATCACTAGAATATATAATCATCACATCTAAATAAATAATTGTATTGTAATAAGTACTTCTAAATTAAAATATAACTTAATTGCTTTCGAGCCTAAAAATTTTATAAAATAATATTATCTCCACAAAAGGTATAATGATTGGAAAACACTGGCTGATTCTTTTTGCCAAGGCTCTCGTATGTTTAGTCTTAAACTAAAAAATTATATATAAAAAAAAAATCTCATCCAATTCCAAATACAATTTAACAATTTACAACATATTATTGTGGAAGTATGTAATATGTGACGTTCTTTTATGATTGTAACAGTAATGTTCTAAGCTATGCCTCATAGATACAAGACGCAGTGACATATTTTAGTATCTTCACTGAAATAACCCTTAGCTCACTTTGTTTTAGAATCGGATTATTGTTGTTTTGATGCTGTGATATTGGAATAGCATTTAACGGACACAATACGAATCATTCACTAATTTTGTAAAACAACTTTCAGTTTATCAGATAGCTTACAAAACACACTGTGTTGCTAATAATGACCGGATACCTATAGAAATACGTTTATTTGAAGCTCCAAGTTTTGTCAGTTCTGTGTGGATTCGTCGTTTGCGCTCTTTACAGCTAGTGTCCTTCAAGGAAGCGTTTTTACCAAACTTCTGTAAATGATTTTTGTATCAGCCTGTTTATCTTGTAAAATGGTGAATATCTCTGAGCTGACTTTTGAGCGATTTGGTCAAATTCGTAGCTGGAGTCCCACAACTTGGTTCAAAATGCACTACTAGATGTGACAGCTTAGAGCGCCACATAGTAGAAAACGATGGAATTAACATTTCTACCTCGAAAACGGTATGAGATAGGAGGAAAAATTGAATTACAAAGTTGTACAGTATCATAGATTTGGTATGGTGAATATGAATGCTAAAAGCAAAACGTTGAAAACGCACATTTATTACTTCGCGATTTCCGAAAGCGTGAGTCACAAACTCGAACGAAAAGAGAAAAAAATTATTTTTTCGTCGAAACACGAGCACGCATCGTGACGCAATGATATCGCTAGTAATTCACGTTCAAGAGAGATGTGGTTCAAACCACGCGAGGTGCATACTTGTGGCTGATTGTCTTTACAAACAGAGAAGGCAATATGCAGATAGAGAGCAATCGTGTCAAAACTAACCAACTCAACGCAACTTAAACTCGATGTGCGAAATTCGTGCATTATGCAAATAGTGTATGAAACGTCACACCTGTTCTCCTGAGACAGATAATAGAGATATCTCCTCAGGGTTGTATGTTGAAGCTTATGGTCATAGAGCGACTTTTAAAAAATCGCTATTATGAGGTGGTTCTACTGTACGGTGAATGTGGGCGCATTTACAGGGCGGTTGTATCGGCAACTTTTCACATCATCCTTAACACAAAACCATCGTACAAGTTGTGAAACATTTAGGGGAGGCAGGCTGCGTGACTACCCAACTTCAATCCGCAGACCAGCTAAGGTAAGACGGAAAGAACAATTGGAAGATTTATTATCATACGTCCTCACACATCCGAATAGCAGCACAAGACAGATAAGTGAAACTGTAGCCTCTAAAAAAGTCAAGTTTGGAAAATCCTAAACGGTTTTAGGCGCTAAACCATGCTGGCCAACCCCTCAATAAGCATTACTGGATAGGGATACCGAGAGACGTTTCGGATGGTGAAACTCCTTCATGACCAGACAGATGTCTAGCCAACATTTCTGACACATATAGTAGGGCGGATGAGGCATGCTTTTCGCAAAATGAAATGTGTAATAGGCAGAATACTTCTTACTGGGCACTGAAAAATTTCTCACGCTCTGCCGACATTTGATATCAAATACGGTTTTCGATTAGCGTTTGGTGTAGCGTTTACAATAACAGGCTAGTCGGCCCAATGTTTTACCAGGTTACGTTAGGCCGCACGATATTTAGAACTTCTGCAAGACTAATACCCGATTTTGCTGAGAACATGAATGGTTCTAACACAACTGCGCGCCTGCGCCCAGAACTTCACCAGTGAAGCAGTACCTGATGAAAGAATTTCAAGAACTAATGGTAAGGTATGATAGTTTCGAAGAGTGGCTTTTACGTTTACCTGACCTGACTCCAATGGACTTTTTTCACCTCAAACAGCAGGTGTATGCGACTCCTCCACATACACTGCAGGACCTTCAACGACGTATTACAGATGCTTGTAAAAACGTGTCACCTGCTATGCTACAACGTGTACAAGGTGAAGTTCTAACAAGGGTCCAGATGTTCATTTCAGCTGACGGAGAGAAGTTTGAACATGGAAAATAAATTCGCTTGTTATAATTAACTGTTTTTTTTTCTTTCTAATATAGTTTTTTCACGTCACAGTGTAGGAAATCGCGAACAAATAAATGCACATTTAAAACGTTGTGTACTTAACATTCATGTCCACGAGAGTTTTTTTTTTTCTTTTACTAAATTGATGATACTCTACAAGTTTTAAGTTCCCTTTTCCTCCTATCGCATACCATTTTCGAAATAGGAACGTTAACTCCGCTGTTTTCTAGCAGGTGACTCTGTAAGCAGTAGCGCATAGCCACTATATTATACCTAGACACCACTTTTATGACTAAAATCTGAAGCCGTGCGCAGTTAAATGGGTGTTACTGGATTTTTATGGACAGTCTGTACATTACTTTTCTAATAAATCTGAAGAATGATATCTAAACACAAATTTTACATATCTTATCCAGTCTGCTCAGCTAATAAATCTCCTCTATTAGAAAAGTACTTGTCAAGCCTAAATATAAGGGAAATAAACAAGTAATGTAGTATTTGTACATAACAGCATTTGTTTAATATTAATCAATTGACTGCTAACGCTGAATTTATGTAAATTTTGGAAATGATGCTGACCACTTTTTTGTATAGCATTCTTGTTTGGAAGGTCAAACCAAAAACTATAAGGGTTGTGTATTTGGCACTGCAATTTATTACAGTTTAGGAAAGTAATAATAGAACAAAAGTAACAAAAGAAGCATTTGTGTTGTTTATCCAGCTGCATTAGATATCCGTAAATGCGAAAGATGATTTGACAGGTTCAGGTCGAATAATTTTGATTTTTACGATTCGCTTCATTTGGAAAAACCAGTGTCTCTTGATAATGGTGGTATCAAAAGGAAGGAAGAAATGGAAGCAAGCCTTTTTCAAACAATAGACAAGTTGTCGAATAATTTTAGTACGCATTGATCAACCATTCAAGAACAGCAGCAGACTGACAGAGTTTAACGAAAAAATATTTGGGTTTCACACACTAATAGAAGAAAACAAAGTTAATCATTCAATCACCTATAATTTGTTGCAGTGATAATAACGAAGATGCATTTTGTGATTGTGGTGGTCACTAGAGATGTGAAATGGGCTCTCTGTCACAATCCCACAAAAACAGGCCTTATATATTAGATTTTTTTTTGTCTGCTTGATGAAATACTTGGAGCATAATTCACTTTGAGGGAGAAGAACCAGGTAAAAGCTTACTGCCAGACGATTCCGTGAAGCTTAGCTATTCGCCTAGTGGGCGGTATTTTGTCTTCTTTTAACACTAATTCACCACTACACTTTTATCCTGGGATTTATCTGATTTAATGGTACAGGATGCCACAGGAAGCGCACATTCAGCAAATGAAAGAGCCAGTTTTCGACATAGTGCAGCTACGATTTTCTGCTTGAAAAATACCATTGAAAAATGGTATTTTTCAAGCAGTAGAACCAGTAGACTCGTCGAACTGACCAATCACGAAAGAAAAAATCTATCATCATCAATGCGCCAAGCTTAAATGAACAGTGCGGCTGACGATCTAAACTAGAGCTCCCTAGACAGAGAGGGCCTCGGGGCTGACAAAAAACACGACACGACATTTTCACTAAAGAAAGTTTTTCTAGGTGATACTATTGTTGTTATTATATGATGTGAAGAAAAAATTTAAAATAAAGAGGGATTTTAAGGTGGAAATAAAGAACACTATGCAGAGGAAATGCAGAGGAAAAATTTAACAAACTAACTTACTTTATCGTTTATCCATTTTAAGAAACGAAATGGTATTCATATTGTTAGTTTTGCTGGTGAATCTGCTGGTACAGATATAGAGGCTGGTTCAACATTTTCGAAAGAATTAGGTGAAATCCCAGAAGTGATTCAATGCTGGTTTGCAATATAGTGGTTACAAATTCAATGCCATTCAGTGGTTACAAATTCAGTGCAATTCAATGGTTGCAAATTCAGTGTAATTCAGTAATTACGAATTCAATGCAATTCAGTGGTTACAAATTGAATGCAATTCAATGGTTACAAACTGAATGCAATTCAGTAGTTACAAATTCGATTCCGTTCAATGATTACAGATTCAGTACAATTCAGTAGTCACAATTTTAGTGCAATCCAATGGTTATAAATGCAATTGAATGCTTATAATGCAGTTCAATGGTTTCACAGATAATTCAATGTTGATAAAATGGGTTTACTCTGGAAAACATACTTTGAGAATCTTCATGAAATAAAAAATCGTGCCTTTGATATGAAATTTAAAAAAAAAACACTTTATACTGTTATTAGATAAAAACGTGGAAATGCAACAGAAAATTTCAAAATAAAACCGGCTTCGAGCGGAAAACTCTAAAACTCTTAAAAATTATCAAAAATTTATTTCGCAGTGTTGTGGTGTTCAAATGAGAACGAAAGATCACAAAAGTTTTATTTGAAAATTGATTTACCAACTATTTTTGCTTTACAATAACAGCCCGTTACTGCCGAGGAAATGTATTAGATTTAAATATTTTACTGATGTTAGATAATGCCCCAGGTCAAGCATCTGATCTATGATTTAAACGAAACTGTAAAATTAACTTATCCTTCATTAAATACGACTTAATTGATAAAACTAATAAATTAAGATATGATTGTGTCATTTAAGACCTATTACTTGCGTAGTAGGTTTTCGCAAGCCAGCAACAGGGGGAAGTGCGAAGCTACAATTGGAAGAAATGGGCTTACTTTAACGGAATTGTCGAAATAGAATATCTCAAACTTTATCAAAAATATAGGCGAAATATTGCAGGTAATTCATGCGAAGTATTGCATGAATTAACGGCAAGAAATATGCTGCCTGTATAGAAGCATATATCGCACTCAACGAATAATGTCATTAGTTTTGAAACTCATTTTCTGAAGTGACTAATCACCTAGTGGAAAATTTATAAGTTAAGTAATTTCAGGAAGTTAGATTTGACAACTTAATTGAATGCATCAAATCGGATATTAATGAAATAAACAATGAAACACTCATTAATATAGATGAACACTTGCCCAATGAAAAACAAGGGGACAACTGGGACAATGACGACTGTATTGAAGTACCTGTCCGAAAATTAATAGTTAAGCAACTATCAAAAATTATTAGAATGCTTGATACCTTGTCAAAGAATACTACAAAAACTGATCACAACATCAAACAAAGTTTTGAAATGCACGGCATGATAAACAGTTAAATTCTTTGCTATAAAAAAATTTACGAAGAGAAAGGGCAAAAAAGAAAAAAATGCGCAGATAGCAATATCGCAGGTTTTAGAAAATAAAAAATTAACTATGGAAAATATTTTTTTTAAAAAGTTTTCCGAAGATATTTGAATTTATTAATCGCGTTCCGTTTATTAAAAACCAGGGAGAAAAAAACAATTAGAGCAAATGCAGGCAAAAAAGGAGCAATTTTTTTTTTTTTTTTTTTTTTTTTGCTTGCATTTAGTTCCTCCGTTAGTCCGGTTTTAAATACTTCAGGATACTGGCGGAAACAGATACCCGGCCTTATACGAAGTAGTTCTCTATAAGTAGTATTAAATAAAAAGTTCTAGAGATGCCACAATAAGGAATATTAAACTAAAAAGCTCTGGTGTTTCGATTTAAGTTTCAATATTTTTGCAAAATAAGCCTTCTTCAGGGGCGTAGCTAGAGTTTCCAGCGCCCGAGGCAACTGAAGAATTTGCGCCCCTTTCTGTGTGCCAAGGATGGAAAACATTTCATTAAAAAATTTCGTAGCATCAATTTGGCGCCCCTTGGATGCTGCGCCCGGGGACAGATGTCCCCCCTTGCCCCCCTAGCTACGCCACTGGCCTTCTTTCTTATGTTTTATTGTAAATTGTAGATTAAATAGTAGCACATAGAATAGTTTGGTTTTTCTACTAGTTGCCTGCATAAAAATCCTCACCATTGATATTATCTAAGTAACATTTTTAAGTTATATTATTTTATATTTCAGTGTTTGTAGATATATTCAATGACAGTGCTGGAGAAAATATAGCGAACAATTCAAATCTCTTAAGCAAACAAAAATAAAATAGAACAAAATAAAACTTAAAAAAAAAGGATACAGCCACATTAAAGAAATTTTTTTCCATTCGAAAGCAAGCAGCAAACACGCTGCGTAAAATCCTTTATTTATTCTTTCTGTTCCAGATCAAAGACTTTTCAGACTTTCACCACAAATGTTTTCTTACTTAAGAAAGCAGGAATCAGTTTGCTAATGAGGCAAGGAGAAGGGGCGTGAGTGCGTATACATAATGACAGAGATTTTCAGGTCCATGTCCAAAACAAGGCACCAGCACCGTGTCAAGATTTGAAAAAACTTACTTAAACAAACATCAACACTGATGAATATCTTTTTTGTTTGCATAAGTTCGATGAAGAATAATTTAATATAAGAACGGAAGGTGGAGTTATATTACATAACCATGCAACAAATGCATGTACCTCACTCACTAGTCACTTATATATAAAAAGAAATCTTTCTTTCTGCAAATTTCATGCTAATAACATCGAAATGTACGAACGCAATGTTGCTTCGTGCTTTGTACAATGGTTTGTAGCATAAGATACAAATCTGATATATCGTATGCTTTGTTGTAATCAAATAACCTACCCTAAATTTACTCAAAATATTATTCAAATTGAAATTATTAGTCGCCAAAATGACCATTTGTGTTTTATATCTTCTGTCAGAGTAGGGTTAAAATATTATTAAAATCATTCAATAACATACTCTGAAAATTATTCTTTACCTTATTCTGAGATGTACTTAATTATTTTATTACGTGTCTAGAATAAACATTTAAAGAAATCAAGCCAGTAACGAACTTTCTCGAACCAAATGTGTGTCATTTTTCTATTACAGTCCGATTCATTAACTTTCTTTAAAAATTCTAGTTCAGAGCTTTATGAATTCTCTATATCTGAAGACAAAATATTACAGGTTTGACAGAACAAACTGTAAGTCGGGAAGGTTGTTCTCCTCCGGAAGTAATCGTAAATGGTAGTGTTGTGGCGGAAAATAATAACGACTTTTCCACCGTCCAGGAGGTCCAGTTCGTCGGACTGGTTGGTAGACGTGACCAGAAAAGAGTTTGCAAGATCAAGTGCCTGAATGGAGTTTGGGTCGGACCTTATTGCACTGAAGGTATTAATTACTCTGATAATTATGGCTAAATTCTATTGAAACTGTTATAGTACGGGAGATTCTTCTACACAGAACTATAATATTAAGTTTACTAAAATATTTTCCGCTTTCCTAGTTTCCCTCTTCGAAATTTTCATTTTTTATTTCCAAATTTTCCTCTTTAGTATAGTTTTCAATGATTAAAATGCATATTTAATGGAATTGTTAAATTAAAAATTTACACTTTCTATGTTGATTTAATAGTCCTTCTCTTCAAAGTACATTCAATTATATAAAATAATAATTCAATAAATAACATTCTTCAAAATGCTATATATTTAAAACTGCATCTTTTTTTTTTCTATTTACTGTTCATGTTTGAAATACTAAGGATGAATACAGCTTTATAATATATTAGTTTTGATTACGTATTTAAACTTTAAATTCACAAGCTTATTTTATTATTATATTATCATTCAAAATATTCAAACTTACATTTATAACTAAAATTATTTGTCAATATTGTTGAGTATGGTGCACAAAATTACACCCAAGAAAATAAGAAACTGAATTAAATAAACAAACTTCTGTAATTTATAAATAAAATCTGTGAAGAAATGCAAAACCTTGTGCCTAAAGTCCTCAGTTTTACGAAACTGAAACTTATATAAATTTATGGTTGGTTTGAAAACTGTTAATGTAAAATGCAATGACATACTACTAATAACTAAAAGAAAGTATTGTGTTTATAGCCTTTACTAATATATCATAGTTCGGAATTCAGTAAAATTTCATATTTTCTGTCAAGAATTTTAACACAGAAAGCGAAAAAGGAAGTAACATTTAATAATAACGACATATAACGTTTACGTTAATTTAGTTCGTAATTTCATATATATGAATACTGGAACAACTCATAGTTTAAAAAAATATCAATGAAAATCGAATTCTAAATGTTAGTTTTTAATGATAATAATAATAATAGCAGCAATTATTTTGATAGCCAGTAACATTTTAATAATAGATCCTATGTAAAATAATAATAAATTTTCTAGCAACAACAATACATACATATATATATATATATAATGTTAATTAAATAATAATAAAATAGAGAAGAAAATTTTAGAAATTAATTGAATATTACAAGAATAAAAATATTCAAAATCAATTACTTTAAAAATGATTATAAAATATGAATATATATAAAATTCCAAAACCTACCAGAATTAGAGGAGCGACAACCCAGATTAGATTATTTTTTGAAGCAATTCACTTCTCATGGAATCTCTGTGATGCTTTAAAAATAATCTTTGACATTTATCCTGAGGAAAAGCTTTCAAATTATTCCATGACTTTGTTCTTTTCAGTGTAAAACATTTCGTGCAAAAACCAGTTCTCAATGAAATCATTCCTTTGTCAGACATTTGACCTTGAAATTTAATAACAAAATGAGTGACAATCATCTTTCTGACGTGAATGGTAAAACGCTTTGACGTTGCATAACAGCATGTTCAGAATGGAAACTTTTACATCTGTTCTTATTCATTCAAACATTGTTATTATGAAAATTCTGAATACTTTGTTTGCAATCTTTTTTCATTTTACATCCACCGTCATAGTATAAATCATTCATTAACATCAATTAGAATTAACTTTTACTTTAATTGTTCAAGGGAAATCTGTAGAGAATTTCATAGGGTTTCGAAACCACCGTTAAATACGCAACTGAATTTTATTTCTGAATTTTATATAACTGTAGTAAGGCTCAAAATGTCATTATTCATAGTGGAAAAAAGTCTTATTTTCAGCAGGAATCGTAAAATCGTAAATCTTCCAGATATTTCTTCTCATTTATCAGTAGAAGAAACTTCATTTATTCTAATAATAAATAGCCTTTATATTATTATAACAGTATATGATATTTTTAAAACATATTTCATTCCTTAGGAATTTCCGCCATCATCATTTATTAAATTACATAAATTTGTATTTTCCGAGTTTCAGTTTTAATTCACATTAGGGTAGTCTACTTTATCTTTCACTGTCATTAAATAGAAATTATAATAAAATTATTTTAGTTCATCCCAAATTTTTAATGCAGGCTTTCGAAATATGTTTTTTAATAATATAACAAAACTTTTAAATGAAATATATTAATGAAACCACTTTTCTTTCACAGACATTGCACAAAATAATTCCTTAGAAAAATACTTTAATCAAACATTTTGTAGACAATATATATGTATACACGTACTGAGTGACCAAAATATTAATGACACCCACTTTTTTAACCTGAACCAATCGGCGAAGGATATAATCCAGAAATTGCTTACATTATGCATGCTTATCTTAAAACTCCTGACTTATATAAAAGTAATTCTTTTGAACAAGGCATTATCGTGGGTACAAGAGAGCTCGATTCAAACCTCTTTGAAATGGTTAGTTCTCTAGGCTATCTCGAACAGCAATATTTAAAGAGTGATGGTTAAGTGAAAAACATTTTAAACTGCAAGGGCTATTTCAGACGGAAAATGATGGTGAAAGAAAAAGGTGAAACGTAGCTAGTAATAATTGCCACAGTAACACCAGGGTAAAAATACAACAGCATAATAACTTGATACAGTTCAGGTACATCACAACTTCGAAAGCACAACACGGAGAAAGTTGGAACGAGAAGTTTTTAACAGTAGAAGATTATCAATTTGCCTATGCTACCATTTATAAATAGAAACATCAGGTTACTATGAACCTAGGAGCACCAAAACTGGGCCCTTGATTAATGGAAAAAAATTGCATGGTCTACTGATTCTCGATTTCTGCTCTATTATGCAAATGCTAAATCAGAATATGATCAAAACAGAACGAATTCATGGACCCCCTATAGACTAATGAAAAATATTTAAGCTGGTAATCGTGAAATTATGGTCTGTGGAATATTTTTCCTGAGTACAGTGAGTTTCGGAGTTCCTTAATGCATATGAAAATAGTTCTCAACACTACAGGTTATCTCAGTATCGTTGCTGATCACATATGCTTGTTTTTCGCTGAGAAATTCTCTGATGAAAATAGTCACTTTCAGCAGCACAATGCGCCTTGTCGGCATATATGGTTGATATCAAATTCATTAGAAGAGAATGATTCGAAGTCTCAATTGCTTTCTAGCCTAGCTCAGATTGTTAATCTCAGTCCTATTCAGCATTCGTGGAACTAACAAAGAAAATTTCTTCAAAACTTGGAAAGGCCACTCATCCAATCTGAACGAAATTAAGCAGGTATTATGTCAGCATGAGTAATATTCCGCAGTGATGATATCAGCACCTTTATAGCCAAAAAATATTGGTTGGGATTGAAGCTAAAAGTACAACTTTGTATGGCTACTGAGTAAATAAAGTATTTAAAGACAAAAAAATTATACTAAAAAATAATAGATAAAGTTTTTAAAGACAAGTTTAAAACGTCTATTGGTAAATATAAAATGTTCAAAATTCTGTTGCTCAAAGTTGAAAATTCTGTTAATAAAGATAAAAACTTCAGTTCAAAATGTTAAGCAGAAACAGATAATAATCAACATACTGACCGTTTATTCAGGTAAGAATATATAACATTTTAATAAGATCAAAATTCATAAAAACGGCAGTAAACAAAATCAAAATGGGGAAATTACCTCATATGCCTTATTTTACAAGTACCATTGTAAAATAAGCCAAGCAATCCACATTTTTGCAGTAATATTGTAACATCTGTTCGGGATTCAAACTAACTTTATGATGTGAATTATCATAAAATCAAGCTGTTGCGTTAGTTCGGCGAAGTGAATTATCACTATCAGAGTATTTAACCATCAGACAAATAGAGACGAGTATTTAAGTTTATTCTAACTAATCACTTGTGAGTGTTTAAATTAAAATATACAAACATAAAGCTACCAGACAGCCTGGACATCCTTTTGATACAAAGCTTCCTTTCTTAAACAATAGATATAAATTCAACACTTTTAATTTGAACTAGGCAGAGAGTACAAGAGTTTCTAGATCGCGACATAATTTCGAATACATACAACAATATCTAACGTATTTCCTACAAGAACAGCTTTAGCGTCGCCAACAGTCTTTCTCCTATAGACAAACCAAATTCTCTCACTGCTATTCATAAAATTCTGCACTTTACAGTGAAACTGCTTGCCTCACAAAATCTACATAAATTCTCTAATAAGCTTACCTCTTGACGACAAGATGCAAAAAGGAAAGAATTAAATTACTATATAATATTTCGTTAGGCCACGATATATTAAATTAGATATTACTGCGAAAAGAAATTGACTGCGCATCAGGAAGTCAAATGCAAGATACAATCAAAATAAAAACAAAAAAATGTGAAAATCAGTTCTAAAACAAATTTAAATAATTACGAAAATCAAACCTGAAAAGGTTCAGATTTTAAGGATCGTACGAAAAGGTTCTTTTAAATAAGTTGTATGGTTTAAATGGAATTGTATAGCTTAATCTCTTGTTTCCTGTAGTCATATTTTCCAGGGTATTTTTTTAAACAAATAGTTTTAAGCACCGATACCGACACGTTTATACACAGTAGCACCGATACCGACACGTGTGTCGGCTGAGTCAAAGAAAGTCTATGTGAAGAAGGAAAGGCTCCATAGACGTAATGTGACCGTCGAACCTGTTCGAACTTCGACATCATTAATAACAAGTTTAAAATTTCACATTAATTCTGAACTTCGACATCATTAATAACAAAGTTTAAAGTTTAATATGGTTTATTAGTAGAGATTATTACTGGATATGGCTCAGAAGGAATAGCGAAATATTTTACAGGATATTAGATGAATATACATTTAGACTAGAATGAGAAAAGTTCATATCTTCTGTATACTTAAAAAGTGAAAAAATATGTACTGTAATTCTATAAAAATATTTCATGTTATTGCATGATTACATTACATTTCATGTGTTCATGCTTAAGTCAGATATAATAAGTAAATGCAATTTTATTTAAATCTGTCAGATTAAAAATTTAAAAATAATATTCTTAAGAACAGTATCTATTGCTTTTAACCATTTTGTTAATAAAAAAATAATATCTTCCACTTTTCCGAATGGCAATAGACTCGAATGAAAAACAACACAAAATCAGGAAATCAAGTAAACAACACAAAATCATGTTTCGAGACTAACAGACCTTTTAAGCTAAAACTAAGAGGTAATGGATATTGACTGGAACAATTTAAACCTTATTCAATAGGGATCGCATAATAATCAATTCAGTCAATAGGCTATATTTCTGATGATCTGTCATGAACTAGTGACTAGCAAAATCAATATGTGTCAAAATTCTAATTAAACAGCAGTTAAATTACACCAAAAATATTATCTGTTATCAAACTTTATTTCTATTTTTAGCTTAATTTAGTTAAATTATTATTTTGACGCATTTACCAACGTTGCAAATCATTAAATGCCTTTCAAGATAAACTATGAAAAACAACCCGTTCATTTATTATTATAATTTAGTGCTCTATGAAGAAAACATAATATTCAGATTAACATTCTTTATGTCTTACTTTTCATTCTTATTTTCTCTCTGTCTTGCATTTGCCGTACCTAAGTTCTATTGACAGTGAGAAGTATCTCATTTTAGATTCCACATGTATTGCTTTGTTTAGTATTTTAATGCAAACAATGCATAGAAATTTTCTTATTTTATTTTCGTTTTTGCTCTTTTATTAGTACTTGAAATTTCTAAGGCTTTTTGTTTCATTATGGAGGATTGTTATATTGGGTATCTTCTTTTTTCAATTAAAATTTTCAATCATGCATATGAAAGAGTTCTCTGGCTCTCTCTGTAGATAATTTAATGCTATGAATATTGAATTAAATCACAAGAGCTAAAACGAAGACTTAATAGCAATTCCAGTATCATTTAACGAAATAAAATTACATTTAATAGTAGTAAATTGTATACAGCACCGCTTTCCTGTCAAAGTATCTGAAGTTCTGTACTTGCCGAAAGCTGATGAGCAAAGGCCCTCTCAGTGCAAGAGAACAGCGTTTTCCCTACTTCTTCATTCCTTTCTGGATCTTGTAATTTCGAATCATTATAACAGAAATTAAATTTTCTAATTCTGCTAATTAGGAGAGTGTGATAACCTGACTCATTATTCATACGGCTAACGAAAGCAAAAGAGAAGAAATATTTATACCAACAAAACTTTTGAGCACAGATCTTACAAAAGATGGAACTCTAAATCTTAAAAAAATTAATAAAATTCATGAATGTGCAAAATGTGGAGTAGCAACGGAACTCTTTCTACCCATGGGTAAGCTTAGACAGTATCATATAATAATATTCATTGATTTTGAAGCTAAAGCAATTATTCTAAATTTACGATAAAGCGTGAATGTGCGAGTGAGTTTGTAACGGTTTTACGTTATTTTATTCTCCGTCTCATGAAACTTGTACAGGATCAGAAGCATTTGTTCTGTCGTCGTTATGACGCAGTTCCATATTGCATCACTTGCACAATGCAAGTTGCTTGTGAACTGTTTTAGTTAATTTTTTACTTTTATTTCCATTGATAAACAAGCATATAGCATTAAAAGTTCAAATTTTCCTAGTTTCATTCGTTTATTTTATACTAATTAATTTTACAATAAGGTTTTGAAATTATCATGAAAACACCATTCAGCCAAGCGTCTCTTTAGAACTTCCCCTATCATCGCTTCGAAAAGAAATATTCAGGTCTTTAATTAGCTGAATTATTTGACATTACTATAGACAGGCATGACATTTAAATTCTGCAATAAATGTATAGTATGTAACATATATAACATATGCGATAAGCAAATCATGTAGATTTTTGTGTTCTCCTTCCCTTATTCTCAATGAGTAACGCTCATTTGTATTCAGTGGATAAATGTTATTAAATCCTTTTAGGTGTTCTGTTGAATACGGAACTCATTCATTCACGATTACATTCAAAGAATACAGAACAATTGTTGTCATAATGTTTACTAAGCATCAACAGTTGAAGATTCAAATAGATCCTCGTACCATCCTTCGCTAATCATTGTTTAGTTTAGGATATTATTTTGAATAGCACTTTTATTTGTAGTTTATCATATTGAGGATTAAAAGTGAAAATTTCTCCATGTTAATAACACATATTTATAATGCAGATGTATTATAGGTGCAATTTGAGTTTTATGAACTTTGAAATCCATAAAGTCAAGCACAAATATCTCATCAGCGACATTATCATATCACTTTATAATTCCGTTTTGAATAAAATGCTGTTTTCAGGGAAAAGAATTTTGTTTAATCCATAATCTATGCACGACTAATACTTGTTTATACGTGAAAAGAGCAATTTTATAGAAGCAAGTAACATACACTTAAATATTTGAAACGAATTTTTACACGATTTTGGCTTTATGTGAGTTAGATACAAGGTCCAATTCCTAAAAAACAACTTTTTAACAATCCTAATTTCAGTTTACTTCTGAAAATATATTATTGCTTGTGATTATGTTTTCGGAAGTGCTTTTTGGCTTACGAAATGTACTAAGTACAATTTTCGTTCATCAAATTGTCAAAATTAAATCTTCACTGTTTTGCTAGAGAATAAGTTTTCTTTTCATTATTCTATAAAATCGATAAAAATTCTTTCTTTTTGAAATCGAAACCTTACTTTAATGTAATTAAGACACAAAAACACGCCGAATAAATACTAATTCAGAAGTCAAACAACAAAAATCAGCGTTATATTTACAAAATTTTGACAGGACTAGTTTCGATGGTTTTACCGAACCACCATCTTCAGCTGCAAAACCGCAAATGAACAAGATAGGAAATAATGATTAGATATGGAAATAATGATAAGATAAGAAAGCCTGGACAAGAATAAGCAAGTGGCGCCATCTGTTGGCGAAACCAGAACTAAAACATAATTTCTCTAAAAGCCGAAGGCAAATTTGGATTGGAATTAGGATCGTTAACTAGAACAGAAAGATTTTTATGAATGTGAAATGCCTCTAGAAAATCCAGTTCTCCAATGGAAGATGTTTTTTGAATAATTTTGGCAGCAGAAAAATTGAAAGTGTGATTTTCGGACCAACAATGTTGAGCAACAGAAGACTTCTGTGTTTCCTTTTTTCTAACTGTGTTTCCTTTCTTCTTACATGAATGTGCTCTCAAGCAAATTTCATAAATTTATAGAATCAAAAATGTGTTCGTAGATTTAAATGCATAAAAACCCAACAATGGTTTGACTATAATTTGCTTGAAATCAACTTACTGTTTATGTTTATTCATATCTGGAACCACTTATCTATTTTTATCGCTTTCTGTCTCCCTTTTTTCAAGAGGTCATCTTCTCTGTAAAAATCAGAATAAGCATCTAGCATAAAAGTGCAAAATTTTAATATCCTTATTATAAATGAAAATTATATTTAAGTTCATTTTAGTATTGAAATGTTGGCTAGAAACCTCTTTGTTTTTGACACCAGATGGAAAAACCCTGAAACAAATAATGCGCCGCTGTACTATCCGGTTGACTGACGCTGAGCTTATCGGAGTTACAGATGACGGCCGGACGTTAATGCCTGACGTAGAAATATCTCTTCCCCATGACTCGGAGATTCATCTACGCTGCGTGGAGCCAGGTCTGTACAAATTTATCGGCAATGACACTCTTTTCTGCGATGATGGAACGTGGACAGACGACTTACCATACTGCGTCGCCACTACCATGCATCGTAATTTCTCAAGTAAGTTTACGTCCCAAATTTTCTATCAGTAATAAACATTTTCGTCATTTTATATTGAAAATCATCCGCTAGTTGAACCGTTCGACGTTACTGACTTTGTTCTCTAAATGCAGAACATATGTAACATATACACATGTTTGGCTTCAAGCGTTGGCGACATAGGCAGCCGCCTAAGTCGCTGATTTACAAGCGATGATATTCTTACCTACGACAATTAAATAAAGATATATTTTTCTTTGAGAATTGATAATTTGCGTGGGAAATTAACTCCTAGAGTACCAAAATTGCTGGACCCGAGCTTGCATTCACGCATTACTATTTTTTTTTTTTTTTTACTTATTACGTGCTCCGCCCTTAGGCACTACACGGAAAGAGAGGATACCCATGTAAGTCTTTGTAAGGGAAACTGGTTCGCATCCACGTTACACATGGGGAAAACCACGAAAACGCCCATGCAGTCAGACCATTCGGCGGGACTCGAACCCGGGACCGGATTACCACTTTTCAGCGGCTTTTACCGCTCGGCCGCTGGTGACCCACGTATTACTATGGCTCAAATATAAGATGATCCTGTATATTTTAAAAGTTCTATAACATAAAAAATTACTCTTTTTAAGAATGTTCTCATATATATACATGAATCTGTTATTTTGAAAGATTGTGTGAAAGATAGGTATTTTACAGGAAATAGAATTAAATAGTCTAAATATTGCAGTTGGTGTAAAAATAAATAATCATGTTAAATTTCAACTCTAATATTAAGGGAGTAATAGAAAATTAGTTTAACATATTTTCTTTTTCTATATAATTTTATTTTTTCTTTTATTTTAAAAGGTCTTGTAATCTTAACATTAAGATAAATATATGTGAGGTAGATATAACTGTGTAATATACCTCTAAATTACTATTCATATTCTGACTATTATCCCACATGAAATGAACTGGCAATAATTATATTAGAATTTTAAAAAATTTACGTCGATTATATAATTTTTTCATTTTTATAATTTGCCCATCTTATTAATTTAAGTTGTTCGTAAAAATGTCTTCACAGTTATTCCACAGAAGGTCTTTCGAACTTTATGGAAATGATTTTATAATTAATTTTTATGCATAAATGTATTTCGTGCATTTTATTCCTCTCTCCTTGGATCGTTTCCAGAATCTTTTCAGTGTTCTGGAATGCCGTACTCCTCAGGCTCAGGCTCACTTCAACAAACCGAAACCGCAAAAGTCCATTGAAGCGTCAGGTGATTTTATAAGGTATTTCATTAAATGAGATACATTTTATTTTTCTTTTTATTATTATTATTTTACTTCGCTAAATAAGCAACTGTCGACTTAGAAACGTGTGACTAGAGGCTTTGCCTATACGAAGTTCAATTTTACTGATGTCCTTCCCATATAAAGTTGGAAATTCTTCTTCAAAAATTGGTTTTAAAATATTCTGCTGAAAGTAAAGTGAACTGCTTTTAGCCTTATATGAGTTTTTATTTTACAAAATCATGCAACTCTCATAAATCCTTAATAAAACTTTTCTGAACCTAGATGAAGCCATTTTGTAGGTCATTTTTGTCGGTTGAGCCGCAAAAAATCAATCTTTTTTTTTATTAAAATCACTTAAATATACTCATGCCTAATCGAGTATTACAGCAAATATTCATTTATCAGTAGCTACGTATTTTTCATCTAATTTTGTACAATGTATTTTTTTCCGCAATATGCTTTGACAAAAATGAACTTTCAGTTTAAACATAATTTTTATCCTCAAATCTTTCTGAATGATTTTACTTACACAGCCAGAAAACATTCTCAGTTCCGATAAAATAGATCTTTGAATCTATGGATTTTCTTTCAGGATCAGAGACTTCATTTTCTTGATTAATTACCCACTTTCGAACACTTTTATGATGCGGTTTTGCGACCATTTTTTCATTTTTACTTTCAGCTAGATGCTTTTTCCATTTCACACTTAATATAATTAAAGTACTTTTCTTTGAAGTACAATAACCTCGATTTTTACGTTGCTTAACAATTTGTTAATCCGAGAATTTTTCCTTGGAAAGTGCATTTACGTAATTTCTGAGCCATTCTTCAAATTTGACGCCACTTCCAAAATAAATCGCTTATTCTGCACTGCACTCAAAACAAAACGGTAGCAGACGATTATACTGAACTAACGAGAAAATTTAAATAGAAAATAGTTTCCTTAAAGTGTGAATGACCTTCTATATGTTATAAACAACTATAAAATTGCTTATCATAAGAACTATAAAATTGCTATAAAATTACTATCAAACAACTATAAAATTGCTTATATAAGTATTGCTTTGATATTCAACTATCGAAACTTATTTAATTTTAGACTTCTCAATTTAGTTAACATTAAAAAATCAGGCTTGGTGGCAGTGTTAATTCTAGTTTAGTAGGAAAGTACAACACAACATTTTTAATTCGAGAACCACTGTAGAGAGATGAGCTTGGAATATGCTGTTGAAGGAAAATCGATCGTACTCTTACTTGGACTGAAATTGAAACCTTCAGATTACTGGTTTAATGTACTATTTATCTGTTATAATACAACAGCGTCTGAATGGAATACCATAATTTCTTATATTACCAACTGGACATCTAGATACTACCATATATTTTACAGTTAACTCTCGATATAAAGAGTTAAAAAAGACTTGGAATTTGTTTTTCTTACTCGAATTTGTTTTTAAGTAGAAAACGCCTTTAGAATACTTTCTTGATTGAACTGAAGCGAATAGCATTATCAATAGCTTCAATGACTTTTATGTTTCGCTCAAATGACAGAACTTCACGCTTTCTTAGCACGCTATATGCACATGTAAATTTTTATTACCCAAATCTCCTTTGGGAAGAAAACACAACATAACAAAATAACAATTAGTGAATAAATTCTAATTAAATCAACATTTCTTACAGTCTTTCATCATATAGACAGATTAAAGAACGATTATATGTTAATGCTTTGTATTAGCAAACTCAGTTTTGAGACGACAAAAATTAATATGCCTGTTCGAAATCCATTGTAAACTAATTTTTCTCTAGACTTAAGTCTCTATGACATCTGCTTCCGCTACGCGGGAGTGGCCGACGAAAGGGACATTTCTAAGAACCCACATATTTCCACAAAACCCACATAGCTAGGTTACCATTTTCACTTATTACAAAGACTTGAACGCCAAACAGTAATCGATTATCGCTCAGATTGGGATCGCATGATCCTTCAGAAGTAGAACTTTCGTCTGATTGGTTGATCTGTACGCGGGGCAGAGTTGCAGACGGTACATTTTTGGCGAAGTTTCAAAATATCCCGCGTAGTCAGGACATGGTTTCCGTAACTAGCCGGAACTGCGCTTCCAGCGGAGCTTTTTCTTCTAGGAACCATCCCTTTCGAATCAATGCTATCAGAATCTCGTTTCTCAGAAAAGTCCTGTCTAGCAGGGACCGTCGCTAGATGTGATAATCCCTTTAGTGTAATCTGCGCCAGAGGTAGAATTCCAGAAGTATCTCTTTTGTATCTGGAACTTGAGAGAAGATGATAGTTTTTCCTCTCTTTAGTTTTGAGGGGTAAGAGTAAAACCAATTAAATCATTGTTTTCAAACGGATTTTCAAATTTGTCATGTGAAAAATATAAGGAGTACGCATAAATACGAACGTATTAAAGATTATTTGAACTTTTTTAATAGAGTTAGAATTTTCTTAATTTTTAGAACTTAAGAAATTTGAGTTTCTTAATTTCTTTAAATGCAAGATTTGTTTATAGTTTAGCATTATTTCAAACATACTTTTATTTTTCTTTCTTATATCTGAGTTTCTTGCAAGAATGTAGACATTAATAACGGACTGAACTAATCAAAGTACTTTTCAGTGCAAGCTCCTCCTACAATTCTTTATCATGTTGTATCTGGAGACGCAGGGCTGACAGAAAACGGTTCCATTGTAGTTTTTCCTGGTACTATCATCAACATTGATTGCATCTTCCAGAGACAGTATGGAACTCCACAGTGGTCCTGGACACCTACGCACAGGTTATCATTGATTATCTTTCATTTATTGCACATATAACTTTTCCATATTTATTATACGTTTACAGATTTTTTCCCTTCTAAATACCCAAATTCCAGAGCCTTCATATCAGAAATCGCAGCTTCTTTTAATAAATAATTCCTTTTCGCCGAGTTACTCCAAAAAAGCCAAAAGCAAAGGTTCTAATTTAAAAAGAATGATATGAAATCTTGCATAAAAAATTCACAATACTTTAAAGAATATTTGAATATCAGCAATAGCATTTCATTTTAAAAAAATATCTGTAATGTAAACATATAACGCAAACGTTTTAAATTTCTTTAAATATTTGCTTTGCTTTGGATTGATTGATCATTTACTTTTGCTTTGGATTGTTTGTTGTTTTGGATTGATTAATCACTGGTACGTCATATTTACTTATAATAAAATCTCTGACTTTTAGTCTGCCTGATTTCAAATTCCAGTTTTCAAAATAGGTGTCTAAATAGAAAGAAACATTTAATCATTTTAACGAGAAATGGTTATCGTTTCATTTCAAATCCCGATAAAAGTGCTTAAACTATTTTTGAATACTTTGAGAAAATTTAATCTTTCTATCATGTTTATAAAATTAAGAAGCTAATTAGGGAAACTGATGAATTTCAGGATTGTTAAACAATGAAATTGTCAAGCACATTTATTTCTCGAAGTACTTCAAGTTATTTAAATTCAAAATCTTCAAAATCAAACCATTCAAAATCTTTGAAAATTCATTTCTGTGAGATTTTCAACTTTGAAAGTTAAGGTAATTATAAATAATTTATTTTCCACTACTGTGTACATCACTGACAGCCATCTGGTGCTCATGAATTACATGCGGCTGCTGAGGCTCTTTCTGCGACCCACGCCTAGGATCAGAATTGTTTATTATTGACAGAATTTTTGAAATTATTCTGTTTTCATGCTTCTAACCATCTTAAGACTGTTTCCAAAGATATTTTGAAATTATTGTAATAACCTATGTTTTTATGTGTTAATAAATAACCATATAGTATATCAATGGGTCTCGCTAATCTATTATTTAAGTAACAGATTACCAAGAATGTAGTTAGTATCGACAAATTTTGTGCTTACGCGAGGAAGCTTACTTATGTTTGTCTAGTTATTTTTGTTGGTAAATTTTTTAGCTAAAATGGACCAAAATTCTATTGAAGACCATATTTTCTTATACAAAACATTTTATGTTTGTGACTGGAAGCATACGGAAATCCTCAGGAAGTGGTCTAGTAGGTTTAAATGCTAGATGCAGAAAGTTGCAACAAGTTCTTGATAATGAAGTTCACTTCTGATGCCTACCACGAGCTCTGGATCCAAGACGCATGGCTGTTGTCTAGACCATATAGAAAAGGCAACAGGCCACATGGAACTCCTCTACATTCAACAGGCAACGTCCTGAATATGTCAAAAATCATTGTGACAATTAACAACAGTGCCATCAAAAACGCTCATTGAATCTCTTTGGCGAAAGAATTCTTGGCGTCTGTACAGTCTTGAATTATCGAACGTTTTCTCCTGGAGACATGTTTAAAATAAAATCTACAGAAATATATCAAAAAGCTATAGATTATCTAACAGAATAGAGATATCAAGTCTGATAAAGTAAGTTTAAATGGTCCAACTCAAGCCGCTGATCGAGAACTCCAACTGAAACGTCATTCCATTAATCTTCTCAAATGACAATCATTTTGATGAAGACTTTTAGTTTCTTTCTCTGAAATAATCTTTTTCCATTACAAAATTGTTCAATTTTTTGTTCACAATCGAGATCCCGTGAAACAACTCATTTGTTAAACCGATATATGCTAAACATAATACATTGTGCAACCTACGACCCGAAAAAATAACTCAAATGGACTGTCGGGAACGCAGAAGTTAACCACCCCAGCTCTATATCAATATAATTTTATTTCTTCATCTTATGACAAAATAACAAATTTATAAAATTATGAATAAAGTGTGATCCATGATTTTTATAAGCATTTTCTAGGTCTGGTAATAAAGGTAGAGTGCAAAACTTTGAGGAAAAAAGCAAGTTTTCTGGTGTTATTCTACAGAAGTATAAAAGATATATGTATACATAGAGTAATTCAGAATAAATAATCCGATTTCAAATTTATATAATTTTAAAAATTAACAAAATAGAATGATAAATACTTTATGAATATATAATGAGAAAATGTCAAAGTTGTAATATATAAACCAGAAACGACCTTAGGTTTTTATTTAAAAAGTCCTTTTTGAAAAAAGGGATACAGTCTGAATAGCATAAATTCTAAACAGTTGAAAGCTTTTTGCTTATTGTCCTTTGCGCATTTTCAATAGGATGGCAGTAGAAAGCGGTGGATCAGATGATTTATTTTTAAGTAGATGATCTCCTAGTTCTCCAGATATGACTCCCTCGGTAGTTTCTTCCTTTGGAGATATGTTATACCCATAAACTTAAACGAACCTGAAAAATGCATTTCTATTGCTCCAGAAAACAACTACAACTGACATAGCGGAACATATTTGGCAGAAATTCTCATTTCGCTTTGATATTATACATGTAATTAAAAAAATTACATCGAACATTTATAAATAAAATTTTAACTTTTTTCCTTTATGACGATAATTATTAAAATTACAAAAATTTTAATTTCATGTACTCTTAAAATAGTTTAAGCAAGATTACATTACTTTTTTATGAAAATTTATGAAAAGCAAAAATAATGTTTTTCATAAATTTTCATAAAAAATTCTGTAAACTGCTGAAAAGATTCTGGATTTCCTTGCGATACCCTATTATGCCCCATACTTGAGTTAACGTCATTTGGTTTTTATAAAGAATTTATTACTGCAACCCAATTCGGTGAATATTTAGGTGATTATATAAAATAAAGTTTTAATTCATTCTATGTTCATTTCTTTCTTTCTGGGGACATAAACTTACAACTAATTTAATTGCAACTAAGGTCGCTTTTCATGAATTTTAATGGATGTTATTTAAAAACTAATAATAAATAAAGTAATAGAAAATAAACTTTTATTTGTGAAAATATCAGAAAAATCTTAGTACATTTATATTTTTCTCTGTTGATTTCAATATTCCATCCATAATTTACATTCATATTTCTGATTCCACAGACAATATCCGAGTTCTTGGGCTATTACTGCTGAGGAAAAGAACTGGAAGTTCCGCTTATCTATTTATTATGCTAAAGACCATGATTCTGGAACTTACACATGCACTACTCCTCATGAAATTAGTAATGAAGTTAACATAGTGGTCAAAGGTATTATGTGTCAACTCGTAACAAGAGATTTCCTTCTTGTAATAGTAAAAATTATCGCTTTATTTTATATATTTTGTTTTCTATTATTATTGTTACTGTTATTGTTATTATTATTATTATTAAACTAATTTATATCTTGTACTGTAGGATGTTTCTTATCAGAAAGTTACTAAAAACTGATAATGTCAATTTTCGTTTGACAGGTACGAGCACACATAAACAGTACGGGGGACACCAGCGATGTACCCTGGGTCAACTAGCAATGTCTTCCCATATTAACTAACCCTTAAAAAATTGCAAGGAAATAAGCAATTGAAGCTTTCCCCAAAGGATCTACAGTTTGCCTATCATGGAAACTGTGCAATCCCATCGTTCACCCCGCATTCAGTATTTATTAAAAATAATGATTTAGGACATAAACAGATTAAAATACAATTTTAGTACAATTTTAAACTCACTAATTAAATTTAGAACACCAGCATTGATTCAACAAAAATAACAGATAAATATAATAAGTAACAGATAAATGTAATGCTATAATGAACTCTACTAATAATACTGAAGAAGTGTCTACGGTTTTGAGAATAACATCGAAACGTTTCTTTCGCGGTTTTTTTAAAATATCGTAAGGACTAGATATTACTATAAGGGCCAAATTTTTATGAGCATCAAACGGCTTTACATAAAGCAGCTATTTCTAGGAAAATTCTGACGTCTTATGTCATGATCTTTATAAAAATACAAAGATGAAAATCTACATACTAATGAAGTATGGAATTGCTCTTCAGGATAATTAGATGCAAAAAAGTCCATTCCGTCTGAATATGGAATATAACTCTCTCACTCTTTTCCAAATTTAACAGAATGGCTCCTGAATTGTTCGATGGCATCTTTATCAAAATGTGAACCAACAGATAAACATGTATTTGACCACAGTATTTGTGTTGTAAACACAAATAGTTGTTGGATGACGAAGTAGAAAGGATAGCATTTTGCATTTCAAAGGAAGGGCGGTAATAAATTTAACATATTCTGAATTAGAAACTAATGCATATGACTTCTTAATGAATAACAAGCCGCATATCACATTCTATGAGTTACAAAAGTATAAATCTTTATGCAGGTTATTGTAGTTGCTCCAAACAATGTGACATGCGTCCAGTTTGCAGAAGTAGACAATAAGCGATTAGAAGGGATCATGTAATATTACGATATAAATTTTCAATAACACGATTTATACTTGGAAGAAGGATATTGAAACAACAATAGTGTTAAAAAATTAGCTTAATATTTTTTTTAATTTTCATTAAAGGTTTTTATTTCAGCAGGAATATCAAAATTCAGCCTTTTTCCTCGGGATGACTGTATCTCCTTCAGTGTTGAACCAGCATTAAAAAAATAGCATAACTCAATTAAGAGGCCACATGTAGACAAACACTATAATATATTTAAGATGACATTAAAATTACAGTTTCAAATTTTGTCTCTCTTAGAATACATCTTTTACATGTCATAGAATACCTCTTTTTCAGCCGCTCGTTGTAAGTTCGTTGTTAGAGTAGCGTTGAGTTGCAACGATAATTATGCGCGAAATTTTAAAGGCTCTGTTTTTAACAATAGGAAACAATGAATCCTTCTTCAATAGTCACCTTTCTTCAAACTACTTGATGTAATATTACTCTGGGAGCATGTTTCTATGACGATATCCGAGCCCTTAGATACGTGCGAAACAATATCAACTGGCCGGGATTATTTAAATGTCATTAAAAAGAATCCCTATCCTTTAAACTGATATAGTATTTCTGAAGCTCTAAATTGAAGAAATAGATGCTTCCTGCTTTCTATGACACAGCTTCTAATGTGACAGCTTCCTACACTTACGCAGCTTTCTCTGCTGTAGCTTTTTATGTCATAACAAGGTATGACACAACACAGCTTCTTATGTCATAAATTTTAATGATTATACTGTATTCGAATGACAAGAATGACGAATTTTCGCAGTAGGTATCGTTGTTCTTGATCCATAGTTTTTGCATTACCTCAAGAAATATGTACTTCAAATTTCTATGCACTTCAGTTTTCATAACTTTTACATATTCTATTTTACAAGCAGCAATAAATGTTTACTTTCATATCATGTTCAGCTTCTACAGGCTTATGTATCCTGACGATATTATTTACCAGTTTCTGAGAATACAGATGTTTAATGACAAAATATACTATGAACAATGTCTATCTCAGTGCTTTAAGCAGATATGGGATAAGGTCGAAATACGTATGCGACGAACTTATCAATGTCTTAAAATTGAAAGATGCATTTAGGCATATTTGGCATGTGAAACACAGAAATACTTTATAGATTCAAATTGTATCTAGAAAAAAAAAGGTGATTTAACAAAGTATAAAGTCAGAGGTCATGTAATTTTGGGCATTCATTGTAGGATTACTCTTTTATCATGCATAGAGTTTAAAAAAAAAAAAATTATACGTGTGTTCTGTGAAATTGAAGTCTCTTTCTGTTTTAATACCTTATGTTGTGAGTGGATATGTAGATATTACAATTAATTTTATTTCCCTCTATATTATTTTAGTGTACGTTTTTTAGAATTATTCTTCTTATGCTAATACTAACTTTTCCATTATGTTCTTAATACCAGTCCAATTACTTTAAATTGAAAAAAGCTTTTATTTATTACTTTAATTAATTTGATAACTTTTAATAGTTTTGTAAAAAAAAAAGCCCATAAATCTGATTTAGACGTAACGAAATCGTTCTTCTTGATCCATAGTTTTTGCACTACCTCAAGAGATATGTACTTCATATTTCTATGCACTTCAGTTTTCATAACTTTTACATATTCTATTTTACAAGCAGCAATAAATATTTGCTTTCATATCATGTTCAGCTTCTACAGGCTTATGTAGCCTGAAGATATTATTTACCAGTTTCTGAGAATACAGATGTTAAATGGCAAAATATACTATGAACAATGTGCGGAGCATATTAAATATTCTGTTTATTTCATATTTGTTTTAAAAAATCTATTTCTTCATTCTGTGCTCAAGACTCATTACCGATACACATAAATTATAATGTAGTATTTCATATAAAAACTACAAACTATTTTTTAGTTAAAACATTGGCCTTTATACGAGTAATCATTAGTTTTTTCTTGAAATATTCTCTAGAAAACATTACGAGCTTTTATAAGTGTCAAATATTTGAGAAAGAGACAAATATCTAAACAAAAATAAAATATATATCTGTAAAATTATAAATAGATAAATAAAATTTTATTTAATTTCCAGTTAACCGCGAATATGAAAGCAAAGCAAATTTACTCTTAATATTGCCTTAAAATACGATATTGAAAGAAAAATGTCAAAAGAATCATATGTTGAAGCTGATCTTACCAGTACGGTTAAGTTACAGGGAAAACGAAAATGTATCATTTAAAAGCAGCGTAAAACTACACCAGCTTTACGTAACTGACTCACTTTCTATATTTATTATGGAAATCTACTTTATGTCTTATTCAAAGCTATTTGTTTCTTTTTTAACCCAGATGTGCACTGTCCAGCGATACGTTCTGTGGATCACAATAGAGTGATGGCAGTAGAAGGCAACAGAATGCACAGCAAAGCACGATTTGCATGTATGGAAGGATATGAACTTGTTGGTCCAGAAGAAATAACTTGTCAAGCATCAGGACAATGGTCAGATGATGCACCCCATTGCGAAGGTATTTTGTATGAATATTTTGCATTCATTTGATCCCGAAATAAACATCTCACTCTTCAACTAATTTTATTTCAGCAATAATATTGTTAAAAATCCTCTTTGGACATTTTTCACTTAAAAATAGAAAAAGCTGAATCCTGATAAATTTTTTTAAATATTTTCATTCAGATGAATGCTTTCAGATAGCATGCAAATCTGAAACCATTACTATCTAAATGTTCAGCATTCCCACACAACTGAATTGAACATTTAAACCAAGAAAGAACGTTCTTCTCATAGTATAACTATTCATAGCTATTCATCTTAGCAAATAACACTGTAACATTAGGTATTTTTGGAAGCAGACAAGATGAAAAATGAGCAAATGCCTTCGGCGGGAGTCGAAGCACCGACTTCCGGAATACCGGCTCTACGTGCAGAACCACTACACCATAAAGGCACGCTAGGAAAGCGGGAGAAATATCTTATAACACTTTACATCACATATTTTAACATATTTTAAAATCCTCAGGATGGTACGTAATTCTCTTGAAAAATGGTATTATACTTCATAGCAAGGCAAGCAAAAAGTATAGGATCTGATCAAACTTATAGCTCTGCTTCTTCAGAAAATCTTAAAAACTGGTTTCTAAGTAAGAGATGTTTGCTAACAAAAAAAGAGAAGGAAGTTAGAGTGTTCTGCAATATTTCTGAGCTTTTAAAACTTATGTACTAATTATCAACTTCATTTTATGCATATCTGAAAAATCTTTCTAAAATGCAGTGTCTAACATTCTAGAAAAGACTTAGAATGGAATGGCGACAGTAGATTAATAAGCTTATAACTTAAAATAATAGGCTTATAATACAAGTGTAAATGACTAATAGGCTTGTAATAGTTATGTATAATCTAATACTGTATTAGCTTATAAAAGTATTAATATAGGCTTATAATAGTGTATTAGCTTGTAATAGTATTAATATAGACAAGTATAAATGACTAATAGACTAGTAGGTTTGCAATGTAAGTATGTAAGTATAAATGTAATCAAGTGAAGTAACTAATCAACTAGTTAAAACTCTAAATTAATGTGTTCATAGTTTATTTGTTTTCTATATTGAAACTTTTCAACGAACTACTTATTCTCGAAAATTTAAATTTAATATTTGTACGCAGCATTGCAACAGCGTAAGTTACTTGAGGCTGAAAGGAAATCCAGGTAACAAAAGTACTGTAAAGTCTATTTTACAAAGAAAAAAAGCATAGAGTTTTTATATATAGAATTTTAATGCAAAATACAGAAAGAAATTATTTCACAAATTTCTCGTCTAATAAAATCCCCTGTTCTAATTGAAAGATAATTTACAAAACAGAAAGTGAATTCATAAATTTCCTGTTTTATTAGAACTATCAGAATTGTAATATCTAATTTGCTGTAGAAAGCCGTGGCAGATATCCATATTAAACTTATGAATTTAAACTTTGCATTCTTTAGGAATATCTTGGCTTGGCAAGGGCTATATTTCTTCCACAGATTTTTCCAGGTCTAGCATCCTTTTTAATACTTGTTTATGTACGCACTAATGTACACTAATCGAATCAACCTATGGCGCTGCCTGCTATGAATCTAACTATGAATCAAACGACGTATCTAAATGCCACATCTAAATTTCTGCGAGCGGTGGTTCAGTAATAATTCTGTGATCAAATACTCAATCTAGTTTTAAAAGGATTTATTAAAATACTAAAATTAATCTAATCTAGAATCGAATCTAATGTTACATCTCATGAGCAGCGTTCGAGCTGCGTCATAACAAATCGAAATTCAAGTTCTCACTGTTGCCATTCCGAGTCAGAGAAAAGTTTCTTTCTAATCAAACCGGAACATCGGTATAGTGAAAGTTTCTAGTGAAACCGGAACAATACTCTTTCAGCATTACTTGATATTCTGCAGGTCAGCTGTACTGTTTCTCACGCAACAGCTGTATTAAAGGTTAAGGATATAATTACATCTACATTCAATAATCTATTTGTATTATATATGAACATCCGTAATTTCCCTGCCTCTAGATTCTTGTTGTTGCAAATATTTAGGAATCCCGACTGCGCTCGAGACATTTCTTGTCATGTTTGTTTCTTGCTTGTATGCGAGCTAAAGAAAATCAGGCTTGTTGTAAAACGCGCTTTGTTTCGTCTAAGCAGTATTGAAAGCAACCTTACTAGGTAGCTATCAAAGGCTATTACTAGGTACAGACAACGACCATGAAAGCATTGAATAACCAAAAATAGCTCTATTTGACCTTGTATAGACTATTCCGTTCGCTTTCGCCCTCATCTATGAGAGAATCAATGCAGAGAATTCAAGAACTGAGTACTTTATTTATGTCAGCTCATGTCTTTTGAAGACAAAGATTCCGAAGTTCTTGATACTTTGTATTCCTAGTTTTCCTCACATTGCTTTTGTACTTTTCTCACATTACTTTAGAATGTCGTACAAATACTACATTATTTTTTGTTTTTCACATTCAAAACAACGACATTACTTTTATTTCTCACATTACTTTTGTATTTTATTTTGTACGACAAAAAATTATTTGATACTTTGAAAATTAAAAATTTATAAAACTTTATATTGACTGTAAGTAATGTAATTTTCTTTTAAAACACCTATTAGAAATTCGGGTTCAATAAATCCTAGTAAACGGCAAAGAACCCATCTGAAATATTTTGCATTTACTGAAATTTCAAGTGAAAACTCTATCATGGAACTTAAATTCAAATCTTCTTCCGAATTCCTCTATGAGGTAAACAAGATTTTCTCTCTCGGTACAAAGGGAATTCAACCGTGAAATGTAAGAGTTCATACCCCTCTTTCCCCGAAGCTATCTAAAAAACCTTAAAACTCTATCTTTTTATCAGATTTTAGGAATTGGAAAGGGAAAATCCACTACATTTCCTTTCTTGAACAAGAAAAAGAAAAAAGTTCTCTTAGGAGCGAAGTTTGGAAGTACTCTTTTAAACCAAAGAAAATGAATGGAACCATATTTTTTTTTCTTTTCTGCTTTATTGTAGTAGTAAAATTGTCCAAATTTTGCAGAAGCTCATTTTCAAAAACCAGCAGAGTTTGATTTAGCTGTATGCATATATTAGAATTAATACACAAAATAATCCATAAAGAAATAATGATCTAGATATAATCACCGATACATTGAAGGCTCGTTTTTGACAACATCATAAATTTAATGACTTTTATTGCTCTTAATAAATGGCAGACATAAATATTTCTTATGATTGAAAGTTAAGATTGGTTGGCTATTCTGAGTAAGGCAAAATACGCACAGCATGCATACCAAAAGTGGATGCCTCTCTAATCGATGTTTTCAGGAAAGTTGGTTAACGGTCGCATTGCATATGGGGAAATAAATATAAAAGATTATCTGACCCTTAATAATACAACGCCATCAACAGAATGTTACTGATTTCTACTCAAATTTTTTGCGAAATTTAAATGTAAAAGACACATAAAATTTTGCCACGTTCTAAAGTATTTCTCCCGCCTTCTTAGCGTGCCTTCGTGTTGTAATGGTCAGCTCGACGCATATTAGAGGTGTCCGTGGTTCAAGTCCCGGGGCGGAAATTGCTCATTTTTCACTACTTCAGCTTTCATAAAATACCTAATGTCTCTACAGCGGTGCCCGAACTAAAAGGCGAATCGCCAAATCCTGGTGAAGATGATTCTCCATCACCAGGATTTGGTGATTGGGTCCCCTAATCCCCAGCAGCCCTTTAAAAGGGAGTATATAAGGTATTTCTCATTATATATAGGGCATTGCTCATTTTTCATGTCTTCTGCTTCGAAATAACCTAATGTCTCTAAAATGTTATAAGTAAATCTGCGGAACCACAGAGTCTTAAGAAATTTAACTGTTATATTTTTATTAATAGGTAGCTGCTTTATCCATTTTACAACACATAAAAAACAGAAAGTATGTAGTATTTGTATGTATGACATTCATCAAACCTGTTTGATCTTAATACTTTTTGGCACAGATTCATGAGCATTTATAGTATTAGCTATTCCAGTTAAGTTGCCAAAAATTGTCTTCTTTTTAAATAAAAGTGGGAATGAAATTTTACCCGAAAGAATTAGTTATTTCCTTTCCATGCCTATATAATTATTTTCGAATTAGCTATTTCTTTTACATCTTTATTTACTTCTCATCCACCCTGTTCACTTTCTATAGTAATTGCACTAACACATTTACAACCTTCCGTTTACTTTAATTGGAAAAAAGAAAATTCTTTATAAATTCAAGTCTAGTTTTGGCTTAAAATGCCTCTTAAAATGTACAACAAAGTAATTATTTACGAAAGTATCCGAATCAATTTTCACAAGAAAAGTATAATATTATAAAAAATCTCATTTATAGCAAAGAGCTGAAAAGAATATTCTTTCAGAAAAATTTCTCACATTAAACAACATGTTCGAAAAAGTGGTTACATGTTTTATTTTCTTATATGTTGGTTTTGGACACGTACTTTCACTTATAGTATTTCTCAAACTAACGTGCAAAATTTTAAGGAAGCAATTTTAACAAGATGGACAAGAAGGCTCTGTACACACAGGATCCGTCAGAAAAGCGTGAACACACTCTAACAGATGGTACCCGCGTATTGGTTTCGAGCTTGAATTGATTTATCGTTACAATATATAGCATGGTGTTAGCTCAACACATGCGATATCTTGTGTCTGTAGTATGTGACGCATGATATAATCATAGTGTATCAAATGGCCTTGGTGGAAAGACGTCGTATAGCGAATGTTGCATCAGGTTCTTCTATTTACAATAAAATTAATGTAAAATTCCTTACCTGCTGCATCTTCAGTGTTCTCGACGCCAGGCTTCTAATAATCACGTTTTCCAGTAAGAGTTTCTATTACAATTAGCAGGCCATCTTGTCTTTTAATTATTTATTCAAAGAAAACGCTAATTTACACTATTTACAAGGTAAGTGATAATTATTTTAAGACAGTACATTTTTAATTCTGAGTCTTGACGCTCCTCAAAGCGGTTCCAATCTCGACTGCCTCTCGGAACTTAATTACAGCAAAAGTAAAGGAAGAGATGCCCGCCACCTAGTGGCAAGAATGTGACATCCTCCCACCTTTTGATTTTACCTCGATAAGATGGGAAAATCAAAACAAAATTTATCAATAATCAAACAAAAATTCAAGTACAACTTTCACAAATATGAAAAGTAACTAATGCTCTAAAATTAATACTTACAAAGAAGGATTACACATCTAAACATTTTCTGCATTACATTCATACCATATCCAGATAACATGTCCCAATTGACAACTGTTAGGACAATTAAATTTCTAAAATACTGAAAAGAAACAAAAATTAGTATAGCAATTTAAAAATATGTAAGAGGTTTTACAGTTTTACGTCCATATCTAGTTTGATAGTTCATATCACTGTAACACTTATCCGCAGAGTTTTTTATGTTCATGGTGAAGTCACTAAACAAGTTAGGTCTATCAAGTTCGAGAGGATAAATACGTTTCACAGGTCTTAGGAGTTCACCCGTTGCAGTTTTCACTTTGACAACACGTACTTCGTTGTCTTTCCCAGGATATAGTTCTACAACACGACCTATTGGCCAATCTATTCTCTTCTTGTTGTCGCTGCCGACAAACACCAAGTCATTTTTGTTGATAGTCCGAGTAGATCGTTTAGATGGTTTTTGCACTAGGATAGCTAAATATTCATCACGAAATCTTTTGCGGAAATGTTCTCTTAAGTTCTGCAAGAACTTGTATCTTTTTGTCAGATTAATGGTATCCAGGTAGTCTAAGTCAGGCACTCCGACGTCGTGCACATCTTGTAGAAACATTGAAGGAGTTAGTGCCGTAAGATCTTTTTGTCAGATTAATGGTATCCAGGTAGTCTAAGTCAGGCACTCCGACGTCGTGCACATCTTGTAGAAACATTGAAGGAGTTAGTGCCGTAAGATCATTTGGATCTTCTGAAAGGTACGTAAGTGTCTTGAGTTGATTACTGATTCGATATCACAAAGTATAGTCAACATTTCCTCATAAGAGACACAGGACTTGCCGAGAACATTTCTCAACATCTTCTTCACTGTTTGTACCAACCTCTCCCACCAACCGCCCCACCATGAAGCAGTTGGGGGATTAAACTTCCACTGTATTCTCATACTAGTTGAATTACATTCTATTTCTTTCCAATCTATCGATCTTAAAAGATTTTCAGTTCCAACGAAATTAGTGCCATTGTCGCTGTAAATAATACTTGGACGACCTCTTCTGGCAATAAATCTCCTTAATCCCAAGATGAACGCATTTGTTGATAAACTTTCTATCAGTTCAAGATGTATCGCGCGATAGACCGCGCAAGTAAAGAGCAAGATCCATGCCTTTTTTCCTTTTCGTAAATAAAGAGGACCGGCTACATCGACTCCGGTCACTTCAAACACCAGAGCATCTCTAACTCGATCTTCAGGAAGAGGTGCTGGAACAGTCTCTATATTCTTTGCGCTATATCTTCTACAGCGAACACACTTCATAAGAACTTTACGTACTGTTTTTCTTCCTCTCAGGACCCAGAATTTCTGTCGAATATTGGCTAGTACGAATTGCACACCAGCGTGGGATAGTCGCAAATGGTAATCTAAAATTAACCTATGAACTAAGTCATGATTTGAAGGCAATACAATTGCACAGAGAAAATTTTCTTCTTCCTCTCTTCTAGTAATCTTGGTCTTTAACCGAATAAGGCCATCTGAGTCAAGAAAGGTACAAAGGTTGCTAACTTTAAGTTCTTTGCCAAATGCTTCTATTTGTATTATCTTGCATATTTTCTTTTCTACAGTTTCTATTTCAGGGACCGTGAGTTCTCCTGATTGTTTAGAATCTGGTCTTCTGCAGTTGTTGATAAATCTGCATATCCAAGCAGTTATTCTTAACATTTTATGGTAAGATGAATATTTCTCAAAAAAATGTTCTACCCTTTGCGTATTTAGTGCAGAAATGACTGATTTCCTTTTTTCTGAATTTACTATTTCCATATCCGGTATTTCCCTTTGTCTAGGCCATTCTTCCTCATTTTTCTTCAGCCAGTCGGGGCCCTCCCACCATCTAACTACTAAAAGTTGTTTAGCGGTGCAACCTCTTGATGGGAGGTCAGCTGGATTTTTTGTTCCAGCAATATGTTTCCACGTTTTTGGATCCGTCAGTTTCCTAATCTCCCTGACTCTCTTTTCCACAAAGACAGTCCAGACAATCTTTTCCCTTTGAATCCATGTCAAAACTGTTGTAGAATCCGTCCAAAAATGCGTTTCCATATTTTGCCATTGCAAACCATTTAAAACAGAAGAGCATAGTCTGGCACCTATTGTGGCAGCTATCAATTCCAGACGAGGGATCGTAATAGATTTTACGGGAGCTACTCTAGACTTCGATGCCAACAGATGAACTTCAACTCCAGAATTCGTCACAGTTCTCAAGAAAACTGCAGCAGCATACGCATTACTACTGGCATCACAGAATGTGTGAATGCTGCAGAACTTCCTATTGTCCTTGCTGGAATGTATCCAACGTAGGAGGGATATTTCTTTTAAGAGAAAAAGGCTTTTATACCAATTCACAAAATTTTGTTTTGTACTCTCGTCAACTTCAGTATCCCAAGAAATTCCTGTTTTCCATAGGTTCTGCAACAATATTTTAGGATACAAGAGAACAGGACTCACAATACCAATAGGATCAAATATTTTGTGTGTTACAGCGAGAATTGTTCTCTTCGTTATTATACCCATTTCAAAATCTTCTAGCCAATTCAGATTCAAAGTTAAATTATCTTTCTGACAGTTCCATAACAGACCCAATACGGGTGAAATAGTTTCCTGTTTCAGGTTATCTCCATTATGTAACCAACCTCGAAGATTAAACTTTCCTTCATTCATTATTTCTCGAGATTTTTCGATGAACTGAATCATCTCGGATTCTTTGTCAAAACTGGCAACAACGTTATCTACGTAGAAGCTACGCAAGAGTTTAGCTATTATCTCCGTATCATATGAAGAATTTTTCATGTACTTTTGTAGATGGAATTCTATAACAGCTGCCAAAAGGAAAGGACTACTCTTAACCCCAAATACTACCCTAGTATGACGAAATATTTTCGTTTTCCTTTCTTCCACATCATTCCACCAGAAAAACCGAAGCCAGTCTCTATCTTGAGGCCTTACACTGATCTGTAAGAAAGCCTTTTCAACGTCTGCTATAGCAGCAAACTTGCCTTCCCGAAATCTCAACAAAAGAGATGGAATTAGTTCTATCAAATTTGGTCCACACTCCAAACACTGATTTAGAGAAGGAGACGATTGTTTCCTCGCAGACGCATTAAACACCGGTCGAATTGGTGTTGAGCTATTTTCTTTGATCACCGGTCTATGCGGTAAATAATGTCCATAGTCAACCGCAATATTTTCTTTAACTTCTTCGATCACTCCTAAGTTACACCAGTCATTAAAAATTGCATTGTATGAAGAAAATAAATTTTGAGATAAAAGTTTCTGGGTGGTAGATTGTAGACGTTTCAACGCTAAATCCTTGTGGGTGGAGAGTGGTACATGATTCTCCGCCCACGGAAGTGCGACTTCATAACGCCCTTCTTCGTTTAGAGATACAGAATTTTCGAATTGCAATTTTGCTTGCAAATCCCTTTCCTCTCTAGCCTTTTTTGTAACTGGATTTGTTATTCCGATAACATCAAGCCTCCACAGTTCTGACAACGTGGCATCAGAAATATGTAAAGATAACGAAAGCGTGGAAAAGGAATTTTCTATTTCATAATTGTCAGTGTTCGCTTTCCCCATGACTGTCCACCCAAGTCTTGTACTTACAGCAACTAATCTTCCCCAAGGAAGAACTTCGATTTTACCTGTAAATAAATTTGCAGCAACATCTGCCCCTAACAACAAATGAATCTCTTGGGGGTTCTCCTGGAATAATCTGCAATTTCCATTTTCAAAAACATCACTGACGTAAATTCCTCTTCTTCTAAGTTCCCCAATCCAGTGTATATTTTTGATTTTAGGGACCGAAGAACATATTTTTCTTTCATCCAATACATTGATTTCGCAATTATACCGTTTATCTACGCTACCCAATTTTATTCTATAACGTTTATGTTTTTCCGAAACTTCTATGCCACCGAAAAGTCCGTGGGTTACACTTTGTTCACCTAAGCTTCTTAATTGTAACCTTTCTGCTGCATACCTGCTTATGTATGAGTTTTGACTTCCGGTGTCAATTATCCCTCGAACAAATTGGTTATTCCCTCTTCCATATATGCGAACAATTAAAGTTTGCAAATATACTTCAGAACATCCTGCTTGATTTGAAAGTACTTTATTTTCTATCTGTTCGTCTTTTTTAATTTCCGAAACCTCGACAGAAGGATTTTGTTTATTACACATAATAGTTGCATGTTGTTTTTTACAAATAGAACAAGTTATTTTTGTTCTGCAGTTTTGAGCCAAATGGTGTAATTTTAGGCATTTATAGCAAGCACATTTTCTTTTTAAAATGTCCCTTTTTTCTTGTAATGATAAGCCGGAAACGAAACTACAGTCATAAATCTTGTGGAATTGATTACAGAAGACGCACTTCATATTTTCCTCTCTGCATTCGGATTTTGTAAACAAATCAGTAGCGGTCGGAATCTTTGGTTTATTATGTCTATTTGAGAAACCATATGCGCTTTTCGTTCCAGGGGGGGAAGAAGACTGTCGCCGATCGGATACTTTTTGCTGTTGCGAAACCGTTGACCTCGTGCGTTCACGGGATGAAAGTTCTGCGTGTAAAAATGACATTAAATCTTTTATGTTATAATCGGTGCCAACATTTTGTGTTCTATGAAATTCAAGCGTTAATTCTGAAGGCAATAACTTCAAAATCATCGGACACAGCAAAGCGCTGTAAGATTCCGATACAACATCTAACGCTTCGAGACATCTAATCTGTGTTTGTACTTTATCATACAAATTACGAAATGTTTTTATGTCATTCGCATTTTTTAATGATTCAATATTCAGCAAATTATTCATGTGCGCATTAATAAGAATGTCTCTCCTTCCAAAACGGTCGTGTAAGATTTGAATTGCTGAATCATAATGTTTCGGCGATAACGGAAGTCCTTGAACGCAGCTAGCAGCTGTTCCTCCTAAATATGCTTTCAGGTAATTAAATTTGTCTACTTTGTTCAATGATTCGTTATTATGTATTGAGGACTCAAAACTATTCCAAAAAGTAAGCCATTGACTACTGTTCCCATAAAATACGGGAATCGAAAGTTTTGGTAATTTAACATTAGGTGTATCTTTTATATTTTGCTGTGTGTTCGGTGCATTTAAGTCATGATTAAGTTCCTTAATCCGTTTCTTAAGCCTGAATTTCCATAACGTTATCTTCTCGCGATATTGTTCTGTAATTTCGAATTCATTTTCGAATTCATCTACACTCAGAATTGGTTCAACTTCCACATCGGCATTAGATAGCGTTTCGGTTTTAGCATTAAGCTGTTCTAACAATTCTTCGAGCTCATTAATACTACCTTCAGATTTATTTAATTCACTTTCGATTTTCTTAAATAGTTTTGTAACGGCAGTTCTTAAGATACTTCTTTTCTTTTTTAATTTATCTACTTCAGCCATTATCTTTCTTAGATTCAAACATTTACACAAAAAATATACGTCTCATGAAAAACAAATATTTAACTCTTACTTAGAAAACAAAATTATTCTTTTGCTGAATACTTCAAGAACAAGTATTAAAATCTTCAATTTTAATATTCAGCTTTTGAATTCACTTTATTAGAACTTTTCAAAAAACCTGGCGTCCCTGTTCGGGCGCCAAAAAAATGTTGCATCAGGTTCTTCTATTTACAATAAAATTAATGTAAAATTCCTTACCTGCTGCATCTTCAGTGTTCTCGACGCCAGGCTTCTAATAATCACGTTTTCCAGTAAGAGTTTCTATTACAATTAGCAGGCCATCTTGTCTTTTAATTATTTATTCAAAGAAAACGCTAATTTACACTATTTACAAGGTAAGTGATAATTATTTTAAGACAGTACATTTTTAACTCTGAGTCTTTACGCTCCTCAAAGCGGTTCCAATCTCGACTGCCTCTCGGAACTTAATTACAGCAAAAGTAAAGGAAGAGATGCCCGCCACCTAGTGGCAAGAATGTGACAGCGAAGGAATTAGAGAGTCATATTCGAGGACACATTAACAAACATTGTTCGAGCAACCGCTTGCCATACTGCTCGGCGTCAAGTGGCATAGTGCGGCGGGGATAATGCGGATGACCAGCCATGGACGGGAATTGTTGGAGACAGCAAAATTTCGCAATAAAGAGTAATAATATCTTGGAAATCTGAGATACAAATTTTAACCATTTCTTTTTATATTTTTGTTGCACCTACAGTTGGGACCGATTAAAATGAGAACGGAACTTTTATTATTAATCTCGTACACTTATGTTATGTATCCTCACTTAAAGAAAGGGAAATCCTTTAAGCCAGGATAGTCGTCTCGCTCGCTGTAGCGACCGGCAACACCGTCTGTATTAACCAGTTGCTTTGCGGTAATACCCCATGTTTTATTTTGTGTTCGGATAAGGCATGGATGTACTAATTTATCAGTATGTTCTTAGCAGGCAACGCTGACCTATTAAAGGTGCCTCCATAATCTGACCACAGCTTCCGGCCTTAGTGGTAACCAAGCAGTAGTAAGTTGTGAAGTTGTGGAGTTAAATGGCAAGAGCTCGCCACTGGGGGGGGATTGTACTCTGATTGTTCACGATCGTTCGAATGGAATTACTTATTTCATATAAAGATTAAAGTTCAGTATTTTCTAATAACAAATGCAACATCAGTCATCCTATGATTTAATTTGAGTGCGTGTTGTGATTTGTGATTGTTAAATTATTGAACTTGGTCAAAAACTATAAATCAATGATCTACACTCTTAGACAAAAAAAAAAAAAAAAAAAAAAAAAAAAACCGACGCACCGAGAAGATATAAAGCAGATTGGACACAAATCCATATACTATATACAGGTTTCGACGGAAAATGCAAAATTTTACCTTTTGGCTGCCAATGAATGAACGGTTGTCGCTACAGTGCATCTGATCTGCGCAACTGGCAGGATATTTAAGAGGAGAAATTACGATTCCAAATTATAAAAATTCTTCACGAATTTATTCCGTGTACTCTGGTAGACAGTAACTATGCTTCGCATACAGGTGCGTGAACGATATGCGCAGATGTCAGAATTTGAGGTAGGTCGTGTAGTTGGGCTCAAAGAAGCCGGTTGGTCTTATAGGCAAATAGCTCGACATTTGAGCAGGAGCGATGCCACTATTAGACGATGTTGGCAGGATTGGAAGAGCGGCACTCACAGCCCCAGATGCATCATTATCATCGATTGTACGTGCAACTAGCGCTTCAGTGACCGCAAGAACCATTCATAGACGGCTCCCTTGCGCCGACTACCATTGACCTCTGTACAACGTCAAGCCCGTTTGCAGTGGTGTCGTGCTCATTCGCACTGGAATGTCACTGACTGGAGTAAAAAGTTTTCAGTGTTGAGTCCCGCTTTGAACTGAGCCCCGATGACCAGCGAAGGCGAGTCTGGAGACGTCCCGGACAGCGGTGTGATACCAACCTGACTGTCTTCTGACAGACAGGCCGACAACCAGGAGTGATGGTCTGGGGTGCCATTTCATTTCATAGTAGGACCCCTTTGGTTGTCATCCGTCGCAAACTTACAGCACAGCGGTACGTCGACGAAGTGTTAAGGCCTGTTGTGTTGCCCTTCATGTCACGCCACCCTGGGCTTACATTTCATAATGCCCGCCCCCACACTGCACATGCTTTTGCTGCTTGCCAAATATTACCTTGGCCACCAAGGTCACCGGATCTCTCTCCTATTGAGCACGTTTGGAGCATTATGGGCAGTGTCCTCCAACCAGCTCGGGATGTTGACGATATAATGCGCCAGTTGGACAGAATTTGGCACGATATCCCTCAGGAGGGCATCAATCGATGCCAAGCCGAATAACTGCTTGCATAAGGGCCAGAGGTGGACAAACGCGTTACTGACTTTTTCACTTTTCCAAGCTCTATCACTTCAATAAATCATCCAATTTTTCTCAAACTGTAATCATTTGTTTTTCTGTACATGTACATCACTTCTACCGATTTTCGTCCCATTCGGATAACTCCTCCTTGGTGCGTCGTTTTTTCTTTTTTTTTTTTTTTTCTTTTTCTTTTTCTTTCTTTCTTTCTTTCTTTTTTTTTTTTTTTTTTTTTTTTTTTTTGTGTGTGTGTGTGTGTGTCTCAGAGTGTATATGTCGACTCTTAGTATGCATACAAGCGAGTATTACGATTTTTTTTATTTGTTTGCCTGCTAGTTACACTATATGGTCAAATTTATAAGAACCAATATCTTTGCACCTATACTAATTAGATTAGGAAATAGTGGTAATTCAATGCATAGTATATCTGAATAGTGAATTTATAATTTTTATTCACTATTACACATCCATTTGTTTATAAAAATAGAGTCAGTTACGTATAACGTAATTTAAACCCGTAAATTATTTAACATTTGCGTAATTTACATATCCGTAACTTTGAAAACTCTAGTTCGTAGTGTTCGTACGTTCATTGTTCTAGTTCATTCATACTCTAGTTCTTACATTCATTGATGGGCAATAAAGATTAATTATTCGTTTGTTTGCAGCTAGGGGGCAGTGAATTTAGCCTACGCACCGAGCGGCTGAAATCCACGCTAAGCTGTATATGTCTAACCATTAATAGCCACCACTTTGACCCTTTGAGTTTGGCCCACAGCGGCTGAGGATTAAAGTAACTGAGCACTGGTAGTTCGGTCCGTGGTTTGAATCCCGACGAGCAGGCTTGGCTGTATGGGTGTTTTCGTGGCTTTCCCCATATGTAACGTGTATATGAGCTAATTTTCTTTAGAAAGTCCTCTACGAAGGCATCCCTTCCCTTAAATAGCCCTGGAGTCCTTTGCCATAATTAAATAAAAGCACACCAATGTGGCCCTTCGAGTTCTTTAAGATAAGTAACAGGTGTACGAAAATTCTATTAAATCTAACCTGACCTATGAAATGTATGATTGTATTAACCTATAATTAAGGTCGGTACTAACACATAATAAAAAATATTCTTTTATTAAGTGGATACACGTTTCTTGTATAAAATTTAACTTTTCATATAATTTCCATACAGCAAAAATTCCAATTAACATATTAATTTACTTTCTACTAAGTTGATTACGAAAGTTCATTAACTACGACTAAAATTCGTGAAAATAATTCGCAAAAAGGATTTATTAACTTAATATTAACTATTATTTTTCAGTGTGTGTGAGCCCACAAACTTTGAAACCTTTTCAGTCAAATCCAGGGAGTAACTAAAAAATCAATGCATCTCACATTGGTGATTATGGTTCCATACAGGGAAAAGCTGATATCATATAAAAATATAAATTTAGCATTATACATATAAAGCTATGAGACGTTTTGCATTTGAATTATGAAAATATAATGCGCATTTTACTATTGAATTTTCATAAACTAGAAATAAATAATAGATTTTAGATTTTAAAGAATACTTTTGAGCTAGAAATAAATAAAATAAACCCTAAATATCACATACAAATGTCATGTTTGATATTTAGAGAATGATTCTAGTTAGAGAGGGATGAAACTGTTTTTAAAACATTCTCTACCATATTTTATGAAACTTCTTTGTCAATGGAATCCAAGAATAGAATGAACAGAATGCAATCTCTGAAATATTTTCAAAATTTATAATAAATAAACTAAACAAAAGATATCAAATTTTATTAGATTGAAGTATTTAAATTCTTAGTTTTTTTTTCTTTTTTTTTCTTTTTTTCTTTTTTTTCATATTTTACAAACGCTTAAGGTCTCCAACTTTGCTTAGTACGGCGAAAATCTTTATTATTGGTTGCTTGCGTAACTATACTACCCAATGGGGTGAAGTTGCCACGGCATTCAAATAGTCCATATACACTGATACCATACATGCAGTTATCATTGTTTTAATTAAATTATCATGGTATTTAAGAACATTTAAATATTTTTAATTCATACAATTGTTGCTTATTATGCATTTAACTATACTTACATATGAATTATCTAGAAACTTGCAAACGTTGATAAATTAAAGGAGACAAAACCATCTAACGAATTGTGCGTAGTACATCTCATTAGGCAGGTTTACTCAAAATCCTATGCTAAATATTTTTTCGCGTAAAGAGTTGAAACTTTTGCCCGATTTTATTCCGACATTATATATTAAACTGAATTTTCAGCTGAACGCAAATTGAGCGTGTTAGAGGGAACGTGAACATTTGTTTGCATTAGCAATCACCTGTTTTTGAAATGGTTTACATAATAAATAATAAAGCGAATGGCAACAACTTTCCAACGGAATTTTTAAATAGTGTGTCGCCTTCTGGCATGCCACCTCACAAATTGAGGTTAAAGATTGGAGCAATTATTATGCTATTAAGAAATCTTAAACCAGATGGGTTCTTTGCAATGGTACAAGAGTAGAGGTTCTCCAACTGAAAAATAATGTCATAATAACTAAGTCTTTGACTGGCTCCTCTAAAGGTGAAATACATGTCATTCCAAGAATTGATTTGGATGCACCTCAAACAGGGTTGCCGTTTCAATTGAGACGTAGACAATTTCCTGTAAAACTTGCCTTTGCTATGACCATCAATAAGTCTCAGGGTCAAACGCTTAAGCATGTTGGCAGTTTTTTACCTGAGCCTGCATTTGGAAACTGTCAACTTTATGTTGCCTGTTCAAGAGTTCGTGAAAGAACGGACGTAAAATTAAAAATAATTGATGGTTCTCTGAAAGGCGAGCTTAAAAATGATGGAAAGATCTACACAAGAAATGCTGTGTACAAAGAGATCTTTGACATGTGAATTAACATTTTATTATTTAAATCACCTTTATTTATTGAGCTAGCGGTGGCTCTTAAGAAATGTACCGCCAGTGGTTTCCTTCGTTGCACTCTACTTTAATCAATTAAGCAACTAGAAAGGGGAAACCCCGTGGGGCAGTAAAAAAAAAGGGGGGGCGTTCTCGCCGCCTGCCCTGGGACAAGACACCTTTACACAAATCATTTTAATTACAATTTATAATATCTAGAGCAGCGGTCATTTCGTATGGCCGCCGGGCTTTCTAATATATGTATTGGGAAGATTTTCTAGTATATGTATTGAAACTAATTGGGAAGATTTTGCTTGGACGTATTGGAAAGCTGTCTGATGCCGGAAAATAATTATGGTTGTTTTTTCAACGAAACAATTGTTCTTCTTGTAGAGTTAATTGAGGTTACATCAAACGAAGACGCAGATATTATGAGTGTGTTGTGACGTCAAGCTTATCTATAACTGGCGTGATATCGCACTTCCGAGTGATAGTTTCACGCTCGATGGGATAATACTCAAGTGTCTATTTTTTCCATATAGCCGTTATGTAAATAAAATACTTATCACATTTTTCCAGCCTTCATTTTGTGCAAGGTGAAAAGAAAATACAAGGCTTCCCTCAAGTATAATTAAATATTTTTAATTCTTGGATAAAAAGAGATCCTTATCGGATTCTCTAGAAATGTATAGAGCATTTTTCAAAACTAAAATTAATCGAAGCCTGGGTATTACCTGCGCTTGAAATCCCCAGTTATTGTAATTAAAAACTTATTAATCTTATTTTGCTTTCTTTTTTATTATTAGTAATTTCTATGCTATGTTCGGGGCTTATTATATTTTGATTTAGCTAACTCCTTTTCTTAGTTGATTTCTTCTTTTAGTTGTATCGTTACAATAAAAATGTTTTAATCAAGATGTGTTTAAAAACGTATGCTCGTGTTAAAATTTTCTTTGCCAAAAGTTTGCATTTTTTCTAAATATTTCTAGGTTTTTGTAATTCACTATATTACCACTTCCTTTTGCAAAACATTTTTTTAAAACCTAAATATAGCACCAGATATGTGCCCTTTTCCGTTCTTCTAATACAATATCTACAATACAGTGATTATTTCTGCCGCTCATCAAGCTTATAAAATATTTCTCCCGTCTTCTTAGCATGCCTTCGTGGTGTAGTGGTCTGCACGCTGGGCGCGTATTCCAGAGGTCTGTGGTTCGATTTCCGGCGAAGGCGTTGCCAGTTTTTCATCACTCCTGCTCTAAAAATAGCCTAATGTCTCTACAATGGCGCCCGAACTAAAAGGGTGATGGATGGTGATTCTCCACATCCAGGATTTGGCGATTGGGTCTCCTAAAAAAAACCCAGTCGCTATTTAAAAGGGGGAGTATATAAGGTATTTCTCCCGCCGAAGGCGAAACTCATTTTTCATCACTCTTGCTCTAAAAACAGCCTAATGTCTCTATAAGCTTTCTTATTACATGCATTAAAATATCTGAAAATACAGATGGCATTTCATCGAAGGAAATAAAAGTCTTTGCGTACTTTTAACCAACCACGATATATCTTCGAGTTGTTAGAAAAGTTATTAGTATAGAGTAGTTAGAAATAATTCATTGGTGAAAACATGTATCGATTGTGGAAGGAGAAACATTAGGTTTCTTTTGAAGATATGTGAATACCAGTTCCGCCTTTTCTGTAAGTGACAGTTCCACAAAGACTCGGTTTCGATTAAAGAAACAGAAAGAAATATTTACAGCATTTTGTAGAAACTAATCTTCAATTCTTTATAATAAGAACACTTTTTTTAGAACAATATTTGTTTCTCTCTCGCTTTAGAATTTCATCTTACCTCAAACTTTAAATTGAATCCAGATTTGTTAACAGTGACCATGATTTTCTTAACAGTTCTGATTGGATTAGAAACTCTCAAAAAATTTAACTTATTCATTTTGATATTTCAGTCGCTGTTCCTCGAGTCAAATTTATTTACACAAGGGTACAATTTTTTTATTAAGTACAATCAGTCACAAATGTCTACATACAGCACATTTAATTAGTGTTAAAGAAGCTATATAAAAACTTATTAATGGAAAATTTGAATGCTGTTCTTAAGAAAGAAAAATATTCAATACAAAGTAATCGAAATTAAAGAAATTTAATAACAAGAATATTATTTAAGCTTACTACTTTGTTACAAAAGCCTATATTTAAAAAAGGTAAGTAGCAAATATCAGTTTTAAAAAACACAATGTTCTGAAAATATACATTTTATATCATAATCTTTAAACAAAATATAAACAAAAACTTACCGCAAGGTTCTGTAATGCAGTATTTTATTTTAATTTGCAAGACTTGCCCATTTTGCAGTTCTGAAAATTGTTACACTTTACAGGAGCAATCTCCTAATTTGGATTTGGTTTGGTAGATTACGGCAAATCACACTACCGCTATCTGCCTAAGAGGAGGGATGCCTTCGTGCAGGACATTTTAAGGGAAACTAGCTCGTATACACGTTATACATGACTACGAAAATGCCCATGCAGCCAGCCTAACATCGGACCGAACTACCAGTGTTCAGCAATTTTTGCGCTCGGCTGCTGGTGGACCCTTATCGATATATATGCAAGCTATCAAGGACTTCGTATTTCTATGCTTTTAATTCAAAAGTATTAAAGCTTTTAATTCAAAAGTATTCTAATTCAAAAGTATGTTAGCTGATTTAATCTTCGTGTGGCGTAATTTATCTCCTAATAATGATACTAAACAGAAAATAGTTTATAGTCTATAGTTTAAGAGAGAAACTAAATTTTATTAATCCCCATTATTATGAAGACTATAGTTTTTTTATTTACATCTCCGAAGATGCTGCAAATCTGAAGTAACGCCTAAGAATACCGAACTTAGTATTACCGAACGTTAGAATAAACCTGTAACAGGTTGCAACTGTTACAAGTTGTGTAAATTTTTACAAGAGCTACTGAAATGTAATAAAAAATAAAGTCAAAACTGGCAAGTGCTTGTTCTAGCCTTCGGATTCATAAACTCAAAAACGCCGCAAGCCATTTTTAAAATAAAGATTTTTCTAGTTTTGTCATTTTGATATATGCCACAAGGAACTTTCGCAGTTCATTCAATTTATAGCATAAAGTATTTGCTTTCTCAAAAACTATTGGGATCAGATAAGGTCATTTAATAAACGAAAACTTTTTGGTTTGATCTTTCAGTTCTCGAATGCCCGCCTCTTGTGTCTGACAGCTCACACCTGATTCTGACTACAAGAAACAGAACGTACGGCACAAGAGTTGAATTCTCTTGTCAGACTGGTTTCAAGCTGTCAGGAGCACCATACCTCAATTGTCTCAAAACGGCTAACTGGTCTGATGCTACACCAACCTGTAATCGTAAGTTTGGATTTTGCTTTCAATTACAATTCTCTCATTTTTATAATTTAGCCTGATTTTTATAATTTAAATTAATTAATCTCATTTGTAGACTTTTTTTAAGAATTTGAAAATTTGTGTAGTATTATAACATTTAAAAACAAATGCAGTACAACTCGCTTATAACGAACCCTGATTTAACGAGAACCCGGATTTAACGAGGAGATCGAATATACTTCGTTGGTACAGTGTTTAGTCTATAGGAGCATAACTCGCTTTTAACAAGCAAATCCCGGTTATAGAGAGCAACAGTTTTGTTATTCATAAAATTTCTATTGAATTTCACCTCTCCAGTTCAGCTAATCTTTTCTTGGAAAAATTTCTTTAATATTCCGAAGTCAAACGAAAGTTAGTGACGAGTCATAAATTCTGCGTGTAAGTAAATGGCGGACTTTTTTTATCTTGGAGTGTGATCAGGATTCAAATTTTTTCACCGTATTCTACAAGCGTTACCTAGCCTATGGGCCAAGAGATCATCAGAAGTTTTAAATCAAACTTTCGTAAGCTTTTGATGATTTTGATGCATCTTGACAGAAGTGAAAATATAGGAACAACCTCAAATGCGTAAATCTACTCGAAGCGATACGTTGAATGAACAATGCATGAGAAAACGTTACATCAACATGCATTACCAATTGCTTAAGGCCGGACTGGACATTTCGCAAGAGCGGCATTGGAATACAGTAGAGAAGAATTTGAAAATTATTATATCTGTTGACGCCAATGTTATCACTTCTCAGATATCTACTCTCGAGGATATAGATATTGTAGCTGAAATTCAAGCTAAAGCAGATAAAAAACGCAATGAAAGCGACGATAATAATGATGAATGTGGAGAATTTCAAGCTGAGTCGAGCTCAACATATTCAATGGCTTTTGAGTGCGCAGAAAATCTTCAAATATTTTTCGAAGCCAGGGGTACAAATGACGATGTGTTGTGTCGCGAATTTTTAAGTGTTTTCATGTTTTTAAGTTATCAATAATTAAGTATTTTTTATTTGTATCTCATTTAAATTTGATATTGTAAAGAATGCATTTGTAAGTGTTAAAGCGTTATCGTTTTTTTTTTTTTTTTTTTTTTTTTTTTTCTTTCCCAAAGGTAGAATTTAGTAACTAAGACAAGATGCCTTTCTTTTGAGCATTTCTCTGAAAAGAAATGACATCTGTTTAAAGATTTTTGCTAATAGTAGAACCAAGGGCAGTATAGTGTGTTTTCGAACGTCTTTCCTGGGGAGTTTTTTGCTAATGGGCAGTAAAAGGAAGTCGTAAATTGGCTTATTCACTTGCATTCTCGTTTTGTATATGTTGCAAGGGTTAAATACACTCACGTCCAAAAGTTTAGCACGAAGATGTAAAATGCAAAAAAAAAGTCAACAAATACTGCTTTGATTGACAAAAAATTCGGCAGGAAAGTAGCATATATATTTATGCATAAAAAAATCAATAATTATATACTGAAATGAAAACAATATTAAATTTTTGTAAGTTATCAGATAATGACATACTGGAGACTTAAACAGAATTATGTATAAAGTGAAAATAAACAGCATAAAATTTAAAAAAACGACATTAGTATGTGATCCCCCTCATCTGTATACAAAGTTTACACCTCGTGACCATGCTTTCAATTAGGTAGTCAACCACCGCAGAATTAAGCAATCGCCATTCTTCTTGTAAAGCAGTTTCCAGCTCAAGAGTGGCTGGAGGTGGGAAACGTGAAGATAAAGCGCGGCCGAGTGCATCCCAAAGACTTTCAAAGGGATTAAGGTCGGGCGAATATGCTGGCCACGCCATACGCGCAATCCCTTCACTCTCCAGATAGTCATCGACGATTTCAGCTCTATGGAGACGTGCGTCATCGTCTATTAAAACAAAAGTAGAGCCAACTGCTGCAGCGTATAATCTCACAATGGGTTCTAGGACTTCATCTCGATACCGGACAGCCGTCAAAGAACCCCGTTTAAAGATATGCATGTCGGTGCGGTATCCTAATGAAATCCCTGCCCACACCATAATGCTTCCGCCTCGAAATGTGTGATGTTCGGTGATGTTTTGGGACTGATTGCGTATTCGTTGTTCACGCCATATCCTTATACGCTTGCCATCTGGTTCCAGAGCAAATCTTGACTCATCAGTAAACATGACATTGCCCCAGTAAAACACATTCTAGTTGACATGTTTCCAGCACCACTGTAATCGTGCCCCTCTTGATTGGACGGATAGAGGAACACAAACTCGAGGTACCCGGGCGTACAGTCCACTCATATGTAACCTTCGGCGTACAGTAGCTGCAGATATCGGCCTTACCAATAGACGCTCTAACCATAGATGTCACACGTGTAGAGGTCGCTCTGTGATTTCGCTTGGCTACAATAGCAATATATCGATCTTCTGCGGGGGTTGTAACCCTTGGGCGATCGGCTACGGACCTTCGGACAACTTTCTGTGTGGTTTGGAATTGTTTTCATAAATGTGAAATTGCAGAATGATGAACGCCAAAGAAAAGAGCAACATCTGTGATCGACTGTCCTGCTTCTATGCGCCCCACAGCACGCCAGCGCTCAGAATCTTCCATTCGTCTTCTGAAAGTCATAGAAACACGTATGTCTTGAAAACAAATTGTACGAAAGTTTTAAACACCTTCTATCAGCACTTACAGTTAACTTCTGTAACCTTTCACAAAGCTGGCTTCTTATAAGACTGCCTTTTTTTGCATATTTCTTGACATGAAAGCGCGATTGGCTGTTACCTAACATATTTGCATACTTCCATCTACCTCTGCAGCGAATTGCATCCTCTTCAGTTCTGATTGGCTTCTGGAAATTAGCATTTTCCTCTCCGTGCTTAACTTTTGGAAGTGAGTGAAGATCAGTTTCTTCCAGACTGTGGGTGTTTTGTAAATTCTCGGCAATTTCATTCTTATCTTTATCTGCTAGTTTTTTCCTTAATTAGCTGGGGGGTCTTTTTTCTTCCTCACGTTTGGGGTGCAGCTGGTCCGGAATCTCTTTGTTTTATGTCTCTATTTTCATTCGTTTGTGGGAGTGTAGTTATCGGTTAAAGAATTAGTGAAAGTCTGGGATTGGTGAAGTTTAATTTTATACGGCATTTTTGAACCTATGGCCTCTAATGGGAGGAGAAACCGAGTTTTCTTCGGAGTTTTGCACGAGGTTAGAAGTTAGTCGGATTTAGAGACATTTGAGTTGCGAAGACGTAAAACAGTAAAAGAGAAAGTTCGGTGGGGCTTGACCTCCTGCAGTGGGCTTGCGCCTGCGGTCTGAAGCGAGGTTTCTCGCGACTTTCCGCTGATGAGAATTTTTTCGGAGAAAGTGCTCTACGCAAAATTTAATTTCACCGTTTTATCGTATATTTTGAGATATTTGAATAGTCATGTTAGAGGCTTTCCAGTTAGAATTGTTTATCATAGACAGAAGAGATTTATTCCAGCTAGATGTTTGTGCCGAAAGTGCTCTATGCAAAATTTAGTTTCGCCGTTTCATCGTGTATTTTGGAGAACTCCTTGGATAGTCATGTTTGAGGCATTCCAGCTGAAGGAACTTGTTCCAGATGGAGGTATCATGCAACCCTTGTTCCTGAAATCAATGGACGCTTCCGAAAGTGTTTTGACAGGAAAAAAAAAATGGTCTTTGCTCATTTCCCAGGGGATTGGATTGGACACTAAAGATCTTTCTGTTCGGAAAATTGTCTACCTCTTAATGGACATATTTAAAGATTATTACATATTTAAAGATTATTATTCCTGGCTGATTCAAGAATTCATCTTTAATATCCTACACCTGTGATTCCTGAAATCAATGGACGCTTCTGAAAGTGTTTCGACAAAAAAAAAATTGTCTTTGCTCATTTCCCAGTGGATTGGACACTAAAGATCCTTTAATCCCGAAAAACTGCCTTCCTTCTGTAAATGATTTTTTTTTTTTTTTTTTTTTTTTTTAAAGATTAGTTTCTCTCTTTTCTCTGTCTTCCCAAATGCCATGGTGGACTAGTTAATAACAATATATCCACATATATAAATTGTTATTACTTATATAAATTAAATATTGCTGGCTGATAATATTAAGAAGTGATTAAAATTTTAAGCAAATGACCAGTTATTTTGGAGGATTGAAATTTGTTACACCTGCTCTATATGAGAATTAGAAAATTTTCACTTTTAATTAATGTGAGTTGTAATTTTGTGAGACATGTGTGTTATTTTACATAGTAAAATTATGTGGTGGAATACTGATCAGTTTATCCTATATTTGGTATTATTATATTCAAGAATTTAATAAATGTGTTTGATTTAGAATTTAATCGTACTTGTTTATTTTGTGTGCTAACTTACTTTGGTCTGCCAAGTCACTCCATTTGTTTGAGCCGTAAGGCTTTTAAGAAAAATGGAGACTTAATTTACTTGGGATATTGTTTCTCTCTTTAACAGGGTATCACAACGCGCTCTTCATTATATAGTAGCCATGTATTCTTTAATTATTTGAATGTGTTTTAGGTTTAATGGTAATTGATTTTTAGGTGCCAGGATTCTAATTAAACTGATGATTAATTGTTCATTCATGGAACTATTTGATGTTTATGAATATTTCTTCTCTGGTGTTTGTGAGGTTTTGATGTAATGAAAATGAACATGTTGCTCTCGAGTTACTTACAGAAATGATTGAATATGTAGTTTATGGAATTTAAGTATTGTTTTTGTGTTTGAAAGATAATATTCTATTTTACACCAGTGAAGATTTATTCCTTCTTATTTTTCAGGTTAAGATTTATTTAGTGTGAGAATTTACTTTGGTTAAGTTAATTGATTTTAAGAAATGTTTTTTACGTAGCATTTGAGATAAATCATTCCAACAGTTCCTCCTACTTTACACAGTTCAGGTTTAGAAGGAGAATTATTATTCTTTATTTCTTTAGTAGAGTTTTGTCCGGCACCAAGTCAGTTAAGTTTTAAGTTTAAACCCCCTTAAATTTCAGCAATGTAACAATGTTTGAGTCTTCTCCGAAAAACAATAATAAAAAAAAGGGACAATAAAGCATTCAAATCTAATTATCCAGCTTCTTTGCACTGTACAGAAATAAAAAATAAATAAATTATTTATAATATAGTAAGTACGTATGAATTTTTATGATTTTTTCCACGAATCCCTTTTTATGAGTACTCGGTTATAACGAGCAAATATCGCAGTCTCTTCGTCATAAGCGAGTTCGACTGTATTTGTGTTCTAGTATTTGATGTTTAATGAAAATATCCTATGTTATATTGCTGTCTGTATGGATATCACTATGAATCAATTAATGCAAATGTTCTATTATATGTTGCTCATTGTATATTCCAAATCAAACTTAAATAAAGTTACATTTCTATTAACTTCGGAAAAAGACAGACAGACTAGGATTGCACTAAATTCGATTGTCAGTGCAGACAACCGCCGCTTGTTCGACACATTTAACAGCAGATTATTTAAAACACTACCTAAAATAAAAAAAAAACAAAAAAATTATCTAAATATTAAACTTTAAAAAAAAGTTCAAGTTTTAGCAAAGAAACGTTTAATTAAATTCATATTAAAATAAACTGAAATTTATTAAGTAGTATGGCGTATGGCAAATCGTACATTGAAGCATAATATCTCGATGGAAAGGAAGAAAAATAAAAATTACATACAGGATGCTATTTCATTCATAGCTGTGATAGAAGCGATTATTTTGTACTGAGGTATTGCATAATATAGGGCGTCAGAAACAACGTTCATTGAATAATGGTGTAAACACATAGAATAATTATCAGTTACGTGTATTTTAAATAGTGTGAATTAAATACTCTACAAACTATGTCAAATAGAAATATTATTTAAAAAGATACAGATATAAATTATTAAGTATATATATTGGTTCTTAAATCGCTCAGTTTTAAATTTAAAGATAAATTAAACATCATTTTGAAGAGCAAATGGCAAGCACCTCTGAAAATTTTCGACCTCCGAGTCGAAAGCAAATACCTCTGAGTAATTTTCGAGGTCAAATGAATGATAAATGGAAGACATTATGCAACACTTGGCAGGCCACGTGGACGGTAAATACTTTAGTAGCGTAACATAATGCTAATTATGACAAAGTATGGTTAAAGCAAGCAATCTTTTAAATTAAATTAATGTTGCAGTTTCTGTGTCTTTCTTATGTTCGCTCGCTTAAGACTATGACTGATATTCAAAGACTCGTGAATTTCTCCTTCTTAGAAATATGTTACGTAATGCTCTTGAATGTCCAAGTTGAAGGTTCCATTCATTTGACAAAGAGGCAATGCATCACATTGGCAATAGATGCTACGAATATTCTAAGGATTTTAATATACAGTGGAATCCCTTAAAAAAAAAATACCTCTTCTTTTGACAGGTGACTGTTGATTAAAAAACAGCCACTGTTCTCAGATTTATTTTTCCTAGTAAATTTTTTCTCTCCTAAAAAATTCATAGTTTCATTTTTAGGGATGAAATTCTAGATTTAAATTTGTGCGAAATTTACATCGACCATTTGCTGTCAAAATTTGCTATAATATAGCAACGGAAGTACCGCACAGTGCTCGAAAAAGTAAGTGGAAGGTTGAATCAAAAACGACATTGTCGAGTTCACAATTCACTTTGAAGCAGGAAAATCCGAGGCATGGCGGCTTTAGGATAGTTGAGTACGCAGAGCAACGCAGTGAACACATCTATTTGCAGAATAGGTTAAATCTTGAGAAATTCTCTTATTTTGAGCAAACGATCAGCTCTTTCATAACTCAATAAATTGTAGGCTAAGGTCTTAAATAATTAAACAGAAACAATTCTAAGTTTATTAAATTACTTCATGAATAAGACAAACAGCAAAATATATCAGTGTTTATGTTGCAAATAATACCCAAATGTAATTTTTAACAATGTTCAACTTTAAAAATGACAGGAAAAAATTAAAACATACAATGAAAATTCAAATCTGTTGAATTATCATCCAAAAATATTGTATTGTTACAGATATTACTTGTAATAACCAGACATTGTAGCAGTGCATTTCTCAGTTATTCTGCAACAGAATTTTAAAATAATTCCAAATTTTTCAGAGCCCAAAGGTGATCTTCATTTGTCTCCATCAGCTTATGCCAAAATAGTGAATTTCATAATTAATATGTAGACTACTATATATTTTCACAGTGATATTTATCACATTCATCTCTTCAATATTAAGGTGATATAAGTATTGTCTTTTGTATTTCAGCTATTACATGTAAACCTCCAATAGTACCTCTTAATGGTCGAGTTCTGGATACGGGCAGATACTTAGCAGGAGACTTTGTTCAATACACGTGCAATGCTGGCCATGTGATTGTTGGTGAGCCAGTCGCTATTTGTACTGATCATGGTGTCTGGTCCCAAGCTCCCCCTACATGTATGTATTTTATCTTACTTAAATTTCCAATATATGCTTTAGTAATAATTTAATACTGTGAAATTAGCAAAATAGTATGAAGGAGTTATTCTTTACCAACCATTCAATGCAAAATCCTTAATTTATATGATAGCTTTTCATTGATTTTTACAAAACAATTGGAATTTTTATTAAGTTCTATGGTTTAATATCTCAATTAAATTGTTTCTAGTGGAATTAGTGTAAAAAATTTTACATTGCTTTCAAAATTTTAAATTTGTAATAACTTAAATGCTACAGAATGTAAAACTGACTGTCAAAATATTATTTTGTAACAAAGTGTAGTCAAACGGAATTGCTGGAGAAGGTACTGAAATTCCATTTGAGAAGAATTTATATCTTAGTAGAAATTAATTGTAAATATTTATATATCAACACAATTCTTCTGTTGTTTATATAAATTATGCTGCATAGTGTTTAAAAAATATTTCGTAATCAATTATTAACGATTTATCATAGACCCTTGATTCTAATGTAACAAATAAATCAGAGAAGGTAGATTTTCGGACTACGATAATTTTAATCACATTACTCCTTTTAGTAAAAATGTACAGATTTTAATTTCTATATGGATCCCATAGCGGAAAAAGAAAGAAACGTTTTTTACATGCAAATTAGTGAGAATGTAGATTTTTAAAAAATGCCTTTTCGAGTCAAAAAAAAAAAAAAATGTGGAGCTACATACGTGGGCATGAGCACCGATTATAAAATAAACTTTAAAGAAATACTGATTTTAAAAACTTTTTAACTAACTAAATTTCATTTTTGTTTTAATTCCAAAAATACATGTTTTCGCTATATCTCGCTATACACTGGTGCGCAAAAATTAAGGACGAGACGGTTTTTTCAATATAACTTTGTACAAAAGCTTTCCAAATCAACACATTTAATACCGTAAGATCCCCAATACGTAAGGACATGAGTAATGTAAGCAACACTTACTAAAAGAGAAATCAGAGGGATAAAAAGAAGCTTTATTGAAAAAGTAGCATGGAGCGCAATGCGACTGAAGCCCGAAACATCCCTGTGATGGGTGTCCAGCAAGAAACATCCGGTCTTTAATAGGGGATATGATCTCCCCTGACTGCTAGGCAGGTTTCACAGCGTCTGCCCATGCTGAGAATTAGGGTGTCAATGAGTTGTTGAGGCATTGCTGCCCATTCGTCTTGCAGCGCCAATCGAAGCTCCGGAATCGTTACTGGTGGTAAGGTACGAGCTGCCAAGCGTCTGCCTAGAAAATCTCATACATGCTCGATGGGATTGAGATCCAGAGATCCTGCCGGCCAATCCATACGTTCAATATCCTCACTCTCTAAGAGCTGTTCGGTAGCTACTGTGCGATGACATGGTGCATTGTCGTCCATGAAAAGGAACTGCGGATCCATAGCGCCTCTAAAAAGACGCACATATGGAAGAAAAATCTCGTTACAATAACAGGTCCCGTTGATTGAACCTGCGTCGAAGATGTGAAGGTCTGTACGACTACCAAGCATGATGCCTCCCCAAACGAGAACACCGCCACCTCCATACCTGTCCTTTTCAATGATGTTCGAGGGATGATTGCGGCTTGCCCGCTCTCTCCAGATGAGTATGCGATGAGAATCGCTACTCAGACTGAATCTGCTCTCATCTGTAAAGAGTACTCGTCCCCATTCATTGTCTCTCCGATTCCGGTGTTCCCGGCACCACAGAGAACGCCTTCTCCGATGGGCAGGTGTTAGACGTACACACTGTACAGAGCATTGTGCAAACAGACCACCACCGTGCAGTCCTCTGGCCACGGTAAAACGCAATATCGGTCGTCCAGTCGCCTGTGTCGTGTGTCTGGCGATTTCTCCCGCTGTCTTCCGCCTGTTTCTTCTGGCCTGTAAGGCAATATACCGGTCATCTGCGGGTGTGGTTCCTCGTGGACGACCACTACTAAACCCCCGGATAGCTGTTCCTGTAGTTTGAAATTGTCTCCAAAGTCGTGAAACGATGCTGTGAGCAATTCTGAACTCTGCAGCCACACTTGTCACACTGCGGCCTTCCTCCAACTTTCCAATGATTCGACCTCGGGTAAAAGCATCCAGATGTCGTCTAACAGATTGATTATTCGCCATTTCTCGCTGAGGCAGCAACTCGGTGTGATTTTAACTGCTATACGGCGTGCAATCTCTTTGCCAGAAATACTGATCTTACACCGACAACATGCTTTATACTACTCAGACACTTCCCCATTACGTCTACCTGCATATCTGCGTATGTGCTACCGTACATCACCTTACTTAATCTCCTGATTGGTCTTTCTGTCCGCTCTGCCTCTTCGTTCAGCTGATATGCTAATTTTTCGACTTCGTCCTTAATTTTTGCACACCAGTGTATCTATCGCTATATCCGCTGAAACGATTTAAATGATATAATTTCACAGTTTTTTCTCACAGGGACAGTTTTGTATATTTAATAACATATTTTTTAAAAAATCTTTAGTAAGGCAAGGAACAATTTCATAATTAGAATTTTTATATAAAAGACCCTCTCATAAAAATTAGTATTTCTAATACTTTCATAAAAAGTATTACATAATTAAAATAATCATAATCTGAAGGCCTACCTTATTTGATCCGTTTCTAAATTGGAACCATTGTTCTACGATCATTTACTCAAGATTACACATTTTACGTATTTGTTCAAGATGGGGTATTTTAATATATTTTGTCGCACTTTCGTTTATAAACACCTTGTGTCATGTAATGATTTAAATGAGAAAATAGCTGAAAAAAATAAAACTTTTCATACAGAAAAATTTTACTGATTAAGCAATTTCATAAAGCTTGCCAAAAAAAAAAAAAAAAAAGAAAAAAAAGAAAAAAGAAATAAAGGTGACGTTTACCAAAACTTGTTTGTGTGTGTGAAAATATTTCTCCCATAAATTACATAACAGCTAAATTACATTAACAGTAACAAAATTTTTCATGTCTGTATTAGTTTAGTAAAAGCAGCCCTTAAAACCGCATTCCGACTGGCAACACACAAATATTTTACGCGAATATATTATCTTAAATGCATTTATTATATTATCGAAGCATTTAAATATAATAGAAAAATTGAACTTCAAATTTATCTGCGTCCGTTCCTAAGGAGTATTTGTTAAGACATTAAAAAAAATTCTTTAATAATGTAACATTTTGGTAATTTTTTTACTTTAAGGTGACAATCTGCAAAAATTTCAAAACAGTGCTTAAATTGCGCAGGAGCCCACCGTAGCCCAACTCCGATTCTTCTCAATTTTTAAGATAAATTACAATTCCAGCCGGAGCACACCGGAGCCCTAAATAAGATGAACTCCGGTACTTCTTTTTATAAAACTGAGCCACAATTTCAAGGGAAAAAAAAATAGAATTCCTAACTTTTTATTTTAACAATAATCAGGCTTTGCATACTCTATTTCTTAGAAATACGAACTCGTGAGAGCATGAGACGTTCAAGTAAAGTCTCCTCACTCACATGGAGAAACCTTTCCCTTTAAGAAGGGCAATAAATTTGGGTGAGTTTGCTTAGGAACGCGTAAATTTCTCGCAATGCCATTGTATCTAGTGTATTGTTATCGATGGTTACAGTTAGTTATCTTCACTGGAAGGAAAATTTGTGTTCTTAAATGTGGCGTTAAATGACAGCAAGTACAATAGGAGTGAAATACTGAGATAAACTGCTCAAGCACGTCCTATGCGTCGTCTTCCCACAGTATCCACTAATGTAACCAAATACGGGGGGGGTGAAAAGTGTAACCAGCAACTTTACATTCATCCTTAGGAATCAGATTCAGGACTCATTTTACCCCTGATACATATTTGCTTGGTGGCTATAATTATATGAGCAGAAAGTTCGCGGTCAAACAAGACGTTCTCTCTCACAAAGATTCCCCTCTTTTTATGTTTCCACCCACTCATACCCTCACGTCCTCATTCTGTTTCGCTCTGTTTTTAGCATTATCTTAATTTTCATCAGCTATACTTTAAGTATATTTAATTTTTGTGATGATAAAAGAACTCCCCCCCTACGATCAGAGCTAAAATTGGACCAGCTCCGGTGCTTCTTAGTTTTTGTAATAAATCATAATTCTAGCCGAAGCCCTAAATAAGAAGCACTGCCTAAATGCCTAAATGCGCTTCTTTTATGTAACTGAATAACGATTTCAGTAGAAATTTTATCTCGAAAATTTTATTTTTAGCAATAAAATTATATTAGAAACGCTTATTAAATTTAATTTATCTCGTTCCATTTAATTTAATTTTAATTGTTTAATTACTTTAATCTTTAATTATTGAATTATTTCAATAAATAATTATTAATTATCTTATAATTATCGATTAAATTATAATTAATCATATAGTAATTATTGATTAAATAACAATTTATAAACATTAATTAGATAGCTTTTAATTAATTTGATAATAATTAACCATTTAACTTTAAAATTATTAGTGAGTTTAATAGTCATTTTATTTATTTATTTATTCTTGTTCCTCTTTGCTGACGAGCTTCCATAGGGCTCCGGCACTTCTGATTTTAAAAATTAAGCCTGCTTCAATACATTTGTAAAGTAATGCAGTTTAAAGAAAAAACAAAATGTTTATAAAACCATACAAATAAGAAAAGATACAGGTACTAATAGAAATCGTCTTTCCTTAGTACGCTTTCTACACATTAAAATTAATGATAAATTAGCCAATAATTGCTGATATATCTACAGAATATCTCAAGAAAATCATTAAGGTTTTAAGCTTTTCTTAAGGCAGTAATACATTAAGAAGAAAAGTTCAAGGCATTAAAAAGGGAAAAAATTTCCCCCCCCCAAAAAATTAGTTTTTTATGCTAATAAACCGAGGGACAATTTTGCCCAGAAGGGCTATTAATTTCGTTTTGGCATTTTACGTTGAAACCTTAAATGCGTTGAATCATTTTTCAAATTGTTGCCAACAAATATTATCCCCTTGTGTTATATTGCATATTTAATGAAATTAAATAATGAAGAATCTGCATAAATGCATGTAAGTTTCTCGCATTCTGACAAAACAACGTTCCTTAGAGTCATCAAATTTTGAATAACGTAATCCTCCACCCGAATATTAATGCACCATATGGCAACCGTAAGTGTCAACCGTGGCTTCGGAAATTCCAAGCTGGAAACTACAGCCTAGAAGATAAACCTCTTTCTGGAAGATCTGTCGAGCTCATTGAAGACGTCCTGCGTAACACTGGAGGAACAAAATCTCGTCGTTAACTTTTAAGTATTAGCAAAGGAGGAAGAAAAATACATTTTAGATTAAAAAAGAAATTTGTTCATTTTAATTTTGAAAAGTAAAGGAAATATATAAAGATCATGGATATATATATCAAGGAAATATATAAAATTCATGAGATGGCCCAATAATTATAATTAATTATAATTAAAAATGGTACTTTTCCTCTTCGCCGGCGCAAATCTCGCCAAGCAGACTTTGTTGGCGACAACTTACAGTATACACATAAAAAATGTTAACAAATGCTAGTTCTAAGAATTTTTTATTTTGAAGGCATAAACATTTTAATATGGTTTATAATTTTGTAAAAAGCCAATAAATAAAGACAATAAATTTGTAAAAAAGACATTAATTTAAGAATTTACTATACTATCACGGTTCAACATCCTGGTATCACGTGACCCCATGTGATCGTTCACGTGCCGTTTCGTATCACGTGACCCCCAAGTTATCTCATCTCACGTAAACTACTATACAAAAATCTAATTCTCTCAGTAATTATCTACATTAATTTCATGTTAAATCTTAATTTGGAATATAAGTTTAAATGCAAGAATTATTTCAATTCGTACAAATAGCTTACTCAGAAATTATGTAAAACCGTAGTCCTTTACTTCGCTAGTGCATTCTCATTAGAATTGCTGATTTTAACCCTTGATTTTGCCTTTTCTATATTTTCGCCTTCGGGTGAGCGGTGTGATTGCATCCTAATTGACTTAATTACCGCGAATGGTCTTAGGGCATAAAATTTAATTATCTTTGTAAATATTCTCTGTAATTGTATGCCAATATTGAAAGAAACAATCAATTTGGTAAGAACCGGCTGCGACTTGTTTTGAAAATGAGCCGTAAAACGTTACCAGCGAAGGTATTCCGTTTGGCATCAGTTGTACCATTATTGACGACTTTATCGTTTGCGCCGGCAAAACGGAAAAGTACCTTAAAAATAAATATAATATCGTTTATAATTCATAATCTTTCATAATTTATAGTGCATCAATTCATTTAATTAATTACTGCAATGTATTAGTGAGAATAATCATTTTTTTCAGGTAAAGCTGCATGTGAATTTCCAGGCGAACCTTCTAACGGCCAAGTTATACCAACAAAATTCCACTACGACATTGGAGAATCTGTTTTAGTTGGATGTCATCCTGGATATCGCGTTCTAGGTTTCCAAAGGCTACGCTGTACGTCATCAGGTCACTGGTCTAGCCCATTGCCCCACTGCAGACCATATTTACAAACATAATTTCGGTCGTCTGGAAAATGTCCCTATTCTGTCTAAAATAATTTTAGACTAGTGCTAAAAGCAGTTTATAAATCGCAAATATTTTGCAGGAACTTCAGAAACGCATTTACAAAACATTCGCAGAAGGAAGAACTTAGAACAAACGGGGATCCAATTTTTTAAGATTTTTTTAATTTTCAAATGATAGTCCTAATATAGAAATGTATATAACTGTACCATAAAGCTATAAAAATATGAAAATACCACTATCGTGATCTTATAATGTTATGTCTTACATAAACATGGGGCAAATTATTTGTAATACATTTTCATTCTGATTGCTAAACTTAATTTTATGCACGTGACATTGTATGGTGAACCAAAATTAAAAAGAGAAATTTAATTTTATCTTGCAAAATATAGTGTCTCACAAAAGTGATGGGACACTTGTGCTTTACAAAAGGAAATTGCAATAAAATAAAATAAAAAAACATGTAAAATTTTTTGTGGGTGTGTTTCATACTTAAATTTAGTAACAATTGTTACATAACATACATTTTCTCGAAATATTAAAATATTAATTTAATAAAAATACAATTGTTTAGAACGGAGCAAAAAATGGCTCACATAAGTGATGGGACACTTACTTTTCCATCAAATATTTATCCAAAAATTTTACTTTTTAAAAGGTTTTAATATTTTGTTGGATTTCCTTTTACTTTTAAAACATGATTTAATCTTCTTGGGATGGATTCGACTAATTATTTTGTGATTTCTGGAGTGGTTTTACCCCATTGTTCTTGAAGCACCGATTTTAATTGTTGTTTTGAAAAAATAGTGTGTTTGCGAATTCTTGATTCCAATTCTTGCCAAATATTCTCTATGGGCTTTAAGTCTGGAGATTGTGGTGGTGTTTTTATTATTTCAGGACAGTTATACAGCAGCCAGAGTCTAACGTTCAAAGCAGTGTGTTTGGGGTCATTGTCCTGGTAGAATTTAAAATCGTTATGAAGGTTCAATTTTCGTGCTGAAGATTTCGAATTTTGATTTAAAATGTCAATATACTTGTACTGATCCATTATACTGTCAATAAAAACAAGATTACCAACTCCAGCGGACGACATACACCCCCATACCACAATTCCTCCTCCACCATGTTTTACTGTTGGCACCAAGTTCTGTTTGCGAAATTCTTCCCTGGGTTTTCTCCACACCAAGATTCTACCGTCAGAACCAAATATATTAAATTTACTCTCATCAGTAAATATAACTTCATTCTAGTAATCAGAATTCTTATTTTTATGTTGGATTTTGCGAAAGCCAGTCTGAGTTTTCTATTCTTCGAAGAATTTTTTCCTGGCTGCTCTACCGTGATATCCAGTAGATCGAATTACTCTTATAATAGTCTCAGAATTAACAATTACTCCATATAATGCTTGTAAATCAGCAGCAACTTTAGGAGCACTCATTCTTGGATTTTTTTTAATATTCGGAACGATAATTCGCTTTATTCCATTGGATAGCTTTTGATGGTCGGCCAGGTCTTCTTTTATCCTGAATCATATGATTCTTTTTATATCGTTTAATGATATTGAAAACTGTTGAATGACTCAAGTTAACTGTTTCAGCAGTTTCTCTAATAGATTTTTTAAGTTTAATATGCAAATTAATAACTAATTTTCGAATTTCAGGCAAAGTTTCTTTTCGTTTAGCAATCATGGCTGCACAGAGCTAAAAAACACAAAACTTCCAGTAGTAAAGTAGAGAGAAATACTGCAGACGATTTCATAAATTATTGCCCATTGCTTTTGAGTAAAAATAAATACCCCAAAAGATATTTTTACTGCTTACTTCAGACGATTTTTGTTGCATAGTACGTAGTGTCCCATCACTTATGTGAGCCATTTTTTGCTCCGTTCTAAACAATTGTATTTTTATTAAATTAATATTTTAATATTTTGAGAAAATGTATGTTATGTAATAATTGTTACTAAATTTAAGTATGAAACACACCCACAAAAAATTTTTACATTTTTTTTTAATTAATTTTATTACAGTTTCCTTTTGTAAAGCACAAGTGTCCCATCACTTTTGTGAGACACTGTATGTATTTACATAGAACTGTAATCATTAATGAAATTCATCAACCTGCTATTCTTCTTAAAAAAGAACCTGGTGTGTACACCACATGACTTCCTTGTACGGAATATTAAATTATACACAATTTTCCTGCATTTCATTTAATTACATATTGAATTAACAGTTAACGAATTTTGAATTAAATCTACTTCGTCGATAGCGCATAAACCACAATAAAATAAATGCACTCTTTAAAGTTCACTATATTTATTTACCATAGAGACCATGCTAGGTTCACTTAACAGCATTACATCGCATTCATTTTATAACAAAAATTATATCATCTGAAGAATTACCACATGTTCTATTCAAATACTATACATCTGAAGAATTACCACATGTTCTATTCAAATACTATACATCTGAAGAATTACCACATATTCTATTCAAATACTATAATAAATCTAAAAAGATGTACAAAAGATATTAAACAAATAAAAAAGAAAGAATTTTTCACAGACGATTCAGTGCTGCTTACCTAATGCGCATGCGCTACTAATTAATTCAGTTCTCAATTCGCGGCAAGGCAAAAATAGATAAAAATTCAAAATATTTTCATTAAAAATTAAAAGATATGAAAAACATAAAACACTAAGTACAGTTAAAACAATTTAAAAAATAATTTTACAATTAAAATTACAGTTTCTACGCAAAACCAAGCTAATAACTTAAATGATAATTCCAGAAAATAATTTAATTCGCAATAATAAAAGAAGACCTTATTTTGTTGTTGCGAAGCTTAGTTTCTCTGGATTGGCAAACAAATTCAATATTCTGCTAAATTTCAAATGTAAACAAATATGGCTGCATAGGCTTAGCCGCACTAAAAAAAAACTTTTAAATTGTTGTTAACTTTATAATTATTGCATGTAGGTTAACTAAAAGCATAAAAACCTTAACCGGAAGATACGAACAACACAATAAAATCATTTTTAAAGGAAAAAATGCACAATTTACAAGCATATAAAAATAAAGACACTGAGCTCACTGAGCCGAGTAACAGAGTAGGTATATATATATATATATATTTATATACTTTTGGTGCGGCCGATTGCAACCAAAATGGGAGATACACATTTACATGTTATAGCAATCCTATATACAAAATTTCAACGTTCTGAGGGTACTCGTTTTTGAGTTATGCGAGATACATACGTACGTACAGCCTCGCCGAAAAAAAATCTCTTCAGACTTCATTTTAAATTAGTTTTATATTTTTTTAGGAGGAGAACAGAGTCCTTTATTTTGTCCTTACGTACAGATGTCACGCAAAAACATCGTTAAATTGCATTCGATAGCGGTTAAAATGAACATTTTCGTTGAAATATGATACCCAAAATTTTTCGTGATTACAAAACTTCCTTTTTTCTTCGTACACTATCAAATACCCTAGCGCCTATCCTATCTGCTGTCACAAGAATTCCTGATGCAAGTCCAATGTATCTACGCAGCAGAGAGTTTCCTTCTAGGCACTCATCTAATTTTCTAATATCCAGCCATCACTTGCATGAATATGGAAAAAGCTGTCATCTCAGAACACAACAGATATCCACTCTGCCGTTCAGTGGGCTCTGACTTAACGCCACCAGTCGCAGATGGCGGAGATTTGGAGTTAATGGTATGGTCGTTACAGGCCATCTTGCTTGGAACTGTACCTCAAATAATCGATTTATTATGGTTCTCTGTGTCACTCTAGTGTCGATCCTGGAGTACATAAACAATCTTCACAGGACCAGAGCCATCGTTTATTCAGTGGTTAGTTCAGGCTCGGCAGGAACCATATGGTACTGTCTTATCTGCCCCAAGGTTGTGGAGACGTTACATAGTTGATAATGAAGGCTGTCCGAGGCGGGATGGGTTTCCCTCGATTGGTGTAGAAGGACGGCGTAGTCAACTATGTGACTTTAAAGGTTTGGAGATTTTACACTGTTGAGAGGTAGTGCTGTCCCCCTCCAGTTTAGTTTTTAGTATGCCTGGTGTTTGAGATCCCGCCCTGTGGATCGGTTAAGTTCGGTTGGCCGTCGAGCGACTATTTTTATAGAATAGCGAAATATTTTTTTTATAATCTGTGAAAATTTCAAAATTTTATGTACTATACATTTTTAGATGCTGAAATTTGAAGTAATGGACATCAAATAGTTGAAAAAAATCAAGCGATTTCAAAATTTTGACAAGTTCGAAAATTCGCCAAAAATTCAGAAGTTAAGTTTGTAACCCAACGGCTTTCAAGCGCAAGGTCACGACAAGACAGAGTTCAGAAAAAGGTAAATGGCAACAGTAAGAAAACGTTTACATACACATCTGCATACATACATGCATGTTTTTTAATCCGGTCCCGATAACAAAAAAGTACCGTTTTCTTTTCCATGTCTATCTGCAATACAGAATGATGATCCAAGTTGGGTGAGTTACGATGATGCTGATTTATTCAGCAGCAATATGTCATTCAAAGTTATCTCTCAAACAATCAAAAGGATTCATATAAAGGGCGCACTTTCACCATGCACTCGATTCTCATCTCCTGAAACGTATTCTCCAGTAGCCTATCCCGGTAAAGTCAAACGTTACCATCCATGAAACGAGTGGTCCAGCGGCGACTGACTGCAGCATGTCTAGGAATCTTGTCATACACCCTTAGATTGTTAGATTGCCATTTTGAATTTCATACACTTCCATGAATCAGTCTATACTTAGGTCTTTTCAGAATACCTATAAGTGAAGTAATGTGAAGTTCCTTATATAAAAGCAGTTAGGTTAGCGCTAAACCCTGTCTGATAGAAACGTTTCCACTTGTATGTTCCCCATCCTGATGTTCCTCCAAACATTGGCCCAGTGGTTAAGACGGATGAAAACTGGGAATTCGATCCTAGGTGAATAGGCTGGCTTCATAATTAGTTTTTGTGTTTTTCCACATGTTTAATATGAATATGAGCGAATTTCCCTTAAAAAGTACTTGCCGAAGGCATCTCTTTCCTCAGGCAAATAGCTCTTAGTCAGAGTTCGAACACATTTCTGCACACAATTTTTAAGGTCCATTAATGGAAAAAAAAAAAAAAAATAAGGACCTATCAGCAAATGTAATAATTAATAAAAAAAAATTCAATTAAAAATATTACCTATACCTGAACATAACTTTTGTAATACGATCTTAAGAACAAAACAGATCTGTAAATAAGATGCACTGTTGTAAAATATAATTATAAAACAAGTTTCAGAATAAAATCATCTATGTAAAATTTTTCAAGTAGCATTAAATACCTTATAATAGTTGAACATATTTTAAAGAAGATTAGAGTCATTTTGGCTACGTTTTACTAACAGTTAGCTTAAACCTTTAACTGCTTAAGACATGTTTAAACGTTTTCAAAGTTTCCTTTAAAAGTGCTTAAGACGTGTTTACACGAATTTCAAATCGCACGAAAAATGTTTAAGACGTGCATACACGAAACCCAAATTGAGCCAAAATTGCTTAAGACGTGTTTAGACGATGCAATATGGTCTTCTTTTCCCTACCTTTCTGCAGGCGGCTATCAGTTGATACAAAACTCTTAATTGGGTGTGAAGTCTGAAAAGAACATTTTACGGAAGAGTCCTGAGAGTGAAGAATCACTGTCAGACAGCAGGCGTGTATTATCTTTCTGACGACTGCAAGCTTGGGAATGAAGATAAATCGTTTTACAACAGTTTGACTTGTGGTTATTTATACAAATGAAAGTCAAACAGAACCGCTCGTTGTTATAGGACATTACCGAAATTTAGACGAAAGAGAAAAAAATAACAATTGTAACTTAAGACGTACTTTTTAATAAACCATATATTATACAATGTATTAAAAGTTGACTACCATTTCTGATTCATCAAGAACAGGAAAAAATATAAAATGTTGCAAACACGTATTTTTTTGCTTTCGTATTTCAAGTGCAGGTGTTATTAATAGTATATTCTTCTTTTTTGCATTTTGAAATGTTAAAACTGTGCTTTCAGCATGCCTGATTTTTGTATATGTGGCTGTGTGTTCCTTATAAACGCCAACTGACATATAAAAATTTCTTGGATGTCGAAAGGAAGATTTTCTACTCGAAAACTTCAATTAAATCGAATAAATTCATATGCTGATAGAATTTCTAGAAATATTTGTTTTTTAAAATTTTATTATTAAGATTTAAAATATAAAATAGTTTTAAAATCTAGGGGGAAAAGTAGCCGTTTTTTGGAAAGAAATCTACCGGTATAAAATCGCATAAAATTAACGGAGTGTAAGTTAAGTAAAACAGTTAGTGTATGGAAGGGTTTCATATACTGCGCACAAAAAATTAGTCGGAGGAACAATTAGCTAACGAATTAAATTGATCACATTAAAAAATTCCGTTAGAAAAAAACCTCTCCAAATGTCAATGCTGATAGCAGCAGTACAAATGAAAGTTATTAAGTTCCTAACTTAATTAATCCGTTGGTACTCAATAATTTTGGCCCACCAGCGGCCGAGCGGTAAGGTCGCTGTTGTTCGGTCTGAGGTTCGAATACCGCAAACGAACTGGCTGCATGGGCGTTTTTGTGGTTTTCGCCAAGTGTAACGTGTATACGAGCCAGTGTCCATTAGAAAGTCCTCCACGAAGGAATCCCTCCTCTTGAAAGGCAGATAGCCCTCAAGGCTTTGCCGTAATCACATAAAAACAAATCAAATTAAAAACCAATAGCTGTGTGTTCGTGATTACTTTGCAAAGATTTTTGATGAAGATTCAACAAAAGCCCGCAGTGACCTAGTAGAAATTGACAGTTTGAAGCGAGTTTAAATCCCGGCGAATGGAAAATTGACGAAAACGCTCGTGTGGTGAGCCAGTCACAGGGGTTTGAATCCGGGTCAAACTACAATTATACGAATAGTCCTCGTGTATTTTATCATGAGCTAAACAAAATAAAATACAATATCACGAAAGTCACTTTATGCTATTGAAATGCCAATAATTTCATATTATACAGGCCATCATTTTGCGTTTATTATGAGATTTTGATCTTTTCCGTTAAAAGTCTTCCACGAAGGCATCCTTCCTATTATGTAAAATAACCCTCGAGTGCTTTGCCACAATGAAATAAACCAAACGATTATTACATAACGTGCTTAAAATATTTTGTGTTTAAAAGTTTATGCGTCAAAGTTGGCTCGCTTTAAATGAAATATGCTGTTCCCTTTTCTTTTCTTTTCTTTTTTTTTCCTTTGGTTTTATAGCAATGTTCTTGTTTTCAAAATGTGAATAAAACATTTTTAATAATGTGTCATTCTATTTGGTTTTTTTCTTAATGAAAAAAATGAATTTAAGCAACAAATTTCTTATGTTCAGAAAAATTTTACCATCATAGACATGAACTGCAGTCCAAAGTGCATTTTCTTACTAGCGCATATATTTGTATAGAGAAAATTGTTTTGCGCGTACAGAGAAATTTGTTATCCTATAACTGAAAAGATAAAGAGAAATTTCTATAGGGAAGTAAAGTTATTAAATTTAAATAAAAAAATAAAGTTATTTGTGGATTATATGTGTTTTGAGGTAAGAGTCAAAACACGAGGTATGCGATGAATTTAAAATAAGGATGTGTATAATAAGGATTTTGCTGCCAGATATTCCCAGCGAAATTTGCTAAAATTTTTATAGAGAGAGAATTAATGTATATTCCGTTTAGTATATAAATTCAGTGTTATAACATTCCCCTTTATCAATGTAATTATGTGTTATATCGAGATTTAGTTATGTCTGATATAAGCATTTTATTTTTGTTTTATAAAGCTGGTTCGTTTATTAGTATTATGTTTATTAAATACGATTTATCAGGTTTTCAAATCTATCAGATCCCAACCAGTGGCCTTCCTGGCTAAGACCGCTGATTACTACACTGACTACGAATAAGTATTTGGACACCTGTGATAGAAAAGAGAAACTAACTTTATTCAAAATCAATAGTTGGTAGAGCCTCCACGAGAGGTAATTACAGCGTGGAACCTTCGGGGCATACTTTCCACAAGTCTTTGTATGACAGCTAGTGGTATTTTCTTCCACTCGGCTCGGAGAAGACATAGAAGTTCCTTCACCGATTTTGCACGAATAGTGCACCCCTGAATTCGGCGATGCAACTCGTCCCAGAGGTTCTCGATAGAGTTCAGGTCTGGACTCTGGGCAGACCAGTCCATTCGATGAACTCCATTGGCACCATACCAAGCCTTGGTTAACGTCGAAACATGAGAACTGCCATTGTCGTCCTGAAAATAACAGGGGTCCAACCCGTAAAACTGCCACAACGTAGGAAGCACATTGTCACCCAAAATAGTGCAGTAGGCATTGGATTTGAGCTTACCATGAATAGGGACCAAGGGTCCCAACCCATACCAGGAGAAACTTCCCCAGACCATAATTTCACCTCCGCCAAACTCCGCCCATTCAATGCATTCTGGCAGGAGACGTTCTCCAGGTAGACGCCAGACCCAGACCCTGCCATCCGAACGGTAAAGGGTGAACCTTGATTCATCACTCCAAAGAACCCGTTTCCACTGATCTACGGTCCAATTTCGATGTGCTTTGCACCCCATTATCCGAGCAGCGCGGTTGGACTTTGTGATCAAAGGCTTATGGGCAGCAGCACGACCATGAAAACCAAGCAGATGTGCTTCCTTACGTATGGTATTCATTGAAACAATACTCCCGGATGCATGTTGAAACTCCTCGCGGATGAGAGCCATCGGTTGGGTGCGGTTCTTCCGAATTTCTCTGGACAGCACTCGTCGGTCTCTATCTCCCAGTTTCGTCGGTCTACCGACATTCCGACATTCCGACAATCACCGCTCACCTTCCACTTCTTAATCACATAGGCCACTGTCGATCTTGGATACTTAAGATCGCTAGATATGTCCCTTAAGGATCGGCCACATTTGTGATACCCGATAATTATACCTTTCTCGAAATCAGAGAGCTCCGAACTGCGAGGCATCTTGCATGCGAGTAAAGCCGATGCTGTTTCCTACACGATATATACCGGCGGAGTCCGTGACATACCTTAGGACCGCAGATATCGTCATTTGCATAGGTGTCCAAATACTTATTGGTAGTCAGTGTACTAGTTCCACTTGCACTGAAACCCAAACGAACAAATTGACTGCATGGTTAGGTTTCATAGTTTTTCCCATGTATGACATGGATATGAGTGAGTTTTACTTAGAAAGCCCACCACGGCGACTAGTCTATCCTTTAGACAGACAGATCTCGTTTGTTTTGCCATATTCAAATAATCGGACAAAATTTGACAACAAAGAGTAATAAATGCATATACCGAAATAATAATAAAAAATGCATATTACAAAACTGAAATAAATGCATATAACGTAAGAAATGAGATCACAACAAATTTTTAATACACTAATTTCTAAATTGCATTATTTTCAAATTTTATATCATTTTAATGTATGTATTAATGTATATTTTATATTTGTGAAAGTGCACTTGTTTAGCATATCCATATACATTAAACAAATCTGATTTGAAAATACATGTAGGTGAGATTTTCGTAACTTGAAAAAAAGTTATTCGCAAAATAATCTCTGAGAAAATATATATATTAAGAAAATAAAATTTTATCTTCCTGTTTGGTTCTGTGTAAACCAATTTAAAAATTAGCTTATTACTTTTTTTCTATATCGAAAACAACAATTTAATTTTTTTAAATCTTGCTGTCAGACCGGAAGTATTTAGAAGTATAAAACTGGTCTTTTGAACACATGTTTCTGTGGTATTTCCTTGTGGACGTAGATAAACAGATAACAGACCCTTGAAGAGGACATTGACCGATTTCACCACCGAAAGACCTTTCCTCTAACATCTTAGGCCACTTTCATCTTTGGCTTCTGCTTTGTAATGTGTAATGTAGTAAACTAAACCGTTTGCTCTGGTTTGCCCGAATAGCTTCTGGGAACCGTTCGCATTTGAATGCGTCGAAGCTTGAGTGACTGAAAGACTTCGTGTTCCCAAAGCAATCAGTCAAGACACTTTTTTTTTTTTTTTTTTTTTGTTTGTTTCTGCAAGTTCTTCAAATCCAGGAAAGAGTAATGCATGCATTTGGTGCATGTGAGAAAAAAATTTCTATGCTAAATTCTATTCTAAATTTTTCGATTCCTAAATTTTTATGTTCTTCTTTTCTTATAACACACAAGCAATTTTTTAAATATGAGTGAACCCTGAGCGCTAAGTTCGGTAAGGTCGCAAAAGACTGGTAATTTGAAGGAGTTCAAATCTAGGCAAATGGGTTAATTGCAGGGAAGGTTTCGTGGGTTTTCCTGATGTGAACGTAATACGAATTCTTTCTCTTTAAACGTCCTTTACGAGACGCGACTCTTTTAGTCTCTTTTAATCCTCAAGTGCTGTAAACAATTCTAATCTAAATTTTTATGATATAGAATTTCATATAAATTTATTCTAGCTGCCGCTTTTGTGTACATTATATTTATGAATACAAACCTGCGATTAATATTGAGAATACTATTGATGCAATTGATGTTATGATTAATACTGAAAATAATGTTTAAGCTAAAAATCAATTTGAACCCTTTTTTATAAGGTAACATGGGCCAAAGATTTTGGATTAGTGTAAAATACACAGGGTTTACTTGCCTAAAACAGGAGATATTTTGAGGGAAACAGGCTGGTAATTCACAATACACTTGTGAAAAACCTCAAAACCTCCCATGCAGCCGCCAGGATTTAACATGCTCAACTATCTTACTTCTAGACCGTTACTGGGCTTTCTCAGCTTACGAAAGATGTATTTTAAGTTGGTTATTTACATAACAGAACAAAAAATTGACAGATTATAAATAGTGCATTTTACTGACAAAACTACTGTAAGAATAAGAACGATCTGCAGTTAACTGAACGGCGGCCGATAAGTAGTGCTGGTGCATATGTTTTTTCAGAGAAAATAATTTTGTTCGTGTTGTCGTAAAACGAAAAATATTCATAGATTATTTTTTACAGTTGTTAAAATAGTCATGAATTATCTGTTTTAAGAGAATATCTCCTTGGAAAATTTTCAAAATGAAATTGGCTTGAATTCACATTACGCATGGGGAAAATTATAAAAACACCATGCCGCTAACCTGTTCGGTTACTAGCGACAAATCCAGGACAAACATCACACATCCAGTATTCTTATTCACTCAACTGCAGTGAACTTAAATATTTGTTTGTGTATTATTAGTATTAAAATAATTAAAATATTTACTCTAATAAAAACTGTTGTTTAAGACATTTTCTTCGGTTAGGGATTTCATGTGAATAATTAATTCAGCGTTGAAGCAAGACAGTTTCTTAGAACTTAATGCTTCAAAAAATTGAATGCTGGGATTCGTAGGAAAGAAATTATCCTCAAAAAATTTATTCCACAAAAAATTTTGAATTATATTCTTATAATGACTTTTTAAATAATTAATAATTGTTATAATTATTAAATATAATGCTTACTTATTTTTTTACAAAATGTACAATAATACCCTTTATTTACAAAAATACCATATTGAACAACTATATTGTAAGCTAATAAATAACATTGTATTGTTTCTGATTAACTATGTGTCATTTTTCCTTTTCAGCTTTCTGTTATAGGGTATTGTTTTTCATTATATTTCAGACAAAATGTACTAGTGTTTCAAGGATAGGAAGGCAAGAATTTTTAAACTCAGTCAATAAATTCTCATGATCAACTGAAAATTCATAAAGACTGTTTCGGGTTAAAATTCCCTTTCAGAATATCTTTCTGAATAGAATATTGTATATAAAAAGTGAAATGCAAATTTTAAATTGATATCATCACCGTATCAGCCCTTAAATAACTAATAAATGTTTTGTTTATTGCTCTTAAAAATAGATCAGGTGTTTAAAAGTTAATACCGTAATCTTTGTATTAAAAAATCTCGAAATTATTGCTTAAGAAAAAGCGGAAACAAAGGCATTATTGTTATTTATTTATACTAAGGGCAAGTTTAATTTCTTTGAGATCGAGAAAATATTGAAAAAATTGTTTATGCTATATCCTGAAATCACCTAATTTTTTGTTCTCATAAATCAGATGATAAGTAAGTCACATTTGAAACCCATCCTTTTTCAAAACAGCTATCCCCGTATAATTATAAAAATGTTTTTTTTCTGCCCTTGTAATTAAGATATTCAGTTACCAAATTTTATCTCGCTGAATATTTAACTTTACTTAAAAGAGCATATTTGTATACATTTTTAAATATATATTGTTCATTCAGAAAACAAAATCTTTCCAGAAAATAACATCCGTTTTAAAAACTAAGTAAATTTCAGCATTAAATATGCCTGAAAAGTTAGAATTTTGAAATCTTATTAATATTTAACTAGAGTTTATTTAAAGAGCAAGTTTAAAAGTCAGATCAAGTTAAATCGATTAAATTTGGCAGAAATAATAAAACAGATGTTTTTCAGAATAATTATACAAATATTATGCTAAATGTCTATAAAATATCTATCTATAAATAAAAGAAATTATTATCTGCATGTAAATGAAGAATATAGAAAAATATTGAAAGATTTAAAGATTTTTAATTTATGACAAAAACATAGAAAATCAGAAATAATATCAAATGCAACTGAACTATAAATATTGCTTTTCAAATGTTTCAGGAATCTCACAGAAAGAATGAATATTGCACCAGATATTTTTAATATAGATTTTATTAATAGCAGTTTAACCAATCTGCATTAAAATTCATATGATAATCAATGACCCAGAGATTTATGTAATTTAGATTAAACATGAATAATAATTAAAAAAAGAGCGGGTAAATTTTAAAACCAAATTGCTTCGAAATAAGAGTCTTTTAGGAAAGAAAACTTTTAAGATAGTATTTGCATATGTACCCTGGCAGCATTCAGACTCATCATGGAGAAACTAGTCATTTGCAACTTTCTTGACAGCTCACATCTACGAATACTAATACCTATGGTAGTAATACAGTTGGAACCCTTGATCAAGTATTCTGGGAAGAGACCTGCTGATCAGAATAGACCTGAACACCTGATGTCAGCATCAGTCGGTAAATGAGCCAGATATTTTTAATATATTATTATTTAACCAATCTGCATTGAAATTCATATGATAATCAATGACCCAGAGATTTATGTAATTTAGATTAAACATGAATAATAATTAAAAAAAAGAGCGGGTAAATTTTAAAACCAAATTGCTTCGAAATAAGAGTCTTTTAGGAAAGAAAACTTTTAAGATAGTATTTCGCATATGTACCCTGCAGCATTCAGACTCATCATGGAGAAACTAGTCATTTGCAACTTTCTTGACAGCTCACATCTACGAATACTAATACCTATGGTAGTCATACAGTTGGAACCCTTGATCAAGTATTCTGGGAGGGGAAAGAACTAACAATAACAATAGCTGGCATTTTTCAGAAGTGTAGGGTTATTTTTCCGACATTTTAAGGGAAGTTCGGTCCAAAATTAGTGACATTTTTAAAGGTATTTGTAGAAAATCACTCTACAGGCTAATGCTGATTTTTTTTTTTTTTTCTTTTTATGTCTTGTTTCATCACGTACTTAAGTTTAGAGGTTTAGTAAATAGCAAGCAAATTTGATATCAAACAAGATAGGTTAAAATGCAAAGTAAAATCATAATCAGTATGATTCGTAACAACAGCTCCACTGTTGCCACCGCTGCTGCTTTCATAGAAAGAGACCTGCTGATCAGAATAGACCTGAACACCTGATGTCGGCACCAATCGGTAAATTAGCCATATATTTTTAATATGGATTTTATTAATAGCAGTTTAACCAATCTGCATTGAAATTCATATGATAATCAATGAACCGTTTCCTCTGTGTGACCGAACTGACCAGAGAGTCAGTTATCCTCTGTCTGTCTGATGCAGTTAGTGTCTTAGCTTCCCGCAGAATTCCTGTAGTTGTAAATCAGAAAATATATTTCGCAGTGGTGTGTTAAGCGTGAAGACGTTAAAAAAACTCATAGTGCAATGGTTTTGTTGAACCAAGGTAAGCTCCTGGTCTTTGCCATGTCACGGTCAGCTATCCAATGCAAAATATGACGATACCTGATTAAATTTACAAAGACTGTTTACTCATTACACCATGCTAGACTATGCTCCATACTGATTATTCGAGGCCCGTCACTGTAGAAACCTTCCTCCTATTCCTGGCTCTGAAAAATTGTATTCCTCTGCTCCAAATGTACTAGCTTCTACAGCCTTCGTAATAGCAGCCAACATCATTTCCAATACGGTGAGCGTGGATAAAAAGCCAAGCCCGCAAGTAACAAACTCCAGAAGAACAAAAAGGCCTGTAGCATTAAATGAGGGTGTGAATAATATCAGTAGCTATCACCACAGCATCTGCACTTAAAAGCACCTCCAGTAGTAATGCCATTATGGCACTCACTCCTCTATTTGAGAAGGAAGACGAAAAAATGCCAACCGCTAAAAGGCGGCAAAAACATATAGGTTCAAATTCCCGCTATTTATAAGTAGTACAGTTAAACATTTCAGCCAATGAAAACATTCCACAGCGAAAAGAACCATAAAACATAATATTCCTCTCACTTATCAGAAAAACTGAACTGAAATTAGTTTTTGTCTGGAGATATTTGTTGTGGAAGTTGTGCGCTGAATCAATACATGGAATCATTTTATAACTTAAAATGATAATTTCAGAATGGATTAGGCATATTTTAATTCGCAATAATAAAAGAACACGCTAGCGTTAGTCAAAGAGAACTCTTATTTACATTTTTTTAGTCCAAAGGGGCTTTGTCCTTGAAGGACTATTGTTTTCGTTTTGCGTCGAATCACTATAAACGATGTATCACGTTTCAAATTGTTGCCACCAAATGTTAGAATCCTGCATTATATTTAAAAAAATTAAATAATGAAGAATCTACATAAATGTATGTATGTTTCTCGCATTGTGATAAAACAACGGTACCTAGAGCCATCCAATTTTGAGTGATGTAATCCTACTGAGAATATGGCATCTGGAAAACCCAAATTTGAAATATGGAATTTGTTTTATTATATATTTCATATTTTGTAAAACTTTAATGAATTTTTGATTAACAAACTCAACAATTTAAAAGCGAGCAATGGGAACACTCTCCGAGGGGGGGTCCTTTTTATATCCAGCGATGCAGAACTGTGTATCGGAAATTCTAAAGATACGCTCATTTTTAAGTTATGCGACATTACTGTTGAACTGAATTTTACGGTTTAAGTGCAAAGAGCATGATATTTAATAAATAAAAGGAACACACAAAATGTTACAAAAACGCTCTTTTGGACGTACTTTAACTCAGCAAAACTCAGATTTTTGCTAACCTAGAGAAACAAAATTTCGCACCAACAAAGATAATATTATACGTACAGGGGAGTACTTACTCCATTCCCAGTAACAACATAGTTACGATATAATCCACAACTTTCAATAACAATAACAAAAATTTCAAAGTACATGCAATGTATATAAATGTGAAAAGAAAATTTATGCATATAAATATAAAAAAATGTATGAAAAAACAATAATGAGTAACGTGTAATTAATCATTGTAACCCACTGGAAACCTCACATGTCTACCAGAACGTGTAGTTACGAACATTTGTTTCGAAAAAATCTGATTGTTGTTTTTCAGGTAGTTGATGTGCAGTCAGATTTTCTTTAGGCAATGTTTATGGACTATCCGACTGCTTCTGAAGCGGAATGTTCACTTCAGTTAACAGCAAATAAGCTGGTTTTTAATCTGTCTACAGGTACACTGCGAAAAAAAAAAAAAAAAAAAAAAAAAAAAGAAGGGACAGTTCTATATCTCTCATTCTACTGGGCCCATTGACGAAATTCAACTTGCGTTCTTCCTGTCTCGAAAGCGCAACTTCGGATTATATAGCATTGTTCTAATATAGGCATTTTGACTAAAACTCGGACCTTTTTCTGAAATGACATGCCAATTTTTTTTTTCCATATTTCGATTCTACGACTCAAATTACGCCAAACTAGCAAGTTTTGTAAAAATCGCACGAGTATTTTTTTTAAAAAGTAGCTTTCAAAATTTTAGCTCCTCAATGTTAATTGAGTTTGTTATATATTTATATCAAACTCATTTTGTTATTAAACTTATTTGATTCTTCCTTTCACATTTAGAAATTCAGGTTCATTCCAAATAAAATTTGCCTATTTTTATGATTTATTTTTTTTAATAAAAAATTTGAATTATAATCTATAACATTTTTACCATCATCTTAAAGTAGATATATTTCTAAGCATACGTGCAAAAAAGTAGTTTTTTATTCAAAATTTCCTAAGCTATATGTGAATTTATGTATTGCGCGTTTTGAAATTTGGCATATTTGTTGAAAGTGATAAAACATCAAATATGGTTTAGACACATTGTTAAAATTACTAGAAAGTAGGAATGATGAGCTTTTATTTTTCCACACACGCACAATGTTAAAAGTGTTAATGGGTAATAAAAAGGTGCCTTTTTTTATGCTCCGTAATAATGGAAGGGGCCCACCAGCGGCCGAGCGGTAAAGTCGCTGAACACTGGTAGTTCGGTCCGAGGTTCGAATCCCGCGAACGGGCTGGCTGCGTGGGTGTTTTCGTGGTTTTCCTAATGTGTAACGTGTATATGAGCAAGTTTCCCTTAGAAAGTCCTCCACGAAGGCATCCCTCCCTTTAGGCAGATAGCCCTAGTGTGCTTTGCCATAATTAAATACACCACACCATAACGGAAGGGAAGGAAAATAGGTTGCCATATATTAAGAAGTTCGCCAAGGGATTCTTGGAGCAGAGTGAAAAAATTTCGCCAAAATAAATTTTTAAATTTCTCCGTAAATTTCGCACTAAATTTTACAAAATTTAATATCTAGGCATAATTTAAATGGTAGAATCGAGATACGGGAAAAAAATGGGTATTTTATTTCAGAAAAATTGTCTAGTGTTTTGTTAAATGCTTCAGAATAAGAGAAAATTCAATCCTCTAATTTAGATTTCAAAAAATCACATACACTAATTTGCATATGAACGTGCATGATTCTACAGTCTAAATTACAACTAGTGTTTTGCATATATTGTTTAAATGCAATACAAATGGCTTGCATGATACAGATCCTCTAATTATTTTTAGTGGTTCAAAACATCACATAAGACGTCAATAAACGATATTATTAAGTTCAAGTTATTTCCACTTAATTCTTTTACATTTATTTACAGAAGAAACTGTATAAAAAATTTCTCTACTAATGCTACATTTTATTTTCTTCCAAATGGGTGGGAAGAAAAGCCCAGTAACACATTATTATAAGAATGAAGGTCATATAGAACTCAATTTTACATATAAGAAACTTTGGTTATTAGCATTAAAAACAGTTCTCCCTATGTTAAACTTAAAACTATAGTGCTGGCTACTATCTATAAGAGATATTCCACAGCGCACTGGACTTACTTCTATACTGATGGCTCTCCAATGGCTGAAGGGGATGGTGTCTTTTCAGAATTATTTCAACTGAGCGAGGCAGTTGAGCACTTTTGTGACAACTCTGATGCTGAATAGCATGCTATTTTTAAAGCCCTGTGTCATTAAAAATACAGCTGATAAAAATATTGTTCTATTTGTGGATTCTCAGACTTTCATTCAAAATGTTACACAGAATATTGACCTTACATCCACTGAGTTAGCATGCAAATTACTGATTAGCTCTCTAATTGAGTGAGGAAGGGATGTTGTCTTGCAATGAATTCCCAGTTACAGAGATCCTGGCAATGAGAGATCAGATGTGCTCACTAAGGATGATTGTGATTTTAGCCAAACTGAATTACATGTTCGTCTTCGAAACATCACACAGATAATTACAGAGTGCATCCATAAGGCCAGACTCTGTCATTACAGGGATGTTGCAACTGGGTAGAACAAGTGCTCCTTATTGCACAAACAGATCTGTTTTTCTGCCAAGAGCTATTGGTGCGGCTTGCTTAAGGTTCATTATGCAACATGATTACTTACAGGCTCATTTTTTTAGATTTGGACTTGCTGACTCCCCAGACTGTGTGCTTCTGCTCCAATGACCGAACAGAATATTTTTTCTTGTACTGCTTTGCAAGATCTTCTTTCATCAGACATTTCATTTATTGCTCCTAACTACATGGGCAATTTTCTTTATTTATTGGACTGCCAGATATCATATGCTCGAAAGAATCTAGGTGGGCATAATTAAAAAAAAAAAAAAAAAAATACATATATATCCAAGAAACTGTTCTGAAGAGGAAACTTGATTATCTGCCAGTCTTATAATTGTCAGATTTTTTCCCTCACACACTAATGAGAGAGGCTAATGGGTAAAATGAATTCATTCATAAGAAAAGGGCAAAGGGGGAAAAAAATAACTACAGAAAAATGCAGAATTATTCCAAGTGCAATGACTTGTTCTAGCAGCAAAAGGAAGAAGCTAGACAACTTCTGTCTAAGACTTGTAAAATAGCAGTAAATAAGTAGTTTATACAGGGGGAACTTTATAGTTTCATGGGGAGAATATGGTTAACCTTTCATTTAGCTACAGTCAAAAGTCGTTAATTCGGACACCCATAATCCGGACCTCAAAGCTAAAAACTTTTTGCGCATGCGCCGCATTGACACATGCACATAGGCATTTACGCGTGCGCATAAGACCTTTACGACTGTGCATATGCATGTGCGCAAGTGCAGAATACGTTTTCGCGTGCGCGTTTTATGTATAACGGACGGTATATGCTAAAATTATCTAATTATCTATTTCAGTTAATGTTGATGATTGTGTTGTTCCTTAATCTTCGAATTGGATCCGGTTTATTATTTTTTGCAGACTGTAAGAGCAATTTTATAAAAGTAAACTTGAACTTTCCATTATGTCAAATAGAATTTTCGATGCTGGAGCTCTCAAAGGATCTACAAAACGAAAGTATGTTTCGATGTCCATTAAACAAAAAGTGGAATTGCTGCAAAAAATGGATAAAGACATGAAGAAGGTGATAGAGAGGTTAGTGAAAACGAAAAAATTTCGATTGACAAGTTAGTCAGTATTCTCGGCAGCAATTACGGGACTTGAACAGTGGAACTTTGTAACTGAACAAGAAATTACGTCAGTTTATAAAATTAATCTGTTTATAGAATTAAAGAGAAAGTATTATCACATAAAACGAAGCAACTTAAACAACTTACATTGAAAGAAATGATTAATGAAGTAAACAAATAAATATTAAGCTTTTTTTTTTTTGTAAATTTTGATACCCTTTAGATCATAATTGTTCTTTATTTCATAAATTACGGTTTCATATTTTTAATTTTAGAATTTCTGCATGCCATCTTACGAGATTTAAACTGATGATCTATAATCCGGAAAAATCGATAATACGGAATCGCCGAAGTCCCGACGAGTCCGGATTAACGACTTTTGACTGTATTCATTATTTAGCTTTGAGTTGTGAATACAAAAAAAAAAAAAAAAACCCTCTTTAATCAAGTTTTGTTATTTATCAACATTTTCTACACATTGTGTTGTTCAATTAATAAAACATGCTACAAAATAATTGACTCTAAACAAATATATATTTATTTTTCAAGTTTTGGAAAGGAAGCAGGGAATGAACTTCTAGCAGTGGTGAAAGGGCTGCATAAGGCAAGATTTGGAATTCCTGGTTCATGGGATGCAAGCATTGATATATAAATAATACAAATTTAAAAAAATGGACTGTATTAATTATTATTTTATTTTACAACTTTAATCATATGTGTGCCATCTTTCAAGCGATGACTTACTACTAACAACAGCAATAAAATACTGAGCGAGCATTTACAGGGTTACTGTAATGAACATTCGTGCCATGCAAGGCACCGAGAAGAGAAAAAAATGACGTAATCTTAAAGCTAAACTGTCCTAATGACTGAATAGCTGGTTTAAACAATTGATGTCAGTTATACTCCCAGCATCCTTTTACTTTACAAAAAGAACTAAGGTTAAAATTATAAGCTGATCACTGTAATGGCACGGAATTCGATATCTTATCATCAATTCTGAACAGTTGTTTTTAAAAAGTTGACTGTAATTTGAATAGGCAATTGATATACACCTATACATTTATGTGATTAATAATATTTTTCAGAAGCTGCCTATACTTTAATTGTATATTATTTTAATAACACAATGCCTAAAATGACAAAGAATTTTTTTTTAATAAGACTTTGTACTTTTCGTCCCATACAGAGTGATTGAGTATAAATGATTTCACTTATCTGTGGTTCATATTGACATTTAAAAAAAATGTCATTAAAAGTTTTGAAATGCAAATGAATTAACAACAGTCTGGTAATTACACCTCAAAACATGCCCAATACTATATTCCTATACATCGGCACATTTGTTTCAGGTCAATTAACTGAACATGAGAAGACTGGAAATGGCACTGTGCTTTATTTGTATTCTTTGGATTACAGATAAAACCCTCAAACTTAACCCCCAATTTGATAATCATAACTGAGTTGGGTATGTCGATTATCAGTAATCAGTGGGTATTTAACTTATTTTTTTACCGCATCCCCACTTTCTTTTTTTTTACACATCTTTCCCAATCGTCTTTCCAGCATTTACTCCATACTCATGTTAACATGTTAACTAAGCTATCCACTTTAGAGCTCTATTTACCATAATAAAGATCCCTAAATATATGACTACTGATGTAGACAATGTTTGGATATTATTAATGTTCCGTTTTACTGATAGAAATATGAATGATTCTCATTTCTGCCATCCCATGAGACAATTTGTTAAGCTGTAGAACTCCCATTTCTCGATTTCTCATTTGTCTTTTGCAGATGAAATTTAATTGTCAGAATCCCTTACTTTCATGGGCACAAGAGAGAGTATACACTAGTGTTCAATATGTTTTACAATACAATACTTAGTGACGCAGCAATGTACAGAATATTTTATTATTACTTTATTTAAGATAAATGTCTCTCACCTGTCAATTTATCTGTACGTAATTTATTAATTAAACCAAAATTATATATGCTATATTACTACCCTGTGTAACATATTCACTAGTATCTATATTTTTACATATTCAAGGTTAAGTAAGTTTTAGAATGCATTATATGGAAGGAGGCACTATTACACTACATTTATATATATATATATATATATATATATATTGTTTGGGAAGCAAAAGAAATTAATATATTTTTCACACCTTTTATGACTATTCATTATACGAAATAATTCTGGCTGTTACTAATGCTTCTTGCAAAGTGTGATGGTGTTTTGTAAACATCATTTCTGAAAAATGTCTTGCCAATAAAGGCAAAGAATTCAAGCAGAATACAAAGAATCTGCTTTGTGTTTTGAATTCCCCCCCCCTTCAAAAAAAACTTTTGCAAGGAAAGAAAGTGTGAAGTCTGGATAGAATGGTAGATGTGACAGAATTTCTCAGCTTCACTTTATGATGAGAGTCACCAAAGTAGCATGTGGTCTGGTATTATCATGATGTGCTTTCTACTGAACATCACTGGTCTCTTTTCTTTGACTGCTTTGTTTAAATATTCCTTTGTTGACATTAACTTTCTGAGTTGAACTTTTTGTTTGTCATAATGTACTGGTACTTGGACATCTCATCATATACACAGCATTCTTTTATTCAAGCTCAGTTTAGAGGTGAAGGTGGCAGGTTGTCCAGGCTGCTCTCTTTCTAATAATATTTCAGTACATAATTCACTTTTCATTACAAGTTATCATCTGATCCAAGAATGGTTCATTTTTGTTCCGACCAACCCATATGAAATATTTATAAACCAATTCTATAATTTATGAATATGGTCCAAAATAGTTTGTTGAGCTAAGTTAATCTCTGATGTTGTTAAAAAAGTATATCATGGTCTTGATGATATTGTCATCAAATCAAAGATGGCTGCCTAAACTCGGATTATCATTAAGTTCAACACACCTGCTTCAAATTTTGTGCACTATCTCCAGGACGTTCTATCTGAAACTGCATTTCCACCGAAAACTAAATTCACTAAATTTCGTCACATTTTTGTAGCACTTCTTCCCTGTCGGAATTCATACAAAATATGGTGTCATAAATTAACTTTATCAGTAAGCATGTTTACATGATAAAAATAAAATTAATGGCAAAAAGAGACAGCAATATATGTCTCAAATGAAACATGCGTGTGTGTTGAAACTTAAAATAACATTATTGAACAAAATTTTGCAGGAGATCTTATATAATTGCTACTGCATATAAAAATTAAAATAGCATATTTTACTTTAATTAAGGAGAAATTAAAGCATAGAAATAGAAATATATTGCCATATCACAGTTTGTGAGAGTTTTAAATCCTTTCGAAAACAGTAGCAGTTATTTACGCAAGAATTTATTTATAGCCTAAAAGAACACAACAGATATATAGCGCAGTTGCATACGATCATATACCAGGGGTGGACACAGCACAGCTATCATAGGCAAGTAATGTGGCTCTTATGCAAATAAAATATATGTATGAAGCATAGTAAACTAAAACTACTCAATGTCAAGAAGAATAAAGCAAACTGTCAAGAATGATTATTTATAATCAGATGCATCTTACCATTTGAAACCTATTCCACTACTTTTAAAATGATGTAAGTATGAACGTGTGGCTTTTGGAAAATTTAGTTGCTGCTCTTGAACTTTCTTGACTTAAAAAAATCCAAAATATGGCTCTCACTGATTAGCCACTACTGTCATATACATACTGCCAACAGCCATAATAAGGGTTCTTTAATTTGTTGGTATGCAAGTATTTTCTCTTTTTAATTTTAAAGTGCAACTCTACATCATGTAAATTTCATTATAACTTCCTGTAAAGCTGTACTGCTTTTCTTTCTAAACATTATGAATATAGTACATGTTAGCTTTATTTACATTAATTCAAAAGAACTCTTTTATCACTTTTATTCTTTCATCAATATATACAATATGCACACTTCCTGATGAAGTTACGAGTAGAACCAATACATGGCTTTTTCAGACTTAGATCTTATAAAAAGGAGAGTTTTTTACCCTCCATCAACATTTTGGATAGAAATTTATTAAAAAAAGAAAGAAAGAAAACTAAAAAAGCATATACGTGTTTCTAAGTAAACTATTTCCTGCAGAAATTTAAACTAAGCATCAAACTGCATAGAAAAGTATTAAAAAAAATATTCTGATTTTGTTACAAACAAATGAAATGCTATAATAAAATCTGCAAAAAGATAGCAAATATAAAAAGATTATGAAAATCAATTTAACAGTTTAACATTAACAAATTTATGTTTTTAAACTAACTGTTATGTGTATACAGCTCTTAAAAATCACTTATTAACAAATTATACACATCCATATTTTAAAAAGCTTATGTTATTAAAGGCTTGCTAATTCTTCTTCTAATTCCTTCTTTTTGTTAAGTAAATCTTGGTATCTTTTCTGCAACACAGATTCCCTCTCAATTTGTCTGTTGACATCTTCAGTAAGAGACTACAAGAAAAGAGAAAACATACAAAATTATATATCTTGCATATTATTTGGGGCACAAAATTAAAATATTTGCACGTTTCAATTCTTAATTAGAAAAGTAAATTCAGTTTGCCTTTAATATAAATTCTAATCTTTATTTCAGTTCTTAAGAAAACCCCAATGAATACAAAAAATGAAATAACTAAGATTCAATTAAGATTATTTTTAATTTTCAAGCTCATAGATTCACACAATGTAGCAAAATACAGTCAAAAGTCGTTAATCCGGATACCCATAATTCGGAACGATCTATAATTCGAACCTCAAAGCTACAAACTTTCTTCGCATGCGTCAACGCATAATGCATTCACGCATGTGCGTAATACTTTTACACATGCATATATGCGTGTGCGCATGAACATAATACGTTTACGCATGTGCGTTTAATGTATAACAGATAGTATAAGCTAAGCTAAAATTATCCAATTACCTATTTCAGTTAATGTTGCAGATTGCGTTGTTCCTTAATCTTCAAATTGGATCCAACTTATTATTTTTTGCAAACTGTTAGAGCAATTTTATAAAAGTAAGCTTGAACTTTTGATTATATCAAATAGAATTTCCGATGCTGGAGCTGCCAAAGGATCTAAATAGTGAAAGTATGTTTCGATACCCATCAAACAAAAAGTGAATTTGCTGCAAAAAATGGATAAAGGCATATCCTTTGTTTCTCTAACCCTTCCGAAATCCGTTTATCAACTTCACGCTGTTCTTGCGGGGGGGGGGGGGGCGGTCGTGGCATGCAATGAACTGGAAGTTGATCTGTAAGCACTATCCTTATCTTCAGGGCAGATGTTTTTATTTTATTCTGCTTATAATTCCTTACTAAATGTAGTATTTCATCTAGATGTATTCCATCTTTGATATGATTTAAATCAAATTCCTCATCATTATAAATATCACGAGTACACATCAAATAGTTTTCTGGTTGCAATTTTCTAATTTCGACTATGCATAATGCATGCTTTACGCATGCGCACGTTGAAAGAAATGTTTAATAAAGTAAACAAATAAATATTAAGCTTTTTTTTTTTTTTTTTTTAAATTTTGATACCCTTTAGATCATTCATAATTGCTCTTTATTTCATAAATTACGGTTTCATATTTTAAATTTTATAATTTCTGCATGCCATCTTACCAGATTTAAACTGATGATCTATAATCCGGAAAAATCGATAATCCAGAATCGCCGAAGTCCCGATGAGTTTGGATTAAAGACTTTTGACTGTATACAATGATATATTAAAGCAATATAAGTCCTCTGTTCTTAAAACTACTGATCAATTAAATAAAAGGAGATATATATTTAGAAGTTCAATAACTAATAAAAAATTTTTTAATTTAATTTTCATTAATTAATTTATTAACAAAAGCAAAAGAATAAAAATTGTGCCCAGATACAGAAGACAATGATTTTTCTTCATTAATGTACACTGTAACAGGATACAGAAATTTTAAAGCTACGAGTATAAAGCGAAATTATACATAGCTTAAAGGCCCCCCCCCCGGGGAGAGAATTGATATTGTTTATTTGACTGAATATGTGATGTTAAATGGATGGGGAGGACTCCCAATAACATTGGATACGTAAACCAGATGAGATATATTTATAATACTACTTGCATTTTTATGAAAGTTGCCTTCAAAAAGTCAAGGCAAAAGTCTTTACAATTACACATTTAATAAAGTTATTAGCTGCTTTATGACACACATGGATTTTATTAAAAGATTGCCAACTTGAATCTAGCTATGCTTATAAATGCACGAGAGCACTGTTACATATATAGTTACATCTGAACATTGTTGTGCAAGATTTTTTATTATTATTATTACTATGGTTTTTATTTACTTAATTTTGATTAGTTCTTTAAGCAGCGGACAGAATCAGGACACTTTTATGTAAAAAGTTCAGTTTGCATAACAGTACTAACCTCATAATGCAAATACCGATCCTGCATGCTTAATACTGACAAAAATGATCATGATTATGAAAATGTACCTTTCAAATACGGTCATATTTAGCAATTTTGCTTTCTAAATAGCTAGATTGCTTATATTTTACAAAAAATATCATTTACAGCTTCAGTATAAAAATATTTCGCTTAAAAATTTAAATAAATGTTTAACAGATACTATAATCTATCAGATACATTCTGATATTTTTTCTTTTATTGTATAAGCAACATGCAAATATTAATTGTTTAACCTAACAAAACTTTATTCTGGATTTTAAGAAAATATCATATCATATTTTCGTAGCGTGATTATGCAGATTTTTTCATTTTATTTAAAACGTGTAGTCAAGTGTATTTTCTAAAATATATTTGAATACACAATACATTTTCTCTTTATTCAATTACAGGTGTATTTAAAAAACTCTGCTGTTAAAGTTATGACATAAATGCACTGAATAATTTGATTATAAATTATACAAATTTAAAATCTTAATTATCAAAAAAAGCAGTTGCTTCCCCCCCATTAACCTTTTAACTGAACTGTCTTGCCTGAAATAATCTCATGCACAGTACTGGTGTTCCAAAAGTGTCATTTTAAAAAATAAACACGTGTAAATTCTAAACTGATTTCATAAAATATGTTTATAGTTCCAAAATATATTTCCTGATCGCAAAATTTATTTGCATTTGACAATATTTGTAGCCTTGGATAAAAATTACTGGAAATTACCTTTATTATGGATCGCAGGCCAATTGGGCCTTTTTGTTACACTTATTAATTTTCAACTGGGGGGGGGACTGTTCACATATAAATATACTCTCAAACAAGGTGATTAGTTATTGCAAAAATTGAAGAAATTTGAAGATATTTATCCTTTGACCAGTATGAGTAAAAATTAATTAGAACTATATCTTCAAATAAGATTTATACACAATAAATTAATTAGTTCCATTTGTGGATTTCCTGGTATATTATTTAGGTCTGCTTTATTGGTAATGAAAATAATTTAAAATAGGACTCCAATCATTAAATTCCTTAACCCTTTATGGTGCACTACACTTTAAAGTCGGTATTTCAACAAGAAAATGTGTATGCAGTCTATCTAAGGCCTAAAGGAGTATGCAGATAAAATTTTGTAAAAATTGCACTTACTGTTTCAATTCTGTGGGTGTTCCATGAAGTGGAACACTACACCACCAGAGCTCTTAAAAGTGCGACTAAGCGAGCATTTCAGTGAAGCACGGAAATGAGTAGAAGCTTATGTATAATAATGAAAAAAACACTGCATTATAGCTGTATACATGGTTTTCTGGATATACACAACTTTCTTGAATATATATGGATAAATGAGATAAATATATGTATATACACAAGTCCTATATACAAAAATATTTACAAATTTTTCGATTTCATAGCTTCGTGAAATTTTCAAAGCATGTCACATCTTTCTGGTAGAAGCACAAACCAATTGCTGTTTGTTCAAAACCACTTGAACAAAAAACTTGTTTTGTGCGGCTTCTGTTCCGTGCAACAATATGTTTAGAATTCCAAGTAAAAAGAAAAAGAAAAGAGAAAAAGATGTTTTCCTGACATTTATGGAAAATTAATAATAAAAAATTAACTGCAATTAATATTAACAATAAAGAAAAATAAGCTATAAGATATACATACACAAAAAACATCTACACAATTATTGTAAATAAACAGGAATGAGACTAAAATGTGATAGCAAAATAATTCGCGGAGCTCCCCTAAGTAAAGATAACTCAGGCTACTGATATAATTCCTGCCTTGAAAACTACTGACAAAAATTTCAATTCAAGAAAAATATTAGGGCTTTCATAGCACAAACCCCACCTCACCCCTCAACACTGCTTTGTTTGAATTCATTCCCCTAAAACAACGTAAATAGAAAACATATATACTACAAGAGATGTTTTCTCCAAAGACTGATGTATGAAAAATGTAAAAGAAAATATAACAAATAATATACAGTCATCAAAATTATACATAATTTTTTTTTCAAATAAATTTTTTTGCGTCACAAAAAATATAGAAAATAAGTGGATTTTAATAATACATCATAAATGAAAATTCTGGGTCTCCTTGTGATATGCTGCCATCTACTATTTAAAAAGAGAAGTTTGAAGTATATTATAAAGGCATTTTTATCCATTTACGGTTGAAATTAACGGTTTCAAGTGATTCAATTTGGGTGTTCCATGTAGTGAACCACTGAGCAACAAAGGGTTCAATGTGCCTTCTAATTTATGTCATAATAATGTTATTTTTATATGTTCTTGAGAATTTTCATTTGAAATATTAGGGCAGAATTTAAGATATACAAAAAGGAATTACTATTATTATTTCAGTTCTGTTTCCCATATTTGCAATTTAACTTTAAAAGCTTTAACAGAAGCATACATGTCAGTGATAAGTTTATCCTTTCCTTACAGCTCTTTATTGAGAATATTTAAATGGCCAGTTAAATCAACAATAAATGCTAAATCTGTTTGCCATGTATACATAGTATGCAGCTTATCGATGCTTTCATCTTTTTGTGTCATGAAAATTTTGATTTTATTTATTAAATCAAAAAACCATTTTAATACAGATTTTTGACTTAATCTCGCCTCATCTCATTATAACAAATCCTTTCTCTGAATTTAGTTTCAATTTCTTCATGCTATACAACAAATTTCTATGATTCACAACTCATCCATGGATAAAGTTTACTATTTTAATTACCATTTTCAATAATATCATCCATTTGCAAACTTTTGGTACCTAGCACTTTTTGACGAATAATGCCATGCATAATACAAAACAAAGTCCAAAAGTTTTCTTCTTTCACTATCTTTCTTAATTCTACCACTACTCCACTTTTTTTAAAAAATCAACAATAGCAGCTGCACCATCACTTATAAATCCAATCATTTTATCTCTTTCATTTAATTTTTATTTCAGATAAAATATTCTGTGCAACGGTTTTTCCTTTCATAGAAGTTATTTTCAGTGATTCCTCAACTTCCAGTGCTTCTTCAAGTACTACTCATCAGTAACATCTCTTACAAAAAGTCAAGTTGTGCTATATCTGTAAATCTCATCAACTACTGCTGAGAATGCAACAAAATCATAAATATTCCATTTCATCGCAAATCACTAGCGATTTCCTTAATGTGTTCTGCTACTGTGTTCACTCACTTCTTCTCTCAGTTTACCATCCAACATTTCAAATTTTTCGTTATGATTCATTTCATAATGGTGACGTTAAGTTGTATTCTTTTGTAACTGATATTCCCTCATTACAAATAAATTACAATTTTATTATACACATTTATTCCTCATCACAATTTCATTGCACACAACATTACAAAATTTCCCATTTATCTTGAAACATACATCTTTCTTCTGGCCTTTGTTAAAAGACATGGCTTGCAATTTAATCTATCAGTTAAAATCACAATTATAATTTTGTTTGCACCATTTATTCAACAAAATGAATCTTCATACAAAAGCAATACTTAAAATGCTTCACACAATTTCAAATGATTGGTATTGATGTAATATAGATCTAATGACAAGCACAAATAACAGACTTTCACAAGCTGTACATTAGTACAAACTGTACACAGTCTCCATCTATTTAGCAATGTGAATTGCACAGCTGTACATCTAGCTTATCAATGAATAATTGATTAAAGGAAAATTAAAGTACCAACTCATTAGGGGGAGCAAGCACATCAGACTACAAACGTTCTACCAATTATCAATTGGCGGATAAATTTACTGATTGTACCAATGTCTCACTTTAGTCTAGTCATGCGAACTGGCATGCAAACATAGAAAAATCTAGCGATTTTTTTTCCTTCACTGATATTGTGCATCTATTCATTCTATTTCTTTTTCATTCAATAACAATCATGCACATAAACACAATCCATAAATTTCAACTGTTGTTTACATTTAAAGTTCAAATTATCATTTTCTGAAATGCGATGATTAATGCCCTTTTTTTTTTCTCTTAGATTCTTCTGCAAGTCTCTCAGAGCGTTGCTATATATGCATTATATATGTACTTTTGGGCTGTATGCCAGCACTGAATTCCACCTCAATTGGAATGAAATGACTGCTGAAAATAGTAGCTAGTATTTTTCTACTTTCTCAATAAACACAATATTGCAATCCACTGTCCAATGAATTTATGCCAATTTGAAATCTATAAACACTGTATTAAAACAAATACATAACTGAAATGTATTCACATAAAACTGGTTCAGGAGGACGCACACCCCCTGCGAACCATAAGTTGGAGACCACTGGTATTAGCCACCATTACTAACCATGACAGAATTTTAGCAGCAAACTGTAGCAATAATGTGATTTTTAATTACTGTGCAATTAGAATGCATGATGCAAAAAAACTGACATTTGCTCTGATATATATTGACTTATAAGACTTGAACACAAAAAATGTCTGACAGAGCAAACTTTCACTTTTATCTCATCATACTTTACATTTATCTGTAAGAAAAAAGAAGACAACTTTTCATGCAAAACAAAACCTGCTCTTTCTTTATGAATTTATGCATATGATAATCTGAATAATTCACCAAATAAAATTACATACACAGTAATTGCATCAGTTTTCAAGCAAAGATGACTAAAAAAATTATATAAGCACTTTCAAACTCAAACTTTAGAAAATTTTATACATCAAAAGAAGTGTAAATATGCAGATGCACAATTATTTTGGTATGAATTTAATAAATTAATATTAATAAAATTAAATAAAATTACCCCATTAATTCACAGATGTTAATTTACTGTTAATATTTAAAAAGAAATTCTCTCATCAACTAACTGACAATAGTTCATTGTTAAGGTAAAAGAAATTCAAGAAAACATTAAAAAAAGTTCATTATGCACAATGAAACAATGTTAAGCAAAGAAACATACCTCTACTCTTTTAGTGATGGCTAAATTTTCAAGTTCTTGCAAAGTTTTAAAAGTATTCAGCTCCAGATGAGTTTGTTCTACTTGTTCTACTAAGTCCTGATGTTGTTTCATTAAAGCTTGATTTCTAGACTGTAAAGTAATATCTCTCTTAAAATAAAATTCACAATTAAAAAATGGAGAATTTTTAAACATGAATTATAAATTACTGAATACTGTTATATATCTTTGCCAAAAATTTACTGATGAATTAATTACATGCATATTTACCACACTGCAAGTAAAATATCTGAGGGGGGAACCCTTTTATATTAACCTATAAATACTGAAATTCGATTATAACTGTGACTCTATATCTAATGATTATTAAAATTTTATTGGAGTTGAATTTTTTTAAAAACTAACAGTTAAAAGAGAATTTAAAAATACACAGCATTTACCTAGACGGATTGGGATACAACATGGTGAAATACAGCTGCCTAAATATACTGAATATAGTGCCTGATGCTTATTAAACTCAAGGAGTTTATTAACTCAGTCACTTATTACATCCAAATTTCCAGAAACAAATGCATACTAATCAACAGAAAAATTAGCATTTATTAAACTCAGATTGTTAGAAGGCTGATTCTTCATTATAATTTCTAGAGCATAAGGTACAGAATTAAAACGCAATAACAACCTTGTATTCAGCGTACATATGTTAAAACAATCGATTTCGAGGGTAACTAACTAAAGGTCCCTCCTCATCAGGAGAGCAAAATTTATAGAAAGGGGAAAAGGAAGAAAAATAAAGCATTGGCAAAAGAGTCTCAGAAACATGTGGTCGTTATCAGCACACACATGGTCATAATAGGATTTTGAATCAGATTTACACTGGCCGCCTACTTTTACTGAGCCAGGCTATCTAATCAAACATATGGCACATAGACTAAAACGCAAACAAATCAAGGAAGTAAAAAAATAGGGAGCGAGGGGCAACTAGACCTTCACACACCAAAATTCGAGGTTCAGTCTTGGTGCGTGAAGGTCTAGTTGCCCCTCGCTCCCTATTTTTTTACTTCCTTGATTTGTTTGCGTTTTAGTCTATGTGCCATATGTTTGATTAGATAGCCTGGCTCAGTAAAAGTAGGCGGCCAGTGTAAATCTGATTCAAAATCCGGTTACGACCCCGTGTGTGCTGATAATCACCATGTGTTTCTAAGACTCCTTTGCCAATGCTTTATTTTTCTTCTTTTTCCCCTTTCTAGTAATTTCGTTCTCCTGATGAGGAGAGACCTTTAGTTACCCTCGAAATCGATTGACTATTTTAACATATGTACGCTAAATACAATGTTGTTATTGTGATTTTAATTGTCACATTGGCGTGTTTCTCTTCTATTCTTATAAGGTATAGAATTTGGTGGTAACAAAGGGGAGGGGTATGAAGAAGTTTTTCATATTATCCTCCTATAGCAAAAATATAGTAAAAACTTTGTTGCACTATAAGTAAATAAAAGTTAAAAAAAAAAAAAAAAAAAGCCTGCTATCTAAAGTTGCATACACTTTACAATTTTGCAGATTTTAGGTTACAAAAAAAGAAAAATTAGTAAATTTAGACTAAAAGAAGAAAAGGGAAAAGTAAATTTTAAAAAATGCATGTAAAAGCAATCTCTTTTCAATTTTTATACCGAAATATTGTTACAAATTTTGCATTTAGATAGCTAATTTTAGCACAATTATAATTAAAATTGTTTTATTTATTGTTGGGTGATAAATATCAAGAGAAAGCTATGTCGGAAAAGTAAAAATACAAGAGCATGTGCATTTAGCATCTAATAAATTGATATCTCTTTTATTTGTACTGAAATTGGATAAATGTAATTGACTACTGAGTTAACTGTAACCGTAATTCCATCCTCTTGTTGGTTTCCAGAAATCTCGAGAAGCAAAGAAGTTACTAGAACTCTCTCGCGACTGACTGAAAGCTTTAAAATGTCGGGAAGAGACATCACAGCTCAGTTATTAGTTGAGCTGATGTTTTTATTGTTGAACGGATTAGCTTTCTATGTGCTAATTGTGCACATCCCTATTTAACATTTTTAGTAGTTTAAAGTATAACTACTTAACTACTGATTATTACTGCATGATATTGCGGACATTTGTACAAATACTTATGAGAAAAATTCCAGCATTCTGTTATATTTCTTTTGATGATAATAAATTTTATTAACCTTTTATCGGATTTATGCATTCAATCTGTTCCGAATTCGTATGCATGCAACAATATATATATATATTAGGACAAAAGAACACATAAAATTAATTTTTACACTTTTCAAACACCTCTTTATGGTATTACTTTAAAACTTTAGGATATTTTAGTTAAGTTTGGATTTCCCTCAAATTTTACAATAATTACTTCTTGATCAAACATCTGCACCATTATCGGTATACATGACAATCCTTTGTGCAGCCAGAATTTTGAGAAGGACAGAGATCATTTGCACATATTCCTCGCTGAAGGAAGAAAAACCTATACACTTGATACTAGCGACTAGAGTTGATGCAGTTGACATCCAGAGACTAATTTATTATTATTTTAATACCTAATGTAGTCATTCTTATTTCATTTCCCAGTTTTGATGTAGTTATTGCTATTGTAATGAGGTTTACTGCTCTGTCTTTTTGTACTTCTATTTTTGTATCTTTTTCAAGCTCCAATCTCATGCATCTTTGAAGCACAGGAGCGAATGATGCATAATCAAATGCCCTTTCAATAAATAATTTAAAAAAAATAAATAAATAAATAAATAAATAAAATAAAAACTGAAAGCTGTTAGATTTTATATTATGCCTAAATAGGCACATATATGTTTCAAGAGCACTTGGGCTAACACCACATTGTGTTAAAATATTTAAAAACAGCATATCTTTAGAATTTTCAATAGACAGTCTCGCGCGCTGGAGATTTAAATGTTTTATTTCCCACAGTGTTGCCACTGCTCACTTTGAACTGATCAGTTTTTTAAGCAAAAATTCCTTAACGTTTTACAAAATATAAAATAGACAATAAAACAAATTCAAGCTTCCAGGTGCCCATGTTCTGATGGAGGACTATGTTAGTCAAAATTTGATGATTCTAAGTATCATTGTTTTTTCACAATGTGAGAAACACATAATACAGGGCAATAACATTTGGTGGCAATAATTTGAAAAGAGATTCGAAGCAAAATGCCATTTCGAGACTAACAGCCCTTCTATGCTAACACTCATTTGAACTAAAATAAATTTAAAACAAAACTCTTGATGAGTCACACAATTTTATTATTCTAATCCCCCCCCAAAAGTCACTAATCTAAATTTGGTTTTCACTAGTACTTGCAGGAAAGTCATAAGCTTATTTAGGACTTCTGTCATTCTGATATGACAAAAAAGTACTATTTTTAGTTTTAGTCATACTAAAAGTTAAAATTTCCCATAATTTCTGATAATGGAGCTGGAGTCATCGCCAATACAAATGTTGGGACAAAATATAGCCTAATGTGGTAATGGCAACCCTAACATTTTAAGATTAATATTCAAGATGCATTAATGCTTAAAAATATAACCGTGAAAAAGCCTTCCACTATAGTCAATTCCTTTGCTTGAAAAATTTAACAGCAGAATTTTCATTACCTGGCAACTATATTATCATTAAATCCATCTTGGTTCTTTCTTCATCTAGCAAGAAACATGTCAATCTAGCAAGAAACATGTCTATGAATTAAAGCATATTGAGTAATTAAGTTTGGCACAACTTGCAGAGCAATGACGAGTGAGGCATTTTAACACTCAACATTTCAGCTGCTGCCTTGTTAACTGAAAAGTATAAAAATTGTCTTGCTAGTTTCAAACAGCACAAGACTTAACCTTCAGTCATATTTAAAAATTTAGGGATTTAGAACAAAATAATTATTTGGGAAAATTATTGAAAGCACCAAAAGAATATTTCTTCACTACCAAATATGGTAACCTATCACCAATAAAGTGCCACCAAAAATGAACACTTTTGGATTTTTTGTTTTATGAAGGGCCTATAAAAATTTAATTTTATACTTATAAATCCATTCTACTCCACACAGACAAAACTGCCAACACAAAATTCTTAGTGACAACTTTTGAAACTGGAAATGTACACATGGAATCAAAGGATATAAAGCTTGTAGCTAACTTTATCAAACATCTTACTTAGAAAGTTATTTCAAGGGGGTTAAAAAAATTACCTACCATATATCCACCAAGTAAAATCCTTAATTTCTTTTCAATTTTAGCTGCTCTTTTTGCTTCTTTGGTCATTTGATTCCGATTTTGCTATAAGAATGAATAAAGTTAAGTACAAATTAATTATAGCTATTAATTGCAGCTAGTCATAGTAAAAGACATAAGAATATCAAAAGTATTAACATTATAGTTAACTTTTGCTAAAGTTTATTTTATTTCATACAATGCATTAAAAATCAAATATACACAATACACACAAAAAATGCATTACACATTTACATGAGAAAAGAGTGTTGAAGAAATTTTAAAATATGAGATTTCAAATATTTATTTCAATTAAATTACTCCTTTCAAAATTATAAGAGTATTATTCATTAATCTATTGATAATTTTAAAAAAAAAGAGTTTATTTTTTAAGGTAATAAATTACTCCCTTTGCTCCAAAAGAAGTGTTCCTTTTAATATTCGAATTTAGTCCAAAACACTTGTCACAATTGCAAAAGAGATATAAAATTATAAATGCTTAATCATAAATTTTGCATTAATTACTAAACAAGGTCTTGCAAAATTGCAGACTATATTTTTGGAAGGATGCCTTTTAGATTTTGGAGGGTCTGAAAATGTTGCAATTTGGCACCCTAAGACAATCCACACATGTTCAATTGAGTTCAAATCTGATGAGTAAGCTGACTAATCCATTTGGGTAGGATTTTCTGTTTAAGATTATTTTGACAATTGAGAAACTCAATGGAAACCTGCACTGTCATCCATTAACAAATAAATATGGATCAACAGCGTTCCTAAACAAATTTATATATGATCTCCAGACTTCATTCCCAAATCTCAAAGACACAGAGCTACGCTATTTTTGATGATTCCATCCCAAACTGAAATTACTTCCAGGGAAATGGAACCTTTCATGAACAAGGAAAGTTAAGCTGTGTATTCTTTGTTCCCTTCAGATCAAACTAGGTCTAGAATCACAGTTCAGGGTGTATCAGTAAACAGTACACGATCTCATTCTTCTTGGCCCCACTAAACATGATGCCACCTTACCTTCACTGGGCCAGGAAAATAAAGTGCAAACTGTTAGTTTTGCTGCACAAAGGAATAGCAAAATTTTAGAAGCTACTACTTTCGTCTTCTCTTAAATGATGCCTTTGAATCATAACTAATAAAATCTGATCACTCACAGAAATCACATTAAAAACACTACACATCTGAATTTTAACATGTGTCTATTGCACAATGTTATCAGTCGCCTAATTTACATATTTTACATGTTAGCATATGCACAAGTCTAATTTTGCATACATTTGCATATAATTAACATAATAATTACACCATTAAACACCAGTTGACAACTTTAATCAGCAAATACATTTTTTCATATTATTCTTTACAAGTACTGTTTGTCATTTATAATTTGCTATTATTTGATCTAAAATTTTCACCCATGTTTCTCTGCTCTTACAAGATTTTACGATTGCAGAATAAGCATTTTCAGATGAGTTGCCTTTCTCAAATTTTTAGAAGCATTTATTAACAATATGAAAAGATGATTAAGAAGAAATTTCTGCATTAGCTTTCACATCAATAGAGGCCAAACCTGTTCCTCTCAAGCAATGAAATGCCTGTGTATACAAATTTCTGCTGGAATGGATTTCCTTTGCCCCTATCAAGTAGAATGCTAGAGCATTAACAACTTCAGTGAAGTGATTACTTGGGGATCTTTGTACAGTTTCACCCACCATGTGCAGTTTCTCTAAGGTCAGGATTCCAACTGCAAGCATCAACAGCTAAATGTTGATGCTACACAATGGGGGGAGGTACATTCAAATAATAAAGCTACTATTGCTGCTTCAAAAGAATGAATGGCATGTCATTTCAAAAGTCCCGAAACCAATGAATCATGCACTAATGTGAAAATGGGTGCAGGCATTCGGGTGACTGCTGATGTCTGAATGCAAGGGCAATATTGGTGACTTTGTTGTGAAAGCATTTAAGCTTTTAACTAAAGCCTATGTTGGCACAATTTAATAGAAAATCAAGAAATATTAAAATTTTTTTTATAAAGAGAAAAAAAAATCGGAAAGCTTTCAGATTTTATATTAAGCCCAAAAGTTTTGTGTGTTATCTTTTTGATCAAATATCATGTTCTTCGTACGTAAAATACATAAAATTTAATTTAACAATATCACAAAATATTTCAAAACAGCATCTCTTTAGAATTTCTGACACACTGTCTCGTGCACTGGAGATAAAAAGATTGTTTTCCCTTGCAATGTTACCATTGCTCGCTTTGAAATTCTCGAGTTTATTAATAAGAAATTCATTATAGTTTTACAAATTTTTAAATAGATAATAAAAAATTCAAAATTCGGGCTTCCGTGTGCCGATGTTCAGTTAGAGGACTACCAAATCCGTTATTCAAAATTGGATGGCTCTAGGTACTATTTTTTCACAGCGTGAGAAACCTTCATGTAGATTCTTCATTATTTAGGTTGTTTAAATATAATACATGGCAATAATTTTTGGTGGCAACAGTCTGAAAAGTGAATCGACGTAAAATGCCATTTTGAAATTAATAGCCCTTCTGAGCTAACACCCTTTGGGCTAAAAAATATGCAAAGGGAACTTATTTTGAGATAGAGAAAGCATTAAAAAATGAGAAAAATCTTTTTTCTTTTTTTAATTTTTTTCTCTATTTATTTAATCTACATCAAAGCATAATCAAATATTTTTAAAACAAGACTCAGTTTATTAAAAGAACTTTAAAATGGGGTTTGATTCCTTTAAAAACAGAATTCTATTCATTAACATTTGCTATTTATTTACTTTTTTAATATTCTGAAATAATTATAACAAAATAATGCAGTTACACTTTATGCGGATAAAATTTCACAATACCTCTAAACGTTTTTCTAAAGATTCAATTCTGTCTTTTTTACTAGCTAAATTAGCTCTTGTGTATCTGTTTTGTCCAGGCAGAAATAAAACTTGTGCTAAGCATTCCTCCCATACTTGAGTGTAAGCTTCTAAACTCAAATCTCCATGCCCCATGCCTTTTTTTACAACTTCCATTTCTTCTCTCAGCAAGCGATCAGCCTGTTAAAACATTAAAAAACATATATGTATGATAAAATAAACCAATGAAGTTTATAATTTGAATCAAAGAGAAATATATATATATTAATTTTTGGTTGATCTTCAGATGATACAATTGGGAGTATTTGAAATTGCAACAAATTTGAATTATTATAAAATTTTAATGAAAGACTAATTATTGATTAATAATAAAAGAATACATTCAGTTGTATTTCCAATTTAATTTAAACTTTCTGAAAATTACTGCACATTTCATAAATTTGAGATTAAAGTACTTAAATCTTTTAATAACCTTAATATTCATTTTACTAAAGTTTTCTTTAAAAATGTTTAAAAAGTATTTATTACTATTATTTTAATAATCATATGTTACAATAATTAATATTGTTATTATTAACACCAGCTCAATGTCTGCAGGTAGTGAAAGTATACAAGGGCAATGGTAGAATATTTATAACCATTTAAAAAACACAAAAATAAATAAGTACATTATGACAGCATCATGACTTTGTTTATGTATCTGTTTTGTCTTAAATTTTTACATCAAAAGAAGCAATGGAAGATCATTCACACACAATATGGACCAATGTTTTTTTTTTTTTTTTTTTATTATTATTATTTTAAATCTGCAAGTTATTAACTATCACCCAAGCACTCACCAACTGATCCTGCAATTCTTGCACAATGCAAGGGGCTGGCATTTCAGCACGAATTTGGTTTTCCAGGTGGGACCACAAATGCTCTATTGAATTAATATCACGTGAATTTGGAGAAGAAGCATTAATTTGAAAGTCACTGGAATGTTTTCGAACCACTCCCTGACAATTTGACTTTTATATCATGATGCACTTATCCAGTTGGTAAACTTGATTCCTGCTTAAAATACTGTTGCCATCAATGGATGAACCTGGTCTGCAATGATGTTCACGTAGCGCACAGGGATTGTTCCATAGAGCCAAAAATCTGAATACACTCGAACAATGGACACTTTCAAAAGATGTAAATGATGCTTTTTAAATGCATGGCAGGAATTTATTGGGAAAATGTTAAAGGAAGTAATTTGACATTTCAAGCTGTTTTCCACAAGCTGTTGTTGTTAATGTCTTTAATATGGTTACTAAATTCAGAACTTTTGATTTTTCATCAACTTTCGTAGATAAAAAAATTCATCAGTCATTTATGCTCAGCTAACAGACAAGTACCAATTCATATTTTTTACACTGAGTTATCAAAACAAAATAAATTAAATATTTATTCCTGTTATACTGCCATTAATTATATTCATTTTTCAAATATTAGCTACAATTTAAAAAAAAAATACAAGTAAATGAATAATTCTTCCCTTTCTAATGTCTACTTACAACTGCAAGCTCTGATTCATCATATTCTTTGTATGGATGTCTTTCCAGATAAGCAGCATGATGAACCAAATTAGAACGTGTAGGCTGAGACTTGCTTCTACCAGAGCCAGTATTTTGCAAAGGTGGGTTTTTCAATGCATCATTATGTAACATTATCAGCATCTCTTGCTTAATCAACTCTTCTGCTTTTTGAAGTTCTGTAAGCGGAGGGTCACAGTGTGATGGCCTTAGAATGTTTGAGTTTACATCGGAAGGACGAGGAAGTTCCCTTTGCACCGCAGTGGACTGCTTCCTTCTTTCTGCTTCCACTGAACAAAGAAAAAAAAATCATATTTGGCATATTTACTTGTTTTCTAAAAGTAATGTGGTTTACTACACAAATAAACACCATGCTTTTTTATACAATAAGTCCCTGATTTAACGACTTGTACCTCAATGCTACATGGATCTATTTTTAAATACATTTCCCCATTAAATGTAATTATAATAAACTTTTTTAGACACTGAACATATTCAAAATTTTTAGAATAATATTATTCCCTTTATTTAAAATTTTAAAATTTGGAAAAACATTAAAATGTTCGCTTTTCAAAAAAATTATGCTAACACATTTAACCTTCTGAACAGCATAGCCTTTTCAGATAACTTCATGAAGAACTGTGTTTTTCCAACACTCATTTATAAAATTTGTTCTATTACTAATTTTATTCTTTGTTTTTATAGCCTTCCATTCATTAGTTTGACAATTAAATCACAAAAGTAAAGAAAATTATTTTACATAAACAGGCATCATATACCAAGTGACAACAATGTTCATGCCTAGACAATGGTAATGACGTGGCTTAGTCAAACAACTTGAGTTTTAAAATGTATAAATCGAAAGCACAAGAATGACCGATATACAAGGACAACAACTTGAATATGTTTTTGTATTTTAATAGAGTGTACTACATGCAATATACATACTTGAAACTTCTTGCATTTAAAACTACAATGGAGTCAAAGTTGTTCATGAAATTACTCTGAACAGTTCTCAACTGATATTTTTTCAAAATGTGAATATTAAGAACACTGTGATATCTGGCGACTGTTTCGCGATCCACAGAGCGTGCTTGGCGCATGTAGCTCTTCTCCAAGAAGGGTTAATGTATTTGAAGGGAGTTGCATGTTAGCCTCAGAAAAGGAAGGTAGTAGATTGTACTATGCGGTAGAAACAACGTACTGCTCTGAGTTACTATTATGCTTTGAATCATATTTTCCTAATAAATGTTCGTTTCGTCTTGCTAAATGGTGCCTTATTAAACCACGAAGTCATCACAAGACCACATAGCTATGCATGTCAATTCATTTTTAATACATTAATGTTTTTGTAAAAGGAATAATAATCCTATAACTATTGCAACAGCATTATCAACATGATAAGACTTTTGCCTCTCTTTTTATGATATATTTTTGAGGAAGTATAATATTCTTAACAGTTATTGTTACAGCAGTAAAATCTTTACTCATTTTTATAATTTATAAGCATGCAATCTACTTTGTACCATTTCACAATGAAAAAAGAAATAAGTAAAAGCTTCTTACTATGCATTTATTTTTAAGTACTTTTGCAAGGAATACAGAAAAATTGTAAGAATCTATTCAACAAATAATAACTCACAGGCTGCCTTCTGTTCCAATTCTTTTTGAAGGTCCACATCTGCTTGGTCAATAACAGTTGCACTTTCAGAATGCTCTTTATCTGTTTGCTGCGGCTCATCTTCAGGAACAACAATTTCATAGTCATTTCTAGGTGCAGGTAAAGAAGTCAGAGCTTTCTTTAACATATTTCTGCTTTCAACCTATAAAAAATATTAGAACTTTTATAATATGGAAAAACAATTTTAAAAGTCAAATATAGTGACACTACTGTCATATCAAAACCTGATATTTTTAGATTAATATAAAATCGTTTACTAGATAAACATGAATATCAATATAATTTCAACAAAAATCAAATCTGTACAAAATACATATTTTAACAATATCTGGGAGGGGCAGGGGACAAAATTGCTTTTAACAACAGGTGAATTTCATCAATATGAATGAAAATTCTTTTAAAATTACACAAATTGCAGAAATGTTAGAAATGACATCAGACATATTAACAAAGACATCAGATCTGTTAAATTTAAAATAAAAGGGATAATAAGTAATATGAAATTTTAATATCAGTTTCTTCAGTATCATTTAATTGATTATGAAAAAGCACTCGGCTATCTGCCAAAGAGGAAGGATGTCTTTGTGGAGGACTTTCTAAGGGAAACTGACTCGTATACATGTTACACATGGGAAAAATCACGAAAATGCCCATGCAGCCAGCCCGTTCACAGCAGACCAAACTACCAGTCTTCAGCAACTCTGCCGCTGGTGGGACGATGACCAATTCTGAGTTTAATGTGAAGTATCCCCGCAACCCACAAAACATCACTGACACGACAAAGGACTTCATGCTTGACAACTAGCAACACGTGTTTTAACTGCACAACAGGCCTTTTATTTAAACTGATAATACAGATGAAATTGAAGCATCTGAAATGAGATTTTTTTTTAAAATTGATGTGTCCTTAATCTGGTTTCAGCAAAATGATGGCCTATCTAGAGGCATTGAGGTCAAGGCTAAACTAGTGATGTTATAATTTAGTTTTATTTAGTGAAAAATATAGGCATAATATGTGGAATGGCATTTCACATGGTTAACAGATACACATTCAGACAAATTGACAGCAATGATCTGCATTAATTTGACTCAGGAATCTATGTTATCACTATACACAAGTATTCAAGAAACACCCAGACAACATTCCAACTGATTTAAGTGTCTACATAAGATTAATGTTACAATCAACAAACTGAAGGAGCTCAGATGTTGCCAAGACCCACTACTTCTCCAAGTTTGTCACTGACAGACCATGAGAGGACTCTGTAGTACAGTAGTGATGATTTGAACTTGCCACAACAATCTGAATGTTTTGTGTGCTTAAGTCAGAGCTGCTTAGCCTAACATAATGATATGCCTCACATAATAAATGGCTATGCTACCTGTATGCAACGCACAAGCTCGTTACTGAATAAAAGTTTATTTTATGATCACCACGCATTCTTTTGGTGATCATTAGCTTATCACACTAATCTAATGATGCTTTCATTTTTATTGTTCTATGCATTTTTCTCCATGATGGCATGATTCGAGTGCTGAAAAGCATCTAAGAGAATATTAATTGTTTTACAAAAGTTTTTTTTTCCACTTCTTATCAGTGTGCTAGACTAACAAAACAAAACAAATAAAAAAATATCTAGGGCCCGGTTTTTGGAGAGGCCAAGTCAAAACATCCACTTTGGGAGGGGATGTTTCCTTTTATTAAAATCTATACGTTTTTTCCTCATTTACATGTACTGTTGTAAATAGTTAACTGAAAGTAAACAATGTCATGATGACTAATTGCTGGCTAGCATATGATGCAAAATGACACAAAAGTGTAATAAAAACAATGTAATTACACATAATCACAGTATACTATACATTATGTTCCTTGTCCTTCACATTTGTCAAATCTGATAATAAATAATATTAGTGATTTGCATTTACAAGCAATAATATATTTTAATTTATTGGAGAATGTTTATACATTTTTTCAGGCATATACTCATAAGTGAAACACTTTAGAAAAAGTTTTGTGGCAAATAATAAACATTTTACAGTTAAAAATATATCTAATACTAAATGTTCTTGTAGAGCTGGTGCATTTAAGGCTTGCTTCAGGTTCAACCTAATAAAAAATGTTCAACTTGATACATATCTAGAATGCCACAAATGTTCTGTAATTGCTGCAAATATTTTTGACAATTTATTTAAATAAGTCAAATTATGAAATTTATTATATTTTAGATAAAGTTTATCATGATAAGGATGATGTGGGTTCATGAAGTCATGGTCAAGAAACCTTTAAACACATAGTTTCATGTGACTTGTGACAAAATATCTTTTGAACTAAAACTACACAGCAAAAAAATACAAAGCCATTTACAAGATTTCGAAAATATTTTATACAGACTTAGATGATGATGTATCAATTAGATTTGATAAAACTGCATTATTAAATAAATTGCACAATGAAGATACTGATACTAAAGAACTGGACGAGGAACTGATACTAAAGAACTGGACGAGGAACTGTTACAATTAATGTTAATTAGCTATAACTTATAAAGCCACAAAACTGTAACCACATTTCCAAATGCAGAAATCTTATCGCACATATATTTGACTTTGCTTGTATCAAATGCAAAATTTCATTTTTAATATATATTTTTAACATTAACTTCCTTATCTTTACTACACATCAAACAAAATGCTTTGGAAAATATGAATTCTGAGGAAATAACTAATAATTTTGCAGAAATGAAAGCAAGAAACGATTTTTTTTATTAATTTTATATTTTTGAAAACAAGTTTTGACATTTAACAAAATTAATTTCATTTTTTAATTCATGAGATATAATTAAACAGTTCTAATTTTACTGGACTACTGATCCATAATCAAATGCATGTTTATAATCAAATTTTGCAATATTTCAAAATAAAGATAAAATAACACATTTTTACATATTTTTATTTCTACTGGAATAAAAACTAGAATTTATTGCTATCTTTTTATATTGAAAATTATTTTAATAAAATTAACACATGCATTAGTTTTTTAATTAACACAAGACTATTTTTTATTTATTTACGTATTTCTTTACATTCATTTTCAAATTTCTATGGTAGAATTCTTTTTCTGTGACCTATTTCTTGACGGAAGCAGCAGACAAAAATGTCTAAGGCCCTGATGTAATCTGGCCTTGCTTACTATAGATGAACCTTGAAATAATTTTCAATATTTGTAGTTCCTCTGCATAAAAACCATTAATGAAATTCTAGATAAATTATACTTTGCAGTGGATTCTTTATTTTCTTCAGCCCCCCCCTCAAAAGGTATTAACGGTAGTGCAATTTCAGTGATGGAACTACTTCAGCTTGCTTTTCTTTCTTCGTAATTTTTCCAGGTAGTCTAATTTGGTATAAAAAGTCTTATCATAAAGTTGCTACTACAATACAGTTTAACCCGATAAAGTATGGAATGCACAAATAAAACTTTATTTCCTACCTAAATCTAAAGGTGACCTCTTAATTAACCTTGTTTACAAAGAAAATAAATAAGAGAAAATAAATCAGCTTACCTTACCCTCCCACACACACTCACAAACAATTTTTTTTAATTTTTCGCTTTTCTCAACCATCAAAATTTAATAGGAAAATCTCATAACCTTCTGTTAAGTCATAAATAATAATTTAAATTTTCTATAAATAAATTCAATAAAAAAGTTTTTCAGTCACATATTTTTCCCTGGAACACATGTCTCCTGAATTACAGATGTGATTTCAGTTAGAAAACTACATATTAAGAAAATTACTTCTTTTAGTTTAATTATGTGAAAAATGCAATTAAATTAGCAACTAAATGCTAGTGCAATAATCATTATGACCACTAAAAATTTTTAGTGCTTTAGTAAAATTACCAACAGATCTAGTATTTTCTTCCTTTTGAATAACAACAATAACATAAATAAAGAGCATGTTAAAAAATTGAAGTATACATATGCATGGATCCCGGAGAAGGCATGGATGTGTGTAAATGTATAGTGACAGTGTGGCATGGCGGCGCTCTAAATATGGCGCATAAATTTAAAAAGCATTAACATGAAGTTCATTTAATTAAATTTCAACGTAGGTTTTTACCAAAGAAAAAAATTCTATATTTTCTTTGAGATAATAGAAAATGCTTCTCTTCTGTTATTGAGACCGAATTCAGAAATGTATGTATGCATATATGTATGTGTGTATCTGCACATATGTGCGTATACACACATATACATACATACATTAACACATACCTCCACACATACATAAATTTCTGAATCCGGTCCCTATAACACAAGAGTACCTAAAAAATTAAGTATTTAAAAAACAAGTAAAACTGTGACTAAACAAAGTGCAGGGCATCTAATTATAAAACTTGCAAAACATGGCAAAAAGAGAACAATTTAAAATTCCATATACAATCTAAGAAATAAGGAAGAAAATATTTACTCTGTAATTTTTTGCAGCAAGTACATCATCAAAACCAAGATGATCTTCAGGATTTATGTTCAGCTTGTCTCTCAGAGGGGTAGTTCCAGGAGTCATTTCTTTTGATGGCTTTGTTCCTGGGGCCCTGTTAGGTGTCACACCTAAAAAACAAGTAGAAATTAAATGCAACATACCTAAATCTTTGTTAAAACACTGACTAGCACAACTTTATGCAATCAAATAAATATGATCAACAACATTTAAGAGCAGCCTATATACAAGACCTGCCTATCAGAAGGAATATTAAAAGCCTTCAATGGGATAAAATCTTTATAACTAAGTGATAAATCAACATTACAACAAATGATGAAAAATTATTGTTTAATCACTTACAATAGAATTTTTATTTAATATCATTTAACATCAATATGTATCTAAAAATGAAAAGATTACTGTAACCTCACTTTGCTCACAACTCTGAAAAAGCTCAAAGGAAGTAAAAAGAGATCAAATCATGCACTCATTGTACAGTCAAAAGCCATTAATTCGGACCTCAAAGCTAAAAACTTTCTGGCAATCGCCGTGTTGACACATGCGCATAGGCATTTACGCGTGCGCATAAGACCTTTACGACTGCGCATATGCGTGTGCGCAAGTGCAGAATACGTTTTCACGTGTGCGTTTTGTATAATGGACGGTATAAGATAAAATTATATAATTATCTATTTCAGTTAATGTTGATGATTGCGTTGTTCCTTAATCTTCGAATTGGATCCAGCTTATTATTTTTTGCAGACTGTAAGAGCAATTTTATAAAAGTAAAGTTGAACTTTCGATTGTCAAATAGAATTTCCGATGCTGGAGCTCCCAAAGGATCTACAAAACGAAAGTATATTCGATGTCCATCAAACAAAAAGTGGAATTGCTGCAAAAAATGGATAAAGACATGAAGAAGGTGACAGAGAGGTTAGTGAAAACGAAAAAATTTCGGTTGACATGTTAGTCGGTATTCTCGGCACAGCAATTACAGGACTTGAACAGCGGACTTTTGTAACTGAATAAGAAATTATGTCTGTTTATAGAATTAAAGAGAAAGTATTAGCACATAAAAAAGCAACTTAAACAACTTACATTGAAAGAAATGTTTAATAAAGTAAACAAATAAATATTAAGCTTTTTTTTTTTTGTAAATTTTGATACCCTTTAGATCATAATTGTTCTTTATTTCATAAATTACGGTTTCATATTTTTAATTTTAGAATTTCTGCATGCCATCTTACGAGATTTAAACTGATGATCTATAATCCGGAAAAATCGATAATCCGGAATCGCCGAAGTCCCGACGAGTCCGAATTAACGACTTTTGACTGTATACAAAAATTTGTTCATTTTTGTCAGATATCAAAGTAGTCTTTATCTATTTTTTAACACTTAGTACTGCAAATATAAATTCTTGAAATTCTTGAAACCCTTTAGATCATAAATGCTTCACTATTTCTTAAATCATGATTTCATATTTTTAATTTTATAATTCCTACAAGCCAACTTACTATTTAAATTTAAACTGATGATCTAATACCTGGAAAAATAAAAAATCCAGAATAGCCAATGAGTTTCGATGAGTCCGGATCTCAGACTTACTGTACATGTACATGTAATGCAAGATAAAAATTCCGCAAATCAAAAATACAATATGCCTACATGAAAGTCTTGCTGTAAAATTTACAACAGAAATCCAAATGTATATTTTTTAAAGGTTTAGTCAATTAACCTGTGTACTGATTTTTAATAAATTTATTACTAAGATTCTACATAATCTATAAACCATAACACATAATATAAATTCAAACCACCCAAAAAATATTTAATAAAATTTCATATAATGTAGAAATTAAAATATTCCTCTGATATAAAATATTCATAGAACTAAAAAAAAAGAGGATACGAGACAATTTTTAATCAGTTTCATACTCTAGAAATCCCAAACACTATTATACTAAATGTAATAACTTTGCTACCTCTTTTAATTTGCTCCAACATTTTTTGCCAGAATTTATTAGTAAAAAAAAAAAAAAAAAAAAAAAACAGCCAAAGCAAATTTCTGCATTGCATTTTATTTAATGTTTATGGATGTAATGACATTAGATCACTATTTCAAAGCTATTCTAATATTTCATTAGTAACAAATAATTATATTTATTATCCTTGATATTGGAGTGGCAACGCCACATTTGACATCATCTGTATTTTGTATCTTGTAACCGTTGCTAAGCAATGTCAGAAAATGTTTAAAACTTTATTACTCTAAAAGTTTTACCAGTAGTAGATTGTATGAAAAATACATAGAGAAAGAAACAGTAATAGTAAGCCGTAGTGTTAAGTTGCAATGAATAGAATTTTAATGATCTATCTTCGTGAATTAAGAATAAAATTTATGTTTTTCTAAGAAACTCATCGGTTACTTCAATAAAAACTGCAAAATATGCTACACTATTAACAAAAAATTTAAGGAAGATGGAAATTCTATTTCTTTAAAAAAGCATCGACAAAATAACTGATAAATCTTGTGCTAATTCAAAAATTAACTTTTTGTTCTATAACATTCCCAATGTTAATGAATTTTATTAGTCACCTGTTAATACTGTAATTAGTAATTATTTAATATACTTAAAAGAATTTATTGCATTAGAATATTTAAAATTCTGTAACAATAATAACTGTACATTAAAGAAATGTATTCATGTGAAGCTCAAATGCAGTCAGGACAATACCTAAGTGAGTCAGTCAGTGTTAGCTGTTGTCATAGGCTCTTTTCAAGGAAGAGTTTCTATTCAAAATTCTACAAATATCCAAACTATTTTACGCTTTTACGCGTGTGTCAAAGTGAATAGCTCAGTACTGGTTTTGGAGTAATTTGGTTTAACTCATAATCCAAGCTCACCTAAAGATGGTCAGCTGAGCTGAAACTAGAACTTTAAGCGTTTCAGACTGTTATTACAGAGTAGGTACAGTCAAAAGTCGTTAATTCGGACACCCATAATCCGGACTTCAAAGCTAAAAACTTTCTGCGCATGCGCCGCGTTGGCACATGCGCACAGGCGTTTTACGCGTGCGCGTAAGACCTTGACTACTGCGCATATGCGTGTGCGCAAGTGCAGAATACGTTTTCGCCTGCGCGTTTAATGTATAACGGACGGTGTAAGCTAAAATTATCTAATTATCTATTTCAGTTAATGTTAATGATTGCGTTGTTCCTTAATCTTCGAATTGGATCCCGCTTATTATTTTTTGCAGACTATAAGAGCAATTTTATAAAAGTAAACTTGAACTTTCGATTATGTCAAATAGAATTTCCGATGCTGGAACTTCCAAAGGATCTACAAAACGAAAGTATGTTTCGATGTCCAACAAACAAAAAGTGGAATTGCTGCAAAAAATGGATAAAGACATGAAGAATGTGACAGAGAGGTTAGTGAAAACGAAAAAATTTCGATTGACAAGTTAGTCGGTATTCTCGGCACAGCAATTAACGGGACTTGAACAGCGGAACTTTGTAACTGAACAAGAAATTATGTCTGTTTATAGAATTAAAGAGAAAGTATTATCACATAAAATGAAGCAACTTAAAAAACTTACATTGAAAGGAATTTTTAATAAAGTAAACAAATAAATATTAAGCTTTTTTTTTTTTTTTTTTTTAAATTTTGATACCCTTTAGATCATAATTGTTCTTTATTTCATAAATTACGGTTTCATATTTTTAATTTTAGAATTTCTGCATGCCATCTTACTAGATTTAAACTGATGATCTATAATCCGGAAAAATCGATAATCCGGAATCGCCGAAGTCCTGACGAGTCCGGATTAACGACTTTTGACTGTATTCATAAGTAAAATTAAACTCAGTGGCAAAGCAGCTTTAGTGGGCCAAGGCCTGCAGTGTCCAAAATCTGCTTTCTTGACCATGGGCCCTAAGGTATGTGAGCATATACCCTGAACAAGTGGTCAGATTGTCGCAGGACCTGTTTAGTCCCCATGCAAACTTGGTACTAATTTTATCAACCCACTCCAGGGATGAAAGGCTGAGTCAAACTTGCCTGGGGCCTGTGATATAGCTGCGCAATGTGCTAGCCACTGCACCTCTCCTGGGGTCGATTCAGAAGTATTTCTTGTAAATATAATAAAATATTTATAATGAAAAGCTTCAAAATTATGAAATAATTATAGACGGAAACACATTAAAAAAACTTTGAAGCTAATATACCACTTAATTTTATAATACATTAAAACATGCTATACATTTTGGAACATCAAAAGTGGTTTTCAATATTATTTTTTTAAATATCAGATTAGCAACCTAAAGCTCAGTAAGAACGTGTCCCTGAAACTTTCAAAATGAAGGAAGGAAATAAATTTTTCAGGGGATGAGGCATAAACTGGCCTATTCTCACAAAAATTTAACTAATGAAAAAAAATATTTATTTTAAAATAAGTTTAGATGCAATAATCTCATTTTAAAGTAAAGCAAGTTTGAAACTGTCCTGTTTTATTTTCATTTAATTTTTCTCTGTTCATATTAGTAATTATTTAAAACTGAATTAAAATAATAAAACAAAGCAAAAATAGTTTTAATAACTTTTTAATTGAATTGAAAATTAAAAACCTAAAAAATTTAAACTTTAATCCCCCTTTTTTTAGCCCAAAGGGCATTATAGCCCTTAATTACATTTTGACATTTTGTGTTGAAAATTTTAATGTCCATTTTCCTTTTCAAATCGTTGCCACCAAATATTATTGCCCTGTGTTATATTAAAAGAAAATTAAATAATTAAAGAAATTAAATAATGAAGAATCGGCATAAATATATGTAAGTTTCTCACATTGGGATAAAACAATGGTACTTAGAGCCATTAACTTTTGAATGACGTAATCCTCCACCCGAATATGGGCATATGGAAGCCCAAATTTGGAATTTGTTTTATTATCTATTTCATATTTTGTAAAATTTTAACGAATTTTTTATTAACAAACTCAAAGATTTCAAAGCAAGCAATGGCAACACTACATGGGGGGAAAAAATATTTTCAGCACAAGAGACTGTGTATCAGAAATTCTAAAGATATGCCTCATTTTAAAATTATTTTGTGATACTGCTGTTGAATTTAATTTTATGGTTTAGGTGCGAAGAACATGATATTTAATAAATAAAGGTAACACACAAAACGGTTACATTTTATAAGACGTTTAAGACGTTTTCTCTCTACTTTCTACTTGCCTTTTTGGTTTAACTGGAAGCATGTTAAATGTGCATTCGGCAGGTCCACAGTTCAAATTATAGACATTGGACAATTCTAGTTACTCTAGAATTTATCTTAAGCAAGCAGCTTCAATATTTTCTTTATTTTACTCAAATATAAAACATGGCTTTATTTCCAAGTAAAATACTAATTATATACAGGTTAAGTCAAAATGAATGCTCCCAATTTCATAGGTGCATTATGCAAAATGTAATAAATATATTCATTAAAAAAATGTACATACAATGCTGAGATAACATAAGCAAGTTTTGAATGTACTGTTCACAAATGTTCAATATACACTCCTTTCGTTATACAGCATACATCAAGTCTTAAATGTAATTCTTGCCAAACTTTGGGCAGCACGTCTGTATCGATGCTGGTGATAGCAGCTGTGATACGGGCTTTCAAACCAATCGTTGTTGGACCTGGAAGATGATACATGCAATCTTTTATGAAACCTCACAGGAAAATATCACATGGGGTGAGATCTGGGATTTGTGGTGGCAAAGGCAAGAGCCCGTTGTCTGTGGTAGACATATGACCAATCCACCACTGTGGTAACATTATTGAGATGGCTCTGCACTTCAGTCAGCTGTGGTAGTACACCATGCTGCTGCAGAATAAGATCTTCTTGTAGCTGTGACAGAAGCCATAATTTGAGCATATCGAGGTACACTCCTCCCATCACAGTGGATTCAGAAAAAAAGAAAGGACCATAGATAGTTTCAGGGGATACTGCCTAAAACACTTTTAACCTTAGGAGGGATCACATTGTTATTGTTATTGCAATTGCACGTGTGGATGTTCAGTACCTCAAATTCTCATGTTATGATTATTTACTAATCCAGAAATATGATAAGTTGATTCATCACCTAATATTAACTTTTTTCAAAAATTCAGCATCTTCCATGAATGTCAGAAGTGTCTCAATGAAAGATAATTCACATGGCAGAACTTTGTTTTTTAGATGTTGCACCAACACAAATTATATGGCTTCATTTGCAAATGCCTCCTAAGAACTTTCCATACACTTACTCCCAGTTCTCAGGGGATACTGCCTAAAACACTTTTAACCTTAGGATGATCACATTGTTATTGTTATTGCAATTGCACGTGTGGATGTTCAGTACCTCAAATTCTCATGTTATGATTATTTACTAATCCAGAAATATGATAAGTTGATTCATCACCTAATATTAACTTTTTTCAAAAATTCAGCATCTTCCATGAATGTCAGAAGTGTCTCAATGAAAGATAATTCACATGGCAGAACTTTGTTTTTTAGATGTTGCACCAACACAAATTATACGGCTTCATTTGCAAATGCCTCCTAAGAACTTTCCATACAGTTACTCCCAGTTCTCGTCCAGCTTTATATGTCGATTTTAGGGGGCTTCTCATATAGCTGGCTTCAATACGCTCAAGTATGTCTTCTACTACTAAAAGATGACCTGATGATTTCTGTTTAGAAACACAGCCTGTGTCTTGAAATTTTGCATCCCCAAAACAGATTGCCTTATGAAACGCCGCTGTCTGTTCATATTTTGTTCGGAACTGGTAGTGAACAGGGATGACTTGCTAACCTGAAACTCAAGCACATAAAACACTTTATGCAGTTGCATTTCCCTTTTACATGGGCATTGTTTTTCTCCCTGTTTTGTTTTCTTAGAAACAATGATGATAATTAAACTTTCAGCGCCATCCAAAAACTTCCTTATATTATCTGTGCATGTATGTACATTTTTAAGACCACACTTATTACACTTTGCAGAGTACACCTATGAAATGGGGACATTCATTTTGACTTATCCCATATATATATCCTGTTAGCAAGAATCAGCGTAATATTTGTAAATTTTGCAAGACTAGTTTTGATGGTTTAACTACAGAACCATCTTCCTCAGCTGCCTAAGTGTAAATGAACAAGGTAAGATATGGTGATAAGACTACTGGACAGAAGTTAAGCTACTAACTACTACAAAAGTTAAGCTATATTTTTTAACTACTGGTTGCACAGAAGTTAGTATACTGGTACCATCTATTGATAAAATAAGAAAACTAAAACATAATTCCTTAAAGGCTGAAGGTAAAGATGGATTGGAAAGGTCATTAATCAGAACACAAAGAATTTTTTCAAAGTGAAACACCTCCAAAAAATCCAGCTCACAAACGGAAGATATTTTGTGAATAGTTTTACTGCAGAAAAATGGGAAGTGTGATTTTTGGACCAACAGAGCTGGACAACAGAGAACTTCTATGCTTCCTTTTTCCTAACATACGCTTCATGTTCTTTAATGCAAAATTTTAAGGCTCTCTTAGTTTAGCCAATGTAAATTAAACCACGTTGGCAAGGAATCCTGTAAATACCCAGGAATACATATCTGGAATGTGGTCCTTAAATATGGAACTGGGAATTTTATTGATAAGAGAAAAAACAACCTGAAAGTTAAATTTCTGTAAAATACATGCAATTTTATAGTTAATCAATGGAAAGAAAGAAATGACAACAGAATTTTTATAATCTCCTAAAATGAGAGTGTGCCTTTTGATGTGTTGAGATGAGAATTTTTTAACTCCTTAGTTAATAAAGTTAGAAGCCCATCAGCAGCAACTGTTTTTAAAAAATTTAGTTCTTTATCAAGAGGCATTTTAGAGGAGCAAACTCGAAATGAATGGTAAACAAAGGAATAAAACGAAGCAAACTTCTGTTTAGTCAGATGACATGATCTGAAGTGTGGAAGGCAAACTCATGAAGGTTTACAGTAAACAGTAGTACTGAAGTTGGATATCTTACCTGTGACTAAAATGTTGAGAAGCAGAAGAGAATTGGATGTCTCAAGTTCAAAAAAGATCTGAATAGCAGGATCAATGAATTCATTGTTGAAAGAATTTTATTTGAATCATCTTTATTACTGTCAAACAGGGTAAAAGTATCGTCTATGTAACAGAACCATACCGGAAAGTTTAAAGTTTCAAACAATTTTGGTTCATAAAAAAATGCATGTAGATAGTCAGTAAAGATAAGACTAAGAGGGCTTCCCATGGCTGATCTCTTAATTTGCATGTAATACTTATTTTGGAAAACAAAATGTGTTTGTTTCAGAATTGAGTAAGAGAAATTAGCTCATCAGTTTCGATGCAGGAGAAATGAAATTCGCGAAGTCTGGTGTCTACTGCTTGAAGTTTTTTTTAAGTAAACATTTTAATTAACCCATAAGGACGCATGCTGTAAACACGAAAACACTCATGGGGTGTCAACACACCCCAGGCAATTAAATGACGTACAAATTAAACATCATATTACAATTCAGTAAAGATATGCATTCTATATTAGTTGCAACATTTATTACATAAAATAGCTTAAAATAATGCTAATTTTAAAATTAAAAACAAATAGATAATTTTTTTAAAAATGTCTAGGAATCATTGATTTCTATGAGAAATGCCTGTTTTCTATTTGTGAATATTTGTGAATGCAATTATAATCCAAATTATGCAGAATTATTACATGAACAACGAGTTACAAATTAATATTAAAATCATTCAGGCCCAAGAAGCATTAGATATTTTGTAATATATACATGAAGCATCTATTTCATAGTGCTCTTGACATATGTTTTTTACACTTCACACATATAGTTTATGATTTTCTGTCTTTTCCCCTTGAGAATATGTAACATCTCCTGTATTTATATATATGTTTTTTTTTTTTCTTTTTTTGTGATTCATCAAATCATTTTCTGTAAGAAACTGGCCAATTCATAACTGGTATACCTATTGTCTGTGGTAATATTTCTTCCAGATTTGTATAATGGAGACAGAATGCGCTTTGCTATTTCATTAGAACTGCTGACTTTCTTGTACGGCCCATCTGGCTGCTGACATGCGTAAATTTCCATGTTGAAAGTATAGAAGGTTCTAAAATTAATCATAGCAAATATCTTTATACCATATCTTGTAAGTTTCTTAAATATACACTGCCAAAATGAGCATCATCCTCGAAAAGGTTCTAGCTTTTCGTTCAAAGTCATTTATTCCCCTACGTGATATAATTTCTTTCAATTCTTGACAAAATTTTCAAATAAATCTCTTATTGGAGCTAATTTTTATCTTTTATTATAAAATAGTCAGTTTGATCACAAGCAATGTCTTCTGAAAAATCGCACTCTTCTTCTGATTCAGACTCATGATCACTAACTATATTTTCATTATCTGAATCTTCTAATGTCTTCTTCTATAGAATCTTCATCCAACCAAACCCCTTCCAATAATTCTTGAAGTCTTTTCATTTCTCGATCATACATCAAATGAGCAAAAGACCGAACAGAGCGACTTGCACACGTCAAGGCTCACACTGAAAAATAGTAACACGAAAGCGCGCGTGGGGTGTCGGCATACCCCAAACTATTATTTAAACAACAATAAATGCTCGGAATTTGCAGTTTCCTCTCGAGACGTATAGAACATGACCTTGAAGGCAGCTACTGATGCACCTAAGCATTTTGGATTATAGGGGGAGATTGCCAGCGAATTTTTTTCAGCGTGAGATGCCGAAAGACCCCACGCACATCTTCCCGGGTTAAATAAAAAATATATTAAAAAGAACTGTTTTTGTTTAAATACATGGGAAATGATTTTGGATGAAACACACAGTCCAGTTTTTAATTAAATATAATGTTAAAAGTAAACTGAGTCTTCTATTATAATCCTTCTCATTTCCATCTTGTACAAAATCCTTTTTTTTTTTTTTTTGTTTGCACTACAGTCATTTAAAAAGCAATGCAGTTCTTAGGAATACTTTTACTTCAATATTTTGAAAAAAAGAGTAAAATGAATCACAGAAAGCACACAAACTTATAAAATAAATGCAAAGAAATATAAATAGATTAGAAACAGCTTACCAGATGAATGAGAGGCTGTTCTAAAAGGAGTAGTAATTAGATTATTAGGAGTTGAAACAACATCTCTTTTTGGAGTTATGCCACTGAAGTCTGATTCATGTAATGGTGTATTTAGTCCACCTTTCAGAGGTGTATCCACATTTGTTAAAGCCATAATGTTTTGAGCTTCCTGCAATTAATAAAAATATAACAAGTTTTCAATGCATATTTTATGAATTTATAGCTTAACACAATTCATGATAGAAAACAGAGAAAAAATTTTTAGAATTTCAATGGAAAGAAAGCACCACTGACAGAAATTTGAGGAACAATGCAATCTTAGAATCATCCATTAAATTAAATTATTTCTAATTCCTTTATTTATTTTATTACATACAATAATTCCACTACTAGAAATTTTTGCTTATATTTATATTACCTCTCAACATTAATGCACAGAAAACTAAAATATTTAATGTTGATATTATATATAATTATATGTATTATAATTAGAAAGATACATAAGACGAATGATAAAAATGCTACTATAACTAGAGAAAACATTGTTCCAAATATATCACCAACTCCAATTTTTTTATCAAATTCATATTTTATACTGCATACTTAATTATTCCAAATCACTATATCAGAAAATAATTTTTATGAAAATATTAAATTTTTACCTACTTCTATTTTTTCAGACTTATAATATAACTTAATATAATAATTTATATTATATTTATATAATTTATATTATATAGATTTATAATATAACTTTCAGATTCATAAATATAACTAAGGACTTACAACTTTAAACGTAGCACTTTACTTACAACATTAAATAACTACAGAAAAGATGACATATTTTTATTAACAAGACATGCAAGACATCATCTTACTGCATTTGTACATTAGTTACCCAAATAGCTATTTGTCCTCCTGAAAGACCAATATGTATACACATATTTTTACAACTTTTTCTTTTCCTTAAAAAAGGGGAGAGGAGAGAGAAAGAAAGAAAAAAGGTGTAGATGAAATAAATTTATGAGAAAATAAGAAAGTTATTACTAATCAGAAAAGAGTTCTTGCTTTTGAAGAGCTACAGAAACTCAGATGCTTAAAGAGGTTATCACACATAGCTACAGTCTCTGCTAGAAGGGAATTTTCTGAGAAACAAGTTTCTAGTAGCACTGGTTTAAATAGGAGGATTCCTAGAAAAAAGAGCTTCGCCTGAAGCGAAGCCCCGCCTAACTCCGGAAACGACGTTGCGGCTACGCGGGATTTTTTCAAACATCACCGAAAATGTCTTAGCTGGACCTCTGTCTCACTTAGAGACAACCAATCAGACGAAAAGTTCTGCTTCTGAAGCACCACGTGATCCCAATCTGAGTGATAATCGATTAGTGTTTGGCGGTCAAGTCTTTGTATTTGTAGTAAATGAAAACGGTAACCTAGCTACATGGGTTTCCTGGAATTGTGCGGGTTCTGAGAATTGTCCTTTTCGAGGCCTAATCCCATGTAGCCGAAACAAAATGTGATTGAGGTATTACACGAAATATGTTTTAATTAAACTGCAACAGAGGTTTTCCAGATTCAATTCTTCATTTAGCTTTTGCCACATAATAATTTGTCCATCTGACCCAAATATATTCAATTTTAGCTTGTCTGAAAATATAATACTGCATTAATATGATAAATCTGCCTACCATGGATACTGCAAATGCCAGACATATTTTCCTAGATTTCTTCTTGATGAACAATTTCCTTCCTATCTGCCCTAATGATTCTTTTAACACTTTCAGCATTATGCAAATCATTCTTCTAAATTCACTGCAAATTACAATGATAATTTTTGGCTCTCAATCAATTTTTCATAAGATAAATCTCTGATTGTTTGGTATTAGCTTGGAAAGTGGTCTACACTTCAGTACATTTTAAACAGTTTCGTGTAATTTCCTTTGTTTTAGTACACCAAAGATAAATGCTTTAAATCAAGGATTTCTTGGATATTTCAAATAATTTTACCATTTTAAAATTAAATTTCTAACAGCACTTATTGTTAATTTGTAGCATTTTACCACACTCACTTCAGACATGATAATAAGTTTCATGTCTGAAGTGAGTGTGGTAAACCATAAATTTCTGTGATGTATTTTCATTTAAAACTAAACATTGTATCATGAAACATCAACAAAAAGATCAAACAAAAGATCTCAACAAAACTTTTGAGTGTCTGAATTATTATGCAAGTTATTTATTCACATTTTTTGAATAAAATACTTTATTACAAGCTATAATTTGCAGTTATTTTTTTTGCAACAAGCAAGGCTTAATATACAGAAAAAATATATTAGGGGGGAAAAAGTGAAGTCTATGTTTTAATATTTAATATGTAAATAAATTTCAAGAATAAAAACTATCCAAAAACAAATGTGAACCGCTGTATTTATTAGGTCATATTTTCATATTAATTTTGGTCCCCATTTATAAAGCAAATGTCATTGAAATCTTGCACAGATATATATTTGCAATTACAATTCAATAAAGCACTTTTTTTAATGTTACACAGAATTTTTTTCATTTAAATTTAATGCTGGATTTTCCTCTAATGCATTTACTTTATGATCAAATGTTGAAGAACTGTGATCTTTCCAGCATCAAATAGGTTAAAAAATAATCTGCCAAATGACATTTCTTCGGAATTTTTAAATTAATTTACCAAATTTCAGCAGGTTTTTCAGATACCTTTCCTTTTTTTATATCATGTGTTGATAATGAAGGATTTTTCAAATTAATAATTCAATATTTCTTTATATTTCATTTCATTAACACTCCCATGTTTAAAATGATGATGACATCAGACTTCTAAATCACACAGCAATTTAAATAAATTTAATATAATCTTATGCCATCTGATTAATCAGGAGATCTTGAATGAAGAGATGATGTCGCACTTAACTTTGTTGCTATGGTGATTAGTAAAAGATAAATTATTTTATTTCCAATTTACTTTCATTTGAAAGATTAAAATCATAAAAAGAACTGCATAAAAGGACTTTTTAAATTACACAATTTTAGTGAAAATGTAAATTTAATTTTTGGGAGGAGGGGCTGTCTTGATATTCTTGGCCATATAAGGCTAAATATAAAATCATTCATATAATAATTAATAGAGTTTCAATGATATTATAATAATGACATACATTAGAATGATTATGTTCAATTTTCTACATTTCTCTTTGACAATTTTCATTTAATATTCCATTACCGCTAACAGCCCTACAATTTTATTTTTAGTCATATACAGCTAAAAAATACTTAGATAGCTAAAGAAACATGTTTGGTACTTTTTGATTATAGTACCAAATTGCTCCTACTGAAAAAGTTGCAAATGCGTTGCCTATTTTGGATAGCAATAGCGAACTTGTTGATGATTAATTTTCTGGTAAACTAGTGTGCAAAAACCAACAGCCATTTTCAAAAATGGTGGCACACTACTCTTTTTGGGGGGGGGGGGCTATGTGTGTGTTTGTTCTTACTCTCCCTATATACACACAGAAACATGTCATTATTATAAAAAAAAGAGAGAGAGAATCATACAAACTTAGCATTGTACAACTTCAACATAATGTACCAACAAAAACAGACATGCACTATATATATAAATGGGTTGCCACATAACTATTTTGGCAAAATATTGCTTTACTTCATGAATACTTTTTTGCAACATTTTTGGGGTAAAGGCAGGGGTAATCAGAAAGTACTGATTATATTTTTAAATTTAGAGCATTTATCTAAAACAACATATGTTAAAAAAATTTTATAAATATTTTCATTATACAGGGTGTTTATAAAGTCCCAGACCCACTTTGAAGTTTAATAACTCATAAAATAATAAAGATTATTAGATTAAAATTAATAACATAAATGGTTAGATAGACTCAAAAAGTTTCATGACCCTTGTCAATGAACTTCCACATGTGCCCCCTTTGTCGCACGGAGAATATCAAGTCGATATTCAATTTCACGCCAGGTACCGGCAAGCATGTCGGCATCCACAGAGGCTATTGCGGTTGTAATTCTGGCTTTTAGGTCATCAATGTTCGACACTCCTGCTGCAAACATTGTCGTTTACAAATCCCCAAAGGAAAAAGTCCAGCGGCGTTCAGAGTGACCAAGGAATTGGATCTCATCGCATGATGGTACCCCAATGAGGTGCTGTACCATCTTGTTGCAAAAAGACATGTGGCTGAAGCTCTTCTAGTTGTGGAAATATGAAGTTTTTCAACATGTCTAAGTATACGACTGATGAGACCGTCTTTTCTGTAAAAAAGAAAGGTCCAAAGACTCGGTCGCGCATTAGTCCACACCACACATTAACCTTTGGAGAATCCCTTTTCGTCTCATGGTATTCATGGGGGTTTTCAGATACCCATATGTGTACATTATGGCGATTAACAATGCCAGAAAGATGGCAAAAACAAAAGAGAGAAAAATGCTTATTAGTTATAAGCAGACGATATTTAGAAAAGTACAGATATTTAGACTGGAAAATGAAATTATAAATTAACCACACGTGCAGATGATATTTACAAAAGTAAAGATATTCAAACCTGAAAAGGAAAATATATAAGTTATTCTATCAATAAATGCCATAAGTTTGTTTATATCTTCATTATTTTATGAGTTATTAAACATCAAAATGAGTCTGGGTCTTTATAAACACCCTGTATATTAAGTAATATATATTTCATTAATATTTTTTATTACATTTAGTGTTAAATTTTTCCCCTTGGTACCTGCGTAAATGTTTGTAACATTTCTATGTTCTGTGTAGAAATGTTTCCCCTCTGCCTTATTCTTTTCCTCCTGTGCATACAATGGATATACTGTTAGTTGCTTAGAATAAATTTTTACAAGCCAAAATTATTTTTCAAACAAAAAAAAATTTTTCCTTTCAGATGAGTTTTAAAAGATGAATACAAATACAATATTTTATATATCACTGAACATATATTGGGTGTTAAATAACAGATACTAATATTAAAAATATCAACATGGCAGACACATTTTACAGAATCTAAAGTATTTAACATATTTGTAATTTTTGTAAAACACAGAAATATCAAGAGTGGTTCAAACATTAATCTTATATTTAAATTATATAATGAGAAATCATTAATGTAAAAGAATATCTTATAACTTATTTACCATAAGAATAGTATCCCTATTTGTAGCTGGCGTACGCGGAGTCCTGGCATTTAGAACAGTTGGAGTCAAACTGTAATCAGGCAGTAAAGTTTCTGACACTTTACTGCCAGATTCTTCAGCAGCTTCCCTAGCTGTTTCACTTGCTTTGCCTAATTTGACAACCTACATTAGAAATCACGCTGTTATACATATCATCAAAAAGGAAAGAAAAAAGAAATTCAAATAAAAAGCTATTATTTATACAGTACAAAGTCCGAGACCCAGACATCCAATATTCGGAATGATCTAAAATCCAGACCTCAAAGGCCACCACCAACCATTTTTAAGACTTTTTTTTTTTTTTTTTTTGTATGCTTTACGTATGCGCATTTGATTTCCCCCTCATAATAACACAGGCGGAGAGTCCCGGTTCTTAATCTCACTTTGGCATTAAATAAAATGACTTATTATTCAAGAAATAATCATTTTAGCACAAATTTGTGCGATCAATAATTTGATTCCATAGCTGCATATCTGCTTGTCATGTATCTGAAACATTCTACATAGGCACAATGTTGATTTTACACCAACTACCCTTAACGCCAACATGGTGAATCATCATTTATTATATTTTTCTTTCATCGCCGCATGTTTATCAACACATGACAATTCAAGTAATGACTCAAGCAGTGATGCCTAAAGTTTTTTTTTTTTTTTTATTTTTTTTATTAGTAATTGAATAACAAAGAGTATGGTAATCTTTTCTGTTGACATGCCATAAAATGCACTAAGAAATGTTGATCAGTAAAGATTTAACACAAATTTCTTTTCAAATGCTAAAAATAGATTTTGTTAATGATACTCATAGGTCAAAAGATTAGATATAGTGCTATTTGAATTAAAAATAACTGATTTGTTTTTAACATAAAGCCAGAACTGGCACCAGAGCTCAAATGGCTGCACCAGGTGGCAGAATTTAGGGAAAAAGAGTAGTTAATATAAGTTTTTCACTGCGATGACAATGCCCTCATCAATCAATTAAGAGACAGCAAAATCTGTAGTATGGTTCTAGATCCAGAAAATACCGCTACCAATACTGAAGAAACTGTTAAAGAGGTTATTGGATTTTTTTTTTTTTTTTCCCCAGTTTACTGGTTAGTCGGAATTCTCAACCCAGCAATTACAGGACTTGAACTAACAAGAACTCTGTAACTAAACAAGAAATTATATCTGTCTATGGAATTAAAGAGAAAGTATTAGTACAAAAAACAAAGTTACTTAAACAACTTAGACTGAAAGAAATGTTTAATAAAGTAAACATATGAATATTAAGTTTTTTTTTTTTTTTTTTGTGTGTGTGTGTAAATTTTGAAACCCTTTAGATCATAAATGCTTCACTATTTCTTAAATCATGATTTCATATTTTTAATTTTATAATTCCTACAAGCCAACTTACTATTTAAATTTAAACTGATGATCTAATACCTGGAAAAATAAAAAATCCAGAATAGCCAATGAGTTTCGATGAGTCCGGATCTCAGACTTACTGTACATGTACATGTAATGCAAGATAAAAATTCCGCAAATCAAAAATACAATATGCCTACATGAAAGTCTTGCTGTAAAATTTACAACAGAAATCCAAATGTATATTTTTTAAAGGTTTAGTCAATTAACCTGTGTACTGATTTTTAATAAATTTATTACTAAGATTCTACATAATCTATAAACCATAACACATAATATAAATTCAAACCACCCAAAAAATATTTAATAAAATTTCATATAATGTAGAAATTAAAATATTCCTCTGATATAAAATATTCATAGAACTAAAAAAAAAGAGGATACGAGACAATTTTTAATCAGTTTCATACTCTAGAAATCCCAAACACTATTATACTAAATGTAATAACTTTGCTACCTCTTTTAATTTGCTCCAACATTTTTTGCCAGAATTTATTAGTAAAAAAAAAAAAAAAAAAAAAAAACAGCCAAAGCAAATTTCTGCATTGCATTTTATTTAATGTTTATGGATGTAATGACATTAGATCACTATTTCAAAGCTATTCTAATATTTCATTAGTAACAAATAATTATATTTATTATCCTTGATATTGGAGTGGCAACGCCACATTTGACATCATCTGTATTTTGTATCTTGTAACCGTTGCTAAGCAATGTCAGAAAATGTTTAAAACTTTATTACTCTAAAAGTTTTACCAGTAGTAGATTGTATGAAAAATACATAGAGAAAGAAACAGTAATAGTAAGCCGTAGTGTTAAGTTGCAATGAATAGAATTTTAATGATCTATCTTCGTGAATTAAGAATAAAATTTATGTTTTTCTAAGAAACTCATCGGTTACTTCAATAAAAACTGCAAAATATGCTACACTATTAACAAAAAATTTAAGGAAGATGGAAATTCTATTTCTTTAAAAAAGCATCGACAAAATAACTGATAAATCTTGTGCTAATTCAAAAATTAACTTTTTGTTCTATAACATTCCCAATGTTAATGAATTTTATTAGTCACCTGTTAATACTGTAATTAGTAATTATTTAATATACTTAAAAGAATTTATTGCATTAGAATATTTAAAATTCTGTAACAATAATAACTGTACATTAAAGAAATGTATTCATGTGAAGCTCAAATGCAGTCAGGACAATACCTAAGTGAGTCAGTCAGTGTTAGCTGTTGTCATAGGCTCTTTTCAAGGAAGAGTTTCTATTCAAAATTCTACAAATATCCAAACTATTTTACGCTTTTACGCGTGTGTCAAAGTGAATAGCTCAGTACTGGTTTTGGAGTAATTTGGTTTAACTCATAATCCAAGCTCACCTAAAGATGGTCAGCTGAGCTGAAACTAGAACTTTAAGCGTTTCAGACTGTTATTACAGAGTAGGTACAGTCAAAAGTCGTTAATTCGGACACCCATAATCCGGACTTCAAAGCTAAAAACTTTCTGCGCATGCGCCGCGTTGGCACATGCGCACAGGCGTTTTACGCGTGCGCGTAAGACCTTGACTACTGCGCATATGCGTGTGCGCAAGTGCAGAATACGTTTTCGCCTGCGCGTTTAATGTATAACGGACGGTGTAAGCTAAAATTATCTAATTATCTATTTCAGTTAATGTTAATGATTGCGTTGTTCCTTAATCTTCGAATTGGATCCCGCTTATTATTTTTTGCAGACTATAAGAGCAATTTTATAAAAGTAAACTTGAACTTTCGATTATGTCAAATAGAATTTCCGATGCTGGAACTTCCAAAGGATCTACAAAACGAAAGTATGTTTCGATGTCCAACAAACAAAAAGTGGAATTGCTGCAAAAAATGGATAAAGACATGAAGAATGTGACAGAGAGGTTAGTGAAAACGAAAAAATTTCGATTGACAAGTTAGTCGGTATTCTCGGCACAGCAATTAACGGGACTTGAACAGCGGAACTTTGTAACTGAACAAGAAATTATGTCTGTTTATAGAATTAAAGAGAAAGTATTATCACATAAAATGAAGCAACTTAAAAAACTTACATTGAAAGGAATTTTTAATAAAGTAAACAAATAAATATTAAGCTTTTTTTTTTTTTTTTTTTTAAATTTTGATACCCTTTAGATCATAATTGTTCTTTATTTCATAAATTACGGTTTCATATTTTTAATTTTAGAATTTCTGCATGCCATCTTACGAGAATTAAACTGATGATCTATAATTCGGAAAAATCGATAATCCGGAATCGCCGAAGTCCCGACGAGTCCGGATTAACGACTTTTGACTGTATAACAGAAACCTTCAACACTGCCTCATTCATGATTAAGGGCACAAACCTAAAGCACTAATCCTTTGCGATACATGAGTTAGCATTACCTTCAAGCATTTTTATCCATAACATTTAACAATACAGATTTATTATTACACAATATTAATATAACATATTTAGCAATACAGACTTTTAAGAAAACCAGAAATACCACATGGAAACAATGTAATAAACCTTTTGGAAAAACTAATATTATCTTTCTCTGTTTTGAAAAGGAAAGAATTTCTGAAATTAAATATTTTCCTGTCCTTACACTGAGCTATGATTATCAATGAGTTAAAAACTGAATCTCTTAAACTGAAAGCTGATTTTGAAATCTACACACTAAAATAGTCATTGAATAAATGTTAGGCAGCTCCAGCAGAAAAACTGGAGCATTATTTCAATTTTAAATTCTATCAGCTGCAAATTCTAATTAAAGATCTTGAATAAAAAGCATTTTTATTTAATAATATTAAAATCAACATTAGAAAATAATAATAATGTAGCAATAAAAAAACTTCAGTCACCTTCATCAAATTATAACAAAATGTTTGATTAAGTGTTCACTCAAAAATATAGTTTATAAAATATACTCCCTATATCTATATCAATCCTTATTTATTAGCCTTCATAAAATTAAATGGTTTTAATTTAAAATCACAAACATTTCTAAACAAACAAGCATAAAACTTACTTGTTCAAGTTCTGCATCAGATATCTGTGGACTTGGCAAAACTAATTTACTTCGTTTTTTTGATGGCTCAAAATTTCCAGACAGCATTGCAGATGGTATATCATTTTCCTTCCGAGTTTTAAGTTTCTGTTTGTCCTTTTTTCTCTCTTTCTAAAATAACACACACACACACACACACACACACAAAAAAAAAAAAAAAAAAAAAAAAAAAAAAAAAGAAGAAGAAGAAGAAGAAGAAGAAGAGATTTAAATGCACATATCATTAATACGTTTAACTATGCCTACAATTTAAGCTTTTCTAAAATAAATATAAAATAGCACAAAAAGAATTTCACAAACTAAGTTTTAACCTCTTCTTTTTCACTTCTAAGTTCACCATCAAGCTGCTGTTGCCTTAATCTTTTGTAGTCTGGATTCATAGGATCATAAGTTTCTTCAGATGTATCATATAACCCAGGAACTGGTTTCTTTTCAAAGGGAATTTCAGCATTATAATCTACAGTCCTCTTCTTTCGTTTACGAGCTTCTAACTGAATGCCTGCCATTCTCAACTCTCTCCTTTTCTGAAGAGCTGCTAAACGTCTTGCTTCTTCTAACTGCTTTTCTCGAGCTTTCCTTTTAGCTTTCTTACCTTGAGTATTGGCAAGTCTAGCTCTAGCTTCGGATAACATTTCCATTTCTGTAGAGAAAAATACCCAAAAACTATTAATAAAAATTTATAAATGCATGACATTTATTTAATTTGTTTGCATATGAAGTAAGAAAAATATTAGCTACCAAAATTTTTTAATCAAACGTATATCACACAAAATCAAAAGTTGAAAAAAACAACTTTCTTATTTCTTAACCTTCAATATACAATCCATGTAAGCCTATACAGTGCTTGACATTTTCATAAAGCTGTTTGACTTTATGAAATGTAGAATTCATCTTTTAGAACAATGGTTTAGATTACTTTTTTTTTTTTTTTTTTTTAATCTCTTCAGGGCTGAGACAACTAGTGCTTCAGTGTGTGTCTTTTAACTGAAACTTTAATTCAGAGAAGAGAAAAAGGGCTGTATGTATCAAATCTGGTGAATAAGGATGGTGGTGGAGAATATGACATTTTTCTTTATGAGAAACTGCTAGACAGGAAAGAATTACATGACAGTAATTTTAATGCAGCAAAAATTCTTATTTGAAAACTTTTTCAAGAAAATCCAAATTTTCATGCAGCAAAAATTCTTTTCGAAAACATCTGAAAAACCTACATTTTTTTCAGAAGTCTATCCATTACATCTTTAAAAAATATAAATTTCACCATCTGCCTCTAGGAAAAAAATTCATCACAAATTATTCTTTTCCAATCAAGAAAGTCACAAAATGGTTTTCACTTGAGATCTGTGAAATCGAATTTCTGTGGCTTTGGTAAAGCTTCCCCAACACCTTTTTTTAAGATCTCCCACAACAATTCTGTGAGCAATGTCTTTACCAATGTCCGACTTAATTGCTGGCATTTGAAAAGACAAGTAAATTTTTTCAGTAATAACTGTTGCATGTTTTCAGTGGTCTTATCCATTTGAAACTGAAAAGGGAAACCACGTCCATGTTCATGATCAACATCTTAGTATCCTTTGAAAAATTGTCCTTAGCTAAAAAAAAAATAATGGATACTGTTAATACTTTATCCACATATGCTTTAAACAATACTGCAGATGTCTCCATTTCTGTTTCTATCACATTATAGAAAAAATTTATTGCTGTCCTTGCCCAGCTTTCAAATCATTATATTAAGCAAATGATTATAACTGCAGATAAAATTCAGTCCATGAGCATGTAATATTTTTAAGAAATTTGAGATTTTATAAAAACTATCTATCAAAAATGTTGTCAACTGTCATTTTACAGGTTTGCTCAAATTTGAGGAAAAAATTTGTCTTAAAACTTTTTAGACACACTATGTGTAATTACTAATAGTCATAGGTAGAACAATTACTAGTATTCATTGGTAATCTCTGTTACATTAGACTGTCTGGAAATTCTTTTAGTTTTCCCCTAGGTAACACAAACAGTTTTAATATTATCTGATAATCATACCTGCCAACCTCTAAAGATAAAAATTTAGAAGATTTCTCCCCCAAATTCAGAAGATTTCTCCAAAATTCAGAAGAACACGAAGAATTAATATCATGCTTTGATATTAAAAAAATAACAATTTATACAAATAGAAAAAAGAAAATTGTACTTACATTAGTAAATCTCAATTAAGTAGTAACTAAAAAATTTATTAGGAAACATAAAACAAGAACTTAATGTTACACAAAAAAATTATTGCAATGAATTTAGAGTGCATTTTTTGGCTTTAGCCAAAAATTCTTTGGAAAATTTCCTGTCATAACAATTAGCAATTAAAATGTTTTCTAGAGTTTTTGGTGAAATTGAAGAACGAAACATAGTTTTGTTTTTCTTTACAACACTGAAGACTCTCTCGCACTCAGCATTACTGTGTGGAATTATGAGAATAGCACATAAAACTCTTGCTAGTCTAGTCGAATATATTTTGGTGTTCCATCAGCTCTTTTTATTCTTTTTAAGGTACCAACGAGGACATCAAGTCTATCTTCTCCAGAACTGGCAAAGTCTTCAAACTGTGCAGCAGAAAATTGGTTCTGTAGTTCATCTAAAGCATCATTATGGCATTAATTTTCTTTAATTGTTAACAAAAATAGAAATTTACCAATAAGAAAACGAATCTTTTCAAAAGATGAATTTTCAGTTTGTTTCAAATTTGCCACTTCAGCATTTAAAAGAACTTCATTTTGCAAAGGAAACTTCCTTACAATGTAATCACAGGCTGAGGAAAAGTACTTTCTAACACATTGAAAAAATTCTTTTTTCTCATGATCTTTCAAAGAATTTACAAGTTCCCTGGTTTGATTTCCAATTATAAGATCATTGTCATCCTTTTGATTTGCCAAGCTATTATAGGCAACACGAATCAACACACTGTTTTTCACAACGGACGGTTTTACAAAATTAGTATAAAGTTCTTTCAAAAGATCATTAAGAATTTGGATAAGCAGGGGAGATTTTGGTGAAGCTGATTATAGAAGGGTATTTACACTTTCAAAAATCTTAATGGTACTTAACACAAAACTTTTTTAATGCTTTGTTCAAATCCGAAGAAAGAAGATAGAAAATCTTTTCCTCCCGGCTAATAGAAGACTGTTTCTTCTTCCCTTCAACTTCTTTAAGAAAGCTGACCTTTGAAAAGTCTTCTAAGCATTTTCTTTTTAAAGGGTTTGATTCTGTGTGTTGGCTTTTCCCTTTTAAAGCATTTTGATTAGAAGCAAAGTTGGCTTTCGGAATCTTATATGCCGACAAATTTGATGGGATCTGTGGTTTCGTTTTGATCTCTTCGTGGAAACATTTTAACAATGCATCCCACTGTTCAATAAACCTTCCTAGCGCTCTGCCTAAGGATAACCATCTTGTGCATACATGTTTCAGAATTTTTCTCGTTTCACCAGAGCACAGTTCTTTAGGTTCTTAGGTTAGGAAATTCTTTAGGTTTTCTTTCCTTTTTACACTTTTTTTCCAGATAGAAAAACACATCAATCAGAAGCTGGTCAATATTTAATGGTAAAGCAGCTGCAGCTTTTTCTTCTGCCAAATTAATTAAGTGGCATGGGCATCCAATAACAATTAATTCATTTTGTTCTTTTTTGAGGAAAGAGGCTACATAATTTTTGTCACCCACCATGACATGAGTATTATCTGCACCAAATGAAATGTAGTTTGATATTGAAATGTTAAGTTGTTTCAACTCATTAATTACCAAGGAGGCAATATTTTCCCCCGTAGCGTCTTCATTTAACAATAGAAGACACAAAAGATGAGTTTTCATTTCATTAGAAATATCACAGAAATATGTGACGACGATGGGATAAAGCTTCCAATCGCTGTCGTTGCTGCCATTGATTGACACCGAAAATGCTGAATTCTGGAGTGCAGCTATCGTTTTACTTTGTGCATCGCAAGCAATTTCGTTCAGATGAAGATGTTTTCGTGCGAGCACAAGCATATTTCTGAGCAATCTTGGAGTCGGGGAAACATCCGTCTGTAAAGTTGACCAGCGTGATTCGCAGCGCTTAGCGGCACGTTGTGTTCGATGAGGAATGCAGTAAACAAACACTCTGCCAAAATGACATCGGCATCCGAATTTGTAGCCGAATTTGAAAAAAAAAATCATCCACTTTCTTTGACGTTGTCGAAGCCAAAGCATTAACTTCATGCTTTTTAGACTTAACATGCTTCACAATGTTGCTTCTTCCAACGTGACTTATTATGAAGTCGCACACGCACACATTGCAAAATGCATAGTTATTTCCTTTGAAGTATTCTTTAATTGTTGGAAATTCGGCTTTGTAGGCAGGCCGAAAATATTGAGAATACGGTTTTTTTTAACTCATTTCGTAACAACGACGTATTAAGAAAATTCATAGCACGTGCAAACAAAAAAAAAAAAAAAAAAAAAGAAAGAAAAGAAAAGAAAAGGAAAGAAAAAGAAAAAACAGAATGCGACAATCCACGCTCACTGAGTCCGAGCTGACTAATTCCCTTGCTGCTGAAGCGAACGTGAAAAAAATAATCTGGCGCCCACAAAGAAAAGAGTGGGAGAAACAAGTTCAGCGCATTGGATTGGCTGGTTAAGCGGCGAGTTGGAAGAAACCGCAGGTAACTAGATTCGAAGTAGTCGGTAGTTGGCGGTAAAACACGATGCAATTGGCGCAAAATTCTAAAATTTCGACAAAAATCACTAAAAACACTTGAAAAAGGAAAAAAATCGTAAAAAATGGATTACAATCGCAAAATCGTAAAGACAAACGCATTTTCGTAAAAATTACGAAAAATTCGTAAAAGTTGGCAGGTATGGATAATGTGTTCTGAGAATGCATTGTGACAACTGATATATAAAATCTATATTTTCATCACATTTTATTTTTTTAATTTCTGCAAAGGCAAAAAAAAGATGCAGGTAAGTACCAAAAGATCTCTGCCATGTTCTGTAATGATGCACTTATGGAATGCACACATTAGAATTATTTTGCAAACTTCCATTCTGATAATTTTTCGATTTAAGATACACCATAGTTCTAATAGACCACTGGAGAATGAAAAATTAAAAACAGTGATTAAAGATGACTGTCACATAAGTGTAATGCAAGTTTGCTGAGAATATAAGTTCATCCCGAAACAATCATTGAGAATGCCTGTTTAAGAAAAAAAAACTTGTGATTTGGATACCTACTGAACTTAAGGGAAATTCATTCAACACAAAATATCAACAGATGTGATATGCTTTAAAGCATAACTAAAATGATCCATTTTTTAAATGAGTGATATATTCTGATAAAAAATGAATTGTTTACAGTAACAATAAATACAACAGATCGTTGCTCAAGCGTGGTAAACCAAATGAAATAATATTCAAACCGATATTTATCAAAAGGAAGAATGTCACCAGTTTGGCAGAATTATACGAGAAATGTTTATTTTGAGCTTTTACAAAAGTATAAAACAATCAGTTCCAGTATGCATAACTAGCAATTAACAAAACTGGAAGATATCTTGGGACAGAACTGTGTGTGTGTGTGTCTGGTATTGGTAAACTGTACAGATACTTTGTCTCATTACAACAAAGCCAAACTACATAAATCTTTAATCAGTTGTCAAATTATTGCAGCTTAGTTGAGATGTGTTATCCCATTCAGTGGCTTACCTAGAATTAAAATTTTTTTTTTTGGGGGGGGGGAGTATAATCACCATATAATATCAATACCGCTCATTCATAACAATACATAATGTCAATCACTATATAATGCTAGTGGAGATTGCCTTAAAATGTCAATGGTGTTATCATTATAGAATGTTAATGGCGATCACCATATAATGTCAATAATGCACATCAATGTCACCATATAATGTGCAATTTTTCTTACTTATAACTTTGCCATTAAAAAACTGAATTTAATCTGAAAATCTCTATAATTATACAAGGTTATCTGAATGCAATACATAACATTCATTCTACAGTTTTTGTATTATTATGTTATGAATGATGCAAGTTTAATAAAATATGAATTAACAGTACAGAAGTACTCACATTATATTATTAGGTCAAAGATATTTCTAAAAGCAGTTTTTTAATTTTCAACAAATCATATGTTCCTTATCACTCTGCACTTTTTTTTTTGGGGGGGGGGTCTGTTTTTTGAAAACATTTACAATTTCTTTTACGAGTATATTTTTATGTATGTATATATATAACAAAAACAATCCATTTAAGTGCATCTTACATATATTATTTCTTAAATAATTTTATATATATATTTTTAGCTTATCAAACAATCTTTCTATAGTACACATCGTAACTGATAATGGTATGTAGATTTTCAAAAATTAATAAATATAAAGAAAAATCTCTTTATTCCAGGCCTGTAAAGCTTCTGTTGCAAGATAACCACTTTGCTCTTGATGCAATTTTTTTGACAAAATTGACATTCACTAGCTAATATATCATTATTACAATCCCACAAATCAGAAGATTATACATTTAAAAGTATTTCAAGTTTTCCTTCATATTCAGATTGGAGAGAAACATTTTTCTTTCAGGAAATTAAAACATTAAAAAAATTAATATTTCTTTATGTTTAATAAAATGTTCTTGTAAGAGTAAGACCATTTGCTTGCCAATCACAAAAAAGAAATTTCAGATTCTTCTTCATTTATTTACTTCAAAACTGTGACTCTAAATAAATTGTACAGTAAGTTTTTTTTTTAATTTACATGCATTTCTTTTAAAATATTGACACATAACTGAATTGCTGCATTGCGATCTATCAATTTCAACTGTAAAATCTTGCTTAATGGCAACATATATAAATATATTTTGGCAAATGAAAATAACACATTCACAAAGGCAGAACATTTTAATCAACTCAAGACCATATAAGCCCCAGAAGATGAGCCCTTATCATATCAATACTCAGTTATCTCTAATACATGAACTAAAGATCTCACCATATCATAACAAATTCATGTTTCTCTATCCAAGAAATGAAACAAAGTTTTTTCAGAAATTCTCTTCTGAAAGATGGGCATAAATTTTATATACTTTCTTGCAAAACAGAATTTCTGCTGGGAGTGTTCATAATAGAATAATATTTTTCTATCACTCCCGTGCAACTACAAATTATTCTTTATACTGAAGAAAATTTTTCTGTCACTTGGTAGCTTATATGTCTTTTAATATCCCAAATATGGGCTATTATCCTGGACACCATACTAGCCTTGACTTCTTATGCATTCCAAATCTAGGTCTATTGATGTCAGAGTACTTATAACGGCAGTAGCCAAATCTTCTCTGCATATCAACACTACAGTACAAATTACAAAGCATTTCAGTGCTTATGTATTTTCCCATCAGCAATGAAAGTGGGCTACCATCAAACCATAAAAACTGGAAGAAATTCTGCCACAGCTGCACTAACCGCTCTCAGGAATTCTGAAGGAACTAATGCCTCTTTAAGGAATAGACAATCAGTATTCATCTTGCTTCAATTTTGTGCTTTGTGAAAAGCTTTTCGGTTATTTGTACTATTTTCATATACTCTTCAAATTCAGTTGAAGTTCTATTCAGAATGCTTTGAATCCCAACTTCCCACAGCCTATTACTATTTTGCGTTCCATTAATACACACTTTTTTTTATGGTGATGACTTAAAATGATGATGAAAATAATCCACTGCTCGGGGAAGGGCAGGTTCTAAATTTTAATAAGTTTTTTAAAGCGAGAAAAATAAAGCAATGACAATTAGTGAATTTACATCCTTTTCATAAAAACAAAAGTTGGCTGATCAAGAATCAACTGCAAAACTTAAACAAAACTGCCGATATGAATGTGTTGTTACATTACACTTATCCATAATTGGTGCTATATTGCACTACTTAATGATCGTTTTACGGTCGATATGATAATAAACAAGAACAAAAATTTCCATTAAAACAGTTTTCTTATAAGTTCTTTCATATATATCTCACATAAATGGATGCTTTCCCTCGTGAAGAAATTTCTGCACTTTCATCAGGTATGATTGAAAAGTATTTACATCATTCCCTTTGTCAACTATCTTTTCCAAAATTACTTTATTGCAAGCATTTATGGATTTTATTTTGCATTTTTTCATATTTTTCTCTCGGCAGCATGGAATTTTTTGTCACAATGTTACCTTCGATTATGATATGGATCATCCACTAATTGCCTTAAAACTTGACTGCATGATTGGCCATCCTACCCCTAGGCAAATTTTACTTAATATTTACAATACATGCCCTCTTTAATTTTAGAATAAGTGAGCCAAGGGTTTTTAGATGATAATGGAAATTCATAAATTTTCTATTTATACTTTCATTTTTCAATAATGAGCTTAGAGACTCATACTCTGTTTCGGAATTTAAATATTTTAAAGAAAATCAAGTTTCTCTTCATCAATTAATTTACAATTTCCAAAATTTGATAAATTATACTTTTCCTGTTGGTGAATTTTAATTTCAGCTTAAGGGTTTGCACGATTAGCTTTAGAATGAATTAGTTTATAGAATTAGAATCTGGACTAGAATCAAAAGTACTTTCAGAAGTAGGGTTTTGCAGATCAGTTTCAATCTGCTTTTGAATCTTAGCATTCTAATATTGCCATTCATCATTACTTAGTATGAGATACTTCGTCACTTGCATTTCCTTTTCAATTTAGTTTTGTGGCAATTTAAAAATAATTTAAGAGGGAATGCTGTTTCATTTACTCATTTTGAAAATAGTGGTTAAAAGCCAGATTTGTTGAGTATGTCACTCTCTGGATTGCTCAACCATAAAATTGATTATGATTAATATTACAGAATCATATTACTCTTCAATATCCCACAGATTAAGAATAATTCAAGCCTGGAGACTAATAACCTAAAGATAGATGAAGCTATTTCATCAAACTATTGCCTAATATTTAGAAATGTTATAAAATGAATAGCAGGGAATAAGGCTAAGGAAGATATACAATACTATTTAATTAAGGATACTAGAGTGACATTTTTTCTTCAATAGCACATGGAATGAAAGAAGTGAAAGGACTGCTGAAGCAACAGGGCCCGGAGTCCTAACAGAAATCAAAGATTGTTTCTTAATTATTTTTTCAAGAACTATTTACTTTTCCAAATGAGATCTCATATGGGGCTTGGGGCTCAATTCAGAGATTAGCAGCAAGATTGTAGGTGGCTGTTTGTGGGCCTCCAAATACTTTAATTTCAATCACTGTTTAGCGAATTATAGGGATAAGCATTAACAAAATATCCATATGTGATTTCTTCTGATGAAGAAGGAACTAGAAGATAAAGCAATCCAAGAAATCCTCATTCAATAAGAAAATTAGCAAAATAATGTTACCTTTAGTTTTCGCCAAATTTTTATACAAAAAATTTGAGTGGGTGCATACGGCACCTTGCATCCTTATTTCGGGTATACCATTCAAAACATTCATTATATAGCTCTGGCATTGCACCGTCAGATTACTTTTAGTTTCATGCTCTGCAAAACTCCTAGTCAGGTAAAATCTGCATCTCATAAGAGTCATATTTTGTTGCAAAAAAGATCAGAACTCTTTGCAAGTGGAATTATAAAATTATCTAGATGATGGGGGAGGAAGCTTCTTTAACCCTCTGACATACAAATAAAATACATGTTGATGCATCCAAAATATACCATTTATTTTGGATCAACTGTGGACACTCATGTGCAAGCTTAGAAACAGACCGTTTTATTTTCAAATTTACACTGCCATACAATAATAATAATATAACTGCATGCTGTTGGCCAAAGACAATGTCTTGGAGACATCAAAGTCTACAATGGCACATGAAATGAATGACATCTCCCGGACATCATTTTACGCCAAGGGGTTAATTTAATGGAAAAAACTGAAAGAGTTTTTAGGACACCCCAATACATTTCTGACTTAATTAATGGAACAAAGTGAATAATTTTTTCCCTGAATTATTTCCTTTGCAGATAAATACAAACACAATATTATTACTTCAAAATAAGGCTTTCAGATCACACTAAAGAAGCCACAAAATGCAGTAATACAAATTTTACATACAGTTTACTGTGTTTATCTTACCATCTTCATCCATATCTTGAGGATCAGGACGAGCAGGTTTTGTTTCTGGATTAGGGTCGATCTCTCCTGGTTTTAACTTGCGAGGATCATCAGCCATATCACCATCCTCTTCTTTTCTCTGAGCTTGATCTCTAGAAAAGGAGGATTCAAATTTAGAATTTACAACAGTATTCAATAATAGATGTTCATCAATAAATAGAGTACATTCCAAAATTAGTTAGACTGCTCAAAACCCAGCATCAAAATTTATTATAATAATCTACAATATATAATTTGCATACTCCAGCTACAAAAAATGTAAATCATTTAATTTTTTATTATACAAAATATGGAGGCTCTTGATTATAACAAAATACTTTAAGTAATGCAGACAGGTAACAAACAGCTAAAATACACTGGTTATAATTAAAGAAAAATCACAAAAATGATGACTATTAAGAAAGTTACATGTACAATTAAATGAAACTGAAACACAGTATACAACACATTGTAAAGGGTAAAAATAACATGAAAAGGAATTATCAGACAATTACGATGTTATAGAAAATACTATATGTATAAAATGAACAAATCAGATATGTCAGTTTGGTATAGGAAAATCACATTCAAAAGAGAGTAAGAACTTTCCTAGAAGAAATATAGCATATACAGTGATGTATGATGCAGTCTATTAGTTCCGTACAAAGTGAGAGTCATTGCTCTTGCAAAGCAATTGCAAGTGTGGCAGATGTCTGAAGATGAGGACTGAGAGCAGCTGTATGTCTTCCTACAGCATCCCAAATATGCTTCATAGGAAACAGTTCCGGTGATCAAGCTTGCCACTCCATGTGCTGAATTGCTTGCTGCTGAAGTTGATCATTCATGATACGAGACCAGTGTGGTCTAGCGTTGTCGTCCTGTAGCAGAAAATCATCACCTATTGCCCCTGAATAAGGGCACACACATAAGCATCAAGAGTTGCATCTCTACAAGACTGAGTATTTATAGTTTCAAGTGAAAAAATATGGAAGTCTGTGAGTCCAACCAAAGAGATATCGCCCCAAACACAGACACTGCTTCCTCTGCATGCATCTCGTTAATAGAGGCTTGAAGGATGATAACACATTCCTAGTTCTCTCCAAATTAATAATGCCTATTATACCTTTTAAGGCTAAACCTAGACTAATCCATAAAGAGAACAGCCTCCCATTGATCAACTATCCAAGTGGACATGTTGATAGTCCACCTCAAACATTCCCTTATATGGCATGATGTTAGCGGTACATAAATGCCACGTCGCCTCACATACATACCTTCTTTGTGAAGCCTTCTAAGCATGGTTGACATTAACACCAACCTTCCGGTGGCTGCAGCAAAAGAGGATCTAAAATGAATCGGAGCTATCGTGCTATTACTTCATGCACATAACAACAATTATCAGCATTCATTATAGCCATTAGTCATCCTTAGCTGAACCTTCTGGATGCCGAATTTGTGGTCAGAAATTGAAGCTATTGCCAAAGCCTATGAACCGCATAAGGACATTGAGACAATTAGACATTGGGCATCTTTTGCCCGATTTTATACTGCCCCTAGTCACCCAATAGCTCTTCATTGCATTTCTTTGGGCAAACGCTTTATGGTCATCGCTATGAATTGTCTATCTCAGTGTCACAGCAAAATTTGTAGGCTCGTTCTGAAACATGCAATTCTATGCTTCTTGCAAAATAATGTATTTTAACTGCAGCATCGATAATTTGCATACTGCGGTTTTGCTCAGCAAATCTTATTCGACAACATATTCAAATTTTATAAGGATTGGCTTACTTCTTAATGAGTTATCACTATGTTTGTGATTTCCCCTAATTTTTAGAAACCAGTGTATTTTAACCACTTAGCAATGCACACTGCGCAAAAAAAGAGGGGGCAGTTTATATCTCCTGTTCTATGGAGCCAATTGACGAAATTCAAATTGCATTTTTCATGTCTTGAAAGCACGATTTAGGATATATATTAGATTCATATATAGCATCATTCTAACATAGGCATTTTGACACAAAATTGGACTTTTTCCTGAAATGACATGCTAATTCCCCCCCCCCATATTTCGATTCTATGACTCCAGGATTCGTACATGTTTCTGCACATGGAAATTAAGTACTTTTAGTGAAAAATTAATGGTACTTATTGGAAATTAAGTACCATTAGTGAAAAACATTAAGGACCTATGAGTAAATGGGAATTGAATAAATTCAATTAAAATTATTATGTATGCCTGAACTTCACTTTTGTAATACCATCCTAAAAATAAAAAAGATCCATAAGTAGGATTCATTATTGTAAAATATGAATTAATTAACATAATTATTAATAAGTATAATAATAAAAATAATAATTATAATAAATAAATAATAGAATAAAATTAACTTTATGAAATTTATTAAGTAGCATTAAATATAATACATTCATAATAGTTGGACATATTTGAAAGAAGATAAGTGACATTTTGTTAGCTTTATGTTGATTTCTTTTCATTTCTCATTTTGTCACATGCTTGCTCAGTCTAGAGGCTAGTAAATAGCAGGTATGTTTTATGTCAAGCAGCATAGCTTAAAATGAGAAGTCAGACGATAATCAGTATGATTCATAACAAAAGACTAGATGTTATCACCACTGCTTGCCTATTAAGATACATGCTGATTAGAACAAACCTGAAGGGCCTGATGTAGGCAGTGTTGGCAAGTTTTGAAAGATAGTTGGGCTCTGTCTGATGCAGTTTGTGTTGTAGCTTCGTGTAGAGTTTCAGGGGTTGTAACCCCGGTAATATACTTTAAGGTTCCAATAAGCCACTAAAGAACTGGAGGTGATAAGTTGTTCTGCATTATTTTAAGTTTCGCTAGATGCAAAAAATAAGTTTTACATGAATTTTTAGATTTTTGTGTTTTATTTTGTGACCACAGTAAGGATAAATGAAATTCAGTAACTCGCTTTAATATGCAGAGATAATTTTCAAGGGTAAGCAATTAGTTATAAATAATTAAATTTGGTAGTTAGGCAAATTTAGACATTATGGATTTAAATGGCCACTATTAAATTTAATTCATTTTTAACAATATTTGCTAAAAAAGCCCTATTAAAATCACAATCTAATAAAACTTCACAGTTTAAAATACATGTAATTTATGACACTGATTCTGAAACTATATTAGCATAATTATACATTAAAAGCTACAAAACATTTATGTTTTGTAACAACAACACTCAACAAAATATTTAAGCATCTTTTTAATTTGAAGTCTTCCCAAACATTTTGGCTGATTTATATAGATTTAATTCTCCTTAAGCATCTTTTTTAACAATCAGAAAATTTGTCTCAACATGGAAACCAATATTCTCACTAGTTTCTGTGTTCTTTATATCCTAACTTGGCAACCTCTCCACAGTGTACCTATGAGGGTTTACTTGATCTGGTAAAAGTTAAATAGTCTGAAACCTCCTGACAGAAATGAAGCAAATTATCTCTGTGTCTGAAAGTAACTGCAATGTCAGACAAAGGTTTAAATAAGCTTCTCATTTAAAAAGAACTTAGAATATAAATGGCATGTTCTGATGTTAACAAAATCAATTACAGCTCATGCTGATGTAATTACACAAGAACAGTCAAATTCAAACTAAAAATGTGGACTAGTGGTCAAAGACTATACAGTTTAATTAAGTTAAAAAGTAAAACTTGCACTTATTTTTTCCCTAAAACTTCGCATAACTACGCACGCCTGTGTGAAAAACCGTGGCACTGGGAAATGAATCTTGTACATTTTTCGTGGCAGTTAAGGGGTTAAGTAATCAAAATTAATGATGTATCACTTGCTGCTATCAGGGATACCAGAAGTGGAGCAACAATTCTGTTTATAAAAAAACAGGAAACCCTTCTTTATGTGTATTTTATATGTCAACTGGCTTCGGTAATGCCAAAATTAAACCAATGGGTTATTTTACAGCTGACATTTTAACAGATATAGAATTATTTACAACTAATATTTATGCTGTAGACAGAAATGTAATGTCATTTGACCCCATATCTGGCATGGATATTCTTAAACAAGGTGAAATTAATATAAATGAAGATGATGTTTGTATTTCTAAGCATGTTGTTAAACAAACTGATTCAGATTATTAACAGATCAGAATTAGAAATAGTTTCTACTACAAAAGAACATGCTACGATTATTGAAAATCCTGTCTCCGATTACAGACATCTCAGAACCAAAACTATGAACACTGAGATGACTATTCAGGTAAAAGATAAATACCTATTATTCATAGGCCTAGACAATTACTTTCTGTCGAAAGAGACATTGTAGATAAACAAATTCGAACTTGATTAGCCGACAGCTTAATTGAATTGTTATTCAATTATTAGAATATTTTAATCAAATTGTAATAGTAAAAAAGAAAGTTGGTATTACAGTCTGTATAGACTATTGTAAATTAAACAGGAAAATATTTAGAGATTGGTATCCCTTACCATTAAGAGAAGATTTACTGGATAAACTACAAAATGCTCATACACTCACTATAGTCAATTTTAAAAATGCTTTCTTCCCCATTACTGTCAACAAAAAAAGCTGAGGTTACATTTTGTTTGTCACACATAATGAACAATATCAGTTTTTTCGTGTACCTTTCGGTCTCACTTTCTGTATTTCAAAGATTTGTAAATTCTGTTTTCAAGAATTTCAGCTTGCAAGGTCATGTTTTATTGCATCTAGATGATATCATAATTCCTGCTAAAGCTGAAGATGAAAGAATTCAGTATTAACTTTTAAATTGTAGAACTAAATTCTTTAGTCATGTCATCGAAAAAGGTAAACTGTTTACATCTCCTCTTAAAAGAACTGCTGTTATTAATTATCCTGAACCTAAAAGTCGCGAAGGCTTTTAGGTTAAGCAAGTAAAATTTTAGGTTAAACTTTTAGATAAAAACAGTTGCTGTTATTAATTATCCTCAAACTGTAAGTCACAAAAATGCAGTTTCCTTGGTCTTGCTGGCTATTTTTGTAAATTAATTCTAAATTTTTCCATAATTGCTCAACTATTAACTGATCTACTTCAGAAAGGTAACGACTTTGGTGGCAATGAAAGAAAAGCTTTCAATCTTTTGAAGTAAAAGTTATGTGAAAAACTCATATTTAGTATCTATAATCTGCACAGCGATAATGAAATACACACTGATGCCAGTATCCACGATTATGGTTGTATTTTCAGGCAAAGATCTATGAAAGATAAATTGTTTCCATTCTGTTTGTTACATGACAAAAATACATACGATTAAAAAAAAAAAAAAAACCACTAGCTATGAACTTGAGGCATTAGCTGTAACACAAGCTTTGAAAAAATTTAGAGTTTATCTTTTAAGCAAACACTTCAAAATTTTTACTGACTGTAATACCATCTAATGTCAGATGGCCAAATTATGTAGGACTTGTAACTAAGATTATGTTAAAGTGACATCTGGATGAGCACATGGGGGTTAGATAAAAGGTAAACGATGGTGAGAACAAATGTATGAAAATGTTTTGATGATTATTCTTTTTACTTTTCTTTTCATTCTAACGTGTCTTAATAAATCTTAGTTTAGCAATAACTAGATGAGTTGAAGTGGTGATTACAATGATACTTATTCATGATGTCTTCCGATGCTTATTTGTGAAGTCATCTCTAACAAATTGGATTAAAATTCAATTGAGATTTATCAATTGGAAACATGGTAATTTATTTTAACTAATGCTTATACCCAATTATCTTTTTAGCCTTTTTAGTAAATAAAAAGTTTTATTTATGTCAATATCTTTTAATTCTGATATGCAATGCATTTAATAGATTACATTAAAACAGGAATTTTAATAAGATTTTGTAAAGATACTTGCAATAAATATTCATAATGCTCCAGGCATTGGGCTGCAGTCCTTCCAATAATAGGTGCAATAGTTCTCCATTGTGTAGGCATGAGTTTTGCCAAATGAAGCAGCTTTTCTTCTTCATCGCGTGTCCATTCTGTTTTCTTGATACTTGGATCCAGCCATTCATACCTAAAATAAAAATCATGATATATTTATAGAATCAGAACTAATTAGCCCTCTATGCACATAAAATAAGTAAATTTAAAGATTTCATAGAGTTTATCAGTTTAATAAGAATAAGCATTGTTGTTATTGCAAAGATCAACAAAAAATACTAAAATTAAAATGTTATTTAACAGAAAATAAATTCAATTTTCCTGCAAAATATCAGGTACAGTAAAACCAAATACGAGTATGAATAAAAAAAATATTTCTGACATTGGCAAAAATCTTTATAAAATCACCCTCCTTTACATTTTTTTAAAAATCGAGTTTTTAAACACTACTAAGTACTGCAGCAATAACTATGATATACATGTATGTATTAATTATAAGGTTGTGGCTATTCAGTTAACTTATTTCAATGCTAATTTAAAGTCTGTATGCTACACATCAAGTTATATGTATCGATATTAAATAATTTAAAGATAAATACGCAACATATGATAACTTATAAATAAAGATTTTCCTAAATTTGTGAACTTAAAATATACAGAAGAATATTTAGTTAATTAACATCCTTATACAATACATTAAAACTTTTCTAAACCCATATGTTAATTAATTAAGCAACAGCATTTATTGAAAAATTTGTACTTTTGAAGCAAACAATGCAAAATTTTAAATTCCCAACAGACAGCATTCAATATCCATGGAATGATGGGAACTTACAGTCTAAATCAGCAGTTCTTAATCTTTTAACTAAAGCATACCATCTAAACAAAAACTGAAAAACTTCAGAACAACCACTACATTTTACAATGATTATTTTTTAATTTCTCAATAGAAATATTAAAAATACAAATATATTTTGCCATTTGCACACCTCATTGTCTTTTGTATTAAATATGCACACATAAAAAACGTTACATTAAAAATTGGTTACCATTTGAATGATAAAAATTTAAGTTATAGTACTTTAATTCTAAAATTAGTACGAAACTTGGGTCTATTTAAGAGAGGTCAGTTTCTTTGTCTGGTCTTATTCCACTTAGTGTTACCCATAATTTATAATCAATTTTTAATTTTGGTCTGCATTTATTTTTCAAATACTATAACATGAAAGAAAATCTTTGTTCACAAAAATAGGTTATGCAAAAAGGAAATACAAATTTAATAGCTTTATTTCAAGTGCCTTTAAATTATTTTTTTCCGGTTCAGCCAAAAGTTAACAAGTGTGTTATTTTTGAAATCTTCGATCACAGGAAATTTCTGTCAATTGTTCTTTTTCTCCACGAGACAAAATTTCAGGTACATTTGAACAAAATCGGTTTCTAAACCAGTTTTCTTATTAATAATCCTTGGGAAAATGTGTTGAAATTATTTTTATATGAAAAAGAATAATTTTTAGTGTTGGTGATTGTTCTTTAATTTTCACATACTTTTCAGTTAGAAAACTTTCTAAAAGTGGTAAAAAGCTTAAAACAGTATTATCCAATTCTTTGATTATTAGCTCGAGTTTTTTTATCGTCGAATTTTTCTTTATCTCTAATGCTGAAAAAATTAACACTTTTTCCTTGTAATCCTAAATTAAATTCATTTAACTTTTCAAAATTATCAGCAAAATGTGCTAAAAGTGACAACCATAATTCACTAAATAAATATTTTTTCAATTGAAATTTTGAATCGCACAGCAAAATTGAATTTCTGATCGAAGTTCAAAAACACAATCTAAAACTTTTCCTCTGGATAACTCTACCTTACTTCGGAATGCACGAAAGCATTTTATGTTCACTGCCCATCTCTTGGCATTAAAAGGTAAATATTCTTCAATTTAAAGCTTGGCTTTTAATAAAATTAAGAACTTCACAGCTTGATTCAAAACAATTTTCAGGTTTTCAGAGACTGTTTCAGCCCGATGCCCATTGGAGAACTGGAGAATGAAGTTTCTGGATATATATATGCTCTCACTCACAAAGTAGAAGTTATCTAATTCGCAAGGTTTTGTTTTAGATATAATCTAAAGAAAATTCAATTGCTTTCAGATGTCCAACCCCCCCCCCTTTTTTTTTGTTCATATAACAAAGTATTAAGCCAAGTTCCATAAAAATCGTGAGAATTTTTAAGAATAAGAAAACGGGAGAATTATATAGTAAATCGGGTTGGCGGGAGAGCGGTCGAAAATCGGGAGAGTTGGCAACTCTGATCAAGGTTTGCCAATTTTGCCTCGTGCAAAGAATTCCAGTTTCGGATTCCGGTGTTAGAATCACTGTTGCTGTAAAATTTCAACAGCTTTATTTTTCCATATATCATACACAATCATATCGCAATTCCATATGATTCTGCTATAAACTGAGGAGTAGCACCTGCCTCCATTTTTTACAGAATTTGCACTTTTTCCATTATCGTCAATGCAACGTGTTTACGTTTTTCAATGTCGCAAGCACTAACATCATGATTGCGTTTCTTTTCTGTAATTGTACTAAAGAGGGCTGAAATTTAAAATATTCTTAATTTATCCACAAGATATCTGGATAAAAAAAGGGCAGCACTAAATAATTTCGTGAAATAACAAAGCTCAGAAAATACAATGTGAATCGTGAACTTGAAAGAAGAGTTGAGTGAATTGTCTGCTTTTTTACCTCGATGCAGATTAGAGGGGAAAAATCTTTTATCATGATGTCAATAATTTGGTATTTCCGTTATGACTCATTATTATTCGGTAATTATGACATCATTATTCGGTAAGTATTTTTTCTTCAATATTTCGTACTCAATATTGCGGTTCCTGGAATCTATAAACTGAATGTTTATACTTTGAGAGGCAACGCCGATTTCAGATCGGCGGATTTTTGGTATTTGACTGTATACGGTTTTCTTCGATAATGTGAGCCTGCCCAGTATTGGCAATTTTTACGTAACTAGCTTCCAAAGCTTTTTCACTTGAAATAACAAAACCTTTCATTGTTTTTTTACTATTTTTGAACTCTGATAATATTGTTCAGTTTTATCCTTTAAACTGGCATGCTTAGATTCAGGACATCTTTTAACAAACGACGGTTTCATAATTAGAATGAATAACAGTGCACCACAAACAGGACATTGAGGCTGACGGTCTTTTCTTTTCAATATTCTTAGTGCTAGTAGATTGTTCTAGATCCATCAATTGTGAATCGTCACTTTTCCACTTAGTCAATCCTAGCCATTTTTCCATTTTGAAAAACTAGGTTTGTTTTATTATTTTTCAATTATTTAAATGTACAACATATTAAGAGTTCTTCAAAAACAAACGACAATATTCTTCAATCGCATAGAAAAATAAGGAATGCAAAGCAACAAGAAGACAAAATACAGCAAATCAACGTAAAAAATTATTCTAATTGAAAATAGAGCAATATGCAAGCCAGCACTGACAATAGGCGCAAGGGACAGCAGCGAGGCAAAAAGGCGCCGGGCTGTCATTAAAACAAGCAGTTCGTCTCGCTGTCTGTCTAAACAGGAAAATTCTTGTCTTATTTGCATACTCCTCCGCAGGTCGACTCAAGTAAAATCTAGAAAGCTTCTGATTAGGATCTGTACCTAGGCAGTCTCGGCCACGTGTGTTTAAAATCAGTCTCACATGACTGGAGTCATCACTGGCAATGGCTGTTTCAGGCTCGGCAGGTACAGTATGGTACTGTCTTGTACGTTCTGTTGATTGTGGTGAAGCTATATAATCAGATATTCATGGTCATTCCATCGATGGGACGAAAAATCCCCATCGATGGAGTTGGCGAATTCAGCGAGCCTTTAAACTGTTTGAGGTTTCCAGTCCGCGCCTAGAGCCTCAAAACTGCATATTCATATCCTTCTTTTGTCCCCCCCTGGGTGTGCCTAAAGCTGACATCTGTATACCATGACATAGTCTTAGCAGGACGGATTGGTGGTCCAGTGTTTAAGTGACTTCTTTCTGTTGTCTTGGGTTGGAGCCCCTGTTGATGGAAAATGTTTTTACCATCCCTCCAGAATGGGGACGTGGAATGCGAGTTGCTGATTATTCCTGTTGACTCAGCTTAGTCTTAGCTCATCGGCTAGACCAATAGGTTAGCGGTTTCTTGGATCGCCTCTAGGGGTTGGGGAGTTTAATTGTGTTAAGGGTGCCTTGAGCTTGCCAGGTCTGAGTGCTTCTTCCTCCTAGCACACTGTCTTATTTGACCGAAAGTTATAAGCAGAGCAGGAGTTTGTCTCTTCTGTCTTATTTGAACGTCAAAATACTTGATGCCGATGTATATGTAAGGGTACACGCATTCGACAAATTTTTTAATCCTTATTTTGTGTCTACTGTTGCCATCGTAGTAATTTGTGCGACATTTACTTTTTTTGTGATTGCTTCTTGTTATTGCTTGTTTGTCTGCATAAAAAAAGGTAAGTGCTGTTACACATTACGTTAAACGTAGGTTAACTTATTCATTCAGAAAAGCAACGATTTGAGCATAATTACTTGAAAACTGTTTATCTCTGATGTCTGAACCACTGTCGTCGTCTTGGCCGCATAAATTACTAATATCTAAACCATTTTTCTCTTAAAGTCTTTAATAAGAATGTTGTTTGTCTTCACTGTTCGTATGTGTTGTAACAGAAAATACTAAAAACCTTTCTTCAATACTCATGTCTGTATTTTCTAAATTAAGATACCTCATACAAATTGATATTTGCTCTTGATATTTGATGACTGGCATAAGGAGTACAGTCAAGTAAAACAGAAAAATGCTTTGCCTGTTTGACCTTATTTAAAACAACTTGCTTAATATTATCCCCCAATACGCTAGTTGTTTTATTTTGAATTTTATCTCCAAGCTACTAGTTGTTTTATTTTGAATTTTATCTCCAAGCTAATGAAGCTATATTTTTGTTTAGTTTAAATTTTATTAATATATACACACATAATAGGGTCAAATTTTGTGATCATTTCTATACATTTTAAAAAATTATTATTTCTTTCAAAGAATTTGTTATTGGAAACCTGGAAGGCTGTTTTGTTTGGCTAAAAACTGAATGACTGAGATCATTCTTTCAATAACATCACGCCAATGCTTAGTCTCTTTTTTGAATAAAATTTTAAATTCCGAATTAACAGGTTTATTATTTCGTAATCATTCTAAGAAATCTGATTAACTCTTTCGTTATTTGGCAAGATTCTACAAAAATACATCTAAAAAAATTTACATCCATTTTTGTCTTTTGGGAAACTGAAACTCGAAACTAGGTTTTGAACCATCCAGGACCATTTTCTATTAAGGTTTGAACTTGGGATGGCAATGATGAACTTAGGCATAATCCGGAATCATCAGGCACAAGCAAATGCGTGTATTTCTTCTATTTTCTTCGACCGGCTGCAATGAAGTTAAAGGTAATTCCCAGGTGAAAACACTTGATAACTCTTTCTGATTATTAGGTTCTTTTGGTAATTTCAATGGTAGCTGAGACGTTGATGGACAAACTAGTGCTAGTAGTGTCAGCTTGGGTATACTTTGGGTTTTGGAAAAACTGAGTAATTTTTAAATTCTGGTCTATTATGTCTTCCTGTTACTTTCTTTTTCTTCATTACATTCTAATACTCTGATAGTTTTTTTCTGTTTTTCTATATATTCCTTCCTATATATGGGGAAAATTGAAAACAGAAAAAGTGGAAGTAAATATGAAAGTAAAAAATAACTATTATAAGAACTATTGCATAAAGCACTTCTTCTTTAAAGCACTCGGAAAGTTATCTGTTTGAAATATTCTACCTTACTTCTGAAAAGTGAGTGTAGCTTAAACCATTGCTTTGAAAATATATGAACTATTCGATCAAATTCAAGGAGGATTCTAGATAATTCAAAGAGGAGGAGGTACTCTTTTGTTTAATAAAGTAAATAAATCAAATTTAAAGTATGTATTTAAGATGTAATGAAATAACGAAATATTTGTCTTCAGTTTTCCACATAGATAAAAATCAGAAAATGGCCAATTTTTGATTTCAGAATACCTTGCATATTTTTACTTCACTTCAAATCTCAAATACGTATATTTTAAATTCAGTGGTACTCCATAAATATGTCAATCCTTTCTTCTCACAAGATAATAATTTTTAGTTTAATAAAAAAATGGTTCATGTAAATATATATATTTTTCGAGTAATTATGCTCAAATCGTCGCTTTTCTGAATTAAAAAGCTTACCTAAGTTTAACATAGTACGTAACTGTACTTACCTTTTTTTATGTAGACTAACAATAACAACAAGCAACCACCAAAATAAATAAATAAATAAATAAATGCTGCACAAATTACTACGATTGCAACAGTAGACACAAAGTAAGGACTAAGCAGTTTTCGAACGCGTCTACAGCGACCCCTGTTCCATTACATACGTACGGCATCACGTATTTCCGTTCACATATATTTACAAGATAAGCTCAACTTATATCAAAAACTGCAAAAAGCATTAACTGATAAAAATCAGAGCGATATAAATAGTATAGATCTTATGCATGAACTACAGTTTTTGCAAACTTTTGGAGAAAATGTAGCATCGCCACTTGAAACCGTAAGCTATATTGCTGTCAACAACTTAGTGGTGTGCAGAAAAGAATTTTGGATATATCCCTATATCAGTCCTAGAGCAGTTTTTGTGCCCTGTTGTAATCACAGTTTGTAAACTACTCTGCGAACAAAAATTTATTCAGTGCAAACTTATTAGATATGTACAGTAACTCCCAAAAGCGTTCGTACACTTACGATTTTCACCGAAATAGGGCTCCATCTATTAATTAAAAGTAAACTTTCTGAATGAGATTTTAATAATAAGATCTATAATCTATTCGTAACAAAATTACACGAAATATTTTTTAAATATAGCTAAATATAGCAAAACTTTATTTTTAGGATATTAATAATCAAAAAATGACAAACATTTTATCTCACAAAAGTCTTCGTACACTGAAATATTTTTGGATAAAAGAAATTTAGAATTATCATTTGCCGCTTTTTTTAATTTTTGCATTGTGGTGGCATTTAAAAAAAAAAATTGTTTGCTTTAATTTTTTATTGTTTACTTCATAATATTCTATTTATTATTGAAAAATGGGTCGCAATGGTAAAGAAATTACAAACAGCATTCAAAAACTGATAATTTTTCACCATAGTAGTGGTAAATTCGAAATATCGCTAAATTAGTTAATTTATCCTATTCTACAGTGCAGTATGTGATAAAACGCTTTAAAGAAGAAAATCAGATTGAAAACAAGGTACGAAAAGGTCGACTGAGAAAGTTAACTAAACATGATAAGAGATTTATTATTAGAAAATTTGTGAAAAACCCACGTTTGAGTGCTGTAAAAGTTTCTGCAGAATTTAATGCAAAGTTTTCTACTTCAATTTCATCTTAAACGATTCGACGAGTTCTCAGAAGCTGAATTACACGGGTTTTATGCCCGTAAAAAAATTTTGTTAGTGAGAAAAACAGAAAGCTTAGGATTTCATTCGCAAAATCAATGATAAATGTACTCAAAATGTACTGGAATAATATCCTATTTGCTGACGAAAGCAAATTTAACATTTTTGGTTCCAATGGTAGAATAACTGTAAGGAGAAGAAAAAACGAGGAACTTCATTCTAAGAACATAGTTGGAACAGTTAACAGGGTTTGTACACATTTCTGCGCACGGAAATTAAGTACTTTTAAAGACTTTTTTAAGGGCCATTAATGAAAAAAATTAAGGACCTACGAGCAAATGAGAACTGAATAAATTCAATTAAAAATATTATTCTATGCCTGAATTTCACTTTTGTAATACCATCCTAAAAATAAAATAGATCCCTAAGTAGTATGCATTACTACTAAACATGAATTAACTAACATAATTATTATTAAGTTTGAGAATAAAATAAACTTCAAGTATCAAGTAGCATTAAATATTTTAATGCTACTTGATACTTGGTTTATCAAGTAGCATTAAATATTTTACACTTATAATATTTGGACATATTTAAAAGAAGATAAGAGATATTTATGTTTTACTAATAGTAAGCTTTATGCTTTTTTTAAATAAATATATATATATATATATGTGTGTGTGTGTGTCTTTTTTTGTCACATACTTGGTCAGTCTAAAGGTTTAGCAAATAGTAGGGAGATTTTATGTCAAACAGCATAGGTTAAAATGAGAAGTGAGATCATAATCAGCATGATTCATAACCAAAAGACTGGATATTGTCCCTCTGCTGCTTGTCTATAGAGAGACCTGCTGATTAGAACAAACCAGAAAGGCCTGATGTAGGCACGGTTGGCAAGTGTTAAAAGTTAGTCAAGCTCTGCTTAATGCAGTTAATGTCATAGCTTTGTGTAGAGTTCCAGGGGCTGTAACCCAGTTAATATACTTTAAGGTTCCAATAAGCCATTAAAGCGGCAGAGGGGATAAGTTGTTTTATATATAAGTCTCAGTAGATGCAAAGAATAAGTTTTACTTGATGGTTACTTGATGGGTGTTAGATGATGTAATCTGAGACAATTACATGGGAAAAACGCTTACTATGAAAAAATTAAAAAGAAGACATTTTAATGAATTACATAGCTAATTTTGCTTTTACTAAGAGCTGTTTTGTAAATTATGCTTTATAGCTATATACCTTCTTTATTTTTCAGATTTAAAATATTGTATAATAAGCTGCCAAAATGAAACTTTATAATATGACAGCGAAAAATAAAAATATTTTATTTTAATGTTATTTTTTAAATATAATTCTAATATGTTACCATTATTTTAATGAAATTTATCAATGTTATGCTTTAAAAAAATCGCCAAAAAATTCTCAGATCTCAGAATTAAAAATTTTCTACAGAAACTGATCTTAAACTTGCCAAAATGTTGACAAGTTGTCAAATTTAGAACCATTTAATAAAAGAATTCACAACCCCAAAAGCGAAAAGTTGTTTAAGAGCTCTTTATTAGAAAAAAATGAATTTCGAAATGCTTACGTTTCACTTCTTGCTTAGAAACTCGAGTATCCCATCATTTATATTAGAAATAGAAACAAATTATAACCCATGAACCCATTCAAAAGAGAACCATATACGTCAGTGAAATGCCAGAAATATTCCTCCAAAATGCTAATTCACACTCAAAATGGCAGTCGTAAAAACAGAGAAATTTCAGATGATTAAAATTAAGGACCTTCTACTGATTTTGGCCAAAATTAAGAACTTTCAAGGACCAAAAATCGATTTAAAAAAATTTAAGGACTTTTAAGGACTTAAGTACGAACCCTGGTTAAGCATGGCGGTGGAGGTGTTCTTGTGTGGGGGTGCATGGCAGCATTAGGACTAGGTAATTTGGTATTTATCGATGGCATAATGAATCATTCTCTTTATTTAAATATTTTAAGAGACAATTTAAACTTATCAGCCCAAAATTTGGGTATTGGAAACAACTTTATTTTTAATCATGATAACGATTCTAAGCATACGGCTCCAAACGTTCGTCTGTGGTGTCTCTATAATTGTCACAGGTTTTTAAAACATCACCTCAGTCTCCAGATTTAAACGCCATAGAACACATTTGGAAAGAATTGGAGGTTAAAGTATAAAAACATGACATCAAAACGAAAAGCGAACTCAAAACAGTCATGATGGAAGAATGGATGATTGATACAGAAATTACAAAAAAAAAAAAAAAAAACTAGTAAAATCAATTCCCAGACGTTTAAAAGCATTGTGGATGCTCAAGAATATCCTACTAAATATTAATTTAACAAAAAAGGAAAATATTTACTAAAATATCAAGATTTTTTTTAAGTGTACAAAGACTTTTGTGAGATAAAATGTTTGTCCTTTTTTTATTATTAATTTCTTAAAAATAAAGTTTTGCTATATTTTAAAAATATTTCATGTTATTTTGTTACGAATAGATTATAGATCTTATTATTAAAATCTCATTCAGAATGTTTACTTTTAATTAATGGATAGAGCCCTATTTCAATGAAAACCATAAGTGTACAAACACTTTTGGGAGACACTGTATATTAATTTGTTTTTAATTTTAAGATAATAAATAGTATTCAGCAATATATTTGGTATCCAATGCGTTTAGTATATTATTTCGCTTTCCTTGCAGTGTTACTTTTTATAACATGTTGTTGTTGACTAATGCTCACTTGTCTGACCTATAGTCAGCTCAAGCCCACAAAATTTTTCATGGCAAGGATTGCAAATATGCCTGTCATTGGCTACAGTCTTAAGCACCTTACAGTGCAATTTAGCTCAGTTTGGCCCCAAATTTGACGGAAAGCACCCTGGGGGGAAATGGGTCCGAACGTCTCCCACCCCTCTTCCCCTACCAGCAACTTTTTGAGAGGATTTTCGCCTTGCCTATTTAGAGTGTCCCCCATGTCGCATGTACATAATACATTTAAAAATATCCATGTTTTCTCTGGAATTCGAACCCGGGCCCTTTGGCACGGCAGTCGGCAATGCTAACCACTACACCGGTTGGGCGGTTTTTTATAACATAAATGTATGTATAATTCTTCAATAAATATGTTTGAGTATGGGTTTAACAAAGCACAAAATGTTTGCATATTTAGACAGAAGATAAAATGTAATTTTTTTTTGGTTTCTCACATTATTATGTTTATAATGCTTCATTTTAAATGTTAACTATAAACAATGTCCCTTTAACATCGTCACTACATAAAGGCGCTCGCTAAACATTTGCACGACGATGCCGATTAGGGTTGGCACACGCCTGGCAGTATGAGCTTGGAAATGGCGGTGACGTAAAGTGTAGACATACCAATAAATCAATCAACTCTGAAAGAATTAATGACACCATTATCTTTAAAGAGACATCATTATCTTTTTGTAGGACCTTACTTATATTTCCTATTAAATACATCAACTATTTTTATTACTCCTTTTAAAAACTTCATTTATGACAAATTTTATAATGACTACGGATAAAAGAACATTTCCGGAAATAAAAACAGATTATTTTGCTAAAACCTATGAGCGGCTATTGATTATGAACAAAGCTCAGATTGATAAATTTAGGACTGTTAGAGAAAAAACTTGAACAGAATGTTGGGTTACTTAATTTTTGAATTCAATAGTTAAAAATACTTTGTTTTTTGCATACTACCTATTTTCCTCTTGCGTACCACCAGTTGAGAAACACTGGTCTAAACATTCCCTAAGTGTTTTTATCATGAAAATTAGTACTTCATTTAGCAATATGAAATTAAAGTTTGAGTTCAAAATGCATAATTTAAAAGGCAATCAGAACATTCCTTTTCTTTGATACAATGACACTATAGTGTGCGGCAGCGTTTATAGCATTATTTGACTTGCATAGTACAATGATGTATTGCATGAATGCGCGCCAGCTCATACTGCATGAATGCATGCCAGCTCGTAATGCATGAATGCACACCAGCTCGTACTGCATGAATGCACGCCAGCTCGTGCAGCATTCGTGTACTGATTGACTGATTCGTGAGCTGCCATTTCAAGTGTGACAATGATATGGATCAGTGGAATGCACAGCATTGTGCCTTTGCTGTTGAAAGTTATTTCAAGAATAACTACTCTGTTATTGCTACCCAGCGTCTATTTCGGCAACATTTCAACTTGGGATGTCATGGGAAAGTTCCAAATGGATGGACCATTGCATTTCCTATTTTGTGTAATTTCCCGTTTTGGTGACATTTCCTGGCCGCCTCGCTCACCTGATCTTTCATGTGCAGACTTTTCCCTTTGGGGCCACCTGAAACAAGAAGTTTTCCGAACACGTTGTGCCACCATTCTTGAGTTGAAAGATCGCATCAGAACTGCCATCGGCAATGTCCCAGGGAATATGTTATGCCGAGTTAATGGCAAGCTTTTAACGCCGCCTAGAAGAATGTGTTGTGCAGAGGAGGCATCATTTGACAGACATCATATTCAAAAAGTAATCCACGCAATGGACAATGACTTACACGTTAGTAAATGGCATACCTTTATAACTATTAATTGACTTAAGAGGTAATAAATATATTTCAGTTACTGCCTTATGGTGTGTTTTTAATATCCCACTATAAATGCTGCCGCACCCTGTACTACCTAAAAAATCACTTCCATTATTATCCTTCCCATGTAGTATAAATGCCTCTTCTTCCACAATGAAGTCATTTATTGGAGTTCTTTCTTCGTTCTTACTGAAGTCATTAATGTATCATTAACCAACTCATTTCTTTAATACTTACTTTATTTTGACTACCTGAAGAGTAATTTCTTAAATTTAAAATGCTGTCTGAGAGCTTTTTTTTTTTTAAACATATGCTGGTATTTTTTTTAATTATAAAGCACTTATGCTCGATACATGAGAACACTGGGTTCAAATAATAAATGAAAATCCTGATTATATATGAAAAAGCAGAATATCATACCATCTGGCTTTACATTGTTTAGCTGATTTCCTATGAAGGAGAGATGCAATTCTAGACCACTGATTTTTGCCATATTTCATAACAGCAGCCTTAAGTATTTCATCCTAAAATAACAGAAAAATTATTAAATTCTCTTCCAGACTATTCAAAAATAAAATAACTATATAATAAATAAAAAAAAATATGAGCAAGTTTAAGCATTATATAACAAAAAGTAAATAAACTATTCTTTAAACCTGGAATTCCAAAATTAGTAATTTGAATCCTAGAATTTTCAATATTGATAGCATTCATTTCAAAACTTTAAATTTCATTAACTTTACAAAATGCAAAGGAAATGAAGAAAGAGAGGAGGGGGAAATTGTTAAATCTTGTAACTGATCTATTAGATATACAAAAGCTTCTGAATTATGTTTTGTGTATTATGATACACAACTCATTAAATATTACATATAGACTGAAGAGCAATATTGAATAAGGGATAACTTGCATTATGCCAATTCTGAGTTGTGTGCAAGCCCAAAAGTGATTTGCAAATGATGTAGGCAGCAATTTGACAAGATAAGGAGTGCTGCTCACGTTACCAGTAAAAGTCAAAAGCAAAATGGGTAAGATTACAGACTTAAGCCTATTTGATGTGGCCAAATCATAAGGGTCATTCCATTTCAGAGGTAGTGCAGACATTTGGATTTTCACACAGCACTGTGTCAAGGGTGTGTGTGAGTATGTGAATTCCAGTAAAATCATTCCTGCCAGTGTCAACTGCCGCAGACAACGAGTGGATGATTGAGGTCATCGGCAGTTAGCCCACACTGTAACAGTGGATAGACAGGCCACAATGCAACAGATCACCAGTCAATTTAACAATGGCGTACAGCAATGTGTACGCTGTCACATCATACAAAACCATTTCCTCTCAATGTGGTACAGGAGTCATTGTCCTACGAAAGTCCCTCTGCTGACAAAACATGGCGTAATGATTAGCATGGGAGTGTGAACATCATCAATGGACCATCAAGATGTGGAAAAATATTACCTGCAGTGATGAGTCAAGATTTACATTGACAGCCAATGGCAGAGTACGTGTATGGGTTGATGGCAGAATACGTGTATGGTGTAACATGAAGCAATGGATCTTTCCTAACAGCAGGGGACTCTCCAAGTTGGTGGAAATGGTATGCTTGTCTGGGGAGCGTTCACATGGGCTGAAATGGGACTCCTGGTATGCGTGACATTGTCTTTCACAGGTGAACGTTATCAGGATATATTATATACCACCGTTATTAAGTACGTGGTCATAATGTTTTGTTTCTTTAGTGTATACCACTCATAATGCTATGCAGTTTAACATGAGAGCACTACTGTGAATGCGGATAATATTGCCAAGCAATTTTTTATAAATATTTATTTTCAATAAAAAAGATTGCTATACATATGATGAATAAGTACAGAAAATATTACAGAAATAGCTCTATTTCTTTTCTAAAGTACAGTTACATCTATTTTTAACTATAGTACTTGCCACTTATTAGACTCAAAGGTTAATAAAATCATCCACTTAACCTTCCAGCACAAGCATCATGCACAAAGTTTATGACAAATTCGGTTTTTAATGAACTTTTTCACATATCGCAGCTGAGACATTTAATTTCATTTTTATTCCTCCTTTCAACCCTTCCCCACTGCATGGAATGTGCCAAAAGAAGTCATATGCACCTCTTTTATTTTTACTGGGCTTTTGTGCTACACGGCAGCTTCTTCATAAAAACTGTGACACACACGCGTTAGTGGGTTAAAATTCGAAACTTTTTTTCTCAAATATTTTGTAATTTTGTGTTATTAATTGACATGTATTATTTTAATTTGTATAAATTCGACTCTATATTTTTTATATCAGTTTTCATGGTAAAAAAATATGTGCGACCGGCTGATTTTTCTAGCATTCTTCAAAAATTATCTGATGAAGAAAAAGACGACAAGGAAACCTTTTGGATGTGAGAACAATAGCGATTTGTGTGAAGAAAATATAGAGATAAATAATATCAGCAGTGAATCAGAACAATAAATTTTGGATGAATATAGAAATATAGAAAAAAAGAATGATTATATGTTTGTAAGGATAAATCTTCTAAGTGGCGAAAAAGTATGCAAACTGTTCAAAGTTGAATAAGATGAATATTGTGAAAGTGCTACCTGGCCTTAAAACCATGCCAAGGATATAAATGATGAAATAGGATCATTTTTTAAAATAACTGATATAAATACGCTTGATGAAATTTTGGAATGTACAAATAAATATATAAGTTTGCTAAAAGGCAAATACTCAAGAAACAGAGACTGCACTGCTACCTCAAGATGCACACTTTGGCACCTCAATGATAACACACTTTGGATTGTTATTTACGATGGGAATAAAAAAAAGGACAGCATGTAAATGTAAAAGAATTGTTGTCAAGTGATGGCACTGGAACTGAAATAACAAGAGATGTGATAAGCTACAAGAGATTTTTATTTCTGATAAGTTGTCTTAGATTCGATGATAAACAAACAAAACAGGACAGATGAATATTAAAACTAGATTGGAGTTTAAAATATAGTTATTAAAGAATAAATTTAAAAGTTTCTATAATGAAATACATAATTGCCTTTCGACCTGACTAATATAAGCATTTAAAAATAATTTACTTTCATTTGAATGTGACATCATTTGTATTTTGCAATAATAAGGTTAATATTTTATTTCTTAACAAATTTATTATCAATATTCACACACTTATGCTGTTTTTCGTGCAAAAAATGGTAAAATAATGGATGTTGTAAAAATTACGATGCACATGTGCTCATGTAAAATTGCCAAGTGCACTTGCTGGAAGGTTAAAACATTCCAATTACCAGGAACCAAAACAAATACATACTGATCAATAGAAAAAACGCCATTTATTAAACTCAGAAAATGACTAATTCTTCAGTGTCATAATATCAACATAGTTTGTAGTTCATACATTTCTTTATTGTAGATCTTGGCTTAGTTATCGTTCAGGTATGTAGTGTTTCATTAGCACAGGTTTGACAGAAATTTTTCTACACCCCCAATTCGTAAGACACTGTTTTCAAAGCTATTCATTTGCAATGGAGTTCAGAGTGACTAATTTCCTTATTGAAAGTTAATAAAAACAAATGTCTTGTATATGTTCAGTTTGTTCTTTCTTGAATACAAATTGATAAGAAATGCAACTTCTACATCCCATTTAACGTTTATTCATTAAACATCTTCCCTTTGAGATGCACATATTATATTCACAGTGAATTTAAAAAATTCATAAAAAGCTTTCTAGCTTTACATTGACCATCTTTGAATGGAAAGGGAATGGTACTGTAGGCGCTCCTTTCTGATAGAAAAGGCAAAGAAAGCAATAGTCATGAATGTAATCATGAAGCGACAAATCAAATTAACAGATTAAGTGCTGTATTTCTACTAGCTAAAAATATGATTTTTGAAAGTGAATAAATCGCTGGAAGAATAATTTTTTTTAATATGTTTTATGCTTAGTTTACACATTGAAAAAGCCAAGCGAAAATATTTAAGCCTGAAAGAAAAGATAAATAGTTTAAAGATTTTGAGGTTTTCGCCAAGTGCCACCAGAGAAAAAATGAATTTAAAATGACAATTCCCCAAACATTGTGTAATTTACTTAAAAAAAGAATTATAATTGATGAACTAATAAAAATGCAAATGTCTGAAGGAAGAGCAAAAAGCTGGAAAATCGAGAGATGTTAAAACTACTCTTTAGGAATGATTTCAAGCTATGAAACTAAAAATGTTTCTATTTCTAGAGCTCTTTTCACTATAACAGATATGAAATGCACTGAGATAATAACAGAGAATTTTCTATCAACTGACAGATAACCTCACAAGTTGGAAAGAGAAAAATCTAACGTTAATACATCGTTCAATAAGTCTCAGGACTAATAAACAGATGGCGTTAGTAATATTAATTTGACTTTGTTGTTCAAAAGAACTGTACAGAAAAGAGATAGAGGGTGCTGCGCCGCCCGTATGTGTAGCTAATTAAAAGTTTTCACCAGAGAGAGTTGAGAGATTGATGAGAGTTTTTGAGAGTGGTATAAAATAGATATTCTGTAATCTGTATATAATACTTGTATATAGTCTTCTCTTCATAAATAGCTTTAGTTAAAGGAAAATGTCTTTATTTGGTATCATAACATATCAAGATCCACCTATGCCACGTATGGAATATTGAGTAAGTTATTACATACATCAAGTTTTTGGTAGCATCAGACCCGAAGGTGAGCCATTTCATTTTTATCTGCATGCAATTTATCTTTGAAAATGTGTTTTGAAGAAACTATCGAGAGAAATAGAAAAATTAGAGGTTCGGTTCGTACCAGTGTAACAAAATTAATAAGGAAATTGGAAGAGGAATTGCAAAACAAGAATCTGAACCTAGAAGTGTTGCAGGAATCACTTTCACTGTTAATCGAGAGAGCTTGTTAAAATATGATGAAGTTATTAATGCTCAAAGCACTGTTCAGGAATTAGAGACAGAGGTAGAACATTGTTTAGAATACAGCGAATCCATCATTAGATGTTAATCGAAAGTCAATAGATATATTCAAAATGTGGGTAAAACCGGAACAATTTCACAAGTTTCGGAAATCAAAACTAATTATAATACTAAATTACCTCACATTACTTTAGAAACTTTCAACGCCGATTTATGTAAATTTACTGAATTTTGGGCTCAGTATAAAGCTGCCATTCACGAAAACAATAAGCTTCAAGATGTTGAGAAATTTAACTATTTAAGATCTTTACTCATCAGTTCAGATGCAAAATCTATAAGCCATTAATAGGAGAAAACTATAAAAAGGCCATCGAAATCTTGACTGACAGATTTGGGAAAAAAGAAATATTAGTTAGGGCGCATATGAACATTCTCCTAGCTTTGGAGCCAGAGCCAGTATGTTGTTCAAGTGATGTATCCAGTTTAAGAAAATTACATGATGAAATAAGGGTTCAAACAAGAAGTTTAGAGACATTAGATATTAATTCTTATGGCAATCTATTACTTCCTATTCTATACAAGTGTATACCGCAAGATTTAGGATTACAGTTTAGTAGGGAGTCAACAGTGTCAGATTTATTGTTGTTTCTAAAGAGAGAAGTGTGCAAAAAGTCATTAATCAACAAACACTTTCAATATCAAGCGAAAAAAATACTGACAACTATCGTAAGAGTGTTGCTCCAATTAAAAAGAAAAGGGTATCAGCGGCAATGATTAATACATCAGTCAAAAATTATATGTGTGACTTTTGTCTTAAATCTCACCTCTAAAAAAACTGCGACTTGAGTATTTCAGAGAAACACAAAGCGTTATATGATCAATTTAAATGCAAGCGCTGCTTAAAAAAAGTCACAAAAAAACATTTTGTAAGGCGAAGTGGGTTAAATGCAATATTTGCAAACCTAAGTTGCATTTAGAGAGCCTGTGCAATGCAGATGTGCAAGAAAATAAATCCATAAAAAATACTGCGAGTGCACCAAAAGAGACAAATGTTAGTTCACTATTCCTCGAAACACTGAGTAAGCAAATTCCTAATGATGTGATTTATTATCAAACAGTGAGAGGTCAACTACTTGGAAATAATTCCCCATTTAACGTTAGGTTGTTATGTGATTCTGCTCCCAAAAAATCTTATGTTTGTCAATTTATTTCCAGAAAAGCAAGTTTACCAACTATTGGTAGAGAAAGATTAAAAATTCATACATTTGACTCTTTGAATCCAACAGTACGAGAATTTAAAAGGAAAAGACTTTCTTTAAAAAATAAGACCAGGTTCACTCTAATCATCGAAGCACTTGAAGTAGAAACCAAATGTTCCAATGCATTACCCAGGCCATCTGCAGAAATTATACACAAGCTTTGCCAAGAAGGATTTGACTTATCTGAGAGCTGTGATAGTGAAGTGGCAGAGGTACAGATTTTAATTGGGAATGATTATTTGAACTGCAATTTAACGGGGAAAACACATTGTTTAACAGACTATTTAGTATTGTATGAAAGCATATCCGGTTGAACGTTGAGTGGAAGCAGAGTGTAAGAAGCTAAGTTCAGGGTCAGAATCCACCGGTTTGTTTATACACATTCATTTGGAAGAGGAATTAAAAATATCGGAACAGATTCGTCAGTTTTGGGAGATTGAAAGTCTAGGAATTTCGGAGTGCACGTCGGAAAGGAGCGCTGCTGATAAGCGAATAATTAAACAATTTGAAGAGGAGTTGAAATATGTAGACAGAAGGTATGAAGCTCGCTTGTTGTGGAATAGGAGTCCAGAGCATTTGGAAAATAATTTTGGCTTGGTGAAAAGGCAGTTCGAAAGGGTGCGGCAAGAGTTAAAAAGTAACAGCTTTGTGAGGGAACAGTTTATGGAAATAATTAAATTTCAGACACAAAACAACATTATTCAAGAGTGTGAGGATATGAGAGAGGGATATTTTATGCCATTCCGAGCAGTGGTCCGTAAATATAAAAAAAGCACTCAAGTTCGAATGGTATTTAATTGCAGCAGTTGTGAAAGGGGAAAGCTATTGTTAAATGATTGCTTAGAAATGGGCCCAAACCTAAATCCGAATACTTTGGATATCATTCTTGCCTTTCAAAAATTTGAAATTGGATTCTGCATTGATATAGAAAAGGCATTTTTGATGATTGAGATAGCAAGGGAGGATAGGCAATATTTAAAATTTATCTGGTATTCTAATAATAATAGTGAGGACTTTAAAATTATGCAAATGAACAGATTATTATTTGAATGTAATTGTTCACCGTTTTTATTGAGTGCAATGATCAAATATCATTTAAAGAAATACATGGAAACAAACGAAAACTGTGCCGAGATGTTAAATAGCTCACTGTATGCAGACGATTTGTGTTACGGAGGGGAAAGTGTAGAGTCAGCTTTCAGTCTTTCATCAGAGGCAGTATCTATTTTGAGAGACGCGAGTTTCAATTTGAGAAAGCTAAACACCAATTCTAAAGAGCTGTTTGACTTGTGGCTTCAGAAAGGGTTGTGTGAAGAAAGTAGGTTTGAGAGAGATAGTAAAGTGTTAGGCTTGGTGTGGAACACAGAACGATTCTAAACTACTCAACAGTGATGTAACATCTACTCAACAGTGATAGATGTTACATCACTGTTGAGTAGTTTAGAATCGTTGAGAAATAGTAAAAGATCGGTGTTAAGCACAGCAGTTAAGGTGTTTGACCCAGATTGATTTATTTCTCCATTTGTGATGAGAGTTAAAAGACTGATGCAGGAAATATGGGAGAGAGGTTTGGAGTGGGATTCAGAGTTACCAAAGGAGTTACGGTGCAAATGGATAAAGTGGTGCGCTGAAATTGAGGAATTAAATGCGTTGAAAATAGAGAGGTACTACTTTCCAGAAGTTCTAAGTAAAAGTCATTCGGTTGAAATTCTTATTTTCAGTGATGCGTCAGTAGTGGCATATGGAGTGGTGGCATATTTTAGATATAAGAATGAAAGAGGAGAGGTATGTATGTCATTTATAATATCGAAGAATAGGATAGCTTCATTAAAAAAGTTGTCCCTTCCTAGGTTGGAATTGATGGGGGCTATAGTTGCAGCTAGGTTAGGGAAGTATTTATTGAAAATGTTTCAGGATTTGGTAAGTAGGTTAGTTCTGCGGACGGACTCAGAAATTTGCTTGTGGTGGATAAAGGGGTCAGTGCGTGAATAGAAGCAGTTCGTGTCGAATAGATTGCAGAAATACAAGACTGTACTTCGCCTCATAAGTGGAAATATTATCCAGGGTCAGAAAACCCAGCAGATAAATTAACTCGTGATGAAACAGCAAATGCATTGGTGAAAGATAATAATTGGTGACATGGTACATCATGGTTGAAAGATTCTGAAGATCAATGGCCTGAGCAGAAGTTTAAAGTAGAAACTGATACTCAAAATTTGGAACATTTAAGCACTTATGTTCAGGTGACGGCTCCAGAAAGAACAACTGCGTTAAACATTACCAAATTCAGTAGCCTGGAAAAATTGTTGAGAGTTACAGCTTGGGTAAAGCGGTTTGTCGCCAAGCTAAGAAAACGTACCTGTGAAGAATGTCCTCTTACTGTATTCGAGATCCAAGAAGCTGAGGAGTGCTGGATAAAACAAGTCCAGAGAGAGAATTATTTTTCGAATATTCAACAACTAGAGAGGAACAATCTAATAACACCAGATTCGAGGCTTTACAGTTTAGCACCATATCTGGACAGTAGAGGTATTTTGCATGTAAGAGGTCGTTTGGAATAAACAGAATTAATAGATGACGAAGAACTTCCCATTATTCTGCCGAAGTCGAAGTTCACCGAACTAGTGATAATTAGTGTACACATAAAAGTATTCCATTCCATAGTCATGGCAACATTGTCCAAAGTCAGGAATAAATTTTGGATACCTAAAGGAAGACAAGTAGTAAAGAAAGTTATCAATGCTTGCCTGGTGTGTAGAAGGTTCGCAGTGAAGCCCACTAATTAATTAATGGGTCAGTTACCAAGAGATCGTGTAGTCCAAAGTAATCCTTTCACAGTTGTAGGCATTGACTTAATGGGAGCGGTTTACTATTAGAGAAAAAGCAGATATCCACAAAAAGGTGTACATAGCCTTATTTACATGCACCATTACTCGTGCTGTACACATTGACGTGGTTTCAGATATGTCAACAAAAAGTTTCATTTTTTCATTACGACGTTTTTTAGCATGAAGAGGGAGCTGCAAAGTGATTTATTCAGATAATGCCAAGAATTTCCGCAGCACATGTGAAATAATTAAAGAATTTAAAAGAATCGGAGCAGAGCCAAGTGTAAGAGATTTCTTGACATCCAAAGAGATAACATGGAAATTCATACCTGAGCGTTCCCCATGGTGAGGAAGGTTCTGGGAGCGTCTGATGAGAAGCATCAAGGAACCTCTGAAGAAAATCTTAGGGAGAGCATTACTGACTTTCGAAGAGCTCTCTACAATATTAACTGAACTTGAGTGTGTGTTAAATAATAGACCTTTAACGTATGAGAGCAACGAGCTGGGTGAACCTCGCCTGCTCACACCTTCACAGTTTTTATTGCCAGGACGTGGTACATTTAACTTTCCTGAGCATTTCTTGGAAATTTTTAACAAGGTGTCCAACAAAGAGACTTTAACTAGGAGGAGGCTTTACCAATCTAAGCTCTTAAAATTAATATGGATCAAGTGAAAAGAGCAATATTTACTCCATCTTAGAAATGTGCATAACTTTGCTAATTCTAAAACTCAGCAGAACTTGAGTGGAGACGTTGTGTTGATAGAAGGACCAAAACAATCCAAACTACTTTGGGACATGGGTGTAATTGAAAATGTGATTATAGGAAGAGATGGACAAGTTTGAGCGTGCCTCGTTCACACACCCTAAGGACAATTCAGAAGATCGATTCAGATGTTATATCCTTTCGAAATTTAATTTAGAACTTTTGATATTATTGAGTTCTTATTATTATATTATTAATTATTATGTTCATTTGTGGTTTTGATATATACTAGTATAGATTATTCTTTTATATTATCCATTTATATATGTTGTACTATTTAGTATTAATCCATTATTAATTGATGGTAATATTGTTATGTAACCAAGTTTGTGTATTCTTATTAAAGAGTACAGGTGGGGAGTGATGTAGAAAAAAGAGCTAGAGGGCGCTGCATTGCCCGTATGTGTAGCTAATTAAAAGTTTTCACCAGAGAGAGTTGGTTGAGAGATTGATGAGAGTAGTTGAGAGTGGTATAAACTAGATATTCTGTAATCTGCATATAATACTTGTATATAGTCTTCTCTTCGTAAATAGCTTTAGTTAAAGGAAAGTGTCTTTATTTGGTATCATAACATATCAAGATCCACCGATACCGCATATGGAATATTGAGTAAGTTATTACAAGAACTAACCTTCAAATGACACGTGTCTAATTTTCATGGCATTCGGACCGGAAACAGCAAAGCTACTGTGGTGAAAGTGACACTATTTGTGCATTTATGGACAAAATGGAGAAAAACTAATTTTGAGTGTTGATCAAACATTGCTATTTAATGGGCAAAAATACAGTGCAAGCTCAGCATTGGCTTCAAAAATGTTATTTGCCCCATCGAAAACAACCATTTGCTGTCAGTATGCTGGTTTCAAGTGCAGTCGCACAAATACAAATGATGCGGCACGCTCGGGTAGGCCAAATGAAGCAGTCACTCAGGAAAATATGAAACAAGTGTTGAAAATTGTGATGAATGACTACAAAGTGAAAGTTTGTGAGATTGCTGTGATGGTAAACATATCAACTGGAAGTGCGTGTACGATTTTACATGAAAAGTTGGGCATGAAAAAAGTATTTTTCAAATGGGTGCTGCGTGTGCTCACAATGGAGCAAAAGCAACGCGTCGACGATTCACACAGCTGTTTGTCACTGTTTACTAACAATAAACAGAAATTCTTGCATCGGTATGTGACAATGGACGAAACACAGATTCCACTATTTCACTCTGGAGTCGAAGCAGCAATCAGCTGAGTGGCATGCAGCCTGTGAAAGTCGTCCAAAGAATCCAAAAATGCAATAGTCAGCTGGCAAAATCATGGCATCAGTGTTTTGGGATGCACAAGGTATAATTTACATTGACTACCTTGAAAAGGGAAAATCTATTATTGTGCTTATTATATGAGTTATTGGTGTGTCTGAAGGACGAAATTGCAAAAAAATGACCACACATGAAGGAAAAAATAATTTTCCACCAAGACAATGCCGTGTGCCACAAGTCAATGCAAATACTGGTTACACTGAACAAGATGGGCTTCACTCTGCTTCTCCACCCATCATGCTCCCCAGATCTAGCCCCAAGTGGTTACTGGCTTTTTGCGGATCTCAAAAAGATGCTCCAGGGAAAAAGATTTGGTTCAAATGAGGAAGGTCATCGCTGCCACTAAAGCTTATTTTGTGGACAAGGACAAATCGTTTTACAAGAATGGTATCGAAAAGTTAGAAAAGTGTTGGAATGATTACAGAACTCTTGATGGTGATTATGTTGTGAAATAAATGTTGTTTTCTTAGTCCCAGGACTTATTGAATGATGTGTTATTTATCAGAAACTGCACAGTAAGAGGGAAGATGCAAATGAGAACTGGATAAAAGACATTTTACCTGGGCTGATAAATGGATACAAGTCACACGAAATTTATAGCATAGATGAAACTGAACTGTGTTTCATTATAACATCAGAATATACATTAATATTTTAAGTGAAACAGTAGCTGGTTTAAGAAACTGGAGGAGCAAGTTACAGGATATTAAGGCATAATACAAACCCAACAATTAAAAAGACAATGCTGGTTATTGTAAAAGAAGAAAATCTTGATGTTATAAGAGAAGTCAAAAATTATCTCTTATCATAGCAAGAAAAAATCACAAATGACAAGTAATATTCTTACTAATTTTCTTGATAATCTTGTTATCTTAACCAGATTCAGAAATGTATGTATGCATGGATGTATGTGTTCATGTATGCACACACATATATGGTTACAGCCAAAAACAACGCAAGGCGAAAACGTCGTGCTACAAAACATCGCAGTCCTAAAACATCGTGGTACAAAACATCGTCATCGAAAATAAAGCGATTAAAAAACTTCGCAGTTTAAAAACATCATCGTTGAAAATATCGTGGTAAAAAATAATGTATCTACAAATCGTCGCATGACAATAACATAGCAGACATGCTTTTTTTGTGCTTTAATAACTGTAAATGGATATTCCTATAATGATTTGTGAGTGCAAGATGGAAAAAAAGATAATTTTTACTTTCATATTTTTATTCACTAATAAATTTTTGCTGAGAAAATAAGAAGGAAACTTAGGCATAGAAAATTAATGCAACTTATAGCACTCAATAGAATTTTAAACCGGACATAGTTAACCAACAAAGGCCATTAATAAATCATTTTTATGAAGTTTTTACTGGTAATTTTTAATGAAAAGTATAATCTATAAGTTGCCTTTAATTAATTAATGCAATAATTTAACTTTTTCAGCAAAACTTTATTATTCAATAAAAAAACCGTGAAGTAAAAATTATCCTTTTTTACATCTTGCACTCACAAATCCTTATGAGAACCATATTTCCATTTACAGTTATTAAAACCTGAAAAAAGCATGTTTGCGATGTTATCGTCCGGTGATGATTTGTAGATACTTTATTTTTTACCACGATATTTTCAACGACGCTGTTTTTAAACTGCAAAGTTTTTTAACCGCTTTATTTTTGACGATGATGTTTTGTACCACGATGTTTTCTCCCACGATATTTTGTAGCACGACGTTTTTGCCTTGCGTTGTTTTCTCTGCGATGTATTTGCCGCAATGTTATCGGCAGACACCCATATATATATATGTATATACACACTGATAAAAAGGGGGGACAGTTCAATATCACCCTTTCTACTGGGTCGACTGACGAAATTCAAATTGCATTTTACATGTCTCGAAGGTGTGACTAAGGATATGTATTAGACTTATATATAGCATTGTTCTAATAGTATAGGTATTTTGACATAAAATTGGACTTTTTTTGAAATAATATACCAATTTTTTTTCCATATTTTTAATCTACGATTCAAATTATGCTTATATGTTAAATTTTGTAAAATTTGGTGCAAAATTTATGGAGAAATTCAAAAATTTACCTTGGCACGTTTTTTCCCGGTTGCGGTAAGAATAATTCACTTGGCAAACTTCTTAATTTATAGCAACCAATTTATAGTTTTAGATAGGTCATATCCTTTCTTTTTTATCATTGTAACGGAAAGGAAAAAAGTACAGTCAAAAGTCGTTAATTCGGACACCCATAATCTGGAATGATCTATAATCCGGACCTCAAAGCTAAAAACTTTCTGCGCATGCGCCGCGTTGACACATGCGCATAGGCGTTTACGCGTGCACGTTAAGACTTTTACGACTGCGCATATGCGTGTGCGCAAGTGCAGAATATGTTTTCGCGTGCACATTTAATGTAGTATAACGGATGGTATAAGCTAAACTTATCTAATTATCTATTTCAGTTAATGTTGATGATTGCGTTGTTCCTTAATCTTCGAACTGGATGCGGCTTATTACTTTTTTCAGACTGTAAGAGCAATTTTATAAAAGTAAACTTGAACTTTCCACTATGTCAAATAGAATTTCCGATGCCGGAGCTCCCAAAGGATCTACAAAACGAAAGTATGTTTCGATGTCCATCAAGCAAAAAGTGGAATTGCTGCAAAAAATGGATAAAGACATGAAGAAGGTGACAGAGAGGTTAGTGAAAACGAAAAAATTTTGATTGACAAGTTAATCGGTATTCTCGGCACAGCAATTAACGGGACTTGAACAGCGGAACTTTGTAACTGAACAAGAAATTATGTCTGTTTATAGAATTAAAGAGAAAGTATTATCACATAAAACAAAGCAACTTAAACAACTTACATTGAAAGAAATGTTTAGTAAAGTAAACAAATAAATATTAAGCTTTTTTTTTTTTTCTTTTTGTAAATTTTGATACCCTTTAGATCATAATTGTTCTTTATTTCATAAATTACGGTTTCATATTTTTAATTTTAAAATTTCTGCATGCCATTTTATGAGATTTAAACTGATGATCTATAATCCGGAATCGCCGAAGTCCCGACGAGTCCGGATTAACGATTTTTGACTGTAATTGCTCATACTTTCAAATAATTTTAACAAAGTGCATAAACCAGATTTGGTGTTATTATCACTTTTTTTGGAGGCATGTTTAGAAATACATCTACATTAAGATGACGGTAAAAATTTTATAGGTTATAATTCAAAATCGTTTCGGAAAATTTATAAAAAATATTTTAAAATATAAATTTTAAAAATAAATCATAAAAAATAGGCAAATTTTATTTGGAATGAACCTAAATTTCAATGTGAAAGGAAGAATCAAAAATGTTTTATAAAAAAAAAGAAATATTAATAAATATATACCAAATTCGGTACTTTTCCGTTTCGCTGGCGCAAATGTTGGCGACAGCCCACACTATACACAGTTTGCAAATTGTTAAATTAATTATTATTAAATAAAATTAATTATTATTATGTTAAATTAATTATTAATTAAATTATTGAAAAATGTTAGTTCTAAGAATTTTTTATTTTGATATGGCTTGATTTTAATATGGTTTAAAACTCTGTAAAAAGCCAATAAATTTGTAAAAAGACATTGTGTGGGGGTTGTTTTAAATAGGGTCATAGAAGAGTTCTGTATAGTGGAACAAGTATTTATTAACAGGTTTAAGTTACACACGGACATTACATTTAACTTTAAGATAATTACAGAACAAGAGTCTGATTCAACCTATCAAGTTAGACGCATGGCTTTTACTGAAGTACACCAGAGGGCAGTCTTGTCACAGTTAGTCCAACAGTTTATGTTAAAGGATTGGTTACAACATTAATTTAAGAATTTACTATGCTTTCATGGTTCAACATCCTGATTCGCTGGTTCTTATCACGTGACCCCAACTCATGTAAATTACGCTACAAAAATCTAATTCTCTCAGTAATTATCTACACTAATTTCAAGTTAAATCTTAATTTGGAATAATAGCTTGAATGCGAGAATTATTTCAATTTGAACGAATAGCTTACTCAGACATTATGTAAAACCGCAGTGCTTTACTTCGCTAGTGCATTCTCATTAGAATTGATGAATTTAACCCTTGATTTTGCCTTTCTATATTTTCGCCTTCCAGTGAGCGGTGTGACTGCATCCTAATTGACTTAATTACCGCGAATGGTCTTAAGGCATAAAATTTAACTATCTTGTAAAAATTCTATGTAATTGTATGCCAGTATTGAAAGAAACAATCAATCTGATAAGAAATGGCTGCGACCTGTTTTGAAAATGAAGCGTAAAAGGTTACCAGCGAAGATATTCAGTTTGGCACCAGTTGTACCGTTATTGGTGACTTTATCGTTTGCGTCGGCAAAACAGAAAAGTACCCCAAATTCAATTAATATAGAAGAGCTAAACTTTTGAGAGCTAATTTTTTAAAAACTACTCGTGCGATTTTTACAAAACTTGGCAATCTGCTACATCTGAGTCGTAGAATCAAAATATAGAACAAAATTGGCATGTGATTTCAGAAGTCAAATTTGTGTTGAATACCCATATTAGAACAGTGCTATATATAAATTTAATACATATCCTAAGTCAAGCTTTCGAGACATGAAAAATGCCAGTTGAATTTTGTCAATCGGCCCAGTAGAGTGGGAGATATAGAACTGACCCCCCTTTCAATTTCTTTTTTTTTGTTTCTGTGTACATACATACACTGGATATCATTAATGACGATTACTCAAAATGTTACATGTAGAATTTATTGAAATTAAACCATAGTATACAATGCAGTGTAAGGTATAAAATTACAAAAAAGAAATTACCAGATAATTATTGTATTATAGAAATTTGCATGAGTATAAAATGAACCAATTGGATGTGTCAGTCTTGTGTAGGAAAATGACCTTTATGGAGTTTGATCTACCCTAGGAACAATGCAGCACATACAGCGATGTGTGTGATGCTGTTACTTATGCAGTCTATCAGTTCTACAGAAATTCAGAGCCATTGCTCTTGCAAAGCAGTTGCAAGTGTTTCAAGGGTTTGAAGAGACTGACTGAGAGCAGCTGTATGTCTTCTAAAATTAACCCAAATATACTTGATAGGATTCAGATCTGGTGATCGAGTTGGCCCCTCGATGCGCTGAATTGTTTGCTGCTAAGACAATCATCCATAATGTGGTCCAACTATGTGGTCTAGTATTGTCATCCTGTAACAGGAACTCATCACCTATTGTCCCGGCATAATCAAGCATCAAGGTCCTGAGCATTTCCAGTTTCACATGGAAAGAAATGGAGTTCTGTGCATCCACCCAAAAAGATAACACCGCAAACACAGACACTGCCTCCTCCACATGCACATCCTTCATGAATGTTTGAAGGATAATAAGGGGTTCTTTCTCTTCTCCAAATCAAATAACGCCTATTGTCACTTTGGAGACTAAACCTGGACTTAAAGAGAACAATCCTCCACTGATCAATTGCCCAGTGGATATGTGGACATTCCCTTATACGATGTGGCACGAGTTGCATGCAAAATGGTTGGCCGCCTCACGTATAGACCTCTTTCTTGAAGCCTTCAAGGCACAGTTGACATTGACACATACCTTCTGGTAGTTGCAGCAAGGGAAGACATGAGTTGAGTTAGAGATGCGGTTATGTTCCTTCGTGCCCATAACAACAAAGATTGGTCATAGCTGTTTGCTGTCCTTGGCTAAACTTCCTAAATGCCAAATCTGTGGTTAGAAATTGTTGCCCAAGTCTATGTATCACAGGAGGACTCATGTTCAGCCATCTGGCCACTCTTGTCTAACTTTGTCCTGCCTCTAGTCTTCCAACAGCTTTCCATCATTGTACTCCAGTAAAATGATGCCTGGAAGTCATCGTTACAAACTGGCTATTCCAAATTATCTCAGTATCACAGCGAAATTTGCAATCTTGCGAGGAGCATAAAATTAGATGTTTCACATGCAATTTTATGCTCTTCGCAGATGACATATTTAAATTGCAAGGACATTAATTTGCATACTGCAATTTTACTCAACAATTCTTATTCGACAACATATTCAAATTTTACATGGATTGGCTTATTTTTGAATAAGGTATTGCTATTTTTATTATTTTCCCTTAATTTTTTAGAACTAGTTATGTGTGGGTATACACACTCACATTGTAATATGCACACACATATACACGTGCATGCATACATAACTTCTGAATCTGGTCCAGATAACAAAAAATTACCATTTTCCTTTGAAACGGGACAACTCTAAAATTTTTTTAAATGGGGTTTCTAATTAGATAAACTGTGCAATACACACAGTTTTGATCTCTTTCTGAAAATATTGGTCTCTCTTCATACGACTTCTGACATTCAGTGTTTAGATCAGGGTATTATAAAAACTTGTAAATACCATTACAGAAAAGATGTTCAGAAAATGACAAAGAAGACTGTAAAACTGAATTAATAAAAGATTTGTAAGCTGTTATGGTACTCGCATTTTATCCTGTCAACCATAAAATTGTTGCCAAGCAGTCATTTTAGTGACAATTATGGTTAAGTGTGAAGTACCAATACATTCATAACATCTGCATTTTCTACTGATGAAACCCCGATTGATTACAGAAAAACCATCTTTGTTTCGATGAACAAGGATATAAATTAACTGTTATTGCGGAACAGCTTTAGTATTGGTCCTTTTGGCGATTTTTTTATTTGGCGACAAACTTCAGTCGCCAAGGTAGACCTGGTTTTGAAGATCGGAAAAAAATGGCGGATTGTCAACAAAACCCGATCTAGACTAAATAACAATCCTAAAAAATAAGCTCTTAATCAGAATAAACAGTGTTTCTCTAATTTTCAATATTTCCAGTACTGCTATGATAAATTCTTGAAACACTACTGTAAATGAATTTATGACTATTATGTTATGAGTAATGAAATTTACAAAATGTTAATATTTTTAATTACAAAATATAATGTATTAAACATTAATATTTTAAGTAGTTAGTTCATATTTATATTTTATTATATTAGTACTTAGCTAATATTTTAAATTTACAAAAGGTTAATTTTTATGTTTATGAATAATGAAATTTACAAAAGGTTAATAAATGCATTTCAAACTAGTATATGTTACTTTAGTTTCTTAGATTCTGTTATTAAAAGAAAATAAAAAAATATTTCAAAGTGAAGGAAATCAAATTCAATTATAATGGGCAAGTTTTGTAGCAGTGTTAGAAAATTTTTTATGATTAAATATCGTAAATGGTAAAAATATTAAGAAGTGTGTATTTTTTAATCCCTCAATTTATTACAAGAAATTTGTGATTATAATTTAAAAGCTTAAATTAAATTATCATTATGAGTAAATTTTGTACCAATGGTAATAATACAACAATCATCGTAAACGATGATTTCTGTGAAAAATTCGAACAGTCATTGGAATCCACTAGTGGTGGAGTGATTGCCACTGAACAGTGGTAGTTCAAGCTGGCTGTATGGGAGTTTTAGTAGTTTTCCGTAGATGTAATGTGAATCTGAGCCAGTTTCTCTTAAAAAGTACTTTATGAAGGCATCTTTCTTCTGTTAGCCAGCATATGTATTTATTTTCTATTCATAATTCTCTCTTATTTTCTTATTTCTTAATTCTAAATCTTACTTCTGAAAAGAAGAAGTCTTGCATCTATAGGTCGAAAAATATGGTCAATATGTTTCCAAAATCCTGTCAGTTTTGGAAAGCATTTAAATAAACTAAATAATTTGTATTTGATGCAAACAAAAATGCATTACACAATTTCATGTACTAAATAATTAATCAGGAAACAAAGTATATTGTAACGTTCCTTTATTTTGTACCCAGAGTTATTTTATGTTTGGGATCTTTACTGTCAATTTCCTCCATCCGTTTTTTCACCAGAATCCAAATGAAGTTTTTATTTTGTAAAACAAACCCTGTTTTGCCTTTTGAGGCCACATTAATAGGTTGCTAGATAAGAAATTGTAGTCTTCAGCCTTGCATTATAATTGCTGATAGTTGAATTCCATGCCAGTTAAGTTTTTAACCAACTTTGCATTAAATTGATTTGTGCAGCCTTTGGGCTACAAATTTATTTGAATTTAAATTTTACATTTGAACTTAATTGTTATCATAAGTTATCTTGCCACAAGTGGTTGACTGAGTCATAAGCACAAAGTGTGCCTTCTGTTCTGTACATCTAAACTTTATAATAGAATTAAAGTATATCTTAACTTAATAAGAATATATCTAAACTTTATGATAATAACATTTAAAGACATTGAAATCAGTATCTAAGTTCTTGCCATGTAGTCAAATTTTTATATATAAATTGTACTCTTACTTTTATTATAGAGTTTTTATTACAAAAAATTCAGATTTCTGTTAGATAAAATGTTTAAGTAATGTAGAAAATTTGCATAAAATTTAAAATAAAAAGTCGACTTTTATGTCAACATACTATTAATAAAAGTAATAATACTCAGTGAATGTTATTCATATACAGCTGTTAGGTTGTAAGATTTACAAAATTTGAGAACTCTAAATGATAAGCAATATATTCTATAATCTAAACAACATTATATATTTTATAGTCAGACAAATTATGAAAATGTTATAAAAGCAATAATGAAACCTGATTTTGGTCCTGATTTGAACCTATGAATTCATGCAATTACACATCCCTATAGTTCTAATATGAGGTAAATAAGTATTTTTAAGACCATGGTAATTTTGATCTCCTTAGCAAAGGAAACACCAAGAGTTTACCTCATGCTACTGAAAATGTGTTTTTTTTTCCTTGGGGGGGGGTGGAGTTTATAATAATATGCAGAGTTGACATGAAAAAATGTCAAGACCCATGTGATGTAATATTAAAAGCACCAGTTTTAACTATCAAAAATTTGGCTTTTTAAAAAATATTTTAAATGTTTAATTTCCTAACACAAAAGTAACTTTAAGAAAAACACATTTATCCCTCTTGCCATCAAAGCTCTAATACCTATCAAATTCGTTAAAGTTACGTGGACAGAAATGGCGGCATGCTTAAAGCTCAGTATTTAGGGTTACCAAGGTTATCATAATTTTTCATTTATCGCTCCAAAATGTCGCCAAACAAATTTCTCGCCAAAAAGGACTAATACTAAAGCTGTGCCGTTATTGCTATATTTTTCTCTTCTATTCTGGAAAAAAAAAATATTAAAATTTGGAAGCCTTTTACAGAATAGTAAGCATTGGTTTGTTTTGTAAGTTATGGAATACTCTTATTAAAAAAGTACGTATTTGTGGGCATAATATGGCCGACAATATAGCCGACAAAACAGTAATAGACTGGAATAATTACCTGAGGGACGTTTATCCTAAACAAAACTTTCGGTAAATTTAGAGAGCCTTGCAAAACAGCAGATATCGACAAAAGTCTTTTTACAAAGCACAAATACAGACTGGTCAAATACTGGTTATTTATTAAATAGAAATGAGCCAGTCCCTTTAGAACTCCCAAGGAATGATTTATGAGACTTTGGCAAGATCTCTACCAACTTTTAAGATTCAATGGTAGCCAACTTTCATGGTCGACGGAATAAGTTAACTATCATTGTTATATGTGCTAAAGACCATGCATATTATAGTCAATGCTGGGGGACCAATCTTTTCACATTTTTCAAAAACACATAAAAGTTTTTTAAAAAATGTCTTCTATGTAGAAAAAGTCTTGGAGAAATGGCAAGTGATAGCTGATGTTTTAGACATCAGTGAGGAAATTATGAAGTATAATAAGCATAAATTGAATATATTAACTCGGCATTTTATAACATGCTGACTTAAGTGAAGTATAAGTAAAATAAAAGTGCCAAATTTGATGATTCCATTGTTATATAATGATTTTAATCTAGTAACTGTAGTGGCCACTGTTGCAGTTTTCTTGTGACTTTTTATACGAAAACAGATCAATATGGACGTAGCGAGAAAAACAGTAATGTATTATATAACATAGCATTATAATGTTTAATATATCATATAATCCTTATTTTAACAAATCAAATTTATATTTCAAACTGTTTTCTTTTGATATGTTGATAATATTTATCCAGTTACTGATAGTTTGGTGATGTTTTGAACAAAGTTTCCATGTCCTTATAAATAACTTTTACCAAATCATTTATGCAAATAAATATGTCCGGCCTTTCAAACTTCGATAATAATCACTTAGGCATGAACGGCTGTTAGGAATTCAGATTAGACAACTTTTCGAATATATTAAATTTAAAAACAAAACATACTACTCAAGCACATTCAGTTAAATTACTAATTACAAAATGAATGAAAATTACAAATGAATTACAATTGTACAGTTTAAATACAACTAGAAAAATTAATCCTATGCCTTCCAAACATTAGAATTATGAATAAACAATGCACATTTATTAAAAAATCGTTATAGAATTCTTATTTTAGATATACTGTCATCTAATATGAAAATAGGAAAGAATTATCAAAAAGCTAAAACATTCAAAACAAACTGAAATAAAATTTAAATGTATGTGAGAGGGTTTTTTTAAGATACCAGAGACGGTTAACAACTACAAAAAAATTTAATTTACAGTCAATTACGGCAGATTAATAAATTATAAAATCGTTAAACTTACTTCGGTGTTTCTCCAAACACCACCTTTAATCATAACACGAGGCATGGTAAAATATGCTTAGAACATTAAAAATGAAAAATACGTCTATCAGTCCGCACTGCAAAAACAAATCTCAAAAACCTACAGAATGGGTCGTGTTGCCAGATACCTTAAAACAAATATAGACAGACAGACAGACAAAGTAGACAGATGTCTTGTTTTGCATCCGCTAAGTCTTTCTGCACCGATGGGTGAAAAATCAAGCATAGGTGCGAAGGAAAGGTATATAGAAAGAGGGGCAATTTCGTATTTGAGGAGAGTAAAAAGGAACTTCGTACATCTTGTACGAGTTCAAAAGGCCAGGAAGAAAAGATGGGACAAAATAAAATTTAAAATAAATGGCCCAAAAATAATAGAGAGGGAAAAAAAAAAAAAAAAAAGGCCTATAGAAAGAAAAGGAAAAGAAGTAGAAAATATCCTAAAATTCGATTGTGTCCATGAGTGTAGTTAAAAGGAGAAGAAGCTGTCTTCATTTACAATAAATAGTGTCTCACAGGTGTGTTTGTGTAGTGAGTGTGTTTGGTAATGGTGAATAGATGTGTTACTGGGGAAAAAACAAATATTGACGGTGTTAAAATGCTTCGTATCAAGGTATTTAGCATGGAATATAAAGTAATATGTACGCTTGCATCCTGAGATATCAACAAAGGTCATCAAACAAAAGTATATATTAATTTAACCAAAGTAACTTATGCTACTTTCATTCTCAACATTTTCATACATTTTTCAAAAAGCAGCAGCAGACTAACAACATAGAACCATATACAATACAAGACCACAACCGCATATACCCAAAAAAATTAATAAATAAATAAAATAAAATGTATATATATATTTATTTATGTGTGTATATACTGAGTATATGTATTAAAAACACAAATTAAACAGTATTTATTAATTTAACTATCATAATTTATTACAAGATTAATTATTTTACTATCATAATAAAACAAATATAGATTCTTGCCTTATTGTAGAAATTCTTGGCTAAACAGTTTACATGATTTTCATTACGAAGGTAAAATTTAAAGGTGCAATTTATTCCAAATCAGACTACTCAGTGATACGTAGAAGGAAATGTATATATATAAAGCAAGGAGGTTAGAATAGAAGGAGGGAGGGTTCGCAGTTTCCTCCACTATCGGGGAACGAAACTTCAAAACATTGCATTACGGCAGTGAAACGTATGTGTTGCAAGATTACAAACCCGAATGACTGGCATTTTGTGTCAGAGCATATGAACCCAGCGGATTTGCCTTCAAGAGGTTGTGATGCTAAGAATTTATTGAAAAGCAAATGGTGGGAAGGTCCAGAATGGTTATGGAAGTCACAAGAATTTTGGACATTAAGGGTGAAAAACAAGTCATTGATGAAAATTTGGTTACATCGGAAGAGAGAAAAATGATAGTCAGTAATGTGGAGCATGAATCAGTTAATTTCATTGACAATTAACTTTATTTCTCGAAATATACGAAGATTCTTAGAATGCTTGCCTGGATACTTCGTTTCATTAAAACTGCCAACGAAAAGAAAAACTTAAGAAAACTGAGCTGACTTATGAAGAAGTTAATCAGCGGAACACTATTTGGTAAAATTAACTCAGCAGGAAACTTTTTCGGAAAGAAAAACGAAAATCTTGAAGAACATGACGAAAATAATATTGTAAACATTTAGAGAAGAAAATAATATTGTTCGACTCAGAACAAAGCTTCTCTTGGGAGACGAAGAGGAAAATTTCAAGTGCCCCATATTTTTGCCCGGAAGCCATGAGATTATTCATCGACTGGTAAGGCAAAAACATTGTGAACTACAACATGCAGGACTTCGAACTCTGATTGCCAAGGTAAGAGAAGTTTACTGGATTATTTCGATCAATAGATTAGCGAAACAAGTTTGCTCTAGTTGTATTTCATGTAAAAGATTCAAAGCCAAACCTACATAACCACCTTTTACACCTTTTCCTAAGAACAGAATAAAGGCTGCTGCAGTTTTTGAAGTTTCAGGGATTGATCTTGCAGACCCTTTGTATTTGTGTTCTGGCGAAAAGACATGGGTTGTACTTTTTAACCTGTGTCATTTATAGGGCTTTCCATCTTGAATTAGTCAATTCCCTGTCTACAGAAGTTTTTATTATGGGTTTAAGAAGATTCTTTGCTCGAAGAGATAGAGTAAATATAATCAACACTGACAATGGTACAAACTTCATATGTGCAAGCAATGCTCTAAGAAATTTAGATTGGGAGAAGGTCATGTCGTTTTCCACTATCCAGAAAATCGAATGGAATTTTAACCCTTTAACAGCCGCCTGGTGGGGAGAATGGTGGGAGCGCATGGTTAGAATGTTGAAAGAGCAGCTGAGAAGAATTTTGGGCAGGAAAGGTTTTGACTATGAAGAGTTGGAAACTATTCTATGTGACTGCGAAACTACAATAAACTCTAGGCCACTTACATACACTCAAAACAATTCTGAAGGTCTGACGCCATTTAACTCCCGCTTGTTTCTTACATATTCCTAGCAGTGAAACAACTGATTTAGACAAAATCGACAGTAAAAGCCTAAATACAAGATTGCGTTTTGTACAAAAGTTAAGGCAGGATTTAAGAATGAGATTTCAGAATGAGTATTTAGCAATGTTGATTCATAAAGGTAAGAGACGGAAAGAATCTTTAAGAGTTGGAGAGGTCGTTCTTTTATAAACTGATGGCAAGCGTATCAACTGGCCTTTAGGAATCGTCATTGAAGTCTTTTCTGGAGCAGATGGGCACTCAAAAGTTTCCAGAGTGAGAACAGCTGATGGAGAGAAGTTGAGATCATTCCAAAGACTTCATCCGTTAGAAATCAACAGCTCGGAAAAGTTACCATACATTGCCCAAGATGCTCGAGGGATGAAAGTGTCTCTCCGAATACGCCTGTACGCCCTGCAACTAATGATTCAGATTCCAGCGACGATGATGATTCATCACCCAAAGTCCCAGATTTTGTTACTAGAGCTGGTCGACGTGTTAAAATTCCCAATAGACTTGATTTATAACTTTTGTTGCAATTTATAGGTATCCTACAAATTACAAGGTGGGAGGTTGTTTGAGTAATACCAGCTACAACTAAACTCTGTTTAAGTTTTGTGTTTTAAAAATAAGCTCTATCGTTTCGGTAAGAATAACTGTTTCTAAATTTTGTAAATATCTGCAATTAAAGTGTTTTTTCATATTAAATCCATAGTTATTTTCGAATCCTTTAAAACATAGATTTCAATGAATATATTTTCTTAAATTTACAAACATCCATTGCTTAAAAAGACAAAGAAACATTATGTAAATGTTTCAATAAACACAAACATTATTTATTGTCATATTTTCTTGTACTGTTTAATTTGTTTTGCAGTATATTTTATTGGGTTAAAATTCCGTAATCGGGGTGAGCGCCAAGCGAGCGTTTTTTATTTGGCGCGATTTGAATTTGGTTGTGGATTCCGGCTGTATGTTTTCTTGTGGCAAACCTAGAGCTTTATTTCGGTAACTGTAACTGTAAGAGCGCGAATTTAGTGTAGCCAGATTTTTTTAACATTTAATTTTAAAATATTTTGTTTGTTTCTTAAACTTTTGGGACTTTAATATTATTGTTATATATATGTTTAATATTATATTTATATAAATATTTGCAGAAGCTGTTGTTGGTGGGAGAATGTTGGATTTCATATGACATGAGTTTATAATTTATGAATGTTTTGATTGAATTTTATTTAGTTAATTTTTTTTTACTTTTGTTGCTTGCATGTGGCAATCGAAAGATGTGGAATATTTAAAGCTTTGAACGAAAGTTGTTTAGTGTGTTGAATTCCATGACGATAGTAACTTGAATATTTTAGTTAATTTATGATGCTGAATACGCATACTTTGCTATTCTGTTTACGTTTAAAACTGACTTCGTAATGCTCTGATCTGATAAGTGTATACATTTATTTACTCAATAATTAGGTGCTACTTTGGTAGACGGTTGCACGGATTTTTGGCGATTTACGTTGGCGCGATTTTTACAATCGTCAGCCATCTTGAAAAACGCTGTTTTTTACGCATAGTAAAGTATTCGAAACTTAAAAAAAAAAATTAATAAATATCGTTAAAAGTAATGGATTAATTTTTTGTTGAAAATGTCGTTTTTTAAGATGGCAGGCAAGTGTAAATAAATACATTTACTATGAGTGTAAAATACTAAAGTAAGACTATTATTACTTTCATATAGCAAAAACGAGAATAAAAACACCGCTATAAAAACATTGTGCCAACGTTTAATTAGATTAAAATATTACAAAAATTTAATATCGAATTAAAAACCATCCTACCAACATTTATAAGAATTAGAATATTATTAAATTCAAATACTTTAAAATACGTTATATAGAATATAATTAACATTAAAACATATGTGACAATAATTATCTCAGCAAGTTTTGAAAATAGTGTATTAATTTTTTTTAACAAAAACTGAAGTATACAATTATAAAATAAAAGAAAAATATGTACTTACATTTTTTTGAGTAATTTAACCTCTTCTTTATTGATAAGTACCACAAAAAAATCGGAATCATAATTGAATCGGCTCTTTTAACCATCTTCATCTGTGATCCACATACAGTGTCTCACAAAAGTGATGGGACACTTGTGCTTTACAAAAGGAAATTGTTGTAAAATAAATTTTAAAAACATGTAAATTTTTTGTGGGTATGTTTCATACTTAAATTTAGTAACAATTATTACCTAATATACATTTTCTCAAAATATTAAAACAATAATTTAATAAAAATACAATTGTTTAGAACGGAGCAAAAAATCGATTGAGTGTTTCATTATACCTACGCTAAATACAAGGTCGTTTTTACGATTTTGATTGTCACATTAGCGTGTTTCTCTTCTAGTCTACTGTGAAGAAATCTAATTATTAAATGTATCTAATTTATAATGATTATAAATGTTATCTAAATATATAATAACCTTAATATTGAATTGTAAACATAAATTGAAATCCTGTTGACAAATACGTTATAAAACTATTTAAGCAAGAATTGTTCGTATTGGTAAGCAATCTGTTAAAAGGTATTGTAAAGCAAAATGAGATGCGCACTTCAGAACGTAATAAAGAGTTTTGGAATATGTATTGTTGAAATGAAGGGTAAAAAAAATCTGATAAGTATAATTAAAAGAATTATTCCCCTTACATTTTATAATAACTCAGTTACAAGTTTTAAATAATACTTAAAAAAAAACTTATTTTATTAACTTTCAGTAATCTTCAGAGAAAGTCAAGTACTATTTAAAGTATTTCGCTAATTCCTAATAATTCTCTAATTTAAAATGAACCGAATAGAGCATTAATTATAAATTGACTTACATTTTTCGATTTAAAAGATGGCTCAGAAGCCAAAAAATCATGTCATATTTATGGCGTTTCTATGGCGTTTCGGCTTCCCTGTTCCGAGTAACTCAATCTCACTACAGGTCGACTCCACCTTTGGGCACGTCGTGGAGGTTCAACCTCCACTATTACCCTCCAGTAGAGCCGCGCACCACCTGGATACGACACCAGGCAGCACCGGTCGTCTAATGCTCCTGCCAGTCGCTCGGGCGAGCCCGTCGCAGCGGGACATTACCCAGCGACCCCGGGGGAAAACCCCACGGGTTACTAGCACCACGCCGCGCTAGGACGTGCCAGACTCCGAGGCCGGCCAATAAGTGACCTTTTCCAGAGCCTTCAGAACCACCAAGTTCATAAATTTTATACCCCCGTGGCCGAGACTGCCTAGGTACAGATCCTAGCCAGTAGCTTCGCAGAATTCTCTACGTCGACCCCCGGGGGGGGATCATGTCATATTTAAGAAAGTATTTTAGGAAGAAGCTCTATAAATAGAAAAGAAATAATGCATAATTTTAATATTAATAATACAATAAACTTTGATCTTAATTTTGTACCTTAACCGAATAAAATCGAATTACCTTAATTTTTTTTTCTAATGTAATTAACGAAAACTTGTGAAAATATTTCATTCAAATTAAACCATTCTGAGAAAACTGTCCTGTGAAAAGTATAGCATTTAATTCCGTTCAGAATGAAATGTTGTTTAAAAATATGTTGTTTTCATATACTTAGGACTCTGAAGTGTTGTAGAAAAAGAAAATATATACATTTATATGTATATTTACGACGTAATTACAAAATATTTACATCCGAACGCGTCAAATCCCATTGAACTCAATGGTAAATGACCCAATGTTTTGGTCACCACGTAGGGATCGCCGGTGCTTCAGAGCAGGGTACGGGAGAAACTTGCTTAGGGGGACTCCATCTTACTTCCTACCTCCATGCTTAAAATCAAATCCCGGCTATTCATATGAGGAGTAGTAAGAACTGGAAGACCCAGGTGTCTTTCTTAAGAGAAATTGCCCCAAATCTTAAGAGTACTCTCACTGGACCATATTTAAAAATTTTTGTACAGACTGAACTGGAGTTCAGGGAGGTCACACGTTGGATGAAGCAAGCCGGCATCCAATTCAAAACTTTTGATCTTAAACAGGACCGGCCAGTCAAAATTGTAATCAGAGGCCTCCCTGTGGAAACTGATGTCGAGAACGTCAAAGAGGAAATCGAGTCATTGTGCATCGCTGCGTTCGGCTTTACCAGCCAGGCTCCAGACATCCTATGCCACTTGTTTATGTACAAGTCATCCCACACCCTTTCCTCGACCAACTGTTTGCAGTCACTGACATGTGGGGCACAGAGGTCAGCATTGAGCGTTATCGCGGCCGAAAGGGCCCTACTCAATGCTTTAGGTGCCAGGGATTTTTCCATTCTTCGGAACTCTGCACTTTGCCAATCCGTTGTGTGAGATGCTCTGGACCCCACTGGGCACGTGAGTGCACCAAGGGGCTTGATGTACCTGCAACTTGCTGCAACTGTGGTGGAAGTCATCCAGCCTCATATAAATCTTGTCCTCGACACCCAGCTAATAAGCGGTCTCGTGGAAAGAAAACCACGCTTAAAAATAGGGCAGCTGCTCAGACAGCCCCCTCAAGGTTCTTCTAAGCCCCAAGCACAAGCTACTAAAGCACGTCCCATGCCTGCTCCCCCTAACGACGTCAACTCACCGTCGTATGCAACGGCGGTGAAGAACGCCAGTGGGCACGGATTCAGAGCTCAGAATCCAAGACTGCCGGCCACAGAAAAACCTGCAGCCCCAGCAGTATTAACCTCAGTAGAGTGTGCAAATGATTCCGAAGATGTCTTCGCATCCACACTAAAATGTTTGATTGAAATCTCCCGTGACCCTACGGTAGACAAGCATATTCTGCTTCAAGCCTTCAAAAGAGCTATGCCAAAGCCTAGGCAGGCAGACGCTCTGATGAGGGCCTTTTACTTATATGAAAGCTATATCGAGCTTTCAAATTAATTTCGACCTTCATTAGACCCATGTCTTCTGTTTTTCAACCAGGAATCTTTTTAAACGGCCTAACATTCAATTGTGTCAGAAAAAGTTCATTTACCAACTCTGAACTAACCATTGGCTCCTGGAATGCCAATGGACTTCGAAACAAGATCCATGAAGTAAGAGACTTTGTGGTAGAACACGATCTTGACGTGTTTTTAGTCCAAGAGACTTATCTAAACTCAGCGAATACTCCCAAAATTGGGAATTATGACATTTACTCGACGGACAGGGTGTCACAAGGCAGAAATCCGAGTGGTGGCACTTGTATTTATGTGAAACATTCGATCAAACATCACATAATACCGTCCCCTGATTTAAATATTTTGGAAGCGACTATTATCGAAATTTTCCTCCAAAATTCTCCCCCACTCGCAATTGTTTCAGCTTACTTACCTCCACAATCAACTGCACGTGGAAGGCCTTCTTTCCCTGTCAGTGATTTTGACAAACTTTTGAATATTTCAAATCACCTGATCATTGCTGGCGATCTAAATTCACGTCATACCGCATGGTTTTGTCCTAACAGGAACAGGTATGGCATTAGTCTAAATTCGTGGTGCCAGAGTAACCATGTACAGATCATAGCTCCTACCCTTCCGACTTACTACCCTGTAAGAGGGTCCCCTGCAGTACTCGATCTGGCTGCTTTCTATAATATTTTCTTTAGGCATGAAATTGAAGTAATACAAGATTTAGACTCTGATCACTATCCTATTTTGATAACCTTAGATGTTCAAAATCGTTACTCAAAATTACAGGAGCGAGTCTCAACAAATTGGGACGATTTTCGATTTATTTTGGAAAACACAGCACTTCCTCCCATACAAATTTCCAGCAATGCGGACTTTGACAGGCAGATTAAAAATCTGGAGTCTTTACTTAAAGAAGCGAGAGCTGCGGCTTCAAAACCTATTCAGCACCCTGGTGCTAGACTTCCACCTGAGACTAAATTCAAAATTAAGCAGCGAAACTACTTGCGAAGAATCTGGCAAAGGTCGCGCGATCCCAGTATCCGCGTCCAATTTCGCAAGATACAAAACGAGATAAGGCCGGAAACCCGCTTATTAAAACAAGCGGAGTGGAAAAATTATATTGAGTCCCTAACGACTGAAAACAAATCGATTTGGCGTGCAGCCGCCCGATTACGCAAATATTACAAGCTCATTCCGCCCCTTGAAACAGCCGATGGCGCACAGATGGCCTACACAGACTCAGAAAAGGCCGAAGCTATTGCTGACAGCCTTGCTACTCAATTCACACCAAACAACGACTCCTACTGTAACCGCCCGTTACACAGGGGCGCATCCATTCACGGGTTGAAGACTTTCTATCACAACCTTTCACGCGTGACCTCAGGCCAACTGATCCAACTGAAGTCATGGTTTACATTGATAAAATTAAACCTGACAAGGCCCCTGGCATAGATTCAATTTCGAATCGCATGATCAAAAACTTCCCCGTAATGTTTATTGTCTGGATTACGGTCCTTATTAATTTAATGCTCAGGAGAAGCTATTTTCCCGACTGTTGGAAAACTGCAGCAGTCATGCCCATTCCAAAACCGGGACAAAATTTAAACTTACCCGTCAATTACAGACCAATTAGTCTGCTCTCGTCTCTCTCAAAAATCTACGAGTATGTCTTGCTTAATCGCTTGAATGAATTCTGTCGAGATCAAAATTTGATCATCCCGAAACAATTCGGCTTCCGACCTAAACACTCCACTGTACACCAGTTATTACGTGTAGTGGAATTCATTCACGAAGGCTTTCGCAAGCGAGAGAAAACTGGTATCGTCTATCTTGACGTAGCCAAAACCTTTGATAGGGTTTGGCGTGACGGACTTATCTACAAGCTCATGCGGCTTGGTTTCTCGGCTCATTTCATTAAAATTATTAACTCGTACTTGACCGGTCGAAGTTTCCGTGTGCGAGTTAACCACGAATTCTCCACTCCCCGCCCAATCTATGCCGGCTGTCCAAAGGGCAGTCTCGTCGGGCCTTCAGTTTTCAACCTCTACGTAAATGACATTCCTAAGGCCCCTAGTATCGATCTTGCTTTATATGCGGACGATACAGCCATCATCGCACAACATTCCAACACCTTCACAGTAATCTCTACACTACAGAGTAACCTTTCAGCCTTAGAACTCTGGCTCGGTTTGTATAAAATCAAAATCAATGTCGCAAAATGTGCTGCTACTCTGTTCATCCGAAGAAATATCCCTCGTTTAGATAACTCAATTCTCTTCGGTGAACCTATTCCCTGGGTTTCTTCATATAAATATCTTGGTGTATTACTTGATTCAAAATTAACTTGGCAACCTCACATTCAAAAAATCATTGCGAATGCGACGGCTGTCAAATCCAATCTGCGCCCCTTCTTCGCTTTAAATAGCGACCTGTCAATTGACAACAAGATTTTGCTCTACAAGTCTATCATAAGGCCTGTTCTGACTTATGCATGCCCCATTTGGGGCCCATCAGCACTGACTAACAGAAAACATGTCCAAACTTTTCAATCTAAATTGCTTCGGCAAATACTCAAAGCTCCGTGGTATATAAGGAACGAAGAGATTCATAATGATCTCAAAATTATGCCCATTAATCGCTTTATACAGCGACTTTCGGAAAACGTTTTCAAAAATATTCAACATGTTGCAAATCCTGTGCTGCATATGCTACCTGTATATGATCCTGCAGTCGCCTCATCTAGGAAGAGACCGAGATCGGTTCTCAACCCGGATTATGCTGCAAACCCATTTAAACGGGCAAGGCATGCTCACACTGACATGCATGTGAATAATTACTTCTTGTTCCTTCTCCTTCCCGCCTCTCGAGTCTTGAATGCTTAAGTCATTGACCGGTTCAGTCGCAGGCGACTGAACCTAATTTTTAAATCTAAAGTCAATTGACTATTTCTCTACTTCAAAATAGCTCTTTCAGCCCTTCTAAAAGGGCCTTTTACTTGCTTTTAGCAGCCCCTTAAGAGGTGTCAATCATTTGGCCTTAAAGACCGCACTGAATAGCGGGCGGAAACGAAAATGGTCAGCTGACCAACTGACACAGCAACTTTTTAGACGCGTAAGAGCGTCCCCCCGTCCTTTCCCCTCCGCGAAGTTGACGTTCGCAAAGAAAGATCAAGTATCAAGGAAACACCTGCTTTTATTTTCTAGTCTTTAGCAAAAATTTTGTCTAAAATGACTGCCCCTATCTAATTTATTCTGGCCCTTATTTTGGCGCAAAATTAGACCTTCTGAGTTTTTATATTTGTTTTCAGTGTGAAGGCACTTATTCTTAAAAGCTTTTTTCGGCTTAACAAAATTTTTACCGTATTATAAAATTCGCTCTTTTGATGATGACATTTTATTCTTCAGATGATGTGGAGGTAAAGGCGTTTATGCCTAAGAACTCCGTAACACGAACTTCCTTGATCCTTGATCCTTACTCCATTGGATAGCTTTGATGGTCGGCCAGGTCTTCTTTTATCCTGAATCATATGATTCTTTTTATATCGTTTAATGATATTGAAAACTGTTGAATGACTCAAGTTAACTGTTTCAGCAGTTTTTATAATAGATTTTTCCCGTTCAATATGCAAATTAATAACTAATTTTCGAATTTCGAGCAAAGTTTCTTTTCGTTTAGCATTCATGGCTGCACAGAGCTAAAAAACAAAAAAATTCCAAAACAAACTGGAGCGAAATACTGCAGACGATTTTATAAATTACAGCCAATTGCTTTTGAGTAAAATTAAAAAACCCCCAAAATATTTTTATTGTAGTACGTAGCAGTATCTAATGGTGTCCCATCACTTATGTGAGCCATTTTTTGCTACGTTCTAAACAATTGCATTTGAGAAAATGTATGTTATGTAATAATTGTTATTAAATTTAAGTATGAAACACACCCACAAAAAATGTTTACATGTTCTTTTAATTTATTTTATTACCTTTTCCTTTTGTAAAGCACAAGTGTCCCATCACTTTTGTGAGACACTGTATCTCGTACTTCATTGAAGAAGCAATTTGCGAGGTTTCTTCCAAAAATTTAAAATAAATTTCCTCTGACGCTATTAACAATTTATAAATAAATCTTTGATTAGGAAAGACAGGTTGGCCAAAATAAGGTCTCAAAGGGCAATTTTTTTATTCCACTACCAATAATTCTTGGTAATTACCAATAACAACATTCATCTTCGAAACAGAGATACCCATTCCATTTGAAATCTGAGGAATTCGAAGAGATCAATAATAAAATTTTAAAATGGCGCGGTAATGCACAAATATTCAGTAACCAATCAGGGAGCTGATTACATCACGCATAGAATTAAAATTATTTAAATAATCATTCATAATAAAATCATTTTTAAAACAGATGCAAAATTAAATTGTATTTTAATATTTAACAGTCATAAATAACGTTTAAAACATTAGATTAAATTTATAGATATTAATAAAACCAATAACTTTTTAAGTAAAGTGACGTCATTGATTACATCATCCACAACATAAAATTATAATAAAATATTATAAACAACACAATTTTATTTCAAATAAAAATGTAAAATTAAATTGATTTTTAATATTTAGAAGCCATAAATAATATTTAAAACACGGAATATATGCATAATAAAACGCATTATTTTTTTAATAAAATGACAACAAAGTATCGGTTACCATAAATAACTTATCCAGCAATGGGTTTCCCATAAGTTGTATTACTCTCCAAAAGAAAAATCGCCAAAATCTGTGCAACCGTCTACCAAAGTAGCACCAATAATCATTTACAAGAATTGTTCATTCTGCTATTTTATGATGAATTACATATATATAGGTCTATGCTTTTACTTGCAAAGTTGTTACTTTATTTTACTCATCTAGTATTTTATCATCTCATTTTACTATTCTGTTTACATAAAATAACGGCGTTTCACTACTGCAAAACTTAAAAGTTACCATTCTATTTACGTTTAAAAATCACATTTTAGTGCTTTCATTTAGTGCGCCTAAAATATTCGCCAAATTTTGAGGGCCAAAATAGTTTGGCGCCAACTTACCCCGCTTATGGAATTTTAGCCTTTTATTGAAATTATCTAAATTCTTTACAATTTTTTTTCCATGGAAAGAATAATTAAAAAAAATAAAAGATCATCGCTACATAAATCATTAAAAACTTTAAATATATAGAAATGTTAAAACCTAAGTTGCAAAAAAATAAAAATTTTTAGTCTAAATAAATAGTAAAAATTTGCGTGAAGCAGTGTTTAGTTCAAATACAACTTGTAGACGCTAGAAATTGCTCGTATATTTCGTATTGCAATTTTTTTTAAAGTAAAATGCTTAAATCGGAAGGAGAAATTGATGCGGTATATATAGTTTCCAAAGAATGGGAATAATTTACAAGATAATTACAAATGAGGTTTCCCTCGAATTCTGAAGCTGCAAGAATGAAAAGGGAATTATAGGGCAAACCGGATCCTTAAGGCGACTCATACACCTTAAAACCCATAAGAAATTTGAATATGTGACTGTTGCACGAATTGGGATAACGTATTTATTTTAAAAGCAATTACTTCCAACTTTTTACAGCTGACTACATAATGCAGCTGCTTTCTGAAATAGTAATCAGAAAAGTGCCACAAATATTTTTATAATTTAATCCACTTTATGACAAAATTTTCCGTCATATTTCCACCTTGCGCGCACATTTTAAAACATTCTGTTGCATAATTTAATTCCATATTTAATACATAGCTTTTGTAACATTTGGAAACTATTTTGAATCAAAAATTCTAAAAACTTTACGTTAATTTTTTATTTTATTTGGAGTTGAGTTTATAAAATGTATTTTATTAAAAAAAATCTGTAATGTTTTCGTCCACAATTTTTTTTAATATTAAAATATTCATCAGATTTTTGGTTCAGTTAGAAAATAGTGCCCACATAAAGAATTCCATCAAATTTTAAGTATGTACCATTAGCCATTTTTAAAATATCAAGGTGGAAACATGACGAAAAATTTTGTCACAAAGCGTATTAAATTACAATTACAAAAATATATGTGGCAACACAAACTTTCCGGTTACTAGTTCCCAAAACAGCTATATTATGTAGTCAGTTGTAAAAAGTTGGAAGTAATTGCTTTTAAAATAAGTAAAATATCCAAATTCGTGCAACAGTCACATATTCGAAGATCATAATGGGTTTAAGGTGTGTGAGTCCCCCTTTAACACAAAAACCCGTGAAAGAGATAAGTGGTTAAGAGTGAATTTTGAGAAGCATGGATGTATTCTTTTGGCAATAGATGGTGCTGACCGTTGCACTAGTTTTCTGATGTCGGAATAACGGATTGCTTGCTACCTTTGGCAGGATTCTCGCCGAGATGAAAATGGAATTTTTTGTCAAAGAGAGTTGACGCTAGTGACCCGGGTAACCACAAGATCACCACATTAACATTTAAACAACACAACCCTTTAAGCTGTGAACACCATCTGGTGGTGTGTGTTGAGTTATGGCAAAGCACACAAGGGCTATCTGCCTAAGGGGAGGGATGCCTTTGTGGAGGGCTTTCTAAGGAAAACTGGCTCGTATACACGTTACACATGGGGAAAACCACGAAAACACCCATGCAGCCAGCAGGCTTGCGGGATTCGAACCTCGGACTGAACTACCAGTGTTCAGCGATTTTACCGCTCGGCCACTGGTTGGCCTGAACACCATACTGGAGAATGGAAAAAGACTTCATAGGGGGTCTTTTTCAAAGCAGAAGGGATATACATTCAGTGATCGTCTTTCACTTGTGCAATGTAAAGCGCTGAATTCGTTCACTGCCTTCTGTAGATTTAGTAAATTTTATTTCCAATATTTAAAAACGCTGATTCGCTTTTCGATAAGATTATAAACTCTAGGAAAACAATTATTAATAATCAAAGGATTTTTTCCTCTTGTGTTGCATTGATATTATTTTTATTCTTATCTTTGAATATTTAGTTGCACTTTCATCTTTGATAATGTCCCATATATTTTCTACAAACTTAGGATCCAGCTGAGCCACTAAGTAGTTAAATTTAGTTTCTTCTGATGTAATTCCTGCAATTTTAAATTGGGCTTCAACAGTATAGAACCATATCTCTGGTCTATCAATCCAGAATGGGGGAATCTTTACACTCACTTTACTTGCTTCTAGCTGCACATCACTGTTATTAATACTTGTATCAGGCATTTTTGTGCTTCACTTTCTAATATCCAAAAAAACATTCATAACACTGAAAAGGAAATCAATAATCACAAGATACTGGTTCTGAAAAGTTCAGCACATTGTCTACAAACACTAAAATAGCAGAAAGTCTCTTCTGCACTGGAAATTATGTCGATGCATAAAGATTATGCACATTGCAGTGTCCTGCACACTAGGGTCACCAAATGTCCGTGTTATGAATGTCCAGGCGATATCAAATGTCCATATCCGGAGATAAATTATTTAGACTTTAAATCAATATTAATAATGATTCCGATAAAGTAAAATAAATCAGCAAAAATAATACAAGAGTTTACTTACACATACTCCACAGGTACTGTCAACACATGGTTAAACTCAGAGACCGACAGACTCTGTCTTCAATTTGAAGTTCAACCTTATCACGTAAGTTTTCCAAGAAATACAACATTTTTACTTCTCCAAAGCCGCTTTGAATTTTTTACTTCTCCAGAGCCGTTTTGAAACGGCAAGGAATGCCGTTTGTTTGTCTTAAGAATTCAGTTAGTTTACTATCAGAAGGTCATCTTAACAATTCAGTAAGTTTGCGCTTTGTTTTCAATTTTTTTCCCAAATAAGTTTTTAGTCTTTAGCTGCTCGAATCAGATTTTATTATTTATAGAAATCTCTATGAAAGGTCTGTTGTTTTCTTGATATTAAATTTTAGTTTAGCATATTCGGAGACCAACCAATTTTTGAGAATTGTTTAAATGGCAATTTGGTTTAAAGTTTGTTTAGTTTCTTATTTGTAATTGCTTTGTTTAGCTTCTTATTTGTAATTGATTTTGATTTTCGGACTTGCATAATATGGTTTAAGACCAATTTTGTTCTTTAATGGTCATTTTGCATAATATTAAAAAATTTTATGGTTTCTTTAGTAGCCAATTTGACACGTTTTATGTTTTATGCTTTTTTCCAAATGTTTGAAGCACGAAGGGAAAATTCTGGGACATTTGAGATTTGAGTTTTTCATTTTATATGAATTTTTATGTCCTAAATGAAAATTTAATTGAATCTTTTTTATGGTTTTTGATCTTAAATGAACCAGGAGAACGAAACATTATTTCGAGACATATTAATCGAGTTTTCTGAAGCTTTAAAAGGGAGATAAATTCTTATATGTTTATAATTTATATATTTTCCCTTTCGCATTTTTATTTTTCAAGTTTGTTTTATTATGCATTCTTATTTTAATTTGGATTTGGTCTGATATTGTGTTAAAAATCTTATACAAGATTACAATTATTAACATTGTTGAGGAATTGCCTTGCTTTGATTCCAAATTAATATTGGCTTTAGATGCTCAAGTTTATCTGTGTTCTACCTCACTCTTTCTATATATATAAGATACAACATAAGACGCGCTTTTCTGGTATGAAAAATACAAGCTAAATTTCGTTAATCGGCCCTGTAGAATGGAAGATACAAAACTGTCACCTTCTACTTCCTTGTACAAATTAAAGGAAGAAATATAATTGCAAAAAATTTAGAGTACCAGATTTCAAGGAAAGTATTCATTTTGACCGCTTTAAATCAATTGGAATGACGTTTTTTGGCATCTGGACACAATAAATATGAAGCTCTTTTTTTCAATAACGGATTGTAAAATGGATTCAGAAAAGACATTTTTTGGCATTTTCAAGTATTTTCGTTTCATGAGATATGTATCTCAAATAACTTGAGAATGAGTGCTGTAGAATGTTTTAGTATATGGAAGTGCTATAATATCTAGTTGTACTCCTCACTTTTTCGTTGCAATCCGTCACTTTAACATGTATAAATATATATATATATATATGGCTGTCTTGTTACACCGGCTCATTCAGCTCTGTATTTTTGTTCTTATATGTTAGTAAATTTAGCATTTTTGCCTTTAAAAGGGGTCGAATTATGTTGTTCTTATGTTTCGGTTAAGGATTTTACACCTTTATTGTATGCGATAGCTATCGAATTATGAGCAATGTAAAAGTGATGGTAAGTGTAACGAGGCCAGACATTGTTAGTTGAACAATGAATTAAGTCACTTGGTGCACCAACTTCCATGTCTTTTTGTAAAGAGAGACTAAACATTAACTTTCAATATTGTATACCAAAATTTTGGTCTGTCTGCTTGTTGGCTGATTTGCTTGTTTGGACGCAGAAACTCTAATTTTAATCGTAAAAATTGTTTTTAACTGCAATTAATGTTTTAAATTTTTATATATTTTACAGTTTTCAATGAAGGAGTTTTGAATCTTCATGTATTTTTGCTCCGCCGCGAATTGAAAACTGAATTAATTGAAATATAAATATATAGCTAATAAAATTCGAGGACACAGGTGCAAATCAAGTACACCAGAAATGTCTATAATTTAATAGTCCTTACAGGGAAGTCGTGTGGTAGCCATATCAGCTATTTTGGTGGGTGCATGTAATAAAATTCGAGGACACAGGTGCAAATCAAGTGCAGCAGAAATGTGTATAATTTAATAGCCCGTACAAGGAAGTCACGAGGTGGCCACATCAGATGTTTTGTTGGGTGCGTGTACCTAAATAAAATATACGTTCATGTTAGGTAAGTAGTGAGGGAAAGTATTTATTATTATATATATAAATAAAAATCAAAAGGTTTGAGTAGGAGGAAAAGCGATGTGAGACTTTTATATCCAATATAATATTCTGGAAACAATGCACTGATTCTAAAGAAAAGACAAAACAAAAGTTTAATTAAACTCCCTTTCCTTAACTCTGTGATTGTGACCGAATAAGCATTGAAGATAATAAAGATTTCCATTCTAAGTCTCATGAATTTTTTCAGACATATGTATAAGTGTTAGAATGATATTCAGCCAGCAGCATTAAGCAAGCGCATAATTTAGCTCTGTTGGTTCACCGAAGATGAAATATAAGCCACTTTCTCGTTTCCACTCTCTAGCCATAATCTGTTGGATGAGAAAGTGACCATCGCACGACCTAAATTAATTCCATTCCCTGAACCCCTTACTAAGGTAGGTGTTCTGAAAACCCCCTATTGACTCAAAAATTATTATATCTTAATATTGAGGAATGTAGAGAATTGACACTTTATGTTCTATTCACTCGGTTTTCCATGTTCACAATGTCTGCTATAATGGTCAAATGAAATGTCGTCGCCTGGTATGATGTCAGAATGTCGTTTGTTGTAATGGTTTCGTATGGAAGCATATTGTTGAGCTTATCATTTCAAGACTTTCCTAGGCATAAATACATTTCCACTAATAATATAATGCAAGGTAATTTTATGCTAACCAGTTGATTTTATCTTAAAGAGGTGGCTATTAAAAAATAAAAATATTTATATATATATTTTTGTATTGTATTTATATTTAGCTTCATTTTCACCTAGCCAAAGGTAGATGAAAATCTTTCCATGAGAGTGTAAGGTAAACATGATTTTCTGTGCTTTGCACTGATAAATCGAGGTAAACATCAAGTTTTTAAAGTATTTTTTGTATTAAAAAATATGTTTCCTGTAGTATTCAAGTATATTCGTTTTAATAATAATAATCTTTGGTTATATATATATATATATATATAAGGATTATGTTTATGTTTTGTATCGCAAGAAACCAAAAAAATATTTATTTGAATATTTATAGCAGTGGTAGTTTAACTTTCGTTCTTTTGTCCACTTTTCCGCTTCACTTTTATCCAAAAAAATAGCAAAAATGAGAGATATTAATTAAAATCTCTTGAAACGCTAATTTTCGCCTTAATCTTTCTGAGTGGCAACAGTTCCGATACAATCAACAATGGCAACAATGATACAACAGCCATTATTACTGATATAATGAGAGAGAAGAATTCCAAATTATCAATTTGATGCGATTTCATCAAAAAACATAAGATAAAAAAAAACTCATTCTAATTTTGAAAACAGCACTTCGATGTATATTGGCTCTTGTCTAGATGCACCTATGTACTAAAGTCGTAGCCCTGGTTTTATTAGCTTACACGCAGCATGAACGAAAGACACACACACAGAAACTTCCTTTTATTATGAGTAGAGTTATATATCAGACCTTTCATTGCTACATATTCAAAGAATCCTTTTAACAAGATTTGTAACAATCAAGTCACTAATAATTGTTTTAAGCTTTTGTTGAATTACAACAAAGTTAATGAATATTTTTTTAACAATCTTATAAACCATAATCATTAGAGATATCAAATCTAGTGGTGCTAAAATCTTACGTGTGGATCACATTTAATTAAATTTGTTATTTTTACTGCTGAAATCGAATTCGGGCCATTTTTAGAAATGGGCTTTTTTTGTTGACAGTATTGTGTTACGTTTTTATACCAACACCGTTTATCGACAGCCTATTGGGCATACTTATTTGTTTTGTGACTGTCTTCATTTTGTTGCCTCGAAGAGAAGAGAAAAGTCGGAAGAGTAACGATAAAAACACCATTAACCATAATGAACACAACTTTAATGCCGGAAAGAAGGTACATAATATAGATTTCCTTTATTCATATGCTGATAATAATGAATTTAATGACGATTCCTTTGATGTGGATATAGACAATGACACCGATCTCCTCCAAATTTCTAACGAAGCTTTTGATAATAATCTTCTTAAATTGCATATTGATAGTGACACTGACCACGTTGACATTTTTGCCATTGATTTCAATAATAATCCCACTGATGTGTACAATATCAGTGATGAAAATCAATTTATTTACCTCCATCAAGAAACAGAAAATAATTCCTTGAACTCAGTTTGAATGCCTTTATTAAAACATTGGATGCTGAATGCATTGTATCACATAACAATCTTGGAGCACAAGGGGATATCGATTTTGGTAATCTCATTAACACAAATAATGAACCAGAAATGAATGGCAAAATAGATCAAGTAGACAGAATAGAAGTGAAACCAATTCAAGAATTTCAAAATGCCTCACTGATATCGTCGTTGATACTGTCGCTGTTATCTAACGTTGATGACGAGAATACTCAACATTCTTCATCAGATCTTAGCAGGCATTTCACAATTTCAAATGTAAAAAAAATGTTACTGAAATATTTTTCCTTTAAAAGAATTAAAAATAAGCATAACAGTTTAAAGCATCATATCAAGATCTCAGCTAAGTTTACATAATTTCTGTTTATGTTTGTCGTAAATTTGTTCGAAATGACACCAATCTCATTGGCTGACTAAAAATTGGACATTGACTGACCAATGACTGACTAAGTGATGATCTCATTGACTGACCAGTGACTGTCTAAGTGACGATCTCGTTGACTGGCCAGTGACTGACTAAAAATTGGACATTTACCAACATACAAGAACACAAAAGCTGAGCTCACCGAGGCAGTTAACAGAATAGGTATTTATACGTGTATATATATATATATTAAAAAGTATCAAAAAAGTAATTTTCTTATTATAAATTATATATATATACAAACACATTTGGTGTGGGCGATTGAAACCAAAAAAGCAGCCACACAACTACAAGTTATTACAATCCCATATACAAAATTTCAACATTCTAAGGGTAATTATTTTTGAGTTATGTGAGATACATACATAGTGTCCAGCAAAGGAGTCCCTGATTTCAAAATTAAAAATCTCGAAAACAAAGATAAATAGAGGAATACAACACGATATATTTATTGTGAAAACTGTAAGAGTGTTATACAGATGTTTCCAAGTAATAGTTACAAAAGCTGCAAACACATGGCACTATCATCGCAACACACAGTGCATATAAATAGTGTTCCAAAAGACGTACGAAAAAGTCTGTGGAATTCATCAAAAATGAACTGGACTTTCCAAAATTACCTAAAGGCTACTACCAGAACCACTGATCCTGGATGGAAAAACGTTTGTAAACTGGCTATGCATGCGAAAACTGGCGAAGAAAAAACACGTTCGATAAATCAAGGCAAAAATCACTACTCTACTAAAATTAGTTTTCAGTACTTCAAAATCTGAAGCTGTTAGCAATGGCAATCAACTCATCATGAAAGAATTGGTCACAAAAGCGAGAACTGCAATAAATAAATTTAAGGTAGCCAAATCAAAGATGCCTATTTTAACTCTTCACGTCAAAGTTGCCATTTATTTCACGTCAAAGTTGCCTATTTTAACTCTAACGGAGTACAAAAACAAAAGGCAAAAGTTGAAACTTTCTTACAACATATAACATAGATATTTTCCTCATAAATGAAATACATCTCTGTGCTAGAGATAGATCTTCTATACTTGGATTTAATATAATTCATAAAGACTGCACTCACAATCAGGCTGGAGATGATATTAATTAGAAATCATGTCAAATTTACTCAATATTCTCTTCCTAGTCCGCTTAGACTTGAAGCTACAGCTGTTCTGATTACAAGTTCCATGAAAAAGTCATTTCTTTTCCACTCCGTTTTAACCTTTCAAATCAAGCTATCACTAGATCTGATTTATTAAAACTAACTGCAACAGACTATCCCACTTTAATAGCAGGGATCTTAACTCAAAACATTTAAGTTGGAATTCCAGTATCAACAACAGCAATGATAGAATGCTTTTTAATTTTGCAACCGAATTTGAATTAAAAATTTCTGGACCTACTGCTCACACTAGGATTTAATACACAGAAGTTTTGGTCATTCTTATTACTAAAAGACTCATTCATAAACCTCATCTGCAATTCATTGAATAATTAAGCTCCAACTATTTTCCTGTTGCTTTTACTTTCTATGCTATGTACCCCCCTTCTTCAAAAAATAAGAAAATTATCGACTGGAAAAAATTTAATCACTTACTTAGTAATATTAACTGTGCACCTCAGCAATATCTCAGACACCGAGCTTGAAATCACTCGGTTCAACAATGCCATTAAAAATGCAATTAATTCCTCCTCTAGAATAATTACTCAAATCTAAATGCCCTGCCCTATTTTATTTTAGAGAAAATTAAAAATAAAGTTTGCAAATGATGGAAAATTACCCTTGATCCAAGTAAAAAGAAATATTTAGTTTCCCAGTTCAAGAAACCAATGATTTAATTCAAATTATCGTACTGATAAATAGGAAAACTTATTAAAAACATGGAGATTCAAAAGGAACTGTTTGGAAGATTGCTCATTCTCTACGCTCAAATAGTCACCCCCAACTCAGCCCTCTGCAGTATAATAATTATACAGTTTATACCGAACAAGTAATTGCAGATTTCTTTGCCACTAACTTTGAAGAAAATTTTATAAACAATTTCATTTATAACCAATCCAATCCCATGACAACTAAATTCATAATGAAGGAAAAAATTTTCTTGAAAATAATAACAATAGTGGTATTACACCTGCATCGCCTTCAGAAATTCAGAAAATAATGTTATCATTTATAAAAAAGAAAATGTTTAAAAAATAACCTTCATACATTACTGTATGTGTTAATTTATTATTTCATAGAACAAATAATCCTAGATAGGCTGTATTTGCTTGTTGGAACTTTGAAAGTTTTTCCAGAAAATGAGTTTTTCAAGCCTTAGAACTGACCCCACCCCCACCCCACCCCCTATTTTTTTAGAAGATGCCAGTACTGCTATTTCCCACAAGACAATTGCATAATTGAAAAAGTGTATAAATAGAAGCTTAGGTGAGTTCAGAGTTGAAACTTAATGATAGTTTCATAGCAAATGATTGCTAAATTTACAGAGCTCTGAGAATGATAGTTCTGTGAAATCTGTGAAAATGTTGAGGAGAATCATTAGGACAGGCCTATCAGGAAAACATCTTGGAATCTGGCTATAGAACTCTATGGAATTATATTATTTACTTTAAGAACATGAGGGTAATCTCTCTATTCTTCATCCCATTTTTGATAGAATTTTGATTTTTTGGGCCTTTGAGAATTTTAAATCAAGGTATATATAGTTTCAGAACTAAGATAATTACCTTATTCTACACAACAAAATTAAAGACATTTTAATTGAAGAATTATTTGAAATATATATATAAAACAATTTATTCTCCAAGCTTAAATTATGTAAGTAAATTAAGTGTGTGGGGGGAAGGGGGAGAATTACAAACTTAAAGAGAAAATACATTTCAATTAAAAAAACAAACAAAATAAATTGTGAAAGGTTTCAGATTTTAAATTACGTCCAAAGGGGCTTTTATTTTTACATTTTGTGCATTACCGTTATTTATTTAATATCATGTTCTTCGCACTTAAACCATAAAATTCAGTTCAAGAGCAATATCGTTAAATAATTTTAAATTGAGCGTATCTTTGGAATTTCCAATACACAGTGTCATGCCCTGGAGATAAAAATGTTTTTCCTGAACAGCGTTGCCATTGCTCGCTTTGAAATCCTTGAGTTTGTTAATCAAAAATTCGTTAAAGTTTTACAAAATATGAAATAAATAATAAAACCAATTCTAAATTTTATATTTGGGCTTCCAGATGCCCATATTCACAGAATGACTACATCATTCAAAATTTTATAGTTCTAGGTACCATTGTTTTATCAGAATGCGAGAAACATACATACATTTATGCAAATTCTTCATAATTTAATTTCTTCAAATATAATACAGGGTGCTATATATTTGGTGGCAACAGTTTGAAAAGTGAAATAGACATTCAGAGTGATTTGAAGCAAAATTGCAAAACAAAAACAATAGTCCATCAAGGACAAAGCCCCTTCGGGCTAATAATTTAATAGATCAAATAATAATATGCAAAAGAATGATACTCAAATAAAAAAACAGTGAAAAATAAGTTAAAACTTTGAACACAAAAAAGAAAGCATAAAATTATAATGCAAAAAAGATTTCAAGAGCATTCTGAGATTGAAAATAAATTCTGATTACAATTAATTAAAAGATTGATGTTTTGGATTAAAAAAAAAAGTAGAGATAATTTGTCTGATATTGTATGTTTTGCACTTGCTTCATCACTTATACATTTACACATTAATTGTGAATCTCTGCAAACTTTTCATTTTAAATAAATTCCTAATTTTGCACATATATTCTTCTGCTTTTAAGATGAATTCTGAGATTATGTAATTAACATATATAAAGAAATTATCTGTTCAAGTTTCACGACTCTGTTAAAATAAGCAAGGTTGTTCATATCGACAGTAAATAGATTCTTAAAAATAACTGAAAAAATTTCTTAGCATTCGAAAATCATAAACATGGTAAAGAAAAGGAAGCTAAACAACACAGAAATTAAATTCCAATTTTAGCATATTTTTTTTATTTAATCCAACTAATTGCATAATATAAATTAACGGTAAAATTAGCGCACAGATTCAATCTAGGGAAAGCATTACTGGTTATGGTTTTATAAATAGTGTGTTCATTTATATACTGTTTCTCTCATTTAAGAGCAGTAAAATTACTTTGGAAGCAATGAATGCCAGATACATAAAAATTCCAAACACAAAGCATAAAAAGTGCAGTTCACAGCAGAAAAGGCAAATGAATGGAAGAAGAAATTTCTAGTTTTAATTAGAAAAACAGCCATCTCATCTATTAACAGCTTGAATATAAAAAGCTTACATTTAACATTATCTAAGATTTTAGGGGGAGGGAGGCATTTATACATAAAAGCCAACATATTTTCATAAACCTTAAATATATGAAATTAAAGCATCTTACCTAATAACAAAATTTCCATCAAAGTTTCAAGAAATTCTGCCTAATTTACACCAATTATTTCAACAGAAGTTAGAAAAACTAACCACAGCTAACCACTATTTATTTTGATAATCAAGGCACACAAGTTACGGATATAGCATTTAAAACAAAAGACAAAAAACAGAGATATACATACATAACTAAATAAAATTTCTCATCGGAACTTTTTACATTCTGATGTACAGTATAGTTTTTAAAAAAAATCAATTTTCAAATAAAGTCACAAATCATGTTCATTAAACACACACTTTTATTAATACCAGAATTGCATAATTTTGAAAATGCTCACACTGTATGCCATTCTATTTAGGGCAGGTTTCAAAGTTAATTTTTTTCCCCCAAAATTCAAGACGAAAACAGATAAATAACAGTTAACTTATATCCTTCTTTAAAAGAGCTGAAGCAGTGGATTAATCAAGTTTACATGAAATGAAGAGCTTATGACTGTATCATAGCATCATGATTATTTATTAATGGCATTAAATCAGACAGCCTTGTGACAGATTTTGTCCCGAGTTATCATTCTATACTGTCTTTAGAAGTCTTTTAATTCATGTTTCATAAAAATTATTTTGGTTACTTGAGCTTTCTAGCTAGTTGAATGTCAGATGATCAAGTTTTTATTGTATATAACTGTATTTAAAAAACATATTTTCAAATTCAGTAAATCTTGATTAAATAGTTCTTAAGGCATGAGTATGTTTTGGTTAATTTATTTATATGGCAATAACCAAAATTCAAAGTAAAAATTAGAAAGGCAAAAATATGAAATCAGCCTATAATAATAATAATAAAAGCTTATAACTTTCAAATTTTAAAAATATTTTCTTAGTCCCAAGGTAGGCTGATTATTAGAATTCTGCTAAATTTATTACTCTTCTATTTAATTCATAAATTTAATACACTGCAATATTTGTACACATAAACAAATCACAATGACTGTTTTCTGTAAGTTTTATTTTGTTAATTTAAAGTATATACATGAATTGACTTAATGCTATTTTTATTTAAATGTGTACATGAAAACATTTAAAGCTCTAAATACACAGACAATACAATTATTTAGTATGCTGCTATAAACATTAACGTAATTAAAAGTATTGGTGAACACAATTTATGTATAATTTACCTACATTATTTTTGCTTGAAAAAGCTAATCAAAGAGGCTTGCTTCCTATTAATATAATGACTTCTGTTTACAGTTTCATCAGAAATTAACTCTTTTGCTTTTGCTTTCAGTGGGTCTTCTTCATCTTCTGATGCAGAAACAAGTTCTTTTTTAGTTTTAGTAACTGTAGATACAGAAAACGAATTAAGAATATTATCAATATAAAAAGTTTTGCATGCTGATAGCAATAAAGAATGCATAATTTTTGTATACCTAAGTACTGTGCATAATTAAGAAAATTTCTTTGCTTATACTTTTGCAGAGAGGAATATATTGAAATAAAATATAATTGAAACTAAATAATTATTACTAAATATTAGTTTAAATAAATATATTTTTACATTATATTTTATTCAGTTTTTCAAACATATATCATAACCTATGCATATGATACATTTTCTAACACTAATGTATAACATGCATTAATTACGAGAATTAAAATTTTATTGGAAATTCTGAACACTAAAATCCTAATATGATGCAAAAGCGCAAAAAGAATAATCACAAATATTTTTGATTAAATTTTACAATTAAAACACATTTAAATAGCTCTAATTTTATTTGATATCTATACTGGTGATAAATAAATATGATACCCAGTCTTAGTTTTTGAATGCAATAAAAAAGATAAAAAGTCCGCACTAGCAACAGTATTTCATACTAATTCGTTTTCTATTTAAATTTCATATACACTTATCACATTTTAAAATTCTATTGAAGACAGATTTAACTAAGTTTCACAAGAAGTAAAAAAAACCCAGCAAATTGGTATCTTTACAAAAGATATAAAGTCCGTAATCCGGACTCGTCAGGACTTCGGCGATTCTGGATTAGGGGTTTTTCCAGATTATAGATCATCAATTTAAATCTGGTAAGATAGCATGCAGAAATTATACAATTAAAAATATGAAACATAATTTATGAAATAAAGAACAATTATGATCTAAAGGGTATCAAAATTTACAAAAAGAAAAAAAAAAAGCTTAATATTTATTTGTTTACTTTACTAAACATTTCTTTCAATGTAAGTTGTTTAAGATGCTTCCACGAAAAATTCAAAAAGTTCCTTTTCCTTGTGTCATATATAGTGGACTTTCCAATGCCATACTTCTCGCATAATTTTAAGACGGATAGGCCTTTATCAATTTTTTTTGCAGCAATTCCACTTTTTGTTTAATGGACTCTGAAACATGCTTTCACTTTGTAGATCCTTTGGCAGCTCCGAAATTGGAAACTCTTTTTGACATAATCGAAAATTCAAGCTTAATTTTTATAAAATTGTTCTAACAGTCTGCAAAAAATAATAAGCCAGATCCAATTAGAAGATTAAGGAACAGTGCAATCTGCAACATTAACTGAAATGCCTTATATAATTTTAGCTTAGCTTATGCTGTCCGTACTTATAGATTAAACGTGCATGCATAAACGCATATGCGCATGCGCAAAATGCATTATGCTTTTACGCATGCGCATAAAGTTTGTAGCTTTGAGGTCCGGATTACAGACTTTGTACTGTATTACATCTCTTTAATTGTTTTTATGGCTAAGAGTTCTTAAAAGAAATGAAAATAGGCAACATTATCTAAACCAAGGATTTTCACCCGGGGAGCTAATTTCATAGTTTTATCCTTTTATTTAGCCTTTAAGCATTTAGTTTTAGTTTATGAGCATAAAAAACTACATTGATTTAAGTTTTCGGACTTACCATTATTTTCCTGCTTAATTTTTCAAACACATTTAAAATAATCTAAATTTAAACAAATGCATATTGTTTGTTTGTTTGGGAAAGGGGGATGGATTATCTTAGCAATAGCAAAAAGGGTCCATGGGACAAAAAAGGTTGAAAACCACTGATCTAGACCTATGGCTCCCAAATTTTCGAGAACACAACTCACTTTTGAGACCAGACCTTTGTTTGTGACCCTTACCTTAATTCAATAAATAAATAAATAAAACAAAGAGATTGTATAGCTCAAGTTGTTTGCTTTAACTTAACTCCCCCTTCAAATTCAAAATTGTGCATTTTCTTTATTCATCATTTAGATAGCACTGAAATCTTCCAGAAACAGCTCAAAAAAGCTGAATAAGATAAATGACACGTTGTTTTTAGCCTGTGTTCCATACTGTTGAGTAATACCCGTAATGTGGGATATTAAACAGTTAGCACAAAATTAAATGCATTTCATTAAAACAGAATAATAAAAAAAAATGTATGAATCTCCTACAAAGAATGCAAGAAAGAAGGCAATGGAAAGAATAAAAAGAAAAATAGATAACACAGAAGAAAATGTCTCAAATACAGTTTTATATTTATTTCCAGATAATCTCAATGCATAAAATTATTAGGAAGTATTGTCACAAGAAAGTATGAAGTTATCAAAGGTACTTTGCATTTAAATGCTGTTCATCAAAAATAAGAGATAGCCCTATAAAATTCTTAGAAAGTTACAGTACCTCTGAAGAGAGAGGATAAAAAAATGAAAATAAAAAATTAAAACGGCAGTTGTTGTTTTCACAAAAGTGTTGATAAAAAACTTTAGCAATCAAGCTGTCCAGTTGTTTCCATATTGCAAAAACTAATAAGTTAACAAACTGCTGAAAATTTGATTTTACTACCAACTGTAGCTATTATGCAGATAAGACTGGAAAAGTATAAAATAAGTTTAATGCAACACCTCCCTTCAATAATACAATTTAAAGCATATTGAAATGCCAGAAGACTCTTAAGAAGTAAGCTGTTAAAAACACTTTTTCATCACAAATGAATAATAGACATTTCCAGATGCCAGTTTTGCAGTGCATACTAATGAAAATAATGGTACAGAACATATTTTATTTTTAATCTACTACAAGGCCATACTACTACAAAAATGTTTCTTCCCCATTTCAATACAATATACTCATAATTACAGTATTGATTAAACAAAATATATAGCTGTATATAGGGCCAAGTCAGTGATGGGTCATCAAAAAAGATACATTGTCAGATTAAAGAGCTAATGCAAAACGCTATATAGACATACTGCTATTTTCATTAAGAAGCTTACATGGAAATCATTTTTGACTGAAATGAAGTTATTTAAAATCTATGATTACGGTAAATTCTTGTCATAAAAGCTACAAACTCATAGTATGAGTTGCCACTTAAAGAGGAGAATGAAATTCCCTGACTTTTCCAGGTGTGTTTTGAGAAAATTCCAGTCTATCCGCATAGTGCGCGTTGGCTGTGCTGAGAGGTAAATTAATTATGGTACCACTTGAAAACACAAAAATTTGCCAATTGCATATGACTTTTTATATATATAATCCTGAAAACATTACTATTATTATAGCTATAATAGGAGTTGTTTTCTCCACTGAAGATTGAGATTAGAATCTGTCCAATCTGGATTAAAAAATGAGTTTTTTCGCAGACATTTTGCAGCTAAACGAAAGAAAGAAATCTATTTAATGATATTTTAAAATTAAAAAAATTTTATATTTATTTAGCAGCATACATAAACAAAAATATGTGCATTAAATTTCGTGATAGTATGTCATCATACTACTAGATTTAGTTTCAGAATTATGGCAGAGAAATTTGTCTGAAATTTGAAAGTATTATTAACTAATAATTAATAAATTTAGAGGAAAGAACACTAAATGATATAAATAATATTAAAATGAAGTTAATTGCTTAAAAATTGAATTACAATAATCAATTCTATTTTGGCGAACATTAAATGTTAGCATTGATGACAAATTACTATTTTTTTATTTTACTGCAAAATGAAAAATAGGGCATTTATTAAAATGAAAAAAAAAAAAAAAAAAGTAAAAGACTTTGAGGTAAAATCCTAGTTTTTGCTACAGCTTTGTACAATTTTGAAGGTCCCAATCACAGTATGTTTCGGCTACGCGGGACTTGACGTCGAAAAGGACAATTCTCAGAACCCGCACAATTCCAGGAAACACACATAGCTAGGTTACCATTCTCACTTATTACAAAGTCTTGAACGCCAAACAGTAATCGATTATCGCTCAAATCGGGATCACGTGATCCTTCAGAAGCAGAACTTTCGTCTGATTGGTTGTCGAGGTGGGAATTCGCTTCAGGCGGGGCTTTTTTTTCTAGGAACCCTCCCATTTAGACCAGTGCCACCAGAATCTCGTTTCTCAGAAAAGTGTTATCTAGCAGGGACTGTAGCCATGTGTGATAACCTCTTAAGAGACAGAAAGAGGTAACTGTTGTTACTGCTCACCATAATGTCGCCAAATCCCATGTGTACCGTACATGGAGGTTAGAATAAAAAAAAATATGTATTGTTAATATAAAAAAAAAACTTCTCTGCAACAGGAATGGCTCCATCCCAACATAGAGGGAAACAGCTGCGTATGCACAAAATATCTGTCGCCGAAGCTCGCGAAGTTCGAAGGTCAAGTTTATCAAGAGTACAAAACGAATAATGTTTTAAATTTCCTTAAACTTTAAAGGAAAAGAAAATATTTTTTGCGCGAGTAAATTAATTAATAGATCAGCTATTTTGAGCCAAAAAAAGTACGAAAATCTGATTATAAATTATCGCAAAAGTCAAAGAACGTTTCTTCTTAACACATGCTCCACAATTTCCTGTACACATCGCGGAGGAGGAAATTCTCACCGTCAGGTTCTGTCACCAAATCCCTTGGTGAGTTTTTCCCTCCACTTTCTAGCAAACTGATTTACATTACGTCTATGGAACCTTTCTTTCATAATATAGACATTCTTACATTAGAACAAAGTACATGGGGGCTATTCTAGCCTCCATGGCACCGTATACTAGGATTAAACCGATTTTGTTATATACGAGAATGGGAAGGTATTTTCTTTAGTTCAACATAACCTGCACATGTGTGTCTTAGGATTCTGGAGGCTACTGGAAACCAAACTTGCTGGAAACTTGCTGTGCCTTTCTAAAAGACAATCTGATTGGAACTGCGAAAATTGGTTTAACGCCAGCTGCCCTAATGATGCTCATCCGATACATAATTTGCCAACAAAGTGATCGCTTCCAACACTGGCACAAAACTCGCTTTTTGGGGGATCGCTGTATGAAATTCCCTGACTTTTCCAGATTTTGACTAAAATATTTAAATTCCCCGACTTGACTTTTTTGGTCAATTTTCGAATTCCCTGACTTTTTCCCGTTTTCCAGGTAGAACTGTCATACTTTCACATATGAAATCATGTGTTTTTTCCATAAAAAACACTATATGGCAGTAAGATGACTTATGCAGGGTACTGTTTTGTGGACGTTTTAAACTAAGAAAAAAGCTTTCAATACATCTAAATGTAGAAATTTAAATACATCTAAATATAAAAATTATAATATAGAAATTTATTTTCCTCCCCCCTCCCATTTTTTTTTTTTTTTTTTTGCTGATGACTTAAGTTGAAGCAAACCCGTGCACAACTGTTCGAGAGCTTGCGGAGAAGATCGGCGTAAGCAAAAACAACGATTTCTGATCACTTGAATCGTATAAGAAAGTCAAAGAAGCTCGATAAATGGGTGCCTCACGAATTGAGAGAAAATAAAAAAAAATCACAGTTTTGAAGTGTCATCTGCTCTTCTTCTCTGTAACAACTGGTAACATTCGGCTCAGTGGTTGGACTGCAGTCAGACACCACAACACTTTCCAAAGCCAAATTTGCACCAAAAGAAAACTATGGTGACTGTTTGGTGGTCTGTGGCTGGTCTCATTCATCACAGCTTCCTAAATCAGGGTGAAACGATTACGGTAGATAAGTATTGCCAGCAAATCAAAGACATGCACCAAAAATTGCAATGCATGTGCTCAGCATTGGTCAACAAAAAGCGGTCAGCTCTTCTCCATGACAATGCTCAGCCAGCCGCATGTCGTGCAACTAACACTACAGAAATTAAACGAATTGGGATACGAGACTCTCTCTCTTTCCCCATATTCGCCTGACATCTCGCCAACTGATTTTTCAAACATTCTGCAGAAAAAATGCTTCAGAAACCAAGATGAGGTCAAAAACGGCTTTGACAACTTTATCGTGTCCAGAACTCCAGAATCTTATTCTACTGGCACAAATAAACTTATACGGTCAAAAGTCGTTAATTCGGACACCCATAATCCGGAATGATCTATAATCCGTACCTCAAAGCTGCAAACTTTCTGCGCATGTGTCGCGTTGATGCATGCGCATAGGCGTTTACGCGTGCGCGTAAGACCTTTACGGCTGCGAATATGCGTGTGCGCATGTGCGTTTAATGTGTAAACAGATGGTATAAGCTAAGCTAAAATTATCTAATTCAGTTAATGTTGCAGATTGCGTTTTTCCTTAATCTTCGAATTGGTTCCGGCTTATTATTTTTTGCAGACTGTTAGAGCAATTTTATAAAAGTAAGCTTGAACTTTCGATTATGTCAAATAGAATTTTCTATATATATTTACTAATATGTAAAGGATCTACAAAGCGAAAGTATGCTTCGAAATCCGAAATCTGTTTATCAATTTCACGCTGCTCTGCGGCGGGAGGGGAAAAACGCAGCGGCATGCAATGAATTGGAAGTTGATCTCTCAGCACTATCCTTATCTTCAGGGCAGATGTTTTTATTTTATTTGGCTTATAATTCCTTACTAAATGTAAGTTGTTTAAGATGCTTCCACAAAAAATTCAAAAAGTTCCTTTTTCTTGTATCATATACAGTGGACTTTTTAATGCCATACTTCTTGCATAATTTTGAGACAGATAGGCTTTTAACCATTTTTTTGCAGCAATTCTACTTTTTGTTTAATGGACTATTTCATATCGATGTACTCCATCTTTGACATGATTTAAATCAAGTTCCTCGTCATTATAATTCACTTCCGATAGTGAAGAAAGTGACACAGAGGTTATTGAAAACGAAAAAATTTCGATTGACAAATTAGTCAGTATTCTCGACACAGCAATTATAGGAATTGAACAGTGGAACTTTGTAACTAAACAAGAAATTATGTCTGTTTAATAGAATTAAAGAGAAAGTATTATCACATAAAACAAAGCAACTTAAACAACTTGCATTGAAAGAAATGTTTAATAAAGTAAACAAATAAATATTAAGCTTTTTTTTTTTTTTTTTTTTTTTTTTGTAAATTTTGATACCCTTTAGATCATAATTGTTCTTTATTTCATAAATTATGGTTTCATATTTTTAATTTTGTAATTTCTGCATGCCATCTTACCAGATTTAAACTCATGATCTATAATCCGGAAAAATCGATAATCCGGAATCGCCGAAGTCCCGACGAGTCCGGATTAACGACTTTTGACTGTACCTCATTGGCCAAAATGCATTGATTTGGCTGGCGCTTATTTTGATTAATAAAATTGTTTTTGAGTTGAGTTATGATAAAGATATAGGTTAAAACCTGCATTTATTTTCTGGACAACCTAACAGTTTGATATACCCTCATGATTCCAAAATCTGACATTCTTGATGCCATGACAGGAAGCCATGTTTATTTGAACATATAGAAGAATTACACATTTTTAGCTAAATGTGCATAGCATTATGTCATAACTACTTACCTATTAATTTCTATTATGCATATTGAAATTCTGATTATCTGTGCTAATTAATGTTCTAATAACTGAAAAATAAGAATAAACTAAAAATTACTAAAATAATACTTTTGGATTTTTGTTTACGTATTATGAAAATTTTTCAGTGCAATTAAATAAACAGCATAAAATGTTCTTATTGATTAAATTAATACATTTCAGATAGATTTTGAATTTTGCTTCTTAGAAACAATTTACATATGCAACCAAACCTATGTTAATAGACATTCCTCTTTAGTGAACAGTCACCATTAATGGACAGTCCCTGTATCCCCTACTTCCCTTTCGAGGACATGCCCTAATAACAGACAAAATCTTTGGTCTTGTGAGTGCTCATGAATGGAAAGTTCCAGCTTATATGCATATTCCAAGCCATACTGATAACCCTGTACACAACATGGCAAATAATGGGTGAAGATATGACATCATTAAATCACCATATTAATTATTTCACCTCAACATCCATACTCTTCAACAAGCTAATGTTAAATCACTGTATGAAGAAATTTTTGGCTTGATAAAATCTTGATCTTCATTGCCCTTTTATTTTTCCATCTATACTATTTCTGTGTTTCTTCTACAGTACAAAGTCCGTAATCTGTACTTGTCAGGACTTCCACAATTCCAGATTAGGGGTTTTTCTGGATTATAGATCATCAATTTAAATCTGGTAAGATGGCATGCAGAAATTATAGAATTAAAAATATGAAACTGTAATTTATGAAATAAAGAACAATTATGATCTAAAGGGTATCAAAATTTACAAAAAAAAGGCTTAATATTTATTTGTTTACTTTATTAAATATTTCTTTCAATGTAAGTTGTTTAAGATGCTTCCACAAAAAATTCAAAAAGTTCCTTTTTCTTGTATCATATACAGTGGACTTTCTAATGCCATACTTCTCGCATAATTTTGAGACAGATAGGCTTTTCTACTTTTGCAGCAATTCTACTTTTTGTTTAATGGACATCGAAACATGCTTTCGCTTTGTAGATCCTTTGGCAGCTCCAAAATCGGAAACTCTTTTTGACATAATCGAAAGTTCAAGCTTACTTTTTATAAAATTGCTCTAACAGTCTGCAAATAATAATAAGCTGGATCCAATTAAAAGATTAAGGAACAACGCAATCTGCAACATTAACTGAAATAGATAATTAGATAATTTTAGCCTAGCTTATACCGTCCGTTACACATTAAACGTGCATGCGTAAACATATTATGTGCATGCATAAATGCATATGTGCATGCGTAAAGGTATTATGCACATGCATAATTGCTGCGCATGCGCAGAAAGTTTGTAGCTTTGAGGTCTGGATTATAGATCATTTCGGATTATGGACGTCCGGATTAAAGACTTTGTACTGTATTAAATATTTTACTCTATAATAGATGAACATATTCGAAAGAAGATAAGTATTATGCACATGCATAGATGCATATGTGTATGCATAAAGGCATTATGCGTTTACGCATGCGAAAAAATTTTGTAGCTTTGAGATCCAGATTATAGATCATTCACGATTATGGATGTCCGGATTACAGACTTTGTACTGTATTACATTTTTAAACATTTGATCATCAAAAATAATTTCAATCTGGTTAATACTGATACTTTTATTACAGACAGAACTTTCATACTTTTCATTATCACAGATCAGACTTTTCCAGCCATCAGTTAGTATTTACAGACTTTAATAAAGAGATATATTGTATCAAAAATCAGGAGTTTTGTTCCTTAAAATTCATATATTTTTCAGCAGCATCTGAGAAATTCCTTAGGGGATGATGCACAGATTTGGAAAATGTATAATCAGTGTATATATATAGATAAAATCAGAAGTTCAATGTTTATGCAATTCACAGCTTGGTAACTTTAAACTATAGGAAAATATTTTTTATACCAGAGATTCCCAACCTTTTCTCTTCATTGACCCCTTTTAAAAGGATGGTTTTCTGCATCGGTCGCATAACCTTTTTCTTAATAATATACAGCACACAGCATAATCATAATACAAATAATTGGACAAAAACAACTTAAAGATAACCAAACTAAGAATATGAACAAAAGCTTTAAAAAAATTAAAAGAAAAAATGTTTATTAGATTTATGTTTTACCACTTTTGTGTTATTGTTATATTTAACTTATGTATATAAACAAATTTTCAGAAACAGAATCACAGATTCCAATTGCACCAAAGTTCGATTTTAATGAATGGAATGGCAGGCTTGAGGTATTGATGAATTTTTTTTTAATATTTGGCATAAAATTGCTTAACTTAATTCTTAAATAACTGTTTAAAAAATATACCCTCCCCCCCATTTCTTGTTTTCCATTGTAAATTATTAATTTGACTACAGCTTGCTATCACTGATGAGAAGAAAGGGAATTCAATAATGTTGGTTCTGTAACAACTTTATTTAAGATCAGGGTTCACACACATTTCTGCACATGAAAATTAAGTACTTTTAAGGACCATTAATGAAAAAATTAAGGACCTATAAGCAAATGAGAACTGAATAAATTCAATTAAAAATATTATTTATGCCTGAAATTCACTTTTGTAATACCATTCTAAAAATAAAATAGATCCCTAAGTAGGATGCATTATTATTATACATTAATTAATTAACATTATTATTAATATGCTTGGGAATAAAATAAACTTTATGCAATTTATCAAGTAGTACAGTACAAAGTCTTTAATCCGGACTCACCAGGAATTCAGCAATTCCAGATTAGGGGTTTTTCCGGTTTCTGGATCATCAATTTAAATCTGGTAAGATAGCATGCAGGAATTATAAAATTAAAAATATGAAACCGTAATTTATGAAATAAAAAGGAATTATCATCTAAAGAGTATCAAAATTTACCCCCCCCCCAAAAAAAAGCTTAATATTTATTTGTTTACTTTATTAAACATTTCTATCAATGTAAGTTGTTTGAGTTGCTTCGTTTTATGTGATAATACTTTCTCTTTAATTCTATAAACAGACATAATTTCTTGTTCAGTTACAAAGTTCCGCTATTCAAGTCCTATAATTGCTGTGCCGAAAATACTGACTGACTTGTCAATCGAAATTTTTTTGTTTTCACTAACCTCTCTGTGACTTTCTTCATGCCTTTATCCATTTTTTTGCAACAATTCTACTTTTTGTTTGATAGACATTGAAACATGCTTTCGCTTTGTAGATCCTTTGGCAGCTCCAAAATCGGAAACTCTTTTTGACATAATCGAAAAGTCAAGCTTACTTTTTATAAAATTGCTCTAACAGTCTGCAAAAAATAATAAACTGGATCCAATTAGAAGATTAAGGAACAACGCAATCTGCAACATTAACTGAGATAGATAATTAGATCATTTTAGCTTAGCTTATACCGTTCGTTATACATTAAACGTGCATGCGTAAACGTATTATGTGCATGCGTAAAGGTATTATGCACATGCGTAATTGCTGCGCATGCGTAGAAAGTTTGTAGCTTTGAGGTTCGGATTATGGACATCCGGATTAAAGACTTTGTACTGTATTAAATATTTTACTCTATAATAGATGAACATATTCGAAAGAAGATAAGTGACATCTACGTTTTACTAACAGCTTTATGTTAAATTTTTTTAATGTCTCATTTTGTCACATACTTGTTCAGTCTAGAGGTTTGGTAAATAGCAGGTAGATTTTGTTAAGCGGTCAAGGTTAAAATGAGAAGTAAGATCATTATCAGTATGATTCATAACCAAAAGACTGAATGTTGTCACCGCTGCTGCTTGTCTAGAGAGAAACCTGCTGATTAGAACAATTCTGAAAGGCCTGATGTAGGCACATTTGGCAAGTTTTGAAAGTTAGTTGGGCTTTGTTTGATGCAGTTAGTGCTGCAGCATCGTGTAGAGTTCCAGGAGTTGTAACCCAGTTAATATACTACTTTAAGGTTTCAATAAGCCACTAAAGCACCAGAGGTGATAAGTTCTTTTGCATTATTTTAAGTCTCACTAGATGCAAAGAATAAGTTTTACTTGAATTTTTTGCATTTTATCTTGTGACCACTGTGAGGATTAATAAAAGGCAATAACTAACTTTAATATGCAGCGATAATTTTTAAGGGTAAGCAGTTGGTTTAAATGATTAAATTAGGTAATTGGATAACCTTCTTCATTACGGATTTACATGATCAATATTAAATTTTATTTCTTTTATAATTAGCCATATTAAAATCAAAATCTAATAAAATTTCACAGTTTAAAATATATGTAAATTATGACATTCATTCTTAAGCAATATTAGGATAGTTACACATTAAAAGCTACAAAACATTAAACATTTATGTCTTGTAACAACAACACTCAACAAAATATTTATGCATGATTTTAATTTGAAGCCTTCCCAGACATTTTGGCTTTTTTTTATCGATTTCCTTCTCTTTAAGCATCTTTTCTAACGATCAGAAATTTGTCTCAGTACACAAACCAATGTTCTGACTAGTTTCTGCATGCTTTATCTGCTAACTTGTCAACCTCTCCACAATATACCTATGAGGGTTTATTTAATCTGGTAAAAGTTAAATAGTTCCAACCCCCCGACAGATGTGAAGTAAATTATTGCTATGTCTGAAAGTAACTAGAATATCAGACAAAGGTTTAAATAAGCCTCTTATTTAAAAAGAATTTAGAACATTAAAGCATGTTTTGATGCTAACAAAATCAATTACAGCTCATGGTGACGTTATTAAATAAGAACAGTCAAATTCAAACTAAAAATGTGGACTAGTGGTCAGAGGTTATATAATTTAATTTTAATTTAAGCTGGCTCAGTAACTCTATCATATGAGGAAATAGAAATGGGAAATTATAGTAAAGACTAGAAATCATAAACAACTGGGTAATTTATATAATAACTGTACATATCATTGAAAAATAATTTTCTTCATGTATTCAGTTTCTTTCTTCAACAGGTTTCCTTTTCATTTTAGAATTTTTGGATTTAATTAAGGATTTCTGTTATTCTAAAATAAAATTTAAAAAAAAAAGAGCCTTTAGAATGTATAGAAAAAGAGGCTAATTTTATTTCTTTAGTACTAATATGAACATTCAGAACAGAAGAAATATGAAATATTTCCAGTAAGGGCCAGTTACAGAGTTGGTGTGGCAGAATATTTAGAATTTAGTGACACACCGAGCAACAAAATCTAGAAATGGCAAAACTTTTAGAATTTAGAGCACGCATTAGAAGCAGAATTTAGAAAGGCAGTAGGCAGGAGAAAGGACGCACAGAGATTGCATCAGGAGGGAAAGTGCCAGCTGGGTGTATGATGCATACGGACATATTAGATGAATCTTTTAAATTGTCAGTTTTCAATTTTTTTATTAAGAAAATTCCTTTCTATAATGCCTGCCCATGTGGTAAGATTATAAGCATTTTTTATCTTTCCCATACTTGTGGCAAGTGAAAAGTAGAGAAAATAAAGGGAAGATAAATATGTTAAGCAAAAGATTCTAGTATCAGAAGTAAAATATTCAAATATTATGTTTCCATTGTTCTTCCAGATGTTCTCAAAGTAAGAAATTCATCTCAAACTTTCTGTAAAATACACCCATTACGTGTTAATACCACAGAGACATTTTTTGTCACATATCTCTGGAATCTTCTATAATCGTGGGTCTATAAATCTTGCCTTCAAATTCTTTTAAACTTTCCAAGCTGCAATGTCTAAAATTCTAAATAAAAAAGAAAAATTATCCCTACCAATTCTGTAACAGCAAAAAGCCAGAAATATTTTGGAAAAAAAAGGAGGGGAAGTCGCCAAATTTATAACTGTTTAATAAAAGAATTCACATCCCCAAAAGCGACTCTTTATTAGAAAAAATGAATTCTGAAATGCTTATGTTTCACTTCTTGCTTAGAAACTCCAATACCCCACCATTTATATTAGAAATAGGAACAAATTATAACCCATGAACCCATTCAAAATATAACCATATATGTCAGTGAATCGCCAAATATATTCCTCCAAAACGATAATTCACACTCAAAATGGCAGTCGTAAAAACAGACAGATATTTTAGATGATTAAAATTAAGGACTTTCTACCGATTTTAGCCAAAATTAAGAACTTTTAAGGACAAAAAGAATTCATTAATAATAATGGCAATTATATTATTTAATAAAGATTATAGACTGTCAGGAAAATTTGTATTTTGTTTTATTCCAAAAAATGGACAGAACTTCCTGGTAGATCGAATATATGTTTTTAATAGTGGTAACAAATTTACATTCCTATAAATAGCTGTTTATAGTAGTAATACCTAATAAATGAGATATGCAAGATAAAACTTACCAAAAAACCCTTCTTCATCTTGATATGTTTTCTTAACTGTTTTCAAAATTCGACTTTTGCCTTTGTGTATAACAGGAGGAGTAGGAGGAATTGGATCTTCACTATCCTCACTCTCTTCCATGATTGCTATGGTAGGATCTTCAGGTATATGGATGCTTCTTAAAGCTTTATCTTGTGCTTCTACACAGAAAGAAAGTAGATATTAACAGCTTCTACCAACAGTATAACTAGAACTTTTAGACTTTCATTTAAAAAAAAATACTTTAAGAGATTAAAATTTTGGAAGGTTAAGCAAAGATTTACTAAAAGGTTACAACTCGTTTTTCTTATTTTTCAAACATGATTTACACACTATTAAGAACTTTTCTCAAATTAATTTTTTATTTGCCTCAAATGCACTTGAAATCTTTTTTCCCCCTTTTTGACAAATAATTCAATTTTTAAAAAAATAATAGAGAGAAAAAACAGTTTTTAAACATTGAAATAATAGGACCAGTCATTATTGATATAAAAAGTTGACTAATACAGTCAACATTCAATATGATGTACAATCATTACAGCAAACGTTGAGTGCACAATTAACACATGACAACGGTCTATTGCAACTGGTGCAAAATGTCTTAATTTTCCCACTAATGCTATATTACATGTGGGTTTCTATGCACGATGTTTGGGTACGTGGCGTTAAATAACATTATTCATGGTTAAGTAGTTCTCAGTATTAGTAAATGATAATGATGTCCTACAAATAAAATTTAATGTATATGTATGCTATAAACATTTCTGTAGCACTTATAAGGGGAGATTTGATGGCAGTATGTTCCCCACTCACTGCTTTTGATATATTTTTTATTTCTTGATTTTGGGAATATGAACTATTTATTTCATTTTATTTATTTGTTTTCATTATTTTACCTTTCCCCCTTTCATTTTTAATGAAAAATAACAGAATGTTTTTAAAATGCAAACTTGTCTTTCCCCTCAAAAGCATATTTTTGTAGACCACCTCTTTTGGGCAAGTGTTATTTTCTTTCGGTTATTTTATTATTTTTGATTTTATGCTTCCCCCTTTTTTAAGGAAGTTTGCTTAAAGATGATATGAGAATGTATCGATCAAGAAGAAAGTTAAGGTTTGAAAAAAAAAAAAAAAAGTATGTTGTCTGTTGAAACAAGTTTTTAGGACAACAATCAAAAAATAAAGAAAGTGTAATAGGTAGCTGATTTCATCCCTGAATTACATGACAAAATGAGCTTTACAGTTTAGAAAAAGTTTCATAAGATGAGACACATTTTTATAAAGCCCAAATGTTATTATAAAGGATCTTTCCCATCATTCCTTTCTTGGACCTTTAGAATTAAATTCTGGCTGAAGTTTTACATACTGTGCTGCAAAATAAATAGTATAAAATATTAAATATTTCAGTTCTTAAAAGCAGTATTATTTTCCTGAGATGTTTCAGTTTTAGCAATGGGAATAATGAAATAATTTTACTTACATTGATAAATAAAGTAATTAAACTTTAAAATAGAAGATAATCATTTAGCATAACAAACTATTATATTTTACGATTTTTTTTACATCAGCCTAAGCAACAAGATATCTCTGCCTTCTAGAGTAAAATTGTGTAATACAATCTCCATGTTTATAAGCAAAGGATTAAATTACTAAAATCAAATTTTAAAAAAAAATCATGAAAACAAAACTTCTGGTGAAAAAGGTAAAATTTATTCCATAATTTTGTCAATATCAAATATTAGAAAATAATAAACAATATCAATAAGCATTTCTGTGCTATAAATTATGCTTAAGAGGAAAACTCCAAACTAAGCATTGTAAAAATAAAACACTGATATTTGCTGTACTTTCCAAAAACAAATAGTTCTATTACTGAAGCATTTGCTCAATATTAATCTTATCACACAAAAATGGATAATATATTACCTTCAGATTCACTATCAGATTCTGATTCTTCAAATGTGCAAATACGACGATGCTTTTTTGCCTTTGGTTGAAACTCATCTTCTGTCAAAATTAAACAGAAATGAAATACATATTATGCAAATTAATATTATGACAACAACAAGCCTTTGCATATTCTAAAATACATAAATAAATAAATAAAAAAGAAAAAAATATAAAAAGAAAAAAAAGAAAAAGAAAAAGAAAATACCTGATTTACTGTCTTTCTTCTGTTTTGAAAACTTATTTGATTTCCTAAAGACACAAATGTAACCTTCATTAATAAACATGATTTTATGTACGTACATATGCATGCATGCATGTGCACACACACATTATATTTAATTAACACTGAAAGGATTACACAGGGAATTTTCATAAATTAAGAAAATTTAGTTTTCGGATTTGAAATAAAAAATTACGAATCTTTAAAACTCAAAATAAAAAATTCAGTATGAAAAATATTTTAAAAGGGGGGTATGAGTCACAAGAAATATGAAGAAACATTATTGACTAAAATTAAGAAAATTTCAATCGAATGCTTTGTAAAATACAAAATATTCTGTTAGTATTTCATCAAATCATATTTCAGTGCTCTTTCTCTGAAAAAAAATGCTTTAATATTAAAATCATCAGAAATATTTCTGATTTAGAATCACAAGCGATGACTATTCTAAAGAAACTTCATATTAATTATTTATAAAAATATGAAAACATTTCAGTGTGATCTCTTAAGCAGAAAAATTAATATATAAGAAAAATTACATAATAATTAATTTAAAAATTAGAAATATGTATAAACTGATGTATACGTATACATATAAATGTGTGTCTAAATTACAAATACATATTTAATTATTTAAAAAATTTTATTAACTTTTCAAAGTAAGGTCACTCTTTATGGGTAAAAGGTGATATTATGTAAGTCTACAGCCTTTGTGGAAGACTTTCTAAGGGAAACTGACTCACATTCACATTTAAACATGAGCAAAGTCACAAAATGCCCATGAAGCCAGCTCATTCACTAAAACTGAATCCAGGTCAAACTATCAGTGTTCCATGACTTTACCACTCGCTTGGTGTGTCTGCTTCCTGAGAGAACAGAGCTATAAATATACTTCCCTAATTCTAAACACCAAAATATGTTTAATTACTTTTTATAATTTTAAATGTAAATTTATGAGCTACAAAATAAATTAAATAAGAGATGAAATTTTTTGTCTTCAGAATTCAGATTAATGTTCAAAAGGCAGTGTTTATTATTTTTACCACCTACAACTAGCACAAATGCCACAATTGACGAATCAACTCTCATGCCTTTCAAATAATGCAACATTGGTCAAATTACTACTTGACATAAGGGTTTGGAGTTTAAAAAAGGATTACTCTGAAATATTTCATACGCAATATTACTGGCACAGCTGCTAATTATCCCAAGGCCATAGAATGTTTGAAGGCTTGTTTTGGTCAAAATGGCTTGCAAGTGGAAATTCATGCGAGAGAATTGTTGAAATTGGTCATGAGAAATGCAAATTCTAGTAATTCCTGTAATAATTTATGTGCATTATATGATAATTTGGAACAACAAATTTGGGCTCTGGAAACCCTTGGCATCACTACAAATAAAAGTGCTGCACTACTTTATCCTTTGGTTGAATCTTGCTTGCCTAAGCATTTTTAAAGTGCCTATCAAAGAAGTGCAAATGTTGACCATGGTCCAGACCCAAACTGTAGACTGGACATTTATTAAAATTCCTGAAATCAGAAGTAGAATCCGAAAAACGCATAAGTTTAGCTATGGCTGGTTTTGGTTTGAAGAACGAAGTAACCTGCGGGATTAAATCTATTAAAACTGTTCATGAACGATCATCAACAACAGCAAGTTTGTTGAGTGCTGATTCTCCTACTAAGAAGTGTATGTTTTGCAGCAGAAAACATGATTTATTTAATTGTTTTAAGGCTCAAAAAATGCCATTTTCAGAAAGATGAAGGGCACTGCTTTCGCTGTTTAAAGGCTGGTCACTGTGCAAATAAATGCAGGAGTTCTATTAAATAATTAAGCAATAAAATTCACAGCATATTTATGTATTTAGAATTGCTTAAAAATAAAACTATGTTAAACAGCAATGAAAAGGAAACTAGCTAGGAAGAAAGTTCTGTGAATCTTTCTACCGTTAGCAACACATCACAAGTACTTTTGCAAAACCTAAAAGTAAAATTAATTGGAAATAATTGTACACTTTTTATGACACAGGATCACAAAAATCGCATTTAAGGAAGGGTTTAATTGCTACTCTAGGCCTTATACATTCTAGACTACAGATTTTTGAGCCATGCCCTGTTTGGAGAAAAACTAACATCTGAAAATTTACATAATGTCTACAAAATTAAGCAAAAGAGTTTAGACGATAATTTTACTTGTACTTTTGATATTTATGAACAAGATACAATTTGTGATCCTGTACCTTCTGCCTTAAATGGATCATGGGTTAAAGAGCTCCAGTCCATGAATATACCATTTTATGACACTGAAGATTCATCAGGGCCTATTGTTCTTTTAATTGGTGCAGATATGGCTGGTCGACATTTCACAGACAGAAAAAGAGTACTTTTTAGTGGCATTGTAGCCATAGAAACTTACCTGGGCTGGACACTAATTGGTTAAAGCACCAATGAATGCCTGAAAGGGAAGATACGGCGATGACGACTGTAACAATATATGCGAATGCTACCAATATTTCTGACCTTTTTTTTCATTAGACATCTTAAGAATATCCGATCCAGTCGAAGTAAAATCATGAAAGGAAAAGAAATTTCTAAAAAAGAAATATTTTCAGGAAACTCTATGAATTAAATATGATGAGCGGTACGAAGTTGACTTACCATGGAAAGATGATCATTTGCCTTTCCCCATCAACAAAAATATAGAGATAAGAAGACTTGAAGTTTCAACAAAAAGGCTGAATTCAGAAAAATTATTTGATACTTTAAACTTTAAACAATGGACAGAATTTGGAATAATAGATGATGTCACAGATGGCACATTCACACCTTTTTGGGATCCAGAATCCAGCTGATTTGCCTTCTCGAGGATGTTCTGCTAGATAACTGTTATCAAGCAAATGGTGGGAGGGACCCACTTGGCTATTAGAATCATCATCTAACTAACACGTCACAGAACAAAATTTTGATGAGCATTCTATAGCTAAGGAAAAGAGAAAAACAAAATCTGATGGGTATTCTTCTATCTGTTCTCTAAGTTACTCAAATACTTGTAGCTACAAAGCTGATGAAAAGAAAAATAATGGATGCAGAATTTACGGATCAAGTTGGTACAATTATTATTTTTCAAGCTATGACAAAGTGATACGGTTGATTGTTTGGATAAAAAGATTTTTTTTTAATTGTCTAAATGTCTTTGCGAATTATTGACGAGTTTTCTTTGGTTAAAAGGACAAAACATAAAGTCAGAAAAAAGAAATTGGGACCCTCATCCAAATATAGTTGAAATGTATTTTGCTTTTGCTGATCAAACACCTTTGCTTCCTGGTGCCTTCACACACTATCTACATGCCCTTCCTATTAATCTGAGTGATGGATGTGGTAGAAATATGACTCTGTTTCTTGTTATGAAGAGATACAGTTGCAATTTAAAAGAATATTTGAAAAGAATGGGTGTTTCTGGTCACACAGCTTTGCTACTGTTTACTCAGCTTTTAGAAGTTTTAGTTCACTTGCAATAACTGACTTTGAATGCTGTCTTGAAGGCCTCTAATTGGTTTACAATTCATATAATTCAGAGGAAGGTGGAAATATAGCATCAAAAGCACTACCAGTAATACAGAAATTGGTCAGAAGTATTCTGCATAAAAACCAGGAGTGGAAGAGAAGTCAGGACTATCCAAAGACTAGACATATTGACTTATGAATATATGGACTTTAATTTCGTTCTTTTATGTTTTTCCATTTAATTTTAAGTTTCCTTTAACATTTCTAGTAGGTTAAGTTGTTTTCCAACAACTTAAGATGGGAGGATCATCCGTTTAGAAGAAACGCATGTACAATATTATGTTCGTTTACGTGTCAAAAAACTATTATGCTACCAGCGTATCACAGACTCTTAAAAGACTAGTAAAAATACTCTAAAGTATTCATTTATTAACTTAAGTAAAACATTACTCATGTAAAAAACATGTCATTCTTCTTTAATAAGCCTAACTTAACTACAAAAACATATTTTCCTAATTCTATAAATTGTTTTGTTGCCACTTCTAAGAAATTAAACTAACAATAATTATTAGTGGCCAAACGGCATTAAATAAAAAATTAAAGGAAAGTAAGTAAAGTTAAATTGAAGCACGTATAAAATAAAAACTACATTCATTTGAAATCCAACAACATGTGCGGATTTCTTTAAAGTGTACGAAGACTTTTGTGAGGTAGCTTTTCTGCTACTTTTTTATTATTGATTTTCCAAAAAAAAAAAGTTTTAATATGTTCATAAAATAATTAATGCAATTTTGCTGAGAGAAATTTATAGATATTATTAAAAAATTTTCACTCTAAAATATTAATTTTTATCAATGAAAAAGCAATATTTCACTGAAACTTGTAAGTGTACGAAAGCTTTTGTGAGCCACTGCAGCTGCTAACTGATCCAGTACATCTAAATATATAGTTCACCACAGGTTAACAGATATGTATGTGTCTTTATAACTAGTGACCCATATGTATGCTTCATCATGAAGATTTGCAGAAGACAGATAATTACCAGTGTTAGACCATTGGACATAAGTTAAACTGGAATGCATTTTTTAATTTAGACAAAAAATATATTAAGCTTACTTAAGTTCTAGCCCCAGTTCTAAAAATGAAAGTCCCTCAAGGAAAAGGTGAACTCGAAAGCTAAATATCACTATTACATTACTTACATATGATGAAAAATCTAAACTTCGAATGAAATCTGAACTACAAAAAGAAATACAAAACTTAATGTAGATGATAACATCAGTACGTCAATAGCCAGAGAATTTTCCCAATACAATGATGTATCGAAGATGTATTTGTCAAATAAAGCCGCTTTCAACAATGAGCTTTAAAAATTCTACAATATTTACATTGATTCAAAAACCTGAAAAGATTTCAGGGCTGGATTTATCAATCTCTATAGAAAACTTCTGGATCAACAGATTTTAAAAACCACAGACTACAAAAATACTACTTTTTGGTAAACCATGTTGTGGCAAAAATTGCTGCTAATATTTAGCAAAGGCAATATTTTCTTGGAAAGAATTTGAGCTTTTCATTACTGTGCAACAAAATATGACAGTTTAGACCTCTCTGAACATAATGGTTTATTAGAAATATGAATTCATGGTGACTATTATTTGGCAGAGATTTTTCTTTTGTTTAAGAAGTTGATATTCTATAGCCAAATAGCACCAAATATCAAGACATATACTAAAATGTGACAGATAATATATAATGATCAAGAAAAATCAGCATAGCATGCATCAATCTACAGCATAATCCTGATTCTGGTTGATAAATTTTGTCCTTACCCTTTATTCCTTTGGCCTTTTTTTCGTAATATATTAGCATGTTAAATCTATATATCTTTGTTGACAGATTTTTGAAAGCAAAAGGAAGCTCCATGTCATTTTAAACAAGTGGACACAATAATTTTGATTATCAATATATAATGGCATGCTGTTTAACACTATTCACTGCGCATAAATAATTTCTGATTTCTATAATCTATACCACATAACTGTTCAAATATCGAGTTTTAATGAAAGTTTCCCAATACAGCAAACATCATATGTGTAAACAGTTCATGCTGGTGTGTTTAATCATATTTTGTCAAATGACTTTTGGCATTTGAAAGAAAGAGATTTCCTTTAGAACACTGAGTTGTGAAATTAAAAAAAAAAAAAAATAGTATGATTAAGTACAAGGTGTCTGAATTGGAACTATCACGCTACCAGATTAGAACCATCATTTACTTCCAGCTCTGTTACAAAAATAGAGCAACAGAATATCACCAAATCATGAGTACAGCTTTAGGTAATAATGTTGTATCACATGCCACAGTGAAGGTGTAGTACCGAAAGTTCAGAAACAAGGACTATGGCAGTCAAGAAGCAAAGCGCTTTTGTCAGCCTCCTGATGTTTACAAGACCTGCCTGTAAGAACTTGTCAAAGGAAATCAGTATACAACCATTCGAGAACTTGCTAAGGAGTTCAAAGTTAGTGCCATGTCTATTAGTAGCACTATGCATTGCATAAACTTGACGTACAAGTTCAATCACTGGGTGCCGCATGAGCTGACTCAAGCAGATAAGGGCATACGTGATCGGGCCTGCCCTAATATGCTTGAATACCAATGCAAGAACAAACATTCTGGACTGGATCATCACTTGCGATGAAAAGCAAATTTAATTCAGCAACCCAGGCTGAAAAGGGAGTTTGTCTGCACTCGGTGAGCCCATCGGCAGCATCGCAAAGCGTAATTTAACTAAAAAAATATCAGGCTTTGTATCTGGTGTGAGTAGCGTGGCATTATCCACAAAGAGTAGCTGGAAAAAGGTAAAACCCTGGACTGTAAGGTGTACAGCAAGATGCTAGTTCATGTTGACACTGCTTTCAAAGGAAAACTTGGAACTGAGTTCTAGCATAAAAAGGTAATGTTCCATTAAGATAATGCAAGACGTGTCTGCATTCACTGGCTGGACTCGAATGGAAGCTTTTGCCACACCCACTATATAGCCCCGACATCACTCCTTTGGACTTCTACCTTTTTTCACACCTGCAGCTACATCTTGCTGGTGCATTCTATGCAGGATGTCCAAAATGAGGTTGATCTGTTTTAGGACTCATGGCCACCAAGTTTCTGGGCCAAAAGCTTTGAAAAACTATCAAAACATTGGTAGAAATTCATAGATTAGTGATTACTACCTACACTAAAGGTACTGCTTTGTTTTGTTTTTCTAAATTTATTAAAAATGTTTTTTGGCAGAAAACTTTCATTATAACCAAATATTTCTGAGTAACTATTTGTTAAATAAATATCTAATTGGAACCCACTGATAAGGCAAGAACAATTTTAAATGCAAGATAAAAGAATTGTTACAGCAAGTAATCCCCAAATTTTTAACGTGGTCAACTTGATTTCCACTTCTAATTAAAACTAAGAAGAGCAGGTAAAAAAAAAAAAAAAATTATTAACTTTCCTGATTAACATAAGAATTATAGAATACTCTTAACTTTATATGCATTCATTTTTCAGGATGCCATGCTAATGGAACTCACTTTTAAACAACTGAAAATATATTAACTGATCCATCCTCATTTAAATTAGGAATTTATTGCATCCAACAAAACCAAATTTCAGCATTTGCATGAAAATATTAAAGAAACAAATTTGAAGAGGAGAATGTTTTATAAAGATGTATTTATAACACAAACATACTTTCTACAAAATTTGGCAAAATAGGAACAAATGTTATCTTTACTCTACCTTTCAGATGATTTTCTTTTTTGAGATGATTTAGATACACTTTTGCTAACTTTTGATACTACATCCTTACATGGTGCATTAATACTTTTAGCATCACATGCAACAGCTATTTCTTGTTCAACAAGAGGGTTTGCAACTGAAGATTTCTTGTTTAAATTTGATGCATTTTTCTCTTTAAAAAAGCATAAAATATTAACATTAACAAAAAAAACCATAATTAAAAAAAAATATTAGAAACATCAGGTTCAAAAGGCTATATTTACCTGCTTGTTTTGAAAACATACTCATGATATTATTTTTTCCAAAATTCTTTGCTGTTTCCTAAAATTAATATAATTAAAAAAAAAAAAAAAAAAAAAAAAAAAGACAATTTATTCTTCTGAACCACATGCTTTTAACTAAGCATAATTAAGATTTTAATTAGAATTTATCACTGCAACTGAGGTAGCACTTTAAAACACATTTACTTACCTGGACACTTTTATTTTTGCCCTTTCCTTCTACTCTGGCATTTTCTTTTTTAACATTCGAAGATTTTTCATTTTTTTGCCACATAGCCATCAATGTATTTTTTTCTTTCTTCTTTAAAAAAAAAAAATGAGAAAGAGAGGTACTAAACAACTTTAGAGAAATTAGATTATATTTTTTAACATATTTTAGCACATTTAAAATACACTGATTCCGATATTAAAATAGATTAATTCCGATACTAAAATTTTGCTTCATTAAATAAAAATAAAAAAAAAAAAACATGTACAGGTATAACTCATTAAAGAAATAATAACAATAAAACTAAAGTAAAGGTAAAATTTATTGCAAGAGGAAAACCTTATGTATATTTAAACATTCATGTAACTATTACGGTTCTCCAAGTTAATGACTATGCATGATTCAAGATGTCCCATTTGCTATTCGTCACTTCCCCCCCCCCATATAGCATACAACATAACAGCATATGGAACTCAAATAGTAAATTGATTCGCCTTGATCTATGAGGTAACTGAGATTACATTAACTACTGGAAATGGCTGCCACTTGCAAACAGATGCTTAAATGATAGTCCATGTTATTACACGCTTTAGCAGCGAATATTTTAACCCAGTGCATAAATTTTATGATTTCTACCAGTCTGCTTCAATTTGCAAAAGAAATTAGGAGGTGACAGATCAGACTGCCATAGTATCCAAAATCAATCAAAGATAAAATATTCATGGAAAAACAATTCAGTTAGAGCCAAATGCTTTTTATATATAATTTTTAATTTTTTTTACCTTTATTTCTTTCTTCTGTTCAAATTTAAATTAAGATATGAACATTTTCATATTTAAGAAACCTTTAATTTTTTTTTTTAAAGAGGGCAATAAATTTATATTATAATCTGATAAAACTTTGAAATCCTAAGATAACAGACATTGAAGATTTTGAATTTATTTAAAAAAATTTGGCCTGAAATAGCTAGCTACACATGCTTTAAAATATTTGATACTGAAGCAGAACACAGGACACTAATACACAAAGCAAAAAATTCAAATGTACAGTGAACTTCTACTATCTGAAATGGACTGGAAAGTGAAACATTTGGTTTTCCTAATATGCCTTTTCCTAATATACTTAGAAAAGATTCTAACCTCATTTCTAATTGCAAAAAGTATTTCTAAAATAAATATTTGGAAAATCCAAATTTAGCATCTTTATAATTAGAAGATATTTATAAAAAAAATATTGAAAATTATCTAAACAGAAATATCTCATATTTATGCCTCATTTTCTCCCACAGGACACCTATACCCAAGCAATATCTTTAATGGCCATTTCATATACTATAAAAGCTTAGTTTTATTTTAGGCTAATTATTTTAGAATTACACAGCATACTTTGCAGCAATTTTTTTTTTTTTTTTTTTTTTTGTTCTTGCCAAATGAAATAGTAGACAAAATGTTCTTAAAAAATACATTAACAGACTTCAGGGAAATATTCTTTCTTAGGAAAGTGCAAAAACTTATTCTTCAATCCACAGCTAGTTTACACATGACATTTTGAAAGAAGAATAAATTAAAATAAATTTGATGAAGAATAAAAAGTAGCAAACAATATTTCTCATTTCAAGTTATATTAACATCTTTTAGTTTGTTGCCATGCAATGAATCTGTTTACAGATTTAAGATGATAATTAATCACTGATAATGAGAAATAGAGCTTCTGGATCATTTTAATACATAGCTAGTAAAATTATACAGAAAAAACTGCAATTCAATATCAAAACTTGTAAAAATATATTACACCTAAAAGAAATTCAAAAGATGTTTACATATTTTTAGAACAATTTAGGAGCTATTTAATTACTATTCAAAATGTAAAAAAGTATTTTTTTAATATTTGATTTGATAGCCTGTTTTCTGGACTATAAGTCTGTATTGTGATTTCCAGGACAGATGGGCTTTTCATAAAAATTTCCAGCCATATAGATTTTAATTATTCTTCCCTATTTTCCAGAGTCTATCAACTGTGGTGGGTTTGCACTTAGAAAGAGCTCTTAAGAGACCAAAGGCACAACAGGGTGAAATCTAAGAGGACTTCACAAGAATACATTAAAAAGGTATAAATGCAATACCTGTATCAGTCTTCATTTCTTCAAGGAATGCAGTGGTAATTTTTGAATTATGACTTCTCTTATTTTTAATTTCCCGCCGTAAGAGAATACTGTGATGATCATAAACCCCTTACTGAAACTTTCCTTGCATTAAAGGAACTAGGTATGTACACTTCTTTCTCTTCATTCTTGATTATTAACAGGCCTTTTTTATTGCTGGCATTTAGGTAAACCCATGCTTCATCAATGGTCACAAAGTATTTTCATTTATATCCTGCTAAACAAATTTCATAAAACGAGTTCTACAACTCTGCACTGAGCCACATGCCTCGGCAAAAACTGGTGATCATTATGTTTTTTTAGCTTTTTTAAGTAGTACATCTTGGTTTATTATTTTACTTATTGTTGCCATAGATGTATTTAAAAACTTAGCAATTGATTGTATCGGCAGAGTTTCTCTTGTTACTAAAGAACATTAGAAACAATATGTACCTTTTTGGGGCATTTCTTTGGAGTCTTCTTTTCATAAAGAAATAATGACTGACAGTTCTGATTAATAGAAATTTCATTACCATGCCCTTCCTAGCATATTCATATTTGAATTATTGAATACGAATATTTCTCTTTGGAATGCACAAACACTTATTCTTCAATCCTCAGTTTTTTGACATGCAACATTTTGAAAAAAGAATAAATTTAAAAGCAGCTAATGATATTTCTCATTTCAAGTAATAAGATGTTGTCAGAAAGTTTTATTCAAAACTACTTTTTTTAAAAAATTCTTTATTGAAATCGCTCTAAAAATGTATAAAACACCCTTTGCAGCTGATGTTATCCCTACAATCATATATTATGTGCAAAGAGACATATTGCAGCATTATGAAAAAATTAAGCATTTCTATACAAGCTATACTATACATTCTATACACTCAAGCAAAACAGAATTCGTTCTATGCAATTTTTACAGTTCTAACCGATGTTGCAATTTTTATATTTAACTAAAGTGACCACATTTTCATTGAGACAAAGCGGGACAAATGGAATGAAATGAGAATTATAATTTAGTTATGAAAGCAGACCAACAATTAAATATATATATATATATTTTATTATACACATTCCTATACTTGTCTATAAATATACAAAAATATATTTATTATTAACTATTGATAACTATAAAAATATTTGTAAAAAACAATAATTTAAATATTATGCTTTTTAATTAATTTAATATTTTATTTTAAAAAATTATTATTTTCTTTCGTGGTTATATTTTTTTAATCAAGTGAATACTTCGCAATAGATTCAAATCATTTATTAAAATATCGTGAAATTTCTCACATGAATTAGTCAAATTATATTTTAGGCTCAATACAAATTTTAGAGTTTTATGTTCAACTGGGTTTTTTTCAATTGTCCGTATTTTATTGACACTAGAAAAAACATGTTCTGTTGCTACATTTGTTCCTGGAAGGGAGAGCATGTGTTCTACAGTTTTCAAAACATTTTCATAAGGAATATTATTCTGTTTAAAATGAAGGAATAACTCCATCCATTTTTTGTCTGTTTCCACATTTGCAAACAAATAACATTTAATTTTTTCATCAGTAATGTATCATTTTACCAACGACATCTCATCAAAAAGATCATTTTCACAAATATTATTTTTTGGAAAATGGTTACTAATACAGTCAAAAGTCGTTAATCCGGACTAGTCGGGACTTTGGCGATTCCGGATTATTGATTTTTCCGGATTATAGATCATCAGTTTAAATCTCGTAAGATGGCATGCAGAAATTCTAAAATTAAAAATATGAAACCGTAATTTATGAAATAAAGAACAATTGAGATCTAAAGGGTATCAAAATTTACGAAAAAAAAAAAAAAAAAAAAGCTTAATATTTATTTGTTTATTTTATTAAACATTTCTTTCAATGTAAGTTGTTTAAGTTGCTTCGTTTTATGTGATAATACTTTCTCTTTAATTCTATAAACAGACATAATTTCTTGTTCAATTACAAAGTTCCGCTATTCAAGTCCCGTTAATTGCTGTGCCGAGAATACCGACTAACTTGTCAATCGAAATTTTTTCGTTTTCACTAACCTCTCTGTCACATTCTTCATGTCTTTATCCATTTTTTGCAGCAATTCCACTTTTTGTTTGTTGGACATCGAAACATACTTTCGTTTTGTAGATCCTTTGGAAGTTCCAGCATCGGAAATTCTATTTGACATAATTGAAAGTTCAAGTTTACTTTTATAAAATTGCTCTTAGAGTCTGCAAAAAATAATAAGCGGGATCCAATTCGAAGATTAAGGATCAACGCAATCATGAACATTAACTGAAATAGATAATTTTAGCTTAGACCGTCCGTTATAGATTAAACACGCAGGCGAAAACGTATTCTGCACTTGCGCACACGCATATGCGCAGTAGTCAAGGTCTTACGCGCACGCGTAAAACGCCTGTGCGCATGTGCCAACGCGGCGCATGCGCAGAAAGTTTTTAGCTTTGAGGTCCGGATTATAGATCATTCCGGGTTATGGGTGTCCGAATTAACGACTTTTGACTGTATATTAAAAAGATTTTTCCACATATTCCCATAAAATTTCCTTTTTTAATGTCACCCGATGAAACTTTTTAATATCCTCGAATTGAACAGTCCATTCTTCAAGATATACCGAGCAGTTATTACAAAAATTTCTGACTTCTTTCAGAAAAACAGACGTTTAATATGGCACCTTGTTCTTCCAACCTAGTGATGTCCTTTCGAATAACTAAAGGAACGTAATCGTTATCAATTCTTTATCGCAATTTTGTTTTTAAATTATTGATTTCATTTGCCACTTCCGTAATTGAAATTTTATCCCCTTCAATAATTTTCACAGCATTGCAAAATAATGTAGCTTGGTTGCGGATAAACTGAAGATAAATTTGTGATGTGTCATTTTCAAAAAACAGCTGCAATATTCTTGGACATTTATCTTGGGATAAAAAATATGATTTTAATGGTTCGTATATTTTAAAAATATTTTCTACAGCTGGTAAAAGAACTAGCCATTGTGATTTGCTGTAACCAGTAATTCTTTTATATTCGATTTCTGCGCTTTCACAAAAATCCTTCAAACTTTCGACACGCACAGTATATATATATATAAAAATACGAATAAATTTTTGCAGTAATATTTTCAACATCCACCGAAAATAAGTCAGATTCTGTTTGAATAGTATTGCGTAGAATATGCACTGCACAACCTACTCGAATAATTTTTTGGTTCAAACGTTTGTTAAGTTTCGTAAAATGTTACTGATGCATCTTCTAGCTTTTCCACCAAAATTTGCTTTAGTGTCAATAATAAAATTATTGCCTAGTAATAGATAATAATTTTATCGTTCAAATTATTCTTTTTAAAATAGTACTTATCTAATCAAAAATTATTTATGAAGTTTCACCCGGCAGCCACCCAGACAGTGTGGTTAAGGAAGCCTGACTGCGATACCGAAGGGCCTGGGTTCGAATCCCGGAAATGGCACGGTTCTAACCGTCTGTCCCTTCATAGGAGGTAATGGTGGCCCACCTATTAGATGCCTCCATAATAAAGAGACCACCACGTCTGGCCTTAGTATAGATTAATGCAAGCTGTAACTGTTCACAATCTACCATTGGGGCAAAAAAAGTTTCACCTGGCAATGAAACAAAATCTAATATTCTAATTCGTGTTTCTGGATCAAAAAGTCTAACAATTGTGGGAAATAATGTTAAATCTTTGTGGTTGGAAGCATCATAATATTTATATGGGCATTCTGCAGTTGTGAAAAACGAATATGGTGAAAAACATTACAAATAATTGCTTCGGTTTTTGTCCTTGCACACGCAAATTTTTTTGTCGTAAAACGATTTCATCACTTGTGACATACAATCAATTGATCTGAAACTTTGATTGTGGTTTTTGGTGTGAAAATCAAGCTGCCCTTCAGCTAATGCTAGCTGTTCCTCCATTAACATATTCCTTGACGAGACGTAATCACAATGATCGAACACCACCGAGTAAATCTAACTCGTTACATTGCCTAATTTAGTTTAATATGCATGCATTTTATGTGTTTTTTCTTTCTTTATATTCACTATAATAATTAATAAATAAAAGATAATATATTTTTACAGTACAGTTAAAATAAGAAATGCAGATGTTTTCTAAAAAGCGGGACATTTTTAAAAATCGGCGGAACAGTCATCCAGAAAGCGAGACTGTTCTGCCAAAATTGGGATGTGTAGTCACTTTATATTTAACAGAACATACCAAAAAAAAAAAAAAAAAAAGTACTGAAATTATGCACATATTCAAAAATTTTTCTAAATTACTTAAGATACATTATAAGAAATGTATATAGAAATATCCCCGAAAAAATTAAGATTGATTTTAAAAAAAATATAATTACTTCAGGACTTTTCTTCATTTCTTTCACATTTTGTAGCTTTTCATCATTTCTGTTTTCTCCAGTAATTAATGGACTTTTCCCTATTCTTTCCTTTTTATCATCCTTCTGTGTTATAACTGTTAATGAAATACTGTTTCTCATCGTAACTCCAGTCTAAAAGATATATGAGAATTATAATGGTTTTAAGATAAAATAGTACTAAACTACATAAATTAATCATTCTTATTTTGAAGCTACTATAAATGAAGGCAATGGCATTCAAACTTTATGGCAGTTCGACCCATAAAAATGTATACGACTCCACAAAATAATTTTGCAGCCCAATCAGAGCATTGACCCTTAGTTATAAACCATCAATTCAAATATTTTAGGATTTTTATCCACATTGTGCTCTCACTATAAATTTCTGTGACCCATACTTATATTTACCATACGTAAACGGAAAGCATTGCAAAATTTTCTGCATGTGCTCCATGTACTTCTCTCTTTGGAAGTGAAAGGACTGGCTTTGCTACTTTCTTGTATGTGCTCCAATGAAGAAAACTTCAGTTATTTCTTAGCAAAGTAACATTTGAATCATTCTGTTTCATAGTTTCTGAATTAAACATTTTTATAATTCCAGGGAACCTTTTTTCAGTGAACTTGTAGAAGCATAATTGTTACCTCATGATGCAGCAAAAAGACAGTTTAATTAATATCATGCATCAAAAATATTCAAACAAAAGTATTTTGATATTACTGTGATACTGCAACTTATGAAGATTCAAAAAACATTGTAACAAATAATAAAAATATGGAAATCAATTTAACACAACTTTCCTATTTTATTTTTTAAATGCTATAAAAATTACCACTAATCTAAGATATTCTTACTGAAAATTAATTTGGAAATTCTGCATGATTATACTTAAATCTTGATTATTAACGTTAATTACAAAGATAATAAAAAATATTAATAAATAAATAAAATTATAAAAATGTAATTAACCCATTGATTATGCTGCTGCCCCCCCCCCCAAAAAAAAGAGAATGCTACAGAATTTTAAAATAAAAGACACATGGATGTGTTATTTAAAATACAGTTTAATTAAAATAAAATATTTATATCATTATTATATAATAAAGTTTATTATGGCCTTCTTCTTGACATTCTGTCAGACAATATGTGAATACTACATAAATTATGATACCATAAAATTCAAACTATATTTATTCATCCCTAACTAATTTAAATATTCTAGTTCACCCATCACAGCATCCTTTGCTATTTGATTTCATTTTTCTTCTTGTTTGTACTTTTACCAATTCCTATTGGGTTATTGCATCAAAAATGTCTTTATATGATAAAATCCAATATCACCAACCTTCTTGTCTGTCCGCACTTCTGTGTTTCTCAGATTTTCAATTTGAACAACAAAAGTAATTTCATTAAGGTCCAATACTGTTAACTCTTCAACAGCAGAATTTTCTTCTTTTACAAAATGAGAGATTAGGTTTCTTTCAGTAATAAACTAGCCTTAAGCTTTTTATCCCCCCCCCAAAAAAAAATCTTTCCACTAAAATGATGAATTTCAAAATGTCACAAGTTTTTAAGTATGCACATTACAGGGATACAATACATGGATAATAGGTACAGTGATAACAGAAATTCAGAGTACTATCCTTATCATAGTTTACTTATAAAATTACATTAAATCAATTTATTAATAAATAAACATATGTATACATGTAACTAACCCTAACTATTCTGCTTGTATTGAAAATATACATGAACCTCATTGTTACATATTTTGAAATGCTTACAAAAATGCTTTTTCATTATACTAATATTTAATATTAATGTAAGTGACATTACCTGCTTTTTTAAGAATTCAGATTCATTATCTTTTTTCATGATATTTATTTTATTCAAAACTGGAGGCTGAATTTCTATACTACGATGCTTAATAGCAGAATATCTAAAAAATATAAGAGAAATGTAATGTGCCTGGAATAATAAAAATATAAAACAAATAACAGTAGACAAAAATATGTGCTTATTGACAATCATACTTTAATAATCAATAATACTATCATAATCAAGTTATATTGCAATAACTAAAAATATTATTTTGTATTATTATTAAAGAGGTTAACTTTTAAGTAGAAGCAAATGGCAGCAATTTCTATGACTATCACGAATTAGCAAACATTTTTGGATAAAAATCTTGAAGGTTTAATGCTTTGAGTTTGTAAAGTACAGCTGGATTAACAAGGGGGGAACAAAACATTTAAATTGTGTAGTTTCGGGTATAAAAACATTTCTTTTCTCAAATTTTGGAAAATTATTTAGAACACGTTTAAATTAAATAAAAATTAGAAATCAAAAGTTAATTATATATTACACAAACTATACTTCAAATTAAAATTTCTCAAACAGGGTTCCATGAAATATTGTTAACGATTCTGCAAGAAACAGGAAAATGACCTGTATGTCATTAAAGGGGAAAATGTTTTTTCCGATTTGGTCATGTACTTGGGTAACTTCAAGTAAGGTATGACAAGAGTCTAGCTGATGATACTTAAAAACCTGCCTTTGGCTGTTCAGCTATGTTCAGTCACACTCATCGGACATCATTAACAGTTGATTCAGAAGTCAAACAACAAAAATCAGCGTTAATTCACAAAATTTTCACAGGACTAGTTTCGATGGTTTTACCGAACCATCATCTTCAGCTGCAAAACCGCAAATGAACAAGATAGGAAATAATGTTTAGATAAGATAAGAAAGCCTGGACAAGAATAAGCAAGTGGCGCCATCTTTTGGCGAAACCAGAACTAAAACATAATTTCTCTAAAAGCCGAAGGCAAATTTGGATTGGAATTAGGATCGTTAACTAGAACAGAAAGATTTTTATGAATGTGAAATGCCTCTAGAAAATCCAGTTCTCCAATGGAAGATGTTTTTTGAATAATTTTGGCAGCAGAAAAATTGAAAGTGTGATTTTCGGACCAACAATGTTGAGCAACAGAAGACTTCTGTGTTTCCTTTTTTCTAACATATGCCTCATGTTCTTTGACACGAAATTTTAAGGCTCTCTTAGTTTGGCCATTGTAAATTAAACCGCACTGGCAAGGAATCCTATAAATACCCCAGGAATTCATATCCGGAATGGGGTCCTTGAGTATAGAAGTTGGAATTTTATTGATGGGAGAATAAACAACCCGAAAGTTAAATTTCTGCAAAATATGTGCAACTTTATAGCTAATTGATGGAAAGAAGGGAATGACAACAGAATTTTTATAATCTCCTAAAATAAGAGTGTGGCTTTTAGTGTGTTGAGATGAGAATTTTTTAACTGCTTGATTAATAATGTTGGGTGAAAAGCCCCTGTCAATAGCTATTGCTTTTAAATAATTTAGTTCTTCATCAAGGGCTAGTTTGGAGGAGCAAACTTGAAGAGCACGGAAAACATAGGAATAAAATGAAGCTAACTTTTGTTTAGTCGGATGACATGATTTAAAGTGTGGTGGAAGGCAAACCGATGAAGGTTTACGGTAAACTGTAGTACTGAAGTTGGATGTGTTACGTGTGACCAGAATGTCGAGAAACGGAAGAGAATTGCAAGTCTCAAGTTCAAAAGTGAACTGAATAGCAGGATCAATAGAATTCATTGTTGAAAGAACTCTATTTAAATCATTTTTATTACCTTCAAACAGGGTAAAAGTATCGTCTACGTAGCGGAACCATGCCGGGAAGTTTAAAGTTTCAAACAATTTTGATTCATAATAATGCATGTAGATATCAGCCAGGATGGGACTGAGGGGGCTTCCCATGGCTAATCCCTCAGTTTGCTTGTAATATTTATTTTGGAAAACAAAATGTGTTTGTTTCAAACAGAGTTGAGTGAGAGAAATTAGCTCATCAATTTCGATGCAAGAGAAATGAAATTCGCGAAGTCTGGTTTCTAGACATCTTAATGCACCCTCCACTGGGACATTGGTGAATAATGATTTTACATCAAAAGAAACCATGAGTAAATTACGAGGAGAAATGTTTTTAACCTTTTTTACAAACTCTATTGAATTTTTTATGGTGTAAATGTTATTGTCTAATAGAGTGGAAAATCTAGAAACTAAATATTTAGCTAATGGATACGAGGCAGTACCTAAATTTGATACAATAGGGCGGAAAGGAATACCACTTTTATGAATTTTGGGAAGAGCATATAATCTGGCACAATTCGCAACAGATGGGATAAGCGAATGTTTTAAGTTGCTTGAAATGATTTGCGAAGATTTGATCGCAGTTTTTATTTTGGATAAGTCCGAAGGTGAAGGATCTTTAGAGATCGGATTATATGGTCCTTCGTTTAAGAGTTTAGTGACACCATCGATGTAAGTGTTCTTATCCATGACGACTATCTGGCCACCTTTGTCGGCCTTTGAAATGACAAAATAAATATTACAATTTTCCAAAATAAATATTACAAGCAAACTGAGGGATTAGCCATGGGAAGCCCCCTCAGTCCCATCCTGGCTGATATCTACATGCATTATTATGAATCAAAATTGTTTGAAACTTTAAACTTCCCGGCATGGTTCCGCTACGTAGACGATACTTTTACCCTGTTTGAAGGTAATAAAGATGATTTAAATAGAGTTCTTTCAACAATGAATTCTATTGATCCTGCTATTCAGTTCACTTTTGAACTTGAGACTTGCAATTCTCTTCCGTTTCTCGACATTCTGGTCACACGTAACACATCCAACTTCAGTACTACAGTTTACCGTAAACCTTCATCGGTTTGCCTTCCACCACACTTTAAATCATGTCATCCGACTAAACAAAAGTTAGCTTCATTTTATTCCTATGTTTTCCGTGCTCTTCAAGTTTGCTCCTCCAAACTAGCCCTTGATGAAGAACTAAATTATTTAAAAGCAATAGCTATTGACAGGGGCTTTTCACCCAACATTATTAATCAAGCAGTTAAAAAATTCTCATCTCAACACACTAAAAGCCACACTCTTATTTTAGGAGATTATAAAAATTCTGTTGTCATTCCCTTCTTTCCATCAATTAGCTATAAAGTTGCACATATTTTGCAGAAATTTAACTTTCGGGTTGTTTACTCTCCCATCAATAAAATTCCAACTTCTATACTCAAGGACCCCATTCCGGATATGAATTCCTGGGGTATTTATACCCCAGGATGACAGGATGACCAGGATGACATCATCATCAACATCAGGAACATTTTGAAGAATATTTAGAAAATATTAGGAAAGTGTTTCAGAAATTGAAGAAAACCAATCTAAAGCTAAGTTCTACCAAATGTAAACTGTTGAGACAGCAAGTGGCTTACCTCAGACATGTCATCTCTGCTGAAAATGTGTGTATGGATCCAGAAAAAGTGTGAGCAGTTAAAAGACTGGATGCCCCGAAAAAGTCCATTAACTGGACAACATATAAGTTTCCTGGGGCAAAGCATCTACCACAGATTTGTAAAAGATTTTTCTTCCGCAGCAAGACCCCTTCAGAAACAGAGAGCAAGCAATAGTTTTTATCGACAAAAGAATGTGAGGATGTCTTTAACAAACTGAAAGAAGCTGTAACATCTGCGAAAATCCTGATGTATCCTCATCTCAACAAACCATTTATTCTTGACATGGATGCCAGCAATGAAAGTGTTGGTGCTGTTTTGTAACAAGAAATAAATGATCAAGACTGTGTCACAGCATACTGCTACAAATGTCTAACTCAAAGAGGAATTACTGTGTCACCAGGAAAGAGTTGCTGGCTATAGTTAAAGCCATAGAACATTTTTATCATTACCTTTATGGCAGAAAATTCCTGCTGCACACAGATCATGCATTGTTGATCTGGCTTTTGTTTTGAGAATTTTGTTTGAGTTTTGAGAATCCCAAAGGTCAAATAACCAGACGGATACAGACTCCAGGAATTTGAAATTACTATGTGTTATCAAAAAGGATTGTCACACGGAAATGCCGACACCCTGTCTATAAGACCCTGCCCAAAAAACTGCTAATTTTGTTCCAAAGTCAAAACGAAATACAAGCTGGTTAATGCAGTCACACATCAGATTATAAGTTCAACATCATCTGACACAGACCCATGGTATGACAAGAAGTCAGGAAAAACCAGTTAGAAGATGGTGACATTAAATCCATAACTGATTTAATGGAGACTTCAAACGGGAAACCTACTTTGCAGGACATTTTGATCTACAGTTCTATGACAAAACAGTATTGGGCCCCCTGGAACACACTCCACATTTGAAACAGTGTCTTCTACTGGAAGTTTGAATCGGATGATGGAAAGGCATTCTGATGGTATACGATACTTCCAAGACCCCGGATATCCTTAAAGAACTACATAGCTGTTAGACAGGAGGCCAGTGTGAAATAATGACTACTTCCATAGAAAAGCTTCTACTGGAGTAATGCAAGGGCTGACGTGAAAAAGTGTAAACTTGCAATGATTGTAAGGGTCGAAAAGGGCAGAAGAAACACAGCGAAGGGAAACTGCAACGTTACAATGTTAGGAGTGCCTTTTGAACACATCACCTTCAATATCCTGGGCTTCTGTCATGATCTGCTAATGGCAACAAATACATTTTTGTTGTCACTGATTACTTTACAAAGTGGCCTGAAGAGTACTTATCCTTAATCAAATAGGCTGTCAGAGTAGCAGTAATGTTACAGCTCTGGATTTGCAAGTTTGGAGTCCCTCAGTTACATTCTGATCAAGGTAGGAATTGTTTTCTGGCTGTAATTAAAGAACTCAATAAACTATTTGACAAAGATAAAATCCAAACAACATCTTTACATCCCGGCAAGACTGCAGAGGGAAGCTGCGATGTAGGAGCACTTTATGAATATATCACCTCTGACATCCTGAGACGTCTGCCACAAACAGTTGATGGCAAAAAATACATCATTATTGTCATTAATTATGTCAAAAAGTTGCTTGAAGCATATCCTATTTCTGATCAAGAAGCTGTCACGGTAGCAGAGATACAGCACTGGATTTCCAGGTTTGGATTGCCTCTTTAGTTACATTCTGATCAAGGAAGTAATTTTATTTCAGCTATATTTAAAGAACTCTGCAAGCTACTTGGCATAGACAAAATCCAAACAATGTCTTTATATCCCTAGTTAGTACAGAGGTTTAATCAAACTATCCTTAATAACCTCTTGTTGATAATCTTCAGAAACAAACAGAAATGTGACCTGAAGTTAACCCTGTTCCTACTGGCCTATTAGAGTTAGTAGCCATATTTTAGATAAAAAAATAAGCACCTATGAGCCCTTTTTAAGAACAAAAATAAGTACCTGCTTAATTACATATATACACAACTGCATAATCTTGGAAAGTTCGTTCATTTCGTTTATTTAATTACAGCAAAGCACACTAGAGCTATCTGCCTAAGGGGAGGTATGCCTTCGTGGAGGATTTTCTACGGAAATTGGCTCGTATACACGTTACACATGGGAAAACCACAAAAATGCTTATGCAGCCAGCCCGCTCGCAGGATTCGAACCTCGGACCGAACTACCAGTGTTCAGCAACTTTACCGCTCGGCCGCTGGTGGTCCTTGGAAATCTTGGAAAGAAAATGAGACTTGTAGTTTAAAATATGAGAAATTCAGTATTTATTAAGAGAGAATTAGCATAGTTCAACCATGGAAAACAATTACAATGATTTTTTTTTTTATTTTAAATAACAGTTCAATTTACAGAACTAGTTTAATAGAGAGGAGGCTGGAACTAGAGAGGAGGGCTGGAACTTTGTACAAAACTAAACTATATTACAAGATTTAATGATGAAATTTCAGATAAAAATGCAGAAAATAAAGAATAATAAACCCTATTTATTATAGTACTATTTATCAAAGTACTTCAAAGTACATATATATATATATTAACAAGAAAAAAGATTTATCCTTATTAATGAATAATAAAATTTGTATGTTTTCCTTTTGTCTCTTTTCATTAATGTCTGAATTCGTTTTTCTTAACCGAGTTTGCTTTTCACAAATAGTTTTTAACATTTCATACTTAAGAGATTAAAGTTTTTTGCAACTTCAGCCTTTTCAGCAAGATCATTTGCTTTATGTTCAAGCATTTTAATTTCCCTTTCTAAGTTTATTTTTCTTTAAAAAAAAATCAATTCATCTGTTGGTTCTGAATTTCTCTCTCTCTCTCTTTCTCTCTTTTTTTTAAATATATATCTTGAACAATTTATTTTTTTTCCCGCTCTTCCAAATATAACCGATACTGTGAATGCAACAGGTTGCTAGCCCTTTACTATGGATATAGAAAGTAGAATGGCAGCTGATGAAGCTGCTATTGTCATCTCTTTTGCAACTGATACATTGTAGATCCCAACAGCATGTTTCATATAATCACAATCTATGAATTTTCCCCAAGATTTTTGTGTTTCTATATTTTTATTGATACAATATCCTCGTTCAACAGAGGCTTGCCCATAAGAAGGAATAAAAATCATTTTAAATGTTTCCCCAACTAAGTATTTTTCATTAATGAATGTATGTAAAAAGAAATCTAATCTTAATTTTTTTTTTTTTTTTCACTATAGGTTTTAAATTATGTAAGGTATGGCTGGACAACATTTTTGATGCAATCGGAATATTCCAAAAGAATATTGTCGCATTCTTCTTCTGCAATATTACACTTTTGGGGAAAATGCATCAAAATATTTTTCATTTTCCCGTACACTTTTATGTTGTTTTGCTCCATGTACTCTGGATCCATAGAAACAGCATTTCAAATTAATGAATAATTAACTGGACATTTCTCCATCAGCTTTTCAAGTAGTTATAAAATAAAAGTTTGTGAGTCATGTCTCAGAGAAAGGTAATATTTATCTATGATTTATTTTTCAGTGTATAGTTCTTGCAAGAGCTTATCCTAAATGCTAAACTAATTTTCCTTATTTCAGTAACAATATATTTTTTAGAAAAATAAATACACAAATATGTCAATAATAAGTTGATTTTTAGCATGTACTCTTCTTTTATAATTTTGAAATGTTGCAAAAGTTGCTTTACCAATTTGTGTAAATCAAAAGCACAAATGTGGGGAAAAAAAGGAATTTTACAAGCAAGACGCCTTCGGTGTCTTTTTGCCTAGTGAGGCCAAAAGTAAACTTCCATTTTTGTGCGCCAAAAAATGTGTTTTCTTACCATTTGGCCAAATTGCTTGTTTTTTTTCGTAGAAACTGTAAATTTAATTGTAAAAAAATCTTTTAAATTGTTTTAACTGTATTTGGTGTTTTATATTTTTCAATTTTTAATATAGGTATTTTGAGTTTTTATGTATTTTTGTCTTCTTGCGAAGTGAGAACTGAATTAATTGAATAAAAAATATATCTCTAACAAAATTCAAGGAAATAAGTTTAAATGAAATGCAGAAAAAAATGCATATAATTTAATATTCAATACAAGGAAATCATGTGGTGTACACATCACATTTTTTCCTTTAGTGAAGCCATCAAGTTCAAGTGCATTTCTTGGGCTCAAAGTCCAGTGTAAACAGGCCTTCATGGGCTTCAAGTAAAGTAACACTTCCTATTGTTCAACTATCCAAAAACTAATCATCTCCTTATGAATGTAGAAAGCTTAAATATGGAAAATGGAAATGTTTGGAAATTTCATATTTTGGAAACACCAGTGATGACTTGCCAGCTAAAATTGGTTGGTAAGATTTTGAATTATTTATTCCTAGTATCGATCTTTGAAAATGAAAAATAATGTATTATTTAGGAAAAGAGGGGAAAAATGTGCTATTGTACGTAGTGAAGTTACTACACTTCTAAAAATAAACTTGAGAAACTATTATCTGATGACTTAAGTAAAGAACATCTAGAAGATTCATCACATAAGTTGGTAACTGAATACCATGAGAAAATATTAAAGTGAGTGAATTAATAAAGTTCCATTAAGCTTGAAACTGAATGCCGAGAAACAAGTATGTTGATTAATAGCTCAAAAGGTAATGAATACGTAGGGATTAATGCAAAACAAGGGTTCAAAAATTATAAAAATAAATCATCAACTTCCACATTTAATACTTCTGTTAAGAAATTTTGTGTTTTTTGTAATATTTATAATGAACATGATTCTCTTGAATGTATGAAATATACTAATGAACAGAAACGAAAGTACTTAAAAACATCCAATTTGTGTTATCGCTGCTTTAAGAAACATAGGGCAGTTTACTGTAGAACGATATACAAGCTTGTAAAATTTGTAAGAAATGATCCCATAATAAACTATTTTGCTTATCTAAAAACAAACCAGAAGTTAAGAATTCTAAAACTGAAACAAATGCGAACGAACAAACAAAACAGAACTGTCGTGTCTGCTACGCATTTGAATAAAAAATCCGTATTATTACAAACCTGCTCGGTCATCACTCAGTATAAACAAAAGAAAACGATTTGACGAGTGTTAATTGATGCAGGTTCCAAATTAAGCTATTGCTCTAAAGATTTAGCAAAAGAATTAAATTTGCCTATAAAAAGAATACAGAAGTTAAAAGTTTATTCGTTTGAAAATAATTGCGAAGAAAAGGAATTTCCGGTTAGTTCCATAACTCTAAAATGTAGAACTGATCCATCAAAAAGAATATTTATAGAGGTTTACATAATGGATAAAATATCACGATTCGAGCTGTCTCCTTTTGTTATAGAATTTATGCGAAAGTGATACAAACAGTTGGCTGATGATTCCTGTAAAACAAAAATAAGCGTTTTAATCGGCATGAATTATTTCTGGTCTGTACAAACACGCCTAAGAAGGAAAATATCGGATGAATTATTTTTAATTCCGACATTGTTTGGGGAAACCATTTGTGGACAAAAATCATCAAATCAACACGTTTCAAGTGTTAATACTTGTTATACTTCAATTAGAGAAGTAGACGCCAATTCATCAATTCTGTTCGACATTCAGTCATTTTGGCGTCTAGAGGAATTCATTATGAGAGACAGCGACTCGTTATCGTGGGGAGACTTAGAGGTTACTGATCTCTTTAATAAGAATTTACGTTGCGAAAATGGAAAATACATTGTTAAGTTATTATTTAACGAAAGAAAATCAGAGCTTAAAAATAATTTCCTAATTGCTAAACAGAGGTTTTTGAAGCTAGAGTGGTTATTTAGTGAATACAAGAAATTAACTAATGAACAACTAGAGACAGGAATAACTGAAAAATGTTCTAATGCTGTTAATTGCAAACTTAAGAGGGATAGTTATTTTGCCCCTCATAGTCCTGTAGTTCACCCTGACAAGACAACTACTGCTGTGCATATTGTCTATGACTGTTCATCTAAAGACAAAGGTGCAAAATCTCTGAATGAGCGTCTAATCCAAGGATCCAACTTGTATAACAATTTATTAGATATCATTTTAAAATTCAGGTTACACAAGATAGCTTTTGGGGCAGATATAAAAGGTGCATTTCATTCTATTTTGCTTGACGGAGATTCAAAAAATTATTTTTAATTTATTTGGTTCGATAACGAAGAAAATTTGCCATATCAAATATACAAAATGTCGCAATTGCCTTTTGGTATTTGTCAATCACCTTTCATGCTTGCGGCAACTATTAAATATCACATAAAGAAATATAGAGAGAATCATAGTGATGTTGTAGAAAAGTTAGATAAATTCTTGTATGTAGAAGACCTTTTGTATGGGGCCGAAAATGATGATAAAGCATTTTATCTGTCAACTACTGTCAGGGTTCATAGCCACATTTTAGTTAAAAAAATAAGCACCTATAAGCACTTTTCAAGCACATTTTAAGAAAAAAAATAAGCACCTGTCTAACTACATCATACACAACTGCATATCATTAAAAATTAGACTTGTAATTTAAAATATGAGAAATGAAGTACTTATTAAAAGACAACAAGCATTACCTCAACCATAAAAAATAATTAATTTTTTTTTTTGTTTTTAGTTTTAAATAATAGTTCAATTTACAGAACTTGTTTACATTGAGAGAATAAAAAAACTATGAAGAACTAAACTATATTACAAAATTTAATAATGAAATTTCAGTTCAAAATAGAGAAAATAAATAATAATAAGGTATATTTATTGTATTACCTTGGAACCTAATAATAAATACAATTTATTTTTCCACTCATATTGATATTTAAATAATTTAAATCTAAATTCTGAACATTTTCTAAATTTTCATTGTATATCAGTTTTCTTTTAACAGATATTGCAAGCAAAATAATTTAAGTAAAAAAGAGGAACATTTCTGAAATCAGAAGACAGAAATTTGCTTCATGCAGTCATCTTTAACAGTAAAAGGTTAACTAACCCGCACACTTGGAAATTGGCGAATATTCGGACAATCGAACGTAACTTGAAGGAGCGGATGGGGGGGTAAACTGTAGCCGCTCTTTATATTTTTCCGCTAAATAAATGCTTTTGACATTTCAATATGTGCATCATATAAAAATAAACCAACGACAGTAAAAAATATTCTGCTTAGCAAGCACAGTAAAACTCTTTTAAGTGTTCATAAACAAATCTCGGACTGAACATCAAAATTAATTATCTCTGCAAAATATCGCAAATGTTATTGCGCAATACGTGCGCCGTAATTCTTCCCTACGTGATTACGTGATATTACGCAATCGGAATCAACAACTGCCGGTATTGGGAGAATAAAGAACTAAATAACTGGGGTGTTTTTCATTCTAATTTTGAAAAGATGGCGTTAAATTTCCGGAATAGAATCATTCTTCGCTTGGGTTGGTAGACCGCAGAACTTTTAGTCCTATTCAATCCAAAGTGAAAAAAAAAAAGAGGTCCGTTGCTTGTTTTGCAGCGAACTGTAACGGTTTCAATATTCAAGATTTTGCGGAGAAAGGCGAGACCTCCCAACCTTTGTACTGTATAATATATTGCCAAAAAAATGAAATTATTTTGACTATTCGATTACTTTCCCTTTATTTAAGCCATTCCGAATATTATTCCTTAGAAAGCTAATCTGTGTTAAAACAAAACCATTTTTGTAAGTTTACTATACTTCAGCAGTTACTGCAACTATGTTATTATAAACATTCATACATATGCTCATAATATAAGCATAACGATCATAATAAACACGAATATGAACTGACCAAGCAGAACGAGAATGCAAATTTTTAAGATCTTGATAGAAATTCAAACGTGTAAAGTATTTGGGTGGGAGGAAAAGAATGCCGAATGTAGTGGAATTTTCACTGCTTTCGCAATTCTTTGACCAATAGAAGGACGGGCACCTGTCTGTACTCTTCGTGCACACCAAAGGTTATGTTAATGCAGAGAAAGGGGGAAAAGCTATTTCCGGGAGTATGACTCACCATCTGACATTCCATATTAGGAAGAAAAGTTGTTTATTTAGTTTTGGCTTTGATACGGGGAAAAATAGCGCATTCATTAAAAAAAAAGCACTAAAAGCAAAAAATAAGCACTAAAAACAAAAAAATAAGGGCTTTAAAGAAAAAGTAAGCACCTATAAGGGCCTTTATATTTTATTTTCAAATATAAGCACTTATAAGGACCGCTACGAACCCTGACTGTGGTGAGTATTCTGAAAGATGCAAACATGCATCTTCGTAAAATGAAAAACAATTCTAGAGTTCTATGAGAACTATAGGTCAAAAGTGAAATTGATATTGAGGAAAATAATTTATATAAAAACTCATCAATAGTTCTAGGCTTGAAGTGGGATACACATCAAGACAATTTAGGTTTTAATGTAGCACAGTTCAGGGAATTGCTTGATGAACAAACAGTAACTAAAAGACTCATTTTGCAAACCGTAGCCAAAATTTATGATCCTATCGGACTAATTTCTTCAAGAATTATGGGAATCTGGTTGCGATTGGAATTCCGATGTACCTGATGAGCTAAGAAGGAATTTCTTGACATGGTATTCTGAAATCGAGAAATTGTTAACATTAATATTCTTAAAAGATATTTTTTGTGTGGTTTAGCACTGATTCAGAAAATATGATCCTAGTTGTTTTCGCCGATGCAAGTATCAAAGGATATGGTAGTATAGCGCATCTACAAAATCCCACTACTTTGGAGACATCAGTTGCACTATCTAAAAGCACAGTAGCTCCTCTAAAGAAGCTTACACTTCCTCACTTGGAACTGATGGCAGCTACTATTGCTGCTAGGATAGCTAACTATCTAAAAATACTCTTTAACATCAAAGAAGGCAATATTTATTGTTTTAGCGACTTTCAGGTATTACTTCATTGGATAAAGGGTTCTGCAAATAACTGGAAGCCTTTCATAGTAAATCGTCTTAGAGAGATGCACAATTTAATTGTTCCTTCTCAATGGCAGTTTTACAAGGGATCTGAAAATCCTACAGATGTTGTATCACGAGGTGCAAAATTGATAGATCTGACAGACAATGAATTTTAGTTTCACGGTCCACCTTTGCCAAGGCAAAGTAACTTCAGTAATCAAAGGGTTGAACCTATTTTAGATCTTGAACTTAAGGAACTTTCTCTTGAAGAGCAGCGAAAAACTGTGGTGTACGTTGCATCTAATAATAAAAATGAATTTGACCTTCTTACAAAATTTTCATCCTGGAATAAGCTCAAATGTGTAGTAGCATGGTATCTTAGATTTGTGAAAAATGCCAGTTCTTGAACATTAAAAGTTAAAGGAGTTTTAACTGATCCTGAACTCAACAGAGCTTCAGACTTTATTGTGCGCTTAGTCCAAGAAAGTGAATTTAAAGCCGAAATCTCGGCATTAAGAGCAGGGAAAAACCTCAGCTCTAACAGCAGAATTATCTCCTTGAATCCATTCTTGGATAACGAAAATATTCTTCACATTGGAGGAAGGCTAAGGAATGCAAATATACCTGAAAATCAAAAGTGCCAGGCAATTCTTCCTAAGAAGCATCATGTGATTGAATTAATAGTTAAGCATTTTCATGAAACTCATCTTCATGGAGGAACTTCACTTACAATTTTGGCTATCCGACAGAAATATTGGATAATTAACTGTAGAGACGCAGTAAGCAAAGTTATTAGAAACTGCATGAAATGCTTCAGAAATTGTACAAATACTGCATCGCAAATAATGGCCGATATTCTGGCATCTCGAGTTGTGCCAAGCAGAGTTCTTTCTGAAGTAGGCCTTGATTATACAGGGCCATTCCTTGTGAAACCCCGCAAGGGGAGAGGAGTGAAGCCAATCAAGTGCTATGTATGTCTTTTCAATATGTTTTGCCACGAGTAGTAGACTTAAAAGCTATCAATGGTGTAGTTAAATGTCCTATCAGCAAACTTTCACCATTATCATTTTGCCATCGTGAAAATTAATGACTAAAAATTGCATTCTTATTTTCACATATAATTCACTGTATTTGTATTTTAGTTTCATAATAATGTCTTGTGTTGAAGTAAAACAAGTGTCTTCATAATTTTGTCTTTCAGTTTATGGTGATTTCAAAATTCATATTTTAACTTTAAATTTAACTTCTCATATAACATTGTTAAAAATCTTGTTAGTATTGAATATATTAAAATAATTATAAATTTGAAGCTTGTGATGAACAATTGTTCATCGTACCAGTATGTTATGAAGTATGAAATACTATAGGTGGCGCTGATGCACCAAAAGAGTTAGTCCTTATAGCTCAGCATGTAAAGACGTGTATCTTAAAGCATCAATAGGGCTAAAATCCTGTACTCCAATTTTGAATATGTATCTATATAGTGTTGTGCATTGTGTATTATCATCATAATAAATGTTGTGTGTGAACTTCGCTCAATCCTTGGAATAAAATATCGACCACATATAACAACCACCCTGTAACCACCCCTCTGAATACTTGGAGCTTGTCACAATTGCTCCATATCAGTATCTGGGACTCCATGAGAATCATAAAACTAATTTAAAATTCATTCAGAAGAGATTTTTTGTGGCATCTGTACGTATGTATGTATTTCGCGTAACTCAGAAACGAATAACCTCAGAACATTGAAATTTTGTATGTGGGACAGTTATAAAATATTGATGTGCATCACCCTTTTTGGTTGCAATCGGCCACACCAAAAGTATATATATATATATATATATATATATATATATACTTTTATATATCCACTCTGCTACTCAGCTCAGTGAGCTCAGTTTCTTTATATCCCATATAAGGCATGTCCCAAATTTGAATTTATTTTTTTTTTTTTTTTTTTTTTTTTTTTTTAATGTTTAAAAAAATTTACCAAAAATGGTTAATTTATATCCTTGTTCATAAAAACAAAAATGATATATTGAGAATCAATCAGCTTAAATCAAACAAAGACACAAATGTTATGAATGTGTTCTTACGAATGTGTCACTTATCCATAACTGGCACTGAATTGCGCTCTACATGATAGTTTCTCGGATGACAAGATAATACATACATACCAAAAAAATATATCAGGCAAATAATGGAAGAAGCACATTCTATTAGGATATGTCGGGAAGTTATAAAAATTATTAAATAGATACATTCATTCAACACAGACATATTTCATTTCTACTCGTTGCATACAGATTATTCATATTTTGTGCTACATACATTTATCCATTAATAATTTCAACTAATTGCATAGATTAATATTTGATGAACCAGTGATTTTTAAATAATATCATTATCACATTTGGAAGTCCACCCTTGTTTTAAATATCCAAAAAAGAGCAAAATGTTTTAATGGAGTAGTTTTAAGCATTTTACTCACATTAGAAATGTACGAGCAACTTATTTAACTGGAAATACTTTTAAAAATACATTACTAATAACAATAAATAATTTAAAATATTTGTTTTTTAGCATTTAGTTCACTTTTCACAGCAGGAAATAAATATACAATAAATATATAATTGTGACTAGTATGCTGAAAATACTGAAATGAAATAAAGCTTACTCATTTTGCTCTTCCATGTCTTTACTGTAAGAAATATCTGCTGTGCACAAAGCACATTCATCCTGAAAATTAGAAAAATATTAAATTGAAAAATAAAGGTTAAAAAACTTTTGCATCAAATTTTATAATTATTATCACTTTCTTACTCCCTTTATACGTATAGAGCAAAAATAAATAAAATTTAAAGAATGTAGTATAAAATAATACAATAAAAACCTCCTTAGCATATATGATGCATAGAGCAAAAATTAATGAAATTTGGAGAAAAAGAGGGGAAAAAAGAATAACAATTTATTTATCCAGATTATTTGCTGTTGACCTCTAACAAATATGTAGGTGGATTAGGTATAACAATAATATAACAATAGTATATTTTGATTCTGAAGTCAGAATTATTTCTTATTAGCACTAAATGGTTAATTAATATTTGATTTCTAAGCTTATAATTTTGAAATGTGATTAGTCATTTAATGCTTAAAAACAGAATATGTATGTATGAAAAAACTTCCCTTTTTTCACTAAATTTAACTCATACTTGAAGAAAAAACACAAAATTCAAATTGAATTACAACTGCTAATTTTCAAACAATTATTTTAATATTCAAAAAGAGCCAAATTACTTTTCATAAAACATAATGAATTTATCCTCTTTCAATATTCAGAAATTAAAATGCATTTTATATGCAAACAGGTTAGCACAATGTCCATTGAGTTACACATAATTAATAACAAAGTTTTAAATTTATAACAAATGAACAAAAATTGGATATCTAAGGACTTTGATTTTGAATTAAATAAGAAAATTACATGAAACAGCATGCTAAAAAACAAAGAATAGGAAAAAAGTGCAACAGAAATAGTATTAATAAATAAAAAGATTCATTACAGATATTTTGAAATTTTTAACATACAGAATAGCAACAGAAATAGTACAGTACAAAGTCCATAATCCAGACTCGCTGGGACTTTGGCAATTCCGGATTAGGAGTTTTTCCGGATTATAGATCATCAATTTAAATCTGGTAAGATGGCATGCAGAAATTATACAATTTAAAATATGAAACCGTTACTTATGAAATAAAGAGCAATTATGATCTAAAGGGTATCAAAATTTTAAAAAAAGAAGAAAAAAAAAAGCTTTATATTTATTTGTTTACTTTAGTAAACATTTCTATCAATGTAAGTTGTTCAAGTTGCTTCGTTTTTTGTGCTAATACTTTTTCTTCAATTCTATAAACAGACATAATTTCTTGTTCAGTTACAAAGTTCCGCTGTTCAAGTCCTGTAATTGTTGTGTCGAGAATACCAACTCGTCAATCGAAAGTTTTTTCGTTTTCAATAACGTTCTCTGTTACTTTCTTCACTATCGGAAGCGTGCATGGGTAAACGCTTTACTGGCTTTACGCGCATGCGTAGTGGGTGCACGTATCAAATGCTTTATGTGCATGAGTAAACGCATTACGCGCATGCGTAAGTTTGTGGCTTTGAGGTCCGGATTATAGATCATTCCAGATAATGGACGTCCGGATTACGGACTTTGTACTCTATTAATAAATAAAAAGATTCATTACACACAATTTGAATATATTTTACCTTTTTAAGGCAATAACAAGAGAAACAACACAAATCCAGTATTAGAATGGTATTGAAACTATGGGTTGTAACCTAGATGGAGTTGCAAGGTTAAGCATTTAAAAAACTTTTTAAAATCTAAATGGATGGTATATAATCAAGTCATCTGTACTTAGTTGGACTGCCATACCCCTGCTGCATCTGAATACCACTGCTGTATCACATCCATGTAACTGCTAGCTCCCCAAGAAGCAAGCAACCAAAGGCGATTGTTTTTATTATTAAAATGCATTGATATGTCATAACATATTGTTTTTATTATTAAAATGCACTGATATGATATAACACATCTATTATTAAACTGCTGACCATTAAAATTGCAACACCATGAAGGAAAGCAAATACAAAAATGATATATAAACAGTATGGCATGAAGACAAAATGATTAGATTTGTAAGCAGTTTGGGGGTTTACATGGGTGCAAAATTAATAGAAACAGTTGCCACCCCTTGCAACTAAAACAATCCTTGTCCGGTTAGGCATGGAGCCAAACTGGGGTTGGATGGAAGAAACGGGAAACTCATTCTATGTCACACTTCATCAACGTATTAGCTCGAAAGGGGTGGCTGGTAAGACTCTTAGCAGCCCATGACTGGATATTTTCAATGAATGACAGAACTGGAGACCATGCAAGCCAGGGCATCAGTCAAATACCCTGTGTGTCAAGGAAGGTCAGAATACGACAAGCAACATGTGGTTTTGCATTATCTTATTGGAAGAGGGTGTTTGGCAGGTCTCGAAGATAGACCACAAGCACTGGACATAACATGGCAGAAATGTACCGATCTACATTCAAGTTACCGTCAATCTGAACAAGATATGCGCCTGTCGTGTGTGTACATAACGGCTGCCCAAACCATCATACCAGGTGTAGGTCTCCTATGCCGTATCGAATGCAAGCAGGCGATGTGCGGTTTCCTCACATATAAACCATCAGAATAATGCATGCAGAACTGGGACTTCTGAAATTGGAGTGGCACAATGTCAGCAAACGTCGACGCACCGCGCAAGGAGATACTGAGTGTGTTGCAAACATACTCATTTCCTGACTAATGGTTTGTGGTGTGGTTTTACGGTGTTGCCGAGCTGATCTCACAATTTGTCTGTCCTCCTGGACGTTGGTCATAGGAGGGCACTGAGATCCTATATGCCAGTATGACCCTCAGCAACCCATTGATTCCATATTCGCATGACTGTGGTTGGATGTCGACCAGTGCGACAAGCAATATCACGGAATGATAATCCGCACTCTCGATAGGCAACTATCCTGCCTCTATCAAATTCTGACACTTGCTGTTAAGCATTTATTCTTATTATTCGAGGCATAACACAATATTCTGAGCAAACTCCAACCTAACAAAGCACTTTTAGAATGAGAAATCCACTACATAACTTTTCTTTTATGCAGTGCTTCAGATGTCGTTTCTTCCTCATGCATTGTTTAAATGCGCTGAAATACTAATCATTTGCATATCCCAACCTCTCCTTCTTTTCGTGTGATTTTGTCATTTGTCAGATCATTCCTTCTTTGAGTTGCAATTTTAATGGCCGGCAGTGTATTTACTTGTTTTTATAATTTTCAGGCAGGAACTTGTAAGCAGGTTCTTACATTTGCTCTAGATTTTTTTTTTTTTTTCCCTGTAGCAGGAAATATTTTGATTCTTTTAGACTATCTGCCCCTCTCCAAAAAGTGTTCATGAGGCAACGCCCTATTTCACCAAAACAGGCAACCCAAAACATCGCCAAAATGTGCCCCAGGTACAGTAAGACAAGAGTTGATTTTTTGTTTTTGTCGCATTCAAGTAATTTTTTTGTAGGGAATTAATAGTAATTTGATTGTTGCAATTAACAGTAATGGGATTGTGGAGTTTACCGGCTGATAAAAAATAAAGTGTTTCATTTCTTCAGATATACGTATTTGTTCACAATACAGTGCTAAAATTCAATAATTTCATGATGGTTTAGTTTACTTAATTATGGCAAAGCACTTGAGGGCTATTTGCCTAAGGGGAGGGATGCCTTCATGGAAGACTTTCTAAGGAAAATTGGCTCATATACACATTACACATGGGGAAAAGTATGTAAATGCCCATACAGACAGCCTGTTCGTCAGGATTCAAAACTCTTACCAAACTACCAATGTTCAGCGGCTTTACCACTCAGCCAGTGATGAGCCCATATTTCATAAAGTTGTACTTAAATGATGAAATTTTTTTTAATGTGATGCACATTTGTACAATCATCTGATTTTTTAAGCAAAAACAGATATTGGAAGAACAACAGAGTGTGTGATGTCGAGGTTGTACCATTCTCTGATGTCTTCTGAAGCTAAAACAGACTGCTGTACATGGAAGAAAAACAGCACAACAAAATTATTATGGAGGTGTTTATCATGATGTTTTATTTTGAATGTTTCTTGCATTTTTAGTTTTGTTAATCGTTTGCTATTTTATGTAATTATTAATGCACTGTCATTTTTGAAAATGGCTGTTGTCTTCCATGTCTTAGCTTGGTGATAAATTAGTTGCCTACTTTTGAGGAAGGGATCAAATAATCAGAAAGTACTGTTCTGTTTTAAAGCATATACTGTTCAATAATATTAAAAGCCAAATTTTTGCATTAAAATTCATATTTCTACATAAAAATACTTACTGAAAATTACAGCAAAATATAGATAACATCAAAGATTAATATAATATTATGTATGATCATTATAAAATTACATATAAGATAATACTTTTTCCTCTTTACATAAAAACTCACCATGATCTTTTCTTTGTTTATGGAATAAATGTGACAACTAGTTAATTCTCTGAACTTTTGTTTTGCTTGTTCTACTGCATCTTGAGAAACAACTAGAACTTTCATAACCTAAATACATGTGTGATTATTTTATTAAATTAATAAAAGTTTTAGGATAATAAAAATGACTCATTTGATACATTAAGTAAAAAACTGAAATTGATTGAAAAATTAGGTACTTACGTATGAACGCCACTGCAGCAGAAATTGTGCTGATGCGACAAAAAGAGCAATCCTGTTATTCGCACGCAGTTATCTTTTGGATTCCTTTTTGCCTTGTTGTTTGCTGATTTTTTAAGCCATTTTTTAGTGCTACGAAAATGCATCTTTGGAATTTTTTTCAGGAGCGAAATATTTTACCAGAAAAAATGAAAACGTACCAATTCGCATGATACGAAACTTTATTTTGGTAAATGTACGTTTTGGGAATATAATTTAAGACAGTGTGATCAGCAAGTGGGACTTAGAAAAGACAACTGATTTGAAGGAAGCAGAATTCCATTTTGTTTATATTTGAGATTCATATACTGCTGGTGTGAAGAGTTGACGTTGATTAAATTTTGTGAAAAGCAACTTGATTTATCGGATAAAACTCTTATAGATTGGAACAATTACACGTGTGAATTATGTGTCTTGGATACGGAGAATAAACCAAAGAAGAAGGTAGGTGGACCAGATAGCATCATGGAAATTGATGAAAGTTTGCTTACTAAACATAACAATAATTGTGGTCGAGTATTACCCGAACAGTGAGTGCTTGGTGGTATATGTAGAGAAACAAAATATTTGTTTATTGTCATTCTTCCTAATAGAACTGGCTCTACCCTTCTTAATAAAATTATTGAAAACATTGCAGATGGTAGCACAATTTATTCTGACAGTTGGAAAGATTACCAAACAAAGAGAATAGAAAAAGAAGGATTCCTTACATGCTAAAGTTAATCATAAATACAATTTTATTGATCCTGATACAGGATTTCATACACAAACAGTTGAGAGAATGTGGGGCAGTGGTAAATGGAGGAACAAGAGACATAGGGGGACAGCAACTCATCATTTACAATCTTATTTAGCAGAGTTCATATGGAGATGGCATCAGGTCAAAGAAAATTGAGATTGTTTTGAATATATATGTTTAACTTTATATCGACCCATTTTACACCGAAATCCGATTGACGACTTTGATTTTAAATAAAGTGTTTTGATTTTTGAAAGTGTTTTGATTTTAAATAAAGTGTTTTAATTCATGATTAGTCGCAAAAATTTTAGGTCTAGATTGGCGGCACTTAAAAGCTGCCAAATCTGCAGCTGCAGTGACGTTAATACGTAAGTACCAAAAATTAACACAAGAATGAAAAGCACTACAAAATATGACAAAATACCTATAAAACTTGAAAATTGAAATTGTATATATTTAACTTGAAGCAATGTTCAATTTATTACCAATAAATATGAAAAGAGTTCTAAATTTTTGCAGTTCATTAAGGAATTACAGAATTAAATAAGACATATACTAAAATTTCATTCTTTTAATAAAAGTTGTAAAATAAAATCCTTTATAATCTCCCGTCAGCATGATTACAATTAGATAATTTACCCATTATGTAAAACTGAAAACCAGTAATGCTTTCAAAACAAATAAGTATAAGCAGTAAATTATAATGTTTACTTGCATAATAGTCATACTCCCCCCCCCTGACTTTTCATTCTGAAATTCTAGGTCCAACTATTATGCAGGGAAATCTGCACAATATTGTACACTTTTGATGACTTTTCTGCTTCAAAACAGAGGTGTGACTATTACGCGAGTAAACATAGTACATAAGATCTTACAAAGCAATAATGAATTTTAAAAAAAGCTTCAAATGAATTATAATCACATTCTCATAAATTTGGAAAAGATTTAACAAAAATACCTTTAAAACCTGAAAGTCTGAGATTCAGAAAAAATTAATTATTAGAATGTTGGACATAACTCTAAAGCAGCGGTTCCCAACGTGTGGTACACATAACTCTAGAGGTATGTGAAAAATTAACAATATTAGTTGAAAACAAAATCTTATAATGGATACAGATGAAAAAAAATGTTCAGAATGTTAAATTAGTCATTGAATAAAAGGAAATAAATAGGGGAATAACAGGGAATTCTAATGTGACTATCAACGGTCAAAATGTGTAGGAATTTATTAGTTATAATTAACCCTGCCCATATTGTTTATAATACTTCATTAATTATTTATCATATGTAGCTGCCCCCTTTCTTACCTTGTCATAGACAACTGCATAAAATGAATATCAGCCAATAATATTTTTAAAATCAAGTGAATCATCTCTCATTCTTGACAATTATAGTACATTCAAATTTGAGTGTGGAGTTTTCTTTTACATCAGCTGATGTTCTTTTAAAAATGCACAAGTGGTGAAAAAGTGGATCTCCACAAAGAATCATCTCTCATGTACAAACATGAGATCATTAACAGATACATGAGAGATAATCTCTCACAAAGAATTATCTCTCATGTATCTCTTAATAGAATAATCTCTATTAAAAGATCTTCATAATCTCTATTAAGAGATACGTGATAAGTGGGGTATCACTGCTCTACAGCAAGGTTTCTTAAATCTTTTTCAGTGGCGACTTCTATTTATCACTGAGATTTTATCGTGATCCCCAGGACCTCATAACATTTACAAAAATTTTATGGAACCTCCATAAGTATTGGGCTAATCCGACACACGCGCGAGTGAAACTCAATTTTTTCATTTATTACTGTAATATACTAGTGCAGGTCATTAACTTTAATTTCTAATTTTAAGACATAGAATACTGTGAAATTTTTAAATAAGTATCAGATGAAATGACAGCATCACGTGCAAAGCAAGGAAAATGAACGTTTATATTATAAAAAGAATGCGTTTTCGTTTCTTTCTTTGTCTGTATTGTCTTATTTTTATCTATTTTCAGATATATTCGGTAAAAATATTTGGCAATTGTAAAATTATTATAATAAGTTAAAGAAATATCAAAACTGCTAAAAATTTTGGCGACCCACACTTTAAGAAATCTTGTTCTACAGGAAGTACAATGAGGCCATTTTACTGCCATTAAAGACATGACAAGCAATCAAGTTAAACTACATTTTTATTGCATGTACTACAGCAACGTATTTTAGGAAATGGCTTGACTGAGAAACTTGTTGAAGAAAATAATAATTTAATCACAATATTATCTACACACACACACACCTAAACTACATAAAAAAAAATGAAGAATGAAAAAGATGAGGGTTGGGGAATAAGAATCTTTTTCTAAAATGTCAGATGCTAAGACAAATGCTGAAGAAATTTTATAAAAGAAAGATGTTTGTCAAAAGAAGAATATTCAGCACATTTGAAACAAAACTATAGAATATAAGTTTATTCTAATGGTTGAAAACATAACTTTAGGGTATATAATGATAGTATTTTACACAGTATCCAAATAACACATTTCTAATTCTGTAAATCCTGCAAAATTACACAAATCTAGCACCACATTTGTGACCCTTTATCATCTGAAACAATTTAGGAAACTGCATAAAAAAGTACCAGCATAACAAATGATCAGTTATATTTTATGGAAGGGGACGAAGCACTGACAAACTTCAAAGACATGAAAAAAAGATTTAAGTTTCAGAAAAAAAAATACTTTGATGGATCACTGAATACTAAAGTGACAGATTGAGTAAAACACATCAGTACATGAAACTAAAAACTGGTTTCCAGGGGAAAAAGATATTAATGTAATACAAGATTTTTTTTAACAAAAGTGAATCTAGTTATTGCTCTTGAAGTACTAAATTCCAAGGTTAAATAAATAAATGATCACAAAAAGTTGAAGATTAAGTTAGAACACCTTCCTTTTATGTAATCTGGCAGATGATGATATTAATGTAACATATGCTTCTATAACACACTGCCTCTTAGAGATCAAGATTAATAAGAATAAAAATTAAATTACTTTTGCACAGAATGATTACTGAAAGCAGTTGCAGCATGTACCTTAACCTCTTCATCGTCCGTAACGAGTCTAGCACGTTCAAGTGAAACTTCCGCAGGGCGGCCGTAACACGCCACAAGCGTTCTTCCACATTTAAAAATTTTTAAATGTTTAAAACGGTTTCTAAACGTTTACTTGTTTGAGTTTTTACTTTTGTTTATTCTAATACCTCCTAAAGGGTAGCACTAATCAGGCATTCTATTTCTAATTGAATTTGCCCCGGGTTTTATGAATATCTGCGCCATTTAACATAAGATACAAGACAGTGAAAGACGGCTTCAATATCTATTCAGCAGAAAAAGAGAAAAAATGAGGTCGTGAATTGAAAAGACAAGAAGGATATACGTTTGATGAGTAGAGTCCATAATGATTGATGTTGGAACATGGAAAAGAACTGTAAAAAAACCAATATAGTCAAAAGTCGTTAATCCGGACTCGTCGGGACTTCGACGATTCCGGTTTATCGATTTTCCCGGATTATAGATCATCAGTTTAAATCTGGTAAAATGGCCTGCAGAAATTATAAAATTAAAAATATGAAACCGTAATTTATGAAATAAAGAACAATTATGATCTAAAGGGTATCAAAATTTACAAAAAGAAAAAGCTTAATATTTATTTGTTTACTTTATTAAACATTTCTTTCAATGTAAGTTGTTTAAGTTGCTTCGTTTCATGCGATAATACTTTCTCTTTAATTCTATTAAACAGACATAATTTCTTGTTTAGTTACATACCGACTAATTTGTCAATCGAAATTTTTTCGTTTTCAATATCTCTGTGTCACTTTCTTCACTATCGGAAGCGAATTATAATGACGAGGAACTTGATTTAAATCATATCAAAGACAGAGTACATCGAGATGAAATACTACATTTAGCAAGGAATTATAAGCCAAATAAAATAAAAACATCTGCCCTGAAGATAAGAATAGTGCTGACAGATTAACTTCCAATTCTTTGCACGCCGCGTCGTTTCCCTTCCCCCGCAGAGCAGCGTGAAATTGATAAACATATTTCGGAATGATTAGATAATCAAAGGATAAGACTTTATCCCTTTTTTTCTGCAATTCCACTTTCTGTTTAATGGAGTTTGAAACATACTTTCGCTTTGTAGATCCTTTACATATTAGTAAATATATATCAGAAATTCTATTTGACATAATCGAAAGTTCAAGCCTACTTTTATAAAATTGCTCTAACAGTCTGCAAAAAATAATAAGCTGGATCCAATTCAAAGATTAAGGAACAAGGTAATCTGCAACATTAACTGAATTAGATAATTTTAGCTTAGCTTATACCGTCCGTTATACATTAAACGCGCATGCGTAAACGTATTATGCACATGTGCACACGCATATTCACAGCTGTAAAGGTCTTATGTGCACGCATAAACGCCTATGCGCATGCGTCAATGCGATGCATGAGCAGAAAGTTTGTAGCTTTGAGGTCCGGATTATAGATCATTCCGGATTATGGGTGTCCAAATTAACGACTTTTGACTGTAATTGTAAAAGGTTACAACAACAAAATGGGAGGAGTGGACCGCCTGGAACAGATGTTATCAAATTATCTTGCTGTTAGAAACAAGCAGAGATATTATTATTTTTCCATTATGCTTTATTTCCTTATAATTTTACTTAATATTCATTGACATTCATCCACTACGAAAGTCATGTATGGAAAGTTATGATGTGCAGAAAAAACAACATTACATGCTACGAAAAACAGACAACCGCTGGGGGAAAATTTTCACGGACAGGAGAGGACGGCAAAAGGGTTTTAAAAGACTTTGTAGTCTGGACTGCTAGATGAAAAATATTTTCATTCTAGCATAAATGTTGCCAAACTAATGTCCTGCAATCAAAATTGAAATAACTTTTCTTGATGCAAATAGTGCCCTTTTTTAGAAACGAAAATTTATTTTACTAAAACTTATGATTCAATAAATAAAATTTGTTTTAAAAAATATAATGCACAATTCAAATTGTTTTTTAAAATACATTTTTATAGTGTATTTCACAGATATATACATTTAAAATATCTTACTTTCCTGTTATCCTGCCCTACATCACCAGCAAGAAAATAATGGACTTGTAAATTTGCATTTGCTTTTAAATTTTGTTTCATCAGAAATTCAAACATGTACCTAGGGAAATAAAAATTTTAGTTTTGCCTAACAAATTAAACATTTTGAAAAAAACGTATGTGAATAAAAAAAAAATTACACTTCTAAATTTGTTTAAAGCTAAGACTACTGAAATATTATCATTTCATCAATATTTTATTTAATCAGTGCTCGACAGAAATAATTCAAGCATATTTCATACAATTTTTTAAAAGATCATGTGAACTGGAAGACTTAAAATTAATATTTAATGTTATCATTAACTTTCTGAAATATTAATTCAGACTAAAAAAGTTTGATCTTGGGGCAGAGAACGCTTTAAAAAAATAAGCAATAATACATTGGATTTGCCAGAAGCAAATCTTTTCTGATTTCCTATTAAGTCAAACTTTCCAAGCCCTGCAAGCACTTTCAGACTCAGAGCCTAGTGCAATACAAATACAAATCATCACACATCTTTATTTAAAAATAATTTGTTATTTACATTTTAGTACAACCACTTAGCACATCTTGGTGATTTTTACAGAAGATAAAGAATCATGACTTAATTTTAAAAAATACCTATTATGCATATATTTTACATTTTAGTCAAGTATTTATCTCAAAAATGAACCTATAAATCTACTTACAAGTGGGTTTTTAATCTTTCATTCTAGTGGAAATTTTGCGGTGATCATTTAAAAAATAAAATTCTCTTCCCTTCAGCCATAACGCAGCAAAATACAGTATTCCTGCAGAAATTTTACCACAGTTTTTTTCCATTCCAGTTAAATCCTGTATGTGCATATTTTAAAATTGAATGTAATATAAAAAAATACTATGATTTTTTGATAAAAACCACATGAATTTAGAATACAACAGAAAGAACTTCTTTAGAAAATTTTACATTCTCCCCCTTCAGTTTAGGCATTACAGAAGATCAATGATATTACTTTTATATAAATACATTTAAAAATAAATATATTCCCCTTTCCTTCTTGTGCTCACAAATCATTATGCGAATATGCATTTTTAATTTTTAAAACCTGAAAAAACGCATGTCTGCAATATTATCATCATGCAATGATTTGTAAGAACTTTTTTTTCACAAAGATATTTTCTACGACGATGTTTTTATACTGCAAAGTTATAGAACCGCTATATTTTCAACGGCGATATTTTGTACCACGATGCTTTAGAACTGTGATGTTTTCTCCGATTTCTTTTCTCCCACAACGTTTTTGCCTTGCGTTGTTTTCTCCATGATGTGTTTGCTGCGATGTTTTTGGCTGTAACCGCTCTTTTCTTATTCATTTTCAACTGTGAAAAAAAGCTGTTTGCACATAAATATATTTCCAAACAAAGCAATTATTCCTAGTGGAATAATCCATAACTAAGCCTATTTAGTTTTTGAAAAGTACAAATAAAAGTTTATAAAATCTGTACCTTCAAATCTTTGAATAAGATTTATTTCAACACTGTAAATCAATTAACTCCATTTCTAGATTTTCTGGTGTGTTACTCATGTTCCTTTCCAATCAAATGAAAATAATGTAAAATCCAGATTCAAATAAAAATCTTGAAAGCTTTGCAACAGAATAACTGAAACATCTTAGTTTGACAACCCTATAATAAGTGAAAAATTTCAGCTTGATACTGTCATTTACAGATGAGTATGATCATGATCATATATATGAGCCCATATTATAAAACATTTGCATCCCCCAAATGATCACACACACACACACACTAGCCTATTATCTGCCTATTACAAAACACCTCTTGACAGAATTCTTGCATCGATTCAAATTAAATGCATGATAAATTATCATAGTTGAAACTGTAATAAAAATCACTAAAAGTAAGGAATTTCGGTACTTTTCCATTTCGCCAGTGCAAATCTCGCCAAGCAGACTTTATTGGCGACAACACACAGTATACACATAAAAAATGTTAACAAATGTTGGTTTTAAGAATTTTTTATTTTGAAGGCATAAACATCTTAATATCGTTTAAATTTTGTAAAAAGACAATAGACAATAAATTTGTAAAGAGACATTAATTTAAGGATTTACTATGCTTTCATGGTTCAACACACTGATTCGCCAGTTCGTATCACGTTACCCAAAGTAATCTCATCTCACGTAAACTACGCTACAAAAATATAATTCTCTCAGTAATTATCTACATTAATTTCAAGTTAAAGCTTAATTTGGAATACAAGTTTAAATGCAAGAATTATTTCAATTTGTACGGATAGCTTACTCAGAAATTATGCAAAACCACAGTGCATTACTTCGCTAGTGCATTCTTATTAGAATTGATGAATTTAACCCTTAATTTTGCCTTTCCTATATTTTCGCCTTTGGGTGAGCGGTGGTTGCATCCTAATTGACTTAATTACCGCAAATCATCTTAGGGTATAATATTTAACTATCTTTTGTAAAACTTCTATGCCAATATTGAAAGAAACAATCAATCTGATAAGAAATGGCTGCGACTTGTTTTGACAATGAAGCGTATGTTTTTATTTGGAAATTCATAGTGTGAATGACTTTGCATTTAGGAAAAATAAAACAAGTATCATCAATCTTAGTAATAGAACTATTTCGAATTTTAACAGTATGCTCCATGTCAGTGTGAAAACGAAATACTTAAAATATATAGTTACAACATTCAATTACTTGCACTTTGATAAGTCGAACTGAATATTGATATGGAGAATTCAAAATAAATGTTAAACATTCTTGATAGATGGAATTTGCACTTAATCGATTCCCTTTTCTTGTTTCCGCCAGATATAAATTATTAATGTTGATTCTTCTTAATGTTTTAATACTTTTCTGTAGATTCAAAATTTTTAATGAATTATGTCTGCATTTAAATGGTGACTTTCATGCATGATTTCAAAATTTTAAGTAGGTTCCTATTTTAATATGATTGAAGAAGTAAGGTTCTAATCAAAATTAAACAAGTAAGCGATAAAATATCATGTGAATTCATATTCTGTTATCACCTGTAAAATTTTCTTTTTAAGAAGATAAAATGGCAATAATACTTTTTCAACTAAGTATCAAATTGCGTTGTTATTTGTAGAGACATTAGGTATTTTTTTTACAGCAGGAGAGATGAAAAATGAGCATCGCCCTCGCCAGGACCCGAACCACGAACCTCTTGAATACACGTCGAGCGTCCTGACCACTACACCTCGAAGGCATGCTAAGAAAGCGGGAGAAATACTTTATATACTTCCCATTTTATACGGCGATTGGGGTTTAGGGACCCCTATCGCCAAATCCTGGTGGTGAAGAATCATCATTCATACCTTTTTAGTTTGGGTGCCACTGTAGAGGCATTAGTTTTTTTGATGCTGAGAGATGTGAAAAATCAGCAATGCTCTCACCGGGACTCGAACCATGTAGCTCTTGAACAAGTGTTGAGTGTGCTGACCAATACATCACGAAGGCATGCTAAGGAGGTGGGAGAAATGCAGGTACTTTTCTGTTTCGCCTGCGCAAATCTCGCCAAGGAGACTTTGTTGGCGACAGCATACAGTATACATATAAAAAATTTTAGTTAGTTCTAAGAATGTTTTATTTTGAAGGCATAAACATATTAATACGATTTAAAATTTTGTAAAAAGCCAATAAATAAAGACATTAAATTTGTAAAAAGACATCATTTAAGAATTTAATATGCTATCATGGTTCAACATCCTGATTCGCTGGTTCATATCACGTGACCCCAAATGATTTAATCTCACGTAAACTATGCTACAAAAATCTAATTCCTCTCAGTGATTATCTACATTAATTTCAAGTTAAATCTTAAAACGGAATACAAGTTTAAATGCAAGAATTATTTCAATTCGTACAACTCAGAAATTATGTAAAATCGTAGTGCTTTACTTCGCTAGTGCATTCTCATTAGAATTGCTGATTTTAACCCTTGATTTTGCCTTTTCTATATTTTCGCCTTCGGGTGAACGGTGTGATTGCATCCTAATTGACTTAATTACCGCGAATGGTCTTAGGACATAAAATTTAATTATCTTTGTAAATATTCTCTGTAATTGTATGCCAGTATTGAAAGAAACAATCAATCTTATAAGAAATGGCTGCGACTTGTTTTGAAAATGAGGCAGAAAAGGTTACCAGCAAAGATATTCCGTTTGGCATCTTTTGTACCATTTCTGGCAACTTTATCGCCTCACTGGCAAAATAGAAAAGTACCAGAATTTCAAAGGAAATGAATGGCAGAGTGCATTATGGACAAATCATGATAAGGAAGAACATGAATTCAATAATGAGAAACTCTATAATGAAATAGTAAATAGCAAGGATTTTCAGCACCAGAAGATAATAACTAAGCATGATTTAAATTTTGAGCGAGGCTTGTTTTCTGTTTGTTTTTTAAAGTTATTTTTTCATTTTTTAAAATAAAGTTTACTTATGATATATACAGTCAAAAATCGTTAATCCGGACTCGTCGGGACTTCGGCGATTCCGGATTATTGATTTTTCCAGTTTATAGATCATCAGTTTAAATCTGGTAAGATGGCATGCAGAAATTATAAAATTAAAAATATGAAACCGTAATTTATGATTTAAAGAACAATTATGATCTAAAGGGTATCAAAATTTACAAAAAAAAAAAAAAAAAAAAAAAAGCTTAATATTTATTTGTTTACTTTATTAAACATTTCTTTCAATGTAAGTTGTTTAAGTTGCTTCGTTTTTTTATGTGATAATACATTCTTTTTAATTCTATAAACAGACATAATTTCTTGTTCAGTTACAAAGTTCCGCTGTTCAAGTCCTATAATTGCTGTGTCGAGAATACCGACTAATTTGTCAATCGAAATTTTTTCGTTTTCAATAACCTCTGTCACTTTCTTCGCGATTGGAAGCGAATTATAATGACGAGGCATTTGATTTAAATCACATCAAAGACGGAGTAGATAGAGATGAAATACTACATTTAGTAAGGAATTATAAGCCAAATAAAATAAAAACATCTGCCCTGAAGATAAGGATAGTGCTGACAGATCAAATTCCAATTCATTGCGCGGGGTTAAAGATAAACAAAGTTCAGATAAACAAAGGATATGCCATTATCCATTTTTTGCAGCAATTCCACTTTTTTTTAATGGACTTCGAAACATACTTTCGCTTTGTTGATCCTTTACATATTAGTAAATATATATCAGAAATTCTATTTGACATAATCGAAAGTTCAAGCTTATTTTTATAAAATTGCTCTAACAGTCTGCAAAAAATAATAAGCCGAATCCAATTCGAAGATTAAGGAACAACGCAATCTGCAACATTAACTGAATTAGATAATTTCAGCTTAGCTTATACCGTCCGTTATACATTAAACGCGCATTCGTAAACGTATTTTGTGCAAGCGCACACGCATATTCGCAACCGTAAAGGTCTTACTCGCATGCGCAGAACGTTTTTAGCTTTGAGGTCCGGATTATAGATCATTCCAGATTATGGGTGTCCGAATTAACGACTTTTGACTGTATAACATTTTTTTAAAACCTAATTTGTTTTTATGAATTTACATTTGTAGCTACAAGAAAAATGGCAATTTTAAAATTTTACCTGAATAGGTAACTATATCTAAAAATTAGATGTCATATTTTTAAACATGCTTATAAGTAAAAGTTTGATTTTTTTATGTTTTTTTTAATTTATAGATCAACTTAAACACCAGTACATATGGTACATAATATAGTTCTCTCTTTTTATAACAGCTTATTATACTACAATTACATTATATACCACAGAAGTCTCTTAAAATTACAGGCAGATAGTATAACTCCCCCCCCCAAAAAAAATTGGTGTACAATATATGCTCTACTTTGTATATTGGTATTTTACTCAGCCAACTGTGCAAAACAAATATTTGAAAATTAATTTTCCTCTTTCTCTTTTTTTTAAAAACTACCTTTGTTCAGTTGTTTCAGCAACAGTACTTTCTCATATACACTATAAATGTCTTGGGCAGCTTTTGAATCTTGACTAATGATAAACAGAAGGAACAGAAATGTTCATTTTTCTCTACTTGGCACTCCATCACCATATGAATGGAAAAGAAACTGTAAATGAATTTTCAGAAATGATGATGAAGAGTTGTAAAGAAAAAATACAGCAATTAAATCTCTAAAATACTATGATAAAATATTTTCATGTTCCTTCAGATATCAAGGAAAACATAAACACACATACACAAATAAATGTATCCGATAATCAATATGTAATTTGTTGATTTAAAAGCATAGGTACAAATCTCATATTCACTACTTTACACCTAATTTCTCCATATTCCATAAACATTCAACTTTCTCAGTGAAAAGCCTTTCATTGCAGTCTTAATGAGAAAGCACTGCACATGATGTTATTTTTCAATCAATAATTAATGATTGCTTTATTCTTCAAAACAATAAATTAAATGTAAAAGAATTAACTTACATTTTGGCTTTATTGACATGAATTTTTAATTCTCTACTTAACATCTTGTAAGTCACCTACAGAAAGAAAATAAAAATTTACATAATAAATGCATACAAAAATTATACAGTCTAATTAACATTATTTTAACAAATATAAAATCAATTATTCAAATTTAAAACTCATAATACTCTGTCTCAACTACATCAAATGACTTAAAGATCTTAAAAGAGAAATACAATCCAAAGAGATTGCACAGTATCTAGTATGAAACAATAATCATTGATATCTATCGATGATATTCAAATCATGGTATGAACAACCGGATGATATATGAGCAACTCAGGGTATTACTTGAGGATATAAACTTGAAGCTACTGCTTAAAAATACCAGAAGCTCTCAACAAATAATGATTTTCCATCCTCTCTTGGTCTCATCATCCCCTTTGAGTTTGTTCAGCATTCGCTACCCTTGCAACAATGATACATTACCAGTCTTTTGAATATCATGAGTGAAAACACATTAAAATTTAAATATTTATTTGCACTTACAGTACATAAAGTTAAAACTCATCATGCCATAATGAAACAGAATGGCTATGAATTTATAATAACAGAGCAAATATGCACAGATGCCAATCACAGTGACATATTTTGAAAAAAAAAAAAAAAATACTAATATGTATCAGATATTCCTGAAAAAAACAGCTTAAAATATATTTTTAGAATTTTAAATTGATACTTATGCAGAATTTAAAAAATGAATTTACCAATAGGCTGGACCAAACACATGAAGGATTGAAGGATCAACTGACATGACTTGATATGATTTTTTAAAAGATGCATAATTTAATATTTGTATAATCGAGTGAATGTTTAAATATTTGTTTAAGAAATCTTTAGGCAAATAAATTTTTCCAGGTTTGTTTTGACTGTCCAGTTTTTTTTCCTCAGTGTCCTCTCACTGTTTATTCCATTAGTAACATACTTTGGGTTCCTCAGCATAAACTGAGACGGAAAACAGAACCCATTTAACGAAACACTGCGTTAAGGAAAATAAAAAATGACTTCTTTTCTAAAGTTTCCTTAGAATGTTTTTAAGATACTTTTTCACATTAATGTCTCTCTCTATGACACTTAATCTATGGTATACCTAAAAACTAAATATTACTTATAGCTTTATTTTATATGGAAGTTTTAACTAGATAATGAGATAAAATAAAGCTGCATCAAGCTTTCCATGCAAAAATTTAAGACAGAAAATATCCACTCCAGAATTATGATCAAAAATAAAAATTTTGATTAAAAAAAACATACAATTATTTTTAATTCTTTATTTTCTTAAAATCACTAAATGTATAAAACCTTTCTTACAGAAGTTTAACATTGAAAATTTTTTTATTTTATTTCATTAAGTGATTATAACAATTTTTAATACAGGACAAGAAAACAAGGATTAAACAATTCCGAGATATTTTAGGATAAATATGCTTTTACAACAGGTAGATTAAAATCCGCCATAGAATACTGATAGTAGATTTAAAAAAAGCTTTTCAGACCTTCTTCGGGAAGTTTTCTTACACTGCACTTTCTATGAACAACATATGCAATCTACAAAACATTTGAGAAATTCTTTCTCACATAATATAATAATGAAAGATTGTGGGATACTAAAACTATAAATTTCAGCCAGGAAATAGAGTAGAGCAAGAAATAAGGAAATAAATACAAATTCAGTACACATAAACATTAAAATAATAATAACAATTTGTATTTCCATGTTAAACCCATTCTCCATTTCCTTGGATTTTTAGGGGTGGATGGGTGGGGGTGCTTACATATTAGCACAACCAGCTTAGCATAGTTTGGTGACTTTGGTAATAGTCACTATACAGCGCTATACAGCGATTTTAATGAGTTCAACTATTGCAATTTCATAAAAGTACTGAAAATTTCTATTTAAACATCCCATGATTTTAATACATGTTTAATCACATTATGCGTTTTGAAGTATTTCATAGTTTTAAATTAATAATCATTATTTCGTTTTTTAAAATGAATTTCTAACTTTTCATACTCTTTCTAGTCCTTCTCCTCAGACTCTTGCTTCATATGCTTTGAGGTTGTTCTAACTAGCTGCAATTACATGCTAATGAAACATAAGGATATTTATAAATGTGTAATTTCTAGTTCTTAACGATAAGAATTAAGTATGATAATTCATTCCTCTCAGATATTTCAAATGGAAGAAGTAAAGTGGCTTCTTAACGTTACCTCTTGCATTTTAGTAATATATTCTAAAAGTTACTGGAAGAATGTTATTATAACTGAGTGCAGAGACACAGCGTACACATTTGCATACAAATGAATGCATAGTAATTCCTAATTCATGGTATATACTTGGAAAGGAGGTACACAAGAAGGATTACGATTAATATTTGCGTACGAAACCCAGCTCGCATTTATTTAGTCTTAATAACATTTTTAGTAACATTTATTTAGTCTTAAATCCAGGGTGTGTCACTTCAACCGAAACAATATATTTACACTAACTTCAAGGGGACTCATACACCTTAAACCTATCATGATCTTCGAATATGTGACTGTTGCAGGAATTGGGATATTTTATTTATTTTAAAAGCAATTACTTCCAACATTTTACAGCTGACTACATAATATCGCTGCTTTGGAAAATAGTAAATTTGGTGACAATAAAGTCAACTAATAGGAATATATATACAGTCAAAAGTCGTTAATTCGGACACCCTTAATCCGGACCTCAAAGCTAAAAACTTTCTGCGCATGCGCCGCGTTGACACATGCGCATAGGCGTTTAAGCGTGCGCGTAAGACCTTTACAACGGTGCATATGCGTGTGCGCAAGCGCAGAATACATTTTCGCGTCCGCGTTTAATGTATAACGAATGGTATAAGCTAAAATTATCTAATTATCTATTTCAGTTAACGTTGATGATTGCATTGTTCCTTAATCTTCGAAATGGATCCGGCTTATTATTTTTTGCAGACTGTAAGAGCATATTTATAAAAGTAAACTTGAACTTTCGATTATGTCAAATAGAATTTCCAATGCTCGAGCTCCCAAAGGATCTACAAAACGAAAGTATGTTTCGATGTCCATCAAACAAAAAGTGGAATTGCTGCAAAAAATGGATAAAGACATGAAGAAGGTGACAGAGAGGTTAGTGAAAACGAAAAAATTTTGATTGACAAGTTAGTTGGTATTCTCGGCACAGCAATTACGGGATTTGAACAGCGGAACTTTGTAACTGAACAAGAAACTATGTCTGTTTATAGAATTAAAGAGAAAGTATTATCACATGAAATGAAGCAACTTAAACAACTTACATTGAAAGAAATGTTTAATAAAGTAAACAAATAAATATTAAGCTTTTTTTTTTTTTTTTTTTGTAAATTTTGATACCCTTTAGATCATAATTGTTCTTTATTTCATAAATTACGGTTTCATATTTTTAATTTTAGAATTTCTGCATGCCATCTTACGAGATTTAAACTGTTGATCTATAATCCGGAAAAATCAATAATCCGGAATCGCCGAAGTCCCGACGAGTCCGAATTAACGACTTTTGACTGTATATGTATAACATGGAGAAAAGACATACACATCCATGAATTTAATACATTATCACCATTGTGAATGGTATCATTTCATTCGCCTGTCAGCATGAGTTAAGAACTGATGTTGTGTGATGATACATTTAAAATTTTTAGAACGTCGAGAGTTATGCAACTTCCTTAGTAACCAGATGTAGTTAGAAAAATGCTTGTTATGTTCCCTGTAGTTTGTGTACTTCAATTATGTTTTATGTGTCACACTAGCTCAGAAGTTACCAAAGCAATGTCGGATTCAGTTTTTCAGAACTAGCCTTCATTGCAAGACACACAACATAAAATATTTTAGTGCCTAATATTGGTTGATCTTGGAAACTAGTGATAGTAATTAGTAAAAGATAATGGATGTGATAATGTTGAAAACACAGCGAAAACCTCCGAGAATATTCGCAACGTGTGTAAACAAAATAGAAGATGAGTTACTTAAAGAAGTTCTTCACATAAAAGCAAAGTCAGTTTTGGAGTCTTGACTAAAGGATTAATTTAAAAGAATGCCAAAAAGCTACGTTAAAGGGTAAAAGTAATGAAAAAAAATCTTAAGATTTTGCCCCCTTTTTTGGGGGGCGGGTTGTTGCTACCTTCATTATTTTGAATCTGCTAAAACTTATTCATAATAAATTTTCAGAACTGTGTTCTAGAAATATATATCAAGAAAACCCTATCAACTGTTAAATCATCTGAAGAAATTTCTGAAAAAAAGGAAGTTCAAGTTATAGAAGATTGAATTGAATAAATCCAGTGGTCATGCGAAAGAATATTTGACCTTTAAGGGTCAGTCTTCCAAGGTTCATGAAGATGAGAGTATTCCTGAAGAGGATAAATTCCAGTATTTGCTTCAAGTAGTAATCCTAAATCCAAAAACAGCTAGAGTGGTGGAAAGTTTCCCAGCTATGGCCATGAATTATCCAAAGGTGATTGGTCAACTTCAGATACATTTCAGGTATGAAGATTTACTTGTCCAAATACATGTGTGAGATCTGTTGAGTATGGTCATGAAGAATGCTCTTTCTGCACATTCGAAGGTAGACCTGTCACCATTGTATGAAGAATTGGAAGAAAAAATACAAGTGTTAAAGAGTCTGATGAAAAACTGAAGAAAAAAGGCAATTTTTAACCCACTCTGGAATTTCTGATGGCTTGGGAAAGAAAAAAACAAATGAATTAGAGGAATGCTCCTTAGAAAAAATAATGATTTATTAAGATTATGGCACAGCACACTAAGGCTATTAGCCTAAGGGGAGGGAAGGGAAACTCGTTCGTATACATGTGGAAAATCAAGGAAATGCCAGTGCAGTCAGCCAATCTGCCTGGAATCGAACCCAGATTGGAACTACAACTGAATTTACTGCTCGGCCACCAGTGGGTCCTGTAGAAAAATTGATGAATTATAGAAACCTAGCAGCCTAGGCTGTTCCCCACCATTCAGTTCACCCCTTAATCTTTCCTAGATAAAGGAATACCAATAAAATAAGACGGCAAGTCAAAAATCATGTACACTTTTGTCATAACTTTTCTTACATTGCACAATTTGTCTTCTGTCCTCTCATATTTTATTCATACACTGTTGTGGTAATGCTGTGAAAGTTTGATCTTAATTCTTCCATTTTTCATCTTTTTGTTGCAGATATATTATGGCTGATACATTAGAAGTTTGCACCACAGAGGAACAACGAGTAGTGATCTGATTCCTCTGGTCAGACGGTGTCAAAGAGCATATGTAATATACAAAAATGTATGCTTTTCTATGTAACACCATAAAAATTTCTAGCTTCTTCTGCCCAAGGAATTACTAAGATAATTTAAAGTGTTCTTTTCTCACGCAATTAAAGGTTTAATTATTCTTTTTAATGCATCATCTTCAAAGAACTTTAGGCTAAAGTGCAAAATCGCCCACTTATTTGATTGGTGTTTGTTTGCTGCTTTTTACAAGAGTAGGAAGAATTGGATTTTTTTCAGGTTTCTTTGACTTTTTAAGTGAAAATAGGTCAATGTGTACATGGACAAAGTCAAGGAAGTGCACATTGCCATTTTTGTACAATTCCGGGATGTTTTTTAAGTGAAAATAGGTCGATGTGTACATGGATACCGAGTATATGCAATTCTTAAAAATGCGCCAAGCAGTGGGCGATTCTGCAGTTTGCCCGAACTTTATAGCAATACACACACAAGTAGTAAAGTAATGCAATATAAGAGTGTGGTGCAACCCTCCTGCCCGATAATAATCAACCTCATGGTTAACGCATGTTGGATTACCAAATTACAGTAATATAACTATAAACCATACACAAAGTTACTACAAAAGTTGGATAAATAATTAATCAACTTTTCGTACACACGCAAATGATAAAAAGCATGAGTTGACCACATAGCGTAACAAAAATCTATAACATATCTATTAGAGACGTAAGTAAAAAACAAAAATAACAAACAATAATATTATGAAACATGTTATTTTTTACCAAAACAATATTTTTTCTTACAGAAAAAAAAGTCTTCGTAAGAAATAAAAAGTAATATCCGTGTGTTTTACTTAATATTCCTATTATAAAGCAAATATATATACTTACAATTTTATTTTCATCGCAAATTAATTGCTCTAATTTATCTATACAATCTTCGAAAGACATTATTAAAATGATGCTAACGGTAAACGTTCACTTCCCACCCAAATGTTAACAATATACCAACTGAAAACAACACGAAAGAAATCGCGCGCAATTTATTAAAACCCAGTATTTTCGTTATAAGTATTGCCAGAAAGGAAAACGTATTACTGAAATACAACTGTCACATTAGGAAATAGTTTAAGAGCAGAAATATAACCATTTATTTATTCATTAAATTTTATATAAAAAAGGAACATAAGGAATTTTATATAAAAAAGGAAAAGCAATTAAAGACACACTGATATAATCAGAACCTTCACATTCAGAAGAAAAATGTCTTCAATATTTCACACATCGTTCGTGGTTAATATGTCTCATGTTTGCCTTTCATCTTCTCTACCTTGCTAAGCGCCATAATAATTATTATTTTTTATTTAATCTAGGCCTTGCATGAAATTATATTTCTCTCAAACAAATTCCTCAAGGATCAAGGAAGTTAATTTACGGAGTGCGCTAGGCTAGGCCTTTAAGGGGGATTGTTGACAAATGTCTTCCTATTCTTTTAACATTAGCAAATTTATAAACACAGTATCACATGAAAAAAGCTCAGTGAAGTAATGAAAAAGTCTGCTGCTACATAGAATACATCTTCAAAATTCTGCTACAGTAAAAAAAAGGGCATGCTTTATCCTATTATTAATAAATATTTGCCGAATATCACTTTTGTTTTTTTAACGTTTTTTTCGATTAGTATCAATATTGAAAAATAGAGGGCACCACTACTCCATACGGACTGATTGTCAATTTCTATTTTGGGGAACATTTAATTTTTTCTGCATTAAAATATAATTTTTTACTTCAGGGAACGAAGTAACATTCACCATCATACAATTCATTCATTAAAATGTCATTCTTGCGCAGAAAAATATGCATGTACATCAATTTTGTCTAAAACTTAGCAAACCTAAAACGTAATTGCATCTTTTTCACGCCATTTGTTGTCGATCGTCTCCAGCTTTGCGTCTGCAGAGCTGAACAGGTTTCACTAATGTACCCTCTATTTTTGCCCTCTCCCCCAAGCAATTTAGGTCGAAACATTGAATGCTTTCAATAGCCATTTGCAGAATCAGTGGAAATGTTTACTTCCTAGGTCCTTCAGCTAACGAGTCACTCATTGAACGAAAAATTTCTCAAGCGCAATGTTTGTCTGCTAAATATAATTCAAATAATAAATTATTTTACTAATACCATTAATAAATAAATATTCATCTCAGGGTTATGAGAGAACGTCGAAAAATCATTCGATATTTTTTTATGAAGCGTTAAGATTACCTTTAAAATTCAGTTACCAAGTTGAAATCATTCTACATAAAAACTTGAATGCTGAACTGATATTTATTTTCGGGTAATTTATAGAACTTAATCATAGAAACTGGAGGCCTTCAAATTATACGTATATTTTCCGAATAATCTCGTCATATATTAGGTCAGCACTTCACACTGAATACGTTGAAATTAAGCATAACTGAAACGCTTTTAAAATAGTCTCCAGATATTAGGGATAGTGTGATATACGTTAAATTTTGCCTCTTCAATAATTCTTATAATATGGCGCTTCTTGTTGAATATTTCAGTATTATTTCGTGCATCACATAGTACAAGTTATCTCATTGCGGAAAGGATGGCATAATTTGATGGAAATTTAAAAGGATGGAAAATTAATGGAAATTTCTAAGGATAAATCGCAAAATTCTACGAATATTTCGCAGCCGACGAATTTCACTTACACTTCCAAAGAACTTGTCAGATAATGACGCATTATGTTAAATTTATTTTCAAACAGCCAAGCTTTGTCAGTACTAACAGAACCGTTATAAGCGATCAAGATCTTGATTTAAGCTGATAGCACAATTTAATAAGTTTACGTCACATCAATAAGTTACGTCACCTTTTTATTTGATCATGGTTGATTGGTTATCATGGTTGATTTGGTTTATTTATTTAATTATAGAAAAGCACACAAGAGCTATTGCATAAATGGAAAGATGCCTTCCTTGAGAACCGCTACGAACGGCAGAGCGGTAAAGTCACTGAACACTGGTAGCTCGGTCCGAGGATCGAATCCCACGAACAAAGCGGCTGCACGAGCGTTTTCATGGTTTTCCCAAGTGTAACTTGTACACGAGCCAGTTTCCCTTTGAAAGTCCTCCACGAAGGCATCGCTTCCCTTAGGCAGATAACTCTCGAAGCTTTGACGTAATTACGTAAACCAAACCAAACCTTAGTTAAGAACTTTTTAAGTGAAACTGGCTTGTACCCATGCTAGAATCACGAAATAATCCATTTCAACCAGCCCGTTCGTTGCTATTCGAGCCCTTCGAACTACCAGTGTTCAATGGTAGCAGCTCCTCACCGGTACCGCTCGGCCGTCGGTGAGCTAGTCTGCTGTTATGTAACGTGGTTAAATTCGAAAATGGATTGTTCAAAATGTCAGCAAATATTAAAAGCCTTTCGAAATTTCCATAGAAATCTACAGAAAATTCGTGATTTTTTTTAATGGTGTAAAATTACTAAAAATCCTTAAATTTTGCAGGAATTCCTGCTGTGATAAAGTAGGTCTTGTGGAAGAATTCAAACAATGAGTAATAACTTTACTTTAGAGGCATTTTTTCAATTTTGCCAGATCTTTGAATCATCGAATATTAATTAATGTTAAAGCAGATGAAAGATCTTTATCTAGGTAAGTATACGTACCTAAATTTCAATGACCATTTAAACTTCTCACTGTACATATTAGATCAGGGATGGGTAAACTTTTTCGGTCGCGGGCCAAAGATCGAAAAAGAAAAAAAAATTTGAAGGGCCAAGATAAATTTTTCTAAAATTTTAAAAACAATATACAAAGTACTACAACTTAAATATGTTCATGAGATGAATGAAATTGCCATTTCATTTTTAAAAGTTCCTCATATTGAGGTTCGAAAGGAGATGTACTAATTCTAAGGAACGAGGCTAAAATGCTCGTCGGTCAGTCTACTTCTGAAATAATTCTTTCTAATTTCACAGTCGAAAACACTTGTTCACATGTATAAGATGAAGAAAAACCTAGCACTGATTTTCTGGGGATGAGATAATAGATTTTGGAAACTTATTTTCGATATGCAAAACTCTAACTTTGGCAACTTTGGCTCAGTTAGAAACAACCGCTCGAGATGATTGTTAGACTGTAACTCAATTTATTCCAGCTGAAAATCTGACCTCACTGCTTCACAGTTTACTTCAAAGGCATGGTAAAAATATCCAATTCTGTTTGAATGATACTGAAGTCTTTAAATCTGCTTTCGAACTCAAAATGCAGTTATTTCAAGCCATCTTCATAATTCTTTCGATTTATGTTTTTGCAGAACAAAAACGGAGAAAGTATTCATCAGTCCTTTAATAAAAAATAATAGTATTTAAACAAATTAGAAAAGGAGATGGATATTTAATATATCAATATATATTTCTTTTTATTTGCCACCGAATTTCTTTTTATTTGCCACCTTTAAATTCTGTTGCCGGCGGGATAGGACCTTCCGGCGAGCCGGAGTTGTCCCTCGAGCCGTAGTTTGCCCATCGCTGCAATAGATGAAAATACGTGTGGATAATATTTTCATATGTTATCAATAATTTTAGTAAGATATAAAATTTTAAGCAATATTAAAAAATAAATTATGATGTCTATTTCTGCTAGTTGCAGAATTTTCACCTTAAACCTTTAAATGGACAAAGAAATTTTTTTTGTCTTCTGGCTATCGAGATCCAAAACCTTACCTATTCTAATTAGTTCTTATTAATAAATATTTTGTGTACATCAAACTTTTTCTGTACAAGTTCTTGGAAAAATCTTGATAATACCAGGGATAATAAGCTTTTTGTAAAAAATTATGCTGAATAGGTCAATATTGCGCAATAATAAGTGAAAAGAGCCTTTACGTTAAATGAATAAATTTATTATGTTCTTTGTTATTAAATATACATTTACCTTTTTTATTTCCTTGTACGAAGTAAAAGAAATATTACTATTATTAAAAATTACTACTATTATTAAAAATTACTACTATTATTAAATATTACTATTATTAAAATTTACTATTATTAAATTATGTACGAAGTAAAAGAAATTAATAATTTTGACTATTTTTTGGGGTGACTTTTGCCACCCGTACGTACAGAATAAAGTACTCCTCCTCCGGAGGTTTTCTAAAAATGCAACTGGCTCGTATCCACATTCCCGTCTGAGAAAATTCACGAAAACTCCCCTGCAAGAACTTCTCTGAGGATCTGAACACTAGTCGATTTAGCAATTTTCAGCTATTTTACCGTTTAACGGCTAATGAGTCTCAAGAATTATTTTAATTATTAAACAAATGCCAGGCCTTTTACTATCAGGTCATTAGGCGACGAACTCTCCAATACTTTTTAACAGTGAAATAAAAATCATTTATTGCAGAACACTCGTCCAGACAAGCAGCGGTCGTGCCTTGTTCAGAGGCATAAGCATTCCGTACCGTGCCCATGCGCATAGGTTAAAAATCTGTTCTCAATGCTTGGAAAAGGCTGTCAGCTGAATTCATTTCCTATAAAGTTTTAGGTATTGGTGTATGTGCTTACGGCAAAGCCTCAAGGGCTATCTGCCTAAGAAGAGGAATGCCTTCGTGGAGGACTTTCTAAGGGAAACTGGCCCGTATACACGTTACACATGGGAAAAACCACGAAAGCCCCATGTAGCCAGCCCATTCGCGGGATTCGAGCCTCGGACCGAACTACCAGTATTCAGCGACTTTACCTCTCGGCGGCTGGTGGGGCCTTATACACTTTTAGGAGCGCCTTGACTTTGCTTAGGCTCGAGAGTACACTTCCTTACCGTTTGCACTTTTATAGGAGTACCGAAAACATTATTACAGTTAATGATGTGCGTTGTATTTTTGTTACCATAAGATTTAATTTATATAAAAAAATGTAGTGAATTTTTTTTCCTGGAGAGAGAATTATTTTTTCCAGTTCGCTAACTTCGTAAATATGTATAAATGTTTTTAATAAATGTATTCTTTATTTAAAACCATTCATATTAAAGGTGTTGTAATAATTAATTCATTATTTCATGTTCATTACAGGTCTACCAACAGCCGAGCGGTAAAGTCGCTGAACACTGGTAGTTTGGTCCGAGGTTCGAATTCCGCGAACGAACTAGCTGCATGAGGTTTTACTTATATGTAACGTGTATATGAGCTAGTTTCCCTTAGAAAGTCCTCCACGAAGGCATCACTCCCCTTATGCAGATATCCCTCGAGGATTTGCCATAATCACATACACCACCACCATGTTCATTACATATCCTTTCTCTGCAGATGCAGTCTTCGAAGGTGAGACAAATCAGCTTTCGCAAATAGCAAAAACGTTTAGGAGGTAACATAATGCACAGTTAATTCTCGATATTTGTAACCAGTCTGAAAAAGTAAAATTTACTTTTGAAGTTAGATAACTATAGATTTAGAAGAGAGAAATGGAGATACGTTATCTTTAAATTGAATAATATTACTTTGTGAATATTGCCCGTTTTTTCATGTGTAACATGTTTTGTACATTTGTATGCAATTAGTGTTTATCAGAGAAGGAAGTTTCATTTCTTACACACTTGTATTAAATTCAGCGATAACACTGAATGCATTTTTTCATTACACAAACACAAAATATTAGACATGGGAAAGACATGAAACATTAATATGGAAATAACGTATAAAGTTGCAAAGGAAGTATTTTCTGCAATGTGTAAAAAATCAAAATGTGCTATAAAATATCAATGATAATGAGCAGAGAAAAGCTTTACATTTGGGTCGAGATCGTCTTGTAATCTAACTTGTTTCGATTTTTGTACTAAATTCATAAATTCAGCTATTTATATAATCTAAGCACTTAAAATTGCTTCTGATATAACAGCGTCTTTGGAGGATTTTATAATTTTATTATTTCATGAAACAGGAAAGCCATCAGCATAAAGCTCCATGTAAATGTTTTCGTCTGGCATTATTATTCAAAGAACACAAAGGATAAATTTCACTCTTCCGTGTCACTCATGCGCTTCATTCAACAAAACAAAACCATAAGAACCTAAATGTCATTACGGCAAGAGAAAATGATGTCATTGGAAAATATGCCTAATCATAAGTACGGATTTTTCCCATGCGTGTGGCGCGGTACGGAAAGGCTTATATGCTGTCCGGAATCATACATCACGTGTTCAGGTGAATTATTCAATTTAAAACTAACAAATTAGGTACTAAGATCATCCTGAGCGGGGACTTGGTGGGTGAAGGTTCACCGTCTGAGATTGTGCCTGCTTCCGATCTGTCTCTGCGAGTACGTCCGTTCAACGTGGTTTGCCTGTACGAACACGTGCCTTGCTTATCTGACTGCATCAGCATTTTTTAATGCTATTTTGTGGTTTGTATGATTTGTGAAATGCTGAAACGCTTTCACTAATTTTTTATTTTCGATTATTTTTTGGCCTTTTGAGTTTTATTATGAAATTTAATACCGCGTGTCTCGCCAAATAGCCTAATTGCTGGTTACTTGTTTTACGTTATATTACGCTTTACTGCGCGATTTAAAATAATCAGATAAATTTTTCTCTGTTCTGCACGACATTTTTGGATTTTATAACGCACGTAGTTACCCCCAAGCTTTCACTTCAGGTGACTGTCAGGGGCCTCGTGTGTTCTCCGCCTACACATCCGTCTGTGGAGAAGGCTGTCGAGCCAGGGCTCCATTCCGGGGTGTAGGACTACTGCCTTATGGGCGCTGGATTTCTGGATTTCTCTGCGTTTTGCTTTGGCTTAGCGCGACCATGGAGAGGCTCGTAGAAAGTTACAAATTACAAATACATGAATTGGAACAACTCAAATTGGATAAAGGTGAACTAACAGAAATTGAAACGAAATTCTTAAATTTTTTGTTAAGCTCACTAGAAATTGTCAATGCACTACTTATTCAAAGTAAAACTGACTCAGTTTTAAATCATGATAAAACACAACCTCAAATTCCAACCACAAGTAAAAATTATGAGGAAAATGAGAGGGCACATAGCGCAATTAGTATACATGATAGCACAATTGTAACTGATGATGAAAAAACACTTGATAAAGATTCTAGCTCTGAGGACGACTATCCACAACGTTTTGGAGACAAAACAGTCCGAACAAGAAATCCCAGACAGGGTATTAAGAAGATCAAATTAGACAATTTCACACAAATCATTTCACCAGTTATAACTCATAAAGATAACAATGGTACTAATGTACCGCAGGAAAATTCACAGAGTACTAGTCAGGAATCTGTCATTCCTGAACAACACACTACCTCTGATAACAATGAAATGGACACCAGGTTGCTGAAGATCAGCAAAATATCACAAATGATAACAACGCACAGGTTAAAACACCTAAAAAGAACAAACTACCTCCGATAATTCTCAAAGAAACTAAATTCAAATATAAAGCGTTAACAGGGTTATTCCATCAACACAAATATAAGTTCATAGGACAGAATATTAAGGATGGTGTTAAAATTATTACTACTGATCCTGAAAGTTATAAGGGAATTGTTAGGATCTTAAAAGAGATGAAAGTGGAGCATCATTCGTACATTTTGCCAGAGGATAAGAATCTCAAGGTAGTAATTAATGGACTACTTCTCACGACTGAAATTGAGGAAATTAAGGATAATTTAACAGAATTAAATTATCAGATAATTGAAATAAAACAAATGTCACGACGCAGAGGCGGTGAAGTTCAGAAACTTCCACTTTTCCTGGTTACCCTACCTAAAAATGAAAACTCTAAACAAATATATCATGAACGCTATTTATTTATTCAGAGTCAAAATCGTAGTAGAGGCCGACAGGGACCATTACAATGTTTTCGATGCCAGGGTTTTGGCTACACTCAGGCGGGTTGTAATTATGAACCGAAATGTGTCAGGTGTAGTAAAAATCATTATGTAAAAGACTGTCCGGACAAAAATAAGAAAGATGTTCCCTTAGTCTGTGTAAATTGCGGTGGCAACCACACATCTAATTTCAAAGGATGTGAAAAATTTCCGAAAAATAAAACAGAAAAGCCTAAAACTTTTTCTAACAGAATAGTTGAAGGTAAATCTTTCGCAGCTGCTCTTTCAACAGCTATCTACAGAGATACAATTACTGAGGCCAAAAAAGTCTTCACTGATCTCGCTGAACTGGTTTCAGCAATAAAATCCGCTGGTTTTTTCCAGCTCACACAACAAGTTAAGGACTTGAACAGAAATCATCAAGAAAGCAATCAACCCAACAATACTGATAATGGGCCCGCACAGAATTAATAGAGCTCCTATCCAAATCATGATTTGGAATGCTCATAGCATCTTAAATAAAATCCAGGAATTTCATAATTTCTTATTGACCTATGATATTGATGTTGCTCTAGTCACCGAAACGTTTGCGAAACCATGTTTGAATATTAAGATCGCAAATTACAACTGTTACAGGTGTGACAGACTGAGTCACCGTGGTGGGGGGGGCCGCTATCTACGTAAAGCACTCCTTGCAATCATGCCTGATTAGCGAAGATAGAGGAAACGGCTATGAAGCTGTTACAGCTTCTGTTTTGTTACCAAATTATGGCATAATTTATTTTGTTGCATTGTATAACCCTCCACACACTCCTATAGATGAGCATAAACTCGCACAGTTACTGCCCAATTCGGAACATATCTTAGCTGGCGATCTCAACGCGAAGAATGTAGAATGGGGATGCAGACGCACCAACAGAAATGGAGAACTTTTACTTGAATTCATTAATAATTATCCTATATATTTTTATGCTCCAGCTGACTATTCCTATCTTCCTGATGACCCTAGAAAAGGAGACATCCTGGATGTTATTCTTACCACCACTTCTATCCCGATTTATCTCGATGTGAAAGTTGAATTAACTTCGGATCACGTGCCTCTTTTAGCTACGCTTGGTACGAATAAAAACACTGATGAAAGGTTTAAAATCTCTACAGACTGGAATAAATATCATAATTACCTCATTGAAAACCCTCCGGCTATTAAGCACCTTAAAACAAAATTTGATATTGATTACGCAATTGATGTTCTCAATAATAGCATACTTAGTGCATATAACAGGGCTACTAAGAAAATTCCCGCTGATAAGTACAGTGCTAGATTGCCTAATAACATTAGAAACCTGATATCACAAAGAAACAAACTACGCAAAAGATGGCATATTGCCTGGGATCCTAGAATCAAAAAAGAGTTAAATAAACTCTACAGAGAAATAAAGAAAAGTATTTATAAACATAGAGATGAGTCGTGGAACGCAAAAATTGAAACATTCAATGAGCCGAATAATGCATTCTGGTCTTTTGCAAGGAATCTTCGCGACAAAAAGCCGAACAATAAACCAATTTACGGAGATAATACTATAGCCGTCACCAATAAGGACAAAGCCAATGTAATGGCTGATTATTTAGAAAAGCAACTTGTTCCTAACCAAGATCCGAGCGACCCTTTATTTTCTTATGACACAAGGTATTTTATTCAAGACTGGATTAACGGCCCGGGACCCAAAAACAAGACTAATTATACTTCACCTAATGAAGTTAAGGAGATTATCAAAAGAATGAAGAATAGAAAAGCTCCCGGTTTTGATAACATCACCAAACGTCGCTATCAAAAACATGCCTATTAATGTTATCACAAAATATGTCAGCATTTTAAATACCTGTCTTGAGAGAAATTATTTCCCCGATAAATGGAAAAATGCTAAAGTTATTTTATTACCCAAGCCTGGTAAAAATGCTACCTCCCCGGAGGGTTACAGACCAATTAGTTTACTGCCCGGTCTGGGCAAAATCTACGAACGAGTTATCTATAAGAGAATCGAGCCTTACATGGATAAGATACCTCCTGAACAGTTTGGCTTCCGCAAGAATTTGTCCGACTAAGCAGCTTGTCCGACTGTGTGAATACATCGGTTCTGCAGTTTTCAAACATCAGAGTGTCGCCTTACTCATGCTAGACTTGGCGAAAGCTTTCGACCGCATTTGGCATGAGGGGCTTATTCTCAAGCTTATTTCCTTGGATTTTGACAGAGACCTGATCTTACTTATTTATTCTTTTATTAAAAACAGAAAATTCTTTGTCAATATTGGTAACGACAACTCTGATCCCAGAAGACTCAACGCTGGTGTAGCACAAGGATCAATTTTAGGACCTATTCCTTTTATATTTTATGTTGCTGATTTCCCTAAAATATGCACTGACCCAAATTTTTACTTCGGATGTTACGCCGATGACACGGCGCTTGCATATACGTCTCCCAACCAAGAACTTGCCATTTCTAAATTGCAGGATAAAATTCCAGAAATTGAGCAATGGTGCACGAAATGGTGCATAGCCATCAATGCACAAAAATTCCAGCTTATAATCATAGGAAAAAGGCACTCTAGAAGTCCTTTTGTAAACAAACTTAAAATCTTTAATGTCGAAGTTCCGCTTGTGAACAAAGCTACCTACCTTGGTGTTGTGTTAAACAATAAATTCAGATGGAAAGACCATATCCAAAAAGTCAGAGGCAAAACAGTTGCGGCTATCAGAGATCTTATTCCATTAATCGGAAAAAATTCAAAACTTGACTTACGAAGAAAGAGGCATATTTATACTGCCATTATTCGGCCTATCTTTTCTTACGCGTCTCCAGACTGGGCGACTTATTCGAAAAATGACCTCAAGAAATTACAGATCACACAAAACAAATTTTTAAGACAGATCACGAATGCTCATTTTTATGTTTCTAATGAAACTTTTCATAGAGATTTAAAAATAGAGAATATCGAGAATTTCCTCAATAATGCAAATCGGAAATTTTTTGACAAGGCGAGAAACTGCTCGCACATGAAATACTTTAAAGTTTTCGACTATACCGTGTTTCCTGAAAATGTCAAAATCAGACCTTTAGCGGCCTTCCTCACCAGGTACACCAATTTTCCTACTTAATCAGTCTTTTCATGCAACATCATCTTTTCTGTATATAATGTACATAAACTTTCGTATTGCAACTCGAACTCTTTTGTATTTTGTATTGTATATGCTCATTTATTGTATTTATTTTATGTAATAAAATTGTATTTGCTAATATATCATGTTTTTTCTTAGCATACCTATCATGAACAACTTTAACTCTGACACTCCACACCTTGCTGCCTCTCCTGGTCTTGGGCTTTAAGTTCGATTCTCTGCTTGTGGCGTCCTGTGGTCACCCCCTCTTTATCTCATTTCCTATTGCCTCCTATCACTCGGTCCAGACACTTTTATGTCATGTGCCCCTCGGGAATACTTGTCATGAGCCGGACACGTTGCATCAAATGCAATATTTCGGCATAAATTGTAATGAATGAATGAATGAAGGTACTAAGATAATCATATTCGGCCAAACGTTCAAAGTGGGCCAAAGCGGCAGATCTGGAACATTGTAAGTTCCAAGGTCCTTACAGTTCATTTTACTAACCTTGGTAAGTTGCACAAAACACACCCCAGGGCTTATCACCAGAAACGATTCGATAATGAAGAGAGTGCGAGAAATTCATACTTCAAATCATAGACTCCGCAGTGGATGGTGTTGGGCCAATACCTGTTTATATATTTTAGCCATCAGGTGTGCCCGTCTTTCTTTACTTGTCACTTGCATACTTATCGCTTGTTCTAAATTTAACTTTAAATTAATAATTGAAAGTTAATTTAACCATACAACGACATTACGCAGAAAAGAGCGGAAAGAAGGAAAATAAGATGGAGATAAACTTTAAACCTTGAATTGAAAAGCAAATGCAAATTAGCTAAACCAAGTATAAAATTAAAAAAAAAAAAAAATTATACAAAATGTAATAGATTTAAGTGTTATTTTACTGTTTCCTTCTCTTCTAGCATGCGCGCAGAATGAAAAGAATTGCACAAGCTCCTTTTGTAGGTTAGTTCTTAGTTCATGCAAGAAAATATTTTCCTCTCTACCTTTTAGATACTTTATACATAACACTAAAAAGTATATTACTTCCTTTGGGAGAGGAGCAGAGGGCAACAAAACAACTTTTTCGGTAAGCGAAAAGACTTTTTGCTTATCTCTAAATGCCATGCAGGTATCCTGAGGCGGAGAAGGGGCAATTACGAATAAATAGAACTTGTAGAGAAATGCGCGATTCCTGTTTTCAATTTATAATGCTCCAATCAGAAGCTACTTCATGAACTGAAAATACTCCATAGAATATACGTGATCCTATTTCTTCACATTTTCGTGATCAGATTTTGCATTCTTGTTTCATTCTTAGCCTTTATATTTTGGATACTGTATTATTATTACTTTGCTTCTATACTTCCAAAATGGGTAGGCGTAAAGGTGAAAGTAGTCGTCGGAGAGTTCATCCAGTGCATTCATTAGCTTCAAAAACTCAAAGACTGCGCCGTCTGAAAGAAAGAACAGCGTCTCAGTCACCGATGAATATAGATCTTATAGAACAGTATGTTTTATGTACCCTTTTCCTCTTTTTTAAATAGAAGGTTTTTTTTTAATGCATCTCTTTAACATTTATTAATTATTGATGATTGTTCGCGTATTTGTCATGTACTGATTTTTAACGTTAACAGAGACGAAACTAAAGCAACATTTTTCAATATTAGCTCTTTATAGCAGTTCCACTTTTGTGCCAAAAAAATTTGTTAAAGTTAATAATATTTGAAATTTTAAAATATAATCAGTGAATAATGCATTCATCTTATTACTTAAGTGAATTAAATTCCACAGATGTACATACAGATAGCCAACAGTATTCACCAATGGCGTAGCTAGGGTGGGGCAAGAGGGGACATCTGTCCCCGGGCACAGCATCCAGGGGGCTCCAAATTGATGCTACGAAAATTTTTAATGGTATGTTTTCCATTCTTGGCACACAGAAAGGGGCGCAAATTCTTCAGTTGTCCCCGGGCGCTGAAAACCCTAGCTACGCCACTGGTATTCACGATTCGTTTATAAATAAATATATCCGTATGAGGTTGACCTGAAAATTATAGTGTTTGGATATAACAGCTTCAATCCTGATTAAACTTAGGTAACAAAGGGTATTCGAGAGGCTACTCGAAACTCTATTTTCTAAAAGATTTATCATGCTTATCATCACGTAAAATGTGTTTTCAAAGTTATAAAAGTTTCTGAAAATAAGATAGATAATTTTATAAGAAATATTTAAAAAATAGTATTTTTAGGTGGCTCTGGCTAAATAATATTCTCAATTAAAAGACAAATTTTTCGTATTCAAGCAAATACAAAAAAATAGAAATTTTTTGCAGAATTCGCAGAGGTATTTAATATTTTAATGGGAGACAGTCACAAATTCAAACGTTGGGGTGGGTGTGTGTAATTATGGCAAAGCTTCGAGGGCTATCTGCCTAACGGAAGGGATGCCTTCGTGGAGGACTTTCTAAGGGAAACTGGCTCGTATACACGTTACACATGGGGAAACCACGAAAACCCCATGCAGCCAGCCCGTTCGCGGGACTCGAACCGAACTACCAGTGTTCAGCGACTTTACCGCTCGGCCACTGGTGGCTCAAACGTTGGGAGTTGAAATTGTTTTACTGCAGGACGTCAAAACACTAAATTCTATTTTGTAATTACAATTTGAAAATCTCGATTGATAGGCTGTGAAATGTAATCTGAATTATTAAATTTGTATGCAAATACTATATCTTTGAATTTCATAGATTGGGCAAATACAGTATCTTAGGATACTCTGAGCTTATATTTGATATAAGCTCATATTTGATGTAGGCTTTAAAAAACCTTTATCGATTTCGGAAAGGCGTACAGGTACAGGTTCTTCTTTGTTCCTAATGAAAAGGAAACTGTACCTGGTTGCCCTCAAAATCAGTCGAGATTTAATTAAAATATAAGGTATTTTCTCCCTTCTCTCAGCATGCCTTCGTGGTATAAAGGTAGCATACTCGGCGCGTATTCGAGATGTCTTGTGTTCGAGTCCCGGCAAAGGCACTGCTCATTTTTCATGCCTCCTGCTTCCAAAAATAACCGAATATCTCTACACTGGCGGCCGAACTAAAAAGGGTACTGAATGATGATTCTTCGCCCCAGAAAGGGAGATTATATAAGATATTTTCTCCCTTACCTCGGCATGCCTTCGTAGTGTAACGATAGCATTCTTGGCGAGTATTCGATAGATCTCGGGTTCGAGTCCCGGTGAGGGCACTCCTAATTTTCCATGCCTTATCAGGACTTAGTAGGAAGGGCTAGCTCATAGAGCTTTTCCCCTTGAAACAGGAAGTGAGAAGCGATACATAGTCACGGTGACATTGTCGGCGGAGATGCAATTCACAACATAGTAGTTACATTTTTAATTTTAAGCACCAGTCAGTGCTGTAGCTAGGGTTTCCAGCGTCCGGGGACAACTGAAGATTTTGCGCCCCCCTCCTCTTTGTCAACAGTGGAAACATTTGATTATAAAATTCCTTAACATCAATTTGGCACCCCCTGGGCGCTGCGCCCGGGGACAGATGTCCCCCCTAGCTACGCCCCTGGCACCAGTACTTAAAATGAACTTATGTAAAAAATAGTTATACTTTGGAAGAGATGATGTTACAATAATTGCATTTTACACTGAACATTAAAAAAGTTAATAATATTTACTCATTTAAAAAATAATATGTAAAATAGGTTCGCTGTTGTAAAGTTTTCGTGTAAATACGATGCAATATTCCAAAATGTTTCATATATATATATATTTTTTCTTTGTCAAAATTCTGGGTGTTAAACTATATAAAAATGAGTATTATATATAGATGCGCATTTTCATACTGGCTACCTTTCAGTAAAAGAAAATAAAATATTTTATGTATTGCACCCTAATATTTTTTGTGACCAAAATAGTTTTTCAATTGATAGGTCTTTACTCGTTTAATACCGAATATTTCAGTACAAAATTATTCACTGAGGGATGAGTAATAGAAATTTGTATAATTTAAATGTAATTTATATAACTTAACCCCCAAATTATCTTTCTTGATTATCTTTTAATAAACCTGAATGATGAACTAGATTATTTGCTTTCATTAGAAAAGTTTTTATGTTTATTAGATTATTAGAAAAGTTTTGGTTTAAACAGAATGCGAAAACGTAGATTTTAACAGTATGTTTATATTATGTATAGTTAACGCTTTTATAAAGAATGATAAATAATTTAAGTGCGTTTTACAAGCATTTGTAATTGCTCCTCATCTTTTGTACAGTCTTTTTAGTGCTAGCTGTCGTGTTAAAATTTGTCAATGTCCTTTTCCTCGCTCAGTTTTTCTTTATGAAATCAAGAGGCTCTTATGTTCAAAATATTACTCTAATAAATTTCCCTAAACCCCATTGAAATCATAAAATTATAATCTGCAGCTTTGCACTGTATATATTTTTAGCTATATTCCAATTTTGATATCAATGCTCAGTTTTAAGAACATTTATAATCTTTTTCATATTGTTTGTTGTCACTAATTTAATTTCGATTTTCTTATCTACCAAAATGTACTCTTTTTGTCAATTTTTTTTTCTCAAAACTTTACATATCCATACAATCTATTTGGTAGTCATTGTATTTTTAATTTCCTTTGAGTGTTTTCATGAGCTAGCTGAAGTTCAGCTGAAGGCTTTGCGTAGGCTTACTGAGCCTGTGATTTCACCTTTCTACGATACGCAGATACTCGTATGTGTAAAAGCATTCATTCAGCTGATATCGCATACAGCTTTTTATCGCACTGAAATAATCCAAAATAGAGGCTGAAAATAAGTTCACGAACTTTAGTTCCTTTGGTGATAAAAGTGCTCAGAACATTACTTAAGAAGTAGGTACTTAGCAGCTAAGAGGAATTGAAATGGATAGATCGTGAAAATTATTTGGTACGACATCGAATGGCAAGAGAAATACTCTGAATTAGCCCTTCTATAATACTCTTTGTTCTATAGCTTTTATTGTAATTTCACATTTCCAAGGGAACATTTTTTTACTCTAGCATTGACTAAATCAACGAATTATCTTAATTTTTGCTGAGTAATTTTATCTTCTTAATCATAATTTATCGACAAGTTGTTGAGGATTCCTTGGAACATTTTTAGGGAATCTGGCTCATATTCCCGTCACACATTGCAGAAACCCCAAGAAATTCTACGCAGCCAGCTCGTTCTCCTGGAAGCGATCACCAGTTTATAAAACAGAATTTTTTTTCTTAATATGTATTTTCTTAATATGTATAATATAAAGTACATATAACAGTTTAATTGCCTTTGTTATAAATACGTTATATCAATAGAAAACGAAAAAGCTGAAAAAATGATTTTGAAGTTTAACTTTATTGCATTCAGATTAGATCTAACTGAATACATATACGCATTTTTTATGAGCATACATATATAGCTATATGTAACATCGAAATCGCATTTGTTTCCCATTTTCTTTTGTAATCTTTTATTTACTATTTTGCTTGTGTGTAATACACTGCTCGACACTGAAAATGCAACACCAAGAAGGAGTGGTCAGAAAGTGATGAAGTTTGGAAAAAAGACAGAGACAGCAAGCAGCCATAAGTGATCTTTATTTCAAAATGATAGTCAGAATACAGAGCGAGAACGGCGTCGGCTCAGTAGGTTAGATCACCACTGTAGGGGCTTCTGACCTAAGGTTATACCTATCAGAATAATGCCCATACAGCGGAAACAGAACTCCATTACGCAAGCCCGGGAACGCAGCGAGCAATCCGGGGACATTTATTTAAAAAAATCTTAAAGTGTTACCGAGTCACAATTTTTGTATACATAAACGTCTTTGCACTTTCATGCTGCAATGTGCTTTCAGAAGAGACTGAACATAATTGCATAAAGTAGTGTAGGACCGCCGCGGACAGCGATGCACGAAGAAACACGTCTAGGCATACAGTCAATAAGAGGAATGGTGTTCTGAGGTATGGCTCTCCATTCCCTTTCAACTATTTACCACAGTTCGTCTTCTGACCGAGGCAGGGGCAGAGTCTGCAAACGGCGTCCAATCACATCCCACACATGTTCGATTGGTGACAGGTCAGGAGAGTACGGTGGGCAGGGAGCATCTGTATACCTTGCACAGCATGTTGGCTGATGCGAGTACTGTGTGGTCGGGCGTTATGCTGCTGAAAAATTGCATTAGGCAGACCCTGAAGGTAAGGGATTGCCACCGGCCGCAGTATATTATCCAAGTATCATTGGGCCGCCATAGTGCCCTGAATACGAACTAGAGGTGACCTGGAATCGTAGGCAATAGCGCCCCAAACCATTATGCCACGTTGTCGAGCGGTGGGGCGTTTCACAGTTACTGCCGGATGAGATCTGTCTCCACGTCGACGCCACACACGTATGCGGCGACTGTCATTGGATAAACAGAAGCGTGACTCATCTAAGAACAAGACGTTTCGCCATTCTGTCATCCACATCCGCTCCAGTCCGGCACCATTCTAAACATGAAGATTCTAAACATGAATAATGAAAGTAGATTTAGAAGATTCGGCCAGATATTGATGGAAAACTCTAAATAATCTTTCAACAGAAGCGTGACCTATACGGAAGAAAAATATAGTACTATTTTCAAGAGATGTTCATCCATACAAATTTAAAAGAACGCAGAAATGATAATCAAAACATGGTCGATTAATTCATACAGTGTATTTTATTTTCACACTTTGTTATGCACCTGTCAAACCTCCTCAGAATAACAGTTTCAAGAAAGACAAAACATATTAATACATAAATAGAAAAAGTTTGATGCATCTGAAAAGTTTCCTACAGAATAATAAACTTAAAAATAAACAAAGTGAAAATACTCTCAGTTTTCTAACAAACACATATATGAAATCAATGTACTGTATCTGCTTTTGGATGCAGTATGCACTTAAAGTTTTGAACAATAAAAAATAAATAACAGTGACATAGTGACAATGTTAGTATCCTTTCCAGAAACTGAAAGCCAAGATTTACAAAAACAATACTGTACAATTTCGGAAGTATTTTTTAAAATATTATTTAAAAGATGGTATTGAAATATATGATGAAATATGTGGTTCTAAAGGTGCCTGCAACAACATGTAACTTAAAAAGCTCAAAACCATTATTAACTAATCTAATTGTTTAATATTTTCTAATTTATCGCACTGTTTAAAATATTTTAACTTGATTTTCGTTTTAGGGGTATTTTGCTGCTATGCAACCAACCACGCTTTTTGGTACTAGCGTGGCGGGGCATCACCTGTGATGCAGTATGCGTGTGTTTTTACCATCTAATATGCTATTCTTATGATTAGTAATTATTTCAATAAAAAAGCCGCAAAAATACCTGGCATGTGCATAATGGAAAAGCAAAGGGTTTTGTTTAAAATTTTTTGTTGATGCTGGAATCGGAGAATGATAGCTTCAAAACCAAGCTTAATAATAAAAATTGCCGTATAGTTATGACTTGTCACAAAAAAATCGCCATATGTGTTGAATCAAATATTTTAAAGAAGTCCCATAAAAGTTAACAGATTTGTTTTTCAATTATAATTTCCTTGCTTCATCTACCATTAATCTCTTGTAATATATTTTAAAAAAATGACAGAGAAACTTAAAATCTTCTCAAAAGTGCCATTTTATTTATTCACAGGCCGGTTCCGAAACCTGAAGCATTGATCTTGCGTATATTTCATGACTAGCTTTAGTATATAAATTCGATTTAATATCGATTGGATTTAGTTTCGTCAGCTGTATTTGCTCCGTGAAAATTTGGGCTAAATAGCTAAATAGAAGCACGTTATTTAATATATTAATTTCTTCATAATCCATTTTCTTTCATTTTCACATTGCTTCTTCATTTTATTTTTAACATAAAGGAAGTTTGTGATTTTTTTTTACTTCTTTATTGAATGGTTTTTTGATGCTTAATTCAGCTTTTGAATCTCAATGCAAAAGTATTCGGTTTACAATGTTACATAGTTTAGAAACTGACGCATAAAGATAATAACAGCAGAAAAAGAGAGATATTCGACTTCTCTAAGATGAAACCTTGATCCAGAATGATTTAAATATAATTTAGTTTTATCTCTATTTGCTGCTATAAGTTTTGGCCAAGTTTGAAATCATTATTTACTAAAGTCTTGTATAAGTGTCCTGCGTCATTAGTTTTATATGAGAATTATATGACTGCAATTAATTTTGAAATGACGCAGTTCAGAACGATTTATTTTAAGTAATTACAATTTTATGTTAAAAAGATTAAATTGCAAATGCTAATAGGTATGTGTGCAAAATTTCGAGAAGAAACAGTAGAAGTGGTCAAACATTAATTTCAACATTTACAGCAGCAACCAGATAGAGAAACCAGTATAATTAAAACTACGTTAAGTTACTAAACTCTTAATTAATTTTAAAAGTTTCTTCTATTAAAAAATTATTCCTCTAATTTTTAAAACTATGTAATTATCTAGTTGTTTCTTTTGGGAAATCTAATTGCAGCTCTTCTTATCTAGCTTCTTTTGTCGTTAAATTTGCCTACGCCTCGCATTAGGTAACTGACTGAAAATATTTGGAACACTGAAACGTATAAAACTGATACATCAAGTAATATGGAAAATTTCATGCCTGTTAGGATTTTCTGAAAGTTATTAGCAATAATAAAGCCGGAGATGTTTTATTTTTTAAGTTGTAATTTTGCTTTTATTATTCAGTTATCATTAACATATCTGAATTTATTTTTCTCTCCCATAGATCTTCAAATCTAAAGCCAGTGGACACACTGCAGGTTAATGAGGACAGCAGAAATGATCTTCAATCAGTTGATGATATTGTAGTTCAAAGTGTAAGTTCTAAATCTGAATCACATCAGGATCAAATAACGGAGGAAATTTTACCACCTTTGCTCTTTGAATTTCATGAAGAACGTAAAAGTCAGGACTTGCCATCAGGCCGCTTTATCTGTAATATAGCTCTTGTCATAAATCAATCCAGAAAGGTAGAAGAGCACACATATAGTTGCAAATTTAGTGGGAAATATGTATTCTCGAGCGTTAAATATACTGGACTTGCTGCATCATTTAAATATGTTTGCAGCAGTCTGTTGTGCCCAGACGTAGCTATTATTGAATCTGACACAGAACCAAATGCGCTGAATAACTTAGCTGTTTTAGGGGCTTTAACAACGGGCTGTGGGTTTTCTCAAGAAGAAGAAAAATTTAGTATTATGAATATCAAATATATGTCACAGTACATGTTTTCCTCTTGCGAAAAAATCACCGGTAAAATCATTGAAGCTTATGCGAAGGACTCAATGTATAGTGCTGTGGCAGAAGAAAAAAAAAAGGCAGAGGAACGTGGAGACAAAAATAATGATAATTTTTATTGTATAACGGCTATAACCGACGGTGGATGGTGCAAGAGAAGTAATGGGCACGGATATAATGCTTCAGCAGGAATATCAGTTATTATAGGTATGGCCACTCAAAAAATATTATTTATCGGTGTTAGAAATAAAGTGTGTCTTATCTGTAATTCAATCGAACAGGGAAAAATAAAAGCAAAAGAGCACTTTTGTTGGAAGAACTGGAACGGTCCTTCGACTGGAATGGAAAGTGATACGATAGTAGAAGGCTTGCAGTACTTAGAGGAAGTACATAATATACGATGCACTCGTTTAGTGGGTGATGGTGATGCCAATACCATGATGAAAGTGAGAGAGAAAGTATCATATGGAGGCCGCGTAAGGTCGAATGCGCAAATCATGCTGTACGAAGATACGGACGAGCACTCGAGAAACTGCTACGTAGCAGCATCAGGTTTTCAGGGGCAAATGGCATTAAAGCCAGAAAAATTCTCAAGAGCCGTATGTCAAGATTAATACGAGGTGCAAGGGCAGCTATAAAAAATCATGCAATTTCGAACCATAAGGAACCAACTCAAGAGATAGTAGACGCATTAGTACAGGAGTTACAAAATTCACCAAACCACGTCTTCGGAAAACACGATGCTTGTGGGTCTTTCTGCAAACGAAAGTTTGCTGACCCTGATGAATCTGTTTTTGAGACAATGGAGTCTTCGGGTATGCTGCAAGCAATAGAAGTAGAAATTGGACGTGTTTTAGTAGCATGTTCTAACACACTAATCTAGAATGCAACAAATAACCCTGCAGAAAATTTTATGAGCCAGTTGTGCAAGACTTCGGGAGGCAAAAGAATCGATTTTGCAAAAGCAGGAAGCATAAATAGAAGAGCAAACATAGCTCTTATGGCCTTTCAAAGTCCTGCACAACAATGGCAGAGTCGTATTTATAAGGCAGTATCGAGCAGAAGTCCTCAAACGCCTTTACACAGATTTTTAAATTCCCGAAAAAAAACGACATTTTGAAAGAATGAAAAGGCGCAGATTATTTGATCTTGAAAAAAAGAAAAGAGTTCAGAGGAGACTTTTTCACATTAAAAGTGGAAGAGATAATCAATATGGTATTTCTGCTGAGAAACCAGACATATCTACAGAAGCCTAAATATTCTTAAAAAGAACTACATGTCGTCTATTCAAGTTCTGCGTAAAGACGAATTAGAATTAGGAACTAGAGGGCAAATTCTATCAGAAAAGTGGAGACAGGAAAGATCCAAAAGAATATCTTCTTCTTATTTCAAAGAAATTGTAACCAGACGACATACAACGCGAACTGCCAACCTAGTGAAAAGAATTGTGTATGAAAACACGACAGCATGCGAGGCAATGCAATATGGTTTAGCTAATGAAGCTAAAGCTCTGGCGCAATATGAACATGACAAACAATTATATGTTCATAGATGCGGATTATTTATAGATCCCGCAAACCCTTTCCTGTGCACTTCCCCTGATGGTCTTATTGGAGACATCGGATTAGTGGAGGTAAAATGCCCGTACTCAGCTAGAGATTCCACTAATCTTAAGGAATTCTTTAAACAGAACAAACAGCAGGGATTAAAATGGAATGCAAATGGTTCATTTTACCTTCCAGATACTCACAAATATTACTTTCAAATTCAAGGTCAGTTGAATATTACTAACCGAAGTTGGTGCGATCTTTTTTATTGGTGCCAAGGAGACACATTAACTGTTAGAATAGAGAAAAACGAGAAATTTTGGAAAAATATTCTTCCCAAACTCAATTCATTTTTCTTTGACTGTGTGTTACCCGAAATTTTAGATCCCCGGCTACAAGGAATATGACACTTAGGGAACCATATTATATAATAGAAAAAGTAAATAGTAAAAAAAGGACTGAAATCGAGAAAGCTAAATACAGAAAAAACTGAAACTAAACTCAAACATAAGAAGACTAAGAACAGAAGAGTTGTCTCTACAGATGCATCTGAAAGTCAAACCAATACATCCCAATCTAAACGAATTAGAAAACCCAAAATTATATTTGATTTATAAAAAAAATTAGAAATTAAAAAAAAAAAAAAATAATGCTGTGAAAATACTTCAACTAAGCTCTCATGCTGGGAATGAACGATTTTTGTTCTCTGAAACTGTTTTTTCCGCTTTAGTCGCAGACAGCATCTAGACATTAGTGTATATATGTATATTTATATAGAAAATATATATATTTATATAGAAATTAGTGTATATATTATATATGTATATTTTGCATTTATATGTGTATATAAGTTTATTTTTATGTATTTATAGTTTCAATTTCAGATACCAAAGGATGCTTTCTTTCGCTGTACGTATTTACTGTGGAAAAAGGCCATTGTAAAATTTCAGTTTTAAATTTATTCATTAAAACTACTGCAAAAAAATTCTCTTTTACATTTGCATATCTCTTTACAAATAATTTTACAAAGAAAAGATATGCAAAGAAATTAACTCGATTTCTATGATTGATACCTTGGTGCAACTTTTTCCAAAAAACATAGAATTTATATTCCTATCAATAAATTATGAATTATTTCTCTGTGTAATCTGATTAACATGTTAATACCAGAATTTCCCTACCCGTACGTCAATTTTTAGTAGGATGTTCATATTTTAACGAACTTCGAGTGTTTCAAAGGCTGTAACTTGTCTCTTGACCGTGAAAACGGGAACGAGGCCAACATGAATTTGTTTCACTACCTGAAAGGAGATAGGTCTTTTTCGCATAATTTGATTTTATTTTGATGTTTCATCTTATATTTTAATGCCTTGTGTTTTAATATATCTCATATTTTATGATTTTAGTTCCGTTTACATCTAATATCATTACCTCAGAACAAGAATATAAAATTTGAAAACTCCTATTTGATGAAATATTGTACTGTCACCACAGAATCAGATCCTGCTAAGCGAGTCAAATAGCAAAGCAAGTCAAAAATTTATTTCAAAATTTTAAGTCAAAAAATTAGCAGAAAAAACAGAATAACATCTTGTAAATGTATGAAAAGTATAAATCTGTCTCTGCTATTTAATTTTCAGTTTTTAATTACAGAACAGATGGATAATTTAATACAGCTCAATAAATATTGATATATATTTTTGTATTTCTTTGGGTAGTTAAAATGAAAAAAGAGAGTTTACAATAGAAAGATACTATATATAACGACTGAATATTTAATTACTGAAAATAGCTGATTGGTTTGGTTTGGTTTTATTTAATTATGGTACTGCACTCAAGGGAAATCTGCCTCAGGGAAGGGATGCCTGCGTGGAAGACTTTCTAAGGGAAACTGGCTCTTATACACGTTACACTTGAGCAAAACCACGAAAACGCCCATGCAGCCAGCCCTTTCAAGAGATTTGAACCTCAGATCAAACTACCAGTGTTCAGCGCTAGTGGGTCAATAGTCGATTGATTGAGGGAAAATCGATAAAATTTGTTAACAGAAAAACTGGGAATAAATTATATGAAGTTTATTTTCAAACTGCCTAAAGATGAAAAGGTTAAAATTCTAAGATAAAACAAATTTAAGGCAGAATTTATACAGAAATCCGCAAAAATTGCGTCGAACTGAAATAATAACAGTATACTTATAGCATTTCGAATTCTATGACATAATGTACTATTTTTCCCATGTAATGATGTGGTATTTTCCGATATTAGCTTCTCTCTCTTATAAGGTGCTCAGCAATGCTATTCCTGCATTGAGAAAATAGCCCTTATGTGGTTTGCTTTGTTCAGTAAAAAAAAAAAAAAAATTTCAATTTTTTTCGTTTTGACACAGGAAGTTTGAAGTTTTTGATTTGACACAGGATTAAAAATCAACTGCTGTTTAGGAAAAATGTTACTTTCGAAAGTGCTCCCTTTCGAAATGCCGTATGGTTTTTAGCCATCAGTTTTATTAGTATTAAAAAATTACATTCTAATAATTTCATTGAGCAGAATATTTTGCATGGTACTTACGAACGATTAGAAAAGAATAAGAAATTTGTGAAACAGACGATATCATACTTTACTCTCTTTTTTGCTAGTTTTCAGGTTAGGTTACACACATAAGGAAAAACACACGCAAGAGTTATCTTGCCTACTTGGAGTGTGTGGGATTATGGCAAAGCCTTCAGGACTATCTGCTTTAAGATGAGGGATGCTTTCGTGGAGGATTTTCTAAGGGAAACTGGCTCATATACACGTTACCCCCACATGGGGAAAACCGCAAAACCCCATGCAGCCAGTCCATTCTCGGGATTCGAACCTCGGACCGAACTACCAGTGTTCAGCGACTTTAAAGCTCGGCCCGCTGGTGAGCCCTGCTTAGTAGGAGAGATGTCCATGTGGAGGACTTTCTAAAGGAAAATGGCTCGGAATTCTGCACTGGCTGCACGGAAGATAAAAATATTCTTAATTCATTTTTCAAAGATGATTTAAATTTGTTTCACGAGTTAAATGGTCACTGAATTTAATAAAAACTAGTTTTCAATCATCAAACTAGCTTTAATAAAACATCATCAGATGTTTATGGGTGTATGTGATTATGGCAAAGCCTTGAGGGCTATCTGCCTAAAGGATGGGATGCTTTTGTGGAGGGCTTTTTAAGGGAAACTGGATCGTGTACACGTTACACACCGGGGAAAACCACGAAAACATTCATGCAGTTAGCACGTTAGCGAGATACATCGGACTGTACTACCAATGTTCAGCGATTTTACCGCTCATTCGCTGATGGGTTCATCAAATGTTTAATTTTGCATTTAAGAAATAGTTCTGTATTATCAGCATAGTGTTCTGTAATAGGTAGTTTTGAAATCAAATATAATAATAATGATATTTTAAAAGGATGGAGTTAAAATCTTTCTCCAGAAATAAAGGAAGATTTTTTAAATTTATTTTCCTCAGTCATTTTTACATTCTTTAATGTCATTTGATTATACCAAGAGGAGTGAGAAGTTCAAAGGCTGCCCAGGCAAACAAACTCAGAACCAGCCCCGGGCGATGAATGTTCTAGTTATGTCATTGCTCAGATATGACATATATATCATCTTCAATCTCTGATTTTTCATTTAAATTGAATAAATTTACAGAATAGAATATAGATTTTCTAAGACAATCTTCTACAATTCCAAAAGATTTCGTTTTCTATGAAGACGATAGCCTAAAAAGAAATGATATTCAATACCAATGTTTCATGTATATTTTTAGAAAGACTGGTCATTTTCAGAAATGGTTTTTTTAAAGTAATAAACAAAAACAAAAGGTTTAGTAACAAAAAGTTTGAGTAATACGATTCAGCTACATTTTTATTTTACCTCTCTTACTACTTTTAATTTGGTAAAATTTTATAATATTCGATGCTTAATAGACAAATCAAAATTCTTAAATAAGACAAAAATTAGAATATTACCAGTACAACACATTTGCTTTCTAAAAGGACCTCCTCCCCCCCCCCAAAAAAAAAAAAGAAAAAAAAGCTTTGATAATTAATAATTGTTATCCTGGAGTTTTTAATCCTATGGAAAAGCGAAGTATTGCAAATGAAAGTTATTAAATTTACAGAAGGCAATGAAGAGCAGAAGGTATTAATTAATTCATTATAGCGCTTAACATTACACAAGTAGTAATATTTTCTGTGACTATCCCCGAATTTATTTTCTTTCTACTTTGAAAAAAGCCTATAGACTGGTATTCGTAGGTCCAAGTTCCGCCATTTTTGCTGGAATATCACACTATTTGTGCGACGTTGTCCAGCCAAAGAACATCCATACATATTCTTTGGCCCAGCTCAGTTGATGTAGTGCCCTGGGGCGCATGACTAACAGTGTTTTCTGGAAGTGGTTCTCCAAGGCATGGAGGTAGGAAGTAACCCTTTCCTACCTCCATGCTCCAAGGAGAGAGGCAATGATGGGTAAATGAGAGGACAGGCCTGGGAAGTAGTATTCATTGCTTCAGGCGTTGCGTTATTTAAATCTTATGCGGTGTTGCTATGGTTACCCGAATCATTAGCTTCAACTCTCTTTGGCAAAAAATTCCAAGCACCTGGCCCCAGCCAAAGAATATGTATTGTGTACGTGGATATTCTTTGCCCAAGCTCTTGTGATGTTATGCAGGGACGAACCGAATTTCCAGCGGCATTTTTGCGCGCGAAAAACGTGAGCCGAGGCCATTTTACAGCTGAAACGGGCGAAACAATAGACCACGATAGAATAATTTGCCATATTTTTGAAAAAAAAAAATAAATAAAAATAAAAATCAGCTTCGGAAACGTATTATTCATATATGGTATTATAAAAAAAAATGGTGTAATTCGAAATAGTATCAGAATTAAACATCCATAAAAATCACTCTTACAATGACACAATCATTTATAAACTTTAAAAAAAACTCTCTTGTAATGAGAAATGCATAATTGCATGTAGAATATGTTGTTTCTTTGCATATAATTGTACTTGTTTCGATTACACAGTTTCCAATAGCATGTGCAGACATACATGCTGCTGTCATTTCAGAAAATCAGCAGTGTAATTACACTGACACATTTTAATACTTCTGCAACAAGTATTCCATTAGAAGTAAATAAAAATAATTCAGTTCCTTTCGATAAAGTCATTGATGAGTACAACTCAATATATATTCAATCAACAGTATATTCAAAATTAAATTCTGCACATGTTAATAGTATGTCAGCTCAAAAAATGATGGAACACCTAAATGCCATTGAATATTTATTGCAAATTGGCCAACTCCCAAATACACAGGATGAAACTTCAAATAAGAACAATTTAGAACCTGCAAATAAACTTTTAACTAAGCAAAAATGCTTTTTTTCAGTTATGATACAAAACCAAACAAAAGTTCAAATCCCATTAATTCTGAAACCATAAAATTGAAAAAAAAAAAAAAAAAAAAAAAAAAAAAAAAAAAAATAATTCATGAGCCAGCCACTTGTGATTGCTTGATTACTGATCCTTATAATGATCATTTATAATTTAAAAGGGAGGCTACAGATTGGAAATTAAACTTTAAATGTACCCTAGTCTTTATAGTTTCTACATATAATTACTGACATTTGTAGGATTTTGGTTTTTGTATGCAATTATTTTAATGGGTGATAATATGTGATATCCTATTAATTCACAAGTATGGTAGATAATTATATATGCATCATGGTGAAAAGTTAACATTAATGTTTCTATCTCTATGTCCCAAGTTTGTTTTGTTATTTTTATGTCATTAGTTTGTTTTATTTTTATGTAGCATTTGTTTAAAGTAGTTTCAATGATTATAAATTATATATATATTTTTTCCATTTGCTTGATAGTAAATGGAAGTATATTGTGTAATATTGAAATTCTAAAAGTAGTGGTTAAATCTTTGATAGTAGCAGCAAAGAAATTTTAAAATAATGAAGTTTTATTTTTGTATGCTATCTCTAATCATCTAACTGAGTTATCTGACTTTGAGTGAATATTTTTGGATAATATTCTATTTTTTTATATGAATAACTATAAGTCTTTCTGAATTATGTATTGAATAATGTTCTTGTTATCATTTCAATTATCTGAAATCAGTTTATAAGTGACTGAAATGTAATTTTTACTCATTAATATGCATGGTTATCTTCAATTTTTCCATAAACTAATAAGTACTGAGAAAGAGTAGCAAATTGCTAGAGTTTAAAAACTATAAATAAAACTGATAGTTTAAGAAAATATCAGAATTTACTATTCAAAGTAATTGCAAAACATCATGTGAATGTAGTTCACTTTATATTCACCATACAAAAGGTGTGATTCATCTTTATAACCTCAATATTATAACAGCTATTCTAGAAATATCTGCCTTGGGCAGCAATATTTTTAGAATTTTGAGAAGCACTAAGTAGCAAAATTTTCAGGAGGAGACAATGGGCTGCAGAATTTAGGATTGCATCAGGCAACAGAATTTAAAACTGGCAGCAAAATGCCTAGTTCCAGCCCATTTTACAACTAATGTAGTTACTAAGGGTACTGGGTTTCATATATGCCAGATGAATAATGCATGTCTTATAAATACTGTTTTAATAATGGAATAAATTGCATACAACATTATTAAAATAATTAAAATCTAATTTCATATTAAAAAATTCATATTATTAAAATCTAAATTCATTACTGAAATTAAACTGAAGATTTCATTCAACTTTCAGTCTTCTACTGAAACATTTTGAAGTGTTGAGAATATTTCATCATGCTATCCTTTAGCTTTTCTGATATCTAACTTTAGAGAACATTGTAAATATAAACATCCAGTTTCTAATAAAGAAATGTCCTACTTTGATTGTTCTTTCCTAGAATTCAGCAACAGAAAGTATCCTGGTCTTGCCTCAGGGAGTTCATGTAACTATACAAATAAAAGACCATTTGACATAGGTAAAAAAAAAATTAATGCTCCATTTTTACTTAACATGTCATTTTTTCCAGAGTTGCAGTTTTCAAATTATAGAGACATTTTTTAATCTACACTAACAAAGGCTGATACTAAAATTCCTATAGTGAAATATTGTGAAAACATTAGCATATTCAGTGAGGCATTGGAAATGTGAATTTTTAAATGTTGGGTATTAACTTCATAAGCTTATGTGAAAAATAGGCATAATAAAATTTTAAACTTAATCAGCATGCAATTTTCATAATAGAAAAGGAAAATTATATTCAATTTCATAAGTTATTTTACCTTTTATTTATTTAACAGTAACTTTTCTCCAAATAAGTTATACATTAAAGAGACTATTAAATTTCTCACAATTCTAATTGCACAATTTTTTTTTTTTTTTTTTGGCAAGAATTCAATATTGTAAAAATCTTCATTAAGAGGAAAAATTAATCAAATAATAATAAAATTTCATTTTACATTTATTCATCTTATGTATGAATTTTACTTACATGGTGATAGCTTCATATCCACAGATTCAGTATGACCTGGGGGGGGGGGAGGGGATTACTAAATGGTTTCATAAATTACAAGTTTCAAAATGTTATCAGAGTAACAATTCATACCATAGCTGAAGTACAGAACTTCAGACATGTACACTACTGTCTTCCCATACATCCGCATAATTTTTTGGGACTGATGTAGCTAAAATATAGGAAATTAACATGTTCACTGCCAAACTGTACCTGCATTCTCAATTTACAGGAAACCTTTGTATTAACATTCCCCCCCCCCAAAAAAAAAAAAAAAAAACCATAAATATGTTAGTAGGCAATTTCAGTTATATGTATTCATTCAAGAGAAAGAAAGTACTTAACTTATCTTTATTTGATGACTCATACTTTTTTTAGACTTTCTTCCATTCTTGCTTCTAGTACTCAACCTGCACATAATAGAAATATGCTATTGCAACTGTCTTATTTTCTAAATTCTAAAAGCCAATGGCTTGAAAACTACTAGCATATTAGAACATGCAAAATGAAATGTTTCTTCTTTTAAACTTTTGCCATGATGGATGAGATGTTTCATCTTCCAAGATTATCCGTTGTGCATTAGAGACAAGATATCTCACCCTCTACCCAATAATTTTTTTAATTGCTGCAACCATTCTTGTGGCTTATTTATAACCTTTGCATATCAGTCTCTAATATTGTTTTCATAAAATTTCTACAAGATGGCACTAATCACAACGTTTTGAGAGCTTTGGCACAATTTTCATATCTGCAGAACTTGTTATGTTTGATACACATTTTACACAATTTTTGCATTTTTTGAAACGAAAAATGAATAAACAAAATCTTCTTTTGATTGACAAGCCAATAAAATATCTCAATTTATTTGATGAAGAGCTTGTTGATGAAATCGATTAAAATGGGAAAAGCAGTTGTAAACTTACTGACTTGTTTCCTATTCAAGCACCAAAGCTCTATCTTCGAAGCCATGATGATGACTTTGAAGATAGAGCTTAGACATCGCCTTACACACAAAAATAGTAATGGTGGCTATCCACATTATTGGTCATGTGAACAGTACACTGAGATATGTATCCACTGAGATCAGTACATCACTGAGATATGTATCCAATGGCATTCTATACTAGCAAACCAGATGCTGGGCCCATATGACAAATGCAAGCTATCTATGTTCATTCTCCTCAGTGCTTCCATGTACCATCATGATGCTGTATGCATAACTGTGATTTATCTGACAAGACGATGTGTACAACTCCTGTATCCAGCGTTGTCCTTCATCATACCATTGCAGATGAACCTGTGTCTGCTGTAAGCATCAAGGTAAGCAACAGCAATGGTTGCTGTGCTGACAGTGATGCTTCAGATTTCAGCGTGAACACTTGTCATCCTACATAGAAACCACATTCCTTTCCTAGGAAACATGATGTTGCTGTACAATCCTGAAATGCTGAGATGATATATCTGTTCTCATGGGTGCTAGTGGATTGGAGCCACTGAAATCCTGCATGACATTTAGTCTAGCCCTCCTGGACCCATCAATTCCATATTAGCTTAATAATCATAGCATCTCAACCAGTACTATCATGGAACAATAAACCACAATTCTGTGGCAGTCGAAATTTAACAGATGCTGATAGAAGTTTCTTCTTTTTACATGAGGCATAACATAACCTTAACACAAACCACCAACATTAAAATGAAATTTCTGAATGAGAAACTCACCATGCAGTCTTTCTATTCATACATAATTCCCACACAAGTCTTTCTATTCATACACACAATGTAGATTACTCGTACCTACTTTATGTACATGCGCTGGAACGCTTATCATTTGCACCTCCCAGCATACAGTATTTTTCATGCAAATCTCTCATTGGTACATGCAACCTTCATGGTGCAGCAATCTTAATGGCCGCTGTGTATGTGTGTGTGTGTATATAGAATATATATAAGTAATTCAAAATGTTCAAATCAGACATAAAATTCATAATTTGCACTAATGCTGCAAATTAGCTAAATAACATATTTATAATGATTAAAAATAAGATTAAAGAAAATTATCTCTGAGGAATTAAAGAAAATGAGAATCTTATGCAAAATTTAATATATATAAGCAAAATACACAAAATACATCAATTGTTATTACAATATTATATAATACTGACAATTATTTATTCATTCATTCTTTCATAACAGTGACAACTTTTTTGGCTAATCTTTATTGTACGGCACTCCCTGGTTTTTCTTAAAAAATCGCGAAGGGTTTGGTTTTTTACCAAATCTGGAAGCTTTGCTGTACCAAACATGTTTTTGGAAGCCCTAATGTTGATAATGCTGTGTTAATTTGTGTGCTAATGTTAAGTATGGCTGAAGTAAGTACAAGGATGAATGTTGACGGGTTATAGTATGATGAAATTGTAAATTTGAGATTTTTGTATAGGTTAGATGATGGATGACAGACATTTTATTTTTGCATGAAAGCTGGTTTAATTGCTGAGAGATATGAATGTCCTATGTGTAGCATGATATGAAATTGTGTGAAAGGAAATATGTTGTTTGAGTTATCGAAACGAAATTTACAGCACTGTTCCTAGGTCATTGGCTGCCTGTGTACTTTCCTAAGATTGTCGCCCCTCAAATTAAAAAAGTGCTCAATACTTAATAAAATTTTAGAGTCCAGCTGCCCGTCAGGAACGGCCCAGAAAATTTATGTTACAAAAATTAAAATTGTTATTTTATTATCATTCAAAATTTATATTTTTGGTTATTTATTCCTCTCTATCTGTTAAGACAGCATTTTGATGCCATCTTGGATTTGGCAAGTTTTTTTAAAAAATTGCCAAGGGTACAGTACAAGTAAATTTTTAACACTTTTTTTGGAGGAGGTATTTTATGAGCATCATTGCCAAAACAAGTTTATTATTGGTGCCTTTCATTCTAGGTCACACAAAACTAAACTTGATTTAGCAAATTTCTGAAAATGATTCAACCTTGAAAGATCATTAGAAATAAATACAGGCATTTCCTCTGCACTTTTCTTTATACAATTCAGAACTCTTTTTTTTTTTTTTGCTAATATTTAATTTATATGTGAATTCCTTGTAAAATACATTTTAAAGATTTTTAAAGAGATGCTTTAAAATTATCAAATGTTAAATCTTATCAGAACAGTCATTACCAACAGAAAGATCTGCTTATCATAAATAGTCATACTGTGGTTTAGAGAAATAGTTGATCATCAAACATGTTACAAATAAGTGAATCATAGCAATATTGGAAAAAAAATACTACACGGTAAATAGCATTTACCTAACTTAAAATATGCAAGCTGTCTGTATATCCAGTCATATATATTCCAAAATATATAATTAATGTAGATACACTGAAAAAACACACAAAAATGTTTGTCTTCTTAACTTTCAGCATTCATTTCTTGTTTATATCTCTGCTTGAAAAGGAAACATTCAATTTTATTTCTGAGAAGCATAACAGAATGAGAAAAAATTAATATGCAGAATTCAAAATATTCATTTACTTATTTACATTTGACAGAAAATTGCAAATACGTGTCGAAACTGGCTAATATTCAGTCTTTTCATTTTTGTTTATTTCCTAAATTATTATTATTAAATCAAACATTAATTATCTTTCAGGAAGCAAATTTAAAATAATAAATGCTAGAACAAAAGCATAATAAAATCATTTAAATTATAGTTTAGCTTTACAGATGATTAAAGAAAAATTTCTTATATTATATTGATGGAGGGTGTACAATGTGGTGTGCATTACTCTAATGTAAGTACACCTAACCTAATTTAATTATGCAATATCAAATTTCAATCAAATATAGATTTCTGCAATCTAGATTAAAAACAACTGCTGAGCAACAGACTGAGTTAGTACATTGCAAACCTACACAGCAGTAATAAAATAAAACATTACCCTCTATATCAGGGGTCTCCAAACTACAGCCCGTGGTCCGAATTTGGCCCACGAGCCTTATCAATTCAGCCAACCAATTTGTAAATAGTTTTATAAAATTTAAAAGAAGCAAGATACCATACACAATAACTATTTTATATAACAAATAATCGATAAATATATTTACAGTCATGCATGTTCTTTCTAAAGCATATTATAAATATTATACTACTGTTTCTAAATTTACAATGAGTAAAATACAGCCAACACTCTATTATAAAATTTGTCATATTTTTTTATGAGAAAAAAGGTTCCATACCCACTTTCATAGTAGTATTCTAGATTTGTTCATAAAAATTTTTAGCAACAATTTTGTTTAAATATTCAAAAATTTTTTTTAATGTATATGTTAAAATTTATCATCGCATTTTGAGCCCCCCACAAATATGAAATGCCTATGAGCGAGTTTTCATCTGATCAAAATGTGATGCTAAATTGTTACAACAAGCAAAGAAATCCACTTATAAGTAAAATTACATCGCAAACCAAAGAAATCTTTGATATGCTGCGACAAGATTGTTTTTGCAAACATTTAAACAATTTTAAGAAATTCATGTTAGGTGAAACAACATGAAAGTCTAAAAACCCCATTTCTTCGGATTATCATAGCAATATAGATTCAAATTCATTATATTACATCACCACGGAGTGATGAATTAACTACGTATTGGCCGTCAAAAGATAGTAAAAGAGGTACTATGTCCTGCAGGCTAAAGAAGTTTGGAGACCCCTGCTATATATGAAGCAAATTCATAACATATAGAATGCTTTCATATTATGTAAAAATTACTAAACTGACAGTGCTGTTTAATGATAGCTTTCATTTTAATTTTAAATGCTATTCCTGAAAACAAATGTACATTGTGTGCATAGAATAAACACATTTTATAAGAAATAAAAGTTAACAAAAGAACACATAAAAAAATCATGATCTCTCTAATTGAGAAAGGTCAAATAAACTATGTTATTAAGTGCTTTAAAAATATCGCATCAGTTTACCTAATTTTTAACTATAAATGAACAGAAATTAATGCCTACACATAGCAAGTAAAAATTAATCTGATTATCAAATAATACTGATTACAAGCAATTACTACATAACAAAGAATTAACAAATAGAAAGAAATATTGTCCAGTTAACAAACAGTTTATGAATAACTAGCTTTTACATTTACATCGCTTTTAAACAGCATTTTTGTAAAACAAACTGCTGGAGACAAGATAATTCTTAAATGCTATAATGATAAAACTTAAATATTCAACAGATAGCATTAACTTCTTGCATGTTAAGAAGCAAATCTTGTTTAATGTCTCCTCCTATATGAAATTATGTAATTTCCTAATTTCAAAATATTCGGTAACTGAAAATGTTTCAACCAAAAATTAAATAACACGTCTAAATATCAGTATAGCGTGAGCACTTTCACTACTAATTGCATTGAACACACATGCTAGGCCAAACGATCTTTACTCACCATAAAAGTTTTATTTATTCCAATTAATATGATTAAAAAATTTTGATGAAAAGTACGTAATATGGACAATATAAAAATACTACCCCCGAATAAAAGAATCCTTACTTACCAGAATGCTTTTTTTATACTGTCACGTTTGTTTTACTTGCAAATATTTTGTTACGTTGCACAAATTCATAATAAAAATATGGCGCCAAGAACTTGTATTTTAACATGAGCGAAAACTTCGCCAAAGATAGCAACACATAATTCTGACGTCAGAAATCCAGGGCAACGGTCAGCGCCATCTATTGTCAAAAGGCAGCATTCGTAATTCTCAAAACTTACTCTTAACTTCACATCATCAGAGATAAAATAATTACACCAAAAGAGGGGTTCATCTAATACAAGAAAAATTTAGAAGCCTAATTTATAAAAATAAAAGCTTTTCAGATAATGCCTTCCGCATGAGAAAAAAGGTAAAAACTCATAGAAGGTCTTTTTATTTAAATTTTGTGTCTAAAAATAGCCAGAATTCAATTTGGAAGGCAGTCACCATTCACAAAATTTGGAATAGAATTAAAAGGTGCAAAATGTTTCCTTGATTCTTGATATGAACAGTAAAATAAAAATCCTAAGAACAAGCAGTCCGGATGAAGAGAACTAGCGCAAGTTCAATGAATTTGCACCTACTCGGGGTAGCTGGGCAAAATAGGCGGGGGATCCGTTAGGCGGGTTCTAGAAGCAGCTGATGGAGGAAAAGAAATTTTGGTCGTTACTCAACGTGACGTTTAAAGGTGAGATATGAGCAGCCCCTTAGAAGGGGGGCGAAAGCAACCCGTTTAGCGGGTGAAAGGAAGTTTTTAAGAAGCAATTAAAAATAAAGTGCAGTCGCGTGCGGCTGCAGAGATAAAGTTCTCCCTTGTTAAAGAGACTTCATTCCGAGGTGGGACAGGGTTCGAGATAGATGTCTTATCGCTTCGCTCTCCGTTTCCTTGAGTTGCTGACACCCCGCTACTGTACCGAGTTCATCGACCTCGCCTCACGGACTCTGGGTTGTTTTTTTCTTTGGCTTTCGCCTCGCTGAAGCGTCGCCTTAACTCCGCTGCTGCACCCTTCGCTAGATAAAACAGGTCGTATTTTATTCTTTCTTCTGATTCTCTTTATTCACCATGCTGATAAGGGTACCTTCGGGCACGGCCTCTAGTTAAGCCGTTTCTCCAACCTATTTGCCTCACATGATTAATCAATATGACACAACAAACATAAATGTAACTAATAATAACACAAACATGGAAAATTCACCTCCAAACTCAGAAAATCCTCCCATGAGACATCTCAATGATGAACCCAACGTTCTCCAACCCAACTACCACCCCAAAAGACCAACCAAACAAAAGTGACACCATTCCCGCAAATAGAAAACCAAACTCCAGCCCCAAAACAAGCAGAATTGATAAAGTGCCAATTATTGTCGTAGGTGACGTACCAAAAGCGGATGAATTCTTAAAAATCTTAAACAAGCAAACCGGAAAAGAGATAACTGGCACCTTAAAAGGACACCGCCTTGAAATACAACCTGCAGACTCTGACTCACATCGATTCATTCGTAAAATAGTTGAAGAAATATAGCTTAAAGCCCACACCTACTTATTGCCCGAAGATAAAGTTTCAAAAGTCATAATAAGAGGCTTACACATCACCACAGATCCCTAAACCATCACTCAAGAACTACTTGACAAAGGATTCAAGGTTAACTTTATTACACTATTAAGAAACAGAAAAGAAAATAAACCAATGCCGCTTTTCTTAGTACATATACCAAAATCAGAAGAAAATAAGGAAGTATTCAAAATCAAACGCATAGGTTATATGAACGTATCAATAGAATCATTACGCAAGAAACCTGGCCCTCCACAATGCTATAGATGCCAGGGATTTTTTCACAGCTGCTCTTCACCAGATACTGGGTTTGCGTCCGTTGTGGAGGCAATCATAAACCTATAGAATGCACACATAGTCGCGACAAGCCAGCCATATGTTATCACTGCAAAGGTCCTCACCCAGCCAACTTCTCAAATTGTCCGGCCAGACCAAAAAACAAACAAGTTCATTTCCAACCCAGTCTTCCACCAGCAATCAATCCCTGGACTAACAGAAGACAGGACTTTCCTCCACTGACATCAAACAGTAACGAAAATCTCACTCAAACCTCCATTCAAAACAAAAATCCAACAGAAGAAACTACCAGCACCGCAGAATCCTCCCTGTCAGACCTCTTTGACTTCTCATCGCTAAAAACAATCTGGACAATAGTGATACAAGGACTCAAAAACATTAAAACCAAGAAATCACCTCTTGATAAAATAATCGCAGTAGTCGAAATCATTGAAAAAATAGGAAATCATCTTGAATTCTAATAAATTCAAGAATAGGTGCAACATAAAAATCCTCTCTTGGAACGCAAACGGTCTTTACAATAAAAAAGATGAATTATCCAACCTCATTATTGAAATTGAACCTGACGTAATACTCATACAAGAGACTCACCTTAAGCCAGCATTCAAAGTACTTTATGCTAATTATAACACCTACCGTACGGATCGTGAGGACAGGAAGAGGCGGTGGCATCATCACATTTGTTAAAAGGAGCATAAAACACTCTCAAATTCCTAATCCCAGCACCACTTTCGAAAGTAACACAATTGAAATTGTAATAGAACATAAAAAATTAAAAATTTCTAATATATACATCCCACCAAATAATAATCCCAGCGCACAAGAATTGATTCACCTCCTTATAATTCTAATACTTCTACCATTGTCGGAGGGGACTTCAACGCCAAACAGCCCTGCTGGAACCGAAGACCTGCTAACAAAAAAGGAAATTACATATTTAAACTCATTCAATCAAATAATTATAACATTCGTGCTCCAGACGAGCCCACCCATTACGGGTACAATAGCGCCACCACAATTGAACTTCTTTATCTCAAATAACATTACTAACAGATGCAATATCTCTGTAATTTCAGCCCTGTCTTCCGACCACCACCCCATTGTATTTGAAATCCGCATTAATAAATACCTCCCCTCACTTGACAGAAGTATAGGAGTTACAAATTGGATCTTAGTATTCGTGACAATGTGACGATCCGCGAGGACGGAAAATGGAGTCGGAGGAGAGTAGCAGCAAACGCGGTGTTTATAATGAGCAGTAAACCAGTCAATTTTGTTGTTAGCGACAATTTTCAAATTCGCGACAGGGCCGTACCGTAGGATCTTACCTTATTTTATAATTTATATTAAATAATGACAGCAATTCAGTAAATTCAACAGTAAATGATAAAATTAAATAACATTTTTTTTTTTTTTTTTTTTGCTCATTGGATGTCTCCGTAGAAAAAAAAATCACTTATTCCATAACAAGGATGTTAGAATAATCCGTAGAAGTCCTCTACAGACCTCGATTCTAACCTTCTTCTTCCATAATCTCCACCAAAGAGGTTAGAATTATGAACATAAATGTAAACATCTTTCACAACATCTATATTCACAGAGACCTTCGAATCGAACTTATTCAAGAGTATATTAAACGATTAGCTGTCAACTTCTTTTATTCAGTACAAACCCACGGTAATAGCCTTATTAGCACTCTCAGACACTCCCCGCGTCCCAGAGAAAAACATCGTTACCCTGATGACATCCTTCCCACATAAAGGCCCATTTACACTAGCGGAACTTTGAGCCTAAGAAATGCACGCGGAAGTTGCTAGCTTCACTAAATGGCGAAAATGTTACTCTTTTTTTTTCAAGTGAAACTAAATATGTACACATTTAAATAAACAGCCAAACTTATAACATTATTCAAGAGTTTAAGAGTTAAATATTCCCTCATAATACGAAAAAATTGCTGTTTAAAAGCTCTCAAACGAGTCTTCAAATTCGCCTGCGTTTCTTAGGCTCAAAGTTCCGCTAGTGTAAATGGGCCTTCACAACCTTAATTGACTCATTCACGCATAACTGACTCTGCGGTTTTACCACCCGCGGCTACATCTTATAAGGACACTGAACTTGACACCCCCCCTTTTTTCGCCGCCGCTAGTGCGGACCTCACTCTCTTTCATCCGCCTCCCACACTCCTTTCACCCTTCTCTTTCTCCCCCCACCCGATCTTTATCAGAAGTCGAGTAAAAAGATGTTTCTACATCTTTACACTCGAGAATAAAATACGATCTGTGTGTAAACATCTTTCTCCACAACTGGTCAAAATGCGCAAATAGTACAAAATTGTTTTTTGCGCAGCGAGTGGGCCGTCTAGCATTTTCACTGTGTATCGGCTAACCGTAAACACAGCCTTAGAGATGAAAAGCTGGCCTGTTTATCACCTAAATGTCTGAAACAATGTTGAAAGATGCATGTGCTACAACATGTAGTGAAAACTCGTACAACATTAACATAAACAGTGGTCAGAATGAATCTGATCCCAAAATACTTAAATGTGATATTTGCAATCTGACATTCAAGCGAAAGTATAACTTAACATTACATAAGATCAAACACGAAGGATCCGAAAATCTTGAATGTAATATGTGCGGTAATATTTTCCCAAAAAATCGATTTTTAAGGCATGTTATGGTACATACTGGTGAAAGACCGCATGTCTGTAATATTTGTGGCCGTGGCTTTAGATTAAATCGCGACCTTAAACAACACAGTTTTACACATACTGGTGAAAAACCCTACGCGTGTGATTTTTGTGGTCGAAGATTTCTGGATAAAAGTGCACGTAGAAAACATTATCAGACTCATACAGGTGAGAAACCGTACAGTTGTGAAATCTGTCAGCGAGCCTTTACACAAATATCACACTTGCGAGAACATCAAGTTACCCATACAAAAGAAAAGGCACATACATGTGTGATGTGTAATAAGAAGTTTACTACCAAAAGTAGCTTACAAAGGCATGTCTTAACTCATGCTAATACTTGTGATGTATGTGGGCAAACGTTTACGACAGAAAATAAGCGGGATCGTCATAGAGAAATGCATAATGTAAACCGACCATTTCCATGCCCTTTGTGTGATAAGAGGTATGTTAAAAAGGCTGATTTGAATAGTCATCGTCAAATGCACTTGAATACAAAGACTGCAGTTTGTAAAATATGTAAAGCAACTTTTAAAAGTACTAGGTATTTACGAGTTCATCACAACCACCGCCACAGAAGTATGGGAATTCCATTTCTTTGCACAGTTTGCAATAAAGGATTTTATCAAGAATGTGATTTAGAAAAACATTCCTTGATTCATAAAAGTAAAGATAGAATAAAATGTTCTAGTTGTGGGAGAACATATAGCAGTATTAGTTCTTTGCAGAAACATGTTTGCAACATAAATGGTAAAGTGTTCACATGTAAATTATGTGATAGAAAGTATCGACATAAACATTCTTTGAAAAAACATATGCGCAAAGGTCATTCTGAGTTTTGTTAAAATACCATAGTAGTGGTTATATACATGATAGTTATTGATATTTTCCTTTTCATTGAAATATGATAGTTATCTATCTATTGACATTATACAATTTGCAGAAATGATCAAATGCATCTTTCTACTAGCCTTTTGCTTCTGTAGCACATTTGAAAATTTAATAATCACAAGAAATGTCAATACGACAACTTGCATGCTAGTTATGTATTTAAATTTGCACGTTTTTAACTGGAATGTAAGGAAACATAAAATAGTGACCTAAGAAATTCAAAATTCAAATAGAGTGTTTTTTAAATAAGCACTGTGTGTTTTTAAAAAAAGAGTTGCTGCATTTTTTATCATTTTATTTTGTTAATATACCTACAGAATTTAAAGGACTATTATGATTTTAATTGTTGCAATTTTAAATATTTTATTTATATTTCAGTTTGTTTTATATGTATACTAATTAAAAATCACATCTTAAGCAATCAATCTTAATCAATATGTTTAAATCTTATTTGATTTGCAAGTTAATTATTTTCTACTTTGTTAATCTAAATATTTTTATATAATTTATTAAATAAATGTTATGTTTTTTGAAATATATATGAATTTAACACTTATGCAAGTTGTGGGGATAATTTGTAATTTTAGCCGGAGTGCACCGGAGCCCTAAATAAGAAGGCTCCGCACTTCTTTTATGTAACTGGACAATAATTTCAGTAGAAATTTTGATCTTAAAAACCTTATTTTTAGTAATAAAATTATATTAAAAATTGCTCATTAAATTCTAATTTATCTCTTTGCATTTTATTAAATGTTAATTTTAATTATTTAATTATTTTAATAATGAATTCTTTAATTTTTTTCAATTGTTAATGATTTTATTTGTCATCTTATTCATTTATTTATTCTTGTTCCTCTTTCCTGAAGGTCTTCTATAGGGTTACAGTACTTCTAAATTTTGAAATTAAGCCCTGAGCAGGAAAGATTATGAATCACAAGATTTCTTGCAAGTTTGATATTCATTAAGTAATTTAATTGGTTCTTTCTCATTATTGACATTCCCAATCATAAACCACACACACACACAAAGTATTGATAAGGCAATGCACCATATCACTGAAAAGTATTTATGTGGCAGCCCCAAATTTTCACATAGCATTCCACAGACGACTTTTTACTTATGTGAAAATTTTTGCCAGCGTGACTGCAGAGTATGATCCCTTCTATGGGAATTTCAGCATTTTAGCAGTTTTGGGTAAAATCTCAGACTTAAAAGCTTTCTGAATCCATGAAGCTGAATGTGACTTATTTAAAAGCATTATGTCACTGTTTTTTCCTTTTCATTTTAGGATTTTAATGTCGAGTTTCTGTACTTCTGGAATGTTTTATTATTAAACACAGATCATTATGTACATAGAAAGAACAACAGCACACAAGGAATTATGTCTGCTATGAGAAAAGAATAATGCAGCACTGGATGCATCATTGAAATAGAATACCCCATGATAGAGTGATGATTGAATGGGTGTCAAAGACAGTGTCACAGCAAGGGCGTGTCATTGATGTGTCCAATGCTAATTGCTCAAGCCAAAATTTTTCATGAAGAAATGAACTTAAAACTGAGTGCACATACTCGACAAATTGGTCAAACAGATTTAAAAATCACCATGGTATAAGTTAAACCAATTAAACTTGTCAGGTGAAAAATCTTCAGCTGATACTGAAGCTGTTGAACTATTTGCAGATGAATTCATTGAACTTACTAGTGAAAAGTTATCTCCAGAAAAAAATTTACAGCACTTATGAAACTAATCTTTTCTGGCAATATGTATGGCGAAATATCTTGGAAACTGCTCAGAAAAGGCTCCAACTGGTGTCAAAGATTTTAAAGTGAGACTAATAATTTTAGTATGCACAAATACTGATGGAATGCAAAAATGTAAACTTTTTGTAATCAGAAAAAATGCACAATCTTGAGCATTTAAAGGAGTAAAGATTTTCCCCATTATATATCGTTCAAATAAAAGAGCATGGATGACATAAGCATAAATGAATGATTGGTTTGAAAATTATTTCATACCCGAGGCTCAGCAACATTTGAATTCAGTTGGTTTACCTGATGACACAAAAATTGTCCTGATTGTAGACATCTGTATAGCTGATACTTCACTTTGTTTTTGTGAAAGGTAATGTATCCATATTATTCTTTCCTCCAAATTGTGTGTCCATCATTCAGCCTATAGATATCGGAATAGTGCACATGCTGAAATGCAAATATTAAGTAGCATTTTTAAAGTCCATGTTAAATTTCTTGAATAATGGGTAGATTATCCAATATTTTTTTTTTTTTTATATTTAAGCATTAAATCTGCTGTGTGAAGGATCTCAAAATTGTGGGAGAATGTGTCTCCAGATACTTTAAAAAATGCGTGGCATAATTTATGGCCAAGGACCATATTTCATGATGAGGATAATGAATACGACAGCCACAGATTTGAAGGTTTTCAGATATCGCAAACCAGAGGTGAAATTTTCTAATTAATGGATTTTGTAAAGAAATGTGGAGAAGCAGTAATAAATGGAGATGATATAATAGAAGTTTTTCATTGGGGTGACAATGCTCCAGAGATGTAGCTAGGGTTTTCAGCGGCTGGGGACAAGTGAAGATTTTATACCCTTTTCTGTGTGTCAAGAATGGAAAACATTTCATTCTAAAATTTTGTAACATCAATTTGGCATCCCATGATGCTTCACTCAGGGACAGTTGTCCTCCTTTGCCCCATCCTAGCAATTCTGCTACAATGCCCAATCATTAATTAGTTGATGGACAGCAAAATCTGTAGTATGTTTCTAGATGCAGAAAATACCAGTATTGATAGTGAAGAAAGTGACGGAAAGTGAAAGTGACTGGAAATGATAAAATTTCGATCAACAAGTTAGTCGGAATTCTCGACACAGCAATTACAGGACTTGAACAATGGAATTTTGTAACTGAACACGAAATTTTACCTGTATATAGAATTAAAGAGAAAGTATTAGCACAAAAAAATGAAGCAACTTAAACAATTTAAGCTTTTTTTTTTTAAAGTTTTTGATACCCTTTAGATCATAAATGCTTCATTATTTCATTAATCATGATTTCATATTTTTAATTTTGTATAATTAATTTCTACATGCCATCTTACTAGATTTTAAACAGATGATTTAATATTCAGAAAAATCCCAAATCCTGGATCGCCGAAGTCCTGACGAGCCTGGATATCGGACTTTGTACTGTATTATGTTAGTTTTTGGATAACAAATTTAAGGCATAAAAGCTTTTGAGTATTTACGAGTTCACCACACAGGTATTTTTGACGTTTTCCTCATGTGTAATGTGTATATGAGCCATATTCCCTTCGAAATTCCTTTCTTCCCTTTAGACGGATAGCCCACGATTGCTTTGCCATAATCAAATAAACCTAATTAACACGTTGAGCACCATCTCAGCCATCTGTGGCTGACACTAGACTTTCCGTTTAGGCCGCGTCAACCGCCGCTGGCTGACAGCGTGTAAATGATATATAACTATACAATTTACACTGTTTTATGGAATTACAGAAAAATTATTTAAAATTTACTTAATTTTGATTCATTACAGGACTAATGGATTTCATTGAAACACGGTAAGCATTCTCCTTACAGCTATTACAAATTGTGACAACTGTCTTAGTCTTTTTTCTGGCCATTACTCTTACCAGCTTCAGTTGCATTTTTATTATAATATAATTTACAATATTTCCGTACTTCAGAGGCTTTTTCCAGTTTTCTGTGGAGTTTATGCTGTCGTTTTTTAGATATTCTTGCATTTCTGTTCAATGGAATATCTTCTTTTTCCCAACTTGTAAGGGATACCGCTAATTCTTTCCGGACTTTTCTGGGCTCTGCTTTGTAATATCTTTGCATAGAATGTAACTATTTACAAAACAGACTTGGAACGTAACATGTTGAATGAATGCCTATAGGAATCACGTTCCAAACGTAAACTATCTTCTACTGCAATAAGAATCGCTGGCCCTACATTGCCAGTGGTAAGCAGCACGCATGGCCTGAATGGGATTGCCTAAGAAATACACTTGGTGCTCAACATGTTAAACCAGCATTTGGGGAGAACTTTCCAAGGAAGGTTTTGTTGCATTCACATTATACATGTAAAAAATAACCTGCCGGACAGCCCATTTGCCTGGGTTTAACAGTCTTGACCACTAGTGCAGCTGGCAAGTGCAGGTATTGTTAATCATAATAGAAAAAGAATAATAAAAGGCCAGAATTATTTTGTAAAAGTTACTGCTAATCATCATAGAAGAAGACTAATAGAAGGTCAGAATTATAATGTAAAAAACACCGTTAATTTTTCTTCAAATCCCTGCATTTTTAATAACATATTTTACAAATTTATATTTTTGGCTAACATTATGTCTTTTCTCAAAATATTTTGTGATACTTTTTGGATACAAGGTGCCAGTGTAACTATTCACCAAGGGCATTTTATTTCATCTCATAAATATTTGTGTAATTATGTTACTACAAACCAGTTATTATCAACTACAATGTTGTTCCAGCTTATGCTGGAAGAAGAAACATCTATCCATTAATTTTTCCTTTGATATTTTGTTTCTTGAACTGCTGACTCCAACCTCATGATGAAAGAATCAGTATTGCTTGCAGGTGTTTGCAGTTGCTGAATGATGAACAGTTGCAATTAAATTCTAAGGCAAAGGCTTCACCTATACTAAAAGATTTTGTTTGAAAAACCACATAATATAATGATATGTTACTATTACTGAAGCACCAAAATGGTACTGCAATGAAAAATCACATCATGAGAAAAGTTTACAGAGCAGACAATAATTAAGAGGTTTGCATATTCCTTTTCTGGTAGTTATTTTGTTTATTTACTTTTAGGATCCAGAAGTCAGATTGCTAAAATAGTGTCAACTACAGATAAAAATGAATTGGTGTATAACTATCAGTTGGAATAATTAAATGTGTTCTCTTCCTCAATGCCTAATTTTTCCCCTTCCTTAGTGCAGTTTAAAGTGGATTCATCTGCATAGTGACTATTTTTGTTCTTACTAAAACCCCCACAAACTACCTTCAAAGATCAAGCCTAACCTTTCCCTTCTAAATTCGAAATTTATACCAGCCCAATACAATAACTGACCAATCACAATGAAGCAAACACAAATTGACATTCGTCCTAAGATTTTGCTGTATTTTTTATTGCAATGTGAGTTTCTTTTAAAGAAATAATATTGTGATAGTTAGTTACAATTTATCCATGACTTTTCATTTGTTATATTTTTACTGTAAACATTTCTTTCAGATATTATATTTTTTTTCATAATTTTCTAGTCTTGATGTTTGGAAAATAAAATAAATAAAAAGAAGGGGGATAAACCTGAAACATGGTACGTATTTTAAATTTTATAAAATTGCCTTTCTTTTCATGAAGCTAGTATGTATATGTTTAAGACTATCATTCCTATCTCCTATCATATTTTAAGCCAGTATTAACATTTGGTGTCCTGTTAATGAAAAAATACAATTTTTATCATAAAAATTCCAAATTACACTCATGTCCATAAATTAAGGATAATGCAAAATCAGGCAAAGGAAGAGTTAGAAGCAAAACAAATTTGACTTATTTGTAAAGCTTTTTTATTAAACAAAAAGTAAAGAGCAAAAAAAGATGCTATATGTTTGATATTATTAAAAAAATTAGCGATGTTTTCTCCCTGGAGCAAATTACAAAAAAAAAAAAAAAAAAAACCCTATTTACAAAAAAACCAAGATTACATGGTTGGTATGATTGTTAATACATTGTATATCTCCCAGATGATGCAATACAGTCCGTACAACGCCTAGGCATGCTGAGTATCAAATTATCGATCTGATCTTGGGGGATATTACACCACTCAAAAAGCAATGCTCTCCGAAGTTCCAATAGACAAGTAGGAGGAGGTTGACAGGCTGCAACTCGTCGGCCAAGCATGTGCCACATGTGCTCTACTGGATTCAAGTCCGTTGAGAATGCTCGCCAGTCCATACAGGTGATATCCTCCGATTGAAGGCATTCGCTTATGATGTTTTCACGCTGAGGACGGGCGTTGTCAACCATAAACACATATTGTGCGCCCATGGCACCGCAAAACAAATGTGCATGCTGTTCCAGAATGACATTCGTGCACGTCTAAGCGTCTGTGCACAGTCTGCCTTGAAATTGTCGTACCAGTGGCTGAAGAGAGCTAACGAGACAGGTCTGAGGCTGTGCTCCGCCTGTTTCTTTTGGCAGTAACTTCCAAATACGGGTCCTCATTCGGCATTGTAACTCTGGGGCGACCTGTGCTGTAACGTCTACTCATATTACCATCATCTTGGAATCGTTGCCAAAGCCTGGAGATGACACTCTGGGCAATTCCAAGTTCGTCTGATATTTCCAGTTGGGTACGCCCACATTCCAGACGGCCGATAATTCTACTATGTAAAACATCATCCAAATGCGTCCTTTGTGTCATAACTATTCGGTTATTGCACTGAAATGTTTATAAAGCGCCTGAGAACAATTTTACTTCTTTGCCTGTATTCCTTATATATCATTCTCTTACACTCTCGTCATTGTGACGTACCATCGGTGTCATCTGGTTACTTCCTGAAATTTGCGTATTATTCTTGAAGATGTGTTTAGTGATTTTTAAGGTGATATATTTATTTTAGAGTTCGATTTCCGCGTGACTCCGAATTATCCTTAATTTATGGATATGAGTGTAATTTTATAACCTGTAGGTTTTTTATAAATGAATTCTTGAATATATAGATTTTTTGTAATTGAAAGTTATTCTCCCGAAGAAAGTAAAAGAAATACAGGAGTAGAACTTTTAAGGAAATTATTTTTCAATTACTAATTATCTCAACTTCCTTGCTCATTGGTAACTTGATGACTTTTTAACACTCAAGGGATTTGAAATAATAAGTGAATAATCATAATTTGGATATAAACTATACTTGATTTAGGTTTAGCAATTAAAAAAAATATATATTTATTTTTGTTGTTTTTACTATGTAGAACGTGTGGATTTGCAGAGTCTTTCTACCTGTAACTTGACAAAAGTGCATTTTTTAATACAAAGTTTATGTACATATTATCTAACATTTCAGCGTAGAATAAATTTTTTTATAAATCAAACTTTATCAAAGAATGGTGTGAACAGTTATCTGCTATTCCAAGTTTCTAAATACAATAAAAAGTATTAATTTATGATATGAATGAGTGTTTAAGAAAACAATGTTGACTTATTTCTGTGCATTTAACCTTTTAACTGTCAAGTTATTTTGATGATTTGGATGCATAAATTGTCAATTTTGTTTTATTTCAAAAATGAAATGTTTGCCTCGCAGTCAAAAAAATCAAAAAAATACCGCGCACTTTGAACTTTAATCTCTATCCTTTAAAACCTTCAGTAAAATTTTTCCATCTGTTGAACTGAAGCCGAAATAAACTTCTCACGATATATATTCGGGTATAACAATACGATGCACTAAAAAAAAAAAAAAAAAAATTAGCCCGAGTTGTCATATAATCGATCCTTTGACACTTTCATCTTTGTCGGTTCGTTTTCCATCCACTTATGAATGTTATTAGTCGACTCTATTTGCAGGAAATAAACTGGGTCACTTATGCAGTTTTAAGGATAACATGAGCTACATTTTTAAATTTTGTAAATACACATTAACTTTTCACAAAGTATTGCTTTTATTCACATTTACATCAAACGCACAAGTAATACATTGCATCTCTCAGTTCTTAACAAAAAAAAAAAAAAAAAAAGACCAACTCTACTCTCGGAATACAGCAAAACTAATTTGAAATTTTTTCTCATGAGCATGCCGTTCTTCTCGCATCAAGCACATTTCTTCTCTCGTTGCCAGATTTTCCCCTCTCTCCTTTCAGCTATAAGTCTGTTCTTCCGGCAGGTTTGGTCGGTAGCATAGAGTATGTGCATGACACGAGTAATACTCGGGCGTGACATTTTGGAATACCAGTGAATCTCGGGCATGACAGTTAGAAGGTTAATAAAGGCTTATCTCATGGTTAAATTATATTGTATTTACTGTTAATGTATATACTGTATTTATTGTTAATGTATGAATTTTATTTTATTGTTAATGTACGAAATACTGTATTTATTGTTAATGTATGAAAAATAACTGTGACCAAGATCATCTGAAAATATCAAGGATAGGCAACTTACCGTAATTTCCGGAAGAAAGGCCGCATCAGCGTAAACGCTGCACTCGAGAAAAATGGCGGGAAAAAAATTAAAATTACACAGAAACGCCGCATCAGCGTAAACGCCGCAATAGATTAAATTGCGCGTGACATCGTCGTGGGGGTATAGATGCAAAAGCTCAACCTAAGTCCTGATATATGACATACCAGTTAAGAAAAATGCATGAAATGAAACCATAACTAAAAAATAAATTAAAGGTAAGAACTGTAGCTTCTGTGCCGTTTAGAGACATTTTCAAAAAATTTCCGCTCCCTTCTTACTTAAAAACTATCCAATAAGTACTTGTACCCAAACTGATGGGATCTGTATGTGGCAGAATGCCAAGAAAAATCCATTCATGCTGAAGGGGAAATACATCAGAGTTCGTTATTGCGAGGCAGGTGGAATCGTGTCCGCCTTTGAAAAAAATTGCAGAAAAGGCAGGGGGGAGGAGAGGATGGGTCCTGGAAGATTCATCGAAGAGCAGAGAAGAGAGACTATTCAAACTGATGAGAATGTTGATTTGAAAGGGGGAAGAATGTTATTGTTCTGAGATCTCGTTTAGGGTGAATAAGGCATGTAGGTCCCTTCAAGGGAAAGAATGTAAACAAAATAACGTTCGCAAAAAGCAACTGAGTGGTCTTTTGTGTGGGAATAGCACCAATCTATGCACAATGACAAGGCCATCCAAACTACGTACAATGACCATCGTAGGAAATATTTTATTTTTAGTGCACCTAAACGCCGCATGGGTAGAAACGCTGCACCCGCTGAAAATTTAAGTTTTAAACACGTAAACGCCGCAGCGTTTCTTCCGGAAATTACGGTAAATAAATAAACATAACTATTATGTGTGCTCTGATGAGGATAAGAACTTTATACTTCGAAACTTTGTATTTGATTAAGCATATGACTGCTGTGTGCATAGTTTCTTTCTAGTTTTGATCACTGAACTCATACTATAATTAAAAATATTTTCACCTTATCTATGAATATACATCCAGCCTGAGACTACTGTGGTAGTAGGCACTATCTGCTGACCGTCACATTCGTAAGGGCAACCTCTTAAAACCTGATGTTGTGAAATAACCAATTTTGTTAGCATTTCAGGTAGGATGAAATACTTATATTCCATATAAATGAAATGAGCCTTTCAATTTGTCTTTTGTGAAAGTTATGAGTTTAGTTTTTCAAGAAATAGAATTTTTGTGGTATCCACAAGAGCCTTACAAAGAAAATGTATAAGCTGTTAGAAAATGTTACAGAATAATTAAAATTTATTGTAAATAAAATGTGACTTACTTTACTTCTCTTCCAACTTCATTCTTATAAAATTCACTACATGAAAACTGTTGTTTTTTTAGATTTTCTTTGAAGTTATGGCTTTATTCGGCACAGAGTATTTCATCTCAAACTAAGAAATAATTGTTTTGTATCCTAAAAGTCCTCTGATTAAAATACTTCTGCACATACTTTTTACCACTCTGGAAATCTTCAACTTGTATTAATGTAAACAAAGTTTGATCTTGAAATGTAAAAGTAATGAAAAATTTGTGTATGATGTGGTTTGCAAGCTTGCTTAGTGATCAACTATTCTAGCTATTTAGGTTTTCGATTAATCTCGTAATAAAGCTAGGATTTCCCTCTTTCTCAAATCTTAAGGGGGACTGAAGATTTCCTTGAGTTTTCCAAACCTTTGGAAATTTGTTTGAAATATAAATGTATATTCTAACTTCATCAAGACATTATGTTATTTACTTATACATTTAAGTATCTTAGAACTGTGTAAAAATTTATTGATATTACCGAATTTTTACTAGGAAAATAAGTTAGTTTATGCAGTAGCATTACTGCCATCTATGTACTAAATTTATACAAACAAACAATATATATACAGTGGTTCCCAAAAGTGTTCGTACACTTATGATTTTATTGAAATAGGGCTCTATCCATTAATTAAAAGTAAACATTCTGAATGAGATTTTAATAGTAAGAGTAAGATCTATAATCTATTCGAAACAAAATTACATGAAATATGTTTAAAATATAGCGAAACTTTATTTTTAAGAAATTAATAATCAAAAAATGACAAACATTTTATCTCACAAAAGTCTTCGTACACTTAAAAAAAATCTTGACATATAGTACAGGGTTATCCAAATTAAACTTCCCCAACTCAGAGGCCTGTGCAGAGTGTTGTATGGGTCATAATGTGATGAAATTTTAAAAACAGACACTTCAGATCATGCGCTCGAGATTTAGTACACAAAAAAAATTAGTACAAGAAGTTACCAATAGGTGGCGCTGTAACACTAGTAATGGGCATATTGCAGCAACGTGATTTGCAGAAATAAAGCTTCTGCGCAACGTATCCAAAAGACGAGCCCTACAAAAGTGGAAGACAGGCCTTGCACAGGCAGTTGTTTCCAGCTCGCTGATGCACAATGGCGACTTTGAAAGACAAAGCTCTGTTAGTCAAACTTTTCTGCCAGAATGACGAGAACTTCTGTGCTGCGATAACAATATTCCGTCGGCTGAAGATCATATGCCGAGTACCAATGACACCACGCGCTCTACGAGACATGATGAAGACGTTTGAAAGAACGAGACAGCTGGGAATTTTACCAGGTACGACAGGTTGTGGAATCTGCACGCTAAGAAGACGTTGCTTTGGCAGTCGTGGACCCCACTAGCTAATCGCCACATGGTGTTGTCAGTATGCCAACTGTTTCTCGTGCTGTTGATATGCCCTATACGACCGTCTGGCGTGTAATGCGTCGAATCCTCGGTTATTTTCCTTACAAAATACATAGTTGTCATCAGCTGTCCGATGGGGATCCTGTAGTTCGGGAAACATTTGCGTTGCAGTTCCTTGCCAGAATGGAAGTCGATACTGCTTGGCCGTGGAACATCCTTTGAACGGATGAGGCCCATTTTCACCTGAATGGTCAAGTGAATACGCACAACTGCCGCATTTGGGCAAGTGAAAACCCTCGCGCAATCCATCAAGTGCCTTTGAAACCTCCAAAGGTTATTGTATGGTGCGGTTTCACTGCAACATTCGTCATTGGGCCTTATTTTTTTGAAGAGGTGACTCCACCAGGGTTCAAAACCTGCTCTGTCACAGGAAAAAGGTACCAGGACATGTTGACAACGTTTGTGATCCCTGAACTGCAACAACGTGGCGGCCTCCAGGACACGATATTTATGCAGGATGGTGCACCTCCCCATATTCTTCGTGGCTTCTGGTGTTACAACAACATAAGATTACAACAACGATATTCAACAGGTGTTAGGGCAAATTTTACCGATGCACGTGTGATCAGCCGCTGTTTCCCTACAGCTTGGCCTTCCTGCTCGCCTGATCTCACGCCATGCGACTTTCAGTTATGGGGAATCTTAAAGGATCGGGTCTACCGAGAACACCCAGCAACCTTGGCACATCCTGAAAGACGCAATTATTCAACATGTTCGTGGAATTAATGTGGACTTACTGCGTTCCACTGTGGAACACACTGCTTTGCGAATGGAAAGAATTGTGGAGAACCACGGCACACATATAGAACATCTGTAGAATGTCTTGTTGATCTGCAGCGCCACCTATCAGCAACTTCCAGGCCTCTGAGTTGGGGAAGTTTAATTTGGATAACCCTGTAAATATTTACATTTTTCCATCCACAACGGCTTTTAAGCGTAAGGGAATAAATTTTGCTAGGTTTTTTTTTAAATTTCTGTATAAATGTTCATCCATTCTTCCATCATGAATGTTTTGAGTTTGCTTTTCATTTGGATGTCGTGTTTTCGTACTAAAAGCTCCAATTCTTTCCAAATGTGTTTGATAGGGTTTAAATTTGGCAAATGAGGTGTTTTCAAAACCTGTGGACAATTATAGAGACACCACAGGTGCAAATTTTGGGCTGATAATTTTAAATTGTCTCTTAAAATATTTAAATAAAGAGAATGATTCATTATGCCATCAATAAATACCAAATTACCTTGTCCTGATGCTGCCGTGCACCCCCACACAAGAACACATCCACCGCCATGCTTAAGTGTTCCAACTAAGTTCTTAGAATAAAGTTCCTCATTTTTTCTTCCCCATACAGTTATTTGACTATCGGAACCAAAAATGTTAAATTTGCTTTCGTCAGCAAATAGGACATTATTCCAATACGTTTCAGGTGTATTTATCATTGATTTTGCGAATGAAAGCCTAAGCTTTCTGTTTTTCTCACTAAGAAAACATTTTTTACAGGCAGAATGCACATGTAACCCAGCTTCTCTGAGAACTCGTCGAACAGTTTCAGGTAAAACTGAAGTAGAAAACTTTGCAATAAATTCTGCAGAAACTTTTACAGTACTCAAACGTGGGTTTTTCACAAATTTTCGAATAATAAATCTCTCATCATGTTTAGTAAACTTTCTCTTACCTTGTTTTCAATTTGATTTTTTTTTGGAATATTCCTAACTTGTGAAACTGAAATTCTGTTTTGCTTTCAGTAGCTGAGTTTCTAGTTGTAGTTGACGTTCAGAACCGCTTTTTCTCTGCCTGTGTGTTTCAGAAAATGATTTATCGGTATTTTGTTGGAACTGGGGTATGACACACCCTATTCACTTAGTTCAAAACAAGTTTTCTAATACTTTTGCAATATATTTAATTCTAAATAATTCAAAACCAGCCATAGATTTACATAATTTTATAGAAAACTGTTTATATTTTATGTGAGGCATGTACAGAGTTTCTTTCTTCAGAAAGGTAAAATAGTCTGCTGCTAAAGCAAATTTTTGTCCCTAGGAATCAAAAAAGAACATTGTGTTTGCCTTCCTCAGAATGCTTGGCAGTTTTGTATAAAACTAAATCTGCAGTTAAATTTTTTAAAAATTTAAATTTTGACTGGCAATCTTTCTTTCTGCATGAAACATACAGTCAACTACTGATTAATCAGGCAGTATCTCCTCCCCCCACTTCAAAATACTTTGGGTTTTTTCTTAATTTATGAAAGTTCTTAAATTCCAAATTGGCACTTTTTGTGTCTGTGTAAGACATAGTCAACTCCCAATTAATCAGGAATTTTTTTTTTAAGTTAAGTTTGTTTATTACTGAATGGAAAAATTACTTACAAATCTCTTGATGATGATGTTAAAGTTCTGTTGCAAATATTATCTAAAGCCAATTATAACTTAGATCCATCATTTCGTGTGATATTTATCTTTGTATTTAATATGTATTTTTTCTTTTTTTAAAAAATAGCATTTTAATTTACATAACCAAATAAACTTTGAAAATCAGGTAAATTATTAATGTTTTTTTAACTGATTATAATGTGGGTTATTCCTCTTTCCCATTTTTTTTAACTCCCTAGGATTAACCATGACGTTAAGCTAAGCATTGGCCTCATTAAATTAGAAATTAATTGTATATACTTTGATAATTCGCTGAGTTAGCATCATAATTATTGCATATTATAATTTAATTGTTTTGATCTTCACTGTATGTAATGAATTAGTTAATATGATTTTTTAATTTTACTGAACCATTAATTTCTGTTGCTGCTGTATTTTATCTGTTCTTTTTTTTAACTTATTAGGTGTGTGGGCAAAAGGTAAAACCCAAAGGTTCTATTCAGACAGTGTTTTTTAATATTATTATTATTATTATTTATGCAGCCATTGGTGTTTTGAGACATTTTGTTTTTGTACTGCAACTTAAAAATATTTTCGATAAATAACAACTTTACAGTGTTAAGCAGCATTTCTTTCATTTTTGTGAAAGCAATAATGTAATGGTATTATGCACTGTACTATGCATTTACAAAACATTACACATACAAAATATACATCTGTACTATGTATATATATACGAGGGTAAGTTGAAAAATAAGTTTCCCCTGTTGACTGTGGTCAGAGTTGTGTATGAAAGTCAAAAAATAGAATGAGACATTAAAGATATGACATACCTTTATTTTTCCACGTAGGTACCAAGTACATTGAGACATTTGTCATATCGCTTGATAAGCTTCAAAAAGCCCTCCAGGAAAAAATCAGGGCTTTGCATATGGAAGAAGCGTTGAACGACTTGTTTCACTTCAGTATTGCTTCCAAAGCGCCTTTCCATTAGATTTTTCTTCAAAGCCGGAAACAGATGGAAGTCGCTTGGTGCGAGATCAGGACTGTATGGCAGATGGTGTAGGTGCTCCCAACCAAGAGTTCAATATGGTTTTGCGTTGCTGTCGCCGAATGTGGTCTGGCATTGTCATCCAACAGCAGAACGGCAGATGTGAGAAGGCCAGGCCACTTTTTCCGAATCGCCTCTTTCAATTTCGACAGGGTGTCACAGTAGCGTGTAGCATTGATGGTTCCAACCTCCAAAAAGTCCAGCAACAAAACTCCTTGGGTGTCCCAGAAAACTGTGAGGAGCACTTTACCTGCAGAGGGAGTTGTCTTGAACTTCTTTCGGACAGGTGATGACGGATGTTCCCACTCCATAGATGCGGCCTTCGATTCTGGCGTGAAATGGTGGACCCACTTTCATCCCCCGTCACAATCCGAAACAGAAAGTCATTGCCATCTTCATGGTAACGCACGAGATGTTCCAGGCTGACCCCCATGCGTTGTTCCGCAGTGTTGTGTGTCGAGGTCAATTGTCGGGGCACCCATCGTGCTGACACTTTTCTGTATCGAAGAATGTCGTGGATGATGTTTTGAGCTCGCTCATGTGAGATTCCAAGTTTTTCCGCTACTTCATCGATGGTGATACGCCGATTTGCTCTAATCATGTCATCCACCTTCCTGACATTTGCATCTGTAGTGGCCGTGCGCGTTCGTCCAGCTTTCGGTATGTCCTCCACTTGCTGACGTCCATCACTGAATGTGCGACACCATCTCCGCACCATTTGCTTCAACATCACACCTGGCCCATAGACTTCCACGAGGCGGTTATGAATTTCTGTTCCTGATACTCCACGTGCCTATTCATAGCGGATAACCGCTCTCACTTCCTCCTTTGACCACGAATTCAAAACGCACCTTCTCTCCATACCTACCGGGGCTCAAACGAGAGGCTGGTCTCCGCTTTGCGCAGGCACTGCAACAGCACCATCTGCTTGATTTGCAGCGACCTCTACCCAATGGTGTATCGGTGACTTGCGCGTTTTCCTGCTGTGTCGCCTTTCGCCCATAGCCGTTCAACGCTTCTTCCATATGCAAAGCCCTGATTTTTTTCCTGGAGGGCTTTTTAAAGCTTATCAAGCGATATGACAAATGTATCAATGCACTTGGTACCTATGTGGAAAAATAAAGATATTTCATATCTTTAATGTCTCATTCTATTTTTTGACTTTCATACACAACTCTGACCACAGTCGACAGGGGAAACTTATTTTTCAACTTACCTACGTATATATATATATATATATATATATATATATATATATATATATATATATACATACATACATACATACATACCTGGCACATCACAGTATCCTAGAATGCATTTGAGACAGTGCATTAATCTCTTGCACTGGTAATGCTGGTAGTTCGACTGGCTTTGGGTTCAAATTGCCCAAAGCAGGTCAAACTAGATGAACAGGCTGGCTGCATGGTTGGTTTTCATGCGTAACTTGAATACAAGCCAAGTTCCCTCAAAAGGTTTTCCACGAAGGCAGCCCTTAATTCTTTGCAGTATTCTTATAATCTTAACTTAATTATTTATTGCATAAGAGGTTGACAGAACTTTGTTAGAAAATGGAACAAATGGACCGAAGGATAATTTTGAAATTGTATATTAAAACTGCAATTTTAAAATAAGATGTTAAAACTTTTTTTTGCTTCTGCATTTCCAAGATCATCAAATAGTGAGCCATTTGCATATGTATGATGTCACTTAATATATATCCTGATAGGGCTATGTCAGTTTGTGTCAGTGGTATACAGCACTTAGGATTTTTAGAATCTTCGATGCAGTTGTATTCTTATAAATTTCATGCCTAAGCCATTTAATTTTAATAACCTAAACCTGTAATAGATATCTGCATTTATGATTTTGTACGCTAGAACTCAACAAGTTGAACAAAGATCCCTTCTTTTTTGTGGTGTAGAACAAACCTATTCATCTATGATATGCAAAAAAAAAAAAAAAAAATTCTCAATTAACTGTAATACTTTTCGAATAACCATTCTTTTGCTGTTCAAACATCAGCAGTTTTATGTTTTTTAGCCCAAAGGGGCATTAGGTCAGAAGGGCTATTAGTCTAAAAATGGCATTTTGTGTGGAATCACTGTAAACAGCTGTATCACTTTTTTTTTGGCCACCAAACATTATCACCCTGTATTATATTTAAAGAAATTAAATAATGAAGAATATGCACGAACATATGTATGTTTCTTGCATTGCGAAAAAAAGATACCTAGAGCCATCAAATTTTGAATAACGTAGTCTTCTACCTGAATATGGACACCTGGAAGCCCATGTTTTCAATTTGTTTCACTATCTGTTTCATAAGTTTTAAACTTAATGAATTTTTTATTAAGAAACTCAATGATTTCAAAGTGAGCAGTGGCAATACAATGTACAGAATAAAATACTTTTACCTCCAGTAAACGAGACTCTCTATCGGAAATTCTAAAGATATGCTATTTTTAAATATTTTTAGCCCAAGTGCTCTTAAAATGTGTATGTATGTGCAAATGAAAAAAATGCCTCTTTGGGCATAATATAAAATCTGAACGTTTTCAGATTTTTTTAACTTTATTTTTTAATTTCTCTAAAGTTTTGTGATTTAACATTATTTTTTAATTTCTCTGTTACATATAATTTCATTCTATTACATACAAATAAAATTTATGGAATTTTGTTTTCCATTTTACTTCTGCAGAATCTATTAATTGTGAATTTCCTTTTTGCTATACTATTATTATAGCCATTATATATACTCATATATTTTTAGCCCAAATTTCAGTCTTGTCCTTCATATCATATAAGATCAATACATTTTCATAATAAAAGTATATTATGAAAAAAATTTTTAGGTTCTAATTTTAGAATTTCATTTTAATGATTCTACTTAAAATAGGAAAATTGATTATTATTATTATTATTATTATTATTATTATTTTAATTTTCGTGCAATTATTTCTTTGAATTAAGGGAAAAAAGTATTTTATGTACAATGCAACCGAAAACAATTTTGCTAAGCTATGTTTCTGAAGAGCTTTGATTTTCTCATGTAGTAGAGCCTGAGAAGAACAGCTTTCATTTTCCAGAAAAGTGTCATTGTTAAGGACAGTAGCGAAAATTTTCTTGTTTTTTATAGCAAAAATTTGATCAGCTACTTTCACCATTTTTATCCAAAGTAATGCAAGAGAGAGAGATAATATAGTCTGGACAGGAATATCGCTTGATTAAGTAGTTCAAATAAGAGCAAGTCGCCGATAATTGTGTTTCTGTGTTCAAAGCTTCATAATGCGGAGGAGTTCGCTGGGCTTCTGATCACCAAGGCATTCACCTTCTAGCAGCCTATTAAATTCTCAAATCTTTGATTTGAAACATCTTTCAGTAATTTTTTATTTCAAATCCTCATATGGGTTGACTTCGTCAGGCTGAATGATGACATCATGAACAACTATGGCAATATTAAGTGGCAAGTGACCCACAACATAGTTGAATTTGGTCTTTTGTTCTGATACTGGTTTAGGAGTTACTAATTCAAACTTCATTTCCAACTTGTGAAACCAAAGAGATAGATCAACTTGAATAAAAGGTGGAATCACTTCAGAAGTTTCGAAATCAGCCATTGTCCAGGTGGAACACATGTCAGCAGGAAGAATCAAAACCGAAAGTATCCCTTTCTGTAAAATAGTTAAAGTCTGAAAGTCACTATTAAATTATTGTGTTAGTAGACCTTGATCTTCATAGATTATAAATATTTTTTGATTTGATAAGATCTGGACAAATTTATGTACCTGATACAAATTTACTGTTGCAAAACTTAGCATTTGGTATTTGGGTATCTGGTGCATTGGAGATTTGCCACATAAGAAATAATTAATGCATTGTTAATTGATTTATGATAATGCTGAGATACAGTTGAAAAAGTTTTTAGATTTTGAATCGGTATTAGACATGGTCTCAGTCTTATGATAGAGCATTGGAGATATTCAATAAAACTGTTAGTTTCAAAGATGGTTGTTATGTTGTTAGTTTGTAACATTTCATTCATGCGAGCAACAGATGTACCACATCATGCATCAACCAATCAGCAAGAGGCGCACATCAAGTGTATGTTTTTATGTCACAACTTTTCTCTCTCCTCAGAGTCTTTCTAGTGATTCTGCTGGAAGTGAAAAGTTGCTACAGAGCTTCAGGCATGAATTTAGTTTCTGTATATGGAATAAATGATTTTTTATACTTACTACCATTCCATACTGCTTCATTAAAAATACAGGAGTCAGATCAACAACACACTCCTTCAGTATGCTGCAAGTGCAAGGTCCTCAGTGATCAACAGGCTGGTAGTAATAGCTCGCTCTGTACTACTTGGAAACTAATTCATCAGACACACATCATGTTGTCGCATGGGTGCACAGGCAGCTTTGAAGTGTAAGACAAAAGGTCACATGGTGGCAACCAATGTCTTGGAAGTGAAATATTGGGGCATGGTTCATTTCTCACGAGCCCTCGACCAAATATAGGGTGTTGCAATGCGGAGATAGCAAGGATAAGCAGGCTGTCATTCACTGTTCCTCGATGATTACCAGCAATGTGTGTGTGGTATGTACTTGTGCACCTTCTTCTCTTAAAAAAAGGAAACAACCCGTTGCATATTACACTTATGGATAAGTTATCCTCTGACCATAACCCAGTTATGGTCATCCTTGGTATCAGCCGCTATATGATTAGACAGAAGAAGCTTTATTACTGACTGGCTGAAATGTGCCTGCTATAAACAACAATCACTGTACCATACCAATAATGCACTTGGAGGATGACACTGAAAGTTAAAAGATGTTTCTGAAAGCATCATCTCTGCCTAAGACACCTGTAGCAAAAAAGCTCACGAAAAAAAAAAAAAAAAAAAACCTTACCTAAACTTAAAGATTTTAGTAAAAAACTGAATGCCACTGAAATGTACACCGAATACAAGAAATCCAGAAGACAAAGCTAATATGAATTGACTATATAATGTGATTAGGCTTCTAACGAACAGACAGACACAACTAGACTAGTCTAACAAATCTACTCCCTGTCTACTGATGACAAATTTCCGTGGAGAAGTGTCTCTTGATACAAGAAATGCTACAACATCATTCTGCCCTTAAAGGCCCCAAAGGATCCACTATATTGAAAGTGAAAAAACAGAACTTTTAACACATTATCTGGAATATCAGTTTTGCAAAACAACATTCCTGCCATTACCCCAGACAAGCAATGAGTAAGCTTACCTTACAATACTGCCAATCCCAAACACAAACAATATTATTCCTGATTTACCATTAAGGCCTGTTCGCACTAGCAAAACTTTGCTTCTAAGATACGTAAGCTAACTCAACTGCTTTGCCTAACCTGATCCGAGCAACCAGTACCAGTTTTTAAAGGGATTTGACTTGGCCAATCACAAACTTGGAAACTACCATGGGATTTTGTTGATCGTACAAGCGAAAACATGGCAAAGGATTTGACTATGTCTGACTGCAAATTAATTGCAGAAGTGTTATGTGATAACAGAAGAAAAGAATATTGAATAAAAAGAGGAGAAGATGTTCCTTGGTTACTGGTTGCCAAAGGACTAAATCGAAATGGTAAGTATCACATTTATCTTTTTTTCCCCCCTTTCAGACTGCTAGTCTGGGAATAATTGCAAAATACTCTATTTAACTGCTTTAAACTACATCTAAATGTACAGTGTTTTATGAAAATCATGTGCAGTAACCTTCTTTTAATTATGTAACACTAGCAGTAGTACTCGATGGCAGTTAAGTTGAGTGTAATGTATTATTTATGACATCATTTGAAAATTCGTGTGATTGCATATTACACATCTTAAGGAATATGATGCATCACTGTAATGCATAAAAAATGCCAAAGAAACAAGTAATATTCAATACATATACCACAACTTACTACGTAATCATAGAATCATAACTGGGAAAAATGAGGGCAAAAATAAACGTTTTAAGCATTTTTAATTACTAGCTCTATTTTTTTTTTTTTTTTTTTTAAGTGCACGTCGACCTTTTCCAGGTCCCAGAAAAAAATTGTAGAAAGTTTGGTGACGATAGCTATCGTAGTGACTGAGTTATTAGTGAACACACACACAGACTTTCTTTTTTATATATATATATATAGATTTTGAAAATTTTCCAACATTTAGTGATTCAGGTAATTACATATTTTTAGCTATTGTCTTTATATTAGTTGCTTTCCTTTTTGCAAAATGCTACTTGTGAGGTGGCCATTTTGAATAGAAAGTATCCAGTTACCTGTGAAGATCAACAGTTATAAATATGTTAAAAGTTCTTTCATTTTCAAAAGTACATTTTCTTCATTTCTCATGCAAATGTATATAAATCCATATTTTATTTTTGTATAAATAATTTTTGATAAAATTTCATATGATATTAGTATAACTGTTTGTATAAAGCATTAATAATTAAACAGTAATTTTTAATTACAGTAGTTGAAATAAAACTTCAGCTATATTTTTCCTTTTACTTCACAGATGAAGAGCTTACATATTAGTGGCAAAATCTACGTAAGTGATATAGGGTTAGTGCCGAATGCACTAACCCTATATATAGGGTTAGTGCCAAAAAAAAAAAAAAAAAAAGGTTAGTGCCGAATCTGCAGAGCAGCAGTGGCATTTAATGCCACAAATGCCATTTTTAGATACATGTATCTACCATCGAAGGTAAATATTCAAAACCAATTTTTTTTAGTTTTGTATGTTAAATATAAAATAATTTTCTTTGTGTTAAATAAATATCGTATGGATAAGATATATCCTATTTGTTACTAACCTGAAATATGATAAAGCATAATTGGATTATCAAGAGTTACCCAGGTTGATTATCAATCAAAAATTGACAATTACTCTAGTGGTATAAATTTATTAAGTATTTTAGATAGTCACATACATGAATAAAAACTCAAGCAAATAATATACTTTAGAAATCTCTCTCCTTAGGCACATAGTCATTGTGTGATTTGCCATAATTTAAATAATCAAATCCTATCCAAATATTTACACTGTATAAAACAAAAACTACCCAACACAATTTTTTTAACATTTATTGCCTCATTGTGAATGGTTTAACACCTTGTAAATCTATTATAATAAAACTGTATTACACATTATATTTGTATTCTGTTCTGTTTAGGCCAACTGAAGTTCCTGGGCTTTTGGTCAAAAAGTTTTATACAGACTTTGTTATGTACTTTTTTTATTCTTCCCATGTAATAAAAGGTCAATATCTTCTCAGTGTAAACTTATTAACAATGTAAAACAATATATACAAAGCACCTGCACTTTCCTCTGAAATCTTAGTTCTTAAATATTTTGAAGAGTCATCTGTATATATATCCTTTTGTAGCCAATTTCTTTTAATTTGCTATGGCATTTATATTTTCTTTCTATAGTTTTCTGCATGAACTACTGCATTTCATTTTGAAGCATTTAAGCAGATCTTCACAAGAGGAAGATGGCAATAGGCAGTGTTAGGTCTATACACATATAGCTGAAAACTGTATATTAGTGAACACTCTTGGCTGTTCAAAAGTTAGTGTTTGAGATTATGCATTCTTGCTATAATTTTATAATGTTACTTAACATTTAACACTTAAAAGCTTGGGATTTATTACTATAACATATACCATCAGTTCAAGGTGGTGTGGTTAAATTATTACTGTAATTCAAAAGAATAGTAATAAATACTTAAAGTTCCTTGTATATATGTTTCTGTAAAAATAAATATGACTGGCCTCATTTAATGGCTCAATATTTTTGTTTATTACATAAGGGCATTGTATTATCCATATTCAAAATTAGGGCATAGTATTTCATAATTGCCTTGAGTTAACTCCCCTTGGTCAATACTAAGGGACAGATGATGTCAACCTTCTGACTTTAATTTTCGGTGGATGCTAGCCATTCAACACTGTACTTGAATATATTTTAATTGTGCGAGTGTAACATTTAAACTCCCTTCAGATTGACTGGGGGGGGGTGTTGGCACCTCCTCAGATCGACTTTTGGAGGTTGGGAATAAATAAATTGTGCATGCCAGGTCTGGGATTCCCATCCTCTGCTGTTCTGTTCTGTCTCAGAGTTACTGTCAAAAATACTAGTGTCATTACAATTATTATTAGAACTGCAATCTGCAATAGTACTATTTACAGCCCTGTTAACTTAAAATCCCACTCATCTTCACTACTAGAAATTTAATTTTCCATGGTAGTATTTAACTGCATAATAGATGCACAAAGAATAAATATTTATATACTCATTAGCAACAGAGCAAAGCTACACAAAAATATTACACATATAATATACTTTGTAAATTTAACATAAATTTCACTTAATTCTTATTTGGTAATTTTTTGGTGAATGTAACTTATGTAACCAGCAGTATTTTCTTAGAAATTATTTTTGCTAATGATAATCAACATGAAAAATCATGTAAGAATAAAATCCATTAGGATGTTACAGTTTACTTTTTTTTAAAGAACTTTTCAGATAATCACATTGAAGAAAGAAGATCCTTGGCTTGTATTATTTTTCATGCTTAATTAAGATCTAGTTAAATTATCTGCAGTTCATAAGCCCAATTTAGTAAATATATTTAAAAATATACTGTTTAGTGAGATAGAAAATATGATTTCAAATTTTGTTCTTAATACTAAATTAAATAATTATTGCCTATTCAACAATATAATTGCTATGTTTCACAAAATACTCATTATGTATTTGATGTTCTCTTCCTTCCCAAACAGGACACAGGTAAACTTTCAAAGAAATAATAATGAATTTAGAGAGCTCAGTTTTACAGTGGAATCTGTTGTCAAGTCTCCAAATAATACTGAAAATCTGGCAGAGCCTGAAGATGTGCAACCATGTTATTCGTATTATGCCCTTATGTGAGCCACTTTTAGAATCTACATGATCTACCTTTGAATAATTTCAAAATGGCCACATCACAAGTAGCATTTTGCAAAAAGGAAAGCAAACTAATATAAAGACAATAGCTAAAAATATGTAATTACCTGAATTACTAAATTTTGGAAAAATTTCAAAATCTATATATATAAAGAAGAAAGTCTGTGTGTTTGTTTGCTAATAACTCAGTCACTACGATAGCTATCGTCACCAATATATATATACTAGCAATACACCAATATATATATATATATATACTTCTATATACTAGCAATGAAAATACCCTAGAAAGAGGACAAAGAAAGACTTTGCTTTCTGTTATTGAAGAAACAAATAAAAAGCCAAGACAAATGTGAAAATGATGATAAACTGTTTTTATTGAATCTTTACAGTGATGTCTAAAGATAAAAAATTAGGAACAAAAATACATCTTTTATAAATTATGGCATTAAATAAAGAAAATTATTTATATGCATTGTTTTATTTACATATTAATTTAATTTCATAAGTATTTAAAAAATAATTTACATAGAAAATGCTTTGCTTTTTTGCCATGGAACAGCTCCTTCTGCAGAGAGATAATCACAAAAGCCATCTTGAACTGCAGCTGCAGCATGGGTTGAATTATTGGTCCCTTGATGCCCAAGAAGCTGCCATGTTCTCCTGAGCATCAAGCACCTTCTTTAATGGAGGCATTCGAAAGAATAGAATCATGAAAGTTTAATGTACAATACTTCCTAGATACCTTTCCCATCTCATTTTTCATTAAGTAACTGTGAAAGTAAAGCATACTCTGAGTTGAGAGCAATTTCAATACTAAGTACTCGCCACCTAGAAGCCAGTATGCCAAAAGCATTTTCAACGCATTTTCTTGCTCGAGAGAGAGCCTATAATAAAAAATGTTTCTTTCATTCAAGAGAAATTTGCCTGGATAAATGCAGAAAAATTTTTCCCGACTAGAAAAGCCTCATCTCCAACAAATACAAAAGGTAAAACTCCATCACTGTTTAATAATGGCGCTAAAATCGGCAATGAAAAGAAAATTTCACTGACCAAAGCTTTGCCTGGAGTACAGTTATTGAAATTCCACCATCACTGATATGTCTATAATTACCTGAATCAACATAAAGGAAAGTATAATTAGCATCTACCACTGCTATTAGAGCTATGCTGTCATAGCCCTTATACAGTACAAAGTCCGTAATCCGAACTCATCGGGACTTCAGTTTTTCCGGATTATAGATCATCAGTTTAAATCTGGTAAGATGGCATGCAGAAATTATACAATTAACAATATAAAACCGTAATTTATGAAATGAAGAGCAATTATGATTTAAAGGGTATCAAAATTTACAAAAAAAAAAAAAAAAAACACCTTAATATTTATTTGTTTACTTTATTAAACATTTCTATCAATGCAAATTGTTTAAGTTGCTTCGTTTATTTATGCTAATACTTTCTCTTTAATTCTATAAACAGACATAATTTCTTGTTCAGTTACAAAGTTCCACTGTTCAAGTCCTGTAATTGCTGTGTTGAGAATACCGACTAACTTGTCAATCGAAATTTTTTCATTTTCAATAACGTCTCTGTCACTTTCTTCACTATTGGGAGCGTAAGGGTAAACACTTTACGCGCATGCGTAGCGGGCGTAAATGCATTATGCGCATGTGTAAGTTTGTGGCTTTGAGGTCCGGATTATAGATCATTCCGAATAATGGACGTCCGGATTACGTACTTTGTACTGTAATATGTTAATCCAGCTGATGGTAGAGCTTGTATTCTGATATGCTTACCTACATAAAAAGGAAAGCAACAATTATCAGTTGCCTAGAAAAATAATATATACTTTAATTATAAAAATTAATATAAATTTTTTTCAGTAAAAATTTTGGTGTGTTATTTTATATTATTTTGAAGTGAAGAAAAATGAGTTGCCCATACTAAAAGATATTTTCCAGTGCTATTCCATCAGTCATTTCAACAATCAATAACTCACATTTATTTCAGCCAAGAAACATTTATCACTTGACAGATAATACAGTGTCCATCAGAAATATATACAGGTGTCAGTTAAGAGATAATGGTTCAGTATAGAGAGAATTTGCTTGTGATGACCAATATTTCAGAATGTAAATAAACTTGCATAGAGATGTAAGATGATATTGTATTGAACATCATCTCTATGGAAGATCAAAATCATGTGAAATTGTAGGTACCGTAATTTCGCGCGTATAGTCCGCGGACTATCTGTGTTTAAAATGCGAATTTTTGAAGCTGCGGACTATCCACCAGTGCGGATAATACGCTGGTTGTTCACGGTTAAAATTGTTGAAATTTAAAAAACACGCTGTCGTGAACTGCCGATGATCAAATATAAAAATAGCGTGAGATTCCAAGTATCCTTCGCACTGCTTTAGCACAACTGCCGGGAGGGGGAAAAGTCGATGCGTCAACTCGGTTTTTAGGAGCCATAGTAGCAAGTACCTGGAGTACGAAAAAAAAGCGTGATTCGTTTACTTTAGCGTGGTTTGGCAACACCGAGTGAGTGGAGTCGAAGGTCACATTTCATTACCACTTATCACGAAGATAGCACGTTGCACAGTATTTTGTCTTTCATCTTCGCTAACGTTGATGAAACATCACCGGAGATTTACTGCTGAGAGGTAGTTGAGAAAACTGAAAAAGATGGAAATAGAGAAGCGGGCCGTTATTGGTTTAATCCTAGTATCCGGTGCACACGGGATTTGACTACTTTTGGCGACTTTATGATGAGCAGTAAAAACGGGACATATACGATGAGTAGTTAACGGGTCATTCAAAGAAAATATATAGTTAAACATAGTATATACTATGTATATAGTATATATACTATGCGTGTATAGTATATATATAGACGTTCTTTGGATCATTTTTGGTGTTGGCAAAGTCGCGCCAAGGCTGCACCGTATACTAGGATTTTACTCTATTATTTTGAAGTGGACAAGAAAGCGGTGAGAAATTTGCGCAAACAAAAGGATATGTTTAAAAAGCATGAGAATATTGCCGTATTAAAAAAAACGTAATTTCGGACGTATAGTCCGCGGACTATCTGACAATTTTTAAAATTTTTTTTATATAAAATCGTGTCTGCGGACTATACGTGCGAAATTACGGCCCAAGGCCCAAGGCGTTTGACTTCCGGAGTACCTTTGCAACTTAATGCAATTACCTCCACAACTTCGATAAGGAAACTGAGTTGGATAAGGAAAAGCAATGGCTAAAGGAGAGATGAACAGACCATTAAGGGTTTACACTGAAAGAAATGAATAAGGAGTCCACATATGGGACGAGCATTCTCTCTGCTTTCAACTTGTAGTTAAAGATTGAAAGAGAGAAAGGTGTTGATTGAGGCGAATTCCGGAACGCATTGCGTTAATGGAATCGGAAAGGTTGGAAGACAATCAGCCGGGAAACATATTTTTCCAGGGCTTGGGAAAGGTAATATTAGGTAATACGGACAGCCGCAGTGATAGCTAATGCCTTGGGGATGAGCAGGGGGGGGAAGAGTCTTACGACTAAAACTGGAATCCAGGGAAGAAGGAGCGAAGAGGAGGGGGGGAAGAGTCTATTCAGGAAGGCGAAAAGTTCTCCGACCGCCCGTGGCGAGAAAAGGAAGCGAGATTTGAATTTAATTATTGAAGAAGGTCTTGAAGTGATGAAATGCAAGCTTGTGATACTTGTGCAAAAATAAAGAATTGATAAGTTGTAGCTAGGTAAAAGAAGCACTGCAGGAATGATTATAGAGTATATTGATTATTGCTGTATTATTTAAGTCTAAATTTTAATGAATTTAATAGTAGTTAAATAAGTTTGAATAGGTTGATTTTAATTATTGCTGATTTTTTAAACTTTACTTTAATGTTATAAGTCTGGTCCGTGATAGATGAAAAGGTGAGGTCCTGATAAATGGGGAGGTCATGTTTAGTGGTACAGATGTGGGTCGCGATAACGAGGCCAGATTAGGTCTAGCGGGCAGTGATGTAAAAAGAGAGTTAATTAAGGGTCGCCGGGTTAGGCCTGTGAAGTGCTGGTTAAAGTTTAGTTTTAAAAATTAAAAAGAATTCCTAGTCAAGCAAGCACCTCCGCTTTGGATTCCTAGCAAAGATGTTAAATGTTCTATCAAGAACGCTCCTAGGTCGCTTAGCAGAGCTAGGCTCTGCTGGATTATAAGCAGGAAGTGAGTGCAAGACTGGGTTTTCAATCTGAGATAGTCTATTGAAAAACTTTGCCGAATTTTGCCGAAAAAAGGCATCCAGGGGTAAAATTTTGAGATCATTATGTAGCACTTCATTCCGGACGAAATAATGAGCATTGGTGAGTATGCGAAGCGTAACACTCTGGAATACTTGGAGTTTCTTTAGGTGACTGTTGGCTGTGGTTGACCAGATGATAGCTGCATAGGTGAGGATGGGGAAGATCGTGCTGCGATAAAGTAGGATCTTGTTGCTGAGGGAGAGGTTGCTGGTACGGTTGATTAGTGACATTAGTTGAGTTCTGACAGTTCTTGCTTTGGCTATTGTATAGTTGATATGAGTACTCCAGAGTAGCTTCGCATCTAGATAAACTCCCAGATATTTATAGGATTCCACCCAGGGTATCTCCTCATCAAATAACCTGAGTGGTTGGAGTTGTCTATGGACATTCCTCTTTCTGGAAAAGAAAACGGTGGCGGCACTTTTTGCGACGTTAATTTTGATTTTCCAGGTAATGAGCCAGGACTCCAAGTCTGTTAAATAAAGTTGGAGGTGATTAAGAGTGGCGTTAAGTGTTGGGTGCTGAGAAATGATGGCTGTGTCGTCTGCGTAAAGGGCTAGATCGACACTTGGTGATTGTGGTATGTCATTTACATACAAGTTGAAGAGCGTAGCGCTAAGAATTCCTCCCTGAGGCACCCCCGCCAGGATAGGGCGAGGAGAAGACAGAATATTTGACTTTAACAGAAAAGGTACGATTATTGAGGTAAGAGTGCATTATGTGCACAAAATTAGCCGAAATTTCAAGTCGCATGAGCTTGAATAAAATTCCGATATGCCAACATCTGTCGAAAGCCTTTGCTACTTCTAAATAGACTATAGTTGTAGGCTTTCCACTGCGAGATCCTGTGTGAATGATTTCTACTACCCTCAGTAGCTGGGTCTGAGTTGAGTGTTTTGCGCGAAAGCCGAATTGTTGAGGAATAATGATATTTCGGCTTCGGCAGAAATCATTCAGGTATCTAAGCAGTATAGCTTCGTAGATTTTACTAAGTGAAGACAGAAGGCTGATCGGTCTATAATTTTGAGGGACCTTAGGGTCCATGCCAGGTTTTAGAATAGGAATGACTAAAGCATTCTTCCAGCTAGTAGGATAATATTTTAACCTTAGCATTGAGTTAATCAAAACTGCTAGGTAAAATATGAATTTAATAGGCAAATTTTTAATCATGCGATTAGAAATCCTATCAAGGCCGGGTGCTTTTGCAGGGGTGAGATTTTTGACAATTGCAGAAATCTCAGTCATGGTTGTGGTAATGGGTTCCTCAGAATGTGTATCTGAGGAGAGAAATTTTTCAACTTGGTGTTGGACTTCATGCGTGTGCGTTGCACAGGTATCGAACATGAGTCCAGTGTTTAATGAGAATTGTGTTTGAAGACTGTCCGCTATGCGTTCAGCCTTCTCAGTGTCTGTTAATGCCATCCGGTCATTGACCGTGCCCATTAGGGGGGGAATGTCATGTTTGGGTTTGCGTAGCCGTGCGCTGGCAACCCAGAGGCTATTGTCAGAGGTCTTTAAGGACTTAAGGTAATTTGAATATTTATCATCTGCAAATTTTTTAATGTCAGACTTGATCTCATTCTGGATTCTTCGCAGTTGCACTCGAATGGATTCTAAACGTGTGTTTTGCCAATCTCTGCGAAGACGGTTTTTAATTTTGATTTTATCTTTAATGTAGTCAGGTAATTTATAGTGATTAGGTCTAAATTTGGGTTTGGAAGCAGCTGTGAACGCGCTTCCCAAGGTTTGGTTGAGCCTGTCAATGGCTAAGTCAACCTCCTGATTATCGTTAATTTTGATAGGGGGGAGAATACCATTTTCCAAAACATACCGAAAGTTGTCCCAGTTAGTCGAGACTTGCGCCGGTAAATTTTGATTGATTTTGGTAGTTTTAAGGGTGAGGTGAACCGGATAGTGGTCAGAGGACAATTCCGGAATCACTTTGATCGAATAATCTAATGGAATATTTTTAAATAAGGCCAAATCAATAATGGAAGGAGCACCTAATCCCCCAGGAAACTGGTAATGGGTAGGTGAGTTCGGCGCTATAATTTGGATACGGGCGTCCTGAGCCCAAATTTTGAGTTTATCGCCATAGTTGTTGGCAGTGACACAATCCCAACTTCTATGACGGGCATTTAAATCTCCTGCGATAATCAGGTTATTTGCAACACCACTTAATTTTCTGAGATCAGAGAGAAATGCAGGTCCCTGTCTCGGAGGCATGTAGCGACGCTACTGCTATTGGGGGGGAATTTTGAATATGAATTTGGATAATTGTCGCTTCTAGGGCCTCCAGTGGTGGTGTGGGTATTCTAGAATGCTTTAAAGAGCGTTTTACATAGATGCTAGTACCGCCACTAGCACGAACAGTGTCACTGATGCATACCTCTCTATCATTTCGGTAGCAGAAATAATTCGCGATGTTCGCGCTAAGTCCCTCAACCAGATGTGTCTCCTGAACGAGGAAGAGGTCCATGTGATGCTCATTAATAAAATCCCGGACTTCGTGGATCTTGTTCTTTATTCCGTTGGCATTCCAGAACGAAATCAGGAGATCTTCTTCTCTATTTGAGTCGTTGAACTTGATGTTTTAGTTGAGGAGTCCAACGTAGGCTTCATAAATAAAAAATGCTCTCTCAGGTCCGGTGGAGACTGTCCGTAGCTGAGGCAGGGCATTTTTAAAGGCTTTCAATAGGGTTTTATGTTCGATTCCAAATTCTGATGAGATCTGGAATACGCAACGGAGGGTATCAGTGCAGCTGTAATCCTCAGGAGTTGGGGCTAAAGCCTGGGCCGGTGGTGCTGGCTGTGGTGCAGGTTGCAGTGCCGGGGCTTGCTTGGGGGCTTGCTTCTGCTCCGAAGTCATATTAAATCCGGGATTTTTTCGTCCGGAAGCGATTTCGCTAAATAGGGGATCTGTACCACTAAGGAGAGGTTTAGCTGGCGCCGGTACAAATTTTGACTTCCCGCTATCCTTACAAATATTTGGGTTTTTGCCCTTGTTCATGGGATTCCTGGGACAGTGGAACCAGTTGGCCGCATGCTGACCAAGGCAGTTCGCACATGTGTTTGGTTCCTCAGGGTCTTTGGTACACTGGTACGCAAAATGTGGGCCAGCGCACCGCAGGCATTTGATGGGAAGCGTGCACACCGCTGAACTGTGGAAATATCCTTGGCAGCGCCAACACTGACTGGGTCCCTTTTTTCCCATGGTGTTTTTCCACTTTTATTTCTACTCCAAACATTAGAGTTTCCTCGAAGATGTCATATACATTCAACGAGGGGTTCAGTTGAATTAAGAACAAGGGCATTGGATAACGGGTTTTATGCCGATGTAGTTGCATGACACTGATCACCGAATAGCCTAATAGCTGAAGTTCGGCTTTGATTTTCTCAGGTTTTGCGTTGCTTGGCAGTCCCCTAAGCATGGCCTTTACTGGGCGATCTTGTTTGAGATTGAATGATTTATACTCGGCCCCCTGATTATTTAAAATTTGGGCGACTGAGCGGTAATCGTTCTCATTTTGCATCTCTATTCGGAGATATTTGCCTTTCATGCGGCATATGGCTGTTGGAACTTCAGACTGCACAAGTGAAGTCAGGAATTCAAAGTCCTTAGGGTCTACAAAAAAATAGGGAATTCTCTTTTTCGACCCTTCGGACGAGCTATTGCTGGGGGGGGGGGAGTACCGGTTTCAGCGCTCTCCTCGTTGATCTGAATGACTGGTTGCCTAGGCAACGAGCTTTGCTCTGTGGGTTGGGTGGGGGGGAGATCTTCAGGATTCTCACTCCAAAATGGAGGCAGGCTATTGTTATCAGTATTGCGTGCGATGAGATGGCGGGGTGGCTGTTGGAAGCCATCTTTGTCCACTTTCCTGATTTTTTTGTTTTCGGGCGAGGTAGGAGTATTTTCTCGCTTACTGATGGTTAATTTTTCTAATTTCTGGCTATTGCTAGCAATGATTTTGTCGGCTTGTAATTTTGCCGGTTTTAGGAGTGGTCTTTTGACTGGGGAGTTTTTCCCGACATTTTTGTCCTGGTCGCTGACTTTAACGTCAGTTTTAGAATTATTATTAGTTGTTTTAGTAACATTAACCAGCTTTTGGATGCATTCCTCCTCTGTAGGAGGGATGCTGAATAGAGGCAAGTTTAGACATTTGGCAAGAGAGGTTAAGGAAGCGAAATTACGGTAGTTTTATTTTTTAAGAGAATGTTTTTAATTTTCAGAAATATTGAGTTCACTGTACTAGCTTTCTGTCATAAGTATACATTACTGTATATAATAAAACTTGATGAAAAACTGCTAAATAATGATTGACAAGTAATCCTGCTGAAATCATATTTGACAATTTACAAGTTTTATCTAGCCCAGGAAAATTAAATTGCATAGATTTATAAAATATTAAAAAGAAATTGTAAATTTGTGTCTCATAGTGTTTAAAACTGTATAATTATATCTAAAAGAACTTTTGAAGTTAGATTAAAACAAAATATTATGTGAATGCATTAATGTTAAAGTTTATGTACTTGCAATCTGCATCATGTATTATATACTTCTTTTAATCAATAGCTTATTCAATAGTATAACAAGTGATGAGTAATACCTGATATAACTATGAGACTTTCACTAAAATGAAAAATTTTAGCAGATGAAAGCTAAATGAAATACTGTAAATTTTTAGCAAGTATGCAGTATGTAGTTTACTACATTCTTTCAAAAATGACATAAAACATTTATAGTATTATATTTTTATTACTTTTACTTCATAAATACTAATGCACCCTCCATCTACATAATGCACTGAGGTCTAAACCAATTATTATTATTATTATGGTACTTATTTAATTTTCATTAGTTCAATAACTATATAAAATGGCTCAGGTAAAATTCTTGAGTATAATAAGCTTGAATTAAAAATAATCAAACATAAGTTTATAATATATGTTTAAAATACATTTTATATATAAATGATTATTTTAACTTGAGCAAAGCATAAGAAGGCACATGGAAAAGCTCATTCAGTCACAAAAGAAGCCCACCAGGAGCCAAGCAGTAAAGTTGCAGAATACTAGTAATTCAATTCTGGGCGAACGGGCTGGCTGCTTTGGTGCTTTCTGGGCTTTTCTATGTACAACGTGGATATGAGCCAATTTCCCTTAAAAACTCTTCACACAAAGGTTATCCTATTCCCTTAGCTCTAATTATTTTGCCATAATCAAAGTAACCAAACCATCAATCACAAATGATAAATTACCAATATTTCAGGTTGTAGCAACTTGCTATTAACACATAATATAATTTAAAAACTAAAAAATAAGTTGACATGCACTGGTGTGCAAAAATTAAGGACGAAGTCGAAAAATTAGCATATCAGCTGAACGAAGAGGCAGAGCGGACAGAAAGACCAATCAGGAGATTAAGTAAGGTGATGTACGGTAGCACATGCGCAGATATGCAGGTAGATGTAATGGGGGAGTGTCTGAGTAGTATAAAGCATGTTGTTGGTGCAAGATCAGTATTTCTGGCAAAGAGATTGCATGCCGTATAGCAGTTAAAATCACACCGAGTTGCTGCCTCAGCGAGAAATGGCGAATAATCAATCTGTTAGATGACATCTGGATGCTTTTACCCGAGGTCGAATCATTGGGAAGTTGGAGGAAGGCCGCAGTGCGACAAGTGTGGCTGCAGAGTTCGGAATTGCTCACAGCATCGTTTGTCGACTTTGGAGACAATTTCAAACTACAGGAACAGCTATCCGGGGGTTTAGTAGTGGTCGTCCACGAGGAACCGCACCCACAGATGACCGGTATATTGCCTTACAGGCCAGAAGAAACAGGCGGCAGACAGCAGGAGAAATCGCTAGACACACGACAGAGGCGACTGGACAACCGATATCGCGTTTTACAGTGGCCAGAAGACTGCACGGTTGTGGTCTGTTTGCACAATGCTCTGGTTGTGGTCTGTTTGCACAATGCTCTGCATGGTGTGTACCTCTAACGCCTGCCCATCGGAGAAGGCGTTCTCTGTGATGCCGGGAACACCGGAATCGGAGACACAATGAATGGGGACGAGTACTCTTTACAGATGAGAGCAGATTCAGTCTGAGTAGCGATTCTCATCGCATACTCATCTGGAGAGAGCGGGGAAGCCGCAATCATCCCTCAAACATCATTGAAAGGGACAGGTATGGAGGTGGCGGTGTTCTCGTTTGGGGAGGCATCATGCTTGGTAGTCGTACAGACCTTCACATCTTCGACGCAGGTTCAGTCAACGGGACCCGTTATTGTAACGAGATTCTTCTTCCATATGTGCATCTTTTTAGAGGCGCTATGGGTCCGCAGTTCCTTTTCATGAACGACAATGCACCATGTCATCGCACAGTAGCTGCCGAACAGCTCTTAGAAAGTGAGGATATTGAACGTATGGATTGGCCGGCATGATCTCCAGATCTCAATCCCATCGAGCATGTATGGGATTTTCTAGGCAGACGTTTGGCAGCTCGTACCTTACCAGTAACGATTCCGGAGCTTCAATTGGCGCTGCAAGACGAATAAGCAGCAATGCCTCAACAACTCATCGACACTCTCATTCTCAGCATGGGCATATGCTGTGAAACCTGCCTAGCAGTCAGGGGAGTTCATATCCCCTATTAAAGACCAGATGCTTCTTGCTGGACACCCATCACAGGCATGTTTCGGCCTTCAGTCGCATTGCGCTCCATGCTACTTTTTCAATAAAGCTTCTTTTTATCCCTCTGATTTCTCTTTTAGTAAGTGTTGCTTACATTACTCATGTCCTTACGTATTGGGGATCTTACGGTATTAAATGTGTTGATTTGGAAAGCTTTTGTACAAAGTTATATTGAAAAAACCGTCTCGTCCTTAATTTTTGCACACCAGTGTATTTAATAACATATGAATTTTCTTAAAAGTCATGTATAATGACACACAATAAATTTCTGCAGTTTACTTATTTATCCACTAGACAAAAGTTTTTAAATTAGAAACTTGCATAAAAATTAATTTTTATATTATTCTTATTTATGTGTTTAATTTCACAATTTTATTTATTATAAAAATAAAGTTTCATTCATAAAACACCTTAATCATATCACAATTCTAGTCTTTTCATATTTTATTGCAGCTACTTATACCTAGTTAGTCAAAATGAATATAGTGATTAGAAATAACTATAACTATTTATTGAAAATGAATTTACCTTTAAGATTAACACATAATGTAAAGGGAACTTCAAAAATTTGTAGACATACGTCATAGATGTTATGTGCGACTTCCCTTGGTCATATGGACAACATCTAGGTGGTAGTCCATTTCGTGCAATACATCCTGAAGCATTTGTTCAGTCACCGACGCAAGCGCATTACAAATGCGCACTTTTGAATTCTTCAATTGTTTTGGGCATGTGAGGCACAAACACCGTCTTTCACATAACCCCATAGAAAAAAATCACAGTCAAGTCTGGAGATCTCGGTGGCCAAGAGTAGAAGACATCATCGGCAGCTCCACTTTGACCGATCCAAAGCTTTGGTTGATTTAAAAATGTGCTACCTTCGTACTCCAGTGTGGGGGTGCTCCATCTTGCTGAAAGATGTAATTCATGGAATCAGAGTCTAGCTGTAGCATTAACCATACCTCAAGCCTGTCCAGGTAAACATTTGATGTCACACTTCGCTCACTGAAGAACAAAGGACTGTACAGTTTATGTGATGAAATCGCGCAGAACACATTAACTTTCGATAAGTCACGTTCGTGTTCAATTACAATAGGAGGGTTCTCCATATCCCATATTCAACTGTTGTACCAGTTAACCTTCCCACTTATGTGGAAGGTTGATTCATCACTAAAAATGAGACAATCAGCCATTGTTTCATCCTCCAAGATTTCCAGCATAAACGTAGTGTAATTCATACGTTTGCCATAGTCTTCCTGTTTCAATTGCTGCACAAGTCGAATGATGTACGGTTTCATTTGCAGCCTCTTTCTGAGAACACGCCTTACCGTTTTTTGTGGCATTTGTAACTCCCTACTGCCTTTGTACGTTGGTTTCTGTAGACTTCATTCATATTTGCAGCGAATTCTTTCAACGTTTATCTGTTGAAACACATGGCCTGCCGCTACTTTTCCTTTTGCACAGACATCCTGTTCCTTTAAACATCCGATGCCATCTGTGTATGTTGGTCACATATTTAGAGGTTCTTAATTGTAACGCTGACGGAATCTTCTCTGCACTGTTGTAACAGGATGGCATTTTTCAAATTCTAAGATGCAGAATGCTTTCTACATGGGACTTGCCATTTTTACTAATGAGACACCCGCAATGAACAGGTTTCTTATCGTTGCGAAGTTTTAACTTGCATGCATAGGCTTCCGCTTCACTGCACTTGAGCCTTATGTAAAGATATTTTGTAGCTCCGTCTACATTCTGCACTGTTGAAATTAAGAAAGAAACCATAGATAAACATAAGCGCGGTGTAAGAGTGATGGAATTGGGAAAGACTTATGATTGTTTGAAATCAACAATCTGCACTATTCTGAAGAAGAAGGAAGAAATTAAGAAACGTAATGTGGCCAAAGAAGTTATTTCCAAACACTGTCCAAAACTCCTAGAAGATGTTGAGAAACTGTAGGTGGTGTGGATTAACGAGAAGCATTTAAAAGGCCATTCATTGTCCGAAGCTATCATTTGCGCTAAAGCTAAGAGAATCTGCAATTAGACCTTCTCTGAAAAACACCAGGTACATCGATCAAAGATGAGATGGTAATGAGATTTTTGGGGGTGATGAACGGATTAACTAGATTTTCATTATTTTCAATGAGGAAGTTTGTTTCTGGATATGAGAAATTCTCTCTATGCTGGAATGAATTAAACTCTTATCTCGAGGTTCCACTGTATTTAAATAGTTATTGTGTTACTCTTATCGATAAATTCTTTTCCATTAAATAGTTACAGCTATTTGTAACCGCTATTCATTTTGACTTACCGTGTATATCAGATTAGATAATTCTGCAATACTTTATCTTTGAAAATAATCTTCAACTGCCTAATTTAATATAATGCATTTTTTTATTTCAAAAGTACTCATTGAAAGACAAATCTAGAATACCAGACATATATATATATAGTATGTAATAATAAAATTCCATAGTCAAGAATACACTTAAAATTCTAACTGTATGTTCTTTTCATTTTTAATGGTGACGGTCTCTTATTTGAAAGTACGTGGAATTAAATCCACAGCCCCGTAGTCAAGTTGTTTTTCCCGCCTTTTCTACACGTACAGTTTTAGAATGTTCTGGAAATATTTAAAGCGAACTGGATTGGCTGACGTCATTTCTTGGAAGCTCCGCCTTTCCAGAGGCTATAAAAGGACTCGCAAAAGAATATCGGCGGCTTTTTCTTTAATGCAACGATGCAGTAAACTTCATACAAAAAGTTATTAGTAATTCTTTTTATTTACTCCGGATATCTGATTTTGTAACTCCTATTTCTCCTGAATAATAATAAATGGATCCTATTTTTTAAACTTATCGTCTGATAATTTAAGCTACGACTACATCTATATTTCTACAACAATCTATTTATTCTGGACAAAAGCTGATATATCACATATATATATATACATATATATAATACATGCTATCAATTGTACCTATGCAGTCGAGAAAATTCCATTTATATTCAAAACCTTCTACTATTGCAGTCCGTTCATTTGATGACATTGGTATAACCATAAAGAGTGATAACTAGAGTTGCCATATTACTTTACAGGTCTCTCAAATAATGTGCAAAAGTAAAGATTTGGAAACACAGAAAGTGTGTACCTGGTCTGTGCAATTACTTCCAGATGCCAGTCTGAATCAATACAGTGGAACCTTGAGATACAAGCACCTCTATGTACGAGAAATTCAAGATACAAAGAAAGTATGAGCGAAAAATTCATCTCTAAATACGAGCAGCAAGCCAGGCTGTTGGTATGCGTGGCATGTTTCCCGATCTGGCTCGACTCGGGGAATACCTTCATCAGATCGCTCATTATTCTTTGATTCTACATATTTGTGCGTTTGTGAGTTACTTGCTTTTTACATTTAACGTGAATAGCTATCATTTGCGCTAAAGCTAAGAATCTGCAATTAGACCTTCTCTGAAAAACACCAGGTACATCGATCGAAGATGAGATGGTAACGAGATTTTTGGGGGTGATGAACAGATTAATTAGATTTTCATTATTTTCAATGAGGAAGTTTGTTTCTAGATGTTAGAAATTCTCTATATGGGCTCAATGCTGGAATGAATTCAATTCTTATCTCAAGGTTCCACTGTATTTAAATAGTTATTGCAGATATTAAAACATCTAGTACAAAGAGAACAATAGCAATAACAAACAGTAATCTGTATGATGCAATATGCAACTTTTAAAAAAGGTGTCAGTTTCAAAGAGATTGTAATTTTTTTCTATCTTTACTTAAATTAAACTACAGCAAATAAAGGCTTTAATTATGTAACTTATTTTAATAAAAGTATGTTCCCATTCATCAGTTTTTTAAATTGCAACTATATTGCAAATTCAAAATAAACAAAAAGTATGAATCAAAGAGAATCAATTGGCCTGAAGCATTAATTGATCAGATCATTCATTCTTAAATATGTACACCATGTTTCAAAATGAATATATGTATTACAAAGTGTTATTTTGTCCAAACTATTAGCCTCCAAAAAAGAATATACGTATTTTGAATGCATATATTTATTAATCTGTATGACATACGAATATGAAACTTTACACAACATATGTACGAACTTTCTCAAGTTCAGATTACAGATGTTCAATATGTCCTCCATCAGCGACATGAACAATATCACATCGTTACTCAAATTCCTCCCATACTCGGGCTAGCATGTCCATCGTCACTGATGTTATGGCAGTGCGAATCCGGTTCTTCATCTCTACCAGGATTTGTGGAATTGGTGGTATATTAACATTGTTTTTAATGAAACCCCACAGGAAGAAGTCACAGGGTGTCAAATCCAGTGACGACCAATCCAGTGGTTCAATAGAGTTTCATTCAGATAATAACACACTTGGTGACACCAGTGAGGGGGGTGACCCGTCTTGTTGAAAAAGGAAGTTGTCTTCATGCAGCCTCGTAAAAAAAAAAAAGAATATACATATTTATACGTAGGACAAAAAAAGAATATACATATTTCGAATGCATATATTTATCTATGTATATAAATTTTGTCCAAAATCACTGCACCTCGGCTCAGTTATTGGTGAAACGAATGCATTAGTTTACATTAATAGCTGCTAGGTGTCAGTTGTCTTCTGTCTTGCGTGGTAACAGTCACATGTATAAAATGGCTACTCCGAAGCAGAAATCATTTTGTATTCTCGAGTTTGGGAAGTGCAATTCCGTGATTACAGTGCAAAGACGTTTCAAGTTGAGATATCAAAGTGATCCTCCGAATGTGTGGAACATTCACAGATGGTATCGACAGTTTGCAGATACAGGATGTATATATTAAGAAAAGAGTCCTGGCAGCCCTTGTGTCCCCGATGAAAATGTTGCATGAATTCAAACTGCTTTCCAACGTAGTCCTTCAAAATCAACTTGTTGTGACAGTCGGGAATTACAACTGCCTACAACAACTGCCATATTTTGAGACGATGTTTGGTTATGAAGCTGTACAATTGTTACAGGCTCTGCGTCCTGATGACAAATACAAACATGTGGCATTTTGCAACGAGATTATTGATGCTGTTGACAATGATATAACACTTTCGCACAACACATCATGTTCAGTGATGAAGCGACTTTTCATGTTAGTGGTCAAGTAAACAAACACAATATTTCGAATTTGGGGCCTATAGAACCCACATGCAGCCATTTAACGTGTACAAGATTCACCCAAAATCAATGTGTTTTGTTTACGGCCTATTCTTCTTTGATGGAAACACAGTTAAAGGTCAGTAGTATCTCTCTATGTTACAAAACTGGTTGTTTCTGAGGCTGCATGAAGACAACTTCCTTTTTCAACAAGACGGGTCACTCCCTCACTGGTGTCACCAAGTGTGTGATTATCTGAATGAAACTCTATTGAACCATTGGATTGGTCGTCACTGGATTTGACACCCTGTGACTTCTTCCTGTGGGGTTTCATTAAAGACAACTTAATGTACCACCACTTCCACAGTTCCTGGTAGAGATGAAGAACCGATCCGCACTGCCATAACATCAGTGACGATGGACATGCTAGCCCGAGTATGGGAGGAATTTGAGTATCGATGTGATGTTGTTTATGTCGCTGATGGAGGACATATTGAACATCTGTAATCTGAACTTGAGAAGTTCTTACATATGTTGTGTAAAGTTTCATATTCGTATGTCATACAGTTTAATAAATATATGCATTCGAAATACGTATATTCTTTTTGAAACATGCTGTATATATATATATATATATATAGATAGATAGATAGATAGATATTTTTAATGGCTGGGTGCTTTATTTAATAGCCGTTAGCCTTGTGCCACTACAAGGGCCAGAAGTGGCGGCCATTTTGTTATAGAAGCACCTAATAGGTGGCGACTGTGACTACCTATGAAAGGATGGACAGTTACAACCATGGCGTTCTCTAGGACTCAAACCCGGGGCCCATTGCTACAAAAATACTTAGCCCAGTAAGGGAAGTTTCTTTGACAGAAGACACTAGAAAAGTTGCATTTAAGAATAATTTTTCTATGATTGGTAATTCTTCTAAACGTCATTTAGATAATGTTATCATTGTCTCCTCATCGCAATCAGTCAATACTTTGGCTGAATTTCAATCTAAGTTAGCTAAAATTGATGTATCAAATACAGGAATCCACATTACGAATATGCGTTTAACTCGTTCGAGGGATCTTCTGATAAGTTGTGATACACAGAAGCATCAAGAACAGCTTAAACATTTGATATCATCTTCTCCGGATGCCAATATTTCGGCATGTGTACTTAGATCGCATATGGATAGAATTATTTTATAGAGTTCCTATTAATGTAACTGAGGATGCTATCGAAGATGCTTTTAAGGCGCTGTTGCCGAGAGATACTAATTTAAATTAAAATTAAGCTTTAAATGCACAGAAAATAGTAAGAATTTCATTCTACAAATAGACAAGCAGTCTTTGACATTACTGGGTTATAAGGGTCGCTTTTATGTCAAATTCCATTCTTGTAGTTTTCGTAAATATATTCAAATTTTAAGATGTTATGGTTGCCAGGCTTTTGGCCACCATATTCGAAATTGTAAAAATTCTTTATTTTGCTCTCACTGCATTTATACGCATGATAATTTAGTTCCAAACTGCAAAGAGTCCCATCTTGTATTAACTGTTTAAGAAAGCACACACAGTACAACATTTGTCATAATTCTAATTCTTACGCTTGCCCTGTTTTTAAAAAAGAGTTATGCAGTTAAAGGCTGTGTCTTAAAATAGCAAATTAAATGTTATTGCTATATTGTTTGTTTGTTTTTCTTTTCTTAGTTTTTGAGAATAATTGTATTTTAAACCGGAATATGTTAATTAGGAGGGCATTTATTCTATAATTAAGATAAATTAGTGCCTAGATAAGAACTGATTCAGATAGATAAGAATCATTATAAATAGATATGTAGTTTTGCACAATTTAGAATTGTATTGAAAAAGTTTAAGAATTGATTTTCTTCTTTCTTTTTTTTAATCATCTGAGATTCAAGTTATTAGTTACAAAACATTTGCTTCAATGGATAATAGTAAAATAGTGTACATATTGCTATGGACATATATAATGAGGTGTGCAAACTGTTAAGGACACAAAGTTATGATATATCGAAGTGGACAAGTAGTATTTACATGAACAATGAACTTGACAAAAGTGTACCTCAAATTTATCAAAAGTTAACTTAGAATCCAGTTTATATGAACATAGAGTAGTCTACACAACATCATATACTTTGGGCTATGGAACTATCAACTGCCTGAACTGATGTGACTGGCCTACTCTGTGGATAACTGCAACAATAATATGGACACACATTATTAGGTGTATAACTGATAAGAACATGAAGTTATGATGTATTGAAAAAGACATAGGTTCAGAAACTGGTTAATATATACTTAGTTCCTCTCTCCAAATTTCATATAATACTTTTTTATTATTATAATTTATATGAAAAAGGCTCAACACGACTGAATGGAAGCATAAGAGTAAATAACTATTTCAGATCATTATTATAATTTATATAAAAATTGCTAAACATAACTGAATGGATGCCTGCATCGCTATTTCGCTACCGACTTATCGCTAAAGCATAATTTCATCTCGTTGGTTGTTCAAACGTAATTTTCTATAATGAATGATGCCTTTTCTTTGAAAGTATTCAGAATCGGAACTCAGAAGTGCAGAATCGCTCACTTATTTGTTTGCCACTTTTTACAAGGGTTAAAAACAATTGGATTTTTGCCAATTTTATTTTACTTTTTAAATGAAAATAGGTCGATGTGTATATAGATAAAGTCAAGGGGGTGCGCAGTGCCATTTTTGTGCAATTCTGGGATTTTTTTTAAAGTGAAAATAGGTCGATGTGCACGTGGATACCGAGTATGTGCAATTCTTAAAAACGTGTCAAGCAGTGAGCGATTCTGCACTTTACCCAAAATTCTACTGCCAACTTTTCATCATGGGCAATCCCCAAATTGTTAAATCCATAGGATATCAAAAAAGGATTTAAAATCAAAAAAGGATTTAAAAAATTAAACTAGCAATATGTTTTAACGGTACTATTCGGTTTCAAGGAGCGTAAAAAATCGCCAAACTATTGTTGATGCCAATGCTGCCAAAAATAATTGCGGCAAGAAAGGAAGTATAATAGTAAATAACTGTCTAAGATTGATATTTTAATTTAGATGAAAGGTTAATTTCATATAATACTTTTTTATTATTATAATTTATATGAAAAAGGCTAAACATAACTGAATGGATGACTGCATCGCTATTTCGCTACCGACTTATCGCTAAAGCATAATTTCATCTCGTTGGTTGTTCAAACGTAATTTTCTATAATGAATGATGCCTTTTTTTTTAAATTATTCAGAAGTGCAGAATCGCTCGCTTATTTGTTTGCCGCTTTTTACAAGGGTAAAAACAATTGGATTTTTGTCAATTTTATTTTACTTTTTAAATGAAAATAGGTCGATGTGTACATAGATAAAGTCAAGGGTGTACCCAGTGCTACTTTTGTGCAATCCTGGGATTTTTTTAAAAGTGAAAATAGGTCAATGTGCACATGGATACCGAGTATGTGCAATTCTTAAAAACGCATCAAGCAGTGAGTGATTCTACACTTTACCCAAAATTCTATTGCAGACTTTTCATTGTGGGCTATTCCCTAATTGTTAAATCCATAGGATATAAAAAAACGATTTAAAAATTAAACTAGTATTTCAATAGCGTCTTAAGAAATATATAACTATATAAGCTTACGCAATCTGAAACCAGCGCGTACGCTAGATTTGGCGTGCTGTTAAATGGGCACGTTTGCTAGATTTGGCGCTTTTGCGCATACATTTTCGCTGCAATTTTTTTACTGCCCTCGAAACAGAAGAGTACTGTTTTAACCTAAAAAAACAAATACGAATTGCACATTCTAAGCAGCGAAGGAATCTACGAACTACGCACACCTCGCTTCAATAAATTAACATAACAACAATAAATTTCAAAGAATACCGTGTACACAGCATTCTGTTTAAACTTAAAAAAAATCTACGAATTGCACAAACTAGGCATTGTGCACAAATCAAGCAAATAAACTAAATTAAATTACAAACAGTTGAAACAACAACAACAACAACAAAAATTCATAGTAAAAAACAACGAACATAACATTCTATAAAAACAGTAAATAAAATGCACTTACCATAATACATTCCTGAATAAAATTTCGCCAGTCACACAACGTCTCTGAAAAAAAGTGCCACGATTTGGCTATATCACATGTCTTTCTTAGATTCGAAATTTCAAATAACGATAAAAACTTCCTCCAAAGTTAACTTACTACACCAAAACCACAATCCAAATCTTAAACTCTGCTGACAGCCACATACTTTACCAGCAACTGTTTAACTGGAAATCCACACAAGAACTATCAGAAACGCTCTTCTTCGATTTCTCATAGCAGCTCCGCATTTCAGACTCAATTTTAAAAGTTCCACAGAAATTCGAAAAACAAACTTCAATCCTCATAAACACACCCGTGAACAAAAGACTCGTTAACATCTCCAATATCGTACCTTTTAATACTAAATTTACTTTCCACACAATCTAAAATATTCGACTGAAATCTTGCCATCACGTCTATCATTGCAACATAGGCCATTTCAAAACACGCACGACACGAACCAACGAGCAATTAAACCACTCCAGCAAAAGATTTTTCAATGTCAACAGGGTTGCCATACAACACGCAATCGCACAAAAAACCAGCGCAGAACACATATCGCCACACTTACTGAAATTAGGGCACACATAAGAGTACAGCCAAAAAAAAAAGAGTTTACATTGTGTTAAAATTATTGTCCAAAGTACGAGAAGACAGTTTCCTCAAAAAATTTCTCAAGTCTAAACTTACCATTTCTAACAGTTTACTTACTTTTAGCAGTTACTCACATGTTATTAATAAAAATCACAACAGAAACTCCATAATTAAAAATAGCATCAGTCTTCTGTGAAGGTGATTACTTTCAATGTGATTATTAGATTATGACAAAGCGAACTAGGGTTACTAGTCTAAAGGAAGTGATGTCCTCATAGAACATTTTTTAAGATAAATTAATTCATATTCATATCTTGGACAGATATGGAAAAAATACCCATGTACCCAGGCTGTTCATCATAAAATGAACAATCAATGTTCAATGATCGTATTTGTTTAACCATCATTGGGATAACATGGTTACCTTCAGAAAATACAGCTACCTGTGATTGTTTATATACCAGTATCACTACCAGTATTTGTTTATATTCTCAGAAATACTGTCAACATTTGAAGTTGTTCACCATAGAGATTTCACTATCTATTGAAAATTGCTGCAATTATCATCAATAAACAATGTTCAGATATTTATGTTGTAGAGACATTAGGAATTTTTTGGAAGCAGGCAAGATAAAAAATCAGCAACACCTTTGCCAGGAAATGAACCGGGGACCTCTAGAATACACACCCAGTGTGCAGACCACTACACCACGAAGGCATGCTAGGAAGGCGGGAGAAATACCTTACGTACTCCCCCTTTTAAAAGGCGACTAGGGTTTTAAAGAGACCCAATTGCCAAATCCTGGGTGGGGAGAATCATCATCCATCACCCTTTTAGTTAGTGCACCACTGTAGAGACATTAGGAATTTTTTGGAAGTAGTCAAGATGAGAAATGAGCAACACCTTCACCAGGAATCAAACCTCTGGAACACATGCCCAGCATGTAGAACACCACACCATGAAGGCATGCTTGGAAGGCAGGAGAAATACCTTATAATATTAGAGATTTGAAAGAAACATGATTATATGGAAAATCACTCTCCATTTCAGTTTCATTCTTATACTCAAAGAAGTATTTAATTTTTCATGTGCTTCATATCTTTTTAAATGCAGAATTTCATTAAATAATTTATTATGATACAATTATTCTTAATCAAAGTACTTTCTTTTGGAGGTTAAGCTTTTTTTTTAAACATATTTATATTCCACAATGTATTCAAGAAATTATTTAAAATCTTGAATTAAATTCAGTGCTTATTTGTCAAATATAAAACATGGATGGATCAAATCTTTCAAAAATAAAGCTTTCTGCATATCTCCCAAGTTTCCTAGAATAAAAATCTAGAAAGCCCAGTCATTTTATATTTCTGATCCCATGAAAACATCTTAATGACTACATGAAGAAGCACTAATAAAATTTATTAAGCGACATTTACAAAAATCTAAGAATATTTACAAACTGCTGAGCATATTCTAAAGCAGGAACAAATCATAATATAGGACAGTGCATTAAAACGTAGACCTGCGTCTGGCACATATAGCAATTTTACATTATGCTTATTCTGCTATTATGTTGTGAAAAACTCAAGAATATGTTTTATTCGGGTAATCAAATTATTAACAAACTTCATTAATGTTAAAAACAAATGGCACAGCTTTAGTATTAGTCCTTTTTGGCGAGAAATTTGTTTGGCGACATTTTGGAGCGATAAATGAAAAATTATGATAACTTTGGTAACCCTAAATACTGAGCTTCAAACATGCCGCCATTTCTGTCCACGTAACTTTAACGAATTTGATAGGTATCAGAGCTTTGATGGCAGGAGGGATAAATTGTGTGTTTTTCTTAAAGTTACTTTTGTGTTCGGAAAGCACAACATTTAAAATATTTTTTAAAAAGCCAATTTTTTTATAGTTAAAACTGGTACTTTTAATATTACATCACATGAGTCTTGACATTTTTTCATATGTCAACTCTGCATATTATTATAAACTCCACCCCCCAAGGCAAAAAAACACATTTTCAGTAGCATGAGGTAAACTTTTGGTATTTCCTTTGCTAAGGAGATCAAAATTACCATGGTCTAAAAATACTTATTTACCTCATATTAGAACTATAGGGATGTGTAATTGCATGAATTCATAGGCTCAAATCAGGACCAAAATCAGGTTTCATTATTGCTTTTATAACATTTTCATAATTTGTCTGACTATAAAAAATATAATGTTGCTTAGATTATGGAATATATTGCTTATAATTTAGAGTTCTCGGTTGATCTTTACATTACGGTAACTGGTAGTTTGGCGACATTTTGGAGGCGATAAAGGTTACTACCTGGGACTTTGGCAATAATGTGAGCAGTACTGAGTTCCGATTACGCATTATTTTGTGTGGGGGAAATGAGAGATCATTGTATATGTCATGTGATATTAATGGACGAATTACGGTTCTTTAATCGGAAAAGGGGGGAAATCGGGAAAAAATCTGGAAATTTTGTATTTGGCTTTATTCTGTGTTGTGTGAAATAGTGTTTGTGAATTTTTGGATCCCATGGCCGTAAGTAAAGTGAATTCGAAATGGGTATTTAGTGGTATTGAAAAGGATAGTAAGAAATGTTTTTTAAGGTTGTGTGAGAGAGAAATAAACATGTTTTATTATGTTATTTATTTTACCTGGTATCTTGCTTTGAAAGATAAGTATGATTTTAAAGATTTTGAAAGAGAATGAAGAAAAGTGTATCCGCCACGTAATGAAGATTCTGAAGGAGATTAGGTAAGTTAGTATTTTTAATTATTTTTATGCATTGTTGGAAATGTAAGGTGGAAAGGAATTTGGTATTATTGGGAAAATTGTTATTAGCAATGATTTAGTTTAAAGTAATTAGGATTGTAAGGTAATTTTTATTAATTGAATGTATGTGCTCATGTATATTTTAAGTGGTGTTTTTGAATTTAATTATATTTTAATGAAATGATAGTTATTTTGTGAATTTTATACTTGTAGGAATTTGGTGTATGTTTAAGTTGAAATAAATGTGCATGGAAATAATTTAAATATTTGATAATAAATATTTGTAATGCTTCATGTATGAATTCGTTGGTGACGTGTATAATGTAATAGATGATTTAGAGGTAAAAGTTTTTGGATATTTTATTTATTTTATATGTGGAAATGTTCATATTTGTAAAGGGTAAATACTTTTTCGCGATCATGTAATTTCATATATGTTCTTTTTACCGGGTTTAAAGATTGAGAAAATTGTCATGTATTTTCGTGAAATTTTTTTAATTTATGAGATATAAGCAGTGTACATGGATATAGTGAAGAGTGTGCAGAATGCCATTTTTGTGCAATTCTGGGATGTTTTTTAAGTAAAAATAAGTCGACGTGTACATGGTTCAGTGATATTTTAATGAAATGATAGTTATTTTGTGAATTTTATGCTTGTAGGAATTTGGTTTACGTTTAAGTTGAAATAAACGTGCATGGAAATAATTTAAATATTTGATACTAAATATTTGTAATGCTTCATGTATGAATTCGTTGGTGACGTGTATAATGTAATAGATGATTTAGAGGTAAAAGTTTTTGGATATTTTATTTATTTTATATGTGGAAATGTTCATATTTGTAAAGGGTAAATACTTTTTCGCGATCATGTAATTTCATATATGTTCTTTTTACCGGGTTTAAAGATTGAGAAAATTGTCATGTATTTTCGTGAAATTTTTCGAATTTATGAGAAAAAAGCAGTGTACATGGATATAGTGAAGAGTGTGCTCAATGCCATTTTTGTGCAATTCTGGGATGTTTTTTTAAGTAAAAATAAGTCGGCGTGTACATGGTTTATGTGTATGTGTTATTTTGAAAAACGCGTAAGGTGTATGGTATTGTGCACTTTTTCCGAATTTTGCAGTGAATATTTGTCATGATTAAGCAGTTTTGTTTGATAAAATTTCTAGCATAAGTATAATTCGGCTAGTAGATTGTTGGAAGAAGTGTTCAGTAGATAAGAAGAAAAGAAACATGTCTTTACTTCGTGAAGACAAAATGGCGGCGGGGAAAAAAAATAGAGGGTTGCTGTAGGGGAGTTGGTCGCCAAAAAATCGCCAAGTTACCGTAATGTAAAGATCAACCGAGTTCTCAAATTTTGTAAATCTTACAACCTAACAGCTGTATATGAATAACCTTCACTGAGTATTATTATTTTTATTAATAGTATGTTGACATAACAGTCGACTTTATATTTTAAATTTTATGCAAATTTTCTACATTACTAAAACATTTTATCTAACAGAAATCTGAATTTTTTGTAATAAAAACTCTATAATAAAAGTAAGAGTACAATTTATATATAAAAATTTGACTACATGGCAAGTACTTAGATACTGATTTCAATGTCTTTAAATGTTATTATCATAAAGTTTAGATATATTCTTATTAAGTTAAGATATACTTTTATTCTATTATAAAGTTTAGATGTACAGAACAGAAGGTACACTTTGTGCTTATGACTCAGTCAACCACTTGTGGCAAGATAACTTATGATAACAATTAAGTTCAAATGTAAAATTTAAATTCAAATAAATTTGTAGCCCAAAGGCTGCACAAATCAATTTAATGCAAAGTTGGTTAAAAACTTAACCGGCATGGAATTCAACTATCAGCAATTATAATGCAAGACTGAAGACTACAAATCTTTTATCTAGCAACCTAGTAATGTGGCCTCAAAAGGCAAAACACGGTTTGTTTTACAAAATAAAAACTTCATTTGGAATCTGGTAAGAAAACGGATGGAGGAAATTGACAGTAAAGATCCCAAGCATAAAATAACTCTGGTTACAAAATAAAGGAACGTTACAATATACTTTGTTTCCTGGTTAATTATTCAGTACATGAAATAGTGTAATGCATTTTTGTTTGCATCACATACAAATTATTTAGTTTATTTAAATGTCCAAACTGACAGGATTTTGCAAACATATTGACGATATTTTTCTACCTATAGATGCAACACTTCTTCTCTTCAGAAGTAAGATTCAGAATTAAGAAATAAGTAAATAAGAGAGAATTATGAATAGAAAATAAATACACGTGCTGGCTAGCAGAAGAAGGATGCCTTCATAAAGTACTTTTTAAGAGAAACTGGCTCAGATTCACATTACATCTACGGAAAACTACTAAAACTCCCATATAGCCAGTCTGAACTACCACTGTTCAGTGGCTATCACTCCACCACTAGTGGATTCCATTGAGTGTTCGAATTTTTCACAGAAATCATCATTTACGATGATTGTTGTATTATTACCATTGGTACAAAATTTACTCATTATGATAATTTAATTTTTGCTTTTAAATTATAATCATAAATTACTTGTAATAAATTAAGGGATTAAAAAATACACACTTCTTAATATTTTTACCATTTACAAAATTTGATCATAAAAAATATTTCTAACACTGGTACAAAACTTGCCCATTATAATTGAATTTGATTTCCTTCACTTTGAAATATTTTTTTATTTTCTTTTAATAACAGAATCTAAGAAACTAAAGTAACATATACTAGTTTAAAATGCATTTATTAACCTTTTGTAAATTTCATTATTCATAAACATAAAAATTAACCTTTTGTAAATTTAAAATATTAGCTAAGTACTAATATAATAAAATATAAATATGAACTAACTACTTAAAATATTAATGTTTAATACATTATATTTTGTAATTAAAAATATTAACATTTTGTAAATTTCATTACTCGTAACATAATAATTGTCATACATTCATTTACAGTAGTGTTTCAAGAATTTATCATAGCAGTACTAGAAATGTTGAAAATTAGAGAAAGACTGTTTATTCTGATTAAGAGCTTATTTTTTAGGACTGTTATTTAGTCTAGATCGGGTTTTGTTGACAATCCGCCATTTTTTTTCCGATCTTCAAAACCGGGTCTACCTTGGCGACCGAAGTTTGTCGCCAAATAAAAAAATCGCCAAAAGGACCAATACTAAAGCTGTTCCAAATAAATAATAATATTAGTCTATCATTATATAAAAAATAAGCAATGAAACATTCATTTTGTTGTTAACTAAATCACAACATATTTACTAGTCCTATTTCGTTAGTAAAGCAGAAAAAATTACTACTAAGTTCTACCTTTTAATAATTACTAATTTGATGATACATAATAAGAAATATTTGACAAATTTTACGTTAAGGTTCCGCTAAAAAATGAAAATAACTCACAGTCATTTAAGTCATTATTCTGGGTCCTTCTCTCTCAAAATTCAAAATGTGAGCAATAATGTTTCATCAGCGGAAATGCAGCTCACTTTTGAAATGAGAGAACACAATCCCGTCTTGGAACGCAAAGACTTTGGTAGAGTAAATATATTCTTTTCCAAGTTCCTCTTTAAGCCGCGATTAGCACACAGTAATTACGTGCTGTGAGTAAATATATTTTTTAACTTACGACGTTTTATAGCAGACGAGTATGTAAATTTACACTAAAGAAACACTGCGCTATTGCCAGATATAAAAATTAAAATATAGGGCTTTATTTTGCTACAATAGTTTGGCATCACGGTGTGCTTGTTTTGGAAAAGTGGATTTAACTGTCAAAAGAGGGACTGATACCAAATAAAATTAAAATGGAGTGTCTTATAATTGTGATCAGAGATTTTTGATTTGCTGTCATGGCATCTGAGGATAGTGTAACGTTTATTCAAAATGATCTAGCTACCTCTTCGTTCCCTATTTTTGAAGATATAAAATGCGCTGGAAAGCTTTGTGATGTGATTCTGAAGGTGTGCTATTTTGAAATTGTTTATGAATATTTACATATGCAGATAAAACAACATGGTAAAATCCTAGTATACGGTGCAGCCTTGGCGCGACTTTGAAAATTATCGTCAACACCAAAAATGATCCAAAAAACGTCTATATATATACTATACACTATATACTATGTGTGTATATACGTAGTATATACTATGTTAAACTATATATTTTCTTTGAATGACCCGATACCTACTCATCGTATATGTCCCGTTTTTACTGCTCATCATAAAGTAGCCGAATCCCGTGTGCACCGGATACTAGGATTAAACCAACAAACATTATGTTCAATATAATCGCGATGAAGAAGTGGTATATCCAGATGCAATAAAATTCACCTTTTATTTTCTTCCCCCTTTTTAGTTACTTATCAGGTTTCACATGTTGATTTTTAGTTTTTAAAATTTAATAATTCAAGTTCATGTAATTAAAAATCGCAATCCAGAAATTTCCAAAAACATTAAGGCACATTACATAAATTAGAAATTAGAGAAACATGCATCAAATTTCGCACAATGATTTTTTCGCACAATTTCATATATTTAAAAAAATACAGCCAAAAAATTTCAAAAAAAAAATTAAGTTGCATTATGTAAATTAGAGAAACAGAAAGTAAAACTGTCTATTGAAATTCCCTAAGAGAGCCGAAACATTTTAATTGACATATCCTAGTTGAACCGAGATAATCGATAAGCATAAATTTTCTGATGTAATTTTGATTTACATTGAAATGGACTGTTTGCCTAGTTTATGAAATTGCTTAAATCCAAGCTAGTTTCTTATATAAATTCTGTTGCCTTACAAGAGTATTCTCATGATATATTGAGTGAAAATATTGTCTCATGGTGCCTTGAGTTAGTCTTTTTATTAAAGGAAAAAAAAGGCTAATTTTTTCCTTTAATAAATCTTTACATGTAAAAATAATTAAAAAGAGAATAAAAACAACCATGTTATGCTGCTGAAGTTTCTTGCTGTAGAATATAATTTGTTTGAAGGTAAATATAACCACATACATTGTTGGCATATAATGATTGATATGGTAATCATGGTGATTTCATCATCCAAATGCGACTTGAATATAGATGCTTTTCATCAGCTGTTTCCAGGATATTTTATCTATGAATTTGCTGATCTGTACCATCTTTCATCTTTTATAGAAATTAATCCTTCTAACTTTTTTTGGCACTTGTGCATTATCCTGTCAACTGTGAAATTGTGGCCAAGCAGCTCAAGTTAGCTGTAGTTATGGATAAACATAACACGCTCATAGCATCTGACTTTCATTTGATGCAACTGCAAATGACTCTAGATAAGGCACATTTTGATTTTATGAACAAGGATGAAAATTTACTGTTACTGCTGTATTTTGTGTTTTGCTTTTTGGAAAAATTAGGAATTTGGAATCTGCTTTCTACAAAATAGTGAGCCATGATTTTTTTTTTTTTTAAATTATGGTATCTAACCTTAAAAAAAGTCTGTATGAATGGGCACAGTATGGTCAATTGCATATGGCTGATGAAAGAAGAGTAATAAATTGATAGATTGGAACATTTACCTGCGGGCTCATAGTCTATTAAGCAGAGCTTCTGGTAAGATTGGAGGGCCTAACAAAATACCTTATATTTCCATGCATTAGCCAAGAATTTTTGGAACTTTTTCTAAAGCTAAATTATGGGGTTTGGCTTATATATGGATCTGCTTTTGCAAAAAAAATTTTTTCTGTTAGCTTGGCGCAAATGATAAATGACCGAATATCATACTTTTTTATTTCTTTAGTTTATGTTTCTTAAGTTTATGAAAAAAAAAATGAATTTTAAATGAAATGAGTTGTTTTATCTTCAAAATTTTTATAAATCTTTTTTTTTTTTTTTTTTTTCACTGTCACCAAAACAAAAAATATAATGTTGGTGAAATTTGTACCCCATTTTCTCCACTCTTGAACATATTTTTCATTTGCAAAGAAATGCCAAACAGCCATACTGTCTTTTGAATTTTCATCAAACTTGATCACCAGTAATTTAAAAATTTGTCATATAAGAATTTCTCTTCACGCTCATCTTTCAGAGTTAATAAAGAGATACAAAAAACCAGACTACCACAGATCGTATACAAGGCAACAGACGAATGAGAAAAATATGCTAGCTTCAGCTAGCATTATGAGAGTTAAAACTGTTGTCATTTAACATCTGACGTTTTACTTTGCAATGATTTGATTTGAAAATAATCCAACCATCTCCCCAGCTTAGCAACATTTTTGCTATCATGATGACATGTTTGAATACTACAGGATTATTATTATTATTATTATTATTTAAAATTTTTATTTTGCTTCTGTACAGGTTCTGGTGTAAATTTTTGAAAAAAACTAAATGCACTGTCAGCTTATATTCAGAAATATACAGTAGGAGAAATTGATGGAAGCCTTTTTATGAAGTGCATAGACAAAGAGGATCAAATACTGATTGTTTATTAAATAAAGAAGCATCAGCTCCTTCAGAATTCTCCAGGAATGATTGGCAGAACTTCAGTGGCATTTCTGCTAGTTTTTATAGTTGATGAGATACTATTTAAGTGCCACTTTTTTGTTTGAGGACATGAAAGATATAATTTATAGCACACACACACATGAGGAGGGAAACTAGAAGCAATGCATCATAAAAGAAATTTAACATTATTGAATGTGATGTTTTGAAGCATGCCTTGTTGAACTTCAGGAAAAGAGTCAGCATTGGATAACATATCAATCTGATCCCTTGGAAGATTTTTAAGTCATAAGTTGTTATGCCAGTATTAGTAGTTACACAGCTTTTCAGAATTAAAGGAAAGGACCATGTTTGAATACAGTTTTATAGTCAAATTTATGTAAATTTAAAAATGGAAAAATGGTCTTCTGCATTTTGAAATAAATCTTACTTTAATATGGTATGTGGTCATGCAGAAGAAATGCAGACCTTACAGCCTGATTTTGTAGAATTTATGAAACTGTTCAGGTCTTGAGAAATTACACACTAGTGTTTTGAAAATGTGTTTTTCAGGTCTTGCTGGGCCTGAGGTTTGAGTTTAGTGGGATCCCTCACATGCTTAATCATTTTTATGTCTGGTGAGTAAGCTGGTTAATCCATTCAAGTGATACCTTTTGTTTCCAAGTATTCTAATATCAGAGATGTTTGATGAAGTTAGCATTGCCATCCGTTCATAAAACATCTGTGCTAGTATTACTCCTAAGCAGCCCCATATCATATGGGGTTCCAAGACTTCATATAAGGTGAAAGATATCCAATTCAGTACTTTAATTCAAATAAAATCATATTTAAAGTTATACTTCAGGCTATTATCGAAAATTGTCACTTATCTCTTCATAGTCCCATTCCTCTTGGCTCCTAATCGTGACAACAATACAAACTTAAATGGGCTGCTTGTACAAGGACTCGAACCGTTAGTTTTCTTGCATGAAATAAAACCTTGTAAAGTCTTTGGGCAGTATGTCATTTGATTTGAGTTCCTGTGGCCGCCTGAGAATTTAAAAGCAACTTTCTTGTAGCTACTTTATGGTTTCTTTGTGTCAATTATGATAGAAAAGGATCTTTGGATGCAGTTGTTGCCATTGTAGGCCTCTGACCAGGTTGTCTAACTGCTTAAAAGTGATTTTTAGTTCTTGATATGACACCTTAATGTATGTTTAATTCTTGTATAATCTCCATTGTCTAGTGTCTACCAATTAACTTGCATTTTTACTATTCACTTAAATGATGTCCATGAGTCATAAAAATCATATTACCATTAAACAACATTACAGACCCAAATTTCAACATCTATTAATTGTACGACATATTGTTAGTTGCCTAATTTGCATTTCATATGCTATGCCAAATCTATGTTGTGTTAATTTGCAAAGGTTTTTGAATATAAATGGACTCAGTTGCATGAAATCTAGATGAAAGGAATCTATTATGAAGATCTTAACTCTTGTATTAAAAAAAAAGATTGATTGAGGAATAGATAAATTTAAGAGCATAAATTTATTACCCAATCGAAGAGACATTGGCAAACTGATCATCTGAACACATTCTAAAAATGATAATTCTTTGAATAAACACATGTGAATATAATAACAGCTATATATTTTAGCTTTTTTTTTTTTTTTTTTTTTTTTTTTACTATAGGGAAAGATCATTTTCTATTTTGAAACAAATTAAATTAGCTGCAATAATTGTTAGAACAATCTAAATTGAGTAACTTAAGCATACTGCTCGTAGAATCTGATACATTAGGAGTAAAGTGAAATTACATACAGATTTTTGGAAAGTAAGTAATAAAGAAAAAGTATATCATATTTTTTAATGTAGTTATGATTTCGTATAAGTCTATTACAAATATGTATTCTGCTATCTTCTGATACTGGCACTGCATGGATGAATCCCATGTTTTCATATATTAGGCGGGAGGTTTGAAAATCATCAAAAAAGCCCCAAAAGGATGTTCTCATTGCATACTCATAAACCGCTTGCAATGGGATCCGACTCCACTGTGGTGGAGTTTTAAAATTTGAATTCTCTCAGCATTTCTTGCTGAAATGGTAACTCAGCAGCACCACTCCCAGGCATTGGGAGACAGACCGCACAGGGTGAAGAAGCCTATCGAAAAACTGCAGTTCTGGCCATCATGCTATCCCACTCGGATGGCCATGACTATCCATAACAGCGGCTGCCCTTCTGGCAACAGGAAACAGGTTCATGTTATTGTGCCCCAGAGCCATTACTGTTACTAAGACAGTGTATGCATTTGTATGAGTGAAATTATAAACTACCTTTATTATATTATAAATATTGAATTAAATAAAAATGTTAAAAGATGATATATTCAAAATTAAATTTATTTTTCAGTTGAAGTTATCTGATTAATTACGTGTTTAATTTAATTATTGCTCAGTTCAGTGTGATTAAGATGGTAAATTGTTTTAGTCTAGGGCACTTATTAAGATGGTCCTGACTGTTAGAACAAAAGGACAAAATATTATTTTACCATATACTGCACTTTTGTGAAATAAAACTGCACCGAAAAATTCTCCATTAAAAACTGTTGTGTAATTTCAGTTACATACAGTATCTGTTGATATTAAACTTTGCATAATAGTCAGATATTGTAATATTTTTATTGTGTGCTGTTATTGTAATTACACAATAGTACTTGAATTCAAAATGAAATTGTATGTTTAAATAATTTGTATAAACCTTTGAACTATTGGTTGAAATAATAATTTCATTAACTGCATTTTTAGTTGCTTGTATTTTTAACTGACTTGGGGGAAAAAAAACTGTTGCCTATTAAGAAGCAGCTAAAATGCAGGTATTTCATCATGTTTTATAAATAGTCCTCCATCTGACTATATAATTGATGTAAGTTTTGTATTTTAACTTCTAACAAATGAAATGTTTTTAATGATTGATGTGTTATACTACTGTTACCTGAATTTCAATTAGCAAAATTGGTTTGTTAAAATAATAATAACACATTGCAATACTTTTTAATTATCTGCACCCCCTATTTCAACTTTTGGTAGAATGGTCCAGTTTTGGCACAATAAACAGTAAAAGTCCAACTATCTGGCATTCAGTTAACAAGAAAGCTCAAATAGCTAGAATATTTAGAAGTTAAGAAAGTTTTCTTCAACCCCCCCCCCAAAAAAAAAAAAAAATTAGTAAAGGAGAAATTTGTAATGCTATTATAGAGCTGTTTATACTATTAACACATATACATTGTTTCCAAACAGTGTGATTTAGTGTCAGTCATGGATAAACATGATGCTGAATACAGTCATAAGAAGTTTATTTTAGTGTAATGTGAATTTGATTAATTCTCGATAAGCTAGTTTATAACAGATTGATTGTTTTTATGATTTTAGAACAAATTTTTCTCACTGATATGGCTTTTCTAATGTGAATTCCCTTTTTCATACACTCGTATCTAGAATTTTCAATGTAAGCAAAATTTAGCATTTCATAAACTTTACTGTATATATGTGTGTGGCAAATAAATAATCTGTGGATGCATGTTATTTACATGTTTCATATTGAATGGTAATTTCATTAAACAGCATCAACCAGCTGTTAAAAATGTAAGTAATGACTATATAGATTTTTTTTTCACACAAAATTTCTTGTTTCTTATAAAATATTTCTTGTACTCTGGCGTCCAAAAATTCATGCAATGCAAATTAGCACTTTTTGGAAGCATAGTTGAATTTGAGTGCCTAAAAATTGTTGTGGTTGTAAATGACAGTATGAAAATATATTTTAAAGCCAATTACTATTAACTATATGAATATCTGCTAATTAGGCAGTATTTGAACCTGACTGAAAGCATTAACCTCAATGATAGCATTCTGAAGGGTTAGAGGAAGTTGGTTCATTTAAATTTTGATACAAAGTGGATATAGCTTTTGCAAGTTAATTTTTGATGATATTGATGATAGTATTCTTGTTTCTATAGCTGAAAGAACATGAATGGCAGATAGGGAATGCTGGCCTGCTTTAAGATGTATTGAAGCAGGATAGTGAATCAAAGAAGTCATTCTTTTCTTAGGCATTGATCATTCGGTAATTTCTTGAATGTAGAAACAACTCTAAACAAGTCAAATAATTGTCTGGTGACCTCTGTCGTGTCGACTGATGCTTACAAACCTTTTTGAAGGTTGGTATATTGCTGTAGTAGCCAAATGAAATCAACGAGTGATTTTCACATCTGTTATCCATAATTCCAGCATCACTTTGTAATGACAATATTTGCTACTACTGTGTGCTGAAGGCATCACATGAAAGGGAAATTATGCCCAAAGAAACAAGATTAAAACCGTGTTGTCAACATTTTGATTGGATTGTCTCAGATTGATGCAATGAATGAGTTTACAAAGGAGTCCAGATTTGCCGTGGAATCAGATGATGAGTGTGTAAGGATCTGCAGAGAACAAGGTATATGGAATCAGACCCAAAACATCATTGAACATTTAATGCACATTCAAAAGTGGCAATTCATCATCACACATTCATCATGCATTTAGAGGTGGCAGCATCATGGTGTGGGCTGGAATTTCAATGATATATTGCACCTAATAACACATATTTATGAGAAGGCTTCATGATGGCTACTTGGTGTCAGGAGCAAGTCCTACATTATAAAATTTTATGTTGCAGCAGATGGTCCTGATTTCTTCTTTTTGGATAATTATACGTCTTCCAATTGGGCCAACATTGTTAACAAGTAGCTGCTGTACTCTTGCTACCTTAATCCTATTGAAAATCTTTGGGATGGCTTTGCGTGTGTTGCCTTTGCACATTTTACTCGGATAGTTGGAAACTATCCAAATGGAGAATGGCCATCATTTGCATCTTCAGCTATTAATCACCTCACTGAAAGCATAGGCAGTTGCTGTATGTGGAGGTCCAAAGTTTTCACATACTGTATTAATCTAAGTTTTGTTTGTTTGTTTTTTATCTTTAAAAATCAGTTTCTTAATGATCTAAATATGTCATCATTATACAGAGGCTGTTCACACATTTTTTAGACGATGTATATTGTATTCACAAAACTAAATTACATAAAATTCTTGTGTTTTAAATGTTCTATTTGACATCCCTTATTCTGAACTAGCTTTCGGCACTGCAATTTCCAGGATAATAATGCCTTTTGAAGTGGCAGAAGAGGTATTCTATCCCATTCCTCCCGAACAGCTTTCCTGTTAGGGTTTTGGGTTTAGGGTCCTGTTAGGGTTTTGGGACAACGTTTGGATAATGCAGTTTTTAAAAGTCCGAAAGCACAAAAATCCATACGTGACACATAGGGAGATTTAGTAGGGATATCAGTGAAGGGTATAATACCAGTTTTTTGTTCAATTTCTTTTAGGAAATTTACAGTGGATTTCGATGTGTGACTGCTAGCTTTGTCCTGATGGAGTCTCGCAGATTGATGGCACTGTGGGTAAAGCGATGCTCTTTCATTCAGAAAAATTGGTGATAAAATATGTTCCTGATAGTATTTGGAGTTAATCTTGACATTTTTTTGCAATTTCTTTATTTTTAATTTGCCATTATAAGAAAAACCAGCAACAATCATGAATCCCTTAGAAAAACTTTCTTTCGATTCTTTGAACCATGTACTTAAATTTTTTGTTATAGGAAATTAGATGGAATCAAAAGGTTTGTTCATTATATCCAAAGGTTTGCTGTAAGCCGGGTTCACTAAAATGGGGATTGACTGTATATAATTTAGTGTGATATAGTTTTGTTGCTGTTTTTATTGACATTTTAATAATTATTGAGACACTTCTCTCATTTTCAGAATTGTTTAAGAAGAATATATTATGTTGAATTGGAACATTAGTAGGATTGCCAATTAATATAAAATTTTCATGAATGACTGATATTGTGAAATTTATCTTTTAGGTTGAAGATCAGTGCTTTTATGCCCATAGGGTTATTTTAGCTGGCACCATACCATACTTTCATGCTATGTTTACCCATGATATGGTTGAAAGTACAAAGAATGAAATAACTATCAAAGAAATAGATCCTGAGTATGTAATAACATTTTTAACTGTGCTTTCTTATTATATATCAATAATGTAAGCATACAAATTCTAAAATAAAAATTTTAAATCATTGAGCTCTTTTAAAATGTATGATTGTTTTAAAATGCCAATTTTTTGTCCATATAATGAAATAAATTGATGTTTTATATTCTTCTCTATTTAAATCTACTTGGTAAATGGTCACCATAGTAGGTGTGCAAAATAGCAGTGTTATAAAATGTGAAGCACTCATGATATCATTGCTTTTGCATTGTATGTAAGGAAGAATACTGATGTTTTCATGCCAGTTTCAGTTTATAAAATACAGTGGTCTGTATCTATCATGGTGTACATTTTGTTTGGACATGAAAGATTTTATTTTGTATATGATATTTGTTTGGAATATGACTTAAGTTCAGTGAGTTGTATAGGTTTTATATGATATATGTTAAAATATTCATTTTTTTTAATTAAATAGGTTTTTAGGTAGGTTTTTTAATTGGCTGCCATAAATTTTTATTTCTTTTTAAACAATTATATCTAATTTATACTGTTAAATTTGAAAACAAGTAAAATTTTATGTAATCCTATATTCACTTAGGAAATGGAGAAAAATAAATTTCTCGGATAAGACTTGGGGGGGGGAAGAGGAAATTAAATTTGCTTATAAATACAGGGAGGCTGAACTGATATAGTATGCATTGTAAAATTTGTTCTGAAATTATAGAGAAATTTACTATTTTTTAATAGCACTAAGTATGATAAAAAGTGTTTTTGAAGATTTTAGCTGTCCTAAACATTATTCTTGAAAGCACGTTCCATGTACTCTTTGCCATAAATATGATTTTTGGTACTATTCCGTTTTGAGTACCGTAAAAAATTGCAGTGAAAAACAATGCGCAAAAGCACCAAATCTAGCAAACATGCCCATTTAACAGCAAGCCAAATCTAGCGTACGTGCTAAGTTCAAATTGCGTAAGTTTAGATAGTTCTATATTTATTAAGATGCCATTGAAATACTAGTTCTGTTTTTAAATCCTTTTTTGATATCCTATGAATTTAACAATTTGGGAATTGCCCATGACGAAAAGTCTGCAATCCATGTACACATCGACCTATTTTCACTTTAAAAAAAAATCCCAGAATTGCACAAAAATGGTACTACACACACCGTTGACTTTATCTATGTACACATCGCCCTATTTTCACTTAAAAAGTAAAAGAAAATTGACAAAAATTAAATTGTTTTTACCATTATAAAAAGCGCCAAACAAATAAATGGGCGATTCTGCACTTTACCGAGAATTTTTGCAAAGAAAAGGCATCATTCATTATAGAAAATTATGTTTGAATAACCAACGAGATGAAATTATGCTTTAGCGATAAGTCGGTAGCGAAATAGCGATGCAAGAATTCATTCAGTTATGTTCATTCACTTTTTTTTATATAAATTATAATAATGATCTGAAATAGTTATTTACTCTTATGCTTCCATTCAATTATGTTTAGCCTTTTTTTTTATATAAATTATAATAATAAAAAAGTATTATATGAAATTAACCTTTCATCTAAATTAAAACAATAATCTTTAAATAGTTATTTACTATTATACTTCCTTTCTTGTGTTAGGGTTGCCGCAATTATTTTTGGCAGCACTGGCATCAACAATAGTTTGGCGATTTTTTACGGTCCTCAAAAAGGAATAGTACCTGATTTTTTTAATCCCTTATAAGATATAGTATACAAGATAAAAGACATGAGGTACAAGATATGCCTACTTAATATAATTACAAAACACAATTTAAATTAATTATTATCACATTTTGTTAACTAAAATTAAATATTAAAGAAAAGCTCAAAGATTCATTATTAATTTAGTTGTAAATTATGAGTTTTTAAAACTTTTATTGACTTTTGTGAATGAAACTTTAATACAGTATTTTGCATGACAAAAACAAGCATGCCTAGGCAGCTGTTGACTGTCTGCATATCATAAAGAAATTTATGAAAATTTGAAATCAATTCCTCCCATGTATAAAATACAGTAGTCATAAATGGATGGTTAAAGAGATCAGAAATAGGATTTATTTTTTAATGAGTTATATAGTGTAATTTTAATTATCTGGGTGCATATTGTTTGCGTATGGCATGCCTGTGCATGCACACTCAATGCTACGTATGGAAGTGTGTAAAAAAGGAACATGTGCAAGTTCAGTCACGAAGTTCACGGAGTCACAGTTCTTTCTAATATAGAAATTGTAGATTTATCTGATTGTGAAAAAGTCAAGGAAATAACTGAAGTTGTATGCCAAAGCATTGAAAATGTAAAATTTTTTAAGATGTTGATCAGGAAAACATCAAGGAATGGTTTGATGGCCATTTAACTGAGCCAAGCTTTCAGTGTTTAAATGATGTGGATGATTTCATTTCAAATATCACAAAAACAGAGTGGCAGAGAGGGATGCTGATAATACAAGTGAAGAAAGAACATACTGGCAATACTTTTTTAATTTCAAGTGTAAAATAGTAGTAAAATTACATTTGTTAATGTATTTATTCCATCAATTACACATGGAAATTACATAAATTCAGTTACATTATTTTGTTTTGATTGTCCAGAATAACATTTGCTATCATAATAGGTCTCGCATCTTTATTGGAAAATGCCTTTTGGTATATTTTCTTCAAACGGAAAACTTTGATAATGCATCTTAAATTTTTTATCACACTTTGACCCGTATGCTGCAGTTCTGGAGTGGTATTTTTTTTGGAGGGGGGGGGGAACTCTAACATTTTTGTGCATGTCTTTGGTATCTTGAGAGTGAGCATTGCAGTTGTCTATCAGTAGACCAACTTTTTGTTTCTGTACACTCATTCATTTATCTAAATTTAAATGTCTGAGGTTATCCATGAGTTCTTGTTGAAATCATAATCTATTTCCAGTGATTTAATACTTCTAAAACATCTTGGATGTTTACTCTTTCCTGTAAGTAAATGTTTCAGTGTTTCATTTCCTTTAACTGTAACTGTAACTGTAACTTTGCTGTGCTTGCTTCCAAAACATTCTCTCTCTCTTTTTTTTTTAATGTATAAGATGTATGAGGGAGCCTTGAAAATGCAGAAAAGCTGTAATATTGTGTTATATACATCATAATTTAACTTGAAAGCAGATACAAAATGAAACAAGCTGCCTTCTTTTGCTATAATTGCTTGCTTTCAAATCATTAGCAAGGAGATGTCAGATGGAATGTAGTAGCCTTATTTCTCTAAAAAGTGAGTGCACACTTGTGCTGCCCTATAGAGGCATACTGTTGAGCCCTATAGAGGCTGCCATCACTGTATTTGCCAAGAGGCTGAAAATTTTGTTTAGATGCCACAGCTGTTAATTAACCCCTAATGGTAATTTTGTCTTAACCGCTTCCCTTACACATTTTTTTGAAAAAAATTGCAAGAAATCATCACATTTTTTATTTTATTATTAAATACAAGGAAATGAAACAAAACAAAATATGTAGGTTTTAAGTTGAATTTTTAACAGGTATAAAAGCATTTAGTTTTAATATTAGTTTACTATCCCAAGTTATCTCGGGCAAATAAAAAAATTAAATACCGTATTTGACGACATATAAGACGCACCCTTATTTAGACAGCCACACACAAGGGAAAAAAGTTTCAATAGCGTGGTTTCTTTTAGTTCTCACATTTCGTAAAAGCCAAATAAACAATTATTGAATGCAATTACCTTCACGTATAAGACAAAGATAACTTTTTGAGACCAAATTTAGGAAAAAAAATGCGTCTTATATGCCGTCAAATATGGTATTAATCATTGTATGAGAGTTTGTGAAACAAGGGACAACACAAAGTGATACCTGACATATATCTCACATATACCTGACTGATATCTGGTCTCTTTTCTTACTTTCTTACCTCTGGAATCTCTTTTATGGGAGCACAGAGAACACTGTCTCATTGGATTTGATTTTTTTTTTTCAGTAGCAAGAATAACATCTGGAAAATGCCTTGAGGTTATAATCACTATCGGAAAAATCATCGCTTTCGCTATCTTGCATCATCGCCATTATTTTACTTTTTTCAAGGCAATTATCATTCTTTATACATTACTAATCCACAAGCCAACGTATACTAGACAATATGGAAAACACGTGACCATTCCCGCCAAAAGAACCGGGAAACCAACAAAACTTGGCGAACTACCAATAAAAGCTGAATATTTCCTTTCATTTCCTCCAGGCCAAATAAAACTGTGATAAAACAAATCATATTGACAAATTCTGCTTTGCCCGAGTTTTCTCGGGATAATAATTAACTGCAATATATACGAATTTGGGATAATCAGGCAAGCGGTTAAACATCTACTTCAGGCTGGATGTCAGGTGTGCTCAAGTAGTTTCATAGCAAACTGAAAAAGAATTGAAACTTGCTGTGCCACTGCTAAATCTACTGTTATCTCAGGAACATGTCCGCATCCTGTTTTCAGCTTGTCTTCTTCTTAGAGGTGCTCACAGGGGTCCTGTACCATGGGTTTTCCTGGTATCTGCTGATAAGAGAATGGCATCTTTCTTCGGTGAACATCAATGGAAACATGTAGGGTCTTTTTCTCTGTGGTGATTTAAATAGCAGTTCATCTGCTACCCAAGCTAAGTACTGTTTCATATGTTTTTTAGCTGTACTGAGCCATCAATTAACAGTAATGATGCCTTGGGGAGATTTTATTATTATTTTTAAGAATGAGAAATTCACCTTGTGTGTTTTAGAGTTAAATTTATCTAATCTTTTATCTGTGTTTTAAGTTTCCTTTCTAGATTAACGTTAAGATAATTATGATAGTTTGCAAGTTTGTTGTTATATTTTATGTTGAAACATATCTGTTTACTGGGGGCTGGTTATTATTTTTTAAGATGCATTTCGACTGTATAACATAAATAAAAGTTTTATTACTATGTACATAATATTATTCTTGATTTTGTCATTTAAAATTATGTAATTCTTTATTATTATTTAAACCTTATTGATTTAAAAGTAACTTTATTTAACAGTGCATTGGAATTACTGATCAATTTTGCATATAGTGGGAAAGTTCAAATAACCACATCAAATGTCCAGTCTTTACTTGTTGGTTCTTCTTTTCTTCAGCTTAGTAAAGTTAGAGATGCTTGTTGTGAATTTTTAAAGAAAAGGTTTGTGCTTGTTTCTTAATTTTTTCCCCCTAGATCTAGAGTGAGTACTGATAATTTTATCAAGAGTATTTTGGAAAAATAAAATTATATAAATCATGTTTATGTGCCCAAACTGATAATATAAAAAGTATTGCATTAAATATTACTTCTGAATTATTATATTTAATTATTTTTGCAGTATTATAACTTATAGTGCTATAAAAGATATTTTTACAGTATTGTATCTGATTTAGTCTGTAGATGTGATCAATACACAATATTGAATGAAGAAATATTTTAAAAGTAGAATCCATTTCTCATATGTTTATAAGTTGAACCAATGTCTGTATAGAAAGGCAAAAATTATGTACAGGAGTTATTAATTCAATGAGTATGAAATGGGCTAGATACTAGTAGATACTAAATACTTGACTTAATATTAGGCTAAACATTTGGTTATATGGCTAATGAATTTGAGACTTTTATGTAAGATAGTCATTATATTGATTATGTAATATAGTCAAATCTTATGTAAGATAAACATTTAAATTAATGAGCAACTCTTTTATAACATCCTGGATGTATTAGAAATCACTGAATAAATAGTAGTAGAAGTAATTGTAAAAGTGTTAAGAAGATGATCTAGGAAAGAAGATTCAGGAGGAAGGATTGGAATTTTAACTAGTAGTTTGATATCGGTTTTCTGTGTAAAACTTAATTAATTCTATTTGTATAAAAAATTCGGGTGCTTTCTGATTATCTGTAAATTAAATAATGAAGAATCTGCATGAATGTATGTATGTTTCTTGTGCTGCGCAAAACAACGGTACCTAGAGACATCAAATTTTCAGTAAGTTGTCCTGCACTAGAATATTGGGATCTGGAAGCCCAAATTTAGAATTTGTTTTATTACCTGTTTCATTTTTTGTAAGACTTTAAAGAATTTTTGAATGAGAAACTCGGCGATTTCAAAGCGAGCAACCAAAAAAAAAAAAAAAAAAAAAATCCAGCACGAGACTGTGTACCTGAAATTCTAAAGATATGCTCATTTTAAAATGATTTTGTGATATTGCAGTTGAATTGAATTTTATGGTTTATGTGCGAAGAGCATGATATTTAATAAAGAAAGGTAGCACATAAAACATTAAAAAAATGCTTCTTTGAGCGTAATATAAAATCTGAAAGCAGTCAGATTTTTTTTTAAATTCTTTTTAGCCCAGACGGGATATTAATTTCATTTTGGTATTTTGCATTGATTGACTGTAAATGTTGGTTCACTTTTCAAATTTTTGCCACCAAATATTAGAGCCCTGTGTTATATTTAAAGAAATTAAATAATGAAGAATCTGCATAAATGTATATGTATATCAGGGGTGGCCAAAGTGCTGCTCGAGAGCCTGATACAACTCTCGCAGGCAATTTGTGCGGCTCGTGCATATAAAATATATGTATGAAATATGGTAAACTAAAACTATTCAGTGTCCAAAAAGAAGTAATTAATTAGTTTAGACTCTTTTTACAAAGTTATCAGAGATTTTATATTTAAAACCTCCTCCACTACTTCTATAATGATGTAAATATGAACTTGTGGCTTTTAGAAAATCTAGATGCGGCTCTCGAACATTCCTGAATTCAGAGTCGTAGCTAGGGTTTTCAGCGCAAATGGGCAACTGAAGATTTCGTGCCCCCTACTGCCTGCCAAGGATGGAAAACATGTAATTCTAAAATGTCGTAACATCAGTTTGGCGCCTCTTTTATTCTGCGCCCGGGGACAGATGCCCCTCTTGCCCCCCTCTAGCTACGCCCCTGCCTGAATTCAAACATGCAGCTCTTACTGACATGAAGTTTGGCCAACCCTGGTATATATGTTTCTTGCATTGTGATTAAACGATGTTACCTAGAGTCATCTTTTGTTGATTTTAAGACTGCCTACGATTCAATAAACAGAAAATATTTAATCGAAGCTATGAGAGAATTAAGCAATACCTGAAAAATTTATAAATTTGGTTGCCATTACTCTTACTGAGACAAAACTTAGGGTTAAAATCCAGAATAATTTTTCTGAGCCTATTGTGCTTTCAAATGGGGTCAGACATGGTGATGCACTGACCTGCTTGCTTTTTAACCTTGCCCTCCAAAAACTCATAAAAGACTCCAACATTAGTACTCGTGGAACTATCTTTAACAAGCCTGTTCAGATTTTTGCTTTTGGTGATGATTTCGACATAGTCGCATGCACTTCCGAGTCACTTAGAGAGGCTTTTACATCTGTAGAGGCTGCATCTAGCAATCAACCAAAATAAAACTAAAATGCATGCCATGTGGTAATAACAGCAGCTCCTATTTTAAAATTGGAAATTACAAATTTGAAACTGTTAGCAAATTTAAATATTTAAGATCAGAAGTTAATATTCTCAATTAACTTTATTTAATGCCTTTATTTATTTAACTTTATTTAATGATTTAATGCCTGAGATCTGTAGTAGAGTCACAAATGCTAACTGATGTTTTTTTGGTCTAAAAAATACTTGAAGTCTAACTTCACTAGCAGAAAAACAAAGATTTTAATTTACAAAAGCTTAATCAGACCCATTCTTACATACTCTGCTGAGATCTGGGCAATGACAGAAAAAGCTAAAAGTATCATTTCTGTCTTTGAAAGAAAAAATTTGAGAAGTATTTTTGGTGGCATAAAATGTAACACTATCTGGAGAAGAAAAACTATATAAATCTTTTAAAGAAATAGATATAGTAAAAAAAGAAATAGATATAGTAAGGATTCAGAGGATTAAATGGGCAGGAAACCTGTGCAGAATGGATGAAAATCGAGTAACTAAAAAGATCTTCTCGACCAGATTATTCGGCATCCAGAAAAGAGGGAGACCTAAACTTAGGTGGCTTGACTGTTTGGAAACAGACTTTAGAATTTTAAAAATAACCAATTGAATGGCCATGGCCAGGGATAGAAGAGCTTGGAATTCGATTCTGAGGGAGGCAAGGGCCCATCCTGGGCTGTCTGGCCATTGAAGAAGAAGACCTATAGCCATCAAATTTTGAGTAGCATAATCATCCACTGAATATGGGCATCTGGAAGCCCAAATTTGAAATTTGAAAATTTGTTTTATTACTGATTTCATATTTTGTAACACTTTAATTTTTTTTAATTAACAAACTTAACGATTTCAAAGTGAGCAATGCCAACATTGTATGGAAAAAAAATTTATCTCCAGCGCGTAAGACTGTGTATCGAAAATTCTAAAGATATGCGCATTTTAAAATTATTTTGTGATATTGCTGTTGAATTAAATTTTATCGTTTAAGTGCGAAAAACATGATATTTAATAAATAAAGGTAGTGCACAAAATGTTATAAAAACGCCCCTTTGGGTGTAATGTAAAATCTAAAAGCTTTCAGACATTATTTTTTTTTTTTTTTGGTTCTCTCTCTCTCTCTCTCCTTTTTTTTTCCTGTGCGCAGTGTACATTGGTAAAGCTGTTGTAAAGCTCAAGATCAAAATATTTAAAATGCTGAATGTGACCAGACTATTGAGCTCAGATAAAAGAATTAATGAAGCATTTTAGTCAGAGAATATAAATGAATGTATCCCTGTTGAGTATTACGAGGGCCATCCAGGAAGTAGATTACGTTTCCGTCTGTGTCCGCTAGGGGCGGGGCTAGCGCGGCCATCTTGGGGTCAGAGCGTTGCGCAGCTCAGTCTGCATCTAGCCGTGCTATTGAGAGGTTCGTGCTGTGCTCCGTTCAGATACTGTGACGGTTTGAAATGTCTGCGTTAATTGAAAATCCCGCGAGCTGCGAGGTGCGCTCAGTAATAAGGTTTCTGACTGCAAAAAACTGTAAACCGATAGAAATCTATCGGCAGCTTCGTGAAGTGTATGGGGACAACATTATCACTGAAGGTGGAGTGCGTCAGTGGGTCATAAGATTTCAAAATGGCCGAACCAATGCTCACGACGAAGATCGAAGTGGGAGACCCAGCATAGTGACCGCCGAACTTCTCGAAAAAGTCGATGCTAAAGTCCGTGAAAATCGAAATTTCACAATAACGGAACTTTCTTTGAGTTTTCCACAAATTTCGCGAAGTTTGTTGCACGAAATCATCAGCGAAAAGCTTGGTTACCACAAGTTTTGTGCAAGATGGATTCCAAAAATCTTGACAGAGGACCACAAAAATCAGCGAATGGCTGCAGCGTTGAACTTTTTGGACGCTTACCATAAGGATGGTGACTCTTTACTCGATCGCATCGTTACTGGTGACGAAACATGGGTGAAACATGTGAACTGTGAAACGAAATTGCAATCAATGCAGTGGGGGCACACAAGTTCTCCCCAAAAACCCAAGAAATGCATGCAAACAATGTCGGCAAGGAAGATGATGGCGACTGTTTTTTGGGACAGAAAAGGTGTAATTTTGGTGGACTTCCTGGAAAGAGGCACTACAATAAACTCTCAAAGGTATTGCCAAACTCTCCAAAAACTCAGAAGAGCAATTCAAAACAAGCGCAGAGGAATGTTGAGCTCTAAGATCTTGTTGATTCACGACAACGCCCGGCCCCACACGGCAAATGTCACTCGTAAAGTTCTTGAATCTTTTAAGTGGGAGTTGTTTCCTCATCCGCCGTACAGTCCCGACCTGGCACCGAGCGACTTCCACCTATTCCCAGCAATGAAGAAGTGGCTGGCTATGCAGCGTTTTGATGACGACGCACAGCTGCAAGAAGAGGTAACGAAGTGGTTGAAGGCGCAGGCGGCCGAATTTTTCGACGAAGGAATTTCCAAGCTCGTACATCGCTACGATAAATGCCTTAATTTGTATGGTGACTATGTAGAAAAGTAGTATTTGAGTGTGGCTTTCATCTGTATATAATAAAATTTGTTTCCTATACTTTATTTTTTTATTCCAAAACGTAATCTACTTTCTGGATAGCCCTCGTATATACAGACATTTGCAATACTTAAAATGATTCTGAAAATAATTGTAAATCTTTTAAATAGTGTAGAGCGTATGTAAATAAGTAAAATTTCAAGGGGACTTTATTCATGAAAACATGTTTATTGAATAATGAAAGAACAGTGAAAACTAAAAGAAGATCACCAAGGCAACACATGATCTCCAAGGCACAGACGATCTTTTTCAACTCTCACGATAATAGCTCTAGCAAATTTATCTGGATCTGCCTGTGGTTGCCATCTAGTTTTGAAAATGTGGCCTAAACATCTGTTGTCATATGAAAATTAAAATTTATCAGTGTGCTGAATCAGCAGTTCTTCCCTTTTCAAAAGTTGTGACTGAATAAAAATGTATCAAAATTTGACCTCATATTTTTTGTTGTGTTTTAAAATGTTCTGAATCATAAGAACATTTTATTTTATCTTTGGAAGCAAGTAAAAGTTAAAATTATCTTTTGTTTGTTTGTAAAGATTTAGAGGTCCTTCTTTGTTTAAGTGGCTACTGTGTGAACCTTTGACGATATCCAAAATTTTCATGTTACGAATTAGGTGACTAAAGATGGTGGATGCTTTAGAAAGAAAGTACCGAATTAGATGTATACTTCTTTTCTAATATGATTATTGGATTTTAAATCCACTAAACACATTTGGCTAAAACTTATTTATTCCTCACTTTTTTATGCACAATGTGCAGAATAAATGAATATCAGATTATATTTAAATATGGCGCTAGACGAAACCTGCTCTTGGAAAATTCTTACGAGTCAACTTGAATTAAATTTTAATAATTTACAAGTTCTTCAATAAGGTCAAAAAAGTGTGAGGCTTTTTACGAAAAGGGGAAAATGTGAATGAATATCTATTAGCTGTTACAACTTATTTCTGCCATTTTTCATTTGAGTTGATAATTTTTGGTGATATTTCTCAGTCTTTACTCATCTAAACTACAATGAATAAAATTTCTTTTGAAACTTCTGAGCTAGTTTGGTTGATAATGTTTAAGTACTCAGGATAAAAATGCTATAAGATAAGGTTATAAAAGACATAGCTAGTTATCAGTTATCTTGGGCCTATTTTTTCTTGAGGAGAGGTTTTTTGCCAAGAAACAAAATAATGAGTTGATGAGTCAAATAGCGATTTCCTGGAGATTGGAAGGATCCCCTTAATCCCATAAGAAAACAGGAAAAGCTAACTAATCATGCAGACAGTTACAGGCTAATAGCCTTGACTAGCATTTCATTCTAGATTATGGAGAGGATTGCCCTGAGTAGACTTAACTATTATCTTGATTGAAACAACTTACTTCCTTTTGAATAGTATGGATTCAGGAGGGGAAACTGCACAAGGGATAATGTTTTATTTTTTTATTCAGAAGGTCAGGGATGCTCAGAATCATAGTCTCACAAACCACTCTGTGGCTGCCTTTCTTGACCTATCTAAGGCTTATAACAGGGTTTGGAAAAACAAACTTCTTTGGGAACTAAATAGCAATTTTAACATCAGGAGGAAGATCATACCTTGGATTGCTGACTTTCTAGGGGCCAGATATATTAGAGTGAAGTTTAGAGACAGTATTTCTGGAATACTCAGACTAAGTCTGGGTATTCTGCAGGGATCTTTGTGTAGGCCCACACTGTTCTTCCTTTCAGTTTCTAAGACTTATAACAGGATTTGGAAAAACAAACTTCTTTGGGAACTAAATGGCAATTTTAATATCAGGAGGAAGATCATACCTTGGATTGCTGACTTTCTAGGGGCCAGATATATTAGAGTGAAGTTTAGAGACAGTATTTCTGGAAGACTCAGACTAAGTCAGGGTATTCTGCAGGGATCTGTGCGTAGGCCCACACTGTTCTTCCTTTCAATTTCTCGAACTAAGGTTTTGACTAAGGCCATTCACTGTATGGGTTTTTGTATGCTGAGGATATAATTATGTGGCACAGCAATTCAAGTCTCATCTCTGCTCAGGAAGATATTAACTCATCCCTCATAGATCTTGAGAATTTTGTTGAGATGCACAAGTTCATTTTCAATTCCTTACAGTCTGTATCCAGTATTTTTACCACCATTAGATATCTATATAACCTGGAACCTGACATCTTTCTACTAGGCAGGAAACTGAATTCTGAAAATCATCCTAAATACGTCGGTCCGAATTATTATTCCAAAATATATATAAAATCCAATATATATATAAATATATATTTTGGATCAGATCCTGGGCCAGGTTCGTACTTATAGTTTGGTTTTAAGAGATAAACAGGAACTCAACATTAAACTCAACTCAACAACAGAACAACAAGTATGTGTCTGGTAGAGACTGGAGTGCAGATACTTGGACCCTGAGAAAAACATACATTGCTCTTATTAGGCATGTCCTGGAATATGTTGTTCTGGTGTATCAGGATGCTTCTGTCAGCAATCTAGATAAACTGAAAAGGGTACAACTGTTGGCTGACAGAACCATTAGTGGGCTCCGCAATTGCTGCCTGAGGGACATTGTCCTTATTGAGGCTGACCTTCAAACCCTCAGACTCTAGAGTAGGCATCTATTGACTGGATACTTTGCTAAGCTCAGCAGTTATGGTGATCAGCACAGGACCTCTAGGTATGTACATAACTGTAACAGCAATTGTCATCTGAAGAGAGAAAGCCCCCCCCCCAGCCATGCTGAAAGGTAGGGATGGCTGCAAAGTGATATTGAATATGTCTCGCTAGCCTGCTGTTTGGAGTTTAGTGATAGAGTTTTCTTTAGGACCAAGAAGTTAGTTCTCGGAAGAAGTTCTTTAGTTCTTATACTAACAAAGGTACTCAACACCCTGATTATCTTATAAAGCTGGCTTTGGAGGCTGTTCACAAAATCCTCAGTGATGTATTGCAGATTTATGCTGATAGTAGCAGGGGTGACAATGGTAACTCGGGTAGTGGAATTTTTATCAGGCAGGGGAATGGAATTAAGATTTCTAGGAGAAACCGTGACTACTGCTCCATTTTTTGGGCAGAACTCATTGCTGTAGAAGAGGCCTTGAGTTATCATGTCAAAGAGGGAGTTGATACTGACATCGAGATTTTGAGCAATAGCCGGAGCTCGCTATAATATTTGCCTGAGTGGTGGAAACTTGGAGGCAGAATTACTTTGAATATTGTCCAACATTTGGGTTGCTTCTGTGCCCATAATAAGATATTTTTTCAATGGGTGCCTTATCATGTGGGGGTTTGTTGTAATGAGATAGCAGATGGATTGGCCAGGGAGGGCAGGCTTAAGGAGTCTCCTGATGGTGGCCATCTTTCTTTCCCAGAAATTTTTTAAAAAGGGCCAAGTTAGAAATCAGCACCTTCTGGAGAAAGGCCCTCATACATGAGTGGTATGTTAGTAACCCCCTGGTGCTGCCCTGACACAGACAAGCTATAGATTTCAACAAAAAAACTCTAGCTAGGCTCTGCACTGGTTATTTGCTTGTTCTACGTTTTGTGTTGAGCATTAAAGTCTATCCCTTCTGCCTGAAATGAAACTTGACCCAAGCCACTCCTGCTCATGTCTTGTCTTGCATTGATTGCTTGAGGAGCCAACTATTGTCCTGTCCTGGAATTCTTCTTTGGGGTTTTGAAGTTCACGAGCTCATGGATCTGATCTGTTGTTGGGGTCAGTTGGGTGGGATAAGCCACAAGCAAACAAAGAGAAACAGAATATCAAAAGTAAACTATAAACTACTTCTAAGTCCTTTTACTTGAAAAGCTTTGTATGCTATACAAACAAAAGATAAAGTATGGGAGAAAATAGTAAGAATAATGCATACAATTCAATGAAGGAAAAGTTTCAAGAAGCAACTTTTACCAGTGGAAACACAAGTTCTGAAATGTTACAATACCAGTTTACACAATACTATCCTGGCTAATGTGTCATTATTAATTATGTTCTTGGCTACTAAAGTGAAGAAAAATAGTTGCAAAGTTGATGTACTGAATGATCAAGAGAAAAAAAGTGCGAAGGATTGTCACTGGGGGATAGCCCTTTTTGGAACGAAGAATGTGTGTGTGTGGGATTATGGCAAAGCCTCGAGGGCTGTCTGCCTAAGGGAAGGGATGCCTTCGTGGAGAACTTTCTAAGGGAAACTGGCTCGTATACATGTTAAACATGGGAAAAACCACGAAAACGCCCATGCAGCCAGCCCGTTCATGGGATTTGAACCCTGAACCCCGGGCCGAACTACCAGTTTTCAGCGACTTTACCGCTCGGCCGCTGGTGGACTTGGAGCAAAGAAAAATGAAGATAAAAGGCAGATAGAAATAGATAAGTAAGAATTACCAAAGTGTAATTGGAAATGTTTGCCAAAAAATATTATTGCCAAGAAAAAATATCACTGGGATAATGTTACTTGAGATAACCAGCAAGTACAAACTTGTAAAGCTTTTATAATTTTGATTTATCTGTTTCATGAAATTCATTTCTTTAAATCTGAGAAGTATTACATATTTTTGAGTCTGTGCTTTTAATACAATGTTACTATATCTGTTTCTAAGGTAGAAGTCAGATATAATCAAATTAAATAATTTTCAGAGTTTTCACAGGTTGTAGGTATAGGAACAGATTGTAGGTACAGGAAGTATAGGTAAAAGGAGAGCACTGATGTTCATTTAATGGCCAAATGGTATATTCTTGGACAGATAGTAATGTAATAAGTGAATTTATTTGCAGATTCTGTTAAGTGATATTAATTTATTCATATGAGAACTTTCCTTTAAGATGGGAAATAAGTAATGGGAATGCTGAGACCACAACAGAAGAAAAATTTAAAACATGTACTTTAATTGTGCATCTGCTATCAGAAAAGTTGTTAGAAGTTTTGCTGATTTTGAAATGGTACTCGACTTGGATCATAGACCCCAATCTGAGTGCATATCCAGTATTGATAATGATCTAATACATGCCTTAGTTGAAAATAACTCAATGGTTTCAAGCAGGGAGATTGTTGAATTGCTAAAAATTGGTAATTCTTTTAAAAATTGGTACTGCCAAGTAAATTTAGACTTATTTCTACTTAATACATAGATGTTGCATTGTTTGATAGAAAAAAATTAAACTTTTTTCATTTGTGACATCTTTTTATCATTCAGATTTTTTTCATGATGCCTGATATTAAATATAAAATAAAGATATAAAAATAAATATTTTCCAATTTATTTCTCTAGCAAACAGTGCCTATGAAAAGAAGTTTTAAGATCTGTTCCATGCTTACAAAACTTAATGTAAGAAAGTCACATTCTAATGAGATGGATGTGTTTATTTTATGTTGTTGCAATATTTGAGATTGCTGGATGAAAAGTATCTTCAGCATTTTTCACCATTGAATGATATTTGATGAGCTGAAAAAGTAATATGTGTAAATATGTGGTGCTGAATGGTAAAAGAACATTTAATGTCATTACAGAAATTGTGGGGAATTCACTGTGAGCTCCAGTCTAAAATTTAATCAAGAATTTTTGTGGGAACTCAAGTTTTAAGTCACTTAATAACTCGACAAATTTCTCTTGGGTTCTATATGACAGGTGATTAATCTTATCAATGTCAATAAAAAGGAGTTTATGAATCCAAGATAACTTTTTGAAATAAAAATTCAAAATAAAGCAAGGATTCTCACCCAGAGGGTAGTTCCCCTCAAGAGGGAAATTTCATAGTTTCCGGGGAGAATTGGTCAGCCTTTTATTTCATTGTCAAGTATTTAATTTTAGTTTCAGATGTACAAAAAGTAATCTAAATCTAAATAACTGTGCATATGTATTTTTTGAGTTTTGGAAAGGATGGGGAATAATCTTCTAGAAATAGTGAAAGGGATGCATTAGGTAAAAAAGGTTGACAATTACTGATATAAAGTATTTACAGAACTGTGTTTCTATGGTTTTTTAAGTGATCTATAGAAGTTTTTGCAATAAAAGTTTTACAACTGTATTTTTAAATGATAAAATTGTCAATAGCCGAAAACATTTGAGATGAATAATTTTCCACCTTAATCTTCCAAATGCTGATCTAGTTATTCAATCCTTCAATTTTATCACATAAAGAAAATATATTATTTTTCTTTGAAGAGAGAGGTTGAAATCATTTAGTTTCTCAAAAAAAAAAAAAAAAAAAAAAAAAAACTCACAGTTAGCACAATTTTCATAGTCATAAATTATTTTGAAAAAGACCAGCATGATAACATTATTGTTTGATTAAAAATTTAATAATTTCATCCTTTAATAGCAATAATAAATTTCACCTTTTGACAACCTTCTTACTTCTTTGTGTAATATATAGATATATATATATATTATTAGGAGTCCATCTCTTTGCAGAGATTTGAAAATAAATGGCTGTTAAGGGCACAACATTTGATAAAGTTTATAATTTTGATAGCATCCTGAAATATCTTTCAAATTTTCAATTTGCTATTTTTTTCTGCAAGGGCTCTTGACGAATCAAGCAATATGTAAAAATTACATGATCATTACCTACACTTTAAAAAATGGTTTAAAACCAATATTTTTGCTTGTCATTACTTTTGCACTATCTGTACATACTTAAGTGCAATTTTTCCATTCTAAACCTTCAAGTTTAAACAGTTTTGTCAGCTTTACTATATATGTCTTTTCTAGTATATTCTGTCAAAAGACAACAAAATAGTAATTCTTCATCAGTGTTTTATAAATCTGACATATAATAAAATTTGAACTAATTGTGAAACATCTTTTCATCCAAATGAATTGTAAATTTTGAGCTTTCTTTTATTGTAGTCTGTTTAATTGTTTAAACTGGTTTTTCCAAAATTCTCTTGGTGACAATGTCGCTTAATTAGGGAATTTTTTTAGTTATATTCCATATTTACTTCTGTGAAGTATTTCTACTATTTTAAAAACAGCGGATAAAACAAGATGTTCTCAATTGGTGTATGTTTTTTTAGCAGTCAAATATGAAATTTCATATGGTATGAGTAAATATTTTTCACTAACTGTTATAATTATCTCAAAATATTGTTTTGTTTGCTTTATTTAAAGATTATAGTGGTCATTCAAAATATTCCTTTTGTTTATTGATGTGCAAATGATACTTAGATTCAAGATGCCTTTTTAGTTTTGATAGTTTCATACTCCCTTAGTTCAAACATTACTATAAATTAACAAAGACATTACCATCACAGTTGTTGAAAGTAAAGCCAAACTGGAGAATTTATTTGTCAAATGCCAGTTACATTGACCGTTAGGCCATTAAACTGCTTGCTTTTCAATAATGCTGAAATCTACAAGAAAAATTTGTCAGTGCTTCACACTCATCCAAATATTCCTCTGTCATTGGCCGTCCACTATTACATAAAACACACAATGGCAAATCAGCTAGTCCAATGCTAAATAAATTATTCTGTAGACAGTCATATCCCAGCCAAACTGGAGAAATGCCTCATCATATTTTTTTTTCACATCTTAGATGCCTTTTTCTGATTATTATAGGTTCTGCCTGAAGAAACTTTATAGTGCTACCATCAGTACTTTTGGATTTTATTATTATGATTTAATACAAATTCCAGTACCTCTGAGTTGTATGACTTGAATCTTGCATGAACTGCACAATACTTTGCTTTGGACATAACATTTAGTACTGGTTTATGGAATATAAAGTATGTTCATTTACACTTAAACTTGGACTCTATAGATCAGACTTGATTCTTTCATGACTATATACTTCATTTCAATAGCGTGCAGATTTTGAACGGGGTGTTGATCTTTATTGTTCATTTACGTGTGTTTTTGTATTATATATGACTGACATTTATCTAACTATGATCTTCTACTTTAAAAGTTTTGCATTTATTGTTACCATGTTTGTAACAAACAGATGAATCTACAAGAAAACAAATGGCTGTCAATTCCTGTCTTAACTATTCTGGAAAATCTTAATATAATAACTTCAGATTTCTTCAGCGTATGCAATATATCCAAATAACTCTGTATATTGTACAAATGTAAACTTTGAAATTTGACTTTGACAATTAATGCCCGTGGCCCCGACCTAAGATTGTGGCCAGTAGATAGTAGATGGTTTTACCTCTGAGCAACATATTCTGTTTGTTGCCTTTAGGCTAACTTAGGTCGGAAGTTGCTCAGTAGGTCAGTGTAGTGCTACCATCTGTGTCATTACCTTTGTTACTCAAGTTTAACCATTTATCCGTGGGTAAAAGTATTTTTATCCTAAGATGTAAATAAAATGACATCTATCATAATAATTATTCAAATACCAACCTCAGTAGAGTAAAGCTGTAAAATACAATAACATATTGTTCTCATGATGTACACTCTTGTTTCAATGAAACAGAAGTAACTGATTGTACTGGAAAAGCATTATCAGTGCATCAGAGAACTTTATTCTTGACAAGTATATGTGGCACTGGATGTTATGAATGTGTCAACGTGTTTTGTGGCGTATTTTGATTTTGAAATAACTTATATGCTAAAATCAATGCACAACAAGGATATTATAGTGCACTTAGTGGTATTTTTCAATGCATAAATATAATATGCAGCTCTACTTGGTGAGTATTATGATTTTATAATTCTCCTGTACAGTAAATGTAATATATTAAATTAAAGAGAATAAAGGAATTGTGACTAATGTTTTTTGATGCTTTTTTTTTTTTTTTTTTTTAACCTGAATTAAATTTTTGCAATCCCAGCAATTCAGTTCGTGACCCCATTTGGGGTTGTATTCCACAGTTTAAGACGTGCTGAACCATATATTTGTAGTCATTGTTTCATTTGAGCAGCTTGAGAAAGAATTGTTTTCAGATCAGGTCATAACACATAATGGAAACAGATTCTGTGCAATAATGTGTGATGAAAAAGGAGTTGGAAATAATCAAGTTCAAGAACTGTGGCAAAGATGCCTTAAATGGAAGGAAAGTATTGCTGTTTGTTTAGTAGGATTGCAAAGGAATCATTTTCTTCAAACTTCTGTCACCTGATAAAACATTTGTTATAAATAAACACTGCGATCACTCATCAATGCATAATTTTATATAAAGTCTAATTTTGTCTATTCAAAAAGATAACATTATCCATCATAATAATGCCAGACTGCATGCTGCTCAAGTGCAACTGTAAGACTTGAAGGTTTAGAATGAAATATCCTTCAGCACCCTCCATATTTTGATTTTGTAAAATTTTGTTGCTTAAGATTTTCATAAATCATATCAATGCAAGAAGTTTGGTTCCATGGAAATTATTAAAAAATATATCACAATCATCTTTACTGAAAAACCATGCAGTTTATGCAAAGAAAGAAATGATAAGCTAATAAAATATTGAGAGATAGTTATAAAAATTATAGTGTTTTAAAATGTCTTATTAAAACATCTGTTTTCTTTCAAATATGACTGCTTTTGTTTTATTTTCAAATCAAGTATGGACTTTTGAAATCATCAAATATAATGATTTTTGTTATATATATATATATATTATTTTCCCTTTCAGATTGCATCCTAACAATGCCTTGGGTATTCGTTCCTTTGCTGATGTACTTGATTGTTCAACTCTTGTTGAAGCAACTAATCGTTTCATTCAAAAGCATTTTATTGAAGTTGCTCGCTCTGAAGAATTTATGAACTTGCCTTTCATAGATGTCAAAGAGATAATAAGTAGAGATGAACTGCATATCACTAATGAAGAGCAGGTATGCTGTATGACTTTAATATCTTGTCATTTGCAAGACAAAATAACTGTTTAGTAATTCAAGTTGTATAAAAGAAAATTAAAATGGTATCATTACAAGAAAACTCGAAAGCAATATTACTTTTAGAGGAAGTGGATATCCCAGGGATAGCTTTACTTTTCATGTTGAAAGTATAATCAGTATTCACCATTTGCATCGATTTTGAAAGCTTTCTTGGTAGGTACACTGTAGGGAGGAGGGAGAAGAGTACAGTTCTATATCTCCCGTTCTGCTGGGCCGATTCACGAAATTCAACTTGCGTTTGTCATGCCTTGAAAGTACGACTTAGGATATGTATTAGATTTATTTCTGAAATGGCATGCAAATCGTTTTCTGTATTTCAATTCTACAATTCAAATTATGCCAATCTGCAAAGTTTTGTAAAAATCGTATGAGTAGTTTTTAAAAAATTAGCTCTTAAGATTTTAGCTCCTCAATATTAATTCAATTTGGTATGTATTTATTAATATCTCTTTTTTATTACACTTATTTGATTCCTTCTTTCACAGTTCAAAATTTAGGTTCATTCCAAATAAAATTCCTTCATTTTTTATGACTTATTTTTAAAATTTATAATTTTTAATATAATTTCTATAAATTTTTGGGAAAAAATGTTTAATTATTACCTAAAAAATTTTTGTCATCATCTTAAAGTAGATGTATTTCTAAGTATACCTGCAAAAAATTAGAACTTTTTATTCAAAATTTCTGAAGATATACATAAATTTATATATTGGTGCATTTTGAAATTTGCCATATTTGTTGAAAGTGATAATAACATCTAATGTAGTTTAGGCACTTTGTTAAAATTATTTAAAAGTAGGAACGATGTGAGTTTTTTCTCTCTCCCACACAGGGAAAAGAAAAGAGGTTGCCATATATTAAGAAGTTTGCTGAGTGAATTATTCTTGGCACATTGAAACATTGAAAATTGTAGGAGAAGAAAGACATTTTAATTATTAAAAATTTCTTCTAAAAATTTAAATTAAAATTTTAAAAAATCTGAGAAGTTTCAGATTTTAAATTACGTCCAAAGGGGCCTTTTTTTAATGTTTTGTGTGTTACCTTTATTTATTAAATATCATGTTCTTTGCACTTAAACCATAAAATTCACTTCAATAGCAATGTCACAAAATAATTTTAAAATGAGCCTATCTTTAGAATTTCCAATACACATTTTCATGCGCTGGAGATAAAAAACTCGTTAAAGTTTTACAAAATATAAAATTGATAATAAAACAAATTCCAAATTTGGGCTTCCACATGCCCATATTCCCAGTGGGATTACGTCATGCAAAATTCAATGGCTTTATGTATCGTTGTTTTATTACAATGTGAGAAATATACATACATTTGTGCAGATTTTTCATTTTTAATTTCTTCAAATATAATGCAGAACTCTAACATTTTGTGGCAACAGTTTGAAAAGTGAAATGGATATTTATAGTGATTCAACGCAAAACGAAAACAATAGTCCTTCAGGGACAAAGTCCCTTTAGACTAATTACTGGCAAAAGTTTTTTTTTTTTTTTCCAGCGTAAAATCATTTTGTCTTACAAAAAGATGTAATAATATTCTTAAAAAGTATAAAATGTAGATGAAAATTCTTAAATAAAAAAATCATTCAAAAGGTACCAAGTTCCCTGGTCGCGTTGAAGCCGATATGCACGTCTTTAGTTTTAATTTGAATGGTATTTTTGGAATACCTAGCATCAGTGTCTGCACTTGTTTACAAATTTCCATATTTTGTACAGTTCCATTTAATTTTTTTCAATGATATCACTTCCCCAGATATTTGTTAATGTAATTGTTTCACAGACAGTCGAGCGAGCAGTCTGTTACATGTCAGCCATGTTGTTTGCTAAAATTAAGTGAACCGCCCAATCTCACAATGCAGTATGGGAAATCTCCCCATTTGCCCTGCTCCGGGAGAGGTAGGAACATTCTACCAAGTTCTACCTCCAATTCTGAGAAGCAGTTAATACTTGTTAGCCGTGTGAATGGGACACTCTGGAAGAACCGGTTTTTGCTACTGGTCGAATCCGCTCTTTTGAACGGGGCTTAAGAGTATCATGGTTAAAACAAGAATTTTTTTAAAGTTAACACACAGAATGAAAAAGATCTTTATTATGATGTTTTGTGAATATTTATTTTCATGAATTTTGTAAGAAAATGTTTTCATGAACTTCAGATATTTCCCCCTAATTTAGTCATATCTTTATACATGCTGATTTGATATGCATGGCTTCATTTACCTGTGGTTTACAGCAGGAATATAAGAGGATGATGTTTAACTTCTTAAGTACGCAAAAGGGATAAATGACCATGAAATGATAAATATTAAACAACAGTGATTCCAGATATATCTACTTCTATCATCTTTATATAACAGTCATGATAAAGAACAATTACATCCTTTTTTTTTCAGACCAAACAAAATGCAATAGTTGAAAATAGGAATCGCAAAACCTGTTCTATATTCTCAGCTAATAGGTTTTCCCTTAGCTTGGCATGTCACCTTCAACTCTGATTTATAGCCTGCATGTATTGACTGGAAATTAAGGTTACTGATGGTTAGAGAGTGTATGAATTTCTGTTCTGTGCACATAGTTCATTGTATTATCCTTCTCCTACTTCTACAGTACAAAGTCCAAGATACAGAATCATTGGCACTTCAGCAATTATGAAATTTACATCATTAATTTAAATGTAATAAGATGTTTTATAGAAATTATAAAATTAAAAATATAAAAGGGTTACTTGTAATATGAAGCATTTATGATCTTAAGAAAAGTTAAATTTAGCCCTCCCCCAAAAAACTTAATATTAACATTTATTTTATTAAAATTTTTTTTACAACATAAGTTGTTACAGCAATTTCATTTGTTCTGTTAATACCTTTTTCGTTATTTTCATAGATATATAATTCCTGTTCAGGTACAAAATTCCAATGTTCGAGTCCTGTAATTAAATAGCCATCTGAAGTGAAGTCATTTCAAATCAGAAGAGAAGTATAAGTGAAACTTAAAATTAGTGAAGAACCAACTTTGTATTTGGTGTAGATTTAGGCAAAAAACTCAGTTGATTCAGTCCTGCAAATTCTGATGAAGAGGGACCTGTTTGCCCTCAGAATTAAGTTTTTTTGTCTAAATGTACACCAAATACAAGGTTGTTTCTGTACTAATTTTAAGTCATGAAATCATTTCATTTTCAACAATTTGTTTATCACTATCTTCTCTATCACTAATGATAATTTCTGGATTTTATACCATACTACAGAGTTCACTGTTCATTGACTGATGATTGGAGCATCATGAATCATTTAGCATTTCTTGGCATAGTATGTTAACTGGAAAATTTCATGTTTTTTTCGTAATGCTTTTTTTGTTTGGTGTATTTCCTTGATTCCAGGTACTGTTAGTTATTGTTGGCTTTTTTCTTGACGAAGTCAATTTTTCATTTTAGTTTTATTTTTATTCAATTGAAGTAGATTTTCATGATTTAGGATAAACAAAGCGATAAAAAAGCTGATTCCTATTTTTCAAGAGGTATGCAGCATAAAAGTAGACTGTTTTTAAATAACCATCTCATTCAGTTTAAATATTATTTGAAGCTGAAATGACAATATTTTTTGACATTTTGGCTTATTTAAACTTTCATCATCTATTAATTAATTGATGATGGTGGCATCATAATTGCAATGATAGACTAGCTATATTATCTTTATTTAGCATTTCTTCACATACTCTGTTAATCAGGAAATTTCATATTTTAGTTGATACTGTCCATAAACCATCAAATTTGATACTCACCATCATCACAAAATGTGCTAAGCGGTTTAAAAAATACATGCAGACCATGATCTTGCATACTGTGTGCAGCAGACTTGGTATTAAAATACTAAAAGAATTCTTGGATAATCTGACTGCTACATTGATTTTAAAAAGATTGCTTTCTGCATTTCAAAGTATACAGACTTCTGATATCTCTAGATTGATTGAAAAGATTGAATAAAATAATAAGCTGCAACAAATCAGAATGTTAAGGAACAGCATAATACCTAATGCTGGCTGAACTTAAAAGTAAATCAAAATCTAATTCTTTCTTCCTTCTTCTCTGTTATAAGCATACAAAAAGATAATGGTATGTGTAACATTCCTTCCCAAAGAAACATTTTTCATCAGTGGCCCAGTGAATGCAGATAGTTCGGTCTGGGTTCAAACCCAGATGACCAGTCTGGCTTCTTTTTTTTTTTTTTTTTTTTTTTTGTTTACCCCATACGCAATGAGAATATGAGCTGTTTTCCTTTTAAAAAGTGCTGCATGAAGGTATCCCTCTTCTTAGGCGGATAGTCATCATGTGTTTATCGTATTTGAATTAACTAATGCAATCCAAGCAAACATTGATCTTCAGGCTAATTTATGGTGTACATGGGCTTTATAAGATAGAAAAATGCTGCTACCCTTCCACAACCACTTAAGGGTTGAAAACAAAATGTGGTTTTATAGAAGATAGGTATTTAAAGATGAAACAACGTGCAAGATGATTCAAAACTATCATGGGTGCTTTTTAGCAAATGCAAGTTCAGCAAGTTGGGGGAAAAGATTGATTTATAGCATGCTTGCATTTTTTTTTTTTTTTTAAACCATATTGTCAGTTCTTGCCCTGTGTAAAATAAAGCTTACTTTTTGATTACTTACGTCACTGATTTCAACATTTGATAAAACTGTGAAGTTTTTGACATTTTCTAGTGTACACATAACAGTAGCCACCTCATGCATGACTGTACCACATATACTATGATTGAGTACACATGCCTTACACACTTACCACCACCATTTTACATTTAACCACCATTTTGCTAAATTGTACTGCTGAACAACTGTAAAAATGTAAACATCAGCCATATTGATTTGCACTTTTGCTCGTAAAATATTTTATTTCTTATAAAATACTTCTTTTTGTTATTATTTAGGAAGAGTATATAATATCTGTGATACAGAACTTAAAATATTGAAGGAAACACTACCTAAAGATGACCAAACATATTGTTTTTGCCAAGTCACAAAGTTTCTATGAGTTGGCAAACAGTTTGTAATGATGAAAACAACCAGGAAGTACCAAAAAAGGCTTTAAGAGAGGTCTGGGTAATAGTTCATTCTGGTTATTAGATGTCCAGATTTCGGACCTGCCCTATATAGAATTTTCTGTATTGTCATAACTGTGGATCTACTGAATTTTGTTGCTTAGTAATTAGTTTTATAACGGATAGCACCACCTCTTTTCCAGTCATTTATTTCATCATGCAGTTGAGTGTGCCGTCAGGCAGTGAGACAGCATTTAAAAATTCAGTATCTTTCAAATTTGCATGATCAGATTTATTATTATTTAATGTAATAATTTTTTATGTTTTCAAAAAAAAATTATTTCTTTTGCTGTGTTTTATGGTATGTATAAGAAAACTGTCAGTGTGCGAATAAAAGGGTGAAAAATTTTTTTTTTATCTGATTAGCTGGTTTAAGTATATCAGTTTTGTACTGGTATATTTAGTTGTTTCAAAATCTATTTACAAACAATTAGTTGTAAACAGAGTATTAAAGAAAGAGAGATAATGAATTCAAGAAAGCTAAATTAAACACTGTTGCCATTTAAGATAACAGCTTCTTATTTCATTACTTCTTATTTTGCTTCTTATTTCAACTCTTTGTAATGTAAACATGAAATTTATTTTAGAGTAAATTGATAACAAAGGTTCGAAGACAGTGTTTTAAAAACACGGAAATATTGCATGTGAAAGAACCTTAAGCATAAACATTGCTTTTACAAACAAAATAAAAGAAGTGGCACCATCTGTTATCAAACTAATTAACTAACTAACAAAATTTGGTGGATCACCAGTTACGACAATACCACATTCTTTGTATTTTTATTAATGCAGCATTAACCATGTTATTTTTACAGTCTTTTGTTGGAAGATTAATAATGATTCTTATTTCCACAAATCTTTGAAATGATACATTACACTGTATTGTACAGAAATCGCATTTTCTTCATTTTTTATCCATCTTTCACAGGTTTGGAAAAAATGTTTAAATCCATAACTTTATTAGATCTGTTACAGGAGAGCGAAACATTGAAAAGTAGAGCATATTATGCACTACTTTCATTAGTTATACAACATGTAATGAGGTAAAGAAAACAGTATGTTTTATTTAATGTTAGCAATCAATTAAATTTGATCATATTTATATCTGTTACATGAAAATCCTGTTTACTTTCTAGTGCGAAGTTAAAAGGAAGCATTATAATCGCGAAAAGTTTCAGGCAGCATATTTCAACGAAAATATCAATTTTGACCGCCTTCCAATGCAATTTAACAATGTTTTTGCGTGATATCTCTACGTAAGGACAGAATAAAAGACTTTTCCTCCAAAAAAAATTCTAAAACTGCTTTAAAATGAATTCTGAAGAGAATTTTTCGTGGCGTCTGTACGAACATATGTACGTACGTATCTCGCATAACTCAAAAACGAGTAGCCTCAGAACGGTGAAATTTTGTATATAAGACTACTATAACATGTAGATGTGCACCTTGTATTTTGGTTGCAATCGGCTGCGCCAAACGTATATAAATATATTTATAAATATATCCACTCTGTTACCTGGGTCAGTGATCTCAGTTTCTTTACTCTTATATGTTTGTAAATTGTACATTTTTTGCTTTAAAAATGATTGAATTGTGTTGTCCTTATCTTCTGGTTAAGGTTTTTATGCCTTTAGTAAATCTGCAATATTTTTAGAATTATCAACAATTTAAAAGTTGTTTAAGTGCCGCTAAGCCTAATAATTTTTTTGATGGCAGCCATTGCTTGTTTACATTTGAAAAAGCACAGAGTAGTGGATTTGTTGCCAATCTAGAGAAACGTAGCTTTGCAAACAACAAAGATAACGCCTTCATTTATCATTGTGAATTAAATCATGTTTAATCCTTTCTGGAATTTTTTCAAGGAAATAAGTGTTAAAGATTTACTTAATTTTTAATAATTTAGTTTTTAATAATTAGCAATTTAATTTTTAATAGTTAGTAATTTTTAATACAGACATTTTGAGTTTTTATGTATTTTTGCGTTGTCGCGAAGTGAGAACTGAATTAATTGAATGAGAAATACTCAATTGTCTGTGAAAAACTGTTTCTTTTTTGTTTTGTTTGCTTAATTTCTTTTATACATTGTTCTAGCTTTATTATAGTATTTGAATAGAATATGTTCAACGATTAGATAAGTATTTAAATGATATAAATTTTGTGCTTTCTGAGGTATAATATGAACGAAATATAATACTGTTAAGTGAACCTAGCGCCAGAATGTCGCTATGTAAACAAATAGAGTGAATTTTAAAGAATACATTTATTCTATTGTGGTTTATGCGCTGTCGGCGAAGTAGATTTAATTCAATCCAATAAGTTTAAACAAAATGCAAGAAAAATTGCGTATAATTTAATATTCCGTATAAGGAAGTCATGTGGTGTACTCATCAGATTTCTTCTATAGCATTCATTGTTATTCATGGTTTCGTATGTCTGGGACAGGTCTTGGAGCATATTGCATATTTATATGGACATCAGAGTATTTTTTAGTTTTTTCTATGGTCATTTGATTTTTTAAATATTTTGATCATCTTAATTCTGCCTTCATTAGAATTTTGTGAGAAATATAAGATGAAGTAATCTTATTTCTATATTCAAACCAAGTCTTGAATTAAGTGTCAAAATTTCAAATCGAGTTCATGTCTAACTAACATTTACCTAGATTTCTACAGTTAAATAGCATAAATTTCATTGAATTGCTGAAGTGTGTTTCAGTAAGATTTCTGGGTTATTTTAGGCAAATTGTTGGGTAACAAGTCACAAACAGGTACTAAAGAACTGGAAAAGGCAAAACTGATACAATTTTTTTAAAAATTTATATAAGTATATTTATGAAAGAAGAACATTTAAAAATTTTACTAAGAACATTTTAAAGTATCATTATTATTATCATTTAAAGGTTATTAAATATAATTAAAAGGTTTATTATATGAATATGTTTATGAAAGATAACATTTAAAATTTTAAAGAATTTTAAAGTTTGTAAACATATAAAAATGTTTGTATGGATATTTTTATGAAAGAAGAAGGAACTAAGCAGGACAGCAAAGAAATAATTGGGTCAAGACAAAATGCCAGCTCATTTATCAGAAATTATAATAACCAGAATTCACCAAATAGGATTCAAATAGCTATCCTTCTTGTTTAATGCTTTTGTAATGTTCAAATGTGAATTTTAAATAGACTGTAATTTTATTTCAAATATATTTTGTGTTACTGCTGTAAAAATATTATGTCTTACTGCTGTACTTCTAATAGCATAACACTTTTCATAATTGTAAAAGTGACTATTATTTCAATTGTCTTGTTAAAATCTGATTTAATATAGGTTTTTGAAGCTGTCATGGCATGGGTGAAATTTGATCTTTCCAGGCAAAGTTATTTACCTGAATTATTAACTCAAGTACGCATGCCTTTGCTAACTCCACAGTATTTGACTGATCATGTTGCAACTGAAGAACTGATTCGAACATCTCATCAATGTAGAGATCTGTTAGATGAGGCAAAAGATTATCATCTGATGCCTGAACGGAGACCTTTATTGCAGAGTTTTCGAACAAGGCCTCGATGCTGTCCAGATATTGTTGGATGTATCTATGCTGTTGGAGGTCTCACAAAATCAGGTATAAAAGTTATGTCTTATCATAATATAGTAGTCAATGTTATGAAAGTTATATTTATTCATATTTTTTGATCACTTGTTCAAAATATAAAGATTCTATGACAGCCATGAACAAGGGTGAGATTCATTATTGCAGCATAATTGGAATTTATTCTCTCATTATATCTGTATTGTTTAATTTGTTTTATTAATAAACAGGGATTTTATTTTTGTCCATAATATATTTTTGAGTTCTTCAAAAATTTTTATGGTTTCTGCTTTAATATTTAAACGATCAACAAAGATTTGTAAATTGTTTTGGAATGGATTACTTTTAGGCAAAGCAGCTTTGATACAATACTATATTATTAAGCTATCTAGCTCTGTATTCTAATCATAGTATATGGGATCCTAATCTTAGATTGTTTTATTTCGTTTCTTATTAATTTTGTATTGTGAGCTTAATATAAAATTGGCAGCTATCTTTGAATCAAATACGATTTTATATCAAAATGAGATTGGCTGCATCTAGTTCTTCTTTAAATGATTCAGTTATAAATTAGAAAAAAAAATCCCATCTAACTGTAATGAAATTTTGATGAAGGTTTTATTAATTGCAGCATGAAACAAATTTATAAAATATTGGGTTGGCAACTAAGTAATTGCGGATTTTTTTTTTTAGAAAATCAAAGACAATTTTTTCATTGAACTAAATAACTTTATTCTGTAGTGTATTGCCCATTTTGATCAATGACCTTTTGCCATCTTTCAGGCAGCGTCATAATCCCACGTTCATAAAACTTCTGGTTTTTGTTAGCAAAAAACTGAATCAGGTACGATTTGACATCATCATCATTATTGAAATTTTTACCATTCAAGGAGTTTTGTAAAGATTGAAACAAAAAGTAATCAGATGGTGCAAGGTCAGGACTATATGGTGGATGTGGCAAAACATCCCAACCAAGGTCCAATAATTTTTGCTGAGTGACCAAAGATGTGTGTGGCCTTGCATTGTCATGATGGAATACAACACCTTTTCGATTTGTCAATTCGGGTCTTTTCTTCAACTGCATTATTTAATTTCGTTAGTTGTTCAATGTAGACATCAGAATTGATCATTCGGTTGGGTGGTAAGAGTTCAAAGTAGACAATTCCTTTGTAATCCCACCAAACTGATAACAAAACCTTCTTTTGATGAATATCAGCTTTTGATGTTGTTTGAGTTGGTTCACCTGGCCTGCTCCACGATCTTTTCCGCTTGATATTGTTGTAAACATTCCATTTTTCATCACTAGTTATCAGTCGTTTTAAAAATGAATCATTTTCATTACGTTTCTTTAGCAAATTGCAGCTGTTAATGCGTTGCATTAATTGCGTTTCTTTCAGTTCGTGAGGAACCCATGTATCGAGTTTTTGAACATAGCCAAGTTGTTTTAAGTGATTTTCAATGCAAGTATGTGATACATGAAGCTTCTCTGCAATCTCATGTGTTGTACTGTGATGATCCGAATCGATTATTGCTTTGATTAGGTCGTCATCAACTTCAACTGGACGACCAGAGCGTTTTTCATCTTTGAGTGAAAAATCACCAGAAAAAAATTTGGCAAACCAATTTTGACACTGCCGTTCTTTTAAGGCTTCGTCACTATAAACAGCACATAACTTTTTATGAGCTTGCGATGCGTTTTTCCTTTGCGGAAATAAAAAAGCAAAATATGACGAAAATGTTCCTTTTGATTTTCTATTTTTCAACGAACGCCAAACGAAAACTATGCAACCGATCAAAAAACTTTTTTTACTGATTGACAGCTGAATTGCCAACTATCAAATAACAAAATGTGTTTTGCATTTGTACTACGTCTGCAACCCTAAAAATTCAACTGAAGCCATCTATGAGTGAAATACGCAATTACTTAGTTGCCAACCCAATATTTCCTTATGCTTTGACTCAGACAGGACATTTCAACATGAGAGTTAGCATGCAGTCTGTGCATGCCTTACTTTTCTTCTTCTCTAGAATTAAATGTCTTCTTCTTAGAGTTTCTTTCCATTTTGCAAAAGACTGCGAATGATTTAGTATTCTGCATTCTCAACAGCTCCAATAGCTAGCTAATTTTTCTGAATTAAGGTCCATTTAGGTCTACATATTGTTATTTCATATTTCAGGTAATCATGCTTCTAGAGATCAAATTAGTTTCCCCCCAGAAGGACTTGACAATTTTCTTAGGAATATCCCATGAACTTAGTTTTAATAGTATTTTGAGATTAAATTACCATTATCATTGTAGTACCATCTGATATATGTGTCTTTTCACATCCAGATACTCCAAACATCTAGTTTGAATTTCACATTAACTCATAGTTTCTCTGATTTTAGTATCTCTTTTACTTTTGAAGAAAGAAAGACTTGTAGTTATTCAAGTGGGCATTTATTACCAAGTTCTTTCTCCTAAATTTATAAGTTAAGAATTCTGCAGGTGAATTGCAATTTATATTTGTAAGCAAAAATTCACAAATGGAAACTTTAAGTAATTAGATGTATTTGCTTTTAGTCATGATATTTTGTTTTGAATAACAATTTCAAACTGATTTTGAAGCTCTCTCCAGTTACTTGATTTTAATCACTTCATTAACAGTAATTATTTTATTAATTTTGTTAAAAATTGAACTGAGTGTAACAAAATCTCAATTCCTTGAGAGCTGTTTTATTTATTTAAAATCCCTAACCTTCTTGATTATTATTTTATCTTGATAGTTTTGAAAAGTTTTGACTTCTTTTTCAAATTTCACTTCATTTAATTGTTTTTGAGTATACTCTCTAGCTCATTCAGCAAATAATATATCTCTTTTAACTGTAAAATATTCAAGAAGTTCATCTAAAGATTCAGTTACTAATAAAGAATCATTTTTAGAGTTTTTATTTATTTATTGTAATAGTTGTTATAGATTATAATGCCAATATTTTTTCCTTAAGAAAAGTTAATTCTCTTATTATTCTAAGCAGATAGATTTTAAACAAAATTAAATCCAAATTCCCATTCTAAAGAAAATATAAATAGAAAGGACAAATATGTCATTAATGATAAATTCATATTATTATATATCAAAAGTCAAGAATAGCCAGTTCTAATTCAGTTGTTGTTTCAAACCAGATTCACGAGTCTTTCGTAATATTTGAAGGTTATTATCAAACTTATGTTATAATTGTTGAATTGGTCTCTGAATCAAATGAGAAGTTATATCTAAATTAGCGTAATTGCATGCAGTCCTGTAGCAGCTGGATCACTAATCTAAAATATGCATGCTCTTGTTATTGCTTAAATGTTGTTTATATTTGCATTATAAATACCAATTATTTAGCAACATAGTTTTTATCAAATGGAAATTGAAATGGCAGTAATAATGTATTCATTTCATTTTTCACAGTAGTTAGAAAGTTAGTTTAGAAGTCAAACAACAAAAATCAGCATTGTATTTGCAAATTGTTCGATTGATTGGATGATGGTTCGGTAAAACCATTGAAACTAGTTCTGTGAAAATTTGCAAATATAACGCAGCTTTTTGTTGTTTGACTTCTAAATTAATATTTGTTCAGTGTGTTATTTTTACCCAAAAAAGTTTTTCAAAGTTTAAAACTTAACCATCTTGGGTTCCAAGTAGAACACAGGTATAATTAAAATATATATTGTATCATTTGTACGTATGCTAAAACCTTGTATTGCTCTTGCAGTAGTGATTGATAGAAAATCTGAATATGGAAATAAATTTCAAACTGGATTAGATATAGTGCCAATTGTAAACATTCCATTATGATGGAGAAATGTACTAAAAAGTTTCTTCATTGGAATAACAAATTGAGCATGGAAAGACAATTTTTGACAAAATTATTCTGTGCACCTTTGCAATTAAAGTTTAGCTAAAAATTCTGTAATTTGATGTAGAAATCTGACATTCTTTTGGGTGGTCATACTTTGAGGCAAAAATTACATCTGTGTTTTAAACATTGATATTTTAAAACCATTTTAGTTTATGAATATATATTACAAAATGAAAACTAATTGATGGTGTAATATTGATATGTATTATATGATGTGTTACTTCATTTGGTGGAAAACTGGAATTTTTCGTGTACAGAATATTAATTGCGCTGAAAAAAATTACAATATCACTACTCAACATAATTCCTAATCAGGTATACTATGTCAATATTTGGTTAGAGCATAGATACCATAGGAATTGTATCCCTTTTGATGGGTGCACAAGCACTCATGCATTATCAACTGAACCCATTTTACCATCTTACAATTACATCTTGTATAACTTAGTTCTACTCATAAGTGTATCCATCTCTCATCGCCAGTGATGATGTCTTGCAAAAATGTTTCAATGTCAGCATCATACCAATGGAGAAGCTCTTAATGAGTATCAACAGAACTTTCTTATATTTCAGATGTCAAATTCTTGCATACTTAACTCTGCACATATTTTGTTGCACTTCAGCTCAGCTTGAATGATGTGATGAAATGACCCTATATTAATGTCTTTCTTTTGATGCCATCTTCTTGATTTCTCTGTATAATTTTTACACTTTATGTTATCTATGACTGTAGTGTTAACTTCAGTGACTGCTGGACTTGAACTTAATACTGATACTGTTAACTGAATAGTAAGCGTATTCATTGTGTACAAAATATCTTTTAATTAACCTCTTAAAACTGTTTTTTTTTTTTTTTTTTTTTTCAAATGAAAATACTGAATAACTTTATTTTATTCAAAGAATATTGGCATTTCATCAGAATTATCTTTATTTTACTCTATGTCAAATGAGAATTATTTATCATTTGCTTTGCTCTCTTAGGTGACTCATTGAGTACTGTTGAAGTATTTGATCCTAAAGTGGGTAGGTGGCAGTTGTCTGAAGCTATGACAATGCTGAGAAGTAGAGTTGGAGTTGCTGTGATGCATAACAAATTATATGCTATCGGTGGTTACAATGGATCTGAGCGATTGAGTACTGTAGAAGTCTTTGATCCAGAAGCACGTACTTGGAGTACAGCTGCATCTATGAATTGTAAACGAAGGTTGTATAAAGACTTTTTTCTTTCTTCTTTTGTATACTTATCCATTTATTTTATATCTGAATCATAATCTTTAGATATCTTCATTTAATGATTTCATTTCTGCAGAAAACATTTACAGTCTGTATATGCAGCACAATAATTTTGTTTCCTTTGATAGAAAATTAGTAGTAATACGAAATATTGCTTATCTTCATTTAAAAAAAATGCCACTTTTTAGTTAGTTACTGTTATGCTAAATATTACTTCATGAATAAAATTTCAGTGAATGAATTATTTTAACAATAATACAGTACAAAATCTGAAATCCAAATGTTCACTATCTAGAATGATCCAGATTACCAAAGTTGTAGTTAATTTTTTTTTTTTTTTTTTTTTTTACATTCTGGTTAATAGGATGCCATTTGACACAAATTTCAGTGTTCAACCAAAATGTATGTAGATGATAATACTAATGATATTGTAGGATTGCAGATCATATTTGCATGGCATTCACCATGAACTCCAATCAGGCATAATACACAAAAATTAATCTTTATTTCAAAACTTCAAACTGCATGCTATTCAACAGACGTGACTCTGTTCTTTGCACTTCAAAACTTAGGGTTGCCAGATTTATCGTCAGCAATGTGGAATCAAGGCACACTTTCTTATCATTATCATGACTCATCATTACAAAGTTTCCTTCCGGTTTCTTTCATGGCAGTTATCACTTTAAATGTGTTTTATACAAAATGCCATGTTATTAATACATATGACAAATACATGTCTTGCCATATGTTACAGAAATACACGTCAATCAAAAAATAAACTATCAAAAAATGACATCAAATCATCGCATATGTCAGAGAATCTGAACTGTTGAGTATTTTCAATCCTTAATAACAAAATTATGGTACAAAATTAGAAGATGAAAAATATGATTCAAGACATGACAAAAAATATTACAAAGCAAATAAAAAATAAATTGTAATGTAAGCAGCAAGTTTCTTTGAGAAATAAACATATCTGCTTGATCTTGTGATAGTTTGTGTCCTAGAGAGTTTGGTAGTGGAGTTATTCTGCTGAATTATCCTTAGGTTTTTGTTTGGTTTGGGTTCAGACATATTAGTGTCTGTAAGGGAATAGGCTGGATTTATGTGCTGATGAACAAAGTAAATTTAAGGCCATTTACTCTCAGCATCAAAAGTATTCATACATTGGTATGAAAAGTTGAAAAATCTTTTTTATTTAGAAAGCAAATGATATAATGAGTATTTAATGATAGTTCCATTGATTTGGCAGTATTATGCAATGAAAGAAAATGTGTAAAAAAAAAAAAAAAAAAAAAAAGTTTTTTTTTATTTCCACTTGAAATAGTAAAGAAGTAAGTATCTCAGTTCTAACGGGATGCATCAAAAATATTCATATACTAGAATCAAAACAATTAATTACTCAAAATTTCTTGCTGTTTAATTTAAATAATATTTGATCAGAGAGCCTGTAGGTTTCTCAACAGCTTTTAATCTTCTGATTAAGTTCTGATTAAGTTTTTTAGAAGTTCTCATGTAATTTTTGTCACATTTCTCATGCAAAGTTTTCTTAGTTACATCCTATTAGAAATTCGATAAATTTTCATTTTGACTTGCAAATGGGTCCATATATGTTCTATAGCATTTATATCTTATGACTGAGAAGGAGTATTTAATTGACTGTGCATGAAATATAAAAACCACAGTCTGGTATTCAAAGTAGTGGGCTTTGGATCATTATCGTGCTGAAATACAAAATCACTTCCTTGTCTGTCCATTTTTTCTTTGATAAATGTTAATTTGCCAACTCCAAAAGTAGACAACCCCCCAAACAAGTATATTACCACAATTTTGCTGTGGTTTGTAACTTTTTTTTTTTTGAAATTTTGTTCCTGGATTATGTCATATTTTAAAATTTCCATGAGGTCCAAAATATGAAATTTAGATTCATCACTGAGTATAACGATATTACAGAACTCTAGAGGTTGATTTTGATATTTATTTGCAAAACATAGTCCTTTCTTTACACAGAGAGCAGACACACAGAAAGTTTTCCAAGTAGATCGATCACTCGTGAAAATCTTGTTCATTTAATGCATTTCTGGTTGTTGAGCTAGAAACTACAATGCCCGGTTCTTGTTCTAACTCAACTCCCAGTCTTGGGGCTGAAATACCAGGATTTTATTTCTTCCAAAGATAGTTTTTTATAGCTTGACATTAGTTTTTAAGGACATCTTCTGGAAGTTTTATTTGCAAAGCTTTGGATTGCAATTGTTCACTGTATGCTTTTTTTATCATATATCAAATTGTAGGAAAGCTCTTACCTAAAATTTTTGCATCTTCATAATAGCTTTTCCCTTCTTTTACCATCTTAATAGCTAATTTTTTTCTTCTAATATTCTTTCATAGACTCCAACTACTATCTATTCTCCGTAGTTTCTACGGAAATTCATGAAAAACTACGAGCTACGAAAAGTATGGAAAAAACTACGGATTTTACAGAAACAAGAGCAGGAGAACCAGTACGCAAAACGGAACCAACTAATTCATCCGATGATTGGCTAAATACTCGTGTTATCATATATCACGTGTTGAGTGCGTTCCTAGTTTTGAAGAATTAGCCAATCGTAGATCAGTAACTCCAACCGTTAACGACTTATCAATAGTTCCACCCAATTGTCTGTCTCCCAGGTTCCTCGCTGATGCATGTTTAGGCTGCATTCGGCTGCATTGTGTAGTTTACGGCGAGAGCTTAGCGTGTGTCTTGTGAACTGTGAATCAGGTGAAAGATTTTTAATCATAATGCTGCCTCGAACGAAGAAGCCACAATTATCAAAGCAGAAGTTTAAAGATTCATATTCTTCAGAATTTCCATGCATTAAAGCGTCCGAAATTTCTGTGAATCACGCACACTGCAGTGTATGCAACAAAGACTTCTCAGTTGCTCATGGCGGAAAAGATGACTGTAAACGGCATGTGTTTTCTCAAAAGCATATAGAACTTGGCACCGTAAAATCTAAAATAACAAATTTCTTAATAAAAGATGATGAAACAGATCCTATAAAAGCCAAATGCTATTTTGTTCGTTTTTTAATTGAACATAATCTACCGCTTTCTGTTTTGGATCATTCCAAAGAGCTTTTCAAAGCAATGTTTCCGGATTCTGCCATAGCAAAAAAATTTAGCTGCGGTCATACCAAAACTGCTGCTATTGTGAAAACGCTTGCAGAAAATACTGTTGCTGATATTATAAAATCAGTGTGCAGTACATCATTTTCTCTAAGTACTGATGGAAGTAATGATAACAGTGATAACAAACTGTACCCATTGGTTATAACAAAGAAAAGGGAGTGATAATTACTTCATTGATTTCTATTTTAGAATGCACGAATAATACAGGAGAAGGTATTTTTAATTGTATAGATGAAAACTTTAAAAACAAAGGTTTAGAATGGAAAAATTGCTTATCATTTTCTTCAGATAATGCTAGTAATATGATTGGAAAGTTTAAAGGTGTAGCATCATTTATCAAAATGCATCAACCAAGTATAATCACCCGAGGTTGTCCGTGCCACCTCTTGCATATAGCTGCAAAAAAGCTACTGAAAAATTAATTGGCTCAGAAATTGAAATGTTGATAATAGATATATATTTTTACTTGGAGAAAAGTTCGAAACGGAAGCATAGCTTCAAAGTTGCTCAACAAATTTTGGGACAGAATGCAAAATCTCATAAAATTTTGAAATATTGCAGTACGAGATGGTTGTCTCTTTTAGAATCTATAACAAGGATTTTGGAACAGTGGGATGCTGTGATAAATTTTTTTGGAGATAAATCAGATAACAGTGAGAATGAAGGAAAGAGATTGCAAAACATTAAAAAAAATTTTACAGTCACCGACCACCAAATTGTACTTGTTATTTTTGAAAAATACTTTGCCTTTGTTTATAACAGTAAATATTAATTTGCAACAACAAGCTCCTTATATACATAAATTGAGAAGAGAACTTTTTGAACTTTTAATGAATTTATTTGTTAGATTCGTAAAACCATCAGTAATTTCTAAAGAAAATGAAGATGTTACTCTAACGTCTATTCCATTTCAGAAGTATAGTAAACAAAAAGAAAATGAAAATTTAGTGATTGGTGCGGAAACAAGACTATATTTAAAAAATGCCAAGTTGAATGAAAGTGAAGTGAAATCATTTTTCAATTCTGTGCGAGCTTTTTTTGTAACTGCATGTTCATATATAATTGATAAATTTCCACTGAGTGATCCATTTCTAAAACATGCTGAAGTTGCTGACATCAATTTGAGAACTGAAGTCTCATTTTCATCTGTTCTTTACTTGATGAATACTTTTCCATCCATTATTGATGAAAAATGTCTTAATCAAGTAGAAATTGAATTTTCCATGTATCAAGTAGATGATTTGAAAGAAATTGTAGATTTGCGTATTGATATAGCATGGGGAGAAATTGCCAAATTAAAAAATATGAATGGGTGTATTAAATACAAAGTATTGCCTTCTGTAATGCTTGCTGTCTTAATAATACCTCATTCAAATGCAGCTTGCAAAAGAATTTTTTCTATTGTTAAAAAAAATCAGACGGAATTTCGACCAAATTTAGGTCTTAAAACTCTTAAAGCAGTTTTGATTGAAAAAATAAATATGCAGGCAAATGAAGAACTGTGTTATAAAAAAACATTCTCAAAATCAGAACTTAAGCTTGCTAAGCATGCTACATATAAATCTTTGCATTCATAAATTATGCGTATTTTGTTTAATACTTATATGTATCATTCTTGGTTATTTAAATTTTATTTCCCTGTAAAAATCATATCCAGAATAAAGATATGATTTATAGCTTCTGATTTTTTCTATGATTAGTAGTGATTTGAAGTACTTTTTATTAGTGAATGCTTGAGGAGTTAAAAGAAAATTTCTAATTAAATGTGCATATAATTTACAAGGTATATTTTTAATTATTCAGTTTTATATGTATATGGATTTTAAATGTAATAAAATTGATTACAATTAATTATTAATTTAAAATTAATGAATGGTTAATTACAACATACGCTACGCGCACATTTTCAAAGTTGTAAAAATGTCGTTCGCGCGTTGACTACTGACAAGCTTTGCTGAAGGTTGGAGTCTATGTTCTTTCCTTATTTTAGCCATAAATGGCAAAATAAATCAAAATGCAGTGAAAATTACATACAAATGTTTTCAAAACAATTAATTGCAATAGTAAAGTGCAATCACATATTGTTTCTTGTTGTTTTTATATCACAACAGAAGGCATATGAATGCTTTTGGCACTTGTCTGTAATACAAACTAACAATTTTGCACATTTTATGCAAAAAATAAACTGTGAAAACTTCATTTTAGTTTCTTAAAACCAAAATATATTCACAATAAACTAAAATAAAATAAAATGCATTTTAAATAGTAATGAAGAATAGAAATGATTTAATTCTTTTATTACTGTATAACTATTTTTTTTTTTTTTTTTTATTTTAAGACACAATAACATGCCGAACAAATATTAATTCAGAATGGAAACAACAAAAATCAGCGTTATATTTTCAAATTTTCACAAGACTTGAATGGTTGAATGGTTTTACTGAACCATCATCCTCAGCTGCAAAAGTGGAAATGAATGAGATAGGATATAATTATTAATATGATATAATAATTAGATAAGATAAGAAAGCCTGGACAGGAGATAAGCTACTGGCACCATCTGTTGATGAAACCAGAACTAAAACATAATTTCTTCAAAGGCTGAAGGCAAAGATAGATTGGAACTAGGGTCGTTAACTAGAACAGAAAGATTTTTTTGAATGTGAAATGCCTCTAGAAAATCCAGTTCACCTATAGAAGATGTTTTTTGAATAATTTTGGCAGCAGAAAAATTGAAAGTGTGATTTTCAGACTAACAAGTTGGGCAACAGAAGACTTCTGTGTTTCCTTTTTCTAACATATGCCTCATGTTCCTTGACGTGAAATTTTAAGGCTCTCTTAGTTTGACCAATGTAAATTAAACCACACTGGCAAGGAATCCTGTAAATACCCAAGGAATTCATATCTGGAATGGGGTCCTTGAGTATGTAACTCTGAATTTTATTGATGGGAGAATAAAACGACCTGAAAGTTAAATTTCTGCAAAATACGTGGAACTTTATAGCTAATTGATGGAAAGAAGGGAATGACAACAGAATTTTTATAATCTTCCTAAAACAAGAGTCCACCTTTTGGTGTTTTGAGAAAGGTGTTTGGTGTGTTGAATAAGGGAATACGACAAATAAGACACACCCTTATTTAGAAAGCCACACACAAGGAAAAAATTTTAAATATTCTGCACGACAGCGCGGACCACAATAACTTAAAATGTGGTTTCTTTTAGTTCTCACGTTTCATAAAAGCCAAATAAACAATCATTGAATGCAATTACCAAGCATATTTTTATTAAGGAAAATTAACAAACAGCAAGCTATTTTGAACATGCTATGTAAATTTCAATAATGAATAAATGAATGAATGGCTAACAATCAAACATAATACAAAATAAAGCAGAAACAACAAAAAACACAGCTTCAAGGAAAACATTGCCTATCATGAAATTAGACTTTAATCAGTTTCAAAAACTTAATATTCCTTTTCACTATCATCATCATCGAAAACGAGAATATTGTCATAACTACTGTTTCCGTCATCATTAGTATCACCTTCTTCGAATAATGCATCGCCTTCTGTTCCATCAAGAGCATTACTGATTCCACACTTCTTAAAAGACTTAACAATTACTTCAGCCTTTACGTCCTCCCAAGAACTTTTTACCCACTCGCACACTTGTGAAATAGAGGGTCGCTTCATTCTACCTGAGGGTGTGAGGGCGTTCATCCTATCCACTTGTTCCATCGTTCTCGCACTTTTTCCTTAAATGGCTTATTCACCAATACATCTAAAGGCTGCAATTGGCTAGTCAGTCCACCATGAATGACAGCTATCTGGGTTTTTAATTCTCTTGCTTTATTCTTTATGGTTTCAGTTCTATGGGTGCTAAACTGATCCAAAACCAAAAGAAAGGGTTTTCTTAAGAGTCCACCAGGTCGCCTCGCCCATATGTTCTGTAACCACAGTTTCATTCCAGCTTCATCCATCCAGCCTTTCGAATGAACATGAACAATTACACCCGTTGGAAGTTTTTCATTTGAATACGAAAAACAGCAGTAGTTTTGTGCCATCAGCACAACATGTTAGAACTACCGTATATCAGGTTTTTTTCATGACCTGTGGTTTTTATGGTTATTGATTTAAACCCTTTCATACTCACAGTCTTGTTGGATGGTACATCAAATGTGAGTTAAGTTTCATCCATATTTTCTATTTGACCGAGCTCAAAAGAAGTTTTCTTGCATGCATTTATAACAAACCTATGAAATGCTAGTATATTTTCTTCATAATCTGCTGGCATTTTCTGTGCAATAGTTGTTTTTGTGCGCATTGATAAGCCTTGCCCTTTCATGAACCTGTAGCACCAACCCTCAGACTCTGAAAAGTTCTGATTCCCATGTTTTTCTGCAAATCCTTTGGCCTCCTTGATTATCATTTTGGTTGAAACACTTAGCCCATATTTCCTCTTATCTATCGCCCACATTTTCATGGCATTTTCAAGTTCAGGCCAAGATGGAGCTGAGCATCGAAGATTATGTTTTTGTTTTTTTTAGCAGTCTTCAGTTGATCTTCCTGCAGTCGCCAAATACGTATCATTTTTTCGGTAGGTGGTGGACCGAAATGCCTTGCTGCTGCTCTGTTTCCATGCACTTTGGTGTAGTTTAACACTCCTAGTTTATACTGAATTGTATAGCTTAATCTTTTGGTTCTTGTAGTCATATTTTTCAGGGTATTTTTTTTAAATAAATAGTTTTAAGCACTGATACCAACACGTTTATACAGAGTAGCACCGATACCGACACGTGTGTCAGCTGAGTGATAGAAAGTCTATGTAAAGAAGGAAAGGCTTCATAGATGTAATGTGACCGTCGAACCTGTTTGAACTTCGACATCAGCTTCGAGCTTTGGCGCTTATTGCCGACGGCTATTTCACTTATGCGCAAAATAATTATGGCAGATGTAGAAAAAGTTATGTGTGTCTAGAGCTTTATCTGGGCTAAAAATAGCATTCAGTATTGAAAGTTAACCTGTGTCCTTCACGTATAAGGCACAGGTAACTTTTTTGAGACCAAATTTAGGAAAAAAATGTGTGTCTTTTATGCCGTCAAATATGGTAATTTAGTTCTTCATCAAGGGATAGTTTCGAGGAGCAAACTTGAAGAACACGGAAAACATAGGAATAAAATGAAGCTAACTTTTGTTTAGTCGGATGACATCATTTGAAGTGTGGGGGAAGGTAAACCGTAGAACTAAAGTTTGATGTGTTACATGTGGCAAGAATGTCGAGAAATGGAAGAGAATTGCAAGTCTCAAGTTCAAAAGTGAACTGAATAGCAGGATCAATAGAATTCATTGTTGAAAGAACTTTATTTAAATCATCTTTATTACCTTCAAAGAGGCTAAAAGTAGCATCTACGTAGCAGAATTATACCGAAAAGTTTAAAGATTCAAACAATTTTTATTCATAATAATGCGTGTAGATATCAGCCAGAATGGGACAGAGGGGGCTTCCCATGGCTAATCCCTCAGTTTGCATGTAATATTTATTTTGGAAAACAAAATGCGTTTGTTTGAAACAGAGTGAGAGAAATTAGCTCATCAATTTCAATGCAAGAGAAATGAAATTTGCGAAGTCTGGTTTCTAGACATCTTAATGCACTCTTCACTGGAACATCGGTGCATAATGATTTTACATCAAAAGAAACCATGAGTTCTAGGAGAAATTTTTTTAACCTTTTTTACAAACTCTATTAAATTTTTTATGGTGTGAATGTTATTGTCTAACAGAGTTAAAAATCTAGAAAATAAATATTTAGCTAACGGGTACAAGGCAGTACCTAAATTTGGAAAGGAATACCACTTTTATGAATTTTGGGAAGAGCATATAATCTGGCACAATTTGCAACAGATGGGATAAACGAATGTTTTAAATTACTTGAAACGATTTTTGAAGATTTGATCGCAGTTTTTATTTTTGATAGGTCCAAAGGTGACAAATCTTTAGGGATTGAATTATATGGTCCTTCATTTAGTGATACCATCGATGTAAGTGTTCTTATCCATGACGACTATCTGGCCAACTTTGTCAGCCTTTGAAATGATAATATCCGGGTTAGAATGAATTTCGTGCATTGTAGCTCTTACTCTCGCCGTTAGATTTGGTTTCAAAGGTTTATTGTTTAATTTCACATTATGAGCGATAAGATGCCTAATCATTTCTTTCTGTGAATCTGAAACTTTACTGAACTTGAAAGCTTTTTCGATAGGAGCCAAAATCTTTGGAATTGAGGGTTTAGAGGTTTGTGAGAAGTTAAAATTGTATTTTAGAATATTCTCTTGTTCTTCTGATAAACTAATATTAGAAATATTAACTATTGGCTTAATGTTTACAATGGGAAGATTTTTTTGAACTACTTGTACTGGAAGACTGTAAAAGAAGTTTTTCGAATTTAACTGCAAGGGTGTTTTTATGACAATTAACTGTATTCTCCTTTCTAGACCAAGACTTTTGTTCAAGGGCAGTGAATTTTGGATATGAATTAGCAAGTTTTAGATGAAGCTTATAGAGCTCATGTTCAATTTTGGACAACTGTTGACTTGTATCCCTTATGATGGACTGAAGTAAGGCTAGCTTGCAGTTTAACAGAATTCTTGATACGTGACTGGAAGGTTTTTGATTAGATTTGATTTGAATGAAATTGAGGATCAATTTTTTACATTTACATTTAAGTAAAAAGTCAAGATGATTCAGGAATTTTTGCCGTTTCAGGCGTAATTTAGTGAAACAATTAATGGATGAAGGCATAACCAATAATAAAGCATGCACGAAACAGCAGAAAAATCCCACACTGAAACGAATAAAAAACAAAACATTTGCAACCAAAATGCTTGAAATCAGACAAGCAAAGCACAATATCCAAATATGTGAAACACAAACAGAACTTAAAGATTGCAAAAAAGTACTTACCAAAACTCATGTAATAACAAAATGGCGGCCACACCATGTACAAAAAAGGAAGCGAAATATAAGCTGTTTTCGGCTTCAAACATATACAAATGCAAGACGACAAAAATCACGTGGAAAAAAAGAAAGCAAAAAATAAGCCTGTTTGGGGCTTCTATAATTAAGACACGATAACATTGATTTTAATTGTGAAAGTTTTGTCCATTATGGTAAAGATTTTGTGTAGACCCGAGTATGGCTGGCACAGTGGTGGCTTTACTTGATGAATACTTATGTATATATAAGTGCATGATTTTAAGGTAAATTTTGTGTAATACTTATTGTAATAGTATGGAAATGTAACAATTGGGTTTAGTTGTTGCATTCTGTGGTGGAGACTACTGATGAATTGAATGTCATATGTAGAGATCTTAGATGTTGATATATCACTAGGCACCCTGAGAGTTGTGCTATACACCAGTTCTGCACAAGAGGTTTACAGATCATCCATGATGGTTGTCCAAATACTGAGAATAACAACTAGGTGTATTTCAGACCAGTTATTGATCTCATGAGCCTTGAGAGAGGACTTTAAATGCCAAGGAAAGCTTTTAGTAATGATGTTTGACATTGAATGGTAAGCGGTTATTGTGATTCTCTTTGTACCCAAAATGTGTGTAAACTCTGCAAACACTGCAGATCTCATTTGAGAACCTTGGTCTGTTATAACAATATATGCTATCAATGGTTACAATGAGTTTGAGCGATTGAGTACTGTAGACGTCTTTGATCCAGAAGCACATAGTTGGAGTACAGCTGAATATATGAATTGTAAACGGAAGTAGTATAAAGACTTTTTCTTGATGACATCTGGGTAACCAGTGCGATGTATCTATGTGTTGAAAATAGCTCTACAATTGGAAGTAGACATGGCTTCAGACCAATCTGGAGAACCTATCTATTAATGTCAAAAGGTATATGGTAGCTTCTGATGGTGGTAATGGGCCAATGATATACATGTGTGAAACACATGCATCAGAAAAAGAGGATGTGCCTACTGGTCCTTTGTTTTGCCTGCCTATTTTCAATCTTTGGCAAAATTCACAAGATTTCACCCAGTTTTTGATATGATGCTTCACACTTGGGTACATATAACGAAAACAAATGAGTTGTTCATGGTAGTACAACTCCTGGATGTGAGAGATCATACAGATAGTTAAAGATGAGTCTGCAAAAGGAATTCAGGATAAAAGGATGATGAATGTGTGTAAAGATGTCACAAAGAACATTACCATTTGAGTATTGGCAAGGATAAATTCCAGCTTTAAAGATGACATGTTGTTTTTGAGAAGATTTTGTACTTCTGGATCATACAGTATGGAACATTTTTGAATAGCCAAAAATGAAGATTTTGATATAGAATAAATTTTAGTTCTAAAAAAGGGCAGAGTTGCCAACTCTCCCGATTTTTGACCGCTCTCCCGCCAACCTGATTTACAATATATTTCTCCCGACTTTGTCTTATTCGTAAAATTTCTCACGATGTTTATGGAACTTGGCTTAATACTTTGTTATCTGGGGGGGGGGAAGTGATTTTGGACGTCTAAAAGCAATTGAAAAATTTTCTCTAGATTATATCTAAAACAAAACCTTGCGAATCAGATGAGAACTTCTGCTTTGTGAGTGAGAGCATATACGTATCCAGAAACGTCGTTCTCATGGGCATCGAGCTCCACTGCGTGTCATCTGACATATATTAACCAACGAGCACAAAGCAAGCTCAAGGCTGTTATTTGGATGTTCTGTAGTTATTTCGGTCATCTTGTCCTGAGTTGTGTGAGTACACATGCCTTCGGGAAATAGTTTTAGAAATTATCATGTTTTGCTATGTCTGCGAGAAAGGCGAAATACTCATGTACATCGCACACAGTTGACTTTTTGTCCATTATTTCCTCAAGGAAATATAATAAATTTGCGCTGTGTACCGACTGTCATTCCGATTTTTTGATTTCACATGACTGAAGGTAGGATGTTCTCAAACATGTGCAGACACAAAAACACAAGGACAACATGAGTTGTTTTGAAAAAAATGAAAAATTAAATTTTTCTTCGGAAACAAAGGACCAAAAAGTGCAGAATGTCTGTTCTTTGCCTTTTTACTGGAGCACAACCTGCCACTGAATGCATCAGATCACGCTGCAGCTTCATTTAGAAAAATGTTTCCCGATAGTGAAATCGCTAAGAAATACTCAAGTGCAAGGACCAAAACAGGTGCAATTGTTAAAAAAATGGGTTTGAAAAATAAATCTTCAGTTATTGATTGCATTAAAACAGCTCTGATCTGCCTCTCTACGGATGGAAGCTATAATACCGATTCAAAACTGTATCCAATTGTTGTTTCTTTTTTTAATCCAGAGTCTTCAGAAATTGAGTGCAGTTTACTTTCTGTTCCCACTTTAGAAGGACATTCGACAGGCTTTAATATAGCACAGCTGATTATTAAAACTTTAAAAGAAAATGCAGTCCCTCTGGATAATTGCTTAGCACTTGGTGCTGATAATGCACCAGTAATGGTAGGCTTGAAGACTGGTGTTGCAGGCATCTTAAGAAAGGAAAATTCAGATTTGCAGATTATCATGTGCACCTTTCACCTCTTAGATTTAGCAGCTGAAAAAGAGGCAGCTTCTTTACCAATAAATGTAGATGAACACATTGTTGATATTTATTATTATCTTGAAAGGAGTACTAAAAGGAAAGAAAAATTGAAACAGTTCCAACAGCTGCATAATACCGAAATGAGAAAAATTTTGGAACATGTGTGTACACGCTGGCTGTCTTTAAAGAAATGCTTATCTAGAATCCTCGATCAATGGAACCTACTTCTTGCATTTTTTAAAGAAGTAAATGCTTTGAGAGTTAAGATAAAAGGCTCTATTGCAAGTTATAAAGTACCTAAAGTAAATGGAGATGTAGTTACTACTTCTATTGTTAAAAATAGGTTTGAGAAAAATAAAATAATTTCTGCGCCATTCAGCAATTCATCTGGCAGTTCTCAAAATAATACTGCTAAATATAAGTGTAAAGCTGATACAAATTTCTCTCAAAATAAAAAAATTGCTTAGTCGAAATAGACTGAATGATTGAAGACAGATGCTAAAGAAATTATTTTAACATTAAGTTATTGGGAACATTTTAGGGATTCCACTCAATGTTCCATATTTCTAAGTAAATTGGAAAGATTTTGAGCCTGATTCCTTTCTTGATAACAATTGGCAGATTTCTTACTAGGAAGATTCTCCCGACCAGTTTACTGACTTAGTTGTATTCTTTCTGTAAGTGTCAATAGGGTCTGATTTCATAAGTAAATGCCGAACTAGTCTGTCTGGAAGAAGCTAAGAAACTACAGTTTATTTGGTAGTTGATTCTGTAACAGTCTTGGGGTAGCAAAAGCAATAATTTCACACATAATAAACAGTAAAGCTGGGTGTGATTGATTATTAACTGGAATTTGGACAGCAAGTACATCAGAAATTGTGCCAGGTTTAAGTCAAAATATAAAATACAACTAAAGCAAATGAAATATATGTGATAAATAGAAAATAAAATAGTGAAATTATCTATAATTAATATTCATCTGTTATCCAGAGGATAAGATCAATGTAATCCGTAATTTTTGGTTTTGAATCTTGAGATGGTGAGTCATCACAAATGAAAGTACTTGCAAACTTTTCACAAAATCTGATTTGGTGATGTCCAGAAGTTGTTGCTGTAGGAGTACAAATCATATTCTTACAGTATTCATCAATAACTTCATTAGACATAACAGACAATAAAAAAAAATCGATCTTCAAAATATCAAGACCTCAAAACACACACCACTCGACTGCCCATACTATTCTCTGCACTCCTTAAAAACTCATGTATCATAGAGTTGTAGCTTTGGGCTGCAGGGGCGAGAGGCAAAGCATACCCTTTTATCACTAATACGACTCCTCACTACAACATATACAGCTTCATGAAAAGAATGATTTAAATCAAAAATATAAAGACAAATAAGAAAAATACAAAATATATTTTATCATAATTATTTAAAAATGCACAGGAGGCAAAATGCTACTGATTTTATTTAACATTGCTGAAAACATTTGCATCTTCTCATACAGCTGATATTGCATGAATTCAATGAAGCAGAAATTTAGGTAATGGGATACAGCCCCACACTGATATTTATTTCTCTGTTTTGTATTTCCCACAACTTTTAACAGTTCACGTGACATTTGGTGTTAGAATCAATAAAGTTACATTTATTGTTACAGGTGTCCATATCTGGCAGCTGTTAATTCTTCTGTTCTGTACACTTTCCAGAAATCGGAGCAAACTGTATTTCCATCTGTCATATTTTCTTGTATCATTGTAATGAAGGTTTTCTCTGACTAGTCAATTGTAGCCACACTCTTTTGATTCATGGAACTTATGATATGATAAAAACAAGTTACTACATATAGCACTTTGGTGTGCAATCATAATTGGCATGTCATATATCAACAAATTATTTTACACAGAGTATGAAATTACATTTCATTATATATATACTAGTTCAGGTTAATTATTTTCTGTATTGATGTCAAAAGTCCTCATTTGTTCCAAGCTATTTTCTTTCCCCCCGTTTTCTTCCTTTCTTTATAATTTTTATTATATATATATATTGTTTTTGTTGTCATATAATTATATTATTCCATTGCATGAGCAGTAGAATTAAGAGGAATGTCCAAAGGGATATTTTAAGTAAAAGAGACGGGGGAGGAAGGAGGGTAGGCATCTTAACTTTGTCTCAGTAAATAAAAAATTAATAACTTTTGAGCTTCAAATAATATACCAAATGCAAAGTTTTCGACTCTCCTTGGTCGTTCTCGGAACTCCACGTACTCTCGAGACTCTCCACACGATGCACTCGACGATACACGAAAATAGCTCTCGACTCAGCACAGTCTAAGACAAAACTCGACGATGCACTAAAAGACTCTCTCGATGCACTCGACGACCATCTCAGTGCTAGACTTTGAAATACTCGTTCAATGACTGACATCAGCTCGCTAGACGAGGCGCGCACACACACGATGAGAGACATACACTAACTGAGGACTAGCAGGTTTTATATAGCTTCCGGCTTGTGTTCAGGCTGATATTATATATGCAGAATACTTTATGAAGCTTGTGACAAGTAGGAGCAGTACAATATTTCAGTGTGAAAACATATTAGAATTGCTAAGTTTATTGCAGTATTTCCTTTTATAGATTTAGCTTGTATCCATATAAGCAAATTGTCTTTGTCCATTCTTTATTTGAAGTTGCACTGCAAATGGGTTAAGTTCTAGCTAATTTCTGTGGAAGCAATTTCTATATTAATTGAGCAGTAACATTTAATATGCAGTTTATTTGAATATTTACCATTGTTAATTAGCAATTTTCTTGGAAATTATATTTGAAACTATGAATTACCTAACCATCTCATCCTAGAGAGTGTTGCTAAGCTTACACCATAAGGGATGCACTCCCAAGTAATGTAAATATACCCACTTGGCAAGAGAAAGTAAACACACAAACAAGGAAATTTAAAAATTTAATTCATGCATTTAATTTCTAACTAGCAATCCAATCTGCCTTAGCCCCCATGCCAACTGGGAGAACAAAAATGTAATTTAATAGTTATAATTTCTGTTGTCAGTTAATGAAAAAAATGTGTGGAGGAAAATTAATATCAAATTATAATTTTTGTTTATTTCATAATAATTGTAGCAATTGTTTTATTGTAGTGCTGTAGGAGCAGCTACTTTGTTTAATAAACTGTATGTGTGTGGTGGATATGATGGTATCTCTTCTTTAAACACAGTAGAATGTTATGATCCAGAGAAAAATGAGTAAGTTTTTACAGTACATTAATCATTCTATTTAATTATTCACTTAATTGCAAATGCATTATTAATGTTTATCATCATACATAGCAGTTATGCACACTCATATCTTAAAAACCACGTAAATTGCCAGTCTCCAAGCCTAATCTAGGAGCAATATTTCTTACTGCAAACTATTTTCAACAACAGCAATGAAGGGAATATTATTTTTGTGATCTTTGAGTTACAGTATTTGATTTATGAATTCATAAGAAATGTAATTAGAGGTAATAAATTAAAATTTTTAAGATTGACAGAATAATTTTATCTGATCATATTGATACCCAATAGGGGTCAATTGGACAAAACTGCTAAATGTTAAATTATTAAACCATATTTGTATATTTAAATTATTAAACTGATATATTCATCTGGGTGTGTATCTACATGGATGGGTATTTTAATGATTTTCTTTATGTGCTGCATCAATATAGCCAATATGCTTTAGTTCTCCACAAAGTCATTTCTTCTGTTTGGTATCTAACCATTGTGTGCTTTGACTTAATTTATTAAAAGGTTCTTCTAAATTTCTTTTTTCAAAATATCATTTTTGCTTTTCATTTTGCATAATGATATTAGTAAATTATATATTTGAATGAAGAATAAAAGTTTGTAGGTAAAAGGTAATTTTTCTTATTATTTCTTGAAATAAATTGTATATGTGCAGTTGTTTTTGTTCATCAGAATTAATAACATCCTTGAGGGAGCATTCTAGGATTTTATTTGGTAGTATTCTTTAGTTTTAAATTGTTTTACAGAATGTGTTTCAAATATTAGCGCTATTAATGAAGCTTAGTCATCTATGATTTTTATATTAGGAAGTTTTGAGAAAGGTTTTAAAAATACAAAATTTAACATGCTATATAATCCTTAAGGAGGAAAAATGTCATTTAACAAAATATTCATTGTACTTTTAGATGTTATGCCCCCCCTCCCCAAAAATAATCTTGCCTTTATGTTCAAAATTCGAAAAGCTATTAGTAAATAATAATTTAGTGTGGTTATATTGCTAGCTAGGTTTATACTGAGTATTATGCAGAGCCATATGTTGCCAAAATGAACAACATTTCTAGTATATTTATTTTCCTGAATCAAGTAAAATTCCACTTAAAATTGCTTAGTAATAAGCACTGAAAAGTGTAGCTTATCAGTACATTTGTTCTTTTATATCTTCATGATTTTGAAATTTAAAGGTACAGAAATTTGTATATTTAAATTATTAAACCATAATGAACATTTTACTAAATGGACTTTATAACCTGTGTAAATCACACAAAAATTTGTGATTTTATGTTTATTTGCAAATACTTTTCTGCTTTAATTTAAGAAGCTATGTAACTAGAACTAACTATGATGCATAATTGAAAACATATGGAACATTACTGAGTAATGATATGCATTCACACTTCAGAGTATTACCATTAAAAAAAAAATAATAATAATGAAAGTTTAGGAAGCATTATTCTAGTGAGAATTGGATAGATTTGATGAGGAGTTTAAAAGAAAGTTCAGTTTAATCTTGCAACAGTCAGCTATAATGTAAATGTTGCAATCATAGATTCAGAGAGTTATATAATGGGTATAAAAATTATTTTAAAAATTAGTACTAATTATAATTCAGTAAGAGTAGATTTCATACACTGAAAGTAGATTATACAGTAAGAGTACATTATTTATGTATATTTATTTTAAGATATATGTGGACTGTTTTTATTAATATTTTAATCAGTTGCCAGTGTTCTATAGTTGTATAATCATAAAAATATATCTTCAAAAATGAAAATATCCAAGAAATTTTTAGAGTGGAGTTGAACTTCAGTGCATTTATATTTATTTCATTTATTTATTTATTTTTATTTTTGAGCAAATACAATGTAACTAATTGTGTTAAGGACAGTATAAATAAGGAAAATAATTTTAGACTGGTATTTTTTTTTAAAAAGTAAAAGTATAGTATGATTATAGACTATATCTGCTAGTATATTTCTGTTGAAAGAAATATATTTATAATTTAAATTTTTTTAAAGAATTAATAATTATTAAACATAATGATTTAAACTTTTAAAGCAGGTTTTTTTCTCATCTGAAATTGTATATAAAAAGGCAAACATTTTGTGAAAAGGAAGGTGTTAAAATAGTTTTAATATTCTGTTGTATTATTGCAAAATTATTTAAATGTATTATTTGAAATTGTGTGCAACTATATATTGAATAATATAAAATGAAAATTGAATCTAAATTTTCTTAAATAAAAATAAATGTATAAAAAGGACTGTATATTATTTTAATATGTTTTTCTTTAAAATTCCTATATTTTCAAATAAATTTAAGCTCCTTCTTGCTTTTTTTAAAATCTTTTTCATCAATTTCACTCTTCAGGTGGAGTATGGTCACAAGTATGTCCAAACACAGAAGTGCTGCTGGGGTTGTTGCTTTTGAAGACCACATCTATGCTCTAGGTGGACATGATGGGCTTTCTATCTTTGATTCGGTGAGTTATTCTGTGAATATTTTCTAATTCATAGTCTTATTTTAATTTTTCATAATATTTCATGAATATGTACATGTTACAGGTGGAAAGATACGACCCTCACTCCGGCCAATGGATAGCTATGCCACCTATGTTAAGCAAAAGATGTAGACTTGGAGTTGCAACTCTTAATGGGAAAATATATGTTTGTGGAGGTTATGATGGCTCTACTTTCCTACTCACTGCTGAGGTTTATAATCCTGCAACTAAACAGTGGACATATATTGCCCCAATGAATGTTATGCGGAGTAGAGTTGCTTTGGTTGCAAACTGTGGTAAATTGTATGCAATTGGTGGCTATGATGGTGTCACAAACCTCAGTACAGTTGAAATCTATAATCCAGAAAGTAACCGGTGGGATTTTGTTCCATCCATGTGTGCGCATGAGGGTGGTGTGGGTGTTGGAGTGATTCCATCCTTATAGAAAATTCCTTAGTTTAATATTGTTTAAAATTTGACATTTTGCCTTTTAATGATAGTTTTTCAAAAGGGAGCAAATTATTAAATTTTATTTATTATTATTAGAAATTTGTATGTATTATTTTATGCATAACTTTTGCCATAGTAAACTTGATTATGAAGCAGTTGTAGTAATGGATGTATCTGTTCCAAGTGTACTGTGTTAAAATGGGCTAAGTGCAATGTTTCATATTCATTGGAAAATCAATATCAATCTTTCAAGTAATTATCATATACTTTTTACATGAATTTCTTAATTATGTGTTATTAGATTTATTTGTTATTTATTTTATTTCATTTCACCAAAATTAAAACATTTTGAATAATTTTTAATTGCATTTCACAAAGATTAAGATGCATTTGAATTGGCTTAAATTAGTTCTTGAATTGTACTTATAATTAGAACATTTTAAATAAAAAAATAATAAATGAAATAGGAGAAAGTTAGGAAAATGAGACTTCTTCAAATTAAATTAAAATCTTATAAGATTAAATAATATTGTTGCGTGCATTCGGGTTCATAATAGATTGAATGCATGCGGGTCCGATTATAGATTAACAAAATATATTTTTATCAAAAGAAGTATTTCAGAGTTCTGGAATTTTCCACGGAAATATTTGTACAGGTATTCACAGTATATCACACAGTGCAGTTAGTAGTTAAATTCAAACTACTAAGAACATTAAACACAATGCAATGCAAAGCGCATGTAAAGAGAAAGCTAACGGAGATATCTCAGTTCACGCTGAACTAACAACTCACAACAACAATAATTAAACAACTAACTGAATGTAGATGCTCTCTTTCTAGCCTTAAATAGTTTTAAACTAGCCAACGAGATAGTTCCAGTACTTTTTGCTTCTTGAAATTATTGGAAAGCAATATGAGGGTCGAATTACGGTTACAGCTAGCATAGTGATCAATTACCTTTATTCAATTTCAGTACATATTACGGTGATATAGGGACCAGAATTTGGCGATTGTCGCCAAAACCATCGTCAGCTTGGCGATATCTCACCAATTACTAAGAAACACATTTATTTAATGTTAAATGGACTTGCCCCTGTATTCTTACTTTTCTGGGTTAGCTTTTCCCTTCAGATTTTTTGTGTTACATTGCACAGCAAAATACGACAATTTCACATATAACTGCACTGAAATCATCTATCTTTGTACAATATTTTTAACAATATTTAGTTTCACTTTATTTTAAATTTCAATAAATTATTTTCAATTATCAAAATGCTGTGAGAATTTTCCTTTAGTTTGTCATCTTAATTTATTTTTTTTTTTACATGTTTAATTTATTTTTAGAAGTTGTCTAAATCTCCCTTTATTATTAAACATGTGAATTATTAAACAGTTAATTAAAAATATTCTTATAAGGAAGGTCTTTCAGTCTTGAACTCTCAGTATTAAAAATATATATATGCAGATTTGCTTATGAAAAATATGCAATCCTAAATACAATGATAAAAAGTAATTGCTTCAAGGCTTTAAATGAGTAGATGACCCAAAAGTGGGTGAAGAATATTCGCATGCTATGGTATATTTAATTTTCTGAAATTTCAAAATACGGTTTTCTGAACTCCCAGTGAGTGATTTAGTTTCAAAATCAAAACATAAAACAAATGGATTCATGTAGAATCTTAATTTGCATCTATCTATTTATTTATTATTTTTGTATATTCATTTATTATTTTTTTATTACAAATTTCATTTAAAAGTTTATGCATGTATAAAATTTATTACTTATGATTATGAACATACTTGTTTCCCATCAGTGTTTCATCATGCTTCTCAAATAGTTTAAACAAAGAATTTTACTTTTCCTTATACAGATTAATCAATCAAACTTAACAAAAAGGAAGAAAAATTAATGTTTGGAAAATGACCAGAACTTAGGGAATTCTGAATACCATAGTATTAAAAGAAAATGTGTAATGCTGTTTTTGTTTTGCTCAAACATGCATATTTCATACAATAATCATTTTGGTTATTGCAGGTGTGCATGATGATGTATAACTGTGAAAAAATAATCAAAACTGTAGAATAAAAATATCAAGTTGAAAATGGTAAATAATTATAATTTGCTTGTCAAATATAAATTAATTCTTTAAACATATATAAGTAGCTAATAAGCAGTCCTAATGTAATTAGTGTAAATAATTTGTCACAGTGTAGATTGCATAATCTGGTAAAAGACTGAGAAAGTGTTTGAGAGAAAGCAATCATATTATTAGAAGTAAAACAGTACATAAAATGTTGCTTAACAATTCTGCTACTTACAAAATTCATAATCATAAAAAGCCTAAAATTGTTAAATGGTAAATTGATATAAATAGGCAGTTAATGTAATTACAGTGATAGAGAATGAAATCCTGTGATCAAGAAGAAATCAATTTAGAGGAATGAAATGTAGGCAAATCATTCATCTAGGTAACATAGTTATTTGATTAATATTTCAAGGTCACCATCAAAGTATACATGAGAACAGCTATTTCAGATGTGAAATGGTGATACATTCATAACTTCTGTAATCATCACGATATTGAATGCAAGTGTGCAAACATGCATTTGTTTTGTTGTATGTCATTTTAATAGGTTATTTTAATAGGCATTTTTTTCCATGCCTGTTGCACTTGGTCAGCCAAATCAACAATGGTCTGTGCCAAAATCATTGCTGATTCCATCATACTGGATGACTCAGGATTTGTCATCCAGTCATTATCCTGCATACTCGGACAAATACTGTAAGTGCCCAAAGAGAGATGAACATGCCCAAAGCCCTGCTCTATACGTGCCCAAAGAGAGAAAAACTGGGTGATCTTGGAAGTCAAGGCAAGCATGTTGACACTTTGTCGAGCATGTTGGATGATAGCAGTAGTATGGGGATAAGTATTATCTTGTTTGAAAATGGTCCCTGGAATACTGCTAAAAAATGCACAACCAGTTCGGTCACCAGTTTAACATACAAATTTGCTGTCCGAGTATGTAGGATAATGAAGAACGAATAATACTTTGATAGGAAATTACTCCCAGACCATAACTCTTAATGTAGGTCCAATGTGCCTGCACTGCAGACAGCTTGGTGCCAAGCAGCCACCTGGCTTCCTTCTAACAAAAATATGGCTATCACTGGCACTAAGACAGAAGTGGCTGTCATCTGAAAATGCAACTGATTTCCAATTTGACCTCCTATGACCTACAGCTTAACACCATCAAGGTTAAAGATAGCAGTTATTTAGAGTTAGTGGTATGGCCACTCAGAATGTCTGGATTGGATAATTTGTTACAGTTTGCTGTGCAACTCTGGTGCCAACAAAAGCTCGAATATCTACTACAAATGCAGTGCAATGCGCCATAAACCTGCAGAGAATACAGCAGTCTACCATTTAAGTGGTGGCTTGTGTGTGTGGTTGGACCTTGGCCTCCTTGAAATAGCATCTTTCCATGACCATTGCTGCCAACATGCATGCACAGTGGATATATCCCTGCCAAGTCGTTTTGCTGTTACATAAAGAAAATCCACCTTCGCTTAGTACTATTACATGACCTTGTTCAAACTCGGTAAACAACTTCAGTTCAAACTCGTTCACACTTCAGTATGGTGCTCATACTGCCTTTGTTGTCTCTTTAAAGGCATTCTTGACCAAAATCTCACTTACATTGCCCAATGCAGCAGATAAATAAAGCACACAAAGTTTACCCTGTGTATTTAAAAGAAACATGATTTGTATGTTCGTAGTGGCATCATTAGTACCACTGTTATTTGTTTTACACGAAATCTAATTAGACATCATCTTTCAGATGTTCAAACATACCTCCCACATTTTGTTTATTTTACAGGATTTTATTTTCCATCAGTGTATAATTTCAAAGCAGCATTATTCTAGGTTTTCAAAAATGTTGAGTAGCTATTATATTTTGTCAAAACTTTTGCCTTTGTGAAAAAAAAAACAACTTTATAATATTTTGTGTTTTATTTATATGGATTTAGCATATAATTTAATTGATGTTTTCCTTTTTGAATGTACAGAATAAGCTGTATCTTTTCCAAATGAGTTGGAATGAGGTAGAAGTTAATGAAATTTAAGGTTGGAAGACTTCTTTATTAAAATCATGAATATATTGTGTGGCATTCTATTATGTACTATTTCACTTACAGACTGGATTATGAATATCAATGTATATTGTAAATATATTATAAAATTGTATTCTTTGCCCACATAAACTTACAAAATTGTTTAATCATGAAATCCAAGTATTCTTTTTATTATGTTTTTTAGATGTTTAATAATATACTCATATACCTTAAAAAATATAGACATCATTATTTAATGACAGCTATATTTATATATTATTAATTATTTTAAAACATCAAGACTTATGATCACTCATTATCATATACTGAATTTCATATATCTTTGAAATAACTTCTGCCTTGAACTAGTAATATTTATGTGACATATCCAGTGCACAATATGAACATTACTAGGCTTATTTTAAGTATGAAATGAAATGTGTAGCAGTTTATATGAATTTTTCCTAATCTAAAGAAAATTTTATTGTATTGGGATATTATCAGGATGTGGCCTTTTTTGTGTGCCATTATTTTATAAGTTTTGATGGTGCTTAAAAAAATGTACATACTCTTAAGAATTTCATTTGTAAAATAACACAATATTTATTATTTATTATTTTCTATAGCCTTTTTTCTCTGCGAGAAATGTTGCTAAGGTTTATTCAGTCGAATAAATCGGAAGCTAAGAGAAATAAATGACTTGTTTGAAAATTGTCTAATGTGTTTTCTTTTACATCTTCATTGTAATATATCCAGAATCATTTTAGTTCATTGACATTTCTTTTCACAACTGAGCTTCCTTGAAAGTTCTTCCTCCTACTAAATAGTCGGCACATGCTAACTGAGATACACAAAAAGTAGTGTCTTAATCAAGTCTTTAAATCTTATGCTTATAAAATAAATTTACTATGTATCAGCTTATAAATAAAAGAATGAAATTTTACAATAAGTAAATATGCTACAATTACATTCATATTATTGAGATAGCAAGTATCTTTTCCCAATGTTGTTATTGTTGTTGTGATTAATCTCACTTGTCTGACCTAACTAGAACAAGCCCATGAATTTTATCATGGCAAGGATAAGAAAACTGCATTTGTTGTTGTTGTTGGCAAAAGCCTTGGGCATCATAAATGTGATAGTATCATTTTTCTTTGTTACCAGCCGAATTTTGAGGGAGATTCCACAGGGAATGGGGAGGTGGAATCTGAGGGTCTCCCAGCCCTTTGCGCCCCCTGCCACCAAACCACATGAAAGGACTTTCAGGTCGTCATATATTTAGAGTGCCCCCATCCTTCAAAGGCACTATACATTTACAATATCCATGCCTTCTCCGGAATTTGAATTTTGGCCCTTCTGTATAAACGTAGGACTCGCTAAGCACTATCCTGTTAAGTGGCTCTTTTCCCAGTGTACAGTTTTGATTCATATCTTTATAAATTTCAAGAGCAAGATGTCCATCTTAAAAAATCTTTTGAAAGAAAGGACATTAGCTAAAGGAAGTTTAATATGGTTTTGTTTCATTAAGAGGCATTGCATTATATAAGGATCTATAGATCCTATGCCCCTGTTGATAAAATAATCAGTGTTGGTAAATCCATGTTTATAGTAAAATGTTGCAAAGGGACCATGTCTTGTTATTGTAATGTATTTGCATTGCTACACTACCAACATAATTCCACTAAGAAATGTAAATTACCGCAGACGCATGCTTAAAATTTTTTTTCCAGTTATTCTGTAAGTTTTGACTAATAAAGTTTGTTGTTCTTTCAAAAATGGTGAGAGTTCTTTAAAACTTCATTACAGCAGTATAGAAGAATAAATATCTGATGGCAGCGGTGGCATAAAAGGTGAAACCAGTGTTTATTTAAAAGAAAAGAAAATACAGTACTTGTGAGTATAAGTTTTAATGAATACTGTGCCATTTTGTATGAAAATGTTGCATCTTATTATTGAATTAAACTAATAGAACGATATTCCATGTTTAAGCTTTTGTATTAAAGCGTCAAAATATTTAACCTTTTTTTAAAATTTCAGCTCTTATATTAGAGTGGCAAATTTATTACATTGATATTAAAATATTTCTATTATAAAATTTGAGCTTTTGTATTAAAGTAGCAAATTTACTACATTAATATTAGAATATTTCTATTAAGAAATTTGAGCTCTTGTATTAAGAGTCGCAAATCAAGATTTTTTTGTGTGTGAATCATGTTAGAGGCTTGAATTCTTTATTTACTTTAGTATAATTTATTAAGAGTACAGATTTTTGTTTATCAGAAATAAGTTTTATTGCATTAAGTGTTTTAAGGGGGGGGGAAAAGTTGTGTCATACTTGAATTTCTAATAAAAAAAGGACTAGACTGAGCACTTTTATTTGAATTTTTGAGTGTTGACTAAAAGCCTTTTAAAATTAATTTTGAAAACACTGTCGAAGAGTTTTTATATTTCCAAACATGTCATTTCTTGTCAAGGGTAGAAAACAGGATTTAATAGATGTAGCCAAAGAATTAGAAAAGGAAGTGCCGTGAACTAATAAGGTCTCAGAAATTAAAAAGATAATCGCTGAAAATCAGTTTACCACAAGGAAGAAGTTAAATTAATTCTAACAGGGGCATAGCTGGAGGGGGGCATCTGTCTCCGGACGCAGAATCCAAGGGGCACCAAACTGATGTTATGACATTTTACATTTAAATGTTTTCCATACTTGGCAAGCAGTAGGGGGCGCGAAATCTTCAGTTGTCCCTGGGTGCTGAAAACCCTAGCTACGACTCTGAATTCTAAACCCAATAATTGCTGAACGTCTGGCTCAAGAAGTGAGAGAAGAACGCCTATCTCAAGAAGCGAGAGAAGCAAGGGCATATGAATTGGAAATAAAGCGGCTTGAAATTGAAAATCAAGTAATACGAGCTAGAGAATCAACAGCAAATATAGTAGAATCAAGCAATAAAATCTAGTTGTCACAAATTACTCCAAAGTTTGACGAAAAAGGGATGAAATGAAACTATGATAAATTTTGAGAGAAAAGCTGAAATGGCCAAGGTTCCTAAGAAAGTTTGGGTGGTTTATCTTTTGGGTGTTTTACTCACCGAAATCTCCAATATGTTAGTTAGAAGATCTGAAGATGCGACTAAGTACGAATATGTGAAAAATCTAATCTTAAGAAGATACATACTTAACAGTGAAAAGCTGAAACAGTGCTTTTATCAACATAAAAAAACTGCTGAAAAATCTTGGAAAAATTATGCTCATGAACTTTATAGTTATTTTTTAGAGTGGATTGCGGATTTAGAAATTAAGATATTCGAAAATCTGAAAGATTTAATAGTTACCGAGCAAATAAAATATAGGGTTCCCATGGAAGTAAAAGATGATTCTCTCAACCAATGGATGAAATTAAAAACTTCATATGAGCTAGCAGAAAAATTAGACGAGGACAGAGTGTTAAGGGGGAAAATCCTAGAAAACAAGGTTTGAAACTTCAAGAAAGTCATCAAAACGTGAACAAAATGCAAAATGGTATAATAGACATAATTCTAAAGAAATCTCGAAAGTTTTTAATCCTAAACCTATAATTAGGACAGAATATACTAATAAAACTCATGAAAATGAATTTGAGAAACGGAGACAACCTCGTTGTTATGAATGCGGATCCTACTCGCATCTTCGACCTTTTTGTTATGAATGCGGATCTTACTCGCATTTTCGACCTCAGTGTGATAAACTCAAAAAAAATTTAGAAACTGTAGCATCTGATGAAACTGTACCTTCAAATGAATTTTCCAAAAATAGTTTTAATGATATTATGGCTGCATATACCAGCCTAGGTAAAGTATATGGCTATAAATTGCTCATACTTAGAGATACTGGTGCAACTTTGGATTTAATTTGCCAAAAATATGTACAGCTATCCATGTATACGGGTGAGACCGTGTGGATACGAGCACCTCTGGAAGAATATCCAGTGTGCTTACCTTTGGCTGAGGTAGAGCTTGAATGTAATCTTGGTCATATAATAACAAAGGCTGAAGTATTAAGAGATTCATTAGATCAAGGAAGGTATCTTCTCAGTAACAAAACTAGATGAAGAAGTTGAAATTCATATGATAAATGCCATACAAACTCGTGCTCAACAGCGACGACTAAAAGAAACGGAAAATCTGGTCTCAACAAATGAGTTAAATTCCGAAACTGAACTAACGATAAAGACACATTGACTGAAAATGAAAGTTTGCCTCCTGTGAAATATGAAAGTTCAGAATTAGATCTGATAAAGGCCTCTCCAGAAATATTTTTACGAAAACAAAAGGAGAGCGTCGAATTAAAGCCGATTTATGAAGAAGCTAAAATAAAATCTTCTAAGAGTACGAAGTACATGCGTGCTAAAAAATGCACATATGATTTTAGCCGCTTGATGGCAGGATTATTAAGAAACTGTGAAGAATTTGCTGTACCCTATATTGACGATGTTGCAATATTTTCGCAAACATGGGAAGAACATTTGAAGCACTTAGAAATTATTTTGGTGAAGATGAAAATTGCTAAACTGCATATTAAGCCTTCGAAATATCAGTTTGCTCATACGACTGTCAAATATCTAGGTCATGTAGTAGGACAAGGTCAAAGAAGACCAGCAGAAATAAAAATCCAAGCCATAAAGGACTTCCCTTAAACCTACGACGAAAAACAAGTCCGGTCATTTTTAGGACTTGCGGGGTATTATCGAAGGTATATTTCTGAATTTTCTGTGACTTCAGCACCATTGACAGATTTGTTAAAAGGAAAATGTTGCAAATCAACTATAAATTGGACTGATGATTGCCAAAACGCTTTTGATGAACTCAAGAAACGGTTAACACAAAATCCAGTCTTATACAGTTCGAACTTTTCTCAGCCATTTTCGTTCAGTGCGACGCTTCGAATATTGGTATTGGCGTTGTATTATCACAGATAAATGCTGAAGGCGAAGTACATCCAATAATATTTCTTAGCAAAACGTTTTCACCTACTGAACAGAAGTACAGTACAATCGAAAGGGAGTGTGCTGCAGTACAAAGGTTAAAATTCTACAGTTCTTTGCAGTACAAAGGTTAAATTTCTACCTAGATGGACCTCATAAGTTCATCATTCAGGCTGATCATAATCCTCTAGTATAGTTGGATAAAAACACTGGGACTAATCCTAGACTATGACTAATCCTAGATTATGATGGGCTTTGATCTTACAACCTTTTAACTATGAAGTTACGCATAGAAAGAGGAAGCACCATCAAAATGCTGACAGTTTAAGTCGTATCCAAACATCTCACAACTAAAATATACATTCTAGGAAGTTTAAAACTTCATTGTTTAAATTTTTGTAATATTAGAAAAATACATTTTATATGTTCATTTAAACTGAATATCTTTCTCTTGTTAAAAAAATAAATAATGTATTTAAACTGAATATTTTCTTGAAATTTGCATCAATTTGAAAGAAAAAAAACTTTTCTTCGAAAAATTCCCCGTGAGGGAAGGAATTTAAGACTGTAACGATTTGCGTTGCTACGCTATCAACGTAAATCCCCGAAGAAATGTAAATTACCGCAGACGATTATCCGCAAAGAATATCCGCAGACGCGCGCTTAAAAATGTTTTTCCCGTTATTCTGTAAGTTGTGACTAATAAAGTTTGTTGTTCGTTCAAAAATGGTGAGAGTTCTTTAAAACTTCATTACATTATGTATCTTGATAACTTCTTCAAGCTTTCATCAGGAATGACCAAAACATCAGTCATTTAGTCCTCTCACCGAGAATGTTGCCAAGGGTGCTTTTCTTTTGCCAGGGGTAACCTGGGTGTTGAAATTGGTGGTGTTCAATTTCAACACCCAGGTCCAACACTGTGCCAGCCACTTTGCCATACCACTATGCAGAATAGAAGGCATCGTGCTAATTCAGGTTACATTCATAGGATTGACACTATACACGATCAACACGATACAGGCATGACATATAACCGACATCTACACCAGATATTGACGAAAGCACATGGCTGACACTTGCATATGATAGAAACCGACATAAGCACATGGCTGACATTAGTTACTAGCATATTTGCTTGACTCAATAACATATAAATTTTGATGATGATGTATGAGGATTTATGCACATTTTTCACCTTCACAGAATTGTTACAGGTATATAAACTGACCTTGTGCAGGTAGAACTGGGGCATCATTAACACAAAATAAGAATGATACTAGCATGTAAAGAACACTGTATAATGTACCCAAAGATTGCAATTCACAAAAGCACATAATAAAGAGGAAAAGAATTTCAATAAATTATTATTTTTTAGAGTGCATGAATAGTGTAGGCACTGGCATGGAACCAACACTGGTGTACAGGCAAATCCCCGTTTTGGCTGCCTTCTATGCTGCATTCTCAATAAGTCTTTTTTTCTTTTTTTTCTTTTTCTTTTTTTTTTCTTCTTATTTCTGTTACATCTGGAACTTGTACATTGGGATAAATAAAAATAAGACATAGGATATCTCAAACTGGACAGGAGTTTGTAAGGTTTAATTAAATAATATGTTATTTCTTATTCTGAATCTTTCTTGCATTTCTAGTGTTTCATCTACTCCATGAGAAAAAGCAAATCAAGCGAATTTAAATTTAGGGAGAAAGCTATGGCTGTTGAGCCCTGGAATTATGTAATACTGGTTCAACTTTGCTGGAATGCGGTGCTGATAATAGATAAGTTAATTTTTTACCTGTAAGTATACGAGCAGGCCTGTTAGGATAGCAACCTAGTCTTAAATATTTTTATTTATAAATAATTTAACTACTATTGTGTTATCTGGCCGCAAGTAGCGCGAAGTTTTGTTAATTTCCTTAATTGTAATTTCAAGCTGAAATATCAAATATATTTGAATTACTTCTGTACAATTGTTGGCTATAAATGTTTTTATGTAAGATTTTAAATTAAAGGTTTACTAAAATTCATTCGATAGGCTGAAGATTATTCATTGCTTAAATTAGGTGTGATTAGAGAGTAACTTGTAAGTTTAAATGCGGCTAAAGTGTTCGTCTGAAAAAATAAAATGGAGAGAGATTTTTAAATTGTGGATCTTCAGAGATGAAGCTTTTGCATTTAGTGTGAAAGTTTCTTTTTAGAGGACTGAAAGGACTGTGAGTAAATTGAAAGCCACCACCATTACATAATACAACCTCTTTCTTGAAAATAGCAACATTTTTTTTTTTTTTTTTTTTTTTTCATTTTGATAGCCATATAGCAGCCAAACTATCGAAGCATTTTGTTTTACTGAAGTAAAATGCTGATTTCGCCGGAAATCCTTTCCTCGCTAATCTTGCATTTCAGAATATCCAGAAGTACGTACAGTGATGGGACACTTGTGCTTTACAAAAGGAAACTGTAATAAAATAAATTAAAAAAACATGTAAAATTTTTTGTGGGTGTGTTTCATACTTAAGTTTAGTAACAATTATTACATAACATACATTTTCTCAAAATATTAAAATATTAATTTAATAAAAATACAATTGTTCAAAACGGAGCAAAAAATGACTGACATAAGTGATGGGACACCATTAGATACTACTACGTACTACAATAAAAATATTTTTGGGGTTTTTTATTTTTACTCAAAAGCAATTGGCAATAATTTATAAAATCATCAGCAGTATTTCTCTCCAGTTTGTTTTGGAATTTTTGTGTTTTTTAGCTTTGTGCAGCCATGAATACTAAACGAAAAGACACTTTGCTTGAAATTCGAAAATTAGTTATTAATTTGCATATTGAACGTGGAAAATCTATTAGAGAAACTTCTGAAACAGTTAACTTCAGTCATTCAACAGTTTTCAATATCATTAAACGATATAAAAAGAATCATATGATTCAGGATAAAAGAAGACCTGGCCGACCATCAAAAGCTATCCAATGGAATAAAGCGAATTATCGTTCGAAATATTAAAAAAAATCCAAGAACGAGTGCTCCTAAAGTTGCTGCTGATTTACAAGCATTATATGGAGTAATTGTTAATTCTGAGACTATTAGAAGAGTAATTCGATGTACTGGATATCACGGTAGAGCAGCCAGGAAAAAATTCTTCGAAGAATAGAAAACTCAGACTGGCTTTCGCAAAATCCAACATAAATAAAAATTCTGTTTACTGGAATGAAGTTATATTTGCAGATGAGAGTAAATTTAATATATTTGGTTTTGACAGTAGAATCTTCATGTGGAGAAAACTCAGGGAAGAATTTCGCAAACAGAACTTGGTGCCAACAGTAAAACATGGTGGAGGAGGAGTTATGGTATGGGGGTGTATGTCGTCCGCTGGAGTTGGTAATCTTGTTTTTACTGACAGTATAATGGACAGTACAAGTATATTGACATTTTAAATCAAAATTTGAAATCTTCAGCACGAAAATTGAACCTTCATAATGATTTTAAATTATACCAGGACAATGACTCCAAGCACACTGCTTTGAACGTTTGACTCTGGCTGCTGTATAACTGTCCTGAAATAATAAAAACACCACTACAGACTTAATTCCCATAGAGAATATTTGGCAAAAATTGGAATCAAGAATTCGCAAACACACCATTTCTTCAAAACAACAATTAAAATTGGTGCTTCAAGAAGAATGGGGTAAAATCACTCCAGAAATCACAAAAAAATTAGTCGAATCTATCCGAAGAAGATTAAATCATGTTTTAAAAGTAAAAGGAAATCCAACAAAATATTAAAACCTTTTAAAAAGTAAAATTTTTGGATAAATATTTGATGAAAAAGTAAGTGTCCCATCACTTATGTGAGCCATTTTTTGCTCCGTTCTAAACAATTGCATTTTTATTAAATTAATATTTTAATATTTTGGGAAAATGTATGTTATGTAATAATTGTTACTAAATTTAAGTATGAAACACACCCACAAAAAAACTTTACATGTTTTTAAAATTTATTTTACAAGAGTTTCCTTTTGTAAAGCACAAGTGTCCTATCACTTATGTGAGACACTGTATGTACAATCACTACTGGCAATTTACTCTGCTCAATTTCAATTTTTCTTTTCTATCTTAAAATAAATCACTTTGCGTTTGTCACGTTGAGTCATTGCTGTCTTTTTGAGTTTCAAGGTATAGAGGTGTTGGTCGTTTGAATATTGTGTTTTCCCCAACAATACTGTTATATTTTTTGTAGAATTAATGTTATGATTCATATTTTTTGTAGATATCTAGCTGAATTTAAACTGTGATGGTTATGATGAAGACACCTTTTCTCCAAAGCAACAGTTAACTTTTTCAGTTAATAAGAAAAAGATTTTAATTAATCTGTTAATTTTAATTGTAAAAATTGTTTTTTTAAACTGTTTTTAACTGTAATTGGTCTTTTAGTTTTTAATGAACATATTTTGAGTTTTTGTGTATCTGTGCCTTGTCATGAAATGATAACTGAATTGATTGGCTGAAGAGTATATCCGTAATGAAATTTGAAGAAATAAGTGTGAAGTACAGCAAAAAATGTGTATAATTTAATAGGCCGTCCAAGGAAATCATGTGATGTCCACATCAGATATTTTTCTTTATTAATTCCGCTTTGAAAGCCTTTATCCTATAGAATTTTTTTTTCTTTGCTTCCTACGAGACTCCTGAAAAAGTTAAAATTTTGTAGTACATATTTTACATGAAGTATCTTGTGATCAAAATTATCCAATTTTTAATTGAATTCTCATTAAACAAATAGCATTTATTACAATGTTGAAAAAAGTTTTTCCGATGCATGTAATAAAAATAAAATAAGCAATGTTTGTAAACATAAAATGCTGATAACCATTGTACATCAGTCATTGCTGCTGTATTGTCATTTGCATTATTGTCTTAAAAAATACATCAATCGTTAATTTTTAGTCTTCTGTATAGCAGAGATTATATAGTTATATAGTTTTCGAAGACTCGCAACTGAAGATTTTTGCCGATAATAGTAAACTTTTCTAGAATTAGCGATATTCTTTTGGCCAACGTTTTTAGATGTACTTGTTGTAATGGTTTTGTGGTTCAGTAAAGCACCACTTAACAAGCATTTATTAGGAAAATAACGTTCAAAGCATAATAGTGAACTCAGAACGCGCTCCTACAGCATAGTGAAATCTACAACCTTCCTCTCCTGAGGCTAACATGCAACTCTCCTAAAATACATTAACCCTTCTTGGAGAAGAGCTACATGCGCCAAGCACGCTATGTTGATCGCCAAACAGTCGCCAGATATCACACCCCCGTTGTAAGATTGTTGTTAATACTATTTACAAATCAATCATCAATCTGAGAACTAAAATCTAGAAACTGCTTGCTATCAATGAGAAAAAGAGAAAAAAACTACATATGCATTTATACATTCTACCCTGTAATACCTACAATTGCACATCAATTTACTACATAAACATATATAAACATAGATAACACATTTTTAACGTCACCCCACTTGTTCCGAACATTATTATTATTGTAACAATTTATCAATTCTTAACCCAAAGAAACCAAGTGGATATTTTTCTTTTATAAACATGTTAAAATATACTCTAGTATTATTCCAATGATGACAGTAAAATTATTTAGCTTCTTATATATATCTAAAATTCTATTCTTAACGTTCTCTTTAATTAATGATGCTGCAGCATGATTTATATCCTCGGGAGATAAATATCTAAATTTACCACTTATCTCGAATATTTGTTATCCAGTAATTTTTCTATCTATTTCAAATTACATAAACATCTTATTTGCACAAAACTGTAAAATTATTACGAAAAGCAAAGAAAACTATCTAATCATTAACTATACAAAATGTTTGTGAAGATGAATAGTAAATTAATGTTCAAAATTCACAGGTGGGGAGTCTGGATAATGTATCTGCGTTCGACAGTTTTTTTCCAGGGCAATGATTAGATTTCTGCAAAGCTATGGACCGTCGTTGTAATTTGGACGATTGCGGAGCATTTCTCACTATAAAGGCTAGAGGATTATGATCAGTCACAGTTTTCACCGATGAACATAATATCCAAGGTTCAAACTTCTTCAATGCTCATACTATAGTCGGCCAGCTTTGTAGAGGTTTCGATAATTTCTTGCTCGCGTAGCACACGGGAAATTGTTTCTCTCCCCTTTACTGTGATAAACATGCACCTATTCCGATTTGGGAGCATCAGAATGAATGACAAACGGATCCTGCAGTGTTGGGGTGATCAACTCCGTTGACATCGCTAATCGTTCTTTCAGTTGTTGAAATGCTGACTCATGAATGTCTTTCCATTCGAGTACTTCCGGTTGTTTATTTTTCGTGAGTTCCGTGGGTGGGTATGCAATCTGTGCATACCCTGGGATATAATCGCGATAATAATTACATAATCCTAACCATGGAGGTAGGAAGTTAGATGGGGTGGTTCTAAACAGGTTTCCCCATACCCTGCTTTGAAGCACTGGCGATCCCCTCATTGATGACCAAAACATTGGGTAATTTACCATTGAGTTCAATGGGTTTTGACACGTTCGGATGTAAATATTTTGTAATTACGTCATAAATATGCATATAAATGTATATATTTTCTTTTTCTACAATACTTCAGAATCCTAAGTATATGAAAAGAATACATTTTTAAACAACATTTCATTCTGAACGGAATTAAATGCTATACTTTTCACAGAACAGTTTGCTCAGAATGGTTTAATTTGAAAGAAATATTTTCACAAGTTTTCGTTAATTACATTAGAAAGAAATTTTAAGGTAATTCGATTTTGTTCGGTGAAGGAACACACAAATTAAGATCAAAGTTTATTGTATTATTAATATTAAAATTATGCATTATTTCTTTTCTATTTATAAAGCTTCTTCCTAAAATACTTTCTCAAATTTGACATGATTTTTTAGCTTCTGAGGCATCTTTTAAATCGAAAAATATAAGTCAATTTATAACTAATGCTCTATTCGTTCCATTTCAAATTAGAGCACCTTTTATTTTAATAGCGAAATACTTTATATAGTACTTAACTTTATCTGAATATTTTGAAAGGGAATAAAATAAGGAATTTTTTTAAAATATTATTTAAAACTTGTAAGTGAGTTATTATACAATGTAAGGGGAATAATTCTTTTAATTATACTTGGATTTTTTACCCTTAATTTCAACAATACATATTACAAAACTCTTCTTTATTACTTTAAGTACGCATCTCATAGAAATTGCTTTACAATACCTTTTACAGATTGCTTTCCAGTACGAACAATCCTTGCTTAAATAGTTTTATAACGTATTTGTCAACAGGATGTCAATTTACGTTTACAATTCAATGTTAAGGTTATTTAGATAATATTTATAATGATTATAAATTTAGATACATTTAATAATTAGATTTCTTCACAGTAGCTTTCACAGTTATTTATGAATGAATAAATCCTTCATTTCAAATGCATTTATAAATAATTTAATAAATATTTACGTATTTTGTTAAAGGCAGATGCATGCTTTTTGCAAGCACATGCATAAATACCCATATACATTTCATAGTTTTCATTTCCAGCATGTAGAAATCTTTAATTTCTGTGCATTCACTATGTTTTTCGAATAAAGTAATTTACACTAATTTTAAAAAGTACATGTTTCAATAATATGTAAATGTGAATAAAATTTACTTTATTTAAAACATTTTGGCGTTTGGAACATAAATTAAAAGTAGCGAATACTCTATCAAGGATATAGAAAGATGTACTATACAATTTTAAAGGTATGGTGAAATATTTTTCATTCTTTAAGCGTAACTTTTTTGCTAAAATTTATATTTTTGTAGTTCAACACCTTAGAATTTTATAAAACAAATTCATAATCAAAATCGCCGTGCTTTGTTAAACCAAGATGTGATTTTTGCGTAAATGTCACTAAACTATACAAATTGCTATTATCCATCACACTATGAATGTTTCTTTTATGCGGAAGTGTTCAGTTTTTCGATTTGTATGGAATTGTCGTGTGTCGAAATACTATCAGAGCGCTTGAAACGAGCTTCTGAATGTAAACAAAAAACACCCCATCTGGTGACCGAAACTTCGGAGCAGTGCTTCACTTCTAATGCCGGTTTGGCCACTCCTTCCTTTCTTACCTCCATGATCCCAACAGACTTTTAAGATCTCTTTTCGTTTTCGGCGTTTCCAGCTTCTTGATTGCCTCTATTTTCTCGGGATCTGGTTAGTAAATCCAAGTGACTCTAGTTTTGTGAAAACTTTATCCAGATCTTGGAGATGAGTGTCGAAATTAATGGAAAATCTAGCTATGTCGTCAATATAGGCTCTTGAAAATCGTTGAAATTCTTTCAGCGCGTTATTCATTACTCTCTGAAAAGTTGCTGCTGTGTTCCTTAGTCTAAAAGGTAGTACTTTAAACTGATATTGATTTCGATGAGTTTTGAAGTATGTGTACTCTTTACTTTGTTCCTCCTTGGGAATTGCCCAATATCCTTTCAGTAAATCTAAAGCTGTTAATGACGTTGGATCTTCCTACACTGTACATTAAATCAATGGCCTTTTGCATAGGAAAGTCATCTGGCTTCGTCACTGCATTCAATGCTCGATAATCTAGACACAATCTAATATTTCCATCTTTTCTGCTTACACAAACTACTGGATGAGCTATTTCTGCACTACTTTCCTCTATTAGTCCGGATTTCAATAATTCTTCTGCTTCTTCATCGACCTTGGTTTTCAATGCTTCAGGAATCCTATAAATGTAAGGTTTCTTCCTCTCCATATTGGGTATTAATCTAACTTTATGAGCTTCAAATTTAGCTATTTTCAGCTTTCCTGTGAATAGTGCTTGGTGTTTATTGATAAGAGCTATCAATTTTCTTCTTTGCTGCGAATTTAAATTTTCTAAATTCAGATTTGCATCTATTTTAAAATCTTCCAGGGAGGTCGAGAGATCTTTTCCTGGCAAAGTTATAATTTCTCCAAATTCTTCTTCATTTTCAAATATCACTCCAACTGCATTGACGCTAGTTTGGAATTTTCGAATTTTATTTGCATGAACATGTTTGATCTTTCCATCAGGTAGTTTTACTTTATAGGAATGAGGTGGGCAATGATTCACGATTTCTCCTGGTCCAGTCCAATGTGCATAGAGTTATTTGAATCTGGGATGAGTAAATAAACTTTTTCCCTGATTTTGAAAATTTTTTGGTATTGATCTCCGATTAAAGTACTCAGCATATTTTTGTTGTTTATCACTTGCAATTAAATGGGCTTGTTCAGCTGCTTCTTCTAACCTTATTTTTAAATGCTGTAAGTAATCCACTGCCGATTCACTTAGATCAGGTGGTATAGGTATTTCTCCTGACCATAAAGACTTCGGTACTGCTAAAGGACCTCTTGGTTGTCTTCTGTACATCAGCTGAAATGGTGAGACACCCGTGGTGCAGTTTGGTACTTCTCTGTAAGCAAAGAGCAGGTATGGGATGTGCTTATCCCAATTCGAAGGATCAGTCCTGATGACATGATGTAACATTTGCTTGAGGGACTTGTTCCATTTTTCTACTAATCCATTTGAAGCACTGTAAGCAGGCGTAAAGAACTTAGGGTGATAACCTAGTCTTTTCTGGAATTCTTTAGTTAATTTTGAAGCAAAGTTACTTCCGTTGTCACTAGCTATTGTATTAGGGAATCCTGTTCTGATGAAAATCTCCAAAAGCGCGTCGCCAGTGGCTTTTGCTGTCAAGCTTCTCAGTGGAATGGCTTCTGGCCATCGGGAATGTTGATCTACCAGGCATAACACGTATTTATGTTTCGTAGCAGAGGGAGGTTCCAATAGGTTCAACAACGTCGATGTTAATTGTTTCGAAAGGTAATCCTGGCCTTCTGACCGGTGTGATGGGAATCTTGTCCGATCGCTTTTCTGGACTCTTCAACTGACAATCTTTGCATGTTTTACAAAAGGTTTCGACATTTGTGGTAATCCAAGCCAAAAAAAAAAAAAAAAAAAAAAAAAAAAAAAAAAATGAATATCGTATTCGTTTCTTTGTTTTCCTTATTCCAAGATGGGCACCGAAAATGGAACTATGTGCTAATTTCAACACTTGTGCTCTTCTACTAAGTGGAAGCACTAACTGAAAAACAGTCTGTCCTCATATTTTATCTTGGTAATGTACAAGATGATCAATAAATAAATAATTTCCTTTTTTTTTTCTACAGCTAGCTTCCATGCTACTCTCAGCGAGGGACAGTTAGCTTGCTCTTCGCGTAGGCGTTCAGCAGACGACAAGTCTGTGTTTACGTAAACACTCTCCCCTTCGTTTTTATCCTCCAAAAGCATTAGCGGGGGTGACTCGACGCTGTCTTTTGACTGTGCATTGGCGAATAAACTTTGTAAATTTTCGCTTCCGTAATTATTTCTTTCTACGCTTGATTCTTCTGCCGCAGGATTAATCAACAGTTCGTGTATTTCATGAGTTATGAAGCAAGGCACATTTAGCTTATCAGTCACTGCAATTAATGTATCCACAAAATTAAATATATTGCTTCCATGATCTTTATGCTAAATAGGTACACGGCAAACTTTTGCTTCAATTAGTTGTCCGAAAGCAGGTGTTAGCAATATTTTACTTCCTTCTCTCTCCTCTAAATTTGGAATGAGCGATGGATGTACGATTGTTATCTGCGTTCCAGAGTCTACGATAGCTTCGATTTTCTCAGTTAATAAAAACGTTTACTTTTTGCAGTGATTGAACGATGCGTTCTGCGAATTCGTATCGTAGATGGGATGAGTCTACTTTAGCTACGATGGCTTCTTTTGATGTTCTGTTTATTTTATTTTATTTATTTATTTATTTATTTTTTAAAGTTTTGGAATCATCCTTTCCCTTCTTATTTACTCAGTTTCGTTCTTTCTTCTTCTGTCTGGGCAATCTCTTGCGATGTGTTGATAGTTTCCACAAATATAACATTCTTTTTTTCTCGCGTGAGATCCTTCGTGTTTTGAATATTCTCTTCTCATATGTGGGGAAATATGTTTATCTTGTGTTCGTGTTGTATCCAGGAATCTCGGTGATCGCTTAATTCCGTTTCGGACTTCGTCGAAAGATTTTCCTTTGGCCGTGAAATAAATATCACATTCTTCAGCTAATTCTTGCGGCTTCAACCATTTATTTCTTTGGCGTATTGCGACGTGCGCAGCTGTTTCTTCATCTAAAGCTTGGAATAATTTATCCGAAATAATTAACTCCTTGAGTGTTTCGAAATCCTTTACTTCTCTTGACTTGCAGTAATAGTCACCTAGAGCCGTTAGTCTTGAAGAGAACTGGATATGCGTTTCGCCGGAATAACGTTTAATTCTTCTGAAGTTTCCTAAATAGGTTTGAGGAGTAGGTTGGTATTCCTTCAGAACAAGAGTTTTCACTTTTTCGTAATTTTCCAGATCTTCCTCCTTTATATAAACAAGAACATTTGAAGCTTTTTCTCCAATTAATTTTAATAATATTTCCGGTTTGTATTCTTCGAGAACCTTCTTGCGCTTAAATGCTCTTTCGATAGAATCGAAAAATATATTCCATGCTTCTGCTCTCGAGAAGGAATGGTTAGCCGTGGGAGGGAGGCTTATCTGAAAATGGGAACAGGGAGCCTTATCGAGTTGCTACGTCACAGAAAAAGGACGTGTGCTTAGGTTTTATTAATTTGGTGATTTAGACATTTAGTAGTTATATGATAATGTGTAAACTTGCTTATTTATATTGAATTCTGAAAAACCTATATCAAGTAGGTGTTTTAAGTGACTGATACAGTTATTTTCTTTAAACAGATATTAGTATATAAGGAAATGTTTCCTTATCAGTCTTTGGAAAATAATTATTTTCTTACTTGTATTTAACCGAAAGTTGAATGTCTATAATCCTGCTACATATAATGGGTTTCATGCAGACAATACATTTTAAACCAAATCATAAGTTTATTAAAATACAAATCATACTGAGCACTATTTCTTAATTTGGTGATTTAGACATTTATATCCATGTGATCACTTGTGAACTTTTACCTCTATTGAGTTCTTAAAAACATAGATCAGGTACATGTTTTATTTTCTTTAAATAGAAATTACTATATGATAAAATGTTTTCTTCACAGTATAACTCTTTGGAAGATAATTATGTCCTTACTTATATTTATCCTGTGACTCAATATCTACAAAACTGCTACATACAATAGGTTTGATATAGACAATAAAGACAACTTTTAAATCAAATAATTAATTTATTAAAATGTAAATAATATCCAGTATCATAAAATACATTTGATAAATGATATAAAATAATAACTGGTAAATGATATAAAAATATGCTAGACTATTCACCCCGTCATTTAACAAATATCGTTTATCATCTAATGGGGATAAACTCACTTTTCGCAATAAAATCGTGCTAAGGTGATGCTTACGACTTTCAATTTTGATCATATTGTATCTATGCAGCTTTTTTCCGAAAAGACAGTTCCTATAATCTTCATGTTTTAAGTCACGCTGAATTACAGGTTTTAAAACTCCTTTTGCAGTCTTCTTCTCGAATAATTCAGTTTTCAGAGAGTACATTTTACTCTTTAACCCAATAAATTCAATAGCAATATCCCCGTTTAGTTCATCTTTCATCTTTCCAATGACCTTTTTATTTGCCTGGCTGTGTAAAGGGTGCTCTGTAGGGTAATCGGACGTATCATACATATGCAAATCTTAAGTTCTCCATAGTATTTCCGAAAACAGCAGTGTTCATCAACTTGAAAAAGTCTCTTTCAAAAGCAGAGTTGCAGTTCTTCCTTTGATTGGTATTAAATTCTATGTATGGTTTTAACCAGGGTTACTGACCAAACATGAGCATTTTATGCACCTTTCTTAACTTTAAACCTAATTTAAATGATAAGGAACATTATATAGTGCATTACAGAAATTTAAAACTCTTATCTTAAATTAGGTTTAAATGCACAACTTCTGCAAAAACGTGCATCATACAGGCAATCAGTCTCTTCAAAATTTGTTGCACTATGCATGAACTATCTTCTCTGTAAATACTTCTGTTTGATAGTTCATAATTTAGAGTAAACTTAGAAAGATTTGTTATGTACTGCTAAGCAATTTTGGCTGTATTTAATATTACTATCACATTAGTGTTTATAGAGTATAAATTCTGGGAGGGAAATATGATACCTCGTGTTTTAAAGAAATTATTCTGTACTTTGCTCTTTAACGCAATTGGCACAGCCTATAAAAAAGCTATTTTTATTTCTAAAATTACATTTTTAAGTTTTTAAATTATTGAATATAGTTCTGTTTGGATCATAATTATACTTACAAATTAACACTGCATTACTTAGATTATAACAAAGGACTGAACAGCTATTTGCCTAAGAGGAAGGATGCCTTTGTAGAATACGTTTTATAAGAAAAGTTCCTCGCTTCCATGTTACACATAAAAAAAAAAAAAAAAAAAAAAAAAAAAAACATAAAACCTCTCATACAATCGATCCATTTGCTGGGACTTGAAACTGGGTTGAACTAACAGCACTCCTCAGTTTTACCTATTGCCTATTGTGAGCCATTTGCATCACAAGAAAATATTGTTAATACGCATTAAATATCGGTCCCACCAGTCGTTGGGATGTTAAGACCACTGAACACTGGTAGTTCAACCAAGGTTTGAACACACTCAAATGGGCTAGCTTCATGGTTATTTTTCTCCATGTGTAACATGAATATGAGCTAGTTCTCTTAGGAAGTTCTCCACAAAGGTATCCCTCTCCTTAGGCATGTAGCCCTTGTGTACTTTGCCATATTCAAATAACCTAACCTAAATTTAAATTTGAATGCAGTGTTCACAGTTATGGTAAATCACACATTTTAAGGTATTTTTAAAAAAATTGTTGAACTATAGAGAAAATTACTCATTATCTGTAGCGTGTTATTGATCGTTTCGCATTCCTACTATGGCATCCACTACGTGAATGGTCATTAGGCCTTTAATAGCTCATTTACGTCATTGGAAAGAAACATTATATCTATTTCAGCGATTCATCCACTGCCACTTGTTTTTCTGTACGAGACACATATACATCTAAGTTTTTGTGCTTTTGTTCTCACCATATACACAGTCATCTGTTTGCACTTAAGGAAACATCTGAGAATATTATAAACTTGGTATTAAAATTCCAAAATCGGAAAGAAGAAATAGGCACATGATGCCTTTAAAGCAAGCCACATTACAGTCTATGCATGCAAAAAGCTAAATATGAGATTTTGCCAAAAACAACCAAAACTACACTATGCTGTCCACCACTAGGCTAAAACATTAAAATTCCCATTGGAGGGATCATAATCTGCAGTCATGCTACTGAAAAACCATCTGGGAGAATGCTATACCTGGGACCATCTGGGAGAATGCCTGGGTTGAACAATAAATATTTTTTGGCGACATCATGGGTTGCCATGTAAATGCTTTTTTGGTGACATGGTGCGTTGCTTCATCAATATATTCTCATGGCTTATCGGAGGTGTACCAAAAAAAAAAAAAAAAAATTGACCGGAAAAATATTAGGTACTGTTCTGTTATCGGGACCGGATTAACAAATGTATGAATGTATGCATGTGTTTGTGTATACACATACATTCGTACTTACATATATGAACACATACACACATGCATACATATCTACATTTCTGAATTAGGTCCTGATAAAAGAAATATGCCAAATATTATACAGAAATAGATAAATTATGTGTTTAATAGACTTTAATAGATAATACAGTGGCTATTAAAATAACACCCTCACCAATCAGTTAAAAATCCTTTACCTACTTCAACACAGCCTCTTTCTGCTCAGACATTTATAGATTTAGAAATTTCCTGTGAGGAGACATCTGTAAATTTTGACGTCCTTGCTACATAATGTAGAGTTTTATAAAATTAACTAAAACATATGTAATACAGAGTAATAACACATTTCTATATTTTAAAAAGAAATTAAAAGATATTCATAATTGGAGGACATCAAAATCAAAAGACACTGATATGACAACGAAATGAACTGAAATATAAACAGAACCTTAGTTTTAAAAATGTTATGATACTTCTTTAGTATTGCAACTTCCATTTTTTAAACATCAAAATGGCATCAGAATTATTGCCAAGTTCATGTCTTATGTACACTATGTCGCTGCCATGCTTCCTCAATTGCTTTTAATATGGCATAAGAATTCCAAGGTCTCAAAAATTTTTGCCATATTAACTCTGCATAGTAAGATTCATGATGATAGTGATAGATGCCTCTTCGATTTTTATTCCACCACTTAGTGGAGCTCCACAGTCTTTCTATATTTTATATATGAGAGCTGCTGTTAGATTAAGAAAACGAAATTTAGGTCCACAAAATGTCTGTAAGCTGCTATTTACCAGTTCCTGTCTTTTATATTCTCATTAGAAGTTGGAATAAACTGTCAATCCTTCTTGCAGATGTTCGACAACGTTTGGCATGAGTGTAGATGGCTCTTTATTTAGAAACTGAGCGAGAAAGAATTTTTCAATTTTTTGGCATAACTTTTTATATATACAGTATTGTAGAAGAATCATTTCAATTTCTATTTTTTGCTGTATGAACAGATTTTCCTCTGCTCAAAATTTTTTCAGGGCCACCTATTCACATATTTGGTTGTCGGATCATATGCAGAGAATACATCTCTCTCGTAAAACTGTTTCAGTGAAGAGTCACATTTTTGTAGTGTTGCTTTCATCTTATGCTGTTACAAACAGTATTCTGAAACCACTGAACCAGCTGTTAAAACATATACTTTTCTTTCATTTGCAAATTTTCAAGTTGCACCTCTACATTCTTTCACTGATGTAAAATTTTACTTAATGGCTATTTTTGCATATTCGAATGTGATGCAAAATATGTGCATTTCTTGAAAGAAAGATATAGTAAGCATCTGCCTTACTTCTCAGTAAATTAAGAATTTTAAGATTAAAATATAAATAAATAAAATTCATTATCATGTAGAATACTGAGAGCTTTTCTTGTGATGAGAGAATTCTGAATTATTATGAATTATTAGCATTTGCATGGTAAGAAATATGATAACATGGTTTCCTCGAAGTTCTTCTCATTACAAGCAAACTGTAAATTATCATTGTTGGTGCTGCCAGATGTTTCAGAATAGTTTACAATGGCGATTTATCAAAAATCTTGACACCTTTACAAAACAGGATCCATAATAATAAGGAATAAAAAATAGCACATGCTTACCAAAGCTTGGTTTAATTTATTTGATTATAGCACGTAAGGGTGAAAATGATGGATGTCTTTGTGAAGGACTTTATGGGGGAAATTGGCTTGTATCTACATTAGAAACTACACTAGAAAAGCCTGGAATCCATTTTTAAAGCCTTAAATTGATATTAGCTTTCTATGAAAATACCTTGGCAGCTTCATAAGGACTCATTCATATTAAATTTGAGTGTATTTCATAGGATAAAAATTTGTTATTTAAATTTAGTGTGGGTGATATATATTTTTCAAAACTATTCAGAACAAACTTATATACACATTAAAAATTATGAACATGCAAAAACTATTTAAAAAAATCTTCCAGTAGTCTTTTGTTTAAATATATTACATGATAGTTTTTCGATCCAAAGATTATGTAAATAATTTATATTTAAACCAAATTCCTTTCAGATATACAATAAAATAATATAGGTTGTCTCATTTATTACAAAATGTTCGTAATTTTAAATTCATTATTTATTTATTTGAATAATATATAGAGAAACAAATATTGACTTTTTTTCTAATACAATGATGAAATTAAAGCACAAAATATTAATTATTAGATGAAATGTATTGCAAATATTAACACAATTAATTTAAAACTGAAATCTCATATATTTCTCAGTGATTTAAAATAAACACAAGAATATATTGAAAAGCTATACATGCTAAAATGTTAATATTTAGTATGTATTTAGTTAGCATCTGTAGTATTTTCAGAAAAATGTTCTCTATTTCTGAAACTCATATTGCACAAGCATGTTTCAATTTATGCACAGAAATATACTGAGCATAAAGGGCATATCTTTGATGTGACATCATCTTACACGTAACATGGACCTTATAAGAAATAGACTAACCCAAACGGGTTTTCTCCCTCGTCTGAGGCGTTGCCGGCTGTCACCTTGATCACATCCGGAGGAGTAGGGAGGACTTGTAGAAATTTAACATTGATTGCCTATTGCAGCGTGTATAATTGTCAAAAAAAAGCTGGTTGTAGCGCCTCATTTCACAAATTAGAATTTCTACATATTTTTATTTTTAAAATTGAGATTGATTTTTAAAAATTTAGCATATTTATCAAGCATAATTAACGTTCCAAATAATTATAAAGCTATTGCATGCTTTCAGGACTGGATATTTTTTTAGCTTTTCCTATGCTGTAAGGAAATTTGTAACTATTTCTTTTAGAAAATAATATTTTAAATCTGAACTAATGGAAAATTTCAAACAAGCAATTTTATCTTGCAATTTTAATGCTTTTTATTGGTGTAAATAAGTAAAAAATACTAAATTATTTTAAAACGAACTTTTGAAAGTTTTGTTTAAAATTCTAAATTGTGCTGTTTTTTTAAAATTATATATGAGTATTATAGCACAATTTCTGTTAAGGAATTTTATTTCAATTATATTTCATAATACATCATAGTGATAAACACTTTTGACTCCTTAAACATTTTTATACGTTTAATTCTAATATTAAAATTGTATTTAACCGTAATAATTAATTTTGCTTGTATTTTATAGTGATTATTTTTTGAAATTTATTTTTAGTTCTGTATAAGATTTTTTTATTTACTGTTGATTTAATTTATTAGCCTAAAGGGGCGGTAGCCTAAAAAGGCTGTTAGTTTCGAAGCGGAATTTTGCGCTGCTTTACTATAAACGTCCGTGTCTACTTGCAAATTGTTGTTACCAAATATTATCGCCCTGTATTATATGTAAGGAAATTAAATAATGAAGAATCTGCATGAATACATGTATGTTTCTCGCACTGTGACAAAAACGACAGTATCTAGAGACATCAAATTCTGAATAATGTAATCCTCCACCCGAACATGGGCATCTGGACGGTCGAATTTCGAATTTGTTTTAATCTATTTCATATTTTGTAAAATTTTAACGAATTTTTGATTAACAAACTCAACGAGTTCAGAGCGAGCACTGTACGGAAAATAATAGTTTTATCTCCAGTACAGAAATTCTAAAGATATGCTGTTTTCAAAGGTATGTGGTTTACGGGCGAAGAACATGATATTCAATAAATATAGGTAACACACAAAACTTTAAAAAAAGGTTCCTTTTGGGCGTAATATAAAATCTGAGTGCTTCTAGATTTTATTTTATCTTTTTATTCCCTTCATTTCGCTCAGAAAATTTTATGCTCCGAATTTTATGAATTATTAAAATAACTAATCCACTTTAATGTTAATAATTTAATGATCATATAATCAAATAAATATGATCGTTTTGTAATGTTATTATAGTTTGGGAAATCACTGCCTGAAAATGTTCATTAAATTAAAAAAAAATTATCAGACCTTGTTTAATTTTACCTTATTTATTTCAAAGCATTGCGTACTATCAATCTTATTTAATTTTACTTTATTTTTACGCAAAATTAAGTTCATAAATTTTGTGCTTAGAATTTTTACCGTTTTACCAAATTAAAGATGTTGTACAAGATTACGCGTGAAAAAAAATGCGCGAAATACAGTAAAAAGTGCTTTAATGAGATATATTAAATCCTATTTGGAAAAAACTGTGGCTTTCATAATGTCATCACTATACATTATACATATCACATTTAATAATTAAAAAGAGTTATGTGATACAAACGCCATAGTATTCAGTATTAAAATAAACCAGATCGTCCCTACTCTTTCTTGCCGAAATGTCGGTGACGCGCGCCCCGCCCACTGGGTTAGTCTATCTCTTATAAGGTCCATGACACGTAATTCAGATGTCACGTGACCTCCCTGCACGTCTGGGGATTTAGCGCCGACCTTAAGTGTAAAATAAATAGTTATGGTTATTACATTATTTTTCTGTTCACACTGCATGAAATCATTTAATCAAATAATGTAGTATTGCGTGAATAAATGGTTGGCTTGAGCAAGCTATCAGCTTTCAAATTAACAAAAAATTTTTCAACCCATATCTGGTCTCTCTCAGTTCGGGTAATCGATGTTTAAGTTTTAATGTTTATCATCTTAAGTGAAAATCCTAAAGAAAACCTGATAAGCAATTGAACTAAATTGAATTTTAATTTTAATAAAAAATAGATATTTTAAGCAATGTAGTAGTTTAATGATTAAACTTCTATCTGAAGTTTTGATATTAGAAATCTAACAAAAATTTATCAGCACGCAGTTTTAATAAGTAAAAGACAAATTCTCGTTATGTGACAATCGTTTCAGAACAAATTAATAGTTTATCTGTTAGGGAGGGAAATTAATTAATTAAGAACCACAATTTTGTTCGGTTGTAAATTTCAAATCATCCTTTTCAGATGCGCTTTAAAAAATATTGTATGTATATATGTATATATATATATATATTTGTTTCTCATTTATGAATAAAACATTTCATATTTATAGAAAATAGAAAAATCATTTTCAAGTCTTTACATTATGGAAGCGATTAATATAATATTTTTGGTTTGTTAGTTAAACATTTATAGCCCAAGCAACTGACGACTCTTGTTAAAAGAGCGAAGGGACGTTGCTTTAGGCTTTGGGAACTAAATCCTTTATATTTCTGGAGAAGGATAACTTTTTCAATAGCAGGCTAAGAAGAATATCTTTAGTGCGCATGTGTCATATTTATAGTTTGTATTTTTGACTGCTGGCCTTTTCGGCTGACGTAGTATTTGAAACTTTGACCGCGCAGGTATGCATCAGTGAAACAAAAAAGGCTTTTGTTGAATGCTCGGCCAGTCAGAACTCCTTTACAATCATAATTAATTCCCAGAGAAAGTCGAAGTAACATTCTTGGTTCTGCGTTATATTAACGATGAATAATGGAGCTGATCAGGATTTATCATTTCGAATGCAAGGTTACGCAATGGTATTTTGTCTCTCAGGTTAATCGTTTTGAGTTACTGAGAGCCATATATCGAACGAACTGTTCTTCTGATTATCTGATCCTTCGTAAGCTTCCGGAATTCGAATATTTTTGTGCTTAAAATAGATGTAATAGCTCTTCATTTTGACGCTCGTCGTTAATTTAAACATTTAATGAAATGCAAGTGTAGATCTTAAGAATTCAATGGTTAGTTTTCGATTCGCAAGAAGAATCGTCATTTTGTACGCACCTCGAAGAAGTTCTAACTGTTTTTAGTAAGCGAATTTAATGTGTTAGCAAATTAAAAAGCATTCCCGCATTTGAGGAAATTATTTGTTGCAAGCCTCGTGGTCAAGTGGAATAAATACATAGTTACTTCTTGAATAATTTTTTTATTAAAACATATGCATAAATCTCCACGTGACAGTAATTTATGGTGAAATTATATCATAGCAAGTTTTCTTTATCTTACGATTTAGTATTACTGTTTTTAACAGCTCGTTTTCAATATATGATTTTATATTACATTTCTTGAATTCCTGGAGGACTGGTTTCTAAACTCGCAGACAAGTTCTAAATTTTTGGCTTAAAATTGATTTAAGTTAATGTAATCAGTAGTATACTAAAATTAGATCTCTTTTTAAAAAAATTTTAATATATTTTAACTTTTTGCGATGTTAGATTGAAATTTCACTCTTTTCCCCACTCCAAAATTAGATTTACTTGTTATCATAAAATAAAAACATGTATAAGTATTTGGATACTTTATTTAATCGCAGGAGTGAAAGCTTTTAATATAAGACTTTGTTTTTTATTTGCCAGCAACTGAACTGAAATTTCCTAATCTCTCATGGGATATTTTCAGTGTGTAATGTCCTCTTGAGGAAATAAAATTAAGTAAATGAAATTGAGGCCCTAGTCTCCGCGGATTGAAAAATCGGAAGTACAAGATGCACATAACGAAACATTAACCAGTGGGATCAAAATATAAGTTGAAACAATCAGAATTCTCTAACGCAACCATGTCAAATTTACGGCCAGCGGAAAGCATGCGACACTTGATTCATTTTTTCGCGGCCTTCCGTTCTTCCCGAAAAACAACAAAAAGCATATAATGATAAAATATGGAGTCATCCGTAAAGTTCTGAGGATTTTTTATGATAAATACAAATGAACGAGTACAAAAAATTAAGAAAATTTCATTGAATTGCATAAGCACCATTTTGTCCTATGACTTTTCTCTATCTCTCCGGCAGCTGGAAAATTCCATTTTTAAAAATGTCATTAAGTTTACTCGTAAAGAAGTTATGGAGATGCTGTTCGACAGTCTCTAAAGAAACGAAATCCACATCGTTCAAAACATTTTAAAGTGTCCTGAAGAGATGAAAATCCGAAGAGGCAATGTCTGATGAATGAATGTGAGGGGAAGGGTGCAATAAAATATCTCAGTCATATTAAACAAGTCTTTGTCTAAAATCCATCGAAACGGGGGGGGGGGCGAGAGTTGTCATGATTATGATGTCGCAACACCTCGATGATTGGTCAATTCTGGGAGCGTTTTGCTTTGATTTTTGTTTTCAAACTGCCATTTGGGAAGAGCATTTTTTCGAATTTATTGTCTGATTTGGTGACAAGAATTCATAGTGTACAGTTGCTTTGTAGTCTCACCATACACAAAGAATTAACGTTTGGGGATGCAGCCGCGCTTTCGATGTTGCTAAAGGGTATACTTATAGCTTAATGCACGATCGTTTTCTTGTGACATTATTGTTTGGTATGAACTTGTCATCTTCAATAATGAGCCGTTTAGAAAAAGAAGCTTCTTATTTCATTTCTGCAAAGAGTCCCATGCCGAAACTAGAGCAACCATATTCTGCTGTATTAACGGCATACATAATAACGCCACACATGGTAACGGCTTACGTACCCACTCTTCTTCAAATTATCATGTGCTGCATTTTTTGGAATATTTAGCCTGTTTATGTTGCTGAAATGTTTAATGTGGATTTTCAGCGATAGCTTCTTTTAACAGGTCTTTGTTTACAAAGGGTGATTTTCCATAGCGGGCATCATCTTTAGGCTGAAACAACTTCTCAAACTTCTGCTAAAAAAGACTCCTTAGACGGTCACTTTACAAAGGTTTTACGCAAGGACGTTGAGAAGGTGCCAGCCCATTTACAGATGGAATTTAACAAAAATTTATTGTGACTCAGCTGTAAAGCAAAAGCTCAGTGAAGCAGATATTCCCGATTTTGCAAATACTTGCCTGCGCGGTTCCCCCAAATTCACAAATTTGCATCGTACGTGATTCCATGTTTGGTAGTACGTATCAGTGTGAAAAACATTTTCTCACTTACGATAAGGAATAAGTCCTCGACGAGATGCAGATCAACAGACCTCTCTTCTAAAAATCATTAGCTGGAGCAACATGTCTCCAAGCATCCAAAAGCTGATTGTAGGAAAAAGATACCAGGTGAATTGAAGGAAACAATCTACTACTAGGATTTTACGTTTCTTCTATTTTTTAAAGAAATGCAGTATAGGTAAGATTTTTATGTATATACTCATACGTATTTTAAATACACCATTAAAAATGAACATGCTTTTTCCCCTTGCGGCCGCCGCTATTGCACACTACATGATTGTTTGCTTCACTTGAGGTACTAAGTCTGACATGTCTGCTCTAAAGTATGTATGAAAGATACTAGAAAAAATATAAAAATTTAAATTAACGAAACACTTAAGATGAGGAAGATGCCAGTAATACATACGAGAAAGTACTATATGCATTATATATACACTGTTGGACAGTTGCTAAGGACAGATCTCAAACTGAAATACAGCATAATATTAAGCCTGGGTGGAGGCTAAGCCGGATAAAATATTGTTGACATACTGCTCGGACATTAGAATAAAAGAGATTTATTGTTCAGGAAAATACAGAATGTTTTGAAACATCCAAAAATAAAAAAAGTGTTCTTTTGACTCTGTATACGAAGAAATGGACAACTGCCTGTGAAAGAGGTTGGGAAAGGTTTCAGTATAGGATGGAGCGCGATGCAACTATCCACTTGTCGCGTCGTGCTGTGCACAATATTATCCAGTGGCTCTTGAGGTAAGCGATCTCAGTCCTATTTCAGAGCATGGATGAGAGTGTTCATGTTCATCTGAGGATATTTACAACCAGCTAGTGCTTCCCCAGAGCATTTCAAACATTTTAAAAGGGATTTACAGTATGCTGGGGAACGTGCTGGCTATACGAGGCTTTGATTATTATCTCTGTCTAGACAACACTGAACAGCGAGTATTCGATTAAATGATGCATTGTCGTCCACGAAAAGAAATTTATCACCTAAAGTGCCACAGCAAAGGTGATTATGAGGCAATATAGATGCTCATCAATGTATCGCTGGTCAGTCCTAGTCTCAGTTTCAATCACATGTAGGGGCGTGCTGCCCTTGACCACGATGCCGGTCAATACTGTGATAATGCGTCTCGGCTACTGGTCTCTTTTCTGGAATTTTATGGATGATAAGCAGTGCCACTATATCACGCCAGGTCAGTTCGCATCTACAGTTCGATGATAGACTGAACCTACTCTCATTTCAGAATAGCATGCAAGCTCAATCCTGTTCAGTTCAATTGCGATGCTTGTGATATCTTTGCAGACAAGGGGGTACGGCGCTGTCTGGACAATGGGACAAACGCGACAGGTCTGCATAAATTTAGTTTCCATTCTCCCAAACGTTTGGCTACAGTTTTCTGGAGATCCGCTGCTCTGTGGTGGCAAGAAACTCATTTGCACCTACTGAGCTGTGATGCGCTGGTCTCTTTTTGCCGATAGGGCAATGTGCCTTTCGTCTGCAGATGTCGTACCTTTAACGCGACCTCCCCCAGTGACATTAAATACACATTTCAGTTGTTTTAAATACTTTCCACGGCTATGAAAAAAGCTGTGGGCGATATTAAACTTCCAGGCATCATCCGGCATTTTTCGACCTTCTTCGAACATTCCTTTGATACGGCCATGAGTAAAATCTAAGGAATCGAACAATTTTGAAGCTTACCTTATAGAAGAAAACGTTGAACGTATGGTAATTCTCGTTGTCAAACATATTCAATTATGATAAACTTTCTGAAGCCGATAAAAACTGGTGAGAATTCTCTGCTTGTGTTGAGATGAGCGGGAAGCTTATTCTGTCAAGATCAGGAGTAAAATATTAAATAATTTAAAAAAAGACTACGAATATGAATGGTTTACGAATAAGTTTTGCATTACAATATCAAGCATCTCACTTTAAATACTATTTTTTTTATCTTAATTTACAATCAAAATCCGTAAAGTATCTTTTTGTATGTTCTCTAGATTATTTACATTAAATTACTTAAATTACATTGACATTTTTAAGGAATTTTTTTTTTTTGAAGATTTAATGTCATCATACAGCTAATGTTTTTAAATCAATCATGAGGAATGTCATTACTTATGTATCTAAAATGCACTTATGTATCTAAAATTACCAGACTAAGTGATCTTGAAATTTTTAATATGTTCTTCATGCTTGTTCTATTTAAAGTTTCATTTTTACGCATTCCACCTTTATAGAATATGAATGAATTATAGTGCCTTTATGAATGTATAGAGTCACAAACATTTGTCAAAGTTTTCTAAAAAAAATCACAAGCTATCATAAGCGATCAAACTTCATTTTAAGAGGCATTTACGAAATTCTTTTTACTTTCTTATAGGAAGTAAAGGCAGTATTGTGATCGCGTAAAATTTCAACGAAAATATCCATTTCATATATCATATTTCAACGAAAATATCCCTTTTGACCGCTTTTGAATCCACTTGAACGATGGTTTTGTGTAACATCTATACGTACGGACAAAAGAAAGTACTCTTTTTTTTCCAAAACGGATTGTAAAATGGGTTCAGAAGAGATTTTTTCATGACATCTATACGTATGTTATGTATTTCGCATAAGCCAAAAGCGAGTAGAATGTTGAAATTTTATATGAATTTTGTGATATGAAATAATTTTGCATCTCCCTTTTTGAATCGATCGCACCAAACGTACATATTATAAATATATGCGTTTATAAACCAAACGTTTATATATAAATATTGCCACTCTGTTATCCGGCTCAGTGAGCCCTTCTTTTATTCTTATATGTTAGCAAATTGTGCATTTGTTGCTTTTGAAAGTGATTGAATTATGTTGTTTTTATATTCCAGTTAAGGTTTTTATCCCTTTAGTTAATCTTAGTATGAACAGTTGTAGAATTATTAACAATTTAAAAGTGTAAGTGGTGCTAGACGTGACGAGGCAGTTATTTGTTTACATTTGAAACGCTCAGTAGAATACTGAATTAAGTCAGTTGGTGCACCATCTTCAGTGTCTTTGAGATCAAAAGTTAAAGTTTTGTGCACCGCAAATTTTGTCTTTCTACACGCTGGCCGAATTGCTTGTTTTTGCGTAGAAAATTTAATTTTAATTGTAAAAAAAAAAAAAAAAAAAAAAAAAAAAATGTTTTTAACTGTATTTGGTGTTTTAGGTTTTTCTGTTAATTACAGTTTTTAATGAAGATTGAGATTTTGTGTATTTTTGCCTTGCAGCGAAGTGAAAACTGAATTGATTAGAAATGTATCGCTAATGAAATTCGAGGAAATAAGTTTAAATAAAATGCAAAAAAATGCGTGTACAATTTAATAGACCGTAGAAGGAAGTCATGTGGTGTCCAGATCAGATATATTCTTGTTGTAATCTTATGTGAATCCAGCAAAGAACCTCTTCACCTATAACACAAATAAAAAGATTTAGCTATCCAAAATATTTGAAATATTAATTTATCGTCGCAGAAGCTTTTCAATAAATCACAGCTTTAGATATTAAATAGCACTCAAGATAGAAAGATTTTGCTCATTTAATATCTAACCCAGCTTTCATAAAGTTTCAGAATTTTATTTCATGTGCAGATGTTTTCGATTGGAATTTCCGTTTCTAATCTACATTACTTCCGATCGCAACCGTTATATTTTCGCGTGCATTAAGGAAGGTCAAGCATATCGTAGCTTCGCATCGCGAAGTCTACGCTATCACACGAGCGTCGTGAGCGTGCTGTACGCAATTTCGCGTGAACATTTTGGTTTGAGTACTGACCACGGAGGAAGCGAAAGCAGCGTGAAATTTCTAAGGATGGTTACTCAATAGGAAAGCGGACACCCGTTTTCATTTCTACTGAACGGGTTTCACTTTGGGAAGCAAGGTGTCCGCGTTACTGACCATGAAACTTGAACCCTGTCTTTGACAAGCCTTAGTTCCGTCACGCTTAAAATGGGATTTACTACTTCTCATAAAACTAGAAATGCTGCTAAGCCTTTTTAAGCAAAAGCTTTTTGTATTCGGTACGATCTGTTACAATCTTGCATTTTTCTCGTCCACATTAACTGCGAACAAAACAGCTTTAAGGAGGTTAAAAAAAAAAAAAAAAAAAAAAAAATCTGAAATGTTTCAGATTTTAAATTACGTCCAAAGGGGCGTTTTTAACATTTTGTGTGTTACCTTTCTTTATTAAATATCATGTTCCTCGCACTTAAACCATAAGATCCAGTGCAACAGCAATATCGCAAAATAGTTTTAAAACGAGCATATCTTTAGAATTTCCGATACAGAGACTCACGCGCTGGAGATAAAAATGTTTTTTCTGCACAATGTTGCCATTGCTCGCTTTGAGATCCTTGAGTTTGTTAATCAAAAATTCGTCAAAGTTTTAAAAAATAGGAAATCGATCATAAAACAAATTTCAAATTTCAAATTTGGTCTTCCACATGCTCATATTCGTTGGAGGATTACGTTATTCAAAATTCGATGACTCTATGTACTGTTGTTTTATCACAATACGAGAAATATACATACATTTATGCAGATTTTTCATTATTTAATTTCTTTAAATATACTGCAGGACTCTAACATTTTATGGCAACAGTTTGAAAAGTGAACCGACATTTATGAGTCCGACGCAAAATGCCAAAACGAAACTAATAGTCCTTCGGGATTCAAATCCCTTTGGACTAAAAAAAACTGAAAGCTTTCATATTTTATATTACGCTTAAAGGATCGTTTTTCTAACGTTTTGTGTGTTACCTTTATTTATTAAATATCACGCACTTCGTACTTAAACCACAAAATTCAATTCAATAGCAGCTTCACAAAATAATTTTAAAATGAGCATATCTTTAGAATTTCCGATGCACAGTCTCGCGCTCTGGAGATAATATTCAGCGCCAGTCTTTTCAGGGTAACAAAACTTTCCATTAATATAATGCTTGCGACACTGGAAATGTTTATTGACGGTAAAATGGATAAATTATATATTTAAATATTTTAAAACAAAACTTGAAGGCGAGCGTTAAAAAAGGATTTTTTTTTTTTTTTTTTTTCATTAAAACTTTATTAGACCGATGATCCCAAGCATATCTGCAAACTGTGGACTTAATGCAACTTCCCTTTGTTATAAACCGCTTACTCAGAGTGTAGACCTTATTTTTGTTGAGCGTATTTGGGATCATTTGCAAAACAGAATTATTAAATTAAAAATTTTTTAACAGGAATGAACTTAAAGAAAAATTCGTCACAGAATAGGGGAAAAAATATTCGTCAAAATATTGTAAAATACATTCTTAGTGAAGTCATAACTCATTATTAATGTACCCATTATTATTCAGAACCCGTTAATAAAGTACTTTTTTATATTAAAAATGTGTGTCTCAATATCGTTTTAAACACTAATGTCTCATTTGCTCAGAGAAGTATGTTAAAAAATACAAGAAGTATCTCAGAGAAGTATGTAAAATCTAACATTAAACATTTGTAATTTAATAATTATTTAATAATTATTAATTTATAATGTAATTTAATAATTAGTTTAACTTCAATTAATTTTTTTTTTTTTTTTTTTTTTCGTTTTTGTATAGCCCTAAGGTATGCCATATTAAGAAAGAAGTGTTTGAAAGATTGTTGTGTGCCAATACTCTTTTGACTTAGTGTAGGTTTAGGATAATTTTTTTTCCAATTATTTATTTATGCTACATATCTGTAGCATATTGTAGTAATATATTATCAAAATGAAAGATATAAATACATGGCGGATATTTTCAGAGCAAAAAATACCCAAAGCAATTAACACAATTTCCCGAACAGCACTGCATTACAAAATGCATACAGATTAAATTAGAAATATTGGCAGGGGAAGTTGCGTATTGACAAAACGTATCAGGCTGGTGAAATATGAGTGTTTACAACAACAACAAAGCTGAAAAGAAATAAAGTTCTACTCATGGACTGAGAAGGTCTCCCAATATTGAAATTCAAGATTTAATTGACAAATAAAATGGGTGAATTTGATTAAAAAGACAATTGATTCTATATATTCGAAAGTACGATATTAGTTAAATTAGCTCCTAAATATCTGTAGATAAATAAACAAAACACAAAAAATATTAGATTCGGAAATTTTGATAGGCAAAGGCAATTTTTTTGACAGAACGTGGCTGCAGTTTGGAGTTTTGAAACATCTCTGAAACAGGACTGAATTGCCAGATATAGAAAAAAGATGCGATACAGTTAAGTTATCTGAATGTGGCAAAGCGAACAAGAACTAAGGGAAATAGCCTTTGTGGATATTCCTTGTGGAAATGAAAATCATGAAGAACTTTCTGTAGGAAATTGTCTCCTATTCGTGGTACACATGGGAAAAAACACGAAAACTAAGCAAGTAGTCAGCCCATTCGCTTGGGATCGAACTCCCACTATTCAGAGGTCTTAATCACTCAGCCACTGGTGGGGCCCCACACAACAGGCGTCCCCTTAATCGGTCACCACAAGATCGTATCCTTAGACGGATAGCGAAATAGCCGGTTTAACCGAATTATATAAAAAACAGTTACCTGTTTTAGTCACTTAAGTCACCATCACTTAAGATTAACGGAAATACGCTAATTGAATCATAGAAACAGTAACTTTGTAGAAACATTAGGTATTTTTTTGGAAGCAGGATAAGTGAAAAATTAGCAACGCCTTCGCCGGGAATCGAACCACGGACCTCTGGATACGCTCCCAGCGTGCAGACCACCACACCACGAAGGCATGCCAAGAAAGCGGAAGAAATACCTTATAACTTGTTGTATTTTAACATTTAACAGTTTTAGAACAGAAGGAAAATAGCGTTTTTAGATAATAATAAAAATTTATATTTTTCCATCTATCTCATTTTTAAAAGCACTGTAGAGACATTAGGTTAATTGGAAAAGCCGGAGAGATGAAAAATGAGCAATCGCCTTCGCCGAGAATCGAATCACGAACCTCTGGAATACCGGCCCGGCGTGCAAAACCACTACACCGTGAAGGCACGCTCGGAAGGCGGGAGAAATACCTTATATACTCCCTTTTTAAAGGGCGCCTGGGGTTTTTAGGGGACCCAATCGCCAAATCCTGGGTGAGGAGAGTCATCATCCACCTCGGGAGCATGCAGAACCACTACACTACGAAGGCACGCTAGAAAGGCGGGAGAAATACCTTATAGCACAATCACGGCATTTCTTCGTCAACATTATTCTAACTACAGTAGATTCTTTTTGCAACTCTATATGCGACGCTACGAATTCTAGTGAAGGCTTTAATTCAGAATGGTTCATTTTGCCTTCTTCTTACGCTTGGACATTTCCTTCTTCGTCGCCATTGGCGATAACTGCTTGAATGATTTCGTCATAATATTAATCTTATCATCAGAGTTTAAAATAAAGCCATTTTAATCTCGTTATCAGTAATTACCATGTGCATTTTCTTTTTCTCCTCGAGCACTTGTGCAGACTGAGGCTTATGGGCATTTCTTTATACCTATATTTATGGACACCCTTTCAGTTGAGGGTTATAGGAAATCGCATGTTTTCTTTAAAAAACAGGATTAATTTAATTTCAAAACACTTACAATCTCAACACTAGAGTTACCGATAAGCTTTAGTTTGACGAATTTGTAATTATTTTTATCTGTGTAAAAATGTTACGGAATTTTTAGTGTTAACAGACTTACCAGAGTAGTCTTCGCTGACATTAACTATTCTGTCTAGCAGTTCGGTATCTCTTCTTGAATTACTGATGTTGACTAAAGAAGGGTGTGTTATCAGAATAAGTAAACGTCAGAATAAAGTAATACTTTCCTTTAATTCCATAGTGACATTGCTAATATTCAACAATAATCTAATACTTTCTTCTCGATTATCTGTACTCGCACTAATTGAAACTTTTCTAAAACATCTTGACACATTGACTGGAACCCAACGACTGCAATCGTTTCTTAGTCTTGAGTCTAACGCTTTATGTTTATGGTTTAGGCACGTACGATTGACAGACAATCACAATGTGACTTATCCCTTGCTCTGGCGAATCACGGTGCTTTGATATTGGGTTCAAAGTTAATGAAAGGTATTTCCGCTGAATTGTGATTTTTATTTAGTATCTACGTTCTAAGTACTTTTACATTTGTCATCATAAAAATAATTTAATAAAAAAAGGTTTATTACAATCAACTACGAAACTACCCGTCTTTGACTTACCCGTCACTTTGACGGGTATCCGTGGAGATAGGTATTAGTCATATGTAACTCTGAAACTAAAGAGATGGAGGATAAATAAATTTAAGTATCATGTAGAAGACGTTCTTTATTGTTTTGCATTATTAGCTCCAAACACTCCAGTATCTTTTTTCTTTAGTATCAGAGTATTTCTGCAAAATTTTTTTCTATTTTAGTTTTTCCATGATACCTTAGTCAACGAGTTGTAATAATCCTTTAACATTAAAAAACAAACAAAAAAAAATATGCTCTCTTCTTCCTATTATAGTTCATCTCTGAATAAGCTGCTACATTGTTGACAACCTATACCGCTTTTATCCGCATTTTCAAGCTCGCCTTTTTTTTTTTTCTTTTTTCTTTTTGTCCATTTCAGAGAGGAGCTGCTTCATACACCATACTTTAAATAAAGTACTTTTCCATCTGAACTGATATTTCTAGCCTACAGTACACAGGAAGAGATGATATGTTCGTATTTTCAAACGCGTGAGGATTCTTTGATTTTTCGATGATGATAAACTTGCTGTGGATATAAATTTTTTCTTTCAACGTAATTTTCAAATTTTTCTTAAACTCTTTTGCTGTATTGCATCTGTAGATAGGTTTCCATCAGTCAATGATGAAATAAATGCCATGGTGTTTTTTGGAACAGTACAGCCTTACTTTTAAGTTAAATGCTATCTTATTCTATTTTGGCTCGTCACAATATTAATTTCAGAACAGAAAGTTTATACAAATTAAACGGTAAGAGTTACAGTTTAGAAGTAGGATGTTAATCTTAACTGCAAGCTTGTTGGAACTTTTATCGTACTGCTGCCGTTTTTCTTGAATAGTTTTTCCTGTGATAATTGTAAATCAGATATCGAGAGCTGTGTTTGGTAAGTTGTTTAAGAAACAACTACGTTCGTCTAACTTTTTTCTTACTAAGACTAATAAATGCCGTCCGGGTGATTTCAAACCCGTTTGGTCTATAAGACCTTATGTCGAATGCTATCTCGATGGAGTGTTAAGTATTTCTTCCTTCACTGAGCAGTTGTTAAATATCTTTCTTGTAAAAATATTTACTTAAACTACATAGCAGGGATCTGTTGATTTATTACACTGCAAACTTAAGAAACCACATTTTTGTAAACCATCTTTTACCTGTCCTCTAACATTTTCATAGATAGCTTCTATTCTACTAGTGATTGAACTTCTGGATAATTGCAATTGGACATCATTCCTTCTTTAATTATGTTGCCATCTTCAAAGTGCTTTCTCTGTGAACTGCAAGTATATGTGCAAACATAAATAATGCAGGCGTAGCAAACCTTCATTTCATTTCCAGATTTGATACGCATTGATTGTTGCTTTACTATTCTTTTACTTTAAATATTCTTAGCACTGCTGATAGAAAGTTATTCAGTATCATATTTTTTTAAACTGTTAAAAGTTGTAAAATGTCATTCTATGTTGGTTTTTTTGCCCCACCAGCGGCCGAGCGGTAAAGTCGCTGAACACTGGTAGTTCGGTCCGAGGTTCGAATCCCGCGAACGGGCTGGCTGCATGGGCGTTTTCGTGGTTTTCCCCATGTGTAACGTGTATACGAGCCAGTTTCCCTTAGAAAGTCCTCCACGAAGGCATCCCTTCCTTTAGGCAGATAGCCCTCGAGGCTTTGCCATAATCACACACACACACTATGTTGCTTTTTTCTCCAACAGAAACTATTGAACCGGTGTCCGCCGATAACATCGCGGCAAAAACATCGCGGACGAAAACGTCGCGGAGAAAACAACGCAAGGCGAAAACGTCGTGCTACAGAACATCGTAGGAGAAAACATCGCAAAGAGAAAACATCGCAGTTCTAAAACATCATGGTACAAAACATCGTCGTCGAAAATAAAGCGGTCCAAAAACTTCGCAGTTTAAAAACATCGTCGTCGAAAATATCGTGGTAAAAAATAAAGTATCTACAAATCATCGCATGGCGATAACATCGCAGACGTGCTTTTTTCAGGCTTTAATAACTGTAAATGGATATTCCCATGAGCGCAAGGTGTAAGGGAGGATAATTTTTACTTTCATATTTTTAATTAACTATTAAAATTTTTGCAGAGAAAATAAAAAAGAAACTTAAGCATAGAAAATTAATGCGACTTATAGCACTTAATAGAATTTTAAACCGACATAGTTAACTAACAAAGACCATTAATAAATCATTTTTTATAAATTTTTTACTGGTAATCTTTCATAAAATGTATAATCTATTAAGTTGCATTTAATTTTCTATGCTTAAGTTTCCTTCTTACTTTTTCAGCAAAAATTTATTAATTAATAAAAAAATGTGAAAGTAAAAATTATCCTTCTTTACATCTTGCGCTCACAGATCATTATGGGAATACCCATTTACAATTATTAAAGCATGAAAAAAGCATGTCTGCGATGTTATCGTCATGCGATGATTTGTAGATACTTTATTTTTTACCACGATATTTTCGACGACGATGTTTTTAAACTGCGAAGTTTTTGAACCGCATTATTTTCGACGGCGATGTTTTGTACCACGATGTTTTAAAACTGTGATGTTTTCTCTTTGCGATGTTTTATCCCACGATGTTTTGTAGCACGACGTTTTCGCCTTGCGTTGTTTTCTCCGCGACGTTTTCGTCCGCGATGTTTTCGGCTGTAACCATTGAACCATAACTCAAACAAACACATTTGTTCTTAAAACTAATTAAAAAATATTTTCCTTTCTTGTCATCGTTGAAATTAACTGTAGGTACAGTTTTTTTCTTTTTTTTCCCCTGCTTATATGATATGATTACGGCAACTATAAAATTATTAATATCCGTTAAAAGAAATGTTTAACATACACAGAAGAAGTGAATATTTTTTTTATACCCTCACGAAACCACCAAACCAGCTATTCACGCACAACTTCGATAATTCGTTCTCTGCTCGCTGTTGTGTGTTTCATGCAAGCTACGGCAGGAGGCTAACGGTAGCGGTGCGAAATAAGCAGACGGGTTGTGCGGTCAGTTCATTTTGAAGCATCCCACTGTAGCAGTAGTGATGACCCTTGGAATACTGAGAGCAATGTTGCTGCTCTATAGCATAAAACAGCGTGTCGGCTCAAAGCCCTCTGAAAAAAATCTATCTTCAGAAGGTCTTTTGTCGGCCACGCCTTTGAGTGTGTGGATTCGATTTTTCCTTTCCCTTCTTGGTATTTGACTTCACAAGACGCAGAAGGACCAGAGGTGCAGTGCCAGCCACCATGTAGCTCATAAGTTACAGGTTAGACATACCTAATGTGCTCAATCACGTGGCGTTTACATTATACATTTACAAACATCCATGCCTTCTCCAGGACTCGAACCCGGGCCCTTCGCCGGGCAGTCAGCGACACTAACCACTATACCGGTTGGGCGGCTTCTTTCTTCTAATTTTGACGATGAACACTAATCATCATCATCATTCTTTCTTCTAATTTTGATGATGGACACTAATCATCATCATCATTCTTTCTTCTAATTTTGATGATGAACACTAATTTTCTAACTGAGAAGATCCTATAATTCTGTTGCCTTAATTTCATTGAAAAGTATCTTACTGCATTTACAAAATTTTTTTTATTGAAACCGTTTGCAAATTAATGCTACATTTTGAGAATTATTAAACTTCAAACTGACCTGCATTCCTTGGACCAATAAAGTTTGATTCAGATCAATTCAATGAATAAAATAGTATCTTAAAATAAAAGAAATCAAGTTTCTTGTTGTATAATTATTTCCATAGTTAAAATTTCTTGTTATCTATTCCCAGTCTCGTAGAAATATAAGACAAGTGCATTTATATGAATTAGCATATTAAAAATATTCTAACGTTACACATCATAAACTATTGTCAACCATTTTTTAAACATTAATTTCATTACTTTAATCGTATTAACTGACAAAATTATTTTTATGAAATTTTCTGGCTTCAGATTTAAGATTTATAATCTTTAGGTCATTATGACTGATAATGGAAATTATGCGCTAGATAAATGATATTCGTCTTTGTTACAAGTTCGTAAAATCATAAGAATGTATGTAGGAAAAATTGCAAGCTTTATTACATTATAATCTTTTACTGTAACAATTGCTTAGATTCTACTAAGATTATGATTGCATTTCTCTTCTCACGTCAGCATAATCTTCTTTTCCGCAGGTCGTATATTTCTTTACTGTGACACTGTGACCCGCATTTTTTCTGGGGATGAACCTAACTTATGAGTTTATTCCTCGGGAGGTATTTTATTTTGAAATAAATGGAGCCAGTCTTTGTTGTCAACAACGATTCCTGATTGCTGGAAAGAATAGAGAATTATATTTAAATAGGATTACTAACAACGCGTCATACATCAATATGCAAATGTATAGATTATTTTCCGGATGTATTTAAGATATACATGATAAGGTTTCTAAATGTTTCTGCTTGTATTATGGAAATGGGTTAGTTTCAATGAAATGAAGTAGATGAAGCGTGAAAAATGTAATGGAACATAATAAAAATCTTCAATAATTCTATAAATATAAATTCTTAAATCTGATAAAATTGAATCTGAAAATATAATTTTTTTATTTTACTTTCAACACTGTTAAATATGAAGATTAACATTTTCAGGATTGCGTTTTTTCCTTCGATTATGTTACTTGAATTTATTAACAGCATGTATATTAGTTATAATTTTTAACTACATTAGATTGTTATTTACAGAGGCGGATTTCTGAGGTTGTATAAGCCACAGTCGCGAAGGATCTCGCATTCCAAGAGTTTTAAGATCATTAATTAATTAGAAAAGCTATAAACAGTTGCTTGCTCTTTTGTCCTATGTTAAGGGACTCCCACGTGTTTAAGTACAGTCCCAAGTGCAGTCCAAATGCTAGAGGGCTGAAAATGATATATCTGCGCGAAAAATTTAATAACTTCGTTTCCATCTCTTCTTAGTCACCACAAGAGGTCTTCACTCTTTCCAAGCAAGACATTTAACAACTCCTCCTTTTCAAAATAGTTGAGGGGTTAATGTTCGATTCTGTTTTTCGAAGCCAAATAGTAGCCGAAATGCGTAACAGAGAAAGAAAAACAGAGAAATAAATCGCACATTCTTTTGACCGCAAGTGGACAGAATTCTGTTTTTTCGTTTATTTCTAACAGAAATTTTGCAATTTACAAATTTCCTTTCCATTTTGAAAAATACTAAACACATATTTTTGCATAAAACTGAACAATGAAATTTTATTTCATGTGTTTGAATGTACCCTCCACCCGTTTCTATTATAATTGAAACAATGGATGCAATTTATAAGAAGAGAAGTATCGTGCTGTTTCAAAACATCATCATCAGCATATTTCTGTTTCTTTTGACACCAGCAAAATTAAAAAAAAAAAAAAAAAAAAAAAAAAAAAAATCTGAAATTTTTTAGATTTTAAATTACGTCGAAAGGGGCGTTTTTTTAACGTTTTGAGTGTTACCTTTATTTATTAAATATCATGTTCTTTGCACTTAAACCATAAAATTCAGTTCAAGAGCAATATCGCAAAATAATGTTAAATTAAGCATATCTTTAGAATTTCCGATATACACAGTCTCGCGAGCTGGAGATAAAAGTATTTTTTTTCTATATAACGTTGCCATTTCTCGCTTTTAAAGCATTGAGTTTGTAAATCAAAAATTCGTTAAAGTTTTACAAAATATAAAATCTATAATAAAACAAATTTCAAATTTGGGATTTCAGATGCCCATATTCGCAGTAGGATTTCGTCATTCAAAATTCGATGGCTCTATGTACCATAGTTTTATCACAATGCTAGAAATAGACAATCATTTATGCAGATTTTTCATTATTTAATTTCTTCAAATATAATGCAGGACTCTAACATTTTGTGGCAACAGTTTGAAAAGTGAACCGACGTTTATAGGAGTCCGACGCAAAATCGCAAAACGAAAACAATAGTCCTTCAGGGACAAAGCCCCTTTGGACTAATAAAATAAACAGGTGACTAAATTAACAACACTCTTATTAACAATAACATTTCAGCTTAATTTCATTTAACGTAAAACCAGGGGCGTCGTCCAAGGGCATGCGATACATGCCTATAAATTCGAAATCGTATAAAAATAATTATCATTTTTATTCATTCATATAGTAAAAATCTTATTAATTACTTTACTATATATATCGTTTTGCATTCTTCATCGATTTTATTTCGTATCAGTAATTCAAAACAGAACACAAGTTCCGGTGTCTTCTATAATTCCTGGTTCCCCATAATATCTATATAACCAATATCATTAACGAAATAATGTATTGAAGACATAAACACCAAAGTACAGCCCGTGCTCTGGAAGGATCAAGTCCTTCCTTTCAAGGTTTCAGAACTGCAACTTCAGGAGCAATCCGAGAGGGCGCAACCCCTCCCGGTGGCTGCAGAGGGAAAACTTCCCTCGACAATTTAATTCGTCGGAGAAGAGACCGACGGGCGACCATCATGAAGAGATCCACAGGGCCGATCTCAACTCCGACTACTCAGCACACGTTAGACTCAACGCTTCAAAGATTAATTCCCACGAGCGGGCACACCCCTCTCTCTCTCGCGGTACTGCAACAAGGAACATTATTTAAATCTGAAGATCATATGTCCCTCCACAGCTACCGAGAGGAGCTAATCCTTCTCAGACGGTTAACACTATCCACCATGGCCCACCAGCGGCCGAGCGGTAAAGTCTGGTAGTTCGGTCTGAGGTTCGAATCCTGCAAACGGGCTGGCTGCATGGGCGTTTTCGTGGTTTTCCCCATGTGTAACGTGTATACGAGCCAGTTTCCCGTAGAAAGTCCTCCACGAAGGCATCCCTTCCCTTAGGCAGATAGCCCTCACGTGCTTTGCCATAACTCAGCACACCCACCCACCCATCCACCATGTAATGTTTTTTTTTCTGTACGGTGTTGCCGTTGCTTTCTTTGAAATCGTTGAGTTTGTTAAAAAAAATATTCGTTAAAGTTTTAAAAAATATGAAATCGATAATAAAACAAATTCCGAATTCGGGCTTCCAGGTACCCCTATTCGAGTGGAGGACTACGTTATTCAAAATTGGATGTCTCTAGGTACCGTCGTTTTTTCATAGTGAGAGAAACATACATACATTTAAGTAGATTCTTCCTTATTTAATTTCTTTAAATATAATGCAGGACTCTAATATTTGGTGGCAACAATTTTAAAAGTGAAACGCCGTTTATAGTGATTCAACGCAAAATGCTAAAATGAAATTAATAGCCTTCTGGGCAAATTTCTCCTTTGGGCTAAAAAATGTTGTTTAGAAAAAACTGCGAATCACTGACTGGCTTTGTATCTGAATGAATGTTATATGCGCCCTTCCTCTGTAAGGTAACTTTCTATCAAACTGAGTTTCATTGCAATGCGAAATTTTTAATTTTTTAGTTTGTTTGTTTCTTAGAATATGGATACGTAGTGATTCATTCCACACAAATTTTGTTATTTAGAAATTCAAAATTCATTTCGGTTCGTAAATTTCATTTCATTTTTTTAGAATAGCTAATCATTACTCTAATTCCTGGAAAAACAAACAGCTCAAAATATATAATTTAGCTTCTGTTTAATACCATATTGCGTAGACATGTCAAAACATTTATGTTAATGCGTTACTATATTTTGCTTTAGAGCTCCCTCATTTGCCAGCATACTAAAGCATAAAATTAAACAGCAAATAAAATATTCAATGATTGGTTAAATAAAGTGAGATACGTTAGAAATAAAAAACAGAGTGATACAAGTCAAAAAAGCGCCTGACCGTATATTGCCTGTTATAGTCAGCCCAAGCCCAAGAATTTCCTCATGGCAAGTTTACGCCTGTCGTTGGCAACAGCCTTGAGCACTTTACAGGTGACAGTGCGATTTAGCTCTTCCGCCCCAAATTTTGCTCCCACCCCTCTTCCCCTACCATCAGCCTCTCGAGAAGACATTCGGCTCTCCGCATATTTAGAGTGCCCCCATGCCGCATGGACACTATACATTTACAAACATCTATGCCTTCTTCGGGTTTCGAACCCGGGCCGTTCGGCACGGCAGTCAACGATACCACTATACCGGTTAGGCGGCGCGTTAAACATTTTAATTTGTTTTAGATAAAATAAGTTTTGCTGAATTTATGTGGAGAGTTTTAGATATCGTGTAGTGTTATATATTCTTTCATACTTTGGGTTTTCAGTATAAAAGAGAAATATTGCAAGTAAAACAATTAGACGAATCTCAACTAGACAGACACAAGATAGAACTTAGCAAATTTAAAATTCATTTAAAAATCATTAATTCCCATTTTTATTTTTAGTCCAAAGGGGCAGTTTGCTCAGAATGACTACTAATTTCGTTTTGGCATTTTGCGTTAATTCACTACAAGTGTTGTTTCACTTTTCAGATTGTTACCACCAAATATTATCGCCCTGTATTATATTTAAAGAAATTAAATAATGAAGAATATGCACAAATGTGTGTATGTTTCTCGCATTGCGATAAAACAACGATACATAGAGCCATTCAATTTTAAATAACATAATCCTCCTGCGAATATAGGCATCTGGAAGCCAAAATTTGAAATTTGGACTTTGTTTTATTATAGATTTCATAGTTTGTAAAACGTTAACGAATTTTTGATTAACAAACTCAAGAATTTCAAAGCGTGCAATGGCAACTTTTTACAGAAAAAACACTTTTATCTCCAGGGCATGAGACTGTGTATCGGAAATTCTAAAGATATGTTCATTTTAAAATTATTTTGCGATATTACACTAGAACTGAATTTTATGGTTTTAGTAGAAGAACACGATATTTAATAAATGAAGGCAGCACAACGCCCCTTTGGACATAATTTAAAATCTGAAAAATTTCAGGGTTTAAAAATTTTTTTTTTAAATTTATTTTTAAAGCATTTCATAACGTAAACTGTTATTTAAAAATCAGTTTTTAGAAAACGTTTATTTGTCTACAGCATATGAAATGGCTTAGTAACCCAACTCATTTCCTTACCCTAATTTACTTATACTCAAAGTTAGATTATTCTGCTTTAAAATAAAATTTTGGAATTTTTGGGTTTCATTTATACCTAACTTATGGAGAACATTGAAAATATTTCTCAGTCGATTTTTAAATCTGTCGCAGTTTCCTTTTACAACTGAGTGAAAAAACATATGAGGATCTCCAACTAGAATTTTTGGTTTCGTCTTTACCCTTAACCCTCAAAAACTGATCGTGCACTTTTAACTTCAGAGTGAGCAGTTTGGAGAGGTAAACTTAGAGAAAAAATGCATTCGTTTTGCACGAAAGATTATTCTTAAAAACAAAGTAATCTTCGTTTCTCTGATCAAGAGGTCTGCTAAAGTCATGCCACACGCGCAAATTGCATACAGACTTTTCCGGTTAACGTTTATATATATTTAGCTTTAAATGAAAACCATAGAAGCACTCATGTGGAATCGGTCAGCTGCTAGATGCCCGAGGATGCAAATGCATTTGAAATACTTCGTTTCTTCATTTAATTCAGGAAAAGAAACAAGAAGGTGAAATCTTTCTCTTCAGTTTGATGCGTGCCAATGTCTCATCGTGTTTCGAGGACACCATCTTTAAAGAAGATTCCAAAGATACACTTAAATTACATTAGCGATCCGAGGTCTGGATAATTTTGTCCACGAAGTTAACAAATTCGTTTTCACAAAATATTTTAATAAAATGAATGTTATGTATCCTATCCTTTTTTACTTCCTTGTACGAAGTAAAAAGGAAGTATTGTAATCGCGAAAAGTTTCAGGCAGCATATTTCAACGAAAATATCCATTTTGACCGCTATCGAATGCAATTTAACGATGTTTTTGAGTGACATCTGTACGTAAGGACAGCGTAAAAGACTCTTTTCCTCCAAAATGTTTTAAAACTGCTTTAAAATGAATTCTGAAGAGAATTTTTCGTAGTGTCTGTACGTACGTATCTCGCATAACTCGTTTTTCGTAGCGTACGTATCTTGCATAACTCAAAAACGAGTAGCCTCAGAACTTTGAAATTTTGTATATAGGACTGCTATAACATGTAGATGTGCACTTCGTATTTTGGTTGCAATCGGCCGCACCAAACGTATATAAATATATTTATTTATATATCCACTCTGTTACCCGGCTCAGTGATCTCAGTTTCTTCACTCTTATATGTTTTTGTAAATTGTGCATTTTTTGCTTTAAAAAGGATTGAATTATGTTGTTCTTATCTTCTGGTTAAGGTTTTTATGCCTTTAGTAAATCTGTATACAATATTTTTAGAATTATCAACAATTTAAAAGTTGTTTATGTGCCACTAAGCCTAATATTTTTTGCCATGACGGTCATTGCAGAACAGCAGAATAGTAGATTTGTTGCCAATCTAGACAGACTAAGCTTCGCAACAACAAAGATAACGCCTTTATTTATTATTGCGAATTAAATCATGCTTAATCTTTTGGAGAATTTTTTCGAGGAAATAAGAGTTTAAGATTTACTTCGTAATTTTTAATATAGATATTTTGAGTTTTTATGTATGTTTGCCTTGTCACGAAGTGAGAACTGAATTAATGGAATGAGAAATACTAAATCGTCTGTGAAAAACTGTTTGTTTTTTGTTTTGTTTACTTAATTTCTTTTATACATCGTTCTAGATTTATTATAGTATTTGAATGGAACATGTGGTAGCGAGTAGATAATTCTTCAAATGATATAAATTTTCAACATTCTGAGTTATCATATGAAATAAATAAAACGCTGTTAAGTGAACCTAGCCCAAGAGTTTCACTATGGTAAACAAATATAGCGAATTTTAAAGAGTGCATTTATTCTACTGTGGTTTATGCGCTATCGACGAAGCAGATTTTATTCAATCCAATAAGTTTAAATGAAATGCAAGAAGAGTGCGTATAATTTAATATTCCGTACAAGGAAGTCATGGGGTGTACACATCAGATTTTTCTTATTTGTCATGTTCATTATATGCAGCCAAATATATTCAAATATTGTGAGAGATGACAAAATCAGAATGACGACATTTATGTTTAGTTGTTTCTGTGTTACGATTTAGAAAATGGTTTTCCAAGCAATCATTAATTTTGCTTCCTATCGCATAATATAACGCTAATTTCTAACTGAACTTGAATCAAATTGCAGCGCTATCATTTAGCAGTGCAGTTTGAGTCATGTTAATAAAACACTATCGAAAATAAATTGAAAAAAATTAATATTTATTTATAATATACTTTTATTACTTAGCTTAAGTACATTTTAATATGTTTCATAAGTTTTTAGCCCATAGGGGCGGTAGCGAAGAAAGGCTATTAGTCTCAAAACAGCATTTTTTGGCGTTTCACTATAAACAGGGAATCACTTTTTAAATTGTTGCCACTAAACATTAACGGCCTGTATTATATTTAAAGAAATTAAATTATGAAGAATCTGAATGAAAATATGTATGTTTCTTGCATTGTGAAGAAACGAAGGCACATAGAGCCATCAAATTGAAGCCCGAATTTTGAGTTTCGATTGTTTTATTATCTATTTCATATTTTTCAAAATTTTAACGAATTTTTGATGAACAAAACGATTTCGAGGCGAGCAATCGCAAGACGGTATGAAATAAAAAACATTTTTATCCGCAGCCCGCGAGACTGTCTATCAGAAATTCTAAAAATATGCTTTTTTAAATATTTTGTGGTATTGCTGTTGAATTGAATTTTATGGTGTAAGTGCGAAGAACATGATGTTTAATAAATAAATATAACACGCGAAATGTTAAAAAAATTCCCTTTGGGCATAATATAAAATCTTAAAGCTTTCGAATATTTTTTATTTAATCACGCTATCTTAATTTAATTTCATTCGTTATAATAATATTTTTTAGAGCATTTAAATTTCTTAAATGTTGAGCACAAGAGATAACGTTAAAACGCTTTAATGATCAAATGTAAATTGAAGATGAAATTATGCTTGAAAGAAAATACTTACAATAAATCCAACTGCAATCAGGAAATTTTCGTCAGATCTCAAAAGTATCGTTTTAATTATTTAATGGGGTAAAGTCTGATTACAGCATTTTCATATCTAGTCCATTATCAAATAAAAAAAACTGAAGTTCTGAAAAGTGGTATACTAATGAGGATAACAAAATTGTTCGCTTAGTTGTCACTCAGGGCTGAAAAGTCTAAATTATTTTAAAAATTCAGAACTTCTTTCGAGACTCACATCAGGTACCACAAAATATAGCTGCTTCAGAATCATCTTGATGAGCACAGTGAATTGCTTATTTAGAAAGAATTAGCGAAACACACAGAGTAATTTTATGCCAGTTGTTGTTTGAAGACTTTCTGGATTATGCCCTGTGTATAGGTAATTAACAAATAAATTTATCGAATAATTAGATATATTTAATGAAAAAAAGAACATTCATGCATCCCAGCAATCTTTAAAAAATTGTTTAAACTCTTTAGGAGTGAAATTTTAAAATTAATTATAATTAAAGAGATATATTCAACAGAGATAGAGAATGGTGTAACACATGTATGACAACATTTTCTTAGTTACGCACGTTGTATCTAATCGTTAGAATATGCTTTGCAATATAGAAAAAACTCCTGTTTTCTTTAATAGGCGTGAAGTAGTTAGTTTCGCTCTGCAAGCGTTTATGAACCATACCTGCTCCAACCTGAAGCGGTGTCATAAACTTTCATTCTCTGCGTACTTCCTCATAGATTTAGTCATTGCGGTTGGATCCTAAACAAAGCGAAGAATGCAGATTGCTAGAGTGAAATGAAGCGGAATATTTAAGGCAGAAACTTCAGTCACTAGCGAAGTGGATGCAGTGAAACCGAATTACCTTAAAATGCATTCCGTATCACAACGTTATAATCTCTTTTTTTTTAATGGCCAATCCTAGGGTTGAATCTTAGGGTAGAATAAAAAATAACGCTTTTCCTGTCTTCCTTTCCTTTCTTACTTTTATAATTATGCTCCCTTGTTACGGTTTTCGGCGGTAATTTTCCTATCTTTATGGCAAAAGCTCGTAGGTGATGTATTGAATCCAACATAACTTCTATTTTCAGTTTATAGCTAAAATCATTATCTTATGTTCTCACGTTTGAAGAATTTTGGGATACTGTTGAAATTATAATGCGCCGCATTTCAGACAGTAGTTATTCACAAAGAAATGCGTTATAAATACAAAACTTTTCGGTAATCCTTTGAACTTGCATAAAATTTTTTTCCTGGATTTAATTCATTAAGCGAATATTAATTTATATTATGAATATGCAAATATTAATTTATAATGATAATCTGTACGACAGATTTCAAGGAAAGCCTAATCTTTTCCATGTTAAATTTTGCCAATAATTTTATGGACTACTCTCTAAGAAGAATGAAACTTGCAGGGCTGGAATTTTTGTAGCGCTTGCTTATTTCTGTTTCATAACTATTCAAAGAATTTCATATGCCTTTACACTTCACATCAGCATTTTATTTACATTAAAAATTGTCAGTTGATTGCTTTATTTATAATGAGGTTAACATGCTCCAAACGCGAGGTTACCAAATCGCATTTTTTCGCGGTGTAATTGGGAAACACGTCTGGCTAGCAATGAGAAGGTCTGGAGTTCGAATTCCGGCAAGGGCACTGTTCATTTTTAGCCTATTTTGCTATAAATATCTAATGACTGCACAACAAAACTGAAGAGAAAAATATAAATGGGAAACAAATTGCTTGAAATTCACATAAAATATAACAAAAAACAACATTTTTTAAGGTTGAGAGCACCAAGTATACTTAAAAGCCTGAAATGCTTGATACTGTTCATGTTCAATAAGAAATTACTGATGTCAGTAGAACTCATGGCATAGTGACAAAAACCACAATCCCGATATAATTACACAAGCAAAATCGACCCGGGGAATATGGGTACAAGAATCATTAAAAAGATCGTATAATTTAATAAAAGTTTTAAAATAATTTATGTGAGGATATTCCCCAATTAAATTTGGCAGCGATGTATGAATAATAAAATATTTGTTTACTGAAATATTGTAAACTGTGAACAAGTCATCCCAAGAACTGTATGAATGAGACAACAGAGTGTCAAAGGACATTACAGGCAAAGGTATTTCATGCTTTCAGTAAATGCTGGTATGAGTCACCATGTACACGAGTCAGGATTAATTCCTTTTTAGCGAATGAATTATTCGATAATTTCTTCGATATCTTATAAACGAATAATTATATATAATTATATTATTAATATAAATAAGAAGAAGAATAATTATATTATTTCTTAACGAGTAATTTCCTTGTTTATTTTTGCTAATATTTTTTTTTCTCTATGTAAAATGTTTAATGCTTTATTATTCACTTCTATAAATAAAAATACTTCTAGTACAGTAAAACAGTCTATGCAAGTTTCGATCAATTTCATTTCAAAAGAAGCAAAACATAAATCATTTAAAAAGCCCATATCGTGTTTAGAAATGCATGGTCCGTTTCAATAGTTATGCTGTGAGTAAAGACTATTTTTTTATTGCAACTCGAGAAAATTTTAATTTATAAGATGGAGTTTCGTATTTTTTTTATATTTACCTTTTGCAGTGGGCATGATCCTGAGTAAAGGTTCTTTACTTATTTTTTACACTAATTCATTATTTTCAAAATAAAATAATACCTTTCAGATCCAGCTTTAAACTGATAATAGCATTATTTATATTTTTCAAGTTAAAAATGAAACAGCATCATGAGAGTAATACAGTTTAATATTTGAGTACCGAAATAAGAACTGTTCCAAGCTCGCTGATCCAAATCACATTTTAAGACTTATTTGGAATTTTTTCTCATGGAAGAACATTTTCAGTAAGTGTGGATCAGATTAATCTCGAAATATTGATTTAATGAGTTTTACAATAAGAAATAACTATATGTATGATTGTTATAATGACATAGTATTTAGACGGAAACTTGCTGGAAAACTGGGGTGTTTTCACTGGGTGACGCTTCAAGCTAATGCGTTTCTGATAAAATCAAAGGCCAGGGTTTTTGACATCTTTCAGTGAAACAATGGTCACAGTTATAAGTCATTGCATATAATGCCTATATAATGGAAATTGCAGAAATTAAATTACTCACGGCCCGCTGCACTTTATTATTTAATTAGAGAGTAGAGAAATGAACAACAGAGGAACTGAATAAAATTTTTTATGATGATATTACGGAATACTACAGATCACAGAAAGATATTCGATTAAAAAATTCATATATAAGCACTACGGTAGCTATGATTCAAATAATAAAGTAATTGCAAAGCGAAAGGAAACGAAAGCATTTAAACAGGAAAAAGACAACTAGCTAAAAATGAATTAGAATTTAAGTGAAGATTGGAAACAAAAAGGATTTTTTCAATAAAGATAATTTATTACAGCAAAGTAACTCGAGGACTGTCTACTTATGGGAAGGCATGCCTTCGCGGAGGAGTTTTTAAGGAAAAATGGCTGGCATCCACGTCACACATGGGGAAAATAAAAGTTTACTATACAAGGTTTGCTCTTGTGGGAAACCACTGACTTCCTCCTCTCCCCTCCTAGTTTGCATAAAAGCAACTACTCCCTTTGTGTCTTTTGCTCTCGCTTGTGTAAGTAAATGACGTCAGGGCTGGGAAGAGCTTACCTTTGCTTGTTACTGACCTTGAGGAAAACCACGGAAACTTCCATGCAGCCAGTCCGTTCGTCGGATTTAAACCCGGGTTCGAACTATCAGTATTCAGCGACTGCTCAACCGCCTATCCACCAAAGGAGGAAAGGTTAACCAAAAGTTAAAAATATAATCCAATCATGGAAGAAATCCAGTTACCAATTAAATGACACTGTAAGCAAATTTAAATAAAACAGGTTAATAGCAAACAATTGCTATCAGAAAGTTGCTTTCCTGCTTAGTAATACAAAAGCAATAGAATTTTAAATCACAAAACGAATTAAAAAGTATGAGAATAGATCATGATCAAAGATCAAGAAAACAAAGCTGCAAGGGTTGTTGCAAAGTTGCGTATCATAAAAGAAACAAAAGAAAAAAAAAAAAAAGGTGGAAGATATAAATAAACCCATGCAATAAAAAATATAATTTATCATGAATATATTCTGCTCTATTTATTACATATCTGCTTAAATTTCTTTGGAGATGAAAAGTGAAAGGTTTTATTATTTGTAAGAGTATATACGAGTATTATTTCATTTTTGTTCGCTGCTATGAAACTGAGGGTATTTTTTAAAACTTAAGTACAGGGTTATCCAAATTAAACTTCCCCAACTCAGAGGCCTGTGCAGAGTGTTGTATGGATCATAATGTGATAAAATTTTGGATAAAATTGGCCGTGGAACATCCTTTGGACGGATGAGGCCCATTTTCACCTGAATGGTCAAGCGAATACACACAACTATCGCATTTGGGCAACTGAAAACTCGCCCGCAATCCATCAAGGGCCCTTGAATCCTCCAAAGGTTACTGTATGGTGCGGTTTTACTGCATCATTCGTCATTGGGCCTTATTTATTTATTTGTTTTTTTTTTTTTTTTTTTGAAGAGGTGACTCCAACAGGGTTCAAAACCTGCTCTGTCACAGGAAAACGGTATCAGGACATGTTGACAACGTTTGTGATCCCTGAACTGCAACAACGTGGCCGCCTCCAGGACACGATACCTATGCAGGATGGTGCACCTCGCCATATTCTTTGTGGCGTTCAACAGGTGTTACGGGCAACTTTTACCGATGCACCTGTGATCAGCCGCTGTTTCCCTACAACTTGGCCTCCCCGCTCGCCTGATCTCACGCCATGCGACTTTTGGTTATGGGGATTCTTAAAGGATCGGGTCTAGAACACCCAGCAACCTTGGCACATCTGAAAGAGGCAATTATTCGACATGTTCGTGGAATTAATGTGGACTTACTGCGTTCCGCTGTGGAACACACTGCTTTGCGAATGGAAAGAGTTGTGGAGAACCGCGGCTCTTGTTGATCTGCAGCGCCACATGTCGGCAACTTCTTGTACTAATTTTTTTGTTTAATAAATCTCGAGCGCATGATCTCAAGTGTCTGTTTTTAAAATTTCATCACATTATGACCCACACAACATTCTGCACAGGCCTCTGAGTTGGGGAAGTTTAATTTGGATAACCCTGTATATAATAGGTAAAACCCTGCACTCATTATTATTTTTTACTTTTCCTTCACCGATTTTACCGTTAGTATAACCTTTGTCAATTATGACACCATTCTTGTGTTGCTTTTTAAAGATGTTCTAGAAATTAACTATTTTACTCACTTATTATTTCTGAAATTTGTTTTTTTGTAGATTTATTTTATAATATATATATTTTTTAGATTTCCTTTCGAAATTCTGTTTTTTCAATTTTACTGACATATTAGATGTTTTACCGGATTAATTTATTTTTCTCTTTTACTTTTTTTTTTTCGTTACATATACATATTTACCTTTATTTTAAATTTCTGTTTTTGTTTTAGTATATTTTATAACAATGTATTCTTGTCTCTTACTAAAAACAATGTTTTTTTCTAATACAATCTTATTTAAAATTATTTTTTGTTTTGTATCCTATTAGGCAGAAAGTAATCCGGTGATGGTAATTCTTCAGTTTTGTTTAGTTTATTTTGTATGCATTTAGATGTAACTTTACAGATTGTTAGGCTAGCTTCGCAGTTGGGTCACTTTTTTTTTTGTTTCGTATATTTTTGATTTGATTTAAACCAGTAGATACTTTTTTTAGCAAGGTCAGGTAATTACCCTTTTTCTCCCTCTCTTGCATGAATTCTAATTTTCCTCCTGAGAAATTTGCTGTTTTTATGCTACTTTTGACTGGCTGTCCTTCTCTGTTGCTTTATTTTCATTTAGGAAAGGGTCACTTTATTAAGCTGATTAATTAGTTGCTTTTTTATTAGTAATTTGATAAGAGTGCTTATAAAATGACATGAAAAATATTTAACTTTAATTAACCTTTGAAGTAACACAAATTTCCTAATCATTATACAAAAAACTGCAAATAAATTATTATAAACTTATTTCACTATAGAGGACCGGAAAGAAAAAATAAATTTGGAACGTATAAAGAAAAGGAAAAGAAATCAAAAGGTACACAGCTAACGCGTTTATTAGAATTGAAGGAGGTTGTTAGATAGGTTACAGTCAAAAACATCGCAGACGAAAACGTTGCGTTGAAAACAACGTAAGGAGCGGTTCAAAACGGTAAGCGGTTCAAAAACTTCGCAGTTTAGAAACATCGTTGTCGAAAATATCTTGGTAAAAAATAAAGCACCTGCAAATCATCGCATGACGATAACATCGCATACATGCATTTTTCAAATCGCATAGTGACATATTATGTAACTGACTTTCGTCATAACTAACAAATCGACCTCCAAAAATTTGATTGTACGCCATACATGAAAATGTTAACGACACTTTAAGAATAAATGGAAACAAACCAAAATATAATTTTTATTAAAACAATATCAGATTTACAAAGTGAAAGAAAATAATTCTATAATTAACTAAGCAATTTTATAGAGCTAAATTCATGCAGTTATTTATCTTCCTTTTTCTAAGCATTTTTAGACTGTATTCGTCATAAAAAATTATTTGTCGAACTTTGTAAAAAACGCTTAATTTATTAATAATCTTTGTTAGTTAACTACGAGTATATAAATTAAAAATTCTATTAATTTTTTTTAATTTTCCACTCATTTTCAATTTTTAAATAATTTTCTTCTTATAGAAAGTTTCCTTCTTATGTTTTCAGTAAAAATTTATTAGTTCGTTTAAATGCATGAAATATAGATGTAAAAGAATCCCTCTTTCCTTTTTGCGCTCTATGATCTTTATACGAACATGAATTTACAACTTTCAAAACCTGAAATCTCATGTAGGCAATGCGTCATGCGATGATTTCTAGATACTTTATGTTTTACCACGATATTTTTGACGACGATGTTTTTAAACTGCGAAGTTTTTGAACCGCTTTATTTTTTACCACGATATTTTGTACAACGATGTTTTAGAACTGTGATAGTTTCTCTTTGCGATGTTTTCTCCCACGATGTTTTGAACCACGACGTTTTCTCCTTGCGTTGTTTTCGTCCGCGATGTTTTCGCCGCGACGTTTTTGGCGGATACCGTTAGATAAGCATTTTATTCGAGCTAAAAGGATTTTTAACTGTCATGCTCACTTAGAATAATATCAGGAAAATGAAAAAAATATTTAAAAAAATTCTTAAAGGTTTCAGATTTTAAATGATTGCCCAAAAGGCTTTGTTAAGTTTTTTTACGCTCTTGCTGAGCTCGCAGTCTACCCAGTCTGCTGTTATACTCATTCATACTTTTTTTTTTACTTTTTAGCTTTATTATTAAGCATAACTTTCTTTGCAGTTACGACATTTACAATCAAACAGCAAAATCACAAAAATTTTGAAAGCAGACTAGCAGTATAAAGTTAGAATTCCCGATACAGCGTTAAGTGCTGGCATGGTTTCATTTTTTTTTTTTTTTTTTTTTTTTTTCAGTATTTCTCAGTCCATCATATCAATGTTCAGTTTTTTTTACTAAATTAGTTTAACAAAATTTATTGTCTTTTTATTATTAAAGTTTTGTGTGTTTACTCTACTTATTAAATATTACGTTCTTCACGCTTACGCCACATAAAACTTGATTCAACAGCAAAATCAATGATTGTCATATTTGCATAAATTACGTGTGCGAAATGACTGCCCCATTTTTAACAGAACGTTTATCCTGCTCTTTCAGTAATTTCAAGACGTAAGTATATTAAGTTCGATACAATCATTATGATTATAATAAGAATTTTGTAAGTTTTATTTTATACAAGTTACATTGCTGCGTGTGTACGGGTTCGTAATAGATTGAACGCACAAGTCCGATAAAAAGTTAATAAAATGTATTCTTATCACAAGAAATAAAACAAAATGCTGGAATTTTTCCTCAGAGATATTCGTACAATATCGCAATATAATCAGTAGCTATCCTTTAAACTAGTCAAACCGTTAGAATACAATACAATCCACAGGGCAGAGAAAGCTAATCCGATCAGCAAAATTACAGCAGATAAGTAAACAACAACTGAGCTGAGCTGAGCTCACTAAACAATTGAGCTGAGATGTTCTCTATCTGACTTTTTATAGCTTTTTAAATCGGCCGCGCAAGATAGTTCTAGAAATTTCTGGAAAGCAAAAAGAGTAGAATTACGGTTACAGCTAACACAGTAGTCAATTACATTTATTCAATTTAAATATAAATTACGAGATATCTATTTGTTAAATGTTAAATGCTCCCGTATTTTTACTTTTACGGCGTATTTTTCTCTTAAAATATGTGTCGTGCTGCATTTCACAGGGATATAAAACAATTTTAATTATAATTCTACTAAAAATAGTTAACTAAATACAAAATCCGTAACAGTATGTTATTTAATTCTTAAAATTATTTATTGCTTCACGGGCTGCATTAATGGATTCTCTGGCATAAGTAACGAATTCTCGGAATATATTTTGAGACAGAAGCATTGACCTTTTTAATGTGTTTTTAATATTGCAGTTCAGGTTTCATAATACACATGCTCAATATAAGTTCTTTTTTATTCTCTCCATCATTGCCAGTGACTGTCCCTCTAGAGGAGGTTTCTTAATGAAATACGTTTGCAAAGCGGGCGTGATTTTTTCCAAAATCTCTTCACGTCGTTTGCATCGACGACCACTATGCCCTTTTATTTTTGTCGAAACCTTAAAGAGGTATTTTCTGTCATAGCCTTTGGCTCATTGCCATTGTCCTAAGAACAGTTTTGGCTAACATATCATGTGTTTTTTCCGATAGCTGCTGTAATACCACGTGCTTATTTTTTTTTTTATTTTTTTTATTTTTTTTTTTTTTTTTTTTTAAGTTTCTCAATAGTTCCTGCAGAATCGCATTTCTCTCTTCATACCTTAAACTGGAATTCTTCCGCATAATGCTATTAAAAAAGAAGATAATAAATCGACATATACTAGTATCAAATTTCTACTTTATAGAGGTAGAACGCAATGTGTTCTAAACTACTCTTCCCTTTTCTGTCTCTGTGATTCAATAGGATAATCATTTCGATGCAGAGAGTGTATTAATTTGTGGTTTAAAACCGCCACCTAGGATACTTGCCATTTATTCTTCTTGGATCTCTGAAATATAATCAGCACATCCATACCATTAAAGTGGAAAACAAACTATTATTAACTAAAAGAACTCATTCATTATGATAACTATTTAATCTTGTTTTCTCTGAATACTAAAAGGTTGAATCTTCATTTTTATGCAGCCGTAAGTTCCCCTCCCCCCACTAATTTAAACTGATATGCCATTCATGTTTTGGCCAAATACTTAGATTTATATAATTGTGCTAAATGAACATTTAACGTTTCGATTTAAAATGTCTGTTGTTTATAAATTTCGGTTGATTATTTATTTTACAACAAAAAGAACCATACATTACTTTATTTATATATGCGAGCACTAGAGGGTTTATATTTTAGATCATGAAAGTTTTTATTTTTGAAAATATATGAAGAGAAGTTCTATTAATATTTTTCGCCAGCTCTTGCGCAGTTAAACCATCGATACGACAAACGTTCACAATACAGCAAACGTCTGATAATCCGGCGCGTTTGAAATTTTAGCGATCCTGAATTATAAAATATACCTGGTTATCGAAGTAAAATTGTGCTTTGCCACAAAACGATTCTCTTACAATATTAAATTTACTGCGAGAAATAAAAAAATGCGTATTAAAATCCTGCTAACATATTTAATAAAGAAAACTTAAAGATATCCACATATTAATTGCAATTAATCAATTTTTTTACTTTGTAATTTGTTTATCTGAAAAATCATTGTTGCCAATACATAAAAATTTTAAATAAAATTAGAATTTTATCCGCTTCAAAGCCTCCGCTTTTCTACATTAATATAAAGTTATTATGTAGAATATGAATATTCATTAGATTTCGAATATCACATTAAAAACCTTTTTTTGGTGACTTTCACAAGTGTATTTAAAGCTTCCGCCTCACACTAAATGATCCTACTTGAATTTTCTTCTTCTCTCTCTTTCTTTCGTAACTTGCAAATTCAGCATGCTTTAGTCATTTAATTCTTCCAAAATAGATTCATTTTTATCGTTTTCGATCCCTTCAATAATTTTTTTTTTATCCAGAAGCGGGAAATCTTATCTGTTGCAATTCCTCAGAATGGTAAAAGAAAATCACAATAACAAGCTTTCTAAAACGTTCCATTTTCTGTGGATTTTTTATATAGAGATTGGTATTTGAAAATAAGGGGTCAAAGTGAGTTAAGTGTTTGCACATATTTCATTCTGTAAGAGGAAATAATATTATAAAAAATACTGTATAATCAATTTGATTTTGGTAACATCAATTTGAATAGAATCCATAATAAGAAGGAATTCGAAAGTTTAATTCATACGATGTACAATTTTACTATAATGTATAAATAAGTTTGCATATAAGTAGATAAGTTTATAATAAGTTTAAGTAATAAGTTTTCTTTCTTTGTTTATAAGCTTTAAGGCTATGATTAAAAGATATTATTTAATATTCATTAGGAAAATACTTAAAATGTTGACGCACTGACAATAATGATGCAGTAGAACTTGTCCATTGTTAAATTTTCAGCATTTTGAGAGTTGTTTCTATTTCATAACTTTTAATGGTTTTAATTCTAGTTAAGTCTTTTTATTCTCTATAAACTTAACTTGTAACAAAACTTCTTGACTTTTGAAGGAAAAATGTAACTATTGTTAGACTGAAACTGAATCAGTTAGATAAACATTTCTTTCCCGTACCCAGTTTTTGCTGTCATAAAAATTCAAATAATTCCTGGCCAGTTATGGAATTCAGATTTAGAAAAAATGATTTATACCAGGAGGATATTATTGCTTTCACTCGGTATATAAGTTGAGCCACGTCGTTTTAGAATAAAACCAATTTTGAGTATGTTCGCTTTGTTCTGGGTAACTAACGCTCGCTACACATTTTGTTCTACAGCCAGGGATGGGAAAATAAAAAAATTCCATTAGCCTGAAGGTGGAGTAAGTACATAAGGACTTAGGTCATTTACATATGTGTAAAATCTTAAGCAAGCAAGTGTGTTTTTACTTGTTCCTCAGATTACGTGAAAGAATTTATACAATTCTTGCACGTCTGTGAATACGTGAGGCCAAAAGTATGCATACTTTGTAACTGATTTATTCTAAGGATAAATTCAGTTTCAAGGCAGAGAATTAAAGTTTCTCAACTGCGCACTTTTTCCCTTTTCCGAGATGAAAAACTGATTGCAGGAATTTTGATATTTTATTATGTGCGCATTTAATATTTAAGAAATTTGCTGAGTTTAAGAAAGATTATATTGGATTACTTTTGTACAACTAAAATATGTGCAGAATGCGTTACATTATATCCTAATTCTATATAATATTTAGAGGAAGATAAAGCGTTTGCCTGCTAGTGTCTGTTTTATAACATTATTTTTATTATTTTTCGCAGTTACCTCTGAAGCGAATCCATATACAAAAAAAAAATTGTTTTTAATTTTGTCACTTTCGTTCTCCTTTTACGAGAATATATTAGTGAATTTTTACTTCCTTGTGCAAAGTAAAAAGGAAGTATTGTAATTGCAAAAAGGTTCAGGCAGCATATTTCAACGAAAATATCCATTTTGACCGCTATCGAATGCAATTTAATGGTGTTTTTGCGTGACTTCTGTACGTAAGGACAGAATAAAAGGCTCTTTTCGAACGTACGTACGTATCTCGCATAACTCAGAAACGAGTAGCCTCAGAACGTTGAAATTTTGTATATAGGACTGCTATAACATGTAGATGTGCACCTCGTATTTTGGTTGCAATCGGCCGCACCGAACGTATATAAATACTATATTTATATATATATCCACTCAGTTACTCGGCACAGTGATCTCAGTTTCTTTACTCTTATATGTTTGTAAAATGTACAATTTTTGCTTTAAAAATGATTGAATTATTTTGTTCTTATCTTCCGGTTAAGGTTTTTATGCCTTTCGTAATTCTGGAAGCAATATTTGTACAATTATCAACAATTTAAAAGCTGTTTAAGTGCGGTTAAGTTTTAAATAACATGGCGGACATATTTGTTTACATTTGAAACAGCAGAATTGTAGATTTGTTGCCAATCTGGAGAGACTAAGCTTCGCAACAACAAAAATAACGCATTCATTTATTATTGCGAATTAAATCCTGCTTAATCCTTTCTGAAATTTTTTCGAGGAAATAAGTGTTTAAGATTTACTTAATTTTTAATAATTAGTAATTTAACTTTTAATAATTAGTAATTTTTAATACAGATATTTTGCGCTTTTATGTATTTTTGTCTTATCGCGAAGTGAAAACTGAATTAATTGAATGAGAAATACTCAATCGTCTGTGAAAAACTGTTTCTTTTTTATTTTGTTTGCTTAATTTCTTTTTTACATCGTTCTAGCTTTATTATAGTATTTGAAAAGAACATGTGGCAACGATTAGATAATTCTTTAAATGATATACATTTTGTGCATTCTGAGTTATAATATGAATGAAATATAATACTGTTAAGTGAACCTAGTGCCAGAGTGTCGCTATGTTAAACAAATAGTGAATTTTAAAGAATGCCTTTATTCTATTGTGGTTTATGCGCTGTCGGCGAAGTAGATTTAATTAAATCCAATAAGTTTAAATGAAATGCAAGAAGAGTGCGTATAATTTAACATTCCGTACAAGGAAGTCATGTGGTGTATACATCAGATTTTTTTTGTTCGTTTACGTGTATATTTCATTGTTAGTGATAACTTTGCACTTATCCGTGTTCTCATTTTTATCCTCAATACTCATACCTCAAGACGTTGTTATCTTATCCGTAAGAAGTGAAAAAAACTATAGTAGCTGTAAAACATCTTGGATAACACACATAATCAAATTATGCATTGATTAGCATATTAATACAGAATTATAAAGACATATATATATGGCTCACATAAGTGATGGGACACCATTAGATACTACTACGTACTACAATAAAAATATTTTTTTGGGTTTTTATTTTTTACTCAAAAGCAATTGGCAATAATTTATAAAATCGTCTGCAGTATTTCTCTCCAGTTTGTTTTGGAATTTTTGTGTTTTTTAGCTCTGTGCAGCCATGAATGCTAAACGAAAAGAAACTTTGCCTGAAATTCGAAAACTAGTTATTAATTTGCATATTGAACGTGGAAAATCTATTAGAGAAACTGCTGAAACAGTTAACTTGAGTCTTTCAACAGTTTTCAATATCATTAAACGATATAAAACGAATCATATGATTCAGGATAAAAGAAGACGTGGCCGACCATCAAAGCTATCCAATGGAATAAAGCGAATTACCGTTCGAAATATTAAAAAAAATCCAAGAATGAGTGCTCCTAAAGTTGCTGCTGATTTACAAGCGTTATATGGAGTAATTGTTAATTCTGAGACTATTGGAAGAGTAATTCGATCTGCTGGATATCACGGTAGAGCAGCCAGGAAAACATTCTTCGTGAGTGACTAGAATAGAAAACTCAAAGTGGCTTTCGCAAAATCCAACATAAATAAGAATTCTGATTAATGGAATGAAGTTGTATTTGCTGATGAGAGTAAATTTAATGTATTTGGTTCTGACGGTAGAATTTTGGTGTGGAGAAAACCCAGGGAAGAATTTCGCAAACAGAACTTGGTGCCAACTGTAAAACATGGTGGAGGAGGAGTTATGGTATGGGGGTGTATGTCGTCCGCTGGAGTTGGTAATCTTGTTTTTATTGACAGTATAATGGATCAGTACAAGTATATTGACATTTTAAATCAAAATTTGAAATCTTCAGCACGAAAATTGACCCTTCAGAACGATTTTAAATTCTACCAGAACAATGACCCCAAGCACACTGCTTTGAACGTTAGACTCTGGCTGCTGTATAACTGTCCTGAAATAATAAAAACACCACCACAATCTCCAGACTTTAATCCCATAGAGAATATTTGGGAAGAATTGGAATCAAGAATTCGCAAACACACCATTTCTTCAAAACAACAATTAAAATCGGTACTTCAAGAAGAATAGGGTAAAATCACTCCAGAAATTGCAAAAAAATTAGTCGAATCTATCCCAAAAAGATTAAATCATCTTTTAAAAGTAAAAGGAAATCCAACAAAATATTAAAACCTTTTAAAATGTAAAATTTTTGGATAAATATTTGATGGAAATGTAAGTGTCCCATCACTTATGTGAGCCATTTTTTGCTCCGTTCTAAACAATTGTATTTTTATTAAATTAATATTTTAATATTTTGAGAAAATATATGTTATGTAATAATTGTTACTAAATTAAAGTATGAAACACACCCACAAAAAATTTTTACATGTTTTTTAAATTTATTTTACTACAGTTTCCTTTTGTAAAGCACAAGTGTCCCATCACTTTTGTGAGACACTGTATAGGAATAGAGACGATGATATTTGGCAAAGCCGGGAGAAGGATGGGGCAAGTACTGAGATGAGTACCTAAAAGGGGCGTCAAATTAGCTAGGAAAATTTAGAAATTCATTTTAAAGAAAGAAATTACGATTATAACTTTCAGCTTTGTAACAAACAGTAGGGTTTATATTTATTTTAACTAACATTTATTTTAAGTTTAAACTATCTTTCCTGTCAAGCCTTACTTTCCCCTGGAACTGCCAATGCCAGAATATGTAAATTTTAGTAGAACGCGCAAGGATTCAAATTATCAGCGGAAGTAGTATGATTTAAATAGAGAGGAAACAAGTTCGGTGGGTGATATTCTTACTGCACGAGCGCGGAGGTAGTTAGCGAGAATTGAAGAACCCCGCGTTTCGGCCTATGTGCTTGGCGGGAAGTAGTGGTAATCGTTCCAGTGAGCTTCAAGTCTGCTGAATTAGCAGCGGTATTGTAAAACGCGGTGAGTCAGTTATTTTAGAGAGCTTCGTAGTTAGAATCTTGTCTTTAGTTTCTTTTCAGGTTATTATTTTTATTTGACTGCCGAGTTGGCACCGTCTGTAAGCGTCAAGAGGACGCAGTTGTAATTTATTACGTTGAATAAAAAGGGACTTAAACCCTTTACAAGACTCTGTGTTTTATACAGCTTTCACAGTCACCTCTTGGTTGCGTGCAAGTTGGAGGCGCGCAACGTTATATTGGCGCCCGAACACTTATCGAACTGAAATGGCCGAAAATTGGATGGAAGCCGCTGGACAACACCAAGAAATGACAACTCAGTTAGAAGGATTTGGATACCTGGTCCAGACTTTGAGAGCATCAATCAAGCCAAACGTCCATTTCGACGGAAAAAATTCGGTGGCGGTATTTCTCGAAGGTCTAGAAAACCACTTTCAGCTCTACCCTGTGCCTGAAAGACAAAAAGTTGCCATCGCCACATCAGCACTAAGAGGACAGGCCGCGCTATGGTGGAAAAACATAGGCAAATTTTCAAATTTTTACTAGGTGAATTTGGAAGCCAGACATATACATTTGAAAATTTCAAAAAATCGTTAGTAAAGGCCTTCCCCATAGTGAAAGATCGCGCACGGCTGGAAGCCGAGCTATATAGTTTCTATCAACGGGATACAGCAGAATTGACGGACTTTTTTCTACGAAAAATCAAGCTAACGGATATGCTGTATGGAAAGAAACCCGATGCGGAGATAATTGAAATAATATTACCAAGATTGTTACCCGCTGTTCAAGACTACTTTGAAATTAGAAACCCAAGCACATTGCAGGAACTTTTCGAATTGGCGGTGAAGTTTCAAAATCGCAGAATAGCGGAAAAAGTGAGAGGGGAAACATATTCTCAAAGTACCCGAAGGAAGGAGGAAACCAGAAAGGGAAATCGCTCTTATGGGGGAAAGAACTATCAAGCTAACGCATCGAAACTCGAAGGTCAAGGCCCAAAAAGAAAATTTGAAAATAAACATCCGCGTACCCAGAAGACACAGATTGAAAGGAAAGCTTTAAACGACTAGAGGGGCCTGTGAAAGGGAGGGTCCAGACCCCGGAAGTTTTAAAAAAAACCCTCAAATAGACATTTAAACACGGTCATCGTAAAAAACTTACAGCTACCAATTATACAAGTCCTGGTTGGCGATGTACCAGTAGAAGCCCTCATCGATACAGGAGCAGAAGGAAATTTTATGAGTGAAAATTTCTTCAAAAAGAATTTTTATAGGATACGATTGTTTAAAACCAGAAATACGGAAATTATAGCGGCGCAAGGAAAAACATGTCACTGCATCGGGAAATTATCATTAAACTTACAGGTAAAAGAGGAAAATCTCAAAGTATTAATTTTTGTGGTGAAAGACCTGCAACACTCTCTTATTTTAGGTATGGACTTTTTAAGGGCCGCGAGGGCCAAATTAAATTTTCAAGATAGTTCCGTGGTGTTGGAGATGGACCAGAGGGTGGTGGAACCTGTGGAGATACCTGAAGTGGACCTTAGCCATCTGAATGACCAGGAAAGTAAAGCAATACAGCAAGTGGTGAGTAATTTTTCTCATTTGTTTTCAGAAAAACCAGGAAACTGCCAGATAGTAACTCACAAGATTCAATTAAATGCCGAAAAACCTTGTAGGACTAAACCGTATCGTTATGATAAACAAAAAGACCTAATCATCGAAGAACATATTCAGGAGATGTTAAAGAATAAAATAATAACGCCCATAAATAGTGAGTACGCGAGTCCAGTCGTACTATGTAGGAAAAAGAACGAGTTTCCTCCTTCGGATAAAAGGGCTTGGAGGTTTGCTATTGATTACAGAAAACTAAATAGTATTACCAAATTTCCAGTTTACCCTTTGCCGGTTATAGACGACATCATTAGACAGATCAAATCGACAAGATATATGTCTACTTTGGACTTAACGTCTGGCTACTATCAAATAGCTATGAGACCCGAAGATATACATAAAACCGCGTTTATAACAAAATCGGGCACTTATGCATTTTTACGCATGCTCTTTGGGTTGTGTGGGGCCCCATCAACATTCCAGAGAGCTATGGACATTGTTCTAAAGCCTGTCCTAGGAAAATCAACTTTAATTTATCTAGATGATATAATTATAACGAGTAGTACGTTGGAACAACACATTAATGACCTCGAACAAGTTTTTAAATTATTAAAAGAGGCCGGTCTTACAATTAACGCCTCAAAATGCAAGTTCGCAACTAAGGAACTTAAATATCTCGGTTATAAAATTTCGCAAAAAGGTATAGAAACGCAAGATTCAAAAATAAAAGCTATTAAGAATTTCCCACCGCCCAACACCGCCAAGAAACTTTCTTCGTTCCTTGGGTTATGTTCTTACTATCGATCTTTCATAAAAGATTTCGCTAATATTGTTGAACCACTCTTAGTAATCAAAAGAAAAAGGGCTAAATTTACGTGGACAGCGGAAGCTAACACAGCTTTTGAAAGATTAAAAGAAGCGCTTATTAATGCCCCTGTTTTAAAATTCCCTGAGGGGGACGAAAACCTGGAAATTGCAGCAGATGCGTCAGACTATGCGGTGGGTGCGATTCTTATGCAAAATAACCATCCGCTGGCATTTTTTAGTAAAACATTGAATCAGACACAAAGGAATTATACAGCTACAGAAAGAGAAACATTAGCCGTATTAATGGCTGTACACAAATTTCGAGTATATTTCGGCAAATCGCCAGTAACAGTCTTTTCGGATCATGCGGCTGTTGGTAGACTTTACTCGGGAAAAAACCTAACGCCCAGGTTAATAAGATGGGCTTTAAAACTCCAAGAATATAATATCACAATAAAATATAAACCGGGTAAGGAAAACAATGTAGCTGACGCACTTTCTCGTATAAGACTGGACGATGAAGGAAATGAACTTAAATGCGCTGTGTTGACTTCAAAAATTTTAGATTCTAGAGATATGGTTATTACTGAACTGAAAGCTGATCCTGAATTTGGAAATATCTATGCGTATTTGAAAGACCCCGAAAGCTTCGAGCACACAGATATCGATGCGATAAGAAATAGAGCAAAAAACTATGAAATAATAGATAATTTATTATTCTATACGAAAACAACAAACGAATATCTTGAGTATAAGCCAGTCATCCCAGCCTCGCTCGATTAAGCATTTTGAAGGATTTGCACGAAGAAAAAACAGCGGGCCACCTAGGGGTCAGAAAGACTATAAAAAGGGTACGCGAGGCGGTATATTTCCCGCAATTATACAAAATAGTAACGGCGTATGTTAGGTCCTGCAATCAATGTCAGTTAATAAATGATATTAATTACAGCCCGGCCGGGTACTTAAATAGCATTCGCGCTACATTTCCGAATGAAATTTTAGGCATAAATCTCCTTGGTCCCTTCCCCCAGAGCGAGTTAAATAAAAATCGTTTTCTTTTAGTAATAGTAGATCATTTTTCAAAATGGATAGAAATTGTTCCACTTAAACGCGCGTCAGCCAAAACAGTCGCAGATGCATTCTTACACAGATACATTTTAAAATACGGTGCACCGATAAAAGTCATTAGCGATAACGGAAAACAATCCATTAGTCAAATATTTGAAAACATATGCAATGGACTTGGCATACGCCATATCAAAATGGTTCCGTATAGACCACATGCTAACATAGCAGAAAGAGTTAATAAAAACATAGTAAAAATAATTCGCAGTTACGTGAGCACACATAACAAGCGCTGGGATGGCTACATAAATGAATTAGCTTATGCTTTAAGAACGGCACATCATGATACTACTGGAAAAACTCCAGCAGAATTATTTTTAGGCAGAAAGTTAATTACGCCTTTAGATAAATTATTCTTTGTGCAACAAAGAGAGCAGGAGTATAAACAAAAAGATGTGCAAAAGTTGATTGATCAGGCGCTTAAAACCTCGGATACGGCAAGAAATAGGCAGAAACTATATTACGATAGAAAACGCCGTGAAGCAGATTTTAAAGTTGGGGATAAAGTATTGAAGCGGAAATTTTCTTTATCAAGTGCCCCAGACAATTTTATGGCAAAGCTAGCTCCAAAGTTTGAAGGCCCCTATGTAATTCAGGAAATCAAAGGAGTAGTCTTATATCTTAAGAACGAGAGAGGGGAAATCTGTAAAGCAAGTCCCGACCAGGTGAAAAAATACTATAATCCAAATGATTTTGAAATCCTTAAAAGTTTCTTGCAGGACTCAAGTCTAAACGAAGTAGAAGATCCAGAGACTACAACAACTATTCCACCACCCAAGAAACAGAGAACTGAAGAGAGACCTAGCACTTCTACAACCCGGACGTCGGTATCAAAAAGAAAAAATAATTTTCAAACTCCGGCGTTTAAGAAAAACAAAAATACAGATGCACCGGGTAAAGAAACCGTGGTAAAGAGAAAAACACCACCTACAAAGGATAGCAGGAGAAATTACACATCAAGGAGAACGCGCACACGGCCACAGAGTCAGGTGCCAGCAAGGCCGCCGTTCCGGAAACTGAAACGCCAACAGGAGGCACAAAAATACGAGGAACAGAAGAAATTCAAGAAGGACTCCAGACCGGAGGACGTCAAGACCAGCCGTCCCAGGGAGAAACGGAAAGGCCAACAACCAGACGATTACTCCGCCAAGAGGCCAGCATGTAGAGGACGCAAAAGAAAAAGTCAGGTGGACGACACTCGGAGGGCAGTAAGGAGAAGATTAACATCCATGAAACCTCTAACTTGGGACCAATTCTGCCAAAAACGAATGACGGAGTTTCAAGCATCGAAAACTCAAAGATAAGTTAAAACCTTCTATAATTTTTTTTTTTCTCTTTTGTTCCGAAATGTTATGCATAAGTACGAAGTTCTATGTTTTGACGAAAGTCAATATGTCTCGGTTGAGACTTAGTTTTGTTTTACTTTATTTAGCTAAGGCAAAAGTATTATTTTCTTTAAGTGTAAAAGCTAAAAACAAGCATTTTCTGTTGGTCGAAAGACTAATTCTGTTATGTTAAAGACAAAATTTGGCCGAAGATAAAAATAACTTCGTATTCTTGTATTAATAAGAATTTTACTTTCAGTGCCGCCAGCTTGGCGAAGAATGAGTAAAGTAAAAATTTATTTTCTCTTATTCATTTTATGGTAAATTGTAAAAAGCATATGTATTAAACTTTTGTAAATGTATGTAAATACTTGAATGTTATGTAAAAGTAGAATTTAGTCTAGAAGCATAAAATTGTAGATGCTAAAGATGAATGCTTAAAAGCAATGAAATCAAAATTTAAGTAGTAAATTGTAGATAAAGTCATGCTTTAGAGCGAAAGCCTGCATGTTTAAAGATGAATGAGGGGGAAGTTAGAATGAATGTGTTTTGTAGGGTTCTCCACCTACATTTGAATTTTTAAGAATATTAAAGTAGCTCATTGAGTTGTAGAATGTCGAGTAAGGTGTGTCTATTTGGTCGTTGAATTCTAACAAATCATGGTGGTTAGGGGAAGTGTTGTAAGACTAAAACACGAATATTCCCGTTTGACACCACACACGGTGGAGAGCCAGGGTAAAGTTAAATTAATGCTTGAAAAGTTGAATGAATGTGAAGTAAGCAATAACTAAGAAAAATGAATCGTTTAAAAACAAAAATTTATTGTGTCAAGAAAGTGTAAATTATAATGTATGTAGAAAGATACTGATACTTATTCCTTCCAGATGCTGGAAGGAAAGACCAAGATTGATTGATGAAGTCCAGGAAAAGTTGCTGTAAGAAGAGAGCTTTGTAACGTTCAACAGAATTTTAGTATACAAATGGTTACATAAGATTTTTTTGTGTAAACGAGGTTCTCGCCAGTTAGTTCAGAATTAGAGAAACTTACAACAGGTCGTTTGTAGGACCTGCTTCCAAGTTTTCCAAATTCTGGCAGCGGCAAATGTAGGGTTTATATTTATTTTAACTAACATTTATTTTAAGTTTAAACTATCTTTCCTGTCAAGCCTTACTTTCCCCTGGAACTGCCAATGCCAGAATATGTAAATTTTAGTAGAACGCGCAAGGATTCAAATTATCAGCGGAAGTAGTATGATTTAAATAGAGAGGAAACAAGTTCGGTGGGTGATATTCTTACTGCACGAGCGCGGAGGTAGTTAGCGAGAATTGAAGAACCCCGCGTTTCGGCCTATGTGCTTGGCGGGAAGTAGTGGTAATCGTTCCAGTGAGCTTCAAGTCTGCTGAATTAGCAGCGGTATTGTAAAACGCGGTGAGTCAGTTATTTTAGAGAGCCTCGTAGTTAGAATCTTGTCTTTAGTTTCTTTTCAGGTTATTATTTTTATTTGACTGCCGAGTTGGCACCGTCTGTAAGCGTCAAGAGGACGCAGTTGTAATTTATTACGTTGAATAAAAAGGGACTTAAACCCTTTACAAGACTCTGTGTTTTATACAGCTTTCACAGTCACCTCTTGGTTGCGTGCAAGTTGGAGGCGCGCAACGTTATAAAACTAAGCATAAAAAATGATATTGTAAACAATCCAGATGAATTAAAAGAATTAATAAGATAAATTTATTCTAAAAAATGCTGAGGTTTCATAGAATTATATATTTATTTCCTAACATTAAAATATATATTGGAACTAATGTACTGAAGCTAGTTTACACTTGTTTAAACTAATGCATTGAGCGGCAAAGTATAAACTTGCATTGAAAGCATCGTGCTGCTGATTTCAGTAATTTTGCACTATCTCCCTTTATTTTAAACTATAGCTATTATTGGTCTTAGTTCGCCAATAACAGACTTCTTAAAGTTCTTTAATTAAGTATGGACTGCAACCCAATATCCTCAAGTTCGTTGTAACAGACTTATCAAGTAAAAGCTCTTTAAAATAACTTCAAAAGACTAAATAAAGATGTCTAAAAATTTTTAAATATATCCATCTATCAGTACTACTTTGCTTGCCCAGTATATTGGTTACGGAAGCCTACTGTGGTACTGAAGGGCTCGGGTTCCAAATCTGGAAAAGGGATGGATGTTTGTAAATGTATAGTGTCTTTGCGGCATGGGGGCACTCTATATATGCGGCAAGTCGAAAGTCCTCTACTGTGGTTTGGTGGCAGGGGAGAGGGTTGCGAGAAAAATGAAAGCAGTCCGCGGGGTGAGAATGGAAGAAATTTCTTACACTCACGTGGAAGTTAAAATTTTGGAAAACGACTGTGAAATATGTATTAATATGGTCGCTATGTCCAAAGAAATCCCCAGCATATAGAGTTTTTATAAATTTGGAATTAAAACGAGTAACCATATATCTACAATTTTGCTGTAAACCAATTGATATATACGTTATAAAGGTTAGTAGTTATAAATGCCACTGGAAAAGAGTTATTTAAGGAGGAGAAGTTAAGACTAAAATTTATAATATATATTATGCTATTCTTTCGAAAGGCTAATTTAATTTGACTTGAATTATAATTTTCCCGATCTTTTTCCTTTTCCAAATTCCATACTTTAATTAAAGTTCATGCTTGAGCCCATAGATAGATAAAAACTCTTGCAGAAAAAATGTTATAATATTTGTATTCTGTAATTTATGCTATAAAAGGGAAATTAAATTACATTGCATGAATTTTCAACAATCTAATTGTTTCGAAACCTACAAAAACAGCATAGAATATAAACTTACAAAAGCAAAAAAGGGTGTAAAAACACTTAAATTTTGCTTTTGTAAGTTTACATCCTATATTCCTCATACATCTCTCAGGTAAAGTGCGAGCAAGGGAGTGTTAAATTTGGTGACTGGAGTGGTGTTAATGGAACATAAGATATGTTGCATAAAATTCAGAATTGAACTGTTCTTGTTAGTTTATTTACTTCCTTGTTATTTTTCAAGCAAGAAAAAAAAAAAAAAAAAAAAAAAAAAAAAAAAACATCTTGGAAATCGTATTTTTTAATAAGGCCATATCTTTTTGGAGGATCTACTTGAAGTCAGTTTTTTTAAAAAGAAGTAAATCTGTAAGTAAACTGCATTTGAAAAGTGCTTGCGTCTAATCAAAACACATAATCCCCAAACTGAGTTTGTTATTAAAACATTTTTTACAGACTGAGAGCTTATTTTCTTAATTTTATCCTAATACTCTTAGAAAGAAATGAAACTGCTTATCCTGGATATCTGTCTTTGTCAGAACAAAGCGAGTAGACTACAAAAAGTTACGTAGATTGTTACAGCTCAATAAAATCTTAGTGTTTATTACGGGGATTTCAAATCTAAAAATATTTGCTAAAGAACTTCTTCCTGAAATATATTTTTGTTCATATATTTGTTCGGTCAACAATAAATTGTAAGGTATTTTCTCCGTCCTTTCTGCACGCCTTCGCAGTGGTACTGGAAGCCCGCTCGATGTGTATGCGGGAGGTCCGGCGTTCGAACCCCGGAGAAAACACTGCATATTTTTCACGTGTCCTGCATCGAAAAAAAAAAAAAAAAAAAAAAAAAACCCTAAGAATCTACTAACTCTTCGACATATATTATTATTCTGTCACTGATATGTTAACGACATTACATATTTAGAAATACTTTGTTAATAAAATAGTTCTAGTATACTGATCAGTGATAAAGTATACTTAAGGAAAAAAAGAGAGAGAGAAATAAAGTAAAAGATGTATAGAGATCTATAGAGTAAAAGATCTATAGACACTCCCCCCCCCCAAAAAAAAGGTATAGTTTTATATCTCTCGTTCTGCTGGGCCGATTGACGAAATTCAACTTGAGACTCAACTTGAAAGCACGACTTAGTATATGTATTAGATTTATACATAGCATTGCCCTAATATAGGTATTTTGACACAAAATCGCACTTTTTCTGAAATGACATGCCATCGTTTTCCATATTTCGATTCTACCACTCAAATTATGCCAAACTGCTAAGTTTTTTAAAATTCGCACGAGTAGTTTTTTAAAAAATTAACTCTCAAACTTTTAGCTCCTCAATGTTAAATGAATTTGGTATATACTTGTTAATATCTCTCTTTTTATTAAACTTATTTGATTCTTCTTTTCACACTTCGAAATTTAGGTTCATTCCAAATAAAATTCGCCCATTTTTTATGATTTATTTTTAGTCCAAAGGGATTTGAGTCCCGAAGGACTATTACTTTCGTTTTGGCATTTTGCGTCGGACTCCAATAAATGTCGGTTCACTTTTCAAACTGTTGCCACAAAATGTTATATTTGAAGAAATTGCATTACATTTGAAGAAATTAAATAATGAAAAATCTGCATAATGTATGTATATTTCTCGCATTGTGATAAAACAACGGTATCTAGAGCCATCCAATTTTGAATGACGTAATTCTACTGCGAATATGGGCATCTGAAATCCCAAATTTGAAATTTGGAATTTGTTTTATTATCGATTTCATATTTTGTAAAACTTTAACGAATTTTTGAGAAACAAACTCAACGATTTAAAAGCGAGCAATGGCAACACTCTATGGGATAAAAAAACCTTTTTATCTCCAGCGCGTCGAACTGTGTATCGGAAATTCTAAAGATATGCTCATTTTAAAATTATTTTGCGACACTGCTATTGAACTAAATTTTATGGTTTAAGTGCAAAGAGCATGATATTTAATAAATAAAGGTAACACACAAAACGTTAAAAATCCCTTTGGACGTAATTTAAAATTTGAAACATTTCAGATTTTTTTTTTTTTTTTTTTTTTTTTTTAATTTGTATTTTTAAATAATTTGTATAAACTTTTCGAAAAAAATTTGCATTATAACCTATGAAATTTTTAACATCATCTTAAATTAGAGGCACACCTGCAAAAAATCAGTTTTTTTATTCAAAATTTTCTAAGGTATACATGAATTTACATATTGGCGCGTTTTGAAATTTGATATATTTGTTATAAGCGATAATAACGCCAAATGTGGTTTACGCACTTTGTTAAAATTATCTAAAAGTAATGTGCGATGACTTTTTTCCTGCTCGTGTACAATAAAGAAATGGAAAAGAAAATAGCTTACTATAAATTAAGAAGTTCGCCAAGTGAATTATTCTTGGCGCAACTCAAAAAAAGGCGCCAAGATAAATTTTTGAATTGGCATGTCTTTTCAGAAAAGTCCGATTTTTGTGTTAACAATGCTATATATAAATAAAATACATGTCCTAAGTCACGTTTTCGAGACATGGAAAACTGAATTTGAATTTCATCAATCGACCCAGTATAACGTTGAGATATAGAACTGTTCCATATTTTTTTTCTGCAGTGTATCTTTTTTACTATCGAAAGCTTATCATTAGATTTTAGAGAAACAATTTTTCCATTCTAAAATCATTTTGAATATGTTTAGTTTGTTAGCCGTAAGTCTAGTGTGCCTGACAGCTTTATTCCATTTCAAATGATTATATACTTTATGTAACAAAAAGTGGAACATTACTGTTCCAAAAGAATGCTGAAGCTTTAATCCCTCCTACTTAATGACAGATCAAGAGTGTTATATAGTTATTATTTTACTTAGTTATGTGTAACCTAATGAGTTTAAATATGATCTACATATGAAAGTTATAATTCAATTAAGTCTTCTTCAACAACATAAGTTTAGTGTAAAATGTAATCAATCAAAGAACATTATTTTACAATCTAAAATAATCATAAAATTTTTCTCATAATTTCAAGACCTATTGAGGAAAGCTTCGAAATCGTGTTTTATCCCTTAGTAATAATGCAACATTTGTAATTTAAACGCACACCGAAAGTTTTGCTGATATTAGTAGTTCGATAAAACGTTAGCATTCGCTAATGACTTGAGATATTTGAGGCTCCATTTGTTTTTTGTCAGCACAACTTTCTAGCTTTTGCATTTAGCATTTTAAAGATAAAAAAAATAGCTGCAGACATCTCAGACCTTCTTATGTTCTTTGAAAACTTCTAGTATTAATGGTTGTACTGTTTTATTAGCACTGGTTTCACTCTGGTTTAAGATTAATGGTTAGAATTAGCACTGGTTTCACTCTGAGTGTTTCGGATATTTTAGGAAAAATAACAGAATTTTATTTTAATAAATTGAAATGCATGGCATTAAGCTGCCAAATTTTGCTGAAAGCATTTTTTATTAAGTGCTTGGTACAATCATCATCAATTTGCTTGAGATACTTAATTCTTAGTATTTTATCTTTAGAAGAAAGACAAAAAGTTTCAACCTGATTCTCCTGGATGTAATTTAACGAGGTTACTAATGTTTTATTTACTTACTTTTAATTAAAAGTTTATTTATTATCCCAAAGGGGCAATAGCCCAGAACGGCTATTTGTCTCAAAACTGCATTTTGCGGCGCTTCACTTTAAACGGCAAATCACTTTTTAAATTGTTGCCACTAAATATTATCGACCCGTATTATATTTAAAGAAATTAAATGATAAAGAATTTGTATGAATGTATGTATGTTTCTTGCACTGTGAAAAAACGCAGGTACTTATAGCCATAAAATTTTGAATAACGTAATCCTCCACTCGAACATGGGCACTTGGAAGCCCAAATTTAGAATTTGTTTTATTATCTATTTCATATTTTGTAAAACTTTAAAGACTTTCTGATTAACACACTCAACGATTTCAAAGCGAGCAATGGCAAACCTCAGTTTAAATACTGGCTAATTAATTTGCATTTTGGTGAGGAATACGTAAGGAAGAAGTTATACTAAAGACAGAAATCCTGATAACTTGTTGATTCAAAATAATGACCTTACAAATAACCATTTAATACATTTTGTTATGTAGGTAATCAAAAGAGATTCAATTTATTTTTCTGTTATTTAATTAAATTTAGAAGAAATTTAAAACTAAGCACCATCATGCATCTTACTCTTTACTTGTAGTATTGCAGATTTTCTTATACGCTTTCCTGAGGTAACACTTTTTCATTAATTCTTTTTGAGGGCGAAAAACACGTTTCTACCAATTGCAAGTGTCGTAGCTGAATATCAGCTTTTTATCACTTGAACATCAACAAAATTCAAACAACCTTGCAATAGAAAATTATCAAATTTGTTTTTATTATATTTGGGACTTTCACTGGCTCTCCACAATGGACTGAATATCCATTTGACTTTTGTTATTTCTTTGAAACATTTTGCTTGAAAGCTTTCCTGAAACAGAATAAAAAAGAACTTCGGTAGTGAAAAGAAGGGAGGAAAAGGAAAATGTGCTTTCAATCGTGCAAAACGCTTAAGAGGTATAATTTAAAGTTGAACCATAAAAAGCTTTTAAAAAAGTAAAAAAAGGCAAGGTTTTTAATATTTTTCCGAATTTAACTTGTACGAAAAAATAAAAACCTCCTCCAGAATTATAAAATTTGAATATAGGTTAAAAAGTTATGTAACTACTGTTATTTTGAATACTCTGCAAACGTCATGGCGTTAATGGCAAAAATTACACAGAAGTCCAAAATTAAAATGTATTTTTGTTATTTTATTATGAAAAGTAAGTAAAATATAATTATATGATAATAATAAATAATTTTCGTTCAGTGGGAAGAAATGTACGTTTATAACATTCAGCTAAAGAGAAATTTGCATATCGTACTGTTTTATGTTGTCCGACGTGCAAATATAATGCAAAGTTATGCAAATCATCATGCATCCTGGCTGATATCTACATGCATTATTATGAATCAAAATTATTTGCGACTTTAAACATTCCCGGTATGGTTCCGCTACGTAGATGATACTTTTACCCTGTTTGAAAATAATAAAAATGATTTAAATAAAGTTCTTTTAACAATGAATGCCATCGATCCTGCTATACAGTTCACTTTTGAACTTGAGACATGCAATTCTCTTCCGTTCCTCGACATTCTGGTCACACGTAACACATCCAACTTCAGTGCTACTGTTTACCGTAAACCTTTATCGGTTTCTCTTCCACCACACTTCAAATCATGTCATCCGACTAAACAAAAGTTAGCTTCATTTTATTCCTATGTTTTCCGTGCACTTCAGGTTTGCTCTTCCAAACTGTCTCTCTATGAAGAAATAAATTATTTAAAAGCGGTAGCTATTGTCAGGGGCTTTTCACCCAACATTATTAATCAAGCAGTTAAAAAAATTCTCATCTCAACATACCAAAAGGCACACTCTTGTTTTAGGAGGTTATAAGAATTCTGTTGTTTTCATTCCCTTCTTTCCATCAATTAGCTATAAAATTGCACGTATTTTACAGAAATGTAACTTTCGGATCGTTTATTCTCCAATCAATAAAATTCCAACTCCCATACTCAAAGGACCCCATTCCGGGTATGAAATCCTGGGGTATTTACAGAATTCCTTGCCATTGTGGTTTAATTTACGTTGGTGAAACTATAAGACATCCTTAAAATCTCGCGTTAAGGAACATGAGGCTTCGTCGTGGAGAAAATAACGCAAGGCGAAAACGTCGCGGTACAAAACATCGGGGGAAAAGAAAGCCTCCTTTTAACCAACAAACGGTCATCACTGGCACCCAGACAGAAACGGTTGTAATCTGAAATCGCAACAAATCTCCAATCGGCCCTTCAGTGAGCTCTAGCCTGACACCACGGAAGTCGCATATGGCGGTGATTTGGAGTTAGTGGTATGGACGCTACAGAGCGCTTGGCTCGACGTTGTCCCTTAAATAATTAATTTGTTACAGTTCACTGTGAATTCTATTGCCAACAAAAGCTCTAATGGCTCTTGCAGATGCAGTGCGATGCGCCACATACGTGCGGCGGTCTTCCCTTTGGATATCCGTCGAAATCATCGCGGCAAAAACAACACGGACGAAAACGTCACGAAGAAAACAACGCAAGACGAAAACGTCGTAGTACAAAACATCATGGGAGAAAAGAAAACAAAGAGAGACCATCGCAATTTTAAAATATCCTGGTACAAAATATCGTGGTCGAAAATAAAGCGGTTCAAAAACTTCGGAGTTTAAAAATATCGTCGAAAATATCTTGGTAAAAAATAAAGCACCTACAAATCATCGCATGAAGATAACATCGCATACATGCGTTTTTCAAATCCCATACTGACATATCATGTAACTGACTTTCGCCATAGCTAATAAGTGGACATCCAAAAATTGATTGCACGCTATAGATGAAAATGTTAACTACACTTTAAGAATACACTGAAACAAAACAAAATATAATTTTCACTAAAACAATATCAGATTAACAAAGCGAAAGAAAATAATTTTATAATTCACTAAGCAATTTTTATAGAGCTTAAAATGTTATGCTTTATGTTTCGAAATGCAGTTATTTATCTTCCTTTTTCTAAGCATTTTTACATTGTATTCTTCATAAAAAATTACTAGTAAAACTTTATAAAAAAAGTTAATTTATCGTTGACCTTTGTTAATTAACTATGTAAATTAAAAATTCGATTAATTTCTATAAGTTGCATTAATTTTCTACTTATTTTAATTGTTTAAATGGATAAGTTTCTTTTTTATTTTTTCAGTAAAAATTTATTAGTTCATTTAAAAATATGAAACATAGAATTAAAAGAATCCATCTTTCCTCCTTGTGCTTCCAAATCATTATGCGAGCATGCATTTACAAATTTTAAAACTTGAAAAACGCATGTGTGTGATGTTATGGACATGGGATGATTTGTACAGTGTCTCACAAAAGTGATGAGACACTTGTGCTTTACGAAAGGAAACTGTAGTAAAATAAATTTAAAAAAACATGTAAAAATTTTTTGTGGGTGTGTTTCATACTTAAATTTAGTAACAATTATTGCATAACATACATTTTCTCAAAATATTAAAATAGTAAGTTAATAAAAATACAATTGTTTAGAACGGAGCAAAAAATGGCTCATATAAGTGATGGGACACTTACTTTTCCATCAAATATTTATCCAAAAATTTTACTTCTTAAAATGTTTTAATATTTTGTTGGATTGCCTTTTACTTTTAAAACGTGATTTAATCTTCTTGGGATGGATTCGACTAATTTTTTTGTGATTTCTGGAGTGATTTTACCCCATTCTTCTTGAAGCAATGATTTTAATTGTTGTTTTGAAGAAATGGTGTGTTTGCGAATTCTTGATTCCAATTCTTGCCAAATATTCTCTATGGGATTTAAGTCTGGAGATTGTGGTGGTGTTTTTATTATTTCAGGACAGTTATACAGCAGCCAGAGTCTAACGTTCAAAGCAGTGTGCTTGGGGTCATTGTTCTGGTAGAATTTAAAATCGTTCTGAAGGGTCAATTTTCGTGCTGAAGATTTCAAATTTTGATTTAAAATGTCAATATACTTGTACTGATCCATTATACTGTCAATAAAAACAAGATTACCAACTCCAGCGGACGACATACACCCCCATACCATAACTCCTCTTCCACCATGTTTTACAGTTGGCACCAAGTTCTGTTTGCGAAATTCTTCCCTGGGTTTTCTCCACACCAAGATTCTACCGTCAGAACCAAATACATTAAATTTACTCTCATCAGCAAATACAACTTCATTCCATTAATCAGAATTCTTATTTATGTTGGATTTTGCGAAAGCCACTTTGAGTTTTCTATTCTAGTCACTCACGAAGAATTTTTTCCTGGCTGCTCTACCGTGATATCCAGCAGATCGAATTACTCTTCCAATAGTCTCAGGATTAACAATTACTCCATATAACGCTTGTAAATCAGCAGCAACTTTAGGAGCACTCATTCTTGGACTTTTTTTAATATTTCGAACGGTAATTCGCTTTATTCCATTGGATAGCTTTGATGGTCGGCCACGTCTTCTTTTATCCTGAATCATATGATTCGTTTTATATCGTTTAATGATATTGAAAACTGTTGAAAGACTCAAGTTAACTGTTTCAGCAGTTTCTCTAATAGATTTTCCACGTTCAATATGCAAATTAATAACTAGTTTTCGAATTTCAGGCAAAGTTTCTTTTCGTTTAGCATTCATGGCTGCACAGTGCTAAAAAACACAAAAATTCCAAAACAAACTGGAGAGAAAGACTGCAGACGATTTTATAAATTATTGCTAATTGCTTTTGAGTAAAAATAAAAACCCCAAAAAATATTTTTATTGTAGTACGTAGTAGTATCTAATGGTGTCCCATCACTTATGTGAGCCATTTTTTGCTCCGTTCTAAACAATTGTATTTTTATTAAATTATTATTTTAATATTTTGAGAAAATGCATGTTATGTAATAATTGTTACTAAATTTAAGTATGAAACACACCCACAAAAAATTTTTACATGTTTTTTTAATTTATTTTATTAAAGTTTCCTTTCGTAAAGCACAAGTGTCCCATCACTTTTGTGAGACACTGTAGGTACTTTAATTTTACTACGATATTTTCGAAGACGATGTTTTTAAGAACAATTTCTGCTTTCAAAATTTTATTATAAATTTAGATTACTGAATTATCATTATTTTATTCCCCCCTTTTGATTTTATTGTATTTTTCTTTTACGTATTAATCCAACTTTGTCCTTTAGGACTATTGTTTTCCTTTTTGCGATTTTGCGTCGATACACTACAAACGGCGAATCACTTTTCATACTGTTGCCACAAAGTGTTATCGCCCTGTGTTATCTTTAAAGAAATTAAATAAGGAAAAATCTGCATAAATGTAAGTATATTTCTCGCATTGTAGTAAAACAACGGTACATAGAGCCATCGAATTTGAATGACGTAATCCTCCTACGAATATGGCATGTGGAAGACCAAATTTGAAATTAGGAATTTGTTTTATTATCGATTTCATATTTTGTAAAACTTTAACGAATTTTTGATTAGCAAACTAAAGGATTTCAAAGCGAGCAATGGCAACGTTGTGCAGGAAAAATTTTTTTATTTCCAGCGCGTGAATCTGTGTATCCGACGTTCTAAAGATATGCTCATTTTAAAACTATTTTGCGATATTGCTGTTGAAGTGAATTTTATGGAACGTGATATTTAATAAATAAATGTAACACACAAAATGTTACAAAAACGCCCCTTTGGACGTAATTTAAAATCTGAAATGTTTCAGATTTTAAATTGTTTCAGATTTAATCAATTTTAAATTGTTCAGAATTAATTGTTTCAGATTTTATTTTTTTAAAATTTTTATTTTCTTTCTTTCTGTATTATTTTTAATAGTTTTTACCCATTTGCAGCGTAGCGCTGCTGTACATTTATTTTGTTAGTGGTATAAGCTTCTTGTGTAACCCGAGGAACTATTTAGAGTTCACAAAAAAAAAAAAAAAAAAAAAAAAAAAAAAAAAGGGAAAAACGGATATTTATATTATTTTTTCCAAGAAATAAAACTTTAGCCTCAAGAATAAAAGTTCATCATAAAAACTACTCGACATGCATAAATAAGCTAATATAAAGTAGCTGACTGTAGGTTTCTTGCATATTGTAAGACTGGAGTTCTTATGCGAGAATGAATTGATATCATGTTGCCGTATTATTTAATCCATCTTCAAGAAATGGAGCATTTATTATGATTAAGGAATGACTTAGACAGTAAAGAAAAACAAAGAATAATGTGCTTTTCCATAATGCTTTTGGCTTTTATTGTTCTGGCGTACAAGCTGAATGAAATTATTGCAACAGCATTTTAGACAGTAAGTACATTTCTGTATTATTTTTTATGTTATTTAAGTCAGCGAAAATAAATTTAAAAACACGTAAATAAATTCATAAAAAGCTTAATTTTATGTTTTCTAGAAAAAACAAACGATTGCGGTAATTGGGGTTTTGTATACCTGGACTTGATGTAACTGGATTCTGCTGCACGACTGTATTTCAAAACTAAATTCTAAGAATAGGAATGTTGAGGAATGACCTGTAACAATTTTTTAAAACTTTTTTCTTACAGCGAGCTCTCTCTAGGACGACTAATCACGATTCTAGATGATTTTAGTCTTAAAGAGTGGGTGGTTAATATCGACGCTTATTTACGTTCTCAGAAATACAGGTTGCCTTCGGAAATGGACATCTTAAAGATGTGGTCATGACGAAAGGATTCACTCTATATTAGCAGAAGATCATGCTTGAGGAAGTGTCAGGTTTTTTTACCTTTCCCCCTCAATAACGGATTATAGGAAATCGCTTAATTAAGAGATTTAATTTATAAAAGAATAAAAATAAAAGATGGAAAATGCTCTTTCTTTTCCTCATCATTAACAACTCATTGACACCCATTGTTAGAAGACTGGATCTGCCGCTTGCTACAAATATTTCCTTTTTACTTTTTTTTCTAAAGGATTCCGCAGAACATACCCGCGTAGTCTTCCGCTTGACTGCCGAGTATTTATTGTAGATTTAAGAATGCACTGAAGAGGGTGTTATCGATTTTTTTTTATAAGAAGTAACAACACAACTGAGAGAAGTCATCAGGTCTTTAAGACGCGTTCACTACATTCCAAGGAATAACACTTCCGCAAGTAAAATCTGTTCCTTCTTTTTAAAGCGCCATATATATAATTTTAATGATTATTGGAATGTTTGTTCTAACTTTTTTAGACAATAAGCTATTTGGAATCTAAAAACATATCCCCTTTTTACAAATTTCATGGTATTTAGCCGTAGTTTCCCAGCAAAACTTAAGCAAAATGTAGGGAAATTTAGCAAAACTTAATATTTTGTTAAGAAAAATTACTTTTGGCAACATTACAAGTACTTTCATGCATTATACAAATAACAGAAAATTTTCATAAGTATCTACGATTTTATTACAATTTCTTTTCACGCTTGAGTTTATTGGATGTTCAGATTAGAAAAATAAATGTTGCTTATTATAAATGTATTTTCACAGAAATAATGTACTAAATTTTCTTCGTCTCTATTTCTAGTAATAAATTATCTTGTAACGATTGCTCTGAAACTTACGTTAATTGTATTCCCATGTATTCCTTGCACAGCCTCTAATCACTGTGCTTTTTAAAAATACTTTTCCACCAGTTACTAAAATGCTAGTATTTTTAAACGAAAGAGTTCAGTTACCTCTTAAAAAGTTTCAAAATTAGAAATAACGGATACGTTTGAACTATTTGGTCTCTTTTTTACAAAATTTATTACATGGAACCATTAATTTAGTCAAATTAATCTTATTAATATTAGTGTCGAAGATCCTTTTTTCTCCTTTCTTTTTCTTTTCTTTCTCTATTTTTTTTAACTTTTTGTATTTTTATATGAACGTAATTTCAAGAAATCAATAGACACGCTGAAAAAAATATCCGTATTTCTACTTTTTATGAATGTTGATTCAAATAAAATTGATGCTTGAATGAACCTATATTAATTTTTTATAATCAGCACTTTGTAAAGTACTTTATTTTTTTATAGTTCTTTTCATCACATCAAGATGCTTTAACAGAGAAAAAGTCTCGATTTTATGGTCCACAACTTTTAAGGAAACGGAAATCCAAAACTGAGCACTCGACTAGCTTTAATTAGATAAATTTAGTTATCTTTAACATTAGAAAAATCATTCGAAGTTTTAGTTCAGAACAACCGCATTTTTAATTTTGGCCATTATGTTGAAATTAATTTATCTTGAAAAATAAATTACTTTGACGCTAAAATTTCAATATCTATTTGACAATTTGAAAATTAAGTTAAGAAATCACTAGTAACAAAAAATAAATCAGAAGCGAAGATAATAGTACTAGTACTGTATTAAAATAAATCCAAAATATAGTAAGAAGATTATATGCTATATGAACTAAAATCATTGAACACAACCTTCAGAATCAAAATGCACTTGCTATTGATCCTTAAATTCGCTCAGTTTAGTGTCAAAAGGTATACAAGCAAGCTCTATCATTTCTAGGCAATGTTAGTTCACATTTTTGTTAACTTATCGTGGTAATTTTATAGTATTCTTGAGATGAGTGCTCTGCTTAATAGGGTTTTTATTGTCAACTTAAATTTGACGTTGAGGAAGTGACAACTTTCGATGATGATAATTAGTGAAAGACTTGCCTAACGAACCAAAGTTAAACAAACCTCTGGTGATGCTTACTTTACCAAAGAATCAGCAACGACAGAGTATATGCTTTTTAAGACACTAAAATATACTGACTGCTTATAGTACCAGACCAATGGTGATTACCGGTAAAATATACTGACTACTGCTATAACGAATCAACGGTAACTTAGAATTAAAAAGTACGAAGTAACAAGAAATGTATAATCATGTCTGCCCATAAGGAAGCTGGCAAAACTTTGAAGAAAACTACTTCATGAAACGTAAATAAGCTTCAGTAATATAGGATGTTTGTTTTCAAACTGACATTATCCAAAGACATCTGTAGCTAGATCTGTCCGCTGGAATGCCACGAAATTTGGTAGGGGACTAACGAAGACATGGGAAAGAAGATTCCGTAAAAAAAATTTAGTTCCGAAAACTGCCGTTAGCGGAAAATGTGGCTCTGTTTTAGTCTAATGAACTGCCCCAAAGTGTTACAGAGATGATACTATTTCAGTGCACCATAGCACTTTATTCCATAGCAGCTGTTCCTCTGAAAGGGCAAAACTTCTTTCAATATGAACACATTCTCGTGGATCACACATTACATACTATACATAATATTTGTCAATAGCCGAACTTAGCATGTCACAACAGTATATCTGTACTTCAGTGTATCATGAGAGAAAATATTTCCGATTTAATGATTATAGAATATTATATCAAAAAATTTAATTTAATAAACTGGTAAACGTTAGAAGAAAAATTAGTTTTTTTGTATTATATAAGAAGGAAATATATATGTTACTCAATTAAAAATATTATTTTTTTAGTATAAAAGTTAAGATACTTTTTATAAACAATTAGTCCTAATTAATGCTGTTTAACTGGAACTGGATCTGATTATTTGTTTATAATAGTGTTTCCGAAGCTTTTCAGTTTTATAATTTACTATATGTTTCTAAGGCGGGAAAAAGAAATTGCTAAATGAAAATAATATAATTATAAGATTTTGATAAACAGAGAGCTTTAATCAATAAAATCATCTGAGAATGATAATTTAATTCGCAATTATAGTTAGATACTATATGTTACTAATATTCCAAAAAAGTGTTATTATTAAACTCTTTAGTAATACATAAAAGAAAAAGAATTCAAAACTTTTCGCGTTCTATATAATGTGTCTCTATTCTGGTACCATGTGCATCCATATACACATTTGGGTAACTGCTGGCTTACAGTAAAGAACTTATGAGAGTTCTTTCTGTAACTCCATTCTAATTTTTTTCCTGATATATTGATACTGAACGAAACCTAAAAAATAGCTTTCTTTTACACTATATCTCCCCTTACGGCCTTTAACTCACAAGTTTACTTTTCCCTTCGCTATTAACGCCATTTTCCCCACCTTGACCGCATTTGCGACGATACCGTTATGCCATGTTACCAATTCATGAAGTCGGCAGTAGCAGAACTCAAGACGATCTATACAAGGGTTTTGCTTTAATCATTTGACTCTTTGGTAGAATAGAATATTGTAAGGAAAATAGATGAAGTGCATATGTGCACATTTAAAAAACAAACTCTAGGAAAAGAGATGAAGTGCATATGTGCGCATTTAACAAACTCTAGGAAAAGAGATGAAGTGCATATGTAAGCATTTACAAACTATAACTCCAGCTTTCTATGTCTGATCCGATTATCGGGTCTTTTATCTGATGTATTCCGGTTCTTGCAAATAAATGTCACAAGGATTCATAATGTTAGATATTTCTTTACAGCTAGTCTCGTGAAGGTCAGAATCGAAAGTAAGAAATGCGTTTACAATGTAATTGTGAAACCAGTGCATAATACAATATATACTTACATAGTATTTATACTGCTAGCATCTTATAATGCATATTTACTTTTAAATTAAACTTTACTACTTATATACATTACAGCATATCCCATTTTAAGTAGTGTTCTATATTATCTACGGTTTCATATAACCGTCGTAGTCTTCGAATTTATTACTCTCGGATACTGTGGTACAATTCATTTTGAATTAAGTTAAATGATATGTGAAATCACATTTTAAGAGTTTTCGATAAAAGTCTATTTGGAAACATCTGACATTGCTGTATTTCCTTGATGTCACGATGTATAAGCACCCTAATATCCTCCAGTGATTTACTTCATTTTTTTTTCTCATTCAACTACTAGGCGCCGTGCATTGTCTCGAAACTAGTAAAAAAGTAAGATGGCTGATTTGGTAGATTTAAGAATTGCTTTGTAGTCGATGTCGTGTATCAAAAATAAATTGAAAGAACTAGCGATTGTATCGCGAGGGAGTAACAATGCATGCTCGCCTTGGGGTATGGTCTAACCCTTGATACGCCTTCAGCTCGATTACCTCGTGAGTTCTGCTGCGGTGCTAATTGATGCATCGTCGTTTCTGGTCTGCTGCACTGACTTACTGGAATGCATGACTACTAACAGTTTCAGAATGAAGAATGCACTTTTTTTATTTGACTGATGAAACTTGCAGAAATAAAATCAAAAAGGCAGGTTTATTCATTAGAACGTGTTCCCTTCTTTTATTGCACATTTGCAACTAAAAAGCATAAAGTTGCTTTATCAAAACTGTATTTTGCATCATTTCTTCATTTTTTTTTTTTTTTTTTTTTTTTTGTTTTTTGTTTTCCTGTAGAGAATGAAAAATAGTAGCAAAGCTTTTTATTATACAATCTTTATATCCTAATTTCTGCCTTTTTTAAGCTCTAAAATAAGGAAATCGTTATACGAGGGGAAGGGGAATTTTTAATGCGCGTGCAGCCAATTATTCACATAATGTTTAGCATTATGTGCAATGTTGCAAGGTTCAGGATTATGTGCAAGGTTATGTTCTACTGCAAAGTTAAAATGAATTAAAAAAAATAAGTACAATATGCGGCCATAATATTAAACTGGTGGGCTGGATATAATCTCAAGCAGCCAATTGATCATCACTGAAATAGACTATAAATGCCTTTTAGGTTTTCAAGACGAACGATCAAGACATGATTATTTTTCTCAGATCCCAGTGCAAGAGATAAAACAGATTCATTTAAGGGGACTCATACAACTTAAAACCCATAAGATCTTCGAATATGTGACTGTTGCAAGAATTGTGATAACTTACTTATGTTAAAAGCAATTACTTCCAACCTTTTACAACTGACTACATAATATAGCTGCTTTCTGAAATAGTAATCAGAAAGTTTGTGTTGCCAGAAGTATTTTTAATTTGGAAACTACTGTGAACCAAAAATTCTAAGAATTTCATGTTAAATTTTTATTTTATTTTTGGAGTTGAGTTTATAAAATATATTTTATTAAAAAAATCTGTAATAATTTCGTCCATAAAATTTTTTAGATTTTAGGTTCAGTTAGAAAATAGTCCCCATATAAAGAATTGCATCAAATTTAAAGTATGTGCCATCAGCCATTTTTAAAATATCATACGCGCAAAGTGGAAACATGACGAAAAATTTTGTCACAGAGCGGATTATATTACAAAAATATTTGTGGCAACACAAACTTTCCAGTTACTAGTTTCCAAAGCAACTATATTATGTAGTTAGCTGTAAAAAGTTGGAAGTAATTGTTTTTAAAATAAATAAAATATTCCAATTCTTGCAACAGTCACATATTTGAAGATCATAAGGGGTTTAAGGTGTATGAACCCCCTTAATTCTTAGCTGATTATGTAACACTGGAGCAAGTTTTTTTTAAGATACAAAGGCAGATTATATGTAAAAATTTGAATACAGATACTGCTGTCATCGAAATTTTTTTATTAAAATTTGTGTTTTGCATAAGATATAACATTAAAAATTACTAATTACACTACTATAATTTTAACAAATTTGGTTGCAATAGGAATATATGACGTTCTTCCGTCATTCGCAGAATAATTTTTAAAATTTCTTTTTAGTTGTACAAATCGAGACTAAGGAAAAAGAGATGTGTAGACGATTGCCATCTTATCTGTTGCTATGGAATTTTATATTTATCATCTAGTTTTTATGCAATGGGAAATAAACAAGTAAGAGGATTCGGGAAAAATATATAACAGGATACGTAACGCATCTCATTTGAAACAACTTCATGAGTTATAATTGTTCCATACCCAATTATAAGCGCTATCGCGGTAGCGCGATCAAGAAGAAGAAAACGATTAAGTTGCCATGGAAATCGCCAGAGATTTTTTATTTTAGATTTTTGATTCTAACAATTTGAGAGAATAGAGTTAAAAGTGGTGAGTGTTTTCAAAAGGAAAGTAAATAAAGTGTTTTTAAAATACAGTCCATTGAAATTTTTATGAAAAGTGTCTTATAAACATCAACAATAATAATGATATGGACATTACTTTGCAAAAATTTTTATCAAAAAGTACACATAATTTTAAATGACTCCTTTTCTTTGTCATGCATGTAAATAAGTTTTAAATGGTTGTGTTTTACACTGATGCCCTCAGAGGAGTGATACAAATTGGTAGTGATTGTTATGTGATTATAGCGAGTTTCTTGTATAGTCGCTGTTACTTGGGAGAGAATCATTTGTTAATTGTACACTCTTGCAAATGCCAATACCTTGATGTGTCCGGGGTCTCTTTCTCTTTCTCTGAGGGTAAAGGTTTTCTCGTTCTATCTGGCCGATGTAAATTCCAGGGTGCTGGGGATAAACTGTGCGTAACACGGAAAAGAAACTATAAAGTGTATGTAATGATTATTTAAATATTAGAAAGGAAGGCGAAATATCAACATGCGAGGATTGTAGAGTCATTAGGTTATTTGGAAGTAGAAAAGATGAAAAAATATGCAACCGCCTTCGCCGGGAATCGAACCACGGACCTCTGGAATATCGGCCCAGCGTGCTGAACCACTACACCACGAAGGACGCTAGGAAAGTGGGAGAATTACCTTATAGGGTCACCTATAAAATAAGTGGGAAACAGATCTAACTAATTTCCTAAAAAGCGATAGAATCTCGAAAGAATCGACTAATGGAATACGATATATCTTTACAATATGTTTAACTAACAGAGCAATTCTTGTGTACGATGGCTAAATGGAACCGACGAGTGGTGTGGAAGAGAAGTCAAATCGTCTTCAAAAGGCAGATTCTTATGCACAAAATGCTGCCAAATCTGCGCAGCTCAAAAGAGAAAGAATGAAGTCGAAATCGCTCTCAACACGAGAGAATGAGGCTTTGAAACAGTTCGTGCCCAGCAATAATCAATCCTAAGGCACTGATTTTTAATGTGAGCGAAGATGTTATGAAGGTCGTTATTACTCTGGTCAATATTATTTGTACTCAGAATTATGAGTAAGAAAGCTGTTCTAGAGATGAAATTCGCAATGAAGGATCAATATGGGAATAACTGTGTATTAGCAGCCGATCCACACTCGTGCAAGATCATGATGAAGAAGAGTTTGAACTGCAGTGGATGCGGAACATTAACAGGGGTGTTTGGATTTGGTTTTATTGGATAACAGTGTAAAGTCTAGTATGCTTTGCAGTCATCCAAATATTGTCCAAACTCATGATAGACGTTAAACGAATTATTGCTAAATCTAAAATTACAACTGAAACTTGAAAAGGGTGCAAAAAACCCTTTATTTCAAACTATAGAAGAACAGAAGGCACACCAGGTGCTTACAAGCTCAGTCAGCATTCATGGCGAGATATCTTAAAACAGCACTAAATTCAAATGTAAAATTAAGCGCAAATAAGTTAGCAGCCAAGGCTTCACAGATCATTTGAACGCGAAGTTGGCTCACAATCTAACCGGCATGGACATTTAGAGTCGCCAGTTATAAGGCTAGGCCAAAGACTGCAAATTATATCTGATCTAGCAACCTAGTCACGTGGCCTCGAGAGCCAGAAGACATTCTTCTTACAATTTAAAAACCTCAGTATAAGTACTCACAAACTAATTTGCTTTGTAGCGGGAAAACGGAAAGGGGGAGTGACAGGAAAGATTTAAAACACAAAATAACAGGTTAATTAGCTACAATGGCACAGTACGCCAGGACTAGTTGGCTAAGAGAAGGAATGTCATCGTGGCGAACTTTCTAAAGAAAGCTGGCTCGTATTCATTTTACACATGGGGAAAACCCCGAAAACGCTCAAACATTGCCAGCCCGTTTGCTAGGAATCGAATTACCAGTGTTCAGCTGCCGCTGATGGGCACGCACTGTCAGGGAGTTTATCAGTGACAGCACTGAAATAACTGTTTCGGTATGAGTATACTAAAAAGGAACTGTTAAAAAGAGCAAACGTATTCCAAATGCGGAGAGTACGGGCATTTTAAGACTGACTGTTTAACAAAGAAAGCCAATTGTATCAACTTCAAGAATACAAATGATAGATCTAAATTAGAATTAAAGGCTAACAACAATTCTAAGGTAAAATCATATAATTTCAACAAAAGAAAGTTGGAAATACTAAAAAAATGAATTATGGGTAAGAACCGCGGAGTCCAACTCAACACCCAGCCTTATAGTAGAGCAACGACTGAATTATGTGTAGACATAGCAAAAGGTAACACTGTAGTATTTATGTTAAAGTTTAAGTAATGAAATGTTAATTTAATTCTTTCTTTTCTACCTCTTTTCGCTACAAAGTTCTTTCATTCCAGAATTTATATAAGCAAGCAGTTTTACTACAAAGTGTAGAATTTTGAGATTAGAAGTGTAAGGTTCTGACTTGCTGCTTTTGTCCTATCTATCAAAGAAGGACTGTCGGCGACGTTAAAACTGTCCTTGCTGGGATTACATTAGACGGAGGCTAGATGTTTGGCAAATGCGTGCATTCGAAATTCTTGTGTTGTGGCGAAGTTAGCTCCAGGCTGGTTGGTAAACTTGCATTTGCATATTTTTAATGTAAACACTCACAAGGGTGAAGTAGAATAAACTTTGTTTTAAGTCTGTTTACTTGATGGTTAGCTATTCTAATGATGGTAATTCACTATTAGCTATTCTAATGATGATCATATGTAATAACTCACTTATGTTGTAACTATATTAGTGAAGTAGTTGGAACCCACATAGATATTACAACCCTACAATTTGAGCTAAACTGTAGTATTATCTTTTATTTGGTCCACACATAGTTCAGTCGTATCCAATAATCTTATCTGTAAAAAGAAAACTCACGGGTTTCCTTATTTGTTATCAAAAATACTCGATAATAATTCGGATCTCTTCCCATGGAAATCTTCAAATCGAAGCATTAGAGCAGTTAACAACATGTTAAAGAAGTTTTGATTTCGGTACCTGCGCTGTTTGTTTATTTTGAGCTGTGTGTTCTGCCCATCTTCAATGCCCCTTGACGGTATTCTTAGTAATGATAAAATAAGTTATCTACCTAAAACTCGCTTCAGTAGATAACTTATTTTATTATTACTAATGCTTTGACAACAATGTTGTCTAATTTTGGGAGCTTTTACTTTCTTTTACCTGTTCTTTCTTTTCGTTTTGTTTTTAGGCTCCATTCGTTTTTTTCTTATGCATTTTAATTGATAATATAATAGTATATTATTAAACCTTATAATTATTTTAACATTTCCTACCTTTAAATTTTATTTCCCAACCAACAACTAATAAAGCAGTTCTTAAAAGTTTAGAGAACTAAATATAGCACATAGCCTAGTGGCTGTTCGTATATTCGGACGTGGCTACCATAGACTTGGCTATTCTAGTTGTCCCTCTCATAAATGTGCATACTCAATCTAAACAAAATTCGCCTATTTGGCTTGTAATAGCAATTTTTTGCTAAGTTTTAATACGCTGTTATGCTCAAGTATAAAAAACACAGTAAAACAAATATAAAATGATTTTGAGTTTTAGATTGCTCATGTGGATTTGATGACAATGCTACTGTACTGCAGAAGGCCCAATATGTGTAAACAAAAGAATTCACTATGCAGCATTGGAATTAATAACAAACAAGATAAGTTGCTGTGGCATTCAATATTATTTATAATTTTATTAGAACAGAAGATATAAATAAAACTCTTTTATGATTGATAAAATAATTTATTCACAGAATTTGAAATTAAATCTCTACATATAAAATATCAAAGATGGATTTGGCAATAAATTTAATAATTTATTATTACGTTTAAAATATTGAAAAATAAAAAAAGTAGGGGTGCTTTAAAACGTGTGGGCTCTTAGATATTGCCTAATCATGCATATCTGTAGCTACGCCACTGCCCTTTATCCACCAAGACATATGGATGAACAACACCGAATTCGCAATAACATACGATCAAATATTTAGGCCTCCCGCTGGATAAAAAGTCAATGTGGATGCCACATCTTACTGAAATATGAGATCGTACTCTTGGATGATCAGCTAAATAATAAACTGAGGAGTATAAAGTTTAGCGTAGATTACTGGAAGGCGATTAGGAGCAGTTAAGTAGTAGGTAATTGATCGCTCTCCTAGTTATTTATAATTATACGTATATACTGAAAAATTGAGAATGAACCTAATTGTTAAAATTACAGTGCTTTACAGTTAAAATTACTGTTGGTGCGAAATGTATTTTAGTGGAATGTGCATATTTTGACAGATTTCTTCTGTTTTATTTTAATGGCTTTAGTGCAAATCTTAAACATATGATTGAAAATACATCAGTTGGAACTTAGTCTAGAGAAAGATTTTGTGGCATTTGTGTTTAAATTAACCAAATGTTGTTTAATTTATAACTTTCCTATTTGCTTTATTTATCGTCGAGGTTCGTTACAAAACTTATGTAAATTGAATGGCAAGCAGTTTTACTGTAAACTTAAAAGAACTTCGCATAGTTGTATGTAAGAGTTTGGCTTGCCGTAGACACTGCATTATTGTAGAAAGTTCGCTCTCTATTGATGACTCCTTCCCTGGTCTTGAACTTAAGTGCAAGGATTGATTTGGAGCGATAAGGTTAAAAAGTTTGAGTGTGTGTCGCGATCTTAAGCGAAGCTTGTAGCTTTTACTACGAAAAATTATAATGTTTGAAATTATAACTATTTTTAAGGAACTTTCTGTTTCAGCCAGATCTAGATTACTGGTAATTTGTGTTGTAAATTTTTTAATTTAACCCTCCCAAGCGATAAAGTAAAATAAATTTATTCTATTTCTTTTTCTGTTTATTTTTTAGAGTTAAGAATTATAATTGGGAGAATTCACCCATAGAATTCATATAACACTTCAAGTTGATTGTAAAAGAGCTAGGTAGTTTGGCTGAACCCAAAGTAGGTGTTACAGTTGTTTTTATTATTGTATCTGAATTACTTTAAAAGTCATACAATTAGACATATGGCCTATTTTAATGTTTTATGTACTGACATATTACTTGATTTTATAATTGTGTTCATCTTTCAGGAGATTTTATTTGATTTTATACTTTCATTCAGTTTTTAAGATTCATTCGTTTGTATATCAGAATTTTTGTATATTTTCATCAAAAAAAACTTTTCAGTTGGTTTTTATCATTTGTGTCCTTACATAATATGGAATGCAATCATCATTTGTTTGGCGCATTACAACCTCTACAGGCTATATGCTATAATTTTTACTATATCATACCAATGGCAATGTATAGCTTATATCAAGATAAAAACCTTTGAATCAAAGTTTAATGTATAAGATTCATTAATGTTTGAGTACAGAATAAAATCTTGTAAGGTATTTCCTCTTGGTTAACCGTGTGTCCTCGTGGCGGAACTGGAAGCTCGATCGGCTGGCAATTAGGAGGTCTGGAGTTCGAATTCCAGCTACAGCTTAGCTTCTTTCTCTTCCTTTGGTGAACCTAATGACTCCAAAACTCGAGTTTCAGTTTACTTGGAATACAAAATATAAATATAAGAAGTAATTTAATTCTCAAAATTAAAGGATAATATAGGAAACAAAACATTAATTTTGATATATTAAAAGAAACATACCATTTTACATGAACTTTAATAAAATGTACAACTTCGTTTACATGCCGCAGAGAGATATGTAGAGATATTATAGAGGATGTATATGGCTGATTACAAGAAATATAGATCTTAGCACCTTATGCAAGTTAGAAGAGTTAGCACGAAATTTTATCAATAAGATTTGATGTGAAATAATGGAAAGAAGTTTATTCCTTTTGGTCTGTTTTCATCAGTCAGACAAAAAGTATTGCATGTTCATGAAAAGACATCGTCATATCTTTCTAAGGAAATTAGACGGATAATTGTTTTTTGTAAGATTATCATTGTTATAAAACAGCAATGTTCGTATATAGTAGTACATATCTTGGATGACATACCGATGACTAATATTTTCTAGGATAAGAAATTACCTTCATACATAGCTTTTTTTCCAAAATGACAGATATGAACTGATGGAAGTTGTAGCCCAGTTTTCGAAGATGTTCCAGGCATACAATCCATATGACCCATATCCATTGAATTTGATGGTCTTCACAATAATCTTATTTACATATCTTGTATCAGAGGCTGCTACGAGGCCAGATATGAGTTGTTTTGCAGCTGTATAAAGAATTCTCGTATTGTGCATGCTGTCATGATCCAATTGAGCACATCCAGCCAACAACGGACTGCAGTGGTTCAGAGCTCTGAGGAAATAACTTATTTATCTCATTACGTGCTTTAGAAAAAAACCTCTGTTTTGGCTGCATAAGTAAAAAAAATTGGTAATTGCAAATGGTAGTGCAATTTTTGATCAAATTTTCGTCTTTCTGATGAATAACACTTCTGTGGATAAGGAATAAAGGATACTTTCATAGCTATCCTTTATAAATAGAATATTTAATATCTGAAATCATCAATTGCGATTGGACTCTCCCAAATCTATCTGCGCCACCCTTTTGTGTCTAAATGATGTCTTCGAGATATATTTTTTTAACAATATCTAAATTCTTACTAACTCACCCATGTATTTAGAGCTAGAATATATCTGAAAATAATAATAGGGATTTATATCTCATCCAAAAATATTCTTGCTGTTATATTCAGTGCGCAAACAGAGATGCAAGTTTGCGCTTTCCCAATCGGAAGTTTCAAATTAGCATATCCTCTTACTTTTATAGAAATTTGAATTCACACTTTGTGTAAGTAGCATATCCTTAGTTTTTCATTACTTTTACACATCATTTGTCTAAGTATAAATTACTTTCATGAAAAATAACCTTTTCCACTATCACAAATTAATTACAAACTTTTCTTTTTTAAGCCGATGTAAAACTGCTCTTTAATTTACAATTTCATTCCGAGTAATTCCAAGCAAAGAATTACTTTCATAACCTCAGGAGTAAAAGTATACCTTCTTTTTATTAAACAAAACGATTCATTCATATTTCATATCTTTGTATAAAAACAAAATCATCAAAATCAAGAATGAACAATACGATACCGGAAACGCAAAACCTCATTATCTTAAAATGCAATTCATAAATTTTATCTGACACTCTTCTTTCTTGCTAAAATAAATGGTCAAAATGCAATTGTGAATGTCTGATGAAGCGAGAATTTCATTTAAAAGTAACCTGTGAGAATACGAATGTGTTAATACTTATCCTGTTGTAATCCCTGGGGCCCATTTCGTCGGTGTTAATCTGTCATGGCAAGCGCGTGTCCCATATCACTTCATCTTTTATCTGTTTTGGGTACTGGGTGGAATTCAGTTTTATGGGAGACGATGAAAATTAAAAATGCTGGAAAAAAAATCTGCCTTTTGTGTAGTTGTGAAGCCGAAAGTCGAAGGAGTTCACGGATCGCCTGATGCCGCCGGGTAAATGACCTTACGGAGGTCGAATGAAATTCTTTTTCCTTTTCCCATTTGTACCCCCTTTATTCAGTTTCAGTTTGTTCTGTTGTTTTTGCTGGCCTGTTAAGATCCTCTTTGCAAAGTAACCACAGAGTCTTTGTAGCGTGAAATAGGAATGTAGTGTATTTTGGTCATTAAAGATGTGTTTTGTAATATTGTAGCGACTAACAGTATAATGAAAGCTTACTCCGTGTGGATAAACGAAGCAAATCCCAACTCATAGTGTTTAGTTGTATTGTGCCTGTTAGAACGGAAATAAGGCTTGACAAATTTATTTCCTTTGCGGAAATGTGAATAAGACAAAAAAATATATGAATATGTTCCAGTTTGATCAACTAACCGTACAAAGAAAATTCTTCTGACCTGATTAGATTATTTCATAGGGAATTCAAGTTATTATTCAGCTAAAGAGTTTCTTGTCTTTAAAAAAAACTTAGTCTAAGATCAATATTTTTTGTAATAAATTCTTTAATTCAATTGATTACTGTTTCTGAACATTTTAACAAATCATTAATGATCAGTAGCAATTCAAAACCTAAACTTTAAACTGAATATTTTAAATATTTTTCGAAATTTGTCTTTCCATTTAATGGCCTGAAAAGCGTTATCAGCAAAAAAAGGTTTGAATATTAATCCATTTTGAGTAACACATTTTATTTTATATTACTGAATTTACATTCGAGTATATACTGAGGAATTTATACACACCCTTATTATACGCATTTGCCTAGGCTAGGGTCCATTGGATAACGATAATATACTTAGATTCCTTAAACAATCCTCTACAATGGCAGTCCTTTTAAAAAACTACATTAAACAATTTTATGTAATAAATTACTTACCAGTAAAAAAAGATAGAAATTGAAATGATGATGAAAAAATTACATGTTGATAAATAACATTTAGAGAAATTTCCATTATGACAAGAAAACTCTTTAGACTTCCTTGTAACAATGCATGTATTTTTCCTTTCAATACTGATCAATAAAATTATACATTTAGAAAATTTAGTCTTATAAAGTTTGAGAAAAAATTCATAGTAGGTCTTATTGCCTTAGTTCCTAACTATTGTATTTTAACTATAAAAACATAATATAATGTACTTTCTTTAGTGTTGCCTTGTGGTAGTATACTTTATTTAATCTTGAATACGTATAGCATGTATACATAAATTGCTTTCAAACTGATAAACATTACAGATAAATTTTATCAAATCTTAACATTATGCTTATCTCTTCTTTAGTCACGTTTTGTAGCAATATATTCCATAATATATTGTAACATTTCTACATATCCAGAATATATTATATTATTTATTTATCTGCTGTCTAATTAAGTAACAATAGTTTTTATTTCTAAATAAAAGTTTTCTTTCTTATAATTTTCTCAGCAATCAATCCGAAGGAAATAATATGACATTATTCCTTACTTCTAACCTACAAGCGGTTCTATTCTTCGTTTCCATTTCTTAATTTCATTTTTCTAATACATTTGCAGTTAAAAAGCTTTTGAACTTTATTTTTCCCACGAACGAAATAATTTTTTTCTGTCATTTTCAACACTTGTGTTTTTATTTTTATATTTTTTAATGAAACTTGATTTGTTGGCCTTGCTTGCGTTTAGATGACTCTATTTTATTCATAGTTATTTACATTTGTTATTGAAAAGCATTTAAGGAAAGAGCTCTTAAAATAAACAACTAAAAAGGAATTAAATATTTTTGATTTAATTCTAGTTCTTTGGTTGAATAAATGCATTCTAACCATTTTGCTTTCTTTATTGTGCAGTTCAAAGCACGGAGCACTCAATCTCAGAGCTATGACTAGATACAGGTAACTCATACTGAGGCAAAAAGAAAAAAAAGAATGATGTTTGATCTATTAGTATAAATAGCAAAATTAACTATACATATATGTTTGGTTATTGAATATTAATTATTTTTTACTTTTAAAGCTACAAAAAATTGTCAATGGTTATAATTTACATTTATTAATTATATAAGTTTCAGTTAAAAAAATGATTATCCTATCTGAACACGTGTGTGCGTATTTTATTAAATATATTTTTAAAAAGTTGTTTAAAATCATGTAATTAACGTATAATTTTAGAAGTAATAATAATCATATATTCATAGAAAATATATGCAAATATTTTACTTTAAATCGAAATAGAAGCTTTCATTGATGTTAAAATATTTAGAAAAGATGTAATTAATATAAAAAATTTCATCAATTTTCATCCTTCTTTACAATATTGCACCGAAGTTACGGAAGAAGAATTTCAAAATGGTATTTTTCTTATAAAATAGTGAAATACTTATGGCTGTATTTTTTTAATCGAAATGGCTGAATTATTACTATTTTATCTCGAATAATTATAGTTCTATTGCGTTTTGAGAACATCTAATTACAGTTCCTAAAAACAGCAATAATTATTTAATTGATTCTTAAATAATTTTGTAATTTACTATAATTTTTCCACTAGATAATTTCTTATTTTTCATCATATATAATAGCTGTTCATTTGAGGAGAAGATTTCGCACGTTTTTCAGACCTGCTCAATGCATTCTTTTTGTTAAGATAATAAGAAAAAATTCACAATTTTTCCTTTTTTGTAAGCATTTTCTTTATTTTTCCTACCTGCACTCCCAATTCTATTTCCACTTCTGGTTTAAATATTTTTACGGCAAATTTAATGGAATATTCCACCTATCAACCTCTATTTGCATATGTGAAAACGTCTGACTTTTAACTGATGAAAATGAAACGCAGTTATCGTCTGACATTAAAATTAAGATATTGTTATGCATATCTCACAAAGCATGTCTCCAGGTTTATTGTACTTTTTTTCATACTCCACACCCCACATCTATATTACTTTATACGCAAAGAACTTGCTATCTTGCTATTTCCAGCAGGTTTCTTGATGCTAGGTACAGGGAAACAAAGAAATTTGCGATATATGTCTCCATTTATGTTCTGTGTTCATACTTTATACACGCAAAATATATTGCTTATTCTTAAGTTACAATGATCATGTGGATATTTTCCAATTTAAAGCTCACATTTATAGGCAACTTAATATGTTCTATACTGTTACGAATTTGATACATAGATGATTTTAGTGCAATTATATGTGAAACTGTTATGGAGCAAGTCTATTTAACATTGAGTAAATGACTATCTCTCTAATTTGGGGAGATATCGCCAAGCTGGCAACAGTTTTAGCGACTAATTTTTATTGCCGAATTTGGCGATAAATCACCAAAAGTCACCAAACTTGATCATTTGACGACATTTCGGTCTATATTACGTATTGTAATTGGATAATTATAATTGATTTGATATATAGCAGTGACCTTATCCAGCTTTCATATGCCTTCCAATAATTTCGAGAAGCAGAAAATACTAGAAATATTTCGGCGGCCGGGTGAAAACTTTGATGCGCTCTGCGTTACGTTCTGTTTACCATTCTTATTAGTTTGAAGTGTAACTACTTGTATTCTGATAGTGTGAAGAGTTATACGACTATTTTTGTCAAAACTTACAGTGCTCAGAAGTGTTTCTTTTTACAAAATAAATTTTATAATCCTGTCATCGGAACTGTGTGCATTCGCTCTATTACGAATCCGTACGCAAGCAACACAACTAAAGTTAAATATTGATTCTCTAATAGACATCTGTATTAAATTTTCTAATAAGGAACCCTTATTTACCCCCCTAAAATATTATGACCAATTTAGACTACTCTAATGAAATTCTTTTCTACAAATCCCTTAATGTAGTTGGCTGACATTTTCCAGTGGATTATCTATCAGACAGAAACTGTAAAAATTCATGATAGTAATCTAAATGACACAAAATCATTTTGATTACTTTTGAAAATTTTCCTAAAACTTGCATGTTGACTCTTTTATTATCATCACGGCTCATACATGACAAAATGTCTGCTGTAAAATTTTGTTTAATTCAATTTCTGTTGACGGTGATCCATTAGTAAGTTTGCTGTTATATTTAAAGATTGCTACTACCACGAAACCCCTGAGAATCTTTCTTTGTCAATTGCAATTTTGAAATATTTGTATTTCTTTTCATTTGTAAAAAAGCAATTTTTTTGTACCATAATTTGAAAAATTAATTCATACTTCATTTAGTCTAGCTACTATTTTTAGTTTTTCCTTTCCTGCCAGCACAAAAAAAAAAAAAAAAATCCTGCATAGTTTTATAAGGGCACCTTACAGTCGGTCCTCTTTTTAGTTCAACATTTTTCTTGCAAGCAAGAAGTTTACTTCAAGGTCAAGATCATAGCACATGATTTTAAATATTAAGATTTCTGAATACATTTACCATGACCTCCGGGTCGAAGCCGTTTCTTTAACAGCCACCCAAAGAACTTTTTAAATGTAAGTCTGATTATGCATTTTCTTGTAATGCAGTTTCTGTCATTAGTTTCTTAAAGTTGGCAACCTGGTTCTTTGCTTGACATTTGATTATGGATAGTATTTAACTCGTAACTTGCAATGCTTTATATGTGTGTCTTTTTATCATTTCAGACTGCAAATATTCTTTTTTGATACATAACTTGATCAGAGTCTTTCATCGATTTTGGCTCTCAGCAGTAAAATTTGTAGATATTATAGCTTTAAATGTTGGAAACAACACACTGAAACGAAATTTTATTATTCATTTAATGCAGGGATTCGTAACCCTTTTCTTCGACTCCTTTTAAAAGAATGATTTACTTCATACACTTGCCTTAAATGTTTTTTCTATAATATACAGCAAACGACAAAATCATAATACCAATAATTGCACATAAAAAACTTAAAGATAACAATTGGACTAAGAATATGAATATAAGTTTAAAAAAATTATTATTAGAGTTTTGTTTTACCATTTTTTTGTATTATTATTATTATTATTATTATTATTATTATTATTATTATTATTATTAGTTTTTAATTTGTCAGATATAAACAATCTTCAGTAGCAAAATCACAGATTCTAATTACACAAGATTTCGATTATAATTAATGTCATGAATTGACTCTTGATGTATTGATACAATTCTTTTAATACTTGACAAAAACCTGCTTAACTTAATTCTTAAATCACTTTGTTCAGAAATATTCAACCTCTTTCTTGTTTTTCGTAGTAAATTACTAACTTGACTAGAGTGTGCTTCTACTAGGTAAAGAAAATGGAAACATCAATAATATTGGTTCGGTAACAATTTTTTGAGCTGTTTATATCGGATGACTTTTAAATTTCAAAATTTAACATACACATGTTTTTAAGCCCCTCAGCGGACAAGCGGCAAAATCGCCGAACACTAGTAGTTCGGTCCAGGGTTAGAACGGGCTGGTAATTTACTATACTGTACTTATTGCATAAAATATTATGTATTAAAAATATTACTGATTTTAAAAATATGATAAATAATTTTTGTATATCTTTCCCGTTATACTTATTTTACATGATTTATCCTTTAACACATGATACAGCTTCATATCAATGAACGATTAGTAAATTATAAATTTCATTTATAACTTTTTTTGTTATTAAAGGAATTCTGATTATGACGATCAATGGCCCATACGTATTCGGCTATCGAACCTAAGAATAAGTTCAATAATAGTGTTTCATGTGGTTAATCTTACGCATATGAATTTTTTAGCGGTTTCTTTAAATTATCGACAAGGTAGCGATTTCCTTACCGTTGAAGAATAGTCTCCTGGATGGCAGAACGGTTAGTGGCGATTATCCCTAAACAAGGGCGAAGGTTCGATTTCCGCTAATAAAAATTGTAGAGTATAAGAGTAGATTAAGCTCAATAACTGGCTATAGATCTCATTTATAGGAGTAACAATAATAATAGTAAAAACAAAACTTGCAATAAATAAACTTTATAGATCAAACGAAAGAATAACCAAGTATTAATGTAACTATTACCTAAAGCAAAAGTGAAATTACTTAGATATTTTAACTAATTATATCTGTTACTGATGAATATTTTAACTAATTATATCTGTCACAGCTAATTATATCTGTTACTAATAAATAACAATAATATCTTACTTTTCCTAGCCCTGTGCCAATTACAAAATGTCAGAATTAGACCAGAAGAAATAAATTTATGTTCAGAAGCTCATAGAGCAATTTAAAAGCTGTATTCTGTAAAATAACGGAAGTGATGAAATATTTCCAAACGTTTTCTTAAATATTTACGCAAACAGAAAATTTGTAATTACACTTTTCTTAACATGTAGGGTACTAAATTAAGTAAATCTAACGTAAAAGTTAGTTATCGTTATATCTATGAGAATATTACGAAAGTCCTAAAAGGTTATTTATAAGTTATTTATAAGTAATACTTTTTTATTTAAAAGTTGGAGCGCTACTCACCGCTATTAGTTAACAAAAGCCTGAATTTACAAATTAAAATGGATTCGTAGTCTGAGATTACACAAATTAGCGTAATTAAGCATTAACTCAAACTTTTAGTGGCCCAATTTAACTTTGGTTAGCAACATGGCCAGTGTAGGAATACCAACTTAGCAGATCTGGGTAGGAAAGTACAAATTGTAAGCAATGCTGACAAAACCTCTATATTTAAAACATAACTGCAAATACGGACATATGCCTAGAATGCCGCACATTAGTACGGCTTTTCCATGTTTTTTAGGAATAGCGTCATCTAGGGACAAGTCCGATGAAGATGTCTTAACCGAGGCATCCCTTTAGAAAGAAAGCTAGGTTGATAAAAACAGAATGAACCAGTTACCAGTTAGCGCAAGGCAGGATGACAGATATCCAGTAGTTCGTGAATTGAATTTCTACGAAATAGATGAAGTCCAATCCAAGCCCGGTAAGAAAAATTCTCAGCATGTGAATTGAAAAAGTTTTATACAATTAAATACGAGAGAAATAAAAATGCACATATAAATAACAGGTATATACATTATATACAAGAACGTAAACACAAATCAAATAGAAATAAAATGTAAGAACTAAGTATAAGTTTACAAAGGCAGGCTAGGTGGGAAGGTTGTATCATTGGGCCAAGATGGGGACGCAAGTGGACGTTAAGTCCCTATCTTCCAATAATACCTCGTAATAGAAAACGCTTAGTAACTTGAGATGATCACAATTGAAGGCTTTTTTATAGATATTCTCATTTACGCCGATGAGGAAGTTTTCAAGAGGCTTAAGTTTTAAATCTCGGTGTAGTAGCTGATTGAGAGCATATTGGTCTGCTTTTGTAATGATGCAAAAAACCTTTGATTGTCCGACTTGGAAGTTCTTAATAACTTCCAATACTATAGTTCTTAATAGTAACCAAGGCGGGCGAAGCATAGCATAAAATTGATTTAATGGTAGCTATGGTTAATAAGCCCCTTTTTGTCCAAATCGAGTTTGGAATAGTTTCCTCTGGTGTCTTGCTGCGGAAATTGTTTACATGGTTCCCGGGTAACACGCCTTTAAAACCTTGCGGTTCGTTTCGCCGAATAACCTTAAACTGCATTTTTGGAGATTAATCGCATCTTTCTTTCGATGACAAATAACTCCGATTTTATATAGATTCTCTAGTTGCTATTCCATGATTCAATAAATGGAGTAAAGTTCTGCAATTTTTTGATCGCATGATTAACATTTGTAGATAGCAGTGTCGTTAGCGTAACATGTGAGAAGATAGTTCTGGGGACCAGGCATGTGAAAGTCATGAACAAAAAACTGGTGGAGAATATGGCTAAGAATTGATCCTTGTGACACAGTCGCTTATATAAAACTTTCGAAACCCTCACTTTAAATAACCGTAACTTATTTTTCATCTTGGTAAGGAGCTGACGAAAGGAAAAATGACAATATAGATCCAACTCATAACTAAATGGGTTAAATAACATAAACTCTATAAAGATAAAATTTATTTTATTTAACGGTTAGTTCATTATTTCATGTGTGCTCGCATCTAAATCTCTCACTTAAAAATTCAGTCATGTGCATAGCAATAAGTATGTTTGGATAGACAAATAAGCAGTAGGAAACGAATAATCAAATTGAGTCCTGGTTGCGCGAAGATAACATTAAAATACGCACAATATAGTACTTGTTTTCAGACCCGTCATCCTAAGTTTAACAGATTTCACCCAAAATGCGTTTTAGAATGGTTTTCAAACTCCTTTTTATTACATAATATTGGATTACTACGGTTGTGTCCTTGTTTTGGCTGTTACACCTATTTGAAATATAATTAATCCAATTTTAATTCTGTTAGTTATATTTTGATTCCGTGGGTGAATTTTCCCCGCTAGAAAGTCGAAGTTTTTCGAAACAGATATAGACGTGTTTTAACTTTAAATTTATTCTACCTCACTACTTGTGAGGTAGAATAAATTTAAAGTTAAAAAGGGTTAAATTAAAATTATTATAACACAGGACTACCAGTCACCTGAACCTGGCTGCCAACGCAAGTTTTTCTTTAAACTGCTTCTGATTATGATATCAAATTTTTCTACCCATCTCCTGATGAATGGTAATAATGACTCAAAATTCTCAACTTATCAACCGAAGAATATTAATCTGAATTCTATGTTAATGGGGGATAATGCCTTCCACCTGGTATTAATTTGATGATCTAATTCCTAGGAAGAGAAATATGGATTAGTAAACTAAATCAGCTGAGATAAAGATAACGGAATGGATTCAGAATATAGATCACTAATCCTATTGGTTACACTTTAATTTATAAAAGTTCATTTCCGCATTTTTTCAAAAAAGATGATTAATTCTACAAAATTTCATTAACAATCTTATTGTTTGGATGAGACTATCGCTTTGGAAGATTTACTTCACTGAGCACATCAAATATTCATTCAAAAATATTAATATTATTATTGTAAAAGTTCTTCATGCTGGTTATATTAGATGTACTGTTAATAACAATATTTTCCTTCAACAGAACAGTTTTTTCAAAATATCCAGACATCATGAACAGAAGTTATGAACAAACTTTAATATGGTTCTTCAAAAATATTGCGTCGATTTGAACACAAGATGACCTTTATCCTCTTAAAACGAGTTTCTCAAAACCGCGTATAGTTATTAGGTCTTATTGGGTCAGTCCATTATTTAAAAATAATTTATTCTTTAATTTTAAGAAAACACGATTACTTCTTTTTCCCCAGCTATGGACCGCTTAATTATTTTTCAGGTAGAACGAATATTATATTTCAAACTATGTGTCTATCTCACATACATGTGGCCATCTTACATGCAACACCAGTTTTCACCTTGTAAAATTGCTTAAAATACACCTAAAGTTCATTTGATGCTATGGACAATATAATACAGTATTATTAGCATATAATTTTCCTATTTCCTGATTTTTTAAGAGTATAACAATTAAATAAGCATTAGAAGGATGAGCAGTCTTTCTCAATTATAAACAAAACAACAGCTATAGATGAAAAATAATATTAATATCTTTGGTAGGATTATAAAGTATTTAAAAATTACTTAATAGTTAAGTAGTCTTGTAGAGTCATTAGATTATTTGGAAGCAGGAAAACGTGAAAAATGCGCATTGCACTCTCCGGAACTCGAGCCTGGACCTCTCGAATACGCTCCGAGTGTTCTACCTTTACACGACGAAGGTATACTGGAAATGAGGGAGAAAATACGTTATATACTGCCCCTTTTAAAAGGCGACTGGGGATTAGGGGACCCAATGGCCAAATTCTGGTCGTGACAAATCGCCTTTTAGTCCAGTATCTTTTAGTTCGGGAGCCACTGTAAAGTCATTAGGCTATTTCGATGCAGGAAGACGTGAAAAATATGAATTGCACAGGGACTCGAACCCGGACCTATCGAATACGCACCGAGTGTGCTAGTTACACCACGAAATCATGCTGGAAGGAGAGAGAAGCTGGAAGGTTTTTAATAACTTATACTCCTAAGTTGAAGCTCTTAAGTTTTTATTACATTTCTTCTGCTGTATTTATTTAATGTTTGGTTTCAGATTAAAAGCTGGGATGTAAATTCGTCTTTTAAGCCAGAAGGTTCAAGCTAGTTTAGGGTTTTAAGCCAAACTAAATTTAAGCTTGTCTCAGTGTCCTTGTTCGCATATGTTTCAGATACAAAAATATAGAAATGCACCATATATTTCTATCCCTCCCTCAAAAAACTGAATACATATTATTTTATCTGTATATTAAAGTCGAAAAGTAGTTAAGTCGAGCTTTGGTAACGTGCAGGTTTTCTGTAATGCAACATCCTTCATCCAATGGCGAAAATAATAAATAGGTAAATAGACATCTAAATTAAAACTTTGAAGAACTTTCTTATACCATGTACATTTATATTCCCCTCTTTATCTTAATACTGTACTTTCCAGTAATTGTCCTCCTGTTTAACTGCCTTATGCTTCAACGAATGCATAAGTCTAAGCGTCCGTATTCTTTGTCAAAAATCATCACAGTAGATAAAGTCTGTTTTATATCGATCTTAAGATTTTACAAGACAGTTTACTACGCAAGATTTTACGACTTTCAAATGAGGCGTTACAATCTTCCAAAAGGAAACACACACGGACTTGAAATTGACTAAGTAGATTAAAAATAATCAAATGAAACAGTTTTATGCCCAAATTTAGAAGCTTTTCAATTGACCGTAATTCTTTAAAGAGTTGTTAATGTTGCAAAGCCGTAAATATTGATGCCTTTTTGAGCTGACGTTAATAATGATTTATCGCAATGGGGAAAGAAGGGAAAAAAGGGGGTATGAGGAAGTCTTTAATTTTTTTTAAAGAACTGCATATATTGTTGACAACATGTTTCTTTTCAATTTTTTTATTATTATTTTGAAAGCTTTGAGCATTAAATGACATTTTTAAACTTTAAAAAGATATATTTCTCTTATATTCTTAAATTTTGCTATAAAAATTCTTAGAAAATCATGTTTATATTTTATGCCTTTTAGCATTCTTAATTAATAAACTACATACAACAGTAACTTTTAGAATTATTGTTACGTACAACAACTCAAATTCAGAAGTTCAGATTTTCTATTTCGTAATGTTGCCTTGTTGTTATGCCTTATCTCACTTGTTTCACAGTAACATCTGAACAAGCTCAAGAAATTCATCTTGGCGAGAAGTATTAGATTTTGCCTGTCAGTACGAATTTGCTCAGTTCTGCCCTCCAAGACGAGCACCCTGGGCGGGGTCTGATTCGAGGGTCTCACACCCTTGTTCCCCTACCAACAACCTCTCGAGAGGATTTTCGGCTCACCGCATATTTCGAGTGCCCTCACGCCGCACAAACACTATACATTTACAAACATCCGCGCCTTCTCCGGTATCGGAGAATCTCCTTCTGTTCGGTAATCAGCGTCGCTAACCTTGTACCGCAGTTGGGCGGCCTATGTCATAATAAAATTACGAAGTTAAACAATTATGTTCTACCTTTACACGACGAAGGTATACTGGAAATGAGGGAGAAAATACGTTATATACTGCCCCTTTTAAAAGGCGACTGGGGATTAGGGGACCCAATGGCCAAATTCTGGTCGTGACAAATCGCCTTTTAGTCCAGTATCTTTTAGTTCGGGAGCCACTGTAAAGTCATTAGGCTATTTCGATGCAGGAAGACGTGAAAAATATGAATTGCACAGGGACTCTTAGAATGCCTTCTCTGCTTAGATTAAAAAACCTTATCCATGTTCACGAAATTGTTTCAGGTATACTTTATAATTAAATTGAATTCAACTGAATTTACTAATTACCTACTCTAATTACATATTACACGTGAAGCATCTATTGATTTCTAAATCAAACGTCTAAATTCATCTCTCCACATATCATATATTTATTCGTTGCACGGATATGTGCAGGGGATCATGTTCACGACAGGGTAAATTATAAAGCTGGGTTCAGGAAGAATCTAGAAGCTCAATATTTTCATAGTTAATATGAAATTAAGAGTTCGTTCCAAACTGAAAAATTTAGCAGTAATAAATAATTTTTTAAATTATAAAATAACTAAAACACACATATTACAGTGAGTAATTAATGTTTTTGAAATGTAAATATTTTATTCCTTTCTGATTGTATTTCCATTTTTTTGTATTGTTGTAGTGTTTTGTATGGTTTTATTTATTTATTATTTTTAGGTTGTTAATTTCTGGGTTTGTTTTATGCTTAATCTAATTTGTGGCCGTTTGTCTTGTATTTAAGCGTTTATTTGTTACATAGAATCGTAGACCTTTTCATTATGAGTCAGCAACATTGGAATTGTAAAAATAGCTCAGTTAGAAAATAAGATATAGGCAATTTCGTTTCTGATCGGCCTAGTGAGAGTTTTTGTCACAACGTTGTCGATTTTTCAAGATATGCGAAAGGCCCATTTTTTAAACCCTACGACCGAGCCAATAGCCCTGCATGTAAATACAGGTTGGAGAGCTAGGAGTTACGTTGAGAATCAGCTGTGAAATTTAGCCGTTAGCTGAATTAAGAGAACTCTACAGGAATTTTAGGAGCTAATTCGTGGGTTGAAGGAGGAATTGCTCCACATCCGCATTCTCCTTGAGTTATTTCCAGCTATTACTATGCAATGTGGGATACTTACTGTGCTTATTTCCATAGTAAATGTTTCGTTTCTTCCTGCTTATCTGGACTTATTTAAAGAATCATCAACTCGCAGCAATACGATATAGCTTTCTTCATAAGCAAATGTGTAACGATAGAGTTCATTTGGAAATTACGAATTTGACATACAATGATTGATTTTTGCGATGTTCTCCAGAAATTCTTAAAATAAACTGATGGAACAATGTTTCGATGTGTGAATGAATTAGTAATATATTTTATAACCAGAAAAAATTCACTAATTCACTAATAAATTTGTCGCCAAAAATAAGATTCATTTTTCTGAAATAATTTGTAGACGTGCTTTTCCTACTAATTTTCAGTAAATTACAACGCATTAACTGCTTAGAAAACAAAATTCTGTTTACGTTATCGTATCACCAGGCTATATTTATAAATATTTATAAATTACTTGAATGAGAAACCCAGTAATTTTTAAAAAAAGGCAACTGTAAAAAAGAAAAACAAAATTATCAAAGTGCTGAACAGAATCGTGCTTCGATACGTGAGTCTTGATAGTTTCGTCTGCATCGAAACTGTTTGGTGGTCTCTCCAACTGCTTTCACATAATTAATTAAACAACTAATCTATTAAAATTTAAGGGAAAAGATATGTGTCATTTGTACAAGAGGTCTTTTAGATTTTCAACATATCGAACATATATAATGTTTCAGATATTAGTAGGCTGATGAAGTATATCAAAGGAAAAGAACACAAGTAATTCTTGTTTAAAACAATATTTTCATTTTCCTGATCTATATAATTCCTTCACGAAATAACTGGCTGAGAATACTTTTTATCCTATATTAGAATTATGCAAGAAATGGTGTATGGTGTGAATGCTGACTTATCAGTTAATATGATCGCTGAATTCATGATATGAACAGCTTGATATTCTGTATTCCAGTTACCGATAAGTAGAGAAAGAGAAAGAACAATTATTTTCAGTAAATATTGTGTGACAGCAAGTTTATAAAGTTTTTTTTGCATTTTGTTTTAATGTACTTTTCGATGTTTGAGCGATCAGTTGCTTAAAATTTTATTTCATTTTATTTATTTATTTTTTAATGGCCAGGCACATAATTTAATAGCCGTTAGCCTTGAGCCACAACAAGAGCCAAAAGTGGTGGTTATTTCATTATGAAAGCACCTAACAGGTGACCACCGCATCCTTCTATAAAAGACGGACAGTTACAACCATGTTTTCTCCGAAATTTGAACACAGGCCCATCGCTACGGCAGTCGGGGTTGCTAAACAATGTACCGGCTGGGCGGCCACTCGCTTAAAATAGTTTTCACGAAAGGAAAAAATATTGTTGCGTTATTTTCTTCCTTCACGTTCGTACGGGGTTTCTAGATTTGGAGTGAATAACGACGACACTTGATGAAGTATCGAAACACACTTTATTTACCAATATTAATCAGGACAGCTCCAAAACACTTTTACAGTAGTCGAAGATCTACTATAAACACGCTGACACAATCAGCGACACAGCCTTCACACTATCAGGCTATATTGGTGGAGACAGCTTTACTGCAAAGCACTGAAGTACAGGTCCCGACTCTGCTCAGTCCTTCTCGGAACTCCACGTACTCTCGAGACTCTCCACGCTACGACTCGCGATGCACTCGACGACACAGAGCACAGCTCCCGACTTTTCGGTTCAGTTCTCGGAGCTCATCACACTCTCTCGACGATGCACGAACCGCGATACACTAAGAGACTCTTCGATGCACTCGACGACCAACTCGGCTCTCGCCTTCGAGACACTCGCTCAATGACTGACTATCAGCTCGCTAAACGAGGCACACTCACTAACTGACTGCGAACCAGCAGGGTTTATATAGCTTTCGGCTTGTGTTCGAGAACATTCTGTACTAAACCGGTAAGCCACCCGTCCATGGCATATCGCCCATTTTGTCGCCAAATATAGCCAAATGGCGATCTTTCGCCAAATGTGGCAACCATGCCTTTTCTTGCCATTTTATGGCAGCCCTAAAACTGCTTTGCGAAGAAGCTATCTTACCGCGCCTGGACATTTCGTAACAGTATAAAGCTTCTCTTACTAACATCTCACAGAACCTTTCTGTCCTGTGTAAGCCGATGTGATACAGTGCCAATGATTTGCTAAATTATTGAATAATTTAAAGTTACGTTACACCAATTAAATTTCCCTTTATAAAGAAATTTGAGACACATTTACGTTTTATACATCAAAAATACGTGTAGCTGAAATTTTCATTTTCTTTTTTTTTTCCCCCATAGAAATTTTTTCCATAATATGCTTGATGATTTATCGATGATCTATTATAATTTTTTTTACTTGTTTGTGAGCCTCACAGATGTTGCACTTGATTTTTTTTCCTTCTAACTGAGGGAAAAAATTAAATCCTGTATAAGCATACTTCTATGAATATATTTGGATGGCAGGTTATCTGATAGCTACTGCCGTGACAATCGTGAATTTAGGAGATAGTTATCTCCCGTTGGTCGTGATTTCTGTTATTGACAGGTCTTGCTGTAAGTGCTGCCTTTCGGCATCATGTTGACAGTAATGGGGTTCCTACTTTTTAATCTTTTCACAAGATTTGTCTACTCTAGAATTTTCTTAAGATTTTTTTTGTACGCATAGCATTGTCTGAAACGAGTCTGGGTGATAAGATGCAAATCTTCTTACACAGATTTTTCTGCTTCGAAAGGAAATAATGATAATATGAAATTTTCAGACATGTCGATCATTGAAAGAGGTAATGTTTACAGCTGTAATACATTAGAAACCAGAGTTCCAATAATAAAACTAAGTGCATGTTCTTTTATTATTATTCTTTTCCGCGGCTCTCAATGGAATTTCGTTATTTTTTTCGAACGCCGATTTTAAAATTTTATTTTGATATCTCTGTTAGTTTTCAAAACTGCTTGTGAATAGATATTTACTGGGCCTCATTTTTCACATCGCAGCTTACAGGAAGAGCCACAGCTATTTAGGGTTTGAACTCCTCTTGCTTCGATATAATTTACAAGAACTAATTTACGACTGAAGCGAATAACAATTGTTGCATTAATATTCACGTACTATGCTTCGTGACAGTGCTGACTATATATTAAAAATTTTCCAACTTACCTCGCCAAAAACCTGCGGAACTAAAGCAAAATCCTTTTGCTGTTTGTTTTATAAAACCCCGCAAACTGAGTATTTTCAGGCACATTTGAATAGTTAAAAATAACTAAATGTTTTTTCATTGATGATAAGAAATGTTAATAAATTAAAAGCATTGTGATAAGTAATTTTATGCGTTTAAATCATAAAGTATTGTTTGCAAAGTAAAATCGAAATTACAAATCTCTACAAAATAGCTGTCTCTTACGAAAAATGTCAAAACGAGTATGGAAGAAAAACTTCTTTATTCCACATAACAATTGGGAAAAGAGAATATTAATGACAATAATAATAATATTAATAATCACAAAAACAATACTTATAACAGCAACAACAGAATGAAAAAGATGAAATTATGAGTCTATTTGCCATCTTATAAATGAGATGAAACAGATATTAATGCTAAAACTCACTAATTTAATGCATTTAATATATACTATTTTACACTAAAAAATAAATTTTTTTCATACAAATGTTTTGATAGAGAATTCAAAATGATGTTTCAAAACGTTTCCTTCCAAAAAACAACTGTCAAAAAGAACTTATATGAAAAGAATTATCACGATTCTTGGTTCTTTCAAAATAACAGGAAAAAAAAAAAATAGCAGTCGTCACGATTTGCAACGGCAGATGCAGTTGTGTATTAAATGAGTACTAGTCAGAAGTTATTTTGGAGTCTAAAGTAATTTTGGTATAAGTAGAAAATATAGCTAATTATTTTGAAATGAATGTTTGGAGTTACTTGCTGACAAAAATAATGATATTAAAAAGAGAACTTCTACTTAAATGACAGAGTTATTTTTAGTGCATAGTGCATAGTATTTGAGAAACAATTGACTTTCTTGTCTGAAATACTTTCTTTTAAAGTAAGGAAGAAGTGCTATTCTTGAAGACAGAATAACTGAGATGAATGTGGAATATTAGAATTACAGTTGTTAAAATTGCATTTTATAGATAAAAAAATAGGAATATTCATCGGATTAAATTCTAATAAACTACAAGCATGTAGTCAAAAAGTTTTAGATAATATTATCTAATTTGTTGTGAAAAACACAATTTATATATGTATAACGTTGCGCGCCTCCAACTTGCACGCAACCAAGAGGTGACTGTGAAAACTTGTATAAAAGATAGAGCCTTGTGAAGGGTTTAAGTCCCTTTTTATTCAACGTAATAAATTACAATTGCGTCCTCTTGACGCTTACAGACTGTGCCAACTTGGCAGTCAAATAAAAATAATAACCTGAAAAGAAAGTAAAGACAAGATTCTAACTACGAGGCTCTCTAAAATAACTAACTCACCGTGTTTTACAATACCGCTGCTAATTCAGCAGACTTGAAGCTCACTGGAACGATTACCACTACTTCCCGCCAAGCACATAGGCCGCAACGCGGGGTTCTTCAATTCTCGCTAACTACCTCCGCGCTCGCTAAGTAAGAATATCTCACCGAACTCGTTTCCTTCTATTTAAATCAGAATACTTCCGCTGATAATTTGAATGCTTGCGCGTTCTACTAAAATTTACATATTCTGGCATTGGCAGTTCCAGCGGAAAGTAAGGCTTGACAGGAAAGATAGTTTAAACTTAAAATAAATATAAACCCTACATTTGCCGCTGCCAGAATTTGGAAAACTTGGAAGCAGGTCCTACAAACGACCTGTTGTAAGTTTCTCTAATTCTGAACCTACTGGCGAGAACCTCGTTTACACACACACAAAAAAAAAATCTTATGTAACAATTATATACTAAAATTCTGTTGCTCGTTACAAAGCTTTCTTCTTACAGCAACTTTTCCTGGACTTCATCAATCAATCTTGGTCTTTCCTTCCAGCATCTGGAAGGAATAAGTATCAGTATCTTTCTAAATACATTATAATTTACACTTTCTTGACACAATAAATTTTTGTTTTTAAACGATTCGTTTTTCTTAGTTATTGCTTACTTCACATTCATTCAATTTTTCAAGCATTAATTTAACTTTACCCTGGCTCTCCACCGTGTGTGGTGTCAAACGGGAATATTCGTGTTTTAGTCTTACAACACTTCCCCTAACCACCATGATTTGTTAGAATTCAACGACCAAATAGACACACCTTACTCGACATTCTACAACTCAATGAGCTACTTTAATATTCTTAAAAATTCAAATGTAGGTGGAGAACCCTACAAAACACATTCATTCTAACTTCCCCCTCATTCATCTTTAAACATGCAGGCTTTCGCTCTAAAGCATGACTTTATCTACAATTTACTACTTAAATTTTGACTTCATTGCTTTTAAGCATTCACTTTTAGCATCTACAATTTTATGCTTCTAGACTAAATTCTACTTTTACATATCCTTCAAGTATTTACATACATTTACAAATTTTTAATACATATGCTTTTTACAATTTACCATAAAATGAATAAGAGAAAATAAATTTTTACTTTACTCATTCTTCGCCAAGCTGGCGGCACTGAAAGTAAAATTCTTATTAATACAAGAATACGAAGTTATTTTTATCTTCGGCCAAATTTTGGCTTTAACATAACAGAATTAGTCTTTCGACCAACAGAAAATGCTTGTTTTTAGCTTTTACACTTAAAGAAAACAATACTTTTGGCTTAGCTAAATAAAGTAAAACAAAACTAAGTCTCAACCGAGACATATTGACTTTCGTCAAAACATAGAACTTCGTACTTATGCATAACATTTCGGAACAACAGAGAAAAAAAAAATTATAGAAGGTTTTAACTTATCTTTGAGTTTTCGATGCTTGAAACTCCGTCATCCGTTTTTGGCAAAATTGATCCCAAGTTAGAGGTTTCATGGAAGTCAATCTTCTCCTTATTGATCTCCGAGTGTCGTCCACGTTGCTTTTTCTTTTGCGTCCTCTACCTGCTGGCCTCTTGACGGAGTAATCGTCTGGTTGTTGGCCTTTCCGTTTCTGCCTGGGACGGCTGGTCTTGACGTCCTCCGGTCTTGAGTCCTTCTTGAATTTCTTCTGTTCCTCGTATTTTTGTGCCTCCTGCTGGCGTTTCAGTTTCCGGAACGGCGGCCTTGCTGGCACCTGACTCTGTGGCCGTGTGCGCGTTCTCCCTGATGTGTAATTTCTCCTGCTATCCTTTGTAGGTGGTGTTTTTCTCTTTACCACGGTTTCTTTACCCGGTTCATCTGTATTTTTGTTTTTCTTAAACGCCGGAGTTTGAAAATCATTTTTTCTTTTTGATACCGACGTCCGGGTTGTAGAAGTGCTAGGTCTCTCTTCAGTTCTCTGTTTCTTGGGTGGTGGAATAGTTGTTGTAATCTCTGGATCTTCTACTTCGTTTAGACTTGAGTCCTGCAAGAAACTTTTAAGGATTTCAAAATCATTTGGATTATAGTATTTTTTCAGCTGGTCGGGACTTGCTTTACAGATTTCCCCTCTGTCGTTCTTAAGATAAAATACTACCCCTTTGATTTCCTGAATTACATAGGGGCCTTCAAACTTTGGAGCTAGCTTTGCCATAAAATTGTCTGGGGCACTTGATAAAGAAAATTTCCGTTTCAATACTTTATCCCCAACTTTAAAATCTGCTTCACGGCGTTTTCTATAATAATAAAGTTTCTGCCTATTTCTTGCCGTATTCGAGGTTTTAAGCGCCTGATCAATCAACTTTTGCACATCTTGTTGTTTAAACTCCTGCTCTCTTTGTTGCACAAAGAATAATTTATCTAAAGGCGTAATTAACTTTCTGCCTAAAAATAATTCTGCTGCAGTTTTTCCCGTAGTATCATGATGTGCCGTTCTTAAAGCATAAGCTAATTCATTTATGTAGCCATCCCAGCGCTTGTGATGTAACTGCGAATTATTTTTACAATGTTTTTATTAACTCTTTCTGCTATGTTAGCCTGTGGTCTATACGGAACCATTTTGATATGGCGTATGCCAAGTCCATTGCATATGTTTTCAAATATTTGACTAATGAATTGTTTTCCGTTATCGCTAATAACTTTTATCGGTGCACCGTATTTTAAAATGTATCTGTGTAAGAATGCATCTGCGACTGTTTTGGCTGACGCGCGTTTAAGTGGAACAATTTCTATCCATTTTGAAAAATGATCTACTATTACTAAAAGAAAACGATTTTTATTTAACTCGCTCTGGGGGAAGGGACCAAGGAGATCTATGCCTAAAATTTCATTCGGAAATGTAGCGCGAATGCTATTTAAATACCCGGCCGGGCTGTAATTAATATCATTTATTAACTGACATTGATTGCAGGACCTGACATACGCCGTTACTATTTTGTATAATTGCGGGAAATATACCGCCTCGCGTACCCTTTTTATAGTCTTTCTGACCCCGAGGTGGCCCGCTGTTTTTTCTTCGTGCAACTCCTTCAAAATGCTTAATCGAAGCGAGGCTGGGATGACTGGCCTATACTCAAGATTTTCGTTTGTTGTTTTCGTATAGAATAATAAATTATCTATTATTTCATAGTTTTTTGCTCTATTTCTTATCGCATCGATATCTGTATGTTCAAAGCTTTCGGGGTCTTTCAAATACGCATAGATATTTCCAAATTCAGGATCAGCTTTCAGTTCAGTAATAACCGTATCTCTAGAATCTAAAATTTTTGAAGTCAACACAGCGCATTTAAGTTCATTTCCTTCATCGTCCAGTTTTATACGGGAAACTGCGTCAGCTACATTGTTTTCCTTACCCGGTTTATATTTTATTGTGATATTATATTCTTGGAGTTTTAAAGCCCATCTTATTAACCTGGGCGTTAGATTTTTTCCCGAGTAAAGTCTACCAACAGCCGCATGATCCGACAAGACTGTTACTGGCGATTTGCCGAAATAAACTCGAAATTTGTGTACAGCCATTAATACGGCTAATGTTTCTCTTTCTGTAGCTGTATAATTCCTTTGTGTCTGATTCAATGTTTTACTAAAAAATGCCAGCGGATGGTTATTTTGCATAAGAACCGCACCCACCGCATAGTCTGACGCATCTGCTGCAATTTCCAGGTTTTCGTCCCCCTCAGGGAATTTTAAAACAGGGGCATTAATAAGCGCTTCTTTTAATCTTTCAAAAGCTGTGTTAGCTTCCGCTGTCCACGTAAATTTACTCTTTTTTCTTTTGATTACTAAGAGTGGTTCAACAATATTAGCGAAATCTTTTATGAAAGATCGATAGTAAGAACATAATCCAAGGAAAGACGAAAGTTTCTTGGCGGTGTTGGGCGGTGGGAAATTCTTAATAGCTTTTATTTTTGAATCTTGCGTTTCTATACCCTTTTGCGAAATTTTATAACCGAGATATTTAAGTTCTTTAGTTGCGAACTTGCATTTTGAGGCGTTAATTGTAAGACCGGCCTCTTTTAATAATTTAAAAACTTGTTCGAGGTCATTAATGTGTTGTTCCAACGTACTACTCGTTATAATTATATCATCTAGATAAATTAAAGTTGATTTTCCTAGGACAGGCTTTAGAACAATGTCCATAGCTCTCTGGAATGTTGATGGGGCCCCACACAACCCAAAGGGCATGCGTAAAAATGCATAAGTGCCCGATTTTGTTATAAACGCGGTTTTGTGTATATCTTCGGGTCTCATAGCTATTTGATAGTAGCCAGACGTTAAGTCCAAAGTAGACATATATCTTGTCGATTTGATCTGTCTAATGATCTCGTCTATAACCGGCAAAGGGTAAACTGGAAATTTAGTAATGCTATTTAGTTTTCTGTAATCAATAGCAAACCTCCAAGCCCTTTTATCCGAAGGAGGAAACTCGTTCTTTTTCCTACATAGTACGACTGGACTCGCGTACTCACTATTTATGGGCGTTATTATTTTATTCTTTAACATCTCCTGAATATGTTCTTCGATGATTAGGTCTTTTTGTTTATCATAACGATACGGTTTAGTCCTACAAGGTTTTTCGGCATTTAATTGAATCTTATGAGTCACGATTTGGCAGTTTCCTGGTTTTTCTGAAAACAAATGAGAAAAATTACTCACCACTTGCTGTATTGCTTTACTTTCCTGGTCATTCAGATGGCTAAGGTCCACTTCAGGTGTCTCCACAGGTTCCACCACCCTCTGGTCCATCTCCAACACCACGGAACTATCTTGAAAATTTAATTTGGCCCTCGCGACCCTTAAAAAGTCCATACCTAAAATAAGAGAGTGTTGTAGGTCTTTCACCACAAAAATTAATACTTTGAGATTTTCCTGTTTTACCTGTAAGTTTAATGATAATTTCCCGATGCAGTGACATGTTTTTCCTTGCGCTGCTATAATTTCCGTATTTCTGGTTTTAAATAGTCGTATCCTATAAAAATTCTTTTTGAAGAACTTTTCACTCATAAAATTTCCTTCTGCTCCTGTATCTATGAGGGCTTCTACCGGTACATCGCCAACCAGGACTTGTATAATTGGTAGCTGTGAGTTTTTTACGATGACCGTGTTTAAATGTCTATTTGAGGGTTTTTTTAAAACTTCCGGGGTCTGGACCCTCCCTTTCACAGGCCCCTCTAGTCGTTTAAAGCTTTCCTTTCAATCTGTGTCTTCTGGGTACGCGGATGTTTATTTTCAAATTTTCTTTTTGGGCCTTGACCTTCGAGTTTCGATGCGTTAGCTTGATAGTTCTTTCCCCCATACGAGCGATTTCCATTTCTGGTTTCCTCCTTCCTTCGGGTACTTTGAGAATATGTTTCCCCTCTCGCTCTTTCCGCGATTCTGCGATTTTGAAACTTCACCGCCAATTCGAAGAGTTCCTGCAATGTTCTTGGGTTTCTAATTTCAAAGTAGTCTTGGACAGCGGGTAACAATCTTGGTAATATTATTCCAATTATCTCCGCATCGGGTTTTTTTCCATACAGCATATCCGTTAGCTTGATTTTTCGTAAAATAAAGTCCGTCAATTCTGCTGTATCCCGTTGATAGAAACTATATAGTTCGGCTTCCAGCCGTGCGCGATCTTTCACTATGGGGAAGGCCTTTACTAACGATTTTTTGAAATTTTCAAATGTATACGTCGGGCTTCCAAATTCACCTAGAAGAAATTTGCCTATATTTTTCCACCATAGCGCGGCCTGTCCTCTTAGTGCTGATGTGGCGATGGCAACTTTTTGTCTCTCAGGCACAGGGTAGAGCTGAAAGTGGTTTTCTAGACCTTCTAAAAATACCGCCACCGAATTTTTTCCGTCGAAATGGATGTTTGGCTTGATTGATGCTCTCAAAGTCTGGACCAGGTATCCAAATCCTTCTAACTGAGTTGTCATTTCTTGGTGTTGTCCAGCGGCTTCCATCCAGTTTTCTGCCATTTCAGTTCGATAAGTGTTCGGGCGCCAATATAACGTTGCGCGCCTCCAACTTGCACGCAACCAAGAGGTGACTGTGAAAACTTGTATAAAAGATAGAGCCTTGTGAAGGGTTTAAGTCCCTTTTTATTCAACGTAATAAATTACAATTGCGTCCTCTTGACGCTTACAGACTGTGCCAACTTGGCAGTCAAATAAAAATAATAACCTGAAAAGAAAGTAAAGACAAGATTTTAACTACGAGGCTCTCTAAAATAACTAACTCACCGTGTTTTACAATACCGCTGCTAATTCAGCAGACTTGAAGCTCACTGGAACGATTACCACTACTTCCCGCCAAGCACATAGGCCGCAACGCGGGGTTCTTCAATTCTCGCTAACTACCTCCGCGCTCGCTAAGTAAGAATATCTCACCGAACTCGTTTCCTTCTATTTAAATCAGAATACTTCCGCTGATAATTTGAATGCTTGCGCGTTCTACTAAAATTTACATATTCTGGCATTGGCAGTTCCAGGGGAAAGTAAGGCTTGACAGGAAAGATAGTTTAAACTTAAAATAAATGTTAGTTAAAATAAATATAAACCCTACATATGAATAAAAAGATATTTTTTATGAATAAATATATATTTTTTATTATGAATAAATAGATTTTAGAATTTTAGTTTTATAAATAGATTTTAGTTTTGTTTTTAATCGAAAAACTTTATTTATGCGAGCACTATTTATTGTTGGCAATACAAAATTTTGTGGCTCTTTAAAAACTTTGAAATTTTGTAAATTGTAATTTTTGACTCTTCCAACTCAAAAGGTTGCCGACCCCTATAGGGCATTATTAGATAATTACTTATTATTTAAGTAAAAAATTAAAACAATTAAACATTTACTTACAACACTAACTTGTACTTCAATAACAAACAATTGAGTAAACAAATTCAATGGGTGCGATGGTTTTGCATGGTTATTCAAGTAGAAAATTTAAACTTTACTAAACAATGTAACTTGTACTTAAAATAATAATAATAAAAAAAACAATGAAATACATTTTAGCAAACAAATTCAATGGGAGCGTTGGCTTTGCATGGTTTTAGAAAGTTTGGATGAATTTGGCTCATAACTTGGTGTTTTAAGTTTCTAACACCACTCTAAATTTTTATTTGTTAGTTGGCTTCTTACTGTACTTTTAATTATATTCATGCAAGAGAATGCTTGCTCACAGGAATATGTCGATCCGAAGATAGTCAGCACTCTAAATGCCAACTTCTTCACCTAACTGTAGCAATTTGGAAGACTATTCCATGCGTCAAATATAAGTGCCTCAACTCGCGGCTTTTCTTTGAAAGCTGTCTTTTAAAGCTTTTTGTTGCGTTACGTACATACATTTCTGGACCTCCAACTATTCCAGCTTGCTTTTCATCTCTGTAAATTTTCCACTCCACAAAGCTTTACTTTTTAAATCAATCAATTGCATTTCTAGAGATCCAGTATCAATTCCAAATGGCTCAATGTGGATTTCGTTACTATTTGTGTTGAGAGAATTTACTATGAATGCTAGAGTGATTTTGTTGGTTTTGATTGCTCAAATCTGTCAGCAAATTCGTCTTTAATTTTTTTTTATAACTGTGCTGAAGTAATTCGTGTCAACAGTTGCACTGGTTTTATCGCGATATTGCTTTAGAAATTGAAAATGAAGTAATTTACCGCCCTGTAAAAAGAATTAATTTTGCTTCAAAACAAACCAATTCTTCTACCAAAACATAGGTTGAGTTTCCCTTTTCTTGCAATTTTAGATTCAGCTCATTTAATTTCGCTGTGACATCCACCATAAAGTGAAATTTTTGCAGTCATTTGTCGTTCTCTAATTTAGGGTGATTAATGCCTTTTTCATTTAGGAATGTATTTTTTTCATTCAGGCACAAAGCAGAACGTTTCAACACCTTTCCTTTGGAAAGCTATCGCACTTGATTGTGAAGAAGGAGGTCGGAATACCGAGTCTCCATTTCGTTTAAGAATTCTTTAAACTGACAATGGTAGAGTGCTTTTGACAAGATGCTGTTAACAATCTTGATTACTAAATTCATTACCTCAGCTATTTCAGCCAGAAATGTTTGGGCACGAAGTGCTTCTTGGTGCATTATGCTGTGAAACGTAAGAATTTCGTGGTTTATTTTGCTCTGAAGAATCGTTGTTGCCCCTTTATTTTTCCCTGTCATACTTCTGGCTCCATCAGTTGCTATTGAAATGATTTATTTAAATCGATCTTATTGTCTTCAAGGCATTTTTGCAAGGTATTCGCTATATCTCCTCCTCTATTTTGTCCCGAGAATCGGTAGCAATGCAATCGGTAGCAAGTTTTCTTCTTTTGGGTTTTGGGGAAACGTATACTGTCAAAAAGTGCAACTTGTGCCGTATCTTTTATGTCGCTAGACTCATCTATAGCAAGTGATAAGGCAGAAGAAAGTTAAATATCTTCCACCTGCAAATATGTTACATTTGAAGACATTTTAGCTATTCTATCTTGTACTGTTTTGGCGGATAGTGGCAAATCTTTGATTTTTTTAACGATTTCTGGTTTATTTTTGAAATCACGAAACAGTTCTTCAGATGCAAATATGAAGCAATCTTTGACATACTCACCATCTGTGAATAGTTTGCCTTTTTCTGCAATTTCTAATGACACCGCAAAGCTTGCCAGATTAACATTACTTGCGGATTGCGTCCAGTTACTTAACATGGAACTTGATTGCTGTTTTTGTTTTTGGAGCTCGTCGACAGCGTTTTTTTCGTTCTTCGCCGGCTGGATATTTACTAGCAAACTGAGTATGTTTTTTAGTGAAGTGTCTCTCTAAATTTGATTTCTTATTGTGTGCGAGTTTTTTTGTGGCAAATGAGACAAGTCGGAAGGCCATCTGAGTTACATATGAAAGCGAACGACTGCGTCCAATCTCCATTGAATTCTTGATGCTCTTCTTCAGTTCTTCCCCCCCTTTTTTTTTTGGACGAAATAAATAGTAGTTGCGTATGGAACTAAAGAGCCGCAGCTTCACATCCAAAGAGCTGCATGTGGCTCGCGAGCCGCAGGGTGCCGACCCCTGTCCTAGACAGTAAGTACCGATCCTACAGATTATGGGCGCTCAGGCCGTGATTAGCCTAGGAAGAATTATGACGAATATTACAAGAGAAAACGAGTAAGTTTGTTTCAATTATTTCCACATTGTTACTTCTAAGACTAGTGTTCTACTGCAGTGTGAATCAAGATGGCTACTTCAAATTCTATATCTAGAATTTCAAATTCTTTAAGAAATGGGCCTACAAAATCTATTACACTTTTACATTAAATTGTATTTGAGATTTTAGGTGACTGGAAAAATAGAGATTGCGTAACTTTTGAGGTTTTTCGTCTTACTTTAAGGTTAAAGAAACGAAAAAAAATATTTCAAACTTTCACGGCAAACGATTTTATTTCTATGTATAATTTTTTACATCTTAACTATGAGTCAAATTCTGATAAAAACTGTGATTTAGTATTAAAGAGATTTTGTGATTTTAAACGTTTAAAATCCGAAAGTGATGACAATGATGAGTTATCCGAAAACGAAGGTGTTGACAATTCTGATAAGAATGATGATGTTAATTCTGTTCGTTCAGAATCACCTCCCATAAATAATTCAGTAGATCAAAATACTACGATGCCTAGTAATAGTTCATTACATTTTCGTGACATTTCGTGATTTAGAATTTAATGATATTGATACATATCCGGTTGAATCATTCATTTGCGATTTAAAAGAATCTTTTAAATTAGTTATCTGAATTACAAAAGATTGTGTTTGCTAGAAAAATGCTTACTGTTTCTGATAAAGAATTTATTCGGCCTTTGAAAGGTATTATGTCACAGGAAAAGTTAAAAGAAAAGCTCTTATTTGAATTTGGTTTAAAATAAACAGGCACAACTTCATAATTTGTTACAGAAACAATACTTTTTCAGACTTGATGAATCCCTTTCTAAGTATTTAATTGCAATGCGAAAAATAGTTAGTCATGGTTCTGTTGACGATTCATCAAGAAAGACAATTTAAAGAAGACGGTTTTAAGAAGACGCATTCGAATGACGAATATTGAGGATATTTAAGACGCATTTAGATGATATATCCAGACGATATCTAAGAAGACGCATTCAGAAGACGTATCCAGACCATGTTTGAAAAGACGTATGTACAAAGACAAATCCAGACAGATTTTTCCAGACGACTTTGAGGAATATGTTCCGCCATCATGGTGTTTTAAAACGACCATGACGACGATTGAGGCAAAGCTAAGCGAAACTAAATGCAAACAAATTTTTTTTTTTTATTTATTTATTTTTTAGATCCCCAGATGTTGATGGTCTTACTACTAGAAAGTGAGGCCGCACTCCATCAGGATGGATGAACAGTTGTAGGATAGCATCGTCGATAATAATCAGATGAACCGCAAGCTGTGAAAATAAATCTTTTTTTTTTTTTTTTTTCAATGAGAGAACACAGACGACTACAGATTAAGACGATGACGCGATTGAAAGATGTTTGCATTTAAAAGACGATTACTTCTCTTCATTTGTAAATAATCTCATCTTTTTCCTTCTACGCATGTAATCATTTTGTAGTTTTTAAGAAATATTCATGTTTCCATTAGATATTCAAGTTATTTGTAAATCTGACTAGTTTATTAGCTTTTAGATAACCACCTCGGAAGTAAGTTCACAGACATCATATATTCCTAGACAGTAAGTACCGATCCTATATATATATATATATATATACAGTATCTCACAAAAGTGTTTGCACACTTTAAGAATTTTCAGAAAAAACGCTGTAACCCGGAATTGAATTCGAATATAAAGCTTAATATTTTTTTATATCATCTCCATGTGACTTTGAATAAAACTAAACTTTTAAGTTTTAATACTAATTTATTTTCTTGTTCTAAAATTCAAAATGTAAGGTGGCATAGATAAAACACGCCACAAAAGTGATCGTATACTGAAATATTTTCGCAAAATTTCACAAATAAATTATCGTCTACCACGTTTTTTTAATTTTGCATTTTTGTGACGTTTAAAAATTGTTTGGCTTTGTTTTTTGCTTGCTTTCTTCTTTATTATTATTTTTTTTTAATGTTTAAAGATGGCTCGTAGTTGTAAGGAAACAACAAAAAGCATTCGAAAATTTTGATCATTTTCTATCATATGGATGGAAATTGGATTCGAGATATCGCTAAATTAGTAGATTGATCTCATTCTGCGGTGCAATATGTGATAAAATGCCTGAAAGAAGAAAATCGGAGAATGAAGTAAGAAGAGGTTGTCCGGCAAAGAAGACTCGACGTGACTCAACGTAATCAGAGATTTATAGTTAGAAAATCTGCGAAAAATTTATGTCTGACTGTTTTAAAGATTTCTACAGAATTTACTGAAAACTTTTCTATTGCAGTTTCATTTAATATTGTTCGACGAGTACTCAGATCTGTCGGATTACATAGGCGCTCTTTTCGAAGAAAATTTTTTTGGAAGTGCAAAGAATAGAAAGCTTATACTTTTTTTTCTCAAAATCAATAGTAAATAAGCCCGAAACGTATTAGAATCATGTTTTATTTGCAGATGAAAGCAAATTCAACATTTTTGTTTCCGATGGACGTGTAAGTTGTATGGAGGGAAACACTGAGGAGCTTAATCCCAAGACCTTGGTTGGTACAGTAAAGCATGGCGGTGGAGCTGTTCTTGTGTGGGAGTGCATGGCAGAATCAGAATTAAATAATTTACTATTTATTGATGGCACAATAAACCCTGCTATTTACTTTAATGTTTAAAAAAATAATTTGCTTCATTTTTTATCAGGATAAGCACACAGCCCTCAACGTTCGCCTTTTGGGTGTCTATAATTGTCCATAAGCTCTGAAAACACCACCTCAGTCACCAGATTTTTAAATTAAAAGAACACATCTTGACAGAATTAGAGGTTAGAATACGAAGACGCAACATTAAAACAAAAACCGAACTAAAAAAAATAATGATGGAAGAATGGAGGAACAATTATGCAGATATTACAAAAAAAAAAAAAAAAAAAAAGCTGAACTCTATGCCCAGAGATTTGAAAGCTGTCATAAATACTGAAGTATATACTACAAAATAATAACTGACTGAAATAGAAATATTGCAATATTTACTAATATGTGCAGATTTTTTTTAACCCGGCAGCACGCGCGTTGGGTCGAATAGGCCGTGCGCACTTTTCTTTAATTTATGCGACTTGTCATTGAACCAGTAATATATTTTCTATAACACTATTCATAAAAATCAAGAGAAGTTATATATTTGAAAATAATGAATTAATATCCAGAAAAATCTAGTTAAATCTTTACATGATATATAAACGTTGAATAAAATAACAGAATAAGGTAAGATAATTGAATAGTTAAAGAAGGTAACTTAAAATGATGAATTCATGTATTTAAACTTTTATTACTGAAAAAATACTCAGATATGAAGCTACAAATTTGACGCTGGTATATATGTATTGGTACATATTACACACTATGTAGCTATGCTCAGCGCAAGCATTTTTTTCCACATTTTGTGCATGATGATTAAAATTTTCTGTTCTTCACAGCGGGACATATATGACCTCTTTTCCTTGCAGCAGCTTTTAAGTTTTTACATGGAGGGTTCTCAACTTGTTCAAGCTGTGTCCTGTAAGGCCCATATCACACGGCGTTTGTTTCACACGAGCAGCTGTTTCGGACAGTTTTTCTGCCTCGTTTACTATTGAAAGAAAGACGTGCGACTTTTTCCTTCCTTTCCAAAAAAATTGCAAAGTTGTTCGTTTTCACCCAATCAGCTATCAGCTTGTTTGTAGTGGGGAACCAGTTTTCCCTGTGTTAACCCCAAAGCGATCTATGGTGATTGGCTGTTGTGACAAAGCAGAAAAATTGTTCCAAACAGTTGTTCTTCCGAAACAAACTGACGTGTGATAGCAGCTTAATTCTATCCACAAGCTCCTGGAAATATTAGGTTGGATTCTTCTGTTTTCATTATATTCCTTTAGAAGTTCTAACGCAAGAGCCTTCAAAAAGAGCCTCCTTTTACGGTACATTTCTTCAGGTTTATCAGTTGACAATAACAGGAAGCGAGCGTTAATAGCAGCTGCATTTAAGATGCTAAAAGTGCAACCATCGGCCATCTGTTGCTAAGCTTAGCCGTAGAATATAAAGCCGATATTTCGTGTACTACATCCACTGCACCTTCGTCAAGTTGTAAAAAGTAATAATTTCATTTTTTTTTTGGCATCAGCGGATGAAGAGATTAGAGCATCATCATCATGTATAGGTGATAATAAAAGCACACATTTATTCTTTTTGGGGGTGTATGACACTAAAGTCTTATGTTTCTGAAATCCGAAGAGAGTTGAATGCAATTCTCGTTTTCTGGAGCAAATGAATTTCTTCGGTATTTCTCTTTTATTTTTTCTTATTGTTCCAAAAAGAGTAATTTTTTTACCTTGAAGATCTTTAGCAGAACAACACTCGTATACCAGTTGTCAACAGTGAGGTTTCTTCCTGTGCTGAAATTAGGTGCGATAAGTCTCATAACAACATTTTCCTCGCTGTTGTCCGATTTGTAGGGCCCTTCAGGTTGCACTCCTGCATAATCTCTAAATTCCAGGTATAAAAAGTTTGTGAATCCACTAGAGCAAACATTTTAATGCCGTACTTTGCAGGATTATTGGGAATATATTGCCTGAAAGGACATCTGTCTCTAAAAGGTTCTAGTTTTTCATCGATGGGGACGTACTCACCAAGTCTGTATAACTTCTTACAGTTATTTACAAATAAGTCAAACACAGATCTTACAGGAGCAAGTTTATCAAGTTCTTTCCTTTTTATACGATCTATAACATCATCAAATCTTAGGCAACGTAACAGAAATGAAAATCTCTTATAAGGCATAGTCCAGTGGATTATATATTTCCAGTCTTGTGCCATCAGTGGCCCAAATATCTTTCACTAACGTAGAAGGATTTATGTACTCCACAAAGGTAAAGAAGACCGATTAGGGCTTTTATTTATATTAAATTAGTTTTTTTTTTCTTTTTTTTTTCGGTCATGGCATCTTTGAAAATTATCCTCAACCGTGTGCATATGAATGTTCGTGCAATCAACAATGCACTCTAATATGGTATTATCGAACAGTAATAACCTAAAGTCTGTGGGGGGACGAAACAGTTCTGGCATTACCAACATTTCTAGGTAATTTAGTAATAATAATATTATTATGCGAAAGTGTTTGATACTTTGTTTCAGCTTTCTTTATTCCATTTTGTAATCCCATCTTTCCCAGTATAAAATTCGCCTAAACTGGAAACTATTTCATCATCTGAATCAAATTCTTCTTCCGATGAAGTTTCATGAGCACTTTTTAAATTGATCTTCATCGATACTTTCTTCATCACATTCTCCACTTATTGATTCTTCATATGTTGATACTTCGGCAAGTAATGTTTGAAGCCGTTTCATTTCATCTTCATAGCTTGAATAACAGTGCATCTTTGAAATTCTTATACAAGCGTTATTAAAAAAAAAAAAAAAAAAAAAAAAAAAAAAACACGAATGCGAGAACGCGCGTTGGGTCTTTCAAGCCGGAGATTCAGTTCCTAGCTAAAGACAGCTTCGAGAAATATGACCTTCTATGCAATGTAAAGAGGGCGATCTTGGAAGCAGGTACTGGTAGATTCAACCATTTTCACAAAAGGGGAGAGGTTTCGCAACCCATTGAATATTCGCACGAGCCTGTAAGATCCGGCGCGCGTTCTCGCGGGTTAAAGCGTACGAAGACTTTTGCGAGTTAACTTTTCTATTACTTTTTTATTATTGGTTTTCCAAAAGAAGTTTTAATATGCTCATAAAATAATTAAGGTAGATTTGCCAAGAGAAATTTATAGATATTATTAAAAAATTCATTCTAAAATATTAATTTTTATTAACGAATTAAGCAATATTTCACTGAAACTTGTAAGCGTACGAACACTTTTATGAGCCACTGTATATATATGCCATCAACTAGCTATTATAAATTCCTTGCCTGTTACATAAATTTTGTCACTTGTTTAGAAGTAGTATTCATTATAGATTTAGGTTAAAATATAATGCCGAGAGATTATTTCAAATTCCACCAGTCATAAAATAAATCTAAAAAGGGAGAAATAGCAAACTGTTCATGACATCATTATGAAGTAAATGTTTCCGCTATGTAAATTATTATGAATAACTATCATTGTAAATAACTGAAGTGAATGACGGTACACGTAGAATTTAACATTCCTCAGTTAACATTTACTCATAAGAAAGAGTTAAATTCTCATTGCAAAAGTTATATTACAAATATTATTTAATATAAAGTTACATTTCTGTCAAACTTATCAAACAAAAATTAAGTTAGTGCATAAATGTACTAAAAATTTTTTAGTAGTTTATGATTCATAATGATATGGTGTATTCTTCGATTTTGTTTACAGTTTGCAAACTCTTGCAATCTCCGCTAAATGCATTATATGATTTTTAGATTTACGTTACATATTTTGAAACAGTGCCTGCTGAAGTTATATTGACTGAAAATAGCATATTATATAAACCAAATTTTACATTGCTGATTATTAAAAGTGCAATCAAGGAAATTTACATCATGTATTTATCATAAGGAACAAATAATTAATAATGGAGCACACCGGAAAATAATGTGCAAGATTAGCTCCCACGTGAAAAGGGGATAGGACTAAATAACACAGAATCATAGAAAAACACATGAATTGGTTTTATTGCAAATCGGGATCAAGCAAGACTATATATGCTCTTATCGGTAAACACGGGAGCGATACGATCGGGTTTTTCATGCCTTGTATGCGGAAAATTATTAGACTAGAGAAGGCAGATTTTCCTACGGATCACAGAAACTGTTTGATAACATCATATCGCAGTAAGGAGAATATGGATCTGTCAGTTGGAAAAGAACAGACTCGTCGAGTAAAAAATAACAGTGACATTTAAAAAGCAATATGCTAGAAAAATAGCAATGCATATAACTATGAATAATCATACAGCCCCTTCAAATTACTTAGCCCCAAAGTTTGGATTTGTTAAACAAGTGTCCTGAAGAAACGTAAGATGTCTACAACAGCAGAGCGTCTGCTTTTGATAGCCATTGCTTTCTCGGCTATTGGTTCTAAAATTTAGGAGAGTGCCAACTGCATTGGAGCATGAACATTTTCTTATGAATGGGTTATTGGTATCATATCTTATTTTCAGACGGTTCACTGTTCTGTACTCAGTATTACAAGTATGATATATTGAGAACATAACTCTGTGGTATTATATACACTATTATTATCCTCATCATCAAATGAAATGTTGAAACCGTTGCTGGCTCTGATTCTCAGGAAAATTCTGTGTCAATTTACCAACAGGACAACATCCAATCACACAAACGCGCAAGCATTCAGCAATACTTGGATAACCTTCTGGGATAGTTGCTGTGCTCTGCATGCTCACCCGATTTGTCATTAACTGGAAATGTCCACTCTCGTTTAAAAACATTATTGCTACCTATATGAACTTAGACATTACTGTCATCGTATCGAACATTAAATGTTCAGTTAGACATCCGCTATCTTAGCCTTTCCACTGTGGAAAATGAATTAAAAAAATAGTTGTTCTACACGGTAGTAGCAGCAGATATTTTTCCTACTTTAGCTAACCAAGATCTAAACTTTTATAACCAATTGACAGAATTATTTTAACTACCAACAGAACTTATTGCCACATGAACAGCTTTGGAACACAACTTATGAGTTGAAAAAATACAAGTGTTACATTATACTTTCAATGGTTAGTTGTATATGCGGATATCAACACATATGCAAAATAATCATAAAAAATCATAGCGAGAAAAATGGTTTCCAAGGTAAATGTAGCTTTAATAAATATAGAGAAATAATTATAGTGAAAAGAAATGTATTTATTCATCATTGTTAAGGACATTTATTATGAAGTGAAAGAAAAATAAATATAACGACTCTGATTCATATTATAAAACTCAAGAGTGTAAATTTTATTAGTACTTTTTTATTGAACTATTAGAATTTAAATTTAGTTAGTAGTGAGATTTCTCCTTCAAGCAAGGATAATGCTGTTTAGATTAGCATTATTAAGAAATTCAAATTACTTTAGCCTTCATATTTTCATAGGATCAAATTCCTAAGTTTAATATACAAAAACTGAAATTGTTGCTTATTCTTTAGGCGATAAACAAAAAATAACAATTACTTTTGTAAAAATCCTGTTGAGCTCTCAATATAAACCGAGGACACTGGGCCCAAATTCAGAACCAATCGACTGGCAACTGAACCAATGGGAAATTTCGGTTCGATTCGAGGTGAGATCGCACATTTTTATGCCACCCGGACGATCTAGTAGTTAGGGGCGTCTCCTGCAGTACCAAAGGACCCGGATTCGTATCCCAGAGAAGGCATGGTTGTAACTGTCCGTTCCTTCATAGGAGGCAACAAGGGCCAATTGTTAGGTGACGCCACAATTGATAACTACCATTTCTGTTCTTAGATAACTACTATTTCTGTTCTTAGGAGTGGCCAATGTTAAATAGGCAAGTGCCAGCCATTGAATTTGAAAAAAATATTCCCTTCATATTTTCTGTTTTGAAAAGCCTAATATATAAAAATCTTTGCAACATATCTTAAGAAAGCACATTACATAATAATCTAGAAATCTCTAGATTATTATAGATAGCTCTTTAGAAATGAAAATAAATATATTTCGTTGTTATGAATAACAAAAATTTTATGAAAAGGAAATGTCTAGGTCTTCAGATAAGATATTCGAAAAGATACGCATGACCTATTGACTCTCCTTTTAATATGGAATATTTCGCCTACCCAGAGGAACTTCATAAAATCACATTTTCACTACTTGTTTTTGAGATGTAAAAGATATTTGAAATTGTATTTTGAAGTTTTTGATAAATTATTATTTTTTATAATTATGTATTAAAAATAAAATAATTTTTGTCAATAATTATACTCTGTTTACGAAATGAAACACAGAAAGCATACTTTCTGTTCTTGTAGCTTTTGACATAATTATACTCTTCCCAACATCTCAAGCAATTGTGGAACAGGATATATTTCATTGATTAATGAGAAGTATTTTAATTAGTTACAATTAATTTGCTACGTATAAACTACTTTAGAAACATCTTTCAAGCTGAGAATTCAAGCAGAGATATTTTACGGAGAGCATTTCCGATACATCTTTTGAGATATCGGAAGCCTGCTGTGTGGAATGAGTACAACTGTTAATAATAATTCTCGTGAAATACTTATTCAAATTCAGAAACAATCAAGCATAGTTTATATGACACGCTACAGTAATTTAAAGCAGTTGTTTAAGAGGATGGATAAATCAAATGAAGAAAGATACTTTTTTATTATTTAAGAAATGGAATATGTATCTATACCTACGATTTTTTAAACACATTCGTAGAAGATGCAAGCTGTATTCTGTAAAAATTACATGCAGTTGTTTCCTTGTTGTGTATTTATTCGAAGAAATGACTGATAACTACCGCTGTGTTGCAGCTTCAGCAAAACTGAGTCAAGTTGACGCTATTTCAAGACAAAATATATCTTAATTACGGTTAATTTAATTTATTTTTCCTTCACTTAATTAACCTTTTAATTATTTTTTGCTGCTGCAAATACTTCCGTCATTTGTTCAAGTATTAAAAAGTAAAAAGGAAAGAAATCATTTCGGATGACTTGCCGGTAGTGAAACCAGTAGCCTAAAGCTACCTAAAGCTACTAATATTTTCTTTATGAAGTTTCAAATAATTGCAGCTTCCTCAACCATGAACACCCGCGAAAAAACTTTAATCATGGGAATTTTTGTCAGTTACAGTTACTTAATATTATTTTAGAAAATTTTCATGTAAAGTACTCATCAGATGCTCCAAACACAGGAGCAGTTTTTAAATGTAACTTAAAAAATGCAATTTTCAACGCAAATGGCAATTTTGCTTATGGAAAATACTATTTTTATTAATTCGTAATAGAATTTTTAATGTTATCAGTATATATGTCAAGAGACTTTTTTCTTCTTTTAATACCAACTTTAGCTGTTTGTAATCTGTTACCAATAAATATATATTCTGATATTAATCACAGATATATCTTTTTATATTCGACAGAATTTAATTGACATTTACTTATCATGTTTACTTATCATGTTTAATCAAAATGAATGTTTTGAATAATTTAAATTTTACTAATTTAATTGCCATTATATTCTTATGTGACCTCTCTCACTGATTTCCTTTTAGATTAATTTCAGTTTTAGGAATACAGAAAATTTTATCTTATAATTATCAGATTCAGTTTTATGTTTTATAAATGCATTTACCAACAGTCTACGCGAAAGCTGCGAAACTGCGTGTTTTCCTATTTTTACTTACATTCTTTCCTAATCTATATTTCAATGTTTTACACTATGTTAAAAGAAAGAGCTTCATATTCTACGAAAAGAATGTATTAAAAATTATCATATAGAAGTCAGTTTCTATCAAAACTAAGCACATGCTAACCATTCAAACGCTTTTTCCCTCAATATATCAGCGTATATCTGTATGAATATACGTGTTCGTATACATACGCATACTACATGTATGAATCTGAATAAGTAAAATAAAGCACATAAAAGAATCTACTTGCCACGAATTCATTTAATCTCTTAAAGAAATAGATTTATTACACACACTGGTCTCAGTCAAATTTGCCCATTGGCGATCGCTGCTTTCTATATTATTATTTAAATTTTAACTTTTCACTTCATTTGCATATTGTAAAATTTAATTCATAAAATAAAACATGAAACGATGTATTTTTTCAGTAATACGTGATTTAATTTTTTTAAATGCTGATATTGTGATAATTATTTTTAAACATTGATGAAGTTGATTTTCTAAAACATCTTATAGTTTCATTTTGAGTAAATTTAATTTGGAAAGCAGTTTTTATTGGAATAAAATTTAAGATTCAATCACTTATTGTTTTTTTGTCATTAAAGATGATTTACAATTTCATTATATATAATTATCAAATTAGAAAAATAAAAATGTTTACTTTTTAGAATAACTTTTCACTTGAGCGTTAATGGTATCTATCTATCAGTGCTTATTTTCTATTATCGATATTTAGATCTGTTATTGAGATTCGATATATTATCTATTACCAATATTTAGAGTTATCTAATGCTAACTGTAGAGGAAAAAGACTCATTTACAATGATTACTAATATCATTTCTGATACAGCATTTCATAGCATTCATAAATACAAAAACTGAGGTTTAGATTCTAATTGAATGAGATTCAATTAAAACTGATTAATGCAAATATGTAAAATGTTACTTGATTGACACAAGGATAAAAATATAATCTATATTTGTAAATGCTATAAAAAAGACATAAATGGACAGTAAAGAATAAGGATAGGCTGGTGTCTCACGATTTGTATCGAGATAATAATGTCAAAACGGTGAAGGAGTATAACCATTAATGCTCAAAGTTTGTAAACAACGAAAGATGTAGTTATATCTCTCATGATTTAATATAACTTTCGGTAAGGGATACAACATCATAAAAGTATAGACTAAAGGAAGGTCTATTGTTTCCTAAGATAAAAAATTTATTTTATAAAATAATAATCTGTTTCCCGTAAATCTCTTCTTAACTGTTCATATTTTAATTAATGCATCAAAAATAATGTCATTCTCTTTTAAAAATGCTTAAATTGCACAGAAAGGCTTAAATTTTGGTGCGATTTCAGAAATGCTTAAATTTTGTAAGATTACACCAAAAGTTCCTTATATCAGGAATTATAAAACTGTAAAACTAAAATCTAAATTGCATGCAATTAAACAAAAGAGAAAGAAAATTCTTTTTACTGAATTATTATTCCTTTCAGTTCAAAAGTTTATGGTTAAAAACTCTGAAGGAAAATAACGTAAAGAAAATATGGTTATTATTTTTAAATAACTGTTCGAGGCCTAAATTTACAGATCGGAAACATAGGTCGTTCACCACAAATATTAAAATAAAATACAAACAACAGAAATGAAATTTGTGAAAGCTTTTCAAGGCTATCCAAAATTATATTAAGTGCGAAAACTTTCGGCAATACTAAATTTTTAAACTGAAATATGGAAATCAACACATATAGAAACAGAAAGAAAATTAAAAAGAACTTTTGTAACTACTTCCCAACGAATGAAAATTGTAAAAGACTACGAAAAGAATGCTGAAGTCGAAAAAAGGTTAAATACCTTTGGCATTTCTGGATAACTTTAAAGATAATATGCAATCCACGGGATTCATCTTGCAGGAGATACCTTATTTATAAATATGATTATACTGAAACCAGTTTCAAATATTCATCCTTCGGAAGTCTCCCATAGCGCTGTTGAAATGGGAGGGAAGTAAAAATTCCGATAATCGAATATCCAATAATCCGGCGCACCTTTCACCAGTATTCTTGCCGCAAAATAATGCTTCTAGCACTTCATTCGGCAATATTTGAAAAGGCTTGGCAGTTACTTTGCGGATATTTCCATTTTCGGTTAATTCTTTGTTTCTAACGTCCCCTTTATATGCTGTTTACTCTTTTTTTCAACTTTCATTCATTTAAATGATGACATCTTTAAAATGTTTCTAGCAACTCTAAAGTCTGCTTTTAGGCAATTATACAACATATTTTACGGTCTCTAAATCCTTTGAAAACTTTTGTATCATAACTTCCACTAAAAATAACAACCTCTTTTCACCTTATAAATCAATGAGTTATTCAAAACGTTAAGTGTAAATACAGTTCATTTGTACAAAGACCTTTAGGACAAGTTTCCAAGTTCAAAGTTTCATTAAGGACAACATTCCAAGTTCAGTCATTATAAAATATGGAGTTTTTATGGTTTAATGCTTGGAAATAAGTAAATCATTCAATTCTTCGAAATCATTGACAAAAGAAATTGTAGCCAAATACCATAAAGCTCTGTTAAAGAAGATATTATAAATTATATAAATTATATATAATTAAAGTATTAACTTATTGAAAACAAATGTAAGACTTTTTTTTCCAAAAAATCCATTAATTAAACTTTCAGAAAACGATATTAATGAACGAAGTCAAATTGCTAAAATGAACCAGTTGTGAAATATATGAAGATACTAGTACAGAATGACTTCATAATTGAAACCGCAAACTGTACTGGATCCGCAGGTAGGAAAAAAATGGAGCTTGACGGAGAAACCTGCAACCAAGATCACTTAGTATGAGGCTGTTAGATATTATAGATTTTTGAAATTCCCCGAAAAAAATATAGAGAAATGTTATGAGAAATGACGAATATTTATAGTTAACGGAATGCGTATTTTTAAAAAAGAAGAACGGAATCTTGTGAAGCAGACATCCCTTAAAGCTTCATTTCAAAAGACCACATGAATCTGTAATAATGATGATTTCAAAACAAAAATTATTTAAGTAAATTTCAAATATGAATAAATATATTTAATAACAAGCTTTTATAATTTAAGTCCTGTGGCAGAATTATTAAAGTGTGTTTTCTCGCCTGCATTCAATAGCGGAAAAAGTAGATTTTTTTTACATATGTTTAATAATCTCGCATTGCTAAAGTGTCTAACAAGTTGGATTGCTGTATTTGTTTATAAAATGCGTTGGATAGAAGAGAAACGATTTAATAATCTCAAGAACAAAGTCAGCAGCGGAATACGTTATACAATATCCTCGTCCTTGAACTTGGACTAGCGGCAACAAAGCGAAATCATTGAAAACTACTCGAGTGAGGTTAGGAGAAGGGGAATGAAAGAAAAAATAAACGAATAAATAAAATAAAATAAAAAGAAAGGCCAGCCGAACAGGAAGAGATGCCTGAGTTCTTGTCCTAACGTGGTCAGCAGTAAAATCGAACGCTGGAAACGGATTTTCTGATTCTGAGAACAAGAATCTATGGTGTCCTTTCCCCTCGAGGATTGAGGGAGAGAGCAAAAGGGTGCTATTGAATGATTAGTAAAGATTTCTCTTCCTGTTAAACTGCTTTTAGAAGCGTATTCTTTCTGTTGAGCTTCTTAAATTGTTTAGTTTACTTTTAGAAATATCAAATAATCTACTAATCTTACTAAACTCATTCATTTTGTATTTTTTTTGCTATTAAGTTCTTTGCTTTCGATATGAATAAATACCAAAAATATATTTTTTCTAAAGTACATTCTAGATTTGACTCTAACAATGTGAACTGTTTTAAAATTACTCTTATGTAATTTCTTGCCTCAGATTAATTTAATTAATATTTGAAAAATCCCATGAATTCGGTTGCATTTTTTAGAAAACTTTAGTTTTCCCTTTTTTATTGTAAACCGTGGGGCGAACTTTTTTCCATCTTTCAAATTTTATTTCAGCAAAAATTACTCAAACAAAATAATGTCTGCTACGTTAAAAAAAAAAAAAAAAAAAAAAAAAAAAAAAATCAGACTTACATCAAAAGATTAAAAGTAAATTTGCTTCCACGCAGAGGTAATCTAGATAAAGTTGCCACATTTATTTGGCTTGTCTTTGAGAAAGAAATATTTGCTATCATTAAGCAATGTTTCCAAAGTAAATAACGTAGGTTTGAATCCTGGCGAGACAAGTTCCTTATCTGACTTGCCAAGCAACCAAAAACTTGTACAAAGGGTTATTTAAACAGCAATTTTACGATGTTTTTCTACAGTGGTATTCCTTTAAATGAGGTGAACTTTTAAAGTTTTAAAATTCATCTTTAGACAGTTGAGACAAGAATTATTCTTGTTTTGCCTCAAACTACAAATATGTAATGCATAAAAAATGTAAGCGGTGAACAATGACAGGTCTACGGGATAAAAAACGGCATTGCATTTGGGCTAACCTACTAAGTTAGGCTCACCATTTGAGGATAGTGTAGAAACATTTTCCTTCTGGACTCACTTCCTTTTAATAAGAATTGTGTATTGATTTTCATGATTTTATCTTTTTTTGTCATTCATATATTTTTCTCCTCCAGTCTGTGAAAATGCTCGCTGTTGCCTTTGGAATGCTTTGCCGTAATTATAAAACAGGCTTACTTCTCTTCAAAAGTCTGGAAGAAGAATTATTTATTGAAAATTAATAGCAACCATTACTAACTGATTTATGTCTTTACTTCTTTTCGCTTTCAAAGAGGAAACTTTTTCGCATTCAATTTCAGTTAATCAAGTATTGTTTTTGAAGAAAAGCAAATGCTAGTATACAAAAGTAAAAGAGCGGAACTGCTGTCGTCTCATGGGCTGTCAGCCAAGACTAGTATCTAGCGAATATTACTGATAGTTGTCTCTGTCTTGCACGCTAACTTTCGCGACCCTGTGATTTATTTGGTAAAAAAAGGTCGAGACTTTCCCATTCGAGCAAAAAGCGAATATAAAGTTTCTAAAAATAAAATTAAGGACATGGCTTGCTTCTTGTTTATAAAGTTGGATCAAATCAGGTTCTCCAGTGCTATATTCAGATTATAGAGTTGCAAATTAGGTTCGCTAATGCTATATTCAGATTATGGAGACAAATAAGGAAAAGATGTCCTGAAATGGAACTATGAGAAATTTTAAGCCAGGTCAACCACAGTCTCTCATGATTTAGCAATTACCGCGCTTGAACTTCCGTAATGATAAATTTTTAAACTCTTTTGGAATATCATATACACACGAATATATATGTAAATTTATATCAACGTAATAATCAACGTTTAAGATCAACGTAGTTTACGATCAAGATAATTAAAATTAACTTTTACTGTGATATAAGAAATGTTTTCTCTTAACCTTTCGTTAGTTCATTCTAAATTGTTTTTTCTCTACATTTTTAATGAAAGTCTGGTATTAAAACTAGAACTTAAGGAAGACTATAACAAAGAAGTAAATTACAGCTTTAAAAAGGGATTATTTAGGTCACGTTATTTAATACCATGTAATCCCTTCTAAGTATTTTTAAGTGTTCATGCCTAGTAACTCTCTCATCACCTCGCTTGACAGGGTAATAGTTCTTACGTTTTCTTAGTTGAAAAAGAGCCAGCTTCATTTCTATCAAAGTACATTTTTAAAAAATAAAGTTCAAGGATTATTATTTTCGGTTTGCTCTGAGGACCATATTCTGTTGATTATAAACTGGATTTCATAATTTTTCTTTGTGCTATAAAGGAGCAGTAATACACAGGAATGAACAATTAATAAGCAAAACTGAAATAAATGCTTACAAAAGCAGTATATAATGAAAATAAAACTTTTATGTGCAGGTGCTCTAAAATCAAATAACGATATCAAAGGTGATAGTCAATATTGAAGATAACAGTGAAGACTTAGATATTCTGTAGAATTTGTGAATAAATAAAGCATAACGAGAAATTCCTTAATTTGACTTGAACATCAAATGTATTGTTAATGAATCAATATTGCAAAGCTAAATGTAACTAAGATTAGAGAGCTGTCACCTTCAAATTCAGTTAACTTAAAGTTTTGAATAAATCCTTCAGAGATTTTCTTTGAGACTGTCTTGCGTATTTGGGCTGAGTATGATGTTTGGAATTTATATATAGCCTACAGATATAGCAAATGTCATTGAAACGAATTGGGGCCACTTACGGACATGCTCAAATATTTAAGCCTTTATTTTAATTGGAAAAACGAATTTCTGGAATATACCACTAGTTTAAATGTTTATTAGATTTGTATCATTTGTAATTTAAAATAGGGCTACTAACGCATATGAATTTCTTTTAGTATTTTGAACTGAGATCTAAAGCAATTAAACTAATAAGAAATTTAAATATTAATTTAATCTAAAAATGTATCTAAAATGTAATTTAAATATTTCATATATAATACAGAATGAATTGAAATATGATAAATTTTTTGGGAAGACGGGAGCGCAACCGCTTTAGTTTTTATTCATAGTACTTTGAATAGTAAACATCAAATTCATTTGTTCCGCAATTATACTGAAGTAAATAATACGTGTGTGGATGTGAAATTTGTAAAGTTACTTTAAAACGCTTATAATGTGAGTCTCGCCGAAGGCATTATTGATGTTGTTTGATGTTTTTTACCTCGAAATAAAACGAATGACCTCCCCTCTTTTTTTTTTTTTTTTTTTTTTTTGGAACAGCTGAGAAGCCATTTAAAAAAAGACTGCAAGTGAGGCTCTAGCTAAAAGGCGGTTACGATAATCTGTCACCACCTGCATTTCTCCGCGCCGCGTGCTTTAGTGCTGTAATTAGAGGCACGCCCGGCTAGCACTCGGGAAGTCAGGGTTCAGACCCCGAAGAAATCATTATTGATTGTTCGTGTTTCCTATTCCGAAATAAACTTAATTATTCTGTAAAAGTCTGATTCTGCTTCCCTAAAATTCCTACTTATCCATAAATTCGAAATGAATTATATTCTCCTATTTTCTCTGATGCATTCCTTTTATAAAGAAATACAAAAAAAAAAAAAAAAAAAAATATTATGAAATAATGAATGATCTATTTGAAAAATGAAGGAAAAAAGAAATTTTTCAATTTTGATGGGAATACATGCCATTATATTACAGCCAATGATAAAAAGATGATATAAACTATTGATTATTTTATGTAACGAGAAATCAAATCTTTGAAAAGAGATTCAACACGGGATCTTGAACAACTGATTCGATATTCTAGCCATTATACGGTAAGATTGTAACTGACAAATATCTTAGACTGTTTCCTATAAAACCAAACTCATGACGAATTATCAGCTACTCTTCACTTCGGGCATGAGATATCTAAGCACATGGAGTATACAAATTTGGAGCAACTGAAAATAAATTGAGCTCTCCTCTGGAGTAGAAAACTGGACTTCAGAATAACTTGCTTTATAGTATATTAAATAAGTCACCGAGGGAAAAAAATTACATACACTAAAGTACCTTTACTTCCTTATATCCCTTTCCCACTTAATGGCAACTGGAGAAAGATTTAATGAACACAAATCTATGACTCCATGTCTGGTTATGATTTATTATCCACAGTTACACTTCAGACGCCAACAGAGAATATGAAAAAATATTTGATGTTGAAAATCACGAAAAATCTGATCTTTTGTCCAGAATTGATCAAGTCCACAAAAGGACCTCCGGAGTGGTGAACCGATGTGCTGACTGTTCAGAACACGTAGGAATCCCATTAATACGGATCATGAGTGTCTTTAATTTCTTATGTAATGTAAAATGAAAATGTAAAGTGAATCCAAATGTTCCGGTAGGAAAACATTTTCAAAGTATCTCTCATAAATAAGAATTACTGTAATTGTTGATGATTCGACATGAAATATCTCTTAAATAAATTTAACCATAAATTGTTTTCTAGAAAATCGTAACCTCTAGTAGGTGATGAAAAAATATTATTTTAACACATGCATTTTTTTTTTTCAATTTAAAATTTTATTGCATTACGTACTATTATGACATTTTAAAGCAAATATTTTAATTTCTTTGCAAAAATATAGAGAATGATTATATAAATAATTACCTATTGTCTTTAAGAAAAATATTTAAATTTTCTTTTTATGTTTGCCTTGCACACTTCACTTACAAATAGTATTTTTAAAAAATTTGCACAGTTTATACAAAAAGAAAAATTACAACCAATTTTTAAACAATAATGATAAGAAGAAGACACAAACAACAACAACAAACAAAAAAAAAAAATTTAGAAAGGACATCCAGAGTTTTTACAAAATTCTTCCTGAAATGTTAAAAGAAATCGTTACGGTTGTGCTGTTCTTGAACTCTGTCAGGCGATTATTTCTTCAAAGCCTTTAATTGAAAGAGACTTGCTGTGGTTTTTCACCTAAAACAAATACCTGTGAAGGTTGTCGAGAATTCACACATCATTTCCCAACTCACGCCCATTAGCGTGTCACTACTTTGAAAACAGTTAAAACATTTTACTTAAAAAAAATATGCAGCTACTGCCACTCAGAAAAGTAATGTACTATGTTTACAGTCTCTTTTTTGTGTAGTGTTAAAGACTGGAAACTAGTTGTATATAATTTTAGTTAAAGTTTTCTTTGTTACAACTTAAGGCAAAATTACACAAAACTGGCCCATCAGGCGTAAAAACAAGATACGATTTTTTAAAGAAAATTAAACTTGAAGGATATATATATATATATATATATATGTGTGTGTGTGTGTGTGTGTGTGTGTGTGATGTACTAGCTTTTGTCCGGAATAAATAGATTGTTGAAGAATTATCAGTGTAGTCGTAGCTTAAATTATCAGACGATAAGTTTTAAAAAACAGGATCCATTTATTATATTTCAGGAGAAAATAGCAGTTACAAAATCAGATATCCGAAGTAAATAAAAAGAATTACTAACCACTTTTTGTATGAAGTTTACTGCATCGTGACATTAAAGAAAAAGCCCCGATATTCCTTTTGCGAATCATTTTATAGCCTCTGGAAAGGCGGAGCTTCCATGAAATGACGTCAGCCTCGTCAGCCAATCCAGTTCGCTTGAAATATTTCCAGAACATTCTAAAACTGTACGTGTAGAAAAGGCGGGAAAAACAACTTGACTACGGGGCTGTGGATTTAATTCCACGTACTTTCAAATAAGAGAACGTCGCCATTAAAAATGAAAAGAACATACAGTTAAAATTTTAATTGTATTCTTGACTATGGAATTTTATTATTACAAATATATATATATATATATACGTTTGGGATTTTAAATCCATAGCTTAATATTTTTCCTCGCGCGCTGTCTAAATTTTAGCTGTTGACTGCACGAGTGAAATTGATAGAACTCTCGCCACTTTGTTTTATGAGAGGAGATGTAAGATGTTTTATAGATGTAAGATGATATAGATGTATTAATAGATGTAAGATGATATAGATGTATTAAGAGATATACGATGATATAGATGTATTAAGAGATATACGATGATATAGATGTGTTAATAGATGTAAGATGTTACAGATGCTTTATTAATAGATTAACGATCTTATAGATGTATTAATGTTTTATTAAATGTATTTTGTTCGAACATGAATTGTGATTTTGAAACTAAAGAACCCACAAAATTGGTATCAGAATCGGGATCAAATTACAAGCAACAAATAGAGGAATATGAAGCAATATTGGATGACAGAAGGAATATTTCTGTTAATAGTGAAATCGATGCATCAACTGCTCGAATTTTCAACGACTCTTCTTTTGCTGCTGTTGATGAAGATCATGAGCTAAAACAAAATATTAGTAAGTCATCAGTTCAATTTCCGTTTTCACAGTTTTCAAATATGTATATAAATTTTAATGATATTGAAAGTTTAATTTCTAAATTTGATGGTAATGCTTATAATTCTGTTGACAAATTTATTGAAAACTTTGAGGATATATCTAATTTGTTAAAACTAAATGAATTACAGAAACTGATATTCGCCAAAAGATCTTTGTTCAGTATAACTCTGCTCAGTTACATGAATTATTATCCAAACGTAAAATGCAGGAAAAAGAATCGCTATATGAATAGTTTTTGGTAATTAAAAATCTAATGTTCTAAGGGTAATATTGAAAACGCCGCTTTATTTGAATATGTTATTAATGGTATAAACGATTCTACATTTAATAAAGCTATGCTTTACGGTTGTAAAACTTTGACAGAATTTCAGGAAAAACTTAATATATATGAAAAAATTAAATTAGATAATGATAAAAACAAATCCGTTAAGCCTAATTCTAAAACCAGAAGCGACCATTTTGAAAGTAAAATAAAAACAAATATTCGTTGCTATAACTGCGGAAATCTTGGTCACGCGGAGAATTTCTGCAAAAATAAGAGCAAGGGAAAAAATGCTTTCGTTGTAATTTATTTGGACACGTAGCTGCAGAATGTATAAAAGTTAAGAGAAATATAAAAGATCTTGCCAGAGTGAATCATATATTTGTAAACAAGCAGTTGAATGATATGCATAAAACTGTATCGATAGATAATGTAGAAATAAAAGCTCTGATTGATACAGGAAGTGATATAAATATAGTATCTATTACCAATTACTTCGGTATCACAGTCAATCTGGGCGGCTCCAATGTAAACTATACTAAATTGTAATAGGATAACCAAAACTATAGGATAATGTGGAGTTGTAGAGTGTAAGTTATAAAAGTAAAGCAAAAAGACAACATTTTATTTCAAATTAGGCAAATATAATTATCGCATATTCAGTCGAAATGCAATTTTTTCTTTTCATGTCCACAATAGCAAAATTATTTCATTGGAAAATAAAAATATATTCATTGCGATATAAAATTGGGATCCAGATGGGGAATGTAATACTGTATATATTGAAGGAAATCATAATGGGTACTTAATAAAATACAGAAAAATAATTTATATAATTATAACAAATAAATAAATAAATAAAATTCTACTGAGAATTAACTTCTTTGTGGCATATTGGATAACTGAGAGTTTACTGGATTAATCTTTTAAATATAGTTTACTTATGAAAGAAAATTGTTGCGATATTGATATGAAAGATAATAGACTACAAGTTTCGACAAAAATTTCTCATTTATATATGTAAGAAAGTTTTTTTTTCTAAATTAACCACGTATCAGAAACTCTGAAGTTAAAATTAACTTTTAAATAAAGTCTTACACAGATATCTATTGCGTAATTAGATCACTTCCTCAAACAAAAATTTCTTTTAAAAAACTTTCACAACACTGGGTCGCTGTAGGTGAAGTTCATAACTCAGGTTTGCTCTACACTTTTATTGCAAGGTATAGAAAGGCCGCAAGAAGTAGGGTCACGGGCAACATGTGGCCAGTGTGTCATAGTTAGCAAAGCTGTAGGCTAAAAAACTTGAGGAAAACTTCACAGAGATATAAAATAGGCAATTAGTGTGAGGAATGCATTCAACTACCAGCTCATAACGAGTAAGGTCTTCTTTGAACCAGTGTGGCAAGGTCTTAAATTACCATAAAATATTCATCGACTGAATATCATAGAAAGGCTTGTCTTGAATCTTGTAAACGCTGATTGGAAAATGTGGTTAAAATAATTTTTATCTTTAATGAAATAAAGCTAATTGTAACAGTTGCTTAAATTTAGGTGTTTAAATAAAATGTAATAAAAAACACCGAAAAACATTTTCAAAATATATAAAATCTACCAATACAGAAAAGTATGCAAAATAAACGTATCATAGCCAGAAGACAAATCGTGGAAACATAGTTTTTTTTCAATTTGTTCATGAAATCTTTAGAATGAGATGCTTTAGAATATGATCTTGAACTATAATTTTCAAACCATATGCTAATTAAATTATAGCTTATGTTTTAGTTTTCAACAAAATATTTGGTTTTTTTATTATAGTAGTAATTATGTACATTACGTATGTACATAACTACATTAAAATTGTGTTATTGATCAACAGTTATTAATTATTAATAATCATATATAATAAATACCATTATTATATTTCATTACATAATCTTATCATAAGTATTATTATTACACTTATCACATGATCTCATTCAAAGTGCTAATTTTGAAGGGATATTTAATTATTTTCAGCAAAATATTATTTATATATTAATAATTTTTTACGAATTATTTAATACTATATATTCACTTTGACAATTAAAAGTCTATATGCATTTGCGTAGCGCAAAGTTTCGCCTGATAGTTTTAATTTTTATAGTAGTTCCACAAATTTGCTGTTTTTGCGTAAATTTTCGCTCATCGAAGGGTAAAAATAATAAATGTTAAGTCTTCTGTTTATGTAAAAAAACAAAATTTAATTTAATGATTATGAATTCTTCCAGTATAAAACTCGTTTTATATGATTGTAAACTAAATTATTTAGTGATTGTAATAGCACTGAAAATATAAGATGTGTTCTCCAGTAAGCGTACTTGAAAAATGCCTATAAATAATGCTACACCTTATCTGTGAAATATATTGGCTACAAATAGAATAATAAGTAGCTCCGTTTCAGAGAAACTTCTGTACACTTTACCTAGGAGTAGTAGTGTTGCTTACTTACAACTAACAAGAAAAATATATGTTATTTCTACCGAATAATTTTTAATGCTTTTGCGATCATCGGTTGTGCACCAAAATTTTATGCATAAAAATACTATATTGTATTAAAAAAACTTCATTTACCATCTTTTGTGCTGTTCCATTTTATTATCTTTATGTTATCCTATTGTTAGGTTAAGGCAGAAGCAGCACTGTTTTGTATTGGTCAAAAGGAAGTCAAAAAGAAATAACAACAATCATTTTTAATGATCCCAAGTATTCCGCTTGTGGTTTTTATTTAGTTTTTGTACAAGGATTTTCATCTGACTTTTAATTGTTATATTAAAACAAATTCAGATCAAAGCATTATGGCTGTTCATTAAAAGAAATTATACTAATGCACTAAATTCAATGAAATTCTTTGTCGCTACAATGAACATGATTGAAGTTTCTTTGTTTACACTTCAGACGTTGTGGTTGCAGTGAATTCAAGATGCAGAGATAAGTACGGAATCTTAAGATTAGACCTCTAAATGAAAGCACTTTTCATGATTTAAACACTAATTCATCTATATATGTAAAATACACACTTACACACACATTTTTATTAAAATTATTTTGGACTATCAAGTGCTATCCCAACGTTGCTCAGAAATAAAAAATCTGATATGTACACCACTGACTTCCTTGTACGGAATATTAAATTATACGCATTTTTTCTTCCATTTCATTTAAACTTATTGGATTGAATTAAATCTGCTTCGCCGACAGCGCATAAACCACAATAGAATAAATGCATTCTTTAAAATTCACTCTAGTATTTGTTTACCAAAGCGACACTCCGGCGCTAGATTCACTTAACAGTATTACATTTCGTTCATATTATAACTCATAATGCACAAAATTTATATCATCTAAAGAATAGAATTATCTAATCGTTGCCACATGTTCTATTCAAATACTATAATAAAGCTAGAATGATGTATAAAAGAAATTAAGCAAATAAAACAAAATAGAAACAATTTTTCACAGACGATTGAGTATTTCTCATTCAATTAATTCAGTTCTCACTTCGCGAGAAGGCAAAAATACATAAAAACTCAAAATATCTATATTAAAAATTACGAAGTAAATCTTAAACACTTATTTCCTCGAAAACCAGAAAGAATTAAGCATGATTTAATTGGCAATAATAAATGAAGGCGTTATCTTTGTTGTTGCGAAGCTAAGTTTCTCTAGATTAGCAACAAATCCACTAGTCTGCTGTTTCAAATGTAAACAATCAATGGTCGCCATCAAGAGAAGTATTAGGCTTAGCGGCACTTAAACGACTTTAAAATTGTTGATAATTCTAAAAATATTGCATACAGATTTACTATAGGCATAAAAACCTTAACCGGAAGATAAAAACAACATAATTCAATCATTTTTAAAGCAAAAAATGTACAATTTACAAACATATGAGAGTAAAGAAACTGAGATCACTGAGCCGGGTAACAGAGTGGATATATAAATAAATATATTTATATACGTTTGGTGCGGCCGATTGCAACCAAAGTACGAGGTGCACATCTACATGTTATACCAGTCCTATATACAAAATTTCAACGTTCTGAGGCTACTCGTTTTTGAGTTATGCGAGATACGTACGTACATACGTTCGTACAGACGCCACGAAAAATTCTCTTCAGAATTCATTTTAAAGCAGTTTTATAATTTTTTTGGAGGAAACGAGTCTTTTATTCTATCCTTACGTACAAATATCACGCAAAAACATTGTTAAATTGCATTCAATAGCGGTCAAAATGGATATTTTCTTTGAAATATTCTGCCTAAAACTTTTCGCGATTACAATACTTCCTTTTTACTTCGTACAAAGAAGTAAAAATCAAGATGCGTAGCCGAAATCAGCACACGAATACATGAATAGAAAATCTCACTTATTTGTGATAAAATTTTTGTAAGAACAGCGTAATTTGATTTTCATTTAAACAAATAATGTTAAAGAATGGGCACTCTGTTTTCTTTATATTTCGCTTCAAATCTGGGCTACTAAAAGTCAATTACCCGCAAGATTGAGTAGTACGATTTATAAAGATTTGTCGCCTCTAGCAGGGAAAAAAGACACAAAATTGATTTCGACCAGTGACAGTTTTACAGTAGGGCATAAAAAGAAAAGAAGTGCAGATGTTTAAAGATTAAGAAGAGTAAAGAGGGAAAAAATGGAGTTGTTTTTTAGAGTTCAGGTCATGTGGCTGAATTTACGACAGATTGAAATTTTATATACTAGCTGCTGGCGCGTTCAACTGCCTAAAATAGTTATCATAAAAAAGAAAAAATGTGCAAAGTTTTTAATGAGGCCAGCTGATATAATTTCACGGATGCACCCAGTAATTAATAATAAGAAATAACCGTATTTATTGCATTTAAACCTTTTATTTTGTTAATCAGTAATAGATATATTAAATTTAAAAAAAAAAGTAAATAGCTTTTGCTTTGCCGAAACGCACTTTTAAGGTAAACGCACTTTTACGCAAGGAAGATAAAAATAATTTACACCAGGGCAGTAGCAACGCATATTTTTTAAAATGCAAATTTTTTTATAAATTTGAAAAAATGATATCATAAGCTTTGACGAGTGGCAACATATTTCTTTTAAATCACCATTTTTTTAATTATTTGAAACATAAATATCTTACGCTTTCTAGAGAGGGGGCAAAATTTTGCTTTTAAATCGCTGAGTTTGTTAATCAGAATTCCTTAATGCAAAATATGAAATAAATAAAAACCGCATTGAAAATTAAAAATTCCGGCTTCGAGCTGCAGATATTGGATGGAGGACTATGTGTATTAAAATATTGTGGCTCTAGATGACGTCATTTTTACTCAAAGCGAGGTCCGTGTAAACATACATACAGGATTCTTCATTATTTAATAACAGAGATATCTCTCTAATTTTTTTAACCAATATGTCGACTTATGAAACAATCCAACTGGTGGAGTTGAGAGGCTATACAGAAAAATATTTAAACTCACGAATGGGAAGAACTGAAAATATTAGAATATCTTAAATTTTGACTTTAAGACTATTTTAAATTTTAAATTAAGATTTATAAAATGTCAGTATATTTAAAATACAGCATTAATGTTTTGTTTATATTTTCTTCAAGTTTCTCAGAAAGGTTTTTATATGAAAATAAAGCACTTTAACGAATTTTTGAAAAATTTGTAACTTAATTTTACTCGATATCTGCTGTTTTACTACCCTCTATGTTTTAATGTATGTTTAGTTTATGCAATTATTCTGCGTAATTAAACGAAAAGTTCTGAAATTTAACAATGAAGGGTAAGTAACTAACTTACGATAACATCATTATTTTAGTAAAAGCCTGTCACAGAACGTTGAGTTAACAACATCCTGCGTTTGCAAGGAAAATATGAAATAATCAAGACCAGGGTTTTGAAAAGTCATTTTTAAAACTATTTTATTGCAGTTTTATATATATGTTACTGTGAAAGACCGAGATTTGGAGAATATCGACATTCTCCGGTGAATGTCAACATTTACATAGTCGCTTGGTGCATGTCGAAAGTATTTGACAAATATCTTTATTTCTGACTTACACCGGCAAATGTCGACATTCATCATGCATTAATGGTGAATGTTGAATACGTCGGAGATTTGCATTTTGTTCTCCGTATTTCAGGCGCCATAAAACTTAAAGGGAGACTTAACGTTTTCGCCTGTCTTACTAAGAGGTGTAACCATTCCCTGGTGAGAAGAGTTGTTCGTAACTCTATAGAGGCGTTTTCACTGCGTGACATGTAGCTTTTGATTCTAACGCGAGAAGGGCTACTCGATATTACTTGACTTCTTAATAATGACAGCAGTCGTGCTTGGCAAAATGTTAAGCATTTAGTTTTAAATTTAGTCAATGAAGAACTTTTTTTTTTAATTTTGCATTTATACCGTATATGTCAAAAAACCTTAAGTAACAGTACATGTAAATAAACTTTTGAACTTAAACAATACATTCTAAATTAGAAAAGAAAATAATACAAAAAAACTTAAATATGTGATTGAAATCTTATTTATTGCAACAACATAAACTTTTATGACATTTTGAATTGCACAAGAGTCCCTTGCTTTTACAATTGCATTTAGTTGTGGAACACTTCCTTTTGCAGTGACAGCGTGTATAGCCTTGCCCTCTACTTCTCGAATTAGCTGTAGTTGCTTCTCTCAGCGACATTACTTGAGAAGGAATCTCATCTACAGAAAGTAACTTTTCTTTACAAATTACGAACTGATTACGGGTATGAAGCTACTTGAAGGCGTCATTTTTATTTGCTAGTTTATAAAAGTCGGAGTCTTATTTCAACAACAATTGCCAGAACAAAATTTGGGTCTTTATCTTCAGTGCTATAAACTCTATTAACTCATTTGGAATGTTTTTCCAGTGTTATGTCTCTATCAATGGCTATTTTAATATGCTTATCTCTGACCCTGACAAATCTTGTCAATAAGTGAAGAAGTCCTGAAAGTTTTTCTTTCTATGCAGCTATAACTTCCATGGCATTTCTTTAAAAACTATATTATTTTCAGTCACTTATAGAGCTATGTTCATTACTCTAAGAAGCACATTATTCTAACGCAACTTTTTCTTTAGATGTTAGTAAGCGTTCTTACTTGCCAGTTGCTGATTCAGTCTTGAAGAGATTTCAGAATCATTCCATTCGTATGAGTAACTATTTTCATGTGCTTACTCAAACTCTTCCATTTATTACATTTATCAGATATGATATTATAAATTTATTACCAAACACCGATAAAAAAGAAACCAAATAAGCCATCTAATGACTGAAGGTTATTTCGTTATTTTTAAGTTCTTTTTAAGAATGATGAGTTACTAAAAAATACCGTCCACTTTCAACTTTAGGAAAAGCGATTTAGATAAATTTTAAAAGGCCCTATGGTTTCCCAGTTTGGCCATTTAGCTACGCCTGATAGATAGAAACTTAGCTATGCTAGGATTTACCATCAGTAACATTTTCACTAAAACAATGACCAGATGTTAACTTGTCACCTTATTGAATATCTCTTTTTTGCCAATAGCAAAAGCAGAAAAATTTCGATGCTCAAAGTATTCTTGCGCCTTTTATTGCTAAGCTATTTATTAATTCTCAGCGATTTCGCAAAATATTCAAATTATTTTTCTTTCTTAGGTTTTTCACGATTTTTAGATCTAGTTTTGTGTGTGACCTTTCTTTTTATTTTTTTCATTATCGTCCGTTCTAAGAATTATGTATGAAAGCATAACTGAAACATATTCTTTAAATAAAAACGCGTTAGCTGTTCAAATATTATTTATTATAATATTTAAGTACACAGTAGAAATAACAAAACAACAATAAAGAAAATTTTAATCTTCCTAACTCAAATGTTACCAAAAGGTATTCAATGTTTTAACAAAGCTGGATAAAATCGGAAAGAGCCCTCTAAACGTCACAACGTTAGGCAATAAAAAAATGGTTACTCCTTTCTTCTTGGAAAAAAAAGCGCATATCAAGCATTTAATCAGAGTTTATAGCAGTTACAAATTAATTAAAAATATTTAATTATTATTTTATTGTATCATTTAAGTTGTGGCAAATGTATAAAGTAAAGAATGAATTAATTGTTTTTATTTGTGCTTTCTTTGAGAATGACACCAAAAACATTAATAGAGGTAAAATAAAGAGTAATCAAGTTAAAATGGGAATGGATAAAACTAAATCAACAAAAAGAGTAAACTAGTCGAGGGGGGTGGTTTTAGAGCTCTCAAAACATCTTGGTTATTCAGAGTAGTGGCCCCTTTTTATTCGGAATCTAGGGTGGTCGTCTCCCTTAAAGAGGCTACTGACTTCCATATTGAAGCTCTTCTGTTCTTTTAAATACTGTTGAAATTTACTCAGACATTATTTATTTATAAAAAGTACTGCAGAAGCTTCAAACAAAGTAGCTTTAGGAAGATTCTTCGTGGTATAATGAAGTATGCTCTTATTTTTAATATTTTTACTAGCTTGTATTTAAAACAAGGCAAAAGTGTATACTGTAAAAATTTTTAATTATGAAAATAAAGATTTAATTTTTAAACACATTAGATAAAAATAAGGTTTAGTTAAGGAAACTAGAATTAAACTTTAAAAATGTTACCGAAGCAGCACCGAAAGTGGTAAGTAAGTTGTTTAATGTTCGTTAGAAGTAAAATCGGTTAGTTATCACCTAATAAATAAACTCCCAACCTTTACTGGTACACCAAGGGCCGAATAGCCAAAAACTGCCGAGTACTAGTAGCTCTACTTTGGTTTGAACCCAGGCGAACGGGATGACTGCATGATTCGTTTTCGTGGTTTTCCCTAGGTAATACAATTAAGTTGCCCTTAAAAAGTCTTGACAAAGGCATTCCTTCCTTATTAAGATGCATAAAGTCCTTTACTAAGACATCCCTTCTCTTAGGCAGATAGCTGTGATGTGCTTTGCTACAATCAGCTAAACCAAATTAAACTAAACCGAAAACAAAACGTTTGGAAGATAAAACCTTGTGTGCTTTGTCATTTTTAAATAACGAAACAAGAAATTATTTTTTAATGACAGCTATGGATGGCACTAAACTATATTCATCAGAAGATAGCTCGCCTTAAATCTGTTTCGGCGTATATAGGATGTTTTTATTCATAAAAGTCATCATAGTAGATTCCATTAATTTTTCACGCTCGAAAACCTAAGAGAATTTTTGTAGATTAATGAAACTAGCCATAAGGCTGCAGTAAATTTTGATGTGGAATTTAACTCACATTTTTTCGCCTTAATTTTCTAAATTAACGAAAGAAGAATAATTATCCCAAAGGGGTAATTTGCCTTGAAGGGCTATTAATTCCGATTTTGGCATTTTGCGTTGATTCACTATAAACGGCGAATCACTTTTTAAATTCTTTCCACCAAATATTAGGCCCTGTATTATGCTTAAAAAATTAAATAGTGAATGATCTGCATAAATGTATGTATGTTTCTCGCATTGTGATAAAACGAGGGTACCTAGAGCCATCAAACTTTGAATAACGTACGTCCCCACTCGAATATGGGTATCTGGAAGCCCAAATTTGAAATTTGGAATTTGTTTTATTATATATTTCATATTTTTAAAAATATTTATGAGTTTAAGAAACTGAACGATTTCAAACGAAGCAATGTCAACACTGTACGAAAAAAAAGTAAAAAAAAAAGGGGAGGACATTTTTATCTCCAGCGCGCGAGATTGGGTATTGGAAATTTTAAAAATATGCTCTTTTAAATATTTTATGATATTGCTGTTGAATTGAATTTTATGGTTTAACGTTGAGGAACGTGATATTTAATAAATAAAGGTAACAAACAAAAAGTTAAAAAACGCCCCTTTGGGCGTAATATAAAATCTGAAAGCTTTCAATTTTTGAACTTTTTTTTTTTTTTTTTTTTTTTTTGTATTCCGATTATTCTGTTTTTGATTCACTTCGAGGACTTTTATTTGCCTACTAATTAAATTACTCATTATTGTCAAGGAATTGGATAAAAATGTAATGTTCCTCACTTCTTGGTCTATGTTGAATGTAGAGATACCTAATGTACTGTGGGACGACTTATTGCTGAGTTCACGTTATAACAACAAAGTCTACAGAATGATTAAAATACCCTTTATTCACTCAAAGAAATGATAACAGATGGCCTCTTCTGGGATGTACAGGGAAGCCTCCACTCAAGATAAAAAAATAAGAAACTAATCTAATACTAAACTAAACTGAGCTGAAGCTAGACACAAGTACCTAACGTAGTTGACCCTTAATTTAATTTAGCCGGTGATTATCAACAGGCACATACAATATGGCCGAGCGTAGTAGGTTTAAGAACGAAGTAGATTGATGGTAAACACGCGCTACTAAGGACTCCTGAGCTCTCTCTTATTGAAGTAACCTTCCTTAAATACTCATTTGCGTACAACGCGATACTAAAATCTCATCCTGGTAAGGAACAGTAAATGGGAAACGAGAATAGACAGTAAACCGTGTTTAAACTTCTAATAACTGTTAGAAACTTAAAGTAACCGCTACTAAGAATATGTTCACTTTTTAATTAAGATTTAAGTTCCCTTTGAATTTCAAGAAATCTGGATCTTTTGAACCTGAAATGTCAAAAAGTTCTTTTATTACCCAATCAGAAATTAAATTGCAGCAAGGTCTTTATTATAACCTTTCATCACTGGTGAGTTGAAACTATTTTTTTTTATTCTTTGACATTATCACTAAAACGAATAAAAACTGTATTTAAAGTCATTGTTATTTGTACATAGGTTTAAGGCTACATTATGTTGTGCATTCATTTAACTTGTTACATTTAAGTTTTATCCGAAATAAGAGGTGTGGAGAAATGAACAGTTAGGATTATAAGGTAGCTTATGTGTCAGTTTAGAATCCAAAAATGTAATTTTGAGAAAAAAAAAAAAAAAAAAAAAAAACTCGAAACAATAAAATTTTACATTGCAGAGTTTTTTTTTTTTTTTTTTTTTTTTTGTGGTTACCGTTTACAAAGCATAATAGCAGTAATTATTTTCAACCTCTTCTTTGTACTTTGCTTTTAAGCAGTTGACAGTTTTTAGCGTTACGTTTTTTTTCATCTCGAGTGTGGCCTATTCTCAAAAATCATTTTTACCTTTTAGTAAGATTTCGTATTTTCATAAGCGGAACGGATTTAAAAGCATTCAGCACTTCTTTGAACTTTTGTTGCCTCTTTTAACGAAATCAGCGTTGCACGAAATTTTTGAAAGAGAACATCTAAGATGAAACATGTCAAATCCTTAAATCTTTAACGGACTTAAGAGTGTTTCCCTCACATTATGCTGTTAACACTAATATGTATCGATAAACATATTTAAGCAAACTTAAGTGCAAATTAATTTTGCCGCTAATCCGTTACCTGCTAAAGTTTCACGTTCCGCTGCCAATAATAATGCGACGTAAAAATGTAACACATAATCCATTATCGTGTTTTTTATGTTACTATTTCATTTTTCTCCGGCAGTTTTTTAAATTATAGTTCTATTGCAGATACTAGAATCCTATCTGTATATGTTTTATTATTTATTTTACATGTATAAGATGCTCGAAAAGAAAGCAACTTCTGTGATGTTTCCTTAAATACAGTTCCAACCGCAAAATTTCTAAAAATAAAGCTCAAATTTTCATAAAAACATTCTGAACACCCATGTCAGCTGAAACTGGAGAAACAAAAATTTGCATTTTAATGCCGGCTCTTTAGATTGGTCTGAAATCAAATTTTTTATGCCTTTCCATACAAATTTTATAAAAAAATTAAAAACTTTTCATTAAAAAATAAAGGGACCAATCACTAATTTAATGATAAACCCTTTTCATGAAGTATAAAAACCTTAATCACCAAAAGAAATAACTTTTGTAGATGCTCCCTAAATGTTTTCTCAAGTGATTTAAATTTAAGTAAATAACACGAAGTAAAGTCGCCTAATCCTTTTAATCTGGTCTCTAGTATGTCAACGATTCTGAATATACAGATATAGGCTTTTGTTTTTAACTCAATAAAATGATATGAGTATTCGAAATTTTTATTTCGAATACTATAACTAAGCGAAATTTTTATTCTAGAAGAATCAAGTAAGAAGAACAATTCGTTTTTATAGATAATTTGCCATGCGCAGTGTGTAACTGCTTCTTAAAAATTTATACTTTGTCTTAAGAAGCTCTATACTAAAAGGTACATTCTACCTTCTTCCAGCATGCCTTCGTGGGGTAACGTTAGCACACTCGGCGCGTATTCGAGAAGTCCAGGTTCGAGTCCCGACTACGGCGTTGCATATTTTTCACATCCCCAGCATGAAAAAAAATCCTAATGACTCTGCAGTACTATACCTAAACTAATACCTAAGGGAATAAAATATGTAGGTACTATTTTTTTCTAAGCTTCCTGCACATATTAGCAATTAATAAAAAATTGGATGCAACTCAGATATAATGAAATATCCTTCAGAAGAAAACATAACAATTTTATCGGTAATTTTCATTTTATTTTTGGAAGTCTTAACAGGATGGCCAGCAAGCAACACAGCGTCGTCGATTTTTAGAAGCCACCAGCTAAATTCTTACAAGCGAGAACCGAGTGAAGGTAAATACATCTTTGAATTTTTAATAACTTATATGGGATGTCAAGTGTACTAATACCCCAGAGCGCATCTGGAACTAAGATCCATCCTGGAACTAAGATTACTTAATAACAATCATAGTTCCTAAAAAGGAATCCTTTGCCTTGCGTTACGCTTTTTTATTCAACAGGTTTTCATCCCTTACGCATCTGTATCATTTTTTTTCCTGAAAGAGATACTGTCATTCATTTTAAAATTTCTTCCAGGGGTTAAATATTTTTCTCATTTTACTTTCTAAAGCAGTCTCTATGAAGCATAATTAAACTCTGCTTTTACTCAAAGAAAGCTTTTTATATTTTTTTATGACATTTTCAAGCGAAAATTTTATTTTTGGTTTATATATATATATATAATTTTCGTTCTTGTCACGTTTAAGGATTTAAAAACATGATAAGCATTCTATCATATGCTGTTATGCCTAATCTCGTCATTTATGCTATATAATTAAATACTTACCGCGGTACAGCTTTTTCAGGTTTTTGTGCGGGGAATGATAATTGTCTGGCATTATTGTTACTCCACGGTTCTTCAAAATATATTTTATCTTCGCTTTTGAAAAAGACTATTTCAACCTTTAAGTTTTTATTTGTATGGGACAGATGTCGGCAACCTTTTGAGGCGGAAGAGTCAAAAATTACAATTTACAAAATTTCAAAGTTTTTAAAGAGCCACCAAATTTTTTCTTGCCAACAATAAATAGTACTCGCATAAACAAAGTTTTTTTGATAAACAGAAACTAATCTATTCATTCATAAGAAAAAAATTTCTATTTATTCATCAGAAAAATTTCTATTTATTCATAAGAAAAATATATATTTATTCATAAGAAAAATATATATTTATTCATAAGAAAAATATATATTTATTCATATATAAATAGTGTTTTTCACAACAAATTAGATAATATATATATGGCATTATTAGATAATTACTTATTATTTAAGTAAAAAATGTAAATAATTAAACATTTACTTACAACACTAACTCGTACTTCAATAAAAAAACAATTGAGTTAACAAATTCAATGGGAGCGATGGCTTTGCATGGTTTTAGAAAGTTTGGATAAATTTGGCTCATAACTGGTTGTTATCAGTTTTAAACACGACTCTAAATTTTTATTTGTTAGTTAGCTTTTTACTGTACTTTTAATTATATTCATGCAAGAGAACGCTTGCTCGCAAAAATATGTCGATCCGAAGATAGTCAGCACTCCAAATGCCAACTTCTTCACCTCACTGCAGCAATCTGGAAGACTATTCCATGAGTTGAATATACGAGTAAATGCCTCAACTCGCGGCATTTCGTTTAAAGCTGACCACTTTTGTTGCATTACGTACATTCATTTGTGGACCTCCAACTCTTCCGACTTGCTTTTCAACTCTGTAAATTTTCCACTCCACAAAGCTTTACTTTTTAAATCCATCAATTGCATTTTTAGAGATTCAGTATCAATTCCAAACGGCTCAATGTGGATTTCGTTACTATTTGTGTTGAGAGGATTTACTATGAATGCTAGAGTGGTTTTGTTGGTTTTGAATTGCTCAAATCTGTCAGCAAATTCATCTTTAATTTTTTTGTAACTGTGCTGAAGTAATTCGTGTCAACAGTTGCAGTGGTTTTATCGCGATAGTGCTTTAGAAATTGAGAATGAATTAATTTACCGCTCTGAATATCTTCTGCAAAAGTAATAATTTTTTTTTTTCAAAACAAACCTATTCTTCTTCTAAAACATAGGCTGGTTTTCCCTTTCCTTGCAATTTTAGATTCAGCTCATTTAATTTCGCTGTGACATCCACCATAAAGTAAAATTTTTGCAACTATTTGTCGTTCTCTAATTCAGGGTGATTAATGCCTTTTTCATTTAGGAATGTATTTACTTCATTGAAGCACAAAGCAGAACGTTTCAACACCTTTCATTTGAAAAGCCATCGCACTTTATTGTGAAGAAGGTAGTCGGAATACTAAGTCTCCATTTCCTTTAAACTGACGATGGTACAGTGCTTTTGACAAAATGCTGTTAACAATCTTGATTACCAAATTCATGACCTCAGCTATTTCAGCCAGAAATGTTTGGGCACAAAATGCTTCTTGGTGCATTATGCTGTGAAACGTAAGAATTTCGTGGTTTATTTTGCTCTAAAGAATCGTTGTTGACACTTTATTTTTCCCTGTCATACTTCTGGCTCCATCAGTTGCTATTGAAACGATTTATTTAAATCAATCTTATTGTCTTCAAGGCATTTTTGCAAGGTATTCGCTACATCTCCTCCTCTATTTTGTCCCGTGATCGGTAGCAATGCTATAAGTTCTTCTTTTGGGTTTTGGGGAAACGTATACTGTCAAAAAGTGCAACTTGTGCCGTATCTTTTATGTCGCAAGACTCACCTATAGCAAGTGATAAGGCAGAAGAAAGTTAAATATCTTCCACCTGCAAATATGTTACATTTGAAGACATTTTAGCTATTCTATCTTGTACTGTTTTAGCGGATAGTGGCAAATCTTTGATTTTTTTAACGATTTCTGGTTTATTTTTGAAATCACGAAACAGTTCTTCAGATGCAAATATGAAGCAATCTTTGACATACTCACCATCTGTGAATAGTTTGCCTTTTTCTGCAATTTCTAATGACACCGCAAAGCTTGCCAGATTAACATTACTTGCGGATTGAGTCCAGTTACTTAACATGGAACTTGATTGCTGTTTTTGTTTTTGGAGCTCGTCGACAGCGTTTTTTTCGTTCTTCGCCGGCTGGATATTTACTAGCAAACTGAGTATGTTTTTTAGTGAAGTGTCTCTCTAAATTTGATTTCTTATTGTGTGCGAGTTTTTAGTGGCAAATGAGACAAGTCGGAAGGCCATCTGAGTTGCATATGAAGGCGAAAGACTGCGTCCAATCTCGATTGAATTCTCGATGCTCTTCTTCAGTTTTTCTTTTTCTTTGGATAAAATAAATAATATTTGCGTATGGAACTAAAGAACCGCAGCTTCACATCCAAAGAGCCGCAGGTTGCCGACTCGTGGTATGGGATGTTTCGGGAGCTTATAAAATTTAAAAACTATGCTACATTCCTAAATCAAACCATATTTTAAGTAACTGCCTATTATTCTTAAATAGCTACGTTTTCTCAAACTATTCTAAAGTAATATGCTCAGATATTTCATATAGAAGGAACGCGCAAAAGATTTGAGTATTACCTATACATCGTGAACCATCGATAAGCAAGAAAGGGAGCATAATGGAAAGCTCTTACCTCGTTAAAGGTAATCCAAACACGATGTATGAAAACACAATTTTATGTTCAAGCGTTTTATTTACAGCTGTAAGAAAGAAAGAGTAGAAAGCGAAACAAGCGCTAACAACATTTTTTCTTTTCAGTTAGAAACGCGAATGTTTTACGTAACAGAGACTTTTTATTGTTCGGAGTGTTCGAAAATGTCAAATGCATATTTTTAATCACAAGTATGAAGGGAAAAAGGACGTACATCTTTTGCTTTTCGTTTCGACGAACAATTCCACATTTCAGTTAGTGTTTAAGTTTTGAATATAATAAATATAAATTCGTGTTTTAAGAAGTTTCTTAAATAATAGAATGTAGAGCATCTGCCAAACTGATTCTAAATTAACTATTAATATAAGCCATGTATTATATAAAACTTCAGCAGCTTAATTTTCATAAAACTGTCCATGAATGATTTAAATAAAATAATAAAATGTGCAAATAACTATTTATATGTAAGATAAAATTTTGACTTTGATATCCCCTCAGGTCACCTTTTTCATTTAATTATACAATTATAATTAAACAGAAACTTTGATTAAACTAATAATAGTAAAACGATACGATATCTTTTAGTTAAGAAAAATAGTACCTTCAACATTTTTAACCTAATGTCAGTAGCATAATCATAATCAGGGTTTCTTAAACTTTTTGAAATGGGGACCTCATAATATTTATGAAAATTTTGTGGGACCTCATAAGCATTGCGCTAAACCGATACACGCGTGAGTGAAACTGTCCGTTTCTTCACTTGCACTGTAATATACTATTGCAGTTTTAAGTCTTTAATTTTTAAATGTAAAATGAACGTTTCTATTACTAAAAAAATGCTTCGAAACGTTTTCGTTTTTTCTTTGTCTGTATTGTCTTATCTTTATCTGTTTTCAGATACATTATGTAAAAATATTTGGTAGTTGTAAAATTATTATAATAAGTTAAAGAAATATCAAAATTGCTAAAATTTTTGGCGACCCTTTACTGCAGGTCTCGCAACTCCAACTGGGGTCGAGACTCACAGTTTAAGAAACTCTGATCATAATTATCTCTGTTTTCACGCTTGCTTCTATCTTGCTAGCATGTTCTCCGTTTCTCTTTTTCACCTCTTTTAATACTATAAATATATGAAACTATTGAATATTGGCTACGTGTTTTATACCGGTTAAGCTATTTGTACTTTTAAGAATGCCAAGCATAAAAAAAAGTTTATCAAGTGACTATAACTGTATCCTCCTTGTAACTATCCGGCTATCATCATCATCATCTGCGACAGACTCCAAATGGTAGCGTCATTAGATTATTTTGATGCTAGAGACGTGAAAAATGAGAAATGCCGTCGTCGTCGTCGGGACTTGAACCTACGACTTTGTGGTGTAACGGCAGCACACTCGGCGCGTACCTCTGGAATACGCGCCGAGTGTGCTGCCGTTACACCACGAAGGCATGTTAAAAGGAGGGAGAAAATACCTTATATATTTCTCCTTTAAAAGAACGACTGAGGATTAGGGAGCCCAGTCGCCACATCCTGGTGGTGAAGAATTATCACCCACCACCTTTCAGTTGAGGCGCCACTGTAGAGTCATTAGGTTAGTTTGCTGCCTTAGACGTGAAAAATGAGCAAAGCCCTCGCGGGGACTCGAACCTGGATCTCACGAATACGCGCTAAGTAGTCTAGCGTTAAACCACGATGGCATGCAGAAAGGAGGGAGAAAATTCTTTATAAAGTAAAGTAATATTTTAATGAATTTTTTAAAAAACTTTTATCTATTTTTTACTTTGTGTATTATCCTTTTTACATGTAAATGAGTAATAATTTTGTGTGCATTTTTAATGCATTGCAACTAACATCATTTCTTACTATCTCTGTCTCTGAATAACCACTTCAAAAAAATTTAATATTGCAAGATAAATATTTTGGTAGATTGCAAGATAATTATCTAAGGTCTCTTTTCTCTCTCAGCCCTTCTACCTATAATGTTCCTGCTAGAAATCGCCAGAATTACAGTAAAATGTTATGACTCCTAGAATTGATGCAAAATAAACGATGCTACTATCCTAATCATGATTAAATATTTTTTATGTCCATCGACATAAAGTAAAATAAAAAAGTATAAAATTGGAGAAACTTTGTAGTGTTCTGCAGAAATAATAAAACAACGAAGTGTACTAGAAATGCGCTTTCATCAGCTCATTTACTTCACCGATACAAGAACTGCAATTTGAATCAAAGCTTGTTACGACAGGAAATAATATTCTATGTGATACTAAAACCATAATAGAATTTTCAGCTAATATTCCGTAATCAAAAATTGAATGTACTATATTTTTTTTTAAATTCATTTATTACTACACTCATACTTAAAATGCCCACCAGCGGCCGAGCGGTAAAGTCGCTGAACACTGGTAGTTCGGTCCGAGGTTCGAATCCCGCGAACGGGCTGGCTGCATGGGTGTTTTCGTGGTTTCTCCATGTGTAACGTGTATACGAGCCAGTTTTCCTTAGAAAATCCTTCACGAAGGCATCCTTTCCCTTAGGCAGATAGCCCTAGTGTGCTTTGCCATAATTAAATACACCACACACCATACTTAAAACTTAATTAATTGAACAAAACTTCATTTACTTCGCCTTCCGATTTCCATTGTAATGCAATTTAATTTCTCTTCTTTGACATCAGAGTTGGAAAATTATAAATGCTGTTATAATTATTAACTATTTATGATAATTGTTCAGACAGGTGTTCTGGATGTCATTGCTCACTCACGTTTTAAAAATACTACTGTCTAATGCATTTTGTTTATTGTGTTTTGCTAACTTTGATCAATAAAGATAAAACCGCTCAACTTCCTTGTTTGCTGACATCATTATTTTGAAATTTATTTCTTTTATACGTTGTTGAGATTTTCTTAGAACCGCACTCCATTATTTATTCCTTTTTAAATAAAGTGTGCATATTTTTTACTTTTTTCCCTGCTAGAAATATGCTTGAGTTTTTTTAATAGCTATTTATACATCTTTAGGGGATCTTGCAGTATTTCATATTTGCCTTTTGCTTTACTAGAAATTCCGGCAAGTTGCATTCTATGTTATTGTTTCCTTTAAGGTCTTGTGGAGAATTAATTAAAATAAAGCGAAGAATATTAACTTTTAAAATAAAACAAATGCAAGAATATAATGTGGCACTGTCTAAGGGCATTAACATTCTCGTCATTTTTTAACAGTCTAGTACAAGTATTTAGAACTAGCCAACATATATTATTACGCGAATTTTATTTTAGATGTTGAATACAGTCTACTGCTTTTTCAATCTGATTTGCTTAAGCTAAAACTGTTTGTAGTTGAAATAATTTTACTGGCAAATATTACTTATTTGAGTTTTAAGAAGCATCTATATGTACATATAACGGGATTTTGGAATCGATCTGAAATCTACTGGCTTCGAAGAGAGTGCGATTTTTCGAGCGAAAACGTTTTGAAGAGGAAAGCATTTCAATATACTGCATTATATAGTTATCCTACGAATGCGCGCTGGAGATAAAAAAAAAATAAAATAATTAAAAAAAAAAAAAAAATCCGTACAGTGTTCCTACTGCTGGCTTTGAAATCGTTGAGTTTGTTAGTTAAAGAATTCGTTAAAGTTTTACAAAATGTGAAATAGATAGTAAAACATATTCAGAATTCAGGCTTCCAGGTGCACATGTTTGGGTGAAGGATTACTTTATTAAAAATTGGATGACTTTAAGTACTGTCGTTTTTTCACAATGCGAGAAACATACATACATTCATGCAGATTCTTCATAATTTAATTTCTTTCAATATAAGACGGGGTGATACTATATATATATATATATATATAAACTTATTTTTCCTAGTTTATGTAATAAATAATTTATTCCAGTTTAGATTTAAGAGGAATGACTTTTTTAAAATAACGCATTATAATTTATCGCTAATTAAAAAGATTTTCAGGGATTCCTGATTTCTTTTAGATTTTTGAACTCATACTATAAAAACAATCACAAAAGTATACAAAATGCAGAATTTAAAAATTATTGTTCAATGACATCCTTACGTTAGATTTTATTAAATCTTTGAATGTGCCCCTCAAATGAATTATTTAGAAAAGTATTTGCAATCTAAACGGATTCTCCAAAGGAAATGTGACATAAAAGCCATATAGAAAATTTACATTTTATAACAGTTGTACTCTAATTAGATGATAATGAAATAAAAATAAACATAAATTATACAACGTCATATTAAATGCAACTGAATTCCGCGGATAAATGATTAATATTTAATATGAAATGCATTAATTGTAATGTTTATTGTCAAATATAAAACTATTAATTACATAATATTTAATAATACGTGATAATCATTGCCGAGGTTTTTAATAATTACTTATTCATAATTTTTTCCTCCTTACGCAGCAAACGTTAAAAGTACGGCGTGACTAACGCCAGCCGAAATTATTTTCAGAATGAATGTAATATTCGTATTTCACAGTTTCTATTGTACTTTTTAATTTCCGAACCTTTGATATAAAGACTGACATTCCGTATTTATGATCTTTTAATGTCTTCAGCCATTCCCTTTGATGAAGACATTAAAAGTTCACAAACAACTAGACGTGAGGAGGTTCTCTTCGAGACAAACTAACAAGAACTTAACTACATTTTATTTTTACTATTTTTACTAGACTGCTTCTTTTTAACACATTCCTGCTGCATTTAGTAGCTGGTGAGATACCAGAAAATTATGTTAAGTTTTTATTTTCCTTTGACGTGATGCCTCTTCGTAGTCTTCTCTTCCCAGCACCGTTAAGCGGGATTCAGGGAAGTATCTTCCGTGCTCAGATTTTTTAGGCGGTGAGAGCCTAAATGAAAACAATCTCACGTATCTACCTGAAAAGAAAAACAAAGAGAGCCCCTTCCACTCTCCCCGTCTGAGCGAGCGAAGAAGCCTCCGTTATAGCAGGGCAGAGACAAGAAAGAATACTCGCGGATTCGGTCTGCGAGCGAAGCGTGCAAGGGGAACAGAAGGGTGGGTGAGAGAGTAACCTTGACCACCCCAGGTCATTACCAAGCAGAAAAGGCGGAAGACAGAAACCTCCTCGCATTCATTCGCAGCAGTCGGCGCCTCCTCACTCGCGCTGCCTCGCATTGGGATTCTACTTACTACCCCCGAACGGTAAGTTCGTCATCTCTTTTGCCGGTGTCAATCTTTCTTCAAGGACTTTGCGGGTTTTGTTTTCTGTTTCGTTGATTTTTCGGTTACGGATAGGAGACGCGAGCTTCGATTTTCGAGTTGCGGATCAAAATTCAGTTAATATTCTTGAGTTAATTTACATTAATATTCTTGAGTTAATTTTCAAATATTTAATACAAGTAGGATTGCAAACATTTATTTTATGAAAATTCTTATGTTTAAAATTCTCTCTCTCTCTTTTTTTTTTTTCCTTTCCGGAAAAATTACCATTTGACTAACTTCTTTGAGTTTTTTATATAAAGCTGTCAAGTACATTTACGTGTTTGGTGTTGCATTTAGAGTATAAAATTTGAACTTCGGAATATCTGAATATTACTGGTAATGAGGGATCTAACATAATTTTAAAACAACAAAGTACCCTCTCAAATATCAGATTTTTTATGTTAAGGTGAAGCAACCATATTTCTCTTATTCTGTTTAAACATTTCCAAAAATTCTCATCAGAGAGATGTATTTTTTAAATTAATTTTGGTTTTCCATGTTTTAAGCTATCGGCTATTTTCAGTTTTATTGTACCCCCGAACGTTAGTAACTTTTAAATATTTATTACGAATTTTCTTTCTGACCTATTAAAAACCTTTTTTTCCTCCCCGACTTTTGAAGTAAATCTTAATAAAAGAAATGTACCCAACACACACATTTCAAGGTCGAAAATAAAATTAGGCTAAAATCCAACCTCAGGCTGGCGCTGCTTTATTAGCAACCTCACTTATTATTCTAAAAAACAACGACAACTTTTAATTTATATATGCACTATTAATATTCTAAAAAAATACTTTTATCTAACAAGGAAAATTCTTCTGCTTAAGAAAAATATTTTTTCATGCATTATAAGAAAGGTCAGTTAGAAAAAGACACCCCATAAATTTGCAAAACTCAGTTTTTCACCCTAAGAGAGAAAATGTCGGGAGTAGTCATAATTCGGTTTAAAAGAGGAAACTGAATTTATGTAGTGGCATTTTAAAACTTTTCAATGCTTAATTGCTTAGTTATTCATTTTTATGTTTTAAATGTTACCAAGCGTTGTCTTTTTCGACACCATTACAAGAAACATGCGTTTCATAAAGTATTAAAATATACTAACATAGTCTGTGCGTTTCGTAAACATTAATAATCCTTCATAACTTCAGTATCTATCGCATAGAATAAACTCTGGGCTTAAATTTGTAGTTTAACTCAGAGTATATATTAAAAATTATTCTTTGAAAGATGCCTTTAAATTAGAATAGCAATTTCACACTTTTGTAATTTTTTTTCATATGCTTTGAGCAGATCTAGACTGAAGTATATATGCGATTAAGAAAAGCAATAAATAAATAACGGAAGGGAAAAATTCGTGTAAGATGATGTTTGTTGCATCAAAATAAGGCAAATGTTTATTCTTTTCTTTGAACTATCAGATTTACAGTAGGAGTTCTCTTATATAATTGTGTGAAAATGATATGTAAATGCACATTAGGAATTCTCTTATTCAATTGTGTGAAAAATGATATGTAGGTTTTATTAAGGAAAGCATATTTGAAACAATATATGAGGATAAATTATCTGCAAACATTTTCTTGATATTTTAATTGATTATTAATTAACAAATGTTGTGTAATCGAATAGTCATTAATGTTGCATTAAAATTCTGAAAACTTTGTTTGAATATTTTAATTAATTCACGTTATAAAATGGTAATTGTAAAAAAAGTAATAAAATATCTAATTTTATTACTTTTTTACAGTACAAAAAGTAACTTATTAAAATGATTTTATTGATGAATGTGTGAATGCTTTACATTTCACCTTCTTATTCCATTTTCAATATAAAATTTTTCTGAGTAATGATATTAAACTGTGGAGATGTAGATTTAAGTAGATTGACAATTTTAAGATCTTCATCTAAAGTTTTTTTTGTAAAATCTGCTGTCATATTCTTTGATGCTAATGATTCAGCAAATGTTCTAGCACTACAGTTTTAATTAAAGCTAACAATCTATTTATTTTTCCTAATATCATGCGAGCTCCATCTTACCTAATTTAACGTACTTTGACCACTGTGCTTCATTTTTTGCTATAAAATTGTTCAAACTATAAAGCTTCAACGTATTGAATAAGTGCTAGCAAATTAGCATTATTAAAACATCATTACTCTAAGTGAATATAATATAGGCTAAAAGCACTTGTGAAATTAACTTCTGTTTTTTATTATTTGATACCTTCAAGCCTATTCTTGAAAGTATCACTTGATAATGATATTTATTACACATAAATTACACATAAATCTTTTGGTATTTAATCTCCAAATATAGTTCTTGTTATTATTTTAGTAGTTTTAGGCTTTCATAAATTCATTTGAGACACGTTTGTGGCACATAACAGAGACGTGTTTTTCAATATTTTTAATGCAGATATGCGAAAATCGAAATGCTAAATATTAAGCACAATATTTTCTGTTTTACGTTTTACTGTCTTGGTGAATTTTAAATCTGGTGCTTCGTTATCAGATCCACGTTCATCTATTTTTCGTTTCAACAATCTACAATCCAGCAATCCATTTATAAGGATGTATATTTTTGATGAGGATGCTAACACAGTTATAAACACAGATAATGTTGGCACCATAACTAATGTAAAAAAACACAGATTAAACAGGTATTTTACGGAATATGATATTACTAAAACAGTTAGTTAGCAAGTGTAGGCTAGAAAGCTATACTGTCATTTTTTCTTCTCTTGTTCTGTCTCTGTCTTCACCGTCTTCTTTGACAGTAGCGATTTTGCTGTTCTCGTGTTTAATAATGAAAAGTAGTTTTTACTTGCCAAATTGCTAAAAAATATAATTTTCTGAGGCAACATTTGCGTTGATGATTTATTTTACTGTGGTAAATATGAAACAAAATTGTGATTTTTTTTCAGCCAAAAATTTGAACCTATTTATTCTTACGAAAAGTGTTTTGCGAACCGTCAGCAGCAGTTTCGTGGACCCCAGTCTAAGAGCAAATGCAGTTTATACTGCATATGTGTTACGGAATTGATTTAGGAAATATATCCTGCTCCTCAGTTTTAAGGATTTACTTTTTCACCTTTTACTTTTGTTTGCATGTGTAAGTCATGTTTATGAGTTACTGATTTATATATTTATTATCGTAATGTACTACATACTGCCTAAATCTCTAATGCATCGCGAATCAGTATCTGTAAAAGCAACATATTATATATCTGCGTAAGTTACAATATATAGGGCATCTGGTTTCATACAGTGGTAAGCTATAGGATGAAAGAGATGGATATAGGATACAAAGAGCTATAGGATGGAAATATATTCGAGAGTTTTTAACTCAAGTTAAGGCTTTTAATATGGTACATCTAAATTCGTAAACATGGCAATTTTTAAAATTCTTCGTGCTTTTCAAATTTATGTTGATAATGGAATATTTTTTTTTGATTGTTTAGTATAATCTATTCACAAATAGGCAGTTACTTTTAATATACTATGTAACAACAATTAGGTTTTCTTTAGTATCAAACTTTTAAGTGTGTGTAATATTAGCGCACGATTTATATGCAAACTCTTAATTTAAAAAAATCTGAACGTTTTCTAATTTTATATTATACCCAAAGGGGGCGTTTTTTTCATTTACACACACATACACATTTCGAGAGCAGTTGGGCTAATGCCAGTTTAGTCTAAAAATATTTAAAAACAGCATATCCTTAGAATTTCCGATAGATAGTGTTCGCTTTGAAATCGTTGTGATTTTTAATCAGAAATTCGTTAGAGTTTTACAAAATATGAAATAGATAATAAAACAAATTCAAAATTCTGGCCTCCGGGTGCCCGTATTCAGGTGGAAGTCTATATTATTCAAAATTTGAGGGTTTTAGGTACCGTTGTTTTTCACAATGCGAGAAACATATGTTAAATCATGAGAATTCTTCATTATTTAATTTCTGTAAATATAATACTGGGTGATAATATTTGCTGGCAGCTATTTAAAAAGCGATTCAACACTTTTAGTGATTCGATGCAAAATGCCTTTTAGAGGCTACGCCCTTCTGGGCTAACGCCCCTTTTGCCTTAAAAAAATCAAACTTAGGGATTTATTACAAGAGAAACCATTCTAATTGAATAGTTCCATGTTATGACTGTAGCGTTAAAATGATATTCAAAAAAATGCTATTTTTCAAGGTTTCTATTTCGAGCAGGAAGTTTCCATGCTCTGTTCGTTCAGAGAAAGTAGCCTGCAGTCATTTATATGGTGTATGGTTTTTTAATGTAAAATTCAATATCTATTTGTTTTGTAAATCAAATTTTGTCTTAGAAATCCCATTTATTTAAATTTAGTTTATTTAAAGTTTCATGCATCAAGAAATTTAAGTTATATTATCACCACCGTTTGAAATTCAGAGTGTATCATTGCCTAGGGTTTAATTTATCTTGAAAAGAAAATGATTTTTTATTTCGGAAGTTTTTGCTTCAGCTACGGAACAAAATTTTACTTATTCCATTCATATGATTAACAGTAGCATCCAAGTATATCTCTTTAAAATACTTCATTCATATCATGTTTACTAAGCAAGCCATTTCTTGACTTATTTACATAGAAACTTTTTTATGTGTGTGTGTATACGAATATGGGAATATGGCGTGCTTAAGTAAATTAGTAAAGATAATGCATTCATGTGAGTATACATTAAATATTTTGTAACAAGAAAATTTTAAAACATATGGAAATGTTTTGTTTACTTTTCATATAATTTTCAATCTTCTATAAATGCTAGTATTTTCAAGTCTTAAAGGAAAAGCTATCCTATGCCATGTCTTTACTTATGATTAAACTGAAATTTAAAATCCAGCATTAAATAAAAGGATTATATTTAGTGCTGGATTTATTTATCATATAAACATTAGAGAAGTTCATCCATGTCTTTAAAATTTGCGATTTTAGATTTTATATTTTTTCCACACCTCAAGATGATTAAAACAATTTTTCGCATTAACTATATTTATTTATGCGTTCACAGCAAAATTTGAAATTCTTTTTAATTAGTTTAAGTATTTTAAAATAATGAAATATAGTTTAATCTTTTTAATATTGTCCTGCTTTAGTTTTTTAAGTAATTTACGGAAGCTTCTGAAGGGGAAAAAAAACACAAAATTTATGATCAACAGTTAAAATTTATTATTATGAATAAATTCAATATAAAATTGTTATTATGATGATAATGTTTTAGAGAAATTTGGGTGCTTATAATCTTTGATTTTTCAATTTTCTTGGCTTATAATTTGAATATACTAAAAGTGGAATAAAAATCGAAATGTACCCAAAAAAATAGGCAATCTGTATGGAAAATTTTTATACGTTCTATTATGCATGCACTTCGAATTCGAACTTTCATTTATATGTTTTTCATTCATTTTATTCATATGTTTTGTAAAACTTTAAAAGACGCGTAAATCCAATAAAATTAACGTAAAAAAAAGCATAAGAACAATTCTGATTTATAATAACGATACTCTTATTTAGAGAAAATACTAAAAATAAGAAATTATTATAATTTGTTTCAATAATATGAAATAAGAATATTTTTCAAAGACTGCCTTCTTTCTTTTTTATACTTAATAGCTTTCTCTAGGATCAAAATATTTGGTTGAATTCTGGAACAGTAAGCGTTTCTCATTAAATTGTTCATTAATTTTCATATTTTTAAGAACTAGTTTTAGAAGTAGAATTGAGTAATTCATTCTTTGGATTCGAATCGTAAGTACGAATTTCAACCAATCAGAACAATAAATCAGTTAAAATTTGATTAATCTGCAAAAAATTCTCAGGAAATTGCGTGATCGCTCTTGAGTTATTTATTGATTTCGCAGTTTATAAACTAACCTAACCGATAGTATAATTTGTTCGAAAGCTTTTACAAGCAAAACTAAGAAAAGAAGTGATGTGAAACGATTTTCTCAGATTTATGATGCTATAAATTATATACTCATTCACTTGGTTAAGTAATCGCCTTAAAAAGGAATTGAAAACTAATCCCGGAGATGATTCGGAAGAAGAGTTTTGCAAATATGACATTTCCGGTAAAGTAATGAGTATTTAACGTAAACGCAAAAAAGAACCTCTATTATCAAATGATGTCTTTAGTTAAATAACAGTTTATTAAGAAATCGTTGGAATTAGTCATAATTTGAACAAATTTAGGGATAATTTTGCAACAAAAAACAATGGATAAGACTATGCATCACGGAATCAGCTCTCGTAAACCTCTCCAAAACTCATATTTGAAATTGAAATGTGACATGTCATCATTAACGCAATGATTGATGGACTGGAAAGTTTGCTTTATAATAACACGTCATTATATTTATGACCAAAATTAAGTCATTAGGCTCTGTGAAAGTGTTACTTTATTTGATTTCTTTTGACGTGTTCGATACATAAGAATTTCATTCAGGACTCTGCAGATATTTCTATTATATAAAGCAACGCGTTTTTATGAAATTTATTATAAGTCAATTTTAAGCTTTTATCATTATCATTAATGTTGTCAATTACGTATGGTAGATTTTTCGCTTAATTTGATCTCAAGTGTGTTATGTCAAAAGCTTGACAAATGTAGCTTTTAAATGCTGATAAATGTACTCTTAAAATTTAGTGAACTACATAATAAAATAAGGAGGAATTGCAGGGAATCAGAAGGGAAATAAAATTAAGGGAATCAGATGTAGAATACTCAGATTTATTTCTGACTAACAGTCTTTACAATATTTTTAAAATGCAATAACAGCGAAAGAAGATTATATGAGAAACAATTTGAAACAGGAAATGAATGTTATGCAATGCAATGCAATTCAAATGACTTGTGAAATTAAATTCGAGTAAGTAAGAAAATATGTTCGATATATTGCAATTAAGTAGTCTTTCATTTGACTGGAGAATTGAATTTAGAAGTCTGAATAAAATAGCAGTTCGAAGTTTCCATTTGAAAGACAGGAAAACTGTTAAGAACAGAGATCAAATATAATAAAATTAGTCCAGAAGCTAAAAATTGTATTATAATTTGATTAACTCTTGACATAAAGTTTGTAGAGCTCAGTAGATGATACTCCATGCTATGAAACTTGAAAAATACTGAAAAATACTGAAAACTGTGCCTTTACTGAGATTCGAACTCCAGACCTTCTACTTGCTAGATGGACTAAACCTACACTACGAAAGCATGCACGGAAAAATGTGCTAAGTCTTTATAAGGTATAATGGAAGCAAAGGCTTGAAAGAGGATTTAATTGCAAAATATTTTTATTTTTTTGAAAGGTAGTCAGCAATATCAATGCATTTAATCTTGTTTGCTTTATAACAACTTTTTCAATTTGATTACAGGACAGGTTTTAGCTTTATTTATTTCTCAAATGTAATTTAAATTCATGTTATATTTTGATATTAATTTTATTCTTCATGCTATACTGATTGTTGGAATCTGAAGTTTTTTTTATAAATTACCGATGTTACTGCATTAACTAATATTTCTTACAATCATTTTGCTAATTTTAAATTACTTTCTTAAGCGTGATTTGTGATTATTGTGTCAATAACTTTAAAATGATTAAAGAGATTTTAAAATTATTAAGGGGCTAATACGATGATATATGTCAGAAAGCCTCTCACATTTTTCTAAAACATGAACTGCATATTCAAAAAAGCATATTTTAAAACACGTTCATATGTTTTTTCTAATTTTTATTTTATTAATGCTTCTTCTAGTGTTGGCTTGTACTTTAACATCATTTCAAAAAATATTATTAAATATTTTTTCTATTTAGTGAAACATTGATGGGAAGTTTTTTATGTATCATACTTCCTTGCTTAGCAATAATAATAATAAAATTGTAATTTTCAGTTTTTGATAGTTTGAGGTAGGGAAGGTGATATCAGGGCCTTAGTGTTACGAGAAGTTTGTTCTCAAAGACATTTGCTTTCAATGAAAAATCGTGTTTTTAGTTTCGGAAAATGCTTAATCTTTCTTTATTCATAGAATAATGGCATGTTTCAGTTTCTTGGCTAATCAGCAACATCACATCGTTGACAACATCTGTTGTTAACTTTCGTAGTAAGCAAAATATGTTATCATTTACATATGTTAAAATTTAATTTATATACAAAGTGTAACTTCTGCTATTTCTTTTGAACATAATTGACTTAAAATTATTTATCGTACTCCTGCAAGCTCTGATTTAAACATTAATCCAAGGGAAAAACTGTCTAAAATAGTATCAGTTAATTTATATAACAGATATATCATATGCAAAATTATATGCATACCAGAATTATCATTTGTATTTTGAATGTTATTTTCCAATGTATTACTTTATGTACTGAAAAAGGGAATTAACATTTTCTAAGACGAATAAAAACATTAGTTTGCACATGTCATACCTCTATTTTTCTCAAAAAGAAGTGCGTACCAAATCTTTAAGATCTGAAAGTTTGATATTTCATTTTCCTTCTAATCAGTGTTTTTTCAGAATCATGGGTTTGGCGATGTTACAGAATTTAGAGCTAAAAATTTGAAATAAAAGATTTATTTGTTACTTGTAATTAAACTTTCACACGATGTCTTCCTGTCCTTATTTTGAACAAACTTTTAAAACAGGAAAAATTAGAGCTCGCTTTATGCTTGGATTCTTTAAAACTAAATAGAAAAGAAAATGTTTTGCAATTCTTCTAACCAATCAACGAAAGATTTTACAACAAAAATTTCGAATTAATTAATGAGCTATCGCGAGACAAATACGCCGAAAAACCAATGACCTTTCAAAATAAATTTATATAAGTACTAATTTGTCTCACAAGCGGTTACATTGAAAGCAAATTGCGGTAACTCTCCAATAGCTCTTACTTTCTCAACATCACTTTTTTTCACTCAACCTAATGTGAGAATTTAACGTGCTGCGTGCCTGTAGACAAACATTATTAGCTACCGTTGCCTAAATCTCTCTCCATCACAAAACGTGCAGAATAAATAAAATTTTTCAAGTTTGAGCGTATGTGTCTAAGAAAATGCAATCGCCACACGTGGTTAAGCAAGTCAACGCTTCGATGAAGCGTGCGAGCTAAAGTGCTTGAAGAACAGCATGGAATGTTGTGGGGGTATAAAAGAGAAATATTATCGAATGCACTTAGAGTAATTGGAGAGGCGGTTGAACTAACACTGCAAAGTAACCTTTCCATAACAGGAGTTTTTTAATGGCGAGCTGTTTGCCCAGAGGTTAATTTTTACTTCCTCGATGACAAAAGAAAGAGTAGCAACGCGAAATTACGATTAGTTAGAGATTTTAGTGAAAACCGAAGTTTAACACCATTAAATTTATTTAATAATTTATACAACTATCCTAAAGCATATTCTAAGTCCTAAGAAATGCGATATTTAATAAGAAATACCATTTTGTGTGGAAAATATTTGGGTAAAATTATTGGTAAATCTGGAATAGTACTTCTCAGCCAGAAAACTTTCGAGACTTAGTGGTATTATTTGCTGATAAAATTGTAATATTTCTACCCAGTATTAATTTAAAAAAAAACGAATGACAGAAGAGTATTGAAAAGCTTAAATAGACTTATTTTGTAGCGTACGTAAAAATTAGCGTACGTAAAATGTAGCGTAGCGTACATATTTTAAAAGATTTCTGTTATTAATAAGAAACTTTAGCTTATCGTTTCTTACATAAAGTTCAGTTCATGGTGGAACATAGGAAAATTATCTGTATTGTTGTTCGACGAATAGATGTTTCTTGCATTTCTCATCTTTTATGTTCGTCAGTTCAAAAAGCCAGTTTGCGCAGTTCAGAGCTCCAGTATTAATAGCTTTGATTTTTATTTCAGTTATTCTTTCTTTTCTAGCATCTGAAAATTATAATTTATCATATTTATCATATTTTAAGAGTTTATTGAAATTCTACGAGTTGTCTTCTTCCTTCAAAGAGAGTTTGGTGTTGAATTCTGCGAACACATCCAAAATTTTGTGCATCCATTAACATTTAACTGTAAAGATGTAGGAAAACAATTGTGAGTTATTATCCTCAAAAGCTGTTTGGGAGAGTTAAATCCAGTTCGAATATTACGCTTTTCGGTGGACTGACTTTGAAAACTTCTAAAAATCTTTCCTTTTCTACTTGAAATATGTTGCGTAAATTTTCTCAGAATTTAGGGAGCATATAGTTTGAAATGTTTTCATCATCTTGTTTTCATCAGATGTTTCGATTAGCTGAGTTGCCAAAATTTGAGTTAGTCGATAATATCAGCCAACTTATCGTTGTCCAGCTAAACAGCAAGATCTGCTTTTCTTTGCTAAACATATATAATAGTTTCTTCTTAAGCTCATAAACATTCTCAACTAAGAGGTATTTCTGAAAGCAAATACACTTTAATGTTCTGCAATAATTCATTACGAAAGATACTATGCCTTGACAACCCCCCTAAGAAAAACACACTTATCTAGAACTACATCACCGACTAAATCACGGTATTATTACGGAATATACTTCGACTGCCTACAGCACATATTCAGAGTAATAATAATAACAATGCCGCATATATTTAAACACCAATTTACAGATATTCAACCTAGATTTTAATTTTCATTATAATTAGACAATTTCCAAATCACTATTCGGTTGATTAAGCGTTCCTAAAAGCTTCAAATATAATTATCGTTTGCTTGAAATACGCTACTGTCACAGACAAGAAGTCTAAAAAGCAAGCATACATGCTAATCTCTTTGGTTCATTCTACATTGTAGATTTTTTTACCTTATTTACATTTAAAGGATATCCTATTATTTTTTTAAAAAATTAACATCTCTGGGGAAGCGTAAATTCAAGTATAACTGTAAATAAATAACTAAATCAGATAAATAAAATAAATAATTATAAAGGCTTTTCAGCAGTCTTAGGATTTCTTTTTAGGGTTTCCAATTTTTTGAAAAAGGCAGTCAACAATGAATTATGACGATTTCGAAATACCGTTTTTTTTTTTTTTTTAATTTAGAAGATATAAAACAGCAACTTTGTGAAGAAATTGCTCAAAAAGAAGGCAATGATGACAATCTAAACGCAACTGTTCTCTTAAACAATGAGTACATATGAAATATATTTCTCCAGTGTTGCAATAGTTTTTTCATGTAAAAAATATTTGCATTATTGTGAGAAAACTTGTCGAAGAGTTATAAATTTTCTCTCAAAGACATAAAACTTAAAATCTTTACCTTTAACTAATGAAAATAATAGTCGAATGCCCTGGTGACTCTTTTGTACAGCGAGTCTTCCGACCGACACGATATTTTTATTTATACACTAACAGTAGGTCATATCATCTAAACATTTTTCAATTCGAATGAACAGTTTAATGCAGCTTAATGATTTAAATGGTGGATATTTCTGTTTCTTTCTCGAAGATTAAAGCCAATAATTATATAAGGGCATACCTTATCAAAAATTCCGTTGCCTTCCCTTAAAATGCTTTGAAATTCGTCTCATAAAACTCCTAAAATATATGCATTCGTCTTTCAAATGCAGCGTAAAATTACGTCAAAATTCTAATAAGAAAGATCATTTCAGATTTAATCCAATGCTTTAGTATTTGCCCAGATACACAAGCTCTTCCTAAAATGAAACAAAAAAGGAAGTAAAAAATGTGAATACTCTCTTGAATTTTATGAATTTTTAATTATATTATAACTACAGCACCTCTGTGACGAGATAAAAAAATTGATCTAGAAAGTTGAACGTTTTTTGGGGGAAAATAGTAAAACTTCCGCTACTCATCTGAAAAAATTCTAAAAAGCTTCGTTTCGTTTTAAGCAAATAACCATAATAAAAATAAGTTTTTAACATTTGCTTAAACCGCGAGGATTGGTATTGGTATTTGGAAGGAGGGGAGAAGATGTTATTTTCTATAATATATCTCAAACAACAAGCTGGTTGGCACGACGTCTGGCATGATGTCATCGTGGCAAGTGGCGAGCCGGTTCATTGCATACTTCTAACTAGGAACGTGTACGCATGGATTTGCGTGAAGGACCCTCCTTCTTGCGTGATCTGTTAGTCTGATGGGGTTGCGGAACTTGAAGAATATCATTAGCACTTTTCTTCAGACCGTTAATGACATTCCACAAGTTCTCTAAGCAAAGAGATCTGGAAGAAAAGGTATCTATTACCCATGAAACGTAGTTTTTTCAATAAAAATGTTGTTGTACGTGCCATTAAAGAGCAATAAAATTTTTGAAAGCTTGTAATCATTTTCGGTTTTTGATCCATTACCTACGACGTGTTAATTCTTGTGAAATCAGCTGTAAAAGTATCTAACACTAGATTATTCTATTCAGAACTGTGATACTCCAGTTGATGGGATATGAAAGAAAGTTTCCGAACTTTATACTCAAAACTGAAGAAAGTTTCCGAACTTTATACTCAAAACTTCAATCACACATCGACAGAGAAGCATTATATTCAAAAGTTTATAAATTAAATTATAAATGAAATAAAAAAATAAAAGAGGAGTCAATGTGTCAAAGAAAATACTAGACTAAAACGGTTTTAATGGAATCATGAAAGGACGCATGAAGGTGTTCTTTAAAAAAATAAGAACATAAATTTGGAAGGCAAGTACAGCTTCGGAGACAAAACTTTTACCTGATGAAATGGTAAAAATAAAACAAATGTGATATCACCATATGAATATGCACAACGTTTCGTTGGTAATGCAGAACTGTTTATCATCGCTGTGTTCGAATAGTCATGAACATTTTGATGGAAATCATATAATTTTATCTTTGAAATGTTATCGCCCAAATGTTTGCTTTAATGCTGTACAACATTTCTAAATCATAAAATACCAGAGAGTTCCATATAACTTTTCTTATCCCTTTATTGTTTCTATCTTGTAATTTTCTTCCAGACAGCACGAGCTTGCCACGGTCCAAGACATAAACTTTCAAATATATCTAATTGTTTGTGCATGCAATTTTCAATATATCATCACGTCATGACACTGAAAGACGTCATCGAAAAAGAATTTTATTAAGACCTCTATGGATGATCATGATGGGCAACATTACAAGCTAGTGGGCCTTAGCATCACATCACATTATTACGACAGTTTGCAATAACGAAGATAAAATGTCACACTGCGGTCCTACAATTTTAGGAAAATATATATTATAGAGCAGCGCAAAAAAGGGTGCTGTTCAAAGTGTATTACAATGTATCTCTCATTATACTTCGATTATAGTCTTCGATACATGTACCCTCAGTCACACAATACCCATTTACACATTCAAATGTATTCCAAACTACATTTTATCGCATCTTATCTGCTGTAGTGATATTGAATACATAAATTTTCAGATCACAAAATTCCTGGTGAGCAATGAAGACACGCAAACGCTGTTTTTAACAAATTTTCAAAGAAAGAAACCGCATGATATTAAGATCAAATGGTGGCACTTACTACCCAGAGCTATGAAAGAATACGAATGAGAAACATTTTTATATTTCTTGGGAAAATGGAAGAAAACTCTGTTCATTTGTAGATTAAATCCCTACATCTAGTATTCAGTTGGGTAAAATTAATTTTTTTGTATGTCGAAAAATGAGCCACCAGTCACATTTTCTTCAGAAAATAATAATAATAATAATAAAAGGGACACTTGAGAAGGTGGAGGAGACACTGCAAACAATTCCTTGACTTTTGGACAATCATCCCGCTGTGAGTTTCTTAAATAGTGCCTGAAGTTCATGCTGCACTGCGATCATACATGGCGTAACAAAACAGAATACGCACAAAGCCATATGCATGTGCGGCGTAATCTTCGAAACTAGCTTTAGAAACTTTCATAGAACCTTTCATGCCTGTCGTTAAGCATGAAAAAAGGTTAGTGAAAGAAAATTGTTTGCATTATGTCATTCCCATTTTTTTAAATAAATTATCTCTTTCAGATACTTACCTACGCCAGCTATACACTCCTTACACTTTTCACATGGTCCTTGGTATCGTTGTTGCTGTTATTTCAGTATTAAACAGCTTTTTAGTTCTTTAACTGTGTGCAGCCTGTGTTTGAAGATTTTAATTTTTCGGTTTCGTCAAAGAAATAATCGTAAAGGGATAGATCTAGTGAAAAAAAAAACACCGACCATGCAATGACACCAAATTATCAAATTTGGCTGCTTGGAAACACTCGTCGCAAAATTGTATATTTATTTTGGAATATGTAAAAGTTGAAATCTTAGGCCACAAATAATTGGAATGTGGCAGTTATGTTTATGTTTTACTAACAAAATGTTTTAAACTGAATTATTTCCTTTCCTCTCCTTTTAGCATGTGGCTCTCTCATTCCAGAATTTATATGAATTTCGAGTGTCAATCAGATTTTCTCTAAAGTGTAGAATCTTACAAATAGGCGTGTGAGAGTTTGATCTGCTTCCGTTGCTTTACCGATCGATACAAAGATTATTTTTGCTTGGAGAAATTTAGACTAAAATTAGCTTTTGCTTGGTAAAAGCGTGTACTCAAAATTTTCTATTGCGGTTTATGTAAGCTACGGTGCCTAGATTTTGTATCCTATTAGCCGTTTTAATTCTTCTTCTAAATTATGCATTATGTCCTAAAAGTATCATAAGGTTTTAGAATTAAGCCATAAAAATTTAAAATGAATAGCCTTACGCAGACAATGCGATAGACGATAATTCGTCACCATCTCGATTTGGTGACTTGGGTCTCTTTTTTTTTTTTTTTCCAGTCGCCCTTTCAATGAAGGAAAATAGAAAGAATTTTCACCTTCCTCACGGCATGCCTTCATGGTGTGTAAGTGGTAGCATTTCCCTCTAGCAGTGAAAAGACCTGGTGTTCAAACCCCGCAGAGGGAATAGATGATTTCTCCAGTTCCTTGTCGAACGTCCTCCAGTCCTCCGAAAAGACCTAACAGATTGTGCATAACTATTGATCTAAATCTGATATACGAATTTTCCTTCTCCTCCTATTTCGTCTGTCAGCAAGAATAGTGTTTAAAGTGGTATTAGGTGGAGCAGTATTAGGCTGGCCTTGAGAAAAAGTAAATTCTATTAATGATGGTTTTTCATGCGCATTAAATATCTTTGCTTTTCTTTTAATCTCCTTTCTGTTATATTTTACTTAGAAATACTTTATTATAATATTGTTCATGTTGCATTGATATTTTTAATGTTTTTGGTGTTGCACAGCACAAAATACTATTATTTTTAGCATTTAGGTTTTACTTCTCGCATTTAGCAAGTTGGTTTCATTTCTTTTCTGTATACAACTTGCCGCAATGCATGTAGTAGTAGTGCAATACAGTTATAGATCACAATACAGTAATATTTTGCATTTACCTGCTTACATATATTTCATGCATTTATATGTTATTACGTTATATTCGCATTTTCATTTGTACCACACAGTATTATTTTGCAGCGTACCTCTGTAGTATCATATTGATTTAGTAAATTAGCTGATTTTACTTATAATTTGAAAAGAAGCTTGCAGAATCACTAGTACGGATGCCTAATGATAACAGGAATGCGTACACAATTTATCTTGTAACGTAATGTTTGTACTATAGAATAGGCATACAGTAATTATACTTTGCAATTTTGCGTTGAATCACTATAAATGTCCGTTTCACTTTTCAAACTGTTGCCACCAAATGTTAGAGTCCTGCATTATATTTGAAGAAATTAAATAATGAAAAATCTGCATAAATGTATGTGTAGTTTTTGCATTGTGATAAAACAACGGTACATAGAGCCATCGAATTTTGAATGACGTAATCCTACTACGAATATGGACATGTGGAAAATCAAATTTGAGATTTGGAATTCGTTTTATTATCGATTTCATATTTTGTAAAATTTTTAAGAATTTATGATTAACAAACTCAAGGATTTCAAAGCGAGCAATGGCAACACTCTACGGGGGGAAAAAAACTTTATATCTCCAGCGCGCGGAACTGTGTATCGGAAATTTAAAGATATACTCATTTTAAAATTATTCTGCTACATTGCTTTTGAACTGAATTTTATGGTTTAAGTGCAAAGAACACGATGTTTAATAAATAAAGGTAACACACAAAACGTTAAAAAAAAGTGCCTTTGGACGTAATTTAAAATCTGAACTTTTCAGATTTTTCTTTTTATTATAGATTTGTCGACGTTTCGAAAGATAGTAGATTACCCCTCTCGGATGGTAAACATTTCTGGTTGAGATCCGTGGTCGGAAGCCATCTCAGTACTCATAAAATTTTAGAATTTAGTTATGAAACAAAAACCTAGAGAAACGAAACTCTTTCCGTCAAAATTCTTGTGTGTTTCATTAAAAATTAACAATCTTTTTTCAGAGAAGGTAAAGCATGCGTTTCACAGTTAGCATTGAGATAAAAGGACCGATAATTGGAAAATAAAGGATGCATAAATTATGGAATTTTTTCAATACTGCGATTGAATTTCGGGACAAATAACTGTTAAAGAATATATCGTCTGATGTTCTATAGATAGAATTTAAGCACTGTACTAGCATGAATCTGTCACATCTCATTAACTTCTGTCGTGTGTAGTGTAACCTGATGTTTCTAACACAGCTTATCAAATATTTGATTTTGTTAAAATTTTCTGTTGAATCTTAATAAATTATCTGTAATTAATAATTTATTAACATTTTTTCTAGTCCATGTTAAATTGTTTGAAATAAATACTGTGCAAAATGGGATAACCTTCTTATATTCACCAAAATTTTAGCCACGCATTTATAATTAGGTTGTAAGATAAAATAAATGATTGCATAATTCTACAAAGCTCCATATGACATTCATTAGTTTTATTTTATTAGCCTTCACCAAAGGATCTATATTTTTTTATATGGAATTTATATCCACTGTAAAGAGAAGCAGACTAACAGTTTTGACGTTTTACTTTAATTATCTATATGAGGAAAGGATAAGACTGGCATCATTCTTTATCATAGTTAAAAACAGTGGAATAATCAGCAAATTTCACGTTAATTCACAGAATTTGAATTACTAGGACGTTTGAAGGCGCTACCTTAAACATTCTAGTTACCTTATGGCCTAAAAACAACTTTCTGCACAAAACTGTTGAAAATCATTACTTATTTATTTACAAAGACTTCCACAAAGTTGTGCTTAAGATGTAGCTTAAAGTTACAAAAGAATGTTTTAGGGCTTGAAATATTGGTGGTTTCATTTTGGCATTTACATGAGAGAATAAACATAGCTAGGCAACAAGTTTTATGAAGCGACACAGTCAGTGAAGCAAAAAATTTGCCGTAATCTTGAGCTCATAATTGTTTAAAGCATTGCTTGGAAAATCTGATTTATTGATGTGTTGCTCTTGTTTAAATTTTTAAATTATCGCACATATCCGGAAATTTATTGAGATCATTTATAAGATTATACTTAAGCAAGACAATTTCTTAAATGGAAAATAGTTAACTGCCCTAAGAGCTTCCAGAAAATCATCATTTTCTCTTAGAAAATGAGAAAAATGTATATTTATTTTGGATTCTATTTGGCAACGGCTGTTAGTTTTTTTTCTTTTTGCGATCTCATGGTTCTGAATAATAAAGACAGAGCGTTAAGCTCGAATGACTTTACATTATTTGCAACAGTTTTCTACGTATTTACTGTAAGTTTGTTAACCAGTTACTCTCTGCTTTGCTTATCAGGGGCGAGGAATTTCAGCAAGTTTCAAAATAATGTTTTCATGGAGATTTCTGTAAATAGGCGTACATCGAACCTTAAAGTTATCAAGATATATTTTCAGAAACTTAAGATGATTGACCTATAAGGTGTTTCCATAAATTATGCAAAATCCGAAATTTTGATGCCATGTTTTTACATAATAGTTGCATTTGTTTTCAAGGGATGTTACTGATGTTTACTTAACGTCTTTTACATCCTGCTGTAAGTAATGAAGCAGAAAATGTGACAATTAGCTTTTATATTTTAAAAGCTCTTTGCAAGTACTTACAATGAAATATGTTTGATTTTATCAGCCAAATATTATTATCTGATAAAATCAAATATTCCACTCTTCTATTAGTAAAATATGAACAAATTAATTAAAACATTTCCATTAAAAATTAAAGAGTGCAAATGTGAATTGTGAAAAGAAGCGTTAATATTTTGATATATTGATATTTTAGAGTTAAAAGAAACTTCTACGTAAGTTTAATTTAATTAATATCTTCACGAACTGTAATATTTATTTAAGAGTTTTACCCTTAATCTATGCAACAGTCACTGTGATCCAGACTAGAATTTCTTAAATTTATCTTTATTTGCTTATAGAAAATCTTGTCTATCATATAAATGTATTTTATACTTGAAAATTTAAAATCTTTGAATTTCTTAAAAAGTTAATAAAATACTGATTTGTATTCGGAACTAGAAGTCATAAATAGTTGTAGGGTCCAAACAAAGTAGCGCAGAATAAACTTCTGAATTTTATAATTATAATGTACGACATGTATACATTATTAAGTTTGCAAAAGCTAATACAAAATCTTATTAGTAAATATGATAATTATTAGTACTCATAGAATCTAAGTCTAGAATTATTAACTATTATACATACTAATTATTTCTGTAGTGCATTTTAAAGAATAATTTGCACCATTTCATAAGAACATAAGAATGTAAATTTTAAAATATTTATTCCAAAAAATAAACTAATTATAGTTAAAATACATTTTAAAACAAAAGTTGAAAAAAAGGCTTTACGATAATTCCATCAATTGTATCCTATCAATCTATCACGTACAATAATTCTATCAATTCTATTTCCTGCAAAATGTTAGCAGCGAAATCTTAGATGACTGATCCAACTTACAAAATTTAACACATAATTTGCTACAGACTAGTACACAGAATTTCCAAATTATGCACCATTTTAAAAATAAGTTCCAAATTTTATTATTCAATTTCTCTAAAGGATATTGATTGGGAATAATTTTTCAACTTGATTTTGATTCTCTTTACTGAAAATAGCCTTATTTTACATGTACAAATCATAAAAATATATAGCAGTCATAACAGAAATGAATGTTTAATCGATTTTCTTTAATATTTTATGTCTGTTACATCCCTTTTTAGAGTGGAACAATATTCGATTAATATTTTGTAGTTCCTTTATAACCCGTTTTCATTTCATACATATCCGATGAAAATGTTTTTTTATGCTCATTAGTAATATCTCTTAAGCTGTGTCTTGGAATCCAGTAAATTAATCTCAAATTATACAGTATACAAATATTTTCAGTTTTTTTTATAAAGCTCTATGTAGTTTTCTGTGTTTTGGCAACGTACAAAATTTCGATTCTAAAGGGCTGCCATCTCACTGGACTCAACGTTAGTTAACATGTAGAGGCATTAGGTTATTTTGGAAGCAAGAGAGATGAAAAATGAGCAATGCCCTCGAAGGGACTCGAACCAGGGACCTCTCGAATGCGCGCCGCCGAGCTTGCTGACCACTACACCACGAAGGCATGCTAAAAAGGCGAGAGAAAATACCTTATATACTCCCCTTTTTAAAGGGATTAGACTGGGGATCAGGGTACCCAATTCCCAAATCCTAGTGGTGGAAAATCATCACCCACCATCGTTTTTAGTTGGGGCGCCACTGTAGAGACATTAGGTTATTTCGGAAGCAGGAGAAATGAATAATGAGCAATGCCCTCGCCGGGACTCGAAGCATGGACCTCTCGAATACGCCCCAAGCGTGCTGATCACTGCACCACGAAGGCATGCTAAGAAGGCGGGAGAAATACCTTATAAACATACCTTCATATTCGAAATCACTCATTAGTCTTTCAGTTTGAAGGCCGACAATGGATGTCCTTCTTAGTTTAAGAGCCTCTAATTTTGAATAAATTATACCTAATTTGTGTGAAGGGTTTTTAAGTGACATTTCTGAGGATGTACGAAGGCCGCAGGAAACTACCTTTTTAATGTCTATGCTTTTAACAAAAGATTATTATAGTATAATGTTTCCTTTTGTTCTTACTATCCCATTCATACAAAAAAGCAACCATAACTTATATACCGAAAGTGTAGTCCAAGAAACAGAGTCATTATATCCACATATATCCCGTAAATGTATTTATCTTAGTTAATAGTATTGAGCAAAAATTTAATGTTTTAATAGGTTTATTTAATATGAAAAGAACAGACACTTTATTTTATGAATCATTATTCTTCGGCATTTTTTTAAGAAGAAGGACTGTATTTTTTAAGAAGCAGGACTGTGACATGCGACATGCGACGGAGGACGTGGGCACCACCCCTTTACCATATAGTTAATTGGTGTAGCGCCACGTCCACCAGTGTCAATATAAATATCAAGGACTCGGACGCCTAGGTGCATTAGATTTATTGCGCCTGACTGGCGTAAGATAAAATGTTCTACTGACAAGGTTATATGCATGCAAGGGTAGGATATATAAGAGCAAGACTGTGAACATTATTATTTTTTTTTTTAATTTATGAAGATTATCAGATAATATGTCTACTAATTTTAGCGCGTAAAATTGTTCTTTTTTGGAAAATGAGCTTTTTAAAAATAACTCTAGCTGTCTCTGAGGAAAACTAAACACTTTTAAGCGTTTTCAGAAAAATTCCATCGATTTAATTTTAGCGTATATATCTCAGTCTGATGGTTTCGCAAATTAATTTCGCAGGAAAGAAAATTTCAGTTAATTGTCCGGTACGTCTTGATTGAAAAAGAGAGCCTAATTGACCTCTGATATGGAACAAGATCAATAAGAATGTTTGGCACAATATAGTGGAATATTACCTCTGTTTTCTTAATATAGGTAACTTTACAATGTTTCAGTCAGAATATCATGTTGATATGCTTTGAAAAATTTAAGACGTCAAGTACTTCGTCCTACTTTGCGAATCATAGTGCAATATAAAAAAAGCGTTAAGTGAGTGAAAGTAGTTATTTTCCTATATTAATAAATAAGACAAACTTTTCCTTTATTAAGAAAGCAAAATAGAACTTTTGAGATACACAGACCTTTTTATCTAAAAAAAAAAAAAAAAAAAAAAAAAAAAGATAAAAATATTAAAAAAAAAAAAAAAAAAAAAAAAAAAAAAAAAAAATCAAAGCAAACACTGTGTCCACTTAAGAAGATTCTAAGCTGTAGAGCAAACGAATGAGTTCAAAACCATGTTTTCTTTGTAGGATAAGCTTCTTGAAAGACTTAAGTTAATTCTTATTCATGCGGGTTTTCTTTTCATGATGCTCTGCTCTTGTTAAAATAACTTTTACAAAACGCTTATATGGCAGTGAAAATTAATATATAGTTCTGCATCGTTGATCAAGTAAAAGTTGTAAATTCTTTTTGACATTTTCAAGACTTTTGCTTCTCGAATTCAACAGAAGGAAATGGCATGCGCCCAACGAGATAGATGAATTTTGCTGAAAACTTAGCATTCGAAATGAGCAACGTGTGACTCTTTCATGCGTATCAAACGAGGGACAAATTATCCTCGGGCTTACTAACTTTGTATCTTGAAATCTCAATCTCAGCTGCAAAGAATCCCGGATTTGACATTGGAATTTTATCGAATTTTAGATATTGTTGAGAGATACTGCTGTACTAGATAATCGGAAAATGTTATTGTTTTAGGAAATATATCTTACGTATTGTTCTGCTCTTTTGCATAGTTGACAGTTGCTAACAGTTTTCGAGGTGCTAATATAGAAGTTGAAATTCTGACTATCAATCAAATTCTGACAATCAATTCACTTTTTAAACCAATGATTTTTCGACACCAAGAAGCAAGTTTTTGCTTTATTTTATTTTACTTCTACTTGAATTTTTCATCAAGGAATTAAGTTTTAAAATTTGCTTTTAAGTCCTGATTCGCGATAAAGATACCGATTTATTTCTCGCTGTCTACGCAAAACTGAACGAATTTATTAACCCGATATCTGATATCTGATATTATTTATTATAATCTGATATTTTACCTGAAGATTATGAAATATTCTAAAATTAGAGAAGAAAATTTGTAAATATACATCATTTGGGCATTTTACAATCTTGTTTCGTTAAAAATTATGAATCATATTTAGTTGACAGTAACTAAAATTGTCAATGTATCTTTGTTTAATATCTGAATAAAATAAAATTAAATATTAAACATATAAGCTTTGATGACGATCATCTATATGAAACTATACATATAACAGCATCTTCAGGCAATATTATGCAATTAACCTTTACATCTTTCTGTTCTAGTAATTTTAATCTAATGAAGTTCTAAGCTGCTGCAATAAAATTTTTTTAATTTCTTTTATCATCTATAACTTTTACATATAAAGCGAATTTTCGTTTTTTACTACATCCAGAATTTCATACGTGGTGTAACTTTCATTCGGTCATACCATAAATTAAAGAAAATCTATATAAGTATTTCATGTCAACCAAATTTTAAGCTCGGAACCAATACGGAAACTTAACAAGTGCAGTACCAGAACTGTTGATTATCTTTGACAAATTGGCTGTTTACTACATTAAACGATTTTTGTTTATTAATTTAATTGCTCAACTATGTCATGAAATCCTTTGAAATATTAACAGAAAAGGGTTGTATAAGAAGTGTTAGCTTCGAAATTTAAAAAAAAAAAAAAAAAAAAAAAAATTAGAAATTTGATTGAAATATCTTATCTTGTCTTCATAATTAAAAAGTGTAAACTTATACACTGTAAAACTTTAAACAATTAAAATTATTTTGTTTTCAAACTCTTTATCATTGTAACTGAATGCAGTAACAAAACAGTAGCACTATATTGAAAATTCATAAGCTAAATACATGACTCTTACGTTAGGGAAAGAGTCGTACTTGACTCCATTCTTCATCCAACATCTTGATGACATATTTACCTTCCAGCGTGTTACCATATCAATATTTAAAGCAGATCATTCCAATCACTAGAAACCGTGATATCTTTCATCAGTTAAATTGTGCGCCAGCATAAACCCCAATAAGGGTTTGAAGAAGTGTATCATTTTATCAGTTGAGTGGGCGGTTTGTCGTGTTCTTTTTTATAGGTAAGGTATTAGTGCATTAATCACGGTATCTCTACACAATACCTTTCAGCCTTCTCGATCACTGCCATAAAAAGCAGCGTAGCTAATGATGTGTGCCATAAAATGTGAACTTTTTTCTTCCCCCTGTTTTTTTCACGTGCAACAAGTTTGTTTTCCGTAAGTAAGAGCCCAAGTTCAACCCGACCTAACAGGCCATCGCTGCTTTGAATGGTGGCCAGATCCGTTAACCACGTTTCTGAACTGGCTTGTTAGGGGAAAAATGCTTGGAAGGATAATCTAGACCTGTCTTTCTGACCTTATTCTGCTTGTTGGAGGGGTCACCCTGGGATCTTTTACTCTTTTCTTAAAATTTATTTTTCACCTGTCTTCTCTTTCTTAACTTCCTCGTATTGTTTTAAACGGCCAAACTATCCGTTTTGATCCAACCAAACTCATTACTTGCAAAGCTGTCAAGAGAAAAATTTAGAAAGTATCATTCCAATCTAGAGAAATTTGTAAAAAGAAGTAAATAAAAATCCTACAAAAGTAAATATTTTAACACAGTTCTTTCTGTTTGTAAGACGATTCAAGTAAGTGATATTTACTTTCTTAATAATATACTGAATATTATATAAGGTTAAAATAAGACTCAAAAGCAATCTTATTTAAAATGTATATAATTGCTGTCGAATTATTCTCATTCTGCTTTATTTGCCACCTCATGTTTTACATTCCGTGAAATTGTATTATAATTGTTGTAATGCAACAAACTAATTCTGTTATTATAATACTGTTTTCATCAAAAACAATTCAGTTATATAGTAACACATCTCATGCTTTAAGATGTTAACATAATGAAAAATATGATCATAATTGGAAGAAGATATATTGAAAATTAAATTACTTTGTGATGACTGCAGGTATGTACTTTAATTTTTAAACAATTTTAGATGATAAAATCTTTCAAACTTTGGAAAATGCGACATTAAATTGGTATTGGTTATACAGAAAGGCGGAATACTTTTTGAGGATGACTGACACTGATCCCCCATCTTCAAGGAATAAGCGTATTCTTCTTTACTGAAATTCAAATTAGAAGGCTTCTTTTCCATGTAATGCGAAATTTCTTAGTCTTAGAAATTTAGTTTTATAGGAAACTTTTATAAATATCAACGAAGACTAACACGATTCTTCGAAGTATTTCTCTAAAACTAATGCCATTCTATAAAGTCCCATCATACTTCCATCGAAATTTTATATAGAACTAATGTCATTCTAAAACTGAGATATTCTGATTGAATATTTTTGTTTCTTGAAAAAGAGAGATTCATATCAGTATCTCTCGAAATGCATTGAATTCTTGTCTTAAAGCAGCTTCAATTTATGGTTATCTATTGTTTAATTTTTTATAATGGAAGTAATTTGTATTTATATTATACATCTTAAGGAAAACCTTTCGGGGAAAACTCTATATAATTTCAAAATTCAAATTTAAATTTAAATGTAAACTTTAATTGTTAAATTAAAAAATGAAATTAAAAACTAAACTTATTCGTGTCGTTATTTATTTCGAAAAAATATGAGATAGATAAATTTTATAAAATTTTTTGAATTTAAATTAATAGATAAAATTCTTTATTATAATTTCCTTTATTCAGATGGTTTCAAAGATTTTTTAGAGCTTTTTGTTGCTATGTGTTCCTTTTTTATTCACATTAGCTCGGAAAATAAGCAGGTCTGTCGTTAGTTAGATACTATTGAGAAAAAGTGACATTACAGGTTCACTTTTATTTATCTGATTACCAATGAGGAAGTGCTATCAGCAGATTTGCATTCTTACACTTATTCAACCCTTTAGTGCAGTATAAAAAGTTACAAAATGTTGTGTTTCAAACTTCGAAGAACAAAAAGGGCATTTTCTTTTCGAAAACAACATGTAAAGAAATACTTCAGGATGAAAATATCCACGGAATGCTTTATTATGTAACAGCGGCTTCTGGCATCTTACGAACCAGAATTTCAAAAAAGCAGTTTAACAAAAACCCATTTACTTATTCCAGGGTTAAGTGAATTTAATTAACTGTATGTAGAAATGAAATAATTAGATTTGAGAATGCGCTTTAGCTGAAGTGAATGAAGCTTTGTCCATTCCTATTCCGCATTCTTGGAGAAAAGGGAATTTTGAATAATCAGGAAATTTCTTCATCTTAAATAATTCATTAAGCAATTTCAGTATAATTTGCAAACATTCTGCAAGAAATCGCTGTTCTGTTCAAGACAAAATTTCAAGAATTTTCGTTTACATTGTTAGTTAATGAAATATTTTCTCTCTAATGAGCTGACTTTGAAATTTGGAATGCTGTCTAATTATTTAAATTAGGAATTCTTTTTTTTTGTTACTTTGATTACCATCTTAAAATTACTTAGATTATTTTATTTGAATTCATTTTTATTTTTTAAACTACTCAGATGAAAAGGGAATATGTTTTTATGGTCGCTGATATATATGCAAATTTTTTATTAACAGGATCATACTGAAAGTTGTAGCTGAATATCTAGCAAAATATTTCCAGAGGTCTAATTACCAACAGATTTTAGATCCTACCAGCGGCCGAGCGGTAAAGTCGCTGAACACTGGTAATTCGGTTCGAGGTTCGAATCCCGCGAACGGGCTGGCTGCATGGGCGTTTTCGTGGTTTCCCCATGTGTAACGTGTATACGAGTCAGTTTCCCTTAGAAAGTCCTCCACGAAGGCATCCCTCCCCTTAGGCAGACAGCCCTTGTGTGCTTTGCCGTAATTAAATACACCAACAGATTTTATAAATACGAATGTTAAAATTCTGCAGTGAAATACTATAGCGACTGCTTTGTTTTTGCGTACATTTAGGAATAAATAGAGATAAAGTTGTAGTTAAATAGAATATTGACAAGTATAAAATTGAATAAATGAATAAGTAAAATTTAACAAAATAAAATAAAAACCGCAACTCTAATCATATTGCATTATTGGGGCTTAATTTAACTTAACTTTCCTGTTTTTAACGATTCTGAAATATGTGATAAACAAAATAGATATCCAAATACCACCGAATTGCCTTTAAATCGCTGAGTACGCAGCGTTCATTTTTTGTGGTAAAATAATTTTTTTGTTTGTTAGCAAATAATTTTAAAAATATGGAAGATTACTGTAGTGAAGATATTGTATACAAAACTGAGATTTGCTATGTATAACAATATTTTACAAAAAGAAAACTGAGAAAAAGCAATCGTGAGAAAACCGTGAAAAAAATAAAATATTTTTGAATGCATAATATGTTTTTTTATTTCTATTTTCTTCTTTTGTTTTTATTTAAGTATAATTTGGTCTTGTGAATAAACCTGACAGAGCTTTCTCATTCAGTATGTAATCAATATACATATCGTATCAGGTTCACATAAAAGATAAAAAGTTTTGTTTTTCCTCATTATCATTATCTGATGGATTCAGCAGCAACGTAAGCCAAGTCTAATATCTGCAAGTATTAGTACATGAAGTCAAGGAAATTCTGAGTTCTGAAAAAAATATCCATAGAATTAAACTTATTCTAAAATGTATGGGTCTTCTAAATACCCGTCACTAAGTTTTTATTTTATTTCATTTTTATAGTTTGATATGAACTACATTTTTAATTACTTATTTTGCAGCTAGTTCATAACGTGCCGAGTTTTGTAGGTACATATTTCTGAGTATAGTCTTTCTACAAAATTAGAACCAGTATGATCATTCAAATTAATGATTACGTCATTTCGCCCTTTTTTCTTTAATAAACTGCTTTAATTTCTTTCTAGCTGAACTTTTCATATATTCTTCTATTCATACTAATTATCATCACTAAAATCGAACTTTATTTATTTAATTTTTATGCGAGAGCGCTAATAAACAATTTGTCTGTTTTCTGCATTATTCCTTCTTTGAGTACTTCAAGTTTAAGACCTGATAAATTTCTTTGCATATATTCCTGATAAATTCTGTAGTGTTCTAAAGTCCTATCTTTTATGCAGATAAAAGGAATGGTAGTATAATCTAATCTTTAATTTAATCTTATTCTATAATTCTTCTAATGGTTGGGCATTTGTTTTCTTTAGTCGACGTTCAAATCGCAGCGTCTTATAAATCTCATTAGTATTTAACTACCCAATACATTACTTAAAGTCATATAATTAATTGTGTTATATTAATCTTTAATGATTCTTTTGCAAAAAGTTACGCTTCAAAAATCAAATTTATCTCTTCCGCAAGTTAAGTTTGCATCTGACGATAACGTAGCGTCTGAAGTCCATATGAAACTATATCAGTTTAAATATATTTTAATTACAGCTTCTTAAAGCCTGAGACAAAAATATGAAATGGCAAATGGTTTTTCTCGTATGCTGGTCTCCTGGATGCATTTACTAAAACTGGAATTTATGCTAAAAATTTCAGAAATGAATTCCAAAAATATCTTATTTTAATAAAAATCACGTAAAAATGGTCGAAAATTTAACTTTCTTACATTTTCGGAAAAATAATTCTGCAGAAAAATTTCTCAGCGCACTCATACCTGCTGTCAGTGAAAGTCGTTATTATTCTATCAACACAAATCATTACTTCCATTTAAGGATCAGCCCTTCAATTACATAGTTCAGTTACCAATCACGAGGTAAGGCGTCAGAATGTTCTATTGAATTTTTATAGCGAACTCTTCCGCTACCCCCAGGGTATATTGGAGGGGGAGAGTTTAATACAAAGCCATCATTCTTCAGAAGTAGATATACAATTGCCGTAATTACAGGTCATTGAATACGGCAGCTCTAAAGAATTAGATTACTTTTTTAATTTTTTTGTTCTTTTATTTTATCTCCGGTTCGTGTATATTAAGCGATTAGTTATAAAGAATCCAAACAACACGGTTCTTAAAATTTTTGTTTCTTGTAGTGGTAATTAGGGTATCATTATACTCATAGAAAATAACTTGGATTTTCAACTATGATTTAACATTCTTCTTAAAGCCAAGCTTTGAAAAATTCACGAATGTATTCCAGAAATTTGCGCCATATTTTTTTTTATTTACATTGCGTACAAGCAGATGCTTAATTAAAAGAAAAAGTACAGTTTATTTTGGCTGTGAAAACAAAGTGTATCCCAGTGCACTCGAACGCACTGCAAAAAAAAAAAAAAAAAAAAAAAAAAAAAAAGGGGGGAGGGCTGAATATACTACTCTTTTATGTTTGTGTTGTGATTTTTTCACTAATTGTTGTAAAAAACCTATTTAAAAAAAATGCCTTATTTTCTTTTCACTTTACTGAAGGATTCCAGTGTTTTATTTATTTATTCAAGCTGTTTTTTCCTCACATTTAAAGTTTTAGACACTTTAATTCCAGAAAGTTGAAGTTTTTATTGAAAAATAAATTATTTTATTTACATTTTATGTCAGAAATTCTACTATTGTTACATCAGTCGTGTCAATAATATGCGGCATCTAAATAGCAGCAGGTGTGTTTATAGGATTTTTCACGGGTTTCGTCAACAGAAAAGTACTCTTGGAGTATTTTTTTAATTATCAATGTTTCTAGGCAACGAAATATGACACACATAATTATTCGCATTTTTTTCCGTGAATAAATTTGTAAATACAGAGTCATTCTTTTTTTTTTTTTTTATGTATCTTACAAAACCGCTAGATATGAAATGCAGAGCTTTTTACTGTTGCTTTTGTTCCAGCCGTAATAACAACTTGTAGTCATAGACTTCTTCGTAGAATAAGTATTTATGATTTAAGTTAGTTTTATTCATTTATTTTAACTAATTATTGTTTATCTATCTGAGGATCGAGAATTTATCACTCCTTCGTTTTTTTACCAAAATGTGATTATACAGTAGATCCTTAAAAAATCGAGTAATTAAATTTCTATTAAACCAATAAAAATTTTAATTTATGGGGCTCCCCTTTTTTTGGATAGATTTAAAAGGCCTACCAGTGGTCGAGTGAATAAGACCTCTGAACATTGGTAACTTGACCTATTTAAATTTCGTGTAATGGGCTGGCTGCATGTTTGTTTAATCCCTTAGAACGAACGTCCTTCCATGAAATAACATATCCCTTGTACACATAGCTTTAATTTGCTTTGCTTTAATACAATAAATCTGGAGTTATTAAAATAGTACCAAGTTTTTAAAGTATTTTCAGAGTTATAACTGCTATTTAAAATATAAGATAGTCATTCTGTAAATCATTTCTAATTATAACTCCTTTTGACATTTTTAATTAAACTACAATTAACTGAATGCAAAATGTATAGGATAGGATTTATAATCTTCTGCCGTTAGCAAAAGAACTTTAAAATAGTAATAATCTCCTAATCTCTTGTTATGAAAATGATAATGTGCAAAATACCTAAGCGATACCAAAGTATTGTTTATGTAGTATTGGTGCATTTTCTTAGCAACTAAGTACCGTTAAAAATGCCGGTTACTAAGTACGGTTAAAAATGCCGGAAATCTATATTTGCAAATGACAGAGTGAAAAAGATTTAAATATGCACAATTGGAGGAGAAAATGCTGTTTATTGTACAATCTTTAAAGCCTCTATCATTCCGTTCATTTCGAAAGAAATGCTTCAACCACGCCTTTAAAAAGAATATATAACTGTATATTTTCCCAGTTCAAACTCGTAAAAATGATTATTACAGTCGTAAAAATTGCTATGAATTGGATGACTTCGAAGCAAATAAAAGCTTACTCTCTGTGAAGTTTAAATGGTTTCCTTTATACTGCCTATAAAGAAAGCTTATTTTGATGCCTGCAAGGCCTAATGTAAATATTTTTCTTTCAGGATTGTTGAAGTTACCGTTAAAAGACTGCGGAAACCAGAAAAAATGACCGTCCTGTTGATCGCAGTTACGTTTTTGACTCTGTCAGCCACAATTGTTGAAGGTAAGGATTTTTTTTTTTTTTTTTTTTTTTATTTGTTTCTGTTTTTTACCTTAGGCGGTGATGCTCAATTTAAAGCATTTTTTGTGCACTAATGTACCTAATATGACTCAAAAACGATATTTTAACTACGTTAAAAATGATGATTCGAGGGTATGGCAAAATACAATTTATTTGTGTTTATCAGCTTAAAAAGTTATTAGGAACATCCACAGCACAGCAGGTTGCAAAATTTCAGCTAATGAAATTAATACCATCTCATTTTTTTTATTTCATCAAACTTTTGTGCCATTAAAAGCATTTGTTTATTTTCATGTGTTATTGCGGACTGGTACTTAGTACAAAGTGATCCACAAAAGCCTTTATTTTTCCCCTTTTTTCTTTGCGGGTCCTAACTTTTTACGTGACTATTTATTTCAAATATGAACAAAATTTTTAATTCAGTTGCATTAAATCAGTGAATGCCCCTAACAAATAATGTTGCTACTTTATCATTTGTTTCGTAGTATTTTAATGTTTCTGCAAGTAAAAAAAAATTGTCAATTTTGCATCTTCGTTAATTTAATGATGAAACAGTCCATTTGCAGTTAATTTTTTAACTTTTTTAACTTAGTAAAACATCCTTTATTTCATTTCGTATGAGCTGCGTGGCATAAAGAATGTTCCATTATATTTAAAAAACTCTGCCATTCATATTCGCCTGATACAAAACCCTTCCTTAAGCTAATGCGGTATTATCATTATTCTTTCCATTATATTCAGGTTAAATATATTATTGACTCTGCCAAATCGAAGCTTCCCTTTTATATGCTTCACTTTCATGGGCTTTGGTGTCACATAGGATTGGGATAAAAGTTATATAGCACAAAACAGATAATTTACAACTAATCTAAATGATTCATGGTTCGTAAAGAATGAGTGATTGATAGTCGATGTACTTAGCCACCTTACTGATGCAATTTTTAAAACAGTTATCTCAAACAATGCATCAGTATCATCATCATACATATTTTAGGCTGTGACATGAATTTTAGAACATTCCTTTAAAATACTAAAATCCATATTTCAGTACTGGAAAGGCATGTTGGCTAAGTTAAGACTTTCATTAATTAGCATTTAAAACAAATGATAGTTTTACAGTCTACATATAACTGCCATTTTACCCACTTCAAAATTGTTTTTCTTATTTAAGCGAATTCTGATTACGACAAATTTCAGATTTTACTGTGTCATAACCAAAATCTAAAAAAAATTTTTTTTCGAGAAATTAATGAAATTTTTATTTTTTTTATCCTCACCATTTTTGTCCCCTTTTTATTTAATTTCTACACAAAACGTAGATTTATCATGAAGTTCTCGAACAGAGAATTTTATAAAAATGTTATGTGCTAAGCAAAAATTTTATGATCTGCTGTGCTAAAATAATCAAGAACTTGTCAAGGTCACATCGTGTACTTGTATAATGTGTAAAATAATTTGGCTGAATGAAACGATTAACTAGTTTCACGTGTGCTCAGAATCTTAATAAGTTATATTAACGACATTTTCAGAATGAAAAAAACTAAGGTATGCATTTGACCAAAAGCAGATTTGGCCTCTCCAGTTACCACTTTTGTCATCTACAAAATTATTTTCTGCAGGGATGTTTAAATGACGGCATTTATGTAAACTACCTACTTGATCTGCAAGTCTGCAAAACGGACATCATTTCTCTGCATAAGAAAGGAATCGAGACTCTTGAGACACGCGAAAAGAAACCGTCCTTGCGTGGATTTCACCGCCTGTAACGCGGAAGTCTAGGTCAACATTATTTAGTCGTTGTTTGTCGTATTAAAAGTTTCCGAGATGTAAATAAAAAACAGCATTTATATGCAACGCAAACACAGAACTTTTGTTTAACCTTTTTAAATATAGTAAGCGTTTTTAATAACTTAAGGCAGTGGCTTGAAATTCATTGCATGCGGGTCGATTGCATGACCTGAAAACAGCTGGCGGGCCAGAATTTTTTTTAGCAAAACGAAAATTTTAATCAGCAAATTAAAAAGAAATTTTAATAAATTTTAAGATTCGCTTACTCAATATTTATTAAACATACATAGACAATAATATTAACGTCGCAAATTAAAGTTTTAAATTTTTATTTATCTTCTACTAGAGGAAGTACCGGATACCAGTTGAGCTAGATTGAGAGTAATGTATTTTTACTCATGACATCATTTGAAAATTTGTATAATAGCATATTACACGTCATAAGAAATATGATGCGTAATTGTAATGCATAAAAAATGCCAAAGAAACAAATATTCAATACATATACCACAACTGACTACGTAATCATAGAACCATATGGTATATATATACCATATTACATATAGAATTGCCATTTGAGTCAGCAAAAACAAAAGTACATCATTATTTTGAGCAAAAAGGAATTATTTTGAGAGATATAGAACCCACATAAAAATTTCGATAGAAAAATAAACTAATTCTCTCTCATTATATCAGCACTGTTGCCACTCGGAAAAATGAGGGCTAAAATTAGTGTTTTAAGCATTATTAATTAATATTTCCGATTTTAGATTTTTTTTTGAAAAAAATGGACGTCGACCTTTTCCAGGACCCAGAAAAGAATTGTAGAAAGTGTGGTGAAGATATCTGTAGTAGTGATTGAGTTATTAGCGAACAAACAAACACACAGATTTTCTTCTTTATATATGTATAGATTGGTTTATTCCTAAAGTTTGGTATTCGTAAGAGAAGATTACATTTTTTAATTCATATATATTAACAGCTAAATATTAAATTCTTTTTTTAATTTAGAAAATTTGCCAAAAGGAACAAAACTTGGCAATAAATAATACAACCAAATTTCTTACCCTTATTTGTTAACCATTTCTTCTAAGCATAATAAAGACGCATACATTTGTATGTACATAATTATAAAGTTCTCTCTTTTTACAACGAGAACTTATTAAGAGTATTATGAGCATAAAAAAGGACATCCGCGAACTCATATAATGCGTATTTCCACTATTCTTCTGGCAAAAATTATTCATTAAAGATACATATTTCCATCATCACAAAAGTATGAAAATTTTCATGAATTTTATGTTTTTGTGTTATGGATAGAGCAGATAGAAGCATAATAGACCTATTTTCCCAAAATTCGTTTTTCAGAATGCATTTAAATTAATTAAGTAATGTGTAAAATAGGTGGAAGAATTCAATTCATACTTATTTACTTCCAAAAATAAGACAATTCTTAATTATATTTCTTCAATATTGTTGCGTGCGTACGGGTTCGTTACGAAATGAATGCACAAGTCCGATGAAAAATGAACAAAAATTTATTATTATCACAACAAAAATGCTTAAATTTTCTCAAATTATCATGCAGTATTACTCTCACAGTAGTAATCTTTTAACTACTCAAATGTCCACTAGAACGTAGTTCGAAACTGCTAAAGAACGCTAATCCGCGAATTCGCTACAATCAACAACAGTAGTTTTCTAAACAACAACAAACTAAGCAACTACAAACTGAGATGTTTTCTTCCTTTTATAAGATTTTAAAATCACGCGCTAGAATTTTCCAGTACTTTCTCGAAATCAAAAAGAGATATTTATTTATTTAATGCACGCGCTCTTGTATTTTCAATTTTCCGGCTTAGCTTTCTTTTAATATTCGTCACGCGCTGCACTGCGCGAGAAATAAAACCATTTAATTTATAATTGAACTAACATTAGCTTTTTAAATACCAAATTCGTAACACTGCCCCCTTCCCAAGGACTGCACGTCCCGGGCTGTACAATCCCTGGACAGGAAGCTAAACTTACGACTGTGGCATAAATGCATTAATAAGCATTACATTACAATAATAAATAACATGAACAATAAATGCAATACATAAAACAAATCAAATGCTATCAAATATAAATCAAATACACATTTAAAAACAAAATGGACCATGGTCTTATACTATTTACAATTATTTACATTATGTACTATGGCCATAGTAATGAGCTAACCTGTCGTAATGAACGACTTTAGGTTTAGAGTTCGAAGACTTACGAATCCGAACCACGACGTCATTCAGCCTGTTTAGGACTGTGTACGGCCCATCCCAAGGTGACTGTAATTTGGGACAAAGTCCTTTCCCTCGAGTCGGATTCCACAACCACACCTTTCTCCTTCGTGGAATTGATGTTCAGTAGCTCTTGTGTCGTATCGGGTCTTCATCTTCTCCGTCGCCAAGTTGACTCGCTCTCGTGCAAAATTGTGCATCACTTCAAACCGGGCCTGGAGATCTTGAATATATTCCTCAGACGATGAAGGAGCATCCGGAGGGCGGCCAAACAATAGATCACAAGGCAGACGAAGGTCACGACCGAAGAGCATCTGTGATGGAGAATAGCCGGTAGTCTCGTGGACAGCACTGCGGTAAGCCAGTAAAAAGAGTGGTAATTTCTTGTCCCAGTCCTGTTGGTTTCTGGAAACCACTAATGAGAGGTTATTAAGGATGGTTCGATTGAACCTCTCTACCATGCCGTCCGACTGGGGATGCAATGGCGTCGTTTGGGTTTTGTCAATGCCAAGTAGTTTGCATAGTTCTTTGATTACTGCCGAGGCAAAATTCCTTCCCTGATCGGAATGTAACTGAAGAGGCACTCCGAACCTGGAAATCCAGTGCTGTATCATTACCTCAGCTACTGTGACTGCCTCTTGATCAGGAATAGGATAAGCTTCAGGCCACTTGGTGAAGTAATCAATGACAACGAGTATGTATTTGTTGCCATCAGCAGTTCGTGGCAGAGGTCCCAGGATGTCAAAGGCGATACGTTCAAAAGGCGCACCTACGTTGTAACGTTGCAGTCTGCCTCGGCTGCATTTCCTCGGTCCTTTCCGACCTGCACAGGCATCGCAAGATCGGCACCACTTTTGCACGTCATTCTTTGCATTATTCCAGTAAAAGCGCTCACGAACTCTCTGTAAGGTCTTCATAATTCCAAAGTAAAGACCTGGGACATGTCATCTCTGCAGAAGGTGTGCGCACGGATCCTGAAAAGATATCAGCGGTTAAATCCTGGACGCGTCCCGAAAATGTCCATCAGCTGAGAAGCTTCCTAGGGCTTTGCACCTACTATAGGAGATTCGTGAAGAACTTTTCTTCCATCGCAAGACCACTTCACAAGCTGACAGAGAGAAAGCAAAGATTCTTGTGGACAAAGGAATGCGAGGATGCATTTAACAACTTAAAGGAAGCTTTAACATCTGCTCCAATCCTGACGTATCCTCAGCTCGACAGACCATTTATTCTCGACACCGACGCGAGCAATGAAAGTGTCGGTGCTGTTTTGTCCCAAGAAATAGACGGCCAAGAACGTGTAGTAGCTTACTGGAGCAAGTGCCTGTCTAAACCGGAGAGGAATTACTGTATCACAAGGAAAGAGTTGCTCGCCATAGTCAAAGCTGTAGAACATTTCCATCATTATCTATACGGGAGAAAATTCCTCCTCCGCACGGACCATGCCTCATTGGCCTGGCTTTTAAATTTCAAAAATCCTGAGGGTCAAATAGCCAGGTGGATACAGAGACAACAATTTTTGGTGTCAGAAGTGGGATTTGAATGCCAATAATAAGAGCGATGGAAGAGCAATTAAGGCAGTTAATATCAGCCTTTGCCTCATTTAAAGAAGAAATTAAAGAGGAAATGAAATTGGGCCAGGAATCCGTTAAGGAAGAAATGAAATTGGGCCAGGAATCCGTTAAGGACGAAATGAAAGCCGTTCAAGCTGGTCAAGAAGAAATGAAAAGAGAAATTACCTGCATAATAGAAAATAAATTTGAAGCTATAGAAGGCAGAATTGACACAGTTGAAAATAAAGTTGGACAAATTGAAGAAAAAGTTTCTTCCGTAAAAGATCAAATTGAAGAAAGAGTTTCTTCGGTGAAAGAAGAAATAGAAGAAAACGTTTCTGCTATCAAAGAACATATAGAAGGGAGAGTTTCTGCTGTGGAGGAACGAATTGAAGGAAGAGTTTGTGCCGTCCAACACCAAATCGAACAACAAATTGATGATAGGGTTTCTGCAGTAGCCAAAGAAGTGGATATTTTAAAGAAATTCGTAGCGACGGCAGGGAATAATAGTGATGGTTTTAAATTCTTACCGATGCCTGCTCGTCCATCTCTGAAGCTATCCACATATGATGGGAAGACATCCTGGCAAGTGTATAAAACACAATTTTCTATAGTTGCGGATGCGAATGGATGGGATTCCCAAGCGAAGGCCTGTCATCTCGCCGCTTCTTTAAGAGCCGACGCAGCGGATATCCTTCAGACTCTTCCCGAAAACAAAAGGTTAGATTTCGAAGCTCTGTCCGGCGTCTTGGAGCTGCGCTTTGGGGAGAAGTGTTTAAAAGACTACAGCAGGCTCCAATTAAAATCTCGTCAGCAGAAGCCTACCGAAACACTTCAGGAGCTCGCCACGGATGTTGAAAGGCTATCCCACTTCTGACACCAAAAATTGTTGCGTGCGTACGGGTTCGTTACGAAATGAATGCACAAGTCCGATGAAAAATGAACAAAAATTTATTATTATCACAACAAAAATGCTTAAATTTTCTCAAATTATCATGCAGTATTACAATATCTCACAGTAGTAATCTTTTAACTACTCAAATGTCCAATAGAACGTAATTCAAAACAGCTAAAGAACGCTAATCCGCGAATTCTCTACAATCAACAACAGCAGTTTTCTAAACAACAACAACCTAAGCAACTACTACAAACTGAGATGTTTTCCTCCTTTTATAAGACTTTAAAATCACGCGCTAGAATTTTCCAGTACTTTCTCGAAATCAAAAAGAGATATTTATTTATTTAATGCACGCGCTCTTGTATTTTCAATTTTCCGGCTTAGCTTTCTTTTAATATTCGTCACGCGCTGCACTGCGCGAGAAATAAAACCATTTAATTTATAATTGAACTAACATTAGCTTTTTAAATACCAAATTCGTAACAATATTATGCTTATTGTTAATTTTATCTCTAGTAGCTGCAATTTTATGTTAACATTATTTGATTCTTGGACACTGTGGGATAACAAATTTATGTTTAGTCAAAAATCTGTATTTTTGAATCTTCTGAAACTTTTAAGTTCTCAAAACTCCTAAGAGGTTGCTGTTGATCGTAAGCTTTGCCGAGAATATAAATGGTATATTAACATATATTTTACAAATTATCTTTATTAGACAAAGTAATTTTACAATATAAAAAACAAAGCAAAGAAAATACTTAACTAATTAAAGTGCATCAAAAAGAATATTAATAGTATAGTAATAAAAATACCTCGTACTTTTAAAAGACGAGTAGTATAGTGCTAAGTATACTTTGTACTTGCTATAGTAGTAAGAATACTTTAATATGAATAGTAATATAGTACTAAGTATACTCTGTATAACTGTACGTAGTATTTAGTATAGTACTAAGAATGCTTAATATTATACGATGAATATTATTAAATTTATTTCGATAAAATAATCATGAGGAAAAGGAAGTACATTTTCAACAGTCTAGTATTTTTATAGATACTTTGTAAGACGTAATCGCATTCTCCCGAGAATGCTCTCGGAGCGTAATAGGTAAAACGTCCAACTAACATTCGTAGAACCATGATTAAAGTCCCTGCGTATGCATAGCTGATTTTTTGTGTTTCTTGGGGAAACCGAGGGAAAAAATGTCTCTCGAATCTAGGTTTTTATCTACTTTTCAAAGGTGAATCGTCTGGCTGTGTATCGTGCCTGTATATATATTGTCTTAAATGATTCAAATATTGCAGACTGCATATGCAACATTAATACCTCAAAACTAAGATTTGTAACAGAGTGAATATTTTATGGTAGTGAATTATCAGGTAGACTAGTATTTACATACATTTTAAGCATTCAGAACATTCCCAGTTTCTTTTTAATCTGTTTTATATTAGCATGGTTCATCCATAATTTTTCAATTGACCATAAATCTCAAAATACTTTCTGACAGTTACTAAAAAATAAAATTTCATGCATAAGGGAAGCTGGGTATTTCAAATGTGCTTTATTCAAGGACCAACTGTATTTTATTTTTTACAGCAGCAGTCATAAGTTTTTTTAAAACATTTTTTTATTACGGCTGCGCACACAGTGATATCCGCCAAAGATAGGGATACCCCGTAGAGAATTTTTTTAAGGGAAATTGGCTTGTATCCACTTTACACTTGGAGAAAACCACGAAAACGCCCTTGGCCACTTACAGGACCCACCAGACCGAACTAATTGTGTTTAGCTCCTTTACCGCTCGTTTTACCGCTTTGTGTATCATAGTCATAAGTTTTAGCTTGAAAATTGCAATTTTTAGTCGGGTAAAACCGTGTGCATTTAATTTTTTATGAGTCAATTCACCTCCTTTTAAAACGAGAGTATTCGAAAAATCTTCTTACATGTAATGTGAAAAAAATCCATATTTCCTTATTATCAGTACTATGCTAAGAATATTATTGAATTTATTTCTATATAATTTATGCTAATTAAAATCATTTAATAGAAGCTATAAGAAGGTAAAAAGCTCAGATATGAAAGCAAATTATTAGTTGATATTTTCCTTTGATTAAGAATGTCTTTGTTAGCTCTTAAGTTCAGATATCATGTCAGAATTTCCTATAAATTAAACAAATTATTCTATATCAGATGACAGCAGCAGTGAATATCCTTTCCCCCGGCCGCTGTTTGATTTTCCTAATCAAGGAACCAGCGAACCGGAATGAAGGTGAACACACACTAGGCCATAAAATAGATGAATCAACAAAATCAAAGTAAAAAAAAAAAAAAAAAAAAGCTACATATAAAAAAAAAAAAAAAATGAAGATCAGTTCTGTGTCAAGTTCATTTGGTTCGGAAGCTCATCTAAGGACAACTTATCGGAAAAAAAAAAAACTGTGACGTCGGAATTAACAGCAAACAGCACCTGGCAACTAGTTATGCATATAAAGCATTCTTCAGCAAATGATGGAGCTGTGCTTGTCGAACTCTGAGTTACAGAGCTTTTTTTGGTTCAGCTTGACCGAAGTGGGAAGATAAACACATAGTTTAACCCAGTTAAATCATCAGTATAGAATCTTCTTTTTAAACCTTTTTTTCTGAATTCCTTCGAAATGAATAGCTCTATTATAGCACACTTCCAACTAAACAAACTACAACTTTTCAATTAAATGTATTAAATTATAAATCCCATTCGTCTACAGAACCTGTTGTTATAAGATCTTGCAAGTGATTTATATAAAATTTTATTGCTTACTTATATGTAAATAAAATTTTGTAAATACTACCCTAAAGGTCGTCACTGAAAAAACGTTCATACATTTTTATTTTATGAGTAATGTATTTTTATTATACATTACTTTATGAGCAATGTATTTTTATTATTAATGTATAAAGTAATGTATAATAAAAATATATTACTTTATGAGTAATGTATTTTTATTATACATTACTTTATGAGTAACGTATTTTTATTAGTACTCTGAGTAAAATATAAACAGCCTTAGAAGTTTATAAGAGATATAATTACCATCTGCGAAAATTAGATGTGGATTACTGCATCTTTTGATTAAAAAAGGACACCAAAAATTAAATTTTAAATTTTGCAGTCCACATTGCTTTATCAGGATAATTTTTCGTTTAAAATGGTTTCTGACGTCGAGTTATAATACTATTACACAGTTCACAAAATTCTTGCATTAAAGGCGTTTTTTTATAAACATTCTTCTGAGTATCACATCTGCCTTGTGCATTCACCTTTTAGCACTTAAGGCTATATTAGTGGTCTTAAGAATACATTAAGAGAATTTGCATACTTAGCCTTTAATTTTAATTCGAAAGAAATCTTATTTGCTTGGTTTTTTCTGAACGCCTCCGTAAACTTAGATAAACTCTCGTCTTATGAACTAATTAAATAAATTGCTTATCTACAGAATTTATAAGACTAAATAATTTTGAATAATTTCAGCAAGGCTACCAAACGTTCACTAGTGGAAATTAAAATGATTACCAATGCACATCAACTTATATTTTATAAAATACAATTTTCTTAAGAAAATTTAAATCACATTTTTATTTGATTTTATATAATTCATTCAAAGAACAGCCGATGAGAAGAGGGATATTTTGGATTAAATCTCTCCAAACCGCAGGAGGAGCATTTGAGATACGAAAAAACAACAAAGGTATCAAGCAACAACATAATTAAATAGCTTCTTTGGTACAGATAATTGTTTTTGAGGGTAAGAAAATGTTGATGATGAACTCAGAAATGGATCTTCAGAAAATAACGAAAGGTTTGGCTAATGCTGTTGAAAAATTATGAGCTGTCGGTTTGAATGACTGCGGATGAGAGCTTAACATCAACAAAAGGATTTGGAAAATTGCTTTGGAAGATCTCAGAAAAAAGCAAAATTTGCTCTTGTTTATCGCCTTGCGCCGAATAAAGCGAAGCTCGAATTGTTGCATGTCAAGATTTGACCGAGAAGCAGACTGTCATCTCAAAAATGTTTCTTAGACATCTGTCAGCTCTGACCAAAGTTATATGTTTTCTTTATAATCCCAAAACAAGCCGACAATCATCTGCGTGTACAGATGGCCTTGCATACAGAAATTTCGATCTCAGAACTCTCGGATAAAGACTATATTGGTGGTTTCTTTGATTGGCAAGTTGTAATTTTCCAGGTATTTGTACCAGAAGGATAGATAGTACACTTTTTATTCTATAACAACATAGTAGATCGATTTGTGAAAACAATTTTATTCCTTAGGCCAGAAAAAATTTTATCAGATAATTGTGTTTGCTGTCATTTATATGCTATTAGTATTTAAAAGGCTATGGTATATTTAAATTTATTAAATTAGTCTTAAAATTTTATTTAACGCATTTATTAATACGATTGTTAAAAGGACGGGACGTGTTTTAATTGGTACAGTATTATCAAAATTTCAAAATCTATCAAAATAATAAAATATTTTTGATTGATGACAAATGCATTACAACTTTACATGGTCTACCGAAAAAATTTGGGTTTAAGTAATAAAATTCTAAAGAATGTTTAAAATTCCACGTAATATTTAGAGTGTTGTATATATATATATATATATATATGTGTGTGTAATGATAGTACAATTTTGGAAACACTGATGTAAGAGCACTGAGATAGAAGCGTAGTCATGTTTTAATGTGTAGATAGCGGAATCCAGTACTTTAATTTCTGGCCTCAGAAGACACTTTATTGCGTAGTTGGAAAGATGAATGCACAAACCAAAAACTTCCAGATATGGCCGTTTCGAAACATAATTTTATTGCAGGATAATTCACATCAGGTCATCTTTCTGTGGATAAGACATTTTTCAATTATAGTTGAATGCAATAATTTTCATTTATGCGTGTTTTAAAGTACTACGTCATCTTAAGCAAATAAGCAGCAGCATGGATCAGAAGCGTCTTGTCAGGATGAAAGCGGAAGCGAGAAGGGCGTAGCGATTCAGAGGAAGAAGGGAGGGAGTCAAAAAGCTTCAGTTCCGAGTTAAATAGTTTCGGTTTATAATTTGGTGATTAGTCAAAAGGTATCTGCATGAAACGTTGCGTAGGATAGCATGATTAATTTACATGACGCAGTTTAGACTCATAGCTCTATTTGTAACATAGAAAGATAAATCCTCAAATTAAATTAAAAAAATAAGAGTTTATAGTCAATTAAATTTAGAAGCTTGTTTTTATATTTTTTATCTTACATATATACGAGTTAGGCAATATTTAGTGTGTTGTAGATGTACAGAGGGTGTTCGTACATTTTTGTAACGATTTTGATTTTCTCCATGAATTTAAATATTAACTTTATAATACAAACGTGACTGGCATCAAATTGGAATAAGTTTCAACTATCGTCTGCAGCATTAAAAATATTCTTTTCTTCAAAATGTTGCTGAAAAATGAACAATGGATTGAAGGCTATATTTATGCGCTGTCCGAAGAAAAAAAGGTCTTATTCAATTATTAAGAACAGATTTGAAAAACATTTACTCGGAAAATAAGTGACACAATTAATATGAACGGAAAGAACCGTCAAAGTTTACATCTGACTTATCAATATCTTGCATATTGAAATTTCTTTAATTATGTAGTCGTATTATTATAATAATATTCTTATTTAGTTTTAGAAACATCTATAAAACTTAGTTTTTAGACGAGAAAAGGTGTGTGTGACAACAATAGTTTATCTGTGACATTGGATTATATATATATAAATTTAATTCAACTCTCTTTAAAGCATATTAAGATCATAAACACATATATAACTTGATCTGCGTCTGCCATCTTAAGAAAACGCGAAGTTGGTATAAAAACGTACAGGATATTGATGTTGTGTGTAACTACCAATTATTCTAAGTATAATTTAATAAAATATTTAAAATTTGTTTTAACTAATTAAGCGGAAAACTGCTTTCAATAAAAATATTTTATTTTATTGCAGATTGTATTTCGTCGATAAAAGTGCTTGGTAATGCTCAGAAAAATTAAGGGAATAAATAAATATATTAAGATGCTAATGAGGGGTAATATTAAAACAGTGCAAAGATCCTTAAATTAATTTATATCTGGAAAGTTTTGCAAAATATGATTAGAAACGTCTGGAAAAAATAATTGTCTTCCTCGCTTTATCCACTATCTTTAACATTATATTGATGCTAATAATTTTCGTTTAAGTAAAATGCACTGTTTTATATGCCTTCATTGCAACACCGTCGGTTTAATTTTACGTTTTAGTCTAAACTTTGACACCTGAATATTAAACAAGAAATATTATCAATCATGAATATTTTAGTTAGCAGTGTTATTAATAAAATATCAATGATAGTGATTCTTACTTAAATTATAGGTAATATATATCGAAAACAATAAAATGTATGAAGAGGAGAGCAAATTCGTACCATCTTACTTCCCGGTGTAAAACATAACCGCCGAATAGTGACAATACTTCAAATTACAATAGATACATATCTTGTCAGCTCAGGCTTTAAGTTTCTTCCTCATACTCAACCTTCGCGCACCTTAATTGTTTTTTTTTACCTTACCATCCCTATTCTGATATTCTCATACGATAAATTATCGCAGCGAGTCATCTGTATTTGTTGGAAGAAACATGTCTTCCGTCTGTGCCGTGAACTTGCGATGAAAACAAAACAAACTAAAGAAATTAAACCGGGAAAAAAGTAAAAAAAAAGTGCCCGAATAGAAAGTTCATGCGGGTGTGGGACGGCGCTCGCTGAGCTGCATCCACCATCTAACGGTGTACACGGGAACGTAATAAAACGAGTATAAAAATAAAAGAAAGATGAATCCTCGGCCTTCCAATTTCATCAAGAATAATGCATCTCGCGAGAGCAATCGAAGCGGTGCTGATGAAATAAAAAGGAAATGCATGACGGAGGAGCAGAGGACACGGGGTAAGAAGACAGGCACATTAGGAAACGCTCAGTTATGACACGAATGCCCAGTTAGTTTCCGTGATGGCATTTTACGCTTGAATATGACAAAACAGGACATCGTGCGACGAAATTGTTTTCTCAACCTTGTTGAAACTTTGTCGTAAGGACAAATCGGATCTGCCCTGAATTTTGCATCATTATTATTAAGTGATTTTGTATAATTTTGTCGGAAAGGAAATGCCAAAAAAAAAAAAAAAAAAAAAAAAAAAAGAGCGGCAGGAGAACATCTTGGGTCGATACGGTCACACACTTGCCTAAGTTTAGATACGTCGAGGAATGAAACGAGTAACGTATTTAGTTCCGTATTAAGAAAAAGGAAACTTTTGTTAATTTTTTAAAGTTTTGATCGAAATCAAAGAGAAAGGGGGGAACTAAATAACGTTATCTTTAACTGCAATGTATCAGCAATACCGAATATTCACTAAAAATATTGGAGAAAAATAACACGGGCTTTAAAAGTGGCAATGTTTCCCAACATCAATTAATTTTTATCATCATAGCTTTGTCATTTAAACGGAAATGCGTATTTCATAAAATAAAAAAATTCAGTACATTATAGTGAATAGTGTACTTCCTGTTTAAGAAATAACTTTTGAACATCTTGCTTTTGTGGACAGATTATGTCCATAAAATTTGTTTTCGCATTAAATAAGTTCTCTTAAACTTCCAAGCTTGGAGTACCAGAAATTTTAAAGAAAAAAGGTTGCAAGGCATAGTCGGACTGAAGTTTTATTATTATCTTAGAAAACTTTTCAGTGAGCTATATACGGTACTGACAACGTTAAAAAGAGGATTTCTGAAACTGGAATATTGCGCTTATATACGGAATATTATCAGGTTTTTTTAAATTTTAAATGTTTCTCTAAGTTAGTTTTTTATTATTTATTTATTTTATAAATAATTTTTCATTTAAACTGCAATACTATCAATTTTCAATAAGCGCTTTCACACTTTCTTCTGTAGGACATTTATTTAGTTGTTTAAAGGAATAATTGTGATAAAAGATAAACAATTAAAGAGTAGTTTTATAATGCAGTCTTTTTTATATTATTTACACAAAATAAAATAAGAAATTTTTAGTTTACATGGATTTTATGCCGAACAGGAGTGCAACATTACTGTCGAAAATGATGTATAAACTTGACTTCTTAGTTATTTACGAGAAAAGGAATTAAATTATGGGGCTGTCAGTTTCAAATATTCCTTAATGATATGTTTCAAAAATGCATAGAATGAGGTAACAAAAAACAAAAACAGCGAATTAAAGTAATTGTGTTAAAAATAAATCTTTTATTTTGTTAGAAATGTAACGAACATGCATAAAATACGTTTACCTTTATTAAAAAAGTAAAGAATATAACTGAAATGAATGGAAATTTTAGTTTCGTTTTAGTAATTACAATTAATTCACCAGAAACCTCCATCCAGGTGTATATGTGTGTAAGATTTTATTATCCTGATGTTAAAGGATTTATTCCACGAGAAGTTGGAGGTATTAATTTCTAAGCATCAGATCTATGGTAGAGGCTGAATCTGACTTTCTTTGTACACTGTTAATTTAATAATATTGTTGTTTCTTAACTACTGGTCTGCCACGACAACAAGTGATGAGGAGCTGCAACCACAAAATCTATTAGAAGTCAAAGCTCTTCTGCGGAGGTAGACCGGTTGCTCACCTTGGGGCTATATATGTTGTTATATTAATTACTCAATTTTGTCATATCGAAAGAGGATAATTAAAATTTGAGCTATCGGAATATAATAGGAAAATAAGATAATTAAAATACGTGAGGTAGAATTTGATTTATATTTATAAAGATGTTATCAAAAGTAACTGTTATTGACAGCTGTTATTTATTTTCGGAAGTGATGAGAAAATCATAACGATATGGATAGAACTTTTTCTTTTTATTGCATTACAATCACGAGCAAAAGGAAAATGAAAAAAGAAATTTCTTTATTTAAAGTTATTCTTAAAGAGGAAAATGAAAAGTTCTTATATGATTCCTTCAAAATGATGAAAAATAAACAAATAACCAAAATTTCATGTTAGGGCCACTATATTGTAATATATCGCTTGGTTGGTTATCTATTACGGTAAAGAACAAAGAATTATCTGTTCTCATAAGGGAGCGTATGCTTTTGCGTGCGATCTTTTCAACGGAAACCGGCTGTTAATTGCTTTATACAGTGGCAGAACCTGAAATCTACATGCCTAAAAAAATATTGAAACAGGTGTCTTTAGTTTATCTGATAACATTCAAAATGATCCATATGCCTGTCTTTAGATGCCATTTTATTAAGTCCTCAGATTTTAAGACTTTATCTTTCCATTATTTAATTATTTTTTCTTATGTCCGAACTTATGATGTGTTTCTGCTTTTAGTATGCTGCGTATTGCGGATTCAAAACTTAACATACCTGTTACATATGCACACAAAAGAAAGACGAGGAGGGCACTTTCCCCCTGTCAGCTGTTATTTACTTTAGTGAAGAGGACTATGGCGTTCTTTTTACGTTAAAGTTATTATAAGGCAATCAGTAAACAAGATAAACTACACTTATTTAGTAGTCTCAGCTACGAGCTAATATGCAAAATGCATTATGTACCGTGATTCAAACGTTGGTTAATATTCTAGCATGCTGTTTAGATTGATGAGCCAGTTCATTTGAATTTAAAAATAATACTAAATGGCCTTGAGGATGTCCAAGCCGTCGTAATTCGCCTTTACCTGAATGGTCGTACAGACTCATTATTTCGCAGAAAAAGGAACTGTCTACAGCGCTTAAAAGAAAGAAAGCATCATGTGTAATCGTCAGAAAGATTTCGCTATCACCGAAAGTGAAATCCACAAGTGGCAATGTCGTCTATATTTCTGCTAGACTAGAGTGTCACTCTGAATAGTCGCTATAAAACTTCCTGTGATGGTGGACTGAGGGACTGCATACCTCCTGTAACACTACAAAACATCAACTGCAATAAACAGTAATAAACGATCCTGAAAAATAAGAGGTACTATTATATTAAATTTTAGAATGTGTGACCTAAAACGTGTACCTTTTAATCAATATTCTTTATAAATTATATTCTTTCAGAAATTTATAGATTTAATTACATAATTAATTTTCATTAATATTCTAGTGCATAAAAGTCTCAGTTCTTCATTCTCAAACCGAGAATAATGCCTAGAATGTTACTGAATCACTGTCTGTTACTATTCTCAGAGGCCTCAGATGTCACTGAGTCATTGTTGTCAAAAACCAAGAATGTCAAGGAATTACGTGATTATCAGTAAACAGAAGAAGAATTTAAAAAAAAAAAAAAAAAAAAAAAAAAAAAGGCAGAATTTTTTTCAAGTTGGGTTCGAAAACTTCATTCTCCAGCTTGTATACCTTGGTCATCAAGTCACTGGAGCGTCCTTCTTCTTGATTAGTATTTAATTTTAAAGAATGTGCTGAAATTTACACTTCAAAAATTACTGTCACGGGTCGTTGAACTAGCGTAGGCGAAGAAATTACATCATTGCCAATCAGTTATATTTGTAGTAGCGTTTCAGGTGAAAAGAATTTCAATTGTTTATGCTAGTAGGATTTTTATCGATCTTTTTTTTCATAACAAAATTGATAATAATATGAAATTAGCGTTGAAGATTAGCGTTCAAATTAACAGTTTAAATTAACCGTTCAGTTAAAAAAGTTGAATCTTTGTTTTCTCGATAATTTATGTTGTGTACGTGGACTTAATTGTCTGGAAATATTCTTCTTTCATAAATGAACCGAAGATTAGTTTTAAATATCCGATGGATAAACAAATGTTAGTGTATGATATTATGCGTTTCTACTGTTTAACCCGAAATTTATTCACAGAATTTCCAAGGACATTTTATAACTTTCAGTTTAAGATATAAAATCATTACTATTAAATTGGATTTGATCGGTCTTTTCTAATTTTATATATGCAAAATTCCACCCCCAAAAATTGTACAAAAGAGAAATGTGGTTTTCACGCATATATGAAAAGAATAGTTTATCTGCAACTGATATAATTTGTCAGATTTTCACTGATCCAGCTAGATTTCCATGCACCCTTTCTGTCCGAGTATCGGTTTTAGTCTAATTTGAAGGAAGTTTTAAAATAATCATTCAACTAAATATCAGACACAAACTAATGTCTATACTAATCACTGTGTATTATATAATAACGGATACCATCTCTAACTAATAATTAGGTGAGATACATCAATTAGCGCTATTATCAAGGACTCATGATTGCAGTAGAATTATTTATAAGACCACAGAATTACGTTATTAGAAGTATGTTATTGCACTGCCAGATGAAATTTATGATGAATTTCATTTTGCCACAGTGTTGGTGGTGTATTTAATTATGGCAAAGCACGGGAGGGATGCCTTCGGGGAGGACTTTCTAAGGGAAACTGGCTCGTATACACGTTACACATGGGGAAAACCACGAAAAGGCCCATGCAGCCAGCCCGTTCGCGGGATTCGAACCTCGGACCGAACTACCAGTGTTCAGCGACTTTACCGCTCGGCCGCTGGTGGGCCCATTTTGCGACAGTGAGCTGCAGTTCAATAAACGTTATATTCAGTTTTGTTAAGTTTATATTGCGCATTTTAAAACTTAGATGAGACATAATTTAAAGGCGATAGCTTGTTAACACTTATACTACTCTTGCTATTAGATTGTTATGGAAAAAGTTTTTATTTAATCTTTTTCATGGGCTATGAAGACTAATTTGCTCATATTAGAGCCATTTAATCGCTATTTTAAAAACAGCAAGGGATAGAAAAAGAAGTCGACAGGGTCTTACACTTCTATTCCATATTAAGGAGTAAATTTTAAGTCTCCATGGTTTACTGAATGTTTTTAGACATATTTAAAGTAGTGAACATGCGGAAGATATATGTCTTAGCTTCCAGGAAAAGGTTAAATTAGATTGGAAGCTAAATTTTATTGAAATTTGTGGCAGTTAATTTGAATTTGAAAATAATATTGTCATGCTTACGGCAATGATCTAGTTCTAGAATTGTCTGAATTGAGTGAATATAAAAAGGGCTAAATAAGTTAAAATGTAAGCATCATGAAATGCAACGAAACCACTGAAAACATTTCCTTATTTATATTTAATTAACATAATAATACTCTGCCTTTTTCTCTCACTAATCTGGATTGGCCTTATTAGGAAGACTTTCGTTCTGATCTTTTTATTCAAAGGCATGTAACAAATATAAATAATTATACAATATTATTATATATTCATAAATAGTATACATAAATAGTATTATAAATAGTATTATATATTCATAAATATATAATACAGAATATTTAGGAATACCAATAAAACGGTTGCCCAAATACCTGTTAAAAAGATATATTAACAATCTTATAGCTAATTAGATGCATGAAAATATTTCGCTTGCACTAACAAATAACAATATAAATACAACAACGTTATATTATAATTATTATATTTATGAATATAGTATTATTACTATAGACAATTATTAGTATTATTACTTGTTAATTATTACTTATTATTACTTTAAAATAATTGTTAAATTTTTTTTTTCGTTGCGAAGAAACTTGGACTGACGATTTTAAGTTAACTATTTTATATGGGAAGTATAGATAAGTATACGTATAAATACTATACGATTTTTAATACATTTGGAAGGTTTATTTTAATTTACAGTTTATTTTCATGTTAATTCCTTTCTTCACCCTGTCTTCTTATTCCATTAGCCATCATGCAAATTAAGTAGAGTTTAACTGGAGAGCGAATTTATAGTTATGGAAGACGATTGTAGCAACTAGCCAATACCGTTTACCCAGAATTTTTCACCTTTAGGCGATCTGCATATTCGATGAAGGACTTTCTGTATCTGTTAGCGCGCGAGGTTCGAATATCCATTATATGGAGTCGAGTTCGTTAATCATTGAAAGTTACCTTTTGTGTTGTATAAATATTTCAATTATTGACACCTCATTGATAGCAGTGAGTAGTATTTTCTAAATTTTAGTTTGTCTACAAATCGTAGTTTTTTTTTTAAATAAGACTCTTAGTTAAGTTTTACCTTTTGCTTGTGTTGCTGAAGTTTAATTAGACTTCTATTTAGTGCGAAGACGAAGTTTTATAAGAGAAAGGTAAGGATAAATAGTATAGTGAGAGATCGAATTAGGTTTCTTTGCAAATATTAAACAACTTAATGCGTACCTAAGCCAATTACTGTTTTACTGTTTCAATTGCTTACCTAAGCCAGTGCCTTATATTACACTAAACCTAATTTCAATTTTACATATTATTTCAAATACCCTCTTTAAACAAAAACAGAAAAAAACAAAAAAAAAAACAAAAAAAAAAAAAAAAAAATGTTTTTGATTACCATCTGATAATCCGCGCCCTCGGTTTCAGTATTGAATAAAATTACCGTGTTTTGGGGTATTTTCGGGTATTTACTCGACAGTAGCCCACCCAGGCATGTGCGTAACATGCGCATATATACGTGAACTTATAGGTGAGATTATGCATGTAACATACACCTGTATTTATATACTTTATGTTTAATCACCATTTTGCTCAACACTATCCACCGGTTTTTGTAATACAGATCATCGCCATACAGGGTTTTGCTTTTTCTCAGAAAATTTCTTGTTTCTTACACAGCGCTCCTTTTTATACTTTTATAGCTATTTATGAATAAAACGATATCTGTGGGTCTTAAAGATAGCCAAAACATATATTTTCGTGAATTTTAGAAGTCGCCAGTGATTTGACGATTTTTAATGGGGCTGCAGATAATCAAAAAGTAATGAAACTTTATTTATTTATTTATTTTTGCGGAGGGCTAGAAATGAGATTCTGACATACGGTAGAAAACGATGATTGGAATAAAGAAATATTGAAAATGACTCATAGGTAATATTCAAAATAATTGAAGAAGCATGCGAAACCTGACAGCGTTTTCGATGTTTCCATGTTGTTTTCATGGTATCTTTTGATAAGGGAGAAAAACAGGAAATAAAATTAAACGTAATAACGCATTCTTTGCGCAAACGACCTACTCTGGTATTTTTTTTATTATTTTTCTTTGCAAGTCACATGAGCCAGTTGAATTCTTACTCCTGATATTGCTCAGTATTTTTTAATAATTGTATTAGTTAGGCGTGTCTGACACGTGTGTCAGTTGTTGCAAATTACTTAATCTGTTTTAAGTCTAATAGACTCCCGTCAAATCTTCAAGATCAAGGACATTTATCATTCTCCTTTGTTTATCAATCCTGTTTATCTTCTTTTATTTCTTCCTTTTCGTTCAATAGATTGATGTTAGGATCGGATAATTACACAAAATTAGAGAAGTGGCATTTTTTAAAAATAATAATGCGGTTCCAATTATAATGATTTATTGCAAGTGGTAAATGACTAATAAATTACTTTAAAAAAAAGGACATGCTTTTCTTTCAGTTGTCTAAAACAGGTCTCCAAATTATTTTAAAAAATGGGTGCCTTTCCTTTCAATTGTTTAAAATTGAATTTATATTTTTTGTTCATTTATTTCTACACAATGGAAATATTGGTTACTATTCGTCTTGAGAAAAATACATCAAAAAGAGCAAGTTCTTATTCGAATAAAAATCACCGAAAGTAATTCATCATATCAAATAGCACTAAAATACATAACTTTTTTTAATTATACGGATTTAGTTAACTGGATTAAAAATTAAGAAATTTTTTAAACTATTATAGAAACATTTGTCATACGTGAATAAAAATAAAATTGCGGGATGCTAACAATAGCAGATTTTAAATTAAAATTGTCAAAAAGAAGTTACAGCAGACTGAACGCTATCATACTTGTATACGTCATTTCTAGGAAATAATTTCTATTAGTTCTTAAAATCATTTAATATATTATTGCGATTTTTGTATGTAGGCGCTCCAAAATTTTATTTTGAATCGTATATAAAAAGTCTATTATGACAGCTAAAATTATTTTTAACACTAAAATCCTGTAACATGAAAAAGTGTTTTCATATATTTTATTTTATATTTTTTAGTTTACAGAACATAAAGTTGGAAAATTAACCTCCCTAAATGCTGAAAAATTATGTTTTCCTTATCAGCGGAGCAACGACAACGAGGACATGTGACACTACCTTTTTTCGAGGAAATTTAAAGAAATCAACACGTACGAAAAAAATTGACCAAGATATTTGGTATTAAAATTGAGAATCATATTCTTCAGGGCTGTATACAAATTGAACGCCGAAATCTTTACATTTGTGCGTAACTAAAATTAAAATATTGTTTAGGAAAATTTTAATAATGTTAAAAGATGACGTGACGAGCGTACGGATTATTATTATTAAAGTATTGATCAATATAAAAATAGAGATTTTTACTTCCAGGATCTTACAAGGTTCATTTATTCTGGTAGGATTCGCTACTAGCACGCAGCGAACTCGTAACATTATTAGCATTTAATAAAATTAAAAAATACTTGAATGAATATGTAAATTATCTGAAAGTTTCTTTTCCTCTATGCACTATTGCCAGGTGACAATTTTGAATTTCGAATATAGTCTTAATGTCAGACATTCTTCTAGGAGAGAGTTCATAATCGGATGAGGATTTTATAGTTTCAGGAGGAGAAATTCGTTCATCCTTCTTATTTAGCTGTTAAGTACTTAGTGTTAGTTTATGAATATAAAAAAACTATTCTTATTCAAATTTTAATACTAATCAACATTTTCTATACTTTGTTGTTTAACTTATAAAGCATGGAAAAGGGGGGGGGGAACTTTCGCAGTGCTAGTGAAAAGGATGCATGAAGAAAAATGCTTCAGAACCATTTTTCCAACGTTTGGTGTTTGGGTCACAAACTGGTAGCTACTTCGGTTTTAAAGCTGGGCATTATGTAATCGGTTTATATTCAATGACATGTAAGGGGTGAATACTATGTATTAGTGCACTTCTTCATGCTATTTAATAATGCTATGCAATTTTTAATTGTCTTTTTCTTCTGTCTCATTTTATTGCAAGTTAGATAACTTCCTTAATTTTCCTTTGGGAATATCATATATACTTTTATATGGTCGGACACGTTCACGTTATTGGAGAGAAACCTAACGAAAACAGGTTGGAATCACTCATTACAAAATAAAATGGAGCACGAACATTACCAACTAATTTGAACCAAATGTAGACAATTATTAGTAATTACGTCATCATGCAGTATGATACAAAAGTTCCCGAACGGTAATTTAAACATCGCACGTTCATTTGTTCATTTCTTTTCTAATTTCATTTGTTAATTGCATTAGCCACTAAGATCACTAAGTAACTATTTGGAGTGAGAATTTTGGCGCTGAGTGTTCTTGCTCCTCACCGTCCTCTCACTAATTTTTTGAGAGTGTAATTTATATAATGTTGACTCTTTAATGGGTATTTGAGGGTTCACTGATGTCAAAAACATTTACCTGAAAGAGGAATATTTGAAAATGTTTTGCGTTGCTATATCTTATTTACAGTTATAGTTCGGAGAGTTCTGAATCGTACTATGTTAATATAATTACACAGAAAATTTAGGAGTTTCAATCACTTCCAGTCCCTTTTAACTGTTCAAATTTTACTAAGTTAAACAAAATCAGTTATTAAGCTAAGCATTAATAAAAGAATCTGATCCATTTAATATATATACTGTTTTGGAATTGCCTTTATAATGTAGAAATCACCGCTGAATAGGTCTGAAATGATGGGTATGCGTTTGCACTAAAAGCAACTTCAGTAGTTTAAAAAAAAATTATTTTTCATTGGCATGTCGCCAGGTAAATCATGAAATTTCACGACTGAAGATTGCATTGAAATTCAATAAAAATTTCAAAGCTGGGGATTTAAACTAACATTTAAAAATAATGTTAATAATAATAATCTTGTGGTGTTGCGTGGCCCCAACTTGCCCGCAACAGGAGTAGTGACTGCTATGAACTGGAATTACACAAACTCTTAAGAAGGGTTTAACTACCTTTTTATTCCACTTTAGAAGTTACAGATGCGTTCACTTGACGCTCACAAACTACGCCGACCCGGCGGTTAAATAAAAAGAGAAAAGTACAACTAAAAATAAATAACAGGATGCATAACTAATGGAGTCACTATCTACGAGGCTCTATAATTGCCACTATCTTAACCGCGTTCTAAGATACAGCTGAGATTTCAGCAAACTTTCTGAATGAGAAGTTGAAAGATTCAACTAACTGCCGGAGTAGGCACACACTTTAGAGCAAGCAGCTTCTTCACTGTTAAATCTGAAATGCCTCTCGGATTTGTTTACGGAACCGCAATTAGGAGGAATTCAAAACGCATTTATTTTTCTATCGCAGTGCCGCTAAAGAAGTATTTGCGGTGAAAATCAGAATTCATATCGAATATATTTTACTTGAGGAAGAAATATTGATATTCAGTTATACTGAAAGCTAAAAATATTATTGCATAAGTTAGCTTAGAAAGATGAAAATATTATTTGATAAAGATTATTATATTAAAATGAGTTATTAATTATATCTTAAAAATAAAAATAGTTGGTTTTCATTTAGTGTTAAATTAATAGTTTTTTAATTCATCATGAAAAATATATTATTTAATATACAGAAGAAAATAATGGAATTTACCAATAATTAACAATACAGGCCGAAACGCGCGCTTCTTAAATTTCTACCTAGCAATCTTCACGCTCGTGAATCAAGAAAGCACACTTACAAACTCGTTTCCCTTCTATTTAACTCAAAATTACTTATGTTAAAAATTTGAATACTCTGAGCGTTCTACTAAAATTTACATGCTCTGGCATTGGCAATTCCAGGGGAAAGTAAAGGCTTGTCAGGAAAGATAGCTTAAACTTAAAATAAATGTTAGTTAAAATAAATATAAACCCTACAATCTGTTGGATTCTTATCAGTTATATAAATAACTAGCACATGACTAAATAAAATTTACATTACTTATTTTCAAAACCGATACTTACATTTGTAAACCAGTCACGTTCTGCAAAGTTATCGTCGTCATTATACGAAATCAAGATTTTCATTTAAGTTAATGACATTTTGATGCTTTGTATACATATTTTCTTTTTAAGGCTTCAGACTGTCTTCGGAATGTTTAACGCTGATTGTGGGTATTTATAGGGAAGTAAATTACCTTAAATTTATGGAGATAATTGAGAAAAATATTCATCTTGACAAAACTGCTACTCAATTGAAAATGCTATCATTATAACAAGATACACAATCGACTTTTCAGTGATTACGATATGTAACTTTATTGGTAAATCTTGACAAAACTGCTACTCAATTGAAAATGCTATCATTATAACAAGATACACAATCGACTTTTCAGTGATCACGATATGTAACTTTATTGGTAAATTCCATTATTTTCTTCTGTATATTAAATAATATATTTTTCATGATGAATTAAAAAACTATTAATTTAACACTAAATGAAAACCAACTATTTTTATTTTTAAGATATAATTAATAACTCATTTTAATATAATAATCTTTATCAAATAATATTTTCATCTTTCTAAGCTAACTTATGCAATAATATTTTTAGCTTAGTATAACTGAATATAATTAGTATAACTGAATATCAATATTTCTTCCTCAAGTAAAATATATTCGATATGAATTCTGATTTTCACCGCAAATACTTCTTTAGCGGCACTGCGATAGAAAAAGAAAATGCGTTTTGAATTCCTCCTAATTGCGGTTCCGTAAACAAGTCCGAGAGGCATTTCAGATTTAACAGTGAAGAAGCTGCTTGCTCTAAAGTGACAAATGACAGCCCAGAAGATAAAACTGAAAGCAACAAAAAGAAAAATCGTATTCTTACATATCGCCTGAAGAAACTTTTCATCACTCGAATAGAGCGACTTGCTATTTTACGAAGCGCTTCAATATGTATTCATCTTTAAAATATGTCATTTAAATCACTTGATTTTAGTTTTATTCCATTTTATTTCCCGGTGAACGGGCTGGCTGCATGGATGCTTTCGTGGTTTTCCCCCATGTGCAACATGGATACGAGCCAGTTTAAGTATTCTTTACGCGGCATCTCTTTTCTTCCGCGTAGTGAACGGCAGGGTACGTAATAAAATAAAAATAATCAAAAATACTCAATTTTATTCAATTGCTCTGATGGCTTCGTTGTGGCATAAGATAAATAAGGTTATAAATAAAATTTTTATGTCAGTCTGTCAGTTATGTGGGATTTGCAACAAGGTTAGGATAGCTGCTCTCTCTTAGGTATATAATGTGCTCTTCTATTTAATTTTCTCGAATGTAAACAGATCTTTTATTTCATGACACAACAGAAAATACATATATTTTAAAGAAAAAAGGAAAGAAAATCTGAAATTATTTAACATCGCGCCAAAGGATTAGTTAAGGTTTTTTATGTTCTTGCTGAGCATCATCGTTTATCACCAATCTGCTCTTGAACTCACTTCTGCAAACATTTTTTAAAGCTTTATTATAAAACATCGCATTCTTTGCAACCATACATACAATTGAACAGGAAAATCACGAAAAGTTTTAAGAGCAGCATCTGCTCAGAATTCGAGATTAATAAATGTTGACATACGTTTTTCTATTTCCCTTCAGTCATTTCTCAGTTCATCATATTAATGTTTCAGTTTCCTTCGTAAGATGACTTACAAAATTGTTTTTGCCTCTATTATTAACTTTTTGTGTAATTAACCTTATTAAATATCACATTCAGTTCTTCGCCCTTATGCCGCATAAAACTCAACAGCAAAATCTGAAAATATTTGAAAGCGATATATCTTTAGAAATCTAAAAGGGCGTCTTAGGGTTGTCATACATTGCTTTAAATTCGAAGTATTATTTCTTTAAAAACTAGCCGTTCACGCAGACAACCGTGTAAATTAGTTATCATAAAAAGTGTATAATAATTTTAATGAGTTTAGCTAGTGTAATTTCATAAAAATATTTAATATTTCTGATAGCCTATCTCACGATTTTAATGCATTTTAAATCAATCAGATTAAAGAATGGAAAAGGTATTCTTTAGAACTACATTTATTGCTTTTCAGTCTCTTGGTTTGATACTCATTAATAGAAAGATTAAATCTGAAAGTTAAATAACTTACGCCTTACTGAATGACAACACATCAAAGAGTGAAGATAATAAGTATTCTGTTCGAGGCAAAGGCAACACATTGCTTTCAAATAGTCGAATTTTTGTATTAAAACCGAATCATAAATATGTTACTTTTTGCCGAACGGCAACAGTCTGATGCTCTGAAAATAAAAATGTTTCATTTCGAACAGTGATGCCACTTCTCGTTTTAAATCGCTTTGTTAACAAAAATTAGTTGAATTTGTATAAAATATAAAACAAGTAAAAAAAAAATCGAAATTTGGGCTTTGAAGTGACCATGTTTAGGTAAGGATTTAAAATTCTGTGGCTCTAGGTATCATCTTTTTTCCACAATGCGAGAAACGTACTCACATACAGATTTTTCATTATGTCTTTATTTATTTAAATAATACATCGCGACAACGTTTGGTGGCAACAAATTGATAAATGATTCAAATAAGTAAAAAATTATGCGAACAAAAAGTGAGTTTCCACACTAAATAATACCTCTGATGTTAAAAATTTTGCTTATTGTCTTTTTTATATACTGATATTCTCCTTACATATTTTCACTTTCATTTTATAGGCTACATATTTTATAATTTTATACTGAAATTTCAGCATATAATCTTATGATGTCTTAAGGTTGTATTTCAGCATACAACCTTATGATGTCTTAAGAAAGAACATATTTCATTTTAGAAACTGAAATACGTTCTTTCTTGTAAGAAATATGGTTCGTTTCATTTAGGAAAATGGGAAATTTTCTTTTACGAGATTTTTTGCTATTTGTTGTAAGACTTGTTCCTACTTCGAGAATAGAACATTTTTTAAAAATAATAATAAATAAAGGTTTTTTAGGTCAGCTTCTCTTTGTTTTGTTATTTCAATCATTACTTTTATTGTTTTAATCATTACTTTTTTTGTTTTTATTCAATTTTTGTTCCTTTGTAGTAAATGTAATTAATTTTACGTCAGTTATGCCAACTGTTATTGCTAATTTTCATCTCTTTTCAAATTTTTTCAGTTACTGTTCTGGTACAACATTTACGTACATCGTAAAATGGCTTTTACAATGTTATATAGACTAATATTGGCTTTAAATGAATGAATGATGAATGGGTTGTATATTATTTCATGAAAAATTGGAAAAAACTGCAATATATTTATAATTTTATAATGCTTTCAAATATAAAAAAGTTATTAAACGTAGAATTTAATTTTGACGATTAACCTGTTTTTTTAACTGGAAATAGCGTTGAGGTGTTTAGAATAATCATTTTTTTTTCATTAAGTTGTAAACGTATTAAATATATTTCGCAGTAAAACCATTTTAGAAAATCCTTTACGAAAGAACTAATCGTTGCAAATAATCAGCATTTACGTTCTTTGCTGCTTTTAAAGTAAATTACTAAGAAATACGGACTTCTTTTCCGTCATTTATTTTGAAATTTAAATTATTAGCAAAACATTAAACCACATAATATCCCGTAATAATCAACAAATATATTGGAATAATATTTGACAGCTGTTGCTGCCGTTTAAGATTTGAGATGCTAAAGAAATATGAATAAGTGCGAAATAGCTGCAAATAAACTCAGGAAGTACTTCTATTGCAATGCTATTTACATTCAATAGACTGTTTCTTACGCACACTTCAATAATTATGATAGAGAGGATAGCTGCAGAAAGAGGGCATGGTAAAATCATTGTATCCACCTAGCCCAGTAACCCATCAAGATAACTCTATACAAAGAAAATTATGAAGTGGAAAAATTCCCCTATTCATAGATAGTGCCACAGAATTCATCCCGAAACTGCACTTAAAGATAGGAATAATAGAAAATAGCAGAATGCGATTTTATAGACTCAACAGTGATACTAACCGTGCTGTTCTATTCAAGGCCGTAATAAGAATTTGGCGTGGTGTTCGTGCAGTACATTTCCAGATCATTTCTTAATGCTAGATTCGAAAATGGATGGGAGATTTACATAAATATAAAATATATTTTTTATTGTTACTCTGCGTCAAAATTAATCAAATATTAAAAGTTCTTTAGCTTAAATTCATAATTCTCGAATATATTCCAAATATCAATAAACTGTCTTTTGAACAAGTTTATTGATTTAGACTGTAATTCAAAGCAAATTATTGACCGAGTGTTTATATATATATATATGTAAGATATAACAAAATACGATTGGCGACTTCAAAATCAACTATTCTAGATTTGGTGTTCCCCCAAATTTGAGACCTTTCCATGTTATATAACACTGCTTAAAGCGGTAACTAAAACTAAAATTAAGCAATCGTAGCTTGTCTCTAAAATTGTATATTGTCTCTACAATTGCATCAACTTCAATATGAATACCGCTGGCAAGTTAATTATGTCATTCCTTTCTCTAGCTTCTACCTTGTTAACATCTTAGCGCTGCTTCGCTTCTCAGTCTAAGATACCTACGTCTTACTTAAAATCAGTCCACATAAAAATTATGGTATTGAAATATGATTGGATAAATCCCTTGTCTACAAAATGCTCTGATGTGAATTATATGGGATAAAATTATGTTATGAAATGGCTACATCTGGAAGTTTGTGGTTTATGCCTATATCTATCTAACTACGTAGACTTCAAGCTGCAGTGCATCAAAATATCCATCCCCGGCCATGACGACCGCAAGCTGTTAAAGTATCGGATTCCTCCTACGCATTAAATTATCACATACATACACACACACACACACATATATATATGCAATATATAAGCAATATATGTATATATACATAAAAGTTTTTATTTGATTCAACCAGTGATGCATCAGTTTTACCAAATTCGTATTTTCACAGTTACTAATTTGCAAATTAGAGTTTCTAAAATTAATCACTTTAAAAAGCCTTACTGTTTAATTCTTAAAAACAACATATTTTTCTTCGACATATTTACACCACAAATACTTTCATAAACACTTAAATTTTATACGTCACTGATTGCATAACAGAATTCTAGCTTGCTATTATTGCTTAATTTTTCTTGTCTCATTTATTTACTAATGCCTTTTAAAATTCTAGCTCCATCTACTGCAAGATACTTGCATTAAAATAGTTACTGATGCTTTGTTTATAATTTATCGCATCCCTATTTTAATTATTTCTGAAAAGGTTTGCGCATATATCCGATGTGTAAAAAGTCTTTTATTTGTTCTTTTTTTTTTTTTTTTTTTTTTTTTTTTTATACATTGAATAAAATACAGATCTTCAGTAACATGCGGGCGGATTCACAAGGTTCTCACGATTTGTCATCTGCGTTTTTTTAGCTACAAAGTACAATACCAGACTATCAAATAAGGCAATTTGAACCATTTAACTTTTTCTTTTTTATAAGGAAATTGATGTCAGAATTTCTAAATCAAGAGGCAGTTCTTTTTCTGATTTTCTCTGTTTTTTTTTTCGCCCTTTTCTTTTCACTATTCTCACGTTTTAACAATGAAATTCCGATCCGGAACAGCAGTAAAATAAGATTCTTCGCTCATATTTCCGGACAAATAGCGTGTTTATCTTCCCTTTCCTTGTTAACAAACCCGGCAATTTCGTCTGCTTTTTATAAAGGAAGTCAGCTTATAGTTGATGATTTTTGATTGTAGAATCATAGTTATCCTACACGAATGATTTGACTGAGTTTGAAATTTATATTTTAACCTAAATATCGCATTCTTCGTATGGATTATTGTATTTTCAACTTTAAATTTTCTCGAAAAAAGTTTAGAAATATCTCAAAATTACCACTGAACTAAAATCTATCTCTAGGTTCTTACCTGCACAGAGAATAATTACTGTATAGGTAATTCTAAGAAATACTTAAAATTCAAGGAAATTATATGAAGTAATAAGGAAATTAATATACATTGAGAAAATTGTAAAGTTTTCTAAAATCCTGGTCCGTGTCTGGTCCTGCTTTGCTTAGCTGTAATTGCAGACCTAAATTAGAAATTTCCATCATTATCCATTAATAATTTTCCATCAAAACTGTATGATCTATTTATTATATAATTATACTTGTAATGGTAAACCTATTCTTCAACCTTTGTAATATATTTATAATACAGAATAAATAAACCACACAAATCAGCAATATATTGTTTGTGATATTTAGTACTTCTGGAAAGTATAATATTTCATTCTCTAGTTTTTTTTAATAATTTAAACGTATCAGTGTACATATATGAATAATATTTGCTCGTAATTTCTCAGATGTCTGAGATCTTCAGTGTTTTTGTGCAATATAATATTGCATTTTCTAGTTTTTGAAATAGTTGAAATGAATCAGGATGAATCACGCTTGCTCGTAATTTGGCAGGGGATCAAAAAGATATTATTTTTTATACTCTGAACTTCAATAGTTTACAGATTCTATTGAATATATTTTTAGAATTTAAATATTTATTAGTTGTATAATTTTACTATATTTTTATGGCTAAAATTAAATTTTTTATATGTAAGGAAAAACAGAAAGCTATTAGAACTAAGGTAATGTAACTGCAGTCCACCTTTGTTTAGAAATATGTTTTGGAAATTCAAGCACATTTTATAATTTTATGAAATAAATGCAATTTTTGTTGGCGAAGTGCGTAGATTTCCTATTTTTGTAGTAAGTACCAGTTTTAGAATATAAGAATGCAATTGTATCGGAAATAAAAATTTTAAGATTCAGTGTGTCATTAGGCTACCTTTTTTTTGACGCAGGAGACATGAAAAATGAGCAATGACCTCGCCAGGACTCGAACCTGGACCTCTCGAATACGAGCCAACTGTACTATCGTTACACCACGAAGGCATGCAGAAGAGGGCGAAAATAACTTATATACTCCCCCCATTAAAGGACTATTAGGGATTAGGGAATCCAGTCGCCAAATCCTGTCGGTTAAGAATCATCAGCTACCACTTTTCAGTTCGGGCGCCACTGTAGATTTATTAGGTTTCTTAAAGCAGAAGACGTGAAAAATAAGCAATGCCATCCTCAGGACTCTAGTCTGGACCTCTCGAATACACGCCAAGTGTGCCACCGTTACGCCACGAAGGCATGCAGAAGAAGGAGAAAATACCCTATAAGTGTAATAATAAAAAAAGACTTAAACACGTAATCATGTTAATAGAGGAATATATATATATATATATATATAATGAAGTTATATTAACGCAGAGAATACATAATTATTTCAATAATCTTCAGTTTGAGGCAACATCTAAATTGATTCCCTGCATTAAGGCATTTTAATAATTTATTACTTAAAAGCACTTAACGGCGCAGTCAAATAAAAATATTTAATGTATCTTCACCAATTCCTATTACAAGTTATGAACCACCTGGTTTTAGCAAATCTGTAGCTAAAATAATCTTTTGTATTCTACAAGCTTCTTTGCATCATAAACCTTTGTAAAACCTCAAAGAAATGTCAGTGCTTAACACTTTTTCTTGTAGTTTGGTCAACTTCTTTGAGAGAACAGGACATTTGTTCCGGTAGAATTATGGCTTTTTTATATTTCGAGCAGGACGGAATTTGAACGCCGCTCTTTTACGCTAAAGAGAAGTTGGGGGGGGGGAAGATGGGAGAAAAAAGAACCGCACAATGGTTTTGTTTGAAAACTCTTCCGTGTCTGTCTTCTTTTTTCTTTCTGGACTTAACTGGAGCATTGCATCTTGACCTTGATTTTTATGAAGAGAGGAAGGAGAAATGAATGCTGGCTGAAGATTTACCCATACACAATGTATTATTTTCATTGTCCCTTAGATCACCCATTCTTGACCCGTGGCGGATTAAGAATGAGCGATATGGTGAGAACAATATGATTCTGCATCTAAAATTTCAATGTAAGTAAAGTAACATTGAAAAGCGATTGTCGCTTTTGTTACACGAAAGGTACGCTGGGAAAGAGAAAACAAGAGCTTCGACCAAAAATGCAGAGTAAAAGTTTAGCAACTGTGTTAGAAACTTTGTCAAAAGAGTTTAATTCTTTCATGCTTGTGGATATGAGAATAGGAGATGTTCATTACAAACTTAATCAAAGTTTTAATGCAAAATAGATTGTGTTAAAATGTGTGTCGGACTTTATTAACAGTCTTCAAGTATTGATTTACATTTTTATGTTGTAATTAATTGTACTCACATGGAAAAAAATCTGTTTTTCTCTTACTCCGAATTAAAGACAATTAATATAAAACAACAGCAAGGAAATGTTAGTGTTAAATAGTAGAAAGCATATTTTCTTATGAAATAACTTTGAATTGCTATCATTATATGTAGAAGAATGAAATCTTAAATTACTATAGCATGGTTAATGATACATTTATAGCAGAATAAAAAAACATGTCAAAAACTATTAATAATCCTTAAACGGGAACACACAAATGAGGGACTATTTTATGTTAATTATTCAAATAAGGAATTTTTAATTAGGAGCAGAATTCTTAGGCTTTAAGTTTTGTCTCCGTATGCATGTAAAGAATTTGTATCAATCCATTCATAAATGTATCAGAATATTTTCTCATTCAATTCATTTATGAATGGATTGATACAAATTCTTTACATGCATACGGAGACAAAACTTATAAAGTCTAAATGAGAAAATATTCTGATTGACATTGCTGAGGTAAAACTTATTCAAAAGAAATTGTTAAATACTTTAATTTCTTTTTCATTTTAGAGCTAAAAGCTTTGTAAATTGAATTAATGTTTTTTTTTTTTTTTTTTTTTTTTTTTTTTTATTATTATTTTATTTTTTTTATTTTTATTTTATTTTTATTTATTTATTTATTTATTTATTTATTTATTTTTTTCGGAAGGAACACTGATTTCGTTTATGTTGTAGTTACAAATATATTATAAGATATTTCTCCCACCTTGTTGGCGTGCCTTCGTAGTGTAGTGGTTCTGCACGCTAGGTCGGTATTCCCGAGGTCCATGGTTCGATTCCCGGCGACGAAGGCGTTTGCTAATTTTTCAATTCTCCTGCTTCCAAAAATTTGTCTCTACAATATTCTGAAACTTGTTTTAAGTTTCCGCAAAATAGTTTCACTCAGTATTTTCAGTTTCACTATCCCTTTTGAATATAAAATTTAATTTTACATGAAGTTGAAATTTTCGTGTTCAGTAGCTTAGAAGTCTTTTCCTGTTTTAATATTTTTTAAAGTTTTTAAAATATTATACGAAGTTATTCTAATAACAAGGAAAACAATTGTAAAGTTTAAACGTTTATACAAGAAATAAAAATACTAAGCTTATGAATATGCAAGAGCATGTCTCCTAGAATTATCAATATGACATTCGGTGAGCTAAAATGACCAGTTAATAGTACGATTCCCTTTTGATTTTCTTCCAAAAAAATATATATTAGCTAATTGGATAATTATATAATTAAATCTAACGGATTTTAATATTTATTTAAAAAATAAATCATTATTCATTATTAACAGATATAAAAGCTTGGATCATTTTAAGTTAGACTGTTAAATATAAAATGTTGCACCAGAATATCTTAACGAGGAATCCTAGAAAGATATGCGATGCATACGTTAAGCAAGAGAGACAGTTTTAGGAAATTAAAAAACGCAGGAACTATATCTTTTCGAAAAATAAAAAGTCGAGAAATTTCCGATTACCTCTTCCAAACGTATACAGCATTTTTATGTGTTAATATCTTTTCATCAGTTTCATCAGCTGTGAAGGATGACTTATAGAGGTCAGCATATCTTTTCCCAACACTGTATAAATTGTCATATCGGTAACACTAGGAGACATCTTTCTTGAATATTATTTCGCATCATAAAACAATACGTTGACCTATGTGTCAGTCAAAATGGATACCCCTCCATCAAAGCGCGTGATTTTCTTCGTGTACTTGTACGGAAGTTCACCCAATTTGTAACATGATTTGAATTTAATCCCAGATGGTCAACACGAAACACTGAGCATTTATCGGACATTAGATGAAAAGCGAGGTTTTCTGAAGATTTTAAAATCCAAGAGCCAGTCACGATAACACATCTTTCAATCTCCAAGCTTTAGGGGACAGAGGTCATTTCGACGACCCTCTTCCAAACCTGGTAAAGGAAGTAGAGCAAGCTGGGCCAAAAGGATAGGAAGGTCGCCATCGATATTTGGTAAAGCACTAGGCCACACGTGTGTTCGAATTAGCCTTCTGGACATTGCGCTGTACGCTGAAGGTCAAATCGACACTCTCTCCGATTAGTATTCTTTACTATGGCTGAAGGTGGAATGCTGCAAAAGATAGCCACAAAATTAAATCAGATAAAGGCTGACAATATAGCTTCAGGATTTTGGAAAGCGGAATCGTTTCACCTAACTGATGAAATTTCCTTATTAAAGTTTAACAGCTATTTATAATTCAGAACGAGCACAAGCGCGAAGAGAAATCTATAACTCAGTGTCACTTTTTGCGTTCTTCTGGGTAGGGGGAACCTTTCTATGAAGCTGGGCTAGCGCATGAACTTTTAATAGAATGTTTTCTCGTCTTTTTTTATTAAATGAAAATTGGCTAAGGCGATTGCAAATGTCAGTGCACTGATGAAGCGAAATATTTACGAAGTCTTTTATGCATATGATTTAAATAACTATTCATCTCTACTCCTAACAACTAACATGCAATTACTTAAGCACAGTCACTAATTCTTCATGTTCTTGTGCTGCAAATAAGCTTAATATTTCACAGTTTGTTTATGGAAGTTTTATTTAAGATGAGAAAATAAATATTGATGAATATACTTCGAAAGTTCGTGATTAACAAGTTTCTGAATACAATCCAGTAAAAAAAAATAAAGTAAATTTCTTATTTTGCAGCTTTATCCTACTTGAGAATTGTAGTTTTGTGTGATTATGACGAGAAACGTAGCATAAGAGAAAGCTAGGTAGATGTAACTATGATGAAAATATTAATATAAGAATAATTTAGCTGATTGTATACGTCGAGAAAAGTTACATCAAATAACTTTCGTCTGACCATCTTTGCCTTATATTTCTGTTGGTTACAATATATAAAATCATCATGGGATAATCAAAATAATAATAATAATAATAATAATAATAATAATAATAATAATAATAATAATAATAATAATAATAATAATAATCTAAAAATCTGAAAGCTTTCAGATTTTAGATTACGCCCAGAGGTGCATTTAACGTTTTGTGTGTTATCTTTATTTATTGAATATCATGTTATATTCTCACTTAAACCGTAAAATTTAATTCAAAAGCAATATCAGATATTAATTTTAAAATGTGCATATCTTTAGAATTTCCGATACACAGTGTCGCGCGCTGGAGATTTTTTTTCATACAGTGTTGACATTGCTTCCTTTGAAATCGTTGAGTTTTTTAATCAAAAATTCTTTAAAGTTTTGTAAAATATGAAATAGTAAAACAAAATTCAAATTTGGGCTTCCAGATGCCCATAATCGGGTGGAAACGTACGTTGTTCAAACTTTGACGGCTCTAGGTACCGTTGTTTTATCACAATGCGAGAAACATACATACATTTATGCAGCTTCTTCATTATTTATTTTTTTTAAATGTAATACAGAGTTCTAATATTTGGTGGCAACAATTGGAATTACATTTTTCCTTAGTTTTTCTCCTTGTCGTTAAATCTGTGTTCTGTGTGAGTTGTCGCTTCTTTTGTATATCCATTAACTATTCTTTTTAATTTAATTAACTTCCTTTATCGTTAATTCGGAAACATTCTCATAATATTGAAATATTGTTCCTTGAAGTTTTCCATATTCAACAACATTGATGCATTCATGCAGATTCTTCATTATTTAGCATCAAATATAATACATGGGGATAATATTTGGTGGTAACAGTTTGAAAAGTTAATCAAAGCAGAAAGACTAACAGCTCTTTGGGTCTAACGCCCCTTTGGAGTAAAAAGAAAAATAGAAATAGATGGCTTTAAGAACATTTCATAAAAACAATAATTCAATCTACTAATTCTTATGCAGTTTTTTACAAAAACAGTGTCGAAGAGTGAAATGAAATGACTCTGTGAGATTACTTCATGTTAAATAACCAATTATTTTATGTTTTTTCTCTATATTATCACTTCTCTCTTCCCGCTTTCCCTGAGGAATGCAAATTTAGTTCGCATCTATTTAAAGTGAGGTTTTTAGAGTGTAAGACGGAGCGTATTCTGCCTATTGTGGCCACGTTACTAGGTTGCCATTTTAGATAAAATTGCCTTGGCCATGCATCATAATTGAAAATAATTGAATTCCTCCCCTTTTAAGTTCTGAGCCATTTTTCCCCTAAATTGATTGTGTAGCCTCGCTTATTGGTTAATTTGAATTTAAATTTACATTTGATTTGCTGCTACTTTAAGTTATCTCGCAACAAATGGTTGGATAAGTTGTAAGCGCAACTGCGTCTTCTGTTTTTATTTAGTATTAATATAGGGTCTTTCCAAATTTTGGTTTTTATGCAGACTTAACATCTACTAGGAGTTTAGACACTTTGGATGATTGCTAAACACGTTAAACTTCACAGTTGAAAGAAAGAATGAATTTTCTAAGAAAATAAACTAGAAAACTGAAAGAGTAATGAAATAACAAGCGCACTGTAGTCATTAATATATATATATATATATATAAGTCTAAGGATTCTGTGACGTAATAATAGGGCTGTACTAAAATCGCATCAATGATATACAATTTTGATGATAATGAAACCAGAATACTATCATGCATATCCAACCATCAACATACTGAAATGAATTTAGAAACTACGGTTAGAAGATAAGCAATCCACCCTTATTTTTTCTTACCAAAAAAGAAAAGTTAAGAGAGCTAGAGAAAGCTGGAAAACTAATTTGTTTTTGAAAGGATCTTCTTTCTTTTTTTAACTTTGAAAGTTAAATATGCATTGTTTTGTAGAGCCCGGAAATGCTTTCGAGCTGTTTTATCTAAATATGTAATCGTTCAAGTCGAGTTGAGTACTTTGTTTGCTGTATCATCAGAAAGAACGGAACTGCTCTTTGTTTTCTGAAGGGTATATGAGTTCCTGCTTTAAATGGATGAAAGTCATCAACTCATTATGCTTTTAATGTCATCTCATGCTTATAAGGATTAAAGTCAAGCTAGTTATCTTTTTTTTACAGTCTTACTAAATATAAAATATCAAGAGGTTACCTTCATTTATTTCATTGTAGCTTTAAATTCAATTGTACCAATAAATTATTTTCAATAAATGCTTAAAGCTAGAATGGGAATCAACTATTGCGATTATTGGAAAAACACAGATCAACTGCATTTAATGTTAAACGAGAAACAAAGATGTAATAATAAAATTTAAAAAGTCTAGAAACAGGGGATTGAAAATTTGGCCAAGTAACATATTCTATAACTGTATTATAGCATCCTAAGAAAGCATTACCTGCAATAATTTCAAGTGGCTAGGATTGAAAACAACATAAAAATCCAAAAGCTGTGAGTTTATGCTTTCGTATTTTTGTTATTTTTTGGCAACCAGCTTATATTTGGTAAATCAAAGTAATGCGTGGAATTAAATGTATGTTTTGTTATAATTTTTCCTTTTTCAGATTGGGAAAGTTAATCATAAACTTATTGATTAAAGGTTTTAAGATGAATGCTATCTTGTGCAAGGTTACTTTATTTCAATGAGTTTTAATTTCGCCGTTCTTTGGCAACACAAATATTCAAAAAATGGCGAAATTGTTTTCAAAGAACACTAAATGAAAATTAGTGCATTGTTTTTTAACACAACATGCAGAATATATTACAATTACGTATTTTTATCATCAGTAAAAACTTTAGACCATCTTTGAAATGAAAACCGTTAACTTATTTCATTAAGAACAAATAACTTAAAACTTTCGGAAAATAATCTCCGCATTTAAAGAATAAATTTTTGCTCTCTAATATTACATTATTACATTTTTATGTGTAAAAATGCTCATAATTCGTTTCTTTTAATAGATATCGTAGTTAAATAAGAAGAGAGCAAAGAAGATATATCTTAAATATTTTTATTCTTTCCTCATTATTCTAATTTTGATATGTACTATTCAGTGCTTTAGAAATAAATATATATAGTTTAAAATATTTATTTCTAAAACACTGAATGCTTTGAGTTGTGATGATATTATACCGCTGATATTTTTCAATAAGAAATAATTATTTGAATTTGATTTGTTGAATGATTCTCTGCGTATATGTTTTGTACTGCAATATAGTTTTAATTCCTTTTTAAACATATCTGACCGAGGATTAAGAAGTTTGTTTAAATTTTAATTACATTCTCTGGTTAAAGAAACACAAAATATATTCATGAATAATCATTGCTCAAAAGTAAAATGTGTATTACAAAAAAGAAGCATATTGTTTGGAATGTTACTTTTTGAAATTCTCACATTTTAATAACAACAAATATTGTTTCATTTCATGTATCAAAAACACATTTAATATTAATAGAGCATGTAAATTAAAAGCGTTAACCTACCAAGCAGTGTATAAAATTCAAGGCTAAGTTATGCCATTGTTATTCCCAAGTAAGTATAGTTTAGCAGCAGGTGTTCCAACATTAATAGATCTCGCATGCAAAACAATGGCTGTTGAATGATGAATGAATGTATAATTCGAAAGCCAGGCACCGAGTTAAAATGATGTTTTGGGGTTAAGTAGAACAGATTGTTTATTATAAGTAAACTTAGTTTAAATGTTTTATAAGATGCTTTTGAATGCTTACGCTTCAATTACCAAACTAGTTATTAACTGTCTACTGTTTTGATATATATACATAGCTCTACGAAAACGCTATCGTTATCTTCCATTTTACGGGTCATCAACGTAGTTAATTGTGTACAAAAATAATGTCGAATACGTAACAGTTAAAGTAAAATGTAAAACAATTTGAATATAAGCAGCATATGCCAGAGCGTGGGTTGAAACAGACCCACTAGGAAATTCCTTTTCAGGGTTTGATGGAGCGTTGAAAAGGTAGCACTCATTGTATATGCAAACAGGAACTTGAACGAGTCAAATAAAAGTTGAATGTATAGTTGCGGTATATCGTTAATGATCTCGTTAACTTTAGTTGACTATACTGAGAAGTTACCTTGGAATGAATCATTCAACTTGTAGCAAACTATCAAGATATTTGTAATATCAAAGGTAATGTTTCTCAAAGCCGGTCATAAATTCTAGTATAATGAAACATAGTTTTCGTTACATTTAAAATATTCATGATTACTCTCAGCGTGAGGCTACACTCGACTATACTTAACACTCGACTATAAGTGCATATTCATACTATTTATAGTTCCATGTAAGAATAAATTGACTTTCAATTATTATCTGTCCAATAGAAACAGGGAATTTTTCGAATTATTAATAAAAGCAGACGAGACGTGATAGTGATGATGATGATGATGGGACTGATTATCTATTTCTGTTACCACTTATTCTATCCATACTCACATTAAAACTGAAGATTAAGAAAAATGAATAAATATTTCGCTTAGTTGCTTTAGTCCTTATTGCATTGCATGGATACCATAGTTTCAATTTAGTTAACGTATGGTTGTGTGGAGTTCCTCCTAATTTTCATTCAACTTAATTCGGTATTCTGAGGTCTAATAATTCTATTCTAAGATCTATTTTACGGGTCATCAAGATAACCAATAATGTGCTCAAGTTTTGTAATTAGTATGAAAGCATGTTGGTACATGTAATTTTCGAAGTTGTCGTCTATGTGCAATAGAAAGTTCATTTTGTTATGGAGGCACCTAATAGGCGGCCGCCGTTACCTCCTATGAGGGGACAGACAATTTATATCCATGCCTTCCCCGGGATTCGACCCCGTGCCCTTCAGTATCTCAGTCGGCTCCTCTAACCATCTGGGCGTCTATACCGTCTAGGCGGTATACAATTAAGTAATAACTAAAGAAAAGTTTGACACAAGTTCCCCCCCCCCCATTTTAATGTTAAAAACCTGTTTGTAACGCTTAACATTGCTCTGCACACGAAATGGAATAAAACATGAATCATATTTCTTGTTTTCTTTCAAGTTAATAAAATGTGAATTATCAACTTACTCCTTATATCTTACTAACTATGAGTATGTAAGTCTTAAAAAGAATTTTTTCTATTCCTTTTAGTAGATCTTAATCCTAAAATATCCAAATATGTGCTGTAATATTTAATTTTTTGTGAAAGCCTTCTAAGGTGCAATATCACTTCATATTCAAAACGAAAACAATTATTCACATTGACTTATTATTGTATCTGAGTTAAATCACTATTAAACTTTTGATAATTTTGAATGTCATTTTATGAAATTTTGTAATTTTCAAACTATTGCAGTCTTTAGATTATAATACGCATATAAGATCTCTAATTCTAAGAAAAGGGATTTGTTAACTTTCTAAAGTAAATTTGAAAACACATTTAAAAAAATATATCTATGCATTAATATATAATAAAAAGATACAAATGAAATTTAATAATTGAAGTAATTAAAAATTTCCAATTTTAAGTTTAATTTTCATTTTAGAATCTGACAAAAATATTTGCACAGCAATTGAAGGCCTTTACATTTTTTAGAAATCTGTTTCAGTTAAATACGAGTAGAAGGGAGAGGATTATTTGAAAAGTTTGCACAGGAAAATACTAAATACGGAAGGCGAAATTTTCTCCAAAACATTAAGCATGCGGCTTTCATAACTTCCACGAAGAGTTAATTATCCAGGCCTGCTGAAACTGTAACATTCCTCTTTTACTTTTAATGCACAAATTCCTTAGATTCAATAAAATTAATCTTTACAAAAGTGTTCAATTAAAATTTTTAGCAGTTTTTCAGGTTAGAATTCGATACATTTAAATTAGAGTGGAGGAAAAATAGTCCCGAAAATTCCAATTGCCGATTCTCGAATTTTTTTCATAATTCGAAAGACTCGAGGATTTGTTCTATTATTTCTTCCTTATTATTTATAAATAACTCTCATAATTAATTTGATTAAAATAATTAATGCATTAATTTCAATAAATCGATTAAATCCATAAGAGAAATTAATCCATATTTATGTATGGAAAAGTGCATAGATACCTTTTCCTTATATAGATAATATATTCTTGTAATACAAATCGCTGCATAAAAACTTTTTTTAATAGTTTTATTTGGGTTGAGAGTTCCGTTCACAAAAAGTACTACATAAGCAGCTCTTTATAATGATAGTTAATAGTAAAGAGAAATAGGGTAGAAAATATACACAATATTTTATATAATATATGTACAAAAATATATGTAATTGTGTACTTAACATAATGAAGCTGGCAATTATCCATATTTAACCCAAGATTAAAATTATTCAAGTCAACAAATAAAGCGGGGTTGATGCTCTAGTCTAAACTAGCACTATTCGTTGCATTACCACACCTTCCTAAAATTACTGGACAGAGTCACATGTATTAAATGAGTTATTATGATAAGTTACAATATATATTAGAATGTCTATTGTGAAATACCTTCTGAACGTAACTCACATATATTTAGGTTTTACATTAGAAATACTCTCAACCAGCCGTTAATATACATAAAAATACACAATATACATAAGAAATACATAAGAAATCCCTCTCAACCAGCCGTTTTACGTAAAGCAAACACATGTTGTAGCTTGAATTAAAAGAAGCATTATCATACAATATAGTCCAATACACAGAAGTAAATTTAAAGCTAATGTTTTATCTGCTATTTTCAGGCAGTATCTATTCGGAAGCTAGTACCCAGTGCTTTCATTTTCTAGTTTCAAAGTGAATATAATTTGGGGTCAAAGTTCATCGATTTCGTTTGATTAATTTCAGAGTTTCAAAGGGTATCGAATCCGACGCTAGTGACCATTGTTTCATCTGATAGTTCCAGATAATCGAATTTGAGATTAATATAAGTGGTTTCAGCAGCAACCAGATAGAGCATCAGATACAGACTAACGCTGTGCCTTTGAGAAATTATCGAGGCTGGCAATGAGCTCACTGTTATATTTTAAATACAGTAAACTAAAGAGCAACTGAAATGATTATGTTGTAACTTACATTACTTGTCTGAATTAATATGAGATCAAGCATACGAATTTAACGTGGCAGGCAAGATTGCATCTGGTTTGGGTTTAGGCATTCGGTATTTGATAGGTGACAGCATAAATTTGTCCACTTACATCCTATTTTTAAAGCAGAATACCCGAGGGACGAATTCGAAGATATCTTACCCAGGCCCGGGATAACCGACAGTCAAATGAGGGACTTGCTTCAGGTGAACGAACGGCTAAGAGAAGCGCCAAATTAGCTATGAAATTTGAGAAATGTGTTTTAAAATATATAAGGATTCTTAATTTTCAGTTCTGACAGGTATCAAGAAGCACCGTTTAGAAGTAGACCATATAAAGCAATAAAAAGCGTGTTGTGTTCTTAAGTACTTTTGCACACTCATGTGTTTTTCGTTAGAGTCAACTAACCGAACAAAATCAGAAACTTAATTAAGTGTTAACGATTAAATATTTAAAAGTAAAACAGAAACGTCATTGTCATCCATTTTATATAATTTTCAGCTCTTTATTATTACTTTATATTTAAACAAATTTTTATAAAGCATAAAGTAATAGGTTGAAAATAATTAGCTATTTAAGTAAATTAATTTTTAACTTCGGGTACGCTTTTGAGAATTTACTACTCCAAGAAAAAGACAAATAAAAATTGCGTCGCAATAAAATATTTTAAACATGCAAGATTTCACGCCAAATATCAAATCTTTATGAATGGATTGGCTGCATGAGTGGTCCCCCCCCATTGTGTAACATGCATATGTGTCACTTTCCGCTAGAAAAACTTCCACAAAGGCATCCTTAGACAAGTAGCTCTCATATGCTTTGCATATTGAGTAAACAAACAGCCATTATAGAAAGAATATCATTTTCTTTACAAAAAATTAGAGAAAATATTCTTGAGAAATGTAAAAATTTAGCTTTCAAATAAAGTTTTAAGTTAAATATATCAACATAATATGGAGAACAGCGTAAACGAATGGTTAATAAATCAGATTGTCAAGAATCACCACTAAAAGAACTAAATTTATCGGATAACATTGTAGGAATGAAAGAAGTGAGAGATATTTTAATTTCATAGCTAAATCAGATATATCAAAAAGTAAACAAGGAAACTTAAGATTTCCAGTTTTTAAATGCTGAAAAATTCATATAATTGAATTTAAGTAATTCGAAAATTAGCAGCTAGGCATTTAATTATCCAGATGTTATAAATGTTTCAGAATAAGAAATATCTAGTTTTAAAAACCATGCTATTTCAACAAATACGGTAGCTAAAGCAAAATGAGGTTTTTTTTAGAGATGATTCAAGAATTTAGTTAAATTTAATCATATCTGAATTCCGAAATTGCATCAAGATGATTTTTTAATGTTGCAAATTACTGTTGTTAGGTGGAAGAAGCTTCAGAAAATTTAAAGTAAAATTTTTTTTTAATGTGCAAAATCTTCTCTGGCCCCAAAAAACTTTTAAGTGTCACTGTATAGAACATAAATTGTATAATGAAGTATGTTTTGAAAAAAAATATTGTCGATTTTATTTTATTAAAAACAAGAAAAATTAAATTACAGAGAGAACTTGATTATTAATATAATATTTTTTAATATTAATTGTAGTACTATTTATATCATTTCGGTGTTTTAATGTACTGAATGCATAAACTCATGAATAAAAAATATTATAAGAGTTATAATATGATTTTGTGTAGTCACATTTGTTGAATATAGAAGTATACAGATACAGTTAATTTGACTATATATTATATTCTTTGTCTCAGGTGAAATAATATCCAAGCATGATTCTACTGTCACCACTTTTTAATTTGGAGGCTTTGCACCAGCCTCCCGAAAGGACTTTCGTCTACTTAGTATTCTAAGTGCCCCCATACCGCAAAGACATTGTCTGCTTACAAATATCTATGCCTTTTCTGGGGACTGAACACAGTTCCAAAGCTAAAAACCCAGATGTCATACTACCATGCTACGACAGCGGCTAAATGATATGTTAGCTCATATTACAAAATATTCCCTCTTTTCATTCGCAGGTCGCGTGACATTCGTAAAGAGCACTGGTTTAAGTTACGGGGGTTACTCCTACTTTACCATTCGGAACGTGTCGTTACATGAATGTCAAAGATGGTGCCGAGATGATACAGAATGTGAGGCAGCTGCTTTTGATTATGCTGCGAGGCCTCAGGATGGACTTCCGGAGACCACGTGTACTCTGCAGAATGACACCATGGCAGGCAAGACGAACATTGCCCCGAAGAGAGGAAGACACACCTATTACTTAACGAAGATGCATATCAATTCCGGTAAGTTTTAGATCTTGTTTTATTTCAGAATAAAGATTGTTTTGAGATGAGAGATTCATTTGCATTATTTACAGGTTATTTCGAGATACACAGATATAGAAAAGCGCGCGCACACACATTCAATATAAAAATTCAGTTTTTGAAAACTAGTATAATTTATTATATTTTATTCATAGAAATAAAATAATACTTTTTAATTTTCTATAAAAGCTGTTTTTGTTATGTGGTTTCTTAATTAATTCAAAATATTGCAGATATGTAGAAGGAGGATATTAAATCGCCAGAGGTTGAGAACCACTAGTATGGAGTCTAGTTTAATTAAGCATAGAGGTATGCAACTAAATAAGCATATTAAACAGAGAGAGTAAATACTTAGGTATTCACTCGCTCTGTTTCGTAATGCAATGAATAACATGGTTGCTTTGAATGGTATATAATTACCACATACTTAACGTTACTTCTGCAGCAATAAACTTCTTACCAATGAAGTTTTTCATTTATTTATTTATTTATTTTGCGCGTGTTCTAACAATAATATGATACTCATACTACAATTTCAAAAGGCCTCTTGCATAATGACCTCTACCTCTTGCATGATCTGATCTATTCATTAAAAAGGTGCCTATTCATTTTTGTTCCAGGTAATTAAATGCAGAGCATTTGCATATCAGCTTAAATGCAAATTATTCCCTTTACTCACCTGTTTCAAAGCGTCTGGCTGCTTTACTTTGTTTTGAAATAATTTTTAAACAATTATTTTTGTTCAATTTTTTATAGATCATCTCTGCGATCGATTGTGGTCCTTCGAGTGGATTCCAAACAAGATTCTGCGTGGTTTAGACAATGCCATAATTTTCACCTCAAATCGTGAATCTTGTCTGTCTGCCTGCTTGTCGGAAGTACGTTTTGTCTGTCGATCCGTGGAATTCAACATGGTTACTCATGAATGTCATTTGAGTGAATTCGATCGCCGCTCGCCTGGGGCAAATGTCCATCTCGTAGATTCCCAAGGTGTAGATTACCTGGAAAATTTTTGTCTTCAGTGTAAGCTTCTTTTTCTATATTCATATGTATACAGATACAGAAATTATATAATTATCATTAGCAAATTATCGAATTATGCTATGCCTTACTAAATAATAATTCACGTTTCAGCGTCTATGGTATGCCCTGGTCCTAAGCATTACAATTACCTCCAAGTTGGTTTATCTCAAGCAGCAATCACCAGCTATGTCCAATTCAATTATTACCCAGATAAACAGATTGTGGTAAGTATCTATGATGGTTGCTCTGAAAATGTATTTTTATCAACTATCTGCAGTGGTTACATTGCATTTTCTCACAGTATTTTTAAGCTAATTTTGAAATCGGAATTCTTATTCGATACACCGCCTTTAAAAATTATATTCTGAAACTGTAAATTACAGAACAAGAAAAATATTTTACAGAATTAATTTCACTTAAGTCTAATTTAATCTTTAATTCCGAAAAAAAGGGAAATGTACTAAATTTACTAAACATCAAAATAATAATTTACTAAAATATTAATAAATAATTTAATAAAATTTCCTTACGAAGTTTTTCTTAATTATGTCATGATTCTTTTTTACTAAGAGAAAAAGACTGTTTAGAGTTTTAATACACAAAATTCAAAATATATAAAAAATCAAAATATAAATATATCCACTAATATTAATTACCGTATTTTACATTAAATAAATCTGTTATTGCTATTATTTTCAATTCTAATTGTTTATTTTCATATCGTATGTTCAGCATAAAAATGTTAAGCGATTTAATAATGTTAAGAATTTTGCTTCACGGAATGAGATTCAAGTACTGAACATTTAATAATTATGTAATTAGTACACTTTATAGTATCGCTTCATAATACATTACTTGCATTGTTGTTCTAGTTCCTTGTAATCAACGTAAAAATACGAGCATTATTATGTAGAAAGTACCATACACAACGATACTAGACTTGTTACATAACCTCTCGATTAATGGAACCGTAATTTTACTTCATCTTCTGTTGAATATAAGTGAGGAAAGCATTGTAATGCATAATAGTGGTTCCGTATTGACCAATTAATGCTATAGTGAAGATTACTGGATTCAAATAAAATAAAATATGTTGTTAAAGTTTCCGGCATTTTGAGCTCCGTTGTGAAGGTTTGTGTTTTAGTATAAGCTAAGCAAACTTCAAAGATGTTTATACGTAATTATAAAGATAGTGCTTGTTATAAGGATGGTTAAAAGTTTATTTCCAAATGTCAGAGAAAGTCGAAAATTTCTAAATGATATGTTAGAAACGTTAGGAGGTAGGGAGGGGAAGAATTATCGAGTGAAAATGGAATAATTATTTCTTCAAATTAACAATTCATGTAATAATCATTATTGATTTACACTATATTGCGAAAGAACAATTTGTGTGAAGCAGTTAAAGTTTTAAAGACTTTTTTTCCTTTTATTTTTAGTAATTCATAAAAAAAATTTATAAATATATTCTCATTTCTTACTGTTTTAGGTTAATAGTAGACAAGACTGTCTGCAGCAGTGTTCCACGGAAGAGGTTTTCATTTGTCGGTCAGTCCTGTTCAAGCCAGATTCTCGACCAGGTAAAGCACTGTGCGTCTTATATCATTTGGATCATACAGCATTCCCGGGTGGTCCAGATGATCTTTCCACGGCAAGTCCTCAAATGGTCATCGGCGGTGAAAGGTCTCGTTTTTATTTGGAAACCGTTTGTGGTGCAGGTAAGTTTCCTGGAAACAAATTATATTAATGCTCAAAGTGTAAGATTTATTTTGAACATATCAGACAGCGCAGTAGACCTTTTCAAACTATCATGGCTTTAAGCAATCAACTATCATGCAATAAGCCCAAACTAACTTGCAAATGAAGTTAGGAACTAACTTGAAAATTGGGCTAACTAACTTGCAAATGAAGTTAGTTCCGACTGATAATTGACAAAATTTTGCTGTAATATGAGATGAAATTATTGGAACTTGGAAACTAAGTTGGAAAACTGGGAACTGAGGAAACTGAGTAGCGCAGTTACTTTTGTGCGATTAATAATGTTCTATTTCAAATTCGTCATAACAAATAGATGCACTTATTGAGTTTTTATCCATGAGCTGAGAAAAATAAATGCACGATTTCTTTTAAACAAGTACTATGACCAAAACAAATAGAAATGCTCAAGTCCTGCTTCATTTTTCATTTCATTCACTTTCAATTAGTGAAAATGTACTCCTGTTGACGATTAAAAGTCCAGTTTGTTGTTTAATAACAGAGCTATTTAATTACTACTGGGTACTTTTTCGAAATACTTATATAACGGTGAATGCACTAAAAAAGACACGTTTAAAGATAGTTGCCATTTCTGTCATAAAAGCAGAAAAATGGCTGGCTCTGGAATATATAAGAAAGGTATTATAACAGCATAAGATTTTGGAATTGAAAGGCATCGCAAAGTTTAACTTTTAATTTCTGCGACATTTATATATAAACAGGACTAAGGTGGGGATTAAGAATAAATGGAAATAATAGTGTTCACTATTTCACACGTAAAAAAAAAAAAAAAAAAAAAAAAAGAATAAGTAAATAAAAAAAAATCTATTGTTACTTTTTTTGTATTTATTTAGCTATGTTTAGTAGAATTAATTAAAATGGTTTTATAGTCCCGTGCAATGCAGCATGAAACTTATTTGAAGAGAAAGCTATGCCGGAAAAATTAAAATACAGGAGCACGCGCATTTAACATTTTTATTAAATAGGTATCTCGTAATTGTACTCTTGCTATCCAGAAAAATCGAGAAAATACCAGAATAATCTCGTGCAGAATTAAAAGGCTTATAAAAGCTGGAGGTAAACATCTCAATTCAGTTGCTTTATGAGTTGCTTACAAAGTTGTTTACTTATTGCTGTTAATGATTGTACCGAATTCGCTGAGAAATCGGATTAGCTTTTTCTGTTTTGAATTAAGTTAAGTTTGAATTAAGTTCTGCAGTAGTTTAAAATATAACTACTGTGAGATATTGCGATATTGTAAAATATCTCTGAGGAAATTTCAGCATTTTGTTTTTATTTGTTGTGATAAGAATAAATTTTATTCACTTTTCATCGGACTAACAGTCTATTAAGTTTATATTATTAGTGGTAAGGTATATGAAGACCGTAACCATATTCTGATATCTAAGAAAGCAGGGTACGTTATGTAAACGCGCATTGCGACTTTTCATAAACACAAAATATTTAATTCTTGAATATTTTGAAATTTTATTTTTACATATCTGTTGCAATATACATCCGTTTATTTTGCACATATTTAAACAATTTGTAAGAAAATCTAATCCTAAAGAAGTTTTGATTTTGTATTATTAATATGGCATTTGTTATGTTTGAAGATAGAATAAAATGAAAAATCTTCGCAATTATATATATTTTTTTATTTCTCTCATATAAACTCAATGCACTTTACTTAATACTAGTTTATTTCATGCAATCATTAAATATTCGTATTAATTATTTTTCTCAATGCCCATACAACTGTTGTCAGGGATACAAAATTCATGGCTATCATGTGTTAATGAAGATAAATTTATATTTACATAAGCCATATTTTCAAGTTTAATTTTAATATTTTAACATTAATTCTTAATTAACTATTTCTTTGTTACATGCTTTTTAATGACTTCCTTTAAGAACGTACTTAAAAATTTATAAAAGAAATATTTTGACATTTCAGTTGTATAGAATTTAATTTGGCAAGTCTTTAAAAGGCCTGCTTTTTGTTTATTGTATCATACCTAATTAAAAGAATACTTTTTAACTCTCTATCTTAATTGCTAGCCACTATTGAAATTCTTCTTTTGTGTATGTTTTATATAGCTCCATCTGAAGGTGCATTTGGTCAAGTTCCAGAGCAAAGACCCGAACAACGACCAGACATGATGCATGATAATACTACACCAAAGACTGCAGCTATGATGGCAGATGAAAATGATCCTTCTTGCGATGCTTATGGTGTTTGCTATGATGGTAAGCATACACGATACTTAATAGAGAGCATACATAATTAATATATATGTAATAAATTAGAGTTGAGAAATTCTAAATTAAGAAGATATATATTATTAAAGTCGCACAATATGCTGAGAAATTAATTAATTAATCAAGAGATAAATTAATTTCATTTCATTTGATTTAATTTTTATCTCTTGATTATATATATATATAAGAAAAATAATAAATTATCTCCAAGAAAGAAAAAGAAAAACTGTAGTTATAAATGTTAGTGAAGGAAGAATTTGTTTAATACAGGTGAAAAACGAAAAAATCAAATTAAACTGAAAAAGGCGAAAAAATTCAGTTATTGTCAATAAACGGAAAATGATTGACTTTTCAAGAGGAACAAACCTGTTTCGGTTCATATAACAATAATTAATTTAAACGATTATATTAATTTAATTTTACGATTAATTAATTTAAACGATTCTTCTCCTCTGTTTTTCTGGTTGCAAGAATCATAATCCAGATTGAATAATTAAATTGTTATTAAAGAAAAAAGTGCAAGCTAGAAAATTAGTTTTTAATGACATCGTCAATTATATCCAAAATGCAAGCCAAAAAAATAATAAAGAAATTCAATTATTAAGCACATGACCAAACAGATCTATAAAACAAGCCAAAATAATAATAAAAATGTTCTAGTTAAGAAATTTAACTAATAAGCGCATGGTAAATTAGATCCATAAAACAAGCCAAGAAAAAAATGCTATAAAATAAAACAAGGGGGATTACGAAATTTCTTTAATTTTCATGATCACAGGGACATTCTTGCAAAAAAACAGAGGACATTTCCCAACATAACCGCTTCATCGATAGTAAAAATTATAAATTACACAACCAAAAATAGCAAACCACCAATTTTTTAAAATAGTTAATTTTTATTAGTTATTTTTATTAACTTATTAATTTTTCGGGCTTGATTTTATTTAATTTAATAAAGCGAAATTTATCACTATTCAATTTTACGCTAAATATACAACTTCTTTGCACCTCAACTCAATTCTAACATTGCCATCTACCACTCAATTTGATTCTTTTTTCAAAAAAATTCTCAGCAGTAACACAGAATCACCATGTGAACGTTAACACTTTATTAAGATTTTAATTTCACTTTCAATTAACTCATTTGACTTAATTGATTTGGTTTTATTTAAAATTTTTACAATTTTAGGCATATTACTTTTTTTAATTTTATTTATATTTCATTTATTTCCTTTTCGTCTTAGGCTATGAGCCTCCCATTTTTATATGGTTTTCTCATTTTCCCTCAATTTGGACACTTTTCTGCATTTATTTAAAAGTATTTTTAAAATTTAATTTCCTTTAAAATACTTGACTTGAAATACTTTACTTTTGATTTACCATGTTACTTTTTATCTACAAAGTTCTTAGCAATTCTGCTTATTCTTTGGCTCGAAATATGTTTACTTAGTCCATTGCTTTTCGTTACCCAGCGGTTTTTCTGGTTTCTTTCTCGAGAGTCTTCTTATAATGTTTATTTTTACAATTATTTATTTTAATGTCACATCGGAGCAAATTATATATTAATGATTAATTTAATTAAAACATTTGTAATTAATTAAAAAAACATTCAAATTTTTTTACCTTGTTGCATTTTTTGATCACTTTATTTTATTATTTTAATTTTAATTAAATTAACCTTAAATTAGCACTTTCTTTACATTTTTATTTTGAATTGTTTCAAGAATTCATAATCATCTAGATACAATTCAGAGACATGACTCTGTTGAACATTCTTCGACTGCTCCTCTAAAAAGACCAAGGAATTTTCAACAATTTTGGATATTTTGTATAATTTTATTGATTTATATTAGATTTTTTGCTTCAGTTTTGGTATGTGTATTTCTCTTAGAGTGTTAACCTTTTTAATGTTCTAATTTTAATTTAATTATCTCTCGATTATTTCATGAATTTTGCAGCATACTACTCGACTACTCGATTTTTGTTTTTATTTATATATGTAAGATATAACAAAATAAGGCTGCTTTAAAAAATAATTGGACGACCTCAATATTATTTGCTGCTCTCCTTTTTGAATTCATCTGTTCTCTCAACTTCGAGATCATTCCAAATTACGTAACACTGCTTGGAAAAGGTAATTACAACTAATACTTAACAATCATAGCTTAGAATACTCTCCGCACGTACGAGGAGAATAACTTAATAAGTTTTTTATTACTGTTATTTTATTTTCTCATTTAGAACGTACTCTATAATTAAGTAAGTTTTTAACTTCTATTATTTTCGTTTGCCATTTTAAATGTACTGTGTGTTTTAAGTTCTTATATTCTTAAGTTTTTATTTTAAGTCTCAAGTGCGTTTTTTCGCGAATGTATTACAAAGAAAGAAATATAATATTCTTATATTTTCAACATTATCCATTAGTACATGGTGAATGTCGAAATTTTCCGGTGTAAGTCAGAAATAAGAGTATTTAGAAAATATTTCGGACATACACCAAGCGACTATGTGAATGTTGACATTCTCCAGATTTCGGTGTTTCACCGTAACTCATATAAAACATTAGTTGTATTCAAATATGATGGAAAAGTAATTTGTCTGCCAAAGAAATAATTTTTGATGTGCCTGGAAGTAAAGATGGTGATTCGCAGAAATTTTTTTTGTCAACGCCTTATTCCTGCCTGCCATCCAGCCACGCGTACAGCCAGAAGTTAAAAGTACTGGATATTAAAAGTACCGAGAACTTAGTGATTTTACATACTATATATAATTTCAAAATTCTTTGCTTGAATAGGAGTTAATAACCATTCTTTAGATTCTTAGATGATTCTTTAGATTCTTTCAGATGATAACACTGTTTGAGGAAATAAACTCTGAAAGTCTTACAGTTTTATGTTTGTGTAACGCAACAAAATACATAAAGCTTTTTAGCGTTTTCTCAACTTCATGAAATCATGAGATGTTCTGCTTTAATATAACTGCATAAACCAAATTATCCAGGGTATAACTCGTCAACAAATTCAAAATATCATTATGGTAATAATGTCATTTCAAAATTATAAAAATAAATTAAGAAGAATTATGAATTTAAGAATGATAAAACTGCTCACAAGTTTTTGAAATGTAGATTCTATCCAGTCCTATTTTTAGAAATAATAAATTAATCAGATATTTAGGTAAGTGTTTTTCAAAGTTTACTCTACATGAAATTACAGAATTTCACGTGTTTAAGGTATACGGAATTTTTATCTTCTATAAAAAGACGCTTTATTTTTGAAAAGGTTTTCTTTTTCCTTAAAAATATTATTTTTAATATTTTTGTGATTATTTGTAATTTATACAAAAGATATCGAACCTTTCAAAAGTTGTTTTCAAATTGGTCAGCTATGGTACTTTAAATTCAGTCAACCTGTGTATTAAAATACAAAATGCTAAGGAAAATGTTTTCTAAGTACTTAATAATACTTAGAAATAGCTATAAATGTTAATTCACTAAATAAGCTAGCGATAAATGTTAACTCACTAAATGGCATATTTATGTATTTATAATTCTTATACAAAATGTTTTCTCTGATAAAGTATTCTAACGGTTTTCCCAATGTTACTCTTTTCAGTGAAAATCCGATGCAGCGATACGAAAATCGTAGTATTTGTGGAGACATCCAGGCCTTTCCATGGTCGAGTGTATGCCCTGGGAAGAAGCGAAACTTGTAATGCTCATATCCACAACAGCCAAAACTTTCAACTGGATCTCTCTCTGTCTGGACAAGACTGCAACACCCAATCACTGGTAATTGATTGGCTTCTGTTGAATTATTTTCTTATATCTAGTTGCTTATTTTAAGAGACGAGGAAAGACAAATAAAAATTTTGCAAAGGTTTGCATTTAGAAAATAACTTTAATGAAACTGTGTAATTGAATTTTGAGTAATGAGATATCCCATCAAAAACTGGTTTCTTAATGCGTATTTATGATAATCGTAGACATTTTCTATCATTATGGTATCATGAAAGTAAACCTGGTTATATGGGCAGGAACGCTTTAAGGATCAGTTGGTTGAAAAACTATCATTATGATAACTTAGTATAATGACTAGTTTGCGTCACAGTACTCAAATCTTCATGCATGAACTTTTGATTTTGTTCTTACCCATTTAATGCCGTGCACCTGTCCTGTCATGCAAAGAAATTGGGTAAAGTTAAATTCAAGGTGCATTATCAGTATTTAATGTATTTCATAAAAACAAACTTTTATTATCTATTGATTTCGTTGCTACACTGTGGAAGGATAAATACGATCAAGATATTAATTATCATAAAACGAAGCCACATGAAATGAAACAAAACAATGTAAAATAAAATAACTGTCTTTTGCATTTGAATTTTTCGGTGCAAACTTAGGCATCAGAATTTCTTTTGGAAAGAAATTCAGATTTTTTGGTCATAAATGGCCCTTTCAGTCATTTGACATTATTCGCTTCATTTTTCTCATAGGGAAAATTCATTTCTTCTCAAAATATGATTATAAATACGACCGAATTATCGTTGCGACTGCTGTATTAAAACATACAACTTTTCACGAGACCACTAAACCTAAGTAGAGTTACAAGAGTTTTGGTTTCATGTTTGATACTTAGGACTCACTCATTACATAAAACGTTGCCTGCAATATATTACGTTTTTCAGGAGTTTATATTTTGTTATATTATCGTTGTTGAATGCTGTAATTAACGAATAGGAATGCTTTGGCATACAATCAAACTACTGTTAAGAGTACGTGACTCATGCTTACTAGAATGAAAGCTTCGAATATGATTTTCTGTTTTTTTTTTTTTTTTTTTTTTTTTTTTTTATCATAGGCTGGCGTATACACGAACACAGTAGTCCTGCAGCATCATAATGTTGTACTTACAAAGGCAGACAAGATGTACAATGTTCGCTGTACCTATGAAACCACATCCAGGAACGTATCTTTTGGCATGATTCCTGTAAGGTAAGTGGAATATAATATTTACATTGCTATATTTTCAATAACAAGAAATGTTATATAAGTAGCCCTATAAAGAAAATCTCATTTTTCCTTTTTCCTAAATATTTATATTAATTAGACATTTAAATTTTCTTAAGGGATCCTGCTACTCTCGAAGTTTCGGGAGCCCCTGAAGCACCTCTGCCTCAAATTGTTATCCTTGGGCAAGATGGCCGAGAAGCAAGCACAGTGCGCATTGGTGATAGACTCACTTTCCACATTGAGATACCAGAAGATAGTGAGCGAATTTTCTGTATTTCCCTTATCAATTTTCAGCTGTTGTTGTATTTTTTATAGCTTTCTTTGTATATTTTGTTGTAAATATAATTTATATACACATAAATACATTCATTAGAACTTCAAATATTCGAAATAACTTTGGTTTCGTTCATTGTATTTTATTTTAACAGAAAGGATACAAGAAAGATTATTTTATTCTTTGGAATGAATAATCTGTTACTAAAAACAAAGTAACGGGCAGAAGAAGCACGTTTTGCTTCATAAATCTAGCTTTGCTGTGAAATAAAAGATAAACACTGAACGAAAGAGAGAGAGGGGTTCTAAAATCTTTGATTTACCTTTGAGGAGATTTCACAATGAAATAATAAAAATAATACGATCAACAAATGCTAAAAATAAATCTTTACTTCTTATTTACGTACCAAAAATAAATATTTACACTTAGATGCTAAAATTAAATTTTTACTCTTAGACAAAATTAAAGTCCAATTACAAAAATTCAGTTTCGAAAAACCTTACAACTATATCTAAATTTCTTTCTTGAATCTCGAATAGTATAAACAGTTAAATGTTAAATTATTAAAAAGTATATTTCTGTTTAAATAAAATTAAAGACAGAAGCTAGAGATGATTGCAATTGATATGCTGCTAAACTTATAAAGTATTTCTCCCGCTTTCCTAGCGTGCCTTCGTGGTGTAGTGTTTCTGCACGCTGGGCCGGTATTCCAGCTGGGCCGGTATGCACGCTGGGCCGTGGTTCGATTTCCGGCGAAGGTGGTTGCTAATTTTTCATCTTGCCTGCTTTTTAAAAAAAAAAAAAAAAAAAAAAAAACACCTAATGTCTCTACACAATGTCATCATCATCACTAGATTTTCCTATTGAATGTAAATGAAAATGCACAGAATTACAGTTACAAATTTTACTATTTATTAAGAAGCGTATGGCTCGCTCTGTTGAGCTCATAAACATAATAATATCGTTACGATTAGAAATATAAGTTAAAGCTGCCTCGTGGTTGACAATGTGTCATCGATTTTCCAGTGCTATGTATTTGTTTTTTTTTACTTTTTATATTAAATTATTATTATTTTTTTAAAACTTTTATATGTTTATAAAAGTCTGTTCGTGAAATATGTACATAAGGCATGTCAAAGTTAGTATTCCTGCAACATGGATTAGCTATATGGATCTCGCTGAGGAATTGTTCCTTTTCATATCAGAGAGAAACTGCTTCCCCTCATTTATAGCTATTTTCTGTCTTTCCACCGACGGCAGAGCTGTTAGCATATCGATCAGGTGGCCCCACTGACGGAATTCGTACATACTATCGAATATGGAAATCACGTACGACGCAAATTTCAGACTTCTGGAAACTGTGCGGACAAGTATTTGTAAAATTTCTTTGACATCCGCTGTATCGAATTTTTGCTTTGCATTTCTCCTAATGCGTTGCATTTCTCCTAATTCCATTTACTGAATGTTAGTTGAGAAAATATATAAAGAGACGGTCTTTTTGGCAAACATGGTTATATATATTCACCGATATTTCGTAGAATTCTCATTTTTATTAATGTAATGTAATTATACTAGTAAGCCACCGCTTCTATACTGAATCGAATTGTTATTAATAAATAATAATATATTATATTAATAAATAATAATAAAGAATTATTAATTATTTAATTTTAATAATGGTTATTAATAAATAATAACTAAAATAGTCAACTCATGCCTTAAATATTATTCATCCCATAATATCTTAAAACTAAACTCCAAACAATTCGCAGAATGCAAATTATAAAATTATATAATAATAATAAGGCTTATAAGATCCATAACAATTGATTGTATTATCGGAACATTAAAATTCACAATTTTAAATATATAAAAATAACATCTTACCTGTTTTCCAAAACAAAGAAGTCTTAAATAGGATTCCATTTTAAATTGCTTTACAAATCGTTACCATCTTCAGCTTAAAAGCAAAGAACATTTTTATTTCTATGAGTTAAGAGTTCGTATAAACTCTGTGAAGAAACAGCAAGATAGTAACAAAGATTTTGAACTTTATGTACAACTCCAAGCGGCGACAATTGTTACGAGTGAAAAATTCGAAGCAACTCCGGATATCTGAGATAAAGCTATCTTCGTCACTGTATACCCCAAATATAAATAATGTAACGAATACAAAAAAAATGTGTGGCAACACTTTACATTCTATAAACGCGAACATTGGTACTGAGTGCGTCCACGGTTCACACATTATTTTTTCTTCACTTTTTCTAATATATTTTTTGTTAGTTTTTCAAAGTTCTTCGAAGTTAGCATCCCTGACATACGTAGAAAAAGAAGATACATTTACAAAACCGAATAGTTTTTTCCTTTACACACTTATTGACTTAGCGATTAATATTACTGCGCTCTTTAAAAGACTTATTTTGAGCCAGTTTTGTTTCATTAATTCAATTGCTTCATTAATTTAATTTAAATTTTGGATTATCTTATTTGATTGAATTCTTTCTAAACTATATGAACAAGAATAAAATATGAAATATATTGCGAATATCTTAGAATTTTATTAATAAGTAAATAATTAATTTAGTACAGAAAATTTTTATATTTTAGAAGCAACTAACCACGAAAAATGTGATTTCTCAATGGAAATTTTTCCTTGTGTGCATTAATTGTAAATTAATATATGCTTAGAGTTTTCCACATTAGCTACAAATTATTTTCTGGGATGCATGAAGAAACTGTATAAATCCATATTTCTTCATTAGCCTAAAACTATGAGCTATTCTTACAAGTTTTTCGTTTAGTATAGGCTAATGCTAACTTTTTAAATGATTGATTGCACAGGGAATATCGTTTCGTTTTCCCTTATTCACAACTTCAAGCGCAATAGTACGAAAATGTCTTGCTTATCTCTATTCATAGCACGTACACAAATTCCGTCATTTTTAAACAAGATCAGTATCTTCTTTTTATCGCCATGAGTACTCAACATCTTATTACAACGCTGGTGTGACTATGTTTTATTTATATGTTTATTATTCCTATCCAGCAACTTTTCCGCCTCTCTGACATTTCATGAGATATACCTTTAAACCGAATAAATGCGACAAATGCATAGGACACTGTAAGAACTAATGCATAGAATACTATAGCTCTATCTGAGATAAAGCTACAGTGTTCTATGAATTTATTCGGTGTTTATTAAATATTAAAGATTTAATATAATGTAAGTCCTTACAACAGGTCGCTGTTTGGAATTAGATGCTCAAATATTTGATTAATTTTTATGTTTCAATTACAGTTGCAATTCATTCACCAGCTAACACAATTTTACGGCCTCTTTTCTTCTTTTTTGGTGTTGCACTTTCCGATGCTAAGCATTTCTGCGCTGCTTTTTGATGGAATGTTAATTCAGTTTAAAATGGTTGTGTGGATACGTAATTGAACGGACATTCTTCTCATTTAGGGTCTTGTTGTTTCAACCTGTTGCCCATTAGTAAGAATTATTTAATACGACGACTTAAAGTGTACCAAATATAAACGTTTAGTATGTGTTATGAGAATGAAAACTACCAGACAGAAAATACTGCCTGAAATCTTCAATGCGAGTTTGAAAATAATCTTAAAACTTCCCAAATCAGAATATCTATCTATTCATGAAAAAAACTCTCTAAATCACGAAACAGCATTAGAAGACATATGAGAAGAATTTTTAGAATGCAAACTCGAATCTTGAGGCAAAAAATAGTTTAGTGGGAAAACTTCCGGAGTTAATGGATTTTCGAAAGAATTTCTAACCGAGATTTAAGCAGCGGATAAAAGCGTTTCAACAATGTTTTCAAATTCACGCATGCTTGCAGTCGCATTAAGTCGTCTGAAGTTTATTTCTATGAAAACACTTACTTATTATTGTTTTTTACTACCAAAAAATGTGCTTAAAACATAAAATTGTAGAACCTAAGGATAAGGCAATAAATAATACGAATATCTGTGGAGTCCATCATTTTGTAACAGAGGAAGGATTTAACTGCTTGATTAGTAATACTAAGTGAAAAGATAGCAGATGGTAACGGAGTGGACGACATGAAAGAATATTTTAATACAAATGCGTAAATAAACTTCCCTATATTTTTTATATTACAAAAGCAAAATTACTCAAGATGGCAAACACCTGCTTCTCAAAGACTGCATTGTTATATGACCTGTGACCGCACGTTTGAAGTGCATTAGAATCTTGAAAGCTATTTTCCCTAACCATTTTTATTTTCCAGTGTTCATTTTGCACGTATTAAATTTTCATCACTGCCTTTGGTAAATATTTTTTCTAGCTTCTATTAACCTGTAATTTTTTCCTTTTAGCTCCTTACGGAATATTTGCTCGAAGCTGTTTCGCTATGGCCAAAGACGGAAGAAGCACTTTCGAAATCATCGATGACAGGGGGTAATTATGTCTCTCTTAATAAAACTCATTTCTGCAATGCTAGTAATCGTTGACGGGGCGGTACTTTTGACTGCCGCTTTTTGTCCGGTGGCGCTTTCACAAGTCACGAAATTGGCAAAATCGTCAATTCGGAATATGAATGTGCAATAAAACTTTACAAGACGCGGGAATTCTTAAAAGAGGTTGATTATAATTCTTCCTTTCGTTATTCAAGCAATAATAGAAAGACCGGAAAAAAGCTAACCAATTCGCGGAAGTCAGCGGAGACAAAAGGGAGAGAAAAATAGTAAGGAGAGGGGAAAAAATGTTTGTGTATCATAGCCGAAGGAGCTAGCAGTTTTATGCTCATGGTCATGCAACCTCTTATCTATGGCTATAAGTTCGTAATAATATAAGTGGTTGTTCAATTTAAATGTTAAAATTAAAAGGCAGCAAATTCAACATAAAAACGTTTTTTTAATCTTTCACTCGCCGTATTAAATTCTATTACTCCTCTAAATAGAAAAGGCTTTCTTTCTTTCTTATTTTTTTTATTTATTACATAACGGTCACTCATTTTTAATAGTTATCGCAGCAATTTATTGATCATGACCTTTTCCATTCTTTCTGAACGGGTATTGTAACATAGCATTATTTTTATTAATTTGACTTTTTCACTGTTTGAAGAATTTGTAATTCAATGCCTAAAGTGTTTTTGTCCCTATGTAATATTCCATTGATCCTGAAAGTTAATGGAGATATCGTCGCACTTTAGCTAACCATTCGAAAAAGTTTGAAAGTAGAGATCACTTTTTTTAAGTTAAATAGCCACATGTTGCTCTTTATTTAATTACGTAATGAACAGATATATGAGGTAATATATATAAAACTTAAACACATATATTAGCTTCAAGTCTTGAGATTATTTGATAAACAAATTGATTAAAACTAGAACTAATCATACCTGCAGCCAAAAATCCCTTATGGCCTGGAAAATAACAACAAAATTATCACCTTCTTCGTGAATTCAGTGGCATAAATTCGCTTAAAAACGAATTTGTAATGTCGAGTGGTTCCGCAATGCTTTTTTTGCGCCGTTTTGCGAATATCAGTTTAAACACTCCCAAAACTTCGTGAAAACTGCTGACATAAGACAGGTCCCAAATTTTAATTATTTTTCCAAATACGAGAAAAGAATATAGAAATATCTTTAGTTAGCAAAATATAAACTGGCTTAGAGTCATATAATACTAAAGCGAAGATCTTATGAGTATTCGGTGATATTGTAAGGATCTTAAGTTTTACTAACGTTTATTTTATTTTAAATCTTTACTATCACTTCTTATTTTCTACTTCCGGCCAGAATTATAAGCGTGAAGGTTTTTATGCAAAGTTTGTCTGGCGAACACCAAGTATTTAAGTTGTGGCCTTTTGCCAAGCGAGAGAGAGGAAGCAGTTGAGTCAAAGCAGGCCGCTTACCTTAGAAGTTACGCAGTTGCTGTTTGCCTTCCAGGCCAGAGGTTTTAATCCTCTTGATAAATTTAAACGTATTGTAGTGTTCACAGTCTCTGTACTACATACGCTTCCTGTTAATATAAGGCCAATCTTCCACGTGTATTATTCTAAAGTTAAATTAGAGTTTAGTTTTTTATTTTTATACTTTTACGTTAGACCCCAAGTGGCGGGTCAGTGTATTCCGAAGTACGGAAGTTATTGTATATAGAGAAAAATAAAGAAAAAAAGGGTTTTGTATACCCTTTGTCTGTATCCTGTCTACTTACCACAATTAGTGAACATAGCTTTAGTAAGCTCTCTGTTCCGAGTCAGGTCCTTGTATGTTCCCGAAGAAGGTTAGAAGGAACATTGACCCTGATAATATTATCGCAAAACCACACTCTTTAGTGACAATTTATAGCTGCAGGAAATAGACAGGGGGAATACATGAGTACCATTTTAGTCTCAGTTCCTTATCAAAGATACTCTTTCTGTCAGAGTGTATTAAGATCACTTTTCCCATCGCAGTGAATGAGAAAATATTTTTCTGAATTTCCCACAAAATTATAGCATCCTTGTTAATGAGATATTTTTATATATTGATCAGAGTTTGGAATCAGCGTTTGGAATTTCATACTGAATTAAATCAATTTACTAATTCTAAAAGAAACAAACTATACGATCTTATTACTGTTATAATTATTTCTGTTATATTATTGTTATAATTATCACTATTTTCACTACTATAAAATACTTCATTTTTTCTTTCCATCTGTTGCAGTTATCCAAAAATGCTCCTGCTGTTAATCAGCAGTCTTTTTTGTAACTTTTCTATTCATCAAAATTCGGCACATTTATTATGCAATTCAATTGCTTGATTTCATGTGTATGGAGGAGAGAAGATTTTTATGCTGAAAAATGAAATTTTCTTCTGAAATGATGATCTTTCGAAAAGACGAAGATCATCATTTCAGAAGAAAATTTTAAGTGAAAAATACCCAAAAGGTCTCATATTTTTTTCATTTACAACTGATTTGTATTTATGTATCAACATAATATATTTAGAAAAATGCCTGACATAAGCTTTAAGAATTTTTTCTTCTGTAACTGCAAGTAGTTCTCCCACCGCAAAAGTTAAGAGCAAATTGTTATCACATCACAATTGCTTATTAGCAATACTCGTAGCACAGCTTTCTTACTAGTGAATTCTGATCATTTCTGATGGTAAGCGGATGATTTTCTCCCTTTATTTGAACATTGGCTGTCTTATAATTAGAATACTACTGTTTCGTTCATTTTTCTTTTGTAGCTCAACCTAACTTTTCATTCAAACGAGTCAATGACATACAAATAAATTTTAATGTTATTTGCTATATAATATGTATATCAAATGACCTAAAACTTATTCATCATAAATCGAAGCATAAGTATTTATGAAGAATATTTTATAACTTTGCTTATAGTTTATAACTTTGCTTATAACTTACACGTCAAGTTTTAAAGGTATTTAAAGGTATTTTAAAGGATTTAAATGTATTTTAAAGGTATTTAAAACTTGACGTGCAAGTGCTGTATAAACATTAATTCTCCAAGACATCTGTTGTCAGTCTCTGATTGATGCTAGCTATATTTATAAGTACAAAATGATTCAGCTGTTAAGGTTTCTGGCCTCGGATAACTCTTATAAGAACCTTTCATATTTTATCATTAAATAAACACATAACAATTGGTTTGTTAAGAGTATCGCCTTACATGACCCAAACTCTCATCGTCATTTTTCGTTTGCCTCTTAAATTGGCATGAAACAGCTAAACATTTCAGTTTTGAATGACCTTAAACACTTTGTTGCAAAAATTGCGCTTGCTACCCGAAAGTCATTTATTGTTTTGGATAAAATCACTCCAGGCCACAATGCTTTCAGTCGCTAATGTGGTTGCCGAGTATTTTCGGGAAAGGCAATCTGCAGTTATGATCTTTTTATGCAATAAATTGGTCTTATATGCAATATTCAATTCGTCAAATGATATCCTTAGATGCCTAATTTCTCTAAATTTTATTAATGTCACCAGTTCTTAGTATTTTCAAGAGTTTTGTATGTACATTTACACATAATTTCTATAATAATATATTATTTATTTTACAATTTCCATAAGCGAGCAAGAATATTTTTGTAGAATTAGCTGTAAGAACTCAAATTTTCGAAATTTGACAACAGACTATTCAAATATTTGAAAATTACAAATAATTGAGTTATCTTGCTTCTGTAGATCAAGTACATGCCAATCATTTGTAGTATAAATAACGACGGAATTTCATTTTATTTTTGCACTTACCATATTTCATTTTAACAAATATTATACAATTAAAAAAATTAAATTTTCACAAAACAGTCTTTTTTGACAAAATTAACATCAAAATCGGTTATCCAAAGCGCAACTCATTTGAAATAAAATATAGAAATTAATTTTTATTAATTAGGTTTTGAAAATTAAATGGATAATCCTAATTTTATTTTTCCTTATTAGTTGCTTATCAAACGGAGAGATGATTTTTCATTTGAGCAAACAATCGGTTTCTTTTCAACTAAAATTAAACTAAGGAATTATTTCTTTATTAACATAAAATAATAAAAAATATCTTTTATATTTACACCAAAACTGTTTTAAAAACCTAAATCTATCAGCAGTTAAACTGAATTTTATTTGGCTAAAAAAAATAACATGTGATTCGGATAATTACAATTATATTTAGAATCCAAATAATTAGAATTTTGTTCAAAATTGTAATTCATATATAAGTTTTTCCGAAAAATATCAATTATACTAATAAATATAAAAAACATATGACAACGGGGAAATTCTGTAGCTTGGAAATTTTAAGTGAGAAATGCATTATTGCATAATAATACATTGCCCAAAATTATAATCATAAATCTTAGGAACGGGATTTATATAACAGAGTATTAAATATGTAGAATAATATATGACGGCCTGAATCAAAATTTATGTATTAGAGCTATAGTGTGTTGTGCAAAAATATTATGCTCACCTTGTGCACAAATTCATCAATCTGATATATTAAAGATGGAGGAAAAATATCACGAAACTTTCGTCAGATTCTACAAAGACAGTATTGGTAATCACCGTAGTAAGCTTATTAGTTCCTTCTGCGAAGAGGCTCTCGGTGATCAAACGTTTAGCACAAAAATAGCATTAAAAATTAAATAAAATTTTGATATAATGATCGAAATATTTCTTAAAGCAGTATATTGTAAAATTATGATACATAAATATAATAATAGTACAATAAATAAGTTTATTTCCTTCTGGGTTGTAAAGGTTACTTATAAAAACATAATGGTATTCTAAGGTATTTTCTCCCTTCTTTCTGCGTGCCTTCATGGTGTAATTGGAAACATACTCGACCGTATTCGGGAGATCCGGAATTCGAATCCGGCTGAGGGCATAGCTCATTTTATGCGTCTCCAGCATAAGCAAAAAACGTAATGAGTCTCTACCCGAAAATAAATAACCCTGCAGATTGAAATATGCAAACTGCAGATTTGACAACTTAGAAAATGAAAACTGTATCAGTGTTAGACCTTAAAAATAGGAATGGTAGACAAAAGATGCTTAAAATTCAAAGCAAATTTATGCTAAAATATTAGATGGAAATAATTGTAGAGAGTCAATCATCATATATTAATTTTTTTAATTAAATATTAATCAAATGTTAAAATTTCAAACACTCGACTTAATTCCAATGAATCTGGAATCAGCGATAATTTCTTTTTGTGTTATGTCTTCTTTAATCGTTTATTATTTATAAACTTCGAACTATTATTCTTTTCTGACAAACGGCTAAATTATTTTGCTAACTGTAAAAATGAGAGATGAAAAGTTGATAAATTTTGATTTGTTCTGACATATAAAATTTGTAAAATTTTGTTTATAGCATATATATTACTTTTTTTAATTAACTTATCAAGGACTTAACGATCTCGTATACTCGGATAAAAAATATAATAAACAAAACCAGATCATGATAGAGTTTAATTTTCTCATCCTGATTCATACTGAAAGGTTGAATGTATTTTGAGAGAAAAACAGCAAAGTTTCATTATCCAGAAGGAAACGTTTTTGAAATTTAAAACAGTTTTCTCCTGAGTAAAGCAATGTTCTTAGTTTCTAAAATATTCTTTCCATTTTTATTTAATTACAAACAGAGATCTGTTTATGCAAGGTTTAAATGTTAATCTCTTGCATTACTGCCAACGATAAGAAATAGAAATAAGCCACAGTGAGGCATTTTTGATTAAACTGATGAATCACTAAACAGTGTTCAGCTATGCTTATATCAAATGTAAATTTCTGTTTATTGTTTTCAGATGCCCTGTAGATCCTGTGATATTTCCTCGATTTTTGCAAGTGGGTGACGCTTTGGAAAGTTCTTATGAAGCCTTCCGTTTCACAGAATCCTATGGTGTTATATTCCAGTGTAATGTCAAATACTGCGTTGGAAAATGTGAACCAGTGAGTTCCCTTTTATGATGCACTTTTTTCAATTAGATTTAAGTTAGTGGGGTGAAGGATTATGCCTGTATGTTGAAAGAATGACATTTTAAATGATTACATTAAAACCGGAAGTTTTCTTTCTCTTGCTAATTGAAATTATTAACCTTTAAGAGTTATAAAACAATTCAAGTGTTCCTAAAAATATTTTACCGTGGATTATGAAATGTTTTTTTTTCCTGCACACCCATTCAATATGCGCCGTAACTAGTGGAGTAAGTTTATATTGGCGCAAACGTTCGCTATTAGTTTCGCAAATTTCAAGAAATTTTCCAAGATTTCGTATTTTAGATTTTTTACTATTTTTTAAAAATTTTATCAGTTATTGTATTATATTTAATTATTTTGGTTCTACCTTTCATTAGAATTTAAGCGAAAATTATTTTTCAAAATAATCTTTCTTCAGAATCTGAACCAAAACTTTGAATTACCTCTCAATTTTTACTTGAATTCAGAAATACAAAAATATTCTTTTTTTGAAGTGATATTAAACACTCATCCTTGTCTTTGAGAAATCACAAATGTCGCTGTGGAATCCTTTTTTTGAATTTCTAAACGTGCTGTTAATCGCAAAAATTTGCGTGTTTAATATAATGCATCAAAATGACATTCTTTTAATGAATCTCATACAGTAATGTTAATTATTTCATAAGTTAATAAATCTCAGCAAGCGGCATGCACCCCTCCCCCTCAAAAAAAAAGTTTATGCAATGTTTCCTTATAGTTTGTAACTTTAAAACAGGAAATTCAATGTTATCTTCCGCCACCCGATTCGACTATGATAACAATAGCGGCGAAAAAAAACACCGTGTCACTTCCATTTCTAATTAGCAGGATTCGATTCTGCAATAAACCAAATAAAAAAGTTATTCCTTAAAGATAATAAAGTAATAAGAAATAACAAACTTGGAAGCGCACTAGAAGTCGTCCAGTTAAGAGATTGAATGTAATAAATAATAATAATAAAAAGAAAACAATAATTAATTATTTAATTGCTAGAAGTAAATCAGATATAATGAAAAAATAGTAAATTCTGTAAACGATATAAATAGTAATGATGTCAAAATTCTATGAATGACATAAAAAGCGACCGTTAGCTCAGTAAGTCTGCTTAACTATGCTAATAACCACGGCAACAAATACACATTTTTCTACTTTTTAGAATAATAATATTTCATAGTATAGTTTAAGTACTTAATAAATCATGTCATAAGAGAAGTTCATTAAGGTAGCTGAATAAAATAAGAACATTTAAAGAATTATAATAATAGTAAGTTCATAATAGTAAGCATAATAGTAAGTTCAGTGATGATACGAGTAAATTAAGAAAAAATATGTTTCCAAACGACAAGAAATTAGTAGATGTACTGGGTACAAAATTTCTTTTTTTTCTAAAATCGTGTATTTTTGAAGTTTTATTTATTAAGTAAACCTTGACTTTTGCTTTCATTACAAGCTAAAATAAAAAGGGTCATATTTTATGTTATTCTATTTTGAAAATATAAATTTTTAGACAATTTATAATGACTTAAAAGATTTTCTGAAAATATTGCTGATTTTGCTTCGAGAAGATTTTCGTCCCTTAAAGCAGAGTGCGTCAGAAAAAGATGGGCAATTAAGCGAAGTTTCAAAGGCAACTTATTTCGGAAAAGACAGGTGGCATCCATTTGGCGATGGAACAAATATGTACGTTCTACAATAATATGGAACTGTTCATCTCCTTGTTATAAAGAGATAACTGTAACATTCTTCGTCAACTTTCTAAAGATAACTAAGTGAAAGAGACAGAATAAAAATACTGTTGTTCAAAATCTACAAAGAGGCATAAAAGCTTTCTGAGTTTACAACTCAGAAGCATAGACCATTAAATGAAATTTTTTTTAAACCACAAACAGATTTTAACCGATTCAGTTTCAACAATCTTGAGTATCTTTTGCTACAAAGTTTGAAACATACTGTTGCCAGTCAAAATAAATGTTTATCTCACAAAGTACATAAAAGTTAAAAGTTAAAATCAGAGTTAAAAATGTTAAAGATTATGTGTAGAAAAATATGTTTGTTTATGTGCAGCTTTTGACTTAGAACTAATAAATTTTTTTATATAAAGTGATCATTAAAAATAATCACTTTATACGTTAAGAAATGCATAAAGCTGACAGATATGTGTAATAATATCCAATGTATGTAAGGTTATCAAGTATGACATGTTTTTCTTCAGGCATTATGCGGTGATTATTTGAGCTTGTCTCGTGAGGAATCCTGGGGTCGTAAGAAACGTTCAACATCAGAAAACGAGCCTCTCCAAGACGAAATGACTCTCAGCAAAGAAATTCTGGTTCTTGATTTTGGAGACGAAGGCGTTTCTACATCTTTGCACCACACTCCTCACTCTGCAAATGGTAAGTTCAAGCATAATACATACACGGGTTGGACAAAAATATGGAAACACCTTTAAAAAAACACGTTTCTTTGCTTAATATGGTGTAGGAAACCCGTTGACATCCAAAACAGCTTGCAGTCTTCTCGGAATGGATAAATACAGTTCCTGTATGTTTGCCAACGGAATATTATACCATTCTTCCTGCAAAACGGTAGCAAGTTCAGATAACGATGTTGGCGGTGGATAACGAGAACACACTTTCCGTTCCAATGTAGACCACAGAGGTTCGATAATATTCAGGTCTGGTGACTGTGGTGGCCAGGGGAGATGGGACAACTCATCCTCGTGCTCAGAAAACCAGTCCTGGACAATGTGAGCTGTGTGAACAGGGGCTTTGTCGTCTTGGAAGACACCATCACCATCGGGGAACAAAGTTTGTACCATGGGATGAACTTGATCGGCCAAAATGTTCACATAAGTCTTGGCAGTCATGTGCCCTGACACAGTTATCATGGGGCTAGCAGAGAACCACGATATGGCTGCCCAAACCATAACAGAAACCCCGCCATGTTTCACTCTTGGCAACAAGCAGTCTGTATTATAGGCTTGAGATGGCGTTCTCCAGACGTAAACTCGGCCAGAAGTGGGAAACAATGTGCAAGAAGACTCCTCAGACCATATTACTCGCTTCCACTGCTCTATAGTCCAGGCTTTATGACTTAAACACCACCTTTTCCTGTTACGGGCATTAGCATCACTGATGAGTGGCTTCTCAATTGCAGCACGGCCAGCAATTTCCTGTTTATGAAGCTCCCTTCTAATTGTTTTGGTACTCGCAGGGTTCGGTAACACAACATTCATTTCAGCAGTAACTTTTGCAGCTGTGGTCTTCTTATTTTTCGTCACAATTGCCCTTAATGATCGTCTGTCACGATCACTCAGGACACACTTTCGTCCGCGCTGTTGATGTTTTTCCGCTTTTCAAATATGCGGAATAAATCTTCGATACAGTACCTCTTGAAACACTAAACACCTCGGCTACCTTGCTTACGGAAGCACCTACCATACGTGCTCCAACAATTTGCCCACGTTCGAAGTCTGTTAACTCTGACTAAATGCAATGACAACCTCACATAACAGTACTCCGACAACAACTGAACTGTTTAGCACATTTACGAAGTTGTATAGGTGGCGTCAGTAGTCAAAAACGCCAGCGCCACCTACATATTTCATTAAAACCAATCTTTCTTTTCAAACATGCATTTCACAAGGTGTTTCCATATTTTTGTCCATCCACTGTATGTTATACCTATATGACTTTGACTTGGATGTAATTAAAACATGGTTTAAGATTAGACTCGAATACCATTTTTTATAATACAGTTAGAAATTATTGCTATGTATTTATGTATATAAGAAATATACATTCATTCATCAAAAAATATTAGTTTAAATTAGTGGTTCCCAAGCTTTTAACCTGGAGATTCTTATAGTTTCTTTGAGGAAAAAATAGCAATGTCTTAGGAGAAAATAATGTAATAATTAAATATATATATTGATTTAAAATTTTAATAACTTTTATAATAAATTAACAATTATAATTAAATATTCATAATTATATCGGAAATTGTACAGAAAGTTTCAAAAGGTTTCGCGTAAATTCTTTCATTAAAAAAATTTCGAGTGATTATAGTTTCTTTATGTTGATTATATTTGAAGATCTGGAATTTATTAAAATGATGCCTCAATACCTTTCCCTCGAGTATGTTTTCGCTATTTTAGAGATGCTAAGGTTAAAAATATGTTGATGGTTACTGTGAACTTAGATGATATTTATGGAATAGATTCAAGACTAGTTGTAGTAGTAAGTCGCAAATTTTAATATCCATCTAGTATTATACCAAATAAAAATAACTTATTGGGTACACAGTGTTTAGAAATAACTTAAGCATATATAAAAGTATGCCAGTTAGGAGACCTACATTAAAAAACTATATTTAGTTTCCAATAATGTGTAAGATTCTCACTAGATTATTTCTCAGTTACTGTAGAAAGTGACGAAACTTAAGAACTAGTTAGCGAATAATCGCTTAAGTTCGTGTAACAAGAAACAACAAGATGGAAGGGTAAGTAACCCTTTATTATTCCAATAAGATTTAACAAAACTCCGTCTTGGAGTGTGCAATCAAAGCCGACACTTGGGCTTGAACTTAAGAGACTAAAAATTTAAACTAAGATTGACTAAAAAGATATAGCCGAAGCTATCAAGATTCTAATCGAGTTGGCCCCTTAACTCTATTTGACTACGAAGCTTATCAAGGGCCTGAGTACGGCCGAGCGTAATAACAGCTTTGAGAGAGAGAGAGTAGCCAAAAGGCAGACGCGCGTAAATCAGAAGCACTGATTCTCTCTAACTCTGCAACTACACTTCGCGGTTTAAATACCGCTCCTCCTCATTAAGTATTCAGAAAGTTTCCAAAACTACGTTCTGGCTGGAAGTAGTAAATTGAAGTTAAGAATTTGACAGGAAAGGAACTTAAAATTTAACTGTTAATAAAACTAACATAATCCTTACAAATGAACGGAAGAGGAAGTTAAAAATATATTCCATGCAGGTAAGTTTCAGCAAAAGATTTTATAAACTTGATTTAAATATTTCCGGGGCAATATGACGTCACAGATGCAAATTTTATTGCTTTTGATTTTATTTGTGATAAAATTAGAAAGATATTTTCTATGAATAACTACGATTGAACAATAAAGTTAAAGGTAACAATGTTTATTAAAATTGCTTTACGTTATGGTTAATAACACGAAAGGTTTGAATTTTAAAAAGAAATTTTAAAGCAACTTATGCTTATTTTACCCTCATTTTAAGTGTACGTAATTTGGCATAGAACACTTTATAATCGATTCACGAAATTCGAATTAACTCTGACCATTTAGTATATCTGAAAATTGTCCTGCGTTACAAAGTCAAAAGTAAATATATATTTTCATTTCAGAAACTTTCGCTGTTCAGCATTCAGTTGGTATTTTGGAAGAATGTGCTTCCCGAACATCGGTAATGGCACTTGGAGTTACAACAGCGCTTCTTCTGGTCATCTATATTTGCACTGTGGCTTATTTCGTAGCTCACCAAAGAGCTGAAAAGGAATTCAGGGCCTAAAAAGTTAATCTCTATAAAAAAAAACATTTTGTTCCTTTAAAAGAATGGTGAAACAGTCTTAGGATGCCCATCCTATTAATATTATGTCTCAGAATGGGTGAAAGAAAGACTTATTTTCAAAACATTCTGTGACGATCAGGAAGGTAATCGGACTTAGTATTATGTTTAATTGTAAATCTCTTTTATTAGAGTATATATGATTTTGCATTAACATATATATTTCGAGCATGGTTTCAGGTTAGTAAATAAGTTTCCAGATTTGTTGAAGTCAAAACCTGATGTAAAACTAGGGGACTCATCGTAGTTATTGCTCGAGATAAATTTTGTAGCAATTTAAAAAAAAATTAAGTTTTCATGTAAATATTTTCTGTCTACACATCACTAGAAAATTCTTAAAACAAACAGAAAACGATTTTAAGAAACTGAGCAAATATTACATATCACAGTAAGATTAATTTCCTCTTAAGTTAACTGTTATTTCACTGAAATTTTTTAGTTACGTACCATTCTCAGAGATGACTTTAAACTAACGTTTAGACATATGACTTATCATTGATTTAACATATCTGTGCTGTGAAAATTTTATGTTTAAATCTGTTATTAGTATAAAATTTCAACTGATTCCGTTATAAATGAAACAATAGCTTTAGCTTACCTTGCAATGATTCTTTCTGCATGAATTTTCTCTAGCAATGCCATTAGTAAACGTTAAGCTTAATATAATTGATTCAGAAGGTATTGTTTACGTCCATTCAATTATACCGCTCTGTAATATTGCCAAGATTAATTTATATTTATTTATTTATTTATTCTGTATTCATCAGTATGTTTTTGTATATTCATTGTGAGCGTTTATTTATTATTTTCATCGCGCATGTTCCATATTTAAGGTCAGTTTCAATCATTCACTTTGTGCCTTCCTAACATAAATGTATGTAAAAATAATGGTCATGTTCTTGAAAGGCTGGTTAATGGTTTTTATTTTCTGTGATAGCACTATGAGCAAATAAAAATGGTTATATAAAAGCGGTGATAAAATGAATATTTTTCTGCTCATTTTTTACCTTAGTTTAGTTAAACCTATTAAACATGTTGAGCTAAAAATTAAAAACATGTTTACTTTGTGAAAATATATATGAATTGTTACATTGCATGACTACTTGCACTGAAGTTATGCATTGATTTAAAGAAGGATAATATCTTATATCTTTGAAACTAAGTATATAAATACTGCTTTGGGAATTACTTTGAAAACTGCTATAAATTGTATTAAAGTTATTGCTTCTGTTCTGTTGTACACGAATAATTATTATCCACCAAAATAGGAATATAATTATTGACTCTGCAATAGTCTTTGTAATCCCTTTAATTTTGGTTTTACTTTTGTAACATTTTAAATATTTCAATAGTTACATTAAAAACAGTTGTTTTAAAAATCACCGCTTTTGGATAACCCTGAAAATTTAAGCATAGTGCTAGGGTTAGTGAATAATTTTAATGGGTGCAAAGATTTATTTATGCTACCTTTGTTGATAGCTTTGCTAATTTTATTTTATATGTTTATTTATTTATGTGTAATGTATATGTCTTATTTTTAAAAATTTATAATAAAAATATCACTTATATTTTTGTTCTCTGGCTTGTTATTACACATTTTTATACAAATTTTAAAAGCATTTTCAACATGGAAACTTTCAACTTATTAACTTAGTAGGAATCATCGTCCCAATTTTTTCTAAACTTTTCAGTTTTAAGTAATACTTACTAGGGAAGAAAAGTTGTATCCTCAATATTAACAAATTACAAATTCTTAAAGCTTAGGGATGAAACAAAAATTACGAATTTTTTCATAATCTGATATTCTTCCTTTTAATTTTCTTGATTCAGTTTCTGAAGAACCATTACGAAATCAATTATTAATGTCTACTTTGAAGTTTCTTCTCTGTGCAGGATGTTTACCCTGCAAATTTAAATTTGCGTGGTTAAATTTATAAGATCTCAATTCTACTTTATTTATTACCTAATTTTTTACGTTTTGTAAACGTTTTGTGATATGCAGAAAAACTTTCTTTTCTAAAAGACTACCCTTTTTTCTTTTTTTCTAAGTCAGTACTCTGTTAAATGAAATAAGTAAATTAAATTCTAACATAATTTTGCTATGTATCTCATATGAAGTAATCTAAAAAAAGCATAGTATTCACGAGTTCGGAGTTACACGAATTCATTTAAGAAACAACGCGCTGTACAGAAATGTTATTTTTATTCAAATCTCCAAGATAAAAATATAAAAGTAATTTAATTAAGTTAGGATATGTATCTTAATCTAGTTAGCGTTGCTTTATTTTAAATGCCTAAATCGCTATGGTGTAACTTTGATACAACAAACTGGTTGAAATCAGAAAATATGTTTTCGGTTTTGCACTTTTTGTGTAATGCAGAAAATATCACATAAAATGATTTCACATAAAATAATATCACTTACATTTGAATTATGTAAAAATTCCACTATTTATTTTCTGAGAAAATCATAATGGGCATTTCCATGGTGGATTAATAACTGAAATCATCTTCAACAGAGAAATTTAGGATGGAAGACCTTTAACATAATGATCCCAGAAGTCTAGTTTCAGATATTGCATCTCAGGAAACCTAAAATGTTCTATGAATTCGTTATCATATTTTGCATTTTAATTTGCGTTAACTTAACTAAGTAGTTTTTTCTTTTAGTTGCTTCCGTTTTTCTTCCTTTCATTTCCTGTATCAGATATAAAGTATGAATGTATTTTAAGATATTGCTTCTAAATGTTTTGGTTTTCCCAAATGAAGATGAATTTTAAAGAAAAATTTCATTGACAATAATTACTAATTTTCTGTCATGTAATATTTTGATTGTAATTTAAGTCCTTTTCCGCCCCACCAGTTATTTAAAGATATATTACGCTTAGCAAAATTAAACACTTCTTTTAATTTTTTACAGACTTCTGGAAGTTGTATCATATGTCTTCATGAGATATATTTGTATTCTGTTAAAATTTCTAGATAACGTTTAATCCGCAGACTTTACTTTTAATTTTTTGTGATTCCATTTCGGGTCAAATACATATGTTAAATTTTCATATTGAAGCTTAATAGTGAATGTTGATTTAGTTCATAGTAAATGCTGACTTAATAGTTTTGCTGTTAATAGATGTAACAACAAAACAGTAGATTACTAAAATTCCTGAATTCTCGAAAATTTCAAGAATGATCAATTTAATTATTTTTCGAGTATGTTATATTAACTTTTCCCATTATTCCTAAAATGCTTCTAGTCTAATCAAGCTATTTCGTTAGTATAAATTTCTACTTATATGGAAAATTTTTATTTGATAATTAGACACAAATTTAAAAAAATGAGAGAAATGTAAATGAATGTTAATTTTATTAGTTACGTAGCCTGGACCTTCACTCTGTTTTTCAAAATTGCTTTCTCATCAGGCAGTGCAATCTTTAAGACTTAAGAGAACAGATAAAATATATATAAACTGTTACTGTAAATTCTCAGAGTAAATTAATAACATAGCATTTTAGAGTACAAAAGTAGTCTCTATCACGTATATTCGAAATCCTTGTCGCCCACCAGCGGCCGAGCGGTAAAATCGCTGAACACTGGTAGTTCGGTCCGAGGTTCGAATCCCGCGAACGGACTGGCTGCATGGGCGTTTTCGTGGTTTTTCCCATGTGTAACGTGTATACGAGCCAGTTTCCCTTAGAAAGTCCTCCACGAAGGCATCCCTCCTCTTAGGCAGATAACCCTCGAGGCTTTGCCATAATCTCACACACACACGAAATTCTTGTCTATTTTTGCCAGTTCACATGAAATTACTTTGTACTCTGTTTAATTCTTCGTTAATTCTATTTCATGTACATGCGAAGTCCTCTCTTGAAGAAATTTAAGTCTTCGCGGTTTCAACTGTTAACATAGTGCGGCTAACAAATTTCCATGTATACTTTTTCTCTTTCCCTTAATCCAGATTTCAGTGTGTAACGGATATACGAGCCAGTTTCCCTTAGAAAGTCCTACACAAAGGCAGCCCTCCCCTTAGGTAGATAATCCTTGAGTGTTTTGCCCTAATCAGACAAACCAACAAAACCAAATAATCCACATTTTAGTTCATACCTTCAACCTCTTTGTTATTCCTAATAAATGTAGATATGAAATTAATTTCTAGAAGTCCAGTTTCAAAATGACTGTCATCCACTTTATTTTCCACATTAATTAAGAATTATTCTCATTTAAAGTGCTAATGAGTAGTCTCTGTTTGTCGTACATAGTACTATTACATATTGCCTCATTTTGGAGCTCCTTAAATTAATGAAAGAATCTTTCTTTCTCAAAAGTCTATCATTATTCTTTCAAAAATTTCTTTATTAGATTCTGTGTTGTTTTAGTTTAATAACTTATTTTCCTAATGATACTCGTTTAAGTTCAGAGATGTACCCACTTAGCTTTACTTCACAAAAATGATTATCTCCGTCTTTAAGCAAGGCAAATAAATTACTCTATACAGTCACTAAAAACATGCTGGCAAAAATAAATTATTGCATAAAAAAGTATATACCTGCACCGATAGTTAAATATTATTTTGAAAGAATAACTTATATTACCTCAGTATTTTAATATTTTTACTAAGGTATGATTGTATACGTAGTTGAGAGGAGTTTGAATTAAATTACATTAAAGAGTTTACATTCAGACTGAATTTCTACACAGAAGATCAAATCTATGTATTTGTGATTGGCAAAATTCTAATGAATTATGGATTCCAAAAGTATGAACCATTGTCAAATATAAATGAAAGAATTTAGCACAGATTATACAGCGTTAAATAATCATATGTAGTATTTTTCACAGAATTTATAAAATTTTATATTTTTTAACATTACAACAGGCAAAATATCAAAGAAATAATTATAGGAGTGTTTATTATAAGATTTATACTATTTAACATTAGAAAAGATGAAATTTCGAAGAAATAACATTTAGGAATATTTAATGCACTTAAATTATAAATATAACCGAAAATGTTATTTTTGACCTTAACTGCATTTTTATAACCTTCCACATAATTCTTTCAAAACTTTTAACATAAAAAACTTATAAATATGTTAATTTCTCTTCCTTAAAATTAATTTCTGTGGCTTCGGAGCAAGACCAATTCCGAGTTCTCCGTCGAAATCAGGTGTTTCTCCTTCTGGTAAACTTATGTTGAATTTTTGAAGAAATGAGGTAAAGTATAGGAAAATTTCCATACGAGCTAATGGTACAGCAGGACAAGATCTTTGACCTGAAAAAGTGAAGTTATCAATCACTACTGTTTGAAAAAACATTTTCTTTAGTTTCATATCATAGCTAACGTAATTCGAAATAAATTTTATTTTATATATCATTGAATCAATAACAATGCATAGACAAATTTTAATATTCAATGAAATTAGATTATCAATAACTGTATATTTTAAATTAATAGTCTGTATTATTTACAGTAACTGAATTATATATTCAGTGAAGCTTGTACTTCATGCATTGCAATGCAGACTCATTTACTTAATTGATGATATCACGACTGATGGAAGTTACAGACTGTATCTTGCAATAAAAGAAGGCAATGGAATTAATAATGGACTTTCTTTCTAAACTCTGAATATGCTGCTATATAACTCTGCATGTTGTTTTAAAGTATTGAAATTGAAACCTTTTGTATGCTCTAGAATAACTGAGAAAATTATCACTCATTACATTAAAGCATTAAATCTTAAGTTTTTAGACATTAGCAGTTAAGTTATTGACAGGAACCCAGAGCCTGGAATTCCTTTTCTTTTAAGCTCAAAATTTTGAGTGGCAAAGCATTTTTGATCTTCTGGTCAATAATTAATTGTGTAACATTTTTAATTAGGTTTATACATTTATTTTTTAAACTCTTTAATATATTTCTCTAAAATATTTAAAACAATGAGTTAATGTTTCAAAGTATTAGAATAATATATAATTTTTATTTCTAAATCAGCTGCTCTGAAGAAGATGAAGTGCCACAGTTAAAACTAATCTCTGTTTATGTTCTGCTATTAGTTGTTTTACTTTTAAACTCAGCCCGTTTCTATAAAAAATTTTAAAAACACAGCAGCATAAAAATGTAGCATAATAAGCAGGAGTGTTATAATGCACTTTTACCGAGAATATCAATATCTGCTTTAACCTGTTACAGTTTTGGTAACAGTTTTGGTAACTTGGATGGTAACAGAGAATAACCCTTTTATCCTGCAATTGAAGAATTAAAACAGTTTAATTTATATTTGAAGTAACAAATCGGAATAAGAAATTTTAATTAAAATTAGTAAAATTAGTAACGTGCTATTGGACCGTAAATTGATGTATTAATACATCAGAGTTTTAATACATTTTTAATACATTAGTTTCTTCAATTCTCTAATAGCAATAGATTGAAACAAATAATTTAACTGATATTATTAGCCCAAAGGGGCAATTTGCCCAGATGGCCTATTAATTTTGTTTTGGCATTTTGCGTCTTCCACTATGAAACGGAGTTTCACTTTGCAAATTGTTGCCACCAAATATTAAAACCCTGCACTTTATTTAAAGAAATTAAATAATGAAGAATCTGCGGGAATTTTTTATGTTTCTTGCACCATAAAAACAACAGTACCTAAAGACATCAAAGTTTGAATAATTCTAGTACTCCACTCGAATGTGGGCATCTGGAAGTCAAAATTTTGACTTTATTGTATTATTTCACATTTTATAAAACTTTATAACGAATTTTTGGTTAAGAAACTCAACAATTTTAAAAGGAGCAATGGCAATACTGTACTAAAAAATAACACAATTTTAATATAAAATCTGAAAGCTTTCAAATTTTTTAAAAAATTTTCATATTAATAAAAAAAGTTAATTTGTGTAGACAATAATTCAGAACGCAAGACCAATGTTAATTCAGGAAGCAAACAACTATATAATTCGGAATACACCAATTACTCACTTAAGATAGTTTAGTCAGCTTTTGTAATGTTTGATTGACACTTTAGATATGACATCGAAGAGCGATTTAGCAGGACGAGGTGGCAAGGCTATAAATTTCGAGATATTAAGCAAAACAAAGAAAAACTGTGAAACCATTGTTAAATTTTCAAAAACTGGCAAAGTGATTACTTTCCTAATTTTGGTCTTACTGCCAGCAATTATTTAAAACAATAAGGAAAGTGTTACATAAAAATCAATATTATAATTTGCATAATTCCCCTTTTATTTTATTTTTTATTTTATTAGCTTGGTGGTGTCAAAGAAGATATGTTACTTCACTAAGCCCTAGTGAAAAATACCGTTATTCTGAGTTTATGAATTTATATCGTAATGTAGCTATTGACAGAAATATGCGGAACCAAATGGTTCTTCAAGAATGATAATTCGGAAAGCAAAGAAGAATTAAAACGAAGGTTACATCAAATTTTGAAGGGAAATAAACTTCCTGAAATCTAATACCAGATAGTCTACGCCATGAAAAGAAAATGAATTAAAAAAAGCAATGTCAAACTGATCTATATCATCATATGTTGCTTTTAGGGATTAGAAAAGGAAGTACACACCTTGAAGCTTCTGTAATATTAGAGAATATAGTAATCTAGGATGCTAAGATACAAACACTTGGAAGTGGGTGGTAATGTATATAAATTGGCAGTGCTATATGGTTTGACTACAATTTATATACATTACCCCACATTAGCAATAGGCGATCTATAAATTTTGAAATAAGAGCAATCCAACATACAGATTTCATAAAAATGGCGAATTCGAAAGAAACAGAACTATGAACGAAGAAACGAAAATTTTATTTTGAGAACTTGGAGCATGTGGATATCAGCATCACTCATATTGTTCAGAATGCAGAGGCTTAGCCGGATATGTGCGGAATGGCATTAAATGCGCTTTTTGAAATTCTAGTTTAGCGTAGATTATTTTTTTAAGAAATGGTTTGTGAATAATATCTTAAAAGAGGGCATGTTGTAAATGCGAATCTCTAATGTGTTTCTATTTAAGTATGACACATGTATCTCAGTCGCCTTGTTGAATTTGTTATTAAATAGACAAATAACATTTTTAATGTGAATTTGGTCATCGGATGACAAATAATTATTTATAATACGTGAGTTTTCTGGACTGATAAGATTTTCCAGCAATGCCATAAATTTTAACAATGAAAAACCATATCTTAAAGGCTTGAAACTACAAGATATAGTTTAAAGACCTGAGCTGTGTCATTTACGTATCAAGAAGAAGGTGGTATATCATTTGGCTTTCGAAAATTATGAGCATACAGAAAATAAGCAGCAATGTCCAATGCAGAAAATTTAACTGCATATTCTTCATAACATAAATAACATTTCGAAAAATTGATATGAAATTTACCTATAATAGCCAACAAGTTTCGACGTAACCTGCATAGGAGATTCTAGGTTCTGTGAATCTCCTGTGCTTCTTCAGCTGTAGGAGTTAAAATGGCGACAGACAAACATAGGCTTACGCTGAAAAATCCGAGAAGGTTCTAGCTAAAGAATAGAAACAAAATCCTTTAAAACTTAAATCATGCGAATTTAAGTAATTTATGCCGATTCTTGTTGCTCATTATTTATATCTTCAAAACTATTTTTTCTTTTTTTTAGATATAACTTGACAAGAAAGTATCTGAAGATAATATATGTTCTAACTGAAAGGATTAATTCCTAATTGAGTCTTTAACAAGATTAGTATATGAGGCTATAGGACATACTTATACATTTTTATATTATGTGTGAATATTTCCTGATTGCTTTGAAAACGTTAACTTCATTGGCAGTTTGGGCTTTCATATTTTGTGATACAACTTTTTCTTCATTTTCATTATGATTGCATAATGGACAAATATTATATGTGGAAACATATCCATAAATAAGAGCATTCTGTTAATGTAAGCATTAAAAATATCTCATGTTATTCCGAGGCTGTATCATTAAAATCCATTAATATATATATATACATATATAATTTATTTCCTAAACAGTATTGATTAATTGATTATATTATCTCCTAAGTTTAATTAAAGTAGAATTATTTTAAAAGTGTGCATCCATACTGGTAAGTTATATTTTGAAAGATGTTTAGAAGTAATTTGAAAGCAAAATGTTAATAATGTTTTAACGGGGACTGGAGTTAAATCATCACGAAGAATAATATTACAATTGTAAAAGTAAATATAACTTACCAGTATGGATGCACACTTTTAAAATAATTCTACTTTAATTAAACTTAGGAGATAATATAATCAATTAATCAATACTGTTTAGGAAATAAATTATTATTAACTAACTTTGCAGCAATTGCGCAAGTAATAATAACTTGTATTCGCACTAAATGGATTTAAGTTCATACAACATTTGATATACATATATATATATATTAATATATATTATATATACATATTAATTAATATATATATATACATATACATAAATATGCCATGTCCACACAATTCCGTACCAAATTTCTATTTTCTCAGGCATTAGGCATAGACATATACTTTTAACCATAAAAATGTTTTGAATGATTCAAATATTAATGTTTTGGTATTCCTAAATTGGAAATTCAGTTTTGTAAAAATTATGAAATCGAGATTAGGGACCATATACTTAAGAAAATTTTATGCTCATTATAAAAATTAAAATGAAAAAAAAAAAAAAAAAAAAAAGAGAGAGAGAGAGAGAGATTCACCTACGATAAAAGTTGCTGAGCTATTTCATTTTAGGCTAGAAATATATAGATCGAGGCATAGGGCATTCTAACTATATGGCGTGCTGAAGATCCTCCCGTGTGGTTTGGTGGTAGGGAAGAAGGGTGGAAGACCTCTGTACAAGCCCCCGGGCGCTCTTCCTGAAAATTAAGATGGAAGTCGAAGTTCAGCCTCCTTGAGGCTCTCGCAATTATTCTTCCATACGCTAATAAATCACAAAAGAATATCACTGACTGGCATTTAAGGGAAAATTGAATATAGAATTATTCTAATTCATTTATTAACCGATCACTGAAGCCAAGCTGGAAATGGCATAATGAGCATAAAATATCCAAAGCTTTGAAATCAAGCGTCTGTCTCCGTTTTTGTTAACGGGAATCAAACGTTTCGATTTTACTTTTCATAAGTATAAAATTTTTCTAAATCATATACATGTAAGGCATTCCGACGGATCATATACATGTACGGCTACATAATTTAAAAAATAGCTTTTTTAAATTTTCAGACGCCTAAACATGAATAATGACATAATTTAAAATATTTTTATATGGTTTATATATGTATACGACAAACATGTGCGAAAATAAGAGCCGTGTGAGGATGTTTGGGCGCACGATACGTATATGGTATTGTAGAAATTTTTTGTAACATAAAAATCTTAAAATTATTAAATTATTTCTGCTCAAAATGCTGCTGAAAAATTAATTAATTATAGACTAAAAAATAATAAATTCTGAGCTAACACGTTAAGAACACGAAAGAAATTAAATTTATGTTTAATATATTTTTATGCACTTCTATTGTTTTCCTAATTTCTTCTAATTTTAAATCATTTAGTTTTAAAAAATTTCATTTACAAAAACTAACATTTTTCATTTAGAAATTTTCGAAATAGCACTTATTTTAAATGATTTTTTTTAAACTATAGCGCAGGTATAATGAATGAAAATATGAATAAAATGTAGTCTCACCAATAGAGAATGGTATAAAATACTCTGATTTCTTTATGCGTAAACCGTCTTCTGTTAAAAATCTTTCTGGGCGAAACTTTTCAGCATCTTCTCCCCAGTATTGCGGGTTATGATGAATTGCCCATAAGTTGGATAAGACAAAAGCATGCTTTGGAATGAAATACCCATGAAATTCCACATCTTCGAGGGTACTATGGAATGAAACAGAGTATAAATTATATACAAATGGTTTAATTTGATTTTCTCGCAATGCCTTTTATAAAACAAGTGGAAAAATTATTGGGTCATTAAGATAAATAAAATTATTTTTAGTCTAAAGTATACTCTCCTACATCTGCTAGTTCGTAATAGTTGCGATGAGATTTTATTCCACCGGGTTTTCAAGACGTCCTCGTCGAGCTCTACAGATGTTTTAGGAAGAGTCTCGTCTCCTAGGCTGCAATTTCCAATTTAAAATTTCTGGAAATGTTATTAACATTAACTTGCATTTACTATCCGATCTCCATATGTTGCATTAATATTCCTAATAATTATTATTAAACTGAACTCATAAAGCAAAATATGTCGAATACGCTGCTTTGTGATTTCCAATTAGCATGAAAACATAACTGTTAAGGCCGAATAGCTCTCTTTCAAAACTTGCACTAAAAATAAGAGCAAGATAAGCAAGTTGATGCAGGTAGTTTATCCCGTTCCCTTCTGAATTTCATTTCAATTAAGAAAACCGCATTTTTTATGAGATGACTCAATATTAATCTTTTCTTTGAAAACCACAGTATTTAGAAAATACAATTCACGGGAATTGAGGTTTCACTTTTAATGAAATTGTTATTGCTTTACTAGTATGTCTTACATTTAGAGACATAGCAGGGCTTCCAAATTTTATGAAACAAAAAAATCCTGATTTGGTTTCTAATCAATTCTATTTCAGTAACATGTCAAGGTAAAAACCTAAAGATTACTATTAATTTCATTTTAAAGTTGTAAAGTCATTAAGTTATTTTGAAGTAGAAGACATAAAAAATGGACAATGTCCTCTCCAGGACTCGAACCTGGACCTCTCGAATACGCGCTGAGTGTGTCATCGTTTCACCACGAAGGCATGCAGAATAAAGGGAGAAAATACTTTATAGAATCCTCCTTTTAAAGGGCTACTAGGGATTAGGGGGCCCAAAAGCCGAATCCTGGTGATGAAGAATCATCATCCACCACCTTTTTTAGTTCGGGCACCACTGTAGAGTCATTAGGTTTTTGAGGTGGAAAACGCGAAAAATAAGTAATGCGCTCTCCCGAACTCAAGCCTGGACCTTTTGACTAAGTGCCGAATGTGCTACCGTTACAGCACGAAGGCATGCAGAAAGAAGGGAGAAACTACCTTAAAAAGTAACTAATCCACAATTAAAGCGTTAGAAGTCTTTGAATAATATGTAAAAACTTAGCATATACTTAATATCTAAGATGATATCAAAATTGTTAAGTAAAGAAATGGTAGGGTGGTAAAACTTAAAAAAGTATTTTATTTTATTCTGAAATAATAGGCGTTTTTCCTATTCTTCTGACACCAGTTGTTGCGTTATTTCCTTCCTTCACGTTCGTACGGGGTTCGTGTAGATTTGGAGTGAATAACGACGACACTTTATGAAGTATCGTAACACACTTTGTTTAGCCAATATTAATCAAGACAGCTCCAATAACACTTTTTACAGTCGTCGAAGATCTACTATAAACACGCTGGAACAATCAGCGGCACAGCACTGTAAAGCAATAATGGTGGAGATAGTTTCCTGCAAAGCACCAGAGTACAGCTTCCGACTCTGTTTGGTCGTTCTCGGAACTCCACGTACTCTCGAGACTCTCCACGTGATGCACTCGACGATACACAAAAGTACAGCTTTCGACTCAGCACAGTCTAAGACAAAACTCAACGATGCCTTAATTCGTGATGCACTAAAAGACTCTTTCGATGCACTCAACATCCAAATCGGCACTAGACTTCGAGACACTCGCTCAATGACTATCAGCTCGCTAGACAAGGCACACACACTCTTGATAAGAGACACACTCTAACTGACTGCGGACCAGCAGGGTTTATATAGCTTTCGGCTTGTGTTCGAGAACATTCTGGGCTAAACCGGTAAGAATTCGTTCCAGAAGGTTCTCCAACCGTCCATGGTATATCGCCAATTTTGTCGCTAAATATCGCCAAATGGGCGATTTCTCGCCAAATGTGGCAACCCTGCTCTCCCTGCTATTTTATGCAACCATAAAACTGCTTTACGGGGAAGCCATCTTACCGCCCCTGTACATTTCGTAACAATATTAAGGTACTATTTTCTGTGCTTTCAGATTGCAAAGAATGATATATCATTATAAAAATTGAAATTGGCTTGCGTATTATCCTTTTCTGATAATTATTACATACTTCATAATAACGTTTACGAAAACTGATAGATAAACGGATAAGTAAACTGCTGCTAAGGATATATTAATATTTTGGAAACTTTGTATCCATGTAGTGAACCATATTAGCAAACACTGTCTGACGCAACAGATCATAAAGCAAAAACATTAGGCGATGCATAGTGTAGCACTGAACGGATAAAATACCAAATTATGTTGTAAGAAATTATCTGCAATATGTTATTAATTAATGCCAGAAATTCATATCTCTTTCGAGAATATGGAACTAAAGTACTCACTTGACGGCAAGTAATAACCCATATGTTCTGAATTACGGAAAGGTTGGGAATCGTACTGCCGAAGGAAACATCTCAACACTTTATGAATTGTATGCTAAAGCTGTTGAAGACTTTATAATTCTTATAAGTAGAGTGTATTTATGCTCAGAAAATATATAAAATAATGTGCCATAGCAGTTCATTTACATATTGGAGTGCCATCATAATGTCCATCATACATATGAGAAAATCGGCTGTTGATACTAACCAAATCTCAAGCATGAAACTGCGCTGATATATTGCGCTTCTTAACTCACATATGGCGTTGGGTTCATTCTGATAACTGCATCGGTGCAGACTCTTAGTCGAAAGTTGAATACGACATCTTTTGTGGATAAGGAGTTCCCATGGCATGACATGGGATTCGCAGTAGGTTGGAGCGAAACAATAAAAGTAGTGAAACTAAAACGCATTACTCCTCAAAAGTTGTGGGCTAAAAATATATCACTCGTGAATTTTTAAATTTTTTCTACTTTCATCTTCATTCCCAGCAAGAGAATCTCAATTTTGCAATAGTAAGCAAAATACGAAATTTTCAAAAATTGCTTATGTAAACGAACGGCTCCTTAAAAGTTGTGTATTGGCTTTCTTATTACTCATGAATTTTTCAAAATTTTCCTGATTCATTTTCACTCTTCAGAAAAGTCTTGAAATTTTCGATTTTTACAAAAATTCCCATATTATAACAAAATATTTTAAAATGTTCTTTTTCACAGTAACACTGCAGATGTACAACAGTAAATCTTCGACTTGAAACAAAGTGAAATTCCCTTTACTGCTAATCCATGAGACCTTAGTTTTAATATATTGCCCACACGAGAAGATGTATTACAACGTTGGATTCAGCTACAGAAGGATGTTCTGAACAGTAAAAAACAAAAGTCGGTGGAGTTTACGAAGATGTTTTTTAAGGAATTTTGGTAAGGCTTCAGTCCCAGCTCCACATCGTGTAAGAATAAATGACTTGATAAAGAGTGAGCATGAGAAAAAAGAGAATCTTTTGAAGCAGAAAACAACAGCGAATTTTAAAGTTCCATGTAGAAGCAGAAAAGAAACAGCCACGTTTAAAACTTTCAGAGAATAAGAGAATAACTCTGTTTGAAATTGCTACTTAAAAATGCACTGACTATGAATATTATACATAGTTGTGAGAAAGGACGGAGAGTCCCTGCGAGAGAGCGAATTTTCCTAAACATAACTGAGATAAATAGCCAATGGTTCCACTGATTTCCGTATTACTCAGCGGCTTAACTAGAAAACTGGAAAAAAACTAGCTTTGGGTAGGGAAAGCTCGAACTGCCACATTTCAAGAAAGCAAACAAGGTAGATACGTGTTCGCTGAAGATGTGATATTCTTGCCAATCTTGAACAATGTACACTTTACAAATTATTAACATCAGTATTATCAATAAAGACGTCAATTTTCTACGACTTCTGTAGAGTCCTAAAGCTAACACCCTTTTCATCGTCTAGTACATTCCTATTTGATGACATTTATTTTTAAGTTATTGTTATTATTTAAGTCTCTATATAAAAATATATTTTTGAAATTCATTTCTTCAAAGCAATTTCTAATAATAGATTTGCAATCCTATAAAAGGTCGCGTTCTAGGACCTAAATTTTCACTTCCAGTTTTTCTTGCTTCATAAAATCTTCAATATCTTTTCTTTCAATTAACGCAAAGATGGAAGAAAAAGTTATGTTGCAAGACAAAAAATACCCTACATGAAATAAAGCAATAAAATGAAAATATACTTTTTCACTAAAATTGGTCAGTTCAGCGTGTACGGTTGCTTTAAAGACCTTCTTGTGTCAGGTTTTATACCGAAATTTAGGCAAGCAAGCACGCGGAGTCACACAATAAGATTGCAAAAGGTTGTTTCATTAATAGTTTTAAAGTTAATGGTAAAAATTAATATTGTGATTGATGGTAGTAGTAAGATGGTTAGATGGAATTATAGAGTCATTTCTTCAAACCAGAACTAAACAGTTATTTGCACATTCTTCCATTCATCAAGCCGAATCTATTTTCAAAACCTTAATAATCAGTACTATTTGATTACATTACGCAATTATGATTATACCTTACAGGAACATCTCTTTTTCTACATTAACTGTTCTTCATACTCCTCTGGAATGACTGCTCATATATTTGAAAACAAAAGGAAAAGAACTAAATCAAACTTAATATTAGACTTGCTTAAAACAAATAAATATGCTTCTTTTCCTTGCGAATATCAGAAATTATTGGACTTTAGATTGTGTCAGGTTTAATAATTATTTAAGATTGTGTCAGGTTCAATAATTTGTTTAAACAGTTAAAGAATGTAGGTTTTAAGTTAAAAATTGTAGGCTTTAAGAATATACTTACTATCTTAGAATATTTAAGGGTATGATAGTTCTCCAACGCATGAGTTCCATAATGGTGGCTTCGATGTAAGGCAATTTCTTTCTATCTCTCCAAGCGGGCAAGGTACCTCGAGGAATAACTTTATCAATTTCAAACTGAATTTTTTCCTGTACGTCTGGGTAGGCTGCCATAGTTAACATTAGCCAATCTAATGTTAAACGAACAGTTTCACTTCCAGCACTTAGAAGCCCTACAGCAGTATCCTCAAGAACTGGCTCTGTTTTGAAAAACATTGTTCATTAGAATGATTAAAAAATAATAAATATTATTTTTGACAACAATTGTTTCGTCACAAAAGAAATTTTGAGACTTAAGGCGAAAGTTAAAATTTATAGTAATGAGCGTTCTTAAGTGATGATCTAATAGTCTCTTATTCAATTGTATTTATTTAATTGCTTTAATAAACTGCTATACAGAAGAAATGAGAAGCCTAAAATTGTATAAATAATTTTTTAAATGAATATATATCACAAAATTTAAAAGAAATAAAAATTATATGTGACTGACAATTATAATGTTTGTAAGACAACTAAACAATTAATACTAAGATTAAATTTAAAAAAAAGTTAATTAAAAAATGAAGAGGAAAATATGTCGTTTATCTTCAATTTACTTTACATTTCATTACAAATAACATCTTATAATAGAAAAAGTGAATATGTATACAGTGGACTCAATGTTCACGTTTACAGACTATTAAATGCTGTATCTTATTTTACTCTTCGCAATTCTAATTATATTTGGGATGTAAATTGAGGAAAATGCCCGGATACCTTTGCTGAAAAATTTGTTACTGCTTGGAGACGTAAAAATGTTTCCAAATTTTTGCTTAATTTTTCCCCCTCTTCTGGCATGTTTATGCACAAAGTTTAAAAAAATTTTCCCGAACTGTTAACACACAAATATATTATTTCAGCATCTGAAAACATTTGAAAATATCAAAAAAGGTTTAATTTAATTATTCTTTGTTTTGAATCTGTGGATGACAACGACTTGTTAATCAATTTAAAATGGAATCTTAAGTTTTAAGACTTTTATTTGGGAAAACACGTAAGATGTGATTTTTATATATTTAAAATCGTGAATTTCAAATTTCCGAAAACACAATCCATATAAGCCTTACTTTTATCATCAAATTTTATCTTTCGCGTTATATTAACTGTTTTGATATTAATTTAAGCTGTTACGAGATAAATAAGCTTTAAGGCATGAATTGTCTATTTTAGTCATTATTCGGTTTAGTTATTTTCGGCTTAAAAGGGCATTAGCCCAAAACAGCTATTAGTCTCAAAACGATATTTTGCATCGAATCACTGTAAACCGTTGTATCCATGGAGGTTAGAATCTATTTTAACCTTCATGGTTCACTTTTCAAATTAAAGCCACCAAATATCGCCTTGTGTCATATTTAATGAAATTAAATAATGAAGAATCTGCATGAATGTATGCATGTTTCTCGTACTGCGAAAACACAAAGATACCTAGAGCTGTCAGATCTTGAATAACGTAGTTCTCAACCAGAATATGGGCACCTGAAAGCCCGAATCTTGAATTTCGGATTTATTTTATAGAAATAAAGAAAATAACTTATAAAATAAGAAAATTAAAATAAATTGACATTTAGATTTTAAACCACTACAGACGTACTCAACTGATCCATGTTTATAATTGCAAGTAATGTTTTCCAAAATGAGTGTAATTAAAAATAGTGAGAGAGGTAATTAAGCAGTCCTCGTGCTCGAAGAGTTAACATCAATACTGAACAGTAAAAAAGGTTTAGTTCTTTCCAGGTGCTGGACGAGTTAACATCAGTATTAACATATCAAAAAAAATTATTCAACACAGATCATTGGAGACTGAAAACAAGGGCTGAAGGTTGGATAGGACACAGGTACGTTGACTGGTCATTTTAAATTTAAAGCATTATTTGATCCGTTATAGAACTGTGGGTTTGATTAGAGAATTGGGGCTTAATTTAACTGTATAGCATTTAAGTTCTAAAGCGCATTTTATATATTTCTAGTGTATAGACGATTTATTTTTCTTAAATTAATTGCATATTAACAAATGTTTTTAAATTCATGATTTAATAATAAATTAGACTTCATTTCAAATTAAGTTCATGATATGTGTTTGCGGCCCGTAAATAAGGACTTTTTCCCATGAACCTGGAATTTCATTTTTTTGAGGATTCACGTTTATCTTTTTGGCTTGTTATTTTTTAATGCATTGGAAATGTGATAATTCCTCAAAAGAAGAGACAGATTTAGCCGACAACTATCTAAAAAAATTAATTTAAATATCAGTAGCTTAAAATATTTTTACTTAAAAATTAGGCGAAGTTTAATTTGCGTGAATAAATAAATAGAAAACATTTAAATCACAAGCTAAATACCTGTATAAATAATTATCCGTCATAAAAATTTTGCTCATAACTATAGCTAAACGAGAAGATAGTCATTTATATATCATTTAAAAAAAGGTGTTGTAGAAAGGGAAATAATTGCTTTTATTTACTTGCAATTTAATTACTTTTTAAGTTGACTCAAGTATTTCTAATTTTATTATTTTTTGTTTATTTATTTTTTAAATCCCGTTAATTTATTTAGAACTAAAATTTCTTTTTTGAAACTATAAATTATTACAAAGAGCTTGATAATATTATGAAGATTAGTAATATCATTTCATACCACTTAATGAGCTGTAATGTATATCGTTACTACACACTTCCAGTGTGTGAGTAACGATAAATATAATCATGTGTAAAGTAACGTGAGTAGTTTTCCTGAAAGTATTCAAGGTCATAAACGCCTTCTACTCTATTTACGTAGTTGCTAAATTTCTGGATTTTTTATATCAAAAGACCTTATGCATCTAACAAAAATTATTGAAATATCTAAAACATCTAACCAAAAAAATAAAACGTGACTATAGACATTTGAGTGTGACTGCAGAAACTGCCGTACCTCATTACAATAAAGATAATTCCAAATCGCACTGAAATTTCAAAAAAAAAAGCTTTCCTATTGATATACGTACAAAGACTATTTGTTGTGTTACGCGAAAGCAAATTTTCTCAGATATTATGCACATCATTCAATTCTGATTGCACAAATGCTTAGCTGAAATGTATGGCTTTACAGTGTGTTAGAGTTTATAAGATTTAAAAAAAAAAACGCATTTTACAAAACGGCTTTACTATCCACAGAGTCTCTGTCACTAACTTTGAAAATTTGCCGACAATTTGGAAGCCTATATAAAGAATATTTTCTTTCACGATAACAACATTTCCTTTCAGAAAGACGATGTTTTTGCATTCTTCTTGAGTGGTAATTATACAGTTAAAGAATACTCAGATGATTTAAGATTCTCGAGTAATTTTCATTGCATTTGCATTTTTAATATATTTTTTAGTTCTACCAATATATCTTATTACTGTTATAAAGGCAAAATAAGGATGAATGCGTTATTGAAAAGATGCATGTTGTTACATATTGTACTTTCTGTGTAAATGCAATTATAAGGCATATTACTCATAAGAAAGTCTATTCACTTTGAATTCTTTAGCTGTAAGTAAATCCTGAATAATGGTAAATACGCTGGGAGTTTTAACTTTATAATAAACTGAGGAGCATAAAATCTAGCGTCAAGTATTAGGAGACTACTAGAAACTGTAATCCTTTTATCAAGAAGTCCTTTGAAGAACTCGTCTTAGAAGCTGTTACTCTAGAGTTAAGCAAAATTACCTTCTAAAAGGTGGAAGCTGATTTGCTCAAAGTGTAAGGCTTTTTTATCGGTGTTTTATATTTCAACAGAATGCTCAAATCTTAAGACACTTCGTCTAAAGTATTTTAAAAACGTGACTTATCTCATGACCTTATAATCGGAAAAGAGGTTAGAGTTGTTTTATTTCAGCATCTAAGAAAGACTAACTTTTAATAGATCATCTGATCTGTTTTAACGTTGTTTAACGTTACTATGTGTTTTAATATATTTCATGTTTTGCTAGCGATTTGATTGTGGCGTTGGGAGCTTTTAGCCGTAAAGCTTATTTCCACCGGCTTCAACGAGTCAGATCCTTCCTGCGTGTAAAATTATCCTGTGAGCGTTAGGCTAATTTAATTGCATTTTTAACAACTTTTATTTGCAATGTTACCTGTTTGAGTTAAGCCAGAAGGTTTGGCTTTATGTAAGCCCAAATGGGGCCATCTGTACAATTATGTTGGATTGAATAAAGGGTCCTTTAAAACCTTCTTCTGACTTTTCTGTTGTATTAAGACCTGAGGATAATTCCTCATACAAACTTTTTAGAGCTTATTAGTTTATGCTCTCTAACAGGGCGAGACTTTATAAGTATATTATTTAATTGCTTTTAAAATTTTGATCTTGTTTTAAAAAAGTGAAATATATTTGACATATATGAGCATTATGGACAGTTTAGGTTCTGTGCCAATAAATTCACGAGCCAATTACCATCGCTATTTAAATCTTAGGTGTTTTATTTAAAGTGTATTTAACCTGTTTGAATTTGCTATCCTTAATGCCCGTTTGTTATCATGAGTTAACAAATGTGAATAGAATATACGTTACCGCTAAAGTGTGAAAGTCGTTAATAGGCACATTATCTAGCTAATCTGCAGATTAACTGATTTGCTCCATTAAAGCGCGGAATCAAGAGTTCTCCGGATTTTACCTAGGTAATGTACACATTAACGGCTTTCGTATCGTTTTAAAGTTCAAAACCTTGCTTCTCTCATTTCCTTTCCCTCTCCTTCAACTTTGCACATTATCTACTAGGTAGTCTCTAAACTGCCCGTTGCCTACTAGGCGCTCGTTAAATTTAAAATAAGTATTTTGCTGGAGCAACAGCAACGTTTCTGTACGCTTAAATTAACATAATGCTATTTATTTATTTTTCGATATCTAAAAAGTCAAATTAATACAATCAAGCAGTCAACAAATGAGTTGATAGAATATATCATCAGTCAATTAAAAAACTGTAATACAAAGAATAAAACGGTTTAAAATTTTATTACAATTAAGGAAATGAATTTTCAAAACGAATGATAAAATTATGCTTACTTATTAGTGCAATCTAAAGATTGGTGACACTTTAAATTACATAAAAACTGGATTTTGTGATAAGCACACCTATTTGTGGTACATTTACATTTGCAAGAACATTTTCTGAAACGTCGCACGATCAACAATTTAAAACTGTAATTGGCGGCTGCTTTAAGTGTACAGAAATGTTGCTATTGTTCTAGCAATATTTTATTTTTTACTAGTATGTAATGTCTAGTATGTAATTTACTAATACATTATCTAGGTAATTTGAGAAATAAAACAATATTTCGCACTTTAACGGATCACTCACGTTAATCTGCAGATCAGGTAGATAATATGCAGAATAACTGATTTCCACGCTTTAGCGGTAACATATATATATTTTTACTCAATAATTTAATCTCTTTTACACATACATCTAAGTAGATAAAAATAATATTAAAGCCCACTCACTACAAAATGCTGAATCATTCCTTTTATGAATTTCTACTAAGTATCCATCAATAAAGTCCCGAATATTAGTTTCGTTCAATGTTTCTTCGTGTTCTTTTATTTGTATACTGTATAAAAAAGAACATTTTCTGTGATTATGAGTCTGAAATATAATTTAAAATGCTTTTATATTATATACTATATTTAATTTACTTAACGCAGATATTTCATTATATTTCACACGCAATATAAATCAGTTACAAATGTCAAAAACCCTTTAAGATTGTGCATTATAATACTATATTCTTCTAAGGAACGATTATCAAAATTTGTAAACTCAATTCTGATTTCCAAATTGCACTTTCTGTTTTTTGCTTACGATACTAACCTGGTGTTATGCAAATTTGAGTGCGGCTTAAAAAGATTTATTGAAATTATCAAAAATTTAAAAAGAAATATTATTTAAATCTATTATAAATTACATTTATAAGTTTTTAAAATAGGTATAAAAGTTGCTAGCTACCTTACATATTCCTTCATACTGTCATATACTCTGAAAAGGCCGCCCACATCTCCAACGTGCAGAAATTTCATCACCTTTACCACCCAAGGATAGAATAGTAGCCAAGATGTTTGACTGTATAGTTTGTTGGCTTCCTGTAAACAGCTGTTTAACATAACTCGCTTTGGATCATCATATTTCAAGCGCTTCCCAAATAGTAAAGCGGCAATATTACTGGATGCACTTGAAGTTAAGTTGGATCCTACTTCTGTCGGCTTTCCAGCAGTCTTCTCAAAATATTCCATTAGATCAGTGATTTCTTCCTGTTGATATATAAGAAAGAAAAAGAACGTTAGATTTATCCTCAAAAATAACTTGAGAATCACAAAGTTGACTTATTAAATCCTTGTTTATTTGCTGTTTATTGCACTATTGTTATAAGTGATAATGTACAAGATGTAGAGTCATTAGGTTATGTTGAAACTTTAGACGTGAAAAATATGCAATGCTCTCACCGGGACTCGAGCCTGGATCTCTCGGTACGCGTCGAGTATGCTTCCAATTATACCACTAAGATATGCTGTAAGTAGAGATAAAATACCTTATACCCTTTTGAAAGGGTGACTGGAGATGAGGGGACACAATCGTCAAATCCTGGCGATGACCAATTATCGTCCACCACCTTTTAGTTTGGGCGTTACTGTAGAGTCATTAGGTTCTTTTGAAGCAGGAAATATAAAAAAGGAGCAGCGCCCTCGCCGGGACTTGAACCCTGGACCTCTCGAATACGCGCCGAATGTGCTACCGTTCCACCACGTTGGCATGCGGAAAGGAGAGAGAAAGCACTTTATAAAAAGATCAAATTTCTAAATTACCAATTCAACCGATTTCGGAACTAAAGTTACTTTAAATTTAAAATTCCGAATTTTTTTTTAAACTTTAAAACATATATATAGTCGGAAACGTTACATGCTTTGATGAAAATAAAGCTAAAATATATCTAAAGTTTAAAAGGAGAAATTTCTGGCATGATAAGGGGTCAAAAAGATTAAGACATGAAATTTCGCACATGAAACAGTCAGATGTAAATAAATCTAAAATAATATATAGGCGGCTCTCAATCTATGATTGTTCAGCTTAAAATGTTTTGGCTTTACGATGATGCAAAGGCAGTAACGGATCAGAAACGGATTCGAATTCTGATTTCTCAACTAACAGTATGCTATGTAATACCAAGAATTCTTGATGCTCTCTGAAATATATATAGCGTTAAGAAGATTAGATGACTAAATATATCTTCAATTTATTCGTTGATGCATGGTTCCAGTTTAACAGTGAACTAGAAAAGATGGATTTTCAGACTGAGACAACTTTTGTCCCTAACACGAAATATCTTTAAGTAAATATGTACGGAACCTACTTTCTACATCTACTTTAAAAAAAAAACAAGTGCCAATGAGAAAGAATTCCACAATTTAGTTGACCCTTATCTCCCCAAGAAAGCTTTAGGAGATTAAAAACAACATGAGAGATTTTTAATCAAAATCTGTAAGGTTCTTATTTAAATCATGCTGAAGACAGCTACACATATGATAAGCTTTTGAAAGCAAATTTCTAAATTTAACTTTTATTTCAGAGATACACGCATATGTAAGTATGTTTCATTTTCCTACTTATAAAAATGCTAAAATTTGAGCATTTTTATAAATAGGACACTTTGAATTACATAACAACTGGATTTTGTGATAAGCACACCTATTTGTGGTACATATTTCGGGTATCACATTTCAATGGAAATATCTATTTTGACCACTCTCGAATTCATTTGGAAGATTTTTTGCATGGCGTCTGTACGTTGTAAATTGGGATCGTTTAGTTTCTCAAAAATATGTGTATGCTTTTATAGTCATAATTCATTTTAAAGAAAAGCAGCAAGATCAGATTTTTGTTCGGTTAAAACTATAATAATTTTGTCTTTTAAAAATAATAATCTTCTTAAACTTTGCCCCCTTGAGATCTTATTTCTGCGGATAATAATAAGTTTTTTATTCATATTCCATATCCTTACATAGATTTCAAAATAAATGCCTGCAAGTTTATACCTTTGACAGCATCCTGAAGCCACCTTTAAATCCCGTTGCTAATTTGTTTGCCGAAAGGGCCTCTCAATGGATCGGACGGTGTGTAAAAGCTATATGGTCATTACCAGCAGCTTTAATTTTAATAAATAATTTAAAATCAATATTTTCGGCCACAGTCGCTTTTGCATTGTTTGTGAATATTCCAAAGCAAATTTGCCATTCTAAATCTTCGATTTTAAAAATGGCCAATTTTAGTACGTACGTCTTCTCGTCTTTCAAAAGGACGACAGATATCAATTCTTCATCGATGCTTTCTTTATAAATGTACCTGACATATACTAACAACTGAGCTATTTCATAAGTATTCATTTAATGAATTGAAAATGTGCGCTTTTTTTAATTTAATAATAAGCTTCTTGCATTGATCTTTGCTAATTTTAGAAGTTCTGTTTATAACGGTGTAGTTTGACAAAGGAATTTTCTGAATTTCATCACCACATTTATCATTTTAATAATAGCAGATAATAAGCAATCGGATATAAAACTTCGTATAAATATATTTCGCTAACAATCATATGAATTTTTCAAAATATTGGTTTATTTATTTGAAGATTATAACAGTCGCTCCAAATATTTTCTTAGTTTATTGACCTACGACTGATACTTGGTTTCAAGACTCTTTTTTAATTTTGATGGTTTCATACGCTCTATAGCCAAACGATTATTGCAAATTAACAAAGAAGTTATTCATGGCCATTACAATTGTTTAAAATAAAGCGAAATTGAAGAAGGGTCTTATTAGATTTTCTTTTTCGCGTGTTAGATACCGTTTTCATAATCTATCATAACAGTCCTTCAAATAAATGCCATCTTTAGTTAAGAAAATCAGTAAAATACAGTAATATATTATTCTTGCGAAGCACACTTGTTGCGATGAAAGAATGTAAGGATTATTTTAATTTTATTAACAGTTTTTTAAATTTTAAGGTAAAGTTTCTTTCCTGTACAATTTTTAACTTACTACTTCCGGAATGCTTAATGAGGAGGAGCGGTATTTAAACCGCGAAGTCTACGAGAGAATCCGAGTTTCTGATTTGCTAGCGTCTCCCTTTTGGCTACTCTCTCTCTCAAAGCTGTTATTACGCTCGGCCGTACTCAGGCCCTTAATAAGCTTCGTAGTCAAATAGTTAAGGGGCCAACTCGATTAGAATCTTGATAGCTTCGGCTATATCTCTTTAGTTAATCTTAGTTTCAGTTTATTTCTTAGTCCCTTATGTTCAAGCCCAAGTGTCGGCTTTTATTGTACACTCCAAGACGAAGTTTTGTTAAATCTTATTGGAATAATGTAGGGTTAGTTACCCTTCCATCTTGTTGTTTCTTGTTACACGACTTAAGCAATTATTCGCTAACTAGTTCTTAAGATTCATCACTTTCTACAGTAACTGAGAAATGCACTAGTGAGAATCTTACAAGAAAAATAGCAGACTATATTGGAAAAGCATTATCACCACACGAGTCGCAGAGGTGACGTCCGGACGTTATACGTTGGCATTTGGGGTATATTTTGATTTTGAAATAACTTGTACGCTAAACTTTCAGTGCTACACCGCTACTATGATGCGCTTGGTGTATTTATTAATGTGTAAATGTAATTTACAGCTCATCGAGTATTACGATTGTATAGTTTGCATGAAGCAGAAAATGCAATGTATTAAATTAAAGATAATGAAGAAGTTGTGATTATTTTTAACTCATGTGTCTGAATTAAATTTTCGCGACTTTAACTTTTCGCTTTGCGATTCCATTTAGGGTCACAGTTTAAGAAAAACTGGATTAGAGTATCAAATTACTTTGATCAGGTTTTCCATACGAGATTTTCCAAAGTTTAAACCTTTAAGCGCGTGCAGCATAAATTTCCTCTGCTTCTTCCAAGGTAGACCATTAAATGCATTGGTGTCTGCAAGGAGAAAAAAGTGTTAAAACCTTTAAAAACTCGGCATATTATTGCTATTCTACTAGTTTAGATTTGGCAAGACTAAAACATTTTATAAAACCTTTCGCAACACAAAAAATTAATTTTGCACATACATAAAATAAAATTGTACATACACAACATAAAATTGTACATACACAAAACATAAAAATTAATTTTGTATCTATCATAAAAACGCAAAATTTCAGAGATAAAAGACAGTAAAAGGTATATAAGTAGAATACGCAGATGTTTTACGAGCTCTCCGTAATATATGTTGTGATTTTAAAAGATACTTTCTTCTTTCACAGTTAGTAGCTTAAATGCCTAGGTTTTCAAATCCGTATTTAGGACGACATAGCCAATACAAAATTCAGGTAATTCTTTCCTCTGTGTTCCAAATGTGTACATATTTTAATTGAAGTAAAGGAATTTTACTTTTCTTTTCACATTATTTTATTTCAATAAAGGCTAAAAGAAAAACTTATCTTTGCTTGACACTGGTTAACAACAACAACTAAAAAACAAAAACAAAAACAAAACAAAAACAAAAACCACCTCTTCTGAATTTAAGAGAAGAGGGAAAGAATATTTTTGTCATTTCTTCAAGAAACAAGAATATTCTACCATTTAGGCAGATATTTTTCTCTTCTGTAAAAAGACAGGTTAAGAAGTATTTTTACTTTCATTGAACAAAATACAAAGCGCATATTATGTTCACTTTTATAATGCAAAAATAATTTTGAAAAATTTATAAAAAAATACTTAAAAATACAAATTTTAAAAATAAATCATAAAAAATAGGCGAATTATATTTGAATTAAGACTAAATTTTGAGTTCTGGAAGAAAGAATCAAGTAAGTTTAACACAAAAACGAGATATTAATATATCAAATTCAATTAACATAGAGGAGCTAAACTTTTGAGAGCTGATGTTTTAAAAACTACTCTTGCGATTTTTACAAAACTTGGCAGTTTAGCATAATTTTAGCCGCAGAATTGAAATATGGAAAAACGTTGGCATGTCATTTCAGAAAAAGTCCAATTTTGTGTCGAAATAACTATATTAGAACAGCGTTATATATAAATCTAATACACATCCTAAGTCGTGCTTTCGAGGCAGGAAAAATGCAGTTTGGATTTCGTCAATCGGTTTAGTAGAACGGAAGATAAAGAACTGTCCTTTTCTTTCCCCGCAGTGTACATCTTCTTTATAAACATGAAATTGCTAAAAGAGTTTATGTCTGTAAAATTTAACTCAAAACACATTGTTTCCATGCAAACTAAAGAAGGAAATTGCTTTTTATTTGCATAAACACACAAATACTTTTCTTTTGAACTACTAAATAAAATAAAAAAGCAAAATTTTAATTACATATGTGCAAGTCTAATAATAATCTAATGATCTCGTTTCCATTTTTTGCTGTAGAAAACTGAGATAAAGTAAAAAGAGATACTACATTTTGCGCAAAAACTTGCAAGGCTATTTATATTTAACAAAAATTAAATTAATATATTATTTTTATCCATGTCAAATTGTAAATAAAATAATCTATGTAGTGTATATTTCTAAATTTTAACTTAATGTCTTAATTTAATTTGAATATATATTTTTATAATATTCTAAAGAACATTAAAAATGCATTTCTATTGACATTAAAAATGCATTTCTATTAACTTTAAAAATATAAAATTAAAAATCTAAATAGAACATTAAAAATACATAAAATTTCTCCAACGTAATATTTTTATTGTTTAAATGAAATGAATAGAAAAAAAAAGTAAATGAAAATAAATTAACAGTAAGCTAAATTTTACTGGTGCTAGGAAAAAATAATAAGCAAACTGAATGACTGGTATTCTGGCTTTCGAAATTCAGACAACGGGTATTTTATTTATGTCATCTTTTACAAAGTTTTAGCAGTTTAATAAAAATTTAAGGTACTTCATATACTGTAGAAATTAAAATTTTGAACAAAAGCTCAATTTCCATATCATTAATTTACACTACCGTGAAAAACAGAAACATGGACATAATTTTGCAGCAGATAACCATGAAATTGAAAAATGGAGCACATAGAAATTAGCAGAATGTTCACTAAAAAGATTATTCTTATTCAAATACTGAAAATAAGACTTTACAGGGCATGCAAGAGTACTTGCTAAAGCCTAAATTAAACGCACCTAGAACATGACAATAAGAGAAAGGAAAATGAAGGATTGATTAGAAAGGTTCGTTGTACGTGTAACATGATTAAAAGAAACAATGTGGCCAACTTATAGAAAAATTATCAGTAAACTTGAGAAGAGGTATAACATCGCCAAAATAATTCAAGAGTTTGTCATCGACCGCAGTTTCTTTTCATGTACTCACAAAACCGTACAAAACACCGTCATCTCTTTGATAAAGGCTGATGGTGATCGGACAAGAACTACGATTTGAGTGAACTCCAGTCCTTCTACAGGCGGAATGAAACCACACCAGTTAGCCAGTATTTGCGTACCGCAGTAAGATGTCAAGTGTTGTTGTTAAAAAATTTTATCAACTTTGTACTATTAAAATTTTTTGATCATTAAATAGATAAGTGAAAGTTCACTTACCTTCTAAATAGGGCTGCCCTGAACTGCCTGCTTTTCCTTCTTCTCGGTATCTGTCTCTATGATGAACTTCGATTTACTGCGCAACACAGCTATAAACTTTTTAAGAAATTTTAATTCATATGAAAGATATCTACAAAATATTTACAAGTTATAATGATTACAAGCACAATTTATACGGAGACGGTCTATCGTTATACATCTGTTAGACGCGTCAGCCGTTCAACTGCCTACTTTTAGTCTCTTTCGCCAGAGGGCGTCCGTGGAAGTCCGTGGAAGTAAAGTTCTAGTAAGCAAACGCGACACTCCCACCTTGAGGTCCAGTATCAACAGAGGATGGACCTCAACTGACCTGTAGTTCAAGTCTTTTGAGATTTCATCATATGTCGAGTTCTGTACCTCACTAGCATATCCGACTCAGGTGAAAAGTTGAGTTCAAGAAGTATGAGGTTCTTAGTAGGTCTTATAATCTCCCCTTGTGCAGTTTTCAGTTTCACTAATCTAATGTGTCCGTCGCGGGATGGAAAAATTTCCACGATTCTAGCTAAGGGCCAGTTTATCCTTTTTCCGTTGTTGGACACAATTACAAGATCACCAACTTTTACAGAAGATGGTTCGCGGATAAATTTTGAGCTTTGTTTTAGTTGCCCTAAATATTCTGATCGAAATCTTTTTCGTAAATCTTTTCTCAATTTGGCTCTGTAAAGGTATCTTTTATTGATGGATTTAGAATCCAAAAGATCTAATTCAAGAACTCCAGTCTCTGGAATTTCTGTTAGAAACATTGCTGGGGTGAGAGCTCTTAAATCCTTTACGTCTTCTGACAAATACGTGAGAGGACGGTTGTTCATAATGCTCTCGCAATCACAAATGATTGTCAACAATTCTTCGTAGTTCAGAGAAGATTTTCCTAGTACCTTTCGAAGAATTCTCTTTAGTACTCCAATTAATCTTTCCCACCACCCTCCCCACCATGGCGAGGAAGGGGGAATAAATTTCCATTCAATTTTCTTAACTGTTGCGTTTTCTAAGATAGAATTCCAATCTATGGTCTTAAACAAATTATTTGATCCAACAAAATTGGTTCCATTGTCAGAGTATACAGTGACAGGTCTACCCCTTCGAGCGATGAATCGCCTGAACGCGTGCAGGAAACTTTCGGTTGATAGAGATGAGACTAGCTCTAAGTGAACTGCTCTATATATTGCGCAAGTAAAAATGACGATCCATGTTTTTTGGCCTCCTTTTAAAATTAAGGGACCCGTCAGATCAACACCAATAATCTCAAAAATTAAAGCATCTCTTATTCTGTCTTCAGGTAGTGGCGCTTGAGGAATCTTATATGAATCAGAGTCGAACCTTCGACATCGTACACAGTTTTGGATAACCTTGCGTACGATCTTCCTACTCTTTATGATCCAATATTTTTCACGCAAAGCGCACATAACGAATTGTACTCCAGCGTGACTTAGCCTTTCATGTTCAGATTTGATCAGCTTTAAGACTAATGGATGTTCTGAGGGAAGTAAAACTGGGTAACGAAAGTCAGCATCATCGTCTCTCTGAAAGATACGTGTTTTCACTTTTATAAGGCCATTGGAGTCCATGATAGGTTCTAGAGCACGTATTCTTTTATCTTTCAATCCTTCGAAAGATTCTCGTTGGATCAGTCGGAAAACCACTGTTTCAGCTCCTTTTAGTTCTTCGACTGAAATTCTCCCATGAGTTCTTTCAGATGGGGGTGTTGTAGCATTTTTAACGAATCTAAAGATCCAAGATACGACCTTTATGATCTTTTCGAATTTTGAAATATTGTCAAAAAGGTTAAATTTATCTGTATTCGTGTTATTGCTGGCTGAAACCACAGTTCGTTTTCTCTCTCCATTTACTATATCGAAGTCAGGATGTTCTTCATCTGCAATAGGCCACTCTTCTGGAGGTCGATAAATCCAATCTGGTCCTTTCCACCATTCGGATTTCCTCAATTCTTTTGCAGAGCAACCGCGTGATGGCAAATCCGAAGGATTAAACTTTCCGGGAATGTGATGCCAGTGATCTGGGTTACTCAGTTTTCGAATCTCATTTACTCAATTGGCTATAAAAGTGGACCAATTTTCTTTCTGTTTTATCCAAAAGAGAGCATTTGTGGAATCCGTCCAGTAAAAAACTGGAACCTCTTTTAGTTTCAAGTCTTCTCTTATTGTATGAGAGAGCCTGGCTCCAATAGTGCAAGCGAGTATCTCTAGTCGAGGTATGGTGAGTGCTTTTAGGGGAGCAACTCTCGCTTTAGATTGTATCAATTGACAAGTGACTCCACTCTCACCGCTGTGTCTAAGGAAAATGCAGGTCGCATACGCGTCCTTGCTTGCGTCCGAAAATACATGCAGAGTGGTACTTTCGTCTATTTTGGGAAGCAATCTAGGAATTTTGATGTCTTTCAATATTTTAACTGAGATGACCATGTGAAAAATTTCCTTGCTAGATCTTTCGGCAGATTAGTATCCCAGTTAATTTTCTGTTTCCAGCACTCTTGCAGAATCAGTTTAGGCATGAGAGTAACTGGACTAGTAAACCCAATTGGGTCAAAGATTTTACTCAATTCGGAAAGAATAGATCTTTTGCTCAATACAGGGTTTTCTTCATATTTTACGTGACAAGACAAAGTATCGTCAAACAAGTCCCATTTCAATCCCAATACTGACACAACATCTTCATAATCTTTATCAGAAAGGTTTAGAATTGAAGTTTCATTTTTAAGTCTATTATGTTTCCATCCTCTTAGGTCAAATTTTGCAGTAGCCATTATTTCCTTAGATCCTTTGATAAATGAGTTTAATTCTTCAATTGATTCCACGCTCGCTACGCAGTTATCCACATACATGGCTTTCTTTAGCTTTGAAGCTATTTCCTGATGATGTTTTGGTACATTTTCCAAATGGTAGTTAATCGTGGCAGCGAGTAAAAAGGGGCTGGCGTTTACAACCCTTCGGTGCCGATATATAGTCAGTTTTTCAGGCTGTCCTTTCTCCCACCATAGGAAGCGGAGAAAATCTCGATCCGCTGGGTTCACACCTATCTGAAGAAATGCTCTTTTTATATCCGAAATTACTCCATACTTCCCCTCTCGAAATTTCGTCAAAATTTTGGGGATCAATTCAAGATAATTAGGACCCTTTTCCAGGCAGTCGTTCAGAGATACCGAATTTTTCTCCTTTGCAGATGCGTCGAACACTGGTCGAATTTTGGTAGTCGAATTTTTCCGAAACACTGCTCTATGTGGCAGATAATGCCCTTTGATCTTTTCTGCCTCCGAAATATCGATAGGTTCAATTATTCCTTCTTCTACCCAATCCTTTAAAACAATTTCGTAGGCTGCTAAGGAATTCTTTGTCTGAAGGGTTTTCACGCAAGACTTCAGACGCTTTTCTGCAAGGATTCTATTATCTGGCAACTCAGGATGAATTTGAAGCCATGGAAGTGATACCTGATACCTTCCAGCGTCATCTCTTTCTAAAGTACGGATAAAATAATTTTCTGTAGCCTTTTGTATTTCTTGTTTTGTTTGCGAAAGAGCTGGTTCAGTTATTCCGATAGAATCAAGAGACCACAAGTCACAAATGTTTCTGTCACTAATGTGTAGTGATAAAAGAATTTCATTAAAATTCTTTCCCTTTACCTTCGTTCTCCCTAACATAGTCCATCCAAGGTGTGTATTCATCGCTACTAAACTCTCCGTTACGTGTTTTATTCCCCTGTAAAGAGTTTTCCGGCATAATCTGCTCCTACAAGCATGTGTATTTCATTAGGGTGTTTTTCAAATAAACAAGAATTCTCATTAATTACATCACTGGGAAAAATTTTGTAACCTCTTAGTTTCTTTAAGCATTCCCTATCCTCCAATTTTGGAATATGTGAGCATATGGTTTTTTGGCTCAAAACCTCCATTTCGCATGTGAATCCTGTTTCTGGATTATTTAACTTAATCAGATACTTGTTGTGATTTTCCCTTTTTTCTATTCCTCCAAAAAGCCCATGAGTCACACTTTCCTGACCTAAAGATTTTAGTTTTAATTTCTCCGCAAGAAACGTGCTGATATATGATCTGCTACTTCCGGTATCCAGAATTATTCGTGTAAAATTGCTTTCACCATCTCCGTAAACATTGGCAATTAAAGTTTGCAAGATTACCCTTTCATAGGATGAATTATTCGTTAAGGCCTTATTTTCAATTTGTTCTTCCTTAATTTCTCCGTTTTCGGTTTTAAAACACATTATAGTGGCATGTCGTTGTTTACATAATTCACACCTTATTCTAGAAGTGCAAATAAAACTGAGATGCCGTGGGTGTAAACAGCGATAACATATTAATTTCGCTTTACATTTCTCCCTTTTTTTCTCAGTATACCATAAAGATGCTTGAGTACACGTTAAAGATTCGTGATCAGAAGAGTCGCAGAAAACACATGGTGTTTGTCCCCCCGCAAACTTGCGTTCGTTAACTCCGAAGCTGTGTGTTTCGCAATAGGTCTGGTTTCAATCAGTTTGTTATGCTTTTGCGGCGCCGCCTTTGGCTGGACCGTCTGGAATGTACGTTCCCGCGCAACTAACTGTTCAGAAAGAAATTCCACTAGGTGACTCAAATCGTAATTTGATTTCCGAACTGTTTTATTATACTCCAAAACCAAATCTGCGGGCAATGTTTTAAGCAAAATAGGCGTTAATAAAGCTCCATATGTTTCTGAGGTCATATTTAATGATTCAAGACATCGAATATGTTTCTGTATATAATTGAATAACTTACGGAAATTTTGAATGTCATTAGAATCCTTTAGAGGTCTTATTTTCAGTAATTTATCTATATGGGCGTTGATCAGTATATCTTTATTTCCAAATCTTTCTGTGAGGAGTTTAACTGAAGTTTCGTAATTTTCTTCGGTTAAATCGAAACCGTCAATGGTGTTATAAGCAGTACCACCCAAAAAGGATTTCAAATAATTAAATTTGCTTATAGCGTCAAGCGTTTTATTTTGATGTATGGCTGATGAAAAAGTGTTCCAAAATGTCAGCCATTCGCAGCTCTCGCCATAAAACTTCGGAATCGTAAGTTTAGGAAGCTTCACATTATGACTTTCGATTTTAACGTTTTCTATAATACTTTCACTTAACTGTTCAGTGCTTCGTAACACATGAAATTTTTGTTGTTCTATATTAATTCCTTTCAATTTTTAGTTAGCTTTTTATTTAAATGTAGTTATTCTTTCACGATATTCGTCAACATCGTTTAATTCCTGGTCTAGATCCTTTATGTTTATTAATTTTTCTATATCGGCATCTATTTGTTTTAACTCGTTCGATTTTTCATTTAAGAGTTCTAAGGAAATTTCTAGTTCCTCTGCATTCACTTCTGTTTTTGGTAATTCAGTTTCGATTCGGCCAATTAATTTTGTAACGGCAGCCCTTATGTGGCCGCGTTTCCTTTTCAATGTATCGATGAATTCCGTCATTGTTCAATATTCAACAATTCAACAACTATCAGCAATCACTAATTATTTATGCTTATGTATCCTCTATATAACTGATATCAATTTAGACAGTTTCAATAGTTAGGAAAACCGCAGTTACTGGCAGTCCCTGTTCGGGCGCCATGTTAAAAAATTTTATCAACTTTGTACTATTAAAATTTTTTAATCATTAAATAGATAAGTGAAAGTTCACTTACCTTCTAAATAGGGCTGCCCTGAACTGCCTGCTTTTCCTTCTTCTCGGTATCTGTCTCTATGATGAACTTCGATTTACTGCGCAACACAGCTATAAACTTTTTAAGAAATTTTAATTCATATGAAAGATATCTACAAAATATTTACAAGTTATAATGATTACAAGCACAATTTATACGGAGACGGTCTATCGTTATACATCTGTTAGACGCGTCAGCCGTTCAACTGCCTACTTTTAGTCTCTTTCGCCAGAGGGCGTCCGTGGAAGTCCGTGGAAGTAAAGTTCTAGTAAGCAAACGCGACAGTTGTGTTTATTGGGATCAGATATGTTCATAAAAATGGCCTCTTCGTCTATCGGTTTTGAACGTTGCATCCCTTTGACAGCCGCCTATCGTCGGTGCTGTTTAGACTGATATAAACAGCACAAAGAGTGGACGCATCATCAGTGGGAATCTCTTTACGTTAAGAGTCGTTTCAGTGTCACGAATGATTCTAGACGCCAGCTGATATGGGAAGAGGTGGGGAAAGGGAGGCAGATTTCATTCCAACTACAACAGAGACTGAAACCATCATAGTAGTCCTAGAGTCCTCATGTGGGGAGGCATTACACTGAATGGCCTTACATACCTCCACCTCTTCAGTAGATATGCTGATAACGGAGATCACTTTTGTTAAAAATATCCTTCCCCTTGTTTATTTTTTTAAGATTCCGTTGACCCAGATATCATTTTTATGGATCAGAGAACCAGATTCAAGCTGTGGACTTGCCAGTGTACTTTGCTTATTTAAATTTTATAAAACATGTCTGGTGTGTCTGTGGGGGACACCTTCCCATACGACCCCAGTCTCAAAAATCCTTCGATTATGTGGTGTTGAAAATAGATGTACGATGTCATTCAACCATTATAGTTAAATCAAATCATTTCTCTTACTAAGGGACATCTGTTTGTTGTTCTCTATCTTGAAAAATTACTTTCACTAATCTCACTTGTTCTAGAATGATTTCTTCCGCTTTTTACAGTATTGTTTGCGTCTTGTTTAATTTGCGTTCGTTTTCTTCTTTCATCCTAAGCACAAAATACTATGTCTTCCTAGCTCCCAGGTGATTTTTAGCGGAGTCATGAAGAAAATGTTAACACGTGCTTAAGTTTTGGAAACTAATCTATTATGTTAACTCACCTACATGCATTTGATAGCACGCATCAGGTGGAGGCTTTCATCAGGTGGTTTAATTCGTTATTATTAATGAATTAAAAAATTCTTCAGACGCCAGCTTTTCTTTTACTTTTAAACCGATTTCGATAGTTAATAAAACTCATTGAACTTAACATGAAATGAAGATTAAAATCATGTACTTTAATAAAGTAATATACTAGTGAAATATAGTATAGAAAAGGATTAATCAGTTTCTTTTCTTTGCTTGCATCTCTAGCTGCAGACTGCTCTTTGTAATATTATTACGGACATTTCATGATAAGAAAAAGAAGCCACATTTTGAGTATGTGATTTTGCTGAAAAGTAATTTAGCAATATTTCAAAATGTTTTAGACACACAAAGCACATTTTCATCATGCCAAAAAGCACTTAACGAATTTTTTTATTCTGCTATGTTTTGCTATCATAATTCGCAAACATCTGTGAATCTAAAATCAACCTCCTGAGAAGTTTCAGGTTAATATCTAAACCAAAATATAGATTCTGTATGAATATATGGACTTACTCTGCGTTTCCTTGTTCAAGTGGAATGAGAATTCTGGTGGTCTTCCCATAAAAGCATCTAAGAAGAAAGCATCCTTTGTAGACAGGAAATCGTTGAGAACGACTACATACTGACTTCCTAATTTTAGGCTATGAAATAAATATATACATTTAATATATCATTCTGTAAAAGATATGATTATTCATATATTTCAACTGAAATATTTAGGAACAAAAAGATAGGTCTGAGTCGTAAATTATGAATCTGAAATTAGGGTGAATCATTTAAGTAGAAATAATAAATCATTATAGCAAATTATTAATTTATTATAGCAAAAGTATAAAGGAAAATATAAATTTTGCTTGAATTAATTATGATATTAGATCTAACAAAAGCCTCAAATTTGAGAATTGGCAATGATTTGTTGAATTTGAGAACCGACTGGCAATGCTTTGTTGAAGAACTTTATGCATTTCAGAGGAAAATTCCACATGTCCTTTAAAACAACAAGTTTTTTAAAATAGGTTTTTCCCCTTTAAAAACATAAAAATCTGTTAAAAAATATGTTTAATAGCAAAAATACCAAAATCAAAAGTAAAAATTTTAAGCATTGAAAAAGAACCTAACGTCGTTGATATATAAATATATATACACACCCAGTCTGTTACTCAGCTGTGCGAGCTCAGTTTTTAAAATTCTTTCTTGGTAAATTGAGCATTTTTTGCTATAAAACTGATTGAATTATATTGTTCTTATCTTCCGGTTAAGATTTTCATGCCTTTAGTCAATCTGCGTGCAATAGTTGTAGAATTAACAACAATTTAAAAGTAATTTAAAAGTTGTTTCAGTGCAGCTAAGTTTAGTGCAGTAAGCTAGTTTTCTTACCATAGCAGCCATATTTGTTCACATTTGAAACTTAGTAGAACAGTGAATTAAATTTTGCTGCACCTTCAGTTTCGTTTTGGCGAGTGAGACTAGTGGAACCAAAAGTATGTTTTGGTTTTGGGCATCGAAAAATTCCTTTTTTTGCCTGCTAGCAAAATTGCTTGTTTTTGCTCAGAAACTCTAATTTTAACTGTAAAAATTGTTTTTAATTGTTTTAACTGTATCTGGCGTCTTATGTGTTTCTATATATTTCATTTTTAATAAAGATGTTTTGAGTTTTTACGTTTTTGCCTTGCCGCGAAGTGAGAACTGAATTAATTGAATGAGAAATATATCCTTAATGAAATTCAAGGAAATAAGTGTTTCGTATAAGCAGTCAATATTGTCGCCAGTCTATCTGGCACAGAGTAGAATGCTGACGAGTAGCGCATGCGCATTAGGTAAGAGGCGCTGAATCGTCTGTTAAAAACTATTTCTTTTTTATTTGTTTAATTTCTTTTATACTTCCTTCTAGATTTATTTATTATAGTATTTCAGTAGAACATGTGGCAATGATTAGATAATTCTTCAGATGATATAATTTTTGTGCATTCTGACTTATAAAATGAATGAGATGTTAAGTGAACCTAGCGCCAATGTGTCTCTATGTTAAATAAATGTAGTGAATTTGAATTCATTTATTCTATTGTGGCGCTATCGACGAAGTAGATTTAGTTCAACTCAATAAGTTTAAACGAAATGCAGGAAAAATGCGTATAATTTAATATTCTGTAGTACAAGGAAGTCATGTGGTGTACACATCAGATTTTTTTTACTTAAGTAAATAAAATACTGCGTCAAAATACCGAGTGAGAAATCGATATTTGTTTTTCGAAATATTCACTTAAAACAAAATTAAACTGAATTTTAATATAATGTGATAGATACATTTCTGGAAAACAACATTTAAAATTTTTTCTTTGAGAAATATAAAATGCAGTTAAAAGTCTTTAACTATCAGAAAGTCTTTAACTATCAGAAACTATTAAGTCTTTAACTATCAGAAACTGCGACTAACCTTTTGGTAGATGTTAAGCGATTTCTCTTTATGTCTGAAGTGCAACAGATTCTTGAGAAGGATGTAAAAACCCTTTATTTAAAGCTTAATAAGATGAACAGAACGCACATCTATTGCTTACAAGTCTACCAGAAATTATGGTGAGAAACCTAAAGTAAAAATTCAAATTTAAAGCTAAATTTAAATAACTAATAGCCAAAGGCTGCACAGAGAAAATTAGCGGGAATTGGGCTTGGACTCCACAGGCGTGAATTTGACTATCGGCGAGTATAATGCAAAGCAGGAACTCTTATCTTAGAATAACAAACCTAATAATGTGGAAAAGGCAGAACACTTTCTGTCTTAATAATCTCAAACCTTCCCTTAAATATACGCGAATTAATTTGCATTCTGTGGGGGGAGAAAGAAAAAAGAGAAGTGACAGTACAGATTTCAAACATAAAATAACTGGTTATTTAAATTAAAGAAACCTCAAAACATAAAAAGCGAGTTATAATGCAGTATAGCAAATACTTCTCATTATGTGTATGTGTCATATACACATATCGATTTAAAATTTAATAACTCTCACCGTTCAAAATGGATGAGTTCTATTTTTAAACACGATTCGGATATTAAACTGGAGTCTGAAATAACAAAGTGCGTTATTTCCTTTTTCTTTTTCCTTAACATTTCTACAATGATAAGTTTGGGACCATTGATATGAACTTCGACATTATTATTGAATAAAACTTCTTTTTTTATCAGCTATTTGTGTTAATATTCTTCAAGAAGTATTATGTATATAATAAGATTACAATATAGTATAAAAACTTCAACGATAACGTACATGAATGTCGAATATGAATTTCGAACGTATTACACATGAATATACGACGCATACAAATGTGATGATAAGGTAACATATTTTGTTTTATCTTTGTTATTCTATTGTTTAACTGATATTACTTTATGACTTGAAAAAGATAATCTGATAATGCCCGTAGCAAAAATTTTCTTTTATCTGAACAGTTTAGAGAAGGTGTTTGCTGTTAGAAGCTTATATAAGCATTTTAAATAAAGGAGAAAATCACAGTATTTCGCGTGAACATTTACAGATTTATTTTGCAAAGATTATTAAGTATTTTTTTCCCATCGGTATATGAAAACAAAATTTTTATGTAAAATATTTCGTAATCCGAAATGGAGTAAGGTGAAGAAATGGTTTGAATTTATTAATAAGAGTAAGCATTCCTACACCGAAATTGTAATTAAACTTAAAATATACATAAAACCTAACCTAAAATAAAAGTAAAGAATGATAAAGATCACAGCCCATATATGTGAATAGAAAGAATTTAAATACAGTTTCTAATATGAATATAGTTATACCTTCAAAATCGGGCTTATCAAGTTTGAATTCGTGAAGTAGCTGTAAAATTTCTACATCTTCTTCTCATTGTCGAAAGGACAGGATTTTTCATCTACTACGAGTCATGAAATGATAAGATAACATCGAAATACGAAAACATATTAAAATGCTTAGATCCATTTTTTTAAAGAAATAGAAAACCTTGGAATCTATTTTTACTGCTTGTCTCTTCCGTAAATATAAATATTCTTTTCTGATTTCTTTTGGAAAGCGGAAATAGGGGCAAATATGCAGGATGGTCATAAAAAGAACTTACTCGATGTATGAACTCCTAGCGCCCTATTCGCTCAGCCAATCGAAATGAAATTTCAGATATTGTTATTTTAAGGTATGCTCTCGAGAATGTAAGGGTTTAAAACAATAGAGCAGTGAATCGAAATTTTCGAATGGCAATACTCGTTATTTTTCTGCGCAAATTGATCAGCGCAATGAAAAACAACAAATGGCGTTGGAATGATATACGCATGGAGAAAACTGCCGGCGTACCAATTTACAAAGAAAAACATTATAAAGGACCAATGACAAAACAAGAGAGGAGAGGGGAAAACACTTTTATCAGAATTACAAGTTATCTGTATGCACACCTTCGCATATGATAACGCATTTTATGCTGGAGATAGTTGACAACAATGACGAACGTACTTGGTAATTTGTAATATTGCAGGAGGAATCTGTATAACTTCACGCGTCTTACGTCATCTTTCAGTTCTGAGAGATCTCGGAGATTTGATGCGTACACCCTAGATTTCAGTTAAACCTTGAACCAGAAATCCATTGGAGTGAGGTCGTAAGATCGCGGTGGTCACAAAAATTGCAAAGTTATTGAAGATGATTCCATCTTGAAACTTTGCATACACTGAAAACTTGTAATTCCAATTAAAAAATTTTCCCTGTCCTCTCTTGTGTTGTTAATGGTCTTTTACAATACTCTTCTTAGCAAATGTTTACGACAGCAATTTTGATCATACGTATATCAGTTGAAATGCCTTTTTTGATTTTTCAAAGCGCTAATCAGTTTGAACAGGAAAAAATGGGTGTTGCAGTTCGAAATGTTTAACTGCAACCGCAACTGTGAGAGCTCTGTTGCTTTAAATCATTACAAGAGCGAGCGCATACCTTCAAATAACAATATCTGAAATTTCATTTCGATTGGTTGAGCGGATAGGTCGCTTAGGGATTCATTTATCGGATGTGTTTTTATGACCATCCTGTAAGTCTTTTATAAAGGCAAAATGGTACAAAGCCGACTTTCGTAAAACCAGGAATGCATTTACGTTAACCTATCTTTGAGGTTATTAATGATGATGTAGCATATCTGTTGTAATAAACATCTTTTTCTAAAAAAAAGATAAATTCATGAAATCCATAAAAATTTGTACCTGTGTATTTTAATTAATTCTGCGTATAATTGTTTCTGATGAATTCTAGTCTAAAAGATAATGTTATACATGTTAGATAACTCTTCATACTTTAAGTACAATATTTTTTTACAAAACACTTAAGGTTCCTGTTTTGTAGCTGAACATTACAATGATATTTCAAATTTCTAACAACATTTAAATTATAAAAAAAAACTCAACTAGAACACGAGATATGGCCAAAAACGCTCCTAATAGTGATGTTTAAAAATTTCTGGCTAACTTAGCCATTTTTTAGAAAATTCGAGAAAAGGTATTTTCGAACGTTGCTTCTGATTCTTTCATGGAATTTATATGGGCAATGTCAATCAAGATGCAGAAGATTTGATAGCGATCGTTAGCAGAAGGCACTGTTTTGTACGATGCAGCTATATATAGCATCAACCCCACAGTGTAATTAGCAGATTTTCTGCAAATATGTCAGAGACTCTTTTTACGTAGACTTAATCGTGCGTTCAAGACAGCTTCTACCAGTGCTTCACATGTAATAGCAGATCTACCCCCCATTGGATTTAATCGCATAACACGAGGTAGATATTGCACATACAACTCAACTCCAGCATTTTTCTATCATGCGGAAACGCACCTATGTATATAGCGATTAGGAACATTATGACATTGAACTTCCATGCAACCCCGAGCTTCTTATGTGGTTTTTCTTAGCTCTTTTAACAGATAGTGACAAAAGAGCAGGCTGTGTTTAGTACTTATATAAATGACAAACAGCTAGAGAACAGACCTTAGAGTTCAGAACACTATATACGAGGTGGAATTGCATGCCATTAAAGAAATCAGAATTTATGCCAAGAATTTGCCAATGTGTATTACATTATTCTCTGATCTAATTCTTATCTCATTGCGATTACGAATGCGACATAACAAAAATCCAGCAACTAAAAATACCCAAAGATTTTTTTCTTTCTATGCAAAGAAATGATGCAAAGAAAGATAAAGCAAAGAAAGAAAAGAAATACAAAGAAAGATGCAAAGAAAGATAAGGCCACTGCTTTATTGAGGGCTATCACATATTGGATTGTCGGCAATGAAGCAGCAGACAACGCGCAAAGCAAACATCCATTCTGACTTCTGTTTCATTCAGCGACCATGACTTCTGTTACATACATTACCAGCATCCTAAGAAGCATACTTTTCACAGACTTCAGACAGAAAAATTGGAATTCGGGCTTGACTGGTCGAAGAACTTACAAGTTTATTAACAAAGTTTCAAACAGTGAAAGAACCATAGATTCTAGAATCTGTTCATTCCTCATAGGCCATGACACGTTCCCATCGTAAACATATAGTTTCAACATTAAAGAAAATGGTCTCTGTCTAATGCCGTGAACTCGGTGGCCAGATAATTATGTTTTCATACACGGTACCTACTTACCTGCGTATTCCAGCTACTGGACATTGTGAAGCGTGGATAAAGAATATTAATAAAAAAATAATAGCGATCAGAAAAATCATCGCAGTTGTTACTTATTCTGCATCACTCTCTGATACAGAATGACTGCATGTAGCTGTAAATGACTTTTACACGTGCTTAATTCTGCATCATTCTGTACTTTTAATATGTTACAATATATTTGTTTTTAATGTAAGATTCTCTACTGTGTAATTCTAAGTTACAGTTAAAAGTGAAGAATCTTAAGAACTAGTAAGAAAATAATCGCTTGAGTTCGTGAGACAATAAGTAAACTTGGAAAGGGTTAAAAGACCCTTTATTATTCAAATAAGATTTAACAGAACTCCGTCTTGGAGAAATACAATAAAGCCGACACTTGGGCTTCAACTTAAGAGACTAAGAATCAAATTAAACTAATCTTAACAAAAGAGATATAGCCGAAGCTATCAAGATTCTAACAGTGTGAGCCTCTTAACGCTAACTGACTGCGAAGCTATCAAGGGCCTAAAGTACAGCCGAGCATAATAATAGCTTACGAGAGACCAGCCTGAAACGGCAGACGCGTGCAGCCAGAATATCTGGTATCTCTCTCACTAAGACAGTAGAACTTCGCTGTTAAATGCCGTTTTTTCTCATTAGCATTCAGACGTGATTCTAAAACTGCGTTCTGGCCGGAAGTGGTAGGTTGAAATTAAGAAGCGATAGGAAAGCGTAGTTTAACTCAAAATTTAACTGTTAATAAAATTAACATAATTCTTAAAATGTGAACATATTATGAAATTTACCACGTAAAAAATAAAAAAAGAGGTATTGTATTTGTTGTAAACAAACAAATAAGATTTCTTCATTCTGCAAGTATGTCATATTCATGACCTGCGAAATGTTTAGTTTTACTATAAATTCCTTTTCATGAAATCATTAGCTCAGAAAATGAATGAAACGAGAAACATGGACAATATATTTTAAACTGCGTTTCTGAGCTATTAATTTGGATCTCTGTATAAATATTAACATCTAAGATGGTTATTCCTCATTTCTATACTTGTTGATATTGGGCAGATGACACTTCCGAAATCAGTGTGCAATATATGTGAAATAACCATAAATTCCAAAGCACTTGATAAAAAAAAGGTACTACAATTAATTTAAGAACTTTAAAAAAATATTTTGATTCTTAAATCCTGTGTGACGAAATAACAGTTTTAGTGCTATTTTGTGTCTTCATTCGATTTTCTGTTTTGTTTGTTTATTTTTCTATTTTGTTTAAAATTATTCAGCTGTTCACGATAACCTAAATGAAATTACAGCATCTATGTATGCGCCCATACTATAAATATATAAATTAAATATAAGCATACCAAATTCTATTGCATTTATACTGTATCACACATTTTTACCAATCAATGGTTTGGAGAACTTTGCATCGAGGTTATTTGATCGATGCCATTTTTCATCTTCATGCTTATTCTGACTCTCAAAATGCGTTATCTGGATTCTCGAAAACTATTTTATCACTAATAATCTCTATAAAATGGCTCTCATTTTCAGTGGGAACATTAAATATGTATCAATGGCGATACTGGCAATACAGAAATAAGTCATACACAATTGAAGATTAATTATTTTGTTATCAAAACCGTCTACTTCCTTAATTTCCCTTTAAACAATACATTGTTTCTATAAATTTAGTTCATGTATCATACAGACGTTTGGTTTGCAGAATATTTTGACCCCTTCTGCTGATATTATAACGAAATTAAGACTATTTGTGACCGTGGAATAGCCTCAAACGGAAGGAAAAGTAAAAAATCGGTCATTTTAAATCAAAGCCTAGAAATGATTAAATTAGAAAGATATATTAACGCAAAGATAAGCTTAAAAATAGGCTTATCACATCAAAGAATAAACCGAAAAATTACGAGTGTTAGGGAGTATAAGTGACAATAAAATAAAATAAATATATTGTCTTATTCGTTGCAGTATATTCAATATAAATAAAACTTTTGCGTCCTCTGAGAGATCAGAAAATATTTGTGATTCATTTTAATTCGCAATTTACTTTATTATGGCTCACTGAATCTAAAGCCGCAATAACTCATGTATGCTTTTAGCAACAGGATAATAACTTTGTTCTGAGAGAGTTGTTAAAAAAATTATCATGGCAAAAAAGGAAATATACCCAATATTGAAACAAAGTATTACAGAACACTCATATCGAAATAATATCTAAGATTCTATGTCAATCTTCAATTTACAGAAAGCAGTAAGCTTACCTGTATACAGGCCCATAAGTTTGTGCTAATTTGTCCAAAAATAAGTACGGTTTAGAACTCATAAATGGATAATAACCAATAAAAGGTAATCCAATGGGTCCAGGAGGATTTCTTCCTCCCCTGCCTTGCAGTATCCAATATATAATAATAACTATATATGAAGTATATAGGAATTTTGCACTCTCCATTTTCACATTGTTTTCACTTGTGAGGAAAGTCGAAAGCGTTCGACATGTACCAATAGAATGGTAGTCGATAAGAAATGAGATATGAACTACTTAATCGTCGAGATAAAACATCCTTTTGCCAATATAAAAAAAGATATTTTTGATGATATAAAACAGTCGTATATTGCAGTTTTACTCTGCCGAATTCTGTCTTAAATTAGACTTAAAATTATATTTATATTTTAAAATTAGATCCATAATTTGATGTCCTTATTTAAAGTGAATCACTGTTACTTTAATCCTTTCATTTACAAAACCAATTTTTAATTATATTTTAATTTGGCAAATAGACTACGGGAACAGTCAAGCATCAATATTTAGCTAGTTCACTTAGTTGCAATATTAATTGTACACAGGTCTAATGACCTTAAATCATATACAAATTAATATCAATATTAATGGGAATACAAATGTTAAAAGAATAAAATTAGTACTTTGAGAGGATGCAACATAAGATGGATCCTAATGAAATGGGATAATGTTTCATAATTTTCTTATATAATAACACAGACCGAATGCATTTTTTCTGAAGTTTCATTTTAGAAAATGTCATGTGCAAAACTGTAAACGAATAATTGTATCTGACAATGTAATGAAAAAATTCAAGAAGATAATTTTCACCGAGTTTTTTCCCATTTCTGCATTATAGATTGAAGAGGTACGAAGAAGCCTTTTATTTTCCAAAACGCTGTGTTATATATGTAGAATTTCTCTGTATATAAAAAAATAATCATATTGTTGAAAAAATTATACTCTAATTAAATTTTTAACATTAAAAAATAAATTTTCTTATATGTTGTTTTGAATATCAAAAGTAAGCTAAGAGAGTGAATACCCCCTCATGAAGTAATGGAATATGCAAGGCATTGCAGTAATGAAAAAACTAGATATTGAAAATTGCTATTGTTTGAAATATAATTGCTTTTAAATTGTAAGATGGCTTAAAAATATTCCCTTCCATTTAGTTTCCAGGTTTATGCTTACCGGTGCTTTCACCTTTGCATATGAGGTATTACATTGTAAATAGACACTTTAATTGACAAACTAGCGGCCGTAGCGTAAAACCGTATAGCATTATTAGCTCGACCGGATTCAACTTAGTCGAACCGGCCGGTGGCATGACAGTTTTCATCGTTTTCTACCTGTGCAACGTGAATACGAAACAGTTTTCCTTATTAAGTCCTACGGGATAGTATCTCTTTCCTTAGGCAGATAGCTCCCGTGTGCTTTGCCGTAACTTACATAATCCAAAATTTTACTTCTAAAATTAAAAGTGTCGAAGTTCCTAGTAGCCTTATAGAATGAAGGGGCAAAGAATAATAACCTTAGACTAGTGGGCTGGATCAACCGTGTTCTAAATTAAGGGAACAGGGGGCAGGGAACATTCAAATATTTCTTTAAATTATTATCATAGAGATATGAAATTTTGCATGCATGCATATTTTACTATAATTATATCAAGTACATTTGAAAACAATATCCTGGCTCATTGCAATTTAATCTTTCTAATTCCTCTTAAACTTACTTTTTTTCAAAATGCTTTTGATTTATTATTACTGAAAATACCTTACAAAAACGTTTGGTGTCAGTTAGTGAAATGCATAAAATGTTGATTTTTAATTAATTTTACTTTTATATATACATAAATTTGGACAAATTTTCGCACTGTAATACATTATAATTTTACTTTTATCTCCTTTATGAATTTGGATTCAAAAATACATATCAAGTTTTCTCACACGTATAAACAGGATTCATAATTACAAATTACAATTATTTTGAACATAAACTAAAACGCATGAAGCGTTTTGAAATTGTAATAATCACGAAAATTTCATTATCAGAAAAATACATTTTAAGAATAAGAATACTTTTTCACTTACTTTTAATACTTATTTCCCAGTATCCTTATACAGATTTTATTTAGCTTAAATATTTTAATATTGTTTCATTTATCCATAAATATCCTTTTCTACCAATAAAGAAAATTCTACCAATAAAATTGTAGAATGGTAAGAAATAATTATTATTATTTTAGAAATTTTCTCAAACTCTCTCGGTAAATTAAACGAAATATTTTTTAACTGAATCACTCTAAAAAACTTCCCGCAGCCATACGCTTTCCCTTCCTTATTTACATTTTCATTATGTTTAACAACTTTGCATATCTTTTTGGTGATTCTTCTCTTCTTATATCCAGTTAAACATCTTAAATACCTTTTTTTCAATTCAGTCTATGCGACTTTTATCTTGCCTCTGTGCAATAGATATTGAATATGAATTTATATCTTTTTTTCCGTGCTTAAAGTACTATACACCTAATATTAAAGTCACTAATTGCTGTAATAACAGCTATTTTGAGTCTCTTTCTTGATACATATGTTCCTTTGGGGACAGTTCTTCCAAATGACTCCGTGTAAACTCTCATTAGTGTTTTGTGTTTTTCCAGATATTCATTTGCTAAAAGTTCATCACTGGCTAGTCTTTGATACACTATCCATGGAAGAACAGCGAAACAAAGTTGCATAACTTTCAGTCATCACATCTTGCACATTCATACCCAGCTAACTAAAAAGTATTAAGTGCGGAAATAAAATATATTTGTTTACCTTTCTGCTGACATCTAAATGTCCCTTTAAAATTTCACTAAAAAGGTAAACAAACATATTCAAATGCTTGACCTTCTTTAAAAATAATTATACACACAAGCGATTTTTTGCAGAAGGTAGAGTTAAAAACCATAGAATATTAATATAGTAATTATTTTCCTAATTTTTGGTCGATTTTTGCTAAAATCATCGTCCCCTTAATTTAAAAAGTAAACCGCAAAAACAAATAAAATGTTTTGAACACTTGTCAAACATTTTTAAAATTTTCTATTTTCCTTCTTGTTAGAGAAGCACAAACTCAGTTCCCAGTATCTCTCATCAAGCTGTAATACTCAAAACAAGGAACACATTTATTTATTATTACTTAGAAATGTATTTCAGCATAAAAGTTAGGTTTTGAAAATTTAAGGAGTCTCTCTTATTCGACCTCGAAAATTATTGCTGTGAAGGTGTTTCGAGTACCCGTAGCACCACGAGTCAGATAATACCGTAATTTCGTAACTTGATAAACTGATAACGATATTCAAATTTTTCTATCTCCTGAGTATTTCGACACAATTCTTTGACAGATGACCTTAATTTTATTTGATAGTATTCTATATGTCTTTTTCAGAGTAAAGTAAATACATCATTGGGGATTATGACAAGCTATCATATTTGTGTAAAAAATACACGCACTTTATAGTGATGACGCACTTTTGAGAAATCTGGTTTGCCACTACTTCTTAGCAAAGTTACCTCCATTCCCAACATAAAACTGTAATTTATCTTTTCGATTATGGCTGACTATTTCTTATACCAAACGGATATTTTTAAAAACATACGTAATCCTTATAATGTTATTGATGTTTGTACTGCTAGTATAATTAATAAAAGACGTTTTTGATGCCATATAACAGATATCTTTGTTACTGAATTTTGATAATAGAATCGCATCTTTTGAATTTTTGGAGCAATTCCAAGACATTTCTCTGTCAGCCTATTTACTATTCACGTAGTCGCGCAGATATTGCCAGGAGACCTAGAAACTTGCCGGCTCATACACTATATAATTTGACATTATGAATAGTTGTAATTTTATTGCAATTGATAAAAGATGTTATGTAGGTCATGTAAAAGACGTCATATTTTATGTTTTTTTCCACAAAATAATAATTTTTTTTAGTTTAGCTGCATTATGTATATTTCGTATACTTCCTGATGGTAGCAGCAAATTTTATTAAATTCCATCCCACGAGTGATTATTAAATTCTTCGAACTAAATATAAAAAAATTTGTGATTTGAAGGAAACAACTTTTCCTTCTATATACACTTTTTTGTTCTTTCTCTCTGCATATATATATATATATATATATTTGTGTGTGTGAGAGAGAGAGATATATAGTTAGACTCAGTCTTAATAGTGACGAGACATTTTCTGATTTTTTAATGACGAAAACAATTAAGCCGAAGATAACACATAAAAGAAGTAAGAAGAAAAATAAGTCTGTACATGGTTGTCATCAAAACATAATAACATCGTAAGACAAAATCATAGTCTTTCACATTCGAATTCTATCACTGATTCCGACTCACGTCATCGCTAGTCTCCTTCTCAAATGGCGGACTCCTTTCGATTTTATCATGCAGCTTGAAGAATCTTCTACCTGCTGCAGAAGTTGCCCGGCCTTTGTGGCTGAGATCAAATGTGTAATATATATATGGGGGGTGTATGTTTGAAAATTTCGTACATCGTCTCAGTGCTTTCGGAAGAGTCATCTGTTGTAACATTTTTTTTAAAGTTTTTCTTTTTTTAGGGGGGAAGCAGGAGATGTGAAAAATGTGCAATGCCCTCGCCGGGACTTGAACCTGGACTTCTCGAATACGCTCCAAGTGTGCTACTGTTACAACACGAAGGCATGCAAAAAGAATGAGGAAAATACCTTCTTTTAAAGGGCGAATGGTGATTAGGGAACCCATTCGCCAAATCTGGTGGTGAAAAATCATCATCCATCACCTTTTAGTCCAGGCGCCACTGTAGAGTCACAAAGATTATTTGGACGCAGAAGACATGAAAAAAATGTGCAGTGCCCTCACCGGGACTCAAACCTGGACCTTTCGAATACGCGCTGAGTGTGCTACTGGTTATACAAAGAAGGCATGCAGAAAGGAGGAAGAACATACCTTACAAAGTTTCTAAGGATATGAAATAATCTCAAACCGGTGCCTTTAAATAGCTTTCAACTAAAATTGAAGTAGTATGGTCAATTTTTCTTATTGATGATGCAAACAATTTCCATTATTGTAAAAGCACACTGCTTGCTAAAAAAGTATTCTTAATAATAATTTTTAAATTCATCAAGTATTTTAATTCTATAAGTGTAATAAATAAATTAAGTTTCTAGTATAGTATATTTTATCAGTTACAAAAATGTGCTAACTCTGTTTCTTCCATGCATCAAAAATAAAATCAAGGGATGCTGAGGTTTTGTCAAGATGCATTGGAATTTTATAGTAACGGTACCGACTGCAGCTTTTGTAAATACATCTTTCTGTTTATTTTGCTTTAACAATTTTTAGGGCATAAAATTTACTTTCCATGGTGTTAACTTAAATTTTTTATGCTTGATTTTAAAGTTTTTGTTTATGTTCCGAATTAGTTACAGTTTAATCACTGTTCGAAAGAATCAACTCCCAAGTTTAAATTTACTCTTCAAAAGTCTGCTAATGATGCTTTGCATCGATTATGTAGTATTATTGCTCAGGGGAAACGTAGGAAGTATGTCAGCTTTCTTATTTTCTTGGATATTAGAAGTGCACTCGATAATGCATGGTGACCTGGTGTTCTTCATTTGCTTCATTGAGTCTCAAAGTCTTTAAAGATATATTTATTTAATAAAAAGTTTCTTGCAGTTTCATTCTGCTGAAATAACTTTGGGTAATAAGACAAAAAATTTGATTTGGGGAAAGGATGTCCTCAAGGTTTAGTTTCTGGTCCTTTTATTTGGAATCTTATTATGAATGACTTGATTTGTAATTTAAGAGAATTCCAGAACAATCACAAAATCGCTTTTTCGGATGATTTACTTGTTATCGTACAATGAAAGAACATTAATGACGCCAGTGCTCCTTCTAAAAATATTTTAAAGTATATGTTTGATTGGTTAAAGCATTAAAAGATAGAGTTTAACTCTTCAGTGTTGAAAGTTATGATGATGCATAAAAAAATCAATGTCGTCTTGTGTGAAAACGTTCTTGTAGGTTTACTCACATTTCAAAGAACACTGATGGTGTTAAAAGTGATGTTCTCAAGATGATTTATAATCAGGCCATTGCACCGCTCATTTCCTATGCCTCAACAGCTTGGGTAAATTCTTAAAGGAAGGAAATAATATGTAAACTTCTTAGAAGGGTTGAAAGAAGATTTCTCCTCCGTATTATTCGTGGTCATAATCTTAAATGGTCTGAATGTTGGAGATAGACTTTCTAGTAATAAAAACCCTTGCAATCCCTTGAATGGGATGCTTTCTTTTTTAAATTCACTTCACCCTTCAGACAGAAAACCTATAATAGTTGTTACTTATGATAATAATGTTTTTTAAGAATATAAAATTATTTTTTTCCTAGATGGTAGTAAGTTAAATAGAAACGTAGGCCTTGCATTTGTTGTTTATGGAAATGGCAGAGAGAATGTAGCTGTTCAATAAAATATACCAAATGTATGTTCTGTTTTTCAAGACGAGCTTCTGAGTTTAAATCTTATCGTTAAATGAATACAAAATTCTTGCCGTAAGAATGAGACGTTTAAATATCTTTATTTGCACAGATTCACTTTCTTCTCTCTCTTCTACGCGATACACTATCGAGTGAAAAACTGGTGGTGGAAATTCGCTCTATATTACATGCGATTGGGCATACTGGCAGATATTCAATTTGTCCACGTCCGAGCTCACAGTGGTGTTCTCATTAATAAGAAGGCTGACCATTTTCCTAAGCAGGCGACTTATCGCGATATTAATTTAATATTGTGTACTCCCAAGTCTTATTGGAAACGTGGCTTGGGAGAAAACTGTGGTTGATTGGAATGCGGAAAATCTTGCTTCTTCGAAGGCCCTGTGGACAAAGAGATATTTTCCAATAACTTAAACCTAGACATTTTCAACTGGCATTTTATAAACTTACTCAGATTTTGACAGGTTAGGTTAGGTTATTTAACGACGGCAAAGCCTCCAGGGCTATCTGCCTAAGGGGAGGGATGCCTTCGGGAAGGACGTTCTAAGGGAAACTGGCTCGTATACACGTTACACATGGGGAAAACCACAAAAACGACCACGCATCCGGCCCGTTCGCGGAATTCGAACCAAACTACCAGTGTTCAACGATTTTACCGCTCCGTCGCTGGTGAGCTCAGATTTTGACAGACATTGGAATTTTGGATTTTACTTACTTCGTTTCAGTATTGTTACTAGTGGACTCTGTGTTCGCGGCGACGCTGCGGAAGATGTGAAACATACTTTATTACATTGCAGATTGCATGCGAATCCCAGAAGTGAATTTAAAGTGAGTTTATGGCTGCTCAATTTGCTGGCCCCTGTTTCTTATGATCTTGTTATGAGCTCCAAAGCCTTTTCAGTCTTCAGCGACTTTGTTTGCTTGAACTTTTACTATTATTATTTATATGACTGGATTTTAATCTTTTATGTGTCTATTATTTTGCGTATTGTCTATGTATGACTACGTTATGTATTGATGTATTGTATTGTTGATGTTCTGGCATCGACAACTGTAGGGATTTATATTTATTTTAACTAATAATTTAAAGTTTTATTTGAAACTTTCCTGTAAGCCTTCATTCCCCTAATTGTCAGTGCCAGAATAGTTAAACGTTGTACCGCGCAGAAAGAAATGCAAACTTTCTACATTGAAGGATGTAGTTAAAAGCCGAGTTTCGGTAGGAGGAAGGGAGAGTTAGGTTCTAGCTGCTGTCTCTGCCGTAGGTACGTTTGCTTACTGCTGGTTTGAGGGGCTTAATTGCATTTATCTGCTGCCACTAGCTTCAAAAGGGGTTTCAGTTAGGGGATCTCGTTGAGCCCTGTAGGCTAGTTTTATCACTTGTTAAATATTTCAACTTTTAGTTTTAATTACCTGACTGTTATTTATAGGCCCAAATAGAGGCGAAGTTTGTTAGCGTCGAGTTGATGCATCATAAATTTTAAAAAGTTAATAAAGGGTACCTGAACCTTTCTTCTGTGTAGTTTCCTGCTACTCCAGTATACAGACAGAAGTTCATTCACTGGACTCTACATTGGCGCCCGAATTAATACGAACCAAGAAGAAAATGGCCAACGAAGAAGTATCTCCACAAGGCTCAGAAGTGGCAGACCCAATGGTGACCTCCCCATTAGATGGATTTGGCTCTAATACAGACAATAAGATCGGCAACTGAAGCAGCAGTGGCTTCTATAGTCTTTCTTCTGATAGTTTCCCGGGAATCTAAAACTTTAGATGTCAAAAGTTTTTTACTTCCAAATGTACCCGGAAAGGCAAAAAGTGGCTATTGCCTCGAGTGCCCTCCGAAGACAGGCAGAGGTTTGGTGGAAAGGAAATGGGAAATTCCTACTTGACGAAGTTGGATCGCTGACCTATACATTCGGGAATTTCAAAGGGGCACTCCTAAAAGCATTTCCGATAGTTAAAGGTCGTGCCAAGTTTGAAGCCGAATTATATAGCTTTTATCGACGGAAGGTTGAAGAACTAACCGAATTTATCCTACAAAAAGTCAAGCTAGTGAGCATACTATACGTAGGAAACCCGACAGTGAAATTATCGAAATCATACTGGCAAGATTATTGTCCTCCGTTCAGGACTTCGTGGAACTCCGAAATCCTCGAACGCTGTAGGAACTAATTGAATTAGCCGTAAAGTTTCAGAATCGGTGGATAGCAGAAGAATCAAGATTTCTGGCCCACAGATTTAATCAGCAGTTCTCCGGACAGCCAGACGCGGAAAGAAATAAAAACAACGGAGGAAACCGTTTTTCACCTAAGCCGTCAACGAGCAACAATGATAAGGATGACGCCAAAAGTACCCAGAAAACAGCAGGAGCAGAAACGGCTTTAAGCGAAGAGAGGGGCTTGAGAATTTGAGGGTCCAGACCCCTTGGGCATCGAAAAATCCCTCTAAAATGTATTTAAATACTGTGGTTGTGAAACATTCTCAATTACCTGTAATACAGGTTCTTTTAAATAATATTCCCGTAGAAGCACTCGTGGATACCGGAGCAGAAGGGAATTTACTGAATCAAAATTTTTATTACAGATATTTTAGAAAAGTAAGATTATTTAAATATAACACGAAGGGAATAAACGTTCAAGGGAAAGTGTGCGAATGTATCGGGACACTATCACTTAATGTGCAAGTTAAGCACGAAAACCTTAAAATGTTATTTTCCGTGGTAAAAAACCTGCAGAACAAAGTCATTCTGAGAACTCAATTTCAGAGGGCGGAAGACGCCAGACTTGATTTTGGAAGTAACTCAATTACGTTAAACATGGAGTTAAAGGTAAAAATTCCAGAAATCGATCTCCAGCATTTAAAGCAAGATGAAAGAGCCAAGCTGCAAGAAATCGTAAATAGATTTTCTTCATTATTTTATGGCCCACCAGCGGCCAAACGGTAAAGTCGCTGAACAAAAGTAGTTCGGTCCGAGGTTTGAATCCCGCGAACGGGCCGGCTGCATGGGCGTTTTCGTGGTTTTCCCGATGTGTAACGTGTATACGAGACAGTTTCCCTTAGAAAGTCCTCCACGAAGGCATCCCCCATTAGGCAGATAGCCCTAGTGTGTTTTGCCGTAATTAAATAAACCAAACCAACCAAACCAAAACAAACCAATCATTATTTTCTGATAAAGCCAGGGAACACCCAGATAGTAACTCATTCTATTGAATTAAAATCAACTACTGAACCTTGTAAAGCGAAACCGTACAGGTATGACAAAGAGAAAGAGGCCATCATTGAGCAACACATACAAGAGATATTAAAAAATAAAATTATAACTCGCATAAATAGCGAATATGCAAGCCCTTGTGCACTGCAGGAAAAAGAACAATTTGCCCCTCTAAGGATCCCAAAGCAGATCGCTTTGCTATAGATTATAGAAAACTTAATAGTTTAACTAAATTTCCGATTTACCCTTTACCCGTGATTGAGGAGATTATTAGGAAAATAATATCTACAAAATTTGTGACTACTCTCGATCTTACCTCAGGATATTTTCAAATAGCCATGAAACCTGAAGACGTAAATAAAACTGTCTTTATCACTAAAACCAGGCACTTATGCGTTTTTACGTATGCCTTTCGGACTTTGAGGGGCACCTTCAAATTTTTAACGCGCCATGGATATTATTTTATGTCCTGTCCTTGGGAAATCCACTTTAATTTATTTAGATGATATCATCATAACAAGCACTATTATTGACGAACATGTAAAAGACCTCCACGAAGTTTTTTCATTATTAAAGGAAGCGGGATTTAACCGTAAATGCATCAAAATGTAAGTTCGCAACCAAAGAATTACGATATCTAGGGTACAAAATTTCAGCTAAAGGCATCGAGACTGAGGATTTCAAGATTAAAGCTATTAAAAATTACTCTCCGCCAAATATGGCAAAGAAGCTGTCATCTTTTCTTGGACTATGCTCTTACTACCGTACATTTATTCAAAACTTCGCTAACATTGATGAACCTTTGCTCGAGTTAAAACGGAAAAAATCAAAGTTTGTGGGAAGAGCTGAGGCAAACACAGCCTTCGAACAATTGAAATCAGCTTTAATTAACACACCGGTATTAAAGTTTCCGGAGGGCGATGATAACTTGGAGATTGCTGCCGACGCCTCAGATTATGCCATGGGTGCGGTGTTGATGCAAAATCAGCATCCCCTGGCATTTTTAGTAAAACTTTAAACACCACGCAACGTAATTAAACCGCGACCGAACGAGAAACATTAGCCGTGTTAATGGCAGTTCAGAAGTTCCGGGTATATTTCAGAAAAGCGCCCGTCACTGTATATTCAGACGATGCGGCAGTAGGTAGACAATATTCGGGAAAGGATTTAACTCCTAGACTAATTAGCTGGGCCTTAAAGTTGCAATAGTACAACTTATTAATTAAGCAAAGATAATACCGTGGCCGACGCGCCATCATGAATCAAGATAGATGATAATGGGAATTAAATAAAATGCGCAATTTTGACATCTAAAGTTTTAGATTCCCGAGAAACTATCATTTCTGGATTGATAAAGGATCCAGAATTCGGTAATATCTATGTTTATTTAAAGGATCCAGAGACCAGTCATCCCAGCCGCACTACGGCTAAGCATGTTTCAAGAACTGCACGACGCCCTGACCGCTGGCCACCTTGGGGTAAGGAGAACGGTGCGTAGGGTACGCGAGGCATTGTATTTTCCGCATTTACAGTAAGTAGTAACTGCCTATGTCAGGCCTGTAAATTATGTCAGTTAATTAACGACGTTAATTATAGCCCGGCCAGGTACTTAAATAGTATTCGCGCGACTTTTCTTAATAAAATTCTTGGAAGAGATCTTCTTGGCCCATTTCCCCAAAGCGAGTTAAATAAAAATCGATATCTTTTAATAATTGCTGACCATTTCTCTAAATAGATAGAAATAATTCCGTTAAAGCGAGTGTCGGCTAAATTAATCGTAGATGCGTTTTTGCATAGGTATATTTTAAAATACGGTGCACCATTAAAAGTAATAAGTGATAATGGTAAGCAGTTTCGAGGATTTATGAAAAGGGCTTGACATACGGCATATGAAAATGGTCCCTTATAGGCCGACATTTAACATCGCGAGTAAATAAGAATATAGTTAAAAAAAAAAAAAAAATCTGAAATGTTTCAGATTTTAAATTACGTCCAAAGGGGCGTTTTTTAACATTTTGTGTGTTACCTTTCTTTATTAAATATCATGTTCCTCGCACTTAAACCATAAGATCCAGTGCAACAGCAATATCGCAAAATAGTTTTAAAACGAGCATATCTTTAGAATTTCCGATACAGAGACTCACGCGCTGGAGATAAAAATGTTTTTTCTGCACAACGTTGCCATTGCTCGCTTTGAAATCCTTGAGTTTGTTAATCAAAAATTCTTCAAAGTTTTAAAAAATAGGAAATCGATCATAAAACAAATTTCAAATTTCAAATTTGGTCTTCCACATGCTCATATTCGTTGGAGGATTACGTTATTCAAAATTCGATGACTCTATGTACCGTTGTTTTATCACAATACGAGAAATATACATACATTTATGCAGATTTTTCATTATTTAATTTCTTCAAATATAATGCAGGACTCTAACATTTTGTGGCAACAGTTTGAAAAGTGAACCGACATTTATGAGTCCGACGCAAAATGCCAAAACGAAACTAATAGTCCTTCGGGATTCAAATCCCTTTGGACTAATAATTAGAAGTTATGTTAAAAAATATCCTTTTCTGAGTAGAAAGATTTTGACCCCACTCTATAAATTATTTTTCGTCCAAGAACGGGAGCCTGAATTTAAGCAGGCGAACATTCAAAAACTAATCAATGAAGCGTTAAAGAATTCAGACGTAGCAAGAGAGCGGCAAAAAGTATATTACCATAGTAAACGCCGCGAAGCAGTTTTCAAAGTGGGGGATAAGGTTGTGGAAAGAAAATTCATCCTGTCTAGTACTCCAGAAAATTTTGTATCTAAATTTGCACATACGTTTGGAGGTCCCTGCATCGTGCAACAGATCGTCGAGGAAGTAATTTATATTACTTCAAATTCAGGCGAAAGTATAAAGGCCAGTTCGGATGAGTTAAAGAAATACTACGACCGAAAAGATTTTGATATTCGAAATAGTTTTTCGCAGCTTCCGAGACAGAAGAGGCAGCAGCAACAACAGCGGTTTCAGTCCCAGCAGCGCTTCCACCCCCTGAGAAAAAGAAAACAACCGACGGGATGATAAGGCCGCAGACAACTCGAAGAGTCCCCCAGAAAAAAATGCCACAGCCGATGGAAGCTCCAACGAACAAGAAATTTAAGAAAACAGAATCGTCCAGAAGAAGTGCCCCAGTCAGGAACAATGATAGCCGTGCCCGGACAAGGTTTCGCAGTAGACAACGCCAGAATACAGCGAAGACGGGGTTTACTGAAAGAACGACAAGACCACCGCTGGGTAGAACAAAGAGACCAGCCGAGGCTCAAGGCTCTCATCACCGCCCAAAGCAACCAAGAGTGTCCATGCAACAGTCGTCAACGACGTACGTTCCAAGAACCAACGTTCTGGCCAACGAACAAAAAAATCAGGAGCCACCATCATCCACACTAAGAAACTGATGCATAGGGGAGAAAAACGTCAAGACCGACCCCAGCCAGAATGAAAATTGCGACAGTCGACAACTTAACAGGGAGTCAGTTCTGCAGGAAGCAGATGATGGAGTACCATTTAACAAAACACAAAGATAAGTGAATTTTCAATAAATCCTTTCTGTCTGTAAAATTACATGTTAATCTTTTAGTATGAAGTTTCATGTTCAAGTCCATTGCCTCTGTGGAGAACTAAAGTTTATTTGGAGAAAGCACAAAGCTAAAATGTAATGCTAATGCAAAGAACGAGTAGTTCAGGTTTTGTTTTCCGAAAGACTATTTATGTTAACACCTCAAAAGTTCTGGCCGGATAAAAGCAACTTCTTATTAGTACTTGTTAATGAAAATTTGTTTTAGGTTCGCCCTTTTGGCCAGAAGAAAGAAGTCAAGTAATTTTTTTCTCTAGTATGCTAAAAGTATGCGATTATAAAATGTGAAAATATCTATTGTGCTAAGGTAAATTATACTCTAATTCATGTTTAAATTCTAAAGAAATTAGAATAATTATGTAGTGCGAAAAATTTCGAAATATATTTAAAAGTTAATGTAAGAAAATCTTGAAGTGTAAAAGTTAAAGTGTAAAAATGCTTCAAACTCTTGAAGTGAGGATATTTTAGTCAAATTAAATCATACGTTTCCGAGCAAAAACTTACATGTTTCAAAAGCCCGAATGTGGGAAAAATTTATTATTCTATGAATGTGTAGGTCTCTTCACTAACACAGTTAATTTTCATATTTATTAGCTCATGGAGAATTTACGAATTTGAATTAAGAAGTGTTTTAAAAGGTTGGTATGTGTAACTATTGTGTATTTAGGTGGAGAGTTTGTTCACTGTGACATATAGCACTTGAGTTTTGCACCACATATTGTGGAGATCCAGAAGGGGATTAAGCTAAAATTAAGCCCTGAATATGGATGAATACTTGTGTCCCTTAAAAACCGCAATGTTCGGTAAACTTGAGAAAATTACATTAAAGTCTAGAGATTTAGGAACTCGATAAAAGGTTCAATGCTTGTAAATGTAAAGTGTTATTTTTTGTATGTTTAGAAACATGTATTCATAGTTACTCTGGAAGGACAAGACTGATTGCCCTAATGATCAAGAACGATAGATTCTACAACGGAAAATTTAGATGAAAACGAATTATTTGTATTGTAATTAAATCAAAGTTTAGTTCTTGTATGTAAACGGGGCTCAGAGCTGTTTTTCTAGAATTTAACAGTTTGTAACAGGTCTTTAAGAAATTTTTTTTAAGTCTGCTAAATTCTGGCACCGGCAGCTGTAAGGATTTATATTTATTTTAACTAATAATTTAAAGTTTTATTTGAAACTTTCCTATAAGCCTTAATTCCCCTAATTGTCAGTGCCAGAATAGTTGTAGCGCGCAGAAGGAAAAGCAAATTTTCTGCCTTCAAGGAAGCCGAGTTACGGTAGGAGGAAGGGAGAGTTAGGCTCTAGCTGCCGTCTCTGCCGTAGGTACGTTTGCTTATTGCTGGTTCAAGTGGCTTAATTGCATTTATCTGCTGCCACTAGCTTCAAAGGGGTTTTAATTTACGGGATCTCGCCGAGCCCTGTAGACTAGTTTTATCACTTGTTAAATATTTCAACTTTTAGTTTCAATTATCTGACTTTCAGTTACCGCCCAAGTAGAGGCGAAGTTTGTTGCGTCGAGTTGACGCATTTGTAAATTTTAAAGAGTTAATATAGGGTACTTGAACCGTTCTCCTGTGTAATTTCCTGTTACTCCAGTGTACAGACTGGTCCAGTTCATTCACTGGACTCTAAAGATGTCTAACACAAACATTCAAGGAAACAATAATAAAATTTTTATTTGATATCTGGGTTTTGTAGCTCGAAACATTTATCACCTCCTGTATAACGCAAACGGTATTAGTTGTCCATGCAGTTAATTATCTAAACAAGTTTAATTTCTCTTTTTCAGGCATAATTCCTGGCTTCTGGGTGTAAGGCCAATTCCAAGATCTCCGTCAAGATCAGGAACTTTCCCTTCCGGCAAGCAAATATTGAATTTTTGAAGAATTGAAACAAAATATAAGAAAACCTCTTCCCGCGCCAATGCTGCACCTGGGCAAGCCCTTTTGCCTAGAAGAAAAGAGTGTATATATATAAAATAATAATATGATGATGATAATATATTAAAAAAGTAAATTTTGAGTTTTTAAAATTATTGAATTTAATTTTTATAGGTACTGGAATTTTACGTCAATTATTCTATACATAAGAACGAAAGCACAAATAATGTTTACTAAAATTAAATTCAGAGAGGTAAGTTATCATTTGCGTTATTTGATTTTATTTTATCGTACATAGGATTAGCTGTTCATACAAAAATATATCTCACCAATGGAAAAAGGTATAAAATATTCTATTTTTTTAATTTCTTTTCCATCTTCTGTCAAAAATCTTTCCGGATAGAATATATTAGCATCTTTACCCCAGTATTCAGTGTTATGATGGATAGCCCATAGATTAGATAAAATTAGACTGTGTTTTGGAATGAAGAATCCATTAACTTTTGCATCTGTGAGAGTACTACAAATAGAAGAAAGCATAAATGACAGGTAAAAATGTTGACAAGAACACAATACAATACCAGTTTTACCATATTTATAGTAAATATTATACAGTATTATTGCCTCTTTGGACTAATAAATAAATAATTTGTAAATTGTTAAAGTGGATCAGGGGGAAAGGGAGGCATATTTAGAACAAATTGTAAAAGCCCAAATGCCCTTAATACTCTTCTTCCGTGCCAGTTCGAATAATTTGAACTGATGTTTCATTGTTTAAGTAGAACTTTGATTCATTTCGCATTTGTTAAAATAGCAAGGCTTCATTTCCTCTCTCCGATTTATTATGCGTTTCGTTCTACCTGTATTATACGTTTCCCCCTTCTGAGCGTAACGTATCTGTGTCATCTCCTTTGAAATCGATGATTTGGTTTAGTTTATTACGGCAAAGAACGCTAGGGTTATCTGCCCAAGAGAAGGGATGCCTATATGAAGGACTTTCTAAGCAAAACTGGCTCGTATACACGTTTCACATGAGGAAAACCATGAAAATGCCCATGCATCTAGCCCGTTCGCCTGGATTCGAACCCAGGTCGGAACTACCAGTGTTCATCTATTTTACCGCTCGGCCGCTGATGGACCCTGAAATCGATGGAGTTTTACATAAGACTACATAATTCTAAAGTTGTTTCTTTATATAACTTTACACGAGTACAATATCTTTGTAAGTGATACTATAAAGATAGGTTCAGTACTTTTTCGTCAATGTATAATTTCTTCAAGATTAAGCTACAAATTCTTAATATTTTAATCTCATTTTTAACAAGAGAAAGAGCACTATTGGTCACGTGCAGTACATTTAATTGTTATTTAATATAATGCTGATAATATCTTAATTTGCCTATTTTCTGTTTAAATTAACTGCTGTTGTCAATGCTACACGAATGTACGTTTCTATGCAAGTTCAAAAACCTTTCTTTAATAGGAAAAATTTTTATGAAAACATTTACTATTTGAGTCTATTGACGTTCTAGAAGATTTTCAAGTAAAGATTTAAAAGAGGGAACTCGTTTGTTTCCTTCCATAAAGTTTTTTCGTATCCAAAAATATAAAATTTTGCTCAGGCAATGGATGATAAGATGAAGTTTCTGAGTATGAGTTTGAATTCAGTAGAATTATTTAACTATGGTATAGCATATAAGAACTGTATATTTAAATGGAGGGATTCTTAAGTGCAGGCTTTTCTGAATCTGCTGTTAAGAAAATCAGTTCAGGAGATTCACTCCAAAACATTGCTAATCTCATGAAAATTACAATCGTTGAGCGAACTGCCAACTTTATGGTAAATTAGCATAAGAATCAAAATTTCAGAATTTTTTACGTTACCACATTACTTTTTTGCCTAGATTCAGTTATTGCCAGTTTTGATAAATACATATATCACGATTAAATTATCCAAATTGATTAACTTCGGAAAAGCAAACGAAGGCTATCTTCCTCAGGTCAGATGCATTCATGGAGACTGTTTTAAAGAGAACTTGTTAACATCATACATTGCGAAAACCTACGAAAACCCTTGAGTTCAAGCAGGAAATCCAACCTACCTGCGGCCGAGCTGTAAGATCGCTTAGCACTGGTAGCTCGAATCCCTGGTCACAAGAGCGATTATTCCGTGACTTTCTCCATGTGTAACGTAACTGCGATCCAGTTTCCATTAAAAGGTTCACCACAATGTGTGCTTTGCTTAAATCAATTAACCTATCAATTCAGTAATTTGGATTCGAATCAGAGAAGAATTAATTACAAATATTCCGTGAATTTATCCACTTGTTCATCGATTATCTTAAATTCTTGAAAAATTGAAAAATATTATAAATAATAAACTAAACACCCCCACATAACTATTTGTATAATTTTTTAAAATATGGTTGTATGTTTTTATTATTATTATTATTAAAACGGTTGCATAATTTTAACTCACTTTGTTTAAAACATACTGAAGCTTTCTTAATGATTCAGATAGGACATAGCGCCGACTGGGAATAAAAATTACACGCTATACGGCACACCTTTTTCTAAATTTCAGATCAAACTTAGTTGCTCAGATGCTGGAGCATGAAACTCATGTAATGATGTAACAGTTGGTTAATCTGCAATTTTTCACAATGTATCTTCACGATATAACTTTCACGTCTTATACGTTAATGTGTTGTAAGACTCTTTGTCAGATTATTAGCCTGAGTTTCGAACTTCTTTAAGGGGATTCATACACCTTAAAACCCATGTTCGAACATGTGACTGTTGCAAGAATTAGGATAACTTATTTATTTTAAAAGCAATTACTACCAACGTTTTACAGCTAACTACACAATATAGCTGCTTTCTGAAATAGTAATCAGAAAGTTTGTGTTGCCACAAATATTTTTATAATTTAATCTGGTTTGTGACAACATTTTTCGTCATGTTTCCACCTTGCGCGCACAGTTTAAAACATTCTGTTGCATAATTTAATTCCATATTTAATATCTAGCTTTTATAACATTTGGAAACTACTGTGAACCTAAAATTCTAAAAATTCCATGTTAAATTTTTATTTTATTTTGAGTTGAGTTTATAAAATGTATTTTATTAACAAAATTTGTAATGTTTTCGTCCATAAAATTTTTCAGTATTAAAATATTCATCAGATTGTTGGTTCAGTTAGAAAAGAGTGCCCATATAAAGAATTCCATCCAATTTCAAGTATGTAACATGAGCCTTTTTTTAAAATATCGTGCGCGCAAGTTGGAAACATGGCAAAACATTTTGTCACAAAGACGATTAAATTACAAAAATATTTGTGGCAACACAAACTTTCTGGTTACTAGTTTCCAAAGCAGCTATATTATGTAAACAGCTGTAAAAAGTTGGAAGTAATTGCTTTTAAAATAAATAAAATATCCCAATTCTTGCAACAGTCACATATTCGAAGATCATGAGGGATTTAAGGTGTATGAGTCCCCTTAAAGAACTGGATTTTATGAAACAGCTAAAAGAAATAAAACTCATCACGAGAAGCATCGAATAATTTTAGTACATTTTGTTGCGTTTGTAATAGAGTATATTTATCGGTTTGGCAAGACAGTAATTTCGACGTTTTAGTGTGAAATAAAACTTAATTTCTTCTACACAGAAAATTAAGTTTAATCAATCAAATATCTTCTATTCTTTCGATGACCTTTTGCCATCTTTCTGGTAACCTTACAATTCCACACTCAGAGAACTTCTGGTTTTTATCAACAAAACACTCATTCAAGTGCGATTTGGAGGTCATCATTATTACTGAAATTTTTACCATTCAAGAAGATTTGTAAACTTCTATACAAATGATAAAGCAAAAGTATAAGGTCAGGGCTATATGAGGGATGCTACATCACTTCCCAAACAGGTACTAGCAATTTCGTACGTACTGCTAAAGATGTACGAAGCCTCGCACCATCGTGGTGGAATACAACTCCTTTGCGATTTGCAAATTCTGGCCTTTCTCTTTGATTGCATTCTCCAGTTTCATAAGTTACTCGCAGTAAAAATCTGAATTTGGTTGCTTGGAAACAACTTAAAATACACAACACCTTTGTAATACCACCAAATTGACAAACATCATCCTTTTCCAGATGTAATTTAGCTTTCGATAGGATTTGTGCTGGTTCATCATAATTTTACCATGATGTTTTTCGATTGTTGTAGACAACCTATTTTTCATCACAAGTAATAATTCGTTTAAAAAAAGTATCGATTGTATTACGTTTAAAATGCGTATCGCAAATATTGATTCGTTGCGTTTTAAATGATTTTTTTAAAATTAATGGAGAACCCAAATATAAAGCTTCCTTACGGAGTCCAAGACATCGTATGCGATTTTCAGTTATCGTGTGTGATTCATGTAGCTCTTTTGCAAACTCTCGCAGAGTTATATAATGATTCGACTCAATTATGGTTTTAATTTTGTCATCATCAACTGCAGAAGGTCGGCCAGAATGTTAATCCTCTTCATGTGAAAAATCTCCAGAACAAAATTTTTCAATAAAATCTGACGCTCTGTTAATCAATAAAATCAATAAAATCTGACGCTCTGTTAATCAATAAAATCAATAAAATCTGACACTCTGTTAAGTTATCAAGACCATAAATTTCACACTCAGTCTCTTTCTTTCCTTTATGAAAGTAAAAAAAAGTAAAATATGTTGAATGTGTTCAGTTTTGCATCTCATATTAAAATTAACCATAAACTAACAGTTGTAAACATAAATACAAGGAATTTATTTCTATAGAAGCTAAAAGAGTCAGCTGAAAAAAAAAAGTAAGATTCACAGAAGAATAACAAAACGAACATAACGCTATATATTTGTGAAAACCGAAATTACTTTCTTGCCACTCCAATATTATACATATTGTATGTAAAATTCTAATAGTATGGAAACAAGGAAGGAACTATTAAAATTTTGTAACATTTAACGATTCCTTCATTATTTTCATTCTACTGCAATTTAACATGCTACGAAAGATTTTGAAAGTGACTATCGTTTGGAACTACTTATGAATTTTTCAAAATAAAAAATTGTTATTCACTTAAAATGTAAAATATAATTATTTAAAATCGCATGGTCTTAGAATCTCAACAACAGTATTTCTAAGATTGAACAAAAATGATTACTTAGTAAGCAAATATAACATGATTTCAAATGAAATCAGAGGTGTCCGCCGATAACATCGCGGCAAAAACATCGCGGACGAAAACGTCGCGGAGAAAACAACGCAATGCGAAAACGTCGTGCTACAAAACATCGTGGGAGAAAACATCGCAAAGAGAAAACATCGCAGTTCTAAAACATCGCGGTACAAAATATCGCCGTCGAAAATAAAGCAGTTCAAAAACTTCGCAGTTTAAAAACATCGTCGTCGAAAATATCGTGGTAAAAAATAAAGTATCTACAAATCATCGCATGACGATAACATCGCAGATATGCTTTTTTCAGGTTTTAATAATTGTAAATGGATATTCCCATAATGATTTGTGAGCGCAAGATGTAAAGAAGGATAATTTTTACTTTCACATTTTTTTTTATTAACTAATAAATTTTTGCTGAAAAAGTAAGAAGAAACTTAAGCATAGAAAACTAAATGCAACTTATACATTATACTTTTCATGAAAAATTACCAGTGAAAACTTTACAAAAACTGATTTATTAATGGCCTTTGTTAGTTAACTATGTCGGTTTAAAATTCTATTCAATGCTATAAATTGCATTAATTTTCTATGCTTAAGTTTCTTTTTTATTTTCTCAGCAAAAATTTATTGATTAATAAAAAATATGAAAGTAAAAATTATCCTTCTTTCCATCTTGTGCTCACAAAATATTACGGGAATATCCATGTATAGTTATTAAAGCCTGAAAAAAGCATGTTTGCGATGTTATCGTCATGCGATAATTTGTAGATACTTTATTTTTTACCACGATATTTTCGACGACGATGTTTTTAAACTGCGAAGTTTTTGAAGCGCTTTATTTTCGACGACGATGTTTTGTACCACGATGTTTTAAAACTGCGATGTTTTCTCTTTGCGATGTTTTCTCCCACGATGTTTTGTAGCACGACGTTTTCGCCTTGCGTTGTTTTCTCCGCGACGTTTTCGTCTGCGATGTTTTTGCCGCGATGTTTTCGGCTGTAACCGAAATCAGAACATAAGCATAAGTGTGATACCTGCGAGACAAACTTTCTTTAATTTTTTCTTTACATTACTTACTATCTTAGGATATTAATTGGTATTATTGTCTTCCAACGCATCAGTTCCATTATGACGGCTTCAGTGTATGGCATTTGGCGATGATCCTCCCAGGTAGGAAGGCGTTCTCGCGAAATAACTTCATCAATCTCAGTCTGAACTTGCTTCTGAACATCTGGATAAGCTGCCATAGTTAGCAGCAACCATTCGAGTGTCAAGCGAACAGTCTCACTTCCCGCACCGAAGAAAGTTCCAACCATATCCGTTAGAACTGGCTCTGCATAAACAAAATATTTTAACTGAAACTGTAGAAAGAAACTGTTAATCCTGTCTAATGTGAAAATTTTGTTTTAAATTTATATGACGCTTAACTTTATCAAAGACCGCTTTCGTTTACGTTTTTATCGTAAGGAACTATACATGTTTTAAGCCTTATTATTTTTAGCTTACTTCTAAAATGTTTGTGCAGAATTACTAAAGCAAGAGGAAAAATCATAGATTTATTGGAAAGATAAAAATGAAATATTTTATTATATTATTAATTATTAATTTTAATACGCGAAGCGAATTGATGCTAAGCAAATTTATCAATAAACAAGCTATATATTTTAAATTATTTTATCTATTTCACCAAGGAGGTTAAAATAAACGAAGTAAGCTTCCTCTGTAGGCCTCGAGCAATGAAAATGAAGTCATGAAATATCATAGTATGACGTTACGACTTATCATGGCACACTGCCATAGGCGAGCTTCTGGTTGGTTTTGTTTACGTTTTAATTGGTGCTGTCTTAATGTTAGCTTTCATCATTCAATGTTTATCAATCCCCCGTTCTAATTTTAATACTTAACAGAAATGATTTTCTTCTTAGTGCATAGAAGAATCGCAAGGATAACTGTTTCAAACTGTACAAAATCTAGGTATGGAAATGTGAAAATTTTAGCTGAAGCATAGAACACCTAGAACATGGTAAAACCTAGAACTAGTATAAGTTTCAATGACATTTTACGCAAATTATGCCTAAAGACACTTTTCAGCTTCCGGACGTTGATATTTGTTCTCAAATTCGGTGAAATTTTATTTAACAATATGTTTAGTACTCTTATCTACACGCTGCAAGGCGGCTATCATGAGTTGTGACGTCACGTTATTGCGATTTCCTTGGCTTCATTTTTGTGATGTCGTGCTTACTCCATCTGTTCTAACCTCCTTGTATTTCTCTATAAACTACTGAAGTTACTTAAATGTGCTATGCCCTTATTAAATTTAATTAAATGTTGTATATTAGGAATAAATCAGTTTTGGATTCACAAGGGCTTGTGATTTTGATAAGGCATTTCATATTATTTTACCAGTAATTTATTATCTAATAATAAAATTAAAATCTAAATATGAGCATCCTTTCCCCATCCAAACTGAGTAACTTTATCAGTGCGAGACATGTATTTGGTTCGCTAACCAAACACTGGAAAACTCCTAAAGCGCATATATCTTTTTGTACTAATACATTAAAGTTAAAATTGATTTATTGCTGTCCATCGAAAGACGTAATAAATACAAATATTCTCTTTTTATTTTAAGTAATAATTTAATTACTATAATGTAAACTAATACAGAAATCGTGGAGGTTTATGAGCCCACCAGCGGCCGAGCGGTAAAGTCGCTGAACACTGGTAGTTCGGTCCGAGGTTCGAATCCCGCGAACGGGCTGGCTGCATGGGTGTTTTCGTGGTTTTCCCCATGTGTAACGTGTATACGAGCCAGTTTCCCTTAGAAAGTCCTCCACGAAGGCATCCCTCCCCTTAGGCAGATAGCCCTAGTGTGCTTTGCCAAAATTAAATACACACATACACACGTGGAGGTTTATGTTAGGAAAATACAAAAGTCTTGTGTTTAGAGTATAGATTCAAATAATTTTTGTTACGGAACATATAAGTTTAAGTACATCGCTCTAAAACATTCAACTAAAAATTTCAGTTTGAAAATTTAATTTTCAATTAATTCATATTTTTAAATAACATCTTAAAATCATACACTATAAAAAATAGAAGATTTAGTCGTGTAGTTTTATTTTTAAAATTGTAATTAGAAATATGTAAACCTCCAGGTATTTAAATTTATATCAAGTTTTAATTCAGTCACTTACAACTATAATATAATCTACATAATTTTGAATTAATTTCAGAATTTTGTCTTTAATTATTATTCTACCAATGCAAATGTCTTTGTTGAGGGGTTTTATTTGGGATGAAATTTGTCTGTTCATTAGGCTCTTCTAATCCTTTCACTTCAGTATCCATTCTATTTGTGAAAAGAAAAACAATACAGATCTTTCGAAATTATTGCTGAGAAACTTCAATGTTGATTATTGTAGATTCATTATAGATTCATTTCAAAGTACTAAGCATTTTAGATACATTGAAGACGCGTAATAAAAATCAAACTTGCAGCATAGGTAGATTTACACATTCCTTTTTATTTAGTTGACCAAGCATTTCAATAAGAGAATATTAAATAATTGGGAGCCATAACGCCTATTTTTGGATATTTAAATCTTCACCGTTACATTTTAAAAGTATAATATTGAAGAGAGCAAAGAGTTAACAGGTTTTGGAGAAGCGCAGAGCAAATGCGATATATGTAAAGACAAAAACTTAGATCGGAATGAATTAATCCGGTTTCGATAGTATTTTTATTGGTTTATAATTCTGAAATTATTATTGACTATTTTAGTCGCAGATCACAAACCGTCTGCGGCATCAGCATGATGTAAAAACCATATGACATTGCTCTTAATTTTGAATGGTTCAGTTTAATAAGTTTTATTATAAGTAATAACTATTTTTATAATAGAAAGGGAAATACTCAAACTAAAATAAAGAATTAAGAAGCTGTTGCAAATTAAAGTTGAAATTTTGATTTACATATTTTTTTATCTTTCATAGATATTTCGTTTATATTCTTTTTAGTCTAATCTGAATATTATTTCTGAATTTTCTTTCAATTTTTACTTTTTTCACTTTTCAATTTTTATTTTATATATATCGCTGATCCAAGATAACCAACCTAAAGCAAGTGAAATCTCCCATATCCGGTTTATCTTAGGCCATCCAATATAATATCGCCTGCCTTACAGTTGTGTTATTTGCTTGTTTTGGATTCGGTTTTTCTTAGCCAACTTATGTGATACTGTGTATAATGTAGAAAAATATTCTCGAGAATTTCCTAAGGTTTTAATTTTGAGTAAAAGCAATTAATTCCGTTATAAAATATTACAAATATTTTCTTCTTAATTTTTTAATTATTATCCCAATAAACAAGAAGAGAACACATTTAAAAATTAATAAGAGAACACATTTAAAAAAGCTAATTGAATAAAATTAACTGCAAAAAATATAAAGTGTGATGAAAATCAAAATTGCTGTTAATTAATTAGCAAATGTATAATTCCAAAAATATAGGATAAATTAAGCCAAGCTTTTTCTCAAGGGATTAAATAGACTTGACTGAGTGAATCTTAAAGGTCATTTCTATAACGTTACATTCAGATGAAATTGAACCATAATTTGGAAATCTTTCATATAAATGGTCAATTAAGTAATTAATACCTAAATATATCTGAAAAACAAAAATTAGTGAAATAAAAGTTTTTTTACTGAGTTGCAAAGCCAAACAATTAAAACATCACAGGAAACAAAAAATTAGAATGATGAAAATACCGAAAAAATCAATAAAAAATCCATAAAAAATAAACAGTAGATTGCTAATTTAACAATATGATACGGGTAATCCGACGAAGATTAATTTGCGAACGAGAAAAAGCTAAATTAGGCTTGATCAAGTTGTGTTGACTGCCGAAACAGCAAATCGGAAATGTGGGATGGATTTGGTCGGTGAAATTAAAAACTAATAAACATTTGGACGAGTTTGTTTAATGACTCCTCCATGGTAAATATGTGACAGTATTAGGTAAAAGCAAAGAAGTCTGAAATGAGGGGTGTTGAAATGTCAAAGTAAAGAAACAGAGCATGTAAATAAAACTTCAAAAGGCTTAATTTTATTCATATTTTTCAAAGCAAATTCCAAATTCCGGTGCCCAAGTTCTGGTGGAGGATTACGTTATTAAAATTTGATACCTCTAAGTACCGTCGTTTTTTCACAACGCGAGAAACATACATATCATGCAGATTCTTCATTATTTAATTTCTTTAAATCATAATACAGAGCGATAATATCTGGTGGCAACAATTTGAAAAGTGAAACAACGCTTAATGTTGTTTCGAAACTAATAGTCCTTCTGGGCTACTGCCCCTTCTGGCTTAATAACTCATATTATTTCGTGCAGTTCCTTCTCCTTTTTTTTATGTCTCGTAGAACTTCATTCTGATGTTTGATATCTTAATTTTTTCATTATCCAAATTAAAATAAAACAGTTTTAGACAGGGCTTGGTTAATCTTCAACGCAGTTAATCAAGAGTATATTTTATATTTACATAATTCAATGTACAATATCGGCAAGAAAAATCTACAGCCATATTGTTTTAAATATGGAATAAAAATAAAACATAACTGAGTGTCAGTGATAATTTAGCACATAACAAATATAACAAACGTTTCAGATTTTATGCAATTTTATTAGTTTTTATCATTAATAATTCGTTGTTTAGGGTTCGTAATCAAATAAGAAAAGAAAGTCCATAAAATAAAATATCAATATTATTGCTCATAACACCTTTTTAAAAAATTTGCTATTATAAAATAAGCAGGAATTGCATTTAAATCTATAAGTTACTTTTTACTGAAGAAATTATATTAAGACTGCACATAAGCAGATGAGAAAAATACATAAATAAGATCATACTTACTGCAAAATGCTGGATCATGTCTTTTACGAATTTCGAGCAAATATCCATCGATATAATCCCGAATGTCAGCTTCATTTAGCGTTTTTTCGTGCTGCTCTACTTCCTTACTGCAAAATTAATAATTGTTGAGAAATATTTTTATAAAATTGTCTAAAAAACTATCATCTCTATCCAAAAATTTTTTAACTTTGAATGCACAAAAGTATCATTAATCTTACAAAACATATGCAATAATTGTTTTTATTTTTCCCTCAAAAGCTGACTCTTAAATTTTCACCTACAAAGAAACGAGAATCATCAAAATCAAAACATTTACGGGTGCAAGGAAGATTTTAATTTATCCACATTTACTTAGAATACTGCAAGATTTTTCAGTTAATCTTAAATACAAGAGTACATATGTTTTTTTCAAAAAATAAGAATATGGCAAATTTTTATTAGAAGTATATTTACCGTATCCATAAAATTCCTTTTACCCAGCCTTTACTTCCGCAATCTTTGGTAGCATATGTATACTTTCAGTTACAAAATATTTTAAATGATGCAAAGATTCATGTTTTGGTGTTTTTACATGTAAAAGCTTCAACAACCACGACTCCACAGCATTTTTTGTGTCATCGTCAGATCTAAAGCACTTGCCACAAGCTCGCGCTTCATGTGCAGGAACAAGTGATAGTCGGACGGCGCCAAGTCCGGGCTGTACGGCAAGTGATCGAACTGCTCCCAATGAAACTGTCGAATTAACGATCGAGTGACACCAGCAGTATGGGGCCGAGCATTGTCATGGAGCAACAAATTCCTTTACTGAGCATTCCTCTTCGTTTGTTTTGAATGGCACGCCTTAGCTTTGTTAAAGTCTCACAATATCGTGCCGCATTAATGGTTTCACCTCTGGGAAGAAATTCAGTAAGCAAAACGCCTTTCCTATCCCAGAAGACAGTGCACATGATTTTTTGTGATTACATTGTCACTTTGAACTTTTGTTTTTTCGGAGAATGAGTGTGTCTCCACTCCATCGATTGTTATTTCGATTCTGGTGTGAAATGACACACGCAAGTTTCATCCCCTGTCACAATTTGGTTTAAAAAGTTTTCTCCCTCATCACTGTACCACGTGAGAAACGTCAGGGCACTACAAGTCGCTTTGTTTTGTGAACATCAGTGAGCATTTTTGGAACCCATCGGGAACACAGTTTCCGATAATTCAAGCGGTCAGACACAATTTCGAACAAAACAGTACGTGAAATTTGTGGAAATGCCTCTGAAAGAGTTGTCATTGTGAAGCGCCCGTTCTCATGAATTGCTTCATCAACTTTCCTTACCAAATCATCGGTGACAACAGAAGGCCGACCACTCCGAGCCTCAGCGTGGACATTTGTTCGACCTGCATTAAACATTCTTACCCACTTTCTCACCATTCGATAACTTATCGCGTATTCACCGTAAACTTCTGTCACTTGACGATAAATTTCGGCCGGTTTAAAATTCCTCGCGTTCAAAAATTTAATCACGGCACGAATCTCACAGTCAGCGGGAGAACTAATTGTCTTAAACATTTTGAATGTGCACAGCAAACTGAAAACACAACATAGAGCAACCAAAATGGCGACAATTGAAAGTCAGTGAACAAGAAAGATTAGTGCGCATGCGTTGGACGCCTACCACAGCGCTGCGACGGCGCTAGAATGAAACGGTACTTAGTTTCCGAATACGCTACGTATGTGTTAGAGTGTATGTTAGCTTAGCGATGTAAAATTAATTGGACATTACTATCCTCCATATTTGTACGAAAATATGTATAATCTTATCGAACTTTTGGAGTAACTATTCATTTGAAAAACTTGCAAAACAAGTTTCTGTTTGAATAGCAATTATCGTTACCGCTAATATTAAGAACGATTAACCTTCGACACGTAAAATATAATAAGCACTATCAAAGTTAAACTCACTCTACTAATGAGTTAAATTTAAATAAATTTAAGGAAACTTAAGCCAATGTACGTACTTTACATAATCCCTAAAAATCTTGTTCACTTTTGAAAGAGAGCTCTTGCCTCCAAGATGCAAAAAAATTAGTATTTTTGCAAGCCATGGAAAAAAGATTTGCCATGCAACTTGGCCGGCTTGCCTTGCACTTTCTGTGATGCAGTAATCTAACAACTTGCGTTTTGGGTGGTCATATGGTAGCCGGTAACCAAAGATTAACATAGCAATGTTGTTGGACATACTTGAGGCCAAAAGGGGTCTCACTTCTGTTGGTTTCTCTCCAGTTTTCTCAAAATGGTCTAACAAATCCATGATTTCTTCCTGTAAATAAATTAATAAACCTTAATATTCTTTGTTTGATTCTCTTAAGAAATATAAAAATATTCAGGCCTTTCAGAATATGCATTAATAAAATATAAACAAGAAATGGTTAATTTCGAAAGGTTTCGCTGTACGAATAATAATACTTTACATAACTTTGGAGATCATTATTAAATTTCTGAAGTCAGTATGTGAATCAGAACAATAATAATGGTTTAAAAACCCAATAAATCAATCAGGATTTGCATAGAATCGGGCAATAAAGGTGTGATCTTGAGAGAAAAGTGACACGCAACTTCAATAATACTACGCTTTTAACCTTGATAGAATGATTAGGACGGTTTGTCTGTTCCGTTAAGAAATATAAAAATATTCAAGTGTTTCAAAATGTGCATTGATAAAACATAAACAAGAAAAGATTAATTTCGCTGCATGAATAATATACGTTACATTCCTTTGGAGATCACCACTAAAGTACTGACGTCAGCATGCAAATCAAATCAATCACAATTGTACACACACACACACACACAAAAAAAAAAAAAAAAAATCGATCAGGATTTGCATAGAGTCGGACAATAAAGGTGATCTTGAGAAAAAAGTTATATGCCCTTCATTATGTCAGTTAATATTACGCTTTTAACTTTGACAGAATGGTTAGTACGGGTTGTTTATTATTTGGATACTGACAGAAGGTACAGTAACGTTAGAAAGATATCAGTAATTTGAATTTTAGTGAGATTTTAGGTTTCAGTCCAACCAGTTGTCTTTTTATAAGCGTCACACTCGTTCAGACAGCAATACTCGAAAATTCACATTGAACACCATGGCGTAGATCGGGAAGTGTAGTACGTAATATGGGTTGTCTTTTCTTTGGATATTTCACCGACATTGTCATGTTCTTAGAAGGTACTGTGAAGGCAGAAAAATACCAGTTCCTTGAAACGTATGTGAAATCTTATAATTTAGCATTTCATCAAGCTTTTCTTTATGTATGTGAAACTCTCATCCCTTCAAAGGAAATATATTGAAAGGCTACATGTCCAACATTTTATTTCTCTGGATCATAGTGCAATATAAAAATCGTTGAGATGACGTTGGAAGTGTTATCTCTACCAAGTCTGTCTCCTCAAAGTTCTCTCCAGGAGCTGTAAACTTCTTTTTTGCTTCTTCTACAAGGATGGTAGCAATTACTCTCTGCTATAATGGATTATCTGATTAAGAGGTGAATAATTTATGCAAAATTTGTGTCAGTGTCAGAAGAACTACATTCCCTATTAACAATCTGTTTTTTTAATGAAAACGTAAAATATATGTTGAAGATTACAAAAAATTCTGAAAAAAAAAAACATTTTTATTGTAGTACTGAATATTACAAAAATCCTGAAAGTATCAAACATTTTTATTGTAGTTCTCATGAATAAATCATTTAACTAAATATTTTCAGTACTTCCTTGGAAAACCTAAAATAAGCTAATGTATAACTTTATAAAATATAGTTGATTTTTTGTTCCATACTTAATTTTTGGAGGGTAATGTATGTTATATGTACGCGTAATGCTTCATTTGTTGAATTTTCTGAATTGTTTGCATTATAGAATTTTCTCATGAAAAGCAGTTGAACAGCTATTACATATATCATTCAACAGTAAATTTAAAAGTGAAACAAACTGAGGTATGGGCATACATATATGAAGGAAAAATATCAAAAGCTGAATTTTACACATTTTGAAATTCATCTACTATGAGTAACAACCAGGAAAAGAATAATCTTAATCAATTTCTATTCATTTCAAATTATTCTCAGATATCTACTTATAAGGAGCTATAATCACAAGTCATTTTTATATTATATATTAGATTTCAATATTTTCGCTTTACTTTATATAATAAATTATTAAAAACAAGAGTAACCAAGATATCTCTTGCGTTATCGGAGAGATCTGTACTCTTCGTTGCAGTGATTGTAATGCTGCGCTGTCTTTGAAACACAAAAGGAGAAAGTCGCCTGAATAAAAAGGCTTAGGAGGCTCTCATTAATTAAAGCCTTGTATTACAGATGCGGGTGTATCTTAATTTTTAATGTTAAATTTTCAGGTGAGCTGCTCAGTTTTAAAACGACATTGTATTTAAGCACTTGTGACCTTTATGAGTTCTTCCATTCGTGGTTTTCCGAATCCCAAATCTCGAAACATCTGCAGTGAAAATCTTCTCTGCTCTATCCAAGGTAGTCCATTGAAAGCTTCAGTCTCTGTAAAAATTAAATAAATAAATTGAAATAATTAAAATTAAAAAGCTTACACTTTTTTGTTTTGAATGTTACGAATCAATATGGAAATGTTGCATTCAAACTAAAACTCCTTTTACATGGTTTAATGTTTTTTATCCGGCTTTTTTATTTAAAATTCGAACATTTTGTTTTATTAAATATACTTTTATATAAAATGAAAGGATTTCGATTAGAGATAAAAATTCTTCCCGCAATATGCAAGGTATTTTCTCCCTCCTTTGTGGTGTAAAGGGAATCCCGTAGAAATATTTTACATTTTTCACGTTTCCTGCTTCGACAAAACTAATGACTCTGCAGTTGGGGCTAAATTAAAAAGCGATGGACGATAGTTCGTCACCATCAGAATTTAGCGTTTGGCTCCCCTCCTCCCCAGTCGCCCGTTAAGTGAGAGATAAAGTAAGGTATTTACTCCCCCCCTTGTCTTCGTTGTGTAATTGAAAGTACATCCAGCTGGCCATCGGGAGATCCAGAGTTCAAGTACCGGCAACAACACTGCACAATTTCATGCTTCCTGCTTTAACTGTAAGAGTCATTAGGTTTTAATAACTCTACAAATATATTTGAGTTCTCAATAAGAATGATTTTCCCCTCGTTAAGCCAATTTTATCTAAATCATTGCTGATTACAAACTTCAAACTTCTACAGAAATTCATATAAATTTGTGAGTGATTTGTTTAAATTGGCACAAATTTGAATAAGCATGAAAAAACAAAAAAATCTCCGTGTCTTGTTGTCTCGTATGTAACAAAGCAAACAGTACTTACCTTTCCTTGCAACCATATTCTTCACTATTGGACTTAAAGTCTGTAGAGTCATTAAGCTTATTCGGAACAGGAAAGATGGAAAATGTTTTGCATCTCCCTTGTTTCCCTTGTGTTGTTTTTTAACTGTAAATTAATTTTACTTCATTATTTTAATCCTTAATTTGCTATCTTCAATGCATATGAATTGCATTGACTTTAGTTTTAGCATCATGCCCATCTCATATTTTGATTTAAACTTATTTATTTTACCATATGCTCAGTTTTGCTGTAATATTTTCCATTCGTTATGGTGTGCTGTGCAATTTATAATATAGTAAAATTAAGTTGTATGTCATATACTCGTTTGTCATGTGTTGGACGTATATCAATATATTACAATTGTTTAGAGCATTAGATTGCTTACTGTTCCTTACGTTGATTATTTCCTGATCCCAATCATTGTACTCTTGGTGCTACTTTGGTAGACGGTTGCACGGATTTTGGCGATTTTTCTTTTGGCGAGTAATAGTAATACAACTTATGATAAACCCATTGCTGGATAAGTTATTTATGGTAACCGATACTTTGTTATCATTTTATTTAAAAAATAATGTGTTTTATTGTGCATAAATTCCATGTTTCAAATATTATTTATGGCTTCTAAATATTAAAAATCAATTTAATTTTGCATTTTTATTTGAAATAAAAATTTTATTGTTTATGATATTTTATGAAATTTTATGTTGTGGATGGTGTAATCAATGACGTCACCTCACTTTAAAAGTAATTGGTTTTAATATGTATAAATTTAATCTAATGTTTTAAACATTATTTATGGCTGTTAAATATTAAAATACAATTTAATTTTGCATTTTTTAAAAAATGATTTTATTATGTATGAATTTTTTAATTTTAAATCTAGGCGTGATGTAATAAGCTCTCTGATTGGTTATAGAATATTTGTGCATTAACGAGCTGTAATCAGCTCCCTCATTGGTTACTGAAAATTTGTGCATTTTCGCGCCGTTTTAAAATTCAATTCATATCATCGAATTCCTTCAAAGATGTTCTCTAAATTATGATTCCGATTTTTTTGGTGGTACTTATCAATAAACAACAGGTTAAATGACACAAAAAAATGTAAGTACATATTTTTCATTTATTTTATAATTGTATACTTCAATTTTTGTTAAAAAAATTAATACACTATTTTCAAAAATTGCTGAGATAATTATTGTCCATATGTTTTAATGTTAATTATATTCTATATAACGTATTTTAAAGTATTTGAATTTAGTAATATTCTAATTCTTTTAAATGTTGTGTAGGGTTTATATTTATTTTTACTAACATTTATTTTAAGTTTAAACTATCTTTCCTGTCAAGCCTTACTTTCCCCTGGAACTGCCAATGCCAGAATATGTAAATTTGAGTAGAACGCGCAAGGATTCAAATTATCAGCGGAAGTATTATGATTTAAATAGAAGGAAACGAGTTCGGTGTGAGATTCTTACTTAGCGAGCGCGGAGGTAGTTAGCGAGAATTGAAGAACCCCGCGTTGCGGCCTATGTGCTTGGCGGGAAGTAGTGGTAATCGTTCCAGTGAGCTTCAAGTCTGCTGAATTAGCAGCGGTATTGTAAAACGCGGTGAGTTAGTTATTTTAGAGAACCTCGTAGTTAGAATCTTGTCTTTAGTTTCTTTTCAGGTTATTTTTATTTGACTGCCGAGTTGGCACCGTCTGTAAGCGTCAAGAGAACGCAATTGTAATTTATTACGTTGAATAAAAAGGGACTTAAACCCTTCACAAGGCTCTATCTTTTATACAAGTTTTCACAGTCACCTCTTGGTTGCGTGCAAGTTGGAGGCGTGCAACGTTATATTGGCGCCCGAACAATTATCGAACTGAAATGGCCGAAAACTGGATGGAAGCCGCTGGACAACACCAAGAAATGACAACTCAGTTAGAAGGATTTGGATACCTGGTCCAGACTTTGAGAGCATCAATCAAGCCAAACGTCTATTTCGACGGAAAAAATTCGGTGGCGGTATTTCTCGAAGGTCTAGAAAACCACTTTCAGCTCTACCCTGTGCCTGAAAGACAAAACGTTGCCATCGCCACACCAGCACTAAGAGGACAGGCCGCACTATGGTGGAAAAATATAGGCAAATTTCTTCTAGGTGAATTTGGAAGCCCGACGTATACATTTGAAAATTTCAAAAAATCGTTAGTAAAGGCCTTCCCCATAGTGAAAGATCGCGCACGGCTGGAAGCCGAACTATATAGTTTCTATCAACGGGATACAGCACAATTGACGGACTTTATTTTACGAAAAATCAAGCTAACGGATATGCTGTATGGAAAAAAACCCGATGCGGAGATAATTGAAATAATATTACCAAGATTGTTACCCGCTGTCCAAGACTACTTTGAAATTAGAAACCCAAGAACATTGCAGGAACTCTTCGAATTGGCGGTGAAGTTTCAAAATCGCAGAATCGCGGAAAGAGCGAGAGGGGAAACATATTCTCAAAGTACCCGAAGGAAGGAGGAAACCAGAAATGGAAATCGCTCGTATGGGGGAAAGAACTATCAAGCTAACGCATCGAAACTCGAAGGTCAAGGCCCAAAAAGAAAATTTGAAAATAAACATCCGCGTACCCAGAAGACACAGATTGAAAGGAAAGCTTTAAACGACTAGAGGGGCCTGTGAAAGGGAGGGTCCAGACCCCGGAAGTTTTAAAAAAACCCTCAAATAGACATTTAAACACGGTCATCGTAAAAAACTCACAGCTACCAATTATACAAGTCCTGGTTGGCGATGTACCAGTAGAAGCCCTCATAGATACAGGAGCAGAAGGAAATTTTATGAGTGAAAATTTCTTCAAAAAGAATTTTTATAGGATACGACTATTTAAAACCAGAAATACGGAAATTATAGCGGCGCAAGGAAAAACATGTCACTGCATCGGGAAATTATCATTAAACTTACAGGTAAAAGAGGAAAATCTCAAGGTATTAATTTTTGTGCTGAAAGACCTACAACACTCTCTTATTTTAGGTATGGACTTTTTAAGGGCCGCGAGGGCCAAATTAAATTTTCAAGATAGTTCCGTGGTGTTGGAGATGGACCAGAGGGTGGTGGAACCTGTGGAGACACCTGAATTGGACCTTAGCCATCTGAATGACCAGGAAAGTAAAGCAATACAGCAAGTGGTGAGTAATTTTTCTCATTTGTTTTCAGAAAAACCAGGAAACTGCCAAATCGTGACTCACAAGATTCAATTAAATGCCGAAAAACCTTGTAGGACTAAACCGTATCGTTATGATAAATAAAAAGACCTAATCATCGAAGAACATATTCAGGAGATGTTAAAGAATAAAATAATAACGCCCATAAATAGTGAGTACGCTAGTCCAGTCGTACTATGTAGGAAAAAGAACGAGTTTCCTCCTTCGGATAAAAGGGCTTGGAGGTTTGCTATCGATTACAGAAAACTAAATAGTATTACAAAATTTCCAGTTTACCCTTTGCCGGTTATAGACGAGATCATTAGACAGATCAAATCGACAAGATATATGTCTACTTTGGACTTAACGTCTGGCTACTATCAAATAGCTATGAGACCCGAAGATATACATAAAACCGCGTTTATAACAAAATCAGGCACTTATGCATTTTTACGCATGCCCTTTGGGTTGTGTGGGGCCCCATCAACATTCCAGAGAGCTATGGACATTGTTCTAAAGCCTGTCCTAGGAAAATCAACTTTAATTTATCTAGATGATATAATTATAACGAGTAGTACGTTGGAACAACACATTAATGACCTCGAACAAGTTTTTAAATTATTAAAAGAGGCCGGTCTTACAATTAACGCCTCAAAATGCAAGTTCGCAACTAAAGAACTTAAATATCTCGGTTATAAAATTTCGCAAAAGGGTATAGAAACGCAAGATTCAAAAATAAAAGCTATTAAGAATTTCCCACCGCCCAACACCGCCAAGAAACTTTCGTCTTTCCTTGGATTATGTTCTTACTATCGATCTTTCATAAAAGATTTCGCTAATATTGTTGAACCACTCTTAGTAATCAAAAGAAAAAAGAGTAAATTTACGTGGACAGCGGAAGCTAACACAGCTTTTGAAAGATTAAAAGAAGCGCTTATTAATGCCCCTGTTTTAAAATTCCCTGAGGGGGACGAAAACCTGGAAATTGCAGCAGATGCGTCAGACTATGCGGTGGGTGCGGTTCTTATGCAAAATAACCATCCGCTGGCATTTTTTAGTAAAACATTGAATCAGACACAAAGGAATTATACAGCTACAGAAAGAGAAACATTAGCCGTATTAATGGCTGTACACAAATTTCGAGTTTATTTCGGCAAATCGCCAGTAACAGTCTTTTCGGATCATGCGGCTGTTGGTAGACTTTACTCGGGGAAAAATCTAACGCCCAGGTTAATAAGATGGGCTTTAAAGCTCCATGAATATAATATCACAATAAAATATAAACCGGGTAAGGAAAACAATGTAGCTGACGCACTTTCTCGTATAAAACTGGACGACGAAGGAAATGAACTTAAATGCGCTGTGTTGACTTCAAAAATTTTAGATTCTAGAGATACGGTTATTACTGAACTGAAAGCTGATTCTGAATTTGGAAATATCTATGCTTATTTGAAAGACCCCGAAAGCTTTGAGCATACAGATATCGATGCGATAAGAAATAGAGCAAAAAAACTATGAAATAATAGATAATTTATTATTCTATACGAAAACAACAAACGAAAATCTTGAGTATAAGCCAGTCATCCCAGCCTCGCTTCGATTAAGCATTTTGAAGGAGTTGCACGAAAAAAAAACAGCGGGCCACCTAGGGGTCAGAAAGACTTTAAAAAGGGTACGCGAGGCGGTATATTTCCCGCAATTATACAAAATAGTAATGGCGTATGTCAGGTCCTGCAATCAATGTCAGTTAATGAATGATATTAATTACAGCCCGGCCGGGTACTTAAATAGCATTCGCGCTACATTTCCGAATGAAATTTTAGGCATAGATCTCCTTGGTCCCTTCCCCCAGAGCGTGTTAAATAAAAATCGTTTTCTTTTAGTAATAGTAGATCATTTTTCAAAATGGATAGAAATTGTTCCACTTAAACGCGCGTCAGCCAAAACAGTCGCAGATGCATTCTTACACAGATACATTTTAAAATACGGTGCACCGATAAAAGTCATTAGCGATAACGGAAAACAATTCATTAGTCAAATATTTGAAAACATATGCAATGGACCTGGCATACGCCATATCAAAATGGTTCCGTATAGACCACAGGCTAACATAGCAGAAAGAGTTAATAAAAACATAGTAAAAATAATTCGCAGTTACGTGAGCACACATCACAAGCGCTGGGATGGCTACATAAATGAATTAGCTTATGCTTTAAGAACGGCACATCATGATACTACGGGAAAAACTCCAGCAGAATTATTCTTAGGCAGAAAGTTAATTACGCCTTTAGATAAATTATTCTTTGTGCAACAAAGAGAGCAGGAGTTTAAACAACAAGATGTGCAAAAGTTGATTGATCAGGCGCTTAAAACCTCGGATACGGCAAGAAATAGGCAGAAACTTTATTATGATAGAAAACGCCGTGAAGCAGATTTTAAAGTTGGGGATAAAGTATTGAAGCGGAAATTTTCTTTATCAAGTGCCCCAGACAATTTTATGGCAAAGCTAGCTCCAAAGTTTGAAGGCCCCTATGTAATTCAGGAAATCAAAGGGGTAGTCTTATATCTTAAGAACGAGAGAGGGGAAATCTGTAAAGCAAGTCCCGACCAGGTGAAAAAATACTATAATCCAAATGATTTTGAAATCCTTAAAAGTTTCTTGCAGGACTCAAGTCTAAACGAAATAGAAGGGCCAGAGACTACAACAACTATTCCACCACCCAAGAAACAGAGAACTGAAGAGAGACCTAGCACTTCTACAACCCGGACGTCGGTATCAAAAAGAAAAAATGATTTTCAAACTCCGGCGTTTAAGAAAAACAAAAATACAGATGAACCGGGTAAAGAAACCGTGGTAAAGAGAAAAACACCACCTACAAAGGATAGCAGGAGAAATTACACATCAAGGAGAACGCGCACACGGCCACAGAGTCAGGCGCCAGCAAGGCCGCCGTTCCGGAAACTGAAACGCCAGCAGGAGGCACAAAAATACGAGGAACAGAAGAAATTCAAGAAGGACTCCAGACCGGAGGACGTCAAGACCAGCCGTCCCAGGCAGAAACGGAAAGGCCAACAACCAGACGATTACTCCGTCAAGAGGCCAGCATGTAGAGGACGCAAAAGAAAAAGCAACGTGGACGACACTCGGAGATCAATAAGGAGAAGATTGACATCCATGAAACCTCTAACTTGGGATCAATTTTGCCAAAAACGGATGACGGAGTTTCAAGCATCGAAAACTCAAAGATAAGTTAAAACCTTCTATAATTTTTTTTCTCTTTTGTTCCGAAATGTTATGCATAAGTACGAAGTTCTATGTTTTGACGAAAGTCAATATGTCTCGGTTGAGACTTAGTTTTGTTTTACTTTATTTAGCTAAGACAAAAGTATTATTTTCTTTAAGTGTAAAAGCTAAAAACAAGCATTTTCTGTTGGTCGAAAGACTAATTCTGTTATGTTAAAGCCAAAAATTGGCCGAAGATAAAAATAACTTCGTATTCTTCTATTAATAAGAATTTTACTTTCAGTGCCGCCAGCTTGGCGAAGAATGAGTAAAGTAAAAATTTATTTTCTCTTATTCATTTTATGGTAAATTGTAAAAAGCATATGTATTAAACTTTTGTAAATGTATGTAAATACTTGAATGTTATGTAAAAGTAGAATTTAGTCTAGAAGCATAAAATTGTAGATGCTAAAAGTGAATGCTTAAAAGCAATGAAATCAAAATTTAAGTAGTAAATTGTAGATAAAGTCATGCTTTAGAGCGAAAGCCTGCATGTTTAAAGATGAATGAGGGGGAAGTTAGAATGAATGTGTTTTGCAGGGTTCTCCACCTACATTTGAATTTTTAAGAATATTAAAGTAGCTCATTGAGTTGTAGAATGTCGAGTAAGGTGTGTCTATTTGGTTGTTGAATTCTAACAAATCATGGTGGTTAGGGGAAGTGTTGTAAGACTAAAACACGAATATTCCCGTTTGACACCACACACGGTGGAGAGCCAGGGTAAAGTTAAATTAATGCTTGAAAAATTGAATGAATGTGAAGTAAGCAATAACTAAGAAAACCGAATCGTTTAAAAACAAAAATTTATTGTGTCAAGAAAGTGTAAATTATAATGTATGTAGAAAGATACTGATACTTATTCCTTCCAGATGCTGGAAGGAAAGACCAAGATTAATTGATGAAGTCCAGGAAAAGTTGCTGTAAGAAGAGAGCTTTATAAGATCAACAGAATTGTAGTATAAAATTTGTTACATAAGATTTTTTTTTTTTTGTGTGTGTAAACGAGGTTCTCGCCAGTTAGTTCAGAATTAGAGAAACTTACAACAGGTCGTTTGTAGGACCTGCTTCCAAGTTTTCCAAATTCTGGCAGCGGCAAATGTAGGGTTTATATTTATTTTTACTAACATTTATTTTAAGTTTAAACTATCTTTCCTGTCAAGCCTTACTTTCCCCTGGAACTGCCAATGCCAGAATATGTAAATTTGAGTAGAACGCGCAAGGATTCAAATTATCAGCGGAAGTATTATGATTTAAATAGAAGGAAACGAGTTCGGTGTGAGATTCTTACTTAGCGAGCGCGGAGGTAGTTAGCGAGAATTGAAGAACCCCGCGTTGCGGCCTATGTGCTTGGCGGGAAGTAGTGGTAATCGTTCCAGTGAGCTTCAAGTCTGCTGAATTAGCAGCGGTATTGTAAAACGCGGTGAGTTAGTTATTTTAGAGAACCTCGTAGTTAGAATCTTGTCTTTAGTTTCTTTTCAGGTTATTATTTTTATTTGACTGCCGAGTTGGCACCGTCTGTAAGCGTCAAGAGAACGCAATTGCAATTTATTACGTTGAATAAAAAGGGACTTAAACCCTTCACAAGGCTCTATCTTTTATACAAGTTTTCACAGTCACCTCTTGCTTGCGTGCAAGTTGGAGGCGCGCAACGTTATAGTCGGTATGATGTTTTTAATTCGATATTCAATTTCAGTAATATTTTAATCTAATTAAACGTTGGCACAATTTTTTTATAGCGGTGTTTTTATTCTCTTCTTTGCTATATGAAAGTAATAATAACCTTACTTTAATATTTTATACTCATAGTAAATGTATATATTTACACTTGCCTGCCATCTTAAAAAACGACATTTTCAACAAAAAATTAATCCGTTACTTTTAACGATATTTATTTTATTTTTTTAAGTTTTGAATACTTTACTATGCGTAAAAATAGCGTTTTTCAAGATGGCTGATGTTTGTAAAAATCGCACCAACAATTGCGCCAACGTAAATCGCCATAAATCCGTGCAACCGTCTACCAAAGTAGTTCTGTACTCTTTACTATGCACCGTATTTTGCTTGTAGTAATTTTATTACATTTGCTTACTACATATACCTACTGTACGCTCTGTGATATATATTCATGTGTTAATTACCTCTTACACTTGTGTTGCCCATGCATTGTGCTACGTTACTGTATATGTACATTAAAGTAGCGTGTTCAGATTTATGCATTATAAAACTCTCAATTTTGAACATGCTACTGTGACTGAACATACTTAATGACTGTACGTATTATTTTTACAAGTTTCGCTATATCAAATTTGCTGTAATCAGTAAATGCCCTCTTATTTGTCATCTCAAATCTCAGCTTTGGTAAGCAAAACATTTTATACGTTAACTCTCAAGGCTACATAATAATAAATAAGAACAGTTGTCTAATTGGTAGTGCAAATAAACACACAAACTGTACCTGTAAAATGTCTGTATGTTTAACAAGCTTTGTCTTCTATCGCATTAGTGTCTTGAAACCTTCAGTTAGTTACGCTGTTATATAGTACGCTGTATGATCTTATAACACCAGCCAACAGTGAAAGCAGTGATAATGAAGAAGATAAAGCGCCTTTAATTAACCAAGAAATTAAAAGAATTGTTCAAAAATGCACAAGAACCGTCTGACTTTGCAATGCAGATTGACCTAAACGTAACACCAAGCGGCAAACTTTATGATAAGTATCGAAAAACACAACTCTTCTTACTGAAAAACTTTTATAGAGTTACATCATTCATTGTCCCAAACAATGATCACTAGCCTTTTAAAAAATCTGTACCACATACCGTAATTACGTACCATACCATCTGTTTCACGTACGTAAAAATCTGTATCATGTACTTATTAAGCAGCAATAAAATTCCTTTCAGTTAACATTTATTTCAAATCAATAAACATTCACGGAGTTTTATAAGATAATCGTGCATTTCAAACTGTCAGACTGTTAGCGAAGTTGAATTTATATCGAATGTTAAAAAAAAATTAACAGATTTATTTTACTGTTAATTATGTAGTATTTTATATATAGGACAATTTTATAGCATTTATATTGCGTGTTAAAATTCTATGATAAAAAACATTTAACAAATTAATTTTATTATTAATTATAATTTTAAAATATCATGGTGACATATATCCTCAAAATTTCGCGCAAAGTATGAAATTGCTTATTTTTTTATAGAAAATACAAGAGAAAATTGAAACTTATCCTTAAATTACAAAAATGGATATTATTTAAACAATGTACAATTTTTATTATAAAATTATACATAAACTTCTGCTAATTCCGTAGCGTTATGTAATTTGTTTTCTGGATTTTTATAATAATTTTCACTCTTGTATTTTTAAAGTATAGAAAAATCTTAATAAAACTAATTCAAAGACATTTACTTCAGATTACTGTAAATCAATTGTTAACAGAAATTTATATCCTTGCCTAATGTTTCTTTATTCAGTTCAAATGGTGATTCTGGAGGCCTCCCAATAAAAGCATCTTGAGCGAAAGCTTCTTTCGTTGAATAGAAATCATTGAAGATTACTGCATAATGACTTCCCAATTTTAAGCTAAGAAAATAAAATTCAACATGATTTGAGAATGGCTGCAGACATATTCCAAAGATCCCTACACAAATATTAAAATGCAAATATTAAAATTGTAAGCAACATTTTATATCATGTAAATAAATGACGCTTTTTAAACTAATTTAAATATTTGTATACTGGTAGAAACTATAAAAATTGTTAAGTTACATAAGGAAGTCTGCCAACTAGATTAACTTAATTAACATAAATATGAAAAGTTTTTAAGAGAAGTAAAACTTTTAAGTAAACATTTTAAGAGAAGTTCATGAGGTAAAAATTTGTTATATATATATATATATATATACACCGTGTTTCAAAAAGAATATGCGTATTACAAAGTGTTATTTTGTCCAAACTATCGATCACTGCGCCTCGGCATGGCTATTGGCGAAACGAATACATAGTCTAGTTTATATTAATAGCCGCTAGATGTAAGTTGTTTTCTGTTTTGCGTGGTAACCGTCACATGTTTAAAATGACTACTCCGCAGCAAAATCATTTTGTATTCTCGAGTTTGCGAAATGCAATTCCGTGACAGTCCTAAGACGTTTCAAGTTCAGGTACCAAAGTGATCCTCCGAATGGGTGGAACCAGTGGCTTATGTATGTTACGCTAAATAACAAATAATAACCCAAAACGATATTACAGTAACAGCAAGAAAGGAAGTTTTATTACCTGGACCCATAGCTGAAAACAGAAATTTCCGGTCAGGCATAATGGAATATCCTAAGAACTGTAAGAGCCTGAAAGGAGTACTAGTAACCTCGTCCCTCTTCAACTTGTCGAAGACTGTCATCTCGGTGAGAGCTGGCAACGTAAGTGATAAAGAGAAAATCATTAAGAAAGGCCAAGTGGTTACAGAATCTACTCTAGTGATCTGCGTAAAGCGAATCAATAGTCTCTGTGTTTTCGGAGAAACTAGCATCGAAGTTATTGCAGAATGTACAACTAAGCGATGAAGAGAGAAATGCTGCTGAACGTGTCGCTCAGGAATTTCAGGATGTTTACTTCCTTGCATCTTCTGACGTAGATCGAATCACTTTGGCTGAACGTAGAATTGATACGGGAGATCGTCCACCATTTAGGCAACATCCAAGACGTCTACAGATTACTAACCTGAAAACAAATCCTTAAACTTCTAAACGACATGCAATTAAACGACGTTATTGAGCATTCAATAAGTATATTCGCCTCTTTCATCTTCCTGATCAACAAGAAAAGTGGTTCAACAAGATTTTGCGTTAACTATCCTTAGTTGAACGAGGCCACAAAGAAAGACAGCTACCCTCTTTCTAGAATTGACAATATTCTGCACACTCCTTCAAGAAGCAAATGTTTCCTAAGCTTGATTTAAAGAGTGGATATTGTTAGGTAGAGATGCACAATAGTGATCGAGAAAAAAAGGTAATTACTACCTGACAAGGACTTTGGAAGATCAAGGTTATGCCGTTTGATTTATATAATGGCCGGCGACATTCGAAACCTCGGGGAGACCGTGTTGAGAGGTCTTTTCTACGAAGGATCTTCACCTGGATGACACAATCATCGTTGACATAGGTTTTAAAGAGAATTTAGAAAATATCAGGAAGCCAAATCAAAGGAAGCCAACCTAAAATTACGTCCTACCAAATGTAAATTGTTCAGACAGGAAGTGACTCATCTCAGATATCATCTCTGCCGAAACGTGCGTACGAATCCAGTAAAAGTATAAGTAGTTAAAGATTGGATGCGCCCCAAAAATGTTCATCAGCTGAGAAGTTACCTGGAGCTTTGCACCTATTATAGACGAATTATAAAGGACTTTTCTTCCATAAGATCCCTACACAAATTGGCAGAGTGCAAGAGAAAGTTCTTCAAGGCAAAAAGAATGTGAAGATACATTTTACAAACTGAAGACGGCTTCAACGTTTGCGACAATCCTGACATATTCTTAGCTCGTCAAACCATTTATTCTTGACATACACGCGAGCAATGAGAGTGTCTGTGCTGTTTTATTCCTAAAAATAAACGACCAAGAACGTTTCAAAGCATACTGAACGAAGTCTCTATCTAGAGAGAGAGGAATTACTCTGTTAACAAAAAAGTGTTCCTCGTTATAATTAAAGTCATAGAACATTTTCGCCGTTACCTAACGGCAGAACATCCTTGCTCCGCACAGATCATGCATCGTTGACCTGATTATTAAGTTTCAGAAATCCTGAAGGCAAAACGCCGGTTGGTTACAAAGACTCCTGGAGTATAACATAACTGTCCGTGATCAGAGAGAATGGTCCCGCGTGCTTAATTTGGTAGCACGACAAGTAACAAATTCAGCATCGGCGAATCGAGACCAATGAAGTGCCGAAGAAGTCAGGAAAGACTAGTTGGAAGACGGAGGCATTAAATCCATAATTTGCTGAGTAGAGTCTTGAGATAGGAAACCTACCTGGCAGTACATTTCGATCTATAGTCCTAAGATAAAACAATTTTGGGCTCTCTGGGGACTCACTCCATATTCGAAACGGTGCCTTGCAGCCGAATTTCAAACCGGATGATGAAAAGGTTTTCCGTTGTCAGCTAATAACGTTGCATAGAGTTTGAGACTGCGTTTACTGAAGTAATGTTAGGGCAGACATGTAAGAATAGTTCCAATGTTGCGATTCCTGTGCGAAAGATCTAAAAATGACAACCGAGGAAACCTGCAACGTTACAATGGTGAAAAGGTATGGTTATGGAACTTAATTCGATGAAAAGAGTTTTCTCTTAAACTACAGTCACCCTGGGCCGTCATTACACAGTCCTAAACAGGCTGATCTTCGTCGCAATTCGAATTGGGATGTCATCAGATTCTAAAATCGTTTATTACGACAAGCTAGCCCCTTACTATGGCCATAGTACATAGTCCTCAAGACTATCGTCATTATGTATGTAAATTTTTTAATTTGTGTGCTTATTTATTGACTTAGTATTTGATTCGTTTTATGTTATTTATCGAAGTTATTGTTTTAGTATTGCATTGATTTGCTTTAGTTCTAAATATAACTTCCTGTTTAGGGATTGAACAATCTGAGATGTGTAATCCTTGAGAAGAGGAAAATGTTTCAAATTTTGAACATATTTTTATAACCAAAATTTTAGTGAAACTTTATGTGAAGCTGTATTCTTTTTAATCATGTAACATGAAAATCTTAAAAGCGAAGCTTAAATTGATGATAATCAGACTTGCAACAAAGCGTCATTTTAAGTACATGAAAGAGGAAAAACATTTTTATCATTTTATTAAAAACGTAAATATCTAATAATTATACATATATAATTTTATGTGTAATAATAAAATTACATAAGATACGATACATGTAAATTTTTATATTAACACAATCGTGTTAATTACAAAAACAACAAAGCATTTATTTTGAGTGAAAATATCCGAAAGCTGTTCAGCTTGATTCGAACTCGAAATCTAAGTTTTCACGCAAACTAAAACTTGGGGCCAAACAATCGTGCGACTTAAACCAATCTAAAATTTGAAGAATCATTAGTAATAAAAAATTCAATATATTAATTAAATGCAAAGAGAAGATAAATGAAGTCATTCTTGTTTGTCAGAGCGGAAGAATATAGTAATCTCCTTAAAACAGGAAAAAAAATATTGTATCAGATTTAGTTACTGTTAACAAACGAGGTAAAAAAAAAGGATCGCTGTCTAGCTTGTATTAAAGTGGAGAAAACATTCCATCATTTATAAAGAAATCCATCGGAAATTATGATCAAAAATAAACATAGCATTATATATTAAGTTTGTTAGTAGTAGTACTTAGAAGTATTAGTATTTAGTAGTTCTATTTAGTAGACGCCATTGCTTTTGGGGCGCGTGATTTCCATGTGCAGTTTCTTTGGCTGTCGTCAAATAAATCTCCCACAAAACTATTCCATCATGGTCAACGAGCATAACTCCTCTCGCAAACGCCACGGGCGCGTCTATGATGCACCGGCGATATGTTTCCCTCTGTAGACGGAATGCTGTAGGCGCCGCAAATAGTGAGGTATACCTTTTCGGAGATATATGCCTTCTCGGGTAGACGAACCTTTAGGTAGATGCCATAATCCAATCTAATCTCTTTAGCTCACCTCGTTTTTTATCCTCTACAAGCATATAATCTGAAGCTGCACACATCCACGTCTTTTGATACTAAATGGAAAAGGATGTAAAATTTTAGTTACCGAAAAATTTGCCTATCTTTGTTCATTTTCGGGATAAGAAACCTGTCACCTTTTATTTATTACTAGAAGCTACATATTTACTGAATCGAAAGCTCGTAGATGCTTTCTTACCAACTGATTGTATCCTTGTAGCTCTAAAATACTTAAATCGGAATTAAGTTGATACTAACAGCTTGAGAAAGAACTCAGTTTGTAGTTTTATAAGACGAAAATACATATTTTTTCTGGTTTTTAAGATTCATAAAATATTACTACGAAATCGAATTACCAAATTCTGAAATGAAAGCATATTGTTAAAACAAATATACAAGTAAACACTCAAGTATTATCTTTTTTTTTTCCCCAGAAGCTGGTTAAAGCTACGAATGCCAGTATTCCGTTCCATGCTCTATTCCAGACGATGGAATGGGATGGCTACATTATATTTTCGTTCTTTTTTCATAAAAACAAGCCAGCTTCCTCAAAAATATGTTTCACAAAATATTCCTTCATACAGGGAGTTAACTGTGATGTGCTTGTCATAATTAAATAGTTCTTTTCTATTTCTGTTTTACATGTCGAAACGGGAATATGTTTGATTTGCCATATGTTTGATTTTTCTTAAATATTATACAGACTGCATCTAGGTAACTTAATTAAAAAAACTCTGTTTTAGTAACGTGGGATATTAAAGTAGTTAGAAGCTCAGATCTTTTAAAGATAGCTTATGAATATAATTCAGTTCTTTCATATCAAATTTTAAAATTTCTTTAAAAATATTTTACAAATTACTTATTGAATCTACAACTTAAAATACTTCAAATCCTAAGAAATAAAAATCTTGAACTGTAGAATCATTAGGATTATTTAAGCAGGAAACGTGAAAAATTAGCAATACCCTTGCAAAGATTCGAATCTGGACCTCTGGAATACGCTCCGGGTGTGCTACCGTTACACCACGAAGATATGCTGGAAGGAGAGAGAAAATACCTTATAAAGTATTTATTTAGTTTATCGAACCAGTTATTTTATAATTAAGATACAATAACACGCCAAACAAATATTAATTTAGAAGTCAAACAACAAAAATCAGCGCTATATTTTCAAATTTTCCCAGGACTGACTTCTAAATTAATAGCAGTTATTTTATGTTAAGTTCTTTACTGTCATTCTCTCTTTCCATTTTCCTGCCAGAATGTAAATTTTAGTTCATGTGTGTTTAAAGGGAGTAGAAAGAGATAGCATTTAAAATAAGGTTTTGGTTGCTTAATCAGAGCGTTTTCCGCTTACAGAATGCCATGTTAATAGTTGAAATTCTACCTTAGCCGTCTGTCTTCTGCGTTGCTTTATTCTTGCCAATAGTGCTTGTCACGCCGGTATTGGATTGAGCCACCTTGCACGTGATTATTTCTGTGTAGCCTTTAGCTAAACTTTGATTACTCTTGAAATTCTGTCTTTTTCGTTACGCCATAAATGCTGGCTGGTTTTGTAAACACAAGAAGTGCCTCCTGTTCAGTTATATGAGTTCTTAATAAAAGGGTCTTTTGCATTCTTCTTACATTTCTGTGTAAATTCTAGACATATCGATAGTTCGCTTAAGTCTTTCGTAATCTTGCCTTAGCACATGCTTCCCAAGTTTATAGTGAGAAAATAATGTTAAGTAATAAAAAAATAGTTTTCTTCACTTTGAGAAGAAAAATTATTAGGTTTGGTATGGTTACCGTCGCTGTTGATAGTCGAATAGATTTTGAAAACAAAATTTTGATTTTATTTCACTAAACAAAACAGAAAATTAGATTATAATATGATACCTGAACATATTATGTTATAACTTTTAAGCGAATTTTCTGCTACAATTAATATTTTTCATTTTCTTTCCTTTTTTAAACAAAAATTACATATTATTTTCTTTCGTATAATAATTGCTATTAAAATGCTGGTATGGTAAATAACTAGGATTAAAACTTACTAAACAAAATACACATGGCGCATATTTAATTTCATTGTAAGTACGTACAGATATTCATTTTCTTTTTCATGTTAGGTGAAGAAACGTCTAGCCACGGCTTTTTTATTTATTACTTTATTTCTCATTTGTGAAGTTTATGGACTGTTTTATCACTCTGTTTACTGGTTATAGGATGAAATATATACTTTTTACAGATTTAGTATAGAAATAAATACAATGAGCATTAAATTTTAGCATTTATAGTAATATTTTCGCCTGTAATATGATATTTGTCAATAAAGTACAATAAAATTGAGAATGAGCTGGAGAAGATATCGTATCTACACGAACAAGAAATGTCATGTATACTGTAGCTTTTTGATATTAAAATCCGAACGGTTTCATTTCTAATGCTTTGGTATTAATATAATTTATAAAGATTCAAAGAAAACAAATATTTTATTGTTTTTCTATCGTTGTTTATTTTATTGTTTTATTATTTACTAGCAGCTTCGCTGCCAGCCTTCGTCTGGCTTTTAAATGTACCAGAAAAATGGCTGAAGGAAACACCAAACGTTAAATTTAAAAACTGCGTAGAATTTTACTCTGCGGAACAACTTCATAAAAAAAAAAACTTATTACGTATAACAAAATTATAATGAAATAAGCAATATCCCTTAATACAAATATTAATTATCCTGATAAATAAATTAACCAACTTCCCTTTACAAAATCTTAAGAACTCAAATGGTATAAATGTAACTAGGTTAAGAACTTTGTTTCCTAAACAAAATCACTCAAAACTTTTCAATATCTTAAAAACAGTGAAATGAGCAATAAATAACATAAAAGAATACAAAAAAAAACAAAAAATTCTGAAAAGCAAAGTATAATTAATGATATTTTATCTTATATTTTCAAGAGAAAAAAATTACAATGAAATAAGCTATATCCCTTAATACAAATATTAATTATCCTAATAAAAAATTAACCAACTTTCCGTTGAAGAAAAGAAATCATGAAAAACTTTTCAGTATCTTACATACAGTGAAATAAGCAAAAAATAACATGATGAAAGCAACTCAAAAAACATAAAATTCCCCGCAGAATTTTACTCTGCTAAACAACTTTATCAAAAAAAATCAATAAAAATGCATTAAATATATATATATATATATATATATATATATATATATAAATGACAATTAATTATGCCAATCTCTTAAAAACAGTGAGATAAGAAATATGATGAAAAATTGTTGCCAAACCTATATTTCTAAAAGAATGAAACTATTCAAAATGATGCGATTTCATCAAAAATCTATCAACAACAATAAGACAGGAAAATTTTTGCCAAAATAACATTTTTAAAGATGTGAGATATGAGAAGTGTACTCGGAAGCTTCATTTAAAAAATGTTTTAAAAATAAAAAATATTATCATTTTTCCAAAGTTCTTTTTGTAAAAGCAGTCGCAAGGATGAAAGTTTAACGTGTCCAAAAATCAAAGAAAAATAAACTGTACATTTTTAAAAATAAACTTTTTTAGAAAAAATCCCGTTGAAATGGTGTTAAGCTTCCTTTGTTAAATAAATTCGTATTTAATCGATTTATTGAAACACGAAATTTATTTTAAGTTCGTAAAATAGCTAAGTGCCTGCGTTTCATGACGATGTGAAAATGGAGTATGTAGAGTAAAATGTCGCTTTCCTATAGCCCATTATGTCTCAAAATGACGCGATTTCGTCACAAAACATTATATTAAAAAAATTCTAATTCGAATTTCGAAAAAATCGCTTCGATGTGCACTGGCTCTTGTCTAGATCCACTTATGTACCAAATTGCGTAGCCGTGGGTCTTTAGCTTACGCGCAGCGCAAACGAAAGACACACACACACAGACAGACTGACTCTTTCTTTTATTATATGTAGAGATTGTGTAGGCAACGGTTATTATTTTCTCTCTGTTTCAATGATACAACTACTTAACTCAGCTTCTGTTAGGGATTAACTTAGACTATATTTAAGTTAAGAATAATAAAAAAGTTAATTGTGAAATTTAAATTTCGATCTAAATTTGTAAACAGTTTCTGATTAGATTACAGGACTAAACACAAAAGAATCCAAAGATTGAAAGATAAAACTGATAATGAACTAAATAAAGATTGAAAGTTGAACTGGTACGCAAAACTTGATTATATGGTGAGAGATAAAAACCGCGCTAAGTTTTTCGAAGACATTTCAACAGTGGCATAATGGTCCCTAGCAGATCATTATACAGAATAGTATTGTAGAATATTATGTGTAATGATCTGTATACTATATCGATATACTATATCATTATACAGAGTAGTATTGTACAATACTACTCTGTATAATGATATAGCATATCGTCTATCCTCGAGTTTATTAACCGATAACACTTAGCTACTCGCTTTTGTAATTAGACAGGAATGTTAACACAGCTTATGAGATGAAACTTGTGAGTCTGAAAAATATGAAAAGTTGCCCTATCATGATAGTGAAAATCATATTTTACTTACTTTTAATGTGCATTTTAAATATAAGGTTCACATAAAACAAAAATAAATGTTAAGGTTAATTGGTTGACTGACTGGCGAAAAAATAGATGATGGAAAAAAAAATTGTACAACCATTCCTTTCAGCGGAATCTTAATATGAGCCGAATTACCAGTGTTTAATGGTCTCTTCTGCTTGGCTCAGGCGGAAGTGGGCATTAGAAAGCCGTCTATTTCTTACATAAATTGCAGTTTATAGATTGTTAAACCTGGCTCTGAATTTATAACGCATAACATTCTAGAGAAAATAAAATCAATATATCCTGATAAATATTTTTTAAAATGCAGTGCAACTGAAAAATAGAATCTTACATGGAGCGTACACCTACAATTTAAATAGACATTAATGGCCTCAATTCTGTTTGACACTTTCCTCACTAGTGGCTAAGTGCTGAATTCTGGTAGTTCTTCTGAATGTCGAACCCAAGGGAACGGACTGGCTGCATAGTTTATTTTCTTTGTTTTCTCCTGTTTAGCGAGAACAGAAGCCAGTTCTTCACTAAGGTGTCCCTTCTCCTAGGCAAATAGCCTTCGCAGAATGTCATTCTTAGATAGCCCTAACTTCTTTGTAACTTGGAAATTACGGTTTTCAACCATACATAGAAAGGCACAGGCTTCATTTCCTTTTAAAGTATTTTTTTTTTATCTTAAAAAGTTAAATGATAAAATCCAGCTTTTTAAAACTGGAATCGCGACATTTTGCAATACCTTGCAAAATTTTTACATTAAGCAAACTGGACTGGATTACGTAATGAAGGCAAAACACACTAAAGCTACTTACCTAAGGGAAGAAATGATTTCGGGGAGGACTTTACGAGTTTATTTTAAAAGTGTCTACTGATTCAGTTTATTCCTAAATTACTGCTCCTTGGAATTAAAGGTAGAATTTTTAATAATGCTTGGTGAAACAAACAATCATGTAACAGTATTTTTAAATAGCAACATTTTCTTCCCGAAAAATTACTGCATAAAAAATTTTCATATTCGTATGCAATTATACTCGTAATTATATATTTAAAAATTACAGAATTTATTCACAGTTAATACTTGTAAATATGATGCAATATAATGTAAATAATTTTTACATCAGAACCAAAACAAGGTACTCAATTTCTTCCATTAACTTACCTGAAAACAGGTCCATACACTTTTGCTAACTTGTCAAAGTCTAAATATGGTTTAGAAGTCATAAAAGGAATATAACCGACAATAGGGAGATTCCATGGACCCGGTGGTGCTTTGCTATTTCTGCCTTGCAAAATCAAATACACGATTAAAATCACGAGCACTGTAATGAGTATCAAGGTCAAACTATCCATTTTAGCAGCTTGCTGCACAGTAGAATGCACAGAATGAATTAAGTGTGCTCTCAGATTATGGTGCGATGAAAGGAGATGAGATACGAACTGATAAGAGTCGACTGTTATCAAACGATAAACACTGCGGTTAGTTTTCGGAAATTCCACCTCTTTTTGAAGAGTTAATATCACTATGAAAATATAAAATCGCGATTCTTTTTCGAATAAATGATGTTTTTGCTTTCTCTAGACAGTTTTCCATCAAAATGTTTGAAAATTAAAAGTTTTTTTGAACTCTCAAAGGAGGAGGGGAGTATCCATCTGCTTCACTAAAATAATATCGCTAGCTAACGTAAGCGCGTGAAGTGAACCTTCACACAATATTAGCATTTCAGTTACCTATAATAACACTGCAATAGCTTGTCAATGAGGCAAATTAAGTTATTTAAAAAGAAGCAAAATAATTGATCAAAATGTGATACGTTAAAAAATAATATATCGAGCAAATAATATTCATTCATTTCTTTAAAAAATAGATCAAATGATATTCCGGTTATCGGTAAAACATTTTGCTTTCACAAAACCAAGTTGAAAAAAATAAACTGCATTAACTATTCAAAAAAGAAAAAAAAAAGAAAGCAAAATATTGAACTGTTTCATCTAACGGTGCCTGATATGCTCTACCGTGAAAAATATCTACATACACAATAAAAATTTTTAAAACGCTAAGGGGAGAGTTTATTTACAGCTGAACTGACATTATTCTAGTTGTGATTAATTTGTATAGTTAATGAATTTTAATTTAATTTCAATTCACTTGAAAGTGTGTCTCATGTATTTAATTTTTTTACCTATAAATTCATTAATTAAATAAGCTAATAAGTTTTTGATGCAAAGGAAAGACTCTGAAGCTATAGTGAAATAAGAAAATAAGCTCACTAGTTTGGGAGCTCATTTTGATAGAAATAAATTATTTTTATGCAGTGTTAATGGCTTTGTAAAATAGTGGTAGAATAATACCATTAATAATTTGAATCAAAAACGAACGAAAAAAAACAGCAAATATAATCTTCAAAAAGTGCTTTTTTTCCTAGTTATAAAACTGGTCGCTCAAGTTATGCGAATTTCGGTAATTATTGGGTCATGGCCATAATTGTAGAAAATGTAATTCTGTGAATGCTCAAATGGAATGCTAATGTTCTTTAAATCACATCATAAATTTCAAATAAATATAGTTCAACCACCTTAAAATATAAATTATCCCAAGCCAACGGTAGATAACATCAACTTGGCCTCTGAGAGCAAAAGAGATATATCAAATAGCAGGTGCCTTCCAGGCCGTTACAAGTTTACCTCAACTTGTCCAGATACAGAAAATAATTAACGTTCCACAAAAATCACGGCATTCCTCAATCGATCTACGTTACATCTTTAATGTAACTAATAATATCAGGGAAAACGATGGACCAACTATTGCTTACAGTGTTGCTAGACTTTGATGTACGAAATTTCACTACGGAGCTACATTATTTAGTCCAGAAACGCTTAGAATATCATAATAAAATGTAGGGAAATGATCGAAAAAAAATTAGCTGAAGAAACCTCACAGACACAGTAGTCCTGGAAATTTTCATCAAAAGAATGCAATTCTTTCTATACCATTAATCGATATTAGCGAAGCCAAAACATCCTATAAACAATTGCCTTTTGTAAACTTATATTTGTCTGAAGTTTCGTTCAAATCAGATTGAGCAGCAATGGAATTAATTTTGGGTCGCAGACTAACTTAGAAATTAACATTTTATCATCGTAACTCAGAAAGCCCTTAATGAAGATATCACGCTTCCTTAGCAGACAGCCCTCGGGTATTTTGTAACGGTAATCTTAATCAGATTAAAGCAACTTTAAAACCGCTAGATAAGGTTACGAATCTAAAACACGTATTCGAATATACATTATATTTCAAAATGAGCCATATTATTCCATGATGCCTTATATCAGGAATTACTCCTTTTGAATTTCTTTCAAAGTGGGGGTTGATTTGCTGTTTATATGTAAAGAACAAATACTGCTTCTGCTAAAATTACGTACTGTCAATATAACAATCCCAAAAGTATCTGATTCAGTTAAAAGATTATACAGTATTTTGAACATGTGTTTAACTTCTAAAGTTTCATCTGTACGTTTACAGGCAACTGTGAATGGTTTTTAAATGAATTAGGAATGGTTTTCTAAAGGCGACGGAGACGAAAATTAATTTTCAGGAAGCCATGGTGCAGCTTGACATGAATAAGCTGGAAGAAAACCAAGTCCCTACGATTTGCAACAGTTGAAGGCTAATGAAAAGCTGAAACTGGAATAGTTGATAAGAGATTTTGCTAATTTATTTGACGAAGCTGCAGCCTTAACTCAAATGGAAAACCATCGACGAAAAACCCGAAATAGCCTTCTGCCCAACAAGCAAAGCCCTATCGCTATGATAATGTTAAAGAAGAAATAATTTAGAAGCACATTGCGGGAATGTTAAAAAGGAAAATTATAATTCCCAACTATGCAGAAAGAAAAATAATCTACCACCGACCGATTTCAAAGCATGCAATTGATTACACAAAGTTAAATAGCATAACTAGATATCCTATTTATCTATTGACAATGACCAAGGAAACTAAAATTAACAAAATCAAAATGAAATAACGACTAAAATAACAGTAAATCAAATTAACAAAATACCTGATGACGTTAGATCTCACCTCTGGATATCTTCAAATATGGGTGAAACCGAATGATGCTCCCAAAACACTGTTTATTACCAAATCAGGCGCTTATCCCTTCCTGGGAATACCGTTTAGCTTACGCGAGGGACTCGCCACATTTTAAAGGGGCATAGATATTATACTAAGACACAAACCATTTTTAAGCACATTTATTTATTTAGATGCTACTAATGTTACTAGCGAGACTATAGACGAGCATATTCGAGATTTAAGGGAAGTGTTTTTGCTTCCAAACGAAACAGGGTTAAAAATAAATGAAACAAATGCAAATTTGCAGACCAAAGAACTTCGTTACTTGGAATATTATGTATCTCAAAAGGCCATAGGGGCAAAGGAGTCAAAAATAATTGCAATAAAATACCACCGTCCACCTAACACAAGAAAGAAGTTTGCCTCATTTTTGGATTTGTATTCCTATTATGGGAGTTTCATCAAAGATATTGCGCGTATAGGAGAACAGTTATTAAACTTAAAAAGAAAGAAAATCGGGTTTACCAGATCAGCCGAAACAACCACAGCTTTCGAAAGACTAAAAATGTTTTAATGGAAACCCCAGTCTTAAAATTCCCTGACGTCAACGGAAAATTAGAAATATCTGCAGATGCATAAGATTTCGTGGTAGGAGCCGTGATAATGCAACGTGGAAAAACCCTTGCATATTTTAGCAAGATACTTAATACAACTCAAAGGAACTTTTCACCGCTACAGAAAGGAAAATGCTAGCAGTTCTTTTGGGAGTTTAGTTTGGGAATTCACACGTAAATATTTATACAAATCATGCTCCCGTAGTCCGTTTGAATTGGGGAAGATTTATTACCAAGACTCATAAGATGGGCCCTTAAGTTACAAGAATGCAACTTAATAGTTGAACACTGTAGGAACATTTAGTTTTTCCGAAGTCAGGAAAGTGAAGAACTCCAGAATTCGTATCTTGGACCTCTCGAATATGCGTCGAATATGCTTCCAAATACACCACGAAGGCATGCAGAAAGGAGGGAGAAAATACTTTATAAAATAATCACGGGAAAGAAGACGTAGTTGCGGACTGTCGAGAGAAAAGTTAGATGACAAGGGAATGAAAGACAAGGAATTAAAAAATATTTTCGCATATTTAAAAGATCCTGATCATTTTGAACACCAGTATATGACGGCTATTAGTTACGAGGTAATTGATGATCTTTTCTTTCACTCCAAAGTAACAAATAATAATAACGAATTAAGACTGGTTATCCCAATGAGCCTAAAACTGAGTATTATGCAGGAATTGCATGATGCGGTTATTTCAGGTCATCTCGGCATAAGAAAGACAATCCAAAAAGCTTATGAAACTGTTTGTTTTCTACAGCTACAAAAATTTGTAATTGAATATGTTAAGCCCTGCAACCTTTTCCAGTTAGATAACGGTATTAATTATAGCCCAGCCGCGTAAGATTAAGAATAATAAATAACATAAAAATTACTTTCCCTAACGAATTAATAGGAATTGGCCCATTAGGTCCCTTTCCATATAGGAAGAAGGAGAAAAAATAGATATTTGTCTATAATCCCGGATCATTTTTCGAAGTGAGTAAAACTATTTTCCCTCAAAAGAGCGTCTGCTAAAATTATTTTAGATTTTTTCTTAAATAAATTTATTTTAAAATATGGAGCTCCATTAAAAGTAATTTCAAATAATGGAAAACAGTTTATTAGTCAAATCTTCACGAATTTATGTCCAGGACTTGCAGCATTTTAAGATGGTTCCTTATCAACCGCAATCAAATACTGAAGAGCGAGAAAATACAAATGTAGTGAAAATCATTCGCAGTTATATAAAACATTATCATAAACACTAGGATAGATGCATCAATGAACTCGCATTTGCCTTTTGAAGGTGGCTGAGCGAGATATTACCAGGAAGAAGCCAGCTGAATTATTTCTAGGCAGAATGTTTATTACATCTCTTTATAAATTGATTTTGTTCAAAAGAAATCTGCAGAATTTCAGATGGCAGACGTCCAGAAACTAGTCAATGAAGCGGTCAGCAATTCAGGTATGGCTAGAAAAAGCAAAAATTTTTTTATGACTGTCCGACCTTAAGGTAAGATATAAAGTCTTGAAAATTAAAATTTTCTGTCATGTACCCCTGACGGTAAAAAGAGGAAGTTTTGTCCTAAAAGGATAATTTTTGATTGAGTGAATAAGAGGCTATCTACTGTGATACAGCTGATAGGAATCAATGAGTTCATTGACAAACACTAAATTATTACGGCCTTTTTGCGGGAATGTGATTATTTACCGCTGCCGTTTCGATGAGGCCGTTTCGTCATCGGGGTATTATAAAAATAAAATATATTAAAAAAGGCGCAATGTTAAAATTAAACATAATATAGCGTAACATTCATAGCAAAAAGGAAATTATTTTCAGATTCAAAATAAATCGACCATTTTTAACAAAAATACAAAATACAAAATTAAAATAATAATTATAAAATACAAAATTAATGGTCACTAAATAAGCGCGCGGCGCGGTACGGAATGCTTATATGCTATCGGGAATTCTAAACATATGGTGTTAAATTATATAAAATGTGATATGATAAACCGAGAAATTCTGAAAAAAATAGAAAAAATGTATGAAAACACTTAACAATCTATCGGGGATTCTAAAAAAAATTCTGCTTTAAAAAATGTTATGATTTTATTGTTGAAATTTATGCTGCCTAAGTGCGAAGAAAGCTATATTTAATAATAAAATTAAGAATATAAAAAGCGCTGTGTTATCAATAATGAGTACAATTACAGATTGGTGAACTGCGAGCAAAGTAAGAGAATAAGAAAAACTTTAGAAAAACCCTCTAGTGTGACGTTAAAAACTGCATTCTTCAGGTCCCACCCCCGAGAAATTTTTTATTTGTTATATTCATTTGATAATAGTGACAAATGACATATTATCGCTGTTTTATACATCAAGTTCCGGCATACTTCTACGCCAAATAAATATCTTCTTCACTGGATAATTGTAATCTTATTAGTTGAATCAGCTCAACAGCATGTTTTCAATCCCCAAGCGCTAGAAATAAATTAATTTTGACTTATCATTGGTTATACAACATGATAACTATTCGTTTGCTACTGAAAACAAAGCTCTTCAGCATGTCTTTTTATATAACACCAGACTCTCTTTATCAGCAGAAGTAACATACCTCAAAAATAAATAATGAATACGCAAAGGAAAAAATAAAAAAGTTATATAACATGTAACTTATATCTGACGTGTTCAACAATTCAATGAACGACAAGTCAGATGATGAAAAAAGTAGCATCATGCAGAATTCAAGATAAAGAAACTTCATTCTGCGTTACTACAAATAGTTTAGAACCTGTGACCTGTTGCTATCCGTTATTTATCAATTATATTGTTTGTTCAGATTTTGGAAAAGAAAATTATTTCAAATGAATTATTTTTAGATTAAATCTCACAAGCATTATACGGTAGAATTCTACTTGTTTTTTATAATGCAAAATTCAAAGTAAAGCATATAGCAAGTGGATGTCTTGCAATCAATAACATTATCTTAATTTCAAACGATGCTAAAAATACTTTTGTCTCCTATACTTTCTTGTATAGTATTTTAACTGGTGTCCGCCGAAAACATCGCTGCAAAAACATCGCGAATGAAAACGTAGCGGTGAAAACAACGCAAAGCGAAAACGTCGCGGCACAAAATGTGGTGGGAAAAGAAAGCAAAAAGAAAACATCGTGGTACAAAATATCGTCATCGAAAGTAAAGCGGTTCAAAAGCTTTTCAGTTTAAAAACATCGTTATCGAAAATATCGTCGTAAAAAATAAAGTACTTACAAATCATTGCATGACGATAACATCGCACACATGCGTTTTTCAGATTTTAAAAGCTGTAAATACATTTTCGCATAATTATTTGGGAGCGCAAGAAAGCAAGGGAGATATTTTATATTTATTACTTTTATATTTCATATTTTTGAATGAACTAATAAATTTTTACTGAAAAAGTAAGAAGGAAACTTAAAAGTATTTAAAAATTGAAAATGACTAGAAAATTAATGCATCTTACAGCACTTATTAGAATTTTAAATTTACATAGTTAATTTACAAAGGTCATTAATAAATTAAACTTTATAACGTTTTACTCATAATTTTTCATGAAAATTACAGCTTAAAAATGTTTAGAAAAAGGAAGCTAAATAACTTCATGAATTTAGCTCTATAAAAATTGCTTAGTTAATTATGAAATTACTTTCTTTCATGTTTATTAATTTGATATTATTTTGATGAAAATTATATCTTGTTTTGTTTCCGTTTATTCTTAAAGTGTCGTTAACATTTCTTGCTCTTCTAAATCTTAATGCGAATATGCATTTACAACTTTTAAAACATGTAAAACACATGTGCGCGATGACTTGTAAGGTACTTTTTTTTTTTTTTTTTTTTTACCATGATATTTTTGATGACGATGTTTTTAAACTGAGAAGTTTTCGAAGACGATATTTTGTACCACGATGTTTTACAACTACGATGTTATCCCCCTTTGCTTTCTGTTCTCCCACGTCGTTTTCGCCTTGCGTTGTTTTCTTGTGTTGTGTGTGCTGTATGTTGTTATACAACACTGTGAGTGGCATGGCCAGTAGTCTCGTGGACACCACTGGAATAGTTTTTAAATAAATTTAAAAATAGTTTTTTTTTTTTTTTTTTTTTTTTTTTTTTTGCACGTAAGCTTTTGCTTTACTCCAGTAGAAACGCTCTTCCATTCTGTGCAAAGTCTTCATTATTCAGAAGCGGCATTCTTTCGTACATTATATTTCGTACATATATCGTGGTCTTTTTTAAAGAGGAGACTAAAGTTCACTACATCAACATGCTAAAACCATATCGCAAGAGACATGAACATTTGAATGTGCTGCTTTTTAACGATGAGATGGTAACTGAGCCATCAGAATTTGGAGGTAATTTCCCCTATATGGTAACCGACTCCACTGTTTTTGAATTCAGTGAAGTAATAGAAAAAATAATCTCAAAGAAAGACTTGATTATGAGCAAATCCTGCAGTTGGGAAAGTTTCTAGTAAAGTTTTCTGCTATAATTTCTAATATGCCACTGGTAAAAGATTTAATCGAACGTAATATTGAACTCATTAGTGATAAAAGCATACAGTATAAGAGAATAGAATGATCAACTGATAGAACGAAATTCTAAAAGGCGATATTGAAACAAATTTTTTTAACTAGGTCCTTCTGAGTATCCGTCGCCCATAATCCTAGTCCAAACACCAAGTAGGGATCTTAGACAGTGTATTGATTGCAGAAAATTTAATGAAATAACGCGTAATGTGTTTTTTCGATCCCCAGTATAGAATAACGTGTAGAAAATGTTTATCACCCTGGTAGAACTGACTAAAAGTTACTGGTAAAATCCGCTGAGTCCCAACACCCAACAAAATGCTGCATTTGCTACAAGTTTGCGCATGCCAATTTGGGCTTAAAAAACGCTCCTCATTATTTAAGTAAAATTATGAGTGAAATCTTATATTGTGCGAAAAATATGCTTTCCTTTGCGTAGACTAGATGACATTGCAATTTTTTCTGAAACGTAGAAAGAACATTTAAAATATTTACATGAAATTTTAAAAAGAATAAAGAAAGCTAATTTAACTATTAAACCATTAATATACAATTAGGTCGAGGGAAAGATTCTGCAGTAGAACTAAAAATTAAAGCGATTCAAACTTTTCCAGTTCCCACATTTAAAACTGAGATTAGAGCTGTCTTAGGGTTTGTTGGATACTGCAGAGAATATATAGCTATGTTTTCTGCTATAGTCGCATCACTGGCAGATTTCATTAAAAGGGAATAATATAAAGCGTAAAATTGTGGGGAATGGAGAATGTAATGGATCCTTCAAATTAAAAGAAAAACTTTCTAATGAATCTGTTCTACGTGAACTCGATTTTTCCAAACTTTTATATTACAGACAGACGCATTAAGGGTATGGAACTGTTTTATCCCAGAAGGATGATGAGAAAGAATATCGCATATTGTATCCGAATAAAAAATTTACAGTTAGGAAGCGGAATTATTCCATCACAGAAAAAGAGTGTGACACAGTTTTGTATAGAATAAAAAACTGAAAATGTATATAGGTGGACGGATTGAATTTTCTAGTAACTGTAATGAATAATGCTGGTATTAATGGGCGGTTACTATATACTGGGTTTTAGCCTTTTAATCTTACAACTTTACTATAGTCTTTACAAAATGAAAAGGAAATTTGAATGTAAACTGCTTAAATAGAAATTCCCTTACGTGCAGGTTAAAAAAAAGCAAGTATCTTTTCTTTCAATAATCTTATTATTTGTGAATATATTATTTTTATTTTTTTGCTTCAGATCATACTTTGTTGTTAATTGTTAGTTTTTTTCGAAATAATTCTGTTAATGCTGCATATATTTTAAATATTACATTTTGCTGTGCATGTAACTTCCTTTTATGGCCTGGTCATGAGTGGAGAATACTTGCAACAACGTTGTTTAGAATGAACCTGTACGATATTCAACATTCTACATATAAAATAGAAATTGAGCCTTGCTAAAATAAAAAACAGACTTTCCTGCTCTGGAGGTGGAAGGAGTCTGCAGCGAATACAGACCATTTTCTTTTATCTTGCTAAAAACTGGGAAAAACGAACAGGCTTTTGTTTCTCCTGTTTCCGAGGAAAGCAGAATCTGAGGGCAGAAAGGGTCTGTAACGAACTCTAGGCAGTTTTCCATAACCCTAGATGGCAAACAGGCTCATCCAAGGTATTGCGCCTGCACAAGAAGAACAACAGTATATTCTACGTTGTTATACTAGGAGAGAGGTTTTTCCCACGAGCGAGATGTGGAGATTTTTGTCTTCCAAGGACGGATGTGACGGATGTCACCATGGCCCTCTTGTTATCTCTCTGAATTGTCACTGGCATGTTTAATTAATATTTTACATGTATGTAAATTACGAGTATTCGAGTATTATGAGTACACGAGTATGCGAGTTTTGTATGTGTGTGAAACGAGTATGCCAGGAAAAAGAGAAGCACTTGACTTCCAAGACTGCCGAGTTCGTCAAACTGGAATAATATGATTTGCAGAATGTGTGTAATTTATAATTTAGGTTTGTGTCTTCATGTTTTGTGATAATTATGTGAATAAAAGATTGATGCATCACTTCTCTCTCTTCCTTGTGTTTGGAACATTCACGACGCTACAATGGAAAGCACACTCAAAACTCAAGCACAAAATCTATATGCTTCTCAAGATATCAGTTGAAAGGAAATGGAAAAAATTACCTTTGGTAGACATATTCAAAATGGGAAAAATTCCTTTATAGCTTGCAGAATATAATGTCTTTTTCCTACAGAAATTTGGTATAAATACCACTAGATGAACTACAGTAGACTCTCAGTCAACCAGAGGTGGATTAAAAAGAAGAGTTTCTTTATTTCGGAATGATGAAAACATTTTTAACATGAATCGTCAGCATATCAAGAATTGTTTATGAGCACTACAGAAAGGAAGAAAGAACGCGTAGAATAACAGCAATGGTAGCAGATGATGTAATAATATTTTAGAGTTAATTGCTCATAATCCGGAACATAATAAACATTGTTAAATCATCTGTTAAAAGTAAACTGGCTCTTTCTTAGAAATAAATCAAATATAAAGCTATTACTCTTGTATTTCACAGTGAATCTACTGAAATGCAGGACTAATGTAAGCAAAAATAAACAGCAAGACCGTCGACAATAAGCTCTCAAATATTGGCTTTACCTCTTTCACTCTAGCCCTGATTATCTATTTCTTCAAATTTCTATAAAACAAGACACCTTTGCCCATAAGTTTTCAACAAGATTATTTTAACTGTCAATTATTTTTTGTGGTGGTCAGAGATACTACCAACGAGATCGTATACTGGTAGAGAGCGTATTGCAACCTTCAACCGGTTCCAACATTAGTGTCACGTGACTGCTGCGCGAATTCCGAAAGTCCGGAAATACTTTACATTGCTTTCTATGGGACGAAAGACTGCTGCTCTGCTTGGTCACATAAAATTTAAGTAAAAATGGTTATTCGCTGCAGCGCCTACGGATGTAAAGAAAGTTTCGTGAAAGGAGGACTTGTAACCTTTCATAGGTAAGTTAAAACTGCATGATTTATTATTTTATTTTCAGTACTTTTGTCATTTTACTATCTCTGTTGAATTTGTTGGAAAGTTTCAGCCATATTGTATAAGAAAATTGCCGCCGTATATGACATTTTCAGCATGTATTATTAGCATCAAAATGTATTAAATACTGTGACACTATTTACTGGAATCATCTTTTACAAATAATTGAATTTTATATGTTTTTTCCGTGTATTCCGTTGAAATAGAAAGCTGCGCCAATTGGCGTTAACTTTTTTCCGCCAAGTCGTACGCGTTTTGATTTCATAAACAATTACTGCCTGCGATAAAAAAAGAAAAATGCTATTATTAGCATTAAATTATTGAAAAAAGATTGTGCGATATGTTTACTTCGTTAAAAAAAAGCTGAAGATCTTGATTCATGCAACATTGAACATAAACAGTTAAACAGCATTATTTTAAAAAAACAGATTACTTTTATAAAGCTCAATGCTTTATCATTATTTTCTATAAAATCAATTAAAATAAAAATAACCTGGATTATAATTCTGTCTCATCTACGATGCTGTTAGAAATTTATTGTAATTGAAAAAATGTGATGTGAAAAACTTACCATATTTTAAATAGTATTTAAAAAAAAAGAATGAGAGAATTTTTAACTGTAATATCGTTTTGATTCTAATAATAAATACTGAGTTGAAGTTCGTTACCGTTTGATACATATTCAATATAAAATATTTGTTATAGTTAATAAGTATTGATCCCCGCCATGACATACAAATGAGTGCGGAAATCAGTAATTAAGATTGCATTATTTTGTCTCAGTAATATAATCTCAAGAAAAGAGAGTGCATTATTTTGTTCCAGTAATATAATCTCAAGCAAAGAGAGGCAATCAATGGCATAAATACATATAATACAATGTGATTTTCTTTTTCTCTTTAGGATGCAATGCATTAAAATTAAACGAGATTTTTTTACCTTCTCAAATATTATAACAGTAGTGCAATTAATTTTTTAACGTTATTCAAAATTAAAGTTTCCATCTCAATTTTTCATTATTTATTTTAGATTTTCTTCCTAAAATTATTTAACCTAAACATCTTAAACAATGGTGCAAATAATTTAAAGCGATTATTAAAAATATAGATAAAATATTCAGGAAAAAAGGGGTTAAGTTATATCTAAATAAAATTGTAAAAAATCGAACAACCTAATTCGAGGCCGTTGTCTGCTGACTGCTAGCAGACGGAAATAAAAAGCACTACCTGCCATATCAAAAGCGGGCCAAACTGGCGATGAACAGCCTAAGCTATCACTCCCCAAGAGCATTAGTCACGTGGTATATGTTGGAGACACCCTAGCAGACGAATTCTCTGTGGGTGAGCCGTCTACCTGTTATATGAAGTCGTTGGATATTACCTGATTAAAGCTACTCTGTTGTTGCCCTCTGGATTACTCGGAATCACAAGATGACAATCTGCTAAGTAATGTGATGACACTTCGCAAAAATCAATCATCGAGCTAAAGACAAAAAGATCTGCGAAAAAAATAAATAAAGCAGAAGGATCTAATTAGCTAGTTTATGTGAATTTTAACTGAATGATATTGTTCAAAATTCTCTTGTAAATATTATTCTTTAATACCATTTGTAAATTCGTTTCTTCATTTCTAATGATATGTAGTCTTCCATCTTTTATTGCATGCCTTTTTTGCTTTGAGTACTGATTTAATTTATGTAATTCAGTAAACTTTCTCTTCAGATTAATATACTGAAAATGCAGGTAAATTCTAAATATTATTCTAATAATTATAATATTCATTATTCCTCTGTCTTGTGCTTTTTAACGGCCTTATAGGGTCTTAGCTGTGACAAACGAGCAAATCGCTTCGTCTAAAAGATTATGAAAAAGGCCTAATAAGACTGTAAATAATCTTTCTATTAAATCTTCAAATGAAGAAGAAGCATGACTTGTATGTTCAAATAAACTCGTGGGTATTTAAAATAACAAACTTTAATTTCAAATTAAATTATCATAGTCGGAGACTACGCAAAGTGGTCTACTCAAGTTAAAATATAATCAAGTGTATATTTTAATGGCGCGCTTTAACGTCGGTCAGCTAAATGGCTAAAGCCGAAATACTCACTGGCAGAGCTGGGCAATAGATATAAACGGTAGATTACGCTATCGAAAACTTTGCATCTAAAACACTGAAAAACCTTCAACTTAAATACTCTGCAACTTAATTTACATCCTGGTAAGGACTACGGAAAGAAGTTAAAGTTACGGAAAAATTAAAGATTCAACTTATGGTGATTGGTTAATTAACATAAAATGAATCACAGCCTTGTCTTTAGCTCGATGATTGATTTTTGCGAAGTGTCATCACATTACTTAGCAGATTGTCATCTTGTGATTCCGAATAATCCAGAGGGCAACAACAGAGTAGCTTTAATCAGATAATATCTCTGACCACCACAAAAAATAATTGACAGTTAAAATAATCTTGTTGAAAACTTATGGGCAAAGGTGTCTTGTTTTATAGAAATGTGCAAAATAAGCGTGCTTTTGCATTAAGAAAGCATATCAATCAGAAGATTTTCCCGGTCAATCGGGAGTCAGACGCATTTCATTTTCACTTTTGCTTCTATATATGTTTAAATGCCCGCAGCACTCGAAGTGTAATACAGGAAAATTCATCTACTAAGAATCGTTGTATACCTGAAAGTTTAATTATTGTAGAAGAATATTATTACTTTAAAACAAGGGTGGAAGAAATCATATCAAAAGAAGAGCTTGAGGCCTTATTATAGATTAAAACTATTTTTCCTCACATATTTTATTAAATTCAAAATACAATCTTTCATGTACATAATTTGTACACTTAATTCCAAAAAATGTTTGAAGTAATTTCTTGCGTTATACCACCTTTATATATCTGATTACTTAGTGTTCCCACTTTGGGACTATGATTTTCAGTCTCTGCTCTAAACATCATATATCCTACGTATCGTTATTTGTCAGCTGTATATTTAACTTCAGTACAGATATGTTTTTCGATTTTTGTAATATCATCTAATCATCGATTTTAAGTGTTACGGTTAGATGTTAAAAGAATAAAACATTAAGAGATTTTCCTAATTTAATGTTTTAAAGTTAGTCGCCATTGTTCCCTCTCATTTATTTTCTTAAATTTAAATAAATATCTAAAAACTTCTGTTTAAAACTAGAAGTTCGTTTTTTCCATCTTTGCTTTTCTCTCTCTCTCTCTCTGGGTGGGGGTGGGGGGTTTAAACTATATTCGAAGCTATATTTAAATGGAAAAGTTTTACTTTTGCTTATTTCGCAAATAAGTCATCAGTAATGCATAAAATTCATAACTAAGCAGTTAAATTCTCTCTCAAGAAAAAAGCATCAGCTAAATATAATTAAATATTTTTAATTTTCTAAGTAAAGGAATTTTACAATCTTCAACGACTCAATAACATGAATATAATCTTTCCAAATCTGGCGTAAATTTGTATGATTTGAACAAATTCCCAAGGCGTTATGATTACTGATATGAAATACAGCATCTTATAGATATGGCAGAATATTTTTCTTTCAGTTAACTTTCATTCCCGCTTTCTCAGAATCAACTTTTGACTTTTTGGTATAAGACTGGCTCCTAGTTCTCCTTCGAAATCTGCAGTCTGTCCAGCTGGTAAACTTATGTCGAACTTCTGAAGAATTGATACGAAATAGAGGAAGACTTCCACTCGTGCTAATGTTGCACCTGGACAAGCTCTTTTGCCTAAATACACAAAATCAATTTATAAACCTTTTACGACGCAATTTTCACATATTTTCATAAATTTTAAGATCATTTGGGTAATTATGATACTTTTTTTAGTTTAAATTTCTCATAAATAGGTTTTTAAATTACTATATTGCTTATTTTATATCACGTTACTTGCGTTTGTAAGATATCAGCATTTTTCTGAACAAACTTTTTGTCATAAAATACTTAAATGCATGTATAAATAAAAAATTCTTAATATTAATTATTAAAGAATTAATAAAGATAATAACCAAAATTTTCTTTGCATATTCATTTTGTAAGGATCTTAAGTTTTACTAACGTTTATTTTATTTTAAATCTTTACTATCACTTCTTATTTTCTACTTCCGGCCAGAATTATAAGCGTGAAGGGTTTTATGCAAAGTTGTCTGGCGAACGCCAAGTATTTAAGTGTGGCCTTTTTGCCAAGCAGAAGAGAGGAAGCCGTGAGTTCGAAGCAGGCCGCTTACCTTAGAAGTTACGCAGTTGCTACTTTGCCTTCCAGGCCAGAGGTTTTAATCCTCTTGATAAATTAAACGTATTGTAGTGTTCACAGTCTCTGTGCTACATACGCTTTCTGTTATTATAAGGCCAATCTTATTCTAAAGTTAAATTAGAGTTTAGTTTTATTTTGATATCTTTTAAGTTAGACCTCGAGTGGAGGGTCATTGTATTCCGAAGTACGGAAGTCATTGTATATAAAGAAAAAAATAAAGGGTTTTGTATACCCTTCGTCTGTATCCTGTCTACTTACTACAATTAGTGAACATAGCTTTAGTAAGCTCTCTGTTCTAGTCAGGTCATTGAATGTTTCCGAAGAAGGTTAGAAGAAACATTGAACCTGATAGTGGCGCCCGACGAAGAATAACCATGGCCGAGTTTCAAGAAGAACCTGTGCTGCCTGCAGAAACAGCTCAGAATCCAGAAATGCCAGCTGCCGCCCTGGAAGGATTTGGGTATATTGTCCAGACCATGCGCGCTTCGATGAAACCAGAAGCAACGTTTAATGGAAACTCACAGGTAACCAGTTTTTTGGAAAAATTGGATGACCACTTCATGCTCTACCCCGTGCACGAGTTTCAAAAAGTTACCTTAGCTACCAGCGCTTTGAGGGGCCAAGCGCTTAACTGGTTCAAATGTATCGGCAGAAGTCTCTTGGGTCAAGCAGGAAGTCCCACCTATACCTACGAAAATTTCAAGACTGCCCTACTAAAAGCCTTCCCTGTTGTAAGGGATCGTGCGAAATTAGAAACAGAACTTTTCAGTATATATCAACAAAGAATGGAAAACATCTCCAGGTTTATTTTAAGAAAAATTCACGTTTTAAAGCTCTTGTATGGAAACCGTCCGGATCCTGAAATAATTCAAGTGATTTTGCCGAGGTTACTACCCCAAGTGCAAGACTTTATTGAATTGAGAAATCCGATTACACTGGAAAAATTATTTGAGCTAGCAATCCAGTTTGAAAGTAGAAGGACGGCGGACGTCGAAAGAAGACGCCAATATCAACAGCGAAACCAATTTGGTACGCCAAGACTACAGCAAACTCAAGCACATGGCTACGGAGAAAAAGCGAATCAGTGGGCAAGGAAACCCGAGCATTCAAAAACAGCCGGCGAACGTCGACAGTTCAATAGCAACCCAGGAAAAAAGTCTCAAGGCCAGTGGAGAAAGAAGGAAAGCACCGAAAGGAAAAATAATTTAAACTAAAACGGATTTCTGCTGACGAGAGGGTGCGGAAATCCGAAGGCCACGAAAACCCCTCTTCCTACAAGTTAAATACAGTAATGGTGAAAAATTTAACTCTTCCGAAGATTGAAGTCTTGGTAAATAATATCCCGGCCACCGCACTCCTGGATACCGGCGCGCAGTGTTCCTGTGTGGCAGAAGTCTTTTTTAGAAAGTATTTTCGCAAATACCGCATATATAATGCGGATAATACAACAGTATTAGCGGCGCAAGGAGAACAATGTAAGTGCGTAGGTAAACTACCTTTGTACATCCGTATCAAGGACGAACAAGTAAAGGTGATGTTTTTTATAGTAAAGAATTTGCAAGCACACTTAATACTAGGAATAGACTTTCTTTCAGACGCACAAGCTACACTGGATTTTAATGAAGCGTCTCTTAAGCTGACGATGAAACCAGTGCGTGTAGAAAAGGTTGAACCGCCAAGGTTAAATCTCGACCACCTGCCTAATGACGAGCAAGATAGAATCCGACAAGTGGTAAGTGAATTTGCTTCCTTATTTAGTGATATTCCAGGATTTACCCAGGTTACTAACCATAGTATTGACACCGGAGATGCATTGCCGGTTCGTCAAAAACCATACCGGTATGATAAGAATAAGGAAAAAATTATAGAATGGCATATTACCGATATGCTACGTAAAAAGATCGTAACGCCTATCTCAAGTAGTTATGCTAGTCCGGTGGTTTTATGTAAGAAAAATAATGATTATCCTTTGGAGCATCCAAAAAGGTGGAGATTCGCTATTGATTACCGTAAATTAAATTCCATAACGAAATATCCGGTATATCCCTTACCGATTATAGAAAAAATTTTAAGGAACATAAAATCAACCAAATTTATGACAACTTTAGACTTAACGAATGGTTATTTTCAAATAGGGATCAGGCCTGAGGACGTGCCTAAGACTGCTTTTATAACCAAGTCTGGCACTTATGCATTTTTGCGAATGCCGTTTGGCCTTTCAGGCGCCCCAGCAACATTTCAGCGATGCATGGACATTGTGTTAAGACCTGTTCTCGGAAAGTCCACATTTATCTATTTAGACGATATCATTATTACTAGTGATAATCTAGACCAACATGTACAGGATTTAAGACAGGTGTTTTCTTTATTAAATGAGGCCGGTCTAAAAGTTAATGTCGAAAAATGCAAATTTGCAGCCCCTGAATTAAAATATTTAGGTTACAAAATATCGCAAAAAGGGATCGAGACAGATGAATCAAAAATAATCGCTGTACAAAAGTATCCGACTCCAAACACGGCAAAGAAGCTCTCTTCTTTTCTAGGACTTTGTTCATATTATAGGTCCTTTATAAAAGATTTTGCGGCTATCGCTGAGCCGTTGTTAAAATTAAAAAGGAAAAAGGCAAGATTCTCGTGGACGGCCGAAGCCAATAGTGCTTTCGAAAAATTAAAACAAGCATTAACGCAAGCCCCTGTGTTGAAATTTCCTGAAAAGGATGAAAATTTAGAAATTTCAGCGGATGCTTCGGATTATGCGGTAGGAGCGGTACTTTCGCAAAATCAGCAGCCAGTAGCATTTTTTAGCCGAACTTTAAATCAAACACAAAGAAACTATTCCGCGACCGAGAGAGAGGCACTTGCAGTTCTGTTAGCAGTGCAAAAGTTCCGAGTCTATTTTGGAAAGGCGCCGATAACAGTATATTCTGATCATGCGGCGGTAACTAGATTGTACTCTGGAAAAAATTTATCCCCAAGGTTAATAAGATGGGCACTCAAGCTGCAAGAATATAATCTGGTAATCAAGCATACCCCCGGAAAGGAAAATATCGTAGCAGATGCCCTGTCACGAATTAAATTAGACGAACAGGGTAATACCGTAAAAGTTGCAATGCTGACAGCGTGTACAATAAATTCCCGAGAAACTGTAATAACCGAACTGGGTAAGGATCCTGAGTTTGGAAGTATTTATGAGTATTTGAAGGATCCTGAAAATTTTAGCCACCAAGATATTGTGGCGATAAGAAATAGGGCGGCCCATTACGAACTAATAGATGGTCTATTATTCTACACAAAAACTACGAATTCCAACAACGAATTTCGACCTGTTATCCCAGCTAGTCTTAGATTAAATATCCTGCAAGAGCTCCATGACAGCCCTTTAGCTTCTCATGCTGGTATTCGAAAAACTACTCAACGCGTACGCGAGGCAGTCTACTTTCCTGAACTGCAAAAGTTAACAAGGGCGTATGTCCACTCCTGCCCAACATGTCAAGCCGTTAATTATATTAATTTCCGCCCGGCCGGGTTTCTAAATAGTATTAAATCCGAATTTCCAAATGAAATAATCGGCATCGATTTATTGGGCCCTTTCCCAAAAAGTCAGTTAAACAAAAGTCGCTATCTCCTTGTTATAGTTGATCATTTTAGTAAATGGACCGAAATTGTTCCCTTAAAACGAGCCTCCGCGAAATTAGTTACCGATTCTATTTTAAATAAATATATTTTAAAATACGGGGCGCCCCTAAAAGTTATATCGGATAATGGTCCTCAATTTGTAAGTAATATATTTGAAGACATGTGCCAAAAACTGGGCATACGTCATTTAAAAATGATCCCGTATCGGCCGCAATCAAATATAGCGGAACGGGTCAACAGAAATATAGTGAAAATTATCCGTAGTTATGTTAAAAATTTTCATAAAAGCTGGGATAACTATGTCAATGAATTTGCTTTCGCCCTTAGGACCGCAAAACATGATACAACGGGCAAAACTCCTGCTGAGTTATTTCTAGGCAGAAAGGTTATAACACCGTTAGATAAACTATTTTATGTGCAACAAAGAGCCCCAGAATTTAAAATGGGTGATATAGAAAAACTAATAAAAGAAGCAAAAAAGAATACGGAAGTAGCACAAAGAAAACAAAAATTGTATTATGACTTGAAACGACGGGGAGTAACTTATAAAGTAGGGGATGAAGTACTAAAAATTAAGCATTCACTTTCTTCAGCACCAGAAGATAAAACTGCCAAATTTTTTCCACGCTTTGAAGGACCATATGTTATAGAAAAAATAACTCACGCTGTTGTAGTATTAAAGGCAAGAAATGGTGAAACCTGTTCCGCAAACATTGACCAGATAAAACCATTCTATGACCGTAATAAAATGCAAATCTTTTCAGATCTTTTGCAGGATCCGGTACGGCAGACACCGCAGGTACAAGTTCCAGAGGTGGGAAAACGACAAGTACAAGGGCAAGCCAATGAGAGACAGAAGCAAGTGAAAAGAAAATTGCCCCGCGGAAAAATTGAAGGTACAAAGAAAAAGAAGCCGTTCCACCGTCCAAAAAACAGAGTTCACGAACACCCCCAGAATGAAGAAGGGAGAAGGACGACGTATGTGGAAAAGACCGGGAGAAAGGACGGCAACTATAACCCGGCTGTGAAACGGAAGATTGACTCATCCGACAGAACTCTCCGCAGCAAAAGTCGCCGAAATGCGGAAGGGCCATCAGCGGCGGAGGAAAAAGTACAAGAAAAATTTGAACGGCCAACAACGAGGTCCAAGCAGGATCACGACAGAAGTTTCCCGGTTCCACCAAGACCAGCTGCCTTCAAACGGCCAAGACCACAAGCAGAGGACAGAAGGAAGATGTTCAAGGGTGGCCGTAGTGGTGAAAAACGGAAGCTTCCAGAGGAAAGCACTGAAGGGCGAGCCCGTACAAGAAGGAGGATCAACCAAGCTACGGTCTGCAGCACCTTTAAAGACTGGGCCCAGAAAAGGATGTCTGAATATTACAAAGATAAGTAAAATTTTATGTTACTTTACAAACTTAAGTTAATCTTTCATTCTTACTGCAAGTGGCAGATTTCAAGAAGTTTTACCTCATGCGAGGTCTACCTTTATCGCCAAAAGGGCGAGAAATGAGTTGTGACCGATTTTCTTATTATGTTTTTCAATTACTCGCGCGTAAAACTAAAGTTGATGTATAATAGCGTTGTATAAAGACTTAAATATTGTAAAAAGTTATTGTATAAATTTTATTTAAAACATTCTAACAAGAAAGACGTTTTAGTCTGAAAGACTTTTTGAAATGTAGTATTATTTCAATGTAGAAAGAATTGGCACTTGCTTTGAAAAGAATAGAAGTTAACAATGTACTACTAATGTATGTTTTCAAATGTGTAAAATTAACGGCATCTTGATATGTTCTTGTATACATGTGAACTGTTATTTTGAATGTTTAGAAATACCGTGATATGGTAAAAGTGAAAGTAATGTTAAAAAAATTTGTTATTCGTGTGACTGTAAAGATTAAATCATGGTGAATATGTGTTAAAGGTTGAATGATGTAGTTAGGCTCTCTGACGCTACACTTTAGAGTTAGCCACTTTCAGAATAGTACCTTAGGGTCTACAGTTGAAATTAGGGTGTGTTAAGAGGTCTCGTATGTTGAATTTTAACACGTTAGTGTTTTGATTGTAGGAGGAAGTGTTGAACACATAGACAGAAACACATTCGTGTTTGGTGTTTTTACAACACATGTCAGAGAGCACGGGGAGAGATAATTAAAATAGTCATGAATGAAATAAAAATGTTAAGAAAAGTATATTCTATATGTTATTTGCAATGTCATTCTGTAACATTTCATTAAACTAGTTTTCCTTCCAGATCTCTGGAAGGAACCAGAATTGAATAAAGCTCCTGTTTTGATGCAGTACAGATGAAAAAGAAAAAAGATTGTTGTATATTCCGGGAGCTGCTATTGTAACAAATTTCTTTCTTTTAAAATTTTCTAGTTTCTAGCTAAGTTACGATTGTAAAAGTTTGGCCTCGCGTTAGTTTCTAGAGCTAAAAGTTTTCAACAAGGTCGTTTTAGACCTCAGTTTCAAACTAATTAACTCTGGCGGGAAGTATGTAAGGATCTTAAGTTTTACTAACGTTTATTTTATTTTAAATCTTTACTATCACTTCTTATTTTCTACTTCCGGCCAGAATTATAAGCGTGAAGGGTTTTGTGCAAAGTTGTCTGGCGAACGCCAAGTATTTAGTGTGGCCTGTGACAAACGAGCAAATCGCTTCGTCTAAAAGATTATGAAAAAGGCCTAATAAGACTGTAAATAATCTTTCTATTAAATCTTCAAATGAAGAAGAAGCATGACTTGTATGTTCAAATAAACTCGTGGGTATTTAAAATAACAAACTTTAATTTCAAATTAAATTATCATAGTCGGAGACTACGCAAAGTGGTCTACTCAAGTTAAAATATAATCAAGTGTATATTTTAATGGCGCGCTTTAACGTCGGTCAGCTAAATGGCTAAAGCCGAAATACTCACTGGCAGAGCTGGGCAATAGATATAAACGGTAGATTACGCTATCGAAAACTTTGCATCTAAAACACTGAAAAACCTTCGACTTAAATACTCTGCAACTTAATTTACATCCTGGTAAGGACTACGGAAAGAAGTTAAAGTTACGGAAAAATTAAAGATTCAACTTATGGTGATTGGTTAATTAACATAAAATGAATCACAGCCTTGTCTTTAGCTCGATGATTGATTTTTGCGAAGTGTCATCACATTACTTAGCAGATTGTCATCTTGTGATTCCGAATAATCCAGAGGGCAACAACAGAGTAGCTTTAATCAGATAATATCTCTGACCACCACAAAAAATAATTGACAGTTAAAATAATCTTGTTGAAAACTTATGGGCAAAGGTGTCTTGTTTTATAGAAATGTGCAAAATAAGCGTGCTTTTGCATTAAGAAAGCATATCAATCAGAAGATTTTCCCGGTCAATCGGGAGTCAGACGCATTTCATTTTCACTTTTGCTTCTATATATGTTTAAATGCCCGCAGCACTCGAAGTGTAATACAGGAAAATTCATCTACTAAGAATCGTTGTATACCTGAAAGTTTAATTATTGTAGAAGAATATTATTACTTTAAAACAAGGGTGGAAGAAATCATATCAAAAGAAGAGCTTGAGGCCTTATTATAGATTAAAACTATTTTTCCTCACATATTTTATTAAATTCAAAATACAATCTTTCATGTACATAATTTGTACACTTAATTCCAAAAAATGTTTGAAGTAATTTCTTGCGTTATACCACCTTTATATATCTGATTACTTAGTGTTCCCACTTTGGGACTATGATTTTCAGTCTCTGCTCTAAACATCATATATCCTACGTATCGTTATTTGTCAGCTGTATATTTAACTTCAGTACAGATATGTTTTTCGATTTTTGTAATATCATCTAATCATCGATTTTAAGTGTTACGGTTAGATGTTAAAAGAATAAAACATTAAGAGATTTTCCTAATTTAATGTTTTAAAGTTAGTCGCCATTGTTCCCTCTCATTTATTTTCTTAAATTTAAATAAATATCTAAAAACTTCTGTTTAAAACTAGAAGTTCGTTTTTTCCATCTTTGCTTTTCTCTCTCTCTCTCTCTGGGTGGGGGTGGGGGGTTTAAACTATATTCGAAGCTATATTTAAATGGAAAAGTTTTACTTTTGCTTATTTCGCAAATAAGTCATCAGTAATGCATAAAATTCATAACTAAGCAGTTAAATTCTCTCTCAAGAAAAAAGCATCAGCTAAATATAATTAAATATTTTTAATTTTCTAAGTAAAGGAATTTTACAATCTTCAACGACTCAATAACATGAATATAATCTTTCCAAATTTGGCGTAAATTTGTATGATTTGAACAAATTCCCAAGGCGTTATGATTACTGATATGAAATACAGCATCTTATAGATATGGCAGAATATTTTTCTTTCAGTTAACTTTCATTCCCGCTTTCTCAGAATCAACTTTTGACTTTTTGGTATAAGACTGGCTCCTAGTTCTCCTTCGAAATCTGCAGTCTGTCCAGCTGGTAAACTTATGTCGAACTTCTGAAGAATTGATACGAAATAGAGGAAGACTTCCACTCGTGCTAATGTTGCACCTGGACAAGCTCTTTTGCCTAAATACACAAAATCAATTTATAAACCTTTTACGACGCAATTTTCACATATTTTCATAAATTTTAAGATCATTTGGGTAATTATGATACTTTTTTTAGTTTAAATTTCTCATAAATAGGTTTTTAAATTACTATATTGCTTATTTTATATCACGTTACTTGCGTTTGTAAGATATCAGCATTTTTCTGAACAAACTTTTTGTCATAAAATAGTTAAATGCATGTATAAATAAAAAATTCTTAATATTAATTATTAAAGAATTAATAAAGATAATAACCAAAATTTTCTTTGCATATTCATTTTGTAAGGATCTTAAGTTTTACTAACGTTTATTTTATTTTAAATCTTTACTATCACTTCTTATTTTCTACTTCCGGCCAGAATTATAAGCGTGAAGGGTTTTATGCAAAGTTGTCTGGCGAACGCCAAGTATTTAAGTGTGGCCTTTTTGCCAAGCAGAAGAGAGGAAGCCGTGAGTTCGAAGCAGGCCGCTTACCTTAGAAGTTACGCAGTTGCTACTTTGCCTTCCAGGCCAGAGGTTTTAATCCTCTTGATAAATTAAACGTATTGTAGTGTTCACAGTCTCTGTGCTACATACGCTTTCTGTTATTATAAGGCCAATCTTATTCTAAAGTTAAATTAGAGTTTAGTTTTATTTTGATATCTTTTAAGTTAGACCCCGAGTGGAGGGTCATTGTATTCCGAAGTACGGAAGTCATTGTATATAAAGAAAAAAATAAAGGGTTTTGTATACCCTTCGTCTGTATCCTGTCTACTTACTACAATTAGTGAACATAGCTTTAGTAAGCTCTCTGTTCTAGTCAGGTCATTGAATGTTTCCGAAGAAGGTTAGAAGAAACATTGAACCTGATAATTTTATTTGAATATTTACGATGTTCATCTCTACATTGTGCGAATTATATGGTTAAACCCAAAATCATGCAGTTTTCTCAATGAAATATATTGCATTTATAAGGTATTCTCTCCCACCTTTCCGTATGCCTTCTTAGTGTAACTGGAAGCATACCCAAAGCGTATTCGAGAGAGGTACAGGGTTCGAGTCCCGGCGAGGGCATTGCGCAATTTTCACATATCCAGCATCAAAAAAGGCCTATTGACTCTGTATAGTAAATATTTTCAAAGCGCGTCTGTACCAGAATTAGTAATAATGATGTAAGTATCATTAATGTTAAACATCTGGATACCCGAAATATATATCGCATAGTACAATAACAGCTCTGAAACTTTACTATTCTCAAAATTAACACTGAGTTAATTTTAATTTCCATAATTTGTTTTAGCTACTCCAGACAGTATGATATCGACTGATTTCCATGTTATGGGTTCCGCATTCGAATCCCGTATAAATATAGATATTTGTGACTTTAGGTTTCTCACAGCAGGGGAACTTAAAATATGTCCAGCCGACATTCTTCCTGATAGAGTGACGGCATCATAGAATTCTATCATAAACATCCTTCTCAATCAAAACTCGGCTTATTCAGCTAACTCTCGTATGCTTTGTCTAAATCAAGTAATCCACTTTAGTCAAATCCGTAAGTTACTTTATTTGAATATTAGCTTCTTTAAAATGAAAAGAAACTCATTTCTTAGAAAACTGCGTTTTATATTTAACTTGCATACTGTAATGTGAGTCTTTTCACTTTTCGTAGATTCTCTTTACCAATAAACTACAGATGGCTCATAGTTTATATAAAGTTTTAAAGTAGTTTATATAAATGTTATAATATATATAAAGGTAATTTTAAGTACCTCATAACTATGAAATACCTACGCAAATTTGTTTACGTAATATTTCATAGAAAATCTGGGTTTTACTGTAATTCCTCAAAACTGAGAACTATAATACTACATAGTTAGTGCATTTTTATTCTTGTATCATCTCTTGCAGTTTAGATTGAAACGGGATAATCCCTTACTTTTATACGGACTACAGAGAGCAGAGTGTAAATGAGCAATGTAGTGTACATTTATACATTTTATACTGTACATAGTATAATTATTTTATGTAATATTATTACTGATAGCAACTAATCAAGGAAACGTTTATGCGCGTAATGCGAACGTCACCTTACTGTAGTGTTAGGTATTATCCGTGTTTTCACACAACCGTGGTATGCGGGGGCACTTGTACTATTTTTTAGAGTAGTTTGTTGTTTAAATTGTGTTTATGTTTTTACATCTATGCATATTAATTGTATTTTTAGCAATGTCTATTGATGTGGTGCATATTCTCTTCTCTATATATTCATATTAATATTGATTTTCCGAAGTCATAATTTAAAATAGCCCTGATCCCTGCTTGTGTGTTTTCCAACGAACCTGTGAAAAATGAGATCAATTATTAAAAAACATGGTTAATGAAATATGGCAAAGTACATGAGGGCTACGTGCCTAAGGATAGAGTCCTTGTGTATAGGACATCCTAAGGAAAACTAGCTCATGTTCACTTTACACACGGGTAAGGCTACGAAGCCAAACGTACAACCAACCCGTTCGCTAGGAGTCGAACGGAGGACGAACTACCAGCATTCAGTTGTCTTAATCACTCGGCTACTAGTGAGGCTGAATCATTATAACATAAGCAAGAGCGTAAAGTCAAATATTGAGATGTGAAGGGGAACAAGCATATTACTTTTACGGTAATAATTTTATCTCTTGAAATTCATTCTTTTATTGAAAATTCAAGAGTCGAACTTTTGATCAAAACATTGCATGATGAAAGCATTTTAAATACACGCAGGATGTTCCTAAAAGGTTCTAGCCAACTGCAAATTACTATTAAACCTTTAATACATTACATAAATTAACAAATCTTTTAATTTAGAAACAAATATGATATTAGTTTAGAATTAAAATGGTGATCATCAGAAATGCTTCGCATTTTTCAGGAATATCCTGAGCATTCCCTCTAATGTTCCCTTTATTTATAAAGCCGATGTTTCCCTTTATTTGTTCCCTTTATTTATTAAACTTCAGACGTTTCTCATGTCACAAATATTATATGAAGTATTAAAGAAATTTTCTGAAATACCCTCAGTAGCATTAAAATTTTATATTCTAGAAATCTAGAAAATAATCTGTGAAACACAATTGTGACACTATTAATAAAGAAAAAAAGAGCTATTTATTATGAATGATATTAAAGAGGATCTTTAGTTTTTATTATGAATGATATTAAAGAGTATCTTTAAAGAGTATCTTTAATATCATTTAAAGAGTATCTTTAATATCATTCATAATAAATACTAAAGATTTATCAAGTCACATAATGTGCGTCTTCATCTAATTTTTAAAATAAGAACAATGTCTTACCAATTGAGAATGGAATTAAATATTCTATTTTCTTTATTTCCTTGCCATCTTCAGTCAAAAATCTTTCCGGGCGGAAAAGCTCTGCATCTTCACCCCAATATTCCGGGTTATGATGGATTGCCCATAAGTTGGATAAGATAAAAGAATCCTTTGGAATGAAGAAGCTCTTCACTTTTGCATCTGCAAGAGTGCTAAAAGATTTGAAATAATATATGGTATAATATACGGGCATTTATTTTCTTAAAAATTAATTCTTTAAAATTAATTCTGGTGATTCAGAATCCAATAGACGGTATTCATATTAATTTAAGGTATAAAGTTTAATAAGGCAACATTATTAAAATATAAACAATCTACATAGTAACATCAAATTAGTTTTAGAATGAAACTTAAGCATATGTTCTCTTTTTGAAACGTAGGTACTGTTTAGCGTCTACAACATTTGTTCAAAAGAATTCATTTTTTAAGCTATGTTTTATATAAAGCGATTTTCAAATTCCTTAATTTAAGGATTTTGCCTTAAGCATTGACAATAAAAGGGATTATTTAAATAGACACTTATTTAATAACTCATACTATAGCTTGCTACTTTAAAATAAGCTCTTCAAGGCCATTTCTTGTTCTCAGACAAACGTTACAATTGTAAATGAAGGGAAAATAGTTATGCGTATTTTAAAGTCGATTGTAAGTGAGCTGACCAGGTTTAGTTGAACTCAAGATAGACATTACATAGTTATTTGATTCTTTCCCTCATGTGAAGTCAATAACATATTACTAATTATAACTTTTGGAAATATGTGGAATGCTTTAAGCAATGCATTAAAAATATGCACGCTGCTTTATTCTGTGACTATTACTTACTTCATTTATTTCAAGTGACCAACTAAATTTAATTTTATAAAATCAGCAAATTAGTCCTAGTATAACTTAATATTTTAATATGGAAGCTGGAAATTTTTAGGCATCAGTAAATTTACAATTATCACTCAACAATAGTAAATGAAAACAACTAAATCATAGTAATTCTATTAAATCATAGCAAGTGAAAATAAAGTCATACAGCTCTCAAAGCAACCTCTTAATTCGATATTTTCTTACATTTACATAGGATGACAAATTATTTCAAATGTTCTACTAGATTTTAAACAATATCAAAACTATCAAAAATACTGTAAAATACTGTAAATCAAAAATATCAAATCAAATCAAATATACTATCAAATCATAATATCATAAAATCATAATATCATAATATCAATATCAAAAATACTGTAAAAATACTGTTAATTTAAAATGAATACTTAGAGCGTTAAAGCTTTCTGTACCGTAAATTGAATTCTTTTAAACTTTTAATCTCCTTTTTTTAACCCAGGTATTCAAATTAGTATCTTTTAGATGTCACAGAAAAGGAGAGAATTGCAAATTTGAGGAGAATCAGAGATATAAACAGACTGTGTTTTCTAATTTCATTTGTTATAAAATTCTTGGATTATCAAAAGCATCAAGCCTAAGCAAACAGATATAGTTTTAGTTAAAATAAAATTAATAGACTTGGTAGGAAAATTAATAGAATTGGTAGGAACAGCAAAATAATGTTGGAATAATACGTCAAGAGATTGTGTTTTTCATATATAATGTATTAATGCTTTACTGTAGACTTTTATAAACTTTCACTCCAAATGGAAAAGTTTGAAAACACATCCATATCTTAAACAGAACTTTAAATGTTTCTGCACCATTAAAAGTATTTTCCAAAACTCTTTTTTAAAACCTAATTGGAAAAAAAGTTGATTAGTTTGTTCTCTTGGAAAAACAATATTTAATTAACCTTCGACGATGTGAAGTCCAACAGCAAAACGTAACTACATTTTTTACTTAATTTACGTAGCAAATAGCAAGATATCAATTTAGGTATTCGTATTTTAAAACATTTTTCCATTATAGTAAAAAAACAGAAGGAATGGCATTTTGAAAAGTTTCCTTGAACAAAAGTCATATTCAGATAATTGCCTCACATTTCCATTATTTTACGTTTTAGAGTATTTTAAAAACTCTCATTTCAAAACAGATAAACAGCGTACAAGGAAATCGCAAAATTTTATGTGAATTTTTTAATGTATGAATTTTTTAATATAAAAACTAATTTTCGAAATTTATTTCAAAAAAAAAAAAAAAAAAAAAAAAAGAACAGAAATCACCACATAAAATGAGCTAAAATTATTTCAGTCGTTATCCCTAAAATTGATGCTTTTAAGATGTTTTGAGAAAACTTATTTTGTAAGATCGGTGAATAGTGACATAACCGCAAAGGTGGAAAGGAATATTAACGGCATCTCTTTTTAAATAACGCTATTTAAAAAGCAAAGGAAATATGTTAACCGTAATATTTGTTCGCAGTTTTAGCAACTGTTTAATTTTCTAACTACAGTTCTACATGATCTGCATTCATGTGTTCAGTTCCTTAAAAAATGCATGTTACTTTCATTTGCGTCATTTTTTCTCCGAAACAATGATTTGTGTTGAAGTGTACATTTACATCGTTAAAAATTTGTTTTAATCATGGCACCACATCCTAAAATGTTTAAGATTGTCATATATTCTGCATTAAAGAAAGAAAAATTATTTACACGTATGGCGTAACAACTTAACTTGCTAGAACTGTTGTGAATTTTATTTTCAAGATTTAAGATTAATAGAGATTAATGACTTTAAATAACTGAGACTTTAAATCAATAAATTGAGACTATTATCAAAATCATCATTTTAGCGAACTTACTATCTGACAACATTAATAGGTATAATAGTTCGCCATCGCCAAAGTTCCATGATGGTTGCTTCGGTGTATGCCATTTGGAGATGGTCACTATACGTAGGCATGCGTTCTCGAGAGATTACCTCGTCAATTTCAAACTGAACTTTCTTTTGTACGTCTGGGTAGCCTGCCATAGTCAGTAACAACCAGTCCAGTGTCGTACGAACGGTTTCACTTCCCCCACCGAAAAATGCTCCAACAACATCGATCAGAACTGGCCCTGTTATAAAAATAGAATAACATCCAACACATAATGCAAATCCACAAGAACTAAAATACTTGTATAAAATTCTATTCCAAAAGCTTTAACAGCACACGTGTTTGTTTAATATTTGATTTCAATTTATAATTTATTTAATAAATTTATAAATCAATTGTTATAAGAAGTCTACAAAATAAGGAAAAAAGATAAACATGAACTTAAATGAAACTGCTTAAATAACTATTTAACATCAGATAAAAATTAGGACATAGAATAAAAAAAAACCTTAATTGGCATCAAGGGTTTTAAGAAAGCGTCAAAATGTTACTTCTAAACTCAGAGCATTAGCGATCATTATACAGATGGTACTCGTAACTAATGAAATGCATATAAGAAATGCTCTTTTACAGTGCACCTAAAAGATCGTTAACATCTAACAAAAGATAATTCAAATCCATTAATTTATACATTACATGAAGTTAATAGGATATGAAATAATCATTCCATTCTTGCCTTCCAAATTTAAAATAAAAACAGAATAAAAATCATATTAACTTTATTCAGTGTACACTAAAACATACATATTTTTCTCAAACTACAAATATCTTTCAAATTATTCTAAAACGAAGCGGCATATGCCGCAGATACATCTGAGCGTAAGAGCCTTTCCTTCATTTCCAACTAAATTGAAAATGCTGATTAAAATATACTTATTGAAAGAAAATATAATTTTTTCCTAAAAGTCAATTATATTCATAAAAATTAATTTGATAAATTAAAATTTAGGTTATGTTTTCTTTCTTCAAAAACAAAATCAATTTAATATTACTTTATTTGACATTTTATTTCAGGTAGCGCTTTCATATTATTACTTCCTTGTACGAAGTAAAGGAAGTACTGTAATCACGAAAAATTCCGTGTATCATATTTCAACGAAAGTATCCATTTTTACGGCTAGCGAATGCAATTTAATGATGTTTTGGCGTGACATGTGTACGTAAGGACAGAATAAAGGACTCTTTTTCCCCAAACGAATTAGAAAACTGATTACAATGGATTCAAAAGAGATTTTTTTTTTCGTGGCATCTGTGCGCACGTCTTGTACGTATGTACGTATGTATTTCGCATAACTCAAAAAACGAGTAGCCTCAGAACGTTGAAAATTTGTATACAGGACTGCTATTATATATAGTTGTGCACCTCCTTTTTCATTTGCAATCGGCCACACCAAACGTGTATATATAGAGAGAGATTCACAAGAAAAGGAGAGGTAGAAATTAGCTAAAGCCGTAAAGTACATCTGAACTATTTGAACTACTTAATTCCTGATATTACATGTAAAACAAAATTAAAATAACAAAATCTAACTTAAAGCAATAAATTGTACGCCAAAGAACTTACTTATTATACTAAAAAAATTAGAAAAACCTATACAACAAAATCAAACTTGGTACGCGAAAAAAACCTTTACAATTTACATAATACTGAGAAATTTTACACGTAGAAACATGGTCCATCTTCTCTGTTCAAGGCTTCAAACAGAACTTACCAAAGGAAAAGTGAATCCCCTCAACCGAGTTGATGACCCACAAAAACAAAACAGGCACGTTTCGTCGAACTCATCCAACTCAGTTACGTAGTTAGAATTAGGTAGTTCAAATGTTCTTTACGGCTTTAGCTAATTTTTACCTTTCCTTTTCTTATCAATCTTTTTTAAAATTTGCAGCTCAACGCACAATTTTTGACCAACTAGGTCTCCCATTTTGATGATTTACTACTTTCTACTTATATATATATATATATATACCCACTCTGTTACTCGGCTCAGTGAACTCATTTTTTTTATTCTTATATGATGGTAAATTTCGCCTTTTTTGCTTTTGAATTATGCTGTTCAAACTTTCCGTTTAAGGTTTTTATGGCTTTATTTAATCTACATGCAATAGTTGCAGAATTATCACGAATTTAAATATTGTCTAAGTGTGGCTAAGCCTAATTTTTGCTTACTATAGCAGCTATATTTGTTTACATTTTGAAACTTAGCAGAATAGTGAATTCAGTTTCTGCACCTTCAGTGCTTTTTTTCCGAGTGGGACGGAAATTAAAAAAATCTGCCTTGTTGTCTGCTGGCCAAATTGCTTGTTTTTGCGTAGAAACTCTAATTTTAATTGTAAAAATTGTTTCTTTGATTGTTTTCACTGTATTTGGTGTTTTATTTTTTTCTATATTTATCAATTTTTAATGAAGATATTTTGAGGTTACGGAATTAATTGAATGAGAAATATATCTCTAATGAATATACGTTTAAATAAAATGCATCAAAAAGTGAGTATAATTTAATATTCCGTACAAGGAAGTTATGTGGTGTATACTACATCAGATTTTTTTAAATTTGGCTTTCTGATAAGGAGACGAAAACCAATAATTTAAACAAAAATGATGCAAATGCTTAAAATGTCGTATCATAATTAATCTGGTTTAGATAAAAAGTCTTATATGTTCGAACAAAACTACTTAAGGAAAATATAAAAATATTAAAGAAAGGCTACATTTCAAATTGTCTTTCAGGCCATTTTAAATGCTTTATTTCAGCTGCCCAAGTTAATTTAAGGAATAAAATGATATATACTCACTGCAGAATGTTGGATCATTTCGCTTACGAATTTCTATTAAATAGCCGTCAATAAAGTCTCGAATATCTGATTCATTTAACGTTTTTTCGTGCTCTGCTACTTCTTCACTGAAAGAAAGAAAATAGTAAGATAAAAGTGTGCATTCTTTATATCCTATAGCTAAAGTTTCAAAGTACTCTAATAGTCTATTATTTGACAATATGCGCATAGTAGTATTAATGGAAGAAGGTATGAAATTGTCAGAGATAAATACGATACTTTCGCCTTACACATGTAAAATTAGTGATAACTGAAGATCTACTGAAATAAAAGTCAAGATATTCATTGAATCCCTCTCATAAACAGATATTGTAATAATTATAGTTCATGACAGTTCCACTGTGAAACTATTTTTGTTGCAAAATCGCTTGTTTTCTTCCTGTAATTTTCTGAACATTTTTAAAAGCATCGTAAGGAAAACTCTAGCAATTACTCAATAATGGGCAATCACACCAATCCCATTGAGTAAAGAAATTTTAAAAATTTATTTTTACTTAATATTAGATGAATACTGTTTTTCAAAATTTTATGTATATAGTTTAGCAAGAAAATTGAAAATGCTGTTTTCTCGGTAGATCCAACCCGAATAAACTGACATAACTTGGAGAGGTGGGTTATATGAACAAATACATTTGTGTTACAACATTTCTATTAAATCTCATAAACTGTTTACGAATTTCCGGGAAATAAAGAATAATAAAATGCATGTTAGCAGATGTCATTCTTTACTAACAGGTTCAGGTTCAGGTGGAAATGTAGTAGGACACCCAATGATTCTTTACTAACAGAAAGCACTGGTGGGAAATTGACAGTTTTTTGTCGTCAGTATTATTAATGCTAATTTCATACAGTTAATACGAAAGATTTCAAGAGCCCTGAGATCGGTTGCTCACATCTGCCATTGCATGACGGATAATTATGAATCCCTGTATTGTCTCTATTATTTTACAAAATGGATCCAATGCACGCTATTAACAGAAGATCTCTGTCCGACGTAGTTATGTTATGAAAGGATCATTCTGCTCGTGTATTTTCCCACGATCATTGATAAAAGTTTCCTAGAGGAAAACCCGAATTCTTACGAAATGGAATTAGATAACATTAATGTCGCTAAGTCTGATATTTCCATGGCGAAGCAAAAAAACGATGAAGAGAAATTTTATAGATGAGGAAGACGATCACTTTCAGCTAAACGAAAATAGGGCGCAAAGCACCATTTTAAGGAAAACACATGAAAATACGTCGTCGAGATACTATGGATGTGTGGAATACCCCCATGAGAATTGCTGAAGAAACCCTGTGGACTCCCCACCTTCCCGTGAAAAGCCATTTACATCCCTTGATAAGTACCAAGAAATAAAGTCGGCTTCTGCACATGATAGAAAGAAGGAATAAATTCCCCAAGCGGTCTGCACAAGCAAATATGAGATTCCCCAAGCAAATATGAGATCCATTCCATTGTTTCCCAGCAAAGATGTCGTTTACAAGAACCCTGACAAAAGAAGAATGAAACTTATTTCTAATTTTCCCTGTCCTCGAAAGAAAGTTAGTTTGCGTTAAGAAGAAGGACAAGCAATTTAGCATAATTTGTCTGTAGAAAACTAATGAACCAGATAGAATATTATACGAAAACTTTGTTGAACGGGTTTCCTTGTCATAAATTTAAACATTTCTCCAGAAATTCGAAGCAAACACCCAAGATGCTTCCTGCATTTTTCTCTAGGCTGGGCTCACAGATACAGAGCATAAGATTACTCCATGAAGAAGTTGATGTTCTAAATATCGTGATCAAAATGTACCAACCAAGAAAGAACAACGTGATATGTTTTGGCTGCGGACGAACTGGATACAAGATATAATTCGCCTAGAAAGCAAGCAAGAACACTTGACCTAAACCTATGAACTCTTCAAATAATACTATTTAAATCGGACACACAGTAATATCTAAATAATGTCCTTTGTTTCTGAAATTCTAAACTAAAATTTTCAGGAATATACTTCATCAAATAAACATTAATTCCCAAGAGCTTCTGAATGCAGAAAAATGTCGCCAACAGAAACTTTGTTCTGCATGCACAGGAGAACATCAATTACGAATCGATCATTGATTTTCTGAAAGATAGAGGATATCGCAGGTTCCTTTCAGAAACTTCTAAACAGTGCCAAAAAAACCAAACGTTCTTGGAGGAACTACAGTTTGCACGAATAAAATTTCTTGAAACAGATGATAGAAAATAGAAGTGTTTAAATTAATGAAAGATAGTTTGTCCCCTAACGTTTATGCGGACGTAGCCTAACTCTGGGTTCACACAAGATATTTGCCTCTATCTTCATCGACCTTGGATTTTTTCGCAGAGAGTAATGAATTTTCCTCTTTATTAGGTTCCTAACTCGGGATTCTCTCAGGCTACTGGAAAACGATAATTTAAAAGCGAAAATCCAGAATAAACTGTCTGGTGTTAAAGCATAAAAATACTGAAATAGATAATATACATTTACAAGGTCAGTCAAAAAGAAATGCATTGTAGCTCCATAATGGTAAGCATTACATAAAAGAAATTTTGGATACAAGATTTTGTCTTTTACCGCCTAATATGCGCTTAATTTTATTTCTTTTTGTTGCAAATAAGATTGCCGTGGATGATCAACCTGCTACCCAATGTGCAGTGATCGAATTTTGAAACAATTCCGGGAATAATTCAACAACACCAATTTACAGTAAGCTGTTGTTAATCTATGAAGACGACGCAATGAATTGCAGTAATCTGTGTTAATGGCTTCAGAAGTTTCAGGATGATGACCGAAATACTTAGGACAGCTGTGGTTAGTCAGATCGTCAACCGTCACAACCGATGAAAACGCATCATTCACTGTGGAACTCACCTAAAATGACAAATGCTTCACTATGCAGATCATGAAGCATGTAGGTCTGGCAAAAAAATCTTTTTTAAAGCTAATTCAACGATTAGGGTACAAAAGAATTCGCTTTCGCTGGTTTCTAAAGCTCTTGAAAAAAGAAGGAAGAACATGTGGGATGGTGATCTTCAAAGTTTTCTTGGGATTATCCAGAATGTTCACAATGAGTCACTAGGCGGGATGAAACCTAGTTGTTTCATTTGAATCCTGAAGCAGTCGATAGAATGGACGCACACTCGTTTCATGTAAACAAGTATGGTTGCAGTGCTGTAAAGCAAATTAATTGATCATGTATGATGAAAGACATTTTCAAAGGACTGAAGGACCATTGCTTCTGCCTACAACATTCCATTTCTCTACTTCTTAATATTACTGAGTTAATGCACGTTACTTTTTGACTGACTTTTATAGAATATGGTTGTACGGTACTTTCATTGAAAACAAAAATAGCTATAAGACTGCATCACGAAATGCACTCCAGAAGATACTAAATGTTTTTATTATTATAGATGTATGAATCTTTCATGTTGTGCTCCTGTATTGTACCATAGACAGTGTAACGTGACAAATATGAAATACATTCTCAGCTTTACGCGAAGTGCATAATTCTCACGCATACCAGAATGATCTTCATGCTTTTTTCACCTGTTCATAGTCTGTTTTACCAGCTTAAGAGTGTTATTACTTCTTTTTACTATTCACTTGCACTTCATGTTCGTGTATTTGAGATACCATTCAGCATATATCATCTTCGGCTGACATTATTCGCAAGGATAATTTTCGATAGAATTGAATCTTCAGGTACTTCGACGTTGCATTTTTTCGAATGACAAACTTTAAGTAAACTTTAAGCAGGGTAGTTGAATATTAAAATCCATGTTACCAGACGTCACCCTTAGGTAAGAGAGCGAAAGAAGATGTAACGTCGGCTATTTTCGGCCTTCGCCGTTAAGTTTTCGGACTTCACCATTAAGGTTTCAGCCTTCGTCTTAGTAACGCCGATTTCCTTCATCTAGCATGAAATATTTTATGTGTGCCAAAACAGTTAATATGCATATAAAATATAGTTCTCTTATTAACAGTGGTAGAAATGCTATAAGATTGCATGCAGATAGTATCCTAAGGGATGCTGAATAGTTCTGTTAGGATTGTATACATTTTTATGATGTGGTCCTGTTGTGCCGTAGATAATAAAATGAGAAAAGTATAATTACATTCTAGGTCTTTCCTTTGTGTATTACAGCTTAAAATCAAAAGGTAAAGCTTGCAGTAACATGTTCATTAACGAACATGTTTTTCTCTAACGACTCTTATCTCTCGATTAAATTTATATAAGTTTCCATCTATCCTGTAGATTAGGCGTCATCTCAGCCTTATAAAAAATTTTTGCAATTATAATTACAATTACTGATGAAATTTCTGCAAGATTTGCAATAAGTTTTAATCTATATATTTTAAGTTCGTACAGACTTTCCATTAATAAGTTTTAGTTTGTGTTCTCACGCTACTAATCGTCTGTAATACCAAAGACGGAAAGATTTTAAGTCAATCCAAAACTTAATTATAAATAGAAATGAATTGCAGTCATACGTTACAAGATTACATTGATAAAATGAATATGATCATGCAGAAGCATTGAATTGACGACTACCAATAAAAATAAATACTAAAACCTACAAAAACTAGAATCATTGTTATCATTGAAAATGAAAAATCATTAAAACTTAAAACTCTAAGAACCGGTTCCAAGGAATGCTGTTGCTAATTTTATTAATCTTTGAGACAAATGAAAATTGTATCCCGTATTTTAAATACGTACTTAGAATTATAAGTAAAATACATACCCGATATACTCCTTCAGCATCATATTTAATTTAGAAAGTCCACTTGTACCTCCCAGATGCAAGAAATTTAAGACTTTTGCTAATCCTGGAAAGAAAAGCTGCCATATTACTTGTCCAGCCTGTTTCGAGGTTTCACTTACAACATAGTCCAACATTTTACGTCTTGGATCATCAAACGGCAAGCGCTTTCCAAAAACTAAAGTAGCTATATTGTTGGACATGCTCGGAGACAAAAGAGGCTTCATTTCTATTGGTTTTCCTTCAGATTTTTCAATGTGATCTGTTAAGTCGATGATTTCTTCCTAATAACAAATAAACAAAGTTTTAAATGTTCGTTTTAATCTTTTCGCTGTATTCCAAAATTATTGTGTTCAATTATTAAACCTCACGCTTAAGATAATATAATAAAACGACTAATTATCGAAAGAAAGAAAGAAAGCGGTTAATTATTTTGAGGAATGGATTACAAGGACTTTAAAAACAATAATTTTTATGAGCTAAAGAATCTTGTAACTTCAAATAAAATAAAAAGCAGAGCGCTAAGGAAAATCAAAAATTATGTTTTAAGATTATAATCCTTTCGGAATCAACTGATCAATCTGGATGAGTACGAAAATATGAAAGAATGATATGAAAAATATGTATGATAATAATATAAAAATTTCGAAGAAACGAGTTCAGTTTAAAACTCAGTATTTGTTTCCAGTGGTGGGCCCAAACCGTCCGCAGACGTTGGCCGCTACTAAGGCCAGAAGCTGTGATCACTTTATTCTGGAGGCACCTAATAAGTGGGCCACCTTACAAATACAAACATGCCTTCTCCAGGATTCTCCAGGAGCATAACTATTGTTATCCACAGCAGCGTCTCCCAAATAGTGTTCCGCGAAATACTGATGTTTTGCAAACAGTTACTAAGTGTTCTGCGAAACATTATAAAATTGAGGTTAGAAAACAACGAAACCTTGTCTACTTTTATGTATTTAACATAATTTTAAACAAATTTTAGAAACAAAATGATTTAAATCGTTTGTATAATAAATTTTTTAACATAGCAAGATAGCAGATGGTTTACATTGGAAACAAATCTGTGCTAAGAAGTAAATAATTCTATTGTCCTTTTTTTATTTTATCTTCTTTTTGAAATTGATAAGCAGATATAAAAATTTTACTAATACTAACCAATAAGTGCAATATTTTATCATTAAAAACTCTTCTTTTAAAAAAGTGAATATACTGGGGTTTTTAGTTATGAAGGAGATATACCAAAATATTCTGGATTTCTTCGTTAGAAGAGCAGGACTTTCACTATTTTACCTTACATAGTTTTTCAAATGAATAAGGTTAAAAAATAGGCGTAAAGTTTGCAGTGAAATAAATGAATCAATATTTACATACCTTGCAGTCTTTTTTGTTTTGTTTGCTTAATTTCTTTTATACATCGTTCCAAACTTATTATAGTATTTGAATAGGACATGTGGCAACGATTAGATAATTCTTCAAATGATATAAATTTTGTGCACTCTGAGTTATAATATGAACGAAATATAACGCTTTTAAGTGAACCTAGCGCCAGAGTGTCGCTATGGTAAAAAAATGCAGTGAATTTTAAAGAGTGCATTTATTCTATTGTGGTTTATGCGTTATTTACGAAGTAGATTTAATTCAATCCAATAAGTTTAAATGAAATTCAAGAAAAAATGCGTATAATTTAATGTTCCGTACAAGGAAGTCATGTGGTGTACACATCAGATTTTTTTATTTTGAAGATAATAAAATCTACATTTTCATTTGTTTGACTTTGTTTCTCATATTTAGAAACACATCACAATATAAACATTATTTTCTCTAATAATCTGATGTTGCTTTGCTTTAAACCTAATCTAATAAAATATTAATAAATTTCAAAATCTTGAAACAGAAGGAAATCTAGATATTTCTTACGAAATGTGTGTTAAAAAAATACAGCTAAAACAAATTTGATTATATTCGTTGCCCGAGTGATTTTGTTTCTTTAAAATGTCTCTGATGATTTGTTCTTGCACAAGTTTAAAGAATTAAGAAAAAGGAAAAAATTGTTATTAACTCTTATTAGTTCTTCCATGCGAGGTTTCCCGAAGCCTAAATCTCTCAGCATTTGCATTGAAAATCGTCTTTGTTCTTTCCATGGAAGACCGTTGATTGCATCAGTCACTATTTGGAAAAAAATTATGTTGAATTTTTAAAAAAATTAAGTACAATCTCAATAAAAAAGACATAAACTATAATGAATATTTCTCTTCGAATATTTTAATTAGCAAAACTTAAATCTAAGAAATATTACGAAATTTTATATCAGATAAAATTTATTATAAACAAACACTTTGGACCCCAAATTCATGAGAAATGAAATTACATTGAAGTATATTTACGCAGTTCCCTCGGATCTGAGTTAAAACAGTTTGAATGTAAATCTAATTCCCATTTTACGGCATTTATTTTGACTTAAAACAGATTATATTGCGCTTTTTTTAAATGTAGACGTTTCCGTTTGAATTAATACGAAAAACAAGAGAAGCCAAAGCATTCTTAAAATTTATTTTTAATACGAAAGAGCCACTAATTATCAAAAGCTCTAGTACAGTTTTGATTTTAAAAATTTACATATTGTAAATTAAAATACTTAAAATAGAAACTATGTAAGACGGCTACGTAGCAAATTATCCATCTTTTTTTTTTTTTTTTTTTTTTTTTTTTTTTTTTTTTTTTTTCCAAAGTCAATAAAAACTTATTCTTCCGATTAGCCAAGTTATAATCTTTTACTTCAATTACATTCTGATGAACAGACTTAAAACTGATAATGAATGAGAAAATGTGGTGAAAACATTTTGCTAAATATAATAGAATTTTATTTATAAAAGTATTATATGAAGCCTACATCATTCGGAATAAAGTAGCAACGAATAAGATCTTGTTAATAAACATCCATAAAAGGCATACTGTTTTTGCATAGCTTTTCTGAATTACTGACATACTACTTCATGAAAAGTAATTTAATTAAGAAATGTATTTAATAATCGAATTAAACTTGTTGTTAACAGGGACGCAAATGATTATTCTAAACCGATTATTAAAAGTTTATTCTCAATCGAATTATTCTAACGAGCATATGACAATTTTTGTTAATTATATTAAAAAAAAAAAAAAAAAAAAAAAAAAAAGACAGAGAGAGAGAGAAACGCAAATATTTGGAGGATTCTATTTGTATAGAAACTTAGTTCAGTATCTTCAGACACTACTAAAGTGACAAGCGAGTTATCACTTTAGCATGAAACAGAATAACAACGTTTTATAAAGGTCGAAATAATCTTTTTATTAATCTTATTATTTATTTTATTATATTATTAAGTCCAAAGAGGCTTTGGACCCGAAGGACTATTGTTTTCTTTTTGCGATTTTGCGTTGAATCATTATAAACGTCCGTTTCACTTTTCAAACTGCTGCCACCAAATGTTAAAGTCCTGCATTATATTTGAATGTTGGTGTTGGTATATTTAATTATGGCAAAGCACACTAGGGCTATCTACCTAAGGGGAGGGATGCCTTTCGTGGAGGACTTTCTAAGGGAAACTGGCTCGTATACACGTTACACATGGGGAAAACCACTAAAACGCCCATGCAGCCAACCCGTTCGCGGGATTCGAACCTCGGACCGAACTACCAGTGTTCAGCGTCTTTACCGCTCGGCCGCTGGTGGGCTTGCATTATATTTGAAGAAATTAAATAACGAAAAATCTGCATAAATGTATGTCTACGAATTTTTTATTAACAAACTCAAGGATTTCAAAGCGAGTAATGGCAACACTACCGGGGAAAAGAAAAAAAAAAAAAAAAAAATTATCTCCAGCGCGCGGAACTGTGTATCGGAAATTCTAAAGATATGCTCATTTTAAAATTATTTTGCGACATTGCTATTGAACTGAATTTTATGGTTTAAGTGCAGAGAACATGATATTTAATAAATAAAGGTAGCACACAAAACGTTGTGCTACCTTTAAAAAAAAACGCCCCTTTGGACGTAATTTAAAATCTGAAACCTTTCAGATTTTTTTTTATTTATTTATTATTTTTCTTATTATATTATCTCATTTTTATTAATGAAATTTAGCAAAACGTTAGTGAAATTTAGTGCTACAGAAGAAAATTCAGCCACTTTCGTATGATTTAAAATAACATAAACTGGAACTTTAAATTAAAGTAACGTTGTTTGAGACGACACACATAGTTGTTTACTTAAGATGGCTCAAGTAATTGACGGAGCACTTTTAAAATCGGCTGGTAAGATGGTTAAAGTCGGAATAAACTTTCTCAAAGGAAGATGCGAGTTGACTCAAACTGGCAGCAGTGTTGCCAAAAGCGCTCTATTAAACATTCAAACCCTGGGCTTAAATATGCTACAACTAATTTACATTCTGCTGAGGACTACAGAAAGAAGTTGTCGTAAAACTTCAAATCATAATAAACGGTTAATTAGCATAAAGCAGTATATTTCTATCCACCAGAATCTAAACAAATTGGAAACTAAGGTTATTTTTAAAATTCTAATATAAGTTAGCTTGTGCACTACAAAAACTCATTTAAGCTCTTACAAATAAATTCACATTCTAAAAAGCTCAATTTAAATTTATATTTTCGAATCCCTCAGGCTTTGTCTCATATCTCTTTCCATGAATTTAGAAAGAAAAGTAGTTTACTAGAAAATACGAAATATACGATGTGCACGCACAATAACTTTTCGCAATTCACGTTTTCTCTCTTTACGTTTATTTCACCAAACTCTTAAGCTTTCCGTTGGATAAAACAATAAGCACAAATTGAAGTATTTCAGCAATTACCTGTTAATCGAATTCCTACATGAATAGAATCAATAGATACACCAGATCTTAACTAGAATTTCAAATTCATAAGCCTTAAAGTTTTACATCATGCAGTATTCTTATATTTTTTCTTTTCTGTTTATATCTTATATTATGTATTCAAATTCGTAAAAATTATAGTTCATAGTTTCTAAGAAATCTCTGATTTCATTAATGTAAAGATAATTTTGCACATGAGTGTCATTATCGCTTTTACTATATATACATATATATATATATTTCAATTTTCGCATTTCAAATTCAAAATTTTGAATCAGTTAATAATATACTCAAACTATAACTTATCTTTACTTTTCATTCAGCGTGAACTGAATTTAGACTCCCGCGTTTGCTAATCATGAAAAGCAGGGTATCGTTAAACTCATTAACTTAACTTATATTCATTTAACTTTATCAGCGGTGACTGGAGAGCCTGACTTTAAAAACGCACATTCACAATATGCTAGCTTTTAATTTTCATTTGCATTACATACTATCAACAACACATTTTGCCTTTATTTTCCGAATTAATTTAACCGAATTTTCCGATAACCTGCTCTGCTCATGCCAGGAGATTCTTCGCATATCAGCTGCAATACAGCTTTTATGCCAACTCATATATTTTCTGATCCAGGCTTTCTCTCACCGACTCGTCATTCTTTCCTTTTAAGTATCAAACTATTTCTCTAGTTTACTCGATTAAAAAAACTGCATTTGAATTTAAATGCTTTTCCTTCTGGTGGACTAGATAGTGAATGCATAATTTTTAAACCACCTTAAAATCGATCTTTCTCATAAAAAAAAAAACTTTGTTTTGCATGAACCATATCTGAATTGCACGGTCTCTCGTCCACTAGTTTCTCAGTTTTTTCCAACTTAAATTCTTCTGAACACTTTGCAACAAAAAAACAGTCTATCGAGAGGTGTAATCAAATTCGTGACAAAAACTAAATCAGAAGACGTTTTACTGGTGGTATCGTGCTTAACTTATCCTAATGTATAGGCGAGTTCATTAACACAGTTAGTTATCCCAGCGTTGGCGGTCATTTCTCGAATAAGTGAGGGTAGTTTTAAATATGTCTCTATTTCCCCGCTCTACTATATTTAACTGTGGTAATTCTGGGATTTGGGATTATTCAGTTATGGCAAAGCACACGAGGGCTATCTGCCTAAAGGGAGGGGTGCCTTCGTGGAGGACTTTCTAAGGGAAACTGACTAGTATACACGTTACACATCGGGAAAACCACAAAAACGCAAAAGCAGCCAGCCCGTTCGCGGGATTCTAACCTCGCACCGAACTACCAGTGTTCAGCATCTTTACCGCTCGGCCGCTGGTGGGCTTAACTGTAGTCAATAAGAGACCATTTTAAAATGCTTAATATGCGGAGCCTTACACATTTCCTCAAGAATCTGATCTACGAGTTACTTGGAGTTGCAAATTTATTTTTAAAAATATGTGCAACAATTATCGCGGACTCTGAAGGAAATTATTTCTATCGACTTCGAGAAATGATCAACAAGCACTAACAAATATCGGTTTTTATTTTTTCTCACTTTATTGGTAAACAGATTAATTCCTAAGATTCCGTTAGCAAATGTGACTTCTGTGTTATTTCAGTACCCGGCAGAGCTGTAATTGATAAAAAATATTGAAAAAATATTTTTTATATAGATTGAAAAAATATATATTCAATATTTATGATAAAAAAATATATAATTGAAAAAATATTTTTTTTTGGAATACAGACTTAACGATAGCCGCTGGTCGGTTTATATGGTAATAGGTTTCTTGCCATATTAAACACGAAATTTCTGAACGGCCAGTAGCACCGCTAATGTTTCTTTCTCGGTAGCAGTGTTACTTCTCTGAACTGGAATAAGTGTTTTGCTAAAATATTTTATCGGCTATCTGTCTTGCCTAAGCACGGCTCTTACTGAGATATTAGATACATTTTCGGCGATTTCTAATTTGATGTCCCCTTCAGGAAATTTCAAGATGGGGCCGCTTGCGTTAATGCAACTTTAACTTTTCAAAAGCCGTGATCGCTTCCGCCAATGAAGCGAATCTAGCCGTTTTCTTTTTTATATTTAGCAAGAACTCTGCTATGTGAGCAAAAATGAATATTCTATAATATGAGCACAAATCCTAAAAAATGCCAGTCATGTTAGGTGGCGGAAAATTTTTCATAGCTGTAATCTTTGAATTATTTGTTTCTATTCCCTGCTTAGATATCTTATACCCCAGGTACCAAAGTTCTTTGGCCGTTGGATTTACATTTTACCACAGTAACTTTTATACCTGCTTCCTTTAGAAGCCGAAAAACTTCGAACCGATCTTCAGTAGCCTCATCAATTGTATTACTTGTGGCTGCTATATCACCTAAGAATATGAATGTTAATTTACCAAGTACAGACCTTAAAATTATGTCCTTTGCTGTTAAAATGTAGTGAAGACTCCGCATGGGACAAACGACGATCTAAACAAGGCATAAACCTATGATTTAGCAATAAATGTAGATTTCGGCCTGCTCTTCGGTTTCACACAGATCTGGAAATATCTAGACTTGAGATCAAGATGAGTCATATATTATGTAGATTTAATTTTCCGTATTATTTCATTAGTTATTTGTAAGCAGTAAACCGGATATTTTATTATAGTCTTCAGTTTTCTGTAATTGATAGCGAATTGGCAAGCTTTAAAATCGGTGGAAATTTTCTTTTTCTGCATAATACTATGGGGCTCTGTAGTACGCAAACTGCTGAAAACTACAATACGTCTTTAGATTTCAAAGGACTAAACCTAAACTTAAAGGCGGACAGCAACTGATTGCACGCTCGCGTGAAGTATAGTGGCAAGAGGCTCTGTCCCCGTCTAACTCTGTTCTTGGTGAAAGGCCACAACTTAAATACTTACGCTTTAGAAAGTACAATTTGCATAAACAATTTAACGCGTTTATTCTGGCTGGAAGTGGAAAATAAAAGAGGACAGTAAAGTTTTAAAACAAAATAAACGCTAGTCAAACTTAAGATCCCTACTATTTTTCTATTTCCAAATGCAAACCATTGAGCATAACAAAATTAAATTTAAAAAAATGTTTCCTGTTTAAATTTCTTTGAAAAAGTCATGAAATAAAAAATTATTAATAAATAGACATATGAAATAAAGCCCACATACATGTGAGCTTTAATTTTGTTCGGCTGCAGCCGAATAATAGAAATCGTGTATCTCCTAAATTAATACAGATTTATGACATTTTTAAAACGATTCCTTTAAAGAATTTTTAAAATATAAATGTTGTGAAAATAAAAATCTCTCACAGCAGCTTATAATTTGAAATCAGAAATATCACGTATATTTCGCAATTAAAAAAACCTGTGAAATATATTATATTCAAATTTCGAAGTGCAAAATAAACAACATTATCAATCGGAAAGGGAAAATTTTTCAGTTTTGTATATTTATTTGAAAAGAAGGCTGCAAACGAAACACATACTTGAAACACACTTGAAAAAAGTCGTACTGTTTTTAATATTTCTATTTAAATACAACTGTGGCAACAATAAAAGAAATAATAATTAATATTTTATAATCTAAGAATAACTAAAAAGAATAATGTTCACCAGCTTTTTGCTGAGGCTTATGGCTGAGCTTTGAAAATGTTGTAGAATCCTGTACGAACATCATTTAGCACGAGATAAATGTAAATATATTGTGACCTTGATAAAACATGGGTTACCTAAATGAGTGCAACAAGAAAAGGATTATCTGTTGGGCTAGTATTACACATCCATTTGCTTAGGGAGAAAACAACTGTTTCAAACACTTTTTCTACCTGTTTTACTACTGAAAGAAAGAAGCACGATTTTTTTTCCCTTTCTTTCACAAAAATTCGTATGTTGATCGTTTTCAACAACCAATCAGCTATCTGCATCTAACCTCACATCATCAACTGTCATTTTTAATAGAGAAGTAGTTTCTTCCTTACATGGTAACCCCAAAGTGATTCATGTTGATTTGCTGTTTTATATCGTGTGACAAATCAGAAGAAATTATTCCGAACTGTTGTTCTTTCGAAATGTTTTGAGTGTGTGATACGACCTTTATCGAAAACAAGGGTAAGATGTTGTATGAACCTGGTTTCAGTAATGCAAAGAGAGTTTCAATAAAAGATTTTTAACAGTTGCAGATTTATCCCGTAACGGATAATCAAAATATGTAAAGTAGAAACAACATTAAAATCAATTAGTTATACTATCAGGAAAATGATTTACTTCCAATATTTACAGAAGTTATTCCATTTCTTTATCGCAAAGATTCAAAAAATAAAACTGCACCAAGGCGAAGCCATCAGTCATGTTTCGATAGCTAACACTACATTTATAGAAAAAATAAAGACTGATACAGATACTGCAAGCACACTTTTCAAGGAATTCTAAACTTAGCTTAAAAATTAAATGTACTCTGTATATTTAGCACTTATTAGACCAATTTTGCTTTATGCAGCCCCGGCCTGGGCCACGGCGTTAAAGACTGAACGAAGGAAAATTAACCTCCTAAATAAAATACTAAGAACGATGGTTAATGCTCCTTGGTATGTTAGAAATACGATCATTAATGAAGATTTAAAAAGTAAACCAATAACGGAGCATATCCTAACGGATGTTCACAAATTTTTTTTAGAAAATGGAGAATTCGCCAGTCAATACTTTGAGAGAACTTACGAACTATGATCCCACTGTGGAAAGCCTCGTAAAACGACCTAGGTCAAGTCACCACAATGTAAAGCGGTAGCTGTAAATATGCATATAGTTTTATCCAACTTATCTCATTTTATTCAAGTATTTAATCAAGCATTTAATCCTAGTATTTATCCAAGTATTTAATCAAGCATTTAATCCTAGTATTTATCCAAGTATTTAACCAAGATTTATTTCGTGTTTGTGAATTTGAGTTTGTGTTTACTACTAAGAATATAGACTTAGTGCCTGGATAGGCAAAGACTGTAGTGTTATTTGTACCTGAATAATTGAACTCACCACGAATACCATTGTGGATCCAACCGTATTGGCTAGTACCGATCACGTGATACTCATACCCTGAATTCTCAAGAATTAGATTTATTCTCTCGAATCTCTCACTAAGCAGTTTTATGTTCTTCAGTCAGGACTCAGATGATTTTCATGACTTAAAAATTGAAATTTCTGCTGTTATGTTAGTGTACGCCACCTTGACTTGCCACCTTAAAGCTCTGACTGCCTGATCTCTCAGACTCTTATTTTCGCTTTCGGGGTGAGTGGCGTCATAGCGCCCTAAATTTTTCTACAACCGTGAACGGCCGTATGGCAAGTTAGAATGATCAGGTTTAAACTCTAAGAAGTTGATGCCTGTAGTGAAAGTAAAGCATAAGCATAAGCATAAGCACACTTTTCAACATACTTCCTCCAGAGTCTCTTAACACTTTGCTTGCCGACGGTAATGATTCGACCGGTTTAAAAGATCTCTTGCCTATCGAATTTCTAAGAGTTGATGTTTGCTTATCGACTCTCCGTTATGAGACTATTGATCATAACGACTCTGCTTAAAAGATATCTTTCTAAGTGCAAAACCTACCATGATTGTCTGATTTTGTAGAGTAGTTAAAAGTGAATAAAAAGCAGTAACCCTGGAAAACAGTCCAGAAGAAATTATCATTAAATAGAATATTTAAATATTACATTCGAAACAAAACTTAGAAGCCCTCCAAAATAATTTTTAAAGTATATTAGCACTTTTTGTATATTAAAATACTTTGCCATATTTATGCAATAAAATACTTTGCCATGCAACATTTTGCTCAATATTAAAATACTTTTGCATAACCAGCTCCCCAACATTCGGTGAAATATAAAACTAAATTGAAATAAAAATATTGCTAATAATAAATACTGAATAAGAGAGCTATAAACACAGATCAACAATAATAAGAAGAAATGTTTATAAAATAACCAACAGTATAGTCTGATTTTCATTTTTCATGAAGAGTTTGAATCTTACCTCGTGTTACCTCATGCTGTTCAAAAGGAGATTCTGGAGGCCTGCCCATGAAAGCATCCTGTACAAAAGCTTCTTTCGTTGAAAAGAAATCATTGAAAACGACAGCATATTGGCTTCCTAATTTTAAACTACGAAAAACAGAATTATACGAGATGAGTTTATGGTGTAAATATTTAAGAAATAATTCATAAAAGTAAAATTAGAATTGCGAACTGAAATATAAAAATCAGAAGGAATAAATTTGGCCATTCTTAAGACGTTATTACACAGTTTATACAATACTTTAATGTCTGGGAGGCATTTCTTTTCAAATCTAATGCAATTTTATTCTTTAAATCAGTGATATTTGATTTGCTTTCAAAAATACCTGGAAAACCGAAAGAAAAAGTTGTTATATCATCGCATCAAACAAAACGCTTGTTATATAATTAAGAAATTTATTTTCTTATTTTATGTTCACAAAATTAAATGATCCATATTAGGGAAGTGTAGAATATAATCTCTCTTTAATTTTCACATTTTTTTTTTTTCATTTCATTTAACTAATTTGAAGGTTTTTATGGCCATAAGTTATAAATATAAACTTTGATAATTATACAATACTAGAGTCCAGGTACCTTTATTAAGGAACGGAGGTTTCTATGCGTAATTGTATTTACGCATCCCACAGCCATCAGCAAGTTGTCACGCTGATTTGCATTGTAGAGAATTTGCGTATTTTTATCAAAGTTTAATTTATTCTTGTACTGAATTTTGTTACTAACTGTATATTAAGTTCTAAATTCTATTTTACATTCCTTCACAATTAAGAAAATGTGCATTATATCATAAATAATCAATTAAAATTTCATAAATCTGTAAAAGAAATTTTTGGTTTTGTATTTGCAATATTAATTCTTATGAAAGATTTTCAAGTTAAAGACTGCGAAGTATTGATTATGATTAATGCTTAAGCAAATATTTTACAGAACTGTGAACTTTCTTGAGAAAAATTATGACATTCTTTACGATGAATTTGAAAACTTTTAATTTTCAATTCGAATTTATTATTGAAAATTATTTCTCTAAGATTTTATATTTTAAAAAATTATTTATATCCAAATTTTGTGATTGTTTCCAACTGTTGATTTCCGTAGTTTTGCTAATTCTGTAATGCTTCCTTCTAAAAAGGCTTTTCTGTCGCCAAGCCTTTTTCTCTTTGAAGGGTGGAATATGTAAGAAAAAAATATGTAAATCAAAATTATAATTTAAACTAAAGGGTAAAACTTTTAATTCTCTCTCTCTGTTCTAAAATTTGTAATAACTTCTCTCGATTGCGTCATTTCTAGATCTTTCCTTTTTGCATGGTCTGCGCAGCGCTGATGACGTAATAATTGGAAACTGAAACTACCATTTAAACCAAAACTTTTCTCTTCGCATGCTTCCATCTTGCATAACTACGCTGTTTCCTATTGCAATAATATCAATAATGTAAATGTTTTTGAACAGGCACGACTAGGGTGCCAAGTCATCTCTGGCCACATATGCGAATTGGAAATAAAAATGGAATTAAAATCGCCTCAACTGCCAAGTCAACACATTAACTTATGACGCAATCGGAATACTTCTTCTTCAATATAGGATAACTACGCATTAACAGTGTTCCGACTTTTTCTTTACTGCTTTTATTACAGTTTTTCAAGAATAAAGCTTTGAATATTATAATACAGCATAAATGAAAAATAATAAACGAAAGTCCTTGATGCAAATGAGATGAAAAGATGAATGAATTAAATTTTATTGGAAAGCCAAAAGTGTTAAATTTACAATTAATTTTTAAAAAAAGTGTAAGCTTTATAACGCGTTCGAAACTGTTTTGAAATGATAATTATAAATGAAATTGTAATGAAAAATAATATAAAAATTTAGAAATAAGAAAATCAAATTCAAAAGTAAATACTAATAGTAATAATATAAATAATTAATAATAAAATTAATGATAAGTAAAGTAAAATATTAAGAAGAAATAAATATAAAATGTAAAAATTAACAGTAAGAAAATACAAAAACATAAAAGTAAATATTAATAAACAAATAAGTAAAAATAAAATAGCATTAAAAAGGAAATATGATAAAGAGATAGTAAAATAATGCATCAATTGTAAAAATATACATAAAAAAATTATTAAGCTTTAATTAAAAGTTTTAGTTTTTGCTTAAATGTACAGTTTAGTCACAATCAAGCCTCTTCTTTGGCTCCCCACTTAATCTGTTTTTATTAAATAAATATAAGTTCTGCTTATGACCTCAATTTTTAGTCAGTCACTGGTCAGTCAAAGAGATCATCACTTAGTCACTCGCTGGTCAGTCAACGACCAATTTTTATTCAGTCACTGAGCAGTCAATGTACAATTTTCAGTCAGTCACTGGTCAGTCAATGTACAATTTTTAGTCAGTCAATGACATCGTCACTTAGTCTGTCACTGGTCAGTCAATGTCCAATTTTTAATCAGTCAATGAGATCGTCACTTAGTCACTGGTCAGTCAATGTCTTTTTTTTTAATTGAGTCACTGGTCAGTCAATGAGATCGTCACTTAGTCAGTCAATGTCCAATTCTTATTTAGTCACTGGTCAGACTATGACATCGTCACTTAGTCACTCACTGGTCAGACAATGTCCAATTTTTAGTCAGTCAATGAGATCGTCACTTAGTGAGTCAATGGCCAGTCAATAAGATCGTCACTTAACAGTCAGGCGTCAGTCAATGTCAAATTTTAGCCAGTCACTGATCAATCAATGCGATCGCCACTTAGACAGTCACTGGTCAGTCATTGTCCAATTTCAAATTTTTAGTCAGTCAATGATCAGTCAATGAAATCCTCACTTTGTCAGTCATTAGTCAGTCAATGTTCAATTTTTAGTCAATGAGATTGGTGTCATGGCGAACAAATTTATGACGAACATAAACTGAAGTTGTGTAAACTTAGCTCAGATCTTTATATGATGCTTCAAACTGTTATGTTTTTTTTTTTTAAAGCAAAAATATTTCAGTAACGCTTTTCTTTAGGTTTGAAATTGTGAAACGCCTGCTAGGATCAGATGAAGGATGTTGAGTATACTCGTTATCAACATAGATAAAAGCGACGGTGTCAAAGACGACATCAATGAGGCGTTCTTGAAAATCTAAAATTGGTTTCAGTTCTATTCTGCCTACTTGATCCATTTTGCCATGCATTTCTGGTTCATTATTTGTGCTAATGAGATTGTAAGGATCATAAGTTTTACTAACGTTTATTTTATTTTAAATCTTTACTATCACTTCTTATTTTCTACTTCCGGCCAGAATTATAAGCGTTAACGTATTTATGCAAAGTTTGTCTGGCGAACGCCAAGTATTTAAGTTGTGGCTTTTTGCCAAGCGAGAGAGAGGAAGCAGTTAGTCGAAGCAGGCCGCTTACCTTAGAAGTTTTACTCAGTTGCTGGTTGCCTTCCAGGCCAGAGGTTTAATCCTCTTGATAACTTTAAACGTATTGTAGTGTTCACAGTTCTCTGTACTACATACGGCTTCCTGTTAATATAAGGCCAATCTTCCACGTTTATTATTTCAAAGTTAAGAGTTTAGTTTTATTTTTATATTTTTACGTTTAGACCACAAGTAGTGGGTCTTGTATTCCGAAGTACGGAAGTTATTGTAAATAGAGAAAAATAAAGGGTTTTGTATACCCTTCTTGTGTATCCTGTCTACTTCCCACAGTTATTGAACATAGCTTTAGTAAGCTCTCTGTTCCGAGTCAGGTCCTTGCATGTTCCCGAAGAAAGTAACGGAACATTGAACCTGATAGTGGCGCCCAACGAAGAAGAATAACCATGGCCGAATTTCAAGAAGAACCTGTGCTGCCTGCAGAAGCGGCTCAGAATCCAGAAATGCCAGCTGCCGCCCTGGAAGGATTTGGTTACATCGTCCAGACCATGCGCGCTTCGATGAAACCAGAAGCAACATTTAATGGAAACTCACCGGTAACCAGTTTTTTGGAAAAATTGGATGACCACTTCATGCTGTACCCGTGCACGAATTTCAAAAAGTTACCTTAGCTACCAGCGCTTTGAGGGGCCAAGCGCTTAACTGGTTCAAGTGTATAGGCAGAAGTCTCTTGGGTCAAGCAGGAAGTCCCACCTATACTTACGAGAATTTCAAGACTGCCCTAGTAAAAGCCTTCCGTGTTGTAAGGGATCGTGCGAAATTAGAAACGGAACTTTTTAGTATATATCAGCAAAGAATCGAAAATCTATCAAGCTTTATTTTAAGAAAAATTCACGTCTTCAAACTCTTGTATGGAAACCGTCCGGATCCTGAGATAATTCAAGTGATTTTGCCGAGGTTACTGCCCCAAGTGCAAGACTTTATTGAATTAAGAAATCCGACTACACTGGAAAAGTTATTTGAGCTAGCAATCCAGTTTGAAAGTAGAAGAACGGCGGACATTGAAAGAAGACGCCAATATGAGCAACGAAACCAATTTGGTGCGCCAAGACCACAGCAAAGTCAAGCACACGGCTACGGAAGCAAAGCGAATCAGTGGGCAAGGAAACCCGAGTATCCAAAAACAGCCGGCGAACGTTGACAGTTCAATAGCAATCCAGGAAAAAAGTCTCAAGGCCAGTGGAAAAAGAAGGAAAGCACGGAAATGAAAAATAATTTAAACTAAAACGGATTTCAGCTGACGGGAGGGTGCGGAAATCCGAAGGCCATGAAAACCCCTCTTCCTTCAAGTTAAATACAGTAATGGTGAAAAATTTCACTCTTCCGAAGATTGAAGTGTTGGTGAATAATATCCCAGCCACCGCACTCCTGGATACAGGCGCGGAGTGTTCCTGTGTGGCAGAAGATTTTTTTAGGAAGTATTTTCGGAAATACCGCATATATAATTCGGATAATACGACAGTGTTAGCGGCGCAAGGAGAAAAATGTAAGTGTATAGGTAAATTACCGCTGTGTGTCCGTATCAAGGACGAACAAGTAAAGGTTATGTTTTTCATAGTAAAGAATCTGCAAGCACATATTATTTTAGGAATAGATTTTCTTTCAGAGGCACAAGCAACGCTGGATTTTAATGAAGCGTCCCTTAAGCTGACAATGAAACCAGTTCGTGGAGAAAAGGCTGAACCGCCGATGTTAAATCTTGACCACCTGCCTAATGAAGAACAGCGAAGAATCAGACAAGCGGTAAGTGAATTTGCTTCGTTATTTAGTGATATTCCAGGATTTACTCAGGTTACTAACCATAGTATTGACACCGGAGATGCAATGCCAGTTCGCCAAAAACCATACCGGTATGATAAGAATAAGGAAAAAATTATAGAATGGCATATCACCGATATGCTACGTAAAAAGATCATAACGACCATCTCAAGTAGTTATGCTAGCCCGGTGGTTTTATGTAAGAAAAATAATGACTATCTTTTGACACATCCAAAAAGGTGGAGATTCGCAATTGACTACCGTAAATTAAACTCCATAACTAAATACCCGGTATATCCGTTACCTATTATTGAAGAAATTATAAGGAACATAACATCCACCAAATATATGACGACTTTAGACTTAACGACTGGTTATTTTCAAATAGGGGTTAGGCCTGAGGACGTGCCTAAGACTGCTTTTATAACCAAGTCTGGTACTTATGCATTTTTGCGTATGCCGTTTGGCCTTTCAGGGGCGCCGGCAACATTTCAGCGATGTATGGACATTGTGTTAAGACCTGTTCTTGGAAAGTCCACATTTATCTATTTAGACGATATCATTATTACTAGTGATAATCTCGACCAACATGTACAGGATTTAAGACAGGTGTTTTCTTTATTAAATGAGGCCGGTCTAAAAGTTAATGTCGAAAAATGCAAATTTGCAGCCCCTGAATTAAAATATTTAGGTTACAAAATATCTCAGAAGGGAATCGAGACAGACGAATCAAAAATAATCGCTGTACAAAAGTATCCGACTCCAAACACGGCGAAAAAGCTCTCTTCTTTTCTAGGACTTTGTTCATATTATAGGTCCTTTATAAAAGATTTTGCAGCTATTGCCGAGCCATTGTTAAAATTAAAAAGGAAAAAGGCAAGATTCTCGTGGACGGCCGAAGACAATAGTGCTTTCGAAAAATTAAAACAAGCATTAACGCAAGTCCCTGTGTTGAAATTTCCTGAAAAGAATGAGAATTTAGAAATTTCAGCGGATGCTTCGGATTATGCGGTAGGAGCGGTACTTTCCCAAAATCAGCAGCCCGTGGCATTTTTTAGCCGAACTTTAAATCAAACACAAAGAAACTATTCCGCGACCGAGAGAGAGGCACTTGCAGTTCTGTTAGCAGTGCAAAAGTTCCGAGTCTATTTTGGAAAGGCGCCAATAACAGTGTACTCTGATCATGCGGCGGTAACTAGATTGTACTCAGGGAAAAACTTATCCCCAAGGTTAATAAGATGGGCACTCAAGCTACAAGAATATAATCTGGTAATCAAGCATACCCCCGGAAAGGAAAATATCGTAGCAGATGCCCTATCCAGAATTAAAATAGATGAAGAAGGTAATACCGTAAAGGTGGCAATGCTCACAGCATGTACAATAAATTCCCGAGAAACTGTAATAACCGAACTGGGTAAGGATCCTGAGTTTGGAAGCATTTATGAGTATTTAAAGGATCCTGAAAATTTTAGCCACCAAGATATTGTGGCGATAAGAAATAGGGCGGCCCATTACGAACTAATAGATGGTCTATTATTTTATACAAAAACTACGAATTCCAACAACGAATTTCGACCTGTTATCCCAGCTAGTCTTAGATTAAATATCCTGCAGGAGCTCCATGACAGCCCTTTAGCTTCTCATGCTGGTATTCGAAAAACTATCCAACGCGTACGCGAACGCAGTCTATTTTCCTGAACTGCAAAAGTTAACAAGGGCGTATGTCCAGTCCTTCCCAACACGTCAAGCAGTTAATTATATTAATTTCCACCCGGCCGGGTTTCTAAATTGTATTAAATCCGAATTTCCAAATGAAATAATTGGCATCGATTTACTGGGCCCTTTCCCAAAAAGTCAGTTAAATAAAAGTCGCTATCTCCTTGTTATGGTTGATCATTTTAGTAAGTGGCCCGAAATTGTTCCCTTAAAACGAGCCTCCGCGAAATTAGTTACTGATTCTATTTTAAATAAATATATTTTAAAATACGGGGCGCCCCTAAAAGTTATATCGGATAATGGTCCTCAATTTGTAAATAATGTATTTGAAGACATGTGCAAAAAACTGGGCATACGTCATTTAAAAATGGTCCCGTATCGGCCGCAATCAAATATAGCGGAACGGGTCAATAGAAATATAGTGAAAATTATCCGTAGTTATGTTAAAAATTTTCATAAAAGCTGGGATAACTATGTCAATGAATTTGCTTTCGCCCTTAGGACCGCAAAACATGATACAACGGGCAAAACTCCTGCTGAGTTATTTTTAGGCAGAAAGATTATAACGCCGTTAGATAAATTATTTTATGTGCAACAAAGAGCCCCAGAATTTAAAATGGGTGATATAGAAAAACTAATTAAAGAAGCAAAAAAGAATACGGAAGTAGCACAGAGAAAACAAAAACTGTATTACGACTTGAAACGACGGGGAGTAACTTATAAAGTAGGGGATGAAGTATTAAAAATTAAGCATTCACTTTCTTCAGCACCAGAAGATAAAACTGCCAAATTTTTTCCACGATTTGAAGGACCATATGTCATAGTAAAAATAACTCACGCTGTAGTAGTGTTAAAAGCCAGAAATGGTGAAACCTGCTCCGCAAACATTGATCAAATCAAACCCTACTATGATCGTAATAAAATGCAAATTTTCAAAGATCTTTTGCAGGATCCGGCACGGCAGACACCGCAGGCACAAGCTCCAGAGGTGGAACAACGACAAGTACAAGGGCAAGCCATTAAGAGGCAGGAGCAACAAAGAGCCCCAGAATTTAAAATGGGTGACATAGAAAAACTAATTAAAGAAGCAAAAGAGAATACGGAAGTAGCACAGAGAAAACAAAAACTGTATTACGACTTGAAACGACGGGGAGTAACTTATAAAGTAGGGGATGAAGTATTAAAAATTAAGCATTCACTTTCTTCAGCACCAGAAGATAAAACTGCCAAATTTTTTCCACGATTTGAAGGACCATATGTCATAGAAAAAATAACTCACGCTGTAGTAGTGTTAAAAGCCAGAAATGGTGAAACCTGCTCCGCAAACATTGATCAAATCAAACCCTACTATGATCGTAATAAAATGCAAATTTTCAAAGATCTTTTGCAGGATCCGGCACGGCAGACACCGCAGGCACAAGCTCCAGAGGTGGAACAACGACAAGTACAAGGGCAAGCCATTAAGAGGCAGGAGCAACAAAGAGCCCCAGAATTTAAAATGGGTGATATAGAAAAACTAATTAAAGAAGCAAAAAAGAATACGGAAGTAGCACAGAGAAAACAAAAACTGTATTACGACTTGAAACGACGGGGAGTAACTTATAAAGTAGGGATGAAGTATTAAAAATTAAGCATTCACTTTCTTCAGCACCAGAAGATAAAATCTGAGAAATCAGGGCGCGGAATACAAATCATTCCATCTGAAGCAGGATCGTCCCCTCAAAGTTATCATTCGGGGTTTCCCGGTGAAAACTGAGACGGAGGAAATAAAATCCGAACTCTCTCTGATGGGTTACAGCGTGATTAGTGTAACGCAGTTAAGACGTTACAAATCCCGGCACCCAATGCCTTTCTCATACAACTAAAGCCGACCATCAGTGTATATGACATCTTCGAGGAGACACAAATTTTTGGCATGGACATCCAAGTCGAAAAACACCGTGGCCGCAAAGGAAAGGTCTCCCAATGCTGGAGATGCCAAGGATTTTTTCATTCCAGTGCTGTATGCACGCTTCCAGTTAGATGTCTGCGATGCGCCGGACCTCACTTTGCCCGGGACTGCCCCAAGCCATTTGAGGAGCCCAACACCTGCGCAAACTGCTCAGGAGGACATGCGGCGAACTGGAACCACTGTCCAAGGAATCCAGCTAACAAGACCCAGAAACAGAGGATCCCATCTAATCCCGTTTCGAAAATCCCAGGTGCCGGGAAACAAAATTTTGTACCCGCTCCCGCTCCTACTCCATTTAGCAGCACGGCCCCCTTATTCTCATCAGTAGTAGCAAACAAGCGTACAAATCCCGGAAGAACGTCCGTTCCTGCTAGTAACGCAGCAGCACCAACCATCTCTACTGTTCCTGTGACTGTTCCTGCGCTGGAGAAACCACCGGCCCAGGTTCTAGCCCCAACTGCAGCTCCGGACGACAACTCCTGTACAGACACACTCAGGAGTGTCTTTCAAATATCAAGGGAGTTTGGAATCGAGCAGAACCTGTTGCTAGCAGCATTCCGGAAGGCTCTTCCTCAACTAAAAACCGCTACTTCAGGACCGGAGAGAGCATTCTATATCTTTGAAAGCTACTGTGCTCTCACTTCTTAAACTGCAACATTCAACGCCTCAAATAGAGACAATCTTCTCATCGGCTTCTGGAATGCGAACGGCGTTCTTCCCAAAATACATGAATTACGGGATTATATCAGTGAGCATGCTGTGGACCTCTTCCTTGTTCAGGAAACTCATATGGTAGAGGAACGTAGCGCCAATATTCCTAATTATTACTGCTACCGCAATGATAGAGCGGCTAGTAACAGTGACGCTATTCGCGCTAGTGGTGGCACTGCTATTTATGTAAAACGCACTGTCAAACACAGTAGAATTCCAACTCCGCACATGGAGGCTCTTGAAGCAACTATTGTCCAAATTTATATTCAAAATTTACCCCCCATAGCAGTAGCGTCCTGCTATATGCCTCCAAGAAAGGGACCAAACTTTCTCCCTGACCTTAAAAAACTTAGCGGAGTCCTAAATAACATGATTATTGCAGGAGATTTTAATGCCCGCCATAGAAGTTGGGATTGCGTCACTGCCAATAACTATGGTGATAAATTAAAAAACTGGGCTCAGGGCGCCCACATCCAAATTATTGCGCCAGGAGTACCTACGCATTATCAGTTTCCTGGAGGCATAGGTGCTCCATCTATTATTGATTTGGCTCTGTTCAAAAATATACCGTTAGATCATTCGATACAAGTGATTCCGGAATTGTCAAGTGACCATTACCCGGTTCACCTTACCCTTAACTGTGTCAAAATTAATCAAAATTTACCGGCGCAAGTCTCCACTAATTGGGACAATTTCCGGCATATTTTGAATTCAAAAAATCTTCCCCCCCTCAAAATTAGCAATAATCAAGAAGTTGATAACTCTATTGAGCAACTTACTAGCACAATTAAAAGTGCATTTGATGCGGCCTCATTCCCTAAATTTAGACCAAATTATTCCAAACTCCCGGCCTACATTAAAGATAAAATCAAAATTAAAAACCGTCTTCGTAGAGATTGGCAAAGAACCCGAGTTGAAACTACCAGAACACAACTACGAAGACTCCGGAACGAGATTAAATCTGACATCAAAAGGTATTCTGATGATAAATTTAACTCTTATCTTAGGTCCTTAAAGACCACAAATAATAGCCTTTGGGAAGCTAGCGCTCGGCTACGCAAACCAAAAAATGACATTCCCCCCCCCCCTAATGGGCACGGTTAATAACCGGATGGCAATCACAGACACAGACAAGGCTGAACGCCTTGCTGACAGTCTACAGGAACAATTTTCACCAAATACTGGGCCTCTGTTCGATACCTGCACTCCGCATGGGCGAGAGGTCCAAATACAGGTTAATAATTTTCTAGACACAGCCCCTGACTCAGAAGAACCCATTAAAACAACAATGTCCGAGTTAGCATATATAATACGTGACTTAACCTCCAAAAAGGCACCTGGCCTGGATAATATTAACAATCGCATGATTAAAAACCTCCCAGTCAAAATCATATTTTACCTAGCATTTTTGTTTAATGCTATGCTTAGGCTAAAATATTATCCTGATAGCTGGAAAAAGGCTTGCGTAATTCCTATTCTAAAACCTGCTTCGGACCCAAAAGTCCCTCAAAATTACAGGCCGATCAGCCTCCTATCCTCTCTTAGTAAACTTTACGAAACAATATTGCTTAGACACCTGAAAGATTTCTGCCGAAACCGAAATATAATTATCCCACAACAATTCGGTTTTCGAGCTAAACACTCCACTCAGGCCCAGCTACTGAGAGTAGTGGAAATCATTCATACGGGTGCTCGCAATAGAATGCCAACCGCTATTGTTTATTTAGATGTAGCAAAGGCATTCGACAGGTGTTGGCACATCGGCATAATATATAAGCTCATGCGACTTGGACTTTCGACTGACTTTGTGCGACTAATGCACTCCTACCTAAATAATCGACATTTCTGTGTTAAAGTTAAAAATTCTCTCTCTTCCCCCCGTCCTATCCTGGCTGGGGTCCCTCAGGGAGGAATAATTAGCGCGTATCTTTTTAACCTGTATGTAAATGACATTCCACAATTACCCACTGTCGATCTTGCACTTTATGCAGACGACACTGCCATTATTTCACAACACTCAACTCTTCACCACACTTTGCATCATCTCCAGCAATACCTGTCAGATTTAGAGTCCTGGCTCGTTGACTGGAAGATCAAAATTAATGTTGCAAAAAGTGCTGCCACCGTTTTCTTTTCCAGAAAAAGGAATGTTCACAGCCAACTCCAACCACTCAAGCTCTACAATGAAAATGTACCTTGGGTGGACTACTACAAATATCTCGGAGTTTATCTGGATGCGAAGCTAATCTGGGGCGTCCATATTTCATATGCAATAAGTAAAGCTAAAACCACCAGGAATCAACTGATGCAATTAATATCCAGAACCAGCCACCTATCTCTCCGTAACAAGCTCCTACTCTATTCAAGCACCATCATGCCAATTCTGACTTACGCAGCACCTATCTGGGCCACAGCAGCTAACTCACACCTTAAGAAGATCCAAGTTTTCCAAAACGTCACGCTTCGCATCCTAACTAATGCTCACTGGTATGTACGCGATTAAGTACTACATTCTGACCTCAAAATTCTTCCCCTGGATGCTTATTTCAAGCACATTTCGGCAAAATTTTTCAATAGAATTGAACAGATTAGCAACCCGGTCTTGCATAACATTCCTGCCTATAATCCAGCTGAACCTAGTTCTGCTAAAAGACCTAGGGCTGTCATGGACAGGTCTTATAACATCTTCCCTAGGCGGCCTAAAAGGGTTTGTTTGCTTGATCGGGGAACCTCATCTGGCTAAACTATCAGTACTTCATGGGCCTAACCCAGCTACATTTAACTCATCATACCCCCCAGACCTAATCTGGCATAGCTTTTCGCGAATCCATCACCGTGCTGCTATATTTTTATTTAATACCCACTCTTGCCAAGACCTCTGCTGCCAGAAGAATGTAGAACGCAATAACATATAATTCTTTAAATATCTTAATCATTAAAATCTTAAATCTCAAAAAAGCACATTATTCTTTAAATATTTTAATCCCTAAAAAGCTAAAACCTCAATAAAAACTATTATAATTTTAACACAACTTTTACTTCTTAAAATGTTAATATCCACCTGCTACTTACAAATTATTAAATCATTTTTTCATCTAGCTACAGCTTCATCTCTGCAATACAAGCTGCATTTCTTACAATTTCACCTCGGTTCTTCGCTACTCAAAGCTTATTCCTTCCAGTTTATTTTTTATTCTCTCCCACAGCAAGCGCTTTTTCGACTCTTTCGCCTTCTTCGGTCAATGACCTCGTCCCCCCACCCCGACCATCCCAAGGCTCTTAGCTAAAAGCTTGAATACAGTTACCTTACCTTTCCCGGGGCCCGGTTTTTCCGCGCCTCTCTCCATCAGCTGTTTCGTATCCATGGCAACCATTCACGCTCAGCGTGCTGGCTGCCTCTCTTATTGTATCTGAGAACAAGCAGTTGACTCGCGACGGGGGGCCAAACACCCTCCATTGTGATCAATGCTTGCTCTTTCCTCCTGTGTCCAAACAAGAGGACTCTTATCGAATCTTGATTTTTTGCTTAACTGCTTCTTTCACAAACTTTAGCCAATGCTTTCTCTTAATCATTCCAAATTTCTGAACGAAGATGTGGAGGTAATTGCATTTAATTGCAAAGGTACTCCGTAATTCAAACGCCTTGGTCCTTGGTCCGAACTGGTGAAAAAAGGAAGCTTCCAGAGGAAGGCACTGAAGGGCGAGCCCGTACAAGAAGGAGGATAAATCAAACTACTATCTGCAATACCTTTAAAGACTGGGCCCAGAAAAGGATGTCCGAATATCACAAAGATAAGTAAAATTTTATGTTACTTTGCAAACTTAAGTTAATCTTTCATTCTTACTGCAAGTGGCAGATTTCAAGAAGTTTTACCTCATGCGAGGTTTACCTTTATCGCCAAAAGGGCGAGAAATGAGTTGTTACCGATTTTGGTATTATGTTTTTCAATTACTCGCGTGTAAAACTAAAGTTGATGTATAATAGCGATGTGTAAAGACTTAAATATTGTAAAAGTTATTGTATAAATTTTATTTAAAACATTCTGGCAAGAAAGAAGTTTTAGTCTGAAAGACTTTTTGAAATGTATTATTTCAATGTAGAAAGAATTGGCACTTGCTTTGAAAAGAATAGAAGTTAACAATGTACTACTAATGTATGTTGTCAAATGCGTAAAATTAACGGCATGTTAATATGTTCTTATATACAATGTGAACTGTTATTTCAAATGTTAAGAAATACCATGATATGGTAAAAGTGAAAGTAATGTTAAATTTTTTTTTTTATTCGCGTGGCTGTAAAAAGACTAAATCATGGTGAATATGTGTTAAAGGTTGAATGAATGTAGTTAGGCTCTCTGACGCTACACTTCAGAGTTAGCCACTTTCAGAATAGTACTTCAGGGTTTAGAGTTGAAGTTAGGGTGTGTTACGAGGTCTTGGTATGTTGAATTTTTAACACGTTAGTGCTTTGATTGTAGGAGGAAGTGTTGAACACATAGACATAAACACATTCGTGTTTGGTGTTCTTTTACAACACATGTCAGAGAGCACGGGGAGAGATAATTAAAATAGTCATGAATGAAATAAGAATGTTAAGAGAAATATAATTATACATGTTACTTGCCATTTCATTGTGTAACATTTCATTAAACTAGTTTTCCTTCCAGATCTCTGGAAGGAACCAGATTTGAATAAAAGCTCCTGTTTAGATGCAGTACAGATGAAAAAATTGCGTATCCTGGGAGCTGCTATTGTAAAAACAAATTTCTTTCTTTTAAATTTCTAGTTTCTAGCGAAAAATATTTGTAAAAGATTGGCCTCGCGTTAGATTCTAGAGCTAAAAGTTTTCAACAAGGTCGTTTTAGACCTCAGTTTCAAACTAATTAACTCTGGCGGGAAGTATGTAAGGATCTTAAGTTTTACTAACGTTTATTTTATTTTAAATCTTTACTATCACTTCTTATTTTCTACTTCCGGCCAGAATTATAAGCGTTAACGTATTTATGCAAAGTTTGTCTGGCGAACGCCAAGTATTTAAGTTGTGGCTTTTTGCCAAGCGAGAGAGAGGAAGCAGTTAGTCGAAGCAGGCCGCTTACCTTAGAAGTTTTACTCAGTTGCTGGTTGCCTTCCAGGCCAGAGGTTTAATCCTCTTGATAACTTTAAACGTATTGTAGTGTTCACAGTTCTCTGTACTACATACGGCTTCCTGTTAATATAAGGCCAATCTTCCACGTTTATTATTTCAAAGTTAAGAGTTTAGTTTTATTTTTATATTTTTACGTTTAGACCACAAGTAGTGGGTCTTGTATTCCGAAGTACGGAAGTTATTGTAAATAGAGAAAAATAAAGGGTTTTGTATACCCTTCTTGTGTATCCTGTCTACTTCCCACAGTTATTGAACATAGCTTTAGTAAGCTCTCTGTTCCGAGTCAGGTCCTTGCATGTTCCCGAAGAAAGTAAGACGGAGCATTGAACCTGATAAGATTACCAAAATCTATGTCTCCTTGTGCTCCAAGATCGTTATTCGATACAATGCATTCAGCATCTGATGATTTAATAGAGGCATTCAAACTGAGTTCTTCCTGGTTCAAAATGGTTATATTGCTATTCATGGCTGTTTGATTACCTGAGTTATCAGGTTTTGGAAAATCAAAATTCTTTTCTGTTTGATGATGGAGGTAATTAAATGGATTTTCATCATTGATATGATACACATCAGTGGTATTACTATCGAAATCTTTGGCAAAAAGGTCGGTGTGATCAGTGTCACTATCAATATGCAAATTAAGATAATTATCACAAGCTTCGAGGAGATCGGTGTCACTGTCTATATCCACATCAAAGGAATCGTCATTAACTTCATTAATATCAGCATATGAATCAAAGAAATCTATATTGTGTACCTTCTTTCCGGCATTAAAGTTGTGTTCATTACTGTTAATGGTGTTTTCATCGTTACTTTTCCGACTTTTCTCTTCTCTTCGAGGCAACAAAATGAAGACAGTCGCAAAACGAATAAGTATGCCCAATAGGCTGTCGATAAACGGTGTTGGTATAAAAACGTAACACAATACTGTCAACAAAAAGAAGCACATTTCTAAACATGGCCCGAATTCGATTTCAGCAGTAAAAATAACAAATTTAAGCAAATAAGCTCCACACGTAAAATTTTAGCACCACTAGATTTGATATCTCTAATGATTATGGTTTATAAACATTGTTAAAAAGTATTCATTAACTTTTTTGTAATTCAACAAAAGCTCAAAACAATTATTGGTAACTTGATTGTTACAAATCTTATTAAAAGAATTTTTTAAATATGTAGCAATGAAACGTCTTCTGTACTTTACTCATAATGAAAAGGAAGTTTCTGTGTGTTTGTCTTTCGTTCATGCTGCGTGTAAGCTAATAGACCCAGGACTACGAATTTGATACATAGGTGCATCTAGACAAGAGTCAAGTGCACCTCGAAGCGAGGTTTTCAAAATTCGAATGAGTTTTTTTTTAATTTTATCTTTTTTGATGAAATCGCATCAAATCGATAATTCTCTCTCATTATATCAGCAGTAATGGCACGCAGCCATTGTTGCTGTTGTATCACCGTTGTCATTATTGATTGTATCAAAACTCTTGCCACTCGTAAGGATTAAGGCGAAAATTAGCGTTTTAAGAGTTTTTAATTAATACCTCTAATTTAGTGGAAGCGGGAAAGTGGACAAAAGAACGAACGCTAAACTACCGCTGCCATAAATATTCAAATAAATATTCTTTTTTTTCGGGGGGGGGGGGTTCTTATGATATTTAAAAAATTCTTTTAATAAGATTTGTAACAATCAAGTTACCAATAATTGTTTTAAGCTTTTGTTGAATTACAAAACATAAGCGTAATCCTTATATATAAACCTTATATATAAGATTATTATTATTAAAACGAAAATACTTGAGTACTACCGGGAAACATATTTTTCAATACAAAAAATACTTTCAAAACTTGATGTTTTTATGGATTTATCAGTGCAAAGTACAGAAAATTATGTTTACATTACACTCTCATGGAAAGTTTCATCTACCTTTGGCTAGGTGAAAATGAAGCTAAATATAAACACAATACAAAAATATATAAAAATATTTTTATTTCTTTAATAGCCACCCTTTTACTATCAAATCAACTGGTTAGCATAAAATTACCTTACATTATATTATTAGTGGGAATGTATTTATGCATAGGAAGGCCTTTAAATGATATGCTCAACAATATGCTTCCATACGAAACCATCACAGCAGACGACATTCAGAAATCATACCAGGCGACGACATTTCATACGACCATCATAACAGACATTCTGAACATGGAAAACCGAGCGATATATAACTTTTCAATTCTATATATTCCTCAGTACTAAGATATAACAATTTGAGTTAATATGGGGTTTTCAGAACGCCTACCCTACTAAGAGATGCAGGGAATGGAATTAAGGTAGTTTGGGCGATGGTCACTTTCTCATCCAACAGATTATGACAAGAGAGTGGAAACGAGAAAAGTGACTTATATTCGAGCTTCGGGGAACCCACAGAGCTAAATTATGCGCTTGCTTAATGCTGCTGGCTGAATATCATTCTAACACTTATACATATGTCTGAAAAAATTCATGAGACTTAGAATGGAAATCTTTATTATCTTCAGTGCTTATTCGGTCACAATCACAGAGTTAAGGGAAAGGAGTTTAATTAAACTTTTGTTTTGTCTTTTCTTTAGAATCAGTGCATTGTTTCCAGAATATTATAGTGGATATAAAAGTCTCACATCGCTTTTCCTCCTACTCAAACCTTTTGATTTTTATTTATATATATAATAAAAAACACTTTCCCTCACTACTTACCTAACATGAACGTATATTTTATTTAGGTACACGCACCCAACAAAACATCTGATGTGGCTACCACGCGACTTCCTTGTACGGGCTACTAAATTATACACATTTCTGCTGCACTTGATTTGCACCTGTGTCCTCGAATTTTATTAGATATATATTTATAACTCAATTAAGTCTTCCTCCATGGTCGTTAGATGAGCTTAAACAAGGATTGCTCCGTTTCTGGTCGTTGCTTCCCATTTCACTGACCGTCAACTTAATTGACAACATGGAACGTCACTGCCGCCAATGTATTGCAGCTAGGGATGAACACATTCCTTATTAAAACCCATTTTTGTAATGTTACCACACCATTTTTCCTCAAAAAACTGTTTCTCCAAGACTGGATTTCTATGCCAAGAGTGCAATTTTTTGTTGTAATTCATGTTTGTTTTGAACATTCTATGTCGCATTCATTAAAGAACTGTTTAGTGAACATCTTCTGTAAATTTCTGGTTTCTATGTTGCTTTCTTCTCAAATTAGACACACACACACACACACACACAAAAAAAAAAAAAAAAAAAAAAGAAAAGAAAAGAAAAGAAAAACATGATGTTCCTTAACTTTTGGAGGGCAGGGTATATATATCACTGTATAATGAAGTAAGCAATGCCCATCACAGCTCTCAACAAATATAAGGTTTAAAAATTGGGTTAAATTATGAAACTTTGCTTAAATTCAACACCCGTTGAAGCTTTACTACTGATTCACACACATATCTGTAACTAGCTTTACTGGAGGGTGGAGGAAATTATTATATGAAAACAAATGACATTGATTTCATTATAAGCGTAATGATCGGCAAAACATAAAACTTTTGTTAGATGGTAGCGGTCCGTAGATTAGAAGCTTACACTTAATTGCAGATTAAAAAATACGTGAGATTTTTATTAGCTACTAATCAGTAATTATTTTCTTACAACATTTAGTTTTTCAAGGATATCAGAAGTACTCCTTTTGTAAACTAAAAAAAATTATGTTACATATTTGTAATGCTTTTTTCTCGAGAACATTACTTAATGAATTACACAAATAAATGAAAAAAAAAACAAATGATTTTTTATAATTCAAATAAATGCATTTTATTTTTATTGCTATTGAATTTGTGAGTAAGGAAATCTTTCCAGGCACTGTATAAACATACTGTGTAGTTTGTACAGACTAGAGTTATTTGGAACTATTTTGGAGCAGTAAAGTAAAACAATCAATGACTCCTTCACCGGGATTCAAACTCGGGACCTTCCGATTGCTAGCCGGACGTGCATCACGAAGCCACGCGGAAGCAGAAAATACCTTACATTCTCATTTGAGAAATGCTGACTATATTCCAAATATTTCTCTATTTTTTTTATTTAGTTTCGTAAAAATACATCAAAACAGTTTAGTAAATGATTATGTTCTTTTATATAAATTCGCAATCTGCACTTTAAAGAAATAAGGTTATTTTTACTCCGCGAATGAAGAGATGTGGGAAACTGATTCCCAACTGAGTAAGCAACTCTCTTTCTTTTTTTTTAACTTCAATTTCCTTTTAATGTTTATCAAAATAAAACTTCGGTACATAAACTACACATTAGACGGAGAAAGTAGCTAAGACTATTGTAATATTCTGCAACAAATATATAGTCAGGCGAATCAGTAATTGCCAGGAATTTATTAATTAATTAAATGAATCTAATAATTATCTGAAGCTAATTAGTTAACATTTATGTTTATAATCATAATTAATTAAATCTCATAATAAACTTTTTCAAAGTATGTTGCATTATTTTTCGTCCAATGCCGAGAGAATCATCATTATTTGTTCTCCCTCCATCTCATACTTTTACCTTCCACTACCTGAAAATCGTGTTTATCAAATACGTCTACTCTTGTTCGATACTTTTAAACCACCTTTTCAATGAACAGGCTCAAATGAGTATTAAAGAACTTGGTTTATTCAATTTATCCTAATATACTGTTAATTTAATTAAATGTCCTTTAGCGATGTCTTGTCAGGGAGTTTTATTACTTAAGATAATCAAGAAATTTATAATAGATCAAAGATTTCTTGAAAAAATAGACTGTAAAATTACTTTGAGTTTCCAACTAATTTACTGATGTAAGATGATTCAAACTGCCACACTGCGGTCGTGTTTGAATATATGTATTGACTATATTCAAACTTGCGACTTAAATTTTCCTTCAAGAAATTTACAAATTTATAAATTTTAGCTGCGATTCGAATCAGAGTTTTAAAAGTACAAGTAATTAGAATCTAAGCTTTCTGTTCTCTTGTGAGCTACTAAACATTTATTTGTCTTATGAGATAAAGAATAAAAGAAATAACATTATCGAGAAGAAAGCTCAGTAAGCTCAATAGGAACATGAACCACTTGTGAAATTTTTGTTTAGCATGCATGGGGTTTAAATTCCTGTTTAATACTAATACAAAATAATGGCTATTTTAACATAATTTAAAACACAACTCACAGTGAGAAGTTGATTGATTGTTTGTACAAAAGTAAAAAGCTTATTAAATTTTTAATATATCATTCCTGAGTAAAAACTAGAAATAATTACTGAAGGTTTTACCTAAACAAATTTTCCATATATTAATGAATGCAGAAAGTATTATAATGCATACTCTAAATAAAAAATACCATTAAAACAATAATAACAACGTCATTTGGTATAATATCAGTATCTTTTTTTCACTATATGCATTTATGTTATTTTAACCACAATTTTAATTTTCAAATGAAGCATACCTGAAAATAGGTCCATAAATTTTTGCCAGTTTCTCGAAGTCCAGGTGTACCTTGGAACTAATAAACGGAATATAACCAATAACAGGCAAACCCCAAGGTCCTGGAGGAGTTTTATGACTTTTTCTTACCAACATCGCATACAGTATTAAAATGACAAAGCCTATGAGCAGCATCAAACTTGAGATCTCCATTTTCGTATAGCTTAATGCCAGTTAAGAATGACGAGTGCTTTATACCAACCGTGAAGCGCACGTTTTTGACGCCTCTTAAGATAAGAACATATTTAATCTCTGATGTAAAAAATAAGACCTTGATTATATAAACACATTTTTTGCATTTGTCTTGCACTCGAAGCTCCGTTTTAAATAAATATTTATTTATCTTTTCATATTAGTATGATTCCAGGCTGAGAGAATTGCAGCTCTAATATAAAAGAACTATTTTTTCTGCAAACTCGGATATTCTAGCAAAAAAAAAAAAAAAAAAAAAAAGTAAATAAATAAATAGAAATAAAATATCTTTGGCAAAAGTACACTTATAGTCGGTATAGTGGTCAGGGGAGCTGACTGCGATGCCGAAGGGCCTGGGTTCGAATCCCGGAGAAGGTATGGTTGTAACTGTCCGCCCCTCTCATAGGAATGGCGATGGTGGCCCACCTACTAGGTGTCTCCATAATAAAGAGACCACCACATCCGACCTTGTACAGATTAATGGATTGGGCTACATTTGTAATTGTTCACAATCCGCCATTGAAAAAAAAAAAAAAAAAAAAAAGAAAAGAAAAGAAAAAGAAATACACTTAATCTCTTTTATTAAAACTCTTCATATGAGTTTTAGTTTCAGAATTGCAAATTTAAAATATAGTAAACCAAGAAAACGAAGAAAAGATAAATATATTGTGAAGATAACATGAAAAAATATATATACATATATATATATATATATAGGAATTTGTTTTTACTTTTCTCCTAATTTGCTTTTAAAAAGTTTGTATTGCTTTTCTTTAATGTTTAAAATTTTCATTTTTTAACCCTTTTCCGAAGATAGTACATACATAACTTTGTTCTAAATAAATTTTTATGCAGTTTATCGTAAAATTCACTGCTATTGTTAAATTATACATATTGATATGAATTTTGTACATATGCGAATAATTTTAGTGAAATTGTTGTATTTCTTTTGTATAATGTAATATGAAAATCTAAAGAAGCGAAGCTTGCCGGAAAAGTAAGAATACAGGGATAAGTCTATTTAACATTAAGTAAATGTTTATCTCTCTAATTTCGCGAGCTATCGCTAAGCTGCAAGGGTTTTGGAGACTAATATTTTGTTGCCAAATTTAGCGATTTTATAGTCCGGCCCCTGTATCACCGTAATAGGTATTGTAAATGAATAAATGTAAGTTATCATTATATTAGCTGCAACCGTAATTTGGCCCTCATATGCCTTCCAGTTAACGCTATACAAGACCGAAGACAGCGTCTGCGTTCAGTTTGCTGTTTGTGAGTTGTTAGTTCAGAGCGACTTCGGAGTATTGAAATCTTCGCCTTTCTAGATGCACTTTGCTTCCTTTGTATTTAACGCTCCATAATAGCTTGAAATGTAACTGATTGTACTCTGTGATATTATGGGGAGTTGAACGACTATTTTTGTCGAAAGTTTCAGACCTTTGAAATATTTCTTTTGATAAAATAAATTTTATCCACCTATCATCGGAGTTGTATGCATTTAATCTATCATGAATCCATACGCACGCAACAATATGTTTGTAGAATGATATAATGTATGTTATTCCTCCTTCTCGCTTACCTTTGGAGTGTAACTGGATAGCACATCCGATGCGTAATCGGGAGATCTGGTGTTCGAAACCTGGCGAGAGCACTGCCTATCTTGTCTCCTGCATCAATGAATCTAATGATTCAAAAATAAATCTATTATTATAAGGTGAATTTAAATTATACTTATAGATTTATTGTTTTTATTATTAACAGCTACATAAAAGTACATCGAAACGAAATCCTTAAATGCATCTCTGTGGCAGCTCTAAAAGCTTAAAATCATATCTTTTTTTTTGCTAATCATTCATCTTACCGTGGTTTCCATTGGCAGATAGTAATGAATAACATTTTTTTACTATAACTTTGTCCTGATCTTTTGAGTACTGTTCTTAAAATTCATAACTGTTACCACGCTTTGTTAATGATTCTTTGCTGAGCTCCTACGTCTGCAAAGGCCTCTTGTGGCCTTTCATTATGCTCTCTAAGCTCCCATAGCTTAATAAATCGTGTAATACAGGTTTGAATATTTCTCAGAAAGTGTGTTTCCTTTTTGCATGGTGCATTGATAAACCATTGATTTCTGAAGTCAAGGGCAATTTTCTCAAATTACAAAAGCAAAGCGAATAATAAACGATAGTTTGCATATTCATAGAAATTATTTAAGATCATAATTTGTAGGATTTTATGTTAATTAACCAATAATTGCTATCTTAATTTAACTTCTTCCTTCCGTAGTCCTCACCAAAGTGCCAATTAGTTGTGTGTATTTAATTTTGAATATTTTATTTATTTATTTATTTATTTATTTTAATATTTTACAGTGAGCGCTTCTAACTGCCTCGCATTCCAGTTACGTACTATCGCTAGCTCTGCCAAAATTTTATTCCGATTTTAGCACCTTGATAGCCGACATTTAAATGCACCCGCTAATTATCTTGAATTAGCTTCAGTAGTCTGTTTTGTGTATAGTCTCAGCCTACGTTACCTATATCTGGATTTAACTTCATCTTTAAGGGTAATCGTATCAAATTTAGTGGAAATATTGAGGAATTATTACTGACAGCAAATTAAATTTTGCGGAACATTTTAAGCATATACATAGAATCACAGATAATATTTTAAAATTTTACAAGCATAATTTTAGTGCTGATACTTTGAACAGAAAGAGTTTCACCCTGAAAGAGATATTTAGAAATGGGGTCATCTCTAAAACATTATGTGGAGCGAAGCTTGGTGCTATTGAGCAGAGGAAGTACTTAGAATTAGAATGAAACTGGACACCCTGCGGAGAAGCTGGATGCTTGCCATTACAAGAGCCTTGAGAACCGTTTTGACTGAAGTTGCCTGAGTCCTTGCGGGTGTTCTGCCCCTCTCGATTTTATACAAATTATACTACAAAAAGTTTCTATTAGCTATTAATTTAAAGAGTTAAATAAAAAAAAGTTCTTTTTACATTCTTACCATTTATAAAAAAGTTCTTTTGATTTTCTTACGATTTTGTCATCGTTTAAGACTAAAGCGATAACTCACTTTTCAGTCTAGTAGAGTCTGCAGGACATTAAGATAAGTTTTTATGCATAGCACAACCTTCAAATTAATTATTTAATAATTTCTACTACGCTTACATCTTAAGATACAAGGTTTGAAATCTAATTTTCTGCTTACGATGTAGTATTGCCTAATTTTCTTGAGCAGGAAATGTACGATGTTTGACTAGTAAAAGCTAGTGTTTGTGTCAGGTACGTTATTCGTGACACGAAATTTATCTTGAGAAAGCAATAGTTTGGAACATTCAAACTATTTTCATAAATCTACATTTATTTATTTGTTTATTTTATTCCAAGCTTATTTTTATGAAAGTGTTTTATAACTATAAGAAAGTGAGTTCATTTTCAAGTAAAATGGACAGACTTGAAAGAAAAAAAAACTCCGAAACAATATACACTCACACATTTTGTTCTCTTGATACAAAGTCCAATTCTTTTGTTTAAATAATTTATGCTCTAATAACATTTACTTTTTCCTGCCATTTACTTTTTCATCATTAAAAGGATAAAAACATACTCTCATCACCCCCTAAAAGCACTTCCAAAAAGTTCATCTCTGTCATAAAATTCATTTAAATGTGAAACTTACTGCTACTTGGAACTGATCGCTCAGAAGCAGGCACTTAATTTCAGACTGAAACTCAAAATTCTATAGACATTTGACTACCTTTGTTGTATTCTGCAATTCAGAAGTACTCAAACAACATTCTTTTCTTAATGGTGGATTCTTTGTACTATTGTTCACAAACCTTAAACACCACGCAGTAATTATAGTCAATTTACTTCATGATGAATACATTTTGATGAATTTGTTCTCAACAGAACTTGAACATGTGACTGTTCAGTTTAGCAGTTTCCTTTCGAAGTTCAATCTTTTCTTTATCTTCTAACTCCTTTTACCGATTCTGGGAGGTTAGGCCACGGGTGCTACTTTGGTAGACGGTTGCACGGATTTTTGGCGATTTACTTTGGCGCAATTGTTGGCGCGGTTTTTACGATCGTCAGCCATCTTGAAAAACGCCGTTTTTACATTATTTTGCGCATAGTAAAGTATTCGAAACTTTAAAGAATTAATATCGTTAAAAATAATGGATTAATTTTTTGTTGAAAACGTTGTTTTTTAAGAAGGCAGGCAAATGTAAATAAATACATTTACTACGAGTATAAAATACTAAAGAAAGGTTAAATTATTACTTTCATATAGCACAGAAATAGAATAAAAATACCACTATAAAAATATTGCTCTAAAGTTTAATTGGATTAAAATATTACGTAAATTGAATATCGAATTAAAAACCATCATACCAGCGTTTAAAAGAATTAAAATATTACTTAAATTAAATACTTTAAAATAAGTAACTAAGAACGCTTCGTACACTAGAGCTAAAATGACAGCAATTAGTTTATTGTCGGCAAAAAAGGGGGAATGTCTGATACATTTCTTACCGTTACAGCGATTATTTCTTCCAATATGACCACAATACCATATACGGCCGTTCTCAGAATCGGCTCTTCTAACGATCAGTAAATATGAATTCCCGATCTGGTGACAGTTTGTGTCTTAGAGAGTTCGTTTGCAGATTTATTCTGCTGAACTGTCTTTAAGTCTTTATTTGTTTTCAATTCAGGCAAATTAGAGTCCGAAATCAAATAGGCTGGTTTCACACGGTCTATAGACACAGTAGATTTCAGACCGTTAATATCAATTGTGAAAATTTTGTTCGTTCTAGAAAGGACTTTATGCGGACTTGTATATGGTTGGCACAGAGGTGGCTTTACTCGATCGACACGTAAGTATACATGTGTACACGACTTTAAGGTAGCACTTACGTAACACTTTTCTTGGCAATGTGCAGATGTTGCTATTGGATTTGATTGTTGCATTCTATGCCGAAGATTCGTTATAAATTGAGTGTCATACGGAGATATCTTAGATGACGTTATCATATCACTAGGCAGCTTGAGAGTTGTGGCGTACACCAGTTCAGCACAAGATGACTGTAGATCCTCCTTTACGGCTGCCCGAATACCAAGCATAACAACTGATAGTGTTTCAGTCCAGTTATTGGTTTCGTGAGCCTTGAGAGAAGATTTTAAATGTCGATGAAATCGTTCAACGATGCCGTTGGACATTGGATGATAGGCTGTTGTGATTCTGTTCGTACCCAAAATGCGGGTAAATTCTGCAAAAATTGCGGATCTCATTTGAGAACCTTGGTCTGTTGTTATGACCGATGGGCAGCCAAAACGAAATATCCAACAGTTGAAGATGGCTCTGCAAATGGTTTCCGTTTTCATATCCGGGATGGGAATGGCTTCAGGCCATCTGGAGAATCTATCTATTAGAGTCAAAAGGTACACGTTGTCTTCTGATGGAGGTAACGGTCCGACGATATCCATATGGATTTCTGAAAAATGTGCATCACGAAGAGAGAATGTGCCCAGTGGTGCTTTGGTATGCCTAGTAATTTTCGATTTTTGGCAAGGTTCACAGGATTTCACCCAATTTTTTATATGACGTTTGATATCGGGTCATACATAACGAGAACAAATGAGCTTCGTAGTAGCTGCAATTCCTATATGTGACAGATTATGCAGATGATTAAAGATGAGTCTGCGAAAGGAATTCGGAACAAATGGAAGAGAATTTCCGTTGATATGTCACAAAGAATATTACCATCAGAATACTGGCACGGTTTAAATTCCAGTTTCAAAGATGATGTGTTGTTTTTGAGAAGGTCTTGTACCTCCGGATCATGTCGTTGAGCTTCCGAATTTTTTTTTTAAATCCAAAAATGGAGATTTTGTTATGGAATCAATTTCAATTCTTGAAAGAGCGTCAGCAACGACGTTTCTTGAACCTTGCACGTGCCTAATATCAGTAGAGTACTGAGAAATAAAATCTAAACGGCGCAATTGTCGAGGTGAACATTTATGAGGGTTCTGTTTAAAAGCGTATATTAACGGTTTTTGATCCGTATAAATTATAAAATTTCTACCCTCTAACATGTGTCGGAATTTCTTAATTGCAGAATAAATTGAACATAATTCCCTATCGTACGCGGACCATTTCTGTTGACTTTTATTGAGTTTCATAGAGAAAAATGCTACAGGTTCCCATGTTTGTTGAGACAACTGCATAAGTGTGCCGCCTATTGCGACGTCTGAGGCATCTACCCAGATGCTTTCCGGGAATAGGGTGTCTTAAAAGGGTAGCCTGAGCAATGACATTTTTGGCAGCAGCTTTAAGAATGAAACATCTGTAAAAGTTAAACATGCCTAAAATTCGGCGAAGCTGAGTAAGAGTGGTAGGTCGAGGAAAATCTAAAATACATTTGACTTTGTCAGGAAGAGGTTCAATTCCGTTTTCACTAAGGTGAAAACCTAAGAACTCAATAGACGTTTGACCAAGCATTTGAAACATTTATGCAAAGTCGATAGTCCTGAAGTTTGGAAAATAAAGCTTTCAAATGCCTGCAATGTTCCTCAGAATCTTTAGAGGCTATGAGCAAGTCATCGACGAAAGCGTAAACACCTTCTAAATCCCGCGTGACTTCACCTATAAAGCGTTGAAAAGTCGCGGATGCATTGCATAAGCCGAATTTGCAAACGGGTACTTTCGAATAAACCGAATGGTGTGCATATGGCGGTTTTGCGGATGTCGGCTGGGTTAATTGGTATTTGATGGTATGCCTTAATCAGGTCAACATGACTAAAAATTTTAGTACCGTGCAATGCAGCAGTAAAATCAGCTAAGCATGGAATAGGGTATTTGTCTTTTATTGTTTGAGCGTTCAATGCTCGATAATCTTCTACAGGTCTCCATTCCAGACTTCCCTTTTTTGGAACCATGTGAAGTGGGGATACATAATTGCTGCTCGAAGGTCTCAAATGCCCCAATTGCATCATAGTTTGAAATTCTTGTTTTGCTATTTTTAAGCGATCTGGAGCTAACCGACAGGTTTTGCAACCACAGGTGGACCTTTAGTTATGATATAATGAACGGTGTTGTGTTTAACAGGTTGGTTAGGATCTGGTAATCTAGTAATTGAAGGAAATTCTTTTAAAATTTTGTGATATGGTGTATCACTAAATACAGTTTTTACTGAATAAATGCTTGCATTTTTCACGCAGCCGACGGTTTTAAACAGCGTTTTTAAATCTTTGAGACATTTGTTTCTGAGATCAGGCACCAATTCAAAGAACTGGAGAAAATTTGCTCTAAGAATGGGTGTACTAACATTTGCTACAAGAAAAGTCCATGTAAACTGTCGTCTTAATTTGAAATCCAAAGAAAGTGTTTTTTGACAATAAACATGAATAGTGGAAGAATTAGCAGCGAAAAGTGTTTGTTAGGGAGAATTCCGTTTTTGAGAATTATTTGCTGGACGTAAGGACACGTCAGAGCCGGTATCGACGAAGACTGAAAGATTTGTTCTACGGCCACGAACGAATAGGCGACGTGAAACTTGAGGCAAAGAATAAGTCGCCTCTATTCTTTGCTGGCTTTGTTTCCTAGCCTTGAACAAGGTTTTGTACATTTGTCTTCTCTACACTTTTTCACAAAACGTCTGTGATACTAGCAAACAGAATAATCTCTTCTTTTGGAATTGCTTCTTTCCCTATTGCGATCTCCGCGATTTGGCAAGCGACCACGAGAAAGAGAAATGTGATCAATACGTTTGTTTAATTTTTCTACTTGTTTAAATAATTTATCGTCAAAAGACTGATCGACTGTGCGAGAAACAACACAAGTCCCCTCAGTGGCTAATCGCACCGACGGTGCGAATAGCTAACAGGCTATTCACACCACCTACGTTCGCGCATGCGCACAATCAGCCCAGGTACCAGGGTTTTACCAAAGAAAGTCTATGTACTAAAGAACATACATATTCTTTGGTTTTACCCCGATTTCCGTAAAGCAGGCGGTAGTGAGAGCAAAGGTTGTTAACCGCAATTCAGCAATAGAATGGGTTGTTAATAGTTCACCAGCAAGAGAATAATTTGCAAGTAATAATTATCAGTTACCAAGACGAGGTCAATCTATATACATGATAATGTTCAGGAAATGATTAGATAAAATAGGGATTTAATGATGGTTCTAATTGCAAGCGAGGACGAGTAATCAATTAAAAAATCTTTAGTGTATTGGCAAAAAGGCTACAGAAATTACTTAAATTCTTTCATTTAACAGAGAAATTTTTATGCAAACTTAGACCCTATTCTTATAGCATAGGACTATCAGAATTTATTATTCAATAAGGCGCCGAGGCTGCACCGTATACTAGGTAAAATCCTAGTATACGGTGCAGCCTCGGCGCGATTTTGTAAATTATCGCCAACACCAAAAATGATCCAAAGAACGTCTATATATATATACTATACACTATATGCTATGTGTGTATATACATAGTATATACACTATATATATAGTATATACTATGTATAACCATATATATTCTTTGAATGACCTGTTTACTACTCATCGATATGTCGCGTTTTTACTGCTCATCATAAAGTCGCCAAAAGTAGCCAAATCCCGTGTGCACCGGATAATAGGATTAAACCGAAAACTTACTGAAAATGATAATATTCTTATATATTCATCACTTTTTCAGTATCCACACAGGTTTATAGGTTCAAATGCCATATTTCAAAATCAAAGAAAGTTTATGAAATAAAACCATACAAAATATGATAAATCATTCGTGTGTGCAAATTTTTAAATCAAAATCTCTTACATTAAATTATTTCTGTCTTTTAAATTACATCCCATTATTTATTTCAATTTAATTGATTAATCTGTTTGTACTAATATTTCAAAGTTCTTTGAAGCACTTTTTGTGTTCTGAAAATGCCAAGTATTTCCATAAACAAAAATAAGCAGGCATACAGAATAATTAATTTAATAGTTGATATAATCGCTTTTCACTTATTTCATGTCTAAATTTTCTACACAGAAATCCTCTGACTAATTTTTAGTGTCTTTTATCGGACGAAATTTTTCAAAGAGGAATGAAGTCTTGATTGCGCAAAACATATCTTTAAAGCTAAATGTATTCTAAGAAAAAAATGCAAAAAATGTAAACAAGGTTTTGTGCCGCCCCAAATCAGTCATTTAAACTATTCAAGCCGTTCAGGAAAAAGATAAACATTGCGAACATAAAAATCTACCCTTTTTTATATATACTTTAATAAAAGGAAATGTGTTCCTTCTTTTTATAAAAAAAGGAACCCATTAAAAAGAAGGAACATATTTCCCTTTGTAAACGTTTGAAAGTCGTCAGCGTTTAAAAAATGATAAACTACGCCAAGGTAGAAACCCGCCTTTTTTTAAAAAAAAAAATAGGTTCACTAGAACAGTTCGCGTACGTAGAATCCGTTCCTTTCGAGTGGGACCCTTGATTGACGTATCTGACAACTCAATGCGCATGCGTGTTTAATGTTGGTGCGAATAGCTTAAGCGGCTAATCGCACCGGTGATGCGAATAGCATCGGCCCAATCTTTTGCCGATCGGAAGAAAATTTAAAAATTTGGGAAAGTTTCTGTTTCATTATAAAATACTGTAGACTGGCTGTTTTCAATCACAAAAGCTACTCTCAAAGCGATATTAGTCAATATGTGCCTGTTTCCACTTTTATGGTTTTGATAGCCATGGATTCTATTAATAATTTTAAATGTTCATAGCCTTTAAAAGTAAAAACTTTCCACATTTTTACGAATGATTAAATTCATTTTATTATTTGTGTTTCAGTAATAAGTATATTTTAGGCGTTTATTAATGCAATTATCTTGAATTGCTAAAGTAAACTGTAGCATGCTCCAAACGTTCAGTTACAATTATCTGAAAAATATTTATTGGTCCCAAATTTAAAATATAAAAATAAAAAGCATTTTTGTTAATTTTCGATTATTTAATCTAAATTTCGGAACATGATTATTTCACAAATCCTCACTTGAGTTCACGTGTACTGAACTTACAAAACTGTCTGTCTGTCTTAAAAACTCTTTTAACTGCAAAATAATACTGTGGATAATTTTTGTTTACATAATGTGTGTCTTCTGTGTTTGTTAAAAGTTTTTCAATGTTTTCTTTCTTGCTTGTTTTGTTCGTTGTTGTAGGCTGCGGTCTGTCATTATTCATAATAGTTTTGCTTCTTTTGAATCCAAAAAAGTTTCAAAATGCGGATAATGTAAGTACAGTATAGTTACTGGAAATTATTTTGCGCAATTATATAAGTATGTTGAAATATTAAAATTATGAATTTGCATTTCTCTTAAACAATTATTGCATTTATGATATTCAGATAGTTTTATTTTAAATAATTCAATTATTGGTCTATATTGATTCACAATATTGTTTTTAATAATTTTCTATTTTATGAGCCATGAATGAAAAAGGCGGGGACAAGAAAAGTAGTTTGTTTGCAGAATTGAAAATAGGTGAAATATTTTCAATTCTGCAAACAAATTACTAAGGTGAAATAGAAAAACGTATGTTTTCTTATTCTTAAAAATTAGGTATCAAAATACGTGTTAGTTTCACGGTGGTATATTCGCTTCAAGTATGAGCCTTTGATTTTTCTTTTGACACCAAGCAACTAATATTGTTGACAATATATGTATAAGAGATATTATTTTATCTTCGAGATTAACAAAGAAATTAGTTATTTTATGTTAAATTAATTAAACAGTGTGCCGGTAGCGGCATCTTTCTGCTAAGCCGGATTTAAGTTTTGATCTAACACCAAAGAATATTAACAGGGGGGAAAAATTATAAACCTCTAACTGCTATTTTTGCCGTGTAAAATATGTATATCCATCTAAAAAATTTTAATTTGAATAATATACGTTTACTTGTACATAAATATAATTTGTATATTAAAAAATTCAGTCATTTTTATTTTATAATGAGAAATATTTACTTTTAGAGTATTCACTAGGTATGCAAAATAATCGGAACACAGTATTTAAAGATGTCTATCCATACCCCATTTGATTACAGAATGAAATGTAAAAGTATCTATATCTTTCTTTGCATAATTGTTTTCATAAAGTCCCATTTTACACGTAGTTTGCAAAATCTAAGTAGTTGGGATGAAAACAAGAGAGTAACCTGTGGAGGAATCTTGACAGATTTTTCATAGAGGGCCAATTGGAAGTACATGTGTCATTGGTGTATTGATGCCAGTTAAAAGGTCATTGAAAGTTTTAAAAGCTATTGTGTTTAAAGTTATAATGGTATACAGTTTTCATGGCAAAATAACATTAATGAGAGCAAACTACAGCTATGTACTTTTCTTTGCCTTCATAATCAAATTTCAACATTATTCAATTATTATCGAAACCACATTAAGATCTTTATACCTCTGCGAGCGTTTTTTGAAGAAATAGTGTGGTTTTAGTGAAAAAAAATGGTGATATGTACTACTTATCAGCATCCTGGATTTGTTTATTTCCATTCTAGGAAGATTTGAGTTATTCAGATGCCAAAAATGGTTTTGTGTAATACATCTGTTTTCATTATTGTATAATTCTTAGTATATATTCTTAATGTATAATTCTTAGTATAGTTTTGTATAATTTTTAGTATGTGTGGCCCATTAATGGTGAATCAGTTAAGATTGCTGAATGCTGGTAGTTTGACTGATTTCAAATATCTGGATGGTATTAAAGAGGATGATTTGTCACATCCCATGGTCTTTTTCTTGTAACATTATTGTATAGTATCCATTTCTCATCTGTATCATCTCTAGTAATGAGCAGTTTCAAAAAAGGAGCTTATTTTTATTTATTTTTTTTTTTTCCCCAGCAAAGAATCCCGCTGAAAGCGTAGCAAGCATCTTCTGCTTTGTTAAAGTATGGGGCAGCTATGCATCTTAGCAGCTTACATATCCTTTGTTCTTTAAATGATCATGTACTGTACTTTTTGTAATATTTAGTCTGTCTGATAGTTGCTTAATTGCATATTAATATAGATGACTTTCAGAAGAAGCTTCTTTTTGCCGTGCAGTCTTTATTTATAGAAACTGGTTGGCCTGACTGAGTACCATTTCCAAGGCCGAAATTTTCACCCTTAAACTTCTAAAACAGCTTTTGGACTATGTCATTAAACACATCACTTTGTTCGTATATAATAAAATTTTGTAAGCAGTCCGACTTCCATTTTCATCCCCCCCTTTTTTTTTCTTTCTTTCTTTCTTTTTTTTTTTTTTTTTTAAATAAAAGGGCATAAGATCATGAAAATGAATGTTTAGGTTTTCCACACTTAATACTACACAGAAGCAAAAATTGTGCCACAGTACTTGCTAAAATAATGCAACATGAGCAGAAAAGATCATACTAAAACATTGACTTCAATCCCATTCTGTCTTTAACAAAATAACAAGAAGAAAACTCACTTCAGTTTGGGAAACTGCAGAATTTTCTGGATGATGCAATAATACAAGTTTAGCATTGATAGTTAGCAACATAGCACCCAAACAGTTACTGATAATAAAATTAATACTTTTTTATTAAATGCCATCATGCTTAGATTTGGCAAAAATGACTTTATCTATAATATGCAAGTTGCAAATGTTACGAAAAGCTTACGCGATATCTTCGTTAACTCTCTGAGTGCCATGACCGGTCATGAAATTTTTTTGTCATTTTGTATATATTAGTTTATAAGGTAAAAGAATATTTATGGGTACCCCTTGGTGATTTTTGGCGGTACATGGATACTGAGTTTGTGCAATTCTTTGGCTTGTTATTTTGTCTTGTGCAATACTTTGACTTGTTATATTGTCTTGTGCAATTCTTTGACTTGTTATTTTGTCTTGTTTATTAGCAGTGATTTTTAAATCGCCTACCGAGTTTGTGCAATTCTTTGACTTGTTATTTTGTCTTTGTGTAGTGGTGATTTAATAATCGCCGCTACACAAAGACAAAATAATAACTCAAAGAATTGCACAAACTCTGTATTTGTGTACACATTGGCCTATTTTCACTTAAAAAGACATCACAGAATTGCACAAACTAGGCATTGCACACTCCTTTGACTTTATCCATGTACATGCTGACCTATTTTCAGTTTAAAAAAAATCGGACAATTGTACAAACTTGGCATTATGCACTCCCTTGACTTTGTCCATATACACATCGATATATTTTCACTTAAAAATTTAAAGGAGCACCCAAAGTATAGTTGAGTTTTTCTTTTCTGACACCAGTTGTTACGTTATCTTCTTCCTTCACGTTCATACGGGGTTTGTGTGGATTTGGAGTGAATAACGACGGCACTTGAAGAAGTATTGAAACACACTCATTTACCAATATTGATCAAGACAGCTCCAAAGTAATGTTTTACAGTCGTCGAAGATCTACTATACACTCACTGGAACAATCAGCGACACAGCCTTCACACTGTCAAGCGAAAACGGTGGAGACAGCTTCACTGCAAAGTACAGCTCCCAAGTCTGCTTGGTCATTCCCGGAACTTCACATATTCTCTAAACTCTCCTCACTACAACACACGATGCACTCGACGATACACAGAGCACAGCTCCCGACTCTTTGGTCCAGTTGTTCCCGAAGCTTAACACACTCTCTCAACGATGCACTAACCGAGATACACTTAAGACACTCTTCGATGCACTCGACGACCCACTCGGCACTTGCTGACCGGCTGTCAACTCGTTCGTCTCCGCACAGACTAACTAGATGAGACACTTAACTATCTTGCACTCTCAAAGACATTCACTAACTGACTGCGGACCAGTAGGGTTTATATAGCTTTTGGCTTTTGTTCGAGAACATTCTGGCCTAAACTGGTAAGAATTCATTCCAGAAGGTTCTTCATCTGTCCATGGCATGTCGCCAAATGTGGCAACCCTGCCTTCCCTCGCCATATTATTGCAACTCTAAGCCTGCTTTGCAGGGAAGCCATCTTACTGCGCCTGGACATTTCGTAACAGTGTATTTGCAGAACATTCAACTACTCAGGTTACCATAAATTAAACAACTTCGCAAGAAAACAAGGGGTACCCTTCAGTCTATTCTAACCACTTATAATTCAAGATATTTTGCTTTCTTACATTTTTGAATATTATAAATGTCATCTTAATAAATGAAATTTTATTAAAATAGATACTTACATAACTAAATTTATAAATAAATAAAAGTAAAAAATAAATAATAATCTAATAAAGAGTGTTTAAATACAAATACTTCATGTTAGATCCAAAAACCCATGCTGCTTAGAGGGTTAAAGAGGAAGTACTGACAAGCTTTACGAGAAAATATCTGACTAAAAAGCAGGAATAATCATCCATACTGATGAGTTTTATTTATGTAAAAGAAATTTATTTCGTTTAGATGGAATAAGCATTCTAAATGACAGACTTAGTATAACAGTTTAACTGAAATTTAAATATTTGTCAAAATTAAAAACAAAAACTTAACTTTCTTTTATTCTATTATGATGCTACATACAAACTATGTGCTCAGATTTGTTAATAATTTTAAATGTAATACAGTACAAAGTCCGTAATCAGGACTTCGGCGATTCTGGATTGTAGATCATCAATTTAAATCTGGTAAGATAACATACAGAAATTATATAATTAAAAATATGAAACCATAATTTATAAAATAAAGAGCAATTATGATCTAAATGGTATCAAAATTTACAAAAAAAAAAAAAAAAAAAAAAAAAAAAAAAGCTTAATATTTATTTGTTTATTTTATTAAACATTTCTTTCAATGTAAGTTGTTTAAGTTGCTTCATTATTTGTGCTCTTTAATTCTATAAACAGACATAATTTCTTGTTCATTTACAAAGTTCCACTGTTCTTCAAGTCCTGTAATTGCTGTGTCGAGAATACCGACTAACTTGTCTATCAAAATTTTTTTGTTTTCAATAACCTCTCTGTCACTTTCTTTACTATTGGAAGTGCACATGGGTAAACGCTTTATACGCATGCATAGCGGACGTGCACATTAAAAGCGCATGCGTAAATGCTTTACGCACATGCGCGAGTTTGTGGCTTTGAGGTCCGGATTATGGACTTTGTACTGTATTACAAAATCATCTAAAAAATAATAGGAATCATATTTTTAGTGGCACAGATATGCACTGGTATTCAAAATTTAGAGAATTTTCACGTTTTGTCAATTATATCTAGAACTGCTGGAGAGATATTTAATGAAATGTGTTATGGACCTAAGTTGTTATACGTAGCGTATTCGGAAACTAAGTACCGTTTCATTCTAGCGCCATTGGAGCGCTGTGGTAGGCGTCCCGTGCATGCGCACTAGTCTTTCTTGTTCACTGACTTTCAATTGTCGCCATTTTGGTTGCTCTATGTTGTGTTTTCAGTTTGCTGTGCACATTTAAAATGTTTAAGACAATTAGTTCTCCCGCTGACTGTGAGATTCGTGCTGTGATTAAATTTTTGAACACGAGGAATGTTAAACCAGCTGAAATTTATCGTCAAGTGACAGAAGTTTACGGTGAATACGCGATAAGTTATCGAATGGTGAGAAAGTGGGTAAGAATGTTTAATGCAGGTCGAACAAATGTCCACGCTGAGGCTCGGAGTGGTCAGCCTTCTGGTGTCACCGATGATTTGGTAAGGAAAGTTGATGAAGCAATTCATGAGAACAGGCGCTTCACAATGACAACTCTTTCAGAGGCATTTCCACAAATTTCACGTACTGTTTTGTTCGAAATTGTGTCTGACCGCTTGAATTATCGGAAACTGTGTTCTCGATGGGTTCCAAAAATGCTCACTGATGTTCACAAAACAAAGCGACTTGGTAGTGCCCTGACATTTCTCATGTGGTACAGTGATGAGGGAGAAAACTTTTTAAACCAAATTGTGACAGGGGATGAAACTTGCGTGTGTCATTTCACACCAGAATCGAAATAACAATCGATGGAGTGGAGACGCACTCATTCTCCAAAAAAACAAAAGTTCAAAGTGACAACGTAATCACAAAAAATCATGTGCACTGTCTTCTGGGATAGGAAAGGCGTTTTGCTTACTGAATTTCTTCCCAGAGGTGAAACCATTGATGCGGCACAATATTGTGAGACTTTAACAAAGCTAAGGCGTGCCATTCAAAACAAACGAAGAGGAATGCTCAGTAAAGGAATTGTGTTGCTCCATGACAATGCTCGGCCCCATACTGCTGGTGTCACTCGATCGTTAATTCGACAGTTTCATTGGGAGCAGTTCGATCACTTGCCGTACAGCCCGGACTTGGCGCCGTCCGACTATCACTTGTTCCTGCACATGAAGCGCGAGCTTGGTGGCAAGTGCTTTAGATCTGACGATGACACAAAAAATGCTGTGGAGTCGTGGTTATCGAAACTGGCGGGAAGTTTCTTTGACGATGGTATACAAAAATTGGTCACCCGCTATGACAAGTGTTTGATCATTGACAGAAACTATGTTGAAAAGTAGTTTAAGACATGTATTTTCATGTAAAAATAAAATTGGATTCAAAAAAATTGTTTTACTATTTTTTTTTTTTTCCCAAAATGGTACTTAGTTTCCGAATACACCTCGTAACATAAAAAAATGTACCACACAGTGGTTGGAGTACACATGCATCAATATGCATAAGGCTCATTGGCACTTAAACAGAGCAACAGGAAAGGAGGCTAGTAAGTGATATAGTCTTCTTTAATAGTTAAACAGCTTCCACGTGATGTGATACTTGAAAGTTTATGAGTTACTGTGGTACTTGGTGCAGCTTCTGCAGCAACGCTGTTTCATATCTTCTAAAAAAGAGAAGGCCAGTTACAGTTGCCATCCCAACAGCATCTCAGACATACTCTATAGGGTTCAGGTTTGATCATTTGATTGGCCAGTCCATCTTGTTAATTTCCTTATTTTCGAAAAAATCATTCACCAGCTTAGTGTTGTGTGAATGCCATCCATTAGAAAAAAATAATAATAATAATGCATCCCTGCAAAGAAAAGCATAGGACTCTTTCTTATACTTAACAGAAATCACATAGTTTCTGTTAAAGACATGAAAGTCTGTGTGCCCATTGAACATGATCATCAAATGTCTGCTACCATATTACCCTTTCTCAAGCATGCTGGGGATAGGTAATCAGACCCTGGATAGAGCTGCACATCATGCTTATCCATTATTTTCACTAAATTGCACTGTTTGGTGCAATCCCAATCTTAGACTTTCTGTCACCCAAATGCAAATTAAAATTGGCCGCCCTTTTTTCCAAACCTTATGCTTTAAATTAATAATCATTTCACAGCCCATAAATTTTGCCACCCACATACTTTGCACCATTTGCCCTGGTTTGGTGACAGTTTTTGTTTGATTCAAATCATCCTATTTGTGCTCTGTAGTGACATTAAAAATCTCTCTTATATGCTTAATTCTCCGTTAAAAAAACTGAAATTCAAAAATATTGTTACTTGAGCATTTAAATTATTTGAATGAAGTTAAACTACATTGGGACATAACTGTGAAAAAAATTATTCCCTAGTAATGCTTAATCTAAAGCCAGTCTTCTTTGTACCTTACTTTAACAGGCTGACCTTTTTGCACAGAAGTGGATGCGAAGATGATCTGGTCCTTTACAGACTTGTGTACCATTCTGGAAACAGTAACTCAGCTTGCTGTGTCTTCTGAAATCTTGATATTGACCATTTGTAGAGCTTTCTTTGTCTCTGGATCCCAGATGTCATTGATGAAGTACTGTAGAAACAGGATTTCCATTGTTTCTGATGGAGAGTCTGAAAAGACGAAATGAGACAGCCTTTCAACCAGGGCTGTGGAGTCGGAGGAAAAATGACCGACTCCGACTCCTGGAATTTTAAAGGGTTACACATGGGTTAAGCTTATTTTTTTAATATAAAATAAGTAATAGATGCTACAGAAAAAAAATTTGATGCATATAGCAGATTATTTGTATTCATTAACATTTATTATGAAATGGAAAACTGGTATTAGTTATTTCTAAGAAACAGTATAGCTTCGGCAAGATCTTTGTTGGAGGGCCATAGATACAATTTGATAAACTTCAGAACTGAGAAAAGTCTTTCCACACTAACTTGAGTAATAGGAAGATCTGTTACTGTTAGGGCTACTTCTTTTAACTTTTCAGGATAGATTTTTATAAGCTCTAAAAGAGGTGTCTTGCACGTGCAATCATATTTCTCTAGTGCTTCAAAGGCCATGTAGAAATCTTGTTTGTATTTTATCATTTTTATATCTAAAGGCTCTTGGTTCTTTATTTTCATACGCTTTGCCTTAACTTTTTCAATATTATCCAAAAATATTTCTCAAAATCTAATTCATCACTGGAAGAGGATGATAGAGACTCAATAGCATTGTCTGCAGTTTGACTGTCCTAATTTGAATTCTCCAGTTGTTCTGAGAATAATTTCATTGTTAATGAAACTTTATAGATGGCTTTCTTTGCCTTTTTAATTTGTTCTTCATCCAAGAAAATTCGGTGTTTCAGATCTACATATATTGAACTCAGCAAGATCTCGTTGTCTAGCAAACTAGTTCCTCTTTTCTTCATTGAAGAAATTATTCCTTCTGTAATAAACCCTCCATTTCAGAAAGAACAAACATCCCATTCCCGCCTCCTGTCAATTATTCAGATTGCAGCTTTTTTGTGGCTATATACGGTATAGAAGCAGAGTTTTCAATTCTGCAAGATAATTCCGCAGTTTTTCTGTTAGTGAAACATTAGGGTTATCTACATCTTCTAAAAAGTTCTTAATTCTAAAAACTTCTTTATCATCAAATATGTACTTCCTTATAACGTTGCTTGATCAATAATTGCTCCTTTTCCTGCTTGCTTCCTAAGAATGGCATCAATTTTGGGAGTTCTTGCTGCTGTTGCTGCTTACCTATATTTACCAGTGAGATTAGTAACTAAATGAAGTAACTAAATGAATCAGTTTAATCACTAATGGCAAAGCCATCCTCCACCCTTATATTTATTTATTTATTAATATGTCAATAAAATAGAAAATAACTATTTAATAATGTATATAGTCCATAAATAAAAATAACTCACTTTGTCATAAGTTTTTTAATTTATTTTAATTTCATTTCAAATTCAAACTGTCTAACAAAAGCTGGAGTCGACCTATTTTTAGCGACTCCAGCTCCGATTCCTTTTACCCCAAAATCTGCCCGACTCCGCAGCCCTGCTTTCAATATCCATGGTGAGCTCCTGAAGTGTTTCTATAGGCTTCTGTTGGTGAGATTTTAACTGAAGCCTACCAGTCTTTTAAACACTTCTTACCAAAGTGCTGCTCAATGGGTTAGATGGGGTTTCAAGTCTGGTCTCTGGTTTTCGGGCAGAGTGTGAAGGATAGAAGCTACGTCTGCTCTCAGAGAAGCAATAGCTTGGGAATCCCATCCATTAGCATCTGCCACTATAGAGAACCAAGTCTTATACACTTGCCAGGAGGTCTTTCCATCATAAGTGGACAACTTTAGAGAGGGTTTAGAAGGCATGAGTAAAAATTTAAAACATCATAATTGCTTCTTGCTGTCACTATAAATTTCTCTAAACTGTCAACTTTTTTGGGGACAGCAGAAACACTGTCTTCGACTTGTTGTTCAGCAGTGGAAACTCTTTCAGTTTCTTCACCTTTTTTTCAACAATGTCTGTTCTACCTATCCTTTGATTTATCTTTTGTTATGAAGGTAATTTCTCTTTTCATTTCCTCCTGCTTGACTTGCTTCAATCCTTTCTTGAACTGATTTTGCGGCCCCCTTCACTTCCTTAACAGATTCTTGGCTTGCTTTCATCCCTTCCTGGCCTGCTTGCATCTTTTCTTGAACTACTTTTGTTTCTTCTTAAATGGAATTGATGGTCCCTTCCATCTTTTCTTGGGTTACAGCCAAAAACATTGCGGAGAAAACAGTGCAGGGCAAAAACATGGTACAAAAACTTCAGAAAAGAAAGCACAGAGAAAACATCATGGTACAAAATATTGTGCTCAAATATAAAGCAGGTAAAAAACTTGGCAGTTTGAAAACATCGAAAATTTTGTGGTAAAAAATAATGTACATACAAATTGTTGCATGACGATAAAATCGCACATATGCACTTTTCAAATCCCTTACTGACATATTATGTAACTAACTTTCGTCGTAACTAACAAATCGACATTCAAAAATTGATTGCATGCTGCACATGAAAATGTTAACAACAACACTTAGAACAAGAATAAATGGAACAAAAAATAGAATTATCAGTAAATATCATATTAAAGTGAAAGAAAATAATTTAATAATTAAGTAAGCAATTTTCATCGAGGTAACCTCATGTAGTTATTTGTCTTCATTTTTCTAATCATTTTTAGACTGTACTTTTCATAAAAAATTATCAGTGACACTTCATAAAAAGGTTAATTTATTAATGACATTTGTTAATTAACTACATAAATTTAAAACTCTATTAAGTTTTGTAAGTTATATTACTTTTTTACACATTTTCCATTTTTAAATGTTACCTTCTTCAGCAAAAATTTATTAGTTCATTCAAAAATATGAAATGTTGAAACAAAAGAATCCTTCTTTCCTTCTTGTGCTCCCAAATCATTATGTGAACATGCATTTACAGCTTTGAAAACCCGAAATAATGTGTGTGACGATGATTTGCATCATGCGATGATTTGCGTGCACATTATTTTTACCACGATATTTTCGACGACGATGTTTTTAAACTGCGAAGTTTTTTAGCCACTTTATTTTCAACCATGATGTTTTAGAACTGTGATGTTTTCTCTTTGCTTTCTTTTCTCGCACGACTTTTTGTACCACGAAGTTTTCGCCTTGCATTGTTTTCTTTCTGATGTTTTTTTTCGACAGATACTCTTTTCTTGGAATGCAGCACAGGCAGTTACCAGCTGTCTGGTCACTCCATGGCTCTTCTCACTGGAATTCAACCCCACTTCCGACATCAAAAATTGTCACATATGTAGGGGTTTGTAATAGATTGAATGCAAGCAGAACCAATGATAGTTTGATAAAATTTATTTTATCAAATGGAACATTTTACACTTCTGGATCTATCTGCAGAAACATTTGTGTATCTCTTTCAGTATCACAGAGTGCAATCAGTAGTCACTCTTTGAACTACTAAGGCAATTAAACACTATGCAATGCAAAGCACATCCAAAGAGTGAAGCTCACATGGCGATATCTCAGTATGCCATAGTCAACTCAAGTGAGAGCTGATGCTGTCTTTTGTCTTATAGAGCTTCCCCCCAGCCCCCGAGAAGTCTCTAGTATCTTCCATTTCTTGAAATTACCCGAAGACAATTTAACTATAAGAGCTGGATGCAGTTACAGTTATAGGGATCAATTACATTTATTCGGTTACAGTATCAATTAGTTATAGAGGTACTACACCCAAAAGTCGTCAAATGGTCCCCAAATTTGGTGACTCATGGCAGTTTCCAAATTTGGCATCAGAAATCAGTTGTTAAAACCATCGCCAGCTGTTCAATATCTTGTCAGTTTAGAGAAAGAGCCATTTACCTCTGTGTTAATTATACTTGCTCCTTTAGATTTTCATGTTACATTATACAAAAGATGCTACACTTTAAAAAATAACTTCACTAAAATTATTTACATATATACAAAAATTCATTGCAGTATTAAACCACAAAGAATTTTCTGAAGATTTGAAAAGTGTGGGGAGTAAAAATGTTATGTAATTCAAGAAAATTTTCAAAATCATGTATATTCTGTGATGCAGTTAAGCTACACATCTCAGATATTTAGAAAAGTTTATTTCTTAATGGAAAATAAAATTTTAATTTAATGGTACAATATTGAAAAACAGTGCTTTTAAAAGTCTTTCATTTGCTGCAGGTGTGTAGAGAGTGGAAAATTGTTATACTTGGTAATTCATAATTCTCTCCGGAGTTTCAGAAGGCTGCTATAAAATAAACTCAGATGAATACAGCAAAAAAGAGCATTGCACTAAATACAGATACAATTCAAGTTTTATTTACAATCCTTATAGGTGTTCTATGTATGAACCCATGGTCACCTGCCAGACTCAGTTCAGCATAGTATTATCAATGCTGTTGGCAGTACATGTGATGCTTTCATGCAATTCTCCTAATTCACATGGTAAAGGGAATATGAAAACAAGATCTTTTACATAGCACCGCAAGTAAAAGAAGTACATCATCTTTGGAAGCTCACCTAATCCAACGATGAGGTATTCGTGTGGTAAGCAGGAAAAGTGGTGGAGGTCCATTTTGTAGAAAAATACATCCTCATATTCATGTAATTGCTGCATTAACAACAGTTGTAGCAGATCCATGTACACTGCACAAAAAAGGAGGGACAGTTCTATCTCCATTCTACTGGGTCGATTGACAAAATTCAAATTGCGTTTTTAATGTCTCGAAAGTGCAATTTAGGATATATATTAGATTTATATATAGCATTGTTCTCTAGCATAAGTATTTTGACACAAAATCAGACTTTTTCTGAAATAACATACCAATTTTTTCCCATATTTCAATTCTACGATTCAAATTATGCTTAGATATTAAATTTTGTAAAATTTGGTGCGAAATTTACAGAGAAATTCAAAAATTTATTTAGGCTCAATTTTTTTCAGTTTGCGCCAAGAATAATTCACTTGGCGAACTTCTTAATATATGGCAAACAGTTTTCTTTTCTCTTCCATCAAGCAGGAGCAGAAAAAAAGGCACCTTGTTCCCACCTTCTTACACTGTGCTTGAGCGGAGAAAAAGTCCGATCCTTCCTAATTTCAAATAATTTTAGCAAAGTTTTAAACCACATTTAATGTTGTATCGCTTTCAACAAATATGCCAACTTTCAAAATGTGCCAACGTATATCTTCGGAAATTTTGAATAAAAAGTTAATTTTTTTGCAGGTAGGCTTAGAAGTAAGTCTACTTTAAGATGATGGTAAAAATTTTATTGATTATAATTAATTTTTTTTTGAAAAATTTATAAAAATTATTTAAAAATACAAACTTTAAAAATAAATCACAAAAAAATGGGTGAATTTTATTTAGAATGAACCTGAATTTTGAAATGGAAAGGAAGAATCAAATAAGTTTAATAAAAAAAAGAGATTAATAAATATATACCAAACTCAATTAACATTGAAGAGCTAAAATTTTGAGAGCTAATTTTTTAAAAACTACTCATGCGATTTTTACAAAACTTGGTAGTTTGGTGTAATTTGAATCGTAGAATTGAAATATGGAACAAAATTGTTATTTTATTTCAGAAAAAGTCCAATTCTGTTTCAAAATACCAATATTAGAACAATGGAACAATGCTATATATAAATCTACCACATATCTTAAGTCGTGCTTTCGAGACATAAAAAACACAAGTTGAATTTCGTCAATCAGCCCAGTAGAATGAAAGATATAGAACTATCCCCCTTTTTTTTTGTGCAGTGTACACTACACTGTTAACAGTCCACTCTGCTAAAAAAGGGGGGAATATGCATATGTGAGGGGGGAATCACGATAGTGTTCCACTACTGCATCAGGAACTCTGGTGTCCCAAATACGTAAATTATAGCAGTTTACCGTGCCAGACAATTGAAAGGTGGATTTTTCACTAAAAGTCATTTTCTGTAGCAGTTAATCATCAGCTTGGACATTGAATCAAGAGTTCATATGAGAAATTTTCGGGAAAAGAAACTTGTCGCATAAATCGCACTGCTGCCGCTGATAAAACAGCATGCCAATGTTCTTGATAAAAATTTCACTCATGATTTAGCAATTTTTTTTTATTTCCATTTTAGCACATGATAAAATTTAAAAATATATAGAAAATTATTAGAGAATTTTACTTGAATTTTTCAATTTCTGATTCAGGGTCAGAATGACCAAGTAAATCCTGAGATTCTTTTTCAATCGTTGACGGGTCATCATAAATTTTATCACTCGATTAATCACAGCTAGTGTCATTATTGCCACTTGGATAGACTGCATCATCTTTTGTGCCACCCATGCTATTGGAAATGCAACACCTTTTTTAATTTGATTATCATTTTACATGGAATTATATTCCAAGCGTGTCTCACCCATCATACAATTAAGTTAAGCCCAGCTTTCTGCTATTGCCACCTTTGGTTTTAGTAGGCAAATCGGATTGTGTAGATTCCGCCGAATACTTGCACATAATCTGCTTAAGTGCCATATTGATGCTGACATCCACTGGCTGTAAAATGGATGTCAGCCCTCCTGAGATCACAGAAAGTGTTATGTTTCGACTTTCTGCATGCTTTTTTACCACTTCTGAACGATGTGGTTGAAACATATATCAAATCAAAGGGAAAGGTTTCCTTGAAAGTGCACTTGGGTTTTTTACACCATACATTTTGAAACTAGTCAATCGTTAGGGTATCATTTCATCCAGCCATTTTTCTGGGACACGAAAAAAAACACCTGGCAGATATGCTGTCTACTTCTGTAATGTTTTGCACCTGAAAATAATTAGTCAACTTATTGCTATTTTCTAAACTGGTAAGAATTACTGTGAAATGAGTTTTCTCAGTCGTTTTTACATGAATTTTTTTTGCTGTTTTTATCAACAATGAAATCTTCAAAGAGATCAAAAGTCATGGAGGTTTCATCCATATTTCCTATTGGGACATTTCAAAATTAGTTATTTTTCTTTTTTCAGTCGTACTTTTGCAAGTGTATTCTCTTCGAGGTGATTGTGGGAAATTTTAGTAAAATGGCTTAAACATAGGCCATACTGATTTATGAATCTCATGCACCAACGTCGTGATGCTCGGTAAGAGTTATTTACAGGAGCAAATTTTTCATCTTTCATAAGTTTCATCGCTCGCAAACATATTGCAGTTGGTGTAATGACATAACCTTGCCATCTGTTATTTAGAATCCAGTCACTTAACACTTTTTCCAGTTCTGGGAAAGTGATCCATGATGCATGGCTTTTTTTGGATTTAGGAGTTTTCTTTAAAGTAGACACATTTTTCCTGCAGTTGTAGATCATTATCTCATTCACACCGAATTTGCATAATCCAACAGAGTTGTTTGTACTTTCCACAAATGAAGCTACTTTCAGCTTAAATTTTGCAGTGTAAGATATTCTGTTTTGTTCTACACAACTCATTGAAGGAAATGTGTGGCTCTGAAAAGTGCCTCCCTTTTTTGGTAGGTTCTGATAAATCAGACATTTCAAAACACAGAAAAAGTAAAACAGCATGTGTACTATCAAGATAAATAAGATGTGATGAATGATTTATTTGGTATGGTTACAGTTACTGATTCGATACGATTATATTAACTAAAGAACACCTAATAGATATTGCACAAATCGGATTGATCTGTGATGCCAGATGCTGAAATGAAATTTAAAAAAAAACTAATAAATAAAAATAGGAAGAATAAATAAACAATTTTGAGTTTTTTCTGTATGAAATAATCCGGCATGCCGCATATCTTTTATAGGTTCCATGTGTAAATCAACCCCCTACTTCGAAGTTTGACTTTTTTCTCCTTAAAACTATTTCGTTATACACTGGTATATACAGTATTTTAATTCCATTTTAACCATGATATATATTACAAAATACCAGAAATTTCTTTTTATTTTTTAATTAGCCAGTACTTTTTTTGTTTTAAGCATATACACACACTAAAAATATTGCTTTAAAAATGGGAGAAGAGTAAATTTTTGTTGGTTTCACACATTTCAGTTTGTACCAATAAAAAAGTCATTAAATTGAAAACATCTTGAGATTAAGAAATAGACTCTTAAGTATGTTATAAAACTGATGTGAAAGTTATGACTAAGAATGTCAGAATTTTTTCCTTAAGTCTGATATTAGAATAATTGTTATGATAACGTAGAAATTATGAGAGGGAAATGAAATTCTATCAATCCTTTCATCTTCTGCCTTGGGATAAGCTGCGGTACTTTCTAATTATCCACCCCACTCTGAAAAGAATTCACCAGGTAATGCACTTATAGGGCTAAAGTAGGCAACCCATGGCGCCATTAGTATTTTTTAGGGGGAAGGTTGCATTTAGCACTTATTTTAGGCTAAGGATCTTTTGGATCAAACTTTATGTGCCGATGCCAAATTTTTTCAATACTCTGATATATTTTTTAGTCAAAAATGAATTACTATGTAGACTGCTAAAAAAAACATAATGGGACAGTGCTATATCTCCTGTTCTACTGGGCCGATTGACAAAATTCAAACTGCGTTTTTCATGTCTCGAAAGCGCGACTTAGGATATATATTAGATTTATATATAGCACTATTCTAACATAGGTATTTTGATAAAAAATCCGACTTTTTCTGAAAAAACATATCAATTTTTTTCCATATTTCGATTCTACAACTCAAATTATGCCAGAATGCTAAGTTTTCTAAAAATCGTACGAGTAGTTTTTAAAATATTAGCTCTCAAAATTTTAGCTCCTCAATGTTAATTGAATTTGGCAAATATTTATTAATATCTCTTTTTTGTTAAACTTTTTTGATTCTTCCTTTCCATTTCAAAATTCAGATTCATTCCAAATAAAATTCACCTATTTTTTGTGTTTTATTTTTTAAATTTTACAAAAAAAATTTTGAATTATAACTTTATAAAATTTTTACCGTTGTCTTAAAGAAGTGTATTTCTAAGCATACCTGCAAAAAATTAGACTTTTTTATTCAAAAGTTTCTAAGATATACACGAATTTACATATTTTCGTGTTTTGGAATTTGGCATCTTTTTTTTGAGCGATAATAATGCCAAATGTGGTTTATGGATTTTTGGATTTTTCTTACAGTGAATTGCCACAGTTATTTTTAACCTTAAATTTCAAATAAAATTTTAGAGAGAATTACTTATATGTGAAATTTTTTCCCTCAATGATGCGTAATAAATATTTATTAATACTATATGAAAAGCTGTTTTTTTTTTTAATTATACATGATATTATTCAAATTTTTAACTATTTTTTTTAAAATTATACATGATATTATTCAAATTTTTAACTATTTTTTTTTTTAAATTCTCTCTTTCTTCCTTTTTTTAAAAAAATATTTGTAAGAGTAAATTTTTGAAGTGGCTGAAAGAGCGGCTGATACTATCATCGAAATTTTTAAAGCACAGTATATTTTTATAGAAACATAAGATTTAGAATAATCATTTTTATAAAAGTCAAATTATGATATAAATACAACTCTCTAATAATACAACTCTAGAGAGTTAATACAACTCTCTAGAGACTGAATTAATGTAAGTTCAGTGGTTATGTAGAAATGATCTGCAGCTTAATAGCTGGATAAGTCAGCAAGTTCTGTGGACAAGTAAGAATAATTATATAAATGACACTCAACATTCTGGATTCAATTAACAATGAAGGTACGATGTTTATTGAATGAATTTAAGAAGTTTTTAAACATAAAAAATCCACTCATTTTTTTATCCTAAAATGTATTTTTATGTATAGTGTATTTTAATTATATCCTTAAAATTCTAATTTAGAATTTAATTGTCAAGAACTCAATTCTAATCATCAGTAATATAATAAGTAATTATTACGGTTATTAATAAATCCTTCTTATAAAATAATTGCAAATATTTCAAAAAACTGTCTGAATGCAAATATTTTTCTATGCAAATATTTCTAATTTTATATTAATCAAGATTGCACACAATATTATTTATTTACACTTCAGTTCTTACCGTCAGCTCTAGTAAAAGTTACAAATCAATTATATTTAATTAAGGAATTACCATCTAAGTTTAGAAACAGCGTACCATAACAGCAATTCAATTATTGGCGCCGTATCTTTCATGTTACTCCTGATTGGCAAGCTACATGATTTTTAATGAGTATTCAGGTTTGCTAGTAACTTCACTTGGAAATTGCGCTTAAACTAGGTTAGTTGGTTATTTGAACATAGAAAGAACATGGGAGCTATTTGGTTAAGGTGCTTTCGTCGAGAACCTAGAAAACTACGAAAACCAACCATGCAGCCTGGGTTAGACTTCACAACAAACAATTAGTATTTAACAATCTTCAAATTCTAGGCAACTGGTGAGGCTCCAGTTAAATCTCCAATTTAATATTTTATTTGTAAATATTTAAAATATTGTTGTATTCTTAGACACAAAAAGCAGAATTTAAGTTTTGTTAACTCGTTAGTAAACTATCAAGCCATAGTGCAAATGAATATTCAATTTCTTTTGTAATAATTGTATTCACTTAATATTCTTGGAATATGAGCTAAAGAAGGAATGTTCTCGGAAGATTAAAGAAGTGTTTAAATCCAGTAATATTAGGTTTGTCTTAAAAGCTCAAAATCAAAACGATTCTGCAATTGCCCGAGTAGGTGACTTGTAAATGACTGTGAATTAAGCAGATGACTTTTAATCTTACGTTATTCAGTCAGAAAACGTGTTCCAAATGTTTTGTATTGCATGACAATGCATCTTTTCATTATTCAATAACCAAACAGAGAACCGCTTGTGTTCTGAAAATAAGTATGTGTATTCAATCGTCCTGCATCTTCTTCAAATTTGTGTTCTTGTGATTTTTTTTCTTTCCCAAAAACTAAAGTTGCCTCTCAAAGGAAAGTTTTTTGACATTGAAGAGACAAAAGGAGTATGACATCTACTTTTAATGGCATGTCAAAAACAAATCTCTACAAGCCTTCTTTTCCATTACATGTTGTGCATTCAGACAAAAGGTTGCATCAGCGTAAATTCTATAATCTATTTTTATTACACCCTGATTACTTTATTAACATACAGTGAATATATACTAAACCTTTTACTTCAGCTTCAGTGATTCGGAATTTTTGATGGAATTGTTGGCGGAACTAGGACTTAAAAGATAAGTCAAATTGAATATTTTGATAATCCAATAAATTCAAGGTCGAAGTTTCAATATTTTATTTTCGCAGGGAGGGGAAATTTTTTCAGTTTTCTTCCATTATCCTAAGCGTATTTGCTTCGATTCTTTATTTTTTCCATAAAAGCGAAAATCTTACACATGGTATACATATAACACACAGCTTCAAATTAAAATTTAATAATATATAGGGTGGTTATAATTAAAGTTCCCCTTTGAAACGGTCATAAAAGGAAAAGTATTAGATCAAATGTTATCACACTTGGTAACCGTGTGAAGGAGATTATGGTAATTTATTTTCCACGAAAAAAAGAAAGTTCGAAACCTCACCACCAGGGGGAAATGGCGCTGTATGCAATATTGTTAAATTAAATATGGGTCGGAATCTAACTTAACCTTTTGTTATGCAGGTTTAATATGTTCTATACCCTTAAGAAACTTTGAAGTAAGCCAATTACCATTTAAACCATGAATTAGCAATTAGAAAATGTGAGATCGCAAATCACTCGCACAAGTGCGTACAATCTGGAAATCGTTTTCTTACAGATCGCTAATTTCTAATTTTTGAAGCCTGAATTCGGCCCTGAAACATGAAGATACTGATTCAAAACACTTTTAAGCGATTTGGGCCAAAAAAATCCCTCATATTATCTACCTAGTTCCATGGCATTCTCCTTCTGCATTCGATTGCATAGCTGTCATTCCATACCGTTTGGTGTGGATTGACAGCTAGTTTCATAACTAAACCATTTTTCTTTGAAGAGCAGTTGATAGCTGGACCACTGTGATTGCAGCTTGCAATGTTAAAATGTTTCGTGATACATGAACTGCAGTAACATGGCATTTTAGATACTACGATTTTTATGCAGGGCTGGGCCCCACCTCACATGTGTCGCACAGTTACTTAGGCAACATTTCACAAATGAACGTCTTATAGGCCAACACTTCCCACCAGACCTCAACCTCTGTGACTTTTGGCTATGGGGTTATCTCAAAAGTTTTGTTTATGGTGATAATCTAAACAATTTGACAGAAATGAAAAATGTGATCCACCAACATGTCCGTAACATTCCTCCTGATATGCTAAGAGCTGCTGTTGCTGAGAATGCAGTACCAGGATTTAACTTGCTTTCGGAATATGCTGGACACTACATTGAACATGCTTTGTAACACGTTTTGGAAACAAACACATTTTAAACAGATGTTTTCATGTCTTATTTCATTTAACAATATTGCATACAGCGCCATTTTCCCCCTGATGGTGAGTTTTTGAATTTTTTTTTTTGCCTTACGAAATAAATTCCCATAACCTCCTTTACACGATTCCCAAGTTTGATAACATTTGGTTCGGTAGTTTTCCTTTTATTACCGTTTCAAAGTGGAACTTTAATTATAACCATCATGTAAATTAAACTTTAAAAGTTTGACAATTTGGTTCAAGTCCCAGCTTTAAAATATATATATATATATATGAATTTTTATATTAATCCTCTTAGAAAGAATGTTTTAAGAAGCTATTTTTTCTCTCACATTATAGATTGTATAAAAAAAAACACGATCTTTAATATGATTTAGATTGAATAATCGGGTCACTCGGTGGTACAGAATAAACACTGCTGGACTGTTTTATTTCTTTGTCATTTAGCAAAAAAATCTTTTAATTAAAATATTTATCCTTTGGACTTTGCTCTATACTTTGTTTATAGTTAAAATGTCTAGAAAATGAAAAGCTGTTTCCAGCTGAAATGCAGTTGATGCAATTGATATTTTTAAAATATTGACAAGAATGCAAAATGTATGGAAGTCTAGCAATCGAAAAATCTTAATTTTTCTTATGTGAGCATTGAAAATAACTGTAGAAGGAAAGAAGAAAATTGGGAGAAAAGTAAGCAAAAATTTGAAGGGAAATTTGGCTGTCAGACATATCAAGATGTTTAAAAAAGTTGAACGTTTTTTAGTATACTTTCAGGCTACTTTAAAGAATTTAGGTATTCAAACAGAAAACACTTGAATGTGTACACCAGCAAATACCATCAATTCAGCTTGTGTTAACAGAAAAGATAAAAATGATATCATTGCAGATTAAAGTGAAGAGCGACTGATTTTAGACTATATGGTTCGGTTTTAGACTGGTAGTTCAGTCCAAGGTTCGAATCCCGCGAACTTACTGTCTGCATGGTCATTTTGGTGGTTTTCCTCATGTGTAATGTGTATACGAACCAATTTCCCTTAGAAAGTCCTCCACGAAGGCATCCCTCCCCTTAGGCTGATAGCCCTAGTGTGCTTTGCCATAATTAAATAAACCAAAACCTCTTGATGAAACCAGTCTTTCCTTTCATCTCATGCCTTCAAAATGCTTAGGCTCTAAAGACTGATAAAGGCTCTGACTTAAATACTGATGAAATGGATTGACTTGGATTATTAAGTTACGGCAAAGCAGGGCTATCTGCCTAAAAGGAAGGATGCCTTTGTGAAGAAATTCCTAAGGAAAACCACCTGGCATACACGTTATACATGAGAAAATCCATGAAAACACCCATGCAACCAGCTCGTGTACCGGGATTCGAACCCCATAGTGAACTACCAGTGTTCAGGGAGTTTACCGCTCGGCAGTTTGTGGGCATTTATGAAATGGAAGGCGGTAACTTTATTTAAATGATTGTCAGAAATACCAAGATGTTTCGAAAAGTTGGATGCTTTTTAATATACTTGCAGAATGCCTGAAGAAAAAGAGCAAGAATAAAGCAGAATGCCTGAAGAAAAACTGTTTAAATCAGTGTATGCAAACATCCTAAGTTAAAATGTCGGTTATACATCTCTCTTATTTATATATCTTTTCTGAACTGAATACTAAAAGGTGTGCTGACTGTGCTTTACTGTATTTTCTCTTTTAATATATGCACTTTTTAAATGCTTCGTAGTCTGGGTCACAAAGTATTCTTCCGAAAGAAACGCAATTCAAATAAATGAAATCAAATTCTGGAAAATTTATATTAATAAATATATTTAAAATGCTCATTTCGAATGAATAAATAGAAAATTTTTAAATAATTATCTGAAGAGACAATGCAACATTAACAATTAAAATAAAAGTCTAAAAAATTAAAAATTTCTTAAAATAGTAACTATGACTAAAAATATAGTATAAAGAAAACTATTTGAAAAAAAAAAAGTAAATGATGCACCTTTGATTTAAACTACGCGGTTCGAATGAGTAAATAGAAATTTTTAAAACAGTTATTTGAAAGAAACTATGCAACATAAACAATTAAAATGAAATTCGAAAAAAGTAAAAAATGCTTAAAATTAATAACAATTATAATTAAAAATATAATATAAAGAACATCATTTGAAAGAAGGAATGATTGAGTCTTTTTTTCCTTTCACACACTATGTAAATATGGAAATGAAAATAGGTTGCCACATATTATGTCCAAGATAAATTGTTGAATTTCTCCATAAATTTCGCACCAAATTTTATAAAATTTAATATTTAGGCATAATTTGAGTCATAGAATCAAAATATGTAAAAAATGTGGTATGTTATTTCAGAAAAAGTCCAATTTGTGTCAAAATACCTATGTTAAAATAGTGCTATATATAAATCTAATATATATCCTAAGTCCTGCTTTTGAGACAAGAAGAACGCAATTTGAATTTCAGGAATCGCCCCAGTAGAACGGGAGATATAGAACTGTCCCCTCCCCCCCTTTTTTTTTTAGCAGCAGTGTACATGGGAAAACAATAGCTTGTGAATTGCCAATCTTGTGCACTTTTGTGATTTTTTTAAGTCACAAGCAAATCTACTATGTGAAGAATAGGAAAAAAAAAAAGCTGAACATTTTATTATTCTTGCACTTTAAGTTTTGTTAATTGGTTTCCATTTTATGTATTTCATACTGCGCCATTGTTTTTGAAAATGGCTGTTGTTTTTCACATCTTAGCTTGGCAAAAAATTGGTCACCAACAATGGCCGACTTTTGAAAAGGTTGGATCAATTAGAAAGTACCAAAGTTACTTGAGAGACTGTAGTGAGAAATTTTTCTGCAGTTATTTTTTAGAGTTGTTAGAGCTATGTATATTATAGGACTTGCATATAATAATGTTTATTTTTATATAAAACTTTTTCAAGAATATTTGATAAAAAGCAAGATATTAGCATAATCTGAGTACATGCATCATTCTAGAATTGATTGATGCATTTTAATAGTGTGACAAAACAGAATACTGTGCTTAATGGAAATTTAATGTTTTTAGTGAAGTTATAGCAAAATTGTTATTGCTGCTTATTCATTAATGATACTTTTATTTCACAGGATCCAACTATAGTTATTGTGAAAATTGTTGAATCGCATCGTGAGGTAATTCTTCTTGATCGTAATGTTTTAGCATTTACTTAATTTAACAGTTTTGATAGACAATATAGTAGGGCTTCAAAGATTATATGTTTTACATCTTCTTATGCATAATGATATTATTTTCAACAAGATATTCATTTAACACATATGAATGGCAAGTTTATTTGAGAAATTCTGCACCAGAAGCCATAACTAGCATTAAATAAAGTGCACCATTCATAATATTGTATTACATGCTAAAAGGTAAAGTGGTGCAAAATATACTTAACACTATAGTGTACTATTCTCTGTTTTATAATTAGGAAAATAAACAATTCTAATATTTTAGCTTTGTCTATAAAAGGTGAGTGAGAAATGAAGAAATACAATTTTTTTCCAACAAAATGTGCTGTTTCAAATAAGGGGTAGTAGAAATAAAAATCAGTTTTTTTCAACAAAGCAATTGAAAAAGTAATATGATTAATTAACAGCACTTGCGGAATTATCTAGACTATTAGTATAATTAGTTTTAACAGGGAATTGAAGTTATGGTATTCTTTAATAATCGTGATCCTCTGCCAATATGCATGTAGCAAAAATTGAATTAATCTGAAAGATTAAGTTTCCAAAGTGACCATTTTTATTTTCTCTGTTTCATTCTGTTGACAAAAAAGAGCATAAAGATGTTCGTGGTTGTGATTATCATGGAAAGATAGCAATTTTGATCGTGTTTGAAGGTGCTGTATTTTACTATTATATGGCTTGTCATTACTTGGCATGCATTTAGAAATTGAAATTTTTCTTTTTTAAGTCTTTCATTTCTTTTTTGAAGTCTTCTCTAAAGTATTGATGCAGAGTTGCAAGACAGCTGTGCCTTGGTTTAACAGCCAGAAGTTTTCAGTTGTAATAAATTATTTTGATCTTATATTTTTATTTGTTTAAATTTATTTGAAGTTTTTTGTTGAAATAGTAGCACTTAAATTTTATATAAAACGTTCTTAAATGACTGGTGAGCAGGTCACATGGTAAAGGGCCCCAAGACATAGCCTGACTTTGTGTGTAACACTGTGGTAAATTGATAGCAATTATGACTAGCATATTGATTGCGATAGTTCTAAAGCAATAGAAATACTCTAGATGCAGAGGAAAGCACTAAGTCAGGTCAGAAATTCTGATAAGTTAGTAAAAATGTTGAATTCCGACTACAAAATTGCTGAGGAAACCAGTGGGAAGAGCTGTGGTTGTGTAGAAGTGGCATCAGGAGCAGGAAGTTGCTTATAGCCTGAGAGTAAGGGGGAATTGTTAGACTAATTTTTAGAGCCATACTTAATTTAATATAAATAAAAATAATTAAGCACAAAATAAAAGATTTTTTCCCCCCAGTGGCGGGCACTTGCCTATAATGGCACTGACCGTGCCTAAGGCCAGAAGTGGTGGCTATTTTATTGTAGACGCATCTAATAGGTGGCCATCGTTATCTCCTATGAGGGGACAAACAATTTTACATCCATGCCTTCTCCGGGATTTGAACTTGGGGCCCTTTGGTAACACAGTCAGGCTACCCTAACCACTATACCATCTGGGTGGCCGAAAATAAAAGATAAAAAAGGGGAAATTAATAGATTACAAAAAATTGTATTAATTTGGATTTTAAACATGAGCTACATAATGTGTAATTTGTGCGACATAAAGATTATATTAAAGTAAAAATAATATTCTTTATATAAGATTTTCAAGAACTTGTTAATAGGAAGAGAAAACTTCCTAGTTAATAAATATTTCAGATGAATTTACAGTTAAGCATAACAAACATTAAATCTGCCCTAATATTGTTACATATTTACAATTCTTTTATTTTGAACATTAGGCTTTAATGAATGTTAAAGAAATCTTTCCTTAATGTTCCATTATTTGAATATGCCTTTTTCTTTTTCATACTATTCTTTTATTGCTGTTCTGAAATTTTGTCTTGAATTGTTTTTACGTTACACTGAATAAGACTTAACATTAAGGCAGTATTAGTCAAACTTTATTTCTTTTATTAATCACTTACAATTTAATTTTATCATTCTGATTAAATTTAAAATGAGTTAAGTAGGTTTATATGATTTGATAGTAGGATACTTTTTTTTTAATGTCACTTTAGTGTTTCATTAAAAAGAGAATGTTTTTGTGAATAAAAGTAATAAAAACTGTTCTGCTCTTTCAAAGCTTTATTGGTTGAGTTGAAGCATTCTTTAATATCTGAAATATGTGTTACTAGTGTTAAAATATTTTATAAGACTCATTTCCCCCTTCTTTCTCTCTAGAGTTTACCTCTGAATTCTGCACATGGATGGAGTCTTGCTTCTTCAAAGTGTAGTCTTCGGTGCTGGAAAAAAGAGCTTTCTTTCAACCTTGTAGGTTCTCCTGTTACTCTGTATGCTTGCAGTAAGGAAATAAACTGTGCTGCTGTGGTCAGTATTCTGCTTGTTAGAGTATTTAATTTTTAAATAAATTTTAAATCTGAAATTTTGAACGGTAATAAAAAATATAAGTTTTATTTTTTAAATAATGTGTGTTTAATGAGACAAGAAAATTATCTACATGTTTCTTTCCATAGTACACAAATCAGTTGTGGTTTGACATTTATTAGTAACAATTTTTTGTCAGAATGCTTATTATTTGTATGGAAGAAGCTAATGTTATAATAATAACTCTTACTGAAACACTGATTTGCAGCTGTTATAAAATTGTCTTAAGCATGCATATTTCTGCGTTAATATTGAATATTGACTGCTTACTTGCAGCAAAAAAGATAGATATACAAAATTTATTATTGCTACAAGTGATATTATTACTGTATAGATGCCATTATCACTTGGAATACGCAAAGCAAGCATTCTTAAATGCATGGTTGAATCAATGCGGTTTTCAAGTAAGTAATTACAAGGACCACCAAAAAGTTTGAATTTTTGCAACAGTTTTATAATGCTATTATGCAATAGTTACAATATATGCTATTGGCCATTAAAATTCCTGCACCATGGGAAAAAAAGGGAATTAGCAAACTCTTATGTATTTTACAAGTTATTACAAAATCAAAATGGAAATATGAAATGCTTAAAATTTGAGGTAATTTTGAGGTACAGAACATGCAGAAATATTACCTCGAATATCCATCTCTAGCAACATTAGCTGCTAGAGATGGATATTTGAGGTATGATTAGCTAATCATATAACTAGGTAAATCCTTCTATTTGTTTAATGTGCAGTTGGTATATAACTTTACTTCCATTTACATAACATATGTATAAATGGACAAAGCCGCCAACTGGTATAGTTGTTAGCGTTGCTGACTGCTGAGCCAAAGGGCCCGAGTTCAAATCCCTGAGAAGGCATGAATATTTGTAAATGTATAGTTTCGATGCGGCATGTCGCACTCTAAATATGCGATGAGCCTAAAGTCCTCTTGTGTGATTTGGTGGAAGGAGAGAGGGGTTGGTGATTCTCAAACCCATCTCACCCCGGGGTGCTCTCTATCAAAATTGTGTTCAGAACTGAGCTTAATCGCTCTGTCAACTGTAAAGTGCTCAAGGCTGTTGCCAATGACAAACATATCTTGTGCTCCTTGCCATGAGGAATTTCATGGGCTTGGGCTGATGTTACTCTCAGACAAGTGAGTATAAGTAACAACAACACACACCTTTTAATCTTCTTTGTCAAAACCCAGACACTCATCTCCAGAGCTAAATGAAGAGTCACTTGAAACCTCTTCTAAATCAAGCATGTGAGTTTTCATGCAAGAAAGAAGATTGCATCCAGTTTTTCCACTTCTCTTTCATAAATCTCTTAAATGAATTTACTAATAATTGAGTTTTCAATTCTTTGAGTTTATTTTTAACTTTTTCTGTTCTGTGAGAACAAAATTGATCCCTTACTAGTAGGGCAGGTTTCTTCAACTGTCTGCTAGGGCACTTCGACCAAATTTTATCTATCCATAAGACACAGTATTGACGTATAAGATGCACTCCGTTCTTCAGATCTATTTTCAAAGGAAAAAAAGTGCATCTTGTATGGTGGTAAGTACAGTCAAAAGTAGTTAATCTGGACTCGCCGGGACTTCGGCGATTCCAGATTATCAATTTTTCCGGATTACAGATCATCAGTTTAAATCTGGTAAGATGGCATGCAGAAATTATAAAATTAAAAATATGAAACCGTAATTTATGAAATAAAGAACAATTATGATCTAAAGGGTATCAAAATTTACAAAAAAAAAAAAAAAAAAAAAAAAGCTTAATATTTATTTGTTTACTTTATTAAACATTTCTTTCAATGTAAGTTCTTTAAGTTGCTTCGTTTTATGTGATAATACTTTCTCTTTAATTCTTTAATTCTATAAACAGACATAATTTCTTGTTCATTTACAAAGTTCCGCTGTTCAAGTCCTATAATTGCTGTGTCGAGAATACCGACTAATTTGTCAATCGAAATTTTTTCGTTTTCAATAACCTCTGTGTCACTTTCTTCACTATCGGAAGCAAATTATAATGGTGAGGAATTTGATTTAAATCATATCAAAGACAAAGTACATCAAGATGAAATGCTACATTTAGTAAGGAATTATAAGCCGAATAAAATAAAAACATCTGCCCTGAAGATAAGGATAGTGCTGACAGATCAACTTCCAATTCATTGCACGCTGCGGCGTTTACCCCACGTCGCCGTAGAGCAGCGTGAAATTGATAAACAGATTTTGGAATAGTTAGAGAAAAAAAGGATATGCTTTTATCCATTTTTTGCAGCATTTCCCCTTTTTGTTTGATGGACATCGAAACATACTTTCGCTTTGTAGATCCTTTACATATCAGTAAATATATATCAGAAATTCTATTTGACATAATCAAAAGTTCAAGCTTACTTTTATAAAATTGCTCTAACAGTCTGCAAAAAATAATAAGCCGGATCCAATTCGAAGATTAAGAAACAACACAATCTGCAACATTAACTGAATTAGATAACTTTAGCTTAACTTATACCGTCCATTATACATTAAACGTGCATGCATTAACGTAATATGTGCATGCGCACACGCATATGCGCAGCCGTAAAGGTCTTAACACGCATGCGTAAACGCCTTATTTTCGTTTTCTAATGTATGTCAGAGTTCTGAGTAAAAAAATATAAAACAGTGCCCATTTGATTGGTTTTGCAGATCTCTGTGAGAAATTTCGGTATCCACTGAGCACAGAACTTCTGGTAACCTAATTTTCCGATGACTGCATAGTGCAAAATAGTCTGACAAATGTTTGGAAATAGTTGTGAAAGTTCCAAGATTGTGAATGTTCAGAGATTGTGAATCGATGGATCTGATGAATTTTGCTGTCGATTTGTTTGATCTGACTCTTGCTCACTACAGACATCATTTCACTCCTTGATTCATCATGTATATTTGTTCTTTCTTCTTTGAAAAATCTCACCCACTGATGCACTACATCTTCACTCACATTGCTTGGGTCCGTATACACAATTCACATTGAATGTGTCCTGGCAACTGTCCCCCCCTCAAAGAAATCATATTACTCTTCTTTCTTGCATTTGGCAGGATTTTCAGTAGCAGTGCCCATTTTTGATGTTATAACCAACACACGTGCAGCAGTACAATACTCACACTAGTATAGCTGGAAGCTTACTGAATTATACTGACCACTACTACTAGCACCGTGTCACAACGGAGGTTAGTTTCTGAATTGCCCTCATATAAATCCTAAGAGATTATATTTTAATTATAATGAGTGAGTTTTAAATAACTAACTATTATGCCTCTCACCTAAAATTTTAGAAATTGCCTTTAATTTTATGCTAAAAAATAGTTGATTATGGAGTGCTGAATTTTTTTTAAAATTTATTTTTTCAGAAAATACAATTTTCTTTTGAACGTTCACCTCTTTATATTGATGCCAAGGAGAATGTAGTGAGTTTTGAGCTATTACCTGAAAACATGAAAATTGAGAATCTATGCTTGGAAAGTAAATCAGGGTTTGTCATAAGACAGCAGCTCCACATGCACTAGACAATATGGCTTACTACTGCTTTATTGGGGTGATAGAGTTCTATGAAACTTAACACATTACCACATTTTGCATAAGTTTCACGACTCAAATAACTGGGAACATCTTTAATTCCTTCTCTTCTTCTGAAGATATTTCGGCCCTCTTCTGTTATCAGGACCATAATCAGAAATAAATGTATGTATGTGCCTTTATATGTGAATGTATACACATATACAAATGTGTATAAAATATACTCATATATTTATAAATACATGCATATATACATACATTTCTGAATCCAGCCCTGATAACAAAAGAGTACCGACATTTCCTCTATAAATACCTTTCAGTACGGTTTATGAAGTTTTTAGTTCTTCCATGCAAAGTAACGTAACCTTGCTATATTTTCCTTGGGGCCAAATTCATGGGACAGCAAGTCACTTGTTGCCAAGCATTGCCTGTGAGGCTTCAGCAATTGAGCTTTTAAAATGTTTACTGAAATCTCCAAGTATCAATTGTGTATCACAGGTTACCTCAAAACACTTTTGGAAAAGTGCTTTGGTGCAGATCATCCTGAAATTTGAAATAACCTGCTGCTCCACATTAAAGGGTTTGTGTTGCAAGGCAGGAACTTCATTCTAGTGAATTCTTTCAATTTGTCTGAAAGCCTGAATGATGTTAACATGCATTTCTTAAATTCCCTGTTAAAACTAATTGTACTAATAGTCTAGATAATCTTGCAAGTGCTGTAAATTAATCATATTACTTTTTCAATTGCTTTGTTGAAAAAAATTGATTTTTATTTCTACTTCCCCTTATTTGAAACAGCACATTTTGTTGGAAAGAAATTGTATTTCTTCATTTCTCAGTCACGTTTTATAGACAAAGCTAAAATATTAGAATTGTTTATTTGCCTAATTGTAAAGTACACTATAATGTTAAGTATATTTTACACCACTTTACTTTTTAGCATATGATACAATATTATGAATGGTGCACTTTGTTTAATGCTAGTTGTCACAAGATGGCACTTCAGTAGCAGATTGTTTTCTTGCTATTCTGGGGTAAAGACTTAATAGATTTAATTGATAAGAAATTGCCTAGTTGCCGGAGTCTTACAGTTATAATCTTCCACATTATGTGCAGGTTACTTTTTACCTCATTGTTTTTTAAACGTGCTATAATTTTCTGAGTGGTACATAAGTAATGCCTTTCAGTCTGCTTGCATGGCAAAACAGTTAATTTATTCTTCACTGACTTTTATACAGGTAATGCTACCTTCTCTTGAGTGGTGTACACAGCATCTGCATGCCTAACTGTGTGTCATACATGTCACTTCTTGAAATTCTCAAACCATCTTTTGCTGTCTTTGTAAATATCAATATCCAATATTCATACACAAGTACTTTTTTATCAGGTCATCATACACTCACCTTGCTTCCTCATTATTGATACCATCACAAACAATGTTATCAGCTAACAGCTCTTCATTAATTCAAATGAGCTACAATTTCTCCATCACCCTGAATTATCTCTGATCTTTGTATAGTATCTTTCATTTGTCTATCACTCATCTTGTGACATCAGCATCTTTGATTATCACCCTGAATTATCTCTAATCTTTGTATAGTATCTTTCATTTGTCTATCACTCATCTTGTGACATCAGCATCTTTGAATATAACCCTGAATTATCTCTAATCTTTATATAGTATCTTTCATTTGTCTATCACTCATCTTGTGACATCAGCATCTTTGATTGTTTCTTTAATTTTTAGAACAGGGCCAGTTGCAGTTTGCCATACCAAACTGAGCAGGAAGATTTGTAGACATAAACATCATTTTCTTTTTCTCTGTAATTTTTTTCTTCACTTCTGTTATGATTTTAGTCACTTTTCTTTTCATTTTGCTGCTCTCATTATCTTTCTTTGGCAGTATGGTATCTTATTTAATAATTTATATTACAAAATACAGACAATAATAAAATTTAAATGAAAGAAAGAACATAAGCAGCATTAAACAAAAGCCCCCAGCACCTTCCAGTGTCCTGCCTTGTTGCCCTACCATGTTTATACATAGATGTTTTTGTTATGATGTCACTTTACACGAAGCTCACATATCATGTGAACTTCTGGATTTTGGAACATCATTTGTTGCTGGCTTACTTGTGCGTATATTGAGACATCATTTTTATCAAAGACATATCATTTGGAAAATTTATTTGTGAACTGATTTGTTTAGTGACTCAAGATTCCACTGGTATATACGTAGACATTTCATACCATCAATTCAGTGCTAGGGCAGTATGATTATAAAGAATGCAAGCATGCAGCATTCATTCATCTTAATACCTCTACACGTAAATATGATTATTATGATCCTGTATGCCAAAGCATTCCTGCTTTGGCATGCAGGATCATTGAAAATTTTGGCATACAGGATCATTGAAAAGGATGTCATGCCGTTAATGCATCCATGTTGCCCAGTAGGCTAAGATTTATCTATAAATAAATTTTGATACATGCTGGTGTAAGTACCTTCTGCTTACGTGAGGTATAATACAACTTCCTACTTAAAAAAACAAGACATAAACGTGATATCAAAGGAAAAATCACCCATTCAATCTGTCCTTTTATACTGCTTCAAGATGTGATTAATCTTGTCAGTATTATAAGCATGCTGTGAAATGTTAATCTCTTGCTTATCCCAGCATGTTTTATTTTCCATGTAAATTTCAGATATTTTGGGGTCTTTCGTGTACGGTGTAGTAGTTTTGATAAGCTGCAGCGTATATTTAATACAATGTAAAATTTTAATATGTTAACTTAAGTCTGTCATAATGAAATGCATAAAAATTTGCTTGCATTTTGTAAATAAAATATTTTGAGCAAGAGCATTAGTTCAGTCATGGAAGCTTTGTTATCTTCATAACCGTAGTTCTATTTCTTTCCTTTGTTTTTATCTGATGGTATTTAAGATATACAGATAACTATAATATTGATATTTTTAAGTAAGTATGAAACTTTCCCTCAATGTCTATTCTATCAATATTATTACCACTGTGAAGTATGAAAACATTTATTGCCCTGATAAAGAGTAGTATAGTTCTGCAGTTTGAAACATACATTAAAGAATGCTCCTTGTTAGGAATAAATTCTGTGATTTCTAGATGACACTGCTTTATTTTTTCTTTTCTTCAGCTGCACTAATTAATACTCTGAGAGAGTACCTATTAAACTTTTTAAGAATGTACCAGCATTCGGATACAAGCATTCGGAAATATTTTATATTTCAAAGATGCAAAATTTTTTCCATTTAATTTTTTCCAAATTTTTATTGATCTTCATATTTATTTTCAGATATTACTCAATGTTATTGCTGATATTTCTACATGGCCAGAATGGGATATTCAAGCACAGGATCAAACAGTACACTTGGAATTACCTGAAAATCCATCTTTGCATGCAGATGCATATATGCAATGTGATCAGCTTGTGTTAACCACATCAATGTTAAAAGCCAAACCTGAAATTGAAATGTTTAGGTGGGAATTTTAATTAAGTTTTACGTTTTTATTTTGCTAGGATATATTTTGATGTTAACTAACTGAAGATGTGCTAAAATTTTCCCATTCTATGTTTCTAGCAGTTACATCCCAGTTTTTTTTTTTTTTTTTTTAATTTATTTTATAATTCTTTTATTTCAATCTCTTCAGCTTCCTGTACTTGTCTAGAAACTTGGAATTTCTCATCATGGAATTTTAGTTGCATATTTCTTGTGTTGTTATTTTTAATGCTTTATATGATGAAAATAAAAATAGCAATTATCTATTCTGTTTGAAATAAGGTAAAATATATAACAATTGTGTACTTTATTTTCAGGTTTGGCAACTTAGAGAGCAATGGCACTGGGTGGATTTTATTATGGAATGCTAAGCAGCTGGATTGGATTTTGTATATTGCACAACCTATTGATAATTGCTCAGGTATAAAATTTCTCCCTCCTCCTCACATTATTTTCAATGTTTTTGTTTTTCCTTATAATGTAAAAATCAGTTAGTGTAATTAAATAAGTATTCAATTTTATCCTTATACTCTTTACAAGGAAGGATTAAGCTTTGATCAATCAGTATTAAATAAACTGATTAAAATGATCAATTTGTATCAAGTTTTTAAACACAGTAAAAACTCCAAATCCAGAAATTTTCATAAAATAAATTTCTGCTTATATGAGCAGGTGCCATCATAGATAAAAAGATTTTCCTAGTGTATGGGAGAGATGACTGCATGCTTTATCTCATTATCTGTCTATCAATTCTAAGAAATTACTACCCATCATATAGAGCTTCTCTAAGTAAAGTAGAGAATTCTATGAAAAAAATTTCAGTATTAGAGGTAGAAATGGCTATGAAAAGAAGAAATTAAATGATTGATATTATTTCTGTAGTTTAAAAAGCAGGTTTAGAAAAGTGTTGAGTTTGCTTTAGTGAATTAAATGCAGAACATTTCAGATTTTTGTGTGCAAAGTATGAGATTCTATAGTTAATATTTTCTTGCTGGTCATCTACAAAATTAATAACATGTTTATTTTATTGTGAAGAATCACTGATCGCCAAATAAGTCAACTTTGTTTTTATTCTATAAAATTTAGGAAAAATTTGGAATGTTTAGGGGAAAATTTAATCAGTTATTTTAGTGGAAATTATGTTTTGAAAAGTAACCTAAATTAATAATTTTATTTTCTATAGCTTCATAAATTTTGAATGTATAGAATATTTTACAGTACTTTTCCGTTTTGCTGCCGCATGTGTAAAGTCACCAATAATGATACAGCTGGTGCCAAACAAAATATCCTCAATGGTAACCTTTTACGCCTCATTTTCAAAACAAGTCGCCGCCATTTCTTATCAGATTGATTGTCTCTTTCAATACTATTATTATGTATATTCAATACTATTATTATGTCAATACTATAATTATGTAAAACCCTGCGGTTTTACATAATTTCTGAGTAAGCTATTCATAGGAATTGAAATAATTCTTGCATTTAAACTTGTACTCCAAACTAAGATTTAACTTGAAATTAATGTAAATAATTACTGAGAGAATAAGATTTTTGTAGCTTGGTTTACGTGGGATGAGATCACTTGGGTCACGTGATATGAACTGACGACTCAGGATCTGCACCTAGGCAGTCTCGGCCACTGTTGTTTAAAATCAGTCTCTGCAGACTGGAGTCATCATTGGTGGTGGCTGTTTCAGGTTCGGTAGGGACCATATGGTACTGTCTTGTCCATTCCGTTGGTTGTAGTGGAGCTATATAGTCAGATATTAATAGTTGTCTGAGGTGAAACACCTGCCATTAATGGAGTTGGCGAATTCGGCGAGCCTTTAAACTGCTTGAGGTTTCCAGTGTGACTGGGCCTCAAAATTGCATATTCATATCCTTCCTTGGTTTCCCCCTGGGGGCACCTAAAACTAACATCTGTATACCATGACTTAGTGTTAGCAGGCCGGATTGGTGGCACGGTCTGTCAGGCAGTTGTTTGAATGACTTTGTTCGGCTGTCCGGGGTTGGGGCCTCTGTTGATTGCAGATGTTTTTACTATCCCTCCAGAACAGGGACGTGGAATGTGAGTTGCTGAGTAGTCCTGCCGACTCAGCTTAGTCTGAGCTCATCTACTGGGCAGATAGGTTAGCGGCGTCTTGGATCTCCTTTAGGGGTTGGGGCGTTTAACTGTGTTAGTGCCAGCTCTGAGTGCCCCTTCCTCCTAGCACACTATCTTATTTGACCGAAAATTATAACCAGGGTAAGAGTTCGTCTGTGGTGTTCTCTTCTGTCTTATTTGAACGTGCAAATACTCGATGCTGATGTGTATGACATTCGACAAATTGCTTAATCCTTATTTTGTGTCTACTGTTGCAAATGTAGTAATTTGTGCAATATTTATCTTTTTTTTTTTTTTTTTTTTTGTGTGTGTGTGTGTGTATGATTGTTTGTTGTTATTGTTTTTCTATATAAAAGAAAAAGGTAAGTGCAGTTGCATATCATGTTAGACTTTGGTTAACTTTTTGATTCATTTGAGCATAATTACTCAAAAACTGTTTAGCTGTCATGTTTGAACCATTGTCGTATTCTTGGCCACGTAAATTACTAACATCTAAACCATTTTCCTCTGAAGTCTTTAATAAGAACGTTGTTCGTTTTCCATCGGTCCTATCTGTTGTAACACAAAATACTAAAAACCTTTCTTCTATACTCATGTCTGGATTTTCTAAATTAAAATACCTCATACAAATTAATACTATCTGCCCTTGATTGCTGGCATGATAGGTACAATCAAGTAAAATAGAAAAATGCTTTGCCTGTTTGACCTTATTTAAAATAATTTGCTCTGTATTATTCCCTAATAAGCTAATTATTTTATTTTGAATTTTATCTCCAAGGTAATGAAACATTAGTTTTTAGTTTGAATTTTATTAATATATACAGACATGATAGGGTCAAATATTATGATCATTTCCATACACCTTAAAAAAATTATTATTTCTTTCGAATAATTTGTTATTGGAACTACGGAAGGCTAAGTTTTGTTTGGCTAAAAACTAAATGGCATGAATAATTCTTTCAATAACATCATGCCAATGCTTAGTCTCTTTGTTTTCAGTAAAATTTGAAATTCTGTATTAACAGGTTTATTCTTTCATAATCATTCTAGGAAATCGGATTAACTCTTTCGTTGTCTGGCAAGATATGACATGAGTACATCTAAAAAAAATTACTTCCAATTTTGTCTTTTGGGGAAACAAACTCGAAAACAAGTTTTGGTAATATCCAGGAACATTTTTTATTAACACTTGAACTTCAGATGGCAATAATGGACTTGGGCATAATCCGGAATCATCAGGCACAGGCAAAATCGTATCTGTTGCAGAAATTGTAGATTTCAATAGTATTTCTTCTGTTTTTCTGACCAGCTGCATTGAAGTTAAAGGTAATTCTCGGGTGAAACCGCTTTCTAAACTCTTTCTCATTATTAAGTTCTTTTGGTAATTTCAGTGGTAGCTGAGACGTTGATGGATATCTATTGCTAGTAGTGTCAGCTTGGGTATTTGGGTTTTGGGAAAACTGAATAATTTTAAAATTCTGGTTTATTAAGTGTCCCTCTCAGCTTTTATTTCCTTATTACATTCTGATACTTGGACAGTTTTTTTCTGTTTATCTTCTGACATCTAGGGAAAAACGAAAGCAGAAAAAGTGGAAGTAAAAATAAAAGCAGAAAATAACTATTATAAGAACTAGTACGTAAAACACTTCTTAAAAATATTCGGAAAGTCACTGTTTGAAATAATTTACCTTCTGAAAAAGAGAGTATATTCAGAAGTCAAATAACAAAAATCAGCGTTATATTCACAAAATTTTCACAGGACTAGTTTCGATGGTTTTACCGAACCACCATCCTCAGCTGCAAAACCGCAAATGAACAAGATAGGAAATAATGTTTAGATAAGATAAGAAAATCTGGACAAGAATAAGCAAGTGGCGCCATCTGTTTGTGAAACCAGAACTAAAACACAATTTCTTTAAAGGCCGTAGGCAAATTTGGATTGGAATTAGGATCGTTAACTAGAACTCTGTGTTATTCTAGAACTCTGTTCTAGTTAACGATTGGAATTAGGATCGTTAACTAGAACTTTGCCTACGGCCTTTAAAGAAATTGTGTTTTAGTTCTGGTTTCACCAACAGATGGCACCACTTGCTTATTCTTGTCCAGACTTTCTTATCTTATCTAAACATTATTTCCTATCTTGTTCATTTGCGGTTTTGCAGCTGAGGATGGTGGTTCGGTAAAATCATCGAAACTAGTCCTGTGAAAATTTTGTGAATATAACGCTGATTTTTGTTGTTTGACTTCTGAATTAGTATTTATTCGGCGTGTTATTGTGTCTTAATTAAGAGAGTATATCTTAAACCATTGCTTGGAAAATATATGAATTATTAGATCAATACCAAATAATTTAAGGGGGTGGTACTCTTTTGTTAATTAAAGTAATAAAATAATAAATAAATAATAAATCAAGTAAATAAATCAAATTTAAAGATGTATGAAAAAACGAAACATTTTCCTTCGGTTTTCCGAAAAGCTGAAAATCGGAAAATGGCCAATTTTTGATTTCAGAATACCTTGTATATTTTTACTTGACTCCAGATCTCAAATAGGTATATTTTAAATTCTGCGTTACTCCATAAATATGTCAAACCTTTCTTCTCGAAAGATTATAATTTTTAGTTTAATAAAAAAGTGGTTCATGTAAAAAAAAAAAAAAATTCGTAAAAACTAATATGTAAGTACCTTTTTTTATGTAGAATAACAATAACAATAAACAATCACGTACCCCTCCCCAAAAAGTCACAAAAAAGATAAATGTTGCCCAAATTTCTATGATTGCAACAGTAGAACAAAATAAGGACTAAGCAATTTCTCAAACGCATGTACTGCGCCCTCTATACCCTTACATACGCATTGGTATCACGTATTTTGGTTCACATATATTTATAAGATCAGCTCAACTTATGTCAAAAACTGCAAAAAGCATTAACTGATAAAAATCAGGAGAAAACGCTGAAGTGATATAAATAGTATAGATCTTAATGTATGAACTGCAGTTTTTGCAAACTTTTGGCATCGCCACTTGAAACCCTAAGTTATATCGTTGTCAACAACATAGTGGTGTGCAGAAAAGAATTTTGGATATATCCCTATATCAGCCCTAGAGCATTTTTTGTGCCCTGTTGTAATCACAGTTTGAACCTTGTAAACTACATTGCGAACAACAATTTATTCAGTGAAAACTTATTAGATATGTATATTAATTTGTTTTTGATTAAGATAATAGATAGTGTTCAGCAATGTATTTGGTATGCAATGCATTTAGTATATTATTTCGCTTCGCTTGAAATGTTACTTTTTTATAACATGTTGCTGTTGACAAATGCTCACTTGTCTGGCCTATAGACAGCCCAAACCCACGAAGTTCCTCGTAGCAAGGAGCACAAGATATGTCTCTCGTTGGCAACAGCTTTGAGCACCTTACAGGTGACAGTGCGATTTAGCTCAGTTTCACTCCCAATTTTGATAGAGTACCCTGGGGAGACGGATCCGAGCGTCTCCGACCCCTCTTCTCTTACCACCAACCTTTCAAGAGGATTTTCGCCTCACCTATTTAGAGTGCCCCTATGCCGCACGGACACTGTACATTTACAAACATCTATATCTTCTCCGGGATTTGAACCTGAGGCCTTTGCATGGCTGTCAGCAACGCTAACCACTGTACCGGTTGGGCAGCTTTTTACAACATAAATGAATGTATAATTCTTCAATGAATATATTTGAGTGTGGTTTTTAACAAAGCACAAAATGTTTGCATATTTAGATAAAAGATAATATATACATTTTTGGTTCTTCATATTATTATGTTAATAATGCTTCATTTTAAATGTTAATCATAAGCACCATCCCTTTACTATCGTCACTACATAAAGACATTTGCACGACGGCACTGATTAGGCTTGGCATGGGCCTGATTGTTGTAATCAACACTTCAGATGAATATAGAGTTCAGTCCACGTGGCTCGTAACAGAGCATGATTGTAAACAATCAGCCACCCTAGAACAAAAATTTTGGGGCATTTGGCTGATTGTTCGTCCAACCTTTCAAAATAAATATTATCAACAAGAATACTGCCTTTATTGAAAAATAGTTCGTGGACTTCAATCTTACAACCATGCTTCAACCTACTGTGGCAAAAGCATAATCTTCAAAAAAGTCAAAGGTCAAATTTCATGAAGGTCGTGCTTCTACCCACTGTTATTGGTGAATTCAGAAATTCTTTAAGGAAATTAATAGTGCCGTCATGAAGGGCAAGGATTTTCAGGGGGGGGGAGATTCTGCTGGTATCAAAAAAATATATAAATGTGGAGAGGGGCACATGTTTCTGTGAAGAGTTGAGTTGCCCTTTTTTTAAAACCGCTAAGAAGAGTGTGGAAGATTTAGAACATGCCTTTTAAAAAGAAATGACCAGTCAAATAAAAGAATTTTTTTATTTAATGTTGACAGTGTTAAAGCAATTTTTATATCAGACTGTAGATTCTAGCTAGATTTATAGCCCCTTGATTGATTGATACCTGCACACTTTAACAAATTTTTCATAATTTTTATGTAGACTACTTTAGTTTTTAAATCTCTTGTGCAAAATAATTACTTTCTATAATTTTTTTTTTTTTTTTTTTTTCAAAATGACTAAAATGTATGGCTGTTTAGAGATTTGTAATTAAGTGTAGAAAGGTTGTCAATTAAGTTCATTCCCTTTATTTCCCCAAACAATGTGTTCTGTGTCTGTAATATGAATTCTTTAAATTTGGTTTATATTGCCAAATTTGGCAATTTTTCAGTGATTTTAAAATCAGTTTGAATAAATTTTGTTTCAGTGATTTGTGAATTTCATGAATATTTTTAACAAATGTGATATTGTTAAAATAACAATAGTATACTTAAATATTTTTTAACCATTTGCCATGTTTTAAAACTTTCATTCTGTCAATTTTTTTAATATCATGATACTAAAATTTAGAAAAGGTAATAAATTTTATAAAACAGAATTTCTGAATAACGTTTTAGCAAAAGCAAAAACACTGCTGTAAATATGTGAAATTTAATTTCATTTATCTAATTTTTTATAACTTTTTCCCTCTGTAATTCTTTTAAAATATTCAGATTCATGTTAGTAAAATTAAAAAAAAATTTTTTTTTTTTAAATCTGGCTTTTACTCTTACAAAATAAAAAGTGTCTTAATGTGTTATTGATGTTATTTTAGAATATGCTGTTTTACAATAAGATTATGATGGATTTCTCATATTTATTAGAGAAATTTCGGAAATTTTAGTCATCTGAATATTTATTATAGTATTTTACTATTTTACAACCTCTGTTAGTTAAATGGCACCAAGAGCTCTCATCTCAGGTGGAATGTAAGTGATTGTGGTTAAGACTGCTGATCATTTGGCCATGGTGTGCGAAGAGCTTCAAGTAGATTTACTGCTTTAGCACAGTTTATTTACAAAAAAACATTGTAATGCCATTTAAGTAACAGGGGAATATAATAATTAGGAAAAACCTTTTCTACTTTTAAACTAGTTATCTTTCTCTTAATAGATGCTATTTCCCTTATTTTCTCTCTCTTTCTCGTCCCTCCTTCCATTCAAAAGTATCAAGGATTTACAAAAAAATTCTGTTCTTATCATACAAACAGGCATCTGCAGTAAGGAATTTCTCTTTTAATAAAAATACTGAAAATTGACAATTTAAAAGCTTTATCTTAATATCTGAACACGTATTATATCAGTGAAATTGCTAAGCAAATAAGATTAGCAACTTTTTGTGTGTTCTGAATACATGCACTTTTTTTAGAAAAGCAAACAATGTAATGAAATTTAAAAATTTAAAGATGAAGAAAAGAAAAAAAATTGAAAGTTGATTAGATAAAGCAAATAGATTTTTTCCCCCTTTAAATGGAAGATATTAACAAATTACCAGACAACTTTAAAAATTGGTTCAGAAACTAATAACAACATTGATTTGTTTATTGAAGTAAATGAACTTAGAAAAGTAAATAACAGGAAGGAAATAAATAACTGAAAATATCCAGAAAAATTTTGGGTTAAATGGCATTAGTATTTGGTACTGCTATAGATGTTTTGTATCTTTTAATGTGCATTTTTTCTAATTTAATTTTAAGACTTGTGTAACAAATTACATATGTAATTATCTGTTATTTAAATGACAGCAGTTCATTTTATGAAGATTTCAGTAGTGATGTTTTTAGTGAATATTTTTCAAAAGTAAAAAATTTTTAAGAGTTATATATAAATAGTCTGCAAGATATGTGGGACAGTTCTGGTGGAGAAAATTAAAGAAAAAATTGTAAAAACTTAGGTAACTTGAATGATTTTACCAATAAGAATATGAAACTTGTACAAGAATTTTATTTAGTCGTATTCAACTTATCTTCAAAGTGCAGATTTGTATATTTTGGCAAAGAATAAGTTATATTATTAAGAATTTAAGAAATGCGATATAAATTGAAATATACAAAGTAGATGTGATCCTCCCCCTCCCCATTAGATTATGTGGGAGTCCTTGCAAACATTAAAATTGATTTTCTTTGCTGTACTAGAAGTTCTTGCAATAAATTTACTCATGATGAACAATGCCTTCAAGTTCGAGGAGAATATTATGTGATAGCTGCACACTTTTAAATCTGTAGAATATGTGGGACACTCAATCTGTTGGATTCCTTCACCCTCAAGTTAATGCATTAATGCAGAGTGTATTAGGGCATAGGGGTTCTTGTTCATTAGTATGAAATTATTACTGAATGTATACATAAACAACTTATTGTAAAGGTCAAGAACTTTATATATTTAAGTATTCGTAGTTGCTGCTAAAAATTTGGGCAGTCAGTGTGTCTCATTCAGAATAATATCCACTTGTACTATGATTCCATCACCTTTATACTTATTCCTGTCATGATTGTTTTCAGACTTATTGCATGTACTTTGCTCCTTGTAACATGACTAGAATCACTTTCCAAATAAAAATGAGAATCATCTGTAAATAGAATTTGGCTGTCGTCTGTAGTACTTCAGTCACTGTGATCTCTGCATTGCTGAAATCGGCTCACTTTGCAGTTTAAGTAAATGGGCCTTTGGTAGTGAATTTTCTTGCATACAATCCTTTTTATGTAACTTGTTCATTTTTGATTTATATGGATATTTGAATTCCTGTAATTGCAACAAACTACCTTGCAATCTGGGCTGACATCATTTATTTCTTTCTTTCAGAAATCGTTGACAAACAACGAGCCTAAATGGCCAGTCTCTTGTGTCATGGGATCAACCTTAACCTTTTTGTCTGCATACATCAGTGTCTTAAATTATTTCCAGATTCTTGGCATAATGTTCTTGGCTACTCTTGAGTCCATATAGACCTTTGTCCATATCTGTTCTTCCTTTCTACCAGTTGCAAGCTGTTTCTCACAATATTTCATTAGCCTTTTTAGCATTATATTCCACCTTTCACATATGAAAGTTTTATCCACTATTCACGTAATGTTAAAAAATATAATTTGATGCATACCTCTTTGTACTTTTTTTCCAAGATGTGCTGACAGAACGGCCACAATTTTTTCCCCCCTTGCATATTTTAGTATTTGATGGTGAATCTAAACATTGACCTTGAGTCACTAATCAAACACCTTTCAGTAGAGTTATCAATCTGTAGTAGTTGTCCATGTAATTTTTCCTGCCTGTGTATTATGAGTGCAAAATGCATTTCAAGAAATTATATTTAATGATAATTACTTGAAAACTTTTGGGGAGTTGGTTTTATGCTTAAACTTGTTTTATGTAAAATATGAGACTGTGTTTAAAAATAATGATGCATAATGCATCTGTTTTATTCTTAAAGTAATATTGCAAGAGCTAAGGTGGTTGCATAGGCAAGTGCTTTAATTTGTTCAGTTTCGTTTGCTGATAGGTCCAAAATTTTTTCATTCATTATAATTAAAGGTACTTAAAAGGCTTTAATTTTAATTTAACGATATGTGTTCAACTCTGATAATTTAATGTAGTTTAAAATGGCTTCCTTTAAAGCGGTATTTTCTGATTTGAAGGTTGTGAATTCTGTAGTTAGAAAGTCAAATGAAGTTCTGTTGTTAGTAGTTTTATTATATTTCCAGTCAAATTTAAAAACTCTGCTGCTTAACTTTCATAATTTATATAGATTATTTTTCCCTCAGCCATGTTATTTAAAATATATATCTTTATTTATGAAATCTTATACAGTTTTGGTATACCAGTATAATACTATTTTAAAGTACCAAACTGAAGCAGAATTTTTTGCTTGAAGAAAATAAGTGTAATGTGATTTTTTTTCCTACTTATTTTATTAACTCAGCTAAAGTTTTCAAAATTATTGTTTGTTTTTTCTGTAATGTGATGCCATCAGAATAAACATTTTCATTAAGCATTGCCAAATTATGTATCAGCTTCTCAAAGCTTTTTTTGTTAAAAATGGTAGTGCATAACTTCTCTCTGTATTTATAGCATTTTCCCCCTAATTCCCAAGTTATGACTTAAATATTTACATCAAAACTGATATAAATGTGTCCTTCTAATGCTAAAATGTAGGTCTTAAAGTAAATATGAAAAAATGCATTATATGTATGCCAAGAATTTTTTATACTAAGGTTTGAATATAGATTTGAATAGTATTCTTCTGAGTATGTTATTTTCTAATTATTTTTCTTAATAATAATTAGAAAACCAACCTTTGAAGCAGGTTGTACCTTTCTCATTTCATCATGTCGATGTTCGGGTTTCTTAATAAGATGTCTTTCACAACCTGTTGTCTTTTTAGCTATATTTAAACAATTCCACATGAGCACATATTATTCACTACTCCTTTATCTGCCACTGACACTCATTTTTCCTTGTAATAGAGGCCATTTGGATTTTCAAAGCAAGAAATGTGAAAATTTTATAGTGCCCTTGCTGTTTCTCGAAGTTTGGATCTGCGATGTTAGCTGAGCATGCTTACCAGTTATACCATGAAGAATGTGGTAAGGGGGGACTTTGCATTCTCCCTCACTTAAAGGGTGCCTGGGGAGGAGGGAACTGAATTGCCAAATCTTGAAAGTGATACATTATTTTCCACCATCTTGTAGTTCAGGCACCATTGTAAAGCTGTCTGGAATTTTTTGAGCATTAAAAATAAGACAGTCATCCGTGCCTTTGCCAGGATTCAACTGTAGACCTTTCGATGCAAGCTGAACATGCTTCCAATTATACCACAAAGGTATAAAGAAACATTTCATCCTCATTCTCTCTGTTTGTATCTTTTTCTCCCTATGATTACTCTTATGCATTGAGATCCCACAATTTAACTATTATTTCTAGTCACTATATATATATATATATTCAAAACTAAAACAGCAAAAACATTTCAGTAATTCTGAGCTTGGCACAATTAACAAAATACATTGAAACTTACAGGAACAAACTAAAATCTAAGGTAGTAGGAGGGGAAAAAATCCAACAAATTAGATTTTAAAATAAAAACACTAAAAAAGTCCATAGTAATAGTGTTCGTAGTTCAAATTTACAATTCAAACATTAAATTTTTGTCATTTCTTTGTTTTTTGTCGTTGTCTCGTAATTTTTGTTGCAGTTATGATGTCATCATGATCACTATCATAATTTCCTTTCTCAAATTCAGCTTGACACCTCTACAATTTTTTAGTTGGCTGACATCTGTTATGTTGAAGAATTTACCCTTTTTCTTCTCTTCTAACTGAGCAGCTCTATCAGTATCACTGGGTAAGACCGCCTTAATTACTAAAGCTGATGGTATTTAGGTTATATATCATTGAGTCTCCAATTGCTTTAACTATTCTTCTCATTACCACTATTTCTCCAGGCTTAAAAGTTAATGAATTTGTTTTCTTCTTGTCATAATAAGCCTTGATATTTTTCTGTATCTTCAGTCCTTTGCTTAGCTTCACTCTGCATTATTGAGGGATCTTGCCATTCAGAGCAAGAGACACAAATTTTTATATAATCACAGCATTTGTTCAATGTGCATTCCATTTGTGTCAATCACACATTCAAATTATGTTATAACATGTTCAACAGCAGTATGAAGGATTTCTTAATCAGTTGCAGCAACATGATGTGTTATGCTTGCTTTCAGAATTGGGCATAGTTCTTATATTTCCTCCATTGACACGATCTTTCAGGAATCCCCACAACCAGAAGTCAGAGGGATTTAAGTGCAGAAAACAAGGAGGCAGGCAGTTAGAAAACTTCTTTAAATTATCCAATCTCTTCAAAGTGGGCACAAAGCAGTGCCTTCACTGGACTGGCAGTGTGAGATAGGGGTACCAATTTGCCTGAAAGCAGTAGTCTCTAAACATTCTAATTCTGTAAGATAGGACTTGCTGCTGAAGAAGTTTGCAGTAACAAATGTCCATGATGAGGTACCCTTAAAATAAATTATTTAAGGTCTTTGAGGAATGTTCTCCTCAATGAAAAAAAGACCAAGAATGTAATCAGAATGCAGAGACCATTCATGCTCAGCATTATCTCATATGCAGTGCAATTCTGAATATTAATTGTTCTGTCTAGTGTAACCTCAATAAAATAAGCCATACCGCCAGACTGACGTAACTGGAAACAGAGAACTAGCTGAACAAAAGAGATGATTGGCAAACTAATCTATAATAGGATAACTTGTCCTCGGAGGAAATGCATTGGCCTCGCCAGAAGGGTAAACCAGGATGGTCAATATATTTTTAGTGGCATTCTTAGTTGTATTAGCAGCAGCTTCATTACCTGAAATGTTCAGGTGCCTTTTTTTTCCATTTAATATTCAAATTATTTGTTAAATTCATATAATTTACTAGATTCCTAGTATTCGCCACAAAGTACTTTGTGAATCCATAAAGGTAGAGATCTCATTATTAATAATGTATTTTTTTATTTTTGCTGCAATCAGCCCGTTTAATTGCTTTTTTCAAATGCGAGAAGCTCAGCTTTAAAAATGGTAGTATCTTGATTTAATCTGTACTTTTCTTCAAGGATTTTCTCATTGTCATGGAAGACTACAAATGCTACTCCAGCATTCTTATCTATTACAGAGCTATCATTGTAAATTTCCAGGCCTGTTCCTTTGGGAACTCTTTATTCCCAGGAAACTTGTTTAAACACTGCTGGATGGAAATGGTATTTTCCCTGCATTTCTTCAGTTTCGCTGTTTGAAATATTTATATTATGATAGTCAGTATCTTTTCCCATATGTGAGGCTTTATATTTTTGCATTTCAGCATCATTAGTCAAATCTATTGGTATGACACCAGCCAGAATCTGTTCAAGCGTTACTATAGCAGCCTATAATTGAAAGCAAGGCATTTGAATTTGAAGCAACCAAAGATACCAGGGGGGCAATGTGACTGTCAAAGATAAAAAATGTCTAGGGGAAAATGCAACTTGTTCAACCACAAGATGTTTCAAGACCATGCATTATCAGTGGCTGTTCTGGCCAAAAGAAGACTAGTAAAATCTGTGCATTTGACCCCCATTTCTGCAGGATGCAGCTGTTGTAGAACTTGAACCTTGTATAGTACCACTTTACAGTGGATCGCAGAACCTATCATAATGACTACGAAAGGGAGAAATAAATCACATAGCACCAGTTGACCACATGTCAAGGAATACTGAGAACTGGGTGCTCTTTTTACTTCAGCAAGAGCAACTTCTTCCACAATTTCATTTGAAAACTGTTTCTAACCTCTTTCTTGCAGCACATACAACTCCCCTGTTTCTTCAGATTTAGTAATCATCTTTTTCAAACTCTGCCTTGACATAGATCCTTTCATAAGCCTTTCAGGTGTTGATATTCTAACACTTCAGTTGCAAAATTCCTGCAGTTCTGATAAAATAATTTGATCAGTAAAGCTTGATCTTTTCTCCCCCCCCCAAAAAAAAGATTTTACTGCATTGACTACTGACTTTCTAAAATGCTTCAAATTTGTATACTATCCTTTCTGCATTATACTAAAAGTGTCATTTGTCAGTTAAAATTTGAAATATTAATTTTTATTGCAGATTTCTTTTCCCTATAGCCCATATAATGTATATGCAAATTTTCAATGAAGTAGGTCTATCAGAACAAGCTCTATGTAGGTCTAAATAGGGTAATTTTAACTACTACTAGCTACCCTGTACTAAAGTTTCTTGATTTTGTAACTGGTGTCGATATGGTTTTATTTCAACTCAAAATGAAATTCTTGTGTCAGATTGCTCCACCTAATTATCTGAGGGTTTGAAATTTTTATCGTATTCATGTAAATTAATGCCTGGCAATACGTAACTGCAATAATTTGTTTCCAATTAAAAATTGTCAGTCATAGCAACATCCAAATTATTGCCATTGATTCCACTTAAACTCGAATGATAATTTCTTTCTGTCAGTATTGTTTCTTTACTTAAGCATAATATATTAAATACCATTTTTTATCCATTCCTTTTTATAGTAACATTTCTTATAATTTTTTACTGCTCATTACTATTTAAATTAATGTTAATTCTCAGGGCCTCCTGGATTGCCTTTAATTCACATGTGAACTTGGAAGTGATGTTGCTTTAGAGCAGGGGTCTCCAAACTTTCCAGCCTTAGGGCCATACTGTACTCCAGTACGTTCTGAGGGCCAAAACCATATTATCATTGTTGCCGGTGGTAAAAAGTGAAATAGTCCACTGATGAAAAAAAAAGTCCGAAAAAGTACGCAACATTTAAAAAAGGCTGCAAATCGGACTAAAGTCCGCAAAACGGCAACACTGCATATTATTAATTTTCCTGTCATTATCTGTAATTTCTAGATTAGTCGTAGAGTACGAGCCATGAGGAGTAATGTGACACGACATCTGGTGGACACAAGCGGAAATAGGTAGTACCTTCTATCGCTAACAGATGACGCTAATAGCACGTACAGAAGTCAGTTCCTATGACACTGTTGTGAAATAAAATAGTGCGTACCTCCTTAAAACGTGTTTGTACGTGTTTAAGACATCTTTGTAACAGTATTTTGATTTGAATTGTTGCTTTTGTGTGTGATTTAGTAGTATGGAAAAGAAGCGAAAAATTGATAGTGAATGCAGAAAATTCAAAGATCAGTGGAACATTCAGTATCAAAGTGGAACATTCAGTATCAAAGATCAGTGGAACATTCAGTACCACAAAGATCAGTGGAACATTCGTAATTGAGTCCAGTAACAAGGCACTATGTTTGATTTGCAATGAAAGGATAGCCGTTCTCAAAGAATATAACATTAAACGTCATTATGAAACAAAACATTTTCAAAATTACTCAAAATATATAGGAAGTTTGCGGACAGAAAAATTCGAAGCTATGAAGCGCGGGTTGAAATCGCAGCAATCTTCATTTACAAAACTCAAAGCTGCAACTCGTGCCAGCTTTCGTGTGGCTCTTGAAATTGCAAAATGTGGAAAACCATTCACCGATGGAGAAATGATCAAAGAATGCATAATTGCAGTAGCCGAAGAAATATGCCCTGAAAAGGTAAATTTATTAAAAACTGTCAGTATGTCAGCAAACACTGTGGCTCGAAGGGTAGAAAACATCGCTGAAATTATATCCTCTCAACTGTTTGAAAAAAATGGACATGTTGAGTGGTTTTCTTTGGCCTTGGATGAGTCAACGGATGTGTCAGATACTGCTCAGGTGTTGATTTATATTCGAGGAGTAGATAAAAGCTATGAAGTGCATGAAGAACTTCTTGATATGTATAGTATTCATGGCACAACTACTGCTACAGATATTTTTAAAGGAGTTGAAATGGCCATTAATCAAAAGAACCTTCGATGGAAAATCTTGAAATGTATTACAACTGATGGAGGCAAAAACATGAGTGGGAAAGATAAAGGAGTGGTCGCTCTTGTGTCAAAGGCTGTAGAAAATGACGGTGGTTCAAAACCATTAGTCTTACATTGTATCATTCATCAACAGTCTTTGTGTGGAAAATGTTTGGATATGTCTGAAGTTCTGAAACCAGTCATATCAACTGTTAATTTTATCAGATCTTTTGGGCTGAATCACCGACAATTCCGACAATTTATTGAAGAGATTGGAGAAAGTGACTTACCTTATCATACTGCCGTTCGTTGGCTTAGTTGTAGGAAAGTCCTTCAGCGCTTTTTTGAACTTCGAGCAGTGATAGAAATTTTTTTGAATGAAAAGCATCGCCCTCTTACTGAATTACAAAACAACGCATGGCTGTGGAAGTTAGCATTCTATGTTGATTTGACAAAACATGTGAACGAACTGAATTTGAGATTGCAAGGAGAAAACCAGCATCTTCCTGATTTATACACTAATATCAAATCATTCCGGAAGAAATTGATACTGTTTCAATCACAACTACGAAGTAAATGTTTTTCACATTTTAAAACATGTGAAATATTCAGCCACACCACTGAGACTGAGTTTCCTATCGATTTTGCAATCGAAACTTTGAGTGCTTTGAAAATAAATTTTGATACTCGTTTCTCGGACTTTGATGCCATTGCAAATCAGATTAAGATTTTTCAGAATCCTTTTGATACTGACATTGAAACCCTAGCCCCGGAACTTCAAATGGAAATGATTGATCTACAGTGCAGTGATATAAATAAGAACAAATATCAAAACTCATCTTTGTTGGAATTTTATAAGAGTCTTCCACTGACACAATTTGATAATATGCATAAATTTGCTCGTGGGCTGTTTTCTGTTTTTGGTACTACTTATTTGTGTGAGAAGACCTTCTCCAAAATGAAGTACACAAAAAATGTTTACAGATCTAAATTAACTGATGAGCATCTTAAATCTCTTTTAATAATTGGTACAAGTAAAATTAGTCCACAACTACAAACTATTGTCAGTGGAAAATCTCAATTACATAAATCTCATTAGTATTTCATATGTCATTATGCTTGTTATAAGTTATGTTTTTATTTAAAATGTATAAAATGTTAGTTGGATTCATTTCAATAATTTGTTAGTTATTATATACTGAAGTTAAATTTTCTGCATATTATACATGTCTTTACTCATTACAGTTCTGTGTTTCTTTATCCAACTTATCACAAAAACAATAACAATAAGCCTACAACAATGTTATGAGTAGTTAGCCCATGGCTACATCAATGTAGATGTCATATTAATAATTATTCAACATAAAATTAGAATACTTCAGTAAACTAAATTTAATTTGCTATAAAAAATATGTTCTCTAAAAGGAGTTTTCAAGTATGCTAGCTCTCCGCGGGCCGGACAAAATCTGTCCGCGGGCCAGATGTGGCCCTCGGGCCGTAGTTTGGAGACCCCTGCTTTAGAGTATAGTTACCTCATTTGGTAAAGTGATGTGAATATAGTCTCTACCCTGTTGAATAGTCTCATCATGCTTTTACATTTCATGCACAGCATTCATATTTTCTGGCACAACAACCGATTTTGGACGATTGTAACAGAATTTGTCCTGGAGCGAATGTCGATCACAATTGAATTTGTTATACCAATTTTTTACAGTGCTGTAAAATGCTCCTTTATTGCTGTATAAAGAATTAATTTCATCGAAACACTCTTGCCTTCAGCATTTCGATAATTGTGTCTTGAGTTTTCTTTATAATCAACGCTTAAAGTTATAAAAAATAATCACAGGAAAATGTTCACGAGTCAGTTCCATTTTTTGCGCAAGATGAATTTTTCATTTTATTGTAAACAAAACAAATCATACTAAAATAGCAAAACCTCCTGAAGAAGTTATGGTTAAAAATACCAAACTTTCGATTGGAATCATCTGCAGTCGCTTAACAACACTAACAACTATTGCCAAGTTCAGAAATATAAATAGCAACCTTCGTATTTGTATCGTGTTACAGCATGCACTAACTACTGTATTCCATTGGATTCTTGGCATATGATTTGGTGCATTTAGACTCTATTTCATTTTTCATCTGAGCGAATAGAGCAATATTAGCATGCCAAAAAGTATTCCTCTTTATTCGTAAAACAATATTTTAGCCAATATTTTATCATTTAAAATATTCCTCCTGACAATGAAGTAACTGTGCAGCGGTGTCTTTTGTAAATAAAACCAGTTATAATGATATTTTCACTTCACAGTTGAACAATTACATTCCTCAAAACTGTGACAGATGAAAGATTTTATGTTCCGGGCAGCTGCAGTTTTGGTACTATTGGTGATTTTAAAAGACTAATACTGCTTCCTGTATCTATTAAATATTCAGTTGGTTCCCAGCTGTAAAATATTGCTTTCTTCAAATACACTGAAATGTTAAAAAATTCATTATATTTTTTTGCATGTGACTTAATTTGTTACATAATTACTTAAAGGACTTTCTTTGACAAATTGGTGGCCATATACTAAACAGTTAAATTCTAAACTGTGTATATTCAAAAATTCTAAATATTAAAAATTCTAAACAGTGGCCATATTATAAACAGTTATTTTTGTTTTGGAGGTTAATAATACATTTAGATTTAAATATAAATTCAGTTTTCTCTTATTTGTAGGCATTTTCTTCCTTTAATTATTCTCACTGGCATAAGAATGCATGGACTTAAGTTGCTGATTTAGAGCCTTAGGGACTGCCTTAGGCTCTAAATCAGCAACCTGCATTGCTGTTGTAATAGTTAATTTTTTAGCTACATTTTGAGTTTACATTTCTTGTTTTTATTATATCTACTATGTAATATATTTATATAATTTAATATATCTATTATGTAATATGTCTTCATTAAATAAGTTCCTCATGTACTTGCTTACTTTCATATTCATCAGTTTTCCTCTAAATCTTCTAGAATGTTTAATCTAGCCTACTCGTCAGTAAAGTGTTCAAGAGTTGCAATGGGGACTTTCCTCTCTCATTCAAGTTTTTTTCAATGTGGTCATGACCTTTTATTATTCTAATTATAATTTTTAAACAACAGTGCTGTACAAGCATGTAATACTTTTTACTCCTTTGTCTGCCTTCTGCACCAATATTTGTCTTGCCTCAAACTCTGTGACCCTCTCACTTTCTCTCCCTGTAATTACCCTTTTGTATTGAACCCACCAGGGCTCAGCAGTAAAGTTGTTGAACACTGGTAGTTTGGTTTGGCACTCAAATCCCACCAAATGGGCTGGCTGCTAGTGCATTTTTGTGGTTTTCTCCATGTGTGACTTCTATACGAGCCAGTTTCTCTTAGAAAGTCCTCCACAAAGGTATCTCTCCCTGTAGGCAGAAAGTCCTCACATGCTTTGCCATAATCAAATAAACCAAACCTAACTTTTTTCATTGGGATCCCACAGTTAAGCTTGTACTGCCCTTTGTTGTTTGTAATCACTGTATTATTTCTTCAAAATAATATATTTATTACTGTATAATATTTTATTTATGTAATAATATATTATATTGTATTATTTCTTCATAATAATATATTTGTTGTTTGACTTCTGAATTAGTAATATAATAACATTCGTAAAAATATGGTAACATTAATGTGGAAACAATGGAATTATTTTAGTTATAATAGAATTTTGCAATGTGTTTTCTGATGTAAATATCTTTTCTAGATAATGGTGATGAAGCTACTGAAGAGAAAAAGTGCATGTTGACAGCAATGTGGGGCTGTGAGGCCAAGCAACCCCTCAAGGTTGATATGCCAGATATACTATGTCAAAAAGTTTTAAATTTATCAGAAGCTATTTCTTGGAGCCAGTTAAAAGTCCGTCCATTTCAGTCATTGTTGCTTTCATCATCATTAAATAATCCTCATTTTCCTACTATTCATTCAGCTTTAAATGATCTTCCAAAAAAGCCTTGTGTACTTCTGGAACATGAAAAAAAAGAACAGCCTTCATCATTTCAAAAACGTCTTTTGGCTGTTGTGCCTTTATCTTCACAAAAGCCTGTGACAACCAAAAATATAACAAAGTTTTCTTTAATATTATGCCCTTTGAAAAAGGCTTACAAATCTAATTCTATGAATGGTGAACCTGTCCTCTCTGAGGAGAAACGGAGATCTAGGAGAAGGCAGAAAATTAGGAGTGATTCCATGACATCAAGCCTGCCTAGAAAAAAGGTATGTATTTTTGTACCTAAATGAGACCAAAATTTTGAAATCAATTACTGTAACTCCTAAATTTATGACTTTTTAAAGCTTTTTCCATTCCAAATTCAAATATCTAATTTAATGTATTTAAATATTCATTCCATATGGAAAAAAAAAAAAAAAAAAATACTATTTGTCTTTGTGTTGTTCCATTTCGTGGAAAAAAATGTTATTGAAATTATGAAAAGTATTAATTTTAAACAAATCGACTTTCACAGAAATTAAAAAAATCCATGTAGGCTTTTAGTCCATTAAAGTATTGGCTAATAGTGCTATATATAGCAGTAGATAGTTGAATGGATGAAACTGTTGAAAATTAATAGTTTGTTTTCTTGTCAGCAAGTTATTTGCATAAGGTGTTCACAGTTTTCTCAATGTATAACGTGAATAGAATCCAGGTTTTTTAAGAAAATTCTACATGAAAATATTCCTTCACTTAAGCAGATAATGTTTAGTTGCTTTGGAATAATCAGTTAAACGACATTCAAAAGTCTGGGCTACTTAGAAAATCTTACTTTTGCTATTCTTAAGTTGTGCTTGTGTGTTGTAATACTTCTGCTCTGAGTTTGAAATGCTTTCCAACTACTACTCCATTTACATGACTTGTTGGGACATTCATTTAATTTTTACATGTGGATAAGAGTTAAACGGAGTTAAAATTCTTTACAATAACATAAGAATGAAAGCCCTTTAAAACAATAAATAAATATTTGCTGATTGAGGAAGAGCACTAGTGTCAGTCTTCCTTGAAATCTGTAGTGTTTTTGTGACTTATTTCACTTGTCTGACTGTAACATCAAAACATGTCCATGAATTTTATCACATTGAACAGCATAGGATTGCTTTAAGTGCCTTGTAGATGACAGAAAAACTTTTGCCAATATCTGAAGACACTTTCATTTCATTCTGTTCTTGTAACTTTTAAAATGGCATTATTTTGACTGAATGCTTTAACATTTGTTTTTCCTTTCTTTAATATTTTTTAAAACTTTCTTTTAAGTGTATTTGAACTATTTTTGCTTTTAGCAATTTTCTGTTATATAAAACTGTTTAAAAAAAATTATTTATTTGCCCAATGTATAAAATAGCAGTAAAAAGGAATATGAATATTGTTTCCTTAAATATTGTAGTTTAGTTAAAATAGATAGATAAGTATATGCAGTAGTAATGATAAGCAAGGTTAAAATAATTAAAGGCTGAGATAGTTAAACAACCAGTAACAAATAAAAATAAATCTCTCTTAGGTAGAAATATAATAAAATAAAAACACAAACATAACACTGAAAAACCTTTGCCCATGGCTTTATAATGGATGAGCTAGCAAAATCCATCCTGGCTCGAACAAAAGCTCTTAAAACCATAATTCTAGGCCATGTCAAATACTGTATAAATAGGCAAAGGCAGCCAGCAGAAAAGAAATAGATATAATTATTAGGAAAGAAATGTGGTTTAATTTCTATTTAAGAATATAATGAAATGTTTTAAAAATAGTAAGAATGCTAGTATGACATTTGTAAAATAAGAATAATGCAAACTCTAAAATTTACCAAAAAATTTTTTAAATAAATAAGAAAAAATTATTAATGTGTATAATCAAATAATTCTTTTATATATTTAATAAATTATTTTTTATATTAATGTAACTTGTAAGATTTATTTAAATATCTTGTCACATGTTTTACTTTTCAATCTATGCTATTCCTTCTTGATGATTGATTTTTTTTTAATACAGAAAATATTACTAGAGCATATTTTCTTGTTTATTTATTTATTTTATTTTTATAAACAGACAATGTGACTGGAGAAATCATACAAAATATTAGTGACAAGTTATGAAAAAATAGCAAAGAAACAAAAACTCATCAGGAATGTAATAAGTTAATGTTCTAAAAGGTTCAAAGTTCGCACTGTTTGACAGGCAAAGGGCAGAGCTTGACAATAGATCTTTTAATTTCTCCACTAACAGTTTGAATGTCCACAAATCAAACATTGTTATCCGGACTGGAAAATACATGAATTATTCTACCTATTTCCAGTTCAATTTACATTGAAGAGGTTGGATATTTTTTTACTTAATTAGGACTAAGTCATTTTCAGGCAAATTTTGGGAAATTTCTTCTATTCTTTCAATATTGTAACTCAGAGAGACATTCTGTGTTCCATATTTCTCAAAAATTTTGAAAAATTATTTGTCTTGCTTTCCACTAGTCAAGAATATTTTTTGCTTATCCTAAAATTTCTTCAGGGAGGGATGTAAGAAAGGTACCAATGTGGAAGTGTCCAGTTGTGAGAACAGTAATGTCATTTGGATCATCAGATTGTGAAGAAGATTCAGTTTCTGCAGAAAAAAAATTCCATTTAACATTTTTTGTATAGAATGGAATTCAGGAAAGAATGGAAATGCTCATTTTTCTGACACAATAAGAAAACTTTGTGTATTTCTTTGCTAGCTTTCTTGAAGTTCATCCCACAGACATTTATTTCCTTCGGTTTACCTCTCCTGGTTACAAACTATTTTAATGCTTCCTTGCAAGCCTTAAGAAGTTTATATTAAAGATCTTCGATGAATTTAAGATAAACTTATTGAATGGTAAAGCAAATAAAAACACAAACATAACACTGAAAAACCTTTGCCCATGGCTTTATAATGGATGAGCTAGCAAAATCCATCCTGGCTCGAACAAAAGCTCTTAAAACCATAATTCTAGGCCATGGTAGGTCATCCGTTATTTGTCTTGCACCTTGGGCACAATGTCTAGAGCAAATAACACAATTTTTAATCATGTAACAATCCAAAACTTTTATCTTATTACAGAAAATAAAAATGCAGGATGTGCATGTGAACACGTTTCGTGATTATGTTCTAATGATGAGCTTAGAAATGAAACTTTTTTTTAAGAATAAGCATAGGATGCCTTTTATTTTCCAAAATGTTTGAATTCTTTAGTCATTCTTACTATTGTGAATGTTATAAAGTTCTAAGTTCTTTACTAACAAGAAGTCATGTTTTCTCAGAAGTGTACTTCAAACAATCATTGTTAATTCGTAAATGATAAGCAAAGATACAGCATAATTTTGACCAAGATGAAAATTTGCAAAGAAAAGAATCATCAGGAATTTTAGTGAAATTGGAAATAATGCATTTTCTTTCTTTCTTGGCTACTTCTTTGCTGTCCAGTTTAATGTTTATCTGTTCATCCAATACAGATTCTGGATTATAATTTTGTAACCCAGAAGGTCCACTGAACCATTGATAACAATCAATTAATTCATTAGGTTGTAAGCCTCTAGTACCATAACATGCAGGATTATTTTTTCATTGGGAAAAAAAATTCCATTTAACATTTTTTCACCTCAGGAATGATGGTTTGAATTTTTGACACTGAATTGGCCATGAAAGGAAGCATCTTCATGATTAAAAGGCAATCTAGAATAAGGTGACAGTAGAATTTGACTATGCAAAAAAAGTTACTAGTAAAAGCAGTCAAATATTTCATCCCTGCCTTGAGCAGATTTGCTAACAATAATGCAGAACATAATTCTAGTTTTTGTAAAGATTGCACTTTACGTGGTGCAACAATTTTTTTAACACATATGAATGACATTTTAATTTCTGCTTCAGAAAAAGATTTAGCATAAATTACTGCACAATATGCCTTCTCAGACAGATCACAGATTAAGTGTAACTCTGTCTTATGATAATTATCAACTGAAATCATTTCAGGAATTTTTAATTTACTAAGTGAATTTAACTCTCTGTGAAAGCAAGTCTGGATTGTGAATCATTGCGTATTAAGAGCTTTATTTCATTCTAACTTGTCAGTCCACAAGTCTTGGAAGAAATATTTTTGCAGAAATCATAGTTGGGGCTAACCAGCTTAAGGGGTCACACTGACAACTTCTGACAGCATCTTATTTTAATGACAGTAGAAATTACAGAAAATAGTATGTTAAAATCAAATGGGCCACTGTGGGGATGTCAATTTATTCCCAACATCTTTCTTGCTTGTTTCTTGAAAATGTCCAGTTGAAGAACATTTTCTTCGAGTTCTTGTGGCAGTTCATAATATATGTTCCTAATATTGATCCTAATATATCATGTATGATGACTATTTCTGCAGTATGAAGCAGCTGCTATGCGTAAGGTTATCTGTGCCATTGTTATTTTTTTTATGTTTGTTAAAAGATAATCTATGTAAAAGTTAGATTTGACAATTTCCAATGCCCTTGGAAAATCCTTTTCTTCATCTAAAGTTAATTGGAGGAAGAATTAGTTGATAAGAAGGGTGCAGGGGGAAGTTTCTTATGCTACCATTGAGTAGATATTCTTGAATTGGCTTCTTCACATGATTTGTCTTAAGAATGTGCTGGAAGTTTGTATCTTCATGGCGCACACAAATTTTTTTATGCATTTTTTCTATATCTGTGCAAATAGCAACAGGATATATTCTAAATTGGATGAGAATATCAAATAATTCTAGTTGAATTCTAGGACCTTTGTGCAGCAGGTCATTAAATGAACATCTGGCTAAGTCTTAGGATCTGGCTTACTAACCAAACTAACATTATCAAGATGAGAACTTTTTTGTTTTGAATCTGAATAGAAATCATTAATTGTATTAGTTTCTTATTGAAAGTTTGATTTTTACCCCATCTGCATTAGCAATATCAGAATTTCTTTAATTTCTTTATCCTCAAATTTTGTTAAATTCCTTTTAGTGACTCATTTCTTTACTAATAGTAATTTTATATCCATTATGAAAATAGTAAAGATGACTTACTCTTAATTGTTGCAGCAGATGCATGTTCTCAAATGTTTCAGCAACAGTCAGTTAAATCTGAATTTGTTTGATTAGCATTAAAAAGACATATTGTTTATGAAGCAACAATATTTGTTGCACAAAACACAAAATCTCAGTGAAACATTGCAAACAAATGTGCAAGTTGAAAGTACTAAAAAAAATAGCTTATTTGCTCTTTTTTTTTTCTCATAGTGTAGTAGCATATGAAATCAAAATTGAGCAATAGTAATCATTATTTCATAATGTCTTAGCACATAAAATCAAAACTGAGCAATAATAATTATTGTTCACATAAAATCTATAGGGGCTGCAAGTGGACAGACCAAAAATGATGATACAAAGCAAAATAACACTAGTAAGCAATAAACTGTATGAAATTACATTTTTTATCCTCAAGGAAAAACAAAATATGTCTTACAAATCAAAAAAATTAAACAAAATAAAACATAAACCCTCGTTGCGAAAGCGCGAGTAGTCATGTGATAACTAAAATAAACTGTGCTTCTAGTTACAGTGCTATCTGCATAAACATATAAGTTTAGTAATAATGCTGAGGAAAGGCAAAATTGAATTGGTTAGGAGAAATTTATGAAGCACTTTATGATTAATTTAAAGTATAAAATGAAGGGGGAAAGTCTGCATTAAAATAGAAGAATTTAAATGCATTATCTATCTGATAATTTAATGCTATGTTCTTATCGCAATAAATATTTCTAAGATAAACTATGAATATTGAACTTGTTTGTAATTTAAAAAAGGTTTCATTGCATACTACAGAATGTGCTTGAAATTGAGGGGTAAAGTAATAATAATGAAGATAATAAATGAAGTATCAAAATTCAAATCTGTTATTCAAATTCAACAGGAATACATAACATGATGGTTTGGATACAAACATAATGAAAATTTACAACAAACCTTATAGCCAAATTTAGAATGCAACAATGTCACAACAAATAAATAAATAAAAATCTGAAAGCTTTTAGATTTTATATTATGCCCAGTTGGGCCTTCTTTTTATTTTTTTATTTTTCTGTCATTTTCAGACACATAAACATATTTCAAGAGCATTTGGGCTAGCACCACTTTTTGCTAAAAATGTTTTAAGATCTTTAAAATTTCCAATAGACAGTCTCGCACACTAGAGATAAACATGTTTTATTCCCTACAGTGTTGCCTCTGGTCACTTTGAAATTGTTGAGTTTTTTAATCAAAAATTCATTAAAGTTAAATTCATTAAGGTTTTGCAAAATATGAAATAGACAATAAAACAAATTTGGGCTTCCAGATACACATGTTTGGTGGAGGACTATATTATTCAAATCTTGATGGCTCTAGATATTGTTGTCTTTTCATCATGTGAGGAATATATATACACATATGCAGATTCTTCATTATTTAATTTCTTTAAAAATAATACAGGGCAACAATCTGAAAAGTGATACAGCCATTTATAGTGGATGACACAAAATTCCATTTTGAGACTAAAAGCCCATTCAAGCTATTGCCCTTTTGGGCTAATAAATGACTTTGTAGTAATTTTTTTAATTTGTTTTGCAATAAATACAAAAATAAAAGCTTTGTAATAAATAAACCAAAAAATTCTTATAGCAATTTGCTTATTTCCTAGATTATTTTTTTATTGAAAGTTCCTTAAACAAAAAATATAGTATACTATATTATAAACCATTTCAACATCCACTACATCTTATATATATGCGGTTTAAGTGTTTGTCGCTGATAGTTTATTGGTTGCTTGCATAACTGTAAATTGTTTTATTCCATGTTATTATGAGAAAGCTAAGCCGGAAAGATGATGAATAAGCTAAGCCGGAAAAATTAAAAATACAAGAGCACATGCATTTAACATCTATACATAATAGAATTCACACATAAACATATCTCAAGAGCATTTGGTCTAGCACCACACTTTGCTAAAAATATTTTAAGATCTTTAGAATTTCCAATAGACAGTCTCGCACGCTGGAGATAAACATGTTTTATTCCCTACAGTGTTGCCACTGGTCACTTTGAAATTGTAGAGTTTTTTAATCAAAAATTCATTAAAGTTTTGCAAAATATGAAATAGATAATAAAACAAATTTGGGCTTCTAGATGCCCATTTTTGGGTGGAGGACTATGTTATTCAAAATTTGATAACTTTAAGTACCATTGTTTTGTCATAATGTGAGAAACATACATACACTCATGTATATTCTTCATTATTTAGCTTCTGTAAATATAATAGAGGACGATAATATTTGGTGGCAATAATGTGAAAAGTGATTCAATGGAAAATATTGTTTTGAGATTAATAGCTCTTTGGGGCTTTATATATAAAGACATATAAATCTTACATGGCTAACAAATGGAAATACATGTATATCGAATTAGGTATTCAAAAGAAATCTCACAAAATTTTAAGTAACAAATTGTTCAGGAATCGTAGGCAAATGCCAAAAGCTCTAACACTGGCCTTGGCAGCTCATCTGTGTAAAGAAATGCCAAGAATTAGGTATAGACTAGGGCTTTCTGTTAAAAATGTATTTCATTTCCAGTTTAAAAAAATTTATTATTTAAAAATTATTTTTTTCACTTTATTAAATCCTAGTTATTCCAAAATATTTTAGCATTTAGAAATTGAAAACCGACGCTCATCTTCACTCTCGGCTCCAGTTCGTAAGAAACTTCCTGAACTTACTGTTACTCAACCAGAAGAGGATGCAAAACCACCTCAGCGAGCTGCTAGTCATTCTTTTCTTGATGTACTTTTCCAACGAAGACGTTCTTCAGAAGGATCAAACAAAAGGAGTCCATCACATTCTCGAAATTCATCTCCAGGTCCTGAATTTAGAAAAGCATATCTATTGGAAAAGACATCTTCTCTTTCTAGTCAAGAGGACCTTTCCAATCAGTCGTTTAATCAAGACTTAGATGTGTCTGATGTCAGTGAGGGTGAGACAAACTTCCTAAAAACTGCTCATAATTTACAGAGTAAGAAACAACTATTTATATGCATGTGATAGTAGATTCCTGATTTTCTGAGTAGATAAAGTAAGGATATTTAAAAGAAAAAACAAAATCTCTGTATATTGGTTCAGCTAGTATGCCAGTGACTGTTTTAAGAAAATATAACATGCATATTGCTTAAGTCTTGCTTCTTACATGCTTTACACTAACAGTCTAATGTATGCTTAAGTAAAGTGAAATTCTTAAAACTGTACTTACAATTGAGTCTCATTGATGGTCTGTATTAAAAGTTAAATTTAAGATATTTACACTTTTTAAATATGCTTGTGTTTTCAGGATCCAATAACTGATTGTATAAACTTTGCTATTAGTTGAGGAAAGAAACTTGCTAGACTGTAACGTGAATATTGAAATGATCTATAATGAGAATCGATTGTAGTTACAGTTATATTTTATGCATTGTACTAACAATCTTTGATTTAATAAAATACTTTCTGCTGTATTTATTGCAACTGATGCCTTTTTTTTTAGTACTTATTAATACAGTATTACTATTTTGTCAAGTTTTCAGAGGAAAAATAATAAAAAGTTTCTGCTTTTATCTTTAAAAATAATAAGATAAATTTTTAATGTGTATTAATTTTCTATCAGTTTTGTCATTTTTGAAAAGAACAGTATTGCTATGTAGAAAAATTACATGCATATTTATTATCTAATTTTATCCTGAAATTTAAAAAATCATTGAAATTTACTTTACCATAATTTTCCAAATAATTAATACAGCATGGGGGAAAAAAACTGCCCTTGTCCTTTTCTGATAATTTAGGTCATAACTGTTTAAGTGGTTAAAAAGAGCTTAACAGAGATATAGGTTGATTTATAGTAATTGAATGTACTGTTATCTGTGGTTATCACAGATTTTAACTTTTTTTTTTTTTTTTAATACGAGCTAGTTTCTCTCAAAGTTATGTATAAAAGCATTTTTCTTAGAGCTGACAAAACTCGACTGTCTTGCCATAATAACTTTTTATAATGCAGTCTTGATACTTTTTTGCATTATCTTTTTCGTGGGTTCTTTGCTGTTTGTCAAAATATTTACTTTAATACTGTAATTATGATATTAATTTTACTTCTTAGTTACAACAATTTAAAAAATTGTTAAATGATTTCTTTTTAAATGTTCAGTTTCAAATAGCATAAATTTATATAATAAGGGTCAGTTTTAAGTAATTTGGGGAAATTCACTTGCAAAAGTTATTTCTGAAAATTTATACAGAAATTTTTGATCAGATAACAAACATCCAGTTCTTCAATAAAGGAAAATTTTTAGAAAACAATTTTAAATATTATAAGGTAGAATGCTTGTAATATAATATGGTGACATGATACCAGTTTTTTCTAAAAGTTTTTTTTTTTTTTTGTAATTTGTCTGAAAGATTGTACTTTTGTTTACTATAAATTATACTTTGTAATATATATTCTCCTTTTCTAAAACTGTTATTTATATGCAAAACATTATGGTTTTCTCAGTGAGATGATAGATTTCTTTTAGTGTCATGCCAAATATACATGTAGCTTTCAATAGCTCTTTAATCTGCCCATATCTGCATGACGGATTTCTGATCCTTGTATATATGTCTACAATGAACCGATGTCCTTTTGCAGTTCTGCAATATTCTTTTTTATGTCGCATGTTAAAATTCATCATTTTCATTCAAAAATAATAATAATAAATCTGAAAGAATTCAGATTTTAATGGTCACCCAAAAGAGTTCTTTTAAAATTTAATATTGTTAATCAGTAGAGATTATCGCTAAAAATGGTCCAAGTGGAATAGTGAAACATTTTATAGGATGATAGATGAATATGCATGTAGAGTAAATATGGGGATGTTATGTATCTTCTGTATATTTGAAAAGTGAAAAAATGTTTAATGTTTTAAATTAGATATATCATTCATTGAATGCATTTTTATTTAAATCAATCATATGAAACCTCTCACTGCGTATCCCGCATTTTCTATGGTCAATGTAACAGTAGCAACATTTGTTCAACCCATGGTTTCCGCGGGTATGCATTTTTCCCATTTATTTAACTTCGCAACCCATTCTATTCTTGTTCATGGTTTCATTCCGGTTTTTCTATGATATTTAATTGTTTATTCAGATCTGGGTTAACAAATGGTCTTAGTTGTCTATTTCTACGAAATATACAAGCATGTTTTGCACCATTTTGCACGCTCTTTTCAAAGCTCAGAGATGTCTGTAGATTGACTGTCAGTCCCATGAAACTAACTGCTCAACATTTTGCTAGCGATATATGCCCCAATCCCATCAAGAAAGAGCCTCATAGACAGTGTGCTGTTTGTTGCTCGATAAAAAATTGAAACTGGCAAAAAAAACTCACAAAGAAAACCAAATTTGGTGCAAAGATTGTGAAGTAGGACTTTGCCTCGAGCCTTGTTTCAAAGTTTATCATACTAAACTTCATTTCTAATAAATGTTTTGTAAGTATTTTTCATATTTTCATTAATATATATGTTTTACCTTCATATTCCTTAAAATATATCATAATTTAACAAAGATTGATTTTCAGAATTTTGCTTTTATATGATTATTCTTCAATTTCGATTTTCTGACAACTTTTTATGATCTAATTCTATGTTTAAAAAAAAAAAAAAAAAACTCTTTTACCCCCCCCCTTTTTTTCTTTTTTTGGGGGGTGTATATTTGATTTTTAAAACATATGTAGATTTGAAATGTAGTGTATTAAAAAAAATATGCAATTTTTGAACCTGTTTTGATAAAAAAAAAATTATGCAATGAGAGGGTTAAAAAGTAAGAAAATAATATTTTTAAGAGCTGCATTTATTTGCTTTTAAATAGCTTAATATGTTAATCAGTAATAGATAGCTTAAATTTAAATGATAAATATCTTACATTTTACTGAATGGCAACAGCCTCAAATGAATAGTGAAACAATATAAAATCATGTTTCATAACAGCTCTTTTGGGCTTTAAAAAAAAGAAAGTGAACTGTTTTTAGGAGATACATGTGTTATTGAAGAGGTTTGTAGCTGTGCAGTGTAAAATAGTAATACAGTAGAAGTCCAGAAATCCGCAAAGCTTGGAACCAGAGGTTGTGCAGATTTCAGAACAGAAAAGATAAATCATAATATTCAGACTAAAGTGCAAAATAAATGAGGCATATTAGATGCGTTTAATTAAATTATTATATGCATTATTACAATAATTTATTATATGCATTAAATTATTATTACATATATAAACTGATTGTATTATATTATTCATTTACATTAGGCCCCTCTATTTTTAAATCAGCATGAATCTGCTTTCCGTTTTCTCTCAGGAGCAGTCCTGAAATTGGTACTCCATCACTCCGCTGCTGCCGGAACCGCTCGTACAAGACAGCATCGAGGTTTGCCGATTTCACCTCATGCAAAGATTTCCGGTTTCGGATTCCGGTGTTAGAATCACTGTTGCTGTAAAATTTCAACTGCTTTTCTTTTTTTTTTCCCATATATCATACACAGTCTGTGACGCAATTCTGTATTATTCTGCTACAAAAAGAGGAGTAGCACCTGCCTCCATCTTTTGCAGAATTTCCACTTTTTGCATTACTGTCAGTGCAACGTGTTTCAACCTTGCAAGCAGTAAAATCATGAGTGTATTTCTTATCTGTCATTGTATTAAAAAGCGTTGAAATTTAAAATATTCTTAATTTATCCACAAAATATCCGGATAAAAAAAAAGGCAGCACTAAGCAATCTTGTGAAATAACAAAGTTCAGAAAATACAACAACGTGAATCGTGAACTTGAAAGAAGAGTTGAGTGAATCCTCTGCTTTTTTACCTCGATGCAGATTGGAGAGGAAAAAACTTTTATCATGATGTCAATAATTTGGTATTTCCGTTATGACTCATTATAATTTGGTAATTATGATGCCATTATTCGGTAAGTATTTTTTCATCGATATTTCATATTCCATGTTGCGGTTTTCAGAACTTATAAACTGAATGTTTATATTTTGAGAAGCAACGTGGATTTCAGGTTGGTGGATTTTCGGTATTTGACTATAATAATAAATATAACAATTTCATTTGGACTTAGAAAGTGCTGTTTCTGAAGTTATTAATGCACAAAGCATTTTCATCCAAATTTTATGGATTTATCTCCTAGGGGTTGTGGAATGAATTTTTAAATGAAGCATATTAGTGTTTTCGAAATAAGTGAGAGAAAAGAAATTGTTAGGGAATCTACATCAGTTGATGATGAACGTGAATATCAATAAATGACTCTATACTTCAATTTAACTTTTAAGTCCTAGGAAGGAATTAAGCAAAATTTCCCTTTCTGTGCTTGAACTTGTTATCTCTGCTTCCTTGATGCCAATCAGTTATCTTGACCACATTGCTGCTGGAACTTCAGAATTGAAGTTGATGTGTTGAGATAGAGTAATTCATGGGGTGACTTCTCACACTAGTGAAACAATTTGTTGTAGCAGTATCAAATTTAATAGGATATAGTTTTTTAGAAAATTGTTGGAATTATCTAATTAATATTTTACGGTAATTTTGGTGTTAAAAGAGGGATAAGTGTTCTGTTATCGGTGATAATTTCAGATCATTTTGAGACTTAATATCTTTTATGTACAAATTTAAACTTTCAAAATATAAAAATTATTGGGAGATTTACATAAGAAGTTGATGGAAAATATTAGACGTGGTAACTGCATTAACAAACAAGTTTATGCAATATTTAAAGGAGATCCTTCTGTTTCTGTAAAAGTGTCATGTTGTACAGTCAAACATTGCTTAATAGTTTAGTTTTTTTATTTTTAAAGAAGGCAAGGATTGGGCTTATAATCTATGAAAATTTATAACTGGATTTTTTATACTGGAATTTAAAATGGTTAGAAATATAACTATAAAAAATTGGTTGATTTTGAAGAGTTTGTTGAATTAATTAAAAAGATTCAGAACAAACTTTATTTGGAAGATTATTTTCTGATATATCTCTTGATGTAACAATTGAATTCTGTAGTGATGAGATCTTAACATTAAGCAAATGCAATGTGAAAAAAAAAAACTCTTCATTAAATAGGAAAAAAAAATTCTAAATAAGATTTTGAAAAAAAAATCACTTCAAGGTGCAGATGGACCCTTTCTTGGAGATCTGTGCTAGGTTTTGTAGCTGTGTAAGCTTTTTCACATGTATGCTTTTGTAGATAACACCTGTTTCTGTACACACAGATAACATACTCATTTTCCCTTCTTCTTCTTTATTATTATTATTATTATTATTATTATTATCAATAAATTGTTTGGTACTTCCTGATTATCCAAATCTCCCTCCAGAAAAGTAAAGTTTAAAACTTTTCTGACTAATTTTTCACCAAGCTAAGACATGAAAGGCAACAGCCATTTTCAAAAATGACACACTTAAGAATTACATAAAACATCAACCATCAACCAGTTAACAAAATAAAAAATGCAAGAAAGATTCACATTGAAACTCATTGATTTTGGAGCATACAATATTGATTATTATCACAATTTACTGATTTTAGGCATATTTTGGACTTCTGTATTATGCATCATAATACAGACAGCAATTCATAAGCCATTTACTTTGTTAAGGATGAATACGAGAGACACTCTAAAATTTTTTAGATGCAGTAGGTTTTTAATGTCATATATACGAAATTTTAAAAGTGTTCAAAGTAGTCTCCTCCAACATCAATGCACTTCTGTAAGCAAATTTCCTGAGATTTTAAATGCGTCAAGCTATTCATTTCTTGGAACCGATGAAAAGAGGGCATTTATAGCCTCATCAGTGTCATCTTAAGAATGAAAACAACATCCATGTAAGTTCTTTTTTAGATTAAAAAATAGCCAAAAGTCGCACATAGCTAGATCAGATGAATAGGAGGATGATCTATCACTTTGATGTGTTTTTGTTCAAGAAACTTAACTGTTAAGCAAGCTGAATGAGAAGATGTATTTCCATTGTGGAGCATGAGTCCTGTAGTATTCATTTCTTGAAGAATTTTTGGAAGATCCTCAGTGGTACACCAGTTAGCTGTGACTCCTCTTATGTCCATACAGCTTGATGACTTTGACTAGTCCTTTACTTCTGAAGAAAATGACATACATTACTTTTTTCATGCCATGTTATCTTTTCACCATTTTGGGCATGGGTTCATCTTCAAAGACCCATACTTTACTCTCCTGATATGTTGAAACATCAAAAAATGGTTTGTATGTTTCATCACCAATTGCGATTTTAGAAACAATGTGGAGGCCACCATCTTTAAGTAATTTGAGGGTTTCTTTACTGATTCTGATACACTCCTCTTTTTGGTGTTTGGTTATATTATGGGAAACCCAATGGCAAACTATTTTTTTCATATGCAATTCTTCATGAATAATTTTATGTATGGTGGCGGATTCAATGTTAAGTTCCTTCTGTGTCATTTGGTAGGTGCAGCGATTATCATCAATTAACATTTTCCATATGGCAGACACATTATCCGGAATTACTGCTAACACCAGCCTTCCTGTATGTTCTTCATTCTGAAGAGATTTGCAAACTCTGTGAAATTCTGTAAACTGTCTGAATACAGGATCCTCATTTCTAAATGCTAATAGTAGATGTTGCATGCATTCTTCTTGATTTAATCCCACTTTAAAATCATAGCACGATAATGTTCTTGTGTCAACTCCATTTTTTCTTCTGTCTAAAATTTATTCTATGCTAAACTACTTGCAGTTGGCCAATAAAAAATTGTCTGCCGTGCTAAAATATTTCATATTTTCAAATCTAACCATTAATGTTTTCCTACACATATTATCTGCGCGCATCTCAAATATTTCAGCGTGACTTCCATAAATATGACACAGAAGTGTTAGGGTTTTCAAAAGACTTGTTTAAGAAATTGATCCTTTTGGGGGGGAAATTTGATTGTGATAAAAGTTTGCAGAAAATCTGGGTTTGTTTCAATTTCATAGAAATTAATATTTTGGATAATAAAAAAATTTGTGAATATGAAATTAATTTTTGTATTCAAAAGAAATGGTATATTTTTACTTCACATGTTATTAATTTATTAGAATTATTTAATAATTATAAATTCTGTTTCCTTTGCATGCAAAGAAATGACTGAAATTGTTATGAGATGAGTAAAAGTTAATTATATCAATAATATAAAACTAATAGGACTATTATGATAGCTAAAAGTCGCACATAGCTAGATCGACTCTCGATTAACCAGACCTTGTCTAAAAAAAAAAAAAAAAAAAAAAAAAAAAAAAGTTAATTTGTTTATTGCAGAACAGTTGAAAATTTACTGTCACAAACCATCAAAGTAAAAAATAAATAAATAAATAAAAATTAGTGAGAAATACAAAAGAAAAAAAATGCATGTTTATAATAGCAGTGATAGCAGATGATGTTTGAATATTTAAGAATTGTTTTTATCCATAACAGTATGTAATTTAACCGCCCAACAACGTTCTTCTTTCTATTCTGAAATGTATTCTTCCTATTTTAAATACTTATTTAACTTAATAAAATGATTGTTCAAATCAAACTGCTTAAAAATGCAAGTAAAATGTTAATAGTATTTTTCTGTTAATTATGGTATGGGTTATTTCTCTTTCTTATGTTTTTTAGCTGCTTTGAGTTAACCATGATTTGACATTAACCATAGATAATCAGGATTTTATTGCACTTGAAGTAAGTCTTGCATGAGAATTGTATAGGGTACGATATGTATGAATAGTCGTAACATGATGAATATGAAAGATAATTCAGAAATTTTAGTTAAATTTTAAAAAATTGTCAAGGAAAAGCTGGTATTTGTACAAAAATTTTATATTTTCAGAATCTCGGGAATTTTCTTAAAATTTGCTAAATTAGTCATGGAAATTTGTGCATTATCAGTGTGGCAAGGTCAGTCATTTAAAAAAAAAAAAGTCTTATTGCTATTTTACAGCATTTGTTATTAACTTTAATACCTTTAGTATAATTAATGACATTTTAATGCCTTATATTGTGTACTTTCAATTAAAAAATTCTTTTTACCTTACCTCTATAGTGTTGTATGCATAACTCCCTTAAACTGGTAGTACAACTGTTGCACTGGAAAAATTATTTTCTTTAAAGCCAGTTGTGGTACTACTATTGTACTATCATCTTCCCTCCCCTTCTTAGAGAAATATTGTATCTTTTACTGCTTTGGCTGACAAATAAATCTATGGGTGGCCTGCGGTAGTCTTCATAGTAGCCACTACTCACTGTTCCCCATTCTTAACAGTTTGGCTACATTTTGATGAGGTCCTATTGTTTTGTCTTGCCCCAATAATGTAGGAAATCAAATAACCAAAAATTAGAACTTTGTGTAGCGTTTTCTTGTTACCAGTCCCCCCCTTTGTCTTGTTCTAATACAGTAGCAAATCAAATAACCAAAATTAGAACTATGGGTAGCATTTTTTTGTTTCCAAAAAGCCAGTTCTGGTATTACTATTGTACCAACATCTTCCTTCCCTTCCTTAGAGAAATATCCCATCTTTTATTTTAGCTGACAAATAAATCTGTAGGTAGCCTGCAGTAGTCTTCATAGTAGCCACTACTTATTATTCCCCATTCTAAACAGTTTAGCTACATTTTGACGAGGTCTTACTGTTTTTTCTTGCTCCACTACAGTAGGAAATCAAGTAACCAAAAATTAGAACTCTGTGTAGCATTTTCTTGTAACTAATTATATATATATTTATATATACACATCTTATGCTACTCGTATGAACATTATATATATATCTTCTGCTGCTCATATGAACATTTTTTATAATGGCACTTCATTTCAAAAATCTTGGACAGGATGAAATGCACTTGCAGTATGAGCAATACTGAGAATGCAAAGGATAGTACTAACTTAATTTTTTTTAATTGTGGTCTAAAAATCCCAAAATCAAATTGTTTTATTTATTTAAAATTAGATGTAGATTCTTTTGAACAGTTGGTTCCATTTACTCTTCACACTACAGATGTAGAATGGATTGGATCACAGATATTTTGGAGATTTTCTTTCATGCGAAATGTATGTTCAAATCAGTTTTCTTAGTGTATTTTCCATAAAGGTAGCTTAACATTCTTTGTTAAAAATTAAATATTTGTATACTAGCAATTGTTCTGATTTGTCTACTACAATATAAATAGCAAACTAAAGTTTAAATCAGTCTTAGCTTTACTACTGTTATTAATGATTCATCTCATAGTAATTAAATTACTAATGAAAAATTATTAACGTACATCATATTTGAATATGCAAACCTACAAATTAAACCCACATACATTACATTTTGTGAAGCTGTACTCTAATTTCCTAAATTTCCTAATTTCTAATAATGTTATTATGGGCATAAAACCTGAGAATGAAAATAAAAATGCCTATATGTTGACAAATCATAACTGAGAATGATTAGAAACATTTATTGCTCTGTAGAGATGTATAAAAATTGTTTTTCAAACAAATATGTTACAAAATTTTCAGCAGATGTCAAAATGTATGATATCTTATTATATTTTAATTCTAACCATAGAAATGATAAATATTGTTTGCTGCAATATTTTATATATATATATATATTAATTATATATATCTGGAGAGAGAGAAAAGAAATCTGTGTGTGTGTGTGACCGTACCTACCCAAAAAACAAATATATATCAATATGAAGGTTATATATGATACTTTGCTTAGGGTTACGTTTTGCACATTTAAACAATGTGGCTGGAATTTGACTAATTCTACTTGTGTTTTGATGATGGCTTTTCTTTCAAAATATTGTATTTTCTAGAAGTATAAATTTACTTGTTCATTAATATTTATTATTTTATTCATAATATTTATTATTTTATTCATACATATATGCACTGTATGTGTTAAAAAATGTGACTTCCCTTTACTTTGTAAGTTAAATTTTAATAAATAAAAGTGCCGGTGAATATTTGATGGGAGCAGAATTATGATTAGAATGAAAGAAATATTACCTAATTAAATATAGTATTTTATTATGGTGCACAGAAAAGAACACAAAATGTTAATGATTGATTAATGTTTATTTTCTTTCATAATTTCTAATTAACCAGCACTGGGCCCATCAGCAGCCAAGAGCTAAAATCAATGAATACTATTAATTCTACCTAGTTTGAATCCCATGAACAAGCTGGCTGAATAGAAGTTTTTGTAGATTTTTTCACGTATAATGTGTATGTGACATAGTTTCCCTTTAATACTCTTTCCAAAAGCATCTTTTCCTGTAGGTGGATAACCCTCGAGTTGCTATGCCTTAATCAGTTAAGCTAACATTAACCGCAACCAATATAGTTGATGCAGATTTAAGTGAAATCACTCTAATTGATATGGCTATTATAATTAGTGGTATTTATATATAAGGTAATTAACCTGTGTATGTAATTTACTTAGCATTTAAACAGTGTAAACATTATATACACATTATATACAGTATGGTAATTAAATTTGTTTCTCTCATTCTGCAATTTCATTTATTAAAGAAGGGAGTTTTATACTTGAGTAAACACTGTATCTAGGGAGTATAAAAAAGGTATAAAGGTGTAAAAAGAAAGTAAACATGCTAAGTATAGCAGATTTGAATGCATATAAATTAGTGACTCTTCCTCGTTTAGAACTAAATGACCAAAATACACACACAAGTGATAAATAGAATTCCTGCCATTCTGACTAATTCAGTATAAGGAATTTTTATTGTTCCATGCTTTGCTATTTATTTTTATCTAAATTGTTTGATCATTTTATTCTAAACAAGAAAAAGTCTCGAAAAAAACTTTTAAAATTTGATATACAGTCATCCCTCAGTTATTGCGGTTAATAGGGACCAGAACCGGCCGCGATAAGTGAAAAACCACAAAGTAGTGTCACCCTCTCATTTTTAACTTACATATATTTTTTTTTGTATTTGTATAATATTAATAAGTGTATATGAAACCATATAAGTGTATATGTTATCATTAGAACATTAAAGAATAGTTTTAAACATGTAAATAAAATATTGATAGTATAAATAACATACATAAAATAATGTATAACTATGATACATGTGTGTAACATACATAGATGTAACTAAAGTGTACATACTGTAAATATGTTTTTAGAACTCTTTTATTCTTATAACAACTTTTCTTTTATAACAAGGTACGTAACTCACCTCTAACAATAGCTTTTCTTCACTTGATCTTTATAAATATTGATGAAATGCTTGTGAGGTGAAGATGATTTACTGCACAGGTTAATGAGAGCTTTATTGCTCCTCAGATGATGCCTGATCTTCAGGTGCTAGGGGCGCTGGATCATCGCAGGCAGCTTCGGATAGAGCTGGGGTAGCTGCAGTAGGAATTTCTGCAGAACGTTTTTGGTGCACAAGGAACGTCGTGATGGGGAGTTGTAACCGCTGTTTTTTCTTCTGAACAAAGATGCCCTTGTACAATGCCATTACACCCTCAGTACGGTTGTGGAATTCTACGACTCTGACCATGTTGTTGTCGATTTCCTGGGCCCTATGTTGCACAGCTCTTGCAGGTTTTCCAAGGTAAGGCCACGTTCTTCAGCTTCGTTGTCATCACCATCGTCAGTTACCTCCTCTTCTTCGTTCGCCAATCTTGTCATTTCAACGAGTTCCTAGTCATTTATGGGGTTCGAGTGGCACTCAATCAGTATGTTCACTTCACTCAAACATTGATTTGAATGAGCACGGTTGTCTTCGCTGGGTATGAGAGCGAAGGTGAGGAAAACATCTAGGCCAATCAGCTTAAGAGATTCTCGAGTCGGGAGGGATATCAAATGGTGCGATGCTAGCCAGCCAATCAGAGACGTGGATTTTTAATTGTGTGGGCACTCTTTGCCTGCTGGCGTGGGGGACAACTTTCATGCCATAATTCCTAAATTTTGAATTTTTAATGAATATTTTTGAACAATCCGCTATGTACTGAGGCCACGATCAATGAACCTCGAAGTAGCGAGAGATGACTGTACTAAGCATTTTAATTTTTAATTACTTGCAACACATAGACAGGGAGAAAAAATTTAATCGAAAACTTTTGAAAGAATTTTAATCATTTTCACTTCATGATGCAATAAAGGTATATCTAAGAATTACTAAGAATTAATGTGTGTAATTATTGAAATGCTTCTTCATTTCAATTAAAGAAAATGTCTGGAAATGATATTGTTTGCCTTTAAAAATAGCTGCTGTCACCGTAATGTTTATGTAAAATTACATAACGTGGATCTTAGTATGGCTTTCGAGAAAGGAGATTTCCATTCAAGAAGGAAGTCTCCTTTCGTTCAAGATGTTCACAATCTTAGCATGGGATCTAAGGATAAACACCGTAATTGAAATTCATTTTTTCTAGAATGTCTCAATTTGCTGTTAGCAGTGCAATAACATTTATATCTTCTGAAAATCACAGTTTATAGAAGAAGAAAAATTAGAACATTACATTATTTCCCAACATTTAATGATAATAAAATATATATAAATGAGGTGTTGACTGCAGAAAATAAATGTTGAGAAAAATGCAAATGTAGCAAATTAATCAAAGAACCCACAACAGAATCAGACAACCATGCAAATTTTACTACATTCACGGTGGGGAAAAGACCATTTGAAAATGACTTAATTAACAAATACTGAAAAAGAGGGTAAAACTTTTGGGATCATACCATTCTGTAATCTAACGTAAGAGTATTTTAAGCTGGTCTTAGAAGCTTAAAACCTCCTGATCAGGTTTTTTGTTATATATATCAAGTTTTTTCATTTGAGGGGTATCATTTTTTGTTGTTATTGTTGATTTTTATTCGTAATTGGTATTTTCAAATTGTCTCTGTCCGTGCAAAAAAGAAATCCATGTGGAATTAAATTTCATTAAAATTATGCTATATTTTTTTAGTGTGCATTTTTTACTGTTCCAGTAACTATGAATACTTGTAGGAAAATATAATTTTTTAACATAATGAATGAATAGCAACATTTATACTTGAAGGAAATAAATCCAAAATTGAGTTTTAGTGGGAAAGGGGGGGAACAAATCTTTCTCCCTTCTTCAGTTCTTTTACTGTAGGGTTTCCCTTCCCTTATGGTATTTTTTTAAATGTTAAAAGGAATTGGTATTTGCATGTTTATGTACTTAAAGGCTCTGGTTTTCATTTTTTATAGTCTTGTGTCTTTTTTAAACTGCTGATTTGATTATGAACTAATGACATTTCTTTCAAGTGTTCTTCATCTTCAGATTGGTATCAGGCCCTTCAAATTCTTTTTAAATGTTAGAATAGAATAGATAGAGATTAGTAGAGATTTTAATAGTTAGGGTAGATGCAAAACTGTTGTTTTTGAAGAAATATTTGAAAACAGATTATGAAAAATTCAGCAGCAAATCATTGCGATTGATCTTACTTTTAAAATGATGCAGAGCACTACAAAGCAGATACAGAGCAATGAAAGTTGTACCAGTATTATTTGCTTTAAAAGTTTAGCCCCTGCCCCCACCCCAAAAAAAACATAAGGAAGATTAATAATATGTCCATTTCATGCAGCCATATCTGCTATTATTTTTTAAGTGACATTTATTCTCTTATAGGAATTAAATCTTCAGTTTAGTTAAGAATGGATTATTTTCGTTCTCTGTGTGTGATTATATTTTTTTCATGACTAACTTTCGATGTCATTGATCTTTTAATATTAAAAAAAGCTGCACTTATTTTCTGATTGTACCAGTTCTACACCAGTAGGCCAGAAATCACACACTGTCTTGTATGTTCATAAACCAAAAGGTATTTTTTTATGCAAACCCTTGATTGACTTGATTATTCGTTTTGCTGTTATATTTGAGCCTACAAGAAGAGTGGCAGTTGTGGAGAAAAAAATAATAAAAAAGCGCTTTTATTTTATATTAGTATATAAAATTCATATTTTTTTTAATTATATAGTTGCTTATTTTAGAAATCAAGTGAAAGAGAAGATGCATTGTAAGATAAATAACATGTGTTTAAAAAATAAAGACTGTTTCCCCGTTTAAGAATTGCACGACTTTCATGTGTGAATTGCTGTGATGTATAATAATTTTTTTTTTAACATTGAAGATTAATAAGAGCAATTTTAATTCCGAAATCTTGAAAAATAGAAAAAAATCACTTTTACAAACTCAATTTTTAGGTAAATTAGATGAATTACCAATTATATATATATATATATTAGAAAGCTCGGTTTTCATACAAAATGACCGCTGTTCTAGATGTTATAAATTGTAATTAAAATAATTTGTGCAAAGATGTCTGCTAATTCAAACTCAATTACCCAGGGCAGGCAGCAAGGACGCCCTTTTCTTACTGCCCCACGTGGTTTCCCCCTTCTACTTGCTTAATTGCTTAAAGAAGAGTGCAATGAAGGAAACCACTGGCGGTACACTTCCTTAGAGCCACCACTAGCTCAATAAATAAAGGTGATTTAAATAATAAAATGTTAATTCACATGTCGAAGATCTCTTTGTTACACAACATTTCTTGTGTAGATATTTCCATCATTTTTAAGCTCGCCTTGCAGAGGACCATCAATTATTTTTAATTCATGAACTCTTCAACAGGCAACATAAAGTTGACCGTGTCCAAATGCAGGCTCAGGTAAAAAAAAATGCCAACATGCTTAAGCGTTTAGCCCTGAGACTTATTGATGGTCATAGCAAAGGCAAGTTTTACAGGAAATTGTCTATGTGTCAATTGAAACGGCAACTTCATCCCATTGGCTAGTACAGTTACGCAAGCAACCAATAAACTATCGGCAACAAACAGACACTTAAGCTGCATATAATAAAGATATTTATTTATTTCATTTTATTTGTTTTTTCATTGTTGCTTGTGTTTGCCGATTGCATATTTCTGAATTCTATTATGTATAGATGTTAAATGCATGTGCTCTTGTATTTTTAATTTTTCCGGCTTAGCTTATTCATCATCTTTCCGGCTTAGCTTTCTCATAATAACATGGAATAAAACAATTTACACTTATGTAAGCAACCAATAAACTAACAGCGACAAACACTTAAGCCGCATATATATAAGATGTAGTGGATGTTGAAATGGTTTATAATATAGTATACTGCATTTTTTGTTTAAGGAACTTTCAATAAAAAAAATAATCTAGGAAATAAGCAAATTGCTATAAGAATTTTTTGGTTTATTTATTACAAAACTTTTATTTTTGTATTTATTGCAAAACAAATTAAAAAAAATTACTACAAAGTCATTTATTAGCCCAAAAGGGCAATAGCTTGAATGGGCTTTTTGTCTCAAAATGGAATTTTATGTCATCCACTATAAATGGCTGTATCACTTTTCAGATTGTTGCCCTGTATTATTTTTAAAGAAATTAAATAATGAAGAATCTGCATATGTGTATATATATTCCTCACATGATGAAAAGACAACAATATCTAGAGCCATCAAGATTTGAATAATATAGTCCTCCACCAAACATGTGTATCTGGAAGCCCAAATTTGTTTTATTGTCTATTTCATATTTTGCAAAACCTTAATGAATTTAACTTTAATGAATTTTTGATTAAAAAACTCAACAATTTCAAAGTGACCAGAGGCAACACTGTAGGGAATAAAACATGTTTATCTCTAGTGTGCGAGACTGTCTATTGGAAATTTTAAAGATCTTAAAACATTTTTAGCAAAAAGTGGTGCTAGCCCAAATGCTCTTGAAATATGTTTATGTGTCTGAAAATGACAGAAAAATAAAAAAATAAAAAGAAGGCCCAACTGGGCATAATATAAAATCTAAAAGCTTTCAGATTTTTATTTATTTATTTGTTGTGACATTGTTGCATTCTAAATTTGGCTATAAGGTTTGTTGTAAATTTTCATTATGTTTGTATCCAAACCATCATGTTATGTATTCCTGTTGAATTTGAATAACAGATTTGAATTTTGATACTTCATTTATTATCTTCATTATTATTACTTTACCCCTCAATTTCAAGCACATTCTGTAGTATGCAATGAAACCTTTTTTAAATTACAAACAAGTTCAATATTCATAGTTTATCTTAGAAATATTTATTGCGATAAGAACATAGCATTAAATTATCAGATAGATAATGCATTTAAATTTCAAATTCAAAATTTGGGTTTCCAGATACACCAAACATGTGTATCTGGAAACCCAAATTTTGAATTTTATACTTCATATTTTGTAAAACTTTAATGAAGTTTTGAGTAACAAACTCAAAAATTTGAAAGTGAGTAGTGGCAACAGTGTATAGAATAAAACATTTTTATCTCCAGCGCAAGACTGTAAATCAGAAATTCTAAAGATATGCTGTTTTAAAATATTTTATGATTTTGCTGTTCAGTTTTATGTGGCATAAGTGTGAAGAATATGATATTTAATAAATAAACATAACACACAAAATGTTAATAAGAAGAAGACAAAAAAATAGTTTTGCAAGCCATTTTACTAAGAAAAACTGAACATTGAAATGATGAATTTAGAATATATACGAGGGCCATCCAGGAAGTAGATTACGTTTCCGTCTGTGTCCGCTAGGGGCGGGGCTAGCGCGGCCATCTTGGGGTCAGAGCGTTGCGCAGCTCAGTCTGCATCTAGCCGTGCTAGTGAGAGGTTCGTGCTGTGCTCCGTTCAGATACTGTGACGGTTTGAAATGTCTGCGTTAATTGAAAATCCCGCGAGCTGCGAGGTGCGCTCAGTAATAAGGTTTCTGACTGCAAAAAACTGTAAACCGATAGAAATCTATCGGCAGCTTCGTGAAGTGTATGGGGACAACATTATCACTGAAGGTGGAGTGCGTCAGTGGGTCATAAGATTTCAAAATGGCCGAACCAATGTTCACGACGAAGATCGAAGTGGGAGACCCAGCATAGTGACCGCCGAACTTCTCGAAAAAGTCGATGCTAAAGTCCGTGAAAATCGAAATTTCACAATAACGGGACTTTCTTTGAGTTTTCCACAAATTTCGCGAAGTTTGTTGCACGAAATCATCAGCGAAAAGCTTGGTTACCACAAGTTTTGTGCAAGATGGAAGGCAAGAAGAGGTAATGAAGTGGTTGAAGGCGCAGGCGGCCGAATTTTTCGACGAAGGAATTTCCAAGCTCGTACATCGCTACGATAAATGCCTTAATTTGTATGGTGACTATGTAGAAAAGTAGTATTTGAGTGTGGCTTTCATCTGTATATAATAAAATTTGTTTCCTATACTTTGTTTATTTTTTTATTCCAAAACGTAATCTACTTTCTGGATAGCCCTCGTATATACAGCAACAGTTAACTTTGCGCTGGAAATTCTAAGCATGTTGTTGTGCTGCCTCTAAAATTTGTGTAATTTTGCTGTTGTATAGTATATGGCATAAGGGTGAAGAAATGATGATTAATAATAAAGCTAAAAAGACAAAAAGAAATTGGTTAACAGGAGGGAATGCAACAGAGACTGGTGGTGATAATTAAAATAAATAAAACTCAGTGAGTAACTTGGTAATATATTTTTAATTTATGATTTTATTTAAGAATTTTTCTTTTTTAGCCCAAAGGGCCTTATCCCAGAAGGGCTATTAATTTCATTTTGGCATTTTGCATTGATTCACTATAAATGTCGGTTCACTTTTCAAATTGTTGCCATCAAATATTAGAGCCCTGCATTATATTTAAAGAAATTAAATAATAAAGAATCTGCATGAATGTATGCATATTTCTTGCACTGCAAAAAACAATGGTACCTAGAGACATCAAATTTTCAATAAGTTGTCCTCCTCTAGAATATGGGCATCTGGAAGTCCAAACTTGGAATTTGAAATTTGTTCTATTGCCTATTTCATATTTAGTTACACCTTAACAAATGTTTTGTTAACAAACTCGATGATTTTAAAGCGAGCAATGGCAACACTGTACAAAAAAAGGAATTTTTATCTGAAGCGCATGAGACTATGTATCGAAAATTCTAAAGATTTGTTATTTTTAATTTATCTTGTGATAGTCGTGTTGAATTGAATTTTATGATTTAAGTGTGAAAAACATTTAAATCATATTATATATTGATAATAATATCAATACTATATGATTTTTCATAATAAATGATATTTCATATATAAAGGTAACACACAAAACGTTTTTAAAAAAATGCCTCTTTGGGTATAATATAAAATCCCCCCCCCCTTTTTTTTTTTTTTTTTTTTTTTGTTTGTTTCTCTTGCTTCCCTTTCCTGAAATTTGTTTTAGACCCAGTACCTGGTTGTTAGAAAATCATGTCATTGCAAGAATTTCAGTTATTATTAAAATGGCATTCCATTTTCATAATCAATTTATTAGTGTAATATTTAGAAAATACATTAATAAATAAATATCCAATATAAAGGAAACTACAGTACAAAGTCCGAAATCCGGATGTCCATTATCTGGAATGATCTAAAATCCGGACTTCAAAGCTACAAACATTTTTTTTTTTAATTAATGCTTTACGCATGCGCATTTGATTTTTCCTTCCATAATAAAACGTGGAGATTTTCACTTACGCACTTGATAAAATATGTCATTGTGGAAAAACAATCATATAAACATAAATTTGTGAGATTAATAATTTGTCTCCGTAGCTAAGTATCTGCTTGGAATACATCTCAAAATTATGCGAGGAGTTTGGTATTATAAAGTCCACTGTATATCACACAAGAAGAAAGAAAACGGAACTTTTTGAATTTTTTGTGGAAGCATCTTAAACAACTTACATTGAAAGAAATGTTAAATAAAGTAAACAAATAAATATTAAGCTTTTTTTTTTTTTTTTTTGTAAATTTTGATACCCTTTACATCATAATTGTTCTTTATTTCATAAATTACGATTTTATATTTATAATTGTATAATTTCTGCATGCCATCTTACCAGATTTAAATTGATGATCTATTATCGGAAGAATTCCAAATCCGGAATCGCCGAGGTCCCAACCGGTCCGGATTTCAGACTTTGTACTGTATTTTATTTGAATATATTTCGCCAGAAAGCATGAGGTTACAAAACGTAATCTTTGAAATGTGATATGTAAAGAATAGCATAATATGTAAATAATAAATAATTTCTAATTTTATATCTATCGGTAAACCAAAGTTTTAATTTTACCTTAAAATTTTATAAATGAAATGCTTTTAAAAATTTTTAATTTGAAAAAATGTTCTTTATTAATTGCTAATTTTAAAATGTTTAGAACATAAAAATTTTAAAAATAAATAGCCTCATACACCAGAATGATGAACATTCCAGTAATTATAAGTAGCAACTAGCTCCTGGTTTTGATGGTACAGCTACAGCATACTTACTAACCTAAAAGAGAATGTGGGTTTAATTTTATTGAAAGTTTAGATATCTTATTGAAGATAATCATTTTCCCTTTGATGTTGCCAATTGTCATCATATGCTTCATATAAAGATGAAAATATGAGTGAGGCCTCTTGCAACAGATATTTAAATAGATATCAACCAAAGTTGCCTATCAGCAGATGAAAAAACTGCATTCAAATTCCATTTAAAAGTAAGGCTTCAAATTACCAGTTTGAAAAAAAAAATTTAACAAACTAGATTTCATTTCAAAACTGTTTCGAATAATGAATAGTAGTTCATAGGGATCAGATAGTATGTAAAGGGCAAGAGTTAATGCTATATGTTTAAAAGTAAATTTACAAAAAATATTAAGAATGAACTTTTCATTTGCCATTATTATTTATTGTGTTATATTTTTTTTAGTTCCATTTGCACTGCATTCCACTACCATTTATGTTTTTTGTCACATTTTGCATTAAGATACATGAGTGGAAATAAATATAATTTTTGTTCATTTTAGTCCAGTAAGTATTTTGATTACAGAGTGATTTTCCTGCAATACACATGGTATGTTTTTTTGGGACATAATATCCAAGACTGAAATCGTTTTCTTCTGTGATGAATCAAGGTAGACGATTTTAGGTCTAGTATACCATTTGAGCTTCTATTCTATATAAACAGAATGATCACAAGTTTGCAAACTTTATTCGAGATTGAAACTTAAGTTCTTCAGCACAACAACCATATCTGCTAATCACTTAACAGAAAAGCAACTGCAGATTTTATTAGAAAAAGTAATTTAATAGTACTAGCAGAATAACATGTCATCTTCATTGTTATCTTATAAATTGGTAGAGTGAAAGACGCTGCTTGGCATGTTTAGGTTGAGATTTAAATAAAAGTAAGAATAATATTATTAATTAATAATTGCAATTTTAACTGTGAATTATTTTTGCCTTAAAAAGATTGACTTAAATGTTAGAAACAAAGTACTTGCATAACTGATAGAAACTGCAAAAATGTGGTAGACTTTGCAAAACTTGAAATTAAATACTATAAGGAAGAAACAGAATGGTCAAATTAATAATGAAGAAACTTATTTCGTATGTCTTTTATAAGTTATGATGTTATGAAAAAGATAATAAATAAATTTTTAAAACGAGCAATATGGTAAGTGTTTTTTTTTTTTTTTTTTTTTTTCTCTTTCAAAATGTCTTTTAAGTGGCTAACCACAATAAATCAAATAAGTAATTGAATCTTAATCATTTTAAAATGTTTTGAAAGTGATTATCATGCTAAAACAAGGTAATTTTCATTCTTCATGAAGTTGTGAAATTAGTTAAATCAATATGTTAGACTAAATTAAAATTAATTTTTTAAATTTTATTCAGTATGTTCTTATATATATTGTGATTTAACAATTAATTATTTTCAGCTACTGCAGTAAAACCAGGTTTTTTACCTTTTTCATTTTTGCGAGGTTCTTTGTATGTAGTGACTAAAAGTTTTTAAGTATTTTGTACCCTGGAAGTTTTATTTTCAGACATTTATGTCAATTTTATTATTCTCTTTCCAGATTTTTACAGTTTTAATCAGAAACTGGCATGCATAATGGTTATTACATTGTATAAAACTTTAGTCTGTATTACAAATTAAAAATATAATTGCATATAAATTTCTTACATGCTAATAATCTAAAAGGAGCTAACTAAGAAATATATACAAATTTGATATAATAATCGTAAAAATGGAATTGATTATCAATTGTATCAAACATTAGGATTTTAAAAAAATGTGTCAAGTATAAATATTTACATATAAATTTAAATAAACTATCCAGTATATTTAATTCCAGCAAACTTTACATATTTGGCTATTCAATTTATTTAGAATTTTGCTTTTGAAATTGTTAGCAATCTCGCGTTATATCAGATAGATTATTAGTGTAAGGTTATTATTTTAAGAATTTTTTAATTTTTGCTTTTATATTTAATAAGATTTTTTTATACTTTCTGATTATCCATGCCATCATATGAAAAGTCTCAAACTCATTACTGACTTTGGAGAGCATTTGGAAACTTATTGGCAATTAATTTTTTTCCAAGCTAATGCAAAAATGTAGCTGCCATTTTTTAAATAACGGTGCACTGAAAAACAAGAGCAATCAATGAGTAAAATATAAAGAGTAAAAAACATCAGTACTAAAACTTTTCTCAAAAAAATAATCTGCACTGTTCTCTTCATATATAGGAGATTTCTTTTCACTTAAAAAACATGAGCTTGGTACTGTAGAATTTTGGCATTGGGCACCAAAAATAGACATGTTCTATTACATGTAAACTTGGGTTGCCATATAAGTACTTTTTGGTGATATAGCATAACTATTGAACATAACTATGACTCCATGTAACCATTTTGTAGCGTACTGCTTTGAGTCATAAGTACTTTTTGGGATTTTTCAGTGAGGTGTAGATAATCAGAAAATAATCCCCCCCTTTTTTTTTAATCTGTTCAAATGAATCTTTTTTTGTAATGACTGGTATTTGCTTAATTATGTTTTTCTTTTTGTGGAAAGTCATTTCAATTCTTAAGATCTACACTTAGTGAGATTAATAAGCATTTTTTCATGCATGTGTGCTTACTAATATTTAATGCATTGAATGAATAATTTATTACTAGTAATTAAATATGAGTCTTTAAAATATTATATTTAGATGAAAGAATGCTCATATATATTTTGATTTATAGATGAAAGTATGGATTTCAAAGCATTGGGAGAGTACTCAATTTCAACTGTCCTTCAAGAGGTATATATTTGTAAACATTTTTTATGCATGCATTACAGTTTAATTAATTTTCACTAATTTTTTCAGGTTGTGGTTAGTTTGAGAGATTCTGGTCTTGTTGAACCTGTAAAAGTGTATTGTAAATAAAGTTGCGATAAATGTAAAATAATAACTATGAGTCGGCTAAAAACTAATCAATACAGATTAGTAAATATTGCAGACAGCCATTTGAAAGATCAGTTAGCTCTTGCTGCTGGTGTATATAGGATCCACTAATAATACAGTATTGTTTGATATGAATTAAAATATATGCAATGCTATGGGTGAGAAGTTATTTAAAAGTCAAAAACTAAAAATTATACTACACAGGTTACAGTGATATTGATATTACAATTACAATCTAATGACCTATTGAAGGTGTGAAAACTATCTGGTAAATGTTAAATTACCATTACTCATATATTATATCAGTTGTGAAACATTATGTCTGGGACCATATAAAGCCTTTATTATTATTGGAATGTGCAGGATTGTTTCTTGCAGAGTGAGCTGTACGAGGCATGTTTTTTATATAAATACCATTCTGATGCAATATAAACACAAGGACAACATTTTTTTATGTAAAAGCTTGGGTCTTAATTTACTTTTTATTTTTTTAATACAATTTCCACTTATATTAAAGCTTTTATCCTGTTATATGACCTGCATCTGAATACCATCTCCATAGAAATCTGAACCTGATTTGATAACCATTCTTGGTACTCGGTGTGAGCTCAACTTCTTGTGATTTAAATGTTCTGTTACATTTTCATACAAAGTTCTTGAATTCTTTCATACAGAGTTCTTGAGACTAAGGAACATCATTAGATAATGATGAAATTGTTAAGTATCTGCTTTCTTGAACTTTTTTATCAGCTTTATGCACCAAGTCAGGACCCAACAGCAGTTGAGCAGTAAAGTCACTGAACAATGGTCAGTCCAGGGCTCAAATCCTGGCAAATAGGTTGTCTGCATGCTATTTCTGTAGTTTTTCCCATGTATGTGAGTTTCCCTTAGAAAGCCTTCAACAAAGACATCCCTCCCATCACGCAGATAGCCCTTGAGTATTTTGCCATAATTAAACCAACCAAACCATCTGCAACAGGTCATCATGCTTTATAATTTCATCAATATCTATGAAGTTTCCTTAAGTTTCAAGATTTCTTTTACATGAAATAATGACAGAATGCTTTTTTTTATCAAAAGTTGTGCTCTTGCTGGATACCGAACAGTCAATCAAATCAATGACAGTCAAATCAGAGGGCAGATTCAAATGAAGGTGGGGTTCAAAAGCTGGTTGTACAATGTGATAAATGGATGTAGATGGAAGTTATGTTGAAAAGTAGTTGAAAGCCCAAGCTTTCATGTAAAAATAAAATTAAAAAAATTATCCTTGTTTTAATTCAGTATTAGATTGATACTTAAAATCATGCTTGATAGATTTTTCATTTCTGCTTAGACATTGTCAATAATTCTTTGCTGTGTTTTTCAGCATGTTGAGGAAATTATTGGGATAAATGCATATGTTTACCGACATGTATTTGTCTCATTCATAAATCAATGTCTATGAAGGAATTGCTGGTATGGGAGAACTAAACTAACCTTCTCAGATTTTAATCTAACTGAATTCCTATGAGATGAGTAATATGAGCCCAACGAGTTTATTCAAAATCAGTACATAATCAGTTGGCTGCTTTAAAAAAGAAATAGTGTCAGATTCTGAAATAACTTTCCAGAAACTCATGAAAAGATTTTGCTATTGGTAAAGGCTGCAATAGCAGCTAAGTTTAAATAAATTATTTCAATTATTTGTTATGCAACCTAAAAGTTTCATTAAATATCTACCTTTTCAAGCATCTCAAAACGTAAAACAAGGTGGTACATGTGTGATCATAAAATCATGCTTTTCTCCTTTAATTTATTCATGTCATGTGTCATAAATTGGTATTACCATGAACATTCTCTATATTTACTTATGCTTCATTTGATGGGAATGTTATGCAAAAATATTTAAATTTCTCTTTGATATAGTCTTTGTCTTCTGCTTGTCATTTTGATTTGTTTTATTTCTGTATATACATATGTATATCTCTGTCTGGATTTATAAAAATATTGATCATCATGTAGTAGAATACATCAATTGTTAATAATTTTGAGTTTACAAAATTATAACAGTATTAGTTTCTTACTTTTGAAACTTTTTGCTGTTCAGAACTATTTTTATAATATTTTCAACATTATCCTTCAACATTATATTATTAAAGTTCTCAGAATTTTTTAACCCCTCGTGAACATGGTTTTGTAGCGATATCTGAGAGATAGTATTATATACCTTAATAGGATTTTTCACATGGTCACATTCATCATGGTAATGGCATCCCCTTGTCCTAAACCTTGTCCTTACAATTCCCCTTTAGCGCTACTGTAAAATTTCATTAAAATTAGTTTATTTTACTTTTAAAAATAATAATTTATAATATTTTCTGTAATGATTTAAAACTTACTTGTGTATATGAACTTAAAATAAAAAATAATAAATCGTATCAAACTATGATATTTTTCAAAGCAAGACTTAATACATAATGCAGGCTATGATACACATGTTTTGCACAGATACCATATTTCTTGTTGAATTTGGTGGAAATTACACATGAAAGAGTTCCATGTTCCATCACACATGTGTTGCTTTAGTTTAATGCTGCACATATTGTGTCCATGTAAAGTTGTCCTTCTATTCATGACATATCTGAAGACTTACGGTGCGTGAAATAATTTCAGGGAACTGTATCCTTGCATTCTCTAGAATCTAGTAACAGGCATACGATTTCTTTTTGAAACTAGATCTAAGGTTGCTTTCCACTTTGGTATACAAACCATTGGAGTTAAATTGCAGCATTCAAATCTTGAAGCACAATTTTTTTATACCATTTTAGTGATTTCTGCAGTGGTGACTAGCAGGAAAGCAGTCGGATTTTTGCAATGGTGACTAGTAGGAAAGCTGCTTAGTATAGGAATGGTTCGATATAGTAGGGTTCCTCATAAAAGCTTCCCTCGTGCAATCAACATCCTCATTTGACATCAATGGTCTACCAGTACCTTTCCTATGTTCCACATTTCGCAAGCCTTTTAAATTGTTGGCACCAGCATTTAATAGAGTCCTTACTTGGAAGATGATGATTTTAGATTTTAGTTTTCTAAAAAAAGTCTCTGAACAGTTACAGTGGATTTACATTTATGGAACCACAAAACGCACATTGCTTTTTCCTATATGGTAGCCATTTTGATCGCTATTTCAAGTGAGAGAATTCAAGTGGATTGCTTCTCAAACCATGTGGTAGCCAGCTGGTATCTTTGATAGAAGCAATTATCCTGCTGCTACACTTCATTGTCATTTGGATGGCAGAAAAGCATGAAGATATATGTGATGACCTAGATAAATATGTACTGAGATGCAGGAAGAATGCGTAGTACAAGTACCAAAGGTCCCAACCATTGCAAGAAAAAATACCCCAGACCATAACTAAGCCACTATGACCATATACAAGTACCAAAGGTCCCAATCATTGCAAGGAAAAATACCCCAAACCATAACAAAGCCACTATGACCATACACAGTTCCGTGCCTGGTATACTGGATCCATGGCTTCATGAGGCTAGGGCCATCTTAGCCTACCATTAGCCAAGGTCAAGTCTCAGAGGCCCTAATACTTGCTTCCAGTCATCAGTGGTTCAGTCACAGTGTTCTGTGATACAGAATAGTATGCATTAAGAAATGATGGTGTTGAGAGTCTGGCTGCTGAAGCACTGCACAGTTCCTCAGCTGGCTGTCCATCTGAAACCCTTGTTCAGTTGAGAATTCACCAGAGCCAAGATTTGATTTGCTGGTTATATGTGATATGGTTGATTCAAGGCTACTTTTACCTTGTAGCTTGCCTGATTATTGTTTCTTTTGGTGCTGTCTGTGTGCTCTCGCCATATTCCTTATGCTGCCAAATAAGAAAATCAATGAATGAAGAAATGAAGCAATAGTGTCACAATATTAAAGAAATTAAAAGAGAATTTAAGCAGAGTTCATTACCATTGTAGCTCAGCTGGAGATATTTTATACATTTTTAGACAATACAAAGTCCAGGATCTGTAATCATTTGGACCTCAGCAATTTTGGAAATTTCTGGATTTTAAATCAACTTAAAATATACGCTGCTAGCCATCCAAAATGCAACATGAAGAAGGACAAGAGATATCGAAACCAAATTTAATTAAATACAGCCTGAAATACAGCCTTTTTTTTATCCAAGGAAGAGGAGAAAATCAGCACTGAGTGAAAGAGGCTTTGGATCCACTGTGTGGGGAATGGCAGTGCATCTCCCTCGTAATTCACCAGACATGTTTGGTGGGTGATAGATCTGGAGAAAAGGCAGACCGGTTAACAGTACAGTATGGTGGGCTAAGATGAAATCTTGAACTTCATGTGTAGTCGCATATTATCCTATTGAAGTGTGGCTGCAGACAAGCTCTGAAGGAAAAGAAGGAGAATAGGCTGCAAAACCTCAGAGATATAGCATTGGCTGGTAAATGTATTGATAATATGTACTGGGAGTTCAGGATTGGAATCCAATACCAGCCCACACCATTATATTGGGTGCAGTTCCAGTATGATGATGCATAACATAGTCAAGCAGCCTTTCTCCACAGTGTCTCCAAACTCTTAATCCAACCATTGTAGTACTACAGGCAGAAGTGTGATATGTCCGAAAAGCTGTAGCAGACAGTCTATTTAACTGTAAAAGGTGTCACATTGTTCATACAGACATCAGTTGCTATGTTACAGACTGCATTCGTTGTGTTACGGTTGTGGATATGGCTGTATGCACCATCGGTACTATGCACACAACATGTCATAGGTGTTCTTTACATCCAGAGATTGCATGAAGCTTCCTAATAGTATGTACTTAACACTCATTATTCTTGTAATGAATTTTCACATTAACTGTTCCTTCGTGTAGTCGACTAAGCTGCAGTGAAGAGTGATAAAATGCAGGTATTACCAGGTGAAATCAAACTCAACATTCTTAAATTGTGAAATTAATCTGTTCTAAAAAACTTTTAAAAAAAACTATGTACCATTTTATTTAGTGTTTTAAAAACTATTTACCATTTTCTAGAAATGAAGCATTTTTTCAGATGTATTAAATCAGTCCTTTTCTTGTGATAATCTATATTTTAATCTACTCTTTTCTGTGTTGAAAGTGCAAGGAAAACGAAATGTGGAACAGTGTTTAAACCATTAACATGAAGTTTGTGTGCATGTTATGTGGAAAGGAAGACATTAAAAGTAAAGTAAGAGAAGGTAGAGAAAGGGGAAAAAAACCTGTTGACGGTAGATCAATGATTTATTTTAGAGACAGAAATATATCATCAAAACAAGTTTAATTGGGTATTATTGTTACATCTTGGTTTTCTTGGTGGTGTATCAAAGTTATTTTTGCTTAATTTCAACTATCAGAGGGCTTGCAAGTTTCAGTTTTTAGTTATTCATGATATTCTTTCTGAACTCTCTAAACTTATAAAAAATTTATTATTATGAAAATAACTTTTCCCTATATTTTAGGAATGACAGCCAATTTATAGTAAAAATCTGTTTATTTTGTGCTGTGATTGTAATTTGTATGTTTATTTTTTTAGAATCTTCGAACATCACTAATTGATGTTGATGCTACAGAAGATGATCAGAAAAGAATAAGTGGTGGATGGATGTAAGTATATATTTAAAATATTTGAGTTGTTTCCTTCCTGAAAAATCTGTGTGTAAATATAATTGCGTCACCAAAGTGGTAACATTTTTATCAATGTTTTGTAATTATAAAACATAACAATAATGATATGGTAGTCTTATGGGTAATATTATAAACATTGCAGAGAGTGGATGAGCAGTAAAGAGAAAAATACCAAAAATCAATTTTGTAACTTTTTGAACAACGTTTCAGAGCATTAAGAATTTTCCCCACTTCATTCAACTGAACATTTTTAAGACTGTTATTATAAAATATGTTATTTTTTATATCAAAATGATTTATTTTAGGAGAATCAGTGCAACAGTCCTAATTAAATCTGTCAAGAAACAAACTAATTAGCTACACATTCTGTAAATTTTGCAATTTTAGTATCTGAGTATGTGATGTGTTAAACTTTTCACTGCTTGTGCCACATGTTCTGCTTACTGGCCATAAATTTTTTAAACTAATGGCCAGGTAACATGATATGTAAGTCATTAAAATATGCAGCAGTTTAATGTTATTTAATAATAAATAGTCTCCTGTTTAGACAATGTTATGGCTAATTCTCTGCAGTGTGTTGTTCTGAAAGTATGATTGGTTTAACTCTTTTTACTTTTGGTTCTTCCCACCCCTTCCAAAAAATATTGATTATTTTTTTCTACATAAACAAGATATAAATTCAACAGGAAAAAAATTTAAAATGAACTGAACATAGCAAGTAAATTCAGCTTTCATTATATAAAGTGTCAAAAAAATATCATGAGTGATGTCTAAAAAATATTCTAATGAATATTTAAATCTGATTGGCAGTATCAACTTACAAATCAAAAATAAAGTTTTTTTGTTATTCTACTGCCAGTTTCAGTTTAAAAAATTGTAACTTAGGGGGCAAAATTTAAAAATAAAAAATAAATAAATAAATAAATAAATAAAATTAGTTGAGTGTGTACATCAATAACATTCCTGTTATTAAAATGTTTCCTCTCATTCTTGTGTTGATTCTAAATGTGACAGTGGAAAACTACACTTTAACTTCTCACCGCTTGCATGCCAACCATATATTTTGTGATGAATATTGACCCTCTAAAGTTTTGTTCACTTGTCATTAGCTAGATCTGGCCCTCTACTTCTTTTTACCAGGCCCTAATCTGTTTTATTCAAGTTTTTCTGATTCATGGTTGATGAAAACATAGTGTATTCTTCTAATTCACATTAAAATGATGTCATATGGCTTGCATAAAGACATGTTAAGAAATGTCATGTGACCCTGTTATCCCCCAGAATCACTTTCTCAGTTTGACTAACAGCATATATGAACGAAAACAGAAAAGAAACATGCCAAATGAAACATAAAAACAAGTGAAAATAAGCACACAACAACCTTGAGCTTGGCATAGATTTCTGTAGAAGATCTCCAAGATCTTGACATAAATCTACGCCAAGCTCAAAGTTGTTGTGCTATTAACTTAATGTATATGAATGTATTCTAACGTGTTATTTTAGTATTGTATTATGTTCAGTTCCTGAGCTGATGTTATATTCTGTCAAGTACCTATCTTAGTGTTGTGTTCTTTTCAGTATCTGTGGTCTAGAAGACAGTTTTTTTTTTTTAATAGTCTTAAATATTTCTTAAATTTGGGACAGTGTCAGAGATTATGAAAAAAAAGATTGATGTAGAGAATTGTTAAATTCAAGGTATCTGAATGGAAAATTATTATTTTATTCTGAATAAAAGTTTGCCTGCATATTTTGCTACACAGTGAATCCATATTAATCAGCAAAGAATGCAATTTTCATTTGAGGCATATGAATACCTAAAAATTGATAGACAATTATGAAAAGATGAAATACAGATGTTAAAGAAAAGCTTGAATTCTCAGCAACAAATGTTCAGTAACCAGCATTGTGATAAGTGAAAAAAATCATCAAGCATTCTAAATCATTTTTGAAGGACAATTTATTACAAGATGTATACTTGATGTTGTAAGTGTAATGTATCTGCAAACGAAAAAAAGACTTTGAGAATGTTTGGTGAGATGTGTCATTGTTTAATGGGTAATATAATAAAAAGAATTAAAAGAAATAACTGAAAATATTTTCAATTGCTTTGGATGACAGCACTCTATGCTTGCAGTAGGGTGCAATTATCAATATTTATTTGCAGAACTGATGTTTATTTCAACATCACAGATGTTGTGTGTCACAGATCACACAACATCACAACATCACATATGATGTTTATTTCATCATCACATTTCAACAGCACTTTTGCCATAAGGAGAAATTACTGGTAAGATTTAGAAAAAAATCTTCCAAGAGAATTGGTCCTAAATGGAAGCAGTTTCAATAGTTGGTACATGGAAGGAATTTACTGGAATACCTCATAAAAGAGGAAGGAACTATAAATTCATCTGGGAAATATAACAAATTTTCATTCATTTATCCACCAGCAAAATCTGGATGCCAAATCAATGAAATTAAAAAGTGTTTTTGAAGTTGTAATAGCCAGTATTGAAGTTATTAAATCACATGCACAATCGCAACCAATTTGAGGAGTATTTGCAAATATATTTTCAGATTATGAAGGTATACCTTAATGTTGTGAAGCGGAGTGGTTAAGTAAAGGTAAAATATTAAAATGGCTTTATGATATGAAACGAGACATTCCAGATTTTATGGATATAAAAGAAAACACAATTAACCAAGTGAAACATGATAAATCGTTATGTAATTTAGCATTTCTTTTTGATGTCACCAGAAAACTTAGACAAGAGGTTCATGAACTTCATGGATATGTTAAAGCTTTTTATAATAAATTAAGAATGCTGGAAAGTCAGATAAGTGCTAAAAAGTATATTTTCCTATTCTGCAGCTCATAAAACTCTTATAATTGTCATAGAGATGAACCGAAGGTAGTAATCCATATATGCTATATTTGCTCATCTAATTGCTGCTGATTTAAATAAAACTCCAGAAAACTTACTGATAGAAGTTGCTGAGCTCCAAATAGATTTAGTACTAAATTCACAGTTCAATACAATTGCTGTGATAGAATTTAATAAAGTTTATTTGAAAAAAGGCAAATTATGAATTTACATGCATTGTCAAGAAAAACCATTTGCCTCTTTAGCAGCACATGTATGTGTGACCAGTTTCTTTTTTGAGGATGAATTGCAACAAATCAAAAATTTGGACAAGAATAATGAACAGAAACCTTGAAAATTCCATGTGATTATTATCTTAAACAATAATGTCAGTATTCATAGTGTCTTAGTTCAAGTTAAAGGCCATTAAATTGTTATATTATTTATTATATTTAAAATGTATGCAAAACTTTATATTAAAGCGTTATATTATAGATGCACTCTTTTGCAAAAAAAATTTGAAGCACCAAAAAGGAATTTTGCGATTGTGACAAAATTTGCTATGCAAAAACATCTTGATTGAACATGCAAATTATCAAAGTTTCAAGGCAAATGAACAGAAATTGCAATCATAGCGCACATTTCTAGTGTGCAATTCGCAAAGTATAAAACCAGTAACAAAGGAAGAAAATTTATCTTTGTAATTCCATATAGAAGCAACTAAAGATGCCATTACAACGATATCAAAGACCTTAAAGATAACTAAACAACTTCGAACAGGGTCACATTGTAGGGTTGCATGAAGCTGGGTGGTCATTACTGAGCAATAGGCCGCCACCTGCAGCGTACAGACACTGCTGTGCAAAGATGATGGCAGCAATGGTTACTACAAGGAAATTGCCGATGAAATAAACGCTCTGGAAGGCCAAGGGGCATAAGTGCGAGGCAAGATAGGATGATTGATTGCCAGGCCCGAACCACCCCCAACGGTATCATTGTCGACTATTCAACACACTACAGCCACATCTATACCTCCCGTGGTACCATCCACCATCTCACAGCACTTGTCTGAGGTGGTGTTACGTTCACAGAGGCCTTTAAGATGTTTGCCTTTGACCCCACAACATCGGCGAAATCATCTGGAGTGGTGTTGCAGCCGATCATCATGGCTGCTATTAGACTGGCATCGTATAGTGTTCAGCGATAAATCCCACTTTACTCTTGAAGCAGATGACCACCGTGTTCGTGTCTGGAGAGGATGGAGCAAGCGGTCCCAATCAGCCTTTGTTTTACAAAGGCATATAGCCATAACCCTTGGCGTCATGGTGTGGGGTGCTATTTCTTATGACAGCAGGCCATCTTTAAATCATCCTCCATACATCTTTAACACCTCAACGATATGTTGATATCATCCTGCGGCCGGTTGCATTATCTTTCATGGCACATCATCCTGGGGCAATTTTCTAACAAGATAATGCCCGGCTACATACCACTCGCATATCTCTGGACTGTCTCCATGTGCTTGATACTCTTTCTTGGTCAGCAAGGTCACCAGACCTTTCACCAATCGAGCATGTTTAGGACATGGTAGGCCACCAGATTCAGGCACCACAAAATATTGCAGATCTGGAGCGACAGCTGATGAATGCCTGGCAGAATGTGTCATAGGATGACATTAGGAACCTCTACCACTCCTTGCTTCGATGAATTTAAGCACGCATTGCCGCCAGGGGCAGTTCGACGAACTACTAATTTGAACACTGAATGGGTGATTGAGAACCATGAACAGGTACTATGACCTTGATTTTTTAAATCATTTTATTATCTGTGTATGAGATATTCAACTTCCATATATTCAGTTTCATCAAAAATACCACTTCCTTCATGGTGCTTCAATTTTTTTGCAAAAAAGTGTAAATAAAATATTAAATGGCAACTTGTTTTACTTCATTTAATTTATTTTATTTAATAATTTGGTGTGGCCTTTAGCTCAGACACAGAATGATAATTTGGCCCCAAACTGAAAAGGATTCCTCATGTCTGGTTGAATCTAGTTAAACACAGTGAAGGGAATGCAGTCATATGATAGATAATATTTTTTCCTATTAATCATTTGCTATAATTCCTTGATGAATTTATACCTTCATAAATGTTATGTTGCTATAAAAAATACCCAGATAAGTGAATTGTAAACAAAGAATCAACACTAAAAAAAAAATTGAATTGCATTTATCAGTATAACTTATTTTTTTATTCATAACCATCATATCAATGTGTTTCTTATTTATTATGTTATATATTAAATTAGCTGCTTCTTTTGCTAATTATTTAAAGGTTTACGAAGCAGAATTTTAATCCAAACTCAAATCAAATATTTATTAAAACTGTAATTCACATCATGTGTTTTACTGTTTTGGGTTGATGTATTTTGTTGTAATTTTTTTTAATTCCATTTATTATTTTCCAGGTACAAGGAAACAAATAAAGACATTTCTGTTTTTAAGAAGATCACATCCTTTGATTCTTGTGTTGTCATGAGGTATATTAATTTCAAATATCTCTTTATGTGAGAGAGAATTGTACAAACATGCATTTGCCTAACTATTGAAGGTGTTAACATACAAAAAACTGTGAATTTATAGGCATTTTTACAAGGGAGGAAATGATTTATATATTAGGTAGTTAAATATAATCTACACAAAAGGTAATTAAATCCTTTACTGTAATAAATTTAAGCATAAAAAATTTACTGTAATAAATAATTGAAGTAAAACTATGTAAATGCATTTTCCTAATTTAAGATATAGGGGAAAAAATATATAAGATAGGTATTATTTCCAAAAGAATGTATTAAGGTAAAGTCAATACAGTACAAAGTATAACGGACAATATAAGCTAGGCTAAAATTATCTAAGGTATTTCAGTTAATGTTGCAGATTGCGCTGTTCCTTAATCTTCTAATTGGATCCGGCTTATTATTTTTTGCAGACTGTTAGAGCAATTTTATAAAAATTAAGCTTGAATTTTCAATTATGTCAAAAAGAGTTTCCAATTCTGGAGCTGTCAAAGGATCTACAAAGCGAAAGCATGTTTTGATGTCCATTAAACAAAAAGTAGAATTGCTGCAAAAAATGAATAAAGGCCTATCCGTCTCAAAATTATGCGAGAAATATGGCATTGGAAAGTCCAACTATATATGACACAAAAATGAACTTTTTGAATTTTTTGTTTCATCTTTTGGAATGCTGTTTAAATCTATGTTATAGTTTTCTGAATCTCTTCAGTGCTATTAAAACAATCACTTTTGAGATGAAACTTCATTTTAAAGGGAAAAAAAATAGTTTATAGATCCAAATCTGGAAAAGAGTAGGAGTGGTTGAGAATTATGACATTTTGCTTTCTTAGAAATATTTTCATCAGAATACAATGCTGTGACCGCATATTGTCATTCAGCAAAAAGCAGTTTTATATGATTGAACCTTTTTTAGGCCTAACATGCTGAATTCTTTACATCTTTACAAAATATGGGATTCTCTGACTGTCCTGCAGGAGCTGTCCTTGTGAATTGTCCTTTTCCAGTCAAAAAAGTTCAGTAGCACATTCTTTACTCAAAATTTTTTAAACCAAATTTTCTATGGCCAATAACCCTTCCCCAGTCCTAGCAGATAATTGTTGGTTTGTCTCAGCACCAGTTTTTTTATTATTATTATTATTATTTATTTATTTATTTATTTTATCTTAAGTCATGATTTGTTTGAAAAATCTGCCATTTGGATCAAATAATGATTGCAGAAACTTGATGTTTTCTCTGTTCTGTATTCAATACATAAGAAATAAAATCAGAACAATGTTTCCTCCCACACGCCCCCAAGATTTTTCATTACAATTTTATAAATAGTGTTTATATTTATATTAGCTATCATGTAGGCTGGCATGCATGGAGTACGATAAATTTTCAAAAAAGTTAGTATTCAGTGATGAATCAACATTTTACATTTATGGATTAGTAAATATGCATAACATGAGAATTGGGTATACTGAACATCCACATGCACCAGTGCAATACTTCTAAGGTTAATGTGTTTTGTGTAGTATCTTATTAAACTATTTACAGTTTGTACTTTTTTCTGAAACCACTCTTAGAGGAACCACAGCTACAGAAGATATGCCTAGTTCTGTTCTGCAGCAGGATGGTACACCACATTTTATGATTGAAATGCAGAGCTACCTCAATAAAATGTTACCACAATGGTTGATTGATCCTGTATCTACTGCAGACAATGCACTTTTGCCTTGGCTGCCATGATCCCCAGAAATCACCCCATGCGATTTTTTCCTGTGGTGGTTTGTAAAAGATTGCATGTATGTACAAGCAGGTCCAACAAGCATGACTGCTTTGAAAGCTCATATTATGGCTGCTATTGCCAGCATAGATACAGAAATGCTGCATAAAGTTTGTCAAGAATTATATTTCAGACTTGATGCATGCCATAGAACAATAGGAGCATATATCGAACATCTGTGAGGAATACACTCAAAACATGCTTATGTTACCTTATTATACCTGTATGCACATTTTTAATGAATACATTTATTACATTGTACGTAGCGCACATATGAAATTGGGGCATTCATTTTTAACTTGTCCTATAGTATAGTTGCTAGCTCTCAAAGTTTTTCATCACATATAATCTCTAGTTTTTAATTTTTAACCTTTATTTAATGAAAGTACTCTTCAGCAATAAGCAAAATTTATTCAGTTAATGAAACTTAAATTATGCAAATTTCATCCCCTTACATCTCTCTAGTGATCTTCATAATTTTTCTTATTCAATTTTATTTGATCTGAATTCTCCTAGTGTGCTATAGACATTTGTAGAACTTTATATGAAGATTCAACTAATCTTTAGTCAACAATTTTGTTTTACATCAATTTATGGTACAATACTAAGTTTATTCATTTATTTCCATCATGCTTAAAAGTACTTTGATAAATTAAAGCTGTTCTTCTGTACTTGAAAAAAATTACAAAATGAAATTGGTCAAAGAATATAAAATTTAGAATATGTAATCAAATACTAATATATTGTTACTTGCATACAGTTTTGCAATATATTAAATGCACACAGAAATTATGATAGCTTGATAAAATTTATTTTACCAAAATAAACACTTTACAGTTCTGGAACTTCCTACAAAAATACTTATACAGTTCTTCACAGTATCCCAGAGCACAATCAGAAATTACACTTCAAACTGCTAAGAACATTAAACACAAAGCACATCTGAAAGGGCAAAGCTTCTACGCAGATATCTCAATACTCTGAACTCATGCTGAACTAAACAAGTGCTACTGAGAAATTGATGCTGTTCCTACTCTTGTATAATTTCCCCCCGAATGCTGAGAAATCTCTAGTACCTTCCACTTCTCGAAATTACTGTATGACATATGAGGGCTGGATACTGTTAAAGTACACATATAGATTAGTTATATTCATTTAATTGCAGTCATGGTTACAGTTATATGACCAAAATGTCACCAAGATTGGCAATTTCTTGTCAAATCTGTGACAAAAATTAATCTCCAAAACCGCCACCAGCTTGGCAATCTCTTGCCAATTTAGCACGATAGTCTTTTAGAACTTTTTATCTCCAGCGCACTGAACTGTCTATGGGAAATTCTCAAGATAAGCTCATTTTAAATTTATTTTGCAATATTGCTGTTGAACTGAATTTTACGGTTTAAGTGCAAAGAACATGATATTTAATAAATAAAGGTAACACACAAAACATTAAAAAAGAGAATTCTTGGACTTAATTTAAAATCTGAAACCTTTCAATCCCCCCCAAAGTATTTTTAAAGAAAGAAAGAAAACCTTAGTTCTGTGTAAAATCTGCTTTGAAAAACAAATGCCGAAGTCACTATCAGAAAAATTTGCATCGAAATCTTAACATGATTAATGTTGTCTGTAACAGTATTTATGTAAATGTTCTTAAAAATTTTGAATGGTGAAATGTATTGATAATTTCTATCATATAAGGATGCATTTGTTTTTCTCCTTGACTAATTGAACTCTGATTTATTCATGTATATTGGTATCCAAAATGGCACAAGTTATTGAATTGTTGAATGCTATTGATATAATCAGTTGATTTATTAAATACAATGATACAGTACTTAGATTATTTAGATAGTAATTGAATGTCTTTTTTTCACCAACTTAAAAAAGGTGTGCACTATATGTCTCATGATTCTCTGCAAACTATTCATTGATATTTAGTTAACATCATACTTTTTATTATACTTTGCAGTATTAATACAAGCTTTTCAAGTACACATTGAACAATTAATACCTTCATGTCCCAGCATTCCCTTTCATATTCTGTTGCATTAATCTGAATATTAATTTTGTATGTAGAAGGGCTGTTTTATATTATGCTATAAGTGTACTATTTATTACATTTGAGTTACATTTTTTTCTAGCTACTTGTGTAAAGGGATTATAGCTTCACCTCAGAATGTGGTTTGGAGAACTCTTTGTAATCCTCTAACACGCTTCATGTATGATGATACTGCAAAAGTAAGTATAACTTAAACAGAATGACTAAATGATTTTAGAAATATTTCTTTTGCTTGCAACTTGGTGTTAAATGTCCTGTAACTTGTGGCTCCTTATGATTTAAGAAACTTGTCTAACATAATCGGTGTATACTGGTATTTTAAATCTCTAAAAAATTTGTAATTTAAAAAACTGTATTTTAGAAAAGAGGTACTTGTTTATAATGTTTGAAATTAGTGTTCCTTTTCAAAATGACTTTGTGTATTTAAAATGAAATTTTCTCTCTGGTCTTTTATACCAAATTTAGATTAAGATGTTTATTGTTTTTGGCACTAATAATTTTTTTGAAAAATCAGCAGTACTTTACAGTACTTTTCTGGTACTTGCAGTACCAGAAACTTTTATATTAGACTAATTTTAATGAAAACTGGTTTTTTATCATCTGAATGTAACTTAAATTTAGATAATGTTGTCTGAAAAAATAGATCATTCTTGTCAGTTATAAAGAGGTTATCACGTCTAGTGGCACATGCGGCTAGGTTGGACATTTCCAAAAAAATGAGATTCTAGTAGCATTGGTTTAAACAGGAGGGTTCTGAGAGAAACTAGCATGACTGGAGGTGATGTTCCATCTAGCCGTGGAAACAATGGCTAAGCTTTGCTGAAAATGTTTCGCTTGTAGCTTTGTACTGCGGAGAGATCAACCAATCAATTCTGCTTCTGAAGGATCGTGGGTAATTTCTAGTATGGCTATGTGTGTAGTTTGGCGTCACGGATGATAGAAATGGAAGCCGATTTTATTGAAGAAACATGAAAAAATGTATATTTGTATGCTGTGTTTTTATAATATAACTGTCTAAGTCATTTTTAAAATGTTTATATACTGATTAAATTTATAATCATGGAAATTTCAGAGTAGATAGTATTTTAGGACATTTTTGTGATTTTGATGCTTTCTTTACTAATTTTTCGTCTCCAAAAGTATGCTAAATTTGTTATATTTCATATTGAGCCATCATGTGCTGTTGTAGAAATATTATCATTATTATATAGTAATAGAATTTTTTTACTAATTGTAAGGTGATTAATTTTTTTAAATCTGTTTATATATGCAGAACTTAACTTTTTTACTAACTACTTTTCATTTAAATTGTGTATTGCATAATCAACGACATACTGTAAACAAAATAAAAGGTGCATAAAAAGGAAAGCATAGCTTATGTAATAATGAGAATGCTCATTAAATTTGTATGTTATTATTTTTATGTTATTAATAAAATATTTTTTAAATTAGAAGAAGTACATTAGAAATTATACTTTTATTGTAAATACTGCATATTGAAATATCTGAAGTATATAGATTTATTATTATCCATGTTGAAAAACATTTGTATATACATTCACTTGTAAATGCTACATATTGAAACATCTGAAATGTATGGGTTTATTATTAGGCATGATGAAAAACATTTGTATATGCATTCATTAATATAAATCTTATTCATTGCATTAATCCTAATAAACATCCATCAACAACTTCTAAACCATCATCTCTCTCTCTCTCTCTCTATATATATATATATATGCAGAGAGAGATGAAACTACATATACATATAGATTAATATATATATGTCATGAGAGCGAAATTTTTTAAGCACTGATATAAGAACACCTAGATGTAGAAGCATAGCATTGTTGTTTAGCATAGATACTTAATGCTTTAGAGCGTTGACCATTTTGAAGAAGTAGCAGCCCAGCTGGATTTAATTCCATATTTATTTTAATTCACATTTGTGGCCACAATTCACTTGGCACTCCAATTGTGCCTATTTCCCAGCTTCCATCTCTTCTTTAATGAACTTTTGGCCCACATCCATCTATTCTTTAATGACGTTTATGGCTCCTTCCATCTGTTCTTGGAATGCAGCAATGTCACCAGCTGTCTTAGTTGCTCATATTTCACTCTTGTCACTGGTATTCAACCCCGGTTCTGACAGCAAAAATTGTTAGGTGCGTATGAGTTCATAATGGATTGAATGCATACAGAACCATTGATAGCTTGATAAAAATTTATTTTCCCAAAAGAAGAACTTCACAATTCTAGAACTTTTCACAAAAGTACTCATGCAGCTGTTCTCAGTATGACAGTGCACAATCAGTAGTAACCACTTCAAACTACTAAAAAGTGTTAAGCAAAAGACAATATAAAAAGGCATAAATGTATAAGTTCACATGGTGATCTCTCAACTAAACTGGTAACTGAAGCTTTTTTCAGTCTTACAGTTTTCTCCAAACCTAACCTTTGATTTGTTGAAACTCCTGGAAGGCATATACAATTACAGTTATATAGGGATTAGACAAAAATTTCGCCAAATGGCTGCCAGGTTTATCAACTTTTGGTGATTTGTTGAAAAACATTATTCACCAAAACTATCACCCATTTGGCACAGCCTTTTTCATAAATATTAAGTAGGCTTGTCCCTATAACCTTATCTTTTGATGAAGCTTTATGTTCACCAGACCTTTCATGTTACATTATACAAGTATACTACAGTTTACATATAATATCTCTAAAATTATTTATGTACAAAACTCATAATAATATGTACAGTACAAAGTCTTTAATCCAGACATCCATAATCCGGAATGATCTATAATCCGGACCTCAAAGATACAAACTTTCTGTGCATGCATGTTTAATGTATAACGGACGGTATAAACTAGGCTGAAATTATCTATTTCAGTTAATGTTGCAGATTGCATTGTTCGTTAATCTTCTAATTAGATCTGGCTTATTATTTTTTGCAGACTGTTAGAGCAATTTTATAAAAAGTAAGCTTTAACTTTCGATTATGTCAAAAAGAGTTTCCAATTCTGGTGTTGCCGAAGGATCTACAAAGCGAAAGCATATTTCAATGTCCATCAAACAAAAAGTGGAATTGCTGCAAAAAAAAAAAAAAAAAAAAAAAAAGGATAAATGTATATCCTTTGTTTCTCTAACCATTCCGAAATCTGTTTATCAATTTCACGCTGCTCTGCAAGGGGGGGGGGGAACATCGGGGCGCACAGTGAATTGTAAGTTGATCTTTCAGCACTATCCTCATCTTTAGGGCAGATACTTTTATTTTATTCAGCTTATAATTCCTTACTCAATATAGAATTTCATCTCAATGTACTCCATCTTTGATATGATTTAAATCAAATTCCTTATTGTCATTATAAATATCATGAATACGCATCAAATAGTTTTCTGGTTGCAATTTTCTAATTTTGACTATGCGTAATGTGTGCTTTATGCATGCGCGTATTGAAAGAAATGTTTAATAAAGTAAACAAATTAAATATTAAGCTATTTTTTGTAAATTTTGATACCCTTTAGATCATAATTGCTTTTTATTTCATAAATTACAGTTTCATATTTTTAATTTTATAATTTCTGCATGCCATCTTACCAGATTTAAATTGATTATCTATAATCCGGAAAAAAACCTAATCTGGAATCGCCAAAGTCCCGATGAGTCTGGATTAAAGACTCGTCGGGACTTTGGCGTACTGCATTTGAAATATTGTATATGTTGGAATATGTGGTAACTAAATATTCAAATTTTAATTTTTATGAGATAGCTGTATTAATAATAGTTCATGGAAAAATAATGAGCTGGATCAAATTGGAAAGTTAAACAGCATAATATGCTATGTTAACTGAAGTTCTTTGGAATCTAAATTTTTCTGTATTCCCCATTGCTATTCCAACAAAAGAAAACCAATCTGAGCTACATGGCTCTCTAACGAAATATGTCTTAAAGCTTCACTTATTGTTTAGGTCAGATAAAAAAAAGGTAACTCCCCAATCTGCAACCACTCAAGGGCCGAAGCCAAAGTTGTGTCTAGGCTCAGGTCAATGTATTCATATTGAGTGGTGTGTTTAGTGAGTGTTTGAAAGTGACATACAGGAATGTCTGTTAACAGGAACAAAATTCACTTTTACAGCAGATCTGCTTTTTATTATTATTATACTAGACGTCATAAAAAAATCTCATTATATTATACTCCAATCACATTATCTTACATAATGATGATTAATTGATTAAAATTAAGAAGCATTTGAAAATTAGCTCATGTTATTTACAAAAGCAAAATTTCTTTATAAATGAATGCAAAATTAATATCACAGAAACATTTTCAATAATTGACTGTTATCTAAATATGATTTTGCACATAGTAGATTCATTTTAATTTTTTGTCTTTGATAGCAAGTAAGTAGCTTAACTTTCACATATTAAATTTGTTTATGAATTTCCTGCATAAAAATCTGAAATTTTGTCATAAAACTTATTAATACAGTTCAAAGTCCTTAATCCGGACTCATCGGTACTTCGGCGATTTCGAATTAGGGGTTTTTCCAGATTATAGATCATCAATTTCAATCTGGTAAGATGGCATGCAGAAATTATACAATTAAAAATATGAAACCGTAATTTATGAAATAAAGAGCAATTATGATCTAAAGGGTATCAAAATTTACAAAAAAATGCTTAATATTTATTTGAAACATTTCTTTCAATGTAAGTTGTTTAAGTTTCTTCGTTTTTTGTGCTAATCCTTTCTCTTTAATTCTATAAACAGACATAATTTCTTGTTCAGTTACAAAGTTCCACTGTTCAAGTCCTGTAATTGCTGTGTCGAGAATACCGACTAATCTGTCAATCAAAATTTTTTTCATTTTCAATAACCTCTCTGTCACTTTCTTAACTATTGGAAGTGATATTTTCTGGATCTAGAACCATACTACAGATTTTGCTGTCTCTTGATTGATGATTGGGGCATTGTCGTCGCAATGAAAAATTTCAGTTATATCATCTTCATTTATTACCGCTTCTCCACATGTTATTTACAAAACCCAATAACTGGAAAACTTCACCTTTAGTTTGCGATGTCCGAAAACCTTAGAATTCGTGGCTATAATCTTTATCATCCTCACCATGAAATATGGTAGCTAGCCATAAATTATGCCAAGCATTTTGTAACATATCTGGAGGCACATCCTTCCACGAACTTGTGATGCTCCACACAGCAGATTTTATGCTAAAAATTTTCAAAAAGTCTTGAATAGTCTTGCCATTGTTCAAGAAATTTAACATATATTTTAAAAATGCTACTTTATATTTGCATTTCAGCGCATGCACTACTCCCATATCCATAGGCTGAAATACGGATACATTATTTTTCACTAAAACTAAGTGAAGTATGCGCCGAACAGTTGTCAACAATCAGGACTATTGTTGAGTCATCAGGTAGACCAACTGAATTCAAATGTCACCGAGCCTTGGCTATAAAATGATTTTCAAACCATTCATTCATCAATGCATGCTCTTTTATTTGCAGGATACATAACGGGGGAAATTGTTACTCCTGTAAGTGCTCGAGGTCATGCATGTTTTCCGATTACGAAAAGTTTGCACTTGTGCATTTCTGCAGCATATGTGCACGCTAAAATTGTTAGTCTTGCTTTGGAATCTTTGACACCAGTTGAAGCCTTTACTGTAGAGGTTGCCAAGGTATTTCGCGGTACATATTGCCAGAAAAGACCAGTTTCATCAGCATTGTAAATTTGTTCTGGAGATAATTGTTCACTAGTAATGGGTTCAATGAATTTATCTGCAAATTCAGCAGCTTCAGTATCAGCTGACGTTTTTTCACTTGAAATTTTTTATTGTCTTATACCATGGCGGTTTTTTAATTTGGTTTAACCAACCTGTCGAATATGTGCACTCAGTGTTTAAGTTCATTTCTTCATGAAATATTTTGGCATGAGCCATTAGCATTGGACCCCTCAATGGCACACCCTCGCTGTGATGCTGTCTGACCGATTCAATAATCGTTTTGTCATTATCATCTATTTTAGCATAACGAACCCTTTTTCTGTTATTCATTGCAAGTGGAGTGTCAGAATCCACAAAAAATTAAAAAAGTTCCATTTCTTTCTGCTTATGTCATATACAGTTGACTTTCCAATGTCATACTCCTCGCATAATTTTGAGACGGATATGCCTTTATCCATTTTTTGTAGCAATTCCACTTTTTTTTAATAGACATCAAAACATGCTTTCGCTGTGTAGATCCTTTTGCAGCTCCAGAATTGGAAACTCTTTTTGACATAATCGAAAGTTCAAGCTTAATTTTTATAAAATTGCTCTAACAGTCTGCAAAAAATAATAAGCCAGATCCAATTAGAAGATTAAGGAATAGCGCAATCTGCAACATTAACTAAAATGCCTTAGAATCAGTAAAGATAATTTTAGCCTAGCTTATACTGTCTATTATACATTAAACGCGCATGCGTAAAGCATACAAAAAAAAAAAAAAGTTTCTGGCCTTTGAGGTCCGGATTATAGATCATTCTGGATAATGGATATCCGGATTATGGATTTTGTACTGTAAATCATGTAGTTAAATTAAATCTATTTATTTATATATTTTCTCTATTTATGTAGTAAAAATGTTTATCACAAAAATACAGAAATTCAATGAAATGTCATTTCTTAAACTATGCTATAAGCATGGTACAGTGTCCGAGGTCCGGAATCATCGGAACTTTGGCTATTTCAAGTTTCTAGAATTTCTGGATTTTAGATCATCAGTTTAAATCTAGTAAGATGACATGTAGACATGGCAACTTGGGGCTTGGCTGATTTTTTAGTACAGTTATTGTTTAAAAAAGTGCTAATTTCCCACACAAATTCTCAAAGGCCAAAAATATGATTCCAACCAACATCAGCATGACATCAGTCAACATATTGTCATTGGCCACAGGGAAATTCCCTAGCCAGCAGGTGTTTGAAAATGACATGCAGGAATCTCTTTTAGTCAGGAGAAAATCGAATTAATGGCTCATGTGCTTGTTCTCATTGAGTATTATTTTCATCCATTCGTAGATTTTGTAATGAGGGGAGGATTCTTATTATTATAGTTTTGCTTGTGATCCACAGGCATCCGGATATAGGATGTCAAGTTTTCAAACTTTGTACTGAATTATTTATTTTAACATAATAGTTATCAAAGTTTTATTATAAAAATATGAAGCACAAACATTTAATTTTAATACATTTTCAGGATTCTGAAAATTTTCTAAATTTCAGCCTCTTGAATTCACAGTTAATACTTTTCCCAGTTTAAAAATAAAAATCTGAAAACAGCAACATGATTAAAATTTGTTCTAGCTGTTATAAGAATTTAAAACATCTGATCTTAATTACACAGTACTGGTTTTTTCTTGGTATTTTTAATATATTGTTTTAAAATAAAATTTGTTCCAGCCATTATAAAAATTTAAAACTACTGATCTTAATTATACAGCACTGATTTCTTTTCCAAATATATTATTTAATAAATCTTTTCTATTTTGTTTTCATTATTGTAGTACAGCAAAATAATACTGAATATTATGTTTAATGTAGGTTATGTAGTACAGTCAAAAGTCGTTAATCCGGACTTGTCGGAACTTCCGCGATTCCGGATTATTGATTTTTCCGTATTATAGATCATCAGTTTAAATCTTGTAAGATGGCATGCAGAAATTCTAAAATAAAAAATATGAAACCGTAATTTATGAAATAAAGAACAATTATGATCTAAAGGGTATCAAAATTTACAAAAAAAAAAAAAAAAAAAAAAAAAAAAACCTTAATATTTATTTGTTTACTTTATTAAACATTTATTTCAATATAAGTTGTTTAAGTTTCTTTGTTTTATGTGATAATACTTTCTCTTTAATTCTATAAACAGACATAATTTCCTGTTCAGTTAAAAAGTTCCGCTGTTTAAGTCCCGTAATTGCTGTGTCGAGAATACCGACTAACTTGTCAATCAAAATTTTTTAGTTTTCACTAACCTCTCTGTCACCTTCTTCATATCTTTATCCATTTTTTGCAGCAATTCCACTTTTTGTTTGATGGACATCGAAACATACTTTCGTTTTGTAGATCCTTTGGGAGCTCCAGCATCGGAAATTCTATTTGACATAATCGAAAGTTATGTCAAATAGAACGAATGTTCATTTACTTTTATAACATTGCTCTTACAGTGTGCAAAAAATAATAAGCTGCATCCAATTCAAAGATTAAGGAACAATGCAATCATCAACATTAACTGAAATAGATAATTTTAGCTTATATAGTCCATTATACATTAAACGCGCACGCGAAAACGTTTTCTGCGCTTGCACACACGCATATGCGCAGTCGTAAAAGTCTTAAGCACACACGTAAACGCCTGTGCGCATGTGTCAACGTGGCGCATGCGCAGAAAGTTTTTAGCTTTGAGGTCCGGATTATGGGTGTCCGAATTAACGACTTTTGACTGTATATGGATTTTCCATAGCCTTACTCATTTGCTTCCTTATATCAAATGTGTGAAAAATTATTTTGCTTCACAGCATCATTACTTTATCAGTAGCGGCTGATATATCGTTCATTATTGCCATATTCTCTTTGCTGCATGTTAAATGAAATGCTATTCTATATATTATGGTTGTTTATAAAAATTATTTAATCCTTATTGTACCCTATCATGAATACCCTGTTTTATGCATTTTGGAATTAGCAGTTAGTATATTACTCTAAAACAAATGAAAGAATACCTTTTTTATTATTATTATTTTGGTAACATTTTATAGCTCTCTCTCTCTCTCTCTTCCCCCCCTTTATGTATATATATATATAATTTTAAATATTGTTGCTTTCAGATCACAATTTTATGCATACATTTTATTCTCTTTTCTTTTTGGCAGCGAATAACTGTTTTGCATGAGTATCCTCATGGACAGAAGTTAAGTATGTACACCATTATTTCTATTTTTAAACCTATAATTAAATGAGTTGCATATTGTAGGCTACATCTTGCTGCTGAATAAGCAAAGAAAGCACCCAATTCATGTTGCTTTTATGATGGATAGCCTGAGATTTAATGAATTGCATAATATTCTGATGTCATGAATCCTTAAATCCACTCTTTGGTATTCTTCTCTCTTTAGTCATTAAATCTCAAATTTAGCTATAAACTGTTCAATTTAAGAATACATTTAGAGGTAGCTTTGAATAAAATAATAGCTGTTCTTGTAAATAAAATGACCGATACTTTTATATTTGAAATGCAGCTAAATAGTATTTTATAGAAATTTTCTTCTAATTCTGAGGCACAGGTAAACTTTCAGAGTTGATGGAAGTACAGTCAAAAGTCGTTAATTCGGACACCCATAATCCGGAATGATCTATAATCCGGACCTCAAAGCTACAAACTTTCTGCGCATGCGCGCAAGACCTTTACGGCTGCGAATATGTGTGTGCATATGTGCATAATACGTTTACGCATGTGCGTCTAACGTATAACAGACGGTATAAGCTAAGCTAAAATTATCTAATTCAGTTAATGTTGCAGATTGCGTTGTTCCTTAATCTTCGAATTGAATCCGGCTTAATATTTTTTGCAGACTGTTAGAGCAATTTTATAAAAGTAAGCTAGAACTTTCGATTATGTCAAATAGAATTTCCGATATATATTTACTAATATGTAAAGGATCTACAAAGCGAAAGTATGTTTCGAAATCCGAAACCTGTTTATCAATTTCACGCTGCTCTGCGGCGGAGGGGGGAGGGAAAACGCCACGGCGCTTAATGAATTGGAAGTTGATCTGTCAGCACTATCCTTATCTTCAGAGCAGATGCTTTTATTTTATTTGGCTTATAATTCCTTACTGAATGTAGTATTTTATCTCGATGTACTCCGTCTTTGATATGATTTAAATCAAGTTCCTCGTCATTATACTTCGCTTCTGATAGTGAAGAAAGTGACACAGAGGTTATTGAAAACGAAAAAATTTTGATTGACAAATTAGTCGGTATTCTCGACACAGCAATTATAGGACTTGAACAGCGGAACTTTGTAACTAAACAAGAAATTATGTCTGTTTAATAGAATTAAAGAGAAAGTATTATCACATGAAACGAAGCAACTTAAACTACTTACATTGAAAGAAATGTTTAATAAAGTAAACAAATATTAAGCTTTTTCTTTTTGTAAATTTTGATACCCTTTATATCATAATTGTTCTTTATTTCATAAATTATGGTTCCATATTTTTAATTTTGTAATTTCTTCATGCCATCTTATCAGGTTTGAACTGATGATCTATAATTCGGAAAAATCGATAATCCGGAATCGCCGATGTCCCGACGAGTTCGGATTAACGACTTTTGACTGTATTTCTAATTTATCAAAATGTATTCATCATTATAAAAAAACTTTGGTGTTTACCACAAAGAGTATTACCACCTCAAATTAAGAGAAATTTAAGTAACTGCTTGCCTTGAATCTAAAAAACATAATTGTATATTTTTCTTCTAGTTTTTTAATAGCTTCCTGAATTTTATTTGAAAGAAAACTTTTTAAAACTTCTTTTACATTTACATATCTTTTGTGTTAAAGAGCACAATATAATCCAGAGACAGAAGTTCTTAAGAATGTTTAATACATCAGTTGGAATTCTAAATGTTACTTTCATAATTCTTCATATTTTATTTAAATATTTTTCATAATATGTTTGCTAAATTATAAAGATATTTTAAGACATTATCTGAATATTTCATCAAATTTTAAAATGTTGATTTCAATATCATAAACACCAAAACCTAGATAGCTATATTTGTTGTTAAATTTAATCTCACAAATTTGGCATATCATGTCTTTTTCATCTGTTTCAAATATTACACTTATCATTCCATGAAGATCTGAATTATTCTGCATTTATTTATGTGAAGCTGTATTCGCTCCCCCCCCCAGGATTATGTTTATTTTTTGATTGAAATATCCACCTCCCTATTTTCCCCCCTGCTCAGACTTTCAATTGTTTTTTACGAGTCTTTTATTCAAATTATCAGTTAGCACATTAATTATACTGAAAGTTTTTTTGCTAGCTCATATGACATTGTACACTTAATTATTTTTTAATATAAATGTATTAATTTTCCACTATTGTATGGCTTTCTTTCCCTGCTAATCTTTCTTAATCCATGCAACATTTTAAGTATACTGAGATTTTTAACCAAGATTTGCTTTGTACTGTTGTTGTTTTGTCCATATTACATAAAACAATGGTTGCCAGAGCCTACTCCAAAGAGAGGTTGGTCTTCTATTTCCACCCCCAATTTTCAAGGAGAGCAGCCGGGGGGATACTGGGGTCTCCCACATATTTAGAATACTGCTATGCTGCACCGACACTATACATTTACAAACATCCATGTCTTCTCCAGAATTCGAACCCGGCCCCTTTCCCTAATCACTATACCATCTGGGTGACTTTGTTTGTGCTAATTGTTATTATTAATGAGCAGATTTTCTGTTTTGTTTTTAAAAAAATAACTTGATCATTTCTGTCCAGATAGCTTCTTTTCAAGTCAAATCTCTGTCCTATGTTATTTTATTTATACATTTTAAGCTTTGAATAAATTCCATTTATATTGTTGTATATTTTGTATTTTTTACTATATGGTTTCTGTACTAACTATGCTGTACAAACTAAAATAATTATCTTCATATGAAATGAAAGCAGACATCAAATACTTCCATCATCTTGATTCCAAATTCATCACAGATCTCTGTACTGCTCCCCCCTTTTTTTTTCTAAGTTCAAATATTAGAAAATATTAAACATTTCTCCATAATATTTTCATATTAATTTCATCTATTTTTGTATAACATTAAGCTTAATTTACGTCATTCTGCTGGGGGTCTTCACAGCACTGAGATCATCAGAATAGAGTTGCGATCAGCATCCAGAGCTTGATTTTACTTTGCAAATTAAAATTATCAGTTTTTAATCCTCTAAATATCAGTATTTTCTTTGGCAAATGATATTAGAAGTTGTTTGTGTTGTGCCTAATAGTCAGTTGAGCACAATGCTTCATCGTTTTAACTTCTGTAATAACAAAAAATTATTAGAGAAATAAAATTTGGAAAATGATGGGCAACTGAAAGAATTCTTGCCTAATTGCTTCTTTTTTCCCTTTAGACAGTATTGGCCGGTTTTAGTGATCTACCAGGATTTTGTAATGAGGGGTGCATACCATAAGGATTGATTCAGATATCAATGAAGAGAATACAACTTTATTTACCAGATTTTACAGTTACGGGCTTATTAAATATAGCAGTCGCATGTTAAGTAAGGACTCATTTAATGTGTATGTCATGAATGAGGCCATAAGCAAGTTCTTGTTGGTCATTTTTCAGAAATTAATTTAACTAGAATTTTTTATTTGCCTTAATCGTATTCCCTCATAATCAGTCATTTGAATAACAAATTCAAAAATTGAAGTATACTGCATTGATTGGTGTGAATCAGCTGTGAAGAGGAATAGATTAAATTTCCTAAACTAAAGAGTAGTTTTATAAATAACTCTATGATTGAACTTCTCTGCTGTTTTACACACATGTCAATTGCTGTGACACTCGGAGTATCTAATTTACCAATGTCTAGACATTTGCTCTTTCTAAATTCTGTAAAATTAAGATTAGCTTAATATTACATAAGTTAAAATTAATAAAATTATTCATTGATTTTAATAACATAAAACGACACAGTATAAGCATATTCTTATTTAAGAAGCTGCTAAATTATACAAGATCAGAGTTCACAAACCTTTGAAAAATTTCTCAACTTTTTCCTTTGCAAAATTATAGCAAAGCAAAGAAAAAATGTGTTTATTTTACAAGATTTATTATATTTTAAATTACATGTATCTCATTCTAATTTTGTAAATGCTATGTTAATGCAACATCCACAAAAAAATGAAGAAAATGGTAAATTTTCGTAATTGGAATTTCACTCACCCAGCAACTGAGTGGTTAAAAAATACTGAACACTGGTAATTTGACCCAGGTTCAAATCCCACGAAGCAGGCTTGTTGCATGGGAGTTTCCATAGTTTTTCCTATACTTAACTGAATACAAGCCGTTTTTCCTTCAGAAGGCCACTAATGTGTTATCTTTAGGGTAACCATAGTTCTCAAGATCTGAAAGCCATAGTTCTCAAGTTTTAAATATTTTTTCTACCAGTTGTTTGAGCAAGATTTAATTATGTAACCTTTTTGTAATGCAACATATAATAACTGTAAAATGTTACTCATTGAAGTTTAATATAATATAAAAAGCATGTAATAACTAGGCAAAAATAAAAAATTTTTTTCTTTCATGTTTTTGTGTCTTAAAATAATATATACATATTTTTTCCATTTTTATTTGTGAAACTGAAGCAAAGATAACTCTTTACTAGAAAAACATGTTTATATTCTCATGCATTTGGCAGAACTAATTTGATTAATTCAGTTAATAAAATCATTCATTTAGAAGTGTTCAATTTCATATTATACTTTTCATGAGAATATCTGTTTGGTTGGATTTGTTTCCAGTATATGTTTGAATATATTGTTGAAAAGATGTAAATGCAATCAATGCTTGTTGTAATGACCCATCATGTCCTTTAAATAAAAAAAAATGTTGTAATGTGCATTAATAATAATAATAAGCACAATGGATTTAAAGTGCTTTCATCATCTGAGAACTTTTTTTACTAATCATTATAATTGAATAGCTGATATAATTAGCAGTTATTATAATAGGCATCAGTTATAAGAAAACTTATTTTTTTGCATTCCTTTTGTATGTCTCAAATATTTAAAAACAGTGAAATTCTACTTATGTTTCAAATAGTTTACTTCATAACAAATATTATTTTTTAAAAATAAATTTTTGATATAATTTTTCTCTTCTAATTAAAATTATTTCTTTTTAGTCCATATGTGTAATGAGTCTGTAACCCTTCTTCACAAAGAAGTTCAGGATTTTTGCATTCTACAAACAGAAAAAAAAGAGGGATCTAAGTTTATATTAGGTTTTCACTCCGTTAAAACTAATGCTTGCCCTCCTGTTAAAGATGTTATTCGGGGCACTGTGAGTAAATATTTTAAGATTTTTGTAACTATATTTTCAATATTTATTGTTAATCTCTAGTTCCTCTTCATGTTTAGACTAATTCCTATTTTTCGAAATAAAAATTTATTACAACTGAAATTTAGGATGTCATCATATAAAAGCAAAAGTAAAAATGGCATTATTCATTAGCTATTCAGTTTAAATATGCAGAGTTGCTAGCAGTCTTTCACAATAAATAAATACTTTTTTTACATCATGTGACTTAGAAAGTAAGTTAATTGATTTATCTTCTTTTATAGTGCTTTAGCTATCTGTATTATTTTAGCAAAACAAATATATCTAACTATGTATTTTAATATGTGTTAAAATTTATATTATAAATTATTTGTAATTTTCCCCCCTTGACATACATTAAGTTATCATTAATAACTGAATATCCACTAGAAAGTGAGTATTATTAACCATATATCAGATTGAATCAGAAGTACCAATGCCATGCATTATTATTATTTATTTCCTTATCATTATCATTATTTACACTTCTAATTAATTAATCAAGGTAAAACAAAACTGCTTACCTTGTCCCAATGGGTTCTGCCAGGGCCACTGGTTGAAATTGATGTCTTCTATGCATCTCTATCTGGAATCCTTTGAAAGGAATAATCCATAAATGATAAATACATTCTTTACATAAAAATATTTTAATGAAGACATAAACGAGTTACAGAATATTTATGTAATGAAAAGGATTTTAATTTTGGCAGGACGCAGCGTGCGACTTCTCCGTTCCGAGTTCTCGTCCGATCTCCTGCGAGAGTTCATAGTTTCGAGATGATGTCACTCAGCCATCGGATTTCAGCAAGAGTTGCAACATCCTCCGGCCCGGAAGGACAATTGCTGTAATTGTCCTTATTACATTCCAGCTCCACTTGATATAGTAGTTGCACTGGTCTTTTAATCGTATGGCCACTGGGCAAGCGGACAGCACAGGCTCTCACCTTGCCATCTCTTCCTGGAAAGATCTCCATTATCATGCCCATCTTCCACATTAGCCTTGGAATTTTATCTTGACGCAATAATGCAATAATTCCTTTCTTCAAAAGGTTTCTGTTTTCACCAGTTTGGAATGATGAGCAGATTTTAAATTCATCAAATAATACTGTCTCCATTTTCTCCAGATTCTTTCAACTAGTATTTGTCATGTCTAAATTGACGTGTAAGGCTTTCCTTTGTTGAAGTTAATTTAGAGCTTCCTTGCAGCAATGATAGTAACCGTCTTCCTATCAAGAAGTGACCAGTGGTCAAAGATTCTGGCTCTCCTAGATCCGAGTATGTCAATGTTAAAGGTCGAGTTCAATATCGCTTCCACTTCTGTTATGATTGTCTCTGATTCCCTGAATGTCAAGGATGATTTGCTTAGGATTTTCTTCAGAAGAGCCTCCAGAGACTGAACCATACGCTCCCAAAAGCCTCCCCACCATGCCACCCTCTCAATTATAAATTTCCATTTGATTCCTTGCTTAGAGAACTGTCTTGAACTTTTTTTGTTTTTCATTACCTTGTTCAATAGCTCTAATTCTTTTTTCGCTCTTTTAAATGTTTTGGCATTATCAGTATACACTATTCGGCACAAACCTGTTCTCGCTATGAACCGTCTAAATGCAAGCAAAAATTTTTCTGTGGAAAGGTCAGCTGTAAGTTCTAAATGCACGGCTCTAGTTACAGCACAGGTAAACAGTAAAACACAGGTCTCTTTCACTTTTGATGAACGGTGGACCCGCATAATCTATTCCGGAGTTCTCAAATGGAAAGGCTTCTCTTCATCTGCCTGGTGTGAGAGGTGCCATATCTTGCATGACAGATTTTGTTCGAAATATTTTGCAGACATTGCAGTTGTACAGAACACATTTAATTTTCCTACGAGCCTTCAGCAACCAAAACTTATCTATTATTTGATTTAAAGTATCTGCTATTCCTCCGAGCCCTACCACCTGATGACTGTGAAGAATAATTAGATCAGTCAAATGATCTTTATCAGGCAAAATGATTGGATGTGCTTGTTTGTAATCCAAATTTGAATTTTCTAATTGTCCACCAACACGAATTACACCACTTTCATCTACAAATGGATTGAGGGACTTCAGTTTTGATTTTGAACTTAATTCTTCGTTGTTCTTCAATGCCTGTATTTCATTTGTGAAATTTCGCTCCTGAACACGTTTGATTCAATAAGTTTCTGCCACTTCCAATTCGAAAACGTGCAAACATCCTGATAATTTTGGTGTATTTTTAACATTTTTGATGAACTTAAGCACTTAGCAGTAATTCAGTGTAAATTACTTTAGTTTTGGGCTTTAAATAAATATTCGAAAGGCTTGGAAATGCATGAATTTACGAAAATTTCCTTCGATGTTTTTCTTAGTTCCGTATTGGAATCTTTAATGTCCTCTCTGGAACTAAATGGGTTTTGGCCAGTGTTCCATTTCTTCTTTTAACCACGTGGGCCCTTCCCACCATATGTATTCTGCTTCAGATGTTTGACATTTTCACCTCTAGTTAGCAAATCAGCTGGATTATTTTCACCGGGCGTATATCTCCAGTTCAAGACATCTGAATTCTTCTGTATTTCCTTCACTCTGTTCTAAATGAATGACTTCCATCTTTTCACATCACTTTGAATCCAATGTAAAATTATACTAGAATCAGATCCACATATATACAATTAAATTAATGTCCCGAAGTTTCTTTAGGATGTATTTTGATAAGCGAGAGCCTATCAAAGCACCCATCAATTCCAATCTGGGAAGTGATAATTTTTTAAAAGTTGCTACTCATGATTTTGGTGTAATGAAGCTTGTATGAATGGCTCCATTTTTGGAATAACGAAAATACAGAACAGCCCCACAGGCCTTCTGACTCACATCTGTGAAACGGTATAACTGTAAACCATCCTTTATATCCCTTTTCGCAGCACCTGCAAACTGATGTCTTGGTATTTCCAAACTAGAAATATGAGCTAATTCATCACATAAGCTTTGCCAATTCTTTCTGAGATTTTCTGGTATTTCAGTGTCCCATGCTATCTTATGTTCCCATAAATCTTGCAGTAAAAATCCTAGCTCGAATGGTGTATGGATTTAAAAACCCTAGTAGATCAAAGAAATGTCCTATAAATCTCAAGATTTTCCTCTTAGTAAGTATGTTATCTATCCTTTTGGCAAATCTTCAATTTATATCAAAAATGTATCATTTGACCTATTCCATACGTACCCCAATATTTTAGAACAAGTCGAATCTTGTGAAAAATCTTCTTCATTCCATACCTTTTGTAGATTCGTTTCATTCGTTTTCCACTTCTTCATGTTAAATCTCCTTTCTTTCAGTATGTGCTTAATATGATCCGATTCCTTGAATGCTTCAGATTCTTCATCTGTCATTAACATACATATTTTCAGTTAGCATGGAAAATACATTCGAATACTGTGACTTGTATTTGTCAGCGTGTACATTAAGAGTTGGTCTAAGAAGAAACGGACTAGATGTTGCTCCAAAAATTACCTTTGTCATACGAAAAGCCTTTATTTTAGTTACATTTAATTCTCCATCGTTCCTTAGAAACTTGACTGCATTTCTGTCTTCATCAGCAAGAGAAATCTGCAAGAATGCTTGTTCGATGACAGCTGTAAACGCAATTCGATTTTAACGGAACTTAAGGAGCAATTCCAGTATGTCTGGACACATCTTAGGACCTGAATGTAACAGTTATTTAATGGCAAACAATGCTCCGCATGTGACGAAGTGTCAAAAACCACACGGAGTTTTGAAGTTTCCTTGATTTCTCTTATAATGTGGCATAAAATAAGTATTTGGTCGAATTTCAATGTTAGTATATTCGATGATTCTTTCATTTAAGTATTTATCAATTACTTTGTGATATTTATCATAGAACTGTTGATTATTTTGAAATCTACGACTTAAGCTCTTAAATCTAATTTTAGCAATCTCCAGATTATTTCCAAGCTCATTTGAATTATGATTCCAGGGAAGGCAGACAACATAACGATTGTTTTCAAATTTCACAGACCTTTTGAAATTATCGAAAACTAAATTATCTTCTAATTTTCCTTATCCGAATCATAATTTATCCCAGAGATTTTTCAGGAAACTAGACAGTGATTCTTTCTGTGTATCTTTATTATTATGAACCACAACCTTCATAGTATTCACATTAGTTGGGGGAATTCCATAAGCCCTGTTTCACTAATCGCCCAACCCAATTTTGTTTCAACCACTACTGAAGAATTAGACAGTCTGAGAACCTTACCCGTAACTGTTTTAATCCGCTCCTATCAGCAAAGAAATTTTCAGCATTTTATTCCCTTGTCCCCATTCATCAGAAAGTTGTATGCCCTGTTTTTTAATAAGATTAACTATTTCATTTCTAGGGGAATGAATATGTGATCCATTAATGACAGAAGTAATTAAAGCTTCTATTTTTATTTCATATCAATACTTCAAATTGCACAAAATGAGGCTGGTTTTTTTAACATTCTGCACTTCAGACGTCATGCAACCGAAAGAGAATATTTTTCTTTTTTCTTTTCCAATAACTGGAAGTTTAAATTTCTTACATATGTCCTCCATAATAAATGTTCACTGCGATCCTAAATCAAACAATGCATGAACGCTTTGCTGGCGCCAATTGCCTGTGTTTAAAATTTCCACTCATACTGTTAGAAAAAATGAGTTATTTACTGGAAACAGAAGAGACTACTTCCCCTTAGACGGGCCTCTTGTCTGATGCATTTATTTGTCAGAGTGTATCAATGTATGATGTCGTCGATCACATATACCACAAGTAGTTTCGATTCAGTTCCTCGCTAAATTATAGCTTTTAAGACGCACGAAACAATTTCTACTTTGCTTTAACGCTTCCTTTTTTTTCTGGCACAGTCTTTTGACATGATTCTGACGTATGATTTTCAGAACAGAATAAACAGCTATTAGAAAGCGATGTATTTAACACTGCCGCTGAAGGAATTCTATCCTTATTATAATCCCGATTTTTTTTCGTTGTCTCGAAAACGTTCTCGAAACTGCCGCTTATTTTCAAAATGGGATTTCCTTTCAGTGACTTCAGAATCTGTTGGCTTAATTAACAATCCTGTACATTCTCAACTTTCTATTTCTTTTCTTAGAAAATTTAGCAAATTTGTGATTTTTGTCTGGTTATCATCTTCCCTATTAAATTTTAGTGCTAAATCATTCGGAATCACCTTTATTAGCAAAATTAATTTAAGCAAAATCTACTAAATTTCAGTTCAAATTCAACCCAGTGGCCCCACGTTATGGCACCACAATATTATTATTTATTTCCTTATCATAATCTTCACTTCTAACTAATTAATCAAGGTAAAACAAAACTGCTTACCTTGTCCCAATGGGTTCTGCCAGGGCCACTGGTTGAAATTGATCTCTTCTGTCCATCTCTATCTAGAATACTTTGAAGGGAATAATCCATAAATGATAAATACATTCTTTACATAAACATATTTTAATGAAGATGCAAACGGGTTACAGAATATTTACATAATGAAAAGGGGTTTAATTTTGGCACGACGCAGCATGCGACTTCTCCGTTCTGAGTTCTCGTTCAATCTCCCGCGAGAGTTCATAGTTCGAGATGCTGTCACTCAGCCATCAGATCTCAGCAATAGTTGAGTTGCAACATGCATGTTGCTGAGGCTCAACATGCATGGCATTGGTGCTTCTGATTCAATCATTTCATCCAAGAGATCCCTAAAGAACTTCAGTTATTGCATGCAACAATGAATATTGTAGCCATATAGGAACAGGAGAAAATATAAAACTGCAACAACAAAGGGCTGGAAAGTGATAAATTAGAATCATCTGTACGTTTAGGGTACAACACATCTGTACATTTAAAGCAAAAGTTTTTTCCACTTTCCAACAAGTATTTGATAGAGCTTTCAAAACTTTTACCATTTCTAAGCATTTCTTGGTAAGGTATAAGACATGTGAAAGAAAAGTTAACTTCTTGTCAAATACAACTCCTAGAAATTCTATTGGAGATTGGATTAGGATATAAATTGCTTTTATGTAGAAATAGACACAATTTCATCTACTGATTTGGAAGTTTTCATATTTTTTCATTTGACCATTTAACAGGCACATCCAGGGCAATGTGTAGTTGGCTCTCAGTGTAATGTATGTCACTTAAAGAAAAGAAGCTTATGAATTTTCTTATATTACATATTCCAGAAACATTTGGCAAAAATTCATTGAGACTTACTTTTATTTTAAAAAATAAGTTTCTAAAGAAAGTCACTGCATTGTTCCATTTGCAGTAATTTTTCTTGAACTTTGCTTCCTAGTACTGTTTGAATTTTTTTAGCAGCAGCTATAACTGGTACAGATGCTTGTTGAAAGATGATTTTTGTGTTTTCAGGGAGATAACCTATTCCTTCGGTGTCCACCGATAATCTCGAAGCTAAAACATCGGACGAAAATGGCGCAGAGAAAACAACGCAAGGCAAAAACATCGTGGTACAAAATATCATTGTCGAAAATAAAGCGATTCAAAAACTTCGCAGTTTTAAAACATCATCGAAAATATTGTGGTAAAAAATAAAGTATCTACATATCATCACATGACGCAGACATTCTTTTTTCAGACATAACATCGCAGACATTCTTTTTTACAACTAAATGAATTTTTACAACTAAATGAATATTCCCATAATGATTTGTGAGCGCAAGATGGAAAGAAAGATAATTTTTACTTTCATATTTTTTTATTAACTAATAAATGTTTGCTGAAAAAGTAAGAAGGAAACTTAAGCATAGAGAAAATTAATGCAATGTGTAGCACTTCATAAAAATTTAAACCAACATATATACCTAACAAAGGTCATTGATAAATCACTTTTTATAATGTTTTTACTCATAATTTTTCATGAAAAGTATAATTTTAAAATGATTAGAAAAAGGAAGGTAAGTAACTGCATGACCTCATCTATAAAAAAATTGCTAAGTTAATTATGAGATTATTTTCTTTTTTGTTAATCTAATATAAATGACATTGACAGAAATTGCCAGTCTGTCACTAAGCCTCTATAAGAAGATGTGCGCAACAATTTTGTAGTTGGGGATGTTAGAAATTATGCCTACTAGCAGAGGGACATCAACTATGTAGTAAACTGATGCATGTAATTCCCTCTAGGCTTCTTTAAACATCTACTGGGACTTATATAACCCATTTGGATTGAAAGGGTTAAGGGAGAGAATTAAATGCTGTATTTCACCGTAACTTAAGATTTTCAGAATATTGATTTATGAAATTTTTACAAAAGTTCATTTTTAATAAATGATTTGGTTTCACATTTTATATTCAGTTATTTTATTCATAAAGTGAAATTTTTTCTTTCATTAAAGTAGTATATATTTGTGTCGAAAGAGAAGTGAAAATCAGGGTTTGGCTGGAAACTGTAGCAATCTGTATGCAAGATGAAAGCAATTAGGAACTTTTCGAGAAACTAACGCTTGAAGCTCTTAGTTATGAATATTGAGTTGAAAAACAAGTTAAATGGCTGAACTCAAGGGTGAGGGATGAATTACAGCTAATTATACTATTGGGGAGAGTCCCAATAGTTAGTCTCGTTAGTTGGCAACCGTGAGAACAAGTCTGTCCCATCTGGACGCTGATGGCTATTTGGTTAATAAAAGACAGCTGAAAATTTCGGTCATTACTGATGATGCTCCATGTACAGACAGAAATAGCATGATAAAGCCCTTTGCCTCTTTTGCATATATGTATTCATACATACAGATTTATTTAATTAATATATAATTTCATCAATGAATTATATTAAAAATATAGATTTAATTGACATTTTTTTCTTTTTCTGTCTTTCTTTACCCAACTTCAGCATTACAAATAATGAATAATGCAACATTTTAATTCTTTTTACAATAAAATTACATATTCTTGTAGGTTGATTAAGGAAGCGAAACTCCCCGATTATACGTATGATAAAAACATGTCGCCGAAAATGGAAAATATTTAGAATCTGAGGAACAAGATTTTCCAAAATTATTCAAATTATTTCCAGTTCTTTTTAATTATATAAATTTTAAGCAGTATATTTTCAGAACTGTACAATATGCAATTTTTTTCTTTTTTATTTCTTTATTGTTAAATACTTCTCCAGGCCAATAAGAGAAATGTACAGATTTTCCCAAAACATGTTTAATCTGTCAAAATAACTTTAAAAATTTGGCATCTGGTCATTAAACACAAAAATTATAAAATTTGCTTTTACGATTTAATGTATTTAAGGAATAAATCTTTATGTAAATAATGGGAATAATATAAATATGAAGAAGTAAAAAAAATATAAGTGCTTTACAAGTAAATAAAGTTGGTCTAATGCTTTAAAAGTACTGTGTTTTGTTTTTCCAGTTCCGCTTTACAAAATGTTTCATTAATTCCCCTTTGCTTCCGATTGCTCAATAAATGCCCACACGACTATCTTTCTTTATGTCTGTTGTGTTCACAATGTCTGTTCCTGTACGATTAAATCTACATAATAACAGGACTCTGTATTATCTGTTTAACTCTAAATTAAAATGTAATCTTTAAACGAAATAAATTTATACAAAATGAAATTTAGAATTGTACATAGTACCTTGAAGAATCAAGGATGATATAACTAACATCAACGGCCTTGAAACAGCATCTACAACTTGACGAACTGGGAATGTGATTTTACAAATTATTATTAATTAGGAGTATGGTATATGGCTTTATGAATTGGGAATGTGATTTGGCCTTTACGACGAATGATTAAAAAAATATTCAATGTAACCTTTACATTGATATATATGTTGCACAATTTTCCAAAGAGCTAGGTTAAATTTATATCTGATTATCCACATAACACAATCGCATGATTAATTCTGTTAAATTTAAATCTTTTTGTAAATTAAATTTTTAATTTTTTGTAGAATGTTTCACATTTCTGGTCATTTCACAGATTTCATTAAATATAAGGCAACTTTCTTATGTAAAAGCTAAATAATGTTAATTAATTTTAAAAGTTAAATAAACTTGCGGTGATATTTATGATATGATACTAAATAATTTGCCGTAAGTTTTGGGAAAATAAGAAAATAGCCATACATTTTCTAGAAACATTTAATTTTTTCCGAGACCTTTTATTTGAACACCGTGCATAACAACACTGTGTAGTGTAATAACAATACCATGTGCAATAAATTTTCGTAATGATAATTTTTTTATGAAGTAATTACAGTTGCCCGTTTATCTGCACTTCCTATTACGGTTGAATTCCACGCAATGTAACAAAAACCTAATTAAACAAAATTAAAAGACTTAATTACTGCAAAAACCTACATAAAATATTTATCAGGGCAGAAAATATCGCATATTAATTCATTCAGGTTTAAGCAATACTGTCTTTCATGTTATTTTTTTCCCGTGCAATTTCCTTCTAAGTTATTTATCGTAGCTGAGTACTTCTTTCTCTTCATCATTGTCTCAGTTCTGTTATTATGTAAGAAGTGTTTAAATTCTTTATAAAAATGCACTAAAAATAAAAATTGTTATCAAATAAATATATTTCACAATCTACATACTATATTTACATATAAATATATAATTAAACAACATATCTAGAATTTAATTGCACACTTTTGACATGTTCATTTCATTTCCATAAAGAGTCTGATCTCTTATCATATGTTTCTTTGTTTATACGATAGTCATGCCTCTGAAGACGGCTTTGTATAGGAAATTGGCTTGTATTCACGTTACACATACGTAAAACCACCCATGAAACAGCCTCTTCGCCTGAAATGGCACCGCGTTCAAATATTCAGTGATTTTAACCATTCAAGCCACTAATAGGGTTCACGCTTACAGTAAGATTAAAGATTATAATTTACAAATTGGAATGTTTTGCATACCGTTTTTTCAAATGAAATTCAATAGGAAACAGAAACACTCAATAAAAATGGGAATGCATCATAAAATGTGCAGAGTGACTTTTAGATTTAAAGCTCATATGTAATTTTCCTGGTAGACTCAATCTTAAGTTTCTCAAGTAAACGGTTTTCTTTTAGTGTTATAGTATGATAGTGGCTGTGATCTACAATACATCTGGTACTTGCTGCTTGACAATATATGGATAAATATCGATAGAGACCCCGAGATACGTAATTAATAAAGTACTTCTGATAAAACTCATCATTCAGATCATTACAATAGTCCAGCTGTACAAAACAATATGACACGAAATGCTTTGTACCACTTTACTTAGAGTATAATATGCTCATATGAGATATCTCTATACGATATAAATAACTAAAACTTAGATGTTGGGTTATTGTGCTGTTTACTCTTTTCATTTTAATTCTACACAAGTATTTTCATTCTAACTAGACTCATCTCTCTCTTTTCTGGCTTCATTTTACTTCTAATTGTTTATCATAAAATTTCAGTCTAATTATTTTAAGTTTCAATTACTATCTGATATTTGATTTAAACACCTTTTTCTTTGGGTTTGAACTATTTTAAAGTAATTAAATAATTTTTTTTCGATTTCAAAAACTCTGTTTATAAAAAGTCATAAATGTAAAGATGCACATTCATTTAAGTCAATCAGATTTTTACATCTGCTTTTTAAACATTTGTCAATAAAATAAATATGATGCAAATATTTTTATATACAAATCAAGAAGCCCTTACACAAAGATTTAACTAGATACCCATTATCTATACTGTTTAAATGATTTTAAGCATCATAATATTATGCATTTTTGTAGGACTCATTTAATAACACTCTAGTTAGTAGGTCATTAGTGAAACAATCATAGATGACTCAATGCTAAAAAAGAGATTCAAGAATTCTGAATACAGTTGAGAAAATTCATAATTATCTGATTGTTTTATAATTCTACATTTCCTATGAGCTATAATTAAATAGCAATTCTTAATCATTACAGTTAGGAATATATTAATCCCAGAAGAATTTGACATTCATTTAAAAGAAATTCAAAACAATTTAGAGAAACTACTTTTTTCTACTTTTTTATGTATTATTTTTCAATAATAAGAGGATTTCCCAAAATTTTGGTCCAATTTAATGGAAAATTAGAGCACAAAGTTCAATTCATATTTTTCATACCAAAATCCTAGCACTAAGTATCTATAAAAAAATATTCAATGTGAAAAGCATTCACCTTCTATGATGAAACTGAAGCATTTGAAGTTTATTGTAAAAGTAGACTTTAAGAAGAGAAAAATGATTGTGTCACAGGATCAATGCGAATTTGTAAATATTTTTAAAATGCATTATTATAATATGTAATATAATAAGGACTACTAAATACGGACAATATACAAAACGAATAAGGACTACATGTAGTCTTCTTATACATGCACCATCACCACTACACTTTATATAATAATTAGTTATGTTGCAACAATAGAATATATTTTTTTAGCAAACCAGCACTCAAAAATGCATGTGATTTGAGTATATACAAGTATAAATATACAGTATGAATCACAACCAACATGCTAATTAAGCCTTACATGAATATAATGAGAACACATATCGAAGTATAAAAAATGGCTAACTCCATGAAGTTATAAACTTATATGCAACATTTTATTCCTTTTATATGCAACATTTTGTTCTTTTTGTTACATGCAGATGAAATACTGAACATTGTAGTAGAGTTTTTATGGCTGGGAAAAGAGAAGCCTTTTTTTCCCTCTTTGTGAAGTGTAAGATGAAGAAAATGTTTAACCTTGAGGTAATGATTAATCAAGCAATTAATATATTTCTTGTTAACAATGGTGTACAGGGATAAATTGAATTCTACATTTACCTAATAGCACACCTCTCATTGGTTTATCTAATTCACAGTTAACATTAAAAACAAAAAATCTGAAATGTTTCAGATTTTAAATTACGTCCAAAGGATCATTTTTTTAACATTATGTGTGTTATATTTATTTATTAAATATCACGCTCTTCGCACTTAAACCATAAAATTCAGTTCAACAGCAATATCGCAAAATAGTTTTAAAATGAGCATATCTTTAGAATTTTCGATACAGAGACTCGCACGCTGGAGATAAAAATGTTTCTTCTGTACAATGTTGCCATTGCTCGCTTTCAAATCCTTGAATTTGTTAATCAAAAATTCATTAAAGTTTTACAAAATAGGAAATCGATAATGAAACAAACTTCAAATTTGGTCTTCCACATGTCCATATTCGTAGGAGAATTATGTCATTCAAAACTCGATGGCTCTATGTACCGTTGTTTTATCACAATGCTAGAAATATACATACATTTATGTAGATTTTTCATTATTTAATTTCTTTAAATATAACACAGGACGATAATAATTTGTGGCAACAGTTTGAAAAGTGATTCTCCATTTGTAGTGAATCAACACAAAACGAAAACAATAGTCCTTCAAAGACGAAGTCCCTTTGGACTAAAAATTGTCTTAGGATGTTGGTCACTGTAAGTTCAATAAGGTCACTGTAACTACAAAATTTTCGAATAAAATATATAAGAAAAATTAAATAATACTTTTAAAGTACTAATAAGAAATTTTTAAATCTAAAAGTAAATGTAAGCAATCCCATTTAAAGCGACCACTCAAAATTCCATATCTTTTTAATTTTGTGTGGATGTGGTGAACTTGCCTAATGAGTAAAATCTATGTTTATTTTTCTTAAAAACACTGTTCGCCTTAGGGAGATAGTCACCAAGAAGGTTCACTGCAAATATACATTATTTCTAGTAAGAAAGAAAAAAAAAAAAAAAAAAAAAAAGTTGCGTTAAGATTTTCGAGATTTTCCTAAAGTATAATGTGCATATGAACCAGTTCCTGAGGAAGTACTCCACATAGGAATCCCACTCCTTAAGCAGATAGCCATAATGGGCTTTGGCATAATCTAATAAATCCAAACCCTATTGAAATATTATGTAGCTGACTTTCGTCATAACTAACAAATCAACATTCAAGTAATTGACTGCATGCTGTGCATGAAAATTTTAATGACACTTTAAGAATAAAATAAAACAAAACAAGAAATAATTTTCACTATAAGTGTATTAGATTAACAAAAAAGAAGAAAATAATCTCATAATTAACTTAGCAATTTTTTTATAGATAAGGTCATGCAGTTACTTACTTTCCTTTTTCTAATCTTTTTTAAATTATACTTTTCATGAAAAATTACAGGTAAAAACGTTATAAAAAGTGATTTATCAATGACCTTTGTTAGGTAAATATATTGGTTTAAATTTTTATGAAGTGCTATACATTGCATTAATTTTCTCTATGCTTAAGTTTCCTTCTTACTTTTTGAGCAAACATTTATTAGTTAATAAAAAATATGAAAGTAAAATTTATCCTTCTTTCCATCTTGCACTCACAAATCATTATGGGAATATTCATTTACAATTATTAAAGCCTGAAAAAAGAATGTCTGCGATGTTATCGTCATGTGATGATATGTAGATACTTTATTTTTTACCACAATATTTTCGATGATGAAGTTTTATAAACTGTGAAGTTTTTGAACTGCTTTATTTTCTATGACGATATTTCGTACCGCGATGTTTTGTAGCATGACGTTTTCGCTTTGTGTTGTTTTCTGTGCGATGTTTTCGGCTGTAACCATTCCGTCAAAAGCATTGTTATATTTTTTAATTATGTGGTACAAATTTGAAAAATGAGCTTGCTCACTATTTGTAGAACATTCACTTCACTGATTTATTTGTTGAATTAAATTTAAATCAGTATATGTGGGTATTATTAAACAATCAGATGAAGACATATTGTAGGAAATCATAAAAAAATTAACTTTTATTAATAAGCATGCATAAAGTAAGTATAAATTTTTTTTTTAAAATATGTCTAAATTAGCAATTATTAACGATTTTAAGATTTCCCAACCATTTATCACCTCAACTTTCAAATCAAGGAAAATTTTTGTAATTAAAACATTATTGATGAAATGAGAACAGATTTTTGAAAATCAAATAAAAAATATATAATAATGGATAAATGATGAAAGATTTTTTTAAAAAAATAATATAAAATGCATTAATGATAGAATGTGGACAGGTGATAAATCTCTATTGAAAACATGAAAAAAGAGGCTGTTGTCAATATTAATATTTCTAGGTTTCATTTCAGCTTGGTTTCAATACAGCTATTAAAAATGATAAAAATATATTCTTTTATTAGTGCATACATTTTTCCTATATCCAGTGTTTTCTTGTTAAGTTGACCACTAATATTAGAAGAAATGTTAGGCATTCCCATTTAAACTGGAGTCTAAAATAATGTGTTGGAAACAGTAACTCATCTGCTAGGACCTTCCTTACCAGCTTTACGGGTTTCCATTCACTGCAAGTTCGTGCGAAGTTTTCTTGCCATATGTAGCTAGAAATAAAGTTTTTAACACCATCTCATGGTGAGCTCTAACTTTGTTTCAACAATGAAATCTTCTAGACTGATTGTTCTCTACATCTGAGCTATCTTTATAGGGATCCGTAAGGCCGCTTGTAACGCCATCTATTGGCAGAATTAGTAACTAAATTTTTGAGGTTTCTGTATCACATTCTTATGGTTTTTTTTTAATAAACATACTACTTATTTCATGCTTCTATTTGTCATCGTTTCCTGTTTGTCCCGTAGATTGTCTTTTTATTTTTATTTCCTGATTGAATGTTTCAAGTTGCTTACAGATTTTGGTACTTTTCTATTATCAGGACTTGGGTCAGAAATGTATATTTCTATGCTTGTATGTGAGGATGTATGTGTTCATGTATGCATGCATATATGTACGTACATATGTATCTGTGTGTGTACACACATATATACACATATGTGCATACATACATACATACATACATACATACAGATATGTGCATACATACATACAGATATGTGCATGCATACATACAGATATGTGCATGCATACATACAGACATGTGCATACATACATACACTTCTGAATCTGGTCCTGATAAAAAAAAAAAAAGAGTACCCAGATTTCTCTATGTGGAAGAAGCACAATGGAAATTATTTCCCTTCAATCCAACTAAAGATATAGAAACACTTTCATTAGATGAAAGACATTTGTTGGTAATGGTTCTGAAATGTTGCCTACTTGTTTTTAGCACATTTTGTATATTCTTATATATGATCCATTTGTAATCATCTGTTACAATTCAGTTTACAAATAGCTATTTTCATGATGTCCAGGTAAAGACATGGTCCAGTTTATTCTTTTTTTTTTTTTTTTTTTTTTTTTTTTTTTTTTTAATCAAATACCATATTTATTAAGCTTAGGAGTGAATCTAGGTTTCTTTAAATGATGAAATTCAGATGAATTGTTAGTCTTTTCTACAGTCTCTTAGTTGGAATTCTTGGATTATTTGCCATAAAAGTATATATAGCATCATCCTCTTTGCCAGAAGCAAAATTTATCTTCCAAATTAAAGTCACCATTTTGAAATCTGCAAGCAACATTTGTACTATGTTGAGAGCAGAAGTATATTTCAGTATGTGTCACTAATGTTTCTTGTTGTAGTTACAGTTGTTAACAGGACAGGACAGGAACAAGTACAGGGAGCACCATGCCATCGCCATTGACAAAAATGGTATAGCCCCCATGCACTACCTCTCTAGCGTGCTGCCCCTTCCACAGGGGACCTGATTACGGTATACATAGGACATAGTATTAACAACAAATAAGACATAGCACATCATACTGTTACAACATACTTCGACACATAGTACATAGCATTAACATATTGTTACAGATTATTTACAGTCCAAGAAGTTATGTTCATTATAGAGCTTGTTGGTTTTGGCACTGCCCCTTCCACAAGTGACCTGATTACAGTAAACATAGGACATAGCACTAACAACGTATTGGACATATCGCAATATATTGTTACAACATACTTCAACACATAGGACATAGCATTACTATTACAGATTCTTTACAATGCAAGAAGTTATGTTCATAGAACATAGCATTATCATACTATTACAGATTCTTTACAATGCAAGAAGTTATGTTCTTAGGACATAGCATTATCATACTATTACAGATTATTTACAATGCAGGAGGTTATGTTCATTATAGAGCTTGTTGGTTTTGGCATAGCATATGCTTTATGATACCTAGGGTGTTATATTTGAATTATGTATTGAATGTTGTGCTGCGGTAATTATGTAGGTAGTGTTCCATTTGATCCAAGTTCAATGTTCAGATTTTAGCGGTCCATGGTTGCGCTACTTTAACATGTACTTTCATGAGTTACTGCATTTGATGCACTGGTCAGCTGTTCAGTACACATGTGAAATTGGTACGTTCTACCTGGTGTACATTCTGTTACCTGTTTAAAGTGGTGTTTGACGAGTTGTAGGCACCCCTGTGACGATACACTTCTCCTTTTGTGGAGTATGTGAACACTTTACCAGTGACACAATGGCATAGTACCAGTGGATGCAGGCACAGGTACAATATAAATTATTAGCTCGCATTATAGCTAGTCCTTTTGGAGGACAGTTGTTATGAGATATATATATATGAGTTGCCATTAGGGGGTTTGTGCTTGTTTCTCATTCTGGGGATCCTTTTGAAATCCTTTCAAGTAAACAAGAATAAAGTTAATAATAACAAATTTTTAAATGCTGGGTGGCCTCTTAAAGAGCAGTTCCTGCTCCTTTATTGCAAATCAGGCATTCATTTCTTCAGTAAAATGAATCTGCTCTTTGAATAACAAATAAGACATAGCAAATTCTAGCAAGTTCTTTCTACTATTCTGTGACTATGTTTCTAGCACCTACAAAAATCATGCATGAAATTTTGTAATTAACCAAGACTTTTGTTGGTTTTCTCTGTAATGATTAACTGATAAATATCTTAAGAGTTAATTTTGTTAATATTAGGTTAATTACTGTATTTAATTGTAGCTTTTGCACTTCTTAATATTAAATATGGTTTTAGAATATTATGTATTATAAAAATATTATCCTCAGGTTATTGCAAGTGGATGGGTAGTGGAACCAATGAAAGATAATGCCAATTCTTGTCAAGTTTCTTATCTTGTTCAGGTAATCAGAAAATGATTTATATTATTCAATATTACATATTCAATATAAATTTGTGAATAATTCAATATTGCATAAAATAGTTCAAGAGTCTGAAATGTGTAAGTACTGGAAAACTAAATTGTATAAGTAAAGAAAATTATGAAGTACATTAAGGAACTTATGCATTAGTTTTAAACATTCATGTAGTTTGTTTTATTACTATTATTATATTTTTAATCACAGTATATGCATTACATAAGTTTTGTTGTAATGTATTTTATAAACCACATAATGCTATACATCCTTAAAATGTAAAATGCGTGTTTGCATGCATAAAGTCTATTTAAATTTATATAATTTATATTTATATAATTTTTTTCTCCCCAGATGATTGTCAGTAGTCCAGAAATAAGTGCCATGGAAGAAATAAGCAACATTCAGTCACAATGTATAAATAATTTAAGTCTTTATTTATCTACGAAACCAGCATTTGTTCAAGGCAAATAGCTATTCAATTATTAGAAATGTAAAACTCACCAAATTGTAGGACTGTTTGACACTTTCTGCCGTACAAATATTGTTTTTCTATTTTTAGAACAAATATTTTAATATACCTTACTTTTAAAGTATTTTTAATTCTTAATGTTGGTTTTTATATACATAGATGTTTTTGCATGTTAATTTTTTATATTGAATATTGTATAATATTGATTCAAACATTCAACAATATCACTTGTGAGGAGGGGAGAGAAATTTAAGAAATAGTATATTATAATAAAAGAATGATGTGTTAAATTCCACCAGAAATATTTAATTTTACATCTCTATGCATGAAATTAAATTGCATTTTAAAATGTTTGATATGACAAATATATACTTAGGGAATTTCTTAACATCAATAACCTAAACATGTTATTTCAGGTGTGATTTACTTCATAATTTTAGTGATAAATTTTTGCAGAAGTTTTTATGTTTACTGTTATCATTTATACACACATAAATACCTTGCTAACAGTAGCAATTAATAATATAGAAATTTGCATGCATGTTTAAAATCTATTTCATAATAGTCTTGCTGTAAAATATGCATGTATGTTTGCTTATGATTACTGCTGTTTCAAACACAGCAAATATGAAAAATCTAATAATTGAACATATAGCTGAAAGAATTAACTATATAGTAATATTTTGAAGTTACATATTAGATGGGATTGATGAAAAATGCAGAAGTCGAGGGTCTAATTTTACACATAAATCATATGAATTTTAGTTAAATAGGACTAATGGCTAATATAACATTTATTTCAGATCAAAGTATGTTATAAGAAATGTGGAATTTTGATATGTAACGATACAAAACAAATGTGCTGCATAATACCGAGTCATTTTAATATTGATGATGGCTTGATAAAAGTTAACCAGCTCACCTGATAGTTCAGCTTTTGTTTTTTATTATTATTATTGTGTAAAGTTTCTTTTTAGTGAGTTAATATATATGTATATATTTTAATTCGCTGTCTTGTAGCTTGAACACATTCCCCTTCAGAATCTGTGTTTTCCAAAATTTATAATCCTAATTTAATTGAACCAAGACCTGTCAACAGGAAATTGTTATATACTTTTCTGGTGGATTTGAGGTGTTACTTTCTTCAGTAGTGATTTGCTAACACATCTATGTAAGCTCATCAGTTGTTAGCTTTAACAGCTTGCAGACATCATCACTATCAACTTCTAAATCTAAGTATGGGCAAGATTGAAAAATTTTGCTATTATTTGACTGAATCAGTTTCTTGTATTCTTTTTATATATTTATTTTTTGGGAAAAGGATGGTTCCAAGAAATTGTCATCAATTTTAAGTCATCAATTCTTATGACACTTAAAACACTGAAAATGTGTCCAAAAGTTTTTAAAAATAGCCGATTGTTTTGCCTCCTAGAGTTATTCATATGTGCAAATGATTTATCTTATGTAATAAGCCATGAATATTTTGATGACTCTTTGCTGGTTGTATTTGGAGGGGGGGAAACAACTTTCACATGTGAGTTGAAATCATTTAGAGTGGTGGGAGGGTAACTGGTTACATTATCAGTGAGAAGTTTCACTTTAACCCCTTAACTGTCGTGGGCATATATATATGCCTTGCTCAGCCGAAGTGTTAACTGCCCCGTGCATATATATACACTCTTCCAAAATATTATCATTTGCTTTGGGCTGCTACCCATAAAATTATTCGCTAAGCTTTGGAATGCAACACCACAATGACCTTGACAAAGTATGCGAAGGAGGATACGATTTCAGAGAAGTGTGGGGAGAAATTGGAGAAAGGGGTGTGTTTAAAGCAGTGAAAGTAATGACTGCACGGTATTGGCTGGTGTTGTTTGAGTAAAACATATTTTTTTTTTATTCTATGTCCTCCGTTTTCGTTTACTTTTTGTAGTAGGTTCCAGGGAAGAAAGATATAATGGATGTTTCAAACCCATTTATCTTTTCTGAATTATTTTTGATGAACTGCTCATGCTTCATATTGTTACTGAAACTAACCGTTTTGTAGACGAGTGTATAAACCAACACCTTGCAAATGAAAAACCAAGAACAAAATTGTGGCATTCAACCAGTTCAGAAGAAATATGTGTTTTTTTAGGCATACTGATTTCACAAGGTATAAAACTGAAACCTGATCACTTTACTATTGATCGAAACTCCATTTTAGGGATCTTTTTTATTATAAAAACATCATTTTTATTATACTTATGTCTTTTTATTATACTTTTACTCAAAACATTAAATTTTATGCATTCATTTTTTTTTTTATTCTTTATTTTGTGAAAGTAAACAGTTTTTAAAAAGTAAAACTTGCACTTATTTTCCCCCTAATACATCGCATAGCTACGCACGCCTGTGTGAAAAACCGTGACACTGGGAAATTAATTTTGTACGTTTTCCACAGCAGTTAAGGGGTTAAGCAGAATTTGTTCAGATGGCAATGATGTTTCACTTTTGATATAAAATGATGACCAAGTTCTCAAAATACAAGCTGTCACCCAAGTTGCATAAATCAGGTTATTAATGTACTAATAATATTATTGTCAAGTTAGAAGCATTCTGTATGATATAACTGCTTAAATTTGTATTTTTTTTTTTTTTTTTTTTTAAGTTACTGTACTTTTTTATTAAAATCTCATCAGTCTAAATGTGCATTAGGTTAAATGCACTTTTCAAACAATCATTAAAGGGCTTTTAAGAATTGAAAATTAATCTGATATTAATTATATTATTTTTCTTCGAAACATGACAATGAGGAAGCTAATGTCCAGTGAGACAGTGTTTAGTTTTGGGAAATATTTTATATCGTCTTTCAACATTTCTTCAAATAGTTGTCTGTGCTCTGCAAAACAGCAATCCTTTTTTAGCCAGTATGTGGAATCAAACCTTTTAAAATCCAATTCACAATTATTTAGTACAATGTGGTAAGCCTTTTCCCATGGTATATGTATTGCATATCTCCAATCCTACTTTACAAATACTGTTTGCCTTGCATCTTTGATGCAATGATTTTGATTTGATGGTAGTACAAGGTATTTCATGAAGATTCCATGGTATCTCTTAAATAGTTGAATATAGTCCATGGTATAAGTCTAAGCAATGAAATGAAGTAAGAATATCTTTATAATGTGGCACTTTTTATGAAAATATAGAGAAAGTTATAAGGTGCAAATCTGAAAAGAAATCTTTTGCATTAGAAAAACATTTTGCAATACTTCAAAACACTGTGTTAGCAAAAATCAATTTTTATATAAACCCTAAAATTTACACAACTTGGCATTGAGTGAAAATGGTTTAAATCATGTAATTTTTTTTTTTTTTATCTAAAACCTTATCATATTTTATTCATTTCTTAAATTGAAACCATGAGTCTGTAACCAATTTTTTAAAGCAATATATAGTCATGCATTCTTTTAAAAAGAAAAACATATATATATTAGTTCTTTAAAAATATATTGAATACTGTATGTAGATATCCTTTTTTTTTTTTTTTTTTTTAATTCTCTTGTATATTTTATATTATCATTTTGTAATGTATTTTGAAATATTTATTCTTAATATTTTTCTGTGTTCATTATGACTTGTACATTTAATGCTGGCTTTTAGCCAGAACTTTAGAATCTGTGCATTGAGATCAAAATGACACCTGAGGAAAACTAGTTACCTCTTTCTGGTATAAGAACATAATTTTGAGGAACCATGCTACACTATATTCATATGAAAGCAAATTAAATACATACTGAAATATGTTATTTTAAGAAGCAAATAAGTAAATTAAGTACACAGTAGTATATTAATGAGAATGCATATATTTAGTAAAACACTATTATAAAGTAAAATTCAGTACTTTATGCAGTACATAGTGGATGAGGAAGAAATTGATAGAACAATAGAAAATTCTTCTGTAGAACCCATTTAATTATAGAATATAGCAAATAGACATAGTTATTAGTTAATGATACAGTTATTTCATAGAGCATTTTTTGAAAATACATTGAATCAAATTGGAATTTGGAACTCTTCGTAGTTTATAAACTAGTAATGCTTTCAGAATCTAGCATAAAATATTTTTAAAACATTTGTGTTTTTTTAATGTTGTAATTACTTTGACTTGCATACTAAAAAAATTTAAAACAAATTTAAAATGGTGTTTCCATGCAAACTGTGACAAAATTTCCAGTTTCATTATCACAATTTAATTTTTTTTCTGCATTATTGTATCAAAATATTTCATAAAAGTACTACTTATAAGTACATCTGTAAAAAGTAGCTTTCCATGATCTAGAAAATAGTTAAGAAAGCGGAGTCTTAGCATGACATAGAAAGCTGTTGGAAGGATAGCATTATCTAATTTTCAGGATAATTTGTACACTTTATTAGAATTTTTAGAAGGTAAAATTAAATCATTGAAAGGATATTTAACTGGAGTAGTAATTAAATATTTAATACCACCACTTAATCAGAAGTTAAATATCCACTACTATAGTAAGACTGACATCACACATATAATAATATTTTTCCATACTACAGTTTGGCGCATGTTTAAAAATCTGTTATATTTTAAGCTATATATATATATATATATGTGTGTGTGTGTGTAATGAAACTGTGGTTTGAAGGTGGCAGAGTGGAAAGCATGATGACGCAATTCAGCACAACATATCTTGAAAAATCAATATCTTTGTTTTTTCCATGCATATCAAATAATCCTTTTTCAGACAAGATGTTTCCTTATTATATTTAAATACAGTAAGTTTCATTTTGAAGTAGAACATCATCTTAAGTAAGTAAGCAGCAGCATGGTTTAAAAGCGTCTTGCCAGCAGGAGAGCTATGCGGGAAAGGGAAAGGTTATAGTACTTTCATAGCAAGAAGGCTGACATTTCAGTTCACAGTTTTGGTTTAGAATTAATTTGATTGGACGAGAGGCATCTGCATTAAAACGTTACATAAGATAGAAAAGTCTGGAACCTGTGAGAAGAGATGAATTTAGGGGCAGATTACCAAATTTAGAATGTTAATCTCGACTGCCAAGTTCTTTAAATACTACGCAATCAAAATTCTTCTTCAATATGGATCTAAGCACGCATCTACAGTGTTCCGTCATTTCCTTTTGCTTTTATTATGACATATATATATATGATATACATTACAATTTTAACTTCTTCTAAGTTTATTACATATATTCAACAGTTTTATCTAAATCTTCGTAAGAGTTAATTTAAATTTGAATATATCCAATTTACAATAGTTTTTACTCTTCATTTCCTAGGAAATAAACATAAATAAGAAAAATTATTAATTGAATTTTTATACTTAGCAGCAGTAGAATTAGATTGTTACTTTTAAAGTCCATTTATGCTTTTAGCTTTTTGCTTTATATTTATATATGTAATATTTTTTATGCATAGTCGATAGCAGAGCGGCAAGATGAGACGAAGATGTTGATACCAAACTAGGTTCAGTTAATTACCATCTTTATTTCCAAGCACATTAGAATTATTCTTTGTAGACAATATATTTTTTTATCATAAACAATTACTATAATTTCTTATCTACATATAAGATATAAGAAAATACGATAGCTGCTTAAAAAATAATTGGCGATCTTAAAGTTAATGATTCTAGATTTGGTGATCTCCCCCTAAATTCATCTGTTCTCCAAAATTCGAGATCTTTCCATGTTATGTAATGCTTAATGCAGATATCTCTTGTCCAGTCAAAATAATTGTAAACCAAAATTTTTCTAACTGGAACTGAAGTCTTTGACTCCCTCCCTTCTTCCTTTGAATTGTGGTGTCCCTTTTTTGTTTAATCTTTCCTTTGACAGGATGCTCCTCGTCTGCTGCTAATTTGCTTAAAATGACATCATATTGTAAATCTGTGTATGTAAGATATAAGAAAATACAATAGCTGCTTTAGAAATAATTAAAGACCTCAAAATTAACATTCTGGATTTGGTGATCTCCCTCTAAATTCATCTGTTCTCCTAAATTCGAAATTTTTCTATGTTATGTAGCACTACTGGAAAAGGGCAACTAAAACTAATATTAACCAATCACAGGTTAGCTCTACTTATAAATCAGACTAGGTATAAATACTCTTAGCACAATAAACTACGTCATTCTTCCCTTCCCTCACTGTTGGCTATGTCAACATCGCGTCACTTTATGTTTGCTTAACTAACTATATTATTTCTTGTTAAAAACAAACCAATGGACATAGAAATCTATCATATTTAAATATGATTGAATAAGTGGTTGCTCAAGTAATTGAATATGTGTGAAAATAAAAAAAGAAGGTTTTGTTGGAATTCAATTTTGTTGCCTTCATCTTAACCGCAGCCATTACGGACATCGAAAGCTGTTAAGAGTTCCAGCATTTGACTACACATTCAAAATCATATATATATATATATATATATATATATATATAAATTCAAATCTATATACATGTGCATTTGCAGTTACGAGTATACATAACTATTAATTACATATTTTTTTAAGGTTTTGCTAACATATTAAACTGCCTTGTCTCATAATTCTTTTACTTGAATAGAACATATATTGCAAATCGAGTGAAAGAATATGTCAGCATTTTTTAATTATGTGATTTTGTTTGGGCTGTAGCCAATATTTCTCATGGGTTTTGAAAGCCAAGCTAGCTTAGAAAGAGGTCAGCTGTTCCGTTGTTCTATTGCTTATTTTAATAATAATTAAAATTCATTTAAATTTAATAATAATATTAATTAAAAATATAAATTTAATAATAATTAAAATTATCTTTTAATAAGAGTTGTTAATGTTTGTGTAATTTTTACATTTTTATTTAGTATAGCTAACTGTACTTAAAAAAATTGTATTGTATTAAAGTATATAACCTATCACAGAGGTTAGAAATGTGCTTGTTTAATTTTTTTCAAGATTATACATAGCCTAAGTACCAGGAAAACTTATTGTCATGCCATGTCTGGCGATGGGTGTGTGTGTCCAAAAGTGTCCACAATTTTGGCCACCACTGTATGTAATGATATTTTTAAATCAATTGATTAAATTAAATTCTAATCATATTGCTTAATAATGTGTTGGCTATTCTCTACCTAAATTGCATCCCTGTTCCTAAATTTTGGCGAAATCCTTTCTTTATTATAAATTATATTAACCTGTTGGCACACGCCAAATTCTTCCCTAAACCCTGACCTAGGTTTAGCACTTCCCCTGCTCACATAAAAAAGGACACTAATTCTTTAAACTTCAGTGTGTGAGAAATAAGAAAGGTAAACACTGTATTTAATATTTTGCCCTTCAACAATTGAATCTATTAAGACTCAAAGAATGTAATGCTGCTGGTGGATAAATGTGCCCGTTTCTTAAAAACAGATTTTACTAAATCCGTTTTTCTTATGTATGTATATGCTGAAGAATGAATAACTTCTGGTTTTGAATTAGGAGCTCAATTAAAAATCCTTATGACCATTAATAATGAGATTTATATTCTAAATATGGAATTAGGTATAATTTTAATGTTATTTTGCATTATATTGATTAGTTAAAAAGTATCTCTTTCTCTCTATATACATACAGTGGTGGCCAAAACTGTGGACACTTTTGGAAATTTTTATGTTTTTGAACTTTGTATGCTTATAGAAAACGTTATGTTTCACAAAATGCAAACCTATATATATCATTTTAAAGAGAATTTATTACTGAATTCAATACAAAACACAAAATTCAATTATTTGCAATACAAAAAAAGTTAAACGATAATAGTTATCGATATACATTAGATAGTGATGATTACAGTGAGTTATCAGTACTTAGTAGGGTACCCTTTATTTTTTATTACAGCTTCACATCGACGTTTTATTGAGCTGACAAGAGGTTTAAGCTCTTCTTTCGTTATTACATGATGCCAGGAAACAATTATAGCCTCAATTAGTTTCCTTTTATTTTATGGGCACCTCGTTTGGACAAGAGTTTTCAAACGGTGCCACAAATTTTCGATAGGATTGAGAGCAGGACTGTTTCCTGGCCATGACAATTTAATGCTCTTTGTACGAAACCACTCTTTCGATATTTTGGCCGTGTGGCAAGGAGCAGAATCCTGCTGAAAAATAAACGAAGCATTGTTGGGAAAGAGATCTCTGATGGAAGGTAGAAGTTTTGGTTCTAGAATAGTGTCAATGTATTTTCTGGCATTCAGTGTCCCGTTGATGACATGAAGGCAACCAATACCATCTGCTGACATGCATGACCAAATCATAGCACTAACTGGGTTCTTTTCACAGTTGCTTGAATGCAGTCAGGATGTAGCTCTTCTCCTATACTATGTCTTACATATTTTCGCCCACCACTACCAAATAACGATATCTTAGTTTCATCACTCCATATAACTTGTGACCACTGATCATTTGTCCAATTAATGTGTTCCTTTGCCCACTGTAGTCTTCTTCTTTTTTTTTTTTTTTTTTTTTCATTGCTGAAAATTAAGATAAGGCTTTTTTCGTGGAATTCTACCTCTCAGTCTAACATCTGTTAATCTTCTCCTGATTGTTCTTGAACTGACAGAAACACCAGCATCATTCAGATCACTTCTGATGGCCGCTGATGACATTTTTCTATCTTGAAGACATAGTCTTTTTATTCTTCTGTCATCAATAGATGTGGTGCACCTTTTTCGGCCTTTTCCTTCTTTGTTTTTTATTGAATTTGTCTCCTGATATCGTAAACAAAACTTTCAGACTCCAGATGTAGCCACTGAACCACCCACCTGTGTTGCAATTTCAGCATAGGAAAGACCACTTTCTCGTAACACAATAATATTACATCTCTTTCTAGGTGTCCAATCTACTCTTTTTTTTTTTTTTTTTCTCTTTAAAATGATATATACAAGTTTGCATTTTGCAAAAGTTAACATTTTCTATAAGCATACAAAGTTCAAAAACATAAAATTTTCCAAAAGTGTCCACAATTTTGGCCACCACTGTATGTAATGATATTTTTAAATCAATTGATTAAATTAAATTCTAATCATATTGCTTAATAATGTGTTGGCTATTCTCTTCCTTAATTGCATCCCTGTTCCTAAATTTTGGCGAAATCCTTTCTTTATTATAAATTATATTAACCTGTTGGCACCCGCCAAAGCTCCAAACTCATAAATCTGTCATATTACATAAAGTCCTTAAGATGCCTGATGAGAAGATAGTGTCACCTCGGGATTTCAATTAATATCGCTGATTGGATGATTATGGCTGACCATGATGCACACTTACCTATAAATAGGGCTTCTCCTCAAGATACAGGGGGAACGCTTTTGAGATGGTTGCTGACATAAACGTATCACTTTATATTCCAAAATTTGTCTCATTCCTGTTGCCCCAGCTGCATAACACAAATAATGTATAAGAAAATACATTTCATATATGTATATGTACATTATGTAGATTAGTTTACAGCAATAATTAATCATTTATTTGTTTGCAATTAAATTTAATTAACGTTAATTTGCTTTTTATGAATAGAGAATGTTTATTAAATATATATGTACATATATACTTTCCTGAAAAATTTGAACAAAATTACCTATAAATAAATATCGGTAGCTGTATTCTTAGAAAGTATTGAATGCATTTTAAAATCCAGTATTAAATATGCAACAATATTTTTAATGGCAGGGGGAGGAGAACAGATCGTCATTCTTGCCATTGAAGTGAGAACTTTTCATCCAAAAGTCTAAACATCTGGTTAGAAAGTAACAATTGCTAGCTGAGAAAAATAAGCAATTAGGATGGTACCCCCATCAGTAAGCTTCTTATTTTTTCACACATTGAAAATCATAGGCACCGAAAGTACTTAATGAACATTTAGCCAATTAAAATTAGAAAAATTGACATGGAATTTCTTAATTAATTAATTGCTTGAAGTAGCCCTCACTGTTATTATTGCTTCCTTATATTTAATGATTTGTTTTGCATTATTTCAAGCAGTAAAGTAAATGATTTGATATTTCTGAATAAATATTACAAGTGGAAATTAATATAGTCCCTCCCCCTGTTTCTAGTAATCCTAATGGTTTATCATTGAATAAAATTCTGATATTCGTATCAAGAATTATATCTTACTAGTTGTTATTTTTAAATTATTGTAGTCCATATATAAATATTGTGAATAAAAGCATATTTTCAATTCTTAATTAGGAAAATTTGAATTATAGAGAGTAAGGCTATGAAATATTCCCTTCCTATATATTTGGTAATAGTATAGTAAGGCAGTAACTGCTTTTATTTATTTTTTTTCGTAGATTGTCCCACTAAAATGCTATTTTTAAATTCAAATTTGTGATAAAATGACAGTAAAAAGAAATGATTATAACAACAACCAATTTTTGTGCCACCATCTAAGAATAAATAACTAAAATTGGTAGATCACATGCTACATAATTATCTAAAATTCCCAATAAAAATTTTATTTTGCATCATGACTGAATTCTGAAAAATATTTATTAAATTTTTTGTGCATCATCATATATATATGTAAGATATAACAAAATATGATAGCTGCTTCAAAAAAATAATTGGCGACCTCAAAATTAACATTCTAAATTTGGTGATCTGCCCCTAAATTCATCTCTTCTCACAGGTTCGAGATTTTTTTATCTTACGTAACGTTTTGATGCAGATACCTCTTGTCCAATCAAATTAATTGTAAACCAAAACTCTGAACTGAAACTTTTCCGACTCCCACCCTTCTTCCTCTGAAGTTCTATGATACTCTGCCTTTTCCACGTAGTTCTCCTGCTGGCAAGACGCTTTTAAACCATACTCCTGCTGCTGCTTACTTAAGATGACGTTCTAATTCAAAATGCAAATTATGTATTCAAATATAATTAGGAAACATCTTGTCTGAAAATGAAGGATTTGATATGCGTGGAAAAAATAAAGATTGTGATTTTTCAAGATATGTTGTGCTAAATTGCGTCATCGTGCTTTCCGCTCTGTCACCTTCAACCCACTACAGTCTTCTCGGTCATCTACACAGTATAGTAATCTGTTAAAAGTTCCACTGTCTCCATCTACACATTTTGAAATCATTACACACACACACACACATATATATATATATATAATGATTAAATTTGGACTTAACATATGGATATATGAATTGTGTTACAGTATAAAGCCTGTAATCCGGACTCGTCGGGACTTTGGCGATTCCGGATTAGGGTTTTTTCCGGATTATAGATCATCAATTTAAATATGGTAAGATGGCATGCAGAAATTATACTATTAAAATTGTGAAACCGTAATTTATGAAATAAAAAGCAAGTATGATCTAAAGGGTATCAAATTTTACAAAAAAAAAAAAAAAATGTGAATATTTATTTGTTTACTTCATTAAACATTTCTTTCAATGCACGCATGCGTAAAGCATATGCGCATAGTGTATGCGCATTCTCTATGCACATGCGTAAAGTTTGTGGCTTTGAGGTCTGGATTATTGATCATTCCGGATAATGGACGTCTGGATTACGGACTTTGTACTGTATTAATATTTCTTCTCATCATATGCTATTATATTTCTTTATTTAGAATTATATTTTTTTATGTATTTAAGAGTCAAATCAATGGAATTTTATGATATATGACATTGTTAAAAATATCATAATTATAATTTTTTGTTTTAAAAAAAGTATTACCAAAATATTTAATGTCAAATAGCTTACAAAAAATTTTTGAATTATAGCAATATTGTTCTTTCACTTAGTCTCTTGAAGAAGTAGTACAGCTGTTTATTTGCATCCAAGAAAATAAAAATCTAGAAATAATTTTTTAACTTTATTAAGAAAACGGAAGAAATAATGATTTTAATATTATAGAAATATCTGAAACAGTACTGATTGTAAAATTTCATTTCTAAAATATCAAGCATGCTTATTATGCAATAAATTCTCAAAATCTGAGAACTTTAAATTGAAGTTATTATCTATCATTGTGCTGAATGTCAGTTTTCTTTAAACTTCAGTAACTGTTTTCTGTTTACGTGTTAAAATCTTTGAAAGTTATTTCATTGCCTAGTTCAGCATTTAAAGTGCTTTTGTATTATCTGCTTTTATTAACACTATTTTGTTATACATGTAGATTTTCATATACTTTTAAATAATGCTATTTATCTGATGCAGAATAATTGTATATAGAAAGATGATGATTTTAATTTACTTGTCTTTTATCACGTTTGACTAAGCAACAGTATCATATAATATTTGTAGAAAATGTTTTTTGGCGGTAACAAATATGTAGTGTTATTTTTTTTACTTGAAAACAAACTTTGAAATTGTCTGTATTTCATCAACCTGCTCTATATTCCTTTGTCTTATTCATTTAATTCTGAATTATTTGAAGAACATGCATTGGATTTAAAAAAAGAAATAATTCTTTTTTCTCTTGTGTTTTATAAAATTGTTTTTTAAAGTAAAAATGAATTTCTGATTCCGTCATTATTTAACTGATCTCATGTTTTGTATGCAAGTGGCACAATTCCTGTATTATTCTGGTTTGCATAACATAGTTCTGTTTCATTATTAAATATATTACTATTATGTTTGTTATATAAATTGTATAATAAAATTATTATTTTATATTACTGTTAAATAAAATGTGTGATAAATTATGAAATTGCACAATAAGAAGAAAAGTTTAGTAAATTCAACTCATAAAACTGAAATAATAGGCTGAAAACTTGCAGTGGAATAATATATATGTAAAATAAGAAATATGTAAATTAAGATAATAACTTTAATTTGCAGTACTTCTTTAACTCTCCATTTTTCTCCATCCTAAAAATAGTAACTATTTATTGGAAATTCTTCTGAACTGCATCATTTCAAAATTTAATTATTGTGGCAGAATTCTGACATAAGGCTTCAACAATTGATTTCAAATTTGGGATACAAAACTCATTATTAATCAGTGGTCTGAACTGAAACTAAATCACTCTGAATTTTATCTTCAACCTGTCGCATTCTCTGTCTTGTTTCACTACTGCCAACCTCATTGCTCTCTGCTGCTGCATTTTCTTTCAATAGGTGCATTTGCTGTGCCATTTGATTAGTGATGCATAAGAAATGTTTGTCAGGAAAAATAAAGATATATTAGAGTAGCCATGATTACAAGTGTCTCTGTGTTTTCTTCAAAATTATTATAGTTTTATAAGCTGATAGGATGCAAACTTACATGGGGATTTACTTTCCATCCTGCTAACCTGCTTGTTCTCTGCTGCTGGACATTCTTTACTCCATCACAATGAACTGTCATGAAGACATAAAAAAGGCACAAATATTATTAAGAATTGGCACACAGATTACATTTGTTATTATGCATAAGTAACTATTAAAATGTGCATCTCAAGAATAAAGAAAATTTAAACTGGCTGCTACAACTTTAATTTTATATACATTGAGCCCCATCATTCCATAGATCATGTGCTCTACTATGCCACCATCAACTTTTAAGTGTTATAGGGTACTTGATTAAGGCAAAGCAATTTAAGAGCTACCTGCCTATGAGGAGAGAAGCAAGACTGGATCCTATCCTTGTTATACACAGGAAACCCAGCTATGCAACCAGTCCATTCACCAGACATTTAAAACCAAAATTGAAGTATCAATGTTCAGCGACTTTACCGCTTGGCTGTTGGTGGGTCCTATTTAAATATAACAAAACCAGTTAATTTTAACACCTGCTCTTTTAGCGAATATGATTAACAATGCATAGTAATTGCCAGTGAAGCCTGATGAATTTAATATAATATCTATATTTGCTATATTTATTTGTGATAGACATTAATTATTTGTTTTATGAGTTCTTGAGCATACTAGATTATTATCAATATATGCTCTGGCAAAATCTCTGTATTCCCTTTATTGATTTACTTTTGAAATATTGCTGTGACGTTTTTCAGTCCAAAACTTCTAACTTTAAATCTGTACTGTTGTCTATGGCTTTTAAATGAAATATAATCACGACTTTCAGGAACTATTGAAATAACCGAAAATCTTTATAATAAATCCAAATAATTGATATTATATTAACTTGTCCTACTGAATGTATAAGTTCTGCTTCATGTTGCATAGGAAAACCATCAGTAATCATTACAACATTTAATGTACGCTAATAACACGCAATCGAATTCTTCTATTTTTCATATTTACACAAATAATATGCAGTTCTCTACTTTTGTCATGAGCAAAAATCTCAACTATTTTCTTATCGCTATATATTAATATTTTATTACACACCTGACTGACTGCAGCAGGCTTTGACATAAAATGTATAGTCAAGTACGACAAAATAAAATTACCATTCTGAAATTTTGAACATTTAATAGAATTCTATTTACAGGTATATTTACAAATTATGCACATCTACAATAACATAAAATCTCTACTTATCTGCATGTTGAGAATGAGCCTGGCACACTTTTCCTAAATTTGAAAACTTTTGCAACTCAAACCTCACATATTTAAACATGGGAAATCTCATTTTCTAAACTCAGCAAGTTGAAAAAACTACCTAATATGTGCAGCGAATTTCATTTTGCATGCCACCCAACAAAACACCAGAACTTCATTTTAAAATGCAATGTTAATAATTAAAGTTAAATTTAGACCAATATACTTTCAAACCTGAGTTGTACAGACCCATTAGTCTACTTCCTTTCATAAGTAAGCTTATGGAAGCAGTTATTCTCAAAAGAGTACGTGATCATCTGGAAGTAAACAATATACTGATCCCATAACAGTTTTGATTTCGGAAGTCATTGTCTACATCCTATCAGCTTTATCGTGTTGTGGAACACATCTCTGAAGGAATTTACTACAAGAAGTATACTGGAGGTTATTCTTAGACATGGCCAAAGCTTTTAACCATATTTGGATGGACGCAGTAATATAGAGAATTCACAATCTGGGCTTTCCAGATTGCATTACACGCATAATTGGATCCTACCTAACAAGTAGACACTTTGTCATTCACTTTTCTTACACTTACTCTACTAAACATTTGGCTTCAGCTGGCATCACTCATGGCTTACTACTAAGGCCTATACTTTTCAATATTTATGTGAATGATATACCCACCACACATCTGTGTATGTATACTGATGACACAGCAATCCTTGCTCAAAATGCATTTCTTAGCCCAGTTGTACAATATCTTCAAAATCAAATGGAAAATTCAGGTTAATGTTGAAAAACAATTATCATAGTCTTCACTAAGAAGAGAAAACTTGAACAAAACCTGTAGTTTAATGGAACCTGACTGCCCTGGGCTTAAGCAAGTCCCTTATCTTGAGGTGATCCTCTTAAATTCTGTCACATGGTCCCCACATATACACTCTGTTATTCAGAATTTCAGGTTCGTAAAGCTAAACTCATCCCCTTAATTCCACGAAACAGCATTCTATCTATAGATGATAAGTTGCTCATTTATAAATCCATGCTGTGTTATGCTTGTCAAGTCTGGGAGTATTCATGTAAAACTCTAAGTAAAAAAATTGCCCACAATGTTGTTCTGCGGCAAATTACAAACACACGGTACTGTATTAGAAATAATGCTGTTCATGCAGAACTAGGCATAATTCTGCTGAGATGTTTCTTCTACCACCTGGCGAGAAAGTTTTACATTCGTTTACATACTATGAGTAACTCAGAATTTATAAGAATGATACTAATAAAAAAAGGCCAATGTCCATTCTCAATCCAAATGTAATGAAGTCTGATTTTTATATTTACTTTGTCATGCTCTTCTGTATTCTTTTGCTTTTTAATTATGTATATTTATATCTTGTATGTATTTGTTCACCACTTGAGACTTATTGATTCAAAATTACCTTGATAACAGATTCAGTTAGACAGCTTTGAGGCTTGAATTTATTGCATGTGAATATTTTCAAAATTTAAAAGAAGAAATTTACTATATCTCAAATGAGCTACTTTCTAAAATATTTCGAAATTTTCAAATATGTTCGATTTGGGGTAAGGTGTCAGCCTAGGCACCTAGGTGTATCAAACACCGTTCAACAAGAAGAGATACTCTCAAGCAGATAGCAGCATTTTAACACTCATAAAATTCTATAACCATGGTTACCACTGCCATTATTGTCAAACTAACTCTCGCATATACGTGAGAGACACAACATCCTCCCACCCTGATTTTCTCAAAAACATATTGCACAAAATTTTAACATTAAGAACCAGGCATAAAAACAACACTTGTACATTAGTAAGAAAAACATGGTTAAAACGCAATTTATATGACATGACATATTAATATGAAGTCACCAAAGAATAAACTGGGCAAAAAAAACAGTCATTAGTTAAGCACAAAGCTTTAAAATCCGAAAGCTGTATATTGTATGTAATGTTAATAAGTTTTTCTCCCTCGTTATAAGTCTGCCATATCTAGATGTGTTTCCAGTTGCTATGGTTAGCGCAGGATCACTGGCAGCTGAAACTTCAAGAGAATATAGTTTTCTGAATAGTCTTACCGAATAAACACTGCTGGTTTCCAGGTGCACCATTCTTGTATCACCCTCTCTACTGTTATAATCTTTTACAGCCTTGAGCCACATTACGACTTTTTTTGTTGTTCTCAAGTTCTGTGAGAACAGAGTCCCTGACTTCTAGTTCTTGACGTGAAACGTTGGCCTTCTGCGTAAGCTGGACTACGAAGCGACTGATCAGTATATTGCTGTAGTTGGCCGACTTTTTCAATTTCTCAGAGTCGATGTAATCTAAATCTGGTACCTGTTTTATGCTTTGCAGAAGCAAAGAAGGTGTCTGAGGTACGAGCTGTTCTGAAAAATGAGAGATTAAGTTAAGTGTCGGCTGTTTAATGTAGATTTAACATCACACAGTACTGTCAGTAACTCTTCAAGATTCACTGAAGATCTTCCTAAAATTTGCACGGAAAGGGTCTTGCTAGAGCGAACTAAGCGCTCCCGCCTCGCAGCCGTAGACGGAATGAACACTTATTGAAAAACACTCGATTTTAGTGATTTTTCCGCCAATCGAGGCGCTTCAGAGCGTTGTCTGTTCTGGTCGAAAGACAGCCTCGTCTATCAGTGAACCGTCTCAGAACTTGTAGAAATGCTTCAGTACCCAGAGAGGTGATAGGCTGCAGGTGAATCGTCCTGTACACGACACACATAAATAAGATCATTCAAGTTTTTTTTTTTTTTTCTTTGGTCTCAGAAGCTAAGTGGCACATAGATTGACTCCATTTGTTTCAAAGACTGCTGAATTCCTAACTCTATCAAGGAGTAACTGTATTGCAGATGTGGATAAAGCGTTGGCAGTGAATCTTCGTCAAACTACATGTAGTCGTATGCAAGATCTTATATTGAACTATATTATCTAGTATAGTTCTCTTAATTTGGCTGCCAATATCTGCATGCCAGCATGACAGTTCTTTTTATGAGACATTCAGTCAGATTGTGCTTGGACGGTAGCAAAAGGGAATAAAGGAAGCAAAATTCATCATCATGTTCAATGATCTTAGTTTCGACTGTGAGGACTCCATCGTTTTTTCTCACCACCAAAAATCCATGTGCAAAATCTTCTTCCTCTCAAAAATGCTTTCTTTGCTTTAAATTCGATAAAAGTGTTTCAGCGTTAGTTTTTCTCTCTATAGGGTGTCAGAAACATAGCTGAGCTTTTGTTTGAATTTGTTAGCAAAGCATAGCGCCCAGTAGAATTCTTTAACTATTGTAATGAATTTTGTACATATACCGTATTTTAGTGCAATTGCATATGAAATTGTATTTTTCTGTGTAATTTAACGAAAAAACATTTTAAGAAACAAATTATGGTGGAAAAGTGAGAATACAGGAGCAAGGCCATTTAACATTGAGTAAATGGATATCTGGGTAATTTGGCGAGATATCGCCAAGCTCACAACAGTTTTGGCAAGCATTTTGTGAAATTTTGGTCAGGTCAGTGTATCACCGTAATAGGTGCTGTAATTGAATAAATGTTATTGATCGCTATATTAGCTGCAACCTTATTTCGACCCTCATATTGCTTTCCAGTAATTTCGAGATGCAGAAAGTACTAAAAATATCTCGGCGGCCGGTTGGAAATCATAAGAAAAAAGCATGGGACATGATATGGAACAAAATCACTGTCAGCTCTCCGTTCGGAACATACTTCGATCTAGCTAAAGGGAAGAGCATGAATCCATGACAGATAGGTTCAGTTCAAAAAGACGATGGCACAATTGAGGATACAATTAGAGAAATTATGAGGTTCCATTTTCCAGAAGACGACCCCAACCAGGACTACATATGACGCAGATATCCGTGCCCAATCAACCGAGATTCCAAACTCGGAAGATGATCAGCCGTTCACACTCGAAGAAATGCAACGTACGATAAACTCAACACGCATAGGTAAAGCTCCTGGTCTGGATGGCCTCACGACTGAAACCATAGAAGAGCTTAGGCTCACGGACGACAAACAAATTCTAGCACTCTTTAACAAGTGCCTTGAATTAGGTTATTTTCCAAAGGAATGAAAAAACGCAGAGCTAGTATTGTTCCAGAAAGAGGGAAAACCAAAGTCCATGCCCACTTCTTACAGACCTATCTGCTTACTCTCAGCGTGGGGCAAAGTCCTTGACAAGATGCTTACACAGAGATTAACCTGGTCAAAAACAAACTACTCTACTAAACCCCACCCAATTCGGGTTTACTAAAGGGCGGAGCACCACCGACGCCCTCAACCGTGTTCAAGACATCATCTTAAATAACAGACAAAATAACCTCCATACGTGTATAATATAGCTTGACGTAACGTTAGCATTCAATAAACTATGGTGGCCAGCTCTCAAAACAAAACTAAGACTTGCGATGTCCAAGGAATCTTTACCAACTAATCACAAGCTACTTCACAGAACGTCAAGTGACCTACAAAAGAGACGCCCTAAATATCACGATGAAATTACCACAAAGGAGCCCCACAGGGGTCTAATATCGGACCCATCCTGTGGAACATAATTGCAGACTCACATCAACTTTGAAGACAATGCCAAGATAAAATCTCACGCCGACGATATTATACTCATAATAGACGGAGGCAATAGGACAACAATAGAGCGTAAAGCAGACGCAGCACTCAAATTGCTTACAAAATGGAGTCAAGACAACAAACTGTGTTTCAGTACTAAAAAAGACACAGATGATAGTCTTTCCAAAGGGCTCAAAACTAGACGCGAATCCACCACACATAAAATGGGAAGGGCATCCACTGCGACGCCAGGATACCATTACATACCTCGGATTCACGCTTGATAAGAAGCTCACGTGGGTATCACATATTACGGAAGTCCGAGATAAGACGCATCGAATCATCAATAAACTAAACAGTATAATCACAGATAAGTGGAGCCAAAAGAATCGCCTGTTAAAACATCTATATACCTTAATGTAATTGAACGCATGATCCTCTACGGCTGCCCAGTCTGGATGAATGGCACAGCAAGAATATGTCAAAAACTACATCAAATACAGCGAGTAATCCTGTTAAAAATCACAAGTGCGTATAGCACCTCATCAACCGCAGCACTTCAAGTTTTAGCAGGCACGCTCCCACTCGACCTAAAAGCAGAATTAGAAAGATCAACCTATCGACTTCTACATTACAAAGAGGACCTTCACACTAAAGAAGTGTGCTATCATTTACAAATATATGTCAGTTATCTTCCCTCAGGGACGCCGGCATAGATTGGGCGGGGAGATGAATATTCGTGGCTAACTCCCACTCGAAAGGATCTACTTATCAAGTATGAATTTAGAATTTTAATGAATTGTACTGAAAACCGAAACCGCATGAACTTTTAATAAATAACCCGTCCTGCCAAGTTCTGTCAAAGGCTTTGGCATGTCCAGATAGACAATTCCAGTTTTCTCTCGTTTACGAATGCCCTCGTGAATGAACTCTACTACACGGAGTAAGTGGTGTACTGTGGAGTTTTCAGGGATTATTAAATTTCGATCACGGCAGAATTCAATCCGGTGTTTAAGTAAAACAAATTCATAAATTTTTTAGAGAGATGATAATAGGCTAATTGGCCTGTAGTTGACAGGGAGACTGAAATTTTGACCCGGTTTTGAAATAGCAATGACTGCGGCAATTTTCCAACAATCAGGAAAATATCACTTTCTAAACATCAGATTAATCATTACCCTAATCCACATTATATGCATTATGGGAAGTTTTTGATCATGCGATTCGAAATTGAATCTATGCCTGGTGCCTCCTTGGGTTTCATTTTATCAATGAATTCTAACACCTCAGTTAGATCAGTAGGCCTGAGGTCAGGCGTGATAGGTTGTGTTGGAAAATGTTCAACACGTGATTGTATGCACCATTCGAGAACGGTTATTAGAAAATGCCAGTATTTCGTTAGAAAAAGCTTATGGTAAAGCTAGAGCCTTAGAACTTGCTGAACATCATTCTGTCTCATATTTAATATCTTCCTCAGCACCGGTAGCTGCTGTTGAACAGTGTGAGAACAAAAATGACGATCGTGAACAATTGGCAGTAGTTGTTCCTATTCGATCCAGAAAATGTTTCCTTTGTGGGAGAGACTTTCATTTACGAAGTATTTGCCCAGCTAAGGATGCAATATGTCAAGGATGTGGTAAAAAGGGCCATTACCAAAAAGTATGCAAATCCAAACTTGTACGCAGTACTACTAATTCCACAGCGGCAGTTTATACACTAGCATCAGCTTCAATGCTTCCTCACTGTCTTGAAAGCTCAATAACTAAAGTCCTAGTAATTGGAGTTCAGATGAATGCCCTAATTCATACCGGTAGTTCACTAAGTTTTATAAATCAGTGTTTTGTAAAAAGATGTCGAATTAAAGTAAAACCATACTTTGGTAGAATATCCATGGCTAACTCTTCTCTAAGCTCAGATATTACAGGCTCTTCTTTAGTTAATATCAAATTGCAAACCCATGTATACACTAATGTAGAGGTATTAATTATGAAAACCCTCTGTGGAGACTTTCTTATCGGGCATGATTTATTAAAAGGTCATTCTTTTGCTGAGATAGAATTTAAAGGTGACAGAACACCTCTTAGAATTTGTTCATTAGCAACTGCTCTTGTAGCCCCTGTGTCATTGCTCTCTAATTTAACGCCTGATTGTAGACCTATTGTTACAAAGATGTCAAAGTGAAGAACATAGAACAATTTTAGCTACAGAAGTAAATAAATTAAAGAAGGTGTAATTGAACCAAGTAATTCTCTTTGGCGTGCGTCAGCTTTTGTTGTGAAAAGAGAACATCATAGACCCAGAATGGTAATAGATTATTCGCAGATTGTAAACAAATTCACTATACTTGATGCTTACCCTCCTCCCAAAAATTGAAGAGTTGATTTCACAAATATCAATAAAAATATTTAGTTCAATTGATCTCAGAAGTGCTTATCATTAGGTTCCTGTCAAAGAGTCAGAGAAACACTATACAGCGTTTGAAGCTGATGGTAAACGCTATCAATTTCTACGTGTTCCACTTGGTGTAACAAATGAAGTTGCTTCTTTCCAAAGAACAATTGATGAAATAATTTCAAATGAAGAATTATCAGGAACCTTTCCCTACCTTGATGATGTAACTATATGTGGCAAGAATGAAGCTGAGCATAATAATAACTTGGAGAGGTTTATGGCTGCTTCGAAGAAGTATAACCTAACCCTGTACGAGCAAAAATGCACATTTTCCACGAAATCTGTAAAATTGTTTTGCTACTCTATAGCTAATAATATAACAAAACCTGATCCTGATAGACTGAAACCGCTAATGGATTTACCGATTCCTAAAGATGTAGGATCTCTACAGTGAGCACTGGGAATGTTTGCTCATTATTACCGTTGGATTCCGAATTTTTCTGAAAAGATTCGCCCTCTTTTGACTAGAGGACATTTTCCCCTTAGTAAAGATGCCGAGAAAGCATTCAGTTCCCTTAAGAGAGATATATCCAAAGCTTCTTTAGCTGCAATTGAGGATAATATACCATTCAGAGTAAAAACTGACGTTTCTGAATTCGCAATAGGAGCAACCCTGAGTCAAGCTGGTCGTCCTATAGCTTTTTTCTCTAGAACACTAAACGCTTCCGAATGAAAACATTCTTCTATTGAAAAAGAAGCATATGCTATTGTTGAATCTCTACGAAACTGGAGACACTATTTAATTGGAAAACACTTCGAAGTTTTTACCAATCAAAGATCCATGAAATTTATGTTTGATCAACAGCATTTCAGTAAAATTAAAAATGCGAAAATTATGCGTTGGCGGTGAGAACTTGCTTGTCTCAAATATGATATTATATATCGCCCTGGAAATAAAAATGAAATTGCAGACACTTTATCAAGAAGAAATGCAGCTATAAAACCGCAAATAGATCTAAAGTCACTACATGATGAACTTTGTCATCCCGTAATAACTCAATGTATCAGTAGATAAGATCTAAAAATTTGCCTTTCTGACCAGAAGAAATTAGATCTGTTAATTCATGTGTATGCTTCAATGAAGGAAAACCTCGTTTCTATAGATCTGAAGGACACTTAGTTAAAGAAACTACACCTTTTGAAAGATTAGATCTAGATTTCAAAGGTCTTTTGCCTACGGCTTCCAGAAATCGTTTCCTTCTTACGAGTTTTCAAGATTCCCTTTTGCAATATCTTGCTCTGATATGTCATCTGCTACTGTTATTGCTCACCTGAAAAATATTTTCTCAATTTTGGGGATTCCAGCCTACATACATTCTGATAGAGGATCTTCATTTATGTCTTGTGAAGTAAAATGCTTCATAATTTCACTTGGTATAGCAACAAGTCGCACAACTGCATATAATCCTCAAGGAAATGGCCAAGTAGAGAGGTATAATGGAATCATATGGAAAGCCATCCAGCTGGCATTAAAATCAAAGAACATGGCTATCGAACGTTGGGAAGGCGTTCTGCAACATGTTTTTCCTTCGATTCGGTCACTCTTATATACAGCAACAAATACCACATCACATGAACGTATCTATCCATGCTAGAAGATCACATAATGGACGTTCTTTACCTATGTGGTTAACACAAACTGGAGCAGTATTAATGAAGAACCATACACGAGCTAGTAAATATGAGCCTATTGTGCAGGAAGTAGAGCTCATTGAGGCTAACCCAGATTTACGCTTGCATTAAACTTCCAGATGGTCGTGAAACCAACGTTTCAATACGATATTTAGCACCCAGAGGAGATACTTTCATACATGCCCGTGATATCGGGTTGGATGCAAACCAACAACTTTCAGATTCTTTTGCTCAACAAAACGAAGGTCTGGCCACTGAAACTCCTGAAACCGTATAGAAAACTGTAGGAAAATCGACAGAAGAGGATCTCCAAGGCATTGATTTACCATGCCCTAGAAGACAAGAAGATTTTTGAAAATACTTCAAATGATAACTTGCATGAGAGTGAATCCTTGCGTCCGAAAAGGCAGAGACGTCAGCCTTCTTATCTGGCAGAATATGTAACTTATTAATAATCTTTGGGAGGGGTGAATGGGGTATATTTAATATTGTTGGCTGCACTAAAATTAAATTCTGTGGAATGGCAACAGTCATTGCTAGTTTAAATATTGTTCTTACAATGTAACAACTGTTTTATGTGCAGTTTTAGTTCATTAAAGCTTCATTTAAGCTTATTAACCCCTTCAGGACTAGCGTCGCGTATACGCGACGCAACGATTCCACTCCTACCAGCCCAGCGTCACGTATACGCGATGCAACGATTCTGCTCCTACGATCCCAACGTCGTGTATACGTGACATTAAAACGGAACGATTTATTTGAATTTTTAAAAGCCAGCAAATTGAGCTAAGTGGTAATTGTTTTCACATGGATTGATTCATACGGCATTTAACCTTACTAGCATTAGTTTCTGTTCTGTGCTTCTGGTTCTGAGAGATTTATTGAAATAAACAAACTGGAAATCACGGCTCTATATAAGTGTGCCTGTGTTTATTTCGTTAGGATTTTCTTTCTTTCTTTTTCTTTTCTATTTATTTTGAAACTTAACATAAACTTTCTTGGTTAATTAAAAAGCAACATTACAACATTATAACAGAAAGGGAAAGACTATCAGCTTTCTCGACGCGTAATGCGTCTTGCTCGCATTTCTCAGGAAAGAGCCAGGGTTTTGTTTTTTTACTCGATTTAACAGGTCATTATATATAATGCCTTTAATGGCCAGGTACTACTTTGGTAGACGGTTGCACGGATTTTTGGCGATTTACATTGGCGAGATTTTTACAATCGTCAGCCATCTTGAAAAATATATATTAATTATTATATAAATAAAATATAATATAAAATTATATTTAATATTAAAATATTTATATATAATGACACAGGCATTATATTTTGGTATATAATGCATTTACTTTACATATAATGTAATTATATATAATGTGTATATTGACGTGATCAGTTACGGATATTCCGCCAGTGGGGGTCTTTCCTTGGTCATTTTCCCGTAATCGTGGACGCTGTTTTCGATTGAGAAAAAATAGGGAGTTTTATAATACAAACCTGATGTCACACAGTATTTGAGGATGAAATATTTCTGAGTATCTTTTGAAGTTTTGTGACATGTGTTGGGGTTATATTCAGTTTCATTCCCTTAGCCATGGCTAAGAAACCTTACTTAAAAGTTAAAAAATTTGTCCAAAATAACCAGTCACTTTACTTTTCCGTCTAACTGGAAGACAGTTTCCGAAAATTTACTTTGACGAAGGAGATAATAAAGGTAGGAGAAGATACGTTGTGTGCGTTAAAACCAAGGAAGAGCGAAAGCAAATAACGTTTTTTGAGTGCGAAATATGCAATGTAGGACTGTGTGTCGATCCTTGTTTTGAATTATTTCACACACAGCAGAATTTGTAAACTGGAATTTAATTACCTACAGGTAATTCTTGTTTTAGTTTTTTAAATTTCGTATTTGTAAATATTTTTTCATGTTTATGGTATTTATTTCTGTGTGTATAGTTATGATTTTAATTTTACTGGTTTAATTTATTTCTATTAATGTGATATTCTTTACATTAATACACATCAAAAACAAGTACATTAAATACGCAACTCCAAAAATTGAAGTCATAATATCAAAATGCTGACTGATTTTATACGATTATTTTTGTAAAATTAGGCTTAACTGCTGAAAATGCGCGGACCGGTGGTGACGATCCATTTCAAAGGGTCCAGTCCCGTGACTGCGCTTCGTTCTCCCGGCGCTGGTCCAAAGTGATTTATTATATTTACAACAGTTATCGAGAAAGAAAGATTAATCAAAGATCTTCAACTGAAAAAGAAAGAAGCAGGAAGACTTGAGAGACAGAGTATTTCTGTTGGTAAGCCAAATTCCGCGCGAAAGCGCAAAGGCCAGTAAATTGATAATGAGGGATTTATTACCCCAGATTCGAGAAAGCAAGGCAAACCTCTGAATGTAGATATTGAAATTGTAAATTATTGTGAAAATGTAACTTCATCTATTGGTAATGTAAATGTATCCAACATAGCCACTAAATCTACTCCTTCATCTGTTGAAAGGTGAAAGGTGAATCATGTTACTGGCCAAAGGTGAAATCTAGTAGAAACAAGTTCGAGGAAATAAAAGAGTCTTTGTTAAACTCTGACAAAGAGACTAATTCCAACGCTGAGGTTTCGGGTTCGCCTGGCAACCAGGAGGTAAACCGGGGAGAAACGAGTAATGATTCTAGCATTACTCGTTTCTCCATGTGAACAGTGTCTCTCCCCCCCCCGCAGCAACCAAATAATATTCCTGCTATTCACGTAAAATCAAGCAAGCACTGGAAGACTCAAATGTCATTTTTGCGTGAGATTGCCCCGAATATTAAGAGCAGACTCGCTGGTCCCTACCTAAAAGTTTTCCTTCAAACCGAACTTGAACTCCGGGAGGTTACCCGCTGGATGAAAATGGCTGGCATCCAGTATTAGACTTTATACTTACAGCAGGATCGGCCAATGAAAATTATAATTAGATGCCTCCCGGTTGAAACACAAATTGAGGACGTAAAGATGAAATCGAGTCGATGGGCTTTAAAGTGCATCGGTGCGTTCGGCTGACTCAGACATGCTCCAAACATCGAACGCCACTTGTATGTTTACAAGTACTCCCTCACCCCTTCACCGACCATCTGTTTCCTGTTCCCGACAGCGTAATGGCAGACCGCACATTGAGTTGAATAATGTTAAGCAAATTTCGCTTACTGCGCATGCTTGATGGTGTACCTTTGGCGCGGGGAGAAATATTGGCGAATAAGCAACCCTACGCTAGCTTATTCGTGATCACCATGGCTGTCGAGTGTGTTCGAATGATGTTTACAACTGTAGTGTTGTGGAACTTTGCTTATTAGTTATTTTAACGTCCATACCGATTGCACTTGCTTATTTTTCTAATATATATTTCATTGTAATTTGCCAATAACAGTGCATTTAATATTTTTTAACATATGTTCGTAATAATTCGTTATTTAAATGTAATTTGTTTACATGTCATAATTCAGTAATTGTAAACTGGAGTATCTCGCTTAGTTTGTTAGCGTATATTCGCGCTTTTATTTTCTCATTTCAAAGAATTTAATAACTAGCATTAATTGTAAAATTTCTTCAGTGTTATTTGCAAGCACTTGTTATATTCCTCAGTGTTTCTTTATGTATGTACGAATGGAACGTATGGTAAATCCTGAATTGTTTTTATTGCTTAAAAGTATAATGAATAAATTTTATCTAATATATCCTAAATTTCAGTCCTTTTCTGAACGAAAATTTGTACAGTTCCAAAGGAATGTGCAGAATTTCATAGGTATTATATTTTACATTTTGAATGCAAACACTGCTTCACATTACTTCGCAATAATTTTTTTCGCAAGTTTTCTAGTTGTTTGAGCAGTACAGCAAAAAATAGTATTTTAACACGGTAATTAATTTACATTTACGTTATACTCTACGAAGATTTAAACGCCAGATTTGTTTACAATCAGATGGCGGTACATCTACCATATACCGTATTTATCTTCTTTTCAAATCGCGCCAACACAGTAATTACGCCAAATTGTTTTCTGGGCATGCGCAGTATCCGACATTCGTTTAACACTGTTCAACTCAATGTGCGGTCTGCCATTACGCTTCCCGACATGTGGGACACATAGGTCAGCATTGAGCGTTATCGCGACCGTAAGGGCCCTACTCAATGCTTTCGGTGTCAAGATTTCTTCCATTCATCGGAAGTTTGCACCTTATCAATCCGTTGTGTGAGATGCTCTGGGCCTCAGAATGTACCAGGCTTATGGATATTCCCCGGCAAAGGCCGTTCCAATACGTCTCACACATGCTTTTCCCAGTGGTGTTAACCCGCTGAGTTATGCAGCGGCGGTAGGGAATGAAACTAAGGAGCTCGGATTGGATTCCAGACATTCAACACTGCTGGTTGCAGCAAAAACAAAAACTGTACCCCAGCAGTCACCTCAACAGAGAGTTCTGACTCGGAATATATTTTGTCCTCCACTCTAAAATGCTTGATTGACATCTCCCGAGACCCTGCGGTAGACAAGCATATTCTGCTACTAGCTTTAAAAAAGGCTATATTGAGCTTTCAGACTAATTCGGCTAATCATTCGGCCTATGTCTCCTGTTATCATTCCAGAACCAACCATCAACGCTCTAAAATTCAACTCACAATGTGAAAAATTTATATTTCCAAAAGATCTTTATCCATTTATACTCGTATATGGAATGCAAATGGCTTGTACTACAATAAAATCCATGAAATGCGGGATTTTATAGCAGAGCATGATCTTGACGTGTTTTTAGTCCAACAGACTCACTTTATCTCAGGGCGAACTACCAGAATTGGGAATTATGGCGTTTACTCGACTGACAGGGTGTCATATGGCAGACAATCAAGGTGGTGGCACCTGTATCTATGTGAAACGTTTGATTAGACATAACATGATACCGCCTCCTGATCTGGAACATTTGGAAGTGAATATTATCCAAATTTTTATAAAAATTCTCCTATAATACAATGTTCATAATGTAGCCAAAATTCTTCTCCTAAATCAGTTTATACAGCAACTTTCTGTTAACTTTTTCAAAAATATTCCTTCGATCGGTAACCCCGTTCTTTATTCATTGCCTATTTATCATCCAGGAATTGCGACATCCAGAAAAAGGCCCAGAGGCACTCTGGAAAGCGCATATAATGCGTTACCATTTCCTAAGAGGCGTTGCTATAGAGACGAGGTGTCTTGAAGTTATCACTCAATTCGTTCACTGTACCCCCCCCCTGTACACTGTAAATTCTTTGGTCTTTCAGCTTCGCTCAGGGGCACTCTGTTTATCCCGTAATCAGTCAATTATTATTTCTTTGAACCGTAAGCGCTTGTAACATAACAGTAAGCGCATCTTTGTTCCCTGCTAAAAGGGAGTTTGTGCACAGATATTTTATTTAAACTCAATCTCTTTAAGAGAATTTTCTTTAATTTATTACTTTTATATCATAATGTTAAAGGCATTAACTTATTTATCTCATGTTTCTCCTCAAAGGCAGTTCTGGACGGTTATTCTACGCTACGAGAGTCGACAGCAAGTTGTAGCCCACCAGATATCGCTGCTAGTGAAAAACAGGTCTGCCCGACATCCTATATTCTCTGAGTACGGAAGTTGTCGAAAGCGCGCGAAAAAGTGTTGCCGCGTCGTCAATCAGGGTTGTGCAGTTGACGTACTAAGTAGACAATGGCTTTGTATGTGTTTCCGCCGCTGATTTTTTCATATTTAAACGAAGAATATGATCGTAGATCTCTGAATCGGTGGCGAATTTATAGAAAATATGTTGACGCTTTTGCTCTGCTAAAGATGTTTTCATTGCGTATTTCAGATTGCCAAAATTTAGGGTTATTTTAATTTGCGATGAACTGAGAGAGTATTTGGAGCCACAATCAGAAAACAAGAAAGCAATTTCTACTGAAAGAAAAGTTATTTATACTATTCCTAAAATTATAGATATAAATATTAATTGTATGCTTTAAAAATGTAGAAGATAATAAGATTATCAAGCACATAAACCTTTTTCATTTAATACATATATAGACATCCGATAAGCTTCTACTCGATTTATGTACAGCAAGGATTACGTTTACTTTAAAATCTAACAGTTGAATACCTTACGAACAATACTGTGAACACAAAAAGGAATGTCGTTCATTATTGCACGAAATTCACACTACTGTAAAATAAAAATAATTAATAATAATAAAAATAATAAAAAAAAATTATAAAAACTATAAAATAGCTTTATAATATTTTTAGGTAGCAGTGCTGCTACTAGTGTGATACTTTTAAAAATAAGTTTTAGCTCAGAGGGGCCATTAATTTCGTTTTGCCATTTTGTGGCATTTTCACAATAAATGGCGTTTCACTTTTCAAATCGTTGCACCAAGTATTATCGCACTGTATAATATTTAAAGAAATTAAATAATGAGGAATCTGCATAAATGTACGAATGTTTCTTGTACTGTGATAAAACAACGGTACCTAGAGCCATGAAATTCTGAATAGCGTAATCCTCGATCCTAACATAGGCATCTGAAGGCCCAAATTTGGAACTGGAAATTTGTTTTATTATCTATTTCATATTTTGTAAAGCATTTATGAGTTTTTGATTAAGAAACCCAACGATTTCAAAGGGAGGAATGGAAACATTGTACGGGGGGTGGAAGAGGAAAAAAACCTTTTCATCTCTAGACTATGTATCGAAAATTCTAAGATATGCTTTTTTAAAATTATATGATATTGCTGTTGAATTGAATTTTATGGTTTAAGTGCGAAGAACATGATATTTAATAAATAAAGGTAACACGCAAAACGTTAAAAAAATGGCCCTTTGGGAATAATATAAAATCTGAAGGCTTTCAGATTTTTTTTTTTTTTTTTTTTTTGTGTGTGTGTGTGTGTGTGTAATTTTATTACATTTTAAAACTGGTTTCTAAGGGAGGACTTTCTAAGGGAAACTGGCTCGTATACACGTTACACATGGGGAAAGCCACGAAAACGCGGATGCGGCCAGCTCGTTCGCGGCATTCAAACCTCAGATCAAACTACCTGCGTTCAGCGGCTCTACCGCTCGGCCGCTGGTGGGCTTGTTAGCAAAATTATACTGCATTATTATTGTATTATGCTATAAAGTAACAATGCTTTAAGACTGAGGGTTTGTTCATGGAGTAGTACTTTTGTAATCTATTAGCATTAAAAAATCATTCTTTCTTTGCAAACTTAAAAAAAATACTGTTCATAGTAGAGTCTCATTCTTATATTGTAAAAGAGATGTTGATTATTATTAGTTTTCTATTTAAAATGTGTCGAAACGCTGGTTTGACAAGGACTTCAACTGCAGGAGACCTACAATGATTATTTTTACTTTAGTACTTGCATTGTGAAAATAATATTACTATCCTTTAATTAATTTCACAGACTAAAATCTTTTGAGAAGGAAGAATATTTAAAATAAGCAGTTCTTATATATATAAAAAATTAAAATAACAGCAATGTAATATTAAAAAAAAAAAGGTATTAGTAATTGTATGACAAAAATTGCAAAACGAATTAATCACACATACAGGATAGATTAGTTTAATTTTGGTTATATATTTTATATTGAAAAAATATTTCCTTTCATGTTAATTATAGAATAAATTATTTAAAATAAAGCAAATTGATGCGTGTGTGATAGCTGAATGCAGCAGCAATCGGCCATACTAGTATAATAGCGAATGAATTTTATTTCTTTTCCTGAAAGAAATAATTTTCATAAAAAAAAGAAAATAAAAAAGGGAAGAAATATTAAGAAAGAAATATTTTCTTTCTAATTTCTTATATTAATAAGAAATATTTTTCCAATATTAACTGCTAAATAAATTGCGTGAAAACAGTTGTAATGTAAGCATGAAAAAAAAAAAAAAAAAAAAAAAAAAAAAACTTGGTTTGCTAATAGATTGTAATGCAAATTAATCATATTATAAATTTAAGTAATTAAAATTGTTTATTTCTAAAATGATATGAAGTAAGCTTAATTCATTTACTCTTATCTATTTACCGTTGCCTTCGTGGTATCCCATATCACTTTTTATTTCTTAGCTCTAAATTCCTGCGTTAACTTTCCCTTTAAAAACGGGATTTTCCTTCACATAACACAGCAGCATATTCTGCTGCGTGTTGGTCATAATACTGTTTTGTGCAATTTTTTTCCGAACTACAAATGCAGCGTATGAGCAAAGAAAGTCTATATCAATACATATTCTTTGGTATGAGTTAGTCAAATAATGGGAGAATATTCCTAGAACTTCAGCCAGTGTGTGCTATGAATCTCTAGGGGATTCTTTGTGTGTGCTACGATTGGTCTAAAGCTCCTTGAAGCCTTGACCCCTTTCAGTAAAGTCAAATAGACCCACCCGCCCACCAACTGAGGACCACAGAATGGCTTTCTCCGATGAGTTGTGATGGCTGTCTATACCGGTTTTTTTTTTTTTTTTTTTTTTTTTTTTTGTGTCAATATTGTTCGCTCAAGTTGTAGACAAATCCAGTGATCATAGAATAGGCGTCCACTGGCCCTGTCAACAAACCTACCTCGCCAAACGAGTTCCTCGCTCCCTTTCTTCCCCAGACCACTTGCGACCTTAATGTCCTTTTGCAAGTGGTTCCTTTGTCATGTTGTTAACATCACAAGATCATTGATCAAGGATATATTGAATCTTTTCAAATTTCATGATATAACCCTTCAAAATTGATTCTGGCCCTTTATTCGATCTCAAAATTACTAAATTATTCAAGTCTTTCGGTGTTTTTACATTTTTTTTTACTGTGGAAGGCAGTTTGCCTTTTTTATTTTGACAATTCCACGCTAAATTTTACCTCTTTGCCGAGCCCTCTTTTTGATGATAATTATTTAATCTTTCATGATGTAGGGATAAAGGATCTTTAATTAAATTTTGAAATAACTTGCTGAATTCATAAATACTTAGATTTTATTATATAATCTTTTTAATTTCCATTTGCTTGTACGTTTACACCCCTCGTCCGTATAGAACTATCTGTCTCTACTGACCAGAAGGCGGCTCCAATTCACGTGACTAGTTCGATGCTCTGAAGGACTGACTGACTGACTGTTTGAATATCGCCAGAATGCAGCTCATGGCTGCTTGTCCGACTCCATAAATTATGCCATGAAGTCACGTCACAGTAGTTCTATCTTCACATAAGAAAAGATAGGAGGTGGTAAAAAGGGGGGCCAACATCGCAGAGCCGAGCAAGGAGACGATCATGGACAGAGACGGGTGGTGTGTACATCATCAGTGTGAAATAAGAAAAACAAGACACAAAACCAAAATACAAAGTTTATTAACTAAAGTTATGAACAGAATGCATAATCACTATGTACATGGGAATATACAATTATGTACAAGTCATAATTTATGTAGGGAAATTTGAGTCGTGGGTGAGGTGAGCCGTGAGAGGTCTCAAATTTTTATTATCAGGGAGAATAACATAATTGAGTGTGTCGAACAAGATGGTCACAGTTCAGTGCTTTGTTGAAAAATTGCAAATTCAGCTTATGCAGGTGCTCCTTTATTGAGTGAAGTTGAAAATCATGATGTAAGGTGATATTACTGACATACATATGTGCGTTGGTCATCTGCCTAAGCATTTTATTTTGAATAATTTGCAATTGCTTGATGTCGTTTTCTTTCGCAGTGGCCCATGCAGGCGACGCGTAGGTCAGGATGGGCCTGATCATAGTAATATACAGAAGTCTTTTTCTGCGTAGATCGCTCTGAAGGTCCACCCACGGCGCCTTATATACCACACACACAGGACACAACAATTGCTGATGATACTGCGATTCTTTCCCAAAATGCTTCTATTAGCTCAGCTGCCCAGCACTTACAAATATACATCCACGCACTAGAGTCCTGGCTACTCAAATAGAAAATTAAAATCAATTTTGATAAGACTACAGCAGTCATGTTCACGAGAAAAAGAAACATCTCAGAGCAACCTTTCTTTACAGTACTCCCATCCCCTGGACCAAGGAAGTCCAATACCTCGGTGTAATATTAGATCACCACCTCACATGGAACCCCCACATCAAACACATAATCTCCAAGTTTCGAGAAAATAAAACTAAACTCAACCCCTTAATCTCTCGAAACAGCGTTTTAGCAATAGACCAAAAATTACTCATTTATAAGGCCATCCTGCGACCAGTTCTCACTTACGCCTGCCCAGTCTGGGGATATGTTTGCAACACCTCTTTACGTAGAATCCAAACACTTCAAAACACCACCCTAAGGCAGATTACCACCTGTGCATGGTATGCAAGAACGGAAAATATTCATAAAGAATGTAGAATTCCTCAAATATTGGAAGTTATGATTAAACTCTCAGAAAAATTCTATCAAAACTTAGATAAGCCAAATAACCCTTCATTTTCAATCTTGCATTGTGATACAAACTCTGCAGACAATAGAAAAAGGCCCAAAGCCATCCTCCGTTCTATCGTTTAATTAATAACTACTGGTTCTTGCCTTAACTATTATCTCAAATACTGACGTAGGCAATAATATAAATAATTGTGTATACAATTACTTTCTATAAAAAAACGTATATGTAAAAATATTATTAAAAAGCAAAAAAAAAAAAAAAATACTATGTATAAAATCAACCTATCAGGCACCATGATATATGACCAGGTAAAATTCAATGACCAGGCAAAATGACCAGGCAAAATTCAACCTTAAAGCTAACATAGTACTGAATTGCATAATTTAATTAATTAACGATAAACAGGCTAATTTAACTTTCCCTCCACCCCTATCCTTTAGACCGTCTTTCAAAATTAGTATGGTACTGGAAAGAGCCTTGCCCCTCCCCCCCTAGCACACTATTGGTCACCTTGCCCAGATATGCTTCTCCTCCAACCCAATCACTGACCTGCGTTTCCTGACTCTGCAGACGAAGCTCACTCACCTAACTACGCACTCTCCGCCAAGACATCTCTTTGATACTTTGATACTTTTGATATGCCTGTTTCAGCAGGAATTATATCCTGCTATTACAGAAACCTCAAATAACCCCGGTTAGAGAAGACATAACATACAGTGGTTCGCAGGAATGCCTTGATAGGGACTGCAGGAAGATTGTGCAGACGTGGCCCAGGCCAGTGTAAATGAAAAAGGCATATTTTGAAACGTCAGAATTGGCAGGCAGAAGTTAGGATTATTTATGGGGGATTCCGATAAATGTGGGTTGCATAGGGCCTTTAATTGATGTCAATTTGTAGGAGCTCGTACTTAAAATTGTCTGAATAATTTACCTCCGCGTTGGTGATGGCTTTCTTGAAAAAATTATTATTTAATTTATTGATGAATAACACCAGATTTTCAAGACATCTCATCGCTACTCTCTAAAATTATTGTCGTTATGCTCTGGTCTCGCCTCCAAGTCTCACTCTGCAATAGTATGGACTTTACTTCTACCTTCTACTCCCTTGCAAGATTTGTTATCATCTCTACCTAGTAGCACGATCTACAAGTAATTACTCCAACCATCTCAACTTTTACGCCATCTAAATGATATGTCCGAAATTCGAAAAGTAAAATGATTTATTCTATTGAGATAAGGTCTGACCCAGGAGCCCGACATTATTGAACTTCGTTCAACGAGACCGGCGCCTCGCAGCACCTCCCTTACCTCCAACCAATCACAGCAAGAATTCGCGTTACGGAGTACATAGGCATAAACGCCTTTACCTCCACATCATATTAAGAGTAAAATGTCATCATCAAAAGAAGGGATTTTCTAATACGGTAAAAATTTTGATAAGCCGAACCACGTTTACAGCTTTTAGGAATTTACACTTAACAGCTTTTAAGAATAAGTGCCTTCACACTGAGAAAAGGTAAAAACTCAGAAGGTCTGATTTTGCGCCAAAAAAGGGCCAGAATAATTTAGATAAGGGCAGTCATCATGTACAAAATTCTGCTAAAGACTAGAATATAAAAGCTGGTGTTTCTTGACACTTGATCTTTCATTACGAATCGTCAACTTCGGGGGAGTGAAGAACCCGTATGGGAAACGTCAATGACCTTACCCTGCAAGCGCTTTCAAGAAAGTTGCTCAGTTGGTCAGCTGACGGAGGGAACAGTATCGTTTTCGCCTGCTATTCAATGCGGTCTTTAACTCTTTGAAGGGCACCGGTATATAATATATACTGGTTGTTTCTCAATTTTTTAACCTTCGAAAAAATGCTAATTTTTCTACACCAAAAGCTATAATCGTAAGTGTCTAGTGTTTCCTTTCGATTCTAAATGGTAGCTCAATATTATGGTAACCCTATGAATGCTCAATATTTTGCAGTTATGAAATTAATATACCTCTTTGCAAGGTATCATGTTGGAAGATTGATAAATTCTATTGGAGGGAAAGAAAAAATTAAAAATCTGCAAATATATGACGTACACACGCTGAATCTCATATATTTACTTCATTTGTGTCAGAAATGATAATTAACAGAAGATTATTTATACGATTTTAAAACCGGTATATAATATATACCGGCGCCCACACTGAGGGTACCGCGCCAATAGATGGCAGCACCAGTCTTCTCCTTTTCTACTCTGTGACATGACAGAATTTCTTTATTATTATAACAGTTTATGGTGTAATAATTTTCATGATTAATTAAGTCGTTTAAGATTCAATATTATGTTAATGGAGGAATGGTGAGGTTACTGATCCTGCGCTAGGACTGAATACAAGTATATTAGTTTCGTTTATTCTTTGTGTACTCAGCTCGAGATTCATTCGTCTGTGTTTAGCTAAATTTTTCATTTCAGCACTTATCCCTTTCCCAAGAGAAAGACTCATCGATTTCAAAATTACCATCTGGGGTCAAAACTTTGCACAATTGTGGGGGTTAAATGTGGCATGTTAGCCCCCAAAAGACACCCGTTGCTTCGTGGTTTCCAAAATCCTAGAATGCAAGGAAAATGAAAGAGGTGATTGACAACTAATTTATCATTCGGGAGTCACGCCTTCTTCCCTTTGTGAGGTGTGATAAGATCACACAAAGGGAAAGCTCACTTAAAATGGAAATGTACCTAAGGTCCATCTCATAGTGTAATCACAAAAACTGCTGGTTTGAAAGCATGCTTTTATTCTTTAGGGAAATTCTTTTCAATTCTTCGTTAATTTCAAGTGAAAGACTAGAGTACACAAGAGAAATTTGCGCTCTGGTTGATACAAATAGGTTGTTTCCGAAATCAATTTTCACAGTTGGTGAAAGAAGGAAAAATATTTAAGGCCCGTTTTATATGCAAACCAAAATTTATCAAAAAGTTGAAAAGGAGCCCCTAGGAAGCCAAAGGGGTTGAAAATCAGAATAGGAGCTTTGAGGTGTATCAACTAATAAAATTGTTTAACGGCCTTTCTTCCTGAACAAAAAGATATATTACAACCTATATTTACAAAAAATAAAAAGGGACCCTTACGGTCCTCGATGATCTAAAGTGATGGAGGGGGGACGATTCTTCGTATCATAGTATGAAGCAGGGTTTTTTTTACATGTTATCTAAAGCATAAAATACAACTTCAAAAGTGCAACATACTTTCTCAGCTGAGTCGGCCGTAGTGCTTCACTTTTCAATTTTTTTAATTTTCGGCTAAGTTACATCTGCTTGTAATATTATACTAGTTCAGTTACAGCATGATACGATTTACACATGTAGTGTAATATTTGCTAAATTTTTTATAAAATAATATTGACTTTAAATAAAGTTGAGAAGCTTTTTACCCATATTTTACATAAGTATGTTCAGCTGGGTTGCATCATCAAAGTGTATAAAAACATAAATTTTATTTTTAAAATTTTAAATTTCTGCCGAAATTAAAAAAAAATTTGTCTTCAGACTTACATAACTATATTCAAGCACTCATCACTACATCGCTTACTGGAAAAGGGATGGACTCTGACCTAAGATAAACAAAAAGCTACCGAACAGATTGACCCATTCCCTCCAAAAATATCCACTATCCGCTAGCCAAAGCCAGGGACAGCAAAGCAGAACCAAACGGCGTTTATTAATTCTAACAGTAAAAACGTTACAACATGATAAATATCAAGTTGATAAAAATACAATAGATTACATTAAGAAATACAACAAAGTGGAAACTACATTAATCAACCTCCACTACGAGAGTTTGTAAGGCAGGTGCCTTTTTCTAAATCAAGCCAATATATTAGGAGTGTTTATAATGTTATTGCGTCTCCGAAACAGTTTTGAAATGTTCACATAAACACAAATTTGCCGATAGCTCAAGTAGAGAATAATGTTTTACCGTGGCACCATTAGTTTAGGATTCCACTTGTTCACCATATGGTCTGGTGTTGTGCTGGAGGATGAGGCCAAAAGAAATACACAAGTCTGTATCCACAACACACACGATGTAGTCACAGGTATCATCCTCCATCTAGATGTAATAATGAATGATAAGACATGTGCAGAACACTTACGATGAAACAATTTCACTCATGGCAGTGCACCAGCCATGAAATGAATAGTCATAAGGCATAGTTTGGTAAAAAAAATGAAGTGTGTCCTTAAGGAACACTTACGAGAAAAAAATAGCACATTTGGCACCGCACATACTATGCTTTGAAAGTCACAACGCACATTATTGTAAAATACTGAAAGATGAAATTTAACTGTCATCTGAGGTAGGAAGCAGTGTAACTATGAATGATGCCGTAGAAAATATACTGGGTTTACATTAAGAGCACATTCACTACAACAGTATCTGTATCATGACACAGCTCCCAAATGCAATATGCAAACAAATAGAGATATGAAACGCCATTATAGTAATGCATTTGTTGGAGTTAAAATGTTCATCGATGAATCACCATTACTCACGCACGTTGTTCTCCTTAAGTTAGATACTCTGATGAAAAAGCAAGGAGATTAATGTTACGTAAAGTATATTCTGCTGGCGCATGGTGCAACATCAGTATCAGAATAAAAGTACTTGAATCCGTGGAAAAAACTGTTACTGGAAAGTGTATTCATGAGACAAGTCATTGCACATGATATTATCAATGGTGGCCAGCAGTATCAATCAATAGCAGAACGTAAAACAACAGCGTAATAAGTTCTACAGAATCATGTATGATGAATATCATTGATATAGTTCACAGTTCACAGAAGTGAATAAAAGTTTTTCACAAATCCGCAACACACCTCACTCAACTATCAATAACAATGAGTACAAAATTGAGTAAATTAGAAAATTAAATAAAGAAATTATACAAGTATACTAAAAGATTACATAAGATTATGCCGTGCAAGAACTGCAGTATCTCAAAACACAAAGCTAATGTTAACAGTTCAGAGATCAGAAAAATCTGGTGATAAAACCACATGATACGTTATTCAATTAAAATATTCGGCACAAAATTGCATTGTATTATATAGTCTATGCAGAGCATGATCATTGTGTGATAGTATTTCAATTATATGTGAAATATTACCTCTGGACGGTGGGTGAAGATGGAAAGAAGAAGTGAAAGGACAGTGAAAAGCATAATGGTCTGGATCGCCAAGCGACCCACAGGGGAAAAGATTGGAAAAGCGTAAATTAAAGCGATGAAGAAAAGAAGGAAAAGGACCATGGCCAGTAAGGAACCATGTTCGATAAGCAGAAGAACCAAGCAGAGCAGTAGAGACTTTAGGAATAAAAGCAAAAGTACGACGGCCGACCACCTCACCGTCCCAACGCATTTGCCATTGATTCATTAATGCAGTCCATGTGTCCCGCTTCAAACTCGAGACCGGCAGTGGCAGATTCATTTTTGGTAAAGAAACTGACAAAGCTGCAACTTTCGCCAACTCATCAGCCAACTCATTCCCCCGGATTCCAACATGTGCCGGAACCCAGGTAAGCCAAGTGCGATCAGCCGGCGAAAGGGCTTGTAGTAAATTTTGGATATCTTGAACTAAGGGGTCCAATGGAATAATTCTAAGTAAAGACTGAAGACTAGATGCCGAATCAGTAAAGATCACAATGGGACCAAGAAGCAATTTAGAAAGACGAACTGCCTTACGCAGTGCAATTAATTCAGCCTGATAAACCGAACTTTGAACGTGTAAGCCACACTGCCAAGTAAATTGGACATTTCCGTTTTGTAATACACACAAGGCACTACCGACCCCAGTCTCGAACTTAGAGCCATCAGTAAAAATGGCGTACCGTGCCTGTGGAACAACAGTGTTGTCCAACGTAATTCGTTTAGGCACATCAAACTCCGAAGGCGCCCAAAGATCTCTATCTGGTCGTTGCACAAATTGAATTGACCGATAATTTTGACCCCATAGAGAAAAATCGAATCCCAACCGTAATACTCGTGTAAGTAAAACCTCTCTCTCCACCAGCAAATCCAGTGGAGGCGTTTCTGCTAGTGTTTGAAGCGCCAATGTAGAAGCGGTTCGATAGGATTTAGTGATGGAAAGTAAACAAGGTCGCTGTAGTTGCTTGAGAATTCGACGCTTCTGTCTGGTTAAGTGAGCGCCCCAAATGGATGACGCATAGAGAAAAATCCGCTCGGTGACCACTTTGTACCAAAGTTTTAAAAAATGTGGTGGTACACCCCAATTTGAAGAACCAGATATTTCCAAAAAAGAATTAAGAAGAATGCGGTTTCGAATATGTAAGTATTTGAAATGTGGGAGCCAGGATAATTTGTTATCAAATATGACTCCCAGAAATTTAAACTGAGAGACAAAATGGATACTCTCATTGAAAAGTTTTAGTGTAGGGTTCCGTCTAAGGACGGAACGCCGACCTATAGCTAATGCTTGTGTTTTGCCGGGAGAGAGAGTGATCTTATGTTGTTGTGCCCAATTTACAAAAATATCTAGGCCCAATTGTGCGCGGTGGGTTACATTCGAGCGGCCTGCTGCAATTAAAAGAAAATCATCTGCATATGCGATGATCCATAAATTTTCTAGGTGATCAAACAGTGGAAATAACGAATTTGCCACTGTTATCCAAAATAACGAACCAAAACAAGAGCCCTGTGGGCACCCTCGGTCAACTGATTGTGACACTGTTCCATGTTCAGTACTAATCTGAACTCGTCGATTCGTCAAATAGCTTTTAATGAAATTCAAAATGTACTGTGGACAACCCATATCTGTAAATGCCTGTAATACATCGGGCCACCAGAGCGCATCAAATGCGCCCTGGATGTCCAGCGAGATGACAATGGAATGTAAGTCGTTACTGCGATTAGTCTCAAGAATTGTAATCAATCGATGCAAGGCATGCTCAGTGGATAGGCCACGTCTAAAACCGTACTGCGAAGCATGCAAACTTTGTGTAGTCCGTAAAAAGTAATTTAAGCGTAGTAAAATCGTGCGCTCCAACAGCTTACCAAAAGCAGGCAAAAGGCAAATTGGCCTATAAGAAGAAACATGTTAATATTTTTACCGGTTTTCAAAAATAAAACAACTTCTGCTAATTTGGAACCAGATGGTAAGTATTGTAATTTCCAACAAGCATTGATAAAAGAGTGGATCAAATTTGGAAAATGTGTAAAGAGAATTTTGATTATGTTATTGTCTATTAAATCGGGGCCAGGGGCCTTTCATGAATTTAGATGTCGAACAATATGTCCAAGCTCGTATGTTATCGGCGGTTGAAAATCACTGCAGCCTCCATTTCCATCAAAAGTGCCAAATGAAATGCGAAGCGCAGCATGGTGAGGTAAGTCTGTTGTTAAATCATCAGAATGGAAGATATTATTCAGAACTGTTTGATAAAAATTATTTAAGGTACATGTTTCAGGTACCAACCGTAAGGGCAAACGGGTTGGGCGAAATACCTTGTCAAAAGCAATCTTATAGATCAGTCCAAAGGATTCTGTGATGTTGTTACACTGTAATTTCCATGAGTGAGATTTTGCCTTCAATTACGCGCTTATACCTTGCCTATGCCTGTTTATATTGAATAAACAATACACGTCGACAGACAGGGTCAGTACATGTCTGTGCCTTACGACGCAATGTGTGAAGCCGTGAACGATTTTGGTTTAATTCTGACGTCCACCAAGGCGCCTGTTGAAATTCACGTGGTCTTTTAAATTTAAAGCACTTTGTACAGATTTGAAGTAGTTGTTTATGGAAGTCGTCATAATGTGAGTCAAAGTCCCCTGCCGTCTCATACTGATCAAATCCCCGCATCAGCTCTGGAACATGAGGAGTTAACTGCTGTATAAATGGAGCTATGTCAACACCAAGAGTTCGAAAACGTTTAACTGAATTGAACGAAAAGTGTGCATGTAAGCGAAAAGAAATAATTTGATAATCACTAAGACTCACCAACTCCGTACATACCCGCCAATCCTGCAGTAGTGAAAACCACGAAGAGCTACAGACTGTTAGGTCGATCCAACCCTCTGAACGAGGAGTCCTGAAGGTGGGTGGGGAGTCAGGATCATTAACAAGGATTAATGCATGTTGGGCAAAAAAATAGAGTATCTTAAAACTACGCAAGTAATTGTGTAGGGCGCCCCAAAGTTCACTGGAAGAATTAAAATCGCCCGCTAAGAGGTGAAATGCAGAAGGAGGAGAGTGTGAAAAGAGTTCATCCAACTCCACAAGAATGTCCTCTATGTCCAAAGAAGGAGGAAAATAAAGTGAAGAGAAAAGATAAGTAAAGCTAGAAGTGAACATTGCAACTGTGACAGTGTGAGGGGTAGAATAGAAAAGACGCAGAGGAAGAGTGGGTGAAAAAACAATAGCAGCAAGATTAGTTGAAGATTGAAAAGCTGTGAGGGCATTGGGGAGACCCACAATTGTATTGGTATTAGAATTCGAATAGTATTCTTGTATAAATGCTAGATGTGCACCCTGTTCCAGAAATGCTGCAAAGAAGTGACCAGTCGACGCAGAGGATCTCTGCAAATTAATTTGTAAAAACAGAGGATCATCAACAGTAAACATAGTAGTCAAATCAAGATTCAATTGCTTTGCAGAAGTATGAACCATGATTGTTATTTAGAATCAATTTGTCCTCGCAATAAAGATCTGTAAAAGGGACAAGTGGACGAGACTGCCGAGTGGTGCAAATCAAAAGTGGTATGTGATGTTTTATTAGATTTAAGACAATTTACACATTTAAATGGTAGTGTACATCCTTTAGGGGAATGAGAATCAGCCCAACGACTGCAGCAAATTGGAGCTGTACAACGAGCCTTGACATGTCCAAAAGAGTTACAATTAAAGCATCTAGTGAGGCGCACAAATGGGCGAAACTCACAAGAGCTGAAGGCAATATTGAAAAATTTCTGAGAAAGCAAAAATTTTGATGTAGGAACCGGAGAAACAATTTGCCAAGTACTGGTGTTATCTGTACGTTTAGACAATATTTTCAATGTTAAATCTTGTGTAGAGAGTTGTGGAAATTTACTAATGATTAAATCAATTAAATCTTGCTGCTCAATGTCCGTCGGAACTCCATAAAGGACCAACGATGAGGTCCGTGGGCGAGGGAAACGAAACTGCACGATTCAGAAAGAAGAGAATGATTGGAAAGATATTTTTTGAGGCGTTCTATCTGTGAAATATCAGGGCAACGAACCAAGAGCTTGCCGTTTTGAGTGGATCATATCTGTGTGCAGTTGAAAATTAATTGGTCACGTCCCAAAGTACAAATTAAAAGCTGTCGCAAGTCTTGTGGGGAAGTACGCTCTTTGGTGGACAAAATCAATACCGGCTCTTCTGAAAATGAAACCGCAGAAAAATTGGTAGAGAAATTAGAACGAGTAAACGTTTGTGATTTAGTATATGCAGTGGAAAGAGTATCTTGATGTGAGATCTTATGCACAGGTGGTATTAATTGCTCAGATAAAAAAGTGAGGTCATCCGGAGGCCCATCCACTGTTTCCGAAATCAAAGATGTAATACTCTGAGAAGAGGTCTGTAAAGGGCATACAGATGGTCTTTTTGAAAGAGTAGAAACGACAGATGTCTGTGAGGTAAGATTTATAAATGTAGTGTTTGTAGTAGAATAAACAAAAGAAGTAAAAGATGTTGAAGAGGAAAAAACAGAAGACACTGTAGGGGAAGTGAAAACTTGGGAAAAATCCTCTGGAGAATCAACTATTGAAGGAATATTCTTGCGCCGCAAAGGCGGAATAGAATGTGTGGAAGTGAAGAGTAATTCTTCTGTCTGTGTGCCAATAGTAATAAACTGTGGCACTAAATCTGTGGAAGAGCGGATTGAGCTAATATGTGCTCGGATTGTGGACAATTCAGCATGTAATCCCCGTATCTCCGAGACAATTTGAGAAATTATGCCTTGTGAAAAATCAGCCACCAGTTGGTGGGACTCCTGCTCCAGCAACACTGAACGAATGTCTGATAAATGGCCGGAAAGAATACGTAAGTCTGCCGAAGATAGTTTATGTTTACCTTTTTGACGCTCTAAATGTGCAAAGATATCATTAATGGAAGCATGTGCACGCCCAAGTCCCTTGTCATGGGGTCCAGAATCCACAACAGAATTGTTGAGTTGCGATTCAAAATGCCGTTGAGGGAGTTGAAGATCTGGAGTTTCAAACTGTAGATGCCTGTTAACAGTGGCGTCTAAGGGAGACTGAAGGGGAATGAAAATGGTAGATTGTGCAGAAGTCGATGTATGCACCGAGTCAGGAAATGACAAATCAGTGACCAATTTACCATATGACTCCGCGGTAAGACAATTGTCTATATTCTCCAAGATTACCCATGGCTCCAAGTTCAACTCAGACAATTCACACTTAGAACCAGAAATATCTGGCAATGACAATAATTCCAAGCCTTACCTATCAAAAGCAGCGCATGTGATCTTGGGTACCGAAAGTGGGGAACGACGGTGTGAATCTGCCATAGACGTTGAGATATATATTCAAAAACAGTTATCATCCAATAAAAACATTGTCATTAATAATGAGAATTATCAAAATAAACGTTAAAAATAAATAAAATAAAAGATACATTACCCCAAAAACGTGGTAAAACAGTTGACAATTATATAAATAAAGTATTAATAGTACTACAGTATACGAAAGCCGAGTTAAATTCCAAAAACTCTAAAAGCAGCACCGTATTGGGTGTAAAAGGGGCTTTTCTGCATACAGAGTAATCTTGCGGTAGAACATTTTTACAGTTAAAGGAGAGGATTCAAAACGAATACGTATTAAGGCAATGGGAGCAAATATAAGAATTGATATGCAGAAAAGAACCCACGAAAAAGAAAATTAATTTAAAAAAAAATAATTTAAAATTAATAATTTTAAAAATAAATTAATTTAAAAAAAAATATTGTTTACGTTCCTCGTATTAGAATGGCGCCGACATGGATGACACAGTTTCGGCTTTAAATATACTTAATAAATTCAACGACTCTTAGTCTATTTAAATTAAACTCAATACATTTAATAATATAACATTCACACGTAAACATTTAGTAATAATTCAGGAGTACAGATAAGCATAAAATAGGAATTACAACCGTTACAGGCCAGCTACGCTTTTAGCGACCGAATTCTATGAACGACAAATCTCAAAAGCGTATTGGCAACGCAGGGCAACGAAAAGGTAGAAATTAATTCGATAGGCGTGGAAGTGAACATACTCCCACCCTATCAGGTTTATACCTGATACACTACCGTTGTCACTGTAAATGTGCCGAGGTGCACCGCGAAGTGAAATGAAACGTCTAAGTGCCGCGATAAACGAGTCTGCCATCAGGTCACTGACTGCTTCTATATGCACAGCTTTAGTCGACAAGGGAACAAACAGAGCTATATAGCCTTTCGTTGTTTTAGAACCACGACCCTTATTAAATTTCATGGTAATAGGACCAGCGTAATCCACACCAGATGCGTAAAAAGGTCGTTCCAAAGTCACACGATGTTCAGGTAAGTCACTTATCAATTGCGGAGTTGAAGCAGCTTTAAATCGATGACATATAAAGCAATGGTTGACACAACTGCGTATCAGTCTCTTTCCTCCAATTATCCAGTAAGATTGCCTGATGAGGTGTGATAATAAAGAAGGACCAGCATGAAGGTAAGTAATAAAGTTCTTTCACTAGTAATTCGCTAAATTTATGTCGAGAAGGAAGTATGACAGGATGTTTGATGTTAAATGCTAAAGATGAATTTCGAAGACGTCCTCCCACCCGTAAGAGACCATCTTTATCTAAGAATGGATATAGAGAACGTAGTTGGCTCTTCTTGGGTAAAGGTTTATCTCCCTTAATACATGCCAAATCATCTTCGAAATAATGATCCTGAATCCAACGAATAATGAAATTTTCTGCTACTCGAATCTCTAGAAATGTTAGCGGCATAAGGCAGCTGGAGTTAATACCACTACGTGAAATGTTCTGAGTAACAAGATGCTTCTTGCAATTAGCAATAAATCTTTGACAGTAAACCAGAATACGAACAATTTTACAACGCGAAGAATAATGCTCGAACAAATTAGCTAATAAATCATTCGATTCACGTATATGAGAAATAAAAATAGGATCAGATCTTTGTTCGGCCTTTACTTCAGTATCATCTTCAGATTTTAATTCATATTTAGGCCATTTTTCCTCTTCTTGACGCAACCATGGTGGACTATTCCACCACAAAGTAGTTTTTGGTAGGAGTTGAAGTTCAATACCACGAGAAGCAATGTCTGCAGGATTCTGTTTAGAGGGAACATGATTCCAATGTTTAATAGTATTACTTCTATGATTTGAGATGTTCTGTTTGCCACAAAAGTTTTCCACTTACGTGGATGAGCTGATAGCCAAGACAGAACTACCTTGGAATCCGTCCACGCAAAGATTTCAAAATCAAACTTCTTTAAAATGTTCAATAGAGATCGCATTAATCTGGTCAACAAATATGCAGCACAAAGTTCTAATCGAGGAATGGATACTTGCTTTATAGGCGAGACTTTAGTCTTTGATACCAAAAGATTAACCTTAACCGTACCATTGCATTTTTGGCGACAGTAAATGGCTGCCGCATAGGCCTGGGAAGATGCATCAGAAAATCCATGTAGTTGGATAACACTGTCCGTTGTAAGTATGACAGATCTCGGAATTTCACAATTATTGATTTGACTGAATGTCTCTTGAAATTTAAACCAATCATCTGAGATATGCTGGGGAACAACTGAATCCCAGTCACCTTTAACTAACCATAGCTTTTGATAGAATATTTTGATCAATACAGTGCAAGGAGATAGAAGACCTAAAGGATTGAAAATGCGAGCAGATTCTGCTAATATGCGTCTTTTTGTTATAGGTGCGTTGATGTGCAGCCTAGCTTTAAAACTAAAGGTATCAGTAGTTGAATTCCAAAAAAGTCCTAAGACTTTCGAACTCGAATTAGGAGATATCTCGAAATCAGAATTCAACGAACAATGTTCCTTAAATTCAGTTAAGAATTCTACAGAATTTGAATTCCACTTCCTCAAATCAAAACCACGTGCATGTAAAATTGAAGATATTTTCTTGCAGGCAGATACTGCAGCATCAACTGTAATTGCACCCGACAATAAGTCGTCCATATACATATCCTCTTGCAATATACGAGTTACATCTGATTCCTCTTTAGACTCTAAAGCTACCTGCTTCAGACATCGAGTTGCTAAAAATGAAGCAGAGAAAAGACCATACGTAACTGTTTTCAACTTGTACGTACGCATTTTATCACTGGAATTGTATCGCCAAAGTATCAATTGATAATTCTGATCTTCAGGGCCTACCATCACCTGACGATACATAATCTCCACATCGGCTGTGAAAGCAATTTTAGGAAATCGAAAATTAATCAAAATCTCAAAAATATCTCTTTCTAATTTCGGACGTACCCCTAAAAGAGAATTCAATGATATACCGTTTTGAGATTTACAGGATGCATCAAAAACTAAAATTTTCTTAATTTTGTCGTTGTGCTAGAAGGTTTAATGACCGCATGATGAGGAAGATAAAACTTTTCTATTAGATAAATCATCATTAATCACAGTCATATGTCCTAACTGTTCATATTCATGTATGAAATCTTTATACTGTTTCTCAAATTCCGGATTATCCTTGAATTTTCGTTCCATGGAACGCAACCTAGAAATTGCTGCCGGTTTTGAATCACCCAACTTCAAGTGCGATTTATAAAATGGAAGTTTTACCACAAATCGCCCATCTGAATTAACAGAGTGAGTGTTTTGAAAATGTGATTCACAAAATTGCTCCTCAGGTGTCAGAAATTCCTACTTCCCAACATCGACAATATCCTCCATTTCCCAGAAACGCTTAAGTTCGTAATCAATATTTAGGCTAATCTTTGGAATATGGTAACAGGTAGTTTGGCGACATTTTGGTAAGGCGATAAAGGTTACTAGCTAGGACTTTAGCAGTATACATGGATAAAGTCAAGAGTGTGCGCAATGCCATTTTTGTGCAATTCTGGGATGTTTTTTTAAGTGAAAATAGGTCGACGTGTACATGGATACCATGTATGTGCAATTCTTAAAAACGCGGCAAGCAGTTTGCGATTCTGCATTTTCTCCCAATTTCGCACCTAATCTTCGTCATGATTAAGTACTTTTGTACCATAAAAGTTCTAGCATAAGCGTAATTCGGCTAGCAGATTGTTGGAAAAAAAATGTTGATTAAAAAAAGAAACATGCCTTTACTACGTGAAAACAAAATGGCGTCCAAACAAAAACTAGCAGGTTGCTGTAGCAGGGTTGGTCGCCAAATTTTCGCCAAAAAATCGTCAAGTTACCATAATGCAAAGATTAGCCAATATTTATATTATCTTCTAGCTTTATGAAGTGTGAATTTGCTGTTTTTGGGCCTTCCATATTATTTCCGACCTTCCCAGCAATCACCCAACCGAAAATTGTATTTTGAGCTACAGGCTCATTTTTCGAACCATATATTTGGCCAGATCTTAAAACGGAGAAAAAATAATCAGCTCCTAAAATCAAATAAATTTCTTTGGGTTGAGCGAAATTCGGATCCGCCAACGGAATAGATTTAATGTATTCTATATGCTTTACATTAATCACTTGTTCCGGCAATTGCGAAGTTAACATATCAAAAATGTATGCGTTAACATCAATTATTCGATTATTTAACCTTGATTTAATTTTAAAATCAACAGAACCACGAGTTTTGGAAGCTGGCACTCCGCGAATTCCACGCAAAAGTAACCTTTAATTTGCTCTTTTTTTAATCCTAATCTTCGAGCAGCTCGTTCAGAAATAAACGAACTTTCACTTCCGGAATCCAATAATAATTTAATTTCGATAGTTTCGCCACTGGGCGAAAATGCGAGTGCAAGAACCGTAGGCAAAATCGCCGTGTTGCAAATTCAAAAAGTTGCAATTTTGAATCATATTACTGACAACTACCTGACCTTGACCCTTGCATGGTTCATTCGAATTTCTCTCTGGAGTGCTTTCGCTTTCATTTGGCGCTTTTAAAAGCTGTACGTTGTTAGCTTTAATATCTTCATGCAACAAACTATTATGCGTTTTTAAATTACACAAATTACATTTTAACTGTGAATTACAGTTTTTGATTAGATGTGAATTTAAACATAAAAAACACAATCCTCGTTTTTCACAAAGTTCTTTCTAGCAGTAACATCCAAATTTTTAAATTTAACGCATTTATATAAGGCATGAAGTCCGTTACATTTCGAACATTTAGTATTACTAAATTTAGATTTCTGTAACGTTTTAGAACTAACATTACTATTTTTATCAACGACTTTAGCTTCCGCTTCTTTATTTATGATAATTTCGAGAGAAGAACACCTTAAATTTAAAAATTTTAAAAATGATTCCAATGTAGGAAAATCATCTTCCGCTGTTTTCTGTGCCCATAACTTTCGAGTTTCTGAATCTACCTTTTGAAGCAACATAAATATTAACCATGGATCCCTAGAAGTTGCTTCATCACCAAGAGCTCTTAAACCTCTGATAACTTCATCTGAAGTATCAGCTAATTGCCGTAGGTTAACATTATCAACCTGTGAAATACATTTTTGATCCATAAATGTTTTAATTAACGATTGTACTATTTGCTTCATTTTATCGTACCTAGCGAGCAATTTTGCCCATGCTTCTTCATAAGAATTATTTGATAACGGAATATGTTTAATTATAGAAGCTGGTTCATCAGCAAGTGATCCGATTAAATACTGAAATTTCTGTATATTCGATAAAGAAGTATTATGCACTGTTGCAATAAACAAATCTTTAAAATTCATCCAGTCATTAAAGTTACCCGAAAAAATAGGAATATTCAACTTAGGTAACTGAAAGTTACTAATATTAGAATTCCCTGGAACATTTGGCACATTAGTCACATTCAATACGTCTAATCAATTTTGATACTGAAGTTTCAAACTAAAATACTTCGATTCAAAATCTTCAATTTCTGACTGTTCTTCTGGTAATTGGGCATCAAATTTATCAAAATCTGAAAAAACCTTTTCCAAGTGCTACAGATACAAAATTACTTCATTTTTAGATAAATCGGAAAAAATAGTATTCTGAAGCTTTGTGAAGGCCGCTTTTGCCCTACCACGCAATCTAATGACAGTAGCTTGATCCATAATAAGTAATCGAAGTATTCAAGTTCAAAATGAAAATCAATACAAAATATACATAAAACTTCAAGAATCAAATTCAGATGTAAATATAAATAAAAAGCACTTATCTGTACTTGAACTGTTGACGAATTCTCGATCTCGCCGCCGTGCCTCCAGAAATTTGTTTACGTTCCTCGTATTAGAATGACGCCGACATGGATGATGCAGTTTCGGCTTTAAATATACTTAATAAATTCAACGACTCTTAGTCTATTTAAATCAAACTCAATACATTTAATAATATAACATTCACACGTAAACATTTAGTAATAATTCAGGAGTACATATAAGCATAAAATATGAATTACAACCGTTACAGGCCAGCTACGCTTTCAACGACCGAATTCTACGAACGACAAATCTCAAAAGCGTGTTGGCAACGCAGGGCAACGAAAAGGTAGAAATTAATTCGTGGTGTGGTGTACTTAATTATGGCAAAGCACACTAGGGCTATCTGCCTAAGGGGAGGGATGCCTTTCGTGGAGGACTTTCTAATGGAAACTGGCTCGTATACACGTTACACATGGGGAAAACCACGAAAACGCCCATGCAGCCAGCCCGTTCGCGGGATTCGAACCTCGGACCGAACTACCAGTGTTCAGCGACTTTACCGCTCGGCCGCTGGTGGGCCAGAAATTAATTCGATAGGCGGGGAAGTGAACAACTATTGTTTTCAAGAAGAGTTTGGAAGTTGTTATAAAGAGCTTATGGTGGTGGGAACAATTGGGTATACTTTTGGAAACAATACAATAAACGGTACTACATTTTAAATGGGGGTAAAATTAACATTATGGCAATGGAATTATCCAGAAAATAACCACATACAATGCTGCTTTTCAGGAAATTGTTAATATATTCAGTAATCATGTGATTTTATTGCAGCAATGACGTATATGATCCAAATGCGCGGAAAAGTTATATAAGATAGTGTCACTGACGCGGAATAAAATATTAATCTTAATATATATCTCACGCTACATGTAGTAATGAACTGGTAATTATTCACATGCATGTCCGTGTGAGCATACTTTGCCCATTTAAATGGGTTTGCAGCATAATCCGGGTTGAGAAACGATCTCGGTCTCTTCCTAGATGAGGCGACTGCAGGGTCATATACGGGTAGCATATGCACCACAGGATTTGCAACATGTTGAAGATTTTTGAAAAAGTTTTCCGAAAGTCGCTGTATAAAGCGATTAATGGGCATAATTTTGAGATCATTATAAATCTCTTCGTTCTTTATGTAGCACGGAGCTTTGAGTATTTGCCGAAGCAATTTAGATTGAAAAATTTGGACATGTTTTCTATTAGTCAGGGCTAATGGGCTCCAAATGGGGCATGCATAAGTCAGAATAGGCCTGATGATATGGTCACTTTACTTAACCTGTTCCGCCAAATTAAGTTAATGGCACTACAGGGTTAGGAAGTCATCCTAGTCATTGCTAGCAATCTGACGGTTAGGCCGCCTTTCTACGTTTTACATTAATCTGTAGGATATAATTATTTTCATTCACTTGCTTCATTATCTCTAAGATGCCCTTGTTGCAGTAATAGTCCGTGAACAGTCTATTCACAGGATTTGTGATGTAGTCGGAAGGAAAGAACTGCTGTCGAAGGTGCTCTGTCAGAGTGCAGGAGAGCAGGTAATGAAGTACGTCCGCGTCTTCCCCGCGAAAACCGCAAGAACAGTTGACGTCCCGTCTGAGGAATCGTCTGTAATACGCTGGGAATTTCCCTTGGCTTCGGGCGTGTGCGGATGTTTTGGAGGAAAGGAATTCAGCGCATTCAGAACGCTCATGCTATCTGTGAAGAATGAAGTGTGAGCTGCTGGTTGCTTACCTAACCATGGTGCTGCTTCTTTGAGTGCTAGTTACTCGGCTTGGAAGCCTGAAGCAGGATTGTTTAGACGGAATTGTGCTTGATAAATTTCTTCATTGTTCGAAAAGACCGTGAACGCTGCCCCTACTCGTCCTGAAATTTTTGAACCGTCAGAAAATATCTCTCTTTGTTGTCCTGAGGGTGGCGATTTGCACCAGGAAAGGATGGGTAGATCTCCTGGGTGTAAGTCAGGGGGATCTTGGAAGCTTTCTATGCTGACATAGGATAGATGTAAATCTTCTTTAGTGTGAAGGTCCTCTTTGTAATGTAGAAGTCGATAGATTAATCTTTCTAATTCTGCTTTTAAGTCGAGTTGGAGCTTGCCAGCTAAAACCTGAAGTGCTGCGGTTGACGTGGTGCTATACGCACTGGTGATTTTTAACAGGATTACTCGCTGTATTTGATGTAGTTTTTGACATATTCTTGCTGTGCCATTCATCCAGACTAGGCACAAAATCTTGTCAATTGACAGGTCGCTATTTAAAGTGAAGAAGGGGCGCAGATTGGATTTGATAGCCGTCGCATTCGCAATAATTTTTCGAATGTGAGGTTGCCAGGTTAATTTTGAGTCAAGTAATACACCAAGATATTTATATGAAGAAACCCAGCGAATAGGTTCATTGAAGGGTATTAAATTATCTAAACGTCGGATATCCCTTCGGATGAACAGAGTGGCAGTACATTTTGCGACATTAATTTTGATTTTATACAAACCGAGTCAGAGTTCTAAGGCTGAAAGGTAACTCTGTAATGTAGAGATTACCGTGGAGGTGTTGGCATGTTGATGTTGTGCAATGATGACTGTATCGTCAGCATATCATACTAGATCGATACTAAGGGCCATAGGAATTTCCTTAACGTAGAGATTGAAGACTGAGGGTCCAATTAGACTGCCCTGAGGACATCCAGAATAGATCGGGCGGGGAGTGGAGAATTCGTGGTTAATTCGTACGCGGAAATTTCGTCCGGTCAAGTAAGAATTAATAATTTTAATGAAATTAGCCGAAAAACCAAGCTGCGTGAGCTTGTATATAAGTCCGTCATGCCAAACACTATCAAAGGCTTTGGCGACGTCAAGGTAAACGATGCCAGTTTCCTTTCTCTTACGAAAGCCTTCATGAATGAATTCCACTACACGTAATAACTGGTGTACAGTAGAGTGTTTAGGTCGAAAGCCGAATTGCTCGGGGATGAATAAATTTTGAGTTCGACAGAATTCATTCAGGCGATTAAGTAAGACACATTCATATGTCTTTGAGAGAGATGAAAGCAGACTAATTGGTCTGTAATTGAGTGTCAGTGGGCCTGAGTTCAGGCGTGGAAGGTTGTGATAAAAAGTGGATGAGCCTCTGTGTAACCGGGCGGTTACAGTAAGAGTCGTTGTTGTGTGTGAATTGAGTAGCAAGGCTGTCAGCAATAGCTTCGGGCTTTTCTGAGTCTGTGTAGGCCATCTGTGCGCCATCAGCCGTTTCAAGGGGCGGAATGAGTTTGTGATGTTTGCGTAATCAGGCGGCTGCACGCCAAATCGATTTGTTTTCAGTCGTTCGGGACTCAATGTAATTTTTCCACTCCGCTTGCTTAAATAAGTTTCAGTTCTTATCTCATTTTGTATCTTGCGAAATTGGATGCGGATACTGGGATCGCGCGACCTTTGCCAAATTCTTCGCAAGTAGTTTCGCTGCTTAATTTTGAATTTAGTCTCAGGTGGGAGTCTAGCACCAGGATGTTGGATGGGTTTTGAAGCCGCAGCTCTCGCTTCTTTGAGTAAAGATTCCAGATTTTTAATCTGCCTGTAAAAGTCCGCATTGCTGAGAATTTGGATTGGAGGAAGTGCTGTTTTTTCCAAAATAAATCGAAAGTCGTCCCAATTTGTTGAGACACGCTCCTGTAATTTAGAGTAAAGATTTTGATTATCTAAGATTATCAAAATAGGGTAGTGATCAAAGTGTTGTATCACTTTGATTTCCTGCCTAAAGAAAATATTATAGAAAGCAGCCAGATCAAAGTACTGCAGGGGACCCTCTTACAGGGTAGTAAGTCGGGAGGGTAGGAGCAATGATATGCACATGGTTACTCTGGCACCATGAATTTAGACTAATGCCATACCTGTTCTTGTTAGGGCAAAACCAAGCGGTATGACGTGAATTTAGATAACCAGCAATGATTAGGTGATTTGAAATATTTAAACGGTTGTCAAAATCACTGACAGGGAACCTTCCACGTGCTGTTGACTGTGGAGGTAAATAAGCTGAAACAATTGTCAGTGGGGGAGAATTTTGAAGGAAAATTTGGATAATAGTAGCTTTCAAAATATTTAAATCAGGGGACTGTATCATGTAATGTTTGATCGAATGCTTCAAATAGATAGAAGTGCCACCACTCGGATTTCTGCCTTGCGACACCCTGTCTGTCGAGTAGATGGTATAATTCACGATTTTGGGAGTATTCCCTGAGTTAAAGTGAGTCTCTTGGACTAAAAACACGTCAAGATCGTGCTTACCACAAAGTCTCTTACTACATGGATATTGTTTTGAAGTCCATTGGCATTTCAGGAGCCGACGGTTAGTTCTGGGCTGTTGAATGAACTATTTCTTACACAATGAACGTAAGGCCGTTATAAAGGTTCCTGACTGAAAAACAGAAGACATGGGTCTAATGAAGATTGAAATTAATTTGAAAGCTCTATATAGCTTTCATACAAGTAGAAGGCCCTCATCAGAGTGTCTGCCTGCCTAAGCTTTGGTATAGCTCTTTTGAAGGCTTGGAGTAGAATATGCTTGTCTACCGTAGGAGCACGGGAGATTTCAATCAAGGATTTTAGTGTGGAATTTTGGATGCGAAGACATCTTCGGAGTCATTTGCACACTCTGCTCAGGTTGATACTGGGGCTGCAGGTTTTTCTGCGGTCGGTAGTCTTGGATTCTGAGCTCTGAATGTGTGCTCAGTGGCTTTCTTCACCGCCGTTGCATATGACTTTGAGTTGACGTCGTTGGAAGGAGTAGGCATGAGACGTGCTTTAGTAGCTGGTGCTTGGGGCTTAGTAGAACCCTGAGGGGGGCTGTCTGAGCAGCTGCCCTATTCTTAGACGTGGTTTTCTTTCCACGAGACCACTTATTAGCTGGGTGCCGAGGACGAGATTTATAAGAAGCAGGGTGATCTCCACCACAGTTGCAAAAAGTAGCTGGTACATCAAACCCCTTGGTACACTCACGTGCTCAGTGGGGACCAGAGCATCTCACACAACGGACTGGTAGAGTTCCGAGGAATGGAAAAATCCTTGGCACCGAAAACGTTGAGTAGGGCCCTTGCAGCCGCGATAACGTTCAATGCTGACCTCTGTGCCCCACATGTCAGTGACGGCAAACAGTTGGTCAAGGAAAGGGTGTGGGATAACTTGTACATAAACAAGTGGCATGGGGTGTCTGGAACCAGGCTGATACAGCCGAACGCAACAATGCACTTAACCCCAGTGACTCAATTTCCTCTTTAATGTCCTCGACGTCAGTTTCCATAGGGAGGCCACTTACAACAATTTTGACTGGCCAGTCCTGCTTGAGATCGAAAGTTTTGAACTGGTTGCCGGCTTGCTTCATCCAGCGGGTAACCTCCCTGAATTCCAGCTCTGTCTGAACAAAAATTTTGAGATAAGGTCCAGAGAGAATGCTCTTTAAATTAGGGGCGATTTCCCTAAGAAGTGTTTCCAGTTTGTTTGACTTGAGTTTTCCAGTTCTTGCTGCTTTTCATGTGAATAGCCGGAATCTCTGGCTGTGGTGGTGGGGGGACGCTCCGTGTCTGCTCGGAACTGGTTTCTCCCTCGGAACTTCTTTCTGAGCATCGCTTGTTGCTCTGAGCAACGGATGACGTAGTAGAACAAGTAGCGGGGCTAAGCCATTGATTAAAGATTCTTTGATTTGTTCATAAATACTCCTATTTTTAGAGTTTTTGCAAGAATTACTTGTGCCTGCAGATTTAGGATTTGGAATAGCAGATTTTGAATTTGGAATAGTGGCGTTATTCGCATTGGTTCCCAAAGTTACTGGTGGTTTACCCAGTTTTCTCGCGGCGGGGGTGATAAAGCTCTCCTAATCCACAGTTTGGTTTCTTCTCCTTCGAGCGAAACCAGTAGAAACTGGTTTTCCCGAACCACATGGGTAGTTTCGCCTCCGGCTGGGAAGGGAAAGATTTTTGAGGGACTGCAGCGCCATTTTAGCTAAACGCTCAGTTTCAATAGTTTTTAAGAACTCTTCTCTGGTCGCGGGAAGGTGGAAAATTGCAACTTCCAGGACATTTGCAATTTCGTTGATCTTATGAAATAGTTGCTTACCCATAGCGTCAAGTTGTTCATAGGCAGCAGAATCCAAAGGCGTCGAAGATCTCTTCATAAGTTCTTTTGTTTCTAGATGACCTCGAGCAGTCTTTTTTGTTCGCAGAACTTAATAATTAGTTTGGCTCTCTCATCCTCAGGTGTAGATATGATTTGCTCTCAGAGGTAGACAATTACACAGGCGTAGTATCCATACAAGGTAAATCCATATTTTCTTGTGATAAAACATAAAACCCCAAAGTAGGAGGCTGTGTCGGCGGGAGCTCGCAAGGCGAGCCACTGTCTTCGTCCGCGTCCATACTCGGAATCCCAATCACAGCACATTGCTTCTGGCTTCTCACTAACGTTCGGAAAGAATTTCAGATTCCACAACAACTTCACACAACAACAGGACTTTCTCTCAATTTATTTTTGAAATTATTTCTTTTTCCCTCCGATGGAACCAAATTTTCTTTTATTATTTATCGTCTGTCGCCGACTAGGTCACGTGACTGGCGGCAGAGAAAGAATGTAATAACTCTTTTAGTTTAGCTTGAGTGCGACGCTTGAAATGATCTGTTCTTGGCCGCATAGCGGTAATCAACAATTATAATAATTGTTCTTGATAAACTATCTGGCCCTATGATGGGAAATTTGTATTATATGTAAATTTTGTGTTTTGAATAATGTAAATAATGTACATAAGCTCTTCATTAAATATTCTGTGTTTCAACTGGAAGTTCTTATTTTCAAGTTGAGTCTTTACGTGAACATGGTATATTGACTCTTGATATACTAATATATTCTTGAAGTATTAAAATGATGCTGTCCCAACTCGTGAATAAAATAGAATCGTGAATCGTGATCATAACGTAAGTAACGTAACATAAGTTTTACACAATTTTTGGTGCCGAAATTCCCGGACCTTTAGATATTACAAAATTGAAAGTGAATATAGTTCTTGATTCTTGCTATGCTGAAGTAATGGAAGGATACCTGAAAATATCAGGTAAGCTATTTTCTTTTCATTTTTGAAGTATTCAACCTTGAAAAATAATGATTGATTTAAATAAAAATATTGAATATTTATCTTGATTTATTGAAATATTGCTTGAAAGAATAATACTTGATTGATGCTTGAAAGAATAATACTTGATTGATGCTTGAAAAAATAATTTATCTTAATCGAAGGAAATTTGTGGATTATAAATATTGTTTTTAAAGTAAGTGCTTGAAATATTGAAATACTGTACTTTAATGTTTATTACAATTATTTATTGAATTTTTTAAGGTTATATTCCAATACTTAAAATATGGAAAATATAGATAAATTAAAGTCGAAGAGAGCTGCTATCAGATCTGCAATCACTAAACAAATAAATAAAGCAGAAGATTTGCTGGTAGTAGCGATTGAACGAACTGACACAGATTCCTTGCTAGAGTGTCAGGATATTGTGTCAGAAAAAGAAAATTCTTTAAATGAAATTGATAAAGAGATAGATAAATTGATTGAAGATAAAGCTGAATATGAAAAAGAATTAAAATATGTTGAAGAATACTCTCATAAAATTTTGAGTATGAAATCCAAAATTAAGAATAGGTTAAGAAAATGTAAAGCAGATACTGAAGTTAACGTAGTTCAAAATGTACCTGTAACTCCTGTAATCGAAAATAAATTTGTTGCGGCAGTTAAGTTGCCGAAATTAAATATTGAAAAGTTTTCTGGTGATCCCAGCACTTATTTAGAATTTATTAACTGTTTCAAGAATGCTGTGGATAACAATGATTCTTTGTCAAAAATAAGTAAATTTCAATACCTGAAATCTCTTTTGACAGGTACTGCATATAATGTCGTATCATGGTTTGATCTTACTGATGAAAATTATGATGAATGCCTAAAATTGTTAAACGAAAGATATGGTAGGCGGGATACAATCATAAACTGTCATGTAAATAAAATTTTGAACTTAGAGCCAGTAAAATCATAAAATAATATAAGGGGGCTTAGAAATCTATATGATAAATGTGAAATACATATCAGAAATCTCAAGTCAATGGGGGTAACAACAGGTTCATACGGGCATCTACTTTTGCCTATACTGTTAAAATTGTTACCAGAAGACATGGTTTTAGAATTTCATAAAAAAATAATACAGAAAATGAGTATAAGGTCAATGACCTATTGGAATTTATAAAAGAAGATTTGCGTGCCCGTGAGGCCACATTATTAGTAAATAATTCCTCTAGTAATAAAATACATGACACTTACACTAATTTTAATTTCAAACAAAAATATAATCAGAACTTTTCTTCTAAGAAAAGTGTTCCTTCGGCTGTTGCCTTGAACACTTCTATAAAAATATTTTGTGTATTTTGTTACTCTTCAGATCATACAAGCTTGGGTTGTAAAAGGTATACAGACCAAGAGAAACGTTTTAAATTAAAGAAGGGAGGACGCTTTTACAAGTGTTTTTTAAATCACAACTGCCTTCTAACTGTAAAAGTAAATTAAATCCATGTTAGAAATGTGGTAATAAATTTCACAATGAGCTGTTCTGTAATAAATCAGAAAAACATGAAAGTCCTGAAAATATTAACACAGATAAATCCACAACCTTAGTATCTTGCGTTTCTGAACAGAAAAATAAAACTATTTCTACATTACTCCAAACTTGTATTGTATGTGTCTCTGGTGGTGAAAATAGAATCCCTGCAAGGGTTTCGTGTGATAGTGGTTCAGAAAATGCTTTATAAAAGAAAATTTAGTAAGAAAACTGAATTTAAAGCCCATTAGAAAGGAAAAATTATTAGTATATTCATTTGGCGGACGAAAACCACAATCATCATTTGACGTAGTTTTCCTTGAATTACAAAATGTTCCGCAATGAAGCAATTCCATAAATATTGAAGCCTTGGTAGTTGAAAAAATAACTGGCGCTACAGTCAAAATTCCAGACAAAGGTTTGATTAAACGCTTGAAAATGAGAGGATTTAATCCTGCTGATACAGGGCATGAACGGGAATTAACTATTTTACTAGGGTCAGACTTTTTGTGGCAAATTCAATTAGGTATTGTAGGAAAAATTGGAAAACATTTATACATTGCAGAAACTATTTTCGGACATACTATTCAGGGGCAGATAGAATCAAAAAATAGAAAAGTAAATTGTTGTACTGTATCAATGGAGAGTGAAAATAATGAACTGAAGAAATTTTGGGATTTAGAAGTCATGGGTATTGTTGAGAATAACGAAAAGAATTCTACTGATTTAGAAATTATAAATGACTTTCAAAATAATTTGAAATTCAAAAATGGTCGCTATGAGGCAAAGTTACTATGGAACAAATCTCGCGATTTATTGAGAAACAATCTTGAAGTGGCTAAAAGAAGATTCGCTGATCTAGAAAATAAATTTAAAAATTGATGAAATGTTATTTGAAGAATACAACAATATTCTCAGGGAACAAGCACATTTAGGAATTGTAGAGGTATGTCCTGAAAACAGCTCGACTCATAATTCTTATTATATGCCTCACCATCCTATAATTAGAGACGACAAAACAACAACAAAGGTACGCATCGTTTACGATGCTTCTTTGAAATCAAATAATGCTCTATCTCTCAACGACTATCTTCACCCAGGGCCAAATCTAAATCCAAATGTTTTGAACGTTGTTTTGAAATTCCGTGAAAATAGGATCGCCTTTTCGGCAGATATCGAAAAGGCATTCCTTCAAATATCAATCGCAGAAGAAGACAGAGATTATTTGAGATTTCTTTATTTTAAAAACCTTGATAGAAAAGAGAATGTAATTTCTTACAAAATGACAAGAGCAACCTTTGGTGTAACTTGTAGTCCTTTCATCCTTGCCTGCACAATAAAACATCACATTAATAAGTACAAGAATTCTAACTTTAACACTTTTGAAATGCTTAACTCAAATCTTTACGTGGATGATCTATTTTCTGAAGCGACAACTGTTGAAGAAGCGCTTAATCTATCAAATGATGAATCTGGTAAAATTCTTGCTGAAAGAGGTCTAAATCTAAAAAAATTCGAAACCAATTCCCTAGAACTTAAGCAGAATTGGCTTGAGGAAAAATTAGTCTCTCTCAATAGTGAAACTCCATGTACATCCTTAAACGTACTAGGTTTAATATGGAATAATGATGAAGATGTCTTAGGACGGGAATTAACATCCTTAATGTCCTCTATAAACACTGACTGTACCAAACGTAATATATTAAAAATAGCAGTCAAAATGTTTGACCCATATGGACCCTTTGTAATGTTTATCGCACCCTTTGTAATTCGAATTAAATGTTTATTGCAACAGCTATGGCTTCAAGGGGTAGCTTGGGATGTCTTTTCTGGAGAACTTGAAAATGACTGGAAAATATGGCTCTCCGAAATAAAAGAACTTAAAATGTTGAAAATTCCCACATATTATTTTCATGTACCAAATTTGGACAATGACACTGTTCAGTTACACATTTTTAGTGGTCGCATACTTTAGATACAGAACTGATGAAGATAAATTTGAAACTACATTTGTTTTGGAAAAATCACGTGTTGCACCATTAAAGAAGTTAACGCTTCCCTGCCTTGAATTGATGGGAGCACGGGTGTGTGCTAGGGTTGCCAACTACCTAAAAATATTCTACATATTTCAAATGTCATTTTACAGTCAGATTCGGAAATAGTTCTGCATTGGATTAAAAGTACAGCTAAAAGATGAAAACCTTTCATTGCTAATAAAATTTCAGAAATGCATGAAATTTCAGATCCTTTTTCATGGAGACATTGCGAAGGAAAACTCAACCCTGCAGATCTAATAACGAACGGTTGTTCTGCAAAAGAACTGATAAATTATGCGAAATGGTGGCATAGCCCTGCATTTCTTTCGTTACCTGAAAGTCAATGGCCAAAACCCAAACTATCAACGTCAAAATTATATGATGTATCAGAAGAATATCGAAATCGGAAGCTAGTCTAGCGTGTGTGATCAAAACAGACAAAACTGAAAAAGTTTCACTTATGAATTTGACGAAATTTAGTTCCTTGAAAAAACTTTATCGTGTGACTGCTTGGATTTTCAGATTTATATCAAATTTAAAGGTAAGAGGGAAAATAGAAATTTTGTGGAAATTTCAGCAGAAGAAATTAGTAAATCTGAAACCTTTTGGTTAAAACAAGCTCAAGAAGATAGTTTCCCTGAAGTTATAGAGTCCCTAAGAGAAAACAAGCATATTCCAAAAGATTCAAAATTGTTCGAATTAAATCCCATATTATCAGATGAAGGTCTACTTTTGGTACGAGGTCGGTTACAAAAGTCAAACCTACTATTTAACAACAAACATCCAATAGTAATCCCTTCAAAACATAAATTAAGTGAATTAGTAGTACGAGACGCTCATGAAAAGGTTTATCATGCGGGAGTATCTGATACTCTAGTGCATATATGTGAAAAGTTCTGGCTCTTAAGAGGAAAACAATATGTCAAATAAATCCTGAGTAAATGCATAATATGCTAAAAATATAATGTACGTCCTGGACAACAAGTCACTGCACCTCTTCCAGCGGATAGAGTAAAGGAATCTCCGCCTTTCGCAATTTGTGGACTCGATTTTGCAGGTCCCTTATATGTAAAAGAAAATGACAACAAATTTTATTGTTTACTTGCGCCACTACAAGAGCTATTTACCTGGAGCTCGTAAAAGGCATGAGCACTGAAGAAATTTACTTGCATTCTAAAGGTTCGTATCCCGAAGAGGTTTGTGTTCCACTGTGTACTCGGACAATGTTAGAACATTTAAAAGAGCCGAACTTGAATTAAAGCAAATGTGGAAAGGGATTAACCACACTTAAGTTAAAAAATATTATGCTTCCCATTGAAATACAATGTGGAACGTGCTGCCTGGTGGGGCGGTTTTTATGAACATTTAGTTCGCAGTGTAAAAACTAGTTTAAGAAAGAACATTGGGAAATCATCTTTGACTCAAAGTGAATTAGAAACCCTTTTGCTTGAAATAGAAGCGATGATAAACTCGCGCCGATTAACATATGTCTTTTCTGATCTTGAAGAGCCCTCCGCACTTACTCCAGCCCACCTGTTGATTGGTAAACGACTCTTGAGTTTGCCAGCTATAAGGAGGAATGACCTGAATTTACCAGGTTCCAGAGAAGTAATGCTAAAACGTTTCCGTACACGAGAAAATCTAATAAACCACTTTTGGAACAGATGGAAAAAAGAATATCTCCTGTGCTTGAGATCTGCTCATTATACCGGTCAGAAGAAACCATCTGCATTCATAGTAAATGATATAGTGCTTGTTCATGATGAAAACTTACCTAGAAGCTAGTAGAAATTAGGAAGAATAACCAAAACTTTTATTGGTAGAGATGGAATGATCAGATCACGTGAAGTGGAAACTGGTAATTCGGTAATCAAACGTCCAGTGCAGCTATTGTACAATTTGGAAATTGATGATATCAGTAATTGCAATAATCAGTGACTGGTCAAAAAATAGATTGAATGACTGATAAAATGATGATAGACAAAAAAAATATTCTTTTTCATAATGTTCCCATTTATTCATTTTATTATTTTCCTTGGTTTAATGATTTGTGGTGATCTTCAGAAATTTTCATTTAAATGTTTTGTTTTTTCCATAGTTTCAGAAAAATTTTGTCTTGTTATTAAGAAATTATTGACATAATGTGCCCTGTATATGTAAGTAATTTATATTTGTTTCTTATTGTTATAGTAATATTGTAATGGTTAGTTCAATTTGTGATGAACCTATTGTTCATCGGGGGGGGGGGAGTTTGTTGAAATTATTTCTTTTTCCCTCCGATGGAACCAAATTTTCTTTTATTATTTATCGTCTGTAGCCGACTAGGTCACGTGACTGGCGGCAGAGAAAGAATGTAATAACTCTTTTAGTTTAGCTTGAGTGCGACGCTTGAAATGATCTGTTCTTGGCCGCATAGCGGTAATCAACAATTATAATAATTGTTCTTGATAAACTAATCTTGGCCCTATGATGGGAAATTTATATTATTAGTAAATTTTGTGTTTTGAATAATGTAAATAATGTACATAAGCTCTTCATTAAATATTCTGTGTTTCAACTGGAAATTCTTATTTTCAAGTTGAGTCTTTACGGATTCCGAGGTGGGACAGCGTTCGAGATAGACGTCTTATCGCTTCGCTCTCCGTTGCCTTGCGTTGCTACCACCCCCGCTACTGTACCGAGTTCATCGACCTCGCCTCAAGGGCTCTGGGTTGTTTCTTCTTTGGCTTTCGCCTCGCAAAAGCGTCGCCTTAACTCCACTGCTGCACTCTTCGCTGGATAAAACAGGTCGTATTTTATTCTTTCTTCCGATTTTCTTTATTCACCGTGTTGATAAGGGTACCTTCGGGTACGGCCTCTAGTTAGGCCTTTTTCCAACTTATTTGCCTCACATGATTAATCAATATGACACAACAAACATAACTGTAACTAATAATAACATAAACATGGAAAATTCACCTCCAAACTCAGAAAATCCTCACATGAGACATCTCAATGATGAACCCAACGTTCTCCAAGTATGAAGTCACAAAATTACTTTATCCAATGATGTCGAAACTACCAGATCCTTGGTGGAAGATATCCAAGATATTCGTAATGACACAAATGTGATTTTGTCCGCTAGTGATAAAAAAGAACTAAACTTTCTCCTTGTTAAAGCCATTAATCAACTGCGTATGCAGGAAAACGAGATGGCCAATGCAAAAATAAACGAATTACAAACCTCCAACGAAAAGCTCGCTAAGCAATTTGAAGAGATTAAAAACTTCTGCGACATACTTCAATCCACTAGTGGTTTCAAAGAACAAAGAAAAAGAAAATTTCGCCATAGACAAACGGATTCTGACTCCGATGAGGAGCCTTCCCTCAAAACCAGCAATCGATATAAACAATTAGAGAACCAAATAGACGACATGCATTTGGACAACGAAGATGAATCAGCCACTCAGCTCACTACCACCCCAAAAGACCAACCAAACAAAAGTGACACCATTCCCAAAATAGAAAAACAAACTCCAGCCCCAAAACAAGCAGAATTGATAAAGTGCCAATTATTGTCGTAGATGACGTACCAAAAGCAGATTAATTCTTAAAAAACTTAAACAAGCCAACCGGAAAAGAGATAACTGGCACCTTAAAAGGACGCCGCCTAGAAATACAGTCTGCAGACTCTGACTCACATCGATTCATTCGCAAAATAGTCGAAGAAACTAAGCTTAAAGCCCACACCTACTTACTGCTCGAAGATAAAGTTTTAAAAGTCATAATAAGAGGCTTACCCATTACCACAGATCCCCAAACCATCACTCAAGAACTTCTTGACAAAGGATTTAAGGTTAACTTTATTACACTTTTAAGAAACAGAAAAGAAAACAAACCAATGCCGCTTTTCTTAGTACATATACCAAAATCAGAAGAAAATAAGGAAGTATTCAAAATCAAACGCATAGGTTATATGAACGTAACAATAGAATCATTACGCAAGAAACCTGGCCCTCCACAATGCTATGATGCCAGGGATTTTTTCACAGTTCCCTGCTCTGCACCAGAGACTGGGTTTGCGTCCGTTGCGGAGGCAATCACAAACCTATAGAATGCACCCGTAGTCGCGACCAGCCAGCCATATGTTATCACTGCAAAGGTCCTCACCCAGCCAACTTTTCAAATTGCCCAGCCAGACCAAAAAACAAACAAGTTCAGTTCCAACCCAGTCATCTACCAGCAACCAATCCCTGGACTAACAGAAAACAAGACTTTCCTCCGCTGACATCAAACAGTAACGAAAATATCGCTCAAACCTCCATTCAAAACGAAATTCTAACAGAAGAAACTACCAGCACCGCAGAATCCTCCCTGTCAGACCTCTTTGACTTCTCATCGCTAAAAACAATCTGGACAATAGTGATACAAGGACTCAAAAACATTAAAACCAAGAAATCACCTCTTGATAAAATAATCGCAGTAGTCGAAATCATTGAAAAAATAGGAAATCATCTTTAATGCTAATAAATTCAAGAACAGATGCAACATAAAAATCCTCTCTTGGAATGCTAACGGTCTTTACCATAAAAAAGATGAATTATCGAACCTCATTATTGAAATTGAACCTGACGTAATACTCATACAAGAGACTCACCTTAAACCAGCACTCAAAGTACTGTACGCTAATTATAACACCTACCGTACTGATCGTGAGACAGGAAGAGGCGGTGGCATCATCACATTTGTTAAAAGGAGCATAAAACACGCTCAAATTCCTAATTCCAGTACCACTTTCGAAAGTAACACAATAGAAATTGTAGTAGAACATAAAAAATTCAAAATTTCGAATATATACTATCAGGTTCAATGTTTCTTCTAACCTTCTTCGGAAACATACAATGACCTGACTAGAACAGAGAGCTTACTAAAGCTATGTTCACTAATTGTCGTAAGTAGACAGGATACAGACGAAGGGTATACAAAACCCTTTATTTTTTCTTTATATACAATGACTTCCGTACTTCGGAATACAATGACCCTCCACTCAGGGTCTAACTTAAAAGATATCAAAATAAAACTAAACTCTAATTTAACTTTAGAATAAGATTGGCCTTATAATAACAGGAAGCGTATGTAGCACAGAGACTGTGAACACTACAATACGTTTAATTTATCAAGAGGATTAAAACCTCTGGCCTGGAAGGCAAAGTAGCAACTGCGTAACTTCTAAGGTAAGCGGCCTGCTTCGAACTCACGGCTTCCTCTCTTCTGCTTGGCAAAAAGGCCACACTTAAATACTTGGCGTTCGCCAGACAACTTTGCATAAACTCCTTCACGCTTATAATTCTGGCCGGAAGTAGAAAATAAGAAGTGATAGTAAATATTTAAAATAAAATAAACGTTAGTAAAACTTAAGATTCTTACATACTTCCCGCCAGAGTTAATTAGTTTGAAACTGAGGTCTAAAAGGACCTTGTTGAAAACTTTTAGCTCTAGAAACTAACGCGAGGCCAACCTTTTACAATCATAACTTAGCTAGAAACTAGAAAATTTTAAAAGAAAGAAATTTGTTACAATAGCAGCTCCCGGAATATACAACAATCTTTTTTCTTTTTCATCTGTACTGCATCAAAACAGGAGCTTTATTCAATTCTGGTTCCTTCCAGAGATCTGGAAGGAAAACTAGTTTAATGAAATGTTACAGAATGACATTGCAAATAACATATAGAATATACTTTTCTTAACATTCTTATTTCATTCATGACTATTTTAATTATCTCTCCCCGTGCTCTCTGACATGTGTTGTAAAAACACCAAACACGAATGTGTTTCTGTCTATGTGTTCAACACTTCCTCCTACAATCAAAACACTAACGTGTTAAAATTCAACATACGAGACCTCTTAACACACCCTAATTTCAACTCTAGACCCTGAGGTACTATTCTGAAAGTGGCTAACTCTAAAGTGTAGCGTCAGAGAGCCTAACTACATCATTCAACCTTTAACACATATTCACCATGATTTAATCTTTACAGTCACACGAATAACAAATTTTTAACATTACTTTCACTTTTACCATATCACGGTATTTCTAAACATTCAAAATAACAGTTCACATGTATACAAGAACATATCAAGATGCCGTTAATTTTACACATTTGAAAACATACATTAGTAGTACATTGTTAACTTCTATTCTTTTCAAAGCAAGTGCCAATTCTTTCTACATTGAAATAATACTACATTTCAAAAAGTCTTTCAGACTAAAACTTCTTTCTTGTTAGAATGTTTTAAATAAAATTTATACAATAACTTTTTACAATATTTAAGTCTTTATACAACGCTATTATACATCAACTTTAGTTTTACGCGCGAGTAATTGAAAAACATAATAAGAAAATCGGTCACAACTCATTTCTCGCCCTTTTGGCGATAAAGGTAGACCTCGCATGAGGTAAAACTTCTTGAAATCTGCCACTTGCAGTAAGAATGAAAGATTAACTTAAGTTTGTAAAGTAACATAAAATTTTACTTATCTTTGTAATATTCAGACATCCTTTTCTGGGCCCAGTCTTTAAAGGTGCTGCAGACCGTAGCTTGGTTGATCCTCCTTCTTGTACGGGCTCGCCCTTCAGTGCTTTCCTCTGGAAGCTTCCGTTTTTCACCACTACGGCCACCCTTGAACATCTTCCTTCTGTCCTCTGCTTGTGGTCTTGGCCGTTTGAAGGCAGCTGGTCTTGGTGGAACCGGGAAACTTCTGTCGTGATCCTGCTTGGACCTCGTTGTTGGCCGTTCAAATTTTTCTTGTACTTTTTCCTCCGCCGCTGATGGCCCTTCCGCATTTCGGCGACTTTTGCTGCGGAGAGTTCTGTCGGATGAGTCAATCTTCCGTTTCACAGCCGGGTTATAGTTGCCGTCCTTTCTCCCGGTCTTTTCCACATACGTCGTCCTTCTCCCTTCTTCATTCTGGGGGTGTTCGTGAACTCTGTTTTTTGGACGGTGGAACGGCTTCTTTTTCTTTGTACCTTCAATTTTTCCGCGGGGCAATTTTCTTTTCACTTGCTTCTGTCTCTCATTGGCTTGCCCTTGTACTTGTCGTTTTCCCACCTCTGGAACTTGTACCTGCGGTGTCTGCCGTACCGGATCCTGCAAAAGATCTGAAAAGATTTGCATTTTATTACGGTCATAGAATGGTTTTATCTGGTCAATGTTTGCGGAACAGGTTTCACCATTTCTTGCCTTTAATACTACAACAGCGTGAGTTATTTTTTCTATAACATATGGTCCTTCAAAGCGTGGAAAAAATTTGGCAGTTTTATCTTCTGGTGCTGAAGAAAGTGAATGCTTAATTTTTAGTACTTCATCCCCTACTTTATAAGTTACTCCCCGTCGTTTCAAGTCATAATACAATTTTTGTTTTCTTTGTGCTACTTCCGTATTCTTTTTTGCTTCTTTTATTAGTTTTTCTATATCACCCATTTTAAATTCTGGGGCTCTTTGTTGCACATAAAATAGTTTATCTAACGGTGTTATAACCTTTCTGCCTAGAAATAACTCAGCAGGAGTTTTGCCCGTTGTATCATGTTTTGCGGTCCTAAGGGCGAAAGCAAATTCATTGACATAGTTATCCCAGCTTTTATGAAAATTTTTAACATAACTACGGATAATTTTCACTATATTTCTGTTGACCCGTTCCGCTATATTTGATTGCGGCCGATACGGGACCATTTTTAAATGACGTATGCCCAGTTTTTGGCACATGTCTTCAAATATATTACTTACAAATTGAGGACCATTATCCGATATAACTTTTAGGGGCGCCCCGTATTTTAAAATATATTTATTTAAAATAGAATCGGTAACTAATTTCGCGGAGGCTCGTTTTAAGGGAACAATTTCGGTCCATTTACTAAAATGATCAACTATAACAAGGAGATAGCGACTTTTGTTTAACTGACTTTTTGGGAAAGGGCCCAATAAATCGATGCCGATTATTTCATTTGGAAATTCGGATTTAATACTATTTAGAAACCCGGCCGGGCGGAAATTAATATAATTAACGGCTTGACATGTTGGGCAGGACTGGACATACGCCCTTGTTAACTTTTGCAGTTCAGGAAAGTAGACTGCCTCGCGTACGCGTTGAGTAGTTTTTCGAATACCAGCATGAGAAGCTAAAGGGCTGTCATGGAGCTCTTGCAGGATATTTAATCTAAGACTAGCTGGGATAACAGGTCGAAATTCGTAGTTTTTGTATAAAATAATAGACCATCTATTAGTTCGTAATGGGCCGCCCTATTTCTTATCGCCACAATATCTTGGTGGCTAAAATTTTCAGGATCCTTCAAATACTCATAAATACTTCCAAACTCAGGATCCTTACCCAGTTCGGTTATTACAGTTTCTCGGGAATTTATTGTACACGCTGTCAGCATTGCAACTTTTACGGTATTACCCTGTTCGTCTAATTTAATTCGTGACAGGGCATCTGCTACGATATTTTCCTTTCCGGGGGTATGCTTGATTACCAGATTATATTCTTGCAGCTTGAGTGCCCATCTTATTAACCTTGGGGATAAATTTTTTCCAGAGTACAATCTAGTTACCGCCGCATGATCAGAATATACTGTTATCGGCGCCTTTCCAAAATAGACTCGGAACTTTTGCACTGCTAACAGAACTGCAAGTGCCTCTCTCTCGGTCGCGGAATAGTTTCTTTGTGTTTGATTTAAAGTTCGGCTAAAAAATGCCACTGGCTGCTGATTTTGCGAAAGTACTGCTCCTACCGCATAATCCGAAGCATCCGCTGAAATTTCTAAATTTTCATCCTTTTCAGGAAATTTCAACACAGGGGCTTGCGTTAATGCTTGTTTTAATTTTTCGAAAGCACTATTGGCTTCGGCCGTCCACGAGAATCTTGCCTTTTTCCTTTTTAATTTTAACAATGGCTCAGCGATAGCCGCAAAATCTTTTATAAAGGACCTATAATATGAACAAAGTCCTAGAAAAGAAGAGAGCTTCTTTGCCGTGTTTGGAGTCGGATACTTTTGTACAGCGATTATTTTTGATTCATCTGTCTCGATCCCTTTTTGCGATATTTTGTAACCTAAATATTTTAATTCAGGGGCTGCAAATTTGCATTTTTCGACATTAACTTTTAGACCGGCCTCATTTAATAAAGAAAACACCTGTCTTAAATCCTGTACATGTTGGTCTAGATTATCACTAGTAATAATGATATCGTCTAAATAGATAAATGTGGACTTTCCGAGAACAGGTCTTAACACAATGTTCATGCATCGCTGAAATGTTGCTGGGGCTCCTGAAAGGCCAAACGGCATTCGCAAAAATGCATAAGTGCCAGACTTGGTTATAAAAGCAGTCTTAGGCACGTCCTCAGGCCTGATCCCTATTTGAAAATAACCATTCGTTAAGTCTAAAGTCGTCATAAATTTGGTTGATTTTATGTTCCTTAAAATTTCTTCTATAATCGGTAACGGATATACCGGATATTTCGTTATGGAATTTAATTTACGGTAATCAATAGCGAATCTCCACCTTTTTGGATGCTCCAAAGGATAATCATTATTTTTCTTACATAAAACCACCGGACTAGCATAACTACTTGAGATAGGCGTTACGATCTTTTTACGTAGGATATCGGTAATATGCCATTCTATAATTTTTTCCTTATTCTTATCATAGCGGTATGGTTTTTGACGAACCGGCAATGCATCTCCGGTGTCCATACTATGGTTAGTAACCTGGGTAAATCCTGGAATATCACTAAATAAGGAAGCAAATTCACTTACCACTTGTCGGATTCTATCTTGCTCGTCATTAGGCAGGTGGTCAAGATTTAACCTCGGCGGTTCAACCTTTTCTACACGCACTGGTTTCATCGTCAGCTTAAGAGACGCTTCATTAAAATCCAGTGTAGCTTGTGCGTCTGAAAGAAAGTCTATTCCTAGTATTAAGTGTGCTTGCAAATTCTTTACTATAAAAAACATCACCTTTACTTGTTCGTCCTTGATACGGATGTACAAAGGTAGTTTACCTACGCACTTACATTGTTCTCCTTGCGCCGCTAATACTGTTGTATTATCCGCATTATATATGCGGTATTTGCGAAAATACTTTCTAAAAAAGACTTCTGCCACACAGGAACACTGCGCGCCGGTATCCAGGAGTGCGGTGGCCGGGATATTATTTACCAAGACTTCAATCTTCGGAAGAGTTAAATTTTTCACCATTACTGTATTTAACTTGTAGGAAGAGGGGTTTTCGTGGCCTTCGGATTTCCGCACCCTCTCGTCAGCAGAAATCCGTTTTAGTTTAAATTATTTTTTCTTTCGGTGCTTTCCTTCTTTCTCCACTGGCCTTGAGACTTTTTTCCTGGGTTGCTATTGAACTGTCGACGTTCGCCGGCTGTTTTTGAATGCTCGGGTTTCCTTGCCCACTGATTCGCTTTTTCTCCGTAGCCATGTGCTTGAGTTTGCTGTAGTCTTGGCGTACCAAATTGGTTTCGCTGTTGATATTGGCGTCTTCTTTCGACGTCCGCCGTTCTTCTACTTTCAAACTGGATTGCTAGCTCAAATAATTTTTCCAGTGTAGTCGGATTTCTCAATTCAATAAAGTCTTGCACTTGGGGTAGTAACCTCGGCAAAATCACTTGAATTATTTCAGGATCCGGACGGTTTCCATACAAGAGCTTGAAAACGTGAATTTTTCTTAAAATAAAACTCGAGAGGTTTTCCATTCTTTGTTGATATATACTGAAAAGTTCTGTTTCTAATTTGGCACGATCCCTTACAACAGGGAAGGCTTTTAGTAGGGCAGTCTTGAAATTTTCGTAAGTATAGGTGGGACTTCCTGCTTGACCCAAGAGACTTCTGCCGATACATTTGAACCAGTTAAGCGCTTGGCCCCTCAAAGCGCTGGTAGCTAAGGTAACTTTTTGAAACTCGTGCACGGGGTAGAGCATGAAGTGGTCATCCAATTTTTCCAAAAAACTGGTTACCTGTGAGTTTCCATTAAACGTTGCTTCTGGTTTCATCGAAGCGCGCATGGTCTGGACAATATACCCAAATCCTTCCAGGGCGGCAGCTGGCATTTCTGGATTCTGAGCTGTTTCTGCAGGCAGCACAGGTTCTTCTTGAAACTCGGCCATGGTTATTCTTCGTCGGGCGCCACTATCAGGTTCAATGTTTCTTCTAACCTTCTTCGGAAACATACAATGACCTGACTAGAACAGAGAGCTTACTAAAGCTATGTTCACTAATTGTCGTAAGTAGACAGGATACAGACGAAGGGTATACAAAACCCTTTATTTTTTCTTTATATACAATGACTTCCGTACTTCGGAATACAATGACCCTCCACTCGGGGTCTAACTTAAAAGATATCAAAATAAAACTAAACTCTAATTTAACTTTAGAATAAGATTGGCCTTATAATAACAGGAAGCGTATGTAGCACAGAGACTGTGAACACTACAATACGTTTAATTTATCAAGAGGATTAAAACCTCTGGCCTGGAAGGCAAAGTAGCAACTGCGTAACTTCTAAGGTAAGCGGCCTGCTTCGAACTCACGGCTTCCTCTCTTCTGCTTGGCAAAAAGGCCACACTTAAATACTTGGCGTTCGCCAGACAACTTTGCATAAACTCCTTCACGCTTATAATTCTGGCCGGAAGTAGAAAATAAGAAGTGATAGTAAAGATTTAAAATAAAATAAACGTTAGTAAAACTTAAGATCCTTGCAATACATCCCACCAAATAATAATCCCAGCGCACAAGAATTGATTCACCTCCTTAATTCTAATACTTCTACTATTGTCAGAGGGGACTTCAACGCCAAACACCCCTGTTGGAACCGAGGACCTGCTAACAAAAAAGGAAATGACATATTTAAGCTCATTCAATCAAATAATTATAATATTCATGCTCCAGACGAGCCCACCCACTACGGGTACAATAGCGCCACCACAATTGACTTCTTCATCTCAAATAACATTACTAACCAAGGTCCGTACAGTGAAAAGGTTCGCGCATAAGAGGAAATACGCGTTGAATGGTCAACCACATCGTGACGTCACAGGGAGACCTCTGTTGCTTTCTCTCATACTACGAGGGTAGAAACTACGGTAGGCGCTTGAAACGAATTTGCGCTTATTTGACTGTTCTTATTTGCTAGGTGTTTACATTAAAATGTTAAAGAAGGATATTAACTAAATCATAATTTAACATGTATAAATATCTAATAAACATTTTTTATCGACATACATACGACTCTTGAAATATATATTTAAAACTAAACGTATCGAATAAATACGCAAATCAATGAATGAACACTAACCTGAAAAATAAATTTGCATTGTACATACCCTTATTTCTTTGACATATTTTATACTTGAGCGTATAATTTTTAAGACAGTATATAAAGATATCTTATAAAAATAAACTTTGAATAATTTAAACAGAGGGCAAATTAAGTTCAGGACCCAAATTATGTGCTGTAGATTGCATAAGTTTAGTGGCTATATTTATTAAATTCTAAACATAATCTAAGCTAATTCAAATATCATACTGAATAAGGAACTGGCACATGAATTCGCCAATGCTATTGTAAAAAAACAAAATAGATTTTTGTAGTTGCAGATTTTTTTATGTCACAATTCGCTTTTTCAGAATCAAAAATATTTTTATTTATTTATTTTACATTATGAAGATGTATTATATATATACATATAATATTTTACACTAAGATATATGCATTTATATATATATATATATAAATATAATATTTTACACTAAGATATATGCATTTATATATATATATATATATATAATATATACAAATATTATGAGATGAATGTTTAAAAAAATATATCAGATAATACGTAATACAAAATATATTTTTCTTTCCAAAAGTAACCAGGTATTTGCATCTAAAATTTAGTCTAGTTACGTAATTTGGATCAGTTCTGTTTAATAAAAAATATTTCTTTCAACAGATATGCTGGATACACCATTTTTTCCGCAGCTAAGCTTTGCTTGAAGAAAAATTTTAAGTATTCCTTACAATGGTTAGGCTAAAAAAATAGCGCACCTAAGATAACAAAACAAAAGATAGCTCGATTTATATTCAGTTAAAGAAATAATTTTTTTGATATTACGAAATTATTTTCTTCAATTTATTTTTTCTTTTTCGCGTTATGTCACAGTTTTCGTCGACTGAATTTAGTCTTCTTTTTTGTGCTTTCGAATATTTTTTATTAACTAATTTTTGATTTAAAGTCCTTAATCGTATGAAAGTTCGAATACTAGCAAAGGACTTAAGTAAGTTTTCATCTGTGTCAGAAAACTGCTGTTTAAGGATTTTGACAAAGTCCTTTATAATATTTTCTCCCTTTCTTAAAGTGGAACCGTTGAAAATTAAAAATTGTTCTTCCATTTTATGGACCTGCGTTTTCCACTCTTCAGAGGGTTGAATTAGTCCTCCATGAGACAGATGTTGTATCCACGACGAAATACAATTTGGATCTTCTTTCAGTTTATACGTAAAGTCTCCAAGATTAGGGTACTCGATATGATGTTTTTTTGCTATCCACCCTGCAATATAACTTAAACCATCCTTTTCTGTGATACTCATATCCAATTTTAGTTCGGATTTTTCAGATGGGCAATCGATATTTTTTTCAGTATCACTGTTTTCTGAATATGAAAATGACATTTTGTCATCGTTTCCGACAACAACTTTTACACCAGCATGCCGCAAAACCTTAGAAATTAGATAATCATCTTCTAATCTGCCTTCCGTATTTGTGATTCCGCGGGCTCCAATAAAACCATTCTTGCCTAGTATCACCATACGTAAACGATATAAAGCACTAAGAGGAGTAGGATGATCATCTAGTCCTCCTCTGCTCCTTAATTGCGAAAATGTATTTTCGAGAGCGTCTTGATTTAAACGATGCGTTAGAATGTATGATCGGTTATATTTTTCTCTGACATAATGCAAGAGACTTTTTAACGATGTGCTAGAAATTATAACACCCTTTTGAAATACCTGCAATGACTTTTTTCCAGTGCACCTCATGTTTTTCACAGTTTTGCAAAAATTATCTATTGCTGCATCCTGAGTTGTTATATACTTCCCGTAAGCACTTTTACACGGAAATCCAAAAATTTCCGGAATATAACTATTGAAAATATGAAACCAGTTATTTACTTCTTTGATAAAATGTGCTAAATCACAACATAATTTAGGATCCGACCCAGGCTTGTATCTCTCTAACGCAGCTGCAGTTGATTCTGAAAACAACTGTGAAGCTAGACGTACATTTTGTCGCTGAGATTTTTCACATAATATGTGAGTTTCTGTCAGTTTACAGCAAACTTTATATTCACCAGCATTAATTTTAAGTAATTCCAAAAGTGGAATTTTACTTATAATTGAGTTATAGCTTAAGACAAAACCGGTATCTAAAAGCCAATTGCGAATAAGCTTCAGAAGATGCGGCGCATCTGCAAAAAAAAAAATAAATATTTTCATTTGTAATCGGATGCATACACCATGATTTATTTTCGTTTATTTGCAATGTTTTCCACAGTGCGCGGTTAGATCCACTCATATCACTCACTACAGCCACAACTTTATATCCAATTTGATGTAATTTTGAAATCACGTCAAAAAGAATGGCATCTGTCATCCTTCTATCGAAGTCTACGAAGAGTGGTTGCTTCCAGTTATCAAAAAGCCCTCGCGCTAATATAATTTGCATTTGCGAATACGGGCCAATAATTTGGTCGTGTTTTGTATCATATTCATATGTAGTTTTAATTTTCATTTCATCAAACGATAAAACTACGAGACATTGAAAATCTCCCTTACCTTCTCTAACTATTTTCATCATTTTTAAAGCATCGTCTAAAATACCTTGCCGCGGTTGAAATAATGATGCCCAACGTCTAAGAGTAGCTAAATGTGGAAGAGGATAATTTAGATGTTTCTTAAGATAAAGATATGCCTTTCTACTTAAATAGCGTAATGTGAAAGCAATTGACAATGTTTCGTCATCCCATCTCACTTTCTTTTTCTGATGAGTTAGTAACTTTTCCTGTGATTTAGTAAAAGTTCTTTTTACAGCACTGGAAAGTTTTTTATATTTAATGTCATTTTTAAATTTCTCTCTTCTCAACTGTGACACTTCCTTTTTCAAACGCACTAATTGTTTCCTCAAGAAGCAAATTGTATCATTGGCGGATTTTAACATTTTCTGTAAATTGTTAATTTCATTTTCTCGCTCTATGTTTTCTTTCTGTACATCCAGGTAGGAAACGTTTTCTAAAACCGTCTGTTCCAGAGCTTCACCGCCGTCATTTTGTACGAATGTTCCAACGTCATTTCGAGAGGGAGCTTTTTCTAGCAAATCAAGGGCAAGATGGTGACTTAAACGGCGTCTCTGTCGTGAATCACGTTCTTGGTTAAGAGGATCTTTTGACCATATAAATACCGACGGAACAGCCGTTTTCTCCAGTATCTGAAATCAAAATAAAATAGCTATTAGTGCATTTGTGACATAAATTAAGAATTAATTAATAAATAGATTCAGCTCCTTATTTTAACCTTTATTACATTTCAGGAAATTATATCTATTTATTTCAGTTAAAATACGGCTCAGGATTCTTAAACCGTATAGCTCTCTAAGAGGAAAAATTTATTAAAATATGGGCTTCAGTTATGTTATAAAAAATAACCTCTACAATTCACTTCTTTATTGGCTAAATAATTTTCAGTTATTTTAGTATTTTAAATTACAACTTCTGAGTGCGTCTTTAAAAACAATAATTGAAAATAATTATTTTTGATTCAAATGAAATTAAAAATTTGAAAGAACGAAATTTCGGTCTCTAACCAAATAATAAAGATAAAAGCTGAATCTAAATTAATGCATAAATAAATACATTTCCATATGCAATTTACAGAAGAATAACGAAGTTATGCATGAAAGGACTAAACAGAAACACAAATTAATTACCTTTTTATGTGGCAAGCCCAGTAACTCTGCTTGTAAATCTCTCTTATGAGTCTGCAGTAAAATGGGCAGAACATATCCTAGAAGAGTTTGCATTCCATTTATCTTCTCGACGGCAAAGATTTATCCACTTCCTTCTTAATGTAGGATCACTTGGAAATTTGTGATAAACTATGCGCTCAGATAAATTTTTAGTTTTTTCTAAACTGTTGTTGCAAAGAGCAACGGCACATCGCATTCCAGGCATCTAGTAAAATTGAACAAAAGAAAGAATTTCAGAATCGTCTTTCTGCACTGTAAGCATTCCATAATATAATATAAAAATATTCAGTAAATATTTTAACCTTTTGATATAGAAAACTATGTTACATTTACATTAATATGTATATAAGTAACTTTTTAAGCATTTTTTAAAAACATTTTTCAAATACTTTTTTATAAACTTTTTAAATTCTTTTTTGCATTTAAAGAATTATTTGAAATTTATTAATTACGAATTTCACTTTTTGGTCTTTGTGAAAAGTAAATTTCTTACTTTATGTCTTTACTGATAATTTTTTAACAACTTAATGCGCAGAAATACTAGACATGTTTATATTTTGTTTTTGTTTTTTTAAAAATTTTGTAATTTCATATATATACACATTTTTGTAATCTTTATTCTGTAATTTAAGCTGTTATGGCACAAATAGATATACAAAATTCGTCTATAAACAAGCTTTGAACTTAAGCTTGTTATTTTACAATTAGTACTGAAGATAAAATATTTTATAGTATAAAACAGAAGTGAATATTACGTAACATTAAAATAAAACAAAAGTACTGAAATTTTACTAACCTTGAAGAAAATATTCTCACTGACAGGAAACAGAGGACTACACAGGAGTTCAGCATTCGAAAGCAATGACTTGGCGTTTCCCTTAGACTCGTACATCACGTAGGCCTCGTCTGGGCGCCCTGTGACGTCATACGTTGAGACTTGACGCATGCGCTCTATGCCTCAGTTTCCGAATGCGCGAACCTTTTCGCTGTACGGACCCTGATTACTAACAGATGCAATATCTCTGTAATTTCAGCCCTGTCTTCCGACCACAACTCCATTGTATTTGAAATCCCCATTAATAAATACCTCCCCTCACTTGACAGAAGTATAGGAATTACAAATTGGATCAAATACTCTGAAATTCTGAATAACTCCATACAAGGTAACCCATGCATCAACAATACAGAAGATTTATAACACGAAGTCTCAAAATTTATCAACAGCATCAATTCTGCTTTAAAGGAAGCCACCAATACTTTTTATGTGAACAAGCCTTTCCTTCCCCTGCCTGCCGATATAAGAAATAGGATTAAAGAGAAAAACCGGATCCGTAAAAGATGGCAAAGCAGCAGGGATCCACAACTCAAACACGAACTAAACTCTATGCAAAAAGAAATCAACAGAAGAATCAAGATCTTCAAAAACCAAAAATGGACCAATTTCCTAAATAACCTAGCTATAGATGACAATTCCCTATTTGACATTTCCCGCAAATTCAAGAAAACTTATAAACCTATTCCACCTATCCATGGACCTAGTGGAACTTCATATACAGAAGAAGATAAAGCTAAATCTTTTGCGGACTATATGGAAGATACATTCACTCTTAATCCCACTCCGTACAACAATAACCATATTGAACGGGTCAACCAGGTGGTCAATAACTTCCTTAACACCCCTGCTTCGTACAACTTCACTTTCCTGACTACCCCAACCATCGTTGCCAACACCATCAGCGCCTTACAAACGAAGAAAACCCAGGGCACGATGGCATCTCGACCAAAGCACTGAAGCATCTCCCGATCAACGCTCTTACCTGCCTAACTAAAATAATCAACAACATTATCAAATTCTCTCATTTTCCTAACTCATGGAAGCAAGCTATAATAATTGTTTTTGCTAAGCCGCAACAAATTCCAACTCTCCCACAGAACTATCGCCCTATCAGTTTACTTAGCCACCTGTCTAAAGTTACTGAGAAAATTCTACTTTTCCACATCCAAAAAATTCACCCTTCCATGAATTTTCTACCAGAAGAACAATTCGGTTTTCTACCAGAAGTTGGTTTTCTACCAGAACTCTAAGAAGTTGGTGGCAAGTGCCACCAACTTCTTAGAGTTATCAACATTATCACTGAAGGCTACAATTGCAAGCTTCCGACCGGTGCTATATTTCTCGATATCGCGAAAGCTTTTGACAGGGTATGGCATCGAGGACTTATTTACAAACTAATCACTCTCAATTTTCCAGATCATTTTATTCGCTTAATAGCCTCTTTTCTCAGCAACAGACAATTCAGAATCAAAATCGGTACTGCTTACTCTACCACCAGAGTAATCAATGCTGGTGTCCCACAGGGGTCGGCACTTTCGCCTTACCTTTTTAATATTTATACACAAGATATCCCTAAAGACCCTTCTGTTCATCTTGCACTCTTTGCCGATGACACCGCCATACTTACTAAAGCCTGCACTGTTATCGCCGTTAGAAACCAACTCCAAAGCTATCTCACAAAACTGGAAAAATGGCTTACCCTTTGGAGGATTAAAATTAACACTGATAAAACTAAGGCAATAATTTTCCGTAAAGGAAACATGAAATACTATCCTCCACCCCCTGAAATATTTAACGAAGAAATAGACTGGATTAATGAAACAAAATACCTTGGAGTCACCCTTGACCAAAAACTTACCTTCAGAACCCATTTCCGGTCCGTAGTACAAAAATTTAAAATCACCACAGCTACTATGCGACCTCTTCTTGGTAGAAAAAGCAACTTATCTACTACAAATAAATTAATTCTATATCGTTCCATACTGCGCCCAGCTCTTCTTTATGCAGCACCGATCTGGGGACATGCAGCTAAAACCAATATTAAACAATTACAAATTCTACAAAATAAAATTTTACGAGAAATTATCAATGCTCCTTGGTATATTCCCAACATCTATATCCACAGAGACCTTCGAATGGAACTGATTCAAGAGTATATTAAACGATTAGCGGTCAACTTCTTTTATTCAGTACAAACCCACAGTAATAGCTTTATTAGCACTCTCAGACACTCTCCACGTCCCAGAGAAAAACACCGCTACCCTTCTGATATCCTCCCCACATAAGATTCACAACCTTAATTGACTCATTCAAGCAAAACTGACTCTGCGGTTTTACCACTCGCGGCTTCATCTTATAACGACACTGAACTTGACACCCGCCTTTTCTCGCCGCCGCTAGTGCGGACCTCACTCTCTTTCATCAGCCTCCCTCACTCCTTTCACCCTTCTCCGTCTCTCCCCCTCCTGCTCTTCATCAGAAGTCGAGTAAAAAGATGTTTCTACATCTTGACACTCGAGAATAAAATACGATCTGTGTGTGAGTCTTTACGTGAACATTGTATATTGACTCTTGATATACTAATATATTCTTGAAGTGTAAAAGTGATGCTCTCCCAACTCGTGAATAAAATAGAATCGTGAATCGCGATCATAACGTTCAAGTTTTATACATTTACATAATAATGCAACCGTCGAATTCAGTGATCGGTAAACGAACCATCTTTCGACTGGGATAGGACACTCTAGTCTAGGCACTCAGTGAAAGGAACATCTTGTTCGACGATGCAACCTAGGGATTAAGCCTATACCGTGCCACAAAAAGTACAGAATTTTCATCAGCAGGCAAAAAGACCTACTGTTGGGGATCTGTGTTTTGCTTCTTTGTAAAGGTTAGTGTGAAAGTGAAAAATTCGAATTTATTTCGTGATACTCGAAAGAAATATGAATCTTCGACCTCTTGCGAAGAACTTGCGTTCTATTATATCCTTCAAAACCCATTGTTGGAAGTTTCAGCAACTATACGTAATTAATAACTATGAATGGTCCCGAAAGGTAAAGAAATGTGTGAATATCATTTCTACATTTAACACGAAAAATATGTGCGTGCTGTATATTTTTATGCAGTTAATATTTTATATTCGAAATGAAAGCAGTGTGTGTGATAACTATAATGAAGAATAATGTCTATTATTACGTTCAGTTCAAATAAATTTGAATGCAGATTGTTCCATTTTGAAATGAAGGTTAAGAAATTCCCATGAACGATAAACACGTTTTTTTTGAATCACTGATATAATTCAGACATTTTATTCATAATTTCTTTAAAGGTGTTAATTATGAAGTGTCGCCCGCTTTCAATGATATCTTGATAAGTTTACTAATTAAGGTAAAATAATACGCCGAAGTATTAATTTAAAATTCAAACAACAAAAATCAGCGTTACATCTGCAAATTTTGACAGGACTAGCTTCCATGGTTTGGTTGATCTTTACATTACGGTAACTGGTAGTTTGGCGACATTTTGGAGGCGATAAAGGTTACTACCTGGGACTTTGGTAATAATGTGAGCAGTACTCAGTTCCGATTACGCATTACTTTGTGTGGGGGAAATGAGAGATCATGGGATATGTCATGTGATATTAATGGACGAATTACGGTTCTTTAATCGGAAAAGGGGGGAAATCGGGAAAAAATCTGGAAATTTTGTATTTGGCTTTATTCTGTGTTGTGTGAAGTAGTGTTTGTGAATTTTTGGATCCCATGGCCGTAAGTAAAGTGAATTCGAAATGGGTATTTAGTGGTATTGAAAAGGATAGTAAGAAATGTTTTTTAAGGTTGTGTGAGAGAGAAATAAACATGTTTTATTATGTTATTTATTTTACCTGGTATCTTGCTTTGAAAGATAAGTATGATTTTAAAGATTCTGAAAGAGAATGAAGAAAAGTGTATCCGCCACGTAATGAAGATTCTGAAGGAGATTAGGTAAGTTAGTATTTTTAATTATTTTTATGCATTGTTGGAAATGTAAGGTGGAAAGGAATTTGGTATTATTGGGAAAATTGTTATTAGCAATGATTTAGTTTAAAGTAATTAGGATTGTAAGGTAATTTTTATTAATTGAATGTATGTGCTCATGTATATTTTAAGTGGTGTTTTTGAATTTAATTATATTTTAATGAAATGATAGTTATTTTGTGAATTTTATACTTGTAGGAATTTGGTGTATGTTTAAGTTGAAATAAATGTGCATGGAAATAATTTAAATATTTGATAATAAATATTTGTAATGCTTCATGTATGAATTCGTTCTTGACGTGTATAATGTAATAGATGATTTAGAGGTAAAAGTTTTTGGATATTTTATGTATTTTATGTGTGGAAATGTTCATATTTGTAAAGGGTAAATACTTTTTCGCGATCATGTAATTTCATATATGTTCTTTTTACCGGGTTTAAAGATTGAGAAAATTGTCATGTATTTTCGTGAAATTTTTCGAATTTATGAGAAAAAAGCAGTGTACATGGATATAGTGAAGAGTGTGCGCAATGCCATTTTTGTGCAATTCTGGGATGTTTTTTTAAGTAAAAATAAGTCGACGTGTACATGGTTCAGTGATATTTTAATGAAATGATAGTTATTTTGTGAATTTTATGCTTGTAGGAATTTGGTTTACGTTTAAGTTGAAATAAACGTGCATGGAAATAATTTAAATATTTGATACTAAATATTTGTAATGTTTGCGGTATGAATTCGTTGGTGACGTGTATAATGTAATAGATGATTTAGAGGTAAAAGATTTTGGATATTTTATATGTGGAAATGTTCATATTTGTAAAGGGTAAATACTTTTTCGCGATCAGGTAATTTCATATATGTTCTTTTTACCGGGTTTAAAGATTGAGAAAATTGTCATGTATTTTCGTGAAATTTTTCTAATTTATGAGAAAAAAGCAGTGTACATGGATATAGTGAAGAGTGTGCGCAATGCCATTTTTGTGCAATTCTGGGATGTTTTTTTAAGTAAAAATAAGTCGGCGTGTACATGGTTTATGTGTATGTGTTATTTTGAAAAACGCGTAAGGTGTATGGTATTGTGCACTTTTTCCGAATTTTGCAGTGAATATTTGTCATGATTAAGCAGTTTTGTTTGATAAAATTTCTAGCATAAGTGTAATTCGGCTAGTAGATTGTTGGAAGAAGTGTTCAGTAGATAAAAAGAAAAGAAACATGTCTTTACTTCGTGAAGACAAAATGGCGGCGGGGGAAAAAAAAATAGAGGGTTGCTGTAGGGGAGTTGGTCGCCAAATTTTCGCCAAGTTACCGTAATGTAAAGATCAACCCATGGTTTTACCGAACTCTCATTTTTTTTGGCAGCTGAGGATGATGCCAAAAATTAGTTTCGGACTAGATGAGGATGATGCCAAAAGGACTAGTATTGATGGTTATTCCTGTGAATATTTGCATTTGTAACACTGATTTTTGTTGTTTGAATTCTAAATTAAGATTACTAATTTTAATGTATTTTGGAAATGTTAGAGCTTCAGAATCTTTAAGATGCAAATCATATCAGTGTCACTTAAAATTTCATATTGTTTTAAAGCTTCACGAAAAGAAATTCACAAATTTTATCAAATTTTACTAAAATTCAATGCATTATCTCACTATTCTTGTTGTGGGTTTGTCAGCTGTAGTGAAGTGACTAAAGCTGCTGAATGCAAATAGTTTATCCTATGTTTTATTTTTTACAAGCAGGCTGATCCTTCGTGAAATTTTAAGCATAGCACAAGTCAATTTCCCTTTAGAAATTTCATGATTTTATTTTTTGTATAATGCTTTCCACAATTAAAAAAAAATTTTAATATGTGATTTTAAAGGAATCAAAATTTACAAAAAAAAAAAAAAAAAAAAAAAGGCTTCATATTTATTTAAATTGACAGAAATGTTTCATAAAGAAACATTTCTGTCAATTTAAGTTGCATCGTTTTTGTTTTGTTCTAATACTTCTTTAATTCTATTGAGTGACATAATTTCTTGTTCAGTTATATGAAGTTCCATTGTTCAATTACTGTAATTGCAATGTCAGAATTTCCAATCAAACAAAATTTTTCATTCTCAGCACCCTCTCTGTCACTTTTTTTATTATCAGTTGTGATATTTTCTGGATTTAGATGCATACAGATTTTGCTCTTTGTTGGTTGGTTGATGATTGGGGCATTGTCATTGCAATGAAAAACTTCTGTTATATCACTTTCACTTATTATCTCTTCTTTGCATTTCTTGACAAATTCCAGTAATAGGAAAATTCACTTTTTATTTGTGATATCTGGCAACCTTCAAATTTGTGGCTATCACCAATAGGTGTAGCCAACAATCGCTTTACACTGTTGGCAATGTATTATGAGATTGGTGATTCAAGACATTGTTCTACTAAATTTTGTCTTGCTTCTATGGCATGCTGGCAATAAGTGAAGTCTGAATTATAATTGTTTAGTTATTTATTATACTTATCCTATTTCCTGCATATGCTCAAATCTTCTCTGAGTCTCGGTTAAATAAATTTTCTCATATACATAATGCGTATCTAGGGTCAGTGCTGGGTATTTTGCCAGCCGGTGCAGTCTTTATAGGTCTGAAATTCTGCTGCCAAGCATCTCCCTAAATTCTAAAAGTTTTGCATCCCATTGCCTTCCCTAACTTCTATATATTTGCCATCCTTTAATTTTGTTGCTGAGTGCTTCTTTAAATTATAAAAATTTTGCCATCCATTAACTTTGTTGCTTGGTTCTTCTCTAAATTCTAAAAATTTTGATTTCCTTAACTTGTGTTGCACGGTGTGAATACACCAGCTCTGGGCTTATCTGAATAGTAAATCAGTTATTCTAAATGTAATCTTTTGGCCTATGAGTATCATTTATTTTATGCGTATGGAGTGAGGTTTTTGTTAAATTTCTCCTCGTCAACACTTCCCAGCAGAGTTAGTTGGTCTATAACCACTGCCAAGCTTAATATTGGCATAAAAGATTACTATACTCTTTGGTATACAGTTACTAATATTTGAAAAAAGAAAATTATTTAGATATCACCGTGTGAGTCATTTCTCAAGCTGTTCTGTGTTAATAGTCATGTGGTGATGAAAGGAAAAAAAAAAAAAAAAAAACTGATTAGCCAGGTTGGCATCTGGGATGCACATTATTCAGTAGATATAATTTTTTGATTTGATGATCCTAGAGGTTTATACTAGTAAAGAATTGTTTCTTCAGTATTGAGCTAGTTTATTTAGAATAGAAGTGAAGTTAAGAATAGGGATTCGTCACATATTTTATTATGAAAAAATACCAAATCGCATGTGTAAAGCATATAAAAAATTTCTAAAAATAAAGGTTGCTTTGGTGGCCTTCAGCTTTGGATTTTAGTTCATTCCGTACAGTGGACATCCAGATTTTGGACTTTTGTTACGTATTTTCTAGTGAAATGTTAAATAATGCACTGACACTCTGGAGCATACTCTATATAGTTGAAATTCTCGCATTGGGCAAATTGGTACTTTGGTAAACAAAACAAAGTACAGTCAAAAGTTGTTAATTCGGACACCCATTTACGCATGCGCGTAAGACCTTTATGGCTGCGCTTATGCGTGTGCGCATGTGCATGAAATGTTTACGCATGCGCGTTTAATGTATAATGGACGGTATAAGCTAAAATTATCTAATTATCTATTTCAGGTAATGTTGCAGATTGCGTTGTTCCGTAATCTTCTAATTGGATCCGGCTTATTATTTTTTGCAAACTGTTAGAGCAATTTTATAAAAGTAAGCTTGAACTTTCGATTATGTCAAAAAGAATTTCCGATTCTGGAGCTACCAAAGGATGTACAAAGCGAAAGCATGTTTCGATGTTCATCAAACAAAAAGTGGAATTGCTGCAAAAAATGGATAAAGGCATATCCTTTGATTCTCTAACCATTCCAAAATATGTTTATCAATTTCACGCTGCTCTGCAGAGGGACGACACGGCGCGCAATAAACCGGAAGTTGATCAACACTATCCTTATCTTCAGTGCAGATGTTTTTATTTTATTCAGCTTATAATTCCTTACTAAATGTAGTATTTCATCTCGATGTACTCCGTCTTTGATATGATTTAAATCAAATTCCTCATCATTATAATTCACTTCCGATAGTGAAGAAAGTGACACAGAGGTTATTGAAAACGAAAAAATTTCGATTGACAAATTAGTTGGTATTCTCGACACAGCAATTATAGCACTTGAACGGCGGAACTTTGTAACTGAACAAGAAATTTATAGAATTAAAGAGAAAGTATTATCACATAAAACGAAACAACTTAAAAAACTTGCATTGAAAGAAATGTTCAATAAAGTAAACAAATAAATATTAAGCTTTTCTTTTTTGTAAATTTTGATACCCTTTAGATCATAATTGTTCTTTATTTCATAAATTACGGTTTCATATTTTTTATTTTATAATTTCTGAATGCTATCTTACCAGATTTAAACTGATGATGTATAATCTGGAAAAATCGATAATTTGAAATCGCTGAAGTCCCAACGAGTCCGGATTAACGACTTTTGACTATACCAATTTTTACCAACCAACGGGATTTTCCCGTCGACTACAAGAGACTGCGCCAAGCCAAAAAAAAACCACCCAGTTACTAAATACAAGAAAAAACGTTCTATTTTTTTAATTTCAAATTTATTAAATTATCATTTATTTATATTTAATTTTTCATTAAAAATTTGGCTAATCTTTGGAATATGGTAAGAGGTAGATTGGCGACATTTTGGTAAGGCGATAAAGGTTACTAGCTAGGACTTTAGCAGTGTACATGGATAAAGTCAAGAGTGTGCACAATGCCATTTTTGTGCAATTCTGGGATGTTTTTTCAAGTGAAAATAGGTCGACGTGTATATGGATACCGTGTATGTGCAATTCGTAAAAACGCAAGCAGTTTGCAATTCTGCACTTTCTCCCAATTTTGCACATAATCTTCGTCATGATTAAGCTTTTTTGTTCCAGTTCTAGCATAAGCGTAATTCGGCAAACAGATTGTTGGAAAAAATGTTGAGGAAAAAAAAAATGCCTTTACTTCGTGAAAACAAAATGGCATCCAAAAAAAGCTAGCAGGTTGCTGTAGCAGGGTTGGTCGCCTAATTTTCGCGAAAAAATCGCGAAGTTACCATAATCCAAAGATTAAAAAAAAATTTCATTATTTTTTATTAAGGAGATATACTGTAAAAACAATTATTGTCGCTAGGTTTTTCCTCGAACCACGTTCCCTTTCGAACTGACACTGGCTTCGCACAAGCCTTAACATTGCAATGCCATTGCTTCTCAGTTTTTAAATAAAGCGCCATTTCATGGCCACATTTTTATGAAGCTGTTAAGATTCCATAACTTTGGAAATATTCAACAGCATGCTCTTCTGTAATAGGCAGGTCCCAAATTTTAATCCCTTTTTTTAAAAAAAATGTGAGATAGAGGGAGGAAAAAAGGAGTCTTTACCCAAGAATAATAACTAACACGTGTAATCAAGGTTACATCAAACGCAGCGTATTTGAAGACTTTTCCATTTTTGGCGAAAAATCGTGTAGTTCGGTGTCTTCTGTTTAATAGGCTAAAATGGTCGACGGGATTTTCCATAAGTACTAGCAAATTAAATGGAGACAAACAAGATAATGCATATACACAAAATCACATTCCTCAAATCTGCATTCAGCAAAGATTTATTGTAATTATTTCCACTTAATAAAAGTACTTTTTTATGTCTAATATAAAGTGACTACATTTTCATTGAGGCAAAGCGGGACAAATGGAATGAAATGAGAATTATAATTTAGTTATGAAAGCAGACCAATAATTCAAAAAAATATGTTTTATTATATACATTCATATACTTGTGTATAAATATTAAAAAATATGGTTGATCTTTACATTATGGTAACTTGGCGTTTTTTTGGCGAAAATTTGGCAACCAACTCTCCTACAGCAACCCTCTAATTTTTTTTCCCCGCCGCCATTTTGTCTTCACGAAGTAAAGACATGTTTCTTTTCTTTTTATCTACTGAACACTTCTTCCAACAATCTACTAGCCGAATTACACTTATGCTAGAAATTTTATCAAACAAAACTGCTTAATCATGACAAATATTCACTGCAAAATTCGGAAAAAGTGCACAATACCATACACCTTACGCGTTTTTCAAAATAACACATACACATAAACCATGTACACGCCGACTTATTTTTACTTAAAAAAACATCCCAGAATTGCACAAAAATGGCATTGCGCACACTCTTCACTATATCCATGTACACTGCTTTTTTCTCATAAATTAGAAAAATTTCACGAAAATACATGACAATTTTCTCAATCTTTAAACCCGGTAAAAAGAACATATATGAAATTACCTGATCGCGAAAAAGTATTTACCCTTTACAAATATGAACATTTCCACATATAAAATAAATAAAATATCCAAAAACTTTTACCTCTAAATCATCTATTATATTATAAACGTCACCAACAAATTCATACCGCAACCATTACAAATACTTAGTGTCAGATATTTAAATTATTTCCATGCACGTTTACTTCAACTAAAACGTATACCAAATTCCTACAAACATAAAATTCACAAAATAACTATCATTTCATTAAAATATAATGAAATTCAAAAACACTACTTAAAATATAAATGAGCACATACATTAAATTAATAAAAATTACTTTACAATCCTAATTACTTTAAACTAAATCATTGCTAATAACAATTTTCCCAATAATACCAAATTCCTTTCCACCTTACATTTAGAACAATGCATAAAAATAATATCCTCAAATAATTAAAAATACTAACTTACCTAATCTTCTTCAGAATCTTGATTACGTGGTGGATACACTTTTCTAATTCATTCAATAAAATTATTGAAAGATTTTTTCTGCGAATTTCTCCTCCATACTTCCTCCGCTAAATAAAAAGCAAATTTCTCTTTATCACAATGCTTAAATATCCATTTCGAATTCACTTTAGTTAGGGCCATGGGATCCAAAAAGTAAACAACACTGTTTCACACAACACAGAATAAAGCTAAATACAAAATTTCCACATTTTTTCCCGATTTTCCCCCTTTTCCGATTAAAGAACCGTAATTCGTCCATTAATATCACATGACATATCCCATGATCTCTCATTTCCCCCACACAAAGTAATGCGTAATCGGAACTGAGTACTGCTCACATTATTACCAAAGTCCCAGGTAGTAACATTTATCGCCTCCAAAATGTCACCAAACTACCAGTTACCATATTGTAAAGATCAACCAAAAATATATTTATTATTAACTATTGGTAACTATAAAAATAATTGTAAAAAACAATACTTTGAATATTGTTTTTTATTAATCTAATATTTTATTTAAAAAATTATGATTTTTTTCGTGGTTATATTTTTTATCCGAGTGAATACTTTGCAAAAGATTCGGATCATTTATTAAAATGTCATGAAATTTCTCACATGAATTAGTCAAATTATATTTTAGGCTTAATACAGATTTTAAAGTTTTAATGTTCAACTGCATTTTTTTCAATTGTCCATATTTTATTGATACTATAAAAAACACATTCTGTTGCTGCATTTGTTCCTGGAAGGAAGAGCGTGTGTTCTATGATTTTCAAAATATTTTCATAAGGAATATTATTCTGTTTAAAATGAAGGAATAACTCCATTCATTTTTTGTCTGTTTCGACATTTGCAGATAATCAACATTTAATTTTTTCATCAGTAACGTATCTTTTTACCAAGGACACTTCATCAAAAAGATCATTTTCGCAAAATGGCTACTAATATATTAAAAAGATTTTTCCACATATTCCCATAAAAATCTCCTTTTTTAATGTCACCCAATGAAAGTTTTTAATATCCTTGAATTGAACTGTCTGTTCTTCAAGATATTCCAAGCAATATAAAAATTTCTGTCTTCTTTCAGAAAATCAGGTCGTTTAATATGGCACCTTGTTCTTCCAACCTAGTGATGTCCTTTCGATTAACTAAAGGAACGCAATCGTTATCAATTCTTTTTCGTAATTTTGTTTTTAAATTGTTGATTTCATTTGACACTTCCATAATTGAAATTTTGTCCCCTTGAATAATTTTCACAGCATTGCAAAATAATGTAGCTTAGTTGCGGATCAACTGAAGATAAATTTGCGATGTGTCATTTTCAAAAAACAGCTGCAATATTCTTGGACATTTATCTTGGGATAAAAAATATGATTTTAATGGTTCGTATATTTTTAAAATATTTTCTACAGCTGGTAAAAGAGCTAGCCATCGTGTTTTGCTGTAACCAGTAGTTCTTTTATATTCGATTTCTGTGCTTTCACAAAAATCTTTCAAACTTTCTACACACACAGTATATTTATATATATATAATAAATAGGAATAAATTTTTGCAATAATATTGGGTTGGCAACTAAGTAATTGTGGATTTTTTTTAGAAAATCAAAGACTATTTTTTCATGGAACTAAATAACTTTCTTCTGTAATGTATTGCCCATTTTGATCAATGACCTTTTGCCATCTTTCAGGCAGCATCATAATCCCACGTTCATAAAACTTCTGGTTTTTATTAGCAAAAAACCGAATTAGGTATGATTTGACATCATCATCATTATTGAAATTTTTACCATTCAAGGAGTTTTGTAAAGATTGAAACAAAAAGTAATCAGATGGTGCAAGGTCAAACAAAAAGTAATCAGGTGCAAGGTAATTTTTGCCGAGTGACCAAAGTTGTGTGTGGCCTTGCATTGTCATGATGGAATACAACACCTTTTTGATTTGTCAATTCAGGCCGCTTTTCTTCAACTGCATTGTTTAATTTCGTTAGTTGTTCAATGTAGACACCAGAATTGATCGTTCGGTTGGGTGGTAAGAGTTCAAAGTAGACAATTCCTTTGTAATCCCACCAAACTGATAACAAGACCTTCTTTTGATGAATATCAGCTTTTGATGTTGTTTGAGTTGGTTCACCTGGCCTGCTCCACAATCTTTTCCGCTTGATATGGTTGTAAACAACCCATTTTTCACCGCCAGTTATCAGTCGTTTAAAAATTTATCATTTTCATTACGTTTCTTTAGCAAATCGCAGCTGTTAATGCGTTGCATTATATGCGTTTCTTTCAGTTCGTGAGTTATGTATCGAGTTTTTGAACATAGCCAAGTTGTTTTAAGTAATTTTCAATGCATGTATGTGATACATGAAGCTTCTCTGCAATCTCACGTGTTGTACTGTGACGATCCGAATCGATTATTGGTTTGATTAGGTCGTTATCAACTTCAACTGGACGACCTAAGCGTTTTTCATCTTTGAGTGAAAAATCACCAGAACAAACCAATTTTGACACTGGCGTTCTTTTAAGGCTTCGTCACCATAAACAGCACATAACTTTTTATGAGCTTGCAATGCATTTTTCCCTTTGCGGAAATAAAAAAGCAAAATATGACGAAAATGTTCCTTTTGATTTTCCATTTTTCAATGAATGCCAAACGAAAACTATGCAACCGATCAAAAAACTTTTTTTACTGATTGACAGCTGAATTGCCATCTATCAAATAACAAAATGTGTTTTACATTTGTACTATGTCTGCAACCCTAAAAATTCAACTGAAGCCATCTATGAGTGAAATCCGCAATTACTTAGTTGCCAACCCAATATTTTCAACATCCACTGGAAATAAGTCAGATGCTGTTTAAATAGTATTGCGTAGAATGTGCACTGCACAACCTACTCGAATAATTTTTTGGTTGAAACGTTCTTTAAGTTTCGTAAAAATGTTATTGATATATCTTTTAGCTTTTCCATCAAAATTTGCGTTAGTGTCAATAATAAAATTATTGCCTCACGATAGCCAATAATTTTATTGTTCAATTTTTTTTTTAAATAGTACTTATCTAATCAAAAATATTTGTGAAGTTTCACCCAGCAGCCGCCCAGACGGCATAGTGGTTAGGGAAGCCTGACGTGCGATACCGAAGGGCCTGGGTTCAAATCCGGGAGAAGGCATGGTTGTAACTGTCTGTCCCTTCATAGGAGGTAATGGTGGCTCATCTATTAGGTGTCTCCGTAATAAAGAGACCACCAAATCTGGCCTTAATATAGATTAATGGACTCTGTTACAAAACTGTAACTGTTCAAAATCTGCCATTGGAAAAAAAAAAAAAGTTTCACCTGGCAATGAAACAAAATCTCATATTCTAATTTTAATTCCTGTTTCTGGATCAAAAATTCTAATAATTGTGGGAAATAAAATTTAAAGCTTTGTGGTTGGAAGCATCATAATATATAGATATAAATGTGCATTTATCTAATTCATTCTGCAATTGTGAAAACGAATATGGTGAAAAAACATTACAAATAATTGCTTCATTTTTTGTCCTTGTACATCAAATTTTTTGTCATACAATGTTTTGATCATTTGCGACGTACAATCAATTGATCTGAAACTTTGATTGTCGTTTATGGTGTGGAAAGGAAATAGCCCTTCAGCTAATGCTAGTTGTTTCTCTGTTAACAATACATATTCCTTGACGAGACGTAACGACCATGATCAAACACCACCGAGTAAATCTAACTTGTTACATCGCCTAATTTAGTTTACTCTGCATGAATTTTATGTGTTTTTTTTTTTTTAAATTTCTTTATATTCACTATAATAATGAATAAATAATAGGTAATATATTTTTACAGTACATTTAAAATAAGAAATGCAGATGTTTTCTAAAAAGCGGAATATTTTTAAAAATCGGCTGGACAGTCCTTCAAAAAGCAGGAATCTCGTGCCAAAATCAGGACGTATGGTCACTTTAGTCTAATAATCATATCTGTTACATTGTTTTTTAATGTAACTTCATTATTAATAAAGGAAAGTTAATAAAAATTGAATTTGCCTGTTATTTTATGTATTCAGTTAATTATAATTCATTTTATGTAATTAGATGTATTCTTTTTTACAAAATTTTTATCTTTGGTAAAATTACGTTTATTATTTTAGGTTCATTCATCCTCACTGCTTTATACAGATAGTCCAAGCAAAAATTCAGAAATACTTGTGTACGAAGGTCATTTGAAGAACCGCATTAAAATAGTGAAGTTATTATCTCTGTCATCAAGTATGCTAGGCTTTGGCATACTCCCCTTAATAGTAAATGATTTATGCAAGATGAACATATTTGTAGGCTGTGCAACTGGTGTTGTGTCATCATTTTTTCTTTGTACTCCATTCATACTTCACTGGATAACAAAGCGATATGTCATAGAACTACACTTTGATCCTGAAAGTAAAACGTTTACAGCCAAGACATTTAATATTGTAAGCCAACTTCAAGAATTTAAATTTAAAGCAACTGATGTTACAGTACCTGAACTGCCAGGTGTGTTAACTTCATTTTGTGTTAACGAAGTACCATTATTTGTTGATTCTAGAATGGTGAAAGAACCTGATGCTTATTCTCACATGATGGGTTATGACCAGCCTTTTGATTTTGGACTTCATAATAATGAGACGAAAGAAGATGTTAAATAGTAATTTAGATTGTGATACGATAAATAAAATATATTTGAATTGAATGTAGGTTTACAAATTTATCCAAAAACTTAATTTTAAAACTAAAGGCAATTATTTCTTCTACTTGGAATTTTAATTTTCGCCATTGTTTTTATTATTCCAAAATCTGATTGTTCTACTATAAGAGAACATTAATATAAATGTAAATAAATTTTAGTATCACATCTTGCAGTAACAAATGTATTTTGGCTGTGATAGCTTTAAGTTAACAATATATTTTGGCTGATACTATGACAAATAGTTTTAAAGTTACAAAGCAGAATTTTTTAATACATTACTGATAGATTAGTGCTGCAGTCTTCTAGATAAGATATTAATTTTTAATATGACATATTTTGTCTTCAGAAATGGAGAAACTGAATAGGTAAGGTTAAAAATCTTGAAAAATGCTGTATGTACTTTCATTATACCTTCATGTATATATTCACAATTCATTTTATTATAGATGATGCATCATTACTGCACTTCCTTCTTTTTTATGTATTGCAGAAAATGTACAGTATTTGTATGCTCATAGGTTGGTGCTATTTAGGTTATTTCTATATATTCATCTATTGAAAATATGCTGTGAAGAAAATATTTCCCAATCTGCTATGCAATTTGGGAAAAGAAAAAAAAGTTTCACTTTACTGAAGTACAGTTTTCTAAATTTCTAGATACCTATTTGTGTTCAGAAAATTAATATTTATAAGATGCAGTTTTATAATCTAATTATTAAGAACTCTTTGGATGAGGTTAATACATACTGTGTACGTGAAGTTTACGAGTGGTTTTAATTTTTAGTAGAGTTTATAGCTGAATTACATTTAAATGAATCACAAAAACTAATTAAATAAAATCATTTCTTCATATGGTATTCTTTTTGCTGCACTTTTGTAATATTCATTATAAAATATTCAGTTAGATAAAATAGTAAGTCATAAAACATAAAACATCATACTTTTATATGATCTCTTTAATAATTCAATTGCCATGTGGATAAATAATTAATAAATTTCTTAAAATTACCTAGTTTATTTTCTTAAAGTGAACAAAATCTATTGCAACTGCCTCACATCTCATACTCATTGAAAAAAAACTGTCAGTAAAAGATTTCTGTTCATTGTTCAATGGATATTTTCTTCTTTAAGTACAAGGTGGTAATAAAAAAATACCTTCATGTATTCCTCAAAACGGAATACATGAAGGTATTCCATTTTGAGGACCATAAAAAAATTGCAGCGAAAATGTATGCGCAAAAGCGCCAAATCTAGCAAACGTGCCCATGTAAACAGCTCGCCAAATCTAGCGTACGCACTGATTTCAGATTGCGTAAGTTTATATAGTTCTATATTTCTTAAGACGCCATTAAAATACTAGTTTAATTTTTAAATCCTTTTTTAATATCTTATGGATTTAACAATTTGGGAATTGCCCATGACGAAAAGTCAGCAATAGAATTTTGGTTAAAGTGCAGAATCACCCACTGCTTGAACTGCGCGTTTTTAAGAATTGCACATACTCGATATGCATGTGCACACGATCTATTTTCACTTTAAAAAAAATCCTAGAATTGCACAAAAATGGCACTGTGCACAACCATGACTTTATCTATGTACACATCGACCTATTTTCACTTAAAAAGTAAAAGAAAATTGACAAAAATCCACTTGTTTTTACCCTTGTAAAAAGCGGCAAACAAATAAGTGAGCGATTCTGCACTTTAAAGAAAATATTTTCAAAGAAAAAGCATCATTCATTATAGAAATTACGTTTGAACAACCAACGAGATGAAATTATGCTTTAGCGATAAGACGGTAGCTAAATAGCGATGCAGGCATCCATTCAGTTATGTTTAGCAATTTTTATATAAAAATCTAATAATGATCTGAAATAGTTATTTACTCTTATGCTTCCATTCAGTCATGTTTAGCCTTTTTCATATAAATTATAATAATAAAAAAGTATTATATGATATTAACTTTTCATCTAAATTAAAACATCAATCTTAGATAGTTATTTACTATTATACTTCCTTTCTTGCCGCAATTATTAGGGTTGCCACAACTATTTTTGGCGGCATTGGCATAAACAATAGTTTGGCGATTTTTTACGGCCCTCGAAACCGAATAGTACTTTCATAATTAAGACACAATAACACGCCGAATAAATACTAATTCAGAAGTCAAACAACAAAAATCAGCGTTATATTTAAAAAATTTTCACAGGACTAGTTTCGATGGTTTTACCGAACCAGCATCTTCAGCTGCAAAACCGCAAATGAACAAGATAGGAAATAATGTTTAGATAAGATAAGAAAGCCTGGACAAGAATAAGCAAGTGGCGCCATCTGTTGGCAAAACCAGAACTAAAACATAATTTCTCTAAAAGCCGAAGGCAAATTTGGATTGGAATTAGGATCGTTAACTAGAACAGAAAGATTTTTATGAATGTGAAATGCCTCTAGAAAATCCAGTTCTCCAATGGAAGATGTTTTTTGAATAATTTTGGCAGCAGAAAAATTGAAAGTGTGATTTTCGGACCAACAATGCTGAGCAACAGAAGACTTCTGTGTTTCCTTTTTTCTAACATATGCCTCATGTTCTTTGACGCGAAATTTTAAGGCTCTCTTAGTTTGGCCAATGTAAATTAAACCACACTGGCAAGGAATCCTATAAATACCCCAGGAATTCATATCCGGAATGGGGTCCTTGAGTATAGAAGTTGGAATTTTATTGATGGGAGAGTAAACAACCCGAAAGTTAAATTTCTGCAAAATATGTGCAACTTTATAGCTAATTGATGGAAAGAAGGGAATGACAACAGAATTTTTATAATCTCCTAAAATAAGAGTGTGGCTTTTAGTGTGTTGAGATGAGAATTTTTTAACTGCTTGATTAATAATGTTGGGTGAAAAGCCCCTGTCAATAGCTATTGCTTTTAAATAATTTAGTTCTTCATCAAGGGCTAGTTTGGAGGAGCAAACTTGAAGAGCACGGAAAACATAGGAATAAAATGAAGCTAACTTTTGTTTAGTCGGATGACATGATTTAAAGTGTGGTGGAAGGCAAACCGATGAAGGTTTACGGTAAACTGTAGTACTGAAGTTGGATGTGTTACGTGTGACCAGAATGTCGAGAAACGGAAGAGAATTGCAAGTCTCAAGTTCAAAAGTGAACTGAATAGCAGAATCAATAGAATTCATTGTTGAAAGAACTTTATTCAAATCATCTTTATTACCTTCAAACAGGGTAAAAGTATCGTCTACGTAGCGGAACCATGCCGGGAATTTTAAAGTTTCAAACAATTTTGATTCGTAATAATGCATGTAGATATCAGCCAGGATGGGACTGAGGGGGCTTCCCATGGCTAATCCCTCAGTTTGCTTGTAATATTTATTTTGGAAAACAAAATGTGTTTGTTTCAAACAGAGTTGAGTGAGAGAAATTAGCTCATCAATTTCGATGCAAGAGAAATGAAATTCGCGAAGTCTGGTTTCTAGACATCTTAATGCACCCTCCACTGGGACATTGGTGAATAATGATTTTACATCAAAAGAAACCATGAGTAAATTACGAGGAGAAATGTTTTTAACCTTTTTTACAAACTCTATTGAATTTTTTATGGTGTAAATGTTATTGTCTAATAGAGTGGAAAATCTAGAAACTAAATATTTAGCTAATGGATACGAGGCAGTACCTAAATTTGATACAATAGGGCGGAAAGGAATACCACTTTTATGAATTTTGGGAAGAGCATATAATCTGGCACAATTCGCAACAGATGGGATAAGTGAATGTTTTAAGTTGCTTGAAATGATTTGCAAAGATTTGATCGCAGTTTTTATTTTGGATAAGTCCGAAGGTGAAGGATCTTTAGGGTCAGGATTATATGGTCCTTCGTTTAAGAGTTTAGTGACACCATCGATGTAAGTGTTCTTATCCATGACGACTATCTGGCCACCTTTGTCGGCCTTTGAAATGACAATATCCGGGTTAGAATGAATCTTGCGCATTGTAGCTCTTTCTCTCGCAGTTAGATTTGGTTTCAAAGGTTTATTATTGAATTTCACATTATGAGCGATAAGATGCCTAATCATTTCTTTCTGTGAATCTGAAACTTTACTGAACTTGAAAGTTTTTTCTATAGGAGCCAAAATCTTTGGAATCGAGGGTTTACAGGTTTGTGAGAAGTTAAAATTATATTTTAGAATTCTCTCTTGTTCTTCCGAAAGACTAACATTAGAAATATTAACTATTGGCTTGATGTTTACAATGGGAAGATTTTTTGAACTACTTGAACTGGAAGACTGTAAAAGAAGTTTTTCGAATTTAACTGCAAGGGTGTTTTTATGACGGTTAACTGCATTCTCCGTTCTAGACCAAGACTTTTGTTCAAGGGCAGTGAATTTTGGATATGTTTTAGCGAGTTCCAGATGAAGCTTATAGAGTTCATGTTCAATTTTGGACAATTGTTGACGTGTATCCCTTATCACGGACCGAAGTAAGGCAAGTTTGCAATTTAACAGAATTCTTGAAACGCGAATCGAAGGTTTTTGATTAGATTTGATTTGAATAAAATTGGGGATCAATTTTTTACATTTACATTTAAGTAAAAAGTCAAGATGATTCAGGAATTTTTGCCGTTTCAGGCGTAATTTAGTGAAACGATTAACGGATGAAGGCATGATAAACAATGCAGAAAATCAAACTAAATTAACTGAGCAATAATAAAGTACACACAAAATAGCAGAAAAACCCTCACTGAAATGAATAGAAAACAAAATGTTTGTAAGCAAAATGCATGAAATCAGACAAGCAAAGCACAATATCCAAATGTACAAAACATAAACATAACTTGAAAATTGCAAAAAATGTACTCACCGAAACTCCTACAATCACAAAATGGCGGCCACACCACGTGCAAAAAAGAAAGCAAAATGTAAGCCTGTTTGGGGCTTCTATAATTAAGACACAATAACACGCCGAATAAATACTAATTCAGAAGTCAAACAACAAAAATCAGCGTTATATTTAAAAAAAAATTTTTTTTTTTTTTTGTCCAGCATTGTTGGTCCGAAAATCACACTTTCAATTTTTCTGCTGCCAATATTATTCAAAAAACATCTTCCATTGGAGAACTGGATTTTCTAGAGGCATTTCACATTCATAAAAATCTTTCTGTTCTAGTTAACGATCCTAATTCCAATCCAAATTTGCCTTCGGCTTTTAGAGAAATTATGTTTTAGTTCTGGTTTCGCCAACAGATGGCGCCACTTGCTTATTCTTGTCCAGGCTTTCTTATCTTATCTAAACATTATTTCCTATCTTGTTCATTTGCGGTTTTGCAGCTGAAGATGATGGTTCGGTAAAACCATCGAAACTAGTCCTGTGAAAATTTTTTAAATATAACGCTGATTTTTGTTGTTTGACTTCTGTATTAGTACTTTCATGATAAATGAACATCTAGCAGTTTATCTGCTCAATCAATCGAAATGAAATTTCAGATATTATTATTTGAAAGTATGTGCTAGAGATTGTGATGATTTAAACCAATAGAGCTCTCACAGTTAGGGTTGCAGTGAAAAAATGTTGGAATTTTGGAATGGCAACACCCACTTTTTTTCTGCCCAAATTGATCTGTGCATTGAAAAAGCCTGAAGTGGCACTGGAATGGTACATGCATGGCAAAAATTTTCAAAGTAGAGCTACATAAAGGACCAATGCAACACAAGAGGAGAGGAAAAAAGAAACTTTGGAATTGGAAAAAAAAACTATTTGGAATTACACAAGATTTCAAAGTGCCCACCTTAGCAGATGACAAGGCATTGTATGCGAGAGATTGTTCACAACAAGGACAAACGTTGCATTACATAAGCACTCTGGCAACTTTTACTTTTTATGGCATCTTTCAATTTTGAAAAATCTTGTGGATTTGATATGTACACCTTAGATTTCAAATACCTTAGATTCCCGGAACCAGAAATCATCAGAGTGTGGTCGGAGAATTGCGGTGGCCATAAAATTTCAAAGTTAGAGATGACCAACTCTGAAATGTATATGTTGAAAACTTGTTAATTCCAGTAAGTTTTTCCCCTTCTCTTGTGTTGTCACTGGTCCTTTGCAATGTCGTTCTTTGCAAATGTTACACCGGCAGTTTTCATCATATGTATATCATTATCATATAGGTTTGTTAATGTGCAGATTGTGTACAAAAAAAGTGGGTGTTTCCATTCGAAAACTTTAAAATGTTTTTACTGTAACCGTAACCATGAGAGCTCTTAAATCACCACACTCCTGAGCACATACTTTCAAATAACAATATTTTGAAATTTCATTTGATTGGTTGAGCAGATAGTGTGCTAGGGATTCATATGACAGGAAAATTTTTTATGACCACCCTGTATTATAGAAGTCTTGCATTACTTTTTCCTTCACATAGGATTAATAAAAGGAATATGGGAATCAGACTTTTTCTATTTTTACTTTTTATAATGTGTATAATCTTCATTTTTTATAAAATTGATTTTTTAAATTTAAAAATGCTAAAACGAATATTTACATCATTTAGAGGTGGTATTAAAGACTTTTATAGCTATGGCATATATTTCTATTATTATAAGTCAATTTTATTTATTTCTAGAATTCTGTACCCTATATATCTTCATAGTTCAATATGCAATTTGTACTTTTTTTGGAGGAGGTTATTTGGTGTCAGATTTAATGTTTATTAACTTGTCGTAGTTTTTTAAATTATTTATTGATTTCTTTATATTACATTCTCAAATATATATATATATATATATATCTAAAAAGAGAAACTGGACATTTTTTCAAATAATTTATTGAATATACCAATTAAAACATAATGCTTTGACTAGTTAAAAGTGCCAGACTAGTGTCAACTATCATTAAGTACAAAAATATTAAACATTACTCTCTCCAATACAGACAAGTTTTAAAATATATTTTTATAATAAAAAATTATTTATCCATCATCTGTAACATGTTGTCATCTTCAGTAACATAAAAATCATATTATATAATCTATACATTGTATTAAAGAACAGTTACAAAATGTTATTTACTATGCATTTGTTTACTAAGAAATTAAGATTATTGTTTCTAATGTAACCATTAACTAGATGCATATATGCCGTTTTTAACTTGTCATAGTTTTTAAAATTATTTATCGATTTCTTTATATTACATTCTCAAATATATATATATATATATATATCTAAAAAGAGAAACTGGACATTTTTTCAAATAATTTATTGAATATACCAATTAAAACATAATGCTTTGACTAGTTAAAAGTGCCAGACTAGCATCAACTATCATTAAAGTACAAAAATATTAAACATTACTCTCTCCAATACAGACAAATTTTAAACATTTTAAAATATATTTTTATAATAAACAATTATTTATCCTTCATCTGTAACATATTGTCATCTTCAGTAACATAAAAATCACATTATATAATCTATACATTTTATTCAAGAACAGTTACAAAATGTTATTTCCTATGTATTTGTTTACTAAGAAATTAAGATGCTTCTAATGTAACCATTAACTAGATGCATATATGCCTTTAAAAAAAAATATTAGGTTATTTAACAAAAGATTTGTTATGAATATAATCTAAATGAAGAAATGTTATATACTTTTCTGATTATCCACACCCGTTTGAAAAGTATTCATGTGGCAGTGTACTACGTTGCCAAATTCAACCCATAATGTAACAAAAATGTATTTATGTGGCAAACATACATGCATAACTTAAGAGTTAATTTCTACCAGCCATTCTTCCATTGTCTTTTTTTTTTTTTTTTGGTTACATTTGAGTACATTATTTGTTTCGTGTAAGGAATTGTAGTGATCACTTTACAAATGATCACTTTACGAAGTCAATAATGAGTTTGCAGTTTTTCGGAGGGTATGCAGATAATCAGAAAGCATGAATTTTTTTATACATTCTTTTACACACATATTTTATATAACATTTCTATGTAAATTTTATTATATAATTTGAATATTTATTTTATTTACTTCTAAAATTTATTAAATTATAAGTAAACTACAGAGTTAAACTTTAGCTGATATATTAAAAATTTTAAAGATAAATTTTTTAGTTTTATTTTGACTTAAACTATATATCAGGAATTTCTTATATTTATATCGTGATTTGGGAAAGACTGCCTTCTTTATTTGTATAACAATTTAGTTAACAAAGGAAGCTTATAAGCTTGGATCTGAAAACTGTGCACACTCATAATTAATTTGAATGTACATCTTAAAAATAAGTAAAAAAAATTTAGGCAAAATTTTAAAATAATATTCATATTATTTAACTTGCTCAGCTTTTTAGATTTCCCTATGGCCTTGCAGTAATAAAAATAACTTCTCTCAGTCTGAATCCTAATGATGCCATAATTTTTTTATTAATGTCAATTATGTTTTATTTTTTGAAAGAAAATATTTTCACATAATATAATAAAAAATATTTTGCCTTAACATAAATATATTTAGAATGTATAACATAAAATTTGTCTTTCAAAGCATTCAAAATACAACATATTTCAACTATGGCTCTATGAATAAGTAATGGCTTATCATAATTTGATTTTTTGGAGTCCATTTTCTTTAGAATTTTGAGGAAAAATTGCACTTCATTATGATTGAATCATTGCATATATTGAGTCAGTCCATAAATTTGTGCGCATTTTTGGTAAATTTTTAAATAATATAAAAAACACAATTTAACATTTTAATGAATTATATATTTTTCTCCAATGTCTACAATATCTCGCCATCTTACAGGCAGCTTTTTTATGCCATTGCTGTAGAAAGAGTCTGGTTTTCATGCAAAAAAACTTGAAAGTTCATTGTGCACATCCTGTTTAGAATTTAATTTTTTTCCCAGTAAAAAATTTTGTAAGGCATGAAATAAGTGAAAATCACTTGGGGCAATATCTGGGGAGTAAGCAGGATGTGGCAAAAACTCCCAATTAAATTCACTAATTTTTTGCAGCATTGTTCGAGCCATATGCGGTCTAGCGTTATCATGATGAAACAACACTTTCTTGATATTCACTAATCGTGGGCGTTTTTTGATCAGTTCTGAGTTTAGACAGCAAAGTTGTTCACTATAAACTTATATCACTTATCGTTTGATTTGGTTCTAACAGTTCAAAATGTCCTGAACGGGGTTCATCATCAATGCTGCTTTTTCCAACTTTAAATTCTTTAAACCATTTCTGGGCAGTCCTGACACTAATAATGTGTTCACCATGTACACTATTAATTTTTATCGCTGCAAACCTGGCAGATTCACCACACAAAAATAAAAAATGTAGCACAGCACGTTTGTACTGATTATCTATATTCATCTTCTATGGGTATTAAAATGCATTTGATATTTACTAAAGTTGGTGATGAACTGAATAATATGTTAGTCAAACGATGACAAGTTTCAACAGGTTCAAAATTATATTGTTTTAGTAAATGTGTCGTAGTGAATTCCACGCATACTCTTAATGCGCACGAACTTATGGACTGACCCGATACTTTTCTGGTTTGTATGTAATAATTGTTTTGTTAACACATTTAACAGCAGGAAAATTCAGAAATCTTTTTGGAAAACTTTCATACTCTTTACAAGAAACAGGGTGTTCAAAATAAAATTTGCCTGGAATCCTAACGCAGAATGTATCCTTGTTCAATAACAGGAGAATTTCCCTTTACAGAACATGCCTGAAATGACCACTGGTGACATCGATGTAACCATCTGTTACTGTGTCATTACCTGTGACTGAATGAGAGGTGCAGATATATTTAGTGACCAGCTGAATGCAACACAAAATGGTACTCATGATAAAACAGCACGTGTTCATTGTTGAGTATTATGCAAAATACAATTTGTGGAAAACTTGTGCGGAACCGTTTTATCAAGAGTTTAAGAATGGGAGTGTTTTGGCAAAACCTCCAGCAAAGTTTTCAGCTCAAGACTTAGTGGCAAAATGGTGCGAAATGGGCACTGTATCAAATAATAATAAATTGTATACGTGCCCCACCTATACCATTAAACGTCTGGTACCAACTGAGAACCCTCCATATTAGGCAGGAGGCTGGATCCCAGAGAAGTTTCCCAAGAGGGTTGAATATACGCTAATCATGCTGTCACCCCGAGTTCCCAATCTTGGGTAGCAGACTGTAAAGTTAATCTGTATTACCACGCTACCTCCTGGGCCCACAAGGTCACCACGCCTGGTTCTCAGGTTTCACTGTCGAGGGAAACTATAAACTTGGAGATTTGACTGGTCGCCAAAGTGCCCCCACCAGTACTACGTGGGCAGTCCACCAGGCAGATTTTACATGGAATACCTGTGCTTACCACGGACTGTGCATGGCAGTGACCGCTACCAATACCATGGCTTTACTCGGAATACATACCAAAGGCCAAAGCCTTGCAATGCTACCGATACCATTTGCCCAATGGCCTATAGAAATGGACACCTGCCCAATGGCCCTTTCCCCCCTCAGTCCAACCATATAAACGATCTTCCCTCAGGGTTCTGGAACCGTCAAGTTCGTAAATGCTTTTCTCCCAGAGTACATTGTCAAGATATAGAATCCAGCCAGTACTGAACTCCAGGGGGTTCTGTATCGAATTACAAAAACCCATAACTATCCAAAATGAATTTGAACACTAGAAAAAACTGATTAAGTAAAAGAAAGCCTGGAACAAAATCCAACAACACTGCTATGCCATATATCTGTGCAAGTTGGGATTAAGAGATCGTCATGTTGAAAGATTATCAAAAGGGACCTACTTGCACCTGTATCCTTACAATTAACAGTTGTGCATGAGTTAAAGCTTCCAGACAAACTTGCATGTACCGAGTTCTGCTAGTGGTTTTTTAGTGAAGTTGAATCAGGCTTTTTGAATCCTCAGTTTTAGACTGATCAGGTTATTTTGAAGCAGGAGACATTAAAAATGTGCAGTGATCTTGCCTGGACCTCTCGAATATGCGTCACGTGTGCTATTGTTACACCACAAAGGCATGCCAAAAGGAGGGAGAAAACACTTTATATACTGTCCCTTTTAAAGGGCAACTGGGGATCAGAGTTTCCAATTGCTAAATCCTGGTGGTGAAGAATCATCATCCACCACCTTTTAGTCAGGACGCCACAATTGAGTCATTAGGTTATTTTGAAACAGGAAACATGAAATACAGTACCCGCACTGGGCCTCGAACCTGAACCTCTTGAATACGCACCGAGTGTGCTACCGTTACACCATGAAGGCATGCAGAAAGAAAGGAGAAAATATCTTATACATTTTTTTATTTCTTCAGATGAGGTGTGGTTCCTCCCGTTGGGGTATGAAACTCACATAACATGCAATATTACGCATCAGAAAATGCCCATCAGTAATTTGAAAAGGCCATTGCATAATCTCAAGTTTGATGCGCAATGTCTGAATTCCACATCATAACATCATTCTTTCACCAAGCTGTCAATTTGCTGACCGGTATGCCCATAATCAGTTTAATCCATTTGCAGAAGGATAATGAGGTGGTGCAACCTCCTGGCCACCTCATCACCTGATGTCTACCCCTGTGATTTTAACCTGTGGGGAAAATTGAAGAGTCATATGTATTTAAATAATTATCAGATACTGGAAGTGCTACAGCAGAACACTGAAAACGCTGTCCCTCAGACAGAATTGCTACATGTGTCTCACAGTTTGATAAATCAAGCACAGAGCTGCATTGATGTCAATGATGGCCATTTCTAGCATTTCCTATAATGGGAATTTCTGTCATCAAAAAGTGTCTATTCCCCGTAAATCTTATAGGCTATTTTATTTTGCCCACTCTGTAGAAGGCAAAACTCAACAAAAAAAGTTTAATACAACTCTTAATATAAATTCAGTCAGGATGTTATAACAACATGGTAAATGACAAAATTTTGTCAATGCCTATCTTATGGCACATTTTAGATTGCAACTGCATGATAAAATTGTATTAATGATGAAATTAAGAATTGTCTTTTTATATTAACTGGAAAAACTAAATAATAAATCACTTGCATCATTACATTTTAGTACAGTTTTTTGCATTATTCTTTTATATTTTTTACCAAGGGAAGGAAAAAAAAAAAAAGCAGCATCACAGGCACTGGAATTTTAAATGAGAAATTCTGGTACAAGTAATATGCATACAGAAAGTGCAAACCATTGAAAAATCTTACAGCTGAAAGAACTTAATTATTTATTGGATTTTTGTACTTATTTTTGAAAGATGCATGCTTTCACTTAACAAATGTATTCAGTTTAAAGTCCTCTATAGAACTATACAATGTAAGTTCATTATTATATATTATACTTGTAAGCACATTAACACTTTGGTGATGGACTATTTACATTCAAACTATGCATAAGTATTATAAATTTTCAGGTTTTATCTCCTTAAAAAAATAATGCTATTCTTTTTAAGTGATATCTAAAATATGAAGTTACTATAAACAAAGCAAAAACATATCAATACTATTTTTTGATAATTCATAATTAACTATTCATGTGAATGTTGCAAAACAACTGAATACTAATGAAACAAACAATAAGCAACAGAAATCCACATAACATGAGTATATCTTCAGTACTAATTATAATGGTACTATTAAAACTCAAAACTACAGCACAGTAATCACGTTATACTAATTCCTGTTATTTATTACTGGTTTCTTTAACTATCAATATAATTTATTTAATAAAACTGAACACTATTAATGTATAAAAATCTTCACAGTATGTGTGTCTAGGTAATGCAAAATATATATTTACATTATTTTTAGCACAATTACATTCTTCAGAGATAACAGACCATTACTGAACATAAAGTAAATGCATCAGTTTCAAAATTATTTGTAAAACTGTTTATATAAAACTTTTTGAAATTACATTTTTAAAAATTTTATTAAAGTTTAGAAAACATAACTGCAAAAACTGAAATTAAAATATAGTACAAGAAACCTTAGCAAAGTGAACAATATTATGCTTAAATGTTTGTTTACAAAAGTCAATGAGAGAAACTTTGATACATTCATCTAATGAAGACACTCATTTAATAAGAGTATCATATTGAAGACTTCAAAGCCCTGACATTTAGCAATAATTAGGAAATGTTATATTTATTGTAACGTGATATTTTAAAATTTTAATTTGAGGAAATACATGAAATTTTAAAATCAGTTTTATTATATAACAATCTTAATCACAAAACAATTGTCTTATATCATGATAGAGATATAAAATGATAAATTTAATTTATATGAACTAGATTAAAAAATCATTTTATAAAATTTTAATATTTCTCACTTTTGTACCATTGTTACTTGAAATTATATCATTACATATACACACACAACTGCAGGACCAGCACCTATGCAGCTACACAAGGCAACAAATTTTTAGAATTTAGTGAAGCAATAAAATTTAGAGATGGCAAAATATGTAGAACTTACGGCAGGTACTGACAGCAAAACTTTTAGAATTTCGGGAAATATCGGGGTTGCAGACTTTGTCCTGCAGAGATTGCACAGGCCAGCAAATGCCTGGTGCCAGTCCTGTACATTTGCCAAGGTTGCTTATTTAATAGGTAAAATAACACTGAACCTAGTTTTATTTACAATAACTTTGTTTCTGCATGAAGATGAAAGGAAAGTAAATTTGTGCATGCAAAATTATTTTGCTATTAGAGAAAGCGTATAGAATTCAATTTTGTATATCTTTCTGAAACCAGTTTATTTATAAAAACTCCATTAAGGTAAATTTAGCATACTAATGCTTTGAAATCAGTACACATGTATAAATAAAAAAAATCATGCAATAAATAATTTAATATCTATATATGCTAAAACTAAAAGCAGTATTAAGGTACAATAACATGCCAAACAAATATTAATTTAGAAGTCAAACAATAAAAATCAATGTTATATTTTCAAATTTTCACAAGACTAGTTTCGATGGTTTTACCGAACCATCATCCTCAGCTGCAAAACAGGTAATATATAATGATTAGATAAGATAAGAAAGCCTGGACAGAAGATAAGCTACTGGTGCTATCTGTTGATGAAAAGAGAACTAAAACATAATTTCTTTAAAGGCGAAGATGAATTGGAATTAGGGTCGTTAACTAGAACAGAAAGATTTTTTTTGAATGTGAAATGCCTCTAGAAAATCCAGTTCAGCAATAGAAGATGTTTTTTGAATAATTTGGCAGCAGAAAAATTGAAAGTGTGATTTTTGGACCAACAATGTTGGGCAACAGAAGACTTCTGTGTTTCATTTTTCTAACATATGCCATGACATTTCTAACATAACATTTTAACTGCATGATAAAAAATTCTCATCTCAACACACCAAAAGGCACACTCTTGTTTTAGGAGATTATAAAAATTCTGTTGTTGATCCCTTCTTTCCATCAATTAGCTATAAAGTTGCACGTATTTTGCAGAAATTTAACTTTTGGGTCATTTATTCTCCCATCAATAAAATTCCGAGTTCCATACTCAAGGACTCCATTCCGGATATGAATTCCTGGGGTATTTACAGGATTCCTTGCCAGTGTGGTTTAATTTATATAGGCCAAACTAAGAGAGCCTTAAAATTTTGTGTTAAGGAACATGAGGCATATGTCCTGTGAAAATTTGAAAATATAATGCTGATTTTTGTTGTTTGACTTCTATATTAATAAAAGCAGTATATCAGTACACACTTTTTCCATGTAATTATTATAGACTAAATTCTAGACATTATTTTCTGAAATTCTAAGAAATTAATAAATGTAATCAAATTAATAAAAAATTATGGATTATAATTTTGTTTAACATATCTTCAGAAATAAACATTAGTGCTTTTTAACTTTGAAAGAAATATTCAAATCTGAATTACTGAATTTGGCAGAGAAGATGCTTTATGACTGAAGATAAATGCAATCAATAAAAAATAATCTTTTGAAATATCTTTTATGTTTACTACTACACATTATAAAGAACATTTAAAACCTATTTCATAAAGAAAATATAACATTTTCACAACGGATAGCTCAACTTTTGACTTTTCACAGTGAATTATAAATTGGATTTTTTAAACAGATATAAGATAGGAAAAAAATAAATGCATTATTTCACATCATTAAAAATACTCTGGCTTTAACAGCTTCATAATGCACAAATTATTATTTGCAGTGGACGGATTCTCAAATATAATTCATTAACAATTATACATGCATATATATTTACACAGGAATAAGGTCTTAATCAAATGATTTACTGAAACTATGGTATAAAAGCTATACACAATTTCTAACATTTTTAGAAAAAATATGATAAATATATGTATTTAATTGCTAATCGAGCAAAAAAAATTGAATTTTTATTCATATATAATAGCTAATTATTTACATAGCTATAGAATTTATGATATTATGAAGTGTGAAAATTTTTAATAGTTGCACCAAGATATAAGAAATTAGTGTTGTTTGATTTAAATATTATGTTAAAAAGTAATTTTAATAATACAGTCAAAAGTCTTTAATCCGGACTCGTCGGGACTTCAGCGATTCCAGATTATTGGTTTTTCCGGATTGTAGATCATCAATTTAAATCTGGTAATATGGCATGCAGAAATTATAAAATTAAAAATATGAAACCATAATTTATAAAATAAAGAGCAATTATGATCTAAAGGGTATCAAAATTTACAAAAAAAAAAAGCTTGATATATATTTGTTTACTTTATTAAACAATTCTTTCAACGTGCGCATGTGTAAAGCATACATTACGCATAGTCGAAATGCAATTACAGAAAATTGCAACCAGAAAACTATTTGATGTATATTCATGACATTTATAATGACAAGGAATTTGATTTAAATCTTATCAAAGACGGAGTACATCGAGATGAAATACTACATTTAGTAAGGAATTATAAGCATAATACAATAAAAACATCTGCCCTGAAGATAAGGATAGTGCTGAAAGATCAACTTCCAGTTCATTGCGTGCAGCGACGTTTCCCTTCCTCCTCCCCAGAGAAACAAAGGATATGCCTTTATCCATTTTTTGCAGCCATTCCACTTTTTGTTTGATGGACATCGAAACATGCTTTCGCTTTGTAGATCCTTTGGGAGCTCCAGATTTCGGAACAGTCAGAGAAACAAAGGATATGCCTTTATCCATTTTTTGCAGCAATTCCACTTTTTGTTTGATGGACATCGAAACATGCTTTCGCTTTGTAGATCCTTTGGGAGCTCCAGAATCGAAAACTTTTTTTGACATAATCGAAAGTTCAAGCTTACTTTTATAAAACTGCTCTAACAGTCTGCAAAAAATAATAAGCCAGATCCAATTAGAAGATTAAGGAACAACGCAATCTGCAACATTAACTGAAACAGATAATTAGATAATTTTAGCTTAACTTATACCATCCATTATACATTAAATGTGCATGCGTAAACGCATATCTGCACAAAGTTTGTATCTTTGAGGTCCGGATTATAGATCATTCTGGATTATGGACGTCTGGATTAAAGACTTTTGACTGTATATCTATTTTATATTAAATAGCTGGGAGCTGCTGTCTTACTGCTACATGGGATTTTACATGGCCTTCAGTAGCACTCAAATTGCACATACTCTACAGCTACAGGGGTCTTAAAGGTATCTAAATGTAATGCTATGTATGAGCACAGATGTAAATAACATTTACTCATTTTATCACAGTTCTGCTTGGTTCAGCAATTGCACAAGTCTGTTGCAAAAAATTGAGATCAAGTTTTCATTTGTGTGTCTTTAATATGCTCTCCATAAAGCTTTTCAAAATTCAATTTATATGAAATTAAATTTTTAAAAAGCTTTGCATAACACACTATGTTTAAAAATACATTACTCTGGATGAAAATAAATTAATACTGAAAGAAAATGAATCTATAAAATATTAATCGCACAGAATATAAAAAGATGACTAAGAAATTTAATTTTGATATCTCATAATGATTAGAATATAAGACAAGTGCAAAATTTATATCTTTAGCATATTTACATACAACATATATAAGTAACATATTGTTTTACATCACAGTTTTATATAGATATTCATAAAATTAAGTAGCCCATCATCAATGGCCAAGTGGATAACAGTGCTGAACACTGGTTCATTGAAGGTTCAGTTCCCACCAACTGAATATGTTTATTATATATTGAGTTATTTGTTACATATACATTACATGGTTTTGTCAAAAATGTGCTTCTCAGAAGTTTAATTGTAACAAAATGCATAACTGAGCATTTTTACATATTTAATCTTGGAAATTACCATTGCCAAAACTTTGACGCTAAATAATTAAATATAATAGTTCAAGAGCTAGAAAAGCTCAGATATAAAAAATTAAATATTCCACAGATGTTAAAGTGTTTTTATATTCATGAAATAAAACACATACACACGTGTAGAATCATAAAATTTTTTAATATAACTGAAATTTATACTTTTATAAAAATTCTGCAATTCACAAACAAAATTTGTATTGTTGTGTATGTTACTCATGCATGAAAAATATTATCATTATTGAGAATCAAATTTAAATTATTGTAAAAAGAGTATAAACTACTGAAAACTCTTCATTCATAGATTTAAAAAAAAAAAAAAAAAAAGAACACTAAATCAACAGAAATTTATAAATTACCACTATTTATATATTAATATCCTGTATAGTTTGTTTGCATATCTAATAGAAATACTTTGAACAGTAAAATTACCAGCAGTAGAAAATCAAGATAATTGTACATTTTTATGATTAAGTATAATTACAAATTCTAAGTCAAATGATAACCAAACTTCTTACATACTACCGTATTTTCCAGCGTATAACACACATCTATAATTTTCAGTTATATTTTTTAATTTTTAGGTATATTTACCATATAACATGCACCTAATTCTTTACGAAGAAACCTAAAAAATACAGGTGCAATATTTTATCTGAGGTAACTTATTTGAAGATTTGTTCTAGCCTTTTAAACAATGGTATACCGAACTGACAAGCGATAAGGGAAGCAATATGTGTGTGGGCTAAATGCTTAATGGAGTAAATATACATGGAAAGAGTGTGCATTTTATTCAGTGCACGTGTCCAAAAGAATGCTATTGTAGGATTTCAGGAAAAGGGGGATTTAATTTGGAATAAGAATGCACTTCCAACCGCAATTCGCAGAATTATGATTCAGATGTTTTCTCTTTCTGATGTCATTTGAAGCTATGATTTTGAAGTGAACATTGAAGGTTTTAATTAAAATACAATTGATATAGCATTTGTTTTAGTAGTAAATATGGCTCCTGCCAAATGAAACAACACAGTGTCAGTTTCAAATGCAAAGTCATTCAGTTTGCAAAATAAAATGGAAATCGTGCTGCAGCAAAGACGTTTGGTGTTGGCGAAAGATGGAATGGACGATGATTATTCATTTATGGATCAAAATAACAGTCATGAAGATGAAATGGAAGATGAACATGATGAACTTTTCATGTCATCCGATAGTGAAAAGTTTTTAAGTTCAAAAGGTATGTCATTTCTTTTACATAAACAGCATAAGTACATATAAAAATGTAACTTTTATATGCTGAGTTTTCCCATATTTTTAATCTATCATTTTTATATCCAGCATATAATGCGCACTCGTAAATTTCCATTATATTTTTCATGTTAAGTATGTGTTATACGCTGGAATGTATGGTACATATATTATCTTGAATCATTTTTCTGGCCAGTTTGACTAGTTTCTTGATCCCTGGGAGAGATTAAATACAAGAAAATAACAAATATCATAAATATTATTTGCATGAAATTTTTTTCCTAATAAACTGTGCAAATGTGATTGCTGCTGATACAGCTTCAGACTGAAGTTTATCTGACTAGAGTCAAATGCAACATTTTCAGCTACATCACAGAACAAACTGTGCTTTGTTTGTGATTCCGCACACCTTCCAACATATGAGCACGTCTCTTGATAGCTATAAAGAAAATACTGTATTGAAAAATTGTACTTAAAATCAGTAATAATTTTTTGGTGATATCATGATTAAAAGCACAAAAATTATTTTTTTTAAATGATAGTTTTTAATCACAGAAATTAGAATAATCCCTGCTTTCTCTTTATGATATAAATGTTGTATTACTAAAATTACGTAAAATGATTAAATTTCTGCATTAACAAGTTCTATCACCATTCTATTAAAACATTTAATTTATTATTACAGGCAAAATACTGCAGATTTTGACAGAATGCAGGATGTCAAAAAGCCCTTACTCATAATAACTTCTGAATATATTAATCTAAATATACTGAAATAAGCTCTAAATATAAATAATCAACTATGCAACTATGCTAGAAAGTAAATATGACACCCATATCCTTATTATTCTACAAAACAAGATAAAAGTATTTGTGTGACAGCACTGCAGATCATCTTATGATTAAACAGATCATTAATTTTCAATGAAATAAAGCAACATAAAATTATGCTAAAACTAGGAATCAATTCAATGGAACTTAGTTTAAAGGGGGGCTAAGCAATGTTCTATGTTTGATAGTGGCTGATGCTGTATCTCAATTATCACAAAAATATGTGTTTGTAAAGTAACTGTAATACATCTACATTAACCATGATCATATGGTGAGTGATTTTACTCCACATGCTGCACGAAATGTTTTCTACAAAAGTTAATAATCATTGTGTACTGTTTGATTCAATGAGTCAGTCAAGTACGGGATATTGTTTAATTCTTTGTTCACCAGCTCACATTATGACCTTAGAATGATTGATACCATGTCTTTCTATGTGCACTCAAAATGATGCTGGTATAAGAAAAGCAAATATTTCTCAGTAAATATGTCTTCATTAAGCATGGTGAGCACATACAATTACTGAAAAACCAGTTTTCTATTAAATTTCCAGATAAATCAGATCTTAATTGACATTGTGTAAAAGTTATGATCACAAAATTTAAGAGGCTGTATTGGTAAAGGATTTTGAGCAAAGCAGCAGATTATCAGAGCTACATGAACAAAAATTGCAAGACATATCAGCTACCTGTGCAATGCCCCAACAAGGCTATGCAAAAATTGGTTCTAGAGAAAAAATTAGTATTGCAACCTCGTGTAAGACTTTATCCCCATATAAAAAATTATCAGCTATAAACCATGTGAATTCGGAACTGTGAATGGTTTCAAGAGTTTCTAGTGGACAATTTTGACAATATTATGTACTGTGTTTTTTTATACTGGTAAGGCATGGTGCGCCAAAAATTGCCTTTTTTTAATATTTCTATCATTATACTATGGAAAAGTTGCCTATCACCTAGCTATGCAAAATGAAATAAAAAGTTTTCATACAAAAATATATCTTCCATTAGCACATCATACTCAAACGTTTGAAAAATGGCAAAATTTTGCTGTTATTGTCAATTTTTTATCATTACAATATGCACTACTATTGAAATACACTTGTTCCTAATGTGAATTTGAGGGCATCAAGAACATGAAAAAAGCTTAAAACCTCTAATTTCAAATTATTGTTTGCACAAGAAACTCACAAAACACATTTTCTTTAATATCAATATTTCATAATTTTTGATAATTTTACTTTTTATTTTTAGCAAACAATTGATAAATATATATATATTATTTTTAATTTTGTTATTCAAAAGGGGTGCACCTTAAAGTTAGCTTTTGAAAGTGGCATAATACACCTTGATAAGAGGATCCTCTTAATCAAGCCATCTCTTGCATTAGCATCAAACACCTTTTTAATGCTTCATTCACAAGTTTGAAATACTGTTCTACAGCCTATGTGTGACAAGAGATGCATTGGAAATCCAGTCGCAGCAATGTGCAATTCTTTAACAGATTTTTTATATCATCATCCCTAATGTTCCGTAATAATGGAGGGGAAGAGATAATGAAACTATCCCACCAAAACATGTTGACATAGTCTGTTACTTAGAAATTGATTGTGGTGTGATGAAATTTTAAACAGTTTTTCTCTCAGAAAGTGATCAAGCTTTCAACAGTTAGTGCAGCTGTAGTTCTCTGATATTTCTTCTTTTATGAACAATCATTGCGAGGATCAAATTTTGGGGATAAGCAAAGAAAGAATGAATTCTGTCGAATTAATGGGTATGATTTTCAGTAAATTTTGAGTTAAATATTGTGATTTTGAGTTAAATACTGATATTGAATATTTTAGTGATTTCAAAAAGTACCTTTGGACCATCTGTGAAATTTTGTAACCACAGAAGCAGGTAACAGTTCAAAATAAAATGCATAAACTGCATAATTTCATTAGTATGTTTTTCTAAGCTTGCATTAAGTCTGAGAACTGGATTTGCTGTCATCTTGAGTATGAAAACAGACCAGGATCATGAACTGCTAAATCCTCTAAAATTGTACCTTACTTTGTGGCAGCAGAAATACCAAGTAAAATTTGATCCTTGCTCAACACGTTTCAGTCATCTCGAATTCAACAAGACCAAAGCTAATCTGTGGATGAGTTTCACAGCCAGCCAGTTTTTTGTGATTGGTCTACTGAATGATTTGGGATCAGAACTGCAGTTCACTGAAGCACAGGAGACATAGCCTACTACAGTATCTCCCAAGATGAAGTTCAATAAAGTAGATAATACCATTTTTCAAACCAGTATTAATTACAGTTCCATTTCTCCTTGTCACATCAAGTTCTTCAAAAAGAATCTTGCGTGTAGTTAAGTGGGAAATAAAAGTAGAAGATGTATCTAGTAAGTCCTTAAAAGGGAAAAATATTGTCGATATTCTGGTTCTTGCATACGGAAATAATGCTTCTTTTTTTCAGTTCTTTGAAGATGCTGTCCATTAATTGTCTTTAATTACCACTGTGTTATATTTTCTTCCATCAAAGTACATATCACATAATGTTTCCTTAATAGACTAATTCTGCAAATAACTTCACTTATTACTAGTTTTTTTCTCTTATTTTGTTTCTGTGAGTGACGTGTGAATTATCTGAATCAGTGTCACATACATGTTTACACAATATTTAATAATTAGAGTCCAACATTCAAAGAGGTTTGTGGCAAAAATTACAAAATTGTTGCTATTTTTACAAAAAATTGTGTTTCTTAAGCTTTTTGTACAAACATTAAATAATTTGAATTATATATTTTAAACTTTTTTCATGTTTTTTCATGTTCCAAAATTCACATTAGGATCTATAGCATTTTGATAGTAGCGATATTAGTCACTGTAAAAAAAGGACGAAAAACGTAAAAATTTCATCATGCTTCCAGGGCCCACCAGCAGCCGAGCGGTAAAGTCGCTGAACACTGGTAGTTTGGTCCGAGGTTCGAATCCCACAAATGGGCTGGCTGCATGGGCGTTTTCGTGGTTTTCCCCATGAGTAACGTGTATATGAGCCAGTTTCCCTGAGAAAGCCCTCCACGAAGACATTCCTCCTCTTAGGCAGATAGCCCTCGAGGCTTTGCCATAATCACACACACACACACATCATGCTTCCAAACTTTGTGTGTAATGTGCGAACATAAGATGCAATTTTATTTTATTTTATTTTTTGCTTACTTACGGAATATGCCACTTTTCCAAGGTATAGCGATAGAAAAATAGAATGCTTTTTTAGCCCACTTATGAGTATACACTTAATAATCTGTCACAATCCACATTTCATAATATGAAATTCCTCTACATAATCATAAAATCAGTTCTCAGTGGTCCAAATTGCAATATCCAGAAGAACTGTCAACCTAATATTCTTTACAGAAACAATAAATTCAAACTGTTATTGTGAAATCATTAATCAGTTAATTGGAGAGCTAAACAAAGACAAAATTAATAATGCTTGAATACTATAAGATGTCATGATCGCACATACAGCTAGGCAGTCTATAGACCTCTTAAAGAGGTTTTTGAGGATTTAACCCTCTGGCTGATCATCTCATGATTCCCACGGGCAACTCAAATGTAGCAAAATTTGCTCATCCTGTAATTTCTGCGGGTATATGATTTTCTTCCTTTATTGAGGAGCGCATCCTGTTTTTTTCCCGTTTAACCACTGAAATAAATTATATACAGTATTAGGTTTAGTTTATGTTTTGGCCAACAGATATCGTTAGTTGTCCACTAAATTGCTGCATTTGAAGGCACGTGGTATTAGCACTCAAGCTTCACTTTTGCCGCTTTTTTCTTACAGAAATGGCTGCTAGAAAACATTCAGTGATTATCTTACTTATTTAATTAAATTATTGAATTATTGATTAGATTAATAATTAGATTGATTATTAATTAAATTTATTCAATCTGGGGCAATCTGGGAAACTATTTGATGTGTATTCGTGATATTTATAATGATGAGGAATTTGATTTAAATCATATCAAAGACGGAGTACATCGAGAGGAAATACTACATTTAGGAAGGAATTATAAGCCGAATAAAATAAAAACATCTGCTCTGAAGATAAGGATAGTGCTGACAGATCAACTTCCACTTCATTGTGCCCCCCCCCCTGTTGACGCAGAGCAGCGTGAAATTGATAAACAGATTTCAGAATGGTTAGAGAAACAAAGGATATGCCTTTATCCATTTTTTGCAGCAATTCCACTTTTTGTTTGATGGACATCGAAACATGCTTTCGCTTTGTAGATCCTTTGGGAGCTCCAGAATCGAAAACTTTTTTTGACATAATCGAAAGTTCAAGCTTACTTTTATAAAACTGCTCTAACAGTCTGCAAAAAATAATAAGCCAGATCCAATTAGAAGATTAAGGAACAACGCAATCTGCAACATTAACTGAAACAGATAATTAGATAATTTTAGCTTAACTTATACCATCCATTATACATTAAATGTGCATGCGTAAACGCATATCTGCACAAAGTTTGTATCTTTGAGGTCCGGATTATAGATCATTCTGGATTATGGACGTCTGGATTAAAGACTTTTGACTGTATATCTATTTTATATTAAATAGCTGGGAGCTGCTGTCTTACTGCTACATGGGATTTTACATGGCCTTCAGTAGCACTCAAATTGCACATACTCTACAGCTACAGGGGTCTTAAAGGTATCTAAATGTAATGCTATGTATGAGCACAGATGTAAATAACATTTACTCATTCCCACAATCCACATTTCATAATATGAAATTCCTCTACATAATCATAAAATCAGTTCTCAGTGGTCCAAATTGCAATATCCAGAAGAACTGTCAACCTAATATTCTTTACAGAAACAATAAATTCAAACTGTTATTGTGAAATCATTAATCAGTTAATTGGAGAGCTAAACAAAGACAAAATTAATAATGCTTGAATACTATAAGATGTCATGATCGCACATACAGCTAGGCAGTCTATAGACCTCTTAAAGAGGTTTTTGAGGATTTAACCCTCTGGCTGATCATCTCATGATTCCCTCGGGCAACTCAAATGTAGCAAAATTTGCTCATCCTGTAATTTCTGCGGGTATATGATTTTCTTCCTTTATTGAGGAGCGCATCCTGTTTTTTTCCCGTTTAACCACTGAAATAAATTATATACAGTATTAGGTTTAGTTTATGTTTTGGCCAACAGATATCGTTAGTTGTCCACTAAATTGCTGCATTTGAAGGCACGTGGTATTAGCACTCAAGCTTCACTTTTGCCGCTTTTTTCTTACAGAAATGGCTGCTAGAAAACATTCAGTGATTATCTTACTTATTTAATTAAATTATTGAATTATTGATTAGATTAATAATTAGATTGATTATTAATTAAATTTATTCAATCTGGGGCAAAGACTGTGAAGTTTGAACTCTATCATACTAAACTGCATTTTTAAAGTATTTTTCTCTCAGCACTTTATATTTTCTTAAATATTATACATTTTACTTTTTTATATTAAGCAATAAATAGAAATTAACTGTAATTCGACTGAAATTTATTTTTAAAAAGAATTTTTTTTTGTTTTTGTTGTTGTTTGTTATTTTTATTTTGATGTTTTGTTTATGTTGTTTTTTATTATCTGAAATTGGTTTTTCTGGCAACTTAGTTTCTCATGATAAAAATCTATATAAAAAACATTTTCTAAAAATAAAAAGTGCATTTTTCAATTCGCCTATATATATAGATTTAAAATATGCAGCAAAGGGGGGAACCCCGCAATTTTAGAAGAGATTTCGATTTACAAATTGAGCAGTCAGAGGGTTAATCATTTCTGAAAACTTTTGGCTATCTCATTTTCTAGACTTAAGCTTAACAGATATTTATGTCAGAAGTTAAAAGCAAAAACAATGTTTATGAAGGAAACCTGCTCAAGATACAGGAACTTTCAGTTCTACTCAAGATTTCACTGAGAACATCTCACATGAAAAACTTCATCGAGAACAAAAAGAAACATGGCAATATTCATGAAGACCGTTTGAAACAACTACCATAAGGGTAAGTCAATGTTATGTATTTTTGTTTTAATGCATGATAATTTGAACCCCCCCCCCAAAAAAAAAAAAAAAAAAAAAAACAAGTGTAGCAAAATTTAAACATATCATTTTGTTCACTTTAAGTCTCATTATTCTACTAATTTGTAAAGACACAGATTTGACTGACTTAAAACCAGATTATTGGCTCCTGCATACAGGGATGGAATAGAAGCTAGCAGCCAGCTTCACGAGTTGAAAATTTGAATTTGAGTGAATTTAGTCAACCTTTGTTAAAACATCCCACAGCAGACCAATCAAAAATGAAGTTTTAAATGGAGTGTTCGATGTTATGCAAATTGTATTTCTTTCTTTGTACCGAGGAGCGGCGCAGACGCAAATTTGTTAGATTTTTAAAGCTCGCGTTTAGAGCTTTGAGGTTGCTGTGAATTACTGGAGTTTCAACTAAGCAGAGGTTCTTCTGAGTTTGTGTTGGTAAGCCGCCACTGAAGTTGGAGTTTGTGTGGTCTTCGCCGTTCCTCAACTAACTTACTGTTTGAAAGTCAATAAGGAAGTTTCGGTCAATGTTATGACTCTGAGGTTTTTTGGGTTCTATACTGAAGTAATATCAAGTCAATTTACAGTCCACTATTTTTAACAACGGATCGTACATGTTTTTTGGTCCGTCAGCTACGGAGTCGCAGTAAATTTGGTGAGTCAGTGTGTTTTTTTATCTTTCTTATTATTAGATAATGGAATTTACAACGCTTAAGACTAAAAAGCGTGTAGCTAAAGCTAAGTTAAGTAAACTGAAAGAGAAAATTACAGTGACTTACGATTCTGCTGATGTTGATCAGTTAGAACTTTTTAAATCTAGATTAAATAATTTAATGACCGAACTTTCGGATATTTTTAGTAACATATTTGTAGTGTGTGAAGAGAAAGATATTGATGTATTTATAGAAGAACAAGTCATACAAGATACTGTTGATGAGTTAATTTTAATGCTAACCAGAGTTAAGAATGTTAAAGACATTAGTGTGGAAACTAAATCTTGTGAAATAGCGAGTATACGCTTACCTAAGCTAACTCTTCCTGTATTTAGTGGCAGTACTGAAGAATGGTTATAATTTTTTGATTTACTTAAAATGGTGATAGTGGATAATGACCGTTTACCAGGTGCACAAAAGCTACAATATTTAAAGGGTTCTTTAAAAGGAGATGCTTTGCGGATTGTTCAAGCTTTAACTATTTGTGACAGGAATTTCGAAATAGCGTGGCATTTATTGTGTCAAAGATTTTCACATAAGACAGAAATACTTTCATCTTTATTAAAGAAAATCTTGTATTTATCAAATTTACAATCTGAAATTCCTAGTCAGATATTAGCGTTAGTAGACACTGTAAGAGAGTGTGTATGTTCGTTTGAAAATCTAGTATTCAAAGTGGAGCAATTCGTGGATACTATTTTAATGTTAATAGTACAGTTTAAATTGGATTCTTCGACGAGAGGATGGTGGGAAAGAACATTAAAGAGTGAGGAAATACTAACGCTTAATAATCTGCTAGAGTTCTTGAAATCTCATGCCAGAACCTTGCAAGCAGGTAAAATGCAAGGTGTTAAAAAACAAGTTACAAAAGACAAATTAACTTCATTGGCTTCAGAGATTCGTGCGCAGTGTATGTATTGTAAAGCCGGTCATTCAGTTTTTAAATGTAATAAGTTTTTAAATCTGAATGTTCAGGAACACGTTAATTTTGTCGAGAGAAATAATGTTTGTTTTAATTGTTTGGTTTCAAATCATAAAGCTTTCGAGTGTAGAAGTACACATAAATGTAAAAAGTCCTTAAAAAATCATCACACACTACTGCATTTCGAAAGAGTTCAAAATGAACCAAAGGTACGTAAAGGAGTTACGAACAGTTCGAATGAATTATCAGTGACGGTTAAGCCATTTTTCCCTGGGCCAGAACCTCGCGCTCAATCAGCTGGGTCAGGGGAGAATATCGCAAGTTCTAGTCCAGTAATTAAATCTTGTGTTTCAGACTTTAATTTTCAGAGTGAAGTTTTATTATGTACGGCTGTTATTAAAGTGTTAGATTCATCGGGTGAATACCAATTGTGTAGAGCCCTCCTTGACCCTGGCAGTCAAGCAAGCCTGATTTCAGAAGATTGTGTACAAAGGCTAGGTTTAGCAAGAAGAAATGCCAAAGTTTTTATTTCATGTTTAGGGTCTTTGGATACGAAAACTAATGGAATTACGGAAATAAACTTCGTTCCGCATTTTCCAGCAAAAGCGCCATTTAAAACACCAGTATTTATCATCAATAGAATTATTGGAACTTTGCCGCATTTTACATTGGATAAGAAGTACGTTGAGGAATATAATGATTTAATGTTAGCAGATCCAACATTTTACAAAAGTGGGCCTGTTGATATACTTTTAGGCGTAGATATTGCCTTACCTCTTTTAAAGGGAGAAATAATTAAATGCGAAGAAGGTAAACCGGTAGCTTCTTGTTCTGAACTAGGATGGATTATTTCAGGTAGTGTGAATAATTCAACAGAAATTAATCCTACTATCTATGTTAATAATATACAAGTGGAAACTGATCAGATGCTGTCTGACTTTTTGGAAATTGGATGCTGTACCTACGTTTGACATGCTTACTAAATCGGAGAGAGCATGTGAAGATTATTTCAGATCTACATATACGAGAGAGGAAAGTGGGTTATATACTGTGAAATTACCGTTTCACTCTCCGCCTTCTCAGCTTGGAGATTCCAGACAATTAGCTATGCGTAGATTCCAATCTTTAGAAAATTCACTTCTAAAAAGGCCTCAGATATATGAACAGTATAAGGATTTCATGAGGGAATACCTTGAGCTGAGACATATGGAGGGTATGCCTGAGGGAGAGATTCTTATTGACTCTACGTATTACTTGCCTCATCATGCCGTATTAAAGGAATCAAGTACTACGACTAAACTGAGAGTTGTTTTCGATGCTTCAGCTAAAACGACATCGGGTCTTTCATTGAATGATATTTTGATGGTTGGGCCAAAAGTTCAGCAAGTGCTGTTTCCAATTCTTCTACGATTTAGAACTCACAAAATTGCAGTATGTGCCGATGTAGAGAAAATGTTCAGACAAATTCGTGGCCACCCAGAAGATGCAAATTGGCAACGAATACTTTGGAGGGACAGTCCTAGTGAGCCCATGAGATTTCATTTTTCGGTATGCATAAGTGATAAAAAGTTTACTAAGAGGACTATTTTATCAGAGGTAGCCAAAATCTTTGATCCAATGGGATGGTTAGCGCCAACAATAATATACGCGAAAATATTATTACAAGAGTTATGGAACTTACAGCTGGGTTGGGATGAACTCGTTGATAAGTAGAAAATGGAAACGTTTCTATCTAGAATTACCCTTACTTTCAAGCTTACAATTTCCGAGGTATGTCTTGAGTCCGAAGGCAGTAGTTATAGAAATCTATGCTTTCTGCGACGCTTCAGAAAAGGCTTATTGTGCGGTCATCTATCTCCGAACAATCAACCTTGATTCGTCAGTCAAAGTCAGCCTTCTTACATCGAAAACCAGAGTAGCACCCTTAAAAACCCAGTTTCTTCCGAGACTAGAGTTGTGTGCTGTGTTACTTTTAACCAACCTCTTACATGCAGTATTATCCGGCATAGAACTGCCTATTAACAATATTTAGGCATGGACCGACTCGCGGGTTACATTGGCATGGGTCTCGTCCGAACCTGGCCGTTGGCTACCTTTTGTGGCAAATCAAGTTGCAAAAATCCAAGAAGCCGTTCCAGGTATTCAATGGAATTATGTTGCTGGGAAAGAAAATCCTGCAGACTGTGGGACCAGAGGTTTTATTCCATCAGAATTCCTACGATGTGAGTTATGGATGAAGGGACCGCAGTGGTTAAACGAATCCCTAATTCATGTACAGCAAAATTCAAGTGTAGAATTAGAGGGTGAAGTTATGTGGAAGGAATTGGAAAAGAGTTTCAGTTCAAATGTTTCCAAATTTGAAGAGCCTAGTGTGTTTTCAAGATTTTCATCATGGTTAAAGTTATGTCGAGTGTTAGCGTGGTGTTTAAGATTCAGAAATAATTGTAGTAAGTTACCTACAGAGCATATAAAGGGTTATTTATCTACTGAAGAATTCTGTGAAGTTACTTCTATGATTGTTAGGATTGTGCAAAGAGCCGAATTTCCAGAAGAATTATTCTGTTTAGAATCTGGTAAACCCTTGAAGACATCAAGTAAATTACTGCCTTTAAGTCCTTTCTTGGATTCCGCGGAAGTAATGCGTGTAGGCGGAAGGCTCAGAAACTCTACAGTTTCAAATAATCAGAAACATCCTATGATTTTACCTAAGAATCACAATATTACGCGTTTAATTATTAAGCATTATCATGACACGTATCTTCAAGCAGGTATATAGCTACTCACTTCTGTCATACGACATAGATTTTGGATTGTGAATGCTAGAGATATTATAAGAAAGTGTATAAACCAATGTGTTATCTGCCGTAGAGTTAGAGAGCAAACTGCAACTCAGCTAATGGCAGATTTACCCGCTTCAAGAGTTACTCAAAGTAGAGCTTTTTCTCGTGTAGGGATTGATTTTAGCAGGACCATTTAATGTTAAATATCGTCCTGGTAGAGGAGTCAAAATCTTTAAGTGTTACGTATGTCTATTTATTTGTTTTACTACAAGAGCAATACACTTAGAATTAGTTAGAGATCTTTCAACAAAGTCATTCCTCGCGACACTTAAGCGGTTTATAGCTCGTAGAGGCAAACCGTGTGAAATTCACAGTGATTGTGCAACGAATTTTATAGGAGCTAATAAAGACTTAAGGAAAGCCTTTTCTACTGTTCAACGTGATGAACAGCTACAGGGTTATATTTCTTCAGAAGATATTAAATGGTTATTTAATCCTCCCTCTGCCCCTCATTTTGGAGGGCTTTGAGAAGCGGGTATCAAGGTCTATGAAACATCACTTAAAAAGATGTTTAGGAACACTTATTTTAACATACGAGGAATTTTTGACATTAATAACCCAAATTGAATCCTGTCTTAATTCTAGGCCTTTGGTACCAGCTTCAAGTGATTGTAGCGACTTGGAGGCGATAACACCAGGACACTTTTTAACCGGAGCGGCTTTAAGCGCTATTCCAGAATCTAACCAAATTCAAGAAACCATGAGCTGCAGTGACCATTGGAGGAACGTACAAAGGTTATTTCAACATTTCTGGAATCGATGGAGCAGTGAGTATTTATCTAGATTGCAGCAGAGACCCAAGTGGTGCACGTTACAACAAGATCTGAAGATTGGAGATATGGTCTTATTAAGAACGAAAATCTACCTCCGCTACGTTGGAAATTAGGTAGAATTATTAAAGTGTATCCTGGTCTGGATGAGAAAGTTCGAGTGGTGAGTTTACGCACGTCTAACGGTGAAATAAAACGACCTATAGCAAAGCTATGCGCTTCGCCATTTAATTCCTGATTTAGAGACTTTAATTTTTATTTTTCAGGTTTATGCAGTTCAACAGTTTAAATTTATTGTTTGAACCCCCTTGGGACTTCAAGGCTGGGGGTATGTTCGATGTTATGCAAATTGTATTTCTTTCTTTGTACCGAGGAGCGGCGCAGACGCAAATTTGTTAGGTTTTTAAAGCTCGCGTTTAGAGCTTTGAGGTTGCTGTGAATTACTGGAGTTTCAACTAAGCAGAGGTTCTTCTGAGTTTGTGTTGGTAAGCCGCCACTGAAGTCGGTGTTTGTGTGCTCTTCGCCGTTCCTCAACTAACTTACTGTTTGAAAGTCAATAAAGAAGTTTCGGTCAACGTTAGCAGGCTAATGAAATTTTTCATTTTAACCAAAGCCAGGCATTGTAGAAATAAAATAGGACATATATACACTTAATATTTCTAATTATTATTAGAAATACACACATGCAAATCCTATTTCTAAATGCACACTAAGAAAATTGCATTATACGGTTCAAATAAACTAAAAAAATTGCTTACTATTTTATTGAAAAAAATCTTTAATGGATACTTGTTTTAATATCAGTTTATTACCTTCCATAATTTTTTTCAATTTTTTTTTGCACCATTGCAAAATCTTTGTAGCCTATTTTTTACAAGAAAATTAGAAATCTTTTAACAATATTTATTGCAGTTACTGCATCTTTATACATTGGCACCTGATCCAGTTCATCATCACTTTTATCAGCACACTCTGGACAGCTTGAATTTTTTATTTCGGAAACAATATGCACCACTGAAATTTCTCCAGAGTTCACGATTACTTCAGCGTCCATGAATACATATTCATTCAAATCAAATTTGAAATTCCATTTTATAATTCACAGCCCAAGTCAGATAAAGGGATATCATCTTCACTCTCACTCTCTTTGAACAATTTACTTTGAAAGCTGCTGAAGAAACTGGCTATAGTTTTGGTGGAAATCATGCTCCAACTTTTCGCTCTGTAGAAAATTGTATTAAGCACAACAATGAAAGAGGAGGATTTGCCATGAAAAGCAGTTATACAATCCCTCATAAGAAGTTGTCTATAGTTTAATTTAAAATTATGAATAACCCCTTACTCCATAGGTTGCAATAAGCTAGTCACATTTGATGGTAGATAGACCTTACCATCAGATGTTACAGTTAGCATCATTAGCTAACTGGCAAAATTTTTAAATCCTTAAAACATCAGGAGGGGGGATTTTCCTATAATTATAGCTTTCAACTCCAATTGCCATCCATGTTGGATCACATCAAACCAGTCTTTCTTTACTCTTTTTCCACCAGTGAACTTTTTCTTCTTAAAAAAGTTTGATTGGGCAAGATTTTGTAAAACAATTCACATTAAAAATATCATTTTGACCATTTTGTTCGAATACTTCTTCTGTCACTGTGTTTGTACAAATGAAAGTTGTTTTCAACATGGCAAAAGAATAATTAAGCAAGATATTCCTCAATATATTTGAGAAATTATGCATGTAACAATTTAATCTATGCCAGGTATATTGTGTCAGTAAACTGCAATGTAACAGATACAAAGTAACTTCCAGTAAAATTGCACTAAATGTGATTTCAGTAACATCAAGCCTTTGCCAATACATCAACCAGAAGCCATTATTTCCTAGTGCTTGATCCTATAATTTCCTAGTGCTTGATCGTCAGGTTCCTGAAGAATGTTTGTATAGTAGGTCATAATCCTCCTCTGGGAGTTGAAGGATAAAAGCAACAGGCATGCAAACCTTATGATTAGCTTGCATTGCTTTAAGATATTTGAAGTGTTAATAGCCACAGAAGATAAATTTATTTTGCATGTGAATACTGAATGAAATAGTGGTTCCATCAGATAAAAGTTACATCAGAAAAATTCATAATAGAATATTTTTATATGCTTGGTTTAAATTTTTTTTAAATTTATCCTGCAAAATAATTATTTCATTAAAAAAAAATAGCAACTCAAATACAGTAAGTAAATAAGTCATTTCTCTTAACATTGTTAGACTATTTCATTAATTGTTATAATTTGCAGTTTTAGGATTTTTTTTAAAAATTTCAGTGATAATACTTTAAATGATGTAACTTATTAATTACATGACATTCTTTCAGCTATGTAATTTATATTTCCTCTACTCATTTCGCTTTTGGGGATAAAATTTTTAATTTGCTATCAACAGGTACTGCACTTGTTTGCGCATATCTTTCATATACCATATTTCCCTCCCCCCTTTTTAACTAATTTTATCGTCCAGAAATTGAGAGGGAAAAATTTATGAGTAATTTAATTTCTAAAGAATGTGGTTACTGTAAAAACTTAAAAAATGGAAAGTAGTCATAGATAACTACTGCTAAGTATCACAATAATTATTTAGTTAAAAGAAATCGACATGCACAGTAATATTAACATTACAATATCTAATGGACATTGAGTAGACATCTGGCCTATTTATTCTAGGCAGATAGCCCTTGAATGCATTGTATAATCAATTAATCAAACAAATCTAAGCCAACAGGATTAGGGTTGACCCCCGGAAGGGGTGATGAAATTTTAAAGGGGGTCAATGATAATCAAGATGTCGATAGCCTCTACTATGACTGACAATTGATCGGCATAATCAAGATCACATTGATTACAAAAATTTATTAATAAAAATGCATAGTTAATTGTTTATTGATATAAATTATATCCTGTAAGATATCACATAAAATAAATATAACAGAAAAAATACACTAAAAAATTTTAATTTTATTTTGCTTCCAAAATCTTAAAAATTTGAATGTGCCACCATAGCTCACAGAACCGCTGAACTGCGATATAGCTGATCTTGATATGATACAAGAACAGCTGATTGCTCTGAAGAAGAATGATAAAGTACAAATCTTATTAGAAACACATGGATACACTATATTTTGGAATTTATCATCCAAGCAAAATAGCCCAAAATAAAAGTTATTACTGAACCAACATTATTGATCTTTTCCTCTTCTTACCTAGTAGATGCAGTCTTTAGTTAAATCAGTAATATGGGAAACAAGAAAAAGGTTCAATATTTTTGAATGAGGTGATTTAAGAATTAAGCAATTTTATGCCAAATATTAATACTTGCATCAATAACATCAAGTGCAACCATCACATTAATTAAAACCGAATTTTTATGCAGTTAGAATGGATTTCATTCTGAAAATTTTATATTTGCAAAACCAAATAATAATACAAAAAAGTGAAAAAAGATAAATCTAATAAACCATTTTTTTCAAAATGTTTTATATATATTTTTAGTGTAATCATTATTTTTAAGTTATTTATGTGCAATTATTTGTATTATGATTGCACTGTATGCTGAATATACAGAGAAAAGCTTAAGAAGATCGATGAAGAAACTTTTTAAAAGGGGTCAATTCAAGAAAATGGTTGGAAATCCCTATTCTAAAGCAAAGGTGAGTCAGAATTTTTCTGGAGCCTTTACACAAAATATTTCTAACTTGTTTAGATATTCAGCATCAATAAATATGCTGTGAAACAAATGGAAAGCAGCATCCAGTAAAATATTTGGACTAAATGTAGTGATTTTAGCATAAATCAACTTTGGTGCAAAAGATGTTTGCATTAAATCACATGTGAATACAATTTTAATGTTTTATCATGTGGGTCGAACTTACCTTCTAAATATACTTCACGTTTAAACATACCAGCTGCTAAGGGCACACTGGAAGGGAAAAAAAAGAAAAAAATGCAAAGAATTCAAATATTCTACCAAATACTTCAAGATTCATTATAAATTCTATAGAACTTTCATATTTTTGAAAAAGTACTGACGTTTTGTAGTAAGAAACACCTAAAATTTGTTATTATACATACTTGTCCCTTCCTGGCTTCAGAGTGACATTAAAAACACCAAAAACAGGTTTGTGATCAGAAGTCAGTATACTTGATACTGCATTGTAATGAACACAATAGATCGATGACTTTTCTCTGCACCGGTATAAAATGCGGTCCTAAAGGATTTAAAAGATTCCATTAAATGTACCAAATTTCAATATTAAAGATCAGATAAATAAACTAATTACCTTTTATGGGGTGTTCAAAACATTGATTTAAGACTTTTCCTTAAATATCGATTATAATTTCCTTAAATATTGACATTATTCTCTTCCAATTATAAAAATTCATCTCAGTACTGTAATCAAAAAGTTCTACAAATATAAAATCTGATTTTTTTTACTGTAATCTTTGCATGGCAAAAATCCTAAATCTTTTCTAAAAGACAAAATGCACCAAATAATTTTTTCTACAAAGATATACACATCAACATGATACTTCCAACGTGAAAACATACTGTTACGAAGTTTTTATATATGTAAATAATATTATTGAAATTATTTGTGAAATTGTAATATTTTTTGTATAATGTAACATGAAATGCTTGAGACAAATCTCAGCCAGAAAAATAAAAATACAGGGCCAAGTCTATTTAACATTGAGGTAAATGGTTATCTTGCTAAATTCTTCAGATATCACCAAGCTGGCTATGGTTTTGGTGACTATTTGGGGATATTTGGGTCTGGTTACTGTATAACTGTGATTCATATTGTAATTAAATAACTGTAATTGATCCCTATATGTGACTGTAACCATATACGGCCCTTATATGCAACTTTAACCGTATATGACTTTCAGCAATTCGAGAAATGGAAGGCATTGGAGATTATAGTAGCATACAGCTGCTGATGCCAACACAATATTTATTGAAAGCTCCAGCAGTCTCTGTTTATAGTAACCAGCCTGTCTACCATTCTAGACCTTTATTAGAATAACTGCCATTCAAAAGTATCATCTGTGTGTATTACACAGCTGGCCATTAAAACTGCAACACCATGAAGAAAAGCAAATACAAAAAGATATTTATTGCACATAAACAGTACGGCATGAAGACAAAATGATTAAATTTGTAAGCATTTTGGAGGTTTACAGGGGTGTGTGAAATTAGTAGAAACAGCTGCCACCCCTGGTAGCTAAAACAGCCCTTACCTCATTAGGCATGGAGTCAAACTGGGCTTGGATGACAGAGATGGGCAACTCATTCCATGCTGCTTCAAGTCTATGTCACACTTCATCAACTGTATTAGCTGGAGAAGGGTGGCGGGTCAGTCTCTCAGCAACCCATGACCAGATGTTTTCAATGGGTGGCAGATCTGGAGACCATGCAGGCCAGGGCAGCAACTGAATACCATGTGTATTGAATAAGGTCAGGACACGACGTGCAACATGTGGTCTTGCATTATCTTGTTAGAACATGGCATTTGGGGGCCTCGAATATAGGACACAACCACTGGACGTAAGATGTCAGAAATGTTCCCATCTGCATTCAAATTACCATTGATTCAAACTAGAGATGTGCGTGTCATGTACCCAATGGCCGCCCAAAACATCACACCGGTGCAAGGCCCCTATGCTGATATCGAATACAAGCAGGCGACGTGTGGTCTCCTCAGACACATATACGGCCACCAGAATACTGCACTTAGAACTGGAACTCATTTAAATATCCAACATTGTGACACTTCTGTACCCAGCTTTGCCATTTGGCACACCAGAATCCCCATCTCTCTTTATGCTGCATTGTCAAGGAAAGACAAAGTAATGGTCACCCTGCTGATAGTCCACACTGCTGCAAACATCGACGCACCTTACGAGCTGACATTGGGTGTGCTGCAAACATGCCCACTTCCTGACTAATGGTCCATGATGTGGTTGTATGGCTTTGCAGAGCTGAGCTCAACATGTCTGTCCTCTCATCTGACAATATGCGAGTCCTCTCTGGCATTAGCCATGGGAGGGTACTGAGATCCTGCATGCCTGTATGACCCTCAGCAACCCATTGATTCTATATTCGCATGACTGTGGGTGGATGACAACCAGTGCAAGAGGCGATATCACAGAACTATAATCCGCACTCTCAACAGGCAACAATCCTGCCTCTATGGAATTCCAACACTTGCTGGTAAGCATTTATTCTTATTATTAGAGGCATAACACGATATTCTGACCAAACAAACAAAACCTTACAAACCTTACTAAGCACTTTCAGAATGAGAAATCCACTACACAACTTTTCCTTTATGAAGTGCTTCAGATATCGTTTCTCCTTCCTGTGTTGTCTACATGCGCTGAAATACTAATCATCTGCATATCCCAACTTCTTCTTCCTTTCGTGCGATTTTGACGTTCGTCAGATCATTCCATCCTGGTGCTGCAATTTTAATGGACAGTAGTGTATATAATAATGGACAGTATGTAAGTTTTCCATGTAATTTTCAGTGTGAGAAATTTATATAAATTTTGCACAATATCAAGGTGCCTAAATTGATAAAAAATTTACCTAAATACATTAAGTACAGAAACTGCTCTTTCTTTTAAAAGCGTGTGTGTGGAGGCTAGCCTTTCATTATAAGAACAGAAGTCTTAGACATAGACATTAAAGAAAAATAAAGTACATAAACATCAAATCTTTATCACACATTTGAGAAATCATTTCCTTTAAAACTGTTATTTAGAACGATAAATCCTCAATTTTTATGTAATTATATAGATTATCTCAAAAATAATGAAAATTGTAGAATATTCAAACATATCTCACAGTATAAGATGGCACTCTTTGTTTTGTAGAATCAAATCTACTTGTTCCAACATCAAATTTGTAAGAAGGATTAAAATTGACTATGCCTTCCTTAAAACCATGGAATGCAGAACCTATAAATATGAGAACAAAGTGTAATTAAATTAAAAAAAATAATAATGTTAAAAGAAATCACATAAAAAAGAAAAATGATTTTTCACTTTTACTAGATTAGCTTTCATAGTATCATGAAATTTATTAACTCCCATTAAAAAGAAGAAGACCTGAATTTTGCAATATAATAACTTTAATATATCTGAAATAAAGCAGAATATAACAGGCATTCTCAATTATGTTTTCAGTTATATACCCTTCATTTTTGTGTTTGCAAATGCTCTCAACATAAATAAAGAGACCATTCTTCCAAAGTTTTAATATATTAATTATAGTTTATAGCTTTATTATAAAGTTTAAAAAAACTTTTAAAAATAAGTACATGTATAAAAAATATAAAAAGGGCAGTAAATAACCTTGGAACATTTCTCAGTTTACAAGCATCATGATAAGGTACATAAATTGCTTGCATAAATAAAAATTTTAGTTACTTAACAATAGATTTAAAAAGAAGAATTCCAATTACTATTTATGCCATTTTCCAATCTCAGCCCAGCAACAAATTCTATTTTGAGTAGCAATTCTATAAGATTTATTTTTAATGAATAAGTTAACTCTTACATTTAAAAATAATTAGCTCTTACATCATTTACTTATAAATTAAAATTTTTGAATATTATATTTGCAAACATTTTTTTTCAGTATATTGAAAATTTTAAAATCTTGAAGCAGTTTCTTTTTCAAAAATGATAAACTGAGATAAAAAATATAAAAATTCATATTTTAGTAGTATATTATGCATGATGCTTTTTTTTTTTTTTTTTTTTTTTTTTTTTGTTCATTTATTTACTTATTTTTTCCTACATCTTATTTTTATTTACTTTACAAAGTTCAAACTGCTTAATAGTTACAACAAATGCTATGTACAAAAATTAATCCATGAATACTGAACACCTAGAAAAACAATATTTTAAAATCTTTATAGTGGAAAATTTTTAACACTAATTAAGAGAGATTCTATGAAGCTATTTTTGGCTCTGTTTTTCAAAATTTCAATAGTCAAAATAATTATAAAGTGATTAGTTAATAACCTGTAACAGAGTATTTAAAGCATAGTGAATGCAGCAGCCCCTTGAGTTACACAAGCAATGTATTTCATAGCTTGAATTTTAAGCAGTCAAATTTATAAATTGTTTAAATATAATTTCTTGAAAAATTGCAATATTTATTATTATACATATTATTACTGTATATATATATGATTATGATGTATTATAATTTATTTACATATATGTATGTGTAAGTATTATTTTATACGTGAAATGTGGTGGAATTTATTTGATTATCATTTATAAAATTATGAGAAAATATAAAAGGGTATTAAAAAAATTGAAAAAACTATTTCAAAATTTAAGTCTTGTGCCTGTTAATTTGGCTCTATAATGGGAAAGTTAGTCTGTAGACACATGGTTGTCTCTGAAGGAATGCTACTGTCTTCTATCTCTTTCAGATGAATGCTTTTTAGACTGCTCTTGATATTGAATGCTGAGAGTAGAAGGTTATCCAAATTTGTATCTTGAAGTTGATGGATGCAGCATTTCACAAACTTATCTAAAGCAGATTGTGTATTCACATACCTTTTTGTCACTGTAGATAACAGCAAGACCTATGAGAATTTATATGGCTGCTACCATTCTTGAACTGCTCAGCGTTTTGATCCAACTACACTAATTTTGCTAGTGTTTATCAAATGAAAAGGCTTAGCTAGTTTCTTTGTAGCAAATTTTTTAATGTCTGGAATCGATGGTTTAATCAGCATATTATTTTTAGTTATTTTAAAGGAAAATAAAGAACACTAGCAGTGATAAACAAATAACTAAAGTACCATGCAAATATCATTGAAACCAAGAATTATAGGTCAAGAAAAGGTGGAATTATTTACACAGTGCTTATTTTTAGTTGGTAGTTTTTCGTTTTAATGCTTTTGTGCGCTTATAAAGGATCTTTCCATAAGAATGATATCGTTTTTAAATTTAAAAAAAAATATTTCAAATACTATTTTTATATTATTTTTAAGTGCAAATTAAGGCATTAGGCTTTGAATAAAATGTAATTTAAGTGTCAACCTTTACTTAGTGCACAACACCGAATTCAATTATAATCCAATTTTCGATGACTGTATGCAACAACTCATGCCTAATGCAGTGTTCAATGTTTATTCTTAATGCTTCAATTGTTCATGGTTTGTTAGCAGTGACCATTGATTTCAATAGTAGTAATGTAAAAGAATTAAATCTTAAATTCTGAAAGGCTAATTCATGGATGGCTAACCTGCAGCATGCAAGCCACAGTGTGACATGGCAGATATTTAACAGTGACATATGAAGACTTACTGAAAATTTTAAAAATTTGAAAAAAAAAATAATAATGTCGTCTTTAGGAACTTTGTCAAAATCCATAAAAACTCTACTCATATGCTAGTGAATGCACAGAAGAACCAGAAGGAGCACTGCTTGACACCAAGGATGCGGTAAAACAGCGTGGTCATGGAACAAACCAAATAAATGGTTTGAGTTGCCTTGCTATGGTTGTTCTTAAGAGAGAGCAAATGTGACACTCTGGGTGTCTCGCTCAGTTCATTTTTAACTGTGAAGCAAGCCACATTAAACGTTTTTAAAATTGTTTTTAGGTTTTGGTGTTAAGCATCGCTGTTTTAAAAATTTTATTTTCATTATGTCTATGAGTAAACTTTTGACACTGAAAAGAAAATATGAAAAGGATATTGCAATTTGTGATTTTAAACCTATCTGAAAAGAACAATTTTTGTTTACGCATCAAAATACTTTCAACCCTGCTTGTTTGATATGCAGAATTTGTGTAGCACTGTCAAAAACAAAATTTAACCTGACTGACATTTTAAATAACTGCATCTTGGTTTAAACAGCAAATATCTTGTCACATCACACTTGCAAATGAAATGTATCAATAAAATAATAATAAATAAAAAACTCTTTAGCTGGCCAACAATCTTTGTTCCAGAAGAGAAATGATGGATAGAAACTATGGTGAAGACTTCTTATGAACTTTCTCTGTTGTTAGTTCGCAAGAAAAAACCCTATTTTTAGAGGCATAGTAAAAATAGCCTTTTAATATATAAGGTATTTCTCCCGCCTTCCTAGCGTGCCTTCGCGGTCTAGTGGTTCTGCACACTGGGTCGGTATTGCAGAGGTCCGTGGTTCGATTCCCAGTGAAGGCGGTTGCTAATTTTGTATCTCTCCGGCTTCCAAAAAATCCGAATGTCTCTACACTGGTGGTCGAATTACACTGGTGTGCAAAACTTAAGCAACAGCAGGTTTTTTTGCCATAACTCCACGAGAAATCAACTGAGAGACATGAAATGCAGAAATGAAGGAGAATATTATGTATGTAAAGGATGACAAAAGCATCGGAGCTGAAAAAAGGATACAATGCATACGGTAGGGAATCAAACAAAAACAAGCTTTATTGAACACATAGTATCGTGACTCATGATTGTCTATCCAAGAGGAAGAACAACAAGCAGATGTCCTTAATATGGGATATGCCCTCCCCTCACTGCAATGGTTGCTTCGCACCATCTCCACATACTCAGAACCAGCTGGTGCAACATTTTTTGCAGTAGGAGTGCCCATTCCTCAATCAGCATCTGTTTGAGTTGTTGAGTGTTTTCCGAAGGATGTAAGCGTGCTGCAATGCATCTCCCCAAAGCATCCCACACATGTTCAATGGGATTTAAATCTGGGGAGTATGCTGGCCAATCCGTTTGAATGATATCTTCACTTTCCAGTAACCTCTCAACAGCAAGAGTCCGTTGTGGCCGTGCATTGTCATCCATAAAAATTAAGTCTGGGCCAACGGCACCTCGGAACAGATGCACATGGAGAAGGAGTACCTCCTCACAATAGCGATCCTCGGTTACAGACCCTCTGTTGAAAACATGGAGCTCAGTTCGCCCATTCAGCATAATGCCTCCCCAGACAAGAACTCTAGGACCACCATTACGGTGTCTTTCCTTGATGTTACTGGGATAAAACCGTGTCCTGACCTCTCTCCAAATCAAAACGCGTTGAGAATCACTTCTGGTACTGAACTGACTCTCATTCGCAAAGAGGACACGACTCCAATGATCAGTTGTCCAGTTTTTTTTTGCTCTCTGCACCACTGTAAACGGTGGCGTCGGTGGCCAACTTTCAACGGGAGGCAGCGTTCAGGACGACGGGTGAATAGGCCCCCTTTGTGAAGGCGTCTGGCCACAGTAAACCCCAACACTTGTTGCCCCATTGCTGTACAGAGTTGCTGAGCAATGGCACTTGCTGGCTGCTGTCGGCCTCTTTTCGCCTGCAGGACGATATATCGGTCATATCCTGCAGTTGTTGTCCTCGGGTGGCCACCACCAACCTTTCTAACAGTTGTACCTGTGGTTTGGAACACTTTCCAAGCGTGCGAAACAACACTTTTGTTGATTCCGAACTCTGCAGCTACACTGGTGACAGTACGCCCCTCCTCCAGCTTTCCGATCATTCTTCCATGTGTGAAGTCATCTAGGTGATTTTTTCTAGCCATATTTCATGAACTAACTCACTGGCACTTGTAGCAAATATGTTGAATTGCGTCTTCGTCCTTCCTTTTATTCTACTGTTGAGCTGCGCACGCCGATATCACATGTTTTGTGTCCGTTCACGTCGCCTCTGACGTTTCATTACTGATATTTGCATACGCATAATGTTTCTACTGACTTACGTGTTCATTGTACTGATCTCCAGACCTCCTTTTCTGCAATTTCATGGCTATCTGCTAAATTTTTACATTGTTGCTTAAGTTTTGCACACCAGTTTAAAAGGGTTGTGGATGATGACTCTTGACATTCAGGATTTGACGAATGGGTCCCCTAAAAACCACAGTTGCCCTTTAAAAGAGGGAGTATATAAGGTATTTCTCCTGCCTTCCTAGCGTGCCTTCGTGGTGTAGTGGTTCTGCACGCTGGGCCAGTATTCCAGAGTTTTGTGGTTCGATTCCCGGGGAAAGCGTTTGCTAATTTTTCATCTCTCCGGCTTCCAAAAAATCCTAATGTCTCTACAAATATTTGCACAAAATTTCAGTGATATAAACATTATAAGTATGGTCGATAGCTTTGCTTAGAAATACTGTCATGCATCATATAGATGGCATGGGCCAGAATGTTAGCACACAAATTGTCTCTGGCCTATAGTATCATTAACTTTGAATGAAAGCTGCAATATCACAGACCAATACACAGTTGAGCATATTTTTGTGTTACAAGAATGATAATTTTGGAATGAACTTCTTGATTTGCGCCAACTAGTTTTAAATACTATTAGAAACTCAATATAGCAGAGAGTGGTTACTTGCATGCATGAGAATAAATAATACACAACATACCTGTTGGGAGTTAGGAACATAAGTGAAGTTTTATTGGAGTGCACAGTTATAGAATATAAAAAACAGTGGCACCATCTATGGGCCAAGAACATATTTAAAGCTAACCTTTTTTACACTCCCACTTTAGGTTTAAATATCATCCTAATTAAATACAATGAGAAATTACATCAGCACACATACATATAATAAAACATTAAATTACATTGGTCTTCATTTTAAACCCATCATTTTTGCAGACATTTCATGTTTTGCACTGTTTACAATTTTTGTCAAAAAGTCTGCAATCATATTATTAGTAGTCTTATATTGTATGTCAATGTGCTGAAGTTTCACAGCTTCTCGCACGAAATGATGTTGTATATCAATATGCTTTGATCTACCATGATACACACTATTTTTGCTGAGATTAATAGCACTGTTGTTATCGCAGTATAATAATACTGGCTTTGCAGTAATAATCCCAAGTTCTTTAACAATTTTGTTGAGCCATATGGCTTCTTTAGTAGCTGCAGAAAGAGCCATATATTCGGCTTCTGTTGTACTAGTTGCAATGGTTGGTTGACGCTTACTACACCATGACACTGCACCACCTCCGATGAGGAAAACATATCCAGTGGTTGATCGTCGATCCCCAGCATCACCTCCATAGTTTGAGTCGCTGTAACCAAGGACATCAGCACTATGGTCCTTTGAAAAAGACAATGTAGCATCTGTAGTGGCTCGAAGATACCGCATGATGCGCTTGACAGCATTCCAGTGAACCCTTGCCGGATTATTGGAGAACTGGCTAAGGAAATTCACAGCATAAGTTATATCTGGCCGTGTTGCTTGAGCTGCATAAAGAAGACTCCCAATGGCAGCCTGATAAGGAACAGGTAGCTTTTGTTCCTTACTAGTTGGTATCTGCAGTTTAGATAACACTTGATTTTGGTCTAATGGTGTTTTTACACCATGATATTCATGCATATTATATTTGCAAAGCATACTCTCTACATACTGAGTTTGACTAAGGCTAATGGACCCTTTAGTTCTATCTCGTTCAATTTTAATTCCTAAGCAATAATTTGCTGGTCCCAAGTCTTTCATTTCAAATTTTTCTTTAAGTTGTTGTTTTACCCAATTTTTAAGTTCTATGTTATTACTAAAAATGAGTAAGTCATCAACATAAATAGTAACAATAACAAGATTTTTATTTTCATTTATTTTAATATAGACACACTATCAAAAGAACTTTGCCTCAGTCCCATTTCTATTAAACCCTTTTCTAACAGTTGGTACCATAGTCTACCACTCTGCTTTAAACCATCTAATGCTTTGTTTAATTTTAGGACCTTTCCCTTCAAGTTTTGCTTGTAAAATTCACTGAAACCGTCTGGAATTTTCATATAAATGTCTTCATTTAGAGTTCCCTGTACAAAAGCCATTACAGCATCCATTTGGTCAATTTCCCAATCATATATAGCTGCATAAGCTAAGGTGAGGATATTTTTAAAAACCTTAAAAATGTAATTGAAGCTGTGGAGTCATTAGGTTTTTTAGAAGCAGGAGATGTGAAAAATGTGCAGTGCCCTAGCCAGGACTTGAACCTGGATCTCTCAAATACACGGCAAGTGTGCTACCATTGCACCATGAAGGCATGCAGAAAGGAGGGAGAAAGTACCTTATAAACACTCCCCCTTTTAAAGGGCGACTGGGGATTAGGAGACCCAATAGCCAAATTATGGTGGTGATGCATTATCGTCCACCACCTTTTACTTTGGGTGCCACTGCAGAGTCATTAAGTTTTTTTTAAGTAGGAGACATGAAAAATGAGCAATGCCCTTGGCGGGACTTGAACTTGGACCTCTTGAATATGCACCGCATGTGCTACTATTACACCACAAAGGTATGCTGGAAGGAGGGAGAAAATACCTTTATAGTTCCCCTTTTGAAAGTGGATTAAGGGACCCAATGGCCAGATCCTAGTGGTGAGGAATTATCGTCCAAAACCTTTAATTTGGGCGCCACTGTAGAGTCATTAGGTTTATTTTTATTTATTTTACGGAGATGTGAAAAATGAGCAATTTCCTCCCTGGGACTCGAACCTGGATCTCTCGAATACACACTGAGTGTGCTACCATGAAGGTATGCTGGAAAGAGGTAGAAAATACCTTATATACTCCCTCTTTGGTGGTGACTAATTATTGTCCACTACCTTTTAGTTCAGGCACCACTGCAGAGTCATTAGGTTTTTCTTGATGAAGGGACTTGAAAAATGTGCAATGCCCTCCCTGGGATTCAAACCTGTACCTATCGAATGCATGCCAAGTGTGTTACCATGAAGGCATGTGCATGGAGGATTAGTTCACCATAAAGGCATGTGGGCACCATGATGGCTTGTTGAAAGGAGGGAGAAATTACCTTATAAAGCTATTATAAAGTTAAAAGCCTATAAAATTAGATATTGCTTGCACAGATCGAGCACCTTGCATAGCTAGCAAGAAAAAAGAAAGTTTTGTTGCACTGCTTGAAAATTATTTAGGAAAAAAGTTTTTAAAATATTATTGCATTATATACCAAGAAGCTCTTTGTGCCAAGGATTTAAACCTATCTTGTGTTATTGACCCTGTAGCACACTGTATCAGCAAAACATAAGCTTGAGTTTTAAATCGATGATAATTTCGTGAGCTTTTGGCGGAAGAAAAATAAGAGGATGGTGAGTTATCCTTCACTGGATTGTGCGCTGGCTTTCCAAAGGAAGTGCACTCGTGTGATTTTGAAATCTGAAATCTGCTACTCAAGAATGAAGACTGGCTAAGGGATTTAGCTTTTCTAACCGATATTATGGGGCATTTAAATAATTTAAATTTAAGATTACAGGGAAAAGATAGTATTTTTTCTACCCTAGTTAAATACATATCTTCTTCTGCAAACAAACGTTAGCATTTTTGTCTTAATTTGGAGGAAAAAGATGAACATATTTCACGTTATTGCAGAAACAACCTACCTGTAATACCTAAGTCAATAATGCTCCAAACTATGATAGCTTTAAAAATTTAATATTCATTTTGCAGGATTTATTCAGTGCTAGGTTTCATGATTTTCAACATGATAAAAAAACGCCGAAGACGGCAGTTTTCCCTGCCAATAGTACCACATGGCCATCCGGTATTCTTCAGCTAATACCTTCCCTTGACCACTGCTGCCAACAATCATGTACAGTGGATACATTCCAAGTCTTTCTGCAATAACATGTAAAGAAAATACACCTTCTCACAGTTATGCAACCTCATTCAAACTCACTATTCAACAGATAACCGCTTCTTCAGTCTTCTTAAAAGCATTCTTGATTAACAGCAACTCACTATGTCAAATCTCAATGATAAATAACACTCACGAACTTTAAAGCGCATATTTAAAGCAAACCTGATTTGCACGTTCATAGTGGCGCTACTAGTGCCAAACTTATACACCTATATGAATAGACAATATAGCACAGCTCCTTCTTGGTGTTAGGACTTTCCCCCCCCCTCCGTCAGTGTATTTTTTTAACGTCACTTATTTAAACTGCAATTAATCCAAATTATACTGAATATTGGAAATTTGTAACAACAAGCAATTTTCCAAATTTACACGATTTGGCAGTTTGATACTGTTGTACGTTTGGGTCAATGTATGTTTATGAACAAATGTTTTCTATTAAGTACATATCCCCAATAAAAATCCAAAATATCATTCAAGATCAACTGATATGCACCTATAACACCTAATTTTTGTTAGCATTTTCAAGAAATAATCCTAATACAGAGATGACTTTTCAAAAATTCAAAGGGCACATTAATTAACTAATGCTTCAAGTTATTCATTTTTATTTTATACATAACCTGACTGCCTGAACCTTTAAAAATGCTTATTAATGATATAACCTAAGTGCGTATTTTTATTACATTATTTTATTTACTTTTAATGTTATTTTTTAAATTTCCACTAATCAGACTTACGTGGGGGGGGGAAGAACCTATTTGTGTTAAAATTCCACAATCAGCCTGTAAATAAATTTTTTTCATTTTTTAGCATGTTGGAAAAGTTGAAAGTGGCGTGCATATTTCCCCCCCCCCCCAGATAAGGGCACACTTACCAAAAAAGTTGGCCACACCTGGACTAACTTATAATGTATTTTGTGAAATTATCCTTTCACAGAACTTATTTTGAATACATTGATAATGGTTTTAGGAGTGTGATATGTAACACCGTCTTGCTGAAACCCTATGTCTGTGTTGTATTTTATATATGTTGGTATGTGCTCAGTGATGATTACAAGATGTACACAAACACCGTTTATTCTACATTGCTCATCTACTGTTCTATATTACAGTTATGATTAAAGATAGTAATAGATACAGTTACATATAACATCTCACTTTTTTTATAAAAAATAATAATAGTAGTAAAATTAAACATATTCTTTTAAATAATAAGGTTGCTTAACAGTCCTACCATATCGAGTAACGTAGGAAAATTTGATGATACTATACCTCTTTCACTATTTGATGACACAACACTTCTGTTAGGTTTTGAAGGACTTACAGGCACATCTAAATTTGTAGTGCTCCTACTATTTTCATGTATCTCGGGTTCATCTATAACTTCATTCTCATAGTTGTTTTGTATTGCAAATACTTTCTGATTATTTCCTTTAAGAAGGTCTCTTCTGTTCCTTTCTACAGTTCTTCCATCTGTTCTTATAATCCTATATGAACGTGGTCTTTCTGCTTCTTCTATAATTTTCCCTCTTTCATTTAGTTTTTTCCCTTTCTCTTTTATGTAAACATGATCTCCTGTTTTCAGTGGTTTTAACGGTCTTGCATTTTAATACTCCTAAATAACCATAATGAATTCTGCTTAACATATCTTTTCGTAAACTTCTTGGTACAACAACACAGGAATTTTTAAATATTAATCCATTAGTTCTTCTCTAAAGTTAAAATATGGTTTTGCCAATTCTGGAACCATACATTTTTCATCTGGCCATCCAGTTTTAATTATTTTTTTTAAAACTTGTAGTTCTTCATCTTTTTCTGTTTCCAGTTGAAAAACTTCCATTTTACCATTAGACATTGGTATACATTCTACAACCAATCCAACATGAGCTTCTATGTCTCCTTCAAAGAAATCAGATCCTTTATCAGTGAATGATCTTGATAATGCATCCGCTATAAAAAGTTCTTTTCCTGGTTTATATTTTATCTCAAACTGATATGGCTGTAATCTTATACGCATTCTTTGTAATCTTACAGTGCATTTATTTAATGGCTTTTTGAAAATTGATTCCAGTGGTTTATGGTCACTTTCCATAGTAATATATTTTCCAAATATATACTGGTGAAATTTCTCACACGCAAATACAACAGCTAAAGTTCCCTTTTCAATTTGAGCATAATTCTTCTGTGTATCTGTTAATGCCTTGGATGCATATGCTACTGGTAAATTATTCTGGAGTAAGACTGCTCCTAGTCCTTCTTGAGATGCATCTACAGATAAAAGTACTGGCATCTTTATATCATAATACTGTAAAACTGGTTTCTTTACTAAGACACCATTTAGTCTTCTAAATGCTTTTTCATGTGTTGCATTCCAGTTCCAGATAACTTGTTTTTTCAAAAAATCTCTTAAACATGATGTCAATTCCGATACATTAGGTATAAATCTAGAAACATATGTAATCATTCCTAGGAAAGTTTCTAATTCTTTCACATTTTTTGGTGGTTTTATATCTAGAATTGCCTTAATTTTGTCTTCATCTGGTTTTAAACCATCTTTAGAAAATATATGTCCCATATATTTCACTTCATTCAGCCCAAATTAACATTTATTTAAATTAAATTTAACATTCTTTTCTCTGGCTCTGTCCAACAACTTCTTTAATCTTAAATCATGTTCTTTTTTATCTTTAACCCAAACTAATAAGTCATCTATATATATTTGAACTGCTTTTAAATCACTAAAAATTTCAGAAAAACTTCTGGTGATGAACTCAGTCCATATGACAATCTCAAAAAACAATATCTACCAAACGGAGTGTTAAATGTAGTAAATTCACAACTTGAATCTGACAGTTTAATTTGCCAAAATGCTTTTTTTGCATCTAAAATACTAAAGACCTTTGCATTTGTCATTTGTGATGAAATTTCTTCAAAGGTTGGTATGTGATAATGTTCTCTCAGTATATTTTGGTTAAGGTGCTGAGGATTTAAACACACTCTTAAATTACCATCCTTTTTCCTTACTACCATTAATGAATTCACGAATTCTGTTGGTTGGTTAACTTTCTTTATAATACCATTTTTTTCCCATTCTTGCTAATTCCTTTTTTAATGGATTTAATAAGCTAAGTGGAATTTTCCTACAGAGTTCTATTTTACCAACAGCTCCTGGTTTTAATTTAATATGATATGTATATCCAGTTAAATTCCCAGTTCCTTTAAACAAATCTTGATATCCTTTTAAAGATTCTGGTAACTTTTCATTGGAATCAGGATTTACTGTACAAATCCTTCGTATTAAGGTTTAATTTTTGCAATGTACCCAACTTAACAAATAAATATTTAGATATGTTTACTTTTAGTTTTTCAAACCATTCGGTTTTATTTTTAGAAAATGGACTTGTATCTTCTACTGACCCTAAAATATATTCATTACCATTATTATGTAACTCATGCTCTAAATTAATATTATTAAATAAATAAATTCTGTACAACATTAACATTTTTATAAGTGCACATTTTAGAAAAGTGATTTTTCTTTTTACAGTACAAGCAAATCTTATTATAAGCAGAACAGTTGTATAACTTATGAAAAATTCCACATTTTCTACATGGTTTGGGATTATTGTACTTATTTCCTGGATAGTTTGAAGAAGATTTAGTACTTTGCTGCTTTTGTTTTACATGATAGTCTTTCTTACAAGGCTGACTTTTTTTCCTCTGAAGGTGGAAATTTATTATTTAGCTTATTTATTATTAGCTTCTATTTTATTTTCTTCAGTTAAAGTTTTCAGCTTAAGTTCTGCTAATTCAGAAGCTTTACACATTCTAATGCATTTCTCCAATGTTAACTGATCTTCCCTTAATAATCTATCTTTGAGATTTTTATTTAGAATTCCACTTACTGTTCTATCTTTTAATTCTGCAAATCCACAGTTGCTACTTAATTTCTTTAAATCGGTTAAAAAATCATAAAACAATTCACCTACGTGTTGTGTTGGACAAAAAAATATATTTCTATCAACACTTTCGTTTGCTTTCGGTATGCAAAAATTTTCGAAAGCTTTAATTACTTTGTCAACATCCTTCTTATCTTCTTCACTTAAATTAAAAGTATTAAATTTTTCAAGTGCTTCTTCACCAATAATGTGCAATAAAATAGCTACTTTAATTTCAGGTGATTTAGTAATACCACCAGACGCTAACATATAAATTTGGAATTTTTGTTTCCACTTCTTCCAATTTTCGCTTAAATTAACTTCAAAATTTAGATTACTTGGTAGCTTTAATCTATCCATATTTAATTTACGACTTTAAATAGCTTATATATATGTATTTTTAGCCACTTCCAATAAAAATAAAAAACACACTTACCAGGGATATAAGTTTCGATTTCACAGGAAACAACTTTCCATCATGTTTTTGTTTAGAATTTCTTTACCCTTTTAAACATATGATCATATTCGGGCAGCTGGACTTTTTGAGGCAGGGCAAAATGTCACTCCAGTCACCACAGCAACAAATGTATCGAAAATGTTATCTTGCATCAAGTAAGGCTGCAGATGATAGAAGTGGTGTGTGAAAGTATGCTGGAGGCCATAAGAGGATCACTACACCTTCAAAGACAGAAATATCAACCTAGGGGGTTGAAAACAAACAGAAATGCTACTCTTCTCCAGATAATTACAGACCTTGCCAATGCTACCGCCACTCACGTATCTGCCCGAACAATTTCTTGATGATTAAATAAATGCTGATTGCCTGCATGAAAATAATGCATGAAAGCCTGTTGCACACTCGGACATTATTTCTATCACTGGAAAAGATTACATTAATGGAAGAAGTGCTTTTGTTTGTGTCAGAGTTGTCAGCACCCACAGTTGTATTCTCTGACAAATCCAGTTTCACCATCAGCATCAATTCTGGACACCAGCTAATGTGTAAAAAGAGGGAAACTTATTACTATCACCAAAACGTTTACAAAACTGATTGCTATGGCCATGGAGTAATTGTGTAGTGACAAAATTCTACAATTTTTATGGAGGTACAATGACATCGCAGGATAGAAAGAAGCGAGTGTGATACCAAAATTTCATGACTAGTGTAATCTCGCGGCATTAACTGTGCAAATTTGCCTTAGTTTTGACACAAAACAATCCAGGATTTACGTCTGAGAGTCTTCCACCCTTCTTTTCCTATCACCAAGCACTCAAAAGGATTTTCAGCTCTCCGGGTATTTGAAATGCGTCCATGTCACTTAGACACTTACCAAAAATCTAGGCATTCATAGGATTTGAGCCCAGGGACAATCAGTATTGCAACTAGCATCACTAAAAACTATACCAACCACACCAAAACTGTGGGTTGTGAGCTGGTGCAGCTCTCAAGCTCCTTAACTATGGCTCAAATGTAATATGCTGCTTTTGGCCTCAATGTGACTCCATTGTAGTCAACAGTATTTTACTTTTAAAAGCAATTGTATTTTGAAACAAAAATCTTGCAATGATATGCTTCTTTAACAACCAATCATTTAATTTCTCAAATTACATTATACATGTTCATATTTTGTAAAAAATATTTCTGCAGAACATCAGTGAAATTAATCTTTCTGAAGATTTGAGCTTAACTTTGAAAAAGTTATTAGGTTAGGATTCAAAATATCTGACTAATGAAAAATGCACTAAGATTTTGGAAATTTGCTGCATTTGAGGATTAAAATGCTTTACCCTTAAAAAAATTAATTAATTAAAAACCAATAAATAAAAAACTGAAAGCTTTCAGATTTTACATTATGCCTAAAGGGCTTTTTTTTAATGCATTGTGGGTTACCTTTATTTATTAAATAACATGTTCACACTTAACCATACACACTTAAACCATAAAATTCAGTTCAACAGGAATATCGCAAAATAATTTTAAAATGAGCATATCTTTAGAATTTCCGATACACAGTCTTGCGCACTGGAGATAATTTTTTTCCATATAGTGTTGCCATTGCTCCTTTGAAATTGTTGAATTTGTTAATCAAAAATTCGTTAAAGTAGATAATAAAACAAATTCCAAATTTGGACTTCCAGATGCCCATATTTGGGTGAAAAAGTATGTTATTCAAAATTTGATGGCTCTAGGTACCGTTGTTTTATCACAATTTGAGAAACATATACAGTCAAAAGTCGTTAATTCGAACACCCATAATCTGGACCTCAAAGCTATAAACTTTCTGTGCATGCATCATGTTGACGCATGCACATAGGCGTTTATGCGTGCGCGTAAGACCTTAAAGGCCCGTCCCCACGAGTACGCTCGAAACGTAGCTGACGAATGTGCTTTTACGTTACCAGCGTAAAAGCGTCCAAACGAGTACGCTAGCGAAGAGTGTGTTTAACCAATAGAATTATTTTGCGCGAAAATCACATGATGCTGTAACATAGCGTCAACAGAGCTGTATCTTATTACTTAGCTGTGCTTCTGTATGTTTGCGGCAAGTTGTCCAAATAAGAGGATTTTTTTTATAGCTGAAACTTTACTATTAAGTGCAATTATTAAGCAGAGGCAAAACCGGAAAAAATGGCAAGAATGGGTCTGAAAGATTTGTTTTTAGAGCGACCTGTTCAAAGAGTTTTTTTTTTTTTTTTTTTTTTTTTTTTTTTTATTGCCTTGTTTGCGAAATGAATATCCGGAATTATTAAATTCCTACTATTAGCTCACACTCTCCCTATATCTTGTACAAATTTTCAGTGCATAAAATGCCTTTTATTCATCCACTCAAGTTGAAATACAATTTTTTAAACTTGTAGTGAAAGACACTTGATGTTAATACAGCTTTTTCACATATTAAAATTTTTAATTTAAAGAAATGCTGTTTGTATTTTTATTTATTTATTTAGTTGTATTTTGAAAATTTTTCTTTGTGGACCTAAGTAGGAATTGACTTTATTTTTTTTTTTTAATTTTATTTTTATTTTATTTTATTTATTTATTTATTTATTTTTTGTTTGTATATTACTTGTTTTTTAATTACTTGAGGATGAGTATCGACCAGTTTGACAGACTTGCAGATTCTATATTGTATGAAAATTAGGATTTATAAAATTGGTTTGGAATACAGTATAAAGAGAATTAAATTACCGTAATTTCGCACGTATAGTCCGCGGACTATCTGTGTTTAAAATGTGAATTTTTGAAGCTGCGGACTACCCACCAGTGCGGATGATATGCTGGTTGTTCACGGTTAAAATCGTTGAAATTTAAAAAACACGCTGTCGTGAACTGCCGATGATCAAATATAAAAAAAAGCGCAAGATTCCAAAAAAAAACATTTGTATGTATCGTATCAATAGTAAACCATAGAACATAGTGCAGAACGAATGAGTAGTAGCAAGTAGAGCTCCTAAAAATCCAGGCTGGTGCATCAAGCGATGCCGGGATATGAGCCAAAGAAAGTCTTGTATGAGCACTCACTTAGCGCAACCAGAGTCTTGTATCCCAGTATCCTTCGCACTGCTTTAGCGCAACTGCCGGGAGAGGGAAAAGTAGTTGATGCGTCAGCTCGGTTTTTAGGAGCCATAGTAGCAAGTACCTGGAGTACGAAAAAAAAAGTGTGATTCGTTTACTTATAGCGTGGTTTGGCAACACCGAGTGAGTGGGGTTGAAGGTCACATTTCATTACCACTTATCACGAGGATAGCACGTTGCACAGTATTTTGTTTTCGTATTTTGTCTTTCATCTTCGATAACGTTGATGAAACAACGCCGGAGTTTTACTGCTGAGTTAAACTCAAGGTAGTTGAGAAAGCTGAAAAAGATGGAAATAGAGAAGCGGGCCCTTATTGGTTTAATCCTAGTATCCGGTGCACACGGGATTTGGCTACTTTTGGCGACTTTATGATGAGCAGTGAAAACGGGACATATACGATGAGTAGTTAACGGGTCATTCAAAGAAAATATATAGTTAAACATATGCATAGTATATATACTATGTGTGTATATACATATACTATGTGTGTATAGTATATATATAGACGTTCTTTGGATCATTTCTGGTGTTGGCGATAATTTTCAAAGTCGCGCAAAGGCTGCACCGTATACTAGGATTTTACCCCGTTATTTTGAAGTGGACGAGAAAGCGGTAAGAAATTGGCGCAAACAAAAGGATGTGTTTAAATAGCATGGGAATATTGCCGTATTAAAACAACATAATTTCGGATGTATAGTCCGCGGACTATCTGACGATTTTTGAAATTTTTTTTTATATAAAATCGTGTCTGCGGACTATACGTGCGAAATTACGGTACTTAATTTCCTTTATATACATCATCCACCATATAATAAAACCAACTTCATATTTTTTTAACTGCCCCTCCCTTGGTCTTTTGTTTTTCTTTTTATTTATTTTTGAATTTAGAATGAGGTTCAAACTTTGTACAGTTTATGAGAAATTATGTGCATGATAAAATATGCAATAAAGTAAAAATAAAGAGAGAATTTATAGATGATATATGATAAAGAGATGCAGATATATTATTACATAAGGATTTCTATTTGCAATGCACATTTTGAAACTAAATTAAAAACAATAATAATAATTAATAAAATAAGAAATGAAAACAATAATAATAGGTAAAATAAGAATATAATGATTCATGATTAAATATAAGAAACACGTATCAAAATAACAAAAGCTAACTGAATTGTATACTGTCTACGGGTGAGGTTCGAACTCGCCACCTTTCCATTTGCAAAGCAATGCGCTGACCACTCAGCTATCTGTGATAGCAGTGTTTGTGAAAAATAATGTAACAAGTAGAAGTCGCTGCAAAGGTAATTTAATTAAACTTCAATAAATGATTGCTGTTATGATACAAGTTGTAACTTTCCTCCAAACTTTCGTAATTGTATTTTATTGAATACTCTTTCGTAGTCAACTGCTTTATTTTAGAAGTTGTTATATTGCTGAAGTTAGTTTTTGGTGTATTTAATATTGGGATATTTATACAGCTTTTTATTACACATGATGTAGCCAATATTTATAATAATTATAAGGAGAATTTTGCAAGGCAGAAACTTTGATTTTGTAGAAACTGTAATTTATTTAGGTTCCTATTACTTACGGTGTTATAAATAGGTGAAGCATATGGATATACTGGTCGGATCATTGCTTTATAAATATAGTTTTCCTCTTTAATAAGAATTTTAAATTTATACCAATATATACGGTTTAAGAAATCTGAAGATTGCGTGAACAATGCTGATAATTTTATTGCTGTATACAGTTATGATATTTCTAAGCAAAAACTCATCTCTGTGTGTTTCTGACGCCATATTGAAACAGGTAAGCAAGAAGGTTTTCTGATTATGACACGTGATAAGAACTCGGTCGGCTATTGGCTATACGCGCGCGTTGCGAGCAAAAAAGCTGAACAGGAGCAAGAACAACTTATACTTATGAGTACTCATAAGTATAAGTTGGCCTTGACAGGAGCGTACTCAGTTTTACGTCTTTTGCGTCACGCGAATTTATGCTGGTGTCAGAAATGTTGCGTCAACTATGTCGCGAGCGTCCTCGTGTGGACGGGCCTTTACGGCTGCAAATATACGTTTACGCATGTGTGTTTAATGTATAACGGACGGTATAAGCTAAGCTAAAATTATCTAATTCAGTTAATGTTGCAGATTGCGTTGTTCCTTAATCTTCGAATTGGATCCGGCTTGTTATTTTTTGCAGACTGTTAGAGCAATTTTATAAAAGTAAGCTTGAACTTTCGATTATGTCAAATAGAATTTCCGATATATATTTACTAATATGTAAAGGATCTACAAAGCGAAAGTATGTTTCAAAGTCCATTAAACAGAAAGTGGAATTGCTGCAAAAATGGATAAAGGCATATCCTTTGATTATCTAATCATAAGTATGTTTATCAATTTCACGCTGCTCTGCGGGGGGAGGGAAACGACACGGCGCGCAATGAATTGGAAGTTGATCTGTCAGCACTATTCTTGTCTTCAGGGCAGATGTTTTTATTTTATTTGGCTTATAATTCCTTACTAAATGTAGTATTTCAATTCGATGTACTCCGTCTTTGATATGATTTAAATCAAGTTCCTCATCATTATAATTCGCTTCCGATAGTGAAGAAAGTGACACATAGGTTATTGAAAACTAAAAAATTTTGATTGACAAATTCGTCGGTATTCTCGACACAGCAATTATAGGACTTGAACAGTGGAACTTTGTAACTGGAGAAGAAATTATGTCTGTTTAATAGAATTAAAGAGAAAGTATTATCACATGAAACGAAGCAACTTAAACAACTTACACTGAAAGAAATGTTTAATAAAGTAAACAAATAAATATTAAGCTTTTTCTTTTTGTAAATTTTGATACCCTTTAGATCATAATTGTTCTTTATTTCATAAATTACGGTTTCATATTTTTAATTGCATAATTTCTGCATGCCATCTTACCAGATTTAAACTGATGATCTATAATCCGGAATCGCCGAAGTCCCGACGAGTCCGGATTAACAACTTTTGACTGTATACATTTATGCAGATTCTTCATTATTTAATTTCTTTAAATATAATATATGACTCCAATACTTGGTGGCAACAGTTTGAAAAGTGAACCTATATTTAAAGTTTTCAATGCAAAATGCCAAAATATCCCTTCTGAGGTAACGCCCTTCAGGCTTTAAAAAAAAAAAAAAAAAAAAAAAAAAAACTGCATATAAATTTCACCCCTATTGAAGAAGATTTAAAGGTAAATTTAATCTCAATATATTTTAAGTATGGGAAGAACTAAAATATTAATTTTCATGCAAAATTAATATTTTAGTTACGGTTGGCAGTTTACTGAAAGATGAAAGCATGAAATGTTGGCAGTTTACTTTATCTTAGAAAGAACAGAAATAAATTTAGAAATACTAGAATAGAAATTTTTATCAGCATTTGTTATTCTATATCTCACATTCCCCCCCTCCAGAAAGAAGTAAGAATTAAAAATATAGAAGATTCACAGGATCTAATTTTCAAATTGGCAGATTATTCTTCCCTGCAATGGAAGTTTTTTACATGGTTATGCTACATTTCAACTAACTTCTGCTAAAACTAGTCATCTATGAGCCTTGAATTATAAAGATTTCCATGAGAGAAAAATGATGGAAATTTTCACTAAAAGGTACTTGTGAATGAGTTTATGATTTTTCAGATGATTCTTGTTTGAGCACAAATGCTATTCAACTCCCTGACTGCTCAACTTTTTTAATAAAATCACTTTAAAAATTTCCTATTTTTTTAACTTCCAGTGTTCCTCCCTTTTATCTATTAACTAAGTGTTCAGGAATTTAGTGAGCTGCTAAGCAAATAATCACTTACCCTTTATTGATCAAACTAAAGGTATACAGCCGGCCCCTTCGTAAGGGCATACAGCAAAGCCTCCACTTGGGCTTAAACTCAAAAGTGTAAGAAATAAGAACTTAAACTAATGACTAACTAAAGAGATTTAGCTGAAGCTGACACAAATCTAACTAGAGGGCCCCTAAATATCGAATTAGCTAACAAAGCCATCAGAGACCCGTAATAGGGTCGAGCACAGTAACAGCTTAGAGAGACATAGCCAAAAGGCAAATGCGTGCTAGTCTGAAACTCTGATTCTCTCTCCCTCGAAGTCAGTGGAACTTGACTTAAATACTTATACTTCTCATTTACATTTCACGTGATTCTAAAAACAGTCTGGTAAGGAATTTGTAAGCTGAAATTAGGAGAGATAGGAAATGAGCTTTAACGTAGAGATAATTGTTATAAACTTAGGATAAACCTTATAAACTTTACATTTGAAATCTACATACTGATTCATGAATTTTACACAAATATTTGAAATTTAATGAATAAATAACCCAATCTGATGAACAAAACACTTTTAATACAGGTAATATGCTTCCAGTATAGGTAACAAACACATGCCCGCAGATATCATGGGATGAGTAAATTTTGATACAATTATATTGCCCATGAAAATTAAAGGGATAAGCAATAAGAGGTTAAGTTATATCATTTGAATAGGGGGTTTGCATTCTTTTAGGTCTTTTGCAAAACACAAGATATTTTTATAAAAGTTTACTACATCTTTATTTCACAACTATACATATTTTGGAAGAAGTAATTGTGCTGTCAAAGGGGAAGGAATAAGACATGTAGGTAACAAAATTATGTTCTTTTTTCATATTTTCGAGAAAAACAAAACTCTTGCATGTCCTTTGACAAAACTCTCTGCACTCTGTGTCAAAAATTCATCTGCATGGTAAATAGTAAATGTAAAGCTTCTGTATTAAAGATAAGGTGATTATGATTAAAAAAATTTGAAACATATGCAATTAAACTGGTATCTGCAAAAATGCAATTTATCCAAACTACAGTTACCATATGAAACAATCAAAATTCTGTAACTTTTGCTCATGAAAAAAATTTGGTCATCAGGAAAAAGTTTAGTATGGTTTAGCATAGAGATTTTGAAGAAGCATTTCTCTGAAATGGTGTGTTTTTTAAAGAAGCCATAATCTGCTAGTATATACCAATTTTAATATGCCATAATCTGGACATATGCTTCAAAACGGCAAATGAGTTTGCCATACACTTAGACTGGAAAATAATTAACAACTAGTTTAATAACTGCTCATAATCATAATTTCAATTAAATTTCAATAGTATTTTTTAAATTAGATTAATTATTCACATTTTTTACTAGCAGTGACAGTGTTAATCAGATTTTTTTCTAGTCATTACTCAACTTTTACATGCTTTTGTGAGATAATCCATTTCTCTCATCAGATCAGATGTAGTGAATCACCGGATATAAGCAAACAAAATTTTCAATCTTTTGAAATTTGTTCTGGCAGAGCTCAACTGTATTCTCTATTAAATATGTGTATCGGTTCTTTAAGTGATGTTCTAGTGAAGTAATAAAGTGTTATTAGCTATAATAAAAAAATGACCCCATTTCTTAGCAATTATCAAACAATGTGGTATAGCAACTCATTCTTACATTTAATATCTCAACTATATTTTTAACCATACATGCACCATATCATACACATAATAATCAGTTTAGATGTCTAGTTGAAAAAATTTGGAAGCATACAAAACTTTGAAACTTTGCAGGAGAGAAGTACATGATTTATATGATAGCAGGAATATACTGCCATTCAAAAATTCTGCTATATACCATTAGAATCAATATTTAAAGTGAAAAAAATCTGTCATTCTTTGGAATTATATGTATAATTATATATACATTATACGTATAATCAGGGCTCAAACTGAGATGGAGATCGGCTGAGCTAATTCTTAGCTTTTAAGAGGAATTGTTATTCCAGCCAGTGCCTCAAATAATACAAGGTCTGATATTATTTTTTCCTATTTAACTATTTTAAATTAACATAATAATTTATTATATTCCTCTTTATCTCTTTACATTTATCTTAATTTAAATTTAATTATTTTATTTTTAGCTATTATATTTATTTATTTTTTCTTTTGTTCCTCACAGTCTTCCATAGGGTCTCAGACACTTCTAATATTAGAAAATATGCCCTGTTCAAAATTATTTCGAATAACAGGGCATTATATTTATAATAAACTGGGCATTATACAGGGAACATTATATTAATATGTTCGAAATTATTTCATTTTTTGAAGCTTGTTGTTAAGAGCTCTTGAACAACTTTTTGCTTTTCAGGATGTTAATTCTTTTGTTAAACGGTTCTAAATTTGGCGACTTATCAACATTTTGGCGATTTTAAGATCAGTTTCTATAGAAAATTTTAATTCGGAGATCTGAGAATTTTTCGACGATTTTTTTTAACCATTATAACATTGGAAAATCATTAAAATAATGGTAATATATTAAAATTATATTTAAGAAATAGCATTAAAATAAAGCATTTTTATTTTTTGCCATCATATTATTATAAAGTGACATTACTTTCCATTTTGGTGACTTATTGTACAATATTTTGAATCTGAAAAATACGTATGGTAATAAATGCTACAAAGCACAGTTTACGAAACAGTTCTTACCAAAAGAAAAGTAGCTATGTAATTAATTATAAGTGACTTCCTTTTAATTTTTTCACAGTAAAAGTTTTTACCATATAATTGCCTCAGAATATTCAAAATTCACAGAATATACATCAGTTTTCTCTACAAAATTAATTTTACACTTTTTAACCTCTTTAAAGAAAAAAAGGTTTCTGGCTTTTGCTGTTACAGAATAGGTAGTGGTGATTTTTCTTTAGGATTTTAGACGACTTTGCAACTTTGACAGTTTAGAAGGATTTGAAGGTAAGATATAGAGACCCACAATTTTAGAAAATTCGAGAAAAATGTAACCAAATAAAAAATGCCTTCATAGTATTAAGACATAATGGACATATTTTACAGAAAGTTTGTGATGAATTTCATACTTTCTGGTGAATTTTTGGAAGAACAATGAAAATATTTGAATGTTTTACCTCTGATACCAGAAATCTTTTTCTTAACTTGTTTATCTTCCCTTTATACTTTTCACTAGATACAAGCGTGGAAAATATCAAAAATTCTTCTAATCTTATCACATGGACAGGCATTTATAGAAAGGAATTTTTTGGTTTATAAAATAATTCACAGTTTAAAAGATTCATCTTACATGTCTTAATGCATCATACATAGAGCTGGCACTAAGGCATTTTCCTACCAGATGCAATCTCCTCTGGGACTTACATTCTGCAGCCTAGTGCCTTCCTAAATTCTAAAAGCTTTGCCAATACCAGATTTTGTTGCTCGGTGTGTCACTAAATTCTAAAAATTCTGCCACAAAATTTTGGCCCTTACCATACATAACATTTCATATTTATTCTGAATGCTTTTTTGACAAACATTTTTAAAATATAAAAAAAAAAATAATAATAATAGTGGTCATGTAAATCTATAATAGTTAAGGGTATCTAACTACCTAATCTAATTATTTGTAATTAACTGCTCACCCTTAAAAGTTACCTCTGCATACTAAAGTGAGTTATTGTCTTTCATTAATATTTACCATGGTCACAAAATACAGCACAAAAATATAAAAATTAATGTAAAACTTTCTTTGCATCTAGTGAGACTTACAATGATAATACAACTTATAATATAAAACTTATTTTACTTAAAATAATACAACTTCTGGTGCTTTAGTGGCTTATTGAAACCTTAGACTATATTAACTGGGTTACAACTGCAGGAATTCTACATGAAGCTACAACTTGAACTGCATCGGACAAACAGAGCACATTTAACTTTCAAAACTTGCCAACTGTGCCTACATCATGCTTTCAGGTTTGTTCTCATCAACAGGTCTCTCTCTAGGTAAGCAGCAGTGGTGGCAACATTCAGTTTTCTGGTATGAATCATGCTGATCATGATTTTACTTCTCATTTTAGCCTATGCTATTTACTAAACGTCTAAATTGAGCAAGTGCGTGACAAAATGAGACATGAAAGAAAAAATTAACATAAGGCTAACTGTTAGTAAACCATAAATAAAATGTCACTAATCTTTCAAATAAGTCCAGCTATTATAAGTGTAAAATATTTAATGCTACTTGATAAATTTTTTAAAGTTGAGTTTATTATAAAACTTGTTTTATAATTATGTTTATTAAAAGTTTAATAATAATAATACATACTACTTACAATCTATTTCATTCTTAGGATGGTATTATAAAAGTGAAGTTCAGGCATACATATTATCTTTAATTGAATTTATTCAGGTCCTATTTGCAGATAGGTCCTTAATTGTTTTCATTAATTGTCCTTAAAGGTACTTAATTTCCATGTGCAGAAATGCATACGAATTCTGTATAAGCATGCTAGCCAAGAAGCAGAAGCAACAATTCTGAACATAAGATCATCAACTGCATTAAGCTAAGTAAATGTAAATGCAAATGATTATTTTATTTATTGCTTTTGTCTAATAATAGTTTTTTAAACATGCAACTAGATCTTTTCTGCTAATTACCTTCAGAGAATATTTTTTACAGTTGTACTATGCTTTCCAGTTAGTTTTACGCAAGTTTTGAAGCATTTTATTTATTTATTTTTCCTGATTTTTCACCTGAATAAAATTATTTTCACATGAAAGCTTGGTTACATTGTCTGATTAAAAAATAAAATAAATAACTTTGAAAAAAGTTACCTTCAGCCATTGCTATACATAATTGATCATGTTTCATGAGAGAGTTACTAGAAGGTTGACATTTTCTATTTCTTTCTTCCACAAAAGACAAAACAGAACGCCTATCTTTCATAACTCTAAAATTGAGATCACCAGCCCAGAAAACACAGTCAAAACGTGAGGTAACATCTACAAATTTAAAATGCATAGCATGTGAGTGTTCATAAAATTAGTTTTGTGGTAAAAAGAAAGCATTTTATTAACTAATGATTAGGTAGCGAGCAGCCTAAAATATTAATTATAAACAAGAAAAAATATATTATGATTTTAATCAGTTTAGTGTAATTTCAATGGTCTCAAAAAGTATAACTTCACAAAACTATTTAATTATCTTAATAATACACCGAAAGTGTTGCTTTTTGGATTAGAGTAATTTAATCAATCATTCCAGTCCTTCAATTCTAGACTTTAGATACAACAGAAATTATACAAATAGCTGACGTGAACACTGTAGATCATTGTACAATTTCTTTAGTATAACACCTGCTTTCAATAATGCTCTAAAAAGACGTGGAATGAAGGAGAAGCTTTAAAACATTTAATTTTTCAGTACATAAAAGGAATTTATTGTTTAACAATTAAATACGAAATTATTTAATAATACAGAATTATCAATTAAATCACAATTAATAAGAAATTACCAACTAAATTCAGATGGATCAACTTATTAGTTTCTGTCAGACTTTCTCAAATATATATTTTTAGTATGAGATTCTATACTTCAATATCTTGGCATAACTGATATTATTTCAATTATCAGTTGTTCCATTTTATTTTGCTTTTGCTTTTATTGAAGATTTTGATGACAGAGGACACAATGGTCATTCTGTATCAACATCATATATATTACTTCTCTAGTATAACTGCTTTTTTCTTTTTACCTATGCAACAAAGCCTGGTACATCATTCTCACATAACTTTATAAAAAAAATTTAGAAAAGAAATTAGTGCTATTATCCCATGATATAGGATAGACTGGAGGGACTAAATTAATGTTAAGGAATTTTTATATAAATTAGCACCAGTTTTTGGTTTTATTCAATTATGCAAAACACTATAGGGCTATCTGCCTAAGGGAACGGATGCCTTTGTGGAGGACTTTCTAAGCAAAACTGGCTAATATCCACATTATACATTGGAAAAAACACAAAAATACCCATATACATGGAGAGACCCATAAACTCATGCAGTTTGGTGATGGCTAATTCAATAGCTGAGATACTGTTGAGTTGAGGGCTGCAACTGATATTTTCTAGTTAATTTCTGGATTTAACTCAATTGATAATATTTTTACTTCTGGGACTATATGGGTAGAGACATGAAAATTAAAATAGACAGGCAAATGATCAGAACTCAGTTCTTCAATTATTTCTAAGTGTGCTGTAGGATTGCTTCCTTTTGTTAACAGGATATCAAGAATGTCTGGAGTCACATTATGATTAATGTGAGAGGTAAAGAAGGTCCAATAATTTTAATACCATATACAGTTGCAAAATTATTTAAGAGTCTTCAATTCAGATTCATAGTTCTTGAATTTCAGCTGGGATATTTAGCATTTAAATCTTAAACTATAAGGGTAGAATATTCTGCCCTTGTGAGATGATGAAGATCTTCATTTATCATAGCCTGGCTATGTGGGTTATACTGAGATGAACAGCAGCACTTCTCGTGTAGTGGCATATATTAACACAACTGTGGCTTAGATGCATATAAAAGCAGGGGAGGAAACATGCTGAAATTTAGATGAGTGCCATGCCGCCACCTTTATTGATATACAAATAGGATTAAAGAATACAATTTCTTTAGAGTTTTGAGTATATGAAATAATGCAATTAAATAAAACAGTTATAAAGTAAATAAAAGTTCAAAAGTCAATTTACAGTTTAACCACCATATATTTATTATTTTCAAAAATATTTTTTGCAATACAGCATTTATCAAAAATCATAAATCATTTACACACAAATATACTCTTAGTGGGATATGTAAACTTTTCCTTATTGAAGGAAACAATTCCAAACTTTTGTTCGTACATCTCTGAAGCTTTGGTCCTTGTAAGCATTTATAATTTTAAAAGAATTAATAAATTTCTTAGTTCATAATGATAACAAAAATAATTTTAACATATATTACTATAAGATAAAAACAACACAGAATATATTTAAAAAAAAAGGACTTCAAAACTAGTGAAAGTATTATTTTAGTTTTAGTTTTTTGAACAATAAATTACTTTTCTTCAACTTAAAATTAAGAAGTAATATATGACAAAGTTATGGACAAAATAATTCTTGAAACACATGTTCTGATTCACACAGCAGTATGGGCAAAATCTTCCCCACATTTTTGGAGGCTTACTACATTGAAGACAAATATCTGGTTGTGACAAAAGTTTTCTGCCAAAAGCGTTCTTAATAAAGTTAGGGAACAAAAACATGAAAGCAGTATCTTTGGTGCAGGTAGGAATCACCACCCAAATCTATGATTTTCTGCTAACGTTTTGGTAGTTTTTCAAAGCCTTCACCCAGAAAGTTGGTAGCAGCGATTCTAAAAACAGTTCAACCTCATTTCGGATGTCCTGTCTGCATTATCCTGATGGAACTTTTTTGTGCTGGAACTCAGTTCGATGTTTTCCTTGATAGCAGGGTCAACAAGGACTAGCATTTGCTGTACATCTTATTGTCAAGGATTTTACTTTTTCCCAGATACTCTTTATGGATAATACCATGGCAATTCCCCCAGATACAAAGCATGACCTTTTTGTCAGTCAAATTGTGCTTTGTGACGCTGGCAAGGGCTCACCTGGACCAAACAATCCCCTTTTCAGCCTGTGTTGTTAAATTAAATCCACTTTTCATCATAAGAGACAATTTGATCCAGAATTTTCTCCTTGCACTGATATTCGAACAGATTAGTGCAGGCCCAAACATATTTGTCCTTATCTGCTTGAATTAGCTCATGCGGCAACCAGCATTTTAACTTGTACGTCAAGTTTATATGATACATAGTGCAACTAATGAACATGTCAGCAATGTCTAACTCCTTAGGAAGCTCTCAAGTGGTTGCAGACTTTTCTTCTTCCACAAGTTCTCACATGCAGGTCTCGTCAACATCAGTACAGAGTCCTCTGCTGTCTAAATGTCATAGTCCTTGTTTTTGAACTTTCGGTACCAAACCTTCACAGTGTCATATGATAAAACATTAGCACCTAAAGATAAACACATGATTTGGTGACATTCTGTAGCTGACTTTTTCAACAGAACTGGAAGTAAATGATGCTTCTAATCTGGTAGCATGATAGCTTCATTTCAGACACCTTGTGCTTAATGATAACAATATTTTTTACAAATTTCACAACAGTGTTCTAAAGCAAGCCTCTTTCAAATGCCAAAAATTGTATGACAAAATATGATTAAACACACCAACGTGAACTGTTTATGCAGATGATATTTGAAGTGACAGAAACTTTTGACAAAATTCAGGACCAGATCGTTACTTATGATGAAAAGTGGATTTACTTAAACAACACAGGTAAAAAAAAAGAGCTGGGCTGCACACAGTGAACCTGTTGGCAGCATCGAAAAGCACAATTTGACTAACAAAAAGAACTTACTTTGTATCTGGTGGGATTGCCGTGGTATTATTCACAAAGTATCTGGAAAAAGGTAAAACCCTCAACAGTACAGGTGTACAGCACAATGCTAATCTGAGTTGATGCTGCTATCAAGGAAAAACGTTGGACTGAGTTCCGCCCCAAAAAGGTAATGTTCAATGAAGATAATGCAAGACCACGCATGTCTGCATTCACCAGCTGGACTCTGTACTGACTCAAATGGGATCTTTTGCTACACCCAGCATATAGCCTGGAAATCGCTCCTTTCGACTTCTACCTTTTTTCACACTTGCAGATACATCTTGATGGAGCTATCTTCCATTCTGCACAGGGCATCTGAAATGTGGTTTATCTGTTTTTGGACTCGCGGCCACCAAGTTTCAGGGCCAGATGCTCTGAAAAACTACCAAAATGTTGGCAGAAAATCATAACTTTAGGTGGTGATTACTAACCACACTAAAGGTACTGCTTTCATGTTTTTCTCTAACTTTATTAAGATGGTTTTTTGGTGGAAAACTTTCATAACAACCAGATATAAGCAGTTACTATACTAGTGTGCTAAACTTAAGCAACAAATACATTTTTCAACATACAGCCATAAAATTGCTGAAAAGGGCTTTTTGTGATCAGTACAATGAAAAGCGAATTCAGTAGAAAGGTGACGCTTATGCAAATATCAACATGGCATTAGAAGGAATGCTAGGGCATGAGTCAGGAGCAACATACAACAAAGGAGTATGTCAAGAGTCAGGGTGTGCACGGCAACCTGAAAAGAAAAGAGGAAGGTTCATTTCCAGACAACCTTCTAGAAGTGAAAGTGAGACTGCACATGCAATATGGCTGCAAGAAAACAGGATGCTTTTACATACAGGAGACTGATTGGCAAGTTTTAAAGAGAGGCACAATTTGATGTCTGTCATCCAGGGATTTAAATTTAATAAAAGTATTATTTCACAAGCTTGGATAGCTTCTAACAATAGGTACAGCTGCAAGAAAGGTTGGTGGTAGTCGGCCAAGGAAAATGATAGTGACTGATGCCTGACATATTGCCCTGAAGGTGAAAAGACACCAAAATAAGACAGCATGCAACACTGCTCAGCAGATGTGACAGGAACTGAATGATGGGTATCCCGGGTTAATGTGACCAGACAGCTTCATAAAGGTGACCTATTCACCTGCTGTCCTGAACACTGCATACCATTAACAGCACCCCATAGGTTAGACTGTTTACAGTGGTGTGGAGAACATAAAGAATGAACACCTCATCAATGGAGTCATGTTTTCTTTACTGATAAGAGTCATTTCAGTCTGACAAACAATTCTCTGTGCCAGATGTTATAGACTAACACACTTCTATCCCACTAACATCAGGGAAAGAGACCAATGGGGAGAAGCAATCCTTACATGCTTCTATGGGGAAGCATTATGATGAACAGATGGATGGAGCTCTATATTTTTAACAGTTCATTTACCAGAGTCGGTTACTGAAGTCATCTTCTCCACATGCACTTTTTACAGAGTGCCACTGGTCCCGACTTTGTTTTTATGGATCAGAATGCACAATCACACACGACTCATGCTCTTGAGAAGATCATGGAAAGCTAAGATATCCAAAGAATGGACTAGCCAGGGTGCTTTCCCAGTTTTAATCCCATTGAACATTTGTAGGATATTTAGGGATATGCCGTGGGCCCAATCTTACCCATCAGAGAACACTAGGCAACTGAAAGAGATGCCCGAGCCTCCAGAGAACACTAGACAACTGAAAGAGATGCTCGAGGAATGGAACCTCTTACCCTAAGAACTGTTAGAAAATCTTGTGTTGAGTATCAAAATACAGTGCAATGCAACCACTGCATAATACGGTACTAAATAGCAATTCGGCGATTTTGCCTACGGTTCTCACACTCACATGGAGATCATATCACTTGGCTCTTTGGTTTGTTGCTATCCCTTCTGGCTAGACAGTTTTTTTTTTTGTACCAATCCCATACTGTTAATAAAACCTTTTACTATTCATTCCATACTGCATGAGTACTATTCATTTTTTTCCTCACTATTTTTTTCCTCACCTATATTGTGCCTCTGTAATATGAATTTCCTATCTCCCAGTTGATATTTTGTGAAATTACTGCCCAAATCAGAAAAGTTGCTTAAGTTTTGCATACTAGCGTACTTTTAGGAAGAAATAGGGAAATTCCCAAATTAAAATGAAAAGTATAACACACTATTGTCATTTTTGATCAGAAGTTTGCTTCATATTTTTTCTTTAGCATACACACACATATATATACTAGCACATACAGAAATTCAGTTCTTGTAAAGTCATACAGAATATGAAAACATAGTTACATGGAAATATTTATTGGAATGGATACAGCAATTGTTAAATTACTTTTCAGCATATGCAATACTGAACTGAGACATTTGCCAGATTTTCAAGATAAATATTTGCCTTCCTCTGCCACATAATTCTGCTGCCTGGGATTGGAAAAAGCCTACCTGCACCTTTTCATTGTTTAGAAAATACTGGCTGGACAGAAATTTTTTCAAACGTAAGAAAAGATAGAAATCACTTGGGTGAGAACAGGATTATAGGACTGGATGGTCAATTATTTTCCAATGGAGATCCTGCAGAAGATGGAATGCCCATTGGGCTATATTTGAGCAAGTATTATCATGGATCAACACAACACCTATACTAAGCATCCCACATCAGTTGTTCTGGATATGCTCCTGTGAGATTAATTGTTTGGAACGCAAACAGTCTTAAGGATAAATTAGATGAATTTACTGATTTCATAATTGATAATGAAATAGACATCTGTCTTGTCTCTTAAACTTACGCCACTCCGAGCGATAGGTTAACAATTAAAAACTACAGATCTTTTCACTGTGATAATTTACATCACAGGGGGGAGGCGTTGTCATATATGTTTATTGTAACTTATCGTCTTGCTTAATCGCAACACATAGAGCTCACGGTTACGAAATTGTTGTGGTCTCAGTGCAGCTTCCCAGTTATGGACGTACAAACTTTGCTGCAGTCTACAATTCCCCAGATAATAAACTTACTTCTAATACTCTTGCCAGCATTATCCCAGATGATGCTTCTTTCATTGCAGGAGATGACTTCAACAGTAAGCACTCTGACTGGGGGTGCAGAAAGACAAACTACAATGGACTAATTATGCAAGATTTCCTAGTATGCGAATCATCCAGTTGCCATTTTTGTACTGCATTCTCCTACTTATAGGCCACTTATTACTGGCCATACTCCCGACATCCTGGACTTTATTATTTCGAATGCGGGCATCAGCATAATTATGGAGGTGCATGAAGTGCTCATTTTTGATCATCTTCCTATTGTGACCATCTTAGGAATTTTTAATGAACCCACCGATAAGTTCATCCTCCATACTGATTGGAGACTTTTTCATAATATAGTCAAGAAAAGACTCCCGAGATTCAATCCACTTAAAAGTGTTGCAGACATTGATATGGAAATTGATATGTTCACTACTTGTCTGCACGATGCATACCAAGAGGCCACAAAAGTAATCCTGCAGACTAACAATATTACAAGGCTTACCAGAAATATTCGAGAGCTAATTAAACAGAAACAGGGTCCGGAAGTGCTGGAATCTCTCCTGCGACCCTGCAGTTAAAAATTAACTGAATTGCATCAGCAAGAATATTAAAAAAGCAATCCATGATTTTAAAAGAGAAAAATGGTATGATAAGATTGAGAAATTAGAGTCGCACAGTGACTTGTTTTGGAGCTTTATGAAAAATCTCAAAAAGACCCATGAATGTGCTAAGCCAATTACCCATAACGGTCTTGTTGTCTACTCTGATGCTGAAAAATGCAAAAAGAAATGCAATTTTCACCCAATTCAAGCCCTGTGGATGTCAGCTTTGCCTCCATAGTGAAAAATAAGCTTATGGATTGGCTTATTGAACCAACTGCAGTTAATATCTTTAGTCTCACCTCCCCAAAAGAAATTGTAAGCATTATCAAGAAGCTCAGGCTGAGAAAAGCTCCCGGTATAGATGGAGTCAGTAATTACATGCTTTGTAACTTGCTCCAGAATGCAGTCTCTAAACTTGTAGGAATATTCAACGCTTGTTTTACTCAGTGCTACTTCCCGCAGCATTGGAAGATTGCAAAGATTTTACTGCTTCCAAAACCAAGAAAGGACAATACCAAAGCTGAAAATGTTTGAAAGAATCATCCTCGGCCATATGAACCCTTATATGCACCTTCTACCTGATTTCCAGTAAGGGTTCAGGAAGAATCTTTCAACAACCAAGCAACTTCTTCGACTTATAGAATTCGCAGGGTCTGCCCTGCACCATAAATGTTGCACTGCCATCCTCATGCTGGACGTGGCGAAAGCCTTTGACCTCGTTTGGCAAGAGGGACTTATCTACAAATTGATTCAATTAGAGTTTCCGAGGGAACTCATTCTGCTATTGAAATCTTACCTTTCTAATAGACTGTTTACTGTGAACTGTGGTTTGAGCTACTCCACATATACTAGGATTAAAGCCGGTATCCCACAAGGCTCCTGTTTGAGACTGGTGCTCTATTTGTCCTACACAGCGGACTTTACTAAAGCAAATCTTAGTAGCAATATGATTCTGGCATGCTATGCAAATGATACTGTAATAGCTGTCAGATCAATCCACCCTAACAGAGCCATTAGCATTCTTCAGGACTTTACTATTCAAATTGAAAACTGGTGTGCTAATTAGAGGATCTCCATCAATGTTGCGAAATCTCAACTCCTACTTATAGGGTGCAGAAGACTCCATAGTACCTCAGTGCAACCTCTGTATCTTTTTGGACAATGTGTGCCAAGAGTTAATAATGAGAATTATATGAGGGTTATACTCAATCAGACGCTCACCTGGCATACTCACATTAGACATGTTGCTGGTAAAGCCTTAGCAGCTGCTAATCAGCTATATGTCCTGTTAGGTAAAAACTCTGGACTTAGCCTTATTAGGAAACGTCATATTTACATTGCAATTCTGCGTCCCATCATGAGTTATGCTTCACCGGCTTGGGCCGCCGCTTCTCCTGCTAACATCAAGAAGCTGCAGATAATGCAGAACAAAATTTTGAGAATTATTACAGGGGACCACTTTTATATCAGAAATGTTCTGCTTCACAATGATCTCAAGCCAATGGACGTCTACTTGCATAGACTCAATGATAAGTTTTTCAAAAAAAGGACTCCTCACTGACGCAGAAAACTTTAGTGCCACACTGAATGACTGCATGGATCCGAAGGACTTTACCATTCGTCCATTTACTGCCCACAGATTGCGCGACCATAATTTCGTGACCTGAGCTATTTCATCTCTCATGCATAATTGGAATGCGTTCTTGAAGTCATAAGCTTGCATTTATTTATTTGTAGTATATATTGTTTGTAACATATTCCTGTATATACTTTTCATGTATCTGTTCATCCGTTACTGAGTTTTCTGACCATTCTAGTATTTCACATTACACATTTTCATCTTGACTGCCTCCCTCACTAATTTACCTACTCCCATATGTCAGGTTTATTTGTGACTCCTTCAGGGACCATGGTCCCCTTTCTCCTTCTTTTTCTCCTTCATTGCATCCTCCCATTGTGGGAATTCATATGATTGCTTCCATGTGAAGTGCCCTCAGGGCATTACATCAGCAGAGCTTTCGACAGCCAAGTTTTCTTGGCTAAAAAAGCATAAGCATTCAGCATTAAAGCATTGTTCTGGATAATCCACTGCAATTTTCGCAGGGTTTGATATCAATAATTAGTGTTTACCATTTCATCTCTGTTTTGGAAATTAATAAGCAAAATATCCATTTTGTCTTAGAATACCATGTACATCAATTTTTTGGAGAGTGGTTGGATTTTGTCCTATAAAAGAATCCACTGTGGTGCCATCACATTGATCTCTGCTTGGTCTTCTTTGGTTAATTCCTTTAGGTAACTGACCACACAAGTGACTAATGCTATATATAGAAAAGAGTACAGAATTTCTAGAAGCCAATTCCTGCAGTCCTGGAACTGAACTCAGAATAAAATGCAAATGCTCAGTTATCTTAGCCATTTAGTTAGTGACATATCTTGCTGAAAGATACTGGAATCCAGCATTTGAAAGACAACAGCTTTCCAAATAATTATATTCTAACATATTCTACTAGCAAATTATAAAATGCTTTTAATGTGAAAAAAAACTTTTGAATTTTAAAATTTAAACAAAATTATCATTAAGATCATTAGTTTGCATTTTCATACTTGTTTTAAACAGTTTTAGCCTGATTGGCGATTTCTTAAATAGTATTTCAACAATAACAGCATAAAAATCTGTAACTGAATATTTGTTACCTTTACTATTATGATGAGATTTGCGTGGAATAGATTTAGGAAGATCTAATGCTTCACATATTTTTTCATAATCCAGTAACCTTTCTTTTAACTTCTGCTCATGTGCTACAAGGAAAGAAATAAAGAAAGAATTTACAAGCATTGCCAGATATCTAATAATGTTTAGAATACAATAACACATTAACAATTAGAATTTCGTAGTAACAACTACAACAGTAACAATTAGAATTTCATAGACTCTCTAAAGGACATAACAAATTTGATCTTTTTTACTTCATATACACTATTTTTTTTAAAGTGCTTTACTCTCTTTAGTTTCTCTAATATTCTAAATATCATTCTCATGATTTATGGGTTATGAAAAAGAAACTGTATTAAATATCCTACATATCAGGAAGTTAATAAACATTGGACATTACTTGATGCGCTAAAATGTATTTTAATACATTCAGATTTTGTACTAAAATGTAGTTAAATACATAATTTTTTTCACATTAAATATATACATTACAAACATATATTGTAACTGAGCAATACCTAAGAAGTGTTTTACAAGTGGTTCTAAAAACTGGTGCCGTCTCAAAAAGCATTTTTTACAAATATGTCTGTTTGACTATATAAAACTCATTCAATAAAAATACAATTTGCTTTTATCAAGAGAATTGCACAAAATGGTTATAGTTCTCAAGATTTCAATCAAATACATTATTCAGATCAAAGCAATTGGATTATTTAGATCAAAATTATTTAGTAACCAAAATTATTCAGATTCAAACATTTTTTTATTATCTATATTTATTATTTATTGATTCTTGTTGTTTGACTTCTCCAATAATCATTATTCGGTGTGCTATTTTAATGTAAATTATTTTTTACTTTGAAAATTTATTGAGAAATAAAATATTTTACGTTTTTTCTTTTGGTTGATGAAAAAGATACCAATCATTAAACTTAACTGATTAAGTTCATTGTGATAAAAATACTCACACATGATTTCAGAATCAATCTAATCAATTTGGTAAAATTAACTTTGAGAGTATTTTATATTAGAAAAGAAAAAATTGCTTCTTCTAGATTAAAATTTTTGAAGAACATATTTTCAATTCTCCATTAAGATTTTGCTTATTTTATTATTCAAGTTTAAACCGGTCATCAATTGTCAATGAATGAGGTCATTTGAAAATTACATTCAGCATATTTCTTAGAGAAAATAAAATGTGATATTAATTGCAGTACATGTTCATAATTTGACTTTCATTTATAATTTTACCATTCAATATAATTATTTAAATTTTATGTAGTTAAATATGCAATATAAGCATTTATTCAAAACATATTACCTGTTAAATGTGAATTAACAAACAGAAATGATGTACCAAAGAATGTAAAGCAAATTGCAACTGCTCCTTTAGTTTTCACCATAGATACAGGTCTTGTAGCAACACTAGCATCTTCAGGTTCTAAAAAACAAGAATTTAATTATTTCATATTTGTTAAAGAATAGTCCCATGCTCCGGAATGATAAGAAAATAAAATAATATTAAAAATAATCTCTCAAATTTGGAACTATTTCTCAGAATATAAATAATCATTGATAAAATAAAAGGAAAAAGAAAGAAAAAAAAAAAAAGAACTTTTTTTATAGGATCACCTTTAAGAGCCTGTGAGTAGTTATTTTCAAAGATTTTATATTATATCCTTGGAATTCTATTTGCTTCTGTATATTATATATATACAAATACAGTGCACATAAATTACTTGAAATATGAATGTTACTAAGTAAATGATCAAAAATTAAGTGTAGTTATTAAATGATAAAATGAGGACTCATTTATTTCTTTGATGTGCAGTGGTTGCGCACTCAAACCACCAATTTTCAAATTGCCCCTCCCCTTCTTTCTGAAATTTTTAAGAGAAAAGCGAATGATTACTTATCTTTTAGCTCTAATTAATACAAAATGACTGCAGAACCTTACATTTTAGTACATCAAATCAAATGCCCTATTGCTATAAAAATATAGCAAAAAGTTAACTGCATACATAAACAGCCTGTATACATTTGGAGCATTTGCTGTGTGCATTAGAGTATATGGATTAAACATTGCGTGACAGTGCTCACAATGCTCTAAAGGCTTAGCGATCGCACTCTGAAACCACTGCTCTTCACATGTGTTTACTGCTTTCAAATAGGGGTGTTTATTTTTATCCAGTTATAGATAAGGGACTTTGAAAGCATAGTGTTATTTGATTACTAAACAATATATGCACCTGCCCAGTGAAAATGTCTTCAATTTCCAGAGATTTTTCTCCGAGTTCAACAAGCTTGCTTCCTATGCTAGTATTGTGATTTTATAAATTATTTTTTGTTGTTTAAATATAATGTAAATACATGTTTATATAATTAAAAATAGAAATCGTATACAAGTTTTATTTAAATGTAGAATATTTTATTAATATTTTTTTCAATTGCTGAGATTTAAAATGTCTTGCAAAGGGCTAGAAATAACTGATGCATTAGGTCTACTTGACGAATTACCTTCATCAGAATAATGGTCTCTGAGGATGAAAATGATGGAGAGAGAAATACCTTATTTGACGGCATATAAGATGCACTTTTTTTCCTAAATTTGGTCTCAAAAAAGTTACCTGCGTCTTATACGTGAAGGACACAGGTTAACTTTCAATACTGAATGCTATTTTTAGCCTGGATAAAGGTCTAGACGGACATAACTTTTTCTACATCTGCCATAATTATATTGCACATGCGTGAAATATCTGTTGCCAAAAAGCGCCAAAGCTTGAAGCTGATGTCGAAGTTTGAACAGGTTCGACGGTCACTTTACGTCTATGCAGCCTGCAGGAAGATCAACTGAAGACTGCTAAAAAACAAAAATATGACCTTCGATGCCCAGCTCCACCTTGGCCTCAGGCATATTTCATGATAGGCAACGTTTTCCTTGAATCTGTGTTTTTTTTTTTTTTTTTTTTTTTGTTGTTTCTGCTTTTTTTTTTTTTTTTTTTTTTTTTTTTTTACTATGTTTGATTGCTTGCCGTTCATTCATTTATTCATTATTGAAGTTTACATATCATGTTCAAAATAGCTTGCCATTTGTTAATTTTCCTTAATAAAAGTATGTTTGGTAATTGCATTCAATGATTGTTTATTTGGCTTTTACGAAACGTGAGAACTAAAAGAAACCACATTTTAAGTTATTGTGGTCAGACTATTGAAATTTTTTTTCCTTGTGTGTGGCCTTCTAAATAAGGGTGCGTCTTATATGCCGTCAAATACGGTACTTTTTTGCCCTCCTGCTTATGAATATATATAAGATGAAAGTGATGATCAATAAAAAAATGACATAAATTTACCGAGTCCTTTTGGAATCATACAGTGGAACTTCCTTTTATTAATCTAAAAGGTAATGTGGGATATAACACAAAATATAATTAAATCAATTCCCAAATTTCCTGAAAACTATGATCCAACTGAAGAAATTACCTTTTAGGGATTATTTTAATCTTCTAATAGTTATTTTTAATTTTGAAACCTTTCCTTTAAAATCTTGTTTCCCACCTACAACTCCCTACCAGAATGAGTTTTCAATATCATGTTTTAGTAAATGAGGTAGAACCAGTATTTAATGGGAAGTTCATTCACTTCTGTAAAAGAGCTCAGAATTTCACAGTAGAGCGTCTCTGCCTTTGGGCCATGTCATTGCTTTAAGCCTATCTTACTATGGCCGTAGTCTTATGTGCCTGTTAATAGTTACCAATGAGGCTTAATCATGGGCCAACTCGGTTAGTTATTTCTGTACAGCTTTGGCTTAGTTAGAATTTAGTTCCTTATTTTCTGTCTTAAGTTAAAGCCCAAATGAAGGCTTTCCTGCGAGCCCTAGAGGTGCCATCTGTCAAATATTTCTTTGAGTGAACAAAAGGATATTTTAACCCTCCTTTGGACTTGTCATTATAGTTATATGAGGTTATATGAGCCAAATAGTCACTACACTCTTCCCCAAGGTTTTAGTAGTCAAGGTAACATAAATTAACTAGAACTGTATAACCTCTATGGAAGATGCAAAACCCATTGATAGATTTATGCCCTTTTTGACTATTGTATTCTTAGAAAAGTTAATTTTTGACATTAATTTATATGCAACTCAAAACGGTAAGCTGTTTTCACTTATAACTCTTCAGGAAATAATTTTTGGGATAAACATTCTAATGGGAATTAAAAAACTCTCAAGCTATCGAAGCAAATGGTAGTAAAGAAGTTTTCATTGATTTTACACAATTTGCATTTAAATGATAACAGCCTAATGCCAAAAAGAGAGGGGGGAAAATGTTTATCAAACTTTAAAAAACTGGGCCCCTATTGATTCATTTGTCAAAACAATTCAAGACCAGGAAAAAATCAGTCGACTGACAAATCAATGATATCTTACTGCTTATTATATGCATTTTGAATGACTGGCGTATTTTTAACTGGGATTACTTTCTGTCAGCATTCAATATATAATGAAAGTGTTTATAATGGTGACATCAATAAAATTTTAAAAAAAAATGATACCACCATTTTTTACTTTTTTTTTTAGTAAAAAATGGTGGTATCATTTTTTTTTTTTTTTTTTTTTTTATTTTATTGATGTCACCATCATAAACACCTTCATTATATATTGAATGTTGACAGAAAGTAATCCCAGTTAAAAATATGCCAGTCATTCAAAATGCATATAATCAGCAGTAAGATATGAATGGGAAAGGAAGGATTTGTACCAAAGCAAAAAAAAACACCCCCTATTAGCATAAAAAACCACAAACTTCATGTGCCAGATGAAACGAGATTATAGAACACAGAACATAATGCCAGTAAAATGCAAATTCTGGCGGTGTACATTTTGCAGGACAATGGAGAAACCTCATACAAGATAGCGCAATTCATGTGCCAAAACAAGACACATGTGCGAAACGTGCAGTGTTGGTCTATGCATGTACCAAAAAGACAAAACATGTTTCGAACAGTTTCAGAAAAAAGTTCTCTGACATTTAAAATAAATCACCGATTTTTTTTAATCCTTTACTAAATTTATTTTATCCATTTATCTGAACGTTCTTATTATGTATATTCTTATGTCTTCACTGGTGCAGAAAAACTACATAAATGTTTATTTTTTCACTTTTCTGACGATTTACACTGTAAAATAATGTAAAAAATTTACATAAATGGAATTTTTAAATACATTTTTTAATTCAAAAATTTCCTCATTATTGAAAATGCACATGGAATAAGGGAAGTTTATTTTTTCTACTACCTCATTAAGTTTCAAAGTCCTAGACACATAGAGTCAAAAGTCGTTAATTTGGACACCCATAATTCGGAATGACCTATAATCCGGACCTCAAAGCTACAAACTTTCTGCGCATGCGTCCGCAGAAGACCTTTACGCCTGCGAATATGCATGTGCGCGTGAGCAAAATACGTTTACGAATGCGCGTTTAATGTATAACGGACGGTATAAGCTAAGCTAAAATTATCTAATTCAGTTAATGTTTCAGATTGCGTTGTTCCTTAATCTTCGAATTGGATTCGGCTTATTATTTTTTGCAGACTGTTAGAGCAATTTTATAAAAGTAAGCTTGAACTTTTGATTATGTCAAATAGAATTTCTGATATATATTTACTAATATGTAAAGGATCTACAAAGCGAAAGTATGTTTCGAAGTCCATTAAAAAAAAAAGTGGAATTGCTACAAAAAATGGATAAAGGCATATCCTTTGTTTATCTAAACTTTAACGTTTGTTTATCTAAACTTTGTTTATCTTTAACGCTGGGGCAACGCGCAATGAATTGGAAGTTGATCTGTCAGCACTATCCTTATCTTCAGGGCAGATGTTTTTATTTTATTTGGCTTATAATTCCTTACTAAATGTAGTATTTCATATCGATGTACTCCGTCTTTGATATGATTTAAATCAAATTCCTCGTCATTATAATTCGCTTCCGATAGCGAAGAAAGTAAAGTAAACAAATAAATATTAAGCTGTTTTTTGTAAATTTTGATACCCTTTAGATAATAATTGTTCTTTATTTCATAAATTATGGTTTCATATTTTTAATTTCATAATTTCTGCATGCCATTTTACCAGATTTAAACTGATGATCTATAATCCGGGAAAATCGAAAATCCGGAATCGCCGAAGTCCCGACGAGTCCGGATTATCGACTTTTGACTGTACTAGTTTCACACTGTGACCACCACTCACACATTAATTTTTAAATTCATATATTATTTGTCTCTAGGATCATAATATTCTATTTCTAAAGTCTAATAAGCACACAAAAAATAAAAAATTAAAAATGTGTCTAAATTAACAAATTTTAATAACCTTAAGATTTTCAAACCATTCAATGCCTTAGCTTTCATATCAAGGAATATTTTTTTAATAAACATAAAAAGGACAAATGATAAAATTTTAATAAAAAAAATGCATAAAAGAAGGAGGACAAATTTTGCAATACGAACATTAAAGGTCAAGTGAGGACAAATTATAAATTTCTAATGAAAATGATAAAAGTTGCACGAGGGAAAATGATAAACACATGGAAAAAAAGATCACAAAAACAACATGCTCTTAACTAGAAAATAAAGATTAAATTTCTGAACAGATTTTCTTGAAAATAACATTTACAACATAATCAGAGAAGTCTGCTTTTAACATAATGTTACAATCTTTTATTTTATAATATGTTTGATTATGAAAGATTCTCAAAGTGCTTGATATATGAAAACCTCATTCCAGTAGCCCAGATGGTATAGTGGTTGGGGAAGCCTAACTGTGATACGAAAGGGCCCGGGTTCGAATCCCAGAGAAGTCATGGATGTAAAATTGTCTGTCCCTTTATAGGTGGTGGCCACCTATTAGATGTTTCCACAATAACATGGCCACCACTTCTGGCCTTAAGTAGTGGCCAATGCCGTTATGAGCAAGCGCCCGACATTGGAAAAAAAAATTTCCGATCTATAACACTTTTCAAGTGTTCTACAGTACTTTCTGATAATTTTTTATATCTAGGAACTATTTTTACTGTCATATTTAAGGAAAGATATGCCCTCATCATTCTAAATATTCAATTTTTAAATTAAGTTTGAATAGTTATTTCTTTATCTGTTTTTGGTCTCATTTCCAAAAGATACCAATTTTTGTTAAAACACAAATATCTTCTGGAAATTCCATATGCATAACAAAATGAAGTATTACTGATCGTTAATGAAATTTCTATAGTGTCTGGTTCATAAGATTTTATAGATAATAAATGTTTTTTTTTTTTTTTTAATTTCCTTCAAGAAACTTTGAATTGGCACTTAAAATTTTGTTAGTTACAAATTTCATAAATCTATAGAAATGCCAATTTTGTTGAGATTTAAAGGTAACAAATTAAAGAGAGGTATTTGCATAAAACGAAATAGCAGCTTTATAAATGAAACTGTTCTTTGTGGCACCTTCCTTATTTACACTGTAGTCATTAGGAATTTTGGAAGCAGGAAAGATGAAAAATATGCAATGCCTTCGCCGGGAATCGAACCGCGGACCTCTCAATTATGCACTGATCGTGCAGACCACCACACCACGAAGGCATGCCAAGATGGTGTGAGAAATACCTTATATAATCCTCCTTTTAAAGGGCGACTGGGGTTTCTAAGGCACCCAGTCGCCAAATCCAGTGAAGAGTCATCATCCACCACCCATTTAGTTCGGACACCACTCTAGAGACATTAGGTATTCTGAAAGCAGGAAAGATGAAAATATGCAACGCTTTCACCGGGAATCAAACCGCGGACTTCTCAATTATGTGCTGAGAGCGTGCAGACTACCACACCATAAAGGCATGCCAAGAAAGTGGGAGAAATACTTTATAACACAACTTCTGAAATTGGTTAAAATTTAATTTTTCATATTGGTATTTTCATTATCAGTTAATTTTATAGCAGGAGGAACATAAAATTTTCTTGATTATATTATAAAATACTATTATTATAAAGAACTGTCCTCTATCAAATTCGCTTAGATCAGCAGCCTTTTCCATCAATCAGAAAAGTAAGTGCAAGAATGATTCCTTAGTTCTCCAGCAGCAGTTAAAGACCATTCCCACTTAATTGCATGCACTCCATGTTATCCAGACAAGTTCAATGAAAAAAGTGCAGATGGTCATAATGTTTTGGCTTGTCAGTGTATATATACATATAATGCAAAATAAAATACATAAGACATTAAAAAGTCAGCCCACATTCAATTCGGAATAAAATATATGCAAAAACCAGAAGCACAGTAGCAAACTGGAAGAAAAGAGGGCAAAACATGTCAAAACCAAAAATGATATAAGAAATTTACAGCTTTCACTGCATCATCATCAGGAGCTTGGTACAGAGAAAGAAGCAAAAAAATCAGCTTGTTTCTGAATGAATAATGAGACAAAAATTAAATCTTAAAATACTCTTAAAAAAATTAATCTGTGTCTTTATCAGTCAGACTGAGACATACATTACTTTGACTGTTTTCTGGGATTATTTTTAAACTTTGTGTCTTTACTGGTTCAGAAATGGGCTTTCCTTCTTTCTTTTTTCCATTCTTCTTTTAAAGCTCCAACCCCTTTGATGCTACAACAAAAGATGTAAATTTCTTATTTTCATTTTTTGCAAATTTTGACCTCCTTTTCTTGCAGTTTGCCACCATGCTTCTGGTTTTTTTCATATGGCTTATTCCAAACTGAATATGGGATGAATTTTAAACATATTCTTCATTTTAGTCCCTTCGAAACAGCATGTTCCTGAACTAAAAAAAAGGTCTGCAGACGGATGTGTCATACATGCATCAGTCTCAAACGTCACTAGCAGCCGGATGATGCAGTAGTGAATCGCCACTTGAATTGATCTTCTAGAAGGGTGTGGCATATTTGCACTTTCAAACATACACATTCTTTCAAAAATTTTTTTAATCACTAGATGGCACTCCATGTCCACTACAGTTAGCTTATTTGAACCTTGTGTTGTTGACCTTGTGTATATGAAGTATTTTGATTCTAGTGATTCATATAGATGTACAATCAGATGATGTAAAGTACACAAAATCCAGTTGGCTTCATGTAATATAAACACTGAACAATTTCCAATGCTTCAATTTAGAAGTGATTGCAAATGGAGCTGTATTTTTTTTAGGTCTGGTTTGTATTCAGTTTGCATCTTCTTTAAATAGCAGACATTCATCAGCATCAGCATTTTTGCATCAGCTAACACACTGTTACACTAATAGTGTGATGTCTAAGAGAAAGAAGTTTTTAAGGGAAGTAGAGTATATTCGAATTGTAAAATCTATAAATTTATATCATCAGCAATAATGATATTGCATATAAAGCTTTATATGCAATCTATGCATATAAAGACTGCTGATGCATTTATATCATCAAGCCCATGAGTGACTATTTTGATACCAAAAGCTATAGATTTAAGTGAGAATAGCGAATCTGATACCGAAATCTTCTCAGAGACTGAATTGGAAGTTTGTTTTGCTTTCACCTCGCAATCCAACAGAACAGTGGCTACTCTGTCAAGAACTCTATCTGTTAAGTAATTCAAGCCTTATGAATTGATGTGAATTGCAGAAGTAAATTTAATTCAAAGTTATGTGAGTAAAATTCATTTTTTTACTATTTTGTTTCGATAATCTAATGAACATACTAGTTGAAGAAACTAATAATTTCTATGAACAAAAGATGAGTGAAAATCCATCGTCACCCAAAATCAACATATTCCTCTAGATGTGCCTAAAATGAGGAGATTCCTAGGATTACTTATTTCTGTTGGTATGGAATTAAAAAGCTCAGTCTGAAAATGTGTTTTATAACTAATGAAATGATAGTGACTAGATTATCACACACTGTCTCATTTCTGAATCATTTATTCTATAATATTTGATCATATACTGTATTACGTTTTACGAATGTTTGGATATAGATTTAAGTAAGTTTTTTACAGCATTTCATCAAGATGAGTCAAATATTTTATTTTGCATTTAGATTTTAATTATTATTATTTTTTTCAGAATATCTTGATATTCTGTATTTATGATTATATTACTGTTAGATACCATTACAGGGGGAAAAAATCAAACAATTGATAAAAATAATATTTTTAATGAAATTTTTTTTAAAGTTAGTCTTACCTATATGAAATATCCCGTCTTGCAAGATCGTACTGCTGCAACAACACACCGTCTCCAAGGTAACTGGCGCTAAGCGGCATGGCATCGCATAAGAGGATTAACTGCTGATGCATATATGATACACCCATCGTTAAGGGGTTAATTTGTTTTGCATTCCATCACTTTTTTTTAGTGCATAACTGGATTTGGTTTTCAACTGCTTTTTACTTTGTATTTAGTCATTTATATACATATAATAATTTAAGTACTATTATTAACTAAATTTTCGCTATTTACTTCACAACTGCCCATGAATATTACTTTTTTTTTTTTTTTCAAAAATTGCCATTGACTCCATAAAAAAAATTGTCTGTGCCAATGCTCAAACACTTAATTCACATATTACGTCTGAAAAATTGTTCAAGCTCTCAACTTATTTTTAAAAAATAATTTTGTATTTCAAAAACTTCTTAATTTTAATTCTTCAATTTATATACCCATAAAATATCTAAAAAGATGTTACACAGATATTGAGCCATAAATACATATTTTAAATTCCTTAATGACTGTTTGGAAATACCAAATTGTTCTTTAAATTCTAGATGATGTAATTATGCTTGTTGCATAACATATTTTTCCTTTTCGTATTAAAAAAAAAACTATCCAAAACTGCATACATTATAAAGAATTGTAGAGCATGCATACAATTTTATGGATTGAATCGGTAAGAATAAAGGGGAAAGTAAACAGAATGTTATTTAAGGTTCAGGGAATGGCAATTAAGGAGTAAATTGATACTAGAGGTCTTCACCTCCACACCACACTGCTTAAAAACGGGCACATTTGGAAAATAAAAGAACATTAAATAGTTTAGAGACTAAAACAACAACAATTATGTAATATAATGCAAAAATTGTTTATTAAATATAATAAAAGAAAGTAAAATAAATAAATTATCTTTTTTTTTTCTTTTACCTGAACAAAACCAAATTAGATCCCGTCTCAGAAAGATAGATAAATGCAAAACACCCAAAGAAGAAGAAGTAAAAAGAACATGGGAAGGACCTAGTGTAGTCTGTATTAGTATCTCCCATTCAGATCTATAATCAGAAATAATTATAGTATAAATTATTGGAAAAATATACATATATTTATGCATTTTAGAATAGTTCAAATACCATATTTCTATGAATGCTGTAAACTATGATTGATTATATATGTAAGATAAAATTTAATTAGAAATAGCCCCTTAAATATCATTTAAATTTGGTTATTTCCCCTTTCTAAAATAATAATAATAATAATACTAAAACTTTCTAAACTACACTCATTTTAAAATTAGTCCCTATTACAACATTCATGTATAATGTTTCTGAAGCATATACCAGGGGTATTTGCGGGACCCCAAAAAATCCCCTGAAACTTTTACAGACTTACTACCGACATTTTGGAGTTTCGAGAAGGGGGGGAGAGAAATGAAAAATTACAATTATGAAGTATTGAATGACCTAATTATAAAAGTTCAATGAATTACTTTTTTTGCAAAATTAATAACCATAAATTTTCAAACATATAAACTACTACATTTTATGTAAATATTTTAAATTACCTGAATTAATTCTTTAAAAAAAATTATCTAATTTCTGCTGCTTTTTTTTATTTTCTGATGTTTGTGGGCTTGTCTTTCTTTTGTGATGAACTTCATAATTGCAGGAAGGTTGACTTTTATTTTCCTCATTTACAGTTGAAGAAATTTCCTCGAGAACTGCACATGCAAGAAGTAGAAGCAGTTTGCTTTTCTGCTAATGTAGAAGGTTTTTCAGAGACTTTTATAGGTGACTCATCTGAAATAAATGTTTTTAAGTCCTCTTGATATGTTTTCCAACTTCTGTTCATATTCAGTAAGAGATCTTTGCGAATTGGATCAGTCATTGGATTTTTTTAGCCATATTTTTCACATGAGGTTTCTTTAGAAGCCATTAAATCATATTTAATAGTCTGCACTGCATCTAGGGAATCAATCTTAAGAGAGGTTCTATAGTCAGTGACAAGTGTATCCATTAAGTTGAATGCACTTTCCACTAATGGGCCATGGAAGCAGCTAAGGCAGGCTTTGACCAATTTAGCCAATGTAGGATACTTATAATCATTTGTGAAATCATCTTTTAAATTAAAAACTTTAGACCAATATTTATCAATTGTACACTTGACTTGATTTCCACTTTCATCAGATGTGTAGAGCATTTCTTTGGTGATATCAATATCACTCTGGTATAACCTTATTTCAGCTTCTACTTTTGACTTTTCATTATCACTAAAAATATGGGACATAAAAGATGATAATTTTTCAAAAGCTAATATTGTACTGGTTTTACCTCTTAGCTCTGGATCTAATTCTGTAAAACTAATTAGATATGAATTTTTAAGGGGTAATTTCTGTTTCATATGCTGTGCTGTATTAATATAAGCTTTCATCAGAGAAATTTGGAATTCTTTTGCTATTGGATGATTTTTTGATAATTTCTTCAGGTGAGTGGAAGCTTCTGCACCAGTAAATATTACTTTGCTAGGTAGATGGAATTCTGGACTTGTGACATCAACCTTCAATAAATCATTATAAGATGTGCACTCTATATTTTCTGGCTTCATTAAAAAAAGAGAAAAATTTTGCCATCAATTTATAAATACTGGAATGTATTAAATGAAGCATTGGTTTTTTTGTTTCAAATAATTTAATATATGTGTTGAACTCTGGTAATACTGCTGAATATAATGCCATATGTAATAAAGTTTTGTTTTGCATAACAAATAACCCATTTAGTATTCTTTTTTGCCGAGCTAAAGCATCCTTTGTGAGTTGTTGGGAATGCAAGCAACAATACACCCCTTCAACAATTTTTTTCTGAGCTGCAGAAATATTTCTTTTATTGTATACAGTTTCAACATAAGAAAAATAATCCCCTTTATCAGTTTTATCCAAGTAATGAAAATAAAATGCAATAAGAGCATCCCACAGATATTTGATTCTTTCTAAAACACATAAAATGTACACCCACCTATGGTCTGGTCTCTTCAAGGGCTTAAGTTTTTTAATGGCAAGGGATTCACAGATTTTGAAAAAATTTTCTCTTTTACTGCAGCTTTTCATATCAAAATAGATGTCATCAAACAAATCTTCTAAGTATCTATCAAAACATGAAGCAAATTTTTTTGCACAGTTATTAGCTGTGTGACATGTGTCACCATCAATATCTAATAAGTAGGGTGCTTTGTTTGATCGTAGTCTGGTTTCAACACCCTTTTTTTTTCCACGCATGGTGTTACATGAGTCCATTAATACACTAATTAAGTTTGCCCATGGAATATTATTATCTTCAATAGTATTAACAACTGCTTTAAAACCAGCTTTTGAATTGCAAGATTCCATCTTTAGAGATGCAAAATGATGAACTACAACTTCATTTTGATTGTTGTCATAAAACTGCACCAATATTGCCAGTATACTTTCTTGAGCATTGCTAGTACTTTCATCCAAATTTAGAGAAAATGGAGTCTCCTTTAAAGTTTTAATGATATTTTCCTTAATAGTTTTTGCGAGCCCATATTTCATCTTATAACATGCAGTAGTCCTGGACATTTGCAACGAGTTTAGTGCCGTCTGATCGCGGCTCAACTGTTTGCAGAGTTCAATTAAATTGGGAGCTACATTGAAAGAAAGAGAATTCTCAGCGATAAACGAAGTTATTAATTAATACCTCTTGGCATGCTTTTCTTGTCACTATATCCAATGGCCGAGCATCAGTCTCAAGTAAGTCATCAGTATTTTTTGAATTAGCATAATTACTTAAAGTCATTGAATGTCTAATGTACTTTGAATATTTTATGTGCGTCACAGTTTTAGAATGACTGTGAAAACCTTGAATCCTTCCCCACCATACTTCATAAGTGAGTTACAAAAAACACAATATGCTTGTCCAGCAATATTTATTTTCTTGCACCATGTGCTGATGGTATCCCCATTACCATCTCTCCGTTCAATCCAATTCCACCTAAATGCATTCCTTCTTCTAATTGTATAATATCACTATTTATATCGAGAAATTTCATACTGAAATTCTTTTGCATACATAAATAAAAAAATATTTCAATAAACGAAACGAAAAATTTACACGTGCATCAATAAATGAAATGAAAATTTTACACAGCGGAGAAAAAAAAGTTGAGAAGCGATCAATGACAAATAGCTAATACGGCGAAAAATCCCCCCTTCTCTACTTATTTGCGCCACGCCAGGAGAGATAAGACCTTTGAACCCAGAATCACGTGATCGCACATCTGGTCGAACGAAGTCTCTCCCTTTTTTTTCTGTCGCGCCTACTTGCCAAAAAGAATCCAGAAGAGAATGTCCGAGAACCAGGGGAATGAGTCATAACTCGCAATAAGGAAAGAACAAAAAAAAAGTTTTTTCTACCTTTTCACGCATTATCACTGCCTTTGAAGAAAGAAAGGAAAAGTTTTCACCACACACACTGACCTCGCGTTTTCTGCTTTCAAAGCAAACAAAATTACCCAGATCAAAATAAATAATTCATTATTAGCCCTACTTCCTTTTGAACGACCATCCCCGGAATTTCCGGGTATCGAAGTTCAAAATCCCCGGAATTCCGCGGTTTCCCCGGAGCACAAACACCCCTGATATACTTATATAACAGCTACAAAAAAAAGAATATTCAAAGCAATGCAAAAGATACTAATTTATACATGGATAAGCACCTTAATTTACATTAACATTACATTAACCAAATTATAACAAAACAAATATTTATATGCATTAATAACAATGCTCCTTCCAATTAAGAAAGCATATATGCTTGTGTACCTTGATTGCATACTTTCTTGAATACCAACAGCATATATGTCAGGTAAACTCGAGATATCAAGTGGTAAAAGGAAATCATCAATATTCTCGGGAGGATCCTAGGTGTCATAGGAAATGACTTAAAATTATTAGACAATAAAAATTTAAGTAGTCTTTATAAAACAATTTTAAAATATCATCACTACTTAAAATATGAATTTAATTTACTGAATTAACATGCAGAACAATTCATTCACAAACTGCACTTTATTTTAAAACTGCTATGTATGAAGACTGTTTTCTTGCTTTTATTACAGAAAGCAAAGTAGTAATGTAGAATGTTACTAATTATAATAAAGTCTGATATAGCAAAAATAAAGGCTTCACAACTTTTTAATAAACTTCTAGAGAACCTCCTTTCACTAGCAAAAAACTTAAAATATTGTAGAATAGACACATTTTTTCAGGATACGCAGATATTACCATTCCAAGTAGTACTGCCTTTCCAAGTCCGCTTCACCCACAAAAAATATTTATCATTCTTTTACATTTCTACCATAATAGCTTTTATTACAGCTGTTTTAAGTGATACAAAAATCAATATATTTTTAATATTTTGTAATATAAAATTAATTTAAGTTTGACTGTAACATTTTAAATATACATCAAAACAATGTACTATGTGAATCCTTTTATAAACATTTTACTGTGGCTAAGTTTAATATATAACACATATAACAGCCATTCTGTTATGATAAATATAATTTTATCTACACCGGTGAAATAAATTAAGAGAATTTGCATATTTTATCAAATTGAATAAAAAGAACTTAATTAAAATGAAAAACCACTGCCTCTAGATAAAAGTGAAAATCGTGTACGGCAAATATGTAAGCGTACACGTGTGTGTAGGTGAAGCCAGCAGAAAAACAGGCTTTATAAGCGCATGGAGGGTGACAAGAATTGCATTTGCTAGTACACCTCGGCAAATTTCTTGGTGTTATCTGGTAGCAATTGGTTAAATTCACATCGGAATAGTAAAAATGAGTAACCACCAATGTTAAGATGATGGAATGAGGTGGCGAACTGTGGGGAGGCTAGAGGCAGGCCAATCGCAAGTCCAGATATGCAGAGAGTTTAATTTAATGCCTAGTGTTTTGTATAACCTATTTAAACAGTTTTGAGATACTGGATCTATCGAGAGAAAGCATGGGCAAGGTCGTCCAAGAACAACGATGGCCAGAGAAGATCGCTATATATCCATTTTAGCAAGGCGTAAGAGAGAGGCTACAGCTTCTCAGCTGTATCAGGACCTGTATGCAGCCACAGGAACCCATGTAACAAGGGTGACTGTTTCCAAAAGACTGGATGAGTGGGTTGTTTGTCAGAACACCGGCTGTTTGCATCCTGCTCACATCTACGGACAGGAGAGTCCGATTAGCATGGTGCATGCAGCATAGTGATTGGAGTACAGAACAATGGGCAACCGTTTTGTGCACCGACGAGTACCGTTTTAGCCTAAACACTAATTCTCACCGTACTTTCATATGGAAAGAGCCAGGAACCCACTACCTACCTTCCAATGTTCGCGAAATCAACAATTATGGCGGTGGCAGTATAATGGTCTGGGCAGGCATCATGTTGGATGGCCGCACACCTCTCCACGTCTTTGACAAAGGCTCTGCGACTGGTGTGAGGTATAGGGATGAGGTCTTGCAGCCCTATTTTCGTCTTTTCCAGGTTGTAGTGGGCAATGAGTTCATCTTATAGGACGATAATAGGAGGCCACATAGAGCTCTTCTGGTCAACGAGTTTCTTGAGAGTGAGGATATCCGTCGGATAAATTGGCCAGCCAGGTCTCCAGACTTCATCCCTATAGAGCATGTTTGGGACACTCTGGGGAGGGCAATTGCAAATCACAACCCCTTCCAAGAACCATCCAGGAACTGAAAAGAGCGTTGCTGAACAAGTCGGTCCAATTGCCACAGGTACTGATAAACTGCCTTATTTCTAGTATGACATCATGCTGCGAGGCCTGTATGGCTATAAGAGAGGACCATATTCCCTATTAACCCTTTTCTTTTGCATCTTCTGAAACTGCTGTTTCAGACCTTCAGACTCCCATGAGTGTTACACACAAACATGTCTGTCTATTATAACTGTTGAATGTTTATTTTGTTTATATTATATAAACCTATGTTCACACCAAATTTTATTAAAATCTGTCCAGTAGTTCTGGAGATTGTAGGCAAATATGAAAATTCTCTTAATTTATTTCACCAGTGTAGTTATAGTCTTCAATAAAATAGTCTAATGGCTATTTTTATAGCAAATATTTAATGCCTAAAGGCACTTACATTATTTGAGCAATATTGGTTGAATATCTGAAGATACCAACAGTTGGTTAAATGCTTAGACGCATCTACATCATATTGTAAATTTTTACAAGTACCAGTTCCTATAGATACCAACAGAAACAAAAATATTATATTTACATATAAAAGGGACAGCACTGAAAAAGCATGAATTTTGTGGCGATGACTATTACACGCTTGCTACTTTGCAAATCATGTTCATACATTCAGAATTTTTTAAATATACATGTCTGTCTAACATTTACTTATGCCCGTTTCCTTATTTCCAGTAAATTTTATGTGGAATTTAAGTACTTTCCACTTATTCATACTTAGCAGTTTTGCAAAAACAAAAAATCCGATGTGTACAGCACGACTTCCTTGTACGGAATATTAACTTATACGCATTTTTTCTTGAATTTCATTTAAATTGATTGGATGGAATTAAATCTACTTCGTCGACAGCGCATAAACCACAATAGAATAAATGCACTCTTTAAAATTCACTATCCGCGATTCCAGCGCTCTGATACGCCATCTAGTGGCTAAAAGGTGGAAACATTAAAGCTCGGTATTTACGTTTGATAATGCTACCTAGTTTGTGAAGCGTGTTGTGATCAAAAAGTAATTAAACGTTTTATTTTTTATTGTTGTGGGCATATGTATAACTTAAAAAGAAGTACAGACTGCATGTTTTGTTGTGTACATCAGTGTAAATCACGAGCTTGCAAGTAACCTGAGTTATGCTTCTATCGCATTCTTGGTTCGAAAAATATCGAACGAGATAGCAAAACGAAGAGGGTGGATTTGCGTATTTCGAATTGTAAAGAAAGTGGGACATTATATGAAAGTGCGTTCTAAGCATTTAAAAAAAAAAAAAAAAAAAAAAAAAAAAATGATTACATTTTTTCTCGTAAGAAAAGTTTTTTTTTTTTTTATATATGCAGAATTTCTTTCTCGTGTATCATACATATAAACGTGTATGTTGTATTCTTCGAAAGTAAACATGCATATTTGTGTATTGAAGTATAAATCATTATAGCTCATTAATCTCTTAAATATTATTAATACATATACATGTACAATTATGCTTTCATGCATATTTTACCTGCAGAAATTTAAATTGTGTTTCAGTTTATGTTAGCAATGATTTAAATGAAAATTTATAGAATGACACATATAAAAGTAAAAGTTAATTATTTTAACGTTAATGATGAAATTGAATTTCATATTCTAGTAATGTTGAAATTTCTGTGTGTGAGTCATTTCCTGTTAAACTATTTAGAACTGTTTACAGTGGTTCAGGATAGTTAGCATAAAAAATTTCTAGTTCAGAAAATAGGTATGATGATCTAGTATTAGTATAAAAAGTATTACAGATATCAAATCTTTTCCACTATAGAATAGCATGCACCAAACAGTTTCTTATAAAATGATATACATACCATTATTACTAGCTGAGCTTTTAAATGTTTTTTCTTATCTTTTATAGCAGTGTTCATTTTGAAGTAAGTATTAGTAATAAAAAGTTTTTAAAGTAGCTTAAAAAAATTTATCCATGGTGAAAATTAGCTAATGATGAAAGTATTTTTTCTCACTTGAAGTATCAAATGGGCACATGTATCTTTTTCGAGAAAATCTGTTGTTCTGTAATGTAAAACACCCAAGTATTTGTTCAGTGATAAATATTGATAGGGAAGAGACTTTTAAGTAATTTCATTTCTCAGCCATTATTCAAAATATGATGGCATATAACTAAATAACTTTGGAGTAAATTAAACAGCGTGCACAGACATGTGTATACAGATATACAGGTTAGCAAATAAAAGCAAGGACAGTGGATTTGGATCAGTTCAATAATTTATTAGATTGTTTATGTATTCCTGTTTTATTTATAACAAGCTTTTATTTAGTAGAATAAGAATGTGTAGAACATTTAGTAGAATAAGAATAATACATGAATACACAGCCTTTTAGTTGCAAGAAATAAGATTTTGCATAGTTATTTAAAGATGCAATCATATTTATTATCTCAAACATATTCTATCTTAGTTGTATTTCTGGGGCAAATATGCATTAATTCTCTTACCTATTATTATGTCATTATAAAAATTTGATTTTATCGTGTTGCTTATATGTTCGTAACTAGAATTGGAGTCGATTCTATGCAGTGTTGATACCTGTAACTATAAGCCTCATCGAAAATATATGCATATTAGATGCCTCATCAGTGCTAAGAAGATTTAGCTTTTTTTTTTTTTTTTTTTTTTTTTTTTTTTTTCTGGCACAATCTCAAAATTTTCATTGCCAGTATGTAATTGTTTGCATACAGCACTTTTACTAAGAAAATTATAGTACATATAAAAAATGCTAAGGAGAATAAAACCTTTGGTGACTCCAGATATACATATTGATTTGATATTATCTGATAAACATTGTAAATGAATGAATAAATTTGTCATTAAAATATTTTGGAGGAGTAAAAATACATTAAATCATTCAATGAAGAGGCTAGATGAAATATTCAAATTGTCCAGCTTCTACATTTAGTGCGACAGTAAAAAGTCTGAAAATAATATTAATTCTTTGGTAAAAATATCTTTATTTATACCAAGTGTTGCAAATCAATCTTAAGTTATTTTTTAGAATGATATATAAAAATCTGCATGTGTATCGTGTATGCAGTGTCTTCTGGATGCATATTCGTGCAAAACCGATGAACACTGGTAGTTCGGTCCAACTTTCGATCCCGGCGAACGGGCTGACTCCATGGGTGTTTTCTTGATTTTACACACGTGTATTGTTTAAGCACTATCTTCTGTATGCATACGTGAATAAAGCGCTAAATCTGGTAGTTTGGTCCATTTTCGAATCCCGGCAAGCGGGCTGACTGCATAGGTGTTTCCGTGATTTTCCGCATGTGTAACATGTTGGCAGTATCTTGTGAATGCATAATGTCAATAAAGCGGGTGCAGCGCGGGTAAAATCGCTGAATACTGGTAGTTCGGTCCAACTTTCTAATCCCAGCGTACTGTCCAGAAATTGTGGATGTGTATGTGAATACAGCGGGCGCAGCCCAGGAAAAAAAATCGCTGAACACTGGTAGTTTGCTTCAAATTTCAAATCCCGTTGAATGAAAGCGGGCTTCACTGGTAGTTCGGTCCAACTTTCGAATAAAGGCCAATGAAAGCAGGCTTCAGGCCGCTCAAATTGTGGGCTTACCCGCTAGCAATCATGCGAGCTAGCGTATATCTTGTGATTGCATACGTAAATCAAGTGACCTAAAGTGAATAAAGCGGGCGCTCCACGAAAGCATCCCTTCCCTCATGTAGCGGGCTTGTCCGCTAGTGATATATAAAACTGTCCCTCTCTAGCTACATCCCTGAAAGTAAGCATTCATTCAAATATTTAACAAATAGATTTGATCATATTTTATGCATCATGCAGACTATATTTCCAGCTCTTTCATTTAAGTGCAACTTATTTCCAATGTATGAACATGAATACTGTACAAGCTTAGTCACTTATTCGTAATTTAATTCAGTTTTTATATAAAAGTTAAAATTTACCAGGCAATTGCTTAAAAAAAATAGTTTAATAGATGTTGCTGTAATTTAACACTTTTGATTTTGTTTTCAGAAATTTGCTAAATCAAGTTTATCTTCGTGTGACCTTGCATCAAAGGCACCGATAATAAATTTGTTTTAGCATTTAGTGCTAAAATTTTTAAAGAAAAACTTATTATTGATGTAAAAGAAGGAACAAATTATATTTATCTTGGTAATATGTCTTATGATATGCTTATTTATGGTGTCATGATATTGCAGTAACTTAACGGGCATTTCATATAACTTGTTTCTTAAGTTGCATAACCTGTTTTCATAACATTTTGTTATCAAATATATATAAAAGGTAAATTTCTAATGAAATATTATTCATTTCACAGCAGTGTTATTTACCGTGATATAACGTGTGTTCACATTTATTGTACGGTTATGATCATTATTCATTATAGAGCTTTATATATTTGTTATATACATTTAATTTATATCATTATGTTTTACATGATTTTGCTTTTAGAATATATCACAATATATATTTCGAGTTGCTAATAGAACTACAGTGGTTCCCAAAGTGTTCGTAAACTTATGATTTTCATTGAAATAGGGCTCTATCCATTAATTAAAAGTAAACTTTCTGAATGAGACTTTAATAATAAGATCTATAATCTATTTGTAACAAAATTATATAAAATATTTTTTTAAATGTAGTGAAACTTTATTTTTAAGAAATTAATAATCAAAAAATGACAAACATTTTATCTAAAAAAAATGAAGATCTTCATTCTAAGAACTTAGTTGGAGGCTATATGCCTTAAGGGAGGGATGCCTTTGTGGAGGACTTTATAAGGGAAACTCGCTCGTATACAAGTTACACATGGGGAAAACCACGAAAACCCCCATGCAGCCAGCCCGTTCGCAGGATTCGAACCTCGGACCGAACTACCAGTGTTCAGCGGCGTTACCGCTCGGCCGCTGGTGGTCTTCGCAGGTGGTAATTATGTGAATTAGGATGCTATCATACCACTCACCCGATGGCAAAAATATAGAAAAGGCAAAGTCAAAGGTTATATTCATTAATTCTAATCAGAATGCACTAGCAAAGTAAAGCACTGTGGTTTTACATAATTTCTGATTAAGCTATTGAAATCATACAAACTGAAATAATTCTTGCATTTAAACTTGTATTCCAAATTAAGATTTAACTTGAAATTAATGTAGATAATTACCGAGAGAATTGAATTTTTGTAGCGTACTTTACGTGAAATGAGATCACTTGGAGTCATGTGATGTGAACCGGCGAATCAGGATGTTTTACCATGAAAGCATAGTAAATTCTTAAATTAATGTCTTTTTGCAAATTTATTGGCTTTTTTATAAAATTTTAAATGACATTTAAATGTTTATACCTTTAAAATAAAAAATTCTTAGAACTAACATTTGTCTATATTTTTTATGTGTATACTGTGTGTTGTCGCTAATAAAGTCTGCTTGGCGAGATTTGCGCTGGCGAAATGGAAAAGTTCCAAAATTTGCATTCTATGAAATTGTACTTTTTAAATGATAACATTTTAAAATCTACAATCTGAATATTAGAATATGGTTGGAAAATTACCATAAAATTTCTTGTTTCTACCAAAACGCTTTTAATATTCTGCGATGGAATGGGATAGTTCTTATGAAAATTATATTATGGTACTGGAAATGGCTTCTTGTTTGCTTAAGAATTATAACCAGATAGTGAAGCTCTTACAAAAAATTTTATCTGATTAATATAATTTATGCCTTTTTTATAATGAAATGGCTGTTGTATATAATGATTGTAGTTGTTTAAGAGGTATGTTATATTTTCCCATGAAACCATTATGGCATACTAAAATTCATTTGAGAAGTTTAATTTATTTTTGGCTGTTGGGTATTATATTTCTATGTAAATACATTATGGTATACTGATGATTATCGTCAAACTCCTAATATTTTTACTCTACTTTCGACCATTTTTGGCTAACAAAAACTGATAACAATGTACATTAGCCCTAATAATGGATAAGCATGATATCAAAATGTACTCATAAATTCTCGGTAGTTTCATATAACACTGAGAAATCCTTAATAAACCACTTTTATCTGTTGATTATCTAACCAAATAAATAGCATCTGTTCCTCCCAAATTTTCACAAATAATTTTTCAAGGTTTTTTTATATGCTATATCTCTATAGTTTCTGTTGATCATGTAACTTAAAAAGAAATATCTGTTACAATAATTTTTGAAAGGGCAATATTTCCATCAATCTTCTTGACTGACAAGAAAATATGTAGATAATGTGTGGAGTTATTATAGCATAAGGAAAACATGACACCAATTTTACAACAAATCTGGGCTAATCTTTGGAATATGGTAACAGGTAGTTTTGGGACATTTTGGTAAGGCGATAAAGGTTACTAGCTAGGACTTTAGCAGTGTACATGGATACAGTCAAGAGTGTACGCAATGCCATTTTTGTGCAATTTTGGGATGTTTTTTTAAGTGAAAATAGGTCGACGTGTACATGGATGATACCGTGTATGTGCAATTCGTAAAAACGCGGCAAGCAGTGGGCGATTCTGCCCTTTGTCCCAATTTCGCACCTAATCTTCGTCATGATTAAGCATTTTTATTCCATAAACGTTCTAGCATAAGCGTAATTCGGCTAGCAGATTGTTGGAAATGTTGAGTAAAAAAAAAAACATGCCTTTACTTTGTGAAAACAAAATGGCGTCCGAACAAAAACTAGCAGGTTGCTGTAGCAGGGTTGGTCACCAAATTTTAGCCAAAAAATCATTAAGTTACCATAATCCAAAGATTAACCCAAATCTGAAATTTTGTTTTGTGAGTCTTTGGTTAAACTAAATGCTATAATTTATTTAGAATGAAATAATTCTTTGGCATAATGTAATTCATATCATCTATGTTGCTACAATTCTGTTTTAATACAAGACCATCATATAAGTGTAAGATTTTCTATGTGGAGACTTGGTTTCTAATCTTTGTGTAATATAATACAGAGAAGCTCGTACTGTGAATTCGTAAGTATAATTTATTCTTCTATTAGATTGGAATGGACTCTGTGTTTTCATATAGAATGTTTCATATTCAAAGTGTTAGTTCGGTGTTTCATATTCAAAGATGTTGAAGTTCATACAATGTAATTAATTAATTAATAGACTTATCACACAGACCTTTTTAATAGACTTATTCTTGAATTTTTGGCTCAGATATAAAGTTATTAATTAAAAACAGCATTAGAAAAGCAAAACTGATTAAAAGAACACTTCCATTATTTTTAAAATTGATATATTTAAATGCTTTTGTTCATATAAAAACAACAATAAACACATTTCTAAATAATAAGATTAATAAGAAAATTTGGAACATTTATAAAGGTTTGCAAGGACAACATGATCGATTTTGTTATAAATCACATGGTTTTGACATGTTTTGAGTATGCTCCTGCCAGATTGGTAGAAGCCTGGTGATCCTGTTATGAAATCTTAACAGATAAAGATCTAACATGTGAATATAGAATCTAAAGAAAAGGTAAGGTTAGATTAGGCTATTTGAATATGGCTAAGCACATTGGTTATCAGCCTGAAGAAGAATGGTTTTATGAAGAACTTTATAGGAAAAACTGGTTCTTATTCACAAAACACATGCAAAAAAATAAAAACTGAACAGCCAGCTTGTTCACCAGGATTTGAGCTGAGATTAAACTACCAGTATTGAGTTGTTTAAACCACTTGTAGGACAAAACTAAAGAAAATGCTTGTAATATCATGTAATCAAAAGTTAACTGCATGTTATATGCCAGGATTGCTTTCTCAAGTACTGAGGTAGGTAATACTTAATCTGCTCTTTTTTTTTTTTTTTTTTTTTTTTGAAATGTTTGGTCATGGTATTATTCATTGCATGTATTTTCTATAATACATACAGAATATTAATAGTTCTATAACAAGTGTCTTTTTTTCATTTTTAAGTGCTTTGCTTGTTGATATTCTCAAAATTGCATTTGATGATTAGTGCTATCATGTGTATAATAAATACAATAGATGCATATAATAGATCAATATATTTTTAGTATACATATAATGATTCAATATTATTTTTATGGGAAAAAAAGACACTTTTGACTGCACAGATTTTCTAGAAATCCCAAGTAAAACACATGAAATCATTTGTTTACAATCAGTGAACGTTAAAATCAGCTACCTGTCACAATACAATAAAACAGCGACACAATTTCCTACAACAGCCAGCAGTTCCTCCTTTACATGAACAAGAATTTTTTCTTTTTTTTTTTTTAATTTTTATTTGTCCTTTTTGAACAATGAAATGTCCTTCAATTTCATGCGATCAGGACGCTATAGAACTTATCCTTAAATAGAAAGCCAAAACTTGTACATTGGATTTCAAGTAAAATTCCGTGCATTACCAAATGATCAGCTTTTTAAAATGCTCTCTGCTTCAGTAATACAGCGAGAATTTACGCCTCCTTGAACAAAATCAAACATTTCGGAAGAGCTACGTAACTCCATTTTTGAATGTACGAAGTCAGATCAGAAATCAAAATACCGAGTTTTATCCGCCATACTAATGAGTGAAAGCGCCATCTATAGGTGAATTGAATCGCGGATATTTGTTTACTATAACGACACTCTGAATGCACAAAATTTATATCATTTGAAGAATTATCGTTGCCACATGTTCTATTCAAATACTAAAATAAAGCTAAAACGATGTATGAAAGAAATTAAGCAAACAAAACAGAAAAGAAACAGTTTTTCACAGACGATTTAGTATTTCTCATTTAATTAATTCAGCTCTCACTTCGCGACAAGGCAAAAATACATAAAACCTCAAAATATCTGCATTCAAAATTACGAGTAAATCTTAAACACTTATTTCCTCGAAAAAATTCTAGAAAGGATTAAGCATGATTTAATTCGCAATAATAAATGAATGCGTTATTTTTGTGTTGCGAAGCTTAGTCTCTCTAGATTGGCAACAAATCTACAATTCTGCTGTTTCAAATGTAAACAAATATGTCCGCCATGTCATTTAAACTTAACGGCACTTAAACAGCTTTTAAATTGTTGATAATTGTACAAATATTGCTTCCAGAATTACGAAAGGCATAAAAACCTTAACCGGAAGATAAAAACAACATAATTCAATCATTTTTAAAGCAAAAAAATGTACAATTTACAAACATATAAGAGTAAAGATAATGAGATCACTGAGCCGGGTAACAGAGTGGATATATATATAAATATATTTATATACTATATAAATATATTTATATATATATTATATAAATATATATATATATATTTATATAGTTTGGTGCGGCCGATTGCAACCAAAATACGAGGTGCACATCTACATGTTATAGCAGTCCTATATACAAAATTTCAAAGTTCTGAGGCTACTCGTTTTTGAGTTATGCGAGATACGTTCGTACAGACGCCACGAAAAATTATCTTCAGAATTAATTTTAAAGCAGTTTTATAATTTTTTTGGAGGAAAAGAGTCTTTTATTCTGTCCTTACGTACAGATATCACGCAAAAACATCGTTAAATTGCATTCGATAGCGCTCAAAATGGATATTTTCGTTGAAATATGTTGCCTGAAACTTTTCGCGATTACAATACTTCCTTTTTACTTCGTACAAGGAAGTAAAAAATACTTATTCCTGTAAAAAATCTAAACATTCCACAAGTACATATTTCAAAACTGAGTTTGAGATAAAAGATATCACAAAAAACCACTGTAGCATGAAACATAACAAAAGTTGTTTGTTAAAATTAAAGAACTGTTCAGTGCATAATTACCAGAGTTTGGCACATTCCGAAAATTGATGAATTCTAATAAGATGGTTGTGCTAACATGCAAATAAAAATAAATAAATTAAATTAAAATTTAAAATAAAATAATCTATACAAAGCTTTTAAATTTTGTACTAACAGAGAGAAGAAAATGACAATTTAAATGCTATAATTGCTTTTAACTTATTGTTTAGCTGCCAAATTCAATTAAAACTTTATTTAACTTCTTATCCCCATCTATTTCATAACTATGCAATCAAAAGAAAAATAAAATAAGTTATGAGGTAAAATTTTCTAAATATTTCTTTTGGCATGTCCTATTACTGAATACCTTTATGTGGCTTGTATGCACTCTTTCATTAATAAATTCATTTGATTAAAGTTTTCCCCATTCCTAATTTTTAGAATATCATAGACACATTAAGTACTAACTTGTCTTCTTCATTTAATGCTAAATCCTAGGGACAAATGCTGCATCTAACATGTTAAGTAAAAACTGAGCAATTATTTTTAATTCCTGTAGTTTCCATGTCAAATTCTTTTTTAAATTAAAAAAGCATCCTAAAATGTCAGATTATAATAATTTATTCATGCAAATTTATCAACATTTATAGAAGAAAATTTTTTACAGAGTTTATAATATCTTTTGAACTTGTCAGAAAATTAAAGAACAAATCATATTCTAAAAATTAATTAAAAAATTCTTCAGTTTGAATTTCTTATTCAGTATAATTCTTTCACATTTATGCATTAATAAAGAACCGTAGTTTTTCTTCATTTTTTTTTTTTCAGCCCTTGGTAAATTATGCATTTCCTAAGCTTGTACTTTTCTGTTAACAGGCCACCACTTAGCAGATTAACTAATAAATCTGCAGATTAGTTAAAAACTATATTTTGAGTTATCGAGCAAATCAGTTAATCTGCAAATTAGCATAAACATAAATGGAAGCACAAAATCTAACTAGTTGGTCACAATCCTAACGATACATAAAACTTCAAGAAAAGAATACACTTTTTATATATAATAAATATATTATATATATATATATATGTTACTGCTAAAGTTCGGAAATCAGTTATGCTGCATATTATCGAGCTAATATGCAAATTAACCAGGGTGATCCATTAAAATGTGAAAAATTATATCATTTCTCAAATTACTTAGGTAATCTATAAACTACCTAGATAATCTGCACATTACTAGGTATACATGAAAACAAAAATAAGATCTTTGCTGGAACAACAGAAAAATTTAAGTAGGCTTAAATCAGCCCTCACTTTTAAATTGTTGATCGGACATGGTTTCAGAAAATGTTACTGCAAATTTAAATGTACCACAAATAGGTGTGCTTGTTGCAAATTCCAACTGCTATGTAATTCAAAGTGTCACCAATCTTTATACTGCACTAATAAGAGAACATAATTTTATCATATGTTTTTCCTTAATTGTAATAATATTTTAAACCATTTTATTCTTTGTATTATAGTTTTTTAAATGATTAATGATCGATTCTATCAATTAATCTTTTAAATTGTTGATCGGACATGGTTTCAGAAAATGTTACTGCAAATTTAAATGTACCACAAATAGGTGTGCTTGTTGCACTGCTATGTAATTCTGCTGCTATGTAACTGCTATGTAATTCAAAGTGTCACCAATCTTTATACTGCACTAATAAGAGAACATAATTTTATCATATGTTTTTCCTTAATTGTAATAATATTTTAAACCATTTTATTCTTTGTATTATAGTTTTTTAATTGATTAATGATCGATTCTATCAATTAATTTGTTGACTGTTTGAATGTATTAACTTGATTCTTTAGATATCAAAAAATAAATAAATAACATTATGTTAATTTAAGCATACAGAAACAATGCTGTTGTTCCAGCAAAGATTTCATTTTCAGTTTAGCGAGCACCTAATATGTAATGTGCAGATTAGTGAGTATTTAGTAGGTATTGTGCAAAGTGGAGGAAGAGGGAAATGAAATAAGAGAAACAACTTTTGAACTATAACAATACGGAAGTCGTTAATGTAACGACTTCCGTATTGTCGTTAGGTACAATGCAGAAAATTCTTGATTCTGCACTTAAAGCAAATCAGTTAATCTGCAGATTAGCTAGGAAATGTGCACATTTACTTTAGAGGTAACATATATAATGCTTAGCATACACAATTACAAAATGTGCAATTCCCTGATGCTTCTTTAAGTAAAAACTGTGTATATTGAGCAAATAAAACTGCTGCTGCACGTACACAACACTTTGTTTTCACTATAGAAAAAATCAGAAAATAGTATAAATTTGGCACTGAGCACAAATTCAGTGAAGAATGACTACATGGACTTCAACACAAAAGGAAATGAAAATCTAGGATTGAAAATTATTGGATTAATGATCATTCTTCCTGTTTTCTTGCAAAGATGCTATTGCTGACACAATACAAACAGGCTACCACATTTGGTGCTTTGACGCACATTTGATTTACCGCATATTTCTTTGTAACTGTATACCACAATCTGAAGATTATTTTTAATTAGCAATATAATGTTCAGCTTTGGGGTTAATGAGATTCATATGAGCAACTAAAATTTAATAGATGTTCTTTTAATTTTTCAGATTTTAAGGGGGGGGGATATACATGATTTTTGGATATATAATTAAATCATTTAAGAAGTTTTTAGTACAAAAAAACTATATTTTGAATTTTTTCCTTACATGACCATTCATATTCCATGTTCCCATAAAAATGGACACTTTTTTATCCGGAAAAAAACGTAACAGCTCTTCATTTCCAAGTAGAGAACCTGAAGGTCCTATACTTCCAAAGACATAGCTTCTAACAGAGGAAAAATAAAAAAATGAATAAATAAAATCATCAAGAATTACCTAAAAATAGAAAAATAATATTAAGTATATTATACATAACATATTATAAAATAATATTATTATATTACTTAAAAATGGAAGTTATGATGAGAAAATATACTTATGACATATGTATAAAAAATGAGAAAACAAATTTCCACTGACATAACCTAAAATACTTTGAATAAATTTTTTAATCTGTGATACAGTTTTAAAACCTGATAAAAATCAAGATTATTAAGCAAATTACATATGTGCTTAAGGCATCAAGGAAAGATAACATCATGAAAAGGTGCTAAGAAACATAAAAAAAAAAAAAAAATTCCATTGCCAGTTTTACTACAAAATGTAAGATGCAGCTAAACCAAGACTAAAAGATAAGGAAGGGGCAGGAAAAACAGACAAATATAAAGAGAAGCACCAAAATCTTTTAAGTGCTTAGGGTCTTTAACCCTCTGAGAGCTTATCCCGTAATTTTCATGGGCAACAAAAATGTACCAAAATTTGCTCATTCCGGGATATCCATGTATTTGTTATCCCTATTGCCTCTGAACAGCATATAATAATGTTTCAACTTTTAATCATCAGTAATGCATTTTGTGCAGTACTTCGACTTTAAATCATATTTTGCTCAACAGATGAAGTTGGTTTTCCATCTAAATTTCATATATTCAATAAAAGGTTTCATGAATCAATATGTAGATTTCAAATATGAAATTTTAAAAATATGCTGTTTTTGAAGCGATTTTATACAAAAAAAGTGAGCAAACAGAGAGTTAAAAGTTATAATCCAACTCTGCAAAAACTGTTCTAAGATGCATATTCTTATGAATCATGTTTTAATCTCACATGGACACATTAACACCAAGAGTGGAGCATCCATTTCCTGGCTTGCTTCTATGAGCTGCCTTAACATGTTAATAGCTCTCCACAGCTTGGAGAATGTACAGAGGGGCACCACACTCCCCGATCAGCCCACGGGGACTTCTCATGTTCATAGCCACAATCCATCGCCAGTGGCTGAGTGGGGAGCTTAACCCCCTTCCCCGCACAGCCCTTAATATCTACGTGAGAGTGTCCCCACATCGAAGGCAACAGACAAAACAGTACCAGTACAGTCCCTGCCAAGCCCGTGCCTACCACCATATAAACGATGGTTCTAGTCACTGTGAAGACTGATTATATACCCAAGAAACTGAAACTGATCGGATACAAGTCCAGCCAACACATGGACACAAGAATTTATTAGCTCTTCTCTGCTTTAAATTTTAGTGTTATGAATATTTGTGCATAAGGGTATGTTTTTTCACTCTGTCATTTTCCTCAAAGGTAAGGGTACATATACAGTAAAAACTCGACTATACTTGAAAGCTCATGAAATGCTGAATGGTAGATATATGTAAATTCTGGATAGTTGAGTTTACCAAATGTGCAGTTCATCATAGAAATGTGAAATGAATGAATGAAATTTGATATCATTTTAGATATCAAACTGCTTTCATAATTTTATATGAAAGAAATAATTAAAGTATACCAAAAGCCTACATTTAAAATTATGTAAAATATTTGAGGGAAAAAATGCATTTCAAACACAAAAGCCGAAATATTTATGCCTTAAACATATGCAAGTAAAATGCCTGATCTGATTATGAAATTCCATGGACCATCAAAGATGGTGGAGACATACCAATCTTTCTGGCAAAAGTTTAAAAGAATGTTACAAATATAGCATGTAAAAATTTAAATCACTTATAATAATTTTTTACACTATATCTCTATTGTTTATTCATTTTCGAATATCATGCCTATTAATGCATACTTTTACTGTTGGCGTAGCTAGTGGGAAATGGAGGGGGCAACCTGTCCCAGGCAACATATTTTTGTCAGTGATATTTTTTCATGCGAAATATGATAAAGACTAGTCATATAGGTCTTTGAAGAAAAAGAAGTATTAGGATTAATTTGATTATAATAGAGCTCACTACAATTATCTGTTGAGAGGAATAGATGTCTTCATGAAGAACTAAAATTTTTCATGAATGGTTTCAAAACTAGAAAGAGATTCATATTCACACCATATATGCATGAATACAATGGTACTTACATGTTACTTTTTACTACATAAGTTCCAATGTTTTCATAAATTAAATATTTTTTTTTGTAATTTATATTTATATATTTTTCAATTTTTTGCAATTTATATTTTTTGCCTTAAACTTGATATTAAAATACGTGTTTGAGGAATCTGCCAGCAACGGAACAAACTGCCGTAAGATTTCAGCAGGAACACAGAATTTTGCTGCAAAATCTCTAAAGTGAGCAACAAGGAGATGCATTTGATAAATAACCAGTGTTGCTGAGATTTTCAGGATGCGAAGTTCTCTGCAATTCTCTGATATATTTTTATTTTAAGAGAAAACAAATCACTGTGTACTTGGAGGGGAAAAAATAAAGAAAAAAAAATTACAGAAAGATCTGGGGAAGAAGGTATTTTTTTTAATGTACCCAAATAATCCTTATTTAATAAATTAAAATTTGTATTTCAAATTGCTTATGTTTCCTTTTAATAAGTTGATAAGGTTTGCCAACTTATGAAATATACTGACAGTTTGGAAACCTTTTTAAAAAGTCATGAAAAGCACCAACTTGAACTTGCTAAGTAACTTTTACCATTTCAGTTTTAAAAAATCATCCAGTTGTACCCAGATGGTTGTGCTAATACATAAGTAACAATACAACATTAATAAACCACAAGAATGATCATGCACCCGTTCTGTTTTTGAGATTTGCTCCCAGGTGCTCCCAATATTCATACATCTTATCAGCTCGGTCACAGGTAAGGTTAAGAATCATGGAATGACATATAGAATTGAACTAAGGAGACAATTATTCTTACACTGGACAGAGTATTCAAAGAAGTTACAAAACGATTTCGATAACTTAATATTCTTGCTATTATTTTCTTGCTCCATTGAAATTTTTGATTTAAAATTACATATCTCAATTAATTTATGATCATAGTAACATAAATAAGTAAGAGCTCTTCATTAAGAGAGAAATATTTCAGAGTTTTATTTCTGTTACTGCTTAAAACGACGAAACAAGGGAAAATGATAGTTTGCAGTCTCTTGAAAATGTAGTTAAAAATATTGTAATACTACTTCAAATTTTCCTCACAAGTGCCTTAAGTATTACTTTTTGTGAAACTTATTTTGTAAATGCATATTGGTTAAGAAAATCCCAAGACCTAAATATTGAGTATCTTACATTCAAGAAATTTTACTGTATTGTCTAGGAACAGCAATTGAAGCAATGAAACTTTAAGAATGGCATTACGATTCTGGTAACAAAAAAACAAATAGCACCTTAGAATGTTGAAATAAAAAAATTTATTTACCTATACATTGTTTTGACATTTCACAGATTTTTTTAAAGTACATTTAGAGAGATGGAAAATGGATCACTCTGAGCAACAAAAGCTCTTGCTATGCTGCTCCACACCAGAATCCCACAACTTTGAAATACTCAACTGCATGTTGTTCCAGAAGGTATGTTTCAAATTTTAATCATTTTTTAAAAATGCCTGGGAAAAACAAATAAATACAGTACAGAGCTTGAAACTTGATGTCTAATATCTGCAATGACCTAAATCTGGACCTCCAAACCCCGGCATTTATTTATTCAAAAATGTTTTTGTATGCTTTATGCATGTGCATTTGATATTTTTTCATAAAAAACATGTGGAGAACCTCGATACTTAATTTCTCTTTGGCACTAATTAAAATATATCTATACTGAATTACTTATTTCCATAAAACTGTTTCATCAATAATTTGGCTCTGTAGGTGCCTTCTGCTTGGCTTTGTATCTCAAACTGAAGCATTCTACGTCAAAACATCATTAATTTTACACCGAATGGATAATTTACATCCCTGATGCCAACCTGGTGAATACTTATTTATCATTTTTTGCTTTCATTATAGCACGGCTATCTACACACTGCAGTTTGAGAAATGACTTAATGAAGTGGTCTACATAATTTTCCAAAAAAATTTTAGTAATTGAATATCTAAGAGCATTGTAACCTTTTATGTTGAAATTACGCTTCTTTCCATATTCAAAATATAGATTTTGTAAATAATATTCATACACCAAAAGATCATATTTTGTGATGTTTGAACTGAGAATTACTGATTTGTTATTCGGATAAGCCCAGAGCCGGAGTCAAAGATAGTGTGGCCACACCAGGTGACAGAATTTGGAGGAGGAAAAATTTTCAGAATTTAGAGAAGCACTAAGCAACAAAATTAAGGGATGGCAAAAATATAATTTAGTGAAGGATACATTTTTTGGACACAAAACTTTTAGAATTTAGAACCTGCAGACACTACACCAGGACACAAAATGTCTAGTGCCAGACCTGGATTAGCTTTAAGTATATGTGGGAATTTATTTGTTAGGGACTCCAATACATTTTAAAGATGTGCAGAAAATAAATGTTAAGTATGATAAATAACTACACTAATATAATTCAGGCTTAACTTTGTCAGCATGCAATAGAAGCAACACAAAATTTAGTCAAACAACATCTCTTTAGTTGCAAATCTCATGATACATTGCCAAGAATAAACAGTGGATGATAGTTAAACATTATGATTGATAGCCGCTCGTTAAACATTGTGATTGATAGCCACAAACTTGAAGCTTTTCTGATATCACATACAAGGTGAAATTTTCCATTTAATGGAGTTTGTGAAGAAATGTAGAGAAGTACAGTCAAAAGTCGTTAATCCGGACTCGTCGGGACTTCGGCGATTCCGGATTATCGATTTTTCCGGATTATAGATCATCAGTTTAAATCTCGTAAGATGGCATGCAGAAATTCTAAAATTAAAAATATGAAACCTTAATTTATGAAATAAAGAACAATTATAATCTAAAAAGTATCAAAATTTACAAAAGAAAAAAAAAAGCTCAATATTTATTTGTTTACTTTATTAAACATTTCTTTCAATGTAAGTTGCTTTAAGTTGCTTCGTTTTATGTGATAATACTTTCTCTTTAATTCTATAAACAGACACAATTTCTTGTTCAGTTACAAAGTTCTGCTGTTCAAGTCCCGTTAATTGTTGTGCCGAGAATACCGTCAATCGAAATTTTTTCGTTTTCACTAACCTCTCTGTCACATTCTTCATGTCTTTATCCATTTTTTGCAGTAATTCCACTTTTTGTTTGATGGACATCGAAACATACTTTCGTTTTGTACGATCCTTTGGGAGCTCCAGAATCGGAAATTCTATTTGACATAATCGAAAGTTCAAGTTTATTTTTATTGCTCTTACAGTCTGCAAAAAATAATAAGCCTGATCCAATTCGAAGATTAAGGAACAACGCAATCATCAACATTAACTGAAATAGATAATTTTAGATTATACCGTCCGTTATACATAAAACGCGCCGCGAAAACGTATTCTGCGCTTGTGCCCACGCATATGCGCAGTGGTAAAAGGTCTTACGCACACGCGTAAACGCCTATGCGCATGTATCAATGCGGCGCATGCGCAGAAAGTTTTTAGCTTTGAGGTCCGGATTATAGATCATTCCAGATTATGGGTGTCCGAATTAACGACTTTTGACTGTAGTAATGAATGAAGATGATGTAACAAAAATTTTTCATTGTGATGACAATGTCCCAATCATCAATCAAATAATGGACAAAATGGTAAAAATATAGTTATTGGTGCTCCTTGGCGATAATTGGTGATTTTTGGCGGTACATGGACACTGAGTTTGTGCAATTCTTTTGACTTGTTATTTTGGCTTTGTATAGTGGCGATTTTTCCGGCAAAAATTGATGCTACACATATCCAAAATAACGAGTCAAAGAATTGCACAAACTCAGTATCCATGTACACCTCAACCTATTTTCACTTTAAAAAAAATCAGAGAATTGCAGAAACTAGGCATTGCACACTCCCTTTGTCCATGTACACATCCATCTATATTCACTTAAAAAGTCAAAGGAGCAGCCAACAAAAAATATATAATCTCAATAAACTAGATTTTAAATAAAACAATGAAATAACATATAAAAGGAAATTCATCTTAGCACTACACAAAGGAAATATCCACTTACCTTATTTACGAATTTCCCTGTCTTCAATCAAAAAAATTCCTTAACAGCATCCAAAAACTTCCTAAAATTATCTGAACTAGAATCTGTATAATGGCGTCACCACATAAATTCACAAAAATGAAAGTAAAAAATATCCTCTGTCATGCAGGTATCCTCCGACGTTCTACCATACGCATTTCCTTCCTACAAACAGGACACTTATAATGGTAACCTTCATTTACACACCTTGTAGTAAAACTTCATTTACACACCTGTCAATTAATGATTTTTTCTCTTTCGATCAAAATCGCACAGAAACTTCAAATTAATTTTACAACATTCAGCCATTTTACCGTGTAAACCACAAAATAACAACGTATCAAAATCCATCCCATCATTCCAAATTCACCGCAATCACGCAACCAGTTACGTCATAATAGGGTTTCCATAGCATTCAACTACTCAGGTTACCATAAATGAAACAACAACTTGGCAATAAATGAAACAACTTAGTGATAATCCAAGGGGCACCCTTCAATCTACTCTAACCGACAAAATCTATGGTATGGTTTTGAATCCAGAAAATATCATTACTGATGCAAAGAAAGTAATAGGGAGGATGTTGAAAATGAAAAAACTTTGATTAACAATTTAGTGAAAATTTTCAACATAGGAATTGCAGGATTTGAATAATGGAACTAACATAATAAATAATAAATGAAAATGATATAAAATAAGTTTTTCCATTGTGATGACAATGCTTCTCAATCATCAATTAATTAATAAATGGCGAAATCTGTAGTATGGTTCTAGACCCAGAAAATATCACTACCGATAGTGATGAAAGTGACAGAGAAGCTACCGAAAACGAAAAAATTTCAATTGACAAGTTAGTCGGAATTCTCGACACAGCAATTAAATGATTTCTATAATGTAACTGAACAAGAAATTATGTCTGTCTACAGAATTAAAGAGAAAATATTAAAACAAAAAAAAAAAAAGAAGCAACTTAAACAACTTATAATGAAAGAAATGTTTAATAAAGGAAACAAGCACTGACTTTTTTTTTAATTTTGATTCTCTAAGTTCATAAATACTTTATTATTTCATAAACCACTATTTCATATTTTTAATTTTAAAAATTCTTACTAGATTTAAACTGATGATTTAATATCCAGAAAAATCCCAAGTCCAGAACCACCAAAGTTTGACGAGTCCAGGTTTCAGACTTTGCACTGTAGCAGTTAAATCCTTAAAAAAAAAAAAACTTATTAAGAATTAATTTGGTTTACATAAAATGATGATGAAGATCTTACGACTGTGTTTTGACGTCATGCTTCTCCATTATTTGTACTTAATCAGACTGTTTGGCAACATTGTCTTAGACGTGCTTTATAATGACTTTACAAATCTCTCATTTGCTTAACCCTCGAAAGCTAAGCTTACTACACAGAAATGTTGAAGCTAATCATTCGTAAAATATATGACTACTAACATTTTACTTCAAAATGTGGCTTAAATGAAAATTTTTCAAACATATTTCACATCAAAAGATTAACGGGAAAATACCGTCACATATAAATAAAAGAATTGTTCCATCTCCTCGTTACAGTTTAGACAAACAATTCTTCTATATTCATCCCATTTAGCATTTGAGTACATGTTTCAGTACATTGTGGTCATTTGGTGTTCGGAATAAAGGAAGAATGCACAAGTTCTCTTAATTTACTTCTTTTCTACTTCACAATGTCTTATATCATTCACATTAAGAAATCTATATATCATCTCTTATAGAATGGCTCAATATTGAAATCATAAGATACTTCTCTAACCAAGGTTTGATCAATTCAGCACATACGTCTCTCGCAATTTCTCATCAGGATTGTACTCCTTTTCTTTTCTAATAAGAGTTGCAACAATAGATAACATAGGAATTTGTTAAAGCTGTATTTAAAATTGCATATAAAATACAATGAAGCCATTTCGTTTTTCAGCTGCAAGACATTTGGCAGCTCATCCGATCAAATGTGTCGATATCACCTTTTGTAGAATTATTGAAGCCTGAAATTTCCAGCTTGTTACTTTCTGCATTTACGACTTTATGTGTCATTGAAGGAAGTAAACTTGAAACAACATTGAAAGTAGTAACTTTGCTTGGCTTGGGCTTGAACACAAGAGAGTTATTTTTTTTTTTTTTTATCAGCGCAGAACAAAGATGTACCCATAAGGTATTTTCTTTCTCCTTTCTGAATGCCCTTGTGGTGTAACGTTAGCACAATCAAAGCATATATTCGAGAGATCCAGGTTCAAATCCTGGTGACATTACTGCACATTTTTCATGTCTCCTACTTCAAAATAACCTAATGACTCTATAGTGGCACCTGAATTTAAAGATGGTGAATGACGAGTTTCACCACCAGGATTTGGTGATTGGGTTCCCCATTCAACCTTTAAAAGGAGGAGTATGCAAGGTATTTTCTCCCTCCTTTCTGCACGCCTTCATGGTGTGATAGTAGCACACTTGGCACATATCATTAAATAGTTATAGTCCTGGCAAGGGAACTGCTAATTTTTTGTGTGTCCTGCATCAAATTAAACTAATGATGTTACATATATGTGGCAACACACTAGTTGCTGGTCGAACTGAAGTAATTGTCATTTGATGTTGGTTTGGAATAAACGATGTGCTATGTGAGCGTGTTGTAATGAACTTAATTATAGATCAAGAAATATTAATATGATTATAAAATGGCATAGTTGTGTGGAGTAGTATTACAACTAATTGCCAGGCAATTCCTTTGGTTGTTTTTCCTCTCAGCAGACGCAAGATGGAATTTTGTCGCCCACCACAAGGCCTAAGTTTCGACAGCTATGTGGCCGAAAACTGGCGCAGATTCAAGCAGCTGTTCCAGATTTATATGAAAGCTTCTGGAAATGCTTCAAAAGATTCAGATGTGAAAGTTGCTTTATTTTTAAATGCCGCTGGTGAGGAAGCAGTTGAAATGTTCAACAGGAGATCAGGGTAACTATGAGAAAGCAAGCAGCTGTTCATTAATAGTTACAAATAATTCTAGCTTGCATGATTCATAATATAATTTCACCTTCTTCCCCAAATTTATCCCAAGCGCAGAAAATGTAACTCTGAATTTATAACCTACAAATATTATACAGCGAATAATATTTCAGTTTTTAAATTCTATTTTAATTATTCACACCAAATAAACAAGTTCTGAATATGCATACATATTATTTTGGTAAAAGTATAGTTTAGGGTATCCTTTGGCGAAACTTGGCAATTTTTGGTGGTACATGGATACCAATTTTGTGCAATTCTTTGACTCGTCATTTGGCTTGCAAAGCAACTTTTTGCACTAAAAATCGCCACTACACAAAGCCAAAATAACAAGACAAGCAATTGCACAAACTCGGTATCCATGTACACATCGACTTATTTTCACTTAAAAAAAAAAACCCCCGAATTGCACAAAAATCGCATTGCGCACTCCTTTGACTTTATCCATGTACACGTCGACCTATATTCAAATTCTACAATATAGACAAACAAAAAATACATAATCTCAATAAAATACATTTTAAACCAAACAATAAAATAACATAAAAAAGGAAAAACATGTTATACATTTAAGCACTACTAAAAGCAAATATTCACTTACCATGATTTTCGAATTCGCTTCGTACATCCAGAGCCACATAAAAATCAAAATAACAATCATACTCAAATGACTTTTTTCAAACCAGGTACTCTTTCTGATCGAACGCTTCACACAGTGACCATCTGAACCTTTCTTCCTACAAACCCATTCAAATCCATCTAAACAGTTTTAACACACACCACAAAAACGCTTACAAAACTTCCCATGATTTAAAATTTCCCAGAATTACCGTATTTGACGGCATATAAGACGCACCCTTATTTAGACGGCCACACACAAGGAAAAAAAGTTTTCATAGCATGGTTTCTTTTAGTTCTCACGTTTCATAAAAACCAAATAAACAATTATTGAATGCAATTACCTTCACGTATAAGACGAAGGTATTTTTTTGAGACCAAATTTAGGAAAAAAAGTGCGTCTTATATGCCGTCAAATACGGTATGCACCCGATTACGTCACAATACGGATTCCATAACATTCAACTACTCAGGCTAACATAAATGAAAAACGACTTGGCGATAAATCAAACAACAACTTCGCCATAATACAAGGGGTAACTTAAAGTCTACTCTACCCATTATTTTATATGTATAAATTAAAGAAAATAAACACAGAGGTAAAATTCATAATTTTTGCCTTGCTGCTGTTTAAACCTTTTGTTTAAGATACTAAATAGTTTTTGCTATTCAATTTGTTTTGATAAAGCAATTAATTCACCAATATTTTTAATTAATAAATAAATAAAATAACAAATCTAATACAGAATAAAAATAATAAAATGTACAGTGTACTCTTCTGTTATTGGGACCATGCATGTATTCATGTGTGTATGGATGTATGTGTTCATATACTATGTATTTTAAGTATGTACATATGCATGTGTGTATGCACACACACATTATGTACATACATCCATACGCATATTCATAATTCTGAATCTCATCCTGATAACAGAAGAATACCTAATAAAAAATATAATAATAAAAATATTTCTTTTCTTAACACTAAAATAAAACCAAAAAAAAATTTGCGTTTTTTATTTTCCAAAACATTCTAATTTTAAAATTTCTGGGTCAGTATTTTTAGAAAAGCGACAACATCATGTGGAGATTTAATTTTCACTATTCAATTTCAAACTTATACTGTATAATAATTAATATTTTTAAGAAATGGAACACAAAGACAATCACAAAACTGTGTATAATTTAAGTAACTATGAGACTTAAATAGCTCTGAATGCAACGAAAATCCAATCTGAAAAAATTAAATTTAACAGTCTAATAACAAATATATCCATAATGTACTTAAATATAATCACTGAACATTTTATACAATTTGACATAGTTTTTAAATTTCCTCATAGAAAAAATTACTCTTAGCTAACAAACACTAACAGTAATATTATATTTTATCATTCACCTTACTTTATATATTGAATATTCTAAATGGAACTTTATAGTTCATGATTTTATTTTCAAAGATTAAAAACAGCAAAATATTTTACCTCGATCTGGCCTGCATCACAGCAACTGGTGGTAAAAGTTTCGTAACAGTTGATGAAACACTTTTGAAAGTTGACGATCTGCCTTCTGATAGCAGCGAGTCTACAGAATTTGTTTTCTGTTCAACACTTTCCTCATTTGCAAATTTAAATTCTTTTTTACTGCTTTGACAAGATTCGCATTCCTTTCTACTATTTTCACAGAAATATTGAATATCTGTAGTTACTGTTGATTTGTCTGAAAAATTAGAAGCTTTCTTTAAATGACTTAAACTCTTACACTGAAATTTTACAGCCCTTTCCTTTACAATACTCAGATTTGGCAATGAGTGGGAAAATATTTCAGAAAACGGTAAAATATTTTTGCAGTATAAACTGCCATCAGAGGATACACGTGGATCAATATCTTTTGAAGTAGTTGTACCATTTTTCTGATGTTCATGCACTACAGAAGAAGCAGTTGTAGCTGAAGTTCTTGTATCTGGTTTTCCTGATGAGACAGAACTCTCAGAAACAGTATCACCATTTTTATTTTCAGATCGTGCACTTTCTGTACAGCTTAATTCACTTTGCTCAGGAGACTGCATTTGTGGTAACATAGAAGAATCACCAATGCAGTGCTCCTCTTGATCAGATGTATTTTCGTATTCAATAAGCTCAGTACGTTCATCATAAATGTTTGTAGCTAAACAGCAATCACTTCTCACTGAAGCACTATCGGATGAAAGATTTTTTGTCAGATCATTAAACTGCACAGAAAGCAAAGAATCATCTAATGTAATATCACTTTTTTCATAATGTGAATTATCAAAGTCAACAAGAATGGAAGTGTCAGTTTCTGGAGATTTTAGATCAAAATCTACAGTATGAAAACCTTCGTTTAATACAGCAGACTCATCTTCATCACATATAGTAGGCAAAACAGCTTCTACAACAAGCTCGGGAACATTCTGATTAACATCAAGACTAGAATCTTCATTACCAGTAGAGTCTTTTGATAAATCAGTAGTATAAATTAGACACTTAGGATCATCATTATCAAAAACATTACTACTTTGACATTCTTGTATACAATCTTCCACTTGCTGATCTGTAGATACCATATCAACTGGTCTACTACATAAATCATTACTAATGATATTTTTTTTCTCATCCACATTCATATCAAATAACTGATCTTGATTAATGCATTGAGAATCATGCAACTCATTAGTAGCCTGAGTTAGCTGCTCTACATCAAGTTCATCAGATACATATTTATCTTCATCATTGGCATTTTGACCTTCTCCGCACTCAATTTTATCAACAATATTATCAGCAAAAGGTACAGAACTACTATTAAAAAAATGAACATTATTTGATTCAATATAAATTTTATCTTTATCATTCTTCTCAAAACTAAGTTCTTTTTCGACGTCATTGGAGAAATTTTGAAATTTTCGGTCAGGACTATCGATTTTTGAAGTATCTTTTCCAGATGAAAAATCATCGTCTTCTTTCATTTCAATAGAAGATGCTATAAGAGTATCAACCCCAGCACCAACTTCAGAAGCAAAATTAGTACATACAACATTTTTTCGTTTTTTCTTTGTGCTGGAAGAATGTTTCTGCCGTGTTTTATTCGCATTAACATATATCTTGGTAGCACTTGGTAATGAACTAAACATTATGAAATAATAAATCTCATATTTTTAATTCAAAAGAATGGAATTTTATAATATTTACTACACAAATATAATTACCTTATCATTTAGCTAAATATAAAACCTAGATGACCATCATAAAATACACTTTCTCGAAAAGATCCTTCTTACTTTTTATGCAAATCTGCAACTTCTCTGTATGTGGAAAACAAAATAATACTTTTCCATTTTGTAAAATTTAAATGACACTTGACAGCGACAATACCTACATGTGAAATGTCCCAAATGATTAAAAATAAAATTCAACACTTTGTTAGACGAAATACATACAGAAACAATATACTTTCGAGAAAACAGACGTAACGAACTCTCCTTTTATGATTCAGAAGACTTAATTAATGCTTTTGGTTTTCATTTAGCTGCTTTACTGTTGTTGCCACTGCGTAGAAATATTTAATGGAAATTACAATGAAAAAATAATTTTTACAGTTTATTACTTATTAATATATCTTATTAACATATGATATAATATCCGGAAGGAAAAGAAAACGTTATTTTATATTTATATTTATTCAGTATGATAGCATAAAAAAACATATTTAGTTTTGGATATTTGGCTGTGTTATCTGGTCATCGTTCCTTCTGTTTGAAAGCAAGCTGTCAGCGAGAAACATACTATAACTTATCCTACTCACGAAAGTTTGCCGATCACAGGCGTGAAACGACGTGGCATTGGTCATATCGGTAAAATATCTTAAAATAACTTTGTAATTATGAATTTTTATTATTAATATTAGATTTATTTCGTATGAAAATTTATATTTTCAATTGATCTAATGTGTAACAACTGCTGTATTTTTTTGTGTTACCTTAAAATGTGTATGGCAGCTGTGTCGTAACATAAGTCATAAGTCATTAATATTTTTATTATTAATTTCTTGTAAGATATTATGATTAAATATATATGCTCATATTTAAAGTAAATAATTAAATTCTCAAGGAACATAATATCACGCAATTGCTTGTTACTTGTTGATCTATTCAGTATACCCTAAGTAAACATTGCTTAATTTTTTAATTATTTATACATGCAATTTTTCAAAAAAAAAGCTATTCCTTTCGTATTGGAATTTAAGCTTTTACTTTCGTTTCATGAGAAAGTAATCTTCATTATATAACGCTGCGTTACGACTAAATTATTTTTTTGTTTGTACTACTAAATTAGTTTGTTTTTTAGCATGTTTAAAGGTTTGACTGTTTTATTTACTTATGTTTTTCAGTTATACGCCTTTTAAGAATGGCGCGGGTGGACCAGCGAGAAGCGTTAAGAGTTGCTGAAGATTTTGCAGATGAGGTAAGATTATATGTGTTTATTATAATTGCTTTGTTCTGCTGTACTGATTAAAGAATAAGTGAATTTTTTATGTCATGATTATAGCGAGAGAATAAGAACTTGATCAGTAGTTAATTGCCTAAACTGTTATGAAATTGAATTATTTTGTGTTTCAGTCAAAGTTGATGTGTAATTTACCGTTTAATTAAATAATTTTTTGTGCCAAAGAAATTATTTAACTGCAATAGCCTTTTTCATTTTGAATTTGTATGCCATCATGTTAAGTGTTTTAAAAATGGAAGATTATTTAATAAAAAGTGTCAGTACTGTTTGGCTATTGGTGATCAGATTCAGGAATGTATGTATGCACGTGCATATAGGTGATGTATAAAAATTTCACTGTAAGTATCTTTTAAAATAAAAAATATAGTTTCATCAAATGTAATATTAATATATGTGATATTGCAATGTATGTGAGTACTTGGGGATTTAAATTAAACAGCTGCATAGATAAATGGATAGATAATTACATCTTTGAAAACATAATTTTCTTTCATAATAAAACTGGTTCACATATCATACAGGTGCAATATGCACCCACGTAATTTTAAAAACTTACATTCTCCAATAATGACGGCAAAGCAACATGTATAAGCAGTGGTGAGTGGAGTAGAGGAAAAAAAGGCAATACACAATAGTAGCAGTGGTATTTATAGATAAAAATTCCTTTGGTACTTAGCCACCTAAGTTAAGTCACCAAATTTTCAGAATGGGCCGAATTCTGGCAACCATATGCATAACCATTCTTACAACAGACCTTCAGTCAAGTAACGTTGCCATTTTTGTATAGGCTCTTTTTGTTGTATTCCAAGTTCTAACGGTTTTGATAATCAAAGCGTGATATTTTTTTGCTTTAAACTTAGTTTTAAAGCATGGGTTTATGGAATCTGATGTTGGTAGATTGCCAGTGTCTATGCAATTCCCCGATTTTTTTTTTTAAAGAGAAAACGGATGTGTACTTGCGAAAAAGAGTATTGCAAAAAATCACTGAAAGAGTTAGAGACGAATGCAAGTTTTATTTTTTTAATATATCACAAAATCCCTACTTATAACAGCTAAAATTGTACTTAAAATTACTAAAATATTTTAACTTTTTGTGATGTTTGTCAACTTAAACATCGATAGTTTGGAATCTTTTCAAAAAATCTTGCAAAACCCACGAACTTTTACCTTTTCATCTGTAAAAAATTGCCTAATTGTGCCAAGTAGTTGCATTAATATGCAGGTATCATTTCTTTAATCTAATTCAGAGATTACATAAGCATGAAACACATTAATTTTCAAATGACACACTTTAGATTCATATATTAATATTTTTAAGATAGGAAAGGAACATAGCCAAATTAAAGTGAGTAATTTTGAATTTCATAATTTTTTTATCTTGCATTATCCCTTCAAAGAGAAAAAGGCTTAACAATAAAAAAGCATTTGGTACTTTTCCATTTCGCCAGCGCAAATCTCGCCAAGCAGACTTTATTGGCGACAACATACAATTTACAAAAATAAAAAATGTTAACAAATGTTAGTTCTAAGAATTTTTATTTTGAAGGCATAAACATTTTAATATCGTTTAAAGTTTTGTAAAAAGACAATAAATTTGTAAAAAGACGTTAATTTAAGAATTTACTGTGCTTTCATGGTTCAAAATCCTGATTCGCCGGTTCATATCACTTGACCCCAAGTGATCTCATTTCACGTAAACTACATTGCAAAAATCTAATTCTCTCAGTAATTACCTACATTAATTTCAAGTTAAATCTTAATTTAGAATACATCTTTAAATGCAAGAATCATTTCAATTCGTACGAATAGCTTACTCAGAAATTACGTAAAACCGCAGTGCTTTACTTCGCTAATGCATTCTCATTAGAATTGACGAATTTAACCTCTGACTTTTCTATGTTTTCGCCTTCGGGTGAGCGGTGTGATTGCATCCTAATTCACTTAATTACCGCGAATGGCCTTAGGGCATAAAATTGAAATATCTGGTAAAATTTCTATGTATGCCAGTATTGAAAGAAACGTCAATCTCATAAGAAATGGCTGCGACTTATTTTGAAAGTGAGACGTAAAAGGTTACCAGCGAGGATATTCTGTTTGGCATCAATTGTACCATTACTGGCGACTTTATCGCCTGCGCCGGCAAAACGGAAAAGTACCAAGCATTTTTAGAAAAAGCATTAAAGTGTTAAGAAAACAAACAAACGAAAAAATTTTGAAAGAAAAAATAAAATTTTGATGTAAATTTTAAATATATTTTTGTCTACCATCTAACCTTATTTTATTGAAGAATAATTTCTTAAGACATATATTCTAGATTCCCATATCACTATGGATGCAACAAGCACTCCACAAGTTTATATATACTTATAAAATTTTAAGACAACAAATTATACAGCAAAGGAATGATATGCAGTATACTTCGCGACAAGCTAACCTGAGAACACATATAAGGCTAGAACGACCTTTTCACCCTGTTCTTAAAAGTTATCTTTATGCAGTACACTGCACGCGGATATTCAATTCCTTCAATTCTCTACACATTTGGCGACTTCTTGCCAAATCCAGCGTATTTAAATAACAATCTTTGTATGCAGTGTAGCTGCAGTTGAAATTGATAGTTCATAGTAGTGTAAAATGTAGGACATGTTATTCATTGTCTTAATTTATGTGAAATATTTCACTATTATCTAAATGTGAGGTATACAAATTTGAATACATTTAAAACCCGAATCGTTACTTAAAACTTGAAAAGGAAGAGCTAATAATGTATTGCTTGCAGTTTGGGTCAATTTTTTCCCCAAGACCATTCACTTAGTTAAAAATATAATGATCCTTTTCCGTTTCACTGGTGCAAATCTCAGCGAGCAGACTTTATTGGCGACAACATACGGTATATGCATAAAAAATGTTAACAAATATTAGTTCTAAGAATTTTTTATTTTGAAGGTATAAACATTTTAATATCGTTTAAAATTTTTTAAAAAGCCAATAAGTAAAGACAATAAATTTGTAAAAAGACATTAATTTAAGAGTTTACTATGCTTTCATGGTTCAACATCCTGATTTGGTGGTTCATATCATGTGACCCCAAGTAATCTCATCTCATGTAAACTATGCTGCAAAATTCTAATTCTCTCAGTAATTATCTACGTTAATTTCAACTTAAATCATAATTTGTAACACATCTTAAAATGCAAGAATTATTTCAATTTGTATGATTAGCTTATTCAGTCAGAAGTTATGTAAAACCGCAGTGCTTTACTTCGCTAGTGCATTCTCATTAGAATTGATGACTGTCTTTTATATATTTTCGCTCTCAAGTGAGTGGTGTGATTGCATCCTAATTGACTTAATTGCCACGAATGGCCTTATGGCATAAAAATGAACTATCTGGTAAAAATTCTATGTAATTAATTGTATGCCAGTATTGAAAGAAACAATCAACCTAATAAGAAATGGCTGCGACTTGTTTTGAAAATGAAGCGTAAAAGGTTACCAGCGAGAATATTCCGTTTGGCATCAGTTCTACCATTATTTAAGACTTTATCGCCTGTGCCGGCTAAACGGAAAAGTGCCAATAAAATATGTAAATTTTGAAAAATCTGGTAGTAAGTTATTTTCTCTTAATTTTTAAGATTTCACGCAGCTTGTTGCTACCAAAACAGTGAACAAGGGGAAAATTTTTGATTATTTTTTTTTAAAGACGTTACTTTGATTTTAGTTTGCGATTGTTTAAAAAACTCTGACAATATTTTATAGCAGACATTTAAAAAATTATATCCTGTATTAATTATCTCCAAAGACACATACACTTCCCAGTCAGGCCCAGATAATCACACTCCTACAGTATGTTTTATCCTGTCTTTCTGATTACTGTTTAAAATCAAAAATAAAATGAATAAAATGACTGGAAACTGAGATCTTCAGATTGCAGTGTAACAACTAAAGAGTTGGAAAAATATTAAAACTTTAAAATTGTGAAACAAATATAAAAATTAAGAAACCAATGATCTTATACCAACTAATTAATCGTATACCATTTAGTTCCACTAATCAAATACAATTATAACATTAGAAATGTCTTATATTAGTTACAAGAACTAAAAAAATATTAAAAAAAGAAAATCTGAAAGGTTCAGTGCATTTATTGCTTTTAAGACATCTATCGTATTAAACGACAGTTTGCTTGTATTTAAAAAATAAATTAGTTTTTATGCTTTGAAGAATGAAATGTCTATGCGCGATGTGGCATGAAAGGTTCGTCTTTTGCTTCTCGAAGGGGAATACATTGCTTCCCCTTCTCAATTTATAAAAAGCAGACTGATTCAGCTCTCCGAGAATCTGTGAATTATATTTTGTCATGTAAGACTGTATAAGCTAAGTAAAAAAACAATACATTTCCTTCGAGGTATAAAACAACAAGCATATTATATGGGAAAATCTGGCTATTCCTTTCCTTAGATGGAATCATCTGCAAACCAAGCGTATTAATGATAGAGTTGCTTAAGCCGTGAAACTCTGGTAGTATGCAGCGAGTTTCTTTGTAATGACTTAAGCTCAGAACTGCGTAGGAGCCCCTCAGTATGTTATATAAAAGAAGTTCTTTATCCATATAAGGTCCCCACGAAGCCATCTCTTCCTTTAAACAGAAACCTTTGTTCCTTCTACCATAGTTAACTTAATTTATCAGAATTTCCGTATTGGATAGCTTAAGTGATTTGAATATAGCAAAGCACACAAGAGCTATTCGACTAAGGAGTGAGATACATTCGTGGAGGACTTTCTAAGGGAAACAAGCTCATATTCATGTTATGCATGGGAAAACGACCAAAACCGACCATAAATACAGCCCGTTTGCTTGGGTTCAAACAATGTCAAACTACCAGTGTTCAGCGATTTAATCACTCGGCTACTGATGGGACACTTTCATATTATATTTTCTAAGGGATTTGTTAGCTTGTATTTATGATGTTATTTATAACTGTTTATAGTTCCGCCTTTTTTTAATTTTATTTTTGACCTTGAAAACAGCCCTTGTATTTTTAATTTGTGACTCGAGAAAGGGCCCTTTTTTTAAACTGAGGTATTCAGTCTTGCTAAGCTTATAGCAAGTGACAATATCGTTATCATATTTATTAGGAAAATGCTCCCATAATATGACAAAAGCATTCATTACGATAATCTTAGCAGTACTGTTTTTTTCAGGTTTTCCAGCTTCGTGAGGTTGAAACTTATACACATGTGTTGAAGATGAAGCAGATACTATAACAACTGCTTTTTTCTCCTCCTGGTCAGTGAATGAATGAATGCTTTAATTGCCTTTCTCGTCAAGAGTAGGGGTGAGGTCGGGGTTGCTGGAATTTGCAGTTTCGCCAGTAATGCCAGAAAAAGGGGATGTCTTCCTGCTGGTCATTGAATGACTGACATGATTTAGCAAATTTTTAAACAAAAAGCTGAATGCAACTTAATTTATTGTTTCACACATTTTTCTTTCCGTTCACTTTGTTCAACAGCATTCATATTTTACAGCTTAATTTTTACAATATTACTTCTCAAAATGGTAGAACTATATTCTACTGTGGACGCATACACTTTCTACTATGTTCTCAACTGAGGTTGACCTGAGGTATAGTAGGCAAGAGGTAGTAAGAAAGTAAGTACATATTTCAGCAAGGGCCTATGTATAAGAGTCGAATCGTTTGTTTAAATTGTAAATAATGATCGGGCAAGATCTTGGGCAATGCAGATGACATAATAGGGTTAGTTTTTTAAGTGACATAATTCAGATTTTCCAGGCACAGGATTTAACAAAATTTAAATTAGTGATTTTGAGTTTTGTATTTTTTAAAAATATATACACTGAAGTGACAAATGTCATGGAATAGCAATATGCAAATATACAGATGGCAGTAGTATCGCGTAGAAAATGTATAAATGCTAAGTGCTTTGGCAGGGCTTTCATTTGTGTTCAAGTTATTCATGTGAAGAGGCTTTGATGTGATTATGGCCGCACAACGAGAATTAACAGACTTTGAACGTGGAATGGTAGTTGGAGCTAGATGCATGGGTCATTCCATTTCAGATATCGTTAGGGAATTCAATATTCCGAGATCCACAGTGTCAAGAGTGTGCCGAGAGTATCTAATTTCAGGCATAACATCCCACCATGGACAGCGCATTGGCTGACCACCTGCACTTAACGACCGAGACCAGGGACATCTGCGTAGAGTGGTCAATGTTCAGAGACAAGCAACACTGTGTCAAATAACCGCAGAAATCAATGTGGGACGTGTCCGATAGGATAGTGCGGCGAAATTTATCTTCCTTGGGCTATGCCAGCAGAAGACTGACTTGAGTGCCTTTACTGACAGCGCGACATCGCCTGCAGCGACTCTCGTGGGCTCATGAGCATATCAGTTGGTCCCTAAACGAATGGAAAACTGTGGCTTGGTCAGATGAGTCACGATTTCAGTTGGTAAGAGCTGATGGTAGGGTTCGAGTGTGGTGCAGACCCACAAAGCCATGGACCCAAGTTGTCAACAAGGCACTGTTCAAGCTGGTGGTGGTTCCATAATGGTCTGGGCTGTTTTTACATGGCATGGACTCAGTCCTCTGGTGCAACTGAACTGATCATTGACTGGAAATGGATACCTTCAGCTACTTGGAGATCACTTACAGCTATTCATGGACTTCACGTACTCAAACAACGATGGGATTTTTATGAATGACAATGCGCCATGTCACCAGGCCACAATTGTTCGCTATTGGTTAGAAGAACATTCTGGACAATTCCAGTGAATGATCTGGCCATCTAGATCGTCCAACGTGAATCCCATCGAACATTTATGGGACATCATCGAGAGGTCAGTTCGTGCCCAAAACCCTGCACCGTCAACACTATCACAATTATGGACGTCTATAGAGGCAGCATGGCTCAATATTCCTGCAGGGGACTTCCAACGACTTGTTGAGTCCATGCCACGTCAAGTTGCTGCACTTCGCCGGGCAAAAGGAGGACCAACAAAATATTAGGAGGTATCCCATGACTTTTGTCACTTCAGTGTATATATTATATTCTGAAGGCGGCCATGATTTGAAATATTGTCCACTCATTGCTCATTTTAAATAATGCAGGATGTACATGCATAGACCAACAATGCATGTTTCGCAAATGCATCTTCTTCTATGATGTTTCTTCCTTGTGCTACAAATGTACACAGATTGGATCTAAATTTCACCGGTATATGTCCAGCGTTATTTAGTTTCTTTTCATCTGGCACATAATGCAGGATTATTAACATAAATTCTGGATTTGTAATTTAACCTACAGTCAAAAGTCATTAATTCGGACACCCATAATCCGGAATGATCTATAATCCGGACCTCAAAGCTAAAAACTTTCTGCGCATGCGCCGCGTTGACACATGCACATAGGTGTTTACGCGTGCGCGTAAGACCTGTACACGCAGCACGCGCATATGCGTGTGCGCAAGTGCAGAATACGTTTTTGCGTGCGCGTTTAACGTATAACGGACGGTATAGGCTAAAATTATACAATTATCTATTTCAGTTAATGTTGATGCTTGCGTTATTGCTTAATCTTCGAATTGGATGCAGCTTACTATTTTTTGCAGACTGTAAGAGCAATTTTATAAAAGTAAACTTGAACTTTCGATTATGTCAATTTCCGATTCTGGAGCTCCCAAAGGATCTGCAAAACGAAAGTATGTCTCGATGTTCATCAAACAAAAAGTGGAATTGCTGCAAAAAATGGATAAAGGCATGAAGAAGGTGACAGAGAGGTTAGTGAAAACGAAAAAATTTCGATTGACAAGTTAGTCGGTATTCTTGGCACAGCAATTACGGGACTTGAACAGCGGAGCTTTTTAACTGAACAAGAAATTATGTCTGTTTATAGAATTAAAGAGAAAGTATTATCACATAAAACGAAACAACTTACATTGAAAGAAATGTTTAATAAAGTAAACAAATAAATATTAAGCTTCTTTTTTTGTAAATTTTGATACCTTTTAGATCATAATTGTTCTTTATTTCCTAAAATACGGTTTCATATTTTTAATTTTAGAATTTGTGCATGCCATCTTACGAGATTTAAACTGATGATCTATAATCCGGAATCGCCGAAGTCCCGACGAGACCGGATTAACGACTTTTGACTGTATTTTATTTGACAATATTTAAATCATAAATAAGGCTGACAAGCACTTTTCCTAAGCTTGCTAGCTCTCCTGCTCTGGAAGATTGAAAAAGAATAGTCATAAATAGGACTGCAGTGGATATCCAGCATATTCCATCTAGATGCTGCATGCTGCTTTTCAACAACAGTTGTATGTTATAATTATCCAGCAGATTAAATATATGCTAAAAAAATCTACTGTATGTTTAATTTTAAAGATTCTGAATTTTTATTATGAAATATTCTGGCAGTAAAACAGCATTTGTTTTGTTATACCAAATTGTTGATTTTACAAAGTTACAAAAGGTTTCAATTTTTTTTTTACTTCTGAATATATATTTCTATCATTTTAAGAATTGGTAAAATTCTAATGCAAGAGCATCGTTCAACATTTTTGGAGGAAATTCAATTGTACCTATTTTATAAAATATATCCATTCTAAAAGCAGCCTCTACCTGTATATGCTGTTCTTGATGAAAAAAGGTAGTTAATTTTCTTTAGAGAACATTAGGATGATTAGCTGCATTCATTTTACTTTCCTATAACTAGTTCAGAAAACGGTGTTTGTTGAAGAATTATTATGGGAATTTCAAATTATGCAAAAAATTAAATCTTGTTGAAGCTATGGCGAACATCCTTTAAAGTAAGGATTTAGATATGTTGTGAGTAGCTGTGAATGCGAAAGGAATAAAAAGCATTGAAAACATCCAGGAAAGAATTTAACTGTGAGCTGTTTTTAAGAACAAAATAGTTGTCTGCCATCCAGGCGTTTGGATGGAATTTCTTATGTTTTTAAATGTTGTTTAACAACAAAATCAGTTTCGTAATTGTGATGTAAACTACATATATCTCAATATTAATAAATTAAAATTTTTTTTAATGCAAGTGAATTAGGCCTTTTTCCGCCTTATTTAAATATGTGTACAAGAATATTTACCTTATGTCATAGTATTAAGAATTATTATGTAACAGAATCATTATGTGCATTATTATGCAACTTTAGAATTTCCCTGTATTTATTTTACCCAGATTAATCTTGGAATACTTCAGAATTCTTTTGAGATGAATCCAAGATATTGTCTCAGCAAAATTGGTGCTGTTATCAATTCCTCAGAAATATTATCTTCATCCCCCTTGCTTTCTACGGCAAATGGCATTATAATATATTACATATTGCATTTAAAATATTCTGCATATTAGTCATAGAGGTATTTACTGAATGACAAAATTTATAATTCTTAACCATCAGCTTTTAAAATGTGCCAATGTACAGTAAATTAAAATTTCAGCAAAAATTTTGCAAAATAAATTTTAGTTTTTAATGTAAGTTTTTTTATACCACAGAAGAAAAGTTGTTGCTTATTTTGAGCATTCTTGAGAGATCTTCTGCATTACTCACTAAAATAAAGTTAATGTATAAGTATTAATATTCAAATTTTGTTTTATGATTATTTTCTCCATGAGAAGTGAATACTTGAATTATGTATTTCAGATTTTACGACATGGAAAACATGTACTTCCCACATTAGCTCGTCTTTGTCTTGTGAGCACTTTCTTAGAAGATGGTATTCGAATGTGGATGCAATGGAATGAACAGCGAGACTACATGAATGTGTCTTGGGGCATTGGTTGGTTCTTAGGTTCAGCATTTGTGTTGATAAATTTAGTTGGGCAATTAGCAGGCTCAGTAATGGTACTTGCTCGACTTAAAGTTGATGCTGCTTGTGGTCTCCTCTTTTTTATTGTTTTCCTTCAGGTATGATATATTTTATTTTACTGTAGGTATTGTCTAGTAATATAATATTTCATTTTGCTTATATCTTATGTCTTTTTAAATCTTTTTTCCTATCTTCATCATGTAGAGGGACAGTCTGATTTTTAAATCTGTTGTATTTATGAATGTATGGAATAACAGTTGTTTCAAATTTACATACTCAAACATCAACAGAAAACTAAACTGTCAGTTAACATTCATTAAATACTTACTGCTGTAAACAGACATATTTGTTTCAGTTGTGCAGGTAATGTGTAGGAAAGTCGAAGTCAGATGATGCCTCATACTGAAAGAAGCTTGCAGATATGAAGGTTAAAATATTCATTTTTATTTGAATTAAACATTTGCTTTAAGCAAGTAACTTGACACATTAATATTTAAGCAAGTAACTTGACACATTAATCATGCACATTTCAGAATATTTACATTTTTGAAATCTTTGTGGTAAGAAGAGGAGTAGTAAGCAGCCCGAGAAGCAGGAGTGAAGTGCATAGTTATCCATAGGTAAAAAAGCAAAAACTTTCAGTTTGGAAATTTTAACTAATTTCTGAATTAGCTATATCATCATTGTTATGGAAAGGAGAAATATCCAAATTAAAATGCAGATTTAAGAGTTTATTGCAAATATAAGTTATAATTTTGATTTACATATTTTTATCTTGCATTTCTGCTCCCCCCCCCAACCAGTGGTTACGAGGTGCTCAGCAGTTACCAGTTACTTGAAAAAGGCCTCCATTCCTTACATATGGTAACTGGTCTTTAAGAACTGCGCTAATACATTCCATTTAAAAAAAATAAAAATTTAATTCTATATATTAAAAAAAATTACACTCGGTCATAAATTTAGAAGCTTTCAACTTTATCTTGTACGATGAGGGTAAACGGAACAATTGTACAGAGGTAAAATTGGTTTCTGAACTAGTACTCCCTCAACATGTTATATACTTAACATTCAGTTATTCATAACATAAAACATTCATGTACCATAATTTCAAATTTATTTTCTCTATTAATATCATCTTTAATGACATTTTACATAAACAATTTTATTGTAATTATTCAATATCTTAAATTATTATTAATATTTTATATTCATTATAATACTAAATATCATATTAATATTTGCTACATTATATTCAAAACACAAATTCAAAATGTTCGACAATAAATCCATAAAGCCACAAACATTTTTTTTTTTTTTTTTTTTTTTTTTAATAATGCTTTACACATGCGCATTTGATTTTACCTTCCATAATAAAACATGTAGAGATTTTCACTTAAAAATTCCAATTCTTAATTTCACTTAGACACTAAATAAAATACCTCGTTGTGGAAAAACAATCATATAAGCATAAATTTGTGAGATTAATAATTTGGCTCTGTAGCTGAGTATCTGCTTGGCATACATCTCAAATGTTCTGTTCCGTTTACCGCTGTTTGCTATGCTTACCGAAACATTCACTTATTTTATATCCCTGACGCCGACCTGGCGAGTCATTATTTATTATATTTTGCTTTCATCACCACATGTTTATCAATACATGACAGCTTCAGTAATAACTCATGCAGTGATGTCTAAATCTTTTTTTTTTTTTTTCATATTACTAACTGAATAACAAGAGTATGGCAACCTTTTATGCTAACCTTACGTTTGGCGATGATTATAGATTTTTAAATGTTCTAAGAAATGTTTGACAATTTCTACTGTATAACGGATGCTATTAAGCTAGGCTAAAAATTAACCAAAAATTTCTTTTCATATGTTAAAAATAGATTTTTTTAATGAAACTCATAGGGCAAAAGATTACATTTATTGCTATTTTAATTAAGAATAACTGATATGTTATTCATCATAAATCCAGAAGCGACGGCAGAATTTAGGGAAGACAAAATTTTTGGAATTTGGGGAAGTACCGAGTGGGAAAATTCAGCGATGAGAAGTTTTTTATAATTTAGGGAAAGCACTAGGATGCAAAATATAGGTGCGGTGAAAATTTAGAACTTACGAAGGTGCTTTGTAGCAGAATTTAGGACCAATAGAGATTGCACTATGCGGTATTTTGCGTTAAGTACATATGGGAGTTTATTTATTCAGGACTCGGATTAGTTTTAAGCATGTGCAAGAAATAAGCGTAGGTGTAGAAAATAACTAAATAAAATTCAGGCTTAATTCAGTACACAATAGGAGCAAGACAAAATTTAGTGAAACAACTTGGGTTTCGTCGCCAAACTTGTGATACACAACTAATAATGTATAACGGATGCTATTAAGCTAGGCTAAAATTATCTTTACTGATTCAAAGCGTTTAAGTTAATGTAGCGGACTGCGCTGCTCACTAATCTTTTTTTAGTGTGATCCAGCTTATTTTTTGCAGACTGTTATTATTATGGCAATTTTATAAAAACTAAGCTTGAACTTTCGATTATGTCGAAAAGAGTTCCCAATTCTAGAGCTGCCAAAGGATGTACAAAGCGAAACCATGTTTTGATGTCCATTAAATAAAAAGTGAAATTGCTGCAAAAAAAGGATAAAGGCATATCCAACTCAAAATTATACGAGGAGTATGGCATTGGAAAGTCAACTGTATATGACATAAGGGGGAAAAAAAGGAACTTTTTGAATTTTTTGTGGAAGCAACTTAAAGATCTTGCGTTAAAGAAATGTTTAATAAAGTAAAATAAATATTAAGCTCTTTTTTTTTTTTTTTTTTTTTTTTTTTGTGTGTGTGTGTGTGTGTGTGTAAATTTTGATACTCTTTAGATCATAATTGTTCTTTATTTCATAAATTACAATTTTGTATTTTTAGTTTTATAATTTCTGCATGCCATCTTACCAGATTTAAATTGATGATCTATTATCCGGAAAATTCTCGAGTCTGGAATCGCCGAAGTCCCGACCAGTTAGGATTTCGGGCTTTGTGCTGTAATTGAAAAATCTTAAAAGCCATGCTTAAATTATTAAATGCAATTTTGAAATTCAATTTCTAATACTAAAAAGTTTTAACTTGTTATTCTCATAAAACAATGCTATATTTTTTAAATTCAGTATAAGAAGAAAACAGTATTATGTGTTCAAATCTCAAAATAATATTCTTATTAGCAATTTTCTATTATATAAAACTTTAGCCACTCTAATAAATAAAATTATTTCATGGCCTTGAAAAATATTTAGTTTACATTTTGATGTTAACATTAAAAAGCATTAAAAAATTATGAAATAATATTGAAAATACTCACAAAAGTTATAAATTCAGAACCATTTCAAAATATTGAATTATTATGCTTTCGAAACTTAATACAATACAGTCAAAAGTCTTTAATCCGGACTTGTCAGGACTTCAAAGATTCCAGATTATTGGTTTTTCCGGATTATAGATCATCAGTTTAAATCTGGTAAGATGGCATGCAGAAATTATAAAATTAAAAATATGAAACCGCAATTTATGAAATAAAGAGCAGTTATGATCTAAAGGGTGTCATAATTTACAAAAAAAAGCTTAATATTTATTTGCTTACTTTATTAAACATTTCTTTCAACGCACGCACGCGTAAAGCATACATTATGCATAGTCGAAGTTAGAAAATTGCAACCAGAAAACTATTCGATGTGTATTCGTGATATTTATAATGATGAGGAATTTGATTTAAATCATATCAAAGACAGAGTACATTGAGATGAAATACTAAATTTAGTAAGGAATTATAAGCTGAATAAAATAAAAACATCTGCCCTGAAGATAAGGATAGTGTTGGTCAACTTCTGGTTCATTGCGCGCCGTGTCGTCCCTCCGCAGAGCAGCGTGAAATTGATAAACATATTTCGGAATGGTTAGAGAATCAAAGGATATGCCTTTATCCATTTTTTGCAGCAATTCCACTTTTTGTTTGATTAACATCGTAACATGCTTTCGCTTTGTACATCCTTTGGTAGCTCCAAAATCGGAAATTCTTTTTGACATAATCGAAAGTTCAAGCTTACTTTTATAAAATTGCTCTAACAGTTTGCAAAAAATAATAAGCCGGATCCAATTAGAAGATTAAGGAACAACGCAATCTGCAACATTAACTGAAATAAATAATTAGATAATTTTAGCTTAGCTTATACCGTCCATTATACATTAAACGCGCATGCGTAAACGTATTATGATTATAGATCTTTCCAGATTACAGACGTCCGGATTAAAGACTTTTGACTGTAATACTTTTTTAAGAGTACAGTCAAATATCAAAACTAAACTAATTTTATATGCAAAGTGTAATGAGTTCACATTATATATAGTAATTCTATTTCACTGAAAATGAACTTGATTATGTCTACTCAAAAATAATAATTTAAAGTTTTCAATTGAGGAATATAATGTGTTTAAGAAAAGAGAAAATGAAAATAAATTTCTGGTGCAACACATACTTGAAAAACATTATATGAACACGAATGGGAGACTGTGGTATCTCTGCAATGTTGAATCTTTAAAACATTAAAGCAGTCAAACATATTTAGATATGCGGCAGGGCGCATATCTAAATATTAAAAAATATTCAGTTGAATTAGTTATGAATTGTAGTAGCAATGTTACGTTTCATTTCAGTGGATGTTTGAACTTTTGAGCTTGTAGATGAACAAACACACTTATTTGAATTTTGTAGATAAAACTTTTTAGTCAATCTCCATACATGAATTTAACTTCCAAATAAGGATTTCCAAGTGTACTTAATTTATTGTAATAGACTGGAGAGGTTTATTATGTAGATGAATGATAAAACTAAGACAAATGTAGACATAGATATAATATAATTTATTTCTCTACAAAATAATATTTGAGATGCATATTCTGATCCACATATCGTCATGGATATAATATGCACCCCTTATTTTTGGAGATCATATCTTAAGGCAATGAGTGATACACAAAAGTGAGTCACTATGTGTTAGTTGGAAGCAAACAAGCTGGGGAGTGCAATACATTCAGAAGAAAACCTGGGAAAGTGATATCTGTTGAAATATTATTCATTGATTTGCTAAAACATATGTGCCTTGCAATGCCATGCAAGATCATGTGATCATGGATTAATTTGAAATGACCCAGTTTAGATTGATATGTTGCTACCTTTAGAATATAAAGGGCTTTTGCCAATTAAAATTAGGAATTTTCTTTACATAGTTTTGTCTTGCACATATATAAACTGCTGCTGATCCAAAATGCAACATCATGAAGGAAGCATCCAAACAGTCTGAAGCTTCCATCATATGTATACTGCAATGCAATATACAAATGATTGCAATTTTAGCACATGTGCACATCATCGGCGATTGCAGCACTCCTTACAGTCTGTATAAAAAGGGAGAAAAGATTGCTGTTTTGAATAATGTGAGATTTTTTGCGTGTACAGTTTCAGTATGCCTGGTAGAAAAACACTAGCATCATTCGATTACGTTTCCGAGTTCGATCAATGCAGAATTCTGGCATATGGAGATTGCCGATTATCCTTCTGGAAAATCAGTCACCATGTCAAATGTTGCCAAGCAACAGTCATGTGATTATGAAATCGATGGGTGCGGGAGAGAATGACTGATATACAGGAGCAATTACAACCACCTCATAGCACCAAGCCATTCATATTGTATGTATGGCACTGATGGAGCACACTGCCACATACATAACTATATCACCATGGATGCAATCTGTAACACAACAATTGGTGTCTGCATGAACAAGTAAATGTCATTTACATTACAGTGGATTATCCATTAGGTGTCTATTGTTTTGTTTAACTTTAAACCGTAGGTGTTTGCTTTTGAAGTGGTGCCTTGAACAGCAGAGATGAGCATCCACTATGATCAGATTTGAGTTTGGAGACATCATGGAGAGAAACTGCTGCACTGTTTTGTTATGCATACTGGCCCCTGTACCTGGTGTTATGGTGTGAAGTGGTATTCGATTCCACTTTCTCACTGCCCTAGTATGCATTATTTGTACGCTTACCAACCAACACTGTATTTCTGAGGTTTTGCAGCATTTTCATCCTTATGCCACATTTCAATAACATGGGAGCTTTCTGCTTAGTCCACCTTATACTGCATTGTTATCCTGGCCTGCCTGCTCTCCAGATCTATAACCCATCAAACATGTTAGGTGAATGATTGAAGAAGTCCTAGCCGGGCATGCCACACCCATGGATACACCAGATGAATTTTGACTATATGTGGAGGTAGCATTGGCTGCTTCTCCCCAGCAGCATATCCAAAGCCTTTTCCGCTCAGTGCTGCAGCATGTAGCAATGGTTATTGACAAATGTGGAGGCTACACTCATTCCTGGTTTTCCTTGTCTTCTTGGTCACCTAAGAAGTTTGTATTTCAAATTAATTTAACATTGATATTATGTGTAATCTCTAAAATAAAATTTGTTTTGATATCTCTTGTCCGTTTCCATATTGCATTTTGAATATCCTGCAGCATATGTATGTTACATAAATTCTTATTTTTCTGCTTATTTATTTCATGATTTTTGAATTTGAGTATCTGTGTTGTAAACAAATACTACACATTTATTCAGTATGATTAATGGAAACCAAATGTGACAGTGTATTTGATGGATATATTCTGGATGTCAATTCCAGCTTGAAAATTAAATTTTTTTGAATGTGAGGATAAATTCCCAAGTATCTTTAGCAAACTTCTGAACTTAGATTAGGATAATTTATATTAGTTTTTATTTCATTAAGGGGAAATCATTCATTCTGTACTCATTTTTTATGTGTATAAAGTATGTCATAATTGTTTTCAGAATTTTAATGTGTAGCTCCATCATAATGAAAAAGAATATGGTGATACAGTTAATAGTAGCGGAAAGAGAAATATGCCAATTTCGGTTAGAGTAGACTTTAAGGTATCCCTTGTATTATTACCAAGTTGTTGTTTCATTTATGGCAGCCTGAGTAGTTGAATGTTATGGAAAACCTATTGTGATATAATCGATTGCATGATTCTGGGAAATTTTGAATCATGGGATGTTTTGTAAGCGCTTTTGTGACGTTTGGCTGAATGTAGTAAGATTAATATTAAGTTTTTGTATGATTTAGAATGAAAGGAGAAAAGAGCATTAATTGACTGGTGTGTGTATATGCAGGTTTACTTAGTAGCCATTATAAGTATCCTGTACGTAGGAAGGATATGCGTCTGGTCGAACGTAAAAAAAGTTTAGATAGATTTGAATAGATTTGTAGGAAGAAAGGTTAGGATATGGTGACGCTGATGTACGGATTCGAGTTTAGATAATTTTATGAAGTTTTTGGATGCTGTTAAGAAATTTTGTGTGCCACACACTAAAGACAAAGGAACTTCTAAATAAGGTAAATGGATATTTGCTTTTTGTAGTGCTTAAATGTATAACATGCTTTTCCTTTTTTATGTTATTTTATTTTTTGCTTTAAAATGTAGTTTATTGAGATTATGTATTTTTTGTTTGCTTGTATTGTAGAACTGATGCTCCTTTGACTTTTTAAGTGAAAATATTTCGATGTGTACATGGACAAAGTGAAGGGAGTGCGCATTGCAAAATTGTGCAATTCCTTGGATTTTTTTAAGTGAAAATATGTTGGCATGTACTTGGATAAAGGGAATGCACAATGCCTAGTTTGTGCAATTCGGGAATTTTTTTTTTTAAGTGAAAATAGGTCAGTGTATGCAGGGTTTACCAAGTTTGTGCAATTCTGTGTCTCGTTATTTTGGCTTTTTGTATCAGCAATTTTAGCCGTTATGCAAGCCAAAATAAAAAATCAAAGAATTGCACAAACTCGGTATCCATGTACCGCCAAAAATCACCAAGTTTCGCCAAGGGGTACCTAAAATATACTTTTACCCCAATTTCTTATGATCTTTCCTGCTATTTTATACGTATTTCATTTATATCTTATCATGATTTGTGACACAAATAATCTCTGCAATATGATCTAATCTGACGTGCAATTATTCTACCATTGGTTGGTCTAGCTTAGAGATAGTCATGTAATGCATTTTTTAATCTTAAATCTATATGACATATTTAAAAAATAGATTACAGAAATGGGTAATAAAATTTGGTCCAAGAGAGTACTGGTAGCAAAAAAAAAAAAAAAAAGCGGAATAATAATAAAATAATCACAGTTTAATGTGCAAGATAATAGAGATTGAAATTCAGTATTATAACAGAAACAGTACATTTCCATACTTAAAAATAAACACTCAAAGAACTAATGTTTAAAATATTTTCTTTTACATATAGCATAAGAAGAATTACTAATGTAATATTTTCATCCAGTGAGGATTACATAATGGTGTCATGGTACCTCCTAAGATAACTATGCAATTGTCTTTTCCTGTTGTTTGCCAACGACAGCACAATCCAAATCAAATCTTTAAGGGGAAGGTGAGCAAAGTGCCTCCAATGAGTTCAAAATTAGGAGAGAAAAGTTAATACAGTATCACCCAACTTTTCAAATGATAGTCCATGCCCATATCAGTACACTATATATTTTCTCAATAGGAGATTGACCATATATCTACTGACAAGTGACTGTTTTTATTTAGCAACCTCAATCATTAGTTGTGATGTCATTTGATTGATTTCCATGGAACTGTACTAAAGACTATGTGTTTGTGTTTTTCTATCTTAAAATTTAATGAAATTCAACATATTTCCAGAGTCATGGTTCAAACTGGGCTTCAGGATTGACATTTGCTGTGTCATAGAGAGTAAAAGGATCAAGAATCTGTCAGATCTATTTTTTAAAAATACCTGTATTTTTCTTTCCATTACTATTAATTTTATTATCCTTTCTGTTTTTAGTATAATACAATGATGTCTTAAGATTATATTAAACTGCACTCTATTATAAATAATATTTTAACATAGAATGATGCTGTGATGACATATTTAAAAAATAGATTACAGAAATGGGTAATAAAATTTGGTCCAAGAGAGCACTGGTAGCAAAGAAAAAAAAAAGCGGAATAATAATAAAATAATCACAGTTTAATGTGCAAGATAATAGAGATTGAAATTCAGTATTATAAACAGTACATTTCCATACTTAAAAATAAACACTCAAAGAACTAATGTTTAAAATATTTTCTTTTACATATAGCATAAGAAGAATTACTAATGTAATATTTTCATCCAGTGAGGATTACATAATGGTGTCATGGTACCTCCTAAGATAACTATGCAATTGTCTTTTCCTGTTGTTCGCCAACGACAGCACAATCCAAATCAAATCTTAAGGGGAAGGTGAGCAAAGTCCCTCCAATGAGTTCAAAATTAGGAGAGAAATCTTAATACAGTTTTTGATTTGTTACAGACTCCTCTCTGGCTCCGATGTTGTTCTAAAATTTAACCTGTCCGTTTTCATGGATTTCCTGTGTGCAGTGTGTATACAAGCCTGTTTCCCTTACAAAGGTCCTCCATGAAGGTATCCCTTTCCTTAGGCAGATAGCCTTCATGTGTTGTATTGTAATCAAATAAACCAATGAAACAAACCCAATGGGGATTCAGCAGTAGGCTTCCTGGGACATCCTCTTCCAGGGATTCATTCCATCTTTAAATTATAGGATTGTAGTTAAACAGCCTGCCTAGGAAGTCTACCATCAAGTTTCATCAAACTTAAAATCCATTTCAGTGGTTGGTAATAATCATATGCCACAGGCAGACAGTATAGTCATGGAATGTATTCAAGGCCCTTACCACAGCAAGGGCTTCTCATTCTGTTTAATTTCTTTCAGTGGCAGATAACAAATGGCTACCATATTTTATTGCAGCAGTCGTCAACCCTTAGAATTTCATGGATCACTACATACATAATTTTATATTTGACGAACCACTAGTATGAATTTAAAAAAACCTTTTAATCAGACCTTAAAAACAACATATTAATTCGGAAAAACAATATTCAACTTTCCAATACATGTAATTCCAATTTTCATTTGTTAATATAATTTTCAAAACATTTGGTGTTCAGCAGCATGCCTTTATGGAAATTCAGGCTTTGCCCCTGATTCTGAGTAACAATTAAAACACTATTAACATCTCACTGATACACATATTTTGAAAAATGATATGAAAAGTACAAAAATCTTACCTTCTTGTACAGAAAACTTCACATTTCCATATGACTGAAAAGGAACTTTACAAAAAGCAAGAACAAACCGGCAAACGCAAAGCAATATCAATAAACTTAACCAATTTTTAATTGTAAACTCAATAATCATCGCTTATTCAGCAATGGCGCCATCGATCAACAGTTAGAGAAAACAAAAACGGAAACTTCCAGTGATGCAATTATAAGCAAGAATGCAGATGGTTCTCATAAAAATCCATCAAGTTGCTTACTGACACAGAAAAAAACTGTGTTGTTAATGACTACAATAGCATAAGTTTGTAATTAAAAAGGAAAGAGAATTTGCGCTATTATTGATAACAGCAACATATCCATGGATGCCAACTGTCACTCTCAAATGTCGCTAGATACACCTGCAAAAGTTGCTAAATACAGAAGGAATTTCGCTAAAAGTAGCAGCTAAATTTTTTTTAAAAAAAAATATAATCCATATTCTATAATAGGTTTTGTTACTCATCATTTTTTAAACTGAATCTTCATAAAAATATAAATAATGTCCCAATTTTTCTGTGGACCATCAAAATGTTTTCAAGGACCACTGGTTGGCGACCGCTATTCTATTGGATGTTCTTCTGAACATTTTTCTTATAATAGCACAGCACCCAATTCTTAGTTACTAGCATCCATTTAAACTATGTAAGGCTTTGTTGCATCAGTGTGCTTTAAGATTGAATGACTAACAAGTAGTTATTTTAATGTCTGGAAAGAGTTTTCTTCTTCTGATCCCCATGTGCAGCTTACATCTTTTTTTTTTTTTTTTTTTTTTACTTCACTTAGAGGTCTAGCTATCTATACCAGGAACAAGTCTGCAAGAAAGTTCCTTGGAGCAGGCATCCCTTGTATAGCAGAGGTTTTTTTCCTGGATAAAGTTCTACTCCTTCATTAGTAATCCAATAATGAAGATATTTCATGTTAACTGCTTTTCTAGTGATTTTCAGCAAGTTTAAATTGCAACAGTCTTTTGAAAACTTCTAGGTCAGCTGCATGTTTTTTTGAAAGTCTGTCATAGTTTTATAATATTATCTAAATAAGCAAGAACAAGCATATCTTTCCAGCCATTTTGGAATTTATCTGTTAATATCGGAAATGGCCAGAGCAGTTTTCAGTCCAAAAAGCATTTGAATGAACCAGAATATTCCAAAATTCCAAACAAATACTGTTTTTTCTCTGTCTGTAGGACAGAAGCTGACTTGATGTGACTTCAGACTACAAATCAGTGATTATCATATCTGGTGTGTGTTTAGCAGCATGTAGTAAGTCATCCATCCTAGGTAATGGAAAAGTCTGACATCGTAAAAGCATTCAGTTCTTGGTAATCAGTGCAAAGTTAGAATTTTATGTTTAGTTTAAGTACAATAACTACAGATGCAATGTATGGAGACTCAGATTCCTCTATTATTTTCTTTTCCAGCAGATCATCGAGCTCCTTCTTTAAAATACCCTTCTTGGCTAGAGACATCTGTTATGGGGGTACTAAAAACTCGAAGATTATTCCCAATGGTGTTAAATATAGTTAATCACAGTCTTGTATTTCATTAACAGAGCACTGAGTTTTCCCTTTAATTTTCAATCAAATGTTTTCCTTCATTTTCTCTTAATCACATTGTATTGAATTCTGCATTATTTTTTAACACAGGGGTGGTTTGAAAACATCACCACTAAAGCTAAATTTCTGCTTAGGGTTGCCATGGAAATACCATCTTTTATTTGGAAGATCTAAAACAATTTTAGTGCTACTTAAAAAAAAAATCAGTTCTTAAAAGTGTTCTGTTGTCTTTTGGTGTAGGTAATGCACATAAAGTTATTTAGAAGGATCCTGAAGACCATTGGTGAGGGTAACATTCTGGCTTTCCCAAACTCTATTCGTCTTTCTCTCAAAAGTGGATATAATGTTTATCCCGCTGTAATGTGGTTGGCTCCATTGCCAGTATATGCAATTCTGGTTAACCTGTTTATTTTTACTCTCAAAAGTCACTGGTGTCTGAAGGTAGCTCTAAAATCAGCTTCTGCTTTGAGGGGAGAGGAGCAGACCGTGCATTTAACCTTGATAAAGCGTGACTTCGCATAACCATAGCAGTTAACTGTTTCCCAGTCTTCATTTTTTTGCATTATCTCTTGATGAGGTATTTTTAATACGTTGAGGATTACCTCTATGATTTTGGGGACTATCTCATTGTTGAAACTTGGGGGTTTCCTAACTAAAATGTTTATTTCATACATTCATAACTTCTTCGTACAGATCTATTTTGTTAGCAAGCTGATGTGGGTTATTCCACTCACTCCAGTTACCCAAAAAATGTTTTTTTTTTTTTTTTTTTTTTTTTTTTTTTTTTTTTTTTAATAACCTGAAAGGGCTTTCTTCTTGATTTGATTTCCCAGTACCAAATTCTTTAACTGCTCAAATGTCATTACTTTTGATTCTTTAAGCTTCCTATGAAAATAGCTTTGTAAGTCAAAGTCTCTTGAAGTGTTTACTGCATTATTTCTATGTTGAGTAAATAGTCATTGAAATTTCTGAGCATGCTGTTCTATTTCCATTTTTCCCCCATGTGGTTCAAACATTCTTTCATAAAATCCGCATCATGCATGGGACTGGTGATTATAACATTACTTATTTCAAGAATTCTAAAATTTTCCACTATCACTGCACCTAGAGCCTCTGCTAAATCAGTTAAATCCTATTTCTTCTTGTTTGCTAAATAATCCATGCTTAAATGGAAGTTGATAAATTTCCTCAAAATGTGCATCTAAAACATTTAGTATGCCATCATATATAGGGTTTTTTTATATGGATTTAGTACACATCAAACATATCTAATCAAAAGCAAAACAAAAAGCAAGATAATAATTAATATCATTTTTATTGATTTTCTGAAACAACAAATAAAATACTATTCTCAGACCATAAACTGTTATAGGATACTTTCAGTAATTTGCATAAGTGCAAAATATAGCATCTTGAGACTAAATATTTCTATGCTTTGTATGTTGTTCTGTTTTCAATACAAAACTAAACGTTCTCATTATGTAAGTATTGTATTTTACAATTATTTTTACTGCTTCGTATTGAAACTTGCATAGAACAAAATACTTGAATTTTATATGAAATACTCATTCATTTGTAAAACTGCCAAAATAGCATGTGCTACCACAATTCATAATTTAAATTGCAGCATACTTCAAAATTTATATGTCACTTCAAATTCAACAGAACATTTAACTAATTCGGATGATCAGCAAAAATGTAATTAGGTCAAGGTGACCAGAATTTTTTAACTTTTCTTTAGTTCTGAATTTACTTAACTAAAATAATCAAACATTAAAATTTACTTATCCTCAAGATAACTATGCACTGTCCATCCTCTTCAATTTTGTTTTTGGTGACCCATATGGAGATGTTTGGACAATATGTTTAGTGTCACATAAGTCAAATTTTCAGACCCTTAGCTGGGCTGCCAGTTTATAAAAGGAAGAGTACATATTCTTACTTAAGGTAAAGACTTGACCAACTGGTGTTTAAAATATTTTTTAAAGATAACATAAAAAGAATTACGAACATAATAATTACAGCTCAATGAGGATTACATAATGTCATACTATGGTGCCTTTGAAGATAACTCCACAATTATCTTTTTCTGCTGTTCGCCAGCAGTGGCACAATCCAAATTCAAATCTTGGGTGCAGGGGAGGAGAGGAAAGGCTGTCTGATGAATTTAAAATGAGGAGGGTAAAATTAGTACAGTTTCCGATTTTGCACAATATTAAAAGAGGTTTCTTTAAATCTCCTAGAAAATATAAACACCAATCATTTTTTGTTAAGTATTTCATGCATGTGTTAAATTATTTTTATGTCATAAATAATGATGTTTTTGTTTATTAACATGAATAATATTATTTGTTATGAATTTTTTGTAGACGATTGCATACAGTATCTTGTGGGATCTTCACTTCCTTTTAAGGTAAAGATAACTTCATAAATTCATCTAAATTTTACCTTTATATAAATGTTAAAATTTGCTTTTTTAGTATACTGTTTAATTAACTCTAAATTTCAATTGTATAGATAGGCCCACCAGCGGCCGAGCGGTAAAGTCGCTGAACACTGGTAGTTCGGTCCGAGGTTCGAATCCCGCGAACGGGCTGGCTGCATGGGTGTTTTCGTGGTTTTCCCCATGTGTAACGTGTATATGAGCCAGTTTCCCTTAGAAAGTCCTCCACGAAGGCATCCCTCCCTTTAGGCAGATAGCCCTCGAGGCTTTGCCATAATCATACACACACACACACAATTGTATAGATACATTTTCTGTTGTTTGTTAAGATCTTAAAGAAAAGATAACTGAAACCTGAAAAACTATTTGCTTACACCTAAGTATGTATTAGAATAAGAGATATTCATATTTATAACTTAAATTGTCTATGTATCTTTTCTAGAAAAGCTGTATCGTATGTCACTGTAATGAAATGTTTGAACGTATTATTGATCTTCCTCAGAATACAAGCGATTGTTTCATTACCATTTTAAAAGAAATGGGTCAACTGATGTAGCTCCATCTCTTTGTTCAACAAAACATAGTATTAAACATTAAAAAAGTTCTTTCTGCTATACCCGCAATATTTCAGAACTTTTCTTGCAATACACGAGCTTCATGAAGTTCTATAATCCCTAATCTATAACACACCTGCAACAAACAGTAATTCTATTTCTGACACAGAAATGGTGCAAGGATATGCTTCTTTATAATTTCTTAAATTGCATTGTGTTTTAAATAATTTATTTAGTTTCAAAATGTCCATCGTATGTTAATCGTCATACTAACAGATGAAGTATCAAAAATTGATAATACGAATATAATTAACATGCAAATTATAAATAATGGCCATGTTAGAGTAGGTATTGGCCATCGGAACTGCACAAATGACAAATGTGAAGGTAATTTAAAATTAATACACTCTTTTTTTATGTTTTATTTTATATCAGATAGTTTCTTTCCACAAACTTTCTTTTTAGTTCCTTTGCTTAGTTGAGATCTGTGTGTCTCTGGAGCTTTGCCATCCTTTGTTTAGTACCTGTTATGAGACTCTACTTGAATTTTGTTCATTCAGTCGGTACTCCATTAAAAGAAATATAAAGAGAAACTTATAATTAAGTAATACGGGCAATCCACCCAATTAATTCACTATAAAACAGGCAATCCACCTTAATGCAAAATTATGGTGCATTTTGCTTTTATTATTATTAAACATAAAAACGATATAATGTTGCCAAACCATAAAATTTAACCTTTAAAGAAATTACATTCATACAACCATCGCGACATCTCCTCCCTCCCTCCTTTTGATTTTGGTAGACGGAACATAATCAAAATACAATATGCTTAATAATGAGTCTAAACAATACTTAGTATAATCATAAAAAGAAAAAAAAACTAATTTAAACGCGAAGGTTTTACAACAGTTCTACCACATCTAGTTTTAATTATCTTATCAGGAGGTTTAAAGTTAATTTCTTTACTAGCAGGAATGTTAAATTGGTTTTGTTTAGGTAAAAACAAGTTCTCGTCGTCCATCACTTCTAAAGGATACAATCGTTGCACAGGACGGATCAATTCACCTGCAGCTGTTTTCACATTTGCCACTCTAACAAAATTATCTTGACTATGGAATAGTTCAATAACTTGACCCAATGGCCAGTCCAATCTTTTTTTGTTGACAAGTACCACATCTCCTAAATATTTTTGTCTTCGAGTAGCTTTATTATCTCTGGAATGAGTTAGGAGACTCAAATATTCGTCTCTAAATCATCTTCTGAGATCTTGATGTAATTTCTGTCGATATCTATATCGCTTAGTGATGTTGACTTCATCTATATAGTCTAAGTACGGAACTCCCTCCGTTCTTATATCCTGAATGAGCATAGAGGGTGTTAAAGGCATTAAATCTTCAAACAAATAATTTAACGGTCTTGCATTGATAACAGCTTCCATATCGCAGAGAATGGTACACAGCTCTTCACATCTCAAGCAGGCTCTTCCTAATATTCTTCTCAAAATTTTCTTAATCATCTGAATAATACGCTCTCCCCACCACCACGCAGCTGTTGGGGAGGATTGAACTTCCATGTAATCTTCAAAATTGAACATTCTCACATAATTTTGTTCCAATCGAGTGAAAGAAAGAGGTTGTTAGTCCCAACAAAGTTCGTACCATTGTCACTATGCATAGTTTTTGGTCGTCCACATCTGGCTATGAACCTTCTGAAGCCCAACAAAAAATCGTCGGTGGAAAGTACTTGTATCAGTTCAAGATGTATGGCCCTATAAACAGCACAGGTGAATAAAAGTATCCAACTTTCTTTCCATCCATTATATCTTTTGCATCGAATGCATTTTGCAATTACCCTTTGAATTGTTTTGCGTCCTATTAAAATCCAAAACCATTGACAAATATCCGTCAAAACAATTTGAACTCCAGCGTGTAAAAGTACTGTATGTCTTTCGAAAATTAACTTTTCTACAATTTGATGATCAGAAAGTAAAAGTATGGGACACACGAAATAATCTATATCATCTCTTCGAAGGATTTTTGTCTTCAGTCTCATTAAACCTTCTTTATCAGTGAAAATGCAAAGAGTTTTCAACTTTGTTTTTGTAGATTTGTTTTAGAAAGGTTCTTTCTGAACAATTAAGAAAAGCCTTTTCTCAGCTGCTGCTATTTCCTGAACAGATAATTATTCCTTCAGTTTACAATAGGAATTTCTGCAATTATGAAAGAATTGCAGAATCCAAGCTATCAGATGAATGATTCTCGAATATTTAGAAAAACGATGCAAGTACTATTTTTCGTTATAAGCATTTGAGGTAGCTAAGACAGTTTTCCTTTTTTTCTTTCTTTAGAAACCTCTTTCATATTTAATTTAATTTCAGAGACGAGCCAATTTTCTTCAGGCTGTTTAAGCCACGGTGGACCCTCCCACCATCTGGATCTGAGCAAAACTCCAGTGGAACATCCTCTGGATGGGAGATCAGCCGGATTGTCGCTTCCTGAAATATGCTTCTGTTGTTCCTTTGATGTTAAATTTCTTATCTCCTTCACTCGATTATTTACAAATGTTCCCCAGTTATCTTCATGCTTGATCCAGAACATAATGATAGAGGAGTCAGCCCAACAGGTACTTGGTATTCCCTTTAAATCCATTGCTTCTTTCACTGTTGCAGTGAGACGAGCTCCGATCAAGCATGCTAACAATTCTAATCGAGGCATCGTTATCTTTGTTAAAGGAGCCACTCTACTTTTAGCTTCATTTAAATTAACTTTTACCCCTTTCTCAAATTTGCTTCATAGAAATACAATTGCGCTATAGGCGGACTTGCTCGCATCACAAAATGTTTGAAAACTCAATTTTTCTTCCGGGACATTGGCTTTGGACATATCTTGGAATTTTGATCTCTGTCAAAAGATGTAAATCTTCAAGCCATTTATTGAACTCCAGGCAAATATCTTCTGGACAGGTTTCATCCCAGCCAATCTTCAGGTTCCAGCTACTCTGTATTAACAGTTTCAAACGAATCGTTACTGGATACAGAATTCCTATAGGATCGAAGAGGCTGTGAACTGTCGAAAGAACATATTTTCTAGTAATGGTTTTTTGTTTGAAATCAATTTTTTCAAGATCGCAAAACAGAACATCTTTCGTTTTATCCCATAATAATCCAAGAACAGGGATTTTTTTAAAACTTTTTTCACCTGTCAGACTGGAATGTTCCCAACCTCTTAAATCAAAACAACCTGTAGCCAGAATCTGTTTTGCTTCAAAAATGAATTTCTTAAGTTCATCTTGACCAGTTACCGAAGTTATGCAGTTTTCCACATAGAATGCACTCCTCAGCTTTTCTACGGTTTCAGGAAAATGGCTTTCATTTTGTCCCAAATGGTAATCTAGAACGGCAGCTAGCAAGAAGGGGCTACTCGTAAGTCCAAACACTACTCATCGGTGATGATAAATTTTTTGTTTTCTTTCCTTATAATATTCCCACCATATAAATCTAAGAAAATCTTGGTCTTCTTTGGCCACAGATATCTGTAAAAACGCCTTTTTTATATCTGAAACTACACCAATTTCCTTCTGACAAAATCTCATAAGTAATGGAGGAATTTTTTCGATAAGATTTGGTCCTGTTTCTAGACAGTCGTTGAGCGAAAGTGAGTTCGTACTTCTACACGAAGCGTCAAATACAGGGCGTACCTTCGTAGTAGAATTTCCTTTAAAAATACCTTTATGAGGCAAATAATGACAAGAATTTCCCAATTCACTATTTGGTACTTCTTCGATGAAAGTTTTCTGTAACCATTCCTTAAATACAGCTTCATAGTCATCATATTTTCCTTCTTTAAGAAGTTTCTGAGTATTACTTATGCATCTTTTTTCAGCTATATATCTTTGTTTTCACGTAACGTCTCGTACGTCTCTATCCAAGGTAGTTTGACGATGTAACTGCCACTTTCATCTCTCTGAACGGTTTTTCGAAAATGCTGAATAATGAACTGTTCCGTTTCTTCTTTAGTTCTTGTTTCAGTAGGGTGCTTTATACCTATAGTATCTAATTTCAACAAATCAGCCACGGAAGAACTTTTAATCAGTAAAGATGTCACTAAGTGGGATGAAGTTTCGTCAAAAATTTCTTCGGACATGTTACCCATGATAACCCATCCTAAATAAGTTTCACGTGGAATCAAATTGGATTTCAATGTATATATTCTTCCTGTATGTATATTACCACAATAATCTGCACCTATTAGCAGATCAATATTAGGACAGCCTTCTCCATAGTCAGTGAGCCAAATTTTATTTTCTCTAAACTTTTCCTTATAAAGGTCTCTTTTCAACCGAGGAATGTTGCCACAAATGATCTGCTGATCCAGAACCTTTATGTTACAGAAGTCCCCTTTCAAAGATATCAAGTTAACATCATAAACATAATGCTCCCTTTTCTCGGTTGTAATTCCCCCAAATAGAGAGTGAATTAAGATTCTCTTTTTATGTAGGCTTCAAACCTAGTTTCTTAGCTGTTTCTTTAAGAATGTAAGAATGTTGTAAGCCAGTGTCAATGAGTACATGTACTTGTAACTCTTTCCCTTTAGTCTTCAGTTTCACTTGTAACGTTTGAAGCAATATTTCATCAGAAGTGCATAAGTTAGACGAACTAACATCAGACGACAACGTCTTCTCAAGTTCCTGTACGTCAACTTTCATCTTATTTCCAGGGAGTTCTGGGCACATCAAAATCGAACATTTTTTAAAGCAAAGAACACATTTGATGTTGGACTTGCAAAATTTAGAACGATGTCCAATTTTTAAACAGACCTTTTTGTTTTTTAAAATTTCTTGAAACTTGAGTTTACGTGCAGAAAAGCAATCTTTACTTTCTTGCAATTTATCACAAAATATGCCTTTTTTCTCTGTGGTTCCCACAAAAAAATCTGATGTAGTCAGTGGATTACTAGGAACAGAACGTTGTATTTTTTACCTTCTGAAATTTTTGTTCTTTACTAACAAATTCCTTTGCTAAACAAATACATTCTTCCCCTTCAATTTCAGCTTTCAGGAACAATAATAATTTTTTTAATTTCTCCCCATAAGCATTTTCTTCTGAAGAATCAAATTTGGTGTTAACTATAGTGTTTCTTAACTAAACTCTAAAAGTGTCTTCTGGAATACACGATTCTACAAGAGAAAAAAGTATAGCTGAATATGTATCGGATGTTAAGCCTATGGACTCCAAAGCTCTTAGATGCAATTCTAATTTATCGTGTAATTTTGACATGTCTAACTTTATTTTTTCTTCGGTAACATTTTTTACAACAAGATTTAAAAGTTTGCGTACATAAAATTCAATTAGTAATTCCTCCCTGCCGAATCTTGATTTTAAACATGCAATAGCTTTATCATAATTTTCATATGTCGGTGGGTAACTATCGACAATATCGCAAGCTCTAGAGCCTTCAGTCATACATAGAATTAGAATTAAATATTGAAATTTATCTTCTTTCGCAATATTTTCATCATCATGTATTCTTTTGAACTGGCTCCAAAAGGCAAGTCAATCTTTGATTTCCCCATCAAATTTCAAAATTTTGATCTGCGGTAACTTTAACTTTCGTTTTTGAACGAGTGAAGAATCAACAGAACTTTCAGTTTTAGAAAAATTTCGGTTTTTAGAAATTCTATTTAAATACATTTCTACATTTACTTCTGCCTTTACGAAATTTTCATTATATTCTTCTATTCTTGTGTACTCGTTCTGATACTTTTTATCGTCTTTATCTTCTAATAATAAAGAGCTTATTTCTTGATCTATTTCAGTTAGCTGACAATAAATTCTACGTAAATTAGCAAAGTTAGATCTAATGCTCTCTTCTTTAACATGATCTGCCTTTAATAAGTCATTCAAACCATTAAGGCACTTTGTGAAGTTAGCTCTTATAGGAGAGTGTTTTTTAAGAAGTAATTCCATTTTCAGAATAATAGATAATTCAAAATAACGTAGCTTTAATATCGCGTCAAACAGTCACCATGTTACGAGACTCTACCTGAATTTTGTTCATTCAGTCGGTACTCCATTAAAGAAAAACTTATGATCAAGTAATATGGGCAATCCACCCAATTAATTCACTATAAAACAGGCAATCCACCATAATGCAAAATCATGGTGCATTTTGCTTTTTTTATTCTAAAACATAAAAACGATACAATGTTGCCAAACCGTAAAATTTAACCTAAAATAAAGAAATTACATTTATACAACTGTTGTTGCTCGTGACAGTACCTCTTTCATCCAGTTCTCAGATAGTTTGGAAACTCAACGAAGAAATGTAGTAGTTTTTAGAGTCCTCAAGTAGACATTAATCTAGAAATTAATGTCGACAAAAGTGGGCCAGGATATTGTTATTATTTTTAGAATAAAGAGGAAATAACCTAATTAAAATGCTATTACTAAATTAAATTATGATGCTGAATTACATATTTTTTATCTTACAAACACACACACATATATATATACACCCACCCCCTTACCTGGCCTTTATGTTTGCAATTGTTGGTCGTAGTCAAATACTTCCAATTACAGAAATGTCTTAAATGGTCAAATTTGAAAGAAAAAAAAATAACAAATAATGAAATTTAACTTTTAATGCAATCACCTGATTCCTAAATATAAATTTGGGAAAGTTTGATACTTGTTATGAAAAATAAAATTATTGGAAGATTGACTCTTATGCGACAAAAGTGGGCCAGTATGCTTAATTTCAAAATTTGCAATTTTTTGTCTTTTTCAACTTAAAATAAAATTAGTGGAGGATTGACTCTTATGCGACGAAAGTGGGCCAGGATGCTTAATATCAAAATTTGCAATTTTTTGTCTTTTTCAACTTGCTTTCAGGGATCAAACAGTTGCTTAAGTTGCATTAATTTCAGGTTATTTGAGGAAGTAAGTTTAAGTAGTGCAGCAAAAAATGTGTATAATTTAACAGGCCATACAACAAAGTCATGGTGTCCATATCGGATTTTTTTTTTTTTTTTTTTTTTTTTTAATTGTTATTTGAAATTGTTCGTAATACTTATTTAGTAATGTGCAATTTGTGTGCATTAGAATAATTTTACATTCTGATTCAAAAGCAGCAGCAAAGACATTGGAAGTTTTATAATTAATGAAACTTTAAATCAGAAATATTTTTATTCAGTATTTTTTCACTTATACTCTTTTGAATATAATTTTTAGAAAATTTAATATGTATTAAAAAGAGAATAGTCTGTGTTCAGTGATAGAACATTAGCATAACTATGCTGGTCAAAATAAATATTAAAAAAAATAATAATTACTATCTGTTTTCTGCCTCTTGCAACTGTGGAAAAGGGATTTCATCATTCAATAATTAAAATTTTACATCTTTCTTTCGAGTCATACTCAGTTGTACACACCTCATCTCCTGTTTGGCGCTTTATAACCATCTTTGGTTTTGCGCCATAATCTCTCACTCACTCTTTCGAGTCATACACAAGCTAGAGTCTAGAATATGTGTAAATTATTGAGACAAAGTTTTGACCATTTTCATAAATAACAGTTTTTTTTTTAAAGGCAGACATAAATGCCATTTAGTATTTATTTCTTTAGCCAAAGTTTTATGAATTTATTTTGAGAGAGTATTATTATCATAACAGTAATATGCCATAATGTAAGTATATACAACAGGAATGGACAAACTGTGGCTCTCAGGGCCTTTCCTGCGACTCACAAACTTCTGTAATCTTTTCTCTGTAACACACCTGAAACAAACAGTAATTTTATTTCTGAAATATAAATGGTGTAATGATATGCTTCTTTATAATTTCATAAATTACATTGTGTGTTTAATAATTTAATTAATTTCAAACTACCCATCGTATTTAAATCATCATATTAAGATGCGTAATATGCATATTATTTTGCATGCTTATTAATAAATGTGTGTATATATTCTTAGTGTATTTAATTTACCCATTCACATTTCTCCCTTCTGTCTTACCTCTATAGGAATCTTTCTCTTGTTGGAGCTCTTTTGCTGTTAATTGCAGAAAGCAGAGTTGAAGGAAAAAGTCTATTTGCTGGGATTCCAACACTAGGAGAAAACAAGCCAAAAAATTATCTTCAATTAACTGGGCGCATTCTGCTGGTTTTCATGTTCGTCACAGTTCTGAAATTGGAACTCAGCTTTTTCCAAGTCATCCAAAATATAGTGGCTTCAGCACTTATGGTACTAGTCACTGTGGGTTATAAAACAAAGCTATCTGCATTAGTTTTAGTTTTATGGTTATCTTGTTTAAATTTCTATTCAAATGCATGGTGGACACTTCCTTCATATAAACCAATGAGAGATTTTCTAAAGTATGACTTTTTCCAAACTTTATCTGTTGTTGGTGGATTGCTTATGGTAGTATATTTAGGTCCAGGAGGTGTAAGTATGGATGAGCACAAGAAAAAATGGTGATCTTTATAATTGTGTATTGTCCCATTTGCTTGTTATTTCTGTCTTCAAGGTGTCTAAATAAACAATTTTTGAGGAATTTTATACTTTTAAAACACTGTGTGCTATTTTGAGAAATATGTTCATATCATTTTTCAGAGCTTTGTGAAAATACTCAACATTGGGCATGTTCAGCAACATTAAATTACCATTTTTCATGTGTAACTTACATATTTTAATTTATGCAGTCATTATATGATAATAAAAATGAATTTTTTTTTGCACTGAGTTCATGATGTCTAGTATTAATTATTATACAGTTTAATTCTAAGTATAGGTAAATGCACCTAAAATGAATATATCACTTATTGTAAATTAATTTCTTTTTGTGTGTAATGGTATAAAACGTTGTATTTTTGTGGATTTGGTAATTATTTTACGCCTAATGATTGCTCATTCTGTACTAAATCAAATTATTAATAATAATAATCATTTCATTTTCGGAAGAGCTAGAATAATGATTGTGAAAATGTCAGTCTTTTTAATTTTTTCATAATTATTGTAAGGCTAAGGTATTTTTTATGATTTTACTGTAATGTAATTTCATCTGCTTTTATTTCAGTTCAAGAAATAAAAGCAGATGAAATAAATATGTAATCATTGAACAATTTATTTTAGAAAGAAAAGTGTTTTCGTTTTGAAATAACTAAAACAAGAAAACTTTTTATAATTTTGGGTATTTCGTAGTTGCACATTTCGTATGATACTAACATGTTTCTTGATAAACAAAGACTTTAAAATGTTAAGTAAATATATATATATGAAATCCTGTGTTTGGCTGATATTCATTTCATCTCCTGTGATCTTGTGCGGCTGAAGTTTAAATCTTAATTTTTACCACTATTTGCTACTCCTTTTAATAAATTTGATTACAAATTTTTAAATGTTAACTGTTTTTTCTGTAATGAGGAATATAAGTTGTAGTTCTGATTATTTCTATGATCAGGTTTAAGTATTCTAATTAATGAGGGCGATATTGTGCCATGTGGGTTTTTAAGTATATTTTATTATTTGAAATAGCATCAAGTGATTAATATATTAAGGACCAAAAAATAATTAATATTTGTATTAAGTTTTGTTTATGTAAATTATCCATTCACTCACACTCATGATCTCTGTAAATCATACTAATGCACTGGGGGGGGGGGAATTCCAACTGAGGAAGGAAGTCTTATTTCACTTATTAGAAGTTTGCTAAATGAATATTTTATCATTTTTATTTCACTTTAACAAATAAAAAAAATAGACTTACAAATTTCCAGGTTGTATAGATTAAACAGCAGCTAAATATTTATTATCTAGAGTTAGTTATGATGGTCTCTGGTATTTTTGTTAAAGCTACACCATAACAGAAAGGAATAAAATAATATAGTTAATGGTAAAAGAAAGAACAGTTGGTATTCAAAATTTCTAGACATTCCAGATTCTTGATTATCTGCACTGCATGACATATAATATTTTATATCCTGCAATTCAGTTTGGCAAATTATTACTCCACTATTCCATCCTATTAATGATGACTATGTTATATGTTTTTTAGTTTTGTTAAATTGGCAACTGGTGGGATATGATAATTTGCAGAACTAATCTTATGTCTGAGATATTGATGAGAGCTCCAATACCATACAGAGGAGCTCAACAGACGTCATTTAGCTAATAACCAGCCACGTACTTGCATTGTTGCCTGGATCTCTTATTTAATAAGGGTACATTTTTCTGTGGGGTTTATGTTAAAGACTAGATACTGGTTTCATTCCTAACCAAAAAATTAGCTAGAATAGAAACAGTAGAAAACTATGATTATCACTAAGGTTGATGAGGTACTATCACAGCAAGCAAGAGTGCAGTGCAGATAGTTGTGCTGTGTCATGAAGAACCAGTTTTTTGAGAATTTTTAGAATATGTAAAGTAGCTTTAACATTCCTTTTTCTGATAATATCAAATGTGAGAGATGGATGATGAAGTCCATTATTATTTCATAACGTTCTGTTACAATGTAATAGACACTAAAATCTAGAGGATGTTGTGATTTACATTGTATTTTTAACCAGAATATTAAAATTTCTCTTGGGATTAATCTACTAATTATATAAAAGAAATGTTGGAATAACTGTAGAGAATTGTACTTTAAAAAATTATTCTTGTTAAATTGTTGCAGTTATTTAACTGCAGTTTTTGAAGTATTCGCATATCTTGTATTCATATTTTACCCAACTCTAAGTAACCTGCATTTTCTTGTGTATACTTACATTTCTAAAAAAAGGGGGGTTGTGTATTTTATTTCCTTAAGTATTTATTCCATTCATACATTGTCAGTTGTCATTAAAATTAAATGCATTGTCAATTTTAATGTGTAAAATCTGTCGTAATACTATAAATGATTTTTTTATGTGTTTAGAGGATGATATTCAAGAACAATTTGTTGATTATTTATTTCTCTGCTATATCTATTAGCAGCTTAAACAAGTAGCTTTTATATAAAAACTACCTATTATGAAAATTAATGGTTCTATTATAGCTAAAACATTAATCATTAAATTTGTGACTGATCCCTCTTTGTTTATGAAATTTTTTTCCAAGTGTATCTCCAACCTGTATTGTTGATGAAAATGTTTTCTAATTATATCTAGTTTAAAAAAATAGAGAACTGTTCTCATGGACTCAGCATTTTCACAAAATTTTCATATACTAGTTTCATAACATTCTGCATCTTATTTTTTAAAAAAAATTATCTGGAAGCATAGGTCTAGAGCTCTTATTTAAATAAATAAAATCCAAATTCGAAATATTATTTTAATTTAATTTATTTTTTAAATAATCTATGTATTTATTATTTCGGTTAACATGCATTATCTTCAAAGCATTTTTATAAAGCTTAATTACACCAATATCTGAATTTGATCTGTTACACGAATGCCATGCAGTCAATATTTAAAAAAAGTTCATAATTTTTTTTAAATGCACTGCATAACCTGTGTTTCAATAAATAAACATCTTCAAGACAGCATATAAAATGCTGGTGTTCATATTTGATTGCTTGTGTGACCTTTGAAGTGTTTATGTGTATCATACAGTGGAAAGTAATCCATAGCAAAGTGACTTATTCCTTAAGTAGATTACCTTAAAATATAGAAGGCTGAGAAAATTCTTTGGTTTAGGTAAAGATGAAACAAAATAATAAAAAAAAAAAAAAACTAGTTCATAACTAATGACAATAAATGTACCTTAAAAATGTATTTTATAGCCATAAAAGAAATTTAATTTTCCATTTAAAAAAATCCAATTTTTAAAAAATGTGCAGGGGTGATTGTGGTTCGAATATAACCAAAATTCTGGATTTCTTTTACTTTCTCAAATCTGGAATTTCTAAATTTATGAAATGTAAACCCATAATCTTCCTCAGATTTAGTTTTAGAACAAATATATCATTCAGGCATTGTAAGACCATGTAAAAGCTCAAAGACTTAAATAAAGCTCAGTGAGAGATCAAACTTTTCGTATGAACAAACTGAGTATGCTAAAAAAATTTATCTTTTACAAAAAAGTTATTTTATTTCTTTGTATTATACAGAAAAACAAGAGAAAAGCGAAGTTTTCCCTGATGTATTCAGGTTAAAAAAAAAATGGGAAACAAAAATATCCAGTATTAGCAAAACTGTTGAGAAACCAAACTAGTTGTTGAAAGTTCATTTATTTATATGGGTGATAGATAATTTACTGGAAAACTAGCCAGCTTACTAAAATTCTTTACATTCTATGAACCATTCTGTGCTTTCTAGCTCTTTTTTATCTCTAGTGCATATACATAGAAAGTTTTAATCTAGTCATTGTCTGTAGCAAAATGTTGTTGAAAAATACAAATTCTTCAACTCCCTGAACTTACCTCTCTTTCCTGATAAGCAAACTAAAGTTAGTAATTTCTTCTGAAAATGTTAAAGACTAAAATAGTAGGTGACTGTGTGAAATGATGTCATGAAACATAAATTAATTTCAGTACTTGCATATTATCCCATTGAATGTAAAAGTTGGCAAAGTCCTACTAAAGTTGCACCAGTTTTAACTATGGAATTCTAAAGACACTGATATCTCTTCATTTAATAAACAATCAGCATTCAAACAGCTTCGTTTTCGCCATTCTTAAAAAGCCTTTGGTTAATTTCTAATATTTTGTAAAGTGCTTTGATTTTACCAGAATTTTTTTGAAGGTAGAATCCTGTGAAAATAATCCCTTGTTTTATGTAGTTTTTGAATTTTAATCATCCTCCCTTTTTTTTTTTTTTTTTTTTTTTTTTTTTTTTTTTTTCAAAATGCAAGGGAAAAATGGCAGCAATAAAGTTAACTTATATCCTTCTTCATAAAAGCAAAAGGTGACTAATCAAAAATTAATCGTATCACATCAAATAAAAGTGTAAATGTTGTGAATGTATAAGGTATTTCTCCCACTTTCCTAGCGTGCCTTAATGGAGTAGTGGTTCTGCACGCTGGTATTCCAGAGGTCCGTAGTTCGATTTTTCATCTTGCCTGCTTCCAAAAAAAAAAAATCCTAATGTCTCTACAGTGGCACCCGAACTAAAAGGGATGAGGTTTCTCTACACCCAGGATTTGGCAATTGGGTTCCCTGAAAACCCCTGTCGCCCTTTAAAAAGGGGAGTGTATAACCTATTTCTCCCGCTTTCCTGGCGCGCCTTCATGGTGTAGTGGTTCTACATGCTGGGTCAGTATTCTGGAGGTCCGTGGTTCGATTCCCAGCGAAGGCGTTTGCTCATTTTTCATCTTGCCTGCTTCAAAAAAACTCCTGATGGCTCTACAAATGTATTATTATGTAATGCTTATTCATATTTGGCGCTAATTGGTCTATTTGGTAACAGTTTCATGGTCGACAGGATAAGACAAGATATTATTAAACTTGCTTTTTCATAAATAAACAAATATTATAATTTAATAAAACAAATATTATATTTATAAGCTTACTTTTTCATAAATAAACAAATATAATTTTTTATTAGCTTATAAATTAAACAAATGTTTATATACACCTATATGTATATGTTTCATATTAATATTTAGAATTATTTGAAATTATATCCACAGTTTTTTTCATGATTTTTGAAATAGGGTCCCATTTCAAAAACCCTGAAAACCTGATGTATCTGTAATTAATTCAAATATGCAAAATGTTAAAATGTATTTCATTTAGAAGTTATCTGCATCATTAAATTATCACTTTCTTAGATACACTTACAAAAGCATTATCGATTAATTTATTAGTTATACTTTGCAGGTGCTGAATATAAAAGAACATATTTATTGCATTTAAGAATTTTATTTGCACTATTATTTATTAACAATATTTTGATCTCAACAAATTAAGTAATCTTGATATGTATACTATTCTATTATCCAAGTATTAATTTTGAAATTAACTTCATTAATGAAAAGTGAAAGTTTAGAGCTTGTATATTTTCTATTTACATTTTATGAAATAATGAAACAAGAAACAGATTTGACTCATGCTATTGCTTTTTTTTTTTTCAGTCCAAAGGGATTTCAGTCCCGAAGGACTATTGCTTTCATTTTGGCATTTTGCGTCGGACTCATAAACGTCGGTTCACTTTTCAAACTGTTGCCACAAAATGTTAGAGTCCTGCATTATATTTGAAGAAATTAAATAATGAAAAATCTGCATAAAATGATTGTCTATTTCTCGCATTGTGATAAAACAATGGTACATAGAGCCATCGAATTTTGAATGACGAAATCCTACTGCGAATATGGGCATCTGAAATCCCAAATTTGGAATTTGTTTTATTATAGATTTTATATTTTGTAAAACTTTAACGAATTTTTGATTTACAAACTCAATGCTTTAAAAGCGAGAAATGGCTACGTTATATAGAAAAAAAATACTTTTATCTCCAGCTCGCGAGACTGTGTATATCGGAAATTCTAAAGATATGCTTAATTTAACATTATTTTGCGATATTGCTCTTGAACTGAATTTTATGGTTTAAGTGCAAAGAACATGATATTTAATAAATAAAGGTAACACTCAAAACATTAAAAAAACGCCCCTTTGGACGTAATTTAAAAAAAAAAATTTTTTTTTTTTTTTTTTTTTTTTTTTTTTTTTTGTGTGTGTGTGTGTGTTCTTTTTTAATATTAGTCTCTAAATAAATATGAGAATAAGCTGTTTATATAATTTTTAGAAAGTATAGAAGCAAGTCAATTATTTGCTTGACTACCATTTTGCAAATACAATAACTGAATATAATAATTTTGTATCTCATTAATTATGAGAATTTAAAGGATTATGAAGATGAAATTATTTGTTTAATATTTAAAACTTGTTAATGTTTTTAAATCACTTGCGCTACGACTTAACTTCACGGTTGCGGTGCCATGCGCTGCAATATAACAAGCGGTAAAGTGTCTCATTTACGCCGCTCCGCGTCTGCAAGTGCAATCTAGAGCTGTAACTCGAGAAATAAACAATCTCGTTGTTAGGCGACATGTACACCATGTTATTTTAATTTTTTCGATAAATGCCTATCGACGTGGTGTTCACGTCGCTCGCGGTTTGAGACAAAAGTATCTCGACTTGCGTGGCACGTCTTTTTAACGCAAGTAGTTAATCTAAATAACCTTTTCAAAAAAAGATTCTGAGTTCTTTAATTTTAAAAATGATTAAAATTAAAATCTTTGATAAATTGAGAAATAGTTTGTTTAAAACCAAATAAATGATTACGCCTTTAAGTAAGATAGAATGATTTTGAGGTCTTAGACTAAGGCATTGTGGGTCTAGGCAGTAATCAAGCCCAGCATTTGTCTCTTCTCCCAAATATATAAGCTAATAATTTTTATTAGCTTATAAATTTTATATGTTTATATACCTATATGTGTATGTTTCATATTAATATTTTGAATTATTTGAAATTATATTCCACAGTTGTTTTCAGGATTTTTTAAATAGGGTCCCATTTCAGGATTTTTGAAATAGGGAAATAAGGTCCCATTTCAAAAACCCTAAAAACCTGATGTATGTGTTCTAAAGGCATCACATAAAAAACATGAGAAATTTTAAAAAGTTTTCTGATATTAATTGCTGTGATTTGAATTTTGGCGTTTCAGTGAATGCTGCACTTCCATTAAGTAGTTTGGTAATGGTAAAGATGTAACAGTGGAAGTTCACTTCAACTACTTTAGGTAACTGAATGACTTGGTTGTGTGAATTTTTTCTTGTTTGTAATGTAAATACATTTATACTGGAAAACCAAATTTCTGTGCATATTAATTCTCCTATTCCTGTGGGCCCATCAGCGGTTGAGCAGTGAAGTCACTGAATACTCATAGTTCAACCTGGGCTTGATTCTAGGCAAATAGGCTGACTGCATCTGCATTTCCTTGGTTTTACATGAATATGAATCAGTTTTCCTTGGAACGTCATCTCCTTCTCTTAGACAGGTATCCTTAATGTGCTTTGTCATATTCAAATAAATCAAACCAAACCTGCTTTTTTTCATTTCAGTAAAAGGTTTGATCGCAATTTAAATTAATAGACATTGTGAAATATTTTGTCACATGTTTTTCGCTCTTATTTCAAAGATAAAGCATTTTCATTGTGCAGAAATACCGTAGACACAAAAAGGAAAAAATCTATTGGAAATGTTAATTTGCACAAAATCAAGAAACAAACCTCAGTGTCAAAAACTGTGAATTATTTGTTTTGCTAACTGTCATTTAAAAACATTTCAGTGTGTATTTATCATCTTTGTGACTAAAATAAACTATTTTCTTTTAACTAAAATGGTAAGTATATAAAAAAATTCTAGTGGAAGCATAATTCAACTGAGAATCAGAAATGGGAAAATTGGCATCGGAAAAAGTGGGCTGGTCACCAAACTATTATAAACCAAAGATTCACCAAATATGCATTTCGGATATAAGAATTCAACATTTTGTTACCAATTTTATATATATGTAAATACTTTTACTGGCATTACGTGTAAACTGACAGTACAGTAGCTGTTCTATAACTAAACAGGAAGTACCTCAAGAGAGTGAAACTTCGAAAGATGAATTAGCTTATAGGGAAAGGTCCATTTAAACACTGAGGTAAATGGCTCTCTTGCCAAGTTGGCGAGATAGTGACAACCTGACGATGGTTTTGGCTACTGATTCTCTGGACAAATTTGTCGAAAAATCACCAAAAATAAAATCTGTTTGGTGAGACTTTGGTCTAAGAAATTTCTAGGTGGCCTCGGGAAAACTATATAAGACTGGAGAGAGCACCAGTTACTTTAGCTCAGAAAACTAAGAGATTACGATTTTATGCATTGAGACTTTGTATATAGTCTTTTGTTTAACGTTCTTAGTAGAAGTGGTTACTACTGTTTGCGTTGTATTATATTGAGAAGAGCTGTACTAGTAGTGGTCTTGTGAAGAACTATAAAGCATTTCTTTTGGGAAAATAAATTTTATCAAGCTACCATCGGTTCTGTGTGCATTCAATCCATTACGAACTCGTAAGCACGTAATAATATTTTCATAAGCCTCTTTAAACATATGAAAGTAAAACACCCAATTACAAAATTCCATTGGCCAGGAAAACTGGTGTAGATCCCGCCAAACTTGTGTAAATCATTCCGGCAGAAATTTGAAAGAACTAATTGATCTTTATTTAGCTAGATAATAAAGACATACAAATTACGGATATAGTATATAATAATCTTAAATCCTAAATCCCTGTATTATTTCATCGATGGCATCCGTGATCCTGAGATACAAAAAGCCATGTGAACGGCAGATCTCAAGGATTTAAAAAGCGTTTTAATGTATGTTGTGAAATTCGAGGCAGCCAATCAAAGCTGCTCATGTTCCTGAGCGATAGGATTAACTGACTGCTCGTCTAGACGATTTAATCACTCAAATCAATGCCTTGAAGTGAAATAGAAATGACAAGAAACTGACTCTATTATGCTGGAACTGCGATAGTGAAGGCCCAGTACGAAGGAACTGCTGAACATCGCAAGGCATGGAATTAAAACTGCTCCCCAGCAAGGGGACAGGAAACAATTAGTCTTGTAGGCCCAAGCAAAAGTTAAAGAATGTGAGGATGCATTTTATAAACTGAAGGAGGTTTTGACATTTGGGACAATGCTTACATATCCTCTCAGTTCAACAACCATTTATTCTTGACACGGATGCAAGCAATGAGTATGTCTGTACTGCTTTTCCCAAGGAGTAAACGCTCAAGAACTTGTTCGTGACGTAAGGGAGCATCTATATAAACCGAACAGGAATTATTGTGTGTGCAGAAAAGATTTTCTTGCCTTAGTTAAAGCCGTAGGACATTTCCACCATTACCTTTACGGTAGACGACTTCTAATCTGCACAAATCATGGATCGTTTACCTTGCACTTAAATTTTAATAATCCCGAAGACTAAATGGCCAGATGGATGTAGAGGTTGTAGTAATATCACAAGTAAACACAGTCTTCCTTACAAGAAGACCGCTACCAATATTGTTCCAAAGTCGAAATGAAATTTGAGGTGGTTAATCCGGTCGCACATCATGTTACAGCTTCAGTTTTGTCTGACCCAGACCCATGGAGCTGTGAAGAAATTATGAAAGACCAGCTAAAGGATGGCATCATTAAGCCCATAATTGTCTCAATGGAGTCTTCAAATAGAAACCTATTTGGCAGGCTATTTTGATGCATAATCCTAGAACAAAACAATATTGGGCTCTCTGGGGCTTACACTATATACGAAATCGTACGGTGTGTTGTACCAGAGTTGGAACCGGATGATAGATGCCCAGTGCCAGTTTATACTTCAAAGATCCCGGACATCATTAAGAAATGCGTACCAGTTCGAGAAGAGTTCTCTTTGAAACAATGAAGACCTTGCATAGATTTCAAGTGTGCTTGTACAGGTAGTCAAGCAAGGGCTGATGTGGAAAAGTGGTGTCAGTCGTGCAGTGTTTGGGCAAGTCTCGAAAGGGCCAAGGGAATCTGCAACATTATAGGCAATGCAGGATTTACTTATAAGCTACTCAAGCTATATAGCTTAGAGCCACCCAAAAAACCTCTAAGTGTCCGATAACATATTTGGCACTGACATATAATACCTGGACATGTAAAGGCCCCATATCTCAAATAGCATAGAACAAGGGTTTTCAACCGATGGTATGCGTACCACTGGTAGTACGCAAAGAAGCAAAGTATTTTTAACTATTAAATTCAAAAATTAAAAACCCCAACATCCTGATAGAAATTTTTCTCGTAACAGTCGTAAATTTTTGCGATCTGAGCTTTGTTCAAGAATGGTGGTGATAGTAGCATTTTGTAGTGGTGGTACTAAACATTTTCAATTTTTGTTAAGATGGTACACGTTAGTCAAAAGGTTGAGAACGGCTGGCTTAGGGCAAGTCTAAATCCGGCACTGAATATAGGATTGCTTTAGAATGCATCGCCTTTGGCATCTTGGGTTCTCTGCCTAGAACTGCTGTTATTATTCTAGCAAAATAATTTTCTTTGATTGAATTTTTATGTGTTATATTTTATAATGATAAAGCAAACTATAATTTAGAAGATGCGATAGTACCTACAGTTTTCAGCATTTTTTATATAGTTCCCTATGATGATTTTATTTAAATGATATTTTAACAGAAACAATTACATGAAGTAAGACACTTTTGAACTAAGTTTTGTTTAAATTAATGTCTTTTCGGAACTTAAATACGATATTTAATCACTTAGTAAAATTTATATTCGAGGATACCACAACTCATTTGAATTTGCAAATATTCCTAATTTATCAACTTTACCATATTGCTAGGTGATATGCAAGCATACAATATGTCATGTTTTTTGTGAGAATATTACTGTTTATCTCATTACTACTAATACCATTCAGAACTTAATATCATTCAGACCCCCTAATACCCTGTTTCGCCAATACAAAAGTCTCAATCTTCCGCTGCTTAGCCCATGAGGCAAAAGCATGGTTCTTATAAAGTATAAAATATCTAGTAGCTCTAGGCGAAAGTAGTCGATTTTTCCTTAATCGCAAAATTCAAATGTAAGCTAGAGTTTAGAAGTATGCTTCATGGCCATATTAAATAGTCTGCGTTACAAAATACACTCAAAAAGCAAAAGATATCAAACAAAGCAAAGTACATAAAAATAGGCGAACATGCTAAATCAGAAACAAGAATCTTAAAAAATAAGATACAAATGCAAAAACTAAGAATTAATTTGCTTGTGCGAATGCATTTGTACTAAAAATTTTCTGGAAGCTAGAAAAGTTCTGAATATCTTATCAAAGGGTTTCGAAGATTTTTTATCTCTGACATTCTATGTTCGAAAGGAATCGTAGTCCGTCACAAATGCCAAATATGTAAAGTATACCGTCACGTCACGGGCTTAGGGCTGGGTTACTATATTTGGCTAATCATGTTTTGTGGTGAGTTATGGCAAAGATTAACAATTGACCATGCAATATAAACAAATATCGAAGATTTCGTTTTGGGGTACGAACGTTGTTGTAGTGTTCACTTATTAATAAATTTCTTCTGGTGATAATTCAGTTAAAATCACTAATAAAAGTTTGATAGAACATGTGAGAACTTTCACTGCAGTGTTCTTTGAATTAACATTTATTTCCTACTAAATATAAATAAAAAACAAAATAATCTCAATTTTTAATATCTCTGTTAGCACTTCATATAATTTTTTTAGTGATATGAAAAAAATTTGTGCATATCGATTTAAATAAAATACAAAGTTTTTATTTAAATGAGTTTTTATGAGTGGTTTTTTTATTATTATTATTTATTTATTTATTTTAAATTTTTTTTATTAAAGCACTGAAATCAAAATACTTACATATTTAAAATTACTATTTTAATGCTTAATTTTAAACGCATGTTTTCTGTTGATAATTTAGTTAATCGTAAAATGACTGCGCTTTCGCATAACTTAACATCATTTGTAAAGCAAATGCACCAAACTTCAAATGTGATAATTTTTAAAATTTTTTCTGCCTCTGAAATCAAAATTTTTTTTAATATTTTGCGAGTTTTTAAGCGTATCAAAATGTCAATGTTCCATTGGCACTTGTACAAAAACATTGGAAATTGCTGAATCGTTTACTGTAATTGTTATGTCATTCAATGTGAGCAAAATGTTGCAATGTATTTGTTGATTTTTTCCTTGATGAATATGAAATTGGGGAAAATAATGTATGGTGTAGATGATGACAGCAATTTTTAATGAATGAATTTAGAAACTGAATGATGAAAAGAATTTTAATTTGATTTACAACTGCATATCACAACTCATACTCCATAAAGTATGCTGAAGTTTCATTCCATGCAGAAAACATGATATCTATTATTCCAGTTTGTGATGAAAGAGTTATTATAGATCGATGAAAGACTATGATCTTCGTGAGGTGAGCTGTATTCTTCATAATGTGGAAAATTTGGATGAAAGTGTAAATGAATTAATAAGGACTAACCTCCTTGGTTAATTTTCTGCATCTACTAAATACATATTTTGAAACCATGTTTCAGAAAATACAATAATGAACTGTTTTAAACAGGATAACTTTTACTGATGGCAAAATCAATCCCTTCTCCAAACAGATCCAAGTATAAAATATGAAAAAAATTTCTTCGAATATGATGATGAGAAAAATTCTTACTTATTATTCCTCAAAATTGTCTCACCCAGTGCTCATAAACTGCTTATGAATGAAATTTTTCTTGACAGCTGCATGCTGTCCACTATTATTGAATTTTATTTAACTCTTATTTCTTAATGAAAGTCCTGTGGAAACATGAAATTTTATATTTCTATTGTACATCCATTTAATTAGTTAAACTGTATTGCAATTTCCTTGAGCATATTCATCATTTAATATTATGTTTCAGTTTTTGCTATCAACACAGATATAGACTAATGTAATGATATGCAAAACAGTGTGTGCTTTTTTGTAGAAAATTCAATCAAACTTCCCAAAGAGAATAACATCTTACTTAAATAGATTTGTTTATGGGAGTGGTCGTCTAAGAAAACATGCTATTTTATTATATAGCCATTATTTCAAGTATGCTAATCATTTGCAAAGGTCCTCCCCACATAAATTTTCTCTCCATTATACATGTATAAATCAACTAGTTGAATGCTTTGGCATAATCAGTAAAGCATTACTACTTGTACAGTGAATGTTTTATATAATTGCCAGTACTTGTGATGAAATGGTACTGTAGTTTGCACTCACAATATTTTGTCCTTGTTTTCTTCTTTATTAAGAGCTTGTATATTCCTCACTGTACCTTCATTTACCTCATCTTCAGCGTTGCTATACTTAATTTGACATTACTATATCTGCTTTCTATTTTAACTATTTTTCCTCCTCTTTTCTTTCAACTCCTTAAAGGATGGGTCTTTGGGAGGAAAAAAAAAAAAAAATTAATGTCTTCTGAAGTGACATGTACTGTTCTCAAAGTGGGCTAAAATATGTTATAATTTCCTCCTGCTTTTTTTATTTTCAGCATTCTTGCAGATAATCTTTTTAGCCCCAAGGGTGCAATTTGCCCAGAAGGGCTATTAATTTTGTTTTGACATTTTGCGTTGATTCACTATAAACAGCAGATCACTTTTTAAATTTTTGCCACCAAATGTTAAGAGCCCTGTATTATATTTAAAGAATGTGCGTAAATGTATGTATGGTTCTCGCATTCTGATAAAACAACGGTACTTTACATCCATCAGATTTTGAATACTGTATGTCTCCACCTGAATTTGGAATTTGTTTTATTATCTATTTTATATTTTGTAAAGCATTTATGAGTTTTTGATTGAGAAACTCAAAGATTGGGAATTCAAAAGACATGGTCTTTTAAATATTTGTGATATTATTGCTGAATTGAATTTTATGGTTTAAGTGTGAAGAACATGATATTTAATAAATAAAGCTAACTCACAAAATGTTGCAAAAATGCCCTATAAAATCTAAAAGCTTTAGGGTTTTTTTTTTTTTTTTTTTTTTTTTTTTAAAGTAGTCAATGATTGATAATGTTCAGATAAATGACTTAGTGATTTCACAAAATGGAATTTGCTGTCTGGTTCCGAAACAAAACATGTAAAATAGAGCTGATGAATTGGAAGTGGATGAGTAATTACACAATAAGATGTCACTCAAAAAGTTGGCCAAGCGGTAACATCGCTGAACACTGGTAGTTTGGTCCGAGGTTTGAATACCACGAATGGGCTGGCTGCATGGGTGTTTTCGTGGTTTTCTCCATGTGTAACGTGTATACGAGCCAGTTTCACTTAGAAAGTCCTTCACATAAGCATCCCTTCTCTTGAGCAGATAAACCTACCATTCTTCGCCATGATAGACTAAACCACATTATCGATTTTAAAGGACGTGACACAGATATGTGGCGTTCAGGAAAGGCAAACGTATAATACAGGTAGAACGAAACGCATGATAAATCAGAGAGACGAAATGAAGCCTTGCTAATTTAATGAATGCAAAATGAATCAAAGTTTTACTTAAACAGTGAAACATCAGTCCAAATTATTCGAACTGGAGAAGAAGAAGAGTATTGAGTGTGTTTGAGCTTTTACAATTTGTCCTAAATATGCCTCCATCAAGATAGCCCTCGAATGCTTTGCCGTAATCTAATAAACCAACCAACCACTTAAAAAGTTGCACTAAATTTATTTGGTATAATACATAATTTGCCATTTTTATTTTCTTTTATATGAACTGTTGATAAATTCTGATTAGTCATGTAATACTTCGCTGAATTGCTTTGTGAAATCAGATAAGGTATGAGGATTGCATATTAAAATTATTATACACAAACTTAAGAGCATATTTCATTTCTCAAATGAATTGAATGAAAATTTTAAATGGGTGAATTATCTGTTTATTTGGTACATTCACTCTGCTAAAACAGATTACAATATTTGGATTTTATTTGTGCCTTGTGATTAGGTACAGTTTTCTTAATCAAATCAGTTAAATTATTAGAGCAATTCAAGAGGGAGGGATACAGTAAGGTATAGTACAATGAAATTAATAAATACAGAGATATTACATGATTCATAATTTTTAAAATGTTTTATTCTATAACATATTACAGATAAAAATTATTACCACGTGAAATGAAATGAAAGTTAATCAAGTTTGACATAATACCGTAAAGGTTCATTGGGTTTTCCTGTTGGTACATGACACATGTCAATCGGGGTTCAAGGTCATGTAGAGGAAAGACTGCTGCAATGTGCTTGCTGACTATTCAAAGCTGAAGTAACCTGAATGTATCGGTATTAGGATACATTCAAGTTAATTTGTATATTTACATATCAGTATTATGAACGTGAATAGTTCGGTGTATTACGCTATTAAATGTTTATCTAAACCAGAAAAAGTTTAGAACTTTATAAGGTATTTCTCCAGCTTTCTTAGCATGCCTTTGTGGTGTAGTAGTCAGCACACTTGGCGCTTAATCGAGAGGTATGTGGTTTGAGTACCGGTGAGGGCATTGCTTATTTTTCATGTCTTCTGCTTCAAAATAACCTAATGTCTTTACAGTGGTGCCCAAACTAAAAAAAGGTGGTGGATGATGATTCTCCACCACCAGGATTTGACGACTGGGTCCTCTAATCCCCAGTTGCCCTTTAAAAGGGAAATTATATAAAGTATTTCTCCCACCTTTCTAGCATGCCTCATGGTGTCGTGGTCAGCACGCTTGCACATAATCCAGAGTCCTGTGGTTCGAGTCTCAGCTAGGGCATTGCTCATTTTTCATGTCTCCTGCTTCGAAATAACCTAATGTCTGTACAACTTGCACTGATTTGTTTAGTACACAAATAACTTTTCAAAGTTTCTCTGATACCCAGAAACTGATGGTGACAGAAGTGTTATTGACTACCTTAAAACTTAATAAGCCAAGAGTATCAGATCCTTTACTGTTGGGTTCTCGGACACATAGAGATAACTGGTAACGAGTGGCAGACATCACAGCAAAGTCTGCCGTGAGACTGTCTAAATCAGCTTGTTAATTTGAGAGATATTAAAGTGATTCTCAAGGGTAAAATCCTGAGTCTGGCAAGGACGTACAAGTGAATAATAAAATGAGAAGCATAATGCCCAGAATTAAATCTTGGGACTCAAAGAATAATCAGCAAGAGGAAAGTGAATCAGTATATTCCAGTTGTAATATTACTCTGATTTTGTTAGAAACATGACAGATTTTGTTAGAAATGCTCATGTTTTGATAGACTTCAGGAAATACTATTTCAGGTACTTCACTTGACTTTTAATTGGAAAACCAATTGGATATCAATGAAAGTTTCCTGCCACCACAAATATCATTTGAACAAATAGTTTGTGTGTGTTTAATCATATTTTGTCAAACGATTTTTGGCATTTGAAAGAAAGAGCCTTGATTTAGAACACTGTGTTGTGAAATTTGTAAAAAAATATTATTATTAAGTACAAGATGTTTGAAATGGAACTACTGCGCTACCAGAATAAAACTATCATTTACTTCCAGTTTTAAAAAGCAACAAAAAGTCAGCTACAGAATGTCACCAAATCGTGTATACAGCTTTAGGTACTAATGGTGTATCATATGACACTGTGAAGGTCAGTGCAGGATTTATGTATAAGCTGAACAAGCTATAGCTTAGAGCCCTCCAAAAAATTCTAGCATATCCCATATAAAAAAAACTGACTGATATCCCTCATAAAGGGCCTCATATCTGAAATAGCTTAGGCTCACGTCAAATCTAAATCCGGTGCTGCCGAAGGTTTGGTACCGAAATTTCAAAAACAAGCGCTACGATATTCAAGAGGCAGAGCACTTGAGCCGGCCAGCGAGAATATATGGAAGAAGATAAGTATGCAACCAATCGAGAACTTGTTAAGGGGTTAGTGCCATGTCCATTGGTCGCAGTATGCATCTCATACACTTGATGTAAAAGTTCACCCGCTGGGTGCCGCATGAGATGATACAAACAGATAAGGATAGATGCGTTTGCAGCTATACTAATCAGGTTAAATATCAATGCAAGGATAAAATTCTGGACCGGATGCAAGAAATGATTCTGTCTATCAACCTACCTGTTAAACTCAATTCCTTCAAAAATTTCGGTACTGTTCTGTTATTTGGACCCGCTTCAAAAATGTATATATGGATGTATGTGTTCTTGTATGCATATATATGTACACATGAATGCATGTGTGTATACATATGCATTTCTGAATCCAGTCCCGGTAACAGAACATTACAAAAATTTCTTTATAAAACACAGCTGTTACTAATAAATTAAGGTGGCCAAACGTCTTCCTTTTTGGTGAGACAGTCTCAATTTTTAACAGTTTGTCCAGCGGCTTTTTAAAAAAGCCCCGATTTTTAGGAAGAATGCACGACAAACTAGGGAATACAGTCAAAAGTCTTTAATCCGGACTCGTCGGGATATATGGTCATGTAATGGTTAATGACCTGATTTATACTGGTTAATGAATATGACAAATAAATGAATAAAATCTGCAAGTTAAATTTAAACATAAAACCAAGTAAAATCTCAATACATTAACCTGCTTTAAGATCACTTCAGATTAAGTAATACAGTCAAAAGTTTTTTATCCGGACTGTGGCGTTCCGACAGATACTTCAACTTCTATTCATGAGATGGCGCCACGTGTAAAATCCAGTTCTTAATCGGAGCAGCAAAGCGACATCTTTACTCACTCAGACTTCTCGTCGGACAAGTGTACGCGACGCTAGCACGAACTGTGTTCCGAGCTCTGCAATGTAATTTAAATTGTAATTTACTTAATATATTCTTTTGTTATAGGAGATTGTCTACTCTTATTTTCTTTAATTATATCATGCATTAAGCACACACGACCACCAAAAGTGGTGACCTTTTTGACTGAGCACACTACTGAGAATGGATTTTCAACGACCCTAAGCCACGTGCATCCAAGGCATTCTGAAGAACTGACTAAAAATAACAACGAATATGGACATTAAACGTATGCTACAACGTACCCCTTCAATTATTTCTAGATGTATTGATATATATTGCTTGTGTTTTTTCAAAGTCGTGCATATCATCGCAAGGAGCTTCAGCAAATCATCAATGTGATCTGTTCCGTTCCGCTGACTTCGCCAGTCGTGCAATAATTCTTCGATCATTCAACTTTTGTGACAAATGTAATACAACAGTGATTTTCGCTAAATGTGCCACATCAGTAACTTTTGTGCAACGTGCTACGGCAAAATTCTTTTCTCAGTGTTCGAAAGTAGTGAATTGTTTTCCCATGTGCTACAGGAGTGATTTCATTTTCCTTCGAAAGTGCCTTTCATTGTGAAGTGGTGATATTGTGCGTGCGCAATACAAAATGAACGCATCATTTTTTTTTCTCAAATAAGGGTTTCTTTTCAAATGCATTTCGGTAAAATATTATTTGTGTGTGTAATTACCGACCCTGTCTTATTTGTGTGTTTATCGTTACGTAAATTTTTTCTGCATGGTTAAAATATTTATTGTTATCATGGTAAAATATCAATAGTGTATCTTCATGCTACAATATTTGTGCTGTTAAGTGTTTATTATTTAAAGTGAATATTATCTATCAGTATGCCCGACGATATTCCACCAGAGCCACAAATCACACGCGTTGCGGTGAAGCCACCGCCTTTCTGGAAAAATAATCCTTCATTGTGGTTCGCTCAGATCGAAGCACAATTTTCTATCGCTCGCATTAGTGAGGATTCTACAAAATTCAACCACGTAGTTGCAGCAATTGAGTCTGATATTCTGAATTCAGTGCATGACTTAATTCTCAAACCACCTGATAGTGATAAATACTCCAAACTGAAACAGCGGCTCATTGAAATCTATTCAGAAAGTGAATCTTCAAAAATACGTACTTTACTACAAGGACTTGAACTTGGAGATCAGCGACCTTCATACTTGCTGTCACGAATGCGTGATCTGGCAGGAAGCCATTTTAGTGACGACTTGTTGAAGTCACTATGGCTTTCGCGTCTCCCTAATAACATACAAATAATTCTTGCTGTTTCCAATGAAGATCTAACCCGTTTAGCAGCAATGGCTGACAAAATTAATGAACTTGTTACTCCAGCTTATGTCAGTGCTGCTAATGCTGCACCTTCCAGTTCATCACTCGAACAAAAAGTGGCTGAATTGACCAAAAAAGTAATTGAACTCTCTACAAGTCTTCATGCTTCACGGAGATACAATCGATCAAATCAAGGCCCACGTAATAAATTTCGTGCCCGAAGCAGGAGTCCATCTTGTCTTAATACTCGAACGCAGTACAAAGAACCCACAAGTGGCATATATTTTTATCATATGAATTTCGGCTCGCAAGCTCGCAAGTGTGCCCCTCCATTCACCTTTGTACAAGCGGGAAACTAAATGGGCGGTCTTCTGCTGGCCAACAGAATGTCCGCTACATCGACAGAATAGTACTGGCTGATCGTTCAACTCAGTTATGTTTTCTAGTAGATACTGGAGCTGACATATCAGTGCTCCCGAGAACTAAAACAAATGCTCACCAACTTAATAAACTTGTACTGTATGCAGCCAATGGTACCCAAATTGCAACCTACGGCACCAAACTATTGACACTTGATTTAAACTTGCGCCGAACTTTCAACTGGCCTTTTATTATTGCGGATGTAACTGAAGCAATTATTGGTGTCGACTTCTTGACACATTTCCACCTTCTAGTGGATGTCAAGAATAATTGCTTAATTGATGCTACAACTCAGCTGACATCACAGGGCCAAGCTTCTCACATATCGAATGTACCTCCCAACATAAGTGTTTTATCGGGCAGCACACGGATTCATAGGTTATTAGCAGAATTCCCTGACATTTTAAACCCATCCAAATCAGAGCAGCATACTCATCAGCCAGAAGTGTATCATCACATTGAAACACATGGCCCACCTGTATTTTCCAAGCCTCGTCGTCTTTCTCCAGAGATGCTAAAAGCTGCTCGCAAAGAATTTGAATTCATGCTAGCACAGGGAACCATTCGCCCATCTGAAAGTCCATGGGCCAGTCCACTTCACATGGTTAAAACGTCTAATGGTGACTGGCGGCCTTGTGGAGATTATCGTCGACTTAATGCCATCACAGTCCCTGACAGATATCCAGACCCACATATCCAAGAGTGTACCCATCTTTTTCATGGAACAAACATATTTTCTACCCTCGATCTTGCCAGAGCATATCATCAGATCCCAGTGCATGCTGAAGATGTGCCTAAGACCGCAGTGACTACACCATTTGGTCTCTTTGAGTACTTATATATGCCATTTGGCCTTCGCAATGCTGGCCAAACATTTCAGCGTTTCATACACCAAGTACTGTCTGGCCTCGATTTCTGCATTCCATATTTTGATGATATCCTGATTGCATCTACAGATGCGGAAGAACATTTTCAACATCTGCGTCAGATTTTATGGAGTTAAACCTTTACCGGAAAGAGTCAAAGCAATTAACGACCTACCTCAGCCCAAAACCATCTCTGAACTGAAGCGTTTTCTAGCAATGTTAAATTTCTACCGACGCTTTCTGCCAAATGCCGCAAAAGCACAAGCCTGCCTACACGAGTTTCTGAACAATAGCAAAAAAAAAAACGATCAACGAGCTGTCCCTTGGACTGAATCTGCATCTGCAGCATTCGTGCAATGCAAACACGATCTGGCAAATGCAGCCACACTTCCTTATCACTCACCTAGTGATCAGCTCTCTATAATGGTAGATGCATCTGACACGGCCATAGGAGCAGTGCTTCAAGCCCATACCACTAAAGGACTTTCCCCAATGGCATTCTTCTCCAGAAAACTTACTACTGCAGAAAGGAAATACAGCACATATGACAGAGAGCTACTTGCTGTGTACTGTGCTGTTAAATACTTCCGGCACAACTTGGAAGGACACGACTTCATCATTTTCACCGATCATCGACCATTAACCTTCGCTTTTAGAAAAAACTCTGACTCATGTTCTCCTCGTCAGCTTCGACATCTGGATTTCATCGCCCAGTTTAGTACAGATATCAGATATGTCTCTGGTACTGATAATTGTGTCGCTGATGCCTTGTCTCGGGTAAACAATATCAACCTCACTACCCCAGATTTCTCTGAAATTGCAAAAGCTCAATTGCATGATGAGGAACTCGAGAACCTAATCTCAAATCCACAAACCTCCCTTCAGTTACAACCGCTGCACATTGATCCAACGCTTAAAATTTACTGTGACATAGAGAACAATAGAATACGTCCCTATATTCCTGTCAATTTTAGACGTGAAGTGTTTAATGCCTTGCACAATTTGGCACATCCTGGAATCCGTGCCACCAAAAAGCTGATCGCAGACAGATTTGTCTGGCCAGCGATGAATCAAGACATCACAGAATGGACTCGTTCATGTATTAGATGTCAACGGTGTAAAGTATCCCGTCACACTCACAGTCCCATTCAACAATTTAACCTTCCAGCAAGACGCTTTGATCATGTGCACTTAGACTTGGTTGGCCCATTGCCTCCTTCAAATGGTTACACTTACCTCCTCACTTGTATTGATCGGTACACAAGATGGCCTGAAGCCATTCCTATTGAAAATATATCCGCTGAAACTGTAGCTCGAGCATTCATCTCCCAGTGGCTTTCAAGATTTGGCATGCCTACCACCATCACTACAGACCAATGCCGACAATTTCAATGTCACTTGTTCGCATCCCTCACCTCTCTTCTTGGCATTCGCCATATTCGCACAACACCATACCATCCATCTGGAAATGGGATGGTGGAACGCTTTCACCGATCTCTCAAACAAGGTCTGAAATGCCACAGTAGCACACACTGGACAGAAGCCTTACCCCTAGTCTTGCTTGGTCTTCGCGCAGCATTCAAAGAAGACATTGGTAGCACTTGTGCTGAAATGGTATATGGTGCAACCCTCCGTCTGCCAGGTGAATTCTTTCACCCAGAATCTACTCCAGTTATCGACCCTCCAACATTCCTTCAACGTTTACGTGAGACCATGAGCAATATCTCGCCAACCCCAGCATCTTCGCATAACCAGCCAAGCTATTTTGTACATCCTGCGCTTGAGACATCTTCGCACGTATTCGTGCGCAACGATGCAATTAAGCCAACTTTAACACCTTCATATGATGGTCCATTCAAAGTTGTCAAACGAACACCGAAACATTTCACCATCATCTGCAATGGCAAACAATCAGTGATTGGAATCGATCGTCTCAAACCAGCATTTCTAATGCAAGATCCAACAACTTCCTCATCAACATCACTCCCGGAAGAAAGCTTACATCCCGTTAAAGAGCAACCTAAAACTACCAGATCTGGAAGAAAGGTTAAATTTAACCCAAAGTACTTATAACGTACCGATGGTACTTGGGGGGGAGTACTGTGGCGTTCCGACAGATACTTCAACTTCTATTCATGAGATGGCGCCACGTGTAAAATCTAGTTCTTAATCGGAGCAGCAAAGCGACATCTTTACGCACTCAGACTTCTCGCCGGACAAGTGTACGCGACGGTAGCATGAACTGTGTTCCGAGCTCTGTGTTGATCTCTGCAATGTAATTTAGTACTTAATATATTCTTTTGTTATAGGAGATTGTCTACTCTTATTTTCTTTAATTATATCATGCATTAAGCACACACGACCACCAAAACTCGTCGCGATCATCAGTTTAAATCTGGAAAGATGGTATGCAGAAATTATAAAATTAAAAATATGAAACGTGATTTATGAAATAAAGAGCAATTATGATCTAAAGGGTATAAAAATTTACAAAAAAAAGCTTAATATTTTTTTGTTTACTTTATTAAACATTTCTTTCAACACGCGCATGCGTAAAGCATACATTACGCATAGTGGAAATTAGAAAATTGCAACCAGAAAACTATTTGATGTGTATTCGTAATATTTATAATTATGAGGAATTTGATTTAAATCATATCAAAGACGGAGTTCATCGAGATGAAATACTACATTTAGTAAGAAATTATAAGCCGAATAAAATAAAAACTTCTGCCCTGAAGATGAGGATAGTGCTGACAGATTAACTTCCAGTTCATTGCGCGCCGCGACGTTTCCCTTCCCCCTCCCGACAGAGCAGCGGAAAATTGATAAACAGATATCGGAACAGTTAGAGAAACAAAGGATATGCCTTTATCCATTTTCTGCAGCAATTCCACTTTTTGTTTAATGAACATCGAAACATGCTTTCGCTTTGTACATACTTTGGTAGCTCCAGAATCGGAAATTCTTTTTGACATAATCGAAAGTTCAAGCTTACTTTTATAAAATTGCTCTAACAGTCTGCAAAAAATAATAAGCCGGATCCAATTAGAAGATTAAGGAACAACGCAATCTGCAACATCAGCTGAAATAGATAATTAGGTAATTTTAGCTTATACCGTCCATTATACATTTAACGCATTATCGTTTACGCATGCGCAGAAAGTTTGTAGCTTTGAGGTCCGGATTATAAATCATTTCGGATTAGGGACCTCCGGATTAAAGACTTTTGACTGTATATTAAAACAAGAACTTAATTGGAATGTTTAAAAATCATTCGATCATATTACTCAATTTCCATTATAGTAATATTTTTGAAAATGATCTTTTTAATTAGACATCATTATTAAAAAATATATTGATAAGGAAAAGGTTAAATCTTGGACGTCAGCGAAAATCACAGTAGAAAACAAATGGTTAGAAATATTTCATCATTTTGAAACAAACCATGATCCGTACAAAAATGCACTAAAAACTTAGGTATACGCCATGAACTAATGCTGTGACTGAGCGCTTTTTTTCTACGGTAAATCAAGTGAAATCACAATTAAGTCTTGAGACTTTGAAAGCCATTTTATGTGTGAAATATAATTTAACAAATTCTTGTGAAAAACTTTATAATCTTTCAAATAACGACAGCAATCTACTGAACGAGAAATATGCCAAAGAATAATATTATACATAATTTCTTTTAATGTATTTGTAAATTGTACTTGTGTAGAAATTTTAAAAATATATAACAATACTATTTGATAAAAGTTTACAATTGGGTGCCACTTGTTTTTTGGAAAGTCTTTTTTGACGCCAAGATCGGTGCCAGGAAGGCACAATTTCAAGATGGCCTCTAGTCTGTCTAGTCTGTGCGACTATAGCCGAAATGTCGCGCGGCTGCGCAACTTGTCCGGCTCTTGATAATAAGCCCAAAGGGCACATGACGTTGTAGGTTCTTGACAAATTTAGAGAGGTCAAAGGTGATTACAGGGGGCGACCATGCGACGCAAGGCCTTTAAAGGCGCGCACAACAAGAAATTCGCAAAGCAGGAGCCGTGAGGATCTGTATGAAATGTTTGTGTTGTATCATCAAAGAAGACACAGACAAAAACCAACAATTTCAATCTTGACATCTGAATTTAAAACACATCATAATAATTAAACATACTCATGCTTTATTACATAAATACTACTGTAACGTGAAAAGAAACATACAAATTGCAATTGAGAAATAAAATTATATACAATATATACAAGAGCAGTGCATACCCTTCATGAAAATTTTACGTGGGGAAATTTAAGTCCCTGGCGAGGTGGGCCGCGAGTGGTCTTAACGAAGCATCTTCATCAAGAATCACATAATCCAAGACATTAAGATCAGTCATGTGGTTACATTCCTGAGCCTTATTAAAGAATTTGTTATTTGCATTATGCAAATACGTCTCGACGGAGTCCATTTTCAAGTCACGGTGTTGAGTGTGATTAGAGACATAATAATGTGCATTAGTTATCATTCGAAGAGCTTTATTTTGAATAATTTGTAACTTGTCTATCTCCTTCTTCTGAACAGTTGCCCAGGCGGGAGAGGCATATGAAAAGATAGGTCGTATAATAGATATATATATATATGTCTTTTCCTCTTTAAATGTAATCTGGAAGTCGCAGACAGAAGCGGCGTGAGACTTCGTATGACTCCAATAGTTTTGCCTCTAATGCAGTTAATATGTTCTTTCCAGAGGAAATTTGAACAATATTTTAGTCTGAGGTAGGTAGCACTTTTGACAACAGGCACTACAGTGTCAAAGAGTATCAGCTGTGTTGTCAAGGGATGATTCATCTTGTTTTTGTTAAAGATCAGTAGTTTGGACTTATCAGCATTGATTGCTATTTTCCATTTGGCGCACCAATGTTCCAGCTTGGGCATAAATCTCTGCAGTTTCTTTAGGGCAAAATTCGGTGTCCCAGACTTAACAGCGAAAGCTGTGTCATCTGCGTAGCACCCCATGAAGAAGTTTTGATCAAGATGTTCAGCAGGTAAGTCTGCTACGTAAAATAGATAGAGTACGGGCCCCAAAATAGATCCCTGTGGGACCCCGGCCTTTACTTCTTTCGTAATAGATTTACTTTCTCCAATTTGAATGTGGAAAGTCCTGTTTGTCAGAAAAGAATAAATAATTTTAATCAGCGCATCACTGAACTTTAAGCTGATTAACTTGTAAATAAGCCCCTCATGCCAGACGTGGTCGAACGCCTTCGCCACGTCTAGCATGAGTAAGGCAACATATCTCTTGTTGTGCAGTGCACTGCCAATGAATTCGTTGAGTCGAACTAGCTGTTTAGTCGTGGAAAGTGCTTTTCTAAAACCAAATTGTTCTAGAGGTAGTTTATCCATGTGAGGCTGAATACGGCTAAGGATAATTCTTTCTAGTATTTTACCCATACTGGGTAACAGGCTAATGGGCTTGTACCCTTCTGTTTTCGTAAGATTTTTTCCCGGTTTAGGGAGCACTATCATTTTAGCAGATTTCTAGATTTGCGGAAAATAACTGTTATAAAGACAAGCGTTTAGAATGCCTGTGAGCCGGTTGACCGGCCGGTTGACCATCTTAAATGGCTGCCGATTAATAAATCGGCAGCCATTTAAGCGCCACATTATTTACATTGTCCTGCCCTGGGGCCTTCCTGTTCCTGAGTTTTTTGATGATGCTAAGTATTTCATGGGGTGAAGTGAGCTCAAGATGACTCTGCGTATCATAATTATCCATCCAGTCAGAAACAGTGGAGTTTACTAAGGTAGAAAAATCCTGATTAGATGGTGATGTGTTCTGGGTAAACTGCTTTTCAAAATGTTCAGCAAGCGTGTTACATTTTTCACTATTTGTAAGTGCAATCCCATGCTCATGATAAATTGGTCTGTTTACGTAATTCTTATTTTTTAAACGTCTTACAAAAGACCAAAAAGAATTACTTGGCTCATTAAAGCTTTCTATCTTTTCGTCCTATAGATCCTTACGGTAAATACTGATCTGTTTTTTGATCTCTCTACTGAGCCTATTCATGTCTTTCTTTGTGTTCGGGTCATAGGTAAGGTGAAACCTCTTTCTGATCTTGTTCCTGTCTCTGATAAGATTTTTAATTCTAGTCGGTAGTTTATTTGTGATGTGCTTTCTAGGAATCTTTTTGGTGGCTGCAACATAAGCGTTTTGTATATCTGTCGTCAGCTGCCTCGCAGCACGCTCTATGTCATCGGGAGAGCGTAACATAAGGTTTGTGCGACTTTCTGAGAGTATTTCATTAAATTCCCTCCAGTTCGTCGTATTGATAAGCGCTTCCATGACTTCCTTAGTCGTGCCAAGAGTCGCAATGACTGGGCAGTGATCCGAGTCCAGATCCTGTAAGACCTCTAGGCTAAAAGACAGTGAGATGGTAGAAAGGAAGATGTCAAGTATATCACCCGAATTACCGTTATTGGGCAAATAAGTGTGTTCACTCGGCACATGTAAATAAACCGGGTAATTATTTATGAATTCCGACAATTTAATACCGTTGTTATTGGTCCTCCTGCAATTCCATTCTTGGTTCTTAGCATTTAGGTCACCCGCCAGAATGACCTGCTTGTTGATATCCAATATCTTTGCTAAGTAATCGACATCGAGAATATTCTTCGGAGGATTGTACATAGAGTTAAAATACACATTCCCATAGTGCGGGAGACGGACAGATACCGTGACCAGCTCGTGTCCATTAAATCGCTCGTCATTGATAAGACGGGATTGTAGGGAGTTGCGGACAAAAATTACGACCCCCCACCTCGGTGACTTAGTCGATCGCATCTATAGCAAACATAATTCGGAATTTTCATCTGGGTACTCGGCGTAGCAAAAGTCTCTGTAATCATCGCCACGTCAATATCTTGATCCCTGAAAAAGTTAGAAAGTTCCGTAATTTTATAAGCAATGCCTCTAGCATTCCATGTCATGATCTTAATAGGAGCAAGCGTAGGTCTAACTTGACCCATTAACAATTGTAGAGGAAGTTTTTATCTCCTGATTGTTTTCTTGAATTCCTCTGACCTGCTGTGAAATTTGAAAACCAGCAGTTTTTATAACGGAAACGAGTTCCGCCAGGTCAGTGAAGACTTGCTTCGCTTCACTTAAAATGTCTGAATAAAGTCCAGAGGACAACGCCTGCGAATAAGTTTTGTTTTCAATAACCCTACTGGGGAAATTGATTGTTTTATCTGTTTTTCTTTTCGGGAATTTCTCACACCCCCTGAAACTGGAAGTGTGGGAACCCCCGCAATTTACACAAACCGGAGGCTTTTCTCTATTATTTCTATCAGGGCAGTCTTTCACATAGTGTTCTTTGCTGCATCTGACACATTTGGGTGCATAATTGCAACCCGCCTGTGTATGATTGAACCCCTGACAACGAAAATATTGCAGGGGTCCTTGTCTTCCCAAATACTCTTTAACTTTGATTTTCATATGGCAAAGAAATCTTTCATTATAGATTTCTTTAGATTTTTCATTTTTTGGAAGAGATATTAAGAACAGCGGAAGTTTAGTGACTTCCCCGTTGCGTCGTCTGGTCATTTGTTTGATTTCCTTTATTTGGTAATTTAATTGCTCTAATTCGAATTTAATGTCCTCAATTTGGGAATTTACAGTGAGTCCTCTGAGGACAACTTTTAAGTATCGGTCCTCTGGGAGGATATAGGAATGATGTTCCACATGTTTTTCTTTGAGAATTTGGACAACTGTCCGGTAATCATCTGGAGTTTGCGTAATCACTTTAATACTCCCATTAGGAATCTGTTCTCCGTGAAATTTGATCTGTTTTTGAAGGAAAATATCACTTATTTCCCTCCATTTCAGTAAATTTTCTCTTAACGTAATTGGGGGAATTTTGGAGATTTTATTATTTTGCTTTGGATTATTTGTGGCAGTGGAGTTATCTTTATCCGGTTGTGTAATAATATCCAGGCTTTCATTATTTTGTGTGTTTGTGTTTTCATTGGCTGCTACTAGTGTAGCTGATGTATCAGAATTTCCCTCCTGACTTAGTGGTTTTTGTGGAGTACTTTTAGCAGGACTACCAATCTTAATTTTCTTAGCATTGGGTCTTTGGGTACGGATTCTGACAGTTTGGTCACCTTTAGTTTTAGGAAGATCTTCGTTAGAACTTGTGGAAATTTCCTTTAAGGAATCAAAATTATTATGTATTTTAATAGGGCTTCTGTCCCTATCATTTTCAGCTTTACTTTCATATGACGTGTTTTGCTGTGTTTTATTCAAATCCTGTTGTGTTAACTGTTTATTAACTACAACTAGCATATCAAACATACTCAGTAAGAAGTTATGAATCTTACCTTCTGTATCTGTGAAAGTGCCATTTTGCAGGCGAATAGTCTCTAGTTCTTTAATTTGAATCCTCACGGCTTCCAAAATCGTATCCATATCGCAGTCCAAATCCAAGCAGTCCTGCGCCCATGTCAGCAATCCAGAGTCCCGCGCCCCGGAACCGGACCGTCACCATCGAGATAGATAAGGCCTGCGCGCTGAGTTACTACGTCACTGCTAGGGGACCGGTCTTCGCGCAGTTTAGCTTCCTTGCTAAACACCCGTTTTTCTAAACCTATTCTATGAAATTGGTATCTCGTACTATAAAATCAGTCTAAAACAAAATTACAAGCGGCAATATAATGTTTTACAAAGCTTATACGAATATGAAATATTTTCATTTTCTTTTGTTGGTATTTATTTTCAAAACAAAATTATTTGAGAATGGTTGGTGCTTTTAAAAGCAAATCATTTCTTTGAAGAAAAATTGGTTTTAAAATTCAAGTAGCTAAAATTTTTACTTTGATTTTTCTGCACTGTCTTTGTGTCTCTTGTTGATTCTCATCACCGCATCAAATTTTTTTGTTTCACCCACTACTTTAACAAAATGTTTGCCATTGGGAACACACGTTATCTCTCATTCTATAATTATTGTATATTTTTATATCTATCATATTAATGTAGCAGGATTATAAAACATCAAACGAATGCAAGAGACTACTTAATATTTAGACTAACATTTAAATGCCTTATATCAGTCAGAAAATTTTTCTGAATATAATAAATTACTAAATAGTCTAGTCTTAAAATTATTTCTTACTTACATATTGTATGTTAATCTGTATTACAGTTAATGTTTTCCTCTTAATGCTACATAATTATTCGACAGAATCTGTAGTTAAATTGAGATAATGTTTATTACATAGCTCTGAAGACTATCAATATTAAAATTCCAAATAAGACAGGAAAAAAGTTTTAAATATAGTTATACACAATTTTTTTGAAAATATTTTAAAAATATACGAAATACTTAAAAAACTTTTAGAAACTGAAATTTCTTTACATCATACCTTTTTAACTATAAGCGTTACCTCTGTTCTGAAAATATTTTTTCTATTAATATCCACATAAAAAGAAAATATAAATCCTAACATCATGTTCAAAACTTTTCTGTATAATGTAAGCAATTATTTTAACTTAACTTACATAGCTTTTGGTGGTGCCACGTACTCAAATTAAAGATTGTAATTTAAAAGATAATTAAAATTTTTTTTTTAAATTGCATTGAATTGAAATACAATGAAAAAAAGTATGTCTACATATGAATTCAATTACTACTGCTTCTTCAATAACTGTACATTTTAAAATTTTCATTTTGCAGTTTCGCAATTTAATTACCTTAATATGAATCTTACATACATTACTTTTAGAAACTTTTCTATCATTCTCAGAAAGATTTATATTGCGTAACAAATTTTAAACAAACTGATTGCATGATAATAACATATATAAAAGTGAACAGAAGCTATATTAGCTAAACATATCCATTTAAGTTTCATCATGATAAAATGATATTTAATTATTTGCAAAAAACATTGATATTTAAATTTAAGAACACAGTATTCTGCCAAGAATCAAATTTACTCAGCATTTGATATTCTACATATTATGTAATGAAATAAGTGTTATGCTTTTAACCCCTTAGGACAGTTATTTCATATAAAATTAGTTTCCAATTAAAATAAATAATCATAAATTTTGCTGACAGTTTTTATATTACTAGTGTTAGTAATTATTACAAGGGATGATGCTTCAGATGTCAAAAGTAAACATAAATTTAATTCTTAAAACATAATGAATAAAAAATTACAACTAATAAAAGCCGATAAAATGTTTGCTGAGGGTCCCTTAACCGTGACGTCACAAGCCAGTTTCGTTTCAGAGCGCAGGCCTTGTCTATCTCGATGGTGACGACCGGACCCACTCGACGGTGTTCCGGCAGACGGATGAGCGGGCGAAAATCTACTAGGCCCCTATCTCACACCTGACAGCGTGAGCCTGGAGGTAACTAAGTAGACACAACGACCAATATCCGATAATTTTATTACGCGCAGGCAATTAATTAAGATCTGATGTTTTAATTTAAAATGCTAAAAATAATTACGCAAAAATAAAAGCGCCGAAACTCAGTATCAGTATAGCGCGGTATCACTCGTACCAGCAATTAAGCTAATTCGCAAGAAAAAGCAAAATAATATAAAAATTCCTAAAATAATTCAAAATAATAAAATAATAAAAGCATCCAGGCTTTTAAAATATAATACTAACCGAGGATTAGCATTTAAAAATGCTGATGCAAGCGGATAGCAATTAGCACGTGGTCGCACTCCGCAACACACGCAAAATCAGACAGGGCGTACACGTGGGAACAGGACCGGCAGCAGGCACAATCTCGACGACGAACCTTCTCCTATGGTGTCCACCCCTCGAATGAAGATGGCCGCTACACAAAATAAACCAAAATAAGAAGTCAAAGAAATGCACAAATTTTGTGTCCATTTACACATCGATCTGTTTTCACTTAATAAAACATCCTAGAATTGCACAAACTAGGCATTGCGCACTGCTTTAAATTTGTCCATGTACACGGCTCCGGCGCTTCTCAATTCTTAAGATAAATTTTAATTTTAGCCGGAGCGCACCGGAGTCCTAAATAAGATGAGCTCCGGTACTTCTTTTTATAAAACTGAACCACAATTTAAAGGAAAAAAAATTAGAATTCCTAACGTTTTAGTTTAACAATAAGCAGACCTTGCAATACTCTATTTCCCTAGAAATACGAACTCATGAGAACATGAGACGTTCAAGTAAAGTCCCCTCACTCACATGAGGAAACCTTTCTTAGGAACGTCTAAATTTCTCGCCATGCCATTGTATTTAGTGTATTGTTACCGATGCTTACAGTTAGTTATCCTCCCAGGAAGGAAAATTTGTGTTCTTAAATGTGCGTTAAATGACAGCGAGTACAATAAGAGTGAAATACTGAGATAAACTGCTCAAGCACGTCCTATACACCATCTTTCCACAGTATCCACTAATGGGGGGGGGGAACTGTAACCAGCAGCTTTACGTTTAGGAATCCGATTCATTTACACCTGACACCCGTCTGCTTGATGGCTATAATTATTGCCGCGGTCAAAGAAAACGTTCTCTTTCACCAAGATTCCCCTCATTTTTTGTTTCCACCCACTCATACCCTCATTCTGTTTCGCCCTGGAATTTTCATCAGCTATACTTTAAGTTTATTTAATTTTTGTGATGATAAAAGAACTCCCCCCCGTACAATCAGAATTTATATTGGGCTGGAACCCACCGGATCTCTTCTCCGGTGCTTTAGTTTTTGTAATAAATCATAATTCTAGCCGGAACGCACAGGAGCCCTGAATAAGAACGCTGCGGCACTTCTTTTATGTAACTGAATAACAATTTCAGTAGAAATTTTATCTCGAAAATTTTATTTTAACAATAAAATTATATTAAAAATCGCGTGTTAAATTTCAATTAATCTCTTTACATTTTATTAAATTTTAATTAGTTAATTACTTCAATCTTTAATTATTTCAATAAATAATTATTAATTATCTAATAATTATCAATTAAATTATAATTAATTATATAATAATTATTGATTAAATAACAATTTATAAACATTAATTAAACAGCTATTAATTAATTTGATAATAATTAACTATTTAATTTTAAATTTATTAATGAGTTCCCCCCCTTAGATATTCGAACGAGCTACAATTCCGCAAATCGGAACCCGGAAGTGTGTTGTACGTCATCACCGGAAGTGTACCTACGTCATCGTTACATTATCTTTGCTGACCAATGGCATACGAGCAGGGTTAATATAGTTCTAACGGTGGTTGCCCTACTCTTTGATTTATCACTGCTTGGCAATTAGAATAGGTAAATAATATCGTAAACAAGCACAGCAGTTATCGGTAACAATTTGCTATCGCTGTTATATGGTATGCACTTGAACTTTAAGGATATAGGAAAACTGTTAAACTCTTGAGTGTTTTTTAGGCAGAACATTTTTAAATTCACAGATATTGTTCTTAGTTTGTAAACATTCCCTATTACATATAAGTCACAATGTTTGACAGAAAATTTACATATGATATTACTCTGTGTCTTATATTGAATTAAATTATTATAATTTGAATACTGTTGTTATTGTATTGCTACGCATCTACTTGCACTCTAAGTGAAATAAATAACAGTAAGAAAAAGTAATTAAACGGCATAGAACAACATTTTGGGTCACAGTATATTTCATATTTCGGTTATTAGCAAAACAGTTATTTGTAATGAATGAAAAGGAATAGAAAATCGAACTAATTCTTAACAATATTTATATACCACATGTACGAACTGCTAGGACAATAATATTTGACTTTTATTTTTATGGATAAAAACTCTCTAAAAGAAATTAAGAAATACTATTTATTTTTTCATAAAAAACGTACTGTTTTGCAAAAACTTATAAACATCTTCAAGTTGATTCTGTTGATATTTTCATTAGATCTCATCAAAGAGTTTCATATTTTTCTATCAGAATGTTTTAAAAATCATTTTTTCATCATAAAATGTCTGTATACATCTAGGTTCAGCAAAGAATTTTGTGTAGCTGGTACTCTTTTCATTCACATTTTTCACACTTGGGATCTTTTGTATTCCAAACTTTTGTATACTGTAGTTCTAAATTTGATGTACTTTGAAGTAATTATCTCACAATTTTGTGCATTTATTGAATTATAATAAAATTACTGTATTATTATTTCAGTTACATTTTAATTAATATTTTCATTCTGGGATATACAGTCTCAAACCTTACCTAGTGGTGCAGTGTTCCAGATTTAGAAAACATTTTGAACAAATAAGATCTTACTTCAAAATAGCTTTCTGTCCATCTTATTAAAAGAATGTTATCTGTCACTGAATAACAAATTTTCTAAAATTCCAGTCTTGTCATTTCATCCTTTCCTCTATATTCTAATTTATATTAATAACTTCTTACAATCCAAGGTACCCTTCTAATGTTTTAATCTGATGCTATACTGTAGGCTGTTTTCATATTTCAAATAAACTAATTTTCCTGTAATTCTATATATTCTTTTATTATAATTTGTCTTATCTTGATTCAGATTTATTAATTTGATTATATAATTTTATATTACTTGTCACTTGTCACATATTCTTTCCAGACATTGTTTAAATATTCATTGTATAACTGAAAAGCTGTAATACTAAAGGTAAATAAAGGAAGAAACTAAAGCATATTTCATGCATCTTCTTCTTGTCCCTCTTTTTTAATTCATGCAGTGTATATATTTCTCGTTGACTGTTCATTATTTGGCTCTAGTGTAGAATTGGGTGCCCCTTCGATTAGCGCAGGGGCGTATCAAGAGGGGGCATCTATCCCCGGGCGCAGAATCCAAGGGGCTCCAAACTGATGTTACGACATGTTAGAATTAAATGTTTTCCATCCTTGGCAAGCAGTAGGGGGCACGAAATCTTCAGTTGTCCCTGGGCGCTGAAAACCCTAGCTATGGATTAGCGACAATTTTTTAAAAAATTTTGCCGATGAAACCTCACTTCTGGTTACCATGATAGTTTTAACTGTGTTTTAGCTTCCTGAATTTATTTAAATGAAAATAGATTGATGTGTATATGGACAAATTTAAGGCAGTGTGTAATGCCTAGTTTGTGCAATTCTAAGATGTTTTTTTTAAGTGAAAACAGATTGATGTGTACATGGACACAGAGTTTGTGCAATTTTTTGACTTCTTATTTTGGTTTTGTGTAGCGGCCATCTTGAAATTATGCCTTCCTGGCACCGATCTTGGCGTCAAAAAAGAATCCCCAAAAAACAAAGGGCACCCAATTGTAAACTTTTACCCATTATTTTTATAATTTGCATGTATTGATATACATATTTTCGTAAATTTTGCATTGTTACTCATTTCATTCTGATATTCTGTTTATTTATTACATCAATTAATGGAAATTTATTTGTTTTGTCAAAGTTTAGTTATTGTTTATTAACTCCCAGTAAATTTAATGTGAAACAGAGTTTCTTTGAGTACTTTTCTCTAGTGCTGTAAATATTTATACATAGCTGTCTGTTTCTATACTTATTTAAGGATTTTGATTTTCCATTAAAAACAAGAATCAAAATTCAATTTTATAAAGCTAATTACTACAATTAAAATATTTGTTGCAAATAAATGCATTTAAAATTTTAAAATACTTAAAAACAGTTTAAGTAACTACAGTTTTAAGTTTGCTTGTTGGAATTTCAAGTAAAAATGCAATTAATTTGAATATTTTTATGCTAACTTAATTAAAGAGTTTAAATCATTCAATATAGTAGTATTACATTAAAAATTCTGCATTATTTAATTTCATCGAGAACACAATGAACCTTCATTACAATATTCAGTTCATTCAATATTTTCAGAAATGTACTTGTCCTAAAATTGAAAATATAATTATTTTTTAAGAAAAACTTCATTAAAAAATTTACTGATGGCTATTTTATTCATATTTCCCTAATTACTTATTTTATGAAGCTGTATTTTTTTAGTCAATTTATGGCAAAGCACACAAAGGCTATCTGCTTAAGAGGAATCTTTTCCTTCGTGAAAGATTATGTAACATTCATATTCACTGTGCACATAGGAAAAATTATGAAGACAAATTGTGCGCCAATAGTCTAACCTGGATTGAATTACCAATTCTTAGAGATTAATTTCGGGGTTCTTACTTTAAAGATAATTTCTGTACTAAAATTGTTGAGAACATAGGGGTTATTTAAATGTGCAGCTGTTATAAAGTAACACTTTTGTAATAAAATAGTAAAATTTATCTTTGAGATTCTTGTAAGAGATAAAGTTCATCATTATTATTTTTAATGGAGGCTTTTCTTAAGTTTTAGTTAGAATCATTAATATGCATGAATCACATATATGCAGAAACCACACAAAATTTAATTTTCTTTCTGAATTTTGAATTAAAATTCTGAACAGATTTTATTTGTTTAACAACTAGTGAAGAACCTTTGGTATGTTTACAAAAATTATGCATTTTCTATATTAAGGTCTGATTAATAGATTATTATTTTTTTTATATACTATGAGAAGTATAGACATAATTATTTCTTAAACCTGTTCATGACTTTAGCCATTAAACAAATCTATAATAATATTAGATTAGATATAACCACAGATTCTCGTAAAGTTCACCATGCGTTTCTTGTAATTATAAAAGTTGAGTTTTTTTTTTTTTTAATTTACTAGAATTTTATGTGTCAGATACCTAAAGATAAAAAATTATAGTTTAGTTAATTAACTTTGAAAAATGGCAGCTCAGTATCCAAGCATTCAAAACTGAAGCATAAAAATATTTATTCATGAATACATGAAAAAATCCAAAAAGCAGTATCCATTTAGGAATAAAATATTTAAAAGAAAAAGATAGAGACTGTTAGTTTAGTAAAATCTTTTTATATTAAAAGTACCTAACCTTATATTAAAGGCAAACAGGCTGGCTGCATGGGTGTTTTTGTGGTTTTCCCCATGTGTAATGTGTATACGAGCGAGTTTCCCTTAGAAATGCATGTCATCTCTTTCACCCAAGAACTTTCCATGTCACTGACTCAATTTTGAATTTTTAACAGGTCAACTTCATAAACTTCCGTAATTTGATATTTAATTTCACATGAAAGAGTATTTCTAGCGAGTAAAAATCAAGCAGGTGTCACTTCATATAAATAAGAACTTAAATTAGCACACATCATTGACTGATAATGGATGATTTTGATTGTCACTTGCTTATTGTTCAATCAATAGACTGGTGACAGAAGTATGTTACAAAGTAGATATGAACTCTTGTCTCCCACTTCAATTAGTTGCTCAATACTATGAATGTTTATATGGAAAATAGCCTGGCTTATGCATTTTTAAAATTAAAATGTTTATTCAAATAAATTTTTCCATTCCTTTTTATTGTGAAATAGCTATAACATTTTGTGTATGGTATACAGTAAATTACATTAATATTTTGCTCTTCATTTTGTATTCAACCAACTGTACACATACGTGTATTAATTTTCATAAATTTTCTGAAAGGTCATCATTTATCATTACCCATTAATAAAAAATTACCCATGTTTTACTGTATTAGAAAAAAAGGCTCATCATGGGTAGAATGTTGTCCAAAGCCATGGAATGCTATTAGTTTGTTCCAGATTCAATAACCAGTAGATAAATAGATTGGAAACACATGGTTTTCAAGGCTTTCCCATAAAAATACAAATTACTTAACTTCAAAAAAGCTGCATTTATTCCTAGAGAAATTTAGGCTAACTGTCTTTAAAAAATTTCTCATAAAGGCATATCTTTTATATAATTTGTCACAATAAATTATCTATCCACCTGCTTCATTCAGACTAATGCAAAAATGTGCTAAAAATCTCAGAATTCATCATTAATATGGAGGAAAAAAAAAAAAAAAAACTAAATGGTTTTCTGCGAATTGCTGAAAGGTACTATGCGCAATGTCTATTTTTGAAATGACCTTTGTAAGGAAACTAGAGACACTGTTGAATGCATCATGAAAAAAATATTTAGCAAATTCTAACTAGGGAGAGGGACTAGATGCTGTAGAAACAGAAGTCATTAAATTGTTTGTTTTATTTGTTCGAATATAGCAAATTACATTACAGCTATCTGCTTAAATGAAGGGATGCCTTCGTGGAGGAATTTCTAAAAGAAACTGTCTCATATTCATGTTGTATGTAGGAAACACTATGATCCCAGCTTTTACTTCTGGGTCCGAAAGGAAAGAACTGATTAAACTAATTTTTTTTTTTTTTTTTAGTATGACAAAATATACTGTTATTTGTTTATCAAGCAGAATGGCTTTGTGAAGATTTTCCTAAGAAAAACTAGCTGATACATCATTACACAAGATAAAATCTACAGAAATGCATGCAAGCAGTTTCTTCCAGCTACCAGAATAAACCTCAGAAAAAATTACAAGTGTTTGTGGCTTTAACTACTTGTCAGGCCAGTCTTCTGGTCTATAAACAACTGTAAGAAACTGATCTTTGTCATATACATACGGCAATACTCATCTGTCTCATATGCCATAATACATACGAGAATCTCATTTGTCATATACATATGAATACATATGGTTGTCTCTTTAAACAGTAACTTCAGATGAGCAGCAAGAAATTAAATAGCTGAAAGAGAATGTGGACATTAAGCTATCCCCCTTAGTGCATAAGAAATATTACATATTCCCAAATCACTCATGAATCAACTATAAAACGCTAACATTATTTTAAACCTCAAAGTCTTACAGCTGATTAACAACTAATTCGTGTCGTCTTTCAGAGCCGTATTTACACTGTCATCAAAATTTTAGGATAATGACAGAAATAAAAGTAGCTGATACTTAAAAATTATTAATAGAAATTTGTACAAAAGCATTAGTTAACATAAATTACAATATTTGGCAGTTGATTATTCGCAAAATATTTAAATTAAAAGCAAATTGATGGGAAAATTAAGCCCCTCTTGCAGAAAAATTTTTTCTTTACAATGGTGTATGGTCACCTAGGGCAAGTTTGCACATATGACATCTTGATTTCATAGACTTTACCAAAGTGTTGATGAAGTCTTGTAGAATTGTACGCCAATGATCTAAAAGTGGATTTGTCAGCTCTTGGAAGGTCCGTGGACGAATTCGGCGTGCTAAGGCATCCCACACATGCTCAAGTCGGGTGAGTAAAGTGGTCAATACATTTGAGTGATATCTTCTGTTTACAAGTATTCTTACACCACATATACTCGACCAGGCCACAAATTTTCATCCATTAGCAAAACTTCTGGGCCAATAGCACTCCTAAACAGTCTAACTTGGGGTTCCAGTAGCTCGTCAACATATCTACGAACGGTTACAGAACCTCCTTGAAAGATATGCTTGAAAGATTCCGATGCGGCCATTGGTCGTACGCATTAAACCGCGGAAACGGTATATTTCACGGACAAGAGAAGGGAAGTTGTGTGTTCCTTTCTCTTTCCAGATCAACACACGTCTAGAATCATTGTTTATACTACGTGTGGACTTCTCAGTAAACAATACTCGGGATCAGTCGTTTTGGCTCCACTGAACATGACGACGGTACCAGTTTAAACGGGCCCCTCTGGAAGATGGAGTGAATGGGACACAAACCATTGGTTTTCTTGCATACAGTCCAACCTCGTTAAGCCTTCGTGCAGCAGCAGAACGGCTAATTCGAGTTCCTATCGCAGCATGAAGCTCTAAAACCAAATCCCTTGCAGTTTCTTCGCGTGAACAAGGATATAAAACACTCTTCTGATGCACTTGTTGCTCTTGGTCGCCGTTGACCAAGGCTGTCTGTCAACCGATTCATTGCTTAAAAAAGCAGCTCCAGATTCAAATCTTTTCCGACTTCCATTTGTATTTGACTTCTCTCGATTATACCAATTTTTCGCCACTTTTGACCTTCACTTAAATGATGCTTTGAGCCATAACTATAGAATACTGATCACTCTCAGAAACCATATTCCATTTAAACAGTACAACAGACCGGAATTCCAACATGCATCCATTGCGCACCACATTGTCAGTCACCGAATTTGCATATTTCTGGCGTTAACGTATGTGCGGAAATGCAATTTTGTGTTCAATTGTATATAATTAATAGAGGCGTAGCTAAGGTTTTCAGCGCCCGGGGACGCCTAAAGATTTTGCGCCCCTTTCTGTATTCCAAGAATGGAAAACATTTCATTCTGAAATGTATATCATCAATTTGCCGCCCCCTGGATGCTGCGCCCGGGGACGGATGTCCCCTTTGCCCCACCCTAGCTACGCCACTGTTAATTAACGTAAATAATTATAGCATCGGGCATTGGTTGCAACATTAACTTAGTAAGCATATTTTTTCCTCATTATCCTTTAATTTTGATAACCAGTGTATATGGTGCAGCATGAGTTCTGTAACAAAATTGGTCTTAGGGCTTCAAAAGCAAGTCAGCAGCAAGACGCGTTAGAAGCGTACTTGTTCATACTTAACGTATTATTTAAGCTATTTTTACAGTTTAAATATTTTTGAACTCAGAATTGAAATATCTACAAGTGCATGTAAGAAATATATCTATATAAGAATAAAATGAATTTAAATATTTATAGAAATTTGCAACAATTAATATTTATTTACCTACCACAGAAATGTAATCTTATAAACATGTCTGTCCGGTCATGTACTTACAGAAAAATACTTGTGTGTATTCAGAAATATTCATGAGCATTCACTGATCCATCTATATAATGTAAAAGAAATGACAGACCTCCTGAGGAACAGGATAGCTTATTTGAATACGGGAAAGCATACTAGTCTTATCTGCTGAGGGGAAATGAGGACTTTCTAAAGAAAACTGGATCAAATTCATGTTTCAGATGTAAATACTGTGAAAACCTATCATGCAACCAGCGTTCGCATGGGTTCGAACTTGAGTGATACTACTAGTATTCAGTAGTCTTAATCATTCAGCCTGTGAAAGTCTCATAAAACCTCCAAAGTATAGGTGGAAAGAACTGAGCACCTTTGTCGCCTCATCCGAATTTCAGCCCTCTGTTTTAGTGAAATTCTTAGTAACATGTTTCGTCTGATATTATTTCTTTATGCCTCTTGTTTTCATAAAGAGACAAATTAGTCCTTAACAATTTAGAATCAGCCATAATTTAAGTTTTAGAAGCTAGAAGTCATTTCTGGCCAATCATCCAAGATATAGGTTTTAATGTGGTTTTGCATGCGATTCTCATGGACTATCTTATAAGACCTACAAAAAGCTTCCGAAATCTGTATTTATCTATCTTAAACTGCTCAGGTAGTTGAACTGCATAAACATCACATGTGATTGTGTGACACAGCAAGTCGCTTTTCAAAAAGTAGAACGGATCAGTCTAGGAATTACACGTATCCTAATTACCTCTTTGCCTGCTCCCTTTTTCTCATTGACCTATGTTCATCGCCTTTGCTTTCCTTTTCATAGTGGTGCAGTTTCCGAGATGAGATGTCTACTCCAAATCCTTTTGACATCCTCGCCGTCCCTCTCTGTCTTCTGACATCTCGCGAAGACGGTACTACTCACGTATAAGAATTATTTGAAAAATAAATGAATTTTATTCATTGTAAATTCCCGAATTATTTAATTTACTATATTCTGTATGGTTGCTAAGGCAGGCTCCACAGATACACTACCTATCAATTCTTGCAGAACTGGACAGGCTGACTGCCAGTACATTGTACATTTCGATGTCCGACGAAAAATGCTTTCCTTCTGGAACATCTATGTGTTTGGCTCACTACTGTCTTCAACCTGTACAGACTGATATTATATATCTGGTATCGATTTTACCTGCCTTCTAATGGACTCATAGATAATATCAACCGAAAACGCTTAAGATAGCACTTATCTGCATCATTCGTTCTAACCGATGATTTTAATGACTCTTTGAGGAAGTAAGGATAAGAACTTAAATATATACACAGAGCTACTATGTATGTCACTGCGTATGCCTCCATAATGATAGATAGCAAACCCATATCTACAAACTTAAAAGGCTACTTCACAGCACTGATCTGGTTATATGTACGCCATTACATCTATCATTTTATACATTTAGAATCTAGTGATCCATTCCCAATATTTGCATCTTTTAAAGGAATATGAATGTTGGACATATTTAGAGTTCCAAGGTTTCTTTAAGAGTGAGAGACTTAAACTTGTTTCCCTCTCTAGCTTTTCTTACGAATGAAAAAGTAAGGTGTGTAAAAATAGATGATACTGTGAAGGCCGTTACTGATCTGTTGTCCAGGCGTTCAGAAACCACAAATCTGTATTCCTACGTCATCAGACAGACTTCCTAGATACATATCTAAAATCATAACAGAACCCTATGAAGAGAACTTTAGTTAAGACATATAAGGGAAACCCTAGTCTCAGAATATTAGCAATTCCATGCTGAAGCATTCGTTGACTAAGTCTTTTATTAGTTTCCCTTCTTACAGAGGTCCTTTCTTATAGAGGTTGTAGCAGGGCATTTAATGTTTGGCATTGAGAAATCCAAAAAATAAAACTTGGAAAAGTCAGAATTTCAATAATGTTCCGTTATATATTAAAAAATGCTTTTTACTATATTTGCCCATCAGCAGCCGAGCGGTAAAATCACTGAACACTGATAGTTCGGCTCGTGGTTCGAATCTCGGAGAATGGACTGGCTGCATGGGTGTTTTCTTGATTTTCCCCATGTGTAACGTATATACGTGGCAGTTCCCTTTAAAGAGTCCTCCAAGAAGGCATCCCTCCCTTGTCAGATAGCCCTTGAATGTTTAGCTGCAATCAAACAAAACGAACGAAATCGCCAGAATTTTGCACTAACGAATCACCTACGCAAACTTCTGGGGAAGGATGGCATACTGCAGCCTTGATCATTATTTAGAAGAAAATGATAATACCTTTCTTAATCACAATGGTTTTCTAGAAAAGGAGATCAATACTGAAAATGTACTTCTGTTCAGAGCTATATTTTCTGCTTTTTTTAAGAGGAATCACTTGATGTCAATATTTTTGTGACAAAGAAAAAAGTGTATGAATTAGAGTTTTCTAAAATCTCTTCATTGTTGTTTGCAGAGACCTTCCAATTTTTAAACAAAAATTTCTCAAAGAACTGGTTGTTTCTCATAAAAACTGGTACTTTGTTGTTTTAAGTCATTAACTCTTTCCAAAATTTTTGGAGTGTTATGTTATGTAGGTTATTAAATTATCTGCAGTATCTGAAAACTTTTGGCTGACTGCCAATAACCATCAATATTTTTAATGGGCACTGCTGTTCTTTAGTTTAGTTTTAAAATCTGTTCAGTCCTTTTTTCACTGTCTTACACCGGTAAACTAGGTAGTGTGTGTGATTATGGCAAAGCCTCGAGGGCTAACTGGCTAAGGGGAGGGATGCCTTCGTGGAGGACTTTCTAAGGGAAACTGGCTCGTATACACGTTACACATGGGGAAAACCACGAAAACGCCCATGCAGCCAGCCCGTTCGCGGGGTAAACTAGGTAGGCGTTCATCTCCACTGGCTGCCAATTCATAGGCCAGTAGTGATCTTCATGGGTACAAGTATTCTTGGATTTAATTTAAAAAAGTATCTAAATTTACTGCAATATCACATATCAGGGATCTTTAACTTGTAGGTCTCTGGCGATGAACAACATTGGCAGGCATCCATGTTCTTCAATATAATTTTAATTAAAAATGCTATTTAAATTTAGTGCACTACTCTGTACTAGTGAATCTGTTTGTTAACAAGTGACAACCAAGCTTTAACTTTTTTTTGGATCGGATGTTATAAATTATGTAGGGGCTACCTTTCTCATGGAAACAGCCTCACATTAACTGAAGATTTGGAACATCTATTCACAGACTACGTGGTTTGCTTCTAGCAGTCACTGCATCTAAGGTACAAAAAGTTCTCTTTGATTTCAAAATTTTTAGAAATCTGATCGTCCAGTGCTTAGTAACTACCATTGTTGGTACAAAATGCATCCATTCTGCACTCCTGCCTTCGGATCTCACGTCGAAAAGGTAACACAACTATTATTATGCCTGAATAGAGGATCTAGAAATATCCCTCTGCACATATGAAACTTTTGAATTATTTCAGAATTTTATTAAAGATAACAGTCATGTTCTTAACTGTAGCATTTTTATGAATACAGACAAGAATATAATAATTATATCTATACAAATGTTTCTAGGTTCCCTAATCACATCTGTTTGGCTGTTATGTATAATACAACACTACTTTAAATACCTTATATGGCATTGAACCTATGGTAACGTTTTTAAAAAGTACAAAATCTTTTTTATAGATATATTAAGTTTGTGATGAAGCCACGGTTAATTTTTATACTCCATAAAACACAACGTGGTTTAACATAGTAAAATCTAAATTTTTTTTGTAGTTTTTTCAACAGTTCACAACAATTTTATTTATATGTAGTAGTATTTTAAAACTGTACTTGGACGTATTCTTGTCTTTACTTACCAGTTTAGAAAATCTGGAAAATGTTTGGTATATACTTGATACTGTATAATGCATTTAATTTGCACCAACAAAACCAATTCTTATTTTTGTTTCGCTCATACCTTGCAAAGTTCATAGGATATGTTTCATGTTTTGCAGGTGTAATCTTTGGCATGAAAATACAGTTATATCTTGAACAGATCACTTCCACATACACAAATGATATACCATAACACAAAATATTCTGGTGAAATCCTATCTGAAATGATCTAATTTTTATGTCATGTTTCTCAGTATAAATCATACACACCAATACAGAACAGTATCTCGTATCTAAAAAATATTTTTTGGTTCCTTACGTATATCATTACAGTATTCATTTATGAAACCTCTCATTTTCTAAAAATGCAGGTTTTATTCCATATACTTTTGACACTTTGACGTTTTCAATCTGTAATAGTGCTCAACTAGACCCAATATTTAAAATTGCTTGTTGTAGGCTTTTTACACCCCTATTCTGCATATCACAATATTAGTTGCTGTTATAATCAGTCACATTTATTCATGCTGTGAGAGAAAAACAGCACAGTTCAACATTGATGAAATAATTAACACTTAATTCCAAGAACCATTCCTACTATATTATGATACAAATTTAAGAGATTTATGAATGTGTTAGAATTGTAAAGTTTTCCGTTTAATGAAAACATTAGGAAATGTGACTTCAAATGGTTGCTACAGAATATTACAAGTTTTAATTTAACGCACACTTTTGCCCAATTCATGCACTATAGAACCTCATTATTTTGGTTTAGTAGATTAATAATTAGATATCAGATTAGCATTAAGTTTTATTTTCTGAGTCATAGAGCATCCAAGAATAGAAATGATAATTAATTTAACACTTCAAAATATACTCATGTGCATGAAAATAACTGTAACTGATGCAAAATGGGAGAAAACATGGTCTTTGTAAAAGCAGTGTTTGTTCTTTAGTTATGAATGTTTAAATCAAATCTGGATTTTATGTATATGCTATTATTATTAAATTTAAATGAAATACATGTATATGCTTAGAGCAAATATTCACTTATTTTTAATGTGTCAAACAATTTATGGATATTAAGAGTTCTGCAGAAAATTCAACTCTTTGAAACCATCCATGCAAATGGGAAACAAAGAAATTTCAGCAAGTACTTCTGTAATGACAGGAAATAATAATAGGCATTATCTAACTATTAAGTAACGATAAGACTTATTCTAGAATTAAAATTATTTAATTTCCTGAATGCTTTAATATAAGTCTGGCTACACTCTTCTGTGTGAAAGACAAACTTTGCCTGACACACAAACTTTTAAGCCTCCTTATTTTGCAATAAATAGTTAAAAATTAAAAAATGGGCTGTAACTTTAGCACTCATTTTTCATAATTATTATAAGACCAGTATATTCATCTTTTTGATTAGCAGCAAGTTCACTCCTATTTCTTTGTTTTTGAATGTTGAAAAATTAAAATATCTAATTATTGGTAGCTCTTTTGATATTGGAATGTGTGAAAGTTTAATTTGTATACAGCTTTACATACTGAAACTTAACAAATATGCAAGTACTCTTATTAACCAGCGAAAAAAAAAAAAGTGTCCACATTTTTAAGTGACTATAGTGTTTTTTAATCTTAATCAATGAAAATCAATTGATATCATGGATGATGAAATAAAGAATGAAAATATATTTTATTTAAGAAGAAATTGGGATAATGTATTAGTCAATGTCTTGTAAGAAACACTACTTATATTATGCTTCATAGATATGACTAATTCCTAATATGTGGAGTAATTTTCAGTAAAAAATAATTCAACAATGGATAATTTTTTCCCCACACTTTATTCATCTTTTATTTCTGAAAATAAAGACATATCAGATAAAATTCCTTGACTAGAGCATAAATATTATTATTGAACCATATTACTAAAAAATTTATGAGTTTCAGTTTCAGAAAATTCTCCTGGCAGAGCTTGCTCTTGACTTTTAAATACATACCAGATTCCTGCCAATCGTTTACTGAAAAATAAAGAAGACTAAATTCAATTGTGAAACAGCCAAGATCACTGAAAACAATGCACTATTCATTTTGCAAACATAAGCCTGAAATATTAAAAATGATCAGATATGAGATTATTTATGAACAGAAAAATTTGCAGTACTTGCATACTATCCCATTGGCCATGAAAATTGGTGCAGAACCACTAATCATTCCTGAGGAAATCCTTCACAGTCAATGGGATGAAGTGTTAAGTACAAATTCTCTTATTCCTCTTTAAAAATAAGAGAAAATTTTGGCATGTAGGTCCCCGAGAATGCATTGTTAACATAAAATGAACTATTCTCTATTATCCACAATTGGGGGTATCACCCTGGCCAAAAGGGTTCATTGTTGCCTACTTTAACAATTTTCTCTTATACTACCAAGTTACATACAAACATAAGCATTTTTATTTGTTTATTGGCCATATAACATCATTACAAAATAAAGCAAACTAAAAAAAAAAAAAAAAGTGTTTTTATAGAAACTGTATGGCAACAGATGAATTGCAAAATATTTGTCCATTATACTTTATATTTTTCAAGCATCACCAAAGGAATGGAATGCTGTCCTGAAAAACATTTCTTAATTTAAATTTCTTTAAATATATCAATCACTTAAAAATATATGCTTGTATATCAATTTCCGGAATTCAGTTATATTAACTGGCGTATTTAAACTTTGATTTTTAATCCTCTAAGCATAGTAGCATACTAAAACACCACAGCTCATATCAGTTTGCAAAATATGTGAAGGACAAATTATTTTCCATTTAGTGCTAGTAGCAAATATTTTAGCTAAAACCTCACACCATGTATGAATTAAAATTTGATACTCTTGCCCACATGATTTATTTTGTGGATCATAAAATTCAAAAACCATATCTGGAATATTTACTATTATTAATATCCAATGACAATTTAAATTTGCAGGGATAAAAAATAATTTCGCTGATTTCAATCTTGTTAGTAATGGATCTTTAATACAAAAATTTGGTTTAGGAATTTGTAAATTAGACTTAACAAAGGCAAAATCTTCATAACTGTTTAATATTTTAAATAAAAAAGCATCAATTATAGTATTATAGAGCCATCCTTTTCGAAAACATGAAGATACAGATTTAAACAAGTATTCTTCTTCATTACTTATAAAAGGATCTATAGATTTTAACATATATGGTGTAATTTCAATATCATGTATTTTTAAACATGATTTGGTCAAATCTTTATTCATTCTAACACTTACTGAAAAGTTTTGCTCTGCTGAAGATAAATTTATCTTTTCCTGTGTACACGGTGGAACATTCTCGGTTAAAATATTATAAATATATTTTCTAAATTGAAGGGTATCTAAAGGAAGATTTAAGGCTAATTTATTTACATGTTGAAATGCATAATAACAGATGAAGACCCCACAACTGCTTTCATCATTTTGTAAAGCATGCGGTAGACACTGAATATCCCATGAACCGTTAATTTGTAACTCACTGTTAATCACATTAGACCATTTATTAGTTAAGTTTATGTATTTTGGATTGCATGAATTTATTAACGAGTCATATAAATAAAAGGTATTTTTCTTTAAATCTGCTATGATCAGAACCCAATGAGAATCAATGCAAGCAGAAATCAATAAATATTTGAAAGATTTCAAAGAAACAGGAAAAACATTTCCAAGTGATAATGCATCAGATAAGATAAGCTGGGTAATCGAGGAATCAGCAAAAGTATATTGATCATCACTTTCTAAAATTTTGTATAAAAATGCATTTATGATTACATCAAATAACCACGCCTTAACAAAATCTGTACAAACCGATTTTATAAAAAATTCTTCACTTTTACTGATATAAGAATCTAAAGACTTTAAAGCAATACGATTGATACTATAGCAGCCAATTTGTAAAATTCTTTCAGAAATATCTTCGCTAGATTTTAATGGAAGGGAAAATGATTTATTTTGATCAACACTGGTTAAATCACATAGATATTTATCACTGTCATTTAAATCAAATGCTACAGCTTTAAATTTAATTTTCTTTTCCACACATTCATTTATTTCTGGGTCATCTACATTATCATTAAAATCTTGATTCTTATTCTGCTGACATTTCTGTAATTTTCTCTTTTTAGAAGTTTTAAACAATTGTGGGTTAAGTTTTTGATTTGGTGAAACTGGACATGATGCACTTGAAACTGCTCTTGAATTTTCATTCGAGTTTAAAATTCCTCTACATTCTGAAACTAATGAATTTAATGTTGTATGAACACACTTTAACATGACATTTTGGACTTTTGGTTGTCTTATTAATTGCAGTAATTCTTCTACAAGCTTTTCACATGCATTTACTCTCTGTTCAATACTTTGTGGATTGTAATGATTAACAGAATACACATTTATTGATTTCATACTTTCATTGCATTTCTGATTCGATTCAAGATTAATCCCCAAGGGATTAAACACCCAATCATTTTGTTTATTAAGGAATGAATGCACTTTATGTATATGTTTGCACAGCAATTTATCTAAGCAATTGCAGTGATACAAGTGACTACACAATGAGACACATGATACTTTAGGGCATCTATAAAAGCAAAAATCCTGACACGGACAAATTTCAAAAAGACGCTGCACAGTATATATTTTATTTTTTGTCTGAGAACAAACAGTCCAAGAAGTATCAGAGCATTTATTTACATCACTGTCCCTAATTTTTAGTCCTCTCTGATGCCTACTTAAACAAGAAATGGAATTTCTGGGAGATACATTAGTGTATAATTTAAATATTTATCTTTCTCAATTGTCAGAAGTGTAGAAATTAAAATATCTAATCGTCTATTATGACTCCGCTTAAAATAAACAGTTTTCAACTGATTGTGAAAAGATTCACAGTACATGTTAGTATCAGTAAATGCATGTGGAAAGTTCTGATAACACAAAGCCCATTCCTCTAATCTATTTTTATAATTTTCAGAAAAATATTCAATAAAATCTCTACTTTTCCTAGAATAGTCATTCAAAAACTTACTTATTTGATCATGAAAAGTGATCTGGTTTCTTTCATGTAATATATTTGTTAATTCTCCTAGCATTTTTTGTCGCACTTCCTTATCTACCACTTTAGAATTTAGTTGCCGGAACCAACTTTGGCGTATGTGACACGAACATAAAAGATGCTTAACATCTTGACCAAAAACCTTTGAAAATGCAGGATATGTAACTTTGTCATCATCTGTCATTACACAGTTTACATATAAATTTGGTACACGACACTTTAAACTATTAAATAAACAATAAAGAGTGTCAGCATCTAGAAAATTAGTAATAAAATGAGCAACTGGATAGCCACAACCAAATTCATCAGGTACTATAAGATTAAGAAGGTAAAAATCATACTGGTTAGTCTTATGTGTAGATTCGATACATAAAATCTCTGTACAACCTTTTATCATTTCTTTCTGTTCACGCGTCTGAAGACCAAGAACAAACGATACTTTATGATTTGGAAGATTATCTAGATCAGTTGGACCGTACAAAGTTGAATTATTCTGAGGCTTATATAATAACACAGGATTGTATGCTTCACATTTTAAAGTTTCAATGATTGAATTAACAGAAACTGCATCACTACTTGGATGCAATGAATTGTTTAAATATCTAGAATAAGCAGAAATAGTTTTACGGGAGACAAAGCTTTCCTTTACATGGAAATTATTTCTATTCTCGCGATTTCCTGATCCATCTTGTAAGATATCCCTTATTTTTTGTGGAGGCACAGACAAACGTAAATTTGCTTTTATCAAACACCGCGTACTTTGTTTCAATGGCTGATATGTACAATTTTCAAACTTTTGCTCATGATTATGTTTAGGAAAGTAAAAAACAGAGATTTTATTCATTTCTTCACAAGCCCATATTCTGACCGGACAACATACACTTTTTGAAACTGTACCTTTTTCATTTTTCCAACTAGTTTTTTTTTTCAAAATCAGAATAACCTTGCGTGGTAAACTGACAACAATAATAATGATAAGTTTTAGAATTTTTCGTTACTTTAGAAAACTTTCTGAATGAAGTAAATGCCGAGGTTCCTTCCAGTTCTAGCCAATCTTGAAAATAACTCATTGTTTCAAATGAATATTCTTTTATGTTATTTAAATTATGTTCATCTGCTAAATGCTTATTAAAATTTAAAACATATGTAAAAGACTTATGGCAATCAGGTATGAAGCATACATACAATTTATTAACTTCTGTACAAAATTTCTTATGTTTAAAAAATGATAATTTGCAAGGATAACATTTATTACAATTTAGACATTTCCGAGGGTAAACAGATGAAAAATTTTGTTTTAAATCAGGTACTTGTTTATTTGAACATTTTTTTTTTTTTTTTGTGGTTATAAAATGAATTCTTCGATTTATAAGTTTTCAAGCATATTTCACATTTACGAAGATAAGCCATTTCTATTTTATCACTAATACATTCTTTGGTTTCTAGTTTTTTAGCACTCAATACATTATCAATGTTTATAAGAATATTACTCTTATAAACATTGAAAGTTAGTTAAAAAAGGAGAAGTTATTGAAAGTTTAAAATTTTCAGTTTCAAGTTTTTCTTTGCAATTTTTTTTATGATTATTAAAAGAATTTTTAGTTTTATAGTTTTTTTTTACAAATATCACATTTTCTAGGATAAAGCGATGGTGCATTACAGTCAATTTCGGACCCCCCTCCAGTCAGAATAGGACACATAGACTTATTTTTCCTCACTTGACAATTAATTTCACTGCTTTCTACATGATCTTTTACTAAACAAAATTTATTAAAGTGAAAGAAACTTAGGCCTGAACTACAAGAAGTGCTTTTTCTGGTCATAGAAATGTTCTTTTGCTGCAAACATAACTAGAGGAAAAGTCAGAGTAAAAATCATCTTTTGTTGTACACAATTTAGGTTGTGAAATATCAAAATTTGTTGAATCATTTTTTAAACTCCCTTTGCCACTAACAGAAGCACAATACAATGGATAACAATCACTGAAAGAAACAGCACTTGCCTGCTGTACACTACAACCAGCAGCAGTGACTGCATTCTTTAGTGATGATCCCATGTAGGCCATTACACTTCTTAGGCGCAAAACAGCTGAAGCAACATTCTTCAGATGCAAACTGCCACTAACAGTCAAATCCCTCCTTGGACACAAACCATCACCAAAAGCACTAATTGGTTTCTTCTGAAAATTAGCAATTGAAACAGTAGTGTTCGTAGAAGAATTAACAGTGGAACTAGCACTGCTCCTCAGAAAACGGCCAGAACCATGGACTGCAACACACATGGAGGAGTCAACATCAGCAAGGATATCATTTCTATTCTTCCATTCTGGGAGTGACGTTATTCCTTGAATGCAAACCAGAAGCAGCATTCTTCGGATGACAGCCAGTATCACGGACACCAACAAGTCTAGAATGACAGCCAACACCGGGAATGACAACATTCTCAGGACTTAGGCCTGGGGTAGCAACGTTCCTTGGACGCAAATCAGAACCAGAACGAGGGACGGCAGCATTCCTTGGACGTGAACTAAAACCATTGACATACTTAAAATGAGAGCCAACACTACATATGGCAACATTTCTAGGATGACATCTAGGTTTAGTCCCATTCCTTACATGCAAACCAGAACCATTTCTATGGACAGAAGCGTTCCTTGGGCGAGATCCACCACCATGGCCAGCAATGCAGAGACCGAGAGCTAGCATCTGGGTTGGCAACGTTTTTCGGATGTGAGCCAGGGGTGGTATCATTTTGCAGATGCAAACTAAAACCATCTGTGTGGTTAACAGCATTCTTCGAATGAGAGTCACCACCATGGACAACACATTTAAAATGAGATCCAGCACCAGAAATAGCAACCCTCTTCAGCCGAGAGCTAGAAGCAACTTTAGCAGCATTTCTCAAATCAGAATTAGCCTTCTTAGTAGCATCTACAGCACAACCATGCTTTAAAACAGTTGAATAGAGAGGATAAGAAGGGCTTGCAGAAACAAAAGAATCACTCAGAGGTGGAAAATCTAATGTAGTAAATGAAACACAAGGCAATACAAAAGGGCTTACCTTTGTAGAAACTGGCTTTGAAGTCAAAACAATCTTGATATTATCCAGGAAAACTGCCGCAAGTTTCTTGTTCCCCAGACGGTTTAGATGTAATCCATCCCTAGCCAATAACTGAGCTCCAAAATGATTAGACGACCTGCAAATAAAAAACGCTTCTCGATTTTGGCAGTACTTTTCAAGTTGAGAATTAATTTCTACAATCTTTCTATTAATTACCTGTAAACGGTTCAAAGCTGCTATTCGCTGATTTAAAGTTGTGAAAAAATCTTCACCACGTGGTAGGATATCTGAAATGATAACATTGATATTCGGGTTCAAACGTTTAATATCCTTAAAGAGGCAATCGTACTTTTTAAGAATATCTTCAACACTGTCATTCGAATTGTTGGTACCAACATGTACCAAAATCAAATGGTATCGATTGTCCAAAAAGGATATCTTACGTCTTAACCTTTCTATCGTTGCACCAGGAAAAGAATGTAAATCTACTTCATAATTCAGAAGATTCGCCGGTAAATATTCATCCAAATATTTAACCATTGAATCTCCAATTATAAGTAATTTCATCTTTTTTGGTTGCATATCGGCAAAACAAACAACTACAAATCGAAACACAGATCAATAATTATATATGCTGTAAATAAAATGCAACTATAAATTAAATGAAAATCAAACACTAATCATAAATATAACAAAATACAAATAATTATTAATAGAAAAAAAGAAGATAAATAGCTGAAGGAAAGCGAGAAAAATGGCGCAAAAATACACACCTCACACTCGCTAATTAACACGTGAACTAAATTAGCGCCAATTCTTGACCTCGCGGAAAAATTTACGGGATAAAAATAACGCTAAATGCTCGCCAAGCTTTGTTGCCAACGGAGATATCAAAGGTACATATCCGGTGATGACGTAGAACATACTTCCGGGTTCCGATTTGCGGAAACTCTAGATATTCTTTGCCCAAGGGCAGAAAGACTTCGCGGATGCAAAACAAGACATCGGCAAAGTTGTTATCAAGTGTTTCATCTGCTGTTTGATAACGTGAGTGTTATGTAAAGTCATTAATCGTAGGAAGTTAGTTATTTAAAGAAGAAAAAATCATGGTTAATTTAGGTGATATATTTCCTGATTTTGCAGCAGAGACAACTGAGGGTACAATTAAATTTCATGATTGGATTAATAATACGTAAGTTTCTTCTACGTGACAGCATTACATATATTTTAATATATTGATTGAATCCAATCATGCATGTACAGTGTCTATTTATACTTTTCTTAAAGTTACTTAAATTAAATGATAATATTAATTCGCATTTTAATCCTGTGGGTATTCATATTTGTATATATTTTATTAGAATAATTGAATATAAATTCAGTAGAAAGAGTATGATACGTATAAATCCAAAATAATGTCGATAAAAATAGTCGGGAACGTTCTGTTCCATTAAATAAAAAATCTAAATACATGGGCATAGCTTCGCGGAATTTGAGGGTTTGCCCAGTTGTTGAAACTAATATTCTTGAAAAGGAACTTTTTACGTAATAAAATACCTGATTGAAATTTAAACCTATACTGAAGAAGTTTTTTAAACTGAAATAAATTTATTAAACTTGATTAATTAAAAGTTTTGTTTTTTAAAATTTTATTTAATGCTTTGTAATATATAAAATTATTTGCTTCACATGCAAGTTTTTCAATTATATATACATCCTATGAGCTAATACCCTGATATTCATAATATGAAAGGAAGGTTATTAACAGTACTCATAATACACAGGGACAGATGGGGCTCTAAAGAATTCACGAAATTTCAAAGCCAGTGGGGAATAATGAGTACACCTTGTTAGTAGATGTCTATCATTTAAAAATAGTTAAAACTTTAACTATGATTGCAGGATTCATTCAAAAAAAAAAATAATAGTAATTGGGAGGGAGAAAGATTTAATGACATCCCAGATGGGCATAGCCAGGATCTGAAATGGGAATATTGAAACATCTGTAGATGAAAACGAAACTAAGATATGACTCAAACTTGTGTATCAATGGTCAAATGGATAAGATTTCTGAGCATTAGCAATTTAGTTTAAGAGGTAAATTGGTTGGCAACAGAAATGTTTTTGTAGTTTTTCTCATGTGTAATTTGATTGCGAGACTGTTTTCCTAGGAAACTTTTTCTCTAAGCCATGCAGTCTGTCCTTTTTGGGGGATAGCCCTCACATGCCTTGCCAGAATCAAATGAGCAAGCAAATAAGTAAAGAACTGGAATATATGAATTTAAGCAGGTTGTTGAAAGGTTGAAGGGGGACTTTTTTTTTTTTAATGTATATTCTAACAACATTTCTTCTATCTAACAAAATTTCGATGTATAATCAACATACTATTCAAGTCTCTGTCATTGCTGAGTGTAACAAAGTTTTTACTCTGCACCAAATTACTCTGAAAACAGTCTCGCAATCAAATTACACATGAGAAAAACTACAAAAACATTTCTTTTGCCAACCAATTCACCTCTTAGACCAGTGTTTCTTAACCTTTTTGGCACAACGAACCACTTTAAAAATTTTAAATATGTCATGGACCCCTCTGTGAAAAAAAATTGCTTAAGCATCATTTATTACAAAATATATTCTGTTTTATTATTTAATTATTTTACAATTTTTATTTCAATATTATAAAAAAATTTGAAGAAATTAAAATTTTTAACGTGAAGGCTGTTGCTACTTTTCTTTGATTAACAGATTGAATTGAGGGATGGGTTTCGACAAAGCAACGCGCATATCATGTTCGATATTCAGTCTATTTCGATGTTTTGTTTTTATTGTGACTAGTGCGGAAAATCCCGCTTCACAAAGATATACTGTAGCAAACAGAATAATGGCTGCCATAGCTCGTTTTACGAGCAATGGGTAGGCTTCTCTTAAAGAAGACCAAAACTCTCCAAGAGTTTTTGAATCGAAATCCATTTTTAACAAGGACTTTGTTTTCAAATCAATTAGCTCAGCTTTGGCAAGGTTCATGTCATTGATACAGTCAATATCACAAAGAAAAGGATTACGAATCCACAACTCATCTTTTATATTTATTCCATCCGAATTGAAATATTTTTCAAATGAAACCTGAAGTACTTCCAGATGTTCACAGAATTTATTTTTCAAGTTATTCAATAACAAACTATCTTTCTGAGATCCATTTTAAAAAAGCACTTCGTCCAACATTTGAAAGTTTGCATATATCCCATTTTGAATTCTAATTTTCCAAAGTGACATTTTCAATAAAAATGCCTGTAGTTTCTCAATGGCATCCATAATTGTTGTATCAGGCCCTTGAATTGAAAGACATGTATCGTTCATGTGGTTAAAAATGTCTGCCAGGTAAGCCAATTTACATATAAAATCTTTTTTCTTGAAATATTTGAAGAGTGAGTTACCGTTTTCTTCTAAAAAAAATGATACTTGTGTCTTCAAACTGAAAATTCGTTTCAAAACCTGCCCTCGTGACAGCCAGCGCACTTCCGTGTGGTACAGAAGTACCTCATGTTCTGCGTTGATTTCTTGACACAGTGTTTTAAAAAGACGATGATTAAGAGCTCTAATAAAATTCACAGTTTTAATAACTATTGACAATACTTCTTTTAAACTGGTAGGAATAGTTTTTGTAGCCAGTGTGTGTCTATGTAAAAAACAATATGTAACAATAACATTAGGAGCCTCTTTTTTTACCAAATGGGCAAAACCAGATTTATTGCCAAGCATCGCAGGTGCTCCATCCGTACAAAGTGAATGAAGTTTTTGTTTCCAGTCGAAGTCATGTTTGGAAAAGAAAAAAACATTTAAAAATCGCTAAAATATCAACTGCATTTGTGGTTTGCAAAAGAGGCTCACAAAATAAGAATTCTTCTTTGATAGTATCAGCAGACACGTAATGAACAAAAACAAGAAGTTGACTACAATTAGAGATGTCTGTAGTTTCATCCAGTTGCATACTAAAGGGAAATTGCGATGCTTTCAATGTATCGATGATCTGTTTCAAGATATTGCAAGAAATTTCAACTATTCTTGAATGTATCACATCCTTGGACAATGGAATAGCCTCAAATTTTTTTCTCTGTTCCAGTCCACAAACTAATTTAACCATTTCCAGCGCACATGGCTTAATTAATGTCTCTCCAATAGTATGCGGTTTCTTACTTTTGGCAATACGATATGCAACTCTGAAAGATGCCTCAATCAAAGGTTTTTGTGAAATACCAAATCCAAGTTTGGTTTATGTTCCAGATTTCGGAAACTGGGCTTTCTTCTTTGTAAAAAATTCTAGATCTTTAGATGCATTTTCAGGATGAAGAGATTTGAGATGCTCTATCAATTTTGCCGGTTTCATACTGGCTTTTGCCAAAACTTTTCCACACAGAAAGCATTGTGGCTTTTCAACACCGTCAGATTCCTTCATGCAGCAGAATCCATATTTTACATATTTTTCATCATATTTCCTTTTTTTGGACATTTAGGGTTACAAAAAAATCAAAAAAAAAAAAAAAAACCCACTTGAAAAAAAATACTTTAATTTCAACTTACGAAAAAGTAAAACAAATATGTAGTTTTAAAAATTTGCAAGAACTTTGTGGAACTGATTTTAACGTCACTTTATTTCCAAGTGAAGTAAAATTCAAATGCTACTTTGTGTTTCTAAAAATTTCAAATTTTATATTGTTTGCGAATGTTCTTTTCCTTGTATTGTGGAGGTCTCTATTATTGGGAAATGGCAGACAGACGGCTTACAGAGGTTGCCCGCGACAAAAAAAGTTTTTTTTTTAAATATTGGTGCAAACATTTTAAAAATTAGGAGCAGTCGGCGGACCCCCAAAATATGAACCACAGGTTAAGAAACACTGTTTTAAACTGTACTATTTGAAGTAGTACATGGTTGAGACAAAAATATAACAATATGTGTCATTTGGGGGAAAAAAAGATATTTCTTCTTGGTATTTTTCCATTATACCCGTGCAATTTCACAAATATCTTAAAGAAATAGCGTGTTTGAGGGAAAAAATCATAAATAATCGATAAACAGATAAACATCGCAACTAATTATTGTATGGCTGTAATATCTATAATAATAATCCATAAACATTGTAACTCATTATTTTGTGGCGGCAATCTTTTTTTTTTTTTTTTAGTTTGCTTTTGAAGTTCCATGTTGTTCTGATGCTTCTTTTCAATATCCCAAATAACAAAGCAAATCCTATAGCAGATTTTAAATGATGTGGAATTATCCCTTTAGAACAAAAATGTTCCAATCTGCGTAGTATGATTTTATCTATCAAAGAAAGTAAGGTAAGGTGGCAAAGTCACAAGTGCAAGAAATAAATAGAATCGGAAAGGGTAGTTGGGTCGAGAACTTTCCTCTCCCCTTCACAACAGCCATAAGATTTATTTATTTATGGTTGATGGAATTGACATCCATTAAACTTTGTGAAAAAGAACTTCTAGTATTGCACACTACTGTCATCAATGGGAACAATTATCTTAGAGAATTTTGTACTGAAGATTGTTTGGGCCAGGATTGGAGAAAGATAGGAGGACCAGGCTAAATCGTCGAAATAGACAAAAGTCTATTCACCAAGAGGAAAAATAATGCTGGGCATATTTTCCTGCCACAGTGGGTTTCTGGTAGAATTTTTTGCGATACAAAGGATGCATTCCTTGTTGCAGTTCTGAATAGCAGAGTATCTGCTGAAATGCATCGAAGGAAATATAAATGAAGGCTCCATCATCTACTCCAGTTGTTAGAGAGCTTACAAATCTGACAAATTCAAAAGAGCAGGCTTTTTTCATTTCAAAGTGAATCAGAAGTTCAACTTCGAGGATCCAGAAACTGGTGTTCATACGAACGCAGTAGAGCACCTATAGCAGTATGCCAAAAAAAGGAACAAGCAACATCACAGTACCGCCAGACAACATTTGGCAGAATTCATGTGGTGAAAAAACCAGAAACTGGACAGAAAAGATTCGTTCGACTCGATCATCGAAGTGATTGTTAAGCAGTTTCTGCCAGAAATAAACATTACCATTTAAGTTTTGCCAATAAATTATACTTATTTAGTTTATGAAATGTAAATAAAATGTCTGCATTAGTAGTTTCTAATGACAGTAATTACAATTTTTTTCTTTCCCATTACGACAATTATCGTACGGGGATATAATGGAAAAGTACTCACATATTTTTTTAAAGTGTGCAGTAAATGATAGAGTTAAATGGACAAAAAAGTAAGATTCTTCATAAAGGTATATTTACGGGTACCCCTTGGAGAAAATTGACAAGTTTTGGCAGTACATGGATACTGAGTTTGTGGAATTCTTTCACTTGTTATTTTGGCTTGTGTAGCGGCACTACACAAAGCCAAAATAACAAGCCAAAGAACTGCACAAACTTGGTATCCATGTACACATTGACTTATTTTCACCTTATCGACTTATTTAATTCTGCAATAAAAAATCGCAGGATTGCACAAACTTGGCATTGCGCTCTCCCTTTGTCCATGCACACACCAAACTATATTCACTTAAAAAGTCAAAGGAGCAGCCAACAAAAAAATGTATAATCTCAATAAACTACATTTTAAATCAAACAAAGAAATAACATAAAAAAGGAAACTACACAAAGGAAACACATCTTTGCACTACACAAAGGAAATATCCACTTACCTTATTTATGAATTAACACATCTTCAATCAAACAAAATTTCTTAACACCATCCAAAAACTTCCTAAAATTATCTGAACTAGGATCTGTATACTGGTGTCGCCACATAAATTCACAAAAATAAGAGTAAAAAATATCCTCCGTAGGGCCGATATCTTTCCACCATACTCATTTCCTTCCTACAAACAGGACACTTAATAATGGCTACTAAGTAAAATTTCATTTACACACCAGTCAGTTAATGCTTTTTTCCCTTTCGTTGTAAATCGTACAAAACTTCAAATTAATCTTACCACGTTCAGCCATTTTCCTGTGTAAACAACAGAATAACAACATACTTATTGAAAATTCGACGCACACTTTCCATATCTTTTCCCATGATTCAAATTGATCGCAATCATGCAACTAGTTACATCATAATAGGGTTTCCATAACATTCAACTACTCAGGTTACCATAAATAAACCACCACTTTGCGATAAATGAAACAACTTTGCAATAATACAAGGGGTACCCTTCTCTCTACTCTAACCAGATTCTTCCCCCTATATTTGTGTAGGTTATTACAGTTCTATAATTTACTTGATTTTTTAGAACAGACAGATAATTGGTTTAAATAGTTTTTTATATATATATATATCTTCATCAGCAAAGAAAAGTGTACGTGCAAACTAGAAAACACCTACTGAAGCAAAAATTTGATTAAATATCAATTTACAATTAAAAACAACTAGAATATGAAAGGAGAACATGGCTGTTAAGGAATTCTCAAGTTCATCTTTAGTTAATTATTATACCATGTAGTGTAGCGTAAGATGTACACTGAAGAGCCATTACATTATGACCACATGATTAGTAACATGTAGGACCACCTTTTGCCCTAAAAACTGCCAGCACCTGGTGTAGCATTGATTCCACAAGGTGCTGTCAGGTACTCTGAGGTATCTGGTACCAAGTGCTCACCAACTAGTCCTGCAATTCCCAGACATTGCGAGAGCACGAATTTGGTTTTCCATGTGAGACTGCAAATGCTTGTGAATTTGGAAGCCAAGACATGACTTGTCACTGGAATGTTCCTTGAACCACTCCCTGACAATTCGACCCATATGACATAGTACATTATCCTGTTGGTAAACACCATCCTTTGCTGAAAATACTGTTGTCATGAATGGGTGAACCTAGTTTGCAACAATGTTCACGTAGTGCCCAGACATCAGGGATTGTTTTATGGGGATTTTGAGTTCTAATGTTCTCTATGGAAACATTGCCCACACCATAATACAACTGCCACCGGCATGTCTCCGTCCAGCTGTGCATCTGGGAGCCAGGCTTTCGTTAGGAAATCCATGTCTATGTGATGGACCCGAAAACATCATTTGTCGGACCATGCAACTTTCTTCCATTCTTCTAATGTCCAATTCCGATGTTTCTTGGCCCATTGCAGAGACAGCTGGCGACGAGGAGCTATAAGTGCAGGGACATGCTTTGGCCTCTGGATGCGTAGGTTCATACGCAGCTTTGTACGCTGCACAGTGGGTTGAGAAACACTGTTTGGTTCGCCACTGTTTTATCTGATGGTGATTCCGACTGCTGTAGCTCTTCGGTCATGGCGCACAATGCATAGCAATTTCCGCTCTACTCTGGAATCAGTGCACCGTCAACGACACAATGCTAGGACCCTTGTCAGTACAGAGACATGCTTCAGCCTCCCTCTGCATAGGCCCATATGCAGCAATGCACAGTGTGTTGAGAAATACTGTCTGGCTCACCAATGTTGTAGCTGTTCGGTCATGGCGAACAATGCATAGCAATTTGCGCTTTTTTCTAGAATCAGTGCACTGTCGACAAGACACTGCTGGCCTGTGACTTCTCGTTTCGCCATCCATACACCACTTTCAACATGTGCTCACAACAACTACATGTGAACAGCCCACTAAACGGACCATTTCTGATATTAATGTTCCCAGTTGCTGAGCCATGATGATTTTACCTTTATCGAAATCTGATAAATCAGCTCTTTCTCATTATGTCGCTAATCGTGCTAATTTCAAAAGACAATATATAGCTGCTTCATATACTCCAACATCAGCTGCGCACGCGCAGTGCTTTTGTTCCTGGGCGAGCCCATTGTAGATGGAGCATGGTCATAATGTAATGGCTCTTCGGTGTTATCTGACAGTGTTATTCCTAAGGAATTTTTTTTGTACTGATTTCGGCGTTTTGATTGTAATGATTGTACATCAGATTGTTCTGTCATAGTAGTTGCCATATGCCAAATATTAACTAATGAAAATCTTTGAATTTATATACCATTCTGTGACAGTTTTAACTTGAATCGGAAGCCAAATAATGTAAAAATGAAATTTAGTTCCAAAATGTCAGGATTTTTAGCTTTTGATCTTTCAAATTTGAAGTTTTTGCCAGTGTCTGAAATAAAACTTTTCCTAGCAGCTGAGTTTAGGCAACATAAAATACATAGACAATGCTTGGGTTGCATATAATATGAGAAAAACTTCAATTTAAAAATATTTAAAAACTAAAAACAGATATCTTGTCACAAAATTTCATTTTTATGTTATTTGGTGTATGAAGTTAAAATTGCAATTGTAGTGATTCTAGAAAGATTTTTACTGATGTATTGATGAATGGGCCATTTTACTGATTTTAGTACAATTGTACCAGCAAGAATAACACTGATGTCCACATTCGATTGTGTCCCTACCTGGATACAACACACTTGTTTAATGATCGAGGTTCTCCCAAAGTTCTAGCATTGCATGCTGATGACAGTGCAATTCTATCACAAAACACATCTCAAGGCTCAGTCATACAGGCATTACAAACTCGCATCCATGCACAGGAGTCCTGGCTACTTGCCTGGAAAATAAAAATTAATGTGGAAAATTCTGATGCTGTCTTATTTACCAGGAAAAGAACCTTCATGTGTAAATGTATATTTGGTGGTCGTGTGTGCTTAATGCATGGTATAATTAAAGAAAATAAGAGTAGACAATCTCCTATAACAAAAGAATATATTAAATACTAAATTACAATTTAAATTACATTGCAGAGATCAACACAGAGCTCGGAACACAGTTCGTGCTAGCGTCGCGTACACTTGTCCGCCGAGAAGTCTGAGTGAGTAAAGATGTCGCTTTGCTGCTCCGATTAAGAACTGGATTTTACACGTGGCGCCATCTCATGAATAGAAGTTGAAGTATCTGTCGGAACGCCACAGTACTCCCCCCCAAGTACCATCGGTACGTTATAAGTACTTTGGGTTAAATTTAACCTTTCTTCCAGATCTGGTAGTTGTAGGTTGCTCTTTAACGGGATGTAAGCTTTCTTCCGGGAGTGATGTTGATGAGGAAGTTGTTGGATCTTGCATTAGAAATGCTGGTTTGAGACGATCGATTCCAATCACTGATTGTTTGCCATTGCAGATGATGGTGAAATGTTTCGGTGTTCGTTTGACAACTTTGAATGGACCATCATATGAAGGTGTTAAAGTTGGCTTAATTGCATCGTTGCGCACGAATACGTGCGAAGATGTCTCAAGCGCAGGATGTACAAAATAGCTTGGCTGGTTATGCGAAGATGCTGGGGTTGGCGAGATATTGCTCATGGTCTCACGTAAACGTTGAAGGAATGTTGGAGGGTCGATAACTGGAGTAGATTCTGGGTGAAAGAATTCACCTGGCAGACGGAGGGTTGCACCATATAACATTTCAGCACAAGTGCTACCAATGTCTTCTTTGAATGCTGTGCGAAGACCAAGCAAGACTAGGGGTAAGGCTTCTGTCCAGTGTGTGCTACTGTGGCACTTCAGACCTTGTTTGAGAGATCGGTGAAAGCGTTCCACCATCCCATTTCCAGATGGATGGTATGGTGTTGTGCGAATATGGCGAATGCCAAGAAGAGAGGTGAGGGATGCGAACAAGTGACATTGAAATTGTCGGCCTTGGTCAGTAGTGATGGTGGTAGGCATGCCAAATCTTGAAAGCCACTGGGAGATGAATGCTCGAGCTACAGTTTCAGCGGATATATTTTCAATAGGAATGGCTTCAGGCCATCTTGTGTACCGATCAATACAAGTGAGGAGGTAAGTGTAACCATTTGAAGGAGGCAATGGGCCAACCAAGTCTAAGTGTACATGATCAAAGCGTCTTGCTGGAAGGTTAAATTGTTGAATGGGACTGTGAGTGTGATGGGATACTTTACACCGTTGACATCTAATACATGAACGAGTCCATTCTGTGATGTCTTGATTCATCGCTGGCCAGACAAATCTGTCTGCGATCAGCTTTTTGGTGGCACGGATTCCAGGATGTGCCAAATTGTGCAAGGCATTAAACACTTCACGTCTAAAATTGACAGGAATATAGGGACGTATTCTATTGTTCTCTATGTCACAGTAAATTTTAAGCGTTGGATCAATGTGCAGCGGTTGTAACTGAAGGGAGGTTTGTGGATTTGAGATTAGGTTCTCGAGTTCCTCATCATGCAATTGAGCTTTTGCAATTTCAGAGAAATCTGGGGTAGTGAGGTTGATATTGTTTACCCGAGACAAGGCATCAGCGACACAATTATCAGTACCAGAGACATATCTGATATCTGTACTAAACTGGGCGATGAAATCCAGATGTCGAAGCTGACGAGGAGAACATGAGTCAGAGTTTTTTCTAAAAGCGAAGGTTAATGGTCGATGATCGGTGAAAATGATGAAGTCGTGTCCTTCCAAGTTGTGCCGGAAGTATTTAACAGCACAGTACACAGCAAGTAGCTCTCTGTCATATGTGCTGTATTTCCTTTCTGCAGTAGTAAGTTTTCTGGAGAAGAATGTCATTGGGGAAAGTCCTTTAGTGGTATGGGCTTGAAGCACTGCTCCTATGGCTGTGTCAGATGCATCTACTATTATAGAGAGCTGATAACTAGGTGAGTGATAAGAAAGTGTGGCTGCATTTGCCAGATCGTGTTTGCATTGCACGAATGCTGCAGATGCAGATTCAGTCCAAGGGACAGCTCGTTGATCATTTTTTTTTTGCTATTCTTCAGAAACTCATGTAGGCAGGCTTGTGTTTTTGCGGCATTTGGCGGAAAGCGTCGGTAGAAATTTAACATTGCTAGAAAACGCTTCATTTCAGAGTTGGTTTTGGGCTGGGGTAGGTCGTTAATTGCTTTGACTCTTTCCGGTAAAGGTTTGACTCCATTCTGGGTAATAAGACATCCAAGAAAGGAAACTGAGGGTTGACCAAGTACACATTTGGATGGATTTAGTTTTAATCCATGATCTTTAAGGCGAGTGAAAATCTGACGCAGATGTTTAAAATGTTCTTCCGCATCTGTAGATGCAACCAGGATATCATCAAAATATGGGATGCAGAAATCGAGACCAGACAGTACTTGGTGTATGAAACGTTGAAATGTTTGGCCAGCATTGCGAAGGCCAAATGGCATATATAAGTACTCAAAGAGACCAAATGGTGTAGTCACTGCGGTCTTGGGCACATCTTCAGCATGCACTGGGATCTGATGATATGCTCTGGCAAGATCGAGGGTAGAAAATATGTTTGTTCCATGAAAAAGATGGGTACAGTCTTGGATATGTGGGACTGGATATCTGCCAGGCATTAAGTCGACGATAATCTCCACAAGGCCGCCAGTCACCATTAGACTTTTTAACCATGTGAAGTGGACTGACCCATGGACTTTTAGATGGGCGAATGGTTCCCTGTGCTAGCATGAATTCAAATTCTTTGCGAGCAGCTTTTAGCATCTCTGGAGAAAGACGACGAGGCTTGGAAAATACAGGTGGGCCATGTGTTTCAATGTAATGATACACTTCTGGCTGATGAGTATGCTGCCCTGATTTGGATGGGTTTAAAATGTCAGGGAATTCTGCTAATAACCGATGAAACCGTGTACTGCCCGATACAACACTTATGTTGTTAGGTACGTTCGATATGTGAGAAGCTTGGCCCTGTGATGTCAGCTGAGTTGTAGCATCAATTAAGCAATTATTCTTGACATCCACTAGAAGGTGGAAATGTGTCAAGAAGTCGACACCAATAATTGCTTCAGTTACATCCGCAATAATAAAAGGCCAGTTGAAAGTTCGGCGCAAGTTTAAATCAAGTGTCAATAGTTTGGTGCCGTAGGTTGCAATTTGGGTACCATTGGCTGCATACAGTACAAGTTTATTAAGTTGGTGAGCATTTGTTTTAGTTCTCGGGAGCACTGATATGTCAGCTCCAGTATCTACTAGAAAACATAACTGAGTTGAACGATCAGCCAGTACTATTCTGTCGATGTAGCGGACATTCTGTTGGCCAGCAGAAGACCGCCCATTTAGTTTCCCGCTTGTACAAAGGTGAATGGAGGGGCACACTTGCGAGCTTGCGAGCCGAAATTCATATGATAAAAATATATGCCACTTGTGGGTTCTTTGTACTGCGTTCGAGTATTAAGACAAGATGGACTCCTGCTTCGGGCACGAAATTTATTACGTGGGCCTTGATTTGATCGATTGTATCTCCGTGAAGCATGAAGACTTGTAGAGAGTTCAGATACTTTTTTGGTCATTTCAGCCACTTTTTGTTCGAGGGATGAACTGGAAGGTGCAGCATTAGCAGCAGTGACATAAGCTGGAGTAACAAGTTCATTAATTTTGTCAGCCATTGCTGCTAAACGGGTTAGATCTTCATTGGAAACAGCTAGAATTATTTGTATGTTATTAGGGAGACGCGAAAGCCATAGTGACTTCAACAAGTCGTCACTAAAATGGCTTCCTGCCAGATCACGCATTCGTGACAGCAAGTATGAAGGTCGCTGATCTCCAAGTTCAAGTCCTTGTAGTAAAGTACGTATTTTTGAAGATTCACTTTCTGAATAGATTTCAATGAGCCGCTGTTTCAGTTTGGAGTATTTATCACAATCAGGTGGTTTGAGAATTAAGTCATGCACTGAATTCAGAATATCAGACTCAATTGCTGCAACTACATGGTTGAATTTTGTAGAATCCTCACTAATGCGAGCGATAGAAAATTGTGCTTCGATCTGAGCGAACCACAATGAAGGATTATTTTTCCAGAAATGCGGTGGCTTCATCGCAACGCGTGTGATTTGTGGCTCTGGTGGAATATCGTCGGGCATACTGATAGATAATTTTCACTTTAAATAATAAACACTTAACAGCACAAATATTGTAGCATGAAGATACACTATTGATATTTGACCATGATAACAATAAATATTTTAACCATGCAGAAAAAATTTACGTAACGATACACACACAAATAAGATAGGGTCAGCAATTACACACACAAATAATATTTTACCGAAATGCATTTGAAAAGAAACCCTTATTTGAGAAAAAATGATGCGTTAATTTTGTATTGCGCACGCACAAAATCACCACTTCACACTGCTAAGGCACTTTCGAAGGAAAAAGGAAATCACTCCTGTAGCACATGGGAAAACAATTCACTACTTTCGAACACTGAGAAAAGAATTTTGCCGTAGCACGTTGCACAAAAGTTACTGATGTGGCACATTTAGCGAAAATCACTGTTGTAGCACATTTGTCGTTGAATGATCGAAGAATTATTGCACGACTGGCGAAGTCAGCGGAACAGAACAGATCACATTGATGATTTGCTGAAGCTCCTTGCGATGATATGCACGACTTTGAAAAAAGCACAAGAAATATATATCAATACTTCTAGAAATAATTGAAGGGGTACGTTGTAGCATACGTTTAATGTCCATATTCGTTGTTATTTTTAGTCAGTTCTTCAGAATGCCTTGGATGCACGTGGCTTAGGGTCGTTGAAAATCCATTCTCAGTAGTGTGCTCAGTCAAAAAGGTCACCACTTTTGGTGGTCGTGTGTGCTTAATGCATGATATAATTAAAGAAAATAAGAGTAGACAATCTCCTATAACAAAAGAATATATTAAGTAGTAAATTACAATTTAAATTACATTGCAGAGCTCGGAACACAGTTCGTGCTAGCGTCGCGTACACTTGTCCGACGAGAAGTCTGAGTGAGTAAAGATGTCGCTTTGCTGCTCCGATTAAGAACTGGATTTTACACGTGGCGCCATCTCATGAATAGAAGTTGAAGTATCTGTCGGAACGCCACATATAATACACCTATTCCCTGGACTAAGCAGGCCCAATACCTTGGTATTACACTTGATTACTGTCTTACATGGTCACCCCGCATTACACAGATTTTAGCAAAGTTCCAAGTTTGTAAACTTGCACTTGCTCTCCTAATTGTTTGGAACAGCACTCTCTCAACAGATAATAAAATACTCCTTTATATATGTTATCTATGCCTATCCTGTCTGGTCATACACCTACAAGACTCCTCTGGCTGAATAAGTTGCAGGTTGTGCAAAATATTGTTCTCCTCCAGGCGGTAGGTTGCCACCGGTTTCCTGCCTTTTACAAGTTCTGCGTTACACCTAGAATTAAAAATCTTAGAAATCCACTGCTGCATCGCTAAATTAGTTGTTTCATTCTTTAGTAAGATTTCCTTAGTACTAGGTCATTTCATTCCGCAGCCTAACTATGATTATAATAGCATTGTAAATCACAAGCGGTCCTCACGCATTTAAATTTATTCTGTCTATGTAATGCCCTGCTTCTTTATACTCTTTGCTTTTATAATATACTAAATGTATTTTAAAAAATGAAAAAAATACACATGTAGCTATGAAAATGAATATGTAAATACCTATTCATTTATGTTTTTGCACAAGAAAAATATATATGTATAAAACAAAGTAAATAAATTTTTATAAAAATATATACATTTATGATGTATATACAGTACAAAGTCCGTAATCCGGACGTCCATTATCCAGAATGATCTATAATCTGGACCTGAAAGCCACAAACTTTACGCATGCACACGTTGAAAGAAATGTTTAATAAAGTAAACAAATAAATATTAAGCTTCTTTTTTTTATAAAATTTGATACCCTTTAGATCATAATTGCTCTTTATTTCATAAATTACGGTTTCATATTTTTAATTGTATAATTTCTGCATGCCATCTTACCAGGTTTAAATTGATGATCTATAATCCGGAATTGCCGAATTCTCAACGAGTCTGGATTATGGACTTAGTACTGTATATATATAGTACATGTTTGTTTAAAATTGCTATGCGAGTAAATTGAATAGTCTCTCCAACATATGTGTATATTTTGCTCCTCTTGTGGCTATGTATTGTTTTGCAATATGTATCCTGATGTAATTTTGCCTGCTACCTGACATAGCTTCTACCTTTTGCCCTCATTATGCTACTTTGTTGTGTGCCCTATTTTATACGATTATCTCCTAATTTATTGTATACTGTTTATGAAAAGATTTGTTGTTATGTGTAAAAGTTTCACATTATTGGCATTTATTTTTTCTCGAAAAATGTTTGCCACACCGCATTTAAGCCCTCATATCCCTGCAGCCTTCCTCCACTGAACTTGGCTGATAGTAGCTTAGTGTAGCAGATTTTGTCCCTGTCGGTTCATACTTCGTCACAAACTCCCTATAGCGTTCTTCACTATGTAATTGCGTATCTCCTGTGTGCTATAACCTTCTGACATTGTCTCATATTAGAAAGTTACAACTGATTAAATATTGTTGAAGTTGTTATACTGGTATAGCAATGACACATGAACCAAAGTACAGCAAAATGCATTTCGCCCGAGCCGAGGTTATCCCACCTCCGGCAGTGCGCTCACAATTCATCCACAAGTTAAGTGAGTGTTATTACATTTGTAAGCCAGTTAGTCAGGAGGCTTGTTATAGAGTGTTTAATGCAAGAGGTTCCCCCTGTATTATTTCAAAACCAGTTAAAAGAGAAGGGGAATGAATTCATGGGTGTAAACGTCCTGTTTCCTTGTGTGCCGCAATACTGTTGTTTTTTTGCCTAACTGCTGTTGGCTGGTATTCAAACATTTCGCTGTTTTTGACCCTATTCATTTCTTCGTGTAAAAGCATGACTACAAAGAAGAAGCAAAGAAAAACGGAAGATGAAATCCACCATGAATTTCAAGCTGAATTGAATTAGACTTTCATGTTTATTTGAAACTCAAATAGCCGTTCAACTTATTTTGTTTGTCAAGAAATATTGCCTAAACATGAAATTAAATATGGAGAGACACTCCAAACTAATTTAGTACTGTATATCTTGTCGGTGATGCAAGGAACAAAGCAGTTGAGGAACTTCAGAAGAGTCAAGAAATATGAATTTCTGTATTTAATTATTGGATGCAATCTTCCAAGAATGTTAATATTGCAAGTTTTGTGATTAGTCAAGATATTGCTAAAAAAAGAGAGCAACCATATACAGACGACGAATAGATAAAAAGTTGTTTTATAAATGCATTTGAGGACTTATTTCGAGATTTTAAGAAAAGTGGATATTCTTAAAAAAATTAAGAGTTAACATTATCTGGTAAAACAATGAAATATACGACAGTCAAAATTTCTTTGAATATAACTAGCCAGCAAGTTGAAGATCTTACGTTGCTTTCAACTTTATGAATAGTAGCTGACGAGTCTCGCGACATAAATGATATAGTGCAAGCTTCACTTTTTATACAATTTATTTCGTCTACAGGTCCCAAAGAACTTTAAAATTATTCAACTCAATGCTCAAACACTTGGAGAGGATAGCAAATGCTATAATTGGATGCATTAATATTCCACTCGATAAAATTGCCTCAGTGGCAACAGATGAAGCAAAAATATGACCGGTGTGAAAAACGGGTTTGTTGCTATTTTGATAGAAAAAAATAAATCACGAGATACTTGCCATTGTATCATTCATTAAGAGGCGCTTTATGCGAAGACATTTCCAAAAGAATTGGAAATCCCTCTTGGAGTTTATTCAGAGCGTGTTTTTGCTAGCAAGCACATATTTTATTTCTGACCTTGCTGATATGCCTTTTTGGCCAACTGAATAATTATCACGTCTGGTAGGTTGTGGAGCCAACCTAGTTAGCCTTAAAAATGCCAGTCCAGCATTATTCTTTTTAGACTTGAACTGATTTATATAACAATGCTTAAGTTCCACCTCAAGCTGCCATTGTTATTGTAAAGCATGAAGTAAGTGCCTTTTCTGTTCATAATTGAAATTGATAAAGGGTTATTTGCACCCTATTTCTGTGCTGGTATTATTTTACGCCTACGCAAGAAGTTGTCAGGTTCATTAATAGGATCTAATTGAGGTTATGTGCCCAAAGAATGTTAGATCCTATAACATTGGAGAAAAACAATTGTGATCCTAGTTCACAGCACAAGTGGTCTGCATTGAAAGACCTGGAGAAGGAAGATACATTGATTTTTAACACATGGAATAGCATTTCTGACTCATATAATCAGTTGAAAAAAACTAACATTTGCTGTTCTTTCCTTACTCTGGTCTACATATTCATGTGTATAATCATTTTCAAGCATGAACTTTATTAAGAGTAAATTGAGAAGTTGTCTTATTGATGAGAACTTGGAATCATGCTCAGAATTAAAAGCAACGACATAACAAAGCTAAACTGCACAAACTTTCCAAGGAGATGCAAGGCCGGGGTTCATATTAGTGTTTGCTCGTCATTATCATGATTTAAATTTTTGGACATCTTACAGTTTTATTTTATGAATAAATAGAATCGTTATTAAGTGTAATATCAAGTTTTATCTGACATACCTGTATAGTTTAACTAAATTAAAAACTGAAATATTGAATTAATTGTAGGAAATGTTGTATGGAGTGAAAAAGATGTAGTATTGAGAATTGAGAAATGTATGTTTGAATGTTTTGGCCACATAGAGAGGATGAACAAAAGAAGATACAAGAAACAAGTATACAAGACAAGTGTGGATGAGAGAGTTGGAAGAGAGTTGACCTCATCGAGCATATGTTGATCAGACTGAGGACGTTCTTAATAAAAGCCAGCGTAAGAGTACCCTAATTAAGTGAATAACAATATACCTACCTATATAATTTATGTTTAAAAAATGTGGCTCTCAAAAGAGTATTCAGTTGTGTAACTGTTGTTAACGGGCTCTGTTGACTAACGAGTTTGCTGACCACTGCACTCTACCAATAAGAGCGATCTCATCAATCAGCAAATTTTGGTTTTTCGATTTAATCAGTAACCTGTGTTTGGTAAACAGTTTAATGATTTCATGGAAAGACTCTAACGGATGAATTTAAATTTGATGCTTTATAATGAAAATTATTAATATAATGATTAAAGATTCATAGTGTGAGATCAATTTCCTAGTACAGAAAATGTTAAAGGAATTAATAAAAAAAGAATGCCATATAAAAGTACATGCCTGTATCACCTTGTATAAATGTTTAATTCTGAAAGGAAATAAGAGTATCTTCTCAGCTATATTTTTAAGGTTAAGACTTTAAAGCGAAATATTACTGACACAAATACTATTTGGATGATGTATTTTAAATAAAATGTATGTTAAGAATCCATTGGTTTGTGCGTCATTAATGCCAGCCAGTGCGACTCCACTGTAACTATGACAGCCAAAGAATTTTAGATTTATTATTTCATAATTGCTATATTATTTTTACTTAAATGCTGCTCAACTCAAGGGGTATAAACTTTTCATTAACAGTTTCTTTCTTTTGTTTGAAAAGGAAAAAATTGTCCTCCAATATAAAATGAACAGTTATAATGGAGTCGTAACAGTTTCTTTCTTTTGTTTGAAAAGGAAAAAATTGTCCTCCAATATAAAATGAATAGTTATAATGGAGTCGCTGTTGTCGTGTGAAATAAAAAAGTCAAGTAATTCCCTTTAAAATTACAGCAGGAAAGTTGCTGCCTTGCATCAGGACTAGATCTTAGAAGTTTATGCACAGACTAAAATTTAAAAGATTTTGCATATGTTCTAGCAGATTCTTGTGAATAATCTGATCTGAGTTTTACAGCCTTCAGGAAAAGAAAAGTTATCATGAAGTAAAAAACCGCAAAAATTTTGTTTCTTTTATAGAAATCGGAATAACTTAATTAATAGAAGAGTATTCCTAACTACCACAGCTGATGATTTATTTCTAAGTAACTCTTGTCAGAACTTACATATTAACGCAACCACCTTGGCACAATTTTTCAATGATGAAAAGGTAAAAGCTACTTATTGGTTGCAAGTTGGTGGTTTTTTAGCTTTTTTTTTTTTTAGAGAGATTCCCAAACTAATGATATTTATTGTAACTCGAAAAAATTATCAACATGCAAAAATAAAATATACTTTAGCAATTTAAAATACAAATTTAAATTATTAAATATGGATTATTTAAATATCATTTAAAAATAAAACATTTACATTCTTCTTCATATCTTTCTGTAATTTTTTTATGCTGTTGTTCTCCCAAAGTATACAGTGATCTGTTTTTGCTTAAAGAAACATCAGAGATTTGTGGAGACTTGGTTTTGTGCAACTCTCAGCAGCAGCTGCTATTTAGAAAACACATTTCGTAGTTGGTCCCTTTAGAAAATTTTTGGCAAAATTCTGTATTCCTGCAGAAATAGTACTACATTTTTTTTTCCATTGCTGGCAAATTGTACAAGCTTATATTTTAAAAGTATGTTTAAGGCAATAAATGTCACAAATTGTTTATAAAAACAGTTGGAACTTGGAATACAATGAAAAAGAATGTATACAAAAATGGCAGCATTGCTTGACTGAAGGATTGTCATAAGCATGATTGCCGAAGGATTGTCATAAGCATGGTTGCCAGAAGAATGGGCATGTGCACTGTTGCCAGAGTTTGGCATATTCTGAAAATTTGGTGACTTTTACTTAAGTGGTTGTGTTAATACTTGAGTATCCTACTGAAAGACACTTTTTGGTTCTCATGTAACTATGTGTATGGCTTCAGTATGGTGCAGCTATTTAAAATTAGGTGACAGCGCAACCATAAACATGTATATTGCTCATGAAGAAAATGTGTCTCCAGATACTTTAAAACATGCTTGCCATAATATATGGCCAGCTACCATATTTCATGGTGGGATGATGAAGATGATAGCCACAAATTTGAAGGTTTTCAGATATTGCAAACCAAAGATGAAATTTTTCAGTTAATGGATTTCATAAAGAAATATAGAGAAGCGGTAATAGATGAAGATGATATAACAGAAATTTTTTATTACGATGATACAATAATCATGAATCAATTAATGGACGGTGAAATCTGTAATATAGTTCCAGATCCAGAAAATACTGCTACCAATAGTGAATGAAGTGACAGAGAGGTTATTGAAATTGAAAAAATTGCAATTAAAAACTTAGTCGAAATGCTTGATTCATCAATTACAAGACTTGAACAATGGATCTTTGTAACTGAACAAGAAGTTATGTCTGTCTATATAATTAAAGAGAAAACAAAAAAGGAAGCAACGTAAACAGCTTACATTGAAAGAAATGTTTAATAAAGTAAACAAATAAATATTAAGCTTTTTTTTTTTTTTTTTTTTTTTTTTGTAAATTTTGATACCTTTTCGATCATAAATGCTTCATAATTTCATAAATAACAATTTCATATTTTTAATTTTATGATTTCTGCATGCCATCTTACTAAATTTAATCTCATAATCTAATATCCGGAATTCCTGAAATCCTAATGAGTCCAGATCTTGGACTTTGTACTGTATATAAATTAGGCTATAGCTAAACTATGAACTGAGAGAAGTTTCAACTTTATAACCCTTTTCTAGAGATCTCTTAACTAATGTAAACAAAACAAACAAACAAAAAAAAAAAAAAAATTGAAATTTTATTATAAAGATTTTAGGAAATTTAAATTGTGGGCATTTTAGAATATTTAAAAGTCTGTAACATGAAGTAAGATGCTTGAATGAATTTTTAAAAGTTTCAAGAGATTGTGCTTGTCAAAATAAAAAATAAAGGTAAATATTTCTTAAATTTGATTATAAAATTAAGTTCAGGATGGTAAAATTATTGAAATGTGCATTGTTTACTTTATCAAAAAGTAGCTTTTTATTCATTCATTATGATTATTAGTATAATTCAAATGGAAAAAAATGAATGCTTGAAAAGGTAATTAACCACAGCTTATGCCAAACATGATTTACTTCTCACTTGAAATATTGTTTTAACTGATGAATGAACAAACTAAATTTCCAAATGCTAAACCTTCAAGATAATGAAGAGGAAAGAGTCTGGAAACCTTTGAGAATTTAAAGGGAGTTAAATATAAATTACATTAAATGGTTCATTAAAAATTAACAATTGGTTACTTAAAAAATATGCTGTACTAGCATTATTCTCAACATTGTAAAAATGTCATTTGCTCGTTGACTACTGACAACTTTTGCTGTAAGTTGGAGCCTGAGTGTCAGCTGCATTGTAAAAATTGATAAAAACTAAAACAGGAAAAAGAAAATACAGTTTAGGAATAATAAATAATAAAAGGGACATGGATAACTGGAATATTTCAGAGAGAAATAAGAGATTTCCATATCGAAATATATCCAGCAAACAACAAATCAGCTGAGGCTTTGTTAATATTGATTAAGAAGCATGTGGTTGTGGCAACAACTATGACTTAAGAATAGCAGATATGGCTATTATGCACATAATTCTGTTAATCGTTCTACAAATTTAGTTAATCTGGCAACTGGTACACTTTACTTGGTCCATAGAATCTTAACTGGTGGTTTCTGAAAGTAAAATTATAAAGTGGTCTTTCACAAGGAAGGCCTTTTCCAGGGTCATACAAATCTGATTTAAAAAAAGAAATATATTATTGGTTTATATAAGTATACAATTTTTTTTTGTTTATCTATGCTTTATATCATATGTAATTAGCTGATTTTTAGGTTATGCTTAATAGTTCTCCCCCCTTACTGATTTGAATTTAGTTGCACTATATATCATGTCTAGCCAATTAATTTTTACTTATACACAATTTATATCATGCTTTTTTGCTATCCTGGGTTTATAATTTTAACCTAAATAAATCATCTTAAACACACATTTTAGTTTTAGATGTTTTCTATTGGAGATTCAAAAATGTCATCACATACAGTGTTGTTATATTCATACCATAAGCTAGGAATAGGTTTTTCATATTTGTACCATAAACTAGGAATAACTTTTGGCTTGAATCTCTGCATTTTGACTCCTAAAGTTAAGTCTGTTTCAACTGATATGATTGCATGCATTAAAGTTTAATACTTTTCCATTAAAAGCACAAGACACTTTTTGTTTCAGCATATTTCCTCTGTGCCAGGTGTTGCCAATTTGATTTGGCTTCTTTCCAGTAACTGTCTTTATAACCATCACTTACGTGAGCTTATTTTTCAACTGACCAGTTTTTTTCCTGCAGTGATTTCATGACTTCTGATTTCCAAAGAGATGAAATGGTTATATCTTTCTGCTGCATTTTGGCTTATTTCTTTCCCGATGTCTTTGGTTTAATAGTAAATGAATGGAATGATGGAGAACACCAACAAGAATTTCATGAAAAATACATTGTGTGTGTGGAGGGGGGGGGTACAGCCTACAACGTTTATTTCCTATCATGACTAAATTTTCATCAGTTTCCAGAATTTTGTTGCATCCTTCAATTTTAATGCTAGGACGAGGTAACAAGGCATTGGAACATGTCTCTGTTACATACTTATTCCAAGTAACCATTATCTATTTGAAGCAATCTTGGTTAAGAGCTCGGCTGGCATCAGTTCTGGACACCATGAATAACGAATTGCAAAATAGTTTTAAAGTAACCAAAGGAAGTTTGAAACAACAAATCATGTTTACGTTCAGAACACCTTTCTCTTTGAGGCATGAGTGAAGGCTCCTTAACCATTTCAGCTTAGGTTTCAGCTTCACATTTTAATGTCACGAGGTAGTTATTTTAACACAGTTGTTTTTTTGAAAAACATAACTTTCTTGAAGAAACAATAAAGGCACTTCAGTACATTTCCATTAAAGCTACACCGCATGTCTTTTTTTTGGGGAGGAAGGCAAAATTTTAGAGTGCCTGATATTGCCAGTTTGGTTTGGCTTCTTTCCTGCTGATAACTCTTTATAGCCAGCACTTACATGATCAAATCTCCCTCCCCCCTTTTTTTTAATTGCAGTGGACTTCACGACTTTGCAAAAATTATTCAAGGAAAGATGTGGAATGAAAATTGTATATTTATGCAGCCTTTACTCATGCAGGAAAGAAAAAAGATATTCTGAATGTGTATGTGGCTTGTTCTATCTGCATTCCTTTCCTTATTTCCATACAGTTATTTACTTACGGTATCAGGATTATGTCTGTTAAATTTTTTTGAACCAAAGCTTGCCTCAAAATGATTTGAACAGATGATTAGAATAATTAAGAAGTATTCATCAGCTCTTTGTTACCTCATCATAATGTGTAAAATGATTGATATAATAAACTAATGGATATTTATAAAAACTTAAAACAAACAGAAAAAAATAATGTGAGCCACATTTTTCCTCCACACTGAGCTTTTGAAGGATTTCGTCATAAAAGAGAATGCACTTTGTTGCTGTTCTTCATTGTACTACTTTATCTTGTATCAAGCTAAAGGCGTGAAGTAGTGTTAGAAATATTTAAGTACTGATTGTATGATATATTTTAAAAGCACATTAGCATGATTTAAAATGTACATCTAGATTTTATAAGAGATACCATCTTTAATATCTTATGAATAGCAGTATTATATTTCAGTATTTACATATTAAAAGGATCTTATTGTTTCAGAGTACTTTTTTTTATTTTTATATCGGGATATTCTGCTCATGTTCTGTAATTTTTAAAGCTGTCTTATCGTTTAATTTAGGTGGGCAATCTTGTTTGCACATCCTGCTGATTTTACCCCAGTTTGTACCACAGAGCTGGGACAGGTTGCAAAACTGGCTCCAGAATTTGAGAAACGGGGAGTCAAATTGATTGCTTTATCTTGTGATAATGTAGAAAGCCACAAAAAATGGATAGAAGTAAGCAGTTTCTTTGTAGTTCTTGAAGTATTACTTGAAATTTATATGTTGAATGATAGCAAAAATTATGCTGAATTTAAAATAAACATAGGCAGAGAAAACTTTTTTTTTTAATCCATAAAATACTACAATCTCTCAATGTGGTTTCAGTTAGCTCTTTTCAAATTAACAGCTTATTAATTGCACTCTTTTTATTTAACAAAGCTGAATTTCCCTTAACACAATCCAGATAATATTTTATTTGATTTCAAAAATTGTATGGCTTTGACGAATACGTTATGGCATCCCTTTTCTCCCCAAGAGGGACTCATGTAAGAATGTTAAAATTTTATTGTTTTATAACATACATCTGTTTTATAATTTATGGTATCTTCAATAACTTTAAAGGCAAGTTATTTAAAATTGACCTGTAACGAACAGTATGAGTTACTAGTTTATCAGCTTCATTTCTATACTTCTGGAGGAAAGTCAGCATTAAAAAATCTGTTAAATGATGCTTTTAAGCTGACACCACTAACAAATTAAATTTTTCTCAAATCAAACATATAATATCATGATCAAATTTGCGTTGTGTTTTACCAGAATAACCACGTGTTGATGACTGGCGAAGATCATGCTACTTAATATATCAATAAAACAAATTTGGGAATTAAAAAATAAATCAGAGTTTTATTTTTAACTTAGGCAGATTAAGAGAAATATAATTAGCAAATGTGATATAATTAGCCTCTCAGGAGACAAAATAAAAAAGAACAAACTATTTCTTATACTTTAACCACACCATAACACTGAATGCAGACCAGTAGGACAATGCGTAACACAACAGTTGAGAAGCCTCTGTGCACAGTGTTTCCAAATTCTATTGCAGCCATCATGGTATTGCAGGCAGAAGCATGATTCATCTGGAAACATTTCATGCCGTTTAGATGTCCATGCCCGCCATTCAGTGCATCACTGCAAACACAAATGCCTGTGATTTAAAGGTTTGGCCTGGCAAGCAAAGCAATGGATGCCTAGCAGACAGTTCATTGTACTATAAACGGCATTGAATTATTCATGTAGATACCGAATGTTTGTTACAGGCTGCTCTCATTGTAATATGGTTGTTGCAGTGGGCTGCATTATTGCTGTGTGCACATTATGCCTGTTTTTCCATGGAGTACTGTGACAAAGTGGTTGCAATTGTTCATGTTTATCAGTCATTCCCTTCTGTATCTGCTAATTCCATATTTGCGTGGCTGTGGCTTGTCTATATCCGACGCAATGACCATTTCCCAGGAGGATAATCCACAGTCTTTCTATACAGTGATTCCATCTTGTTTGAACTCAGAAACCGTGCCCAAATAATGCATGTGTTCCCCCCCCAAGACATACTGAAGCTGCACACACACAAAACATTTCATGAGAGAACAATCCATGTTATTAAAACAAGAATTTTTCCTTCCTTTACATACAGTGTAAGGAGCCCATGATGAACATTTCGAAAAAAAATGGGGCAGTTCTATATCTCCCATTCTATTGGGCCGATTGACAAAATGCAACTTGCGTTTTTCATATCTCAAAACCGTGACTATTATATATATTAAATATATTAAATTTATATATAGCATTGTTCTAATATAGGTATTTTGACACAAAATCAGACTTTTTTTCTGAAATTACATACCAATTTTTTTTCCATAATTCAATTCTACGACTCAAATTATATCAAACTAGTTTTGTAAAAAAAAAAAAAAAAAAAAAAAAAGCAAGTTTTGTAAAAATCGCACGAGTAGTTTTTTAAAAATTAACTCTCAAAATTTCAGCTCTTCAATGTTAATCGAGTTTTGTATATATTTATTAATCTCTCTTTTTTTTATCAAACTTATTTGATTTTTCCTTTCACATTTTGAAATTCAGGTTCATTCCAAATAAAAATTCACCCATTTTTTTATGATTTATTTTTAAAATTTGTATTTTAAATAATATTTACAAATTTTCAAAAAAAATTTTTGAATTACGATTTATAAAACTTTTATCATCATCTTAAAGTAGACGTATTTCTAAGCATACCTGCAAAAAATTACACTTTTTTATTCAAAATTTCCAAAGATATATGTGAATTTATATATTGGCACGTTTTGAAATTTGGCATATTTGTCGAAAATGATAAAACATCAAATATGGTTTATCCACTTTGCTAAAATTATTTGGAAGTAGGAACCATGCGACTTTTTCCGTCATGCACAGTATCAAAAGGTAGGAACGAGGTGCCTTTTTTTCCGCTCCGGCATAATGGAAGGGAAAGAAAAATTTGTTGCCATAGGTTAAGAAGTTTGCTAAGTGAATTATTCATAGCGCAAACTGAAAAAATTGTGCCAGGATAAATTTTTGAATTTTTCTGTAAATTTCGCACCAAATTTTACAAAAGTTAATATCTAGACATAATTTGAGTCATAGAATCGAAATAGAGAAAAAATAAATAAATAAATAATAATAATAATAATAATAATATGTTATTTCACAAAAAGTTCGATTTTGTGTCAAAATACCTATGTTAGAACAATGCTATATATACATTTAATATATATACGAAGTCGCATTTTCGAGACATGAAAAATGTGATTTGAATTTTGTCAATCGTCCCACTAGAACAAGAGATATGGAACTGTCACTCTTTTTTTTTTCGCAATGTACATGTGCACTAAAATTGTAATCATTTGCATATTCCATCACAATATATACAAGATGCAAGTTTCATGCTGTATGGATGCTTCTTTTATCGTGTTGCAATTTGGATGGCTAGCAGTTCATATGCCGATGAACCATAAATCACGTAATATAGAAATTTATTTTATATGCAGAGACAAAAAGTATGGCACAGGTATGAATAGAACATAGCCTGTTAAGGGGGCACATGAAAATAAATTGTGGGGCATATTAACCATGCATTCCCAATGTTATCACCTCCCACTCACTAACTACAATTTCTTAGTCACCAGTGGCGAGCTGCCGACTGTTATTTCGAGCCTCGTTCACATATATGTTATATTCAGAAGTTAATGGTAATTTGATACACTGATAATGACACATTAATGAGATGGTTATTGTGAACGCAACATTCTAATATAGAATGCCCTGAGTGAGGACCCCACGAAATGGTTTTTAGAAATCTTAACGTATACAGTGACCTTCCATTTATTTTGAAATTTAAACTTGCAAAATTTCATCAAGCTTGGAGTAAAACTGTAAATTGATATAAATTAACAGACACAAACAAAACAACTGTACACTATTCTTTATATATAGTAGCTGCCTAAAATAGTTATCATAGAAAGAAAAATGTATAATTATTTTAATAAGTCCAGCTAATGCAATTTCATAAAAAAAGCTATATTTCTAATTAGACATCTCATGATTTAAATGCATTTTATTTAAATCAATCAGATTAAAAAGTAGAAATTTAATCATTTAGGAACTGCAGTTATTACTTTTAAATCCTTTAGTTTTATTATACTACAACAGACAGATTAAATTTGAAAGTTAAATATTGTATGCATTACTGAATGACAACATGCTGGCATGTGGAACATAAATGTATTTTATTTCGGGCAGTGGCAGCACATTGCTTTTAAATAATGGTGTATGTTGATTAAAATTGAAAGATTAATATATTTTTTAAGAGTATTGCCACTGCTTTCTTTCAAATTGCTGAATTTATTAATAAAAAATTTACTAAATTTATACAAAATTTGAAATAAATCAAAAAACAAATTTGAAATTCAAAATCCTGACTTCGAGGTGCACATGTTCGTGTGTTTAGAATTTAGTAGTTTCGTTTCTTTCACAGTGCAAGGAACATACATACTTATATATTCTTCAGTATTAATTAATTAATGGAAATAAAGTAATAAAATTCTTTTAATTTTTCTAAAATTGAAAAAAACAGTGGACTTCTTTAGTTAAAAAAAAAGTTGGAAATCTGAAATTTTCAAATTAAGAAGAAATTATTTTCATACTTTCAGTGAATCCTTGCAAGTTCAAATTAATGAGAGCAAGGTTCGTACGGTCCTTAAGAGTCCTTCAAAGTCCTTAGGCTTTTTCGGAATCGATTTTTGGTCCTTAAAAGTCCTTAATTTAATTATTTATAACCAACTGCTTACCCTTAAAAATTACCTTTGCATATTAAAGTGAGTTATTGTCTTTCATTAATCCTTACCGTGGTCACAAGTTAAAACAAAAAAAAAACAAAAAAAAATGTAAAAAATCATCTAAAACTTATTCTTAGCAGCTAGTGATAATAAATAATGCAAATAATAATAATACTTAAAATAATACAAAACAACTTATCACCTCTTGTTCTTTAGTGGCTTATTGGAACCTTAAGTATATTAACTGAGTTACAACCCCTGCAACTGTACATGAAGCTACTACACTAACTGCATCAGAGAGACCCCCAACCTAACTTTCAAAACTTGCCAACCGTGTCAACATCAGGCTTTGTTCTAATCAGTAGGTCTCTTTCTAGGCAAGCAGCAGTGGTGACAACATCCAGTCTTTTGTTATGAAGTATGCTGATTATGATCTTACTTCTCATTTTAACCTCGGCAGCTTGACATAAAAGTGTAACTGCTATTTACAAGACCTCTAGACTGAGCAAGTATGTGACAAAATGAGACATAAAAAAATATCAACGTAAAGCTATTAGTAAAATGTAAATAAAATGTCACTTACTTTCTTTCAAATATGTTCAACTATTATATGTGTAAAATATTTAATTCTACTTGATAAATTTCATAAAGTTTATTTTATTCTCAAACTTCTTAATAATTATGTTAATTCATGTTTAATAATAATGCATCCTACTTACGGATCTATTTTATTTTTCGAATGGTATTACAAAAGTAAAGTTCAGGCATAGATAATATTTTTAATTGAATTTATTCAGTTCCCATTTGCTCATAGGTCCTTAATTTCCATATGCAAAAATGTGTACAAACCCTATGAGAGCTCATTGTATTCAAGTTCTATGATTACTTTTTTATATAGGTGTGATTAAAAGTGTTTATTGTAAAATTCTTATCTTTTTTCCATACATAAGTGACTAATTAGACAATAATATTTCAGTGACACCTCCAAAAATTCATTACCTATCATAAAGAATTGCCATCAAACATGAATAAAAATTTCAGAAAAAAGACATTAACATTTGTAGCTTTAAAGTAATAGCCAGAAGTGCTTTTCTCGAGATTTTTTTTGGGGGGAGGTTCAGTTTGATGTATAACAAATGAAGAATGAAGTAGAACATAAAAAGACATTTAAGAGCTTTGCTTCTCTTTTTCTACTGTTTTAATTTTCTTTAAATCCTTAAATATTATTAGCCATTTATACACTTAAAATTAATTACTTATTTTATTTTAAAAATCATTCATGTAAATATCCAGTTCATTTCATGTAAATATCCATAAACTTGAGATTTTGAAATAATATAATTAAGGAAGGAACATGACCTGATCCTCTAACATGAAAAAAAAAAAAAAAAAAAAAAAAAAGTGTTATGAGAAATAGGATCAGAATGTTTTTATTATGTATTTTTATTATTAAATTCAAGTATTCAGTTGTGTATTTTGGAATTATATGCATTTGTTTTGTTTAAATTGTTAATATACTTGTGATTGTATAATTTATTACTGTATTTTTTAGGACATAAAAGCCTACGCTTGCTTAAAAGGTGATGGATTTCCTTATCCAATTATATCTGATGAAAAAAGGGAGTTAGCTGTATCTTTAGGCATGGTAGATCCCGATGAGAAAGATAAAGCAGGACTACCATTGACCTGTAGAGCTGTATGTAAATTTATTTTGATAGGAAGCATTTTCATGGATTATTTTCAATAGATGTATGAAAAGAAATTTTCTAAAAATTGTGTTCATTGTGGTATGGCCTTTTTATGTTTCAGTTTAAGGAAAGTAAAAAAAAAAAAAAAGTAATAGAAGATAAAAAAGATAATACTGTTCATCTACTAGCTAAGAAATAAAATATTATTGAAACAGTTTTATAAAAGAAGTTTAAAGAAGGAAGTTTAGCTGCTCAAAAGTCCATGTTTTTTTTTTTATTTCAATTGGTGAAGGAAATAGCATTGTTCTATGCATCAAAGTAATATCATATATTGAGCTTTCTATTTCAAAAGAAGCACTTAATATATGATGTAGCGCAAAAGAAATTACTTTCTCAGGAGATGATGATATTCTGGGAAGAAAATAATATAAGACAATTTTAAAAGGCCATTCTCATGTGTTTTTAATAAGCTAAAATTTAATTATAGCTTGGAAATAAGTATCACAAAAAGTATAAATGATTTGCTTCTATAGGTGAACTATAAAAGCAGCATTTCTTTTAGACATCAGTAATGTTATTTTTTATTGAGGTTCGGCAGACGTAAAGTTTAAATATGAACTTTTTTAACCCTTAACCCTCGGAATTTATTATTATAATACAGACCAACATATCAAAGGGGTATGGTTAAATTGTTATGGTATGTTTATCATCATAATAATACATGCGAACTTGGGTTAAAGAAATTAAAGTTAAGATAACATACATGAAAAATTGAAGTTATAATTCTTTATTACTGAGTTAATTTTTATGATCTTTCATAATATGAAATTTTTGAAAACAGTCCCCTAAATGCAACAAAGGGTTCCCAGAATATGTTGATGTTTGTTTTCATCCTCCAGTCATTTTTCTATAGGAGCATACTTGACTATATTTTTTATTTCTAGAATGTGAAATGTGCAGTGTTCAATCAAGTTGCTTTTCAAGTGTACTATGTTGACCCAAGGTTTTTTTTTTTTTTTTTTTTTTTTCCATTTGAAAATCTGCTCTCAATTCAGTAATCAATGCTTTACAAATTTGAAATGATTTAAGGGAATTTCTTGTTTTTCTTTACTTCTATGTACCAAAAATACGTATTAGTACTGTAGAAATCTCCAGCCCCAAAAATATTTCATCACCATTTAAAACTTATGCACAAAAAACAGGAAGCTGCATAATCAATAGCTCAATCAACGATGTGCATATTAAGCCACTTTGTTTGTATTATAGTCTAAAATATGTATATATTTCTAAATCTAAAATATGTATAGTTTAAAAGCATGCTGGATTTATTAGTATGTGAATGTCACTGCTGTGTATTATTCTGACATTTCGTATCCTAATTTTGTTTGTAATTTCTTATAATTCGCTTGGCTTTCTAGGCAAATAGCAAGTGCTATTTTTACAGCGAAAATATTTTTATGTAATAGCAGTAATTTCTTTGGACTGTACTAGAATGCCAAATGAGTTGCTTCTCTATCTGTGAAAGTACTACAAAAGTTCTTAGGAAGTTATAAGTATTTCATTTAAAGCTTGAACTTAACAATGGCACAATTTGTGCATACAAATCAAATTCCACTACTTGTGGCTACTAAATTGCAGAAACTCGGATTTTCAAATTTAAATGGGTTTGTAGCCAGAGGCGGCACAAATTGGCCTGTCTAAACTTTAATCTACTTTAAATTGCATGATTTATCTTTGGATAGCAAATTGGCTAATGCCAAATTAACAGATTGGCTAATAGGGAAAGCACAAATTGCAAGTGTTACTGCCAAATCCTGTATATCTGAAAATTCAAAATATTCAATATTCTTTAAATAGTTGTATCTCATTTGCATCCTGAGGGCTAATAAAAGGAGAAGTGACAATGCAGATCCAACTCATAGCTAAGTGAATTAATTAACATAAACTCTGTATATTCCTTTTCTGTATGTTTTTATGGAAAACCTTTTCTATTTGTTTTTATGGTATCTGTTAAATAGCACTTATTTTATAGCAGTTCTCTTGCTAATTCGATATTTGTGGAGTCTTTTGGCATACATGGGAAATCCTTGTGCAGCAGAAATTTTATCCGAAAACATTTTATATAACATTAAAGGTACTTTAGCAGTAATAGATACATCTTGATTTCTGAAAACAACCTTTCATAATAAGAAAGAATTGATTATATGCAGGGTGATTCAAAACTTATTGATCGAATTTCGTGAGGAGGTAGGCATGGTGTCAGCAAACCGATTTCACATAGGAAAGTATGTCTGCAAATACCAGTGTACAGCTCGCCCGACCACTCTTGCTGTAATCAATCAGTATACAAGCTGACTTACTAGTGATAAGCTGAATTGTTTTACTCATCAAGAGCTAGCATATATGAATCTCGCAAATAGCTAGGCAAGTTTATGAAGACTTGTACCTCAACAGATGAATACCACAGCATCAAATGCTTGCGCATGCTCATCACAATTTGTGCGAACATCTTTCACTGTGCAGCAACATGCAGGATATGGGGAGAAGATGACTGACGTGGTGAACACGTTCTACAGTCCATTGAAGATAATCCAGCGCACGAGTTATTTCTCTACAGCTTGGGTTCTCTCAGTCAGCAGTGTGGCGGATACGGCACGAGGAACGTGTACATCCTTACCATCCGCAAAAGGTGCAGTTACTGCATCCTAATGATTATCTGAAGCATGTGAAATTTGCTCAATGGTTCATGCTGAAAGGTGCCATGGACCCTAGTTTTTCAGCTTTTGTCCTTTTTACAGATGAAGCTTCATTCACTCGTGAAAGGTGACTTCTCATACCATGGTGTACAACAACCTGCATGGTATGAGAAGTCATGCTGCACAACAACGTTTTGCCGTTAATGTGTGGGTTGGAATTATTGATGACTGTTTGTTGGGACGGAACCTGTAGAGACATTAGGTATTTTTTGGAAGCAGGAAAGATGAAAAATTAGCAACCGCTTTCACCAGGAATCGAACAACGGACCTCTGGAAAACCGGCCCAGCGTGCAGAACCACTACACCACGAAGGCACGGTAGGAAGGCGGGAGAAGTACCTTATATACTCCCTCTTTTAGGGGACCCAATCGCCAAAATCCTGGGTGAGGAGAATCATCATCCAACACCCTTTTAATTTGGGTGCCGCTGTAGAGACATTAGGAATTTTTTGTAAGCAGGAAAGATGAAAAATATGCAACGCCGAGAATCGAATGGCGGACCTCTCAATTACGCGCTGAGCGTGCAGACCACTACACCGTGAAGAAGGTGGGAGAAATACCTTATAACCTTACTTACCACCCTGATTGGACAGCAGGCGAGACAGTGTTACCAACTTTTCTGGGGACTGTTCCTGCACATAACCACTGAGGTATGTGGTATCAATATGAACAGTTGTTGTACGTGGTTACCTGAACCGAAGATTTGGAACTTAGTGGATTGGCAGAGGTGGACCGATCGCATGGCCACCCAGATCACCTGATTTATTGCCAATGGATTTCTTTTTGTGGGAGGCAAGAAAAACCATGTTTACGAGACCCCCTTCGACAGTGAAATGGACCCTGTTGCAGGAATTGTTCGCAATATGCCGGGAGTTTTTGAAAGTGTTTGGTGGTCAATGCAGTGGTGCTGTGAATCCTGTGTTCATCTAAATGGTGGCAATTTTGAGCACCTATTGTGAACCTGTATTTTACCTTGTTGGAATAAAGGTCATATTCATTACCACTTAACTAACTTTTCCTTGTGTTATTAAAACTTGTCCATTTTGTTCATGTAGATGACTTTTGCAGACATACTTTCCTATATGAAATCAATTTCCAGATGTCTTTCATACCTTCCCATGAAATCTGAATGATAAATTTTGAATCACCCTGTATAGATAAATAGATCTATTCACTATGTGTGTGTCAGCTCATACATAAATTTTAATTTCCCATTGGTTTTTTAGTATTACAAGTTATAAAACTAATTTTCAAGTTAAATTTTACTGCAGATTCATCAGTGCTAAGAATGTAAGGCAATTTGGTGTGAAATATGGGGAAAATCTTTTATCTATTTATTCAGGTAACAGCAAGATTTTTGTAAATATTGTTACGAATGTTTTACATATGTAAATAATTTTAGTAAAATTTTATAGGTAACTAGTACTTTTTGTATAATCTGAAGGGGCGAAGTTTTGTCGAAAAAATAAAAATACAGGGGCAAGTCTGTTTAGCATTGAGTAAATGGTTATCTCGCTAAATTGTCAAGATATTGCAAGGTAACAATGGTTTTAAAGACTATTGTGACCATTTAAGTCCATTCCTTGTGTAACTATAATGGTTATTATAATTGAATGACTGTAATTGATCATATATACAGCTGTAACAATCCCCAGCCCGCATATGTCTTCCAGTAATTTTGAGAAATGGAAGGTAGTAGCGATTTTTTGGCAGCCGAGGAAAAAAAGGAATATGACTGGCCTCATTAGTTAACTAACATTCTAGTCTGTTACTCAAGGGCATTGCACTCATATTCAAAATTACTGTGATGAAGGCAAAAACTGCTTCTTTGTCAACATTTTCCATGTATTCCATAGAGAACTTTTGGTCATGTCTCGATAGGCGCTAATTTTTTTATTTGCATATACATTTCGTAATGTTATTTATCAGTTCAAGTAAAATATAATTATGCAAAGTATATTGGTTAAATTTTGTTTCATAGAATTTGGGAGTCCAAGTATTTTTGGAAGGTATATTGGGTGTATATTTTCATCATCTGTAGTGTCTTCCCATTAATCATTTTCATCTAAAACATTTATTTCTTTATCATTACTATATAAAAGTCTTTGAGTTTCCTTCGTTTAGGGCACACTACTTTAGTGTTATCAGAGTTATTGTCAGAAGCACTACTAGTGTCACAATTATTGTTAGAATTACAATCTGCAGTAGCACTATTTACATTCATGTTATGTAACTGTAAATCCCACTCATCTTCATTGTTAGAAATATCATTTTCCATTGTAATTATTTGATTACACAATGGATTTATGAAGAGTAAATATTTAGTAATGATGTAGTGTGCAATCTACAGTTTTTAATTAGTTATTTATGTGGGGGGTGATGTCTTATCATTAAATATAGATCACATCCACTGTTCAGAACATCAGGTTTTATTCCCATCATCATCAACATCAGGTTCAACAGAAGAAAAGATAAACAGAATGAATATATATACAGATGAATTGATTATGTTTAGGAGAGAAATCATAACACTTCCAGGTACATGATACAGCTGACCACCTACATGTGGTCACTTTAGATAAGTCCAGGTATTTTTTCTATGCTCTTGATGCAGTCCAGGTATTTTTGCTAGCTCCTTCACGAGTGTTGCGCTAAACCGCTTCTCTCGGACTTTCCCTACCAAGTGAAGATGCGTGGGTTCCTATTTTAGATGCAGATAACACCATCTGGTGCATCGTTGAGGCACTAATCCCACAGCGCTTGGCCATCGACATGTGAGGACCTTCAAATACTGGAACACATCTGTAAAAACAAAACAAACACACACACAAAAGTTTGAAAAAACAGTTTGCAATAGAATTAGCTCAGGTTACAATTCCATACAAAACCAGAGTTTCATGTGGTCAGCCAAAGTGGAAGTTGCTTCAGGTCCTTCAAGAGATCCTACTTTTGCTACATCGTAGCAGTCATGTGTCTTATCCTTGACCACTTTATAAGGTCCTAAGAATTTAGGCCTTCGCTTGAGACTTCCCCCTATCTGGGTTCTTTTAATGGCTACTAGGTCGTTGACTTTGTAAATTGGAGTGGTTCTGTGATGTCGATTGTATTGTCATCGGTTCTCCTATTGGACTTTTAAGATATTCTCTTTGCCGTCTTAACAGATAGACTTTTTCTCCTGGATTGGGGAGTTCAGAAAATCTTCATTAAAGATTTCTTTGATTCTTTGGTCTGCCTTGTTTCTCATTTTCATGACTGTCATCAATTCGATAGGAGTGAATTTTGTAGATCTTCTAACGGTGATGTTGATGATTCATTGGACGTCAGGAACAAACTTGAACCATTTAGCAGGATTATCTATTGACAGTTTTGCAAGCACTGGAATAAGAGCTCCATGAATTCTTTCAAGCTGGCTGTTGGCTTGAGGCACTACTGTTGTAATTTGCATGTGCTGAATACCTTCATCTCTACAGTAATCTTCAAAGTCCTTTGAAGTGAAAGCAGATCCCTTGTCAGAGATAATTCTTGAGGAATTTCCGAAGACAGCTTGTTGGATTTTTACCTTCTGTACAGCTTCTGCTGCTGATGGTGTCTTGACTGGGAAAAACCAGACGAATTTTGCAAAAGCATCTACCACTGTAAAGATAAGTGGATATCTCTTATCTGTAGATGGCAAGGATCCTGTGAAATTGATGTGGTATGTGCTTAAAGGAATGTTGCTCTTTGGTATTGGGTTCAGCAGATATTCTGCTTTGCCTCACTTTTTATTACAGAGGATTCACTCAACACAGTTCATTAGAACTTGCTCTATTTTCTTTGTAGCGTTTGAAATATGAAAATCTCTTTTGAACAAATCTTCTGTCTTCTGTACAGCAAAGTGTCCTTTGTTATGTATGTGACGAATAATCTCTAATTCCATCGCTTCCGGCACAACGATGAGTTCTCAATCTTCCTTCTGCAGAATACAAGACATTATCTTTTAGCAGGTAGTCATGTCTGAGTCCTTTCTCGCCCAGAGTTTTCAATAACTGAAGACGCTCATCAGCCTCTTGCGCTGTTGCAGTCTTAGTGGCAATTGCACCTTGCGAACGATACCTGCTCAGTGCGCCGTGTCTTATCTGTTGAATTGATCAGTAGATAACTTCATATTCAAACTCTTTGAGTAGTAATGCCCATCTAGCTATTTTTGGAATATTTTGATTTTTGTCCTTAAGAGATAACTTTGAAATTTGTTTTAAGGCTTCAACAATCGCTAGCACTTTGAGTTTATAACTCGACATATTTTCTTGTTGGGGTGATATTTTCTTACTCATGTAATGGATGGGATGCAGCTGTCCATCATCTGAGCGATGAAGCAACACTGAATCGAAACCATGACTGCTATCGTCTGTATGTAACTCCAAAGGTTTGCCCTGTTTGAAAATATGAAGGGCCAGACTTGTAGATAAAAGTTCTTTCAATTTGTTAAATGCCTCTTTTTGATCAGGCTTGAATCTGAATTGTACTCTGTTATGAAAAGATCACTTAGTGGTTTCGCTATTTTCGAATAGTTGGCAATAAATTTCCTAAAATACCCGGCTCTGAATCTGCTTAAGGTTTTTGAGCCCTGTTTTTTTTTAAGAGGAGCGAATTGTACCATCCTTAATGAGATACCTGAGAAATTCTATTTTTCTTTTCAAAACTCTTCGAGCATTTCTTAAAATTGATCTCCAAACCGTATTCTTTGGCTATTTCCAAAACGCGTTTTAACTTTTCTAAACCACCTTTCTCGTTTCGCGCTGGAATAATAAAATCATCCATATAAGTAACAACAGTGTCATCCCAAATTAAATCTCTAAACACATTATAAATAAATCTTTGGAACACACTCAGTGACGTGCACAAACCAAAAGGCACTTTTAGGAATTCGTACAGACCTGCATGTGTAATATATGCCAAATATTTAGTGCAATGTTCCTCCACCAGAACATAAAAGAAAAAAAAAAAAAAAAAAAAATTTTTTTTTTTTTTTTTTTTTTTTTAAGTCTAACATTGAATAAACCTTTGCTTTACCCAAATGATTAAAAACCTCTTCTACCTGTGCCATGGTAAAAGAATCCTTAACTATGTTTTTATCCAAATTCCAGAAGTCAACTCACATCCTCATCTTATGACATTTTTTTCTACACAAAACAGTTAGCGAATCATATTCCGAACAAGATGGCTTTATAACCCCATGCCTTAACTGCTCCTGTATTTGGTAATCAACAATTTTTTGGTCAGCAAAAGGTATTTTCCTTGAATGCTGAGAAACTGTAATTTCATCTTTTAATATTACTTTGATTTTCAAGTCTATACTGTGCGGCTTTTCTCATGGTTTATACTCTTTAATAAGAGTTGAAACAGTATTACATAATCCTTTATCTGTAATGTGTGTTAAGTCTATTTCACGGTCTCCTTCAGTGGCTGCAAAAATAAAAAGCAAAAAATTCCTTTTCGAAGAGATGGAGTCATTTTTCATATTGCATGATCATCAGCCTATCAGAGCAGATGCCAACTAAACATGAGAGGAGGGAATACAATCTGCTATCAACTCATAAACCATCACTATCTCTAGTTCAATTTGTTTTTCGCTTTCGCATAAAAAAATAAATAAATAAACTTAGCCTCTTCCGCTTGAACCATGTGACTAAACTTTTGATTTCTATTAATCCAGAAACTATCAATTCACTCCCAGAATCTATTAAACATTTTATTTTCTTACCATCAATCAACATTGCAATAAATTGTAACTCATTCCTAGCTGCACTCTTCGACCAAATCTTTAAATCAGATATCTTTTTTTGAGATAAATTTTCCTTCTTTTCGAAACATTTAGGGCAGTCAGTCTTTCACAAAATGAAACAGTTCACCCTTATTCCCACATACATAGAAAATACGTTCTGTTTTACTACTATTTTGATTTATGAGTTTATACCCTGAATCCTTCAAATTGCTCTGTGCGTTTCTAAGATTGTTTTTGGAAAAATTAAGCTTTTTATTTTCTGGAGTTTTGATTTGCTTGTTACTGGTATCAGCTAAAGACTTACCCCTGCATGAATAAAATAAATAACATTCTCTCCCCAATTGATTAGGTGGGAACCAATTTTGGCCCTGACAAATACTAATATAATATAAATAATAATCACAAATACGAATACTATAGTTTTCTTTGTTTTATAATAAAACGTTTCATACAACTTGTCAGATACAATGACATCACACTATTTCTTAAAATCATCTACTTGTCTTAACCTACGATAATAATCGAAAGTTGCACTGAGTCGAGACGCGAACTGAACATGCGATTCAGATGAATATCTCTGCGTACTTTTAAAATTATTCAAGCATTCGTTTGGTGTCAGCTTAAATTCTTTCAAGATTAGTGCTTTTAATTTATCATAATCTGTGATTTCTTGTTCAGAAGCATACGTTAAAACATGAGTACATTTATCACCTTATAAATTAATCAGTATAAAAGTAAAAAAGTTGTATAAAAGGTGTAAAAAAACTATGCTGACCTGCTATTGTTTTGTAAGATGTTGCTCTGTATTTTTAGAAATATGTAATTCGAAATATTTGTTTAGAATTAGCAATGAAGAAATAAAACCTGCAACCACTGTTTTCAGGCAGTGAGAAAATTGAATTTAGTTTTATGCGCATTAAACACATTCAATTTTATGCAAGAGGTGTATTGGAATTAAACTGCAGACTTATTTTTCATTCATTTTTTAGAACTTATTATTTTCTTTTAAAAATAAGAGAGATACATGTATATTTTTGAGTTAACTATCTGCATATGTTTTAGCAAGAATAAATTGCATAAATTTGTAATAAATGAAAAAGTAACTTTATCTAAATTTTATCAGCTGTATTAATTTCTTTAAAAAAGTTTTGAAGTAAATTAATGGAATATGACAAGCATTTATTCTTATAGGTGTTTATCATTGGACCTGATAAGAGGTTGAAACTCTCCATGTTGTATCCTGCTAGCACTGGACGTAACTTTAAGTAAGAATCTTTATATACATTTCAAATAGTCATTTAAAAGGAAGGGTGAAAAATATTAGATGTCTGAATATTATATATCATAAATTAAGGTGAAAAAAATGTGCGCTACATAATATGTAAATTGGAAAGGGATATTTCTGTTCTATAACTAAAATGTACCTTTAAATCCCCTCCCCCTTTAAAACACTGAAAGTTATATGCAATAAAATATGGTGCATTTGGATTATGAGTGATGCAATTAAATTGTTAGCTTATAAGCTTAGAAATGAAAGCCACAGGGAGATAAGTTACTGTAATAAATATTAAGAATAAACAAAGACCATAAGATATGTTACTATAATAATTTCAGGTTCTAAGATAAATTTCAAACTAACTTTCTTAGGAATGCATACCTGCTGTGGAAGTAGTTGATATTCATATATGTGTAGGAAAAAAATCTAATAACTAATTCAGCCATGCCATTCATTCACCAGGAATCAAACTTATTATTAAATAATTTGTATTCAGGTTGCTTATCAGTTTAGCCACAACTAGCTTGTTAATATTAAGTTAAAGTTATTATTTATCATTATGAATGGTAACAATAATCACATTTTTGGAAGTTTGTGGTACTCATTTTTAGATTTCTAGCAGTAGAATTTTTATAGAAATTCAGTGTAAATGAATCGCTTGATATAGTATATCAAATTGGAGGTAATGCATTCGCTCTTATTTCAACGAATGGAAGATGCTACCCTAGATGCTAATTATTTGTACTATCTTCTGTTTTCTGTGACTGAATGATACTTTTACAGAGTTTGCCATGCATAATAATAAATATATGCCATATAACTTTAGAATGAATGAAATTATATTTGGGAAGTTAATGTGGGAAGGCCTTTCTTAAGACAGTTGACTGAGTGATTAAAGCAGCAAAACACAGGTAGTTCACCCTAAATTATATTTTTAATGATTGAAAATGCCAGTTACCTGAGATTTCTAGGGTTGCCACATTTGGCGAGAAATCGCCCACTTGCCAACAAAATTGGCGATATGCCATGTATGGATGGAGAACCTTTTGGAACGAATTCTTACCGGTTTAGCCCAGAATGTTCTCGAAGAAAAGCCAAAAACTATATAAACCCTGCTGGTACTCGGAGAGAGAGTTCGAGATAGTCAGTCCATGCGGAGTTGATCAAGTTGACAGCCGGGCCGAGTGGGTCGTCGAGTGCATCGAAAGAGTCTCTTAGTATATTGCAGTTAGTGCATCGTCAAGAGAGTGTGTTGAGCTCCGGGAAAGTCTGAACCGAAGAGTCAGGAGCTGTGCTCTGTGTGTTGTCAAGTGCATCGCGAGTTGTAGTGTGGAGAGTCTCGAGAGTACGTGGAGTTCCGAGAACGACCAAGCAAAGTCGGGAGCTGTACTCTGGTGCTTTGCCATGAAGCTGTCTGCATTGTGATAAGACAAACATGAAAACAAGGTATATGAAAGAAAAAACTAAATCAAAACGTAGCGCAAATACTAATTAATGCAGACAATTTGAAAAGGGCTTTTGGTAACAATGCTGTTATTTCTCAGCCAAAACTAGTGAAGCTTTCAAAATTGAGTATCTCAAAGTATTATAGTAATGTAAGCATGTTGCTTGATTTTTGGAGCTAGTTTAAAAATTTCATTCATGGAAAAGGAAATTTATCTGACATTGCAATTTTTTTATATCTGAAAAGTTTGTTAGGGGAATAGCGTTGAATGCAATTAAAGGATTTGTTCTAACAAGAGGAAATTATAATAAAAATATCATCATTTTGCTAAAAGAATGTTTCAAAATGAATGACATTGTAATTAATAGTTATATGACAAAGCTATTAAGTCTAGATCCAATGAAGCATGCTTGTGGTATTGCTCTTCAAAAATTGTATGAAGAAGAAACTAAATATTCTATTCCTGGAAACTGTAGTTACTGGAAGTAACAATCATTTATTGTGCCTGGTTTTATTGAAACTGATTCTAGAAAAGATAGATTTAGAATACAATAGAAAAAGGAAATCAGAAACAGAATTTGATGTTTTGGAATTTGTTGAATTCTTAAAAATTGAAACAAACAGAATGTCATGATGCATCATCCATCTTATTACACAATTCAAAGAAATAAAAAAATATGACAGTTCCTAGAAACTACTTTAAGGTGAAATAAATACTAATAAAAAAAAAGCAAAAGCATATCAGTCAACCAAAAGCAGCTTTTTAATTAGTGTAAAATTTAATTGTGGATTTGGCGACACAGAGCAACATTCATTTCAATGTGAAGTTCTTTTGCCTGCTAAAAAAACAAAACAAGCTAAAAGTCAAAGTGTATATGCAGAGTTTTAAATTCTGTAAAAAGTCAGATTTGAATGTTATTTGTAGATCTGTATTAAATCCTTGTAGAAAAATAATCGTAATAGTCACAAGAAGATTTGCTTCAAAAAAAATTTTTTTTAAACTGAAAGTTCACTGAATAAATGTATTAATACAAAAGTGAATGAGTACAAACAATAATTTCATCTGTATCACTGCAAGCAAGTAAGGAACTTAAATTCATTTTTGTATTACGTGAGAACCGTAATTAATGCCTTACAGGTCAAAAATTATCTGGGTATTATTTGATACTGCTTCAGTGCATTCCTGTATTTTGAAATCATTAGAGGATGATTTAAAACTTCCAATTATCAGAAGAGAGAATTTAATTACTCATGTGTTTGGAAATCGCAATCCAATATAATTTGGCCACTCAGTGTATATTGATAATCTGTTGGTAGGAACATAATTCGTATTTGAAGCTTGAAATTGATCCGCTAATGCAAAATTCATCTTGACACAGCTATAAATCTGAGAAAACAGCAAACGAATTCAAAGGAGCTTTTGAAAATTTTGAGTGGTACAGGATTTAAAAATCATTTAATTTCTAAAAATTGTATAGTACCACTGAAAATACTGGGTGTAGTTTAAAATGCCATAACAAATGAATTTAATTTTGAGGTTTCTTCTATTTTGCTATTGTTAGAGAATAGACAGAATGCAAGAAGAAGTGTTTTGAAATAAGCATGTAAAATGTATTACCAGTTAGATTAATTACACCAGCTGTAATTAGTGAAGATTTTTTTTTCCCAAGAACTATGGGAGAGAGGTGTAGGATGGGATAAATAGGTAAGTGAGGGTTTTGAAAATTAAATGGGTTTATTGATGCAGATACATTTCTAAACTGGAAACTTTGTTAATACCTATCATTTCAAAACAGACCTCAATGAAATCCAAATACATATTTTTGCTGACTAGTGAATTCGTATACGGGGCTGTTGCATATGTCCACTACAAAACATCAGATGAACAATTCTGAAGTTAGCTTACATGTAAATACAGAGTAGCACCAGTAAAGAAGTTAACTTTGCTATAGTTAGATCTGATGAAAGCATTGATTGTTGCAAAAATACACAACTTTTTAAAAACCACTTTTCACAGAAAGATAATTACTGCTTTTAGACTGATTCCTCATTAGCCCTCTGCTAGATCTGTGGAAATGCCAGCAGTAGAAGTTATTATGAATAGTTATTGAAATTTAAAAAAAAAAAAAAAATCTGATCCAGCAAATTGGAGACATTGCAGCAGTCGAGATAATCCAGGAGATGCAATATGAAAAGAGTAGAAACCTGTTGGATCAAGAACAACAAAAAAAATTTTCTGGAATACTTTAAAAATTTGAAAGATGAAAAATGCAGTTCCAAAGAATAAGATTCAAGATATATGCCTAACAATAGACGAGTAAAAAATTATTCTTATTCCTGCAAAGCACAGGTTTACTGAACTCATACTCATTCTGTGTTAAGACCATAAATGGTTAAAATAAATAAATATTTAAAAAAAAAAAAAAAAAAACTGCATGTATATTGTCTGAATGCCCTTTTGCATGCAGACATAAAATATGTTATCTGATATTTCTGTCAAAACGCAACAAAATTCAGAGTATTCTATATGTTGGAGTATTAATACAAGTGCTATTAATATTGCTTCATTTTAAAGTGTACTTTTAATTGTATTTTAACAAATGCTTTTTTTTTCCCCAGTGAGGTTTTAAGAGTTGTGGACTCATTGCAATTGACTCATAATAAAAATGTTGCTACACCTGTTGACTGGAAGGTAAGCAAAAGTTTAGCATTTAGTTTGCAAAGATAACATGTAGAAGAAAGAATATAATATATCGGTAGGCATCAGCTGTGAATGTGTATTTCAAAATACAATTGCTTTATATTGCAGATTTTCAATTTCACTGCACTAAATCAATGTGTATTAGTAAGCATTGACTTTTTTTTCCAAAAATTTATTCATAAAGTATTAAAAAGAATTTTGTAATAAATTTTCTCAATTTGGAAATTAAATATGGAAATTTTCTATTCCCTATATATTTTACAGAACCAAGTCCGAGATCAGGACTTCTGCAATTCCAGAGTTGTGATTTTTCTGGATATTAGATCCTCAGTATAAAACTAGAAAGATGGCACATAGGAATTATAAAATAAAAATATGAAATTAGTCTGCTTGAGCCAAAGGTCTTGTCATAAACAATAATTAAAATGAGTAAGAAATTCTTAGTTTGAGGTACTTGTTCAAACAGAATTAAACTAGTAAAACGAGATCCTTAAAAAAAAAATTTAAAAAAAAAAATTTCCAGATATTCTCACAGTTTTGCATATATAAAAAAGATCCGAGTTCATCTGAAACATTTAAAATTTTATGATAAAATAATTGCAAATGCTGTTTTAAGTCTCAAATGGTTGGTTCACTTTGTACCATTTTAGATGAAATTTTCAAGTATCTTACATAGTAGTTTTAGTGATTTTCTTTAGATTCTTTGTTTATCATTCAATAGATGTAATTCTGTGTTTGCACCTATTTCACGGAGATAGGAAATTATGCTTACCTTTACATTTTTATATTTAGTTTACGTTCCCACTTTTTTACTTTACTTTGTAATTAATATATATATATATAGTGAAGTTATCAAAATACCAAGTCCCAAATTCTAAAGACTAAAATTTGTACTTTTATAGCAAGGAGGAGACTGTATGGTACTGCCAAATATTAAAAATGAAGATTTGCCAAAACTTTTTCCCAAAGGAGTTACTGTTAAAGAATTGCCATCTGGAAAACCTTATTTACGTATTACTCCTCAGCCATAAATTTGGAATGCCAGCAGGAAAGAAAAGTGCAGCTGTTCCAAGAGTTTAGCATTTCTAAAAACAATGTTGTATTTGGAGTTACTTTAGTATGCCTCTTTTAGTATTTTCTTTGTAACAAATCCAAAATCTTCTGTCTCTGTAAGAGTGAATTTCTCTTAAATACTCAAATGTATACTTGTATCTTAAATGCATGTGCCTTATTGACATATCATTTAAGTTTGATGCTTATGCCTTATTAAGGCTATGTTTACATTTGTTTGTGCACCCCCCCCCATTTTATTGAAAGTTTAGAAAATATTGTTATGAGAGTGAAAAGCATTTTAATTCATTTTAAAACTGTTGGTTATAATGAAAAATGTTAATTTGTTTTTGAACATTAAACTGCATTTAAATTTTTTGTATAAATGCCTTGTAATTTTCTTATCTTTCTGAGCAACATTGACCGCCTTATCCAGTCATGAGATTTTTTTTTTTTTTCCTTTTGGTATATATTAGTTGATAATTTAAAATATACTTTTCTTTCAATATCATTTCAATGTATGGAAGTTTATGAAAATGGAGACTAAAATAGGTAATTTAGCTATTAAATACGGTTTCAGTATAGGTTTTAATTAGCAGGTCCAAAAAACCATGCCATTTTGTCTGAAAATTTGTTCAAATGTGTGAAATTTTGTATTGGTCCAAGTAAAATTTAAGGAATTATTGCTAAAAGACTGCAGAAGAAGTATAAAACTTTAATTGTAAGTAATCAAAAATACATGCCATGAAAACTATAATTTTAATGATGTACTGTTTCACTAAAAAGAAAAGTGAGTATGATACAATTCATGAATCCTACAAGGTATGGAAATCCTAATCTTTTAGATGAGATCAGCAACTGAAATGAAAATTAAAATCAAATCTGTTATTTTCTAAACTGCATAGATAAGCATCTTTTAACCCCTTAATGCACCAATAATTTCCAATAATGCAAATTTCAGAAAAGTGGTCTTTTTCCACCAATTCTTATTTTATTTTTTATTTTAATTTAACTCACCTAAAAGTTAGCTGATATATTCTGTTGTATTCATATCTGAAAAAAGTTTCTTGAATGTATTTATTCAGTACCAGAGTTAACTGTGTGGAATGCATTAAGAGGTTAAAGGGAAGCACATTAAGAAAAGAAAACTGATAAAATCATTGTGCCATATAAATCCTTCTGTGGCCTTTATTTTCACAACCACTGGCTACAGACATATTTCCAATTACAAAAATGTTTCAAATAATATGAATATTAAAATTTTTGGCATTTTCAAGTTCAAAAATGAATTTTGTAAAAATGACAAACTTAACTTTCATATTTCATTCATGCTTTTTTTAGACATGTTTAGGAAATGTTTATACTTTTTATAAAAAATTTTACTCCTGTATGATAAAAACTGAGTTTAAGTTTCAAAAAGTTATCTGAATACGATTTGAAACTTTAATGTATTAACAGAAATTTTTTCAAAAAGGAGGCAGTATTCAGAGAATCTTCTAGAAAACAGTGAGAGGCTCCACTGAAAATTTAGTGTTTGAAAGCTATGAATGTGTTAAAAATTCTTTTAGAATACTACATATAACAAAATTATAAATTAAAGCATGCTACACATTAGTAAATTGCATGAAATAATGAGAATGACATTTAAGGAAAAAAACATGAACTGGCCCCTCAACGCAAACCCAAAATTTTGGATTTAAATAAGCTCCCAACCTCCCCCCCCCCAAAAAAAGGAATTATCCAAATGGAATGAAATTCAATAGATGTGATATACTTGTACAGAAAAACAAATACCGTATTTGACGGCATATAAGACGCACCCTTATTTGGAAGGCCACACACAAGGAAAAAAAGTTTCAATAGTCCAAACTTATAATGTGGTTTCTTAGTTCTCAAGTTTCGTAAAAGCCAAATAAACAATCATTGAATGCAATTACCAAACATATTTTATTAAGGAAAATTAACAAACGACAAGCTATTTTGAACATATGTAAATTTCAATAATGATTAAATGAATGAATGGCAAGCAATCAAACATAATACAAAATAAAGCAGAAACAACAACAACAACAACAACAACAAAAAAAAAAAAAAAAAAAAAAAAACAGATTTAAGGAAAATGTTGCCTATCATGAAATTAGACTTTAATCACTTTCAAAACAATAAAAATCCTTTTCACTATCATCATCATCGAAAACGAGAATATCGTCATCACTACTGTTTCCATCATCGCTTGTATCACCTTCTTCGAATAATGCGTTGTCTTCTGTTCCGTCAAGAGCATTACTGATTCCGCACTTCTTAAATGACTTAACAATTACTTCAGCCTTTATGTCCTCCTAAGATCTTTTTACGCACTTGCACACTTGTGAAATAGAAGGCCGCTTCAATTCTACCTGAGGGCGTGATGTGGCTCTCCTATCCACTTGTTCCATCGTTCTCACACTTTTTTCTTAAATGGCTTATTCACTGATACATCTAAAGGCTGCAATTGGCTAGTCAGTCCACCAGGAATGACAGCTATCTGGGTTTATAATTCTTTCACTTTATTCTTTATGGTTTCAGTTCTATAGGCACTAAACTGATCCAAAACCAAAAGAGAGGGTTTTCTTAAGAGTCCACCAGGTTGCAAACAAATAGTTTTAAACACCGATACCGACACGTTTATACAGAGTAGCACAGATACTGACACGTGTGTCGGCTGAGTCAAAGAAAGTCTATGTAAAGAAGGAAAGGCTCCACAGACATAATGTGACTGTCGAACCTGTTTGAACTTCGACATCAGCTTCGAGCTTTGGTACTTTTTGGCAACAGATATTTCACGTATGTGCAAAATAATTATGGCAGATGTAGAAAAAGTTATGTGTGTCTAAACCTTTATACGGGCTAAAAATAGCATTCAGTATTGAAAGTTAACCTGTGTCCTTCACGTATAAGACGCAGGTAGCTTTTTTGAGACCAAATTTAGGAAAAAAAGTACATCTTATATGGTAAGTACAATTTCATAAAAAGTGATGATTTATTCAAGAGAAAAAAATTCACAAAGTGGACATGTCAATAATGCATTGGTCCACCCTTATGCAAGCAGTTATTCAGTTGGCATTGCTTGATAGAGTTGGTGGATGTCCTCCTGTAGGAGACGTTGTGCCAAATTTTGTCCAAATAGCGTGTTAGGTCCACAGAATCTCAAGATCTGCCCATAATGCACCAAACATTCTCAAACATAGAGAGATCTGGCAACTTTGCTGGCCAAGGTTGTGATGAGCAAGTACAAAGACGAGCAGTAGAAGCTATAGCTGTGTGTGAGTGGGCATTATCTTGCTGAAAGGTAACCCCAGGATGGTATGATACGAAAAGCAACACAACGGGCATAGAATATCTTCCAACAAACCACTGTTTAATAAGTATGACAACCAAAGTGGTCCGATTATTAAATGAAATCAAAAGCATGCAAAATTCACAGTTTTCAGCTAAAGAATATGTATGGCAAGACAAACAATGCCAATTAACTTCAAGCAGCGCTTTGGAGAACTGGAACACAATGCTTTCAGACAAATATGCTCTCATACACAAAGCAGAAGCGAGCCATAATGTCTTACTGACGAAATGACTGGTTTTATGTGAAATGTAGAGATCAAGTACTTTCAGAGGCTCAAAATCACTTTTTGGGGGTGCAATAACAAAGTCAAGCTACATAAAAATAATGAGAAATTTTAGAATAAGAGAAAGTCAGGGGGTATATGTTCTAAATCAGTTGGCAGAAGTCAAGTCGGAAATCGGGGTCTTCTGGCTTAATTAGAAGCCCCTGTAACCCTATGTTTCCGGTGGAGATCCACTTTTTTGGGGAGGGGGGAAGCATTTCATGTTACATTATGCAAGAGATACAATTTTACACATAATTTCAATAAAAATAGTTTACACACACACACAGAATTTATAACAATATATTGCTCTTACTCTATGCAAGTATAAAAAAATTGTTACTTACCATTCATAGGCATTTCATCAATTTGCGTTGAATAGTACTGCTCAATATCACGCAAAATTCTGATATCATCATTTTTAACAAAATTTATTGCAACACCTTTACGTCCAAATCGACCAGATCGTCCTATCCTATAAGATAATATGGCAGCAAAAGTAATTTTAATATTGCGAAAAGAATCGGTGCCAGTGAATTTTTTTTAAAGAACATAATTTCCAAATTACGGAGATGTTCTCAAAATAACATTTTGAAAGTATGGAAGAAGTATTTAAAAATCAAGCACATGCACACAAGCAAAACTGTAACAAATTATCTAACTTCTCTTCCCATGCTGATTGGCCTGACAAAACAAATTCAGTTTTTTATATAATAAAATTATGTACATGAAAATCGCATGCACTTTTTGTGTGTGGGGGGGGGTAAGCTTTCCCCAAAGAAGTCATCATTTGGTCAGTTACATGTGAAAATATTTTTACCTCCCAAAAGATGCAACTGTGTATTCTTCAATCACCAAAACTTCTTTTTGTTTCACCATAAATGAGTTCTCTTCTAATAAACTTAAGTTTATGTTACTGTCAGAAGGGTTTTTCTTGATAACAAATGATGCTGTTATTGATGAAGTTTCATTGTAATCTTAAAGATTTATTCTGCATTTTAAAGCCATAATTAAAGCAAAAGAACAGAATGTACTGCTGTTCTGAAAGTATAGACAATCTCTCCTCTTAAAAACAATGTAACAGAAACTTCATGTTAATCTCAAACAATGAGCAAAAATAATCCTTCATTTATGAATCTATCTATCTTTTCTCTATTTTTTTGTTTATTAGTATTTAGCAATAAGGCAATTAATAATAATCGTTTGCAGTTTTATTTTTAAATTATTATTAAAGGGGGAAATACATATATATTTTTATTTGGGATATTCTGTATATACAAAAAGAATACTTTTTATGGTTTCATCAACTATGACATTAACCCATTCCCTGCCATGATCCCCATATGGGGATCGCCTACATTTGTATACATTGTGACGTCATGCTGTACCTGGGTGGTCCCTTACGGGTGGTCATGCTTTCCTGAAGATTGAAACTAAGGGTAGAAATCTTAAACAAACACGTGGACTCAGTTAGTTGAGCTCACGAGTTTATTTTTCTTGCTCTCTCGTTACTTTTCACGAGAAAAATAATACAGTTATTTTCAAAGCACAAAAAAGATACTTAGGAACAATTATTTTTGTTGTACTAAATTTTCCTTGATCATTGGTAAGTAATTAATGTATTTATATATTATTTATCCTCATACTGTAATTTGGATGGATACAATGAACCCAGATATATCGATCCCCATTTGGGGATCATGGCTGATACTGACTAAAATTGTCAAAAAACTGTTTTTCTTTTTTTCCAGGAAATGTCGCGAAAAGATATCTTTCTTTAAAAGAAATTGTAAATGCTGATGATTTTTTTGCATCTGACGATGACGACGATAATAGCCCCATAGATATTGCTGAAATTCCACCAGAGTGGGTTGATGAGATTTCAGATAATGAGGATATGGATGACAACGTAATTGATGATGAAGAACCACTTGATGTTCCCAGGTGTGTTGAAATTCATTGTGTGGCAGGATTTGAGGACAATGTTTTAGTGAATGTAACTGAATGTTCAGCAAATGAAGTAACAAAAGATACCGGCTTCCACCTCCTAAAAAGAGAAAAGAAGTATTGACTTCCAATTGGAAAAAGAAGCACCCTAAGTACTCGAAACTATATGAAAATACTGACGTTATAGAGACAAGGCGAAATGATGTCATTAGAAACCTCAGGGAAAAATCCTCGGTAGAGTGTTTTGAAATACTTTTTGATAATGAAACTGTCACCTATATTGTCTAGCAGTCTGTAATATACGACAGACAGAAAAACAATTGTCAATTTCAGCTTTCTAATAACTGCCTAAAAATTTATTGGAATGCTTCTTTTCACTGGCTATCATTCATTTTCGCAAGAACAATTATATTGGTGTGAAGATGAAGACATGAACATTCTGTGTGTTAGAGCATGCATGAGTCGGAATAGGTATCTGGAAATTAAACGGTACCTACATATCAGTGACAACTCTGATTTAGAAAGGATTCCACTAGGTGAACGTGATAACCTCTTCAAGATTCTCCCATTGATTGACAAGCTGAATGACAAATTTCAACAATTGGGGGTGTTTTCTGAAAGTTTGAGCATTGATGAACAAATGGTTCGTTATTATGGATATCATTACCTCAAACAATTTATACGTAGTAAGCCAGTGCGCTTTGGGTTCAAACAATGGACTATCTGTTGTTCACAGACTGGATATTGTTATGAGACTCAAGTGTATGAAGGCAAATCAAAGAAATTAGGAGATGATGTGGGCTTGGGACATTTGTTGCCCTTCATATGGTATCTATTCTTCAGACACCAAATGCTCATAAAGTTTACTTCGACAATTTTTTCACAGGATTTTCTCTGATGAAACATTTGCAGGACATTGATGTTAGAGCAACAGGAACTGTTCGATTCAAAAGAATGAATAAATTCCCTATTGCAACAGACAGAGAGATAAGGAAAAAAGAACGCGGGGCATATGACTACAAATTTGATTCCCGTAATGAAATTTTAGCTGTCACGTGGAATGACAAGAGTTGTGAAAGGCTTCTGTCTAATCATGAAACTAGCAAACCAATATTAGAGGTAAAGCCATGGAGTAGAACAGAGAAGAAAGATATTCAAGTACCACAACCCAAACTGATATCAGAATATAACAAATACATGGGTGGAGTAGACAAGATGGATTGGAATGTTCAAAAGTACATACTCAGAATAAGGGGGGAAAATGGTGTTTTCCTTTGCTTACTAATGCCATCAACGTAACACTGGTTAACGCCCACACACTGTATTGTATTTCAAGTGATAAAATTCCATTGCTAGATTTTAGGAGGATGGTTGCTATGATATCTTGCTTTATCTTCAGAACTCTCAGATGCAAAAAAGGATGGAAGGAATTCTTTCACTAAAGGATCAATTAATCGTGTTCCTACTGTTATCAGAACATCTGGTAATCATTATATTGAATGCACCGAAAATGGTAAACAAAGAAAATGTGCAGTTTGCAAAACAAATGCAAGAAAACAATGTGGAAAATGTAATGTTGGATTACACGTAGACTTGGCATTAAAAGTAGATAGTATCAGCCATGATCCCCATTTGGGGGTCGGACTTAAATTTAAAATTTCTGAAAAAAAATTGACGCATTTATGAGAAAAACATGTTTTTCTTATTATTTAGATGAAAACTAACAGAAATAAAATAAAAATTTGGCAGTTAATGGGTTAAATTATTAAATACTTACCTGTGTATATACAACTCTCTGTTATTGGGTAAATCATAGTTTATGACCAATGAAACTTGCTGTACATCTATGCCCCTTGCCCAAACATCGGTAGTAATCAAAACTCTTCTGAAATAAAATTACAAAAAATATTCAAAAAAAGTTAAATCTAAAACTAGGCTAAAGTTACTTAAATGGTTAAATGCTTATAAAGTTGAGGTTTTTTTTTTTTTTTTTTTTTTTTTTTTTTAAATTCTTATGCTTATTCAAATCTTTGAATACTGTTAAGTTTCATTCACAATCATCAATGCTTCAAATCTGTAGCAGCATTTCAAGTTCAAACATTTTTTACAATTCAACCTTTTAACTGTGATATATTTTTCAGAATAATCCACCCAAAATAGGAAATTTCCTACTTAATTTTGTGCATTACACTAATAAAAAAAGATATGATGTGTATACCACAACTTCTTGTACGGAATATTAAATTATATGCATTATTTGTTGCATTTTATTTAAAATTATTGGATTTAATTAAATTTATTTTGTCGATAGCACATAAACCACAATAGAATAAATGAACTCTTTAAACTTCACTATATTTGTTTACTACAGCGACACTCTGATCCTAGGTTCACTTAACAGCATTAAATTTCATTTATTTTTAACTCGGAATGCACAAAATTTATATCATCTTAAGAATTACATAGACTCCAACCTTCAGCAAACCTTGTCAGTAGTCAACGCGCGAACGACATTTTTACAACTTTGAAAATGTGCACGTAGCGTATGTTGTAATTAACCATTCATTAATTTTAAATTAATAATTAATTGTAATCAATTTTATTACATTTAAAATCCATATACATATAAAACTGAATAATTAAAAATATACCTTGTAAATTATATGCACATTTAATTAGAAATTTTCTTTTAACTCCTCAAGCATTCACTAATAAAAAGTACTTCAAATCACTACTAATCATAGAAAAAATCAGAAGCTATAAATCATATCTTTATTCTGGATATGATTTCTACAGGAAAATAAAATTTAAATAACCAAGAATGATACATATAAGTATTAAACAAAATACGCATAATTTATGAATGCAAAGATTTATATGTAGCATGCTTAGCAAGCTTAAGTTCTGATTTTGAGAATGTTTTTTTATAACACAGTTCTTCATTTGCCTGCATATTTATTTTTTCAATCAAAACTGCTTCAAGAGTTTTAAGACCTAAATTTGGTCGAAATTCGGTCTGATTTTTTTTAACAATAGAAAAAATTCTTTTGCAAGCTGCATTTGAATGAGGTATTATTAAGACAGCAAGCATTACAGAAGGCAATACTTTGTATTTAATACACCCATTCATATTTTTTAATTTGGCAATTTCTCCCCATGCTTATATCAATATGCAAATCTACAATTTCTTTCAAATCATCTACTTGATACATGGAAAATTCAATTTCTACTTGATTAAGACATTTTTCATCAATAATGGATGGAAAAGTATTCATCAAGTAAAGAACAGATGAAAATGAGACTTCAGTTCTCAAGTTGATGTCAGCAACTTCAGCATGTTTTAGAAATGGATCACTCAGTGGAAATTTATCAATTATATATGAACATGCAGTTACAAAAAAAGCTCGCACAGAATTGAAAAATGATTTCACTTCACTTTCATTCAACTTGGCATTTTTTAAATATAGTCTTGTTTCCGCACCAATCACTAAATTTTCATTTTCTTTTTGTTTACTATACTTCTGAAATGGAATAGACGTTAGAGTAACATCTTCATTTTCTTTAGAAATTACTGATGGTTTTACGAATCTAACAAATAAATTCATTAAAAGTTCAAAAAGTTCTCAATTTATGTATATAAGGAGCTTGTTGTTGCAAATTAATATTTACTGTTATAAACAAAGGCAAAGTATTTTTCAAAAATAACAAGTACAATTTGGTGGTCGGTGACTGTAAAATTTTTTTAATGTTTTGCAATCTCTTTCCTTCATTCTCACTGTTATCTGGTTTATCTCCAAAAAAATTTATCACAGCATCCCACTGTTCCAAAATCCTTGTTATAGATTCTAAAAGAGAGAACCATCTCGTACTGCAATATTTCAAAATTTTATGAGATTTTGCATTCTGTCCCAAAATTTGTTGAGCAACTTTGAAGCTATGCTTCCGTTTCGAACTTTTCTCCAAGTAAAAATATATATCTATTATCAACATTTCAATTTCTGAGCCAATTAATTTTTCAGTAGCTTTTTTTGCAGCTATATGCAAGAGGTGGCACGGACAACCTCGGGTGATTATACTTGGTTGATGCATTTTGATAAATGATGCTACACCTTTAAACTTTCCAATCATATTACTAGCATTATCTGAAGAAAATGATAAGCAATTTTTCCATTCTAAACCTTTGTTTTTAAAGTTTTCATTTATACAATTAAAAATACCTTCTCCTGTATTATTCGTGCATTCTAAAATAGAAATCAATGAAGTAATTATCACTCCCTTTTCTTTACTGTAGTATGTTATAACCAATGGGTACAGTTTGTTATCATTGTTATCATTACTTCCATCAGTACTTAGAGAAAACGATGTACTGCACACTGATTTTATAATATCAGCAACAGTATTTTCTGCAAGCGTTTTCACAATAGCAGCAGTTTTGGTATGACCGCAGCTAAATTTTTTTGCTATGGCAGAATCCGGAAACATTGCTTTGAAAAGCTCTTTGGAATGATCCGAAACAGAAAGCGGTAGATTATGTTCAATTAAAAAACGAACAAAATAGCATTCGGCTTTTATAGGATCTGTTTCATCATCTTTTATTAAGAAATTTGTTATTTCTTTAGATTTTACGGTGCCAAATTCTATATGCTTTTGAGAAAACACATGCCGTTTACAGTCATCTTTTCCGCCATGAGCAACTGAGAAGTCTTTGTTGCATACACTGCAGTGTGCGTGATTCACAGAAATTTCGGACGCTTTAATGCATGGAAATTCTGAAGAATATGAATCTTTAAACTTCTGCTTTGATAATTTTGGCTTCTTCGTTCGAGGCAGCATTATGATTAAAAATCTTTCACCTGATTCACAGTTCACAAGACACATGCTAAGCTCTCGCCGTAAACTACACAATGCAGCCGAATGCAGCCTAAACACGCATCAGCGAGGAACCTGGGAGATAGACAATTGGGTGGAACTATTGATAAGTCGTTAACGGTTGGAGTTACTGATCTATGATTGGCTAATTCTTCAAAACTAGGAACGCACTCAACACGTGATATATGATAACACAAGTATTCAGCCAATCATCGGATGAATTAGTTGGTTCCGTTTTGCGTACTGGTTCTCCTGCTCTTGTTTCTGTAAAATCCGTAGTTTTTTCCATACTTTTCGTAGCTCGTAGTTTTTCATGAATTTCCATAGAAACTACGGAGAATCCGTAGTAGTTGGAGTCTATGGAATTATCTAATCGTTGCCACATATTCTATTCAAATACTATAATAAATCTAAAACAATAAATTAAGTATAAAAGAAGTTATGCAAACAACAACAACATAAAAGAAACAGTTTTTCCACAGACGATTCAGTCTTTTTCAGTCAATTAATTCAGCTTTTACTTCGCGACAAGGCAAAAATACACAAAAAGTCAAAATATCTGTATTGAAAATTATGCAGTAAATCTTACACTTATTTCATCGAATAAATTCCAGAATGGATAAAGCATGATTTAATTCACAATAATAAAAGAAGGTGTTATCTTTGTTTTTGCGAAGCTTACTTTCTCTAGATTGGCAACAAATCTACTCTGCTGTTTCAAATGTAAACAGCCATTGCAAAAATAATTAGGCTTAGCGGCACTTAAACAACTTTTAAATTGTTAATAATTCTAAAAATATTTCATGCAGATTTACTAAAGGCATAAAAACCTTAACTGAAGATACAAACAACATAATTCAATCATTTTTAAAGCAAAAAGTGTACAATTTACAAACATATAAGAATAAAGGGTACTTTTCCGTTTTGCCGGCGCAAGCAATAAAGTCGCCAGTAATGGTACAACCGATGCTAAACGAAATATTCTCGCTAGAAACCTTTTACTTTAACTTTTACATTTTCAAAACAAGTCGCAACCATTTCTTATCAGATTGATTGTTTCTTTCAATACTGGCATACAATTACATAGAAGTTTTACCAGATAGTTCAATTTTATGCTCTAAAGCCATTCGCGGGCGGTAATTAAGTCAATTAGGATGCAATCACACCGCTCACCCGATGGCGAAAATATAGAAAAGGCAAAGCCAAGGGTTAAATTCATCCATTTTAATGACAATGCACTAGCGAAGTAAAGCACTGCGGTTTTAATTTCTGAGTAAGCTATTCGTACGAATTGAAATAATTCTTGCATTTAAACTTGTATTCCAAATTAAGATTTAACTTGAAGTTAATGTAGATAATTACTGAGAGAATTAGATTTTTGTAGCGTAGTTTACGTATGAGATGAGATCACTTGGGATCACGTGATACGAATCGCCGAATCAGGATGTTGTAGGATGAAAGCATAGTAAATTCTTAAATTAATGTCTTTTTACAAATTTATTGGCTTTTTTACAAAAATTTAAACAACATTAAAATGTTTGTACCTTCAAAATAAAAAACTCTTAGAACTAACATTTGTCAATATTTTCTATGTGTATACTGTGTGTTTTCGCCAATAAAGTCTACTTGGCGAGAATTGCGCCGACGAAACAGAAAAGTACCGAATAAAGAAACTGAGATTACTAGGGTGAGTATCAGAGTGGATATACAGTCAAAAGTCTTTAATCTGGACTCGTCGGGACTTCGGCGATTCCGGATTATCGGTTTACTCAGATTATAAGATCATCAATTTAAATCTGGTAAGTTGGCGTGCAGAAATCATAAAATTAAAAATATGAAACCGTAATTTATGAAACAAAGAGCAATTATGATCTACAGGGTATCAAAATTTACAAAAACAAAAAAAGGCTTAATATTTATTTGTTTACTTTATTAAACATTTCTTTCAACGCGTGCATGCGTAAAGCATACATCACACATAGTCGAAATTAGAAAATTGCAACCAGAAAACTATTTGATGTGTATTCGTGATATTTATAATGACGAGGAATTTGATTTAAATCATATCAAAGATGGAGTACATTGAGATGAAATACTACATTTAGTAAGGAATTATAAGCCGAATAAAATAAAAATATCTGCCCTGAAGATAAGGATAGTGCTGACAGATCAACTTGTATTTTGAGTTATTATTTGTTACAGATATTATTTACTGCACATGATATAAGCACTAACAGAAATCATAAATTTAGCAATACATTATTCATTTTGCCAGCAATATAATAATTAGTTTTTATTCCACAGGTAATAAGCTATCATTCAAATAAAACCATAAATTTGCTTTATGGTCATGTATTACCATCATAATTTTAATTACAGTGTCATATTTAATTATTTATTAATATTTCAGAATCAAGTACACTATTCTAGGATTACAATTCCTAGTTTGTGCATTTAAATTTTTACACTTTTACTCTAGTATATTTTAATACTTGTTATCTGGATCTCTGCTATTTTATTTTACAATGAAACCCTCAAACTTCCCTTTTGAATGCAGATTTCTTTCACTTAGCTACACAGCCACTATCTATTCATCTGTTAAATATTTGTCTATTTTCTTCTACAATATATAAATTTCAATTTGGAATTTGCATGATCTCCAGACTACTAAAAAAAATTCAAATATTAATACAAAAGAAGAAAAGCTGCATAAAAATAACAATTCATGAATGGCTTTGAAAGATGCTGTTAATTAAAAGATTAGCATTTACTTAAGATACACTTACGTTTGTCCTGAACGAAATTCCTTCATGATAGCATCTCTCTCTTTTTGAGGCATATCACCATGCATTGATGAAACAGTAAAATTAGCTTCTCTCATTTTTTCTGTCAACCAGTCAACCTGATATACAGAAATAAATCCAAATAAATACTAGAATTTATATTTCTGATATTAATGTACACATTACAGATAACACTGATATGACACATATTACTTATTATGTACAAGCTAGAGACAGAAAAAAAAAGGACGGAGTACCAGAACTTCACATATGCACACGCAGTAATACTCCAATGCAATACTGTACAATAAGTCTTGGACAATATTTCCATAAGATAATCTTACACAGGGGTCCCCAATCTTTTTGTCCCTAAGAGCACATTCTAGAATACATATCTGTTGCATGGCAGGCACCATTTACATTTTCAATGTGAATTTATGGTTGGATAGAATTAATAATATATGCACATAAAAGAAGAAATCGGTTGCATTTCGCTTTGTGCTGGTATTTGTGTTGGATGCTATTTCTATATCATTAAAAATGAGAAAGCTTTCACATAGAATTTCATTAAAAACTAAAGCATTTTAAATGCACTGTGGTGGACCCAAGTTGAGCGATCAGCGGGCGCCATGGTGCTTGCGGACATAGGGTTGGAAACCTCTGATCTAAAGGCATTCAAAAATTAGTTTCAATAAAAATATACAAATTAATGATTGAAGGCTTTTTAAAAATTACCTTAAAATACTAATTGCGCTATCATATTTTAAATGGAAATAATACAGCATATTTTTATTCTTTATGCTGACAAAGAAAATGTAGGAAAAATGCTTTATTTAAGTTGAATAGTATATTAAACAGTCAATAATAACAATGCCCATGAAGCTAAATGTTTGGAAACAGCAGTATTTAGAAATTTACACCATGAAAAATAAGAAGTAATATCAGTAACTATTTTCAAAGTAAATTATTAAAAAAAAAGTTAAGATTTTCTAATAGCAGCAACAGATATCAATCAGAATATTATTTTAGATATGTGACCATAAATCCATTCTCGATAAGTTACTTATTCTAAAGGTTCTTAAAAGGTAAAAATAATAAAATCTATACATACCTTCCTTTTTGTATTACAAAATATTACAGCTTGAGTAATAGTCAGTGTGTCATATAAATCACACAAAGTATCCAATTTCCACTCTTCCCTTTCAACGGCAACGAAGAACTGCTTGATACCTTCTAATGTCAATTCATCACTAAATATAATTTTTAAAAAAATTTCATATGGAATGTTTCGTAGCTAGAATCTCTCTATCACTAATTTTCATTATACAAAACAAAATCAAAACCAATTAAATCGATATGCACAAGAAATTTTTTTAAATCTTTGAGTAAACATTTCAATTTGTAACGTTTAAAAATATTATTGATTATTTTACAAAAAGGGACTGCTTAGTTAATTAATTAAGGCAAAGAATGCAAAGGGTATTTGCTCTCAGAATGACCTTCCTAATATGATTTTTTACGGAAATTATAATTTATTGTAATGCTGAACTTAAAAATTCATTCTATACTTAATTTTTAAATTCATTCTATACTTAAGTTTTAAATTCATATATAAGATTCCAAAGATATTAATTTCTAACAATGTAATGCTGAACTTTTACTTTCAAATTTAATGAACTTAAAAATTAATTTAACACATAAATATGTTTTACATTCAAATGTAAGATCCTTAACAGTGCTAATTTTGTAAAGTTCTTTAGGAACTTATGCTTAAAATCCTCCATATAAAAATGATTACTGAAATCACAGTCATCATTAAGTAATTATTTTAATTAGATCAATATTTCAGATTACTATCTATCGTCATACCGCACAGCAGCATGTTTGGAAATTAATAATGTCATTACGGACTATCTCAAATGAAGAACTATGAAACATTAACCCGTAACCACCCAGTGATCTATTTATAGATCACCTACATTTAGGAAGCCAACTGAGAACATTATCTTTTAACCACTTTTTGTTATTGGCTGATTTTCTTAAGAGGTTATCACGTTGACTGTGCTGAGGGTAAATTAATTATGGTAGCATTTGAAAACACAAAAATTTGCCTATTACATAAGACTATTTAATGATATTTTTAAATAAATTCAAGTATTTTATATTTATTTAGCAGCATGCATAAGTAAAAAATATGTCTACTCAATTTCATGATGGTATGTCACATTACTGCTAAAATTAGTTTCACAAGAATGCCAGGGAAAATTGTATGAAATTTGAAAGTATCGCTAACTAATAATAAATAAATTTAGAAGGAAGAAGACACATTAAGTGATACAACTAACATTAAAATAAAGTTAGTTTCTTAAGGATTAAAAACTGAATTACAAAAATCAACAGTATTTTGGTTAAGATAAATATATTAAATGGTTAGCCTAGATGACTGATTATTATTTTTTATTATTATTATTTTACTGCAAAATGACAAATAAGGCATTTAAGAAAGAAGAAAAGGTTTAAAGGATTTTGTTTTATATGAGAATGGGGGGGGAGGAATTTACTTTCATTGAACATGTCTCTCTGGATTTCGGAAGTTACTGGAAACGTGCTTTGTCTTTCAAAAAGACAATCTGACCAGTGCTGCAAAAACTGACTCCTTGCCAGCTGTCTGAATGATGCTCACATGATACGATTCCCCAAGAAAGTGATCGCTTTCGACGTTGACGCGTAAATCGCTTCTTTGGGGATTGCAGTATAAAATTCCCTGACTTTCCCAGATTTTGGCTAAAATATTTGAATTCCCTGATTTTTCCCTGACTAGGTCAATTTTCAACAAATTCATGAAAAATAAAAGACATCCGAAGGTATATTGCGGTTAAGTACCTCAAACTGGGAACAAATTCTAAGAAAAGCATTGGAAGATCTTTAGTGATGTCATCGAGACCAAAAGTGATGGATTCTGTATGTTTAGGTAGAAAAGATTATGCAAGAAATGTATATTTTTTTTAACTACATTCGTAATTTTTTAAGCATAAAATCAGAGGGCAGTTACTTGTTCTTTTATTACCAGAAGCATCCAGTGATGTATTTATATATCTCCTATTATCTGAACTGCTAATTATAGTAAGTAAATAAAGCTTTATAATTACTTAATTTATGACAACATGAAAAGTAATTTTTAAATATTTTTCAAAAATTTTTATTTTAAAATAATTTGGATGTTAACAGCTTAAGCTTGGCACATGATGAATGAAAAGATATCCAGGATGTTCCTCAATTAGTAATTTTTATTCATTATGTTTCATCATAAATGATTATGAAAAAAGAAATGCTAGATTTAGTAGCACTTAAGGAATCAACTCACAGTATCGATATAAAAAATAATTTTCAGATGGCGCTTAATAAACTTCTAAGTGTTGTAACTGATGAAGCATCTGCAATGCATGGGAAAAATAAAGGTTTCAATGGTCTTTTAAAAAATGAACCTAAAATTCCATAATTTATACCTCTTCACTGCATAATTCACTGTGATTTGAACAAATGCAAATAATCATCACCAATTAAAAAATGTTCTTGAACACATGAACAATGCAGAACTTCCAAACATTTTAATTTTCTACTGCATTATGAGGTGACTATCAACTTATAATGTTTAAATCAGTTTAAACTATTCGATTGGATCACTGCATTTCTAAAGCAAAATGAAAAGTCATACTCGCAACTAAAAGATGATAAACGACTAAAAGATTTAATGTTTGTAGCTGATACAATGTAACAAATTCATAATAGCATTACAAGGAAAGGGGAAAATGATATGTGATCTCTCTTGGACTATATTCAGCTTTCAGACTAAACTTCATATTTTTCATAATAATCTTAAAAATAAATCTTCCAGTTATTTTCCTCTAAAAAAGAGGTCTTTTTACTTTAAAGAAGAAAAACTTAATTACTACCAAGAAAAGCTAGAAGAATAGCTAACAGGTTTTAAAACTCAATTTGAAACAACAATAATTTTTTGGTTAATCTGTTTATTAACATTATTGAAGATGGCTTTCATATTTCTGAAATAATACTTGCTGGTAAAGCAGCAGCTACAAAAATGGAATGGGAGAAATGCAAGATCAGTCATTATAAATGCATCAGAAATTTCTTTCTTTGCTTAGTTTTAGAAATTTGTGCCAGAACCAAAGTATCCTTACTTGAAAATAGATGCTTTCCAAATAATTTCATTTTTAGAATGACATATTCTTGTGAATCTTTTTACTCAATTATGAGGTTCATAAAATCAAAACATCACGTATAGTTGACACATCAGTACCTTACAGAGCTGCTGCTTAACAAATTACACACCAGAAATTCTGGAAAATGCATGGAAACACTTATGCAATAAATAATTAATATTTATTTTTGTTTATATGTCATAGCCATAGCAAGCCTAAGATTTGGAGTTAAAATATATTTTGCACTCGGAATTTTGGTCAGAACATGTGGTATCATGAATCATTGGAGTAGCTGGAACAAATGTATCCAAACTGGTATACATACAATTATAATTTTTTCCTTCACTGAAGAAGGTAATAAATTAATATTGTGATATGTTACACTATATTATTACAACGCACATGAACGACTATGATGCACAATTCAGGAAAAATGTTCTCATAATCTTTACAAAGAATTCATTCCACCATGTGACACTGCATTTCTTGATGTTTCAAGTTTTTCTAATCAAAAAATATAAGATCCTTTGTCATATAATTTTTTCACATTGAATTTACTGAAAAAGTTTATAAAATGGCAAAAATCCTAGGCAAAGGAGTTGTATCTTCTCACAATACACACATAACTCACTTCAGAGTATCTTCAATCTGATTCTCAATGACACAAATACCTTAGAACCATTAGCAATACATAAAAAGAACAGAGTGAACACATTGGGCTACTAAAATCGTGACTTCAAATCCTCTGATTATCTTTTCTCTCCTGTGAATTATAAAAACAATGTTTAAAATATGAGCTATACTTTTTAGATAAGAGCTGCAATAAAAGAACACTATCAAACAAAAATGTTTGTCAATGCAAGGTCTTCATTAAAAGTTAAAAGGAGGGGGATAAAAAAATGTAAACATATTAAGATTTTACTAATTTAGAAGTCAAACAACAAAAATCAGCATTAAATTTTCAAAGGACTAGTTTCGATGGCTTCCTCAGCAGTGGAAACTAGTCCTTTGAAAATTTAATGCTGATTTTTGTTGTTTGACTTCTAAATTAGTACTTGTTTGGCGTGTCACTGTGTCATAATATTAAGATCTCTCATCACTACTGATGTAAGTAAGCTGGAATATTAATTTGTAAATAAAAATGTAAACATATTAAGATTTTACTAATTTAGAAGTCAAACAACAAAAATCAGCATTAAATTTTCAAAGGACTAGTTTCGATGGCTTCCTCAGCAGTGGAAACTAGTCCTTTGAAAATTTAATGCTGATTTTTGTTGTTTGACTTCTAAATTAGTACTTGTTTGTGTAGAGCTAATTTTTAAACTGGTGCCTAACATTTCAATAAATACTCACCGTTTCACTAAAATCCTGATTGGATCAGTCATAAATTTACTTGTCATTTCTAATATTTCATGAGGTAACGTGGCAGATATTAAAACGACTTGAGTGCTTGGTGGCAAATATCTGTACACATCATATATTTGATCCTTAAAACCTATCAAACATTAAAATGTAAATATTAAAAAATAACACAATATTTTACAGAAAAGATACAAAAACTAAAATAAGTCAAAATACAAAATATAAACTAAAAAATAACATTAATAAATTACTATATTCACCTTTATTCAGCATTTCATCAGCTTCATCTAATACAAGCATTCTGATTGAACGTGTTCGTAAATTCCTCCTGCGAATCATATCTAAAATAATTTAAAAAAATCCAGCTTTACAAATTTTTCAGAATTATTTAATTCTAATTATCAACAAAAAACACAGGTTCTTTCCTGTTAATAAGGCACCAATAGCGGAAGCTTGTTTATATAGCCGTGTCATCAATAACTGTGCAATTTTTAATATGCGCAACACTTAATTTGTACAATATTCTAATTTTTTTAATTGAAAACATCACAGATTTGAACAAATTTGACATCAATCACATTAAATACTTTATATATTATATTATATGATACACCAAAGAGCCATTACATTATGACCACCTTCCATCAATAGCAATGGACTCGCCCAGAACTAAACCAGTGTGCGTGCACAGCTGATGTTGGAGTATATAAAGTGGCTATGCATTGTCTTTCCAAACATAGTGCAATTAGCAACATAATGGGAAAAACAGCTAATTTATGAGACTTTGATAAAGATCAAATCGCTATGGCTCAGCAAATGGGAACATCATTATCAGAAATGGCATGTTTAGTGGTCTGTTCACATGCAGCTGTTGTGAGCAGATATCGAAAGTGTATGTATGGTGAAACGGCAAGTCGCTGGCCAGCAGTGTGTCGTCAATGGTGCATTGATTCCAGAAGAGAGCTGAGATTGCTACCCATTGTTAGCCGTGACCGAAGAGCTACAACAGTGGTGACCAAATGGTATTTCTCAACACACTGTGCAGCGTATATTGTTGCATATGGGCCTAAGCAGCCGGAGGCCAAAGCATGTCACTGCACTGACGGCATGTCATCACCAGCTGCGTCTGCAATGGGCCAAGAAACATTGAAATTGGACATCGAAATTGGAATGGAAGAAAGTTGCATGGTCCGACAAATCACGTTTTCTGGTCCATCACATTGATGGGCGTGTACTAATACCAGGGTTGCCACTTAAAGAGGAGAATGAAATTCCCTGACTTTTCCAGATGTGTTTTGAGAAAATTCCAGTCTATAGGCATAGTGCACGCTGCCTGTGCTGAGAGGTAAATTAATTATGGTACTACTTGAAAACACAAAAATTTGCCAATTTCATATGACTTACTATATATATAATTCCCAAAGCATTACTATTATAACTATAATAGAAGTTATTTTCTCCACTGAAGATTGAGATTAGAATCTGCCCAATTTGGATTAAAAAATGACTTTTTTGCAGACATTTTGCAAGTAAACGAAAGGAAGAAATCTATTTAATGACATTTTTAAATAAATTCAGGTATTTTATATTTATTTAGCAGCATACACAAGGAAAAATATGTGATTAAATTTCGTGATATTATGCCATCACACTGCTAGATTTAGTTTCACAAGTATGCCAGAGAAAATTGCATGAAATTTGAAAGTATTATTAAATAATAAAAATAAATTTAGAGGAAGGAAGCAACATTAAATGATATGAATAACATTAAAATGAAGTTAATTACTTTAAAATTGAATTACAAAAATCAATGATATTTCAGCGACTATAGTTATATTAAATGTCAGCCTAGACGACTGATTTTTTTTATTTATTTATTTTACTGCAAAATGAAAAATAAGGCATTTATTTAAAATGAAAAAAAAAAAAAAAAAAATTCTGAAAGGTTTCAGATTTTAAATTACGTTTAAAGGGACGTTTTTTTAATGTTTTGTATGTTACCTTTATTTATTAAATATAATGTTCTTTGCATTAAACTATAAAATTCAGTTATATACCAATGGCACAAAATAATTTTATCTTTAGAATTTCTGATACACAGTTCCACACGCTGGAGGTAAAAAGGTTCCCCCCCCCCGTAAAGTGTTGCCATTTCTCGCTTTTAAGTCGCCGAGTTCGTTACTCAAAAATTCGTTAAAAGTTTTACAAAATATGAAATCAATAATAAAACAAAATCCAAATTTCAAATTTGGTCTTCCACGTGCCCATATTCATAAGAGGATTACATCATTCAAAATTTGATGGCTCTATGTATTGTTGTTTTGTCACAATGTGAGAAATATACATACATTTATGCAGATTTTTCCTTATTTAATTTCTTCAAATATAATGTAGGACTCTAACATTTGGTGGCAAGAGTTTGAAAAAGTGATTTGCCGTTTAGTGATTCAATGCAAAATTGCAAAGTAAACGATAGTCCTTCAGGGACAAAGAACCCTTTGGATAGAAAAGGTTTAAAAGATTTTGCAGTAAAATCCTAGTCTATGCTACGGCCTTGACCACAATTTTGAAAATTTCCGCCAACACTTTCTTAAACAGAGAGGTGTGTTGCTACTGCTCATCATAATCTCGCCAGATCCCAAGTGTACCGTACAAGGTTAGAATAAAAAAATTTGTATTGTTAAGATGGAAAACTTCTCCGGAACAGGAGTGGCTCTGTCCCAACGTAGAGTGAAACAGTTGCATATGTGCGAAATATCTATTGCCAAAGCTCGAAGCCAGTGTCGAAGATCAAAGGTCACGTTTATCAAGAGTACATAAAACGGATATTGTTTTAAATTTCTTTAAACTTTAGAGGAAAAAAAAATATTTTTTCATGCAAGTAAATTAATTACTAAATTAGTTATTTAAAGCAAAAAAAAGTACTAAAATCCGAGTTTAAATTACCGTGAAAGTCAAAAAAGAAACGTTTTGTCAAAGAATGTTTCTTCTTAGCACATGCTTTACAATTTCCCGCAGTGGGAGAAATTCTCGCCGCCAGGTTCCATTGCCAAATCCCTTGGCGAGTTTTTCCTCTGCTTTCCAGTGGCACTTTAGCAAACTGATTTACATTATGTCTATGGAACCTTTCCTTCTTTACATAGACATTCTTTCATTAAAATAGAGTACATGGGGGGTATTCTAGCCTCCATAGTACCATATACTAGGATTAAACTGATTTTGTTGTATACAAGAATGGGAAGGTATTTTCTTTAGTTCAACATGTACTGTGATATGACTGCACAGGCAAGACTCTTGATTCTTGGGATTACTGGAAACCAAAGTTGCTGGAAACTTGCTTTGCCTTTCTATCTGACTGGAGCTGCAAAAACTGGTTCGATGCCAACTGCCCAAATGATGCTCACGCGATACATAATTCGCCAACAAAGTGATGGCTTCCAATGTTGGCATAAAACTAACTTTTTTGGGGCTTGCCGTATGACATTCCCTGACTTTTCCAGATTTTGACTAAATATTTGAATTCCCTGACTTTTTCGGCTTTCCAGGTAGCAGGAGAACCCTGTAATATGAAAATTTCAAACGAAACTCTGGCTCCCAAATGCACAGTTGAATGGAGACAAGTCAGTGGCAGGAGTATTATGGTGTGGGCAATGTTATCATGGAGCACATTAGGACCCATAATCCCCACAAAACAACCCCTGACGTCTGTGTGCTACGTTAACACTGTTGCAGACCAAATTCAGCCATTCATGACAACACAATTTCTGGCGAGGAATGGTGTTTAGCAACAGGATAATGCACCATATCATAAATACTGAATTATCAGGAAGTAGTTCGAGGTGCATTCCAGTAACTTTCAAGTCATGTCTTAATGATGATGATGTCGTGTCTATGACAAAGTGCAATTATATAGCTTTGAAGCTGTCAAAGACAGCTTTTGCAACCTCGGCAGCTCTATCAGTATAAAGTAGGCCCACTGGGTCTTCAATGCCGATGTTAAACAGTCTGGCCTGAATTGCTGGGCAGCTGAAGATGTGATGGCGAGACAGTGGCATGTCATCTGGGCAATGAGGACAAATGTTGGTGTAACTACGCTGTCCGTCTGCAGAAATCCTCATTACTTTTAAGTGATTTGTCCTAAGTCTGATTATGATAGTCAATATGGCTCTGTCGCAGTTCAATTCCGGGATGGAGTTTCCTTTAACTTGACCGATTAGTCTTTGGCTGGCAACTGCATTGGCATCAACGAAGATTAAGCAGTTGGATGGCTGAGGAGAATCACTGGATGCCTTTGCAAGCTCATTGGCCTTCTCATTAACAAAAATATTTACATGAGCCGGTATCCATTGTAAGATGCAGGATCTTTGGGCAGAAATGATTTTGTTTGTGAGCTCAATGATCTGATGACTGATTTGACATTTGCCCTTCTGGATCGCTTGCAATGCTGATCTACAGTCAGAGAAGATGATGACGCCCTTGGAACTCTGGTCTTCTTTAGAGAGATAAGTCTCCAGAACACTTTTGATGGCGACGAGCTCGCATGCATAGTTGGAGACAATTTTCCCAACAGGAATACTGGGGCATTTCTGCACTCCGTGTGGTCCGCTCCTACTCTGTTCAGATTGGAGTCGAAAGAGCCGTTCTGTGTAGGCGATCATCAGATCTTGAGTTAAGGTCGTGAGTTCCTCAATGGTATGGTCACCCTTTTCTTTGATCACTGCGGTGGGATCTTTCCTGGTACAAGGCTGTAAAAGATTTAAATAAATTTTTGTTTGGGGGAGAGGGCACAGAATGTTGTAAGGCTCTTTGAAAATTTTGAGTCTCATATTTGATGTTGATGTCATTTCTGATATCTTGGTCATGTTGGAGGGTCGAGGATCTCTTAAGCCTGCAATTATCATTCCATGCCCTGAAAGTTCTACTTGAGATATGATGTTCAGCAAGGGTTTGTATTTTGTTGGTAAATTTAATTGTTATTATTTTTCTTCTGCTCTCCAAGGGGGCGAGGCCACATTCCTTTTCAATTTTGATGTTATTCATTGATGAAACAGCTCTAGTGATGATTTTAGAGGCCCTATATTGAACAGCATTGATCTTTCCTTTAACAGTAGGCCTTGCCGATGCCCATATGGGTGCTGCATATTCTAGAACAGGCCTGACGATGGAAGTGTAAGTATTCTTGAAGGTTTTTGGTCTTGATCCCCCAAGAGGCACCACAAAGTCTTTTAAGGATGTTTAGCTTTTTCAGTGCCTTTATTGAAACATGTTCAAGGTGTTTAGAGAATCTCAACTCTGCATCTAGAGTCAATCCAAGATACTTGGGGTTAGAAGTTTGTTTGATTTCAGAACCTAATAGCTTTATAATAGGATGAAACGAGCTTCTATTTTTTCTATCTGTTGAGAAGATACAAAAGTTTGTTTTATCTAGATTAATTTTAAGATCTTTTGACCAGATTTCAATACCTTTCATACAGATATTTAGAGCCTTTTGTGAGACTTCAAGATTTGAGTGGGTGTGCCAGACTGCAACATCAACAGCATAACAGGCAACTTTGATTTCTTTACTGATGTGGGGGGTCAATCGTATTCATGTATAGAAGAAAAAGAAGAGGGCTAAGTACGGAGCCAAGCCCTGAGGAAATCCCGCCCGGGTATGGTGAATGGTGAAGAAACTGCCATTAACCCTGACTTTAAAGCTTCTATTCCTTAGAAAATCATTTATCCAGATTAGAGAATTAGATGTAACGCCTGTATCGTGAAAAATGTTGATCAGTTTCTGCCTCCAGACCCTGTCGAAAGCAGCAGAAAGATCAAGAAGAACCCTGGTGGTTTTCTTATGGGGTTTGTTTTGAAAGCCGTCAACAATTGATTGGCAAAGGTAGAAAAGCTGATCGACGGTGCTGTGATTGGCTCTATATGCAGTTTGATATGAGTACAAAATGTTGTTCTCTGTGATCCAATTCATCAGCCTAGAGTGAATAATGCGCTCCATAAGTTTACACGGAATGCAGGTGAGTGAGATAGGTCTGTAACTAGCGCAGTTACTTGCAGATTTTCTAGGTTTTAGGATGGGAACAATTACAGAGTTCTTCCAGGATTTGGGTAACTTACCAGAGCACCATAAGATATTAAAGATATTCAGCAAGTCTCTTTTGGCATATTCACCAAAATGTGTTATCATTTGTCCGAAAATGAGGTCTGGTCCGGGGGATTTTTTTTGATCCAGGCTATTTATTGCAGATTTATTGCAGTTCCTCAGGATCAAAGTCAGAAGTGAAGATGTTGTTGTCGGTCGTTTTCATGCTTCTTTTAATAACAGACAGGTATTTTTTATTAACTTTTTTGTCTCCTGTCGTATACTGGAGTTTGCTAGAAGCTTTGTAGTGCTTAGCAAGTTTCCTATTTCTTTGTTTGTTCTGGCGTTTGAGCCGTTTGTGGAGATCACATTCGACTGAGGTTCCGCCTGTATGTTGGCTGCTGGACTGCTTGAGTTGTTTAGAGCCTTAATCAAGTTCCAATATTGGGACGTTCCTTTTCTTGGGTCAATTTTTTCGCACAGCTCTGTTTACTTCTCTTGTTTGCTAGCCAAGCTGGCTTCTTCCACCTTTTGACTTACTTTTATAAGTTTACGTCTTATCTCTGCACTGTTGTTGCTTTGAAGTTTTTTATTGGTTTGGCCTCTTTCCTTTATAAGTGCCTCGATGTTATAATCCTCCCAAAATGGAATCCAATCGTCCTTACACTTTCCTCTAGGTATGTGAAGTTTTGCTGCGATTTGGATGTGGCTAGTAAAGAGAGAGAGAAGTTCCTCAAGGCTACTACAGACTTTTGGTTCAGAGCAGAGGTTCTCAAGTTCTCGGGTAAACCCAGGCCAGTCTGCTTTACGGAAGTTCCATTAGTGCTTGGATTGCGATAGACGTTCTCGGTTTATTGAGAAGGTTGTAAGAACTAGGTAATGGTCACTGATGGCAGAATCTAGGACTCTCCAGTTTGTTCTGTCTGCTGAAAGGTGGCTAATGGTGGTGATGTCAAGTGCAGCCGCTGTTGCATTTGTTCAGGAGATGTAGGTATTTTCTCCTGTGTTGAGGATGGTTAAGTTCAAGTCATCTGTTAGGTCCTCAGCTTGGGTTCCTTTAGAATCCAGCAGATTACTGCCCCAAGAAGGGCTCTGGCATTGAAGTCTCTTATACGATTTTTGTCTCCGAGTTTGAAGATGCCAGATCTTGAAGGAGGTCTGTATCAATAGGAGAATTGTTGGGATGGTAAACATTAATCACGGTGATAGTGTTCCAGAAGGACATTTATTAATTAAGACACAATAACACGCCGAATACGTACTAATTCAGAAGTTAAACACCAAAAATCATCGTTAATTTTCAAAATTTTCACAGGACTAGTTTCGATGGTTTTACCGAACCACCATCCTCAGCTGCGAAACCGCAAATGAACAAGATAGAAAATAATGATTAGATAAGATAAGAAAGCCTGGACAAGAATAAGCAAGTGGCGCCATCTGTTGGTGAAACCAAAACTAAAACATAATTTCTTTAAAGGCCAAAGGCAAAGATGGATTGGAATTAGGATCGTTAACAAGAACAGAAAGATTTTTTTTAATGTGAAATGCCTCTAGAAAATCCAGTTCTCCAATGGAAGATGCTTTTTGAATAATTTTGGCAGCAGAAAAATTGAAAGTGTGATTTTCGGACCAACAACGTTGAGCTATGAAGACTTCTGTGTTTCCTTTTTCTAACATATGCCTCATGTTCCTTGACGTGGAATTTTAAGGCTCTCTTAGTTTGGCCAATGTAAATTAAACCACACTGGCAAGGAATCCTATAAATACCCCAAGAATTCATATCCGGAATGGGTTCCTTGAGTATGGAACTCGGAATTTTATTGATGGGAGAATAAACAACCCGAAAATTAAATTTCTGCAAAATATGTGCAACTTTATAGCTAATTGATGGAAAGAAGGAAATAACAACAGAATTTTTATAATCTCCTGAAACGAGAGTGTGCCTTTTAGTGTGTTGAGATGATAATTTTTTAACTGCTTGATTAATAATGTTGGGTGAAAAGCCCCTGTCAATAGCTATTGCTTTTAAATAATTTAGTTCTTCATCAAGGGCTAGTTTGGAGGAGCAAACTTGAAGAGCACGGAAAACATAGGAATAAAATGAAGCTAACTTTTGTTTAGTTAGATGACATGATTTAAAGTGTGGTGGAAGGCAAACCGATGAAGGTTTACGGTAAACCGTAGTACTGAAGTTGGATGTGTTACGTGTGACCAGAATGTCGAGAAATGGAGGAGAATTGCATGTCTCAAGTTCAGAAGTGAACTGAATAGCAGGATCAATAGAATTCATTTTTGAAAGAACTTTATTTAAATCATCTTTATTACCTTCAAACAGGGTAAAAGTATCGTCTACATAGCGGAACCATGCCGGGAAGTTTAAAGTTTCAAACAATTTTGATTCATAATAATGCATGTAGATATCAGCCAGGATGGGACTGAGGGGGCTTCCCATGGCTAATCCCTCAGTTTGCTTTTAATATTTATTTTGGAAAACAAAATGTGTTTGTTTCAAACAGAGTTGAATGAGAGAAATTAGCTCATGAATTTCGATGCAAGAGAAATGAAATTCGCGGAGTCTGTTTCTAGACATCTTAATGCACCCTCCACTGGACCATTGGTGAATAATGATTTTACATCAAAAGAAACCATGAGTAAATTTCTTAGAGAAATGTTTTTAACCTTTTTTACAAACTCTATTGAATTTTTTATGGTGTAAATGTTATTGTCTAATAGAGTTGGAAATCTAGAAACTAAATATTTAGCTAAGGGATACAAGGCAGTACCTAAATTTGATACAATAGGGCGAAAAGGAATACCACTTTTATGAATTTTGGGAAGAGCATATAATCTGGCACAATTCGCAACAGATGGGATAAGTGAATGTTTTAAGTTGCTTGAAATGATTTGTGAAGATTTGACCGCAGTTTTTATTTTTTACAAGTCCGAAGGTGAAGGATTTTTAGGGATCGGATTATATGGTCCTTCGTTTAAGAATTTAGTGACACCATCGATGTAAGTGTTCTTACCCATGACGACTATCTGGCCACCTTTGTCGGCCTTTGAAATGATAATATCCGGGTTAGAATGAATTTCGCGCATTGTAGCTCTTTCTTTCGCAGTTAGTTTTGGTTTCAAAGGTTTATTATTGAATTTCACATTATGAGCGATAAGATGCCTAATCATTTCTTTCTGTGAATCTGAACCTTTACTGAACTTGAAGGGTTTTTTGATAGGAGCCAAAATCTTTAGAATCGAGGGTTTACAGGTTTGTGAGAAGTTAAAATTATATTTTAGAATTCTCTCTTGTTCTTCTGAAGGACTAACATTAGAAATATTAACTATTGGCTTGATGTTTACAATGGGAAGATTTTTTGAACTACTTGAACTGGAAGACTATAAAAGAAGTTTTTCGAATTTATTTGCAAGGGTGCTCTTATGACGGTTAACTGCATTCTCCGTTCTAGACCAAGACTTTTGTTCAAGAAATACAAGGATATGAATTCTTGGGGTATTTATAGGATTCCTTGCCAGTGTGGTTTAATTTACATTGGCCAAACTAAGAGAGCCTTAAAATTTCGCGTCAAGGAACATGAGGCATATGTTAGAAAAAAGGAAACACAGAAGTCTTCATAGCTCAACGTTGTTGGTCCGAAAATCACACTTTCAATTTTTTTGCTGCCAAAATTATTCAAAAAGCATCTTCCATTGGAGAACTGGATTTTCTAGAGGCATTTCACATTCAAAAAAACCTTTCTGTTCTTGTTAACAATCCTAATTCCAATCCATCTTTGCCTTTGGCCTTTAAAGAAAGTATGTTTTAGTTCTGGTTTCACCAACAGATGGCACCACTTGCTTATTCTTGGTCCAGACTTTCTTATCTTATCTAATCATTATTTCCTATCTTGTTCATTTGCGGTTTTGCAGCTGAGGATGGTGGTTCGGTAAAACCATTGAAACTAGTCCTGTGAAAATTTTGAAAATTAACGCTGATTTTTGTTGTTTGACTTCTGAATAAGGACATTTATTGCTTGAGCCTCCGTACTGGTATCTGACAGGATAGTTGAAAGGACTTCTATGTATTTAATTTCTGGTGTCTTTACAAGATAAGCTATTCCTCCTCCGTTACCACCTGGCCTGTCCTTTCTGATTGTTGTGTATCCTTTAATTTTTAGATTAAGTTTTTGGTTAAGTAATGTTTCCTGCAGGCAGGCAACATGAATATTGTTGGAAAACAAAATGTCTGAGAGTTCAGCCAATTTTCTCTGGGTACCATTAATACTTAGCTGCAGAAAGTTTACTGTCCTCGTAGCTAATTCCTCAACGCGTCCCCGGACTGCAGGTCACGTCACGTCGGCTGCCCCGGACGCGGTAGCAAGTTGAGTAGTAGATATTGCACAATTCATAGAAAAAGAAGCTGCCAGAGCCTTGAAGAGGTTGGACTTTTGCCTGTTGGTCTGCGGGAGATATTTTCGTTGGTCCATGGTAAGTCATGTCTAGGCCTCCAAATTCACCTGACAATAGAGCATTTGTGGTCCCACCTGAAAAATCAAATTTGTGCTGCCACACTACCGCCTCACAATATGCGGGAATTGCAGGACCAATTTGGTTGTTGAGGGCTTGGTACACGTGCCTCGGACAACCTATCAGCACCTTGTGGAATCAATGTTACACCGGATGATGGCAGTTTTGAGGGCTAGAGGTGTTGTTTCTACATGTTATTAACAGGGTGGTCATAATGTAATGGCCTTTCAGCGTATATTACAATTATTATGAGTTCATTCGCTTCCATGAAGCTTTACATATCACTAGGGTTGCCACCATCTAGTTTAATTTCATGCTAACATTTGTTTGGTTCTAAGTGCTGTCAAGTAAAGAAAAAAGTACGAAAAATAAAATGAAATCAAAGGCATCTATGAAAGCTATCATACCAAATACTCGTCCAGGAGTACCAGAAACAACATGCTGTCCATAATCTAATTTGCGGATATCTTCTCCGAGATTTGTTCCTCCAATGCAAGCATGGCACTGCACATTCATGTAATCCCCTAAGGCTAAAATAACCTGAAATAGTTCAATCATTAGCATATACCTATTGACAATTTTAGAAACAACACATACATGAAAATAAGGTACAGTAATCTTTTCCTCCTTTGAAATACCTTTCACAAAATCACACGATAAGTTAAAACAAATTTAAAACCCGATTATTATTTCTTATGTTTTACATTAAAAGAAATGAATAATTAATACAAAGGACGAATGAATTAAATAAGTTAATATTAATTAATTTCATATAAACTGAAATTAATTTAATCGTTCGAAACTATATACTCGCAACAAAACTTTGCAAGGAAAAAGCACACTGAATAAATATATAAAATTGCTTTTAATTCAAGAAATAAGCAAACAAAGCTATTGACTATTTTCTGAACAATTCTGAAATAGGAATAAGAAAGCAAATATAAAACTTGCACTACAAAATTAAATAAAAAAGTTGAAAAATATAATAATAAATTATAAATGATACAAATATGAGATATCATCATATATGAATGTATTGCTTGTGTGTATCAGTAACCATTTACTTCTCACCAAGACAAAATCACTTACATTTTCCTTTTTTTTGCAAGGCTACTAAAAAATACACCAAAACTCTAAATGCAGTCCCCCAAAAATATCAATTTGAAATTTACTTATTAAGAAAAATTAAGAGAATAGCTATGAAAAATAATTTTACAGTACTTCTTTAAGAATAATAACACATCTTAAAACCTAGTACACCATTAAGATCAAGCTTTTATCAGGCAGAGTTTGTTTCAACCATTTAGCTTTCCAAGTATTGCCTTAAAACTTTTCTTTTTAGATTTAAAAAACATCATATTATTGTTATATGGCCATTTAATGATACATTCATCCTATGCAGATTTATTTATCCACTATTGGTTTCCTTAACATAGTCTCCTCCTATTATTTACTAATTGTCCACATTTATAATAATTACCTGAAAAAATAAAATGCTTACATACATACATCAGCTGAGCCAGTTCTCCTTCAATATCTTCTGGAAATCTTGGAGTAAACTATTACAGTCAAAAGTCGTTAATCCGGACCTCAAAGCTACAAACTTTTTGTGCGTGTGTCAACGCATAATGCATCCACGCATGCGCGTAATACTTTTACGCATGCGCATAATACATTTACGCATACATGTTTAATGTATAATGGACGGTATAAGCTAAGCTAAAATCATCTAATTATCTATTTCAGTTAATGTTGCAGATTGCGTTGCTCCTTAATCTTTGAATTGGATCTGGCTTATTATTTTTTGCAGACTGTTAGAGCAATTTTATAAAAGTAAGCTTGAACTTTCAATTATGTCAAATCGAATTTTAAAGGATCTACAAAGCGAAAGTATGTTTCGATGTCCATCAAACAAAAAGTGGAATTGCTGCAAAAAATGGATAAAGGCATATCCTTTGTTTCTGTAACCATTCCGAAATCTGTTTATGAATTTCACGCTGCTCTGCGGGAGGGGGGGGACGTCGCGGCGCGAAATGAATTGGAAGTTGATCTGTCAGCACTATCCTTATCCTCAGGGGAGATGTTTTTATTTTATTTGGCTTATAATTCCTTACTAAGTGTAGTATTTCATCTCGATGTACTCCGTCTTTGATATGATTTAAATCAAATTTCTCGTCATTATAATTCACTTTCGATAGTGAAGAAAGTGACACAGAGGTTATTGAAAACGAAAAAATTACGATTGACAAATTAGTCGGTATTCTCGACACAGCGATTATAGGACTTGAACAGCGGAACTTTATAACTGAACAAGAAATTATGTCTGTTTATAGAATTAAAGAGAAAGTATGTAGGGGAGTCAATTGAAAACCATAAAAGTAGAAATAAAAATCCGCATATGGCGCCAGTGAGCAGTAAGTTGACATGCCTGTTTGCGATAGTATGCCGGATGTCTCCTAGGTTGCAGCAGCCGGCAGATGCACAAACACCGGCGCAACAACAGTTCCAAAATGGCAGCCCCACTAGCCACATGCATCAGCGAGGAGCAGCGTTCTGTGATTCGGTTTTTGCGAGGTGAAGGTGTGAAACCGATTGACATTTTTAGGCGAATGAAGGTTCAGTACGGAGATGCGTGTTTGTCACAGCCACAAATCTATGAATGGTGCCGGAAATTTGCAAATGGTGTTACGTCCATGGCCGATGCTCCACGCCCCGGCCAGGCTCGGCGCGTAGTGACTCCAGAGACCATTTCAGCCGTTGAAGCCATCGTTTTGGAAAACTGCCGTATGACAATAGACGAAATTGCAGCATGTGTACACATGAGTCATGGATCGGCACATCATATTGTGCATGATGTTCTACAGTTTCATAAGGTGTTTGCAAGATGGGTGCCCCAACAACCGACGTCTGAACTGAAACAGCGACGTGTTGATGCGTGCGAAGACCTTTTGTGGCATGCTGAACGTGACAGTAATGCCTTCCTGTCACGAATCGTCACTGGTGACGAAACATGGGTGCATTACCATCAGCCTGAAACAAAGCGAGCGAGCAAGGAGTGGCGCCACTCCTCATCAACGAAACCCAAAAAGTTTCAGACACAGCTGTCTGCAGGGAAGGTTATGCTAACCCTCTTTTGGGACGAAAAGGACATCATCTTGGAGCACTACACGCCACGAGGAACCTCTGTGATGAGTGCTACGTACTCGGACCTCCTAAAAAATCATCTCCGGTCTGCCATCAAAATGAAACGACGTGGATTGCTGTCAGCCGGTGTGCTGCTGCAACACAACAATGCACGGCCCCATGCGGCGCGTGCAACGTTGCGACCATCACAGACCTGAAATTTGAATACCTCCCACATCCCCCCTACTCGCCAGACCTCGCACCGAGCGATTTCCATCTGTTTGGTCCACTCAAAGAAGCAATGAGCGGCAGGGAGTTCCAATTCGATGAAGAGGTACGCAACGCGGTGCACGAGTCGAGTGGTTGCACCATCGCCCAAAAGACTTTTTTTCTGCAAGTATTCAAGCTCTTCCGAAGGGCTCGCGGGCTTGCATTGAACGAGGAGGGGACTATGTTGAAAAGTGATTTACTTCTGTACCCTGTGTGACCAATAAATAATATTAAAAAAAATAATTATGGTTTTCATTTGACTCCTCATATTATCACTTAAAAATGAAGCAACTTAAACTGAAAGAAATGTTTAATAAAGTAAACAAATAAATATTAAGCTTTTTTTTTTTTTTTTTTTTTTTTTTTTGTAAATTTTGATACCCTTTAGATCATAATTGCTCTTTATTTCATAAATTACGGTTTTATATTTTTAATTTTATAATTTCTGCATGCCATCTTACCAGAATTAAACTGATGATCTATAATTCGGAAAAATCGATAATCCGGAATCGCCGAAGTCCTGACAAGTCCGGATTAACGACTTTTGACCGTATAAACTTTAGATGACTTAACATCTAGGACACGCAAATGCTGGTTTTATTATTTCAAATTATCCAGAGCATTCAATGAATATGAGCACTTCTTCTTTATGTACCTTAAGCACAACTTATATTTTACTCTGTATCAAAAGTTTCTTCGGTTTATACACATTAACTGCTACTAGAATCCTGGTTGGTGGCAAGTTCAATAAATGTCTTGTCAATAAATGTCTGTCTCCCTAGTGCAACCATGCTCTCAATGTTTACATTTTTTTCTGGATCCACTCAGAAATATTGGTAACAAAATGAAAAATATTTGCTTTTTCATAATAATGAAATATTTCCAAACGGACACAAAAAAAGTTTTTTAAATTGTATATAACTGAAGAAAACATTATGCAACATTGAATGTGAAACAATGAAAAATGCAGACAGCTACTAAGAATGAGACCAAGAAATCCATTTACAAGAAGCCAACCACATTTATAACCACCATGTGATTTACCTACTATAATTAGTTCAACAGATTAACATCACTGCAGTTTTGCTAAGAAGTGATGTAGCAGATAAAACTATCACAAACCACAAATAATTATCTTTCAGAAGTTTACATGATAAAATAAAGCAATCATCAATGAAAGAAGTTACTGTTAGTTATTTATTATAGGAGTAACAATTTCTTTTCACCAAATAAAGAATTTAATTTTTTTAATGTTGGTTAATAATAATGGGAAATACACTTTTTGTTACATGAACATATATTTATTTACAAGTTCTATGTAGATTTAGAGACATGAATCACATTAATAAACACACTATTTGCACTTGCAAGATCAACACATTTGAGCTGAAGCTGCTAGAGACAAGTTCTCAAATTATACCAGTATAGTTATGAAAATGTGAATCAATTTACTTGTAGATATTAAATGAAGCTCATAATAAAAGATTTGTAAATTAAATGTTTAAAAAAGCTAAGACTATGCATTAAAATATTTGTAATAAGCACAAAGTAGACTCAATATGGACAACTGTTTCTCATAGCATTTTAAAAATAAGATTTAATATTTATATTCAATAACAAAGAACTTCATAAAGTAAAATTTAGATCACTAAAATTAATTGGGCAACTCTCCCAGCACATTTAAAAAATAAAAAATAAACAGCACATAAGATAGACAGCATCAGTCTTGTACGAAATATTTTTTTAAAAACGAAATTAATGCATACCTTCTGAATTTGTACTGCAAGCTCTCTTGTAGGAGATAATATCAGAACTTGTGTCTCTCTTACTTCTGTATCAAGTACCTGTAAAACTCCAATGGAAAAGGTTGCAGTTTTTCCAGTCCCAGATTGTGCTCTAGATTAAAAAAGAAATTTTATTGGAGTCTGCTTTTTCCCCTTAACATTTTGCATACTTAGCAAAAACAAAATTATGCCACATACATTAAAAAGTAAAAAAAATAATAATAACAGTAAATATACATATAAAATAATTAAATTTTCCAGAAACAAAACTAAAAAATATAATGCTTGCTTTTAATTCATAGTTTAATATTTCATTATTCAGAGCCAATAATTTGGTTTTCCCTTTTACATTCTAACATTTTTAATCAGCATAGTTTTCAGAATGACTACCAATTTAGCAAGAAAAAATTAAATTCAGGTTTTGCTACATACTGTTGTAAACATCTGTAAATATTTAAATTCTTTCAATTGCACTCTTTTGGCATCATTTTTACTTAGTTTATTAAGTCATTGGTTATAGGTTGATAATTTTAGGATTTATTTTGCATTTAATTACATTTGCAGCCACAGTTTAAGTGTTTATTCCTTATATAGTAGCTTTGTAGATCTTCAGTGCAGCAACATTTAAATTATAAAAATAACGGTTGATCTTTAAAGATTAGGTAAGTTAGTATTTTTAATTATTTGAGGATATTATTTTTATGCATTGTTCTAAATGTAAGGTGGAAAGGAATTTTGTATTATTGGGAAAATTGTTATTAGCAATGATTTAGTTTAAAGTAATTAGGATTGTAAGGTAATTTTTATTAATTTAATGTATGTGCTCATTTATATTTTAAGTAGTGTTTTTGAATTTAATTATATTTTAATGAAATGATAGTTATTTTGTGAATTTTATGTTTGTAGGAATTTGGTATACGTTTAAGTTGAAATAAACGTGCATGGAAATAATTTAAATATTTGATATTAAGTATTTGTAATGCTTGCGGTATGAATTCGTTGGTGACATGTATAATGTAATAGATGATTTAGAGGTAAAAGTTTTTGGATATTTTATTTATTTTATATGAGGAAATGTTCATATTTGTAAAGGGTAAATACTTTTTCGCGATCAGGTAATTTCATATATGTTCTTTTTACCGGGTTTAAAGATTGAGAAAATTGTCATGTATTTTCGTGAAATTTTTCTAATTTATGAGAAAAAAGCAGTGTACATGGATATAGTGAAGAGTGTGCGCAATGCCATTTTTGTGCAATTCTGGGATGTTTTTTTAAGTAAAAATAAGTCGCCGTGTACATGGTTTATGTGTATGTGTTATTTTGAAAAACGCGTAAGGAGTATGGTATTGTGCACTTTTTCCCAATTTTGCAGTGAATATTTGTCATGATTAAGCAGTTTTGTTTGATAAAATTTCTAGCATAAGTGTAATTCGGCTACTAGATTGTTAGAAGAAGTGTTTAGCAGATAAAAAGAAACATGTCTTTACTTCATGAAGACAAAATGGCGGCGGGGAAAAAAAATAGAGGGTTGCTGTAGGAGAGTTGGTCGCCAAATTTTTGCCAAAAAAACGCCAAGTTACCATAATGTAAAGATCAACCAAAATAACTCCAGCAGAAGCAGGATATGGGTAAATATGTTTCTGACAAGCCTTTGTGACAAAAATCGTAGCCAAGTTGGTGATATTGGGTGATTTCTCTCTAACCTAGTGATTTTGTATAAGAATTGAGAAAATATATTTTTGAAACCCTACAGCTGACTGCTCGCTACACTATATAAATACGGCTTTGAGATCTTGGGTTAGTTCTTATCAGCAGTGAGATTTAGCAACTAGCCGAATTGAAATTTAGAGTTTACTCTGCAAGAGATTTTGAGAGTTGACGATATTTCTTGTGCAAGTGTTAAGGAAGAACTGATTAATATTCACATTCTCCTTGAGCTATTTACTCTGCTATTGGTTTATCTGAATTATGTCTAAGGAAGGCTATCTGTCTAAGGAAAGGGATGCTTTCATAAAGGACTTTCTATGGGAAAATGGCTTATGCCAGTTACATACCGGGAAAATGCCTATGCAGCGAACCCATTCATGTGGAACTGAACCCAGGTTAAACTACCAATGATCTACAGAATTACTATTCGACCACTGGTGGTTCCTTGCACTAAGGAGAAAATATTTAAACTGCACGTTCTTTTTGTGCCATTGACAGTTATTTATCAAGCCAATTTTTACAATAAATGTTCAATATCTTATTGTTTACCTGGAGTCATTATTTAAAGAGATATCAAAGAACTTGCAATTCACAACAATATGGAGTGCTACAAATAGATAAAAATGAACTCATAACTGATCTGTAATTTATTTCAATCAATTTGAAGATCATTGCTCCTTGTAAAATATATTTGATTAGAGACTTATTATTATTGAAGGTTTTAATTTCTGAACTAACGCAGTAATTGAGTTTAAAACATTTATTTCCACTTTCTCTTTAAATACAATTTAAACAAGTTATCTGCTGTTTTCTGAACTTAAATACAAGCTAATGTTTTCTCAAATATGTTTCTTAAATGTTAATCAGACTATAATCAAATGTTTTTGTAGGGTAATGGCTAAACATTCAATTAGCAACTGGAAGAATTCTGGTTTGACACTCAATGACTGAGCCAAACACATGAGAGGTTTTCATGGTTTTTTGCATGTGTAGCATAGATACAAATCAATTCTCCTTTAAAATCTTCCACAAAGGCATCCCTCCTTTTAATATATGTCACTGTATGTTGTAATAATAATAAATCTAAAAGCTTTCAGATTTTACATTACGCCCAAAGGGGTGTTTCTTGAACGTTTTGTGGGTTACCTTTATTTATTAAATATCATGTTCTTCGCACTTAAACCATAAAATTCAGTTCAACAGCAATATAGCAAAATAATTTTAAAGTGAGCACATCTTTAAAATTTCCGATACTCGCAGGATGCAGATTTTTATTTTTATTTTTTATGCCTGTACAGTATTGCCACATTACTCGCTTTGAAATCCTGGAGTTTGTTATTTAAAAATTCGTTAAAGTTTTACAAAATATAAAATCAAGAATAAAACAAATTCCAAATTTGGGCTTTCAAATGCCCATTGTTGGATGGAAACATGCGTTATTCAAAATTTGATGTCTCCAAGTACCGTTGTTTTATCGCAATGCGAGACACATACATACACTTATGCAGATTCTTTATTATTTAATTTCTTTAAATATATAACAAGTCTGTAATATTTGGTGGCAACAGTCTGAAAAGTTAACCGATATTTAAATTTTTCAACACGAAATGCCCAAACGAAATTAATAGACCTTCTGGGCTGACGTCCTTTGGGCTACTACTACTACTAATAACAATAATACAGTATAAAGTCCGAAATCTGGATGTTGAATAACTGGAATGATCTACACTCTAAACTTCCCCTTCTTTGAGAATTTTCTTTCCCTCACAGAGCATAGCAATGAAAATGGCTATGTGTCTTGAATCCATTTTCTGCCTGAGATTTTCTTTGCTGAAAAAATTATTATCTGCGACAGTATTGAGTTATACTGAATATTACTTCACCTTTAACCCTCTAAGGATTATGGATTTCATTTAGAAGGATGGCTTTCTAATTTGTTACACATGAAAATTTTGTTCAGCTCCAGATGGATGTGATTTTGGAAACTTTAAAAACATTTTTTTTATTGTTTAATTATATGAATAAGATTGAATATGTTTTATGCAATTTTTTATTTTGATAATTTAGTTTCATATGATTAAGAATTAATAGTTTAGGTCAAATTATATTTCATGATAACATATCTTTTTTAGAATTTAGTATAATGATTATAGTTTGAATATATTTTCTATTCATTTAATATACTTATTAATTGTTTTATAATTATATGTTAAAATACTTATTGATATAAATTTGATTGTTGTTAGATTAATGTGAATTCTTGACAGCAAAAGGCCCGAGTTGCACATAAAGGGAGTGATTCTATTTGATGCTTCACGATAACATGCATCCACAGATCTCCAAGGTCACACAAAGTGTAAGGGCCAAGTTTAAGTGGCAGCAGCTTGTACATTCACCCTACAGACCAGACACGTCACCTTGTTTGGCCCACTAAGAAAAATCTCAAAGGGAAGTGCTTCAACTCAGACGACGAACTAAAGGACAGAGTGAAGGACTAGTTCTAAGAGCTAGAGGAATTCTGGGAACAAGGAATCCTTCGGCTTATGAAGCACTGGGATATTTGTTCTCAGGTATCTGGTGATTACTTGTGAATAGACTTCAATTATACCCACAGTGTCTTTTCATACCTTGGAGTGGAGGACTAGGTCTAAGAGCTAGAGGAATTCTGGGAACAAGGAATCCTTCGGCTCATGAAGCACTGGGACATTTGTTCTCAGGTATCTGGTGATTACTTGTGAATAAAGACTTCAATTATACCCACAGTGTCTTTTTGTACCTTTTCATTTTACCCCTCACAGAGTTTTGAGAAGATGGTTGTTTTACAATCAATTTATTCAGATCATGCATTACATAACTTGAATTACAGCACTTCTCATCAGATTTGCACTTGAAATGATATATGTGGAAGTGACACACTTTCTTGCATTGTTATAGTGTAGCTTGCTGAAAATATGTTAAACAATTTTACTTTTTAAAAGAGCTGTAGATACATTAGGGATTTTTTTAAAGCAGGAAAGATGAAAAATGAACAAAGCCTTCATGGGGAATTAAACTACGGACCTGGAAAACGCACCCAGCATGCTGATCACTACACCACAAAGTCCTGCTAAGAAGACGGGAGAAATACCTTATATACTCCCCCTTTTAAAGGCTGACCAGGGACCAGGAGACCCAATCGGCCAAATCCTGGTGGTGAAGAGTCATCATTCACCACCTTTTTGCTCGGGCGCTACTGTAGAGATATTAGGTACTTTTTTAAAGCAGGAAAGATTAAAAGTGAACAATGCCTTCACCAGGAATCAAACCACAGACCTCTGGAATACATGCCTTGCGTGCTGACCACTACACTAAGAAGGCTTGCTAGAGAAATACCTTATAGAGCTTTTAATGTTTGTATTAAGCAATCAAAATCTCTTTAAAAGCATTACAGATTACCTATAACACATTTCCCATCAACTGTAAGAAATAAGAGAATATCTGTTTTTATTAATAATTTGACTAACGTGAAGGTAATAATAGGGTGCATACCATATTTGGCAATTTCATGTTAGATGGGAATGAATTATATATTTGGTTCCTTCTTATTTAACACCACAAACTACAGTTGATAAAAAATACATATATTAGATAATTAAACAGAATTTTTTATTTATACAAGACCTTCAAAAGCTAACTCACCATTGTAAGAATTAAATAAACAAATGACCATAAAAAATCATTTGCATCACTTCTTTCAATGTGGCTAGTTTTATTTTCAATGGGAGGGAGGGAGAAAACTACTTTCAATACACAACATTAAAATTATTACATATTGAATTATACTGCATTAAAGAAATTTAGCTTTACTCATAAATAAAATACATATCTAAAATGCCAAATGAACATTCAATATTTTAATACTTACGATACTATTTAAGATACTATCATAAGAAGATAAAAATTAACTAACTTACTGAGCAATAACATCACGCCCTTTCATTATAGGTTTTATAGCTCTTTGTTGAATTGCTGATGGTCTCTCAAAGCCTAAAATTAAAAAAAAAAAAAAAAAAAAAAAAAAAAAAAGCTAAAGTGGGATTAATGATTACATAAATTTAAAAATGAAACTTCAAGGTGGTGACGGAATTTGCGACTTTCACAGAAAGATATGACAATGACTTTTTTGTTTTAAAAAATAATTTTTTACATACATAATTTACCTTTCAGCCATGCATTTATTCCCAAAACCAATCAACAAACTTTTATAAGCAAGCTTTCCGTTTATTTGTTCTAATAGAAATTTGTGACGATCACTTTGAAAAGAGATTTGAAGCCCTGTTCCTTTAGCAGTTTTGAAGCAAAATAATATGGCTCTACTCTTATATGCGCCCTCAGGTCACCAAATGCGGCGATATGTGTTGTGCACTGCTTTTTGGCATGACTGTGTGTTCTGTGATGGTTTGGGGGAAGATGTTGGTTCTATGGCAACCCTTTTACAAGAAAACTTGGATTTTACTACTGTTATAGTTAAAGCTACGTTGATGACTTATAACCGGAAATGCGGAGTTTTATTTGGTGGTTTATATATTTTTCCATTGTTGTTCTGAAACGGAAGATGCTTTTAGCAAATATGTGGTGAAATAAATTGTTTTGGTGAAGTCCGAAATTGGTATTTCTTTTGTTCGAAGAAGCATTTAGTATGAATTTCTGTCATTATTGTTTGAAATTTATTTTAGTTACTTTAGTTTATTTTGTTGATTAGTGCGGAATGCCTAGATTGTGCAATTATTGGATGTTTTTAAAGTTTAAACAGAAAGCTGTGTACATGGTATTCTTTGAAATTTACTGTTGTTATGTTAATCTACTTAATCTAGGTGTGTGCAGTTGGTAGATTCCTTCGCTGCATAGATTGTGCAATTCTGTGATTTTTTTTTTTTATGTTAAAACATATAGCTGTGTACATAGATTCCTGTCAAATATTTTGGTTTGAAATTTTATATTTTTGTTATCTAAATTTTTTGTTTTTGCTTCGGATTTAAGCTTAAATTGAGTGTTCAAAACGTGGTTTTCGCACATTTTAAAGTTCGAAATGTAGACAAAAAATTTAGGTAGTAATATGTTGGCGTAGTTTCTCGCCAAAAATGTTTGACAAGAAATTTTTTGCCAATCGAGGGCATATACGAGAGTAGTTCTAATACTGTATTCCTGCAAAAAAACTGCACCCAACTTTCTTCCAATGCAGGCAAATCCCAAAATCATATATTTTAAAATCGTGTTTAAGACAAGAAGTCATCATGGTTTGTTTATAAAACCATTTAAATATAAGATACAGCACTGACCAAAAATAAATAAATAAATAAATCTTAAAATAAAGATCCTAGTAGCTAAAACCGAAGAATTATCTTACATAGGATTGCCTGAAAACGGTCGGTCATCTGTGTGGTTACCAGAGTCTGAGATATGCCGAAACTCTGACAGTACCTATTATGGTAGTTGCAATACTGCTAAAGTACCTGTAACATTACCCCAAAACCAAGAATTGTCAATTATTAAATAACCACAACAAAACATGCACAGCCTATATCACAGAATTATATATATACATTTTTTTTTAAATCGGAGTTTTGGAAACTTATTGAACAATCAACTATAAATATTAACGTGTGATGATGATTGCATTTTTAATGAAACTGTTTCAGAGAACAAGTAAACCTATAGAGGGAGGGAGGACTTACTAGTATGTTTTTTAGTAAGACAATACGAAGTAACATAATTCTCTCTGGATGGGGAAGAATTAAAAACAACAACAACAAAAAGATCTCACTTCCCTTTTCAGTATTATATAAGAAGGGTCTGCAAATGATATATAATTTCGATGTAGAACAATGACGTAATACAAATTTTCACTGCAAACCTTTTAAGATACTATTCAATTTTGAAAACAAATCATAAGAATGATTTATTATAAAATTCCGGATATTAATAATTATAATAATTCCATTGTTACCATATGCATAAACTCCACGAAGGAGATCTTCTCTTAGCCCTATGGCATCAAATGTTGGAATAATTTCCACATCTTCGCTAGTATCAAACTCAACATTCGTTAAATCCGGAGGTTCAAATCTTCGCACTTTACCAGCCATTGCCCTTCAATGTGAATTTATGTACTCTATAATTCACGAACGTACCATAAAGTACACAAATACTAAATGCAGTTAATCAACCTTACAGCCAATGTTGCCAGATCGTAGGATTTTTGGTAAATTGAGTAGAAAAAGTACACGCTACGTCTTTCTGCCACTAAGAAGAAAATTCAGGGTTCAGAGGACAGTAAACAGATGCACAGATCGTATTTTATTCTCGAGAGTCAAAAGATGTAGAAACATCTTTTTACTCGACTTCTGATAAGAATCTGGAAGGTGGAGTAAGAGGAGTAGTGTGATAGGAGGTGTGGGAGGCGGAAAAAGAAAGTCAGGTCGGCGCTAGCGGCGGCGAAAAGGGGGGGGGGGTAAGTTGAGTGTCGTTACAAGATGTCAGACCGCAGAGTCAGTTAAGCTTGAATGAGTCAATTAAGGTTGTAATTCTTATGTGGGTAGGATATGACATGGGTGCTAAGGTTTTTCACCGGGATGCGGGGAGTGTCTGAGATTTGTACTGGATAAAAGAAGTTGACCGCTAATCGTTTAATATACTCTTGAATAAGTTCGATTTGAAGGTCTGTGTGAATGTAGATGTTTGGAATATACCAAAGCGAATTTCTCGGAGAATTTTATTTTGCAGAATCTGTAATTGTTTAATATTGGTTCTAGCTACATGTTCCCAGATGGGAGCTGCATAAAGGAGGGCTGGACGAAGTAAGGAGCGATACAAAATTAATTTGTTTGTAGTAGATAAGTTGCTTTTTCAACCAAGAGGTCGCATAGTGGCTGTGGAGATTTTAAATTTGTGTTCTACGGAGCGGAAGTGAGTTCTGAAGTTAAGTTTTTGATTAAGAGTGACTTCAAGGTATTTGGTTTCCTTAATCCAGTCTATTTCGTCGTCAAATATTTCAGGGGAAGGAAGATAGTATTTCATATTTCCCTTACGGAAAATTATTGCCTTGGTTTTATTAGTATTAATTTTAATCCTCAAAAATACTTGTTTTTTTAAATACTTGTTATACAGACAAAAATACTTGTTTTTTTAAATATAAACCACAATTTTTTCCCATTTTCAAATTACAGCATTTGGTTTTTATTCTTCTAATAGTAAGTTTAGTTTAAAATTCAAATTTGTGTTATATTTTTATTGTTCAGCCGTTTTTCCAGTTTTACGAGATAGTTTTGGAGTTGGTTTCTTACTGCGATTGCTGTGCAGGCTTAAGGGGCGAATTCAAGTGCAACGCTCTGATAAATTGCAAGTGTTAGCTCGCAAGAGGCATTCCTGCTATCGGCTGCTAAAGTTGAATTCAAGTGCAACGCTTTACCGCTCTGTTAACTGATGACGTCAAAATTGCAATGGGGAGCTGGTTTGCTCTCGTGCCAGGAGAGCTTGTCCGATAAACTACATCAATATCCAATGAGACTGCGTGTCGATGTAAACAAAAAACATCAGTTCCCATGATTCCTCTGAGCTTATGGTCAAGTGTTTACTGCGTTGTAGGGTGGTGTAACGAAGTGTTCCAGTCCTGAAAACGAAGGAAATATACAGACATGTAATGTAATGTGTACAACTTTATTTACTTTATCCTATAGATTCCCTCCAAAGTAATCTAGAGCAACAGGTGTGTGTAAAATATATTTTACTTTTCAGACAAAAATACTTGTTTTTTTAAATATAAACCACAATTTTTTCCCATTTTCAAATTACAGCATTTGGTTTTTATTCTTCTAATAGTAAGTTTAGTTTAAAATTCAAATTTGTGTTATATTTTTATTGTTCAATGCAGATGCATGATTCTTCAGTGACAGTAGGCATGTTTACCATATGAAATTTAACTAGTTCTTGAATTATATAGTAATTAATAAGTCCATCTATGTGCAAGCAGATAAGCCTGCTGAACACCGCTATCCCAGTCTCTCTTTAAATCCAGGTGAAAAAGCTAGCTGCATGAGTGTTCTCTTTATTTTTTCAATGTATAACATGAATACTAAGTTTTCCTTAGTTTTGCATGCAGGCATTCCTTCCCTTAGACATTCATTATGTGATGCAATGGTTAAGAGCAATTTTAAGGTTTATATTGTACATCGTTGGGAAAATATAAAAATGAAATTAAAGGTATTTCAATATAATACAGTAAATAAAAATTATATGAAACTCTGAATTGTAGTAAGTGCTAATTCTAATGTGATATTAATGTAATATATACATCCAGAGTAAAGCTTTAATTTATTAATAATGCTTTGTGTTCTGCTCATTATATTGTGCATTTACAGTACACTTCTGCTTCTTAAGTGAAACTTTGGACCCCATTCTCATTTGATATCAGTTATGTTCAGATTTATTTATTTCATAAAATTTCAAAAAACAATTTTTTGCTATTAAAAGCTACAAGTGCAGAAACAAAAGCTTAATTTCTTTACTGTAACTGTGTCATGCTTCTCTGCTGATAATCGTCTAAAGTCGTCTTTTAATAAGATTTCTTTCATTTCATATATTAATTATATCTGTTACCATACTGGTTGCCATCTTTCATTGTGCATTCTTCAATATTTTTTGGTACTTACATATTAACACAAATACCTGGATCAGTTTGGTGGTCTTTATAAATGAAAAGAGAAAAATACTTATCAGGAGAAGTACGTTGTTTTTGCAGCTTGCTTTTAGCATAACCAAACTATCAATATTTATCTAAGTTAGCAAAACGTTATAACATATCAAAGGAAAAAACATTTAACAAATTTTTAAATACTAATTTGAATTATTAAATAAAAATTATATGATAGTTTAAAAAAAATACATTTTCCACAAATTTTTTGTCTAATTTTTTAGCACTTTTCTTCACTGCTTGTGCCAAGTGATCAGTTTTCACTAAAAAAAAAAAAAAAAAAAAAAAAAAAAAAAAAAAAAAACAGAGAATTACATAAACTTGATACTGCATGCCTTGTCTATGTACCAAATTCATCTCATAGTTGTTTCCATTAGAAATTTTTGTACTAAAATATTCTATTCCTGCAGAACTTTTAACACAGCTTCTTCTTTTGATGCTAAACTCCACAAGCAGTATTTTAAATCTGAAATTAATCTAAAACAACTATTCGTATCTAAAAACCATTGGAACTTGAAATACAATATAAGGAACACATATGAAAATGGTGACATTGCTTGAATGAAAAATTGTCATGAGCATGTTACCTGAAAAATTTTGATGCATAATCATTGACAGAGTTTGGCACATTTTTGAAAATTTGGTAACTTTTATTAAGGTGGTTTCAATAATATGCAAATACTTTTTATTCTTATGATTGCTTCATTGTATACTTTTCCCCTTTCCCTAGAGTGCAGTACAATACCACAAGTTTTCCAGCCAAATGTGGTATGCATTTCAAGTTTCTATACATTTATATAAATTTTAAGAGAGTAAAATATTGACAAAAACTGCATTAAGTTTTCAACTCTTGTTTTGTTTTTCATTAAAAATTTGCTACGATTATGTATAATTCATTTTTTAATGTAAATGTTTTTAAGTATTTATAGGATAAAGGCAAATTGCACTTATTCATTCTTTCTTTGATATAATACATGTAGCTCTTTACCTGAAATCAATGTTTGTCAAATTATTGTGCATAAATTAGACGTATGTATGTTTCTCTTAAGTCAGTATGTTTCAGGAACTATCTTTGGTACAACTCTAATATACGCCCTAATTTTGCAGAAAATATCCATTGGCAGTTGCCTTCAGAAAAGGTTTCAATTCATTGAAGCAAACCGATTTAATCTGAATCAACTGATGAATTCACGCTCCGACATTTCAAAAGCATTACGACTGTCTCTTAAATGCCAAGGAATTTGATCAGCATTTCTCCCATATCTTAAACGTCTGAGCAAAATCACTTCAACCATCTTGTTTACAATCGCTGTTAAGAGTTTGCGGCAGGTCAGGAGTAGCCGCAAAATTCCTCTATGGTAGTGACGTATTTTCAGAAGGCGTGTCCGAAAAGCGTTGCACTTGAATCCGATTTTGCAATGCAAGTGCGATTACCATGACAAGCGTTGCACTTGAATTCGCCCCTTAGTAAGTATGGCGGTGTCATCGGAAAAGAGTGCTAGATGAACAGAAGGGTCTTTAGGGATGTCTTTGTGCATAAATATTAAAAAGATACTACTAAAGTGCCGACCCCTGTGAGACACCACCTTTAATTACTCTGGTGGTTGAGTAAGCAGTACTGATTTTGATCGGAATGTTCTGTTGCTGAGAAAAGAGGCTATTAAGCAAATAAAATGATCTAAAAAATTGAGAGTGATTAGTTTGTAAATAAGGCCGCGATGCCATACCCTGTCAAAAGCTTTCGCGATATCGAGGAATATGACACCGGTCGGAAGCTTGCAGTTGTAGCCTTCAGTGGTAATGTTGATAACTCTAAGAAGTTGGTGGCAAATGCTATGATAACTGCCAAAACCGAGTTGTTCTTTTGAGAGAAAATTCATGGAAGGGTGAATTTTTGGATGTGGAAAAGTAGAATTTTCTCAGTAACTTAGACAAATGGCTAAGTAAACTGATACTGCGATAGTTCTGTGGGAAGGTGGGATTTTGTTGCGGATTAGCAAAAACAATAATTATAGCTTGCTTCCATGAGCTAGGAAAATGAGCGAATTTGTTAATGTTGTTGATTATCTTAAGTAGGTAAGAGCGTTGATCGGAAGATGTTTCAGTGCTTTGGTCGAGATGCCATTGTGCCCTGGGGCTTTCTTCGTCTGTAAGGAGCTGATGGTGTTGGCAACGATTGTTGAGATGGTCAGTAAAGTACGGAGCAGGGGTATTAAGGAAGTTATTGACTACCAAACTGACGCGTTGAATATGGTATTTGTCGGATTAGTAGTGAATGTATCTTTCATATAGTTCGCAAAAGATTTAGCTTTATCTTCTTCTGTATATGAAATTCCACTATGTCCATGGATAGGTGGGATAGGTTTATAAGGTTTCTTTAATTTGCGGGAAATGTCAAATAGGGAATATATAGATAGGTTATTTAGGAAATTGATCCATTTTTGGTTTTTTGAAGTTCTTGATTCTTCTGTTGATTTCTTTTTGCATAGAGTTTAGTTCGCGTTTCAGTTGAGGATCCCTGCTGGTTTGCCATCTTTTACGGATCCAATTTTTCTCGATATTATTTTTTATATCAGCAGGTAGGGGAAGGAAAGGCTGGTTCACATAAAAAGTATTGGTGGCTTCCTTTAAAGCAGAATTGATGCAGTTGGTAAATTTTGAGACTTCTTGTTCTAATTCTTATTTTTTGTTGATGCATGGATTTCCTTGTATTCCTTGTATTCAAAATTTCGGAGTATTTGATCCAGTTTGTAACTCCTATACTTCTGTCAAGTAAGGGGAGCTATTTATTAATGAGGATTTCAAATACAATGGGTGGGGTTGTGGTCGGAAGAGAAGGCTGGAATTACAGAGATATTGAATCTGTTAGTAATGTTATTTGAGATGAAGAAGTCAATAGTGGTGGCGCTATTGTACTCGTAATGGGTGGGCTCGTCTGGGGCATTAATGTTATAATTATTTGATTGAATGAGTTTAAATATGTCATTTCCTTTTTTGTTAGCAGGTCCTCGGTTCCAGCAGGGATGTTTGGCGTTAAAGTCCCCTCCGAAAATGGTAGAAGTATTAGAATTAAGGAGGTGAATAAATTGTGCGCTGGGATAATTATTTGATGGGATGTATATATTAGAAACTTTAAATTTTTTGCGTTTTTTGCAATTTCTATTGTGTTATTTTCGAAAGTGGCGCTGGGATTTGGAATTTGAGAGTGTTTTATGCTCCTTTTAAGAAATGTGATGATGTCGTTGCCTTTTCCTGTCTCCCGATCCGTACGGTAGGTGTTATAATTAGCATATAGTACTTTGAGTGCTAGTCTAAGGTGAGTCTCTTGTATGAGTATTACGTCAGGTTCAGTTTCAATAATGAGGTTGATAATTCATCTTTTTTATGGTAAAAACCGTTTGCGTTTCAAGAGAGGATTTTTATGTTGCACCTGTTCTTGAATTTATAGGAATTTAAAGATGATTTCCTATTTTTTTCAATGATTTCGACTACTGCGATTATTTGTTCAAGAGGTGAGTTCTTGGTTTTAATGTTTTTGAGTCCTTGTATCACTATTGTCCAGATTGTTTCTAGCGAAAAGAAGTCGAAGAGGTCTGACAGAGAGGATTCTACGATGCTGGTAGTTTTTTCTGTTGAATTTTCTTTTTCGGTGGCGGTTTGAGAGAGATTTTCATTACTGTTTGATGTTAACGGAGGAAAGTCTTATCTTCTGTTAGTCCAGGGATTGATTGCTGGTGGAGGGCTGTGTTGGAATTGAACTTGTTTGTTTTTTGGTTTTGCCGGGCAATTTGAGAAGTTGGCTGGGTGAGGACCTTTGCAGTGGTAACATATGGCTGGCTGGTCGCGACTACGGGTGCATTCTATAGGTTTATGATTGCCTCCGCAACGGACGCATATCCAGTCTCTGGTGCAGAGCAGGGAACTGTGAAAAAATCCCTGGCCTCTATACCATTGTGGAGGGCCGGGTTTCTTGCGTAATGATTCTATTGATACGTTCATATAAACTATGTGTTTTATTTTGAATATTTCCTCATTTTCGTCTGATTTTGGTATATGTACTAAGAAAAGCGGCATTGGTTTATTTTCTCTTCTGTTTCTTAATAGTGTAATAAAGTTAACCTTGAATCCTTTATCAAGTAGTTCTTGAGTGATGGTTTGGAGATCTGTGTTGATAGGTAAGCCTCTTATTATAACTTTCAAAACTTTCTCTTCGGGTAATAAGTAGGTGTGGCCTTAAGCTTTGTTTCTTCAACTATTTTACGAATGAACCGATGTGAGTCAGAGTCTGCAGGCTGTATTTCAAGGCGGGGTCCTTTTAAGGTGCCAGTTATCTTTTTTCCGGGTTGCTTGTTTAAGTTTTTTAAGAATTCATCCGCTTTTGGGACGTCATCTACGACAATAATGGGCACTTTATCAATTCTGTTCGTTTTGGGGTTGGAGTTTGGTTTTCTATTTCCGGGAATGGTGTCACTCTCGTTTGGTTGGTCTTTTGGGGAGAGTAAACAGAAACTCTGTATATCTTACAGAAGTTCAAAAGGCCTGGAAGAAAAGATGGGGCTAAATAAATTAAAAATAAATGGCCAAAGAAATTGGGAGAAGAAAGGAAAGAGTAAAAAAATTATGCCTCGAGGAACAAAAGGAAGAGAAGTAGAAAATTTCTTGGTATGGCGATTACGTCCATGATTGAAGTCGGGGGGGAGAAGGAAGCTGTGCTGATACAACACCGACTCTCGGTCGAGAGTCGGTGTTGGCTGATATATGAAAAAAAAGGTGTTTTCCAGGTGTATGTGGTGTATGTATTTGTTAAAGCTGGATCGATGAGATGAAGGGAGAAGGATTTAGATGAGTTAAGTGAAAATTAAAAAAAATCTGCAGGTTTCAGATTTTAAATTACGTCCAAAGGGGCGTTCAAAAAATTCAGTTCAATAGCAATTCCGAAAAATAATTTTTAAAGGCTTCGAAAATAACTATGGATTTAATATGAAAAAACACATTAATTGCAGATATTTACAAAATTTAGGAGCAGTTATTCTTACAAAACGATAGAGCTTATTTTCAAAACATAAAACTTAAACAGAGTTGAGTTGTAGCTGGTATTACTCAAACAATAATTTTAAAATGAGCATATCTTTAGGATTTCTGATACACAGTTCCGAGCGCTGGAGATAAAAAGGTGTTCCCCCTCCCCCGTAGAGTGGTGCTTTTACTCGCTTTGAAATCCTTGAGTTTGTTAACCAAAAATTCTTTTAAAATTTTACAAAATATGAAATCGATAATACAACAAATTCCAAATTTGGGCTTCCACATGCCCATATTCGCAGTAGGATTACGTCATTCAAAATTCGATGACCCTATGTACCATTATTTTATCACAATGCGAGAAATATACATATATTTATGCAGATTTTTCATTATTTAATTTCTTCAAATATAATGCAGGACTCTAACATTTGATGGCAACAGTCTGAAAAGTGAAACGGACATTTATAGTGAACCAACGCAAAACGAAAACAATAGGCCTTCAGGGACAAAGGCCCTTTGGACTAATAATTCTGTTTCTGGTAATAAAACAGTAAAGACTAGTTTATAAGTTAACTCTAGCTGCTGCAGAAAGAAGTTTAGTAATAAAAAAATCCTAAGTGGCAAGGTAATATGTTTGCCTTTACTTTGAATTTAGGTAAGTAGAGTCAAAGTAATTATTAAGATAACTAAGTAATATATACTTTTAAGCATATCTGCATATTCCCAAAATTAAAAAAAAAATCAGACGAGAATATAAATCTATACACAGTGCTAGAGCATATCAACAAAATTCAGTAAACAGATAAATGTTATATTTTTTGTATAATATTTAAGTATGAATTTAATCTTCATAACTTATTTACTTTGTACTACTAAAACAAATGGTGGCACATACCCAGTTACATGTAGGGGGATAACGTATGTACAAGGTACTTATGATATGGAAAAGTAGACTGCATCGAAAAGTTGCACGCAAGTACACATAGAAATAATATCGTTTTACTTATCAAAGTGATGAACATGAGAAAGATATTTTAAGTCTTATTAGAGAGGTGCAAAAAAGAAAAAAAATATAGTAATAATAATTTTTTTTGAATAAAAGGAAAATTATTACAATTTTACAGGAGTATCTCAAACCATTTTCCATGTTTGGATCTTCATACATCGCTTGACGTCCCGATTCCGATGTCCTGATCGGCTTCCGAAAACTTGAGGATGCCGAGTCACCTTGCCTTTCAACTCACGTGAATCTAAATATCAGTCTGGATAGGTTAATACATAGAATTTCAGAAATCCTTTGAAAAGAGGCCAAGGAAAATTGAATAAGAGGAATAGACAAAGGAATTTGCATAGGAAAGGAGGAGGGAGACAGAGTAAGGCCCCACCCGAGGGAATAAAAAAAATATGAGAGAGGGAGACAGACGAAGCAATCCTGATGTATTCATACTCTTGTGTCCATAAGATAAAAGGGGGGCGAGAAATTGTCTCCAGCTCAGGTATATACAAAATAAAGCATGCTCACAGGAATGCATACATACTTACCCATGTAGGTTAGAGATAAATGATATTCTTAAAAGCAGGGTCAGGGAAATGTGAATGGATGCTAAGATAAGTGTGTCGTAAAGAGAAGCTTTGGAAGAGCAAGATATTGAAATGGACGTAATTTGTTTAGTGAAGGGAAGAGTGAAGGAACAGAAGAATCGGATATAATGATATTCGGAGACATTTACTGAGTAGGTAGGGAGAGTAAGCCATGAACAGAGGTGGTGTGGTGGTAAAATTATTTTAAAACAGAAAGTAAAGCTTAAACCAAGGTACTTACTTATTTTCAAGAGGTATGTGTGTCCTGATGGTAGGGTTTTGATGGTATCTAGGAGGAATAACCTCTTGTATAAAATTTGTACAGCGGTATTGTTTCTATTTGCTGTAAGATGTGCTATGGACTCTCGGCAGGCCCGCGCCGACGATAGGTGCAAGATCGTACGGCGCACGACAGCGCCGAGACAAATTCTATCTGAATTTCAATGAGCATTTGGAACTAACATACACAAGGTCACGCAAATTTTTAAAAGTAAACTTCCTGTTATGCAGGCTGAAAATGACTTAGGTGCTAAATCTAACATCCTCTACTCTGTTATGGAGGAAATAAACGCTTTAAATTAACTTAACTTCTTATGTGGCTTATTTTGTGTTAATGCTTAGTAGGTCTCTCAAAAATTAATTCTTTAATACATTTATAAAAATATGTAATAGAATGTTTAAAAAATATGTAATTTTCTGTATTTAAATGTGTATATTTAACTGTTTAACTTTTGGTACCATCTCTTGCTTTGTTTAAGACTGCTGGGTATTTTTGCTTCCCCCTAAGTTAAAGTACTCCTCATCCTACTTGCATTTCCCAGCCTAATTTGAGCGTAGCCACTGGTGTAGCCCTGAAACATTTCATCGAGGACTTTTTCCATTTCCTACATTGTTCTTGATCGACATGATGTCTACTTCGGAAACTCTATAATTCCTTTTTCCTACGAGTTTTTCAACCTAATGTTCTCCCTCTTCTATGCTCGGACATATTACAGATCGAAAATCGTCAACATAGCGATGCCGCGCGGGTGCCTGATGTTTGCGAACTGGGTTCGCCTGATTCGACAGCGCAGAGTCAAAAAGGCGCTGTGCAATAATAAAAACAAGCAGTTCGTCTCACTGCCTGCCCGAACAGGAAAATTCTTGTCTTATTTGAACGCCCCTCCGGGGGGTTTGCCTCAGGTAAAACCTGGGAAGCTACTGGTTAGGATCTGTACCTAGGCAGTCTCGGCCACGGGTGTTTAAAATCAGTCTCCACAGGACTGGAGTCATTGCTAGCGATGGCTGTTTCAGGTTCGGCAGGGACCATATGGCGTTCTCAACCGGTTGTGGTTGAGCTATATAGTCAAATATTTATGGCTGTCCGAGGCAAAACAGCCCCGTCGGTGGAGTTGGCGAATTCAGTGAGCCTTTAAACTGCTTGAGGTTTCCAGTGGGCACCTGGAGTCTCTTTTTTTAACAAATTTGAAATTCCGAAACATCAGGTTTATTCTTTCATAATTGTTCTAAAAAATCGAACCAAAGATGTAGATTCCAGAAATACATTTCATTTTTTTTCATGAAGTTTTAAATGCTCATTTAAGTGGTTCCAGTCGTTAAATTCAGAACTATTCAGTTTTACGTTGCTGAAACTGTTAAAAAATTTGCAAAAAAAACAATAAACAGAATTTTTTTCAGCAGAATTTAGCAACTAATCCCTTTTAACTCTTTTTGTTGTCTGGCAAGATTTGACAAAAGTACATCTATGAAAAATTACGCCCATTTTTGTTTTTTGGGAAACTGAAATTCGAAACCAGATTATCCAGGACCATTTTTCTATTAAGGTTTGAATTTGGGATGGCAGTAATGGACTTGGGCATAATGCGGAATCATCAGGCACAGGGAAATGCGAATCTTCTGCAGAAAGTGTAGATTTGAATAGTATTTCTTCTGTTTTTTCGACCGCGGCTGCATTAAAGGTCATTCCAGGGTGAAAATACTTTCTAATTCTCTCTGATTATTAGGTTCTTTTGTTAAGTTCAGTGGTAGCTGAGACATTGATGGACAACTAAGTGCTAGTGGCGTCAGCTTGGGTATTCTTTGGGTTTTGGAAAAACTGAGTAATTTTAATGTTCTTGTTTATTAAGGCTTCCTCTTGTTTTCTTTTCTTCATTACATTCTGATACTTAGACAGTTTTTTCTGTTTTTCTTCCGTCATATGGGGAAAATAAAAACAGAAAAAGTAAAAATAAAAGTAGAAAATAATTATTATAAGAACTATTGCGTAAAACACTTCTTAATAACACTCGGAAAGTCACTTTATATATAAATAAATATATATATAATATTTCTTTTATATACACTTTATATATAAATAATATTTCTTTTATATACACTTTATATAAAAGAAATATTTTACCTTACTTCTGAAAAAGTGAGTGTATCTTAAATCATTGCTTGGAAAATATATGAACTATTAGATCAATACCGAATAATTCAAGAAGGTGGAGATACTCTTTTGTTTATTAAAGTTTATTAAAGTAGTATTTAAATCAAATTTAAAGTAGTATGTATTTAAGACGTAATGAAATAACGAAAGATTTTCCTTCTGTTTTCCATATAGCTAAAAATCGGATAATGGTCAATTTTTGATTTCAGAATACCTTGTATATTTTTACTTCTTCAAATCTAAAATAGGTGTATTTTAAATTCAGTGGTGCTCCGTAAACATGTAAATCCTTTCTTTTTGAAAGTAATAATTTTTAATTTAATAAACAAATGGTTCATGTTAAAAAAAAAAAAAAAAAAAAAAAAAAAAAAAAAAAAAAAAAAACATTTTTCGAGTAATTATGCTCAAATTGTCGCATTTCTGAATTATAGAGCTGGCCTAAGTTTAACATAATATGTAACTGCACTTACATTTTCATGTAGAATTTCAATAACAATAAGCAGTCACCAAAACAAAATCACACACACACACACACACAAAATAAATAAATAAATAAATAAATAAATAAAATAAAAATAAAAAATAAAAAAATAATAATAAAAAATAAGATAAATGTTGCACAAATTACTGTCATTCCAACAGTAGACACAAAATAAGGACTAAGTAATTTGTCGATCGCGTCTACGGCGCCGGCCTGTACTCTTACGTACGCATCGGCATCATGTATTTTCGTTCACATAGATTTACGAGATAAGCTCAACTTCTGTCAAAAACTGCAAAAAGCATTAACTGATGAAAATCAAAGCGATATAAATAGTATATAGATCTTATGCACGAACTGCAGTTTTTGAAAACTTTTGGAGGAAATGTAGTATCGCCGGTTAAACCTCTAAGGTATATCGCTGTCAACAACATAGCGGCGTGCAAAAGAGTATTTTGGATACATCCCTAGATATCAACCCTAGCATTTTTTGTGCCCTTTGTAATCACAGTTTTAACCTTGTCGTAAACAACAGTTTATTCAGTGCAAACTTATTAGATATCTAAATTAATTTGTTTTTAATTTTAAGATAATAAATAGTATTCAGCAATATATTTGGTATACAATGCGTTTAGTATATTACTTCGCTTACGTTTTTATAACATGTTATTGTTGCTGACTAATGCTCACTTGTCTGACCTACAGTCAGCCCATGCCCTCGAAATTCCTCGCTGCAAGGAGTGCAAGATACGCTTGTCGTTGGCAACAGCCTTGTGCGCCTTACAGGTAACAGTGTGATTTAGCTCAGTTTCGCCCCCAATTTTGATGGAGAGCATACTGAGAGGACGGGTCCCAGCATCTCCACCCTCCATTATTTCTAACGATATTTATTTTTTTTTAAGTTTCGAATACTTTACTATGCGTAAAAACCAAGGAGGTTAGAATAGAAGGAGGGAGGGTTCGCAGTTTCCTCCACTATCGGGGAATGAAACTCCGCCGAACAAGCGGCGTCCATGTTTGTGACTTCAAAACATTGCATTACGGCAGTGACATGTACGTGTTTCTAAGCTGTTCCGTGCATTCTTATTTTCCAGTAAAATTATGTTAAATTTATAATGAAATCCCCCACTATTGTTGAATTTTTGTTTTAAAGTAATAAAGATGATATCCATAATTTACTATGTACAGCAAATTGTTAAGAAATAGTTCGAAATCTAAATGCATGCGCATAACATTAAAGCCTTTAAAAAATGATGTTTCTGCATATTTCACGGATTCGCTTAGGTTAGAAAATAAATCTTAATAAAATAAAACAGAATTCATTGATTTCAGTTTATGCGCATTTCATATTTATTAATCTCAAAGAAACTGCCTTTAATTAAGTTGAATTACAGAAATATACCTATATAAGTTTTTGGATACATCTTTCCACATGTTCAATTGTGTAAATATTTTACTTAATTTTATCACTGTACTGCTCAGAAATTTGTAAGTTTATACAAAAAATTTTTAACAACAGAACAGTTTATCTTAACTTTAAAAGATGAATAATAATTAATATATAAAGATAAGCATTGCTTTATTTAACACCTTTACAATTAATAAAAATAGTAACAATTGATTTCTTACTTTTCATGAAAGTTATAAAACGAATTAACTAAAACGTTCAAATTATACAATTTAAATCCTACCATATAGCATTGTATCTTAAGGAACGAAGATACCAGCTATAAACAGAAACATTAAAATGTATTTAATATATTTTGATTATAGTTATATTAAATAACCTACTTTAAGTCCTTTTTTTCACATCTGGAAAGAAAACCACATGACATTGTGATATTTTTTGACATAGTTGTCATATTGCATAAAAAAAAAGAAAATTAATACTTACGTGTGAAAAATAATGCCCGGAATTTTTTCTAGAATCTATTTATGCATCCATATGCAATACAAGCTGACATGCTTCAAAAAGAAAAGAAAAAAATGTTGCAATGACAGACTTCCTTGCACAAGTCACGATGATAACAGGAAGATGGCCGCCAAGCTTCACCGTTTGAGTTGAACCTTCCCTCCTTCTATTCTAACCTCCTTGGTAAAAACAGCGTTTTTCAAGATGGCTGACGTTTCTAGAAATCGAGCCAACAATTGCGCCAGCGTAAATCCCCAAAAATCCGTGCAACCGTCTACCAAAGTAGCACCATTTATTTAACATTAAATAACCAGGAAAGCATTTATTACCTTTACAGTGTGAGAAGAAAAGACAAGCGGTAACATTACATTTCAATATTTTTAGAACAGTGTTTCTAAACTACAGTAGGATGTTGCCAATAGAATTATACAAACAAATTAGACATTGCACATGCAAACAAAAGCATAAAATAAATGCATTAAATAAATTTGAGTTCATAACATTAACAGGAGTAGTTTAAAGAAGGGACGCAGGAAAGTGCCTCACGTATGGCAAGGAGCTCCAACCCCCTAATGGTTGTCCTGCAGGGTAAAATTTTGCCGAAGGCCCAAGTTTGGAACAACGAATGCTGCACCATTATGGGTTGGAGTAAGGAAACCGTCGGTGAAATTGGAAATGGAATAAGGGGGAAGGTTTGCTAGTGTGTCCAGGCAAAGGGGACTGAGTGGCTGACTTGGGTAGGGAGGATTTTGATGGTAGCAAAGGAATGTAGCACAGAGCAGGTGCTGGAGAGAATTCCCAGCACCTGCTCTGTGCTCCAGAGGGCTGGAAAGTTGATAGGAGAAACTGGGAGATTTGTGAGGAAAGAAAATTTGGAGTTTTAGTTTTTAGAAATTCCATGATTTTTCCTGAACGCGTAGGGAAAAGTAGCAGAGGAGCCAAGGGATGATTGTACGCTAAGCCGTACACTCTACGTAGAAGATGGAGGAGCTGGTGATGGGCTTCAAGGAATAGAGGTTTTAGTTGGGATTCAGTGTAGACGTCTGAGGAGGGGGTGAAGCGAAGAAGTCCGAGAATAGAATGGCCATTTTGTGGGCAATTTCCAAAGGTTTGAGCTTCTTAGTAGACAGGTTAATTAACAAGGGAAAGCTGTAAGTAGAGATAGAGCGGACAGTAGAGATGTAAAGAAGGAGCTGCGAGTGTGGGTTTGGTCCGATAGAAGTGCCAGGGCAAGATTTAAGAATGTTGGAAGTGGTCTTGGTCTTTGAGGTTAATAGTTTGATGTGAGGTAGAAAGGATAATGAATTATCAAGAGTGACTGCTAGGAATTTGTGAGAAGAGGCGAGAGGAATGGGAAGGTCATAGATCAAGAGCGTAGGGGGGCAGGGACGACGTTTTTTGAAGAAGAATAGATGACGACATTTCGCTGGGGCTAGGGAGAAACCCCATTTTGTGCAATAGTTACATACTTGGTCGATTGCATATTGCAAGTTAATGTCTTTGTCCGAAATGGAGCAAATTGCAATATCGTCGGCAAATATGACGATGCAAATGTTGCCGTTGAAGACAGTGGGGAGGTCATTGAGCCTGAGGTTGAAGAGAAGAGGGGAGAGCACTCCTCCTTGTGGGGTCCCGTGAACCATGGAGAAGGGGCTGGAAAGATGAGAACCAAGTTTCATATTGGAGCCACGGGGAGAAAGGAAGAATTTGATGTATTCGTTGATTTTAGTGCCAAAAGCAAATTTAAGAAATTTACAGAGGAATGCTCTTGGATCAACAGAGTCGAATGCACTTTTCAGATCTAAAAAATGGCAGAAATTTCCTTTTTGTGATGGAAGGCATCTTGAATATCGAGGGTGAGGAATAGAACAATATCGATTGCAGATCTATTGGATCTGAATCCATACAGATGAGGATTGTAATTGCCGAAGTTTTCGAAGGCCCAAGAGAGTCTATTCTTAACAAGTTTTTCAAAGAGTTTTGCGAAACAGGAGCTGAGGCAGAGGGGACGATAAGAAGAAGGAGATGAAAGGTCTTTTTCTGGTGTATGGATTGGGATGATGAAGGAGTGTTTCCAGGAGAAGGAGAATTGTGAGTTATTCCACATGAAGTTGAAGGTGGAAAGTAGTAGGCTGAGTTTTTTGACAGGGCTGTTTTAACAGGCCTGATTTAAACAAACCGCAAGTGGTACAAGGAAAGTTCCTATACATCATTATTAATGCACATTTAATTTGTCAGAAACAAGCTTCTTCACGATGATTTAAAGATTGAACCTCTAGAAAATACTTACAGAAAAACCAATGAAAGAAAAGAAAGCACAAGACTACGAATTTATGAAGTATTTTAACATCTTCCATTATGAAGTTATCTTCGACACTTCGCGGCTTTCCTGATCAGTGAATATCGAAAGTTCCCTACCTAGTTTTGTCAAGCACTGAAAATTACTTTATTTTGGGAATATTACGATCTATAGTACCTAGCTCAGACTTCTCAAAATCAAGCAGCTTCATTAAGGGTCTGCACTTGGAAGGGTAACTGTTGCGACTCCTATTAAATTTAGCATTTCCTGTATCTTATTATTTAATAATTTGTTTTGTAATTTTGTCTGACGAATGAATCAGGCAACCAGTTTTGTTTTTGAATGTTGTGATCGGAAAATTCCACCGGCGGCTAAAACCTGCCGGGCTTGATTCAGAGCTTCGCCTTTTAGATGCGCTTTGCATAGCGTTGTGTCTAACATTCTTATCAGTTTGAGGTATATCTACTGATTGTGCTCTGTGATACTGAGAAGAGCTGTACGAGTCTAGAACTGTAAAGGGTTCCAGAACAGTACGAGTTTCAGAACTGTAAAGTGTTTCTTTTTTGGTAAAATAAATTTTATCAAGCTACCATTGTTTCTGTGTGCATTCAATCCATCACGAACCCGTACGCACGCACCAGATAGAAAGTGACGAATCTGATTGCGATACATTAAGATTTCTGTGGTGGCAAAATGATCAAATAGTCATATTCCTCCATTGTAGGGTTATTTTTACAGTATTATCTAGCCCTTTCTTACTAGTTGCATGCATAAATAATTTGTTGAGAGTTCTTCAGCTGATCTTATAAGAAAGCTGAAAGAATTCTCAGATCCTTTTATTTAGATAATTGCTTAGTGGGTATGCAAGATGTAAACGAAGTGGAAACATTTATCTCAATAGTCAACAGAGTTGATGTTTTTGGCTGGCTTTAATCTTAGAGTTAGTAACTTATACATAAAACTGTAGAAAATGCTTTAGGATTTAGATGGTACTTTTCAACAGGTGAACTATTATGTTATGTGCCTATGCTAAATTCCTTAGAAAACTGCTTGACGAAACGATCTCTTTTTTATCCTCAACTCAAAAAACGTTCTATCTTAATGGTTTTGCTGCTTTTGCATATTAAATTCCTAAATTATTACTTCAAAAACATGGTCTCTAAAACTAGAATGAAATTTTACAGACTGAACATATGCAATGAATTTCAAAAACGGATGCAATAAATCAGTTGCATAGATCAATACAAGATACCTTGTTATGTAGTCCTCAATACTACTAGCAAATTATGTGTAGTTTATGATGCTAGTCAAGTTGCGTTTTCTTGTTCCTGAGGACAGAATTTGAAGAAAACATTTACATTAGAATTTCTATGGCAAAACTTTGAGTTGCTTCTTCAAACGCATTGATGCTTCCACGTTTTGCACTCGTGGCAACTCAAATCGGAGGTCGTCTGTATTCCTTCATCAGAAGTAAGTTGAAAGAAGGGACTCCTGTAAAGTTTTTACAGGAGTTTCAAAGGCTCTCATGTCATAACTATATTTGACTCTGAACTCTCTCCGGGCATCTGGAAGGAAAAACATTTTAGCAAAATCCACCTTTAAAATTTATGCTTTTCAACTTTATCAAAATCTTTCTTACCCTTAGCACTTTCTCTACAATAAATCTTTCACCCCTGCATTCCAGCATTGTCCTGTATTCAAGTATGCTTGAAAATGTACAAAGTTTACCCAGCTACCAACTAACTGAAATCCTGCATGTTAATAACTTAGGACATACTAGACATCAACGAACACATGATTTCAAGACAATATCCTAATGTGCTAAGCTTAAATTTCATTAAATTTTCATGTTGGCTATACAGCCTATCATTTAACTATACTTACATTCACTATGATAGCTTTTGCTTACTTAATCGTTTCACTGCTACGCAGCACAAAAGTGCTGCATTCATTTGTCTTGGAAACTGCGATGCAGTTAGTTATTTTAGAATGCACTCGTATTACAAAGTACGCGTGAGGTCAGACTACGTTCACACCCACGGGGAGCATCGAGACAAATGAACACAGCGCTTACACCCACGGGGAGCATCGAGACAAATGAACACAGCGCTTTTGCGCCGCGTAGCAGTCATACGTTTAAAATTGTGCACACACCAGAACAGTTAACTTTTACAAAACCAGTAACGAACATACTTCATGAGACAACATTTAGACTTCATTTACATTCAAAGTTTGCACTTTACATAATAAAGTACAGAAGTTGCTTAGTAGTAATTGACAGAATGAGATGATGCTAAAAGTACAAGCAATAATATTTTATATAATTACTCAGAAAAATATTATGTGCCAAGTCCCAATTAGAAAATTTCTTTCACATCTCAGTTTCTGAAAATCCATTCGTAGCAAATACTGCTTGCTACATGATCCTATGTAATCTTCATAGTGGTAAAAAATGATTACTTATGAAAATGTCCATTGTCTTAAGCCTTAAAATTTAAATGTGTGGCTTGAATGCGAAGTTGTAAATATGAGGATTGATTGGATTGGATTTGATTATTGTAATTTGGCACAAAACCTGTCAAGGTTATCTGCGCCAGACAAATGGTAACAATGCAATTAGTCATTTGTAAAAACTTCCAGCTTAGGTAAGAGACAGATTACAGTCTATGATAAGAGCTGATATCTTTAAAAAAAAACAGGTTAAAGTCTATTATAAAAGCCAATATCTTTTAAAAACAGAAACAAATTACGATGATGTGTTTTTCCAATTAAATTTCCTAAGTTCAGTTCTGAACAATTAAAATGTTTTTGGCGAAAATAATTAAAACTCTGGCATTCCACCAAGATATGATGGACTGTCAGATCTGCATTGCAGTTTGGGCAGCTGGGATTCTCTTCTCCCTTCAGAAGATACTCATGGGTCAGGCGACAATGGCCAATTCTCAGTCGAGTCAAGAGGACATCTTCCTAGTATCCAATGGTGGGTTTTACATTTCTCAGCTTGTTATACACTTTGTCATCCCATTGCTTCTGCCATTTGCTAAGGATTTTGCTTTTGACAAACCCTTTGACAAACCTGCTAGTGGAATCTGAAGATTGTACATTGTGGTTGCAGTTTTAGCTGCAATATCTGCCAATTCATTCCCCTTAATGGCAACGTGTCCAGGGATCCACAAATATAGAATCTGGTATTCCCGAATTTTTAAAGAATGATTCAACTTTAGGATTCTGATTGCAACTGGATGAGTACATTGAGCGTGATTTTTCATTGACATTAAGGCACTCATGGAATCTGTGTTGATAATAAATTTTATGTACTTTTGTTTTGAAAGGTAAGTCAAAGCCAGATGGATTGCAGTAAGCTCAGAAGTAAGCACAGAGCAAACTGTATGTAATCGAACCCCTACTATTGTTTTTTCTGTGACGAAAGCAGCGCCAACATGATCCTGGGATTTTGATCCATCTGTATATAGAGGGATATATTTCCTATATTTGTTTCTATGTTGAAAAAAAATCTGCTTGTAGATGATTTCATAAGTTTGTGATTTATTCCAGTGTCGAAAAGTATCCAGAGAATGGATTCTCCAATCCTCCCAGGGAGGAATTCCAAATAAATCCTCCATCTGTATATCTATATCAGACAAATTATACTCCTCCACCAAAGCACTCATCCGCAAGCCGAAAGATGGGACACATGATGGTCGCGCCTGATATAAACGGGAGTATTGGTCATTAAGCAATTCTGACCGCGTAGAATTTTCGGTTTGTGATAAGACTTTGAAATAATGCTTAACAAAGATTTTCACGTCTTAACCGCAGGGAGGTCTCGTTACTTTCCACTGGAGAAGTTCTAAAGGCACCAGTGCATATCCGAAGTGCATGGTGATGTATCGGATCAAGTTTGGCTAATACTGAAGGCCTTGCGACCCATAAATGATCCATAATCTAGTTTCGAACGAATGAGAGCTCTATATATAAGAAGCATTGAGCTTCGATCAGCACCCCAAGAAGTATTTGACAGTACTTTCAGAATATTCATAGTTTTTAAACATTTCTTTTTTAGATAGGTAATATGGGGGAGGAACGTAAGCTTATGGTCAAATATCATTCCTAGGAATTTTATTTCCTTTTCTACAGGAATCGGCACATCTTGCAGATAAAGTTCGGGGTCAGGGTGAGGAATTTTCTTTCGACAGAAATGTACACACACAGTCTTTTGAGTAGAGAATCTAAAACCATTTTCCTGTGACCATTTAACAATTCTATTGAGAGAAGTCTGCAATTTACATTCGATGTCTTTCAGGTCTTCTCCCTGGCAACTGACTTGCAGGTCATCGATATGAGGATTGAAAGGCTGATTTAAGTTGAAATTTTCTGTTATAATTTGTATTCTTGGTATTCATCACATAATGAAGATTATCAGGCAATTTATAGTCGATAAATAAGTAGAGGGATTATAGAAATGCAGAAGATAGTTTTGCAAAACTTTGAGAGGTTCTCATTGATATTCAAATCTTTTAGTATTATCATTATTTAAAAGTATAACTGAAAGAAACTTTTAAAAAAGATTTTTTCATAGCCTCCTTTGGCAACAACTGGTCATGAGAATTTGTACAAAGAACTTATCATATGATTTGGTGGAAGTTTATGTAACCATGTAAACATCCACACTATGATGGTCTAGAACAGGGGTCTCCAAACTACGGCCCAAGGGCCACATCCGGCCCGCTGACATATTTTGTCCGACCCGCGGAGAGCTAGCATACTTGAAAACTCCTTTTAAAGAACATATTTTTTATAGCAAATTAAATTTAGTTTACTGAAGTATTCTAATTTTATGTTGAATAATTATTAATATGACATCTACATTGATATGGTCATGGGCTAACTACTCATAACATTGTTGTATGCTTATTGTTATTGTTTTTGTGATAAGTTGGATAAAGAAACACAGAATTGTAATGAGTAAAGACATGTATAATATGCAGAAAATTTAACTTCAGTATATAATAACTAACAAATTATTGAAATGAATCCAACTAACATTTTATACATTTTAAATAAAAACATAACTTATAACAAGCATAATGAAATATGAAATACTAATGAGATTTATGTAATTGAGATTTTCCACTGACAATAGTTTGTAGTTGTGGACTAATTTTACTTCTACCAATTATTAAAAGAGATTTAAGATGCTCATCAGTTAATTTTGATCTGTAAACATTTTTTGTGTACTTCATTTTGGAGGTCTTCTCACACAAATAAGTAGTACCAAAAACAGAAAACAGCTCACGAGCAAATTTATGCAAATTATCAAATTGTGTCAGTGGAAGACTCTTATAAAATTCCAACAAATATGAGTTTTGATATTTGTTCTTAATTATATCACTGCACTGTAGATCAATCATTTCCATTTGAAGTTCCGGGGCTAGGGTTTCAATGTCAGTATCAAAAGGATTCTAAAAAATCTTAATTTGATTCGCAATGGCATCAAAGTCTGAGAAACGAGTATCAAAATTTATTTTCAAAGCACTCAAAGTTTCGATTGCAAAATCGATAGGAAACTCAGTCTCAGTGGTGTGGCTGAATATTTCACACGTTTTAAAATGTGAAAAACATTTACTTCATAGTTGTGATTGAAACAGTATCAATTTCTTCCGGAATGATTTGATATTAGTGTATAAATCAGGAAGATGCTGGTTTTCTTCTTGCAATCTCAAATTCACTTCGTTCACATGTTTTGTCAAATCAACATAGAATGCTAACTTCCACAGCCATGCGTTGTTTTGTAATTCAGTAAGAGGGCGATGCTTTTCATTCAAAAAAATTTCGATCACTGCTCGAAGTTCAAAAAAGCGCTGAAGGACTTTCCCACAACTAAGCCAACGTATGGCAGTATGATAAGGTAAGTCATTTTCTCCAACCTCTTCAATAAATTGTCATAATTGTTGGTGATTCAGCCCAAAAGATCTGATAAAATTAACAGTTAATATGACTGGTTTCAGAACTTCAGACATATCCAAACATTTTCCGCACAAAGACTGTTGATGAATGATACAATGTAAGACTAATGGTTTTGAACCACCGTCATTTTCTACAGCCTTTGACACAAGAGCGACCACTCCTTTATCTTTCCCACTCATGTTTTTGCCTCCATCAGTTGTAATACATTTCAAGTTTTTCCATTGGAGGTTCTTTTGATTAATGGCCATTTCAACTCCTTTAAAAATATCTGTACCAGTAGTTGTGCCATGAATACTATACATATCAAGAAGTTCTTCATGCACTTCATAGCTTTTATCTACTCCTCGAATATAAATCAACACCTGAGCAGTATCTGACACATCCGTTGACTCATCCAAGGCCAAAGAAAACCACTTGACATGTCCATTTTTGTCGAACAGTTGAGAGGATATATTTTCAGCGATGTTTTCTACCCTTCGAGCCACAGTGTTTGCTGACACACTGACAGTTTTTAATAAATTTACCTTTTCAGGGCATATTTCTTCGGCTACTGCAATTATGCATTCTTTGATCATTTCTCCATCGGTGAATGGTTTTCCACGTTTTGCAATTTCAAGAGCCACACGAAAGCTGGCACGAGTTGCAGCCTCTTGTTCGGTTTCGAGTTTTGTAAATGAAGATTGCTGCGATTTCAATCCGCGCTTCATAGCTTCGAATTTTTCTGTCTGCAAACTTCCTGTATATTTTGAGTAATTTTGAAAATGTTTTGTTTCATAATGACGTTTAATGTTATATTCTTTGAGAACGGCTATGCTTTCATTGCAAATCAAACATAGCGCCTTGTTACTGGACTCAATTACGAAATACTGAATGTTCCACTGATCTTTGAATTTTCTGCATTCACTATCAATTTTTCGCTTCTTTTCCATACTACTAAATCACACACAAAAGCAACAATTCAAATCAAAATACTGTTACAAAGATGTCTTAAACACGCACAAACACGTTTTAAGGAGGTATGCACTATTTTATTTCACAACAGTGTCATAGGAACTGACTTCTGTACGTGCTATTAGCGCCATCTGTTAGCGATAGAAGGTACTACCTATTTCCGCTTGTGTCCACCAGATGTCGTGTCACGTTACTCCTCGTGGCTCGTACTCTACGATTAATCTAGAAATTACAGATAATGACAGGAAAATTAATAATATGCAGTGTTGCCGTTTTGCGGACTTTAGTCCGATTTGCAGCCTTTTTTAAACGTTGTGTACTTTTTCGGACTTTTTTTTTCATCAGTGGACTATTTCACTTTTTACCACCGGCAACAATGATAATATGGTTTTGGCCCTCGGAACTTACTGGAATAATCAGTATGGCCCTAAGGCTGGAAAGTTTGGAGACCCCTGGTCTAAAAAATCCTACTTCAGTTACTTTGCTGGGGGGGGGGGAAACAGTCTTCCACTAAACAAGAATTGCAGGTGTCATTCTAATACAGTAGAATTCCAGAAATCCGTAAAGCTTAGGACAGAGGTTGTGCGGATTTCAGGACAGAAAAGATAAATCATAATATTCAAACTAAAAGTGCAAAATAAGTAAGGCGTATTAGATACATTTAATTATTATATACATTATTGCCATAACTTATTATATGCATTAAATTATTATTACATATATAAATTGATTATATTATTTACTGTATTATATGTATGTTACTGTATTTACTGTATTATATGTATTGCCGATTTTGCCTCGTGCAAAGATTTCCGGTATCAGATTCCGGTGTTAGAATCACTGTTGCTGTAAAATTTCAACAGCTTTTTTTTATTTTTCCATATATCATACACAATCGTGTTGCAATTCCATGCCATTCTGTTATAAATCGAGGAGTAGCGCCTGCTTCCGTCTTTCGCAAGAATTTGCACTTTTTGCGTTACCGTCAATGCAACGTGTTTACATTTTTCAACGTTGCAAGCAGTAAAATCGCGAGTGCATTTCTTATCTGTCCTTGTATTAAAAAGGGCTGAAATTAAAAATATTCTTAATTTATCCACAAAATATCCAGATGAAAAAAAAGGCAACACTAAACAATCTCGTGAAATGAAATAACAAAGCTCAGAAAATACAACAACGTGAATCGTGAACTTGAACAAAGAGTTGAGTGAATCCTCTGCTTTACCTCAATGCAGATTAGAGGGAAAAAACTTATTTATTTAATGTTTTTATATCAATAATTTGGTATTTCCATTTTGACTTATTATTATTCGGTAATTATGATGTCACTATTCAGTAAGTATTTTTTTCTTTGATATTTCGTACTCAATGCTGAGTACTATAAACTGAATGTTTATATTCTGAGAGGCAACGCGGATTTCAGGAGTTGGCAGATATTTGGTATTTGGCTGTAGTTAATTCTGTCCGCAGTAAATCGCTTAATTCTGTCCTAATTTCAGATTTTTATTATATGTTGGATGCCATAGCCAATTTAATATTGTTAAGTAATCCTTTTTGCCCCAAAATACCAACAATGGCTTTACGGTTGCAAGAGAAATAACTTCTAAAGAAGCTGATTTGGAAAGGCCTATAGGTTGAATGCAGTTAACAGAAATTCAAATGAAGCATCTATTCAGAATTTTTGTAATGCTAACAAGCAAAGTCTTTTAGCTAATCCCACTTTTTCTGAAGCTGACTTTGTATATCAAATTTTGAAAGTAAAATAAAATCAAGCGATTCAAACAATAAAAGCTGATATGAGCATCTTCTTAAATAAAGACAATGACTGCTACGATCTTTTAAAGTCCTAAATAAAATCGATTTTCAAAAAGTTCATATGATGACTAGATTATTAAAAAAATGAAGAATTTTAGAATATACAAACTGTTTTAGATTCCCCCTCTTTAAATGTTACATTTTTTAAGCTTTTTTTCAATACAATAATTTTTTGCTACCACACTTAACAATTTTGTCATAAGCAGTTTTGACTGTACACAAATGTAAAAATATTGTTATAAATATAGAATAACTAGAAAGAGATACATTGACAAACATTTGAAATTCAGTAAAATCCTTTTATCTTAACTTTTAAAATTTTAGTTCCCTACTCTTTTCTTGTATTTTCAAAAAATACATTTTGAATAATGTTTCATAACAAACATACAATTTCAACTTAGAGATAAATAAATATTGCACTTTACATGGAAAACTAATTTATTTTACAATCATTTTATACACGCAAGTCTACAAAAAATGGACGGCAAAGGTAAATATTACAATTTTTCAAGAACATAGTGGAATGCTTGAGGGACGGACACTATCACAACTGTAACTGGACGAAGTTTCATGTTTTAACTGCAAGGCATAACAATATTACAAACATGAATATGATATTAAAAAATATTTCTTTATAAATCACCACATATTCAACAAATGTGAAATTTGCTTCACTTTCTTTTACAGTAAAACAAACAAAGTTTAGATGATTTAATTTTGGAAAAAATATAATCAGTATATAATACAATATGTCTATATGTAAACATATTTGTAGTGTTCACAAATAAACCTATTTTAAACATTATATTTCGATTGATTTTTAACAATTAAAAAAAAAAAAAAAAAAAAAAAAAAAAAAAAAAAAAAAAACATTTGCGCAGATATGAGAAAAATAGATATAAAATTTAGTAAAAGTATTTACTTTAAAAGCTACTTGTCAAAAGAATGATACTATTGTATAATTTTAAATAGAACTATGTAATGAGAATTTGTTACTGTTATATTTTAAAAATGGTATAAAACATGTCAAGCGTAAAATGACATTTCTACACTTATATTATTTTTTATAAATGTAAAGTTCAATAAATAAACATTTATAGTTTTAAATTACTCATAATGAATTATTTTCCGTATTTTAAATAAATGCTTTTTACAATAAATTTTTTACATTAAAATCACTGAAAAATAACTCAGATTTATAAAATAAAACTTCACTAATGTAAAAGAAAACTGTAAATAAAATTAAAATTTTATATAAATTACTCTGAGAACAACTGTTCCTGTAAAACAATCTTTTCAGTGCATCATATATTATGAATGAACTATTTTTAAAAGATAATATTGGTGAGAATTTAAGCACAGATTATAAAATCTTGTGATAATAAATTACAAGTGAGATAAATAGTATTATATACACTTATAAAATCCTACATCATTAACTTCCATCTTTCCAATAAAATAATATTTTGATGAATACATACATTGAATGATTTTATGAAGTTAATAATGGCAAGTTTTAAAAACAATATTTTAATCCTGATAAGCAATATCAGTTTTTATTCATTTTATTTAGCAAGTGAACTTTTCATACAGAATTTACATAACACACAATTAATATGCACTTTCATCAGATATTAATAAAATTAAACATACAATGATCAAATAAATATACACAAAAAATTCATATGTACAAATAATACATTATTCAAATGATGCAATTATAAAATGAGGCAAGATTCATTTCTTCTTTCTCTAAAAAACATTATTTTATATTATCTAATGAAGAAATATGTTGATATAGATGACTCAAATGTTTGTAAAATTTGAAAATAATCTCTGGTCCTTAATCAATCAAAACTGATTTAGTCAAAGTATAGATATTTCTTAAATGGGTATTTTTGTCACATGTTTGAAAGATCATTTTCCGGTGCTTATGGAGCAGACAGCTGGACATAAGTAGTCAAATCCTGGAACCTAAAATTATCATAAGTGCAATATTAAAACATCAGGCATAAAAAAATTATGACATTTTATATGAGTCTTTCTTCAGGTGGAGGCTTCATAACATGATTCATTTCTACTCTTGAGCCAAACATTTCCTGTCGACTGGGGCTATACGTTCCCCGAGTTGCTCTCTTCTTTTTGGCTATCCTCAGGAACACAATGGTTCCAATAAGTAGGCACACAATAAATAATGACATCACAGGAATGAGTATCATAAGAATGAGATTGGTACCATCATCATCACTTCCACTGATAGCCAACTGAAATAAAAAGTAGAAAAACATTAAAAATATACTTCATACGTAGTCTTGTATAATAATCTGACAAATTATTGTAATTGAAATGGGCTGATGAATATTTAAACTCTACTAATATTTTTGCCATTACAGAGATAAATGTCAAATTAAATATATGCTACAAACAGAAAACAAAAAAGAATAAAAGAAAACCTTTGTTGAGCAATCAGCACCACTATAGCCATCATAACATGAACAACGGTGAATAAAGTAAAGCTCATTTTCATCAAAGCTGGGTTCACAATCTCCTTGGTGATTACACTTTGATGGATGGCACTCATTACGTATATTGCAGTGGTAGCCGATATGACCTAGAGGGCACTTGCATTTATATTGTGGATCTTTATCTATATTTTCACAGGTTCCTCCATTAAAGCAAGGATTATCTTCACATTTTTGTTTAACTGAACAGTTTTTCCCTTGATAACCTGAAATTTAAAAAGGCAATAATCAAGAGAGGAATTTAAGATCAGGAATTTTTTTTAAGATAGCCAATAAATTTGCTAAATACCTTTCTAAAATTAGAGACAAAAGACCTAACTTTAATTTTTAACAGCTTAAAATATCCTTTTAAGGATAAAAAATGCTTTTAGGCTACTTCCAGAGATTTTTTTCATTACCTTTATTTTAGGAATTTTAAAAACAATAACAAATATCCATGTAAAAATGCTATGAAAGTTTTCTAGAATTTTATTAGAATAAATGCCATACTTCTTAACTGAATAAATGCCACACTTTCATCCTCATTTTTACCATTCATTTAACTTTTGCTTTTTGGGGGAGTTGCTTAAAAACCTACTAAAATATAAAAAATTCTGTACAAAATATTTATATGTATAAATAAGGAGGGAAAAAAAAAGACTAACATGCTTGGAATGACACAAATACTGGTCTAACAAAACTTAGTGCTAGAAATTATATTTAACTCTGCCGCCATTGACAATATGGTATATGCTACATTGTAAAGTTGAATGTTTGTGATTATATAATGACTTTTCTTAGTAGAATATTTATAATCTTTCATTTTTAAAATCATTTACTACAGCTGCTATAATAGAAGACAGATATGAGACTCCTGGATTCCAGCTACAAATATTCCTCCACCAAAATTGAAATGGAGCTATATAAAGGTTGCAATGTCATTATAAAAGCCCCAAAGCTTTAACAATGATAAACACTTTATTTAATCCAGAATTATTCAAACAGACCATTCTGGTTGCCAAACCAAATTATAGTTCCTAAAAAAAAAAAAAAAAAAAAAAAAAAAAGAATTTTTCTAAACAAACATTAAAAATTAACCTAAAGACTTCATTTCAAAATTTAGAAGTGCCAAAATGCTATGAAAGGATATCAGGAGAAGTGAACAAAATAAAGAAAATAATTAACATTAAAATAAAATGTAAAGAGTACATAATTTTATGTAATTAAAATTAAATAAATTAATGACAAATAGTTAAATAATAAATTACTCTCATTTCTGATTAGGCTAATGATTTTACTCAAAGACTGAGAAGTACCACTGCCAGGCTTTGGTGGGCTCTTAGTTTAAGTTCTGAATCATTCTGAATAAAAAAAAAAATCACTGAAAAATTTTTGCAGATTTAAGATAGCATCAGAATAATTAAAAAAATACTAAAAAGCTGCTTGGACAGACTGACTGATTTTAATTAAGGCAAATTAAACAATGGCTATCTGCCAAGAAAGATGATTGGAAGATACAAGATTAAAGAAATAAATAAAAAAATATAACATATTAATATTTATTAGATAATACATTTAGAAAAAAAGTTACTGTACATATTAATAAACTACATTTTGTTTCCTTTTAATTTGACAGCTGGTGGTAATTTTTTTCAGTATGTTATTGTAGCCTTTATATAGAACACTTAATGAAATTTGTTCTGTAACATGTAATTGAAAATTATCAAAACTGCCTTTGGATCTCATTTACAATTTTACTATACATTGATGATCCAAAGCATTATGACCATTCCCACATTTTTAAAATTAACTTGTTGGGATTACCTGGAGGGCACATGATTAAGTGGGAATGGTATTTAATTGCTGCTAGTGAGTGATGGGAAAGGCTGCTGAGCTAAGCGAATTTGATAGAGGGCAGATTGTAATGGCCCAACGGCAGAGAACGAGTATCTCTGAAACTGTATGACTGGTAGGTTGTATACGATCCACAATTGTTAGTATACATGCAAAGTGGGAAAGTGTCAGTGAAACCAGCAGTAGATGCCAAGGTGTTAGACGTTCAGCATCATCAAAGAAAAAGGACGTCAGAGACTGTTTTGCTTGGTACATAGCAAAATGGGTGCCCGAAAGTAGCTCAGCTGACAGCCCAATACAACGCACTTCACAATGCAAGTGTTTCGGAACACACATTTCAGTGGACCCTGTTGGATATGGGACTGAGCAGCAGATGTGTCACTCATGTGACTCGTGCAATTGACCAAGCATCATTTTCAATTACACCTACAGTGGTCCTGGGAACATAAAGACTAGACCATAGATAATAGGAAGACAATTGCCTTGTCAGATGAATTATAATTTCTCATTCATCATGTCAATGGTTATGTCAGTCAGGGTACGCCATCTTTCAGGTGAATACTTGCTCTCCCTACCCCTGTACAGCAGGTCATACACAGTATTATGCTTTGGGGAACATTCTCATGGACTGCTCTGGGGCCTTTAGTCGTGATAGAACAGGCCATGAAAGCTGCGGACGATCTGAACATAATTGCGGATCAGTTGCACCTTTACATGGCATCTGTCTTCCGAAATGGAAATGGAAATGGAATTTTGCAGCAGGACAATGGCCAAGGTCACAAGGCTAGAATTGTGTTGGAGTGGTTTGAGGAGCATAAGGATAAATTCCAGTTAATGTCCTGGCCACCTAACTCAGCAGATCTTAACCCAATAGAGCACATTTGGGATGTCATCGAGCAGAAGCTTAGAGCTCAAACACCATCATGTCTGAATATCTTCACTTTGCATGACCATTGCTTAGATATTTGGTACAACCTGTGTCCAGTCATCTACCAAGAACTTGTGGGCATCCATGTCAAGACGAGATGCAGCTGTTTTGCAAGTTAGAGGTCCTGCAACACATTATTGATTAGGTGATCATGATGTTTCGGCTCTTCAGTGTATAATATGTACATACTGAAAAGCTCTGTACACTCTTAGTAAAAATATGCTTTATGATAACCTTTTGAGCATCTTATGGGGCATAAATCAAATCAACATTATTAATATCACTCATTCCTCAAAGGTATTTTTATGCTTGCTCATACTTAAAACACAAATGAAATTATTTCATAATTAAATAGAATAATAATATAAAATCAACTGATATATATAAATAGTAACTAATGTGAATGGAAATACTCTTAGTAACAGAAGTGAGTGGAATTGTATTTTCCATGCAAAGTGGTTACAATGCAGTGATGGGTGTAACTCGTTGGAATTGAATAGATTAATGCAATGGTTAAAAGCTAAGCCATATTTATTTAATTGTCTATGCTCAAAAATTTGAATCTTTATATAGCTAACAGGGGTCAAATATAAATAAACTTAAGAAGTCCAAAATCCCAATTGACTGCAATCATACAGAAACTAAAGACTGCACAGAAATTCAAAATGTTAAATATCATTAAAATATTACCTGGATAACAATCACATTTATAGTTGCCAAATGACAAATCAGTACATGTGCCATGTTCACAAGGAAAATTTAAACATTCATCAATTTTGATTTCACAGTGATCTCCAGCAAAGCCTCTACTGCATTCACATCGATAAGTAGCATAATCTTCATCTTGATAAATTTTGCAAGCTCCTCCATTTTTACATGGATTACTTCCACAAAAATCTTCTGTTTCATTGCAATAGTCACCTTTATAGCCTCGTGAGCAAATGCATTTAAACTGAAAATATAAAACATTTTTAACATCATAAAAACTACAGAAAAGTGGAAATTCCAGCTTTTTCCCGCTCATTAGTTCACAGACAAGACTAAACTTACAGAATGAAATAATTATGTAAGTTTTTGGAAATATTAGACACATTGCTTAGTTTAGAAACACTACACGAAGAATTACAATAATTAAGTAAAATTTTTTATTTCATTTCATTCAATTTTTTATTTCATGTTAAAAAAATATATTCAAGGGTATTTCTCATTTTAAACTTGCAACATCATTACACTTTTAAGTGAGTAGTATCTCATAGCAAATAAAAGCACTATTATTTTGTTTTTGTATTTAACTTGTGCTGAGCGTACATATATAGAGAGGTGTTAGAATATGATGACTGTGGCTTTTTATTTCTTTAAGTACTGATTGTAGACATATATACAGTTAAACTCATAAAATACTAGAAGCAAAATATGCATAAATTTTTTACATAGATCATAATATCTATAAAGAGAACAAAAGTCTTAAAATGCATAAACATTATTAAAATAAGGACTGTTCATTTCTTTCTTCATTTGTATGATAAAAAAACTTCATTTCATACTCATCCAATTAATAAAAGAGTTTTATTCTTTTCTTAAGTTTTATTTTTTAATAACTGAAAAAATATTCATTATAATTTTATGTGGTCACGGTCAGTTTAAATCCATTTATGAGTTCTTGGTTTGCAAATTCATTTTTATTTCTTGTCCACTGCAATGTAAAAATACTTAGACAGAGTTCATATGCATTTCTGCACATGGAAATTAAGTACTTTTAAGGACCATTAAAGAAAAAAAAAAAAAAAAAAAAAAAAAGGACCTATCAGAAAATGGGAGCTGGATAAATTCAATAAATTCAATTAAAGAAATTATCTATGCCTGAACTTCACTTTTGTCATGCCAACCTAAGAATAAAATAGATCGTATGTAGGATGTATTATTATTAAGCATAATTTTAAAACAAATTTGAGAATAAAAAAAACTTTAAAAAATTATCAACTACCATTAAATATTTTATACTTATAATAACAAGATATACAGTCAAAAGTCGTTAATTCGGACACCCATAATCCGGAATGATCTATAATCCGGACCTCAAAGGCAAAATCTTTCTGCGCATGCACCGCGTTGAAGCACGCGCAGAATACGTTTTCGCGTGCGCGTTTAATGTATAACGGACAGTATAAGCTAAAATTATCCAATTATCTATTTCAGTTAATGTTGATGATTGCGTTGTTCCTTAATCTTCGAATTGGATCCGGCTTATTATTTTTTGCAGACTGTAAGAGCAATTTTATAAAAGTAAGCTTGAACTTTCGATTATGTCAAATAGAATTTCCGATGCTGGAGCTCCTAAAGGATCTACAAAACGAAAGTATGTTTCGATGTCCATCAAACAAAAAGTGGAATTGCTACAAAAAATGGATAAAGACATATCCTTTGTTTATCTAACCGTTCCGAAATCTGTTTATCACTTTCACGCTGCTCTGCGCTGGGGGGGGGGGGGACGTCGAGGCGCGCAATGAACTGGAAGTTGATCTGTCAACACAATCGTTATCTTCAGGGCAGTTGTTTTTATTTTATTCGGCTTATAATTCCTTACTAAATGTAGTATTTTATCTCGATATACTCCGTCTTTGATATGATTTAAATCAAATTCCTCGTTATTATAAATATCACGAATACAAATCAAATAGTTTTTTGGTTGCAATTTTCTAATTTCGGCTATGCGTAATGTATGCTTTACGCATGCGCGCGTTGAAAGAAATGTTTAATAAAGTAAACAAATAAATATTAAGCTTCTTTTTTTTGTTAATTTTGATACCCTTTAGATCATAATTACTCATTATTTTATAAATTACGGTTTGATATTTTTAATTTTATAATTTCTGCATGCCATCTTACGAGATTTAAGCTGATGATCTATAATCCGGAAAAATCGATACTCCGGAATCGCCGAAGTCCCGACGAGTCCGGATTAAAGACTTTTGACTGTATATGAAAGTAGATTAGTGATGTTTTATTTATGACTTACTAGCAGCTAGGTATATGTTGATTTTTTCTTTAAAACTCATTTTATCACATACTTGCTCAGTCTATAGGTTTAGTAAATAGTAAAGGTTAAAATGAGAAGTAAAATCATAATCAGCATGATTTGTAACAGAAAATTGAGTGTTGCCACCACTGCTGCTTGCCTAGAGAGAGACCTGCTGATCAAAACTAACCTGAAAGCATGATGTAGGCACAGTTGGCAAGTTTTGAAAGTTAGTTGTGCTCCGTCTATCTGATGTAGTTTGTGTTGTAGCTTCGTGTAGAGTTCCTGGGGTTGTAACCCAATTAACATACTTTAAGGCTCCAATAAGCCATTAAGCACCAGAAGTGATAAGTTGTTTTGTATTATTTTAAGTCTCACTAGATGCAAAGAATGTTTTACATTAATTTTTTATATTTTTGTGCTGTATCTTGTGACTATAGTAAATATTAATGAAAGGCAATAACTCACTTTAACATCCAGAGATAACTTTTAAAGGGTGAACAGTTAGTTACAAATAATTAAATAAGGTAGTTAGATACGCTTAGTCATTACAGATTTATATGAATGTTTTTATATTTTAAAAGTATTTGTCAAAAAACACTATCAAAATCATGATCTAATAACATTTCACAGTTTAAAATATATATAATTTATGACATTGATTCTTAAACAACATTACGATAACTACACATCAAAAACAACAAAACATTTATATTTTGTAGCAACAACATATAACAAAAAATTTACATGTATTTTTAATTTTGTAAGGTTTATTTTATAATTTTGAAACCCTTTCCTTTAAATTCTTGTTTTCCACCTATAATGGCAGAATGAGATTTCAGTATCGCGTTTTATGTAAATAAAGTAGAGCAAGTACTTAATGGGAAGTTCAGTCACTTCTGTAGAAGAGCTCAGAAGTTCTCAGTAGAGCGTGTTCTGCTTTTGGGCCACTTCGGTGTTTTAAGCCTATCTTACTACGTATGGCCAAAGTCTTACGTGCCTGTTAGTTGTCGCCAGTGAGGTTTAATTACAGGCCAACTCGGTTAGCTATCTCTGTACAGCTTCGGCTAAAGTTTGGCTAGTTAGAAATTAAAGCGAAGTTAGTTAGTTAGTTTAAAGCAAAGGTTTTCCTTTAAGCCCGAGAGAGAGGCCGTCTGTTAGTAATTCTTTGAGTGAATAAAAGGATATTTTAACCATTCTTTGAAATTATATTTTATAGTTGTAAGAATATTCACTAGACACTTCCCTAAAGTTCTAGTAGCCAAGGATATGTAAATTAACCATAATGTTTTCATTTGAAGACCACCCAGATATTTTGGTTAATTTATATGAATTTACTTCTCTTTAAGCATCTTTTTTTAAGAATTAGAAATTCGTTTCAATATGCAAACTAATGTTCCCGCTAATTTCTGCGTGCCTTATCATTCTCTCACCAATGTACTTATGAGGTTTCACTTGATCTGGTAAAAGTTAAATAGTCCAACCCGCTGTCAGATGTGAAGTAAATTACTGCCATGTCTGAAATTACCTACAAAGTCAGATAAAGTTTTAAATAAACCTCTTTTTTAAAAAAGTACTTAGAGCATAAAGGCAAGTTTTTAAGCTAACAAAATCAACTACAGCTCGTGGTGATGTAATTAAATAGGCACAGTCAAATTCAAATTAAAAATGTAAACTAATAGTCAAAGACTACACAATTTAATTTGAATCTATGCTGGCTCAGTAACTCTTTCATTATAATAAATTAAAATGTCGGCAACGATAACACGACGAATAATTACAAATCATCAGAGCTGGCAAGAGCTAAAGCAGCATGCAAGAGGAGGCCAGAAACACACTTTCTCTTACAATTCAAAAACTCCAGTTTAGAAACTATCTGACTAATTTATGCTTTGGTGAGCCCTTACTGTACTCAAACCTACACAAACTCATTTGAAAAAACCTAAATGCATTTTGAACATATTGAAAAAGCTGCAAATTTTACTTCTTTAATAATATGAACATTCAGAATAAATATGAAATGACATATATGGCAAGGACTGAAATTTTGTTGCAGAATTTTTAGAATTTAGCGACACACCAAATAACAAAAATCTAGTTGGCAAAACTTTCAGAATTTAGGACCCACAGAGATTGCATCAGGTAAGAAAATGCCTAGCGCCAGCCCTACGTATGATGCATTGAGACATATAATATAAATCTTTTAAATTGTCAGTTTTCAATTCTTTCATAAACAGAAAATTTCCTTTGTATAAATTCCTGTCCATGTGATAAGATTAGAAGAACTTCTTATATTTTCCATTCTTGTATCTAGTGAAAAGTAGAGAAAATAAACATATTAAGAAAAAAACTTCTAGTATCAGAAGTAAAACATTCAAACATTATATTTTCATTGTCCTTCCAAACATTCTCCAAAAAGTACGAAATTCATCACAAACTTTCTGTAAAATACACCCAATATGTGTTAATACTATGAAGACATTTTTCATTTTGTCAGATTTTTTTGGAATCTTCTAGAATCGTGGTTCTGTAAACCTTGCATTTAAATCCTTCTAAACTGTCAAAGTTGCATTGTCTAAAACCCTAAAGAAAAATTACCCTTACCAATTCTGTAAGAGCAAAAGCCAGATTTTTTTTTAAAGAGGTTAAAAAAAATGTAAAATTAATTTTATAGAGAAAACTGATGCATATTCTTTGAATTCTGAATATTCTGAGACAATTACACGGGAAAAACTCTTACCACGAAATTTTTTTAAAAAAGGCACTTTTAATTAATTACGTAGCTACTTTGCTTTTGCTAAGAATCGTTTCGTAAATTGTGCTTTATAGCATTTATTACCTTGTTTATTTTTCAGATTCAAAATATTGTACAATAAACTGCCAAAATGGAAAGTAATGTCACTTTATCATATGAAAGCGAAAAATACAGATGCTTTACTTTAATGTTATTTCTTAAATATAATTTCAATATATTACCATTATTTTAATGATTTTCAATGTTATAATGTTTAAAAAAATTCAGATCTTAAAAATTTTCTATAGAAACTGATCTTAAAATTGCCAAAATGTTGATAAGTCACCAAATTTGGAACCATTTAATAAAAGAATTAACATCCCCAAAAGCGAAAAGCTTTTTAAGAGCTCTTTATTAAAAAAAAAATTAAATAATTTCGAAATGCTTATGTTTTACTTGCCCAGAAACTGGAGTATCCAACTTTTAATTTAGAAAGAGGAGCAAATTATAAGTCATGAAACCATTCAAAAAATAGTCATTTTTTTCACATTTGTCAGTGAACTGCCAAAAATATCCCTCCAAAATGCTAATTCCCACTTAAAATGGCAGTCGTAAAAATACACATAAATTTCAGATGATTAAAATTAAGTACCTTCTGCCAATTTTGGTTGAAATTAAGGACTTTTAAGGACCAAAAATCAATTCCAAAAAACGTAAGGACTTTTAAGGACTCTTAAGATTGTACGAACCCTGTTAGAGCTATTACTATTTTTCCATTATCAACCCTGTCAAATCTCGTATGATTAAATTAGGTGATGCACCTTCAGCTTGCACATAAATTATAATCATTGCTTTTTTTTTTTTTTTTTTTTGTAAGCTTGTAAAACTTCACCTTCTGTTATACTGGGTTATTCATAACTCCCTCTGAGGCTATAGTAAAAAAAAAAAAAAAAATGATGAATACAAATAATAATAATAATAATAATAATAATAATATTGCACTAAATGCAGATTTTCCTCTGCATTTAGTGCTGGAAACAAGCATTCATTGTGCCTATTCCAAAACCAGGCCAAAGCCTTTCAAATCCTCAAAATTATAGACCTATCAGCCTCCTATCATCGTTATCGAAGATATACGAATTTGTGTTACTTAAACGCCTGAATGATTTTCTCCGAAATCACAACGTTCTGATTGACGAACAATTTGGATTTCAAGCAAAACACTGCACTACGCACCAACTGCTGAGGACAGTGGAGTTCATTTACGAAGGGTTTCGTAACAATATGCTTACTGGCGCTTTATTTCTTGACATAGCCAAAGCATTTGATAGGACTTGGCATATAGGAATCATTATCAAGCTCATACGACTTGACGTTTCAGCCCATTTAATTCATATAATTAATTCGTACCTCACTAATAGATCTTTTTCTGTACGAGTTAATTCTTTCATTTCGGCACCCCGTCCTATACTAAGCGGCGTCGCCCAAGGGTCATTTTTAGGTCCAATTTTGTTCAACATTTTCATAAATGACATACCAAAATCGCCTAGTATCACTCTTGCACTTTATGCAGATGATACGGCCATACTAACTCAACACAAACGCCTTGAAAACTTGGTTCACACCATTCAGAGATATCTCTCCAGCCTTGAGCACTGGCTCATCACTTGGAAAATCAAAATTAATGTTGCTAAATGTGCTGCTATGATTTTCAAACGTATCCCCCTCCTGTACCCTTCCATTAATTTAAAGTTTTTTGACGATTATGTTCCCTGGTCAAATTCTTACAAGTACCTAGGAGTTGTACTTGATTCAAAATTACGCACCTTCACATTGAAAATGTTCTCAAGCAAAAGGTGCTAGAGCCCAACTTTACCTTCTTTTAGCTCGAAAGAGCCATCTGTCAATTAAAAACAAAATTCTTCTCTATACATCAATTATAAGACCTGTCTTCATGTATGCATGTACAATCTGAGGTACTGCTGCAAAAACTCATGTGAAAAAACTTCAATCCTTTCAAAGTAAGACCTTACGTATGGCTCTGAATGCAGCCTGGTACGTCTGTACAGATGTGATTCATTCGGACCTGAACATTAAACCTGTTGATTACTATATTAAAAAACTTAGTCAAAATTTATTCCTCAAAACTGAACAGATTGATAACCGAGCACTCCAGCAGATACCAGCATTCGATCCTGCTATTCGCAGTTCACAGAAGAGACCGAGAGCCGTGATTAGCCGAGACTTCGGCATTTATCCGCCATCCAAAAGGGCAAAACACGCCCTCTCAACATCAGTTCCAGCCCACGCGCCATGAAGGAAGGACGTCTTCAGCGAGCTGCCATATAATTGCTTATTTATCTACTACAACTGCAATCCAAGATCTTCAAGCAAAGTTATCAATCTGTTTACTTAAGAATCACATCTCCCGCAGATTCTAAAATCTGCCTAAGAATATTTTCATCGCGTTCCCATTTATTATTTGCACTCTCATACACATAGCCACATACCAATGAGCCTATTAATCGTAAAATCTTTCCTATCCGCTTTTTGCTTTAGTGTTTGTATTGTGTATAAAAAATTATAAAAACCACAAAAAGTATAAAATATAAAATACAAAAAAATTATAAAAACCTAAAAACTTATAAAAAGATTATGATACTTAAGTTTTTATTATCTTATCTCTATCCCTAAGCTTTCTCGAGCCTGTGGCTCCCTCTATTGAGCATCAAGTAAATCACTTATGCCAAATTTTTCCTATTTCTGCTCACTTTTAGTAATTCTGATGTGGAGGTAAATGGTTTTGAACCATAGGCACTCCGAAAATTGCAAATCATTGGCATTGGCATGCAATTCAACTTTTATTTACAGCCCTTACAGGCGTTCTATGTGTGAACCCTTAGTCACATGGCATATATCAACACAATATTTCAGTTCCTGCCAGACTCTATTAAACATGGTACTCTATTCAACAATATACTATCAACAGTATTGACAGCATGGGTGATCCTTTCACACAGGTCTGTTAAATCAAATAGCAAAGGGGGTACACAGGGTCTTTTACATAACGCCACAAGAAAAAGTCACATGGTGTTAAATCCAGTGAACATGGGGGCTATGGCAAAAGAGATATGTCATATTCGAAAACTCACCCACTTGAATGATGAAGAAATTGTGTGTTAAGGTACTAATGCACATCCTGCAAAAAAATGTGGTGGAGCTCCATCTTGTCAAGAAACAAAGTTGTCATACTCATGTTGAGCTAACTGCAACAATAACCGCAATTTTAGCATATCCATGTACACTACACCGATAACAGTATGCTTCATTAAAAAAAGCCTCATGTGCACATGAGTAGATAGTATAGCACTAATTAACTTTCGGGGATGACGATGTTCCACTACTGCATGAGGATTTTCAGTGCCCCAAAAGCATAAGTTGTAGAGCTGGACAAGTGAAAGGTGGATTTGTCACCAAAAGTCATTTCCTGTAAGAGTCAATCATCAGTTTGGACATCAGTAGAAAAGTTCATTCGAGAAATGCAACCCCTGAACTCAGCACTTGAATCATTTGCAACTGGTATGGCTTCCTATGCAATTTGCATAAACAGCTGATTTCACCGGGCTCCTAAAAACATTTCCCGTATGTCACTTATGGTTTCTGCAGGTGGATATGGCTGATCACTTTGTTGCTTATCACACAAGCATCCAGTTTCTTTGAGTTTGTTATATCACATGAATTGTCCTGTCAGTGGATCTCTGTGTTCAATATTCGAATGAAATGCCTGCTCCACCAACACCACTGATTCCGATTTACCAAATTCTAACAAACAAAAAGCTTTTTGTTCATCCATGAACACCATTTTGATTCACTTACTGCTTTCGTTTGGAGCGGTACAACCAGCTACTGCCAACTGCTATTATAAAAAACTTGAATTGTTTCTGTAATTAATGCAAGGTTTATTCTGCTGTATTAGTTTTTTTACTATAGAATTTTGAAACCCCAAAGGGTATTATGAATAATATGATATATACTTCTGTAGTATCACAATGTTCACAAAACCATCTGAATAAGAGAATCTTAATATCAGCTATGGTCTCTCTTTTTATTACCATTCTGGTGACAATATAGGGTGTCCATAAAGGAATGTCTCAGTTCCAGTGGTATATTATTACTATTTAATTTAACTACTTGCAACAAATAATGCACAGACTGAAGGTAAACTAATCTAGTTTTTTTTCAAATGTTCAATATGTGCACCTACAGTCCAATTCTTCCCACATTTTGGTTAACAAGTCCGAGGTAATAGAAGCAACAGCCTCTTTAACTCTGTGTCTCAACACTGGTAAATCATTAGGTAGCAGTGGCACATAGACATAATCTTTTATAAAGCCCTAAAGGAAAAAAAAAACTGCATGGCATGAGTCAGGTGAATGTGGAGACCAGCTAAAAAGAGTTTTTCCATCCCAACCATTATGATCAATCCAATGGTAAGGGATTTTGATGTTCTATCACTTTCGTACAAAGAGATTCCAGTGGACAGGGGCTACATTTTTGTTGCCATATAAAATTTATAGTTCCAGCTCTACTGCCCAACCAGTGTAATGGTTAGCATCGCTGACTGCCATGCCAAAGGACCCAGGTTCCAATACTGGAGAAGGCACAGACAGATGTTTGTAAATGTATAGTGTCTGTGCAGCATGCGGGTGTGTTATATCGAGAACTATCGATGTGGTATATCATAATCGGACTTAAAGCTACAGCGCAAAGCATTGAAGCACGCACAGTAATAAGAAAATGACTGGAACGCGAATAGCTGTGTATGCAAGTGATGATATATTTTGTATTTATAATAAAAGTAGCATCTAGTTTAAAAGAGTGTGTCTTGTGAGATAAAAGGATACACCCATAAAACCCATAAAAGGATACACGATAGCAGGCAACGATGGATGCGTAATTTTTAAATATAATAAACATGAAGAACAGTTTGATTCGTTTCTAGAGAGATTCCAAAGTTATTTAGATATAAAAAATGTTTCACAGGAAAGTGTTGGAAAGTACTGATTTCTAGTTTATCCGGAAAAATGTACAGTCTCTTGAAAAACTTGCGCACAATCTTTCAGCTTTTTTAAATAAAATATAATTTGTTTATAAACTTTGTGGCTCAATGTTAATTATAAACACTACTCAATTTTTATTATTCTATACTCCAGCACCATGGACAATGATGACTATGTACTTATGTACACATTCGTTCTCATGTTTTGATTTGAAAATATCAAACAGGTTGTAATACATACTCCGGTTTTAGTGTTTTGGATTCATGAATCAACGATCTAACAATCGCAGAATGTTTAAAAGCAGCATATCTTTAAAATTCTTGAAAGAATATCAAGTGTTCCCATATATTTCTTTTTATATTTGCTACATTATTTCTTTAAAAATAATACAGTGATAAGATTTGCTGGTAGCATCCTTTTATTTGAAAAGTGATTAGAAACAAAAGTGAAATGAACACAAAATTGAGGATTTAAAGCTAATTAAGCTAATACAGTCAAAAATCCTTAATCCGGACTCGTCGGGACTTCGGCGATTCCGGATTATAGATCATCAGTTTAAGTCTGGTAAGATGGCATGCAGAAATTACAAATTAAAAATATGAAACCGTAATTTATGAAATAAACAGCAATTATGATCTAAAGGGTATCAAAATTTACAAAAAAAAAAAAAAAAAAAAAGAGCTTAGTATTTATTTGTTTACTTTATTAAACATTTCTTTCAATGCGCGCATGCGTAAAGCATACATTACGCATAGTCGAAATTAGAAAATTGCAACCAGAGAACTATTTGATGTGTATTTGTGATATTTATAATGACGAGGAATTTGATTTAAATCATATCAAAGACGGAGTACATCGAGATAAAATACTACATTTAGTAAGGAATTATAAGCCGAATAAAATAAAAACATCTGCCCTGAAGATAAGGATAGTGCTCACAGATCAACTTCCAGTTCATTGTGCGCCGTGACGTTCATTGTGCGCCGTGAAAGCGCCCATTTTTTTTTCAGCAGTGAATATACATAAAAGTTTTTTTTTTTTATTAAAATGAAGCCATTTTCTTTAAAATTTACATTTTTTTTTAATATAAAAAAAATTTTATTATAGTATAGTCAGATACTATCAATGATAATAAACTGTAAATTTCAGTGTATTTAACTGCAGTAATAATTTTAAATGAAATTAGGCTTAACGAGAAAAATCATCTTGATGTAATACTCTTGGGAGTGTTTGGGCCTGGGAACAGGTTAAAATTAAAAGCTGAAGTGAATAAAGAAATGGTGAAAATGATATTCTCCATAAGCCAGAGTAAAAATGAAATTCAATATCAATACAGTACTTTACATTTCATGAGAAATTTGTGTTAATGAAACTATTTCACCTTCTATATTTGTGCAATTCCAGCAATATAAAAATCTTGCACCATATGAACTATGATATTTACATTCTTTTACATGATTTTTTAAATCTAATTTAAGCTTATACAGTACAAAGTCTGTAATCCAGACGTCCATTACACGGAATGATCTATAATCCGGACCTCAAAGCCACAAACTTACGCATGCGCATAAAGCGTTTACCCCTGTGCACTTTTGATGGTGAAGAAAGTGACAGAGACAAAACGTAAACGAAAAAATTTCGATTGACAAGTTAGTCGGTATTCTCAACACAGCAATTTCAGTACTTGAACAGTGGAACTTTGTAAATGAACAAGAAATTATGTCTGTTTATAGAATTAAAAAGAAAGTATTAGCACAAAAAACGAAGCAACTTAAACAACTTTCATTGAAAGAAATGTTTAATAAAGTAAACAAATTAATATTAAGCTTTTTTTGTAAATTTTGATACCCTTTAGATCATAATTGCTCTTTATTTCATAAATTACAGTTTCATATTTTTAATCATATAATTTTTGCATGCCATCTTACCAGATTTAAATTTATAATCTATAATCCAGAAAAAACCCTAATCCGGAATCGCTGAAGTCCCGACCAGTCTGTATTACGGACTTTGTACTGTATACATGTGTATATATATATATTACCACTGCGCATATGCATGTGCGCAAGCGCAGAATACGTTTTTGTGTGCGCGTTTTATGTATAACGGACGGTATAATCTAAAATTATCTAATTATCTATTTCAGTTAATGTTGATGATTGCGTTGTTCCTTAATCTTCGAATTGGATCAGGCTTATTATTTTTTGCAGACTGTAAGAGCAATTTTATAAAAGTAAACTTGAACTTTCGATTATGTCAAATAGAATTTCCGATTCTGGAGCTCCCAAAGGATCGTACAAAACGAAAGTATGTTTCAATGTCCATCAAACAAAAAGTGGAATTGCTGCAAAAAATGGATAAAGACATGAAGAATGTGACAGAGAGGTTAGTGAAAACGAAAAAATTTCAATTCACAAGTTAGTCGGTATTCTCGGCACAACAATTAACGGGACTTGAACAGCGGAACTTTGTAACTGAACAAGAAATTGTGTCTGTTTATGGAATTAAAGAGAAAGTATTATCACATAAAACGAAGCAACTTAAAACAACTTACATTGAAAGAAATGTTTAATAAAGTAAACAAATAAATATTAAGCTTTTTTTTTTTTTTTTTGTAAATTTTAATACCCTTTAGATTATAATTGTTCTTTATTTCATAAATTACGGTTTCATATTTTTAATTTTAGAATTTCTGCATGCCATCTTATGAGATTTAAACTGATGATCTATAATCCGGAAAAATCGATAATACGGAACCGCTGAAGTCCCGACGAGTCCGGATTAATGACTTTTGACTGTATATAGTACAAAAGCATTAAGTATCTATGCTAAACAACATTGCTACGCTTCTACATCTCAGTGGTCTTACATCAGTGCTTCCAAAATTGTGCTTTTATCACATATATATACATACTAGATATAACAACATATGTTCAGCATGTATAATTAAAAAAGAACTCACCTTTTTTGTTTCTGATATATCAATATTTAAACAACTGCCATGTGCGCATTGAACAGCATTACAATCTAAAATTTTCTGCAAGATAAAAAAAAAAAAAAAAAATGTTATAAAAACTTAATCAACGTGTCTAGGATTAAGATTTCTTTGTACAGTTATCAATTCACTTGTTTTAACTGTATTTGTATCAATAATTTAAATAATATACTCCGCTTAAAAAAAACTGCCAATCAGTGAATAAAAATCTTAACTAACTCCACTTTTGTATTTAAACATAAAATGTAGAACTTACCATTTCTAATCTTATTCTCTATTAAATTTATTCATATAAAAATTCAGATAAAGGCTTGAATCATAACAGTGAATGAACTCTTTGCTTTAAGTTATAAAAATAAAAACTCCCCCCAAAGTGCCTTCAGCTGAGTTTGAAACTTACATTAGTCATTAGAGGTTTTATAATATATTAATTTAGACCAACTGAGCAAAAGCATTTTCATAGCAAACTCAGTTTGAGAATGCAGCATATGGTTACAGTAGAATAATAAAAAAGATTGCAAAAATTAGCTTTAATTACTTACAGTATAATTACATTGTGGACCTTCATAGCTGCTAGGACACTTACAACTATAAGTACCATTTCCTGGAACACAGGTTCCACCATTGAAACATGGCTCAGGTTCACAATGATTGGGATCAGTACAGCTGCAAAATAGAAAAGTCAAACAGCTTTTATTACTTATAAACTACTAAAACACAAAAAATATGTTTTTCTAAAATATTTATATAAATTGCTAATAACGTTAAATATAAAAACTCATCACAAATTTTATCACTTATCTGAATCTACAATTATCTCAAGATTGAAGATAATAGTGTGCGTATGGTTAAGTCGATGAAAGCATTATGATCAAAATCTGTTTTATGCTAATAACTTTCAAATTATATTTAGGCAAAGGGATTATTCAAATTAACACTGAAATATTATTTAACAGCTAAGAGAAATGTTACTTTCTTTGATCATTTCATAAATATACAAATGTGTGTGAAAGGAGTATTTCACGAAAATGAAGGCATTACATAAGCATTTGTTTGCTAAGAGATGGAAGAGAAACATGCAAATTTGGATTTAAGCAAAGTCAAGCAAAGCAACTAAAAAATAAAAAATGCTTAACCTTACACCAAAGAATACAAAGGAATTCTTTGTCAAGTGAATCTCTTGACCATATATATAAATAAATCTCTTATCATATGCATATACCAGTCAAAGTTAAAAGTCATAATGAGGCTTTTAATTTCTCAAATTAGATCACATACAGATGGCTGGAGATGACTTTTATTTCTAGATGAAATACCTCTTTATGTTACTGCATGTATCGTAGTGCTGCATGAGAGCTTGCATATCAACAGAGTAAAAAGACTTTTTAAATCCAAGGGGCTTAGACTGCCTGCTCCCTTTGATGGTTAAAAAAGGTGAAAATACCTCAAAACAATATCTGGACTATAAAAAGTGTATCATACAGTACAAAGTCCGAAATCTGAACTTGTCAGGACTTCGCCAATTCCGGATTTGGTATTTTTTGTGGATATTAGATCATCAGCTTAAATCTAGTAAGATGGCATGTAGAAATTATAAAATTAAAAATAAGAAATCGTGATTTATGAAATAATGAAGTATTTATGATCTAAAGGGTATCAAATTTTACAAAAAAAAAAAAAAAAAAAAAAAGCTTAATATTTATTTGTTTACCTTATTAAACATTTCTTTCATTGTAAGTTGTTAAGTTGCTTCATTTTTTGTGCTAATACTTTCTGTTTAATTCAGTAGACAGACATAATTTCTTGTTCAGTTACATTATTGAAATCCTGTAATTGCTGAGTCAAGAATTCCGACTAACTTGTCAATCGAAATTTTTTTGTTTTCAGTAACTTCTCTGTCACTTTCTTCACTATCAGTAGTGATATTTTCTGGGTCCAGAACCATACTACAGATTTTGCCATTTATTAATTGATTGATGAATGAGAAGCATTGTAATCACAATGGAAAACTTATTTTATATCATTTTCATTTATTATCGCTTCTCCACATTTCTTTACAAACTGCGTTAACTGGAAAATTTTACTTTATTTTTGCGATATCCGAAAACCTTTAAAATTAGCGGCTATCATCATCAAATTTCTTTCACTATACATATTTGGCTATGCATCATGAGCTTGGAGACTAATAACAAGTTTTTCCATTAAATTTTATCTTGTTTTTATTATGTTCTGAGACTATTAAGCCTGAATTGTATTAGTTATTTATTACACTTACATCTATTTCTCGCACATGCTTAAGGCTTATCAGAGTTCTGAATAAAGTGACCACCTGTTGCAGTCTCTGTGGGTCCTAAATTCAGTGACTCAGTGCGGTCATACGAGCCCTGGCGCTGATTCTGGGTTTATCTGAATAACAAATCAGTTATTCTTAATTCAAATAGCCCTAAATGTAATCTTTGGATCTATGAGTATCATCAACAAAATCTATTTTTAGCATATGGAAAGAAATTTTTGGTATAATTTTCCTCGTCAACATTTTTTAGCGCATTTAACTTAAATCTGTAATCAGTGCCAAGCGTAATGTCAACATAAAAGGTTACCATACTCCTTTACTATTATTTAATTCCTAACATAAAAAAAAAAAAAAAAAAAAAAAAAAAAAAAAAAAAAAAATTAGGCATTGTTATATGAGTCACTACTCAAGATGTCATGTGTTGATAAACATGCAGTGATGAAAGGAAAGTATAATAAATAATGATTTGCCAGGTTGGTGTCAGATCAACGATGTATCTATATGGAATGTTTCGGTTTGAGATGTGTGCCAAGCAGATACAGAGCAATGGAACCAAATTACTGATTGTACAAATTTATGCTAAAATGATTGTTTCTTCAATAACAAGGTATTTTATTTAGTGTCGAAGTGAAATTAAGAATCAGGACTCTCCAGATGTTTTATTATGTGTGGAGGGAGGATCAAATGTGCTGCGTAAAGAACAAAAAAAAAAAAAAAAAAAAAACACGGTGGTGGTGGTTTTGAGGTCAGGATTTTAGATCATTCTGGATAATGGACGTCTGGATTTCAGACTTTGTACTGTAGTAACTTTCAGACAAGCACAGCCTTGCAGAAACGACATGTCTTTAGTGATTTAAGTAAGTTGTGTATTGAGAATGATATGTAAATGATATGTATGTTTTTTGAGAATCTGACAGCAGTAACCACTACTGAGGCAGATACTACCCTGGGTTCGACACAGGAAAACCTGTGAAGGACTGGCTCAGATCTGTATCTTGGCAGCCTCAGCCACGGGGATATAAAATCATGAGCCTGGCGATTTTATTTGCCCAGTTGGGAGATACTTTGAGATGAAACTTCATTGGCTCAGTCTGGGTGGGTTGGAGTAAGCCCTCTGTAAAACCAGTACGGCTCCAGGTTTTCTGCAGAGTACTGGGGGGGATAGCATTTTCAGTGACCAGTCAGATCTCTACATGCTCACACTACCACTGTGATATCTGGACGTAGCAACTCCTTGCGTGTGGGGAGAGCACAGTGGTTATAAAGAAAATTTTTTAAAGTCTGCTTCAGTTTAAAATGTTTGACCTTTGATCATCAGTGAATGCTAATGTGTCATCAACTTGCGGAATATATGCATCTATCTGTAGAAACCATAAATGCAGTCATTCACGATGAATACCTTCAATTTCAGGAGATTGTTGCATATTGTATTCAAAAACAATCATCTGCTTGTCTAACAAAGAAGATAACACATGTATAGAGCAATTAAGAAATGATTTATAAATTCCTTTTTTTTTTTTTTGATCAAATTGGAAGTTCTAGCATGGTAGCAATCGTCAACCACAATTCTTTTGGGGAAATTTGACTCACTGCTCACCTCCTGCCTAATATGGGGGCCTCTCAGTTGGGACCCAGTCCGAGTAGTATCGACAGACGTAACACGTTAAGACAAGCATATTATTATTGATGCAGATGTCACACAATAGAAAATCCAAATGAATGATGATTTTTATTCCAAAATACATCAAACACTTTGTTTGCATACACATTTGCTCAGAAGTTTTAAGAATGGATAAGTCCAATTGCTTTTTTTTTTACTTTGATGCATGTTTTGACACTGTTGTGAAATGATGCACCAACGTTTCATCACAGATGACAATTTGATCAAGAAAAAGGATTTTATAAATCAAAACATTTCTTAATTGCTCTATACATATGTTATCTTCTTTGTTAGACAAGCAGATGATTGTTTTTGAATACAATATGCTGAAATTGAAATCTCCTGAAATTGAAGATATTCATCATGAATGACTGCATTTATGGTTTCTACAGATAGATGCATATATTCCGCAAGTTGATGACACATTAGCATTCACTGATGATCAAAGATCAAGCATTTTATCAATAAGTATTCGAACAACTGCACTAGGAAGCAAGCTACTCTAGTTAGAATTATCTGTTTTTGATGTAGAATTATCTTTAAAGCATTTGCACTATTAGATGTTGTAATGGTATTAAATTTAATCATTCTGCTGTGTTTAAAGTCTACTGTAATTTTCACTTGCATTGCTGTTTACAAGAAATTTCATAGTGACATAAGCAGTTTGTGTTAAGCTCATAAGATAAAATGTCATGATCTGACTTGAATATTGCTTGCAATAAACACATTTTTAACAGTTTCGTTGTTCATTTCATATCAAGTGCATCCATATGTATGGATCATATTTAAAATGATATAACATGCCTAGTTAAATATGATACATTTTAATAATTCATTTTTTTGGTATAAAGTTCTACAAACACTATTCGCTATCTATTTTAAAAATGAAACTTTATCATGGACAATACTGTCAGAATATTTTCTCGACCATCTTTCAAGGAATGTATTTTGATTTTTCTTTAGTTTCTCAATGCTCCACATTTAAAATAATAATAATAATAAAACACAAATACCTTAAGTTAATATAAAGGCAACTTGATATCATTAAAAAGAAATAAAACCATTATAGACATCTTTCCAAATTTTTTTTTTTTTTTAAACAAATAACAGCATTGCATGTTTTACATCTATGCATGATCTAAGATTAACATAAAAATAAATCAGTTACAAAACTAACTTACGTTGCACCAGTAAAGTCTTTAGGACAAGAACACTGTAAACTTCCATCTATAATATCATGATAGCATGAACCCGAGTTTTCACAAGGATTTCGTGTAGAACACAAATCTTCCTCACAATACTGACCTTCATAGCCATTAAAGCAATCACAGTTATAAGAATCTGTTTTGTTCTGGCAAGTTCCGTGAATACAGTCTTCATCCCAACAAAGTATGCATCCTAATTCAACATTTTTTTCAATGATCTTAAAAGGATTACTTAAACTGGGGGAGAAGGATTCATTAAAAAATGAAAGCAAAATCCCGCCAATGCGAACATCATCAAGGCAGCCCTGAAACTGGGTCTCAGCTCCAGGTTTGTATCCCATATACACATCTGCCCCTTCATTTAAAAGTTCTCTCAAACCATCTGAATAATTTTCTTCTGCTAAGTTTTCAGGATTGCCAGAAACTTTCAAGTGCACCAAACTGCCATCAAACCATATTTCTACTTGATGCCATTCTCCTCTTCCTACATCAATCTTTTCACTAACAGTTTTGTGAGGATTCTCATAGGATGGACCCAAATCCCAATTTACATTCAATGTGTCTGAAACAATTTCAACGTGCAGGAAATGGTTTGGTCCAGACTTTTGATTTCCCTCTAACCATAATATTGTACCATTCGTGATGGATCGGAATGAGAATGTTATATTTGTTATACTGCTGGTCACATTCTGCACTTGATAATGGATACCACTTTGTTTTCCATTAAAAGCTGCACTTGCAACACCTATAAAAAATATATATATATATGTATGTATTAAAATTAAAACAAAAGTTTAGATAACAACAATATATTTCTTTTAGTTTCAAGAATGAATAAAACTTACATTCATAGCCCTTTTCAAGATTCCTACATTCAGATATGCTAGGGCAAGCATTTTCTGCACATGGCTTTCGCTCTTCACAGTTCTTTCCTCGGTAGTCATCAGGACAAATACAACTGAAAGAAAAATATAAATATGAGATAAACTGAATATTGTAACAAAAGAAATATTTTAAGGTAATATATATTAAAAAACACAATGAGGCTTCACATGGTGAATAACTGAAACCATTGAAAAGATATCTTTCATAACAAACTACATGTTATTCTGTTTTATCAGCAATGGTCTATTAATAAAGATAATGAATACAGAAGAGGTCAGATAAACATATTTCTTATTATATATATTACCACAGTAAATAACAAGCCCTTCTAGACCAGAAATATGAGAAAGCCTAGAATGAAATTTCTTCTGGCAAGGAGGAAGAGAACACAGAGAATTCATGTTTACTTACTTCTTCGCAGTTAGGCCTTTCACAAAACATGAACAACTTATTTAATTAGAAATGGGATGAGGTCCAGTCACAGTTAAGCATAAGAATAAGCTCATATAAGCAGTTAATCTGTATAATGACAATGCCAGGTACTACCTCAGGACTATCTTAAAGTAAGAAACAACCCCTTTAGATAAATCATAAAGTCTGGACTTGCTAAAAAAATAAATGCAGATATAAACGAAAATCAGAAACAACTGTCTCCTTAACTCCAGTAGAAAACTGAGAATACAAATATTAAACTATATGGGAAGAAGAAAAAAAAATCACACTGCATGCATACAGAGTATGTAAATTCTTTAATAACTAGTAAATTAATAAAGTTCTAACATCTCCAACATTGACAGAATTTTAGGCAATTTTTTTACTATCCACATCCCTATAAAAAGATGCCCACTTACTGGTGACTTTGTGAACTGGACAAAAGACACTTGTTTGGTTATCTTTACAGCTCACAGATACTGCTCAGCTTTTAAATAAAAATAAAAAGAAGCATTTTATAAGGAACATGAAATTTGTTCAATTAAAATTACATCATGTAAGTCCATAAATACCAAAAAGTATATGTGGTACAAGCATGCATGGATTAGTTACTGTTGTTTGCATCTTCAAATATACAACAAAAACACAGCAATTTTATTGAAAGTTTTTTAATATCTTGAGATTTTTTATGATATTTTGCAAGCATTTACCCACTCATAAATGGATAAAAATTGTTTCCATTGTGACCCTGGGAAACAGCCTCACACATAACAAACAATTTCTATAATGAATGCCAGAGTGGAACATAATTAAGTTTCTCACACCAAGCAATACCTAATAATTATACAGCGTAAACTCTCAAATCTGGACTTCTGGACTATTAGAATTCTTTTCTTCTTTTAGAAAGTATGAAATATTCAAGAAATACCTAAAAAAATACATGAGAAAAAGCAGGGATGTCATAAAAGTCATTTTCCCCCCACTAACTGAAATTTACATATGTCACTTTCAAATAAAACACCTGCTGGTTAAGAAATTGCACTATGAGCAATAACAATAAAATTATCAGTATTACAGTTTTAGTAAATAACAATGCTTCTATTTTACTCTGTCCTCTAAACCTTCTTCTTTTTTATTATTATTATTTTTAAAAAATCTAATGGCAGGCACTTGCCTATTTAGCATTGGCCATTTTATTGTGGAGGCACCTAACAGGCAGCCAGCGTTGCATCCTATGAAGGAACGGACAATTATAATCACATGCCTTCTCTGGGATTTGAACCCGGGCCCTTTGGTACCACAGTAGGCTCCCCTAACCACTATACCATTTGGGCAACTATTCCCCAAACTGTACATCCGTCAATCAGCCAATGGATATTGGAATTTTGTGAGCAGTGAAATAAGATATAAAGTTAACTTTTTCAAAACTGATGCAGCAGTAAAACATAAAATCTGATGTACAAGATCATGCAAGATCACTGCCAGATATTGAGACAACATACATGTTTGCAGATATTTTTATTGCTATGTTTAAATTCAGCTGCCCAAAATTTCTCAGTAGTAAATGATGGTGCAGAGTCTCCATACACTGTGTCCAACTCCTCTTTAATCTGAGTAGGCACATTACCTTTCAAAAACAAGTATCTAATGACAGCATGATACTTGATTTTTTTTTCCATTTTTGCAAAATCGGTTACATCAACTCAGAAAAGTAATTGTCAAACAAAAAATTCACATACAAAATAGCTGAAATTTTGATTGGTAGTTATCAAGTGATGCCCAAACAAGTCCCTCTCCACTTTAGATGATTTGAGCTGCCATCTATATATCGAGGTCAGGAACTTTTCAGACAGCCCTCGTATATTTGCTTCTTTAAGAAAAGTAATAGTTTATAATGGATTCTTCCTATTATATAATTTTTTAACAGCACAAAAAAATCAAAAACGCAGAAAACTTAACTTTGGTAGCTCCAAATATAAATTCAAGTAAAATACAGAGTTTAAATTTCTTAGGGGATACATAATCTAGCTTAAAAATGTCAAACTCGGATACACAGTCCAGCTTAAAAAAGTATGTAACAGAATAAAATCGCAAAATTTTAGACCTGTCATCTTTATACTCATATTTATTTTGTTAATAGACTAATCAGATATTGTACCTTTAAATCCATAATAAAGCATAAATGTTCAATTTCAATTTTATAGCTTCTATTTCAATGTTTTTAAAAGTTTCATATACAGAAGAATTTAAGTCATATTAAAAAAAATATACAAAAAATAAAAGATATTGCTAATGATACATTTCCTGAAAATTTCTGATAATTCTATTTTTCATTGAATTTACTAAGCCATTATGATGTGAATGGCTAAATTAACTGAGTGAGTTAATCATGCCATTATATCAACTAATGCAATTTTAGTCTGATTCCAAATCTTTTGTTTCGGCTTATAATTTTCTACTACAGAAAATTCAGTAAAGAATATAGCTACAAAATACAAATTGGAAATATCAAATTTATATTGCGGAAGACTAAAAATGTGTTAGTGATTATTTCAATCAATTACAAAAAGTTCATTTACTCTAGTTTGATACTGTGTTTATGTTATTTATAAATATAGAAGATCAAAATTAATACAGCATAAAAATTTTCTATTACAAGTATGGAGATAAAAATAAATATTTAGATTTGTTACACTGCTTAACACGTTGAGCCGGGTGCTGGTCCCTTGGAATTTTTGTTTGGCTGACACATGTCCCTGGAGACCTGCACTGGAATTTTTGTTTGGCTGGTTGCCAACAGTATTAACATTCATGACCACGAGCTTTGTCATGCTCAGGCAGGGCTTGTATGTTGGTAGCCTACAAAGCTCACCAACAGATAAGCTCTACTCAGCACATAAAGTCAAGGATCACCCTGCAACGTTGCACCCTTTGATCGCTCGCGCCGGCTGAATGGAAAGGACAGCAAATTCGGCGCAGAGCTTAACATGTTAAATAAGATATTACAATCTTTAACAAAGGAAATTTTAATCAAAAGTATAAAATAACTACAAGATAAGTACAGAGGAGGACATTACACACAGTAATAAGCAACGATTTTCATAACTTACATATAATCATTCCATACATCTGTGCACACAGATTCATGAAGACATGGATTCAGAATATTGCATGGATCATCACTAACTACACCTTTTTTCACATTTTCTGACAACTCTACCTGTCCTAATATTTCGGGAAATTGATCTCCTTGTGCATTCAGCTCATAAAACACAACTTCCTTGTTATTGATCTGCAAGGGAAATAATTAATATTAAGAAGCAATAACAAGGGATTCACATGTAAAAAACTTCCTGCAAAAATTTTTCATTCTTCCAAAGTAGCAGTAAATTATGTATTTAATTTAAACTTCAAAATAAAATTTTCAATTGTCAATACACAGCTAACAGCAATTACAGTGCAATTTCCACATCCAGAAGTATACTATTGTCCATTAAAATTTCTACACCAGGAAGGAAAGTGAACAGCAGAACCTTATTGATTGCACACTGCGAGGGGGGGGAACAGTTCTATATCTCCCGTTCTACTGGGTCGATCGACAATGATCAACTTGCGTTTTTTATGTCTCGAAAGCGCGACTTAGGATATGTATTAGATTTATATATAGCATTGTTCTAATATAGGTATTTTGACACAAAATCGGACTTTTTCTGAAATAACATACCAATTTTTTTCCATATTTCGATTCTACAACTCAAATTATGCCAAACTGCCAAATTTTGCAAAAATCGCATGAGTAGTTTTTTAAAAATTAGCTCCTCAATGTTAATTGAGTTTGGTATATATTTATTAATCTCTCTTTTTTATTAAACTTATTTGATTCTTCCTTTCACATTTTGAAATTTAGGTTCGTCCCAAATAAAACTCGCTCATTTTTTATGATTTACTTTTAAATAATTTTTTTTTTAATTTAAAAAAAAAAAAAAAAAAAAAATTGAATTATAATCTATAAAATTTTTACCATCACCTAAAAAGTAGGCGTATTTCTAAGCAAACTTGCAAAAAATTACAGTTTTTTCCTTCAAGATTTCCGAAGATATACGTGAATTTATATATTAGCATATCTGTTGAAAGTGATAAAACATCAAATGTGGTTTAGACACTTTGCTAAAATTATTTGGAAGTAGAAACGCAGTAACTGTTTTTTCGCTCATGCACAATGTAAAAAATTAGGAACGAGGTGCCTTTTTTTCCACTCCAGCATAATGGAAGGGAAAGGAAAATTGGTTGCCACATATTAACAGGTTTTCGAAGTGAATTATTCTTGGAGCAAACTGAAAATTTTGCACCAAATTTTACAAAATTTAATATCTAGGCATAATTTGAGTCATAGAATCGAAATACGGAAAAAAATTGGCATGTTATTTCAGAAAAAGTATGATTTTGTGTCAAAGTACCTATGTTAGAACAAGCTATATATAAATCTAATATATATATAATAAGTCGTGCTTTCGGGACATGAACAACGCAGTTTGAATTCTGTCAATTGGCCCAATAGAACGGGAGTTATAGAGCTGTCCCCCTTTTTTTTTTTTGCACAGCGTACATATCATGGTAGGAAGACATGGTTTAATCTGCAGATGGTTTGGGATACAAAGCATGCAGAATTTAGTACACAGAGCTGCTACTTTTGGCAGCAACAGCTGGGTATGAAGCCAAACTGAACATGAATCACAGATAAGGGTACTTCATTTTATGCAGCTTTATGCCAGAGTTCATCATCATAGTTGCTGGTGAATTATAGAGTGCCAGTCTCTTGGCAACACATGATCAGGTGTTCTCAGTGGGTACACAGGATCTACAAAATGTCCTGCCCAAGCACTCTCTGTATTGAGAAGTCAGGTCAGCACAGAAAGCAAATGAACTTGCATTATCTTGTTAAAAGATCCCATTACCCATTCCTCAAAGAAATGGGCATAACCATACATCAGAAATGTAGTGGCAGCATTCCACATTACTGGTTACGTGAACAAGAGGTAACCAGGATAGGTGGCAGCCCCATACCAGCATGTCAAGTGATAGGTTCATATGATGGTTATGAATACAGGTTGACAACGTTCATTTCCCTCGGTGTCTCCACACACAAATATGTCCATCATGATGCTGTATGCCAAACCAGGATTTGTCTGAATCCAGTGTCTTCACTCGTTGCACCATTGTAGGTATGCCTATGCCTATCCCTGCTACAATACCAAGGCAAGCAACAGCAATGGTCACTGTGCTGTGTCCATGGTGCTGCAGACTGCATTGTTTGTGAGGATACTTGTTGTCCTGCACATAAGGCAACTTAATGACTTAAGGTATGTGATATGGCTTTATGACTCCACAAGGGCAATAGAACAACATCTTTTTTCTCTCTGGAATTAGTAGCCTGGGACTGCTGAGATACTGCATGGCATTCAGCATGACTATTGATTCCATATTCCTCCAACAATCATGGCATCCAGACAAACATGTCGTGGAACAATAAATCATGTTCCTGACAGGCGATGATCCTACAGCGGTCAAATTCTAACATATGCTGGCAGGTGTTTCTCCTTACACAAGGCATAACACACTGCTTACACAAACAATCCATGTTCAAATGTAATTACAAATAAGAAACCTATTGTGCAATCTTATACACTGTGGAAATGGTGGCACTCGTACCTGGAATACTAATCATGTGCATGCTATCTTCACGGTGAAGCAATTTTAACAACCAGCAGTGTAATATGTTTCATATGGTGGTTACTTGAAAAACAGATTATTTGGAGTGTATAATATATAATGCTTCAATTAGACCACAATGGTATGTAGAAAGGAGGAAGAAAATACCTTATAATAATTATGAAATAATTTGTGGTATCATTAGAAGCTGCTACAGGAAATCTTCGAAAGCCTAAATGATTTAGATGTCCTAATTTAGATTCACTATTTTCCTACAGAGATTACCATTTGAATATAACAGGTTTGCTTTCAAAGATATTAAACCAATTTAGAAAGAGGAAAATTGTATGCTTACGTTCATTAAGTATATGAAATACAATTTATTTTGAGTCAGATGCAATGTCTGGATTCTAAAATCCTTTCTAAAACAATATTTTGTTTCTATATCTTTCTACCTTCATACCCCCTGTTTTATAAGGGAAGTTAGGCAGATAAAGGGGAAAATGAAAAAGTGGAACTGTTATCAATGGTTTCACTAACAGGACAATTTCCTAAAAATACCAAAAATTCTCAAGAAAAATGCATTGCAGTGAACCAATTCAGTGATGCTGATATTTCAGATATGATGGTATAACTTGTCATTAAAATGAGCCCAGAATTTTAAAAACGTGACACTATAAGCAAGGTGATTCTATATCCAGGTGGTTTTATGACGGGGAATGTCTGTATAACCTTATGATGTCATAAAGCTAAGATAAAGAAATTTAGTACTGCTATCACTCCACTAAGCATAGATATAAGTGAATTAGCAATTGGTATCAAATCTATTAATTAAAAAATTTAAAGAAAAATTTAACATTCAGTTACAAAATTTGATTTCTTTTATTTATAACCCATTTACAATAGAGATTTTAAAACAGACTTAATTTCATTTTTATGAAACTCAAATAAGAAATATTTTAGTGATATATGAACAATTATAAAATTAAAAAAAATCTATTGTCTGTTTATTATCAGATTGCAAATACAGGAAGAAACAAGCAAATTTTCCTAGAAACATTTACTAGTTGAGTTAATTTGAAGGGGAGAATTCCAGCTGCACCCAAAACATTACATTTAAACTCCAAATAGCACAACCATCTAAAAGGAGACAGAAGATTACTGAAAACCTTCATTTAACAATGTGAGTGATAAAGGACATACTGCTATCTAATTTGAGCTATTGACTGGATAAGCAGAATTCCAAGAAATACTGTAGATGATGTATTTCTGCTCAAATTTGTGAGCAGTTTTTACTCTTACAGAAACTAAAGGGTTTATGAAACAAAAAATTTTGAAAAAATCATTATGGCCAAACCTGGAGTTGAAATCTGGCTAGTCAGCTGATGAACAGCCCTTAGGCCAGCCAAATACACTAATCATTGCATTACGAAAATTCCCCACATATATATATACCACCTAAATACCATCTACTACATTTAGCTAGTAGATGGTAATTAGTCACCAGTCTGGCCACCATACATAATACTAGGGAAAGTTAAAGAATGTAAAAGCTTTAAAAAAAAAAAAAAAAAAAAAAGAGTCATCATCTGAAGTTCAGCGCCATCAGAATCGATTATATCTTCTCTTAAAATTAGTTATTTTCACTTCTAGTATGAACAATAATAATGCATTTATGCTATGATGCACTAATCACAGATACTTTTAACTAAGAACACATATATATGTTCTATAGATATGACTAAGCAAACAAGGCACATATACACACTCATGCTGCAAAATAGTTAATGACTTAAAGATAACAGCAATTCATATAATTTATTATAATTAGTTGAGATACTTTTTAGATCAACTTATACACTAAAAATGCATATCCAGACTTGCTTGTTAGTCTTTTGTTGCATTTGAATCTAAACAATTTTCATATTATATTCAATCAAGACTAAAGAACTATACTCACTCTAAAATCTTGAAGTATCCCTTTGAAGAAGGTAATGTCCTCCAAATGTACTGTCTCAATTTCATGTCTAAAATGGGGTGAGTTTGTCTGTCTTGTGTGTCTACTGAGTGAAGGAAAACTAGCCATATACAGAGCTTCAGTACAAATATGAGAACTTGAAACAGGCACAGTCAGTACTGATTCATTTGCCTTAATTAGCAGCATGGAACTGTTTTTCAGAACCTGCCAAGGAAGCATTCATTAAACATATATTAAAATAAATAAAAAAATTACAATAAAAATTATTAATAAATTTTTTAAATTACAAAGTATTAACACCTTTCTAGTTTGAAGGAGTGGGGGGAGGGCAGGAGTGGATTGGATTATTCAGTTATGGCAAAGCACATGAGGGCTATCTGCCTAAAGGGAGGGATGCCTTTGTGGAGGACTTTCTATGGGAAACTGGCTCGTATACTCGTTAAACATGGGGAAAAACACGAAAATGCCCATGCAGCCAGCCCGTTCGTGGGATTCGAACATCGGATCGAACAACCAGTGTTTAGCGTCTTTACAGCTCGGTCGCAGTGGGTGGGGAAAGAGATTCAAGTAAAACATGTATCAGTGTCAAATTTGAGTAAAAGATAATGCATGATTCATCTGCAAGTATTCTGTCTAAGCTGCCTATGGCATGCTTTAGCAGCATTAAGAGAATACTTGCTAGTAATGATCATTATTAATGGATCCAATAGAAAGATTTATTAAAAGACAAAAGGAAAAATGCAAATGAGAAAACCAATACAAAAATTTATTAAAGCTACAGATTTTATGAAACCTGATGGATAGACGGACGGGCATGCACACATACACAAAATTTGAGTAGGACACCAGGAGCTTGGTAAATGTGTCTTTTCATTAGTACAATTTCAGTTACATGGTCTATAAAAACCTAAGTAGTAGAAAACAAGTTAAACTAATAGTGTTTCATATAGATACCTTCAAGCTCAAACTTTACGATTGTTTCCAAAGAAGTATAGCACTGCCAGATATCAAATTATTACTGTTTTTGCCAAAACTTAAAAAGAATGTTCCAACTTTTTCAAATAGGTTGATAATGTTGTTTATTCCTATTATGGAACTGATCAGACAGTCTAGTTTTCAGGTTATTCAATTTAGGATACTTACACAAATTTTCAATTAGCAAGGATTCTTTGTTAAAATGAGAAGTTATTTCTATATTTAGTTTTCATACAGGTCTATATGCAATCCTTCAGTCAAGTTCCCTTAAGAATTTTGGGTAAAAGATATTTCTAGAGTCACATCCACAGAAGCAGCAGCTAATTGTTAAATTACATAATTCATATTAACACACTGCTTACCAAACAGAAAGAATTCTCCTTTTGCTATGATAGCTACAAGATGTTTCAGGAATCATATCTACAGAAGCAGCAGCTAATTGTTAAATAACATTACTCATATTTAACACACTGTATTCCAAAAAGAAATATTTATAATTTTTGATATGAAAACCAAGTTAAAAGAAAATACTGAAAAGTACACTAATTATCATACCTATCTACAAAATTATATGAAAAGACTTTTAGTCCACTGAAACATAAACTGCTCTTTGGTAATTTTCACATTTTGGAAGAGGTAAAAAATATTGTATGTACACAACTTTTATAATGCTACACAGCTGAACCACTCATTTTGTAAAATACACTTTTACAATATATATTCCAAGTATATTCCGATATTAAAATGACCACAATGTTTTCCTTTTTGTATACCTTGCAAGATAATAAAACATATAAATTCAGATAACATAGAAGCTTGCCAAATTTAAACAGTAAAGCATGATTATGGGTTATTAGTTTATTACATGTTATTCCAATATATATGTATTGAATAACTATATCAAAGCTGTCTTAGCAAGTAAAAAAAAAAAAAAAAAAAAAAAAAAAAAATTCTGATTTTTCTCTTTATCATTTGTTACTTTTTCCTATTAACTTTTCTTTGTGTTACAATAATTATGATTAATAAATCAAGTACATTCTGGACAAAGCAAACCTGAAATTACTAAGAAAAGATACATTTCAGCCAAGAATACATTTTTAATGATAATATGGTAGAAACGCTTCTGCTAATGGAAATTTGTTAACTGGTCACCTAGATGATATAGTATTTAGTATTAGTGATATGATATAGTTTGATTAGTCTGCTATACCAATGAGCTCTGGTTTGAATCCTGGAGAAGTCATGGATGTTTGTAAGCATATAGTGTCTGTGCAACAAGGAGCCATTAAAATACATGGCAAGCAAAAGTTCTCTTGAGTGGTTAGTGGAGATCCTCGGACTACTTTCCTAGGTGTTTCCCCTCAAAACTGGGATGAAGCAGTATAGTTAGTGCAGTGGGACTATACCTGTACAACTTACAGTAAAATTCTATGTCCCATCCATTTATACCCATATCTGTTAACAGTAATGAATGAAGATATATTATTTAGATTATGGAGAAGTACTCGAAGGCTACCTACCTATGGGAAGGGACACCTTCACAGGGAGCTTTCTATAGAAGACTGGTTAATATTTACATTACACTTCGGAAAAAAAAAAAAAAAAAAAAAAAAAAAAAGGAAACTTGCATACAGCCAGTCTGGGATTTTGAGATTTGAAGCAGAATAAAATTATCAGGGTTCAGTAATGTAACTATTTGGCCACTGATAATCAGCAAGAATAAACTGACCTTTAAAAGTTTATATTTATTCATTTTTATATACTTTCTTTTCATGTACTTTTAAAGAACAGCAGAATTCACTAATGAATGCATTCAAATGATGCATTCGGTGGCTAATAGATTATAATAATTCAACAAAAATTTCTTACATAACTTTTTAATTTTACAGTAAAATGCTGGTTATCTGAAACTATTATGATGGATGTATGGATGGGTAGAAGTTCAGATAACTAGATTGGCAATACAATAGCTTAATTATGATTTTTAATTATCAATTTGGGAAAAATGGAGAATTTTTTAAGACTTTTCTGCATGCAACCATATAACAACTTCTTTCTGAGTACAGAAGTTGGACTGAATTGAAATTGTCTTGCCACTTCATAAAAAGGTTTGGCATTTGAGGGCTGCATTCATTATTGCCACTACAGTTCGTATTTTCCTTCATTTCTTTTTTGTCTTGAATAAATTATATGATGTTATCCTCATTTAACCCTCTGACTGCTCAATTTGTGGACCAAAATCGCTTCCAATTTTTTTTTCATATTTTAAATATATATATATATATAGGAGAATTGAAAAATGCACTTTTTCTTTCTAGAAAATGTTTTTTATATAGATTTTTATCATGAGAAACTAAGTTGCCAGAAAAACCAATTTCAGATGTTATCACAAAAAAAAAAAAAAAAAAAAAAAAAAAAAAAAAAAAAAAAAAAAAATCTTTAAAATAAATTTCAGTCGAATTACAGTTAATTTCTATTTATTGCATAATATAAAAAAGTAAAATGTAAAAAATTTAAGAAAATATAAAGCACCGAGGGAAAAATACCTTAAAAATGCAGTTTAGTATGATAGAGTTCAAACTTCATAATCTTTGCACCAGATTCAATAAATCTAATTAATAATCACAATCTAATTATTACTCTAATCAACAATTCAATAATTTAATTAAATAATCAAGATAATTGCTGAACATTTTCTAGCAGCTATTTCTGTAAGAAAAAAGAGGCGAAAAGTGAAGTTTGAGCGCTAATACCACGTGCCTTCAAATGTCGCAATAAATTGTGGCATTTGAAGGCACGTGGACAATTGCGGCATTTGAAGGCACGTGGACATCTAACGATATCTGTTGGCCAAAACGTAAACACCTAATACTGTATATAATTTATTTCAATGGTTAAACGGGATGTGCTCCTCAATAAAGGAAGAAAAACATATGCCCGCGGAAATTGCAGGATGAGCAAATTTTGCCACATGAGTTGCCCGTGGAAATCGTGAGATGATCAGCCAGAGGGTTAACACTTAATATCGAAAATATTTATCATTTACATCAATTTGCATCATAATTTATATATTTTTTTATAAATACGCAGTTTAACAATGAAAGCGGTACATTTAAGTATTGGAGATTTCAGACAGCGTGGAACAGAAGCCAGTGTAACTTCGAGTCAAGGGGGTTGTAGTTGGTTTCACAATTTTAGTCTTTTGAAACTGAAGCAAAGTGTGAAAACTTAGAAAATAACATAACATTACTTGAAACATAAATAATCCATATCCAGAAAAGTTTCAGGTTGAAATTAATTAAATTGCATCAATTGTTTAAATACTGTACATAATCTCTAAAACAATGAATAGAAGTATCTAGAAACCAGGAGTACGTTATTTTCATTTTATTAGCTTTCTCAACATACTTTTAAGTATTTTATCATGTACTCAACTATAATGTGGGAAAGATAAAGGATTTGACACACACACACACACACACACACACACACAAAAAAAAAAAAAAAAAAAAAAAAAACTTAAATTTTCTCACTTGTATGAAGTAATTATTGCCATTATCTATTTTCTCCATATGTGTTAAAGTTTTAATATCTCCAGTCTGTTGTTTAAGGATGACTTGCAAATAGCCTAAATACAATCTAGCCAGCATGAAAGTGTCATTTATATTTTTGTCAGTAGTGCAATTGCTTGCACCATTTATGCTAGAACCAATATAGAAGATTAATCCAGATTCATTCCTAGTTCTCATAAAAAAGGAAACATCTATGTCATCATATGGAAGAACTTGATCATTATCAGCAATAAGTAGCTGTGCACTTGATTTTTCATTTCGATATCCAAATGTTGCAGCTTCATAACCTAAAATACAGAAAATATACAATGATATCTAAACTCTCCTTTTTTCAAAGAAAAAAAGGACCGATTACTTGGATTACAGTACAAGATCAATAAATGTTGCCAGAATTGTCAATTCAACAATAAAATTTAAAGATATTATCTTGAGATTTACACTTTTTCCATGTAAACTTATTATGTAATTTGATAAATAATATTAAAATATTAAATTATAAACAATTTAATTTTCAGAACATTACACTATAAAGACTTAAATTTTAAAAGAATTTTTTTTATGGATAGTATTTCTGAAAGAAAGTAAAGTGGAGGTAATTTATATCTTTATTTTGTATTTCATTCAGCCAGAGATGTAATTGCTGAACTATATTGTATTGAACTATATTGCCAGAGATGTATTGCTAATATAATAAAAGGTGTGATTGCTTTTGGTATGGGAAATATTTTGACACCTATGATATTATGAATATGGCATTTATAATAGTATGAACTTGGTTGAAGAAAAGATACTAGTGATGATTACATGCGATACTGATGGAAAGGTTATAAAAACTCTCTTATTTACATCTATTATCTTTAGAAATCCATCTTTATTCATTTGATGTAAATTTGATTTTTGGTGCATTTTACATTTTGATATGTGATGTGAAAGTCAAGCACTTCAGCATTACTACTATAATGCTACAAATTTTAATTGTGGCACTTTTCATAATATATTTCTGAATTTTTTGTTACATGTAATAACCGTCTTTAAGCTGTAATACAAGGCTGAAGTACTCTCACACAGCAACGCAAACATCTTAATTTATATACATATAACGCTGCCAAAATAAGTTTAGCATGAGCATTTTGCTATGCCAAATATGCCAAGCATAATTTGTTTGAAATAATGTACAAGTATCTATCTAGCAAATATACGAGGGCTATCCAGAAAGTAGATTACGTTTTGGAATAAAAAAAATAAACAAAGTATAGGAAACAAATTTTATTATATACAGATGAAAGCCACACTCAAATACTACTTTTCTACATAGTCACCATACAAATTAAGGCATTTATCGTAGCGATGTACGAGCTTGGAAATTCCTTCATCGAAAAATTCGGCCGCCTGCTCCTTCAACCACTTCGTTACCTCTTCTTGCAGCTGTGCGTCGTCATCAAAACGCTGCATAGCCAGCCACTTCTTCATTGCTGGGAATAGGTGGAAGTCGCTCGGTGCCAGGTCGGGACTGTACGGCGGATGAGGAAACAACTCCCACTTAAAAGATTCAAGAACTTTACGAGTGACATTTGCCGTGTGGGGCCGGGCGTTGTTGTGAATCAACAAGATCTTAGAGCTCAACATTCCTCTGCGCTTGTTTTGAATTGCTCTTCTGAGTTTTTGGAGAGTTTGGCAATACCTTTGAGAGTTTATTGTAGTGACTCTTTCCAGGAAGTCCACCAAAATTACACCTTTTCTGTCCCAAAAAACAGTCGCCATCATCTTCCTTGCCGACATTGTTTGCATGCATTTCTTGGGTTTTTGGGGAGAACTTGTGTGCCCCCACTGCATTGATTGCAATTTCGTTTCACAGTTCACATGTTTCACCCATGTTTCGTCACCAGTAACGATGCGATCGAGTAAAGAGTCACCATCGTTATGGTAAGCGTCCAAAAAGTTCAACGCTGCAGCCATTCGCTGATTTTTGTGGTCCTCTGTCAAGATTTTTGGAATCCATCTTGCACAAAACTTGTGGTAACCAAGCTTTTCGCTGATGATTTCGTGCAACAAACTTCGCGAAATTTGTGGAAAACTCAAAGAAAGTTCCGTTATTGTGAAATTTCGATTTTCACGGACTTTAGCATCGACTTTTTCGAGAAGTTCGGCGGTCACTATGCTGGGTCTCCCACTTCGATCTTCGTCGTGAACATTGGTTCGGCCATTTTGAAATCTTATGACCCACTGACGCACTCCACCTTCAGTGATAATGTTGTCCCCATACACTTCACGAAGCTGCCGATAGATTTCTATCGGTTTACAGTTTTTTGCAGTCAGAAACCTTATTACTGAGCGCACCTCGCAGCTCGCGGGATTTTCAATTAACGCAGACATTTCAAACCGTCACAGTATCTGAACGGAGCACAGCACGAACCTCTCACTAGCACGGCTAGATGCAGACTGAGCTGCGCAACGCTCTGACCCCAAGATGGCCGCGCTAGCCCCGCCCCTAGCGGACACAGACGGAAACGTAATCTACTTCCTGGATGGCTCTCGTATCAAGCTACTTTGAATCTTTGAAAACCAGGCTTGGTGTATCATTATTTAAGAGAAATTGATTTCATTCAACATTCGTAATCAAGCACTCTGCCTTACAACTATTTAGCCATAAGTGGCATGCTATTACATCACTGTCATATCCACAATGATTAAGTGAGTAGATTTGCAAACTTGAAATTAAGAAGTGAAATAATTACATTTTGTCTTCATTCATAATAATATCTTTGAATGTCTTTTTAATCATTGGAATAATTTCTTACAACCATGTTAAAACAAAAAGATGCAGATTTGTTGATCTGATGCTGCAGTTGTGAATGTCATGCTAATGTAGTACAAATTCTTACTTGATAGCGTCTCTCCTTTGTTTAAGTAACCATATGGTTGCAGTCATTGTTCATGTATGTCCTGAAAATTTAATTTTTTTTACCTAATTAAAAATGCATGACTGGCATATGACATATTCGAAGTGGAATGTTACTTTTCAGATAAATCCTGCATAGCTACAGAAAATATTACAGCAATTTACAGAAGAGAATGGGCTTCAGTAATAAATTTAGGACTAATTTTAAACTGGATTATGAAAGAGCATGGCTATCCTTAAAAAAGGTATGCTGGCATGCAGCATTTTCTAATAGAAACTAATATTTATGCTACAAATGAGATAAACCATGAAAATTTCCTTGCAATCATATCGTTTGTGAGTATTTCAACTTGTATTGAACTATTTATGTATATTTATGTTTTTATCCCTTAGCCAGTGGTGAGCCACATGACTAATTTTACTATGATTTCACCTCATAAAAATCTTACAATGCTAACAAATAAAAAAGGGTTATATAACACAAGCATCATGATTGACTTTGGACACAGTAGCTCTTTCTGTTTATTTGGAAAATATTTATATACTTGGGTATCTCAAAACATTTTCAGTAAAAACAATGAGCATACTTTTGTAGAGACATTAGGTTAATTGGAAGCAGAAGACTTGAAAAATGAGCAATGCCCTCGCTGGGAATGAATCACGGACCTATGGAATACGCATCCAGAGTACAGACCACTACACTACAAAGGCAGGAGAAATACCTTATATACTCCCCCTTTTAAAGGGCGACTGGGATTTAGGGGACCCAATCGCCAAATTCTGGGTGTGGAGAAACATCATCCACCACCCTTTTAGCTCGGGCCCCACTGTAGAGCCATTAGGATTCTTTTGGAAGCAGGTCATTTGAAAAATGAGCAATGCCCTTGCCAGGAATTGAACAACAGACCTTTCGAATATGCGCCGAGTATGCAGACCACTACACCACACTAAGAAGATGGGAGAAATACCTTATACTTGATCTTAATAATAATAATAAAAAAAAGTTAATCATTTTGTGAAAAATAACTTGAATTATTTGAAACATGCTTGCTAGAGATATATATTTCTATTTATGGGTCCATATGAACAGATAATCCAACTACGCATACATCCCCTTCCACTTGAAGGGTAATTTATTTGCATAACACTGATGAAATTCTTAAACACTACATTTTAAGTAATTTTTCCAAACTGCAATAAGCAATTTCATGCACTTCCTACAAAGCAGTCTTAATTTCATTGCTATTAGTATTTTAAACATCATTTACAGAATGATGTTAATGATGCTGTTGTGTAGATGGGATAGTGGTTAGTGACACTGATAGTTGCACCGAAAGGGCTGGGCTGAAGGCACTGAAGGAATCCTAAAGAAAGCATGGATGTTAATAAAGATATATTGTTTCTGCAACAAGCGGGTACTCTAAAGCCCCGTTCACATGCAATGCTCCTTCGCACAGCTGACGTTAGCAAGGGGAGAAAAAGGAGACATGAAAGAGTTTCGTCTTTAGGACCCGTTCAGAAGACCACCGTCTTCCTTTCCCTTTACACCTAAGCCTCTGTGAACAATCACGTCTCCAAATTGGCAGATTTCTAATACTGTTTACACATTTTTAACATTGTTTACTGTTGTTAATTTTGTAATCTGGACTTTCGCAACTGGTACCTGAACTTTCGTAATGGTTCCTGAAAAATATATGTGTTTTAATTATTATTATTATTATTATTATTTTATAAGCTGTTATTTAGTTCACTTTTGGTGCTTGTCGCTATTTTTAAAAGATGGTCATGGATTTTTAAACTGCTTCCCGATAAGATATATAACTCAAACTTTGTACTCAAACATACTACTTGTGGATGTGGTGTCACACTTCTGATTTTTAGAGGACTAGATTTTTTTTCAAATTTAAAGTTGAAACGATTTTTTGCAAATATTAACAAATAAACTGAGAATCTCAGAATATTATAGTTTGCACCATAACACACTGTGGAGGAAAAAAAAAATTAAATGAAATTTTTAGCATAATTTTTAAAAAAAATATTTTGGGAGAATTTTTAAAAATCATTCATATTTTTAGACTTCTTGACGCCCATTAATTTTAAAATTTCATATCTAAAAATATATTGGTTACAAACTTCCGACATTTTTACAGCTTATAAAACAAACGTTTCGCATTTAAGAAAATGATACAGGAAATTAATTGGATCATTTTTTTACTTTTTTGAAAGATGGGCAATGAGGGAGACTGGAAAATATTGGTTCTTCTTGGGCATCAATTCGAAACATCGGTTTCAAAGTAATAATCTCATTATACCATACTATTTTTATGACATTATTTAAGCTAGATAAGTTGTTATTGTTGCCAATTGTTAATTTAGCGTTAGATTGGAGATATTTCTGAGTTAACTTTCTCTTAAGATGCGTTTTGCATTCTGTTGTGTTTAACGTTCTTATTAGATTGAAGCATAACTACTGATTATACTTAGTGATATTCTAAACACTTGTACGAGTATTTCTGTGGAAAATTCCAGAACTTTGAAATGTTTCTGTTGATAAAATAAATTTAATTAAGCTATCATCGGATTTGAGTGCAATGACAATCATTTACGAACTATTATCAATCTATTACAAACCCGTACGCACGCAACAATATTATAATTAATTAATGTATTAAATTGTTTTGAATGTGTTTTACAAAACAAAAACAGGTAAAGAAAAATTCTGCTTGCGTTTTATGAGTTTTTGCAATTTTTCTGGCCACATAAGGTTTTAAAAAAAGGTTTGTCATTTATGTTTATATTTACCAATTAAATAAATAGCACTAGGTTCGATTTATATATATATAAATATATATATGTGTACTGAAATTCAGTAATAAAATTTTAAAGATTTGAAACCCTTAAATGTCTATTTAGACTTGTATTCTTTAAACTGCAAATGCAAACTGAGAAACCTTTTGCATTTTTTTTCAATAAATCCTTTTACTTAAAGTCCTAAAACATATACAGGTATGGACTAATTTTTTTAAAATTATTTTTACTGCTTATTTAAAATTATATATGTAGAAACAAGGATGGGTTTTGCAAAATACTGAAAGGAAAAAATTATTTGAAATGAAAATGTGACAGATCATATTTGTTTTAAAGATTTTAGATAAGAGCGTATTTTTTTCCCTCAAAAACTAATTCATTAATTTCAAAATCATTCTTTGAAGTTATTAAGAACACTCTAATAAATACAATAAAAAACTGGGGGGAGACATTGAAAATTGTAGGAGAAGAAAGACAAATTTCAATTGTAAAATTTTTCTTCAAAAATTTAAATTAAAAAAAATACTAGCAAAAACTTTTTTTCAGCTTAAAATTGTTTTATTTCACAAAACCATTTAATAATATTCATAAAAAGTACATGAAAATTCTTAAATTAAAAAAAAATAATTCAAAAGATAGAGTCCCTTGTCGCGTTAAAGCCGATATGCACTTGTCTTAACTTTAGTTTTAATTTGAACGATGTTTCTGGAATACCTAGCATCAGATAACCTTGTCTGTATTTGTCTATAATTTGTGTATCTTGCACAGTTCTATCTAATTTTTGGGGGGATGCTATCTATCAGCGCGATTGTTTCGCTGACAGTCCAGCGAGCAGTAACTAAAATTAAGTGAACCGCGCAGTATAGGACGGGAAATCTCCCCATTTGCCCTGCTCCTGAGAGGTAAGGAACATTCAACCAAGTTCTACCTCCAATTCGGTGAGGCAGTTAATGCTTGTTTCATGTGAACGGGACACGTTGGAAGAACCGGTTTTCGCTACCGGTCGAACCTGCTCTTGTGAACAGGGCTTAAATATACAATAAGCCAATATCCCCTCGAGAGGGTGTGATATGGGAAGAGAGGTGGGTTACCCTCAGACTCCAATAATTCTCTTCATCAATATTCCAAACTGGAACAGAAGATTTTCTGTTAATTAGGTACAGCAATACCTCAATCATCAGTGGCACTACAGAGGTGCTCACTTAGCTTCTACCTGTTAATATTACCTTTACTTTCCACCTGCACCTGTTAATTTTACCTGTAATTTCTATCTGCACCTGTCAATGTTACCTGTACTTTTTACCTGCACATGTTAATGTTACTGATGAGCGAACAAAAAATTTTCGATAAAAATATTTTTTTTCTTTATGGATTTTTACTAATACTTCGTTTACATTTTAAGTTGGCAGTGTTCTATTTGACAGTTGCAAAAAGTTACTTTAAACATGCACCATAATCCAAAAAATAACTAAAGTGGAAAAACTTAGCAAAAGATAAAAATGGAATATTTTAATGACAGCAAAATTATTAATTAAAAATCCATATAAAAATTTTAAATTTCAAGTCTTTTTTTACATATTACAAAGTACAATTTAAAAATCCCATATCACCTGAATGAAGAATTTAATAATAATGATTTCTACTACAGAAAACTTAAATTGTTCTGAGATTAAAAACTAAAAAATCAAAATAAAATAGGCAATACTTACTATACTGACAGGTAACTCCAAAATATGGTCTTGAACAAATACATTCATAACTCAGCCAATTATCTTGGCAAAAGCCACTGTGACAAGGAGAACCTTCACACTGTTCTTTCCTAAAGCAACCTTCTGTAGCACCAAAAAGTAAACCATTCTGTTTTGGAATAATTATATCTTTATTTATATATATATCTTGAACACAACCAATAAAATCTTTTGTATTTGGCTGAACAGCAAGCACAGAATTCTGGTATGCTCCAAATTGTACAGTGAAATTCAAAGAAGAAAAGTTGAGCATTTTATGAACAACCCAATCACTCACATTTAAGGATACTTTGGTTGGTTCAAACTCAAGCCTAACTGATTTCCAAAAAGAGTCATTCTGGTTACTTTTAGAAAAAAGTTCAGCAACATGAATATTATCTTTATAAATATCGACTTTAATCATGCCATCCCATAAATATAATAAATACTGCAACATTATATTTGATACAAGACCTGTGCTTAAAAGACCATTTGAAAGAGTTGTGCGAAAGTGGAATTCCAGGTTGAAGGCATTTTGTATCTCATTGTATGAAGTAACTTGCATGTAATCTCTTGATTTAAAAGAAATTGTAGTTACTATTTCACAAAATTCACCATAAAAACCTTGAGCACACAAACATTCATAATTATGATTACCATTGTCATCTAAAATTGGTATACAAGTAGCACCATTCTCACAATGAATATCAATGCATCCTAATAACTCTGTTTGACAGTTCTTTCCACCATAATTTGGTAAGCACTTGCATTCATAGTCCCCTTTATGATCAATACATGTAGCTCCATTCTGACATGGTTCTAATATCTGACATTCATTGATATCTCTTTCACAATATTGACCATCAAATCCAGCACGACAAGCACAATCATAATGATTTATTCTATCAATGCAAGCACCATTCTGACATTTATTAAATTCACAATCATCTATATTAGTTTCACAGTTTTCTCCAGTAAATCCAGGAGAACAGATACATCGGTAACCAGCTGCATTTTCATATGAAAATGATGGATAAAAACCAAGATAATTCATTTCATATAAAGTTTGATTAGAATTTTCTAAGCAAAGAGCACTATTTAAGCATGGATATGAAGCACAATCTTCTATATCAATTTCACAGTTTTTCCCTCTATATCCTTCATAACAATGGCAGTAATAATCCTTGATCATATCTTCACACCTGGCTCCATTCTGACAGGGGTTTGATGAACACTCATCTATATTTTGCTCACAGTGAGTACCAGAAAATCCAGTATTGGAGCAATCACAAGTAAACCTAGGAGGAGAAAAAAAAATTAAAGCTTATTAAGGAGCATATTTTGAAATCTCATAATGTGAATGGGTTTATTACAGTAAAATACAAGCAAAGACTGATCTATTTTGAGAATCTTCCATGAAAGGTTTTCTACAGGAATGGTAATGGAAAGGATGTCTTTTACAGGAAATTGTCTCATATAATGTACACTGCTGGGGGGGGGGAAGACCATGTTCTATATCTTCCGTTCAACCTTGGCCGATTAACGAAACTCATTTTGTGTTTTCCATGTCTCGAAAGCGTGACTTAGGATATGTATTAGATTTATATATAGCATTGTTCTAATATAGGTATTTTGACACAAAATCTGACTTTTTCTGAAATGACATGCCAATTTTTTTTACATGTAAAACGCAGGAAAAAGAATCTCTATATGAATACTTTTTGGTAATTAAAATCTATGTTACATAGTTAATATTGAAAATGCTGCTTTAATTGAATATGTTATTAAAGGTATAAATGATTCTACATTTAATAAAGCTATTCTTTATGGTAGTAAAAGTTTGGCAGAGTTTCAGTAAGAACTTAAAGATATAAGAAAAAATTTAATTAGATAACGATAAAAATAAAGCCTTTAAGCCTAATTCTAAAACCAGAGGTGACCGTTTTGAAAGTAAAATAAAAACAAATATTTGTTGCTATAACAGTGGAAATCTTGGTCATATGGAGAATTTCTGCAAAAATAAGAGTGAGGGGGAAAAGATACTTTCGTTGCAATTTATTTGGGCATGTAGCTGCAGAATGTATAAAAAATAAGACAAATATAAAAGATCTTGCCGAAGTGAATTAAATATTTGTAAATAAGCAGTTAAATGATATGCATAAAATTGTATTGATAGAAAATAAAGACGTAAAAGCTCTTATTGATACAGGAAGTGATATAAATACAATACTGGAAAATATTTATAAAGTAATTGGTTCACCTGGTATTAATTCTTCTGATTTGATTCTAGTAGGCTTTGGTAATAATAAAATAAAACCTATTGGTTACTTTAAAGGTTCCATACAAATTGATGATTGTGAAATTAAATCAAATACTTATGTTGTATCTCAGGAAAAAATGAAAGAAAATGCTATTATCGGAAATGAAATGCTTTCACAAATGGAAATTATTATAAACAAGAATGGTATATCTATGAAAAGAGTAGAAAAAATGACTAAAATTTAAGGTAAATAAATGTAGATCAAGAAGATGAGTTAGATAATTGTTTAGATATTAATAGAGCATACAGGTCAAAAACAAAGTGCTTAATTGAAAATTATATTCCTAATAAATCTGAAAACCCTATAGAAGAAATAGACGCTGTTGAAGATGAATTAAAGGAGAATTAAAGGAAAATGAGTCTCAGGAAGGGAAAAAAATGATGTTAAAGATGGAAAATGAAAATTGCAAAATGTACAGGAAGGGATGAATTCTCTTTCTAAAGGAAGAAGAAAAAATCCACATAAGAAAGCTTAGGAAATTAAAGACAGTAATGAAAAAATTAATGATTCTACAAAAAACTACTTCAGGGCTAAAAGAAAAGAATTCAGAATCTGAGAAACTGGTTGAATATAATGCTGATGAAACAGAAATATCAACAATAAAAAAGAGTAAACAGCAAGAGAAACTTCTAGCTAAGGAACTGGATTCTGGAATTTAAAGGAAGACAAGCCAAAGGAAAAACTACAAATATTGAAATGCTTGTTATTTTAAAAGCTGACCAACCTATTTCTTCGAGACCCACATATTTACCAATTATAGGTAAAGAAAGTGTCCAACTGAAACAGGAAAAAACTATTTTACAAATGGATTTGGATGTTCGTGAACAACAGGTTAGATCTTTGGAAAGAAAACTTTCTGAATCAGAACAACAGAAACAACTATCAGAAGTCAAGAATGAAGTAGAAGCTGCAAAATTTCAGATGAATACCAAAGATAAAATCCTCTCTGAGCAAGAAAAATAAGTTCAACATGTTAAATTGAAAATGCAAGAAAAGCTATCTTTAGTAAAAGATCACATGAGAAGAATGATGGAGAGGACATTATTTGCTAAATAAGCAGAATTGGAATGAAAAATGTGTATCACTGATTAAAAATTTTGTTAGCTGAGAGAAACTCTTAATGGTAATGATTGGGAATATTATGGAGACTTGTGGGCTGCTTTTCCAACACCATTTAGTGCGACTTCAGCTTATGAATCACCTAAACCTAAGGCAAGGTCATATAAGAGGTGTAAATTTTCCTTTGAACCTTCAATTTCAGAAACAAGATTTCCTAAAGCAAAATCATCTCTTAATTTTAAATCTGGATTTGGTAAACGGAATGCTTCCACTTTTCAAGCAGATACCGATTATACTTCTTGAACAGAAAATATTAAAGTTGAAGAAATAATCGATGCAAAAATTCAAAATAATTTTGAAAATTACTGAGAACTTAAAAAAGATGCGGAAAACTAAATATTTAAGGTGCCAAAAGAAAATAAGAAAACATACAACTTTCAAAAAAATGTTCTCCAAAATGTTATAAAATTAATGACTTAGTAGCAATCAAAAGAACAAAATTTGAACCAAACCTTAAGTTAAAATCAGTATATTAATGCCAATATAAGATTGTCAAAATAAATAATGACACTTATGTTGTAACAGAAGAAAATCAATCATATATGCGCTGAATACATAAAATAATTTACCCCTGCAGAAGAAGATGTATTGAATAATACAGATCATGAAGTTAAAGCTGGATTGATACAATTGATAACCGAACTGTGACCTTATACCTAATATTATTTCAGCTAATTTATTTTAAGATGAAATAAAGTTTTCCAAAAGTGTTAAAATTGGAGTTTTTCGTTTTAGATGAAGATTTTTGAAATACACACGGGACAGTTGATGATGCTATTGTTGCAAGGATGAAGGTCAGTTAAGATGTTTCCTTTCAATATTGTTTTTAGCACCGTCCCATCTTACTTCTTTTAACTTTCAGATTTTGGTTTATTCATGATGATGGTTCCTTTTACCAAAAACAATGATGATGTAAGATGACCAATGATTTATGATGTCAAGAGTAGAATAATGTTGTTGAGGTCAACGTACAGTAGGAAGGCTGAATGTGGGATTTTTAACTCCATAGCCTAACATTTTTCTCGTGAGGTAGCTAATTTTTAACTGTTTACTGCACGAGGGAAATTGATGGAACTCTTGCCACTTTGCTTTATGAAAGTGGGATGAACCACAATTAAACATCATATTAAGAAGTTTTGTATGTATTAATAGATTAACGATATCATATTAAGAAGTTTTATATGTATTAAGAGATAAACAATGTTGTATATGTATTAATGCTTCATTAAATGTGTTTTGTTACAAGATGAATTGTGATTACCCAAGACAAGAACCCAAATATATGTACTAATTCTTTGCAGCTGTAAGTCATCAGTCCTTTCCTTCTAAAAAACCATGCCAAATTTCACAAAGTATTAATGGTAATACATGAACGGTAATAGCTCTAATAACTGTAATATTATGAGAACAATAGTTACTTTACAATTACTTACAATTATACAAAAGTGTACAATAGGTTTAATAATACATACGCAATATGTTTAATACTGTACTGCACACTGGGACAAGTGTGTGTTTATCTTTTTGCCTCAGATAAAAATTTTTCCGACCACCAAGTACTTTGCAACCATTTAATTCATTTCACATGATATTGTTGCATCTAGATTTGACCATTATTTGAGAAAATAGCACTGATGGACAATTGCTAAAGACAGATTTCAAATTGCAGTGCAGCATAACATTGAACAGAGTGGAAGCTAAGCAGTATAAAATATTGTTGCCACATAGTTTGGACAATAGTATAAAGGACATTTATTGTTCAGAAAAATACAGAAGGTTTTGAAACTTCCAAAAGTAAAAAGTGTTTTTTTGATGCTGTGTATGAAGAAATGGAAAAATGCATATGAACGACAGCAGGCACCTTTCAGAAAGGTGTCAGTTAAGGATATTTCCATCATGAAATGTGATGCAACTTTTCACACATCATGTCATACTTTGCACAAAATTATCATCCAGCTGCCGAGGCAATTGATCCCATTGATATGTCAGTACACAGACGAGTGTGTTCTAGTTCATTGGAGGATATTTTTGACCAGCAAGTCAATTTCACAGAGAATCCCAAACATTTTCAGTGGGGTTTAAACCTGGAGACTGTGTTGGCCATTTAAGACCGATTATTTTAGCTGTCTAAATAATCCTAAACAGCTAGTGTTTAATGACAAGGTATGCTGTTATCGATGAAAAAAAAATTAATACTATAAGCACCAGGAAAAGGTGAATATGAGACAGCAGAACTTTATCAATATATTGTTGAAAAATCATAATTCTACTTGCAACAAATGAAAGGATGTGTGGCCACTGATCATGATGCTGGCCTATAACATGATATTGCATTTTGGATATCGGTCTTTTCCTGGATATTTTCTGGACAATAAGCAGTACCACTATCATGCCAGATCAGTTGATGTCTACAATGTAATGGCTGACTAAACATATTCTCATCTGAGAATGCTATATAAGCTCATGTTTCAGTCCAACTGCAATGCTCACAATACCAGTGCAAAAGGGCAGCAAAGTGCTGTCTGAATAATGAGATACATACAGCAGGTCTGTGAGCATATAGTCCTCCTTAGCTTAAATGTCTGGTTATGATTTTTGCGAGATCTGCTGTGCTGTGATAGCAAGAAACCCACTTGCCACTGCTGAGCTCTGGTGCAGTAATTTTGTTTTGCTGACAGGCCAACATACCTTTCTTGTAAAGGCATTGCATATTTAATATGGCTTTCTTCGAGGCACTGGCTTGTTTAAAATGCTTTCCACAACCATAAAACAATGCTGTGACTGATATTGAACGGCCTGGCAACATTTGTTATTTTCTGCCCTTCTTCGATCTTTCCAATGATACAGCCACATACAAAATAATATAAGTGATATCAGGAAGACTTACTAAAACCCTCAAAATTATGAATTAATTCTTTCCTGTAAAATTTTCACTTATTACAATCACTTACTACATGCATCAAACTCTTTAAGATCTTTTATCAGCACTATCATGTGATACACAGGCAAGGAAACAAAAATTTGCATATGTACACGTCTTCTATCTGTACCCAGCATTTATTCTAACCTTTCACATTTTGCTTCCTTTGATTTTGTAGTTGCTATGGGTGATAGTGTTTTTCATCCTAGCAATTATCCAGCAGTGTATGTGAAATGTGTCAACATATAATGCATTAAAAGTATGAATGATTGAAATGCAATAACAAAACTCTAATTATACTGTATTACGGTGCAAATTATTTCATTTTATAATCTGAGCATCTTATATTACAAAAGGCAAAGAGGAAAAAAAATATATGGGTGTTGATTAATTCAGCTGATCAGTGTTTAAATTTATAGAGTGTTCAGTGCTGTCATACCTTTCTTTTATATTTGCTGTACTCTTTATATTTGGCATGCAAACTGATGAAGATATCTGGATAGCTTCACCTCTAAAAATTGTTACTGTTTGGAATTGTAAAAAAGGTTCACAATTTTTGGTTAATTTGCTTTTCTTGCATCTTTATTCTCAAAATTTATATGAACTGTTAACACAAAAAAATACAAACTCAGTACTTAACACTGGAAAATATCAAAATGTTTAATTTAGTTATTCTTTATTAAAGCTGATAATGCAAATAATTTGTAAAACAATTTGAAACAGAATCCTGAAATTTTAAAATGCATATTTTGGTAAACAGGTAAGATGTTATTTTTATATATTTAAAGCTGTGAATTTTAAAATTTCAACAATACAGTCTAAGATGCTATAAGCCTTATTATTATGATCTAATTTTATGATTTACATTCTGAAAACTGTTTTGATGCTTGTTTTGAGATATTATGAGATTAATGAGCTGCCTACTTTAGTTATTTTTTCCAACTGACATCAACATTGTAGTTAAAATGATTCATAAAGGTGGAAGAAAAAAAAAAGAGTGTTGTAGGGACATACTCAGCTGATCAGTGTGTGACGTTTTAAAAAATGAGAGTAATCAAAAACAACCCAGGAGAGACCATTGAGCAGTCAAAATTTTTAAATTCGCTCCATGTTTCCCCCGAGTTAACATCAGCATTAAGCAATCAAAAAAGTTTAGTTATCTCTGTGTGCACATGAATTAACATTAACACATAAGAGGAAGGGGGGGGAACCCTCACAGCTCATTGGGGATTGAAAAAAAGGGTTGAACTTCAGACAGGATATAGGTATGTTTGCTGGTCATTTTAATTTAAAGCATTATTTGATTTAGAGAATCGAGGGCTTATTAGTTTAAAAAAAATTGCTACTTACTTATTAATTTGGTCTATACAAATCCCTCCATTTAGACAAGGATGTGGGGCACATTCATCTATATTAATCTCACAATTTTGTCCAGAAAATCCTGGAATACAAGAACATTCATATCTGTTGATTAGATCACTGCAGGTACCTCCATTTTGGCATGGGTCTGAAACACATTCATTTACGTCTACTTCACAGTTTCGACCAGCAAAGCCAGGTGTACATGTGCAGCTATAGTTGTTAACAAGGTCATTACATGTTGCGTTATTTTTACAAGGCATTGAAAGACATTCATTAAATTCTATATCACAATGTGTGCCAGTATATCCAGGGGTGCAGTAACACAAATAACTTCCAAACATGTTTTGACAAATACCATGAGCACAAGGAGAGTTCAGACATTCATCTATGTCAGCTTCACATAGTTTTCCTGTCAAACCCTCTGGACAATGGCACGCATAAGCACCTATGCCATCAATGCATGTGCCATTAAGGCAAGGATTGCTGCTACATTCATCAATATTGACAGAACAATCTTCTCCTGCAAATCCAACTGGACATCTAAAGAGAGAAAAATTATAATTACAACAGACATAGCATAAAATAACTGAGCAAACTAGATGCATATAAACAATCTAAAATCATTATGGTATGAATTAACTAAGCATTATATGCTCTATACTACTTAATTACAAGTTTGCTTCATGAAATACCTAACAACCAGCAAATTTTAATGCTACAGCTGAAATTGAGATCATTGTTTATACAACTATAGAACTTCTTTTCTTTTTTCTTTTTTTTTTTTTTAAATTTTATGAACTACTCAGCAGAAAACAAAACCTTTACTGTGGTTATATGTAAAAACTGCACAAAGAATATTTATGGCATTTGTTACCAAATAAGGTAACTTTAAAATATTAGATATAAAGAACCTTCTCATGGCATCTACATCCTACAGATCAGCCCCCTTGAAATGCTAAAAGGGACCACTGTTTTTAAGAATATAGATATTGATAACTATAATATATGTAATATTATAATATTCTCTAAAACAGTCACTCCCTAACTCAATGAAGACTATGAGATACTATCCACTAATGCAACACCAAAATATTTTATACCTTAAAGTAATCAATGAGTTATGTTTTCCAATGACAATGACAACAGGAGAAAACTAATTACACAAGAAAAGTTGACCAAATATGGCAAAAGTATTAGCACATCAAATTAACCTCTTTGCTCCCAGCATATAAATGACACGATTCTCCATTTCCCTCCATGAGCCCACTGTATCAAATGTAATATGGAAGCCTCTGATTGCTCACCATATCATTTCAGAACATTCTATTTCAAATTTCAAATGCACATAAATTTTGTCAGAATGCTGAAAACCACTTACTAAATAGAATACCCAGAATGTTAAGATTTATGTAATGCATATTATTTATTATTTTAATTCTATAAAAATAAAATGCACAATACTAAGAATGCACGTTCATAATTTAAAAACATTTCATGCAGTGCAAACAGCTTAAAATATCTGTAGGTAAATATGGAAATAGGATACAATAAGCACTGATATTTTGATTACTAATTTTTTTTTTTTATCACTGTACAGAAATAATTTAAATATGGGAATATAATCATTTTTAATAATATTGCACTTATCCTGAATTTTAAGTACTAGAATTTTCTATGTATGTTATATGAAATAACAATCAAATATATGTCAGAATCCAAATGCTTAGATAAAAAGCAGGTTTAATATGAATTATTTTTGCAAATTGGGCTTAACTGCAATATGCGCTCAGGGACATAGTGATGTTTAGGGCTTCAAGGTCATGGGCACACAATGTTGAAGTGCTTATTTTGCTAATTAGAAGCTTCATTTTTTGTCAGATATGAATAATAATTTCTTGAGGGCAGCAGCAAAATTAATAACTAGTGCTGATTTACTCAATATTGAATCTTTAATTACCGAACATAAGCTGCTATTATTTTCCAATAGTTGCTTTAAGTTCAGGAAAATTTTAGAGATTATTTTATTTAGTTATTTTTTGCTTGTTTGTTTTAAAGGAAACCTAGTTTTGATCAAATGTGTGCACTGAAAACTGGTGCAAGCCAACACAATCATTTTGTTAAATTTTCAAGAAATCTGATTACTGTATTACTTACAAAAATTACTGCATTTAATTGTACTTTTGCAAAATGAATAATTTACTAACCATATTTTTTCTTCCGTGAAGACCTTATAAAAAGATAAATCTTATAATTCAAGATGTCATTTTATTTCTAGTACAGAAATTTTTTGTATAAAATATTTAATAAAATTTTTTATCTTATTTGGAGAATGTAGTAATGTATTTAAGATCAAATTTAAGAAAATAAAACATGTAACCATACATCATATTTTCTCTGATTACTGAACTATTACATACAAGATTTTTATATTAATTGCACTAATAATCATAAAATAAGAAAGACAAAACTTACCGACATTCATATGCATTCGGCTGATCCACACAAATTTTTCCTGGTGGGCAAACTATACCTTCACAGTCATCAACATCAATTTCGCATTGATTTCCCAAATACCCACTTAAACAAAGACAATGATATTCATGGGAAGGAATGTTTGTTTGACAGGTACCACCATTTGTACAAGGCATAGAGCGACATGCATCATATACTTCAAGGCAACTTTTCCCCATGAAATTTTCTGGACATTCACAAGAAAAGTCATTAACAAGATCAGTACAAGTTCCACCATTAAAGCAAGGACTTGAGTCACATTCATTGATATTGATATCACAAAGAGTACCTAAAAATTTAAAATCTCGATGTAAAATTTAAATAATAAAAAATAAATTTTAAAAAAGGGGAAAAAGAAATCTTTTCTGTTACAGGACAGCACACACCACATAATTTTTTCCCTCTAGAAAGGTATATGTACCAGCTTGATACAACCAGCAAGAAAACATTATTATCTCTAGGCTTGATTTGACTACAGCAAAATTTGTTTAAACACAAGAAAATATCTCTCTTATTTCAATAAACAAAGAATAAAATAGAACTACTTGTATTAAAAATATATTTATTAAAAATATTTCCTTAGAAAGCAATAATACCACTATAAGAGGTAAGAATACATTTAATTTAATGGCAGGCAATGTTGGTGCATATATCTTTATATTAGCGCATATTGCAGTTATCACATTACAAAGTTGTCGGCATATATTATCCTTAAGCAGAAAAAAATCACAACATAGTTAAAAAAATAATAATATATCTAAAAACTTATAATCCTCAAGCATTACTTTTTAAGACATGAAAATTATAGTTCAAGTATTATTTTTAATATGTCATCAGAACACGAATAAGTCCATGATGAAAATTAGAGAATTCCTCCATACTTCAATATACCTTGCCTGCTTATTCATGTGTTTCATCTCTTGTATGTACGTCAGTTCAAATGTCTCTGAAATTAACAATAAAAATTTCTTTCCACATGTTTGTCAAAATCTGAAAACTTAAGAGTAAGCTTTTCAGAATTACAGTTGAATATACAGCAATCATAGAAGGCCAAACATGATACCAACCTATGTTACTTCCAAAGGATTCCTAACTATCAACAGCTAGACATCTAATATTTTCAATATCACATACCTCATGGTACAAATTTTATAATGAACACTATTTTCCTTATTTCACATGAACCATAGGTAAATTTTCTTTTCTCAAGTAATAATCACTCATAGATGGAATCCTAACTGTCAATCATAAGATGCATAATCTTTTCATAATCATGTACTTAAAGATAAGAATTATTACATAAAAATGCTGTCCTTATTTCACAGTATCTGTACACAGATTCCCTTTTCCAGAGTAATAAATGATTCATAGAGGTCAAATGGATATTTATAATCACAAAATATATGCCTTTTTGCCTGGTACCGCTCTTGAATATCTTCAAAGAACAAAATAAAAGAGTCTTATTCTTAAATTTATCATTTAAGGAATCACAACATCTACTTGCTATTTTATGAAGGCAGATCAAAAACTAAGTTATAATACCTCGCCGCAAGAGTGCGCTGTGTGTTGTAATCTTGGGCAATGTGGAGAAAGGGACATTAACTGCTCAAATGTCCGACAGGAAAGTTGGGACAATATCCCGTCTTGCTGTGTGTGAATAATGGGCTAAAATCAATGGTGCATGAACTGGATATTCACTCCAAATTGTGCATATTCTCCATTGTTGGATTTCATACCTTGGATTTCATAAAATGTCTCAAAGATGGGTCCCACGTCTTATCACTGATAATCGCAAGGGACAACGTTTCGAATCCTCATTCGCATTTTTGCAACAGTATTCTGCAGAGGGCAACGAGCTTCTAAGGTGAATCAACACAAGGGATGAAATGTGGGTCCACCACTTCACCTTCGAAATGAAGAGAACATCAATAGAATGGATGCACACCTCATAACCACAATGAAAGAATGCCAAGTTTCAACCTTCAGCAGGAAAGGTGATGGCAACAGTGTTGTTTTACATAAAGGGTTTGGTGCAGCACGTGGAATTTACGCCGAAAGGAACAACAATCAACTCGGATACATATTATGAAACTATGAACAGTTGTGTAAAGCAATTAAAAGAGAAGTGATGGGAAAAATTGAACGATGGTGTGATTTTTTTGCATGATAACGCAACACCTCGCAAGGCCCGAGGAATGAGGAAAATGTACAAAAAGTTAATTCTTTGGTAAAAGCTGATAGACATGTAACAAATTTGCATCTCTGAAACATGCTTGGGATAAGCAGCGAAAGCTGTAATTTAATTTTAGTTGAAAATCTGAAAATGAGGAATGTTTGTGGTGCCTCAAATTTTTACAGAACATCAAAAAGAAGACAGAAAAGTTTGCTATGAAGATTTAATGACTACTGCAAGAGAGGATAAGTAAGACTCAATTTCTTAAAATGTATCAAAGCAGGAGATGAGACCTAATGTCTGCAATATTAACCAGAAACAAAAAGACAAAGTACAAAATAAGAAGAACCAATCCCCCCCCCCCCATAAAAAGAAGCACGGGTGTCAAAATCAAAGACTAAAGTGATGCTGATTACTTTTTTGATTACAAAGAACTTACTCATCACGAATTTATATCTGAAAATCAATTAATAAGGAAGTAGTTTTTAGGTTACAAAACAGGATAAGGCAAGTTAGGAAAGAACCTTTTGATTTTAGGCAATGGTTTCTTTCACACGATCCTCCTAGACTCCACACAGCACTGTCTGTACAACAATATTTTGCTAAGCATTCAACTGCAGTGATAAATCCCTCATCATATTCTCCTGACTTATTGTCAGATGATTTTTTTTCCTTTTCCAAAGCTCAAGACGGCTGTGAAAGGACAGAGATTTGAAAACATCTTAGATATTAAATCAAACATTATGTGTATTTTGAGAATGGTTAGTTCCAACATCTATAAGCATTATTTCGATGACCTGAGGAAACAATGGAAAAACATTACAGAATCCTCTGACAATTACTTTGAAAAAGGTAAATTTATCAGAAGATTAATAACAGTTCTTTTACTTGCGAGAAACTGTCTGGTTTACTTTATGAGCATGTTCTTTATTATTAAAGCTAAATAAATAAAAAAAAATTAATCCTACAAAAGTCCATTCAGAATCAATATGACCCAACAATTCAGGCCGTCCCTCGTCTTTTCTAGAAGCACCTCAGGTAACCAGTAGATTATAGAAATACACAATTACCAAATCCTTGCCAAGTAATAAATTCAGCAATGAAATATAAGAGCTACTTCCCAAAATCATCCAGTGTTCTGAAGTTTTAGAAATATATTTCCAAATTTGTATATTTGAACTAAAGATTTTAGAAGACTCAATATTAAAAGTAAAATCATTGTTCAATTATTTTACATGTGATTATTAATCATTAATATTTTTGAAAAGAGAAGTATTTGCTTCAAGTCCATGTATAATTAAAAATTAAACTAATTTTAAAAATCATCAAATGTTCACTTACATCTGGAATTCAGTTTGCAAGTGCTCATGTTTTAAATGTAAATTTTTACACAGTTTTTAAAGTTCCAAATTAATTTCCTACTAACTAGAAGATTATCACTATTTTGAAATAACAGCACCTATTACATGATACTTACATATGTGGATTGTTATCTGCAGAAGTAGTACATACTGGAGATGAAATAATACCCAAATATTAACAATTCATAAATCTCATACAACTAAAAATTCTGAAGATTTTACTTCTAAAATTGCCTTTTATAAAATTTTATTTCATGTATTAAAATTTAATGGTTAATTTGAATAACTGCATATATATTTACACATTTCAGGAGAATTAAAGCAACTCCTAAAGAAAAACTATAGTTTAATTACTATATACTTGACATAATAATTTCAATTAACCTAACACGGCAGACCTTTCACTCATTATTAAGAAAGAAAATATAACACAAAAATAGCAGCTTTGTATTTAAAATATTACTTTGTTAAAATGGAAAATGCTAAAGCTATCACTCTTACCCGCATATCCAGGATCACAACTACATGTAAAATTATTCAGGAAATCAACACATTGACCATGCATGCAGGGTTGGGAAAGACATTCATTGATATTTTCAACACACATCTTGCCTTCCCAGCCAGGAAGGCAGTCACACAAGAAGTCGTTCACCTAATTGGGCAACGAAACCATGCATGAAGTTCATGATAGGATATATCATGAGTCAATCCTTTTCATCAAAGTAACAAAATGCACACAGAAAATAAAATTAAAATAAATCAGTATTAAAATTAAATTAAAGCATATCAAAATAAAGAGTTCTTTCTATTAAATTTCAAGGAAAAAATGACGGACATTAAGGGTTGTTTAGATTGAAATTTATTACTCAAAGTTAAAAGTTTTATTTTTCATGCTAATTTAGGGATATAGAGAAGTATAAATATACTACAGCCATGCAATAAAAAATGCTGATGCTTGAGATTTAAAAAAAAATAATGTGGATTTTTCAGATCGGTACAAACTTAGCAATCACACTTTCAAGAACTTTAGAGAAGAGGGAAAGATGATGAAAAAAATATTATTAAACCAATCAATCTGAATTAGTTAATGAAAGTATTTTCAGAACATGAAAATAGTATATTTATTAAAAAGGAATGATTAAAAAAGCCTATTTAATGGCCTTTATGCTAGCAATTTTTTTTATTATAAATAATACAGTTTATATGTCAGGCTCTCCTTTCAGAAAATATGATTTTCAACCTTTCATACCAATATCCATTTGAAATAAATCTCCATCAATAAGACAGCCAGAACATTTTCATTTCCTCACCTGTTTATCACATAATAGCACTGATAAAACACTTAGAGCATTTAACACATTTGGGCAGCTGTTGTACCAAGTTTTACGGCAAAAATTTAATTGTCGATCTTAAAAATTTTGGAATGTATTCATGGTATCACTTAGATGATTTTACTGTGGCTGATCACTGAAAAGATTGAAGAAAGTTGAAAAATAGCAGATGTTGCTAAAGAGTTCAACATTGTCCACAGAATTGTTTCACGGTTGTGTAATGTATTTAAAACAACTGGAATGTGTAGCCAGCCTCATGTGGGAGGTCATGTTATATGTACGATGCTGCAAGGTGTCAGATAAGTTGTCCTATAGGCAAAAAAGGGGAAAAACAGGGCCGCACAGCTCAGGGGTGGAATGGATTTTCTGCTGTTACAAGACACAGATTTCCCCAAAAAAATGTAGCTGGATATTTCGCAGAAGGAGTACTATGCGCTCACAGACCTGTTGTATATGTCACATTGTCCAGACAGCAATATATCACCTGTCTGCAATGGTGTCAAGAGCATCACAGCTGGATTGAACAAGACTGGGCTTTTGTGCTATTTTCAGATGAGAGAGGGTCAGTCTGGCATTGGATTGTAGACGGCAACTGATCTGGCATGCTAGTGATATCACTTATTGTCCAGAAAATATCCAGGAAATGAACTGATATCTGAGTACCATGGTATGGCTTGGCATCATGTTCACTGGCCGCATGTCCCTACATATGATTACATTTGAAACTATGACTGGCTAACAATACATCGAAGTTCAGTAGCCTCATATTCACCTCTTTCGTGGTACTTTCAGTGACAAATCTCTTTGTATGACTACAATGCACCATGCCACTGAACACTCATTGTTCAGGATTGATCAGACAGCAAAAATATTCCATGCCTTTTATGGCCAGCATAATTTCTAGATTTAAATCGCAATGAAAATTTGTCAAAAATATCTCCCAATGAACAAGAACATCCTCATCTGAGCGATGATAGATAAATGGGACCAATTGCCCCATAAAGCTGCTGGATAATGTTGTGAAAAATATGTATGATTAGTGGAAAGTTGCATTGCAACCCATGGTAGACAAATTCCGTACTTACACCTTTCTCAAAGGTTTCTGCTGCCGTTCAGATGCATAAATAGCATCAAAAAAGTATTTTTTTTTTTTTTCTGTTGGATGTTTCAAAACTTCTGTATTTTTCTTAATAATAAATGTAATTTATTCTATCGTATGTACAGTGTGACAATACAATTTTATTCTGCTTAGGCTCCAACCCTACGTTATACTACCTTGCAAATTGAGATCTGCCCTTAAGCAGTAGTATACATTAAAAAAGAAAAGAAAGATTCATTGTGAAGAAATTAGTAAATTCTAAATATCTAAAATAACTATAATTTTTCTTACCAAATCTGTGCACTTAGCATTATTTTTACAAGGATTTGGTTCACAATCATTAATATCTATTTCACAATTGGTCCCAGTGTAGCCAATCACACACTCGCAAATATATTGCCCAGCTCCATCAATGCATCTGCACAAAAATAAAGTATTATTTACTTGGGATTTAATAAATGACCTAATATTTAATAGCAAAAATTCTAAACATAAAAATTACAAAAATTTTTCATAAAGAAAACAAATATTTACGTGGCACCATTCCGACATGGGTTTGATTCACATTCATCAATATTGATTTCACAGTGTTTTCCAAGAAATCCCTTTTTGCAGTTACATAAAAACCCATTCAGCTGATCTTCACATGTTCCATTATTAAGGCAGGGACTCCCAGCACATTCATCAATTTCTTGACAATGAGGAACAGCACCTGAAAGATTAAACCTGTATGTGAGACTAAGCAGTAAATTAAGTTTACCTTAATCACAAACTCCATATCTTAACTGAGAACATCTTGAGCGGATTTTACTGTTTTTGTACTTTTTAATTACTCGATTAAACAAAATAAATTAATTTTTATGCAACTGTACTTTGCTTAAAAATATATTCTCTGACTATATGAATGCATGTGGGCAAAAATAAAGCATTATTTAATAAAAACTCAAATGTCGTTAAGCATAATATAAAATGATAAGAAATTTCATGGGGGGGGAAGAAGAATGCACAGCGACATTCTAACATGGATTCCATTCATAACTACATTTCAAATGACCATAGTAGATTTAAAGTTGTCATTTTTAAAAATAAGATAGCATGAACAATATGACTACAAAGTGTTTCTTTCTGGTCCAAACTTCTAAAACAGTTTTTAAAAAAAATTTTTTTTTTTAAAGTAAGTTAAAGCATTATTCGTATGATTTACTTCCAAGAGCAGCTTATTATAAAAACAAAAGCAGTTCGAAGCTATGATGAAAACTGTGAAAATTTCAATACACATACTTGGCAAATATATTTAAAAATCAAATTATGAATTGATTTCTAAGAAATCTTCATCTTAACAGAGCACAGAGAATAAATTAGGAGCAAATGGAAACGTTTTAAATTTGAGCTATAAAATAATAATGTCAGTTCTGTCAGACTCCTTCCTACATTTCACATACAATATTAAAAACTAAAGATGATGATGCAATGATGAAAAGCAAATAAAAGGAATTAAAAATTTATTTACATTTTCAAACACAAAAAAGCTATCAAAATCAAACTCATTAAATTTTAACATGCAGGAAAAAAAAAGACAGTTTTTATTTGAATTAAAAGCAAGGCTCTTTTATTCATTTAATCATTTATTACAAATTTCTTTTCTTTTACAATTCTCATACATGATTATAAGTATGAATAAGTACTGCTTGCCTATTTTATTCTATAATTCTGAAAAGGTTTTATTAGCTACTTTTTATTTTGGCATTGCATTTTCATAAAAACAATAAAAATAAGTTTTTTTCACTAGTCTGGTGCAGAATGTACGGTAGAAGTGGTTAAAATTCTGACTTTGTAAAAATTTGAAGCAATGTATGTTCTTCAACACAGTTTGGAACAATCAACACAGCAATCACAAAAATATAGCCTATGGAAAGCCTAACTACATCCACATAGGTTGACGTACATAATTATCTTTAATTCTCAGAAAAGCTTATATAATTATGTAAAATGTATTTATCTGTGTCAAATAATTCATTTAAATACTTTACAAAATGAAATTTAAGCAGTTTAATGTAAACAGTGGCATAGCGAGGGGGGCAAGGGGGTGTACAGTGACTATCAGTATAAAAGGATTGTTTTCTTCACATTTATTAATATTTTCTTCACAATTTGGACCTCAGTAATCTGATAAATATACACGTTAGCAAATTTCAAATATAATTTAAGTACACGTACATATTGCGACACATAAAAAAAAACACTGAAAATAAGTTTTAAAAAAAAAGCAATTCAATTCTGCATTCTTATTATTTATAAAACATGCCATAGGTGCTGCTCGCAGAGTGGTGCCAAATTGTTTCCAAACAAGATTTTTATCATATCACTGTGTATCAATGTATCAAAAAGGTATTTTGCCCCAGGTGTAAGTTATGCTTGCTACTCCATTGAATGTAAAACCATTTTTTTTTTACATAAAATATTCGATTTTAGACAAATATAATTATTTTTTCTTTTGATAAATTTAGACCTTTAATGACTGATATTAAAACTTGCTAATTTTCTTTCTGTTTAGCTATTCCCTGTAGCAAAATTACTTCAAAACAGTCACACACCCTTCAATCTGAACTCAAATGATGCCATAAAAAGTAACACAAATGAAAAAAAATTCTGAAGAATTACACTAACCTGAATATCCAGGATTACAAACACATGAATATGAATTGATACCATCCATACAATGGCTATTGGCTGGACATGCAATCCCACTGCACTCATCAATATTCTCTTCACAATTGATGCCAGCAAAACCAGTTATGCAATGGCATAGGTAGCCATTAACATTGTCAATGCATGTCCCCATGTTCTGACAAGGATTGGAATCACATTCATTGACTTCTTGATCACAGTTCTTCCCTCCAAATCCCGGTGGACAATCACAGATGTAGTCACCATAACGATCAAAACAGCGACTACCAGTATAACAAGGATTGTTTTCTTCACATTCATTAATATTTTCTTCACAATTTGGACCTCGGTAACCTGATAAGTATACAAGTTAGTAAATTTCAAATATAATTTAAGTACATGTACATAATGTGACACATAAAACAAAAAACACTGAAAATAAGTTTAAAAAAAGCAATTCAATTCTGCATTCTTATTATTTATAAAACATATATGCTATACATTTATGAAGTACATGTCTAGTAAAACAACAGATTATTTTCTAGCAATTAAGAGAAAGCGTATTACATTACAGAGTTAAAAAGAAGAACAGTAGAATCACAGAACATGAATGACATGTATGATCATTTAAACAATATGTGTCAGCTTTTTCTGAACTTAAATTTCAGTTAAATTAAAAGGAATCTGATGAAAGAACAAAATTGTTAGTTTAAACTAGCTCATGAAAACCTAAAAAATAAGGAAATTGTAAGAAATTTCAATAGAAACGATAGTTTAATTTTGCCCTAAATCATCTTTTCAATCCAAAATGAAATCAACAGGAAAATTCGGTTAGAGAACAGAATTTCCTACACCATAGGAAAATAAACTGCACCAAAATATATTTAAGATACTGTGCAACAAAAAACATGAAATGTAGGTGCAATAGTTTTGGTGTATGAGACATGTACTAACTTAGAGATTTATATTATTTTCTAGTTTGTAAGCAATTAAAGTGTAAAACTGTAGATTTACTGAATATTTATATTATTATTTCATTTCATCCTTCTAAAAAAATAAAATTATGACTAGAATTATTCTGATATTCGAAAAGGAAAGTTGTGGAAGCTTATTGCAGATCAAACAATATTTTAAAATTCTAATGTTTAAATCAAATATTTTAGACAACAAAACCAAAATGTTCATTTCAATTCAAAAGTTTATGTAAGGAGTCATGCATGACTGAAAGCAGTCTAGAAAAAGATTCTTGAAGCAAAGTATTGATTTACAAGGAATCAATGGAATATAATAAATTAAAAAATTCACATGGTTTAGAATACTTTTAAAATGTTTTAAAATTTGATTTTTGGAAAGTAACGCTAGATGGACACGCATTTATACTTCACATAAAGAAAATATGGTTGGTAATGAAAAATCCAACTATTTTTTTGGGGGGGTAGGGGTGACAGAGTAAAACTAGGTCTTACAACTGAAATAAAAAAATCAAGTGTTCAAAACTGATAATTAATAAGGAATGTTTTGAGGAAGCATAAGTTTCAAAACTGAGTTGGTATAAAAATGACTTACATAGTTAAGGTAAACCATAAAGCAAGAATGAAGTCTGCTAAGAGTTGCAAAGTGAAATAATATTTTTAACTCTCTTATTAGCACACGGTTTGACTAAAGCAGAAACTTCCCAAAACATCCATGAAAGAAGAGGTCTTTTCTTCCTTTTAATTACAAAATGCCTCTGGTACTTTATACCAGGATTTATGTACCAAATTTTAATATATTGCTTTAATTTCTTGGACCTATTTCAAGATGCATGTATTATAAGGTACCTCAAAAATACAGTGACAAACTTTTAGGGGAGATAGGGCACATCATAAGGATTGAGAATTGCGTAGCACCCCATGACCGGAAGCATTAGGGATAAGCGACAGCAGAAGTAGAAGATTGGAAAGAACATAAGAGAGTGATTAATTTAAAACATTTATTGGATATCATGAGTATAAATGACATAAGAGTTGAATACAGCTGTAAGGTTACAACAAATGCTTGAAGTTTGCACCATCAGACAACAAGCATGCTCGATACTGATGAAATACTGATTTCTGGAAATGGTCGAACACACTGGGTAGTTTCTTTGATTGTAGCAGCAGTGTAGATGAGTCTTGCCCCAAGATCCATTTCAGAATCTACACTCATGATACACAATAGCTTTGAAGGCTTCCCAAAGAAAAAGATCAAGGCTTGATACACCAGGTGAGTATGGGGGCCAGGAAACTTGTTCACAATGCCCAATCCATTGATATGTGAATGACCTGTTCAAATGCCTACAAACAGCCAGTCCACAATCAGGAGGTGCCCCATCATGCTGGAACCACATGTTGCACCTTACATTTGCTGGAACATCATCAAGTAAGCTGGAAAGAGTCTGCTCCAAAAAGATCCAATAATTTGTGGTGGTCATGCTGGATAGCAACAGATATGGCCGAATAAAGCAATCGCTGACCAAACCTACCCGTACATTTGCTGCAAAATGATGTTATGTGTGTGGTGTTGCACACTGTGTGGGTTTAAGCTCGGAAATTCACATCTCAAACACTTTGTTGCAGATATTACTGTGCTAAACACATACAGGCAAGATAATCATTGGAAAGCAGTAACTGAATCCTTTGCAAATGAAAGGCATGTAAGGACTTCGTATTTAAAACATGCTGTACAATACAATGAGGCACTCTTAAGGCAGAGGCAACAGCATGTATGCTGATACTGAGATTACTATCTAAGGCATCCAGCACAATTTTTTCATAACTATCAAGCACATCGATCATGGCCACACACACACACAGACACACCAAAAATAAATAAATAAATAAAAAAAGAAAGAGAAAGTTAGGCCTAATATATATAAGCCTTGCCACTCCGAAAATAAACCAATAATTTTTTTGAAAATAAAATAACAAAATTTAACATTTTGGTTCCACAAAGTGTTAAAAAATTTGTACAAATGAAAATGCTGAAATTCAACCAAGAGAATTTTTATACCATTGTAAAATACAACTGTGCCTTTCATATTGCATTTGGGCAATAATTAAAATTGTTTCATTCAAATACAAATTTGAATAGTTTTAAAACAAAATTTAAAGGAAGTGTTCAAAATAATAAAACACTTTCAGCTGTAACAGAACAACGAAACTAAAGCATACATGTATGCAGACTACAGCCATTATATGATTGACCTAATGCCATAAAATGGCAACTCAGACCATTAAAATTTATAAAATAATGTTCAGTAACAATTAAATAAAAGTACCAATTCTCATGACAGTATATTGAAAGAAAAGTTCAAAGAAACAAAGATATACTGACACAAAATTTTTGCTGTATTAGTTGAAAATCATGAAAAACAAATGTGGCAAACCAAGTTCACAAAACACTACACCAGATAACTAGACACGTTTTGCAGATATTCATGACAAAATATCCTTGCAAGGATATTGACTAATTTTCAATCTACACAAAAAAATTACTATTGTAAGTTAAAATATTTTTTTCACATATGGTTTTAAAAATTTTTATGTATTATTTTCCTCACTCTAAAGCAACTTCAAATCCAAGCTTTGACTAAGAGAAAGGGAACTCTAGCAAATTTATTTAATATTACACAATATTGAAGACCAGCAACATTAATTTAAAATATCTTTAAATGATTTCCAATTAAAATTTGATATATTAATAAGTGCATGCATTGTATGAATATAGTCATTAACATGCACTAGTAGGGAAAATTCTACTCATTTTCATATTAAAGAAATTAACAAAATGTACAGTTAATTAATTGAATAAATTATTATTCAATTGTACTAATTTTGTCTTTATACATATAAATTTCGCATGACAAACAATCATAATTTATTTGAAAAAATTATCAAACATGTTATTTTAACTTACCAGTACCAGCACAATCACATGAATAAGAATTTATTTCATCAGTACAAGAACCATTATTCTGGCAAGGTGAAGACTGACACTCATCAATATTTAACTCGCAGTCCACACCTGCAAAACCTAAAATGAAGAGAATATGTGATATAAGGGAAGACAGTTAAACAAAATATGATGAAGTAAGTATAATCTTGCATAAATCTATGGATATGACATAAAAATACTTTTACATTAAGAATTTTCATAAAAATATGAAATTTATAAAATCAGAACACAATATGTGTAAATGGCATTCACACACATCAATAAGATAAAAGGGGGGGGGGGAATTCAACATATTATTATAGCAGTTCTTCCTTTATATAGGCATATAATAATTTTCTTATTGTAAGTAAATAGCTGGCATGAAGTATAAACAGCATGTCAGATATTCAGTCCTTGACAAAAGAAAAATTCAGGCTTCTTCAACATATACAGAAAAAAATAGAATGTTTCCAGAGATGACATGACAGATAAGAATTAGATACACAGATAGGATGAAGAAATTAGCAATGAAGACAAATCAATGGAACTAGTGACACTACTCTTAAAAAAATGACAGTCGATTCATGCCACACAATCTATAAGCTTTGAAACTGTGTTCACACAGAAGATGGTGGAAAACTTAGTTTATTATAAAACTAGCAGAAGTACCCAATGCCAGTTAAGTTAGATTGAGAGTAATGTATCTAATAGAGAGAATGATACTGCTGTAATTCATCTCTAATAACAATAAAAAAAATAAGATTCATAGTCATACATTTTTCAGTCTGATGCAATATGGACCTGACATAAAAAATTTTGACAAAAAAATAAACTAATTCTCTCTCATTATATCAGCAACAATTACATACAGTTTTTAATGATTTTTGTCTTTCTCATCAAATGGTCATAAAAGCTTGAGTTCCATCCAATATTTCAAATATATTCAATTTTAGCTGATTAAATGTGGCAAAACCTTTACCATAATTGATCAGAAATCAATAACGGCAACAAACAGACATTCTTCTATATACATATAGATTTCGTAAAACTTAATAATTTTTTATTAACAGACTCTATGATTTGAAAGTGAGCAATAGCAACACTTTTCAAAATAAAGCATATTTATCTTCAATGCAGGAGACTTGCCACTTGGAAAAATGAGTATGAAAATTAGAGTTTTCAACAGTTTTTAATTAACACCTCGGCTGATTAAAGTCGTATGAAGATGGGAATAGTTGAAATAGCTTCCAATGAATTTTTGGAATCGGAAATAATTTATTTAACTTTTGATAATGCTATTTTTATTTCATTGTAAAACATCAAAATTTTTATTAATAAACTATATGATTTGAAAGCGAGCAGTGGCAACACTTATCGAAATAAAGCAGATTTTTATCTCCAGCATGCGAGACTGTTTCCATTAGGAAAAATGAGAGCGAAAATTAGAGTTTTCAGAGTTTCTAATTAATATCTCTGATTTTAGCTATTTGCTTTTGGAAAAAAGTGGACGTCGACCTTTCTCAGGACCAAAAACGAATTGTAGAATGTTCGGTGATGATAGCTAGAGCAGTGACCGAGTTAATTGCAAACAAACAAACAGACAGACAAACACACAGACATTCTTCTTTATATGCATAGATGAGTGCCTCAATCATTGACAACTGACATGAAAGAGAAAAGTGCAGTCATTTATCCTAATCTACTGGAAGCTTTTGGAGACAGTGAAGATGTGTATCTTCCAATTTTGTCATGTAAGCTAAAAAATGGGGGTACCTTTATAATCCAAAGATGAAGAATCAATCTAAGGAATGGTATTACTCTTACTTTGCAAGGCCCAAAAATATTTAAAAGGTCACTAAAAGAGTTCATGATGGCTACTTTTAGGATGAGGAGGAACATCATTCTCAGTATTTTTGGAATATGACCATACTGCTGCATAGTGACCAGAAAGAAGTACATTCAAACATTTAAAAAGCTTTGAGAATTTATGTGGAAAAAGACACCAACCAACAGCTGAACATTATCCACATTTACCATGATAACGCACAATCTAGTTTCATCAACAATTTACATGATTAGCAAACTGTGCTGGATAGTAGATTCTGATCCATTATACAGATCTGATTTTACATCTTCAAATTTTTACTTATTCAGGGTCCAACAATCTACAGGGACACCAATTTGTTGACATAAATAAAGTGACTACGAAGAAATGTAGGAAACAATGCACATTCCATTCTTCAAAAAGGATTTGAAACACGATCATTGATTTTTTCTAACTTCAACTGCAAAAATATTGGGTTATTCAAAATGGTTTCATCCAAATTAATTTGAATTATGATATGTAGATAATTCTTCTTCCAGTTCTATTAAAAAAATATATCTCTAAGAATAGTTTCAAAATGATTCAACAACATAAATTTTTTGCATTTAAAATAAATACTATCCAAGACTGTTTCTACATTTTAACTGTGAAGTAATATTCTTTATCATCATTTCAGGTGTACTTCCTTTGATCATGCTATTAAAATGCAAAATAAAATATGAACAGACTCCCAGATGAAAACGACATAACTCGAATGGAATTCAAAGAGTTTTAGCTTATAAAATTTGAAAGTCATAAATATTATATGCACAGTTATGTTTATTTCAAAAGGAGTTCCACCACCATATTACTTACTAAGCAAAATATAAGTTACACAGATATATGAAATGTCTTGTATAATGCAAATGTGATAACTGTCAGTTCCATATTATATGCCTTATATAATATTTATATAATATGGCAATGCATTATCTTCTCCAAAGTATCGCTTGATGAAGAACTAAATTATTTAAAAGCAATAGCTATTGACAGGGGCTTTTCACCCAACATTATTAATCAAGCAGTTAAAAAATTCTCATTTCAACACACTAAAAGGCACACTCTTGTTTTAGGAGATTATAAAAATTCTGTTGTCATTCCCTTCTTTCCATCAATTAGCTATAAAGTTGCACATATTTTGCAGAAATTTAACTTTCAGGTTGTTTATTCTCCCATCAATAAAATTCCGAGTTCCATACTCAAGGACCCCATTCTGGATACGAATTCCTGGGGTATTTATAGGATTCCTTGCCAGTGTGGTTTAATTTACACTGGCCAAACTAAGAGAGCTTTAAGGAACTCTTAGTTTTTCGCATCAAGGAACATGAGGCATATGTTAGAAAAAAGGAAACACAGAAGTCTTCTGTTGCTCAACATTATTGGTCCGAAAATCACACTTTCAATTTTACTGCTGCCAAAATTATTCAAAAAACATCTTCCATTGGAGAACTCGATTTTCTAGAGGCATTTAACATTCAAAAAAATCTTTGTTCTATTTAACGATGCTGATTCCAATCCATCTTTGCCTTTGGCCTTTAAAGAAATTATGTTTTAGTTCTGGTTTCACCAACAGATGGCGCCACTTGCTTATTCTTGTCCAGGCTTTCTTATCTTATCTAATCATTATTTCCTATCTTGTTCATTTGTGATTTTGCAGCTGAGGATGGTGGTTCGGTAAAACCATCGAAACTAGTCCTGTGAAAATTTTGAAAACATAATGCTGATTTTTGTTGTTTGACTTCTGAATTAGTATGAGTATATCATATTATTACAAAAGAACTTTAAAACAAATACCTTGAGGACAAGTGCAGACATAATTATCTTGGTACTGATTGATGTTGCATGTTCCACCATTACGGCAAGGCATAATGTCACAAAATGCATTGTCAATCATAGTTTCACAATGTGTGCCAGTAAACTTTGGTGGGCAAGCACAAGTAGTAAAATTACCAGCTTTATCTTCTTGGCATACACCTCCATTTTGGCAGCGATTGTATTCGGGTCTATTGCATAATGGACCTAAAAAGAAGTTTATATGATCAGAAATAAATTATTAAACAATACAGTAAGACCCCGCTTAATGGGGGGGATACGTTCCATCAAAGTAGAGCATAATGCGAAACAGTGCTAAACGAGGCTATCTTTACATGTAAATATTGGGGTTAGGGGAAGATGGCTAGGAAATTGGTTAGGTATTAAATTTAAAAAGTATGTTTTTTTAATAAAAATAAAACCAAACATTTATTTCTTAAAGCCCAAATTAATACCACATTATTATTTCTTGCAAAAATAAAAACAAAATATAAATAACAAAACGAAGATTCTTAAAAAAAGTAATAAAATTCTAAGCCAGTCATATTTAGTTAGCCTTCCGCGTTTTCAGTGTTCTGCCTTTTTGTGACAAAAGCATCTAATGTTGTTTGCCTTTTTCTTTTGCATTGTTCTCTTAAAAGTTCTTCATAAATGGATAGAGCATCTCTAACACCACGCCTTACTTTTGAGCTCCTGTCAAAATTCGGATCATTTTCAATGAATTGATCCATTATTTCAGTTATGGTAGACAAACTCCTTTTTACAAACGCCATCGAAAGTTCTTTTTGCTCTTCTTCTGAATCACTGCTGTCAACATTTTTGTTTTCTTCTTGTTCAGTTAATTCCTTGAGCTCATCATTAGAAAGACTAGCCGCTGCTTCTTGAATTATTTCTTCGATATCTTCCACATTTACCCCTTCAAAATATGTCTGTACAATACCACACCAAACAAGAAATACAAGTACACTCTTTCGGATATGTATTTGAAACCTATCGCTGCATAATATTTCGGGGAATCCCCGTATGCTGCGAGCGATTTCGTGGAATCCTTGGGTTGAAATAAAAGAGCGCTAAACGAAACAGCGTTAAGCGGGGTCTTACCGTACATGTATCCTACAGATATAAATATATTACATTAAAAAATGAAGAACATAGACAAACAACATTTTAAATAATATTTCTTATTTCAGTCATCTTTGTTTTGGCGCGACACTATATTCATTTTATCTCAAACAGAATGTAATAAAACATTAACAATTCAACTCTGATTTCTTTATTACACTACCGTGCAAGTTAATTATTTTATCACTTGAAGTAACACTACTTCCACAAGATGTAACAGAAAGATGCAGCCAGAAGAAAAGATATTATTAATAAGTTCCTATTATTTCTTCAACACCAGAAAGCTGCAATTGCTCTCATAAATTATGATTTAAAATATAAATCAATGAAGTACCAGAACTTATTCCAGCAGTAGCTAGAGAAATTTCCATTTTCCAAAGAGATGAAGCAGGGTACATACACACATCAGCAAAACCAGCTTAGTGCAGTTTGACAGGTTTTTTTACAGAAGAAAAGAATAATATCTGCTAATCATATACTATATTTAAGCTTATTTTATGCATGCATATTTTGCATTTTAATTCATTTTTTTAATGCTCAAATCAATTTTAATTTATCCTGAAAATTGGAAATTTCATCAGGATCACTTTAAGAATATATGCACAGCAATTATTCTCTTCTTAAGCAGCAAAATATTGTACTCCAGCATGAATTTTACTACAATTTCTTACTGCCACTGCAGACAAATCCCACAAATGCATACTTTAAAAAACTATTTTAAATAAATCACAAAATATTATGATCTCTTTAGAAAAACCACTGAAACTTAGAATACAACAGACTAATGCATATGAATGCAGTGATGCTTTTTATTTAAATGGAAGGGTTGTTAGATGCATGGTTGCCACAGTTAGGCCCATTTTGAAAATGTGGTCATTACTATAAGGATAGTTACATTAATATATAAGTACTTTGAAGTGAAGTCTGGAGAAAGTTTGCTGAAATTAAACACTCCAAAAAGATAATAAAACTCGAGAAAGAATTCTGAGAAACTGTGTTAGTCAAAATATGATACATTTTAAAAGCTTAAAAACACCTCATATCTCACAGAATTCTCATACACAATTAAGTCCTTTTTTATGTTGAAAAGGAATTCCTTTAAAACACACTGATTTGGCAATTCTATTAATAAGCAAAAAATTAAAAAAATTATTTTTGCTCTACTATTTTTATTACTTTCTATACAGAATTCCATTAAAATACTACTAAAGTTGTGCATAAAATATACATTTTTTTTTCAGAAGAAAATCTTTTCATTAAAAAAAATGTTAAATAAAAAATTTTTTTACAAGAATTACCTAAATCTATATCACAGTTTTGTCCCGTATATCTTGCAGTACAAACACATTCATAGCTATCTGGCAGAGAGACGCATTTACTGTACTTATGGCATGGCTGACTAAAACAATGATCCACTTGATAACCATCTATGAATAAAGAAATAAAAGACAATGGCTAATAATAAGAGAATTAGAAATTTGATACAATTATACATTTAAAAAATAATGCAAACTTTTTTTAATTTTTTTATTTATTTATTTATTTATTTATTTTTTTTTTTAAGTTAACATGTAAATATATTATGCTAAGAATTTTTTTAGGGGAGAGGAGAGACTGAAATTCGAAACTGAAATCCTCTGATGTATGTTTATACAATATAGTACCAAAATGGATTTTACATTTCACTTTACTTCACATATGACAATCAGGTTCAAAGAGGTTAGGATAGCAAGATTTTTTTTTTTTTTTTTTTTTTTTTTAATAAGGTGACATATTATTTTACTTACAACACACCTCTTACAAGTTAAGCTGATTAATGCTAAACAAAGTATGAAAATTTCACAAAATTAAAAGACCAAAAAAGTCAGAAGTATGATTCAAGTTAATAATATAACCTTCTAAATATAGTATATATTTTGATCTGGTAGTTTAAATCAGGTTTACATTGCCCTGTGGCACAAGCATAGGAAACTACTAAAAATTTCTTTGTTTTTAATGTTGCATTTATCGGTTTGTTTTTAGTTAACTCAAAATAAAATATAAATTCCGCTTTGTATTTTCAAAATTCTACTAGATTTCTTTCGTGGCTGCAACAAATCTATCTTTTCCAATGCCATTCTTCAATTATATAATATAAATTGATGAATATTTCAGTTACTAAAACAATTCCATTAAAAAATAATACATTTTACCAAAAATAAAGTAATAATTTTAAATAAATATGTTTGCATCAATCACTATCGGTATTTTAAGTAATACTTAAAAGCAGGGATGACCATGATGTGCCCATGACATGATTCTGTTTTCCTCCTTCTTCGATAATGAAGTTATTTTTGGGAGGAATGTCCTTTTCCTCGATTGCACCCTTGATTTCAAAAAGGATTGCCTGCTTTAAAGTGTATGCTGTATTATTAATGGTCCAGAGGAAAAAAACAGTGTTCCCTGACTTTAAAAAGATTGAGAAACAAGGCCCTAAGCATCTGCTTCTGGTAATAATAGTAGCTGTTACATGGCTGAGCATGAGTTAAACAGACTTTCAATGGAACAGTAAAAGCCTGATTATCCAGCATTTAACCGACTGGGAAGCTCAAGTACCCAGACTAGTTTAGAATTTAGCAAATCCCATCCCCTCCCCTCCTAAAAAATGAAACGTTTGTAATGCCATAATAAAAATCGTTATACTATTAAAACACACATATTGCCACCAACAGCATGGACACGTGCATATGGGCAAGATCGTGCGGCACACAATAGCACCAAGACCTGTATGATTCCACGAAAATTCATTAAATTATAAGTCATAGTCTCTGAGAAATCCATGAATTTATGCATGTAAACATAATTTTGGACGTGAGTGTATATTTAAGCTTATTTTATGCATGGTGCCTATGCTCACCAAGTGGTGGTGAAAATTGTACTGATATTACTCTAGGGACTCTAGTAGTAGGTACATTGTTTGCTGTTTGGCCAAATGTTTTCATGTTTAAACTTGTAAAATTTTAGGTTTATTTATATGCTTTCATGGTCAGTGCAGGTTTATTAATTTTTCGTTGCTGTCATGAGTATATCAGCTGTATGGGCATACCAATATATGTATTCATAAGTCCTGATTTGCTAATATAGTGATTGTGAAAAATAATTAAAAATAAGGTGAGTTGAATTTAAGCAAATTCAGAATTAAATAATAATTATAATTACTCTTTATTCAACTTTAAAAATACTTACATAGTTTTAACTATACATTCAGTTTACCTAATGTCAATAAATACTTAATGGAATTTGGCATAACAGTAATTATAAAACTTAAAATTTTGAGTTTTCTTTAATATTTTTTTTATATAAAACAAATAAAACTTAAGATTTTTCTAACTTTTAGTGGTTTTACTCAGATGGCCTGAGAAGTAATAAGAAAACTGCCTGGTTATCAAAACTTAGTTAAAAAGTGAAAACGGGAGGATGACTTGAGAAGAGCAATTTAAAAGTTACCAACTTTTTCGGAAGCTCACACATTTTCAAGACAGTAAAAATGGTTTTCCATTTCCATCAACATCAGAGTTGCTATTTGAATTAGGAAAGATCCGATAGATTCCGGTTCTGATACGTTTCAATGGTTAACATCATTTTGAACGAGCAAGATGAATCAACCAAAATATGTGTATTTGCCCCTTTCTAACGATCCAGGTCTTTGGCTGTGTATATTATTCCCAACCAAGGTGCAAGAACTAGTTGAAAAATGTCATATGCATTATCAAAATAAAAATATGTATCTTAAAGACAAAAGTGGACATGAGTTTTTTTTAATATATATTTCACTTAAATTTTGTCAAATGGTGAAAAGTTTCAGAGATATTGGTTACTATATTAAGAAAATGTAGTTTTCTATTTCTGCTGTAAAATATTCAACGGCATAAATAACCCATTGACCTGTAGAAACACTAAATTAAGTAACCAAGACGGTTTCAAAGACTGGCATTACTTAAGAGTATTTGATATTCATGAAAAAGTAAATTTCATTTTCAAAATTTACATTTCTGGTCATATATATTAAAAAGATAAAAAACTAATCGAACCACAGATTCCAAAATGCAAAAATTTATTAAAAAGTGAAATTAACACAGGTGCAGTGTCACTGAAAAAATAACTTATACAATTCAAGTTTTGGGTGAACAAAACTTGCTTTTTCATGGCCCTAGTAACAAATTATTTAAAAGAAATAATGACAATTTTTTTTTTTTTTTTTTTTTTTTAATTTACAGACATGACAGCCAAAATTTGATCCAGTCATGTCTATATACATTAACAGATAAAAGTATATATATATATATATATATGATGCCACTTTATCTTGGACAAAAAATTCAAAAACCAACAATTAAATTAATGGGTGATAATATAAGAACTAATACTTTAAATGAAGTTAAAAAAGCAAAGCATTTTGCTATAAACTTGAATGTACTTCTGATGTGAGCCATCAGGAGCAAATTTCTGTTTGCATAAGATACATTAATTAAAAAAACAGAATTTAGTGTTGAAGAACATTTCTTAACACTCCATCCTGTAACTGACACAACAGGTAAACAACCTTTTTACTGAAAACTTTAGAAAATTATGGTTATATATTATTATTATATTACGTATATATTTTTTTCTTAACTGTTGAAGGGCTATTTAATTTTTGTTCCACCTCAACCAATCAGTGGTCTGTTTTGAAAAGTAACATTTCAGATATCAGATGGTCTAGCACAGCAGTTCTCAACATTTTGACTAACACGTACCATTTAAACAAAAATTGAAAAACTTTAGTACCCCCATTACATTTTACAATGATTATTTTTAAATTTCTCGATAAAAATATTTAAAACATTTTTGCCATTTGCACAAACTATTGGCTATTTGTATTAAATAGATAAAAAATTACATTAAAAATTGGTTACCATTTTAAGTATCAAAATTTAAGTTATAAAATTTTAAATTTAGGCCTGTTTAAGAGAGGTGAGCCTTAAGAAGATAGACCTGTTTAAGAGAGTTTTCTTTATGTCTGGTATTATTTCAGTTACTTTTAACTGTAAATCAGGATCCACTTTTAATTTTGTTCTGTATTTATTTTTCAAATATAACATGGAAAAAATCCTTGTTTACACAAATAGTTGTGAACAAAGACAATAAAAATTTAATAGCTGTACTTGAAATGCCTTTAAATTTTTTTTTTTTTTGCTTCAGTCAAAAGTTAACAAGCATGTTATTTCTGAAATCTTCAGTTAGATTTTGATCACAGGAAATTTCTACAAATTGTCCTTCATGAGATAAAATTTCAGGTACATTTGAACAAAATAGATTTCTAATCCAATTTTCTTTTTCACAATCCTCAGGAATATGCACTGAAATTATTTATCAATAAAAAAACAATGATTTTTAATATCGGACACAAATTCTTTTATTTTCAAATTATTTTCGGTTGATAAACTTTCTAAAAGTGGTAAAAAGCTTAAAATATTATTATCAAATTCTTTGATTAAATAGCTAGAGTTTTTGTTTTTTTCCTATCATTGCATTTATTTTATCTCTAATGGTAAATAAATTAACACTTTCCTTGTAATCCTAAATTTAATTCATTTAACTTTCCAAAAATATCATACAAATATGCTAAACATGCCAGCCATAATTCCCTAAATAAACAATTTTGCAATTCAAATTTTGAATCACAGAAGAAAATTTGAATTTCTAATCGAAAATTAAAAAGATGATTTAAATCTTTAAGAAAAATGCCTCTGAATAACCACATTACTGCAGAATGTAACAAAAGCATTTCATATTCACAGCCCATCTCTTGGCATCGTAAATATTCTTGAATTTAAAGCTCGGATTTTAATAAAATTAACAATTTTCACAGCTTGATTCAAAATGATTTTCAGGTTTTCGGGAGTTGTTTTGGCTACTAAAGCTGAAAGGAGCAGTGAGTAAATTTAGTTTCAGGTGTGACTTTCTTAATTTGAGAAATAACACCTGAATGTTTTCCTGTTTCCAGAGCTCAATCACTGCATACGGCAATGCACTTATTCCAAGGAAAATCATTCTCAGACATAAAATTGTCTATTACTTTGAAAATTTCATTTCAAGTTGCTCTATCATGAAGAGATTCTCAAATAACTTTCAACAATTCATTTACCTTCTTCGAAATGTATGTAAACTAATAATTGAACAAAGTTCGTTATATCAGTACTTTCATCCAACTGTAATCCAAAATACTCAGTGCTTTTATTTTTTTGAATAAGTGTCTCTTTTATGGAATTTGCCACTTGCGAATTTGTTTACTTACTGTATCATTTAATAATGGAATATTAAGTTCAGTAGCCATTTTCTTTTTTTTTTTTGTTGAGTAATGTTAAAACGACATCATTAGCTGCTGGTAATATAAGCTTTCCTCCAATAGTGTGAGCCTATCTAGTCTTGGGAACTTTTAGGCTTACTAGGTAATGAGCTTCCAAAGCTTTTTTACTTGAAGTAACAAAATCGTTCATTACTTGTTTACTATTTTTGAACTCCAATAATTTTTTCTTAAAATGCTCTTCAGATTTATCCTTTAAATTGGCATGTTTAGATTCAAGATACCTTTTAAGAAACGATGGTTTAATACTCTAATTGGATAACAGTTCATCGCAGACAACATACTGAGGTTGAAGGTCCATTTCATCTCAAAGTAAACCCAAATGATAAATAACTATTATTATATTTTCTATAAACATATTTTCTTTTGTTATCAATATTCTTAGTGCTAGTAGATTGTTCTTGATCTGTCACCTATGAATAATCACTTTTGGGCTTAGTCAATCACAGCCATTTTTCCATTTTGAAAATCTAGGTTATATTATTTTTTCACAAATATTTAAATGCACAATATATTACAAGTTCTTCAAAAACAAATGACGATATTCTCAAATTGCGAATAAAAGTAGAGAATACCAACAAGAAGACAAAACACCAGCTATAAGAGACAGCAAATCAACAAAAAAATTATTCTAATTGAAAATAGAGCAATATAAGCCTGGAATCGGTAGCGACATAAAGTGTAGACATACTAACAAATCGATCAACTCTAAAAGAATTAATGAAATACTATAACCTTCTATACTATTCTGAACAAAACCAATTTTCGTAAAGAAGATTTAACTAATAAAAATGAAACAAAAAGGATGTAGATGGAACAGAACTCTTATAGGAATTACAATTTCTGAGAAATGCGACATCTGTAGTAGAAACGCTCAATTACATTACAAAAAATAGCTTAAGCCACTCATTTTCAAACATTACGATTGCATTACATGTATTACACTTCTGCTAAAAACATAAGCAACAAAGGCAAACACGGAATAAAGCAAAAAATATTTAATGAATATGCATTAAAGTTGCCCAAGAGGTTCGTGAGGTATTACTAGACCACAGAGCAAACAATAAAGACACACAAACACGTTTTACAACTATCCCATGGATGAGCATATGGGTTGGAAGAACGTGCAAGGGTAACAACATGCTAATAACAGGCATGATACTCTCTAATTGAAATGCATGCTTGACAGAGGCGAGGCTAGCTGGCAATACTGTGATTGATCGCTTGTTGTGGCAGTAACACCCATTCCTGTACTAATGCATGTCACAGCCCGTGGAGGGTCCTTGGCGGCACATTACGACCTGCTATCCATCATCCCAACATGTCCCACACCTGCTCTATGGTATCTAGGCCCAGTGATCCAGTAGGCTACAGGAGAAGTGGAGTGGTTTCACTCTACAGATAACTCAGCACCACTCGAACTTTACGCAGGCAGGCATCATCACTCATAAATATTGTGACGGTAACCATAGCAGCAATAAAAGGACACACGAGGGGTTCTAGAATTTTCTGCGATATTGGAATCGCGTAGAAGTTGGTGCGGCCAGTCATTGCTATCCGAATCCATACACGTAAATCTCCTGTGTAATGGTCTTTTTTGATAATGTTTGGCATCCGATAAGTGTCCCTGGTTCTCGCCATATCACTGTTCTTCGAGAATCTTTCTGGATGTTAAATTAAGACTCCTCCATAGAAAGCACATGGCCTCACTGCTCTGTTGTCTAACTGCTGTGTTTACGTGCCCAATTCAGCCATGCTCTGACATGCAATGGGGACAAAGGAACACAAACCGCAGGTCATTGAGCATAGAATCAACCTTCATGCAGTCAACTCAACACAGTTTGGTGGGATATGGGCCATCCTGCAGCAGCAGAGAGATGCGACGCCAGCTGTCATGCTAATAGTGGAGAGTCTAGCACATAGCAACATGAAGCAATCGTCTACCATTGTGGTAATATTCCAGCATCCAGACCCACGTCTTCTACAGGTGTTTTGATAACAATTCCACACCCTATAGATGACAGTACGATGCACATTCAGCTCTCTTGTAATAGCTGATTATCTTGCAACAGCTTGCAACTTCCTGAAAGCCCTCCAACGCATTTCATCGTGCAAATGGTGTCTTAGGCTCATGCTTTCTGTTTTGGATATTTTGGATGACATGAAACTATCGTTGTTTGCGAACTGACAGATAGGCATGGCATACCCCTTTTTAAGGCATTGTGGTGTGACTGCAGGACTGCATTTTATGCTAATTTTGGTTGCCTATTTGCATCAGTTGATGCAACCTCCACCTCATAAGTAAACTGTATGTTTAATTCTTGCTTCAAAAGATATGAACATTCATATCTTTTCTTTTAGCATTTGTTGGTTATTTTTTTAGCACAAGCATATTAACTATACCAATTTGTGTAGCTACAGCAGAGAGATTATTTCTTAAATTAAAGTCAATTAAGGATTACTTACAATTTAGAATGATGCAGGAATAGTTAGAAAATCTTGCTAACATTTCTATAGAGTCTGAACTTTTAAAGTAGCTACATACTGAAAATCTTATTAATGAATTTGAAAAATGTAAAGCTTGAAAAGTTTAAACTTGACAATATTTCCTCAATGGAAACGCAACCTTTTAATATTTAATGCAAAAAAAAGTAATTAATCAAAGCAACATTATGCAAAATATGATTTCTGTTTTGTCAGTTAAAAATTTGCAAATGCTAAATTTTCAAAGAAGGAATAGAGGTTTGGATCCTTAAATTATGACTGTGATTATATTTTCTACAAACCTAAGTATCATGTACTCAAAAACTGGATGTCTTCTCTCCCCCCTTCTGAAGTTTGGATTTTTTGACTGCATAGGATTTACGTCTTGCTTGCTCTCAGTTCTCATTTAGGGCTTTGTAACTAAAGAAAAAGCTGTTGAGCTTTACACGAAATCCTTGCAAATCGATGGAAACTGCTCCAAAACTGAAACATTTTCTCCGATTAACATCTATGCTTAGAAATAACTTCAGATTAAAAAAAAATTACTTTTTTATATACTATTAGATTTTTGTTTAGTTACCGTATTTTTTTACATAATTTGGTGAGGTGGCTGAAGTGGCGAGTGTGAAATCGGGCACCTCCTTGGCTATGTACCTGGACAATATGTGGCACTGCTTATTGTTGTCATGATAATGATGAGCAAGAGTAATTAATCTCATTTTTGGCCCTTTGGACTCATTGATTTCAAATTCTCATAACAATCATCAAATCTCGACCAATGCAGGCAGCACTTATGTGGTTTGCAAATCCACAGACCTAGTAGACTATGATCTTAAACAATCAAATTCTGAGAATAGATGACCTGAGTTCTGTCTTTTTACATGAAGATAGAACTCTAATGCAAAAAAGAATGCATAAACATGATTTTAAATGGAAAATCAGCATTTCAATCTGTTCTTTTAGACTGATTTGAGATGTCATTATTCTGGTCTGTAATGTGCACATGCTGGAAATGTTATATTCACATCAAAGCATATTCTATCTTTTATGCAAATTTCATATTTGTTACAATCTTCCTTCATAGCACAGCAATATTAATGGGCAGCAATGTACGTGTATTTATTTATCTATTTTTCCCAATGGTGGGCACTTGCCTATAATGGCACTGGCCACTCCTAAGGTTGATTAATGAATGTTAAATTTGAAGTTGATTAATGAGTTCTGAATACATGTTTCATTTCTCTGAATCATTTGAGACTCAAAACCATTTTTTATTATCAAACCTTCACTTCTAACCTAAAACAACATTCTAATATTTCTCAAATGTTCAGATCTCTTCCCTTCATGTATTCATATTCAACTAAGACCAAAATATACAAATGTTAAAAAACATTAAAAATTAAAGCATAAAAAATTTTATAAAGACCTTAAAAGGCAAAACAGATCAATTACATAAACTAAATTAAATCAAGAAGTAAAATTCTATATCAAGAATTAAAGGATAAATTTTTTCTTCAAAACTGAAAAATAAATTGTTCAGTCAAATTATATAAATAGTAGCTCAATTGTTCGAAAATTAAGCCTTTTGTGAATTTTAAATTTGCGCCAAAAGATACTCATAAAAATAAGCTGCTGGAGTGAGCTGAGTTAAAATGTAAAAAAAAAAAAAAAAAAAAAAAAAAAAAAAAAAAAAAAAACTTTTTATTAAAAATGAAAACTAAGAAAATTATAAAACAAAAGAATAACGTATCTTTTCTTAATCTTCCATATCAGCAGAATGCTTTGAAAGACTAAGAATGGATGCCTATATGGATGCATGACTTTAGAACTACTCTGCTTACTGGCTTTTCAAAAAAGTGGGGGGGGGGCGGAAACGGAAAAGAGCCTTACATTAAAACTAATGATTGTCAAAAAGCAAATAACTAAAAACAATTAAATAGCTTGCGCTCTCTGGGAGTGATTCAGTTTGGTGGCGAAACTGGAATGGGTGGGGTGTGTGTGTGTGTTAACAAGGCAGCAGGTAACAGGGATAATAGCGTTGTTATCTACTACTATGCTTTTTAAGTGAATCATCCAAGAGAGCGATGCATTTCTACAAACTTAGTTACAAAACTGGTAGAAGGTTTCAGGAAGAAGAAATAAGGTGTTAATAAGGTGTTAATAAAGTCTAAATTCTCCAAGTAATCCAGCTATAAAAACATAAATTCAAATAGGCCCTCTTGTTTAGTAATATAGGATAGAATGCAAGTAATTCCATAAAGAACATAATTACTAGTACTTTGATAAAATCCTTGCCAAATTTCAAAGAGAAAAAAAAAAAAAAAAAGATTTTAAATTACATATTGACATTAAATTACTCGTTGACTTCATCCATAAGTTACTTTCTTTTCAGAGTAAAATATATCATTTCACTGTAAACAAGTAATCTAAAAGATAAAGTTAATGCCAGCTTTTTTTAAGGTGTGAGCTTTGGAATTTAATTATCTAGGAGTATTTTAATAAGGTTTTGTATTTCTTATTGAAGATAATCTCTTTCATTGCAAACTTTCTTGATTCTAAGAATACGAGTATTAATAATATTAATTACGTAGCGTATTCGGAAACTAAGTACCGTTTCATTCTAGAGCCGCCGCAGCGCTGTGGTAGGCGTCCCGCGCATGCGCACTAATCTTTCTTGTTCACTGACTTTCAAGCGTCGCCATTTTGGTTGCTCTATGTTGTGTTTTCAGTTTGGTGTGCACATTCAAAATGTTTAAGACAATTAGTTCTCCTGCTGACTGTGAGATTCGTGCAGTGATTAAATTTTTGAACGCGAGGAATGTAAAACCGGCCGAAATTTATCGTCAAGTGACAGAAGTTTACGGTGAATACGCGATAAGTGATGGAATGGTGAGAAAGTGGGTAAGAATGTTTAATGCAGGTCGAACAAATGTCCACGCCGAGGCTCGGAGTGGTCGGCCTTCTGTTGTCACCGATGATTTGGTAAGGAAAGTTGATGAAGCAATTCATGAGAACAGACGCTTCACAATGACAACTCTTTCAGAGGCATTTCCACAAATTTCACATACTGTTTTGTTCGAAATTGTGTCCGACCGCTTGAATTATCGCAAATTGTGTTCCCGATGGGTTACAAAATTGCTCACTGATGTTCACAAAACAAAGCGACTTGGTAGTGCCCTGACATTTCTCACGCGGTACAGTGATGAGGGAGAAAACTTTTTAAAACAAATTGTGACAGGCGATGAAACTTGGATGTGTCATTTCACACCAGAATCCAAACAACAATCGATGGAGTGGATACACACTCATTCTCCGAAAAAACAAAAGTTCAAAGTGGCAATGTCATCACAAAAAATCATGTGCACTGTCTTCTGGGATAGGAAAGGCGTTTTGCTTGATGCTAAAGCAAAGTTTATAAAAATTAAACATTTTAGCAATAGTAGCAATAAAAGCTCCCTGAGATAATATGTTGTGCAGACATTGAAGACAATAAAAAGGTTTCAAACTACCAATTTATTAACAATATAATAAAGAATAAAAACACAGAAAATAAATTTAAACAATATCAGAGTCTTAGGAAAAATATAATATAACCATCATTCATCAAATGATATTTTTACCTGATCTCCAAAAATACTGGCATTCAATACAAACAAAATGTCCTAAACAGTAATTATGCGGCCTCAAATGAAATTGGCTACACATTCAATAAGTCCATGATCAATGGTCAAGAAAACACCTGAAATTTAAATCAAGTTCTTGAAAGCACTTAAAACCGGCCTAATTCCGTCTATATTAGTTGAACACGAGGAATCGCCGCTAACGTATTTTAAATGCCACCTTCATGAATAACATGGATGCCGCCCACGGCAGTCACTCACATAGTAGCCTCTGGAACCAAGGAACTTATTCCAGAACAATCATCTTGTGGACAGGAACCAAGGAACTTATTCTGGAACAACCATCTTGTATACATGAACCAAGGAACTTATTCGAAGGGGCTGGAAACCGCACACCCAAGTGCCAGGAAAGCAGGAACCAGAGCGACTAGCAGAAGTAGGCATGGCGTCATCTCACGGCAACCAATCAGCTATCGGCACGAATCGGCTTTCCAGACGACGTAACATCACGTTTCGTTTTTGCATCTCAATTAGGTTGAAACAGTCCGTTCTCAACGCAAACAGTGGAAGTAAGAAAAAGAAGTAGAAGTAACTAATATATCACATTAAAATAAGAACTAAGCCTAATAAACATTTCAAGGAGGAGAGATGATGCAGTAAAAGGTTTACAATAAGTTATATGTTCCAACATTGCTTACTGAATTTCTTCCCGAAAGTGAAACCATTAATGCGGCACGATATTGTGAAACTTTAACAAAACTAAGGCGTGCCATTCAAAGCAAACGAAGAGGAATGCTCAGTAAAGGAATTGTGTTGCTCCATGACAATGCCCATACTGCTGCTGTCACTCAATCGTTAATTCGACAGTTTCATTGGGAGCAGTTCGATCACCCGCCGTACAGCCCAGACTTGGCGCCGTCCGACTATCACTTGTTCCTTCACATGAAGCGCGAGCTTGGTGGCAAGCACTTTGGATCTGACGAATGGATCTGAAAAATGTTGTGGAGTCGTGGTTATCGAAACTGGCGGGAAGTTTCTTTGACGATGGTACACAAAAACTGGTCACCCGCTATGACAAGTGTTTGATCATTGGCGGAAACTATGTTGAAAAATAGTTTAAGACATGTATTTTCATGTAAAAATAAAATTGGATTCGAAAAAATTGTTTTACTTTTTTTTTTTTTTTTTTTTTCAAAACGGTACTTAGTTTCCGAATACGCCTCGTATAACTTTTTGGAGACGTTGGAATTCTATTTGATGAGTTTAATGGTGCGAAAATTGAAATCTCTTCTTTTATCTTAGATTTTATTACCTTTGTAGTTTAAAATTTCTAATTCAACGTAAACAATTTCTTGTTGTTGTGGGCTAGTTTTGTTTAGACTTGCAGGATAAATATTTGCTTCTTCTATATTGTTAAAGTTATCGACTGCAATAATGTCTTCCACATATCTGAAAATGTAGGAAAATAATTACGTTTACATTAGTAAGTGATCATTGCAATTTATATTATAGTGAGAAGAGAACTAAGTTGCAAAGTGCGGATGAAGTGCTAAAGCCCATTGGTAAACCTCGCACTTGCTTGAAAACTTATTTATTAAATTTCATGTAGTTGTTAAACGATACTCTTGCTGTAAAGTGAAGTGCTGTAAAGATTTTCGAAATCGTAGCAATTAATATTCTTTAATATCTAGAGTTTGGAGTGCTTCCATAATAGACTCCCTGTTATTAATATTCCAATTGAATTTATGATCTTGAAACTTAATATCATTGATTAAGAACTTGTTTCAGCTTTTTGGCAAAAAGAAAGTCAATTCCTTTCTGAGTTCAGTTTTTATTCTTATATGTTAGTAAATTGTGCATTTTTTGCTTTAAGAGATTGTGAATTATCTTGACTTTATATTCCAGTTACGGTTTTTATGCCTTTAATTAATCTGCATGCAATAGTTGTAGAATTACCAACAATTTAAAAGTTTAATTGGCGCTAGCCTAACGAGGCCACCATTTGTTTATATTTGAAATGTTTCCTACAGCAGGTAATTAAGTCAGTTGATTCACCAACTTCAGTGCCTTTTTGCCCAGAGGGATCAAAAGTTTCAATTTTGTGTGCCAAAAACTTCCTGCCTAATGACTAAATTGCTTGTTTTTGTGTAAAAAACTTTAAAAAAAATTATACAATTAAAATTAAAGTGTTTTAAACTGATTTGGCATTTTAAATTCTGTATTTTACAATTTTTAATGAAGATGTTTTGAGTTTATATATTTCTGCCTTGGCGCAAAGTCAGAAATGAACTGAGTGAATGAGAAATACATACCTAATGAAATTCGAGGAAATAAGTTTAAATGAAATGCAGCAAAAAATGTGTATAATTTAACAGGCTGCACAGGGAAGCATGTGGTGCCCACATCAGCTATTTTTAAATATATAATCGGTTTCAGTATATTTAACTACTCCTCAAAAATCTAATTTCTGTTTTGGTCAGCAGTAATTAAAAATCTGGTGTGCGTAGATACCATATGTGGCCGTAACAGGAATCCCACACAATCTGATATGTGCAAATTTAATTTCATTTTACAGCCAATTAAATTATTCCTATTTTTTGTTGAAATTCATTTAAACTCATTTCTTTAAATTATTCTAACTATTCAAACGAACAAAAATGCAAATTTTAAAATTAAATAGCCCTGTCAATTTTTATCATACAGAAGTCACTTTTCTTTTCATAATGAGTATGAAACTTTTCTAAATATTAATGCTGACACTGGGAGACCACATTAACAGATTTTGCTATTTGCCCAATAATTTTTTTTTTATTTTTATTTTTTATTTATTTATTTATTTATTTTTATAAATTTGACATAGCCTACTGCATGAATATTTTCATTACTTAAAACCCTTCTAAAATTGAAAGTATCGGTTACGACCAACGGCTGAGAAAATAAAGGCTAGGTAAAGAAAGAGTGTGGTTTGTGTGTGCATATATATATATATATATAGTATTGTTGATTGCAGTAAGAAAGGGAGTTTACAAATAGATGTTATAACAATCCTATATTCTACGGTAATAGTTTTTCAGGAATGCAAGATGCTTACTCATGCACAGGACCCGTGCTACGGGTGGGCAAGCCAGGCCCGGAGCGTAAACCTTAGGAGGTGGCAAATTGGCTGTAAAATTAACTAGTTTATGAAGAAAATAAACCAAGATACATTTAAATCTTATGAAAAAATAATATGTCGAGTTTTAATAAAATATATAAGTTATTAATTATATAATATATATATACAGTCAAAAGTTTTTAATCCGGACTCGTCGGAACTTCGGCGATTCCGGATTATACATCATCAATTTAAATCTGGTAAGATGGCATGCAAAAATTATAAAATTAAAAATATGAAACCGTAATTTATGAAATAAAGAGCAATTATGATCTAAAGCAAGGATGTCAAACTTGCGGCCCACAACAAATATTTTTGCGGCCCGGCCAATATATCGGCAAATAATAATATTTACCAGCCAGGTTTGAAAATACTCGAAAATTAGCATATGAAATTATTTCCATGTTTGGTAGCACTTATCGGTGCGAGCAGTTATTTTCAGTCATGAAAGGTAATAAGTCTCCTATTAGAAACCGTATTAATGATGCTCACCTTGGGTCAGCGTTGAAAGTTATCACTGCAAACAAAATTTCTCCCGAAATAGGAAAGATAATAGCAGAGAAGAGATGTCAAGTATCAGGACGTAAACATTAAATTTTTCTTGTTCTTTTCTATATAAATATGTTTATTATTGTATTATTCGAAATAAATCTACGTTTCTATGAATATTGATTTTTTTTTTTTTTTTTGCAGCCCCCGAAAGTTAAACCTTGTTTGTTTGGCCCAAGTGTACCTATGAGTTTGACATCCCTGATCTAAAGGGTATCAAAATTTACAAAAAAAAAAAAAAAAAAAAAAAAAAAAAAAAAAAAAAACTTAATATTTATTTGTTTACTTTATTAAACATTTCTTTCAACGCGCGCATGCGTAAAGCATACATTACGCATAGTCGAAATTAAAAAATTGCAACCAGAAACTATTTGATGTGTATTCGTGATATTTATAATGACGAGGTATTTGATTTAAATCATATCAAAGACGGAGTACATCGAGATGAAATACTACATTTATTAAAGAATTATAAACCGAATAAAATAAAAACATCTGCCCTAAAGATAAGGATAGTGCTGACAAATAAACTTCCAGTTCATTGCGCGGCGCGTCTCCCCCCCCCCCCGCAGAACAGCGTGAAATTGATAAACAGATTTCGGAACGGTTAGAGAAACAAAGGATATGCCTTTATCCATTCTTTGCAGCAATCCCACTTTTTGTTTGATGGACATCGAAACATGCTTTCGCTTCGTAGATCCTTTGGCAGCTCCAGAATCGGAAATACTTTTTGACATAATCGAAAGTTCACGCTTACTTTTATAAAATTGCTCTAACAGTCTGCAAAAAATAATAAGCCGGATCCAATTCGAAGATTAAGGAACAACGCAATCTGCAACATTAACTGAAATAGATAATTAAATAATTTTAGCTTAGCTTATACCGTCCGTTATACATTAACGCATGCGTAAACGTATTATGCGCATGCGTATACGCATTATGCGTGTACGCATGTGCAGATAGTTTGTAGCTTTGAGGTCCGGATTATAGATCATTCCGGATTATGGACGTCCGGATTAAAGACTTTTGACTGTATATATATTGAATGATCTAAAATTCCCTGAGTTAGAAAATAAGTTTTTCTAATACTTGCGCTATAGCTGCAAAGTAAGATAAGAAATATTGATTATATTATCTCCTAATATAAATTTAGTAGCATGTACTAAAAAAAGTGAACCCATATGTAGGAAGTTTAATTCCGAAAATTGTGTTTTAAAGTAACTTGAATGTAAATCATGGGAAAAAAAAAAAAAAAATTCAGGGGGCTTGAGTTTAAATCATAAAGATCAAAATTTCCCACTTTGAAAAAGAAATTAAAAATAAAAAACAAGTTAGTATCGCTATTGTTTGGATAATTAGTTGACTTTTCAAAGGGAACAAACCAATTACCATTCAATGAACAATAATTAATAAATGCGAAGGTGTTTCGTCTTTTACTCAAGAATGATGATGCCAAACCGGCATATTAAGTTACGCCAAAATTGTAGTTCCGTGAAGTGATGGGATTTATAATCAAAGTAGAGTACCAAAGAACTCATTTTGAATGTAGCATTTTCGCTAATACAAGGTTCTTTAGAAATTTTGAGTAAAAAGCCAATTTATGTAGTAAAATTTACAAAATACTTGAGTAAATGTCGCCTCGCTTTTATGCATGTTAATTCAAGACTATTGCCAGAAAATGCATTAATTAACTTACGTTCTTTCTAGTCGGATGTCGGTAAAATGCTCTCTCTTCTGTGTCTTACTCAGAAGGGGTGTGTGTCCAAAATTCCATTATCGGCAGTGGGGACATTTTGAATTATTACAGGCGGTGAAACTTTTGAAAAGCTATTTTTGAGACGTGGGAGGGACTAGGAATGTTTGGAAATTAATTTATTTCTGGCTAATTACCGTGTCAGAACGAGGAAGAGAGAGAAAAAAGTAATTCTCATTGTCAACGAGCTATTTGACAGACCAAAGAGTATGAAATTAGCTCATTTTTTTAGCAACAGCATAAGAAAAGTCTGAAAATAATTATTTTTTACATTATATACAATTTTGTAATTACATTATGTACAAATCCTCCAACTGATTGTCATCCAACTTATACCGCCTTCTCAGGTTTAGGAACAAATTATCATATCCCTATCAGTTAAATGATTTAGACAAAGTATTTAACGCTTGCCCTTTTAAGACAATGGTTAATAAATCGATTAGGTATTAGATTATTTTTGAGAATTTTAATAAGGAGCAAAATTTTGCATTGTAGATCTATCGTATCTGTGCAAATATTTTTAATATGTTGTAATTGATTTAAGATTGTATTACTAATAACTTTTTTGGAGATGTTGGAAGTCCAATTTATTAATTTGTTAGTATTGAAATTGAAGTTTCTTGTTTTGTCGAACAGTAAAATTTTTTTGTAGTTAATTATTTGAAGATCGAGATAGTCGATGTTATTTTGCGAATGATAAGTTTTATTAAGTGTAAGGCATTCTGGATAAATTTCGGAGTATTCAATCTTATTAAAATTATTAAATGTTATAAGATTATCTATATATCTGTAAGTGTGCTTGTAGTAATTTAATTTTTACTGTTGTAAATTTTTTTGGAAGGTAAATTCTTTGATAAATAAAAAGAGATTACAGATCGAAGTACTGGAATATGCCCCCATTGGAAGTCCTCTGACTTGTTTAAAAAGTTCATTCTGACTTCTAAAAAACATATCCAAAGTCAAAAATCTTGGACATTGAATTAAATCAACGAATGCAGTACTCCAAAACGATTGATAGTCACTCACAAAGACTCACTACCGCAGAAATAAATCATTGGTGCGAGGTGCTTCTACGAATTGTTGAAACAATAAAAATGCTTGCTCAAAATTGTTTAGCCCTCCGAGGTACAAGTGACAAACTTTACGATTTCGGTAACGGTAATTTTTTTACAAATTATTCAATTACTTGCTCAGTTTGATCCAGTAATGGAAGAACATCTCCGCAGAGTGCTTAAAAAAGAAGTTAAAGTGCACTATCTCGGAAAAGAAATTCAAAATGAATTAATTATTCTTTTACGTGAAAATATAACATCTCATATTATTAATAAGATTAAAAAAGCTAAATATTATTCAATAATTTTAGATTGTACTCCTGATATCAGCAAGATCGAGCAAATGACAGTCTTAGTAAGGTATGTATCCATTGACAAATCCAATCCCAAGGAGGTTTCCATTAAAATTAATGAAAGCTTTTTTAGGCTTTAAGGTTGAAAGATCGACTGGCTATGAACTTTCAAACATTGGAATTAAATTTGCAAGATATGAGGGGGCAGGTTTGCGATAATAGGGTAAACATGAGAGGCAATAAATCGGGAGTACAATCTAGAATAAATTCGTTAAATCCAAGAGCATTTTACCTACCATGTAGCAGCCACTTATTAAACTTGGTAGTTAATGACATGACAAAAGCATCCTTCGAAGCCGCCAATTTTTTTAATATAGTCCAAAAATATAACTATTTTTTTCCTCAGCAACTTTTCGATTGACCATATTAATAAAATATATTCACGGACTTACTTTGAAACCCCTAAGTGATACTCGTTAAGAAAGCCGAATAGATGCATTAAAACCACTAAGGTATCAATTTGGAAGGATATACCATGCTTTACTTGCTGTTTGTAATAATTCGGAGATTGACAACTCTATAAGAGTTGAGGCTTATGGACTATTAAGTTGTGTTAAACAATTTAAGTTATGCTGCATTGTAATTTGGTACAAAATCTTAAATCGTATCAAGCCTATAAGTAAGCACTTGCAGGCAAAAGATTATTATTTACCATCTGCTATGGAGCTTTTGAAAAATTGTAAAAATATTTTCAAGGATCTTAGATCGGACACAGCCTTTAATAAAATGCTTTGCGATGCTCTAGAACTCACCGACGAAATTGACATACCGGCTAATTTTGAGCTCACCCAGCCACGTCATATAAAGTTAGAAGAAGGAATCTTAATTTCGACGACGATGCACAAGATGATCCGATAGAAAATTCTACTTTAAAATAGAAGGCAGAGTTTTATTTTTTCAAATTAGATAAAGCTATCAATGCACTTGAATCCAGGCTTGGTTTGATCAGTACTCACAGCACTATTTCCAATTTTTATTACAATACTTGTGATTTAAAAGATACTCCTCAAACCGACGTACTAAAGTATTGTAAAGATCTAGAAACAGTATTAACTGATGGGAATTCATCAGATATAAACGCGTTGGACCTGGCAGACGAGATAGTAGCTTTGCTAAATAAAAAAGAAAGTCCAATCGAGATTTTAAAATTCATATCGAATCTGGATTTTGCTCCAAATCTCGGTATAGTTTTAAGGATATTGCTTACTCTCCCAATAAGCGTGGCAAGTGGAGAAAGAAGTCTCTACAAATTAAAATTAATTAAAAATTTTTTACGCTCCACAACTACCGAGGATCGGCTAAACGGCATGACAACAATAGCCGTTGAACATACACTGGCTGAAGAAATTAATGTTAAAGAAATTATAAAAAAATTCTGAGAATTAAAAGTGAGAAAAAAACACTTTTAAGTTTAACTCTCGGTTTAAACGTATTTTTAATATGTAATTCAGTTTTAATATTTAGTGGTTCTATAATTTATTTTAGTATTTTTTTTAATATCTGTATTTTATAATTATACACTAGAAGTGACTCTTCTTTTTTTCTGTACAACCCTAATTTTAATTTAGTGCCAAAAACATAAATTAATAAATTAGTATTTTTTGCTAATTAAAACTTCAACATTATTGATAGCAATTTTTTTACTCACGTTTTATTTTACCATTAAGCGTGGGAAGGGTTTAGGTTATCTCTTTTAATTTTTGTTAAAAACGAGCGGCATTTTACCTTTTTGCCCGGAGCGGCGAAACTGCTAGCGCCGGCCCTGATATGTACTACTATGTACAGACATTACAAAAAAGTCCATTTTGGAAAAAAAGAGTCCTTTATCCTGTCCGTACGCATAGACATCAATGAATACAATACTTCCTTTACTTCGTACAAAGAAATAAAAATTGAGCAGTTAAATATACAAACAGAATAATTTTTAAAAAGACACTTAAAGTCCTAAATTTGAATTTTTTTTTTTTTTTCCACAATTGATCTTATCTGAATCTCCAGCACAACTACTGAGATGCAGATATTAGGTTATACAGACTATCTAAAGCCAAATTTATAGGTCTTTCTTTAACAGCAAGCATCATCCCAATATTGCTCTTTTATGATTAATTTAAAATTAATCAGATGAAATCACAATTTTAATGGATAACTGAGATATTAAATTATTTAAACATTTTAAAAAAGAAAAGTGAAATCTTAAAAAAATTGGTTACAAAACGGCAACACAAAGGAAACTGAAATAATACTTACAACAATCGCCTCTGTCAGGTAGAGGACATTTACCCCAAATGACACCAGATGAATTAATGTTTGAATCATTTAACACAACACCAGCTCCTTGTAGAATACAACCTGTGAATCCTCTACCCACTATAAGCTCAGGTTGTGAATGTTCTAATCGTAAATCAAAAATATCATTTTGGTATGAACTGTTTGCCACAAGTACAGTATTTCTAGACACAGTGAGCCATACAGATCCCAGTCTGTACAGGAGATCTACATCATGCCAGTGATTATCAATCAGATTTGAACCTACACTAACTGAATGCTGAAGCCTATTCACACGCCATGAAAACTCTAAACTGCCAGAAGGCAATAATGTAAGGTCAATAAAATCTCCAGTAATGCCCTCTTGGTATAATAATTGGCCACTGGAGCAAGTTCTGAAACTTAATGATGTCCTGCTACGTACTTGAAATAAAGAGTTCAAAGTTACATGTGAAGAGCTGTTAAAAAATCCTTCGGGTCCCTGAGAGAGTGCACATTGCACTTGGAACAAAAATATAACACACAGCACCAGCATTCCACCTGAAAGAGAATAAAAAGAATGTGAATATTTCAAAAGCAATATTTTAAAATGCAGATTTATAACAAAGTGATGCTAAGTTTTATTTTAAAACTAATACATGCCAAAAATGTAAATAATTTTATCTTACATACTTTAAAAGCCAGAATGATGAAAGAAGACGAAACTGTATCAAGAATAATTTAATGACAGAATTCGGGGGAGGGGTTGAAATTTAAAATATCATTTTAACTTCAAAGTGATAGAAAGCATAACACGGTAACAAATGACTCTGTTTAATTTATCAAGCATAAAAGGAAAATGATCAGAGACAAAAATCCTCTTTAAATAAAAGTTTCAAATGACGGGACAAGACACACAAATATAGTTACTTTATTATTACTTCTTTTATTTGTCATTGCTGATTGCAAATAACTGCTCTTTTAAGACTAAACATATAATCTTTTGGAATATCGTTAACTTAAGCCACATCTGGGAGATAAAAGAATTTTCAATTTAGATGTTTCAGAGGAAGTGGTTTTCAAAGCATGGGTTGCGAAAAGTTTGAAACTCTAGTTACTTTGTTATATAATTATTAGGATAGTGTTAACAATAACAGTGCTCATTTTTATCATTATTTCATATTTTAGTACACTTTTCTTTCCTTTTAAAAGCAGCCATACACAGAGCTTAATTTCTAAAATTAAATATGACTGAGCTTTACAGAAGGCTATAAGAAACATCACACAGAAATAAATAAATAAAACGACGACGAATAATTAAATAAAATATTAAAAAATACATAAATCAGTTAAAATAATAAATCACAAAAATTGCATGAAATAATAAATAAAACAAATGATAGCACAGCAAATTAATGATAATAGGGTAATGAGGATTAAAGAAAATAAATTACTATTTTGAGCAGCATTATTCACGATCGAGATAAAATTGTTTTCTTACATCAACTTCTAATTCATTTAAAATCTTTCAGACCATATAGAAAAGCCAGCACCTTCTGAACGTTGTGTAGTTCAAGAAGTGATTATTAAAGCCATAAATATTCTTCCTCCTTTAAGAGAGAGCATTTAGACTAGTTTTGCTTCGCATTCTGCTGTTCCAAAGAAAAGTAAGGCATATATTCATAGTACCCGTATACATTTTAAAATTTGTTAAAATAAATGTTGCATAACTTTCTGTTCGTACTGCGTTATATAAAGGAGAAAAAAAAAAATATTTAAAACTACAAAACATTTGGGTTGAAATCAAGATTTTCTTAAAAATTCTGAGAAGTGCGAGAGCCGGAGTCCGGTGGGTTCAGGCTAAATTTAAGCCCTGACTATATGCATTCGGAACATAATGAATTGAAACCATACGCAAGTGAATCGATGCAGGAAAAAAATGTTCGGGAAACATTGTTTAAACAGTTAGATTCGAAATGAATACGAAAAATCTCACAATTCTCTTACCCTGAAAAAAGAAGTCTATAAAAACGGGCTCTAGTGAGAGAACAGAGTCATAAGTGACAGAACTTGAAAAATATATATTACCGTGACTTTTGAGATTCGATAACCTAAGTTTTATTACTAATTTTGGAGAACTTATGCCATCAGTGATCTTACATTTTAAAATTAGAATCCACAGAATTTGTTCTCATTTGTCACATATTGTTGGCGGTATCATCAGAGTTATCAGAGATAATTTCACCACTCTTCCTATATTGTGTTTGGTGCAATTTATCTGAATCTGATATAAATATCAAGTTTTCCATAAAATCCTACACTGTTATTTCAGGAGAACTCAATAGCAACTGCATCTTTGCAACAAAAGTTGACTTGTGTTCTTTCAAAATTTCCAGTCATGTATGGATCAAGATGACATTTGAAAAATATATATCAGGTCTAATTACATGAATAAAAACAAAAGTCCTTTTAATTTGCCTCGTTTCGTAACTAAGCCAATATTATAAAAAACTTTTGGAAACTTTAAAAACAAAGTAAAATTTGAATATTTAATAAAATATAGTATGATACAATAGGAAGAGCACAATTTTCAGGTCTTTTCAGTCGGATCACTTACATTTTATCACACCCTCCCTTTATTTAAATTCACTTTGTTAAATGGAAAAAAAATTCATTTCATACCTGACAACATACAAAACCTGAAAAAGCTTGAAATACATTTTACAAGTCAACACAGCAATTACTAAAGGAAGAACAAAATTATTTTCAATTTTGTATTCAAGAAGAGTAACACATGGAATAACTTTTATTAATACGTATGTATTTTATTAGCACATACGTATTTACAAAACAAACAGATATGCGTAAAAAAGTATTCTATTAAATAATCTTTTTACCGTTGGAAAATATCAAAATGCAATAAAGAAGTATCTTGTTATTCGGAGAACACGCTGTCATTAACAGTTATCCTGTTAGATATTGATATGTCTGAAACATCGTTACTATCTCAACTGGGATGAAATACATTTTTCTTTGGCGAATCATGTACATATTAATGAATACTCCTGGGAACATCATTCAGTGTCATTCTTTACAAAGTATAAGCGTCTGCAGAAATTTTCCCGGATGGAAGGGCAAACATTACAAATAGCAATATCAATAAAATTTTATTTAATTTGGGGTTTACAAGTGGGTTATAGAATACAGTACTGCAACAGTATAAAAAACATATGCTATACGTACAGCAATGCAAAAATACTTTTTTACTGGATTCTAAGGACTGGCCAAGTGCCTCTCCTTTGGACGGTAACAGATTTGCAACAACATTTATTTACAGAAGGTACCTCACACATTTCTGCAGAAATCTTTTACATTCAGCTGTAGTTTCTGATTTTAACCCTACATTTCTATTGAGAAGTTACAATTGTTTTTGGCATTTACTAAAATAATATTATTACTATAATATGGACTAAACAGACTCATTGTGACGCCAATTTCTCAGAAAGATAGAGCCACGATTTCGATAGATAAATCAGTTGACTTATTTATTTCAAAACCTTAGAAATATCTAGCTCACTTCATTTTACTTCGTTATATGCTCGTTGTGCCAAATTTATTGAATGTACCTATTTCAAGAATGCATCTGCAGAATCATCTTTGAATTTACCTTTTCAAAGACGCTTAATAGATTTAACATTACTAGAAAGCATAAATTAACATTTTTATCCATTATGCAGTTAAACGAAGAAATGAAATTAAAAAAGAAAATTATCACGATAATATGAATACATCGTTTTCTGATTAATTCGGTACGGGAAGGGATACAAAGGTACTTACTAAAAACGAAATACGGTCACAGCGAAAAATCAGTGTATTTTAAAGCTAAAGTATCGACGAAGCCACTCTGATGCAGGTTACTTCAGAAGGACTTCAGAAAGAGTCCACAAACGGATCAATGAATTGGAAGATGAATTTGTTTTCGATGGAAATTGCAACTAAGCGTGACCCATTTCTTCTTTGTGCGGGTTCATCCCTCATAAAACAGCTTAAACCACCAGCATATGTTTAAAAAACTAGGTTCCTAAAAAGTATTAGATCTTACATCTTTAGTTCCAATCTTATTTCAAGGCAAGTCAAAAATGTCTAAATGTGGGAATTAAGAATATTTTCTTTCAAATCACAAAAAAGTGGCTTTTGAAAAAGCCACTTTGATAATATGAGGACTTTTAAATGGGAAATATGAAATTTCTATGCGCAACAACACTATACCCTGCAGGAATGAAGAATCACTTGGTCAGTATTGTCATTAATCAATTTATTTGACTAAACACAAGTAGGTCTCGATTAATTTAGAATCAAGAAATATGCACGAAAAAATGCTTAAAACTGTGATAGAGGAGGAAAAATAATTTAATTCTTCATTAAAAACTTCAAAGAAGATGTGTATGGCGCTCACCGATGGCTAAGGATCCCTGAAACGACAGTAGTTCGAACCCGAGTTCAAACTATCGGGGGGGGGATGCACCTGTTTACAAATAAATACAGTAATAAAATAAATGTGCACTAATTTAAAATTTCGGCTAAGTGAAAAGTCAACGGGATTCGCTGTTGAAATATGAATCTGTTATACAAGGTGGCTGATAAAAATATCATAAGGTACTCAGAATAGAAGTCATATTTAAACACATAAAACGTTTTCCGACGATTTACATATGGTATGATCGTTGGCACTTTTTTCGTTGATAAATTCCTCATTCTCTGAAATTAAGGACGACGTTCCTTTTATAAAAATCGTCGAAAATCTCTCTCTCTATATATATACATATATATATGTGTAATAATAAAATTCCATAGTCAATACACTTAAAATTCTAACAGTATGTCTTTTCATTTTTAATGGCGACGTTCTCTTATTTGAAAGTACGTGGAATTAAATCCACAGCCCCGTAGTCAAGTTGTTTTTCCCGCCTTTTCTACAAGTACAGTTTTAGAATGTTCTGGAAATATTTATAGCGAACTGGATTGGCTGACGAGGCTGACGTCATTTCTTGGAAGCTCCGCCTTTCCAGAGGCTATAAAAAGACTCGCAAAAGGAATATCGGGGCTTTTTTCTTAAATGTCACGATATTGCTATCCAGAAAGCAGTACAATATATTGCCAGCAACAACATCAAAAAAGCTGTTATAGTATCCGACAGTATGTCAGCTCTGCGAGCCTTGCAAAATCCGGCACACTCTTCCTCAATAGTCCAGGAAATTCAAAGCCTCTTCCGTCAGTTTAAACATCTGGAAGCCCGCCTGACATGGACGAAAGCCCATGCAGGCAATATGGGAAATGAGGCAGCAGACCTCCTCGCGAAAGACGCTGCCCTAAATAAGGAAGCCGAGGAGCTAGCATTACCGTGGCCACACTCTACCTTAAAAAGAATGGTCCATCTGCAAGCACTCTCAAAGTGGCAGGCTGAGTGGGACATTGCTGAGACCAGCAGACGTACTCATTATCATCTTTTGTATGTTAATCCAGCCAGACTCTACTCTAACCCGCACCTGGTCCGTTATGTTACAGGCCATGGACCCTTCCCGGAGTACTTTGCCAGGCACGGCACGACTGACTCAGACCAGTGCAGCTGCAGTCACCTGGGTACTCCGGAGCATTACGTCACTACCTGCTCTCTGATCAACGGGATGCACATACGTATTCCCGCTACAAACACACAGGCATTCTGTAAGCTCATGGTCAAACAGAAGCACCTCTGCCGGCAGCTCATCAAAATTATGGAGAACCTAGCCAGTCTGGGCACGGACCTCTGCGCAGCAGAATAAATGGCCCTGGAGTGACCATTACAGCAGGAAGTATCCTCTTTTAATAGCAACAACTGGAATACTAATCGTTAGCACTTTACAGACTATCACTACATCTTTGTCTTTATCGTAACTTGTTATTTACACAAATGCAAACATTTTACTGCCAAGGTATACCATAATTGTTTGTAATCATTCATTCATTTTCAATAATGTACTCACGTATTTGAATTAGTGTTGTCATAAGGGTTCTCTAGATCATGATGGACGTGGTCCTATACTAATTAACCGTATGGTAGAGGCATAGTGCCCACGTCTCCCATTCCTTATCCTTAAATGTCACGATGCAGTAAACTTCATACAAAAAGTTATTAGTAATTCTTTTTATTTACTCCGGATATCTGATTTTTGTAACTGCTATTTCTCCTGAATAATAATAAATGGATCCTGTTTTTTAAACTTATCGTCTGATTATTTAAGCTACGATTACATCTTCACAAATCTATTTATTCCGGACAAAAACTGATACATCATACATATATATATTCTATGCTAATAAGCTATTTCTTCCTGTAACATTTAAGTCAGAAATATTTAAATTCATTGTATTTGTTCGTGCTGCTTGTAACATGTTTTACTTATAAATTTAATTTCTAATCATTAAGTTCTCTTCGTCCTTCTACGTGATTACGCTTTTCAAATGTTATTAAAAACTAATCACACTATATTTTATTAAAAATTTAAAGAAAACCTAAAACAGGCATTGTTTAGCAGCAAACAGGAAAAGCAAAAGGGTAGGAGAGCGCCATGGTAACCAGGGGCTTCCTTTTACTGTCGACACTTCTCATATTTGCAATAATTCGCGATTTAAGGTAATCTTTTTTTCAAAGGAGTAGATAAATAATAAAAATATTAAATATTCTGTCAAGCGTCAGTAGAAAAGCAAGAACATAACCTCGAATGAACAATGGTTGACACACAGAACAAGAATTCCCAAACGCTTTTAAACACACTCGCCCGAATTTTGCACATTAGTCACAATCACCCTAAATTTTTCTCATTACCGTAGTAAAATGGATCGTACGACGAATAGAAAGATGTTACATTCAATACAAGTGCTAAAAAAGCAAGTTAAGTTAGCTTATTACATAACTCGAGGTTAAACTAGTTCTTAGACTAAATTTCTTTCCCAGTAGGGATTATAGAACATCAGTATTCTAGAAGTAGTCATATTCATGCTGTAATAAAACAACACAAAAGTTCGTTGAGACACTAATTTAAGTAAACATTTGATCTCATTCTGTTTTGATGATTATGTTACCGACAGTACAGTCGGAATGCGGACAGAAAAAGATCCATCTCTGAGAGGAATTTAACGACCTCGTGCACCAGAAAAAAAGTTTTTTTCTCCCTCTAACTTTCTAAAGCAGATATCTAACCCTTTCGAAAAAGTTGGTGATAATACTAAATTCTGATTTTAGAAGCCAAAGAGTAAAGACAGTGCGTAACAGAAAAAGAAAAACCAGAAATAGATCCCACTACTCTCTTAACCACAAGTGACAGAATTCTGTTTTCTTGTTGATAATTCAGCAAAGATTCTACAATTAAAAAATTCCCGCAAAAAATAAACAAATAGTAACTAAAACAGAAAGTACTAAATCCACCAGGATTTGAAAATTGGGTCCTCTCAGCCCCAGTCGCCTTTGAAAGGGGGGAGTGTTGACTGACGAGCCAAAACATTATGACCATCCCCACATTTTTCAAAGAACTCGGCTGGAAGACGTGAACAGCACGCGTTTAAATATGAGTGAAGCTGAGGAAGGTGAGGAATCCTTCTTGCAACTTAGTTTTGAGAGTGATGGAAAAGGCTGCTCATCTACGTGAATACGATAGAGGGCAGACTGTGATGGTTCAAAGACTCGGAACGAGTATCTCTGAAACTTCACGACGGTAGGTTGTTCACGATATGCCGTTGTTAGTATTTATGAAAAATGGATCAATGACGATGAAACCAGCAATAGACGCCAAGGTGTTGGACGTCCAACGAGTCATCACAGAAAAAGGATGTTGGAGAGCGTCCCGCTTGGTACAGCAAAATCGGCGCCAGACAGTGGCTCAGCTGTCAGCCCAATACAATGCAGGTACAAGTGCAAATGTTTCGGAACACACACACTTCAGCGTCCCACTCGTGTGCCTCTGTTGATCACGCTTCACTGTCAGCTACGCCTACTGTGAGCCCGGGAACATCGAGATTGGACCATGGATAAATGGAAGACAGTAGTTGCGTGGTCGGATGAATCACGATTTTTCATTCATTATGTCGATGGTCGTGTCAGTGTACGCCGTCTTTCCCAGACGAATAGTTGCTCCTCTGCCCTGTACAGCAGGTCATATGCAGGCTGGCAGTGACGGTATTATGCTTTGAGGATCGTTCTCATGGGAGACTCTGGGACCCTTAGTTTCGGTAGAACAAACCATCAAAGTTACGGGCTATCTGAACATAATTGCTGATCAGTTAGTTGCACGTTACATGGCGTCTGTCTTCCCAACTCGAAGTGGAATCTTCCAGCAGGAAAAGGCCCCATGTCTAAAAGCTCAAAATGTGTTGGAGTGGTTCGAAGAGCATAAGAATGAATTCCAATTAATGTCCTGGCTACCTAACTGGGCGGATCTCAACCCGATAGAGCACATTTGGGATGTCATAGAGCAGCAGCTCAGAGATCAAACACCTGCGTAAACACTACTTAGACATTTGTTACAATGTGTCTCCAGTCATCTACCAAGAACTTGTGGCATCCGAGCTAAGGCGAGCTGCAGCTACGCCAAGGGACGCGCAACGCGTTACTGAGTAGATAGTCATAAAGTTTTGACTCTTCAGCGTATAAGGTATTTTACATAATAATGAGATTTTTTTAATTAAAATTATTTACCTAAAACAGTAAATTTGAAATAAGTTAAAACCATTCTAAGAAGATTGTTAATATTTATCTAGAAAAGAAAACTAATGGAAATTGCGCTACAAATTATATTAGTATCCTCTCTCAAATCAAATATTTAATAAGTTGATTATATATAATTAATCGATCAATTTTATGTATGTCAAAACTGATATACACTACAGTAGCTAAAAGCTGCGACCTAAGCCGTTTTTGTAGGAAGGTTTTGAAATCCCGGGGAATGATAAAAAATTCTGGTTCATCATTTTGTTAAGCATTATAAATATATAATATGAATTTAATAGAATTACTTTTTTTCCGCCGAGGCATACCAAGTTTTCAGTAATATTGTTTTGTATGCATAATTTCCAAAATATCTGATAAACAAAAGTAGAGATTTGTTGCCTCAATCAAATGTCCCATTTATAAGGATAAGTAACTTTTTTAAAGCAACCATGTTCTTTTTAAGAATTAAAGCCCCCGCAAAAGAGAGGAAGATATTCGCATTTTTTTTTTTAGCTGAATTTACTTTTCACTGCTTACCTTTACTTTTATTGCTGAATTTACCTTTCGCTTGTTAAAAGTGGGGGATAGAAAAGTTGGCTGTTGTTCGTTGGTTTCGCGCGGTTGGCACATACATAAGACTCCCCTTAATTATTCGTGCAGCTAGTACACCACCGTTACATAATGATATCAGATTACAGTTCTGTTAGACAGGTAGGTTTTTATAGAATGAACTTAAAGGAAACAGACAAAAATTCCGCAATTAAATGGGAAAAAAAAAAAAAAAACCTTCCATTAAAGTGGTTTTTCAAAAATTAGAAATTGCATTTGCATTACTTTTATGAGATACTTGGAAAGTGATATAGACTAATTTTAAAATAATTGAAAAGTCCCTAAGAAAAGCTAACACTAATGCAATTGTAATAGTAAGCTCGAAAAAACAGGAATAATACTCGGCTAGCATATAAAAAATACAGCAGTATTTTTTCCGTAAAATAATGTCAAATAAAAAAGGGGGAAAATCAGCATGCATTGCAATTATAGTAGTATAAGGTATTCTCCCGCCTTCTTCTTCGCATGCCTTCGTGGTGTGGTGGTCTGCACGCTGGGCGCGTATTCCAGAGATCCGTGGTTCGATTCCCGGCGAAGGTGTTGCATATTTTTCATCTTGCCTCTTTCCAGAAAATAACCTAATTTCTCTACAAGGTAATCTGGTTTCGCTTTAACACGCCAAATTTTCGGTACGATACTTTCCCATGAATCGAATTACCGTTATGAATTCTATGGAAAAAGTACATCGGTCTGAAAACATTAAAAAGTAAAGTAGAAAAGGCATTAATAATCGTAATTTTGAGAGTTCGCGAGTTTTGTTCAGTCAGTTGTTGGTTTTTACCCGTACTTTTTTGGTCATAATCACTTTGCATACGTATTTTCTTTCTTTCTTTCTTTTTTTAAAGTTTACATTAATTTGAAATTATGAACTCGGGAAGAAAAATGCTCTTGAATCTATACAGAACAGCAAAATGACTGATTTGCCACCCAAACGTGATTTTGCTTTAGTGGAAAAAAAAAAAAAAAAAAAAAAAAAAGATAAACACATACTTTTTTTTAACTAAAGGCATGAATGTTTAATTAATATTTATATACAGGTTAAATAACAGTTTCCAATACTTTTAGTTTTATCGAGATAGATTTATTGACATTCTCTACCACCAAATTTTTACGGTCATTTCAAATTAGAGCTAAAAATTTATTACTCTATTATCGAATAAATGTGCGAAATATAAATTTCACTAAACTCCTGTAAGGTCTTTTCAACGGAAGATAATTATTTTCTGATAAAAGAAATTGCAGTAGACCTCAGTTTTTGTTTATAAATATAATGAATTTATTATTGAGTTGACAATCAAAAATCCAAGACCAGTATTCTTATTTAATTATCTCATCTTGAGAAATTTACTCTAAGATAATGTATGTAGCGCGAAACTTAAAATTCCTTATGCTTCAAGAATCCACAAGAATAGATGCTAATTTTCCTCAAGGATGATTTGTTTGTTTGTAAATGGAATACAACAATGACTACTCGGCAAGACTGGATCAGATTATTTAATTTATGCGAAGCAAGGGAGGGCTATTTATCTAAGATTTGTCGAAATTTCATAGACAGCATGGAATCCGACAGTGTAGTACACCTCTTTTTCTCTACCATCTCTATCTCTCAAAAGATCTTTCGGTTTGACATATTTGAAACATCCCATACCACAAAGACACTTAATAGCCACCTTATTCGGAGTTTGAATCAAGCTGAACAGCATGGAAATCTTAAAACCTGTAATAAAATGCTCGGTAGCGCTCTTTTCATTCTTAGATAAACCGTACCCTCACATGCATTATTTCTTTTTATTTAATTATCAAGCTAAAGGTTAAGCAGTTTTCGGAGAGTTAGTAATAATTACTAAATTTTCCTCTTATCCTACTACAGCTTCTCCTATTTTATTCACTTACTTAACAATAGCAAGGGGCTCTTTTCTTTAAATACAGATTCCACATCATCTAATAGGTCTAGCATCCATATTTATGAATATAATAAGGCCGTAGTCAGATTTTAGGAATACCATACATAAAGAAATATGCGATGTAAGAAAATTTTTCCCAAACAGTGTTTTTGTTCAAACAAAGATAAGGAAAATTCTTAAAAGTGATAAAATCGCTATCTATGATTTACGTGCAGTTACCAGGAAGAGGAAAATATGAAATCTTCAGCAAACACCCAGGCACTTAACAAGTCACGGAAGAACATTTAAGTCAATATCACTAGATTTTTGTACAATCTCTGCCTCACACGAAGATTTAGGATATGTTTGATTTGGCCACACAATCGATAACGCACCCGAAGCAGACAAACTGTAGTTGTGTTCACTGCGTCACGTTAGCAAGACAAAGGTTCTAGTTAATAAGCAACACTTGAGTTAATCCATCTTCTGTCAAAGTAAATTCTGCGTAGAAGTACCGGACTAGTTCATCGATTTACCTTGGAAGTTATGGCTCAGTAATTGTTGCGCTAAGTCATACATGTGAGCGCCATACTGATAAACTATGCAGGAAGACCTTGAAGGCATCTGAGGCTCAGGGCTTTAACACTTAATGCCCGCAAAGATATACGAAGAGAAAGAGAAAAAAGGTGCATAAAATCTCAAGGAAACAGAAGTATGATACTAAACGATCGCGTATCATTTTTCAAATTAACTTTTAGCTTCTTAAAAAATATTAAAAAGCAGGTAACAAATGAAATTCAAACCATGCAAGCGATATCTACTTTTGGCAAGTACAAAATAGATAGCTCAAGACTTCCAGTTGGAACGATCTCAATATTAATTTATGACACAAAAATTAGTCATACGGAGGTATCAGTAGTCACGATTTACTAGCAAAGGATTCCTTCTTTTCCAATAGTAATTCTAGTACTGTTTGCCATAATCAAATAATTCGTCATTTTTACCGTACTAGTCACTTCAGTTTACTGTCTGATTGCATTCATAGTAAACAATTAGTTTAACGTAATAAACTATATTAAACTTTATCAGAATTGGTGAAGCTTTATTCATTATTCACGATGCATAAATATAACAATATCTGTGATGTTATCGATTTTAGGTCCGAAATGTGACTCATAATTTAACCATCCTAATAATGAATGACACCAAAATAAAATTTCAAAACAGAGAGTGACAGACATGGAAAAAATATTAACAAACAAATATTTTAATAATGTCATATTTTTAAATTCCAATGTAACAGAAACAGACTTGTTTTACTGTTTTAAAAAGTTATTTATCGCTGGTTGTTTTTCTATTGCTTGTGCAATAGGAATTGCAAAGAGAAAAATGAAATGAGTTTTCCATTTCGCAACAGAGATTAATACGTAATTCATGGGGCATACATGCGGAAGGCATACATGGCGGAGTAAATAAGCAACATATAGTGAAACTGTTTCTCAATACCATTTAAAAATGCAGCTTCAAAACAGGAACAATTCATTTTACGTTTCTCTCATACTCTTGTGCATTAACAAACAACAATTTTACTTTTAAAATATCATTACAACTTAAAACAGAAATCACGTTATGATAGGAAGAGTTTTTAATAACCAATAATTTCACTTTGTAAATCATATTATATACATAATAATTTCAAACATTGGACCACTTTTGTGTCTTCTTACCATGGAGTTACTATTTTTAGAACAGGCAAGGTGTCTTGGGTTTGCTATTATCTCAACAGGTTGGTTTTTTAGGTTATACTGATTGCCGTCCTCCTCGGTATAGTAGTTAGCGCTGGTTGCTATCTGCCATATCGCTGTGCCCGGATTTGAACCCTTGGATGCTTAAGTCTATAGTATCTGGGCGGGAACGGGCACGTAAAATATTGACGAGCCGAAATTCCTCTCGAGAGGTATGGTAAGAGACCTCCGGAACCGGCCTCCGTCAAAATTGGGATGAAACTTCCCCGTTCTTGCAAGTGTAAACTGTGATCACATTTAATGTATGCAGAAATCACGCATATATATATATATATATATATATTAGAATATAGTGCTTTCGTGGTACGTGACATCGGTAAAAATACAGAATGCCGCAAAGGATGGACAGCATCTCTGCAATCATAGCATCGACACGATCAGAAATCGGTTTCGATCCTATGCCAGGGTGGATCATAAGCGGATACCTAAAAAGACTAATAAATTAGTCAAATTCTTATCTTTTAGATCGTGCGTCGTAGCTAATTTGAAGCTTTCTACATGTTTTGAAAATATATATTGTAAAGAAATGTCCAGGCGCGGTGGGATGGCTTCCCCGCAAAGCAGGTTTAGGGTTGCCACATTTGGTGACCAAATTGGCAATATGCTATGGACGGATGGAGAACCTCCTGGAACGAATTCTTACCGGTTTAGCCCAGAATGTTCTCGAACAAAAGCTATATAAACCCTGCTGGTACGCGGAGAGTTAGTTAGTCCGTGCGGAATCGATTAAGTTGACAGTCGGTCAACAAGTGCCGAGTAGGTCGTCGAGTGCACCGAAAGAGTCTCTTAGTGTATCGCGGTTAGTGCATCGTCGTCGAGAGAGTGTGTTGAGCTCCGGGAAGCGTAATGGCAAACCGCACATTGAGTTAAACAGTGTTAAACGAATGTCGCATACTGCGCATGCTCAGAAAAGAATTTGGCGTAATAACTATGTTGGCGCGATTTGAAAAGAAGATAAATACGGTATATGTACCGCCATCTGATTGTAAACAAATCTGGCGTTTAAAACTTCGTAGAGTATAATGTAAATGTAAATTAATTACTGTGTTAAAATACTATTTTTTGCTGTACTGCTCAAACAACTAGAAAGCTGAAATTATTGCGAAATGTGAAGCAGTGTTTGCATTCAAAATGTAAGATATAATACTTATGAAATTCTGCACATTCCTTTGGAACTGTACAAATTTTCTTTCAGAAAAAGACTGAAATTTAGGATATATTAGTTGAAAATTTATTCATTATACTTTTAAGCAATAAAAACAATTCAGGATTTACCATACGTTCCATTCGTACATACATAAAGAAATACTGAGGAATATAACAAGTGCTTGCAAATAACACTGAATTTTACAATTCCTTAATGCTAGTTATTAAATTCTTTAAAATGAGAAAATAAAAACGCGGATATACGCTAACAAACTAAGCTAGAATCTCCAGTTTACAATTACTGAATTATAACATGTGAACAAATTACATAAGTAACGAATAATTACGAACATATGTTAACAAATATTAAATGCACTGTTATTGACAAATTAAAATGAAACAAATATTAGAAAAATAAGCAAGTGCAATCGGTATGGACGTTAAAATAACTACGTAAATTCCACAACATTGCAGTTGTAAACATCACTCGAACACACTCGACAGCCATGGAGATCACAAATCATGGCGTAATAGCGTAGGGTTGCTTTTAGTCGCCAATATTTCTCCCCGCGCCAATGGTACACCATCAAGCATGCGCAATAAGCGAAATTCGCTTAACACTGTTCAACTCAATGTGCGGTCTGCCATTACGCCTCAGGGAACGCCTGAACCGAGGAGTTGGGAGCTGTACTCTAGTGTATTGTCGAGTGCATCGCGAGTTGTAGCATGGAGAGTCTCGAGAGTACGTGGAGTTCCGAGAACGACCAAGCAGAGTCGGGAGCTGTACTTTGGTGCTTTGCAGTGAAGCTCTCTGCAACGTTATAGCCTGATAACCTGAAGGCTGTGCTGCTTATTGTTCCAGCGTGTTTTATAGTAGATCTTCGGTGACTGTAAATGTGCTATTGGAGCTGTTGTGATTAATATTGGCTAAGTGTGTTTCGATATTCCATCAAGTGCTGTCGATTCAACGCTGTGCCGAGCAATGATTTGTTAAGAATTTACAAAATCATAATTTGAGCTTATCAAACAAAACTACAGCCTTTATGCCATATATTATACTTTACAAAACATAAATGAAAACAAAATAATCAGTTTTGCGTTTTCTATAAGCAACATCATACAACATATTATTGATGTAGTCGTAATTCCGTAACCATGCATCTTAAAAAGATTTTTCATTAACGGTATTTCACTAATCTATTAAAAGGCTAAGGATTAATTCAAGCAGTCAATGAAATAAATGAGTCAATTACGCAAAAACTGCCAAGCAGCTAATTTGGGTAAATTTTATTTATGAATTTTCTTAGTCTGACATACTGCCAGCTAAGCGATGCGGAAAATATATAAGAAAATTTCATACCCATGCATACAAAGTATATCCTGGTAATGACACAGTGCCCCGAAAATACCTGATCGACATCAAATTATGTCACATCATCATACACCAGATTATTTTCGTTCGCAGTAGATGGGAAGGAATTCGATGAGAATTTGAGGAAATCCTCCGGAAAGACGCATGGCGAAGCATTTTTTTTTTTTTTTTTAAATCATTTCATCATCATCATCTGCTTTACCCGAAAATAAAACATTTACAAGGAAGGAATCTTCAAGGTAATTTTTAACGCACGAGAGATCTCTATAACAAGCAACATGCTATTACACGCTTCTCATATATCGCAATAAAAAAGAAGGAAAATTGGGAACATTGATTAATGCATATTTCAGCGAATGTTTAACTTGTGTCGCTGGTACAGCAAATAGTCTTCATGTACTTGGATATAACTTACCTGCTTGTTGCAAAGATGCTTTTCGGGAGGATTATGATAATGTTTTTGTATAATGCCTCGTAAATCTTCAGGAGTTTTCTTGATATGAAAGACTATTGCATCATTTAAGTGTCTGAAACTATCAGGTCCAAGAGTCAATAATATTGAGAAATCTCACTTTCACTAATCGCAAGGATGCATGAGAAGCTTTAAGTAAAATGTGTGAAGGCTACATAAAAATAATACAATAAATACAAAATAAGAAAGCAATTTGCATCTCTGCAATGGAAATAGTGCAACCTTTTTTAATCTTTTCCACTTGAAGGAAGCCATAAGATTCTGGATTCGGGAAAAAATGCAGGGATTATTAAAAAAAAAAAAAAAAAAAATCATCCAAAACATATCAAGCGAATCAAATTTGAGAATGGGTGCAACATAAGTTTTGGTCAATGCGAAGTAAGTATACTAATAAAAAATTTCCAAACATCTAGATAAAAAGGGATGAACCAATCCAGTTGTCTTATGATGGGAAGCCACGGTATTACCTAGTTCTCCACAACAATTTAAAAATGCCTTAAAGCAATTCAAACTATAAACAATGAACACTGAGTACAATATAAAAGACTAGTGATCTCTAGCCAACGAACTACGGGCAAAGAATCATGATAGCCATATACACCGGCGTTATCAATAATCTTATACTAATGTTACAAATGAGAAATATCATGAAAAATCGTCATACAATAAGGTTAATTTTTAAAACCAGTACTTTTCAACCTCTTTCATGCCACGGTTCATCTCACAAGCATAAGTAACTTCAAAGCGCCCCTCATAAGAATAAACATGTCGGCACACTATGAAGGAACATTTTCCTATTAACATGATTTATTTCTTTTATTTCATAATATACTATAGGGATTCAATTAACACATCTTTCGTTCTAATATTTTTGCATTATAATAAATAAACATTTTAGCTAGACACTATTTTCAGAGGAATCTTTACACAACCTTAAGCACTAAGTAAACAAACCAGACAGAATGAAATACCTAATTCATACAAAAAAATCCTTAATGAATTAACTGATAAATTTGAAAAAGTGATATAGGATTTGTTTGAAAGGGTGATTATTTTTAATGTTATTTTAATTTGTTAGCTTTTTCTGTCTTTTTTTTATTTCCCTCCCATTTCCTCACCAGTATGTATTCAGTTAAGGTGAACAAGAGTGTATTTAAACTAAGTAGAGAATAGTTAGAGCGTGGTTTAGCTATTGAGAGCGCACGTTGTTAATTCTACCAGCTGCTGAACATTGAATGTCGGGCTTTGCATTCTTGCCGCTGAAATTATTATCTCGACGGTGTAGTTTCTGAGTTAACCTGCTAGATTAAATCGAATTGTGTAATCTTACACTACTATTTACTTTTGAATTTAGTTGTTAGATTATTTTTTAACTTTCTCATCACAAGTAGTGGTGATCATGTAAGCCCGCAATTCCGTGCCGTCTGTAAATTACTGTGTGCAGGATCTTTTATACCCTATCCCTGTTGTATTCATATCTTTGAGTCTTTGGAAGAAGTCGCAATTTAGACTTCTAAGCTGATCTAGTTACACTGTACGTTAGCGAAGAAGATTAGACCCTACAGTGAAACTGATTAAATTTTTAGAACATTTCATAAATTTATGATGTAAAAACACAAGAGCAAAATTAATAATGTAATTATATAAATAATAATATAATTACATAAAAAAATTATTGATTAAAATATAAAAATACTACTAATAATTTAATGAAAAAATAAATATTTTAAGCATTAATATAAATATCTGAAACATTCTTTTGCTATAGTTAGAAACTTGTTTCTGTGAAGAGTTTTTTTTTTAAAATATATTTAGGTCTAGAAAGTTACCGCAATTTATGATCAAGACTTTCCAATAATGACCTCTTTAAATTCGTAATAGAGAGTACAAAACAGAAATTTTGTTCACATAATAATATTTTAGCATATCGTAAATAAAATGCTACAGCTTTTTTTACCGACGGATAAAATCTCCGTTTTTGCAGATACCCAGAACTGAGATAATGGATTAAGCTCTGTTTCAAGAATATTATAACTTTTTAAGTCTCATAATTCCTTCTTTCCTTTCATATAAATCGAATGCCATGAGATATAACGAAGATGTAAATGGATTTCGAACCCAAATGAATATCTTCGCCTTCGTTTATTCAAAGCAGTGCACCTACGCACGCAGAAGAAAAATTGTCTGTGACTTCTTCCTGTTACTATATCCGCGCCATCAATACATAAACTTGTGTAATTTTTCATGACCTTTCTTTGTATCAAAGTATTCATTGATCATTTTCAGCCTAGCCCCCACCAGGTACTGTCGTTCCATATCTAGGACTTAGCAATTAAAATTTTTATCGCCACACAGCCAATCCTTTCGCGGCATACCACAGTGCTGCGCCATACTGGAAAGTAGTGCTTAAGATAGCCAACGTAAAAGTATTAAAATAAGCGACAAGTATATTTCTTATAAGTGCAATAGAAAATAGTTTCATTTAATATTTCTACCTTTTTCTTCCTTTTTTTTTTTTATTTATTGTTATAGATATTTTATGTTGAGAAATTTCGTTTGACGTTTCAACCAATACTAAATTCAACACTTTTGGCATAATTATTTAAATAATCATTAATGAAACTGAGAAACTCATTTTCAAGAGTAGACCATAATAATTAGATGGGAGAAGTTAAAAATGGATACGCACCGAAATTGTAAAATAAAAAATAATTAGAATATTTAGCAATTAAGTTATGTGTTAACCAAAACCTCTAGTTTCCGAGGAAAAAGAAGACAATTCTAAATACGGAATATTTAAATAGCAGTTTCCTCGTACAGAACAAAAATGGGAAGCATCTAATTACTTATTAGGACAGGTCATACAGGTACCTAAGACTCCACAAAGTATTCCTTAATACTATGTATCGCAATCTCTGTAAGTTGCTTCCACTGAAACGAAGCCATTACGATAATGTACAAAATCACACAGCTACTGCTTCTGAAACAGTTGTTAGATTACTTTTTTTTCATTTACGTGATAGCTTGAAATTTCCACCAGAGCATTCTAAATGGAAAACTTTAAAATTTTAATTAGGCAAAAAAGTAACCTTAGATTGTTGTAGATTTTGAATAACACTAGAGATTTCGGGCGATTAGATGTAGGTCCTTCTTGATGAATAACTAAATTTATATTATGCGATTTTCAGCATTTAATTTTTTAAAAGAAGCACTTGTCAGAAGCATACTGCCACCCAGTTAAAACGTTCAGCGTTCTAAAATAAATATATCGCAGAAGTCATTAAAATGGGAAATGGAACATGAGCCTCGAAAATACCACATTTTTAGAAAACAAAGTTTAAAATATCACGTCAGCATATTTTACATATTTTAAGAAAAATTATGACTAATAAATTTCATAAAATGCTGAACCCACTGAGAAAACTTCACTGAATTAAACAATATCATTCACTTAAATTAAAAAGACAGCTTGATACGGCCGAATTAAAAAAACAGATTAGACTGCTGTGAGGTAGTATGATATAACCATGAGCAGCTTTAAAAGGCCTAAGACTGAATTTTTTCTAATATTAAAATTCAAAATGACATGCTTCCTCCCCCCACCCAATAATTAAAATCGATTTTCAAGCAAAATTTCAAAAAGGATTTACATTTTCATAAATCTAGAAAAATGTACTGAAGAAGAAGGAAATTATGCATAAGAATTCGAAAAAGTACAAACCTTGTTTTCTTAAATATTCCCTGAAGATGTTTTTGCAATTAAAATGTTTCTCAGAATAAGGTACAAAATTTTATGAACAAGGTTTCGGCACAAGAAACTTTAAAAAATAAAAAAATTCACCTCTTATATGGCTCCCGTAAAAGTAAAAAAGTTCAGTCAGTAAAAGGTTACATTAGTAAAATCTTTTATTCATAAATTTCGGGAGACATTCACAATTAATATTCCTTCGGGGCAGTTACGTAGTAAATAACGTCTGTTGATCACCTGGTTTCAATTAATCGCCAAAACGAGGAAATTTCATTTAAAGTTCCCTACATAAGGTTTACAAAAATTTAGATTATATGCGTCAAAAAGTGACTTAAGTGGAACATTTGTTTCATAATATCTTCACAAACTTCGCATTCAAAAAACATAATGAACGTTTTATAATTGGGACACACCGGTTCTCAAGTCGTAAGTTTTTAAGAAAACAAACGCATCATACCACAGCAGCATAAGCACATTTTTTTAGTAAACAGATTTACTGTTTTTCTACTAATTATCGATTAGCATCAGGCTTGACTATGTTAAATTTCGCGAAAACAATAGGTAGCTCTTATCTTATCCTGTAAAATTTAAGTTTTTCTATATAGTCTTTTTTCATCAATTGATGTTAGGTTAGGTAAATCCGAAAACTATTTAGAAATATTACCCAGACTTCATTCAGCATCTACTTACTTAAAACCTATAAAATTAGAAATATATATTTTAACATAATGTGATATAATAATCAAAATCAGAAGAAAAAAAAAAAAATTCCTTTCGTGAAACTGATGGAACATTATCAAACACTATTTACCTCAGAAAACGTTACATCCAACCAAACCAATCATTTAAATACAAATCAAGATATCTTAAATAAAACAAAAATTACACCATTCATAAAAATAGCCATTCAGTTTAATTTGCAAAACACAATGTAAGAATTAAATATGAATTAACCTAAAGATGAAACACTCGCAAATCACACAACGGAAACCTTTCCGCTACGATAAAAAAAAATATTCTGGTAAATTTGATGCGTCACACTTCAGTAGATATATTTGGAAATAAATTTTGACTAAACATGCAATATCGGGAACAAATGTGTAGGATGAACAATACGAGAACGCAGTAAGTCCGTAATATTTTAAGCTGAAACTTCCTGGAATAAACGAGAAGTAATTTTGTCATTCGAAGTTGAAAAACAATTTTGTTAGTTTTCGCTCCAAACTATTTAAACTAAGAAACAACCGCATTTTTATTTAAACTGTATGCGTGTCACAGCGCAGCACTGAGGAGGGATTCTGTGTGTGAGGAGGGGGAGAAAAAAAACTGTGAGATGAGTTTGCACATCATAAAATTTAGAATACGACCCACTCCACCTTCTAAAAAAGAGAGAGAGATGATGCCGGAAGGATCAACAATAAAAAAATCCAAAATTACGTTTTATTCCTACTCGGCAAATGAATATTTGATACATTCTTAATATAAAGCTAGAGACGCCGTAATTTAATACAAAAACTGGTCAATTTAATATAAGTTTTTAACGTGTAAACAGGTTTCCTTACACTCGTTCAACTCAACATTGGATCCTATAAGAAAAAATAAGAGGTTTCACAGAATACAATAAAATCTTTTTTTTTTAAAATCTGATGTGACCAAGGGTTATATAGTTTTGAATAGAAAAATTGATAGATTAATGACTTACACAAAACTGATACATAATCAACGTATCAAATATCGGATTCGTAGCTCACCTTAAATAAGTTTCTTGTCTAGATAAATATTAACAAATCTTCTTAGCTAGCAGAATAGTTTTAACTTTCAAATTTACCATTTTAGGTAAACAGTTCTAATTTAATTATAAAAATTATCTTTATTAAATCTAAAAGTTGGACTAAAGTCGTTCTAAGTTCACACTAATATTATTGCAATATATTCCCGTATTAAGCTTTCCATTTTTAATTATTGAAGTTATTTTAAGGTTATTTAACTTTGTTACCAATTCCATATTTTAATATTAGAAACGTTTAAATATTTATTCTGTTTTCCACCAGATGTACTTTGGCATACATTTAATTTCTAATACACATTTATTAATAAATTAATAATTATGAGCGTCAGCAGAATTTTGATAATTAACAAATAAATAAAAATAAACTCCCTTATATTCATATTCTGGGATTTTGACTTCCCTTTTAATCCATTCCTTTTTCACATATTGTTGCACTGTACTTAAGTTTTCATGTATGCAGAATTTATATACTTTGTATTGTATTTATGCCAATTTATATTTAAATGATAATTTTTACAAATTCTTGCATCACAACTCTAGTTAACAGAAGATGTTTCTAACACCTTGGCAAAGTTTAATCTTCAGCATGTAGCTTATTTTCCAACCTGGTTTCAGGCTGAATTATTTGTAAAATTAATTACTTGAAATTATTTGTTAACAAAGATGTTCGCTAAATCACACTAATAATATTTCTAACTGTTGTAATTTATAATGCAAGGAGTTCATGTGATTTATAATGTAATTCATTTATAATTTTTTAGCAGTATTGAAATTAATAGCAGATACTCATAATGATATACATTTAGATTACAATGATTTAGATTGCCATTGCCTTCTTCACTCATGCTTTTATGCTACATTCCTAATATTTCATAATGGCATTACAAGTAAGTTTAAACTCATTCACCAAACACGTAAATCTCTAATTCAGCCCACTTTTATTTTTACGTGTGCTGTATCTTCTATTTTCTTTAATATATTGTTCAACCTGATTTCAAAAGGTCTTATGATCAAGCGGAAAAGCCATTAAACATTGGTAGTTAGACCCAAGTTTCTAGTCCCAGTGATCCCCCAGCTCTTTCTTTTTTTGTACTTATTTACTGTGTAAAAATGTAGCGAAAAAATTTCCGTTCATGAAGTAAAAATACTTTTTAAATTTATTCTTTAAAAATATTGCAAAAATTTTCACCTTTACCTTAGCATATTTTTTTACAAATCTCTCTAATAAGAAAAAATAAGGATTGATACCTCGGTGCAAATTATATGCAGCATTTTTCCAAAAGCTTAGAGTTTATATGGATATCAATAAATTAAGGATTATTTCTCCACCTAATTTTCATAACATGTTTATTCCAGAATTTTCTTTTCACACTGTAGCGCTTAACTTTGAGTTTTCTATAACCATTCAATTTCTCTAGCCATGGCAACTTTGTATATCTTCTGACAAGTAGTTATATTTTTAACCACTGTATTTTAATTCCTGTTGACTATCAGTACATTATTTACTTGTTTCACAAGTGCAACTTTTATTTTATACGCAAATCTACGTAAAATAGCAATAAAACTTCAGTTATGCTGAGCTCCTGATCGATTGCTTGTTTTAGATTGAATGAAATTAAGCTTAATGTTACTGTTAATTAGCTTGTTATTAACTTCATTATACATTTCTAATTAATAATATGTTCAGATATTTCCAAGTATATTACTCAAACTTTTGCATCCCAATTTTAAATTTTTGGTTAAAAAAATAAACTTTTATTTATTGAGAAGCCTGACTGATTATATTAATTTGCAGTATTATTTATCTAATTCCTTTCTTCTAGATAAATTTTAGAAAAAACTTCTTAGCATAATAATTTAAATTTATTTACAATTTATACGTCAGTGTTCCAAATGCATAGTAATGTTGTTATAATAGATTTCATGCTAAGTTTATTTTAAATTTAACTAAATTTAATTTCTGCAAACATTTACATGATTACTTTAATTAACAAAAATATTTTTAGCACACTTTAACACACTTTGATATGAAATAATTTTCATATCAAAGAACAATCAACGATTTCTGGGCCGAAATCGTTGCCCAAATTAGAACTTCGCTTCCGTTTTCTTTTCCCCACATTTTTCGAGGAGTCATCGAGTAGCGGGTAGATTTATTAGCATCGTTAGCTAAGGGTGCAAATGTGCTGTCCATCAAGTCTATCGGGTGAGAATTAGCAGTTGGGGACAGGCTGTAAGGTCGTTCGTTCGAACTTTATGCCAATTTATAAATTGATTAGTGCGTCCGGCATTTGTCTCCGTGGCAGAGGTGCGATTTGGGGTTTTCTTAAGCAGGGAAAATTTCTGCATGGCAAGGAATTATTGCAAACTGATGTACTTTTCATCAAGGATATCCTTTAGTCTGCGTCGTTCCTCTACCTTAGCAATTTGCTACTCTACATATTCAGGCAAGATCTCGAGACAGACCATGTTAGCAAACTGATGACAACAATCTCTGCTAAGTAAAATGAAACTGAAAAACGTATTAAAAATTTCAGTAACTAAGTCACTGAAAATTAGTCGGTTTACTGTTGCTGCGACTGACCTCAATAGATTAATGCAATTAATAAAACAAATTTCGCAATTTCATTGATTACAACTGTCTTCGAGAATTTGTAAATTCTCTCGAAAAGAATCCTACACTGACTTTCCAACAGACGACTCCCGTTTAAATGATTCCATTGTTAGCGATTTCCTCAGTAATTCGTTAACTGAGTAAGTTAAGTAAGTAGACTGGAAGACAAATATTAAATTGGAAGAGAAATATCAGTTACGTTAATAATTAATAAATAATTAGATTAATATTTTGCAGACAGATATGACTTCTAAAAAACAGGTATGGCTTCTAAAACACATTAGGCATGTATTTTTAGAAAATAGCACAATATATGCCAGACAAAATATTTTTAAATTTTTGTGCAGCTGTTACATTTCGCTTTTATTATATCTCACAGCGTTCCTGCATCACAAGTAAATGCAAATTAATATGCAAAATCTTTTACTGACAAAAAATTATGTCGAAAATTTCTGCCACCTTAATGTGGCGCAAGTCTACGATAGTTTTAATACTAAATTTATCATAATATCAAAGTATGTGGCCCAGAAAGCGATTAATTTCTTAAAAAGGAAAAAAAAAACGCAACTATAATTTTCCAAACAAATAAGTAACGCAAATAAAATAAAACTATCAGTATTTTTTGTGCAGTTCGACGAATGATGAGACAGAAATTATAAAAAGGTAAAATTAGCCTACAAATCTTTCTGCCTCGGCAGATGTAACGCAAAAACGCACTTTATTATCTGCCTTCAGTATAATTCAGATGAGCAGTTATCGATGACCCATGAAGGAAGAAATCTTGAATCCAATGCCAGAGTCCATTTTGAAAATGGCAAGCCAAGCGGTAAATCACTGCTAACGGTAAGAAGAAAAAATAGCTTTTCAATATATGTTCTCAAGACGGTCAATGATAATGATCATCGTGTTGACCTGACACCTATACCTACATTATTGCGCGAACAATATATTCTTTATTCTTTTTTTAATAAAGGTACGCTGTTGTTGCTTATGTCTATGCTTAGGTGTACAGCCACTGGAAGGGCCTCCTGAATGATTATAAGTAGGATCACCGACAAAAACCATGATCATTTATTTGAAAGGCTAATTAAACGACTGAGCATTTGATCAAGAATCCGAAGAATGAGATCTGAAGGTCTCGCATTCCTCTTTCCCTATAAACCGAATTCTTCGATACAATTTTTGGATTTAACACATGTTAAAGACGAGAGACTCGAATCGATATTTTTCAATTCTAAAACACCGAAAAATGTGGCAACAAATTGCATCTTGTACGTGCAAAAATATATATAATAATAATTGTATTTACCTGATTCTGTATTCGTAACGTAAGCTTTAAAGACTCGTAATTTTGTATTGAATAAATTAATCGGAAATGAAGCATCAGTCTGAAGAACATTAAAAATAATTATTTTGAGATATGTTTTCACATGTGAGAAATGATGTCAACACCTCCATTCAAGATGATAATAATTCAGATATTGTAAAGGCCCTTATTTTCGCGAAAATGAATATATCGTGATTTCGCGAGCTGAAAATTTCGCGAATTTTATATGAACAGAACCGAAAGTTGAAACATTTCTAAAGTACCTAAGTAAAGTTGAGAAAGTTGAAGAAAAAAAAAAGTATTTCGCGAGGTTTAAATTTTTGCGATTACGACGGGCTCGCGAAAATGCCTTTAGTATAGATAGTAACAGTCATTTATTCTCTAATATCTGTCGCGCGGAGGAGGGAAGGAAACGTTCATTCTGTGCTAAGAAGGGATACAGACATTAAAAATAATTCAGATCTTGACGATCAAGATAGAGAGACAACAACAGGGGCAGGTTAATTCATTAAGGTTCCTGCATTACAGAGGAGTTCTCAACCGGGGGGGGGGGATTTCATAGTTTCAGGGAGAAATAAAGTGAGCATTTTATTTAGCTGTTAAACATTTCATTTATGTATATGAAAAACTAAGTTTTGTTATTTATCAACATTTTCTGTATTTTATTGTTTAATTTATAAATGTCTGTAAAAAATAACCAAAACCTAAATAAATGTATATGTATTTTTCGAGTTTTCGATAGGAGGAGGGAATAGTAAATTAGGAATAGTAAAATGGTACACGGGGCAAAACAGATTGAAAACCATTATTGTATTATTACATGCATGAAATTTACGCATAAAATAAATGCCTTCGATCCCGCAAACATTTTTGAAATCGCAGTATGTTATTTGGCGATAATTTCTTTCAAATATTATACGATAAAACTAACTAATCATCTTATCAAGTTCAACATAAATGAAAAAATAGTTCCAGAGTAGTAATATGGGTACATGTAGAACTGAAGGAAACAGAAGGGGGGAAAAAATCTCAGTTGTTATCCTTATGCCACATATTTACAACATGCAGTAAATCACATATTTAAAACATACAGTTTTATGCAGTAAATCAATGGTCCTTATTTAAAAAATAAGGACCATTGATTTATTGCTGGCCAAAAAGGACAGTTTCTCGTTTGTCATTGATTACCTTACAAAGTAGCCTGAAGTGCACCCTATCTCAGATTAAAAGGCTGTTACTACAGCAGAAATAATGATACAGCACTGGATTTCCAGATTTGGAGTGCCTCCTCAGTTACATTCCAATCAAGGAAGGAATTTTACCTCATTATCTCGGAATTTTACTTCGTAATTAACGAAATTTGTAAATTAAACTTCATGGGCAAGGCCGAAACGACACATGTATATATCCGCATTCAGGCGGGATCGTTCAGATGTTTAATCGAACCATTCTTAATAACTTCTCGTTGATGTTTCCAGAAACCAGAAGATTGGGACCAGAAGTTACCTCTGTTCATGCTGGCCTACTACAGTGCTGTCCGCAAAACTACCGGCTATTCTCCCCTCTCAACATCCTCTTCGGTCGTGACCTTCGTCTGCCTTCTGACCTCTTATTTAGTCGCTCGCTCCTGATGTGCATTTACTGTCTCGAGTACATTCAGCATTCCTAGGCATGGTTTGAAGTGATCACAATTTTGCACGACAGCAAATTAACTTGGCGACGCAGAACATGAAAACCCGATACGACACGAGAGCTACAGGGCACCGACTCAGAGAATGTGTGGTTATGCAATCCGATTCGACAAAAAAGACTTTCTTCTACAGTACAGTCACTCTGGGACAGTCCTTACAGTCCTATACAGGCTGAACGACGACGCAGTCATCAAATTCTAAATCGTTCATCATGACAGCTTAGTCCTTTACTATGGCCATAGTACGTAGCCCACATCGTGTACATAATGTAAATAGTATAGAAAGACCATGCTCATACCTGTATGTAAATTTGTATATTCATGCATTTATTTACTGTTTTAGTATTGTATTGATTTTCCTTAGTTGCAAGTATACCTTCCTATCCAGGGATCGTACTGCACCGAAAGTGCAGTCCTTGGGAAGGGGGCAATGTTACGAAATCAGTAAATAATGTAAATAATTTTAATGAAATTATAAAACTATAGTATATGTTGTATAATGTAACATGAAAGGGCTCATGAATGCGAAGCTCAATTGAAAAAATGTCTCACGAATGAGAAGATCAATTGAAAAAATAAGTTACAGGCGCAGGTCCATTTAACAATGAGGTAAATGGCTAAGCGGCGAGTTGGCGATGGTTAAGACTAATTTTTGTCACCCAATTTGGCGAGAAATCGTGAAAAGTCGTTAAACATGGCAACCGATTGGTGAGATTCTGGTTCGATTCCTCCTTTATTTACCTTTCAGGAATTTCGAGAAATCGCATGTACTGGAAATTTCTAGGTGGACGGGAAGAAAGCTATATAACATCAGTTTCATCCAGAGAGACATCAGTTCTCAGTTTAGTTCGAAGTTTAGCTCAAGAGTATGAGAACACTGAGAGTTCACTGTGCGAAGCTACGCATTTGAAACTCTTTATATTGTGTTGTGTTTAACAATCTTAGTGGTTTGAAGTGATAACTACTGTTTGTGCTCAGTTGCACTGAGATAAACTGTACGAGTACTTTTGTGGAAAATTCCCGAACTATAAAGTGTTTCTTTTGGGAAAATAAATTTTATCAAGCTATGATCGGTTCTGTGTGCATTCAGTTTAAAAACTCGTACACGTTATTTGTTGTAAATACGGTACTTATAGAGACAGAGATAGAAACTGAACTTATGGTTGTGACAGTTATTGAAATATTCTCTCATACCTATAAAGCAGTATTACATATATATCTATATATCTCAGCAATTGAAAGCTACGATTCGAGAGCCTATAATATGAGCGTTAATGTAATTCATTTTTACTTTAGTGCAATGGTCTTCAAATTGTGTTCCGTGGAACCCCGAGGTTCCGCAAATCAAACTTCAGGGATTCTGCAAGTCAAAAAAAAATTTCGAAAGGGCAATTATAAAGCACTAATACCAAGTTGACTAGTGTTTATTAACTAAAAAATAAAGGTTAATTTAGTTATGTTTCAAAATTAATCAGAAGCTACGTGTGAGAGCTGCCGGCTTCCGTAACGTGACGCCAGCAGTGACGTACTTGTGAAAGTAACTGTTTTTTTTTTTTTTTTTTACTGTTGAGTCGGTGTATATGCAAAACAGATTGACGTTCTCTTCGGAGTTTGTATGGCGTATGCGGCAACAAAAACAAAATACAGAAACAAATTAAATGCAGAAAATAAAATGCGACAACAAATAACATCATTAGAGCTTTATTTCGACATTTTCTGAAAAAAAAAAAAAAAAAAAATTGAAAGCACTTGTCTACTTTTCAGAACTTCTGAAACCAAATATAGGTAGGTGTCACTAAATGTACAGATAGGTGACAAACGGAGCATGAATTAATGCTATGAATGAGTGCATTAAATTAATTTTATGTTAATATTTCTTAATAAACATATAATAGTCTGCTCTAATTACCTTTACAATAAAGTACCAATAATATACTTATCTGCTTTTATTTTAAAATATATTTTTCTAACGGTGTGACGGGGGTTCCTCGATAAAATCTTATAGTAAGTGTTGCACGATGAAGTTTTTGAAGACCGCTGCTTTTCAGCGCATATGAAGTTTTCATTTCTTACAATATTTGCCTTGTAAATATTAATCTTACATTGCATGCACAATTTTCAAAACCTTTGAAGACAAAAACAGGGATTTGTAGTCTCAAATATACTGGTGTAAAAAATTAAGAGATGGAAAACATTTTCCGACATTTCTCCTACCACACAAAACCTTTACAATTAGTTATTATACAATGTTACTGTGGCACTGGTGTTGCTGAGATGAGTTTACATATTCCGGTGGCCGTGGCTACGCCAGCAGGATGTATAAAATTTCGCCTCCAGCAGCTCAGCTGATTCCGCTCTGCAACAGAATAGTGATTTTTATTGTCTTTCGGGAATCATCTTGTTGTTCTTTGCTTATTTGTGAGGTGAAATGTGCACATATCATCGCTTAGACGAAGGTATGAGATGTAGTATCTTGACAGGCTTAAGGCAAGGCAGTCACAACCTCAGGTTGCAAGAGAACTGGATGTAACACTATAAGGTATTTCTTCCACCTTCTTGGCATGCTTTCGTGGTGTGGTGGTCTGCACGCTGGGCGCGTATTCCAGAGGTCCGCGGTTCGATTCCCGGCGAAGACATTGCATACTTTTCAATCTCTCTTGTTTCCAAAAAATCCTAATGTCTCTATACTGGCGCCCGAACTAAAAGGGTGGCTGATGATGATTCTCCTCACCCAGGATTTGGCGATTGGGTCCCTTAAAAATCCCAGTCGCCCTTTAAAAGGGGAAGTATATACGGTATTTCTTCCGCCTTCTGGGCATGCCTTTGTGGTGTGGTGGTCTGCACGCTGTTCGCGTATTCCAGAGGTCTGCGGTTTGACTCCCGGCGAAGGCGTTGCATATTTTTCAATCTCTCCTGCTTCCAAAAAACCTAATGTCTTTACAATACCAAGTGTCATCTTTAATTCGTGGAATCAGTTTTAAAACAGCGGGACAGTGTCCAGAAGACCAGGACAAGATCGTCCGAGAGCCACAAGGACCAATGAAGACTGGTACTTGGTACTTTCAGCCAAGCGCCAGAGGACGTCTACAGCCACAATTATTTTGTGACCTCGCTACTGCCACAGGAGCATCAGTTTCAAGGAAGGCAGCTGCCAGAAAGCTACATGAGACAGGCCTGTATACCAGGAAGCCCACTATTTGCATTCCACTCACTCCCTCTTACAAAAGAGAGCGTTTACAATGGTGCATATAACACCAACACTGGCCACAGCTTCAATGGGCTAATATCCTCTTCATGGATGAGTACAGATTCAGTCTACAACCTGATTCTCGGCGGTTATTGATATGGAGGAAACCTGGGACTCGATACCATCCCAACAACATCATGGAAAGGGATCATTATGATGGTGAAGAGTGATGGTCTGGGTAGGGATCATGTAGGATACTCGCACACCGCGCCATGTTTGACACTGGCTTCGTGAATGCTCAAGCAAGAGATCCTGGAGCCCTAGTTGCGACTATTTACGAGTGCTGTTTGTCCCGAGTTAATTTTTATGGATGATAATGCATGACCATGTAGGGCTTACCTGATTGATGGCTGTCTGGAAAGCGAGTACATTCACCGAATGGATTGGCCAGCCAAATTTCCTGACCTTGATCCTATTGAATATGCTTGGAATGCTCCTAGGAGGGCTATTGCAATACGCCAACCTCCATCCAAAACCATTCAGGCGTTAAAAACTGTTGTCGTGAAGGAGTTGGTGCGATTTACACAGGCTCTCTCTTGTTAACAGCATGGCTACTGTCTGTTAGAGACGACCATACTAGCCACATTTTTACTGCCATCTTTCATCCTCACGTTTGGACCGCATTACACTCTTGGCCATACCTCACGCTAATAAATGACATTTTCATATTTGTTTTATACTCATTATTGTAATGTAATAAACTATATTCATACCTAATTTCATTTATTTCTATCCATTATTTTTCGAGATATTTCAGAAAAAGTGTTCCATCTCTTAATTTTGTCCACCAGTATATGTAGATGCCTCAAGATAAATGTGTTTTTGTAGCAACTTTGTTCTCATTGCGAATTCCACGTTCTTAGAAAAAAGAGGGGTAAGGAAAATAAGTCTCGCAGTTGGAGATTTTTATGAGATCTTTTTTGCTGCTTTTACTCTACGTATACTGAGTTGGGGCTGTGTATGTAAAAGTTGGTTATTGTTCTTTGGTCTTATGCAGGGTTACTTAAACCGTGGGTTTCGACCCACCAAGGCGGTCCCGGGACCTGCAGTAGGGAGTCGCCAAAAATTTTAGCGGTTTTGATATTTCTTTAACTTATTATAATAATTTTACAATTACCAAATATTTTTACACAGTGTATCTGAAAATAGATAAAGATAATACAAAAAAAAAACTTAAACGTTTCGACGCATTCTTTTTATAATTATAAACGTTCATTTTCCTTGCTTTGCACGTGACGCTGTCATTTCGTCTGTTACTTATTTAAAATTTTCACATTGTTCTATGTCTTAAAATTAGAAATTAAAGTTAATGACCTAAAACTGCAATAGTATATTACAGTACAAGTAAAAAAATTGACAGTTTCACTCACGCGTGTGTCGGCTTTGCGCAATACTTACAGGGAGGGACTCACACAATTTTTGTAAATATTATGGGGTCCTGGGAGTCGTGGAAAAAAATCTCAATGATAAAAGGGGATCGTTACTGAAAAATGTTAATGAAACTCTGGTCTTATGCATATTGATAAACATTACTTAATCAAATTTCGTGCAGGTGATGCACTACCTCATTAATAATCATACTGTTATTTTTGTTGACCTTTATTTCTTAACATTTCTGGCTTACTGTGAGGAGTTTTGCCAGAAAACAAATTTGTTATCAAATAACCAATAATGGAATCCGTAAAAGGAAGTCGGAGTTAAAATAGCAAATACTTTATTTATAAAACAAATTTGTTATCAAATAACCAATAATGGAATCCGTAAAAGGAAGTCGGAGTTAAAATAGCAAATACTTCAATTAATATTTTTTTTTTCAGCTGAGAAGTGCCAAATATTAGAATTATTTTGCTTTTAATTTGCTCACTGTTACAGAAATTATGTATTGCTACAATTTGAAAAATAAATAATTTTTGTAAATATTATGGGGTCCTGGGAGTCGCGAAAAAAATCTCAGTGATAAAAGGGGGTCGCGACTAAAAAATTTTAATGAAACTCTGGTTTTATGCATATTGATAAACATTACTTAATCAAATTTCGTGCAGCTGATGCACTACCTCATTAATAATCATTATGTTATTTTTGTTGACCTTTATTTCTTAACATTTCTGGCTAACCGTGAGGAGTTTTGCCAGAAAACAAATTTCTTATCAAATAAATAATAATGGAATCCGTAAAAGGAAGTCGGAGTTAAAATAGCAAATACTTCAATTAATATTTTTTTTTCAGCTGAGAAGTGCCAAATATTAGAAATCATTTTGCTTTTAATTTGCTCACTATTACAGAAATTATGTATTGCTACAATTTGAAAAATAAATAAAATGCCACCTGGGTTGACAACAGATTTCTTGAAGAAGCTAGGAAGAGATAACTGCTGGATACATAAAAAGCCGTATTACAAAATATAGGCATATAATGAGAATAAATAAAAGGAGCGTGATCGACATTATTCTTGACCTGTTCGAAGGTTACGTGTGGAATTCCTAATTGCAATTAACTCCAGGCAAAGAAGACCTCTCTTCTCTTACAAAAAGAAAGTTATAAACAACCTTAAGGCATATACAGAACTACAGCACGGAAGTTTTTCCCTCCCTTTCTTCCTTCCCCCAGTCAACTCGCGTGACCAGTTCTCATCGTAGATCACAACGTTCGCACTAGGTATTCGTTCCCTTGATATGTTGAATTCGTTGTTCCGTGCTTCGGGTTAAATATCTCGCGAGTTCAAAGTATTCATATCTTACACCGAATTCACTTTCAAATATAATTCCTAAAAAATAGATAAAATAGTTCCAGCAGGGGGGGGAGTGGTTTTAGGAGTAGAAAACGAACACCCACTTTTTCAAAAATATTCATAAAAAATATTAGCTCATAAAGGGAAATTTCTAGAAAATTTTTTAGATTTCAGACCCAAAGAAAATTCACTTAAAAAAATTACAGTTCTTAGATATTAATTCTAATGCTATTAAAATCATTAACGAGAATACAAACTGCAAAAATACTCATAACTGTAAAAATTGATTAGTACTGAACTTATTTGCCCTAGACTTGCTATGCAAGGCAGCAGTTCTAGAGATTGATGAATATCCACAGGAAAAATTTCAGCTTGAGAAAAATTTTTCAAACTGTTAAGAGTTCATGGATTAATTTGACTCTTTGATGGATATGGGAAAATTCTTCAGATTGTTATCAGTTCAGATTACATTGACTTTCCCACGATCAAAATAACAATCAATTCTAATTCGATGGAAAATTTTGAAAAAACTGAAAATGACAATCAAAGAAGAATTCAAAAGAATTAATTTTGCTTATGCATCTGTCACATTATAAACATTATCATTTCATGCATTTAAGTTCCCATTCCACGATGAAATTCCGCATCATTGCGGACAGCTGATGAGTTAAAAAAAGCTACAACAAATGCTCATTTAACTTATTAAGATTACTAAAAGATGTTATTCGGATACGGCAAAGCACGCAAGGCTTTATCTGCTAAGGGGATGGACAGGGGCGTAGCTAGGGTTTTCAGCGCCCACGGACAACTGAAGATTTTGCGCCCCCCCCCCCCGCCTCTGTGCGCCACGAATGGAAAACACTTCATTCTAAAATTTCGTACCATCAATTTAGCGGCCCCTGGATGCTGCGCCCAGGGACAGATGTCCCCCTTTGCCCCACGCTAGCTACGCCACTGGAGATGGATAACTTTGTTGGGGAGTTTAAGGGAAATCAGCACGTATTTATGTTACACACGGGGAATACCATATAAACCCACAATTCAGACAGCTCGAATTCTCCGCATTCAGCAGTCTTAACCACTCAATAATTGGTGAGGCTATAAAGATAAGTTAAAAGTAAAATGCATCCCTATAGAACATATACTAAGCAATGTATTTTAAGCTTATAGATTAATCTACCATTTAATGTAGTGAACACAATAAAGTTGTAATTAAACTCATCAACCGACAAGATTTCCTCAGCAGTCAAGTATATTTACTTCCCTCGTAGTATATATATATATATATCCTAATGCAGGGAGAATTCATCCATAATTGGCCGCACATATCTCGATAAATCAGATAGGTTTGTTAATGGAGGTAATAGCTGCTGGAGATACGAACACTCTTCTTACAGCCATGATCAAAGTTGGAAATGCTCAGACTTCTGATGGGTTAAAAAAATTATACATACTTGCCACATTTCTTTACATATGGTACCAAGAAAAGACATGTGCCTGTTGTATGACAAAAGAGTTGCAGAAAGGCAATAACATACAAAATTTTCCTTCCGGTGTAAAAAATTGAAAGTTTTCAAACTTGGAGGTCATTATTTATTACACCTATATGTTGTCTTATTAAAAAAAAAGTGAAAGAACATCAACTGAACTATCTTGAGGGGGATAAAACATTTAGCATTATTAAGGCAGTTAACGAACATGAAACATCGCCTGGTGTTTTGCCACAGGAAGATGTCATCGTTGATAACTTTCTAAAGGTATTAACATAAATATTATGGTAGCTCACTTGGTGGAAGACTATAAAATGTAAAGACTAGTATTTAGATATCTTTTCAGGTAAGCCGGTGGTATGCTTCTTTACAGAATTTTCGATAATGATTACCAAGTACCTCAGAACCACTAGACTTTTTTAAAAAAAAAAAAAAATTCAGGATGCAGATATAACTGTAGAAAAGAGTTAGAACTCGGCCACTGGTGAATTTAATTCATTATTAAAAAAAAAAGGTATTAACAGCACACAAATATATATATGTATACATAAGTGCATGTGTCAACTATCAGCACAATAAAAATAAATTTTTATGAATAATTAAATTTTAACTCGTTCATCATTTATGCATGTGCTTTACAAAGCTTGAAATTTAAAATAAACTTTCAGTCACTTCAAATAATGCTGCTGAAAAAAGAAAAAAATCACAGAAACTTTTTCATAAGATTATTTAGCTATCATTGAAGTTTATGTTCGATATCCTAAGAGAAAGTTCAGTAAATTGACTAGTTGCATAAATAATTAATTCTAAAGAGTTTTTAAGAAATAAAATGCATAAATTACTGCGAAAATTCCAGGGAAAAAGTCAATTCAGGTAAATAAATATCAATGATCCAATAGAATTTGACTTCAGTATGAAGCCAACATTTATTTAATCATTAGGATTAAAAGCAGTATAAAATTATTAAACTAAAAAGAGGCGAGAACAGTATTTCTTTCATTATTATTGCAGACACTTAATATTACATAACAAAAGCAAATAAACACTTCTTAACGCATTTCATTAAAGAACTGTTATTACGAAATTTTATACTATGTTTCCAATGGTGAAATTCCTCTAACGAACTGTAATAACCTCAGCCAAAGCTTGAGTCACCGAAATACACAATAACATACGTAAGAAATTTGTTTAGCAGCAGGTGCTGCTAATAAAAGAAGTCTGGAACAATAGCACAGAGAACCAGTTCTGCTTCCGCTGCATGCTTTTACTTCAACGGTTGGAGCAAAGAACCTCTTAAAACAACGGATGTATGATTCAGTCAACGGATTTCTTTTGCCTTTCATATACAGCAACGGAAATACGCACGCGAAATCCGACGTCACATCTGCATTCTAGACGATGCATACACTTGAATAATTTAATTATCATAAAATATTAGAAAAATATATTCACCTTAATAAACAAAAGCACAAGAGAACCCCTTTTAAAATTGAATTCTGATTAATTAACTAGAACACAACTACACCTAAGTTTTGAATAAAATAGTAGATTAGAACTCTAATTATTCGGATCGGTTCCCGCCCCCTTGGGACAAGTAAAATTAAAATTTACTTACGACACTAAATAATTTTTCTTTTCTTCTTCCCATTCTTTAAAGATCAATTTAAATTAATTTAGATAAACAAAAACAGACGACATTTTTCAATTTTTTCATTAAATCATTAATTTTTTAAAGAATGTAAGTGGAAAAATTTTATATGTGTTATTTTATGAACTTTCTAATATTTTATATCGTTTCCAGAAACAGTCTTCTTTTTACCTCTATGAAGAACGGGTTCATTTGTGATAACAATTTTATAATAATGGTGAAACCAATGATAATAATGTACGTATACACGCAAACATTTTTTTTTTTTTTTTCCCCTATTTCTTCCATTCAACATGATCGAAAGAAGGGGGGAAGAAACACTTGGTTGGTCTTTTCGGGAAAAAAAAAAAAAAAAAAAAAGACTCGTTTCAGTCAACGGGAAGGTGAATAAATGTCTGAAAAGTAAGATAAACTTGAACTGAATCACACATATGAATATATACAACCAAATAAACGCAAGATAACACTTCACGATATGAAAATTGTGCTACCAGGACGAAAGATAATGGTTTTTCTTAAAATCTACATCAGAGTAGTAGATAAATGATGACACGAGTCAATAATTTTTACAACTACAATAATTTTTTTTGTCTTTTTCATACTAAATTTAAATAAACCGATATATAATTAGCTTTCATATTTTTGAATTAAACACCTTTTAATAACTGACAATGAAGTCACTCTTTCTGTGTGCTTCATCAATCAATTTTTGTAGTATTTTGTAAGATGATCCATTTTTTTCTAATAGATCGGATATAGAGAACCACCGGATACAGCGAACTATACTTTCGGCACCTTGAGGTTCGTTATAATGGGATCGACAGCAATGCATTATTTTCATAATAGACCTGATTTTGTCGTTCGGGATAAGATAATTATGACTATCCACCCTTAAAAATTTGGACAAGCACGATGTTATTTCACCGGTAAACATATATTTACCTGGACCTTTTCGACTACTCATACGTTACAGGAAAAACGCACAAAAAAATCTCCCCAAGAATTCCAAGCATTTTGCCCCTGCAGAATGTAGCGGCCTTAGAACGCGATTATAGTTTATGTTCAGTATCGGAATTTATTTATATCTTCAGATCAGTTTTAGAGAGGTGGTTGTCACGGAAATGGTCACCATGAGAAAGAAGATTTACGGTGTTTATTAATGAAGTAAGGTTCTATTGCTCTATTTCTGCCTCTAGTAAACAAAAGCTTTGTTGTTAATGCTTTGAAAAAACCACGACTGTTTCAAAAACAAGGGAAAAAAAAAAAAAAAAAAAAAAAAAAAAAAACCTTCAGTCAATTTCAGTTTTATACTCGAACAAATGTTCGATTTTACATTTCTTATACATTTTTCTAAATTCAATTTATCATTGAATAATTTGTTATCTGATAACTTTTCTTAGTTAAAATATTTTCTTGCCGAAATAAAGCTCTCTCACGTTTTTCCATTCTACAATATCTTTCAATGGTTCATAACATAAAATACTGTATTCCTATTCATGTTCCTGTTCTATATGATTTATATGTTTACATCCTGTTGTATATGATTTAACCTAAATACCCATTTTTTTCAAATATGAATTACTGTTGGAAAAATAAATAAAAGTGTTTTTCAGAAACAACTCTATGGATGGACAGCGTGACTTCTTTAAAACCTACACACAAAACGTAAATCATTTGATTATAAAACCTATTTTTATTCTATAAAAACATCTTCACGACATTACTGAGCAGCAACAATTAGTGTCCACTAGAAAATCAGAGACATATTCTCAGGGAAGAGGGTTTAAAATACTAAAATCTCTGCCTGTCCGCATAATCTTGATATCTAGTCACGTTTCATAAACTTATGAAGTGTTCTGAAACGTGATACAAATGGCCAGTGGCAAGAAAAATATGCTGCCTTAGTAAAAAAAGGCTTTGTTTCTCCATACTTTTCAGGAATAAAAATTCTCAACACTAAAATAAAGGGTAATATTCAGCAACTAGTTTTTAATTTAGACTAGTGTTTAATTTTTAAATTTCTAATTGACATTTAATTTCTATGTTTTGGATGGTCGATTTAATATACGAAAAACACTCAAAGAAGACTAAAAAACAGAGCTTAATTTTAACAGCAAGCCACAGTGGAGGAGGAACTACCGTATGAGAATGCATGTCGTAATCTGAGCTTCTTTAGGTTTAATGGGCCAGTATAAGCATACTGATAATTAAAAAGGAAATTTGGAATTGTCAACACAAAAGTTTAATTTCATTCTTATCAAGTAAATGACTAAGGATACTCTGACTCTGGTTAACAAATAATTGCTGTGAAATAATTAAAATAACTCCTCAAGTCTGTGGCATATTTGGTGAGAATGGACTGAATTGAACTGAATTCAATAAAATTTAAAAGCAAGACTAAAATGACTCTAAAATGACAAATTATAATAGATAACGGACAGGCAAAACTGGACAAAAAATAACTCGTCCCCCCCCCCAAACAAGAAAACTGAGTCCACGAAGAAACGATCGACTGGTTGATTTCAAGGATTATCTATCTTAAGATGGATCTCTTCGTGAAGGGCTTTCTATAGGAAACTTACTCGCATTCACATTACTTACAGGAACAGCCATGAAATGTCAGTGCAGTTAGCTCGTTTCCCATTAGTATTCAGCGGTTTTATGCACTCGGCCACTATAGCTGAAGACCGGGCTGCAAACATTAAACTGTGTTCAACTAACAAAATAGTGCAAAATCTTTCGAAAGATAAATTTTTGAATATTTATTTGATAGACCGAAAAGTGCTTCCACGCACAAGCTACAGCTTCTGCAACTAGTACGTAAATCCGGCACTGCTGTTCTGTCATAAAGCAGTAACGTTCTCCCAATAAAATAACAACATCGGATCTCGCTAAAATTATGTCTGACATTTCAAGGTTTAAAAATATTAAGCGCAGAAATCCCACACACGTAGATGGTGAAAAAGGAATTTTATCAGACAAGTGCATTTTTCATAAAGCAGACACAAAAGCAAGTGTTAGAAGAGGATAAGGGATTAAATTAAATGGGAAATTTCAAATTTAATTGCAAAAGCAGCTGAGAAAATGTCAACATGACTTGCAGAGGGAGGAGTAAGAGGAATATCATAAAACTTTATCCAGTATAAAAACACGAAATTAATGTTAATGTTACCGTATTTAAACTGCATTAAAAATGAAAGTTTCAGAGGTTTAGGATCGAATGCATTGATAAGAAAAAGGCTTAACTATTCTAACAGCAGATTCAATCCCAAACCTCTGAAACGTTCATTTTTAATGGTATATAAGAATTAATTTTAATTTTACATGGTCATTTTTAAATTACCCGTCTTCTTCAGTTATTCGTTTATTATCTGATATGGAGAACAACACTAAGATTTATAATCAGCAAAATCCAAATTTATAACACAAGATTTCCATTTATTATCTAATTTCTGCATCTATGAATTTAGAAGGAAAAAATACCAGGTTCAATATAGGGTTTATTATAATTATTATTAAAACATTTCACTTGAAAATGCTGAATTCAGTTTTCATCTTTCCGTTCCGAGAAAACATAGTAAAAATTATTAAATATAATATTCTTAAATAATACTTACGTGCTTTTGTTGTTAAAGAAATGAAAACTTTCTTTAAAATACCACCACAATCTAACAAAAAACTAACTACTTCGAGCACCGAAAGCATAATAAATGAAAATTTCAAATACAGTTAACACATAGTCGCGCAACAACACAGTTATCCATCGTTTAACGATATTAATCTGCTAAATAATGATTAAACTAAATATATTTGGATATATTTGGATTGTACACATGCTATTTAGAATTATACATCATTCTTAATCTCAAATCAGTTTTTAGTAAAGCTTTGCATATTTATTTTATATACCTCTAAGTGTTTTTATTTTGCGAATTGCATCAATACAAATTGTTACCAAAGTTTTCGAAATCATTTGAGTTTCTAATGAAATTTCAGCTATCGAAACTTAGCTGATAAAAAAGTAAAAATGCCATCGATCATTTTACATACATGAAACCTGCTCTTGCAATGAATATTTATCAATCCGATAGCTTATCAACCTTATGGCGACATTTTTGTCACACTTGAATTGAAAAGGTATCGGAAACACAATGACAGAACAGAATCTCACGGTATTTATAAATGAAATATTGTAAAATGAAATTACGAAGTCTGGCCCTGATTATGTAACTTAATCAATGTCTGCCATCAAGACATGCAATTTTTTATGCCATAAAAAATCCACACATTTCCCTGCCAGACATTCTCACATGGAATTTTGCTTTCTGGTATAAATTCCAATGGTGTGGTGTGGTGGTGTATTTAATTATGGCAAAGCACACAAGGGCTATCTGCCTAAAGGGAGGGATGCCTTTCGTGGAGGACTTTCTAAGGGAAACTGGCTCGTATACACGTTACACATGGGGAAAACCACGAAAACGCCCATGCAGCCAGCCCGTTCGCGGGATTCCAACCTCAGACTGAACTACCAGTGTTCAGCGTCTTTACCGCTCGGCCGCTGGTGGGCTCATAAATTCCAATGGATATTATTGATTTCTATACACGAATTCGACACGAGGTTTTAATGGTTTGTCGTTTTCCATCTCTTCACACTCAGATCTCTGTTTAAAAGAAGATCTGTTCCGACAATTTTAAATTCATCTCCCTTCTACCTCAAATCAATTTAACGCTTCTATTATAGAGCTTCAGGGATTTCTTAAATATGACACTTTTGTAATAACAATTAATGTCCCATCATACAGATGGAATATTTCTGTATTCCTTCGCCAGGAATCGAACCGCGGACCTCTGGCATACGCGCCCAACGTGCAGACCACCACAGCACGCCAAGAAGGGGGGAGAAATACTTTACATACTTCCCCTTTTATAACCCCCTTACAAAAGTATCAAAACATTTACAAGCAAAGTCAACGTTACTAATACATATCTGAAGGAAGCACGGAAGGGAATCGATTAATTGCAAATTCAATCTATCAAGAATATTTAACATTTATTTTGAATTCTCCATATCGATATTCGATTTATCGAAGTACAAGTAATCGAGGTTTAAGCTATATGTTTAAAGTATTTCGCTTTCACACTGACATGGAGTAAACCGTTAGGAAGGGAAAACAATTGTTTGAAGTCCAATAAAGCATAGAAATTTCTGCGAAAATATGAAATTGCTAAGCTGGCGCTATGTCTGAATTGCCCACAACTTATGATGGGAAGACATTTGTATAGGGGAGAAAAAGCACGAACAATTCACCTAGAAATGCAAAATTCCAGAAGCGATAGCAAACTGCAAGAGAATCAAAAAGAGGGCGCCACTCGAACTAGTACACAACAATGGAAAAAGTGTTTAAGGGATGGAAAATGCTTTTCCCTAATCTAAACTCTGCCATCAGGAGCAAGCATTACCTCCATAGCCTGATAGAAAGGGAAGAGAGTGTCGTAACAGGTGAAGCCGGGGAAACACCCTCTTGACTAGCAGGCCGAGGAATGCGGCCGCCCGCGGTGGTACCTGGCACTCTTCACCTCTACCTGCCTTCCGTTCGAACTCCAAGGACAAGAGTTAATATCTCGGTGGGAGCCGTTTACTCCTCAAGAAACAAAGTAATTCTGTGCCAGTGTGGAATGTTAACGATGGGATCGGGAGAAGCGATGTTCCCTCCGGGTCTTATTCAATTCATCCCCCCGGACAGTGAAACGGAGATTGTTTTGTCCAAAGATATGCGCATTTGTTTGGAGGAGGTTGAATGCGAGATTTTATATAACATTGCGAAAAATAATTGAATAATCGAAATAGTTTAAACTTAATCTCTCATATTGATGATAAGTAAATATGATAATCTCGGATAACTAAATTTCAAGAAGCTCGTGCGGTTCAAGATCTAAACGCATTATTATTGTAATGAAATTCCATATATTGATTAAAGAAGAATCCCGATTAATTAAGCAGCAAAATTTCATTTTAGGTAAGGTAAACCTGTGAGAGTAATACCACGAACTAATTATCGCTTAGGCCCATAGGATTGGGCAAAAGGGGGAGCTTATAATTCCCCATGATCCGGCTTTGCCCTAAATAATCAGTGCTTAAATTGCGCCGGAGCCCGGCTCCGGTAATTCTCAATTTTTAAGATAAATTACAATTTTAGGGCGCACCGGAGCCCTACATAAGATGAGCTCCGGTACTTCTTCTTATAAAACTGAACCACAATTTAAAAGCAAAAAATTTAAAATTCGTAACGTTTTAGTTTAACAATAAGCAGGCATTGCAATGTTCTATTTCCATAGGAATACGAACTCATGAAAACACGAGACGTTCAAATAAAGTTCCCTCACTCACATGCGGAAACCTTTCCCTTTAAAAAGGGCAATAAATTTGGGAGAGTTTGTTTAGGAACGCGTAAATTTCTCGCCATGCCATCGTATCTAGTGTATTGTTATCGATGCTTACAGTTAGTTACCCTCGCAGGAAGGAAAATTAATGTTCTTAAATGTGCGTTAAATGATAGCGAGTACAATAAGAGTGAAATACTGAGATAAACAGCTCAGGCACGTCCTATACATGGTCTTCCCACAATATCCACTAATGTGCGGGAAAGCGTAAACAGCAACTTTACATTCATCCTTAGGAGTCAGATGCAGGACTCATTTTACCCCTGACACACATTTGCTTAATGGCTATAATTATATCAGCAGAGAGCCGCGGTCAAAGAGAACGTTCTCTCTCTCCAAAATTCTCCTCATTTTTTGTTTCCACCCACTCATACTCTCATTCTGTTTCGTCCTGGAATTTTCATCAGCTATACTTTAAGTATATTTAATTTTTGTGATGATAAACAAACTTTCCTCCCTACAATTAGAGCTTAAATTAGGCTGGAGACAACAGGATCTTGGCTCCGGTGCTTCTTAGTTTTTGTAATAAATCATAATTCTAGCCGGTACGCACCGGAGCCCTGAATAAGAAGGCTACAGCACTTCTCTTATGTAATTGAATAACAATTTCAGTAGAAATTTTATCTCGAAAATTGTATTTTAACAATAAAATTATATTAAAAATCGCTTATTAAATTTCAATTTATCTCTTTACATTTTATTTAATATTAATTATTTAATTACTTCAATCTTTAATTATTTCACTAAATAATAATTATCAATTAAATTATAATTAATTATATAATAATTATTGATTAAATAACAATTTATAAACATTAATTAAATAGCTATTAATTAATTTGATAATAATTAACTATTTAATTTTAAAATTATTAATGAGTTTAATAGTCATTTTATTTATTTGTTTACTCTTGTTCCTCTTCGTTGAAGGTCTTCCATAGGGCTCCGGCACTTCTAATCTTAGAACTTAAGCCCTGTAAATAATATATTATTTTTCTAATACTTCAAAACAGCAGAGGCTTGATAAGCAGGCAGAAAATTAACCTCAGCAAGACTCCCAAAACGTGGTCTACGAAATAGAACATTCCTACATAAAACAGCATGATGGCAGCACAATTACCGATATTTCGTTGTTGACCTGACAACACAATAATGCGATCACTATAATAGCAAAAAGTTTAAAAGAATAAAATATAATATAGAGTTTTTTTCGTTATTTTGTTTCTCTTTATTTCTGAATTCAAAGTGAAACTGTTCAATTCAGAATTTTACTCATTTAAAGAGTGAAAGCATCTCTCTAGATTATCTCGATCAAATAGCATATAACTGCAACAATAATTTTGATTTATAAAATACAATATAATGTGAATAATATTTCCAAAAGGTAACCATTCTATAAGGCATTTTTCCCGCCTCCTTAGCATGCTTTCGTGATGTAGTGGTCAGCACGCTCAACGCGTATTCGAGAGGTCCGTGGTTCGAGTCCCGGAGAGGGCATTGCTGATTTTTCACATCTCTCAGCATATATATATATATATATTAAAAAAAAAAAAAAAAAAAAAAAAAAAAAAAAAAAAAAAAAAACCTAATGTCGCTACAATTAATAATGCAATTTGATATTTAGTTAAAGTATTATAGCTATTTTATCTTCTTAAAAACAGGAATTTTATCTGTTTAAAACTTCTTAAAATTTGATATTTAGTTGAAAAAGTATTATCTTTACAGGTGATAACAGAATATGAATTCACATGATATTTTATCGCTTAATTGTTTAATTTTGATTAGAGCCTTGCTTCCTCAATCATATTAAAATAGGAACTTACTTAAAATTTTGAAATCATGCATGAAAGTTACCATTTAAATGCAGACATAATTCATTAAAAATTTTGAATCTACCAAAAAAAAAGTATTAAAACAATAAGAAGAATCAACATTAATAATATATATCTGGAGGAAGCAGGAAAAGGGAATCGATTAAGTGCAAATTCAATCTATCAAGAATGTTTAACATTTATTTTGAATTCTGAATATCGATATTCAGTTCGACTTATCGAAGTGCAAGTAATCGAAGTTGTAACTATATATTTTAAGTATTTCGCTTTCACACTGACATGGAGCATACTATTAGAATTCGGAATAGATCTATCACTAGGATTGATGATACTTCTTTTATTTTTCCTAAATGCAGAGTCCTTCACACTATGTACAAATTTCCAAATAAAAAATAAATAAAACCTTTTTTTAACACTGATAATGAGAGAATGACTTGATTAAAATGTGAGAACAAATAACGCTTCGTTTTCACGGCCAATATATCAATTTCCGAGTCTTTCCAAATTAAATGTTTATGAAAGCTTAACATAGGAGCCGGGGAGTCTAGTGTATACGACTCCCCGGCTCCTATGTTAAGCTCAATATAATTTTAAGACAAGTAACAAGCTTAAAATATTTTTAAAACAAGCACTGATACACTAACGCTTGTAAAGACGATAGGTATTTTTGGAAGCAGGAGAAATGAAAAATTAACAACGCCTTCGCCGGGAATCGAACCACGGACCTCTGGAATACCGGCCCGGCGTGCAGAACCACTACACCACGAAGGCACGCTAGGAAAGTAGGAGAAATACATTATACACTGAACATAAATTGCCTTTGCGAGCCAATTTTTCGAAAATCGCCTTTTTTTTTCTAACCGAAATCGAAATATGAAAATACAGGAATTTTTCGGAAGGTAAATCAATACCCGTATTTATTCTCACAAAGTATCTTGTTTACCAGAAGAAGAAATACTTAATAAATTTAATATATAATAGATTTAATTTTATTATAATAAGATTTAATAGTCTAAAAATCAACATAACATGTTTCCACCAATTTCAAAATTTTCTTAGCAAATATAACACGTAAATAATTCAACTTTGATAAAGCTGAACGTGTTCTTTAAAAACAGCAGACTGAATCAACAACCAACAATTATTACCTGAGGAATAAAATAGACGGATGTGCATGAATATAATACATCAATTACATGAAATAATGAATTCCACTTTTTTGCTTCACTAAATCAAAGCATTAAACAAGATTTATTTATTTATTTTTGCTATAATCATCAATACCAAATAGGGAGCTGGAAATTCCGATTATCTAAAAATTCTTCTCATTTTCTGTTGACAAAATTAACTTCCATGGCTCTATGATCTATCTACACATCATTTTTTTAAACTTGGCCAAAATATTTTACCGAAAGTCGTGGTTCCCGTAATTTACTCAGTGTAAAAGCTATAAACTTCATCTCTGAATTATTATTAAGCTCAAGTGATGACTGTATGATTCAAATCTATAGATATATCACGCAGACACGACTGCTTAAATGACTATGAAATTAATATGTAAGAGTCGAATACAATTAGATAAGTAATTTTAGATGCCAATAATTACGAAAAGGGTAATTCATACACATTTTCCTCTTAAACAATTCTTTAGAACAGAAGAACAAATTAAATACATAAATGTTACCAACATCAAACAACGTGACCATTATTTTGCATGCAATTTCGTTGCGCTTAGTTGCACTAAAAAGCCAATCTTTGTATCGCAGTACTTTTCATTTCATATTGAAAGGGAGTTAAAATCTAGAAAGCAAAAGACGGGATGGGTGAGTTGAGAGTGAAACAATCGATGCCATCTCCTGGGGTTAAACAGAGCGAGGCACTGGCTTGTCGTATTTTGTATACGACAGAATTTTTGACGCGAAGCGCTTAGCTGTAGGGTTAGAGACTTGGGAAAGGGAAACGCTGAAATTATTTTATAAATGGTCTATCGATCGTGAAATCAGAAATCGTTGCGTCCTACTTCCTGAGATTTTTTGATTTGATCGACAGCATGAATTCAACTGTAACCGTGTAAATACATGAATGACTTTTTTTCTTACTTTCGAATTTATTTTCATTTATTTATTTAGTAAGAAAAATAGTTAAGAATCAAGGACGGAGTTAAATAATACCTTAATTTTCTTTCGCCAAAAACAAGTATTTTTTTCAGATATGGTTACTTTTTTTTAAAATCAGAGGTGAGGCTTTATTGTCCAAGCCTCCTTTCTTTGCACATTTAATAGTTTCTAATTTTAAAAATGAAACATGAATTTTAAAGATTCCAATTTAACATTTGAACAATACGTATACCAGGTCTCTACTAGTCTTAAACAGCCATATATGAAATATAAATCCAATTTTCTTAAACGAATCAGATACGAACTATTTCACCAGCGTCACTGCATAAAGTGTATATAAAAATGTAGAATACAGATTTTCCTCAAGAGGGCTAGAACTACTGTGTGAGCAACCTACTGTTTATATTGTTACTTTTTTTTTTTTTTTTTTCTGACACCAATTGTTACGTTATTTTCTTCATTCACGTTCGTACGGGGTTCGTGTGGATTTGGAGTGAATAACGACGACAGCACTTGATGGAATATCGAAACACACTTTATTTACCAATATTGATCAGGACAACTCCAAAACACTTTTACAATCGTCGAAGATCTACAATAAACACGCTGACACGATCAGCGACATAGCCTTCACATTGCCAGGCAATAACGGTGGAGACAGCTTCAAGGCAAAGCACTAGCGTACAGCTCCCGACACTGCTTGGTCGTTCTCGGAACTCCACGTACTCTCGAGACTCTCCACACTACAACTCGTGATGCACTCGACGGCATACAGAGCACAGCTCTCACTCTTCGGTTCAGTCATTCCCGGAGCTCAACACGCTCTGTCGTCGATGCGCTAACCGCGATAAACAAAGAGACTCTTTTGGTGCACTCGACAACCCACTCGGAACTCGCTGCTCGGTTGTCAACTCGATCGACTCCGCAGGGATTGACTCGCTAGACGAGACACCAACTCGATACTAACTGACTCTCCGTGTACCAGCAGGGTTTATATAGCTTTTGACTGGTGTTCGAGAACATTCTGGGCTAAACCGGTAAGAATTCGTTCCAGAAAATTCTCCATCCGTCCATGGCATTTCGCCAATTTTGTCGCCAAATGGGCGATTTCTTGCCAAATGTGGCAACTATGTCTACCTTGCTATTTTATGGTAGCCCTAAAACTGCTTTGCGGGGAAGCTATCTCACCGCGCCTGGACATTTCTTAACAATATCAAGAAGATTCGAAGTTTCTGCTCCACATACTAACATAAGAAATATAGGAATGATGTTAATCATAGAATGAATCATAACTTAATAAAGGAATTCTAGAAAAACAACTGCTTTTGGGGGAGGGATATCACGTACGAGTTACATTAATACGCACGTCATGTTCAATGCCTATAACTAATAAAAAATTCAATATTAAAATGGTCTACGAGCACTTTATCCAATTTGGAAGTCACCATTATCAAAAGATCGTCTATTTACATTTTTTTAACTATTACAAATAGCTACATGAGTTGATTGGTTACTCAAATAAAGCGAAAGAAAAGATGCCTTCATAGATTACATTACAGGAATACTAGCTGGTATTTACATTACACGTCAGGGGACGGAAAGGATCACTGGATCACTCATGCAGCCAGCCCATTTGTTAGGATCTGAACCTTCTTTATTTTGCATGGTCTCAATATAGTGCGAATCAAACTCCTCATTTTAGCAAGCCGTCAACACACCACACACGAATCTGCTCGATGATCAGGCTAAGATAAATCTCAGTTTTCTCAGAGCCATTCAACTTTACATCAGCATGTATGCAGCTGTTGTAAGAACGCTGACAGGTTCAGGTTGAAGGAGGGTCGACACCTGTACATTCCAGTAGGCACACTGCGCAAATAAATAAATAAATAAACAGACAGTTCTATATCTCCCGTTTTACTGGCATGCTATGACATGCCAGTTTTTTTTTTTTTAATTCTACGACTTAAATTATGCATTTTGTAAAATTTGGTGCGAAATTTACGGAGAAATTCAAAAATTTATTTTGGCATACTTTTTTCAGTTTTCGCCAAGAATCTTGGCGAACTTCTTAATTTATAGCAACCCATTTTCCTTTTCTTTTTTTCATAGTAAAGGAGCGAAAAAAGTCATCCTTCATCATACTTTCAAATAATTTTAACAAAGTGCGTATTAGTGCTAAAAAAAAGTGCCAAATTTCAAAACGCTCCAATGTGTAAATACATTTATCTAATATTTTGCAGGTATGCCTAGAAATACATGTAGGAGAATGTAGGAGGTATTGGGCAGGGACGTCTCGTGAAAAACACGTGGTCGTAACTAGCAGGATCGTCTTGAGCAAACAACCTTCAAGAGTAAAGGCAACCCCCGACTAATATCGTGTCACCGCTCCCACAACTTATACCTTTTTCGTTTTGGTTATAACAACTGAAGGCGCATGAATAAAAGTTATCAAGCAGCCGGGGCACATTAGAGAGCTGGCTGATTTTCAAACTAAATAAACAAAGTCATTGTTCCTTTATGACAGTTTTTAGCACTGAAATAATGCATCGACTGTGATAACCATCATATCTGATGCTTAGGCTAAGACACAGTATTGTAACAGCTTTAAATAATATTAAAATCTTGTAGTTTAAATAATTTAAATAGATGAACATTAAGGTATTTGTGAATGGCAATATTTGAAACCAGACTCGAGTGCCTCGTGCGACTCTCGCACGAAGAATGTAATTTATTTTTAAATGTTAGGATATGTTTTCTCTTCTTGTTTGTATGTCGCCATTTTTGAGTGTTAAATAAAAGTTATTGCTGTGTTCCATCATTGGAGTTGCTTCATATCGACAAAGAAGCATCACAGTCTTAATTATTATGGAGGCACCGACCGAGAACGAATAATCGTGCGTATTTTTATTTTATTAGTTCATCACTGAACATAATATTAGTGATACCAGATTATTACTTCCTGTTAATATTGAATTGCTTTATTTTATTAGTTCATCACTGAACGTAATATTAGTGATACCAGATTATTATTTCCTGTTGATATTAAATTGCCTTATTTTATTAGTTCATCACTGAACATAATATTAGCGATACCAGGTTATTACTTCCTGTTGATATTGAATTGCCTAATTTTATTAGTTCATCACTGAACGTAATATTAGTGATATCAGGTTATTACTTCCTGTTAACACTGAACTGCCTTATTTTATTAGTTTATCACTTGAACGTAAACTTAGTGATACCATTTTAATGCCATTTCTACTAGAACTCAAAGGAAAAGAAAAATAGCTGAAGAGCAGATCTTGGAACCGATGAAGGAAGAAAATAAAGCATCCAGAGATGTATTTGAAGAAGAAGTTAAATCACCAGAATTAAAAGTGGAAGATGTTCACGAAAATTTGAAAAACGATAAAGAAATTAATATTGAGAATCATTTTGCAATGCAGCGTTATCATCATCTTTTTGCTTTTGATTTAATATCAAAGCCGCTACTAACAGACGAAGAAAACAATTGTCGAAAGAAATTACAAATGAATATTATCCGAAAGGCACAGATGAACCGAGGAAAAGCTTTGCTGTGAATTATAGCCGAGGAACTGGTCCACCATGGAAGAGATCTAGGCGCCGTCAAGAAAAAAAAAGAAGACTAATTTGAACACTGTCCATTTTCTTCCTATTTTTAATGTGGTGTAAAAATATTTGTTTAAAATTTAAAATTTTTGGCCTGAAAATTTGGAAACTTATGAGAGAAGTTATCTTTTCTCTTTAAGCAATTGAGCAAGCTGAGCTTATAAACTTTCGAAATTTACAGAACTTTTCCCTTCGGTAAAAGTCTCTCCGTTGGGGGAGTAACAGCTTTAAATAATATTAAAATCTTGTAGTTTAAATAATTTAAATAGATGAACATTAAGGTATTTGTGAATGGCAATATTTGAAACCAGACTCGAGTGCCTCGTGCGACTCTCGCACGAAGAATGTAATTTATTTTTAAATGTTAGGATATGTTTTCTCTTCTTGTTTGTATGTCGCCATTTTTGAGTGTTAAATAAAAGTTATTGCTGTGTTCCATCCATGGAGGTAGGAAAGGGAGGAGGGGCCATTCCGCGCTAGAAGTGAAGCACTGCTTTGAAGCTTGGGTCACCAGACGGGGTGTTTTTTTGTTTACATTCAGAAGCTCGCTTGACAAAATTCTGATAGTATTTCGACACACGACAGTTCCATAGAAATCGAAAAAGGGACACTCTCGCATGAAAGAAACATTCAGAGTGTGATGGATAATAGCAATTTGTATAGTTTACTGACATTTACGCAAAAATCACATCTTGGTTATTTTTCGATAACTAACAACAGCGATTTTGATTATGAATTTGTTTTATAAAATTCTAAGCTGTTGCACTACAAAAATATAGATTTTAAGAAAATTGCTAAAAGAGATCTGCCAAAATTTATTTTCTAGAAGATTTGAAAAGTTTGAAACTTGATGGCTAAATGTAAATATAAAATTATGTATGTTAAAATATTTGTAATTAGGCACATAGGTCAGATTAAGTTTTTATTAAATAGAGTAACGCATGCAAGGGCTATCTGCCTAAAGACAGAGATGCCATCGTGGGGGAATTTTGAAGAAAAACTGACCTTTGAGTGGGTATTAAAAATAATACTTATAATTTTCATTCAAATTATATTCATATATATTTTTTATGTAAAACTTTCGGGTGTATGCTAAATTAGTGTAAATTACTTTACACGAAAAATATAGTGAATGCACAGAAATTAGATTTGCACATGCCGGAAATGATAAATAGGAAATATGTATGGGTATTTATGCATGTGCTTGCAAAAAGCATGTATCTGCCTTTGACAAAATACTTAAATATTCATTAAATTATTTATAAATGTATTTGAAATGAAGAATTTATTCACTTATAAACAACTGTGATAGTACTATGAAGAAATCTAATGATTAAATGTATCTAATTTATAATGATTATAAATGTTATCTAAATATATAATAACCTTAATATTGAATTGTAAACATAAATTGAAATCCTGTTGACAAATACGTTATAAAACTATTTAAGCAAGAATTGTTCGTATTGGAAAGCAATCTGTTAAAAGGTATTGTAAAGCAAATGCTATGAGATGTGCACTTAAGAACATAATAGAGTTTTGGAATATGTATTGTTGAAATGAAGGGTAAAAAAAAAATCTGATAAGTATAATTAAAAGAATTATTCCCTTTACATTTTATAATAGCTCAGTTACAAGTTTTAAATAATACTTTTAAAAAAAAAAAAAAAAAAAAAAAAAACTTATTTTATTTCCTTTCAGAAATGTTCAGAGAAAGTCAAATACTATTTTCCTAATAATTCTCTAATTTAAAATGAACCGAATAGAGCATTAATTATAAATTGACTTACATTTTTCGATTTAAAAGAAGCCAAAAAATCATGTCATATTTAAGAAAGTATTTTAGGAAGAAGCTCTATAAATAGAAAAGAAATAATGCATAATTTTAATATTAATAATACAATAAACTTTGATCTTAATTTTTGTACCTTAACCGAATAAAATCGAATGAATTACCTTAATTTTTTTTTCTAATGTAATTAACGAAAACTTGTGAAAATATTTCATTCAAATTAAACCATTCTGAAAAAACTGTCCTGTGAAAAGTATAGCATTTAATTCCGTTCAGAATGAAATGTTGTTTAAAAATATGTTGTTTTCACATACTTAGGACTCTGAAGTGTTGTAGAAAAAGAAAATATATGCATTTATATGTATATTTGCGACGTAATTACAAAATATTTACACCCGAACGCGTCAAATCCCATAGAACTCAATGGTAAATGACCCAATGTTTTGGTCACCACGTAGGGATCGCCGGTGCTTCAGAGCAGGGTACGGAGAAACTTGTTTAGGGCGACTCCTTCTTACTTCCTACCTCCATGGTTCCATCATTGGAGTTGCTGCATATCGCCAAAGAAGCATCACAGTATGATCTAAAGGGAGAAACAAGATTACGTTTGATTGAATACGATGATCGAAATACCCTGAAGACAGAAATTTAACACACTGCGTGGAATGAAGGAAAATACCTTAAAGACTTCGAATTTTCTTTTTTCTGATTTTGTTAGGTAGGTTATTTAAATATGGAAAAGTCACGAGAGCTACCTGCTTATCGGGTGGGTTGTCTCCGTGCAGTAATTTATAAGAAAATCACCGGCTCACATTCACGTTACACAGGAGGGAGGGGAAAAAAAAATGCTGCTAACCCGTTCGTCTGGATACCTGGGACGAGATACCAGTATTCAGCAGTCTTTAACCGCTCCGCTACTGGAGTGTTTTTGTTAGCTACTTAACACAGCAGAAAAATGATTTTGGTTAAAAATACGGTGATTTCTATCACACATTCCCACAAATCATACATTTCTTTTTTACTTTTAACTCGAACAAATAAGTTTCAAAGAATATTATTCGAATGGGCCAAATTTTTTAATTTCTTGTCACACATTCTTAAAAATTTTCAGCTTTAAAATAATGGTGCAAAATCGATACGGTTTAACATATACTTTTAATTCTGCATTTACATCTCTTCCAGGAGGAGGGACATCCAGCATGACACGATACGTAAAGACATAAAAAGGCATATACTATTTATTAGCTACAGGATGCTCTTGCTTGAGAATCATGGAAGGGCGGGAAGATGAGAGACAAAGAGGGAGAAATGAAAAAGTCAAAATTTGACTTTTTTCTGAACGGTAATTATGTCTACTAAATCCTCAACAAGTGTGGAATCCCTAAGATATTTCATTAGCTAATGTACAGTCATAACTGAAGGAAAATTTACTAGAAAGCACCCATCATCTAGCAAATGCATTTAAATCGGGTATCACTGCAAAAATATATTTATATGAAATGCAACTATCAACATTCAGTACAATATTCAGTTTTAATACACACTTTACATAGTAAGTCATAGTTTTAATACACACTTTACATTAAAATATTTTGCCTAAATGTAAGCGAATGCAAATAATTCTCTTTTACCAATTTAAAATATTTGTCTCTGTGTGTCTTTTCATTTTCTTCAGCCCTGGAAGATCACAGCACTTTATACTGTGATTTTATGTGTGGATTGTAATAACATCCATTTTTACATGAGAGCAACTAACTCTAATTAAAGTTAACAAATCATGCTCGACAAGTTAAAACAGATGCAGATATTAAATGAATAAGCGCGACTAAAAGGCAGACGAGTATCAGCCGCACTTTACATGTCTACGAGGCGAGAACGACGAGGTCACAAAAAATTCAAAAATGCGAGGCCACGCGGATGCATTTATGATTCCAAAATCATTCATGCCACTTTCCGAAGCTATGAAGGTATTTCCGGAGGGAATCGTTGCCACACAGGCCAAATAAATAAATAAAAGCGCCCACGCGTCACCCTCGTACGAAAAAAGAAAATAAAAAAAGGAGAGAGAATATAGGAAACTCGTTCTGCAGGTTGATCTCATTGTGGATCGCATAGCGTACGTGTAGTGTGCTCATTCTATGGAAATAATGAGATATAGCGATGAGTTACATCTTCCACTAAAGATGGTGTTCTCCGAGGCTGCCTTTCACGAATTCTTACAAACGCGGGATGACGTAGCTTTATTATTGCTACATTGCCTTATTGCGTTTTTAAGACGAAAGTCGAAAATATTACGGCCAACTTTTACCTTTGCAACTTTAGTTTTTCTTTAAATTTCGAAGCATTTTGATGCAATGCATGGAAACGTGTTTGTTGTTCATACAACTTTACTACAAATGTTCCCTCTTAATGTCACCCCCATAGCAATGCGACTACCCTGAGCATTATTTGGATCATAAATATTTTGCATGTTAAATGTTTTGAAGTCGTCTAAATAAAAGGGTAATAAAAGCCTTTTGAAAATTCCTAGAAATCGGTGCACAGCCACGCAAAAGCATATAACAGTTATCTGCCTGAACTCCCTCAGAATTTTGATCCAGTCCAATTCATAATAAGAAATCCGAGAATAGGGTGCCTTTTCACGAGAACATATTCAGAGTGACACATCCCATTCCGTAAATACATAAAAATAAGATACCTTTCTTTATAGAAGATTCGAACCATGGTCTAGTCAGTGGCAAATTAGACTTCGCCGATCACTGTAACAACCGGGACGTTGATGCTGCATGGGAATGTTTATTCCTAGATACAACGCCCAATTAAATAACAATAATAAAACGTCAGAGCCGGAATAAGAGTTCACTCCTCACGCGAACGACTAGGAGGGTCGCCAAATTAGCTGTGCAGTTTCAGATTTTATACATAAAATATGTATTGTATGTAATTACATTATGTGGCTAGCACACGACTCCCACCATTTCCATGTTTTAAATAACAAGGATCTTTCTTATATCACCTACGGTTGATGGATGTGTAAACAAATTTTAATTTGTTCCAATAAAATATAAGGCCTGCAATATGAAATTTTGGATTATATTTTATAAGATATAATTCGTCATGTGTAAAAACTCGTTTTTCTAAATTTATACCAGCAAATCAACTGTTTGCCCCTTCATATCCTCTTAATAAGAATTGTGTTTTAGTAAGCAGTTGAATAATATATAATTTAATTGGTTTTTAATTGAAGAAAATCATGATATATTTAAAATAAATACTGTGATTTCCTACTGGGTTATTTCTAAAGTATTAACATATTTAAACTCATTTTGATTTGCAAATATATGCGAGCGATATTTATGCATTAGTAAACAATGCTTGTTCAACTGCAACAATAGATTATGGTTTATATAAGCAACAACATGCTGTACTGATTGTTGCAAAACTGTTGTCTAATTTTACCCAAAATCTAATCAACATTTTATATGAAAGAAAAAAGCTTAAATTCCGAAAACATAAATTTCTGGAAGAGTGATGCAATTATCGTTATCGTGAATGAAAAAATCATACACACATTCACACAGACAGACATCACTATAAAAATAGGGAAAACGTGTTGTCATGAGCCTAATTCGTGCATATTTACTGAAAATTTCACAATTGGAAACATCACTTTCCTACCTTTTAGGTTGGCGACAAGTAAAAAAAGTACATTATGATCGTTAACTCCAATACAGAAACGAATACTGATCATTTACAGTTAAGTCGTAAATTATAAGGAAAGGAAAACGGCGTGCATACTAATATTATTAAACTGTTTAGTAATGCATGCAAAGAGCACTTCAAAATTTTTCGCGTCCTATATAGTTTGTCTCCATTCTGGTACCATGTACATCCATATACATATGTTGATAACTGTTGACTTACACTAGGTGAAAGCTCTCTCTGTAACACTATTCAATTTTGTTTCCTGAAATATTGATACTGAACGAGACCTAAAAACATCTTTATTTTGACAATATATATCCCTTTATGACCTCTAACACAACCGTTTACTTTTCCATTCGCAATTAACGTCCTTCTCCCCTTCTTGACCGCATTTGAGACACACCACTGAAACCATATGAAGAAATACTCGTTATAAAATAGCCCGTTTATAGCAATAAAATGGGCGCTATATTCTTGAGGCGCACACGCATGTTTTTTCTTAATCAGTTAGCCAATCCAAATTAAAAACTTAATTAATTGCTAAAGACTAAATATATAAAGGGGAGACAGAAAAATCCTTATAAAGTATTCTGTAAAATTTTCAGCTTGTTACTATTACTTCATATAAAGTTCATACTAATATAAGGCATTAAATGATAAATTATTGGAATGGGCCGAAACTAATAATTTATTTAAGGAAATCAATTTAAAATTTCATTTATGTTGCAGAATTTAGTACTGCAAGTAAAAAAAAAAAAAAAAAATTGCAATAAAAAAAATGTTAAAATATAAAACACTGCACGTTTAACAAACGGATTAATCCAATATCGAATCCCATCGAACGGGTTGACTGCGTAGGTTTGGTCTGCTTGGTTACAGCAAAAAACGCAAGAGCTATCTGCCTATGAGGAGGGATACTTTGGAGGAGGACTTTTTAAGGGACACTGTATTGTATTCACGTTACACATGGGGAAAACCACGAAAAGGCCCATTCATCTGCAATCGACCCCAGGTCGAACTTGATGAAACGGGTCGAAAGCACTCAGCGATTTTATAGTTCGGCCGCTGATGAGCCTATTGACAGCGTTAAATGTTTTCGAGGTTTTCCCCCATGTGTAAACCTGAATAGTAGCCTGTTTCCTCTAGAAAGACCTCCACGAAGGCATCCTATTTTGTACAAATTGCCTTCGAATGAATTAAACAAACATAACAGAAGGAATACCTTTTTCTCTTTATAGAAAAGTAAAAGACTATGTTTGTCAAAAATATGAAAATTTAGCTTTAAAGATAAATTTATCAGCAGAATATATATATATATATAAAAAAAGGTTAAGAAAAAATGCTATTGAATCAGTTAGTTAAGCATCAATTTATAAAAGAAGTAATTTTTCTGAATAATATTTTTTCATAATAGAAATGGAAGAAATTAGAGGTATGTTAATAAGTTTAAAATGCAGTTTTCAAAAATTAAACGCAATAGTTTCCGCTTTTCAATTTCTAACTGGTGAAAAATACAGATATATCTAGTTTGAGAAACCACGTTATTTCAATAATACATATTATTTCAACCATATTTGGATTCAGAAATTGCATTAATATTTTTAACATTCCTAATGCTAGGGTGAAATAAACTTCTGAAAAATTAAAGTATAATAAACAATAATGCAAAGTCTTCTCTTGCTCCCACCCACTGTTTTCTTTTGAGAGCATACATTAAAATAATTAAATCGATCTTGGGGGGGGGGATGTGGAAAAAATAATTATAAGAATAATAGAGAAAAAACTTGAAGTGTTATTGTAATACTTTTTGCATTAATAATTATATTACTCTTTATATCATTTCAGTGCTATCTGTTGTTTATCAAAACGTGACTAAAAAGCAGCATTTAACGTTTTCATTTAAAAATTATGCATTATTACAGGTATTAATTTTCTTAACATATAAAATTATAATTATAAAGTATTATAAAAGGGTCAATACAATTTTCTTTGCTGGATATAATAGTCTTACTTACTGGCTAATGAATTAGAAACATTTGAGATTTTCATTTGAAATGCGCGCTAGAGATGAAGTAAGAAAAATAATAATAATAATAATAATAATAATGACGTGTGTTATATGTGATTAGAATACTAGTATAAATAAGAGTGAAATGGTAAGATTAAAATGGGAAAAACGACAGATCTTTCACCATTTGAAAAAGGGCTTATTGTTGGTGCCCGTTTAATAGAGACCTCGATTTTAAAGACAGCAAAATCTCGCTGGGTTTTCAAAAGCAGCCATTTCAAAGGTTTTCAAAAATTGGAATCAGAACCCACAGTCCTCTCAAACACGTAACTGCGGTTCGAGCACAGTTTTCCATGAGAGTGATCAGCGTCGTCTCCGACGGATTGTACGGTAAAACAGGGACCCCCACTGTGCTTTAACTGAGGCTCTTCCCAACAGCAGCTCCAACCATGCGCAGAGAATTGCAGAAGATAGGAATGCATAGTCGGGTACTCTGAGTAACCGACTCATTTCTGCCCAACATGTAAGAATTCGTTTGCAGTAGTGTTGGGAAAGAATCCATTGGACATCTGAGGATTGGAAACGGGTAACGTGGTTGGATGAATCCCGCTACACATTATTTTGCACTCATGGAAGACGTCGAATTTGGCGAGAACCCCATGAAGCCATGTTGCCTTAATCGCACTATGCAAGGGTCTGGTAGGAGTATCATGGAAGCATAGCTGGCATGAAAGGTGCTGCCCTGGTGTTCCTCGAGGGTAGATACACTGCCAAGAGATACCTAGATATATTGGCAGATCAAGTACACCCTGTAATGTTGCATTTTTACCCTGCTAGCGACGGATACTTCATGGACGATAATTGCAACTATATATCGTGCCAGAAGTGTTCAAAATTGGTTCGTTGAACATCAGTCTGACTTCCAACACCTTCCCTGGCCACCGCATATGCCGGATCTTAACCCCACAGAAAATGTGTGGGATATGGTGGAAAGATGCATCTGACAGCACTCTTCTCTTCCATCTAATTTACAAGATTTAAAAAGCTGCATAGCCGATGCATGGAATTCTCTGGACGTAAATGTACTTCAGAAGCATGTAGACTCGATGCCCAAACGAATCACAGCAACCGTGCAAAAGGTGGTCCAATAAAATATTAATCCTGGGTTTCTAATTCATTGGCTAAAGTGTGTATATAAATACAGATAATTTGACTGCGGGATGTTTGACTGTATATAGGGAGCTCTTTGCCTCACGTGAAAAAAATACTTAGACGCGACTCAATTTAATTAAGATGTTAAGAATTTCCATCAGAAACTAGATTAAGAAACATCATCACATGTGAACAAGACTTATTTCACCAACATTAATTTCAAAACGTAATTTGGGTCACCCAAACGAAACAGAACATCTTATACGAAACTTGGATTTGTAAATAAAATAAAAAATACATAGACAATCTACTTTAAAAATTATTTTCAATTAATAATGATTTTGTCAAGACGTTGATAAAAGAACTTGCGAAGTTGTCACACATCTAAAAAAGTTTTGGGGAAACAAGAAATTTAAAGATTAAGGATAGAATGTAAAAATCGATTTCTTCGCAATGAGTCTTAGAAAGCAATATATCACTCAGCTTTTCATTTACTTCATTTCGATTTCTATTTAGATTCCCCCCCCTAAAAATACAGGAGCTGTTTCAGATGAGCAAGGGATAATGTTTCATCAAGTTGGAAAGGGGTCACAGTGGAAAATGCAACCAAATCGAAAACTACGACTGGATTTTTTACAGTATGATTTGCATAAAATGCACATAAATACGACCAATTAATTTTAAATACTGAATTGCTAATCCTCAAATATGCATGCATAGTCACCTATTCTTAGGCAGATTTAAAACAAAATAAAAACATAACAAAAATGTGCATAACAAAAATAAATAAATAAATAAATACTTTAGATGCGCAAAACCTACAAATATCAAAAATTATACAAAATGACGGTTCCTTGCAGAACAGCATAATAATTTTTAGAAATTAAATCATTCACTATTTAAAATTGCACAATTGCAATGTTATTGTTGAAATAATGTTATTATTTATACACACGGCTTCAAACCGTTTAGCTACCTGCATAAGAACGGCACTTGAAACAATGACTTTTCAAATGAAACATTCATCATAATAAAAATTCAAAAAAGACCTTTATCCTGTCAGACATCAAATGCTTCACACTGAGTGAGGTTAGTCACCTTTTACCACACGTGGTTGTTAACATATTACAGTTTTCTAAGAATAGTTTTATTATGTATGTATGGTAGCATTTTGTCTACAAAAATACGAAAAACGTCTCAGATGTGCAGGAAGGCAATGTAAAAACTAAAATGAATAATAACTCAATCTAAGTCAAATAATGTACTGTCTGCTTCTTTCGAACTTTAACATACTGTTACGAATTTTGTAGATGAGTAAATAAATTTAGTGAAATTAGAACTGAAATTTTAATGTCTTTTGTATAATGTACCATGAAATGCTTGAAAAGGTGAGGCTCTGATGGAAAAATAAGGTTACAAGGAAAATAAGAGCTATTTAACATTAAGGCTATCTCGCTAAATTGATGAGATATCGCCATGCTAGCAATGGTTTTTGGCAACAATTTTTGTCGCCAAACTTGGAGACCATTTGGGGACATTTTGGTCTGGTCCCTATATAGCTGCAACTGATCCCTTTATGTAACTCTAACCATATTCGGTCCTTAGATGTAACTTTAGCCATATGCATAAAAACGGCACTTGAAACAATGACTTTTCAAATGAAACATTCATCATAATAAAAATTCAAAAAAGACCTTTATCCTGTCAGACATCAAATGCTTCACACTGAGTGAGGTTAGTCACCTTTTACCACACGTGGTTGTTAACATATTACAGTTTTCTAAGAATAGTTTTATTATGTATGTATGGTAGCATTTTGTCTACAAAAATACGAAAAACGTCTCAGATGTGCAGGAAGGCAATGTAAAAACTAAAATGAATAATAACTCAATCTAAGTCAAATAATGTACTGTCTGCTTCTTTCGAACTTTAACATACTGTTACGAATTTTGTAGATGAGTAAATAAATTTAGTGAAATTAGAACTGAAATTTTAATGTCTTTTGTATAATGTACCATGAAATGCTTGAAAAGGTGAGGCTCTGATGGAAAAATAAGGTTACAAGGAAAATAAGAGCTATTTAACATTAAGGCTATCTCGCTAAATTGATGAGATATCGCCATGCTAGCAATGGTTTTTGGCAACAATTTTTGTCGCCAAACTTGGAGACCATTTGGGGACATTTTGGTCTGGTCCCTATATAGCTGCAACTGATCCCTTTATGTAACTCTAACCATATTCGGTCCTTAGATGTAACTTTAGCCATATGCGCCTTTCAGTAATTTCGAGAAAGGGAATGAACTAGAGATTTCTCGGTGGCCAGGGAAAGACTATATAAGCTCGAAGAGAGTATCAGTTTTCAATTGAGAGTTTACTTCGGATTACTGAGATGTATCTGTGCTAGCTTCACCTTTTAGATGCGCTTTGCACTGCACTGTATTTAACGTTATTAGTAGTTTGAACCACAGAGCTGTAATGTTCTATAAAGAGAAACGGCAACCATAAGGGGGAACAGGAATGCGAATCACTTGACATCTGGAGCATTTCCCAAATCGTATTTCCCGCGAATCTTCCTTACCATTACAGTTCTATGGGGAATTTCTGAGAAGCAAGTGTTTTGCGAGTACGCGCATTGTTTCGGACTTTAAAAATGGTACTTTCGTGCTCGGCATATGGATGTAATTCCAGATATGCGAAAGGTGGAGGAGTAACATTTCATAGGTGAGCTTTTTCTAATGTTTTAAAACCTATTTTTTATAAAATGTAGAGGTTTTTTTATCCACTCTACTTGCCGTTTTCTAATAAATATAGATTTTCTAATTTTATATAATATATGCATATTTGAAATAACATTTAAAGTATATAACTGCGTTCTAAAAAAATTTCAAAATTTTAGTAATGTGATATAATTTTAATTAGTATTCTGCTTTGGCGACATTTTTTTTTACGCCAACAGACTTTGCTTTAAATGCATTTGTTTATATATATTCTTTGTATACCGTTTGCTTAAGCGGACATGTACGAAGTAGTAATGTATGTATTTAATACTTGGCAATGTCCATGTAATAATACACTGTGTAAGAACTGTGTAAAATTATGATTTTTTTTCGACATGAATGACCTTATTTTATCCCCTTTTCTTGCATCCAAATATAACAAATATGTTTACTTTCAATTACTTATTTTCTTTCTTATATCATGTTTCTGGCATTTATTTTAATATAAAGAATTTGTTAAGTATTAAGAAAATAGTCATTATATAGCAGTTAAATTTCAAAACTTTAATAGTTTTAAGTTTTTTTTTTTTTTTTTTAAATAATGAACATTATTTAAATTTTACCTTCTAAAATTATTTAAAATAAGTGCGACTGCATTGTACAACTCGCATAATATATTTATTTTTGCTAGTAAAAGGAAGTCTTAATTTACCACTTTTTTATTCCATAATTTATTAATTTACCTCTCTCTCTCTTCCTTTTAACTTATATCTGCTAGATTAACATTCATTTTTAGTTCATTTAATTTAATATCTTTCTCACTTTGATTTGCATACGCTGTAGTTCTCTGTAATACACCGTATTATTATTTTCCGTTTTCACTAATTTTTCTTATGTTATCAATTTTTTATTTTTTATTCTGTCTTAAGTACTAAAAAGCCTTATATTTTTTATTTATTTATTTCTGGCCAATTTGTAGGCTTATAATCTTCCCGAGGCTAAAATCCTCCGATTTTTTTAGTGTCTATGTAATGTATTAATTATTTATTATTATACATTTACTGCATTATAAAGAAAGTTATGTGTAATTATGATTAGATGTTATTTATTTGGAAAATGCAAGTTTTTTTTAGTTATATGCAGTACAATATATGCATTGTGACTGAGATAAAATTCCTTAAACTTATAGTTAACTTGAAGTTAATTACAATAAAAAGTTTTCTTGTATAAAATTTATATTTTACGATACTAAATTCGTCAAGATTGGATTATTTAATTATGGCAAAGCACACGATGGCTATCTGCCTAAGGGGAGGACTTTTTAAGGGAAACTGGCTCGTATACACATGGGGAAAACCACGAAAACGCCCATGCAGCCAGCCCGTTCGCGGGATTCGAACCTCGGACCGAACTACCAGTGTTCAGCGTCTTTACCGCTCGGCCGGTGGTGGGCCTAAATTCGTCAAGAATCGTTCTGCATTTGAATTTATCACTGAATTTTTATATTCAGATTATTACAGATTATTATTAATTTAGTTTGTTCTCTCCAGTTTTTTGGTTTATTTTATTTTATTTTTAATTTTATTTTTAATTTTGTAGACGCCGATGGTCTATAAAAAATGTTATTCCACAGCATGAAAATTACCCTGTTAAATTTTAAAATAAAGTGTCCAATTTTAGGGAAATTATTAATTTTGGCTGGTGTTTATCGATTTAACCTCTTCTGCAAATTCAACGGCAGCTTCTGCGAAATGACATCTTTTTAAGTTCGCATTTCGAACTGAGATAAAAGCAGGGGAAAAAATCGCCAGCCGTGGCGATACTACGCCAAAGTCTGGGTTCAGTTCCATTTCATGCCCAAACTCCAGTAGCTCATTCCTGTGCCGCTTTTTTTCACCCGATTTTGAATGGCGATGTTCGACCTAGTATATAACAAGTCCATGGTTTGAACTGGTAACAAATAATTGTGCTCCGAGAACAGCTGTACTTTTGTAGAAAGTTCTAGAACTGTAATGCGTTTCTTCTAGAAAATAAATTTTATCAAGCTATCGTCGGTTCTGTGTGCATTTAATCTAATACGAAAGCGCGCGCATGCAACGAATTTTTGTCAGAAGTGAGCTTGAATGCGCCATTGACAAAAGAGATGGATGAACGACTAAGAGAAACGATTCGAACCTCGGAGCAAATACCAGTGTTCAATGACTTTACCGTTCGGCCTCTGGTATTAACGAAGCAAGAATTTCCAAAGTAAGTGATAAAACGAAAATTATTAGGAAGGCGAAGTGATTGCAGAATGTACTTCAGTGACCCGCGTTAAACGAACCAATAGTTCTCTAGGGTCCGTGTCTTCAGAAAGCTTCATACTGGAGCCAGATATTTGAACGACATTTTTCATTTTGCCATTTTTTCATTTACTCTTTTGGAATTGTATGTCTATAAATCTTGCATTCATATCCTTCCGAGAACCAAGGTCTAAAATACAACAGAAAAATTATTCCTGCCAACTTTGTAAAAGTCAGAAGACTTCTGAAAGTAAAATTCAAAGTGAATTTTACAAAGGAAACTGATACAAATTTGAATATTCTGAAACAATTAGATGGGGGAAAATTCTTATGAAAAATATAAAAGAAGACAAATAGAATTAAAAATAATTACAGTAGTTTTTTTTTGCTTTTGCTCAGATCTGCCTAGGCAGCTGTGTTATAGCATTTATTATCTTTTTTATTTTTCAGAATTAAAATTAATCACAAGTCGCTGGAATGGAAAGTAATGTCGCTTTAAAGTATAAGAGAGGAAAATTAAAATATTTTATTATTATTCCTTTAATATAATTTTGATATATTATTATTATTTTAATGATACACCCCTACTAAAAAATAAGCAATGAAGGCAAAACATGGGGGAAATTTTTTTTTTTTAATAGATATGCGTGAAATTGATCCAAGAGGTTGGTACGGCATTACTAGACCACATAGCAAACAATAAAACATACAAAAACACTTATATAACAACCATCGCATTGCTAAAAACCAAATGGGTCGGAATAACGTGCAATGGAAATCGCATGATAATAACGAGTATGATACTCCCAAGCTGAAATAGTGTTGTTGATCGTTTGTTATGGCAGTAGCGTCCAATTCTGTAGTAATGCATGTCGGAGCTCATGGAAGGTGCCCAACGGCACACTACGACCTGCCAGCCAATATGTCTCACACATGCTGTTTGGGATTCAGATCCGCTGATCTAGCAGGCCACAGCAGGTATGGAATGATTTCACTCTTCAAATAACTCCGCACCACTCTAGTTCTATGCGGAACGGCGTTATAGTCCATAAATAGGACGTCGGAACCTACTGCAGCAATGAAAGGACGCACTAGAAGACGTAGAATTTCGTCGCGATAAAGAACGGCTGTGACGGAACCACCAGGAATCACGTAGAGATCGGTACAGCCGTGCCACATACAAGTTAAGCTCCCTTCTCTATTACAGTTTCTTTCGACAAGGTTTGGCACCCGATAGCGTGTCTCTGGCTCTCGCCATATCATTGCCCTTTGGGGAATCGTTCTGGATTTAAATCGCGGACTCACCGTAAACAGTACCTGATCCCTTCACTTCTATATAACATCATATAACTGCGATGTTCACGGGCACAATTCAACCGCGCTCTGACATGCGATGAAGACAAAGGAACATAAACCACAGACCGTCGAGCTGATAGTCCAGTTTCATGCAGTCCACGCGTTACAGTTTGGCGGGATATGGGCCGTCCTGCAGCACATATCAACAGGAAGCGATCGTCCGCTGTGGTAATCTTCCGGCGTCCAGAACCACGTCTTCTAAAGAGGTTTTTATCCCTTTGGTAACGATTCCACAGCCTACTGATGACACTACGATGGACATTCAGCTCTCTCGCAACAACAAATTGTCTTGCACTAGCTTGGAACATCTTGACAGCCCTCCAACGCATTTCATTGTGCAAACGGTGCCTTCGGCTCATGCTTTCCGCTTTGGCACTCTTAGATTACACGGAACTGTTCGTTGCTTGCGAACTGACGCATATATGTTCGGCATGCCACTTTTCAAGCTGTTTTGAGCTAATTTTGGTTGCCAATTAGTGTACTGCGATGCAACCTCTACCTCATATGTAAAATGTATGTTTTAGTTCCCCTTTTTACATTCGTACCTTTTCTTTCAGTGTTTGTTCCTTATTTTTTTTAACACGAGTGTATTTATCAATGTTATAATGTTTATAAAAATAAAATCGTCGACAAATTCGCAAATCTGACTCAAAGTTTACGTATAAACTTATTTTAGAATTGCCAAACTATTGATAAGTCGCCAAATTTAGCGCCACATAACAAGTGTTATTCATTTTCAAAAAGAAAAAAAGTTGTTTGTCACGTAATATGTTATAAACTCTTCATTCATAAAACATAAATCATTCGAAATGTTAATGCTTCGATTGAAGTAAGCTTCGCACCCAAAAACTGGAATATTGCCCCGCTTGGAAAAAAGAAATTATAGAATTTTATTAGAAAAAGTAACGAATTCAAAAGGTAACCCATCAAACACATATTTGTAATGGGTCACTAAAAACATTCCACCAAAATATTAATTCTCACTCAATATGGAAGTCGAAAAAAAGAGGAGACGAGTAAAATTAAGGACCTTCTACCGATTTTGGCAAGAAATTACGGACTTTCAAGGGCCGTACGAACTCTGTACAATTACATAAATAATGAATAAAAGTACAAAGAAATTTACAACAAATAATTACTTTTTTATCCATTATTATTATTATTATTATTATTATTATTATTATTAGTTTATTTATTCTCATCTAAAAAATTATTTGTCATATGAAAGGTTCGTCAGTCGATATTCCAGAAGTCAGACACAAAGAAATCTTTGCACAATCTTGTCAAATACTCAGATTATCAATGGCTTCAATGCGTGTAGTTTCTGGAATGCTGACATGGACTGAAATTAAAATAACAATGTTGTACTCCGTTTACAAACTGATAACAAACCATGATTGACGGCGGATTTTTATAACACATTACCAAACCGCGAATGATACACGAAACTACTATTCTAATTCAAATAATCTATCTTAATCTGCCATTGTATGATAGAAATAAAACTGTATTTTAAACATGACAGAAATTAATTGCATATAATAGAAATAAAACTGATTTAAAACTCATTTTTAAACAGTTTTTTCCCCAAGCGTTGAACTTGACCTAACCGATTTTTTCAAAACTTATGACAGCAAATGGTTCACATGGAAATTCTAATGGGAACTAAATGGCTTGGATAAATTACAAGAGTCATCGATGGTCACCGCTGATAAATGAACAAGACTCGCGACGTTCACAGTTATGAAATAAACGATAGTTTAAACGTGACATAAAGCTTGCCTTTTATCTATCAAATACCTGACACAGGGTAAAGCATACTTCTCAAAATCGTCTGCAAACGGGGAGCGATATCGAACTATTTAATCCCTGAGAGGAGATACCACTATCATGGTTGGAAATACATCTAGGAGCAGGTCAGCCGTAGCAAGATGACCAATGGTAGATCAGCGTCCAGAAAAGAAGACATTTCCTGCGATATATACCAGAGATAGTAAGGTCCTAGAAAAAGCGATTGTGGACGGCCTCTCCGCAAACAATGCACGGATGTTAAAGCTGTCCATTAATTGCCTAAATGAAGTCAAGCGTTACTTCACGTGACTTGTCGGAATCGGTGGATGACAGGTAAGTTTTAAATAATACTGAAGTCCAGATATAAGGCAGACTCGTTTGAAAATAATGCATCCAGAAAGTCACGAAATAATTTCAGTTTCCCTTCAAAGATGCTGCGGATTTTCATTACGGAACGCCAACTGAGCAAGCAACAGTCTAATAGTTTTCATTCTATAAGAATTGAGGGGTTACGTGCAAAGCTGATTCACAAAAGCTACGTCAGACAAGGGCACTTTGCAGATTATTCACCACTATGGTATAACCAGCAAATAATTTTCTCAAATCTAGCACTACAAATAGTTAAAACTACATCTTCCACCTTTGGTGCTTAACAGAAATTATAAGACTGCACCATAATCAATGATCAGAATATTTTAAGACAATAACCAGAAAAATCTAAGTTTAATGGTCCAATGTAGCGATGGCTTACAAATCACTGGGTGAAAAATTATACACTCATTCAACGTTAAAAAAAAATCTCAACGAAATTTCATTTTAATAAACGGGAGGGGGGGGAGATAAAGAAAACTCTCGAAGTCTTTTAAATATCTGAGCTTTTTAGAAATTTATTAACTATCTCCCCCCCAAAAAAAAAACAAACATTGTCTTTATACAATTTCCATCAGTCTTTTACTGATGGAAATTCGTTTATAGTTTGCTTGGATACTCTGATTGCCTTTAAAGAACATGTACAGGGTGGAGCAAATAAAAGTCGGACAAAGAACAGGGTGTCTTCCTTTTTCCGCGATTTCCGCTTCCACGAAATCACCAATCTTCATTACCCCCTTCTCAAAGAGGTTACAAAGTGGGGGGGGGGGCAAGGTTCGTACAACTTTCTGCACAAGGAAATTAAGTACTTTTAAGGACCATTAATGAAAAAAATTAAGGACCTATGAGCAAATGGAAGCCCACCAGCGGCCGAGCGGTAAAGTCGCTGAACACTGGTAGTTCGGTCCGAGGTTCGAATCCCGCGAACGGGCTGGCTGCATGGGCGTTTTCGTGGTTTTTCCCATGTGTAACGTGTATACGAGCCAGTTTCCCTTAGAAAGTCCTCCACGAAGGCATCCCTGCCCTTAGGCAGATAGCCCTAGTGTGCTTTGCCGCAATCTCAATATACCATACCATACCATGAGCAAATGGAAACTGAATAAATTCAATTAAAAATATTATATCTATGCCTGAACGAGAGTAGGATGCATTATTATTAAACATAACTTAATTAACATAATTATTATGTATGTTTACGCTTTACTAACAGTAAGCTTGCTTTTTTTTTTTTTTTTTTAATGTCTCATTTTGTCACATACTTGCTCAGTCTACAGGTTTAGTAAATAGTTAAGTAGATTTTATGTTAAGCAGCATAGGTTAACATGAGCATTAAAATCATAATCAGCACATGTGGTGTATTTAATTATGGCAAAGCACACTAGGGCTATCTGCCTAAGAGGAGGGAAGCCTTTCGTGGAGGACTTTCTAAGGGAAACTGGCTCGTATACACGTTACACATGGGGAAAACCACGAAAACACCCATGCAGCCAGCCCGTCCGCGGGATTCGAACCTCGGACCGAACTACCAGTGTTCAGCGACTTTACCGCTCGGCCGCTGGTCGGCATAATCAGCACATGATTTATAACAAAAGACTGGCTGTTGTCACTCCTGCTTGCCTAAAGAGAGGCCTTCTGATCAGAACAAACCTGAAAGGCCTGATGTAGATACAGTTAGCAAGTTTTGAAAGTTAGCTGACCTCTGTCTGACGCTGTTAGTGTCGTAGCTTGGCGTAGAATTCCAGCGGTTGTAACTCAGTTAATATATTTTAAGGTTCTATTAAGCCACTAAAGCATTAGCGGTGATAAGTTGTTTTGCATTAAGTCTCACTAGATGCAAAGAATAAGTTTCACATGAATTTTTATATTTTTGTGTTTTACCTTGTGACCACGGTTTAACACGCTGAGCCTGGCGCCGAATTTGCTATCCTTTCCGTTCAGCCGGCAGCGATGAGCCGGCGGCAATATTGAGATCAAGCGGTGAAATATTGCCGACTTAAATAATTCATAAATTATACAAAAAGGAAGGAGACGCACATAAAGTCCGAAAGTATTGTTCGAAATGTTATGATGACAATTCAAAACTATTTGGATGCAAGACAGCCAAAAATGTTACCAAAATAGTTGTTTCGTATTGTAATATGTGTAAAGCTAAGCCGTATTTTTGTTTAGAATGTTTCAATAAATTTCATTAAAACTAGATTTGATCACATTTCATTCAGACTATACTTATTTTTTAACTATAATACTGTCGGTTCCGCGGTCCCCAGAGAAATGGGAAAAATTCTTACCATGAAAAAATTAAAAAGACATATTTAATTAATTACACAGCTATTTTGCTTTTGCTAAAAACTGTTTTGTAAACTGTGCTTTATAGCATTATTCCTTGCTTATTTTTCAGATTCAAAAAATTGTATATGTGGCCAAAATAGAACATTTTAACATGAGATTGAAAAACAAAAATGCTTTATTTTAATGTTATTTCTTAAATATAATTCCAATATATTACCATTATTTTAATGAAATTTATCAATGTTAGAATGTTCTAAAAAAATCGTCAAAAAATTCCCGGATCGCGGAATTAAAATTTTTCTATAGAAATTGATCTTAAAATCGCCAAATTTAGAACCGTTTAATAAAAGAATTCACATCCCCAAAAGCGGAAAGTTGTTTGAGAGCTCTTCATTACAAAAAATGAAATAATTTTGAAATGCTTATGTTTCACTTCTTGCTCAGAAACTCGAGTATCCCACCATTATTGATATTACAAATAGGAACAAATTATAACTCATGAACCCATTCAAAAAATAGCCATATTTGTCAGTGAATCACCAAAAATATTTCTGCAAAATGCTAATTCACACTCAAAATGGCAGTCGTAAAAACACACAGAAATTTCTGATGATTAAAATTAAGGACATTCTGCCGATTTTGGCCAAAATTGACGACTTTTAAGGACCAAAAATCAATTCCAAAAAACTTAAGGACTCTTAAGGACCGTACGAACCCTGTGGACCTTGGCCCCTCCCGAAATGTAGGAAAGCAAAAAATTTTTAGATTTAAAAATAAAAATTTTTAAAAGAAATACTTGAAAAATATTTACGATCTCAGATCCTTGCATGAACGAAACTAATGCTGTATTTAAAAGGAGAGAGAGATGTTCAAACTCTGCGATGATTTTGGCAATGAATTAAAAGATTGTTTCCTAAAGTAAGAAACAATATTCTTCCAAAATTCTGCATAAAGGTGAGTTATAACAAAATCTTTCAGAATAAATATTCGTTATAGAACGACATTCTTTCTTCTAAAATGACTTCTTTGGTCTTAATTGCGCTTCTGCAGCTTTTAATTCTTTCAGTTATGCAAATGCAATAAACAACATTTTCCTCATTTTTATTCTGAATTCGATACTAATAACCTTTATATAAAGGGCTAATTTTTTTTTTTTTTTTTTTTTTTTTTTACTTACTTCCAATAATGTCTAAAACATCCATATTAACATAAGATGTGAAAATTACAGCTAATATTGTAGCAGGATTACAAATGGAATGAAACTAAGCATTTCGAAAGGAGCCTAAACTAAGACACGTCTTCAATATAACGAAGACAAACTTATTCACAAAGAAACTGCCCAGCTCTTCTTAATGACTCATCGCAACATCTCCTGAGAAGCTCTGGAAGGGGGACTGTACTTTCCGATTTCGCGGGAACAGGAAGAACTTTGGAATACGCAGAACAGGAATCGCGGAAACAGAACTAATTCGGAGAACATAGTTACACTGTTTTACGGGACACTTTTATTTGCCACATCCTATATATTTTTGTATAACACAGTAAAAAATGTAGCAATCTAAGCAATATTGCCATACCATAAATTTCGATTTTTGGCATTCTGGTCGGCAGGTATTGAAAATATACATTAGTAGCTACCATGACACTCTTCTCTTCCTCTTATACGTAGTATCATCTCTTAATCTTCGATGTCTCAGCTACACATTTCTCTGCTTAATCTTTTGTCTCGAAATGTGATAAGCTGTATATTCATGAATCTAGTACTACTTTTGATCTCCGAATTCCATCCCTCTATCTGTTTGGTAGGAACACCTATAGCCATCTCGGCCATGACTGAAAAACAACTGGTGTACTCTCTCTCTCTCTCACGTATCTTAAAATACTACTATCTTAAAATCTCAAGTCAGCATCATCATAAAATTATCACGTAGATATGTAAGATAAAAAATATGTAAATTGAAATTATAACTTATATTAGCAATAGCCCCTTAATTTTTCATTTTAATTTGAGTATTTTCCCTCTCTATTCTAAAAATAGTAATTGCATATAACAACTTTTACTTGACTGCATTTTTTCAAAATTAATCCGTATCGTGCTTTCTAATGCGATCCTGCAACGCGGACAACGCTTAGCCAATCAGATTAAAGAAGCTTTTGAATGTATACCTCACGCTTTGCTGAATGCGACTTCCGCTATAGCTTTCCTCTTGCTAAGACGCATCACTCATCCACTGCCTAAGATGTATTGTCTAAGATGTAAAATTTTAAAGGATGTTATGAAGATTAGGTGAATATTGCGCCTATGATTATTGTGCAAACCTGATTATGTGTCTCAAGGCTTACTTTATGAAGAAATAAATTATGACTTGTCTCCGGCCATATCTGTCCATAAATGTTATCTTGGTATATACGCAGAAAAGCCTTCGCCAAATTGCTACTACACTACCATCCCAAATCCATTTGCTGTCGCCCAGTCATTAAGATATTAATACAATTTATCAAATACATATATGCATTTCACCAACTTCACGGAGATAGGATATTGGGTTTACCTTTATTTCTGAGATTAATTTTATTTTAATTTTCTTTCCATCTTGTAACTTCAGTTTGAAAATATCTATATATCTAACAGAATTACTGTAAAGGCCCTTATTTTCGCGAAAATGAATATATCGGTGATTTCGCGAATTTTATATGAACAGAACCGAAAGTTTAAAAATTTCAAAAGTACCTAAGTAAAGTTGAGAAAGCTGAAAAATTCCAAAAGTACATCTTTTGCATAAAGCATTTTAAGAAACTTTCTTTTGTCCGAAAAGTTCGTCCCCTCCCGTTCCCGTCTAAATGGCGAGTTCAAGCGTTTGCTCAAGGAGGAGTTTATTGAGTGGTATTCTAATGAGCTTCAGTTTCTAGAGGAAAAAGAATCTGGACTTGCGAATATTACGACTAAAAACTGATTCACGCTTCTTGGCTTGTGCGCGTATTTAACGGTATTGAAGCCAAACACGAGATAATTTTGAATGGCTTCAAAGAAGCTGGTATAAATAGTATTCTAAGTGAATGAGCTGCCTTCTATTAATTTTATTGTTTTATATTCGAGAAATAGAGTTGTATATTATTTAAAAAATAGTTATAAGAAAGAAAGTTGTCAAGAAAAAGCTTGTAACTGTGCAATAAATCATTAAATTTTGAGTAAGTGAAAAATTTCTGATTTTTTATTATAATTTGAGGCGGGGGCGCGAGGCTTAAATTTTCGGGATTACGACGGGCTCGCGAAAATAAGGGCCTTTACAGTATCTAATAAACTAATTAAATGATTTTAGGCTAGGGGTCTCGCTATATTTTATTCATTAAACTAGTTGAACGTAAAAAATTAAACTTTTATTTTTATACAACGATATTCTTTCCAGATGGAAATCGTATAACTCAAGAGCGAAGTACAATCCGTCAATTCAATTTTGAAACTGCTACATTATTCTTTACTTTGTAGAAACATTAGATTAATTGGAAAAACCGGAGAGATGAAAAATTAGCAACCGCCTTCGCCGGAAATCCAACCACGGACCTCTGGAATACCGGCCCAGTGTGCAGAACCACTACACCACGAAGGCACGCTAGGAAAGCAGTAGACATACCTTATATACTCCCCTTTTTAAAGGGCGACGGGTTTTTAGGGAACCCAATCGCCAAATCCTGGGTGCGGAGAATTCAACATCCTTTTAGTTCAGGCGCCACTGTAGAGACATTAGGATTTTTGGAAGCAGGCAAGATGAAAATTAGCAACTGCCTTCGCCTGGAACCGAACTACAGACCTCTGGAATACCGGCCCAGCGTGCAGAACCACTACACCACAAAGACACGCTAGGAAATAACTTATATACGCCCCTTTTTAACGGGCGATTGGTTTTTTTTTTTTTTTTTTTTTTTTTAGGGGACCCAATCGCCAAATCCTAGGTGTGGAGAAGCCTCATTCAACACCCTTTTTAGTTCGGGCGCCACTGTAGAGACATTAGGTTAATTGGAAAAGGTGGAGAGATGAAAAATTAGCAACCGCCTTCACCGTGAATCGAACCACGCACCGTTGGAATACCGCCCAGTGTGCAGAACCACTTCACCAGAAAAGCAGAAAAAATAACTTGAAAAGTTTTTTATAGAAAAGACTGCTGAACCTTCCTTTGGTTTCATTCGATTCTTGTCAAAATCATTTGACACTCATAATCAGGAGGAGCAGGTAATGTAAATCATACAAAAATCGGCTTTTCTATTTGCAAAGAAAATTTTATATACAGTGAACACAAATTTAAAACCTGTATGTGGAACACAATTTCCTGAATACAAAGATACGTAATATACAGGAATAGAAACATCTTTTATTAATTATAATAATGTTGCAAATGTTCATAAAATTTACCACTTGGTTACATTAATAAATTAAATGTCTCATAAATTAGATCAGTTAGAAAAATTACTAAAAATATAATATAAATTATTAACAAAATCGTTTAACACTTTTAAATCGCAATTTTTGTAGCAATAAAAAGTTATAATTTAAAACAGAAAAAAAAAATCTGAATGTGTCAAATAACAACTCTGAGTAATGTCTTTTGCTTGGCTACGTAAATAATAAATTCCTGGTAAGGTAACAAAAATGACGCAAAGGCAAAAAAATGTCTCCAAAAAGTTCACTACAAACGTTTCCAATATCAATCAATAAATAAAGGCAAATACATGGCATTGTACTTAATGAGAAATTGTACAGTCATGTTAAAAAAAAAATAAATAAATAAAATCAAATCAAAGAGAAAAACGTATTTAAATCGCAAAATAATTCACAAAAAACATCAAACTGTACAAAACAATACTCAAATCTATGAAAAGCTGTTCAGGAGAGAACAAATACCTCTAAAATAGTATAAAAAGAAAGAAGGAATCACTGGCAATCAGAATTCAAAAACAGCATTGAAAACAAGCTCATTAAAGGCTACACTACTGGGTCAACTCGTTCTTTCAGTGAATAAATTTTAAAATAAGGAATGATGCTCTATTTGGATATGAACATGATTTACTCTTTTTATGTAAACAGTTACGTTTCTCAATATACATGTTACTAACTACCTTTGTAGCCATTTATAATTCAAATATGAAACAACACAAAAAATACAAATGAAGGCGCTTTTTGAAATCTGTCATTAAATTTAATTCGATGCTGTGGCTGATATCTGCAATTCAAGAAATATTGTCTGCAACCTTTTTAATATAAAAAGGCGTTGCCAAACTGATCAGTTTTTAACACTGCTACTGGCCGTAAACAAAGAATACAGATCTTAAGAAATTGCAGTCTGCTTCAGCAGACTCTAGTTGAAAATCAGAATTGCACGGAAATCAAATTTAATACCTCTCAGAATGTAGCTGAAGGATATAGCAAGACACATGAATCTTAATCTTATGCTTATGAAAGAACGAGTTATATCTCAATCAATCATTAATTCAAAATTTAAAATTTAACTACTTCGCATACCTAATTGTACTTTAAAATGCGTATTTTGTGTATTTATGTACCTGTATAGCTACGTTCTTTTCTAAAAAACAGAAAATGATGCAAGCATATTATGAAGCTCAACCTTTTAAGCTGCAAAAGAAAAAGTTTGATATTATTAAACATTAACATAAATTATGTGGCACAAAAGTCTTAATATCAACTGTACACCACCACATGGCATTCTTTCGGAGCCTCCAAAACTCATTTTCATGTCTTGATTCAGAAAAAAACAAGATAAAGAAAAAATATACGACTATTTGGCAGTCTCCAAACTGTAGGGTCCTAGCAAGAAATATTTCTTACTCGGCTGGGTATTTCTTAGAGTTGGAAGTTACTAATATGAACACAACTTATTTAAAGACTTAGCATGTATTTAGTATATCGCATAACTTCGGATTACATAACTGGATAATCAATAAACAGGTCGAATTCTATTTGATAAATGTAACGAGAAATTGCTAATAATATTACGGTACATAATTTGTGTGTTATGTGAATATGAGAAAACACACGAGATTATAATAAGGGATTACTTATTAATCTAAGGGAAAGGACGTCTTCACACAAAACTCTCAAAGAAAACTGGTTTACATTTACGTTACGCGTAGAGAGAACAACGAAAACATAACTGCAACTAATATGTTTGCTAAAGTTCGAACACAGGGTTTGAACTATACTAGTGCTGTTTTAACAACCCTGTTGATGAGCCATTAAATCGTTTATACCAAGTCAAAAGAATATATGCAACTACTGCAGCAATTAAAGAAAAATTTTCATTCATACTTCAATAGCGATGAAAATTAGCATTCGATCAGTTGAAAAAACAGATCCAAGTCAGGAGTGATGCACTTATAGAAAAACATAAGAAGGCTACCTTCCTACCTAGCAGATGCCATGGAGGTCTTTAACCACTTGCGCTAAAAAGACGTGCCACGCACGACGAGACGGTTTTGTCTCAAACCGCGAGCGACGTGAACACCACGTCGATAGGCATTTATTGCAAAAATGAAAATAACGTGGTGCACACGTCGCCTAACAACGAGATTGTTTATGCTTAGGAACGTGCACGAACTCAGTTAATACACAATAATTTAATAATGTAGATTTTTTGTTGCAAAGGGTATGTTTTTTGTATATTGCTTTGAACTCACGGAATGTTATTCTTTTTGTAATGTTTAGAATGCTAAATAAATAAGTTCGTTGTTAATTAAAAAGGTTTTCTTTGCGAAATATATTACCATTCGTCTGAAGTTATTAAATAAGTCAAGAAATGATTAATTTCAAACAGTTTATTTCTCGAGTTACAGCTCTGGATTGCACTCGCAGACGCGGAGAGGCGTAAATAAGACACTTTACCGCTTGTTATATTGTAGCGCATGGCACCGCAACCGTGAAGTTTAATCGTACCGCAAGTGGTTAAGAGTACTGACTTTTACTTATATTAAGCATAGAAAAAAAACACAAAAATCAGAAACGACGAGCAAGTGCAAATGCCAGAAATCGAACTCGTAACAAATGCCCATGTTATGTCAGAGTAATGGCAAAGCAACCGAGTGTTATCTGCCTAAAGAGATAAGGATAGGATAAGAGAGGGATGCGTTCGCCGTTTAAGTCTGAACTGCATAGTTCCACATGGAATTACATTAATAAATGTATTGGAAAATCCCTAGGAAATCTGAGACTTTGTAACTCACATACCAACTGTTTAGCCTCGAAGGTCGAAAAGATATTAAAGTTGGTCATTATAATAAAGTGAAACTAGCTCGCATTCACGCTCCACATCGGAGAAAACCCCGAAAATGTTCATGCAATCTGTCCGTTCACTGATATTTAAACCTGAGTCGAATAATCAGTGGTATCCACTCGGCCACTTATGGCCATTAAGTCTTAATTTGCTCATCATATTGCAGTGGATTGTTTTATAATCATTAAAACTGTATTTATGAATTGAATTTATCTCATAAAATATAAATACCTCGTAAAATTTATTGCTTTTGAGAACAATTAAACCAACAAACATCTAGAAACTTTACCTTAAATTACAAAAGCAACCTTGCTGCATGGGCGTTTTTCATAGTTTTCCCTATGTATAACATGTAAACGAGTTAGGTTCTCTTAGAAAGTTTTCCAGGAAATCATCCCTTCCCTTGTAAAAATTAAAATTAACCAAACAGTCCTCTGTCTAAGAATCGAAATAGAGTTAAATAATCGCCTTTAAATTCAAAACTAAAGCCTTATATAAATATTTTTCTAGATCACTTTCTATAGATATCACAACAACAGCAGTAAGATTCACTAATTTTTCCAGAAATAAACTAATCAGAAATCAGTGATATTAAATCCCAAACAATCATCAGGATTACTAATTCTTCGCATAAGGGATACTTGGGTAGGCACTGTAAACCATAAAGAGCACAGTTTTGCTTTTAACACGTAGGTTGTACAAACAAACGTGTAACACCAGGGGGTTCGTAGCAAAGAAATACCTGTTAACAGAAAAATCGAATTTGCCATTCGGGAAAATGCAAGAAACAAACCGCGATTTGAATAGCAATATTAAAGACCGCAAGGTTTTCGGCAACGATTTCTTTTTTAAACGTTCATCATGCTGAATGACAGCACACCGGCATGTATGCTTTACTTCTACAATTGACTTTGCAAGAAACGTGCTTGGTTTATTTTAGTTATGGTGGGTATGACGCATATCAGTATAAATGTAAGACATTTAATTCTTCACATGATTCGTAATCATACCAGAATACACATAAGTTTACCAATTTAAGTCTTTATCATTTATGATCTCCAAGTCATGCAAAATAATGTTGGAACTATGCAATAGAGACATTTCTATATGTTTTGATTAAAAAATTTCTAGAAACTGCCCCTTGCATTCGGGGTCAAGCGTCCGCAAGGCATCATCCATTTAAATTGGCAGATACCCGCACCGCGGTTTTAATTGCATAAGCAGCTCCAGACATCATGACACAAACCACCTGGCATTAGTAAACCCAAAGTGAATCAGTACTATTTACGATCTCATTCTGGTTGCCTTTTGATAAATCTTTTATTTTCTCCCCCACAGTAGAAAGAAACCGGCTGTCATATTTTAATCATGAATCAAGGAGGATACATGCCCAATTTAATAGAACGCACTAGTTTAAATTAGGAATGCAGTTGACCTTATAATGCCGCATGTATGAGATGTATAGTTCCACGTGAAATTACTTTACTAAATGTATTGGAAAATCCCTAGGAAATCTGCGACTATACCAACTGTGTAACCGCGAAGGTCGAAAAGACATTACAGTTGGAATTATTAAGAACTTGAAATCATTGGAATTATTAAGGAAGTCTAAGAGTGGGCATTAATAAGAACATTTAGATATATTATCAATGTTTAAATTACAAGCAGTATTCTTTTATCCACTAGCAATATAAAAGCACGGTCTCTGGAAAGCTCTTCACTTTTTGTACCGAATGTTAAGAATACATGAAGCCATTCTGCAGCGTTTGTACCACAATATGAGACAAAATCAATACAAGCAGAGTCAAACTAAAGACATAAACTTCTATATATATATATATAAAAAAAAAAAAAAAATTGTTTGTGTTGTGTGTAAAATCGTTTGCGTAAAGTTTTTTATGTACTTTAATTCTAACAGAGCACAAGAGTGCCGTCAGCCTAATGCCAATCCATTTTGGATTGAAAGCGTCCCGAAAGAAGGAATCTTAGAGTCACGTAGTTAATACCAGAAAGACCGAAATTTAGTATATACCTATATTGCGCAAAAAAGCAGTCAAAATGACTGCACTGTGAAAGAATAACTAATGTGTAAAGAAATTTGTTTAAAATTAATTTTTAATATTTTTTGTATTATTTACAGTTATATTAACAAATTATTAGTAAATATTAACAACAAAAAATTACTTCACTTGGAAAAAATAATTTATGCATTATTATTATTTGTACATTTTTTGCAAATGAAATTGGAAATCTTTTTATATGTATATCTTCCGCAAACATACTTTTGACATTTTTCACATATATTACTTGTTTTGTTGTTGTGGCAAAGTCGTACTTGACAAATTTTGCGTTTGTTAGAATAGGTTGCATTTGATGATGTTGCAGTTGATCTTTGTGGGTCTTTTTGTTTCAACAACTGTTTCTGACAATTTTTCTGCCTGGTTTACTATTGAAAGAAAGACTTACGACTTTTTCCTTCCTTTTCAGCAATGCTACTGTTTCCGCAATACTTTAAATTAAGAAATAATTGCAGTATCTAATTACAGTTAAACTAGTGATAAAATTAGGGGTAAAATAAACATTTATATTTTTCTTCATTGGTATCATAATTTAGCATATTAAACCATTTTCATAAATTAATTAAATTTTCCTGTTCTCCACAACGGAAGTTAAACACTTGGACTTGAAAGAATATTTTATTTCGGTTTAGAAAATTTCCAAAAACTTTTTATTCTTGTTAAATGTTTTCAAGCATTTCTCCTAGAAATGAAACCATTTTAGCAGCAAGATATTAATTACCCTTGGTTCCCAGGCTAGCCTTGAGCCATGTACAAATGTACATAATACAGTCAAAAGTCGTTAATCCGGACTCGTCGGGACTTCGGCGATTCCGGATTATACATCATCAGTTTAAATCTGGTAAGATGGCATGCAGAAATTACAAAATTAAAAATATGAAACCGTAATTTATGAAATAAAGAACAATTATGATCTAAAGGGTATCAAAATTTACAAAAAGAAAAAGCTTAATATTTATTTGTTTACTTTATTAAACATTTCTTTCAATGTAAGTTGTTTAAGTTGCTTCGTTTCATGTGATAATACTTTCTCGTTAATTCTATTAAACAGACATAATTTCTTGTTTAGTTACAAAGTTCCGCTGTTCAACTCCTATAATTGCTGTGTTGAGAATACCGACTAATTTGTCAATCGAAATTTTTTCGTTTTCAATAACCTCTGGGGTCACTTTCTTCATTATTGGAAGCGAATTATAATGACCAGGAACTTGATTTAAATCATATCAAAGACGGAGTACATCGAGATGAAATACTACACTTAGTAAGGAATTATAAGCCAAATAAAATAAAAACATCTGCCGTGAAGATAAGGATAGTGCTGACAGATCAACTTCCAATTCATTGCGCGCCGCGGCATGAAATTGATAAACAGATTTCGGATTTCGAAATATACTTTCGGTTTGTAGATCCTTTACATATTAGTAAATATATATCGGAAATTCTATTTGACATAATCGAAAGTTCAAGCTTATTTTTATAAAATTGCTCTAACAGTCTGCAAAAAATAATAAGCCGGATCCAATTCGAAGATTAAGGAACAACGCAATCTGCAACATTAACTGAATTAGATAATTTTAGCTTAGCTTATACCGTCCGTTACACATTAAACGCGCATTCGCACACACATATTCGCAGCCGTAAAGGTCTTACGCGCACTCGTAAACGTCTGTGCGCATGCGTGAACGCGACGCATGCGCAGAAAGTTTGTAGCTTTGAGGTCGGATTATAGATCATTCCAGATTATGGGTGTCCGAATTAACGACTTTTGACTGTAATATATATCTAATAAAGAAAACAGCAGGTCTGATACTGACAAAGAAAAGGAATAAAACAAATCACCTTCGTATGCTTTCTTTCTGATCTTGAAATCTTTGAAACAGACACAAATTTTAATTTCAGATTGTTTGATAAACTCTTTATTAACTAAAAACATGTTCTAAAATTGCAATTATTGCACATAAAACTTACCAGAAGTGCATAATCTTCCTTTTACATTACACACTTCTATATCTGTGAGTGGCTCTCACTTTAAACCAATAATTTCCATTTAACAAATTTTATCCCCAATCCGAGAAAATCATTAATCCGGAATACACAATTAATTTTTTTTTTTTTTTTTTTTTGGTGGAGAAGGGGGGAAGGCGAGCAATCCAATATTGGCTCCACGAAAAATATTCTTTTGGCATATTGCTTTTGCGCATTTGAACTTCTGATACTACTTTTTCAGTTCTTGACATTTAAAAATATTTGACAGCATCTTATTATGACGGTACGGTTTAATACAACCTTTTTGGCTATATGCTCACAAAATAAGTCACCGAGGCATTTTCGTTTCTACAAAATCACTGCCTAAGTTTACACACTATGAAGCTAATTAAGATTTCATATGGTAATAATTTTATTCTTGAACCTAAATTCCGAAAATTCATGCAATCGGGGTAAAGAAAAAAGCTGCGAGGATTTCTTCCTTAATTTCTAACCGCTCAGCAAGTTAAACTGTAACACTTCATTGCTTAAACACGATTAACTGAATTAGATAATTTTAGCTTAGCTTATACCGTCCGTTACACATTAAACGCGCATTCGCACACACATATTCGCAGGATAGTGCTGACAGATCAACTTCCAATTCATTGCGCGCCGCGGCGTGAAATTGATAAACAGATTTCGGATTTCGAAACATACTTTCGGTTTGTAGATCCTTTACATATTAGTAAATATATATCGGAAATTCTATTTGACATAATCGAAAGTTCAAGCTTATTTTTATAAAATTGCTCTAACAGTCTGCAAAAAATAATAAGCCGGATCCAATTCGAAGATTAAGGAACAACGCAATCTGCAACATTAACTGAATTAGATAATTTTAGCTTAGCTTATACCGTCCGTTACACATTAAACGCGCATTCGCACACACATATTCGCAGCCGTAAAGGTCTTACGCGCACTCGTAAACGTCTGTGCGCATGCGTGAACGCGACGCATGCGCAGAAAGTTTGTAGCTTTGAGGTCGGATTATAGATCATTCCAGATTATGGGTGTCCGAATTAACGACTTTTGACTGTAATATATATCTAATAAAGAAAACAGCAGGTCTGATACTGACAAAGAAAAGGAATAAAACAAATCACCTTCGTATGCTTTCTTTCTGATCTTGAAATCTTTGAAACAGACACAAATTTTAATTTCAGATTGTTTGATAAACTCTTTATTAACTAAAAACATGTTCTAAAATTGCAATTATTGCACATAAAACTTACCAGAAGTGCATAATCTTCCTTTTACATTACACACTTCTATATCTGTGAGTGGCTCTCACTTTAAACCAATAATTTCCATTTAACAAATTTTATCCCCAATCCGAGAAAATCATTAATCCGGAATACACAATTAATTTTTTTTTTTTTTTTTTTTGGTGGAGAAGGGGGGAAGGCGAGCAATCCAATATTGGCTCCACGAAAAATATTCTTTTGGCATATTGCTTTTGCGCATTTGAACTTCTGATACTACTTTTTCAGTTCTTGACATTTAAAAATATTTGACAGCATCTTATTATGACGGTACGGTTTAATACAACCTTTTTGGCTATATGCTCACAAAATAAGTCACCGAGGCATTTTCGTTTCTACAAAATCACTGCCTAAGTTTACACACTATGAAGCTAATTAAGATTTCATATGGTAATAATTTTATTCTTGAACCTAAATTCCGAAAATTCATGCAATCGGGGTAAAGAAAAAAGCTGCGAGGATTTCTTCCTTAATTTCTAACCGCTCAGCAAGTTAAACTGTAACACTTCATTGCTTAAACACGATTAACTGAATTAGATAATTTTAGCTTAGCTTATACCGTCCGTTACACATTAAACGCGCATTCGCACACACATATTCGCAGGATAGTGCTGACAGATCAACTTCCAATTCATTGCGCGCCGCGGCGTGAAATTGATAAACAGATTTCGGATTTCGAAACATACTTTCGGTTTGTAGATCCTTTACATATTAGTAAATATATATCGGAAATTCTATTTGACATAATCGAAAGTTCAAGCTTATTTTTATAAAATTGCTCTAACAGTCTGCAAAAAATAATAAGCCGGATCCAATTCGAAGATTAAGGAACAACGCAATCTGCAACATTAACTGAATTAGATAATTTTAGCTTAGCTTATACCGTCCGTTACACATTAAACGCGCATTCGCACACACATATTCGCAGCCGTAAAGGTCTTACGCGCACTCGTAAACGTCTGTGCGCATGCGTGAACGCGACGCATGCGCAGAAAGTTTGTAGCTTTGAGGTCGGATTATAGATCATTCCAGATTATGGGTGTCCGAATTAACGACTTTTGACTGTAATATATATCTAATAAAGAAAACAGCAGGTCTGATACTGACAAAGAAAAGGAATAAAACAAATCACCTTCGTATGCTTTCTTTCTGATCTTGAAATCTTTGAAACAGACACAAATTTTAATTTCAGATTGTTTGATAAACTCTTTATTAACTAAAAACATGTTCTAAAATTGCAATTATTGCACATAAAACTTACCAGAAGTGCATAATCTTCCTTTTACATTACACACTTCTATATCTGTGAGTGGCTCTCACTTTAAACCAATAATTTCCATTTAACAAATTTTATCCCCAATCCGAGAAAATCATTAATCCGGAATACACAATTAATTTTTTTTTTTTTTTTTTTTTGGTGGAGAAGGGGGGAAGGCGAGCAATCCAATATTGGCTCCACGAAAAATATTCTTTTGGCATATTGCTTTTGCGCATTTGAACTTCTGATACTACTTTTTCAGTTCTTGACATTTAAAAATATTTGACAGCATCTTATTATGACGGTACGGTTTAATACAACCTTTTTGGCTATATGCTCACAAAATAAGTCACCGAGGCATTTTCGTTTCTACAAAATCACTGCCTAAGTTTACACACTATGAAGCTAATTAAGATTTCATATGGTAATAATTTTATTCTTGAACCTAAATTCCGAAAATTCATGCAATCGGGGTAAAGAAAAAAGCTGCGAGGATTTCTTCCTTAATTTCTAACCGCTCAGCAAGTTAAACTGTAACACTTCATTGCTTAAACACGAATTCTAGAAGAAAGAACTAAGCAGTAGTACTTTATCTTTCATTCAGAAAATTCACCATCGTCAATACAATGCAAAAGTTATGGAACATTTATCTCAGTTCTAATACGGCAACATCGAATGGAAACTCTAAAAATTTACTTCGCCGACAGCAATACGACACCCCTTTCAAATAAGGTAAATAATCTATGAAAGGGACAGCTACAGGGATGCTAATTTATCATTGGGGGTCACTACGTTTTGCCCAGTTAGACACTAAGCGGGCGTAAGAGTAAAGAATTCCGCGGCAGACACCACTTGGGTGTGAGGTTACAAGCGGTCGAGTGATTAATCGGAAGAATGCGGGCCTTTCCGACGCCTACACCCAAGCAGGGAACTAAGTAAAAATTACCATTGCCAAATAATGCCTTTACTTCAGTATTTATAAGTACAATAAATTAAATAGATTTTCTCTGCAGACCTGTTGAAAGTATGATGACACGTTCCACCGACATAATCGAGTTGTAACTCAAAGCTCATTAAAAAAAAAAAAGAGATTTTTCAGGACATGGCTGTATTTTGCATCGTTCCTTCTCCCTACCCAGGGTAAAAAAAAATGCTCACTGATACTTTTAAATCGGTCTGAGGCAATCACATCATACTTCAAAGATCGTCATTATTTAAGGTACGTTTCCTATATTTCTTCTAATGAGATCCGTTGGCCAGATATGTGAATCAGGGGCGTAGCTAGAGGGAGGGGCAAGGGGGGACATCCGTCCCCTGGCGCAGAATCCAAGGGGTGCCAAATTGATGTTACGACATTTTAGAATTAAATGCTTTCTATCCTTGGCAAGCAGTAGGGGGCGCGAAATCTTCAGTTGCCCCTGGGCGCTGAAAACCTAGCTTCGACTCTGATGTGAATATACCACATACAATTCAGCAACTGGTGAAAACTGTGTTAAACTCATTAGGATGATAGTAATAATTTACAGAAAATTGAACAACCTAACAAAGAAAAATATCTGAAGTTAATACAGTTCCAATCGGAATTTTACGAAAATTTGAAATAACAGAAATCTACTTGAACTTTTTAACAGATATAAGACGAGAATGAAAGATGAATTTTTTTGCAAAATGTTCTTTGACTTCACACGGGCAGAACTTTAAAGTCTTCACCGAAATGTCCCTGAATTTCTGCAATTTTAAGAATAAATAGAAAATATTAGAATTCAATAATTTTTTTTTTATTAAATAGAACTTTATTTCTTTTTAGGGTATTTTCCATTTCGCGGGCGCAGGCGATAAAGTCGCCAAAAATGGTACAACCGATTGAGAAACGCAATATCCTCTCTGGTAAAATTTTACGCCTTAAACAAGTGGCAGCCATTTCTTATCAGATTGATTGCTTCTTTCAGTAATGGCATACAATTACATAGAAATTTTACCAGATAGTACAGTTTTATGCCCTGAGGCCATTCGCGGTAATTAAGTCATTTAGGATGCAATCACACCGCTCATCCGAAGGCGAAAATATAGAAATGGCAAATTCATCCATTCTAATGAGAATGCACTAGCAAAGTAAAAAACTGTGGTTTTACATAATTTTTGAGTAAGCTATTCGTACGAATTGAAATAATTCTTGCATTTAAACTTGTATTCCATATTAAGATTTAACTTAAAATTAATGTAGGTAATTACTGAGAGAATTAGATTTTTGTAGCTTAGTTTACCTGAGATGAGATCACTTGGGGCCACGTGATATCAACCGGAGAATCAGGATGTTGTACCATGAAAGCACTGTAAATTCTTAAATTAATGGCTTTTTACAAAATTTTAATCGATATTAAAAGATTTATGCCTTCAAAATAAAAAAATTTTAGAACTAATAATTGTTAGCACTTTTTATATGTATACTGTGTGTTGTCGCCAATAAAGCCTGCTTGGCGAGATTTGCGCCGGCGAAACGGAAAAGTACCCTTAAAGATTTAATATTATTATCTTTATACTACGTAACTACTAGTATACAAAACCGAACGAAAGTGGCTACAGCAGATTGGCTGCATGGTTTTCCCCCCATACAGAATTATGAACTGCAAACCAGTTTAACTTAGGAAGGTCCTCGAGCAAATAGCCATATACATCTAACAAATCCTACTTAAATATTTCACGTTCAAAAAGTTTCATCAATAGTTAATGACTCCCGTGCGAATTTAAATGCCACTTAGAAAATCCTTTCTCCTTCAAGCAAACACCCTTCGATAGTTTTGACATTCCGAAAATCTTTCTTTCTTTCTTTTCTTTTTTTTTTTAATCCAGCTTTCTAGATTATTCAGATTTCTTTGAAATTTTTTGAAAAAAATTACATTAGTTTCTTACATAAGCGATGCGTACAGTGCTTGTAAACAGTTAGTTCATCAATAAGGTTGGAGGAAGGGAGAAAATTGGTTCACGATATTCACTTTTAAGGAATTTAAACTGCGGTTTCAATAGTAGTTTATTAAACAAGGCACAAGATATTGATGTAAAAGTTTTTTACTTTTGAATAATTATCTCATTTCCGAGATTGAAATGAACCCAACTGCGTCAAAAATGAAAGCTTGGAGACGACCCCTCAAATGCCCCATACCACACTGGTTCTCCCCACTAGTTAAAAACCGCAAACAGCAATCCCCACCTATTAAAGTAAGCATCTCATATCAGTAGAGGTTGTTTCTACTGCACAAAGCAAGTCCCCTCTTAAAAAAAAAAAAAAAAAAAAGAAACAGAACCAATGTTTTGTCTTGCCGCTTTTCGTATTCTTAAATTTCAATTAATGCATCGCAACTTCTTAAACTTTACTAATAAGAAGAAATTTCCTCACTCCAAAAAAGAAAAGAAATACGAACCTTCATTATTTATCGAAACAGATTGTTAGACAAATTCCAGTGGTTTACCCAACTGCTACACAGTAATATGAATCATTTAAAGTCTGGGGTAAGGAGAAAAAATCACACTGATGATCCCGGAAATCGACGCTACTGTGCTGCAAAATGTTTGCACAGCAGGTGGTCACCTTTAATAAACAGCACAGCCGTTGCAAAACGTCAAGAGGTTGACCACTATCGTATTAAAAAAGAAACTGTGTCCAGTTGAAATCTTAGCTATTAAGGGGAAAAAAAATATCCTGCTCCCGTTTTTAATGAAAGCAAATACAATTACTCATAATAATAATAACTTACCTACTAAATTCAGTTACAGTTAGAATTTTACAAACTAATTAATTTACTTATTACCACTCAGTTACACGAAACTAGAAGCTATAAAATACATCCAGACAATTTTTGGAGGCATCTTCCCTTTCTGGATTGGATTGTATTGATTAGATTAGATTATGGCAAAGCCAGAACTTAAGCAACTTGGGGCAAATCTTGAGTTTGCACTTTGGGCAGTCTCTGAATTTGCTCCATCTATGGATACACAAACTAAAATGATAAAAGTGGCATATAAGGTAATAAATTGAAACTTGTTTATTTATGATGTAAAGTTTTAATTCCAGCATTTTTAAATTATATTATTTTGCTTGATTTTTTTTTTTTTTTTTAAATTTCCTGCCAATCTATATACATACAAAAGTAAACAAAGTAATGTTTTTAGTCCTAAAATTCAATACAGCTTTCAGTCAATAAACATGAATTATGATCCCCACAACAAGTTTCTACTATTTTTACTAAAGCTCATAACAGAAATGGTACTTGATTTGAAGCCCTCTAAAAAATAAAATTCTCTACTATGTTAAAATATAATAAAAAACTTTTCAACTTTAGTATTTAAGCCTTTTATAGTGTTTATAGAATCTTCTATAGTTCTTTAAAGAGAACATATCAGATTTTGGCTAAAATTAACAAAGTGGCCCTTTGCTCTGAACAGATTTTTGTGAAAAAAATATATTAATGAAATTGGTATTTAAACCAAATTAGAAATTAGTCATATACTTGTCCTGGCAGATTAGGCTTCTTTTTTTTTTTTTTTTTTTTTTTTTTTTTGTTTGTTTGTTTGTTCACAAAAACATTGCCAACTTTGTAGAGGTCTACTTTATTGCTCCAGTTATTGTAAGGTAACACTACAGAAGGATTTGTAAGGCAAATGCTAATTTTTTTTTTTTTTTTAATTTAATTTTTGAATGTAATTTTTCTTTGTGAGGAATATATCTTTTCTGAAGAAACAGGATAGCCACTCTTTCATCTCTTGGCAAATCCCAAGTCATAAAATCTATAGCAAATGGGAAGGGGAAAAAGAAAAAAGAGTAAATGAAAAACAAAGTTGGTCAAATGATGGTTATAATCACCAAGAAAGCAGCTATGCTAAACTGATGACACTTCATTCTGAGAAAATATGCAAAAACAAAAAAGCACCAAGTAGTACATATTCAATTGGAAAGAACCAAAAATGAATCAAAATATATAAATAAGCACTACTACAGCATGTAGATTAAATATGCTGTCATCCATTTACATACCTGGAAAAAACACTCGTGATCTTAAAGCATTAAAAAAGTCATAAATAAACTAAATTTAATATCACAGTTTCTAAAACAATATGAATTCAATGCAAATAGATAGATAAAAAGGAGCAGATCGACCATTCTAGCTACCTTAATGTTCTTGTTGTTAGTTTTGCCCCCAACTATAATGATTTAATTTGACACATTTTGAAGCCTTAACTTCATCTACATATCTAAACAATGAAAATGATAATAGCAGCTTGAGTAAGCAGAAAACTATTAATAAAATTTAATTGTTAGAAAATAAAATATTCCTAATGCATTTTGGAAGTAAGAAGAGAAACATTCAAGATGAGTTTATGGGTAAAATAGTGGTTTTAGACTCTATAAAATAGGTACTAGCAAAGGTTTCTGTCATCCTACAAATGTTACCAATATAATGAACACTAGAGAATTTACAAAAACTAACTGCTATAATTTAATTATTATTTTTACAAATATATAGGTTTTATCTATGGTAAATAAGTATAATGTTACTGTCATCTCTACCAACAATACTATATCCCCCCCAGATATGTAAGTTGCAACTTCCTTTCAAAAATCCAAGAAATCTATTATAGAGTAAAAATTGGACATATTTACATTTTTATGCGAAACATAAACATGCATATGTACAAATCTTTTCAAATAATTTCAATAATGATATAAAGAGTATACTTTTTTAAAAATTGATTAAAAATAACTGATGATTCACTACATCATTTTACATGTTTCACTACTTATTTTGGTCTTTTAACATTAAAAAAAAAATAATAATAAGTGTTTAGGTCTTTTTTAGTTTTCATAACAGAAGAGTTCACTTTCTGGGAACTGCTGCATTTATAATTTTCTTTGCAAACAACTGAAGTTTCACTCATTATGAAAATTTGACATAGACAATAGATTTCTGCTTAACCCTATAAGTATTAGATTAGAGCTTGAAGTATGCATATTAACAAGTCTTGGAGATCAGAGCCTGCTAGAAAGAAGAGAATAATTCATGGAATGTAAAGAATTTTGGCAACCAAATGTAAATCAATAAATTACCTCTCATATCTTTACCAATAGAGTCCTCGGTACAATTTTCTAACCCAAAAGCTGCAATTGTATTGTCGTGTAATGAGAATCAATAATCAAGGATGTTCTGTCAGACTATTACCTATATAAATAAATGAACTTTCAACAATGGATCCAGGAAAGTAAGTTAAAACAGATTTAACCAGTTTTGTTAACAGTGAATATTTCTGCTTTGCATCTTCTTTTATTTTGATTCGCACCAAAACTTCAAAATTTATTCTTACTGACACCAAAACTTCAAAATTTTGGCTCTAGTGTAGAACTGAGTGCCCCTTCGATTAGAGACAATTTTGGCGATAAAACCTCATTTCTGGTTACCATAATAGTTTTAACTTCCTGATTTTTTTAAAATGAAAATAGACTGATGTGTACATGGACAAATCTAAGGCAGTGCGCAATGCCTAGTTTGTGCAATTCTGGAATGATTTTTTCAAGTGAAAACAGATCGACGTGTACATGGACAAGAGTTTGTGCAATTCTTTGACTTCTTATTTTGGTTTTGTGTAATGCCCATCTTGAAATTGTGCCTTCCTGGCACCGATCTTGGCGTCAAAAAAAGAATCGCCAATAAACAAGGGGCACCCAATTGTATTTCAAAATTCTTCCCATTTCTCTATAATACGAAGTATAAAAATTATTTTTCTGCATACGAAAATTTCTATCTCAGTTTACCAGTTTGTTATCGCAGCAAACTCAGTTTCAAGAAGCTTCATCTCTTGTTGATCTTTATGCAAGCGGTGAACTCTATAAAGCCTAAAAATTAAACTTTTTATTATTTCTAATTGACATAACTGTTCTAAAATTAAATTTGAAAAAGATAACGAGTCTACATTTCATAGATCTAGTAATTCTGGATTTCAGAAAAAAAAAAAAAAAAATCCAGGATTCCAGCTACATCCAAACCACAATCACACCTGGATAGTTTGTCTTGAATGTGCAGGGACTCCTAAGATGTAAAAGGAAGAAAACTACATAATTCAGAATGTCTAATGTGAAAGAATGAGCAAAAGAGAGAAATCTGAAAATTATTATTGCATGCATCTCTTGCATTTATATAGGGTCGGTTTACAGTTTTAAATCTAAAATACATTTTATTACATATATATAATTCAAATTAATTTCGAGGCATCAAAACTGTGAGCTGTGGAGTTAAAAGTACTTTCATGAAATACATATTTTTACTGCACAAAACATTACACAAACATGTACACAAATATATATCACATCACACTGACCAATATTTTGTGAAGAATTCAGATATTTAAGTTTTATATTAAAAAAATGTATATATGAATAAAATCAATTTCAAAATACATAAATTCAAGTAGGTAAATAAACTTGTGAGGATAACTAGCTATACCTGCTTGGAATGCGATTTTTATAGAAAATACAAATGAAAATTTAAGACCCTACATTTAGACAGCTTTTAGAAATGCCTAAAATACATGATTAGCCAGATTTATTACCAATACAAATTAATTCTATTAATATATGCTGAAACAATTCCTCACCTCCAAATATTATTCTCAGTGCAATTTTTCTCATTCAAAATAAACAATAGTGATAATTTTATACATAATTTACAAATTACAGTAATAACAGAGCACACTGCTTCCTGATATACTGATTTCTTATTGAAAAAAATTGAATATTATTTGAAATACTTCACTTTAAATGTCAGCATATCGATTATCACACATTTATCATACAGTTTGCAATTATAATAATACGATATTCAACTAATGCAACCTTAAAAACTCATCTCTTCACCCAGAAATTATTAATCATGCTATTCTTTAGAAATTGAATGCTGTTTCTATAAATATGAAATAGGATATTAAAAAGGAGAAAAATGAAAGTCAATGAAACACTTATTAATTAAAGTACATTTATTATATCGCGTCAAAAAAGAATCGCCAAAAAACAAGGGGCACCCAATTGTAAACTTTTACCATAATATCAAAATATAAAGCAGCACTGCGTAAGCTTCAATCCAATTTAAATAGATTATCTACGATTTCATTATTTATGTTCTTGAAACATCAGATTCTCAACAGATCTTATTAAATTAACAATAAACATAGAATTCGAGTTTTCTTTCGGCGAATTAAATATAAATGGGAAAAGTTCAAATGTAGTTGCAAAGCGAAAAAGAATAAATATAGACAAAAAGTTTTAAGAACACCTGGTTTACTTCGGATATTGAACGTCCTGCGCAACTTAAAATTTCAAATTTTTCATAAAAGTTCTGGTTAAAAACTCTAATAAACAAACAAACAAAAAATCTTGACTAACTTCCTAAGTTAAAAAACACCAAACATATGTAATTATCAATTTAGATTTCGTTATAAATTCACTTACCTGAGTTTGATGCACAAAAAAACTTTAGAAACTCCTTCGCGCTCATTTTAACATTCGTCTAAATGTACTACCATCATAATAAAATAGCACACTTTTTTATTTCTTTTGTTCACATACTGAGATTTATTCCTAAAGGTTACAAATTTTACCATAAAAATTTCTAAGACTTGCAATAAGACACTTTCCGATTACTCGCCGTCCACTCACAACGCCTCTCACTGACACAACCACTTTACCTGTCATTCAGCGTCTGCCAATCTCCACAGGAAACGAAGACTTCCCAAACCTACGAATGGATTCCTGTATGTATACATCTCTTAGATATCAACATACACAAGGCAAGATTGCTTTTCCGAACAGCCACCAGAGCGCGCAACCTAACAATTCTTCCACCCTCCCTCTATTCCTCTCTGTATTTTTTTTTTTTTTTTTTTTTTTTAAATTCAGGAAAAGCTGAATTGATTTTTAGAAAGCAAAATTAAACAACTGAATAAAATTGGCAGAATAGAAATTAACTATAGAAATATATCCTCTGATATTATGAAAATCGGTCTCTGATTTGAAAAAATTTTATATATTAGAAGCATTTCGTAGTAACATGTTGAAATCCCTTTTTCATAATTATTAACGATATCAGAAAAACGAGTTAATTTGAAAAAAAGCATTATACATAGTAAAATTAGAATTATGTATTGAATATGAACTTAACATTTAATTAGACATAACATTTTGAACCTTTTTTGGAACTTTAAAATTGGAAAAAGAGTGTAAAAAAAATAGTTTGTTCTAGTAAGTTAGGGTTTTGATGATAATTATGTATTTATTTCATGCTGGTTATGAAATTAATTTTCCAGGAAGAAAGCTACCAGAATATTAAGGTGATAAAAAAAAAATCCATGATATTAACGTGCTGTCTAACCGTGAACTGTGAAACCCCCATGCTGGAATGAAAACAAACAAATTTTGAACATTCGTCCTTGTGAATTAATGGGTTTATCTGATTTTACTTTGAAAACTGTTAGTATGTTCATTATAATATCAATAGAGAAGGATAATTTGATGGTACAGTTTGTTTTGGACATTTTATGTGAAATATGTTCTATGATGAAATTTAAATGCTTCCCTTTTTTTTGATAATTGATCCCGTTTTTTTGTAAACAGATATTTGATTCTATTCTCGCAAAGAACCCGCTAAATATAAACGCTGTGAAAAATATTATAGGGCTTATACATGTGGGTATCAGCGCAAACGTTTAATCTTATTCAGTGATGTGCGGCTCGCCAAGAGATTAATTATAAGGAAAAAATGTTTCTTGGGTATAAAGATTAATAAATGCAGTAATGCATGTATCTAACGTGCGGAATCAGCCACTTATTTGTATGGCATTTTTTACAAGAATAAGAAGAATTGGATTTTTGTCAATTTTCTTTGACTTTTTAAAAGAAAATAGATCGATGTGTACATGGATAAAGTCAAGAGTGTGCGCAATGCCATTTTTGGCTATTCTGGGATGTTTTTTTAAGTGAAAATAGGTTGACGTGTACATGGATACTGCGTATGTGCAATTCTCAAAAACATGCTAAGCAGTGGCCGATTCTGCACTTTCACCATGCATATTATGTTCTGGTAAGATTGTAAAAAATCGGAGGAAAATCAAAATGATCTTGCCATATTAAATGATTCATTTTTTTGGTTTAATCCTAGTATACAGGGTTTGGCGACATTATTATGAGCAGTAAATACGACATTGATGATGAGCAGGGAACGGGTCATTTTGATGGTGGTGACAATTTTCAAAATCGTGCCAAGACCGTACAGTTTTTATGTAAGTAATTTATAAAAAGTCAGTCTTTGTTTTTAAAATTCTCATAAAGGACACAGGATGAAATAGCTGATTATTTCTTAGTTTAATTAATAAATATTAGTCTACTGTATTGTAATATTGGGGAAAGTGAAGAAGAATCACCCACTGCTTGGTGCATTTTTAAGAATTGCACAAACTCCGTATCCATGTACACATTGACCTATTTTCACTTGAAAAAACATCAGAGACTTGCTCAATCTCGGCATTGCACTTTCCCCTTGACTTTGTTCATGTACACATTGATCTGTTTTCACTTAAAAAGTCAAAAGATATTGACAAAAATCTAGTTCTTCTTACTCTTGCAAAAAGCGCCGCCAAACGAAACATGGCAAATAATTGGGTGATTCTGTACGTCACCCGTAACTTTATTGAAATAGTTCTTTTAAGTCTTAACTTAATCCCTTGACATAAAATGACATCATTCAATTCATGTGTCATTGTAGACTTTGATGTCTCTGAGATGTCAAGTACTGGCTTTGGCCAATGCCATGCAGTGTATTATTATTGTTATATAGCAATGTGAATTTGAAAATAAAATGTTCTGTTTCTGAGCTGGCACATGGGTGTCCACAATAGAGCCAAATTAAATGGTATTCTTTGGATGCATCGACGTGTATTTTATTGGCATGTCATGGAGTTAACTTTTATGCTGTCTTATATATTAGAAATATAAATTTGATACTGAAGTTGTTACCTGAAGTACGCTCTCTAATTGTTTGCAAATATAAAATTTTGTCTTTAAGCCTACTGTGAGTAAAGTTACAGAATGCTGGGAGTTTTATCTAGGATGTAACTGTCTGCAGAACAGGTTGATTTTTAAGGGAATTTTTGTATTTATCACCAAGCATATAGTTAATAGGAACCAGTCTGCATCTGAAAGCTCTTAATAACTTTCATAGGCAGACTGGTCAGATCCTGTTAGACCAGATAGTGTTTTGGTATTTATGTACAGTTGATTTAAATTTACATTTTTTTTTAATCTCCCGTATGTGTAAGTTATTATAATATGAATATAAATTATTTTCTTTCTTGCAGATGCAATAATGGATTTTCGACAGCCTGCCAAGCTTGTTTCTGTGTCAATGCATGCAAAAATTACTTTTATTTCAGTTACTGTTGGTATAACCTTATTAGGATTTGTTGCTAGGTAATTATACTGTACTTATAAAGGTATTCCTGTAATGCAAATAAGTCTTTCTTTTTAGTTAGTTTTATATAAAATAGTCATGTAACTTATCTCTTAAAATCTAATAGTAACATCATATGTAAAGTATAAATTTGATTATTTTAGATTACTTCGTCGTCGAAGGAGAAACAGGCCAAAATCCAATGGTGATTCCTATTCATCTACAAGTAAATCCAAGATCCAAAATAACCCTGGTGTTTCAGCCAATGGAGGTAATAAGTAGATTCTGTATGTATTAGATGTTTGTAAAAGTTTATTAGATTTTAAAATATATTTACTGTATTTCCTTTTGTATAAGACACAGCTTGATTTTGGGAGTCGAAAATTGAAAAAAAAAAAAAAAAAAAAAAAAAAAGATAATAATAATAATGAATAAATAAATGAACAAAGAAATAAATAAATATTTGGTTGATGGACTATTTTTTATGAGGAAGGGGAAGAATCACCCACTACTTGACATGTTTTCTAAAATCGCCAACTTGAAAATAACAAGTCAAAGAATTGCACAAACTCAGTATCCATGTACACATCGACCTATTTTCACATAAAAAAATTGCACAAACTCAGCATTGCTCACTCCCTTCACTTTGTCCATGTACACATCGATAAAGGCAGGCCTAAAGTACATAGTAGCTTGAAGTGCAGGTTCCTCAAATGCATTGTATCAGTTGATATTTGTTGTAGATGGTTTTGGTCTAAAAGCATTTTGTTGTGGTCTTTATCTTAACGTTAAATGTAACTTATTATACATTCAAGGGGCAATTACTTAGCAGGATCTAGAAATGATATCACTTTAAACCTTCACCCCTCTTTGTTCATTAATGAACAGGAAAGGAGGAGAAATTGCTGTGAATCTTAAATGGAATTTCAGTCATTTTGGTTTTTTAACCCTCTGAGCAGAACAGGTTTTGGAATCTGTCATGAAGACCTGTATTTATGCAGCATTTATTAGCTAAATTTATATAATAACTTATTTTAGCCTCTATTCTCATAAACTTACATTCATTAAGATACATTTACATTAGTAAAGAAAGTAAGAAAGCAAAATATCTCAAGTTAAAGGCTAATATGTATAAAGGAACAAAAAATCTCATGACCGGATAAACCCGGTCATACTGCTCAGAGGTTTAAATGAACAGGTAATTGAAATCCTTAACTACCTAAATGCATGTTGCACATGCATTATCAGCAGTCTTTCACCTCTATTTTCGTTTGCTGCAATGCCACCATTGACGTTTCTGTTGCCACGGCTGCCACTTATGTATAAGATACACCCAAATTTTAGACATGAAATTTTTAAAGAAAAAGTTCATATTATGCATCAGGAAATAAAAATAAAAGAAAAGTTCCATACATATGAATTTTCCTTGTTCCTTTGTGATATTGCTGTTGAACTGAATGTTGTGTGATTTAGGTGCGAACAACATGATATTTAATAAATAAAAGTAACACACAAAACATTAAAAAAAGGGCCCATTTGGGCATAATATATAATCTAAAGTCTTTCTTTTTTTAAGTTTGTGAGCTGTTCTAAATTGTTTGGGATTTGCAAGTTTTGTTTTCCTTTTATTAAAATAAATTGTGTCAGCTCATCATCTAATGACAAATTAAACTTCAATATCAGTATTAAACCCTCTTTTATTTCACTTGTGTAATTCAATGCGTTCTTTAAATCTGCAAAATATATTTAACATATTTTTCAATGTGTCTATAATTTTTGCATTTCATATCAGTTTTGCTGCAAATTTTGTAACAAATGACATAGATTGTATTTATTTTAAAATCTTGACCAGTCATCTGTTTGGTTTCTATCGGGTTTTAATCAAAAGTTTCCCACCACCCCAAATATCGTGTGCGCAAGCAGTTGGCATGTTAAATCATATTTTTCCGAATGATTTGTGGCTTTTGAAAGAAAGAGACATGGCTTAGAACGCTGTATTATGAAATTAGTATAGAAATATTATCAATGAGGTATCTGAAATGGAACTATCACATTCCAGATTAGAACCATCATTTACTTCCAGTTCTGTTACAAAAAGTCAACTACAGAATATCATCAAATCATGTGTACAGCTTTAGGTACTAAATATCATATTGTTGTATCAGATGATACTATGAAGGTTTGATACTGAAAATTCAAAAACAAGGACTATAACAATCAAGAAGCAGAGTGCTCTGGCCAGCCTACTGATGTTGATGAGTGCCGACTGGGAGAACTTGTGGAAGAAGATCAGTATGCAACCACTCAAGAACTTGCTAAGGAGTTAGACATTAGTGCCATGTCATAAGTCGCGCTATGCATCGCACTTGATGCGCAAATTCGATTGCTGGGTGCTACAGGAGCTGACTCAAGCAGATAAGGACAGACTGTTTGGGCCTTCTCTTATCTGCTATAATATCAACACAAGGGCAAAATTCTGGACCAGATCATCACTTGTGATGAAAAGTGGCTTTTTTTCAACAACACCAGCCAGAAAGGGGATTGGTCTGCAACTGGAGAGCCCATCGGCAGCATTGCAAAGCACAGTTTGACTAAGAAAAAGATCATGATTTGTGTCTGGTGGGATAGCCATAATGTTATCCACAAAGAGTAAAACATAAAAAAACCCTCATACAGTAAAGTGTCCAGCGAGATGCTAGTCCATGTTGACACTGCCATCAAGGAAAAATGTTGAACTGAGTTCCGGTGCAGAAAGATAATGTTCTGTCAAGATTAATGCAAGGCTGCATGTGTCTGTATTCACCGGCTGGACTGCATACACTCAAATGGGATCTTTTGCCGCACCAACCATATAGCCCTGGCAACTTCTACAAGTTGTCGAATTATTGCTAGGATTTGGTATAGATTTGTTGGATGTATTAATTTTTGTCAGTACTTTGTCCTGAATAAACGACTTTAGAAGTGCAGTTTTTTTCGTAGTATGTTTTGCTTTGATTTGAATAGAAAGGTTTTGTGATTGTGTCATTGATCTTGAATGCATCGAAGTGAGATGCTTCATGATTTCATTACGTCCATTTCCTATTGCTTTTATTACAATTGCCGGGCATGACCACTCACATATTCTCTTAAAAGTGAAATGTACCTCATTTTAATCAAATTTAATTCCAAATAATTTCAGTGGCAAGCCAGTGCTGGAAAAGAACAAATTCTTTCTACTAAATTGAAATATAATATATCTTGTAGACAACTTTAAGCACTTCCAACTAAATCAACATGTGTTATATCAAGTTTATCAAGTTTGGAATCAACAGTCATTTCATAATATTTTGATTCCTTGATTTCAATTTTTCATCATCATTTTATGAATAATTTCAATTAATTCATCACATTGTGACATTTCGTCTTCTTTGCTAACATACCATGTATGAAATAAAAACATAGAGTGAATTATATTATAGTATGTCTTTTAAGTGCCATAGAGAAAAGAAAAGGGGGTAAACCACCCTTTTATTTGACTCAAATAAAAGTTAACAGATGGCACCACTCCTGCTAACAAAAGCCAACAGTTATAGCTTAAATCAAAGATAGTGGATTAACTAAGGAAAATAAGTTAGCCTGATGTCTCCACAATCAAATTAATGCAAGCGGGCTCTGACCTAAGGTCAAGATAACAAGACCAATGGCAAGAATGAAGCAACACTGCAGAATACTGGTCACCTGGAAATCAGTTTAACAATGTGGCCTTCAGCAGGGAAAACATGCTCAATTCTCTCTAAATTCTTTCTTTAAATACTCTGTTCTTTCTGACTCATTTGAATACTATGCAAGCTAGAAATGTACATTACAATAATAATCATATCTGCATAATCAGAGGCATTTACAGCAATTTTTAAACTTTCATTGCCTTCAGGAAACTTTAACAAGAGTGCTTGCATTAAAGCTTGTTCTAGTTTTTCAAATGCCATATTGGCCTCGACTGGCCAAGTAAAACGGGATGTTTTCCAATTTAATTGTAAGAAGGCCTCAGTTATTTTAGCAAAGTCTTTAATGGAAGTCCTATAATATGAACACATGCCTAAGAATGAAGATGCTTTCTTTGCAGTATTTGGCAGAGGATAGTTTTTGATAGCTGTTAATTTAAGGTTTTCAATTCTTTTCTTGAATATATCATATCTTACATAATGAAGTTCTATGGCAACAAACTTACATTTGGTGGCATTAATTTTTTAGTACAGCTTCATTTAAAAGCTGAAGTACTTAATGTAAGTCTTTTAATATGATTGCTGATTTTTTTTCACTCATAACTATGATACTGTCTAAGTAGATAAATATATTATTCCCAAGGATTAGTCATAATATTGTATCTGTAACATGTTGGAAAGTGGTGGATGCTCCGCATAAGCCAAATAGCATTCCCAGTAAAGTGTAAATGCCAAATTTCATAATGAATGTGGTTTTAGGGACATCTTCAAGCTTCACACCAATTTGGAAATAGTCGGATATGCCACAAACTAGGAATTTACATTCTGACAGGAAAATGGAGATAAGGAGAATAAGAAATTGGTTTAACATAAAATAACTAGTTAGAAACTAAAATAATACAGTGTAACATATTGTCAATGGTAAATAATTTCCTTTTCCTTTAGAGCCATACTGTTGTATATGAGATGCTAAGAATTCAGTAAATTCACTAAGTCAAGCAGAAAGTCCAGTGCTGCAGTGTAGTTTTGACTAAATCAAGTTGACAGTCCAGAACATTCGTTATCGTTATATATTGCAAATGAATGTTTCTGTGAAAATTATATACTTGAAATTACTCTTTGAAAGATCACTAATATGTTTTTTCTTACAAATAAAGAGTTTCAGTGTTTTTGTTAATACAACTATGTATAGAATGTTTTGCTATGAATATTGCCATAGAGTTCTTGTGTTCCACTGAACATGCAAGAATAAACTGAAGAAATTTTATTTGTATCATGGTTCTCTACTCTTCCTTAAACATTTCCCTATCTCCAAAGGCTTCAACAAGAAATGTCAGTAAAAACTGGAACTAAAAATAGTACTTTCTGTTTATCCACACTTTTTCCCTGAAAAGTATTTATGATGCACTATGTCACCAAAAGAAGCACCACCTACTATGTCAACTACATCTGTGATGTTGGTGTAGTGTATACTATACATGGGCAAAGCAGACGAGACCCGATTTTTGCCTACATTCTCTTCCCCCCCTCCCCCATGTAATGAATGGAAATGGGACTCTGAAGTTAACGAATCAATTAAAAAAAGGTTTTGAATTTCTTCAGAAATATGGCATTTTGCATGTACAAAATGGAAAAATTCTCATTCCATGCAGTAGTTATTAAGAAATTATCAAATTTTGTGAATTAAAATGTGTGCTCTAGTGCCAAATTTACATAATTCTCTGTTTTTTCCAAACCCAAAAAAAAGGTAAGTATTTTATTATGTTACAGATGTTTCTTGCATTTTTAATTCATTGCTTTTTTATGTAATGTTTTTTGCATCGTAGGTTGGTGACAAACTGGTTTCCAATGATTGGCAACCTTTGAGGAGGAGGTGCAGGTAATCAGAAAGTAAACAAAAAAGTTTATGTGCTTAACGTTTTGACTCGTGGTGGTCCCGCCCGGAAACCACCAATTTTCAAATTTTTTGCTCTTTCCAAAATTGAGTGAAAATCAATTGATTACTGATCTTTTAACCTCTAAATAACACAAAATGACATTATGATTTTTCTGTAAAACTGTTGGAACTTAGGAATATAAAAAAAAGAATGCATTTGGAACTGGTATTTTGCTTGTTAAATTAAGAATTGCTCATTAAAGTATTATTATGGCCCTGGTTGTATTAATAATAATTTCCTGAATAATTGTTGTAGATGTGGCTGCTGCATTTGTTATAATTTGAAAATTTGGTGATCTTTATTAAAATGGTTGCACTAATGTGTAAGTATCTAATAGACAAACATATATAGTATGCATAGTTAGATTCCATTGTATATATTGTTCACGGGTATAGTGTGTGACACTGAATCTGATTTTCTTTTCTTTATCAATTATTGTAATGCAATTTATTTGTAGTATTAAAAATTTCCTAATTCAGAAGTCAAACAACAAAAATCAGCGTTATATTTTCAAAGGACTAGTTTTGATGGTTTTACCGAACCACCATCCTCAGCTGCAAAACCGCAAATGAACAAGATAGGAAATACAGTCAAAAGTCGTTAATCCGGACTCGTCGGAACTTCAGCGATTCCGGATTATCGATTTTTCCAGATTATAGATCATCAGTTTAAATCTGGTAAGATGGCATGCAGAAATTATAAAATTAAAAATATGAAACCGTAATTTATGAAATAAAGAACAATTATGATCTAAAGGGTATCAAAATTTACAAAAAAAAGCTTAATATTTATTTTTTTATTTACTTTACTTTCTTCGCTATCGGAAGCGAATTATAATGACGAGGAATTTAATTTAAATAATATGAAAGACAGAGTACATCGAGATAAAATACTACATTTAGTAAGGAATTATAAGCCAAATAAAATAAAAACATCTGCCCTGAAGATAAGGATAGTGCTGACAGATCAACTTCCAATTCATTGCGCAATGCGGCGTCCCCCCGCCGCAGAGCAACGTGAAATTGATAAACAGATTTTGGAATGGTTAGATGAACAAAGGATATGCCTTAATCCATTTTTTGCAGCAATTCCACTTTTTGTTTAATGGATTTTGAAACATACTTTCGCTTTGTAAATCCTTTACATATTAGTAAATATATATCGGAAATTCTATTTGACATAATCGAAAGTTCAAGCTTACTTTTATAAAATTGCTGTATCAGTCTGCAAAAAATAATAAGCCGGATCCAATTAGAAGATTAAGAAACAACGCAATCTGCAACAATCACTGAATTAGATAATTTTGGCTTAGCTTATACCATCCGTTATACATTAAACTTGCATGCATAAACGTATTTTGCGCCTGCGCACACGCATATTCGCAGCCATAAAGGTCTTACGCGCATGCGTCAACGTGACGCATGCGCAGAAAGTTTGTAGCTTTGAGGTCCGGATTATAGATCATTCCGGATTATGGGTGTCTGAATTAACGACTTTTGACTGTAATGATTAGATAAGATAAGAAAGCCGGGACAAGAATAAGCAAGTGGTGCCATCTGTTGGTGAAACCAGAACTAAAACATAATTTCCTTAAAGCTTTAAATTTAAAAGCAATAGCTATTGACAGGGGCTTTTCACCCAACGTTATTAATCAAGCAGTTACAAAATTCTCATCCCAACACACTAAAAAGCACACTCTTGTTTTAGGAGATTATAAAAATTCTGTTGTCATTCCCTTCTTTCCGTCAATTAGCTATAAAGTTGCACATATTTTGCAGAAATTTAACTTTCGGGTTGTTTATTCTCCCATCAATAAAATTCCAAGTTCCATACTCAAGGACCCCATTCCGGATATAAATTCTTGGGGTATTTATAGGATTCCTTGCCACTATGGTTTAATTTACATTGGCCAATCTAAGAGAGCCTTAAAAGTTCGCGTCAAGGAACATGAGGCATATGTTAGAAAAAAGGAAACACAGAAGTCTTTTGTTGCTCAACATTGTTGGTCCGAAAATCACACTTTCAATTTTTCTGCTGCCAAAATTATTCAAAAAACATCTTCCATTGAAGAACTGGATTTTCTAGAGGCATTTCACATTTAAAAAAATCTTTCTGTTCTTGTTAACAATCCTAATTCCAATCCATCTTTGCCTTTGGCCTTTAAAGAAATTATGTTTTAGTTCTGGTTTCACCAACAGATGGCACCACTTGCTTATTCTTGTCCAGGCTTTCTTATCTTATCTAATCATTATTGCTTCTCTTGTTCATTTGCAGCTGAGGATGGTTGTTCGGTAAAACCATCGAAACTAGTCCTGTGAAAATTTTGAAAATATAATGCTGATTTTTGTTGTTTGACTTCTGAATTAGTATTTGTTCATTCTGTTATTGTGTCTTAATTATTAAAGATTTATTAAAATATTTTATTTTTTTTTAAACCAGGCCCTTTTAAATTATGGACCTTGTTTGTCCAGCACTGAGTAAACATGGTTGCTACTTGTTTGAAATGTGCTAAATTAGAGGCATTTATTAGAACATTAATATTATTATAGCGTTAAAAATTGTATTATTATTGCATGTTAAGAAGAAAGTTGAATAATAATTTATTTTGGCCATTAAAATTTTTGTTAATGGCTTTACCAGTGTGTAAGGCATTAAAATTTAGCCCTCATCTTCATTTCTTATTGGGGCGAATGAGCTGGCTGCATAGAGATGTTTTCTGGATTCCCTCACATATATAAAGCAAAATTGAACCAGTTTTCCTTAGAAAATATTCTACAAATGCATTCCTCACATTAAGCAGGTAACGTTCACAGATATTGTTGTAATTAGCAAATTATATTTATTTGATATGAATTTAAATACCAGTATTAGTAATTTAGTTTTAATTTTTATGCTATAAAAATAAGTAATATTTTATTTGTATTCATAGTTTATATAAATTATAATATTAGAATGAATTAAATATTATTCTTTATACCGTATTTTTAAAAGGAATTCAATCTGAATTTTTAGTTAAATATGTATTTTTCGATTCTTCAATTAGTGCCATTGTATAAGTAAAGCATTATGCAAACTGCTCTGTCTAATAATTTTTTTGAGGAGAAGGGGTTTAAGTAGTGCTAAGATTTGTTTGCTGCTTATATGTGTATAAAAAAGTTATAAAAGATATAAGGAAAAAATTCTTCAAATATATAACCTTCATATTCAAATGTTTTATACTGTTCTGCAGATATTTAAGGTATTTTTTTTTTTTAATTTTAAATTCTTTAAATAAGCCCTGCAATGCCTAATATATATGCTATTACGTTGTTCAGATTTTGTTTATCTTTTTGTATTACCAAAATTGCCAATTAAATAATGAAAGTATTTAGTTGTCAGCCATATTAGAAATCTTGAGGCTATCTGGTCATTTTTCCTTTTGAATGTCATCAGAATTTGAAAGCAGTGCAGTTGTCATTAAAGCCTTTTTCAGGACATACTATGAAATGAAGAATACCATTTTTATAGAAATATTTTTCTTTAAAGTTACTAATCAGTTTTCTATTTGGGATATTATCCACCAAATCTGATTCATTATTAAAGCAGATAAGCAGCTTGTAATTTTCGTGACAACTTAGAAGTCTTTGTAATCATTGTCAGTAGTTTTTGTTTGAAAGCTCCCTTAAGATTGATTTACAAAATTACAAGTAAATTATGTGTACAAACAATTATCAGTACAGATAACAGTTAAAAAAAGAGGTATGTATAGGCTGAAATTTATGTGAAATATAATAAACAGAAAATGTTTAAGTGTTTTCTCTGTATTAAATTTTTTAGCATTTTAAACTTTGTTCAACTAATAAATTATAACTAATACTATATGTTTTTTCTGAGTATCTGCATCTCTGTGAAAAGTCACCAACTCATTGGTGCCTTTATGAATTGGCAAAAAAAAATGTGTCTTTAGTTAATATTACAGCTCATAAGTATTGTTTTATTCAATAATAAAAAGAAGCATTTTATAAGAAACAAAAAAAAAAAAAAAATTAAAGAGGGAAATAAAAATTTTTGCTTTCTGAATATCTGTAGCCCTTTGAAAAGCATTGATAAAGCAATGCAATGTGTAGACATGACATCTACACATTGCACTGCTTGACCTCCATGACACTGGCAAAATGTAATTATGTGGCAATGCATGTATGTGTGTGTGCATAGTAGATGAGCACTGATTTTCAAAGAAGATCATATTTCCATCTTCATATTTTGTGGTCTGTTTTTGTTACATTAAATGCATCTTTATTTGTTTCCTCTTAAGGAGACATAATAGAATTGTGGAGTTTGCCAGCTGATGAAAAAGGAAGCATTGCATTTCTTGAGAAATGTGGCATTTTGCCTAACAAAATATTCATATTCCGGGAAGCCATAGTTCTTTAACTATCAAATTTTATGAGCCAAAATTTAGGCAATTCTCTGATATTCTTTTAAGTGCATAATATATGCTTGTGTGTGTTGGCAAACTTGAAAATACACCAAAATCGTGGCAGTTCTGCTGGATGTTGGAATCAAATAATCAGAAAGTCACATAGTATATTAAAAAAGTCTTTACTAATGTAAAATTATTATTATTTCCGCATTGATGTTTTCAGTTTTAATTGGGAATTAAAAAAAATTGCTTGTTTTTAGAATACTTCAGGAGAAATATTTCAGTCTGCAATGATTATATTGTAGGAAATTTTAGAAAAAAAATTTTTTTTTTTTTTTTTTATTATTATTATTATTATTTGGGCTGCTCATAGTTTTATTGTGAATTGCATTAATGATAAAGTTTGTTTTCAGTTTCCTTTAAGAAAAAATTTAGTTTCCTAATTTTCAGTCAATTTCAGTTAATATTTTTGATTAAGTTATTGGTAAAGCATTTGCTGTGTGGTTTTTTTTTTTTTTTTTTTTTCTCTTTATATATAGTGTATGTATATATTACTGAGTAGACTGGCTATTTACATGCTTGTGTTTCCAAATGAGAATATTTCCAAGTTGCTATGTAAACATGTAGTTTTTCAAGTTTGACATGATTATTAAAAGAAAAAATCTGATGTGTACACTACATGACTTCCTTGTACGGAATATTAAATTATACGCACTTTTTTTAATTTCATTTAAATTGATTGGATTGAATTAAATCTACTTCGTCGACAGCGCATAAACCACAATAGAATAAATGCACTCTTTAAAATTCTCTATATTTGTTTACTATAACGACACTCTGAATGTACAAAATTTATATCATTTGAAGAATTATCGTTGCCACATGTTCTATTCAAATACTATAATAAAGCTAAAATGATGTATGAAAGAAATCAAGCAAACAAAACCAAAAAGAAACAGTTTTTCACAGACGATTTAGTATTTCTCATTCAATTAATTCAGCTCTCACTTCGCGACAAGGCAAAAATACATAAAAACTCAAAATATCTGCATTAAAAATTACGAAGTAAATCTTAAGCACTTATTTCCTCGAAAAAATTCCAGAAAGGATTAAGCATGATTTAATTTGCAATAATAAATGAAGGCGTTATTTTTGTGTTGCGAAGCATAGTCTCTCTAGATGGGCAACAAATCTACAACTCTGCTGTTTCAAATGTAAAAAGATATGTCCACCATGTTATTTAAAACTTAACGGCACTTAAACAGCTTTTAAATTGTTGATAATTGTACAAATATTGCTTCCAGAATTACGAAAGGCATAAAAACCGTAACCAGAAGATAAAAACAACATAATTCAATCATTTTTAAAGCAAAAATGTACAATTTACAAACATATAAGAGTAAAGATACTGAGATCACTGAGCCGGATAACAAAGTGGATGTATATATAAATATATTTATATACGTTTGGTGCAGCCGATTTCAACCAAAATGCGAGGTGCTAATCTACATGTTATAGCAATCCTATATACAACATTTGAATGTTCTGAGGCTACTCGATTTTGACTTATGCAAGATACGTAAGTACGTACATACATTCGTACAGACGCCACAAAAAATTCTCTTCAGAATTTATTTTAAAGCAGTTTTATAATTTTTTTGGAGGGAAGGTGTCTTTTATTCTGTCCTTACACACAGATATCATGCAAAAACATCGTAAATTACATTCGAAAGCGGTCAAAGTGGATATTTTCGTTGAAATATGCTGCCTGAAGCTTTTCGCAATTACAATACTTCCTTTTTACTTCATACAAGGAAGTAAAAAAAAATAGTGTTAATCATGCATAGGAATTTTTTTAATGTCAAAATCGCAGATATCAAGCGTAATTGAATTAATAATTTGCAGTAATTGTGTAGCAATTAATTTTTTATTGTCTAGCTTTTAGATTTTGAATTTGCTTCAGTATTATTCAAGAATGAATTTCAGTAGAGAAAGACTGAGCTATTGTGAATATTCTCAAATGGGAATTTGGCAGAGCTATGTTAATTTTTTACTCCCACAGTATTAATGTTTTAGGCTCCAATTAAGTAATAATAATATAATATTCAGAAAATTTTATTAAAATTTTAACTATAACTGAATTTGACAAACAAGCAAGTATACAATATGGTCTACTAAATATGCACGGATATCATTTAAACTTAGCTATGTAAAAAATTCTATTGATCAGGTATTAGACTTGTGTCTTAAGTTTGCTGATTGGCACTTACAGCATAATTATCAAACTGAATACTGAAGATTAAAATTATTTGCATAAAACCATGTTATTTTTCTTAGCTTTGCTGCAAGTTTTGGATGACTTGCCCACTTTGTTAGACAGAACTTTAAATTTCTAAATTATACTTACCAGCAGAATACTGCAATAAATATATGCATTTCAAGCTAGAATACAAGATTATCTAATCTTTTAAAATCTTTTCTGTATTTTCACGGATTATTTATTTCAGAAGCAGCATTTGAAAGTTGTAATGTTTGAAAAATTCTGTAAAATGTATTTGAATTCAATAAAATTTATCAACAAACATTACTTTAATGTGTATAATTGTATGTAATAGCACATTGATTTTATTTCCTGTCTGTTATTCAAATTTGTATTACTTTCATTAAAATAAAATTGCAGTTCCTTTTCCTATTTAATAGCTTTTTGCTTTATTTATTTATTTATTTATTTATTTATTTTTTATGCAGTTTACTTGATGTTCCTGAAGTTTCTACATAAATATTTTTTATAGTTTTAATTATTAAATTTTTTCCTCCTTTTTTAGATATCATATCAGGAAGAGCTGGAACTGGTAGTCTTAATATTTATCGACATCATCGCCAAGGTTCCATAAGCAGTGACCGACAGTCAATTCATTCTCTTCTCACTGCCAACTTAGCTATGGATTCTGGAGCTTCTGCCCTGTTATCCCCTCAACAGCTGGGAACTATGGGTAATTTTTAGTCTTAGAAATTTATAATTAAAGTGTTTGCTAATTTAATATAGCAGCTTTTAATACTTCTAAAAACATTGCAGCAGATTTACTACTAATTCCTTAAATTTGGAATATATATACTTTCTGTTTACATCTTGCTAAGATGTAAAATAGTTCCTTTTCTATTTGTTAAGAGATTTAGAATTATTAGACTAATTTGAGAGCTGAAACTTGACGATTTTATTGTTGTAAGAAATAAACTGAGAGGTTCAAATTCTGAAATGTATTTTGAAGTCCCTGTGGCAATACTGTTGTTGTTGTTATACACTTTTAATGTTTCAAAGTTTTAATTCTTCATGGAAATCATACTTTAGGGTGTAGCTTCAATTTTTTTTTTCTCTTAACTCTTCAAGATGCACAGTAGCATGCATTGTTTATTAGTGACTCAAACATTTTTCATTGAAATTACATTTTGGGTGTAGCTTTTATTTCGTCCTTAATATTTTAAGATGTGCAGTAAATTTTATAACATACAGTTAGTTATGCAGTGCACTATTTAGAACACTCTGTTCATTGTAGAGTGCATTTCCATATTATTTATTTTTTTCCATAATGTTATAATTTTTATTTAGTTCTTTTACTTAAGATAGTTATAGTTTTATTAATATTACCTACTTGTTGTATATTTAAAACACAAAATCTGTGATTTACTACAAAAGACCAAAGAATTTCTTTCAATATGAACTTTTTATGCAATTCGATTGTACTGTAAGTCCTGTGTAATTCTTAGTACAATTTTTGCTGTTTTGTAAATCACACTGCTGTCTGTTATTAAAAATATATATAAGTAGAAAGATAACATTAACTAGAGAGACCTTAGTGGTCAAAAATTTTGCACATTAAGCTGCAAAATTTTTAAAATTTTTTAAAGAAGAGGATTGTTTAAAAGCTAATGCTAAAAAATACATTTGACACTGTAGTTCCTGAGCAAAAATGTAATATCATGTGACAACAACAAACAATACTAAAGAAGTAAAAGGCTATTGCGTGAAAACTAAATTTAAAAATCACAAAATGAGATAACTTCAAAATCAAAAAGGGTGAGAAAAAATTAATATATCAATTTCTTGAGAAAAAAAAGCAAAAATAGCATATAATGAGCATTTCTTTACTTTGTATGCAATGAATTATTTTCCTTGTATTATGAAATATTTTATAAAATTATAGGTATGGAAGCATTGGAAACAGCTATAGCATATTGGGAAGATGCTTTAGCTGCTTACAGACCTCCACCTGGAGATATTTTAGCTCTTACTGTAAGTGATAAAAGACCTACTTAAAATAATTTATATTGTTATTTATTTTAAGAGTGTCTTAATTGGAGCAATTAATAATTTTCACTGTAAATCTGTAACCATAAAAAAATATCAAAATATATTAATGAATCATGTATAATTTAACAAAATGTATTTTTACATTTTAATAATTTATGGTAATTTTTGGTTTGTGGGGTACCAGTCACCAAATATGCCCCAAATGTTTTATATTGTCATGAATATTTATGCAGTGTTTAATTACCACATTGCCAAGGCTATGAACGATACCAAATTTCTGAAACTCTCTGATGTATTGTCACATAACAGAGAACTACGGAAATTCAACATGGCACACATTTAACATCATAATATTATGTGATAAATTAACTGTTATTACATTTTTAATGAAGTTTTGTGTATCATTAAAGTTGCCACCATCTAGTTAGATTTCACACCAACATTTTTGTGCAAGACTAAATGAACTCTGTTAATAGAAAAGTGCCTAATTTATTTTTTCTTTCTAAGTTCTGAAGGCAAAATATTATCCAGTCACAAAAGCTTGACAGTGTGTATATTCATATTATGAATGGAAAAATTATTTTTGATTTAAATGCATACTGCAATTTAAATAAATCTTTTATCTCACCATATGTATGAAAACACAGCTTTAGCTTTTCCATGAGATGAATGCATTTACTTATTTAAAATGCATATGTGAAAATATTTAATATATTTTCTTATACAAATGGGGGTTTCAACTGAGTGGCAACTTGTTATAATACAGTGATGGGAAATTTAAGATGTACATTTTGTGAATGCTTCCTAACAAAATGTATTACTTGCCCTAATGGGCAATGAAACTGTGAGTTAATGTTTATTTCATCTCCAAGCAATAATACTGTATTCCCTCACTCCAGCTTTTAGCACTTCATTCTGAAAATTTAGAAAATATTCGCATAATTTTCTGCTTCCTCTGCTGTAAATAATTTTTATCTTTGAGGGCTAATTTATTGGTAAATTGTGTTCCTTTGATTATTTTAATTTTTATTCAGGGTATTCAGTTTGTATTAGCATTTCTCTCATTTTATTTTCTATTGCATTAATTATGTCTGCAGATTCTCAGTTAATTTACAATGTGGCAGGTGTTCTCACACTTAAAGATACTTTCCAAGTATATGATTTCACCTTACTTATGTTATTTACATTCTAGCTCATTTTAGACTAAATCTGTTACTGATGTGTTCAATCTTTTCAAATCCAGGTCTTTTGTTCGCTCTCCTTCATTCCTCTGATATCCCTCATGGGAACTGCAGTCATAGCTCATTCCTCTGCGGTATCCTTGGGGCTTTACAAGTTAATTGAGCCATACGCAACATGTTCCGGCTCAATTACCATCAGATATCAGCTCAATATGCATCCCATATTGTAATATTAATATTGCTATGTTTTCTTTTTGGAATGTAGGTGTTTTGAAAAGAAAAATATTGGGACATTACTTGTAGTTTATTCATGATTTCTTTTCATTTGTTATGTTCTTACTATAACTGCATTCTTCAGAAATTAAATTACTCACATAATTTTCTGTTTTCAATTTTCGGATGGTAAAATTAGTTAAGAAAAGGGGGGGAATATGGTAACTATTTTTGCAAATGAAGATATCAGCTAAAAATATTTCTAGAGAGAGAGAGCTGGAATTCTCCTTAATGCAAGAATAAATTTTACCATGTCTGTTTTATAACTGCAGAATTGCTGTGAATAAAAATTCACAGTTGCAAGTAGTGCAGTGGAATTATTAATCCATTAACGAGCCGATCCCTCCGAACGAAATGCTCTTTCATTTTCTGAAATCTCTCTAAGATGGCCCAGCCTAGACAGTATGTTCGCTTCCCCTTAGTGTGATGGATAAGGCATAAAATTGCCTCCCCGCTAAAGAATGGCAAGAAGTACTTGTTGCGTTAGTTTCGTCTCTCCTCTTTCTTTGTATTTGTAGCTTGTAGACTTGTTTATTTAATATGTGACGTCCGAATTTTCTGAAATCTTTTTAGAATTTTAGTTTTTAAGTTTATAAATTATAAATTTTCAATTATTCGACATGTTTTAATAGGCAGTATTTTAAGAAAGATCATTATTTATTTTGTTACACAATTTTTTTTTACTATTTACTTATCTATTTTATTTAGTTTTAGTAATACAAAAATTAAATTTTAATCCATTTTTTTACCGACGCAGTTTTTTTCACATTATATGTCCATATATATTTACGATAAGAGTACAATATTTCTCAGGAATGTTTGAAAAATTTGGCATACATTTATATATTTAGTGTTGAATTTTTCCCACAAGTCATTCATTAACAGTCAAGCTCATGCTCATAAACGCTTGATCTTTGCAGCATGGAATTGGCAAACAATAATCTTCCTAATGATAGTTTTTCGGGATTTTAAAGCAATTTCTAGAATTTTGGCGGTTTTCTAAAAATATTTTGGTAAGTTTAGCTATTATACAGTTGCTAGTAATATGGAATTTAAAACCAAAAATGTATTCTCTCGTTGATTTGAGAGATCGCATTTTGAATTTAAACGGAAGTTTAAATGAATTTGATGCAATCTTACCACAGACTAGAAAGAATTATTTCTCTGTGTTCAGAGGATTTTCTCACTTTTCCACATTTGATAGATTAAATGAATAAAGCAGACACGTATAAAATCCCTTTTGATTCTTACGGTTAAATTCTTTCTCCAATTAAATGAATTGTAGAATATTTTTTTTAACGTTCAAAATATTTTTGCTCGTATATGCATAAATTTAAAATCACAGGACTCCCACTTACAAATTATATGACTAAATTACAGTATTTAAGGTAATAACTGAAATGACATGGAATATAAGAATAATTATAGTCAATTTAAATAAATTTCTATTCTATTCTAGTCTATTTAAATAAATTTCTATTTTATTCTAGTCTATTTAAATAAATTTCTATTCTATAGTGAAAAGTCGTTAATTCGGACACCCATAATCCGGACCTCAAAGCTAAAAACTTTCTGCGCATGCGCCGCGTTGACACATGCGCATAGGCGTTTACGCGTGCGAGTAAGACCTTTTACGTCTGCGCATATGCGTGTGCGCAAGCGCAGAATACGTTTTCGCGTGCACGTTTTATGTATAACGGATGGTATAAGCTAAAATTATCTAATTATCTATTTCAGTTAATGTTGATGATTGCGTTGTTCCTTAATTTTCCAATCGGATCCGGCTTATTATTTTTTGCAGACAGCAAGAGCAATACTATAAAAGTAAACTTGAACTTTCGATTATGTCAAATAGAATTTTCGATTCTGGAGCTCCCAAAGGATTGTACAAAACGAAAGTATGTTTTGATGTCCATCAAACAAAAAGTGGAATTGCTGCAAAAAATGGATAAAGACATGAAGAATGTGACAGAGAGGTTAGTGAAAATGAAAAAATTTCGATTGACAAGTTAATCGGTATTCTCGGCACAGCAATTAACGGGACTTGAACAGCGGAACTTTGTAACTGAACAAGAAATTATGTCTGTTTATAGAATTAAAGAGAAAGTATTATCACATAAAACGAAGCAACTTAAAACAACTTACATTGAAAGAAATGTTTAATAAAGTAAACAAATAAATATTAAGCTTTTTTTTTTTTTTTTTTTTGTAGTAAATTTTGATACCCTTTAGATCATAATTTTTCTTTATTTCATAAATTACGGTTTCATATTTTTAATTTTAGAATTTCTGCATGCCATCTTACGAGATTTAAACTGATATCTATAATCCGGAATCGCCGAAGTCCTGACGAGTCCGGATTAACGACTTTTGACTGTATTCTATTTAAATAAATTTATATTTTCATTTAAAATTTGCCATTATTAGCCCCCCCAGTTTTATGTAATCATAGAATTTCCCGAATTCTATTAGGTCCTTAATCCATTAGCCGCTGGTGTTGCGTTCACGCAACGGTCAAAATAAATGCGTATATAAATATAACTACCTAAGATATTTTATACCAGCAGATGATTTTGTGTAGGGAATATTATGAAGATTATTTCTGTAAAAAATATTTGCCTTCAACAATCATTTTGTTTATAATAATTAATCTCATATTTTAAGCAAAATTTTCGACCGGGTATTTTTACTGAAAATATTAACGAAAGAATTGCTGTCTTTATGAGTGATCTATTTTTAGTCAAGGTCACCGTTTATCAGAACATTACATCAGTCAGATGTTTATATTTGTGTTGGGAAGGAAGGGAAAACAGGTGTTGCGTTGACGCACTGTCAGCAGGAAACAGGTAGTCTCCTTTTTCACTCATTCCTTTCGATGTTCTGGTTCATGTTCTGGTTGTTTAAAAATGCCTAGAACGAGGTATCATACATTAGAAGAAGACCTTCAAAGATTTTTTGATGAAGAAACAGATGATGATAATGTTAATAATGACCAGCATGAAATTGATACTGTTGTTGTTCCCCTAGAAATTGCAGAGTCTAGTGACGAAGAAGAAAGGAATAGCAATGTTTTAAATAATGATAATGATATTTTACCAAATGATACTGCTGGGGAAGTTGAAATTCACGTAAGAAGTAAGTTTCAGCCTTCTAAAAGCATTTATAGTCATACTAAAAAGTTTAAAAAGCAGAAGACTGAAATCTTGAAGTGGATAAAAAAGGAAATGCTAGTTATGTCTCAGGAAGAACATGAAAAAAGAGATGGAAGAGAAATTATAAAAGACAAAACACAAGGTAAAACTAGTGCACAGATTTTCGATTTTCTTTTTGGTTTAGACATTTACTCTCTTCTCGTTGAACAGACAAATATATACGCTCAGCTAAAAAAAAAAAAAAAACCCCAGAATTTATTTCATCTGAAGCCTATATGAGAAGATTTCTTGGAATATTATTGCTTACAGGATATCATTCTTTACCTCAAGAAAAAATGTATTGGTCTTTTGATAAGGACATTTCTGTTCCTGTTGTACAAGAGTTGATATCATGTTTGCAGTACAGGAATATGAAGCAGAATTTGCATTTGACAATAGTCAAATTGTCAATACTGATAAATTATATGAGATGAGACCGTATCTAAACTTACTAAATATCATCACTTTTTACTGCTGGAAATATAAAGTCTCTTTTAGATTTCAGACGCGAGAATGCATTATTCCTTTTGCAAACTCCTATTGAGAGTGTAGAATTAGCCAGAAATAGATCAGCAACAGGAAGACCTAGTAAATTCAGCATTCAAAAACCATTGCATGGGGATGGTAGACATTTTATCGTAAAGTCCATTGATAACAAGTGACTTTGTTGTAAAGAGTACCATAGCCAGAGTGTTTATAGATGTAAAGTATGTAATGTAGTGTTACATCATCATTGTAATCAAGCTTTTCATGCTTGAATCTTTTAAATGAAATAATCTGTATTTGTAAAAGAAATACAATGCATATTTTAATATTAAATTAATTACAAGTAAAGTGATTTGTAGATTTATAAAATGTTATACAGCTAAAAAGTAATCCTGCGCTTCACTCAAAAGAAACATCACACGAGTACAATCCTACTCACTAAACATCCGTAGTCTTATTCCGCTGACGTTGCACAAATGCAACACTTGCTTTTTCCACAGGTAAGAGCATTATTTTTTATTTTCAATGTAAATTTATGTTATAAATGCTTAATTTAACATTTGTTATTATTTTCATGAGAAAAGAAACATTCCTTGTAGTTTTGGCGGTTAATGGGTTAACATAATTTCAAGTACTAATAAAAAAAGTGATAATATGGAAAGACTATGTCTTAAGTACCAATAGCCAAGTATTTGTAATTAAATAAAAATAAATATTGAATACCAGCCACCTTTTTTATTTATTTTTAGTCCTATAACAAAAGATAAACAAGAATACTACTACATCTAAAAATTATTTAATAAATTATTTTGCTAATTTTATATGAATGAGGAAACACAGTAAAAATGTTTTAATGATTGAATGCACCGTTAAAAATCAATCAAACCCCAAAATTCCTCTTTCCCAAAAATGCTTAAAATGTTTTGATTAAATGTGATTTGAATGAGTTTTCCAATTCTGTTTTAAGTGATATAAATTAAGATATAAATTATTATTAGCAATATTTGTTGTATTCTTATAACTTAGCAGAATATCATTTACTGTTAAAAATTATATCTAAAGCAATTAAATTTTGAAAAAGAATAAATTATGAAATAAACTGTTCCATTTTGTCCTTTATGCATCTATTTATATAAAAATGGAATCTGGCTAGGGAATTTGCGACTTGTATATGAACTAAAAATTGGCATCTTGACAAAACTTGTCAGACTATAACAAGCATATATTCTGTGATATTAGTGTATTAATCATACTTCTGTGTACGTAAATGCAGTTTATAATTACCAGCATAAGTATCGTAATGTTTTTTATTAAAACAGCAAAAACTGAAAGCATGATCTTAGCATTATCGAACTACGGCTCTTTATCCCATTAAGTATTGCTTGGGTCGTAACCAACAAGAGTTTTATTTTTGAAATATTATTCCAAATAAAACAGAAAGTGTTAAACAATATGCATTTTACACAGTTTTATTTTTTTATATGCATAGAAATGTTAAGTAGTTTCAAATTGTACTTCATTTCTGAAAGCTTTACGGTACCATTTTTAGAACAGATCAAGGACATTTTAGCAATATGCAATGTTAATGATATAGTTCAAATGTTATTGAACAGCTGTATGATTTGTAACTGGCACTGGAAGAAGTGAAACATATCTGATGATCCAATCTTTATTTATTTAATTAATTAATAAAGAATGATACAGGGTGAGCATTTATCTCTGTATGCTAGTCAGCATGTTAGTTACATTCGAAAGCTAAACTACTTTCTCTTTTTCCACCGACAGCAAGGCAGCCGATCCACTGGGGCAGTTAGCATAGCTAAACTACTATTTGCTTGTACAAAAACTGTACTAAAAGCTTACAGCTTATTTTAAATAAATTTTGTATACTGAATACAACTCCTCTGAAAAGCGCTCTTTTCTATCTTATTTGTTTTAGATTTCAAAATTAAAGGAAAATGATCAGTTCTGTTTCTCAGGTCACTTTTTTCCATCACAGGAATGAAGAACTTTTCACATTCTTGAAAAGAAATACAGTAAAAGTCCAGAAATCTGTAAAGCTTGGGACCAGAGGTTGTGCAGATTGTACGATTTTGCAGATTTCAGGACAGAAAAGATAAATCATAATATTCAGACTAAAAGTGCAAAATAAATAAGGCATATTAGATACATTTAAATAAATTATTTTATACATTTTTGCAATAACTTATTATATGCATTAAATTATTACTACATATATAAATTGATTACATTATTCATTCTATTATATATACACAGCATCAAGGTTTGCCGATTTTGCCTCATGCTAAGATTTCTGGTTTCAGATTCCAGTGTTAGAATCACTGTTGCTGTAAAATTTCAACAACTTTTCTTTATTTTTCCGTATATCATACACAATCGTATCGCAATTTCATATGATTCTCTATAAAATGCACCTATCTCCATCTTTTGCAGAATTTGCACTTTTTGTATTACCGTCAATGCAACGTGTTTACGTTTCTCAATGTTGCAAGCAGTAAAATCATGAATGCATTTCTTATCTGTAATTATATTAAAAAGGGCTGAAATTTAAAATATTCTAAATTTATCCACAAAATATTCGTATAAAAAAAGGCAGCACTAAATAATCTCATGAAATAACAAAGCTTAGAAAATACAACAATGTGAATCGTGAACTTGAAAGAAGAGTTGAGTGAATCGTCTGCTTTCTTACCTCGATGCAGATTAGAGGAGAAAAAACTTTTATCATGATGCCAGTAATTTGGTATTTCTGTTATGACTCATTATTATTCGGTAAGTATTTTTTTCTTCGATATTTCATACTCAATATTGCGGTTTCCGGAACCTATAATCTGAATGTTTATATTTTGAGAGGCAACGCGAATTTCAGGATTTCAGGTCGACTGATTTTCAGTATTTGACTATACTATAATGTTATTTCTTGATTTGCTTTTATTAAAACTTAAAAAACTAGAATCAAAATTGTATTCCCTCTTTTTAAAATAAAAACTGGAAAAAACACTATCTTAAAATGGTAAAAGAAATGCTCACCTGCAATGCAAGAAATTTTAAATTATTGCTATAAGTATCTTCTGCTTGTGGTTCTTCGTTTTCCAAATAACATGTAGTTTCTGTTTAAACGAATTTGGCTACTCCTGGTCCGTAGCTAGCCCATTTGCCGAGATATGGAACCTGGACAAATAAATTATACCAGTGCACAACAGTTATATCTGCTCCATGATTGGAGCGATGTTAAATTGAAATAACAGATTTAACACTTTTTAAATTATCGAAGCAAAAATTGTTTTCATATTTGAGAAATTTGGAAAATGTCGTAATTTGTCAAATGAGAAATAAAGTGAACATAAATATGCATATAAATGTGATAAAAGAACTTCCTGCATAATGTGGCATATTTTTGGAAGGCCCCCCCCTTTTTTTCCCCCAAAGTCTGTTTGTGGTGATTCAAAAAGCTGGCTGCATAATATTTTTGTGGGTTTTTATGTAAAATAAATACAGGCTATTCCTTGAAAAAAATGGTTTAAGGAAGACATAAATGTTACAGTGAATATATAAATGAGACTTTATGAAGGAAAAATATATTTGATTTAGTAACCTTACTAAAGCATCAGGTACAGGAAAGCCCATTCCGGTAACTTTATAAATTATGCATAAGACTAAATACGTTAACATAAAATATTATTGACACATCAAATCAAATAAAAATTATTAAAATACTTTCTAAAAATTGATGATTGTTTTGGTAATGGAAAATAAGAAATCTTAAAAATATGATTTAAGAAAAAAGAAACATTAAAATAAATTTTTAAGTGATATTTTGCGAAAACAAGATGCTTTTGACTCGGTGATCTCACCCATACTTACTAAGGGATCAAATTTTTAAAAAGCCAAATTTGGACAAAATATATTATATACTTTCTAAATATGTTAATCCAAATGGTAATTAATAAGATGGAAGTTATTCAAATACATTGCTGAATTATCATATTTTTTGTCCAGGAGGGAAATAATGTTTTGGGGAGTTATCTTCCTGTTTGTGCAACTTTCAGAATTATTCCCATTTATTTCAGCAAATTATTTTTCAACTTTAGTTTTCTGGTACTGATCTTTTAAAATTGCATGATGATAGGTGAAATAATATGCAAATATCTCTCTACTTTCTTAAAATTAGGAATTAGCAGGAAAAAGTATTGTCACATGTAAAATTTGCCTTAATATTGATCTTTTATCTGATTGATTAATTACTCCTATTTTTTTCTTTTTCATTCTTAAAATTTGTAGGGTTTTTTTTTTAATTATTTTTTTATTTTATTATATACGCAGGCGCGCACCCGCACACACACACATATAGCACTTTTTGCAATTTTATTGCTAAAAAATTTTATAACTCGGTGAATGTGTCTTTTAAAACTCATTTTCGTACTGTTTGGGAAAAGAGGAAACCAAAATGTTAAAAAAGGGGGGGAGGTACTCTGTTCCTGTTCATTGCTTTATCTCATTACTAAGCTATTAACACTATAGGAGGGATTTTTCGCTCCAAGGTTAGGGCCAAAATTAGGGTCTTCAGATTCTGTAAGAAGCCTGGATCTCCACAGAGTAAAATTCTATTTAGTAAGTTTTATTTTAGCATAAAATAGTTTGTAAATCCTAAATACACTGAATAAACATAATTGTACACGTAAATACATATATAAACCATAATAATAATATTAACCTATGTACTTATCAAAGTTAGTGTCAGTTTGTATCTAAATTTGATTTTCATTTTCAGACAGTCATCTATTGTTGGTATTCTTGAGTTCTGCTCTGAGGAGTATCGACCAATCCTGGTAACCTTGTCTAGCACTTCTTTGTTACGAATAACATCATTGTCTGAATTATGTTCAGATTACTAATGTATAAAATCCTGCAAATTGATATTTGGAGTTAAAGCATGCGATATATCCCTAATGAAAGAGACATTTCCGTGAAGGAATTTTTGAGAAAAATGGGCTTACAGTAACGCTACATGTAGGGCGTCATGTTTTTAAAATATGGGTGCATCAACAAGCCCATAGATTAGTAATCGGTACATGGATAGGATACGCCTAAAATAATACAAAACTTCTTTAAATTTTAAAATTAATAATAAGCAAAATATATTAATATACTTAACAGTTTTGGAAAAGAAATAATTGATTTTAAAAACCAAATTTAACTGCAATTTATTTGTTTTAAATACAATATAAATTTATTTCAAGTTCGTTTGCTTGTTTGAATACAAAATGCTGTTTGAAAGAAATGAAGTGCTAATACTGATGTATAATTATATTAATCATTAGCATAAAAAAAACTTAATTTCAGTTCAAGATTATTTCAGAAATGAAATATATTTTACTTATTTGTTAGATATTAAACAGAACATTACAGTAATATTTATTTTTTTCTTACGGCATCACCAGTGGTTAAATCCAATGGTTAAGGCGTTTGGGTACTGGCAGTTGGACCTAGGTTCTAACCCAAATGGAAGGGACGGGATTCCTGCCTGTTTGGTTTTCTACATGTGTAACCCAGTTTCCCATAGAAAGGTCTTCCGTAGGCTGATAGCTCTCGTGTGCTTTGCTATATTCAAATAACCCTAACCGTCATACTACGACAACTGTCACACTAAATTAGGATTGAAGATTTCGAAACAAGATTTTAAATAAGGCTCCAGATCCCCACTGGCAGAGCATCTAAAATCGCTAGGCATAGCTAGCTCGACACAGGTTCAAATCCTGGCCAACGAGCTGGTTGCATGGAAGTTTTCTTGGCTTTTTTTACAAGTGGAATGAGAATATAAGTCATATCCTCTTAAAAAGTTTCCTTCCCCTTGGACAGATAAACAATTGCGTGCTTCACTATAATCCAAATACATTAAACCTGTCTGTATTGACAGCTGTCATTCTATCTTTGTAAATAAATATTAAGGTAAAACATGTAAATATCAAATTTGCTTTAGACTGCAAATATTTTTAAGCAATTAACATTTTAAGCAGCAAAGCTTTTTAGTTGGCTCATGAACAAGTGAAAATTGCAGCCCACCTGGTATAGTTGCTAGCTTCGCTGATTGCCGTATCGAAGGGTCCGGCTCGAATCCTAGAGAAGGACGAATGTTTGTAAATGTATAGTGTCCATGCAGCATGGAGGCACTCTAAATGCAGCGAGCTGAAAGTCCTCTTGAGAGGTTGGTGGTAGGGCAACAACAACTGAAAATTAAGAAAAAAGAACCTAAAATCAGTATAAAACTCTACCGATTACTAAAGCAATCTAGCAAAACCTTTCCATCAGGCAATAGATTCTATTCATATAAGAACAGTTGTATTTTTTATTTATCAAGTTAAATTTATGAGAACCTACTCAAAGTTTGGTTTTTCAGATCCTTCGATTCATCAGAATGGCGATAAGATAATTAAGTGTGGGAAAGGCAAAAAATGTTTTAAATAAAATAGTTTTTGCAAAATGACAGCAAATGTCATAAGCGAGTATCAGTAGTTATACAATCAAAAGTCGTTAATTCGGACACCCATAATCCGGACCTCAAAGCTACAAACTTTCTGCGCATGCGCCACGTTGACGCATGCGCGCAAGACCTTTACGGCTGCGAATATGCGTGTGCACGTGCGAAAAATATGTTTACGAATGCTCGTTTAATGTATAACAGACGGTATAAGCTAAGCTAAAATTATCTAATTCAGTTAATGTTGCAGATTGCGTTGTTCCTTAATCTTTGAATTGGATTCGGCTTATTATTTTTTGCAGACTGTTAGAGCAGTTTTATAAAAGTAAGCTTGAACTTTCGATTATGTCAAATAGAATTTCTGATATATGTTTACTAAGATGTAAAGGATCTACAAAGTGAAAGTATATTTCAAGTCCATTAAACAAAAAGTGGAATTGCTGCAAAAAATGGATAAAGGCATATCCTTTGTTTATCTAAACTTTAACGTTTGTTTATCTAAACTTTGTTTATTTTTAACGCTGCAGAGCGCAATGAATTGAAAGTTCATCTGTCAGCACTATCCTTATCTTCAGGGCAGATGTTTTTATTTTATTTGGCTTATAATTCCTTACTAAATGTAGTATTTCATCTCGATGTACTCCGTTTTTGATATGATTTAAATCAAATTCCTCGTCATTATAATTCACTTCCGATATCAAAGAAAGTGACAGAGGTTATTGAAAACGAATAAATTTCGATTGACAAATTAGTCGGTATTCTCGACACAGCAATTGACTTGAACAGCGGAACTTTGTAACTGAACAAGAAATTATGTCTGTTTATAGAATTAAAGAGAATGTATTATCACATAAAAAACGAAGCAACTTAAACAACTTACATTGAAAGAAATGTTTAGTAAAGTAAACAAATAAATATTAAGCTTTGTGTTTTGTAAATTTTGATACCCTTTAGATCAAGGATGTCAAATTCGCGGCCCACATCAAATATTTTTGCGGCCCGGCCAATATATCGGTAAATAATAATATATAATAATAAAATAACATATTGACGAAGAAAAAAATGAAATGTTTCTTGCTAAGTAATTAACGATAATTTATTCAGTGTCGTTAGATTACTCTCAGCGAGCTGACACACACACTACTTAAATTACAAATGCGTGTGAGTAGCTTGCGTTCAGCTACCTTCGGCTTTTGGGGAACACGTGCACTCAGAACTTGTACGTCTCCCCCGATAGCCGAATGTGGCCGAACTAAGTTTCCAATCATAGTTTTGTACGATATATTGCTGTATTATTAATTATTACTTAATTCATATATTGTTACGGATTTCATAGTTATTTATTTAGTTTTTTTTTTATTTAGAATTGTAATTAGATTTGCTTCATGTTGCCTTAGCAACGCAGACGATTTTTGAAAAGACAGCTGCGTTGAAAGGTTAAAAATAGAACAGCGCGTGCATTTAATACCTAATAAATAAATATCTCGTAATTGCTGTTGCCATCCACATAAATAGATTATTTATAGATGTTTCCAGTATATTCGAGAAATTAATTATAAAGCTTATAAAAGCCAAGAACAAACAACTCATCTCAGTAGTAGCTGTAGTTCTAGCGAACTGTTTGTTTACTTAATGCTGTGATTGATTTGTAGCGATTTCGCTGTGAGATAGAATTAGTTTCTCTGTTTTGAATTGATTTTTGCTAAACGTTTGACATTTTGTGATATTGTTAGAATATTTTTGAAGAAATATTTCAACATTTATCTCTTGTGGAAAGAATAAATTTTTGTTAACTTTTTAATGTTAACCGTGTATTCAGTATGTCTATATCAAAACCAAGTGGTAGTAAAATTAAACGAAAAATCGCTGACGAAGATAGAATATTCCAAGTAAAATGGGAATTAGAATATTTTTGCTGTGAAATAAAAGATAAAATAATCTGCTTGATATGTAATAATACTATTAATGTACCAAAGTTATATAATATTAAACGTCATTATGAGCAACAGAAATCGAAATATAACATTTACGAAAGATTAATGAGAGAAGAAAAGTTGAAAGAGCTCAAGTTAGGAGTGGAAAAGCAACAGTCCATGTTTAGTAAAGTATTGCAAGAAAGTGAAGCGGCGGTACATGCAAGCTACGTCTTGTCCGAGTTGATAGCTAAACATTCGATGCGTTTTACTGATGGCGATTTCATCAAGGAATGCCTAATGAAAGCTGGAGAAATTGTTTGTCCTGGAAATGTGAAGGCTTTTCTATCAATTTCATTGTCTCGAAATACAGTTGCGGAAAGAGTTATTGATTTAGCAGCGAATTTAAGTGATCAGATCAAAGCAAAATCATCTAGTTTCGAAAGTTTCTTCATTGCCTGTGACAAGAGCACGGACATTAGTGGCAAAGCTCAATTAGCAGTGTTTCTTCGTTCTTGTGACAAGAATTTTAACATTTTTGAGGAATTACTGGAACTAATACTGATGCCTGGTACTACCACAGGAGAAGATATATTTACTTGTGTTTTTGGACTTCTTCAGAAATACAATCTACCTTTGGCAAAATTAAATTCTGTAGCTACAGATGGCGCTCCATCAATGACCGGGAAAAACAAGGGCTTCGTAGCATTACTAAGGAAAAAACTTAGTGAAATTCACGGTTCAAACATTCATCATATGCATTGTATTATACATCAAGAAGTTCTATGCACGAAAGTAATAAATATGGAGAATGTTTTGTCATATATAAAAAAAGTTATGAATTTTATAAGATCTTGAGGTTTAAATCAGCATCAATTCACTGCTTTCTTAAGTGAGTTAGATAGTGAATATTCAGGTTTGTCCTACTATACTGAGGTATGTTGGTTATTTTGCTCCAAGATTCTCAAACAGTTCTGGGATTTGAAAGAAGAAATATGTCAGTTTTTAAAAACGAAAAATCAAGACGTAAGTTTGTTTTACGATCCAATATGGATACAAGATTTATCTTTCTTGGTTGATATAACCAAACACTTATCCGATTTAAATTTATCGTTACAAGGAAAAGAGCATATCATTACGAACATGTTTCACATAATTAAAGCATTCAAATGTCAACTAGTTCTTTGGGAAAAACAACTTAAAAATGAAGATTTGACGCACTTCCCGATGTGCAGCATGAACAAATCAAGTTTAGATGATACTTGTTCGTATCAAAAATAGGCAGAAAAAATTGCAAATTTAACAACTGAATTTGAAACGAGGTTTAATGATTTTAGTTCCCTCGAAGACATTTTTTTTTTTTTTTTTTTTTTTTTTTTCTTCGATTTTTCTCAATAAGTATTGACTCAGTACCCAGCCATATGCAAATGGAGGTGATCGAGATTCAATGCAACTCAAATTTGAGAGCAAAATTCATTGAAGTGGGCGTGCCTGAATTTTACAAATATTTACCAGCCAGGTTTGAAAATACTCGAAAATTCACATATGAAATTATTTCCATGTTTGGTAGCACTTTTCAGTGCGAGCAGTTATTTTCAGTCATGAAAGGTAATAAGTGTCCTATTAGAAACCGTATTAATGATGCTCACCTTGGGTCAGCATTGAAAGTTATCACTGCAAACAAAATTTCTCCCGAAATAGGAAAGATAATAGCAGAGAAGAGATGTCAAGTATCAGGACGTAAATGTTAAATTTTTCTTGTTCTTTTCTATATAAATATATATATATGTTTATTATTGTATCGTTCAAAATAAATCTACGTTTCTATGAATATTGATTTTTTTTTTTTTTTTTTTTTTTTTTTTTTTTTTGCGGCCCGCCTAAAGTTAAACCTTGTTTGTTTGGCCGAAGTGTACCTATGAGTTTGACATCCCTGCTTTAGATCATAATTGTTCTTTATTTCATAAATTACAATTTCATATTTTTAATTTTATAATTTCTGCATGTTATCTTACCAGATTTAAACTGATGATCTATAATCCGGAAAAATAGATAATCCGGAATCGCCGAAGTCCCGATGAGTCCAAATTAACGACTTTTGACTGTATAAGTAATTAAAAATATGCAAAAATTCTTCTGATGACCTCTTTTGAACAACATAATATTTCTGCAACTAAGTAGCACATATTTAGTTCACTCATGGTATTTGTGGCTATGAACAGAATGTCATCAAGATTTTTAAACTACTTTCTGATAAGCTATGGATTTCAAATTTTGTAAACATGTTGATTGTGACATGTGATTTTGAAACATGTGACTTATTTTACTATATTGTATTATCAATATAATACAATATAGTAAAATAAGTTTTATAAAATTCCATTAAAATTTTTTTTTTAATTTAATGTTGACATGATTTTTGCACATATGTTCATTTGCAAGACAAACTACAAAAGTCAAAATTTTAACGTTTGCAAATATTCTTTTAATTTAAATTTGTGTGATATTTTTAACGTAACTTCTAATTTCTGGGTGAAAAGTCAGAAAATGTTTTCTATTATTTGAGGTATTTATTTGAAGTAAAAAGAATATTATTCATTAATTTATTTGGAAGTAAAAAAAAAAAATATTATTCATTTTTGAAAAATGATTTTTCAATTGAAAATTTTCATTGAAAATGTGTTATTAAGACTGAGAAGATAAAAATTTTTAAAAAGTTTTATAACATAAGCTTTTATTCAAAACTTATAAAATTCTTAATAAGCCAAAGGCAAAAAATAATTTATGGCATATTTTAATGGGAACTCGAGATGAATTAATCTTCTTTACAATATTCATGTGTAATTTATATCAAGAATTATAAAAGTGCAAACACTTAATTAAGTGTGGGAAAGGCAAAAAATATTTTAAATAAAATAATTTTTGCAAAATGACAGCAAATGTCATAAGTGAGTATCAGTAGTTATATAAGTAATTAAAAATATGCGAAAATTCTTCTGATGACCTCTGTCGAACAACATGATATTTCTGCAAATAAGTAGCACATATTTAGTTCACTCATGGTATTTGTGGCTATGAACAGAATGTCGTCAAAGATTTTTAAACTACTTTCTGTTAATAACAAAATCAAACAAATTAAATAACAAAATCAAACAGTCAATTGCCAATGTAAAAAGTATATCAAAGGTGTCACACTTTTTTATTATTCATGATATAAATTTGTAAAGAATATTATTTAATCTCTTATTCCTATTAATCTATATAATAAATTACGGTACTTGGGATCGGATTAAAAAATGTGTGTATGTATGCATGTACGGATGTGTGTGTTCCTGTATGCTCGTATATATACATACGAACGTATATATGTGTTTACACATATATACACAGGCACATGCACATGACATTAATACATACATTCCTGAATCCCTTCCGATAACAGTACAATAGCTAAATTACTTTTCTTTTTTAATTAATTAATCATTTGAGTTATAAATAAAAGCTTATTCTATATATTTTTATTTTTTTTTTTTTTTTTTTTTTTTTTTTTAATTTCTCAAACAGTGTCTGAAATAAAAATTCTTATTTCCTCTTCTATTAACTTTCTAAGTGGTAACAAATTTCTTGTTTCTTTAGACCCAGTGTAAGGTCGCCGTTTTCATAAAACATCAAGAAGAGTTCTTGATCGTAAAACTTCCCGTGCAATTGAGGATCATTCATTACCTATTGTCATCAGAGTTGGAGGGATGCTTGTCCCCTTAGCCATTTAGGGATGAAAGTAAGACAAAAATCTGGACTATCCATTCTTGAAATTTCTTTTAAATCTAACATAAACACGGGACAGTCCGTTTTCAAGGGGATATTTAAAATGACAATATTACGGGACAAACCATTAAGCAGCTTGCATAAAAGAACGAGATAATCTGGGTCAAACCATTAAAGGGTTAAGGAACTCACACTGCAGAGGTTAAATTCACTGAGTAGTAAACTCAATAGCACATCACTAAGAAAATTAATCTTGAAATATTTCTTACTTACAGGCTCTTATTTATAATATACAGTCAAAAGTCGTTAATTCGGACATCTATAATCCAGACCTCAAAGCTACAAACTTTCTGCGCATGCATTTCCTTGACGCATGCGCATATGCGTGTGTGCATGCGCATAATACTTTTACGCGTGCGTGTTTATTGTATAACGGATGGTATAAGCTAAAATTATCTAATTATCTATTTCAGTTAATGTTGCAGATTGTGTTGTTCCTTAATCTTCGAATTGGATCCGGCTTATTAATTTTTGCAGACTGTTAGAACAATTTTATAAAAGTAAGCTTGAACTTTTGATTATGTCAAATAGAATTACCGATGCTGGAGCTCCCAAAGGATCTACAAAGCGAAAGTGTTTCGATATCCATCAAACAAAAAGTGGAATTGCTGCAAAAAATGGATAAAGGCATATCCTTTGTCTCTCTAACCATTCCGAAATCTGTTTATAAATTTCACGCTGCTCTGCGGCAGGGGGGGGGGACACCGCGGCGCGCTATGAATTTTAACTTGATCTATCAGCATTATCCATATCTTCAGGGCAGATGTTTTTATTTTATTTGGCTTATAATTCCTTACCAAATGTAGTATTTCATATCGATGTACTGCATCTTTGATATGATTTAAATCAAATTCCTCATCATTATAATTTGCTTCCGATAGTGAAGAAAGTGACACAGAGGTTATTGAAAACGAAAAAAATTTTGATTGACAAATTAGTCGGTATTCTGAACACAGCAGTTATAGGACTTGAACAGCGGAACTTTGTAACTGAACAAAAAATTTTGTCTGTTTATAGAATTAAAGAGAAAGTATTATCACATAAAACGAAGCAACTTAAACAACTTACATTGAAAGAAATGTTTAATAAAGTAAACAAATAAATATTAAGCTTTTTTTTTTTTTTTTTTTTGGTAAATTTTGATACCCTTTAGATCATAATTGTTCTTTGTTTCATAAATTACGGTTTCATATTTTTAATTTTGTAGTTTCTGCGTGCCATCTTACCAGATTTAAACTGATGATCTATAATCCGAAAAAATCGATAATCCGGAATTGCTGAAGTCCCGCCGAGTCCGGATTAACGACTTTTGACTGTAGTTAGAAGAGATGGCATTGCCCAGAATATTCTAGAAAATATGGCTACATATTGTGATTGCATCATGTGATGGCAGTATTACGGCTAGGGAAAAGGCAATATACCATTGGAAAGTCATATCTGGAAGCTGTAGAACTATACGTAGCAGTACTGTTATGGATTTTGTATATAAATAGATGGTTTTAGAGTAATTATATATGAAATTGTTCTATTTTTCTTTGTAAAGTAACATGAAAAGCCAAGAGAGATAAGCTGTGCCTGAAAGTAAAAATACAAGAGCAAGTCTGTTTAACATTGAGAAAATAGGTATCTCTGTAATTTGGTGAGATATTGCCAAGCTGGCAATGGGTTTGAGAACTAAAGTTTGGCGAGAAATCACCAAACTTGGTATTGGATTGGTGATGCAGAGACAGGACATTTAGGCCCTGTCTTTGTATCACTGTAGTAAGTATTGTAAATGAATAAATGTAATTTATTATTATATTAGCTGTAACCATAATTCAACCCTCATATTACCTTCCAGTAATTTCAAGAAGCAGAAAGTGCTAGAAATATCTCGGCAGCCGGTGAAAATTATATAAGGCTGGTGAGAGCATCTCCTCTCAGTTGTTGTTAGCTATTAGTTTAATGTGAATTCCGAGAACTATCTCTGGTTTAGGTTCACTCTTTAGCTGCGCTTTGCATTGCATTGTATTTAACCTTCATGGTAGTTTGAAGTGTAACTACTGATTGTACTCTGTGATATTGTAAAGATTTCTATGACTGTCTTTGTAAAAAGTTGCAAATAATAAGTAAATTTGATAAAATTTTGAGTAAATACAATACGCGTGTAACAATACTAAACTCAAATTGCTCTAGTTTCGAATACATCTAGAATCCTTAATAATGTTTCCAATATCAGTGCCACTGCGATACCTTTTAAGAAGTTTGCCTATCTGGATATTTTTCAGATAGGCAATAATTTTCTCTGCTTTGCCTCAGTTGACAGCAAAAAATAATGCATTAAAATAATTTCTGTATTGTGTTACAGGCTCACAATGATTCTGTCTTACAATCATTCATGTTGCCTGCTACTTATTCAGTGCTATTTTTGCTTAAAAATTTAAGCTTGGGCTCATAACTCTTATTTGAAATTTAAAAAAAAAAAATGAAATTTAAAATTTAAAATGCTATTAATCTTCTCTTTCTTGCAGTGTATGAAAATGTTTTGCATTTTATATATGTAACTGTATTTCTAACTCATCCTGTAATACCTGTAGTAATGCATGTAGTAGTTGATAACATTATATTTTTAAGTCATTTTAGCTTCCAGAACAAAGTAATGTTTGGTTTTTAGGATAATATTTACACAAAGCATGGCTGTTTGTTTATTTTTATGACAAAAAAATATTTTGGGATTTCTCTCCAGCCCAATGTAGCTAACTAATTGAAAGCATCTGATATTTTTTTTATCAACATTTAATTGTAAAGTTAATAAATTATGTGTTCCTTCTGAATCCCTGTACTTTTGTCATTTAATTTTCTTATTTAAATTAGAACAATATAAATGAGAATACTCTGTATACATGCAAACTAAATTAAATAATAATAATAATAATAAGTAAAATGTATTCTGATTCTTTACCCCCTTCCCCCCAAAAATTATTTAAGATTTAAGAAATTTAACAAAATGTGAAGTTTTTATTAAGCTTATAAGATTTCTGTTTTAGTTATATAGCTTTTATAGTTAAGTAATGAAACTTTTATTTTTTAATATAGGATGCTGAAGAAGGAAAGTTTACTCATATGTTAGAAAAAATATTAGAGAAAGCTTATAAATTGCAAGAATCCTGTAGTCATTTGTTCCTAGATTCAAATTCTGTCCTTTTTAAATCTGAATCTCAGTCTGTTATATCATCTCGGCATGAAAGAGTTACAGAATCTGAAAGAAAAACAATGACAAGTATGTCATCTGTAGAGAGTTTTGTTTCAGCTCAAGCAGAAGTTAGTAACTTTTCTTATAATATTTTTGGATCTAGTTTTTTTTTTTTTTTTTTTTTTTTTTTTTTTTTTTTTTTTTAATTATTATTATTATTATTAAACCTGCTGTATGGAGTGATCAGATAGCTTCCATTTTAGTACTACAATTGTGTGATATGAGGATCAGTCAGTGTAAAGACTGTGATTGTGTAGTAGGATTAATAAGTTGTAAAGTTTACATTTAGTTTTCTAACAAGTTATTTTATATTAATCATCTTTCTTATCCCCTCACTTTCATTTTCCTGCCAGAATGTAAATTTCTAGCATGCGTGATATTCAAATGAGATAGCAAGAAGAGACTACATAAAGGAAGGTTTTTAAGGTTAGAATCAGAGCATGTTCTGCCTGCCTGAAGGCCACACTGCTAATTTGTTTCTCTTGCTAGCATTCTATGGTGTTGCATTATTCTCACAATTAGGCTTGTTATACTGAACTTAGGTCAGAGCCAGCTTAGGTGTTACTAGCCATTAGGCTAACTTACTTGTCTTGGTGTTAGTTCTTCCATTATCTTTGATTTTAACTTATAATTGTTGGCTTCTGTAAGCACAAGTGATACCATCTGTTAAATTTTATCTTAGTCAAGTGAAAGTGTCCTTTACACCCTTTCCTTGTCTCTGTGGTACTTAAAAGATAATGATAATTTGTAACTTTATTTGTGTGTATTTGTAACTGTGTAATGATAATTTGTAACTGTATAATGATAATTTGTAACTGTATAATGATAATTTGTAACTGTATATGTCTTAAGAGTTCTCGTGCATTTGATATTGCCAAAGAACACGAGACTCTGTGATGGTTTATTATGCTGTGAATTCTTTATAGTATGCATATAGATGACCTTATTGCTACTGAATGCATCTAGTATGTGGCTATCCTTTTCCTACGATGGTCATTAACCAGTTCTGTGGCTGTCTTAAATTTATCGTAGTGACATGTTTTGGCAATTTTTAAAGACGTTATCTTGCTAGGTTCCTTAATCATATTGCTATTAACAGTAGGATGCTTCTAAACTGCATTCTTTTTGTTTGCATTTTTTTCACCTTTAACCCTTTCAGAGGCGGTGGTTTCGCCTTGAAAACGCATTTTCAACATTTTTTTTAATTTAGAAATTTTTTTTTTTTTTTTTTTTTTTTACCCCCTCAAAATTGTTGCTAAAATTAAATTACTACTTAAAGCTGATAACAGATAGCAGCACCAAATCTTTCTGGGCATCCATTAATTGATACGAATCATTCAAAAATAGCTTCTTTTCCACACTATTCTTTTTGACCCATTTTAAAAACAAAAAACCCAAAAATTTTTAATTTTTTCACAATATATTTTATAAGCAGGCATCAATGAGTAATGAAATGTCCTTAGTTCACAAAAAAAAAATAATGGAACCCTTTTAATTTTGAATGTTTTCATTGCGGTTTCAGTATGAAACCACCGCCCCTCTGAGACATTAAAGAAAGGATCAGATGACACAGTTGTGTTTATTGCTTTCGGATCACTGCTGTAAACAGTTGCACCATATCTTCATTTGAGTGGCTTCAAAGATGAGGATTTATGGAGCTTTTGAGAGAGGAAAAACATTTCTTATTTTTTACAGAGACACAAAGCACACTGAAAAACACTCACAGTTGCGTTTTTATTATGCTTCTCTTAGTGGTCGCTTTTCTCATGCTTCTAGTTCATAGTAAAATAATTGTATGCATCTTAATTTATTTTATTTTTACATATAATTTTCTTAGTTTTTAACATAATTTTTAAAAATATTTCATAGTGTTATGTAAGTAATTTAGTGCATTATTAATTACTTTTTGTCTCATACTTTTTTGTTTCCTGTTTTAAATTTTTTATTTATAATTAAAAATGTGTTTTTATGCAAATATTACTTTCTTCATTAGTTGTTCAGTAATTTACTAGTATAATCTGCAATTTGGGTTACGTTCAGATACTTTTCAGCAAAGTAAAGATAAATAAGCAAATGTTTAGTCTTAAATGCTCTAGACGGGTGCTGGTTTCAAGGCGAAACCGGTCCCCTTTCCATAAAGAGGGGCAAAAAAATTTTTTTAAACTCATTTATGTTAAAAGTTCTTGGAAGGATGATGATTCCAGTCAGTTGATGATATCAAGTTACATTAGACATTTTCTTACACCAAACAGCTGACTTATCCGAAAAGAGCATCTTAAATCTGCTTGATACATGGGCAAGTAAATATTTTGTAGCAGTTTCTTCAAAAAATTTGCAAACCGCTTTTGTCCTACATCCCTTGAAAAGAAACTTTTTGATTACCATAGTAAATTTTCTTTTAATAATGCATAAATTTTTATTAGTGTATTATTTGTATTTTCCATTCTACAACAAATTTCTAGAATATTATTCCACAATGAATAAAAATTTTGATGATTTTTTTTATATCTCTGAGGAGATACTCTAAAAACTATACATGTTGCCATTGCAATTCTGCCTATGTGTTGGAAGAGGATAATTCTTAAAATAACTTACGAAGAAACATATATCAGGTTAGATTTCGATCATAGTTGTATGATAAAAAATTTGTAGGATTTTTTATCACATAATTAATTGTATTAATTGGAGGTTTTGATGGATCTCATAGAGAAAATCTAAATTTGTTTTATTTCTTAAGAGGCAGGAATTATTCTAAATTGTTGATTTGTAAATCTTAATGTTTTATATCTACAACAATACCTCCCATAGTTCAGCTTTCATCAGTCCAGATTTACTATCGTATAGCTTGAAAATTTTGAAATAAACTAAATTTTAATTGAGCAAAATAAAATAAAATTACAAAAAACTGGTACATAAAAAAAATGTTTGCTGTTTAAATTAGCTTTTTCATTCATGCAGTCCAGTCTCTTTTGTGCAGTTTTTAAAGCCAAATGATACAATAACTGTTTCATTTTTTTTTTTTAATGGAATTCCTTACTTCATATACAGGGTGAATCTGAACAAGTGTACAAGACTTTAGGGAGTGATAGAAGGCAGCTATATGAGCACTATTCGTCATAGAATGTATAGTTGTAATGCAAACGGCGAGCCGCCAGGTGGAATTGTAAATGATATAAAAAAGTGTCAGTCCTCACAGCCAACAGAATTTTTTTTACTATGGATTGCTGAGAGGATGACTGGTTATATGAACCATGAAATTTCCAGGGTGATGGTTTGTCAAGGTGGTCCCATAGCCTGGCCACTAAGATTACCAGATTTGGACTTTTTTCTGTGGGGTCATATGAAGAGCTTAATCTATGAGTGCCCCACTGAAAGAAATATGGATCTAGTCCCCGCGATTGGCATTGTTGCCTGCAGTGCTTGAGAAATGCCTGGTGTCTTCGCAGATGTGCATCAGTCCCTATCCCCACAGATGTGATGCTTGTGTGACATCTGGCAGAATGTCTTTTGAGCAATTTCTTTGAGAATGTACATTGATTACATTCATGTTAAAAAGTGCTTTCTGAAGTATCTCCTCTCATTCTTGAGTTGATTCTTTAAATGTGACTGTGGAAAACTACCTTTTAACTTCTCACTGCTTGCATTCCAGCCATACATCCTGTGATGAATATTGCTCGTATAGCTGTCTTCTATCATTCCCTAAAATTTTGTCCACTTGTTCAGATTCACCCATATATGTGCTCTGGCTATTCATTTTTAGCTCCAAACTTGTTGCTGGAGGAGATGAAGAGAACACTGGGACATGCTTCTGCTTTGAGTTTTTATCTCAGTTTGACAACCTCACTTACAGTTCTTAGGTCTGAAACTGAAGCATTTGAAAGATGCTCTGATTGCAGTTCAGTGCAATTACAATGGCGTTCCTTAATATGTAAGCTACATAGCATGCATAATTAATAGATATATATTAATCGTTAGCAATTTCTACAATTTACCGTGAGTTGGTGTTATGACCACTCAAAACATTTGTAATTAAAAAAACGAGAGACAAAGGCCAATCATGCAACATATGATATTAATGACTTGTGCATTTGTAAGGATAGAATAAAGTACCTTGTCGTTGGTTGTGTATCTCTGTCCTGGTTAATAACTAAAAAAAAAAATTAAAAATACACGTAATGTATATAAATGTAAGAGGAAAATTCTAAGGCCAACAATTTCAGAAGTGGAATGTCAGTGTCAATCTACCATGACTGATTGTCATTGAAGGTCTGATGCAAAAACGAAAATGGTAAATGTTTTGTTTTTACTCCATTGTAAAGTTATTAAACATATCAATGAAGCCATTAAAGATATGCATGAAAGCTTGTAAACCTATATTTGAAAGCTATTAAAATATTAATAATAAGTATTAAATGATAAAACATCTATAAAAAGGTAACTTAAAGATGTCTTTTCTTGGCAAGGGATGCAGAAGCGATCTAATTGAACTTGTGACGGAAATTGTGGGAACGATCCCACCAGACGCCTTTGTGATTACAATTACAAACATCCTCACTAACAGTAAAAATTATGACGAACTATTTGTAAAACAAGGTTTTGAAAGAATTATCAAAGAAAGACTTAAGAAAGAAGATGAAAGAAAATTACCAGAAAGGAAATCTGAGAAATTTGCAAGAGAAAGAAGATTTAGGCTGCCAGAAGAACTTGTATATTTAGCCCACATGATGAATGAAGATAAATGCCAGCATATGTCATCTTATTCAGAAACCAAGCACTGAGAAATACAGTATCAAATGCCAAGGAAAAGTTAGATTACTCAAGTTGAGAGTAAAGAAAGAGTACTTAAAAATATTACCTCATTAATGCTGAAAGAAGTGAAACAGCGGATGGCAAATAAGCTGAAGGAGTACTATGACGAAAGAAAATATTGAACTATGACTTTTGAACCAGATGATATAGTGGTTGTTCATCAAAACCAACAGCAGAACCTACAAAAACTCAGCCAAACTACAGAGGACCCTTGATTGTGACAGAAGTCCTCCCCAATGATACTTACAGAGTGACCCAACTGGAGGGAAAAGAACATGGTAGACTGTATGCCACAACAGCCCATGTAAGTCAACTGAAGTCTTGCCATGTTAATAATCTAAATGAGTTGGATGAAGGGGAACCAGGTAACTCGGATATTACAACAGGTAACAAAAAACAATATTAACAACTGATGCATTTGTAAGGATAGAATAAAGTATCTTGTTGATGGTTATGCATTTGATATGTAATGCCTCAGGTCATCTGAATGATCTTTGTGATTTGAATAAAAGTGTTTAAATAACTTCCACCAAATGCAATGCCATTGATCCAACCAATAGATCAGGGTTTCACTGCAGCATTTGCATCTAGTTATTTGCAGTACAATTTTACATAAGCCCTTTAAACTACAACATAAAAAATCTAGATAAAACATGACATGATTTAACTGTAGCAGTATCAGGACAGTATGAAAACACGTCATGCTACATTATACAAATCATTTCATAGGTGTGGACTTTCACTATGAACATAGTGAAAATTGGACAGCAAGTTAACTCTACTGAATCAAAGACTAAACTATGTAATGAAACATTTACTAAAATAGATGACAAGGACCTTGTGAAGAACAGGATGACAACTTAGACAATGCCGGCTATGTTGAAGTACCTGTATGAGAAAGCATAGTTGAAAAAATATAAAAAATAATTTGTATGTTTGAAACTTTGCCCAATCCTGTTATTGAAAGTAGCTTAAAGTTTTGTGAACAATAAGCAGTGAAATTTATTGCTCCAAAGAAATGTATGAAGAGAAAAAGTCAAAGAAGAAAAAGATGCAGTTATCAATATTGCAAATTTCAAAGAATAAAAAAGAATTACGAAAAAAAGGCATTCTTTAAAATTATTTCTACGAATTTAATATATCAATAACATTTTATTTATAGAGAAAAAGGAATAAAAATAATGGAATTATTTAATAAAAATTTAAAAATTAAATTACTTTTTTATATGTTTAGTTTCTGAATTAGAACTATGTCAAACAAATTTGGAATATTAACAGAACCAGTTAGTTAACTAGTGAGGTATTGCTGTATACATATAGAACTTTATTATGTGAGGTATTGCTGTATAAATACAGAACTTTGGATTTCATTTATTTTACAATAGCATGTTATGAAATTTTTTCAAGTACCTTTGTAACAAATAGTATATATGCTGTATTGTAAGAAGAAATTTAGGTGGAAACATCTGTATCAGCATCTTCCACGGTTAATTTTTTATTCCCTAATTTATGATATTTTGAAATTTCAGGATTTTACTGTTAAAATAGAATACATTTTTTTCCCTTTTAAATTATCCCCTTTATTGGGAGTGAGTTCTTTTAAAAAAAATTCATTTCCTACCAGTTATTTAATTAAATTATTTGCATTCAAACACCACTATTATTATTAATTTTTAAAAGAGTATATTTATCTATGTCTTGCTTCCTCATTTATCATGGGAAGGCAAGCAAACAGGAAAAAGTTAGTGATAAACAGCAGAGTTGGAATCAGATTTATTGTGGATAATTAAAATATCAAGAAAAGCAGTTGTTTAATTCTGTTTCAAATGTGAATTGAATACCTGGATCACTCTAACCCAGATCAAATAAAATCTAAATTACGTTAAAGACTTAACTTCTCTCTGGATTCAGTTTATAGTTCCATATTGGAATGAATCTATAACATTTTACTGGATTAACCCTAAAAATAACTATAACTTTTGTTACAGTCATCTGATTAAAGGTTTATCTTTTCAGATTGCTGATTTGGATGAATTTGATGAATTTGCTGAATTAAATATTGATTTGAAAGAACTAGCTTTATATCAAACTGCTTTAAAAAAATATGAAGAAGGAGCCATTCCTATTAGGTTGCTAAGGTATTATTTATCATTTGTTTGCTTTAAGTAATTAGTTCTTATTTTTTATTGCAAGTAGGTGAAAATGATACTGTTCATATGGATTTTTTTTTTCTCTTGTTATTCTGAAGTCAACAAAAAATATAATATTTGAACAGTATGATACACTGTTTTATATATGTATGAGGAGCTGAATTACTTATTATAAATTGCATCATAAAGTATATATTCATTCCTTAATTTTTGTTATATGCCATATTCTTATGACCATTTTCTTTTCAAAAAGTGATCTGATCAGTATGTAATCCCTATGATTTGCAAGCAAGCTGACAGTTTGAAGCCAAACCCTTTCTTGTACTGAAGCATGGATATCTTGATTAGAAATAATTAGCATCTATTTAAAATCAGGGAGAAACATCTCAGCATAAATACTGCTGGATATTTGCTGTTTTGAGTGTCATGTGAAGTGTGGTGTTACCATAAAGGAAGAAAATCCCATGGGACAACTTTTTTCAGATATCAGGCTTTTGTTGGTTTTGCATAGTATCTGTAGGGTTGCTCAGTATTATATGGTTTTAGCAGTGTGACCATGGCCCAGCCATTCCAGAAACCATGATCTGCTGCCATTAAGAACTGTTGTTCTGTGTTCATGACAGATGTTGCCACTGCATATTCATCTGCTTGGTTCCTGAACAAAAATTGATCGCACCAGGTTTCAGTACCTCCAATGATTTCAGACAGAAATGCCAGTCCCTTCTTGCAGGAATGAATGAGGTTTTGTTAGACTATCCCTATCTGTGTGGACTTTTGTTGTTCAGTTAGGTCTGTAACACCTGTTAAATACATACTATCTACCTACACATTTGTTGGACATTGACATAAACATTCACTGAGAATTAATAGATTGTGAAATAGCACATTTCTTTTTTCTTTTATGACCGCAGTGTGTATTTAATCTGGTCTCGGGAGTTATGTTTTGTTCCAAAACTCTGCACGCCATTTAAATAATTAATGCATTTCCTGAAGTTATTCTTGTAAACTCTGCATGCGCTGAAAAATTTCCACTATTTGCAAGTCTTCCTTACATAGAAAGGTAATCACAACCTTGAGCAATCTTTAATATATCTATGACACACTGCAGTTAGAAATTCTTTACCATTATTAAATGTAATGTTAATAAACCATGAAGCATGTTTCTGCTTATCTCATCGTGTACATTGCTGTCATCTTCTATTCAAGCAGCACAATGTTTAGTCTATGATTTTCTGGTACTGAACTACCCTTATATATATAAAATTTATCTAGATTGATTTTACATTATTAAAACTGATTTTATTATGTAACATTTTAAAATTTACAACTGATATATTTTTGTGTTTCATGAAATATTATTTTAATATCTAGTATTTATGAAGTTTGCTTTGTGCTATATAATAGGACAGAAATGCTGAAATGTCAAACAAATATGGAATACATAGCAAAAGTTCATTGTATACGAGTTGCATTTCAGGTATTATTTTTTAAATATTTAAAGAATGCATATTTTTTCTAGCATCACATTTTGTATTCTGTTCATTATTTAAAAAAATGTATTAAGCTCTAATATGCATAATTTTATTAACAAACACTGTACTTTAAAAGAATAGCTATTCCATGACTAAGGTAAAATAAAATATTTAATTATCTGAATTATGCTGAATGACGGAGTGTGATATATGGCATATGATGAATAGTTTCAAGTAATGGTTTTAGGTATCAATATTTACTTAAACGCACATTCTTTTCTTCAAAATTATGTAAATTTATTTTACATGATGACTCAAAAAGAAATTATGGATTAATAACTTATTTTAATGATTTTTATTTTGGAAGAGTTCTATTTATTTAGGAGAAATATGTGAAGTTTAAGTTACTATAAATGTTTCAGCAAAATACTGATTTTAAGTGTAACTAATCTGCAGAAAACTATTAGGTTACGTCATTTATGATTCAGTAAAATATTCATTTTCATTATATAGCAAGATTAATAAAGTCTGAGTCTGAGTTTATTAATTCCTTTTACAAATATTTTTTTAATATTTTAATTAATCTGCATAAATGTATGTATGTTTCTCGCATTGTGATAAAACCATGGTATCTAGTACCATCAAATTTTAAATGATGTAATCCTACTACAAATAATGGGCATCTGGAAGCCCAAATTTGAAATTTGTTTTATTATCGATTTCATATTTTGTAAAACTTATATATGTAAAACTACTTATATATGTAAAACTTATATAACGAATTTTTGATTAACAAACTTTAAGGATTTCAAAGTAAGCAATGGCAGTGTTGTACAGAAAAAAACATTTTTATCTCCAGTGTCTGAGACTGTGTATCGGAAATTCTAAAGATATGCTCAACTTAAAATTATTTTGCGATATTGCTCTTGAACTCAATTTTATGGTTTAAATGCAAAGAAAATCATATTTATTAAATAAAAAATTACTTTTATTTAATAAAATTTTCAAAAAAATTCCCCTTTTGACATAATTTAAAATCTGAAACCTTTGAGATTTTCTTTTTTTTAATTACCCCCCTAAGGAGTGCTTTTGGAAAAAAAAAGAACTTTTATATATATATCTATTAGATATTTCATTCATTAGGTGTTGCATTCAGATGTATTTAATTACAGTAGAAATTATTTAATGTAAATTTGGCTTGTTTATTTTATTTTAGTTGCTGTTTCAACAGAATGAAGTTCGTTCATGGTTTGTAGCTGTTGGAAATAAAATACTAACTGGTTTAATGCTTCGGGGTGAAAAAGTAAATATCCTCAGTTTTTATAGTTTTTCTAATAATTATTCATCAAAACATAAATTTTCAAAACTTAAATTCATCAAAACTTAATAGTTTACTCATTTGCCACTTACAATTTAATAGCTTAATTAATATTTAAAAAAATGTTGTCTTCAGTAGATAATATTTACTAGTAAAAAATTTATACAAAGTGGTGTATAAAAAGTGACAGGCTCTGACAAAGTGGTGTATAATTTTCAACATTCTGCATAAACTTTGCACTGTAGCATTATGAAATAATTTCAGTAAATTTTTATACTTCTTAGTATGAAAGGTAACTTTTTAATTTGGGGGATCTTCATTAAAATTGATGAAGGATAAAATGCATTGTATCTTTTCAAAAACAAAGTAAATATTATATTTACTATTTTGTGTTTTCTTAACTGGAACATCATCTGCAAACATTCGTTTCTCAATGCAATACGAGAGTTGCTATATTGATTTTATTGTTTTTCAAAATATTCTCCAAGAAGGTCAATACACTTTTGCATGCATTTGAACTAATTTTCAAAACACTTATTCCACTCTGATTGAGGAAACTCCAAAAGATGCGTTTTGAATGCATCAACAGCTTCTTCAGGTATGGCAGATCACTGACCACATAATTTATTTTTGATGTGCAGGGGAAAAAAAATGTCATTGGGTGCCAAATTAGTAGTGGATGACTTATCAATTCAATGTTTCATCCTGTCAAAAATTCCTTTGTTTGAGCTGATGCGTGAGAACTCGCATTGTCATGATACAGAATGATTTGCCTTTTCTTCTGCTTTTTAATTTCTCCAGTCACTTCTGGCAAACAAATGGTCGTGTACCATTTAGAATCGACCATCTTGTATTGCTGTAACACTGCTGTTGCTACGTGACCAGTAATGCCAAAGAAACGGGCAACCATTTGCTTTGATGTGCTTCTTCCATAAACAGCTTTTGTTGGAGTTGGCTGGTCATGGAAGACCCATACAGTCAACTGCTGGTTTCTTTCAGGCTCATATGCATAGATTCATGATTCGTCACCTGTGTAGATGTTATGCACAGCCTTTGATGTGCCTTGAACGTATTTTTCCAACATTTACTTGCAACAATCAACATGAGTCTTCTTTTGAACGTTTGTCAGATTATGCAAGATCCAAAGCAAACAAATTTGTTTTACAGCCAGATGTTCATGTAATAGCTTATTGATACTTGTCATACTAATGCCCAAAGATACTTCAATCAAATGGTATGTCATCTTTGTCAGTTCATGCACAGCATTGATATTTTCTGGCACAGCAACTGATTTTGGATGACCTTCACAGAATTTGTCCTGGAGTGAATGTTGCCCACAACTGAATTCATTATACCAGTTTTTTTTTTTTTTTTTTTTTTTTTTTTTTTTTTTTTAACAGTGCTGTAGGATAGTCCTTTATTGCTGTATAAAAAATTAAGTTCATCGATGCACTCTTGTCTTGATAATCCACATCGTAAGTTATGAAAAGTAACCGCTTGAAAATGTTCACATGTCAATTCCATTTTTTGCCTGAGATGAATTTTTCAGTTTACTGTAAACAATACAAATCACACTAAAATGGCAAAACATTCTGAAGAAGTTATGTTTAAAAATATCAAACTTTCAATTGAAATCGTCTGCAATGCTTACTGTTGCCAAGCCAGAAATATAAATAGCAACTTTCATATAGTTCATACTTTATGATTGTGTCTCACATTTTTATAAATGTTTGTAAACTGCTAAGAAAAGAAAAAGTTGTCTGTTACTTCTTCAAAGCAGCAAATGTTACCAGTTGTATAAAAGTATTTTTGGAAAGCAAGAAAATTTACACAAAAGTTTCAAAATAATTTTAATATAAATCATTGTATCTAATGCATTCAGCTAATTCCAGTCTACTAATTTTCACTTTCATTAATTTCTAAGGTTTTAAGTTTAGAAATACTCTACTAGTGTTAAATATAATAATCAGTTATTATGTGCCATTGGACATAAGAAGAAACATTCTTAATTCAAAATAAATTGCAATAAAACTGCTTTTCTTCCTGTAACATTGTAGTTGTGTATTTTATAAATAGGAGTTTTTAATGCCTATTGATTAAATAGATGTTATTTAAATCAGGATAGACTAAAGTTTAACTGTGAAAAGGAAAATATTAGAGAAAGGGGTTAGCATTGTAATATTTTAATGTTAAAGTTATAAATATTATAACAAAGCACATAAATAGTGTTTATCAAAATTATTATTCTGAATTTGTATGCTTGGCCAAATTATTTGTTTAAATGCAACTTTATAAATTTCAGAAATAATTTTAATTCATCTATTTGGATATGCTTATATAACATTTGTCATCATCTAAATGCTTTGTTCATCTTTATTTCTAATGGATTGGTTAAGAGATGTCTAATGTTTCTTCCCCCCCCCTTGATTTATATTTTCTGTAAAATTTGATTTCAATGTTATACATGTTAGAATAAAAGAAGACAAATAATTAATTATTTTCCATTGATTTTAAGTTGCGTACTAATAAAGTATAATATAGTTCTGATGTTAAAATAATTTCAGGTATAATATAAGGCAATAAAATAACATTGAGTTTTAGAAACAAATTTTGTCTTAAAAGAGTTTTGAGAAGAGTAGCCCAAATCATATTTTACAAGGATGTAGCATGATTATCTAGAAAACGTTCTCTGTGTTTAATATGAAAGTAAACATGTGACAATAAAATCTTTTATATAATTTATTTGATTATTTTATGAGTTGATATATTGTTGCGTTTTTCTTTCCTGACACCAGTTGTTACGTTATTTTCTTCCTTCACGTTCGTACAGGGTTCGTAGATTTGGAGTGAATAACGATGACACTTGATGAAGTATCAAAACAAACTTTATTCAGCCAATACAGTCAAAAGTTGTTAATCCGGACCTCAAAGCTACAAACTTTCTACGCATGTGTCAACGCATAATGCGTTCACGCATGCACATAATATGTTTACGCATGAGTGTTTAATGTATAATGGATGGTATAAGCTAAGCTAAAATTATCTAATTATCTATTTCAGATAATGTTGATGATTGCGTTGTTCTTTAATCTTCGAATTGGATCCAGCTTATTATTTTTTGCAGACTGTTAGAGCAATTTTATTAAAGTAAGCTTGAACTTTCAATTATGTCAAATAGAATTTTCGATGCTGGAGCTGCCAAAGGATCTACAAAGCGAAAGTATGTTTCAATGTCCATCAAACAAAAAGTGGAATTGCTGCAAAAAATGGATAAAGGCATATCCTTTGTTTCTCTAACTATTCCGAAATCTGTTTTTCAATTTCATGCTGCTCTGCGGGGTGGGACGTCATGGCGCGCAATGAATTGGAAGTTGATCTCTCAGACTATCCTTATCTTCAGGGCAGATGTTTTTATTTTATTTGGCTTATAATTCCTTAATAAATGTAGTATTTCATCTCGATGTACTCTGTCTTTAATATGATTTAAAACAAGTTCCTCGTCATTATAATTCGCTTCATATAGTGAAGAAAGTGACACAGAGGTTATTGAAAACTAAAAAATTTCGATTGACAAATTAGTCGGTATTCTCGACACAGCAATTATAGGACTTAAACAGCGGAACTATGTAACTGAACAAGGAATTATGTCTGTTTATAGAATTAAAGAGAAAGTATTATCACATAAAACGAAGCAACTTAAACAACTTACATTGAAAGAAATGTTTAATAAAGTAAACAAATAAATATTAAGCTTTTTCTTTTTGTAAATTTTGATACCCTTTAGATCATAATTGTTCTTTAGTTCATAAATTACTGTTTCATATTTTAAATTTTATAATTTCTGCATGCCATCTTACCAGATTTAAACTGATGATCTATAATCCAGAATCTCCGAAGTGATCTCAGTTTCTTTACTCTTATATGTTTGTAAATTGTACATTTTTTGCTTTAAAAATGATTGAATTATGTTGTTTTTATCTTCCGGTTAAGGCTTTTATGCCTTTAGTAAATCTGTATGCAATATTTTTAGAATTATCAACAATTTTAAAATTGTTTAAGTACCGCTAAGCCTAATTTGATGGCGGCCATTGCTCTTGTTTACATTTGAAACAGCTGAGTAACGGATTTGTTGCCAATCTAGAGAAACTTAGCTTCGCAAGAACAAGGATAACGCCTTCATTTATTATTTAAATCATGCTTAATCCTTTCTGGAATTTTTTCGAGGAAATAAGCGTTTAAGATTTACTTCGTAATTTTTAATACAGATATTTTGAGTTTTTATGTATTTTTGCCTTGTCGCAAAGTGAAAACTGAATTAATTGGAATGAGAAATACTCAATCGTCTGTGAAAAACTGTTTCTTTTTTGTTTGCTTAATTTCTTTTATACATAGTTCTAGCTTTATTATAGTATTTGAATAGAACATGTGGCAACGATTAGATAATTTTTTAAATGATATAAATTTTGTGCATTCTGAGTTATAATATGAACGAAATATAATACTGTTAAGTCAACCTAGCGCCAGAGTGTCACTATGGTAAACAAATTGAATTTTTAAGAATGCATGTATTCTATTGTGGTTTATGCGCTGTCGGCAAAGTAGGTTTAATTCAATCTAATAAGTTTAAATAAAATGCAAGAAAAAATGCGTATAATTTAATATTCCGTACAAGGAAGTCATGTGGTGTACACATCAGATTTTTTTCTTTCTTTTCTCTTAACAATTAGTGTTAAGAAATTTTTGTCCTTTCATTAGTTAACATTCTGCAGCAGTGTCTGAAACTTGTTTTCTTTTGTGCACAGAATCTGAGATTCATTCATATTTTAGCTGTTCAACACAATAGTTCTTATCTCTAACTTTAGTTTTAAAACTTTATCTTTCTTTTCCAAAACATTCTTGAAGAAAACCTTGCCCTAGATATGCATTATTTCACTGAATTTTATCTGTTTGCATATTCTTTCATTTAAAAAATGAGGGGATTGTCAAATATAATGTAATACCAATTTTTATTTATTATTATTATTAATTATGACTGTTATTTTCTTGTTAAATTGTATTGAAGTATATATTATTAATTAAGAGTGTTCTTGTTTTCTTGTTAAATTGTATTGAAGTATGTATTATTAATTATGACTGTTTTTGTTTTCTTGTTAAATCATATTTAAGTACATAAATATTATTAGTGTTACGGATATATAAAGAAATCTATTTTAATAATTACTATAGATTACTGAATATTTTTAAACTTTGATGTGAAGTTAATTAATTGATAAATTGTAAATATAACTTCTAAAGTATAGTGCCTTTTGCATCAGAAATATAGTATTAAATTTAAACTTTAAGGTAAGAACAGTTCTGATTTTGACTAACAAAAGTTTTTCTGTATAATGTACATTTTATCATAATACAACAAGGCTTTAAATTAATTATGGAATGTATACATATCTTATACATATAAGCTTACCTTTCTATGTTTTTTAACAGCATCGTTAAGTTCCCCACACACGATAAAATTAGCGAGTAAAAACATAATTTGCATTTTAATAATTTTTCTTCATAAAAACATTTTTAAGTATTTTTTTAAAGGATCCAAAGGATTGTTTATTAGCATATGAAGACATAATAGCATATTCCAAAGACAAAAATAATTGGCCAGTGATGGAAGATGAATTGCTAAGTCGTGGTGTAAGTATTTTCATATTTTGTATTATTAAAAATTAGCAAGTTTATTTTATTTTATTTTTTGAAGCAGTGCATCTTTGCTTAACATTGATTAAGTAAATATTTTAAATTTTGGAGTGCAGACTTATGGAATATTTTTGTCATGTAATTATTTGTTTTAAATTACTCTATTTATAAGCTGATTTTCTCAGTTTCTAAAAAATGCTTGATTATAATTTGTTTTATTTCAAATTGTTTTTAAGCATGATTATAGAACTTCATTAATTTTATTTTCTTGTAAATCGTCAATTTTACAGATGGCGCATCAAATATGCATGGTGCTTACAGTGATTTGATTAAATGGTTGAGTGAAAAAGCACCTCACCAAATCCGTGTTTGGTGTTACTCCCATACTCTAACTTGAGTATTGGTCAACTCTACGAATCATATTTTAGAAGGAACTTCTCTTTTTTCTGTAATGAATGAGTATAGCAAATTCTTTAAAGAATCCTATCAAAGAAGGATCTGTGGAGAGGAATCAATGATAAAACCAAATCTAGGAAGCTTCATCTCAGCAATGAAACTAGATGGAGTTAGAAATAATATGCCCTAAAACACATTTTTTGGCACATTCAATCGCAAAGATAAATGTTTATACGTAGAATTAATACTTGCACTCAAAAGTACTGCTTCCAGTGGTATACACAATGCAGGGATACGACAAATGGCAAAAATCTATTCTGGACAAAGTATCAATTTTTAGAATAATTTTATCTGCTCACGTATATTTGAAAATATTTCAATATACTGAGCTAGTAACAAAATATTTGAGGAATTAAGTGTTAGGTTACATCCTAGTATGTAATTTTGTAATGGATAACACCATTTCATCGATAGAAAGTATGTTTAAAATGTATAGGAAGTTGTATGAAGACATATCTTTTCTTGATCACAAAAACTTTTCAAACCCATTGCTGATGAACTCTTTTTAATATTTATCTATATTATTAGGGCACTATGCAGGTGTAAAAATTGATAATTTTAAGGATGAATATCAGGATCTAGTAAGTAAATGGGAAGTACTAAAAAATTCAATAAAAAATCACTGTTTTGAATCTGATAAGTGAGAAGAAGAGAGTGCTCTATCTATTAATGTAATGAACATTCATCCAAAGCTAAATGCAGTTTTTGTAAAAATTGCATTTTGTGTGTATATAAATTACTCTTGAAATATAATTTATATAGTAATGCAGAAGCAAATGTCTTTTTTGCTCATAAGTTTGTACTCACATTATCTATAATGCAAGTTGAATGTGAAAGCTTTTTCAAAATTAAAAATTTTAAAAAGTAGATTAAGGAGTACTATGAAGCAAGCTTACTTGGAGTCATTGCTATTGATGAAAACAGAAAAGGATATTTTGACTAAAGCAGAAATGGAAAATATAATGGAGCAAATATTTGCCCAGGCGGCTGGAATAAAAAAATATTTAAATTGCTAATTATGAACCAACTGTTGTTTTGTTTATATAATTATTTAGTCACTGTTATTTATTGTTTGTAGTTTATTTGTATGTATATATGAATAAAGTGTTACTTTTCTGAAAAGGTATATTTTTATTTTATAAAATTATTTTTATGATGATAATGATACCTTATGTGTATAATGACATTTCATATGAGACCTTAGGGCCTGCATATTTTTTCCATCCAGGGCCGACTTTTTTGGCCAGTCCGCCACTGTTTATTAGTATTATTTATTTTCTGCATTTTCAACTGAAATTTCATTATTAAATCTTTTAATATAGTTCACTTTTGTATAGGTGTTGATTTTTTCCTCCTCATTATGAACTTGTTCTGTAAATTGAGCTGTTATTTAAAATTAAAAAATAATTGTAATTGTTTTCCATGGTTGAGTAATGTTAATTCTCTCATAATAAATACTGATATTTTACGCTTCATATCAAACTTTTTCCTTTTAAGATTATGTAGTTGTGCATATATGTAATTAAACATATGCTTATTTTCTTTTTCTTAAAATGTGCTTGAAAAGTGCTTATAGGTGCATATTTTTTAACTAAAATGTGTATATAAATTTAAACCTAACTCTTTAATATGTGTATATAAATTTAACCTACTAACCCTGGCAGGAATATTTATTTAAATATCCAAGTTCCATATTTCAACATAATTTCTTTCATTCTACCAACAGGTGAAATGTCTGTCTTTCTATGATGTTGTGTTAGATTTTATTGTTCTTGATGCTTTTGAAGATTTAGAAAGCCCACCTTCATCTGTAACTGCAGTTGTTCAAAACAGATGGCTGTCCAATGGTTTTAAGGAAACGGTAAAGTCTTTTGCACAATATGATGATAATCAATTACTATTGGAAATTTTTTTAATGAATTATTTACAATTCAAGGTTCAAAGCTGTAAAATTTCGATAATCTAATTATGTAATATTCCTTAAAATTCAAGCGATTTCGATTTTGAATGAGATACTGTTTTTGACATTTTTCTCACGTATTTTGTGTGTAGCATTATCTCGCACCTCCCTTTTTCTTTTTACCTTCTGTCTTTCTCTTTCTGTTTTTTGTTTTGGGGGTGGGGGAAAAATTTAATTTTCTAATTGCTTGGCCTCTATCAGTAAAAGTAATAATAATTTAATGTCTTACATTCTTTTTTTATTGTTTCTGTATGAAAGTATTCATTTTTTTTTAATGAAACATTTTATTTTTTTTAATATGTGTTTTCTCTAACACATTGTTTTATGCATTTTTTATATGTTTTAATGTATTATCTTAAATGTATATTTGATAAACTGTTATCTTTCAGGCTTTAGCTACAGCTGTATGGTCTGTTTTAAAAGCTAAGAAGCGAATGCTTAAAGTTAGTAAGTCAAACATTTGAAAATGTTTGTTTTTATTTATTATTAATACATATACTTTTATTCTTCTATCATAAATTAAATTTTTTTAAGTGTATAACCTTATATACTTCTGCTATCAGTGAAATAAGTATCAGGAACTTCGGAAATTTTATTTTATGAAATATAAATATATATATGTATCCTCTGATATGATACTCTCTGAATAGTTTTGGTACAGTGTTTTATTATTACTTATCTATAGTAGTCAAATGATGGATAGTTTCTGTTGATGATTCCAAATTCCAGAATGATCTAATATCTGGACATTCGGATCATGAGTAATTTTTTTTATTTAGACATTTTGTGGGGATAGGGGGATTCATTTTGAGAGTAGCATGTGCTTCGTGCATGCACATTGAATCCTTCTACATGCTTTATTATGAAAAAATGTCTGTTGCTTAATGCAATAGACATTTTTTTCATAATAAAGCATGTAAAAGGATTCTTAATTTCAGTTTACTAAATAAAACATCCATGGTGAAGAAACACAGTAATTTAATTCCCAGAAATCTGTATGATCAATAATTTGGCCATGTAGGGCTTTTTCCTTGGCGTATATCTGACCTCGAAGTACTCTACCAAAGTTCATTGTTGATTTTACACCTGCTGAATAATTTACATCCCTGATCCCTTACTGGAAAATCATTTTTTATTATTTGTCGCCTTCATTGCCACATGACTATCAACTCATAGCAGCTTGAGAAATTATTCATGCAGCAATATCTGAAACAATTTTATTTAAAAAATATTAGTTACTAAATATCAGACAATGCAGTAACCTTTTATGTTGACATAATGCTTGGCAACAATTGCAGACTTAACCTTCAAAATGTTGAGTGTGTTGACTGAGAGAAATTTAACAGAATTGTTTTTCCATATGCAAAAAATAAATTTTGTAAATGATATTCATAGGCCAAAAGAATAAATTTAGCACTGTTTGCGTTAAGAATAACTGTTTGATATCCATGTAAGCGTTAAGTAAACACAGGATGTTATTTATTCAGGGCTTAGATCTGGGAAATAAATATGAGTATAATAAGTAACTGAACTAATACAATTCAGGCTTAACCTCCTGAGTGTGCAATAGAAACAAAACAAAATTTAGAGGAACAAAACATCTCTAATCACCACTCTCATGGTACACCACTAACGGTGCATAGCCAGTGGTAGTTAAGCTTTATGATGATAGCCTTGAATTTGAAGGTTTTCAGATACTGCAGACAAAAAATGAAACCATCCAGTTAATGGAATTTATGAAGAAAATCTGGAAAAGTGGTAATAAATATGATGTAGCAGAAGTTTCAGACTTTGATGACAATGCCCTAGTCAGCAGTCAACTAAGAGGCAGCGAAATGTGCAGTATGGTTCTAAATCCCGAAAATATTACTAAGAGTAGGGAAAGTGACAGAGAGGTTGCTGATAATGAACAAATTTTGATTCATAATTTAGTAGAAAGTCTCTACACAGCAGTTATTACTGAACTTGAACAATGTAATTTTGAAATGTACGAGAAATTATACATATCTGTAAAATTATAAAGAGTCTCAACACAGCAGTTACTACTGAACATGAATGGTGGATCTTTGTAACTATACAAGAAATTATACATATCTGTAAAATTAAAAAACAAGTATTAGCATAAAAGACAAAATAGTTTAAATGACTCATGTTGAAAGAAATAAAGCAAGTAAACAAATATTGAGCTTTTTCGTAAATTTGAATTTTCTTCAGTTCACAGATGCTTCATTATTTCATAAGTAACTATTCATACTTTTTAATTTTATTTCTGGTATGGTTTATTCCTCGTAATTCATACTGTATTTAAACTGATGATTTAAAATCCATGAAATTACAAAATCTGAAATCATTAAAGTTCTGACAAATCCAGATCTCAGACGTTGCACTGTATTTATTATGGTGTTTTTAAATTCACATTCCAAATTTGTATCCACAGGTATGATGCATCTGTTCTGGTCATTATGTGTTTTTTAAAAAGAAGTTTAATTCAACCCAAAAGAGAACTGAATACCTTTTTAGTTTCCACTATTATAAATATTTCCAGCAATAATATAAAATCATGCAACAGATACACACTAATGTTTGTGAAAAGTGCAACACCGTGAAAGAATTATGCAAATTTAACCAAACTTACAGTAACTGTGTAAGTAAACTTACAGTACAGTACAGTAACTTTCCTCACTTAAGTTAAGTGATGTAAGTTAACTTATAGTTAAGTGAGGTAAGACATGAAAATGATTAGAATTATAAAGCGATTACGCTTGTGTGGAATGAGTACTGGCTGCTTGTTCCATGTATGTAAAGGACTGCTGTATGTAAAGTTGACATGTATGTAAAGTTGCGATGAAATCTGTTTATTTTCCTCTGTCTGCAGTGAACATTTAATTAATTGTCAGTAAGCCTCATCAACAGCTGAGGATGACATACCAAGAATTAATGGAGTTCAAATGACGCAGCATCATCGGTATGCGAGAGAATGGACTTTTGTATGGAGCAATCACTGTCTGTACACAGCATAATGCTGTAACAGTGATGCATGTTTGGAAAAAATGGACAGAGGAAAACCAAATAAGGCAAAATCCTGGCAGTGGGGCATGCAATAACACAATGGCCCAGGACAACAGATATCTCATCTGCATAACTGTGACAGATTGTGCAGTGTTCTCGTGCTTTGACACAACATTGGAGCACAGCTACAGGTGTTGTGTTGCCTAGCTCCACGATTCATGGTCATCTGCTGCAGCATGATCTATGTGCAGGGGTTGCTCTGCACAGATTCCCCTGTCGCTACATCACGGATGCCTCCAACTTCAATGGACACAGCAACACAGTGCATGACATGCCCTGTGGCAAAAACTTGTTTTCTCCTATGAATTTCACTACAATCTTGAGTACAATGAAGGGACGAGTATGCATCCGACATTACAGAGGTGAACGACTTCTCCCACAGTATGTTATCCAGCATCATACCGTGCAAACACCTAGCATCATGTTGTGGGGAGTTATTGGGTATAATTGATGATCCCATTTAATGCAGATTACGGGCAACCTCAACTGTGATCGCTACATAAGAGAAGTTATGGAGCCAGAGGTCCTCCTTATTCTTCAACGTATTCTGCATTGTATTGCTGAAGGATAATGCCCATGCACAAGTTTCTCAGACTGCAAAAGCCTTCTTTAGGGCACAACAGGTTTTGCTTCTTCCATGATCTGCTTATTTCCCAGATATGTCACCCATTGAGCATGTTTGGGATTTCATCGTTCAGCGACTCACTCGTACAGCTGGTAAGGCACACACTAAGACTGAACTTTGGTGTTAGATTGAAGCCATTTAGAATGCTATTCCCCAGAATCACATTCAAAGCCTGTAAGAGTCAATGCCAATAAATTTGATCATTTGTTTGTACCACTATCAGTAAATATGTAGAATAAATTTCATTTATTTCCAACAATTCCTTCATGGTGTTGTATTTTTCACAAACATTAGTGTATATATATCAAATCTTTAATTTAGCTGCTTGGGAGAAAAACATACCGTATATACCCGCATATAAGTCGAGATATTTTGGGCAAAAAAAAAAGACTTCAAAGTGGGGGGGGTCGACTTATACGCGGGCCATAAAAAATTAAAAGAATCGGAAGTTCAAAAATTTCTTTGTATAATGCAGTTGTTTCCTTCCCGCACTCGAATTGGACGACTTATCAAATAAGTCACTTACTTGAAGTAATTTCATGACTTAAATTATGTGACGAACTACAGTGGTGGCCAAAATTGTGGACACTTTTGGAAATTTTTATGTTTTTGCCCCTGAAAAATGCGAATGCCTGCGAAATACCCTCTGAATGATTATAAAATCATTTTTAAAATGTTGTATTAGCAACGAAGTAGACGGCACGGAAGATGATACTGTTTTTGAAAGTGAAAATGATGACGAAGGCTGTAGTAGTGATTGTAACAATAGAGTTCGAGACTGAAAATATGTATGATGACGAGCCAATGATGACAGAAAAGTTCTATGAAATGTTTGGCGAATCTGACCATGAATCAGACGTTGAAGGATTTTGATTTTGTTTATTTACCAAGGTATTTTTTATCATATATTTACTTTTTTTCTCAGATGATTTTGAATAAATGTAGTACTTAAAAAATTTTTTTCGAAGTTTCTCGATCGATTTCGGAAGTGGGGGATCGACTTATACGCGGGTTTCTTATTTTCTACAAATTTTTTATGTCGAAGTGGGGGGGTCGACTTATACGCGAGTATATACGATATATCAGAAACAGGACTTAAACCACTTTTTAAACAATTTCCCTTTAGTTTTATGTAAACATTTACCAATACCAATATTATGCTGTTCCAACATTTTCCTGTGTAAGTTTATAAATTATGACCTACAAATATTGCATTTTCTTAGGTATACTTTCCAGTATTTCTTTTTCAATAATGGGGTATGTTTTGAAATTTAAAATTTGCATTCTGTTATGTATTTGCAATATAAGATCTTTGCCTTATTCACAAAAGAATGCTTTCATGAGCCTTATATTTGGACCATTTGTTCACATTTTAATTTACAGCACTTAATCAATCCTTTTGTTTTGGCTGAGTTTCATGCAGACCATATGGGAGATGTTTAGCCATCATCAACAGAATTTTCCTTAGTTACATTTTTAGAAACGAAAAAAATCAAATGTATAATATTGTTAAAATGACCGGCTGCGGTAAGATAGCTTCCTCGTAAGGTGGGTTAAGGGTTGCCAAAAAATGGCAAGGGAAGGCAGGTCTGCCAGATTTGGTGCAAAATCGTCTATTTGGTGACAAAATTGGCAGTATGCCATAGGCGGATGGAGAACCTTCTAGAATGAATTCCTACCAGTTTGGCACAGAATATTCTCAAAGGCAAGCTGAAAGCTATATAAACCCTGCCTGTATGCAGAGTAGCAGTCGAGTTGGTCGTCGAGCGCATCGAGAGTCTCACGAGTTAGTGCATCATCGAGTCTATCATGAGTGTGTTGTCAAGTGCATCGCCAGTTGTAGCATGGAGAGTCTTGAGTTGATGTTGAGTTCCGAGAACGACCAAATTAAGTTGGGAACTGTACTCTAGTGCTTTGCCATGAAGCTGTCTTCACCATTATAGCCTGAAGGCTGTGCTGTTGATTGTTTCAGCGTGTTTGTCGTAGTTTTTCAACTACTGTAAACGTGTTTCTGAAGCTGTCCTGAGTAATACTGGCTAAATAGTGTTTTGATATTTCATCAAGTGTCGTCGTTAGTCACTCCAAATCCACAAACCCTTAAGTGACGCAACAATATAAGTAATAATGCCTGGAAGGCTTATAACATCATATAAGCAATATTGGTTGAAAACCTGAAGTCAGCAGTATTATCAAAGAAAATTATTCAGTTAAACATCAAAATTGCATATGCAGCACACAATAAATAAACTTCTATAAGTGCCACATGAAAGGATTTTAAATATCACATTTAAATCAAATTAAAAAATTTTGTGGTGGTAATGGATGTAATAGATGTAAAATATTTTTAATTTTATTTATTAATTGGTGCTATTGTAATATTGTTTGTTTTAAATTCATTAAAAGGTTTCTTTTTAATATTTTGTTTGTAAATTTGATATTTTTGAATTAATACTTGTTACTTTTCATATTAACAATGGTCTATAAGATATATGTTTCTTCTTCCTAGTATTCCGATGGTTTCATCAGTCGCTTTTATTATGTATCTGAGCATCTTATTCCTGTTTTGGCTTGGGGTTTTTATGGTCCTGATGAGAATTTAAAGGAAATTTGTCTATACTTCAAGGTTAGCCATATGTATATTATTTCTAATACACTTCATTTGTCAATTGTATGTTTTATATCAAATTGTTTAATTGTATGTATCTGCACAATGATTATAACACGCTTATAGTATGAGATTTTTTCCATTGTATCAACAAAAAAGGAAAAGAAAATAGTCATATAGCTGAAGTCATAGTCAACATTAAGATCTAATCTTTTTATTAATTTTGTTTGTTTACTTTATAAAAGTATTAATTGAGTTTTCAATTGAGAGGCTGTACAGTTAATAATTGTAAACAAAACTTATAATTATGGAACCTCTTAATTTTATATCTCAAAATTCTCTAAGAAATTAAATTGAAATATTTTTAAAGCTTGCTTGTAAAATAAAGTTTTAATTGTATACTCTTTTAATGCTATGCTTAGATGTGGTTTTGTTCTTTCATGTTCCATATATGTTACTTTGACATGTGTGATACATGATTAAGTGAAAGTGTGACTGAAATATCTGCAGTGGTTCATTGTTTACTGCAGCATGAATGCATTGTATTTTTGTAAACTGAAGGATGTTACATTGATATTTATATCTGCGTAAATATGCTGACCTTGTTAAACATTAAACAAATATGAAAAAGGGCACAAATTAAATGTAGCTGTTGGTAATGATCATCCTGCCTGTGGTTGTGAAACAATTCACCAACAATCTATACATGTTTGTCTTGCCTATTAAAACAAGTGTTCCATTGTTCCGTGGTATGATGGCAAAAAAATGGGTCCATTAGCAAAAAAATATTTACAAATTTGAAATTTCCAAATAGGGCTTCCATGAAATGTTTAGTGACCCATTTTGTACAAACCTTGCTGTACTACAGACTTTAATTCAGAAATAGTGTTAATACTTCCCTTACTCAAAGTCTTCTTCACAAATTAGTCCATCACAGCAATTGATTCTTCAGTAATGATTAAGTGTGTGTTACCATGTCAGCTGTCCTCACTCGTCCAGTAATGTTGGTTCCAGTAATTGGATTATTAAGAATTGAACATGTTTAGAGGAATCCAGGGCACAATGCTACTTTGACATAATACTGCTAACTACAGTCAAAAATCGTTAATTCGGACACCCATAATCCGGAATGATCTATAATCCGGACCTCAAAGCTACAAACTTTCTGTGCGTGTGTCGCGTTGACGCGTGCGCATAGGCATTTACGTGCGTGCGTAAGACCTTTACGGCTGCGAATATGCTTGTGCGCATGCTCATAAAACGTTTACGCATGCGCGTTTAATGTATAACGGACGGTGTAAGCTAAAATTATCTAATTCAGTTAACGTTGCAGATTGCGTTGCTCCTTAATCTTCGAATTGGATCCGGCTTATTATTTTTTGCAGACTGTTAGAGCAATTTTATAAAAGTAAGCTTAAACTTTCCATTATATCAAATAGAATTTCCGATATATATTTGTTAATGTAAGGATCTAAAGCGAAAGTATGTTTCGAAATCCGAAATCTGTTTATCAATTTCACGCTGCTCGGCGGGGGGAATGCCGTGCCATGCAATAAATTGGAAGTTGATCTGTCAGCACTATCCTTATCTTCAGGGCAGATGTTTTTATTTTATGTGGCTTATAATTCCGTACCAAATGTAGTATTTTATCTCGATGTACTCCGTCTTTGATATAATTTAAAACAAGTTCCTCGTCATTATAATTCGCTTCCAATAGTGAAGAAAGTGACAGAGGTTATTGAAAACGAAAAAATTTCAATTGACAAATTAGTCGGTATTCTTGACACAGCAATTGTAGGACTTAAACAGCAGAACTTTGTAACTAAACAAGAAATTATGTCTGTTTAATAGAATTAAAGAGAAAGTATTATCACATGAAACGAAGCAACTTAAACAACTTACATTGAAAGAAATGTTTAATAAAGTAAACAAATAAATATTAAGCTTTTTCTTTTTGTAAATTTTGATACCCTTTAGATCATAATTGTTCTTTATTTCATAAATTACGGTTTCATATTTTTAATTTTGTAATTTCTGCATGCCATCTTACTAGATTTAAACTGATGATCTATAATCCGGAAAAATCGATAAACCGGAATCGCTGAAGTCCTGACGAGTTCGGATTAACGACTTTTGACTGTACTTTAAATCAGATTTTTCCTAAAGTGCACCATGATTTTATGACAAAAAATCTGAAAGTTTTACCATATGGAATAATGCTACTAAACATTTTACCATTAGAAATGCTTATCTTTTATTTCGCACCTTTTATGTACTATTGCTGTTTAAATTGGTTTTAAGTGATTTTTTTTTTATAGTAAAATTTAATTTTCTAAGCTCACTTTACTGTTCACATTTGTTATTTGCCATTTATCAACAGTTTGCATCTGCCATATTTTTAAGTTCTAGTTCTATTTGGTCAGGTTCCTTTTTTGAACAAAAACTTACTATGTGGTGTTCTCCAAATGCCTCTCTCAAAGTTACTGTATAATTTAAACTTTCTTTAAACAGTAAAGAATCTAAAATGAATAATATTAGAGATTAAAACTGATATTTTTAGTAAGAAAATTTATTATTAATTTCAAAAGTTTAAAATTCTAATTATGTAATTTTTATTAGCAGCACTTAATATCTATTCTAAAAAAAAATCATAGCGTACTGTAATTGATTTCTTGTTGAAGTGACCAGCGTAAGAGTAACTGCTGCTTTTCCCCTTTCTGCTGAATTGCAGTGTACTATACATATCTATATGATCATGAGAGTACAGTAGTATTGTTGCCTTATGACAAATTTGGAACAACTTGCTAAAGCAAGGCATATGTGTATGATTTTTTTGTTATAAGTTTAAATTCAGATATATAATATCTCTTGGTTCATGGGGCTTAAACAGATATTACCTCTATTTTAGTTCTACCAAGAAAGAACATAAATAAAGGCGATATAATAATATGAATATAGTAAAGGTAATGTGTTTCTATAGATGCTAAATAATGTTGACAACTCTCAATGTGGGGAAAAAATCATTGAAAACTCAAAATGAACTTGTTCATGACCTATAATTATTTTTATAAGTGAAATTGAAGAACACCCATGAATCAAAGAAAGAGAATGCTACAGGTTGCTTTTAAACTTAATGCCTCCTATTCAAATATGTTCCATTACCCAGCAGCCCAGTGTTTAAGACATTTATGGGCTCCTAAATAAAGTATTTATATACCCATATGCTTGAATTGCAGTTGATTCTGAATTGTAATATGTAATTAAATCCACATAACTATTTAAAATTATAAACATTTTTATAAAATTGTGATTTAATATTTTTATATTATTTTCTCTGTATATCAAGATTAAAATGCATAAAAGTTAAAATTATACCAAAGAAAATTAAATATTCTTTACGAAAGAAAAGAAAAATGTCAAGCTGTTTAGATGTTTCATGGAGTATTTTAAAATTAAGATTATGTATTATTAAATTAGAGGACTGTTAAATAAAATTTTTAATAATTTAACCTTAATTTCTGGTAGTGTAGTAATAAAGCTCATATATCGTATTTGCCGGCATATAACACGCACCCCTTTTTTATACAAATTTTTGAGGGATAAAGCTTTATTACTGATCATTATAATGCATTTATAGCATTTTAAATATAAAGTAATACAAATACAGTCAAAAGTCTTTAATCCGTACTCGTCAGGACTTCAGTGATTCTGGATTATAGATCAAAAGTTTAAATCTGGTAAGATGGCATGTAGAAATTATAAAATTTAAATAATGAAACCGTAATTTATGAAATAAAGAGCAATTATGATCTAAAGGGTATCAAAATTTACAAAAAAAAAAAAAAAAAAAAAAAAAAAACTTAACATTTATTTGTTTACTTTATTAAACATTTCTTTCAACACGCACATGCATAAAACATACATTACACATAGTCGAAATTAGAAAATTGCAACCAGAAAACTATTTGATGTGTGTTCGTGATATTTATAATGACGACGAATTTGATTTAAATCATATCGAAGACGGAGTACATCGAGATGAAATACTACATTTAGTAAGGAATTATAAGCCGAATAAAATAGAAACATCTGCCCTGAAGATAAGGATAGTGCTGACAGATCAACTTCCAGTTCATTGCACGCAGCAACGTTCCACCCCTCCCCCGCAGAGCAGCGTGAAATTGATAAACAGATTTCGGAATGGTTAGAGAAACAAAGGATATGCCTTTATCCATTTTTTGAAGCAATTCCACTTTTTGTTTGATGGACATCAAAACATGCTTTCGCTTTGTAGATCCTTTGGCAGCTCCAGAATCGGAAATTCTTTTTGACATAATCGAAAGTTCAAGCTTCCTTTTATAAGATTGCTCTAACAGTCTGCAAAAAATAATAAGCCGGATCCAATTAAAAGATTAAGGAACAACGAAATCTTCAACATTAACTGAAATAGATAATTAGACAATTTTAGCTCAGGTTATACCGTCCGTTATACATTAGACGCACATGCGTAAATGCATTACACATGCGCAGAAAGTTTCTAGCTTTGAGGTCTGGAATCATTCCGGATTAAAGACTTTTGACTGTACAAAGTAATACTTTCTGGGATCTATCTGGGAAAGAACACCTTTTAATCTTCTTCATCAAAACCCAGACACTCATATCCAGAGCTAAATGAAGAATCACTTAAAACCTCTTCTAAATCAGCATCGGAGTCCTCATACAATACATTATCCTCTGTACCATCCAGTGCATTACTAATGCTACAGTTCTTAAAATGATTTAACCACTGTCTCTGGTTTCACAGCATCCCATGAAGCTTTGACCCATTCATAAACTTGCAGAATGCTAGGCCTCTTCCTTCTTCCTAATAGTGAAACCTCAAAATTTGAAGACTGCATCCAGGTGTTTCACTTCTCCTCCACAAATCCCTTAAATGGTTTCTTAATTCAGACATCTTAAGGTTAAAGCTGACTAGTTAGGCCTCCTAGAATTACAGCTAACTGAGTTTTCAATTCTTTGAGTTTATTTTTAACATCTTTTCTGTGAGAACGAAACAGATCCTATACTAGTATATACTAGTAGAGGAGGTTTCTTCAACAGTCTGCTAGGGTGCCTTGACCAAATTTTATCTATCCATAATTTTATTTATGGATTATTATTTATGGATAGAGGATTCATTCAGCCTTTTCCATGAACATATATAAACACTCCTTTGGGCAATTTTACTTTGGGTCCTTTTAAAAATTTATAGTGGGGGCAATTTTGTCACATCAGCAGAGCAGGATAAACAAGCGTGTAGTGAGTTTTTTCGTGCCCTGAAGTTGTAACAGTAACACTTTTTGTATCTTTGGAATCTACAGTTTTGTTTGAGGGCACATCAAAAGTCAAAGGAACCTTGTCCATGTTTCCTATTTGTGCAAGTTCAAAATTTTCTTATTTTCGTGCATTAATGACGAATTGATAAAATTCAATAATTTTTTTCTCCATATTCGTCTGGCATCTTTTGCCATAACTGAGTATCGATATATAAGATGCAGTATCGATGTATTAGATGCCCTGCATTTTTCATGCCTCTCTCTTTTTTTTTTTAAGTGCGTCTTATGTACTGCCAAATTCGGTATACATATGTATGTAAAGCAAAATAAATTAAAATGAGTATTACATTTATAATCCATCCCATATTCAGTTTGGAATAAACCATCTGGGAAGGGGGGAGCAAAAGTATGGTGGCAAACTGCATAAAAGGGGATGAAACATGCCAAAACCAAAAATGAAAAAAGAAATTTACATCTTTTACTGCATTATCATCCAAGGTTTGGTGCAACAAAAGAAGTAAATAAATCAGCTTGTTTCTGAACCAACAAAGCCACAAATTAAAATTTAATACTTAAACTCAGAAAAACAATCAAAATAATGCGCATTTGTCAGTCCAACTGCAGGCCAAAGTAAGAGGTGTAAAAAAATTGTAAAATTATAGCATCAAAAACATAAACAAACAAACTTAAAAAGCTAAAAATATAATTTTGAGTAGAGCAAGTTAAAAAAATAAAACATATAAATTCAGTACAAAGTACGAAATCCGGACTCGTCGGGACTTCAGCGATTCCGGATTTGGGATTTTTCCAGGTATTAGATCAGTTTAAATCTAGTAAGATGGCATGAAGAAATAATAAAAATAAAAATATGAATTCACGATTAATGAAAAATGTAGTATTTATTATCTAAAGGGTATCAAAATTTACAAAAAAAAGCTTAATATTTATTTGTTTACCTTATTAAACATTTCTTTCAGTGTAACTTGTTTAAGTTGCTTTGTTTTTTGTGCTAATACTTTATCTTTAATTCTGTAGACAGACATAATCTCTTGTGTAGTTACATTGTTGAAGGCCTGTAACTGCTGTTTTGAGAATTCCGAATAACCTGTCAATCGAAATTTTATCATTTTCAGTAACTTCTCTGTCACTTTCTTCACTATCGGTAGCAGTATTTCTGGATCTAGAACCATACTACAGATTTCCCCATTCGTTAATTTGATTGATGATTGAGAAATATTGTCATCACAGTGAAAAATATATTCTTTTATATCATCTTCGTTTATTACTGCTTCTCCAAATTTCTTTACAAAATTCGTTAATTGGAAAATTTAACTTTTGTTTTGCGATATCCGAAAACCTTTAAAATTAGCGGCTATCATCGTCAAATTTAGCTGCCTTCACTATACATATTTGGCTATGCATCATGAGCTTGGCGACTAATGACAAGTTGTTCCGTTAAATTTTATCTCGCTTCTATCGTGCACCGAGACAATTAAGCATGAATTCTATTAGTTTAGTTATTTATTATTCTTATGTCTATTTCTTGCACATGCTTAAGGCTTATCAGAGTTCTGAATAAATAAATTCATACATATACTTAAAATGTTTTCAGGGCCGGCGCTAGATATCTTACCTCCTGATCTAGTCTCTGTGGGTCCTAAATTCTGCGACCTGGTGTGGCCATACAAGCCCTAGCGCTGGTTCTGGCTGGAAAAACAAATCAATTATTCTTAATTCAAATAGCCCTAAATGTAATCTTTGGGTCCATGAGTATCATCAACAAAATCTATTTTTAGCATATGGAAAGAAATTTTTCCTCAACATTTTTTAGCACATTTAACTTAAATCCATAATCATCGCCAAGCGTTATGTCAACATAAAAGATTACTATACTCCTTTATTATTCAATTACTAATATAAAAAAATTGTTTAGGCATCGCTACATGAGTCATTACTGAAGTTGTGTCATGTTTTGATAAACATGCAGTGAGGAAAGGAAAGTATAATAAATAATGATTCTCCAGGTTGGCGTCAGATTGGCGATGTAGCCGTGTGCAGTGTTTCAGTTTGAGATGTGTGCCAAGCAAATATGCAGCAATGGAGCCAAATTATTGATTGTACGAATTTATGCTAAAATGATTATTTCTTCAATAACAAGGTATTTTATTTAGTGTAGAAGTGAAATTAAAAATCGGGACTCTCCGTCTGTTTTATTTTGTACTGAGTGGGGAATCAAATGTGCATGTGTAAAGCCTATGAGAAAAACTTTGTTGGTGGTTTTGAGGTCCGGATTTTAGATCATTCCTGATAATGGACGTCCGGATTTCGGACTTTGTACTGTACAAGAAATCCAATACAAGAAAAAAATAAAAATATATGAAAATTTTGAAGCCATACAGGTTGGGTTAATTGTTTCTTTTTTAAATTATGAATCAAAATCATAAACAAGCAAAAAAGCTTAAAAATCTAATAATAATTGTTATTTTTAATTTAAGTGGTTTAAGTCCAAGAAACATAAACATGTAAAACAAAAGCAATCCACCGTATAAAAAAATTATAAATGAAAATTTGATCTAAAAAATATAAAAGAAAAAAGAAAAGAAAGAAAGAAAGAAAGTCTGAAAGGTTTCAGATTTTAAAATTACGTCCAAAGAGGCTTTTTTTTTAACATTTTGTGTTACCTTTATTTATTAAATATCATGTTCTTTGCACTTAAACCGTAAAATTCAGTTCAAGAGCAATAACACAGCATAATTTTAAATTGAGCATATCTTTAGAATTTCCCATACACAGTCTCGCATGCTGGAGATAAAAATCTTTTTTCTGTACAACATTGCAATTGCTCACTTTGAAATCCTAGAGTTTGTTAATCAAAAATTTTTTTAAAGCTTTAAAAAATATGAAATCGATAATAAGGCAAATTTCAAATTCGGGCTTGCAGATGCCCATATTCACAGTAGGACTACGTAATTCAAAATTTGATGGCTCTAGGTACTGTTGTTTTATCACAATGCAAAAAACATACATACATTTATGCAGATTCTTCATTATTTAATTTCTTCAAATATAATACAGGTCGCTAATATTTGGTGGCAACAGTTTGAAAAGTGAAACGGACATTCAGAGTTATTCGACGCAAAATCGCAAAACAAAAACAATAGTCCTTCGGGGGACAAAGCCCCTTTGGACTAAAAAATGAGGAGTTAATTTTTAAAGGTAACAAAAATTTTGAAATGAAAAAATAATTCGGCGTGTTTAGTTGCTAAGCCTAAAATGTGCTAAATAACAACAGCAAGAGATTTGATGCTAAATATAGCATGAGAATTCAAGTTTTATTCATAAAGCTAAATATTAAGTATACTATCTGCATTAATAAAATGCAGTACAACTCATTAAAATTAAAATTTAAAAGTGTTTGAATGCATTAATTTAAGAATTGGGTTAACTTTGAAATTACTTTTTGAAGCAAATGAATATTATTTCAAATAATTGTAGTTTTTGTTCAAATCCATTTAGAAAGTGTTGCATTAAAACCATACTATTGAAGCAAGCCAAGGGTTTAACAATAAAAATGGACTTTAAAGAGGGTTCCGCATATCTAAAAAATTAATAAACAGTGGTCTAAAAGGTTATGGTGCTCCAAACATATGGTCAGTTAACTCGATATTATTTAATGTTAGGATAAAATTATAAAAACGTCTAAAAAATCATCCTGTGGCAGCTTATGAATGTTATGACAAAATATAAACCAGAACAAATTTTTAAAGCCAAGTAAAGGTCATATAATGGTTAATAACCTTTACCATTATATGATATATGGTCATATAATGGTTAATAACCTTTACCATTATATGATATATGGTCATATAATGGCTAATGACCTGATTTATACTGGTTTATGATATGACAAATAAATGAATAAAATCTGCAAGTTAAATTTAAACATAAAACCAAGTAAAATCTAAATACATTTAACATATTAAAATACATTAACCTGCTTTAAGATCACTTCAGATTAAGTAATACAGCCAAAAGTCTTTAATCCGGATTCGTCGGGACTTCAGCGATTCCGGATTATCGGTTTTGCCGGATTATAGAACATCAGTTTAAATCTGGTAAGATGGCATGCAGAAATTATAAAATTTAAAATATAAAACCGTAATTTATGAAGTAAAGAGGAATTATGATCTAAAGGGTATCAAAATTTACAAAAAAAAGCTTAATATTTATTTGTTTACTTTATTAAACATTTCTTTCAACGCGCTCATGCCTAAAGCATACATTACGCATAGTCGAAATTAGAAAATTGCAACCAGAAAACTATTTGATATGTATTTGTGATATTTATAATGACGAGGAATTTGATTTAAATCATATCAAAGACGGAGTACATCATGATGAAATACTACATTTAGTAAGGAATTATAAGCCGAATAAAATGAAAACGTCTGCCCTGAAGATGAGGATAGTGCTGACAGATCAATTTCCAGTTCATTGCATGCCGCAGCGTTCCCTTACCTGCAGAGCAGCGTGAGATTGAGAAACAGATTTTGGAATGATTAGAGAATCAAAGGATATGCCTTTATCCATTTTGTGCAGCAATTCTACTTTTTGTTTGATGGACATCGAAACATGCTTTTGCTTTGTAGATCCTTTGGCAGCTCCAGAATCGGAAATTCTCTTTTGACATAATCGAAAGTTCAAGCTTACTTTTATAAAATTGCTCTAACAGTCTGCAAAAAATAATAAGCCGGTTCCAATTAGAAGATTAAGGAACAACTCCATCTGCAACATTAACTGAAATAGATAATTAGATAATTTGAGCTTAGCTTATACCGTCCGTTATACATTAAACGTGCATGCGTAAAGGTATTATGCGCATGCATAAATGCATTATGTGTTTACACATGCGCAGAAAGTTTGTAGCTTTGGTGTCCGGATTATAGATGATTCCAGATTATGGACGTCCAGATTAAAGACTTTTGACTGTACTGACCAGTTTCTCTTAAATACTGAAATTAATTTAAACTGACCTCTTTTCTAAGTAATCAAGAGATAAGTCATAGCTTAAGAGTACTGTATTAAAATGGGATGTACAAATGTAGGAGGATTGTAATATGAACACAGTTTTGCATTCCTGTCTTTTAGTAAGCATTTTAAGAAATTTTTGTCTTTCCTTTTTCTATTAGCTTCTAATTATTGCACTATAGGTTTTAAGCATCTCATTTTGTTGGCAAGCTGCACCATTCTGTGTCACTGCCATTTCTTCGGGAAACAACTTGACAGTTCAACAACACATCTCGCTGTGATGTTTGCAGCTCATTTCCTTTTATCCTGATCAAAGCTGGATTTAGACTTGAAAAGGCCCTAAGCTATTTGAGATATGGGGCCCTTTATAAGTCTGTTATACTTTGTTTTAATACCATATTCATACTCTATATCAATTTTTGGGAGAGGCCCCTCAAGAAAGTGGGGGCCCTGACCTATATCTTGTGTAGCTTATAAGTAAATCTTGCACTAGTCCTGATATATCTGAGAACCCAGCAGTACGGAATCTGGTACTCATGACTCCTTAAATTTAGATTTGGACCTAGGATGTCAACTATTACTGGATTCAGAACATTCAGAAAGAAAGTACAATACAAAGTCTTTAATCCAGACTCGTCAGGACTTCAGCGATTCCGAATTAGGGGTTTTTCCGAATTATAGATCATCAATTTAAATCTGGTAAGATGGCATGCAGAAATTATAAAATTAAAAATATGAAACCGTAATTTATGAAGTAAAGAGCAATTATGATCTAAAGGGTATCAAAATTTACAAAAAAAAAGCTTAATATTTATTTGTTTACTTTATTAAACATTTCTTTCAACATCCGCATGCATAAAACATGCATTGCGCATAGTCAAAATTAGAAAATTGCAACCAGGAAACTATTATATGTATTCGTGATATTTATAATGATGAGGAATTTGATTTAAATCATATCGAAGACGGAGTACATCGAGATGAAATACTACATTTAGTAAGGAATTATAAACCGAATAAAATAGAAACATCTGCCCTGAAGATAAGGATAGTGCTGACAGATCAACTTCCAGTTCATTGCACGCAGCAACGTTCCACCGCTCCCGCGCAAAGCAGCGTGAAATTGATAAACAGATTTCGGAATGGTTAGAGAAACAAAGGATATGCCTTTATCCATTTTTTGAAGCAATTCCACTTTTTGTTTGATGGACATTGAAACATGCTTTCGCTTTGTAGATCTTTTGGCCACTCCAGAATTGGAAACTCTTTTTGACATAATTGAAAGTTCAAGCTTACTTTTTATAAAATTGCGCTAACAGTCTGCAAAAAATAATAAGCCGGATCCAATTCGAAGATTAAGGAACAATGCAATTTGCAACATTAACTGAAATAGATAATTAGATAATTTTAGCATAGCTTATACCGTCCGTTATGCATTAGACGCGCGTAAACGTATTATGCGCAGAAAGTTTATAGCTTTGAGGTCCGGATTATGGACGTCCAGGTTAAAGACTTTGTACTGTATATAGTTTTAGTATGAGTCAGTGTATATTCTAAACTTTCTCTGGCATTGCTTAAAAGTGTAAGAAAGAGCACAATACACAGCAAGTACAGAGCAAATATCATGTAATCTTCTACCCTTTGTGTGGTCACCTATGACAATGACAAATGATGTTCCAGCATGATTAGTTGTTTGAACCTATGTGTATGTAAGGGAAGGTAACTGCTATGTTTATCTTTATATTCAAAAAAAAGAAAAAAAAACTGCTTGTGCATGATGTCATTAGTATTATTTTGTTAAGATGGTGGAAAGCATTGAAAAGCCAGATTTATGGAAGGATGACATTTCAGAATGCTATACTGCTTGGATATTCGCATCAGGCATCCTATGTTCTTTGCTCCAAAAATGAACCCTTTTGGAAAAAGGAAGGCACACAAGATGGTTATGTTTCAAATAAGAGATCACATGTCATAAACAAATTTACTTTATCTGGATGGTCAAATATTAATGTTCAAAAATCTGATGTCAAATGTTACACCTAGACTAAAGTAAATTTGCATTTCATAATTGGTCAAGGGAAAATATTTTCCTTTTTATTTTTCTTCATGTTACATATCTTTCAATTGTTTCCCTAAGAATATGCTTTTATTTTTTAACAATTACTTCAGATCTAATTTAAAAAAATCATCATCAAAGCATTGGGTCCTGGAATACTTGATTTTTTTTAAGCACAATAAATATTTTTCAGGGACAGTTTTTTTTTTTTTTTTTTCTTTGCATAGGGGTCCGAGAGTTTTAGTTATGTTACTGTTTGTATAATAGAAACTTCTTCTCATTTATTATTTTCTCACCAAACAAAAATTGTTGTCTGGTCATGTGCACTTACTCACCTGATTTTAGCACCTGTGATTTTCGTCTATTTTACTGACTTGCTGATGATAAAATTCATTAATTTTCAAATGCAGAGAAACTGAAAAAATGTAATGCAAATCACACTGAAAAGAAATTCCAATCATTTGGTTCTGGAAATGCTTTGAAAAACTCTGCATCTGCTGCTCTATTGATCTATTTTTGAAGGAGATTGTGCTTCTGCTTTGCTTTGGACTCAAAAGCCCAATCCAGAAACTTCAATAGCCTCTAACATATGGTACTGGTTTAATATATTTTGCCCTCTGTGTTTTGTATCAAGTTTCTGGATATCTGAGTTGTTTATTTTCAGTAACCTCTAAATTATGTTCGTGTTATATATTTGTAATATTGGTTTAAAATTTGGAGAGGGGATATTATTTAGGATTATTACAGAAAAAAGTTAGGAATATGTGTTAGATTTTACCAATCATTAAGGGTTTGGCTCTTGAAACCTGAAGTTTCTCAGAATGCCAGGAATAAGTAGCATTTTCTTGATTACAATTCCAAATGGACCCTCACTCTTTGTTTCTTGACTTTTGTTTCAGTATAGACCCAATGGGTAGACTACAAAGCTGTTTTTATGGTTTTCCCCATGCATGGATACGGAGCAGTTTCCCGTAGGAAGTTCTTCACCTTCCTTCCCTTAGGCAGATAGCTCTCAAGTGCTTTGCCATAATTAAATAAATTAAACCAACATTCAACTCAAATTCATTTTTAGCAAGGAGGTGGCAGAATTTATTGTGTGTAGTGAACTGGAAAGCCATATTTATGTGGGGAATTTCATAGCACTGAGGATTAATAGAGGTTACTTATCATAGATGTAATTTTTTATTGGATTTAAAATTTATTTTGTTTTTATGTTATGTTTTAAAAGTTTATTTTATATTTTTATACTACGTGTACCAGTCTGCATGTACTGTACTGCTTTTATGCTAATCAGTTTGTTTAATTTTTCATATCCTGTTAACACCAATCTTTTTTTTTTCCTCTTTCTTCATTTTTGTACAGGAAGAAGTAATGGGTTTTATGTATGACGTTTTCAATTTTAACAAAGTTCGCTATACAAAGGTTGAAGAGCTTGCGTCTGATATTATGCAGCTAGCCAATTTAAGATTTGACAGAACAATAGAGAGGCTCTATATGTAAATGAATGAAAGATTTTATTGTTAAGATTGATGTGATAATGTTTATTTTATTATTTTTTTCTATTTGTAAATGAAAAAACAAATGGAACATAACTGCTTTTCATCACTTTTATTGATTCATATTCAGTTTATTATGAATTGAAGGAAATTGAGCTAAGCATTGAAAGTGAGTTTATTAATGGTTTCCTATAGTGAATAATTGTATGATGTATGTAATAATTTTTGTAAATTTTAAAACTGTGTGTTGTAAAGTTAATTAAATTTAGATTCAGTTTGATATAGAAGTAGTGTGATAGTTTAGATCTGAAAACAGTTTTTAAAAAGTTTACTGTTATGTTACATACAGCAATACAATAGTAATAATAAATAATAAAATTTTTTCACTTGAGTTTTGGCATGAGAAGTGTCTATTATGTAATCTTTAGCTTTTGAATCATGTTTATTATGTTATGTTAATGCTACCAGAACATTTTATCATCCATTTGGCTTAGTGAATGTTGTCATTCTATGAGGAATAAAACTTTTAATTTACTGTAAACATGACAAATTACCATTTCTAGAAATTATAGCCATGCATTAAAATTTGACAGCACTTAATCAAATGACTGATTTAAAAGCAATATGCATTTCTTAATACTTTATATCTTCATTTATTTTTTTAAATGTCTTTGTTTGATATAATTTATGTTTCCATTCCAAGTGATTTATAGTATATTAAATGACCATTTTTGTAAGTATATACACCATTATGCATAGCTATTATAAATAGTAAAAAATGTTCCTAATGCCTTTTATTGCATACCTTAGTACAGAATGATTGTTTGCATGTCATATCACAATGAGTTTCTATATTGTTGTGAAAGAAGACATTGCTGACATCTTAAATAATATAAACACTAAGCTTTCCTTTTTTTAAAAAAAGGTTTTTCATGTGGAATAGTTAAATATTCCATAAAGTATTTTGTTTCATATATTGCTGGTTTAAGCTCTTTTTTTTTAATTCAGAATATTTTTGTTATTAAAATTAACTGATTTGTATTCTTTGTATGTTACATTAGAAATTATTTGTCAAACTCTCATTTCTACTGGGAAATGCTGAAATTTAAGTCAGTGAAAAATTTCAAATAATTTATCTGTTATGTAGTTATGAATCTTTCTTAACTAATAATTATGAAGTTAAATTATTTCCATGTTCCCATTAATCCTTAAAATTTCTGAACAAAGTGCTAAAAGCAAAATAAAATTTCTAGATTGACATGCTAAAAGTATGTTCAAACATAGGTAAAATAATCAACCTATAAGATTTTATTTGATTTTTAACTTATTTTAACTGTGTTGCCTTTTAATTCTTCAATAACAGATGCTAATTCTTCTTATTGAACGTCATTGTTTTCTTCTTGCTGATAGCATGAAGTAGTTCTGTAAATCAGCAGCCGTTAAGCACTTTTGGCTGTACACCCTCGTAGAAAACAAGCAGGCATGTGGGGTGCAGTACACTGAACAATTTACTTGGATAAGTTCAATTCCTCCAGAGATTTTAATTGTGTGCTTGTATTTTAAGTAATATTTCATTTCATACTTGTGTGTCAAATATCCATGAAAGAAATAGAAATGTATATATATATATATATATTGTTATGCTTAAATTTTAAAATAAATACAGGATTCTGAAGAAAAAAATTTTATGAACTTTGGCAATTTATCTACAGTATCTGTGTATACTTCTTAATTTTGTCAAGTGTCATTAGACTTTCTTTTAAATGTTTCATATTTCATATCAATTATTTGAAGAATAAGAGAACTGGTTTGAATACTTTTTATTGCTTTTAACATTCTGTGTTGGATACTGTGATGTAGCCATCTGCAGTTTTGATTCATAGTTCAACTTTTCTAAACATAATTCTCTGAAATTTTCAAATTATGCTGTGGCTTCCAAATTTAAAACAAACAACTAGTGTGACCATGTGTGGTAACTAGTGTACCATGTGTGTATGTTACTGTAGATAAATAGAAAAAAAGTATTTTTCCACACATGTTTACCATCCAGCTATCTTAAATTTCCATCCAGCTAACTTAAATTCGATTAATTTTTTTTTTTTTGGAACTGGATAAATATAGATAAAGGATGGCATGTTAACATTATGACTGGGGATAGTTCTAAGTCTCGGAGATTTATCATAATCTTCCTTATACAAAGGTGACTTAAGCGGTCTAAAATTATATGTTAATTAATTCTGAAAAACTTAAATCTTGAAAATTATAAGTTATAACAATAAGCGGACATAATTTTTTGAAGGGAAAAAGCTGAGAAAATTAGTTTAATATTTTACACTAATTGTAATAAAAATTATATGGGGCTATTGTATGAAGCAGAAGAGAGATTATCCTGTAATATTTCGGTCTGCTCGCTATACAATGCTTGAAAAAAAAAACTATAAAGTGCAATTCTCAGAAACTTCAAGAGATGTCTTGCAAGAAGGAAGGTGGTCATGTAGTAGTGTAAATATATGTATGTAATAATTTATGATGTGACACAAGATGCAAATACTTAAGTCATAGCTGATGGTTGTAGTGGTGGTTTTTTTAGATGCATAACTGTGTAGTTACTTCTGATATATCCTTCATGGCAATTTGACATAATTTATTTCTGGACAAAATAACACTTTAGAAGCATATTCCAATTCACAAATTATGAAGGCAGTCTGCACCCATTCTTCATCACATTCTATAAGTTTTCTACATTTTGTAACAAATCCAGTGGATGAAGAGAGACGTGAGCTGCGATGTGTTACATGGGTTCAAGCAAACAGGAGGAAAATGTCTGATGTATTCAAAAGAAAGTTTAAGAGAGAAATTAGAAGGTTATTGTTTGCATCGAATCATTGTGATTAGCTGTCACAATGTGTCTGCATTAGCAGGATTATATAAAATATTATGATGTGGATTAATTTAGAAATGATTCAGTTCAAAGAGATATGTTAAGAGCAGTTATTGTATAGAGTTTGATTTCCTTTAGTAGCATAAACTGGAATCAAATTCCTAGCAGACTTGGAATAACTTATCGCTTCATTTGAAAAAAAAAAAAAAATCTACAGAATCTTGAAATCGTTTAAAACAGCCTTTTTATAAAACCGGAATTTAAATGCACGACTTGTGCTTAACAAAACAGCCACCACTTATATCAATGAATTTTAAAGTAACAAACAAATTCAAATTTAAAACTAGGTCGATTAGTCAAGGACTACACATTTGATTTAACCCAAAGTGGGCTCAGAACTTTTCAACTTTTGTAGCATTTAAATGTCAGCAGCAATAATGCAAAGCAGAGAAATTATACTCTTATTAGAACTATCAAAACCTAGTGGTAATGTCTCCTTGAGAGGCAAAAACATGCTGTGTTTTACAATCCAAACTCAACTTAAATGCTCTGTAACCAAATTTGCATTCTGGTGAGAAAACAGAAAGGAGAAATGATAGTAAAAGTCTGAATCATTATAATTAGTTATGATTTTTAAATAAAATAATAATTAACCTTATAGCAATTTTGAAGACCAAAGGGGAATTAAAATTATAAGCTCGATTCATGTGCTTTTTTCTTTTTTTCCAAATCTTACATATATGTATGAAAAAAAATTTTTTTAATTTAATTTTATTTTTATTATTATTTTTCTACATATGAAAATTATGTGGTATAAAATCTTTAATCCTAACTACCACTAGTGTTCAAGAACATTATTCAGCGGATGTTGAGCACTTATTAATAATTCATGAATAATCTTTGTAATATATTTGAACATAAAATGGAAGCACAAATTCTAGAAAAGGCTTATTTATATTTTAAAATTTGTACTGTAAAATCTTTTGTGTAATTTAGAAATTATCTGCTTATTATGCATTTTCTGGAGTTGCAAACTGCCTTTGCTCTATACTTATTAGACAGCTTTTAGATAAATCAGATTGAGCAGTATGCTTAAACACTTTTTTAATTATTTCTATCATTTATAAATATTTTTTTAATAATTTTGGTGTTTTTTATTTTTTTTTAATCGTTGGTAGAAGCGCTTGTAATATATCTATGGTCTTTCCATATTCTGAATTCTTGCTATGCTTCAAAGAAATAAATTTCTTTTTATATTTCAGTGCATAAAATTTAGGCAGCGAATTCTGTGCTTCCAGTATGTCATACAAGTTCATATGCATAAAAGTGCCAAAAATGCTTCATACCACTATCTACAGACAGCAAATGACACTTTTTCTAGTGCCATTTTCTTTGATCAGTTCTTATAATGATGTTCAATGAAAAAATTATAACTTTGTCATTTAGTCAAGAATTTGGTCTATTTGAAACTATAATATCAGTGTCATGATGAGAAGAAAGTGTGGAGGATTTTTGTTGCCCATTATCTTTTTCAGCTCATAAAAATGCCCTTTCTAACGTAATCTCTTGAATAAGTAGTATGATATTGCTGAATTCAAAGTAATAATGATGGCAGTAAGAGTGCTGTTGATTCTCGGTTATACTATACCTGTTTTTATTTCTAATTATTTTGGTGCATGGAGATAGTTATTTGACTCATATTTTGCAAAACAGCTTTACAAATGCAAGAAAGTTTATAAATATTAATTATAAATGCTAAAATATTTATTTGCCTGATCATTCTTTAGATATGTTGCTCACTTTTAAGTATATTCTCTGCCTAAATAATCATTTCACAATTTATCTGCTGAAATAAGCATTAAATATCATCATTGTTAATATTAGCTGCAAATGATGCATATTTAAGCATATCTTCAATATTCAATTGCATTCTACAATTTCTCTGCTGTAATTTTTCTCTGCTTTGTTTTCTGTACTGTTTTTGCATCTACTGATGTAAGCAGATAATTTCTGCTACAGTTTTTAATGTGTGTATCAGTGGCCTCAAACTCAAACTGCATGTGGCCTGAATACATCATCTAAAAATAGCTGACAGGCCAGATTTTTTTTCAGTTATTTTTTTTAAACAAAAACTTTTTTCCGGTGAAATAAAATTGTTTTAAGTAATATTAAATTTTGTTTACTGAATATTTATCAAAATATACATAAACAATAATAATAATATTGCAAAGGGGGGAAAATCAAATTTATATTTATTTTCTATCTGAAATTTAAAGTTTGGTACCTGCAAGACATTTTTGTTGTTTACACTTTGTAATTCAAATGTATTGAAAATATAAAATTTAATACAACTAAATATTAAATGTTCAGAATGATGTTTATTACAAATAATTCTGAAATATTTCATTAATTTAAACTAAAAATAAACAAATTATGAAAACCTTCATAGTTTCAAAGAAAATTTTCTTAGTAGTACAGAATTTGAGAGTAAATAATAGCAACCTAGTCTCTTTCTCTTATTTATTAAATTTTTCTTCAATGCGTAAGCAAAAATATGTATATTTATATTTAAATAATTGTAAACTTCTTTATTTCTTGCTACAACTTGACATTTAATGGCATTTCTGTTCTGATAAAGTTTCTAACCTTGTGGAACAATTACTAGAAATTTATCATGGATTGTAGATGTTTTTTAGTCAATCAGGTCTTCTCTTGTTAATTTTCAACTGTAAAAAAAAGCTGCTATATATAAATGTACTCTTAAATAAAGTGGTTATTCTTAGTGTAAAATTCTGTAATTGAGTGCATTTATTTTTTGTAAATTGCAAAAAAATTATTAAAATCGGTATCTGGTAAAGTAAAAGATATAAACTTGAATTTCAAATAACTAAAATCTTGGAATCTTTGCAACACCATATTTCAACAAATATATAATTGAATGTATTCATGGTTGCATAATATTGTTTTAGGGGCTGGCAGATTAAGAGCAAAAGTATATGAAACCAGTGTCTAAGTATATTGTAAAATAGAATGTAAAAGTGCACTGACTAAAGTCTCAATGTCATCTTGCTCAATGAGAAGATGTATTGTCATTATAGAGCATGAGTCATCTGACATTGACTTCTTAAAGAATTTCTGAAAGACACTTACCAGTAAGCTGTTACTGTCATCTATCCTTCCAGCTTGACCGCTTTGGCCAGTCCTGTACTTCTGAAGAAAATGGCATACATTATTTTTTAACACATTTTCTTTTCACCATTAGGTGCATGGGATTGTCTTTGAAGACCCATACTTTACTTCCTTGACATGTTGAAATGTAAAAAAAAAAAATGGTATGTACATTTTATCACCACTTACAATTTTAGAAATAATGTGGTGGCCACCATCTTTAAATAATTTAAGTGTTTCTTTATTGATTCTCACACGCTCCTGTTTTTGGCGCTTAGTTTAAGCTATCGGAAACCAAACGATAAACTAGTTTTTCATATGCAATTCTTCATGAATAATTGTCTGCATGGCTGTGGATCCAATGTTAAATTCCATCTGTATCATTTGGTAAGTGCAGTGATTATCATTGATTACCATTTTCTGTGTGGCAGATACATTATCAGGGATCACTGCTGATAAAAGTGTTCATATATGTTCTTCATGCTGGAGAGAATTGCATCCTCTATGAATTCTGTAAACCATCTGAATACAGTAGCACAAAATCGATCTTCATTTCCAAATGTGATTTGCAGACATTGAATGCATTCTTCTTGATTTAATCTCACTTTAAAATCATAGTGCAACAATGTTCTTGCATCAACTTCATTTTTCCTTCTGCCTAAAATATATTCTATGCTAAACTACTTGCAGCTAGCCAATAAATAATCATCTGCTGGAACAAAATAATTCATAACTTCAGATGTAACTGTTATTTTTTTTTTTTTTTTTTTTTTTTTTATTTCTGTCATTTATTGTCTGCCCGTATCTCAAAAATTCCGTAGTGACCTATGTATTTGCCGTAAATCTTAATACTCAGTAATGCATTTTTCATGTGTGTTTTGTAGGTTTATAACTATTATCTGCTAATTCTGTTTTGTAACATTTGCTTCAATGCACAATAATTTGTTATGTAGTTATATCTAAAAGTAGCAGGGATGACTCTTGGCATTTTGCCGCCCAGTGCAATCCTGCAGTTTCTAAATTATGCCACCTGGTGCCTCCTTTATTTCAAAAATTTTACTGCCTCTAAATTCTGCCACTCAATGCAACTATACCAGTTTTGTAAACCAGTAATATAATTATTCTTTGGACCAAAATGCATCATTTGATAGTTTTCAATAAAATAAAGGTATAAAGTTACTAAATTTTTTTTCAGAGCAGGAAACAAGAAAAATCAATGATGTTTTTGCCTTGTTTCGAACTTGAGACCTCCTAACTGCTAGCTGGACATTCTTTCAATTATATCTCAAAGATACATAGTGATCAACGAGTGTCTAATAACACTGCATTTTGGATATTAACAAGATTTTTTTCATTTATATTCATGTTTAAGCATTTTTAAATTTAAAAAAAAAAAAAAAAAAGTTCTTAAAAATTGCAAAAGTTAATCCTCTGTTCAGTTCCTTTGTTATTCACTATAGTTATATTCAGGGGCATTTTGTATGGATTATAAAAATCAAAACACATAAAAGTTCAACCATGCAGCAAAATTGATGGAGATATTTGATTTCAAAATTTGAGATCTTTGACATTATTTTCATCATGTCATGATGTTCTTGATTAATGAATAAATTAAAATGGGTCAAGTTTAATTTTTTTCTCTCCCTTTTCAGTGCCGTTCTGTGATATTCTTTTCCAGTTAACTGTGTGGGATTCAGCTCTATCTAGAAGCTTATATCTATAAACTCTAATAGATTGGAAGTGAGTTATTGCTTAGTCTGAAACAAATCACAAAGTCTAAAGAAGGTTAAAATAACCTTTTTATTTAAGTCTTAAATAAACAGAAAGCACGGCTTAAGCAACAAGTGAATTTCCACTACTTGAGGGATTTTAAATTAACTGAAATTTAAATTTCAAATCTAGGTAACATAATCTGAAATTATATGTAACTATTAAACTTCTCAAGCTGGCTGAACATATTTAACAGCATGCATTCTAAATAGCAGCTAACAAGTTGCTAAAGCCTTGGCATGGCTGGCATTACTATTTAACTGCAAGATGAGGCTGCCAGAAGTTTCACCTAAACATTCAGATCATCAGCTTAAATACATAAGTATCTAATTTGCATTCTAGTAAGGACTGTGGACAGAGAAAGTTATAGTAAAGATTTAAATCATAATAATTGGTTAATTAACATAAAATGCCCTATAACTAATATATGGTATTCATTAATTTATAATTTTGTTACAATTGGTATGCTAAAAGACTTTCGACAAATAATTGGCTGTGCTGCAATAAAGGCCTTTCGGTATTTTCTAGAATATAAAGTTTATAAGATTCTGTAAGTACGATTTCTTTCTATTTTGAAAAGAAATTACATTGATCAATATTTTTCATGACAACCTGCTTAAAAAATGCACATCATTCAATGTATTAACATAAAAAAAACTTTCTCCTAAACTAGAATTTTATTTTTAGTTACATAGGAATAAAAACATTTCAGTTTGTGTATGGCTCTTGAATATGATCTGAAGCTTAAAGTATCTTATTCAATTTGTGTCTTGTGAGAGTCTTGCTTTTTATATTTTATTTTTTATAATGAAAATAAAATTTCCTAAATATAATTATAGGGACTGGGAGGGTGTTTTAAGGTAGATTTTGTAATTTTTACAAACTTTATTTTTTTACATTTAAAAATACCAAAACGTGAATTTGTTTGTTTGTTTTTTGTTGTTTGAAAGTATGTCTATGATTAAAATTTCCAAAAACCGCTTTAGAACTTTTGTGGAAATTGTTATATGTAAGATAAAAAAAATATGTGAATCAAAATTATAATTTAAACTAACGGTAAAAACTTTAAATTCTCCCTCGCTGTTTTAAAAATCACAATAATTTCTCTGGATTGCATCATTTCTAGATCATTCTATGGCCTGCGTAGCTCTAATGATACAATATTTGGGAACTGAAACGACCATTGTAAACCAAAACTTTTTCTCTTCGTGTGCTTGTATAACTACGCACTTCAGCTTTGCTCTCTACTCTGCTAGAATGTAACTTTGCTGTCTTGCTTGCTATTGCAATAATATCAAAAATGTAAATGTTCTGTAAAAAGGTACGACTAGAGTGCCGTGATTGTGGCCACAAACGTCAGTTGTAAAATAAAAATGGAATTAAAACTGCCAAGTTCTTTAGATATTACCAAGTCAATATATATTAGCATACTGCACAATCAGATGTCTTCAATATGGATCTAAGTACGCATCGACAGTGTTTCGTCTTTTCCTTTCCTTGCTTTTATTATGTCATATATATATATAAAATATCTTATAAAGGCCCTTTAATGACTGGTATCCCCCTTTTCTTTATTATATATATATATATTTACTGTTCTTCCCTATTCTTTCTTTTTTTTATTAAATTTCCCCCTTTTTTTTCCTCAATTAAACATAATGAAAAAAGGGGGGTTATATTTCTGTTTTGGGAAGTAATTAAATACATAAGTTTGTGTTATTTGTTACCATTACATTCAAATTGGTGCCAAATTTTTGTTTTAGTGTTTCACTGGCAGCCAAAGCTATAAAAACATGTGCACTACTCTAACTACTATTATTTATTTTTCAAGTGGTGTTATAATACTATACAAAGTATCATGAAACGTGTAAAGTGCAGTTTTAACCCTTTCTGGCATGCTACCTTTTAAAGTCAGAGTTTTGATTTAAAAAAAAAAAAGGTAGGCAGTCTAATTAGGCCTAGAGGAGTACACAAGTAAAATTTTGTGAAGATAGCACTTATCGTTTTAATTCTGTGGGTGTGCCCAAAGTGGCACACTGATTGAATAGAGCTTTCATACCCTAAAAAAAAATCTGGAAGATTTCTTTGAAAAATGAGGGTCTTAAAAAACTAAACATGGCTAAAATATATGGACTGGTTTGTGTTGAGCTGCCATCTACTATAAATAAAGAAGGTTCAGAGTAACCTATAAATCCTTTTTCATTCTATTTTTCTGCGCATACAGAAGGAAATTTTTAGGTGTGTCCAGACCACACACACACTGTGCCGAAAAGGGTTAAAAGCTTTACTACTGTAAATATAGTCATAAAATTATTTTTCTGTAAGTGGAAAACCTGTAGAGATATAATTTTATTATCTGTTGATTTTTATGATTTTTGTATATTTTCTCTGGCAGGATAGCTGTAAACATAATTTAATGAATTATGTGTATTGCTAATTTTTGCTTAATATGCACTTGTAATCCTGGTGAATGTTGTGTAACGCTAAATTTGCATAAATGTGATTCCAGTAAATTAAGGATTATACAGAATTACCCAATAAAGTTTAAATAAATTCCTCTTCTTTGAAGGCATTCTCTATAAAATTAAGCTTTTTCAATGTAGTATTTATTACTTTCTACTGCAATTAAATTATGTGATATGACCAAAAATAAATGTGAAATAGAAATATGTCTATAAATTTAACTTGATCTGTAACTGTTAGGATGTATGCTGACAAGTCAAAACTGAAAATTTGATCTGCATGTAAAGCTGAATTTATGTAAGATATATAGCCATAAGTTTACCCTTTATTACACAAAACTGCATAATTTAAAGTAAAAATGTAATGAGAAAGAATATAAGCACCTTGGATGGTATTTTAAGATAATAATAATGCAAAGTTCTTGAAAAAATATTTCTGTTTTATGAAACTATGCATTAAAATAAAATATTTAATGTTTTAAAAAAGAGAAGAAAATTTGTTTTTGTCTGATTTTCTTCTTTTCTGATAGTGAGCTTATATTATGGCATATAATAACAGTTGCTTTCATTTATTTAAACTGTTTTACAGGTGGGGGTCTTGCTGCCGAAAATTTTACGTCATTTTTACTGTATGGGTAAAAAGCATTTTATTTTGCAGTTATTGTTCTAAATGACACTGTAATTTTTGACACTGTAATTTGACACTGTAATTTAACAACATTTTGCAACAACAACAAAGCTTCATTTTCTTCTGTACCTTTTTTAGAAATCGTTCAACCTCTTCATAGGTTTTATGATGACTCTTTAGGAGTTCATATTTCTTCTGCAAATTCTGCCACTTTTTGTAACCAATAGTGATGCAAGTTTAATACTGTCTTCTTGTGCATCTGGTATGAACTCAAAACATTTGGATCATAAGTACAGAAATGCTTAGAATTTTAAAACTAACAAAGTGAAAAAATAGAAAATGTTTGTTGAATGCATAAAAGAGTAAGAATACTAATTAAAATGAGCCATACCTATCAGTTTGCTCATGCCTTAGTTTATATTTGTCACTTCTTTCAATATTCTTAGTCAGTGATTAATGCAATTGCTCCTTGTCACCACAATTTGCATTCTATAGCAGAAATATTGAAACTATCCCTGTTAGAAAATAGTCTTTGAAATTCCAGCTTCTTTTTTTATTTATGTTTTATAAGAAATGCAAGAGGGGAATAAGTATGTACTGAAAGTATGTAAACCAAGTTCTGCATATATACATAAAACTTTATGTCATTCATACTTACATATGTTTTGCATATATACATAAAACTTTTTACATACATATGTTCTGTATATATATACATTGTAATCTTTGAGTAGTTTATGTATATAAATAAACTTATTTATGATGCATTTGTAGCATTCAAAATTGTGTTTTTAGAAAGTATTGATTTACTTATTTTACTTCTTAAAATGCAAACATATGTTTCTTTTAAATGTAAAATGCTTGTATTTGTTGAACTGAAGCAATTTTTTTAGTCTTCTTAGCAAACTTTTTAGAGCTTTGACATTGTTTAATGTTGTTTTATAATGTTATATGTCTTTGAATTTATGTATATTGTATTATTATTATTATATGTGTTGTAGAGTTTATATATATGTTAGTGTAATTACTAATTTAAAGACTTTTTTCTAATCATGTTTTCCTATTCATTATTATAAAAAACAGATGTTGTCCATTGTATTTTTACATATCAATTTATGGTATTTAACCTTTTTTATTTTCATTATATTAAATATCTAGCATTTGAGAGATAAGTAAGTTTCATATATTAACCACTTAATGACCGAATTTATATTAAAAATTATTACGAAAATCCCTGATTTATTTTATACCAATTTTTTCTGTACAGATATCACTAGATATAGCTTTGTAAGGCAAATAAAAAAAATTTTCGAGGGAAAAACAAGATAATTATTATGGTTCATGTTTACCCAAGTTAACTCCGGCTTCAATGAAGCAGCCCCCCCCCCACAAAAAAAAAAAAAAAAAAAAAAAAAAAAAAACAGAACAGAACCTGGCCAAAAGTAATGCAGAACTGTAGTCTAGATAATAAGAGCTAAAGTAAAAATCAAGTAAATACATTTTACGATGTATAAATGTCATTGACAGTATGGTACAGTCTGAAATACACTGAAGTGACAAAAGTTATGGGATAGCAATATGCAAATATACAAATGGCAGTAGTATCGCGTAGAAAATGTATAAATGCGAAGTGCTTTGGCAGGGCTTTCATTTGTGTTCAAGTTATTCATGTGAAGAGGCTTTGACGTGATTATGGCCGCACGACGAGAATTAACAGACTTTGAACGCGGAATGGTAGTTGGAGCTAGACGCATGGGTCATTACATTTCGGATATCGTTAGGGAATTCAACATTCCGAGATCCACAGTGTCAAGAGTGTGCCGAGAGTATCTAATTTCAAGCATAACATCCCACCACGGACAGCGCAGTGGCCGACCACCTGCACTTAACGACCGAGACTAGCGACGTCTGCGTAGAGTTGTCAGTGTTCACAGACAAGCAACACTGCGTCAAATAACCGCAGAAATCAATGTGGGACGTGTCCGCCAGGACAGTGCGCCGAAATTTGTCTTCCTTGGGCTATGCCAGCACAAGACCGACTCGAGTGCCTTTACTGACAGCACGACATCGCCTGCAGCGACTCTCGTGGGCTCGTGAGCATATCGGTTGGTCCCTAAACGAATGGAAAACCGTGGCTTGGTCAGATGAATCACGATTTCAGTTGGTAAGAGCTGATGGTAGGGTTCGAGTGCAGCGCAGATCCCACGAAGCCATGGACCCAAGTTGTCAACAAGGCACTGTTCAAGCTGGTGGTCGTTCCATAATGGTCTGGGCTGTTTTTACATGGCATGGACTCGGTCCTCTGGTGCAATTGAACCGATCATTGACTGGAAATGGATACCTTCAGCTACTTGGAGATCACTTACAGCCATTCATGGACTTCACGTACTCAAACAACGATAGGATTTTTATGGATGACAATGCGCCATGTCACCGGGCCACAATTGTTCGTGATTGGTTAGCAGAACATTCTGAACAATTCCAGCGAATGATCTGGCCACCTGGATCGCCCTAAATGAATCCCATCAATTATTTATGGGACATCATCGAGAGGTCAGTTTGTGCCCAAAACCCTGCACCATCAACACTTTCACAATTATGGACGTCTATAGAGGCAGCATGGCTCAATATTCCTGCAGGGGACTTCCAACGACTTGTTGAGTCCATGCCACGTCGAGTTGCTGCACTTCGCGGGCAAAGGGAGGACCGACAAAATATTAGGAGGTATCCCATGACTTTTGTCACTTCAGTGTATGGTGATAGCGGCACATCACAGTCTGGACAATAATACCTCCATTACCGCTCGAGGGTAATCACTTCGAATTGACGCTTCTTCTAAAAATAAAAGAAAATTATCACTTAATGATTGTTTGGAAAGCGGACCTAATTTAAATCCAGACTTGCTAAAGATTATCATAAAGTTCAGGGTACATTCAATCGCATTTTGTGCCGACATTCATCTTGCATTATTAGAGGTAGACTTAGCTAAAGAAGATAGGTATTTTTTAAGATTTCTGTGAATAAATGAAGAAAGGTGAAATCTCGATCACAGTAATCCCATCTTAGAAGTTCTCCAACACAATCAAGTCCCTTTCGGGGTCAAGTGCTCACCTTATTTATTAACAGCTACAGTAAGACTGTATTTAAAAAAGTATGGAGATGCCTACGAAGAGGCATGCAGTATCTTAAAAGAGCTTTACGTAGATGATTAATGTAGCAAGAGCCTTACATTTAAGCAAGGACATGATTTACATTCTTAGCGAGGCCAGTATGAATTTACGTAGGTGGGTTTTTTAAACTCACCTGAGCTGAATAAACTATGGAAACTTAATGAAGTTGACTGTCGTAAGACATCTGAAGACTCTTTGATACCGTTGAAAGTTTTATGCCTTATCTGGGACAATGTCAATGATAATTTGAAAATTTTAGGAATTATGAATCCATTTACTGTTCAAATTAAACTCTTAATGCAAACTATGTGGGAAAAGGGTATTCAATGGGACGAGGATGTTCCCTTTGATGCAGAATTCATATTTCCAGAATGGTTAAAAGAAGTTGAAAAAATAAAGTTTTTCGAAATTCCCAGACAGTACTTCAGTGATATGTGTTGGAAGTTTACAGAAGTTCACATATTTTCTAATGGCTGTCCCAAGTGTTATGGTGCTGTAGCATATTTTAGATTTGAGAAGAAAAATAAATGTAAAACAAGTTTCATAGTGTCGAAATCCCGTTTAGCTCCATTATAAAAGGTAACACTCCCTAGGCATGAACTTTTGGAAACATTAATTTCTACAAGATAGGTTCGTATTTGCAATCGATATTTCCGCAGTTGGATAATGGAAATATATTTTACTCAACTGATTCTCAAATTTGCATTCACTGGATCAAGGGATCAGCCAACGAATGGAAACAATTTGTTAGAAATCGTGTTCTAGAGATCAAGAAGAAAACAAATTTAAACAACTTGTACTTTTGCAGTGGGAAGACCAACCCTGCTGATAAACTTACGAGGGGGGTGAATGCTGAAGCTCTAATTAATGATAGTGATTGGTTTTCTTGGCCACCTTGGCTTTCAGTAGATATTCGACGTCACATAACCGAAATGAATACCGAAGCTGACTTGCAAAACGTTAGTGAAGAACGAAAATCTGTTACTTTGAAAACACTTGTGGAATGTACAGAACCGTTACTAAATCTTGAACTGTGCGGAAATTTAAACAAAGTTCTGGGAATAATGGCTTATGTTCTGCGCTTCGTGAACAACTGTAAATCCGCTCGTGAAAGGCAATGTGGTTTTCTTAACGCCTATGAATTATGGAGGGCTTCAGAATTTATTATAAGAAAAGTTCAACTTAATGAATTTTCAGAAGAAATCAAGGCTTTAAAGACAGGACAACCGATTAAAACTATAAGCATTTCACTTAATCCATTTCTAGATGAAAACGAAATTTTAAGAGGTAGATTAAGAAACGCAGAAATTACCAGAGAAAGTAAACATCCCATTATATTGCCAAATAATAATCACTTTACTAAGTTATTAATACAAAATTATCACGAAAAACATTTACACGGAGGGTTGCATTTAATGTTATCCACAATACTACAGAAAGTGCAAAGAAAAATTTTAAAATGCATAAAATGTTGCAGAGTACGAGCGGCAACATCCACTCAGTTAAGGGAAGAATTACTTGCAAGTAGAGTGATTCCAAGTAGAACCTTTTCAAAGGTTGGCGTTGATTATGCCGGCCCATTTGCTATGAAAATGAAAAGGGGAAGAGGTATAAGACCAATTAAATGTTATGTCTGTATTTCCGTTTGTTTAGCTACAAAGGCTATCCATTTAGAGATTGTTAGCGACTTATCAAGTGAAGCATTCCTAACCTACTCTAAAACGATTTGCTTCGAGAAGAGCAAAACCTCAAAAAATTAGGAGTGATTGTGAAACTAATTTTTTAGGTTTAAATAAAATCCTCAAGGAAGCAGTTTCATCTGTCCAGTCAAACTCGGAATTTCAAAGGTGGTTAGCAAATGAAAACATAAAATGGATATTCAACACGCCAGCTGCTCCACATCATGGTGGTATATAGGAGGCAGCTGTTAGATCAATGAAGCTGCATCTAAAGAAATGTGTTGGAACACAAATTTTAACTTATGAAGAGTTTCTAACTCTAATTGCACAAATTGAAAGATGTTTAAATTCGAAACCAATAACACCGGTCTCCAATGATCCCAATGATTTAACAGCTCTGAATCCTGGACACTTTATTATAGGGACTCCTTTAACAGGTGTTCCGAAACAAGATTTAACCGAAATGCGAGTGTCTCCATTGCAGAGATGGCAACTAACACAGCAGATGTTCCAAGGGTTTTGGAAACGGTGGTAGAGTACCTGTGCCAACTACAGCAGCGCAGCAAATGGAGACATCCTAGCAGAAATATTCGTCTAAATGACTTAGTTCTCATTGAAGTAGATAATATGCCTTCACTACGTTGGAAACTCGGGCGAGTAATAGAAGTGTTTCCTGGAAGAGACAATAATGTCCGAGTGGTAAGACTAACTGTGCACTGCGACATTAAACGTCCTATTACCAAACTGTGTCTTTTACCAGTTGAAGAACATTAACTTTTAAGTGTTTCGTTCATATTGAATATGTTTTGTTATTTTTTTTTTCTTATTGTACTAATAAATTTATTGGTTTTAGTTTAACCCTTATAGTTAACTTTTCAATACAATAAGGTAGAAGATTGGTAAGTGTAATATGTAATTTTGTACTTTTGAAGACTTTTGTATGTTTTTAGTTTCTGTACGTTTCATTCACTTGTTTGCATATCTGATGATGGTATTAAGATGAATGTAATTCATCGGGGGGGATGTTTTGGCCTCCTCAGGGATTGCGGTGATTGTACCCAGAGGGCGACCGCACAAAGAGTTAGTTGCATTATAGAATGTAAAGGAAGCGGTCACGCAAAAAATGTCGGGCGTATTACCGCTAATTGATATAATTGCCTCATAATCTGCCAGGTGGCAGAAAACTAGTATGATGTATCAATTTACATGCCAGGTGGCAGAATATGTGTATCATGTACATGCCAGGAGGCATAACGCTTGTAAACATGCCATATGTGGCATAAGGTTTGTACAGTAAAATATCTTGGTGTAGTAGATCAAGGAACATGCATCAACAACTTTCTGATCATTTGGATACGTACAGAAAGTATATTTATATTCATTGTATTTTATATTTATAAAGCAGATTAAGAAACCAATGTGACTACAATATCAGATTAACCAGTTTTCTATGTAATGCATAGAAATATATGCTTCTGAATGTAAAAGAGATCATGCCATTTGTCTTTTGAATTGAGCCTATATTTTATACTGAGCCTTTTATTTGAAATGAGTATTAAAATTTAATTTTAACCAGTTTTGGATCATTAAGTGGGTACTTAAAAGATCAAAGCATTAATGAATAACTAATATTTTGAAGTTACAAATATTTATTTTCTGTATTCTTGTGACATCAATTTGTATGAAATAAAGAAATACTGGGAAATTGGTATAGTACACTGGTGAAATAAATTAAGAGAATTTTCATATTTGATCTATGACCTCCAGAACTACTGAACAGATTTGAATAAAATTTGGTATGAACATAAGTTGATATAATACAAACAATATAAACATTCAACATTTATAATAGACACACATGTTCGTGTGTGATACTTATTGGAGTCTGAAGGTCTGAAACAGCGGATGCAAAAGGAACAAAAGAAATGGGTTAATAGGGGGCTCTCTTACAGCCGTACAAGCCTCGCAGCGTGATGTCATACTGGAAATAAGGCAGTTTATCAGTGCCTGTGGCTATTGGTCCCACTCATTCAACAAAGCTGTTTTCAGTCCCTGGATGGTTCTTGGAGGGGGTTGTGAGTTGCAATTGCCCTCCCCACAGAGTCCCAGACATGCTCTATAGGGATGAGGTCTGGAGACCTGGCTGGCCAATTCGTCCGGCGAATATCCTCACTCACGAGAAATTCGTCGGCCAGAGGAGCTCTATGTGGCCTCGCGTTATCGTCCTGTAAAATGAACTCGGGGCTTACTGCACCCCGGAAAAGACGCACATAGGGCTCCAAGACCTCATCCCTATACCTACACCAGTCACAGAGCCTCTTTCAAAGACGTGGAAAGGTGTGCGGCCATCCAGCAGGATGCCTGCCCAGACTATTACACCGCCATAATTGGTGATTTCGCGGACATTGGAGGGTAGGTAGCGGGACCCTGGCTCTCTCTCCATATGAAAGTACGGCAATAATCGGTTTAGGCTAAAACAGGACTCGTCGGTAAACAGAAGGGTCGCCCATTACTCCGTACTCCAAACGGCCGCTCTTCTGGCAAACAACCCTCTCTCATTCAGTCTTTTGGAAACAGTCACCCTTGTTACACAGGTTCCTGTACCTGCATACAGGTCTCGAGAGAGCTGAGAAGCTGTAAACCCTCTGTTACACCTCGCTAAAATTGGCAAATAGCGATCTTCTCTGGCCGTCGTGGTTCTTGGACAACCTCGCCAGGGTTTTCGATAGATGGATCCAGTACCCTGGAACTCTTTCCTTAGGTTACACATGACGCTGGGCGTTAAATTAAACTCTCTGCATATCTGGACTTGCGACTGGCCTGCCTCTAGCCCCTCCAAAATTCGCCACCGCATTCCATCATCTAAACGTTGGTGGTTACTCATTTTTACTGTTCCGATGTGAATTTAACCGATTGCTGCAAGATAACGCCAAGAAATTCGCCGAGGTGTGCTAGCGAACGCAATCTGTCAAACTCCAACTCCAACTTGCTTTATTTGCCGCGATTAACCTGCGAAATTGCAGGTTGTGTTCCGACTATCGAACTTTGGTGCTTCTAGAAGCGCTACAGGTAAGGAAATGCCGAACGTAGTTCTCATGGAGACAGGATAGCAGATGCAGGGGGTGTGACCAATGTCACATGATGAGCGATAAGACATCTGGTTGGCGATGAGGTATCCAGGCATCGTAGCGCTGTAAATCTGAAGTTTTACAATAGTTATACATAAAATAGTACTAAATCAGTTCATAGAAAGTGTGTGTTGTAGTCATAAATGCAGAAAATAAAATACGATTCCAAAAAGTACAATAGTATATACAGGAAAAATATAATTAATATCTTGTGGGCGTGGCTGTGTGTGTCACATGATCATCCGGCTAAGATTTCTAAACATCATTATTTACAAGTCAAATAAGTTTTTCAGAGTACTACATACTTAAAAACACAAATTATGTAAGAAAATCCTGGTTTCCACTGAGTAGAAAAGCGGCATATGGACGGAGGTGCCTGTCCTTGTGTAAAATTTCGTAGTGAAATAGGTTGAAAATCTCCATATGTTGACACTCCTTAGCGGCGTCATTAGTTCTTAAATATTCCACTATTGTATCCATTTTTAAATCTTCATGGAACGCAATTTGTCTCACCCTCCACGCGCTTATAAAGCCTCTTTTTCAGCTGGCGCCGCCTACATACACGTGTATGCTTACATATTTACCGTACAAGATTTGCATTTTTATCTAGAAGCAGTGGTTTTTCCTTAAGTTCTTTTCATTCAATTCGATAAAATATGGAAATTCTCTAAATTTATTTCACTAGTGTAGTTTTATTAATGTACTAAGATTTTGCAGCAATAAGTGAAGTTTAATATTTAAATGTAATATTTTAATACTTAGTAATGGCATTTAAGAATCTCAATATGCATCGTTATATGAGTAATTTTTAACAATTATTTGATTGATGGCCATTATCATTATTTATGACACATGTAATATTTATGTATCTGTTTTTAATATTTTTAAATCTAGATCCACCGTCAGTGTGCTATGTATCCTAGCTATAACAATTCAAGCCTCAAAATTATTTTATTTGTAAAACTGTTTGAAGAATTATTGCTTTTAAAATTATTAATCATTTTTTAGAAAGCTTAAAATTTAGATTTATTTGTCCATAATGGTATGGATAACTGTTGCGAAAAAAACACTTTAATGGGATTTATTTCTTTTACAGATTAACAAAATTATGTTATGCATATATCTATCCATTTTGGTGTAATTTTTATGATTTAAAATATTGTTGCGTGCCTACTGGTTCGTAATAAATTGAATGCACAACTCCGATAAAATGTTAATAAAATTTATTCTTATCACAAGAAATATAACAAAATGCTGGAATTTTCCTCAGAGATATTCCTTCAAATGTTCACAATATCAGGCACTAATAATCAGTAGAACGTGATACAACCAGTAGCTATACTTTAAACTGCTAAGAACGTTAAAATACAACGCAGTTCAAAGAAAAAGCTAAACAAATCGCATTAACAGTAAAGGGGTTATCACATATAGCGACGGTCACCGCTAGACAGGACTTTTCTGAGAAACGAGATTCTGGTAGCATTGGTTTAAACGGAAATGATTTCTAGAAGAAATAGCTCCGTTGGAAGTGAAATCCCGCTTAGCAACGGAAACGAAGTCCCGGCTAATCGGGATACTTTGAAAATTCATGTTCCGTCTGAAGCCCTTACCCGCGTAGAGATAAACCAATTAGACGAAAGTTTCTCGAGATTTCTAGAAAGCAAACGAGTAGAATTACGGTTAGATATAACACAGTAGTCAATTACATTTATTCAATTTCAATACAAATAAAAGCAGTATTTATTCAATATTAAATGCACGTGCTCTTATATTTTTAATTTTTCCTCGTAGCTTAAAATTTATTTTAGTTAGAATTTATCTAACTAAGATAAATTTATCTTAAATTTACTTAATTTAACTAAATTTACTTATATATATTTTTTAATTTATCTTTTAGCTCGCATTGCACGGGGCAATAAAACAATTTTAATTATAATTATACTAAAACTATCTAAGTAAATACAAAATTTGTAACGCTGCCACCTTCCCAAGGACCGCTCGTCCCGGGCAGTACAATCCGTGGACAGGAAGGCATACATACAATTAAAGCATCAGTGCAAAAATAAACAGTACAATATAATAACAAACAATAATTGCAATAACTAACTTAAAACAAATCAAATAATGAATCAATAAATGTGCTCACAAATTTAAAAAGAGATAGGACCATGGTCTTGCACTATTTACATTTTATATACTACGTGCTGTGGCCAAGTAAAGAGCTAACCTGTGGTAATGGACGACTTCAGGCTTAGAGTTTGATGACTTACGGATCCGAACTACGACGTCGTTCAGCCTGCTTAGGACTGTATAAGGACCATCTCAAAGTAATTCAGGACAGAGTAGGAAGAGCTAACTTGTCGTAATCAACTATTCTGGATTCGAACAACGACGTCCTTCAGCCTGCTTAGCACCGTGTATAGACCATGCCAAGGTGAGTGTAGTTTTGAACAGACCATCCCAAGGTGTGTATAGTTTTGAACAGAGTCCTTTCCGTCGATTCGGATTCCACAACTACACTTTGTCTCCATTGAATCGATGTCCATTAGCTCTCACGTCGTATCGGGTCTTTATCTTCTCCGTTGCCAGGTTGACTCGCTGTCGTGCAAAACTGTGCATCACTTCAAACCGGACCTGGAGATTTTGGGTGTATTTCTCAGGAGCTGAAGGCGCATCCGGAGGGCGACCAAAAAGAGATCACAGGGCAGACGAAGGTCAGGACTGAAGAGCATCTGAAATGCGGAATAGCTGGCAGTCTCGGGAACAGCACTGTGGTAAGCCAATAAAAACAGTGGTAACTTTTTGTCCCGGTCCTGTTGGTTTCTGGAAGCCACCAATGAGAGGTTACTAATGATGGTTCGATTAAACATCTCTATCACGCCGTCTGAATGGGGATGTAAAGACATGGTTCGCATTTTGTCACTGCCGAGGTAGCTTGCAGAGTTCTTTGATCACAGCCGAGGTAAAATGCCTACCTCGATAGCAATTTAACTGAAGAGGCACTCTGAACCTGGAAAAAATCCAGCGCTGTATTATTACCTCCACTACTGTGACAGCCTTTTGATCAGGAATAGGATACGCTCCCGGCCACTTGGTGAAGTAATCAGTGACAACGAGGATGTATTTGTTGCCATCGGCTGTTTGTGGCAGAGGTCCCAGGATGTCAAAAGCGATACGTCAAAAAGGCGCTCCTGCGTTGTAACGTTGCAGCTTGCCTCGGCTGCGTGTCTTCGGTTTTTTTTTTCCGACCCGCACAGGCATCGCAAGATCGGCACCACATTTGCGCGTCATCCTTTGCATTACTCTAGTAGAAGGGCTCACGAACTCTTTACAAGGTCTTCATTATTCCGAAGTGGCCTCTTGTAGGGCGCTGTGTAGTTCTTTAAGGATGTCCGGGATCCTGGAAGTATCAGCTGCTATCGGATATCCTTCCCATCATCCGATTCGAATTTTCGGTGTAAGACGCCGTTTCGAATGTGAAGTGAATCCCACAGAGACCAGTATTGTTTTGTCATCAGATTATAGAACGAAATTTCCTGCCAGGTAGTTTTCTGTTTGAGGAGGCCATTAAATTAGTTATGAGTTTAATGTCGCCGTTTCCCAGTTGGCCTTTCATGACTTTTTGTAACTCCATGAGTCTGGATAAGCGATGTTGATATAATTTGTTGTGTGACCGGATTAAGCAGTTCGTATTTCGCTTCTACCCCTCGAACAATACCGGCAGCTGTCTGAGCAAGGGTGTTCTAGACAGGGCGTTGGCGTTTCCGTGTGATGATCCCTTCCGATGACGGATAGTGATGTCATATCCTTGGAATCTGTATCCACCTGGCTGTTTGACCCTCAGGAATCTTGAAATTTAGAAGCCAGGCCAGTGATGCATAATTCGTGTGGAGGATAAATTTTGTGCCGTATAGATAATGATGGAAATGTTTTACGGCTTTGACTATGGCGAACAACTCTTTCCGGGTGACACAAGCATATTCACAAAGCCTACAGACCATTTCTACTACGGTCTGCTCTCATTGGATGAAACATCTGCTTGTCGGTCATATTTGAAATGGCAAGTTATCGCCTTGTAGGCGTGGTAATTAACGCCAAACAAACCTTGCAGGCTTTCAGTATACAGTGCGGAGAAACAGAGTTTATTTTATTCGATAATTTTTTATTTTATAAATGAAAGCTAAGGGGAATTGTGTGGAATATATTTTAAATAACCTACTGATCTTATTAATAGTTTATTTGTATTTGAATTTAAACTGTTAAATGTACGATAATGGTTTTGCAAGAAAAAAGGTTTAAAATCAATCAATTCATTAAACATTTAAGGGCATCGGCTACATATTCTTTTAATTTAAATTATGAAAGTAAGTATAACTAATATATTTTATTCTATTTTGCTCTCTTTCTATCGAAATGCTTTTCGGGATCTTGGTGCATAATCCTGCTACTGGTACCTGCTGCAAAGAGTACAAACCAGTAAATAAAAATAAGAAAAATTATCATTAACAAAAATAGAGAAAATGAAAAAGTTAAATTTTTAACACCTCACCCGAAGGCGAAAAGACCAATAATGACAAAGTCATTTCAATAAAGCGAGGATAAAAATAAATCCGTCCAAAGCAGAATTCGTAAAAGTCTCGAGCGGGGATAGAACCGGCGATCCAGAAGTCCGAGAAATTTTTCCATCCTCGTTACCGTTGAGCTGCGGTTTCGCCTTTGGCTTTCGCACACTTTTCGGTACACAAAGTTGATATAGAAATAGTATAAGCGATGAAGCAAAAGTCGCAAAGTACAAGATTCTGTAACCCTACGTTTCGTGTTTTAACCAATCGGAGCAAACAGTAGAAGAAACGGTCTGTAGGCTTTGCGAATATGCGTGACACAATAATTCCTCTCCGGTTTAGACAGGCACTTCCTCCTGTAGGCCAAGACAGGTTCTTGGCCTTCCTGTCTGAATAATTTACATTTAGCGGTACTCAACTTTAGATTGGATTCTTTCAGTTTCTGAAGCACCTTTCTAGCATTTTCTAGATGTTCTTCAAAACTCTTCCCGATGATGATGATGTCATCCATGTATATTTAGCCTCCATCACCGCCACCAGAGGGCGACACATCTGATTGCTGGGTATTTTCTTCTTTTCTTTTCCTCCCACTCACTGCTCCCTACATGGGATTTATTCAGGCAATTATCATCACCATGCCCATTGTGGACTTACTTCAGGTTTACAGGCAAGTACTGCGAATGCAGTAGACCCCCTGTATAAATACATCTGTATCAAAGTATCAAGTATACGTTCGCGCATTTCATTCGTGGGGTTGCCTTCGCTTGCAAAGGACGTAATTGTGGGGAGTCCGCCAAATCCGATTCACCGATTTCACGCTTCGATGAGCACGGCCACGTGCTAATACAGTGTACGGTCGCTCGGACTATGATTATGCTATTTTGCTTATCACGCCATATAATTGCCAATACGCCTAATTGCTTTACGTTACTGGTAGGTATTTAATTATTTTGCTTTATTTTTATTTTTATTTTTCTAATGTATTGCGCTGGATTAACTCGCATAGTTACTCCCAAACTTTCGCTGTCAAGTGATTGTCAGGAGCCTTGCGAGTTTCCACCCGCTCATCTGTCTGCCGGCAAGCCGTCGTGCGGGCCCAGTTCCAGGGCGCGGGTTTTTCTGTGTTATTGGGCGCTGCGCTCTTTGACTTTTGGATTATTTTGGATTGATCATGGACAGAGTTAGCCTATTTTTTGAGCAGCTCATTGAGGACTTAGAACTTAAGCGTTGCAATGCTGGCGCGCTTACTTGCGAACAGGAACGAGATTATAAATTTTACTTTCACATGCTCATATGCATTAATGCTTATTTATCGGATAGTGATAGTAATGCAAATAACGTGACGCATACACAGAAATCTGATGATATAGATAAAAATAGTGACAATGAACGATCACGTAGTCCCCTAACAATTAATGATAATGAACAAACGGGTTCAGAAAAAGAGACTATACTTGATCAGGATACCAGCTCCGACGAGGAATTTTATACTAAACGTAGAGGAAACCAGACTGTGCGTATAAGGTCTGCGAAACCGCCGGAAAAAAAGCAAACACATGATAAATAAGACTTATCTGCTGATAGATTTTCCCACTCATCCATGTCTAACGAATTACCGCGTGCTAGTATGCACATTAATACTGACATTAAAGACAAAAACTCAAATGATACTAAAAATTCTAAAGAAAAACAAGGTGAGTTATCGCAGAATAACACACACAAACAAGGATTATCCCCCATTGAGGATAACGAAAATGACAAAATGGATACCACTCCATTGGAAAAGGAACAAACTCAAACTGAATCAAAACCACAAAATAAGGACGATAATGAAATAACTGACACTGACTTTGTCAGAAAATATAAAATTCCACCTATTACCATTAAGGTCACTAACAAGGGTGGAACAATATTAGGAAAACTTTTCATAAACGTAATATTGTAGTTGATAGCCGTCAAACCCCTGAGGGAATTAGAATAATGACTAAAAATGATGAAGACTATAGAGTTATTGTTAAGCTGCTCCAGGCCGCTAAAATAGAACATCATTCATTTATCTTGCCGCAGAATAAGGATATTAAAGTGGTCATAAGATGGCTGCTATATGACACTGAGATAAAAGAAATTTGCGAGGAATTAACTGCTAAAAATTTAGCTGTCAGTTCTGTCAAACAAATGACTAGCAGGAGAAATGGTGAGGTGATTAAAGTGCTTCTTTTCCTTGTTTCGCTACCCAGAAAAGATAAATCTTAAGAAATACATGGAATCACTAGCCTCTGCGGGTTAAGAGTAAAATTTGAAGATTATGAGGGTAGGGTGGGACCCCTGCAATGTTACCGTTGCCAGATTTTCCACCACACCCAAGCGGGTTGTTACTTTATGCCCAAATGTGTTAGGTGCGCTGAGAAGCATTTTTCATATCTATGCCCCAGTAAAAACAAAGACAAACCCCCAAGGTGCGCCAACTGCCTCCAAGAGCACACATCGAACTTTCGTGGATGTGAAAAATTCCCGAAGAAAAAACAGGAGAAAGTAAAAACTTACACTAGTAGGGTGGTGGAAAGCAAAAGTTACGCGCAAGCTCTTTCCACTGGATTATATTCTGAAACGATCAGTGAAGCGAAAAAGGTGTTTGCCGACTTGGCTGAACTTGTTAATGTAATTAAAAGCTCAGGCTTTTTGCTTTTTCAGCAAATTCAACAGACCAAAGAAATAATTAAAGAAACCCAACAATCAGGAGACCATAATGGCCAGACACACCATTAATAAGCCCCTATTAGAGCAGTTCTTTTGGAATGCTCACAGCATTCTCAATAAAATCACGGAGCTTCACAATTTCCTCACTACTCATGAGATTGACATTGCTCTAATTTCTGAGACTTACGCAACACCGTGTAAGAACATAAATATTAATAATTATCGCACCTATAGATGCGATCGCTTGAGTCACAGAGGTGGGGGAGTCAAAATTTATGTCCGGAACTCCCTGCAATCATATTTTATTTCCGATAACAGGAGCAACACTAATGAAATGGTCACTGTTTCAGTTTTACTACCTTACTTAGGGACAATTTATTTTAGTGCTTTTTATAATACCTCCTATGTTCAGCTTAATGAAGAAGTCCTGAAAAGTATCTGTCCCGAAAGTGAACAGTTTATAGTGGCTGGGGACTTTAATTCGAAAAATAAAGAATGGGGATGCAGGCAAACAAATAAAAATGGTAAAATTCTTCATGATTTTATTACAAATCACCCCATTGCACTAGACGCGCCTGCCGAATACACTTACCGGCCGAATGATCCTCGCAGGGCGGAGATCTTGGATCTCCTTCTTACTAATACTTCCTTCCCTATGACTATCGATGTTCTATATGAACTCACATCAGATCACCTACCAGTGGTAGTCACATTTGAAGTGGCTAGGAACAAGAATATTGATAAAATTAAACTTACTGGAATCTTTTCAGAGATATTCTTCAGATTAATCCCCCGAATATTGGTAAGCTCAAGACTAGAAATGATATAGACGTTGCTATAGAGAATTTGACAAATGGCGTCAAAACGGCCATTAATAATGCCTCTAAAGAGATTAGTAGAGAACAATTCGCCAGTTTTCTCCCCCGCAATATTAAGGATCTAATTACTGAACGTAATAAGCTTCGCAGGAGATGGCATTTCACATGGAGTCCCCATGTTAAAAGAGAATGGAATAAATTAAATAGGGAAATTAAGCAGAAAATAGCCGAGTATCGTAACGAAGTACAGGAGGAGAAGCTACTCAATCTTAACCCAGCAGATGGTTCCATATGGAAATTCGCAAAAAATTTAAAACGTAAGCCATGCAGCAACAGACCAATCTATACGGACAACCACATTGCCACCACCAATAGTGATAAAGCACAGATATTTGCTAGCCATTTTGAACAGCATTTTATGCCGAACCGTGAGCCTAGAAATATTAATTTTACATATGAAGTATGCTATTTTATTAGAGACTGGTTAAATGCACCGACTGCAAGAAACCTTGTTAAGTTCACATCGCCTGCTGAGGTGAAAGAGGTTGTCAAAAGGCTCAAAGTTAAGAAGGCACCTGGTTACGACACAATAAGCAACGATGCTATTAAAAACATGCCAGACAGCTGTGTCATTAGATATACGAGCATTCTAAACGCATGCTTGAACATGAGCTATTTTCCTACCGCATGAAAGCATGCAAAGATGATTTTAATCCCAAAGCCCGGAAAAGATACTACGAAGCCGGATGGATACGGGCCCATTAGTCTGCTCGCCGGTTTTGCAAAAATTTATGAAAGAATTATTCTTGCTCGACTGAGGCCCTACTTATCAGTACGCCCGCCGAAGCAGTTCGGCTTCCGTAGCCAGTTACCTACCACTAAGCAACTGATGGGGCTGGTAGAGTTTTGTGGAGATGCTCTGCACAAAAAACAGAACGTGGCCCTCCTCATGCTGGACGTGGCGAAAGCCTTCGACCGCGTCTGGCATGAGGGACTTATTTACAAACTTATTCAACACAACCTGGACAGAGAGATTATATTGCTCATAGTCTCGTTTATGTCAAATAGAACTTTCTCAGTCTCAATAGGAAATGATTCCTCTCGTGTCAAACCAATTAACGCAGGGGTCCATTTTGGGGCCCATATTATATCTTTTGTACGTGGCGGACATTCCAAATACTGATACTGATCCAAACTACTTTCTAGGTTGTAACGCGGATGACGCGGCTTTAGCCGTTAAGTCCGCTAGCTCAAAACACGCCATAATCACGCTTCAGCAACGTATGCCAGATATAGAGGAATGGTGCCAAAGATGGCGTATCTCAATTAACGCACAAAAGTCTAAATTATTATTGATTAGAAAGAAACGTAGAATTTCTCAGATTAGCGAAAATATTAGTTTGGGGAAACTGTCGCACCAGTTGACCAGTCTACCTATTTAGGTGTAGTCTTAAACAAACAGCTCACCTGGACGGACAACGTTAGGAACCTTAAAAGAAAAGCGTATGCTATTATTAACTGCCTCAAACCATTACTAGGCAAATATTCAAGTTTAGACCTTCGTAGAAAAGGCTCCTGTATATTACTATGATTAAGCCTATTCTGACTTACGCGTCGCCTGCGTGGGCCACTGTAAAAGAAAAATATATTAAACAATTGCAAATTGTACAAAATAAAGTGCTTAGGCAGATGACCAACGCACATATGTATGTCAGCAATATTACCTTGCATCACGATTTGCAACTCCACTCAATCAAAGAGCACCTGCACAAACTTAATTTGCAATTTTTCAAAAATGCACTGAACTGTGACCATCTTGCGACTTTTGACACATTTAACTACGTTATCCTCCCTGACGATGAGGATTTGAGACCACTCGCAGCTCACCTCACCAGTGACTCAAAATTTCCCACATAGATTATGATTGGTACAGAATTGTATATTCCCTTGTATATAGTGTTTATGTATTTCTGTATGTATCTTTGATTATTAAAATTTTTGTATTAAAATTTTTGTATATTGCTTTTAGTATTTTATTTCACATTGACGACGTACACACCACTCGTCTCTGTCCATGATCGTTTTCTTTTGCTCGGCTTGGTGATGTCGCCCCCTTTTTGACACCTCCATATCGTTATTTATGTGCTGATTGAATTATTGTGATACGCCTTCGTGGCAATATTTATGGAGCCGGACAAGCGGCCATGGGCTGCATTCTGGCGATACTTAAGCAGTCAGTCAGTCTACGTTCGCGCATGCGCACAATAAGCCCAGGTACCATAATTTTACGCCGATTTCCGTAAGGCAGGCGGTAGAGAGAGCGAAGGTTGGTAACCCTAACTCAGCAATAGAAAGGGTTGTTAATAGTTCATCAGAAAGAGAATTATTTGCAAGTAATAATTATCAGTTACAAAAATGAGGTCAATCTGTATGCATGATAGTGTTCAGAAAATGATTAGATAAAATAGGGATTTAATGATGGTTCTAATTGCAAGCGAGGACGTGTAATTAGTTAAAATATCTTTAATGTATTGACAAAAATGCTACAGAAATTACTTAAATTCTTTTATTTAACAGAGAAATTTTTATGCAAACTTAGACCCTGGTCTTATAGTATAGGACTATCAGAATTTATTATTCAATAAGAAAACTTACTGAACATTACAATATTCTTATATATTTATAACTTTTTCAGTATCCACACATGTTTATAGGTTCAAATGCCATATTTCAAAATTAAAGTTATTTATGAAATAAAATCTGATAAACCATTTCTGCGTGCAAATTTTTCAATCTAAATCTCTTACATCAAATTTTTCAATCTAAATCTCTTACATCCAATTATTTCTGTCTTGAATTCTGGCTTGAAATTACATCCCATTATTTATTTTAATTTAATTTATTAATGTGTTTGTACTAATATTTCAAAGTTCTTGTAAATACCTTTTGTGTCCTGAAAATGCCAAGTATTTCCTTAAAAGAAATAAACAGGCATACAAAATTGTTAATAACCAGTATTAAATGATTAATTATTCATTTAATAGTTGATTTAATCCCATTTAATTTATTTCAAGCCTAAATTTTCTACACAGAAATCCTCTGTCTATTTTAATTATCTTTTCTCAGGCGAAAATTTTCAAAGGGGAATGAATTAAAGTCTTGATTGTGCAAAACACATCTTTTAAGCTAAATGTATTATTCTAAGAAGTACAAAACATGTAAACAAGATTTTGTCTTCCCCCCCCCCAAATCAGCCATTTAAACTATTCCAACCGTTCAGGAAAACAATAAACATTGCGAACATAAAAATCTGCCTTTTTTTATATATAATAAAAGGAAATGTGATTTTTTTTATATATATAAGAAAAGGAACCCCTTTTCTTTAATAATCTTTTGAAAGTCGCCAACGCTTAAAAAATGACAAACTACAACAAGGTAGAAACCCGCCTTTAAAAAAAAACAAGATTTACTCCAACACTTAGGCAGTTCGCGTACGTAGAATCCGTTCTTTTGATTGGGGTCAAGCGACTTATCCGACAACACAATGCGCATGCGTGGTTAATGTTGGTGCGAATAGCATCAGCCAGGTTCGATAGGGGATAAAGCGATTAAGCAAGGCTTTCCTTTCTTTAATTGCTTTTTCACACAGCTGGGGAAATAAAAGGAACGCAATGGTTTCCCACCTGAATAGCCAGCGGCCAGTTAACCCTTTAACTGCTTAAGACGTGTTTAAACGTTTTTGGAGTTTCTTTAAAAATGCTTAAGACGTCTTTACACGAATTTCAAATCGCACGAAAAATGCTTAAGACGTGTATACACGAAGCCGGAATTTCGCGAAGATTGCTTAACGCTTAAAAGACGGGTGACCTAAGAATCGGCCAGAGCTGATGTGTCTCAGAAAGACGGCTGTGGCCGAAATATCGGCCAGAGAATTCCTCCCCCCCCCCAATCTTTGAGGGTGCGGAGATAGTCATTGTCCAAATAACCTCCCTTGCCAATTATGGGAGATGACCTTCGCGCGTCCCAACTGTGGGGGTTCGTAAATAGCTCGGGGCAAAATCTTTCAGTTGTGTCAAAGAATATTTGTTCTTCCTATATGTTCTTTGGTTGCGTTTTGCGTGATTTACTTGCTCTCTAGAACTCTGCACTAATACTTGGCTGTGCTTTACTTTCGCTATGTATAGAAGAAAGAAAGGCTTAACTCAAGAAGAAATCGAGAAATTGCTTCAAGATCTTGAAAATGAAGCTTTTGGTAACAGTGATTCCGAATGCGAAATTGATAATGATGAAGGAAAAGAGGTGTCTTCCTTTACGGAATTTCAGTCTGTTTCGGAAGATGTTGCAGATAAAGGAAAATATATTAATGAATTTCATCTGGAAGACATAGATATAAATTGGGTTGATCCTGATATTTCGATGAAAACGGATACCTATTCATTTAAAGGAACTAACGCATTAAAAGGAAATGCTGCAGAATGCAGTAATGAAATTGATTTTTTCGAATGCGTATTTCAAATGCATTTACTCGATTTTATAACACTCAACAAATAAATATGCCGAGCAATTTTTCGAGTTAACTGAAAGTGTTTCTAAAAAAGCTCATTCTGTGAACTGGAAAAGTGCATCGGAGCTAAGGAAATTCTTAGCTCTGACTCTGCTTATGGGGCATATTGATAAAGATAGTTTAAAAGACTACTGGTCGACTGATGAGATGATCGAAACCCCATTTTTTGGAAAAGCTATTGCAAGAGATCGATATTTAAACATTCTTCGATTTCTTCACTTTTCTGACAATAAATTAGCACCGAATAAAGAAGATCCCGAGTACGACCGCATGTGGAAGATTCGAAATGTCTTTGAAATATTAAATTCTCGCTTCAAAGAAATATATGACCCTACAGAAGAACTTGCGGTTGATGAAGTTGTCGTTGCTTTTAAAGGTCGAGTAGTCTTTCGGCAGTACATCCCGAAAAAGCGAAAACGTTTCGGTATTAAAGTCTACAAACTTGCAGATAAAAATAGGTATACGTTCAACATGCGTGTGTATCTGGGGAAGGATAAGGTTTTAGGAGACGGAGAAAAATGTTCTGCACATCGAACTGTCACTGGACTTGTTGAATGTGTTAAAGGAAAAGGACATAAACTTTTTATGTATAATTTCTTTTCACCCCCACAATTGTTTCTTGAACTTCACCGTAAGTATAAAATAAACAGCTGTGGTACCGTTAGGTCAAATCGAAAATATTATCCGAAGATTCTGGCCTCTCCACGAATGAAAAAAGGTGAATGCAGAGAATTATATTCACAGGGTATGGTAGCTACGTGCTGGAAGGATAAGCGAGAGGTTTTTATGCTGAGCAACATGCATAATCCATCCAGAGAAATAGAAACTGGATCCGAAAAGCCAGATGAAATAGCTTGTTACAACGCTAATATGGGTTATGTAGATCTCAGCGACAGAATGGCTAATAGCTACACATTTGGGCGGAAAACTCTGAAGTGGACAAAAAAATTATTTTTCCTCTTATTAGACCTGTCTATTTTGAATGCTTTCATTTTGTTCAAAATGAAAAACCCTGGGATAAAACATAAAAATTTTCGACAGAATTTAATTTATCAAATGGTTCAGAGAAGTTTTGCTGAAGGACCAAAGGTAATGTCCTCGCCTAGAACTTCACAATCCGTTAAACGGAAACTTTCAACGAACAACCTCGACCAGCACTGGCCATTTCAAACTAAAGTTCAGAGACGTTGCGTAGTTTGTTCTAAAAACGGAATTAGGAAAAGAACTTCAGTTTCCTGCAAGAAATGTGACATTGGACTATGTATAAATTGTTTTGAAATTTATCACACTAGTAGACTTGAGACAGATATACAAATTTAATTCGAGAGTAGCTATCATATGAAATATATAAATTTGATACAAACAAAAACAGAAAAAAAGGCCTATTTTTAGGCTGAAATTTGAAAATAAGATTCATCTATATCCAGTCAACCTATACACCTGCACACATACATTATATATATATATATATATATATATATTATATATTATATATATATATATATATATATATATATATATATTTACATACATAATGTTGTATGAACTTAAATCCATTTAGTGCGAATACAAGTTATTATTACTTGCGCAATTGCTGCAAAGTTAGTTAATAATAATTTATTTCCTAAACAGTATTGATTAATTGATTATATTATCTCCTAAGTTTAATTAAAGTAGAATTATTTTAAAAGTGTGCATCCATACTGGTAAGTTATATTTTGAAAGATGTTTTGAAGTAATTTGAAAGCAAAACGTTAATAATGTTTTAACGGGGACTGGAGTTAAATCATCACGAAGAATAATATTTCAATTGTAAAAGGAAAATTAAAACATGCAATTATTGTCATTGATCGGAAATTAGTTGACTTTTCAAGGGGAACAAACCAACTCCCGTTCAATGAACAATAATTGATAAAAATGCGTAAATATGAAAGTGTTTCGTCTTTACTCGAGTTATAAGTTAAAGCCAAACCGGCAATTCTAGTCAGGCCAAATATTTCCGCGAATAGTTGCTACTCAAAGAACTTATTCTCATGAAGCATTTTAGTCAATTCAATTTGGAGTAAAAATCAATTACTGTAGAGAAATCCTGTAAAACTCGAGTAACCGTCCCCGACACTATCATCTTTATGCATTTGAGTACTATATTATTTGTAGAAATTAAACATTGGAAATTGTCATTATGAAATCGAATTCAAAGTAAAGTTGAAATAAACATAGAAGATTATAAAAAAAGATAAATAATGCAAACTTTGTAAAAATAAATCAAAGATAACATAAAAATAATATAAAAATAATATAGAAAATAATATAAATAAGATCAGTGAATGTACATGAAGATATAAAGGCCAGAAAGGTATTAAGTAACTTACATTCTTTCTAGTGGGGGAGTTGGCAAAGTGTTCTCTTCGTGTCTGACTCAGAAGTGTAGGGTGTCCGAAAATTCTTAGCGGCAGTAGGGGCTTTGAATAATATCAGTCGGTAAGACTTGTGTGAAGTAATTTATGGTAGTGGGTGGAACTTGGAATTCTCGAGGGATGTATTTTGTGGAGTTCTTATCTGAGAGAGACCGTCTGTTAAGATTTTTTTGAAAATACTAGTGAATGGAAATTAATTAATTTCTGGCTAATTGTCGTGTCGCAATGATTAAGAATTTAAGAAAGGAAAAAAGCATTTTCGCTGTCCAAGAGCTAGTAGACAGTCTAAAGGCAGGAAATAGGCCCATTTTTTTAGTAACAGTATATGTCTGAAGACAATTAGCTTTTTACAATATATACAATTGAGTAATTACACTATATACAAATCTTTCAACTGACAGTCATCCAACTTATACCGCCTTCTCAGGTTTAGGAATAAATTATCATATCCCTATCAGTTAAATGATTTAGAGTGAGTATTTAACGCCTGCTCTTTTAAGGCAATGGTTGATAAATTGAAAGGGAATTAGATTATTTTTGAGAATTTTGATAAGGATCAAAATTTCGCGTTGTAAATCTATTGTATCTGTGCATATAGTTTTAATTCGTTGTATTTGATTAATTATAGTATTGTTAATTACTTTTTTGGATATGCTGGAGTTCCAATTTATTAATTTGTTAGTATTGAAATTGAAGTTTCTTGTTTTGTCAAAAAGTAAAATTTTTTTGTAGTTAATGATTTGAAGATCTAGAAAGTCTATGCTATTTTGTGAATTATTAGTTTTATTAAGTTTAAGACAATTCGGATAAATGTCGGAGTTTTCAATTTTACCAAAATTATTAATTGTAATAAGGTCATCAATATATCTGTAGGTGTGTTTGTAATAATTTAACTCTTGTGGTTGTAGATTTTTTTGGAAGTTAAATTCTTTGACAAATAAAAAGATATTACAGATCGAGGTGCTGGAATGTAAGCCCATTGGCAATCCTCTGACTTGTTTAAAAAGTTGATTTTGAAACTTGATGTAGTTATGAAAAAGTGTGCATTTTAGGTAGGTTTTCCATTTGTCAAGAATCATGATATTAAGTATATTAGGGAAAAGTTTTGGTAGATCAAGTAGACTGGTATAGATTTCTTCTAGAGGAAGTGAGGTATATAAGTTTTCAAAATCATAGCAGTTAATGTTTTGGATGTTAATGGTATGAATGGTATTAATGACAGGAGTGTTATTATGAATGATCCAGCAATAGTTATGATTAGTGTTACAATCATTGAAAATCAATTTACAGATTTAAGTTGAATTGAAAAATAATAGTCTATATTTTTCTTGTAATTATTAGTTCCATTAGCTATAAATCTAAATTTTAATGGTGTTTTATGGAATTTGGGGATCGCATAAAGATTAGTAAATCTGTTGTAGTTTGCGTTGAAAGTAATATTGAGTTTCTTATGAAAAGTTTTAATCCTGTTTATTATAGATGTTTCTGTAAGGTTGGCTGATTGATAAGTTGTTGCGTTGAGAAGTTCTTTATGAATAATCTCAGTGTAGAATTGTTTTCATATAATGCTAAAGTTATTAGTTGCTTTATCTATTTTTGTAATAGTAAAAAGTTGTTTTAATTTACTAATATCTGATGTAAGTTGCGACCAATTCAGTGTACTTTTAAATTTGAGGTGACTGATTTCTGTGGATATGCGTTGAAGAATTTTAGCTTTCCATTTTAAGAAGGTATCTATTGGTAAATTCAGTTGATAGCTTGCTTTAACTATAAATTCGTTCATGTTGTTTTCGAAAGTCGTGTAACAGTAATTTGTAGTCATGTTTCTGACTAGTCTAAATTTTGTACCATAACTCATTAGTGTTTTTAGTTGATGGTTTTGTATGATATTCAGGTTGCCAGTAATTATGTGCTGGTGATGAGAATCTAAGTAATTGTTGTAAATTGGTGTCTTACGATGTCATTCTGCAGTTTCATCTATTTCATGGTGGTTAGTAAGCAAGTTGCTTAAGGTCCTTTGATATTTAAATGCAATCATTGGTATTGTGACAACTGCGGGGAAGTAATCTTTACAATCTCTGATGATTCTTGAGAAATGAATATTGTCAAACTGCGGATGCAGAAAATTGACTTTAAAATAAATTTTGCGTTGAGTGAGACTATTGGAGAGTCTGAAAAGACCGTTTCTTAGATGATCAAAATGAATATTAATTAAAATATAGATACATATGTAGCCTTTTGTTTCAACTTCTTTCTTATAAGAAAATTAAACCCGTATTCCCGTACTGATAACAGTAATGGGATATCAGTGAAATCGATATACACTGGTGGTTCTCAAAGGTTCTATTCTCCGTTTGATCTAAATAAAGCATCTGCTATTTCTTTCACGTACACATGAGCTAGAAATACATGGGCCAGTTTCACGTAGAAAGTCCTTAACAAAGGCCCATCAGCGGCCGAGCTATAAAAGCCGCTGAACACTGATAGTTTATTCCGGGATTCGAGTCCCGGCGAAAGAGCTGGCTGCATAGGCGTTTTCGATGTTTTCCTCTTATGTAACGTGCATACAAGCCAGTTTTCCTTAAAACGTCTTCCATGAAGCGTCCCTCCCTGTCGGTGTAGTGCCTAATATTTTACCGAGAGACAGAATTAATTTTCGGCACAAGCCTTTTTTTTAATTAAGAATAAAATTTTCATCATTATGGTAAAGTAATAACCAGAAATGCTATTTTAATAACATTTGTAGTTTCAGTATTCCTTACATTCTTGTGCATAATGAAAATATGAGCTAAATTCCTGTAAAAGGGACCTGCATAACAGCGTCAATATTTTGATAGGATTATGTTCTGTTTATAACACTTTCAGTCTTTATACGCATATATAAATAAAAGTGGGAATATTTGGATTACGACCAAGGCACAAAGGGCTATCTGCCCAAGGGAGAAGGGGCTTCATGGAGGTCTTTTTAAAAGAAATTGGTTGGTACTCATGGTACACATAACGTCACATGCAACCAGCTAGTTCTCTCTAGTAACGAACTCTAGTAAGTCTGTATAAATAAATAAAGTTTATAAATCCGCTTAAAATTTTACATTAGTATTAATTTCACCAATTTTTCAATGTCATTAAAAATGTACTTTTTCTTTATATTTCCTCTTTCTATTGTAATTTTTGTATTTAATATTGCTGTTTGAAACATGCAAAATGCAAGGCAGTGCAATGCAATGAAAATATAATCAATAAAATCTGTTTTTATAGTAAAGGGAAAACAATTTAAAAAAAAAAAAGCACGCTAAAGGATAAAAAAAGCTGCTATCACAAAACTGCAAGAAAGAACAATGAACAATAATGTAGTTGAAAGATGAAATAACTTACCATACAATGGGGGGGGGGATCAATAAATTAAACTGAATAAGAATACTAATGAAAAATGTAAACGAAACTAATATAAGAAAAATATAAAGGGATTTATTTAATATATAAATATAAGCTGTTACACAATGCTTTTAAACAAATGAAAGCGAACTGCCGATTTATACGAGAAAAAAATAGTTAAACATCATTTTCGTGCATAAATTAAAAATGTTAATTAGTACATGTATTTCTAAACTAAATTCAGTTTGGAAACAAATAAAAACCGATTAGACTATGGACTGATTATAGCCATGCATTTGTTGCTAAGGCGTATTTTCATTGTGACGCAATGTCAAAAGTTAATATTCCAACATACGACAATGATTTAGCTACGTAATCTCACCATCATATGTTTTTTCTAGTTTAGGGAAAAGAAACAGCAGAAAAGAGAAGAAATTCAACAAATTCCTTTGTATTATTCCCTAGTCTCTTATCTGAAAACTAACAAAGGCGACCCCCAAGGGCGACCTAGAGGCAAAGTTGAAAACGAGTAGTAGTTTCCCTTTACAATGGCAGCTAAAAGGGGGTGGAAATGCATTTGGATTTCCCGTCTTTTTAAGTGAAACCTTTCCAAACTCCCCAGTCTCTTAAAGGTTAAGACGTGTTTAGACGACGTGATCTGGTCTTCCTTCCCCTACCTTTCTGCAGGCAGCTGTCAGTTGACACAAAAGTCTTAATAGGGTGTGAAGTCTGTTTGAACAGAACACTTTACGGATGAGTCCTGAGAATGAAGAATCATTGTCAGAGAGCAGGTGTGCATTATCTTTCCAACGACTGCAAGCTTGTGAATGAAGATAAATTGTTTTACAACAGTTTGCCTTGTGGTTATTTATACAAATGAAAGTTAAACAGAATCGCTCGTTGTTATAATACATTACCGAAATTTAGAAGAAACAGGAAAAAGTAATAATTGTAACGTAAGACGTACGACGTACTTTTTAATAAACCATATATTATATAATGTATTAAAAGTTGATTACAACATCAAGAACAGGATAAAATATAAAATGCTGCAAACTATCTTGTTTGTACTCGTATTTCAAGTGCGGTTATTTCTAATGGTATATTTTTCCTTTTTACATTTTGAAATGTTAAAAATGTGCTTTCAGTATGCCTGATTTTTGTATTCGAATATGTGGCTGTGTGTTCCTTGTAAACACGAAATGACATATAAAAATTTCTTGGATGTCGAAAGGATTCTACTCGAAAACTTCAATTAAATCGAATAAATTCATATGCCGCAGGAATTTCTAGAAATATTTGTTTTTAAAAATTTTATTATTAAGATTTGAAATACAAATTAGTTTTAAAATCTAGGGGAAAAGTATGCATTTCTTGGAACTTTTTTGGAAAGAAATCTACCGGTATAAAATCGCTTAAAATCAATGGAGTGTAAGTTAAGTAAAACAGTTAATGTATGGAAGAGTTACATATACTGCGAACAAAAATTAGTGAGAGGAACAATTAGCTAACGAATTAAATTAATTACATTAAAAGAATTTCGTTAGAAAATAACCTCTCCAAATGTCAGTGCTGATAGCAGCACTACGAATGAAAGTTATTAAATTCCTAACTTAATTAATCCGTTGGTACTCAATAATTGTCACCTACCAGCGGCCGATCAGTAAACGTCGCTGAACACTGATAATTCGGTCTGAAGTTCGAATCCGCGAACGGGTTGGCTGCAAGGGCGTTTTCGTGATTTTTCCCACGTGTAACGTGTATACGAGCCAGTATCCCTTAGAAAGTCCTCCACGAAGGCATCCCTCCTTTTAGGCAGATAGCCCTCGAGGCTTTGCCGTAATCACATAAAACCAAACCAAATTAAAAAACAATAACTATGTGTTCGCGATGCTAGGCTACATGGCAGTTTTCGTGGATTTTTGCTGCCTATTTTTAACGCGAATATAAGCCAATCTCATTTAAAAAGTCCTTCACGAAGACGTGCTCAGACTACGAGTCCTCGCTTGGGATTACGTTTGGACTGTTAGATTAATGACAAAGCTCGCAAAGGGCGATCTGTTTAAAGAGGGTATGCTTTCGTGAAAGACCTTCTAAGGGAAACTATCTCGTACCGGTGTTACATATAGGTAAAATTCACGAAAACGCAGATGTGGTGAGCCAGTTCACAGAGGTTTCAATCCAGGTCAAACTACCAAATAGTCCTCGTATATTTTGTCATGAGCTAAATAAAATAAAATACAATATCGCGAAAGTCACTTTATGCTATTGAAATGGCAATAACTTCGTATTATACAGGCTATCATTTTGCCTTTGTTATGAGATTTGGATCTTTTCCGTTATCCAAGCAAGCCTACAATGGAATACTGGTAGTTCTATCCGGGGTTCGAATCCCGGCGAAATGGATCTACATGGAAATCTACATGGATGCTTTCGTGTCTTTCTCATGTGTAACGTGTACACAAGCCGGCTCCCCTTAGAAAGCCCTCCACGAAGGCATCCTTTCCCTTATGTAAATAACTCTCGAGTGCTTTGCCATAATTAAATAAACCAAACGATTACAGCATAACATGCTTAAAATATTTTGTATTGAAAATTTTATGCGTCAAAGTTGGTCCCCGTTAAATGAAATATGCTGTTTTTTTCTTTGCTTATATAGCAATGTTCTTGTTTTCAGAATATGAAATGTCAATGAAACATTTTTAATAATGTCTCATTCTGTTTTGTTTTTGTTTTTGTTTAATGAGTAACAAATTTCGTATGTTTAGAAAAATTTTGCCATTATCGAAATGAGTTGCTGTTGAAGTGCATTTTCTAACTAGCGCATATATTTGTTAAGAGAAAATTGTTTCGCGCGTGTTATCCTATAACTGAAAAGATCAAGATAAATTTCTATAGGGAAATAAAGTTATTAATTTTAAGTAAAAAAAAAAAAGTTATTTGTAAATTAAATGTGTTTTGAGGCAAGAGTAAAAATACGAGATATGCAATGAATTTAAAATAACGATGTATATAATAAGGATTTTGCCGACAGACATTCCCCGCGAAATTTGCTAAAATTTTCTATATGTAGAATTAATGTATATTCCGTTTAGTATTTGAATTCAGTGATAAAACACCTCACTTTATCAGTGTAATTATGTGTTATATCGAGATTTAGTTATGCCCGATACCAGCATTTTATTTTTGTTTTATAAATCTGGTTCGTTTACTGATATTATGTTTATTAAATACGATTTATCAGGTTTTCAAATTCTATCAGAGCCCAATAATGGCCCACCTAGCTAAAATCGCTGATTACTACTAATTCCACTCGCACTGAACCAAAACGAACAAATTGGCTGCATAGTTGGGTTTCATAGTTTTTCCCATGGATATGAGTCACATGGATATGAGTGAGTTTTACTTAGAAAGCCTACCACGGCGACTTGTCTATCCTTAGACAGACAGATCCCGTTTGATTTGCCATATCTTATAATAATAAAAGCAAGTGTAATGTGTCTGTCTGTCTGTCTGACCGAGCTCTCCAGCCAAATCTATCGCACGCAGGGACCTGGAATTTTTTATACGGAAGCACAAAGGGGCTGGCCACCAGACCTCGAAGCCCGATTTTCGATTTTTGAATTAGAAAAATTTTAAAAAAATTATTTATAATTAATTAATCACGGTTTTTTTGACTCACTGATATTATTATTTGTTTTCAAATAACGTTCGATTGTAACAATTGATTTCTTTATTCTAGCGTTAGTTTGCTGTTTTGACGATACATTAAATCGATTAATTACAATTCATTTCTTTTTTGTAGCTTGTGGGGGGGGGGAAGAGAGAGAGACAGTCTACATGTCCTACACTACTATTCCTGCGCTATTCACTTATCTGCATTTTCTAAATGCACGGGCAACGCCGGGCGGGTACACCTAGTTTCAAATAATCGGACAAAATTTGACAACAAAGGCTAATAAATGCATATACCGAAATCAAATAAATTTAAACGCATGTTACAAAGATAAAATAAATGCATATAACGTAAAAAGTGTTATCACAACAAATTTTTTATTATTTTTAATACACTTTCCTAAATTGCATTATTTTAAAATTTTATTTCATTTTTATGTATGTATTAATGTATATTTTATATGTTCGAAAGTGCGATTGTTTAGTAAATTAAGACAACTTAGTAAATTAGGCATTAAATAAATCTGATTTGAAAATACATGCACTTAGGTGAGATTTTCGTAACTTGAAAAACATTACTCGCAAAATAATCTCTACGAAAATATAATAATACTTTATCTTCCTACTTGATTCTGTGAAAACAATTTAAATTAGCTTATCACTTTTTTTTTTTTTTTTTCTATATTGAAAACAACTTGATTTTTTTAAAAAATCTTGCTGTCAGAACGAAAGTATTTAGAAGTATAAAAGTGGTCTTTTTGAACACATGTTTCTGCGGTATTTCTTTACAGACGTAGATCAACAGATAAGAGGCCAACTCTAGATGTACGCATTGACAGATTTCACCACCAAAAGGCCTTTTCTCTAACATAGTGGACGCCACTTTTATCTTCTTTGTAATGTAGTATAACTAAACCCCTTGGCCCTGTTTGTTTGTAGCTTCTGAGAACCGTTCGCATTTGGATGCGTCGGAGCTTGAGTGACTGAAAGACTACTTATTCCCAAAGCTATTAGTCAGACACCAATAAAAATCTGTTCGTATTTCTACTCTCTCTCTCTGTGAGTTCTTCAAATCCAGAAAATGGTAATGCGTGCATTTGGGTGCATGTGAGAAAAAAAAAAAATTCTATGCTTCATTTTGTATTACTTGCATAGTGAAACATTTCAAAAAACAGCTTTGCATGCAAAGTTTTTCTTTGATGAATGAACTCAGCTGAAAACACGTTACTATTTTCTGTAAATCCCCCCCAACAAAAAAGATGCTCTTTTTTGTTAATAAGTGAATTAAATTCTTATTGTGCTCTTATTACATTTTTCTAAATTTTCTGTTCCCCTTTTCTTATAATACATAAGCAATTTTTTAAATATGTGTGACCCCTGAGCGCTAAGATCGGTAAGCTCGTTAAAGACTGGTAATTTGAAGGAATTCAAATCTCGGCAAATGAATTTATTGCAGGGGAGGTTTCTTCGTTTTTCCTCATGTGAACGAATACGAATTCTTTCCCTTTAAACGTCCTTTACGAGACGCAACTCCTTTTAGGAATATAATCTTCCAGTGCTGTGAACAATTCTAATCACCGGTGTATGTCGAAAATCACAGATATGCTCTGTTGAAAGTCGAAAAGAGAGATCTTAAAGTGCCATAATAGTTTAAGTTGTTGCAATAAATAAGATTTGAATCATATAATTTACTAAGTTTTTTATTACTGTTATTTTATTTTCTCATTTAGAATGTACTGTATAATTAAGTAAGTTTTTAACTTCTATTATTTTTCTTTCTCATTTTGAATGTATTGTGTGTTTTAGGTTCTCATGTTCTTAAGTTCTTATTTCAAGTCTCAAGTGCGTTTATTCGCTGAATTACGGAGAAGAAAATATAATATTGTTATATGTTCAACATTCACCATTAGTACATGGTGAATGTCGACATTGACCGGTTAAGTCAGAAATAAGAGTATTTGGAAAATATTTCGGACATACACCAACAGACTATGTGAATGTTGACATTCACCGGTGAAAGTCGACATTCTCCAGATTTCGGTGTTTCACCGTAACATATTTTATATATTTATATATATATATCCACTTTGTTACCCGGCTCAGTGATCTCAGTTTCTTTACACTTATATGTTTGTAAATTGTACATTTTTTGCTTTAAAAATGATTGACTTATGTTTTTCTTATCTTCCGGTTAAGGATTTTATGCCTTCTCTATGCAATGTTTTTAGAATTATCAACAAATTTAAAGTTCTTTTAAGTGCCGCTAAGCCTACTAATTTTTTTGATGGCGGCCATTGCTTGTTTACATTTGAAACAGCAGAGTAGTGGATTTGTTGCCAATCTAGAGAAACGTAGCTTCGCAACAACAAAGATAACGCCTTCATTTATTATTGCGAATTAAATCATGCTTAATCCTTTCTGGAATTTTTCGAAGAAGTAAGTCATTAAGAAGAAAATACAGATATTTTGAGTTTTTATGTGTTTTTGCATTGTCGCGAAGTGAGAACTGACTTAATTGAATGAGAAATACTCAATCGTCTGTGAAAAACTGTTTCTTTTTTGTTTTGTTTGCTTAATTGCTTTTATACATCGTTCTAGCTTTATTATAGGATTTGAATAGAACATGAGGCAACGATTAGATAATTCTTTAAATGATATAAATTTTGTGCATTCTGTTTTATAATATGAACGAAATATAATACTAATGAACGAAATATAATACTTATGTGAATCTAGCGCCAGAGTGTCGCTATGGTAAATAAATAGAGTGAATTTTAAAGAATGCATTTATTCTATTGTGGTTTATGCGCTGTCGGCGAAGTAGATTTAATTCAATCCAATAAGATTAAACGAAATGCAAGAAAAAATGCGTATAATTTAATATTCCGTACAAGGAAGTCATGTGGTGTACACATCAGATTTTTATAATAAGGTAACATGCGCTAAACAGTTTTGAATAGAAAGAAACCGCTCACGCGCTATTGGGCTTTCTCAGCTTACGAAATATGTATTTTAAGTTGGTTATTTACATAACAGAAGAACAAAATACAGATTATAAATAGTGCATTTTACTGACAAAACTTTCTTTGGAAAAAATAAAAGTATTGCAAAGAATAAGAGATATAGTTAACTTAACAGCGGCCGATAATCAGTGCTGGTGCATATGTTTTTGCAGAGAAAATCATTTTGCTCGTGCTGTCGTATAACAAAAAATATACATAGATTATTTTTTACAGTTGTTAAATAGTCCTGGACTATCTGTTTTAAGAGAATACCTTCTTGGAAAATTTTCAAATTGAAATTGACTTGAACTCGCATAACGCATGGGAAAAATTATAAAGACACCAAGCCGCTAACTTGTTTGGTAGCTAGCGACAAATCTAGAACAAACAGCAACATCCAGTACTCTTATTCACTCTAGTGAACGTAAATATTTGTTTGTATATTAGTAATAGTATTAAAATAAAAATATTTATATAATAATAATATAAAATTATTTATTTTAATAAAAGCTGTTGTTCAAAAATACACCCTTGTAAGGCATTTTCTTTGGTTAAGGGACTTCATGTGAATAATTAATTCTACGTTGAAGCAAGACAATTTCTTAGAACTTAATGTTTCAAACAATTGAATGCTGGGATTCCTAGGGAAGAAAATATCCTCAAAAAGTATATTCCACAAAAAATATTGAATTATACTCTTATAATGACTTATTAAATAATTAATAATTGTTATAATTATTAAATATAAAGCTTACTTATTTTTTACAAAATGTACAATACCCTTTATTTACAAAAATGCCATACTGAACAATTATATTATAAGCTAATAAAATAACAACATTGTATTGTTTCTTATTAACTATGTGTCATCTTTCCTTTTCAGCTTTCTGTTATAGGATAATGTTTTTAATCCTATTTCAGACAAAGTGTACTGGTGTTTCAAGGACGGGAAGGCAAGAATAAATAACTCCTAAATGTTTTGTTTATTGCTCTTAAAAACAGATCAGGTGTTTAAAAGTTAATATCATAATTTTTGTATTAAAAAAAATCTCGAAATTATTGCTAAAGAAAAAGCAGAAACAAAGGCATTATTATTTATTTATACCTAGGCAAATTTAATTTCTTTGAGATCGAAAAGACATTTTAAAGCAAATGTTTCTGTTATATCCTGAAATCACCTAATTTTTTGTTGTCATAAATCAAATGAAAAAGTCACATTTGAAACCCATCCCTTTTTCAAATCAGCTAGCTATCCAAGTATAATCATGAAAATCTTGTTCCGCTCTTGAAATTAAGATATTCAGTTACCAAATCTTAGCTCGCTGAATAATTAACTTTACTTAAAAGGACATATTTGGTATACATTAAGTATATATTGTTCATTCAAAAAACGAAATCTTTTCAGAAAATAACATCCGTTTTAAAAACTAAGTAAATTTCAGCATTAAATATGCTTTAAAAGTTTAAATTTTGAAATCTCCTTAATATTTAACTATAGTTTCTCTGAAAGCAGATCTAAAAGTCACATCAAGTTAAGTTGATTAAATTTGCCAGAAATAATAAAACAGATATTTTTCATAGCAATTATTCAAATATTATGCTAAATATCTTAAATTAAAGGTAATATTTAAGTAAAAAGAAATTTAAAATAATTATTATCTGCATGTAAATGCATTTCTAATTTATGACAAAAGCATGGAAAATCAGAAATAATCTCAAATGCAATCGAACTATAAACATTGCTTTTCAAATATTTCAGCAATCTCACAGAAGAAATGAATATTGCACCAGATATTTTTTAATATGGATTTTATTAATGGCAGTTTAACCAATCTGCGTTGAAATTCTGATGATAATCAATGACCCAGCGATTTAGGTAACTTAGATTAAACATGAAAAATAATAATAAAAGAAAAGCGGGTACATTTTAAAATCAAGTTATTTCAAAATAAGAGTCTTTTTAGGAAAGAAAAACCTTTAAGATAGTATTCGCCCCTGTAGCCTGCGGCATTCGGACGGTCATCACGGAGAAGCTATTATAGTCATTTGCAACTTTCTTGACAATTCGCATCTACAGGTACTAATATTTATGGTAGTAATCCATCTTACTTACAGTCGGAACCCTTGATCTAGTATTCAGGGAGGGGAAAGAAATAACAATAGCAGTAGCTGGCATTTTTCAGAGGTTTAGGGTTATTTTCCCGACATTTTAAAGGAAGCTCGGTCCAAAATTAGTGACAGTTTTAAAGGTATTTGTAGAAAATAACTCGACAGGCTAAGGGTTAAGAAAACTGCATGACAAAAGCCCACAAGACGAATGCCCACTTATAAACAGCACACATTTTCAAGAAATCTAAAATAGCTATGACTTCCTGAAAAATTTTACGAGTAATAATTATTATGATTAAAAATGAAATTTCAAGTGGGAATAAAATTAATTTATGTAAAATCCAAGTTGTCAAAATTTAACTTGGTTATTTGAAACCGTGTTTTTAACTCTCTATTAAAACAGTGTTTGTGATAGCGCACACAAATGTTTTCTTAATCATAATAGAATACGGTACTTTTATTTATTTATTATTTATTTATTTATTTTTTTCGTTGAAATGAAGTTCGGCTTTAATTCTCCACATTAAAATCATTATATGCAAAATTTACATACATACACGTGTTACATTATTCATAAATTAGTCTCCGTATATGATGAAAATTTACATACATTTTATACGCCTTATAATTTTGGCCAGTATTCCCTTTCACCTCCCTTTGTCGGACTTATACTAGGGCACTTCCATTTGTCGCGTAAATATAAAAACACAATTACACATGCATGCATATGTTTTTAATTATATTATTTAGATTGACTCTCTGTTCTATATACATATAGGGTTTTAATTAAGCCGAAGCTCAAAATGAGGTGTGTTCCGCTACTTAAATTTATTGTTCAATTATTTGTTAATTTAATTTATTTTTATTATTAATTTAATTAATTGTTATTAATTTAATTATTTGTTTAATTTATTTTTATTTTATCTTTATTCATGCATCTGCTTTGTGAAGCTGAAGAAAAAAGGGAAAAAATATTAATTTTAACGTAGCATATATATCGGTGTGGGTTTTTGTCAATGTGGGCTTTTATCAGCGTGCGCTTATATCTGTGTGGGCTTTTATCAATGTGCGCTTTTATCTGTGTGGGCTTTTATCAATGTGCGCATTCATCGGTGTGGGTATTAGTCGCGTGGGCAATTATCCCAGTAAGGTCTTTTTTGTGGGCTTTTGTCGCGTGCGCTTTCGTCCAGTGGGCTTTTGTCTGGTCACCGATGGGAGATTCACAAGTGCCTGAAGGGGAAGAAAGTGAAAATGCGACTATTAAGTTCGTCAAAACTGATAGTGAAGTTACAAAGTCGCAGGCAGTAAGTGTTGAACTATTTGAAAGTGTATGTGATGCAGAGATCGAAGATGCTGAAGAGCAGCTTAAGCAGTGCGCTCCAGTATTGCAAAAAAATTCACCCACTTCACAAACAAGGTGTGTGCCTCATAGTGCAGGTTTTGCAGGCAAGGACTTGATTCTAAACCCGGATACTTCTACTTGTAAAGGATCGGATTCTATTTATGACCCTGATGCAGAATTTGGACTTGGTTCTCAGGAAACGGAGGAAAATGAACATGTATCGGCTGCTGAAAATGCCGAGGAAAACTCTACACATGATGCGAACAAACTACAGAGTGGTGAACGAAGTGTTTTAGATCTTCCATAAATGAAAAGTCTGAAAGGACTGAATCTTTAGACTGTGACATGAAAAACAGAAATGCATCTGAGAACTGCAGTGGAAAAGTATTTGACTCGGGTATATTTTAATGAAAAGACTGAGACTGAAATTAATTCAGAACTTTAATGTATATAATTTAAAATTGTTATGTGTTTAATTTGTGAATATAACTTGTACATAGTGTAAATATTTGTTTCTTTAGTTATGTTATCTGTGTGTTTTAAAACGTTTAGTTTGTATCCAATTTGGCTTCTGACCAAGGGTTGTACTGCCCGGGCAGCGAGTGCCGAGTGGGTCGTCGAGTTCACTGAAGGGGTTTCTTAGTGTATCGCGGTTAGTGCATCGTCGAGAGAGCGTGTTAAGCTCCGGGAAGTCGGGACCGAAGAGTCAGGAGCTGTGCTCTGTGTGTCGTCGAGTGCATCGCGTGTTGTAGAGTGGAGAGTCTTGAGAGTACGTGGAGTTCCGAGAACAACCAAGCAGAGTCGGGAGCTGTACTCTAGTGCTTTGCCGTGAAGCTGTCTCCACCGTGATAGCCTGATAACCTGGAGGCTGTGTCGCTGATCGTGTTAGCGTGTTTATAGTAGTTCATCAACGACTGTAAATTGTGTTTTGAAGCTTTCCTGACAATACTGGCTAATAAATTGTGTTTGGATACTTCATCAAGTGTCGTCGTTGTTCACTCCAAATCCACACGAACCCCGTACGAACGTGAAGGAAGAAAATAACGTAACAACTGGTGTAAGAAAAGCAAAACGCAACAATATGTTCTTAGTAGTACATAAGAAGAGCATTGCAGTAGATTTTAGACGTAACCGATTCAAAATCGATTAATCTAATGGAAGCTTGGAAGACATTTTCAATGAAGAACTGAATCGACTTCATATCTTTGTCACTGAAAGAACTGAAAGCATCAACGTTAAATACATGTTAGAAGAAAATATGGCCCTCTTCAGTTGAACTACAAAACGTGCTTGAATGGTCGAGGACATTCATGATTTATTAGTGAAATAAGAAATTGGCGAAGATTTCGAAAGAAATGGCACCCGAAGTGATCTCATTCAAGGGCAACTAGATATCTAGTTGGCATTTGTCTCATTCCACCGAAAAAACGTTCTCTGCTGATTATACTGAGCAGTGACAACGAAGAAATTTATTAAACTAAACTTGCGTTAAATTTAAAATATGTAATATATTTTGTTTTGTGTTGTACATACAAATTTTTTTAAAATTAAGTTGTTTATTTATAATTAAAAATATTTGTTTTTAATAAGTTTTCGGAACGTAACCCCCCTTACTCCCTCTGGGTCTCGTACAACACGGTGACCCTTAGAGATTCTTTGACACGGTTTCGCATAACACGGCATTTTCTCGGAACCTATCTGGCGTGTTATACGAGGGTTACTCGTATATACAATTTTCTTTCAAATTCTGCAATTAAAAAATAGACAATTTTTAGATGGTTTTCTGAAACTGCTGAGTAGTTTAACGCCATTTCACTTAAGGCGCATCTGTTGATGAATTAATTTATCAGTTTTAAGTAATTTTTTTTGGATAAGGCTATTGTAATTAGTATTAATTATCAGCAAATAATGATCACAAAATAATCATCGCTTACTAGTTTGAATTAATTGGATTTGAGGTCGTGTGATGGCCTTTGTTTTCGGATCAAATTTTTTCGTCTGCGGAAGTTAAACGTTTCCCTTTAAAAATCAGAGACGCAAATTTTCGCCTTTAGTTAATAACAGTTTAAAATCCCTTTTCGTAGGGATTTAAAGTTATTGGAGGAAATCGCCAGTCAAAATGAAAACTGACATAAGATCGTTATCTTCCGAAAATAGTTGGGTGTCGGAGATCTCTATTTCATGTATGATCCTTAGAGAATAAGATAGCAGGACATCGGCACGGGAATGAAATAATGGCGGCTGTCCATCCTCAACCTGCGCAAGATTCTTTGCCTCCTGGTTGGGAATGCCGATATGATCCTCGAACTGGGCAATAGTATGTTTAAACAATTTATTCTTTAAAGCGTTTATGCAATTACATTTATATGTAGTGCTTTTCATTTATGCTGTGTGCCTTATTTGTTTACATTATTGCCGTTGTCACAATTTAAATGTCAGATGTTTGTTTATAATAGATGATGTTTATATCATGATAAAAGCAGTTGTAATCCTTTGGAGGATTAGCGTAAAATCAATTTGACATATATGTAATAACAAGTTTATGATCCTACGGACAATCTTAGTGTTATCTGTATTTCAGAATATTGCTTTTTAGCAAATATATAAGTTAGCTGTTTTCAAGCAGTCAGTGGATTTGAATTATAAAAATTTACCTTTATTGCGTGAGTGTTATCTTTATTAATCAATTAATAAATTCATTAAGTTTTAATTCTCTCAAAGGAAAGAAGATGAGCAAGATTAGTTTATATGAAAGGCAGCATTTGATATAGACAAAACGAACGGTTTATTTATGTTTTCAAGTTACAGAAATTCTCCAGTTATGCTTATTGTAATGTTATCAGAGGGAAATGTTGTGAACATAAAATTTAATCATCTATAAAATATTGGTTCATTGAGTAGTAAGTAATGGTTTTGTTATAAGTGATAACAATTTTTAGGTTTTGATCATATCAGACATTTTAGTTGATGTTCAATATAATCCAGAGAGGAGGCTTTTCTTTTTCAAAAACCAGACCACTAAAGAGCTTTGCATTATTTTTAGATTTGTTTTTTTCATGACATTTATCTTGCCAGCCTGGTTATTGTTATAATTGTGGTAAAAATAAATTAGGTGTAAATTGTATTTGTACTGTAATTCACGTTTTTAGGCAGATGCATATATTCTACCATCTTTATATTTGATTTTGAGCTGATCCGTATCATCTACCTGAATTTCTAAAAGTGTAGCATTTTACTCTCTCTCTCTCTCTCTCTATATATATGTAATAAATTAAGGAGCAGGAATTTGGATGGCATAGAAGTGTTGATCCATAATGACTAAAAAATTGGAGGCGAAGGCAGATTAAATCTTCAGTTTTATTTTCAGCAATATATTGCGGCTACACACAAGTCGACACATTAAATGTGCCTGTTTCAAAAGGCTTACATTTTTGATAACTTTGTAGCAAGAAATCAGCAGCAGACAGCCAGCAGTCTAGCTAGGCCAAAGCGTGGAAAGCAAGTGCATAATGTTCAGGATGAAATCTCAAGTCAGACTGAGTTAATTTCAGTTTTCAAAGTATTTTGATTGGACAGTTAATATTGCTGTAAAATTGCTATTGGCTGGTTGAGTTTTAGTTTCATTTACATCATCATAATTACGTAAGAATCATATGACATATGTCTTGAAATGACTCAGTGCAGAGAGGGATTATTATCTTTAGAATTGAGAAGGAAAATTTCCGTTGCTAATTTAATCTTTTATATATTCTTTATTTTTCTTACATATATACTATCTGTTTACACTGTGTATTTGTCTTGAAAGCATTTTAATTGAATTTTCAGCGTACTTTGATTTCATACTATGAGAAAATCTTTACTGGCATTACAATTCATGGGTAAAAATATATTTTTGGGTGCCTCTTGGCGAAAATTGGTGATTGGCCAGCAAGGTGCAATTTTAAGATGGCCGCTACACAAAACCAAAATAACAAGTCAAAGACTTGCACAAACTCGGTGTCCATGTACGCATGAATCTATTTTCACTTAAAAAAACATCAGAGACTTGCAAAACTTAACATTGCGCATTGACTCGACTTTGTCCATGTACACGTCGATCTATTTTCACTTAAAAATTGAAGGAGCACCCAATTCTACACTAGAGCCAGACAAAAATATGCAATCTCAATAAACTGAATTTTAAATCAAACAATAAAATAACATAAAAAAGGAAATACATCTTATCATATCCATGCACTACACAAAAGAAATATCCACTTAAACCTTATTTAGAAATTTCTGTGTGTTCAGTATGTGGCATGCAAAATTCCTTAACAGCATCCAAAAACTTTTCTCAAACCGTATTCCCTTTCTAATGGAACGCTTAATATGATGAGCTTTGAACCTTTCTTGCGACAAACACATTTAAAGCCATGTGAATGATTTTTAACTTTGACCATATACATTTCCTTCGTGCAAGCAGGACACTTATAATTCTGTTGAATTGCATCCAACACATTTCCATTTCTTTTCTTCTGTCCTCAACCACTTAAAAAATAAATAAATAAATAAATAAATAAATAAAAATAAAACCCACCTTCTTCTCTCTCGTTCTATACCACCAAACACCCAATTTACTACCGGCTGCCATTTTATGATGCAAAGCATACAATATACACAACATACTTCCTAACTGACATCCAACAAATATTTTGCCATTAGTCAAATTCACTACAATCAAGCTACCAATCACATCATAATAGGGTTTGCTTAACATTCAATTAGTCTTACCATAAATGAAACAATAACTTGGCGATAATCCAGGGGCCACCCTAAAATATAGGCTAACCCAATTCACCAATTCATGTATTATTTTCAAACCTTTGTTCAAAATTATATATTTTTTTTTGTGCATTTATTTTAGTTATTTCTTAAACCATATTGAACATATAACAACATGGGAAGATCCTCGACTGAGGCCGTCTACTCTACAACAGGTATTTTATGTTTTGTAATTTTTATGTGCATTTCATTTGTGTATTTTTATTTGTATACTGTTGTATCTGTCTTTTTATTCTGTGGTTTAAAAAATTGAGGAGGGAAAGCACTTCTTTATTGTATAAAACAATTTCTGTTTTATAAAATATGAAAATACTAGAGTAGTTTATTAGCATTTAGAGATTATATTTAAAAAAAAATTCACCTTTTGTGCGAGTGGTAAGTTTAAGATATAATTTTATGTGTAATATGTTAACTTGATGGAAGTGTTTGTAATTGAAATTAGCTATTTTTAATTTTTGTTTTATCTTTTAGAAATGTTTTCTGAGTATATTTCATTCAAAGAAGGTTTTGTAGTATTAATTTCTCTTATTTGAATATCATATACTGTACAAAGTCTTTAATCTGGACATCCATAATCTGGACCTCAAAGCTACAAACTTTCTGCGCATGCGTAAAGGCATTAATGCGGTTACACATGTGCATAATACGTTTACACATTCTCATTTAATGTATAACGGACGGTATAAGCTTGGCTAAAATTATCTAAGTATCTATTTCAGTTAATGTTGCAGATTGCGTTGTTCCTTAATCTTCGAATTGGATCCAGCTTATTATTTTTTGCAGACTGTTAGAGCAATTTTATAAAAGTAAGCTAGAACTTTCAATTATGTCAAATAGAATTTTCGATGCTGGAGCTGCCAAAGGATCTACAAAGCGAAAGTATGTTTTAATGTCCATCAAACAAAAAGTGGAATTGCTGCAAAAAATGGATAAAGGCATATGCTTTGTTTCTCTAACTATTCGGAAATCTGTTTTTCAATTTCATGCTGCTCTGCGGGGTGGGACGTCATGGCGCGCAGTGAATTGGAAGTTGATCTCTCAGACTCTCCTTATCTTCAGGGCAGATGTTTTTATTTTATTTGGCTTTTAATTCCTTAATAAATGTAGTATTTCATCTCGATGTACTCCGTCTTTGATATGATTTAAATCAAATTCTTTGTCATTATAATTCGTTTCCTATAGTGAAGAAAGTGACACAGGGGTTATTGAAAACGAAAAAATTTCGATTGACAAATTAGTCGGTATTCTCGACACAGCAATTATAGGACTTGAACAGTGGAACTTTGTAACTGAACAAGAAATTATGTCTGTTTATAGAATTAAAGAGAAAGTATTATCACATAAAATGAAGCAACTTAAACAACTTACATTGAAAAAAATGTTTAATAAAGTAAACAAATAAATATTAAGCTCGGCTCTGCGGTTGGGAAAACGTCGCGCCGTGCAATGAACTGGAAGCTGATCTGTCAGCACTATTCTCATCTTCAGGGCAGATGTTTTTATTTTATTCGGCTTATAATTCCTTACTAAATGTAGTATTTCATCTCATTGTACTCTGTCTTTGATATGATTTAAATCAAATTCCTCGTCATTATAAATATGACTAATACACATCAAATAGTTTTCTGGTTGCAATTTTCTAATTTCGACTATGCGTAATGTATGCTTTACACATGCGCGCGTTGAAAGAAATGTTTAATAAAGTTAACAAATAAACATTAAGCTTTTTTTTGTAAATTTTGATATCCTTTAGATCAAAATTGCTCTTTATTTCATAAATTACAGTTTCATATTTTTAATTTTATAATTTCTGCATGCCATCTCACCAGATTTAAATTGATGATCTCTAATCCAGAAAAAACCCTAATCTGGAATCGTCGAAGTTCCGACGAGTCTGGATTAAAGACTTTGTACTGTATGTGTTTCTGTGTTACAATAATGTGGCTATAAGTAACTTCATTTATTCTTTTTATGTTGGTGTATAGCTGTATTAGTGTGCTGCTATAACATGAAAATATAAATTTACAGCATTCTATATTATTTTTTTGGCATTCTTTTTTTGAGTAAAGGTTATGGTCAACATAAAATATAGAAGATAGATTGAGAGAGCTTTCTGTTGGAAAACAGCTTAGACCTTAAGTGGGAAAATTAAATATGTTTATGAATTTCTATATCATGTTAAATTTCGGTACAGAAAAACATTGCTTTAGGAAAATATGTTTATTTTTATCTATTGAATTATTTTATACTAGTTGCTAAGTGGCCAGCTTTCGTCTGGCTTTTAAATGTACTGTAAAAATTCCTAAAGAGAACACCAAACATTAACACTAATTCGGAAGTCAAACAACAAAAATCAGCATTATATTTTCAAATTTTCACAGGACTAGTTTCAATGGTTTTACCGAACCACCAACCTCAGCTGCAAAAGCGCTTCGTTTGCTTTTGCAGCCGGACAAGTCCGGATCACGAACTTTGTACTGTACATAACGAATCATACATTTCTATAAAGAATAATTAACATATAGATGTTTGTAACATTTTCATAAATTAAATTTATGTCTAGACCAATGTTATTTTTCCTGTGATTATTAGATTATATTGATGGAGTAACAAAACTATTTGAGACTATTGCAGTTTAAAGTCCATAATCCGGACTGGTCAGGACTTTGGCAATTCCAGATTGGGGTTTTTCCCGGATTATAGATCATTAATTTAAATCTGGTAAGATGGCATGCAGAAATAATACAATTAAAAATATGAAACCGTAATTTATGAAATAAAGAGCAATCATGATCTAAAGGGTATCAAAATTTACAAAAAAAAGAAAAAAAAGCTTAATATTTATTCGTTTACTTTAGTAAACATTTCTATCAATGTAAGTTGTTTAAGTTGCTTCGTTTTTTGTGCTAATACTTTCTCTTTAATTCTATAAACAGACATAATTTCTTGTTCAGTTACAAAGTTCCACTGTTCAAGTCCTGTAATTGCTGTGTCGAGAATCCCGAGTAACTTGTCAATCGAAATTTTTTCGTTTTCAATAACCCCTGTGTCACTTTCTTCACTATAGGAAACGAATTATAATGACAAAGAATTTGATTTAAATCATATCAAAGACGGAGTACATCGAGATGAAATACTACATTTATTAAGGAATTAAATTTCTCTTTTAAGTTCTTCACTATCGGAAGTGCGCATGAGTAATTTTACTGGCTTTACGCGCACTTCAAATGCGCACGCATAAACGCTTTACACACATGTGCAAATGCATTACACGCATGTGTAAGTTTGTGGCTTTGAGGTCCGGATTATGGATCATTCCGGATAATGGAAGTCTGGGTTAGAGGCTTTGTACTGTATTACCATTTATGTATTTGAAAACTTGTAAATTACTTGTTTCTTAATATTAAATGTAACAAAATTTTAAATTGAAAAACGTTTCATACTAGTAAATCCCAAAGCAATATCGCTGAATCCCAAAGCAATATCGCTGTTATAAAATTAACAAACATAGTGATGGCTAATTGAATTCTGGACTTTATTAACAAAAAATAAATAAAGAAAGAAATAAAGAAATAAAGAAAGAAAACTTATGTACGTCTTATTGTTTATATGACAACTTTTAGAATGATGAAAATAATAGTGATGCCAGATGCATAAAACATATTAGAACAATAAAACAATGATGCCACTGAAGCTGCACATAGTATTAATTAAATGCTCAATTCTCAACAGTCTCCTTCGAGCATGAAAAATATTCATTGTTCATTTAGATTAACGTTTACTTATTGACTGATTTTACACCAATCAACTTCTTCTGGAAATGGAACTGAGGTGCTGGAAGCGCCTTTGTCAGAATGTCTGCTCGTTGTTCATTACGTCTGACATAGCCTAATTGAAAATGTCCCTTCGAGAACTCATCTTGCGCAAACATGTACCTTTGGTCAATGTGCTTTGTGCGTGCGTGAAACATTGGATTTTTGATGTACTTGATAATACTCTGATTATCAATTTGTAGGATGGGCAATGAGACATTATTAGTTATATCATTGAACAAGCTCTTCAACCATATCAGGTCTTTTGTGGCATCAGCTGCTGCCATGAACTCTGCCTGTGTCGTCAAATTTTATATGGCATCCTATAGCTTGCTTCGCCATGTAATTGCACTTCCACCATAGAAAGAAATAACACCTGTTCGAGACCTGCATGTTTCTGCTGTTGTTATCATCTTGTTATCAGCTGTTATCTTCATCAGTTGTTATCTGCATCACTAAACAACTTCAAACTTCTATCATCTTCATTATTGTACACAATGCCGTGTCCTATGGTATTGCGAAGGTACCTTAATGTTGTCTGTACGATTTCCCAATCAATCTCTGAATGATTGTTCAGCATTTGAGACATCAAATCCACTGCATAAGCAATATCCGGTCAGGTTACCATCGCCAGGTACAGCAAACTGCCAACTACTGATCGGTATGTAATTTCACTGCTGAGAGGCTTTGCCTCCTTGATCTTGATCATGCCGTCATCATTTGGTTGACCATAGTCGACCTTGAGACTCGACTTCTGTACTGGGATGTGTGATGTCCTAGCATCTCCATATCGCTCTAATATCTTTCTTGTAAATGCTTCTTGGTGCAGGAAGAGTGAGCCGTCTTTCAAACATTCAACTTGTAGACCAAGGAAACAATTTAACATCGTTACTCGAATGTTAAAATGTTGCTTGAGCTTGTCCATAAATGTGAAGAATGCTGCTTTGTCCTGAACAGCGACAATACCATCATCAATATAAATCGCCATCAGCATCTTATGTCCATAATCATTTTGAATGAATAGGCAGTTGTTGGATTTACTTTTTATCATACCATGTTTCTACAGCACGTTAGTAAACTTGGCATTCCAACATTGTCCAGCTTGTTTCAAGCCATATAAAGGTCGAAGCATCTTTCATACATGTTTACTTCCATCGTTATAGCCATCGGGTTGATGCATGTAGATCTCCTCAGTTAGGTCACCGTAAAGGAATGCTGTCTCCACGTCAATTTGATATAAGTTAAAATTCTCCTTGGCTGCTGTTGCAATTAGAGCTCAAATAGTGTCGTAGCGATACACCGAGCTAAATGTGTCTTCGTAGCCGATATTCACCATCTGGGTGTACCCTTTGGCTACTAAACGGGCCTTGAATCTCTTGATTGAGCCATCGGGATTTGTCTTCACTCTGTAAACCCAGCGATTGTCAAGGATTTTACATCCGTGAGGTGGCTCAACAAGTTGCCATGTTTCATGTTTGGCATGCGAAGCCATTTCTTTGTCCATGGCTCGTTTCCAGTTGGCGTATTCAGGAGACTTCGTTGCTTCATCATACGTTTTAGGCTCTTCCAACTTCAGAATGCTGTTGTACACATCGTAGTCATTAAATCTGACAGGCTGTTGGATAGCTGAACGATCTCACAATGTACGCGCAGTCATCTGTGTTGGTTCATATTCATTCATCAGTGCACAGATCGCCAGCCCCCTGTGTGTCTGCATCACCGTGATCATCTTCCAAAATAAACTTCATATGTTTGATAGACCGATGTTAGATGCTAATTTTGAAGGTTGGGAAGTAGTGTCGATTTGCTGTTCATTGAACACTACAATGGCACTTTTTATCGTATCATACCAGATTTCAGTGCCTGTATGAAAGGCATTGAAATCTGGTCAAAAGATCTTAAAATTAATCCAGATAAAACAAACTTTTGTGTCTTCTCAAAAGATAGAAAAAGTAGAAGCTCGTTTCATCCTATTATAAAGCTATTAGGTTCTGAAGTCAAACAAACTTCTAACCCCAAGTATCTTGGACTGACTCTAGATGCAGAGTTGAGATTCTCTAAACACCTTGAACATGTTTCAATAAAAGCACTGAAAAAGCTAAACATCCTTAAAAGACTTTATGGTGCCTCTTGGGGATCAAGCCCCAAAACCCTCAAGAATACTTATACTTCCATCGTCAGGCCTGTTCTAGAATACGCAGCACCCATATGGGCATCGGCAAGGCCTACTGTTAAAGAAAAGATAGACACTGTTCAATATAGGGCCTCTAAAATAATCACTGGAGCTGTTTCATCAACGAATAACATAAAATTGAAAAGGAATGCGGCCTCGCTCCCTTGGAGAGCAGAAGGAAATTAATAGCAATTAAATTTACCAACAAAATACAAACCCTTGCTGAACATCATATCTCAAGTAGAACCTTCAGGGCATGGTGTGACAATCCTCAACCCTCCAACATGACCAAGATATCAGAAATGACATCAACCTCGAATATGAGACTCTCAAAATTTCCAAAGAGCCTTACAACATTTTGTGCCCTCTCCCCCAAACAAAAATTTATTTAAATCTCTTACAGCCTTGTACCAAGAAAGATCCCACCGCAATAATCAAGTAAAAGGGCGACCATACCATTGAGGAACTCACGACCTTAACTCAAGATCTGACGATCACCTACACAGGCGGCTCTTCCGACTCCAGTCTGAACAGAGGAGGAGCGGGAGTCGTTTTCATCGGACCAGACGGAGTGCAGAAATGCCACAGTGTTCCTGTTGGGAAAATCGCCTCCAAGTATACATGCGAGCTTGTCGCTATCAAAAGTGCTCTGGAGATTTATCTCTCTAAAGAAGACCAGAGTTCCAAGGGCGTCATCATTTTCTCTGACTGTAGATCAGGATTGCAAGCGCTCCAGAAGGGCAAATGTCAACTCATTCATCAGATCATTGAGCTCACAAACAAAATCATTGCTGCCCAAAGATCCTGCATTTTACAATGGATACCGGCTCATGTAAATATTTTTGGTAATGAGAAGGCCGATGAACTTGCAAAGGCATCCCGTGATTATCCTCAGCCATCCAACTGCATAACCCTCGTTGATGCCAATGCAGTTGCCAGCCAAAGACTAATCAGTCAAGTTAAAGGAAACTCCATCCCGGAATTGAACTGTGACAGAGCCATATCGACTATCATAACCAGACTTAGGACAAATCACTTAAAAGAGATGAGGATTTCTGCAGACGGACAGCGTAGTTACACCAACATTTGTCCTCATTGCCCAGATGACATCCCACTGTCTCTCCATCACATCTTCAGCTGCCCAGCATTCCAGGCCAGACTGTTTGACATCGGCATTGAAGACCCAGTGGACCTACTTTATACTGATAGCTGCCTTTGACAAAAAGCTGTCTTTGACAGCTTCGAACCTATATAATTGCATTTTGTCATAGACATGACATCATCATCATATCATTCCTTGATGTTATGAAAATGCGATACCCATCATCATCACAATGACAAACTAAATAGCCCTTTATAGCCTTGTCATCTAATTTACCTCTGTTGGCATTTGGTACATGTACAAATGCAGCTGATCCAAAAACTCAAATTCTGTTGATTGCCGGTTTGCGTCCAAACCATTCCTCAAACGGAGATCTTCCCGTAGTGTTACTTGGTCCGGTTCGATTGAGAACGTAGACAGCTGTAGATGCTGCTTCTGCCCATAGGAACTGTGGTAGGCCTGAATCCTTGATCATAGTGTGAACTGCATTCATTATTGTATGATTCTCTCTTTCAACCAATCCATTTTGTTCTGGTGTATATGGCATAGTCACCAATTTATCATTGTCAAATTCACGACCGCCGTCTATGACCAGTTCTTTTACATTTATGCCATCTTTGTTGGTCGAACAAGAAACTGCTTGATTTTATCCACAGCTTCGTCTTTATGTTGCAGAAATTCTACATGTTGAAACTTAGAGTAATCATCCTTAATCACTAACATGTACTTCTTTTCACCTCTTGATAAGACTGGAGATGCGAGTAAGTCTGCATGTATTATCTCACCAGACTTTTGTGTTTTGAATCGTTTTGGTTTAAATGTTCGTCGACTTTGTTTACCATACACATATGGCTCACAAAATAGTCCATCATTGATAAAATCGATACCATTTTGGCACAAGTACTGTTTCACATACTGTATTCATTGATGACCAAGTCATCGATGCCAAAGGGATAATGACAATTTTGTCGTTGTCTTCATTGCCATCTCAGGAAAAGGAGTTGTCATTTCGTTGTCAACCAAGTAGGCTGCAGCAGCAGAACCCCCTTGAGGCTTGACTGGTTTTGCATTTAGTTCAAAGAGTCCATTTGATAAACATGGAGCTTCTAAAAGTATATTATCTGGGGTCTCCTTGCGAAAAAAACGACAAAAATCGTCTGAATCACCAAAGTTCGAGATTCCTCACTTCATTCACTTTGAGGCTGATAACAAATTTTTGCCAATTTCTAATGCATACAGTCAACTCAACAGATTCTCAACAGTCAACTCAACTCAATCAGTCAGCTCAACAGATTTTTGTACGTTTCCAACCATCGTGCACATGTCAGTGTCCCCACAGCCATATGCTGGTATTCTCTGTTTGTTACCGACTGTGATTTCTGCTTGTTTGTCAAAGTGATGGTAGGGCTTGAAATAAATGAAACCTTTCACACCATCAGTCTTTTTAAGTCTGTTCATTGTTTTGGCATTATTTGTTGTCAAGGGTTGGGATTGGCTGACCATCTGAGGTTTCTTACCACCCTTCTTCCATTTCTTTCCATTATGTTTTGCGCTGTAATTAGCATTTGCCACAAATGTTATTGTACTTTCGTTTCTTAGCTCTTGATTTCTTCTTTGCAGCTGCATGTTGATCTGTTTGATCAGTTTTTCAGGTGATTTTTCCATCTTGGGCATTGAATCCCACTGTGATTTGAACTCTATATATTTGTCATCAGGAAGAATAGATAAGATTCGTGGTGCTAGGAAGTTCTGTGGCAACTTTCCTTCGCTGCTCAACTCTTGCTCATGTTGAAGATCCACCCACAGTATACGTAAATGTGCAAGTGATTGCATTACACTTTCTTCTTTCTCGATCCAAAAAATGAAAAACTGTTGCAGAAGAGTGTCCAATTTCACGCTTGACTCCTTCTCAAAATTACTTAATATCTCATTCCATATCACTAGTGCAGAATTACCATGCATATGGATCAAATTTAACACATTTGGTTATACATTTGTGCGAATGATTACAGCAGCTTTCGCATTCACCTTTGCATACACTTTTGTGGCTTCGTTGTACTCGCGTATCTTTTTTCATTCGCTCTTTCTGCCGGAGCTTTTGGCTCGATAAGGGAATTATCGAAGATGCCCGCACAGTTGTTAAGCACAAATAAAGAGTTCTTTCAAATTTCCAATCAGTCCAGTTGGATAAACCTTTAAATTTGGTACAGTGAACAAAATTTTTAGCTTCCATATTACGTCGTCATTAACTAGGAAATATGCAGCAAAAATAAAAGGCTATCAGTACACTGTAACAACTACCTATATACTGTTCAGGTGGAAGTGTTGAAATCGTAAACGAAAGTAAAAAATATTCCTGATTCAAATACGTCAACATAGCCATCGTTAATTTATTTGCACAGTTAAACGTGGCTAAAACCCATAACTTGTTATAAAATTAACAAACAGAGTGATGGCTAATTGAATTTTGGACTTTATTAACAAAACAAAACAAAACAAAACAAACAAAAAAAATCAATAAATAAAAAAATAAATAAAGAGAAGTTATGTACATCTTATTGTTTACACGACAACTTTTAGAATGACTAAAATAATAGTGATGCCAGATGCATAAAACATATTAAAACAATAAAACAATGATGCCACTGAAACTGCACATAATATTAATTAAATGCTCGATTCTCAACAGATACTACAGGGGATAAATTAATTTTGAATCATTCTAATTTACTTTTTAACTGATCACTTAAAGAGAATAAAAAAGAATTACTTTGCAATAGTGAAAAATCTAAAATTATTCTAGGCTTTGAAATTGAATGCTTGCAATCAGTCACATAGGAATAAAACATTTTGTATGTGTGTGTTTTTTTTTAGAACAAATATAAACTTTTACTAAATACAGTACAAAGTTTGAAATCCGGATGTTTATTATCCGGAATGATCTAAAATCCGGACCTCAAATCCACTACCAATGTTTTTCTAGCAGGCTTTACGCATATGCATTTGATTCCCCCTCCATGCATAATGAAAGATTTGGAGAGTTCCGATTCTTAATTTCACTTCAACACTAAATAAAATACCTTGTTATTGAAAAAACAGTCATTTTAGCATAAATTTGTATGATCAGTAATTTGGCTCTTTTGCTGGGTATTTAATTGGCACACTTCTCAAACCGAAACATTCCACACAGATACATTGTTGATCTGACGCCAACCTGGCAAATCATTATTTATTATAGTACTTTCCTTTTATCACTGCATGTTTATCAAAATATGACAATTTGTGTAATGACTCATGTAGTAGCAATGCCTAAACAATTTTTTTCTATGTTAGTAATTGAATAACAAAGGTGTATGGTAACCTTTCATGTTGACATAACGCATGGCAGGGATTACAGATTTAAGTTAAATGCGTTAAAAAATGTTAACGAGGAAACATTTAACAAAAATGTCTTTCTGTATGCTAAAAATAGATTTTGTTGATGATACTCATAGATCCAAAGATTACATTTAGGACTAGGTGAAGAATAACTAATTTGTTATTCACATAAACCCAGAACTAGCGCCAGGGCTTGCAAGGAATGTAGCACCCACGGAGACTGCATCAGGCGGTAAGATAACTAGCGCTGGCTGTCAATAAGGCTTAAGTATATGTGAGAATTTATTTATTTAGAACTCTGATAAGCCTTAAGAATGGGCAAGAAATAGACATAAGTATAATAAATAACTAATACAATTCAGGCTTAATTGTCTCAGTGCACGATAGAAGCAAGATAAAATTTAACAGAATAACTTGTCTTTAGTCGCTAAGCTCATGATGCCTAGCCAAATATGTACAGTGAATGACAGCTAAATTTGATGATGCTAAGCCATGAATTTTAAAGGTTTTTGGATATCGCATAACAAAGGTGAAATTTTCCAATTAACGGATTTTGTAAAGAAATGTGGAAAAGCGGTAATAAATGAAGATGATATAAAAGAAGTTTCTCATTGTGATGAGAAAGCTTCTCAATCATCAGTCAATTAATGAATGGCGAAATCTGTAATATGTTTCTAGAGCAAGAAAATACCGCTACCGATAGTGAAGAAAGTGCCAAAGAAGTTATTGAAAATGAAAAAATTTCGATTGACAAGTTAGTCGGAATTCTCGACACAGCAGTTACAGAACTTCAGAAATGTAACTAACCTCTTCGTCGTCCGTAATGCGTCTAGCGCGTTCAAGTGAAACTTCTGCAGGGCAGTTGTAACACACTTCAAGCGTTCTTCTACATTTTAAAATTTTTAAACTTTTAAAATGCTTTCTAAATGTTTACTTATTTCAGTTTTTATTTTTTTTTTTTTAATACCTCCTAGAGGGCAGCACTAATCAGGCATTCTATTTCTAATTGCATTTGCCCCAGGTTTTATGAATATTTGTGCCATTTTACATAAGACAGTGAGAGATGGCTTCAACATCTACTCAGCAGAAAAAGAGGAAAAATGAGGTTGTGAATTGGAAAGACAAGAAGGATATACATTTGATGTGTACAGTTCATAATGACTCGATGATTGATGTTGGAACACGGAAAAGAACTGTAAAAAAAACCAATAATTGTAAAAGATTACAACAACAAAATGGGAGGAGTGGATCAATTGGATCAGATGTTATCAAATTATCCTACTGTTAAAAATAAGCAGAGATATTATTATTTTTCCATTATGCTTTATTTCCGTATAATTTTACTTAATATTCATTGACATTCATCCACTATGAAAGTTATGATGTACAGAGAAAACAACATTACACACTACGAAAACAGGTGGCCGCTGGGGGGGGGGAGGGAATTTTCGCAAACAGGAGAGGATGGCGAATGGGCTAAACAAGAGATTATGTCTCTCTACAGAATTAAAGAGAAAGTATTAGCACAAAAAATGAAGCAACTTAACATCTTACATTGAAAGAAATGTTTAATAAGGTAAACAAATAAATATTAAGCTTTTTTTTTGTAAATTTTGATACCCTTTAGCTCTTAAATATTTCATTATTTCATAAATCATGATTTCATATTTTTAATTTTATAATTTCTGCATGGCATCTTGCTAGATTTAAACTGATGATCTAATATCTGGAAAAACCCCAAATCCAAAGTAGCCGAAATCCCAATGAGTCTGGGTTTCGGACTTTGTACTGTATAACTACATTTATTATACAAAATTTTTTAATGTATGCAAAATTAATTTTTAAACTTGTTAACGTGTGTGTGATGAGTGGTTGCAGATAAAAGGCTGCATAATGATTTATATAGAGATGCTGTATAATATGATCTTCTAATACACCATCAAATCACCATATAATCACCATGTATTTCTGTAGAATCTATAGTTAACTTTTATTTATTGTTGTATATGTTTGTTAAAATAAATTGAATGTCTTAATTTTTTTATAAAGTGATTTTTTTCATATCTTTTCTGATATCTTAAAGTATTTTTCTGCATAAAAATCATTTTTTTTTACTATGTATTATTAACTGTAATATTTTAATTATATATCTAGTGCTTTAGACAAACGTTTTACAATTTTGAGTTCTATAAGCAATAAGCAATTACAATGCCATGACTGACATTTAATAGCAAAGCATAGTTACTGCATTATAAATTAATATTAAAGTTTGATTCTAAACATTAATTTTAGAGTTTTTAATGTATTTGGCAAAATTTTATTTTTGTAATGTCCTTTTTTTATCTTTGTGATATATTAGGTGATTTTTACAACTGATGTGAAATGTTTGTGCAAGATGAATTTAAAAGGGCTTCTTTTAACTTTTTGCAATTAAAATTTTTGCTGTGTTAATGTAATTTCCCTTTATGAGGTTGTTTATAAATTTGAACAAATTTGACAAAATTCAACCATATCAAAAACTAAATGTCAGTCTTTTATTTCCCCACCCCATGTTAAGGATTATAAAAATTTTTTTTTTTACTCTAAATATTTAGCATGCTTTGTTGTTTTCGTCATGCATTGCACTGCTTTGATTTTATTGCACTTCATAATGAATCATGTTTTATTTGCAGTTTCGGTATTTGATATATTGAATATCTGAATATTTTTCTGTCAATATACACCTACATGCATCTGAGTAAATTCTTCAAAAGTATTCATGTTAACATGTATATTTAAAACTTATTAATTTTGCATAAAAATACAACCCATTTAGTAATTTAAAAGAAAATTTTCTCTTTGAATTTATATTCTTAAGATTTAATTATTTATGATACTTATTAGATATTTATAATGAAAAATGTTTTATCTTATATATATATATATATATATATATATATTAATTTTTTTCAAATAAAAGGATCTCCATAACAAAGTTATTTTAATAATGGAATTTTCTTATGAGGAAATGCTATTTGTCAGTTCCTATGAACTAAAGTTTTTCTTGCAAAAATATGCAGTAATTTTTTAAAATTTCCATTATAGTATATAAATACACACTTTACTCATGATGCATACTAATTTGAAGAAAAGTTATTAAAACCTGCACATTTTTATAAATAAATGAACTGAAAAATAGAGTATAATTTTATTACAATGTCATTTTATAATAAATAATTTTCCTGCTAATTAGGGGTGTTGCATGTAAATTGTATGAAGTTTTATACAATTTCTCTTTTGATCCAGCACGCTATTTTATGTATTTATCAGCAATATTCCACAAAATTGTTTCCAAAAACAGTGGGGAAAGTAGGAATTCTAACTGTAGAACTAGCAGGAAACAATTCCAAGTGTAGTCACGTATTACCTTTGTTCTCTTTAAAACTATGCCTCCTCTGTATCTTTTCAACAAGTAACCTTCACTTCTAAAACTGTAAGGCCTTTTTTTAAAACATTTTTTTAATTATTCAATTGTGTTAGATCTTTTGGTCCAGGAATTTAAGTAAATATAACTGATTTACTCTAGTGCATGATACATATTAAATTTTTAAAATGATTAAAATTTAGATGATTAACTTATTAAGTAAATTTATCTTTTTCTATTGATTAGGGATTTGTTCGCATAAAAATGCTTTTTCTCCATATTTAAATAGAAATATTTACTTTTGTATACATTATATGGTTATTTAGATTCTGTTTGTAAATTGTTAATAAGAGGTATAGGATGTAAACTCTGTATCTTTCTGGTTTCATATATTAATACTAATGTTTATGTGTCATAGTGTCAGAATTATATAAAACAAAGAAAACATTTTCCAAAATTAAAGAGTTTAATTATTTTCGTACAATAATAAGTAAACTTCATGTGTACTTCTTTAGTTGAATTCTCAATCTATTTTTAGTTCTATAAAGCTATCATGTTTGATGGAGGACGTAGCAGCATCAAAATATTTCAGCTGCTAAACACTTATTAGTTGAATAGAATGAGTCTTCCATGTACTTCCACAAGAAAAATTGGTGCTTGCATGTTAACTACTATTGATAACTTCAGTAAATGACAAAGTAACTTTGATGATCTGGATATCAGAGACATTTATTGCAAGTTTTGATTTCCATAACTGCACATATCTTTGATGAAATGTTTTTCTTTCTCTGACAGTTTTATCTGCAGTATATGCTTATTGGCAAAATTTCTCTGATGTAACTAAAATCTTATCATCCAACTTCTATTTGTATACTTATTCCTATCATTCTTGTTGACGTGTTTCTGAGTTGCATTCTTATAACGCATTTTTTAATGGTATATAATTTCATTCCATAAGAATTATAATGTGCTTTCTTTTTTATGTTAATTGAAAAATACAGGATGAGTTTTAAGGAAGCTTCCAGGGAATCTCCTAAAAGATGTCTTTCTTCATTGATATGTTATAATCAGTTTCAGTAATTCTTGACTTTTGATTTTTTGTGGTAATCCTGGGCAAATTCCTCTATTTTTTATAAATATAATTCTTCTTTAAACTCCAAGAAATAATGAAGATATTTTAAGCCTTTGCAAAACATGACTTAATTATGTATTAACTTGAAAACTGTTATGGTGAAATATTTTTTTTCAGACCTGCTTCTTAAATTTCTGTAAAGCTATGTTAACCCTAATTTTTTTCACCTTTTGCAAAAATCATCATAATTCATGAAGTTTTAATTATTTTTCAGTGACCTTTATTTCAGTTATGAACTGCCATATTTGCTAAAAGCAAAGATTTTCTTCTATAATTATGAAATAGTTTCTAGGAATATGCTAAATCATGTCTCATAATTTGAGGGATGATTTTTCATAAATGCTGTTTTACTATTTATTATATTCTAGCAGTCATAAAATCATACAGCATTTTTTGGACTCTTTTAAAGTAAAAAACAACAGCAACAACAACAAAAAAAGCAGTTTCATATAGCTTTCTTTCTTTAAAAAAAAAAAAAAAAACTTATGTTTTGTAATGGTCTCAAAACACACATGTGAATACTAACTTGACATTTATTTGAAGCTGGGGCCATTCTTTAACTTCTTGAGAAATGTTGTTTTAGACTTTTGGAAGCATTGGATATAATATTTCTTGATATACAAAGTGCAGCATTTATATGTTATAGCTAAAATAAGTAAAGCTGACTTAACTCAATTTGATGAAGTGTAGTGAGTATTGTTTAAAAAATGGTGAATCTAGCTTCAGATCTAAAGGGATATATTCATTGGACTGAATGGAAGTACCTAGAATGTGCAGTTAAAAGTTAGCATCTGTATAAAATTTTGCTTAACTCATTGCAGATGTGGTTGGCCATTCACATAATTTACATATTTAAAACTTCCTTTGCCATCTGCAGAGGCCTTTTTGTCTGTTCCTTCTGTTCTCTTGAATCACTGCAACAGACGAAAGTTAACTTGAACCATGCTAGACATTGGGTTTTGAAAAGCAACAGAGTCCTTGAAGATTGAGCAAGAAAGTTTTTCTTTCAGAACGTGGAATTAATGAATTTAAAACTTAAGGAACAATATTTGCTTCAGTTTTAATTGCATTAGTTCTTTTTCTTCAGTGTAGACCTTACATTTGCAATAACCAATCAATTCATATTATTGCCCTTCTTTGAAGAATTACAGAGCAAATGTTTAAAGACAAGCAAATAGAGTAGCAGCAGTTGTGATAAGGTCGCATAAAGGAAGAAGAAACTGAAAATTAATATGGACAAGGATGTCTCGAGAGCATAAGATGAATATTATTATTATTTAACTTCCGAATACATTTTGAATAGTTGTTAAGTTGAATTAATTGTTTTAAAAATAATATTAAAATGTTGGCAAAAGTTTCAAATGCAGGCTCAAGAGCCAAGTTTATGCAATGCATAGCACGACTATTGGACATGGCACTAGCATTTTAACTCTCGAATAATTGCTTACTGATCTTCTGTAAGTTCTTGCAGGTGGGCTTCATCAGCATCAGTAGGCCAGCCAGAGCATTCTGCTTTTTGAATGTCATAGTCCTTGTTTTTGAACTTTCGGTACCCAACCTTCACAGTGTCATATGATACAAAACTAGTACCTAAAGCTCTACATATTATTTGGTGACATTCTGTAGCTGACTTTTGGCAACAGAACTGGAATTAAATGATTCTTCTAATTTGGTAGTGTAATAGCTCCCTTTCAGTTTATAACACTACCAGATCAGAATGAAAATATTTTTTTACAAATTTCACAAGACAGTGTTCTAAAGCAAGTCTCTTTTTCTGAAATACCAAAAATCACTTGACAAAATATGACTAAACACGGCAACGCAAACTGTTTGTGCAGACAATATTTGCAGTGGCACGAAACTTTGTTTAAAACTTGATATTTCAGTTAAGTGTCACAAATGTTTATGGATCATGTGTTAAATTTGTGCACAAATTTTTACACTTTCCATATGTCTGTTAAAAAAAATCGAGAATTACCACATGTACTCTTTTAGTACATAGTGTCAAGTCACAGTCTATATGTATTTCTCTGGAGCATTTTATGAGTAGTGGAGGGTACAGGAGAAAAATATTTCAAGTTCTGTAGATTATTCACTTTCACAGCATAAAGTCTGCTCATTTACATAACCATACAAAGCAACTTGTGAGAAATGCTCAGACTTTTGCACTGAGAAGAAACCTTTACTTGATCATCATAATACATTTTCCCAAAAGAGAAACACTGTTTTAAAGTTTTTAAAGAGTAATGTAGTGCAAAGTGCTGGCATTTATTATGTGTGTCCTGCAAGGAAAATCAAATGGAGTAAGATGTGAAAAATTTGATGGTCCAGGAATTTTTTTTCTGCATAATAATAATTGTTGTAGAAAACCTGCAAGAAATTTCAGAAGAGCTGAATGGCTTTCAGAAATGTTGATGAAACTTGTGAAGTTTCTAAAATTGCTCGAAATATCCAAATTTTATACTATGCATATTCTTTAAAACTAGTAAGATCCACGCAGACAGCACGTTCTGTTTTATTAGGGTTTTTAAAGTTTGGTGCTGTTTAATTTGTATTCTTGATATCTACACATGAAGTATTTTGTTGTATTTTAAAACAAGTTTATATTCAAAACTTACATGTGCAGCTAAAACTGTAGGACATTATATATAATGTTAAACTACAGGAAATTATATATATAATGTTATTTGGTTTAAAAATACTTGTTTATTTGGTATGTTTTGATATTTGTAATATGTAGTTCTGAATTAAAATGCAATATTGTCAAAATCAGAAGCAACTTCCTATAGTTCCACAAATATTCTTTTAAGTAGTAATAACATAAAATTTTTTAAAATGTGTGGAATTAGAAAAATTCTTTTTCAATTCATCTTTCTTTTAGAATTTTTATTATTTCATTATTATATTTTGGAGTCAAATGCTTATTCTTTTGTCTGTCATGTAAACTTATCCTAAGGATTTTTAACTGCAAAATTGTGAATTCAATGGCATTTCATCAGACTCCTTCATAGCCATTAATCTGGAATTCTTGATTGAAAATAAAGCTATAAAGCTAGAACTAGAAGTACTGTGTACTGACTTTTTCAGTTGTATTACAAAATTCACAATTTTTAAATTATTTTCGTTTTTTTTTTTTTTTTTTTTGTGTGTGTGTGTGTGTGTGTGTGTGTTTGCTATGAAAATGTCACTGAATATTATAATTTGTAATATTTTCGATAGTTTTTTTGTTTAGTTTTCATTTTCTGATTTCCAATTTAGAAAAATTTGGAAAGAAAGCTAGCTGTGCAACTTAGCAGCTTCTTTTCTGAATGTCAGCTTTATTCTAAGAGCATACTTTTTTAAACAATAATTATATCACACTTTGTTTAGAGTGTATTAACTAATAGATGGATGTATTATTGCTTTAATTTATTATTTTTTTTTACATATCTCATACCTTTGTTACTATATCAAAATTATTTTTGCAACTTGCCAAAGATTATTATAAGTTATACCAGTACACAAAAAAAAGTTATGCCAGTACACATTTATATTTGTAAGTTATTCTTCCCATGTTTGTGTATTTCTCTCAGGGATCTTATGCAAAGTATTATCTGTATGGAACAGGAAGGCCATCATCTGGACCAGTCAAGGTGATAATTTATCCCAGTGTGCATGTCTTTTATTTATTTCAGTTTCTTGCATCATCTCTTTCCATAGCATGTTTTTATGCATCTAAAATATAGAAAGAATTCTTGAAATTTTGATTTTTGACATGCCTTTTCCTTCCATTTAATTCTTGACCATGAGTCTTAAATGTGTGTTATCTTCCCCTGTTTGTTCATAGTTCTATAGATTCTTGTCTGGATATGTGAAGTAATTTTCTTTCTTTCTTTTTTTTTTCTTTTTTTCTTTTTTCTTTTTTTTTTTTTTTGATTTCTCTCTGCGAAAAGTGAATGGAATGCTGTAGTAGTTTGAAGTGCATGAAAGTAAAATGTAATATTACAAGAAATTGTGATTTAATAAAAGATAGTTTTGAACATGGCATTGTAAAAAATGCAATTATAATACAATAAAAATTGTAAATTAAAAAAATATGGAAATTACTTGCAATTCTGATAAGGGCAATACGGTATAAAATTGCTTATTGCTGTTCTAGATCAAACCTTGTTGTAAATTATTTTACAGATATAAACAAAAGTATAACTACCAGGTATCCTTAGGTTTTTTTTTAAATATGATGTTTTTTCTTGCCAAAATTGTTATGTATTTTTATGAAATTTGTTTTAAATTTTCCTTGATATGCAGTCAACAATAAATATATACTTCATTTTTATTTTAATTCTGCACCAATCTAATGTTGCTCTTTTACTTTTGTCTAGTATTTGATACAAATCAGAAGTCTTTCTCTCATGAAATATTTATTTAAATATATTTAAAATTTGTAAGAAATTTATTTTATTTATTCTTTGAGAAAGGTAGTATTTTATGATTATTTCAATATTTATTTTATTTAGAAATAATAATGCATTAAAAGCATCAGTTATGGTACATTTAAAAAAAATATTTTTTTAAATACGATATTTGAATGCTAATTTTCTTCTAAATTTTCTTTCTGCTGATTAATAAAATACAAAAGGAGGAAGTTTTGTTACAAATATGAAGGGTAAAAGGCTCATATTGTATTTTAATTATAAAAGTATGAAATACTATAAAAATATGTACACCTTTATTTTAATTATAAAAGTATGAAATACTATAAAAATATGAAAGATTGAATCAAAGGTAATATGAAATAGTTTTTAAGAAGGAGTGTGATTGCTATTATTGAACATGTACAGTTCTTAAACCAATAAATGTAAAGTAAGTTTATGTTACTTTAATATAGAGCAATGCATTTAAATTGTATTCAGTTGTACCTAATTTTATGTGATTTTTAATTATTAATGTGCAAGACAAAATAGAGTGCCCAGATTGGATCCTCCCTAGATTTAGAATGTTATTACTACTTAAGATTTTGTAGTATTGTGGGAAAATTTTTGAAGTTAGAAATAATATTTGCTAAATTTTTGTACAAAATCAATTTGCTTCAGTGTGTGCCTTTTTAATATGACGTGTAGCATCAAATGGACCACACAAATGTGACTTTTCAGTTATCAAGACTGCTTTTCAATTAGTAAAAAGAGTGAGGAAAAGAGAAAAGGAATATTTAAAATATTAAGGAGTACTTTAATATTTTAATATTAAGGGGTCATGGTTGACACTGTATTGATCCTTTTCATTTATGGTATCTCTTGGAAAAAGCGCTGTGAAGGGCTGTGTAGATCTTCAAATGCTTTGCAGATACTTAAAAAAATTCTGGTATACAAAATATTATTCTGTTATTCTGAGTTTTTTCAAAAAATAATTAATATATATATATATATATATATATTTGATAAAATAGGTATTTGTTTCAAGATGTTATTCTGAGTTTTTTCAAAAAATAATTATTGATAAAAAATAAGTTTTGAATCCAAAAGAAAATCTCATAGTATTAAAATAAGATATTTATGTGTTATTAATTTGGTTTTGTAAATTCATTATTTTATTCCAGTCTTATCCTCCATATTATGGATCAAGTCATTACTCAGTGACTGTTTCACCTCCTCCTCCACCTCCTCCCCCAGATGGATCACCCCCACCAGTCAACCAAATTCAAATCACAAATGTAAGACTGATATATTTTGTTAAATTATTTGACTTATGCACCTTTCAGTGATAGAAGAACACAAAATATGTAAAATATTTAATTTTTTGTAGGTTTTTGTTTTATTGCTAAGATTGGTTTTTCTTATTGAGCTTAATAAAATCGCATTTAAGTTTTAAAATAAATTCTAATTGAATGAAGTATTTCAATGATAAATTCAATGTCAATTTTGAAACTCAAAAAGTCATAACAAATAAAAAAAAGCATTAATCCTATATTTTTATTCAGAAAGTCACAGGGAATAAAATCAAAATCCATAAGTTTGTTTGAAATTACTTAGATAGGAACCATAAGGTAATTGTGGCAGTTTTTTATTAGTTATTAATTATGAGGGCATAAATGAATCATGATAACTTCTTTATATTACTGTAAGCAGAAATTCAAAGAGCTTTTGCATTTATCGTAGGGCATTATTCCTGAACTAAATTTAGGAGCATTTGGTTATACTATCTTTCTGTTTGAAAATCAAAGACTAGAAGAGAAAAATTTATTTTGAAAATTTGAAAATATCTGAACTGCTGAGCAATTGTCAAATCTCCTCCTAGAGGCTGTAATTATCTCATTATATTGTTGGTTATTGATCATGGAATCAGTATGTGAGATTGAACAATATTTTTTTATCTGAGCAACATGATGCAAAAAATAATGTTGGATATATTAAAATGGGAAGCTAACAAGGCCTTTGATCTTGCAACCACTAGTGAAAGGAAATTCATCAGAAATGATTTTTTCAGCCAGTCATTCAGAAAAACTATTAGTGAGAGTTATTGTGTTTAAATTTGATAGAAATAGATTCCAGACATGATACATGTTAAAATAGATCTAATGTGAAAGGGAGAATTGAATAAAAAATGGTATTAATGATGCAATGCAAAGATCTTGTTGATTAACAAATTTGAATTGATCAATTAAAAAAAAGCAGTAAGTAATTTTAGCATAAGAATGATATTTTTAAAACTAACTTTTGATTTAAGCATTCTGCAATCCAAGACGGAAACATAAAACAAATTGCAGAGTTGTATTGCATGTCTTTCTATATAGGAAACCAAAGCGAAAGTAATAAAATTTTTTTAGTTGTAAGTAATTTCTGCAACATAGGGTACGGAATAGTATTGAAATTGTTGGCTTCATATGTCAAAATTTTAGTAGGTTAGTTTTAATGCGTTTGCTGTAAACAGGATGACGTTGAAATTATTCTAGCATATGAGAGGAGTTGAAGTATTATAAGAAAATATTTTGCATTTTAGCTTATTTTTATTGAGCTTAGTTTTTATTTATTTACATTATCCTGGTTGTTAAAAGAAAAATGAATTTGCTGATCATAGCTTATTCCTGGAAAATCTGCATAAATGTAATTAGACTTGGAGTCTACCCCCCTCCCCCAGATATAAATATGATAAATTGTTTTTCATTTGAAATTTGTGTTTTATTGTTGAATTTTTTTTATTTAATTATTTATGTTAAATTATTATCCTAGTTCTCTACTTTTTTATCAGTTTCATACTTTTTAGTTATTTGAATAATTTTTATATTAAGATTTAGATTCATTCTGAGTTTAAAATTTTTTAATTTAATTTAATAATTTTTTAATTTAATTTTTAATTCCATTTTTGTATTTTTCAGGGTTCTGGTGGTGGGTATTACACTCCTCGTCCATTCACTCAGGTGATATCTGAAGTTTTTCATATGTGTTTATGTTGCATGTGAATGCAATTTCAACAAAATTCTTGATTTATACATTGTATGCAGTTCTTTTTTAAATAAGGAAAATCACATATCATCCTATTATATCTTATATATATAGGCTTGCCAGATTTCAGAAATGTTCAACTGGTACAATGGAATGCCCCCCGCCGTCGCGGGTATTCAAGGCTTCACACCCTTGGAGGGTTTTTGGAGTGTTTTAAAGGGTCATTTATTCTCATTGTTATGAATAAATGGTTACTTAATAGGAACCTAAACCATGGGTAATAATAAATGACACAAGCATATAAATTTAAACAATTTATTTCTTGCATGCTAATATTTATAAGTTACTTAAGTAAGAAAAAACACTTTAAATGAGGAATAAAAATTTGTACAATATTTACATGTACTTTTCATTAAAAAGTCCTTTTTTGGTTTTAATCTTGTAAAAATCATCACAATCTAATCCGATATTAATTTTACATGTCATCAGGCCTTTAACCATAGATTCCTTCATCAAACCCCTACCATCAGTCCATGTGTTGTTCATCAAAGAAAATACACTTTCAATTTGTGCTGTTGTTCCAGGTAAGCAGAAGACTCAACAATCTTGATCAGATTGGGGAATGCTATGTGATTCTCCTTGAAGTGATCAAACAGCCTGAACCATTTTTCTTCATTTGAAATAATCACATCTCTGGCAGACTCTTCTTGATTCCACTGTTCCCAATTTGACTGAAAATATTCCTTAGCAAGCACAACTTTGTCAAACAGCTGATCAGTGTTTTGCACATCGGGTACATCAAGAAGCCTGCTGTTAATCATTTCAGCAGAAGTTTTGGCATTTTTCCAATTAACAGCATTTGCTTTGGTCAGATGGACCCAAGAAAATTGTTCAGCATTTCCAAAACTATTCTCCAAGAGGTCCAAGTATGCAATGCATCTTTCATAAAAGCCATCAAATTCTTCTTTTACACTGTTATGGACTTGCTCGTCTAGATTTCTGTAGATGTTCTTTGCGCCCATAGGGATAAAGTTTGAAGCCTTTCTTTGTGTCAGGTTTCTTTTGAGAGCTTTAAGAGAGCAACCTCAAAAGCTGTAGTGTTATCTTTTCCCATTACCAGGATGGCCTTGTTAAAGAGTGCAAGCTGTCCGTGGACAAACCACAAGTACAGCTCGGCCATTAAATCAGTGAACAAGTTTTTTATTGTTGATGGGCACATTTGTTGGTCTAAAAAAATGCTTCCAGACCTTCAAAAATCTGTAAAATTCTTTCCAGCTCTGGCATCACTGACAGAAACTGGGTGTTCCCGTGTTGAATGAGTTTACGGTACTGTATCTTGGCATATTCACAAAATTCTTTTAGTTACACGAACTGTGTATATGTGGAAGTATTTATAAATCATCACCAGTAGGCCTCAATATCGATTGGAAGACTATCTAATGCAGTTTGCAAACAGTTGTGCACAATGGGTGCTCCACATCCGATTCCACTGATTTCCCTTCCAAGCATATTCTTGAGTCGATAGAAAACATTGTTTTGTCCTGCTCTTTTCACACCATCGAAGTTAGTGTTGCAGTTATCTACCCACTACTTTGTTATTCAAATCATTTTGCAGCAGGACAGAGCATAAGTAATATGTAAGAATTTCAGATGTTTGACTTGTCACAGATTTGAAATCTAACAGCTTTACCTGCACACCTGAATTAGGATTAAAGTAGTGCACAACAATTGGCACAAGTTTTATGTCCTTTCTGTTTGATGCATCCATGCTTACAGATAAATAGTTTGCCTTGGTCAATTCTTCTTCAAGCTCTTCTTGAGCTAAAGGAGCTATGGCATTTAAAACTATTGCCTCACACTTAGTTTTTCTGAGTGAGAATTTAGGTTAAAAAAACTCAGAAATAAACTTTGATGAACAAGAATTCGAATTGAAGCTTAGGCTATGGTTTGCTGTGAGATAAGCAAAGGTCGCCTCTTTTGCTGCTAAGTTTTATCATTAGAACTCGCAATCTTAAAAAAAAACACTGGTCAGTTTTGATGAGCTGGCAGCACATGCTAAAATCTTTTTGTGTTTACTCGATTGCAAATGATCTTTTATATTGGATCAACAACCGTGAGCAACAGAAATTTCAGAATTACAATGTGAACATTTAACTTTGTCGTCTGGATCTTGATTGCCAGTACATACCTTCTTCATAAAAGGGAATTGATTCTGTAAATCCCTGGTGAATTTACAAGACTGTTTTGTCATTTTAACAGAGACCAGATAAATTTTAACTTAAACCATAAACAAAACAGCGCTAGCTCACTAACACAACAGACTCCACCGAAAGAGACTGATAACTGACTGACTGATCTCTATTGCAAGCGGCCAGCGCCGAGTCCGGAAAGCCTCTCGCATCTCGTATGGTCACGATTGGCGAGACAAGACAATACGATGACAGTATTATTTATTGTATAGTATTATTATATCATTCTTCTATAGTTTTCACCTTTCATACAGTACAGAGATAACTGACAAAGTAATTATCATTTTTGGTCATTTTTGGTCATTGACATTTTTGGTCATCTATAAAATCAGATTTAATTTTTACCAGGACAAGAAGTAAACTGGACGGGATACTGGGATTTTGTCTGAAAACCGGGACGTCTGGCAAGCCTATATATATATATATATAATATTTTTTTAATGATCTTTTTCCTCCTTCCCCATTTTCCCCTTTTATACACATTTTTTTACATTTTTTAATAAAATATATGACTAATCTTGAAATTTTATTAACATTTTTTAGTTTTAACTGAACATTTAACAGATAATTGATTTTGTTACACCAATATGAATTTAACCATGCATTTTGTGAAACCAGTGACAGAATTATCTCTCTTTAGATCTGCATTTGGTTACGTCTCTTTAGATATGCTTGAACTCACATGTATATTTTATAGCAAAATCTCTTGAGAATCTTTCCAAGAGAGTCTGACAAATTTTGATTACATAGTGTATATTAGCTGTGTCTGCAAAAGTTCTTATTCAGCCTTTATTTTCACAATCATTGGTCATCATCATATACTTCCAGTCACAGAAATGTTTTAAATGATACATCATGTTTGGGCATTTTTTAAAGAAATTCGTTTTATTATAAATTTAAAATCTTAACTTTCAATACATTCTTCTGGTCCCTATGCTTGTATTTAGGAAAATGTTTTATTTATTATAAAAATAAAAACGTAAAACTCTTGTATGGCAAATTTTGACCACTATTACTGATATTAAAATTGGAGATCATATTCAGGGGCAGTGCACAAATTGAAGAGCAAAATGTTTGCACTTATACTTAACTACAAATTAAATATCATTTAGAAAAAAGGTTTCTGATGTTAAGACATTAAGAGAAAGCTGTTTCAGATTACTGCAAAACATATTGGTCAATATATGTATATATATTTTTTTAATGAAGATCATCTTATTTATAGAATCTTAGAGACCTGGTGTTCTAGGAGACACTGGCAGGTTTCAGTATTGGCCAACTCATTTATTTGCATTAATTAAAAATAAAAAATAATTGAATTATTTTTTTATGATTCTAAAGTAATAAAACTTTATAAAAACATTAATAATGTATTTTTAAACTTCAAAAGTATTAATTACTCATGTGAAAATTCTTTTGATATATCATATATAAGAAAATTATAAATTAAACAGACTAGTAAGTTACAAAAGAATATCATTGAATGGTATTTAAGGAGAAAAATTCTGCCTAAAGTTATTTATTTATTAAATGACCCTTCAATGCAAATCAAATAAGACATAAAAAATTGCAAATTTTAAAATTAAATATCTTGGTTGCAATACAGGATTGAAATGTTTTGTGTTATATTTTTTGTAATGAGTGCAATATTTTCCTAAATATAAGTATAGAGGAACATATAAAAAGTTAGATTTCATAATTTTTACATGGATTTTTTTTAACAAAACTGATTTTTTTTAAAGTTTAAAGTGTCAAAACATGAATATTTGCATCATTTAAAACGTTTTTGTAGTTAGAACAAGTCAACAGTTGTGAAAATAAAGGCTGTGTGATGATTTTTTGGTATATATTTGGTATACTGAAACAGTGGAATTGTTTTTGGTAAATTTTAGCAAAAACTCAGTATAAATTCATTGATTGTTTTTCTGTGTTCATTGTGAATATCATATTAAATTTATGTCCTTATAACAATATATATGGTAATATTTTTACCTCCCACCAACCTACATATATAGCTAAAGGAGGTAATGTTTTCAGCCCTAAAATTCAACAGTGAATTTTCAGTGAATAAGCATGAAATAGAGTATACTTTTACTATTTTTAAAATTAAATATCTGTCTGTGAGTGATGATTTTGTTCTTTCACGATAACTCTTATGTATAACATAATGTTGCAGTTGAACGAGCATGGTTTACTATTACTTAAATGCAGAACTACAGTCAAAAGTCTTTAATCCGGACGTCCATAATCTGGAACGATCTATAATCTGGACCTCAAAGCTACAAACTTTCTGCGCATGCGTAAACGCATAATACCTTTACGCATGCGCATAATACGTTTACGCATGATCTTTTAATGTATAACAGACGTTATAAGCTAAGCTAAAACTGTCTATTTCAGATAATGTTGCAGATTGCGTTGTTCCTTAATCTTCTAATTGGATGCAGCTTATTATTTTTTGCAGACTGTTAGAGCAATTCTATAAAAGTAAGCTTGAACTTTCGATTATGTCAAAAAGAATTTCCGATTCTGGAGCTGCCGAAGGATCTACAAAACGAAAGCATGTTTTGATGTCCATCAAACAAAAAGTGTAATTGCTGCAAAAAATAGATAAAGGCATGAACAGAGCGACAGAGAGGAGATTTGTTTATCTAACCATTCCGAAATCTGTTTATCAGTTTCATGCTGCTCTGCCCGGGGGGGGGGGGGGGAACGTCGGGGCGTGCAATGAACTGGAAGTTGATCTGCCAGCACTATCCTGCCAAAGGATCTACAAAGCGAAAGCGTGTTTCGATCTGCATCAAACAAAAAGTGGAATTGCTGCAAAAAATGGATAAAGGCATATCCTTTGTTCCTCTAACTATTCCGAAACCTGCTTATCAATTTCACGCTGCTCTGCGGTGGGAAAACGTTCCGCCGTGCAAGGAACTGGAAGTTGATCTGTTAGCACTATCCTCATCTTCAGGGCAGATGTTTTTATTTTATTCGGCTTATAATTCCGTACTAAATATAGTATTTCATCTCGTTGTACTCCGTCTTTGATATGATTTAAATCAAATTCCTCGTCATTTTAAATATCACGAATACACATCAAATAGTTTTCTGGTTGCAATTCTAATTTTGACAATGTGTAAATGTCTGCTTTATGCATGCGCACGTTGAAAGAAATGTTTAATAAAGTAAACAAATAAATATTAAGCTTTTTTTTTGTAAATTTTGATAACCTTTAGGTCATAATTGCTTTTTATTTCATAAATTACAGTTTCATATTTTTAATGTTATAATTTCTGCATGCCATTTTACCAGATTTAAACTGATGATCTATAATCCGGAATTGCCGACGTCCCGACGAGTCCTGATTAAAGACTTTTGACTTAAAAGATTCATTCATTTTTAAAACATTATGTATTCAGAAATATTACATGTAAAAATATGAGTAATATATAAAAGGTGTGAAAGACTAGAATCTCTTTATGTTGTTCATAAATGGAGTGCAACCATCAAGAATGTGCTTGGCTTAACATTATCTCTTCCTTATTGTCATGTTACAGACTTGAGATATTTATACACTGCTTATTGATATGTAATGAAATTAGTGGACGAAAACATGAAGGGTTCTCATCATTGGTTATTATTGAAAGTAGTATGATGGAAAGCAGTATCTGCTAATAAGAGGTATTTTGTATTTGCTAGGCTGTTTCAGGATTATTCATCTTAAATTTTAGTTCATTGGAAAAACATTTGAGGGTTATTCAACAAAGTTGTGATAAACTGCATTGACTATAGAGTAGTTAGTATTGGAGAATTGAAAGAAAGTTCTTTCCAGGAAGACAGTGCCAGACTACTTGCAGCAACAGCAGCCATAGAAATAATAGAAACTTGGCTGAGAGCTTCTACTCATCTCTCATATTCTATAAATATTATTCAAGTTAACATTTTTTCTTGACAATAGACAGCTATTTAAAAAAAAATTATTTTAGAATTAACAAAACATCAGAAGGTATTAGAAGCATATGTTAAAAAGAATAATTTTTATTAAGAAACCAAATAGAAAAGTTGTTAGAATATTCGTAATAGATATTGTGTTTGTTTCTGAATAAAGTATTGTTTGAACTTATTTTTGTGTAATCTGTATTAACTAAAATAACACAAACATTCTTGGTTGACTAATAGTTTAAATAATAATGAACGGTAGAGAGGTTTTTAATTATTTATTGTTGAAACAATTTCCGAATTCTTAAATATTAGACTGTTGTTGCTTATTTATACGCAAGAATTTAACTTTATATATTTGTAAATTTCCAGGGAGGCTATACACCACATTATGGAAGTCCTAAAACTCCATATCGATTTAAGGTAAATTAATAAATTTCTTGTATATAAATAAGTAATAAATTTCTTATATAAAGTATTTTGCTTTGCAACCTTTATATGATTAATGTGGAAGATTGTGATTAAAGTAATAAATCACATCCAGTTAAATGAGCCTGTCATATGACTTTCAAAAGGAAACTTTTATTACCCTTTTCTACATCATATTGGATATAAAATTAATTAAAATATCAATTTTAATTTATTAATTTTATTTACTTACATTAATCCCCACTTTCTTTTATTAATCCTGTGACATGAAAACTGAGGGAGAATACATTGTTTGGTTTTTCTATAAAAATGGGTTAAATAAAGTGCTTTTCAGATTAAAAATTGCACATCAGCAGATGCAGTAATATTAGTGTATTGTATATTTCATATCTCAATGACAGTATTGTATAGTTATTCTATTTCTCCTTGACCTCCTTTTTTTGCAACTTGTTGCTAGTTTTTTATGTGCTCACATTAACTCCCATGTTAGACTCCTTAAACATTAGATACTTATTACTATTAAAAGCCTGTAACAATATATTTTAACAGTTGATCTAAGGTTGGAGAAAGGAGGAGTCTATTTCTGGATTTAGGATTTAGAGAAAGATGTATAGTATATAAGCAAATCAAAATTTTCTGTAGTATATGCTCAAAAATCTGTGTGGGGGAAAATACTTGTGGAAAGGAGTGTGATTAAATATGGCTATAAGGTAATAAGTGGTTAAATATGACTATCAAGTAACAAATTATTTTCAAATTATGTATTTTATAACAGAAGAAGATATAAGATAATGTTTTATATTAAATATTGTTATGTGCATACTGGTTCATAATGCATTGAATGCACCCAGAACCGATGATAGCTTGATAAAATTAATTTTTTCAAAAGAAACATTTTGCAGTTCTGGAACTTTACAAAAAAGTACTCGTGAAGCTCTTCATAGTATCACAGAATACAGTCGGTAGTTTCACATAGCTACTAAGAACATTAAACACAACACAATGGAAAGCCCATCTAAAAAGCAATGCTAAGATGGATATCTCAGTATGCTGAATTCAGCTTTGCTATAACAACTGACAGCAGATGCTCTCTCTGGTCTTATATAGTTTTCACCCGGCCACTGAGAAGTATGTAGTACTTCTCAAAATTACTGGAAGGCACATAAGGACTAGATACAGTTACAGCTACATAGAGCATCAGTTACAGTTATTCAATAGTTACCTATTACAGTTATAAAGGGACTGAACCAAAATGTCACCAAATTTGGCAACAAAATTAGATGCCAGAATTGTTGCCAGCTTTGCGATATCTCGCCAGTTTAGAGAGATGGCCATTTACTGAATGTTAAATAGACTTGCCCCTGTGTTCTTACTTTTCCAGCAAAAGCATCACCTCTTTAGCTTTTCATGTTACATTATACAAAAGAATGTTACAATTTCGCATAAATGCTCCCTAAAATTATTTATGTATGTACCAAACTCGTAATGCTATTATTAATTTTAGATAAGTGCATATAATGTAATGTTAAGGGTTGTTTGTATGAAGACTGGATATTAAAGAACTGGTACAGTTGACAGATGTGTAAGTCTTATGGTAGGCACTGTCATGGCTAAGAACAGAACTTTACTTTCTGATTTTCTTTTCTATGCCAGGGATGATTCTTCTTCCCATTAATCCTTTGACGTGCAGTGATCGCGCCCTGAAACAACCAATTTTTGAATTTTTTTCTCCTCTTCCTTACGAAATTTTTGAGTGAAAATCAATTGATTACTGATCTTTTACCTCTAAATAACACAAAATCACTACAGAATCATAGATGTTTTAGGTCTTAGTACTTCAAATCGGATGCCTTTTAAAATTCGTTTTCAATGAGACAAAATAATTTCCTTTTATTAATATGAACAACTTTAAATTTCAAAAGTTATTCATCGCACATCATGATTTCTATCATAAACAGTAAAAAATAGCAATAATTAAACTGCATATATATATAAAAAAACCCTTTATATGTATGGCATTTGCTTTGTGGTTTCAGGGTGCAACCACTGCCCTACTAGAGCATTGTGTCACAATGCTCTAGAGGCTCGGTGGTTGCGGCTTGAAACCACTGCTCTTCACAATGGCATTTTCTTGCTTCTCAAATAGGAATGTTTATTTTTACCCGGATATAGATAAAGGGTTTTGAAATCATAGAGTTATTTTATTACTAAACAATACATACACCTGCCCAGTAAAAAGGTCTTTCTTTTCCAGAGACTTTTTCTCTGACCTCAACACACTTGCTCCCCAAGCTGGTATTGTGATTTTATAAATTATTTCCTGTGGTTTAAATTTAATGTAAATATACTGTGCTGTAATTAAAAATAGAAATCATGTAAAGTTTTATTTAAATTAAAAATATTATCTGAATATTTTGAGACGAAATACGAATAAAGTAAGTATGAATGGGAAATGAATGATCCGTACCAAAGCCAAAAAGACCAAGCCCCCCCCCATTAACATAAAAAAACCACAAATTTCATGTGCCAGATGAAAAGAAACTAAATAACACTTGACATATACCAGTGAAATTTAGATCCAATCAGTGTGCATTTTGTAGCACAAGGAAGAAACATCATAGAAGAAGATACATGTGCGAAACGTGCGGTGTGGGCCTATGTATGCACGTACCAAAAAGACAAAACATGCTTTGAACAGTGTCACAAAAAAAAGTTTTTTTTAATCCTTACTTTGCTGAGTTTTTTTATCCATTTATCCGAACGCCCTTACTATGTAGGTACTTATATTTCATGGCTATAGAAAAATTACATAAATGTTTATTTTTAAATTTTTTCTGACGATTTAGTTTGTAAAATAATGTAAAAAAATATATATTACGCAATTCTTACATGAATTTTTTTTTTATTCGTAAATTTCGTATTTTTTGGAAATACGCATGAAAAAAGGTAAGTTTTTTTTTTTTCCTACTACCTAGGTAAGTTTCGAAGTCCTAGAGGCGCGGTGGTTTCACAGTGCGACCACCACCCACAAAACAATGGGCAAGAGTAGATTTCTTTTAATTCATATATTATTTGTCTCTAGGATCATAATATTCAATTTCTAGAGTTTTTAGTTAAAAAAATTATAAAAATAATATCGCGCACATCAAAGAGTTAATGAAAGATATTGATGAGCACAATTTATAATGTTCTTTAGGTTGATTTCATCAAATTATAAATACAAACTGTATTTTGGGCAGAGTATTCTGGAATATAATATATTAAAGCTGTAATGTAAATATATAAAACACTGATATATCTAGAAGATAAATAAAAAAAAAAGCAAACTGTATTATATCAACAATGTTATTTTTACAGCAGGAAAATACTGTGCAGGTTGATGAAAGGATTCTTATGAAGTTGTGTGTTCAGTTTCCAACTGTTGAAGAAGGACATATTTGGCAACTTCTTAAGCAGTAAGTTCAGTTCTTTTAAGTTAAGGTTGCTTGCATATGATACTTATCAAAAATCCTTTCATGGCATTAAAAAGGTTTAAAATTATTTTGTCTTTTAGAGAATATTCAGATTTAAAACATTTTAAATACATTCATATTTTTAGCAATTAGCCCAACTTTACAGATAAAATTTATGTAAAAAAAAAAGTGACCTGCACAATGTCCACACCCCAAAAACTAAAGAATTTCTTACGTTAAAATGTTTTTTTTTTTTTTTTTTTTTTTTTTTAACATTGCTTTTTCCCTTTAGTCAATAAACATCTTGAAAGAAAGAATATGCATTTGTTTTGTCTTTGGTTGGCACCAGGAATTTCCATCTTTGCATTCTGGTGCAGCTGTTTTTCAGTCTCATAACATCTGTGCCAGCAATCCATTCGGCAAATGAAAATAATAAATGAAGGCAGTCTAAACAAGTTTTCACTGCACTGGCTTCCAGGAATTACTGTTTTGTAATGAAATTACTTCCCCCTCCTTCCTCCTTGTAGCATTTGCATATTTCAAGCTTTCTCTTTTCATTCATAGTATCATTTGGAATTCATGGTAGTTAGCAAGCAACGTACTTGAAAAGGGGAAATACAGCAACTATACGACAGCTTTTTAACTGAAAGTCATAGAATTTGCACAGGAAAATGGAAAAAGAGCAGTAGCAAGAATATATAAAGTGGACAAAAAGTGTGTACACAATTAGAGCAAACAGCATGATCAACTGGACAAAACAAGACGTGCGTTTCATGGTTCAAAATGTAGGTTTCCAAACGTTGAAAAAAAGTAGTTGCGTAAGTTTCATGATATGCATGCTCAAGGGTACGCAGTAACATGGAAATGTGACAAATAAGAGCACTTGCTGCAGCACAAGAAGACATTCCTACATTGCAATTCAAGTCGAGTGAAGGCTGGTTGCAGTGAATGATGAAACGAAAGGGATTTTTATACAGTGCATCGGAACAGGTTTTTTAAAAAAATAATGTGTGCATGATATTAAAAGAACCAGCATTTATTTAATTTGTGTAGAAGTTAAATATTAAAATTGGTTAATTTGTGCCTCTATATTGTGTTCCTGTGCGAACTAATACACATTGAGTGTTGATAACGCAAATGGGGTAATTTATATTATACACTGGTTATCATAAATTAAGGAAAAATCACAAAAATTTAAATTACTGAAAAAGTTACATGTAGAATTTTATGAAACTTACAAACAATATACAACATACAGTAAGGTATCAAATAACATAAAAATAAATTACCAGACAATTATGGCAGTATAGAAATTAGCACATGTATATACAATGAACAAATTGAAGGTGTCAGTTTGCTATAGAAAAAGTACCTTCAGTATGGAATATGGTCGCCTCTAGAAGCAATACAGCGATGATGCGTGATGCTTTCAATTATGCGGTCTATCAGTTCCATAGGAAGCGAGAGCCATTGCTCTTCCAAAGCAGTTGCAAGCGCGGCAAGGGTCTGAGGGGGCAAATTGGGATCAGCTAGATGTCTCTCTAAAGCATCCCAAATGTGCTCGATAGGATTCAAGTCCAAGGATTGAGCTGGCCACTCCATGAGCATAATTGTTTCCTGTTGAAGATAATCATCTACGACGCGAGCCCTCTGTGGTCTTGTGTTATCGTCCTGTAACAGGAAAGCATCACCTATTGCCCCGGCACATGGGCGTACATAAGCATCAAGGATGTCATCTCTATAAACCAGAGCATTAACGGTTCCCCTTGGAAAAACATGGAGGTCTGTGCGTCCACCTCAAACGCAGACACTGCCCCTTCCATATGCATCTCTTTCACGGATGTTTGGCTGATGATAACAGGTTCTAGGTTCACTCCATATCAAATAATGCCCACTATCGCTTTCTAGACTAAACCTGGACTCATCCATAAGGATAACCATCCTCCATTGATCAGGCGTCCAGTGGACATGTTGTCGTGCCCACTGAAAACGGTCCCTCCTATGGTGTGACGTAAGCGGCACACAAATGGCTGGTCGCCACACATACAGACCACCTTCGCGAAGCCTTCTACGCACAGTTGACATTGACACGAACCTTCCGGTGGCTGTAGCAAGGGAGGATCTAAGAAGAGTCGGAGTAACGGTTCTATTCCTGCGTGCACATAATGTCAAATATCGGTCGTCGGAGCTCGTCAGAGCAGTTGGCCGTCCTTGGCTTAACCTCCTAGATGACAAATCTGCAGTTTGAAATTGCCTTCAATGAAATATGTGGGCTTGCTCTCAAACATGTACTTTTATTCTCCTTGCAGATGACATATTCCGAGTGTAGCGCCACTAATTTGCATATTGCAGTTTTACTCATCTACTCTTACTTGGCAACATATTCAAATTTTACATGGTTTGGCTTATTTTTGAGGGAGTTATCACTATTTTTGTGATTTTTCCTTAATTTATGATAACCAGTGTATATGTGGATGGGAGAAAGTGAGTTTGTAAATTTTAGGTAGCTATTAGACAACTTTAAATTTGAATCTTTTATTACTTATGTCATTTTCTTCCACTTAGAACTTAACTTGGCTGTTTGAAATGAAATTTACACCCAAAATTACTCACGAGAAAAAATGTGACATTTGAATGACCATCTAATGTCTGCATCTGCATTTTAGTGATGTAATTTTAGTAAAAAAAAATGTGGACATTATGTGAGCGTATATGGTAGTACAAAAAGTTATATTAGTTAACTACAAACTTCTCATCTATGAACTCATTTAATGAACCTTAAAAAATTTAGCATATCACCCTCAAAAACTTTAATAACAGTTATTATTCAATTTAAATCATTCAAGCTGAATCATTTAACTTAAGTGACATACATATTTTGAACGCAAAAATGAATATCAGAATAACCACCTAAAAATTGTTAAAATCTCACTAAATTGTGTATTCCATTCATCATTTGTCCCATAAACAGTAAAATAATGTAATTTGAATATATGTTTCAGGCTGTATACATTATTAGATGCTAATATTAATAAAATGAGAATTAACATTATGTTTTCATTTAGTGTCATAAAACCTGTTAGCAGGCCTACTTCCAGCATTTTTAGCAGTCTAAGTGATCAACATAGTTGACATCCCATATAAATAAGTGTATTGCTAGTAGTTCAAAACAAAATATTTACTTATTTAATTTGGCTTAAGAATACTTCAAATGATGCATTCCAAAAATCAACATCTTAAGTCTATATTGCTTGTGCTTGGAACCAGACCTGCCTGTTAATAAGTAATATTTATATCATGTATTTAATTGTAAAGTACTGCATAATTTCCTTTTTCAAGGTACCATAATAGAGAGAATGTTGTTGTCAGTGCCCTCCTTGCAGAAGGTCAGCCAAGGGCTCAGACACATTCGATGGAATTTACTCCAAAAATACAAAAAGTAATGCAGTTTTTCTACAAATGTAATTTTAATTTCTTGTTTATGCATGATAATTCTAAACACGAAATTAAATTGTACAAACTCACAGATTAATATCTTTTATTGAAATAAATAATTTATTTTTCAATTAGTTTTTCGTTTAACTTTTGAAACAGAAAATATTGGAGTTTGAGGTAATTTATGTTGTTTAATAATTTATTTATTAAAATATAAGCATGTTATCTATAAGACAGATGCTTAGATTAATTTTAAAATAAATAATCAGTATTTTTGTAGACACAAAACTTTTTAGGCAATTAAAAATCATTTTTTTCTCCTGGTTCAATACTATGTAGCAAGAAAAAAAAAAAAAAAAAAAAAAAAAAAACCTGTGTTTAATTGAATCTGAACTATTGTGTTATATAGTGAATTATATCATAAATATTTGTTCTTTTTTTTATTATTTGCAAGAATATGAATATGCAAAATAAAGAATGGTATTTTACTAGACTTTTTACCATTCCAGAAAAACTAGGTTTTATTTTTTTACACCTTAATTTATGTTATAACATTTTCTTAGTGGTAATAATTTGCTTAGTGGTAACAGATAATGGTATATTTGGATGAGAACTATACAAAATAAGGAATTTATATATTGAAAAGTATTTGTTATATAATCTCTGATTTGGACTATTTCAAGAAGAATCCTTTAGAATTTTCTTACTCCGTTTAAGTGCATTAATTGTCTTATACTTGCTTATGTATAAGCTTCTGTTAATAAAAGTTACTTATATGTCTGATTATAAGAAGCTTAGTAGTGATGCTGACATTATGGGAAAGTTGTTTTTGCATTGTAGCTAGCAGAATTGAAATCGGTTATAACTGTTAGATACTGCTTGATAGGCCCAGTGGGGCAGTTCGATCCCTGGGTTGGACAGGGTTGACTCGGGCTTTCATCTCTTGAGTGGGTTGATAACATTTGTACCAAGTTCACTTAGGGACTAAATACCAGGGGTCCTGTGACAAGCTAACCACTTGTTCAGGGTATATGCTCATGCATATGGCCCATAGTCAGGAAAGCAGATATCGAGGAACTACAGACCATGGCCCACTAGGGCTGTTGCACCATTGAATTTAGTTTATATTGCTTGATGGATCTTAGCCAGTCTTTTACTCAGTGTTCTAACTGTAGCAACAGATGAAATAACATGAGTCTGGAATATGAAATGAGAATTTAATGAAGTGTCTCAAACAGGGCTGAAATTCAGCTGGAGGCCTTTGGAGCCTGGCTATGGTACGTCTTAATTTTTGATTAAAATCGTAAATTCCAGCTGTAGCTTCAAATGAAATGAGCTCAGGTACTTTGCTATATTACTGATTTGCGATATTACCTGAAAATTTATTATTAAATTTATTTAACTTAATTGCCGCCCAGTCGGTATAGTGGTCAGGGAAGCTGACTGCGATGCCGAAGGGGGCCTAGGTTCGAATCCTGGAGAAGGCATGGTTGTAACTGTCCGTCCCTTCATAGGAAAGGTGATAGTGGCCCACCTATTAGGTGCCTCCGTAATAAAGAGACCACCACATCTGGCCTTGTATAGATTAATGGACTGAGGTACATTTGTAATTGTTCACAATCTGCCATGGAAAAAAAAAGTTAACTTAATTTATTAATACTTTTACTTAGTTCATTAATTGTGTCATGAAGTTTATAGTTGCTCAATATGTATTATTTTATTAATTACTTATTAGTTTGTTTTCCTCACTATTTCTAATGAGTTCTACAGGGCTTAGGCATTTCTACTTTAAGAAATTAGGCCCTGTTTTGAAGAACCATAACCAGCTCAAATAAGTTGTCTTAAGCAATAGATTCATCTTTTTAAAATTTATTAACTAATTAAGGTATTTTTTAAAGAATACAAAATTCACAATATTGCTTGTTTATTTGAAGCAACACCTGTAGTTGTGAAATTGAAATATACTGATACGTTTTCCATCGAAAAAATTTCATTTTTTTTATTACTTGGTGTATGTCAGTAACATTGCATTACATATCTGCAATAAATATTTTTTGAATTATAATTTTCTACTATGGTGCTTTTTGAATATTTTATTTAATATCTTGCAAAGTAACATTTATAAATAAAATTGAAAGAGGATTTTTTGAGTAATGGCTCTTTTCTTATTCTTGCATTTTAGATGATTTTTTGTTAACTGCTTAATTTTTGTTTATGCATTATAGCTACCCAATTTTCTCATTTTATTGTATTTAAAATGGTCATTTTAACATTATCTTTGAATAATGGATTTAAAATGATTCTTGTAACATTATCTTTTAATATATAGTTTTTTTTAATATATGCTAAACTCTCAATAAACCAGGGTAATACATACCAGGTGTATTGTCCATAATTAATCCCAAATTACAGTTAATCTGGGAGCAGGTAAAGCAAAAAAGCACACTAAAGAGGAATAGTTCATATTATAATTAACCCCTTAACTGCCATGGGCATATATATATATATATACCCTTCCAAAATACTATCATTTGCTTTGCGCTGCTACCCGTAAAATTATTCGCAAAGCTTTGGAATGCAACACCACAATGACCTTGACAAAGAAAGTATGGGAAGGAGGATACTATTTCAAAAAGTGGGGAATTGGAGAGGGAGATGTTTGCTGTGAAAGTGTAATGACTGCGCGGTATTGGCTGGTGTAGTTTGAGTAAAAAAATTCTGTGTTCTTTGTTTTTGTTTACTTTTTGTAGTAGGTTCCAGGAATAAAGAAAGATATAACGGATGTTTCAACCCATATATCTTTTTTGAATTATTGTTTGATGAACTGCTTGGGCTTCATATTGTTACTAAAACTAACCGTTTTGTAGATGAGTATATGAACCAACACCTTGCAAAAACATTAAGTTTTGTGCATTCATTTTTTTCTTTTATTATTCTTTATTTTGTGAAAGTAAACAGTTTTTAGAAAGTAAAACGAATTTCCCCTTAATACATCAAAAACCGTGGCATTGGGAAATGAATCTTGTACATTTTCCACGGCAGTTAAGGGGTTAAGTAAAAATGCTATTAGCAGTTTAACTGTATTTTTTAATATGTTTGGAAAATGCATGAATTGAGTTAGCATTCAAAATAAAAACACACTTTGAAATAGAGAAACCATATTTTAGTCTTTTATTCTTCTTTATTTTAGTTTTTTTATTTTGATAGGAGTTGTTGTGGAACAGAAGATTAATAGTTTATGCATAAAGTATTTTTATAATTTAGTAATTTATTTTCAGTGGTTGATGTAATAATTTTTTTTTGTATTCCAAAGTATACATAACTGCATAGCAAAATTACATACTGTTGTGAATGAAAACAATTCCTAAATATTGTGATATCATCATTGCTATTTTCTCACACATTACTCTCCTTTTTGCATTTCTTAGAGAAATTTTGCTTTACTCTGATGATTTGCTATAATAATTTTAGTATCATTTAGCAATGAACAAGCTTAACTTTTTTCAGACAAGATGTGATTAATTCATAACTCAGTTAAGCAGGAGTTGACTGCACATCATTATAGGTACATATATCTAGAGCACGGGTGCCTAACCCAAATCAGTTGGTGGGCCAAGTAAAAATTTAGTAAACTGAGGTGGGCCACACATATCAAAATAAAACAACAAATTATTCAAAATATTTTATTATCACACAACATTCAAAATATTTTATTATTGTACAACATTCAAAATATTTTATTACCTTACAATTAATGTGACACTTGTTTTTGTATTTTACTTGAGATTTTTTTAATATTAATGAATAATTTAGTCGGTGCGCATCATAGTTGATTGGTCATGTTTTCATCGAGCAACCCGCTGCGATACTTTGTTTTTACCAGGTTTAATTTGGAAGAAAATGACTCGCAGCGATAAGTAGTTCCAGATGCTGATAGGTAAGTAGTTTCAGATTCCAATGCCAATCATTTTAAATTTTGAAATTTATCATTGAGGATATATTTTTTACAATATTCAATCATATTCCCTTCACGCAGGCTTTTTAGCTCGATGCATTATTGTAATTCTATTAGCTCCATTTGTAAATTTGGAGGTGCTGATTCCACATCTACATTAAATGGAGCTAAAAATACTGTAAACATTTCCTCAAACTTTTGTATGTAGGAGAATCTGGTGTTGAATTCTTCAAGTAATTTTCTGATTTCTGTAGAATATTTCAAGAAGTTTTTATGGTCACTGTTATAGTCATTTAACAGTGGGAAATGAATCATATTGTTTGACTGCAATTAATTATTATAAAGCTGAAGCTTTGCTACAAAGAATTTTATATCTTGATAACAGTCGGTAATCAACTTATTTTCACCTTGTAACTTCTGGTTTAGCTCATTCAGTTTCATTGTTATATCTGTTAGAAAACACAAATCTAGAAGCCATTGATCATCCAAAAGTTCACTTATATTATGAGCATTATTGTTCATGAAAGTTTCAATTTCTTCCCTAATTTCCAAAACGCAATAAGCAGTTTCTGCGACTTAACCACTGGATTTTGGTGTAATAAATGAGATTGCCATATTCAGATTCCAGCTCCCTAAGATATTCTTGAAATTGACGATGCTTCAATGATTGTATTTAATTGAATTAATTATCTTGACAACAACTTTCATCACATGAGACATATTCAACACTTGTGCACATGAATTCTTGAGGTGTAAAAACAATGACAAATTAACATTTCAAAATCATTTGAACTGTTTCCCAAAGCTTTAATGTGATCAAAAATTAATGTAACAACACCAACATGTTTGCTAACTATTGAAGGGGTGCAACATCTGTTGCAATGCCTATAAAATTTTTCAAATCTATCTGATGACTTTGCGTGCAGTTTATACCAGCATCCTTAGTATCTCTTCCAGTGTTAGTACCTTTCAAACTCACAAGTTCAAACAGTTCTTCAGTAATATTGATTTGACTATCGATACCTCTAATAAAAATTGAAAGTTAAGCAGTATCATTTATATCTGACATTTCATCCAAAGCCAGTGAGAAATATATGAAACTTGTTGTAATTGTGTTAACCAATGCGCAAATCTCTCTCAAAATGTTTTCTATTCTTCTTTCTACAGTTTGACGTGACAGACTAATTTGAGTAAAGAGATTCAGTTTTTCTGGACAGATTTCTGCGACTTAACCACTGGATTTTGGTGTAATAAATGAGATCGCCATATTCAGATTCCAGCTCCCTAAGATATTCTTGAAATTGACGATGCTTCAATCATTGTATTTAATTGAATTAATTATCTTGACAACAACTTTCATCAGATGAGACATATTCAACACTTGTGCACATGAATTCTTGAGGTGTAAAAACAATGACAAATTAACATTTCAAAATCATTTGAACTGTTTCCCAAAGCTTTAATGTGATCAAAAATTAATGTAACAACACCAACATGTTTGCTAACTATTGAAGGGGTGCAACATCTGTTGCAATGCCTATAAAATTTTTCAAATCTATCTGATGACTTTGCGTGCAGTTTATACCAGCATCCTTAGTATCTCTTCCAGTGTTAGTACCTTTCAAACTCACAAGTTCAAACAGTTCTTCAGTAATATTGATTTGACTATTGATACCTCTAATAAAAATTGCAAGTTAAGCAGTATCATTTATATCTGACATTTCATCCAAAGCCAGTGAGAAATATATGAAACTTGTTGTAATTGTGTTAACCAATGCGCAAATCTCTCTCAAAATGTTTTCTATTCTTCTTTCTACAGTTTGACGTGACAGACTAATTTGAGTAAAGAGATTCAGTTTTTCTGGACAGATTTCTTCAACTGCGGCAATTAGATAGTTTTTGATATAGTTACTGTCTGTAAAAGGCTGCATATTTTTATCAATAATGTGGGATACTCGAAAGCTATCACTGGCAATACCATTTGATTGGGCAGTTTGCTTATGAAATGATGTCAAAGTGTTCTTCAAAGATTGTAAGTTAGCTTTCCATTCAGCAACAGTAAGTTTATCAAAATCTCTATGTTTTTGTTCTCATTCAGTTTCATTGATAAGATAAGTGGTCATAATATAAGTGAGCTTTCTATTTGGCAACAGTAAGTTTATCAAAATCTCCATGTTTTTGTTCATAGTGTCTTTTTAGTGTGTATGATTTTAAAGTTGAAATTGAATGATGACAAATCAAACATACAGCATTGTCTTTTACATGAATAAAAAAGTACAAATTTTCCCATTCATTCTGAAACTGTCTATTGTCATCTTCAAGTTTTCTTTTCTTCTTTTCAATTTTTCTTTCAGCCATGACGAATAAATATCTAATAAAAATAAATACGATAATTACTTATATGATCCAGGTAAAATCCTGGTAATCCAGGTAAAAGGTAAAAACAGTTTACCTTTTACCTGGATTACAATCACAAAAAAGTGCAAAGTCGACCAGATTGCACTTGTTTGCAGAAGAATATCTCCTATCCTATAAAGTTCTGATTTGCAGTTGATTTGTGCTGCCGTCTGACGATATGTAGTATAACAACTATCTGCATAACATCATAACATTTTATACTTGTGTTACAGAATATCTGCATAAAATTGATTTAGATTTAGGTTTTCAAAATTTTTATTTCAAATACAAAAGGCAATTAAGCAAAGGAGAACAGCAGTGTAATTATTACACTATTTGACAAAGAAAATTTTTTTCCCCTGACCAATGGCCAAATGTTTATTTTCTTATTGCTTGGAAGTCAAATGAAGGAAAAAAGAATCATTTCGGAAAAACTTGCACAAATAGAGGTGGGGGGCCTAAAAAAAGGTTTTTTTTTTTTTTTTTTTTTTTTTTAATTCAACCATTTATAGTCCAAATGTCTAAAATAATACAGACAGTTAGAAACTTCAATTGGGCCGCAAAAAGTCTTCAAATGGGCTATGGGTTGGGTACGCCTGATCTAGAGAATGCCTGTATTGCTGATATGTTTATTACAAATAATTTTATTATTTTGCAATATTTTTTTAAGTTACTTCCAATTTTTTGTATTTTAAACATTTTGATTGCCTATGATTGAGCACACTGTATTTTGTCACAAAAACTGCGACAGACAACTGCTTTGTAACAGATTCAAAAATAGATCTGTTAAAATCAAACTGCTTGATCTGTTAAATCAGTCTGTTTATTAATAATTAAACAGATGTTAAACTGCTTGATTTAAATAAAGACAGATCAAGCATTTTGATCTATAAGTTTAAAAAAATGATTAGACAACTTTTAGTGCAGTGAAAATTCATTGTTCATATTTATTTTCATTTGCTTTTGATATTTTAATTTTATGTACAAAGTATGTGTTAACATTTTTTCTCCTTCCTAGCCTGAATTTCAGTCTTTCCAAGTTGATGAAGCGCTATATCATAAGCTTCGGAACTTCTTTCCAGCTGCTGATCCAGAGCATATTCGCAGCTTACAAAGATTGTAAGAAAATATTTTTTTTTTCATCCTTTTTGTTCTGTTATATATATAATACAAAAACATTGATAGTGAAATACAAAGGGTAACTGCATAATTAATGTTTCATTGCTTATGCAGTTCTTTGATTGAAAGCATAATTTTTATTGTTCTGTCATCCATGAAACCTGTATATAACATAGTGCATTCAAAAGGTACATTCAAAAATACATCTATTATGCCTGAGTACAATTATATGAAACATCAACTTACCCTCAGAGTACGTGGAAGTGGTTCCAAAGAACATTTGGATATATCTCTAAGCATTTCTTCTTCTACAAATCTCTCTCAAATTGGTTTTATGGCTTGTATACTGTGTAGATTAAAGAATAGTGTGTCTGGGAATCTAGTCTATCAGTGTCTGTGTATAATCACCATGTTCATGGAAGGTATATTAAGAAATATTTATTAATTTAAAGTTAATACCATTCTGAAGTTTTATGCAAAGACTGTCACAGTCATTCAAACATGATGAATACATATGCAAAAAAACAGACATCACCTGAAGATCACCAACCTGACTAACTTGTGAAGCAAACTGCATGTAGTGCAAAATTACCAACCTTTGCAAAAAACATTAATTGTTTTGTTTAGAGCACAAATTGCTTTAACATCTAATTAAGTTGATCTAAGTGTATAGTTACTTTTTGAATGCACTGTATTATAAAGTACTGCAGTTTTTTTAATTACTCTGTTGTCTGTATTTTTTAAGGATTAGGCTAAAAATGAGGGTGTTTTAAAGTATATTTTTGAGAAAGTGTGCTGTCAGTGTATAATGCATCACATATGCACTCGATTATTATTTTATTTTACACTAGTGATATGTGAATGTAATAAATCAATTAGAATTTACAGTATTTATGTATATTAGATAAATATATTGCTATTAGTTTCAAATATTATCTGGGGTTTTATTAAACATAAAAGGTCTTCCATTGTATTTTGGAGGTATTATGTGATTCTAAGTTTAAAATAATTTTTATTCAGTGTATGTTTTGTAACAAACTCAGATTTGTCTGTTAGTTTTTTGATTTTGTAACCATAGATTTTATTTTTTGTAGATATAACAATCAAGAGCATGAAGTTATAGGAGCATTAGTAGCAGGTAATCGAGGGTATAACAGTCGTCACCAGAGTCCTCATCCTAGTTCTCCAAAAATGAAACTTCGTTATTTAAAACTTGTGTTCCCTGAATGTGATGAAGCTGTTTTGTTTGATGTACTCAATAAGTATGTTATTTATTTGAAAATATTGACATTTCTTTATCTGTTTTATATATTTTTCTATTCTTTCCATGTATTCTAACAAAAACTCCCTCTAAAATCTATTAAAATTTTGTAATTTTTTTCCCTCATTGTGTGCTAACATAAATTACGTTATTTAAATGCTAATGAACAGTTTTGATGAATGTTCTGAGTACTCACAAAGAAACGAATGGCAGAAAATATAAGTAAATCTGAATAAGAGAATGCTGTTTCATCTCAGTATTCCACCACAGCAAATAGTGACTAGTTCTAATGTTCAATATGTAAGTAGGCAGCTTTAATTGTTAAATTAAAGACAAAGAATTCAAATTTCAGTAAAGTGTTAAACTTTTCTTTCTTTTTCCATTCTACTCTTTGAAACTAACATTATCTTGATTAGATAATTAGTTAAATCTAGCATTTTTAACTGCAGTATAAATTATCTTGATCATCTAGCACCTTTTTTTTTACATGGGAAATATCTGAAAAAAGTGTTGATATTATCTGAAGAGATGCCAGACTTTCATTCTATCCTATTAAGCAACCATCATTCATATCTACCAAAATAAACTGATTATAATACACTGTAGTGAGAAAAATTAATGATCATATAATAATTTTCTAACTTTCAGATTTCTTTTAACGACTGCCTTCATCTAACCATCATTTAGTGTTGTAAAAACTGACTTCATTACACATCTCTTGCACTAACTTAGTGTAATTCCACCTTTTGTGCTAACTTAGTGTGATTGTTATATGTTCATACTATGAAATGCAAAATCCAAAATGTAATATTACCTACATATAAACAAAAAATAAATAAGTACAGAGGAAAAGCTGAGTATCTTTTAGGCGTGAGAGTTATCATAGTACTTGAAAATGAAATAGCTTCATAAATTGATCAAAATGGCAGAAAAGCTTATCTTTATTAAAATTTTATAAATAAATCCACCATAAAAATCCAAATTCAGAATTTTTTTAAATTGATTTATGTAACTTTATTGGGTTTGGATTCCAGTGAATAGGTTATCTATGTAGTCATTTTTCCTGGTTTTTGTATGTGTAATATGAATCCAAGCTTGTTTTTATTAAGGAGGTCAATGATGAAGTTATCCCTTTGCTTAGATAAATAATTCTTGTAAACTGTGGCTCAATCAATTAAATAAGTAAATTAACTAATAATGTATAGTTGATGTTTATTACTTAGCTGTCTTCATTATTTAGCAATATACATATGTGTATAATAAAATTAAAGTTTTAATAATGAATATTAAAACTGTAACTAGAAAAAAAATTGGGAAAGGAAGAGAATATAAACTAAATTAAAAAATTGCAAAATGAAGGGAATGTTACTCTTTATAAACCATATTGAAAAACTTGTAGGCCAGTTTTGCCATTAGAAACAATGCTGGGGAAAAAAATGAAGTAATGAATAAATGTTTAAAATTTTAAGCAAAATGAATAAAAGTTTTATCTAAAACATTACTTTAGTGTTAAATGCTATAAAATTCTTCCTTGTTGATTAAATAATTTATTAACAAAGGGAGAAAGCAAATGAACAAACTGTTCTAAAATTAATATAAATAGAGGCTGTTCTTTAATGAAATCATTTACGATTAGTATTGTTAGAAAAACAGAGTTCAAATAAATGGTGTAAGGAAGAGTAAACTGTTAGAACCAAGATTTTTATGAAGAAATAAATTAAATTTTCAAATAAATAAATCAAAATTTTTTGATAATGTTTGAAATACAATAATTCAAGTTATGAAATACACTTCTTTTACTTTGATGTTAACAGAAATAATTCTTTTTAATTTTATTGTCATTTACAAAAATGTTGTAAGCTATCTTACTGAAAACTTTATCTTGATTTCACTGTTTATATGTTACCTTGTTATTCACAATTTATCCTATGATTACATCAGTATTGGCCTCTTTTGATTCCTTTTAAATCTTGTAGCAGAATATAGTATGATGAAACATGAATGGCCTCAAGAAATGCAAAGCTTGCCAGAAAAATAAGATTACAGAGGCATGTCTATTTAACATTGAGGTAAATGGTAATCTCATGCAATTGGCAAGATAGCGTCAAGCTGCTGATGATTTTAGTGACTAATTTTGTCATCAAATTTGGTGAGAAATAATGAAATGTCATCAGGCTTGGTGACCATTTAGTTTGGTACCTGTATGTAATTGGCCTAAATGCCTATGTAACTGCAACTGTTCATCTTTATAACTGTAACTGTATATGCCTTCTAGTAACTTCAAGAAATGGAAGGTACTGGTACTGTAATTAGCCAATTAGCCTGAATATGTAATTGGCCTAAATGCCTATGTAACTGCAACTGTTCATCTTTATAACTGTAACTGTATATGCCTTCTAGTAACTTCAAGAAATGGAAGGTACTGGTACTGTAATTAGCCTAATTGCCTATGTAACTGTAGCTGTATATGCCTTCCAGTAATTTCAACAAATGATAGGTTATGGAAATTTCTCGGCGGGAGGTAGAAAACTAGGTAAGGCCTGAGAGAGCATCAGTTCTTAGTTCAGCTCTTAGTTTTATCAAGCTGTTTATCGGTTCTGCGTGTATTCATTCCGTTATGAGCACACACACACACACAACAGTATTTGATAATTATAAGTATCTGAATTTTTTGCTTGTATGTTCATTCAAAACCACTGTTTTTTCATTTTTGGTAGATTCCTTGATCAGCCTTTTTTCCTGAACTTAGTTTTTTATTATTTTAGTTTGTCTCTCTCTCTCTCTCTATTTTTATATAAATGTGTGTTTAAAGCAAAACATTATTTTTGGAAAAGTAGAAAATTCTGCATGCATACACACACCTTAAAAAAAAAAAAAAAAAAAAAAAAAAATGTTGATATAACTGAAAAATAAAAATTACTTGTTTGACTAATTTTTATGTAAAAATTTAGCTAAATATTAAACTCTTTATCCTTAATTCTTTTGGTCAAAACGGGAGCTAGATATGTCGTTCCATAATAAAAATATAACAATTAAATGTTTAAATTAATTTATTTCAATCTAATTTTCTGTTAGTTTCGCCTAACTTCTTTAGTTTATATCAGTGTGTAAATTTTCATGTATAATTATTTTTATGTCATTTTTATTAATTTTATCAATTTTTTGCTTGAACAGTAATCAGTACAAGATTTTAAATTAATTCATTATTTTGTACATAAAATACATATTTTTTAATTCTAAATACCTTATGCTATAGTTGTGACAATAATGCTCAAGAAGCTTCTAATCGTTTAATTGGAATGGGTTACTCAAAACGTGATACTCCTATAACACGTCCAAATATCAGCCAACTAGTCCGTAAGCCATCACTAGAAATTCCTTGGCCCCCACCAACTCCTGAACGTCCAGTCATTGTTATTCCACCTAGTGCATCAGATAAATTACAGTGTAAGTGTTGAACTTTTTACGTATGATTTAAAATTTTTTGTGAATTGTTTTACATGTTTGTAATTCAAAAATTTAATAAATGTAATGAGTAATTTTAGTATTTTATTAAGTTTTCTATTCATGACCTTTTCATGTATGGTCCTTAAAAGTACATAAAAGTCCTTGGCTTTTCTTGGAAATGCTTTTTGGTCTTTGGAATGAAGTCCTTAATTTTGGTCCAAATCAGAAAAGGTCTGTTATTTAACTCATTTGATGTTTCTGTCTGTTTTTCACTGCCATTCTGAGTGTGAATTTAACATTTTGGAGGAATATATTTTGGGTCATTGACAAATATATATTTGATGAGTTATTTGAATTCTTCCCAACTTCTTAATTGGGCACAAGGCCTTGCCTTAGTTGAAATACTAACATTTCCAAACTATTTGTTTTTTGAGAATGAAGAGTTCATAAAATGTTAATCAGAAACATTCTGTCCCTTTTTGAGATACGATTTCTTTTATACTATGTGGTATTAAATTTGGTGTTTTATCAACATTTCGGTAATTTCAAGATCAATTCGTATACATGATTTTTTATGCAAATATTTGCAAATTTCTCAATGTCTTTTCTTTTTACAAACATAATAAAATCGATAAATATCATTAAAATAATGATAATGTATTAAAATTATAACAGAAATAAAACTTTTTTATTTTCCCATGTCATATTTTAAAATGACATCACTTTCTGTTTTGGTGACTTAGGTTTCTGTTTAAACTTTCTGTTTTGATGTTTTGGTATCAGGAATATTTTGTTGCTGAGAAATAAACAGGATTATAAATGATACAAAACACAGTTTTCAAAGCACTTTTAAATAAAAATGAAAAAGCTACTTTAGTTGCTTTAAAATTAATTTCATTTTTCTTCTTTTATATTTCTTTATTAGAGCTTCCCCCCATATAGTTGTTTCAGAATATTAAGAGGTGTATCTTTGAAATGTGTATCCTATTCAATTGTGTAATTCAGTTTTCTTTAAAAATTCACTTTTCTGAATTTTTTATTCAAAAAATCTTCTGGCTCTCTGCTTTTACAGAGTTGCCAGAAATAATTTTTAGACCTTGCAGCTATGAAAGTTTAGAAGTATTTGAAAGCTAGATTTATACACCTATTATTCCAGAAAAATGTGACCAAATGAAAGATGCTTTCATGGTAAAAACATGTAATGAATAAGTGTTATAGGAAATTTGTGATGATTTTTTTAATTTTATTTTATGGAAAAATTTTAACAGTGACTAACAGACTAAAGTCTTTCTCTTAACATTTTTATCTCCTTTTTCTTCTCATCTTTTCTTTAGACACAAGCATGGAAAATTGCAAAAATAGCTCTAGTTTTGTGACATGGGGAGGCATCTGCAGAAAGGAATTTTTCTGTTAATAAAGAAATTAAAAATTTACAATTTAAAAGATCTGATCCTGTGTCTTTTCATATTTATTCTCAATACTCATATTATTATAATAAAATCAGCATCTTCTGTACATTCTAAATACATGCAGTTCTGTAGAATAACATAAATCTTTAGTTAAATCTGAAGCTCTAAAATGTAGAGCAGACTTGAAAAAGATTTCGATTACAGAAAAAAAAAAAAGTTATTTAAAGGTATATTGTTAAAATTAGGGAATGAAACAGACACTGGTGGGAACATTGGTTTGTTTATTGAAAGAGAAAAAAAATTGATGTAAATCAGCTTCTTGAAAATCGTTCAGATCATTGAATCAGTTTAAAAAAGATGCATATTTTGTTGTGTGTTGTTGCTATGAAACATGCATGTTTTGTAGCTTTTTTTGTGCGTGTAATTATCGTAATATTGTTTTAAAATCAATATGATAAATTACATGAATAATTCTGTATTTTTAACTGTAATATGTTCTTATATTATGGTTTGAATAGTGCTTTTTTACATTTTTTTTTAAAATTAAAAAATAAATTGTGACCATGTAAATCTATAATGACTTAGTGTATCTAACTATGTATATAATTACTTGTAACTAATTGCTAAACTTTAGAAGTTATTTCTATGTGATAAGATTAGTTATTGTCTTTCTTTAATCCTTACTGTGGACAGATTAACCCTCTGGCTGCTTATCCCACGATTTCCACGGGCAACTCAAATGTAGCAAAATCTGCTCATCCCGCAATTTCCGTGGGCATATGTTTTTCTTCCTTTATTGATGAGCGCATCCCGTTTTTTCCCCATTTGACCACAGAAATAAATTATATACAGTATTAGACGTTTAGTTCACGTTTTAGACAACAAATATCGTTAGTTATCCGCTAAATTGGGGCGTTTGAAGGCACGTGGTATTACCGCTCAAACACGACATTTTGCCGCTTTTTTCTTACAGAAATGGCTGCTCGAAAACATTCAGCGATTATATTAATTATTTAATTAAATTATTGCATTATTAATTATATTTTTGATTAGATTAATAATTAAATTGTTTATTAATTAGATTTATTGAATCTCGTGCAAAAACTGTGAAGTTGGACTTTGCCTTGAACCCCGTTTTGAACTCTATCATACTAAACTGCATTTTTAATGTATTTTTTCCTCAGTGCTTTATATTTTATTAAATTTTATAATTATACCTTTTATATTATGCAATAAATAGAAATTAACTGTAATTCGACTGAAATTTATTTAAAAAAATTTTTTTTGGTGATAACATTTAAAAATTGGTATTTCTGGCAACTTAGTTTCTCATGCTAAAAATCTATATAAAAAATATTTTCTAGAAAGAAAAAATGTATTTTTCTTTTCTAGAAGGAAAAAATGTATTTCAATTCTCCAATATATATAGATTTCAAATTTGGGAAAAAAAAAAAGAAAAAAAAAAAAAAAAAAATTTTTGAAGCGATTTCGGTCCACAAATTGAGCAGTCAGAGGGTTAAGAAAGAACACAAAAATGTAAAAATTATCGTAAACCTTTATTCCTCGTAGTTAATGATACATAGAATAAAACAATTTACCAACTTTGGTGCTTCATTGGCTTATTGGAACTTTATATTAAATACTGTATATTGATTGGATTATAACTCTAGCAACTCTGCACAAAGACTGATCTGCACAAACTGGATCAGACAGAGAAAGTGTAACTAACTTTTAGTACATACCAATCTTTCCAGTGTCAGGCATTCATGTCTGTCCTGATCAGTGTATCTCTCCAAGCAAGCAGCAGTGGTGGTAGAGCCAAGCTTCTGTTCGTGTTGGTTATGAGATTATTTTCTCATTTTAACCTATGCTGTTTGACATAAAATTTGCATAAACCTCTGGATTGAGAGATTACATGAAGAAAAAATTAACATAAAAATTAATTATTTATAAAACTTAAATATTATAAGTGTAAATTTTGGAGGAAATGTGTAATTTAATCCTAATTATCTGATAAATTTTTTATTCTCAAAATTATTTTATAGGTACATATTAGATTATGTTTAATAATAATAATGTAGCCTACTTACAGATTAATTTTATTCTTAGAATGCTATTATAAAAGTGAAGTTTTCGGATATATATAATTGCTTTAATTTATTCAGTTTCGTTTGCTGATAGGGCCTTAATTTTTTTTTCATTAATATGGTCCACATGTGTGTTTACAACAAATATTAATTTGTGTACAACACTTTGCTTCTGCTTGCATGAGAGTTACAGATTATGTTATTTTTACTCAGAAAATTCATTTTCCATCCATTGCAGCATTTAAGGAAGACAGCTTTGCAGAATTATGTTGAAACAGACATGACTGAAAATAAATGTTTTCATTGTATAAAGCAAGGCTCATGTGTTTTTAAACTTAGCTTGAATTTTGTCGCATACAAAACATACAAAAATATAAACTTACTTCCTAGAAAAATATTCATTGTGATAATACCACTTAAAATAAATGTCTATACTTCCTGGATGATTTAAATAAGATATTTAAAGATAGATTTAGCTGTCTTGATTTTTTGAAAGAAGATGAAATCAATTTTGAACCTATTTTCATTTTGCTATACTGTATTTCTGTTAAGTATTTTGTGAATATTTAGTTTTTAATGTTAATTTAGGAAAGTTACTAAAAGCATAAACTTTATCAAGTGTTAATTTCAGTTGTTTAATATTGCTACATTATTTTTCTTCATTTCACGTTCGTACGTACAGGGTTTGTGCAGATTTGGAGTCAATAACGACGACACTATTTGATGAAGTATCAAAACACACTTTATTTGCTGTTATTATTCAGGACAGCTCCAAAATCGCGTTTACAGTAGTTGATATCACATTTACAGTCGTCTAAGAACTAATATAGACACGCTGTAACAATCAGTAATGCAGCTTTCAGGCAATCAGGCTATAACGGTGAAGACAGCTTCACAGCAAAGCACCAGAATACAGCTTTCGACTCTGCTTGGTTGTTCTCGGAACTCTACGTACTCTCGAGACTCTCCACACTACAACTCGCGGTGTACTCACTAAACATGGCAACCCTACCTTCCCTTGCCATTTTCTGCCAACCCTGCTTTGTGGGGAAGCTATCTTACCGTACTTGTACATTTCGTGACACTGCCCCCTCCCAAGGACTGTACATCCCAGGCAGTGCAATCCTTGGTCAGAAGCATAATTCGATACAAACAAAAGGCAATAGACCAAACAAATAACATAACTAAAGAAACAAACATTTACACTACACACAAACTTTACACAGAAGCTAGGTAAGAAAACTCATGCGCAAGAATCATGGGTACCTCTCAGAATGAGAAGCACTAAGTACTATAGCCATAGTAGGGGGCTAATCAGTCATAATGAATGATCTTTTGTTTGGAATTGGAGGACTTAGGGATCCATTTCACGACGTCGTTCAGTCTGTTGAGGACTGTATAGGGACCCTCCCAATGAGACTGCAGTTTGAGAGAAACACCCTTACGACAACTTGGATTCCACAGCCACACCTTGTCATTTTCCTGGAATTGATGTTCCTGGCTCTTGCGTCGTATCTCTTCTTCGTCCTCTCCATCAAGATGTTGATCCACTCTCGAGCAAACCTGTGCACTGTTTCCGACCGGGCCCTGTGTTCTTGCACATAATCCTCAGGCGAGGAACTTACATTTGGAGGTGGCCATAGAGCAGGTCACTTGGCAGATGGAGATCACAAGCAAAGACCATCTGTGATGGAGAATAGCCAGTGCTTTTGTGGATGTCACTACGGTAAGCAAACAGGAACGGGGGCAGCTTGCAATCCCAGTCTTCTTGGTTCTTGGAAACCATGAGTGAGAGGTGGTACAGGATCGTACAGTTAAACCTCTCCACCATACCCCATACCATCAGACTGTGGATGTAATGGGGTCATTTGCGCTTTCTTGATTTCCAACAAGTCGCAGAGTCCCTTGAACACAAAGTGAAGTTTCTGCCTTGGTCGGAATGAATCTGGAGGGGAGTCCCAAATCTGGATATCCAATTCTGTAACAGAACTTCAGCTGTCGTGACAGCCTCTTGATCTGGAACTGGGTAAGCTTCGGGCCACTTCATAAAGTAATCCATGACAATGAAGATGTATTTGTTGCCATCTGTGGTCCGTGGAAAAGATCGAAGTATGTCGAGGGCAATTTGCTCGAAAGGCGCTCCTACATTGTATCGCTGCAGCCTTCCTTGGCTACGTCTCTTCAGTCCTTTCCTGGCTGCGTAAGCATCACAGAAGCGCTCTTGGATTTTGTTTAGTGTCTTCATATAGCCCAAATGCCCTCCTGTTGAGCTGCTGTGTATTTCCTTCGGAACATCAGGTATTCGGTTTCAAGGAAGCAGCAGCTGCCATCTCTTATTAGTTCCATCATTGTTTTCCCATAGTTGATACAGTCAAAAGTCTTTAATCCGGACTCGTCGGGACTTCGGCGATTCCGGATTATCGATTTTTACGGATTATAGATCATCAGTTTAAATCTGGTAAGATGGCATGCAGAAATTATAAAATTAAAAATATGAAACCGTAATTTATAAAATAATGAGCAATTATGATCTAAAGTATATCAAAATTTACAAAAAAAAAGAAGCTTAATATTTATTTGTTTACTTTATTAAACATTTCTTTCAATGCACGCATGCGTAAAGCATACATTATGCATAGCCGAAATTAGAAAATTGCAACCAGAAAACTATTTGATTTGTAATCGTGATATTTATAATGATGAGGAATTTGATTTAAATCATATCAAAGACTGAGTATATTGAAATGAAATACTACATTTAGTAAGGAATTATAAGCCAAATAAAATAAAAACATCTGCTCTGAAGATAACGATAGTGCTGACAGATCAACTTCCAGTTCATTGCGTGCCACGATGTTCGCCCCCAGCGCAGAGCAGCGTGAAATTGATAAACAGATTTCGGAACGGTTAGATAAACAAAGGATATGCTTTTATCCATTTTTTTGTAGCAATTCCACTTTTTGATTGATGGACATCGAAACATACTTTCGTTTTGTAGATCCTTTGGGAGCTCCAGCATCGGAAATTCTATTTGACATAATCGAAAGTTCAAGCTTACTTTTATAAAATTGCTCTTACAGTCTGCAAAAAATAATAAGCCGGATCGAATTCGAAGATTAAGGAACAATGCAATCATCAACATTAACTGAAATAGATAATTAGATAATTTTAGCTTATACCGTCCGTTATACATTAAATGCGCATGCGAAAACGTATTCTGCGCTTGCGCAGATGCATATGCGCAGTCGCAAAGGTCTTGCGCCCATGCGTAAACGCCCATGCGCATGCGTTAACGCGGCGCATGCACAGAAAGATTTTAGCTTTGAGGTCCGGATTATAGATCATTCCGGATTATGGTTGTCCGAATTAACGACTTTTGACTGTATAAGACTCCATTTTGGAAGTGGAGTGAATCCCAGAGAGCCCAGTACCTTTTAGTTGTAGGACTGAAAATGGAAATGTCCTGCCACTTGGGTTTTGTACTGGATGATTCCTTTAGTTCTATTATTGGTTTAATGTCAGGATCCGCTAATTGGTTTTCTCTAACTTTTCCATCACTCCATGGATCTGGGTCAGTTGGTGTTGAAGATGTTACTTGTCGAATACTCGAATTCACCTACCTGTACTTAGCCTCGCCTATTGCAAGACAAAACTTCCTAGATAAAGCATCCACATTTCCATGGGAGGAGCCTTTACGATGTTTTATCTCAAAGTCATATTCCTGGAGTCTTTGAATCCATCTGGCTATTTGTCCTTTGAGATTTTTGAAATTCAGTAGCCAGATTTTTGCAGACATCAGGTGGACAGTTTGGGTATGCTTGATGCGCCAGCCTCTCGATGTCAGTCACCAGTTCTTGAAGGCTTTCTGTGATTTTCTGCTGGTGAGTTTTCAACTGCGGATGCCTACAGTCCTTTGCGCATGTTTTCTCGAATCTCATTTCCATCGCATTCGAAAGGCCGTTGAAGTTTGAAATCTGGTCTTCGGAGAGGATCCTTAAGATGTCTGCAGCATCTCCACGGAGTGATGCAGTCAACAGTGAAGCTTTCATGTGGGAGTTCCATTTGTTATTTTCCACAATCGAAAACTGGGTCTTATATATACTCCATGATGATTTCCCATCCTATGTGCTTAGTTTGATTACCGTATGAGAATAAACTGGGGAAACCTTGAAATCTTCAGTTTCGTTCTTGAGGTCAGTCCGGTTTTCTTTTGAAACATCTATGTCTTTCTGGAATTTTCTCAATTTTTCTTCCAATCGTTCTTCCACAGCTGCTATTTTTGCTCCAGTATTCTCTCTAAGCTTTATGATCTCGCTTTTAATCTTATCTTGCTCCACTTCCATCTGTTCGAATTTCTCTTGCATCTTTTCTTGTATGGCTTTTATTTTGCTCTTGATCTCAGCCTTTATCTCCTCTTGTCTGGCTTTCATCTCTTTCAGTTCGGCTTACATTTCAGCTCTTATCTCTTCCTGTCCGGCTTTCATCTCAGCCCTCATCTCGGCTAAGAAGTCCATCAAAGTCTTTGTTTCTTCCACCATGGCTTTCCTCTGCAGGCAGGTCACTGGTATTAACTCGCAAACCCCACTCATGACACCAGTTGTTACATTATTTTTTTCGTTTCACGTTCATATATACGGGTTTATGTGGATTTGGAGTGAACAAGGATGACATTACTTGATGAATTATCAAAACACATTTTATTGGCTGGTATTATTCAAACAGCTCTAAAATCACATTTATAGTAGTCGATATCACTTTTACAGTTATTAAAGAACTACTATAGACACGCTGTAACAATCAGTGACACAGCCTTCAGGTAATTAGGCTATAACGGTGAAGACAGTTTCACAGCAAAGCATCAAATTACAGCTCACCACTCTGCTTGGTTGTTCTCGGAATACATACTCTTGAGACTCTACAACTCACAGTGCAGTCGACAATACAAAAGGGTTCGGCTCTCGACTCAGTTCAGTCGTTCCCGGAGCTTAGCACACTCCAAGACAAAACTCGACGATGCACTATCTCACAATACATTAAAGACTCTCTTGATGCACTGATGCACTTGACAACTAACTCAGGACTAGACTTCGAGACACTTGCTCAGTGACTGGCTATCAACTCGCTAATGAGGCACCAAGTAACTTTCGGCGCATCAGCAGGGTTTACATAGCTTTTGGCTTGTGCTCGAGAACATTCTGGGTTAAACCGGTAAGAATTCATTCCAGAAGGTTCTCTATCCGTCTATGGCATATTGCCAATTTTGTTGCCGAATGTCACTAAATGAGCAATTTCTCGCCAAATGTGGCAACCCTGCCTTCCCTTGCCATTTTCTGGTAACCCTTAAACATGCTTTGCGGGGAAGCTATCTTACCATACCTGTACATATCGTAACAATATTATTTCCAGTTAAAAAGCATATTTTATGCATTTTAAGAGACAGTGTTACCTTTTACATGCAAAGCTTTCATGTGACATTAGCACTAAATACAGGTTTTCCCTTATCTGGTCTTGCTGTAATTGTTTTCTGTTATAGCCGGTCATTTGTATGAATTAGATTTTCATTGCCACTTTGAATAGTGCATACTTAAATACACTCATGCTTCAGTTAGTAGTAGTTATAATCTAAGCTTTTAATGTCATAGCCATTAAATCAGTGCGTGTGTGTGTGTGTATATATATATATATATATATATATATATATACTGTCTACCAATAAATATTTTAAACCCATGCAAATGTCAAATCTGCGATCCTGATATATGCCACAACATCTACTGTTAAATATCATGTAGGAAACAGCTTTGGTAGTAATTGCATGCAAGATTCTATGAAGTACAGAGTTATCTGATTTTGAGAAATTTGTAATTGTTGAGCATCACAGAAATGGCTGTTCCTTAAGGAGTATGTCTAGCAAGTGAATTACTCAAAATTGACAGTGGCTAATGTGATTCCAGAAGTTGAAATTGAGCATTAATTGTTGGATTGTGCCCCAGTTTGGTAGACCCTTAAAATTGGGAGACAGAGACCAACAAGTGCTGTCCAGAGAAATTCTAAAGAATTGCACCCAACCGATGGCCCACATTCTGCAGGGATTTCAACAGGCATCTGGTAGATTTGTTTTGATGAATACCACCCATAAGGAAGCACATCTGCTTGGCCTTCTTGGTTGTACTGTTGCCCATAAGCCTATTTGCATTTGCTATTTTGTAATTTTGTTCAGTGTATTCTGTATTTCAAAGTTCAACCACACAGCTGTTTTAATGTAGTGCAAAGCATATCGACGGTGGACTGTAGATTAAAACACATTTTATTGGCTGGTATTATTCAAGACAGCTCCAAAATCGCGTTTATAGTAGTCGATATCACGTTTAAGTCGTCGAAGAACTACTAAAAATGGGTTCTGTGGAGCAATGAATCAAGATTGGCCCTCTATCATTCAGATGGCAGGGTCTGGTTCTGGCATCTGCCTGGAGAATGAATTCTGCCAGAATGCATTGTGCCCAAAGTAAAGTTCAGCAGAGGTTGAACTATGGTCTGAGGAGGTTCAGCTGCTATGGAGTGTAACCATTGGTCCTAATTCATAGTAAGCTCAACACCAACACGTACTGCACTATTTTGGATCACACTGTCTTCCCATTTTATGGCTTGGACCTATGTTACTTTCAGGATGACACTGCCAGTTGTCATATTGCAAGATCCGCCATGGATTGGTATGGTTTCAGTGGGTCTAACCAAGTAGGTTGCCTCCCAAAGCCCTGACCTGAACCGTATTGAGAACCTGTAGGATGAATTGGATCTCTGAATTAAGGGGTGCAACAACTGTCCAACATTGGTGAAGGAACTTACTTGCCTTCTCTAAATACCAATAGCCATTATACAAAGACTTGTGGAAAGCATGCATTGGAGGTTTGAGGCTGTAACTTGCACTCGTGGAGGCTCTACCAACTATTGAATATGAATAAATTTTGTGTTTCTTTTTTAACACAGGTGTCCAAATACTTCTATATATATATATATTTTTTTTTCATGTGTGTGTTATTTTTTTAAAAACTACGTTAATATGAAATGATGAATTTGAGCATTCAAAAATGAGGCAAATTATATGTTAAAATTATATTATTGGAAAGAGCATATTGATAATCCAAGAACTTGTACATTATGTATGTAATGAATTCAAGGCTAGCAAGCGAATTCAGTGAGTGGTTAGTTATGAAACCTGATATCTTTTCAGGACTTTTATAAGTAAATATATATATATATATTTGGAAAATATTCTCAATTTAGTTCTTTTTTGAAGGATTTAAGAACAAAAGTTATTGTAGATGCATTATGGAATAATGGATGATTGACAAAGAACGGTATCTCAGTATGTGGTAGTTTTGAAGGAGAGGGCAATACAGTTAGATAAAAAATTATCAATGGTGTTGTTTTGCTTCATAGTAAAATAGAAAAAAAGCTTAAATTATTATTTTTACTTACTAAATGCATAAATATATAACAAATATTCATGTGCAAAATACATATTTTAAAAAATATGGTTTATAACCTGTGATTGCTGTTTTAGTTTAACTGCTTATTTATGCATCTGGCCCAAAGTGCAGTCGTACAGAGGCTTGTTAATTAAGAACATGCTGTAAATGTTAGATACTGTCAGTTATTAAATTAAAACTTCAAATCCAATTCTTGTATGAGTTATTTTAATATATTACATATCCTTTTAATATTGCAATTCTTGTCTGCTTTTGAGGGGCAGATTGTAGTTTTATTCTTTTATTAAATGCAGTGGTCAGTCGACTCCAAGAACAGTTTCCTGCTGTGTCAAGAACATTAGTTAACATGGCTTTAGATAGTAGCAGTTACAATGAAGAACGTGCCAAACAGTTTCTTGCAGCAATGACACCTCAGGATGGGTGAGGATTTTGTAGCTGTAATTTGAAAATATGAATTTCTTTGCTATTGATTATGCACTTGATTTTTGTTTTTCCTCTCTGTGTGTGCATAAATGGTAAAAATATTAAAATATTTATAAGTTGTTACATCTTACCCATTTTCTTGCCACAAATTTTGTTTCTGTATTATAACAGCTTTTGTTCAGTTTTGTCTGTTTAAAAGCTCATTAAATTTAAATAAGATTTATTTCTTAAGTTTTGTGAAGCTTGCTAATTGTTTAAACTAGGGGTCTTCAACCTTTCACGACTGAGAGCCACATCAATAAATTCACAAAGATCCGCTGGCCACATGTTTCTCAAAAAAATAGTGTAGTCAGAAAATTTATATGAAAAGGGAGGTTTATTTTGCAAAACTACAATTGATTCTAAGCGAAGAAATAGTGTTACAGATTTATATATATTGGTGCAAAAAGTCAAATGAAATTCAAATTAAAATGTTTTGCAACTTTTTTTAACTATAAAAAAAAGTATAGAGATGATTGTACAGAACAATAGTACAAAATGCATTTACAATAAAAAAAAAAAATAAAAAAAAAAAAAAAAAACTTATATTACTGAAGGGAGATGGTAGTTACTTTAGTTTTAATGTGAAATTCGACATTGTTTTTGCTTGATTAAAACTTCGATATCCGGTTTAATCTGTGTTGTTGCAATTCGTAAAGTTTCCTCCAAATATCTCTCTGTCAGCTGTGTTTTTGATTTTAGGATTTTCATTTTACTAAAAAGCTGTTCACATATGCAGGTACTGCCAAAGATAGAAGCATGAAGAGCGCATTTTTACGAATTCCTGGATACTTGTCTTCGGTCACGTACTTCGAATAAAAATCAATTGATGCAGGATTTTCAAGAAACTTGCATTTTACTGCAGAGTCACACTGTAGATCTATAAATTCTAATTGAAGTTCAGGTGGAACACTTCCAACATCTACTGAAAATGGCGAGGAGTACATTCTGATAAACATTTCATTTTCACGAAAATCTTAAAATCTGCTTTTGAATTCCTCTTTCAAATTTGAAATGCATTGTATATAATTATTTGAATTCCATGTTGTAGAGTTCTTCACACACTCCATGAATTTTTTAAAAGTGATTGGAATTCTTATTTAGCAACTTTCCTACAGGATTAATTTTGTCTCAAAAGCTTCTTCAAAGTAATAAAGATTATGAACAAGTAGATTTTTTCCCAGTAACTGGTAGTTCAAATCATTGAGATGACCTGCAATATCGACAAGAAATGCAAAGTTTTGCAATCATTTCTCATCATTGAATTTGTGAATAGATTTCCCTTCAGATTACATGAATCATTGAACTTTGCTCTTGAAAGAAAGTAGGCGCGGAAACATCTTTCCCTGGATCAACAAACGTACTTCCATGTAATACACAACATCACCTATTCAGCTTCCAATTCACTCAAGAGCTGTTGAAATTGCCTGTGATTAAGTAATTTAGACCAAATGAAGTTAACCACTTTTATAACAGCATTCATCACATGTTCAAAGTTTGAGAAGGACTTTTTGCACACATTTGCTTGGGGGATTGATGGAGTGGAAAGTCATCATAGTATTATTTCCACTTCTCTTCACATCAGATTTCAGTAATGGGTCTATTTCTATTTTCTCTCTCATAGATTTAGCACCATCTCTAGTTAAGGCAGACATATTACTGAAGTCTAACTCACATTTATCCAAAGTTTGTGTCAGACTGGAATACAAATCTGTTCCTCGTGTCGTACCTTTAAGTGCAACGACACTGGCTAATTCCTCTACAGTTGTGAAGTCTCTATCAAAGGCACGAATAAAAATGGCTACTCATGCAGTAGCTGTTTCATCTGTTGATTCATCCATCACTACAGAATAAAACTCAAATGTTTTGCATTTCGATTTTAATTTACTGAATATATCTGTTGCGAGATCCTCTATGCATCGTGCTGCTGTCACACCAGACAAGCTAATATTCAATATGACTTGAGCCTGTGATGGACAAAGCATATCAACTGCACTTTGAAGACATTCTTTTACAAATTCTTCATCAGCAAAGAGTTTTCCATGCTTAGCAATTTTTCCTGCTATCATGTAACTAACATGAACACTATTTTCAGATCCTTTATTTGCTGTGGTGAAGGAAGACTGCTGAAAATTTAGTTTTGATTTTAATTCACTCATCTTATTACTTCGAAAAAATGACCTTCCAATGCAGAATATTTATCACTGTGCTTAGTATCATAATGTCTCTTAATGTTGTATTCCTTCATCACATCATTATGATGATTCCATTCATCATAATGTTGTATTCCACTGTCAATGCAAATAAGCAAACTGTCTTACCCTTATATACAAAAAATAAAGATCTGCCGTTGTTTTCTAAAAAAAATTGCACTTTTCCTTCAACTTTTCATTTTTTGGTATCACAGCTTGCCAGTCTGAATTTTAGAGTGTGGAATGAGCGTGAGTAACCTAGCTTAATATCAACTGTAGAAAATCTACTTATCACCAAATGAAACAGCATGTTTACCATTACCGTTCTCTTTGATAACTGATTGCAACATTAAGAGATATAGAATTCTGTTAATTTATTCCCCCTCCCCTCTATAGTAGCAGCATGCTCAATGTCACCTTTGGCAAAGTATTGACGAAAGATTGACACCTGTTGCAAACGTGTTAGAGATACGAATCTACCCTGTTTAAGGAATTGAGATTTTATGTATAGTCAAATTGTTTATTTTTAAAATTACATAAGATAAAGTGAAATTTTTGAAAAATTTGTTATTTTCTGAAAATTTTATCTCAGATAATGTCAAGTATAAGAGAAAAAATATGACAAAAAGCTCACGAGGCAATTTTTCTTGAAATCAAAATTTATTAAAGTTCTTCAATTTTTCTTCAGATTCAAATGTGGGGCCACTAAAATGGCTTGAGCAGGGGGCCACAAGTCGAAGACCCCTAGTTTAAACAATGGAATTAGTAATTAGTATCAGAGTGGCTAGTTTTCTTTTTTCCTTGTCTATTAAAAGCCTTGCCTTGCAAAATATAGTAATTTTAAGTAAATTGTTTAAATAGTGAATTGTGTATTTTTTAAAAAGTAAATTTTTCCCTAGTTTGAATAATGTCAGAAAAACCATGCCTTTTTTCTTATTATTATATGAAAACTTACATGAGATTTATTACCATGAAAACTGCATGTAATTTTCTTTTTTCAAGTTTATTCTCAAAACATTATATTTTGGTTAATCTGATTCATTTCATGCAAAACTATTTTAACCGCCAAGAATAATTTACTTGGTGAACTTCTTCATTTATAGCAACCTGTTTTCTCTTCCCTTTCTTCATTGTAGATGAGCAGAAAAATGTCATCGTTTGTACTTTCAATAATTAGTAACAAATTGCGTAAAACACATTTGGTGTTATTATTTTTTTAAAAAAGAAAAAAGATGCCAAATTTCAAAATGCTTCAATAGGTAAATTCATGTATATCTTAGAAAATTTTGAATAAAAAACTAATTTTTTGCAGGTGTTTTAATTAAAAATTAGAAATGCATCTACTTTAAGATGATGTTAAAAATTTTATAGGTTATAACACAGAAATTTTTTCGAAAAATTTATAAAAGATAGTTAAAAATACAAATTTTAAAAATAAATAATAAAAAATGTGTGAATTATATTTGGATTAAGCCTAAATTTCCAATTCTGGAAGAAGGAATTAAGTAAGTTTAATATAAAAAGAGATATTAATAAATATATATCAAATTCAGTTGACATTAAGGAGCTAAAATCTTGAGAGCTAATTTTTTTAAAAACTACTCTTACAGTTTTTACAAAACTTTAGTGTGGCATAATTGGTGGAAAAAAAATCGGCAGGTCATTGCAGAAAAAGTCCGATTTTGTGTCAAACTAGCTATATTAGAACAATGCTAGATGTAAATCTGATACATATCCTAAGTCACATTTTTGAGACATGAAAAATGCAAACTGAATTTTGTCAATCGGCCCAGTAGAACAGGACATATAAAACTGCCCCCCTTTTTTTTGCGTGCAGTGTACATTTTGAAATTTTGATGTACAGTCAAAAGTCGTTAATTCGGACACCCATAATCCGGAATAATCTATAATCCGGACCTCAAAGCTAAAAACTTTCTGCGCATGCGTCGCGTTGACGCATGCGCATAGGCGTTTAAGCGTGCGCGTAAGACCTTTACGACTGCTCATTTGCGTGTGCACAAGCGCAGAATACGTTTTCGCTGCGCGTTTAATGTATAACGGACGGTATAAGCTAACATTATCTAATTGTCTATTTAAGTTAATTTTGATGATTGCATTGTTCTTTAATCTTCGAATTGGATCCGGCTTATTATTTTTTGCAGACTGTAAGAGCAATTTTATAAAAGTAAGCTTGAACTTTCGATTATGTCAAATAGAATTTCCGATGCTGGAGCTCCCAAAGGATCTACGAAAACGAAAGTATGTTTCGATGTCCATCAAACAAAACGTGGAATTGCTCCAAAAGATGGATAAAGGCATATCCTTTGTTTATCTAACCGTTCCGAAATCTGTTTATCAATTTCACACAGCTCTCCGCGGGAGGGGGGGGACGTCGCAGCGCAATGAACTGGAAGTTGATCTGTCAACACTATCGTTATTTTCAGGGCAGATGTTTTTATTTTATTCGGCTTATAATTCCTTATTAAATGTAGTATTTCATCTCGATGTACTTCGTCTTTGTATGATTTAAATCAAATTCCTCATCATTATAAATATCACGAATACAAATCAAATAGTTTTCTGGTTGTAATTTTCTAATTTCCGCTATGCATAATGTATGCTTTACACATGCGCGCGTTGAAAGAAATGTTTAATAAAGTAAACAAATAAATATTAAGCTTTTTTTTTGTAAATTTTGATACCCTTTAGATCATAATTGCTCATTATTTTACAAATTACGGTTTCATATTTTTAATTTTATAATTTCTATATTTTATAATTGAAATTTTTAGCAAATCTTAATTTTATTCTACGATATAAATTTAATTCTATGAATTGGCAAAATTAGATTCTATTTTAAAATTATTTAAGAAGAAAGGTGAAATATTTGCTTAATTAAAAAAAAAAAAAAACTTTTAATAATTATTAATGGTAAACTTCTTTTTTGAGGTATGAGACTGTAATTTGAAATTTTCAAATTGACCAATTTTATTTTTATTTTATTTATTTATTTGATGACTCAGAAGAAAATAACTAGTGAATATTATTTAAACCATATCACCACATGCTTGTGCTTTTTGTTACCTTTTTATATAGGTGTTCAATGGCTTCTCATTTATTTAACCAGGGTAATGTAGCAGCTTTGGCAGGAGGGAGAATCCTGTATTTGTAGGCCATAGCATATATATATATATATATATATATATACAGACTGATTCTAAATTGTTTTTACAAGTTAAGAGGGATGATAGTACTCATCCAGATGAGCAATAATTACCATAGAACATAGGGTCACATTTCGCTCTGAAAGGCAGAAAAGATGAATATTAGAATTCCAACCTGAACTTACAACAGTGTGAGAGCAAACAAACCAGACCAAAAGTTGCACAAATTAGTTAAGTGAAAAACTTCAGATAGTTCACAAAATGGTTAAAACCGAAAACTTCGCTTTCAAGAGTTAATTCGAGCTCAGACTTTAATGGCAAACACTCATATGCACATCTTTGGTTGGCAAGGTCTCAACCTCACAAACAATTGCAACAAGTTAATTATCTAAATTATAAGGGGGAAATTTTCTATTAGGGGTTAAATCTGCTACCTTGATATCAAGTATCAGTAGCAGTTTTTTCCCCCTTCGCCATCTTCTATCCTGCCCACTTGGACTTAATGTGCTGGGATCATTTTACTTGAAGTGCCCTTCAATGGGACACAAAGTTCTGACAGCGGGAACACAGCATGAACTTTTCATGCTAATCTCGGCTTACAGTGGAAGTTAGTTGATAATATTCAGCCCTTGATTAGATAAATAACTTGTTGCAATCCTTTGCGAGGCTGACTCCTTGCCAACTAAAGATGTGCTTTTGAGTGTTTGGCATTAAAGTCTGATCTCGAATTAACACTTGAACGCCAGGTTTTCGGTTTTATCCATTTTTGTGCACTCTCTGCGAGTTTTTCACTTAACTGATTGTGCAACCTTTGGTTCAGGTTGGAATTCTAATATTCCTCTTTATATTTCTCTTTTCTGGAATGCGAACGTATGTTCTATGTGACTATCGCCCCTCTTATATTGTAAAAACAATTTAGAATCACCATGTATATATATGGTTTTTGATCTCAAATGAACCAGAAGAATGAAACATGTTAATCGACTTTATGAAGCTTTAATTCATTTTCCCCTGATGAGTTCTGAATTGGAGTTTCAAAAAAGAAGATTAACTTTTTAATTATATAATTTTGTATATTTTCCCTTTTGCATTTTTATTTTTCTAGGTTGTTCTACTATGAATTCCCTCTTTAATTCTATTAGTTCTGATATTATGTTATAACTCTTGTACAAGGTTGCAATTATTATATTATAGAGGAATTGCCTTGCTTTTATTCCAATTTACTAATTAATTTAGATGCTTTAAGTTTATTCTACTTCAGTTCTGCAGCTAATAGTGCAAGACGGGTTTTAAAAAAATTTTTATTCTAATTTTTAATTTAAAGTTTTAGCCTATTTATATATTTCTTTATATATACACACATATATATATTTGTTAATTTGTGCTTGTTTTGACCTTAGTAAAGAAAAGATCTATATTCACAATTTTTTTTTCCATTACTATTCAGAACCCGCCCATCAATTCCTCATCAAGATGCTGGAAGTGCAGCAGCCCAAAGTGAATCTAGTCCATTAGCAGCATTTCCAGCTGAATCTCCACCAGTACCTCCTCCCCGTAGCAGGCATGCTTCTGTTTCCCAAGAAAGTGACACAGCATCAGGTTCTCGACATTCAAGCCTGGAACGGCATTCCTTACGAGGTGAACTTGCAACTTTTCTACATATGTATTTTATTTCAGTGTTTGTTTTTATAGTTAGAAATAAGTTTTATGTATAGCTGAGAAGCAGAAGCTAAAAAATGGATTAAAATATTCATAATGTTATGAAAAGTTAATTGTAGTAAATATTATTTGAAAATAAGATTTTATTTTAATTGCACAATCAAAGTAATGCATTTCTCTGAATATAAACTGGCTCATGTAAAAACCTAAAAATAAGATTTTATTGCAAAAATTCAGCCAAAACTGAAAATCCATGTATAAACCATATTTAAAAATCCAGCTGTATCTATTGTTAAATTTGTAAATAATTTGTTATCTAACTTAGACCTAACTGATGGTGAGTGCCAATTTATTTTCTGTTCCATTCAAAAATATTCTAAGAGCACTGTAAAATATAAAGGCACTTTTGTCTCCAGTGGTCTTTGTTTTTTAACACTCCTGACTTTTAGACATGCATATCATTTGGTACTTTGACAAATGAAACAGTGAATTTTACTCTAGTTTTAAATTGTGATAACCAACCACTATCAAACATTCAGGTTTTTTTTTTTTTTCTCTCCTGTCAAGTCCACACTTGTTTTCTTGAGTAAAATAACAGTTCTTCCTTTCTGCAATATAGTTACAGATGTTTGGACAGAAAAGAATACCATATTCTGCTAGTAAAGTTTTCTCTTTTGTTGAGCAATGCTATAACTGAAAGTGAAGATATTATCTGTGAGGTTGGTGATAACGATGTTAATAATAAAATGAATAGGAATGACTTTCTTCTGCACATGTGTCTAGCAAAGAGAGATTTCTGAGTATTTCTAGAAAATACTTAATTAGATACCAGTTTTGAGAAATTTAATTAATGTGTATTAGATTTGAATAAAATAAAAAGATATTTTCTAGTTGTTTAACCTTTACTACTATTTTTGTGATCAAATTATTTGTAAATCATTTTGAAATAATGTATAAGCTGTCCTCCAAATGTCAGTAGTAAAAACATTTGTTACAAATTAGCTGCTTTTCATGGAAATATATATAATACTCAATCCTAAATTAACAAAATAGTGTAAATGATAATGGGGAATGTGCTTTCTTTGAACAGTGTATAATATGTCCAAACTGAATGCAAGATGTTACATGCATGAAATCAAAACAATTTACTACCTAAAGAAATAAAAATGAAGTTAATTTTCTTACCTTTGTCTTTTGCACAGGCAAGAAGAGTAGTCACTAGAAGTTGCAATTTTCTTGTGATCCGAACTATTGTAGAGGAAACAAAAATATGTTTAATGTACATACACTCAGAACATCACAAAAACTGCACACACACACACTCTCCCCCCAAAAAAAGTCAGAAAACTCTCTAGACATCCACAGTTGTCTGAATTTTATAGCTAGAAGTATTCCATTTTATATTGTGACATTTCCTGCCACTTGTGTTCTGGAGAAGGAATGCAACCAAAATCATGATAGGTAAAGTCTACTCTGAAGTGGTTTCACAGTTTATTCATGTCTTGTTCTTAGCATTGGACATTCTGGATGGTCTTTCTTAGGAATTCCACTATCAGACACATTTGGAGATTCTGGGGAATCTCTGTCAAAGATGACATCTTCACGAGATAGAGGAGTTGGTAAACTGTTTACTTCGTTTAAAAGTGATTTCTCACTTAGGCAGAAGAATTCTCTTCTCATCTTCTACTTCAAGATGATAAAGCATGATGTCAGGAATTCACTATTCATTGTCTTTATGTTAGCAACACAAGTATATTTGTCTTGTCTCAGATAAAGTATTTTGGCCATAGGCCATTCATTTGCTGTCATCACTACCAATAAGAACAATTTGACTTACACCAAGTGTGGTTGGTAGTTTGCGCTTTGAGTGAAATTTCAATTGATCCAGGTATTTTATTTGAAATCTTTTCATGAGGTTTTGTTTAAGATTTTGGTGGTAATGAAAATGTTTTTGTAAATGAGTTGTATCAAAAATATCGAATTCAGATACAGAATTAGCAAGTACTTTTTGTAAAACTAAAGAAGGTGTTAAAGGTTGTAAGTCTCCGACATCTTCTGACAGATAAGCCAAGGATGACTATTGATTATGCATTCCGCTTTGCACAAGATGGTAGACAGCTTATCGTGATGTTGTCGGACTTGTCTTAGCACTCTATTCAAGTTTCTTCTGGTCATTTTGATTAACTGCTTTCACCATCTGCCCCACCAGTTGGCAGTAAGAGGGATGGAAATCTATTGAATCCACTGAAGTCATTTCGTGTATGTTTTAATATTCTATAAAGTGGAAAACCCTATTGGTTCCCACAAGATTTGTACCATTGTCAGAATAAATACACAAGGCCCTTCCTCTTGATATGGATTTCTGAAAGGCCAACAAAAGGGTTTCGGTGCTTAGTGATTGTACAAACTTTGTGTGTACCGCTCTTATTACAGAGGTCATCTTGTACCTAAGCCATATCTCTATTTCTTAAGTATAATGATCCTCTTAAATCATCCCCCATTATTTCAAATGAGGCTGCATTTTTTATGACAAGTGCTTCTTGAAGTTCCGCTAAGTTACATTTATAATGGTTCAATACTAAATTCAACAATTAATGTATGTACACTTCAATTAATAATTTATCTTTATACAAAGCAAAACATCATACATTCAGTCACCAAAGTATAATTATCTGACGTGGGTGAGAAGCTTCCCACAAGGTCATGAGTATGTGATTTGTCTGTGGTACTTTAAATAAGCTATATGAATTAGTCTTCATTTGATAAACATGGATCATCATGACTTTTTTTTTTAAACTGCAAAACCCAAGCCACCTTTTTATTGAACAATCATATTTTTTTTTATTTGATTTTCGGTAATTTAACCCTCCTTTTTACTCCTTCAACAGAAGAATCATTACTAGATGTTCTATTTTTAAATTTGTTTCGTAATTGCTCGACTTTTGTTTTCAACAATATATACATGTCAGAATGAGAAATTATCTTCTTATGTTCTTAATCAAATATATTTTGATTAGCTTTCATATTTTTCAATAAAAGATCTGAAATATCTCAGTTAGCAGCTTCTAAAATTTTATAAATGTATCACTTAAAAGCAAAAAAAGCTATATCACATTCTTTGTGATACACAAGGCCCTTCCTCTTGATATGGATACACATACATACATTTTCAGAATTTTTTAAAAGTACGTATATCATAAGCTGATAAAAATAAATAAATGTAATGGCTTTTGTAATTTTGTTGTTAGGTGTATTTTTAGCATGGGACAGGTGATGTTTTGATTTAGCTTTTAACCTTTTAACTGTCAAGTTATTTTGATGATTTGGGTGCATAAATTATAATTTTTTTTTAAATTTCAAAAATGAAATGTTTGCCTCGCAGTCAAAAAAATGCCGTGCACTTTGAACTTTAACCTCTATCCTTTGAAACCTTCAGTAAATGCTGCCATCTGTTGAACTGAAGCCGAAATAAACTTCTCACGATATATATTTGGGTATAACAATATGATGCACTCAAAAAAAATTAGCCCGTGTAATACTCAGGCGTGACATTTTGGAATACCAGTGCTGTGCCCGAGATTATTTCGGGTATGACAGTTAAAAGGTTAAAGCTTCATCTAGTCTACTAGTAGCTTTTGTAAAATTTGTTGCTAGTGTTGGTGTAACTGTTATTAATTTTCCATAACTAATTTTCTCAATTAGAATCAGCTTTTTATAAAAAAGCGGCTTCCCTGTTCAGCTGCCAGATATTGTGCATCAAATTGAAACATTTTATAATTGAGAGAAACAAAAATGTGGCTTATTTTCTTACCTTAGCATTTTGTAGTCAGAAAGAGTAGGTGCTGGAAAACTGAAATTATCTTGTAATTTAACTACTGTAAAATTAATGAAAAAACTAATATTTATTTAATGTTCACATACTCAGAGCATCATGCATTCACAGAGTTCTGAACCTAACTAAAAATAATAGAAAACCAAAAAATTCTGGATATACTCAGATGTCCAAATTCCAACAAGAAATTTTCTATTTTGCATTGCAACACAAGATCTAAATAAGCAAACATCAGAATTTTTTAAAAGTACGTATATCATAAGCTGATAAAAATAAATAAATGTAATGGCTTTTGTAATTTTGTTGTTAGGTGTATTTTTAGCATGGGACAGGTATGTGATGTCATTTACTTGTTTCAGTAGCAATGATCTTAAGAAACTGTAAGAACAGTTGTATGATGGATTGCTATTATATGTGGGTATATACCATTGATGGGTTTATTATGCACCCAGTAAGCAAATAAAGTTGACCTATGATGGACCTAGTAAACAAAGAGAGCCCCCACATGCATTATTGATCATCGAAATCAGATTTTTGATACACAAACTGAATTAAAAGCTAGAATGAAATAGGTCATATTCAAATTCAATGTTTAAGTTCCAAGAAAACTTAGCTAACTTTGTAATGACATTATGTGATATATGAGAAGTTAATTGCTGAGTTATTGACTGCATTCTAGCTCTTGCAATTTGAATCAGGCATTATACTTTTTTCCTTTAATTTCTGATCATACGCTGCTAGCGATTAAAATTGCTACACCAAGAAGGGAAGGAATTAGCAGAATCTTATATACTGTACACATACAGTATAATGAAAACAAAGTATGATTAAATTTGCATGTTGTTAGTGGTACACAGTGTGCAGAATTCAGTACACAGAACTACCATTTCTGGCAACAACAGCTCTAATCATCTTGTTGAATTTAGCATAGATAACAAATACACATATTTCATTCTATTTAGCTTCAGCTGTGTGCCAGAGTCTGTTGGTTATGGTATTTGGTGATAGCATGCCAGTTGCTCAGCAATCCATGACCAGATGTTCTCAGTGGATGCAAGATTGGAGGAATGTGCTGGCCAGAGCAACACTCAAAATTCTGTGTACAAGAAATTTTAAACACTGGCAACATGCAGTTGTGCATTATTTTGTCAAATGCTGGCATCATGTAAGCCTTTTAGACACAGCTGTTGCTCCATAGGGTATAGCTAAGGGCCGTAACATGATAGATACATACATAACAGCTGCCGTTCCTGACATAACATACCAGAAACATAATAGCTGCTGTTCACGTTACCCACTAAATATGAACAAAAGGTGACTAAGCTGTGTACCCAATGACACCCATATCGGCACGTTAGGTGCTGGGCCTGTATAACGACGACGAATGCAAGCAATCAAAATTCATTCTCCTCTTTCCTCCACATATATATATGTCCATCATAATGCTGTTCACAGAACCAGGATTTGTCTAAAAAGACAATGTGGTGCCATTTCTTGTGTTGCTCTCTGTGTGGGCATTTGTCATCCTATATATCAGGGGTGGCGAACCTGCGACTCTTTGAAGGATTATTTGTGGCTTTCGATAGATGTACCTGAGTGCCTTTTTAATTTTTGTGTTATTATATTTTTAAAAATTATCGTTCCGTATGTGTTTCAAAATGTCTTTTAAATTACCGATAACAAATATGAAAGACTAAGTGCAACGTTTTAACAAATTTCATTTCCGTCCAAGTTAACAGTGGTATGACTCATTGAAAACTGCGCGAACGAACATAAGCAGTGTCATAACAGTTCCGTTTGTCAGATTTTCTTCCCCCTTCGACTGCCTTGTGAATTATGAGAAACATATGGGAGTCAAGGCCTTGTCCGGGCGATTGCTTCTCGACGAATGACAATCTACGTAATTGACCGACTCCAGACCGATTTTGAATTTGTAAACTTTCATGACAACGGACAGTTGACATTGTGCCCTGGAAACAATTTCTATCACTCTTGCTACAGATATAATTTGTAATCTGGAATTTTGGGCAAGTTAACTATAATTTGTTTCGTAGTATGTAACACGTGTTGTTATAATTTTATTAACTCAAAACTTGTACTTTCTGAAATTTCTTTATTTATTTTCAGTTCTTTTAAAAATATAATCACAGAAAACAAAAATAAAAAAAAGAAAATACGAGCAAGAAAATAGAAGTTTTAACTACTTGCGCTAAAAAGACGTTCCACGTAAGGCGAGAAGCTTTTGTCTCAAACCACGCGCAAAAATGAAAATAACGTTTTGAACACGTCGCCTAACAACGAGATTGTTTATTTCTCGAGTTACATTTCTGGATTGCACTCACAGACACGGAGTGGCATAACTGAGACACTTTACCACTTGTTATATTGTAGCGCACGGCACCGCAACCGTGAAGTTTACTCGTAGTGCAAGTGGTTAATAACGAGTCGGAGGAGAATTTCTTTTTTATTGACAATAACAGAAAAGCATTATGTGTTACAGTCAAAAGTCGTTAATCTGAACTCGTCGGGACTTCGGCGATTCCGGATTATAGATCATCAGTTTAAATCTGGTAAGATAGCATGCAGAAATTATAAAATTAAAAATATGAAACCGTAATTTATGAAATAAAGAACAATTATGATCTAAAGGGTATCAAAATTTACAAAAAAAAAAGCTTAATATTTATTTGTTTACTTTATTAAACATTTCTTTCAATGTAAGTTGTTTAAATTGCTTCATTTTATATGATAATACTTTCTCTTTAATTCTATAAACAGACATAATTTCTTCTTCAGTTACAAAGTTCCGCTGTTGAAGTCCTATAATTGCTGTGTCGAGAATACCGACCAATCTGTCAATCAAAATTTTTTCGTTTTCAATAACCTATGTGTCACTTTCTTCACTATCGGAAACGAATTATAATGACGAGGAATTTGATTTAAATCATATCAAAGACGGAGTACATCGAGATGGAATACTACATTTAGTAAGGAATTATAAGCCAAATCAAATAAAAACATCTGCCCTGAAGATAAGGATAGTGCTGACAGATTAACTTCCAATTAATTGCGTGCCGCGGCGTCCCCCCCCCCCCGGCCGCAGAGCAGCGTGAAATTGATAAACAGATTTCGGAATGGTTAGCTAAACAAAGGATTATGCGTTTATCCATTTTTTGCAGGATTCCACTTTTTGTTTAATGAACGTCATAACATACTTTCGCTTTGTAGATCCTTTACATATTAGTAAATATATATCGGAAATTCTATTTGACATAATCGAAAGTTCAAGCTTACTTTTATAAAATTGCTGTAACAGTCTGCAAAAAGTAATAAGCCGGATCCGAAGAAGATCATTCGAAGATTAAGGAATAACGCAATCTGCAACATTAACTGAATTAGATAATTTTAGCTTAGCTTATGCTGTCCGTTATACATTAAACGCGCATGCGTAAGCATATTATGCGCATGCGCACACGCATATTTGCAGCCATAAAGTTCTTACGTGCATGCGTCAATGCTATGCATGCGCAGAAAGTTTGTAGCTTTGAGGTCCGGATTATAGATCATTCTGGACATAAATTCCGGTCATAAAATCATTCCGGCCCACCAGCGGCCGAGCGGTAAAGTTGCTGAACACTGGTAGTTCGGTCCGAGGTTCGAATCCCGCGAACGGGCTGGCTGCATGGGCGTTTTCGTCGTTTTCCCCATGTGTAACGTGTATACGAGCCAGTTTCCCTTAGAAAGTCCTCCACGAAAGGCATCCCTCCCCTTAGGCAGATAGCCCTAGTGTGCTTTGCCATAATTAAATACACCAACACCATAAAATCATTCCGATTATGGGTGTCCGAATTTTGACTGTATTTATAATTCTACAGTCAAAAATTAAAAAGCTAGCAATTTATATCGACATTATGAAACCAATCATCCACAATTTTCTAATCAGTATCTACCAAATTCCAAATTAAGATCAGATAAACTTGCTTCTTTAAAATCAAGTTTAAATACACAACAGTCAATTTTGATGACCTTTAGCAATCAAGCTGATATGGCTGAAGCCAGTTTTGTTATTGCCTGGAATATTGCTTACGCAAAACGCTCGTATGGAGAGGGAGAGTTTATTAAAAAAACTTGCAAGACATACTTAAAGTTTTAGATCCAAATAATGCAGCATTGTACAAAGTTGTTTCGCAAATTCCCATCTCGAGACACACAACCAAACGACGCAAAACTGCAATTAATACATCTCTTGAATATAATTTTAAAAACAATTTGAAGAACTGTATTGCATTCAGCTTATCTGTTGACGAATCGACAGATATAACAAATCTTCCGCAATTGGCAGTTTTCATACGTTTTATTTCACATGACTTAAAGAAGAATTATTAGATTTAGTAGCACTTCAAAAATTCAACGAGTATATAAAAAAGCTAGAAGGTATATTGACGGAATTCCAAAACAGATTTCAAGACTTAAAATATATTAAATCGTCTCTTGATTTTTTTCTGAAACCATTTGAAATTAACATCATTCATGGTGAGTTTTCCATTTCCAATATAATTAGGACCCAAAAAGCATCTGGAGAATTAGAATTAATAATGATGCAAGAAGATCAAGCTCTACAATTAAAATATAAGTTGACACCGATTACTGAATTTTGGAAATTTGTACCAGAATCAAAGTTTCCTGAATTAAAAAAGGCTGCTTGTCAAATTATTTCAATATTCGGAACAACATACTTATGTGAATCATTTTATTCCACTTTAAAATTCATGAAATCCAAACACTGATCAGTACTAACTAACCAGCATCTCAAAGAATTACTGAGAAGTGCTGTCACCAATTATTCACCAGATTTTAAAGAATTATCAAAAGAAGTAAAATAAATGTGTTTAAATTTTTAATATTTAAATTCAATACACACATTTTGCACTTATGTGTTTTCAATAAATATAATTTCTGTAAAAAAATTTTAATACTTTTTTGCATACCTTTTAAATATGTATTTAATTGCGGCTGGTGAAAAATGGCTTGGACTACCAAGGAGCTTGGCCACCTCTGCTATATATGAACCAAGTTCCTGACTAAGGTTATGTGATGTGACTGTATGACTTCACAAGACAGAGAGGGCAACATGTCTGCCCTCTTGGGCGTTAGTGCTGGGGCCAATAAAATCCTGTATAGTGTCCAGTATGGCCCTCATAGATCCATCAATTCCGTCATGGGATCTCAATTAACACAAGCTACAATATTGCAGAATGATGAATTATTGTCCGAATAGACCATAATCCCACCATAGTCAAATTCTGGCTTATGCTGGTAAGCTTAAGAGTTTCTTTTTCTGACACAAGACATAACAAAACCATTAGGCAAAGGACTAGCATTCAAATGTGGTTTCTAAATAAGAAACCCAGTGTCCAATCTTCCCATTTATATGTAATATAAATGATGTTATTCATACCTGCTTTAGGCACATGTACTGGAATGCTAATTATTTGCATATCTCAGCATATAAAACTTTTCAAGCAAATTTGATGCTTGTTGCATGTAGCCTTCATGGTGTAGCAATTGAAATCACAGCAGTGTGTTCAACATCTGCAATACACCAACTGTTTGCGCATTATTCAACTGCCTTTGAAGTTAAATAATAGAGAATCTATTTAAAATTCATCTTTTTTTAATCTGTATTCTTCTGTTATCTAACTTTAAAATTTAGAATTTATAATCTTCTGTTATCTAACTTTTAAATAATAGAAGAAATCTCATAAGTTGACTTACGAGATTTTTATAGTATAGCCATATTTCAATATGAGCAATTCGAACAAGTCAAAACTTTCAAAATAATAATAATAATCTCTCATGTCTGAAAACTTGATTTAATGATATTTATTCTTATCTTATTGAATGTAGTAATAAAACAATGCCCAGACAATTTTTAGGGAACAATAATGAATTATTAATTTTCATGTTGTAAAGTTTAGAGATTTAAAGAGGAATTTTAATACAACATTTTTTATAAACTTTTCTTTCAAATGTCTTGTCTATTTATAAAAAATAATTTTCGCTTACAAAATCTTTTGCAGTGAAATGGGCTTTTATTTTTAGAAAATGGATTGTGAGGCTATTTTAGGGTATTTAAATGAAGCATAGGATAAAAAAATTGTTTAAAATTTTCAATTTTTCGAGGATTTTATTTTGAAAATAAGTCAAAGGAAAGAATGGACTTATTTTTTATTCATTTAAAACTTAAAGAATTTTTTTAAATAGAAATTTAGAGAATTTCACTTTTTTAATTATGTAAATGGATTATTCAAAAAGATATCTGTAATTATCATATTTGTAATTATTTCCTTTTGAAAATATATTTTATGTAATGTATTTACCATATTTTCTAACATATTTCTCCTTTAGCACAGAATTATAAAATTTTCGTTTTATAATAACTATTATACAGTGTATGGTTAATAGCAAAATACAGTGGGGAAAGGGAAAAAGTAAAGGCAATTGCTGCAATTAACTTTTTTGAAATATGTATAAAATGTAGTAATATTATAATGTCTATTTATATGGCCTTTTTTATGTGTCGAGTTCTTCTCATACCAGAAATGAGATATACAGCTGAATTTTTGTTTCTTGATTTTCAGGCAGCAAAATTAGTGAGAAAGTGGGAGAAATATGAAACTAAATACTTTATACAGTACACTCCCGATTATCCACGGAATTGGGTGGCGCGGGTGCCACGAATAACCAAAATCGCGGGTAATCCGAAAAAGGCTAAAACCAAGTATAGCAAAAGAGAAAACAGTCATTCCAACTTTAAAAAATCGTTTTATGTACAATAAAATGTAAAATAAACAGCAGAAAATGTTTAACTAACGCTTAATATTTTACTATATCACTCAAAACTAACCTAAAATGCATTTTGTTAATGAAAACAGAAAAGTGCTTTGTACTTACAAGAGGCGTCAAGGATACACAGAAAAATTAATACATATGTACTGTTTTAATACTGTAATGTATTATGTAATTACAAAAGCATAACTGTAAAACTACACTTTTTTGAAGAAATCAGTCATTTGTGTTTGTTTCTTGCTTTGGAAGCATTTTCTCTTGATCCGAGATAGCATTTTTCGTAGCATAAGTTTCTCGGCCAACTCCGCATCGTCTTGTTCTTCCAAATAGCTCAGCAGTCCGTCCACTTGTTGCAAAGCTGCTTTGTGAGTCTTCCGCATCTGCACAGTGAGCTCTTCTTCGCCTTCACTTCACTCTCCTTCATTCTTGGTCTCTCCCCTTGCTTTCTTCACAATTTCGTCATCTGTTAAGCATTCGAAGCCAGGTTCATTGACGTCACACTCCAACCACTTGTTAATGTTTTCAGCATCGAGGTTCTCACTACCCAGAACTGATTTTACCATATCGGCAAGAGTTTCCGTGGGCATGTTTACATCTTCATTTTCTTCTTCACAACTCAAAGGGGTTAGGTTGTTGTTTGGCTTCAACATTAGGAATGAGCTTTCTCCATGATTTTATGAGGGTTGATGGTTTCACTGAGTCCCATGTAAATGCAATATCGTAAATGTTGTCCAAGATTGTGTAGTGTTTCCAAAACTCTTTCAGATCATAACCTTCCTCAATTTTGGTCATTAGCAGCTTGGTTCGGTATGTTCTCTTTATTGTTGCAATGACTCCTTGGTCCATGGGTTGGATTAGTGCAGTAACGTTTGGAGGGAGAAACTTTGCAAAAATTTGTCCATCAGAAAACTTTAGCACGATTGTTGCTGGGTGAAAAGGTGCATTGTCGATCAATAGCACAGCTTTTTCAGGCAGGTTTTTCGATTTAAGATGTTTAGGCACATGAACAAAGATTGTTTCGAACCATTCTTGAAAAATGTTTCGGTTCATCCATCCATTTTTTTTGGTTAAAGTAATCAACGAGCAAATTTTCTATTCTTGTGCCTTTGAAAGATCTCGTAGATCTCGTTTTTTTTTTTTTTTTTTTTTTTTTTTTTACTTTCCAATGACAACAAGTCTAAGTTTATGTCCACCAGTAGCATTACTGATTACTGCAAGACATGATAGTGCTTTCTTTATGACCTGCCGCTTTACTTTCACTTTCAAATGCTAAAGTGCGGGTGGAAAGACATTTCCACAAAAGTCCCGATTCGTCGGCATTGTAAATTTGTTCAAAAGATATCTCTTCTTTTAAAACAAATTCTTCAAATTCATGAGGGCCCATCAGCGGCCGAGCGGTAAAGTCGCTGAACACTGGTAGTTCGGTCCGAGGTTCGAATCCCGCGAACGGGCTGGCTGCATGGGTGTTTTCGTGGTTTTCCCCATGTGTAACGTGTATACGAGCCAGTTTCCCTTAGAAAGTCCTCCACGAAAGGCATCCCTCCCCTTAGGCAGATAGCCCTCGTGTGCTTTGCCATAATTAAATACACCAACACCAACACCATCTTCAAATTCATGGTGGAAATTGTCGGCTGCTTGTTGGTCACCACTAAGTTTCTCCCCATGAAGTCCAATTTCTCGAATTCCATATCACTGCTTGAAACGAGTCAACCAGCCAGAAGACGCATCAAAATTTCCTTTCAGGCTTAACAACTCAAAAAAGGTTTTTGCCTTCGCTGCAATGATAGGACCATTTACAGGAGTACCCTCTTTTCGAACTTGAGCTAACCACTCTATCAATGCTGTGTCTATCTCATCAAAGGTAGAACCCTTCATAGTTTTTCACGTTTTCATTGTGGAAGCACTGTCCGACGTTGATGCAAAGTTCAGAAGTTTGTCTTTTTGCTTTAGAATGTCACACACTGTTGTTTCCGCGATTCCTTAATCCAATTCCATCTGCTGCCTTGTAGCGCCGTTTGCTACTTTGGAAATTAATTCTAGTTTTTGCGCAATTGTCAACACAACCTTCTTTCGTTTTCCGGTTTTAAATCGGTAATGAAAAACACAAAACCAAAAAGCACAAGCAATGAACACAATAAAAGATAAGAAATTAACTCCGACCGGTTCACAAACACTATCAGGCATAACTTACAATGGTGAATGGGAGGAAGTGAAAGTGTCAGTAAGATTAAGACGAGAGAGGGTGGTGGAGCGGGCACTGCAGGGGTGAGTAAGAAATCATTTACTCATCAGAAGGGAAGGTTCCGAGAAGGCCTGGGATATTTTTGTATAAATAAGCACGATGTTAGCAAATTTAACGTTTCGCTCAGTTTTGTGAACATTTTTATTTCCTTTGTTTTACGCTTGGGGGAAAAAAAAACTTTGTGCGGCAGGCGCGGATAATTTACCTGCAGATAATCAGGAGTCTACTGTATTTAAAAGAATTTTGTGTTTATTAATTAGTCTTAATATGATACTACATTTTAAGAAAATATATGTTGATTGTAATTTGTTAGTATAAAGTGTTGTTTTTAGCTTGAACACCAGACTGAGTCATATTATAGAAATATTGTTACTTTGAACCCCCATTCCCTAAATTTTACCTGTATGCATGTTGTATTGATAAAAAATATGTAAGTATATGGATTATAGAGCCATTTTCATAATGAATAATTTTTGTAATATTTAGGTGATAGCTCTAGAGAAGCAACTCCATCCAAAAGCCCCAGGTAATTTTTTTAAGGAGATCTTTAAAATTTGAACCAAAATTACCATTTTTAAAAATATTTAATTCTAATTTTGAAGACTGTGGTTTTAATCTTGTATAATTCAAAATAAATTAATAAATTAACCAACATTATTATTATTAGGTGAGTAATTTAATATTTAACAGAATTTCCTTTGACTGTGGTTTTAATCTTGTATAATTCAAAATAAATTAATAAATTAACCAACATTATTATTATTAGGTGAGTAATTTAATATTTAACAGAATTTCCTTTGATCATAATTAAACTTTCATTCAGAAAAAGCTGGCTACTCTTATCTCACGCATATCATAGCATGAATCTTAACCTTTTAGAAGAGGAAGAAGATGAACTAGCGCTTGCAGAACTCATAGCATGTAGAAAGTTCACAGTTATGATGTATTTTCACCACCTCATAGCTGAGTACATTTTTAATATAATATATAGTGTCTTATTTTGTTCATTAACATCATAATATTTACTTTATTTTTGAGGAAAAAATTTCAAAATAGCTTATATTTACTTTAGTCTTCTTTATCTTTTTTTAATTGAAAGCAGTTAATATTCAAATGCTTTTTGTTTTGGGAAAAAAAAATGAAAATTTTTTGCTTTAGCTATTTTCAGTTATGAAAATGTTTTGAAAGCCCCAAAGAGCTTATATTTACTTTAGTACCAAAAATATTAAAATCCTGAATATTATGTACTGTACTTTTTTGAATATTTAGTTTGTCTGATGATTCCTAAACTGAATAACAGGGATTTTCAGCAGCAGCTTCTTTTTATAGGTCTATGTTTACAGAGCATAGTTGTCCAGAGTGAGCATCATCTTTGAGGCCAAAATTGCCATTCTTAAACTTCTCAAACCACCTATGAACTTTGTCATCAGAAACAGCAGTTTGTTCATATGTAGCACAAAATTTAAGAGAAGACTGACTAGCATTCCCTTCTTTAAAAAATAAATAAATAAATAAATAAATAAAAGAGAAAAATACAACAAAAATAGACTTTTGGATTCTCGAATCTTACTGAAACAAAACTGCCATGAAACAAAATTTATGGCAAACACATGCTAGGATGGTTTGTCCGGAAAGTAGTAGGACTGCAGGAGATCTTAGTTACTAGTCACCAGTCATCTCAAAGCCTTCACGGAGTGTAGATCAAGTTTAAGGTGAACTTCTTTCAAGGTACCTTATGATCTCCACAATGAATCGTTTGTTAGAGCAGCATTATGCATGAAGTTTGCATCAAACTGGGTAAAACTGTGAATGAGACCCATGAGATGATCAAGCCTGCTTATGGAAGAGATGCCATGGGTCGATTAAGTGTTTTTGAGTGGTACAAACTGTTTCGGGAGGGAAGAGACCAGGTTGAAGATAATTAATGGTAAGGATGGCCTTCAATGGCAAAATGCGATGAAAACTTACTGGAAGTGGGAAATCTTTTGAACTGTGACCGCAGATTCAGTATGCAGATGATATCAGAACATTAAATAATAATTAGAAGAACAATTAAACTTGCAAAAAACTATTATGCACAAAATCGTAACCCAAAACTTCAGAATGAGAAAATTTTTTGCTGATTGTACTAACTGATGAACAAAAACAAAGATGCCTGCTTTGTGATTAGTGAAGAACTTCTTGATTGTGTTTGTGACAATGTTATCACCAGAGATAAGTTGTGGATTTTTTAGTATGACCCCGTGACAAAGTTCCTGAATGGCACACTCCCCGCCTCGCATCGCCCCAAAATTAAACCTTCATGAGCAAGTCTAAAATGAAATTGATGTTCAGCATCTTTTTTGACTGCAAAGGAATGTCTCACAGAGAGTTTGTACTGCTTGGCTAGATTGTGAATGCTGCATTCTACATGAAAGTACTTGAAAGAAAACAAGTCCATTGCATCCATCCAGCAGTCACTGGATCATTGAGGCTCCATCACGACAATGTGTCGAGCCACATCACCTTTGCTGACATGGACTACCTGACCAAATGTGGCATCAGCTTCAACAGCCAACCTACAGCCTGGATGTTGCTCATTCAGACTTCTTCCTGTTCTCCCGACTTGAAAAGGATCATGAAAGAATGGCATCACAGCTCGGTCCTGACACTTCCTAGGCGCGCAATGAATTGGAAGTTAATCTCTCAGCACTATCCTTATCTTCAGGGCAGATGTTTCTATTTTATTTGGCTTATAATTCCGTACTAAATGTAGTATTTCATCTCGATGTACTCTGTCTTTGATATGATTTAAATCAAATTCCTCGTCATTATAATTCGCTTCCGATAGTGAAGAAAGTGACACAGAGGTTATTGAAAACGAAAAAATTTCGATTGACAAATTGGTCGGTATTCTCGACACAGCAATTATAGGACTTCAACAGCGGAACTTTGTAACTGAAGAAGAAATTATGTCTGTTTATAGAATTAAAGAGAAAGTATTATCACATAAAACGAAGCAACTTAAACAACGTACACCGAAAGAAATGTTTAATAAAGTAAACAAATAAATATTAAGCCTTTTTTTTTTTTTTTTTTTTTTTTTTTGTAAATTTTGATACCCTTTAGATCATAATTGTTCTTTATTTCATAAATTATGGTTTCATATTTTTAATTTTATAATTTCTGCATGCCATCTTACCAGATTTACACTGATGATCCATAATCCGGAATTGCCGAAGTCCCGACGAGTCCAGATTAACGACTTTTGACTGTAGTTGAATGTTTTACTTTTGATACTAGAATCTTTTTCTTAACATTTTTATCTTCCTTTTATTTTCTCTACTTTTCACTAGACACAAGCATGGAAAATATAAAAAAACGCTTCTAATCTTATCATATGGACAGGCACTATATAAAAGAAGTTTTTTATTAATAAAGAAATTGAAAACTGACAATTTAAAAGATATCTAATACAGAACAAAGTCCGTAATCCGGACTTGTCGGGACTTCGGCGATTCCGGTTTAAGGGTTTTTCCAGATTATAGATCATCAATTTAAATCTGGTAAGATGGCATGCAGAAATTATACAATTAAAAATATGAAACCGTAATTTATAAAATAAAGAGCAATTATGATCTAAAGGGTATCAAAATTTACAAAAAAAAAAGTTTAATATTTATTTGTTTACTTTATTAATTGTTTCTTTCAATGTAAGTTGTTTAAGTTGCTTCGTTTTTTGTGCTAAACGCGCATGCATAGCGTAAGCGCATTACGCACATGCATGAAGCATACAAAAATAAAAAAGTTTGTGGCTTTGAGGTCTGGATTATAGATCATTCCGAATGATGGACGTCCAGATTACAGACTTTGTACTGCATGTCTTAATGCATCACTAGGCACTAGCTGGCACTATGCATTTTCCCACCTGATGCAGTCTGTGGATCTTAAATTCTGCTGCTTGGTGCCTTTCTAAATTCTGCTTCCAATGCCTGTTCTAAATTCTAAAAGTTTTGCCATTTCTAGATTTTGTTGCTTGGTGTGTCACTAAATTCTGAAAATTATGCCACACCAGCTCTGTAACCGGACCTTACCATATATATTTCACATTTCTTCTGAATTTTCATATTACTAGAGAAATAAAATTAGCAGCTTTTTCTATACATTCTAAATGCATTTACTTTTTTTAGAATAACAGAAATGTTTAATTAAATTAAAAAATTCTAAAATGAAAAGAAAACGTGGAAGAAAGAAACTGAATACATAAAGAGAAAGAAAATTGTTTTTCAAAGATATGTACAGTTATTACTATGTAAATTTCCCAGTTGTTTACAATTTTAGCCTTTACTATAAAGTGAAATAAAATTGACCACTAGTCCATATTTTTAGTTTGAATTTCACTCTTGTTCAATTACATCACCACGAGCTGTAATTGACTTTGTTAACCTAAGAAAATGCCTTTATATATAAGTTCTTTTTAAATAAAAAGTTTATTTAAAACTGTCTGACTTTGTAGTTGCTTTCAGACATAGCGATAATTTGCTTCACATCTGATGGAGGGTTTTGGACTATTTAACTTTTACCAGCTCAAGTAAAACCCTCATAGGTACATTGTGGAGAGGTTGACAGGTTAGGAAATAAAACACTCAGAAACTAGTAAGAACTTTTTTTTTTTTCATACTGAGACAAATTTCTAATTGCTAGAAAAAGTGCTTAAATAGAAGGAAATCTATATAAATTAGCCAAAATGTCTGGGAAGCCTTCAAATTAAAAAGATGCATAAATATTTTGTCGAGTGTTGTTGCTACAAAACATAAATGGTTTGTAGCTTTTAATGGGTAATTATCCTAATATCATTTAAGAATCAATGTCATAAATTACATATATTTTAAACTGTGAAATTTTATTAGATTGTGATTTTAATAGGACTTTTTTAACAAATGTTGTTAAAAAATAAATAAGATTTAATAGTGGCTATGTAAATCCATAATGACTAAGGTTATATAATACCCAATTTAATAACTATAACTAACTGCTTACCCTTAAAAATTATCTCTGCATATTAAAGTGGGTTATTGCCTTTTATTAACCCTTACTGTGGTCACAAGATAAAACACAAAAAATGTAAAAAATTCATGTAAAACTTATTCTTCACATCTAGTGAGACTTAAAATAATGCAAAACAACTTATCACCTCTGGTACTTTAGTGAATTATTAGAACCTTAAACTATATTAACTGAGTTACACCCCCTGGAACTCTACGCGAAGTTACGACACTAACTCGTCAAACAAGAACTCAGCTATCTTTCAAAACTTGCCTACCGTGCTTATATCAGTCCTTTAAGGTTTGTTCTGATCAGCAGATCTCTCCCTAGGCAAGCAAGAGTGGTGGCAACAGCCAGTGTCTTGTTTTGAATCATGGTGATTATGATTTTAGTTCTCATTTTAACCTGTCCCGCTTGACATAAAATCTACTTACTATTTTCTAAACCTCTAGACTCAGCAAGTATGTGACAAAATGAAACAAAAAAAAAAAAAAAAAAAAAAAAGCTAACTGTTAGTAAAGCCTAAATAAAATGTCACTTATCTTTCAAGTATGTCCAATTATTATAAGTACACTCAAAAGTCGTTAATTCGGACACCCATAATCCGGAATGATCTATAATACGGACCTCAAAGCTACAAACTTTCTGCGCATGCGTCGCATTGACGCATGCACGTAAGTCCTTTACGGCTGCGAATATGCGTGTGCGCGTGCGCAAAATAAGTTTACGAGTGCACGTTTAATGTATAACGAACAGTATAAGCTAAGCTAAAATTATCTAATTCAGTTAATGTTGCAGATTGCGTTGTTCCTTAATCTTCGAATTGTATTCGCCTTATTACTTTTTGCAGACTGTTAGAGCAATTTTATAAAAGTAAGCTTGAACTTTTGATTATGTCAAATAGAATTTCTGATATATATTTACTAATATGTAAAAAATCTACAAAGTATGTTTCAAAGTCTATTAAAGAAAAAGTGGAATTGCTGCAAAAGATGGATAAAGGCATATCCTTTGTTTATCTAAACTTTGTTTATCTTTAACGCTGCGGCGCGCAATGAATTGGAAGTTGATCTGTCAACACTATCCTTATCTTCAGGGCAGATGTTTTTATTTTATTTGGCTTATAATTCCTTACTAAATGTAGTATTTCATCTCGATGTACTCCGTCTTTGATATGATTTAAATCAAATTCCTCGTCATTATAATTCGCTTCCGATAGCGAAGAAAGTGACAGAGGTTATAGAAAACGAAAAAATTTCGATTGACAAATTAGTCGGTATTCTCAACACAGCAATTATATTATACTTAATTTCAGTGTGGAGAAATGCGTACAAACCCTGTATTACTTTCTGGACAAACCCTGTACACAACATGACCAGAAAGGACTATATTTTTAAATATTCATTTTGATCAAGGTCATTCCTTAGCAGCAGCAACAAAATAATTAGAAGAAAATCCTCTTTAATTTGAAAAACAGCGGAACTTTTTGGCTAACTCAATATATGCTATGCAAATTGAAACTGGAATCAATGAACAAATATCGAGATATCAGAGTTGAAATTTTGAACTTTCATCTCCACTGCCCCCTGTATTGAATAAAAATTTCTTCTAAGGTTGATAATGAAATTGTTTTATTTGATTTTAGTGCAAATTAATCATAAAAGTAATTTTTTTCCAAAATAAACAAGATTAATTTTATTTCTTTATTTAAAATGCTATGATTGATTATGATATATTAAATTCTATTAATTTATTTTCTTCTCATTATCATCTGAGTGGTCTGTGCTAAATAGTGAGTTGTAATGATCTAATAAGTAACTTGTGATAGTAAAGAGAAATATTACTTATGTTTCTTCTTTGTAATGTATCGTTTACCTATAGGGACATAAATATAACCTTTATATTTTAGCCGTCATGCCAGTGCAGGATCTCCTGCTCGTAAAGTTGCTAGCACAAGTAGTGCGGATAGAACTTCAAGGCCTAAATTTAAAAAAGAAGTTTTTAAGTAAGTACATTTTCATTTATTTCATCTGTTTTTCAGCTTGAAAAGGTGGCTATTTTGTTGTCATTTCAAAATTACCGCATAGGGTTAAGCATAGTATATTTCCTTAGTTTTATGAAATTTAGTTCTTGTATATATAACTTGTATAATAATGTATTTTTGAATGTGTATGTGTTTGTAATGAATTGAATGTACACAGGTTCAATGATAAGTTGATAAAATATATCTGGTTGTAACGAAAGATTTCCACAAAGAACATTCTTTAAAGTAAATAAAAAAGTCATGAAAGCATTACCTCTCTAGTGTGAGTAGTAATCACCACCCAAATCTGTGATTTTCTGCCAGTACTTTTATAGTTTTTCAAAGCCTTCTGCCCAGCAACTTGGTGGCCATGAGTCCAGAACTAGATCAACCTCATTTTGGATATCTTGTGCAGAATGGAAGGCAGGACCAGCATGATGTAGCTGCAGGTGTGAAAAAAGGAAGGTAATGTAACATAAAAAATCTAGAGAGACAAGCTATGCAGAAAAAATAAGAATACAGGTGCAAGTCTATTTAACATTGAGTAAATTAACTCTCTCACTAATTAGGCGACAAAATTTAGTCGCCAAAACCGTTGCCAGTCTCACCATCTAGCGAGATAATTATTTAATATTAAATAGACTTTCTCCTGTATTCTTATTTGTCCAACATAGCTTGTCTATCTAAATTTTTCATGTTATATTACACAGAAAAATACAAGTTTCATATATCATTGAACAAAAATCATCTATCTATGTACAAAATTCGTAACAATATTTATATTAAATAAGTATAATGAAATTTCTACCATTGCCTTAATTAGAAAGATATAAAGATCTCATAAAACAATTCATATTTATTTTATACTGAATATGCAGATATAAAATTTATTTAAAATATTCAAATTATTTTGGACAATTCAAATAACTGCAAAAATATTTTTAATTAAATGTATTACTTCTTGAAATTGATTGAGACTTCTTGAAAACTAAAGCATTTATTATATTTAATAAAAGTAGAATTTACATTAAATAGCTAATGCAACTGATTTTTCTGTAACTAATTTAATATTTTGCTGAATTTGTATTGACTACTGGTGTTTTATAGATATATTCATAAATTAGAATGGTTTGAATGCATAAAGAATGCCCTGCACTATGAGATCTTATTCTGTTACACTCCTGAAATAGCTTCAGGTTCCTTTCCAGTCAATTTGGGCATTAGAGTGATTGAATTTTTAAACCACACAGAGAGAAATAATTTGAATAGTCTAATTCTTTATTTTTCATCAACTTTAATCTGTAGCATTTGAAGAAGGTTCATATTTGAACTAATATTTTAATTGTATAATGTGATGTCAAGGTATTTCTTCAAATAATTTTAAAATGAGCTTTTATAACTTCCTTTAGTAAAACATTTATATTGTGTGGGTGTTGGTTCATAAAGATTGAATTCACACAGAACCGACAATAAGTTGATAAAATTTATTTTACTAAAAGAAACAATTTGCAGTTTTGAAAATTTTGACAAAATTAATCATGCAGCTCTTCACAGTATCGCAGAGTAGAGTCAATAATTACAGTGTGAACTTCTAAGAACTTTAGACACAATGCAATGCAAAGCACATCTAAAGAGGAAGCTTACACAGTGATATCTCAATATTCCAAGCTTATACTGAACAAAACAATTGACGCGGCTCACAATGAATTGGAAGTTAATTTGTCAGCACTATCCTTATCTTCAGGGCAGATGTTTTTATTTGATTTGGCTCATAATTCCTTACTAAATGTAGTATTTCATCTCAATGTACTCCGTCTTTGATTGATTTAAATCAGATTCCTCGTCATTATAATTTGCTTCCGATAAAGAAGAAAGTGACACAGAGGTTATTGAAAACGAAAAAATTTCGATTGACAAATTAGTCGGTATTCTCGACACAGCAATTATAGGACTTGAACAGCGGAACTTTGTAACTGAACAAGAAATTATGTCTGTTTATAGAATTAAAGAGAAAGTATTATCACATAAAACGAAGCAACTTAAACAACTTACATTGAAAGAAATGTTTAATAAAGTAAACAAATAATTATTAAGCTTTTTTTTTCGTAAATTTTGATACCCTTTAGAACATAATTGTTCTTTATTTCATAAATTACGGTTTCATATTTTTAATTTTATAATTTCTGCATGCCATCTTACCAGATTTAAACTGATGATCTATAGTCCGGAAAAATGGATAATCCAGAATCGCCGAAGTCCTGACGAGTCCAGATTAACGACTTTTGACTGTACATCATTACTGAAATTTTATAATTCTTACATACTCAGTGATCTGCTTGTAAAGACAGATGGGCTTGAAAGAATATCCTCCAGCTTTCAAAATCTCAAATGTTCATTTAATTGATTATGAAAAAGGCACACGAGGATTACTATAGACATCTCAAAGGTAACTGTTCTTATCATGAAAGTCTCACTTGTTACGAAATGACACAAACAACTAAACACTGATAGCTAGTCAAAAGTTTTGCTAAAGTCTAAGAGATTAATTGTATGCTTTTCATCCATGAAGGCATTCCTCCATTTAAGAAGGTAGCCTTCTTGTACTAAGCGATAACAACTGTAAGGTTTGAACATGAATGACTAGAATTTTTATAAGATTAATGCATAATATTTTGCTGATTGGTATTTTTTCTTAATGGAAGGTATAAAAAAAGTAAAATTTATTTTATCAAAACTATCCTATTCTGATATCTAATTGTCTTTTAATTATTCTGAAAAACTCTGTAACTGGAAAAATGTATCATAGATGAGCATTCAAGTCGATAAAGCTAAGAAATCAGTTTTAGTGTAAACATATTATATAGCAAAAGGTACAGTGTGAAGAAAATATGTTTTGTGCAAATAAATTGGATGTATTTTCTCATTCAATTTATTATTTAGGAAAAATATAAAACAGTATGTGAAATATCAGACAATAAACACTATCTGAAATTTCGCTTGAAAGTGAAGGGAAAAAAAAAAAAAAAAAAAAAAAAAAAAAACTTTCTTGTATATTCTTTAATTTGTTTCTTGAATTATTTTTGTTTAAAGATTTAGCTAGAATTTCAAATATTTTGAAAATTTTCAATAACTGGAAAATGAAATATTACTGAAGATGGTTGTCTAAACAGACATATTTTTGAGACATTAAATTTCAGATCTGAGTACTCCATTTACTATAATTGCAATCATAAATACATTTTATAGTGACAAAAACCACGTGGGCTTCTATCAATGTGTGCATTCATTAGTGTGGGTATTTGTTGTGTGAGCAATAATCACAGTAAGGATTTTTTTGTGGTCTTTCGTTATGTGAGCTTTCATCCAGTGGGCTTTTGTGAAGGTGTTTCCTTCACAAATTATTTACACCATTATTTCATAAATTTTTTACACCATTATTTCATCTGCAATGCGAATGTTCTTATTCAGCCACTGTTCAGAATTGTGAAAAAGGATTCTAAGTTTATTTATATTCTCATCTGAATTGCACATTCATTTTTCCTCCCTCTTTTCACTAAGCAAGCATGTACTTAATAGCTTTGCAGCTTTTATCTATTATTTAAAAATGGGATATGTGTATATTAAATTATGGGGCACTTGTAGTACCTATAGTGCTGTGCAAGCCAAAAAGAGTTATCTTAAAATATGTCCAAGAAATTATTCACCAAGAAATAAAATGGTATTCTGACCCTCAAACTAGTTGTGTTTTCCAAAGTTCCAGTTATCTAATATGCAATCTGTATTTCAGCTACCTCTATCACCATCCCAACTACGACTGCAAAATAATTGGTGCCTTCTCTAGTGAGTTGTATTATCCAACAACAAAATTATAACACGTACATATGTCAGATATAAAAATATCATGGAAATTTATTAACAAATTAAACTTAATTGGAACAAATTGACTCTTCATGTAATCATAGTCAATCATTTCAGTCATCAAAACTTTGAATTGTAATTTTCAACTAAAGCAACATGCATTTTCTCTGCAGTATCTCCATTACTGTACATTTTTGCCCAATTATTGCTGAGGATTAACACAAAGACTTTCACAGCTTATAAATATTACTGTAATTATTATTTATCACTTTTTTACCTGCTGCTGCCTAGGAAAGTCATGTCTCTTTGCTAAGCTTCTTTTCCTACTTTCTAATTTTTTTTTTTTTTTTTTCATATATAAAAATCATGAAGTGTGTTCAGCAGCCCTAGTGTTGTATAAAATAAGCAAAAATCTATTTATCAATAGTTCTTCCTGTTCAAAATAAAAATGATGTTTTAACCATCAAACCAGTTGTGATTTTCCCTTCGTCGCATCTACATGGTATTTTTCCTGTCTAAAAGGTGATTGGTTTCATCTTTTCTAGGCAATTCTCTAATAAGTTCCATCCAAACACCAATGAATAAATTATCTTAATGTTTTTATGGTAAAGATCCATATTTTTATAGAGCACAAAGTCCGAGATCCAGACTCGTAGGGCGATTCCGGATTTGGAATTTTTCCAGATATTAGATCATCATTTTAAATCTAGTAAAACGGTCATGAAGAAATTATAAAATTAAAAATATGAAATCATGATTATGAAATAGTGAAGCATTTATGATCTGAAAGGTATCAAAATTTACCAAAAAAAAAAAAAAAAAAGCTTTATATTTATTTGTTTGCTTTATTAAACATTTCATTCAATGTAAATTGTTTAAGTTGCTTCGTTTTTTGTGCTAATACTTTCTCTTCAATTCTATAGAAAAACACAGTTTCTTGTTCAGTTACAAACTTCCACTGTTCAAGTTCTGTAGTTACTGTTTTGAGAATTCCGACTAACTTGTCAATTGAATATTTTTTCATTTTCAATAACCTCTCTGTAACTTTCTTCACTATCAGCATTGGTATTTTCTGTACCTAGAACCATACTACAGGTTTCGCCATCCGTTAATTGTTTATTAATTAGAGCATTGCCATCACAATGAAAAAATTCTGTTGTATCATTATTTATTACCGCTTATCCACATTTCTTTACAAAATCCATTAATTGGAAAATTTCACCTGTGGTTTGCAATATCCAAAAAGCTTCCAAATTCACGGCTATGATCGTCATTACTCTCACCATGAAATATGGTAGCTGGCCTTAAGTTATGCCAAGCACTTTTTAAAGTAGCTGAAGGCACATCCTCCTGTGATGCTCCACACAGCAGATTTTATGCAAAAATATTTCAAAAATTCTTAAATAGTCTTGCCATTATTCAAGAATTTAACATGAATTTTAAAAATGCTACTTTATATTTGCATTTCAGCATGTGTTATTCTGATATCCATAGGCTGAATGATAGATGTACAGTTTGGAGGGAAAAAAAAAAAAAAAAAAAAAAAAAAAAAAAACACAGATACATTAAATTTTTTGTTAAAACTTTAAATATGAGTTGAACAGTTATCTACAGTTAGGACAATTTTTGCTTATCAGGTAAACCAACTGAATTCAAATTTTGCCATGCCTTGGGTATGAAATGATTTTCAAACCAATCATACATTAATGGTTGTGTCATTCGTGCTCTTTTATTTGCATGATATATAACGGAAAAATCTGTACTTCTTTAAATGCTCGTGGTCGTATATTTTTTCTGATTACAAAAAGTTTACACTTGAATGTTCTTGCAGCATTTTCCCATATTAAAACTGTTAGTCTATCTTTGGAATCTTTGATACCAGTTGCAGCTTTTTCTGTAGAAGTTGCCAAGATATTTCGTAGTACATATTGCCAGAAAAGACTTTCATCAGCATTCTAAATTTGACCTGGAGATAACATTTCACTATTAATGAGTTCAATGAATTCATCTGCAAATTGCTCAGTAGCTTCAACATCAGCTGAAGCTTTTTCACCTGATAATTTCATTATACCACGACAATTTTAAAATTTGGTTAACCAGTCTGTTGAATATGTGCACTCAGTTTCTAAGTTTATTTCTTCATAAAATATTTTGCCTTGAGCCATTAGTATTTTACCTATCAATGGCACTCGCTCATTGCGTCTCTGTCTGATCATTCAATCGTCACTTTGTCATGATCTTCACTTAAAGCATAGCGAATAATTTTTCTGTTATTCATTGTGAGTAGGCTGTTGGAATCAACAAAAAATTCATAAAGTTCCTTTTTCTGTTATGTCATATACAGTTGACTTTCCAGTGCCATACTCCTTGCATAATTTTGGGATGGATATACCTGTATCCATGTTTTGACACAATTCCACTTTTTGTTAAATGGAACTTGAAACATGCTTTCACTTTGTAGATCCTGTTGCAATTTCAGAATTAGAAACTGTTTTCAACATAATCGAGAGTTCAAACTTTAGTTTCCATAAAATTGCTGTAATTGTAACAGCCTGCCGAAAATGATAAGCTGGATCAAATCAGAAAGTTAAGGAACAGCTCAATCTGCTATATGAACTAAAATTCTTTGAAATCAGTAAAGTGTAATTTCGCTATACATTATTGATTTAAATCTGTAATGTTCCGTTAAATTTTGTCTTGCTTCTGTTGCGCACTGAGATAGTTACGCCTGAATTGTATTAATTTAGTTATTTATTATACTTACATCTAATTCTTGCACATGCTTAAGGCTTATCTGAGTGCTGAATAAATAAATTCCCACATATACTTAAGCTTAGTGAGGGCCGGTGCCAGGTATTTTGCCGCCTGATGCAGTCTCTGTAAGTTGTAAATTCTGCTACCAAGAGCCTCCCCAAGTTCTAAATTTTTGCCGCCTCGTAATTTTTGGGTCCCAGCGCTTTTCCTAAATTCTGAAAATTTTATCATACTTTAATTTTGTTACTCAGTGCTTCTCTAAATTCCAAATATTTTATCTTCCCTAAATTCTGCCACCCAGTGCAGCCATACAAGCTTTTGTGCTCGTTTTGTGTTTATGTGAATAAAAAAGTGAGTTATTCTTAATTCAAGTAGCACTCAATGTTCTTAATTCAAATTGCACTAAATGTACTCTTTTGGCCTATGAGTATCATTAACAAAATCTATTTTTAACATAGGGAAAGAAATTTTTGTCAATATTTAGTGCATTTAACTTTAAATCTGTAATCTTCGCCAAGCATACTGTCAATATAAAAGGTTTCCATACTCTTTGTTATTCAATTACTAATATAAAAAAATGTTTAGGCATTGCTGCATGAGTTATTAATCAAGTTGTCATGTGTTGATAAACATACGGTGATGAAAGCCAAATGTAATAAATAATGATTCGCCAAGTTGTGGCATCAGGGATGTTAAATATTAGTAGTTGTAAAATCAATGATGTTTCCTTATAGAATGTGTTGGTTTGAGATGTATGCCAAGCAGATATGCTGTTAGGGAGCCAAATTATTGATCATACAAATTTATGTAAAAGTGATTGTTTCTTTGATAACAAAGTAGTTTATTTAGTGCCAAAGTAAAATTAAGAATCAATATTCTCTATGCATTTTCTTATGGGGAAAAAAATCAAATTCACATGCGTAAAGCATTTTAAAAAAGAAACCTAAAAAAAATTTTGTTGCATCTTTAACCCCTTAAGGACCAGCGCCGGGAGAACAAAGTGCAGTCACGGGACCAGACACACTGAAATGGATCGTCGCCACCAGGCACACATTTTCAGCAGTTAAGCCTAATTTTATCATATAAAATCAGCATTTTAATATTATGACTTCAATTTTTGAATTTGCGTATTTAATGTACTTATTTTTAATATGTATTAATATAAGGAATATCACATTAATAGAAATAAATTAAACAGGCAAAATACTAAAATCATAACTATACACACAGAAATAAATACTATAAACATGAAAAAAAATTTACAAATACGAAATTTAAAAAATAAATAAATAAATAAACAAGAATTATACTTGTAGGTAATGAAATTCCAGTTTAAAAATTCTGCTGTGTGGGAAATAATTCAAAACAAGGAACACAGTCCTACATTGCATATTTCGCACTCAAAATATGTTGTTTGCTTTCGCTTTTCCTTAGTTTTAGCACATACAACACATCTCCTACCTTTATTACCTTTTCCATCAACGTAAATTTTCGGAAACTGTCTTCCAGTTAGACGGAAAGGTGTCCAGTGATTTTGGACAAATTTTTAAGTTTTTAAGTAAGGTCTCTTAGCCATGGCTAACAGAATGAAACTGAATATAACCCCAACACATGTCCCAAAATTTCTTCAAAAGACAGAAATATTTCATCCTCAAACACTGCGTAACATCAGGTTTATATTAGAAAATTTCCTATTTTTCTAAATCAAAAACAGCATCCACGATGACCGAAAAGTGATCAAGGAAAGACCCCCACTGGCAGGCTATTTGTTACTGATCACGTCAATATATACATTTCAAAATAAATAGAAAAACAAAGAAGAAAAAAGAAAAGCCTAACGAAATAAACAAAAATGCCTGTTACCCTTTAATTCAAAGGCGCACTTATAAACAGCCCTGATTTCCAGTTTGTTTATTTCAATAAATCTCTCAAAAGAAGAAGCACAAAACAGAAACTAATGCCAGTACATGAAAGTCAAATACCGTATGAATCAATCCATGTGAAAACAATTACCACTTAGATTCATTTACTGGCTTTTAAAAATTCTAATAAATCATTCCGTTTTAATGTCACGTATACGTGTTATATATGTAACTGTAACTGTATCTATTATTATCTTTAATCATAACTGCAATATAGAATAGTAGATGAGCAATGTAGAATAAACGATGTTTGGAGATATTCTAAACAAAAACATGATGGAAAGTTGTTTACTGTGAGATCGAAACTTATATTGTGGGTAAGTGCGTTGTTTATTTTTATTGGAAGTGACTAAAAATACGTATATATAAATTATTTAAAGTCCTAAATTAAATATGAATGGATTAAAGCCACCAAGTAATCTAAGTTTCGAAGGTAATTTAAGCAAAAATTGGAAGAAATGGAAACAAAAATTCCAAATTTATCTGTTAGCATCTGGTGGTATTACTAAATCACCTGAAATTAAAGTAGCTATTTTATTGCATATTATTGATGAAGAAGCACTTGAAAAGTTTAATACTTTTAATTTAAGTGAAGAAGATAAGAAGGATGTTGACAAAGTAATTGAAGCTTTCGAAAAGTTTTGCATACCGAAAGCAAACGAAAGTGTTGATAGACATATATTTTTCTGTCCAACACAACATGTAGGTGAATCGTTTGATGATTTTTTAACCAATTTAAAGAAATTAAGTAGCAACTGTGGATTTGCAGAATTAAAAGATACTTTAATAAGGGATAGAATAGTAAATGGAATTCTAAATAAAAATCTCAAAGATAGATTATTAAGGGAAGATCAGTTAACATTGGAGAAATGTATTAAAATGTGTAAAGCTTCTGAATTAGCAGAACTTCAGCTGAAAACTTTAACTGAAGAAAATAAAATAGAAGCGATCAAACGTAATAAATTTCGACCTTCAGAGGAAAAAAGTCAGCCTTGTAAGAAAGACTATCGTGTAAAACAAAAGCAACAAAGTACTAAATCTTCTTCAAACTATCAAGGAAATAAGTACAATAATCCAAAACCATGTAGAAAATGTGGAACTTTTCATAAGTTATACTACTGCCTTGCTTATAATAAGATTTGCTTGTACTGTAAAATGAAAATTACTTTTCTAAAATGTGCACTTATAAAAATGTTAATGTTGTGCAGAATAATTTAGAGCATGAGTTGCATAATAATGGTAATGAATATATTTTAGGGTCAGTAGAAGATACAAATCCATTTTCTAAAAATAAAACAGAATGGTTTGAAAAACTAAAAGTAAACATATCTAAATAGTTATTTGTTAAGTTGGATACTGGAGCTCAGTGTAATGTGCTACCATTGCCTAAATTTAAACAATTAAATTTAAGAGATAAGTGTTTGACTAAATCAAAAGTCACTTTAAATAATTACAATGGTACTACAATTGATGTAGTCGGAAAATGTAAATTATTATGTGAAACATCAAAAGGGGACAAGGATGAAGTAGAATTTCAAGTTGTAGCATGTGACAAAACTGTTCCAGCTATTTTAGGTTTACCTACATTGCAAAAATTAAACCTAATACAAAGGATTTGTACAGTAAATCCTGATTCCAATGAAAAGTTACCAAAATCTTTAAAAGGATATCAAGATTTGTTTAAAGGAACTGGGAATTTAACTGGATATACATATCATATTAAATTAAAACCAAGAGCTGTTGGTAAAATAGAACCCTTAGCTTATTAAATCCATTAAAAATGGAATTAGCAAGAATGGAAAAAGATGGTATTATAAAGGAAGTTAACCAACCAACAGAATTTGTGAATTCAGTAGTGGTAGTAAGGAAAAAGGATGGTAATTTAAGAGTGTGTTTAGATCCTCAGCACCTTAACCAAAATATACTGAGAGAACATTATCACATACCAACCTTTGAAGAAATTTCATCTCAAATGACAAATGCAAAGGTCTTTAGTATTTTAGATGCAAACAAAGCATTTTGGCAAATTTACTACATTTAACACTCCGTTATCTGGAACTGGAATGCAACACATGAAAAAGCATTTAGAAGGCTAAAAGATGTCTTAGTAAATAAACCAGTTTTACAGTATTATGATATAAAGATGACAGTAGTTTTATATGTAGATGCATCTCAAGAAGGACTAGGAGCAGTCTTACTTCAGAATAATGTACCAGTAGCATATGCATCTAAGGCATTAACAGATATGCAGAAGAATTATGCTCAAATTGAAAAGGAAACTTTAGCTATTGTATTTGCGTGTGAGAAATTTCACCAGTATATATTTGGAAAATATATTACTGTGGAAAGTGACCATAAACCATTGGAATCAATTTTCAAAAAGCCATTAAATAAATGCCCTGTAAGACTACAAAGAATGCGTATAAGATTACAGCCATATCAGTTTGGGATAAAATACAAACCAGGAAAATAACTTTTTATAGCGGATGCATTATCAAGATCATTCACTGATAAAGGATCTGATTTCTTTGAAGGAGACATAGAAGCTCATGTTGGATTGGTTGTAGAATGTATACCAATGTCTAATGGTAAAATGGAAGTTTTTCAACTGGAAACAGAAAAAGATGAAGAACTACAAGTTTTAAAAAAAATAATTAAAACTGGATGGCCAGATGAAAAATGTATGGTTCCAGACCTGGCAAAACCATATTTTAACTTCAGAGAAGAACTATGAGAAGCAAATGGATTAATATTTAAAAATTCCTGTGTTGTTGTACCAAGAAGTTTACGGAAAGATATGTTAAGCATAATTCATTATGGTTATTTAGGAGTAGTAAAAAACAAGATCAAAGCAAGAGAAATATTATATTGGCCAGGAATGTCGAAAGAAATTGAAGATTTGGTACTGAATTGTCAAACATGTTTAAGTTTACAAAAAGCTAATACTAAAGAACCAATGATATCTAAAGAAATACCTAATGGTCCATGGGAAGTATTGGGAACATATCTCTTTTACTTTCAAGGAAGGGATTATCTAATGGTTATAGATTATTTTACCAAATATGTTGAAATTGGACATTTGGAAGATTTGTCAAGTGTAGCAGTGATAAAGCAATTGAAATCAATTTTTGCAAGACATGGTATTCCGAAAATAGTATATTCGGATAATTCTCCACAATATAATTGCAGAAAATGTAAAGATTTTGCAAGAAGATGGAATTTTGAAACCAGAACTTCAAGTCCAAATTACCCACAATCTAATGGAATGGTTGAAAGGCATATTCAAACTGTCAAGCGAATGTTAGAAAAAGCTGTAGTTGACAACAAGGATCCATATTTAGTATTACTGGAATATCGTAACTCTCCTATTTCAGATGAAATTAAGTCACCTTCAGAATTGATGTTTGGAAGAAAAGTGAATGGATTGATGCCTATAAAAGAGAATTTTGTCCAAGCTAAACGATATGAAGACCATAAACAACATTTGCTGAATAGACAAACTTTACAAAAAAGTTATTATGATAGGAATGCAAGACCATTAAAACCACTGAAAACAGGAGATCATGTTTACATAAAAGAGAAAGGGAGAAAACTAAATGAAAGAAGGAAAATTATAGAAGAAGCAGAAAGACCACATTCATATAGGATTATAAGAACAGATGGAAGAATTGTAGAAAGGAACAGAAGAGACCTTCTTAAAGGAACTAATCAGAAAGAGTTTGCAATACAAAACAACTATGAGAATGAAGCTATAGATGAACCCGAGATACATGAAAATAGTAGGAGCACTACAAATTTAGATGTGCCTGTAAGTCCTTCAAAACCTAACAGAAGTGTTGTGTCACCAAATAGTGAAAGAGGTATAGTATCATCAAATTTTTCAAATGGACATAACTACCTTACTCAATCTGGTAGGACTGTTAAGAAACCTTATTATTTAAAAGAATATGTTTAATTTTACTACTATTATTATTTTTTATAAAAAAAAGGGAGATGTTATATGTGTAACTGTAACTGTATCTATCACATACGGGACGCTTTGTTCGTAGGAGCAGAATCGTACCGGCACATATACAGGACGCTGGGCTGGTAGGAGTGGAATTGTTGCGTTGTGTATACATGACACTGGTCCTCAATGGGTTAAGGTCCAAATTTTAGATCATTCTGGATATTGGATGTCTGGATCTCGGACTTTGTACTGTATATAAAAATTACATAACATATGGCCCCTCCAGTAGCAGAGTAGAAAAGTTGCTGAGCACTGGTAGTTCATCCTGATTAAGCTCATTTCCCTTATAAAGTTCTCTTTGAAGATGTCCCTCCACTTAAACAGATGCTTTGCCAGGTGCTTAATCTCCCCCTAACCCTTTGAGGTTCAGTTTATAAAAAAATGTTTTTTGGAAAAAATAACTTTACACATAGATAACTAGCCCCTAATACAATGTTATTTAATGAAAAAAAATTAAAAAAAGGTAAACCTTTAAAGTAATTCATGACATGATGGGATATCGCTTGTCCCACCGTATACCTAGAGCAGTAAAATGGCATCTTTGCCTCAGCGTAAATTCTCCTAACATGCATATTTAAAGTGCTAGTTTTAGAAACCAAATGAAAATGCAAGATATATAAAACGTTTTTGAATAATTATCTAGAAAATATTAATCATATTCGCAAAATAAAAAACATTAAAAAAATTACAAAATTAAAAAAAAAATCACTCTCTGTACGACTTTTTAGATATTTTTTAATGATTTTCATAAGAAATTTGAAACAGAAAAGATTTTTGCTCCAGTACTTTATTTGCTACAGGTTTGGGAAAAAAGGAAGGTATTTAGAAGGCCATCATGATTTACATTTCACCTTTCTTTCCTCTGCTTAGGATATTTTCTATGATGAATCACACTTGCATATTCATTCAGTATTCAATGAGATTTCATGTTACAGACTTATATTTTCATTTCTTTCGGAAAAAATACTAAATATTTTTCAAGTTTTAACATTATTGCAATTTATTAAAAAATATAAATTTGCATTATCAACATATAAAACAAACATGATACTTGAATTTTAAAATATTTGAACAGTGCTGCCATCTAGTAGCAGCAATTCCTACATGTACGGAGGGACATATTTGGTCCCACCTTTTAATTTTAACCATTCTTAATTAATATATATGAATTCAAGTAATAATTTCTGTTTAGAAAAGGAAACTTTTCACATAAAAATATCCATTTTAATACCAAATGTTGTTGTTCAGACAATTTAAATTGCATTAGAAGTAGATAAAAAAACTGCTTCAAAATTAGACCAGCAAAGAATTTTTATTGTACATTATTTCCATGCATGAATACTCGTGCTGCCATCTGTTATACATTTAGAGAACTAAAAGGTGTAATTGTATATATTTTAAATGGAATTTTGCAGCCTTCATCTGGAAGATAAAAACTTATAAACAAAAAAAGGTGGCATCCCACCAGCAGTTAAAGGGTTAAACAGATGCTCAGGTGCTTTGCCACAATCAAATAAACTAAACCTTGATAACATTTCAAAAAAATTTTGAATTACTTCCAGTATATATGTATATATATATGAGAAGAAGATAAATTGTAGTATATATTATCAGAAGTAATTTAAAATTTTAATACACTACATCATTTTGTATTTTACATTCAGAAATAATTCATTTCCATTCTGAATTCATTACATTTTACATTCAGAATATAATTTATTTTCATATATTTTTGTAGTGCCTAATAAGTTTTGAGTAAAATGTCTATTTTTGTGTAATTTATTCTTATGTGTTCAAATGTTTTGCAAGGAACAAAATACCAGTAAATTGGCTTTAAGTAGAAATTTTAGTGAATTACCATTAATTAAAAAATAACTAAATTTACAGTTATTAAATCATTAAATTTGTGTTTAGTAACACTAATTCTTTTTGACATGTTTTCCTCATTTGTTATTTAAGTATTTTCAAATTTTGCATTTTTTTTTCTGTATTCTCTATACTATTCTTTCACCTTTTTTACCATAAATCTTACCATTCTGTTCTTGACATTCTTACCACTAAATCTTACCATCCTGTTCTTAACACCTTTACCACTGAATTTTCTTTTTCCTCGTATGATGTATTGTCACTTTGTGTGTTTAATATAGGGTATCTAAAGCTACCAGCACTCGAAATGATTTTGAAAATGTGTCTATTTATCGTACCAGAGCTCGAGGTCCAGATCCATCTCTGATGAAAGGTCCATGTGAAAGTTTACTATTGTATGTATGCCTCTATGTACATTTGTTATAATTTACTGCAGTCTTTAAAATAAATACAGGATATGTGCATTATTGTCTGCTGTAGGCATGATAATCAAAGGGAAAATGAAATTCTGACAATGCATACTTCAAGAAATATGCAACATATCATAATTTTTTCTTGAACTCCAGTTTGGTACTTGATGTTTGTATATTTGTAAGATAAGTGTGGCAGATTTTATCAGTTAGTTTAGTTATATTCTTTTTCAGTTGCTGGATTGTGTGTAATTCGAATGCTATAAACCTTTTGGAAGTGAGATATGTCACTTCATGATATTAGAAGCTTCTATGTGATAACTGCATTCCTAAAATATATTGACAGTGTACCATAGTTTTGTTTGCCCATTAAACAAAGGAAGGCTTTATGATGTTTTCCAAAAGTGAACAATAATTTATAATCAACTTCTCTGAAGACTGTTAAATTCTATGTATCTCGACTGTTCCAGTCGAATGTACCAGACTTCTTCTTCTTTCAGAAACACTGAAAAGAAAAATCAATACTAATAAATTACACACAGTCAAGTAATGGAAAGAGAGCTTCACAACTACAGCTGATAACACAAGCCATTCTCATTTGAGTGAGACGGTTGCAAGCATAGTGTTCCAAGTTTGAGATATCTGTGTCGAAATGTGACCATTTCCAGAACTTGTAGTTCAATATCTCTACATGTAATAAAAAAAAGAGTCTGTCTGTGTGTGTGTCAGTGTGTCTTTCGTTCGCGCTGCGCATAAGCTAATAGACCCACGGCTATGAAATTTGGTACATAGGTGCATTTAGACAAGAGCCAGTGCACCTCGAAGCGATTTTTTCGAAATTCGAATTAGAATTTTTTTTATTTTATGTTTTGTGACGAAATCGCGTCATTTTGAGACATAATGGACTATAGGAAAGCGAGATTTTACTCTACACACTCCATTTTCAGATCGTCATGAAACTTTGGCACTCAGCTATTTTACGAACTTAAAATAAATTTCGTGTTTCAATAAATCAATTAAATACGAAATTATTTAACAAAATGAGCTTAACACCTTTTCAACGGGATTTTTTCTAAAAAAGTTAATTTTTAAAAATGTATAGTTTATTTTTCTTTGATTTTTGGACACGTTAAACTTTCATCCTTGTGACTGCTTTTACAAAAAGAATTTTGGAAAAATGATAATATTTTGTATTTAAAAAAAATTAAATGAAGTTTCCGAGTACACTTCTCACATCTCACATCTTTAAAAATGTGATTTTGGCAACAATTTTCCTTTCTTATTGTTGTTGATAGATTTTTGATGAAATCGCGTCATTTTGAATAGTTTCATTCTTTTAGAAATATGGGTTTGGCAACAATTTTTCATCGTATTTCTTATGTCACTGTTTTTAAGAGATTGGCATATTTCATTGTCATTTTTTTATATATATAATATATTTTTATTGATTTCTTTTTGATAAAGTTGTTCTGCAGAGTAAAATTCTGCACGGAATTTTTTGTTTTTTGAGTTTCTTTCATGTTATTTTTTGCTTATTTCACTATTTGTAAGATATTGAAAAGTTTTGCATGATTTTTTTTTTCTTCAACAGAAAGTTGATTAATTTTTTATTAGGATAATTAATATTTGTATTAAGGTATATAGCTTATTTCATTGTAATTTTTTCTCTTGAAAATATAAGATAAAATATCATTAATTATACTTTGCTTTTCAGAATTTTTTGTTTTTAGTATTCTTTTGTGTTATTTATTGCCTATTTCACTGTCTTTAAGATATTGAAAAGTCTTGAGTAATTTTTTTAGGAAACAAAGTTCTTAACCTCCTTTACACCATTTGAGTTCTTAAGATTTTGCAAAAGGGAACTTGGTGAATTTATTTATTATGATACTTAATATTTTTATTAAGGGATATTGCTTATTTCATTGTAATTTTGTTATACGTAATAAATTCTTTTTATGGAGTTGTTCTGCAGAGTAAAATTCTAAGCAGTTTTTAAATTTAACGTTTGGTGTTCCCTTCAGCCATTTTTCCGGTACATTTAACCCGCGGGAATGCTCATGGGGTGTATCATATCCCAACCCTACATAAAAGTGGAATATTCCTAACTTGTGAAACTGAAATTCTGTGCTGCTTTCAGTAGCTGAGTTTCTAGTTATGGTTGACTTTCAGAACCACTTTTTCTTTGCCTGTGTGTTTCAGAAAAAGATTTATTGGTATTTTGTTGGAACTGGGGTATGACACACCCCACGCGCCTGTCCGTGTAAATGTTTTTCTGACTGAATATTTAGCTCAGAAATTTATTTCTAGAGTGTAACAGTAAATATTTCTACTTGCAAGTGATTTTAAAGTACTCGACATTAAATTCTTAAAAATTTCTAACTGCATTATGGTAAAAAGAACGAGTCCCTATGAACTGGAGATGCAACGCATGTGAGATTTATTAGAAATATTTGAAAGCGATGAAGATTGCATTTTGGAAACTGAAGATTAAACTAAGAATATTTTCTACAATGTTTTGGTTTCGAAAAAGATAAAACATTAATTCCTGATGTTCCTAAAAAAGGAAAAACTGTTCTTATGCTTTCAACATTATGTAACGATCATACTATAGATGATACTATTGGAGAAAATAAAACGTCAGGAATATATGTTTTAATAATATGACTAAAGGAGCAGTGGATATGGGGGATGAAATGTCAGCCAATTAATTCAATTGCCAGAATAACAAGGAGGTGGCCAATGGTAATTTTCTTTCCTGCACTGAATGTTGCTGTAATAAATGCATGAATTATATTACATTCAACTGCAAATCGACCAACCAGAAACAGAAGTCTGTTTTTGAAGGACATAGCATTACAATTAATGAAAAAAGTATTGAACAAAGATCAGAGATTAATATTTTTCCAAGAAATTGACATACTGCATGCAAAACAAAAGCAGAAGTTTCGACGAAGAATTAAAATGAATATATGAAATTCGAAACAACTAAGTATGAAAGATGTGATAAATTTTTTGCCCTTGCGCCAAGGACAGAAAATGTGAATGCAATGTTTAAAATGTGAAAACATTCTGTGCGAAGAACACATTAATGTATTTCGTTCAAAGTGTGAAGAAATAAAATAAGCATGGTGTATTAGAGATGCAGTGAAACTTAGAGGCATGAAGTTTATATTTTTATTATTTTCATTTATCTTAATTTTAATTCTAAGATTGTTTCGGAAATTAATTTTTTGAAACCCAATTATTATTCACATATTTATAATGCACAAGAACAAAAAAAAAAAAAAAGTTTTAAAACTAAATAATACTATTTTTATCATATTTTAAATACTGGAGTATGTGATACCCCACGCGCCCACTCTAGTTACTTTTCTTGGTGCGACACCCGCCGGGTTAAAAGCCAGACGAAGGCTGGCAGCGAAGCTGCTAGTGTTGGATATTTCTCAAAGTGTGAATTGTTACAAATTACATTTGCCTACTCGTGTATTATAAATATAGCAAATAATAACTCAGGTCTGAATGAAACATAGTGTATTTTAAAAATATGCATAATTTTTTTGCAGTGCTTTTTTTTACTTGGAAATTTCTGTGTGAAAAAAATTAATTTTCTCATGACTGGAAATATTATTATTATTTTTTGTAGGAAAGAATATATGCCCTGGAGAGGGCCAGACCCTAAAAATTATAAGGGCCCAAATGCATCATTGCTCCGAGGACCTGACCCTAACAATTTAACTTCTAGAAATGAAAGTAGAGCTAAGGGGCCGCAAAGAAGTCTTCATAGAGGGCCCCTTACTTCTTTTAAACATTCTAAAATAGCACCTACTTCATCAGGTGTAGACAGTGAAGCTGATAATTCTCGATCAAGCTAAATTAAGTCCTGCCAAATATTCCTCATGGAAATCTTCAAAAAAGTAAAAAGCGCACCATATTTTATGTTCACATAAATTTTATGAAATATATCAGATTTTAAGTTTTAAATTCTTATGTGTAGTCTGAATAATATGCATCATCCACAAATCATTGCAAGAGTGTTTGTTATTACTATTATTATTATTATTATGGGTTATCTTCCCTTTTTTGTATTTTATCTTGTGATTGTCCATGGAAATGCCATTTGTACTACAGTCAAAAGTCTTTGACCCGGACTCGTCGGGACTTCTAGGATTCCGGATTATCGGTTTTTCCAGATTATAGATCATCAGTTTAAATCTGGTAAGATGGCATGCAGAAATTATAAAATTAAAAATATGAAACCGTAATTTATGAAATAAAGAGCAATTATGATCTAAAGAGTATCAAAATTTACAAAAAAAAAAGCTTAATATTTATTTGTTTACTTTATTAAACATTTCTTTCAACGTGCGCATGCATAAAGCATACATTACGCATAGTCGAAATTAGAAAATTGGAACCAGAAAACTATTTTATGTGCATTCATGATATTTATAATGACGAGGAATTTGATTTAAATCATATCAAAGACAGAGTACATTGAGATGAAATACTACATTTAATAAGAAATTACAAGCCGAATAAAATAAAAACAAATGCCCTGAAGATAAGGATAGTGCTGACAGATCAACTTCCAGTTCATTGCGCGCCGCGTCCCCCCCACCCACCGCAGAGCAGCATGAAATTGATAAACATATTTCGAATGATTAGAGAATCAAAGGATATGCCTTTATCCATTTTTTGCAGCAATTCCACTTTTTGTTTGATGGACATCGGAACATGCTTTCGCTTTGTAGATCCTTTGGTATCTCCAAAATCAGAGATTCTTTTTGAGATAATCGAAAGTTCAAGCTTGCTTTTATAAAATTGCTCTAACAGTCTGCAAAAAATAATAAGCTGCATCCAATTAGAAGATTAAGGAACAACGCAATCTGCAACATTAACTGAAATAGATAATTTTAGCTTAGCTTATACCATCTGTTATACATTAAACGTGCATGCGTAAATGTTTTATGCACATGCGCACACGCATACACGCATGCGTAAATGCCTATGTGCATGCGTGAACGCTTTATGCGTTGACGCATGCACAGAAAGTTTAGCTTTGAGGTCCGGATTAACGACTTTTGACTGTATTACTTTATGTATATTCCCCCCCCCCTTAGTCATCTTAATGTACCCATCTCTCTCTTCACACTGTAGACACATTTGCAATATGTGTTGAAAACTGAATAAAAATTCATGCTATCTCAAAAAATATGTTAGAAAATGGTTCTGTTTAGGAAAATTCTTTCTTATGTATTTCTCACTGGTGCATGGAAAATGATTTTATGTAAGCAATACATGTGTTAGAAAAACTTTTAATATATGTTGAAGGAATTAAAAAGTTGAAAGAATTAGTTATAAGTACCTGATTGACTTGAAAGACAGTAAGGATGAGCGGGCAAAATGTGAATGTGAATTAAATATTGAAATGAAAAGAATTAAGTTGGAAGAGAAATAAGTCAAATTTAAATTTAAAACTAAGGGGGGGGAAATGCAACACTAATTCTGTTAGACATTGAATGAAATTCTGATGATTTAGAGGGTAATCAGACACGCATTTGTTCTCTTCCAAAGTAGTAAAATAATAGTAATAATAAATAATGCAGTATCTGACCCAGACTGGTCCTGCTTTTTTTGCGGGGGGGGGGGTTCAGATTCATGCAGTACATGAATCAAGAAAGAATAGAAGAAATCAAGAAACTTCATAGAACCAACTAATCGAGTTGCCAGAAACTGTACTTGTCAAATGAATGTGTTCACCATTTTTTCCCCTACTTCAGGATCCACCAGTGGCCGAGCGATTGAGACCCCTGAATGCTAGTAGTTTGACCTGGATTTGTACCCAGACAAATGGGCTGTCTGTACAGTTGATTCTCATGGTGTCCTCTTGGTTAATGTGAATACGAGCACCCTTCGCTCAGAAAGCCTTGCAAAAAGCAGCCTTTCCCATAAGCAGATAACCCTGATTACTTTGCTCTATTGAAATAACCTAACCATTTTTCACTTTACCGTTGATGGGCCTGTGTGAAAAGAGATTTGGATATGTTAAAATCATACATATTTTACTATGTATACATTCTAGTCATTATGTACAAGAATTTTAAAGGAATTTGAGTATTTTAATATCTATTTCTTGTTTAATTAAAAAAAATATGCATGCAGTGGAATTCAGAATTAGCCATTATATGCACTATGATTTTCTTTTCAAATATGCTTATTTAATTTAATTATTAAATAAAATATATGAAACTGGTTGAAGTATAAGAATCTTTGTGATGAACCTACCCATTTAGTTTATGCAGAATAGTAACAGAACCATTATTTCTCTAATAAGTGTATTTGAATAATTTTTTGACTAGGTATTAATTTTCTTGTTCATTTAACATTTTTTTTTTTTTTTTTTGCTTGCATTAAATTTTTTAGAAAAAAAAAGTGTCAAAGATTTTAGTTTGAAATAGCACAAAATAGTGCACGAGTCCAGAAGTTAATTAAAGTTAAAATGATTATGCATTTTTCATCATCAGTAATCGTCAGTATAAATTGCTGCCAAAACAAAAATGTTATAATGGTAAAAAAAAAATGGTATAAGAATGCAACAATAGATGTGTAAAATTTATCACAAGAATAACACAAGGGATATAACTGTTTCCTGTATTTTAAATGTGTAAAAGAGTTTTCAAGATCTCTTCTCTCCATTTTAACATTGTGTTAAAATGTAGTGATCTGAGTAGAAAATTGAATGCTGATAACGTAATGATGAATTATATAATGATTCATAATTTATTCATTTTTGCCTTTCATGTAAAATTGTAATTTTTTTTATGCAGCCAGCATTGCATAGGTTTTCTGATTATTATTTTCTGTGTTATAAGCAGTTTTATAACGATGTCTTAATCAGAATTCCACTGTATGAAATTTTATTCAGATAATATGCATGCATTTTAATTCCTAAGTCTTTCTAGTCATTTTTATGTTTTAGGAGGCATTCCACTGATAATTTATTGAAATATTGGAATATTTGTGTAAGGAAGTTATGTATTGCTTGTAGTATGTATTTAAAATAATTTGTGTATATTTTGTGATAGAATATAATTTCTAGTGTCATATTTATTATTATAGTATACTTTTTTATTTATTAATTGAGAAGTTCCTATGTTTTTTACTAATGTTGATTTTTTATTATTATTATTTTACATGAATAATAATGTATGTCTTGCAGACAGATGTGTACTTTTATACAAATAGTATTGGTTCTCTTATTTGAGAGCTTATTATAAATAATTATGTCAAGAGAATAATAAATAAATAAATTGTGTAATTTAAATCTGAAATTTTGGTGCTTCCATTTAAGGCAAATTTTAATCTTTTAGTTATTGCTGTGCTCAAGGATACTAATATAATCTTTCCAGTTTTACTATTTTTGTTCATTAATTTAATTGTGTCATAGTAGTTTTCTTATATGAAATATTTTTTTAGTTTTGAGATATTATTTTTAAAACCATAAAATTAAGTTTTTAATTTTTTATAATATATGTAAACCAATTAATCTATTCTTATAAAAGGATTAGTTGCATATTGATAAATTATCAATAACTTCAGTTATAAGTAAGTATTTATCAATTGAGAGGTATTAATTTATAAATTTATTGATGATTTAATTATGAATTTGTAGAGCATATTTATTAAGCTTATTTTCAGATTGTTAAAATAGCAGTTACAGATTTTTACAAATTTGCTTGATTGATATATGATAAATAATTATATATGATGGAAAATAAATCAGATTTTTTTATTAATGTTGTAATGCATTTACATTTCTTTCTGAAATCAATTTACTTTTTGATTAGTCATTGAAAACAAGCTTTTTAAAATTTTATTTTTAGTTTTCATAGTGTCTTATTTAAAATTATGAAAAATTGTTATTTTTAATTATTAACATATTTTCTGTATTATTATAGTTCAAATTCCATATTAACATACAATTGATATGCAACTGAGCAAAATTCAGCTGTAGATTAAGATTTGGTTTATAGGATCTGTTATAAATGTATCAATAAAATGGAATTTTTTATGTTTAATAAACAGAATAACTCATAAGGAAACTCTGAAGTCCTATCTTATTAACCTTTCATTTACACCAATCATGGGCATATTATGGTTATATTTTAACCCTCTGAGCATTATGACTGGCTTTATCCGGTCATCAGAAGTTTTGCTACTTGGCATATATTAGCTTATAATTTAAGATATTTTGCTTTCTTACTTTCTTTAATAATGTAAATATCATCCTAATGAATGTAAGTTTATGAAAATACAGACTAAAATAAGTAACTCAATTAATAAATGCTGTTTAAATGCCGGTTTTCATAACAGATCTAAAATCCTGCTCCGCTCAGAGAGTTAATTTCATTTTTTTTAAAAGTAATATATGATTTTTCATTGGTATAAGAAAAAAATAAAATTTTGTTATGCTATTCTTTATTTGTAAAATCTTATTTGCCTGCTATGAAAATCAACTTTTTTTTTAATGATTTCTTTCATTTGCTGGATCTGTTTTTTTTCCGTCAAAAAGGTGGTATTGAATAAGAATGATATTATTATTATTGTAATTTTTATTATTTCAGTTTTAATCATGATAATATTTTGCTTGTTGTGGAAATAAAGTTCCCCCCCCCCCACACTTAAAAAAAAATCCCCTTAAATTACTGAATAATGAAACCATTATTTTGTAGGTTGAATTTTATACATGTATAAATAAGATTTTAATGCATCTACTTTTCAAAATTACATTTTTATGGTGATATAACTTTTAGATTATTATAAGTTTTCAGTTTTAATTTTTAAAAAAAATTCTTCATATTTTTGGATGTATCATTGTTGCATTATTAAAGAAGAAAAGAAATTAAATATTAAAAAAGAAACCCTTGAAATGTATTGTATTTTTAATATTAAAAATAGCAAGATATATTTTGTTTTTCTTATTGTGGTATAGTACAGATATTTTCTAATTGTTTTCTCGGGATGCTATTCAACTTTATATTGTAATCTACAAGTAAGCAATCTGTAAAGTAAGCAATACATATATAATTATTTTGATTAGTGTGTAATATGTTTTAGAATAGAGAGGCTGTTTGCACATTTTTTAGATGATTTACATTCTATTTATTACAGAAGAATTACAGAAATATTTTACCTAGAATTTTTGTGTTTTAAATGTTCTATTTCATAACCCTTATTCTTCCCTATCTTTCTACCCAATGATTTCCTAGCCTTTTATAATGTTGGAAGAGGTATTTTATCCCATTCCTCCTGAATAGCTCAAGTTCAAGGAGGGATGTTGGTGATGTTTGTTCAGTTCCTTTTTCAAAGTCCAAAAGTGCAAAAATCCATGGGTGATGTTAGATATGACAGTAAATGTTCATCATTTTTTTGTCCATTCATAAACTCGTTTCTACCTAAATCTCTGAAAAAAAGTTAGCAGTTCCAGATGAATAGCTCTGAATGCAATGCATACATACAAAGAAACATGCGTGCAAGCTTTAGTTCCATCTTTAAGAATAAAAAGGCCTGCTAAGTCTGTTCCAGTGACTTCAAGAATGGATGCTTCTCTAATTCTGTCTTATGAAAGTGGTACACAAACTGCTCTCATTGCTTTTGCACTGTGTTTTCTACAAACAGTGCATTTAGAAATAGCAGTTGTTATTGTTTTTCTACTGTTTATAATCCAAAATTTCTCTTGTAGGTTGGTTAAGAACATATGAAGTCCAGCATGATGTAAAATCAATTAATGTTCTAAGATGAGTAGTTCAACTAATTTATGTGTACTTGGCAATAAAATTGGATACTTAAAATTTTCTAAATCTTTCCTCTCTGTTAATTTTGACTTGACTTTTTGTTTGTCTTTATTGAAGAAGTAATTTTGGATACAATGTTACATGGCAACAAAACCCAATCGGATCAAAAACTCTTTGTGTTTTTACCTCAAAATAAATTGTCAGTTCTTCGATTCCACAGCACTCCTAAGACTTGAAATATTTCTAGTTCTGGAGATGATATATTAAAATTGGTAAACTTCCAGCCTCTCAATTTAAATTTAGCATTTTGCATTAACTGTTTAGAGACTTCTATAAAATGTTGTGTTTCACTTTCTGCTTCCAATGAAGTGATGCAGTTATCAACATAAAACAATCTCGATAACTTTTCTGCAGTTTCTTTATGTTCTATGCATGTTTTCTCTGGATGATTACAAATGACTGCTCTAAAAATAAACAGACTGCAGGTAACTCCAAAACTACTCTGCGGTGCCTAAAAACTTGAATTTCTTTACTCACACTATCCTTCTACCACAGAAATCGAAGATAATCCTGATCTTCTTTGGCAGTATTTATCTGTAAAAAGGCCCTTTTTCATGTCAGATGTAATACCTATTGTTTTTCCCCTAAAACTTACTAACAATGATCATATCAATTCTAAGTTGTTAGATTCCTTTTTTAAGACAGTCATTAAGTGAAGGAAATCTTTTCTTTCTAGTTGATATGTCGAAAACTGGTCTAACCTTAGTTGTTTAATTTTCCTTGAAATTCCCTTTATGTGGCAAGTAGCAACCAGATTTAGATAGTTCTTTAAGTGGTACTTTTTCAATTATATATCTTCTTTTAACCACTCCTCGAACACATTATTATATGCGTCATATTTTCCTTCCATTTTTAACTTAGTTGATGTGTTTTCTAGTCTTCTTTCAGCTATATCTCTATACTATACTCAGAAAGATTTTTGTCATGCACCCATGGCAATTTCTTTTCATGTGTTCCGTTATTGTCTTTTCTTAAATTTGCCATAAAATGATTGTTTATGACCTTATCAATTTCACTTCTAGATTTCAATTTAAAGGGATCTGTAATGCCAGTGGCTTCTAATTCCCAGAGGTTCTGATATCTTGATTGTGAATGGTGACTACAACAGCAATAGAATTTTCACCTCCAGTTGTCGGCAATTTACCCATCAAAACCCATCCAAGCAGTGTTTCCATGGCAAATATGCCTGTACTTAATTTCTGTATTTTTCCTGTATACATATTTCTTGCAGAGTCTTAGCCTATCAAAAGATCAATCTGCGGGTTGACACAATCAACATCTGTGATATGAATTCCCTTTTCAGCTGATTCTGATATCCAAGGTCCTTTCTGTAGACTAGGTATAGATCCACAAATTATAGGATGATCTAAAACAGGAATCTTGCAGCTGTAACCAGTATGCAAATTCTCAACATTTATTTTATAACATTTATGATTCATATCAGATATAATTCTTCCAAACAAAACACATGTTAATTTTTTATGAGCTTCTGATCTTATTCCTAAGGATTCTACTGTTGATTTTAAAACATAGGAATATTCAGGTCCAGTATCGATCAAAGCTCGAAGATGAAGTTTCTTTCCTTCATGTTGAATGGCAATAGCTAAAGTTTGAAGCAAAACTCTTTCTGAAGTACATGCTGAAGAAAAAGTGCTAATTTCACAATTTTCTTGATTGCACTCGACAGGAACTTTTGATTTCTGCTTAAATTCTGGACAACAAACAATGTAATGCTCCTACCACAAAACATGCATAGAACTTTGCTTTTACAATTTTTAGCTCGATGGTTTGTTTTCAGACAAATAAAGCAACATTTTTTCTCTTTCATAATTTTCAGTTTTTCACTGTGACTTAAATTTTATTCTTTGTAGCAATCTTTACTTTGATGAGATTTTTCACAGAATATACAATTTATTACATTATTGTCATTTATTTCTTTTGCTCCCCAAAACAAGTTGCTTGCAGTAGGTTTAGTAACATCTTTCCTATCCTTATGAATTTTTCTGTAGGGTTCACTTTGCTTCATGCCTGACTGTGCTAGAGTTACTCTTTCTTCTCCTTCGACCTCAGCCCTTAGAAAATTTAAAAGCTCTTCAGTCTTGCACTATATGATTTCTCTATTTACTGAGTTTCTCAACCAAACTCTCAACATGTTTTCTGGAATACACGACTTCACAAGTGGGAAGAGCATTGCAGAATATTTGTCTGAGGTCATCCCAATGGATTCTAATGATCATATAATTGAGTGTTACTAAGTTTTGATTTGGTAGCATTTTTAACACCTAAAGTTAATATTTCATGAATATAGTATTCCACTAACAATTCCTCACAGGCAAATCTTGCTTTGAGGCTTTCAGTCACTTTTGTATAATTTTCTGCCATAGGTGGATAGCTATCAATGATATCTTGTACATGGTGACATACACTGTATTAAATATTGGAAGTTGTCTTCCAACTCCATTTCTTTATGCTCGTGAATTTGTTTAAACTGACTCCAGACACACAACAATTCTTTAACTTCACTGCCAAATTTTATTAGTTCAAGTTTGGGAAGTTTTATTTTTGATTTCTGATTGCTTAATATATTCCTGTTTGGTTGTGATTTACTTTTACTGCGTTATAAAACAATTGATGCAAACGTTAGCTTCATCAAATTTGACTTTATATTCTTCTACAGATTCAAATTTGCCAGAATAACTTACCATTATTGTCAGCACTTAGGCAATTTCTAATATTTCGTTGTCAAGAGTCATTAAATCAGCACTAATGCATTCTAAAGTGGCTAATTTAATCTTAACCCCACTTATTTTTATATTTTTATCATCAAACAGAGACATTAAATTTTTATATGTCTTAGTAAATGATGTTCATAACAGAGATCGCTTCTGAATAAGATGCTGCATTGAAACCAAAAACAAAAATTCCATTAAATATTTCTTAGATAAAGTACTGACCACTTATATTTTAATCACTTACTGAGGGTCACCAAATGTTAGATACGACCATAAATGTTCACCATTTTGTCCATCCATAAACTCATTTCTACCTGAGTAATCTCTGTAAAAATGTAAACACAACAGAAACAAGTTTATTCTACAAATTTTTTTGCTTCTTTCTTGTTGACAATACTAAATTTATCAGCTTTAGATATCAAAAATCAGATGTTTCAGAATGTTTTTTAATAACTAGATACAAATAATTTTCTTTAGAAAATGCAGAAACTTAGCCTTTCATCAATTGTTTCAAGTGTCTTTTTTTGCATGAAAACAAAACTGTGAAGTAGGAGACGATTATTTATCCTTCAAAAACATAGTTGCAGTTAAAAAAAAAAAAAAAAATTCCAAGTAGACAATTTTTTATATAGGAAAGCAAAATTGTCTAAAAATGTGGGAACAGCCTCTGTATATGCCTACTTTAAATGAATTCTTTTGTTTTACTTTTATGCTGAATATTTCTATGATACTATTTCTGATATATTTTGATCAGCTTTCTTTTTTTCAAAATATTTTGCTTTAAATTTTAATTTTTTATGTTACTTTAAACTATGATCATCATACTTACATTAAATTGTGGTAAAAAATGAGTTATAAAAGTACTAAAGCTTCCTCTAGCATTTTTTTGAACAAAACTGAAAAACCTATTTGCAGTTTTGCCACATTTATTAATATTTCTCCACTTTAAATATACTTATTTATGTGTAGCCAGAACAAAGAGAGAAAATATGTTTTGTGTTATTACAAACAAATAAGAACTTGATTGACTTAAATAAAAAATTAAATAAAGCAAATAATTTCAAGTCCTTTACATGAGTTAATTTTTAATTTCTGTTATGTGAAGTTTACAAAAGCTATTTTAGATAAATTAAAATGAAGGTATGTTCATTTTATTTCTTTTAGTCATTATTGTATTATGATGATTTATTATTTTTTATCATATATATGTAAACTACTGACCATTCTCTAATAATTATCTATAAAAGGCACATTTAAAAATGTTTTATCTTTTGTGAAATTTATACTTGTCATTTAGTGACATTTTAATCTCATTTAATATCTATAATTCATAAAGTAGTTTTAAAACATGTATTTTTTACATATTTGACTTCAAAATAGCAATGTTAAAAATGCATTGAAAATTATTTTTTATAAATATCATACCTGTTCTACATGTGTATTTTCTAAGTAGTCTAATAGATTATCATTTTATATATATTTATATATATATATTGTTAATCAAATGCCAAAAGTACACAGTTGCAAAATAATTCACTTTTTGTGCATATAATAAAATATTTATAGATTGCATATTATTCATTCGCCAATTTAATAATGAAAGCATATTTCATAGTTTAAATGCTAGTAATTAATTTGGATTAGAGTAACCAGTAATGAGCCAATATTGCTATGCATTCAAAATCATACTTGTGAAATTTGTACCATTATTTATATTATAGTTACCATATGTATCTAAACTTATCATATTTATTATTATACATATATTGGATATATTATTATATATGCAATATATAAGTTCTAATGCACATAGTTTATAGGCTCTGTGTATAATGGATATTTAATCTGCAATATTTTTTTGTAAAAACCTTTGGTGTCATTTATTTCATTATCTGGAATAGGCCTAAATGAATAATTTTTTCATCCAGGAATTTAGTAAAATTAAAATGTATAGTCTAATTTTTAGGAATAACCATTGCATCTGATATGCTTTAAACTGTTGTTCTTGTTCTGAGACAAATTAAAGAAAATTATATTCAGTAAAAGATAAGAATTCTATTCATAATATTTACAAAACATTATACAGACAAATTTTTTGTTATAAAAGTGTGCTAAATAGTTTTACTTTAGTAGCCCATTGACTATACTCAAAATCAGCCTATTTTAAGTATAATTAGTGAAAAAAATCTTATAAAATCTAATTGTTTTCTCATCATTTGGTATTTCTGTACGCTTTAAACAAATGATATGTTAAAATGCTTAATTTTTTAAGCTCTTAGTTAGTATCTATGACATATATAAATGTAATTGTAAAATTTTATATTCTATTTGCTTCTTCTTCCTTTCTTCTTTTGTAAATCCTGCCATTAGCTGCTGTTCATTCAGAAACAGTTTGTGTAAAATTTATGATGATGTGCTGTAAAATAGTGTATACTATTTTAAATCTTTTAGAGCAGGGTTTCTCCTCTCCCCTTCATTTTAGTAATGAAGTAATTTTTTGATTGCATCATTTATATTATCTGATACATGCAGTGTATTGAAAAATAAACGTCCTGAAATAGTAATCATATGCATGTAACAAAAAATAATTAAAGCATGTTACTGAATAAATTTGAAGCATTTTACAATATGCATTCACTGTAAAAATATGTATTATTATTTGCATAAATAGACACTCTTTCTAAATATTCATTAAAAATAATTTTTTTAAATACTTCTTGCAGTTTTCAATATATTTTATAGAATCTCCTTTTTGAGAACCCCTGTTGTAGAGCGTGTTGTTATTTTAAGATTAATAAGACGTTGTATAAAAAAGTTAAGAGAATGGTACTGCATGCATTATATGTAGATAAACTTTTAATCTGAAAAATCTGTTTAATTAATTTGGGGAGATGTTTTTAATAATAACATTAAAATTTGACATGGGAAAAGTCCATATTATGATGAATTTTGATATATTAAAATTTGTTTTCAACTCTAAATGAAGAGAAAACTAAAATATATGGAAATTTCTCTCCACACATACATAAGCAATTTCTTATTTTGGCAAATGGAGGATTTAGATTTATTTCTGAAATATGTAAGCTCTTTTTATTTTATTTAGTATTTAAGATAAGTTTTTTACATTATCCTACTTTTCTAAACTATGTGTTGTACGTTTAAAACATTTCATCTTTTGTTGCTATTCTATTTATTTTTTTAGGTGTGTATTAAAAGTTTTGCATTTTAGATACCATGTAATCAAAGATTTACTTGGCAGCATTAACTGACAATCCTAATAATTACCTGTAGTTTTTAAAACAGTGTTGTCCCATTTAAATGTGCTACCTATACTATTTCTTAATCTATTTATTCACTGTACAGTTGCTTCAACCTTTGTAGTCTGATGTACATGAATAATTCTAATTTCGTTATTTAATTTTAAAATGTTGAATGAATTACTTTTGACATAATGTACAAAAAAAAAAAAAAAAAAAAAAAAAAGGGAAAGAAAAGGCAGCTCTTAAATGTGTTGTATTTCATTGCATAATTTAAATCTTAGCAAGCGTTAATGAAATTTTATTTCTGAAAATTATTATAGTTGTAATATACAATTTTTGGAACAAGTAAATTTTTAGAGAATTAGTTTTATAAATAGACAGAAAGTCTCATTAAAACAAAAACTCAATTAACCTTTTTTTCTTCCCCCCTCTTAAATTTAAATATATCAAAAAATTAGGTTTGCTGTTTTTGCCTAATTTTAAATATCAGAAACTATTTAGAAAACTTATTTTCTTGTTCAATAGAAAGCCCATTTTAACTAATATTTTGAATATTTTCCATGTGACCTTTGGTTTGTGCTATTTAGAAAATGTAATGCATAAATATGCAGTATGGACTTGATTTTACATGAACAAAAATAAAATAGGCATAAATACTATAGTTATGATTTTTTGTTGATATTCATGAAAAGTGATATTTTTTTCTATTGTTAAATATATAAATATATACATTTTTTGTTGAAATTGATTTCTTTCATACAAATAAAATATTTTGAATGTACAAATTTCATTTTGGCACACATTTTAAAGCATAGAAAGTAACTAATATTGTCACAAGCTCGAGGTATCAATTGATGCATATACTGCATCATGCAATTGTTTAAAAATTTCGTTTGCAACAGAATAGCAATTGACTTGCATAGCTGTTACTTTGTTGATAAATATTGAGGCTACAATATGTTCAAAGCTTAATGTTTTGATGCTGCTTCAGGTCATTTTTATTGTTTTATCTATTTGTTTTATAACAAAAAATATTAATTATTTTTAATAATATGTATAAAATTACAAGTTTTGGTATAGTAATATACATTTTATGTTTTTACAATGGTATATGATTTAATTTTTGTATCTGTTTTTCAGTTAAGCATTTTCTCCACAGATTAATTTCTGACAAAACAATCAGGTGCATACCTTTAAAATTTTTGGTTTGTAAAAAAATAATAGCAACTTTCCAATTTGCCTAAGGAAATTATAGTTGTTCTTTGAATTAAACACATTTATTTCTGTGAAGCTTGAGTTGAGTTTTAATCATATGATTATTTCCTAAGCAATACTTCAAAATTACTTTTATATTTAGTAGATAGAAGATCTTATATACATGAGAATAAAGTTTATTCAGTTTTAGAATCTCATCAATAAGTAAAAAATTTAGAGATGTATTTCAAAATACACAAATAATTTACAATCAAAAATGATATGCAAAATATATTGCTAATAAAATTATCAAAACTTTGTTCAAAGCCTATATGATGCATAATTATAAAGGCGCAGAATCAGTTATATTATATATTTCATATTTAATTGTCCATTTGAAATTTATGAGTTTTGGTATAAACTGATATAACTATAATATCTACGTATTCTTGCTGTCTGAGACTTCTTTTTATATCAACTAGCAAAAATGTATGTAAATTGGGAAGGGGGTGTAAATTTTTAATGAATAAATTATGTAATAACTACAATCCTCTGCTTAATTTGCCTTCATCTTTTGGCTGACTAATCACAAAAGCCAATAATGATGAACAAAGTAAATTGTTTTTATTTGATTTTTAAGCTGATAAAATTATCAGTGTTTTCATTTTAAATGATACAAATGTTTTTAGAATTTAAATTTTGTTCCAAAATTAGAAATGTTGCATACTTTTTAACTATTTTCCCATAAATATATTCTTATTTATCTTTTAGACCTTATTCTATCCTATTTATCTATGTCTTTTAGAATATAATAAGTTGTCTTCTATTTTGTATACTTTTGTTTATCAACCTCAGAAGTCAGTCACTAGCTAAAATTTGACTATATATGTGTTATATGTTCTAATCATGGAATACTATTAGAGATGTATAAGTTTAGTGATAAAAACTATACTTGTGAATGCCATCCATTTTGTTGTGATGCCGATGATTCTGCAGATTATATGCAGTAAAGAATCACCTATTTTTGTGAGTTCTCAGTACAGTATAGTGAGACAAGCAACTACTAGTATTTGAAAGCAGTTTGCATCATTAATTATAGTTTTTATGGGTAAAATAAAAAAAGGCTTGCTTGCTTTTGTATTAATTAAACCTAGTCATTTTGTGCACAGTTGATAAAGTAAATGTATCTGTAACATGAAATATCTTAAGAATAAAAAGAACATTTTATGCCATTTGTTTTGTATTATTAAAATGTGATAATATAATTGTATTTAAATAACAGTTGCCTTGCATAGTCAGTCATCAGTACTAATTGATATTGCAGAAACCTGTTAGGAAGTTTACATTTGTTATGAAGTAATTACATTAAACATTAATTCTGTATATACTATAACAATTTTCGTTTTAAAATGATGAAAATTAGGTTTTTAATGTACTGAAATTGGAGTCTTAATTAAAAGACAGTTGAAAGTATTTTGATGAGTGCACATAATCTTTTAAGATCCATAGACCCAAGATAAAATATCTTCTTTTATTTGACTGTTCTTCAGTATCTATCCACCTGAATGGTGTAGCCATTGTAGTACTTCTTCAATTTCATTAAATATTGAAATGGGAATATAGCTCCAGAGAAAGAATTTTCAAGATGGTGATTGAAACAGTTGAACAGAATAACCCTCTGTTGCATAACCAGTGCACCTTTTGAGTGGCGTTTCTTTGAGATAGGCACATATTATCTTAAAGAGATTGGGCTAAGCTCTGTGTGTTCAGTGTTATTTAATAGAATGGGAACCATGTACTATCATGGCTATTACTTAGAAGGACAGGCAAATATGGGCTAACGTGGATTAAAATATAGCCATTTGCTGTCATTAAGAGTAGACAAATCGATAATTTTTAAATTTATAGAAAATTTTAAACACTTCCCTTCCTTTTTATTATATCTTTTCTCATTATTAGGAAGCAGTATGCTAAAATGCAGACTCAGCTTGTGGTCTGTATCTTGTATATTTGACAACATAAGTTTAAAAAAAAAAAATTGCATTTCTAGCCAGAATGGATGAAAAATCAGTGTTTGGATAATACTGAGAGACATTGAAGAACTAATAATAGGAATCCGTCTGTGAATGAATGTTTATCGCTAATGCGAAATGTTATTCCTGAGCATGAATTGTACTTTGCTGAAAACTTTAAAGATGCTAAGATGTACGTTTAAAAGAATTTAAAGAATATTGTTTACATAAAAACTTTCAAGTGTTTTTTTTGGGGGGGGGTGTTATGAAGATATTATATATTATAAAACAGTAGCTAAGAGGATATGTGAAATGTTCACATCACATTTTAATTTTATACAACAATTGTGTTTTCTTTTTAAGAGTAAAATTTTTTTTTTTTTTTTTTTTTTCAGACTTTGAAACGTAAGAGTTGTGATATAAACAACAGCAAACATATATGTTAAATTCTTCCTTTACCTTTCCTGCTCAGAACTGGCATATGTTGTGAGATTTTCCCATCTTGAATTTTCAAATGAATATACAGGGTGATCAGCGAATAAGCCCTGATTTCAAAATTAAATATCTCTACAACAAAGATCGATAGAATTATGCGGTAAATTGTACGTTTATTAGCAAAACTGTAAAAATGTTGGACAAAAGTTTAGGAAATATAGTTACGAAAGTCGTTAACAGATGGCGCTCTAATCGCAATGACCTATCAATAGCCTTTAAAAATGGGCTTCGAATTCAAAAGTGAGTATGAGTGTTGGCTAGTAAAAAAAGGCTAGCGTAGAAAGTGAAATAATGTATTTCATTGAACAAATTTTTTTTTTTTTTTTTTTTTTTTTGTTCTGCAATTTTACCAATTAGAACACAGTCCTACGGCAACACGTCGCAGTTTTCAAAACCGATTCAATGTTCCAGTTGAACCCGATGCAAAACACATTTGCATGCTCTTCGCGAAATTCGAACGGACTGGCAGCGTGGCTGATGATTGAAAGGTTTAGGCTTAGGCAAACTGTAGTCACTCCTGAAAGCGCAGCCAAATTTACTGAAATTGTAAAGTAAAATCCTAGGAAAAGCATCCGACGGATTGCATCAGAGACAGTTTGAAGTACACGAGCACGCAAAAAATATTAAAAAATAGCCTACAGCTGTTTCCATACAAAATCCAAAGTCATCAGGCCATACTCATGAAAGCTGGGCAACAAAGGGTTAACTTTGCAAATCAGATTCCAACAATGGTCGACAATGACAGATTTCATGTGAGCTGCATCTGGTTCACAGATGAGGCACATTTTCATTTGAATGAAATCATTAATAAAAAAAAAACTGGAGATTTTGGGGTTCCGAAAATCCTCATTCGTATGAAGAAAAAACACTGCATTCGCCTAAGATTACTGCATGGGCTGCGGTATGCGCCAGAGGCATTATCGGACCCTTTTTCGTACGAGAAACGATAACTACTGAACGTTACGTTACAATTTTGGAACAATTTGTCAGCACTCAACTAGCGTTGGAGGATCGACCAGGTATCGACTGGTTCATGCAAGATGGGGCTTGACCGCATCGAACAGATGAAGTTTTTCGCTTTCTTCATGAATACTTTGGGAATAGAATAATTGCGTTAGATTATCAACAATTTACTGACACAGGAGTAGCTTGGCCTCCATATTCTCCCGATCTGAGTCCTTGTGACTTCTTTCTGTGGGGAGCATTAAAAGACGCTGTCTATCGAAACAATCCCGCTACTCTAGATGAGCTTGAATCGTTGATTGGTGTTGCATGTGATTCCATTTCCGTTGAGACATCGCAAGACGTGATGTCAAATTTCATTGTTCGCCACCTCATTGTTTCGAACAGTGACCATTTTGAAAAAATTGTATTTTGATTGCAAAGGCTGCTTCACTTTATTTATTTATTTATTTTACTCTTTTCAGGAAAAGAGTTTTCAGCGCAGAGCGCCATCTGTTAACGATTTTCGTAACTAAATTTTCTAAACTTTTGTACACCATTTTTACAGTTTTGCTAATGAACATACAGTTTACCACATAATTCTATCGATCTTTGTTGTAGAGATATTTAATTCTGAAATCAGGGCTTATTCGCTGATCACCCTGTACTAAAATTTAATATGGATATAAAGTACTATGAAATACATAACAGCTATGAAGTTTGAAAAATAATTTTGTGGATTAATTAAAGAAAAGGAAAATGCATTAATATCAAATAATAGAAAATATACATATTAACCAGTTACTCAACTAATGTACATAGCCATCATATGGGCAATTTTTAAAACAGTTTTGTTTTCAATTATTTTTAGCATTTTTTCTGTTCAAAAAGTAGAAAGAAGCCAGCTCCATTCTTGTAGGCATCACTGTGGAATCTGATAGTTGTCTGATCTTCTAAAAATTCGTAAGTGCCTGAAATATAAACAGGTATATAAAATATCAAGAATGAAGTTTTGGAAAAATAAGGAAAACTATTTATGTAGATCAAATTAATTTTCATCTTCAAAATTTTGTAATTTATAAAACATAAAGCATCAGTTTTTTTTTGGGGGGGGGTACAATTTTAGTAGGGATTTAAAATCTACATTTGTACAATATATTGTTTTAAATATTTCGAGTTGGCACATGTGAAGTGTTCATAGTGTAAGTGCTACTTAGAAGTACTAATTAATCACAAGCGTCTAGATCAGTATACCTTTATATAGTACAAGATAGTGAATTCTGGGGAGAAAAAAATGTGTTTTTTGAGCTGCACAATTGCAGTGTGCTTGAAAATATAATGCATATTGAAGTTAAATCTAGGAAATACAGAATGGACAGTTTACTGCTAAGTTGATGAATTTTCAAGTGATTCATGAACTATAAAGGGCAAAAAGTACTATGCAGCCTTTATTAGCAAGGAGGACATCATGCATATCAACTACGTGAATTCATTTATCTTTTTTTAATGTATATCTGTTTTATTTTGTCGCATTAGTGATCTGAATTTAAAAATTTTTCTTTTATTAGAAGAGAATTATGGATCACTGCAACAGCGGCCTACACAGTGCGTTTACTGTTTTAGGACTAATTTTTTAACAAGTTCCAGTTACTTGCCAAACGATATTGGACAGCATTTTATTATTATATTTCAACTAGTTTTTCGTAAAATATCGTCTGCTTTCGGACAGAATTTTCTATGCAATTAATCGTTTGCTTTGAGTCGGTGAGCATCAGGTGTCATAGTTTCGACGGCATAGTTCGATATAGTTTGTAAAAACGGAAATTAATCCTCACTTTCTTTTGTTTCCTTTTGCCTCCAAAAAAGTTGACTGGAAATGAAAATTTGTACTTTCTTATAATCCTGATAAAAGTTGGCAGTCATCTGCGTGGCTGAAGTTGCCCTAGCCATAGAAATTTCGATTTCAGAAACGTATTTTATAAAGATATAATGTACTGACTTCTGAAGAGAAGTAAGCGCGATATGAAACGAACAATTTCAATCGAATAAACTGTTTTCTGTTGCACGGACAATGTGTTGTTACAGAATTCCATTTTTCTCAAGCAGTTCCAAAGAAACGTATTACAATTCTTAGGTATTCGCTTATTTACCATATTTGGCACCTGAAGATTACTTTCTGTTGCCTCAGATGAAGTCTTACCTCAAAGATATTTTAGTACTGTTGAAGAGATTCAGAAAATTGTAACCACAGACATAATATTCCTAAAGATGAGTTTTACGAAAGAATCAAGCAATTGTATGAACGAATCAAACTTTGTATAAACTTATAGGAATTGTATATTGAAGGCTGAGAAGTAAGAATGTTGTTTCCTTCAATTTTCGATTTTGTTCGAATTTAGTCTTCAAATTTTTAGGCGCACTGTTTATACATTCTCTTTATTACCAGGGACATTTTCTGCTTGCTCTGACGTATAGCCATTATATTGATAATTTTCACTTATCGAGTGTCCATTCCTTCTGCCTTTTGTGTGTGTGTGTGTGTATTTGTTTGTGTGTGCTCATTTACACGTTTTCTGTGGACGTTTTATTTCCTGGTTTTAATTTCAGTGGCGTAACCATAGCTTTTGCAGCCCCTTACTTCGGCGATTGGAGCGATCATTGAATTTACCATCTCTCTTGATATATAAACAACTTAAAAAAAAAAATAAATAAATAAAAAAAAGTTAGTATGGCATACAGCGAAAGATATTTAAACTCTATGCGTATATTTGAAGAAAAATTTCAGTTCCAGCATTTTAAAAGTATAGTACAGAGGTGGCCAAAGCACGGTTCGCGAGCCGCGTGCGGCTCTTGTGCAAATACAATATACAGTGTCTCACAAAAGTGATGTGACACTTGTGCTTTACAAAAGGAAATTGTAATAAAATAAATTTAAAAAACGTAAAAATTTTTTGTGGGTGTGTTTCATACTTAAATTTAGTAGCAATTACTACATAAGATACATTTTCTCAAAATATTAAAATATTAATTTAATAAAAATACAATTGTTCAGAACGGAGCAAAAAATGGCTCACATAAGTGATGGGACAGCATTAGATACTACTACGTACTACAATAAAAATATTTTTGGGGGTTTTTATTTTTACTCAAAAGCAATTGGCAATAATTTATAAAATCGTCTGCAGTATTTCTCTCCAGTTTGTTTTGGAAATTTTGTGTTTTTTACTTCTGTGCAGCCATGAATGCTAAACGAAAAGAAACTTTGCCTGAAATTCGAAAATTAGTTATTAATTTGCATATTGAACGTGGAAAATCTATGAGAGAAACTGCTGAAACAGTTAACTTGAGTCATTCAACAGTTTTCAATATCATTAAACGATATAAAAAGAATCATATGATTCAGGATAAAAGAAGACCTGGCCGACCATCAAAGTTATCCAATGGAATAAAGCGAATTATCGTTCGAAATATTAAAAAAAATCCAAGAATGAGTGCTCCTAAAGTTGCTGCTGATTTACAAGCATTATATGGAGTAATTGTTAATCCTGGGACTATTGGAAGAGTAATTCGATTTGCTGGATATCAAGGTTGAGCAGCCAGGAAAAAATTCTTTGTAAGTGAAAAAGAATAGAAAACTCAGACTGGCTTTCGCAAAATCCAACATAAATAAGAATTCTGATTGCTGGAATGAAGTTATATTTGCTAATGAGAGTAAATTTAATATATTTGGTTCTGACGGTAGAATCTTGGTGTGGAGAAAACCCAGGGAAGAATTTCGCAAACAGAACTTGGTGCCTACAGTAAAACATAGTGGAGAAGGAGTTATGGTATGGGGGTGTATGTCATCCGCTGGAGTTGGTAATCTCGGTTTTATTGACAGTATAATGTATCAATACAAGTATATTGACATTTTAAATCAAAATTTGAAATCTTCAGCACGAAAATTGAATCTTCATAACGATTTTAAATTCTACCAAGACAATGGCCCCAAGCACACAGCTTTGAACGCTAGACTCTGGCCGCTGTATAACTAACTATCCTGAAATAATAAAAACACCACCACAATCTCCAGAATTAAATCCCATAGAGAATATTTGGCAAAAATTGGAATCAAGAATTCGCAAACACACCATTTCTTCAAAGCAACAATTAAAATCATTGCTTCAAGAAGAATGGAGTAAAATCGCTCCAGAAATCATAAAAAAATTAGTCGAATCCATACCAAGAAGATTAAATCATGTTTTAAAAGTAAAAGCAAATCCAACAAAATATTAAAACCTTTTAAAAAGTAAAATTTTTGGATAAATATTTGATGGAAAAGTAAGTGTCCCATCACTTATGTGAGACATTTTTTGCTCCGTTCTTAACAATTGTATTTTTATTAAATTAATATTTTAATATTTTGAGAAAATGTATGTTATGTAATAATTGTTATTAAATTTAAGTATGAAACACACCCACAAAAAATTTGTACATGTTTTTTTTAATTTATTTTACTACAGTTTCTTTTTGTAAAGCGCAAGTGTCCCATCACTTTTGTGAGACACTGTATACATTTAAACTAACATTACTAAATGTCCTTTTTATCAAACCAGTTTTACTACTTTTAAAATGATGTAAATATGGATTTGTGGTTTTGGGGAAATTTAGCTGTGGCTCTCGAATATTCCTGAATTCCAACATGCGACTCTTAATGACATGAAGTTTGCCCACCCTTGTTATAGTATTTTACTTTACCGCTAGTGACATAGTAGAAACCAACTTAATTTTTCTAGTTGCTGTAAAGTAGACAGTACAGAAAGATTTTTTAAATACAAAATAAACTTTTTTAGTTCTTAAATACTCCTTAAATGATTGTTATTTAAAAAACTATTCTCACAACTATTAACATTTACAGTAATTGAGATGAAAATTTGCTAGTATTTCAGTATTTCAACATTGTTCTGAAGATTTAATTTTAGAACAAACTGTAAAAAGGGCCTTTCCCTCCATTTCGTTTTCCCTAGCAATAGCAATGATTTCTTTGAATGCAACAAGAATATGTAGCTATTGAATATAATCTTGTGGTGATTTCTTTGAATACTTTATCCAGAGATGACCCACCTGAGTAACCCCTATAAAATAACGTTACGCTTGAAAAATGTCGCCCCCAAAACGTGTCGTCCAAGTTGGACCGTCCTCTCTAGCTACGCCACTAGTTTGCGTCTGGCATTCAAATAATACATATTCTTCGATCCAGCTTTTCCACTTTCATCTACGGTATGAACGACGTAGGTGACTACCCAGTGTGTTTTGAAACAACCCATACTCCTTTTTGAAAACTTTGAAAATATATATATATATATATATCCATTAAATTTGGTGTACTTTATTTTTTCTGCTGAAAAATTATTTTGGCGAAATCTTCGTAGCTTCTTGTTGCCCTCGTATTCTGCAGCTCATTCCACAACACGCTTTTCTAATCTTTTACAATTTTCGGCATACAAGATTTTGAATCACTGCGTGTATTTAAATGTCCTCCAGAAAAGTTTCAAATCCTGGAGCAAATTAAACGCTCGATCACTGTATATCATGCAAAGCACTGGGTATGTAAATAGCATTCTTCCGATGTAAAGTCTCAGTTCTATTCCTTTGGAGTCCCCAGACATTTTTTGTTAAAATTAAAACTATCTCATTTTTCTGTGAACTTACTTTGTTCTTGGTTAAAACATATAAATATGTTATCAAGTGCCTATATATTTGATTACAAACCATATTACTATATTTTTAAACCAGTCAGATTTATGTTAATTATTAAAAATGTTTAATTTCGTTTAATGTCACTTTCGTTATTACCTGCAGATTTAAAGAAAGGGGGGACGACCTTCATAATGTTAACTATAGCTGCTGTGAATTAAGAATCTTCCATTTATATTATTACACTACACTATAAATGAAAATTTGATTTTAGATCTTTGATTGATTCTGCTTTTTTTGGTCGTCGAAAATTCTTTGCATATTAATGCTGTTACATTTACATGATTTCCCTGCCATAACCATGAAGGCTATTCTAACAGTGGCGGCTCGTGGCTAAAATTAGTGGGAGTGCTGTTCCAAAAAAATTTAACCTTTAAAAATTGTCTAAGGATTGGATTATTTAATTAATGACAAAGCACACGAGGGCTATCTACCTAAAGGGAGGGATGCCTTCGTGCAGAACTTTCTAAGGGAAACTGGCTCGTATACACGTTACACATGGGGAAAACCACAAAAACACCCATGCAGCCAACCCATTCCCGGGATTCGAACATCGGATCGAACTACCAGCGTTCAGCGTCTTTACCGCTCGGCCGCTGGTGGGCACAATTGTCTAAAAGAAAACAAACATGTATAAAAAGAAAATTTATTTTGAAACTTCATGAAATCTTACAAGAAAAAAATTAAACATTTCCTAATTACTTTAACCAAAATTGTTACAGTTCAATCTTTGTCTATTCATTTAAAAATGAAATCCATTCTCCTTATTTTAATTTGCGCGAAAAGATCAATAATTTTCTCCTAGATCTCTGGATGAAAACTGAGGAAATTTTTCTTTATCGAAAGCACTGCAAGCGCATTTAGTCTTTCCGAATTCCTAGTGCTTCTTAGAAAATTTTTCACTCTTTTCAATGTTGAAAAGCAGCGTTCTGCCTCTGATGTAGTCATGGGAACTCTCAAGAGAATTTTTATCTGTTTCGTAATTTCACTAAGGACATATCTAGATTATTTTCGAAAATAAATTTCAGTAGCTCAATTAATTTGCAGTATTCATGGATATCACACTCACAATAGAATACTTTTAGTTCGGTTTCAAGCTTTTCTTTGTCAATCATTGGATATGCTTCAGTGGTCAGTACTATTTCTTCTGTAGAATGTTCATTCCTAAAACTAGCAAAGCATTTCTTGTTTAACAATTTAGCAGCTGCTAAGTTTTTAGTGGAAGAATACTTGTGCATTATATCAATACATAGTATAAAGTCGCATATTTCCTTAGCTTTTGCCATCAGTGTCTTTGAAAAATTCTCACAGTATTTTGAGTTTCTTAATTCTAAAATAGCAGTTGTGAAATATGTTACATATTTTTTAACTTTAAACACACAATTTCTCTGGATTGCATTTAGTTGTATATTATTTCAACATGAGGCATCTCATAAAAAAGCTCTAAGCAAAACTTGAAATTATCATCATTTAGATATTTTAAAATTACTGTTGCTTTGTGCATTTGACGTTGACTGAATTTCAGTAAGGCAATTTTTTAAAAGGTTGAAAATTTTCACTCTGTTTATGGTTCGTATGGTGAAGTTCCACCTTGTGGAGGAATACCACACGCGCGGAGTAAAAAGAAATCACGTTTCCAACAACATGCCAGAATTTCGGCACTGCAAGAGCGACAGTGCTCTTCTCTCTACCCGGCTCGCGTGCTGCTTTTCTGTTTGCGCATGCGCAGAACAGCCAAACACCCGTCGCTGGAACTGTGAAGCGCGCAGTTCCCAAACAAAAAATTTCATACCTTTTCCACAAAGTAGGGGATGGCTACTGACATTAAGCTTAAGGATTATGTATTGTAAAAGTATAAAGAAAGAATTATAGACTAAAGGGCACTATATTAAATATTAAAAAAATAGTAAGTGAAAATAGGGGGTGCTGCAGTTCCACAGTGCTTATTACGAGCCGCCACTGTATTCTAACCTCCTTGACCGTAACGGCCACTAGAAACTAAGTATTAGAGCATTGTGATATGCCAAGACACGCAAGGGCGGGCTGCTTAAGGAGAGGAATAGCTCTCCAAGGAAACTGGCTCGTATTCTTGCTACACAGTATTTGGTGGTCTTAACCACTCAGCCAATAGTGGGAACCTCAAGTTTTTAGGACTGGCCGGTTTTCTTCAGGAAATTCTTGAGCGTTAATCTACAGTAATTGATCGTCTCACGTAATACACTAATTATCATAAATTAAGGAAAAATCACAAAAATAGCGATAACTCCCTCAAAAATAAGCCAAACCGTGTGAAATTTGAATATGTTGCCAAGTAAGAGTAACTGAGTAAAACTGCGATATGCAAATTAGTGGCGCTGCTTTCGGAATACGTCATCTGCTAGGAGCATAAAAGTCCATGTTTGAGAGCAAGCCCACATATTTCATTGTGACAGTCAAATCAGAAATCTGAGATAGCCAATTCGTAACAATGACCTCCAGGCATCATTTGCCTGCAGAACTGCGATGGAGAACAATTGGGAGACTAGAGGCAGGACAAAGTCAAACAGAAGTGGTCAGATGGTTAAATGTGAGTCCTTCTGTGGTTCATAGACTTTGAAGGCAATTTCAAACCGCAGATTCGGCATCTAAGAGGTTAAGCCAAGGACGGCCAACTGCTACGACGAGCGCCGATGACCGATAGTTGACATTATGTGCACGCAGGAATAGAACCGTTACTCCGACTCTTCTTAGATCCTCCCTTGCTGCAGGAACCGGATGGTTCGTGTCAATGTCAACTGTGCATAGAAGGCTTCGCGAAGGTGGTCTGTATGTATGGCGACCAGCCATTTGTGTGCCGCTTACGTCACACCATAGGAGGGACCGTTTTCAGTGGGCACGACAACATGTCCACTGGACGCCTGATCAATGGAGGGCGGTTATCCTTACGGATGAGTCCAGGTTTAGTCTAGAAAGCGATAGTAGGCGTTATTTGATATGGAGTGAACCTAGAACTTGTTATCATCCGCCAAACATCCGTGAAAGAGATGCATACGGAAGGGGCAGTGTCTGCGTTTGGGGTGGGCGCACAGACCTCCATGTCTTTCCAAGGGAAACCGTGAATGCTCTGGTTTATAGAGATGACATCCTTGATGCTTCTGTACGCCCATGTGTCTGGGCAATAGGTTATGCTTTCCTGTTACAGGACGATAACACAAGACCACAGAGGGCTCGCATCGTAGATGATTATCTTCAACGGGAAACAATTATGCGCATGGAGTGGCCAGCTCGATCCCCGGACTTGAATTCTATCGAGCACGTTTGGGATGCTTTAGAGAGACGCCTAGCTGCTCTCAATCCGCCCCTCAGACTCTTGTTGCTCTTGCAACTGCTTTGGAAGAGCAATGGCTCTCGCTTCCTATGGAACTGATAGACCGCATAATTGAAAGCATCACACATCGCTGTATGTGCTGTATTGCTTCTAGAGGCGATCATATTCCATATTGAAGGTACTTTTCTTATAGCAAACTGACACCTTCGATTTGTTCATTTTATACATGTGCTAATTTCTATACTACCATATTTGTCTGGTAATTCCTTTTTATGTTATTTGATACTTTACTATGTGTTGTATATTGTGGGTAAGTTTCATTAAATTCTACATGTAGCTTTTTCAGCAATCGTGATTTTTCCTTAATTTATGATAACCAGTGTAATACTTACAGTCTGTGTATTAGCCATTTGAAACATTCAGTTAAGTTACATTGAGGTTGGTAAAAATGTCTGCTGCTCCTTCGAGTAGTCTTACGAAAAAGCTGAGCAAAAAAGTCATTGCTCTTGCGTTATATACTCAGTGTATTTGTTAGAATACATTTTGATTAACCGTCGTAATTTTTGGTTTTGAGAGAAAATTAGATTTTTATTTATGCTATGACTTTTTCTAATAGAGGTGCATTGTTTAATCAAAATCCGGTAGAATGAAAATCGTTAAAAAAGGAAAAAGGAAAATACACTTATTTAAAGTCCTAACATTTTAAAGAGAGTTAAATGAGCAATTAAAGAGTTAAATGAGGAATCTGTAATACATTTATAACTAAATTTAATATATCTTATTGACTCTGATAATGAAATGCTAAATAAAATTCTTCGTGTACGTGTGATTAATTCACAAAACAAGTTCAAGTTAATTCACAAATATTGCATTTAGTCAAAATGAATCATTCAAATATTCTGTTGTTAATAATATTTGATCAACGTTAACCAATTTAACTCAGACAAAATATTAGCGCAGGAAGAAGACAGCGGTAGTTTGATATGGCATTATAAGATGATATTTTACTATTTGGCTGTCATTTATGTAGCTTTTTAAATGCTTTACGAACAAATTACTTCCACCAACATGCAGATTTTCAATATCGTTCTTACGCATTTACAAATCCGTAAAAGATTAAAAATAGCATAAACTTACGAATATTATATATTGTACTTGGAGTATAAAAGGATGTGGAAAAGTGCAGAAAATGGAAAAAATATTCTTACGGACTGAGTCGTATTCCATCCGACCGCACATCTTTTGTTCGGCGATTTCTAAGAAGTCTTTAGAACAGTCTTCTGATTGTTCAACGTCGAATGTATAGAACTTCACTTGTAAGGCACAAACCTGAAAGGAGGATTTTTTGATGGTGTATTGACAGTCCACATTGTCTGGGTAAGATCCAGTCTGATAGTCCGGACTGATAACTTGGAATGTTTCAGTGCTGAATACTTGTTCACAGCCTATGAATTTTATATTAAAAAAAATTAGCATAAGTGTAGCAAATTTCTTTATAAAATTTCATAATTTATATCGCTAAAATATCTTTTATCTTAGGATCAGGGATCTATGTCTGACCAACCGCAAAATCTATAAAGTTTTATTCAAAATCTACGCCAAAAATAAGATTGCTTTTTACCTAATTTTAAATTTAAGATTAGCGTGCTGGTAGATTAATTTAATAAGCACGCGAAAGTATTTGTACAGCTCTTATGACATTTTAAACTCTGGTAGGTTAACATTTTTGTTTGAATAACGCTTACAGGTTATACAAGTTTTCAAAACGGATGACACAAATTTTTTTGGTGATAAATATAGCCATTCAGGACCTTCCCACAATCTAGATTTAATTAAATAAGAAGCAGAGCATCCTCTACTGGGCAAATCAGCAGGATTCAGTGATCCTGGTACGTGCCTCCAAGATTCAATAGAAGTCAGTCGCTTTATTTCCTTAATCCTGTTGTGAACAAATACGTCCCATACTTCATTCCTTTGTATCCAAACTAGTACAGTAGACGAATCTGTCCAAAAATAAATATTATCAGCTTGAAATTCAGGTATTATGTTGGATGCTAAGCGTGTACATATTGTTACGAAATGTACAGGCGCGATAAGATGGCTTCCCCCGCAAAGCAGTTTTAGGGTTGCCATAAACTAGTAAGGAAAGCAGGGTTGCCACATTTGGCGATAAAATTGGCGATATACCATGGACGGTTGGAGAACCTTCTGAAACGAATTCTTACCGGTTTAGCCCAGAATGTTCTCGAACACAGGCCGAAAGCTATATAAACCCTGCTGCTCCGCAGTCAGTCAGTCCTTCAGATTCGGAGTCCTCATCAGAGAGTTCGTCGTATCCCTCGTGAGAGTAGCACGTCGCTTGCGAGTGCTCGTTCCACCAGATCCGGTTCTTCGATTTCATCATCCTGTCCTAGGCCTAATCGCCGCGCTTGCGTGGCCACGTGCCCAGAGATTTCGAGTTTTGACTATCGTACATGTAAGACGTGCATCTGCTCGCTCCTGATTTTGTGATATTAGAACTCTTCTTTTATTATACCTGATCAGAGTGCATGCCGCTGTAACAGTAGGCCGGCATTGCAATAGACTCTGATTGCTTTCCCCGTTGCTATATTCTCTGCCATCCGCTCCATCATGGATCGAATGATTGATTTTATTGCCGCTGAGATTACCAACTTAGAATGCGTTGAAGAAGCTGATGGATCTCTCTCATCTAAAGATGCACGAGACCTTAAATTCCTTCGTCGTCTCAAACTTTTCATCGACAGAGAATTGAATGCTGATCGTTCTTCTACTTCTCTCCCCAAACCAAACATAGCTCCTAAGGTTAATGACAACGATTCTTCAATAACTGGAATCAACAAAACTAATGCCAGACGAGCCAGCAGCCCTGCGCGCTCAGATGAAGAGCAATCGAAAAAATATAAAGCATTGGATGAAGACAGCTCCGATACGGACTCAGGTCCTAAAGGAGATATTACTAGAAGACCAAGAAAACCCTCTCGAAAGCCTACCCTGACGAATTCCTCTGATTCGACAGCTGAGCCGACCACGGAAACAACTTCTGATAATATGGATACAGCCCCAGAAGTACAGGTCGCAGATCCGGCTACTGAAACACCAAAAAATAACGTCATGGACACTTCTCCCAGTCCGCAACCAATGCTGACGCTACCATCGACCAATCCTAACACGAGCTCAAGAAAACCACCGCCTATCATGGTTAAAGATGAAAGATTCAAATTTTCAGAAGTTAAAGCACTCCTCATCGGTTATAATCTGCAGGCTGAAAAGGATTACTTTGGTCAATTAATTCAGAGTGGATTTAAAATCCAATCCAAATCCCCTGCGCTTTATAAACAAATCGTACAGGTCTTCAAAGACAAAGGTATTCGATATCACTGCTTCGAATTGCCTGAAAACAAATATGTTAAGGCTGTTATTAGACATCTCCCCAATGACACGGACGAAAGCGAAATTGCTGAGTATTTAACTCAAAAAGGTTATAGCATCATCAGAGTGAATCAACTCAAACGAAGACGAGACGGAAAAGTCATAAATATGCCTCTCTTCTTGATCACCCTGGATCGTAAGGAAAAAAGTAAAAATATCTTCGACGAAGAATTCATCCTAGGAATGAGGATTAAAGTAAAAAGATACCGAGGTAGAGCTGGACCCCTGCAGTGTTTTCGCTGCCAGGGATTTCACCATGCTCAGACACATTGCCACCATGAACCTCGGTGCGTTAAGTGTGGAGACGCTCATCAATCGTTCTTATGTAAAAAAGACAAGAATACTCCCCCTACGTGTGCGAATTGTAAGATGACTGGACACACTGCGAACTTTCGTGGTTGTGAAAAGTTTCCAAAGCCTAAAGCTCAGGTTCAGCCATCATTTTATGCAGATCGAGTAATTAGTAACAAATCCTACTCGCAAGCCTTAGCCAGTGGACTTGCCCCTGAAGCGGTAAGCGAAGCTAAAACCATTCTACATGAACTTAAAAGCTTTGTCGCAATTATTCAAAATTCTGGACTTCCCCTGCTCTTCAAGCAACTAACCCAAGAAAAAAACGCTCTACCTCAAGAAAATGTGATCTCAGATAATGGGCCAACACACTAATAAGGCAAATTTAATCCGCTTCATGGTGTGGAATTCAAATAGTCTCCGCAATAAAATCTCAGAACTGCAAGAATTTCTGTACGAGCACGATATTGACTTCGCGCTCATTACTGAGACACATGCTCAAAGATGTTACAGTCTGAATATCTCCAACTACAGAATCTATCGCTGTGATAGAACTAGCCATCGAGGCGGAGGTGTCGCCATCTATGTGAAGAGAAATTTACCATCTTGCCTAGTTAAAGAGTGTAAAGACTTTGGTTGCGAGCTGATTACAGTGTGCATTACCCTTCCGGTGTACAAAAATATTTATTTCAGTGCTTTTTATAATCCACCGCATAATGTGTTAACTTATAACCTACTAGACTCAATCCTTCCTCCTGATACTCCTACGATCCTGGCAGGAGACCTAAATGCCAAGAGCATCGCATGGAATTGCCGTAAAGGAAATACAAACGGTAAAACTCTACAAAATTACATTTTAAGCCATCCTGTTGTTATTTACACACCGGACGAATACACTTATCGCCCGGACAGAATAGAATATTCCGACATTCTGGATATTGTTTTGTCCACCACAACTATCCCTATCACGCTTGAAGTATTGCACGAACTATCCTCGGATCACTTACCGATCATTGCTACTTTAGGAGTGAACAAAAGTAATACTGCTTCCACTAGGAAAATTACTGACTGGCAGCGCTATGAACTCTTCATGAAAGACAGTGTTCTTGATGTCAGAAATTTGATCTGTGTTGATAACATCGACTCTGCAGTATCCTCATTTACCTCAAAAATTCAAAGGGCTATTGAAAATGCTAGTGATACAGTTGTAAATACAAACACGCTCTTCCGACTGCCGCCTAAAATACGTCAAATGATGAGGCATAGAAATCGCCTCAGAAAAATTTACAACCTTACCTGGGATCCTGTCGCCAAAAGGGCGATAAATCGCCTAAACCGGGACATCAAAACTGCTGTGAAGCAACACAAGGACGAACTCTGGTGTGAAAAAATGTGCAACTTAAGATTTCCGTGACGGATCTCTTTGGACTTTAATAAAAAACCTCAAAGCAAATTTTGTTACCAATCGTCCCATCTTCCATAACGGAGTTGTTGCCCTTTCAAATGAAGATAAAGCAAATGTTTTCGCCTCGCATTTGGAACTACAATTTACGCCAAATGATTGGCCTGTGGACAGAAACTTTGAACTTTTCACCCTTACTCATGTGAAAGATTGGCTAAATGCCCCCACAGCACGAAATATTCCCAAATTTGCTACCCCTGTAGAAGTGTCTCAAATTATTAAAAAACTCAAATCACGCAAAGCTCCCGGAAATGATGGCATTTCTAATACTGCAGTTAAAATGTTACCTCCCTGTGCAGTAGCGAATTTCACTAGCATTTTAAATGCGTGTTTATTTAACTCCTACTTTCCACAGCAGTGGAAAAGTGCAAAAATTATTTTAATTCCTAAACCTGGAAAGGACCACACGAAACCAGATGGCTATCGACCTATTAGTCTCCTGCCTGTGCTCGGAAAAATTTATGAGCGCATTATTCTCTCACGTATGCAATCCTATCTAAACATGTTGCCTCCGGAACAATTTGGTTTCCGCCAGCACCTTTCTACTACGAAGCAGTTGTTACGCATTACTGACTTTTGTGGCTCTGCTTTGCATAACAAACAAAGTGTTGCTCTCCTCATGTTGGACGTGGCGAAAGCCTTCGACCGCGTCTGGCATGAGGGGCTCATATCCAAATTAATTACTGCTAACGTGGACCGAGAAATGATCTTGACAATTCACTCCTTCATTACAAACCGGACTTTTTGTGTTTGTGTGAACGGTGCTATCTCCTCGTCTAGAAATATCCATAGCGGTATTCCGCAAGGGTCAGTTCTAGGACCTTATATGTATCTATTTTATGCTGCTGACTTTCCTCAAGCATCTCAAAATAACGCTATTTTGGCCTGTTATGCAGACGACACTGCCCTGGCAGTAAAGTCTGTTAATATGAATCACACCATCAAAAAACTACAAGATGTCATTCCTAGCATTGAACGATGGTGCGCGCAATGGAAAGTCCAAATAAACGCAGCCAAATCTCAACTTCTCCTCATACGCAGAAATAAAATAAACACACCTGTCAAAAGAGGACTTTATCTATTTAACGAAATTGTTCCAATTGTTCCCCATGCCAAGTACCTCGGAGTGATTATAAATGATCGCTTAACGTGGACTAACCATATAAATTACGTCAGGGATAAGGCCTTACAAATTATCAAATGTCTCTTCCCAATTATTGGTAAATACTCCACTCTCGACCTGGGAAAAAAGCGGCTCATCTACACGTCTGCGATCAGACCGATCATGACTTACGCCTCCCCAGCGTGGGCCGCCCTGACCAAAACTGACCTCAATAAATTATGTGTTGTGCAGAACCGCTATCTCAGGATTATTACGAATGCTCATTATTTCGTGACAAATAAGTGTCTACAAGATGACCTCAAGATCGACCCCTTAGATAAGTTCATCGCAAAGCAAAATCGGAATTTCTTCAGAGAAGCCCAGGACTGCAATCATATGCGTCAATTTAACCTCTTTGAATATGAAATATTGCACGAAGACAGGCACCTTAGACCATTTACTGCATTTATCCTCAATGAAAATCAGAACTTTCCAAACTTACCCTGTGTTTACTTGGAAAACTGAAATGCTTAAAGTTAAGCAGCCACTATCGGGGTCAAGGCACGGGAGGGTGACCTCCCACGGGACTACGAACTAAAGTCTTCTACTGCTTACTGTAGATCTCTCACTGCTCCTATTGGTTTCAAATTTCTTTTATTTTATTTAATTTAACTTTTAGTTTACTGGAAAGTATGTTTTTATGTCTCTGCAATTGAATATTTTGTAAATAGCAAATTCTCATGATTTTCGCATACAAGTCTCAACAGCCAATCAAAAGACCTCTACTAAGAGATATCTTTGACTGCTTCTGCTGGACTCCCTGCGGAATTTTACTTTTGTATATAGTCTTTCTAGTTGTGAGAAAAATGCACTTTGATGAGTTTATGCACTGAATATTTGTAAAAATGCACACTGTACCTGAAACTCGGACCAGCATCTCTCCAGCCTACAGGCACCGCTATAGCCTCATGTGACAAAGTTGTCATACCTTCTTTCATTTTGCATCCTGTCCTCCGGACACACTCAAGCATTTGCTATACCTGCAATGTACTTTTTAATTCATGACAGCCGGTATACAGCTTGCTATCAGCAAGCTACACACGGCAATAGTGGGAAAAGGAAAGGAAAGGAAGTCAGTCAGTGTGATCATGGACGCCAAGAGCGACAGACGTGCGAGCTCTGAGCTCCGCAATGCGAAAACAGAAACCTCGAATACGGCGCCTCCAGCAGGCAACCACTCGATTTCTCAACCATTACAAGTACAAACGGATATGGACACAACGCACTCAACTCCTTCTGCTCACGAACTTTCGAAAAGTGCACTACAGATTTACGCTTTGAAGACTAGACACACAGATCTACTGTTCGACATTCAACGCTTACAGCGATCGGAAACTCCCAACAAGGAACTGATGATGAAGCAACTACAGGATGAGGGTGAGAAAATTTTATCTTCTTTACACAGACTTTGCACCAAACTCAACATTAATCTATTCACCCTACCTGCAACAGAAGAAGAATTTATTAGAGAATTTCAAAAAACCACAATAGCATCAGATCCTGAAACCAAAAATCCAAAATCTAACTCACCCTCATCCTCAGACCCACCCAAAGAAAATTCAAAACCTGATACCAAAAAGAGAACCAGACCAGTCGAATGTGACGGCTTTGCAGTCCCCCCCCCAAACACTTGATTGCAAAGAAACTACCCAACACTAACGAAAATACTAACAACATTCCAACATCAAATTCTTACACAAACATACAAAACGTCTCAGAAAACATAGAAAACTTAACGCAGCAGCCGGCTGAAACTCCAACACCTAAAATTCAAACACAACCACCCATATTCATTAAACCGCGTGCTGATTGGTTCTTTCTACTAAATCAGTTACGCAGACACGCACCGATTGTCCAATCCAAACAAGATATTGAATTTCTACGCCTCACCACCACTAACGAATCAGATTACAGGACAGTCGTTAGATTTCTCACAGAAAACAACATACAATTTAAGTCACACACACTAAAATCGGACAGACCACTCAAAGTGGTCATTAGGGGATTACCCTCCAACACACCGATCAACGTTTTGCAGACTGCGGTCGAAGTACTTGGTTATAAAATCCACAAGATCTCCCAACTCAAGAAATTCAAGACCAAAATGCCAATGCCTCTCTTCTATCTACAAATTCACAATAGCCTCAAAGCAACGGAAATTTACTCAGTCACCGAACTCCTTGGAACAGAAGTGGTAATGAAGCATTTCAAAGGGCAGAAAGGTCCCTCTCAATGCTGGCGTTGCCAGGGATTCTTTAATTCTTCGGAGGTCTGTACGCTACCCCAACGATGTGTAAGATGCGCTGGTCCGCATCAGGCGAAAGGCTGCACAAAGCCCTTCGAAGAACCAAATAAATGTGCCAACTGCTCCGGGAGCCATGCAGCTAACTGGAGATCATGCCCGAGATTTCCAGGATCGAAAAATCGACAGCCAGCTAAACCAAGTACCAAGCCCAGTCAGACCGTTGACAACACGAACAAATTTAATTTACAACACAATACATTTCCAACACTGCCGGCTGCACACACTCCCAGTGCAAATAATATTCGCCCTGGAGTTTCATACTCTGCTTCCCTTACGGGTAGGCAACAGACTGCACCCCCACTTATTCCAAATTTATCGGTCCCCATTGGAGTAAATTCGAATCTAAATTGCACCGAAATCCTTTTGGCTATAATTCAAATTTCTAACCAGCCTGGTATTGACCAGAGCAAATTACTTTTGGAATTCAAAAACGCCTTATCGCAGCTCAGAGTGGCTCCATCTGGTGCTGACGCGGCTTACTACATCTTTGAGAGTTATGTCACTCTCCAATTCTCTGATTCCCACAACCATTAAAATTCAATACTTTGAAAGGTTTGAAAAATCTTAAACTATGCACCTGGAATGCAAATGGCATTCTTTCCAAATTTCATGAGTTTAGAGACTATGTAGAAGAGAAGGATTTTGATATCATTTTTGTCCAAGAGACCAAACTCCAGCCAGGGAGAGCTCCCAAGCTTGTAAATTATGCACTATATAAAAATGACAGACAAGCTTCAGATTCACGTGATGTTTCTCATGGTGGCACTTGTATTTACATAAAAAATTCAATACCTCATCGCAGAATTGACACACCAAATATGAACAAACTTGAAGCAACAATTATCGAAATTTTTATTCAAAATTCGCCTTCCCTAGTTATGATCTCTGCCTATCTCCCACCAGGTGGAAATTTTCCTGTGGTAGATTTTAACAAACTGCTCAATTTTTCAAACAATCTTATCATAGCTGGTGATTTAAATTGTCACCATCAGCATTGGCGTTGTCACAGATCAAACCCTGCTGGTCGTGGCCTCCTAAAATGGGCTCAGTGCGCCCAAATTAAAATTATTGCGCCGGATTCCCCCACTAGATATGGTTCACGGGGTGCCCCCTCTTTTATTGACTTGGCACTTTTTAGAAACATCCCTTTTGGATACCAAGTGACTGTTGAAAATTGTTTATCATCAGATCACAACCCCGTGATCATCGACCTTAGCTGTACTATTTTTACTCAAAATTTTCCGGCACTCGTCTCTACAAATTGTGACAATTTTCGCTTTAAACTTAATTCTAAAAGCTTACCCTCCCTCGAAATTAAATCCAGCCATGATATAGACAAGGCAGTTGATCAATTAACGAACACCTTAACTGATACTTATAAGGAAGTATCAAAACCCACCCTCAGACCCAATTTTCGTAAATTACCTCAAGAAATTAAACTCAAAATTAAAGAAAAGAATAAAGTACGGAGAAAGAAATAGAAATAGAAATTTCTATTTCTTTGGCAAAGAAATAGAAATCCTGGCTTAAAAATTCAACTCCGTACTCTCCAAAATGAGATCAAGGCATCATGTGACCAGTTCTTCCAATCACAATACAGGAATTACATTCAGTCCCTAACGACCAATGATAACAGTCTTTGGCGCGCATCAGCCCGCCTACGCAAACACAAATCTTACATTCCGTCCTTAGCTACGGACGCAGCGGTGGCTCACACAGACGCTGAGAAATCCGAATTAATTGCGGATTCTCTTCAAACTCAATTTACACCACATAATGAAGGAATTTTTGCGAACAACGCAAGTTCTTTCCCACAAGATGTTGAACGTTTCCTCTCCTCGCCTTTCGCGAGAGAAATACAATACACATCCATGAGCGAGGTAAGTGAATACATTACCAAGCTCAAACCCAAAAAAGGCCCCTGGTATGGACTCTATTTCTAATCGTATGATTAAAAATTTACCCACCAGTTATCTATTTTTCTTAGTAATGCTGTAAGGATCTTAAGTTTTACTAACGTTTATTTTATTTTAAATCTTTACTATCACTTCTTATTTTCTACTTCCGGCCAGAATTATAAGCGTGAAGGAGTTTTATGCAAAGTTGTCTGGCGAACGCCAAGTATTTAAGTGTGGCCTTTTTGCCAAGCAGAGGAGAGGAAGCCGTGAGTTCGAAGCAGGCCGCTTACCTTAGAAGTTACGCAGTTGCTACTTTGCCTTCCAGGCCAGAGGTTTTAATCCTCTTGATAAATTAAACGTATTGTAGTGTTCACAGTCTCTGTGCTACATACGCTTTCTGTTATTATAAGGCCAATCTTATTCTAAAGTTAAATTAGAGTTTAGTTTTATTTTGATATCTTTTAAGTTAGACCCCGAGTGGAGGGTCATTGTATTCCGAAGTACGGAAGTCATTGTATATAAAGAAAAAAATAAAGGGTTTTGTATACCCTTCGTCTGTATCCTGTCTACTTACTACAATTAGTGAACATAGCTTTAGTAAGCTCTCTGTTCTAGTCAGGTCATTGTATGTTTCCGAAGAAGGTAAGAAGAAACATTGAACCTGATAGTGGCGCCCGACGAAGAATAACCATGGCCGAGTTTCAAGAAGAACCTGTGCTGCCTGCAGAAACAGCTCAGAATCCAGAAATGCCAGCTGCCGCCCTGGAAGGATTTGGGTATATTGTCCAGACCATGCGCGCTTCGATAAAACCAGAAGCAACGTTTAATGGAAACTCACAGGTAACCAGTTTTTTGGAAAAATTGGATGACCACTTCATGCTCTACCCCGTGCACGAGTTTCAAAAAGTTACCTTAGCTACCAGCGCTTTGAGGGGCCAAGCGCTTAACTGGTTCAAATGTATCGGCAGAAGTCTCTTGGGTCAAGCAGGAAGTCCCACCTATACCTACGAAAATTTCAAGACTGCCCTACTAAAAGCCTTCCCTGTTGTAAGGGATCGTGCGAAATTAGAAACAGAACTGTTCAGTATATATCAACAAAGAATGGAAAACCTCTCCAGGTTTATTTTAAGAAAAATTCACGTTTTCAAGCTCTTGTATGGAAACCGTCCGGATCCTGAAATAATTCAAGTGATTTTGCCGAGGTTACTACCCCAAGTGCAAGACTTTATTGAATTGAGAAATCCGACTACACTGGAAAAATTATTTGAGCTAGCAATCCAGTTTGAAAGTAGAAGAACGGCGGACGTCGAAAGAAGACGCCAATATCAACAGCGAAACCAATTTGGTACGCCAAGACTACAGCAAACTCAAGCACATGGCTACGGAGAAAAAGCGAATCAGTGGGCAAGGAAACCCGAGCATTCAAAAACAGCCGGCGAACGTCGACAGTTCAATAGCAACCCAGGAAAAAAGTCTCAAGGCCAGTGGAGAAAGAAGGAAAGCACCGAAAGAAAAAATAATTTAAACTAAAACGGATTTCTGCTGACGAGAGGGTGCGGAAATCCGAAGGCCACGAAAACCCCTCTTCCTACAAGTTAAATACAGTAATGGTGAAAAATTTAACTCTTCCGAAGATTGAAGTCTTGGTAAATAATATCCCGGCCACCGCACTCCTGGATACCGGCGCGCAGTGTTCCTGTGTGGCAGAAGTCTTTTTTAGAAAGTATTTTCGCAAATACCGCATATATAATGCGGATAATACAACAGTATTAGCGGCGCAAGGAGAACAATGTAAGTGCGTAGGTAAAGTACCTTTGTACATCCGTATCAAGGACGAACAAGTAAAGGTGATGTTTTTTATAGTAAAGAATTTGCAAGCACACTTAATACTAGGAATAGACTTTCTTTCAGACGCACAAGCTACACTGGATTTTAATGAAGCGTCTCTTAAACTGACGATGAAACCAGTGCGTGTAGAAAAGGTTGAACCGCCAAGGGTAAATCTCGACCACCTGCCTAATGACGAGCAAGATAGAATCCGACAAGTGGTAAGTGAATTTGCTTCCTTATTTAGTGATATTCCAGGATTTACCCAGGTTACTAACCATAGTATTGACACCGGAGATGCATTGCCGGTTCGTCAAAAACCATACCGGTATGATAAGAATAAGGAAAAAATTATAGAATGGCATATTACCGATATGCTACGTAAAAAGATCGTAACGCCTATCTCAAGTAGTTATGCTAGTCCGGTGGTTTTATGTAAGAAAAATAATGATTATCCTTTGGAGCATCCAAAAAGGTGGAGATTCGCTATTGATTACCGTAAATTAAATTCCATAACGAAATATCCGGTATATCCGTTACCGATTATAGAAGAAATTTTAAGGAACATAAAATCAACCAAATTTATGACAACTTTAGACTTAACGAATGGTTATTTTCAAATAGGGATCAGGCCTGAGGACGTGCCTAAGACTGCTTTTATAACCAAGTCTGGCACTTATGCATTTTTGCGAATGCCGTTTGGCCTTTCAGGCGCCCCAGCAACATTTCAGCGATGCATGGACATTGTGTTAAGACCTGTTCTCGGAAAGTCCACATTTATCTATTTAGACGATATCATTATTACTAGTGATAATCTAGACCAACATGTACAGGATTTAAGACAGGTGTTTTCTTTATTAAATGAGGCCGGTCTAAAAGTTAATGTCGAAAAATGCAAATTTGCAGCCCCTGAATTAAAATATTTAGGTTACAAAATATCGCAAAAAGGGATCGAGACAGATGAATCAAAAATAATCGCGGTACAAAAGTATCCCACTCCAAACACGGCAAAGAAGCTCTCTTCTTTTCTAGGACTTTGTTCATATTATAGGTCCTTTATAAAAGATTTTGCGGCTATCGCTGAGCCATTGTTAAAATTAAAAAGGAAAAAGGCAAGATTCTCGTGGACGGCCGAAGCCAATAGTGCTTTCGAAAAATTAAAAAAAGCATTAACGCAAGCCCCTGTGTTGAAATTTCCTGAAAAGGATGAAAATTTAGAAATTTCAGCGGATGCTTCGGATTATGCGGTAGGAGCGGTACTTTCGCAAAATCAGCAGCCAGTAGCATTTTTTAGCCGAACTTTAAATCAAACACAAAGAAACTATTCCGCGACCGAGAGAGAGGCACTTGCAGTTCTGTTAGCAGTGCAAAAGTTCCGAGTCTATTTTGGAAAGGCGCCGATAACAGTATATTCTGATCATGCGGCGGTAACTAGATTGTACTCTGGAAAAAATTTATCCCCAAGGTTAATAAGATGGGCACTCAAGCTGCAAGAATATAATCTGGTAATCAAGCATACCCCCGGAAAGGAAAATATCGTAGCAGATGCCCTGTCACGAATTAAATTAGACGAACAGGGTAATACCGTAAAAGTTGCAATGCTGACAGCGTGTACAATAAATTCCCGAGAAACTGTAATAACCGAACTGGGTAAGGATCCTGAGTTTGGAAGTATTTATGAGTATTTGAAGGATCCTGAAAATTTTAGCCACCAAGATATTGTGGCGATAAGAAATAGGGCGGCCCATTACGAACTAATAGATGGTCTATTATTTTATACAAAAACTACGAATTCCAACAACGAATTTCGACCTGTTATCCCAGCTAGTCTTAGATTAAATATCCTGCAAGAGCTCCATGACAGCCCTTTAGCTTCTCATGCTGGTATTCGAAAAACTACTCAACGCGTACGCGAGGCAGTCTACTTTCCTGAACTGCAAAAGTTAACAAGGGCGTATGTCCAGTCCTGCCCAACATGTCAAGCCGTTAATTATATTAATTTCCGCCCGGCCGGGTTTCTAAATAGTATTAAATCCGAATTTCCAAATGAAATAATCGGTATCGATTTATTGGGCCCTTTCCCAAAAAGTCAGTTAAACAAAAGTCGCTATCTCCTTGTTATAGTTGATCATTTTAGTAAATGGACCGAAATTGTTCCCTTAAAACGAGCCTCCGCGAAATTAGTTACCGATTCTATTTTAAATAAATATATTTTAAAATACGGGGCGCCCCTAAAAGTTATATCGGATAATGGTCCTCAATTTGTAAGTAATATATTTGAAGACATGTGCCAAAAACTGGGCATACGTCATTTAAAAATGGTCCCGTATCGGCCGCAATCAAATATAGCGGAACGGGTCAACAGAAATATAGTGAAAATTATCCGTAGTTATGTTAAAAATTTTCATAAAAGCTGGGATAACTATGTCAATGAATTTGCTTTCGCCCTTAGGACCGCAAAACATGATACAACGGGCAAAACTCCTGCTGAGTTATTTCTAGGCAGAAAGATTATAACACCGTTAGATAAATTATTTTATGTGCAACAAAGAGCCCCAGAATTTAAAATGGGTGATATAGAAAAACTAATTAAGGAAGCAAAGAAGAATACGGAAGTAGCACAAAGAAAACAGAAGCTCTATTATGATTTGAAACGACGGGGAGTAACTTATAAAGTAGGGGATGAAGTACTAAAAATTAAGCATTCACTTTCTTCAGCACCAGAAGATAAAACTGCCAAATTTTTCCCACGCTTTGAAGGACCATATGTTATAGAAAAAATAACTCACGCTGTTGTAGTATTAAAGGCAAGAAATGGCGAAACCTTTTCCGCAAACATTGACCAGATAAAACCATTCTATGACCGTAATAAAATGCAAATCTTTTCAGATCTTTTGCAGGATCCGGTACGGCAGACACCGCAGGTACAAGTTCCAGAGGTGGGAAAACGACAAGTACAAGGGCAAGCCAATGAGAGACAGAAGCAAGTGAAAAGAAAATTGCCCCGCGGAAAAATTGAAGGTACAAAGAAAAAGAAGTCGTTCCACCGTCCAAAAAACAGAGTTCACGAACACCCCCAGAATGAAGAAGGGAGAAGGACGACGTATGTGGAAAAGACCGGGAGAAAGGACGGCAACTATAACCCGGCTGTGAAACGGAAGATTGACTCATCCGACAGAACTCTCCGCAGCAAAAGTCGCCGAACTGCGGAAGGGCCATCAGCGGCGGAGGAAAAAGTACAAGAAAAATTTGAACGGCCAACAACGAGGTCCAAGCAGGATCACGACAGAAGTTTCCCGGTTCCACCAAGACCAGCTGCCTTCAAACGGCCAAGACCACAAGCAGAGGACAGAAGGAAGATGTTCAAGGGTGGCCGTAGTGGTGAAAAACGGAAGCTTCCAGAGGAAAGCACTGAAGGGCGAGCCCGTACAAGAAGGAGGATCAACCAAGCTACGGTTTGCAGCACCTTTAAAGACTGGGCCCAGAAAAGGATGTCTGAATATTACAAAGATAAGTAAAATTTTGTGTTACTTTACAAACTTAAGTTAATCTTTCATTCTTACTGCAAGTGGCAGATTTGAAGAAGTTTTACCTCATGCGAGGTCTACCTTTATCGCCAAAAGGGCGAGAAATGAGTTGTGACCGATTTTCTTATTATGTTTTTCAATTACTCGTGCGTAAAACTAAAGTTGATGTATAATAGCGTTGTATAAAGACTTAAATATTGAAAAAAGTTATTGTATAAATTTTATTTAAAACATTCTAACAAGAAAGAAGTTTTAGTCTGAAAGACTTTTTGAAATGTACTATTATTTCAATGTAGAAAGAATTGGCACTTGCTTTGAAAAGAATAGAAGTTAACAATGTACTACTAATGTATGTTTTCAAATGTGTAAAATTAACGGCAGGTTGATATGTTCTTGTATACATGTGAACTGTTATTTTGAATGTTTAGAAATACCGTGATATGGTAAAAGTGAAAGTAATGTTAAAAAATTTGTTATTCGTGTGACTGTAAAGATTAAATCATGGTGAATATGTGTTAAAGGTTGAATGATGTAGTTAGGCTCTCTGACGCTACACTTTAGAGTTAGCCACTTTCAGAATAGTACCTCAGGGTCTAGAGTTGAAATTAGGGTGTGTTAAGAGGTCTCGTATGTTGAATTTTAACACGTTAGTGTTTTGATTATAGGAGGAAGTGTTGAACACATAGACAGAAACACATTCGTGTTTGGTGTTTTTACAACACATGTCAGAGAGCACGGGGAGAGATAATTAAAATAGTCATGAATGAAATAAGAATGTTAAGAAAAGTATATTCTATATGTTATTTACAATGTCATTCTGTAACATTTCATTAAACTAGTTTTCCTTCCAGATCTCTGGAAGGAACCAGAATTGAATAAAGCTCCTGTTTTGATGCAGTACAGATGAAAAAGAAAAAAGATTGTTGTATATTCCGGGAGCTGCTATTGTAACAAATTTCTTTCTTTTAAAATTTTCTAGTTTCTAGCTAAGTTATGTTTGTAAAAGGTTGGTCTCGCGTTAGTTTCTAGAGCTAAAAGTTTTCAACAAGGTCGTTTTAGACCTCAGTTTCAAACTAATTAACTCTGGCGGGAAGTATGTAAGGATCTTAAGTTTTACTAACGTTTATTTTATTTTAAATCTTTACTATCACTTCTTATTTTCTACTTCCGGCCAGAATTATAAGCGTGAAGGAGTTTTATGCAAAGTTGTCTGGCGAACGCCAAGTATTTAAGTGTGGCCTTTTTGCCAAGCAGAGGAGAGGAAGCCGTGAGTTCGAAGCAGGCCGCTTACCTTAGAAGTTACGCAGTTGCTACTTTGCCTTCCAGGCCAGAGGTTTTAATCCTCTTGATAAATTAAACGTATTGTAGTGTTCACAGTCTCTGTGCTACATACGCTTTCTGTTATTATAAGGCCAATCTTATTCTAAAGTTAAATTAGAGTTTAGTTTTATTTTGATATCTTTTAAGTTAGACCCCGAGTGGAGGGTCATTGTATTCCGAAGTACGGAAGTCATTGTATATAAAGAAAAAAATAAAGGGTTTTGTATACCCTTCGTCTGTATCCTGTCTACTTACTACAATTAGTGAACATAGCTTTAGTAAGCTCTCTGTTCTAGTCAGGTCATTGTATGTTTCCGAAGAAGGTAAGAAGAAACATTGAACCTGATAATGCTTATAAATTTTATGATACAGCATTGCTATTTTCCTCAAAGCTGGAAACAAGCACTCATTTTGCCTATTCCAAAACCAGGCCAAAGCCTTTCAAATCCTCAAAATTATAGACCTATCAGCCTCCTATCATCGTTATCAAAGATATACGAATTTGTGTTACTTAAACGCCTGAATGATTTTCTCCGAAATTACAACGTTCTGATTGATGAACAATTTGGATTTCGAGCAAAACACTGCACTACGCACCAGCTGCTGAGGACAGTGGAGTTCATTCACGAAGGGTTTCGTAACAATATGCTTACTGGCGCTTTATTTCTTGACATAGCCAAAGCATTTGATAGGACTTGGCATATAGGAATCATTATCAAGCTCATACGACTTGACGTTTCGGCCCATTAAATTCATATAATTAATTCGTACCTCACTAATAGATCTTTTTCTGTACGAGTTAATTCTTTCATTTCGGCACCCCGTCCTATACTAAGCGGCGTCCCCCAAGGGTCACTTTTAGGCCCAATTTTGTTCAACATTTTCATAAATGACATACCAAAATCACCTAGTATCACTCTTGCACTTTATGCAGATGATACGGCCATCCTAGCTCAACACAAACGCCTTGAAAACTTGGTTCACACCATTCAGAGATACCTCTCCAGCCTTGAGCACTGGCTCATCACTTGGAAAATCAAAATTAATGTTGCTAAATGTGCTGCTATGATATTCAAACGTAGCCCCCTCCCGTACCCTTCCATTAATTTAAAGTTTTTCGACGATTATGTTCCCTGGTCAAATTCTTACAAGTACCTAGGAGTTATACTTGATTCAAAATTACGCTGGCACCTTCACATTGAAAATGTTCTCAATAAAGCAAAAGGTGCTAGAGCCCAACTTTACCCTCTCTTAGCTCGAAAGAGCCATCTGTCAATTAAAAACAAAATTCTTCTCTATACATCAATTATAAGACCTGTCTTCATGTATGCATGTACAATCTGGGGTACTGCTGCAAAAACTCATGTGAAAAAACTTCAATCTTTTCAAAGTAAGACCTTACGTATGACCCTGAATGCAGCCTGGTACGTCCGTACAGATGTGATTCGTTCGGACCTTAATATTAAACCTGTAGATTACCATATTAAAAAGCTTAGTCAAAATTTATTCCTCAAAATTGAACAGATTGATAACCAAGCACTCCAGCAGATTCCAGCTTACGACCCTGCTATTCGCAGCTCACAGAAGAGACCGAGAGCCGTGATTGGCCGAGAGTTCGGCATCTATCCGCCATCCAAAAGGGCAAGACACGCCCTCTCAACATTACTCAGAATTCGACTGCTTGCTCCTGAGCGTGAAGGTGCTCGTCCCCTCGCTCTGCGTTTTCGCTGTTCTGCAGTATTAACCTCTCGTTTTTCTGAGTTTGACTATTGTGACTGAGAAACTGCTGTGCTCTCTCGATTGTGTATTCAGGTCAGCATGCAAACCACTATGTTTAGTATGCTGTAAAACGACCTGCTTTTACCCTGTGCTTTTTAAGCATAGACTTTCTGCATTTCACTACTTCATCAACCGGCATCATGGAACGTTTTCTGGACTTCATTGCAACTGAGATTACTCAGCTGGAACTCCGTCAAGAAGACAAAGGTTTCCTTACCCCCGAAGAAACAAGAGACCTGAATTTGTTCAAAAAATTCCGAGCTCTTGCTGACCAGGAATTTGTGAACTCCAGAACACAGGACGACCGTGCTAAGACCAAAACTGATGACAACCCTGGCTTCCCGCCTCTCCCAAAGATCAATGCTCGACGTGCTGAGAGTCCCGCCAGGTCGGATGAGGACTTTACAAAATACAAGGCTTTAGATGTCAGCTCTGACTCCGATGGAGAACCCAAAAGAGACAGAACCAGACGCACCAGAAAACCTGCGAAAAAAGCTGTTGCACCCCTGGCTGCTGCGACTGCTCCTGAAATTCCAAAGACTCACCCTGTTGCTGATCTCACTCCGCAACAGAATATGGACACAGACCCCGCCCCAGTGCAGACACCTCCAACCAATCAGAACGCTCCGATCAACAGTGCGAGAAAAGTGCCGCCGATTATAATCAAAGACAGCAGATTCACATGGAATGACTTAAAAACGCTGTTTAATAATAAGAATTTTTCTCTGCACGATTTCTATGGAGAAAACATGAAGGACGGAATCAAGATTAAAGTGAAATTGCCCACCATTTATCGGGAAATGGTAAAAGTGTTAGAAGAAGAAGGCATCAGGTATCACTGCTATGCGCTTCCCGAATCTAAACATATAAAAGCTGTGATACGTAATCTCCCGTCTTACATGGACCCTGAGGAAATTATGATGGATCTTAAAGAACATGGACTCGACGTCGTGCGGGTCAACCAACTCACTATCAGGTGTAACGGAGAAGTTATTAAGCTTCCCCTTTTCTCGTTACTCTCACCCGCAAGGAGAAAAACAAGGAGATACACCAGTTAAAATTTGTGCTGGGAATGAAGATTAGTGTTGAGAGATACCGTGGCCGTAAGGGACCCTTGCAGTGTTATCGCTGTCAAGGGTTCCATCACGCCCAATCGCACTGCAATCACGAACCACGTTGTGTTCGTTGCGGTGAACCTCATGAATCATTTAACTGTGACAAGGATAAGGCAACTCCGCCTAAATGTGCCAATTGTCATGAGATAGGTCATACAGCTAACTACAGATTATGTGTGCGTTTTCCAAAACCAAAAACCACTCCGGCTGTGAAAACGTTCTCTGATCGGGTAGTGCATAATGAAACTTATGCACAAGCTTTAAACACCGGCCTCGCTCCTGAATTTCTAACTGAAGCAAAACAAGTTGCAGCTGAGCTACGTATGCTTGTCTCTGTTCTAAAAGAAACTGGATTTACTCTGATGGCAAAATCAAACGTATCTGAAGATCATACTCCTGCAGCCCCTGTTAATGGCTAATTACATGAAAAAGTGTACTCCCGTACAAATAATGATATGGAATGCCTGCGGGCTACCCACCAAAATTACTGAACTGCACCATTTTTTAAGTGAGCATGATATTGACATTGCAATCATATCAGAGACTCATGCAAAACCATGCCAACGCCTGAGAATTGCAAATTATAATTCATACCGCTGTGATAGACTTTCACACAGAGGTGGTGGTGTGGCAATATATGTGAAACGTAATTATGCATCTTGTCTTATATCTGATTCAAGAAATTTTAATTGTGAGCAAACTACTGTGTGTGTCACTCTTCCTGTGTTTAATAACATCAATTTTTGTGCTGTGTATAACCCTCCTACGAATAGACTATGTGATAATTTTCTAAATAGCATTCTACCGGATGACATACCTACCCTTGCTGCCGGGGACTTTAATGCTAAGCATATAGACTGGAACTGTCGTCGAACAAACCTAAATGGTAAAATTCTCCATGAATATATTTTACAGCATCCGGTGGCGCTACATGCCCCACCAGAATACACGCGGCTCCATAACATAAAATTGAATTTTCTGATATACTAGACATTGCAGTCACTACAACGACTATCCCCGTTGCAATGGAAGTATTTCATGAATTGTCCTCTGACCACCTCCCCGTAATCGCAACATTAGGAGTGACAAAAACTTCTGAGTTCTCTACTAAGCGAATTACGAATTGGAATCTCTTCAGCAATATCATGAAAAACTCACCTCCTCGACTGCAAAATCTCAATACCAAACAAGGCATAAACACCGTAATTAATGCCTTAAGTGAAAGCATTCAAGGTGCAATTAAGGAAGCCAGTACTGAAATTACTAATCGTGATAAGGCTTTCAGACTGCCCCTTAATATACGACAGCTTATGAGAGAGCGAAATAGACTCAGGAAATGTTATCATTTAACGTGGGACCCGGCACTTAAACGTGAAATAAATCGTAAAAATAAGCAAATTCAGAAGGCCATTAAAACCTTCAAAGAAGAACTATGGGATGATAAAATGTTAAATCTGGATTCTAGAGAAGGTACATTCTGGTCTTTAATCAAAAATTTTAAAACTTCCTTCACAAGTAATCGACCCCTCTATGACAGAGGTAATATTGCCATCTCCAATCAGGAAAAGGCAGAAATCTTCGCAGCACACCTCCAAGAACAGTTCTCGCCAAATGATTGGCCAAATGACTCTGATTTCGAATTAAAGACCCTCCTACGAGTGAGGGATTGGCTCAACGCCCCTTCAGTCAGACTTCCAATTAAATATGCCACTCCTACTGAAACGACTAATATTATCAAACACCTGAGACAAAAGAAATCTCCAGGAATTGATGAAATCAGCAATACAGCAATTAAAAATTTGCCGCCTAACATCATCTGCAGCCTGACAAGTATTTTTAATGCTTGTCTTGCTCTTTCTTACTTTCCAACACCTTGGAAAATTGCTAAAATTATTTTACTACCTAAACCGGCTAAAGATCACACCCGACCAGACGGATATCGTCCTATTAGTCTACTGCCGGGCTTAAGCAAAATTTTTGAGAGAATTATCCTGAATAGACTGAAACCATATTTTTAGCATCTTCCGCCGGAACAATTTGGGTTCCGTGCTCACCTCTCAACAACGAAGCAACTTGTCCGAATAACCGAATTCGCTGGTGCAGCTCTGCACTGCAAACTTAATGTTGCTATACTCATGCTAGAAGTGGCGAAAGCATTCGACCGCGTCTGGCATGAGGGCTTAATTGCTAAATTAATTGACCTTCAACTGGACAGAGAACTCATTCTGCTAATCCATTCTTTTATCAGGGATCGGACATTCAGAGTCTCGGTAAAAAATGAATTATCCAGCACTAAAATAATGACTAGCGGTGTTCCACAGGGTTCTGTGACTGGCTCTATACTCTATCTATTCTACGTTTCAGACTTTCCGAGATTGCATTTAAATCATAATTCTATGCTAGCCTGTTATGCAGACGACACTGCCCTGGCAGTGAAGTCTGCTAACATCAATCATGCTATTCGGAAACTCCAAGACACTATTCCCTCCATAGAACAATGGTGTGGATATTGGAAGATACGAATTAACGCTCAAAAATCGCAGCTCCTACTCATAAGGAAAAGGAAGAAAAATGTTCCGATCAGGCAAAGTGTTTATTTTTTTAACGAGGCTGTGCCTATCGTGAAACAAGCCAAATATCTGGGTATCACCATCAACGACAAGCTCACATGGCAGCATCACATCCAACAAATCAGGGATAAAGCGATTAAAATCATGAAATGTTTATATCCTATGATAGGGAAATATTCAAAACTTTCGTTAGACAAGAAACGACTTATTTATCTAGCCACAATCCGACCCATCATGACGTACGCTTCGCCAGCATGGACTACCGCTACGAAGGGTGAAATCCAAAAATTACAAGTTGTGCAAAACCAATTTTTAAGAATTATCACAAATGTACACCCGTATGTAAAGAACAAACGTCTCCATGAAGATTTAAAAATGGATACAATAGTGGAATATTTAAGAACTAACACGGCATTTTATGACGCCGCTAAGGAGTGCCAACATATGGACATTTTCAACCTATTTCACTATGAAATTTTACACGAGGACAGGCACCTCCGTCCATATGCCGCTTTTCTACTCAGTGGAAACCAGGATTTTCCAACATAATTTGTGTTTTTAAGTATGTAGTACTCTGAAAAACTTATTTGACTTGTAAATAATGATGTTTAGAAATCTTAGCCGGATGATCATGTGACACACACAGCCACGCCCACAAGATATTACTTATATTTTTCCTGTATATACTATTATACTTTTTGGAATCGTATTTTATTTTCTGCATTTATGACTGCAACACACACCTTTTATGAACTGATTTAGTACTATTTTATGTATAACTACTGTAAAACTTCAGATTTACAGCACAAAGATGCCTGGATACCTCATCGCCAACCAGATGTCTTATCGCTCATCACGTGACATTGGTCACACCCCTGCATCTGCTATCCTGTCTCCACGAGAACTACGTTCGGCATTTCCTTACCTGCAGCGCTCCTAGAAGCACCAAAGTTCGATAGCCGGAACACAACCTGCGATTTCGCAGGTTAATCGCGGCAAATAAAGCAAGTTGGAGTTGGAGACCAAATCAGGCTCAAAATCCTTTTCGTTTTCGTCTGTCTTGTGGGTAAGTACATTTCTCTTACTTCATCATTTCCGTTTAAACCAATGCTACCAGAATCTCGTTTCTCAGAAAAGTCCTGTCTAGCGGTGACCGTCGCTATATGTGATAACCCCTTTACTGTTAATGCGATTTGTTTAGCTTTTTCTTTGAACTGCGTTGTATTTTAACGTTCTTAGCAGTTTAAAGTATAGCTACTGGTTGTATCACGTTCTACTGATTATTAGTGCCTGATATTGTGAACATTTGAAGGAATATCTCTGAGGAAAATTCCAGCATTTTGTTATATTTCTTGTGATAAGAATAAATTTTATTAACATTTTATCGGAGTTGTGCATTCAATTTATTACGAACCAGTAGGCACGCAACAATATTTTAAATCATAAAAATTACACCAAAATGGATAGATATATGCATAACATAATTTTGTTAATCTGTAAAAGAAATAAATCCCATTAAAGTGTTTTTTTCGCAACAGTTATCCATACCATTATGGACAAATAAATCTAAATTTTAAGCTTTCTAAAAAATGATTAATAATTTTAAAAGCAATAATTCTTCAAACAGTTTTACAAATAAAATAATTTTGAGGCTTGAATTGTTATAGCTAGGATACATAGCACACTGACGGTGGATCTAGATTTAAAAATATTAAAAACAGATACATAAATATTACATGTGTCATAAATAATGATAATGGCCATCAATCAAATAATTGTTAAAAATTACTCATATAACGATGCATATTGAGATTCTTAAATGCCATTACTAAGTATTAAAATATTACATTTAAATATTAAACTTCACTTATTGCTGCAAAATCTTAGTACATTAATAAAACTACACTAGTGAAATAAATTTAGAGAATTTCCATATTTTATCGAATTGAATGAAAAGAACTTAAGGAAAAACCACTGCTTCTAGATAAAAATGCAAATCTTGTACGGTAAATATGTAAGCATACACGTGTATGTAGGCGGCGCCAGCTGAAAAAGAGGCTTTATAAGCGCGTGGAGGGTGAGACAAATTGCGTTCCATGAAGATTTAAAAATGGATACAATAGTGGAATATTTAAGAACTAATGACGCCGCTAAGGAGTGTCAACATATGGAGATTTTCAACCTATTTCACTACGAAATTTTACACAATGACAGGCACCTCCGTCCATATGCCGCTTTTCTACTCAGTGGAAACCAGGATTTTCTTACATAATTTGTGTTTTTAAGTATGTAGTACTCTGAAAAACTTATTTGACTTGTAAATAATGATGTTTAGAAATCTTAGCCGGATGATCATGTGACACACACAGCCACGCCCACAAGATATTACTTATATTTTTCCTGTATATACTATTATACTTTTTGGAATCGTATTTTATTTTCTGCATTTATGACTGCAACACACACCTTTTATGAACTGATTTAGTACTATTTTATGTATAACTACTGTAAAACTTCAGATTTACAGCGCTACGATGCCTGGATACCTCATCGCCAACCAGATGTCTTATCGCTCATGACGTGACATTGGTCACACCCCCTGCATCTGCTATCCTGTCTCCACGAGAACTACGTTCGGCATTTCCTTACCTGCAGCGCTCCTAGAAGCACCAAAGTTCGATAGCCGGAACACAACCTGCGATTTCGCAGGTTAATCGCGGCAAATAAAGCAAGTTGGAGTTGGAGTTGGAGTTGGAATCTCAACATTAACATAGTCAAGAGCATGCACTGATAAAACTTCAAGAAAAAATTCCAGCCATAGAGGAATGGTGTACTAAATGGAGAATTGCGATTAACGGACAAAAATCCCAATTGATAATCATCGGTAAAAAACATTCCAGAATCCCTTTGGGCAGAAAAATTAATATTTTTAATGAAGAAGTGCCACTTGTTAAAAAGGCTACTTATCTTGGAGTAGTTTTGAATCACAGATTTACCTGGAAAGACCACATTCACAGTATTAAATGGAAGACCTCCTATACTATCAAAAATCTCCTCCCACTAATAGGTAAAAACTCTAGACTTGATCTCAAAAGGAAAAGACACATCTATACAGCAATTATCAGACCAATTTTCTGTTACGCATCACCTGCCTGGGCGACCTACACTCAAAGCGACATGAAAAAACTCCAAATTACGCAAAACAAACTTCTCAGAATTATTACTAATGCGCACTTTTATGTTTCAAATGAGACCTTACATAGAGACCTACGTATAGACAGAGTTGAAGAGTTCCTTCATAAAGCTAATAGAAAATTCTTTGAAAAAGCAAAAAATTGTTCTCACATAAAACACTTCAAAGTATTCGATTACCAGATTTTTACAGAAAACGCACGTATTAGACCGCTTGCGGCCTTCACCGCTCGAGATTCGAACTTCCCTACATAACTTTATCACGAGTGCAACGTCGCTGTATATATGTATATAGACTTTTTTGCCGTATTTTATTTCATACTCTTTTCATTTTATTTGCATGTATTTTATTATTCTAATAAATTGTATTTGTTTCAGCTTATTTGTATAACTTTATTATGACATGTACCTATCATGAACAACAGAACAAGTCTGATTTTCACCCTGTCTTTGCCTCTCCTGGTTCTGAGCTTCGTCTGTGTGTTTCACTGGACTTGTGATGTCATGCTGTCACCCCCTCTTCGTACTACTGACGCCTCCTTTCAATCGTCATTGCTTCCTACCGTCATGCGCCCTTTGGGCCTATGTGTCATGAGCCGGAAACATTGCGTAAAAACAGCAATATGCCGGCAATATCGATGATGATGATGATGATGATCTCAACATCAGTTCCAGCCCCCGCGCCATGAAGGAAAGACGTCTCTTCAGCGAGCTGCCATATAATTGCTTATTCATCATCTACAACTGCAATCCAAGATCTTCAAGCAAAGTTATCAATCTGTTTACTTAAGAATCACAACTCCCGCAGATTCTAAAATCTGCCTAAGAATATTTTCATCGCGTTCCCATTTATTATTTGCACTCTCCTACACATAGCCACATGCCAATGAGCCTATTAATCGTAAACTCTTTCCTATCCGCTTTTTGCTTTAGTGTTTGTATTGTGTATAAAAAATTATAAAAACCAAAAAAAGTATAAAATATAAAATACAAAAAAAAAAAAAAAATTATAAAAACCTAAAAACTTATAAAAAGATTATGATACTTAAGTTTTTATTATCTTATCTCTATCCCTAAACTTTCTCGAGCCTGTGGCTCCCTCTGTTGAGCATCAAGTAAATCACTTATGCCAAATTTTTCCTATTTCTGCTCACTTTTTTCCTATTTCACAAATTTTTCCTATTTCTGCTTCTATAATAATTCTGATGTGGAGGTACATGGTTTTGAACCATAGGCACTCCGAAAATTGCAAATCATTGGCATTGGCATTCAGTCAGTGTGTGTCTCTCATCGAGTGGGTGTCTCGAGTCCCTGCGGAGTGGATCGCGTCGACAGCCGGGCAGCGAATGCCGACTGGGTCTTCGAGTGCACCGCAGGAGTTTCGTAGTATATCGCGTTTAGTGCATCGTCGAGAGAGCGTGTTGAACTCCGGGAACGACTGAACCGAAGAGTCGTGAGGTGTGCTCGTGTGTCGTCGAGTGCATCGCGAGTTGTAGCTTGGAGAGTCTCAAGAGTACGTGAAGTTCCGAGAGCGACGGAGCAGAGTCGGGAGCTTTGCAGTGAAGCTGTCTCTACCGTTATTGCCTGACAGCGTGAAGGCTGTGTCACTGATTGTTCCAGCGTGTTTAGAGTAGATCTTCGACGACTGTAAAAAGTGTTATTGGAGCTGTCCTGCTTAATATTGGCTAAATAAAGTGTGTTTCGCTACTTCATCAAGTGTCGTCGTTATTCACTCCAAATCTACGAACCCCGTACGAACGTCAAGGAAGAAAATAACGTAACAACTGGGTCAGAAGAAGAGAAAACGCAACAATATTGTAGCTCCAAGAAGTTCCAATCGAGCTATTGTTGTCTTTTTCCTTCCGCTGAGTGCAAGTCTCCCTTTAGCTTGCACCAAATGAACTTGAACCGAATCTCTTGTTTGTACTCAAAGGACACAGCTGAATATGCAAGCTTACTCGCATCACTGAAGAAATGAAGTGAGATATTTTCAATCTCACGATCACAGTTTAACCATCTTGATATTCTCATTCTTTCCAGACACTGCAAATCATTCAACCATTTACAAAATTGTGATTTTGAATTTGAATCAACTTCTTGGTCCCAAGATAATTTAACTTCCCATAGGTGCTGAAGTAAAAGTTTCGGCACAAGAGTTACGGGGCAAGCTATTCCTAAAGAGTCGAATATTTTGTGTGTAGTAGCTAAAATTTCTCTTTTAGACAAAATTTCTGGTAGATTGTAGGTGATGTTAATAATATTAAAGTAAAGGTAATCTCCGCATCGTTCCCAAATCATTCCTAATACATTTGTGGTACTAGAGGAATTATCTGTTGAGTCACTATATTCCCAACCACGTAATTCTAGCTTTCTTGTAGCTAAAGTATCTGAAGCAACTTGTATGAACTGTTACAATTCTAAATCATTTTTCACACTCACTAAACAATCATCTACATAAAAGCTCTTCTTCAATTGCTCAATAATATCCCCTTTATACTTTGGGGTTTCATTTAGTTAATAAGGTATTTCATCCACTTTCCTAGCGTGCCTTCGTGGTGTAGTGGTTCTGCACGCTGGGCCGGTATTCCAGAGCTCCGTGGTTCGATTCCCGGCGGAGGCGGTTGCTATTTTTCATTTTTCCTGCTTAAAAAAATATACCTAATGTCTCTACAAGTTGTTTCAAAATGAATTCTAGAAGATGATGAATTACAGAAACTAGCAAGAAAGAACACTGTAAAAACATCGTGGTTTATGACATCAGTACATGACCTGCCAAATAATGAATGGCTCAATCTTTCTTCAGAAGTACTCTCAAATTTCATTTCATCTGCAGTTCTTTTCAGAATATAAGATCTTTTTGAAGCTGAATGGATAATAGCACGGGCCTGGCGCTTTCTATCTCGCCCTTTCAATGTAACCGTTAAAGTTTGCAAAAACACATTTGTTATTCTCGCCAAATTGGTGAGGGTTTCATCTCGTTCAGGTATTGCATCCGTATTTTCATCCTTATTCATGCTAACAGGAACTGGAGATTTTGATTCAGCGTGGATATTTTTACATAAAAGTATGTGGTGTTTCTTCCCACAAATCACACACGATGTTCGTTTTTTTACATTTAGCTATTACATCTTTTCTGTCTAAACATAAAAAGCAACTGCGACTATTTAGAACTGCTTTTTGCCTTTCCTCAGACGTTATCATTCTTGCTTTAAAGCAATCATCAGGTGCATGATTTCCAGCACAAAAAATATCCAGTTGAATTTTGTTCAGATGTTGCTATTAGAGTAGAAGCAGAAGGTGTTTTGGAAAATTCTCCACGGTTTTTGAAACCAAAGTGTTTAGCATTCCCAGGCTTAGGAGTCTGATATTTAGTAAAGCACTGAGTAGCTATAGATACTCTCTCTTCACCTTCAATTTCATCGAGCAAATATGCTAACAGGAACTATCTAAATCCATGCGATGTGTTGACGCATTTTTCTCTTTTTGCTCGCTACATTCAGATTATCTCTGACTGCGATTAATAACTCGGAATCTTTGCCATGATGTTAATGTATCATCTGGCAATGACGATTCGACTAGAGCAGTGGTCGGCAAAGTGCGGCTTCAGAGCCGCATGTGGCTCTTTGGCTCCTTAAGTGCGGCTCTGGTACCACGGAAGGCGAAATAATATTTTCATTTTTAGAAAAAAAAAAACTTGGTAAGAAAAAAATTACATATTATTTCCGATAACGAACAGTAGCATTTTGAGTTAAGCTTTCATTAACAACAGAACTGTTTTGCTTTTCAGCTAGAAGCGAAACTAATTTGCTTTCTACCATTCTCCACTTATTAATATAGCATTTCCGACTCATCAAACTCATTATTTATCACAGTTTCATCATTATCAGTTTTAATCAATTCTTCTCTAAAAGTCTGTTCTATTTCAATCATAGGTTTCGCTTTGTCCTCAACTAATTTAAATTTCGAAATTTTTCCGTCTAAAGATAGATCATTTTCATTCTTCTCAAAATCATTTAAAGCTCTTGTAAACAATCTCCTAAATTGACATCGTTTGCACTTCAAAACATCCATTACAAATAAACGAAAGTATTCTACTTACAGATAACAGTCCTGCCAGCGGACGCCAAATGTTCAAAAAATTATCACCAAATTTGTTACCTCAAGAAACTATTTATTACCCAGAAATAACTAATCTCTTCAGTTATTTATGACTTTGATATAAGGTAAAAGCGCAGAATAGGCTGCATCAACAAAGTTCAGTAGGCGGAGATGTGTGACGTCCATAAATGGGTGGGACTAAGCTTGTGACGTCACAATGTAGTCTCCATGGACCTTATAAGACCTTATAATAATATATATAATTTTCTTATAAGGTCCATGTAAAGAAAACGATTACATCTGCTTGAAGCTCGTGCAATATTAGTCAGAAGCTGCAGTTAGAAAAAAATGTAAACAAAAATATTAGATTCAAAATATTGTTCATGAGGCGTAAAAGGTTACCAGCAAGGATATTCCGTTTGGCATTAGTTGTACCATTACTGGCGACTTTATCGCCTGCGCCGGCTAATCGGAAAAATACCAAAATAAGTTTAACTTATTTTACAAAGTGATTTGTCTAGCTTTTCCATTTGCAAATGTATCTATTATATAATGCGTCCGTAAAGTCATGGTGCACTTTTGATCGGTCACAGAAAAGCAGCAAAACAAGATAGAAATGTGAAATCTTCACCAAACAAAAGAAGGATAGATTAGGATTGTTCAATTATGGCAAAGCACACGAGGGTTATCTGCCTGAAAGGAGGGGTACCTTCGTTGAGGACTTTCTAAGGAAAACTGGCTCGTATACACGTTACACATGGGGAAAACCACGAAAACGCCCATGCAGCCAGCCCGTTCACGGGATTCGAACCTCGGACCGAACTACTAGTGTTCAGCGTCTTTACCGCTCGGCCGCTGGTGGGCCCAAACAAAAGAAAAACTCTTAAAGTTTCATATCTATCCAGTGCAGTTCGATGTGGGCTCCGTCCACGCCGGCACAATCTACTCCGCAAAGAAAAAGGGTCCTCTCACTTTATCAGGCCACACTACACGTTCACTTTAGGGCTGTTACGTTCGTACTCTACGTAGGCATGAGGATTTTCAGCAGCCCATATTCGGATGTTATGGCGATAAACATGCCCACTAACATGGATTGCAGCCTCATCGCTAAACACAATCTTTTGCAGAAATCGGTTATCACAATCGATCTCATGAAGCATATCTGTAGCAAACGCGAATCGTTTGGGTCTGTTCGTCGGTTTGATAGCGTACAACAGCTGCAGTTTGTAAGGGCTTCTTAGGTAACTCTTCCATATAGCCTCTACAGCTCGTCACTGACCGATACCCTGCCAAAACAGGGTTTTTCCGACAAACTGCCGGTACCCTTTAAATGCTTATTCCACCGATTAATGTTATTCCTATGTGGTGGCGGTTCGTTATTCGCGACGATATTCACGTTGCACTTTGGTCACCGATTCGAATTTGGCAAGCAATAGAACTTTCCTCTGTACGGTCCACATCTCGATTGGCGTGGGCGTAGATGGGTTGATCTGCTGTTTCGCAGTTCGCGATGTTGCGTCCTCATCTGTGTACGCACATCACACTACGGAAACTTGGAGAGTTTTCCTTTTGTTTGGTGAAAATTTTACATATCTATCTTGTTTTGTTGTCTTCCTATGATGGATCAAAAGTGCACCATTGCACCATGACTTTACGGACGCTCTGTATCATCGTAATTTAACATTTTGGCAATACCGCTTTCAACTGCTGTTTAGATATACGAGTATTTGCCAGTCACTGTCTCAATGCTATATGTCAATATTTGGGTACATATTGTGCAATGAGAGTTCGTATCTTCTTTTTTGGGGGGGGGAGGGAGAGAGGGCAAAATTTGAAGAGCATCCATATCTAATAAATTTTCAAATACTTCTGTCGCTTGATAACCCTGTATTTCACTCATAAATTCAGAAGTTGGTACTGTATTTCAAAGCCAAATCAGCTGCAGACTGTTTCGAGTGAATAAGTGGCAGAAATTTTAATTCACGTTCATTTAAAAAACTGAAATCGTTAGCGACCTCTTGTGAAGCTGTAAATTTGACATTGAGTAGAGTGAGTATTAGACCTAATACTTCATAAATGTCTTTGTAGCCCAAACGGCGTTAGGCCAGAAGGGCTATTAATTTCGTTTGGGCAATTTGCGTTGAAAACTTTAAATGTCGGTTCAATTTTCAAACCGTTGCCATCAAATATTACAACCCTGTATTATATTTAAAGAAATTAAATAATGAAGAATCTATGTATCTTTCTCGTATTGTGATAAACAACGGTACCTAAAGCCATCAATTTTTGAATAACTTTGAATTTTGAATGATTTTTCTTTGTTTGCAAGAGTATGCTACAATACTTATCGCCAGTAAAATTTAGTATTTTCAAATAAAATTGAAAAAGCAAACAATATTAGAAAATTTTTTATGCTTTTATAATTCTCTACTAATACACATATAATATTCATTATGTTTGTTTGTATACTTACTTCTATTAACAGCTGGGGCGCAGCCAGAAGTCAGTTGTTTGGCTTCTATCCTAAATCCAGACGTCTGCTGATAGCTGTCCGTTTTGAAGTGCATAACTAATTCACTCTTATCTTGGGGAAAATCCACCAGCACTACAAATGCAGAATTATTAAGTACAATTGTACAATATAATATGCGTTACATATGTTTAAAAGTTAAGTAACTAAACGAGAAAACATTAAAAGGGTTCAGATTTTAAAGTAGCCCTAAAGAGCTATTTTAACATGTTTCATTTAACATTTTAACATGTTATATAATGTAAATTTATAAAAATATTGAATGTTTTTAATTAGACATGCCATGAATTAAATGCATTTTTACGTAAATCAAACATATTAAAAAGTTAAAAAAATATCCTTAACATTGCATCTATTTATTTTAAATAACTTAGTTTCTTGATCTGTAACATATAAATTTTAAAGAAAAATATCTTATATTTTGCCGAATGGCAACAGACTCAAATGAAAAGGGAAACAACGTAAAATCGTATTTCGAGATTAATAGGCCTTTGGGGCTTTAAGTTTAAAAATTTTTTTAAAAAGGGATTCAACCCCTGACCTCACACACTGGAGGAAAGGGACGCATCGCTTACGCGACACTGGTCGATATGTCGATATGATTTGCACGCGCCAGTCGCTGGGACTGCCTGTCGCAGAGGGACATTACCCAGCGTACCGGGGTGCCACCCCAGTCAGTACCTGGGAAGAAACTCCGGGCTTCTAGAGCCCTCAGCTCTAGGACTTGCTGGACTCACGGGCCGACCAATGAGTGATCTTTCCAGGGCCTCCAGAACCACCAGGTTCATAATTTGTATAACCCCGTGGCCCAGACTGCCTAGGTACAGATCCTAGCCAGTAGCTTCGCAGAGTTCTCTGTCGACCCCCGGGGGATGAGATGGTTAATACTTCGTTATGACACAGTAACTTTGTACCTATATATGTTATAATACCACAATGAAGATACTATAATAGTTAATTATAGTTGTTACGTCATTAGCTACACCTACGCACCTCAGCCCTCTAACGGCATTTTCTGTATATAGTTAGGAGAAGAATAAAATTATTCATCAGAGGAATACAGTCCTTAAAGAGTGGTACGTCTCGGACGAAGATCAGTGCCCATTCAAAGCGGCAAAAATAAAATGGATAAATTAACGCACCAAATCGCCAAAGAGGCATGATATAAAGCAAAATTACAAAACTAGAAAAGTTCGTGAATAACTTCAAAGAATCCGATGGAAGGTCAATTGAATTCGAAGTAAAATTAGAGAACGTCAAGGAACTAAAAGTTGGCATGACTCACCTCTACAACGACTACTGCAGAGTTGATGCAAAGCTAGATATTGATAAAAGCTTAAAAACTATGGAAGAGTTGGAACTCATCTCTGAATTATGTAGAGGTAGGAATTAAATACCTTCTTTCAACGATTAAATTAAATAATGCTTCAAAACTTAAAGATGGTGGTGTATCAGGGCATAATGAAAGTGAAACTTTCTGTAATGTAAAATTACCTGAAATTCCACTGCTTATATTTACGGAAAATTCTGAATACTTTAGTAGCTTTAAACAGCAATTTATTTCTTTAATTGGCGATAATAATAAACTGAGCGATTTACAAAAGCTCCATTATTTAAGGGCCGCACTAAGGGAAAGAAGCGAAACAAATAGAAATAGATCAAGATAGTTATAATTCACATCTTAAAGCTCTTGAAGCTCGTTTTGAAAATAAAAGAGCAATTGCTGATTCTCCTATACAAAATATATTAAATCATGAAAAAATCAACAATGAATCGCCCAGGGAATTACGCAATTTATGGGATAATATAAAACATAAAATTTGCGCGCATTGAAGATTCTGGAATTTGAACGAAGCAAGTTATCTGATGCAAAATATTAATAAATATATTGCTTCAAAAAATCGATAAGAAAACTCGTAAACAATTCGAGTTGACATTAAAAACAAAAGAAGTACCCGCTTTAGATGAATTCTTAAGCTTTCTGGAAAACAGAACACTAATCAGAAACCAGTATTGCGTAAAAATATTATTTCAGGTCGAGGGAATATAAAACCTAAGAGTTTAATTGTAAATACAGAAAGAAAAAACATGAAACCCTTTATTCTCTGTAACGCGGAACCATAGACCTTATAAGAAATAGACTAACCCAAATGGCTTTTCTCCCTCTTCTGACGCATTCCCGGCTATCACCTTTATCACATCCGGAGGAGTAGGGACGACTTGCAGAAACTTACAATGGTTGGCTATTGCATAAGGTATAATTGTCAAGAAAAAGTTAATTGTAGCTCCTCATTTCCCAAATTAAAATTTTTAGATATTTTTATTTTTGAAACTGAGATTGATTTTTAAAAATTTAGCATATTTATCAAGCATAATTAAAGTTCCAAATAATTATAAAGCTGTTGCATGCTTTCAGGCCTGGCTATTTTTTTAGATTTTCCTATGCTGTGAGGAAATTTGTAACTACTTCTTTTAGAAAATAATATTTTAAATCTGAACTAATAGAAAATTTTAAACAAGCAGTTTTCTCTTGCAATTTTTATGCTTTTTATTGGTGAAAATATGTAAAAAATACTAAAATACCTAAAAATGAATTTTTTAAAGTTTTTGCTTAAAATTTTAAGTTGTGCTGCTTTTTTAAGATTATAGGCGAATATTATAGCATATTTTATATAAATGAGTTTTATTTCAATTATATTTCACAATACATTATAGTGATAAACACTTTTAACACCTTAATAATTTTTATATTCTAATGTCAAAATTGTAAACTGTAATAATTGATTGTGCTTCAAAGTACATCATAGTGATAAACACTTTCAACACCTTGATAATTTTTATACATTTATTCTAATGTCAAAATTGTAAACCGTAATAATTGATTGTGCTAACATTTTATAGTGATTATTTTTTTAATTTAATTCTAATTCTGCATAAGATTCTTTTTATTTACTGTGAATTTAATTTATTAGCTCAAAGGGGTGTTAGTCGAGAAAGGCTATTAGTTTCGAAACGGCATTTTGGTCTGTTTCATTATAAATGTCCGTTTCATTTTGCAAATTGTTGCCACCAAATACCGCCTTGTGTTATATTTAAAGAAATTTAATAATAAATAATCTGCATGAATACATGTATGTTTCTCGCATTGTGTAAAAACGAGGGTATTTAGAGCCATCAAATTTTGAACAACGTAATCCTCCATCCGAACAGCCGAATTTCGAATTTGTTTTAATCCATTTCATATTTTGTAAAACTTTAATGAATTGTTGATTAAGAAACTCAACGAGTTTAAAGCGAGCAATAGCAACACTGTGCAGAAAATAACATTTTTATCTCCAGCGCGGAAATTCTAAAGATATGCTGTTTTCAAATATTTTATGATACTGTTGTTGAATTTAATTTTGTGTTGTTTACGTGCGAAGAACATGATATTCAATAAATAGAGGTAACAGACAAAGCGTTAAAAAACGCCCCTTTGGACCTAGCATAAAATCTGAGTGCTTCCAGATTTTATTTATTTATTTATTTTCATTACAATGAAAAAAGTTTATGCTCCGAATTTTATGAATTATTAAAATAAATAATCATCATATGATGTTAATAATTAATAATCCTATGATCAAATAAATGATCTTCTTGTAATGTTATAATAATTTTATAAACCATTGCCCGAAAATGCTCACAAAATTTAAAAATATATATATCAGATTTTGTTTAATTTTGCTTTATTTGTTTCAAAGCTTCATGTACTATCAATCTTATTTAATTTTACGTTATTTGTAGGCAAAATTAAGTTCATAAATTTTGTGCGTAGAGTTTTTACCGTTTTATTAAAGTAAAGATGTTTGTACACGAATTACGCGTGAAAAAAATGCGCGAAATACAGTAAAAAGTGCTTTAATGATATATATTAAATCCTATTTGGAAAAACTGTGGCTTTCATAATCTCATCACTATACAACGTATCACATTTAATAATTAAAAAGAGTTATGTGATACAAACGCCATAGGTTTCAGTGTTAAAGTAAACTAGATCGTCCCTACTCTTTCTTGCCGACATGTCGGTGACGCACGCCCCGCCCACTGGGTTAGTCTATCTCTTATAAGGTCCATGCGTGGAACATTCTTTACACAGATTTCCCGAATTCCTTACAATGAGTGTTTCAAAACGTAATCAAATAATTCAAGAATCGAAGTTGTGCGAGATATGTTTTAAAATGCATAAAGAATTATGCAAGTCAACCTTTACGTGTAGAATCTGTAAAAATTCCGATCATAAGAGTTTAATTCATATTGATTCAAAACTCGAAGTTTCTCAGACTGTTTCAAATGAGTCATCAGCAATTGGCGCCGAGAAGAATGAAAGAGATTCCCCTCAATTACGCAACAGTCTGCGGCAGTGTTAGGTTATTAACCAGCTAAGATAAACAAACAGGGTTGCTGTGTACGGTATCATTATTCATTGAAATCACATGTGGGAAAAAAGGAAGGAATATTGTATTCTGGAAGCAGTTGTAATAAATTAACTACTGAAGCCGCAGATGCTATGAAACTGCATAAGCAGAAATAAATACATCCATAACGGGAATAAGTGGATTGGATTCGATTGGGTTGGATTATTCAATTATGACAAAGCACACGAGGGCTATTTGCCTAAGGGGAGGGATGCCTTCATGGAGGACTTTCTAAGGGAAACTGGCTCGTATATACATTACAACAGACAAAGCGTTAAAAAACGCCCCTTTGGACCTAGCATAAAATCTGAGTGCTTCCAGATTTTATTTATTTATTTATTTTCATTACAATGAAAAAAGTTTATGCTCCGAATTTTATGAATTATTAAAATAAATAATCATCATATGATGTTAATAATTAATAATCCTATGATCAAATAAATGATCTTCTTGTAATGTTATACAACAGACAAAGCGTTAAAAAACGCCCCATTGGACCTAGCATAAAATCTGAGTGCTTCCAGATTTTATTTATTTATTTATTTTCATTACAATGAAAAAAGTTTATGCTCCGAATTTTATGAATTATTAAAATAAATAATCATCATATGATGTTAATAATTAATAATCCTATGATCAAATAAATGATCTTCTTGTAATGTTATAATAATTTTATAAACCATTGCCCGAAAATGCTCACAAAATTTAAAAATATATATATCAGATTTTGTTTAATTTTGCTTTATTTGTTTGTTTGAAAACCACGAAAACGCCCATGCAGCCAGCCCGTTCGCGGGATTCGTACTTCGGACCGAACTACCAGTGTTCAGCGTCTTTACCGCTCGGCCGCTGGTGGGCGGGAATAAGTGGAGGCGAATATTTTATGAAAAACAAAACAACAGCAAAAATCTCAAGTGAAGACGGTGATTCATGTAGGACGTTATCCTTTTTGATTTTACCTCGCATTACGGGGCTTACACCTACAAATAAAATCGATATTTCTAAATTATATTTCCCAAAGGAAATTAAACTAGCAGATCCTACCTTTTACATGCCTAGCATAATTCACGTATTATTGGGATGTGAATTACCTTTTGAACTGTTAAAAGCAGAAAGATTCAGGTCATTTGATGGTTCACTCTTATTACAAAATAGTGTGTTTGGTTATTTAGTGACAGGTTCGATCAAAATTTCAAATTCTTATCATTTTTCTGGGTTAATTTCAGAAGATGATAATTTAGGTAAGCCTGTCAAACAATTCTTCGAGTTAGAATCCCTTCCTAGTGATCACGCTAAAAATGTAAGTGATAAAACTTTTGGAAAGCAATTCTATGAGGAGCATTTCATTTCTACACACAAGAGAATTGAAAATGGAAGATATATTGTAAGGTTACCCGTAATTGAAGACAAACTGCCGGCGTTGGGAGCGTCGAAGGAAATAGCAGAAAGGCGATTAAACTTACTTTGGAAGAAATTAGATAAAAATAAAACCATGGGAACATTATATAAAGCATTTATGGATGAATATCTGTCCCTTGATCACATGGAAAGAATTAGAGACGATGAGTGTTCCAATATAGAATATTATATTCCCTCACCATGCCATTTTTCGTCCTGAGAGTACGTCAACTCCCCTTTGCGTCGTCTTCTAAATCAGTGTTTCTCAACATGATTTACTCCAAGGACCGGTAAAATATTTCGGTACGTTCTCGCAGATCGGTAATGCCTTAAATATTTCAGCACCGGTTGTTTGGAATAGTAGTTCGATACAGCACATCAATTCTTCTCTAATATCGTTGATTGCATACTCAGTATAACGAACATAACATAATAATATGGCCCTAGTTGAGACGTCAATTGACTCATCCATTTGAACAGCAAACCATTTCGATTTACGAATATCTTGCAGTAGTTGACTTCCTATGTCGTATGATCAGTGCTTAAATTGTGCCGGAGCCCGGCTCCGGTACTTCTCAATTTTTAAGATAAATTAGAATTTTAGCCGAAGCGCACCGGAGCCCTAAATAAGATGAGCTCCGGTACTTCTTTTTATAAAATGAACCACACCTTATAAGGAAAAAAATTTAGAATTCCTTACGTTTTAGTTTAATAATAAACAGATCTTGAAATACTTTATTTCCCTAGAAATACTAACATGAGAACATGAGACGTTCAAGTAAAGTCCCCTCACTCACATGCGGAAACCTTTCCCTTTAATTAAGGAGGGCAATAAACTTGGGGGAGTTTGTTTAGGAACGCTTAAATTTCTCGCCATGCCAATGTATCTACTGTATTGTTATCGATGCTTACAGTTAATTATCTTTGCAGGAAAGAAAATGTGTGTTCTTAAATGTGCGTTAAGTGACAGCGAGTACAATAAAAGTGAAATACTGAGATAAACTGCTCAAACACGTCCTATACATCGTCTTCTATTAGTATCCATTAATGGGGGGGGAGCGTAAACAGCAACTTGACATTCATCCTTAGTAGTCAGATTCAGGACTCATTTTACCCCTGACACACATCTGCGTGATGGTTATAATTATATCAGCAGAGAGCTGCGGTCAAAGAGAACGTTCTCTCTCTCCAACATTCCCCTCATTTTTTGTTTCCACCCACTCATACCCTCATTCTGTTTCTCCCTGGAATTTTCATCAGCTATACTTTAAGCATATTTAAGTTTTGTGATGATAAAAGAACCTCCCCCCTCCTACTATCAAAGCTTAAATTGTGCTCCGGTGCTTCTTAGTTTTTGTAATAAATCATAATTCTAGTCGGAACGCACCGAAGCCCTGAATAAGAAGACTGCGGCACTTTTTTTATGTAATTGAATAACGATTTCAGTAGAAATCTCTAAAATTTTATTTTAATAATAAAATTATATTAAAAAATCGCTTATTAAATTTCAATTTATCTTTTTTCATTTTGTTTATTTTTAATTATTTAATTACTTAATCTTTAATTATTTCAATAAATAATAATTAATTACCTAATAATTACCAATTAAATTATAATTAATTATTTACCTAATAATTGTCAATTAAATTATAATTTATTAATTACCTAATAATTGCCAATTAAATTATAATTAATCAATTATATAATAATTAGTGATTAAATAACAATTTATACACATTAATTAAATAGATATTAATTAATTTGATAGTAATTAACTATTTAATTTTAAAATTATTAATGAGTTTAATAGTCATTTTATTTATTTATTTACTCTTGTTCCTCTTTGCTGACGGTCTTCCATAGGTTTAATCTTAGAAATTAAGCCCTGCGTATGATAACTCACATATTCATTGGACAGAGGCAGAGTTTTCATTTTATCTGCAGCAGATTGGCTCAACACTTCGCAACACTATCAAACAAGGTCACTTATAAGGTCACTAACACTTCGCAACACTTATAAGGTGTGGTTCATTTCAACTCTATCAAACAAGGTTTGACAAGTTCTTCAGCAACTGAGTATGGTTTCTTAGATTTGGTAATACGCAGAGCAACTAAATACGATGCTTTTAAAAGCGATTTGTCAACCGAGAAACATTTTTAAAAGCATCCTTTTGAATTTTCATCCCACACTTTTTCTCTAGAGAAAGTCAAGGGGCTTGTTTCTCAGTATGAGTGCTTCGTTCGTAAATGCCGCGAAAGCTTGGAAGGTTTCATGCTTTCGTTGGAAAGAACATCTCTACAAAGAACACGTTCAGGATTTGGACAATTTTCCTCTGGGTTGTGGCCAAAGGACAAAACCATATTTCAAATAGTCTGCAATATAGTGCCTTACAAAGCTTTTTTTTTTTTTTTTTTTTTAGATTGTGGACTATATTCACCTTCATATGTATTCGAAAGTGCGCACGACCTACTTGGTTTTGGAGAATGCACGAAATTTAGCAATGTGCCTTTCGTTTCCTTCTTACTCATCCTGGTTATTGATTTTTAATCTACCTAAAGTTATAGAAATAGTATTTGTAGCAGAGTATTAAATTAAGAAGTTATTAAAAACTTCCCTTGATAAAGAGTTTTCAGTTGTCCAAGGGTGTAGAAGAATGTAAGCAAGATAAAAAGCGAAACCCAACCTAAGACGCCTTAAACACTACGATAGATATTCAGCGTTCAACTAATCAGCGATACTCAAGGTAGACAGGGGCACACGAACTGGTGTATAAAGTGTACGGCACGGCAATGTATGAAAGGCGATTAAGTACATAGTTGCCAGTTTGTTATATTTTTCATCATCGATCATATTATTTTCTAAACTAGTAAACTATTGTTGTTGTAATATCGGTTGTCGGCCGATGACACTTTCGATTTTGGGCAGATAGCTGGATATTTCGCGGACCGGCAAATATTTCTTGCGGACCGGCGGTTGAGAAACGCTGTTCTAAACCAAGTAATGGGTTTTCTAACAATTCTAGGCTGTTAAATTGAGGAACTGTACAAGAGTTATTTTCTATTGTAGCCAGATTTCGCACTCATAGGTACGTATTTAGTGTAGACATCAAGAAAATGTAGTAGTAAGATACTAGTGGATGGAGCTGATAGAGATTTACAACGCATATTGTGGAAACCGAGTATGTTTGCTCCTGTGGAGACATATAGATTGAAAACAGTAACTTATGGAACATCATGTGCTTCATTTTTAGCAACTAGAACACTGCGAGCATTAGTGGAGGATGAACAAGGGAAATTTCCTCAGGCATCGAAGGTCTTAATTAACGACACTTATGTTGATGACATTTAAACCGGATCTAATAACTTAGAAGAAGCAAAAAAATTGCAAATTGAGTTACAAAACCTCTTAGCTGCAGGAGCTATGGAATTACATAAATGGGTTTCGAATAATCCAAACTTGTTAAATGACAGTAACACCGAAGAATACATATTCTCATCAGACCAACCTACAATTAAGACTCTTGGTTTATTATAGCGACCTTCGTCAGATTGTTTTAATTTTAAGGTATCTGAACAGTTGTCCAGCAATTTTACAAACCGTGAAGTCCTTTCAACCATCACTCGACTCTTCGACCCATTGGGTCTTGTCGGTCCAGTTATTACCAAGGCCAAAATATTTCTTCAAGAAATGCGGAAAAATAAACTCAATTGGGACGCCCATTCCATCAAGTGAGTCTGGTTAACATTTCTAAAGCAGCTACCAGAAATTAATAAATTACAAATTCCTAGATTCATTCTTATACCAATTATTCATCTTCATGGATTCTGCGATGCATCCGAAAAAGCTTTTGGTGCGGTCATTTATATCATCTCAAAGGCCAGAGACGGAGCTGCGAAAATAAGTTCACTGTGCAGCAAATCAAGAGTTTGTCCAAGGAAAGCTCTAACCATTCCACGACTGAAACTGTCAGCTGCGCTGCTCTTCGCCCGACTTGTGGCAAAGATGCTTATAATTCTTCAAATCCAGTTCAACCACATTTATTTATGGAGTGAATCAACGATTGCGTTAGCCTGGATAAAAACGTCTTCTGAAAGATTAAAAACCTTTGTGTCTAATCGAGTTAAGCTGATAAATTCTTTGTGCCCAAATTTTGACTGGAGGCATGTTCCAACAATCGACAATCCTGCAGACGTCATTTCCAGAGGTACCTCAGCTACAGAACTGTTCAGCAATTTTCCTTATGGTGGAGCGGCCCTCCTTGGGTGACATTTGACCTTCCAGTACCAGGTGCTTGTGAAACATCAGTGGATGAAGACTTTGAAAAAGAACTAAAACCTTCTAGCTTACCAGTTTTATTAATTAGTTCAAATTGTGGCTTTATTGACAATTTTGTATCTTCAAATAATAATTTCACTAAACTTTGTAGAACAATAAGCTTTATTTTCAGGTTTTTTCATAACACGAAACATCCGAGGGAGCCCAGAAAGGGTAAGCTATGTGTAGAAGAATTGAACTAAGCTTCAGATGCATTGGTAAGATTAGTTCAAAGCAATGGATTTTGTGAAGAAATTTCTCATTTAAAGAGAAACAAAATTATTAAGAGTAGTAAATTAAGTGATCTGAACCCATTTTTGGATGAGAATGAGATCCTTCGTGTAGGTGGACGTTTACAAAATGCAGACTTTGATCGAAACAAAAAGCATCCCAAACTTTTGCCTTCTAGGCACAAATTTACTAAAATTATAATGGAATCTCTACATAGGAAATATTTACATATAGGTCCTCAAACGTTATTACATTGTGCGAGGCAGGAATTTTGGCCACTAGGAGGAAGAAATTTAACTCGAAAAATTGTAAATGAATGTATAACGTTTTTTAAAAATAAACCCAGATCCTCTGAGCATCTTTTGGGAAACTTATTTACAGAGAGAGTTAACCCTAGTCCTCCATTTTATAACTGTGGAATTGACTTCTGTGGCGCATTTTTGATTAAATACAAGGAACAACGCAAGGGCACATTTAAAAAAATTTATGTCTCAATCTTTGTATGTTAGTAACAGACTTATCCACAGCCGCATTAATTGCAGCTCTAAAACGCTTCTTCGCAAGACGAGGAAAATCTTGCCTATATTGGGATAGTGCTAGTAACTGTGTTGGCGCAAATTCAGAAATAAAGATGTTCCATAATCTAATGAGCTTTCCCCCAGCCAAATTTGTTTGCTTTCAATGAAGGAATGAATTTCCACTTTATATTGATTATAATAGTGTAATTGCATCTGTATATGTTTATATTTTTTTCATATTTGACTTTTTAATCTCTTTATTTGTTTAAAAAATGTGTATTTCTTTGTCAATTACGTCAAAGTTGAACTGTAATGTAAATTCAAATTTGAAATTGAAATTTCAACGCTGGGTGTATATGTTACGTCATTAGCTACACCTACGTACCTCAGCCCTCTAGCGGCATTTTCTGCATATGCTTAGGAGAAGAATAAAATTATTCATTAGCGGAATGCAGTCCAGTAGTTCTTGCAATATAAGCGATTTATAAGATTATAAGATTTTTCTAAACCTAATTCTGATAAGACATTTGCAGTCTAGTTAATAACTGCAAAACACAGGAAAGTTGTCTACTTAAGGCGAGAAATGTTTCTGAAAGAAAGTTGGTTTTTTTATTTGCAGATACTAGCATTAATCTTATGCAGTTAGCCTGATCAGCAAACCATGTAGAGAAAAGTAAGTAACACTTGAAATATATTATCAATATTTTTTGAGTCAAATAGTCAGTATTTTGAGGCCTTATATACTTGTGCGATTGCATGTCCTAATAATGCAATGAAAATGAACATTTGAAAGAAATTAGTATTATAATAATGCACGCACATATTCGAAAATGCCCCAAGCATTTGGAAATTCTACCGAATGTTTAAATCAGGGGTGTGAACAATTATAATGTGTCGATTCATATTTAATATATGACTTTTAAAATAAAATATTTAACAGTAGTTTTTAAAAACTTTGTAAATCGGTAATCCTTATCATCATCATTAGAGTAGAAGAAAAAAAACCTGCGTTGAATATAAAAAAATATACCATACAACTATTTCCAGCGTATTGTATTTAAACCCTCATGGAAATACTGAACATGCTTATATATTTTGGCATGTTGTTTTAATACCTAATTAAGACACTAAATTTGCAAATCAAAGGGAAACACTAATAGGAAGAAAAATGTTTAAAAATATTCTAGGTGGTTTAAAGCCATTATTTTTTAACGCAGTAGCATTATGATGATGAAAGAATAAGCGCTGGCCACTTAGATGCAAGTTCTTTTCTCTTTCTGTCCAGCTTTTGGCACTATAAGTCAGTAGCTATCATTTAGTTAACATTTGATAGCTGAGAGCAGACGAGGGCACCATGACACTGCATCGCTTGCGATGAATTACTTGACTCGAATGTAGTTTATAACAGAACTTGTAAAACTAAAGCTAATGACTTAATATTTTATACGATTTGGAAAAAAAAAAAAAAAAAATTCATGGCATTTTGTAATTTTTTGTGAGATGGAATTTTTTTTTGATCAGGGATGGCATAAATCTGCACCTATGTTTGCTACCATATTCATTACTTTGATCATGTTTCTACTAGGATCTCTCCTTTGCAGGAGGAATGTTATATATTTTAGAGTTACTTGTGGCGGGCGATGAATGTGGAAATCTTGTGTTAGTAGGCATTTGAATAGATAATGCAGACTGTCTTCTGATTCTCAGCAGATGAAAGTATCCGTTGATGAAAGGCTTCTGGAGTAAAAGTTATAAGGTATTTCTCCCTCCTTCTTAGCATGTCTTCGTGGTGTAATGGTCAGCACACTCGGCACGTATTCGAGAGGTACGAAGTTCGAGTCCCGGCGAGGGCATTACTCATTTATTATGTCTCCTGCTTCGAAATAACCTAACGTCTCTACAAAGTTGGTAGGAAATAGTCTATGGCAGCGTTTCTCAATCTGTGGTCCTCTAAACCGTTATAGTCTTTCTAGATTTCCAGAAAAGGCAAAAAATAAAATTCAAATTAATTTTTTATACCACCACGCTATAGCTGAAAAATCTCAGAGTCTGGAAATTATACTTTTCTATCAAAATTTACATTTTGTGAAATTTATTAACTGTGGACTTCTCATTCTTTTGACCACTAAAACACTATGACTAGTATGTTCTAGTCGTCGTTTCTCTATATATCTGGCTCCGATGTGCTCATTGCCAGTGAAAATAAAATATAATAAAGTATAAAATTGTGTTTAAAAATTATAATTCAGTTTGCTTTGAAGTGTCTGTGCGAAAAAGTGTTTTCATCACTTACTCAAATAAAAATAAAATACTAAAATCGATTTAATGTATGTGCCGATCTTAGACTGTAGCTTACCAGCACACATTGAAACACAGAACAACTGTGCAAGTATCGGCATGCTAATCCATCTTATTAATGTGAGCATCAATATTTATTCGATATTTAATTAATAAGATTATCCAAATTCAATAGAATTATTAAAAACGAATATAAATTTTTGTCTATTAATTTCATTAATATCGATATAAAATTAAATGAATTTTAATTAATTCTATTTTAAAAATGCAAGTATACTGGTAGTGCTGCCCAGACGGTATAGTAGTTAGGGAAGCCTGACTGCGATAAAGGGCCTGAGTTCGAATTCCTGAGAAGGCATGGTTGTAACTGTCCGTCCCTTTATAGAAGGCAATGGTGGCCCACCTCTTAGGTGCCTCCATAATAAAGAGACCACCACATCTGGCCTTGTATAGATTAATGGATTGTATTAGACTGTAACTGTTCACAATCTGCCATTGAAAAAAAAAGTATACTGGTAGTAACTTAAGCTAAAAAACTGCTTTCGAAAGAGGCAAAAATACTAGTTTGGTCAGCAGAATAATCTAATTTATAAAAGTGATCTTTGTATGGAAAAAGCCAGAGTAACGCTGGTGTATGGCAATTATCATTTACTTAGATGCGGGCACAATCCGTTGACATCCTCCCAAATGCTTTTAAAACATTCCCTGGGAAGCCATTCTTTTGTGGTTGATAGTCAAGGTTTTGAAACTTGGCATATTGTCTTTTGGCTCTTAATATTATTGTATACTGTTCATCTCTTATTCATAATATATTCCAATCTGGTTTACTTCTGTGCTGAGGAAGCAAGTAAACACAAAAACCTACCTTTTCTTGTCGCTGCTTCACGGAGAACAGGTTCGGAGCTCATCCAAATTCATAGTAAATTAAGGCGTCTGCATTTCATCTTTCGATAGTTCCTGCTGTTCAATGATGGTTGCATATACGTAGAATACCTTTTTGGTCTAGATCGTCCTAAGAAACTCTTTCATAGTCTAGATCCTCTTAAGAAACCACCAATGGGCTTCTAAAATGTGGTTGATCTTACATTTTTCTCTATCCAAGAATTTATCAAACCAACAGAAATCTGCATTATCGACAACTGCATGTTCCGTTACCTCTGATAACTGTTGCGTCGAGTTACTACTGCAGTATCGCGTTTATGAAACTCGTGCAATTAACTGTTTCTAACGTGCCCTTTATCATTTGCCACTTTAAATAGATAAAATCGTTAGCTCTCTGATAAATTTAAGGATTTTATAAGCTCTACTATTCGACGTTATACTGGTTTAAGATTAGAGACAATGCAGCTTCATCTCTGCCGTAAATTATCCAAGTACGTGCAATGATTTCTTGTAGATATACCTTAAAACTCTCAAGAAAAAAAATAAATGGAAACAGCAAAAGACCTTCGAAATCGTATAACGAGGAGGTTAAAAAAACGGGTTGAGAATCTTTTAAAGATGGAAACAATTGAACGGATTCTTAATCCAAGAGTCGTGTGAAAAGTTTAAATAATTACGTTGCTAATGGTAGTCATATCGAAACTAGGTATAAAAAGTATACACTTAACATATAGAAATTTCATTCTTAATTTGGTTACATGCTTTGCAGATCAAATCGTAAAGTTTCTTATTGTTTGAATTTTTCCTCATCTTTGGTTCCAAAGACATTTCAAATATTGATTTCTATGTAGCTCAAAATGACAAACACATAATTATATTTATATCATTTTTCTCATATAAACAGCTAAACAATTAAAAAGACAAGCTTACTAATGTAAGTTAAAGAATAATGGCTAAAACATAAATAAAATTTTCCGGCGAAAGATACTGCATTTACCTCTTTGTCCATCTCTTTTGCCGCAGTATTTTGCTCCCTTAATTTCCAGATAATCACGGTCGCAGTTGGCAGAACTTTCAGAAGCTACATCGAAATGTGAAAAGTAGAGTTCCACTTGGCAAATCTCTGGACTGTTGCGAACAATGCGGTATTCACAATCAGTGTTTGGCTGGTATAGCAAAGGAAAGTTATCACTCTGGATGTAACTCACAACATCTGCATATGATCCACACAACTTAGAGTTAGCTGGACCTAAACGAATAGATTAAAACATATAAATAAATGATAACCACTTCTACAGACTATCAGATGTAGATAAGGCCATCAAATTTCAAATAAGCGTTATATCATAATAAAATTGGGTGACGGCATAAGGTGGCTGAGGTTAGGATTCGAAATTTCGGATACCTAATCTTTCGTAAAATTCGAGATTTGAATATCCGCCCTTAATCACTACATATCATTTTTTAATATGCGGATTTTCAATAATATGTAATCACATATAATTTGACAAATACTTACTTTGAACTGTATACTATGAATTGTATACATATCTACTACCGTATCTGTTTATTCTGCGAATGGCTGCATAATCATAACAAGCTTTCTGTTTTTAAAAAAAAGATAAAAAATTAATTAGATTTAAGTTAATTCAATTTTTATTAAATTGAAACAGACGGGGCATTTTATTTTATACGCATCGTTAAATGAAAGAGGGTTACGGGTTTTGTATCACCGTCTATAGAAATGAAAATTAATGTTTTATTTTACTAGTAGGAATAGAATGTATACATTGAGGGAAATGAAAATTAACTTCGCTATCATTGTTGAAATACGTGAATTTTGAGTTTTGTTTAAAGGTTTTGTAGAGTTTCTCTTTCTTTGGGAGTTTAACATAGATCCAAACTCTTAAAGACGTAGAGCGAATTATCGCTGTGTCTGGAATTAATTACAAAGGCTTGCAAAGGTTTTAAAATAACCTTTTTATTGAAACACAAGCTTTGAACATAACTAAGCTTCTTGGGCTAACAGGATCGACGACCACTTGTGGCAATGTAAATAAAATAACAGTCAAATTTAAATTAAAAAGTAGGATCGTAGTCAAATCTTACACAATTAAATTTAAATCAGATTCTGCATCAAGTCTGATGGTAATTCAAGGAAATCGACACTTAAATCCTATCGTGAGACATATTTAGAAACTTTATGCTCTGTTTGCTTAGTAACCTCAGACGGAAGTTGTAGTGGGCGCTGCCCATACTGGAAACTTTGGCAATGACACTGTAAATGCATTAGGTATTTTTGGATGCAAGCAAGATGAGCGAACGCCTTCGCCGGAAATCGAACCACGGACCTCTGGAATACCGGCCCAATGAGCAGAACCACTACACCACGAAGGCATGCTAGGAAGGCTGGAGAAATACCTTATAACACAGCTGAACAGATAGTCAAATTAACGGCAACAGACATTAATGTTATCACTCTCAGTATAAAACTGGCAGCTTCTCATCTAAAATATTCCTCACGTCAAATTCTTTTTAATCAATAGCGACTAGATAGGAACGATGAAGTTACAGGCAGAAGAGTGTTTAGTTTCTTACCAAAATTTGTTGCTGTTCTCATAAAAGGCATCTTAGAGGTCATGCATGGGCAACTAATACCTGCAAAAGCAGGCATACAATATCCGGCTTAGGGCTTGTACCTCCCTTGCTCTCACTATCACAAGGAGACAAGACATAGCAATTGATCCTGCTACCCACACTATAATGTTTTGTAACTAGTAAAGCAGTAACTTTAGCTGTATATAACCATTGTATATATCCTTAAAAGTTAATTTAGAAGTCAAACAGCGAAAATCAGTGTTTTATTTGCAAGTTTTCACAGCACTAGTTTCGATCGTTTTACCGAACCATCCGATCGATGGTTTTCCTTGTACGCTACTGTAAACCAGGGTTTCTTAAACTTTTTTCAATCGCGATCCCTTTTTATCACTGAGATTTTTTCGCGACCTCCAGGTCCCCCTAATATTTACAAAAATTTTGTGGGACACCATAAGTATTGCGCAAATTCGACACACGCGTGAGTGAAACTGTCAATTTTTTTCACTTGTACTGTACTATACTATTGCTGTTTTAGCTCATTAACTTTAATTTCTAATTTCAAGGCATAGAACAATGTGTAAAGTTTAAATAAGTAACAGATGAAATGACAGCGTCATGTGCAAAGCAAGGAAAATGAACGTTTATATTAACAAAAAAATGCGTCGAAACGTTTTCGTTTTTTTTTTTTTTTTTTTTTTTTTTGTCTGTATTGTCTTCCCTCTCCGGAGGTTGACTCAGACGAATGCCTGGGAAGTACTGGTTAGGATCTGTACCTAAACAGTCTCAACCACGGAGGCATAATAACAGACTTCACAGAAGGCCTGAGGGCTCTCAGGACAGAGTGAAACTCGGCAGGGACCGTACTCGTACCGTACTGCCTTGTCTGCCCTTGCTCTGTGGGGTCGCAACATGGACATTGATCCACGGGCGAGGCGATATTAATCCTGTTTGGCACCATCGAGGTTGCATTAGGTCGGGAGCCGTCTCGTTCCAACAGCGTTGTCTGTATTGTCTTATCTTTATCTATTTTCAGATACATTGTGTAAAAATATTTGGTTTTGGCGACCCCCCTGCTGCAAGTCCCGCGACCCCTCTGGTGGTCGCGCCCACAGTTTAAGAAACGCTGATGTAAAGTAATGTTGTAAATTTTTCTTGCTTGAGGGTAATGTTTAAATATTTGTACTGGTTTCACCTGTATTTGTATCTATACCGAGGCCTTATTATACACTTGTATTGCCAACGCCTATTATAATACTGCAATAGCAGTGTCCCCATCTTGCAGTCTTCCTTTTTGTTCCGGCCGTTCGTTCAAAATTCCTTACAACGATAAGATAAATGAGACAATAAAAGAAATTTCAGTAGAAATAAAAAGTGCGTATCTAAGGACATTACTCCCAAAGCATCAAAAAGACAGAGCAGGGTCCAGAAATTCAAATACTTGGTGGAATCACCACCTTACGCAGGAAAGGAAGAACTTACGAAAATTAAGGCAGGCTTACCAACACTCATATAATGAGGAGAGAAGGGAAAAAGGACGAAATATAAAAGAGCAGAGGTGTTATATAAGAAGAACATATTCAGAGCAAAACAAAGGTCGTAGAATAACTTTTGGAATAATTTAAAGATAAATTCCCTTTTGGGACATAATTTCGATATAGTTAAAGGGAGCTATTATATCAACCTTTAAAACTGAGTACAATTAAAAAAGGTTCCAACGAATGGACAGAGACAATAGAGGACACATTACAACAAATAGTGAACTTCCACTTCCCCCAAGATGAGGAAGACGCAGATACAGAGGATCATAGGGCGATAAGAGAAGAGGCAAGGGAAAGTTCGGATGCAGAGAAAGAAAGGCCATTCACAATAGATGAAATAAGGTCCATAATTAAAACAACAAAGAAGGGAAAAGCTCCAGGTAATGATGATTTATCTATAGAGATAGTAGAATAAGCAATGCTAGCCAATGAGGAACTCTCTGAGAAAATCCTTAATAAATATCTAGAAAATGGATACTTTCCGGAAGCATGGAAAACAGGGAATCTACTCCTCTTCCAGAAAGAAGGGGAAGACGAAACAACGGCAGGGTATACCGCTCTATATGCCTTTTGTCGGCATGGGGTAAGATCCTAGATAAGTTATTAGCAAAAAGACTAACGTACTCTTAATCAGCGCCCAAGCCCTAAACATAAAGCAGTATGGCTTCCTGCCAGACAAGAGCACGGTGGACGCGTTAGAAAGCTTTAATAAAACAAATAGACAGAAATAGAAGAGAGGGGCTTCGCACCTGCGTCATCTCGCTAGACGTGATCTCGGCCTTCAACAATTTATGGTGGCCAGGTGTCCTGGATAGACGAAAAAGATTACAATGTCCAAGAAACATATTCGAGATGATAGGCAGTTATCTAAGTGATAAATCAATAGTTTATAAAAGAGACGGCATCAATATACATCACAAGTATCAGAAGGGATCCGTCCAAGGTTCAAATCTCGGACCCATTCTCTAGAATATAGTAGCGGATACCGCCCTATCATCAGACTTAGGTGATAATGTCGAAATATAAGCGTATGGGGACGATTTTATACTGATAGTTCAATAATGACTATTTATATGGCAGTTTTACTTTAAAGACGGTTACTTCAAGATAGGTAACAAAGTTTGCTTGTTATTTACTGTTTCCGAACAGTAAATATACACCTTTTTCTTTTTATTTTCTTGTTTGAAATTCGTGAACTGAATTTCTTAATTGTACTTCTGATTAATTTTCTAATTAATTTCTTAATTGTATCTCTGTGTTTCGAATTTGTATTTTCTACTGCAGAGTAGAGATTTCCCTTGCTTTCAAAATCAGAGCGTTTCAGTGAAACCTTCCATAATCCGCAACGAATTGTTTTCCTAATTTTAACAAGCTAATAGGTTGTTGTTACGTTCTTTGTTACTTAGTTTACATTTAGTAATAGCAGCTTCTGACTTACATGAGCAATTAATCAATTTTTCATGCTACTCATCAGATTTAATAACTTCGGTTTCGATTTCTTTAACATTCGTAACACATTGGATTTCAGAATCTATTTCTTTTAACTGTTTAAATTTCAGATTTATCTGTTCTGAAAGTTCTTCCAACTCTTTTCCTGTTTCATTTTCTAAAATTTTAGTTTCGAGTTTAGAAATTAATTTTCTTGTTTGCGATTTCCATTTCGAAATCAATTTTTAACAATTCTTTCAAATTAACTTTATCCTTATTTAACTAAATTTCTCTTCTGATTTTGATTACATAAAGAATAGAAGTAATTTGCAATATAAGAGTTGTTCAGTCATCAGTTCAATCAAAATGGAAGTAATTTGAAATATAAAGATTCATTTCTTTACCAAAGGAGAATATTAAATCTTACCTTGAATTATCTAGGTTATTAATCTTACATGGAACTCCTTAATCCAAAGGTATCCAAAGGTAGCAGTACATATTTAATCCAAAGGCTTGCAACACTTTTACATTACCATTTTTTATTCGAAGTACAAACAGTATTTCCCGGCAGATGCACCAATTTGGTAAAAAAAGTATATTTTGACTTCCAGTCAGAGAGCTGATCATACTTATTACTAATAGAAGCCAATACTTCAAAGCATTTTACAAAAATAATCATTTTATTTACGAAAACAAACACTCTTTTATAAGAATAGTAGCGCCCTCTACGGTGATACAAAAAAAAAAAAATAGTTTGTGGGATTTTTCAACAGCCCTAAAGCTAGACTTCAGAAGAACATATTTGTAAAATGCGATGAGCTGTGGTATGATTTAATATATAATGAATATTTTGCATGTTATTGAGCAGTTACTATAACTACTTTATAGAATTAAACCCTAATTTTGAAAATTTTTTTAATCATTTTCTAAATATTAAAACTGCAGTGACATCTTCTATTTCATTTGCTTTATTTTATATAGTTTCAGAAAATAGATTTTTCTACTTTTATTAGATGAATTTCAAACTCACCTATAGGCCTGTAGCAGGAATTGCGCAACTGTCGAATTCGAGCTTCAAAACCCCGTCTGTGGCTAACAGAATCGGATCTGAATACCATTCGTAGCACATCTAAATCTCCTTCGAATGAGAGCACTGCAAAATAAAATCAGTTGTATTAAAAATCTTTTCTCTTAAAAATCTCTTCAGTTTTCTTTAAAAATTTGATGGTGTACGATAGTCGATAGTTCTCTTTTTGTCGCACAAAACCTTGAAGTTTATATTTTGATAAACTAATGGCAGACTTATAAAAGCAGCGTTTCTAACCAACACCTCATACACCACAGCTTTTTGAATACGGGTCGTTAACAACAGAATATTGCTTAAATAAAAGGAAGTGAAACATTGACACTTTGACTACTAAAAACTGAATAAAATTATCCATTTAAAACGAAAATAAATAGTATGGAAATAGGATGAAAACTCATAAAAGCAAGGTGCTATATGGCTTCGGTGGTTATAGAAAATAGGTTAAAAATAGTTTCATCATAAAAGCAAATATTTGTGGGGTTTGTAATTAATCAATAAAAGTTATATTAAATGCTGAACTACGCCCTCAATAAAACATTATAAATTATAATAAAATACATGTAATTTTCAGTATACAATTAAAATGAAATCTTAAAATCTAATTTATTTGCGAAAATATTGTGATGCGCATTATTTTCAAGTACCTCTTCTAAGGTGACGTTAAAAAATATAAAATAGGGAAGACGAAGACTATCAAAGAATTAATAATATATTAGAAAATAAAGCTCTGACAAAGGAAGCTTGCAGTAGTTACAGATTGGTGCATCCTTCTTTTAGCAGATGCTGATGTGGGAGTCTAGATGATCGATCCGGAGCAGAGTTCAAATGACATCATTCTTTGTGATTTTTGTCTGAGTTTTAGACTTGTTTTTCTACTTGAATTTCGTCTTTCTCAGTATACTGATGTCATTTATTCAGGGCCTTCTGTCTGATGGAATAGTGGATGCCGATAAAGGAAAAGGATCGGTAATGAATTTCATCAACAGTTTTAGCTGCAGTAATAATCTGCAGCTTTGTATTTCCTGTAATAACAATATACGTTGGACCTATCATGCTTCAGAACTTTCTTAACTGCAGAATTATTATCGTAAGGAATTGACATTGTTTTCGAAACATTTAATTAGTCTGGACAGAAGATGAATTTTGTTCCTTTCTCTTTAACTATGAAGAAAAGAGCAAGATTAATACCAGTGATTTTGGTCGTGAGCACAGAAAAATATTTAGGAAATTGATAGTTTTATTGTTTAAAAACAATGGCTCATTTGATATGGTTAGATAATTTTGACCCATCAATATGAACTGGCGTATAAACGTTACACAAGTCGATGTTCATCAAAAGGGACACTATTTATATCATTGATGCAGTTTTTTAAGCTGTTAAATACAGTTCGAAACTAATCTCTTGCAGCCGCCCATTGCCATATTTTAAATCGGTTTTCTGTGTGAAGTACCAGATACTGCAAATCGTATGCATTACGTAGAAACTCAGCCTTTAAACTGATGCCGAGTATGCATAAGGGATGGTTATTATAGAACAGCTGATCGTCAAGCATAAGATCTCTAGCAGGATGGGAAGTTTAACCTCAAAGAAGATTTAAAACATTCAGCAGAAAAGCTTTATACTAGAGATGTTCTGAAAGCTTTGAAACAAATCCTTAGAGCCATCGAAACAAATCCTTATGAAACAAATCTTATATTATGAACAGAAGCAAGCTTTGTCATGACAGAAAACGTACCGATCCATAGATGATTATTGAGTAATCGAGTTTTGATTTAACGAGAGATCTATTACAGATATGCAAAATTGAACATGTATGGTTCCCCATAAGTATTCCACAAGAATTTTAATAGATTTAATCTTTACAAACAGTTTTTCCTAAAATGTAAGTAGCTAACAATCGAATATCATTCCAAGGAATTAAGCTTCTGAGAAAAGCTTGAATTAATGTGTTCTGTAAATAGAATTCCAAATCAGGATGCTTTCTTGCGACAAAAATGAACGCTTAGTGTCTTCTACTTTGAAAATTGACCAGTTAGTAAGTAGGTTTAGAGAAATATACAGATGTCTGCATGAAACTCGTGTTTGCGCCTTAGCAGCAAATCAACACATCATCCAAATGCAGTTATCCTCTCTGTTGAAGATTACTCCTCCTTTCTTATTGTTGAAAAATGTTCTTTTAAAATGAAGTTAATTTTTAATGCTAAAAGTGTGTGGTACTCAGTATGCAGGCGTGCAGTACACACTATTCTTCAACGGAAACATCGGAAAGCGAAGAATGTATCTTTCAAAAACATTTTGCATAAAAATTAGTAATTTTCGGCATAAGTTTACATTATAAAAAATTTTGCAGATTATCATATTTTTATGTTTTGTTATATATTTCCTCCATACCAAAGAAAAGTGAGGACGAGGTGATTACTCTTAAGAAATGCATTCTGGATTACCTTCCTTTTCGAAAATTGTTTTATATTTAAAATGGTCACCTATTCCCATTTTCCGCCAATAGTTTTCAAGCCTATAGAATTTTTCATTTTTTCTAGTCTTTTACAATGCCCACTAATTGAGGTGACAGAGCGCTTCAGTTCTTTTCAGGCGTGGGAATAAAAATAATAATAGCTCTTTGCCATGTATTAAGAAAAATCATCTCCGCCATTAATGACTCATAGGATAGATGTTTTTCATTACACAACTGTTAGCTATCATCAGGGTTAATCTTACCCCGTTGGGTTAGGCGTATAACCTTGGTTAGATATATAAAGTGTTTTGCCATAAACCAAATCCAAATAACCTTAAAATTTCTCATTAAACCTTAACATTATTATATCTATGCCATAGAATTAATAGTTAGGCATATCAAAAATAACTTTATTTCTCTCAAAATGCAATTTGCTGCAGAAAATTGCTGTTTAATAACTACTACAACAAGATACGGTGGCAAATTTTGCAACAATACTAACAATTTTCATTTTATTGCTTGAGATTCTGCAGTCCTTTTTAGTATAATCAATGGAAGGTCATTATAAATACCGGATGCTTTCCAAACATACTCTGAGATTTGCCTTCTTGAAAATATGATATTTGATGCATATGATAACCAGGATTACTTTCGTTTCTTCCGTCAAACTCTTCATGCTTTTCCTTCATTTTTTTTAAACTGCATAAGATAAGATGATATTGGGTATCTGCATAGCACTGTCCAACCTATTTTTTGCTACCTGGCTATTTCATGGCAGTTCTGATTCCACTATAGCCTAGGTTACATGATGACCAGCTGTCTGTATAATAGTATTAGAGATACCTCTTAACTGCTTGATAACTATCCCATTCATCACCAAATGTTTTATAAAAAAGTATCTTTCAAAGGGAAAAAATAACAAACACTACGAAAAAGCACCAATATCATTTAAAATATCCATGTGTTTTGGAATGATACAAAATTTCCCTAAGAAAAACTTAAAATTGCATTATTATGAGATTGTTTAATTTATAGTAGATCTAATTAACATATACATATATCATGTTTTATCTTAAAATTATTTAAAAATTTGTATGCAAAATATTCATTATACTGAGATACAGTTTGACTCTCTTACCTGAAGTAGGTGGAGCACGTGTGCCACAGTACCTATCACCGTTCTTTTGCAACTGAAAAAAATCTGAACTGCAGTCTGGCTCATCCTCCACATCAAAATCTAGAAATTCGACCTGCACTTGACACACCCCTCTGTCCAATCTCTTGATCGTGTAGACGCAGAGGGCATCGGCTGGATAATCATCAGGATAACCTGGACTATGGATGACGGAACGTTCCTCAGTGATGGTCACATCGCAAGAAGCTGAGGATGGCATTTAAAATGAATAAGGCATTATGGTTTTCGATGAAAAAAAAAAAAAAAAAAAAAGAAAGAAAAAGAAAAACTTACAAAAATTTTATTTTTTGAAACCTTCTTCTTTAGTAGACAAACTATTTTCGTATTAACTATAAGTTTAACTGAGTGAACTAGGGAAAAATGAATATGGATTATCTCATTAAAATGCAAATATGGACATTACCTTCAATATACTGTGGACAACGAATACTCTTCAGAAAAAAAAAACGTGTCTTTTAAAAAGAAGCGATTGTAGTTAGTTCTGATGCAAATAATTTTAATATGTCGAAAGACGTAATCAATTCATTGAGGTCAAACAGTCTTTGGGAGGGAATTCAAAAGGCCAAATTTCTTAAATTTTAGCTATAGAAAGAGCTGTTCATAGTTGTTATCAATGAGAAGTTTAAACTCTAAACAACTTTCATTCCGTACTGCGCACTATAATTGTTTGATACAAAGTGCATTTAATTTGATATTGCATACATATGTTTCTGAAAGCCCTTTTTTAACTGCGTCAAATTGCACCAAATTATCATTAGAAGTACTTGAATATTTATGAAGAAAGATCTGTATTTTTAATACCTCTTATATTTCTTCATAATAGGTTAAAAATGTGTTAATTTGGAATTTCGAATAAATATTTGAATAGAAGTAAAATATCTTCCAAAACTTTTAAACGGTTTATTAGGGATGTGGTTTTTCAGTTAAGTTGCTTTTGATAATAAAAGCCAACGTGAACAATATTTAGTGCATAAAACAGAATTTCAAATCTTTATGAATGATCATGCTTTTAATTAATCTTGCACTTGGCATCAGGCTGAATAATAAATATTTAATCCACTCAGTATACTAATCAGTACTAAGCAGCATCTGTGTATAAGCTTCTTGAATTATGATTAATATAAAATATGTATACTGTTTAAATTTTGAAAGCTAAATCTTCTCTATCTTATCACAGGAAGAAATGCGAAGCGTATATATTCATGCAAGGGGTGCGTAAATTAGAATGCTTATTTATCATTAAAACAGATAAACACTCTCCAAAAAGATTTAAAATATATAAAAAATGCTGCTTTTTAAAATACACTCTTTTCCAAAAAAATCGGAGCTCCAAGAAGGACTTTTGCGATCGTGACGAAATTTGGTATCCGAAAACATCTTGATCGAACATGCAAAAGATCAAAGTTTCAAGGCAAACGAACAGGAATTGCGATCATAGCGCGCATTTCTAATGTACAATTCGAAAGTATAAAACTAGTAACAGAGGCGGAAAATTTATCTTTTTTGTTGCTGCCATTGTAATTCCGTAAAGAAGCAACTGAAGATGCCATTATGATGATATCGAAGATCTTACAGACAACTAAACGACATCGAACATCGACATCGACATCGCATTGTAGGGTTGCGTGAAGCTGGGTGGTCATACCGAGCAATAGGCCACCACCTGCAGCGTACAGACACTGCTGTGCAAAGATATTGGCAGCAATGTTTGCTACAAGGAAATTGCCGACGAAATGAAGATGTCAAAGAGCACAAATGCGAGGCAAAATAGGATGGTTGTTCGCCAGGCCCGAACCGCCCCAACGGTATCATTGTCGACTATTCAACGCAGTACAGCCACGTCTATACCTCCCGTAGTACCGTCCACTATCTTACGGCGCTTGTCTGAGGCGGGGTTACGCTCACAGAGGCCATTAAAACGTTTGCCTTTGAGCCCGCAACATCGGCGGAGTCGTCTGGAGTGGTGTCGCAGCCGATCATCATGACTGCCATCAGATTGGCATAGTATAGTGTTCAGCGATGAATTCCGCTTCTCTCTTGAAGCAGATGACCATCGCGTTCGTGTCTGGAGAGGACGGGGACAGCGGTCCCAATCAGCCTTTGTTTTACAAAGGCATACAGCCATAACTCATGGTGTGATGGTGTGGGGTGCTATTTCTTATGCCAGCAGCTCATCTCCAGTCATCCTCCGTACATCTTTAACAGCTCAACGATATGTTGATACCATCCTGCGGTAGGTTGCATTACCTTCATGGCACGCCATCCTGGGGCCATTTTCCAACAAGATAATTCCAGGCCACATACCGCTCGCATATCTCCGGACTGTCTCCGTGCCGTTGATATTCTTCCTTGCCCAGCAAGATCACCAGACCTTTCGCCAATCGAGCATGTCTGGGATATGGTAGGCCACCAAATTCGGGCACCACAAAATATCGCAGATCTGGAGTTACAACTGATGAATGCCTGGCAGAATGTGTCGCAGGATGATATTAGGAACCTCTACCCCTCCTTGCATCGACGAATTCAAGCATGCATTGCCGCCAGAGGCGGTTCCACCAAATACTAATTTGAACACTTAATGGGTGATTGTGAGCCGTGGGCAGGTACCTTAATTTTTTAATCATTTTATTATCTGTGTGTCAGCTATACACATATTCAATTTCATCAAAAACAATCACTTCTTTCATGGTGCTTCGATTTTTTTGCAAAAGAATGTATATAGCAAGTATGTTATTATAGATTATGTGGTCTTGTAAATCTTGATTTCATGGATAATATTATCAGGTTCAATGTTCCTTCTAACCTTCTTCGGGAACATGCAAGGACCTGACTCGGAACAGAGAGCTTACTAAAGCTATGTTCACTAATTGAGGTAAGTAGACAGGATACAGACGAAGGGTATACAAAACCCTTTATTTTTCTCTATATACAATAACTTCCGTACTTCGGAATACACTGACCCTCCACTCGGGGTCTAACGTAAAAAAAGTATAAAAATAAAACTAAACTCTAATTTAACTTTAGAATAATACACGTGGAAGCTTGGCCTTATAATAACAGGAAGCGTATGTAGCACAGAGACTGTGAACACTACAATACGTTTAATTTATCAAGAGGATTAAAACCTCTGGCCTGGAAGGCGAACAGCAACTGCGTAACTTCTAAGGTAAGCGGCCTGCTTCGAACTCACTGCTTCCTCTCTCTCGCTTGGCAAAAAGGCCACACTTAAATACTTGGCGTTCGCCAGACAAACTTTGCATAAAAACCTTCACGCTTATAATTCTGGCCGGAAGTAGAAAATAAGAAGTGATAGTAAAGATTTAAAATAAAATAAACGTTAGTAAAACTTAAGATCCTTACATACTTCCCGCCAGAGTTAATTAGTTTGAAACTGAGGTCTAAAACGACCTTGTTGAAAACTTTTAGCTCTAGAATCTAACGCGAGGCCAACCTTTTACAAACACAACTTAGCTAGAAACTAGAAATTTAACAGAAAGAAATTTGTTACAATAGCAGTTCCCAGGATATACAACAATCTTTTTTTCATCTGTACTGCATCTAACCAGGAGCTTTTATTCAATTCTGGTTCCTTCCAGAGATCTGGAAGGAAAACTAGTTTAATGAAATGTTACACAATGACATGGCAAGTAACATATAGAATTATACTGCTCTTAACATTCTTATTTCATTCATGACTATTTTAATTATCTCTCCCCGTGCTCTCTGACATGTGTTGTAAAAGAACACCAAACACGAATGTGTTTCTGTCTACGTGTGCCACACTTCCTCCTACAATCAAAACACTAACGTGTTAAAATTCAACATAACGAGACCTCTTAACACACCCTACTTTCAACTCTAAACCCTGAGGTACTATTCTAAAAGTGGCTAACTCTAAAGTGTAGCGTCAGAGAGCCTAACTACATCATTCAACCTTTACCACATATTCACCATGATTTAATCTTTACAGTCACACGAATAACAAATTTTTAACATTACTTTCACTTTTACCATATCACGGTATTTCTTAACATTTAAAATAACAGTTCACATGTATATAAGAACATATCAACCTGCCGTTAATTTTACACATTTGAAAACATACATTAGTAGTACATTGTTAACTTCTATTCTTTTCAAAGCAAGTGCCAATTCTTTCTACATTGAAATAATACTACATTTCAAAAAGTCTTTCAGACTAAAACTTCTTTCTTGCTAGAATGTTTTAAATAAAATTTATACAATAACTTTTTGCAAGATTTAAGTCTTTACACAACGCTATTATACATCAACTTTAGTTTTACGCACGAGTAATTTAAAAACATAATAAGAAAATCGGTCACAACTCATTTCTCGCCCTTTTGGCGATAAAGGTAGACCTCGCATGAGGTAAAACTTCTTGAAATCTGCCACTTGCAGTAAGAATGAAAGATTAACTTAAGTTTGCAAAGTAACATAAAATTTTACTTATCTTTGTAATATTCGGACATCCTTTTCTGGGCCCAGTCTTTAAAGGTATAGCAGATAGTAGCTTGGTTGATCCTCCTTCTTGTACGGGCTCGCCCTTCAGTGCTTTCCTCTGGAAGCTTCCGTTTTTCACCAGTACGGCCACCCTTGAACACCTTCCTTTTGTCCTCTGCTTGTGGTCTTGGCCGTTTGAAGGCAGCTGGTCTTGGTGGAACCGGGAAACTTCTGTCGTGATCCTGCTTGGACCTCGTTGTTGGCCGTTCAAATTTTTCTTGTACTTTTTCCTCCGCCGCTGATGGCCCTTCCGCAGTTCGGCGACTTTTGCTGCGGAGAGTTCTGTCGGATGAGTCGATCCTCCGTTTTAAAGCCGGGTTATAGTTGCCGTCATTTCTCCTGGTCCTCTTCACATACGTCGTCCTTCTCCCTTCTTCATTCTGGGGGTGTTCGTGAACTCTGTTTTCTGGACGGTGGAACGGCTTCTTTTTCTTTTTACCTTCAATTTTTCCGCGGGGCAATTTTCTTTTCACTTGCTTCTGTCTCTCATTGGCTTTCCCTTGTACTTGTCGTTTTCCCACCTCTGGAACTTGTACCTGCGGTGTCTGCCGTGCCGGATCCTGCAAAAGATCTGAAAAGATTTGCATTTTATTACGATCGAAGTAGGGCTTAATTTGATCAATATTTGCGGAACAGATTTCACCATTTCTGGCCTTTAACACTACAACAGCGTGAGTTATTTTTTCTATAACATATGGTCCTTCAAATCGTGGAAAAAATTTGGCAGTTTTATCTTCTGGTGCTGAAGAAAGTGAATGCTTAATTTTTAGTACTTCATCCCCTACTTTATAAGTTACTCCCCGTCGTTTCAAGTCGTAATACAATTTTTGTTTTCTCTGTGCTACTTCAGTATTCTTCTTTGCCTCCTTAATTAGTTTTTCTATATCACCCATTTTAAATTCTGGGGCTCTTTGTTGCACATAAAATAATTTATCTAACGGTGTTATAATCTTTCTGCCTAGAAATAACTCAGCAGGAGTTTTTCCCGTTGTATCATGTTTTGCGGTCCTAAGGGCGAAAGCAAATTCATTGACATAGTTATCCCAGCTTTTATGAAAATTTTTAACATAACTACGGATAATTTTCACTATATTTCTGTTGACCCGTTCCGCTATATTTGATTGCGGCCGATACGGGACCATTTTTAAATGACGTATGCCCAGTTTTTGGCACATGTCTTCAAATATATTACTTACAAATTGAGGACCATTATCCGATATAACTTTTAGGGGCGCCCCGTATTTTAAAATATATTTATTTAAAATAGAATCGGTAACTAATTTCGCGGAGGCTCGTTTTAAGGGAACAATTTCGGTCCATTTACTAAAATGATCAACCATAACAAGGAGATAGCGACTTTTGTTTAACTGACTTTTTGGGAAAGGGCCCAATAAATCGATGCCGATTATTTCATTTGGAAATTCGGATTTAATACTATTTAGAAACCCGGCCGGGCGGAAATTAATATAATTAACGGCTTGACATGTTGGGCAGGACTGGACATACGCCCTTGTTAACTTTTGCAGTTCAGGAAAGTAGACTGCCTCGCGTACGCGTTGGATAGTTTTTCGAATACCAGCATGAGAAGCTAAAGGGCTGTCATGGAGCTCTTGCAGGATATTTAATCTAAGACTAGCTGGGATAATAGGTCGAAATTCGTTGTTGGAATTCGTAGTTTTTGTATAAAATAATAGACCATCTATTAGTTCGTAATGGGCCGCCCTATTTCTTATCGCCACAATATCTTGGTGGCTAAAATTTTCAGGATCCTTCAAATACTCATAAATACTTCCAAACTCAGGATCCTTACCCAGTTCGGTTATTACAGTTTCTCGGGAATTTATTGTACACGCTGTCAGCATTGCAACTTTTACGGTATTACCCTGTTCGTCTAATTTAATTCGTGATAGGGCATCTGCTACGATATTTTCCTTTCCGGGGGTATGCTTGATTACCAGATTATATTCTTGCAGCTTGAGTGCCCATCTTATTAACCTTGGGGATAAATTTTTCCCTGAGTACAATCTAGTTACCGCCGCATGATCAGAATATACTGTTATCGGCGCCTTTCCAAAATAGACTCGGAACTTTTGCACTGCTAACAGAACTGCAAGTGCCTCTCTCTCGGTCGCGGAATAGTTTCTTTGTGTTTGATTTAAAGTTCGGCTAAAAAATGCCACGGGCTGCTGATTTTGCGAAAGTACCGCTCCTACCGCATAATCCGAAGCATCCGCTGAAATTTCTAAATTTTCATCCTTTTCAGGAAATTTCAACACAGGGGCTTGCGTTAATGCTTGTTTTAATTTTTCGAAAGCACTATTGGCTTCGGCCGTCCACGAGAATCTTGCCTTTTTCCTTTTTAATTTTAACAATGGCTCAGCGATAGCCGCAAAATCTTTTATAAAGGACCTATAATATGAACAAAGTCCTAGAAAAGAAGAGAGCTTCTTTGCCGTGTTTGGAGTCGGATACTTTTGTACAGCGATTATTTTTGATTCATCTGTCTCGATCCCTTTTTGCGATATTTTGTAACCTAAATATTTTAATTCAGGGGCTGCAAATTTGCACTTTTCGACATTAACTTTTAGACCGGCCTCATTTAATAAAGAAAACACCTGTCTTAAATCCTGTATATGTTGGTCGAGATTATCACTAGTTATAATGATATCGTCTAAATAGATAAATGTGGACTTTCCAAGAACAGGTCTTAACGCAATGTCCATGCATCGCTGAAATGTTGCCGGGGCCCCTGAAAGGCCAAACGGCATACGCAAAAATGCATAAGTGCCAGACTTGGTTATAAAAGCAGTCTTAGGCACGTCCTCAGGCCTCACCCCTATTTGAAAACAACCAGTCGTTAAGTCTAAAGTCGTCATAAATTTGGTTGATTTTATGTTCCTTAAAATTTCTTCTATGATCGGTAACGGATATACCGGATATTTCGTTATGGAATTTAATTTACGGTAATCAATAGCGAAACTCCACCTTTTTGGATACTCCAAAGGATAATCATTATTTTTCTTACATAAAACCACCGGGCTAGCATAACTACTTGAGATGGGCGTTATGATCTTTTTACGTAGCATATCGGTAATATGCCATTCTATAATTTTTTCCTTATTCTTATCATACCGGTATGGTTTTTGACGAACTGGCAATGCATCTCCGGTGTCAATACTATGGTTAGTAACCTGAGTAAATCCTGGAATATCACTAAATAACGAAGCAAATTCACTTACCACTTGTCGGATTCTATCTTGCTCGTCATTAGGCAGGTGGTCAAGATTTAACCTTGGCGGTTCAGCCTTTTCTGCACGCACTGGTTTCATTGTCAGCTTAAGGGACGCTTCATTAAAATCCAGTGTAGCTTGTGCGTCTGAAAGAAAGTCTATTCCTAAGATTAAATGTGCTTGCAGATTCTTTACTATAAAAAACATCACCTTTACTTGTTCGTCCTTGATACGGATATACAAAGGTACTTTACCTACGCACTTACATTTTTCTCCTTGCGCCGCTAACACTGTTGTATTATCCGCATTATATATGCGGTATTTGCGAAAATACTTTCTAAAAAACTCCTCTGCCACACAGGAACACTGCGCGCCGGTATCCAGGAGTGCGGTGGCTGGGATATTATTCACCAAGACTTCAATCTTCGGAAGAGTCAAATTTTTCACCATTACTGTATTTAACTTGTAGGAAGAGGGATTTTCGTGGCCTTCGGATTTCCGCACCCTCTCGTCAGCAGAAATCCGTTTTAGTTTAAATTATTTTTCCTTTCCGTGCTTTCCTTCTTTTTCCCCTGCCCTTGAGACTTTTTTCCTGGGTTGCTATTGAACTGTAGACGTTCGCCGGCTATTTTTGAATGCTCGGGTTTCCTTGCCCACTGATTCGCTTTTTCTCCGTAGCCGTATGCTTGAGTTTGCTGTAGTCTTGGCGTACCAAATTGGTTTCGCTGTTGATATTGGCGTCTTCTTTCGACGTCCGCCGTTCTTCTACTTTCAAACTGGATTGCTAGCTCAAATAACTTTTCCAGTGTAGTCGGATTTCTTAATTCAATAAAGTCTTGCACTTGGGACAGTAACCTCGGCAAAATCACTTGAATTATTTCAGGATCCGGACGGTTTCCATACAAGAGCTTGAAAACGTGAATTTTTCTTAAAATAAAGCTCGAGAGGTTTTCGATTCTTTGTTGATATATACTAAAAAGTTCCGTTTCTAATTTCGCACGATCCCTTACAACAGGGAAGGCTTTTAGTAGGGCAGTCTTGAAATTTTCGTAAGTATAGGTGGGACTTCCTGCTTGACCCAAGAGACTTCTGCCGATACATTTGAACCAGTTAAGCGCTTGGCCCCTCAAAGCGCTGGTAGCTAAGGTAACTTTTTGAAACTCGTGCACGGGGTAGAGCATGAAGTGGTCATCCAATTTTTCCAAAAAACTGGTTACCGGTGAGTTTCCGTTAAATGTTGCTTCTGGTTTCATCGAAGCGCGCATGGTCTGGACGATGTAACCGAATCCTTCCAGGGCGGCAGCTGGCATTTCTGGATTCTGAGCCGTTTCTGCAGGCAGCACAGGTTCTTCTTGAAACTCGGCCATGGTTATTCTTCTTCGTTGGGCGCCACTATCAGGTTTAATTGTTCCTTCTAACCTTCTTCGGGAACATACAAGGACCTGACTAGGAACAGAGAGCTTACTAAAGCTATGTTCACTAATTGTAGTCAGTAGACAGGATACAGACGAAGGGTATGCAAAACCCTTTATTTTTCTCTATATACAATAACTTCCGTACTTCGGAATACAATGACCCGCCACTCGGGGTCTAACGTAAAAGTATAAAAATAAAACTAAACTCTAATTTAACTTTAGAATAATACACGTGGAAGATTGGCCTTATAATAACAGGAAGCGTATGTAGCACAGAGACTGTGAACACTACAATATGTTTAATTTATCAAGAGGATTAAAACCTCTGGCCTGGAAGGCGAACAGCAACTGCGTAACTTCTAAGGTAAGCGGCCTGCTTCGAACTCACTGCTTCCTCTCTCTTGCTTGGCAAAAAGGCCACACTTAAATACTTGGCGTTCGCTAGACAAACTTTGCATAAAAACCTTCACGCTTATAATTCTGGCCGGAAGTAGAAAATAAGAAGTGATAGTAAAGATTTAAAATAAAATAAACGTTAGTAAAACTTAAGATCCTTACAATATGTCCAAAGTCTTTTAAGAACCTCACATATACCGTTTCGTTATATCATTTTATATATATCATGTACATATTTCACTTTTCATTATTATTATTAGTTACCGGCTCCCCAAACTGCCCTCTTCTATAGCATCGTCTCTCCTACCCTCGAGTCACATGTACTATGGTCTCGTAGAGCCTGAATCAAATATAGTATGTTCTAAAGCCTCATATTATATAAAGTCCAAGATCCAGAGTCGTAGGGACTTCGGCGATCCCGGATTAGAGATTTTTCCGAACGTTAGATTATCAGTTTAAATCTAGTAAGATGACACGTAGAAATTATAAAATTAAAAATATGAAATATGACTTGGGGATTTATGAAATAATGAAGCATTTACGACCTAAGGGAATCAAAATTTACGAAAAAAGGGGTCTCAACATTTATTTGTTTGCTATATTAAATATTTCTTTCAATATAAGTGGTTAAAGTTGCTTTGTTTGTTGTTTAATATGATAATACTTTCTCGTTCATTATATAATAGATATAATTTCTTGTTCAGTTACAAAGTTCAGCTGTTCAAGTCCTATTTGTTGAGTCGGAGAATTCTCAATCGAAATGTTTTTGTTCTCAGTAGCCTCTCTGCCACTTTCTACGCTATCGGTAGATTTAGAAAACCCTACTGCAGATTTCGATGTTCGTTAGTTGATTGATGATTGGGACATTATCATCGCAATGACAAACTTCTGTTATAGCATCTTCATTTATTACCACTTCTCCACATTTCTTCACAAATTCCATTAACTGGAAAATTTCGCTTTTTGTTTGCGATATCTGAAAACCTTCAGATTTGTAGCCTTCACAAAGCTCAGCTGGCATCCGCTGTACACGATGTATCATGCATTGCCAATGTATCATGAGAATGGCGTGTTGCTCCACTAATTAAAGACATGTTGTTCCACTAAGTTCTGTCTTGCTTCTACCGAGCTTTGAGAAAGTTAAACTTGAATTAAATTTGTTTAGTTGTTTACTATACTTACGTCTGTTTCCCACTCATGCCTCAAGAATTAGCTGAATCCGGAATAAATAAATTTCCTCATATCCTTAAGTCTCATCCAGGGCCGACGCTAGACGTTTTGCTACACGGGTCAGTCTCTGCCGGTCCGAAATTCTGCCGCAAAGCGTCTCCCGAAATTCCCTAAATTCCCGCCTCCAAATTTTGAGTCCCATTGCCTTCCCTAAATTCTAATGATTTTATCGGCCCTTAATTTTGTTGCTCGTTGCTTCTCTAAATTCTAAAATTTGACCTTCCCTACATTCTGCCAGTCTGTTCGGTCTCATTAGCTCTGGCACTGGTCTTGGTCTTTGAATAACAAATCAGTTATTCTCAATTCAGACAGTATTAAATGTTATCTTTTGGCCTATGATTAACAATTGCATTTTTTGTTTTGTTTGTGCATATGGAAAGATATTTCTGCTAAATTTCTCCTCGCCAGCTCACTAAAAACTTCGCACCAGAATTAGCTGTAATCATCGCCAAGCGTAATGTCAACATAAAAGACTATTATGCTCTTTGGCATTCAATTTTTTAAATAAAAAATAAAAAATTAAGCAAAATTGTTTAGACATCGTTGCATGAATTATTTCTCAAGCTGTGATTTGATAGTCATGCAGTAATGAAAGCAAAATAATAATAATAATGATTCGACATCAGTGCCTATGTGAAATTAAAAGTCGGGTTTCTCTATATGTTTTATTATGAAAAATACCTGATGCTCAGTCGTAAAGAATAAAAATAATTCTAAAAACAACATTCCGGATACTGGACGTCTGGATTCCGGACTTCGCACTATGTATATATGGTTGAAAATCCGCTATCCTTGATTATTGTTATTAGTCTAAGAGAACATAGCACGTTTGGCACTTTGACAAATCATACTTACGTGGTGGAGGAAGAATACTGCAAGAATTTGGCAACTGGCGTACGACAATATCAAAACCTCTCCCAGCCCCAATGGAATCTGTTACAAAAGTCAACGTCATGACATCACTTCCAAAGGCAGAATAGTCCAGTGCTTCTGTAAAGGAATTTGAAATATGAGGCAAATGAGAAGATGTGCTATTATTTGCATTAGCAAGTTCAAGAGGGTTAAACATTATGTTGAAAAGATATAAGATCCTAGTGTGTAAAAGTATGCAATAGAACTGTTAATACTGAGTAAATGGAAACGCAGTTCATCCAAATAAACGGAAAATCCAAATAACTGCGCTTTTTCTTGTTAAGCCAATATTATCATGCATTATTTATCGTATTTTATTTTAATGAATGTTAAAAAGTTAAAAATAAAATATCCTAATTTCTGTAAAACGGAATACGAGAAACATACTTTTTTGACAACATTAAAAGTGAAATTATTTTTCATCCTCTAAAACATACATTCCATTTTTATTTCAACTAAAAAAATTATGAATATTATTTAAACTGAATTACATGAATTTTCCTTTATATTTTATGTTAAACTAAGATGACACACATTACTTTTGAATTTGAGTAAAACAAAATATATCCTATTTCAGTTCAACTAATGTTAAATTGCACATTATTTTTACCGACATAAAATAACTATCTACAAGCAAGTAACATAAACTGCTGTAAAATAATGGTAAAATATTCTTTTCTATTATATTTAAATCAGCAAAAGTTTTAGAAACATGTAAATAAATTAACAACAACCGGAATTTTATTTGAGTAGGAAGAAATCAATAAGCGTTCCGGGTGAATGGATTCTATTGCATTATGTAATGCATTAATAATCATCCTGTATGATAAAGCTGTAACCTTTTTCAAGATTTCATTGTAGGATTACATCGTACAGGATAACAAAGCTTTAATGGCAAAAGAAATGTTCATTTCATAAGTTCTTGATACATTTATCGACTTTTAGTAACACAACAAACATCTTTCGCCTAGTCAATCTAAGTTAGAGCCACGTTAATGTGCCTTTTCTATTTTATTCTATTAAATATCGCTTCGGACCCTAATCTTTCTCAGAAGGCACAGCCCAAGCAAGGTGTTGTTGGCTGCCAGCAACTATGCCCACTTAATTAAAGGGTAACTTCTCATGAAGGCACTGACTAGAGATAGAAAGTGAGATGAACTAAAAGTCATTATCTACCTGATATTCGGTAATAAATAAATATTGTTACGAAATATCCAGCCGCAGTAAGACAGCTTCCTCGCAAGGCGGGTTTAGGGTTGCCATATTTGGCGCGAAATCGCCGATTTGGCGATAAAATTGGCGATATTCCATAGACACAGGGAGAACATTCTGGAATTCTTACGGTTTGGTCCAGAATGCTCTCGAAGGCAGGCCAAAAGCTACATAAACCCTGCTTGCACGCGGAGTAGTAGTCTAGTGTCGAGTGTATCGCGAGTCAGTGCATCGACAAGGGTGCATTGTCGAATGTATCGTCGAGTGCGTCGCGAGTTGTAGCAAGGAGAGTCTCGAGAGTACGTTGAATTCCGAGAACAATCGGACCGATTTGGGAGCTGTACTTTAGCTAGCTTAAACCATGAAGCTATCTTCACTATTATAGCCTGATAGTCTAAAGGCTGTGTTGCTGATTGTTTCAGCGTGTTTGTCGTAGTTTTTCGACGACTGCAAACGTGTTTTTGGAGCTATTCTGAGTAATACTGGCTAATTGTGTTTTCATTCTTCTTCAAGTGTTGTCGTCAGTCACTCCAAATCCACGAACTCGTAGAAACACAATAAGTGTAGAATATAAAACAATAAGTGTATTAGCTAATCAGATAATGTGCAATTTTCTAAATAGCAGGGTTTTGTGGTAGGAGTTTTGGGCTAGTTTATGCGCGTCCTGTCGCGTGAATAACGTCTATCCTTGAACAAAGCAGTTTCTAGCGAGATTAGGAATATACAGATTATGGTATAACTGTCAAGATTAGCATAACCAGAACTTCATTGCTAGCCAATTAGACCTCGTGACACCCTCGAACGTGGTATAAGTCAGTGATCTTAAACACAAATTCATACGAGCCGAATGCACAATCTGAAAGTTGATGACAAGTCGTATTTTTTTAAAATAAAATAAAAAGTTTTTGTTAATACTATAAAAATGTTTTAATTAAATTTTAAATTTTCACTTGAGGATTTTATTAAGATGGAGATTGATTGTACCGAAAAAGTCTTTTAATATTAATGTGCCTTAATATTTTAAAGTTAAAAACTGGAAAACGGTTGCCAAAAGTAGAGATGCCTGGAGAAAACTTCTGGGAAAGACCAGGGTCCTTCCAGGACTGTCGAGCCATCGAAGAAGAAGAAAGTATTTATCAAAGTCTGCAGGTTGCCGATTTGAAACCACTGGTATGAGGTATGTGATTTAAAAATTCCATCAATTAAACATTAAAGTTTAAACCACGTGTGTTATAAAGGGAAAGGAAACCACTAATCACAGTGAAATACGTAACGTCATTTTTTTGCCTTTATAAATGTACGGTGGGTCATCCTTTTTGGATTTAGGAAAAGCGTCGCATTTGAACAAAGTTGAAAAATTTTTAATTTTTAATTTTTATTGTCTTAAAATACGGAACTAACTAACCTTTTCTCGTGGTAATAATGTATTTTATCGTAAATGCCTAATTAAAAGAAATTAAGGTTTGCCAGTGAAGTGCCTCACTGGGCCTCAGAAATCCTCAATTTTTTTAGGGAAGAGGATGCACAGGGTTTCTCTTCCTTGAATTGACCGTAAATCCTGAGATTTTTTTTTCCGGTGGACATATTATGAAGATGTTTGCAACTTCTGATTATGATATTAGCAATACTTAAACCATAGTCTGAATGCAGCCTGGAGATTACAGTGGCTGATTAATCGTATTGTCGCATGAGTAGTTAATGAACTAAAATGTAACCAGGGAAAAATATCCCAATACTGAAGCATCTCTTCCTAAAGCAGTGAGGTGGTTGACTGAAAAATTTCCTAAACCAGGTCATGGTTAGCGATAGGTCGACGCTGTAAACAGATGAAAAGCTAGAGGAAGGTATTTTCTTTTCCATTCCTTAGAAAAAATAGAAGAAAAAGGATTTACAAAGAGATGATACGAGAATTTCACACTGCCTGGCGGGGAAAGACGTACAACAGCGCTCATAGGGCACTGACGAAGCGACAGCTTTTCAATGCAAATAATACAAACGCAGTTTAGAAACTGAAATGCTAAGAATGTTGCAAATTGCAAATGATTGCAAAAAGTCATTAATAACGAAGAAGAGGATATTCTGAATATTATTTTTTTCGGATGTTCTACTTGTTTCCAAATTAAAATATGTGAATAACAAAGCAATTACTTGTGACCCGTCAGGAAACTACATGATCCATACAAAACTTCATTGTATTATGAAAAAATGGATGTGGGGTGTGCGATATCTTGGAGACATATAATTTTGCCAAAATTTTTTAATGCTACAAGATACTTTGAATTTATCTTGAGACTATTCATGGTATACTAATTCGAAGAGGAAATTCTTTTGATTAGCCGGTAACTCTATGTCTCATACAGATCATGTCTTTGTATCCGATATACTTGGAAAAATGATTATCTCAAAATGTATATGCTGCGTTTGCTTGGTTTAGTTCCTTTATGTTATTATGTGTGAGATTTTTTTTGTAAATCTATATTAACAAGAATGGCCTCCAATTTCTTTGTAATAATTCCTAGAAGCTAAGTTTATCATCAATATTTCCCTTTTGGAAGTGAATGATCATGTTTCAACATATGAATGCTTGTTTTTATACAGAAGTCCCACATTTCCGCTAATCGCGAGCTCTAGACATTTAGGCTTTGGCCAATATTAAGGCCGGAAGTTGTGGTTTCTGTACTATGGAGGCACCTAATAGGTGAGCCACTGTTGTATCCTATGAAGGAACGGGCAAATTATATCCATGCCTTCTCCGGTATTCAAACCCTGGCCCTTCAGTATGACAGAGTCACTAACCACTTTCCCATCTGAGCGGCAGTCCCACATTTATTGTAGTAAGGTATTTTTAATTGTAATATTTTTGCTTTCTCACAGGCCCAGAGTGATTTCTGCACATGGGGGAGTTTCAGTAACGCATTTAATCAGCGCTACCATTCAGGTAAATTGAAATTAGTAGCGGAAAAGACAATTGAATTACAAAATATTAATTCGCATAGTGACTGAAAGCAGACCCATCAAGAATATAAAGCTTTGCGAAAATACTTCGAATCTTTCTTTTCTACATTCCGATACAGAGTGTTGCTACTCAACATGATGCAAGATTAATGTTCTTTCAAATGACAACTCTACCTATTAACAGACTGAGTGATTTAAAAACAATAAACATACTTCAAAATAATTTAAATCTTTAATTTACTCTTTAATAATATACTTTATTAAAATTAGTGCGATTTTAAGCATAATTTATTATATGTCCAATTGATAATCTTTACATGGTTTGCTTCAGATCCATTCTTTCGCATTTATTATGCTACTGCTGTAATTGATTGTGCTACATGTCTTGAATCTTGTACCCGGATAATTATAGGAAAACATGTAATATCATGAGTTACAAATAAAAATTGTTCGTAATTCACAATGCGCATTATATATAAATATTTTTCCTTTTCTCCTCAGTCTGAAAGAATTCATTACATGTATTTTAATAAATTTACAAGGAAACTTACGCTTGAGTTGAATATCTGCTTACTATTACAATTCATTTCAAATTTCTGTCATGTAAATCGTAACCAAGGCTTTTAAATTTTACCACGGATATTTAAGATACATCTCTATCGCTTTTACCATGGATCTTCAAGACGCATCTTCAACACGAGACTTTTGGTCATTATCAAAATTTTAATTAATCATTGCCTTGTCATCTCTTCTAAATTGAAAACTATCTTAAGGCCTTTAACCTATCACCACACAAAGTTCCTCTCTTTTTTTTAATGATCGTGTGTTTTGATAGTTCTCAGAAGAACCATAAACGAAGCAAAAGGTCAGATCTATTGTATGTGCCAAGGGTGATGTTAATGAGGAAAGTGAAAACACAATGAACTCTGAAAGTCAACTTACACAATAAATACTCTGAATGCAGAATCACTGGACCATAAAGAGAACAATTTATTGTATTTTCTGACCGTAGTCATGCTCAAAAAAAGAATTTTCTCCATTTGATTGCTTACATGTAAAAAGTTTTCGTAATATTAATGCATTTAGGCTAAGTTCATATATTTTCATCAAATTAATTCCTGGTAAGTGAAATTTAATTTCAGCAAGTGCATATCTTGCAAGCTAGTTTAAATAACTATAATTTATCTATTAAAACTCATGTTTTTTAATTTAAAAAAACAAGAAAAACAGCTTTGTATCAAACGTATAGATCATTTAAATATTAATTATACTAAATTAATTGTACTTATTAATTATACTTGATTACATTAAATGATTGTGCAAATGATAATTATATCGGGCTGATCATAATAATGATTTAAATGGAAACATTATTAGAATCAGGCCATTCTTTTTTTTTTTTTTTCAGAAGTAAAAGTTATAAAATAATTTTCATAAAAAATTAAATAATTTTCGCTCTCGAGGCAAGATCGTTCTGGCCGGCTTGATCACTATAGTCCTTATCTACGCTGGCTGTTGTAGCAATGAACCCGGTTTTGAGTCCCAAAGAAGGCATAGATGTTTATAGTGTCTGCGTGGCATGGGAGCACTTAAATGGCTAATCGAAAAATACTGGCTAGGCGAAAGTCCTCTCGAGTGATTTGCTGATAAGGGGTAGTAGATCCTCGGGTTATTCCCCGGGATGTTCTCCATCAAAATTTTGGAAATCTACGCAGTTATTAAGGTAGATCTATACCTGCTCGACCAGTGCTAAAATTCTGGTGTTTCCCCCTTTTGTACCTCTACTCGTCTTTGAATTGCACTGAAATTGTTATTTATTGAATACGATACTGTAGAGTTTATTAGGCTTTACGAAGCAGAAAATATGAAATATCACTGATGTCCTCGCTGCGATTTGAACTTTAGATCTTCTGATTGCTTGTTGTGCGTACGATTATTTTCGCCCCAAAGGGACATAGTGAGGAAGACAAATTCCTTACAGTGCGGAATAAGGATCGAAATTTTCTAGTTATTTAAACTAGCTTGCAGTTCTTATATCTATGTTTTTTAAAATATAAATTTCCTAAACATACCTATAATATTTTTATAGAATTTAAATTGCTAAAAGCAATTAGCTTTTTCATGATTAACTTAATTTCATGTGAATTTATATATAATAAAAGATCTTGCCTCTTTTATTTAATAAATTATGAAACGCAATCAAGTATAAAATGCTTTTCATCCTTGTCTTCGCGTCGAAGGGGATGTGCTTTTACATATTTTTAGAGGACGATAAAATAATCTTTATCTGGAAATTAAAAAATGCGAAGTTATGTTAATTGAAAATTACAGTCTTTTGGTGTCAATAATATTAGCATCACATATTCATGATAAAAATTTCCTGTAAAAAGACAGCAGCAAATCTTACTTGGCGTTGGTTGGCTGCCGCAGAGCCTGCTCTGATCTGGCAACTGCAGGTAGTCTTCACTGCAGCCAGCACTCACGGCAACATCAAAGGCGCGAAAATCCAACTCAACAGTGCAAGTACTGGGATCTGGACGCCGGATTTTGTACTGGCACCTCAATCCTGAAGTGTAATAACGTGGATAGCCTGGACTGGTGATTCGCCCTGCTGAACTGGTGATCTCTCCTCCACATTCTGAAAGATAAAAATATTATTTGCTTTAATTCGGCACTCTGAAAGCTGAAAATTAAGATTTAAAATGTTCTTGTTTATTATATCAAATCCTCTAGCATTTTGAATTAAGATAATTCATATTTCCTATTCTATTTTCACTGTAAGCTTTTGCTGCATGCATGTATAGATGTCTTTTTGAACTGACGTGTATGATTACTCGAAAATGTGGCAAAGTTCCAACCGAAACTGCAAAGCTGGTATTTTTATTGCATTGCTATTGTGACTTCAAACAGCAATAAAGATTAAATGTAAATTCAATTTTGCATTCTACATAAAATTCTGGCTTACTTGTAGATATATATAGCTTCCTTGCAGAAAATCAATGGAAAACAAAAAGATTTCTATACAAATAATAATAATAAATCCTTCCCCCACTCCTCATGATTTGCAGCACTCCAAAAAAGCGAAAAAAATTAAAAAAATTTTAAATGACAGTGACTTTTTCTAGGGCTGAATTAATTATTAAACAATATAAGCACATGTTTGTAGGATACCGAGGTAAAACTCATAACAGTATGTTTTTGGAGGAAAAATTGTAGTGTCAGTCCCTTTTTTTCCTTCTTCTCTGTTAAGGTTAAAATATTTTAAGAAGAGTGAAAATTGACTCCTCATTCCCGGCATCAATTGGTTTTTATTCCAGCTTTGTTGCGTTTTGGGATTAGATTTTTATGAGATTTACTTTCATCGGTGTATGTATCGGGAATAAATAGATAAATCTGTAGAGAAGCGAAACATGCCGTATGAAACACAGACTTGAGAAAAAGATCCTAGATTAGCAGAGATATTACATAAATTTTATTTTGAACTGTATATGAAATTCAATTCTGTCTAAAGTACCTTTATCATAATTATGATTATTTACTGTTTCTAAATGAATAAATGAGTTTTTAAGTTACTGATTGAGAGACAGACAGCGTAACAGGTAAACATACAAAAAGAAATCATGCAAATAGTATGCTATAATTTATTTAGCTCAAAAATGTGAACTATTCAGGGAGTTGCAAATGAAAAAATAAATAAATATGAACACTCCTTGCAATATAAAAAATGTATTATATATTCTTAAAATAAACAATTATATCGAAAGTTTCATAAACAAAATTGTTTCACAGTATAACTCTTATAATAGGTATATATGCTAAAACTTTCCCCCTCACTCTTCGTCTCTAGGTTTTTATTCTCAGATTCCAGTTCTTTCCACCAGCTCTGATTTTTTTATATTTAAAGGCTGAATAACATGGTTGATAGAATTGATGATAAAAATCAATAAAAATCATCTTTATTAAATAAAAAGAAAATTTTTCTAAAATCCTGATTTATTAAAATTCGCATATTGCAATTTTTATTTCTTCAAAATAATTTACTAATTTTCTAGACGTTCTCCATTTTCTGAACCATCTGAACTTTAATGCATAAAAGTGACAAGCTTGAATGACACAGATTGTATCTCAGATTAAAATGAAACATTTAATGCATCTTGCTGAATTCATTTAATTTAATTATCATTAGTTGTATAGCAGCCAATGATTGAGTAAGATTGGATTGGAATGGTTTATTTCAGTGGTTCCCAACCTTTTCCTAAAGAAATTGGCAGACCCCTTCAGTAGTCGTTAGTAATAGGTAAGAAAACAATAAAGTTTGATAGAATTTCACATGTTTCACAACAGTTCATGTAAAGAAACGGAAACATAATAGTAAAACATTTAATTGCAAGAATGAATAAAAACTGTAATGATAGGTACAAGGAAATGAATTCAGAATTAATTCAACAAACCCGCTAGTTCTTAATTAAGCATATGTTTAATCTGAAAGAGCTGTTTATGAGATATTTGTGGCTGTCTGATGGAACAAAGAAAATCAAGGCTTGGCTCAATGTCTGACAGTTTCAGTCTTAGATTCTGTTCTGCATTTAATCTGTTTCTGTATTTATCTTTCAGGTAAATGTACGTTGAAAATCTTTTCTCACATAGATACGTTTTACAAAAGGTAGTAAAACTTTTTTTTTGACAAAACATAGATTCATTTGTGAGACTGAGCCAGAAGTCAATTAAAGAGTGATCTTAAAAAGTAACTTTTAGAAAACTGTCACAAGATAACTCAAGAAGTTATTCTTTTTCCCGTAAAGTTAAAGAGGTCTCTAAACTTACATAGAAACATGTCTCTAAACTTACATTTGGAAAGGACTACGCATCCAGTTACTTGATAGGGATATATTGCGTCTATTAAGAAAATAGTCATCAAAAAATTGATTGAAGACGTTTCAAACCAAAAACTTTTATAACGATTGTTATGTCATTTCAAAAACTCTTATTTCGGTTAGAATGTTAACAGCTTCTTCAAGCGGGTTTTACAAGCATTGACACATTCGTTTCTATTGATGACATTGTTTTTCAAAAAAATGTTTTTCAAAAAAAGGTCATTTTTTCAAACTTTCTCAGCCCAATATAATTGTATCCAGTTAGACTTCAATTTTAGCGACTTCCATTTATTGGAAATTCAGACTGAGATACTGGAGTAAAATTTAAGGGCTTAGAGCCTCTCTTGAAAGGGGACAGAATTGTGAAGGTTTGATTAGAAGTTCTAATAGCTAATTTTAAAGCAGCATTTTTCCAAAAGAAGATACTTTGTTCATTACAATGACGTACTCTCAACACTGAAATTTTAGAGCACGTATGTAATCCTAAAGAATGGAGACTCATCATAAAATTCTCGAAACATGCTTAAAAGCATTCTTGCTAACTTCTTTGTTTAAAAGTTATTTTATGAGTGTCATTTCCTTATACTGCAACATACAAAAGCCACATGAAAATATTAAACTTGTCTCAGTGGTATAAACCATGCGAAACAGTCTATGAAGAACTAGAAGTGATAATTTATTCAACTGACCACAACTTGCATATGTAAAATATTGTTAATTTTTGTAAGTATGGGCTTGCAAACAAAAGGAAAAACGTTATATTAAGTAGCTCTAGCCTAAAAGTAAGATATTAATTATGGTTCTAAAAATGTATTTTCTGAGCCCATAATGCATTTTCAGAAAGTGTATCAGGACTACTATTTCTTCTAATTGCTTTTGCAAACATACTGGAGTCCTGAGTAAGAGCAGGGAGTTTACTTTAAACTATGTTCGTGCAAGTATAGAAGATACAACACAAATGAGGCGGGTTTAATTACCCTTTATTCTTCACAGTTTACAGCTGTTCCCACACTTCGGGATAGAAAGACCAGTATTTTTATTCTGAAACGTAAAAATAAGAACTACAAACTAACTAAATTAAATAAGAACTAAATTCAGATATTTTAAAGAGACTAGTAACGTGAAGATTGGCTTTTGAAACTTTACGTATGTAGTGAGCAAAATGCGGAAACTACAGTATGTCTTCAAGTTTCAAAGAGAACTAAGTTTTGGCCTCAAAGGCAGAGAAAAACTGAGAGAAGCGCACGCGAGGTAAGGCAGCGAGAAGGCTATCTCTCTCTCTCTCTCTCTTGGCTAAAAGCCACAACTTAAATACACTCATGTCCGTAAATTAAGGATAATTCGGAGTCACGCGGAAATCGAACTCTAAAATAAATATATCACCTGTAAAAATCACTACACACATCTTCAAGAATCGCATGCAAATTTCAGGAAGTAACCAGATGACACCGATGGTACGTCACAATGACGAGATATATAAAGTGAATGACGAGTCACAATGACGAGTGATATATAAAGAATACAGGCAAAGAAGTAAAATTGTTCGCAGGGCGCTTTATAAGCATTTATGACAAAAAGGAGGCATTTGGATGATTTTTTAAGTGGTAGAATTATCGGCCGTCTGGAATGTGGGCATACCCAACTGGAAGTATCAGACGAACTTGGAATTGCCCAGAGTGTCATCTCCAGGCTTTTGCAACGATTCCAAGATGATGTTAATGTGAGTATTCGTTACAGCACAGGTCGCCCCAGAGTTACAACGCCGAATGAGGACCAGTATTTGGCAATTACTGCCAAACGAAACAGGCGGAGCACAGCCTCAGACCTATCTCGTCAGCTCTCTTCAGCCACTGGTACGACAATTTCCAGGCAGACCGTGTGCGGACGCTTAGGGCAGATTGGTCTATATGCTTGTAGACCTGTCAGATGCGTTCCACTTACTGCAAGTAAATGTCGCCTGCGGTTAGCCTGGAGTAGAGAGCATGCATTGTGGACACTGCAACAGTGGGCTTGTGTGATGTTTTCCGACAAGTCAGGTTTAGCTTTCAGTCTGATTCTCGTCTGACTTTCATATGGAGAGCTCCAGGTACCCGTTACCACCAAGAAAACATCATTGAACGACATCGTTACGGTGGTGCAGGAGTGCTCGTCTGGGGTGGAATTATTCTGGGTTCCAGAACTGACCTGCATGTTCAAATTGGAACCATGACAAGCCAAATCTATCGGGACATCATTCTGGAACAACATGTACGTTTGTTTCGGGGCGCCATGGACGCACAATTTGTGTTTATGGATGACAACGCCCGTCCTCACCGTGCAAACATCGTAAGCGAATGCCTTCAATCGGAGGATATCAGCCGTATGGACTGTCCAGCATTCTCACTGGACTTGAATCCAGTAGAGCACGTGTGGGACATGCTTGGCCGACGAGTTGCAGCCCGTCAACCTCCTCCTACATGTCTACCGGAACTTCGGAGAGCATTGCTTTTTGAGTGGTGTAATATCTCCCTAGATCAGATCGATAATTTGATACTCAGCATGCCTAGGCGTTGTACGGACTGTATTGCATCGTCTGGGAGACATACAATGTATTAACAATCATACCAACCATGTAATATTGTTTTTTTGTAAATAGGTTTTTTTTTTTTTTTAATTTGCTCCAGGGAGAAAAAATCGCTAATTTTTTTAATAATATCAAACATATAGCATCTTTTTTTTGCTCTTTACCTTTTGTTTAATAAATAAGCTTTACAAATAAGTCAAATTTTTGCTTCTAACTCTTCCTTTGCCTGATTTTGCATTATCCTTAATTTATGGACATGAGTGTACTTAACAGTTTGCAGGCTTAATTTGCATAACTAAATTTGTTCGCTTTTATTCTGGCCGAAAATGGAAAATAAGAGAGGATAGTAAAGTTTTAAAATAAAATTAAACGTTAGTAAAACTTAAAATCCTTACAAGTGTTCTTGTCTCTGCTTTCCATCAGACGAAATTAATGTGTAGGAGAGGAGAGAATTTAAGCTTTCTGAAAACAAATTGCTCTAAATTTAAAGTTAAAATTATGTAGAGCATACTTTATTGGTCTTCAAAGAAGGATTTTGGAAGTTTATTGAATAAATTTGAATGCGATGCGTAAAAGTTAGTTAAAATGTGCAATAAAATTTCTTAGGTAATCAAAGAGTAGAATATTACAAGGAATTTATTAGTGCACTTCTGAAAAATTCAAGGTATTGAAGTGTAATATATCCCTTGAAAAACCTTTTCTGGAATCCATTCTTGATGTTTCTGTATAGATCCTAAATACCTTAAGTGATGAACAATGGTAACTTTTCTAGCAGAATATATACATGATGAAATAATTTTATAGAAGAAAATGGATTCTAAAAATGCTAATCGACTCTAGAAAGTGAAGTACCAGAAGAAAAATATCGAAAAAATCAAAGAGAAAATTATTATAGTCGATAATTATTAATTGCAACGATTTATTCATATTTATAACGGTATGTAAAAAATAAAAAGTTAATAAATAGAAAAGTAATCCCAGGCAGTAAAATATTTTAAGCGGATTTTAAATCAGCGCAAAAGATTTTATATTATATTTCAACAATTGGAGTATCGATAACAAAAATGTATTAAATTTTGTTATACAGAGATATCTTTCGAACGGTTGGTCATAGATCTATGATTACAATATAAGAAATTAACTTTCAGATAATGACTTAACTCTCAGATAATGATAATTTTAGTTGCGTGACACTCTTTAAAATAAGTGCACGAAATTTAAATTTTTGCAGGTGACTTTGCAATGAAAGCTACCAGCTAGACTTTCTTATCCTGCTTTCTATAATCTTTTTCGAAAGATGGAAAAATTATTTAATGTTAAAACTGGTGGTAAAATTTTCTAACTCTTTTAACTTATATTATTCTTCATCCGAAGAAAAGATTGATAATTTTGGGTCTTAGAAAACAGAATTTGATTAAGTATGATATTTCGAAACTTAATTTAACATTCCTGAAACGGTATTCTGAAAAGAATGCTTCTAAAACCATATCTTTTCAATATAAAAGGTATCTTTTTAAAATTCTTTTGAAAGTTTAAAATGCGCAGATAATTTCAGCATAATTTTAATACGGTCGCCGAAATGTTTAAGTAACGAAGTCTTGGGTAAGTTCAACTGCAATGAGGAAGGAATTTTGTATTTTTTTACTTCGATTAATTCGGTTATGAATAATAATTTTCTGACACATTTCTTTCACGAATCCTTAAAAAATTTTAGTTTTCTTTCATTTTTACTAAAATATATCACGTTATCAACATTGTCATTGTTTAAATTCCTAACCTTATTTGGTTAATTTCTCTACTGGAAACTTGGGTCTGCAATTAGTCGTTTAAGAGATATCAAGTGACTCGAATTTTTTAAACATCTTATATAATGAAATTTGATAAAATCTAATTTAGCTGTAAATCAAATATTTTAGATTTCTAAATTACTGAAGTTTCTGTAATTGACTAGAGTTTACCTTTTCCTTTACATTCGATAATGGTAAGGATAATCTTCGACTTTATATTTATATCTAAGTGTTATGTGCATTCTTTACATAATGCTCTGTTTGACTTCTAGAGTTTGCCGTTTTCTTTGCACTCATTAGTGATTAAGGAATTCTTCGACTTCCTCATCTGCATCTAACGAAGTGTTCTATCTTCTATATCGTAGTTAATCATGGTATTGAAACCTCTGTGACTCTAAATTTTTCTTTTTATCTTTTAGTGCTTAAGATATTCTTTGGTTTCCTACTTATATGCTGTATATATTTCAACTCGAGCGCTGTATATAATATTCCAAAAACCCAATGTGTATTACTATGCATTATAACAATCCTATCGTGAAGATGCAGAGTGTAATCTGAGTTTTGATCTAATTCCAAAAATTTATTCATTCCGAAGTATTAAAGACTATGTAAAGTATTTTTTGCCGTTCCAGAGTTGATCGAGAAGAGTATTTAAGTACTTTTATTGTGTAAAAATGCATTTTAAAACTTATTACATTAAAAGTTATTTATTGTAACTCTTTGTGACAAATGTTATGGTAATGAATAAATCAATCATTACATCGAGTTTCTTAAAAACTATGAATGTTATTCTTATTAATTATGAAATTTATGACATTGAAAACAAGCTACCCTTAATTATGAGTCGTGAAAAAACGATAATCAGTGATAACAAGAAAATTATAATTATTCATCATATGAATTAACGAGACGTTACCTGAAGCAGGAACTCTACACGTGTTTCGTCTCTGCGTTACCTCGATGTTGAATCCAGATCCAGATATGTAACTATCACTGAAGAAGTTCATTGCTATAATATCACTTCCAGCTGGGAACTTGAGCACACCTTAAAAGATAATACGAAAAAGTTTCCTTGTAAGCAAATTCTTATAAAAACTATTCTATCTGTCAAAAATACAGTTTTATAATAAAAATGCTTTCTAAAGTATTTTTTTATTCAAGTTATGGTTTTCTATACATTAGACAGCATAAACAAACTTTGTGGATTATTTGATGAAAAGGCATTCATTTGTTATTTGAATGGCTTTTCCTGAGCGGTAATCAAAACGTTCTGCTCATTTCTGATCACAAAAAAAGTGTTGGATCTTACTCTGATTTTCTTCTGTGTAAGTATGTATCACGCTAGGTAAGCATCTCATTTCTCTTGCTATGTGTTTCATTGCCATGGCATGCTTTAGAAAACTGAAGATAAGGCTACCGGATTAATATAATGAGCGTTATTAAATGAGTATATGTGAATGTCTGCTGAAGTTTTACAGAAAGATGATGCTTGGTCTTTCTTTTTCGTACAGTTTACAGATCAAGCTACATAAGTTTCTGTAATAGTAATCCATTGAATTTAGGGAGGTCTAATGTTAGACACAGCATATATAAATTACGATTTTTTTAATGTAAGAAAGATTAAAATTCATTAAAATAAATAAAAGCAAGTTGAAATACTTAAATCCCTAATTTGTTATTTCATTTCTTCAGTTACTTTAATTATCTTCTTCTGTACAATGTCACAATATCGCTGCAATACAGTGACATCAGAGTTAAAAGTAATTTATTGCAATTTATTGTTTCAATCATATTATTAGATTTTTGTATACATATATCAATACAATTCCTATTTTTTCCCTTTCGGCTAAGCATTTTAAATTCAAAGCTAAGTAAATTGCAGATAATTAAACGTGTATTTATCTATGGCATTAATAATTTTCCAAGTAAAATGAATAATGTGGCTATATTTGTGTATTATTAGTTTATATTTTATTTGATTACATTATAATAATATGAATATAATTTTGGATGACGCTTCCAATTTGATTATCAGTTTTAAATTTAATTTGGAAGTATGTCATTTTAAAATTAAACTTATTTACTAATTAGAATATTTGACTTTTTAAAATAATTATTTTAATGTGCAATTTTGGTTTTAATTCAAAGAAGAAATTTGTTTTTAATAATTAAAATTTAATTAATTTGATAATATTGCTAAGTCAAAAACGTATTCTACCATCCTGTTGCTGAAAATAAAAAATTTCAACTTTTTGCTTTGAAAAACAATTCAGACTCAAATAAAATTAAAGATAAAAAGCAATTACTTACGTATACCAGCAATCGTGCCACAAAGCCTAGATCGATCCGGTAGCATTAAGAAATCTTTAGAACATTGGTCCTTGGAAAATTCGATGTCAAATCTTTTGAAGTTGAGCTCAACTGAACAAACAGTTGGATCTGCTCTGTGGATACTGAAAGTACATCTCTGGTTTGGAGGGTATGAGGAAGGATATCCAGGTGACGTGAAACTTCCCGTGAATGTACCAACTTCCTGATCACACGGTCCTATTTATACCAGAAAGTATTGTCATAAGCTATATTAAGATTACTATATATTAATGCATTTTGTCTTTTGTGATATATGTCACCAAGAATCAAAACTACGTGTAATACCTCCTCTTACAGCATGCCTCGATTACTAAAGTTTGGGATTATTATGCGGTTGCCATTTAAAATCATACTATGTAGGTGATGTGGTCTCGAAAGAACTCGTATAAGAAAGCCAGAAATAATTCTGTAAACATTAAATTTTACCTATGAATAAAGCGTTTCTTATTCTATCGTTCGACACATTAAAACAGGAAAAAAACTAGAAGTAAAATTCTTGGCTTGGATGAACTTCAAAGAATCCATTGATTGCTAAAGTAACAAATCTGTGTAGACGTAGGCGAACAAGCTTCCGTTTCAGTGGATGAAATTATATGCTCGGCTGATTAGACGCAGGCTCATTTTATGGCGCATTTGTAGTAAAAAAGTGCGTCTTATCGGCCGGGAAATATGATAAATCGGAAAGAAATAGAAGAAACAAATTTATTTAATTATTTAAAAATGGTGGTTAAATAATACAAGACCTTCATAAAATATCATGTAAAATATGAGAGAGGTTCAAAATGTTATATAAAATTCTTTAATTATTATCTTAAAATTACTAATCATATGTTTACCTGCAAAGTCAATTTTGTTGCATGGAATTAAATTTTAAAGTTTAAAATTTAAAAATAATTGGAAATTGACGAATATATGGGGATGTTAATCAAGTTTTTATAGGTGAAATATAACCACTTAAAAGACATTTTTTTAACCACATGTTATTTTCAACGTCAAATGACATACAAAAATAAGGATAAAATCTATAGTAGAAGTAATTAAACTCATAATATAGATCTTGATAGGATAATGCCAGTCACAGAATATGCAAGAGTGGTTTCCTAGTGAAAAGGTGTCAAAAGATAGACTAAAATTTGATTTGAAGTAAAATGATGAGCGATGAGAGGAATAAAGCTGAATGACAATGTTAAAGACGAGTTAGACAGGTGGAATTGAAAGGAAGATGATGGAAGTCATGAAGAAACTTTTATGATACAAATTGAGAACAATATTAATAATGTTAATACCTTGCAATCCGTATCCATCACATGTATTAAACAGCTGCGTTACATGAATGTCAAAACCTGGTGCATGACCATATCCATCACTTACGAAGTATAAGTTGACATAATCGCTATCTTTTGGCAGTTCCATCAACTCTGAAAAAGATTATAGAAAGCAAGTGGGTGTTATTTATACATTGCAAGATAAAAGTAAAAGCGTCTGAATGTGCAAACTAAATAGTATATAAACAACTGAACAGTAATCTAAATTACGTTTTCCACTGATGGTTCCGCATAACCTGTTGAGGCTTGGTAAAGTCAGATAATCCTTGCTACATCGAGACCCACTGTATTCCAAATCAAATCGTCTGAAATCCAACTCTACACTGCAAACGGAAGGATCAACTTTCCTGATAGTAAATCGACACCTTTCGTTGGGGCCGTAGCTGTTGGGAAATCGGGGAGAAGTAAAATGGCCTGTGACTGATATGACTTCTTGGTCGCATTGTTCAGATCCTACAAGCGAAAAATAATGGAATAAGTTAGGTGATACTACACGTATGCAAGCAATGCAGTCAGAAGTAGCAGATTAAATTTCGCGTCAGAATATTTAGATACGAAAAGAAATGTCATCAGTAAAACATATGGTGACAAAAATGCAAATGAGCCGTAGTCATATAACGTAATAATTACATGATATAACGTATTAGTTATGTAATAAACTTAATAATTGTATGAACATAATGTGAGAATGTACATGACTATATATGACTATTATATTATTATCAATTAGACATGACTATTGTTATAATTAGCAGTAGTTATGCAGTTTATATGTATGGGAATTACTTCAGTGATTTATTTAGCATTTACACTGTGTAATTATTCTGTATAATATGATAATTAAATTCTTTCCTCTCATTTTGCAATTCCGCGTAATATCATGTCCTTACTTATATTTAACAGTACATATATAACAGAAGACAGATTGTAGTATCCAAAAATACCTGATTAATTCAAACTAGACATTATCAATTAGTATTTCAGTGGCATTAGGTTTGGGATATGGAGACAGATCTAGCTAGCTCTAAAACTACACTGCATTAATGCACTATAAGCAAACCCAGATTTTACTAGGAACATTTGATGTTGTCGGTAAAAAGATGCGTTCATACATGTAAAATCAATTGAATGTATATATTTTTTTTTTATTAAACTACGCTTTTTATATGATCCAGTAAGTATCAGACATGATTAATAAAATATGCAAATTATTTTAATGATAAACATTCTATGGTAGAAGCATTTATTATACAATCGAATATATATTATATATTCGATATTATAATTCATTTCCATAAAGCTCATGTCCATCCTCTTACAAATTAAGTTACCGAATATGTAAATACAGTTCACAAATTACCGAATTCCCTCGAAAATAAGACTATTTCTTTTTTTGGGTTATATTTTGGGACTGGAATTTCTTAAGGTCGGACATGATATTACACGGAATTGCAAAATGAGAGGAAAGAGTTTAATTATCATATTATACAGAATAATTACACAGTGTAAATGCTAAATAAATCACTGAAGTAATTCCCATACATATAAACTGCATAACTACTGCTAATTATAATAATAGTCATGTCTAATTGATAATAATATGATAGTCATATATAGTCATGTCTAATTGATAATAATATAATAGTCATATATAGTCATGTCTAATTGATAATAATATAATAGCCATGTATAGTCATGTCTAATTGATAATAATATAATAGTCATATATAGTCATGTCTAATTGATAATAATATAATAGTCATGTATAGTCATGTCTAATTGATAATAATACACTCACGTTTGTGAAAATTGCAACACCAAGAAGGAATCGTCATAATTGAATGCAATTTAATACACAGTTGAGTGGTAGTGGTACAAATAAATGATTAAATGTTCAAAGCAAACAAACAAGAACAAGAGATCAGAATCAGTATTTTGTGTGGCCACCACGCGCCGCAATAAGTGCTGCTACACGACGTGGCATGGAGTCAAACAAAGTTTGAATGTCTGACTGAGGAAGAGCATTCCATATCGTTTGTACGCGTACCCAAAGTTCGTCTGCAGACGCAACAGGACGAGGATCACGAGCAAGACGCCGACCAATGACATCCCACACATGTTCAATTGGCGACATATCCGGGGAACACGCAGGCCAAGGAAGAAGCTGTACCTGCTGCGCTGCAAAGAAGGATTTAACAATCCGAGCAGTATGAGGGCGGGCATTGTCCTGTTGAAATACAGCGCCTGGCAAGCTTTGAAGGAAAGGAACAGCTTCGGGCTGTAGAACTTCACGGATATACCGGTTGCTGTTCAGATTGCCCACAATTCGTAGCAATTGAGATCGTCTATGATATGCTATGGCGCCCCAGACCATAACTCCAGGTGTTCGTCCACTGTGGCGTTCGATAATGCACTCCGGAAGGTGGCGTTCACCGGCATAGCGTCTGACACGAATGCGGCCATCATGGTACCACAAATTAAAGCGGGATTCGTCAGAAAACACGACATGCTGCCAATCAGCACGCCAGTCTCTATGCTGATTGGCCCATTGTAGCCGCAGGCGGCAATGGTCGTGCGTTAGGGGGATCCTGTATAAAGGAATCCGTGCGCGCAGTCCACACTGCAGCAGACGTCTACGAATTGATGAAGCACACAATGAAACACCTGTAGCTATTGACCACAGTGCTGCCAATTGTCTAGAGGAAGCTGTACGGTCCGTCTGCGCCATGCGGACCAGGTGTCAATCATCGCGAGCTGACGTCACATTTCGGGGTCCACTCCCGGATTTCCGAGTTGTCCGACACTCGTCCGTCCACTGCTTCCAAACGCGCATCACTGTGCTGCTGTTACGCTGCACACGAGAGGCTACTGCACGATACGACAATCCAGCTTCACGAAGGCCGATGATTCTCCCTCGTTCAAACTCTGTAAGTTGTTCAAATCTCGCTCTCTTTCGTCGACGAGGCATAAGTACAGATTGAGTTAACGTTTACCACTAGCAGATAACCACCGATAACCATACACGCCTCGCTACAGCCGTCTATTTATTCGGATCCATCAGCCGTTCAGAGGGCGCTGCTCAGCATACGCATGCGCTACGGATTTGCAATTCTAATCATTTGCATATCATGCGCTACTTTGCATTTCCTGAAAATTTCAGCTCACTCGCGTAAGTCCTTCATGGTGTTGCAATTTTCACAAACGTGAGTGTATAATAGTCATATATAGTCATGTCTAATTGATAATAATAGTCATATATAGTCATGTCATAATTATAAAATAGTCATATCTAGTTGATTTCAGTCAAGGTTTACATCCATTTTGTTGGTTACTGGTATGCAGGAAAACACATAGGCAGTAATAGATCATTATTATTTTTTTTTTTTTTTTTCCTTGCTATACCGTGATATAAAACATTATATTTAATTAGGTATTTTTCTTTTCACTTTCATCAGAAACAAACGATTTCTTATCAGAACTATGCTGTCATCGAACGTTCAACGTTATTTTAAAATATAGTGGGAGGGAGGTTATTTTCGTAGAGTAAATAAAGGTTAATTTGTAGTATTCGCAGAGAAAACTGTAAAAAATTCACTTTTAATAAAAAGAGAGTCATCAATGTTTTGCTTTTTCTTTTTTCTGAATATGTTTCCCATCGTAAAATGTATTGATCATTTTTATTATTATTATTATTATTACTTAAAAAATGTCAGAAGAAATTTGAATGTTTTGAATGGTATAGAAGGAACTTTAAACTTAAGGCTCGTTAAACTTTAAAGTTCGCTAAAGTTCACATTATTACAGTTAAACTTTAATTAATCCAATTTTATGTATCACTGTTATGTACTATATACATGCAATAGTGAATGTAAATTAATTTGCAATATCATATAATTTTGAAGTTGTACTCAATTATACACAAAATTCTGTAGATGATATGCGCTATTGTACTATTTGCTAGTTTTAATATGGCAAATTGCGGGAGAGTGTGAGGGGGCTTTTATTACACGGGGGCACAAAATTTTTGTCCTTTTCCTGCTAAGTTCACGATTTTTTTTTTTAATTTTCCTTCGAAGATATTTATTGGCTGTTGCATATCTTAAAAAGACATCCAGGTTCTGATCCTGTCTTTTTAATGTGTAGACACTTTGTTATGGGACAATCAAAAATGTAGTGCTCATAGGATTTTCCATATGTCCACATACGCAGAACACTTTCAGAGTTTTTTTTTCATGGAAGTATCTGGGAAAGCAACCATGTCTAGTAATATACCAATTTATATATGGAGTTGGTGCCATTGTTTTTCTCTTTAATCTAAAAGCTATATCTATTATATCTAAAATGATGATATAAATCTGATATACAATAATTAACCTGTGTATTAAAATTAAATATTATTCAACTAACAAATTGGTTTTTATTGTTTATTAACATTGTACGAATTTCTCTTTCAAGGAATCTTAGTCATACATTTTCAAGTTTGGTTTGGTTTTATTAGATTACGGCAAAGCACTCGAGGGTTATCTGCCTTAAGGGAGGGATGCCTTCGTGGAGACTTTCTAAGTGAAACTGGCTCGTATACACGTTACACATGGGGAAAACCACGATAACGCCCAACGCCCATGCAGCCAGCCCGTTCACGGGATTCGAACCTCGGACCGAACTACCAGTGTTCAGCGAAGTTACCGCTCGGCCGCTGGTGGGCCCATACATTTTCAAGCCTTACTAGAAAAATTTTTTTTAGAATTCGGTTTCTCAGATCTTTGGACAAGTTCTCTTAAAACTTCTGCCTAAAAATAATCCGTTTGTTTTATAGGAACGATTAAATGAATAACGCTGTTTTTTCTAAAGAATTTTGTGTTCCTTACGAGTTATTCTACAGTCTTGAAATTTTTTTTTTAAATTCTCTGCATTATAATTTTAGGAATACCATTGTTATTGAAAACTCTCTGTGGAAACCTATCTTTTGAATATGAATTGGCAGAAATTTATATTATCTAAAAGAAATAAAGAACTTCGGAATTTACCTGATCCTGGCTGTCTTGGTGGTATCGGAGAGGCTGTACAAGAATCTGGCACTTGAAGAACCTCAATGTCGAAGCCCTTTCCTGACCCATAACCATCAGTTACAAAGGTAAATGTTAAAAGGTCACTCCCACGCAGAAAATCTACAATTTCTGTAAATATATAACTGTTTATTAAGCACTGGTAATTTTTTCAAAGGCAGTTCTTTTTCCTTTAGTATATTTCATTCTCGATTTTGAAATAGTTGTTTTCAAATACAAATATATACTTTAGAGGTGAAGGTAAAATAGAGCCAATGCATCCGATTTACATTCAGATACATTATACAAAACTGAAAAAATTTGCTTAAAAGTTTTACTTACAAATTTTACTTAGATGGAATTAAAAAAGATTATTAAATACTTTTCTAAAAAAAAACTTGTTATTACATATAAAAAGAACAAAAATTTCTTATGGTTTGTATTAGTGTACATATGCGCATACGTGATAAGCACACAGAAGCATACGTTTTAAAAATAATACATCGCTTTGTAAAGAAAATTCTCCAAATTAATTTACTGTTTCAAGTACAGTAAATGCTGCTGCTAACAAAATATTCATGAGCATATTTTTACTGTAGATTTAAAAATAACTTAATCCAACTCAGAACAGCAAATTATTTAGATGAGATGAAAACAAAAACAAAAACTATAGCATTTCATGAAAATATTTTCGTCGCTTCAAGTACGGGTATATCAGTTTCACCCAGGTTACCCAAGATACCCAACGTTGGGTCGATTACCTTATATTTGGCAAACAGATGACGTAATCGAATACTACCGAATACCATAATTCATCATCTAAACCACTATGGTTTTTTCTGGAAGAACCACTGAACGATTACTCATGATTTGATACCTAAGCAGGTTCAACAATGTATTGCTATCTGATGCAGGTTGTTGCAAAATCCACCTGATCGGGATGACGAGTGTTATTAACGTTAACGATAAAAAAAAAGTATTACCATATAATCCAGTCATGCCGACAACATATTAAGCCCTATCAGAAAGAAAACAAGAGATGCAGTGCAGGAAGTTCTGGGAACTTCTTCTCGTATAGTAGAACTGTGAAAGACTTTTGTGCTGGAAATGCTTTGGAACTCCGAATGAGGACCATTAAGTTTTGGAGGATAAACTGTGACTACACGTCAGCGCTCTTTACTATTAATTTTGTAAGAAGACAGATTTGCATCTATTATCAAACCTGTCTTCCTGCTTGCTACATCCTAGCTACATCCATCTTAGGATGTCAGATATGAATTGCAGGTGGATGAGATCCTAATTTATTCTCCGTATAATCCAAAATCTGCGCCTTCAGCTTTCACACGTTATATTCCATACCGAGGTTTTAGATGCACACCATAAAAAATTTCATCATATATTGCTTATTAAAATCTTCAGAATGAGAGACAGTCACTTGAATATCATTATTATTTCTGATAGACCTTTAAAATATTTATTGAAAACAATAGCCTAGACTTTCCGAATGAAGCAAATATATATATATGTGTTTCGAGTCATTACATTTATTGATTCAAAATGGAGCTACCAGGCTATATTTAAAATAACCAGTTATTTATAAGTTGAGCCTTTATTGTAACTTTTGCTTTCCCTTTCCTCACCAGAATGCAAATAAAGTTAAATAGTATTTAAACTCTTGTTGGATTTTAAGACAGTATTTATTACTGCCGGCATTTGAATTTCATACTCCGGTTAGAATTACTGAGCCAGCTTAGAATAAAATTTAATTGTATAATCTTTGACTTCTATGTCACGTCTTAACTTGAAATTTTATGTTCCTTTAGTTGCATCACTACGAGCTGTGGTTGATTTTATTAGCTCAAAAACATTGATGCTCTAAGTTCTGTTGAAATAAAAATGTTTACTTAAACCATTTCTTTGACTTACTCTGTAGTTAATTTAAGATATATCGCTAATTCACTTCACGTCTCTTAATGTTTTGGGACTGAGTAACTTTTACTAGAGTTAAGGAAACCCCATAATATGACATACCTTCCTACTGTAATTTCCTTTGTTTCAAGTTATTTCTAAATCCGAGCAAAAATTTCATCATAAATTAGTTAAGTTAAAGAAATAGTGATGCTGTAAATACTTGAAAAGTTATAAAACTGCAAAATCCTATTTTTTTACGATAACTGGACTTACTTCTTGATGGATAACCAACACACGTCCTGGACAGATCCGGGAACTCTAAATAGTCACCTCTGCAAGGTCCTCCCGTATGTCGCCCAAAATCCAGAAGCCGGATTTCGAGAAGTACCTTGCAGATTCTGGAATCAGCTCTCCGAATGGTGTAGGAGCAGCGGAGATTGGGGGCATAACCATTAGGATAGCCTGGAGAACTAAGGCTGCTGGTGAATGTGTCGATGTACTGATTGCAGGCATTAGGCCCTGTTAATTAATATAAAGATTCAAGAAACATTAGATAAAATAAGAAGATTGCGAAGATAAAAAGAAGTATTAGATAAGAAGTATTAAATAAATGGTTTCCGAAGATAAGAATCATTAGATAAGAAATATTAGATTATAAGATACTAGATAAATTAACTTGACTTTATTGGTTAGATCTTTACTTGAACAGTGAAACGACAATTCCCTAAGTTCAAATTGTGTCAATGACAAGACGTGGAAAAGGTGAAAAGACATTTTTATTTAACTCAAGAAATAATTTACAGACGGCACTCCTGGTGCTTGCGAACATAGCCAGTACATTTGGCTGCAACTCAAAATAGAAGTATAAAATTAAAACTAAATTAAGTAATTAGACGAAGCTGTACATAGATAATTAACGCGAGTTGGGTCTTAGTCCCACCACCGACGTACACAAAACGGCAATTAAAATGCACGGCTCAGCGAAACAACGTGGACGAACGGCAGAACACACTCTATCTGAAGAAATTCAGCTTAAATAATATCATTCTACCCTACTTTGCATACCACGCGAAAATAAAATGTGATTGTGGCAGGAAATGGAAATGAGGGAAAACAGGAAAGTTAAGTAACTGAACAAAACTGGTTAATTTAAAATAACATTTCTTACAAGATAAATGATTTTTTTTTTTCAAAGTTTGTGTTACTGCGAGTAGCATACTTAGATGATCTTAAGCTCTTCCTTAACACAAATAAATTTATCTATAATAATTAATTTTCATGTATTTATAAATATAAGAGATCGGCTCTTAAGGAGAATTAAATCTAGTTTTAATTATAATCAAAGCAGTTGCTATTTACAAAATTACACAGATATTTGATAATTTCTTATCGCGTTATATATGCACTGGCTGTAATCCGCCTTTTTTAGTTTCAGTCTATCAGTTATTAATTTTTTTTCAGCTAGAAGACTACACAAGTTCTCGGATTACAGTATTTATCATGCATTTTTTCTAAATACTATCTTCGGCAGAGTCAGAATCAAAATTATTTTGGCTGCATTCAAAAAGACTAAGGTAGATTAACGTAACTTAAGGACTAACATAACATTATCATCAGAAATAATTGAATTATTGTATTCTTCCTTTTTGAAAACATGTTTAAAACAGTTTTACCTCCGAAAACAGGGCTCTCGAAGATACTTGAGGAAAACGGCACAAAGTTATCGCTTCTTCTTTCGCTTACTTCAATAAGAAGATATTAACGTAACGTAAAGACCACTGCTATATTTATTACTGTTTCCCAAGCAGTTTTTATAAAATCATCGTTCTACGTATTACTTACTTGTAAATCAATCAGCGGCTCTATAACTGACATTTTGATTTTAAAGAAACGTTACAAGAATTGTTTTAGGGTAATCAGGGATAACTCCTTTTGTTTGCCTTCTATATATTTTATAAAACTCTAACTCGAGAATTTAAAAAATTTTTACTGTCGTTCTGATATAAGTAAATATTTTTATCAGTGTCGGCATATTTATGAATGAAATATTGAAATTAATTTTTAGACATTTTATGGAAAATGTTTCGAAATATATCTTGGAAAATTACCCGATTTCACGAAAAAAATAAAATTATAAACTTTACTTTTCTTGATAAATTTCCGAAAAGAATTAATAGTTAGAAATGTGGACACTCAATTTTTAAAAGACTACAACATCAAGTGAAAGCAGAAAATTTTACATACTTGGAAGGTTGGTCGCTCCACATGATCTTGGAATTTGTTTCAGCTGGATCATAAACCCTTTCCTTGTATTTTCCTTGTCGCTCTTGAATCTCAAAGTCATAGTATATTGACCTGAGCGATACTGTAACTGCTCTAAGAAGAGAAATGGTACAGATTTTACAGCTGGGTACAGAAAATACAGATTTTACACTTGGGAAACGTAGTGACTGTGTAGTATATTTTATAATAAAGTAAACATTTGCTACGTTATTTTTAAAATCATTAATTTAATTCCTTTAAAATTCAATATCACTGTTCTAAAACTAAAATTTTTCAAAAATCATTTATTTTTTAGAAATGGATATTTCTGAATATGTATTCTGTGATCGATATCAAATGAAACTATTGACTTTTATTTTCTTAAATGTTCTTTTCATTATAGTATGATGAAGGCATGATACATTTTGGAATCAAATACAAAATGTCTTCATCTACAAACGATTTCACCTGAAATCATCGATTAGTCTCTTCTTATACCTGTCTACTTGAGCTTATCATGAACTAGATGCACCCTCACGATACTAAAAAATAAAACTAGCCTTTTTAAATGTAATTATGGTGATTTTAGATAATTCTCCTAGTTTTAATGGCTTTTAAAAAAGCAGTAATGAGAAAATAAAACTATAAAATAAAAATAAATACTTTTTTATTTCTACTGTGTGAACGAGCGTTTTAATATGGAAATGAAATTTCTTATAATTAACCAGATGTTATTATGCTATCTGAATGCACAATAAAATATGAATATTCAACATTAAAAGTAAATTTTTAGGGATTCATTGAATTTTACTAAATCTACTTAAGATGACGTAACAGAAATTGCATCTTCGGCATGACAACTTAATTCCTTATGTTAGAATCTATACCAAGGGGCTAAAATGTGGAATCTGAGCCAAATTTCAATCAGTTTTACACTCGGTTTTAAATGTATAACTAAATTTTTCTTATTCAATACCTTAATAATAATAATTCGAATATAAGTAAGAAAGAAAAAAATATTTATATTTTGGCTAAAACTCATTATGTGTATTTCGGGCTGCGACACTGAAGTTCCAAGATAGCATTTCTCTATTATAATTGTTGTTTTGGATGTTTTCTTCATTGCAAAAGTGCTGCGGTTTTGGATATCATTCGGGCCAAGTTTAAATCAATGATAGCAGACCACTGCTATATTTTTACTAAATAACAAGTAAGTTTGGGCAAAATAAGTTCCAAAGTAGTTTGGGGAGTCATTTTCTGTGTTTACGAGAAGAAATATTCTAAAAAATCTTTTTCGGTACAATCGAGAGGAACACTTACCGAATATTTCCAAATTTGGGTCAATTCTTCTTAGGATGATAGTAGAATGCATTAAAAAAATCAAAATTCTCCAAGCTTCAAAGTCTACTTATATGAATAATTTGATTCGTTAATGTCGTGCATGTTTTCATGATTAGAATTTAAAGACAAACTGGGAAGATTTTTCAAGTTTGAACAGGAAACTTTTTCAAAGTATAGTGATATATATTTTATATGCATCTTAAATAGTTTAATGTACGTCAAAAATACCATGCGATTTTGATTTGCATGCATACATTTGATCATATGTACATGCATACATTTGATCATATGTACAATTTATATTTTGTTTATTAGGCACTGCATTTTTGTACTTTTATATTTTATTCCTTTTTACGTACTATATAGTTTGTATTTTACTAAATATATAGTATGTATATATAGTAAAAGTATATATATAGTAAAATACATAAAAGCAATTGTTGAAGTTTACGATTACACCTATATATTAATATGTGTTTCTTAATGTTATGTAACTATTTGACTCGTTTTTCATTGATAAACACTTGACTTTCAGTATGACATGGGCGCAACGTTAGTTTATGACTTTATTACATACTGAAAGTTAAGTGTTTTTCATTGGCAACATTAACTTTCAGTATGACTTGGGCACAACGCGAGTTACTAGCATTATGACGAATTAATACTAAGTTTAAATAAAATTTATAATTAAATTGCTGAATAATTTCAAGTGCTCCATACATCTAAATATTTCAGTTTAGGAATAGTACTGCCTATAAAAAAAGTTTGCAGAAGCGATATACATATATGTAATAGTTTTCGAACTCACTTTTAGTTCCAGAAGCCAGAGCACCACAAAGTACACCTTGTTGGCCATCTCTTAAGTCCAAGTAGTCGGCCAAACAATGGTCACTTTCTTCTAAATCGAAGTCATTCAGAGTCATCTCGACACGACATGTGTCTGGAGTTAGCCGCTGGATCACGTAATCACACGTTCGATAATTGCCATAATCAGATGGGTAATTGGGAGTAAAAATCCAGCCTTCCTGGCCGCGTATGAGAGCATCACACTCAGACATGACGTCATAGTTACGATCTGAAGAGGAAGGAATGTTGTATAATATAATGTATGTATGTATGTAATGTATGAATATTGTAAAATGCCTGTATATTCAAAGAACTGAATTTTAAATTTATGAATATATATTTTAACTGAATTATTATTCTGCCTCTTAAAATGTACTGAGTTTATTCACCTAAAGTCAACTACAAACAAAGGTTAAATTTTTCACTCAATGACATTCAAGCAGGCATGCAAATACGTTTGCATATAAAAGATATATCTGTATTAAACATAAGAATATACTCCTATTTGTATGAAACAGCTATAAAATAAAATAAATTAAAATGATTTCAGGCTTAAGGAATGACGAACAAATGGCAATGTAATGTTGCATTGCTAAAGGAGGAAGCAGGATCAATATAAAATGGCCGCCCCATTTTATTGCATTGCGTTAGAGGAGCAAACTATTATGAATTTTTTTTAATGAAACTGTTAAACCAACTGAAATCTCGTTATATAGTGTTCTACATTCCGTCTAGTCTAATTACCATGTTACTGTCGTATTCCTATCTTGCACACATATGCACTATGACGTGAGATATTAGTAAAGAGTAAATCTTAGATGTACAGATTTAAAATACGGGAATCCTTGGAAAGTAGCGTTCGTATTTTCTGCAGTATAAATTGCTTAACAAAATAAATTGAAATATGAAAAAGATAAAGTATGAAGAGATACTAGTGAAATAATTAGAGACATTGCATAACAAATTTAGTTTAAGTTTGAAACTTTTACTGAAATTCTCAACTTCCCCTCACATTTTCTCGCCAGGATGTAAATTTTAAATTAAGTGAAGAGCGCATTTAAATGGGTGAATCTCTGAGTTTATTCAAAGCGTGTTTTCGCTAGCCAGCGAAAGTTTCGTTGCTATTTCGCTGTTACGCTAGTAAGCCTTTTGGCCATTTCGGATTATCATCACGCCTGTTAGGTTTTTGTGAGTCAACCTGTTAGGCATATGTTAACGTGCTAATCCAGCATTAATTTGTTTTAGATTTTTGTCTTGAATTATTCTATGTTTTAGCTTCATCGCAAGCTGACAGTGCCATTGTTACGCGCGAAGATCGTGCCTTTCTGTTAATTATTTGAATTTAAAAAATGGTTACTTTTCACCTTTCTTTTGTCCTGGTAATTTATTCACGCTTGTGCGAGAATTCGCCAGGTTCATTGTAGGATATAAATTAGTTTAAGTGGAATAACAGAAAATGATCCTACAACATTACTTTCGTTGTTGAGAAACAGCAACTAGTGGATGGGAAAAAAGGAAAGTTCATTCTGATAAAAAGGTATTCTAAATTCGCATTTGTATGTTTATAGGCTACAACGTTACTCCTTCTCATCTTACAGATATTTTACATAGGTCTTCATATAAGTTATTCCTTACTTCTGTTATTTTTAAAACATTTATACGTAATGTAAAACATAAAACATGAAACATAAAATGTTTATGTTATGTTTTATTTTATTTTTTATTTTATATTTATTACATATTTTGTTTATGTTATGTTTTATGTTTAACATAAAACATAACATAAACAAAAGGAAGGAGTTATGTTTTATGTTTAACATAAAACATAACATAAACAAAACGAAACATAACAAACGAAACATAAAATTTAAGAAACACTTACTATTTATAATAACAAGCCTTATAAGGGTTATATTATTTATTATAATAAATGCAGGTTTCGTATACAAACTAACTCCGTTTTATTTATGGTCTAGATGGCGTTAAACCGCTGGGTTTCCCCCCCCCCCAAATGGTAATTTTAGGCTGCAGAAGTAATCTCAAATTATACATTTTTTTAGCAACTTCATTTCTAAGCATTGTTATAAAATAACAATTATTTTCTAGTGGCTGCATGTACGTACAATTAAAACAACAGTTCCTTCGTATCTTTTGAAATTTAACAGTCTCAATAAGTAAAATTTGAATGTAAAATTTTACATAAGTTTTCAAAACATTTTATGAACTACACTTTATAACAGATTTGGTCGCCATTTTCTGATGCATAGGAATGAAATCATTATAACTAAGTTTATCTGTTATTTACTTTATCAGCCCAAAACATGCACATATTTCATACATTACAGTCTAGATTTGTATGTGGCATTGTTAATTATTATTCCCCTGAAAATAGTGAGGAATTTAAAGCCAGTTGCTATCCTTACGTAAATATTTATGTGTATTTGTAGTCTAAGATTTTCAGCCACCAATCGCTGCGGTACGTATATTTTCTTAAAACTATCAACAAACGAACTGCTTGACATCAAACTTGACTTCTCCATCTAAGATTATCATGCGACCATTCGTATACGCTTGCCTAAGGGAAGTAGCAGCAATAACATAAACGGGAGGCAGTTGTTACTATTTCCAGGTTAAACAGAATTTATATGTTAACAGAAAAAGAACCTTTTCAGCAACATTTTTGAAGAATTTTTTTTGATATAAAGTATAACGTGAAAGAAGAGAATTCTTTACAACAAATAATTGTAAGTAAGACACTCTGTAGTATTCATGCTATTTACTGCTACTATAATTTGTTCGTCTGTTCTGAACCCAATAGAGTTTGCCTTATCATGCAAGAAAGAGACAAATATGTTTCTAGTTTTAGCGTAAATCTTTTTCTGCATTGTTATTTCGACGAACTGCAATTCGTATTTTTTTCGCTGCATTCGAAGGAAAGAAGTACAGAATGAAATGACGATGTTGGTTTGAGCGGATATTAAGTTTAGCAAAAAAAAAAAAACTAACTTGAATCAATTTGAAAAAAATCAGAATACCAAAACTAAAAACTAATAAATTCAGATTGGGTATTTTAGTCACAAGAGTTGGTAAATATACAAGTAGAAATACGGATGTTTTGCCTCTCACATACATCGAGAGTAAGTCTGGTAACAACTGTGGTAAAAAAAAATTGTGCATCGCTTTTGAATGGCAACAGCGGACGATATTCCATACATTTTTGTTTTTCAATGCAGTCAGTTCTTCTTGCGATACTATTGCGTTACGAAATTGATTTTGGGTGTGAATGAAATTGAATTCGCTGCGGATATTAATGATATTTATCAAATTGGCTACGTTTGAGAAGATGAGGACTCCTATGTTTGAGTTTTGGCGTATTTAAATTATAAAAGTTTTCTCAAGTTTAGAAAATTATGTTGGCCTTATTCTCGTTGTTCAGATAAGTGAAATTTTATGTTATTGTGGTTATATATAATTTTCAGAAATAAATGTGAATAGGTTCAAATAAATATTAAATACGTTCAAAAAGTCTGGAATGGTATTTAAATTTGTTGATCGAGTATACATTCTATGTCGAAGTCAGTTGCAGTCAGGTTTGAAAAGTAAGAATATCTGCTAGCGACATAAGAACAGAAATATGTATCAATTAGATATTTTTAATGTTTCTAAAACTATATTACAAAGGCTTTCAATCAGGGAGAATTTTATATCTTCAAGGGAAAGAAAATTCGGTCAGCCTTTTATTTACTTAAGTATCTAGTTTTAGTTCGTGAATATGTAAACAACTTTCACTCAAGTTTTGGTATTTATTAACATTCTGAGTTTTTTCATGTTTCATTCATAAAACGCATTAAAAAAGTGATCTAAATTTATACAAATGTTTATATATTTTTCGAGTTTGGGAAAATAGGAGGAAGAATGATTGTCTAGCTATGGTTAAATTGGGGCATAGGGCAAAAATAGTTGAGAATCACTGCTCTATAACTTTCAACTAGAATTTTATCAAATAGCTGTAATGCAGTGGTGCCCAACCTTTGGCCTCTCACGAGCACATTTTGGCCTATTGCGGGAACATTTTGGCCTACTGCGAGCACATTTTGGCCTATCGCGAGTACATTTCCAAAACACCAACATTTTTGTTAAACATATTTCCAATCTTATGTGATGCGTCTGAAATATTAATTTCGGAAAATGGGTTTAAGATGAATAATAATATTGGTTGAACTTTATGGAAATCAGAGAAGTAGAGCTCAAAATCATTTTTCAGTGCATTTAGGTTTTCCAAGTATTTCTCAGTTTCAATTGCCTTGTGGTTATTAATATGACTTGATAAATTCTGAAAATGGGTGAAAGTTTTTTCTTCCGTCCGACTTATCCATAAATTTTACTTATTATCTGAAAATCTTATTACTTTATTATCTGAAAAGCAGTTATAGTCCCAGTCAATTGAAAAAGGGTTTCCCTCTCCTAGAGACCTTCGTTCAGTTTGTTCAGTTTAGCTATTATATCCATGAGAAAATACAGATCGAATAACCAATTATTATCGTCCAATTCTTTATAACTTTCGTTTCCGTATTCCCAAAACTGCTTTATTGGTGAAAGAAGTTCTACAAATTGTTAAAGTAATTTTCCGCTGCTGAGCTATCTAACATCGGAATAAAGCAATAAGGTTCCATGTTCGCTATAAAGTTCATCAGTCAGCAATCAATTATTTCATAACGTCTTGCAAGATATCTCTTATGACTATAAATGCTTACCATATTTTAACAATTAGGAAATATAAATGAATGGTTATTTTTAAAATATCTTTTGTTCATAGTACCTAATCGGGCTGGCGAGCACATACAAAACAATCAGCAAGCACAAGGTTGGGCACCGCTGCTGCAATGTATCCTGAGTGTCACTTATCGCAGGATACTGGATCTGCTTCAGAAAACTAGGATAAGCTCCTGACTTGACACTATGCGTGCTATTAAAACAGTAGGCACTGATGATTTTATAAAAACTTGAGAGTTGTTTCTCATTGGTATAATTTTTATATCATGATCTGTAACTTAAGAAACAGTGATATTTACAACTATTACACTTACGAGTGACTTACTTAACTTTTACTATTACGAGTGACAACTATTACTTAATGTGAGAGTTCTGCAATATTTCTTATGATTACTTTCTTGCATTATATCAGAAAAAAATAATAAATGTCTTGCATTGGATCGGAGTAACATCTTCACGCTTTGTTCTGGGGTAACTATTATTATTTATTTATATATTTATTATTGCTGAATAATTAGTCTCAAAAGTCACTTTTGTCCGAATTACTTTTCAAACTGTTGCCACCTAATGTTATGTGTTATGTTATGTACGGCATCATTTCCTCGAGTCGTGATGGAAATTGTGACTCTAGCCAGCCATACAAGTACTACCACCGCCGGCGGCATCAACGGCACTCCTACCTTTCAGCGTTAAATTAGCTCAAGTAAAATGGATTACATTACATGATATGCATTGCGATATATATATATATATAACCTAATGTTATAATGTATTATTTTAAAATAAAATTTAAACGACGGCAACTAAAGCCACCCAGTTTTTTATGCATGTAGTGCTCCACCTGAACTGGCAGATTGTGAACAGTTACAGTGTAATACAGTCCATTAATCTATACAAAACCAGATGTGTATCCAGATCTTTATTATGAAGGCACCTAATAGGTGGGCTACCATCGCCTCCTATGAAGGGACGAACAGTTACAACCATGCCGTCTCCGGGATCGGAACCCAGGCCCTTCGGTATCGCAGGCAGGCCTTCCTAACCACTATACCGTCTGGGCGGCTTGTTTAATATTTTGTATCACCAAATTTTTGTTGAATAAACTCAGCGGCTTGAAAGCGAAGAGTGGCAACATTGTTCGAAATAAAACGTTTGTATTTCCTGCGTGCTAGACTGTTGCCATCCCTCAATATGTCAGATACTTATCTTTCAATTTTAATCCACAAATTTGGCTATAAGAAAGCAATGCCTCCGATAGACTACATGTTATGTTAACACACCAGACTTTGCCATTCAGTAAACCGTAAAATGTTTAACTTCCAAATGTAATCTTTCTGTTACTGAGTAGCAAACTAAGTGAATGAACAATAATAAACGCAGTTCTTAAAATTAAAAAAAAAAAAAAAATTTTACATCTGATTTATTTAGATAAAATTCATTTAAATCATGTTCAGTCTAATTAGAAATATTAAATATTTTAATTAAATGACATTAGCTGCACTCATTAAAATCATTATATACCTTTTTTTATGATAACTCTTCTAGGCGGCTGGTTGCTCGAACGGCTAGTTTTCAAAGAAATAATACAGTGAGTATGAGTTTAAGAGTAGATTAGAAACCTACGATGCTCAGTTACTGTATAACAAACCTTATCAAACCAAATCAATACGGTACGATGTTAATATCTGAATCCTTTCAGGTTTTCTTTTTTACTTTTTTTTTCATAACTTCTGATGGGCTTTTTAGTTACTCTTAGTTTAGTCTTATTTTCTTTAGATTGAGTTTTATTGCAGTTACACCATATTCTTATTGACAGGGTTCTTGTCAATTTCTGGTTGATTTAGTTCGAAAACAATGCAATCTTTAACGATTATGCCACAGTATTAATTAATAATGTTTATAGCACCTATTTTATGATTAATTTAACTCAGCTAATTCAGTTTATATGCGTGCTTAGGTCTTTTGGGTTCTATGGGTAAGTTTTCACGTACAGAATAACTGACTACTTCAAACAACAGACATAAGTATACATAAATTTATCCCAACTCAACATTTGTGAGGGTTGAATTAAAAATATACAACGCAATATTACCAATCGGCTAGACCTGGATACAAATACAAACTTTCCTTAAATGATTTCTAATTACAATATCTAATTTATTCTAATCGGATGTTACGAGATTCGCCTCATACCGCTAATAGTGATGCAAAGCTGTAACTTACCAAATCAAGTGTATCTTACTACTTTCTGTCTGACATAAGACAGAGATTACTAGTCAGGAGAGAACTTCCGCGGCAGTGGGGCAAAAAGAGTAAATTAGAAAAAAAACTTGCTAGTGAAACTTAACAAAATGATGTCATGTGCTTACTCCCTCCTCCCCGCCGGAAAAAAGTGCGAAGATACTGTAAATAAATATATGCTCCTTGTTAATGAACGTTTTGTATTCTACTTTCTGCACATTTCTTAAGTATGTATGTAAAAGAATGAGATTAATATTATAAAGGAAAAAATATTTGCTTCTTACAATACATTGTCTGTAACCATATTGTGTCTATATATTAACGTGATTACGTGATTTACCTTTAAAAATAAAAACCAACTCGTGAAATAAAAATATCTCGGACATTTGCATTGACAGGATCACCCAAAACTGACCCACAGAATCATCCAAAGCTTACTAATTTACTTTTACAAGTATATTAATTGAAATTCTTTTATTTCCCGTTAGTAACCTTCATCACGTGTAGAGTATTTTTACGGAACTGTTTCCCGTTCCATATATAGTACGTGTGTCTGTTTTTTAACATCTTAACTAATTAAAGTATGCTGTAAAGCATTGGCTTCATATTATTTTTTTAAAAAAGATTTTTTTTCACTCTGCAGCAACTAAAATAAACAACACGATTTTTCACTTTACACGATCCGATAGATATTCGCAGAAAAATCTTTCATACATAAAATAGAGCGACCCTTAGACGAATCAAACTGTGTCGGTTAATAAGAATAGGAGGAAGATTTTAAAATTAGTTTTATTTACTTAAGAAAAAGCATACACACATTATGCAAATCATGCAACTTTATTTAATACATGTGCTTACATTATAAGGTATTTCTCCCGCCTTCCTAGCGTGCTTTCGTGGTGTAGTGGTTCTGCACGCTGGGCCGGTATTCCAGAGGTCCGCGATTCGATTCTCGGCGAAAGCGTTGCTCATTTGTCATTTATCCGGCTTTTCCAAGTTACCTAATGTCTCTACAGTGGCGCCCGAACTAAAAGGGTTGTCGATGATGACTCTCCGCACTCAGAATTTGGGATTGGGTCCCCTAAAAATCCAGGTCGCCCTTTAAAAGGGAAAGTATATAAGGTATTTCTCCCGCCTTCCTAGCGTGCCTTCGTGGTGTAGTGTCTCTGCACGCTGTGCCGGTATTCCGGAAGTCCGTGGTTCGATTCCCAGCGAAGGCGTTGCTCATTTTTCATCTCTCCGGCTTTTTCAAGTAACTTAATGTTTCTACAACATACGTGTGATATTCGTGTTTTAAGAAGCTGAATATATTGTTTCCTATTCCTTCGGCACTCATGAAAATTCATTGGTGGGGCATCCATTTATCCATACACCTCGAAAATCAAAACTGACAAGATTGCTCAGGTATGACCCAGTTTTAAATGGGAACATATCAGGGAATGAAGATGGTAATCTGACGCGCTCTTCCCCTTTCACCTGTACATTGACTGAAGGGCTCTTACTCCGCATAGACATTGCATTCAGAAAAAATCTATGCCTTACCTGGGATTCGAACCCTAACCCTTCGGCGTGGAAGCAGCCTCTGCTGGCCACCATACCGATCGGGCAAAAGCAAGTCTGTAATAAAGAATTATGTTTAGAAGAATACAAGTTAAACTGCGCCCAGTAGTGAAGAAAAGAAACACAAAAGAACTGTGTGTTTATCATAACCGCCTTAACAGATGGATACTGGTAGTTTTAATTGAGTGCTCTAAGAATATGGGATCCATATATTGTCAACTTTGTTGTTATTCTTGAGAGAGATAACGTGCGTAATGACCCTAAAATAAAAGCCAGGAGCCCTAAATTCTGTTAAAGAATGCTTTTAAAAAGGAATTTTTTTTAATGTTTCCTAAATATGATTATATTTTTGTCCTATTTTTGTCTCCTTTTTTAATTTGGTTTCGTACTGCAAGAGATTTATATGATTTTTTCCTGTATGATGTTCAAATTATTTCTCTTACCCAAAGTTTCTAAACGAACCAAATAGGAATTCAAAAATAAAGCTTTTTGTGCGTATGTGTATGCGTGATCATTTTTTAACTTCCCTATGCAATTTCAAACTGCATTTCTCTAGCATTCTTGATCCATTTTAAGAAGTCCATTAATTATTAAGAAGTTAAAAAGTCATTGAGAATTAGCAGTTTAGTCCGAAGCTTGCCCAACAGCGGCCGAGAGGCAAGGTCTAAACCCTGATAGTTCGAACTTGTTTCGATTTGAGGCGAATGGAGCTGGTTGCACGTGGTTTTTGCCATGTGTGAAGTTGGTATGAGTTTTCCTTAGAAGATCCTCCATGAAAGCATCCCTCCTCTTGAGCAGCGAACCGTCAAACACTTTGCCGTAATCGAAAAAACCAAACCAGCCTTGTCCGGAGCTTAATTCCTGGCATAATCGTATGGCTGGCCTGCTTCGTAAAGAAAATCGAAAGCGGTTTTCTTTACAAAGGTCCTTCGTGAAGGCACACTTTCTTTTGGAGATAGTTTTACCTTAAACAGACATGAATAAATAATATTCTAATGGTTGCTACCTCAAAATGTTTTCCCCTTAGACCAATATGAATTATAGATTATAATAGTAAACGTTTATATATCGTAATAATAAACGGTTATATATTATAATAATAAACAAATATTTATAACAGAAATGGTTTATATTATAAAAGTAACAGTTCAGTAACGAGGAATTGGCTGTATGCATTACAGTTATGGGGCCGTGGATGAAAATGGACAAGCCTCCAGACGCATGTATCGAGAGCTCTTTACAAACAAATATCTGCTAAGTTATCCATCGTTTGGACAATTGCATTGCAGATTAAATGAAACTAGAGCATCCCGTGTTTGCAGCTACATCGGTCTGCGATGTACCATACGTACACCTGCTGTAGAGAAAGCTGTGCTACAGAAGAATAAGATGCCACCGCAATCTCCTCACATTCCACCGATAGACGTCTACTTGTGGGCATACAAGTCCCTGGTATACGAAACACTCGTATCATTTGATATCACCAGGATCGTCGAAGCAGCGGCACGCGCCCATAGTACATTTTATCAGTCTGAATGAATCCTTGAATCATGCTTTGACGTTGTGAGTCATGCGTTGCGGTGGGCGGAAGGAATTTTGAAATTTTCCGTAATCGGAATTATTTCCTTCATATATAGCGTGACGTATTTTTTTTAATTAAGTCATGTTAACACCGCTGTCGACCCCCTTTCTTTGCGTGTCGATCATGTTGTTATCAAACCTCACCGTCTGAATTTCGGTGTAAAAATGTGTAAAAATTCTTGGTCATGGTCTGATAGACCAGTACGCAAGGTCTATAAACAACGTTTTGGGATACCTTGTCATGTGCCTCAACGTTACAGGAGTAAATTAATCATTAATTTCCATGGTGTAAATCAGTTTGGTGGTCTGCAGCAGACTAAAAATTACAGTTTGCCGTTGTAAAGATAGTTTGTTATATAGTATGCATATACTGGAATGATAACAATATATAAGTAATAACTAAAATTAATTTTAATAGCTATAAATAGACAAAATTTTCTGTAAAGTATGCAATTTTTTTCCACTAAGCTTTCTAAAATAATTAGGCAAAATACCAGTGCTTCGCATAAAGATGCCTGTTTGACTTTATTTCTACTATATTTGAAAAATCTTGTCTCGCAGAAAATAAAAGAAATTAGAATATTTTATAATTGTAGAAAATGATTTCAATTATTAATTCTAATCTCGCTTTTCAAATTCTAATAATTTTTCACGTTCAAAATTTTATTGCCCGTTATTTAATGCGAATTAATTATCCTAAAACATAGCCCTTTATTTTAGAGCCTTTTCGCATGTCTTACGTTTCTTGTGAGGCTAAATAAATGGAAACAGGATGTAAAGATTTATTTATTTTATCTAACCAGTAATTTTATGTTTAGTACCTTTACTGTCATTCTCGCTTTCCATTTTCCTGTTAGAATGCAAATTTTTATCCGTGCATATTCAAATCAGGGAGAAAGAGGAAGGAAATTATTATTTAAAGGAAGGTTTTAGACTGTTTAATCAGAGCGTGTTCCGCCTGCTAAAGGTCACGTTTCTAATTGAATTTGTTGATAGCAGTCTGTCTGCTGTATTCCTTTATTCTTCCCAATAGAACCTGTCACGCCGGCTTAGGTTTGAGCCAACTTGTGCGTTATTTATACTGTGTAACTTTTGGATAACTTACTACTTAGCTTAGTTAATTTGAATTCATTACTTTCTGACTTACGCCATAAATGCTGGCTGGTTTTGCCTTCCGTTATTTTATTTTACTGAGTATAATAAAAAGGTTTTTCACACCGTTCTGATGTTGTCTGTCTGTTTACGGACGTAGTGATTAAGCGCTTAAGTTCAGATTGAGTCTCGAACTAGTTTATGCTTCCATAGAAGGTGAGACTTTGCAAGGAAATTACTTATATTTCCCGAATCCGCTTATTTAACTAAACTTCAGATCTTATTGCATCAATCATAACTTCCAGAAAAAAAAATGTATACATTTATCAAATGCCAACCTGCCATAAGGCTACATGCTCTTCAATATTTTTGAAAAAGGCAATCAAAATCAGATAATAAGGAGCATTCTTCAATGTGAGCAGCGGCCATATCTTGTCCAGTTGAACACAAAAAACGCACAGAGAAGAGTCTACAATATTAAAACGAAATAAATGGGCACAGAAGACAGTCGTGTCCAGTCAACAGTCTAAAAGTGGCCACCGCAGCTGCGCTAGGAGCATCCGGAACAAGATGAGAACAATACAGGAAGAGTACAGGAAGTACAGGATTTAGTACAGGAAGAGTAATCAGACACTGTATGAAAGGACTGGTTGAAGATTCTTCTAATCTCCAGTTCAGAAGAATGAAAGAGCAAAATTTCTATTTGGTTTCTGAATTAAACTGCAACCTCCTTTTTCAAAAACGTCCCCTTTCTCATTTCCCTCAATATCACAGGGGAAGGAGACCCTTTGGAAATGCACTTTACATTGATTTTTTCAACTAGAGAGATCTATACTGCTCGAAGGGGGAGGATTTATTCTCCTGATTAGATAATGTTGCGTTTTTCTTTTCTGACACTAGTTGTTACGTTTTTTTCTTCTTTCACGGGGTTCGTGTGGATTTGGAGTGAATAACGACGACACTTGATGAAGTATCGAAACACACTTTATTGGTCAGTATCGTCAGGACAGTTCCAAAACACGGTTTTACAGTCGTCGATGAACTACTGTGAACACGCTGACTCGATCAGCGACACAGCCTCCAGGTTATCAGGCTATCACGGTGGAGACAGCTTCACGGCAAAGCACTAGAGTACAGCTCCCGACTCTGCTTGGTCGTTCTCGGAACTCTACGTACTCTCGCGATGCACTCGACGACACACAGAGCAAGCTCCCGACTCTTCGGTTCAGTCGTTCCCGGAGCTCAACACGCTCTCTCGATGATGCACTAACCGCGATACACCACGAGACTCTTTCGGTGCTCTCGACGACCCACTCAGCACTCGCTGCCCGTCTGTCAACTCGATCGACTCCGCAGGGATCGACTCGCTAGACGAGACACTAACTCGATACTGATTATCTCGCACTCTCGACGAGGCACACACTAACTGACTGTGGACCAGCAGGGTTTATATAGCTTTCGGCTTGTGTTCGAGAATATTCAGGGCTAAACCGGTAAGAATTCGTTCCAGAAGGTTCTCCATCCGGCATATCGCCAATTTTGTCGCCAAGTGGGCGATTTCTCCCCAAATGTGGCAACTCTGCATTTCCTTGGAATTTTGTGGTAACCCTAAAACTGTTTTGCGGGGAAAGCCATCTCCCCGCGCCTGTACATTTCGTATCAATAATAAAGCCTGAAGAGTAGATGTTGAATCGGAGCGGATAACAGCCCTCTTAAAGGAATTCTGGCGAATGGAAAGTTGCTTAAGGTAGATTGATTCCAGTTCACCATCAAAATGGGTTGTGAAATTTCCAACTGCAGATGAAAACAAAAAACAACAAACAACAAACAAAACAAAAAAAACACCAGCGCTAGGTCCTTAAGTTAAGTCCAGAAAGAAACCCATCTGTATAGATGTGAAAATATTTAAGGGATATTTAAATAAAAAATATTTAAAGAGTTATTTTAATGAAAATAAGTGAAATAATAGAACTAATAATTACAATGGCTGAAATCTAATCTTTATTTTAACCAACCAAAAGAAAATAGTTTTACTGACATTTACTTTATATGTTGTCACTGCTTCATTATAAATTTGTAAATATTAATGAAGTTGAAAAATTATCCCTGAAATTTTCTCTCTACTCATTTTATGTCGAAATGACAATTATTAGCAAATTAGCAAGCTTTTAAACAAATTTATTATCGAAATTTAAACATTTTTATCGTTAAGACACAATAACACGCCGAACAAATACTAATTCAGAAGTCAAACAACAAAAATCAGCGTTATATTCACAAAATTTTCACAGTACTGAAGTTGGATGTGTTACGTGTGACCAGAATGTCGAGAAACGGAAGAGAATTGCAAGTCTCAAGTTCAAAAGTGAACTGAATAGCAGGATCAATAGAATTCATTGTTGAAAGAACTATATTTAAATCATCTTTATTACCTTCAAACAGGGTAAAAGTATCGTTTACGTAGCGGAACCATGCCGGGAAGTTTAAAGTTTCAAACAATTTTGATTCATAATAATGCATGTAGATATCAGCCAGGATGGGACTGAGGGGGCTTCCCATGGCTAATCCCTCAGTTTGCTTGTAATATTTATTTTGGAAAACAAAATGTGTTTGTTTCAAACAGAGTTGAGTGAGAGAAATTAGCTCATCAATTTCGATGCAAGAGAAATGAAATTCACGAAGTCTGGTTTCTAGACATCTTAATGCACCCTCCACTGGCACATTGGTGAATAATGATTTTACATCAAAAGAAACCATGAGTAAATTACTAGGAGAAATGTTTTTAACCTTTTTTACAAACTCTATTGAATTTTTTATGGTGTAAATGTTATTGTCTAATAGAGTGGAAAATCTAGAAACTAAATATTTAGCTAATAGATACGAGGCAGTACCTAAATTTGATACAATAGGGCGGAAAGGAATACCACTTTTATGAATTTTGGGAAGAGCATATAATCTGGCACAATTCGCAACAGGTGGGATAAGCGAATGTTTTAAGTTGCTTGAAATGATTTGCGAAGATTTGATCGCAGTTTTTATTTTGGATAAGTCCGAAGGTGAAGGATCTTTAGGGATCGGATTATATGGTCCTTCGTTTAAGAGTTTAGTGACACCATCGATGTAAGTGTTCTTATCCATGACGACTATCTGGCCACCTTTGTCGGCCTTTGAAATGATAATATCCGGGTTAGAATGAATTTCGCGCATTGTAGCTCTTTCTCTCGCAGTTAGATTTGGTTTCAAAGGTTTATTATTGAATTTCACATTATGAGCGATAAGATGCCTAATCATTTCTTTCTGTGAATCTGAAACTTTACTGAACTTGAAAGTTTTTTCTATAGGAGCCAAAATCTTTGGAATCGAGGGTTTACAGGTTTGTGAGAAGTTAAAATTATATTTTAGAATTCTCTCTTGTTCTTCCGAAAGACTAACATTAGAAATATTAACTATTGGCTTGATGTTTACAATGGGAAGATTTTTTGAGCTACTTGAACTGGAAAACTGTAAAAGAATTGTAAAACTTCTTTTACAGTTTTCCAGTTCAAGTAGCTCAAAAAATCTTCCCATTGTAAACATCAAGCCAATAGTTAATATTTCTAATGTTAGTCTTTCGGAAGAACAAGAGGGAATTCTAAAATATAATTTTAACTTCTCACAAACCTGTAAACCCTCGATTCCAAAGATTTTGGCTCCTATAAAAAACGCTTTCGAGTTCAGTAAAGTTTCAGATTCACAGAAAAAAATGATTAGGCATCTTATCGCTCATAATGTGAAATTCAATAATAAACCTTTGAAACCAAATCTAACTGCGAGAGAAAGAGCTACAATGCGCGAAATTCATTCTAACCCGGATATTATCATTTCAAAGGCCGACAAAGGTGGCCAGATAGTCGTCATGGATAAGAACACTTACATCGATGGTGTCACTAAACTCTTAAACGAAGGACCATATAATCCGATCCCTAAAGATCCTTCACCTTCGGACTTATCCAAAATAAAAACTGCGATCAAATCTTCGCAAATCATTTCAAGCAACTTAAAACATTCGCTTATCCCACCTGTTGCGAATTGTGCCAGATTATATGCTCTTCCCAAAATTCATAAAAGTGGTATTCCTTTCCGCCCTATTGTATCAAATTTAGGTACTGCCTCGTATCCATTAGCTAAATATTTAGTTTCTAGATTTTCCACTCTATTAGACAATAACATTTACACCATAAAAAATTCAATAGAGTTTGTAAAAAAGGTTAAAAACTTTTCTCCTAGTAATTTACTCATGGTTTCTTTTGGTGTAAAATCATTATTCACCAATGTCCCAGTGGAGGGTGCATTAAGATGTCTAGAAACCAGACTTCGTGAATTTCATTTCTCTTGCATCGAAATTGATGAGCTAATTTCTCTCACTCAACTCTGTTTGAAACAAACACATTTTGTTTTCCAAAATAAATATTACAAGTAAACTGAGGGATTAGCCATGGGAAGCCCCCTCAGTCCCATCCTGGCTGATATCTACATGCATTATTATGAATCAAAATTGTTTGAAACTTTAAACTTCCCGGCAATGTTCCGCTACGTAGACGAAATTTTTACCCTGTTTGAAGGCAATAAAGATGATTTAAATAAAGTTCTTTCAACAATGAATTCTATTGATCCTGCTATTCAGTTCACTTTTGAACTTGAGACTTGCAATTCTCTTCCGTTTCTCGACATTCTGGTCACACGTAACACATCCAACTTCAGTACTGTGAAAATTTTGTGAATATAACGCTGATTTTTGTTGTTTGACTTCTGAATTAGTATTTTTATCGTTATTTCGTAAATGCCAATGAAATTACACACTAAAATAAAATTAGTACTGCTCACTTACCCTGATGAAAATTGTATTGTTCTACAGATATCAGACTGCAAATCGTGATTCACTTCTGAATGCTTGATTCAAAATTAAGAAAAGTTGAAGTTTTCTTGTTCAAAATTTAGCCATTTGTTAATCGTAAGCGTTAGTTCAGTTATATTCACACGTATAAAATAAATAAATAAATGTTTGCACAGAAATAATGAAATCGATACCTGAAAATGCACTTACCTGTTGGGTTGTATCTTCCTCCATCCTGTAAAAAGAAAGTATTTGGTAGAGAATTGTGTTTAACATTAATATATTAAACAATTATTCCTTTGCATTATGAATTAATACTTTTAAAATATTATATAAGACACGACAAGAAGATTATATAACATTTGCCTCATTAAAGTAATAGCATAATATAATTAGATGAAATTAAGTAATGTTTTGAAAAATTGATTTCAAATGGCAGAGATAAAAAAAAAAAAAAAAAAAGAGAGAGAGAGAGCGAAACTCATTTAATAGATTTTCGTTCATCTTGACATTAAAATGTTTTATTACTTTCAGGAAGAAGATTAGAGCATGGATGTAAACAGTGAATATTCAAAATAATATACCTTTAATAAAGTAACACTGCATATTTTTACTGAGTTAAAATATAAAAGTCATTGGTATGTTTCTATTTCATTTGCGAAAAATTTCAGTTTTACGATTTCAACAAAAATATCCCTTTTTTACGTTTTTTTTTTTTTTGGTGACGTCCGTGCGTACGTAAGATTAAAGAACTCTTTCAAAACGGATAGAAAATAGATATTTTCGCGCTCTGCACATATGTATGTACAAACGTATCTCGCATAAGTGATTAGCTGTAAAACGTTCAAATTTTGTATCTGTGACTACTATAACATCCAGTTGTGCGCCTCCATTTTCTATTTCAATCCACAGCATTTAAGTAGCCCCTTATGCGGCTTAAAAATCCCTACTCGGCCTTTATTTTCGCAATCGTTGGTTGTAGACATGTACTTCTAATCACAGAAGTGTTTTACATAATTAAAATATTCATGTTTTACCAATTTCAGATTTTAAAAAATTGGACAAATGAGAAAATCTAACTTTTAATACGGTGTCTCGGTTTCTGTACTTTCGTTTGGGAAAGTTTTATACTTCCTTATGAAAAAATAAAAATACAAGAAATTTTACTCCTATATGATAACGAGATATTTAACTTCAAAATTTGCAGTTTTTGATGTCAGTTTCAACTTTCTTTAAGGAATCGGTTAATTAAGTTAAACTTATTCAAATAAAATAAGTTTAAATGAAGTGCAACAAAAAAAATGTGTGTAATTTAATAGACGCACAATGTAGTTATGTGGTGAGGAAATCATGTGGAGTCCACATAAAATGTTTTTTAAAATAATTAATCTAACAATAATTGTCATGGGAAGGAATAATCAAGTTACAAAGTTTGAATCAGAAGATAATTTTCGTAACACAGTTTGCTCACCCCGCATTTAGGGCATAAATGCGCTTCTTTTTTCTCACCCATTTTGAGCATCATACTCAGATTCAACTTCTCAACATTCTAAAAATCTCAAATAGTAGATTCATCAGGAATTTTTTACTCATATTTTCGTATATATTTACATTTCCTTTGCTTTTACTCAAATCAGAACGCAAACTCTACCTCTAACTGAAGACATTTCTGAACATCAGTAATAATAATAATTATACCAACTGTTATTATTTAATGAAAATATGCTTTACAAATAATTTTTTAAATAATTTAAAAAAGAGAAGAACCCACGAATTAGTTTTGTCTGTATAATTCAAATGATACATTGCATAAAAATTTTATTATTAGGAATTTAATTATTATAGTGTAATTTTTTATGAAAACGGTAGCATAGTGCAGATAGCATATTTAGAGATAATTTCTAAAACGAAAATACTTTATATGGCACTGGAAACAGATTTAAGTACTTCTACCACTGCCAAATGTTATGTTAATAATATTTATTGACATTTGAGGAAATGAATTTTGTGGGTGAAATAAATGAAATATCTTAAACCGTAAGCCGTATAAGATTTAGTTTTACCAGGCTGTATTTTCTTGGCGAAATAAAACCTATAATACACGACACTTTTCTTTTTCCATATTTTCTAAATTTTTTAAAGCATCCGACTTCCAAATTACTATAGATAGCCCTCGAGGCTTTGCCATAATCACACACACACATCCAAATTACTATAATTATAAATTTTCAACTATGAATAAGTATTTTGCATTCTATATCCAAAAATATGCTCGAGAATTAAAAATACTTCCTAAACCCATGAAACCGATTATTAATGAAATAAACATAAGCATTACGGCGTTGCGTTTTAGAATTTATATCCAAGTCACTAACTGTCAGCTTTATTTCCTGATTTGTTTTCATTATAGAATATCTATATTATTCATTTTCTGTGCAAAATAAGTAAATAAATAAGTGGAAAATGTTTCATATTACAGTAACCTGAAATAAGAGTAAAATAAATTATTCTTATTGAAGAGAAATTTTGCTTGAGCACTGGCTTAATTTCGAACATCCATGTCATTTGCAGAGCACGTTACTTATATCTGATTATAAAATCTATTACCATTTTGTATTATTTTGCTTCCTGCAATATAGTTTCTCTCATTTTGTTTAATCGTTCTTTTATCATAGCAATCATCCTTCCTCATCATAGAAAAATTTGAATATGATTTTAAAAATTTAAGCATGAATGAGAAATCTCCTGTTAATTTGAAGAAAAGCTGGAAAAAATATGATTAAGTGACAGGGAAAATTATTCTTTCAATCTGTGAAAGAATTAAAATAATGGCTTTAATAAATAAAAGAATCATTCTTTTAATTCATGGAAGAGCTTAAAAGAATAATTATAGAGTAACTGTAAAAAATACCATTTTAATCTTCAAAAGACTAAAATCAATTTTTAAAGTAAACGTGAAACAAATCACTTTCTTATAAATGTGTATTATATTAAAAGTTATACGGAAAGAAAATAAATGATACATATTTGTCTCAACGTTCCATAAGTAAATATGGCAGACTCTATTTCTTGGAGAGTTAAATAAGAATTATTTCATGAATTATTTTAAAGTTCATTTATTTTTCAAGACGGGACTTGAAATCATAATATTACATATACGACGAATGATGGCAGAAGGGAATAATAAATCGAGTTAAAAAACTAATATTTATGAGTTTGTCATTCTGGATACAAATGGTATTTATGACACATTACATGATATAAATAATGAAACCGTGCCGAAACATTATTTAATTGCTGTAATGTGGCGTTCAACGGTATTTTCAGTATTTATTATGTGTATGACTGGAATCTAAAGTTTATTGTAACCGAGACTGTAAGCCTTTAATTTGCTTTTCTAATTATTTACAATTTTCGTTAATCGTTTTTTAACTCACCTAATACTTTAAAAAAATGTTATGCTTTTGTCTCATTCGTGTTTGCGACATCACATCGCTGTTTAAATCACATTTTTATGTTATAAATAGCCAAATGAATAAAAGCATGTTGAGAACAACAATAGCTTTGTTAATTTTCACTCACAACAAATGTTTTTAATACCCTATTCGTTATCTTGCGGAAACTTCATTACTTAATTCTAGCACAAATAGACGATTTCAAAATGCGCAAAAATGCACGAAGAGAAAAGGTCACCAAAGTGTCCACAGCGTCGCCACCCAAATACCGAAATGACAGCAGAAGTGGAAACGACAGCCTCATTAAAAAAGCATCATCAACTTATCCGCTGTTACGCTAACACTACTCAAAATCTTAAAAAATGATGGCAACATTATCATTCTTGGAGGACCTTGTCCCTTTAACACTTCGATGAAGACGTTTTCCATTCCACTTTCCCTATTGTCCGTTTTAGCCTTGATGCTTTGTTCTAGATCACGTGGCATGGAAAACATGCAACTTCTTCAGCTTAAGAGTCTCCACTGGCACGAAAAAATTCCCTCGAAGGGTTCTTTTAGATACTAGTTACAATAATTGACCGACCGAAAAATAATACAATAGCTCAAAAAATATAATTAAGAGATTTATTAGCACTAGTGATGCTGTTTCAAACAAAGGTCACTTTTTTCATTTAAAAAAAAAAAAAAAAAAAAAAAAAAGTTGCAATCTTTTGTTTCAAATTAGAATTTAGATACCAAAAATTTTGCTTTCGACAACCTGAATAATTATTTTAATCTCGAATGTATTTCTGGTCATACTCGGAGATGATCTTAGATGCCTCTCTTTAATAAAATATCAGAACATCTGTAGCGATAATAAAGATGCTGCAATTTAGATTCCTGACGTTTTAAAAAAAAAACTGCTTTAATTACTACAATATGAGACTTTATTTGAAAACGGACGAAGAATAGCGATGCACCGTGAAAAACTGCAACAAAGTTTTTAAGGCTTTTAATGTGCTATATACGTAAATTCCGTCTTTTGCTTAATAAAAAAACAATCTGATCCTTAAAAGTCCCGCTGGAAAGTTTAACGTAAATTTGGAGACTCTTTTGCTAACTTTCACGATTAAGGGGAAAGTGTGTAAGTAAAAATTAATTAATTCCTCAATACATTATTTCATTAATCAACTCTTCCATTTATATATCCTTAATTTTAAATTTTTTTTTTCATCAGTTCTCAATGCTACGTTTCCTTTTGTTCAATTTCGTCTTTATTTTGAGAATTTTTCCAGAAAACATTTGCTTATTTGCATGAAAACAATTATTTTTTTTTAAATATTAATAAAACTTCACATTTTTGTATTATCACATTTTTCCTTAAAACAAATAAAGTTTGATAAATAATGTCCTAATTATTCTATCGAAAAATAATTTGTCCGAATTTTCTAGAATTTTAAAGTCTAATGGGGAAAACTAGAAAACAATGGCTAAAGTCCCATTTCCCGATAGAATGGAACAATAGTTAATCTGTTCGGTTTGGGTTTAGTTCTTTTCCAAAATAATTCTTTTAATAATCCAGTTTCAGTTTTGAGCAAATCAAGCCTAGGACAAATAAACCAAAAGAAATTTCTTTAGTACAAATATTAAGTCATATAAGAGGTGATTTACAGTATCATAGAAGGATTCCTTGCCCTTGATAGTTACATTGAATATTAATACGTTGAGAATAATTCTTTTCTGAGTATGTTTGTATCTCGAAAATTATTCATTCGAATTTGAAGCTTAGATCTAGACTGAAGTTGATCATTTTTAATTTAATCACAATTCTTGAAAAAGAGATAAATTCCGATATTCTTTTAATATTATGAGCTTTTCACATTTTGTACAGAAAACGGTAAATGAAAGATAAATATTCGTACCCCAAATGCAATTTAGAACAAGGGAAATTTCATACAAGAATGCAAAATTTCGTAAAAAAAGGATTAAATATTTACATCACATTTTTTCCTTTAAAACAAACAAAGTTTGATACAAAACAAATAAATGTCATTTGTCAGAAAGTAATCAATCATATTACTTAAAATATGCATAGATAACAATGGAAAGATCTGGTTCAATTCAATTAATATAAGACTTAATGACTATAAATAATGACTGTAAATATAATGACTATAAATATAATGACTTCCAAAATTTTATTTTAAACTGGTTTATTATTTATTCTTATATTTAAAAATAATACTAACTGGAAGAAATTGCACTAAAATGTTATTATTACTATGCAATAAAATGGTAGCCGAAATAAGATCTTTATTAAGATTCGGAAACACTTATCTAAATCACTTAAAAAGCTTCAAATTCGAAAACATTCACCTAAGCATTTAAAAAATTCCCTCTCTCGTTTTCTCACTTTATTTTAGGGGGGGGGATTGTTGTTATATAAAAATATATACCAAATTCGTTTATCTAAAGATTCCGGTACACATTTGATGAATTTTAATTCCCTAAATTTTTAAAGACTTAAATTATTTGGGGGGGGGAAGAATTATTTTATTTGCGTGAGATAAACTTAATGGATCTAACAGCCTACGAATTCAAAGAGTTAAAAACAGCTAACTACAATTATATCTACTAAGACTATAGATGGAATTCTGGTTTAAAAAAAAACCTGGAAATATTTCATGTAAAACATTTAGAAAATTATAAGGATATTCCCATAAAAAGTAAATAAGGAGAGGTATTTTCTGCGAATTTTAGTTTATCAATTTGCTGCGCTTTCTGCCACATATAAGTAGGAATACTTCCCGCATCCTCTTCTAAATGCAGACTTACTTATTAATTTTCTTCTCAGCTCATTTTACTTAAATAATTTTTTTCTTTAGTTTTATACAAGAAACTCTTAATGCCTATGCAACAAGATTTAATTGAATAAAACTGGCTTAGTTTGATACGTTCCTTAAACTTTTCATAAATTTGACTACGCAGTATAAACACAATTTTTAGAAAGGTTTCGTCCGTAAAGAGCCTTGGCTACTGGAAGTTGAGTTTACGACCTATCAAACTGCAGTTGTTTGCAACATGTGGTGCGTAAATTTTTAAAATTGTGTTTTTTAAAGAGCTATCGTCTACCGATTAGCGATCGGAATCTAAAATTTTAAAAATCTCCAACTGATAAATTTTTTGTTCGGTATTCTTAATACTGAGTTAATAATTTTAATTATTTTTCTTAATAATTTTAATTATTTTTAAAGAAAACATTAAATTCGAAAAGCTGAAGCATAAACGAACTGAAAATACGTTTTATTAACCTTAATTCAGTTTTAAAAACCACTAAATGCATTTCAAGAATATTAATTGGGCTCTGAATTGAAATTGACACTAACAAAATTAATGGTGGGAAATATCTACTGTATTTGTTATTTCAAAATGAAGCACCTCATAGCAATCAGTGTAAATATTTTATTCTCCATCTAATAGGGAAAATAAAAGCCCCTTTACTCCACTAGATGGCAGCACTATAAAATGTTAATCGCAATTTTAGATTAAACTTCAAAAGAAATGGGAGGAAAAAAAAACCATAAAATTCCGTAGTAAAAGTACAATAGTTCTTCAATTCTGCATACTCTCTTGAGGATTACGCTAAAGCACCAGAATCCCTTCTCTCAAACGTGTAAAAGAAAATGCATATTTTAAAAACGGAATGCAATAGTATTGCTTAGATTATTAATATCTTACTGCGTGTTATTTATTAAACAAACATTAGCGTTCCTAAGTGTTATTTTTCTTTAAAGTTGTACAATATATTCTAAGGGATTAACCTAAGAGCGGTAATCTTTGAAAAGTGTTACCCTTAAAGTATGGAGCCGCGGAGTTCCAACCCTAGTTCATCACTTGTTAATCAGTAAAATTAGTTGTCATTACCATATTTATACATAAATAAGTTGCACATTAATTTATCATTTTTAATAAATTATAGTAAGACTTATATTCGAGATAGTGGAAAATTTACAGCAATTTATTTTAGAGCAGGTTTCCTAATTTAATAATCTCTTGACATTTAAAATCGTAACAAACAACCTTATATTTAGCGTAGGTATAATGAAACACTCAATCGATTTCGAGGGCAGCTAAAGGTCCCTCCTCATCAGGAGAAAGAAATACATAGAAAGAAGAAAATAGGAATCACAGAAACACGTGCTGCTTATCAGCACTGCACGTGGTTATAACTAGATTTTTAATCAGAGTTGCACTGGCCGCCTACTTTTACTGAGCCAGGCTGTCTGATCAAGCATAAAGAAATATTAGCGAAGTTAAAATAGGGAGCGAGGGGCAAATGCACATTACGCTCAAAATCTGAACTTCAAATAATGGAAAGCAACCACTGAACGGATTTTTATACCCTCTGGTAGTACCAAGTGCGAGGAGGTAACGCCATCTATCGGCAAAAATAATTGAATTAAGACAGTAGAATTTTAAAGGCATTAGGAAGGACTGGATTGGACTTCAAATCATTAACTAAACTTTCTAAATCTTTGTGAATGTGAAAAGCCTCAAGAAAATCCAATTCGCCTATGGAAGAAGCCTTTTGGATGATTTTTGCAGCCCCGAAATCAAAATTATGGTTAAAAGTCCAGCTATGATACGCTATTGAAGACTTGTTAATTTCCCCTTTTTTGACATAAGATTCATGTTCCTTGATACGAAACTTCAACGCTCTTTTTGTTTGGCCAATATATCTTAAACCACACTGACATGATATACTATAAATTCCCCAAGAATTCAAGACAGAAACGCAATCTTTTAGAATCGAAGGGTGAATTTTATTAATAGGGGAGAAACCGACTTGAAAATTGAATTTCTGGAGAATCCGTGCAATTTTATAGCTAACAGAAGGATAAAATGGAAGCACTACAAGGTCATTGATATTATTTCTAACAGTGGAATGTCTTCTTTGATGGGAATCTGAAAATTTTTTGACGGCTTTCTCAATAATCACGGGAGAAAATCCACGGTCAATCGCAACTGCTCTCAAATAATTAAGTTCATTGGTAAGCAAAGATTCAGAGGAACAAACTTTTAGCGCTCGGAAAACATAATAGTAAAAAGAAGCCATTTTTTGCTTAACAGGGTGGCATGACTTGGCATGGGGTGGTAAACAAACTGCAAAGGGTTTACGGTACACAGTGGTGCTAAAATCGGTTTCATTGCGGATTATAAGAATATCGAGGAAGGGGAGGGAATTGTTGGATTCAATTTCAAGAGTGAATTGGATGGCTGGATCAATTGAATTCATAATAGATAGAATCTCGGATAAATCCTCTTTATCACCGTCAAAAAGTGCGAAAGTGTCGTCAACATACCGAATCCAAATACGAAAAGATAATTTATCAAATAATTTCATCTCAAAATAGTGCATATAAATGTCAGCAAGTACCGGACTGAGAGGATTACCCATAGCCAATCCTTCAACTTGACGAAAATATGCATTTTGGAAAACAAAGTGGGTTTGACTTAGAGAAACTTTAGTAAGCGAAACCAACTCATTAATTTCAGTATGTGTGAAGTGAAATTCCCGAAGCCTAGTTTCAAGACAATTTAGTGCTCCTTCGACCGGAACATTAGTAAACAATGATTTGACATCAAATGAAACCATAATGGAACGAAGTGGGGAAATATTTCCCCAGTTCGGGGGGGGGGAATTAACAAGTCTTCAATAGCGTATCATAGCTGGACTTTTAACCATAATTTTGATTTCGGGGCTGCAAAAATCATCCAAAAGGCTTCTTCCATAGGCGAATTGGATTTTCTTGAGGCTTTTCACATTCACAAAGATTTAGAAAGTTTAGTTAATGATTTGAAGTCCAATCCAGTCCTTCCTAATGCCTTTAAAATTCTACTGTCTTAATTCAATTATTTTTGCCGATAGATGGCGTTACCTCCTCGCACTTGGTACTACCAGAGGGTATAAAAATCCGTTCAGTGGTTGCTTTCCATTATTTGAAGTTCAGATTTTGAGCGTAATGTGCATTTGCCCCTCGCTCCCTATTTTAACTTCGCTAATATTTCTTTATGCTTGATCAGACAGCCTGGCTCAGTAAAAGTAGGCGGCCAGTGCAACTCTGATTAAAAATCTAGTTATAACCACGTGCAGTGCTGATAAGCAGCACGTGTTTCTGTGATTCCTATTTTCTTCTTTCTATGTATTTCTTTCTCCTGATGAGGAGGGACCTTTAGCTGCCCTCGAAATCGATTGAGTGTTTCATTATACCTACGCTAAATATAAGGTTGTTTGTTACGATTTTGATTGTCACATTAGCGTGTTTCTCTTCTAGTCTCTTGACATTTGTCAGGAAAGTTCTCCGAGCTTGACTTTTGAAGCCGAATCACAATCATAGATATTTACTGGAATTTTCCTTCAGGGAATTTTTATGTTTTGAGCAAATCAAAAGCGTAGAAATTAGCCATTTCATCGAATTAATGAACGAAATTTTTTCAAACTTCGAAATGAGCCCAAATCTATTTGTTCTCAATTAAGGCGTATATCTCAACAGATTTGCTTTCAGGTTGGAGTAATTTGATGACTTTACACGAAATGATTACGGATTTTGTGATGTTTCCTCGAGAATGCCTTTTGCTTGAATCCATTTTGTCATACTTTTTTTCTTACGTCGAACTTCCTTCCTACTATTTGATTTCCATTTACTTACGTATTATACACCACTTGCAGTGTAAACTTCGCTGTGCAACACACCCTCACTTGACCCATTTTTAATTCGCACTGAGTAGGCACTCAAGCATTAACAAACACTGCATCTCTTTCTGGATTTTGTCATATTGCCGTATTTCTATATAACTGTGTTTTTATTCGTTTTAGCAGAAATCTGAGATTTTTATTTTTTCCGAATGTATTCTTATAGAAATACTAGTATGCGTCTTATTCACGAAAGTACGTATAACATAATAATAACATATAACGTAAAAATACAATAATAAAATTCGTGGGATAGCATAATTAATGCAAATGATGCTATGGTATTTAGAACAATATCTACAACAGTGAACGATTCAGCACAACAGTGCAGTTTTTATCCACAACAAAGCATAATTTGATTCGAAGTAATATAACCGTGAACCGTGTGTATATAATGTAGCCGTTGTTAAATCATCCTTTAAAAATAAATCGTTTAATCTTACAAATAAACCAAGAGTACTGCCTTTTATCTTCTGTATTATATTGACCTCTATCGAAATATAAGACTAATATAAAGGAAAAAACAAAACAAAAAAAAAAACATATGTATCGTAAAGTCACGAAAAACTATATGCAGAGACATTAAGGAACAGAGAGAGAGAAAGTGCATGCGTCCTGCAGAAAGAAAATTTTGAATACTGATTTAACTTACTTAATCCAGGGAACTCATTCTCCAAATTGTTTAAAAACTTTGGTAAATTTGTAATAGGATTTTCGTTTCTTATAGTATGAGTTATTCTTACTCTCCGTCTTTTTAACTGCCCTCTGATTAACCATAATTTTGAAATAATAATTGTTAACCCAGTTAATCGGGAGTCAGCTATATGATTTTTCTGTCTGTAAAATAATTGAAATGATAAAAAATTGCGTTTGATCCTTAACGGATAATTGCTTTACGTTTTATGATAAATCCTGCTTTTAAATTATCTTCTCTGCTCTCAAAGAGCCAACGCGATTCTAGACAATGTTTCATAATAATGCTTCACCATTACCATGTACAAGGAACAAAATGAATTTTTTTGGATTCTTTTTGATTCACAGTCTTTTTTTACGCTACACTTTGTCATGATGTAAACTTGAACTCTCCCCATACTTCAAAAATCATTTTAAAAAATTCGTATTTTTGTTAAAAGATAAATTACTTAAGCTTTCGATAACGTATTTTGCTGTTCTATGACAAATATTCAATAGAAAAATTATTCAACGATTTGTTCGAACATACTGAGAAGTGCATAGGACATAATAGGAAACATTAAAAAACCAATGAAAATTAAGCATCGGACAAGCATACTCTTCATATAAAGATCCTACTTATTTAGCGAATTGCATTTTTTTAATCTAACTCCATTATTTTAAACAGCATAAATAGCAAAACTTAATAAATATGTTTCTAAGTTTTTTTTAAATACATAATTATGCGCTTAAAAATACCATGAATGCAAATTTTACTTTAAATCTTCACTTTGAATGTAAGAAGTTGCGTTATAAGCCATCATAAGCACTATTCTTTAAGAGTTCATTCCTGTTCCTTTCCGATTATGTTGACGAATCCCTATCATTTTGGGTCATCTTTCCACTCGCCGCACAAACAGCAAGATTGCATCAAAATTGCAGTTAAATATACATACTTAAAAGAAGTATGAGACAAATGTGAGTCACGTGAGATGTAAGGATTACGACAACGAAGAAATAAACTTAGATTTCTTAGTTATATTACCTGCTGAAAAACCGTAGCTTTCTTTTCGCCTTTTAAACAGAATTTTCTTTGTAAAGTTGATTTTCATTTTATCAAATCCGTTCTTATAAATGAAACAAATATAGAGGATAGTTGTTTTTTTACTGAAAGATTGTTGATGTCAACTTCAGAACTAGGTAAAATGTAATCTCAGGCTGATACTTAAAGAAAAGTGCTTGAGAATAGGATTATTCGACTATGGCAAAGCCCACTACGGCTTTCTGCTGGAAGGAAGATTCTTTCGCAAAAGACATTTTAACGAAAATTGGATCGCTAGACATGGAGCAAATCTCGAATGCATTCATGCCAATAGCCCGCTTGCCAAGGTTTGAACTATCAGGGATTAGCGGTCTTATCCGCTCAGTAAGTGGTGGGCTGTAAATTTAGGGGCTTAGTGTAAGTCCACCTTCTTCAGGGGCCAAAAATAATGGCATAGTATATTTTAATTCCTCAAAAACAAAGATCATTTACTAGTCTTTCTTGAAGTACGAAGAATGTTCTCATAAAATCAGTATTGATTTAAGACTAAATTTTGCTATTACTCACTTTTTAGAAGATCACAGACTTTAGTTAGATCAGAAGTCTCAGATTCATTTTGTGTCTCAGTTTGTCGAAGCAGGACAGAAACCAGACAGGAAGACAAGTTGAAGCAGGATACTGTGTTATTAGGTTTCTTGAAGCAGGACTCAATCAACTGCAGGAATTTTAAAAATGCTGATAATCTAATAAAAATCAGACTGTGGGAAAAATAGTGTTGAGAGGATGAAATTGTTTCAAAATTAAAAATTTATAAGTTTTGATTATTCTGCTTATGACTCTATCACCAAAGCAAATATCCACCAACTAAAAGTTAGTTGAAATTAATAACTGTTAAGTCCATTTTACAATATCATTAAATTTTCGTCCAGTTTTTTTTAATGCAAACTTTATTAAGGAAGTAATTTCGAAATTTGATTAGCGCAAACTTATCATGGAAAAAACATTGCATCTTTTTTCAATACCTAATGATGGCCACTTGTCTCTTCGACAGTGGCCAGTCCTAAAGCCAGAAGTGGAAGCCATTTTATTGTCGAGGCAATTAATAGGCGGCCACCATCGCCTCCTACGAAGGGGAGGGACAGTACAACTATGCCTTCTCCGGGATTCGAACTCGGGCCCTTTGGTATCGCAGTCGGCTTCCTTAACCGCTATATCGTCTCGACGGCACATTGTAATTTATTTACAGCAAGTTTAACAGTTAATTTATTTGGCACTTATTAACATTTCAGATTTATCCGTCCACTTTGCCACTAGTGGATGATTGAATAACACCGCTGAACACTGATAATTCAATCCATGTTCATACCCCTTCGTCGAAGCGGTTGTATTTTTGTACTTTTAACCGTAGGTAACGTGAATGTGAAGGGCCGTTCCCACTGGGGTTTATCTGAGCTAACGGACACAACTGACGTAGCCGACCCATCTCCAAAACCAGTCGACACATGGAACTACCCCGTTAGTTTAGATAAACCCCAGAGGAAACTGCCCTTGGTAGGCCAACGAGCAGCCGAGTGGTACAGTACTGAACGATGTTGTTTCAAAACCGGGTTGAAATCCCGACGAAACGGTCGGCTGCTTAGGAGTCTTCGTATGGTGTTCCCTAAGTATAATGTGGATGCAAGTCGGTTTTCTCTTTAAAAAAAAAAAAAAAAAAAAAAAAAACTTTCAGGAAGGCATCCCTCCTCACAGGCAGATAGCTCTCGAGCTGCTTTTTCTTAATCAAGCTACCTAATCTAATATCAATATGCTTAAAAAGCCCTTTACGAAGACGCCTTCTTTTTTACTACCTTTTTTTACTAGCTTAACTAAGCTACCAATCTTATCTTTTATTTACAAATTAGACTGACAGTCTACATTGTAAATAAAAGGTAAAATAAAAGGTATAGATATATAAAATTCATGCTTACGCTCTTTTTACAAAAAAGCTGTTATTCTCTAGTGGTGGCATGTAAGGTATGAATTTAAAATTGTTATCTTTTAAATACACTGACAGCGTTAATGTTTATATAAAACTTATGAATTATGTACATTAGGTAATGTTACTAATAACTTTATGAGTTATGTACTACATTAGGCAATGTTACTAATAACATTAAGTATTAATTAATTACGTATTTTTTTGTTTGTTTTTGTTTTGTTTTTAAATATTATGTTGTATGTATGAATACTTTCTCCGTTCAATTTTTTCACTATATCCTAAGTTAGCTATTTATTTATTTTCTTACAAATTAGACTGACAGTCTAATTCCATGTTCATACATGTCTGTATGAACATTCCATGTTCATACATGTTTACATGTCTGTGCTTATTACGTTTAATGCATGCTGAAATACTTTTAGAGATGATTTCATTTGCTGAAATATGTATCAGCGTGTTTAAAATAAAAATTCTTCACAAAATTTTAATTTTTTTTCAACTCATACAAATATATTACTACTTTTTCCCTTTCATAGCTATTTTCATGATTTATGATTACTACTGTTAACTTACTAAGATTAGAACCCAGGGAGAATAATTTTAATTAGAAATATACGTCTTTTTAAAAATGAAACAATCTTAACAAATCGCTAGTGCTTTACAGCAGCAAATTTACACTTAGCTGAAGTCTTTCCAAAATCTTGGAGTATAATAAAATTTATAAATATTCACTGGTGTAATTATAAAAAATTATTTGCATGATTTCCAGCTTGAATTCTACAGGTGTTTTAACTTAGAAGTTCTCGCTTTCTAGTTCAACGCAGTACTTGAGAACTCTAATATGCTTTCACGATACAATAAGGGTTTTTATGTCTTAGGAAAAAATTGTGTGTTAGATTGCTTAATTCTGCGCAAGCTTCTTTGCAAACGATGGCAACTTTTGCGACGATAATTTCAAATTCGTACAATTAAATTCATTGATATACATACAGACAATCAGAGCAATTACTTTCATTTTAAGATATAATAAATATGAAAAGAATATGAAGATGATATTTAATGCATGTTTATTTTAGAGATTTAACGAATTATTCCATTCTACCTAATTGAATATAAAGTCCTTTCCTACAGTTTATTATCAAGTTTCAGCGAAAACAAAAAGTATTTTTCACTTGAATTTAGGCTAAACTTTCCACAGTAAAGGAATTACAGAATTCCATAGTAAAGTAATTTTTCTGAAATCCGATTACTTACCTAACAACATACCAGTAGGCGTAATGAACCGTTGGTTTAAACGTAAAAAATAATCTCTGTAATTCTGACAGAATTTTTTAAAAAATTCGATGGCTATTAATGATAACCAGATAAAAAGATTAAAATTTGATAGCTCACTCTCCACACGGCGTTCAAGGCTGAACAGCTGCCTGGCAGATTTTTCTGGACGCTGTTTAATACATCACACAAATACAAATCAATTACTCTTAGAACTTTCTTCATGAAGACATTTCTCTGCTTAATCAGATAATTCTGGGATATTCGGCCTCATTTAATCAACTAACCAACTATCTATGGACGAGTCAATCTGCATTCAAGTTAGGTTAGATAAATTTGACCATATTCTGATAAATACCATTTATTCTGATAAATTTGACCATATTCTGATAAATACCATTTATTCTGATAAATTTGACCATATTTATGTCCACAACAGGATCGATGCCAGAGCTATTCCAAGTAATGCTGCACCGAGCGGGAAAATTTAGAAGCAAGCAGAGTTTGCAACAGGGGACAAAAAGCCATGGATAAGTACCTGAATGGTTATTACCCGAGGACACAAGACACTACCACATTCTTGACTGTTTAAAAAATAATTAAGCGCGTGATTTTTTTAAGTTTGCATAATTAATTATTAAAAACTGTTACAATTTTTAATAATAAAGATAACGCAACCGGTAACCTTTATGGTAATTATTTCTACTTTAATTTACATACGTTTTGTATTAATACAGCCTTTATGCTAACTCTTACTTTACGGCTATAATGCCGTTTTTATAGTGAACCTTTATGGTAACGCGGCTTATATCACGTCAGATTTTATATTACGCCCAAAGGAGCTTTTTTTTAACGTTTTGTGTGTTACCTTTATTTATTAAATATCATGTTCTTCGCACTTAAACCATAAAATTCAATTCAACAGCAATATCATAAAATAATTTTAAATAAATTTTTTTTCGAATTTCCGATACTCAGTCTGGCGCGTTGGGAACAATTTTTCCCCCCCTCCGGGCAGTGTTGCCACGGCTAACATTGAAATCGTTGAGTTTCTTAATCAAAAACTCATAAATGCTTTACAAAATATGAAATAGATAATAAAATAAATTCCAAATTTGGGCTTCCAGATATCCATATTCGGGTGGAGACGTACGTTATTCAAACTTCGATCTCCCTAGGTACCGTTGTTTTATCACAGTGCGAGAAACATACATTTCATACAAACATATCTACATGAAATTCTTCATTGTTTAATTTCTTTAAATATAATACAGGGCTCTAATATTTGGCGGCAACAATTTAAAAAGGGATTTGCCATTTATAGTGAATCAAAGCAAAATGTCAAAACGAAATTAATAGCCCTTCTGATCAAATTGCCCCTTTGGGTTAATAATTATAAAATAATAATAATTAATTATATTTGTTGCTGTTGATCTTAAAAGCTTAATAATGTGGAAATTTTTATTATTTTTATAACTTAAATATAAAGTGAACAAAGGATTAGGAATTCGAAACTCGACTGCTTTTATTATGTTTTTATACCTTCAAACAGAGAGAGCAAAGGATTAGGAATTCGAAATTGGACTGTTTTTAGGTAATTAATTGAATATTGTTCTGCTTATTTATTTTTTTTTATTTCCCCTATGCACTGAATAGTGTTTCAATGGCAATTAAGAATCTGTCTTTTTTAATTTTCCTAACAAACCAGCTTAACAAATACGCACGTTAACAGTGCAGAATTTAAAATCCATGACATCAGACAGAATAATATTTCAAATGCTGGCGAATGATTATGCTGTTATTTTAACAGATTAACTCTTCTCATAAAATGAAGACGATTATCTTAATATAGAGTGAAAAATTACCAAAAATATGTGTTTTATCAACTAACAAAATGATAAAATATGTAAAATTATTTAATATCTTAAGACTTCTAATCGCCGCTTATCTTTACGGTATCTAGAAAAATAGTTTGCTTAAATAGACAACATGAGTATTAATTGCAATCTCACAAAAGAACCTGAGAAGCCAAGTAAGAGAAAATATCCTGTTCTACCCTTGACTTCCAATGCTTCTTCGTATAGATCCACATCATACTATGATCAATTAATATTAAATATGTGCTTCATCCTACCCGTACCTGAGTTTGGTTGTGAATCCATATTACTTATAGACACAGATGCAATTTAAGTAAAATAAAAATCACATGGAAGCTTTTATTGGACATCACTGCATAATTAAAATACTTATTTCCGAGGAAAGTTAAAAGAAAGCTCTTAATGCCGATACAGTTGTTGTAGAAAAAACTGTAGATTCCAGGGCTTAATTTCTAAAATCAGAAATGCCAGAGTCCTATGGAAGGCCGTCAGGCAGAAGGAAAAAATAAATAAATAAAATAACTAATAAAATAATAAAATTGACTAACAATTAAAATAATTAAATAAATAAATTAAAATTAAAACTCAAATATTAACATATCAATAAAAATTTAATAAATTATTAAATCATGATAAATAATTAAATAAAATATGGGGTCTCATTTTATTTGGAGCTCTGGCTGGACTTAAATTTCGTTCAAAAAACTAAGCAATAGCTTAGGCGGCCTCCGGTTGAATTTAAGTCGTGAATAACGTAGTACTTCAAGAGATGAGTGAAGCAAAAACCATTCTTTTTTTTTTCAGCGCACGTATGGAAAAAAGGAAATAGATTAAAGAGTCACTACTGAGAATAGAGGGATTCCTAGAAACAATATCAGCTTATTAAAATGATTTTAATGGAGAAAAGTAGCTTCCAAACAAAGAGAAGAGTCTTACGCTTTCTCACCGCGATGCCCTGCCGATATAATTCTAACTATCAAGCAGAATGCAACTGAGGGGGGGGAGGAAATTCCCTCTAATCCGATCCGATAACAATATGAGAACTAAGGTAAGGTCTGCACAAGTGAAAATTTTTATCCCCATTATTTGGTTATTGGTTACATAGTCAAAGTCTGCAGGAGCTCTGCAGTGAGGAGGCTCTAGAGCTGGACCTGCTCGACCAAGATAACCACTTTTAGTACTCTCGGGAATAAAACCTTTTTTACTGTTCTCATAAATTTATTTGAAGAATAAGCCCTTAATTTGTGGATAGGGGATTTTCTTTCCTTAAAAGTCTTAACATGTCCTTCAAAGTGTTTATTCCTCAGAGAATGGTAGGCATGAATTCGGAAGTTATAATCGCATATTTATTTTTAAAATAAAATTTGTCCGCTGAAATTGTGTTTTATTTACATAAAAGAAGTGCAGGATCTCTTTTATGGCTCCGGTGCGCTCCGGCTAGAATCCCGAGTTACCTCAGAAACTGAGAAGTACTGGAGCCGGGCTCCAGTGGGCTCCTGCGCAATTTAAACTCCGGTAGATTCATTAGGATTTTTTGAAGCAGGAAAGTTAAAAAATGAGTAATGCCCTAGCCGGGACTCGAACTTGGACCTCTCGAATACTCGCCGAGTGTGTTATCCGTTACACCACGAAAACATGATGGAACAAGGAAGAAAATAACCTTGTAAAACATTTAACGTCAGTACATAGGTTCCTTACTTCATAGGTGTAAAGTTTTCCTAGGCATCCTTGGTAATGCATTTGATAGTTAATGAGTTAAATAATTCACGTCACTTACCGTAAAATGCATTCTTCTGGATTCACTCTTTTCAATTTCTGAAGCTCCAAGGATAACCAATCCTGAGGTCGAATTATTTTGTCTCCCTTTACCATCATAGTTCACTACTCCGCTCACAACAGTGCTGAATATGATACACGACGAAATCCATGTTATCCAAAGCAGCATTCCTACCGGCAAGATCAGGAAGTAATAAAATATGAATTTTCTGCTGTATTAACAACACACTTTCTCCTCACGTTAGTAAAAGAGTAATTACTTCGATATAAAAGAACTTTATACGAAAAGAAAATTTAATTTAAATTATCCGGGATGCCATGAAATAAAATCTCGTCTGTGATTAATTAAATTCAAATATATTTGCTAAGCCTTTCTTTTTTCACTAGAGCTCCTTTTCTGTTGCCAAACACTGCTAGCTAAGAACATGTATTTCTTTCTGTTGGTCTGAGTGGAGAGAATCCTTCTGATGAGGAAAATTCTTGACGGGAGGGGGGCAATATGTAAAAGATTCAAAAAGCGTGACGAAGCCAAAAGATGTAGGACGTCCGAGAATACTCCCAAGGTGAGCAAGCGTCTTCCTTTCTATGGCAAAGCCGTCATTTCCGGCGTCCGCTGGAGCGTGGAGCACGCATAAAACACCCTCCCACTTGGTCAATTCCTGGAGATGACCCGCCTACCAAAGTTTGACAGCTTGCCCTTCACAAATATGTGTCTACATATGAGGACATGACTATGTACTATTCTGGAAAGGTTATGTGACTGAAACTAATTACATTTTGTGTGCAAGGAAATGACACACAAAATATTTTCTCGTAAGTCGATGAATTGGCAGAAGATAACACTTCATTTCAGAAACAATATTAGCATAAGTATACCTCATTTGAAGCTGAAAATTTCCTATTAATTTCTTTCCTGCTTCTAAAATATAATTACCGTAAAGTATGACTAGTAACACAAATATAACCTAAGAAGTAGATATCGGGATTGACAAACTAGCAATATGTGTTTCGAATCCACGGTGAGTGCAAAATTGATTTTTTTATGTTTCTTGATATGAAATGTCTTTGCTTCTGCATTTGGTCGGCTGGTTCCCGTGCCTCCTCAGTCGTTCTTTGAGTGGAGCAGTATTTAAGGAATTATCGCATTCCTTCCTTACTCTTGTGATAGTTAGCATGTCCGGCCAACAAATGGAAGATCTTTGGTTCGAATCTCGATGAGGGTACAGCAGATTTGAATTTTCACCTTTCCCGCTTAAAAAATTCTAACAGTCTCTACTGCCGCTCCAAATGAAGGCAGCGATTGTTTATTTCTATCCATATGAATATCTTTACATAAAGCTATCCCTGTGTTATTCTTGTTCATCCTAATGTTTAAATGCAGATAGGTTTATAAATAATTTTCACTGGGAATAACTTTATCTCTCGTAAATCTTAGCACAAGTAACAACAGATGATTTTGTACAGCTCTATTTAAATATCCCTCAAGAATTCCCCATGCACCATTTAAAAGATAGCTGACTTGCTAAATAATTCTTTGTTATAACACATAATAACTTTGTTATAATAATAGTATGACACTCGTATTAAAGGCCAGTCCCACTGTATTGAAAAGCAAATAAAAAAAATGAATATTTTCGAAAGTTTAAGAAAACTGTATGCACGTAGGTATTTAATACTAAATTTTTAAATTACCGTACTCTCCTAGGACTTTGTTCATAAATGACTATAGAGGGTTCATAAATGACTATAGAGGGTTCATAAATGACCCTATGTGTTCATAAATGACTATAGAGGGTTCATAAATGACCCTATGTGTTCATAAATGACTCAGGTTCTAATCTTTGGCCTTCCATGAGAGAGTAGATTCAACGAGCTGTAAGTTTTCAAGCTAAAGTTTGGAGCAGAGTATCTCCGAACTTTAGCTTGAGAGAGTAAACGAAGTTTTTCTCGGTGTGAAGTGAATATATTCCTCCAAAAAATGATAAACGAAACAAGCACACTTTATGAGATAAATGGTTTTCGAAATCTTAACGAAAATAAATTAAGCGCCTTATTTTCGTGTTATGAATTTCACATCCATTACGTTAATGTGTTTCCATAAATTTTATGTACATGAGACTACCCTAAAAAACTATTTACTTAATGAGGGATAAATTAGATAGAAGAAGTAGTCATGTTCTTACATCCGATGGTTCTGCAACTGTGGTTATCCCAAAAAATAAATAAAAATAAGCAGTTTTTCGAGTCGCGACATATATGTCAAACAAGGGTGATAACCTGGTAAAATACGGCATCCTTAAACTGCTCAATGCTGTCAAACCTCGCAGTCCCCAACCATGGGTAAAATGGTCATGCGCGATCCGGATCAATGTTTCATTGTTTATGAAGAACTGTAATAAAAAAAAGATCACTTTTTGATTTTTTATCCCTCTAAATTGTGCATAATATTATACAATACAGGGACAATACTTTTTTATCCTGTTTTATCGTTTTTTGAAGGTAAACCTTAAAAATATAAATCCATTATTTTCATTCGTAAAACAGAGATAGAAAAGGAGAGAGAAAATACACTAAATACATATTTTCCAGAGTAAAATGCTTTATCATTCAGTTTCCTTCTCATAATGTTTTATTGTGGGAATTCATCAATTAAAAATTAAGCATTGACGTACGAGTATATAATACACGAATATGTGTCACGTACGGTGTTTTAAAATTATTAAAGGATTAAATATTTTATGAAGTATCTTATCATGAGACTGCGATAATGATGAATAAGCCTTTACGCTACGACCATTTTCGTTAAGCACTACCATTTCGTAAAAATTTAGAAATGTTTAACATTTATACAGGCCTTATAGGAGAAAAAGGAATGAAAAATAATGAGCTTCAAACAATTTCATTTCTTTTACCAAATTTTTAGAAAAAAATTGTCCCTTCCTGTCCGATCCAAATTATTTTAGGTACCTTTAATTAAAATTCTTGAATGCGTGCAAGTACCGTATTAGTAAATATGGCTATCATAATAAAATTATAAACGCATGTTTATAAAAGATACCATTCCCTTTAGAAAAGCATTAATTTTAAAATATTGTTTTCAAATTAGCGTTTTAATAAATCTCAAAATTTGAACTTTTATATTTAATAGAATTTGGCTCTTGACTCTTGAGTCGACATTTTTTTCTTCACATGAAAGTGGTTTCAAACTGGCGGCCTGCAGGACACAAGCGGCATCCGAAGCAATTTTATGTGGCCCGCGAGTACACATCATATGTATTTGTTGAAAATATTTCAAGTATTATTTGCTTGAAGTCTGAGTTTACGTTATTGTCATTACTATTAGAAATGAACATGAGAATAAAGTTCAAGAATATCCATAAATTAAGCTAATTAATTTATAGTATGATATAAATCTCATTCAAAGATTTGAAGATGTAGATTTGAACTTCCAAAACATAAATATGCTGAGTTACGAATTTTTGCAGTCAGAATCACTGATGAATGTCTACAGTCCGTGATCACGATAATTTCTAGTAATTTTTCTCCAAGGCTACAAGCTTTGTCAGAATCGAAACGCTATCAAACGTTAAAATGTAGTAAGAAATAAATAAGTTTATAATTAATTACATGAAAATATATGTATTTAAATTTGTCTTTAAATTTGTCCAAAGGAAAATCTAACATTAAATGCTATAATATAAAATCCTAAATTTAAATTGCCATTATCTATTCTCAAGTTTTGCCATACTTGGAAAATTTTCTCTTAAAGTATATAAAGTTTTCATAATTTCTTCATTTTTAATTTAAATTAAAGTAAGTTATTTAACGATTAATCAAGAACATTAGAATTATATTAAGTGAATGTCAGTCTTAAATATTAATATTTAGCTGCCAATGCTTGAATTACGAGGTGCAGCCAACAAAAATGTCTTGCAGGTACCAAACTTAAAATTTCAGATAAAAAACAGATATAAATTTGAATGTTTCCTTTTTGTTATTATTATTATCATTGTTTATGTATGCTTTCATAAAATAAGCGAAATTTAAAATTTAGTTAAAATATACTTTTTATTTTATTGATAAAAAACATTAATTTTTCTAAAATAATAATAATAAAAATAAAATTCTATCCCGTTAGTTGTTTCCAGATTATGCATTTGGCCTGTACGCAATCTGAATTTGAGACCATTGGTTTAAAGAATATAATTATAAAATTGTTCTGTTTCTTTATTACCAATTTTGTACATTATAGGTTTTTTCTTTTCCTTTAAGAAATCTTTACAAAAATAGGAAATTACATTAATTGGAACTTTTCCCGAACATATATCTATTACGCGAAAACTGTGTATGCAGTATTCATGTGGCATCTATATCGCTATGAATTTTTATATATATGTAAATAATTTTAGTGAAATTATATGTAAATTATAATATCTCTTGTATAATGTAGTATGAGAGGACTCAGAATGAAGCATCGCTGAAAAATAGCAGTACAGGTTTTTAATTCCATTTAGCATTTTAGCGAGATATCAGCAGACTGGAGATGGTTATGGTGACTAATTTTTATCGCCATATTTGGCTAGAAATCTCCAAAACTCGTCAAACTGGGCGAAAATTTGGCGACATTTTCATCCGATCCCTTTTTAACTGTAATGGCATTCGGCCCTGTGTAACTGTAACAATATCCGGCCCTATGCGACTGTAATTGTTTATGTCGTCCAGCAACTTCGAAAAGTCCAAGTTACTGGTAATTTCTTTGGAGGACGAAGGAAAACTATATTTAGGACCGGAGAGACCATCAGTTTCAGTTTAGCTCAGAATATTGAGAGATCAATAGCTTAAACTACTGAGAGATCACCTTGCAAGCTTTCGCTTTTTGATGCACTTTGCTTTGCCTTGTATTCAACGGTCTTGGTCGTTTGAAGTAGTAACTACTGACTGTGTTCTATCACTTCGAGAATTGCTGAAACTTTCCACTCAAAAGCTTCAGAACTGTGAAACGTTTTCGGAAAATTAATTTCACCAAGCTTTCATCGGTTCTTCGTGCATTCAATCAATTGCAAACCCATACGCACGTAACAATATGCATGTGTTATTACAATAATATTGCTTCGTATATAGCTTGTATAAAAATGTAAATTTCGTATAAATTTTATAAACTATTTTTCGTGAACTAAATAATTCTAACCTATAGAACCTACTTTCTTAAATCGAAATAGTAGATTTAGAGCCATTGCACAGATAACGAGAGAGATGTCGCACCACTGCAAAGTATAATCTCTTTGAAGCAATGTATATGTTGTAGCTTTTGTCAAGTGTTTAACACAGTGGAGATAGTTCTTGAAGTGTATTACGCACTACCTGGAAAATGGGCTGGCTGCTTTGGATTGATGAACTGGCTCGCAGAGTGGCCTGTCCTTATATTCTTTTCTTTCTCTATTTGGTCTTCATGGATGTCTATTGTAAAAATAAATTAAGCTTTTTTTCTCGTTTTCCGAGTTAGCGCAGAATACCCATTTTATTTATTGTGTGTGGTTAACTTATAAAATACAAATTTTCATTAACTCAGTTAGCTCACTAAAGTGTCTCAGTAGGCTTGGCTATCATTGGTGATTAATCACCAAGCAGAAAGTAAATGATTATTAACTGTAATGCAATAACACGGTAGAAATGCATCCGATAAAAATTACTTGTTATAAGTTTCAATTAATAACTAATAGATAAAGCTAGATCCCACCTAAAGCTTCCCTGCTCCTTGCAAGAACTAAAAATGTACGTATGGTTTCATCAACGCAGGGTTTGTACTCTGTTTAATATATGAGTCTTAAGTCGTAGATCATCTTTAATTAAGAAATATGCTATCTCATTATGAAGCCTATACTTAAATGTCTTTTTATGATCTCCTGAGAGTTTCGTAGTTAAAAATACAAGATTATATCAATACAAGATTACAGCAGATTAGACCTTTTACTGACTCCATGAAGCGGAGAGCGTCCGATGAGACCACGTACATCTATAGGTGCCTTAAGGCGAGCTCAGTAAGGTCAGAAATTTTAGGTATATTATAAGGGACATAGATAACCTGAAGACACCGCCAAGCGGTAAGATTGTTGAACATTAATAATTCAGTTCGAGTTCAAATCCTGGAAAACGGGCTGGCTGCATGGGATTGAGAACTGGCTCGTATTTATGTTACCCTGATTTTCGCCATGTGTAACAGGCCAGTTTGTCTCTACGAAAGCATTCCCCATCCCCTGTACAAATAATACTCACCTTCCAAAGCCAGAACGATATGTTCGATTTCGGCACTTACACACTGATAAGCGAGCGTCCAACTTGCCACTTGTCCACTGAAGCCACTTGTAGCTTTTAAGTAGCCACTTGTCGACTGAAGAACAGCCCAGGGTCTGCTGTCAAAGGAACAAGAGACTAATTAGATTTTAGCTGAAAAGCGCTGACCAAGCTTTAGTATGTCAAACGATTACTTGCATCCTTATCAGTTTTATTCCTGTATAGCCTACAATTCATTGTATATGATGAGCCAAATAAATAGAATAAAGGTGTTGAAGATAGAGAGCAATTTAACTGCATATTTTGAAAATTCTGGTTACAACTATATATCCTAACCCCACTGTTTTCTTTTATTAGAATACTTATAGGAGAGCTTGAAGTGGAAGCGAGTGATAGCAGACAGCTGACCTAAAATAAATCTCATTTCTTTAAGTTAAAATAGCTTACAAACGTATATGTAATTTAGAATTTTACTGCCATCAGCACTGCAGTAGATGAGAAATGCCGATTGTAAAATGACTAGCGGGCCTGAACTGTGGCTTGAGTTATTCAAATTTACTTTTCAAAATGCGGGAGTTACCTTTTTTTCTTTTTAAATTAGTATACAGATCGAAATTGTACATTAAAAAATGAAATTTGATGTTACGTAAATAAATATTTCGAAAACGCTTAAGAACTGGAAAACTGTTTTCAATGGATGATGTATAAATTTTTGTTAAGCATTCCATTCTGCCTAGGGAGATCAGTTTCGAGGTATGAATTAAAAAAATCTCAGCTTTTCCTTCTCTAGTATGCGTGATAACTGCAAACTTCTGTCACCACACCAAAAGTGAAAGTAGTCTTGCATAACAAAGTAAAATGTCTACAAGCATTATGTTTGATGTCATGGATGGGAAAATCTTTTCTCAATGCGGAATTTCTCATTCTGGGTGAAGAAAGGCACTCGGACATGGAAAGGAAGCATATTAAACGGCATTTCCCGAAACCCAACAAAAACGCTTTCATTATTTCTTTATTTAAATATGAAAGATCAGATATTTTACTTCGTTGATAAAGAAAGAACTGAAACTAAAAACTTAAAAGCAAAAGGGAATTTCATTTTTCATCATTTTAAACTAAAACAAAATACAGATAAATTTTTTATTAAATCAATTATCTGGAATTATCTGAATAGGTGCACATAATGGATCTCACATAATGGAAAACTTGGCTGAAATGGAAGATCAGTTATTTGAGATTAAAAATTACAGACATAGAATTATGTCAGTTTACATAGTAAAGTATAACATTTGAGTTTCTTTTACTTTGGTAACCGTTCCTTTAAACATTCAAAAAACGTTTTACTTTTACTTTGACTTCTTTACGCTTTAAACTTTTGCTGCTTTAAAATTTCTACCCGTGATGTATCAATATATTGCTAATATTTGTTTTTTTATAAAGCTAACATTTTTGCAAAATTGAAAAATAATTAAAATATTTGTTGAAATTAATATTACTTTATAGCAGTTCTGTCAGCATTTCTTTTTAATCCTTTCCTTTATTTCATTTTTCTTTTACTATTTAAATAGAATTCTTTTAACTATTACAAAGTGCATTAAACGAAAAATATGAGGAGCAGCTAAACTATAACTTGAATAAAACTACCAAACAGGAAATTTTCAAAATAAATAAATTAATTAATTTATGAAGTTCACTTGCTTTGGTAGCGTAAACTAAGTACAAACTCCTAACAGACTAGCAGAGAACTATCGCTGTGCCTGAAGTTAACGAGAGAGATTTAAGAAGGTTGAAACAAACCTTTTTTTATTAAATCAGAACTTTGAACATAAATACACGACTCGTGCTTAATCAGCAACCACTTGTGGCGATGTAGCATAAAGAAATAGTAAATTCAAATTTAAAATTTTTAAATAAATCTAGTAACCAAGGACTTCACAAAAGGGTTTAACGCGAAAGTCGTTCAAAATTTCTTACCAATTTAAATACAGCAACTATAATCCAAAGCTAAGTACTATCAATACGATCTTATCAGAACTAGCTAACCTAGTAACGTAACCTCGAGATGCCGAACGCACTCTGAATCAAACTACCAATACCAATATTGAATTATTTTGAAGTATCGTGCGAAGAGCGATGTTACCAGCTCAGTTGAAAATACTGCCACAAAACGGCACTTGATGTTGGCATATCTATGGCGATGGAGAACCGCGAGAGCGGGGGGAGTGATGACAAAGAAGAAGGATGCTTCCGTGAGGAGTACACTTCGTGGCGATGTCAGCAAGCAAATAATAGCATAGATTTCGTTTCTAGTTCCGCTGAGAAGTGGTTGCCCCTAATGGCGATCCAAAGGCGAAATGCATGGCAGAAGCTGTAAGACTGATGATATTGGAGAAGGGGATATCCATTTGTCACGAGAGACATCAGAAGTCAAGGGCAAGTCCAGTGCAGAGTATGCAGACAATGCAAGAAATTAGTTAATAAAAAGTTCAAAGTCTATTGAAAAGTTCCAATTTCGCTCTGTGAATGATACATAGACACATGATTACGGTGAGCGAATGAGAAGGTGAGTGAAAATTAGCAGATTCAAAAGGCAGTCTAAGTTAAAAACAGTAAAAATTACATGTTCAACATAGTAAACAGCCACCTACACGTGCTATTCATACGGTAGTTCATATCACAGTTGGTAGCAGATTTTTTTCATTCGTGTTATGGAGAAACTTGTCAAACGGTTCAATTTTTAGATCATCGTGTAAAACTCTATTCTTTACATAGTAATGAGCGTACATAATAATGGTTATGCGTAGAAAGCGATTTCGTACAACTTATAGCTTCTATATATCTTTCGTGGTGGCGGTAGCCCAACCTGGTGCGACATACGTCATAATTGGGCGAATGATGAAAATGTAGATGAGTTTCATTTTTGCAAGGTTGAGTTTGGAGTGTTTTCCTATCAAAGAGCAGAGACGTTTCATAGTTGTAACTATCTCGTCATGCACATTTTCAATATGATTTTTCCACGTACGTTTGCTGTTAATAATCACGCCAAGATAAGGAGCCTGTTTCACAATAGGTACATTTTCATTAAAGATAACTAAGTTTCTCTTGAGCTTGATAGAATTCTTTATTCTTTTTCCTTCTGATGACGAGCAGTTGTGATTTTTGTGCTTTAATCGAGACTTTCCCTTTTTTGCACCATTCTTCAATAAGGAGAATATTTTCTTGAAGCTTTCGTATGGCATGATTAACGTTTTCACACTTTAGTGCAAGAGCAGTATTCTCTGCGTAACATGTAAGCATAGAGCTATGATAGAATGAATTTGCGAGAAATCCGCTACATGAAACAAGTAGAGAGTCTGTGGTGGCAGGGTATCCAGAGGGAACGAAGTGGTCACATGATTTTTAGGGTCCCATCCGGTGGGGCATAATGAGCAGGCAAGTTCAATGGTTGAAGCTTTATCCTGAGTACTTGAGTATCAGGGCAGCCAGGTGACTACGGGAGCCAATCCGGAGCATGGGCTAGGAATTCATCTCCATTGGTCGTCGAAAATCACGTGACAGTGAACGAAAACAAATGCTGATACTTACGAAAACAAGTACTGATGTATAAAAATGGCACTACGAAAAATTACATTTACGTATAAATATGAACGATTCTTTCACCAAGAAATTGAAATGATTAAAGGGAAGCAAATTATTTTATGCCTCAAGTTACTCGTTTAAAAATTCTAAAAGATGTCTTTTAGAATTTCCTTAACATTTTAAACATTAATAAAGAAAGTCTTTTAACGTATTTTTGCTTTTTATGAAATCTTTTTTGTTTTGTTACAATATTCCTTAATTTCAATGAAACTGCACCATCCACAAGCAACATATAGCTTATTTTAAGAACGGCTTTCCTAGAGCCAGTTTTAAGTCTCTGAAGAGCAGCTGTACAGTTTGTTCCAGGTACTTTAGTCTTTTCCATTTATCAGATATATGGTAGAGGACAAGAGCGTACCTTCTTTCAGCAATGGGAGCAATTAAGGATTTCTACAGGGTGTTTCATAGATCATGGGACAAACTTGGAGGGGTGGTGGAGCGTACTAAAACATGAATTTTTTAATAGGAATGTAGGGTCTAAAGTGACGGGTTAAGGCAGGAACGAAAAAAAAAAAAAGAAAAAAAAAAAAATGTGTTTATGTACAAAATCAACACAAAGTGCTTCTTTGCAACACTACAGTATTCACAATAAATTTTCAAAAAAGGGAACACTAACAGTAATAGGAACAACAGCTGTGATTGGCTGGCAATGCAGCGGTTGAGGGCGGTAGTGAACTGGACAAACCACGATCCGATGCATCAGAGGATCATTCGCAGCTCTGTCGAGCGTGATGGGTGAGTTTACGCACAGGGAAAAAGTTGACATGCACCTTCTTTATGGTGTTGCTAATGGTAACGGCAGAGCAGCGCTACGGTTTTACCAGGAACGGTTTCCGAACAGGCGTAAGCCGAAGCACACAATGTTCGAGAGGTTGCATAGGTCTCTGTGTGAAAAAATGTCATTTGAAGCCACCTTAGACGCTAGGAGTGGAAGAAGAACTGCACGACAACCTTGCATTGAAGAATCCATCTTGAACATTGTGCATGAATCACCTCAGACAGGTACAAGAGCTATTGCACGTCGTCTGCAGCTGAGTCATTCCACCGTTTGGAGAGTATTGCATGAAAATGGTTTGCACCCATATCATTTGCAGAGTCCAAACCTTGCAAGAGACAGATTAACCTCTTCGAGTTCATTTCTGTCATTGGTTCTTGCAGCAGTGTGCGGCGCAGGCAGATTTCCCATCGGATGTGCTATTCACGGACGAGGCAACTCTCTCACAGGACGGCATCTTCTATAGCCACAACATGCACGTGCGGGCAACTCATAATCCACACGGCACACGTCCACATGCATTCCATACCCGCTTCTCCGTGAATGTGCAGACGGGTATTGTTAACGACTACCTCATAGGCCCATACCTCTTACCTGCACGTACAAATAGTTTATATTATCATATTTTTCTGCAAGAGGCGCTACCAGAATTGCTGCAGGGTGTTCCGGCTGTCGTTCGTGATCGCATGTGGTTCCAGCATGATGGTGCAACAGCCCATAACCACGTGTGGGTTCGCAATTACTTGGATGGGACATTTCCAGGCCGATGGATTGGCCGTGGTGGACCCGTTCGATGGCCACCCCGTTCGCCAGATTTATCCAGCTTGGATTTTTTTATGGGGCCATCTGAAGAGCATCATTTACGAGATTCCCGTTGAGTCACTGGAAGACCTCGTTGCACGACTATGGATTATCAGTTGGCGATATCACATGGTAGTAGGTACTCGACGTTGCGGCTGCAAGCCTGCGCGAAATGCCTGTCGTTTTTCAAAATGTTTGTCAATCCCGTCTGCGACGTTAGCAAGCATATATTACTGTTGGTGGTCTCAATTTTAAACATTTATTGTGAATACTGCATTGCTGCAAAGAAGTACTTTGCGGTTTTTTTTTTTTTTTTTTTTTTTTTTTTTTTTTGTACATAAACACATTTTCCTCTCGTATCGGTTTTTTTAGTCCAAAGGGATTTGAATCCCGAAGGATTATTAGTTTCGTTTTGGCATTTTGCGTCGGACTCATAAATGTCGGTTCACTTTTCAAACTGTTGCCACAAAATGTTAGAGTCCTGCATTATATTTGAAGAAATTAAATAATGAAAATCTGCGTAAATGTATGTATATTTCTCACATTGTCATAAAACAACGGTACATAGAGTCATCGAATTTTGAATAACGTAATCCTCCAACGAATATGAGCATGTGGAAGACCAAATTTAAAATTTGAAATTTGTTTTATGATCGATCTCCTATTTTTTAAAACTTTGACGAATTTTTGATTAACAAACTCAAGGATTTCAAAGCGAGCAATGGCAACGTTGTGCAGAAAAAACATTTTTATCTCCAGCGCGTGAGTCTCTGTATCGGAAATTCTAAAGATATGCTCCTTTTAAAACTATTTTGTGATATTACTGTTGCACTGGATCTTATGGTTTAAGTGCGAGGAACATGATATTCAATAAAGAAAGGTAACACACAAAATGTTAAAAAACGCCCCTTTGGACGTAATTTAAAATCTGAAACATTTCAGATTTTTTTTTTCCCCGTTCCTGCCTTAAATCCGTCACTTTAGACCCTACATTCCTATAAAAAAATGCATGTTTTAGTACTCTCCACCACCCCTCTAAAGTCTATCCCATGATTTATAAAACACCCTGTGTATGCTGTCAGACTCGAGCTACTCGTTACAGAAGGCAAGTTAATTACATCAGCAAAATTCCTAGAAATGCTCCTTGAGACAGAATTTGTCGTCCAATCTAATAAGTCGATCTTATCCAAGACACTTCCTGAATCAAGAGGCAAAAATAGTCTATTCATTTGGAATGGTGACCAGCGGGTTCGAATCCGGGTAAGGCATGCCCACATGTGTTATCTCTCATTTCCTTTTCTTGGTACAATAATGGTGCTTCCCTCTAATCATTTTTTAGATTGATGCTGACCAACGAAATGAAGTATACTTCAGACTTTTGACCCCCTTAAGGACACCTTTAGGATTGTTCGAAACTACAAATATCGTTGAAAATTGATTTTAGAGCGAACTTGTTCTTTGCATGAACGCATACATGTTTCTCGTTACCTTACTGAGATTTGAAAATATTTTTAACATTTAAATCTTAAAATATAAGGACAAAAATTATTTTACGAAAAAAGATTTCAAAATGGCATTTTAAAATTTTTGCGTGCGATTTGATTTTTTGTTTGGTTTCGGGGTTGTGTTTACTGTGATACTTACAAAAGTGCTAAAGAAATAATTTGTAATTCATGCATTTGTTACTTCGAAGCAGCAGCCCGTGTTAGCTGCCCTAATACATATTTATAAATATCAGTTAAACAAAATACATGTGTGCCCATCATATCGACAATATGAAACTTGCTCTCGTGTATATAAAAGGTAGTCATCGCTATTCTGGATAATAATACAGTGAAATGATCAATAGTTTCCGCCTTATGTTGAAGAATAGCTTATTGTTTAGTGGGGGTTAATGTATAAAAATGCTGTCTTGACTCACTGGCGTGCAAAAAAAAAAAAAAAAAAAAAAAAAAAATGAGGATAAGGTGGAGAAATTAGCTTAAAGACTAGTCAGGAGGTAGACTTGGGATCAGTACAGAAGTACATGGGCATTTATGGCACATGACTCATGGGAAGGAATGTCGGAGAAAGCGTTTCACACAGGCGCTATGCTCTCAATAATTCGGTGAAAGTTGTTTCACGGTATACAGTAATTCCAACGACGTCGAGTACGTACTACCGTGTGATATCGCCAACTGATAATCCATAAGACATCATCAGGATGTCTTTACCCGAAGTCGCGTCACTGGAAAGTTGGGAGAAGGTTGAAGGGCGAGAAATGTGATCGAAAATCTCAGGATCGCTCACAGCATCGTTTCACGAACCTGGAGAGCATTTCAGACTGCACGAATAGCTGTTCGAGTGTCCATGAGGAATCTAGACGACTGATATATTAACCTACTGGCAGGAAAAGAAGGCAGTAGACAGCGAGAAATATCGCAGGGTACATAAAAAGACTATTGAATGTCTAATATGACTTTTTAAAGGGGTTAGGCGGCTGTATAAATTTAGTCTATATGCATTAAAACCAGTACAGCATGTGCCATTAATGCCTGCTCATCGGAGATGTCGGCTTTTATGATACCGGGAGCACAAAAACTTGACACATTATGAATGAAGTCGAGTAATACTTGCTGATCAGAACCACTTTAGTTTTACAAATGATTCTGAACGTATAGTACATATCTGAAAACGAAAGGAAAACGTAATCACCCGTTCAGTATCTTCGAAAGGGACAGTTTTGGAGGTATGGGAGTTCTCGTTTAGGATAGCATGCTTGGTAGCCGTCCTCACTTCTACATCTCTCAAGGAGTTTCATTCACTGGTGTCTCTTATTGTACCAAGGTTCACTTTCGTCATATGCATTTGTTTAGAGTGCTGTGTGTTCGGACTTCCTCTTCACGGACAATAACGCTACACCTCATCTTATAATAACTACAGAGCTCTTAAAGAGTGAAAATCTTCAACCCGTGGAGTGACCTCCAAAGTCCCCGTAACTAAATTCAGTATCAACGATTTAAATTAGCGCTACAAGAAGAATGGGCTGCGGAGCTTTAACAGTTCCTTGACAACCTCAGTATGGAATGAAGTTGTAATTTCTGCATTGCAGTCAGGGGTGATCATATCCCTTTCTGAAGACCAGATTTTTCTTGCAAGACGCTTGTCATATGGACGTGTAGATCTTCTCCCTTGTGCTCGGTGTTATCCTTTTTAATAAAGTATTTTATTTTGTTTTTGTTCCTTGTTTGGATGATTTTGACCATTTCTCCCATATTTTCACATTTTGGGAATCTTATGGTATGATTTTGATCAATGCTGAACACTTCTGTACGACGTTACATTTCTAAAACCGATCTTGGTTTTAGAAATGCCCAGTCTAATATTTTATGTGCTATTAGAAATATAGTGAGGATTCTATATTTATAGATTCGTTTGAGATAATATGAAGATAAGGATTTCACTCTATTACAACAGAAATAGCAAAATTTTATGATCTTACAGATAATATTCTTTTTAGCAGCTAGGCTGGAAAAATACTAGTGTTTAGACAAAACTTTTGGCTATAATTTATCAGAGTTTCGCCAAAATTATTTCTCTAATAATTTACTAGTGTTTTGACAAAATTCATTGTAAGTAAATTTTCTACTGTTTTTGCAGAATTCTTTGGCTAAAACTTTACCGCTGTGTTGACCAGAAAACTTTATGTTACCTTCGTGTAGTGAGCATTCAGTGCAAAAAAAACCTGCAGATGAGTAAGCTAGAGCACTACTGTTCAGTAACACGACAAATTTTAGTCCCGTCCATTTCTTGAATAGTTGAGACTGCTTATTACGTAAGTAAAATCTTTCTTTGAGAGCAAGGAACTACTCTGTTTCCAGATTCTTGATATCTCTGATTCAAAATTTGAATAATATCAGTTAATTCAATTTCATTTTTTCGTAAGTGTGAAGTGAAATCTCAAATTTGATTTCCATGTTGGATTAAAATAATTAGATCAGAGAAACAACAACAAAACTTCCTCACTCTATGTTCGAAACAAAAGATGCTAAAGAAATCTAAGATCTAGCGGACTCGCAGCAATTTCTTTTTAACCTCCATTATTTAGATTGAGATTACTTGAATATGGCAAAGCACTCGAGGGCTGTCTGCCTAAGACACAGGATGTTTCTTGAAGGACATCCTAACAAAAAATGGCTCGTATCCACATTACACATGGAGAAAATCACGAAAAGGCCCGTACAATCTTCCCGTTCGCCTCGAATCGAACCTCGATCGAATTACCAATGTTCAGCGACTTTACTCCTTGGCCGCTGGTGGACCTCTTAGCTTCGAATCTAATGTTTTGAATTCTGGCCCGAAAAAGTCTAAAATGTATAAAAATGGGGTAAAGTAATCAAGGAATACAGAAATGTGAAAACTGTGTGATGTGATGCAACAACGTCATATTTAAAAGAACAAGTATGTAAGAAATCCATATGCAAGAAGCAACCTAATTCAAACGTAAACATAAATTCCTTAAAAAATAAGTGCCTAAGAAATAAATATCCAAGAAGTAACCTAATTCAAACTTAAATCCCTTTTTGAAACTACAGTAGATGGTGTTGGTGTATTTAATTATGGCAAAGCACACTAGGGCTATCTGCCTAAGGGAAGGGATGCCTTCGTGGAGGACTTTCTAAGGGAAACTGGCTCGTATACACGTTACACATGGGGAAAACGACGAAAACGCCCATGCAGGCAGCCCGTTCGCGGGATTCCAGCCTCGGACCGAAGTACCAGTGTTCAGCGTCTTTACCGCTCGGCCGCTGGTGGAAACTACAGTAGAAGAAAGCACGTTGCGAATGTAGTAACAGTGTTTTTACGTCAAGCCATCTCATATTCATGGCTCGGAACTCTTGGAAATCCACAGAGCATGCACATTACTGCAGAAGTGATTACATTGTTGCTGAAGTTTCTTCGAAAACATTTACTCAACTCTGCGAAATTGGGTATTACCAGCGCCAACAGGTATTTACAGTGCAGATAACTGGTATTCTTTTGAACAAAGGGTTTCAAATGATAGGCGACTTATATGTCAAAAGAGACGAAAAAAAGGAGGCCCTTGTCTCAAATTTTGTGAATACATATGTATCTCGTTTAGAGCTCACGCAATTAGGGGATTACAGATGTAAGCTTTTCTTAATCATCTGATTTGGTAATAATTTGAATGTTAAGGAAAACATCTGTTTACAAACCAGCTATCTATCCGTATTAATTTCACAAGTAAGGATGCTCTGTATACAATTCTTATTTTTTTAATTTTACAGACGTGAAACAGGAAATTTAGAAGTAAAGAAACCCTAAATGAATGGAAATTGAAACACAAAATATGTTGTTTTTTCAACTTTATAAAATAATGTATTTAACTCCTTTGAAAAATTGAAGATTACCTGTTATAATAAATAAATAACCAACGTAAAAATCTATTAAGAAAAAATAAGCTTAAAACATTTATTTGGAATTTTCACAATAGTCTCGTTCTGTAAATATCATTGTGATAGATCACCGTATACTAGCAATCATATCGTGTCATTCAATTCCCATAGTCCCCCTTAAATTTCCCATCGTATGTGCAATATCCTGCTTTAGTAAAAATGAGTGTTTAATAAACCTTTTTTTATTTATGAGATCTTTTCGATCTAGCTTCTGCACGACAAATTCTTCTACATACTTTTTTGAGATTTGTGATAACATGTGCCGAGTCAGTTGCCTGAAACTTAAACATTCCCTTTAAATGTGCAGTTTTCTGAAATTATCATAAATGAAAGTATTATTTACATTTGCTATTTTTTTTCATGTGTGTATATGTATATACAGAGGTTGTACAAAAATATGGAAACACCTTTAAAAAAACATGTTTCTTTGCTTAATATGGTGTAGGAAACCCGTTGGCATCCAAAACAGCTTGCAGTCTTCTCGAAATGGATAAATACAGTTCCTGTATGTTTGCCAAGGAAATATTATACCATTCTTCCTGCAAAACGGTGGCAAGTTCAGATAACGATGTTGGCGATGGATAACGAGAACGCACTTTCCGTTCCAATGTAAACCACAAAGGTTCGATAATATTCAGGTCTGGTCACTGTGGTGGCCAGGGGAGATGGGACAACTCATCCTCGTGCTCAGAAAACCAGTCCTGGACAATGTGAGCTGTGTGAACAGGGGCTTTGTCGACTTGAAAGACACCATCACCATCGGGGAACAACGTTTGTACCATGGGATGAACTTGATCGGCCAAAATGTTCACATAAGTCTTGGTAGTCATGTGCCCTGACACAGTTATCATGGGGCTAGCAGAGAACCACGATATGGCTGCCCAAAACATAACAGAACCCCCGCCATGTTTCACTCTTGGCAACAAGCAGTCTGTATTATAGGCTTGAGATGGCGTTCTCCAGACGTAAACTCGGCCAGAAGTGGGAAACAATGTGAAAGAAGACTCGTCAGACCATATTACTCGCTTCCACTGCTCTATAGTCCAGGCTTTATGACTTAAACACCACCTTTTCCTGTTACGGGCATTAGCATCACTGATGAGTGGCTTCTCAATTGCAGCACGGCCAGCAATTCCCTGTTTATGAAGCTCCCTTCTAATTGTTTTGGTACTCACAGGTTTCGGTAACACAACATTCATTTCAGCAGTAACTTTTGCAGCTGTGGTCTTCTTATTTTTCGTCACAATTGCCCTTAATGATCGTCTGTCACGATCACTCAGGACACACTTTCGTCCGCGCTGTGATTTAGCAGATGATGTTTTTCCGCTTTTCAAATATGCGGAATAAATCTTCGATACAGTACCTCGTGAAACACTAAACACCTCGGCTACCTTGCTTACGGAAGCACCTACCATACGTGCTCCAACAATTTGTCCACGTTCGAAGTCTGTTAACTGTGACAAAATGCAATGACAACCTCACATAACAGTACTCCGACAACAACTGAACTGTTTAGCACATTTCATGGAGGTAGGAAAGGGAGGAGGGGCCAACCCGCGCTAAGAGGGAAGCATTGCTTTGAAGCTTGGGTCACCAGAGGGGGTGTTCTTTGTTTACATTCAGAAGCTCGCTTGACAAGATTCTGATAGTATATCGATACACGACAATTCCATAGAAATCGAAAAAGGGACACTTTCGCATGAAAGAAACATTCATAGTGTGATGGATAATAGCAATTTGTATAGTTTAGTGACATTTACGCAAAAATCACATCTTGGTTATTTTTCGATAACTAACAACAGCGATTTGGATTATGAATTTGTTTTATAAAATTATAAGCTGTTGCACTACAAAAATATAGATTTTAAGAAAAATGTTATGCTTAAAGAATGAAAAATACCTTACGGTACATTTAAAATTGTATACGTCTTTCGATACCCTTGATAGAGTATTCGCTACTTTTATTTTATTTTCCAAACGTCAAAATGTTTTAAATAAAACAAATTTTTTTCACGTCCATATATTATTGTAACATGTACCTTTTAAAATTTTTTAGAGGAGAGGCTTTACTGCTACTCATTTTAAACCCATCGTTTTAATTTTATATATCTGAAAAATAATCACTTTGGGCTTACACGTTTTATAAATATAAAATTATGTATGTTAAAATATTTGTAATTAGGCACATAGGTCAGATTAAATAGAGTAACGCATGCAAGGGCTATCTGCCTAAAGAGAGAGATGCCATCGTGGAAGAATTTTGAAGAAAAACTGACCTTTGAGCGGGTATTAAAAATAATACTTATAATTTTCATTCAAATTATATTCATATATATTTTTTATGTAAAACTTTCGGGTGTATCCTAAATTAGCGTAAATTACTTTACACGAAAAATATAGTGAATGCACAGAAATTAAAGATTTGCACATGCCGGAAATGAAAAATAGGAAATATGTATGGGTATTTATGCATGTGCTTGCAAAAAGCATGTATCTGCCTTTGACAAAATACTTAAATATTCATTAAATTATTTATAAATGCATTTGAAATGAAGAATTTATTCACTTATAAACAACTGTGAAAGTACTGTGAGGAAATCTAATTATTAAATGTATCTAATTTATAATGATTATAAATGTTATTTAAATATATAATAACCTTAATATTGAATTGTAAACATAAATTGAAATCCTGTTGACAAATACGTTATAAAACTATTTAAGCAAGAATTGTTCGTATTGGAAAGCAATCTGTTAAAAGGTATTGTAAAGCAAATGCTATGAGATGCGCACTTAAGAACGTAATAAAGAGTTTTGGAATATGTATTGTTGAAATGAAGGGTAAAAAAAAATCTGATAAGTATAATTAAAAGAATTAGTCCCCTTACATTTTATAATAACTCAGTTACAAGTTTTAAATAATACTTAAAAAAAAAAAAAAAAAAAAAAAAAAAAAAAACTTATTTTATTCCCTTTCAGAAATGTTCAGAGATAGTCAAGTACTATTTAATACCTATTTAATTATTAGGAATTAGCGTAATACTTATTTAAAGTATTTCGCTAATTCCTAATAATTCTCTAATTTAAAATGAACCGAATAGAGCATTGATTATAAATTGACTTGCATTTTTCGATTTAAAAGAGGCTTCAGAAGCCAAAAAATCATGTCATATTTAAGAAAGTATTTTAGGAAGAAGCTCTATAAATAGAAAAGAAATAATGCATAATTTTAATATTAATAATACAATAAACTTTGATCTTAATTTTTGTACCTTAACCGAATAAAATCGAATTACCTTAATTTTTTTTTCTAATGTAATTAACGAAAACTTGTGAAAATATTTCATTCAACTTAAACCATTCTGAGAAAACTGTCCTGTGAAAAGTATAGCATTTAATTCCGTTCAGAATGAAATGTTGTTTAAAAATATGTTGTTTTCACATACTTAGGACTCTGAAGTGTTGTAGAAAAAGAAAATATATACATTTATATGTATATTTAGGACGTAATTACAAAATATTTACATCCGAACGCGTCAAATCCCATAGAACTCAATGGTAAATGACCCAATGTTTTGGTCACCACGTAGGGATCGCCAGTGCTTCAGAGCAGGGTACGAAAGAAACCTGTTTAGGCCGACTCCATCTTACTTCCTACCTCCATGGCACATTTACGAAGTTGTATAGGTGGCGTCAGTAGTCAAAAACGCCAACGCCACCTACATATTTCATTAAAATCAATCTTTCTTTTCAAACATGCATTTCACAAGGTGTTTCCATATTTTTGTCCATCCACTGTATCTGTGTGTATGTATAATGTTGCATTCTTAAGATTTGGTGCTGAATAATAAGTGCAGCACAAGAAAAAGAATAAACTTGATTTTTATTTAAATCCTCATCAATTGAATTCAGTAAAATAGCTGAAGATATTGTCGAATAATCCTTCGCAAACAGAAGCAAACTTTCAGACTTTAATCCCAAAATACTTATCCAGGTGTTAAAAAAATTTTTTGAATAAGCTAGAAAAACTCTTTTTGAATAAATTGGTAAGCGCCGAACCAATAAATAAAACCTTGTACCGCATTTGCAGTTATATTTAGATCAACCAGTATCTGATTTTACACCTCAAACAATATTTGATTTTAACTGATTACTCATTGAATTCAGTTGTAAGAAGTATGTTAATTTTATTAACAGTTAAATTTTAAGTTCCTTTCCTGTCAAATTCTTAACTTCAACTTACTACTTCCGGCCAGACCGTAGTTTTAGAATCACTCTGAATACATAATGAGGAAGAGCGGTATTTAACCGCGAAGTTCTACTTGCGGAGTTAGAGAGAATCAGAGTTTCTGATTTGCGCGCGTCCTGCCTTTTTGGCTACTCTCTCTCAAAGCTGTTATTACTCTCGGCCGTACTCAGGCCCTTCATAGCTTCGCAGTCATTTAGAGTTAAGGGGCCAACTCTGTTAGGATCTTGATAGCTTCGGCTATATCCCTTAGTTTAGATTAGTTTTAGTTTATTTCTTATTATTGTACACTCCAAGACGGAGTTTTGTTAAATCTTATTTGAATAATAAAGGGCTGGTTACCCTTCCATCTTGTTGTTTCTTGTCGCACGAACTTAAACGATTATTCGCTTAGCAGTTCTTAATATTCTTCACATCCACCTGTAAATTAGCACTTGCAAAATGAGGAACTCTACACAGAAATTAGCTAAATTTTGTTATTCTCTTATTTTCTTCAACAGCGGTGCTGCATATAATGATATAAAAGTGAATGGGTTCATGACCGTGCTTAGAATAGTTTGTTCATGAAGAAAGAAGATAGGTCGTCTGTTTTCGTTTCCTATCGGAGTGAATATTTTACATTTAAAACGAGCAACAGATAAACCAAAGTCTAAACATGGATATTTTAATGTTATTCGTATATAGCGTATCAATAAACAAATAGTCATTAGGTTATAAGGTATTTCTCCCACTTCCCTAACGTGCCTTCGTGGTGTAGTGGTTCAGCACGCTGGGCCGGTATTCCATAGGTCCGTGGTTCGATTCCTGGCGAAGGCGGTTGCATATTTTTCATCCTTTCTGCTTCCAATTAACCTAATGACTCTACAAGTGAACTGAAAAAAAGGAAAAGAAAGCAAATTCGCACTAAAGAAGAAAAGCAGCGGCACTTACGTTAATAGGCTTCTTCTTTTCTTTGTTCAATGCTACTTATTGAATTTGGTTTGCCATTCTTAATTAAAAGATAATTACATTTTCTGTCGATAGGAAGTCTGCTGCTTCCTGGAACATAGGCTAAAAGACAGCACTGTATGCGCAAATAACCTTTCTCGTGTTAAAATGATGTATATGAGTACTATGTATTCTAAAAATATCATTTTTCTACGAAGAGTTGCATTAATTAAAATGCATACTTTATAATTATCAACACCACTCATGCAAAATCGACATATCCCAGTTTTATAAGCTTTTTTTTTTTTTTTTTTTTTTTTACAGCGAATCAAGATATTTTCATTTAGTTCTTTGTGCTACTCTTTTTCAAATATGCATGAAGAAGGTATAGCCTTGTAATATAAAGTTCCCTTGTTATAATTCACCTTGTTGATCAGAAAGTGTTTCTACTGTGGACGTTAGGATAAAAGCAATTTCATAGTAAAATTATAGACTAGACGAATACACGAAATTTCATATTGTGAGCTTCTTCCTTCATTCAGTGAGAACACGCAATCATCCTCTTCTTTTTTTCTTCTAACACGATTCTTATTCAAGAGTGACGAAATGTCGACTAGAAAAAGTACATCCTTGACACGCGACTTTGTAAAGAAATTGGAGACACTTTCACTTTGCTAGGCGGTTCAATAAACACACCTATCTCAAAAACATCTGAAACATTAACTAATCAATAATTAAGCAAATATGAAATTTCATCCTTTTTCGTTTCATTCAACTTCCAAGAGTGATTAAGTGATTAAAAAAAATACTTATCTTCGAAACAGAATTTTTTTCCTTTCAGAACTATTAATGACGACAAAAATATCGGTTCCTTGTCTGTTTCATGTCTTTAAAAAAAGGAAAGAAAAAAAAAGAGACAAAAAAAGGAAAAAAGTAAAAAACAAAGAAAAGAGAATAAAGAAAAAGAATGTATTCTATTGGAAGTAGTATACTTATTGTTTTCTGATGTGACCAAACAAATTTGTTTAAATTTTGCTTCGTTTTCTTTTAGTTCCTTTGCAAAGTTTCACAGCCAGCAACAGCAGCACAAGTCGTCTAACAACTCTTAGAAATAGTAAAAATAGTCAGGATACTTATCATTCCAGCCGTAACTTCTCAGAACAGTAACACAAACTAAAATGAAAATTCAAAATAAAGTTTGATGATTTAAATTAACTTGTCAGCTTGACTGTTCTACTCAGGCTATTCAGTAACTTAAAAGTAAAAGCGATTACTTGAGAGAAAACGTTAAATAAAAGTTCCAATAAAATAAAATAAAATATTAAATTTAAAGTAACACAAGCCTACTAAGTTTTGGTTCAGCCCTCAATATTTCATGAAGGAGTTAAGGCTAGTAGAGCTAAAGCCTATTCGAGCAATTCAAATTGGTAGCAGGAAATAGTCTCAGACTCTTGGCCTGTAGTAGCTGTCAGAGACTCTTTGCTCAATCTCAAGGGCTTTGTTCTACACATTAGCTAATTTTAATGCAGATGGGAGTTGGCGAAGGCAGAAATGAAAATGCAGACAAAATAACAAAATAACTGGGTCTTTAACATAAAACCTTACATCTTCATTTTCTCAACTTTATATTAGCATCATTGACAACTACAGGTAACCCTCGTACAACACTGTAGATAGCTTCTCAGAAAATGCCGTACTGCGTGAAATCGTGTTGTATGAGACCCAACAGACCGTGTTGTATGAGACTGGCACAAAACAATTTAAAAGCCAAGCTTTAGCTTCATAATCAACGTCCTAGCAGCTTCATAATCAGCCGATGCAGATTCTCCTTGAATTCTTATGCTATGAGTTGTAAGACGCTTTTTGAAATTTTCGAACTAATCTTTACTTGCTAAAAAATGTGGGTTGACAGAGGATTCTCCATATCCTTTAAGGTGTTTGAAAATTTCGAGTGCTTTTCGTTTAATGATATTAACATTCGACGGAATTCTTTTTTGACAGCTATCATCAATCCAAATGCTGAGTGCTTTTTCCATCTTCTCAATTATTGTCTTCCGGGGGGGGAGAGAACTACACGTTTTGCGAATGTAGAAGATCCTGCAGCAACTGCATTTCTTATTTCTTTTTCATTTTTCTTAATAGTCCGGACTGTTGCTTCATTCAAATTAAAACTTTTACCAATGTGAGATGTCTTTCTTCCTTTTAAACGACGGTCCAAAATTTGCACCTTTACATCTAAAGAAATGAATTTCCTCCTAAACATTGTTTTTTATCTTTATCAGACATGTTTCGGGACTGAAACTTAAATGCCTTTGTGGTGTTGCGTGGCCCCCAACCTACACGCAACAATAATAGTGACTGCTATGAATTGGAAAGTACACAAAATTCTTAAGAAGGGTTTAACTCCCTTTTTATTCTACTTTAGAAGTTACAGATGCCTGCACTTGACGCTCACAAACGACGCCGACCCGGCGGTAAAATAAAAATAATAACAAGTTACTACCTACGAGGCTCTCTAAACGTAACTAACCTAACCGCGTTCTAAGATACCGCTAATATTTCAGAAAACTTCTGAATATTAAGTTGAAAGATTCAACTATCTGCCGAGGCAAGCACACAGGCCGAAACGCTCGGTTCTTCAATTTCTACCTAGCCACCTTCACGCTCGTGAAGCAAGAAAGCACAGTTTCGAACTCGTTTCCCTTCTATTTAACTCAAATTTACTTCCTCTGAAAATCTGAATACTTTGCGCGTTCTACTAAAATTTACATACTCTGGCATTGGCAATTCCAGGGGAAAGTAAGGCTTGACAGGAAAGATAGTTAAACTTAAAATAAATGTTAATTAAAATAAATATAAACCTTACACCTTAAAGACGAAAAAGTTATTCTTTAACACACCGTGGCTAGACGCAGACTGCCGACCAGCAGCGTGAGACACTTTTGTTTTCAGGCCACAGAGATGAGGTTTCGAATTTTGGAAGCTGAACGTGCAGGTTGTGCGTTTTAGGGCACTTATTTTGACCTCATGTTGTTCAGCTTCTGCGATAGTGAGGTTTCTTCATTGTTACTTGGTGATTGATCATTAAATCTATTCGGATTGCTTGGGCAATTTTCTTATCGTGTTAGAGAGAAACCGTATTATAAGAAAACCGTATGTAGGAAGGTTCTCGCAATTTATGAATCGTGTTATAGCGAAACGGTGTTACAGTATGCCGTGCTGTAGGAGGGTACCTGTATATACAGTTTCTTTCTTAAAAACGTACGATTGGTGAAATACGTAAAATTCAGTGCTACACAAAGAACTTCGTCTTATTCGTATCAGCTCTGTTTTTCTGTTTGATTTCAGTTCTTATATTATTAGTAAACGGAGTTCCATTTTGTAAATACAGTCTGTTTATGGTAACTCTACAGTAAAGTGATCACACGTCCCGATTTTGGCGGAACAGTCCCGTTTTTTGGAGGACTGTCCCGCGTCCCGTCGATTTTTTAAAATGTCCCGCTTTTTAGAAAACATTTGCATTTCTTATTTTAAATGTACTGTAAAAATATATTACCTATTATTTATCAATTATTATAGTGAATATAAAGAAACAAAAAATACATAAATAAAAAAACATAAAATGCATGCAGAGTAAACTAAATTAGGCGATGTAACGAGTTAGATTTACTCGGTAGTTTTCGATCATTGTCGTTACGTCTCGCCAAGGAATATGTATTGTTAAAGGAGGAACAGCTAGCATTAGCTGAAGGGCTATTTGCTTTCCACACCATAAACCACAATCAAAGTTTCAGATCAATTAATTGTATGCCGCAAATGATCAAAACATTGTACGACAAAAAATATTCATATGCAAGTACAAAAACCAAAGCAATTATTTATTTTTTCCCCATATTAGTTTTCACAATTGTAGAAAGAATTAGATTAAATGCACATTTATATCCATATATTATGATGCTTCCAACGACAAAGATTTAAAATTATTTCCCATAATTGTTAGACTTTTTGATCCAGAAACAGGAATTAAAATTGGAATATTAGATTTTGTTTCATTGCCGGGTGAAACTTCACAAATAATTTTTGATTCAATAAGTACTATTTTAAAAAAGAATAATTGGAACAATAAAATTATTGCCTATTGTGAGAATAACACTAACGTAAATTTTGGTGGTAAAACTAGAAGAGGCATCAATAACATTTTTACGAAACTTAACGAACATTTGAATCAAAAAATTATCGGCGTAGGTTGTGCAGCGCACATTCTACGCAATACTATTCAAACAGCATCTGACTTACTTCAAGTGGATGTTGAAAATATTATTGCAAAAATTTATTCCTATTTTTATATATATACTATGCGTGTTGAAAGTTCGAAGGATTTTTGTGAAAGCGCAGAAATCGAATATTAAAGAATTATTGGTTGCAGCAAAACACAATGGCGAGCTCTTTTACCAGCTGTAGAAAATATTTAAAAAATATACGAACCATAAAATACTTTTCATCAGAAGATAAATGTCCAAGAATATTGCAGCTCTTTTTTGAAAATGACACATCACAAATTTGGCTTCAGTTCATCCACAACCAAGCTATATTATTTCAGAATGGTGTGAAAATTATTGAAGGGGACAAAATTTCAGTTACGGAAGTGTCAAATGAAATCATTAATTTGAAAACAAAATTGCTAGAAAGAATTGATAAAGATTAGTTTCATTGATAGTGCTTATTTAGGTACTATTCGAAAGGACATAACTAGGTTGGAAGAACAAGGTGTAATTAAACGACCTGATTTTCTGAAAGAAGTCAGAAATTTTATAACAACTCCTTGGAATAACTTGAAGAATGGACAGCTCAGTTCGAGGATATTATTAAAAAATTTCATTGGGTGCCATTAAAAAAGGAGATTTTATGGGAATATGTGGGAAAATCTTTTTAATATATTAGTAACCATTTGCCGTAAAATAATATTTGTAAAAAATATTAATATATATAAAATGTAATAAATACAGATAAAATTATCTTTTTGATGAGGTGTCATTGTTAAAAAGATACGTTACTGATGAAAAAAGTTAAATGTTGGTTGTCTGCAAATGTGGAAACAGACAAAAATGGACAGAATTATTTCTTCATTTTAAACAGAATAATATTCCTTATGAAAATCTTTTGAAAACTGCAGAACACGCGCTCTCCCTTCCAGGAACAAATACATCAGAACATGTTTTTTCTGGTGTCAGTAAAATATGGACAATTGAAAAAACGCAGTTGAACATTAACACTTTAATATCTGTACTAAGCGTAAAATATAATTTGACCAATTCATGTGAGAACTTACACGATATTTTAATAAATGATCCGAATCTATTACGATGATTCTATCTATTAATTATTATTTAATAAAACTTCACAAATAATCCCTGTTTGGGAAAAAGGAACAGAGCCATATTTTTTATCCGAGTGATACGAAATGATCCGAATCACTCGGATAAAAAATATGACCGTGGAAGAAAATCATATTTTTTAATAAAATTTCAAATTAATTTAAAAACATAATATTCAAATTATTATTTTTTAAAAATACTTTTATAATTACCAATAGTTAATAATAAATATATTTTTGTATATTTATAGGCAAGTATATTGCAATTTTAAACTAAAAAATAGCAATTATTTTCACAAAAAACTGTTTTGTACGGTACAATTCAAACACCCTTCTTACGATCAACTAAAAATACCTAGCATTTTTAAAAAATATCAACACTTGCTTCCTGAACAACTACAAATTAAGCCCTGCTTCAAATTTGAAAAGAACTTAGGTCAACTCGTTATCAACCACCACGAGATACAAGAAAATAGCATGTGTCATTGCCAACTACCTCTTTACCAAAAATATGTCGATCCTTTCCACCAACATGTTATAACAGGAGATCTTAACATCATTGAAGACTTAGAATTGCGAGCCCCTTTACAACTTGGCGCCAAATTTCGTTCCTACTTTTAGTATCAATAAACATTTTTGCCTCAAACAATTCAATCAAGATCTTGATAAATTTATCATCTTAGTTAGTAATAAATCCAATTTACCTACTACTACTTTTCTTGAATGGAAAGCTGCACTGATTAAAGAATTTCAACATTTACTCTTCAAGACACCTTCTTTCAACTCTCTACACAATAAGAAACGACTCTTTGATCTAATCAAAAAACTACAAGATAATTTTATCATTACTAAAATTGACAAAGCTAGCAACAATTTTAGTGTTCTTTGAAAAAAGTTTTACTTCGACCTTCTGCACAAAGAACTAAATAGTAATGGCACTTACCAAAAAATTACCACCAACACCAAAACTCTTATCAATAAATTTAACGCACTACATAAAAGACTTAAGATACATCCACGGAACTATAATAACAGATTTGCAAATCTCTATGCCCTTCCAAAATTTCATAAGTCACCTATTAAATTCAGGTTCATTGCCAATAGTACAAAAAGTTATCTTAAAGAAATAGATTATCTTTTTGCAAACAAACTTCGTTTAATACGTGACTTGATTAATAACTATGATTTTCAAGATCTACATTGCAAGTGGATGATTTCAAGTAACGAACTCGTAATTAAGACAATTAATTCCATTCAAATTGAGCATATACAATGCTACGATTTCGAAAACCTTTATACTACCTTACCACTTGAAGAAATTTATACCAGCTTACTTGCTCTACCAGATATAATTCCACAGATTTCGACAATAATTGATAACGAAAATGGCAACTGTATCTTACGAGCGTGCTTTCAATAATTTTATTCTCTTTAACAATAGCATCTTCAAACAAATTCAAGGAATCCCAATGGGAGGAAATTTTTCGAGCGCTGTCTGCGAATTATTCCTTTTCACAAGAGAATTGACCTTTGTCCGTTCACTAAACAAAGAAGAACATAAATTTTACCAACACATATATCGTTACATTGATGATATCATAGCCTTTAACAACCATAACATAATAGAAGAAGCTAATATCTACCCAACTAGCTTAAAACTAAACAAAACAAATACGGTGCAAAATAATGTAGTATACCTTGACCTAAATATTATTGATTACAATTTTATTAAAGTCTACGACAAGAGGAGAGAATTCACATTTTCTACACTAAAGTTAACCAACTGGAATTCTAATATTTCCAAAAGAATCATCATTAACACAATTTTTTCACAGCTACTTAGAATAAAAAGAATATGTAATACTACAGAACACTTACAAGAAGAAATACTTTACTTCGTCACAATTTTGAAAAATAACCAAATTCCTCAGAAAATAATTAAAAATACCTTAAAAAAAGCTGGCATTAGCCTTACCAATTTTTAGATAATTTGTTTTGGATAATGAAATTTTATGCTTAAAGCCCACGGAAAGGCACAAGATGGATGGCTGATTCAGATTATCTAACGTAAAAATTGTATAAATGTACAGTTTATTCTTCTACATACATTTTCTTTCCTCCAAAGATTTTTGCACTTTACTTTAATACTATTATGTAATAGTTTTAAATTACTTAGAAGGCCAAACTCTACTTTTATTAACAAATCGTGCCTTTTCATTTTTCATAGTAGCTTGACCGCCCTCTAGCTTGAATAATGACGACTTTTATTAACAAATGACTTTTTTCCAATTTACTCTTTCTTTTGTGGCCAAAAATAAGTAATGTTAGCTGAATTAGCCATTTTCACTTATTTTTAACAGTTTTGTTCTTCGAACAACTTGACTGACGCCATTTTGAGTTCTTTCTTGGTCTTTTCTCGTCTGTCACACCCTTCTGTAAAAAAAGGGGGACAAGAATTCTGCCAACCTACAATCTCAGCCCATTGGCCTCTACAGATTTTATTGTTTCGCCCAACGACGTCACTAGACGATAAGGAAGGTTGGCTTAGGCACGGAGGGATTTTGCACCCTTTTTCCAAAAATTTTTCGAATGCTAAGGGCGGAACCTCTCAGGTCAGTTTATTTGTTTCTATTGTCTATGCTTTTTGGTCCTAATAAGACCCTGCGACGTTTGTTTTCTTACAAATTTAATTACATTTTTATTTGTTTACAGCACCATTCTCTTTATAAAAGTTCCATATTCTTTAAGGTTTAAAGGACCAGCCCGTACATTGTTGTAATATTTGACTAATAGCAGACCGCTATTTATTTTATTTTTTTCTTTTATTCTTTTATTCTATTTTGATTTTGATTTGAATTTTACATTGCTCGGAGTTGCAATAGCTTTCGACACCTTAATGTGTATTTCAGCGGACGCGTCGGGAAAAAGGAACCGAGCAGTGAAGATCCAAAAAAGGATTTATTCCAAAAAAGATATATTCGGGAATACTAATATACTTTTGTATAAAGTTTTTTTCGCATTAAACAAGAGCTTCAATGGTCTGTTTCGGCGAAACGCGTAATGGTATTTAACCTAGTTCGACAATCAGTTTTTTTCCCTTGAAAAGCCAATTGAGAGTACGAGTGAGTTAATTTACCACTTTCCGCTATTTAATTATTGTATATTGTATTGTTGCATTTTGTGTCTTCATTTTAATTTTTATTTTTATTTTCGCTTTTTATGTATTGGCATTTTTTAATCTATGTTTTTTGTACTTTCCTTATATATATTTTTTTCCGTCGATCTATTTTTCATGTGAGTTAACTTTTCACATATCACAACGGTCAGATTAATTTTTTTTTCCGTGCATTAGGAAGTCTTCCAGGATTAATATTGGCTGTCTTTTCGCGTGTTTACAGTTCTTTTTCCAGTTTTTCCAGAAAAATTTCTTCTTATTTATGTAATACTGCGTTAAAATATTTCGTGGAGCTTACAGATCCTGGTAACTTTTTAGCAAGATCGCTGCAATGTTTCTACCTACTACTATTTTTTCATATCTTTTTGCAGCATTATGGGCAAAAGTTTTTGAGACCAAATAGGTCTTACGTCTAATTAGCAGTTAGCTTTACATTTTCTTTTTCAATTAATATTCTTTTTAGCAGCCTCAAGCGCTAAAAGTTTCAATAAGTTTGATCGTTTAGGTGTATTTCAATTTCACTTTTCGAGCTTCAGCTTTTAAGATACCGGATACTGTTTACAGTTCCACTTTCACGATAGGTTAGTGTTCCTTCCAAAAAACACTGTAAAGCAGGTTAGGTCCCTCTTTACTTTCATTCACAGGCTGAGATCAATCATATAGAGATAATTAAATGAAGCAGCAAGCTTTGTAAAACTTGTAAGGCTAATGCTACTCCACTTCCTACCAAAACTAATAAGACACAATCACTATAAAAGACTCACAACTGTATCTACCAAATCACCTGTAAAGAATGTTCTCTCACATATATAGGTCAAACAAAAAATCCTCTCAACCTCAGAATTAATAACCATAGATCTCATATTAAAAAATTTAAAAATAACAGCAATAACATCACAAAAAATAATCAGCATACAGCTATTCTCGAGCATTATAATATGCATAATTTTGATAACATAGAAATTACTGTGCTTGATATTGTACCGAACACTAAACTTAGACTTTTTAAGGAATCCATATACATACTTCAAAAAAAGTCACTTTATCCTTACGGACTAAATGCATATCTGAGTCATATCACCAATAGACAGACTGAAGTCTCAATATATGGACAATTCAGATTTTTTAGCAATATAACGACCAGAGGTAACAGAAGAGGTGATTCCAAACACAAAAAATTTTTTCTACACAAGATCGGAAAAAAAATTTTTTTCTACACAAGATCTGAAATTAATAATTAAAAATCTTCATTCCTTCCTTGAACATAATGAATTTGCTAAGAATGCCATAAAACTACTACATACATTTAAGAATGCTACTTTGTGGAATCTTATTAAAGTAATGGATAAAAATTTTAACTGTTTAAAATCATAACCTAATTATTGACTTCTGCAATTTTAAACTGAAAAATAGCAATTTTTTTCACAAACAACTGTTTTGTACGGTACAATTCAAACACTCTTCTTGCGATCAACTAAAAATACCTAGCATTTTTAAAAAATATCAACACTTGATTCCTGAACAACTACACATTAAGCCCTGCTTTAAATTTGAAAAGAACTTAGGTCAACTCGTTATCAACCACCACGAGATACAAGAAAATAGCATGTGTCATTGCCAACTACCTCTTTACCAAAAATATGTCGATCCTTTCCACCAACATGTTATAACAGAAGATCTTAACATCATTGAAGACTTAGAATTGCGAGCCCCTTTACAACTTGGCGCCAAATTTCGTTCCTACTTTTAGTATCAATAAACATTTTTGCCTCAAATAATTCAATCAAGATCTTGATAAATTTATCATCTTAGTTAGTAATAAATCCAATTTACCTACTACTACTTTTCTTGAATGGAAAGCTGCACTGATTAAAGAATTTCAACATTTACTCTTCAAGACACCTTCTTTCAACTCTCTACAAAATAAGAAACGACTCTTTGATCTAATCAAAAAACTACAAGATAATTTTATCATTACTAAAATTGACAAAGCTAACAACAATTTTAGTGTTCTTTGAAAAAAGTTTTACTTCAACCTTCTGCACAAAGAACTAAATAGTAATGGCACTTACCAAAAAATTACCACCAACACCAAAATTCTTATCAATAAATTTAACGCACTACATAGAAGACTTAAGATACATCCACGGAACTATAATAACAGATTTGCAAATCTCTATGCCCTTCCAAAATTTCATAAGTCACCTATTAAATTCAGGTTCATTGCCAATAGTACCAAAAGTTATCTTAAAGAAATAGATTATCTTTTTGCAAAAAAACTTCGTTTAATACATGACTTGATTAATAACTATGATTTTCAAGATCTGCATTGCAAGTGGATGATTTCAAGTAACGAACTCGTAATTAAGACAATTAATTCCATTCAAATTGAGCATATACAATGCTACGATTTCGAAAACCTTTATACTACCTTACCACTTGAAGAAATTTATACCAGCTTACTTGCTCTACCAGATATAATTCCACAGATTTCGACAATAGTTGATAACGAAAATGGCAACTGTATCTTACGAGCGTGCTTTTCAATAATTTTATTCTCTTTAACAATAGCATCTTCAAACAAATTCAAGGAATCCCAATGGGAGGAAATTTTTCGAGCGCTGTCTGCGAATTATTCCTTTTCACAAGAGAATTGACCTTTGTCCGTTCACTAAACAAAGAACATAAATTTTACCAACACATATATCGTTACATTGATGATATCATAGCCTTTAACAACCATAACAAAATAGAAGTAGCTAATATCTACCCAACTAGCTTAAAACTAAACAAAACAAATACGGTGCAAAATAATGTAGTATACCTTGACCTAAATATTATTGATTACAATTTTATTAAAGTCTACGACAAGAGGACAGAATTCACTTTTTCTACACTAAAGTTAACCAACTGGAATTCTAATATTTCCAAAAGAATAATCATCAACACAATTTTTTCACAGCTACTTAGAATAAAAAGAATATGTAATACTACAGAACACTCACAAGAAGAAATACTTTACTTCGTCACAATTTTGAAAAATAACCAAATTCCTCAGAAAATAATTAAAAATATCTTAAAAAAGCTGGCATTAGCCTTACCAATTTTTAGATAATTTGTTTTGGATAATGAAATTTTATGCTTAAAGCCCTCGGAAAGGCATAAGATGGATGGCTGGTTCAGATTATCTAACGTAAAAATTGTATAAATGTACAGTTTATTCTTCTACATACATTTTCTTTCCTCCAAAGATTTTGGCACTTTACTTTAATACTATTATGTAATAGTTTTAAATTACTTAGAAGGCCAAACTCTACTTTTATTAACAAATCGGGCCTTTTCATTTTTCATAGTAGCTTGACCGCCCTCTAGCTTGAATAATGACGACTTTTATTAACAAATGGCTTTTTTCCAATTTACTCTTTCTTTTGTGGCCAAAAATAAGTAATGTTAGCTGAATTAGCCATTTTCACTTATTTTTAACAGTTTTGTTCTTCGAACAACTTGACTGACGCCATTTTGAGTTCTTTCTTGGTCTTTTCTCGTCTGTCACACCCTTCTGTAAAAAAAGGGGGACAAAATTCTGCCAACCTACAATCTCAGCCCATTGGCCTCTACAGATTTTATTGTTTCGCCCAACGACGTCACTAGACGATAAGGAAGGTTGGCTTAGGCACGGAGGGATTTTGCACCCTTTTTCCAAAAATTTTTCGAATGCTAAGGGCGGAACCTCTCAGGTCAGTTTATTTGTTTCTATTGTCTATGCTTTTTGGTCCTAATAAGACCCTGCGACGTTTGTTTTCTTACAAATTTAATTACATTTTTATTTGTTTACAGCACCATTCTCTTTATAAAAGTTCCATATTCTTTAAGGTTTAAAGGACCAGCCCGTACGTTGTTGTAATATTTGACTAATAGCAGACCGCTATTTATTTTATTTTTTTCTTTTATTCTTTTATTCTATTTTGATTTTGATTTGAATTTTACATTGCTCGGAGTTGCAATAGCTTTCGACACCTTAATGTGTATTTCAGCGGACGCGTCGGGAAAAAGGAACCGAGCAGTGAAGATCCAAAAAAGGATTTATTCCAAAAAAGATATATTCGGGAATACTAATATACTTTTGTATAAAGTTTTTTTCGCATTAAACAAGAGCTTCAATGGTCTGTTTCGGCGAAACGCGTAATGGTATTTAACCTAGTTCGACAATGAGTTTTTTTCCTTGAAAAGCCAATTGAGAGTACGAGTGAGTTAATTTACCACTTTCCGCTATTTAATTATTGTATATTGTATTGTTGCATTTTGTGTCTTCATTTTAATTTTTATTTTTATTTTCGCTTTTTATGTATTGGCATTTTTTAATCTATGTTTTTTGTACTTTCCTTATATATATTTTTTTCCGTCGATCTATTTTTCATGTGAGTTAACTTTTCACATATCACAACGGTCAGATTAATTTTTTTTTTCCGTGCATTAGCAAGTCTTCCAGGATTAATATTGGCTGTCTTTTCGCGTGTTTACAGTTCTTTTTCCAGTTTTTCCAGAAACATTTCTTCTTATTTATGTAATACTGCGTTAAAATATTTCGTGGAGCTTACAGATCCTGGTAACTTTTTAGCAAGATCGCTGCAATGTTTCTACCTACTACTATTTTTTCATATCTTTTTGCAGCATTATGGGCAAAAGTTTTTGAGACCAAATAGGTCTTACGTCTAATTAGCAGTTAGCTTTACATTTTCTTTTTCAATTAATATTCTTTTTAGCAGCCTCAAGCGCTAAAAGTTTCAATAAGTTTGATCGTTTAGGTGTATTTCAATTTCACTTTTCGAGCTTCAGCTTTTAAGTTACCGGATACTGTTTACAGTTCCACTTTCACGATAGGTTAGTCTTCCTTCCAAAAAACACTGTAAAGCAGGTTAGGTCCCTCTTTACTTTCATTCACAGGCTGAGATCAATCATATAGAGATAATTAAATGAAGCAGCAAGCTTTGTAAAACTTGTAAGGCTAATGCTACTCCACTTCCTACCAAAACTAATAAGACACAATCACTATAAAAGACTCACAACTGTATCTACCAAATCACCTGTAAAGAATGTTCTCTCACATATATAGGTCAAACAAAAAATCCTCTCAACCTCAGAATTAATAACCATAGATCTCATATTAAAAAATTTAAAAATAACAGCAATAACATCACAAAAAATAATCAGCATACAGCTATTCTCGAGCATTATAATATGCATAATTTTGATAACATAGAAATTACTGTGCTTGATATTGTACCGAACACTAAACTTAGACTTTTTAAGGAATCCATATACATACTTCAAAAAAAGTCACTTTATCCTTACGGACTAAATGCATATCTGAGTCATATCACCAATAGACAGACTGAAGTCTCAATATATGGACAATTCAGATTTTTTAGCAATATAACGACCAGAGGTAACAGAAGAGGTGATTCCAAACACAAAAAATTTTTTCTACACAAGATCGGAAAAAAAATTTTTTTCTACACAAGATCTGAAATTAATAATTAAAAATCTTCATTCCTTCCTTGAACATAATGAATTTGCTAAGAATGCCATAAAACTACTACATACATTTAAGAATGCTACTTTGTGGAATCTTATTAAAGTAATGGATAAAAATTTTAACTGTTTAAAATCATAACCTAATTATTGACTTCTGCAATTTTAAACTGAAAAATAGCAATTTTTTTCACAAACAACTGTTTTGTACGGTACAATTCAAACACTCTTCTTGCGATCAACTAAAAATACCTAGCATTTTTAAAAAATATCAACACTTGATTCCTGAACAACTACACATTAAGCCCTGCTTTAAATTTGAAAAGAACTTAGGTCAACTCGTTATCAACCACCACGAGATACAAGAAAATAGCATGTGTCATTGCCAACTACCTCTTTACCAAAAATATGTCGATCCTTTCCACCAACATGTTATAACAGAAGATCTTAACATCATTGAAGACTTAGAATTGCGAGCCCCTTTACAACTTGGCGCCAAATTTCGTTCCTACTTTTAGTATCAATAAACATTTTTGCCTCAAATAATTCAATCAAGATCTTGATAAATTTATCATCTTAGTTAGTAATAAATCCAATTTACCTACTACTACTTTTCTTGAATGGAAAGCTGCACTGATTAAAGAATTTCAACATTTACTCTTCAAGACACCTTCTTTCAACTCTCTACAAAATAAGAAACGACTCTTTGATCTAATCAAAAAACTACAAGATAATTTTATCATTACTAAAATTGACAAAGCTAACAACAATTTTAGTGTTCTTTGAAAAAAGTTTTACTTCAACCTTCTGCACAAAGAACTAAATAGTAATGGCACTTACCAAAAAATTACCACCAACACCAAAATTCTTATCAATAAATTTAACGCACTACATAGAAGACTTAAGATACATCCACGGAACTATAATAACAGATTTGCAAATCTCTATGCCCTTCCAAAATTTCATAAGTCACCTATTAAATTCAGGTTCATTGCCAATAGTACCAAAAGTTATCTTAAAGAAATAGATTATCTTTTTGCAAAAAAACTTCGTTTAATACATGACTTGATTAATAACTATGATTTTCAAGATCTGCATTGCAAGTGGATGATTTCAAGTAACGAACTCGTAATTAAGACAATTAATTCCATTCAAATTGAGCATATACAATGCTACGATTTCGAAAACCTTTATACTACCTTACCACTTGAAGAAATTTATACCAGCTTACTTGCTCTACCAGATATAATTCCACAGATTTCGACAATAGTTGATAACGAAAATGGCAACTGTATCTTACGAGCGTGCTTTTCAATAATTTTATTCTCTTTAACAATAGCATCTTCAAACAAATTCAAGGAATCCCAATGGGAGGAAATTTTTCGAGCGCTGTCTGCGAATTATTCCTTTTCACAAGAGAATTGACCTTTGTCCGTTCACTAAACAAAGAACATAAATTTTACCAACACATATATCGTTACATTGATGATATCATAGCCTTTAACAACCATAACAAAATAGAAGTAGCTAATATCTACCCAACTAGCTTAAAACTAAACAAAACAAATACGGTGCAAAATAATGTAGTATACCTTGACCTAAATATTATTGATTACAATTTTATTAAAGTCTACGACAAGAGGACAGAATTCACTTTTTCTACACTAAAGTTAACCAACTGGAATTCTAATATTTCCAAAAGAATAATCATCAACACAATTTTTTCACAGCTACTTAGAATAAAAAGAATATGTAATACTACAGAACACTCACAAGAAGAAATACTTTACTTCGTCACAATTTTGAAAAATAACCAAATTCCTCAGAAAATAATTAAAAATATCTTAAAAAAAGCTGGCATTAGCCTTACCAATTTTTAGATAATTTGTTTTGGATAATGAAATTTTATGCTTAAAGCCCTCGGAAAGGCATAAGATGGATGGCTGATTCAGATTATCTAACGTAAAAATTGTATAAATGTACAGTTTATTCTTCTACATACATTTTCTTTCCTCCAAAGATTTTGGCACTTTACTTTAATACTATTATGTAATAGTTTTAAATTACTTAGAAGGCCAAACTCTACTTTTATTAACAAATCGGGCCTTTTCATTTTTCATAGTAGCTTGACCGCCCTCTAGCTTGAATAATGACGACTTTTATTAACAAATGACTTTTTTCCAATTTACTCTTTCTTTTGTGGCCAAAAATAAGTAATGTTAGCTGAATTAGCCATTTTCACTTATTTTTAACAGTTTTGTTCTTCGAACAACTTGACTGACGCCATTTTGAGTTCTTTCTTGGTCTTTTCTCGTCTGTCACACCCTTCTGTAAAAAAAGGGGGACAAGAATTCTGCCAACCTACAATCTCAGCCCATTGGCCTCTACAGATTTTATTGTTTCGCCCAACGACGTCACTAGACGATAAGGAAGGTTGGCTTAGGCACGGAGGGATTTTGCACCCTTTTTCCAAAAATTTTTCGAATGCTAAGGGCGGAACCTCTCAGGTCAGTTTATTTGTTTCTATTGTCTATGCTTTTTGGTCCTAATAAGACCCTGCGACGTTTGTTTTCTTACAAATTTAATTACATTTTTATTTGTTTACAGCACCATTCTCTTTATAAAAGTTCCATATTCTTTAAGGTTTAAAGGACCAGCCCGTACGTTGTTGTAATATTTGACTAATAGCAGACCGCTATTTATTTTATTTTTTTCTTTTATTCTTTTATTCTATTTTGATTTTGATTTGAATTTTACATTGCTCGGAGTTGCAATAGCTTTCGACACCTTAATGTGTATTTCAGCGGACGCGTCGGGAAAAAGGAACCGAGCAGTGAAGATCCAAAAAAGGATTTATTCCAAAAAAGATATATTCGGGAATACTAATATACTTTTGTATAAAGTTTTTTTCGCATTAAACAAGAGCTTCAATGGTCTGTTTCGGCGAAACGCGTAATGGTATTTAACCTAGTTCGACAATCAGTTTTTTTCCCTTGAAAAGCCAATTGAGAGTACGAGTGAGTTAATTTACCACTTTCCGCTATTTAATTATTGTATATTGTATTGTTGCATTTTGTGTCTTCATTTTAATTTTTATTTTTATTTTCGCTTTTTATGTATTGGCATTTTTTAATCTATGTTTTTTGTACTTTCCTTATATATATTTTTTTCCGTCGATCTATTTTTCATGTGAGTTAACTTTTCACATATCACAACGGTCAGATTAATTTTTTTTTTTCCGTGCATTAGCAAGTCTTCCAGGATTAATATTGGCTGTCTTTTCGCGTGTTTACAGTTCTTTTTCCAGTTTTTCCAGAAAAATTTCTTCTTATTTATGTAATACTGCGTTAAAATATTTCGTGGAGCTTACAGATCCTGGTAACTTTTTAGCAAGATCGCTGCAATGTTTCTACCTACTACTATTTTTTCATATCTTTTTGCAGCATTATGCGCAAACGTTTTTGAGACCGAATAGGTCTTACTTCTAATTAATTACCAGTTAGCTTTACATTTTCTTTTTCAATTAATGTATACAATAAAATGTATTTTATTGAATTATTGGTCTGCTATTATAACTAAATTACAATTTTCGTTTCATTCCATTTGTCCCGCTTTGTCTCAATAAAAATGTGGTCACTTTATTTTATAGTAACTCTGATCTTAATTATATATTTATCGCAAAATAAATGCAAAGAGATTATGTAACTTATATCAGGAAAAAAATATGTATCTGTTCTGTTGTTTCTGAAACTATAAACTGTGCTCTTTTTATTAACTATTAAGCAAATTTAAGTTATCAAGTACTTGCAGGGAGCCTAATATATTTTATTTCTATGACCATTTTTGCTGTAATATGCAACCTATCATTTTATTCCAGAAAACTGAGGAACTTACTTTTAAAATACTGACACGTATAGAAGGAGGGGCGAACAATGAAAATGTTTAATAGTAGCTGTGGATATTAACAGTGATAATTACGTTTTTTATTCTTATTTTTAGCTACTTTATTTGAAGCTGTTTAAGACTATTGTAATCTTTTAGAAAAGTAATAGTGACTAATTAAAATATTTTTAAACATTTCTTAAGTGAAGTTATACTACAACGAAATAATGAACACAATAACTAAAATCACTCTAAAAATGGTCAATGATCTTGAATTTTAGACCTTTTTACTAGTAAGCGTTCTCTAACGAATCAAATAATGCTTTTAAAATAAACTATTATAAAAATGCTAGAAAGCAATGCTAGGAAGATTTTAAATAAACTGCAAACTCTTATCAAAAGTAAAAAATTAGGAAGAAACATAAGATTGCGACTGATTTTTACATTCGCATTTAATGTAATTCCTAAATTATATTTGCGGTTAAAGAATGAGCAAAATAATAACATTCTTTGAGATACCAAGCATAGGGCAAGGCATTTCAAGAAAAATTTAGCGAAACATTATTTGTCACATTTTGAATTCTGAAAAGAAATTGTAGAATCAAAATGCAGAAATAATTATATCAATAATAAAAATAAGAATATAAATGAAATATTAAAATATCATATTAATTAAAATAATTATATATTATAATATATAATTAAATATAACACTTAAAATATTAAAACAAAATACCTAACTGCAGCTTAACTGACTTTAAGCTCCCTTCTTAAAAGGGTTCCAGTGCATTGATTATTATTTTTATTTAATTTTAACTTAATCTCACCATGAGAATTAATACAATTTTTCATTAGTTTACATAACACTTAAAGCTAAAGTAATATTTTTGTATTTATAAAAGTTTCTCCTCAGAGGCATTGCTGACCATGTCTCTTTAAATCAAACTCGCCTAACGAGTCCCGCTTGCGTATTTTTATTTCCTCCCTAGGAAACGCAACTCGCGACTAAATTTGGCGATTTATCAGGTCTTGGCAAAATTGTGTGGCTAGCGCATGCGCAGAGATGAACGAACTATCGTGATGGTATGTCGTATTTTCTAGCGTGATACTATATACTTAATCGCCGATATTTCGTAATGGCGGCTTATATGTAATTGTGTATGTGTCAAACATAATTACTGAAGCAGCAAACTTCGTATATGATTAGTGGGGGGGTTATTAAATACAGAAAAATGGCGGTTCATTTTTCAACAGAATATACTTACGGGGCTTTTTTTTTATGGCTTGACTATGACGTCGACCTATTGGCAGTTACTAGCACTGCATATGGTTAACATGGTCGCATTACAGTAAAGATAAATATTAAGTATATACGGGGAGGAAACTCCTTCAGCTGAGCATGAGCTCATATGATATGATAACAATGTAGGTAGAAGTGCTTTTATTTCGGCTTATGGAATGCTGGAGTTGTAGGTACCATGTCTCAGCACCTATGTTATTACGTTTTCCTTTTCATTTTTGGGATTTAGTAAGCCATGATATTTAATAATGGTTATATTTAATTGAAAGTGAACAATAAACATTCATTTTTGGGATTTAGTAAGCCATGATATTTAATAATGGTTATATTTAATTGAAAGTGAACAATAAAATAATAATAATTATTTCTAATTTAACAATGACTATTCTTAGTTTAGCCTATATAGTTAAGTATTAACTCTAACTATAACATGTATTGTATATATTTACCTATTAAATATTCTGTATTGTTTCTTATAAAATATCAAGTGAATGTATAAAAGTTCATAATTTATTCATTTTAACAGTTTTTATTTAACTCATTTCATCTTCCTTTGCTTCCGTTGTCTAGTTCGTAACACATAGAAACACTTACCAAATGTGATATATTTTACTTTATATATATATATATATACAGTGACTACCAAAAGTGTTCGTTCACTTATGATTTTCATTGAAATAGGGCTTCATCCATTGATTAAAAGTAAACTTTCTGAATGAGATTTTAATAATAAGATCTATAATCTATTCATAACAAAATTACATGAAATATTTTTCAAATATAGCGAAACTTTATTTTTAAGAAATTAATAATAAAAAAATGACAAACATTTTATCTCTCAAAAGTCTTCGTACAATGAAATATTTTTAGATAAAATCAAAATTAGAATTATCGTTAGCCACTTTTTTAAAATTTTCGCATTGTGGTAGCATTTAAAAAATCGTTTGCTTTAATTTTTTACAGTCAAAAGTCTTTAATCCGGACTCGTCGGGACTTAAGCAATTCCGTATTATCGATTTTTCCGGATTATAGATCATCATTTTAAATCTGGTAAGATGGCATGCAGAAATTATAAAATTAAAAATATGAAACCGTAATTTATGAAAAAAGAGCAATTATGATCTAAAGGGTATCAAAATTTACAAAAAAAAAAAAAAGCTTAATATTTATTTGTTTACTTTATTAAACATTTCTTTCAACGCGCGCATGCGTAAAGCATACATTACGCATAGTCGAAATTAGAAAATTGCAACCAGAAAACTATTTAATGTGTACTCGTGATATTTATAATGACGAGGAATTAGGTTTAAATCATATCGACATGAAATACTATATTTAGTAAGGAATTATAAGCTGAATAAAATAAAAACATCTGCTCTGAAGATAAGGATAGTGCTGACAGATCAACTTCCAGTTCATTGCGCGCCACGATGTCCCCCCCCCCGCAGAGCAGCTTGAAATTGATAAACAGATTTCGGAATGGTTAGAGAAACAAAGGATATGCCTTTATCCATTTTTTGCAGCAATTCCACTTTTTGTTTGATGGACATCGAAACATACTTTCTCTTTGTAGATCCTTTACATATTAGTAAATATATATCGGAAATTCTATTTGACATAATCGAAAGTTCAAGCTTACTGTTATAAAATTGCTCTAACAGTCTACAAAAAATAATAAGCCGGATCCAATTTGAAGATTAAGGAACAACGCAATCTGCAACATTAACTGAAATAGATAATTTTAGCTTAGTTTATACCGTCCGTTATACATTAAACGCGCATGCGTAAACGTATTATGCGCATGCGGGAACGCGTTATGCGTTGACGCATGCGCGGAAAGTTTGTAGCTTTGAGGTCCGGATTATAGATTATTCCGGAATGCACCCGCATTTAATCATTTAATGCATTAATGCATTCCGGAATGCATCCGCATTCCGTCCGGATTAACGAATTTTGACTGTATTATTGAAATTATTAAAAAATGGGTCGCAGTCGTAAAGAAATTACAAACAGCATTCGAAAATTGATAATTTTTCACCAATTGGAAATATCGCTAAATTAGTTAATTTATCCCAGTCTACACTGCAGTGTGTGATAAAACGCTTTAAAGAAGAAAATCGGATTGAAAACAAGGTAGAAAGTTAAATAAACGTGATAAGAGATTTATTAGAAAATTTGTGAAAAACCAACGTTTGTTTGTAAAAGTTTCTGCAGAATTTAATGCAAAGTTTTCTACTTCAATTTCACCTAAAACTGTTCGACGAGTTCTCAGAAAAGCTGCTTACATGGCCGTTCTGCCCGTAAAAAGTTTTTTGTTAGTAAGAAAAGCAGAAAGCTTAGGCTTTCATTCGAAAAATCAATGATAAATACACCCGAAATGTACTGGAATAATGTCCTATTAGCAGACGAAATGAAATTTAATATTTTTGGTTCCGATGGTCGAATAACTGTATGGAGAAGAAAAAATGAGGAACTTCATTCTAAGAACTTAGAACATTTAAGCATTACGGTGGAGGTGTTCTTTTGTGGGGGTGCATGGCAGCATTAGGACTAAGTCATTTGGCATTTCTTGATAGCATAATGAATCATTCTCTTTATTTAAATATTTTAAGACACAATTTAAAATTATCAGCACAAAATTTAGATATTGGAAACAACTTTATTTTTAATCATGATAACGATCCTAAGCATACGGCTCTCAACGTTCTCCTGTGATGTCTCTATATTTGTCCACAGGTTTTAAAAACATAAACTCAGTCGCCAGATTTAAACCCCATAAAACAAATCTGGGAAAATATTTACTATTATGTCAAGATTTTTTTGAAGTGTGCGAAGATTTTTGTGAAATAATATGTTTGTCATTTTTTTAATGTTAATTACTTAAAAATAAAGTTTCGCTATATTTAAAAAATATTTCGTGTAATTTTGTTACGAATAGATTATAGATCTTATTATTAAAATCTCATTCAGAAAGTTTACTTTTAATTAATGGATAGAGCCTTATTTCAATGAAAATCACAATTGTACGAACACTTTTGGGAGCCACTGTATATGAGGACATATCATGAATGGCATATTCAAAATATGTATTTAAGTTTTAAAGGAGAATTCAATCTGAGAAATATTTTATCTTGTAAGAAATGTTAATCAGAAGTAACATAATTAGGGAATATATTTTGAAAGATCATGTTAAGTAATTATTACATTTATAAATGTTAGGTTTATTTTAGATTTTAACATATACTTGAGTAATTGATTATTACTATCCCTTTAATAACATATTTAAATATATCTTTTCTTACTTTGACATAAGTAATTATCATTTCTGTAACTTTTTCTTCATTAAGAGATTGTTAGTTTTCAAACTTTAAAAAATTCTATAATTTATAATTTAATAACTTGCCCTAATAAGACATAAAAAGTATATTTTATAACTCATAATGATAGTGTTCCATTTAAAAACTGTTATTAGAACTGTAGGTACTTTTTCTGTTATATGGGCACTGCAAAAAAACAGTGTTAAAATATGTGATAACTTGCTGAAAATATCAACAATGTGATCAGCTAAGTCATCTTGGTTTTATGAGTGAACTGAGCCAAATATTCATGTGTTATTATTTGTTTATTATACTTTTCTATTCTCATTAAATAAATATAATTTACATGCTGTACAGCTTGGGTTGTGCATTTTTCCAATACTAACCATAGTCTTTGTGCATTGGACTGCAATATGTAAAGCATTTGTAATGAAATCTAAAAATTGTTCCTTTTGATGTCATTTCATAACAGAAGAAGTATTGACGTACTTTATTTCCCAGTCGTCTATTAAAGCATGCAGAACCTATTTATCGGGCCCTGTTTGACATTCTTATTCTGAGCATATGCCACAGAAATTAAGAAAATTATACCCGATGTTCCATCGATTTAATTTAATGTCTGCTGGACTTGTTTTTGGCTGTGCTAAGCAGCATTTCCGAAACAACAAAATGTTGTTCAGACCATGAACATACTTGAAAAAGAAACTGTCACTGCAATTTTTTATATATCCTGTATAGCATGGCTTTATACTGAATGCTGTTAGAGATATAGTACAAAGTCAAAGATCTAGACTATTCATGACATTAGCAATTTCAGATTTGGGATTTTGCTGCATATTAGATCTTAAGTTTAAATCCAGTAAGATGTTAATTATAAAATTAGAAATATGAAATTATGATTTATGAAATAACAAAGTATGTATGACCTAAAGGGAATCCAAATGTACAAAAAAGAAAAGCTCAATATTTATTTGTTTGCATTATTAAGCATTTATTTCAATGTAACTTGTTTAATTTTTTATGAAAACACGTTCTCTTTAATTCTATAGATAGAAATTCTTGTTCAATAGCAAAGTTGCCTGGAATTTACGAAAAAAAAAAAAATAAAAGAGCAGGAAGCAGGGAAATTACTGCAGAAAAAAGGGATTCCTCATAGCTGAAAATTTTATAAAAATAATCCTGAAATGATATGTTTTACCAATTAAGATACACCAAATTAACGTTTCAATCTTAGATCTTGCCCAAAAAAAAGTCTCAGATCTCGCACTTGGTTTGAAGGATCGCATCTAAATTTCCTTGGAGCTGTAAAATTTATGCATCATTGGTACCATGGACTGAGATCAGTTGAGTTTTGTAATATGCAGTACAGTTGTTGATGGAAGCAATTATATGCAGAAATTTTTTAACCATTTTATATCTAGGTATGTCTCATGCTTGTTTCTGAAGTCTGTTAACAAATGTTATTTTATCAAATCCTAGTTGATTTCTCATTTAAACTACAAAAGTGTACAATCCTAAATGCTGGAAATTATTTTTTACAAATTTTAATTTTTATGAAAATTGTTAAAAAATATATAGAAGCATTTATCATGCCAACAAATTGCAGTTAATGGCAATCGTATGGACATTGAACAGGTTAAGAGAATTCTTAATCGACATAAGATTTACAATATAGAAACATTTACTGCAAGAGAAAAATTATTTCTAATGTGTCAGCTAAGTAATTTGACAATTGTAGCGTTTAAATATTAATTACATTGGCAAAATGACAATTTTATGTGCTACCTCTCTTGCAAGAAATATATCTCATTTTAAAAGCATGAAAATATTTCAAGACTTGTTTTTAATATTTTCCCCTCTTATTATACAGCAAGGATTATACACCATAAGTTTGGCATATTGTTACTATTTTAGGTTATGTGCTATTAATGTGCACTAGGCACTTACAAGAAATAACTACTATCTTGAAATTTAAAGTTTAAAATTTATGGCAATTAATTTAATTAATAGTGTCAAGCTGATATAATTACAGAACAATTTTCAAATTTTAATTAAAATCAGATTTTTTAAATACATAATGAAAGCAATCTTTCATTGAACATTTTTATAAATAAAATGTTATATATCAAAAGACTATTTACCATTAATTTAAATGGAAAAAGGTTCTCGGATTAGAAAAAAAGAAAACCTTTCAAATTATATTTAAACAAATTAAAATTACTAAAATATAAAGTGATGTAATAAATATATAGTCTAATTAATAATATATATATATTATTAATTAGCATTTAAAAGGCCAACAAATGCATTATAATTACAGGTAGTTGAGTAATGATTATGTTTGGTATCCTAAGTTGTCAAAGATCTGATAGTAAGATATGCAGTTTTTTTATGATCTGATAGTAAGATAAAAGAAGAAAGAGGATCATTTAGTAGTATCGTAACCATTGCTTGAGTGTGTACTGTTCTTATAATTTCTATGCCTGTTTTCTCACAGCGCTGGCAATTCAAGTTTATATTGTGTTGTGGCTAGCATAAAATATTAAAATTAATATATTCAATAAACAAAAATTTGTTTTCATACATGATCAAAGCATTTTGAAAAAACTGTGTTAGATCAGTATACTTTCTTAAAATTAAGGCGCACATTTTTGCAATCATTACATTAAATAAAAATATTAAATAATAATTTCACTTTTTCGTTCTAGAAAAATGAAAATCCATGCTTTCTTTTACAACCCTTAGTTCTTTCTGAGAGTAAATTTAAGACCTTTGCAAAAGAGAAGTGGCATAAAGGATTTAGTTATAGTCATATAATTTGGGAATAATAAATTTCCAAATATTAAAAATATTTATTAATCCTAAATATTTATTTTTAATATTTAGGGATTGAGTGGGCTTTCTACTAAAGATACAGAACTTGCCATTGTTCAGATATAATTTCATTTCTCTTTCAAATTATTGAGGTCACATAAGAGATTTTTGAAGAATAAACAAAAAAAAAATTGAGTACCACATATATTTTTGCTTTGATGCACTATATTCATATGATAAATCTGTATTTATTTTGAAAAGTTTAGAATGAGAATTAAAGGAGTGCAGGTTGGTGGCATTTAAATTTCACTTCACTTTGTGGCATTTGTGTATATAGCAGAGCTTCAATTGCATCAGTACTTACCAGTTTTCGAGATAAATTATAATTTCAGCCAGAGCCCTAAATAAAAGGGCTCAGGCACTTTTTTTATGCAAGTGAACCACAATTTTAACATACAAATTTTGTTTTAATAGTAAACATGTTTTCCGATTCTAACTTCTGAATGCAAGCCTGTCTTTCCATCGCACTCAAGCCTTGCACAGAGATCGAGACTTTTGAGGAAAGAAAAGCCTCCAATTATATATCAAAGGCTTATTTTCCAGGATATGCAATGAATTTATGAGAGCGGGTAAATTTTGTATTCCTCAAAAAACTAAAAGTGACACCCTGGTCGTGGGCGTTCCATGCTAGTGACTTCCTTCTGCAGAGCTGTAGACTTTCTGAATGATGTAATCAAACGGGGGGACCACTGCTGCCACTTGTACCGAGAAGTTTTATATTTATTCTCACGTTGTATTCAGGGAAAATTTCTGCTTGACGGCTAGAATTATATCGACAGGGCATCGCGATCAGGTAGTCTTGAACTCTTCCCTCTTTATCTTCAAAGCTACACTTTTCAGTTAAATTGCTTTCCATACCCTCATACTCTTTCTAGAATTCTCACTATTCTCCTTAATGGAGCTTTAATCATTTTATCTTTTATCCTTTGTGTGCTGCAAAAAAAGAGTGATACTTGTCATTCCTTGGAATAGTACATTTTATGTATAATCAAGGTTTAAACTCAGACGGAGATTAGCTGAGCTGCTTCTTAGCATCTAAGTAGAATTGTAATTCCGGACAATGCCTCACATAAGACGAGGTCCGATACTTTTTTCCTATTTAACTATTCAAAATTAATTTAATAATTTAATTAATTTCTCTTTATCTTTACATTTTATTAATTTAATAAAATTAATTAATTTAAATTTGTTATTTAATTATTAGCTATTTTAATTATTTATTTATTTTCTCTTTCCTTCATCACAGTCTTCTATAGGGCTCTGGCACTTCTAATTTTAGAAATTAAGCCCTGGTATCTCCTGGTCATTGTTTCAAAATGAGATAGAGCTGGGCAAATTCATATCGTCACCTATAATGTGTCCAAGGTTTAAACTAATGACAGATATAACCAAGTACACTCTTGGTCAATGATTTCATAGACGTTTTTGATGTTACTATCAGGAGAGTCTGTGATTATAGAGTTTAACTAAATCAAAAGTTACTATGTGTTATTAATTGCTTCAACATTCAATTAATTTATTATTAAATGATCAATTAGTTAAGTGATTTTTCCTTCTGTCGTGTCTGAATAATTTTATATTCTGAAGCTGTCATTTCAATATACATATAGAAATTATAAATTTATTCATTATTCCATAATGTAATAGATGAATTAATATGCTTAAGCATATTAATTCTAAGCAATTGCAATCTAATGTGCTTTCTGTAATATTTAATAATTTGTAAATGGTAACATTTAATATTTAGTAATTTGTAATTGGCAACACTTTGGATATTGATATAAAAATAGAACTATGCTGGTATTGCAGTTCTCTGTGATTATACATTCTAAGATTGTAAATAAATAGTTTCTAAAAGCTAAAAGTGTACCCTCATAATTTTATATGGTGTCAGGAGTGTTTTGCTTTCAAAATGGAAAGTTTAAAACCACCAGAGCCGATGAAATTTGATGGAAATCTAGCTTCGAATTGGCAGAGATGGCTGCAATCATTTGAAATATATGAAGTAGCTAGTGGATTACATAATAAAGAAGAGAAGGTAAGAGTTAATACTTTTCTTCATGTAATAGGAATTCGTGGTCTTGAAATATATAATACATTTCCTATAGAAGAGGGTAAAGAAATTAAATTAAGTGAAATTAAAACAAAATTTACAGAATATTGTATTCCTAAGAAAAATATTACATATGAAAGACATTTATTCTTTACTAGAAATCAAACCGCGTCAGAAACCATAGATGAATACGTAACTGACCTTCGAAATAAAGCTAGAACATGCGAGTTTGCACAATTAACGGATAGTTTAATAAAGGATAAAATTGTTTGTGGTATTAAAGATGATATAGTGAGAGCACGATTGTTACATGAAACAGAATTAACATTAGAAAAAGCTCTTGATATATGCAGATCTGCTGAAATAAGTGCACATCAAATGACAATCATAAAGGATGAGGAAATTGCTGTAAACTTAGTGAAAAAGAAACTAAGTAAATATAATAAGAATACCTACAAAGAGGTAAATACCAATAAACAAAAGACAAAAGTTTGTTCCAAATGTGGAACATCTCATGAGTATCGAATGTGTCCAGCATGTGAAAAAATCTGTCATAAATGTAAAAAGGCAAATCATTTCGCGAGTCAGTGTAAAAGCTATATAATAAAAAAATGAAGCAGTCAAGGTAAACAAAAAAGATAGACAAATTAAATTAATAAATCATGACTCTGAGAAAGAGTTAGAATTTTATGTTGGCACATTAAACCTTAATGCAGATAACAAGGAAGAGAAATGGACTGTTGACTTTAATGTAAATAAAAGTGAACTAAATTTGCAGTTAGATACTGGAGCAATGTGCAATGTTATTTCTAAAAGGAAAGTGAAATTGCTAAATGTTCCGATACAGAAGTCTGAAATTAAAAGATTAGTTACATTTTCTGGGAATAAAATGGATACTTTAGGAAAAGTAGTACTTAACTGCCAATATGGAAAAAATAATTACGTTGTGGAATTCCAAGTTATTGACAAAGAAGTACCTTAGTACCTTCTATATTAGGATTAAAATCATTTTTGCAACTAGGTTTGATTCAGAAAGTAATGTCTGTTTACATTGAAGACTTACTGCAGGAATACAAAGATGTATTTGAAGGCTTAGGTTGTTTGAATGGAGAATATAAAATCCAGTTAAAACAAGATGTAACACCAGTCATTCATCTTCCAAGAAAAATACCCATAACTATACGTGATAAAGTTAAGAAAGAATTACAAAGAATGGAAAATTTAAACGTTATTGAGAAAGTAAGAGAACCAACTGAATGGGTAAATTCAATGGTCACAGTTGTCAAACCGAGCAAAATAAGAATATGTTTAGATCCTAGAGATTTAAATAAAGCTATAAAACGAGAACATTATCCGATGTTAACCATTGACGAAGTTATCACTAGAATGCCTAACGCAAAAATATTTTCTGTTTTAGATGCTAATAGCGCTTTTTGGCAAATCCAGCTTGACGAAGAAAGTAGTAATTTGTGTACATTCAATACACCTTTTGGCAGACACAAATTTAAAAGATTACCTTTTGGCATATGTTCAGCTCCAGAAATTTGCCAAAGAAAATTAAGCCAAATAATAGAAGATCTAGAAGGCGTTGAATGTATTATAGATGATATCTTAATATGTGTATCTAATGAAGAGGAACATGAGCTACGACTTAAAAAAGTACTCCAGAGAGCACGAGAAAATAATTTGAAGTTCAATAAGGCTAAATGTAAAATAAAAGTTAATCGTGTGAATTATATAGGGCACGAGTTAAGTGAAAATGGACTAAAACCTGATTTTTCTAAAGTGGAAGCAATTGTTAAAATGCCAGAACCTACAGATGTACCTTCGCTACAAAGATTTTTGGGAATGATTAATTATTTAGCCAAATTTATTCCTAACTTAACTACTATTACTGCACCATTAAGACAGTTACTTGAGAAAAATGTCCTCTGGCACTGGACTGAAAAGCATCAAAAAGCTTTCGAAACACTTAAAGAACTGATTGCAAAAGCACCCGTATTAAAATTCTATGATGTTAATAAGGATGTAACTCTTTCAGTAGATGCAAGTTCTGAGGGTTTAGGTGCTGTTTTACTACAAGAAAACCAACCAATTGCTTATGCTTCCAGAGCTCTAACAAAAAGTCAGAAAAATTATGCTCAGATAGAAAAAGAGCTTTTAGCTATTACTTTTGGATGTTCTAAATTTCATCAATATATATATGGCAAACGTATTACAGTTGAAACTGATCATCGACCATTAGAAAGCATAACTAAGAAACCTCTTTTTAAAGCACCACAGCGATTGCAAAGAATGCTGTTAAATTTACAAAAATATGATCTAGATGTACGATACAAAAAGGGGAAAGACTTATTAATAGCAGACACTTTGAGTAGAGCATATTTGAATACAACAGAAGAAGATAATGATGAAGATACAGAAATTTGTACACTGATTCCAGCATCTGATGACAAAATTTATGAATTGAAGAGAGAAAGTGAATGTGATGCTACACTACAGTGCTTAAAGAAATATATTCTGAGAGGCTGGCCAGAAAAGAAACATCAGGTAGAACCTCAAGTCAAAGTATTTTGGGACTACAGAGATGAGTTGACAATGGAAAATGACTTATTTTTCAAAGGAGGAAGGGTAATTATTCCTTTATCTATGCAAAAGGAAATGTTAAATTTAATTCATGAGGGTCATTTTGGTATAGAAAAATGTAAGAAAAGAGTTAGAGATGTTTTGTTTTGGCCACTTATGAACAAGCAGATAGAAGATAAAATTTCAAAATGTTCTTTATGTAATGAATACCAGAACAAAACATAAGAGAGCCTATGATACCACATGAAATTCCCAATTTACCTTGGTATAAAGTTGCGACAGATTTATTTGAGATTAACAAAGATGTATATTTATTAATTGTAGATTACTATTCCAACTTTTTTGAAATCTCCAAACTACCGGATACTTGAAGTCAGATAGTGATCAGTTACATGAAATCTCATTTTGCAAGATACGGTATACCATTGATAGTGATATCTGATAATGGACCTCAGTTTGCAAGTAAAGAATTTTCAGAATTTGAAAAGAAATACCAATTTAAACATATAACAAGCAGTCCATACCATCCACAGTCCAACGGATTAGCAGAGCGTTCAGTACAAACGGCGAAGAAATTGTTAAAGAAAGCTTAAGCAGATCATGCTGATCCTTATTTAGCTTTGTTAGCTCATAGGAACACTCCAACAAATGAGATGCTAGGATCACCAGCTCAACGACGAGTAGAAGAACAAGAACGATTCTTCCTACATCTGAAGAATTACTTAAACCTCAAGTTGTGAGAAATGTAAAAGAAAAAATCAACCAAGAAAGAACTAAACAGAAGTCATATTATGATCGTCATACAAAAACATTACCATTGCTAAATAAAGGAGATTGTGTTCGGGTATATCAAGATAATCGCTGGAAACCAGCAGTTGTAGAAGAAGTGCATAAGGCGCCTAGATCATATATACTTAGATCAGGTGGATCAGTATTGAGGAGAAATAGAAAAGATATTAGAGAAAACAGTTCAGCTGTTGATGAGAATATCAGAGGAACAGAACAAGGAGTTAATACACAGAAAACAGATGTAAAAGGATATGATTCCAGATATTCTCAAGGGCAAAGTTTAGAAGATCAACTACCAAACTCTGCTAACTCAGAAACAAGGAACGGTGAGCTAAGAACTAGAAGTGGGAGACTGATTAGAAAGCCGGCCAGGTATTTGGACTGATTTTAGACTGTTAAAACTTTTGAACTCTTTAAAAAAACGGAAGATGTAATATTTAATAATTTGTAAATGGTAACATTTAATATTTAGTAACTTGTAATTGGCAACACTTTGGATACAGATTTGAAAATAGAACTATGCTGATATTGCAGTTCTCTGTGATTATACATTCTAAGATTGTAAATAAATAGTTTCTAAAAGCTAAAGCGTACCCTCATAATTTTATACTTTCAGCTGTTGCAAAAAATGGCTTCAAAGCTTCTTAACTAGGGCAATTAAAATAATGCCGATATCTTAAGTAAAATTCATTGTAGGAAATATGAGGTACTGAATATCACGAAAAGTAATAAAGCATATTGCCCATTAAGTAGAACAGTTCTATTTCGTCACCTTTATTGTTACCATTTTGACGGTATTTACTAACAGTGAATTCTGTGGATGTATAGCAGAATAAAAATATTACATTATTAATTGTTATTTTACCGGCACGAAAGTAGTTGATGAACACTTCTTTCACCGAATCAATTGGGTGCAAGCAATTCCACGCTTCAGGAACATCACATCGATGTGTATGCCGAAATGAAACTTTAATCAAAGTGCACAGATTCTTTTTTACATACTCATCACGACATCTTATTATTTTTTTAATTCTAACATGCAAAGCAGCTAAACATTCTTTATTTCTGAAACTAGCCTCTTTCTTATTTAGTCTTGCATGTTGACACACATGGAAGACACTACTTCGTAGGAATATCCATCATATAAAATTTTATAAAATTCATTTTCCACTTCGTTTGACATACTCGCGACCATCACAAATTTGAAACATAAACCGACAACGTTTCCTTTTGCGGGTGCAGTTTGACATTTTGTTGTGTCTACGGAGGGCTGTGTGATCACCGAGGCAAGCGGCAGCACGATCGCTGCGCTCCGTAAAAAAGTGAAAATTTTTCCTTTCCTCTTGGTGATTATCAATTAAATTTCTTTGAAAAATGTTTATTTTTCCCCTACAAAACCTATATCATTTCAATGAATTTCGGTTCCGATGTTGACGAGAATAAAACAGCGGACAATGTAAGGATATACTCCAAAAGCCTGGAATTTTAAGATAAGTACTTTTCTTTCATCTAAACTAAATTAAATTTCTATAAATAAGTGCCTTTAAATCAATAAATCTTAATTTTTCATCAGTTTAAAGCATTAAAAAATACTTGAAATTGCCATTGCTTGTGGCTTCCTTTGTGTATCAACTCGAAACAGACGCCAGCGTTATCAGTTCACGTCTGTCAACACTTACAAAGCCCTTAAGGAATCTCGAGAGAGGGAAAATTTGGGGATGAGAGGGATAATTTGGGCATCGCCCTATTTCCCTCTCGGATCTTCTGGATTCTCTTTTCTTTCTAGATCGCTTGAATATAGTTTCGCCTTTAAATAATATTATACCTCACCGATTTTTTCTCATACTGTTCTTTGCTATCTGTTAAATGTCCATATGTAAGGGATGGTTTATTCTTCACCGCCTTAAATGAATTTTTAGAACTATGAGCTTATATAAATAACAGTGTGCCTCATTGTGTTATATTAACATTATTTAACTAGTAATAAATTATGATAGTAAAATAATTAATCTTGTAATAAATTATGATAGTTAAATTAATAAATACTGTTTAATTTGTGTTTTTAATACATATACTCAGTATATACACACATAAATAAATATATATATATATTTTATTTTATTTATTTATTAATTTTTTTGGGTGTATGCGGTTGTGGTCTTGTATTGTATATGGTTCTATGTTGTTAGTCTGCTGCTGCTTTTTGAAAAATGTATGAAAATGTTGAGAATGAAAGTAGCATAAGTTACTTTGGTTAAATTAATATATACTTTTGTTTGATGACCTTTGTTGATATCTCAGGATGCAAGCGTACATATTACTTTATATTCCATGCTAAATACCTTGATACGAAGCATTTTAACACCGTCAATATTTGTTTTTTCCCCAGTAACACATCTATTCACCATTACCAAACACACTCACTACACAAACACACCTGTGAGACACTATTTATTGTAAATGAAGACAGTTTCTTCTCCTTTTAACTACACTCATGGACACAATCGTATTTTAGGATATTTTCTACTTCTTTTCCTTTTCTTTCTATAGGCCCTTTTTTTTTTTTTTTTTTTTTTTTTTTTCCCTCTATTATTTTTGGGCCATTTATTTTAAATTTTATTTTGTCCCATCTTTTCTTCCTGGCCTTTTGAACTCGTACAAGATGTACGAAGTTCCTTTTTACTCTCCTCAAATACGAAATTGCCCCTCTTTCTATATACCTTTCCTTCGCACCTATGCTTGATTTTTCGCCCATCGGTGCAGAAAGACTTAGCGGGTGCAAAACAAGACATCTGTCCAAGGAGATTAGAATACATGGAGATGGCGTCTCTGCTGTCGCAATACGAGGAGAGTGAAGCCGGGGGAAGCAAATAAGCCACGCCTCGTGAGGGCAAGAAAACGCTTCCCTTACTATGTGAAGTGAGGTTAAACGTCAGCTTGTTTGAAGTTTTGAGTGTGTTTTCTGATTTCTTATGTGAAGACGTGAGAGGGTTATAAGGTACTGAATGGTTACATTGAAATAATGTCTACATTTCGAATTTCATTTCCATATAAAAGACTGTTTTTTTAACATGCATAAATAAGTAGAATAATTGAAATGTGCGTTTGAAAAGCCGTCAGAAAAGAGTTTGAGTATTTTCTCGGTGTGAAGTGCGCGAAGAAACATCTATAATTCTCAGATTTTTCTTCAATTAATGGTTTGAGTATTATACTCGTAATTAACTGAGTTGTAAAAGCAAAACGGTAAGTAAACAAGGGAAGGGGGAGTGGTCAGCTCATCGTGGAAAAGAAAACGCGTTATTTTAAAGGTGTGATCATATTATATTACAAGTCATATTTTATGTATTTAATTTTATTTTCTGTTCAAGTAAATATTTAATAACAGGATTTAATTTGGGGTGAAATTTGTGGGAGTTTTAAAAATAACAATGCAGAATTTAAATATTATTTTTTATCATTGTTCATGCAATTTAATATTTTTCAAAACGTAAGTAGTATTTCTAACATGGAAAATTGAGAATTATACCTGTATATATTTAGAATAACTAAAATATAATCAATTAATGGTTTGAGTATTTATTTATTTATTTATTTTCATAATACCTTTATTGCTAGCATTCATTAATGACAGCATGTAATTACATAATGCATTTCTCATTTAACTCATTTTAATGGAATCAGTCCCTTTGTACATATATTTTCCCTCTGCATAACCTGATAATCATTAGAATTGATACAATTATCAGCACTTGCAGCCGTTTCCTTGGATATGTTTTAAACATGCACAGCAAACTTTTATCTAACTTTGAGCAAAGTATAATTAAATAAATGATAGTATATATGTTAAAAGAATATTTACCTGTGAAATGTAATACCGGATCCTGCTATTCTTCTATTTGTACAGCCGAAAGCGATGCAGGAATTTACCATTTTGGCAGGAATAAAAATTGCTTCTCGGAACAATATTGCAGCCGTCTACAAGATGATAGAAAATGTAGAAATAAAATGAAATGGCGGGAAAAAGTGAAGGAAAAAGCGCGCGAAGAATCCACGGTCTTTAATTTACGAAACTGGGTGTGGCTAGGTTCTGCCTCATTGGCTGAAGAGCTCGTCAATCTTTCTAAAGCCACGACTACTAAGGGCATGCTTTCCCCCACTTTTTGGCTTCACTTGGACTGCGCGCAGGGCATCTCCATGTATTCTAACCTCCTTGCATCTGTCTACTTTGTCTGTCTGTCTGTCTGTTTCCTTTTGCGCATGCGCTTGGTGTGACAATTTCGCCAAGACCTGATAAATCGCCAAATTTAGTCGCGGGTTGCGTTTCCTAGGAAGGAAGAAAAAATACGCGTCCCGCTTCTCCCCCCCTCCCAGACCCGAAGCAGTTGTGACATGAAGTTTTTTGCGAGTATTTCGGCTTTCGTGTTGTTAACACCACATGACCATTGATCAAGGAAACATTGATGCTTTTCAAAATTCATGATGTAAACCCTCCAAATTAATTCTGGCCCTTATTCGACACTAAAATTACTAAATTAAGTCCTGCAGTGTTTTTACCTTTTTTCACTGTAGAAGGCAGTTACTCTTTTTGTTAAATTAACGTTTTGGCACTAAATTTATCTCTTTGCAGAACCTTCTTTTTGGCGATAAAGATAATTTTGACGATGTGGGGATAAAGGCTACATGCCTAAGAGCCCCGTAATAGAACCCTTCCTTGGTCCTTGGCTAGATTCTTTGGCTTGATTTTTCGCCCATAGGTGCAGAAAGACTTAGCAGATGCAAAACAAGACATCTCTCTACTTTGCCTGCAGATAAATAAAATGCGATCTGCTAATAAATGTAAATATGACATGAGCAGGCTGTGTCACGTTTGAAGATGAACACTTCCTCTTCCTGTACATTTTATTTCTTTGTTTATTTTTGGACGTGAATGTTTTCGCTAGGTTATTTATTGAGCAACGAAATTTTAAACGTGGTATTTTTCCATTACAATGCCAGACTCGGAAGTAAATGCTGAGATGACTACTGTTGCAAATTTATCTTCTGATGATCATCTTATATCCGAAACTTTAATTTCATCAAGGGAACCAAAGTCGGATTTAGCAGACAATCAGTGTGTGTCACCTTCAGTTAATCAAAATGTTATTGAGTCATTATCTACTTCTTTAACCAGTGCATCTGTTACATCTATCCCTGTTACAACTTCATCCAGTGCAATTACAGAAAAGACGGCAATAGACGACAGTAATACATCAGACCTAAAAGAAATCGCTACGCTTGTGTTTTTTGATTTAGAAACTACAGGACTGGGGTATTTTGTTGGAAAATCTAATGTACAAATTACGGAGATCTCAATGATAGCCGTCGATAAAAAGGAATTTCAAATAAGTAATTATCCCGATCTACGAGATGTTAGAATAATTCACAAATTAAGTTTGTGTGTGCGACCAAGGAGTCCAATTTCACCCATGGCAGCAAAAATAACTGGTAAGTTTTGTATTTGCATTAAGCAAGAACTTTTTCAAGTGATTGTAATTTTTACAGGTATGTTTCGTCACCGTATTTCCTCATTTTAAAAATGGCATGCCTACTTCAGTGAATTTTTTGTAGTATGTGAATTAATATAGTACTTTTGTAGATGGACTTGTTCAGATTCTTGCATTTGCACTCTGTATTGCCGTGTGTTATTCATGAGTTTGAAGACAAAAGCTAAACCTAAATTACTTAATTCATTAAGTGCAAACTGGATCATTTTGTTCTCTCCAGGGTTATTTATAACTAATTTATAATGCCATTCAGTAAGATCTGAGATAAATCATGAATGCAGTGTGTTGCTAATGAATTTGTTTTTCCCAACCTGATAGCCCTCATTTGTTCTAAAAGTAATATCACCACAGTAATAAATTCTAGAAATGGTAGACAATTTGAAACTGTTTAAAATTACATGTAATTTTAAAAAATGAAATTATTTATTGTTTAAAAAGTGTGTTGTAACTTAATTTCTGTTTCAAATTAAAACATTATTTCAATTTTTTTTTTTTTTTTTTTTTTCTTTTTTCTTTTGTATGATATGAGGCACATTTAATGATATTGAACTGCATTTTGGGCATGCCTACTATATATTATAATAATAAATAAAAAATATATTAATATTCAGTAGGCATATATTCAATATTCAGGCATGTTGCCCAATATTTATTAATTTAGCGATATGTGTGTTTTTATTTGATATTTAAAAATCATTAAGAACTCAGAAATTTCTTAAAATTTGCTATTTATAACTGTCTATAAATTAAAATATTAATTCTGAATATTCAGTAAATAGAATCATGCTAAAAATGACTTTTTTAATGATGATATGTATAATTATTTATGTTATCCAATTATGATATCCAATGATGTTTCATAATACTGAAGTTTACTATTTACACTGTTAATTAATTCAACAAAGGCAAGAGAGGTTTTAACATTTTAATATCTTTTTTTCACTCAATTTGCTTTCACTGAGGGATATTTATTCTTAATTTGATTTTTTAAAGGAGTTGTAAAGACATTTTTTCTCTGTTACAATAATTCATAAAACAAATAGCTGTGTCGCATGATTTTAAAACATGAAAAATATTCCTGCGTAAGCAACCTTCATTCATTCCATTCAAGCTGATACAGTCAAAAGTCGTTAATTCGGACACCCATAATCTGGACCTCAAAGCTAAAAACTTTCTGCGCATGCGCCGCGTTGACACATGCGCATAGGCGTTTACGTGTGCACGTTTCACGTGTGCGTTTAACGTATAACGGACGGTATAAGCTAAAGTTATACAATTATCTATTTCAGTTAATGTTGATGATTGCATTATTCCTTAATCTTCGAATTGGATGCAGCTTATTATTTTTTGCAGACTGTAAGAGCAATTTTATAAAAGTAAACTTGAACTTTTGATTATGTCAATTTCCAATTCTGGAGCTCCCAAAGGATCTACAAAACGAAAGTATGTCTTGATGTCCGTCAAACAAAAAGTGGAATTGCTGCAAAAAATGGATAAAGACATGAAGAAGGTGACAGAGAGGTTAGTGAAAACGAAAAAATTTCGATTGACAAGTTAGTCGGTATTCTCGGCACAGCAATTATGGGACTTGAACAGCGGAGCTTTTTAACTGAACAAGAAATTTTGTCTGTTTATAGAATTAAAGAGAAAGTATTATCACATAAAACGAAACAACTTACATTGAAAGAAATGTTTAATAAAGTAAACAAATAAATATTAAGCTTCTTTTTTTGTAAATTTTGATACCCTTTAGATCATAATTGTTCTTTATTTCCTAAAATACGGTTTCATATTTTTAATTTTAAAATTTGTACATGCCATCTTACGAGATTTAAACTGATGATCTATAATCCGGAATCGCCGAAGTCCCGACGAGTCCGGATTAACGACTTTTGACTGTATTTGATTTTGACTAAAATATAATTAAGATCTTTGAGTTACAAATAATTGAATTAAAAATATTTGTCAAGCAAGGAAGCAGTTATTTTCATGCTGTGCTATTTCCTTACTTATTTATATTATTTCTTCTTATTTTCTTAATTATAGTTTAGGAAAAAGAGAAATTATTTTCCTTTATTCAAATAGTAAGTGAAAAAATTTTAAATTGTCCTTTATTTAATTATTTGCTTCCAAAAGTAGGATAATATTTAGTACTTCCACATTAGCACAAGCATCTTAAAATGGTTTGGTTATTTTTTACAGAAGAAATGAATGATTTATAATTGGAAGAAAGTATTATTACATATACTAAAACAACCCTACTGTACCAAACACACAGATATAAAGAAAGAAATCTTTTGGTCCTATCCAGTTTTATTATATATGTAATGTTATTTTATATTGCTATGGTGAACTTCTGCTGCCCAACTGGTATAGTGGTTAGTAACCCTGACTGCCGTAGGGATGGGCCCAGGCTCGAATCCCAGAGAAAGCATTGTTGTAACTGTCCATCCCTTCATAGGAAGGCAATAGTGGCCACCTATTAAGTGCTTCCATAATGAAATGGCTACCACTTCCACCTCTTACAGTGGTGCAAGGCTAATGACTGTTAAAAAAATTGTGAACTTTCAGAAGTATCAAAATCAGATATAATGGACTATAAGAATATCTCCATGGAAGTTATTAGGTGCAAAATTCACTTTTTGATGGAATGTTAGCACTCTAAAAGGTCTATGTGGTTTGTTTCAGAATTAGCCATCCAGAATTTTTTTTGGTATGCTGGGTCTAACAAACATTGTTGAAGAGAAAAGATGAAAACGAGGATTTGCCTATCTCTGAGTGGTTAGAAAAAAATCAGTTAATTAATTATTGAAACTTAATAAATAATTAAGTTTTAATATTTTCAAAATATGATATGGCATTTTTCACTCATGCAATGATAATGTTGAATAATAATGTTGATAATGATAATTTTTCACTCATGCAATGATATATGTGAAGATCCAAGTGATAAAAATATTGAGAAGGCAAAGTGAACTCCGTATCATAGCTGATGCCAAAGTTGTGATGCATTTCATTGATAAAGTTTTATACACATTAACTGTAAAACCAAAAGTGATAGCATCTTCAGTTTTTGAATCAGATATGGATAAAAATTTCCCTGCAATCTACGCAATTGACATAGCAGAAAATTGGATCATGTTTGTACTCACAAGTTAAACAAAAGTTAAATTCAATTTGCTCTTCGTTTTTAGTATTTTTATATTTTCGCCGAAAAAATTAAGTTTATAGTTATAAATGTGTAATTGGAGGGAAGGATAAGAACCATGATAAGCAATTTGTCTTATAAATTTATTAACATATAACAAAACTGGAAAAGAAGGCCACAAACTTAATAATATTTTAAAATCTTAATATTATTTTTTGTTTCATTATTACAGGTTTTCATGAGGTAATCGATTTTTTGTTTTGGATTGTATATAATGAATTAAACTCCTGATCACTTGAAGTTAAATTGTATATACATATTACTATGCACAATATAATTTATCCTGATGCACAATATAATTTATCCTGAAAATCAATGACCCTAGTTAAAGCTTTTTTCCTACTTCGCTCCCTGGTAGAAATTTTGTGGAATTCCTTTAAGAATAGAATAAAAACAATTGCTTTCATTAGCTGTTTTACCAAAAAATATTGCATTCTTGCACAAATTGTACCACATATTTCTTCCATGCCTGGCAAATCCCATAATTGCATATTTTAAAATCAAGCTTAGACAATATATATAACTATTTTGTATAAAAACTATTTGAATACAACAAAAAAAAAAAAAAAATACATACAAAAATACTGATGTTATTTGCTAATACTGATGAACTCCTATGCACATGATTGCCAGAGGTTAATGCAATTTTGAAAGTTTAATGACTTCTGTTAAGGTAATAACACTAATACATAAGTACCAAATATATTATTTACTTATTAATAAATCAAATAAATGTAATGTTTGATGAGTAAATAAATTATTAAATATGTTATTGCAATTAAGCAACATAAGTTTTACAAGCATGGCAATCAGAAAATCCTCAAATATTAATCTTAGATGCTATGCAAATGTTTCACTAAGGTGTGGTGTTATTAATAGCACTTATAATATTTATAGGATGTAACAATACTTTTTGATTATCTGTACTCCATTAAAAGTTATGAACTGATTGGTGACTGTGAATTGAGGAAAAACATTTGTTAGGTCACCTTTACGGCTAATAAAATGCAGCATTTTATAAGAAACAAGTAATTTTATCTAGGGAGGGGGAAAATCTGAACAACTAATATTTTCATTTTAAAATAGCCAGTGGATACTATTTAACATAATTTAGAAATATAAAACATGTGCATCTACATATGTGGTATGCACATGCATGGATATTTATTGTTGCATGTATGCTAAAATATATGCCAAAATGTGTAGTTCTACTGAAACTGGGGATGCAGATGATTGGAAAGTATCAATATAACTCTTATGTAACTTTTTAATTATTATTTGTTTTCACAGGTTTAAATGATTCAAACTTAGAAGGTCAGCAGCCCTTTGATCAAAATGCAGCTCAAATGATTATCTCTTTCCTTTCTCATCTTCAGAAGCCTGTATGTATTTTAGCTCACAATGGTGGTACATTTGATTATCCACTTCTGAAAGCTGAATTCAAGCGACTTGCATTGGAACTGCCATTAGATTTGCGCATTGCTGATTCATTATATGGAATGAGATCTGTGGGGATTCCCGAATTGCCATTCGATCAAAAACCAACAAAAGCAGTTATTTTCAAAAATGGCCGTCTGTCTCTTTCCCTAGAAAATTTGCATGTATATTTCTTTGGTAAAAAACCTTATGGTAGTCATAGCTCAGAAGGTGATTGTATTACTTTAGCAAAGATTTGTCATAAGATGCGAGATAAGCTTCTGCCTTGGGTTGATAAACACAGTAAATCATTTGATACAGTAAAACCAATGTGGTAAAATAGTATATTTGAATGTTTTGCATTTGTTAGTTACATATGACCCGAGTGTTATGCATTTCATGATCTTATGTAATTTTTTTAAAAGAAAAAATGGTATTTTATAATTAGATATAAATCAATACACTTTAGTAGTTTAATCTGAATATGTTTAGAGCAGTAAGCTTATCACAAAGTTTATCTGCAGTATTAAATAATTTTCTTAACTTTTTTAATCGGGTATTGAAATTGAGATCTGCTGAGTGTTGAGTGATATACAATGTAACATTTTTATTCATAGAGTGTATGAATGATCTTTAGTATGATATATGATAGTCTGATTTTAAAATGAGTATTAATGGTTAACATTACTAAATTGACATGTAAACGTATATATACAGAAAGAAATGTGTCAATAAGTATTTTGAACAATCATAAAAGCATAAACATGTTGCAAATTAATATTTGAAAAATGTACATTAATTTTAGTAGTGTCCTGTTATGAGGACCAGACTGAGAAATGTATGTATGTATGCATATATATATATATACACTTACATACGAACATATGTGTGTATGCACATATTACATATATGCACATACATACCTGCATATGTTCTTTCACACATATATCTCTGAATCTCGTCTCGATAACAGAAGAGTACCTTAATTTTTTAATCATTAAGTGTTGTTGTATTAACATAATTATTATTTCAAACTGTAATTTGATTAATGCTGATGAGTTACACTATTTTTAAAATATGTTAACTAGAAAAGCAGTTCTTAGAAAATCCATTTTCTCCATTCAAATTAAAATCTTTCTTCATAAATTTCTGACAAATAATTTAATTATTGTCTTTATGTGCTGCATGAACTGCTTTAATTATTGTCTTTATGTGCAGTATGAAACTTTCAGAATTAGATAATTATTAAAGAGTTATCAGATATTAAAATTAAAAATATAGTGAAATTTCTTATGCTGACCACTTCTGAAGTATTTCTTGAGAGCACAATTTAATAAAGATATATATATTTGATATTATTGATGATCATATTCTTTCAGATAAACTCTTCTATAGGATGCCAAACTTGTCTGAAATCATTGTTTACTGTTGTAAATAAGTTTCACTGTAATACAGAATATGTTATCATTGAAATTTAATAATTTATTTTTGTATTTTACACACTGTTGCAGTGCTAATAAAAGAGTTTTCTTAAAACTTGAAATTTCTCTCTCTCTCTCTCTTTCACTCTATGCATATGTCTATATACTGTATATAAGAAATTTTAATTTTAAGAGCTAATTTTTTATTAAACTTTAAATATGAAACAGTTGATAAATTTGGAAGGACAATCAATTTTAATCTAAACACATTAAAAATAATATTGTATATTTCACATATTTTCAGTAAGCTAGTATTAATATCTGGATAAGGTTTTTTTTTTTTTTTTTTTTTTTTTTTTTTTTTTTTTTTAAAATAAATGTAGCCATTAATAATATTAAAGCCAACTGAATCAACAGCATTTGCCTTTTACAATGCCATTTTACAAAATAATAATATTGATGCAGCTTAATGCTAATCTTTATTTGTAGTTAAAAATCATTTCTCTGGCTGTATTTTCATTTTTAATTCCAACATTTAGTGATACATACATCTGCAGTGTTTAGCATCAGGCAATATTTATGTAAGTACTAAAACCAGAATTACATCTACAAGCTACCCGCAACAGCACGTTGAAACATTTTTTGGAATTTTTGTTCTTATTTTCTGGATATCTGATAGGTTGATGTATGCAAAAATCAGTTCTTTGGAGAAATCTTATGAGACAAACAAACAAAACAATTTCAGTTTTAAAAAGTCCTGCATAGCTAGGCATGAAACAGCTTTCAATGAAACATGTTTTGGCTAGAAAACCTCCAATGATAGTCGGCACACGAATTATTTCTTGGAAAAGTTTCTTTTAACCTCATGCATTGCATCTTTAGATGTGATAACCCCTCATATATTCATACTTCATCCTGCAAACAAATATAAAGATTTATGATAGTGATGTCTTTAATAAATGTATTTTCTTCCTTAATTATTTTTCTTTTATTTACTTAATTTTATGTTGTCTGATTATTTCATTTAAGTTAAAATTCAATTGTATTTGATTGGGTTTTATATTTGCATCTAGTTATATTGTTTGTCTTTGTGCAGCCACTGCAATTCAAGAATCTGATATTGAATAAATTTTGAAAAGAACAATGCAGTTTAAAACAAAAAATTACACTCCAATTTCAATGAAAGATTACTGCAGGTGGACTGCATATTATATGCAGACTGTGCACACATAGCCAAACCATACAATAAGAAAACCATTTAGTAAATATACTATACAGAAGTGCAGTCCTGTCCTGCAAATACATGGAAAAACATAATTCTCACTACCTGCTTTTCATATAAATGAATTTCCTGTAACTAAATACTTGAAAATAGATCACATATGATATTGTTGCAAGCTGTGGGATTGCTGATGTATCTTTAATAATGAGGCGAGATAAGCAGAAAATGAACAAATTATTTGGAAACTAAGCTCAGTGAATAGCGCACACAACACAGTATGGCTGGAAATAACTCAAGAAGAATGTGGATAATTTCTCCTTGGCACTGAAAATAAATCATACAGTTCCTCAAATCACTCTTAGGACTAACTTGTAGTCAGCTAATCGCTAAATCTCACAGCTTATTAACAATTGAACTTCTAGCTCTCTGATCTGTATTTATACTCTGCAGCATGGGCTGTGGAAACGTCTGAATCCAGAACAGTCTAACCATTAGGCCGGTAATCAAACACGACATAAGAAATATAATCAATTGAAGGTTGTAAGTCATGGGAAAAGAAAAAAACAGTGTGAATATTCATAGACATGGATATAAAACCATGAGTGTAATAGTTGCTACAAATTGCAAATAAAATATATACACTGTCAGAATGAGCATCGGGGGGGGAGACTATATACAGTACCAACACAAATATTCGTAGACATATACTTGTAGTTGCTACAAATTGGAAGTAAACTATACACTGTAAGAATGAGTATTAGGGAAAGAAAAAACTATATACAGTACCAAAAAAAGCATTGCTATGCAAATTACATAAATGTGCAGTTATGCGGATAAGAAGTCTGTAATAAGTTAACATTAAAATCAAATATATTACAAATACAGATTCATGCAGAACTAGGTGCATGTACATGTCATTTGGAGTTATGTGCACTAATTTTGTATCAGTAAGTGATACGGAATAAGTAATAGCTGCAATTATTTTTCTGATTGCAGGAATGTTTACATTAGTTTTCAATTCAAAGTTTTCTGTGCTTCCACGCTGCTCTGTGGTGTGCAGCACAGGGAAGGAAGGCGAACCCTCCTTCCCGAGTATGTTTACATTAGTATTCTCCACCCACGCTTCTCCCAAATTCTGAGTAGCTGGAAACTTTCTGAAAGAATTAGTCACAGGTCTTCAAAATTGTGTTTTGGCTGATCTTGGTGAAAGTAGCCAAGTTAGCGAGAAATCACCAAATGTCACCAAGGCCCTTTAGCAAAGAAATTGCATAATTTCAAGTTCTAATTGAGCTATTTTTATAATTTTAATCCCTTTACTATCAGAATGAAAATGAAAAGATCTGTAATTCTATACAACAAATAAACACCTAAATACAAAACATATGGCCACAAATTAGATTAAACAGAAAATAAACCATGAAATTACCATTTTGAAAACAATAAATAAAATACTACAATAATACACAAAAATTAAACTACAATTAAAAAGGATTAAAATATTCATTAATATATACAACAGTATAAACAAACAGAAGAATGTGTGAGAATGATATTAAATAAACAAAATGTTTTCCAAATTATAATAAATATACAGGACCAGAAAAGAATGCTGATTAATGTATACGTTATTATTTCTTCACGAGAAAGTTTTTTTTTGGGGGAGGGGATTGGTAGTACAGTTATAGTTTTAGAGCATGTGTACGTCATCAAGTATTGATCATTTACAGACATCTATACCAATGCAATACTGATTGTTAATTTTCATGGGGATGCTGTGTACTCTGAAGGACGTTTTTTTCCATGTATGAAAAAGCTGAACCTGAAATATCACTACCTTTCATAAATAATGCAGGAAGATCTGTCTTTCATAGGCTGACTGAAATCTACCAGATGGATAATTAGAGTGCAAGTTCTATACACCAACATACCTGTGCTTTTGACTCCCACTGATGATTAATTTAAGAAGTATACAAAATAAATGCAGCCTTTTGCTTATTAAAAACTACATTATGTTAAATCTTTATCAAGATTATAGGAGATATGTGAATTGTAGAGAACAATTTCTGAACAGGTGTATATGTCATATCACTTTCACAAAGCCAGTACACTCAGTATGTATACCTATGAACAAAAGGTTTCAATCTGCAGAAGGTTAAAATATACAGGATGATAAAAATAAGATAATAACTTCAATTTTTTAGTTTCATTTAAAACCATATTTGCAATGTTAGAGTAAAATAATATATTTTGTTTTAACTATTATTTGGAACTTGAAAAATGCTTTTGAAAAAAGGGAATATTAAAACTTCAGTAGATTTCCATAGATTATTTTATGAAAGAAGAAAAAGGGGCCAGACAGATTATAACATTATTCAATATTTTAATTAGATGGACAGGGTATGGGTATGCACAGGATAGAAATTGAAGCACTGTATATACAGACACATAGTGTTACAAATTTTGTATCTTAAGTAAATAATTTGAGTGAAATTGTACTTTTTTCTGTATAATGAAACATGAAAAATCTAAGGAAATGATGCTGTGCCAAAAAAACAAGAATACAGGAGCATCTTTAACATCTTTAAGAATACAGGAGCTCTTTAACATTGATTTGTCTATCTTGCTAAATTAGCAAGATAGACAAACCAATGTTAAAGCAAGATATTGCCAAGCTGGCAAAGGGTAAATTTGGCAAAAAGTCGCCAAGCTGGTCTGGTCCCTGTATAACTAATTGATCCTCTCTGTAGCTGTAATGGTATCTGGCCCTCGTATGTCTTACAGTAATTTCAAGAAGTACTAGAGATTTCTTGGCGGCAGGGTGAAAATTATATAAAACCAGAGAAAGCCTCTGTTCTCGTTGTTAGTTCAAATTTGAATTCCGAGTACTGAGATACTAGTCCTAGCGCTTTGCTCTTTAGATGTGCTTTGCATTGTGTTGCATTTAACATTAGTTTGAATTTAGTTTGAAGTGTAACTACTGATTGTACTCTGTGATACTGTGAAGAGCTGTACGAGTATTTTTTTGTGGAAAGTTCCAGAACTGCAAAGTGTTTCTTTTGGTAAAAGAAATTTTATCGCCCTATCATCGGTTCTGTGTGCATTTAATCTATTGCGAACCGGCACGCACGCAACAATATATACATGCAGTGGAGGAGAGGGATTGTGCTATCCCAGCGTACCTCGATAAGGGCGAACTATGGCTGCGTCAAGAGAAACTAAGTTAAATGATGGACATTATAATCCAACATCTAACAATCCCCCCTTTCGCGTTTGGCGACTAAAAAATAAACGTTAGTCGTTTACAGTCATTTCAATTAATTTACAGCACTTAGAATGTTTCGGAACAGTCAATGATTTTTGTCAGACATCAGCAAGCATTTTCTCTGCTGGCATATATTTAACGTATGTTTCATTTCTCTCCTAAGTCTCACATGTGAAGTGAAATTTAAGAGAATTTTGTATGTATGTGAATAATTTTATTAAAGTTGTAGTTTTTTTTTTTTTTTTTATTTTCCAGGCCCAGAAGGGCTATTAATTTCGTATTGGCATATCGTGGCGTTTCACTTTGTGAATTGTTGCCACCAAATATTATCGTAATATATTTAAAGAAATTAAATAATGAAGAATATACATAAATGTATGTATGTTTCTAGCATTGTGATAAAGTAACGATAACTAGAGCTATCAAATTTTGAATTACATACGTCTCCACCCCAATATCGGCATCTGAATTTGTTTTATCTATTTCATATTTTGTAAAGCATTTATGAGTTTTTGATTAAGAAACTCAACGACTTCAAAGCGAGCAATGGCAACACTGTACGGGTAAAAAAAATTATCTCTAGTGCACGAGACTCTCAGAAATTGTAAAGATATGTTCTTTTTACATTATTTTGTGATATTTCTGTTGAATTGAATGTTATGGTTTAAGTGCGAAGAACATGATATTTAAAAAATAAAGGTATCGCACAAAACGTTAGAAAAAGCCCCTTTAAGGGTAATATAAAATCTGAAACTTTCAGATTTTTTTTTTTTACTACATATATATAAAGTAACAGGGAAGTTTAAAGAATCGAAGGTTTGCCGGAAAAGTAAAAATACAGAGGCAAGCCTATTTAACATAAATGGCTATCTCGCCAAATTGGTGAAATATCGCCAAGCTGGTCTAACCCATTTATAATTGTAACTGTGATTGAATAAATGTAATTAATCTAGATATGTAACTGTAACTATATCTGGCCCTCATATGCCTTCCAGTCATTTCGAGACGTGGAAGATACCAGTTATTCCACAGCAGCCGGCATAAAACTGAATAAGATCGCGGAGAGCATCAATTGTTTAGTTCAGCATGAGAGCGGGGTACTAAAATATCTCCGTGTTAGCTTCATTCTTTAGATGCAATGCTTTGCGTTTAATGTTCTCAGTAGCAGTGATTAAATTGCGCCGGAGCCCGGCTCCGGTACTTCTCAATTTTTAAGATAAAATACAATTCTAGCCGGAGCGCACTGGAGCCCTAAATAAGATGAGCTCCGGTACTTCTTTTTATAAAAATGAGCCACAATTTCAAGAAAAAAGAATTAGAATTCCTAACGTTTTAGTTTAACAATAAGCAGACCTTGCAATACTGTAATTCCCTAGAAATACGAACTCATGAGAGCATGAGACATTCAAGTAAAGTCCCAACACTCACATGCGGAAACCTTTCCCTTTAAGAAGGGCAATAAATTTTGGGTAGTTTGTTAAGGAACGCGTAAATTTCTCTCCATGCCATCGCATCTAGTGTATTGTTATCGATGGTTACAGTTAGTTATCCTCTCAGGAAGGAAACATTGTGTTCTTAAATGTGCGTTAAGTGACAGCGAGTACAATAAAAGTGAAATACTGAGATAAACTGCTCAAGCAGGTCCTATACATCGTCTTCCCACAGTAACCACTAATGTAACCAAATACAGGGGGAGAAAAGTGTAACTAGCAACTTTACATTCATCCTTAGGAGTCAGATTCAGGACTCATTTTACCTCTGACACACATCCGTCTGATGGCTATAATTATATCAGCAAAGAGCCGCAGTCAAAGAGAACGTTTTCTTTCACCAAGATTCCCCTCATTTTTTATTTCCACCCACTCATGCCCTTACGCTCTCATTCTGTTTCGCCCCGTTTTTAGCATCATCTGAATTTTCATCATAAGTATATTTATATTTTGTGATGATAAAAGAACTTTTTTTCTCCTATGATCAGAGCTTAAATTGGGTTGGAGCTCACCGGATACCGGGTTCGGTGCTTCATAGTTTTTGTAATAAATCATAATTCTAGCCGGAGCGCACCGGAGCCCTAAATAAGAAGGCTGCGGCACTTCTTTTATGTAATTGAATAACTATTTCAGTAGAAATTTTATTTTTATCAATAAATTATATTAAAAATTGCTTATTAAATTTTAATTTATCTCTTTACATTTAATTTTAATTATTTAATTACTTTAATCTTTAATTGTTCGGTTATTTCAATAAATATTAATTAATTGATTATATAATAATTATCAATTATATATATAGTAATTATCAAATAAATTATAATTAATCATATAATAATTATTGATAAAATAACAATTAATAAACATTAATTAAATAGCCATTACTTAATTTGATGATACTTATTTAATTTTAAAATTATTAATGAGTTTAATAGTCATTTTATTTATTTATTTACTCTTGTTCCTCTTTGCTGACGGTCTTCCATAGAGTTCCGACACTTCTAATTTTAGAAATTAAGCCCTGCTCAGTAGTCTGAAATGTAACAAGTAATGTACTTCGTGATACTGTGAAGATCTGCACAAGTATTTCTGTAAGATAAGCAGATTTCAAAATTCGGGATACTACATGTATAATTTTTAAAATAATATTTTTTTACAAGTAAATTATTTTGTTATTGTGGTGGAGATGATATGTAGGTCAATATATAGATATATAATTTTTGTTTTATTTTTAATAGTGATATATAATATTTTTAATAAATGAAGAAAAATTAAAATGCAGTATTAATTTTTAAACAAAATAATAACTTTGTAACCCTTTTAAATTACTTTGACGAAGTAGCCTTGTATTTCTCTGAACCATGAATATTTCTTAGAAAATCTTTTTCTTTTTTTTTTGATCTTTTTATAAATGTCTGTGCAATTTTTATAAAAATTTATTTTGGTGATTAACATACCCCTCAAAGTGGTGACTTTTAAGTTTTATCTTATCACTAGTCAAAAAACTGTTCATAATGCTAAATACTTGCTCAGTTGCAGCAGTAATGCCAGGATGACAAAACTAACATTTTAAAACATTTGAACAAGGAAGCTGGTTCTTAAAATATGCAGTTATTTCCATCCACCTCTGAACGGGGTACATGTTATTTTTAGACAATTCCAATATTTTTTCTTCCGCAATACTCTGTCCTCCAAAAGTTAAGGAATAGCATGTTTTTGAAGGCTCACTATTACAAAAATGTCATTAACATTTAAATTCACAGTTTATATGCATGATAGTAACGAAGTTTATGAAAATATATGCAAAAACAATAGCTATTACTTTTATTTTATAGAAAAGAATACTTATAGTTGGAGAAAATGTCTAAAATTTTAAGTTTTGTTCACGAGTGGTGAACTTCAATTGTTAATAGCAATTTCATTTACAATGTCCAGGAGAGTCTATCAATGTCCAGAAGTCGTTTGCCCGATTCGTTGAGGTGGTTGGCGATCGGATGGATGGAAATACTGATGCTGCAATGTCTACCGACTATGAAATTAGTTTGAATACGACGATTCTGTGTCTAGAAGATATGTTCCAGGCAGACCTAGAGCTCCAACACCTGCGGGAGACTGTTATTTAGCTAGCTCTTTCGGCCCGAAGGAGGAGTAAAATTACTGTGCCTCAGCTCATGGCAGATCATTTAGTGGCAACATGAACAAGAATCTCAGCTACTACAGTGTGCAGATGCCTGCACAATACAGATTTGTATGCAAGACGACCGGTTGTTTGTGTCCCCTTGACCCGACGACATAGATGTGTCCGTTTATGTTAGGCAAGAGAACACATCTCCTGGACGAATCAAAAATGGACGTTCGTTCTCTTCACAGATGAGTCCAGTTTCACACTGGAGAGTGATTCGGGTCATCAGCTGATCGGGAGGAAACAACGCACCAGATACAACCATTCTCATATTTTGGAAAGACAGTTACAGAGGTGGTGGAATAATGGTTTGGCCTGGGATCTCTCTCGATGGTCATAGTTACCTGCATGTGTTCCATGGAGGAACTTTGACCGGTGTGAGATAGCGGAACGAGATCCTTGTTCGCCCATATGCCGCTGCTATTGGTCCTGGATTTCTTCTGATGAACGACAATGCGTGACTGTAAAGAGCTCGGGTTGCTGAAGAATATCTTGAGGGTCACGGTATGGAGCGGATAGAATGGCCATCTCTGTCCCCAGACCTGAATCCGATAAAGCATCTTTGGGACTACCTTAGGAGAGAGGTTAATGCATTTACGTCCTCTCCAAGGAACGTCGCTGCCCCCAATTTATTGTACCTAGGTAAGGACACTGTTAACGATGTTTGTTTTAAGCTCACGCCAAAACCGGTGCTATTTGTTGTCCATAAGATTCGAAGCTGAGTAAACGTATGTATAAGTACAAATTGTTCATTCTGTATTGTGCCGTCAATAAATGTGGTCTTGTGTTAATATGTGTCTCTGCCGCGTACTTTTCCCCTGTTTCTATGTAACATTTTATGGTGTCAAAAGTGGGGTATCAGGGTAATATCCGAGGATACTGCCGAAGGATTTCGTGGTAAAAATCGGTTTTGAAGGAAGGCACTGAAGAGGGAAAACTGCGTGGTAAAGGCGGCGGATTGTTTGAGGTGAGCTGGTTAGTTTCGTTTCAATTTGTCGAAGTTGAAATGATTTATTGGGTGTTGTAGAAATGTTTGAATAGTTAGGGAGATGTTAGGATTTGAAGTAGTTTGAAGAGTAGGTTTGTATTCGAAATAACTGGAGCTAGAATATTGTTGTATGTGTTATGTATTTAAGTTGTTTGTTTAATGTACATGTTTGTTTTATATTGAATTAGAAACATTATTTTGAATAGAGTAGCATTGTACGTAATACATTAAATAAGAATGGAGGTGTTAGATAAAAAAAATAGGCGTAAATCAATTAGAACTGCTATTACGAAATTGTTGAACAGCATTGAAGAAATTTTTAAAGATATAAGTCAGACAGACAGACAAAGTAGACAGATGTCTTTTGTTGCACCCGCTAAGTCTTTCTGCTCCGATGGGCGAAAAATCAAGCATAGGTACGAAGGAAAGGTATATAGAAAGAGGGGCAATTTCGTATTTCAGAGGAGAGTAAAAAGGAACTTCGTATATTTTATACGGAATTCGTATATTTTATATTAAGCCCAGGAAGAAAAGATGGGACAAAATAAAGTAAAAAATAAATGGCCCAAAAGTAATGGAGAGGAAAAAAAATTATTTATAATTTAAAAAAAAAAGGGCCTATAGAAAAAAAAGGAAACGAAGTAAGAGAAGTTTGTTAAAAAAAAACCCACCATTGTGTCCATGAGTGTAGTCAAAGGAAGTTGTTATCATTTACATTAAATAGAGTCTTCCAGGTGTGTGTAATGAGTGTGTTTTGTAAAGCTGAATAGATGTGAAGATGGGGAAAATTAATAATAAAATATAAATATTGGGGATCCAGTCACATAACAGTATAAGTCTAGTTTAGAAGCTAACTTATGCTATAACAGGGAAACTAAAATTTAAAAATTTTTAAATTAAACTTTTATTTTTTAACATGGAAAACAATATGTTTGCCTCTACCTTGAGACACAGAACAGAAGACACATAAGATCAAGCTACATATAATATCATGCACAATTATACATTAACTTAAGTAACATCATCTATTGCGGTATCCAACATATTCATATACTCAGAAAACACTATCAGATAAAATCATAAATCTAAAACAAGGCGAGAACACATCAGCAAAAATAAATAAGTAAATAAAATACAGAGTTTTTTTATTTTAATATTAATTAATTTTTTTTTAAAAATTAAGCATTTTATTTATTTATTAAGTTAATGGTCATAATTTATTATATGTGTACTATTTTATCAATTTGAGGCACACTGTATTAATATATGCTTTTAATTTAATTACATAGGAAATATAGATTAAAGGAGCAAAAACTACAAATCTATACATTCATTGAGGCCCAAGATCGTGTTTTTTCCCTCTCAAGAAATTCTTCAAAGTGCCCCCAATGGTTAGCGCTAACAGACTACACTACTGATAAGGATAGCGTCCCTACGAGATGGTAACCAAATTATAGATACACTGAATGAAAAATTGCAGTTAATTATTGAAAAAGAAAGCGCGCTAAATGATTTAAACTTAGGTATTGAAGGCTTTGTTGTCTGTTGCTGAAATTGAGAATGGTGTAGCTACTTCCATAGATTATTCGGAAAAGCTTTCAATTTGGAAGTATAGAGTTAGAAATCAAATCGCGAGTTTGAAGGGTCTTGAAACGTCTGACACTCCACTTTATCCACATATGATAAATGGAAGCAGAACGGTAAAACTTCCTAATCTACATATTAAGCAATTTTACGATGATCCGTTATCGCGGATAGAATATTTTGGTCAGTTTGAGTCGGCTATCGATAAAAATTCTACTCTTTCTAAAATAGATAAATTTAATTATCTGAAATCATATGTCTAGGTGAAGCTGCGAGTTCGATTGCTGGGTTAGCGATTACGGAAAGAAATTACGAGGTAGCGCTTAATATACTCACAAATAGGTTTGGTAATACTAATACCTTAATCCAAACTCATACGAATAGTTTATTGAAAAATCCTGCTGTTCATAATTCGCAAGACATAGTTTGGAAAATTTTTTCTATGAAATTGAAGGCCAAATTAGAAACTTGGAATGTTTAGGCATAAAAACTAATACGTTTGGTAATTTGTTAATGCCGATAATTTTCAAAAGAATGCCAAAATGTCCTGTCTTGGAGTTTAAAAGAAAATGGTCCAGTGACTTCACTTTCCAGGACGTACTTACATTTATAGAGGAGAAATTCAGTCTATGGAAAGAACATGTTTAGTTCGAACAAAATTTCACTAAAATTAAATTCAAAACTAAAATTAACTAATTCACTAAAATTAAAACAGAGACTTTTAATAACGAAGCTAGAAACAATTTTAGAAAATCTAATTATAATAAAAGATACGTTGATCATGTGAGGCCAACCGGAAGTTATGCTACTACTATTAAAAAGAATTGTGTATTTTGTAATAGCCCAGATCACGAGTTTTGTGAATTTAAAACAGTAGAAGATAGGAAAAATAAATTGAAAGCTGAAAATAGGTTCTTTAAATATTTTTCTAAAAAACATTTAAATCGTATGTGTAGATTAAAATTCGAATGTAAGTACTGCAAAAGTAAATTCTATAATTATTTGTTGTGTAATGAAAATGATCCAAATAAAGCTGAAAAGCAAAGCCCAGTTGATACAATTGTAAGTGAGTCAGAAAACAATGCGGTCATCAATGTAATTCAACAGTATCAAAAACCAGTATATTATTGTTGATATGCTCAGTTATTCAGCAGAAGCTAGGAAAAATAAATTGAAAGCTGAAAATAGGTGCTAAAAAAACATTTAAATCGTATGTGTAGATTAAAATTCGAAAGTAAGTATTGTAAAAGTAAATTCCATAATTATTTGTTGTGCAATGAAAATGATCTAAATAAAGCTGAAAAACAAAGCCCATTTGACACAGTTGTAAATGAGTCAGAAAATAATGCGGTCATCATGCAATGTAATTAATCAGTATCAAAAACTAGTATATTGACATCCTCAGTTATTGAGAGTTCAGTAAATCAGTCAAACATTTCAAAAACTGCGCGTATTTTGTTAAGATAATGGATCTGAACGTTCTTGGTGCACTAAACTTTTAGCTAATTCCTTAAAATTAAAGCCTGTTAGAAAGGAAAGATTGTCATTTTATTCTTTTGCTTCATCAAAAGCAACCGAAAAATTATATGATGTAGTTAAAATTAACGAGCAGGTATAGTTCAGATAAATTTATTGAAATCGAGGCATTAATTACTGATACATTTACGGCCGCGGCAGTTGCTATTCTAGATGATAAAATACAGAATGTCTGAAAAGCCAGGGTATTATTTTAGCTGATGAATGTAAAAATGATTATCAGTCGGTAACCATACTAATTAGAGGAGACATATTTTGGAATACTATTGAAGCTTCCGGGTTTCGAAAAATAAGTAAAACTCTTAATTGCATACCGATAATTTTTGGATTTACTCTGCAAAGAATTCAGCAGACGTACAATAAATCTAGTTGTGTAAATATAGTATCTTCTAATTTGAGTATAGGAACACATGTTCAAGTGTTATGGGAATTGGAAAGCTTAGGCATAAAAGCTAGGGATGAATTATCTATTACTGACAAGTGTTTAATTGAACAATAGGAAAATGATTTGATATTTATGGATGGTCAACATGAAACTAAATTGTTATGGAAAACATTGCTTTCGGAATTAGAAAATAATTTTTCCATAGCTAGAAGACGGTTCGACGATTTGCGAAAGTGTTTTGAAAAAAATGAGCGGATTGCAAATGAGTTTTAGCAAATAATTTGCTACCAAGAGAGTAAAGGAACTATCGAAGAATGCGGGAGGGATTGTAATGAATGTTTTATACCACATCGAGCAGTTCTAAACAGAAACACGGATACTACGAAAGTTCGCGTTGTATACAATTGTAGTTCGAAAATTAAGAAAGCTATGTCATTGAAGGATTGTTTAGAAACTTGTCCAGATTGAAATCCTAATGTACTAGATGTATTATTGAATTTCAGAAAATTTAAAATTGCCTTTAATGAGGATAACGAAAAAGCATTGTTAATAATAAAAATTGCTGAAGAGGATCGTAAGTTTACGAAATTTCTTTGGCTTCCCGATAAGGAAAATGCTGAATATAAAATTATGCATATGAATAGGTTACCGTTTGGTTGCAAAATTTCACCTTTTATACTAACTAGTACTATTAAAACCCTCATTAGAAAATATGAGAAAACAAATCCTGATTCAATACGCATGTTAAATACATCATTATATGTGGATGACTTATATTTTGGCGCAGAAAATGCAAATGAGACATACAGATTATCAAATGATGCTGTTTCAGTTTTGAAGGCAGGTGTGTTTAACAAACGGAAATGAGATCAACTCTCCGGAATTGGAAATATTGGGGTTTCAATAATCTTAATGTTGAGAATAGTAAAGGACAGCTGAAAGTGTTAGGTGTGAATTGGTTTCCTGAGGATGATATCCTTTTCGTTTCTGTTAAACCGTTGCTAGATAAATTGAGTTCTCTCAAGAGTAATAAACGTGGTGTTCTGCAGGTAGCAGCCATGGTTTTTGATCCATTTGGTATTTCAGCTCCGTTTGTGGTCAGAATAAAACGTTTGTTGCAAGAGATTTGGGAGAAAGGTATAAGTTGGGATGAAAAATTACCAGTTGCACTCATAGAAAAATGGTTAACGTGGTGTTCAGAAATAAAAAGGATTAAGGCGAATTAAGTTACAAAGGCGTTGTTTGTTGGGGTTATGTGAATCGTCAGGATGCCAAAATTAAATTGCATGTATTTTGTGATGCGTCTCCAAATGCGTATGGCGGCCGTTGCTTATTTTCGTTACCAGGGTACTTGCGGTGATATAAAGGTATCATTTGTTATGTCAAAAAATAAAATTGCTCCTCTGAAGAAAATTACACTGTCTTCTTTAGAATTAATGGCAATTTTAATCGGTGCTTGAGTTGGAAAGTATATTTTCAGTCTTTTTGGAGATTTGATTACTAAACAGGTATATAGAACTGACTCGGAAATAGTTTTATATTGGGTTAAGGGAAGTGCTAAATGTTGAAAATAGTTTGTCGCTAATCGTGTTTTGGAAGTTCAGGAAAAAACAGATCCTAAAAGTTGGTTTCACTGCAAGTCTGAAGGTAATCCGGCAGATTTAGTGACAAGGGGTATATCAGTTAGAGGTTTTATTTCGAGTGAAAAGTGGTTTTATGGACCTTATTGGTTACACAGAAGTAAGGAATGCTGGCCTATACAGTTGAAGGGTCCTCAGTTAGATAAGGCTATCGTGGAAAAGGGGATTATAGTTAAGAGTATGGTGGTAAGGTTAAGCTTAGTTGAAGAATTGTGGAATAAATTTTCTTCACGGAATCGATTGCTTAGAGTTATAGCTTGGTATCTGAGGCTTATTAGTAATGCAAGGAAATCTACAATTCTGACACCCTACCTAGAAGTAAGAGAACTTAATCAGGCTCACAAAATTATAATTAAGGTAGTTCAAAGTTCTGAATTTTATGTTGAAATTACTCAGCTAGAAAGCCATAATTCTTTGAATATCTCAAATAAGTTATATCAGTTAAGCCCTTTTTTGGATGAAGACGGACTTGTGAGAGTTCGGAAGATTAAAAAATGCAAATTTGCCAGAAGAAACTAAATATCCTATTGTTCTATCAAAAAGCAATCACGAACTTTCTTATTAATCATTATCATTTGAAGTATCTACACTCAGGTTTCTAGTTGACGCATTCTGCCCTTCGTCAAAATTATTGGATTATTGGAGCACGATCAGTAATTCGTAAAATTATTAGAAACTATAATTTGCATTTGTCATCGCGGGGAACTATCATTACAACTTGTGGGTGACCTTCCTGCATCTAAGAGAAAATGTTAGGGAGACCATTTTCACGGACCAGATCGATTTTGCTGGCCCATTTCAAGTTTGCCATACACGTGGCAGAGGAATGCGACCAACAAAGATAGATGTATATGTGTTTGTGTGCTTCATCGTGAAAGCTGTTCACCTGGAAGCTGTCAGTGACTTGAGTTCCAATGAGTTTATTGGTGCTTTAAAACAGTTTGTTGCACGCAGAGGAACACCACAAATAATTTACAGTTACTATGAATCAAATTATGTTGGTACACGAAATGAATTGAAGATGTGGAGTTCAAAAAAACCTTGGCCGTTTCTTAGCAGATGAAAATGTTGATTTGAAACTTAATGCTCCTTCCAACCCTCATTTCGGGGGCCTCTGGGAGGCTGCAGTAAAAACCATGAAATTCCGTATGAAAAGAGTGATTGACTCACAGATACTAAACATCGAGGAGTTCAATACATATCCTGCTGAAATATAAGCAGTGATGAACTCGCGACCCCTTATTCCAGCATCCGACGATCTATCGGCACTCACCCCAGCACATTTCATGATTGTTATTGAAATAAAGCGAATTCCTGAACCTAATGTTATAGATAAAATATTACCATGCGCAAGCGATGGAAGCTTGTGACACAACTTTCACAAGCCTTTTGTAAAAAAAAAATGGTCTAAGGAATATCTAACGCAGTTCCAATTGAGAAATAAATGGAGGAAGCCCATGACTATCATGAAAATTGGAGATGTTAGTCTTGATTAAGGAAGACAACGTACCTCCCTTGAAGTGGAGTATGGCTTGAATTATAAAAGTTTATCCCGGCAGTAAAGAAAAGATTCGAGGTGTCAAATTATGCCAGTGATGAACTAATTAGATCAATGGACAAACTGGTACTGCTTATGACTGAGAGCTGAACTATACATTTCTTCATTACAATTTAAATTAAGTTTTGTTTAATAGTTTAGATTATTTCTACATTACTGATTTATGCGGAAAACGCTCATTCACTATGCTGACTTTGTATAAGTGTTATGTTTAATGATTTGTAAAACTACACAGGTATGTATATTTTATTTCATGTAATGTTATAATATTTGATGCACTAAAAGACCATCGGGCCCCAGTATGTTAATGATGTTTATTTTAAGCTCACGCCAAATCCGGCGCTATTCGGCGTCCATAAGATTCGAAGCTGAGTAAGCGTATGTATAAGTACAAATTGTTCATTCTGTATTGTGCCGTCAATAAATGTGGTCTTACGTTAATGTGTCTCTGCCGCCTACTTTTCCCCTGGTTCTATGTAACAGACACATTCTTTATTAGAACCCATTTTTGTAATGTAACCACCCCATTTTTACTCAAGAAACTGTGATATACTGTTTCTCCAAGACTGAATTTCTCTGCCAAGAGTGCAATTTTTTGTTGTAATTCATGTTTGTGTTGAACTTTAGAAAAATTCTATGTCGCATTCATTAAAGAACTGTTTAGTGAACATGTCCTCTAAATTCCTGGTTTCTGTGTTGCTTCATTCTCTAATTAGACACAAAAAACATGCTGTTCCTTTTGGAGGGTAGTGTATATTGTTTAAAATAAACATATTCCTCATATATACCAATTTCCAATCATTTATGATTTGGTAAATTTCATTAAAAGAAAGGCTCATATTTAAAATTTGGTTTTATGAGGTAACGGAAACTCATAATTTTAAAATATATCTCTGATAGAGACGGGCGCGGATGCTCGGACCCTGAGAAACACATTGCCCTTATTAGGCCTGTCTGGAATATGGTGTTCAAGTTTATCAGGCCGCTTCTGTCAGCAACCTAAATAAACTGGAAAAGGTACAACTCTCAACTGCCAGAACCATTACTGACTCCGCTATTGCTCCTTGTCCTGCGTATGGCCAACCTGCACCTCCTCAAACTCCGGAGTAGATACCTATCGAGAAAATACTAAACAGTTATGGTGATCAACACATATTCTCTAGATATTCATGTAACTGAAACAATAATCATTAAGAGAGAAAGGCCGCTCAGCGGTTCTGAAAGTGACGAATTACTGCAAAGTGATGTTGAAAATGTCTCTCTGGCCTGCTGTTCAGAGTACGCTGTGACATTTAGTGATGGAGTTTACTTTAGAACCGAACTTTACTCTTATACTAAGGTATTCTCAGCACCCTTATTATCTTAGACAGCTGTCTTTGGAGGCTATTCACAAAAACCTCGGTAATGCATTACAGATTCATATTGATGATAGCAGGGGTGACGGCAGTATCTTGGGTAGCGGAATAATTATCAGGCAGGAGAACAGAATTGAGATTTCGAGGATAAACTCAGGCTACTACCCAATTTTTCAGGCAGAACTCACTGCTGTTGAGGAGGCCTTGAGTTATTGTGTTAATACTCACATCTGAATTCTGAGCGACAGCTGGAATTCAGATGTCAGTATTGACTCTTGACTACAGCACTTGGCTAAGTGACGGAAACATGGAGACAGAACTACTGTGAATATTGTCCAGCAGTTGGGTCACTTGTGTGCTCATAAGAAATTTTTTTAATGGGTGCCTTTGCATGTGAAGGTTTGTGGTAATGAGATAGATGGACTGGCCAGGAAGGGCAGCCTTAAGGATCTTCTTGATGGTGGCTGTCTTTCTTTCTCGGAACTTGCCTCGCAGGTCAAGTTACAAATCAACTCCTCTTGGAGAAAGGCCCCCACATATGAGTGGTAAGCTGGTAACCATGCTGGCATTGCCCTTTCAGAGGCGAGCAATAGATTTAACAAACGGCTCTAGCTTAGCATCTAGCTAGCACATATTAAAGTGAAAGTATTAGCACACTGGGGCTCTAGCTAGCACATATTAAAGAGAAGCTCAGAGCCAAAAAATACAGCACACTGTCATATGTGCTGTATTTTTTGTGCCGGGCATTAAAGCCTATCCTTTTTACCCAAAATGCAACTTGACCGAAGCCACTCCTGCCCATATCTTAAATTGGTTGCATGAGTAGACAACTGCTCTCCAGTCTTGCAGTTGTTCTTCGGGGTTTTGAAATCCAGAGGTTCATGGACCTGATCTCATGTTGCTGTCGACTAGGTGGGATAAGGCACAAACAAAGAACAAAAAGGCTGTTTCAACTTGACTCCAACAGGGAATTTCATTTAATATGATCCAGCTGTATATTTCTATCTCCTGAAATACTTTTTTGTCCATTTCTCCAAATAAGAGCAGTCCTATAAAATGAAACAATACCTCTCGAAATTCAACAGTTTACTGGGATAAAGGTATCCTCTATTTTGTTCAATACTGATTACTCTGTACTTTCAGAGCATCCGTTGAAGTAATTATATCAAATACAGATGAAATTTGATTCTCAATTATTGTAATAACTTGATGAAATATTGAAGCTTGATCCTTTCATTGGCAGGATGTAATGCTAACCATATTGTTTATGAATGCCCTAGTATCATTGAAAAATCAGTTTCTACAAAGTTGCAGAAATTTTTCAACGTTTCTACTCATTAATGATTTAAGGCACACCTTAGAAATAATCATTTCTATATCAACTGGCAAAACATCAGCTGATGTTCTTATAGTATTATGAATAAGCTCTTAAAAGCGTAAGGCATGGAACATTTAGTATAATTGCATCGGCTTTGGTTCACGCACATGCCAATTTAGGTTCAAATCCCATTTGAAGCAGCTTGTGATGACCTAAAGCTACGGTTGTGCCAAATAGTATGGTGTGTGCAAAAGTACTTTCTAATGCAGCTAATTTTGCTTCCTTTTCACCTATTTTCTCCTGTTTGAAGAAATTCTTTAATGATGAGCTAGATGCAGCAGCAAAGATTAACATTTTATGTTTATTACTACTATTTATATGAACATCTGTACATTTACCACGGCATATTGAAAATTTTGAAGAACATACATTGCATCCTACATTGGAATCGCTTTCTTTTTCAAGTAAATGGTCTTTGTTAAATGTACACGTTTTTTTTTAAACCCATTACACTCCTCAAAAAAAAAAAAAAAAAAAAAAAAAAAGTTTCAGATTTTAAATTATGTCCAAAGGGGCGTTTTTTTAACATTTTGTGTGTTACCTTTCTTTATTAAATATCATGTTCCTCGCACTTAAACCATAAGATCCAGTGCAACAGCAATATCGCAAACTAGTTTTAAAACGAGCATATCTTTAGAATTTCCGATACAGAGACTCACGCGCTGGAGATAAAAATGTTTTTTCTGCACAACGTTGCCATTGCTCGCTTTGAAATCCTTGAGTTTGTTAATCAAAAATTCATCAAAGTTTTAAAAAATAGGAAATCGATCATAAAACAAATTTCAAATTTGGTCTTCCACATGCTCATATTCGTTGGAGGATTACGTTATTCAAAATTCGATGACTCTATGTACCGTTGTTTTATCACAATACGAGAAATATACATACATTTATGCAGATTTTTCATTATTTAATTTCTTCAAATATAATGCAGGACTCTAACATTTTGTGGCAACAGTTTGAAAAGTGAACTGACATTTATGAGTCCGACGCAAAATGCCAAAACGAAACTAATAGTCCTTCGGGATTCAAATCCCTTTGGACTAAAAAAAAATCACTGGTAAAAACTAAATATAAAAGCTATTCTTATCACGCACTGTTGATAATTAAAAAAATTATGTTGCTGCCAAATGGGAAACATCATTACCCGTCAACATTTCGGCAGATTTAAAATTTTATTTTAACTCTTATACAAATCAAAATAACGATGGAGTAAAAATTTCTATCTAAACGGTGACAAAAGAAAGATGATTTTAGATGGATGTATTCAGAATGAAATTTCAGCAAATAACTTGTGATGTTGCGTGGTCCCAACTTGCCCGCAACAGTAGTAGTGACTGCTATGAACTGGAAATTACACAAACTCTTAAGAAGGGTTTAACTCTCTTTTTATTCCACTTTAGAAGTTACAGATGTGTTCACTTGACGCTTACAAACTACGCCGACACGGCGGTTAACTAAAAATCGAAAAGTACAACTAAAAATAAATAATCAGGATGAATAAATAACAAGGTCCACTACCTACGAGGCTCTATAAACATGACTAACTTAACCGCGTTCTAAGATACAGCTGAGATTTCAGAAAACTTTCTGAATAAGAAGTTGAAAGATTCAACTAACTGCCGAAGTAGGTTCACAGGCCGAAACGCGCGGTTCTTAAATTTCTACCTAGCAACCTTCACGCTCGTGAATCAAGAAAACACACATACGAACTCGTTTCCCTTCTATTTAACTCAAATTGCTTCTGCTAAATATTTGAATACTCTGCTCGTTCTACTAAAATTTACATACTCTGGCATTGGCAATTCCAGGGGAAAGTAAAGGCTTGACAGGAAAGATAGCTTAAAATAAATATAAACCCTACAAAATAAAGAATAATTTTTAGATGCCATGTAATGATGTGTAAGGGGATGATATGTACTAACATACGTAATGCACCTTTGCTAATTAAAAAATATAAGTATACATTACAAATTCAAATCACAATCGAATTAATATATCAGTTAAAAATTTCAGTGCTGTCTGAACTGCAGCTGTGAGCAAAAATTCTATGTATGTTGGGGGGGGTTAACGAAAGAAATACAGAAATAAGACTAGAAAACTCCCCCACTACAATTTTTCTACGGTAAAAAGTAGATGGGGGAATACCCTGTTCATGCGGCTGGTAGGGTAAATGTCTCTTAATTTACACTTGTATTCTTGTATTCTCAGTTTGCAATCCACACTACTTAAATAAATATATGCATTTGAACTTTTACATTCTCACACTACTGTTTTTCGAGATAAATGCTATAAATTCGGAAAAAAAAATGAAAAATCGGGACAGGGACTGAAAACTCGGGACTGTCCCGTAAAATTCGAAATTTATGGTCACCTTATTTTACTGTAATAGTCATATAAAGTTTGAAATAATAAAAGAAATTGATTATACAGTCAAGTCTTTAATCTGGACCTCAAAGCTACAAACTTTCTGTGCATGCGCATAATACGTTTAAGCATGCGCATAACACGTTTACGCATGCGCGTTTAATGTATAACGGATGGTATAAGCCAAGCTAAAATTATCTAATTATCTATTTTAGTTAATGTTGCAGATTGCGTTGTTCCTTAATCTTCGAACTGGATCCGGCTTATTATTTTTTGCAGACTCTTAGAGCAATTTTATAAAAGTAAGCTTGAACTTTCGATTATGTCAAAAAGAATTTCCGATTTTGGAGTTGCCAAAGGACACAGCTACACAGCGAAAGCATGTTTCAATGTCTATCAAACAAAAAGTGGAATTGCTGCAAAAATTGGATAAAGGCATATAATTTGTTTCTCTAACCACTCCGAAATCTGTTTATCAATTTCCTGCTGCTCTGCGGGGGGGGGGGGGGATGACGTTGCAGCTCGCAATGAACTGGAAGTTGATCTGTCAGCACTATCCTTATCTTCAGGGCAGATGTTTTTATTTTATTCGGCTTATAATTCCTTACTAAATGTAGTATTTCATCTCGTTGTACTCCGTCTTTGATATGATTTAAATCAAATTCCTCATCATTATAAATATCACGAATACACATCAAATATTAGTTTTCTGATTGCAATTTTCTAATTTCGACTATGCGTAATGTATGCTTTACACATGCGCGCGTTGAAATATTTAATAAAGTAAACAAATAAATATTAAGCTTTTTTTTGTACATTTTGATAACTTTTAGATCATAATTGCTCTTTATTTCATAAATTACAGTTTCATATTTTTAATTTTATAATTTCTGCATGCCATCTTACCAGATTTAAATTGATGATCAATAATCCGGAATCGCCGAAGTCCTGACGAGTCCAGATTAAAGACTTTTTACTGTATTATTTAAACCAAATTATTCATTTGCATTTAATTTGTTTTAAAAATATTCATCATTATTCATTCCAAGATAATTAGATTATGTTCATACAAGTGATGTGACTAATATTCTTTAATCGATATATAATGCTTTTCAACATATGTTGTATTTGATGGCTGCTACTGAAAATCTGAAAAAGTTTCCAGAATGTTTGATAATTTCAGAATTCTTCAATGAATATAATTCCAACTATTATGAAAAAAAAGTAAAATGTGGATTCAAACAATATTCAAACAAAAAGTTTACACATTTATTATAAAGAAATATTTTTATTATAAATTTACACATTTATTATAAAGAAAGAGAATTCAAATTTTAGATATAGAAAAAGTCAATTTATCTGCAGAATTGTATTTATATCTATTTCATATCTTTTACTGGTGAAGATATGAAAAAATGAAACAATAATAAAGATAATTGCATTGATTTTCTCTTACAACAAAGAATTCAGGAAAGGAATTTTCACTTTTCTAATTTTTTTCATTATAAAAGAATTTTCAGAATTCTGTTCTGAAGGCAGCCTTCCCATAGGGAGTTCATTCATCCAGACATGATTTTGTTTTTACAGCATTACTTGAAAGATTCAGATACATCATGCTTTACATGATATTTTCACAGCTTAATTTGTAATATCTGTATCCAGTGTCAGCTATTATGATGATTTAGAGGTTGAATGTTATTTTCATTCCTCTACAAACTAGTTTTGTTAATGCAAAACATTGTGCACATAATGTATTCATTCATTGGTATACAAGATATAAAACATTCATTCAATCTCTTTTACTGATTAATATTTTATTGCATTACATTTTGCATTCAATACACAAATTTTTATATTAAGGTTTTACATGTATATCAAACATGGTTAGGAAAGCTTCAAGAATTGGTAGCTGAGCAAAAATGAAGTTCATCAGCTGCTGATAACCAGTAGGAAGAAAACGATTGTTGCTCCAGAATTTTAATTTCCAGGTTCTATAGTTTTTAACATATGGAAAATCTTCTCTGGCAGCATAAAATAAGATAGAAAAAGTTTTTCTACTTTTTTGTATCCTCATGTTGAAAAAGCATTACTTTCATAATCTGCTCAAATGCTATATTTTTTTAGAAGAGAAGGCTAGAAATTTTGCAGCTGCCTAGTAGTTTAAGCCTAATGGCATATGGATTAGAAGATTTAAAGATCAACATTTCATTGCATTTGTCAATAGCTGTGTGGCTAGTCTGCCTCTGCTTCTAAAGTGAATATTGATTAATTATCAATCCCCAATGATGCCTGATGATACTGGCTATTTTTATGAATGATGCCAGATAAAAAAAATTGCATTCAAAAGCAAATGTTTTGGCAGGAAAACACAATAAATTCGTAAATAGTTTGACGAATTTTGCTTCTGATATGGGTAGTGCAGATAAGAAAAAAAATTATTGTAATTAATCTAAGAAGCCTTGGTGTTTCAAAAGGTAACATATTAAACAGATATTTGTATAATAAAAATGTTTGACGAATTTCTATCTTCAAAGTCTACTTAAAGGTTTGAAAGAAATAAACAGAAGAGGAAAATTCTTCTTGCTTTAAAAATTGTTCTGCCCATAAATTTTTTAAGACATTACATTTATTAAATCCTTGTGTTTGCACAAATAACCAGACATCATTTTTCAACTACAATCTCTTAAGTAAAGCATCCAATGCTTTAAAGTCTGCTCTGCTATAAGCAGGAAGAGGCTATTAAGGATAACAATTTTTAATTCAGATATAAACAAAGAGGTAAAAACTTGCATAACAATCTCTTTTGATTTCATTCATGCAATCATGCCACTTGAAATTCAGCAACTTTATCATAATTGAAATTTATTTAAAAAAAACTGGATTTGTTCAAGCAAATTCAGTGAAATCTACTATAATTTAAAACTGTTCATAGAAAGTAGGACTGATAATTATTTAATTGAAGCAGTAACAGGAATGTGAAGATTAAAGTTTCATTTGAAGAGAGGGCTCGCTCACTTCAAATGATGAATGTTTTGAAAGTTTAGCTAAAGTGGTTACAAGCATCATCAGAACTTTGAGATGCAGAAATTTCGCCTCAGATGTATCTTGCTAAAAATAGTAAAAGCAAGAGTTAAGAAGACAGTGAAATTTATTTGTTGCTTAGCGTAATTTAATTGAGAGTTCAATCAGAATTAAATTGCAATGATGTTGAAATGCACAGGCAAATGGTAGAAAAAAGGAGATGCTATTTTTTTTTAAATAAAATGTATTCATTGTATATTAATTTATGATTAAATCCGAAGTTTTATCAATTTTGAAGCTAATTTTGAGTTTAAGAAATTTAGCTTATGAAAATTATGTACATCCCTAAAAACACCTGTGCTTTACATTATGCTAAAATATTCTTCTACCCATTGAAACTTGCTATACAAATGTTGTGCAGCATTTATATTTGCAAGATGGCAAAAGCACTGCTAAATGTTGCACATACCTGATATTGTTTGCATTTTAACAGTAGTTGATAAAGAAATTTAATGATACTGTTTTCATTTAATTTCTTTACTTTTGAGTTGTTAATGGAGAAAATTTTGTTTTAAATTTAATATATTATTTAAATAATCACAGTAACTTCAAATGTCCAGTAATTTTGTCAATGGCATCTACAGGGCCTATCAAAAAGAAATAAAAACATCAGAAAAGAAATCAAGTGAAAACAAATAGCATTTTATTGGTATATATTGTTTAATAAAAATACAATATTGATATAAAATAAATTACAAAATTGTAAAATTTTATTGTTATACAAGTCATTAAATAACATCTTATATAATCTTAATTAGAATGCAAATGTGACTTTTGAAAACTAAAAAGAGGGGGGTGGGAGTTTTCTTCTAGTGTATTCTATTTATTTAGCTTCCTGTAATCTGATCACAAAACAACTCTCTAAAACAGTTTATGAGTAAACTTTTGATAAAGCAAAATTTGACTTTAAATTAGAAATCTAAGAATATTACAAAAAATTTCTCAGAAGTATGACACATAATACCTGAATAGCTAAAAATTTGTAATGCTACTATACTACTAGAAAAGCACAAGAATTCTTAAAAAATCATTTATTCAGTGCCATACTTTCTCAAAATGAATGCTGGAAAAAGTATGTAGGAATTCTTAGGATTTGTACACAAGAACACATAAACACCAGTGGTATTTTTAAGGTAGAAAATAGTTGAAATTTTTGCTGATAACAATATATATATATCAGTTTCATTAAAATTGATGTAATAATTTTTTTATCTATATTTGGACTATTGTAAATACTGGATTATAGGTTTGTATTCTTGTTGATGAAGTGTCACACTATCTAAACAAATAAAAATCTTTTAGCCAGTTCACTATTTAGAAGCACAAATTTTCTTCAAATGCTCGTTGAATCAAACTGATATTATATGTCATACTTTCTGATAATTTGCTCTTGTCAATGGATATCTTATGTATAAAATACAATCTTGACAATAGATTGCTATTAATCAAAGACAGCAGGAGTTAAATTATGTGTACTCAGAGAAGATTAAAAGTATTTTTTCAATATTTATGCCTATGAATTAGTATCACCAATCCTTCAGAGAGTGGAAAAGTGTTTAAAATGTTATCGCATTTAAATACAACCCATGATGTTTAAAAACAGATTGCATAAATAAACAGCTTTTGAGCCATCAGTCACAGACCAATAGCTTCAATTTAAGAAAATAAAATAAGTTTTCAGATAATGGCAATTTTTAACATTAATAAAATTCACATATAATCAAATTTAATATATGGAATTACAGCAATAGTTAACTTACCTGGGCCTATTGCAAGGACAGTTTTTGTACCAGCAACTACTTCTGTTCGGCCAGCATCACAAACAATATTTGTTAACAGTCCTATCTTTTTAGCTTTATCTTTTAAATCTAAACTAAGATTTAAATATCAGTGTAATAGACATTACATAAAAGATTCATATACAGCTTTCTCAAGAACTATTTTTATAATTTTTTTCAAGTTAAGAATTTAAAATCCAGCAGTCTTACAGTGATATTATAACATACTCTTTCCTTTAAATAGTGCAAATGATTATTCCTATAATGCATTAATCTTCGGTCATTTTTCATACTACAGTAGAAAATTTTAATATTAATTTTTGCATGTTGGTGCACCTTTTTGTTTTTTACAGCTTCTTTTCTCAATTTATATTTTAAATTCCCAGACTATTTTTCCATTGTTATTTTCATACTGTTTCCCTTATTCATAAAAATAAATCAAAAGCTTGACCATGATATTATCAGTATCAACTGATTTCTATTTGTATTCCCTAGCCAGAGAGTATCTGTCTTTCATTTCAATCATGGACGAAACAGTAGGACATGCCATCCTATCACCACTCTGAAACAATGCTTGCACAATGAATGAACAGTCGAAATCTTAACAATGCAGCAGAGTTTTGTCAAAGCTCAGCAGCATTGTTTCAGAGAGTGGCATTTTTGTTTACATTCAGAACACGTTACTTGACATCGATTTAGTGTACTTCTGCACACGGCAATTCAGCACAAATTGAAAAAGCAGGCATATTCACTGATGGCACACTGCATAAAGAAATGTTCATTGATGTATGGGTAATAGCAGTTTGCATAGTTTAGTGGCACTTCTGCACAAATCTCGTCTTGATTAGCTTTCGATAACTTGCAATGGCAACTTTGATTATTAATTTGTTTTATAAAACTCTAAGCTACTGGACTACACAAATATAGATTTTTAACAAAATGTTATATGTAAAGAATGATGAATGCTTTAAGGAGTCAAAATACCTTTAAAATATCAAAATATTGCAAAAATATAACACACATTAAAGCTCAATTTCATTATATTATTCATTGGTATAAGCATAAAAATTTGTGTACTTATTTCAGTGTTCTTGATATTGCATTTGCTGTTTTTATTTTGTGCTTCAAGTATTAAAATACAGTAAATACTGTTTATAAAGTCTCTATGCATTTTTGATAAATGCAATTTAATTGCAATTTTTTTGGAGGCTATCTGAAAGTATGCTGTTAACAGAGGAAAGAATAGTCGTTGTTTGTGCTCGTACACGTGGATTAATGTATCAACAGGTGCAGGAGGACTTCGCCCACAAATTCAGAGCTCCTACCAAAGCAATTATTAAAACCTTGGCAAACAAACTCAAGCAAACTGGTAGTGTTAAAGATTGAGACCGTTCTGGGAGACCTTCAATAATGCCACAGGTTGAGAGAAGCATAGAAGAAACAACTATGCGTAGCCTCCAAGCATCTACATGAAGACTCAGCTGGGGATTTGGTATTTTGCATACTACTGTTTGGAAAACTCTATGCTGTGATTTAAAGAAGGATGCCTACCACATTCAAACTGTGCATAAGCTTGAAGCTCAGGACTATGGAGCTCGGAAAGCCATGTGTTATAATTTGTTGGAAGCTGTGGATAATGAGAACTTAATGGAGATTGTTCTCTTTAACCACAAAGCCACATTCCATCTCAGCAGCCATGTTAATAGGAATAATTATTGAATGACGGCTGATGAACAACCAAACATGTTATACAAATATCTGGGAGACACACAATTTATGGATTGAGATAACTAAGTTCTGTGGACCTTTCATGTTTGTAGAAAAGACATTCACTGGAAAAAAATTTCTCGATATGTTGCAACAATAGCTTGAACTACAGTTAGTATAAGATGGCATTATTGACACTGTTGTCTACCAACACGATGGGGCACCTTCCCATTTTGTCATTATTGTGTGTAATTATCTTAATGAAGCTTTTCCTGATAGGTCGTGGCTCTCGATGCCTATGGGCTCTCCTGTCACCAGACAACTTCCCTAGACTTTTTCGTATGAGGTTTTGTCAAGTCCAAAGTGTACCGAGTGAAGACTAGAAGCATTGAACAATTAAAACAGTGAATTATGGCTGCAGCGGCTGCAATTACACCAATAACTTTACTTAAGGTGTTTCCGGTGTTTAGTGGAGGCAATTGTGCCTAGACACTCAGGGGACCACATTGAATTGTACTAATTTAGTATTATATTATGTTGCATTTTCATGTAAATAACTTATATTGCAGAATAATGCTCATTTAAGCAAAAAATTTATAGAGACTTTATAAACACCCTGTATTTTAAATGAAATAAATTTTTTGTCACCTGCATAATATTGTAATATGACACTCAGCATTATGGATAAATATATCACTATTTTTATCTATTTCTTTTTTCAAAATAGAAAAGTAATGCACAATTAAAAGGATCTGTGCTAAAAATAATAGAATTATACTTCCTTAAAAATAAATTTAAAAAAAATTTGAACTTTATAATCAAATATTTTTAAACATAACTTCTAAAATTTTTAGGTGAAAGGCATTAGTTGCTCATTTTAACCCACTAGAGACCAAATTATCTTTTCTTGAAGCAGTCAGATAAAAATCTTGATTCTGAAGTATTTTGTCTTTCATATGAATATTATCATTAAAATTTACCCAAACTGCCAGGTATAAAAAAAAGACGTACTGAAAATAGATCACTGGGCACTGGCATATTTTTTTAGCATATAGCAGATGAATTAATAGTATTTCCCAAAAGTGTTTAAAAAGGAGATAATCGATAAAAGCAAAATTACAACACACTAAAACATGTATATATTTCAAAATACTTAGAAACATGTAAAAAATAACTTGTACAGTAATAATAAAATGAAATAATTTGTGCTAAATTTCTATTTAAAAGAAATAAAATAAGAGAAAACACATACAAAGTACAGTACAAAGTCTTTAATTCGGACGTCCATAATTCGGAATACTCTATAATCCAGACCTCAAAGCTAAAAACTTTCTGCGCATATGCACATAATACCTTTACACATGCACATAATATGCTTACGCATGCACATTTAATGTATAACAGATGGTATAAGCTAGGCTAAAATTATCTAATTCAGTTAATGTTGCAGATTGCGTTGTTCCTTAATCTTCTAATTGGATCCAGCTTATTATATTTGCAGATTGTTAGAGCAATTTTATAAAAAGTAAGCTTGAACTTTCAATTATATCAAAAAGAGTTTCCGATTCTGGAGCTGCCAAAGCATCTACAAAGCGAAAGTATGTTTCGATGTACTGCTTCCAATAGTGAAGAAACAAACAGAGAGGTTATTGAAAATGAAAAAATTTCGATTGACAAGTTAGTCGGTATTCTCGACACAGCAATTACAGGACTTGAACAGTGGAACTGAACAAGAAATTATGTCTGTTTATAGAATTAAAGAGAAAGTATTAGCATAAAAAATGAAGCAACTTAAACAACTTACATTGAAAGAAATGTTTAATAAAGTAAACAAATAAATATTAAGCTTTTTTTTGTTGTTGTAAATTTTGATACCCTTTAGATCATAATTGCTCTTTATTTCATAAATTACGGTTTCATATTTTTAATTTTATAATTTCTGCATGCCATCTTACCAGATTTAAATTGATGATCTATAATTCGGAAAAACTCCTAATCCGGAATCGCCGAAGTCCCGACGAGTCTGGATTAAAGACTATGTACTGTTCTTAAATATATGTATATCACAAAAACATGTAATAAATGGATGTAATATGGTTACGAATTTTGCGTATATGTAAATAATTTTAGTGAAATTATACGCAAAATCATAGTATATTTTTTTTTATAATATAATATGAAAATCTAAAGAAGCGAAGCCTTGCCAGAAAAATAAGACTATAGGGACAAGTCTATTTAATACTGAGTAAATGGCTGTCTCACTAAATTGGCCAGATATCGCCAAGCTAGCGATGGTTTGGGTGACTAATTTTTTTCATGAAATTTGGCCAAAAACTAGGAGACATTTTGGTGTGGTCTCTGTAAAACTGCCATTGATAAATAACTGCAACCATATACAACCCTCATTTGCCTTCCAATAATATCGAGAAGGTACTAGAAATCTCTCAGTAGCCGTGAGAAAAACTATAAAATACTGGGGCAGACCATCAGTTTCTGAGTTGTTACTTCAGACCTGAATTTAAAGTATTGAGATATCTGTGAGAGCTCTGCCTTTTAGATGCACTTTCCATTGCATCGAGTTTAACATTCTTAGTTTGAAGTGTATTTACTGATTGTACTTTGTGATACTGTGAAGTGCAGTAAAGGTATTTTTGTAGAATGTTCCAGAACTGCCAAATGTCTCTTTTGTTAAAACAAATTTTATCAAGCTCTTATAAGTTTTGTGTGCATTGAATTTATTACGAACTTAAGCACATTAATAAATTATACTAATAAAATGTAGTACTTACAATTTTATGTGAAATTTCGTAATTGCAGTTTATATAAATATGACAGGTCTTGACTGACAATCTGCAAATTGGCAAATTCTTTGTGCCTATATTATGATCTATCCTGTCACAATGAATATCATCGCTAACACTACTTTTAAGGTTGAAGGAAAGCTGCTATGTTGATCTTTCAAAACATTTTTTGCAATACACAATTTCAAAAGTTTTGCAGCTACCATTCTTCAGAATTTTTTCATTGTCAGAGAATTAGACCCACGGATATTCCTATAAAGAATACTTGCATTTCCTAATTCCATGTCAATAATTCTTGTGAACAAATGCACATATCATTTTTATTTCTAATTGCAGTACTGTACTGTACTAACAACCAATCATGATAGTCTACCAATCCCATATATTTGTTACAAACATTTATTATATTTGGTTGTAGGATTGCTACTTTCTCCTTTTTCTCACTAGCCTGACTATCTTTGGACTTTAGAAATGCACTCAGAGTTATGAAAATTAGTCACAGCTGCCATACTCATTATCTCTCCATCTAAATATCATTATTTCATTATTTTCATCAAATCAATAATCGTATAAACTACATGGCATTTTATCTAACTGGAAGATCACTGAAAGGTTTTACAGTACATTTTTAGTTCTATTGTCTTGTACAGACCCAGTAGCTCAAAACCTTTTTACTTAAAGATTATGTAATAAAGACTGGATAGTGAAAAAACTATCAAAATATTATAGGGCTTTATAAATTTTCTATGTTGAATAACATATTCATTAAAAATCTTTCTCCCAGTGATCCTAAAAGCACAACTTTTGGATTGTTCTTTTCCACAGTATAATGAAAATTTAAAACAATATACACTATCACCACACACTACCTAGAATTTTTAACCACAGCTTATTGGCTCTGCTTTTATAAACACTTTTAGAGAATGATGGCTATAACACCTTACAATCATCTCATTGATACACGCATTTATTGAAAATTCCTCACAGCTTAAAATTTTCATTCAACTTTTCCAAAGGGGGTCTTGTCTTAAATGGTTTGTCATGCTTATTTGAGGTTTTGGAATTGTCCTGTAAGTAACTATATAATTTAATTTTTATGTAAGCATTCCTAGTGAAAGCTTTCTAAGCCAGCTGAAATCCCAAGCCTTCTGCTTACTCCAATAATCTCTCTTACTTGGAAGAACAAGGCAACTAGAAAAAAAAATAAAAACCTTACAAATATCTTTGTATCTACTGTAGTAATATTAAAATAATGGTCATTTTTAACATTTTTAGCATTGTGAATTGTTTCTTTAATGATTAAATCATGTACTTCATCGAAAAAAATTTTAAAACATAGCAACCAGAGATGAATTTTCTACATCAGTTTCCAATGCCACAAGAAAATCCTTATATCTTTCCTCTGCTTCTGTCCTCTTCATGTAATTTGGTGTTTTTGTAGTCCAAATTACTTTGGCTTTTCTGTGTTCCACTTTTTAGCCTTTTTCCTGAAAGCTAAATTCCACCTTTTTTTTTTTATTATTCCAGATTCATTATCTGCTGATATTACCTCAACTTTTCAAGCAATATCCCTTAGGAATGGAGCATTTAAATTCTCATTATGAACTACATCTTCATCCATCAATTTATCAACTTTAGGTGATGCAGTAATGATATCATTTTCAATTTCCTTAGAAAATGAGTTTTCATCTGCACCTTGCATGTTACTAAATATTTCCCTATTCATATTTTCACTTTAAAGAAGAACAAAAAAGCAATTGTCACCCTACAGTAGAAAAAAAGAATGCCTGAATGCTCAGTGATCTGTTTCTAGTACATTTGGGTGTGACTTTCTAATAACTAAACTTATTTTGAACAAAATTTGCTTCAATAAATAGATACATTAATATATTTATAATATGTAACTATAAATATATTAATCTATATATTAGAACATTTTTGAACTAAGAATAAAGAAATCCCTACCATGTAAAAGAAAAATAAATTTTTAATGTTTAAATAAAAAATTCATAAAACTTCAATTTATTAAAGTTTTAGTATGTGCTGTATTATATGAATGATACTTGAAAATTGTACTCCAAGTAAAAACTGTTCATTTAACACAAAGTTTTTCAAAAATTCTATCCTTATAGAAGAATGCATAAAAATGGTATAGTTTAATCAAAATCTATTAAATAATGAAAATACAATATGTGAACAATAACCATTTTGAATATTTTTATATTGTTTATACTGCAGCTTACCTACATGACATTATGAATGAATACTTATCAGAAATAAAGCAGAAAGAGAAAGATAGTAAAAACTTCATAAACTTTAATTGTAAAAAAAAAATATTTTACTAAAATCATAATTTGACATAAACAGTCTTTTTATTGATTATAAAATTTTTAACAGAGAAAACTATATGAAGGGTACCAATTAGTTTGTTTTACTGACAGAAGTAAGACGAACAATAAAGTTGACCTTGCTTTTGTTAGTTATGAATATAAGAGTTGCTATGGTTAAATGTTGCTGTGAAATGAATTCAAAATTCTTAAAGTGGTTTAGGATCAATGCATGTTTTATTATGTAGTAATTGTCTTTCTTTAATTACTATAGAAAACTAGTATTTCAGTAAAACTTGCTATTGAATTTCAGGTTATTTAGGAGCTTGCAAGATGTTAATATCAACATTAATTTCACTTATTTAAGCAAGAATTGTTCATGCTGGAAAACAATTTATTAATGGGTGTTGGAAAGCATAGTATATGAAATGTGGACTTATAGTACTATTAGAATGTTTATCATTGAATTCAAGTGCCAGAAAAAAATTCTGATAACTATTAAAATAATTATTTTCTTACATTTTATAATAATTCAGTAACCAAGTTTTATAATAATTCAATTACAGTTTATTATCAAACCTTTCTTTAAACCGCTTCCTGAAATCCTCATAGAAAGTTAAGTACCATATTTGACGGCATATAAGACGCACTTTTTTTCCTAAATTTGGTCTCAAAAAAATTACCTGCATGTTATACATGAAGGTAATTGCATTCAATAATTGTTTATTCGGCTTTTACGAAACGTGAGAACTAAAAGAAACCATGCTATTGAAACTTTTTTTCCTTGTGTGTGGCCGTCTAAATAAGGGTGCGTCTTATATGCCGTCAAATACGGTATATGGAAATCAGAAATCAGCAGCAATATTTAACATTATTTAACTATTAAAATAAAAGGTGCTTTAATTTGAAGTAAACCAGACACAGCATAAATTATACAGAGACTATGATTTTTGATTTAATAAGTACTTCGGAAGGTCAAAATCATCAGTCTTTGAGAAAGTATAACAGAAAGAAGCTCTGTAAATAGAAAAGAAATAATGCATGATTTTAATATTAATAATATAATACATTTTCATTTTAATTTCTGTAATCGTTAACCACATAACATCGATTACCTTAAAAGTTTTCCAAATGTAATTAGCAGACACTTATGAAAACATTTTATTCAAATTAAAACTGTTCTCAGCACGTGAAAATTCTAGCATTTAATTCTGTTCAGAACGAAATGTGATTTAAAAATATATACTTATATATGGTTAGGACACTGAAATATTGTGGAAAAGAAATTATATATACATTTATACCTATATTTTTGATGTAATTATAATATATTTATCTCCAAATATGTCAAAACATACAGATCTTAATGTGAAGTCACTGAACTTTTTGAAAAACAAGGAACATTGTGTCACTGCTTCAAGGCAGCAAATGGCAGAAACAAGTTTAAGCATCTTTCCTTTCTCTGTGATTTCAATTATGTTCTAGTTTCATTTTGTATACTTTTACATTTAAAAGTCTAATATCCTTCATCCTTATCTACTAAAATCAAAATAGAAATTAGCTTCAGCTTATTAAATCTAACTCTATTTGGATCTTAAACACACTTTTGGAGCATTCCGATGTTGTACAATAGAGTTTCACAAATTCAACCTAATGAGACCGGGATCAGCTATCAAAACTGTCAAGTTTTACAGAAGCAGTGGGTTATTCATAACTCATAATATTTCATTCAATATCCAAACCCATGATAAATTTTATTAATACTTTTATCTTGTCCATTCTCAAGGCATCTAGTTTCATTTCTAGTGTCATGTTGGTTTGTTTTCATTCCCCCCCCCTTTATCTGAAATTTTCATTTGGACAGACAACATAACAATTATAAGTCTGGATATAAACTAAGAAACTGTAACCAGAATACACTTGAAATTTAGCTTAACAAGATATAACCATAAACTTTCAGGCAAGCCTTCTAGTGGCTAGCAACAGAAAGGAATGTGAAGGATAATTGAGAGTGGCTACCTGAATTTCATTAGCTATTTTGTACTGAGAGAAGCAATGGGGTACAATGGAATTCCCATGGGGGTGAGAACCTGCCACCGAATTCATTACAGATTCCAAGAAATAGTGTCACAAGAAGAAAGAGTCAAAAAATTGCAAAATTATATTGCCATAACCAATTTTTGAACAGAATGAAGAATGAAAAAACATTTATATGTATAAATATGCTCTGTAAGAACATTTATACACATAAATATGCTCTGTAATTGCATTAACATAGTAATTAAAATGTACTTGTACTGTTTGCACGATACAAGCAATGCTAGAAATTACTGCAGCCCAGCTACAAATAAATCATCACATTATTTCAAAAATAAATTCTGCTTGACCTGTAGAAATAACTTAATGATTTAAACAAAAAATGATCATAGTGTTATACATAATGTTGAGTAATCAGGAATTGAGTTTGTGAGACTCTACTGTAATTAGTTCCAGCTTAACATCAACCCAATCATATTCCTTCTCTTCTTTTTTTTTCCCCAAGAGGTATGTAAAACATTTCATGCAGCTGGAGCAAAAGGTCAAATTCAAATGGCAAGTATCAGCAACCCTATCAGAATGATATCAGATGTTGGGCCATAGGACAATTTTTTTGGCTTTAAGGGCAAGAACTTTTACAAAGACAAAATTTATAAGTATACTTTTAGAAAGGCAGGATTTTTGTAATTTATTGGAAACATGTAACTAGATAGAAAAGAAAGAGATTTTTCCCCCCTGAATAAAATGCATTTGCACAAAATTATTTGGTTGTTATTCCTCACTAAAAACTACAGCACATATGTTTTTTATACCTAAAAGAGCTAGCTGCTTTTAACTTATAACAAAAAAAAAAACTATGCTTCTGCATAATTTTGTAAAAATATATCTTTATTTTCAAATATCTCCCTAATTCAGGGAAATGTTTTAACATTGTCTCCAACTAATCATAATTTGAAACAAGAAATCTGCATGAATTATTTTATTTTATATTTTTCTAAGCTTTTGTAAAGTCATAATGTTGTTAGCAAAATAATATGTTGTTAGCATAATAATAAATTGTAAGGAAACACAATTACTTGTTGTTTGCCATTTAGTTACACTGAAGTACAAAAATAATATTGAATATTCAGCTAGTGAAGAATTCACATTTAACTTACATAAGACTTAACAGTTTATAACTTACAGACTTAATTCACTTTGAGTTTTTAATACAATTTTTGCTGAGCCAAATGCTTCCCACATTTCTACTGCTTCCTGATGAGACAACATAGCAGTCTTGAATGCTAATACTGAAGCATGAGAACACTAAAAAAAATCAAATAATATAACTAGGTAAGATTGTACATAATTCAGTGTTAAAATTAAATAGTCCACAAAATTAGATAAGTATAGAACAGCTCTCATTTTATAATTCAATTAATACATATAACAATTATGCGACTATGCATGTATAAATTCATAAAATGTATAAATTTATATATATGTGTAATAAAAACAAATTTAGAAGCACTGATGTAGGAACAATGAGACATAGAAATGCAGAAATATTGATGATGCAGCACGTAGATAGCATAGAACATTGATCCATATTGAAGAGAAAAAATTCTGATTGCAGAGAATGCTGTTGAATTCATAATGACTAGGAAACTTGGCAGTCGAGGTGGATTAAATTTCATTTTTATTTCAATTCACATTTGTGGCCACAATTTACATGGCACTTTAATCGAGCCTATTCAAGAACATTTACATTTTTTATATTGTTGTGACAGAAAGAAAGCACAGCAAAATAGCATCTTTACAGGAGTAGTAGAAGCTAAAGTGCACAATTATCCAATATAGAAGCTCATCAAGAGAAGGTTTTGGCTTAGTTTAGAAAGGTTTCAGTTCTCAAAATTCTTAGTTCAAGCTTTGAATTAGCTAAGTCATCAGCATTGCACAAGCCATGTGGCATAGACTGATTAAGAAAAGTTATTGCTATTTTTAGAATGGATTAAATTGATACCCAAAGACAGAAGAGATAGCCAAATTAAAAATGAATTAAGAATGTTATTGAATTGAATTATAAAGCTGATTTAGATATATGTATGTGCTCAGAAAATAGCTGGCAAAAATAAAAGGCAGAGGTGATAAAAAAATTTCTGTATTCTGTGAAAGAAGCTGACACAGCCCAGTTTGAGAAGTGGCACACAGGGTAAATGCCGAAAGATATACATTGGGCAGAAGGAGGAAATATTATTTCCAAAAACTGAGCTGCAAAAATAAATAGTAAAGAGTCTCTATAATAGTCATGCTATTGGAATCCTGAAAAATGATTAAGAACAAGTCACTATACTTGTCCATGTGAAATAATCAGGTTTCTTTATGGCATACCCATATGCTTATTTTTCAATAAAATAAGCATGTGAATATAAATTATTCTTACATAGGACATGAGACAGTGCTATCAGGGATTTTATTTTGATATTTTTTGCCCAGGACATAAAATTTTTCACATGCAGCAACATTATATGTGACTTTTATTGGGACCTTAGAAAGTTTTTACATGTTTTTCTCAGCCTCTATGCACACATAGACTATCCTTTTGTCAAATGTTGGAGTTGCAGCTAAGCAACTTTTAAAAACAAGATGGAGTGCTCAAAAGGCAGCTGTTCAGCCTGTGTGCTTTAGGAAGACTGTCAGTGCCACTGGAGAACTGTGTGATGTCTTGGAATTGACTTCAAGTTATGTGTTATCAATATGAGAAGTCTAAAGTTCTTTTTGAAAGGCAAAATAAATTACCTTGATAAGGAAGCACAGCGATTTGCAGAGGAAACGTGTAAAACGATGAGATTCCTGTGATAATAACTTTTAGGAAGAAGAAAATTATCCCCAGAGAAAAGGCTGCAGATGAGCCACTGACTTTGCAGCAAGAACTAAAAAGGTCAATGCATATTGACAGGTTTCAACAAGAAATTGATACACGTTGCAACACCATGGAACGTCCGTATATCAAATCAGTTTGCTGTCTTACAGCCCAGCAATCTGATCAAAAACCTCAGGAACTGAAGTTTGTAAAACATTTGGGTGAAAGTTACAATGAGCTTTCTGCAGATGGTATCCTTACGAAAATTCCAAGAAGATTTTTACAAGCTTCCCAAAAGAAGAATCTCTTGGCTGGACTTCCATAAGATTCTTAGAGTCCATAGTTGAATGTGAACTTTTTGAAGCTGTTCCCAACCTTATTCTAGTATTAAAATTTTTCTTAAAATTGTTTACAAAATAGTTAACATTAAACACTGTTTACGTAACGAAAAAACTGTTTTCATAACACGCTGAGCGCGGTGCCGAATTTGCTGTCCTTTCCGTTCAGCCGGCAGCGAGCTAAGCCGTAAAGTAAGCCGCATTTTTGTTTAGAATGTTTCAATACATTTCATTAAAACTAAATTTGATCATATTTCATTGAGACTATATTTACTTTTTGACTTTAATACTGTCGGTCCTGTGGACCGACGCCAGCCAAAAGAAAATTCTAGTGCCAGTCCCCAGGGACTGATGCCGGCCACACGGAAAGTCCACTGCCAGTCCCGAGGGACCGGCACCGCGCTCAACGTGTTAATAAATTTGCTTCGACATTTTATTGGGCATAGTGGATGAGAAATTAAAATTGTAAACCTGGTGCCACCTGACCTAGCTATGCCACTGTCAAATCCCCAGTACCACCCCAACATGCCATTTTGACACATACATTCCATTACAAAATTTGCTTGTTTCAGTCTCCTCTATCTCCCTTAACATTCTGCTATTACCTTGTACACATATGTGCACACACACACCATATATATAAATGCAGTTATCCAAATCCTTTATTACACATACTTAATAAATAAATGCATGAGATGACTAATGTTTCAAATATGAATCTGAAATATACACAACATGTTGATTGCGACAGCAAGTTTCAAGTTTCAAGCCTCAGAATCCAAGTTGCTTTAACCATATATACAAACATCAAGTTATGTCACAGTTGGACAAAAATCCAAACTAAGGGTAACCTTAGTTTGGATTAGTAGTTAATAATCAACATGTTAAAACTATTGCGATGAACAACTACAAAATATAAAAAATACAGGATATCTTATGTTTAGTAGAAGTTAATCAGAAAGCTGATAATTAAATTTTTTTTCAGACAGGCTGAGCTAATTTAGTACTTATCTTAAATTACATCTGTGCAAGTAGAAATTTCCTCATCTTAAGCAACAGGTTAAAAGAGTTGCTTTTTCCCCCAGGAAACACTGCACAAATGAACTATAGCCTCTGGAATGTACAAGTAATTTTGTTATTTTAAATTATACATAGAAAAAGATAAGTAAGATATATATCAAATGACTTAAAATAAAATTTTCAATGATGCAGTGAATTTTGTCAGAGATACATGGAATAAGGTATCATTACTAGTAACGATTTTGAGAAATTAAATTTTCACTGCATAATGTGATGGAATGTGATCTATGCATTATCATAAAGAACATGTTATCAAAGGATAGAATGCAGTTTCACAGATCTATCAATTTTTAGATTTTGCATTTATTAATGGTGATTTAATAGTTTGTTGCAATATGATGACAATGAAACAAGAAGTGGGTTCTATGATGACAACTAGAAGGTAATTTAACAATCCCATTCATTGACTTTCCTTCAAGTATAAAAACAGAAAAGAATTTATAATGAAACAATGAAACAAAAGATGTACTATTTAAATGATGTTCAGAAGACCTTGTAAATGAATTTGGAAAAGAAAATGTTTGAAGCAAACAAAATGTTTAACACACCCATTAGTTACTCCAAATCTCTGGCAGGTGTCGTTGGGGAAACAAGCTTCAATACACCATGCAGAGCATGAAGTGAAGGGGCCACCTACCTTCCACAATAGTAATGACAGCACCTTCTGGCACCAGAAACTGGGTTCGTATATTTTGTGCAACCAATGATTACTGTCACAGTACAATACTAAGCCAGTGTATACAACCCAGGGGGTGCCAAAGGGTTAGTCAACCTTTTTATACCTACCACCCACTTTGAAGGCAGTTAAAGTCCCTTACCACAGACTGCATCCACATCAATTTAATTTAGCGCAACTGCAAAGCACTTTTTTTGAATGAAGGCTTGGTAAAAATATATGGTTAAATTTATCCATTTATTAATACTTGTATATTTATACCATACAGAAAATTTATGTTCCACGTAGCTGGCTGAAACATTGAGTCCAGCAAAACTATGCTAAATTATATTACTACGGGAATCGGCTAAGAAGCCTTTAGTGATAGGAGAAAGGCTTGTTTCTCACAAAAATTCCTCCTGGCTTCACTCATTGTTTAGATGTGATAATTCAGACATATTTACTATAGTCATAAAACAATAACTAAGAGAAATAACAAAGACATATGAATACATGGAAACAAGCACTGCATGCGGAGAAATGGTCAAGTAGAGAATTATCACATGTATATACAGTCAAAAGTCGTTAATCCAGACTCGTCGGGGCTTTGGCGATTCCGGATTATCGATTTTTCCGAATTATAGATCATCAGTTTAAATCTCGTAAGATGGCATGCAGAAATTCTAAAAATTAAAAATATGAAACCTTAATTTATGAAATAAAGAACAATTATAATCTAAAGGGTATCAAAATTTACAAAAAAAAAAAAAAAAGCTTAATATTTATTTGTTTACTTTATTAAACATTTCTTTCAATGTAAGTTGTTTTAAGTTGCTTCGTTTTATGTGATAATACTTTCTCTTTAATTCTATAAACAGACACAATTTCTTGTTCAGTTACAAAGTTCCGCTGTTCAAGTCCCATTAATTGTTGTGCCGAGAATACCGACTAACTTGTCAATCGAAATTTTTTCGTTTTCACTAACCTCTCTGTCACATTCTTCATGTCTTTATCCATTTTTTGCAGCAATTCCACTTTTTGTTTGATAGACTTCGAAACATACTTTCGTTGTGTACGATCCTTTGGGAGCTCCAGAATTGGAAATTCTATTTGACATAATCGAAAGTTCAAGTTTACTTTTATAAAATTGCTCTTACAGTCTGCAAAAAATAATAAGCCAGATCCAATTCGAAGATTAAGGAACAACGCAATCATCAACATTAACTGAAATAGATAATTAGATAATTTTAGATTATACCGTCCGTTATATATAAAACGCGCACGCAAAAACGTATTCTGTGCTTGCACCCATGCATATGCGCAGTGGTAAAAGGTCTTACGCGCACACGTAAAAGCCTATGTGCATGTGTCAACGCGGCGCATGCGCAGAAAGTTTTCAGCTTTGAGGTCCGGATTATGGGTGTCCGAATTAACGACTTTTGACTGTATTATATGTGTGTACATCCATATTTGTTTTAGTGCATTTCCATCTTTCTTGATTTTCATCATCTCAGACCTCTACCACTTGCTAAGAAAGCTTAAAATGTCCCGTAGTTGGTGATAGGCACCAGGTTGATTATATCTGGCCAAGGGAAGTGCCTTCACCAAAGATTATTTAAAAGAAACTGCTTCATATCCATATTATACTTTTGAGAAATCACAAAAACTCCTAACAACCATCCTATTTGAATGTGGTTCAAACTACAAGTATTCAGTGGTTTACCACTCAGCCCACTGGTGGGGAATCTATCAAATTGTATAAAGTGTTAAATATTCTACTTTATACAAAAAATATCTTTTATTTATAAACTTTAGTATAATATGTCTTATATACCATATCTATATGTCTATTTTTAATGCATTTCAATTTAATTAATAATCTCAATAAAACAAGTTTTGGATTTTTTCCAGCATAGAACAACATGTGCCAAACAATTTTTCTAGAAATATATATGTACCAGCTAGATATTTAGAGCAAGAAAACATACTTTCATCATCAGCATATTTCAACTGTAGTAAAATTTTCTAATATCTTTTTAGTTAGTCAATTCTATAAACAAAGAATGCAAGAAGAACACATTTAAAAGTTTTTATTGATGAAACTTTGAAAACAAGAACACTGATATAAAAGATAAGAACAATACTTTAATTCATTTGCAGCCAATGAGCAAGGAAATAATGGAAATGTCTAATAATGAAAAAGATTCCAAATTTGATTGCAATTTATTAAACCCACTTCACTTTTATGTATATGTAAATAGTGATATAAAATATGATAAAGCTGGTGCATAAAGATGCACCTAACATTTAATGGCAGTCGAATACTTTTTTTTTTTTTTTTTGACAAACAGATACATTGGTGCAAATTGCATGTCCATTCTTTATTGAATACAAGGTACTTACGTATTAACGCAACCAGGTCAAAATTTGCATAAATTGCGAAATTTGGCGACTCTACTTACTGTGTTGTATTTTATATGTGTTGGGTACTGCTCAGTTATGATTACAAGTTGTACACAAACATCGTTTATTCTACATTACTCATCTACTATTCTATATTACAGTTATGGTTAAACATAATAATAGATACAGTTACAGTTACATATATAACATCTCCCTTTTTTATAAAAAATAATAATAGTAGTAAAATTAAACATATTCTTTTAAATAATAAGGTTTCTTAACAGTCCTACCAGATCGAGTGACGTAGTTATGTCCATTTGAAAAATTTGATGATACTATACCTCTTTTGCTATTTGGTGACACAACACTTCTGTTAGATTTTGAAGGACTTACAGGCACATCTAAATTTGAAGTGCTCCTATTATTTTCATGTATCTCGGGCTCATCTATAACTTCATTCTCATAGTTGTTTTGTATTGCAAACTCTTCCTGATTAGTTCCTTTAAAAAGGTCTCTTCTGTTCCTTTCTACAATTCTTCCATCTGTTCTTATAATCCTATATGAACGTGGTCTTTCTGCTTCTTCTATAATTTTCCCTCTTTCATTTAGTTTTTTCCCTTTCTCTTTTATGTAAACATGATCTCCTGTTTTCAGTCGTTTTAATGGTCTTGCATTCCTATCATAATAACTTTTTTGTAAGATTTGTCTCTTCAGTAAATGTTGTTTATGGTCTTCATATCGTTTAGCTTGGACAAAATTCTCTTTTATAGGCATCAATCCATTTACTTTTCTTCCAAACATCAATTCTGAAGGTGACTTAATTTCATCTGAAATAGGAGAGTTACGATATTCCAGTAAAACTAAATATGGATCCTTGTTGTCAACTACAGCTTTTTCTAACATTCGCTTGACAGTTTGAATATGTCTTTCAACCATTCCATTAGACTGTGGGTATTTTGGACTTGAAGTTCTGGTTTCAAAATTCCATCTTCTTGCAAAATCTTTATATTTCCTGCAATTATATTGTGGACCATTATCCGAATATACTATTTTCGGAATACCATGTCTTGCAAAAATTGATTTCAATTGCTTTATCACTGCTACACTTGACAAATCTTCCAAATGTCCAATTTCAACATATTTGCTAAAATAATCTATAACTATTAGATAATCCCTTCCTTGAAAGTAAAAGAGGTCTGTTCCCAATACTTCCCATGGACCATTAGGTATTTCTTTAGATATCATTGGTTCTTTAGTATTAGCTTTTTGTAAACTTAAACATGTCTGACAATTCAGTACCAAATCTTCAATTTCTTTGGACATTCCTGGCCAATATAATATTTCTCTTGCTTTGATCTTGCATTTTACTACTCCTAAATGACCATAATGAATTCTGCTTAACATATCTTTTCGTAAACTTCTTGGTACAACAACACAGGAATTTTTAAATATTAATCCATTTGCTTCTGATAGTTCTTCTCTGAAGTTAAAATATGGTTTTGCCAGTTCTGGAACCATACATTTTTCATCTGGCCATCCAGTTTTAATTAATTTTCTTAAAACTTGTAGTTCTTCATCTTTTTCTGTTTCCAGTTGAAAAACTTCCATTTTACCATTAGACATTGGTATACATTCTACAACTAATCCAACATGAGCTTCTATTTCTCCTTCAAAGAAATCAGATCCTTTATCAGTGAATGATCTTGATAATGCATCCGCTATAAAAAGTTCTTTTCCTGGTTTATATTTTATCTCAAACTGATATGGCTGTAATCTTATACGCATTCTTTGTAGTCTTACAGGGCATTTATTTAATGGCTTTTTAAAAATTGATTCCAGTGGTTTATGATCACTTTCCACAGTAATATTTTTTCCAAATATATACTGGTGAAATTTCTCACACGCAAATACAATAGCTAATGTTTCCTTTTCAATTTGAGCATAATTCTTCTGTGTATCTGTTAATGCCTTAGATGCATATGCCACTGGTAAATTATTCTGCAGTAAGACTGCTCCTAGTCCTTCTTGAGATGCATCTACAGATAAAACTACTGGCATGTTTATATCATAATACTGTAAAACTGGTTTATTTACCAAGACATCTTTTAGTCTTCTAAATGCTTTTTCATGTGTTGCATTCCAGTTCCAGATAACTTGTTTTTTCAACAAATCTCTTAAACATGATGTCAATTCTGATACATTAGGTATAAATCTAGAAACATATGTAATCATTCCTAGGAAAGTTTCTAATTCTTTCACATTTTTTGGTGGTTTTATATCTAGAATAGCCTTAATTTTGTCTTCATCTGGTTTTAAACCATCTTTAGAAAATATATGTCCCATATATTTCACTTCATTCAGCCCAAATTTACATTTATTTAAATTAAATTTAACATTCTTTTCTCTGGCTCTGTCCAACAACTTCTTTAATCTTGAATCATGTTCTTTTTTATCTTTACCCCAAACTAATAAGTCATCTATATATATTTGAACTCCTTCTAAATCACTAAAAATTTCAGAAAAACTTCTGTGGAAAACTTCTGGTGATGAACTCAGTCCATATGGCAACCTTAAAAAACAATATCTACCAAACGGAGTGTTAAATGTAGTAAATTCACAACTTGAATCTGACAGTTTAATTTGCCAAAATGCTTTGTTTGCATCTAAAATACTAAAGACCTTTGCATTTGTCATTTGAGATGAAATTTCTTCAAAGGTTGGTATGTGATAATGTTCTCTCAGTATATTTTGGTTAAGGTGCTGAGGATCTAAACACACTCTTAAATTTCCATCCTTTTTCCTTACTACCACTAATGAATTCACGAATTCTGTTGGTTGGTTAACTTTCTTTATAATACCATCTTTTTCCATTCTTGCTAATTCCTTTTTTAATGGATTTAATAAACTAAGTGGAATTTTCCTACAGGGTTCTATTTTACCAACAGCTCCTGGTTTTAATTTAATATGATATGTATATCCAGTTAAATTCCCAGTTCCTTTAAACAAATCTTGATATCCTTTTAAAAGTTCTGGTAACATTTCGTTAGAATCAGGATTTACTGTACAAATCCTTTGTATTAGGTTTAATTTTTGCAATGTAGGTAACCCTAAAATAGCTGGAACATTTTTATCACATGCTACGACTTGAAATTCTATTTCATCCTTGTTCCCTTTTGATGTTTCACATAATAATTTACATTTTCCAACTACATCAATTGTAGTACCATTGTAATTATTTAAAGTGACTTTTGATTTAGTCAAACATTTCTCTCTTAAATTTAATTGTTTAAATTTAGGCAATGGTAGCACATTACACTGAGCTCCAGTATCCAACTTAACAAATAAATATTTAGATATGTTTACTTTTAGTTTTTCAAACCATTCGGTTTTATTTTTAGAAAATGGATTTATATCTTCTACTGACCCTAAAATATATTCATTACCATTATTATGTAACTCATGCTCTAAATTATTCTGTACAACATTAACATTTTTAAAAGTGCACATTTTAGAAAAGTGATTTTTCTTTTTACAGTACAAGCAAATCTTATTATAAGCAGGACAGTTGTATAACTTATGAAAAGTTCCACATTTTCTACATGGTTTTGGATTATTGTACTTATTTCCTTGATAGTTTGAAGAAGATTTAGTACTTTGTTTTACATGATAGTCTTTCTTACAAGGCTGACTTTTTTCTTCTGAAGGTCGAAATTTATTACGTTTGATAGCTTCTATTTTATTTTCTTCAGTTAAAGTTTTCAGCTGAAGTTCTGCTAATTCAGAAGCTTTACACATTTTAATACATTTCTCCAATGTTAACTGATCTTCCCTTAATAATCTGTCTTTGAGATTTTTATTTAGAATTCCACTTACTATTCTATCCCTTATTAAACTATCTTTTAATTCTGCAAATCCACAGTTGCTACTTAATTTCTTTAAATCGGTTAAGAAATCATCAAACGATTCACCTACATGTTGTGTTCGACAGAAAAATATATGTCTATCAACACTTTCGTTTGCTTTCGGTATGCAAAAATGTTCGAAAGCTTCAATTACTTTGTCAACATCCTTCTTATCTTCTTCACTTAAATTAAAAGTATTAAATTTTTCAAGTGCTTCTTCACCAATTATATGCAATAAAATAGCTACTTTAATTTCAGGTGATTTAGTAATACCACCAGACGCTAACATATAAATTTGGAATTTTTGTTTCCATTTCTTCCAATTTTCGCTTAAATTTCCTTCGAAACTTAGATTACTTGGTGGCTTTAATCCATCCATATTTAATTTAGGACATTAAATAGTTTATATATACGTATTTTTAGCCACTTCCAATAAAAATAAACAACTCACTTACCAGCGATATAAGTTTCGATTTCACAGTAAACAACTTCCCATGATGTTTTTGTTTAGAACATCTTTACCGAGGCTGCATGGTTCTTGAAAAAAGATTTTCTTTTTTTAATCAACAACGGGCTGCGCCATGTGTTGTATTTTATATGTGTTGGGTACTGCTCAGTTATGATTACAAGTTGTACACAAACATCGTTTATTCTACATTACTCATCTACTATTCTATATTACAGTTATGGTTAAACATAATAATAGATACAGTTACAGTTACATATATAACACTTACGACAAACCTACGTGTTATACGTAGTTTTGTAAAAAGAGCATGTGGAGATTCACAAAATTTTCCTGCATTTTCGTGCAAATTTTTGTAATTTATAAGAAAATAGCAGTGTACATGGATAAAGTGAAGAGTGTGCGCAATGCCATTTTTGTGCAATTCTGGGATTTTTTTTAAGTAAAAATAAGTCGACGTGTACATTGTTATGGCGAATACGGTTTTTAATCAGTGCTAAAAGCAGTAGCCAAAAGATTTCCGCTGAAAAAATAATTCTGCAACTTATTCAAATTCGAAACCGGAAGGGTTTAATTGCTATTTTATATTTTAAAACAAAATAATATAAAAAACTGTATTAAAAATTATCTGTAATTAATAAATGTACATTTTCTTTCTATTCATACTTTTTTACTCAAATTTACAAATAGCGTCAACCTGGTTGCGATAATACGTAAGTACCGAACACAACTGTACTTTTCACAAAAAGAATACATTTGAAGTAAAGAAGGCAAGCAGCAGGTTACACATTAAAATGACTAAGACAATTAAAAGATTAGATTACAATATATATTGATTAGTTAAGGTTTTTTTGGTTCATTGGCTAACAGACTGTTGTGCTACACAAATAAATTCATTATAAGTGTTATGTAGGAATTACATAACAAGAATTTTAATGTTTGAATAAGAAATTCATAAAACTTCAATTTATAAAAGTTTTAGTATGTATCTATTGATACTAAATGACTGCTACTTGAAAACTGTACTCTAAGTAAAAACTGTTCGTTTAACACAAAGCTTTGTAAAAATTTTATTCTTATAGAAGAATGTATAAAAAGGGTGCATTTTTAATCAAAATTAATTAAATAATTAAAATACAATATGTGAACAATAACCATTGAATACTTTTATATTGTTTATACTGCAGGTCATATTTGTAATACATGACATTATGAATGAATACTTATAAAGCAGAAAGAGAAAGATATTAAAACTTCATACTTTAATTTAAATACAGTTAGTTTTCTGACACATGATTCATGCTATAAAAACATATTACTAAAATAATAATTTAAGAAAAATAATATAATCTTTTTATTGATTATATAATTTTATAAGAGAAAACTATACGAAATGCAAAAATAATTTCAAACCAGAAAAAATACAAATACAGTCAAAAGTCATTAATCCGGACTCGTCGGGACTTCGGCAATTCCGGATTATCTATTTTTCCGGATTATAGATCATCAGTTTAAATCTGGTAAGATGGCATGCAGAAATTATAAAATTAAAAATATGAAACCGTAATTTATGAAATAAAGAACAATTATGATCTAAAGGGTATCAAAATTTAAAAAAAAAAAAAAAAAGCTTAATATTTATTTGTTTACTTTATTAAACATTTCTTTCAATGTAAGTTGTTTAAGTTGCTTCGTTTTTTATGTGATAATACATTCTCTTTAATTCTATAAACAGACATAATTTCTTGTTCAGTTACAAAGTTCCGCTGTTCAAGTCCTATAATTGCTGTGTCGAGAATACCAACTAATTTGTCAATCAAAATTTTTTCGTTTTCAATAACCTCTGTTACTTTCTTCGCTATCGGAAGCGAATTATAATGATGAGGAATTTGATTTAAATCATATCAAAGCCGGTGTAAATCGAGATGAAATACTACATTTAGTAAGGAATTATAGGCCAAATAAAATAAAAACATCTGCCCTGAAGATAAGGATAGTGTTGACAGATCAACTTCCAATTCATTGGGCGCTGCAGCGTTAAAGATAAACAAAGTTTAGATAAACAAACGTTAAAGTTTAAATAAACAAAACATATATGCCTTTATCCATTTTTTGCAGCAATTCCACTTTTTGTTTAATGGACTTCGAAACATACTTTCGCTTTGTAGATCCTTTACATATTAATAAATATATATCAGAAATTCTATTTGACATAATGGAAAGTTCAAGCTTACTTTTATAAAATTGCTCTAACAGTCTGCAAAAAATAAAAAGCCGAATTCAATTCGAAGATTAAGGAACAACGCAATCTGAAACATTAACTGAATTAGATAATTTTAGCTTAGCTTATACCGTCTGTTATACATTAAACGCACATTCGTAAACGTATTTTGCACATGCGCACACGCGTATTCGCAGCCAGATTATAGTCAACGCGACGCACGCGCAGAAAGTTTGTAGCTATGAGGCCCGGATTATAGATCATTCCGGATTATGAGTGACTGAATTAACGACTTTTGACTGTACTCCTTTTTTATGCATATTGTACCTGTGAAGCAATTTTTCCTCTTCCCATATTCAGATCATCTCTGATGACCAAAGCTAGTTTGTATTGAGTGACATCTTTGTTTTGCAGCATCTTAAATTACAGTAAATTTTATCAAACAAATGCAAGAAAAATGCTATTATAAAAAAAGAGTATTAGAAATATACAAGGTGTTTAAAATTAAAGATGGGATAAATTTTAAGAGTATGTCAAAATAATTATTTTTTCTCATAAAATATATGATCAAAAATGAAACACAAAGACATTATTGCACCATTTGCTCACTAGCAAGCAGCAGTTCTGCTAGTGAGAAAATATTATCCATACACACTATCAATCATAACTTCAATTTCTGAGGTTTATGGTTGGCAAGAAAGTGAATGTATGTGAATGACAAAATATTCCCCTCTCCATTTCAAATACAATACAAAGTCCGTAATCTGGACTCGTCGGGACTTCGGCAATTCCGGATTAAGGGTTTTTCCGAATTATAGATCATCAATTTAAATCTTGTAAGATGGCATGCAGAAAGTATACAATTAAAAATATGAAACCGTAATTTATGAAATAAAGAACAATTATGATCTAAAGAATATCAAAATTTATAAAAAAAAAAGCTTAATATTTATTTGTTTACTTTATTAAACATTTTTTCAATGTAAGTTGTTTTTGCTTCATTTTTTGTGCTAAACGCACATGCATAAACATTAAACGTGCATGCATAACATTAAATGCACATGCATAAACATTAAACGTGCATGCGTAACATTAAACGCACATGTGTAAAGCATACAGAAAAAAAAAAGTTTGTGAGTTTGAGGTCCAGATTATAGATCATTCTGGATAATGGACGTCTGGATTACAGACTTTGTACTGTATACAGCTGTCAAAAGGAGTAGCAGGGAAGGACAATGATTTTAGAGCAAGTGTTTTCCTGAAAGGCAATTCCCTAATCATAAAATATTTCAACACCTGTGTCACAAGCTATATAATTAGGGATTTTTTCTCACCACCAGGTCAAATGCCAATAATTCGAGGAGTGTAAGAATGCCAAGTATCAAACAGAACATACCAAAAATGAAGAAGTTTGGCCAAATTCAAGCACTAGAGCTGTAAGTCATATCACTGAAGGGCAACATTTGTAAAAGTCTTTAGGCATTTTATTTATAGCAAGAGACATGAAAAATGTGCAATACTCTTGCTAGGATTCAAATTCAGGACTTTCAAATGATAGCCAGATGTGCTTTCCAATTACACCACAAAGACATGCGGTAATGAGGGAGAAAATAACTTATATGCTCTCCCTCCTAAAAGGTGACTCTTAAAGGAGGGAACCCAATCATGGCAGTGACAAATTATTGTCCATCACCTTTTAGCTCAGGCACACTTATAGAGTCAGTGAAGCAAGTGACATGAAAAATGCAAAATGCCCTCGCCAGGATTCGTGTTCGGGACCTTCCGATGCTAGCAGGACTGTGGAATCGGATTTGGCGATGAGCAGATTTTGGGGTAAAAGGAGTCAGAGCTGGAGTCGCTAAAAACAGGTCGACTCTGACTCCAGTTTTTGTGGGACTGTTTAAATTAGAAATGAAATTAAAATGAATTGAAAAATTAATGACAAGTTGAGTTATTATTTTTATTTATGGACTATACACATTAATAAATAGTTATTTTCTATTTTATTGACATATTAATATAAGGGAATAAATATAAGGGAGGAGGATGGATACGATATTTGACATTAATGATGAAACTGATTCATTCAATTAATGATTAAACTGATTCATTCAGTTACAAATTTCACTGGTAAATTTAGGTAAGCAGCAAGAACTCCCAAAATTGATGCCATTCTTAGGAAGCGAGCAGGAAAAGGAGAAATTATTGATCAAGCAACGCAACAAGGAAGTACACATTTGATGATAAGTTAGAATTAAGAACTTTTTTAGAAGATGTAGATAATCATAATATTTCACTAACAGAAAGACTGTGGAATGATCTTCCAGAATTGGAAACTTTTTTTTCTACACCCTATACAGCCACAAAAAAAGCTGCAATCTGAAGAATTAACAGGAGGTGAGAATGGAAGAATGTGATGTTTGTTCTTTCTGAAATGGAGGGTTTATTGCAGAAGGAATCTTTCTTCAATGAAGAAAAGAGAAACTAGTTTGCTAGACAACGAGATTTTGCTGAGTTCAATATATGTAGATCCGAAACTGATTTTTTTTGCATGACAAACAAATTAAAAAGGCAAAGAAAGCCATCTATGAACTTTCATTAAGAATGAAATATTCTTAGAACAATTGGACAGTGGAATTGGAGAATTTGAATCGGGACAGTCAAACTGAAGACATTTTAATCGAGTCTCTGCCATCCTCTTCCAGTGATGAATTAGATTTTGAGAAATATTTTTGGATAATATTGAAAAGGCTAAGGCAAAGCGAATGAAAATAAAGAGCCTTTAGCTATAAAAATGAAAAAATACAAACAAGATTTCTACATGGCCTTTGAAGAAATAGAGAGATATGATTGCACTTGCAAGACACCTCTTGTAGAACTTATAAAAATACATCCTGAAAAATTAAAAGAAGTAGCCCTAGCAGTAGCAGCTCTTCCTCCTATTCAAGGTAATGTAGAAAGACTCTTCTCAGCTCTGAAGTTTATCAAATTGGATCTATGGCCCTCCAACAAAGAAGATCTTTCCAAAGCTATACTGTTTCTTAGAAATAACTAATGCCAGTTTTTCCATTTCATAATAAATGCTAATTAATATAAATAATTTGCTATGGCATCTTTTTTTTTCCCCTGTAACATCTATTACTTCTTTTATATTAAAAAAGAGAGCTGAAACTCATTTGTATGTGTTTACATATATATGAGGGAGTCAGAGTCGGTCATTTTCCCTACCGACTCCACAGCCCTGGATGCTAGCCAGGTGTACTTTCCAGTTACACCATGAAGCCATGTAATAAAGAGGGGGGAAATACCTTATATATTTGCCATGATAAGGTAAATAATGCAAAATAAAAAGTTACACCTATACCATTTTTAAAGAGTAGACACATTGTCTGCTGCAGATTATCTTCGGCATGAGGAATTCACTTGTTGGTTCTTACAATACAGTTATAACCTCACTGAAATTGCTATCAACTGATCTTTTTTTGAATGAAATCATCTTGCAAATAATGTATTTAACATGCACAATGCGTATATGTTGATGAATGTAAATCTGCAGGTAACATGTCCATGTGTGCTTCAGCAGAGATTCTCCATAAATATTATCAATTATTATGCTACTCGGTTTATAATGGAGAAATTTAATATCAGTTAATGATCCAAATAATACATAAGTTTGAAATGGTCTAAATACAGTCATAGAGTTGAAGCTATAATACTTATATTAAAACAAGACTGGAGTTTTTAATCTGCTAATAACAATGCTTGTTAAATAGCAAGTATCTAAGTTGAATAACTAAAATTTTTATCACATACCTTACATCTAAATATTTCTGTAAAAATTAAGTAAATACTGATTAAAATTTCATTAATGCCATAACACAAAAAACAGATCTAAAATTCTTGAGGTACTAACTAAACTTCATTTTTAACTTGCAACAACTATTGTAGCAGATCCCTCTCTGTATCAATTATCTTTGCTGTAGGGAAGTTTAGTTTCTCTAGATTGGCAACAAAAAAAATGTAAATAAGAAAGAGTTTGCTTTGATGTTGTAACTCTAAAGTCTTCTTTCATTATTCTGAATTAAAAGATGCTTAATCCATTCTGGAATTATCATTTAAGTTATTAAATCATCCCATATATTAACTCAGCATAGCCTCCACAACACTATTAAACACACAAATGTGGATTACACATGTTTCTATTACATTAAATTAATATATTATGGAAAGCAAAAGATGAATATACTATATAACAATAAATTTATTTTAAAAAAGTGCCTTATTTACAAAATTAGAGGTCTGAGACAAAACGTCTTGGAGATTGATCAGATGAGTTCTTTACAGTTGCTGCAAAGACCAATATGCTGACTATATATAAGTGATATGAGCATGTTGAGTATCTAGATCTTCAAATCATTAACTACAAAAAAAATTTACTTTTTGACAAAACAAGAAACTTCAATTTCAATACTAACAAATTAATAAATTGGAATTCCAACATATCCAAAAAAGTAATTAACAATACAATAATAAATCAAATACAACGAATTAAAATTATATGCACAGATACAATAGATTTACAACGCAAAATTTTGCTCCTTATTAAAATTCTCAAAAATAATCTAATATCCATTCAATTTATTAACCATTGCCTTAAAAGAGCAGGCGTTAAATACTCACTCTAAATCATTTAACTGATAGGGATATGATAATTTGTTCCTAAACCTGAGAAGGCAGTATAAGTTGGATGACTATCAGTTGAAGGATTTGTATATAGTGTAATTACTTAGTTGTATATATTGTAAAATGCTAATTGTCTTCAGACTTATGCTGTTACTAAAAAGATGGGCCTATTTCATAATCTTTAGTCTGTCTAATAGCTCTTAGACAGTGAAAATTCCTTTTTTCCTTTGTTAAATTCTTAATCATTTCAACACGACAATTAGCCAGAAATTAATTAATTTCCATTCACTAGTATTTTCAAAAAAATCTTAACAGACAGTTTCACTCAAATAAGAACTCCACATAATACATCTCTCCAGAATTCCGAGTCGCACCACCATAATTACACCATAATTACCCACCGTAATTACACCATAAATTACTTCACCCAAGTCTTACCGACAGATATTATTCAAAGCCTCCGCTGCCGCTAAGAATTTTTCGGACACCCTACACTTCTGAGTCAGATGCGAAGAGAACACTTTGCCGACTCCCCACTAGAAAGAATGTAAGTTACTTAATATTTTTTCTGGCCTTTATATCTTCATGTACATTCACTGTTCTTATTATATTATATTTTTTATTTTTATATTATTTTTGATTTGTTTTTACAAAGTTTGCATTATTTATCTTATTTTGTAATCTTCTATGTTTATTTCAACTTTATACTTTGAATTCTATTTCATAATGACAATTTCCAATGTTTAATTTTTACAAATAATATAGAACTCAAATGCATAAACACGGGGATGTTGAGGGACGGTTACTCGAGTTTTTTCGGAATTCCCTACAGAAATTGCTTTTCACTCAAAATTGAATTGGCTAAAATGCTTCATAGGAATAAGTTCTTTGAGAATCAGCATTGGTTCATAATCCCTTCTATTCACGGAAATATTTGGCCTGACTAGAATTGCCGGTTTGGCTTAACCTTATTACTCGAGTAAAGATGAAACACCTTCTTATTTACGTATTTATTTATTAATTATTGTTCATTGAACGGGAGTTGGTTTGTTCCCCTTGAAAAGTCAACTAATTTCCGATCAATGACAATGATTACATGCATTTAATTTAATTTTTCCTTTTACAATTGAAATTTTGTTCTTCATGATGATTTAATTCGAGTCCCCGTTAAAACATTATTAACATTTTACTTTTAAGTTACTTCAAAACATCTTTCAAAATATAACTTACTAGTATAGATTCACTCTTTTAAAATAATTCTACTTTAATTAAACTTAGGAGATAATATAATCAATTAATCAATATTGTTTAAGTGATACAATATATATAAGTAATAAGAGCTTAGTTTCGTTGCCAGACAGCCAGACCTTGCTACATTTTACAAATTGGTTTATAGACTTTGTCTGAATATTCCATCTGTTCAACTTTATGTCAGATGGTATAAGAACCAACCAATCATAGTGAAGCAAACATGATTCGGTTAACAGTTTCGCTGTATCAGTTGCACATTCAACACATTCATATGCATAAAGTTTGCCTTTTTGATTAACTACGACTTAAACCTTGCTCCACAGGAGTGAATGGGCTGAATGAATTTAATGCCTAAAACCTATGACAATAATGACTGCTAGAGAATCACGTGAACACAGCCTTATGGAAATCTTCCCTCCTCTAATTTGTTTTAATTTAATAAATAGCACTGAAATGAAAATTATAAAGTATTTCATAAAATAATCTAATAATTTGCAATTCTTTCATATACAGTTATTTTAATAAAAAGTATATTTCAACTTTCTGTGTGCCTTGTTTTTATAGTTTTCATACACTATGTAAAATATAAGTTTATTGCTAATCCTAGACCATTGGCTGCTCACATGCAAATTAAAATTAGACACCTTTTTTTACAGAAATGTAATATGTTTGATAATCATTTCACCACTCTTAAATTTGACTGCCCACACGTTGTGCATCATTTTTCCAGGTTCTGATCATGCAAATAAAATATTAAAATTACAGAAGTTTTTTTATGGAATAAATAAAGCTCCTTTTAAATGGAATGGCTATTTCACAAATTTAATTTTCCTTAGATAAGCAAATGGTTACATCTGTCTAAAAAACATGCCCAGATTTAAATCTTGTTAGTCATGAAAATAGATATTTAGAAAATCCAAATGCAAAAGATATTGAAAATGCAAAAAAAGACTCATATATTTGAAAGATAATAGATCGATGTGTACAAGAATAAAGTCAAGGGAATGCACAATGGCAAGTTTGTGCAATTCTCTGATTTTTTTTTAAAGTGAAAATAGATCGATATGCATATGGACACCGAATTTGTGCAATTCTTTGACTTGTTATTTCGGTTTTGTGTAGGCAACCTTAAATATATTTTTACCTTGATATGATTTACACTAATTATTAAAATTGTATCAGAATATATTCACAAGTAAACAGTTCACAAAAGAAATTTTGATTCAGCAAAATCCACATTAAACTGCATTTTAAGAAAGTAAATTATACTGCTTATGATCAAGGCCCAAATTACAGGCAGCATAATTTGCTCCTGGATAATAGATATTTTCAATGACACTGAAAATATACAAAGTTTTTATTTGAAGTCAAAGTCGAACGAATGCTCAATTTTTGTTTCTGATTTTTAACTCATTATTAATTATATTAAATTATATAAAATAATGTCTTTTTAAAAATAAATGTTTTTACAGCTTTAAAAATTTTCATACAAAAACAAGAACTGCGCATGAACAAAACAAAATATAGTAAAAAGTAATTTTTAAAGATGCCTTGAATTTAAAAACACTGTGAATTTCACAATCTCATGGCTCATACATCTGATTTTAATAATTAAAAACAACTGTGCGGTGTAAACGCCAAAGGTTTCATTGTTACGTAGAGCTGATCGTCTCAGCCTCTCCTTTCTGTAGGAACACAGCACGTCCCGCCCATTTAGGTTAGTCTATTTCTCATAATGCCTAAAATATCCAGTCTAACAATATATCAAATTATTATTAAGAAGTTCACTTTGTTGCACTGGTAAACAAGATAATCTGAAATATGTATTTAAAAAAAGCGCCAATACCAGTGCCATTATCTTTTTGGTTTCAGTTACAGAGGTAAAAACGTCATGATGGTTTTAAGCAAATATATTAAGCAGAAAGAGCACTAAATCATACCTGAAATACTATAGGTTCTATGATCATCTGAATTCTAAACTTACGACCTCGAATATAAAATCCTGCACCAAAACCGAGAATAAAAGAAACTAGGCCCATATTTCAACGAGACGTTAAATGCAGACTTCTATGCGTTTTTCCATAGTAACACTCCCAGGACGCAGAAGTAACGTCTCTCCTTCCTTGGGTAAACAAAAGCTCTCGTTCTGCAGTCACTCCACCAAAGAACGCCGAGTAAAAAGATCTCGAGTGTCTTACATCTTGACACTCGAGAATAAAATACGATCCGTGTGTATTCTATGAATGTAAAGAAGGAAAAGTTGCATAGACGTAGTAATGTACACCAGTTTGCTACTACGCCAACAAACATATTCTTTGACTTCACTGCAAAGTCCGTAGCAGACGGACCTTGACTTCGCTCGTCTGCTCTAGCTGCTGTAACGTTTCGACGAGAAGCTGAGGTAAACGAAAGAAAAATTATTTCGAGCCTCCATGAAATATAACATCATCTTACTAAGAATTAAGAACATATAGTGAATTAATTTTCAGAAAACAGTGCCTCCTTTTACTCTGTCTTGCAACTCTCAGGACTACAACGTGCAGGTTACAAATTAAATAATCGCAGCAGGGATTATTAACATAAAGATTTTAATATGGATATCTCACACAGGCGGAAACGTTACGTTACGGTGACCAGACGTCCCGCTCTTGGCGGGACAGTCCCGATTTTTAAAATTTTGTCCCGCGTCCCGCGGCTTTTTAAAAAAGTCTCAATTTTTAGGAAGAATGCACGACAAGTTAGGGAAAAATCATTCAATCATATTACTCAAAATTTCCCATATAGTAATATTTCTGAAAATGATCTTTTTAATTAGACATCATTATTAAAAAATATATTGATAAGGAAAAGGTTAAATCTTGGACATCAGGGTTCACAATAGAAAACAAATAGTTAGAAATATTTCATCATTTTGAAACAAACCATGTTTCATACAATAATGCACTAAAAACTGTAGAATACCCCAGGAACTAATGCTATGACTGAGCGCTTTTTTTCCACGGTAAATAACGTGCAGACATCAGAAAAATCACAATTAAGTGTTGAGACTTTGAAAGCCATTTTATGTGTGAAATATAATTTAACATTTTATGAAAATTTTTATGACCTTTCAAACAACGACAGCAATCTGCTAAACAAAATTCACTCAAACCAGAAATATGCCAAAGAATAAAATAATATTATACATAATTTCTTTTAATGTATTTGTAAATTGTACTTGTGTTAAAACTTTGAAAATATATTACTACAGTCAAAAGTCTGTATAAACTAAATGTTTAATCACCCCCCCGGTCAATGGTGTCCCGCTTCACCAATGTTAAAATCTGGTCACCTTACTCTAATTAGTACATATATATAACTGAGTGAAAAGGGAATTCCACGACTTAGTTCGCAGTTTACGAAAGAAAAAAAAGAATAATAAAAAAATAGTCCAATCAAAAGCGGCGCTCCTTCTGTCCTTCGCCCAGCCGTTATGTAATCGTCTGTCTGAAGCAGCCGTCTTCTACATTCTCCCCCTCTTTTAGTCGACTTCAGGTTGGCTCAAAGACATACAGTACCTGATCGAAGAGATCTAATTTCTGAGGCACCTTGATCATACGTCCAAATCTTGACATTTTAGCACCTTGCAGGATGTTACTAGAGTCATTAGAATCTGAATGCTCCTCACTAGAAATAGAAGAAATAGGATTAATAAAAGAGTTATCGTGTATGGGATCAGTGGGGGTGTCCGTTAACTGCACTTCTAACGGAAAGACTCGCTGAATTGGACGAAGCAGCCTACCAGCTTGAGTTCTCATCTTGCCATCCTTCCCGGGAATCAGTCGAATGACCTTAGCTAAAGGCCAGTGCATCCGTTTTTTGATGTCATCTCCTATTAGGACAGTTTCATCCAGTCGTAGCTCTGACGATGGACCCTTCTTATTATGGACCAGAAGGCCTAAATATTCTTTCCTAAATCTAAACTAGTTGCTTTAAATCATTAAGTAGTTTTTGGCGATGTCTAGCCCTCTCGATGAGAAACATGGCTGGGGAAAGTGGGATTAAATCATCCGAATTTTCGGACAGATAGGTAAGAGGTCTAGAGTTAATTATTGACTCACAGTCGCATAATACTATATACAACTCCTCGGTTGAGAGAACCGCGTTACCGAGTGTCCTTCTCAACAATTCCTTTACTAGATGAACTAACCTCTCTCACCAGCCGCCCCACCAAGCCGCTGGAGGAGGATTAAACTTCCACATTATGTGTTGCATAGCCGTTTACAAATGTTTTCCCAATCTATGTTATTAAGTTCTGTTTGTGCTCCTCTAAAATTAGTTATGTTGTTGGAGTAAATTACTCTCGGCCTCCCCCTTCTCGCTACGAATCGTCTCAACGACAACAAGAATGCGTCGGTAGACAATGAGGAAGTCAACTCCAAATGAACGACTCCCTATATTGCACATGTGAACAAAACAATCCAAACTTTTTCACCTCCCTTCAGATACAAGGGTCCTGCGAAATCAACTCCTACCACATCGAACACCGCTGCGTCATTGACATGATCGCCTGTTAGAGACACCGGCTCCAACCGGCTTACTTGGCCTTGTATCGATTGCATTTACACAATTTTTTAGACTTTCCTGACCGCTCTTCTGCCCCTTACTATCCAAAATCGCTCCCTTAATGTTCCGAGTAATATTTGGGTTCCCAACGTGGCAATTTTGTAAATGATAATATTCGATCAGACGCTGGGTGAAAATGCACTGGTCTGGTAAAATAATTGGACAAATAAATTCAGGATCATCTGATCGCTCTGTAATGCGCGTTTTCACCCTTTTTATACCCTCTCTGTCTGAAATGACACTCATATTGGGAATAGGAGGGAAAATACTTATTTTGTACAATTTTTATAAGAATTTTTTTCGGCATATTCCATCTCATGAACGGTTAAATCTCCAGTCTCTCGAAATGCACGTTTACTTTTTGCGTTTTTCCCAAACCGCAATGTCCATGAGACTAATCGAATGATGGATTGAAAATTCGAAAACCTAATGGCATACCAAGGTATTTCCTCTTCAACTAAATTAAGGTTACATAACCTGACCTTGCATTTTTCTCGTTCTACCTGGCCAGTTGTTAATAGGTTCCAGGAGCCAGGATGGACCCTCCCACCAAAGCGAATCGGAAAATGAACAAGGGGAACTCCCTCTTGAAAGCAGATCTCCCGGGTTTAAATCACCTGGTACATGGCGCCAACACTGAGAAAGAATCAGACTGTTTATTTCTTTTACCCTATTCTTAACGAAAACTGACCAATCACCACGGTTCTCAATCCACTAGTGTGCTACCATAGAGTCACTCCATGCAATTATTTTCAAATCACGCAAATCTAAGGCGGCGTATACTGAGTGAACCAGTCTCGCGGCGTATAATGAGTAAACCGGTCTCGCGGCGTATACTGAGTGAACCAGTCTCGCGCCGATGCACCGAGGTATTGTCAGAGATTTCAACGACGCTACCCTGGATTTGGCTCTGATAAACCGAATTTGGCTCCCACGGCCCGTTACAATTCTAATGTAGACACATGCACCATAGGAGCTCTTACAGTCGGCCACAAAAGTATTCGAACACCGGTACCCATTCAGAAAATTTACTTTTCCGTTGAGAAACAAAATTGTCTCCAGAGTCTATCTTGGTGCGATAGACAAAAAAAAAAAAAAAAAAAGGATGGCTCATGTCCAAAATTGGCTAGGTGCATGAAACAAAATACAACATGACCTATCTGGGTGAGATGGGAAACAAAATGGCTGCTCACGTAATCCATTATTGCGCTCATAGAAAACGCAAAGTGTCGCTGCGGCTCGTCTCGGTTCGCGAAGAGTGAAAACCCAAAACGGTCTGCAGTGTCTATCTTTGTTGAATGAGAAAACAAAAGGATGGCTCATGTCCAGTTTATTTAGGTGTGGGAAAACATATAACGTGACCTATCTGGATGAGATGTCTCCAGCGATCCAGTATAGACTTTTTCCCCATCTGCAATAGGTGACATCTATAAACAATTCCATTGAAATCTCCTCGAAATATAAGAAACAGCTAGCTCGTGAAATTGTAAAGTATTCCCAAAAAATTCCACTTCTTGAAGAAGGAAAAACACCTTAGCTGCAGATGAGGTAGAGAGAGAAAAAGCATGTTGCACCATGGAGAGCCCGCACGGTTCTGAACAGAAAACGTGGAATGCTTTTATAGAAAAGAGTTGAAAGTGAAAGTAAGAGCCGATTGGAAATTTTTCAATTGGTTGCCGACTGGGAAAAAATTTTCAGAGCTCAGAAAAAAAAATCTGAGATGTAAAAAAAAAAAAAAAAAAAAAAAAAAAAAAAAAAAAAAGAAAACTTTTTGTTACTTTTTATCATGTCTTCTAGACATGATAAAAATTAACCCTACCCCCCTTTTGTGTGGGAATGTTGTCTTACTGTTTCTAAAAATAGACCATGACTCATTCTAGGAATTATATGTTTTAAAAAGGATGAGTTTAAAGTTTATAAGATTATTTTTAAAAAGGATATGTTTTAAAAAGTCTTTGGGTTTCTCCATTCCAAAGTAAACAAAGTGAAGACATCAAATTAATAGAAAAAAAAGGAAGAGTTTTTTTTTTTTTTTTTTTTTTTTTTTAATAGCTCTGGAAATATTTTTCCAATTCAACAGCCAAGAAATATTTCCAGCCAATACAATTTCATTTTTACTTTCACTTTCAATTCATTTCTTATATCTATAAGAACATTTCATGTTTCTGTTCAGATCAGTGTGGGTTGTTGAAGATGCAGCAACTCTAATCCATCCCACAACCAGGAAAAAAAGATGTTCTTTCATGAGATGTCTTTTGGCTTTCGAAAACAATGATGACATGATGATTGTAATACATTTCGGTTCTCATGTCCCATGCTTGAACTCAGAATTATTTCCAAAACTCTGAAAATTTTTCCTAGTCAGCTCGATAACCCAGCTTTCGTATATTTATTTTTTAAGCCACTCGAGTTTCGACTTCCCATCCGTGTGTGCTGTGCATTCAACCTAGACACACATTCCCTGAGCTCTAAGAAAATGTTTCCCAGCCCACTCAATCGCTGAAATGGATTAAAAAAAATTCTTTCATACATTTTTAAAGCTCAAGCGTGTTAGCTGTCATGGAAAGAACCTTTTTTTTCCCTGAGCTCTAAGAAAATGTTTCCAAGCAGACTCAATCGCTGAAATGGATTAAAAATAAATTCGTTCCTATATTTTTAAAGCTCAAGCATGTTAGCTCTCATGAAAAGGGCCTTTTTTTTCCCCAGCCCACTCAATAGCTGAAATGAATTAAAAAGAAATTCTTTCATACATTTTTAAAGCTCAAGCGTGTTAGCTGTCATGGAAAGAGGCTTTTTTTCCCCTGAGCTCTAAGAAAATGTTTCCCAGCAGACTCAATCGCTGAAATGGATTAAAAACAAATTCTTTCATACATTTTTAAAGCTCAAGCGTGTTAGCTGTCATGGAAAGGGCCTTTTTTTTTCCCCAGCCCACTCAATCGCTGAAATGGATTAAAAATAACTTCTTTTATACATTTTTAAAGCTCAAGCGTGTTAGCTGTCATAGAAACTGAAATTTATGTCATGGTTTGTGTCTCACACGTCGTCAACGGTATGGTTTGAGGTGAAAATTGAAAACCCGGTATGAAAAATCTCTTTAAGTTCACTTTAGAAGAAGCTGTGCGATAGAGAGATTTCATCATGGAAAAATGTCTTTCAATGTCTTTCAATGTCAGTCATGGGAAAATATCTTTCAATGTCCGTCATGGAAAAATGTCTTTCAATATCATGACATCTCCTTTCAAATAGGATTGAAGGATTTTTCTTAAACTATGTTGAAATCTTGATCCATCCAAATTACAGATGGGAAATTCTGATCCATGGATGGATCATCCAATTTCGCTAGAACCTGATAAACGGTTGCTGATGAAATCCAAACGAAAACCCTAGCTTTTCAAACAGGAAACATTTTCGCCTAAACGTATTAATGATTTCTATTCTGTGAGACATTAAAAAGTGGAAAGAAACTTGTGTTCACAGAAGCTCTTTCTATAAGAGTGGTCCTAGGTCCAGATGAGATAGAGAAAGAGAAAAAGCATGCTGCACCTTGGATAGCCCGCACGGTTCTGAATAGAAAACGTGGAATACTTTTATAGAAAAGCGATGAAAGTGAAAGTAAAAGCCAAATTGTCTTGGCTGTAGAATTTTCACTTGGTTGCCGACTGGGAAAAATTTTTCAAAGCTCAGAAAAAAAAAATTTGAGATGTAAAAAAAAAAAAAAAAAAAAAATATTTTTGTTAATTTTTATCATGTCTTCTAGACATGATAAAAATTAATCCGACCCCCCTTTTGTGTGGGAATGTTGTCTCCCTGTTTCTAAAAATAGACCATGACTCATTCTAGGAATTATATGTTTTAGAAAGGATGAGTCATAGTCTTTGGGTTTCTCCATTCCAAAGTAAACAAAGTGAAGACATCAATTTAATAGAAAAAAGAAAGAGTTTTTTTTTTTTTTTTTTTTTTTTTTTTTTTCAGTTTTGGAAATATTTTTCCCATTCAACAGCCAAGAAATATTTCCAGCCAATACAATTTCATTTTTACTTTCACTTTCAATTCATTTCTTATATCTATAAGAACATTTCATGTTTCTGTTCAGATCAGTGTGGGTTGTTCAAGATGCAGCAACTCTAATCCATCCCACAACCAGGAAAAAAAGATGTTCTTTCATGAGATGTCTTTTGGCTTTCGAAAACAATGATGACATGATGATTGTAATACATTTCGGTTCTCATGTCCCATGCTTGAACTCAGAATTATTTCCAAAACTCTGAAAATTTTTCCTAGTCAGCTCGATAACCCAGCTTTCGTATATTTATTTTTTAAGCCACTCGAGTTTCGACTTCCCACCCGTGTGTGCTGTGCATTAAACCTGGAGACACATTCCCTGAGCTCTAAGAAAATGTTTCCCAGCCCACTCAATCCCTGAAATGGATTAAAAAAAATTCTTTCATACATTTTTAAAGCTCAAGCGTGTTAGGTGTCATGGAAAGAGCCTTTTTTCTCCTGAGCTCTAAGAAAGTGTTTCCCAGCCCACTCAATCGCTGAAATGGATTAAAAATAAATTTGTTCCTATATTTTTAAAGCTCAAGAGTGTTAGGTATCATGGAAAGAGCTTTTTCTTTTCACAGCCCACTCAATCACTGAAATCGATTAAAAACAAATTGTTTCATACATTTTTAAAGCTCAAGAGTGTTAGGTGTAATGGAAAGAGCTTTTTCTTTTCACAGCCCACTCAATCACTGAAATCGATTAAAAACAAATTGTTTCATACATTTTTAAAGCTCAAGCGTGTTAGCTGTCATGGAAAGAGCTTTTTCTTTTCACAGCCCACTTAATCGCTGAAATGGATTAAAAACAAATTCTTTCATACATGTTTAAAGCTCAAGCGTGTTAGCTGTCATGGAAAGAGCCTTTTTTTCCCAACCCACTCAATCGCTGAAACGGATCAAAAATAAATTCTTTCATACATTTGTTTAAACCTCAAGACTCTTAGCTGTCATGGAAACTGAAATTTTTGTCACGGTTTGTGTATCACACGTCGTCAACGGTATGATTTGAGGTGAAAATTGAAAACCCGGTATGAAAAATCTCTTTAACTTCACTTTAGAAGAAGGTGTGGGATAGAGAGATTTCGTCATGGGAAAATATCTTTCAATGTCCGTCGATGAAATCCAAACGAGGGGTCCTAGCTTTTCAAATGGGAAACATTTTCCCCTAAAAGGAGAAATGATTTCTATTCTGTGAGACGTCAAAAATTAGAAAAAAGCTTGTGTTCACAGAAGCTCTTTCTAGACGAGTGGTCCTGGGTCCAGATGAGGTAGAGAGAGAAAAAGCATGCTGCACCTTGGACAGCCCGCACAGTTCTGAACAGAAAACGTAGAATACTTTTATAGAAAAGTGTTGAAAGTGAAAGTAAAAGGCCAATCGTCTTGGCTGTAGAATTTTCACTTGGTTGCCGACTGGGAAAAATTTTTCAAAGCTAAGAAAAAAAAAAATTTGACATGAAAAAAAAAAAAAAAACTTTTTGTTAATTTTTATCATGTCTTCTAGACATGATAAAAATTAACCCTACCCCCCTTTTGTGTGGGAATGTTGTCTCACTGTTTCTAAAAATAGACCATGTATACCAATATACTACAAACGGACTTGAACGCCTGTTCTCAGTATGTAGCTATACAAATTTGAAGGTAAAATTAAAAAAAAGACATCTTTTTGGGGAAAAGGGAGTAAATTTGTATAGGAATATACTACAAACGGAATTTAAGGCCTGTTTTCAGTATATAGCTATACAAATTGGAACGTAAAAAAAAAAAAAATAAAAAAAAGACATCTTTTTTTTTCGGGCGGGAAGGCAGTGAATTTGTATAGGAATATACTACAAACGGACTTTAAAGCCTGTTTTCAGCATATAGCTATACAAATTGGAAGGTAAAAAAAAATAAAAAAAAAAGACATCTTTTTTTTTTCGGGAAATTAAGTGAATTTGTATAGGAATATACTACAAACGGACTTTAATGCCTGTTTTCAGTATATAGCTATACAAATTGGAAGGTAAAAAAAATAAAAAAAAAGACATCTTTTTTTTTTTCGGGAAATTAAGTGAATTTGTATAGGAATATATTACAAACTGACTTTAATGCCTGTTTTCAGTATATAGCTATAAAAATTGGAAGGTAAAAAAAAAATAAAAAAAAGATATCTTTTTTGGGGAAAAGGAGTGAATTTGTATAGAAATATACTACAAGAACATCAAGAAAAGAACATCATGGGTCCAAGAATTGAAACTGAAAGTCCAAAAACGAAATGTTAACGACTGGGAAGAAAATTTTCAAAGCTGAAAAAAGATTTAAAAAAAAAAAAAAAAATACTTCTTTTTCTTTCTTAATTTGATGTCTTCATTCTTTTGACCTTGTAGAAATAAAAAAAGTGAAGACATCAAATTAAGAAAGAAAAAAGGAAGTTTTTTTTTTTTTTTTTTTTTAATGTGTTAAAATTTTTCCAGAGCTCTGAGAATTTTTCCCAGTCGGTTTCTAGAAGCAACTCATTAATGTATTTAAACCACTTGCGTTTCAGTTTCAGATCAGTCTGTGCTGTGCTCTCAACGTGGATACACGCTTCTCACTCTCCTGGGAAGAGCTTCTGTGAAGGTATGTGAACATTTTTTTCTTACTCTTTTGTATTTCATAGACTACAAATATTTATTGAGTCACCCATTTTATAGAAATGTATTCTTATTTCCTTTCAATACTTTGCGGTAGGGTAATATTTTTCCCCGTGCTACTGTTTTTGCTTTTCAAGGCTAGAAATGTTTTACTCAATAGCTGTTTTTATAGAAAACATGCTATTATTTCGTATACTGATATATTTTGTGAAACTTTAACAAATCCTTTTCAACAAAGCAAGATCATGTGATCCACAGCTGGCTAGACCCGTCAGTGTAATCGGATCACGATTGTTCCATCCTATACTGATATATTTTGTGAAACTTTAACAAATTCCTTTCAAGAAGCCAAGATCTCGTGATCCACAGCTGGATAGACACGTCAGTGTGATCGGATCACGACTGTTCCATCCTATACTGATATATTTTGTGAAACTTTAACAAATTCCTTTCAACAAGCCAAGATCTCGTGATCCACAGCTGGCTAGACTCGTCAGTGTAATCGGATCACGATTGTTCCATCCTATACTGATATATTTTGTGAAACTTTAACAAATTCCTTTCAAGAAGCCAAGATCTCGTGATCCACAGCTGGCTAGACACGTCAGTGTGATCGGATCACGATTGTTCCATCCTATACTGATATATTTTGTGAAACTTTAACAAATTCCTTTCAAGAAGCCAAGATCTCGTGATCCACAGCTGGCTAGACTCGTCAGTGTAATCGGATCACGATTGTTCCATCCTATACTGATATATTTTGTGAAACTTTAACAAATTCCTTTCAAGAAGCCAAGATCTCGTGATCCACAGCTGGCTAGACCCGTCAGTGTAATCGGATCACGATTGTTCCATCCTATACTGATATATTTTGTGAAACTTTAACAAATTTCTTTCAAGAAGCCAAGATCTCGTGATTCACAGCTGACTCCATTAGTCAGGAAAAACGGATCAGGATTTTATCAATCGTATACTGATATATTTTGTGAAACTTTAACAAATCCCTTTCAACAGGGCAAGATCTCGTGATCCATAGCTGGCTAGAGCAGTCAGGATCAATGGATCACGATTGTCCCATCGTATACTGATATATTTTGTGAAACTTTAACAAGGCAAGATCTCGTGATCCACAGCTGGCTAGACCCGTCAGTGTAATTGGATCACGATTGTTCCATCCTATACTGATATATTTTGTGAAATTTTAACAAATTCCTTTCAAGAAGGCAAGATCTCGTGATCCAGAACTGACTCAATCAGTCAGGATTAACGGATCACGATTGTTCCATTGTATACTGATATATTTTGTGAAACTTCTTTAACAAATGACTTTCAAGAAGGCAAGATCTCGTGATCCACAGCTGACTAGACCCGTCAGAATTAACGGATCACGATAGTTCCATTGTATACTGATATATTTTGTGAAACTTCTTTAACAAATGACTTTCAAGAAGGCAAGATCCTGTGATCCACAGCTGACTCCATCAGTCAGGATAATGGATCATGATTTTTTTTCAATCGTATACTGATATATATTTTGTATATTTTGTGAAACTTTAACAAATCCTTTTCAAAAAAGGCAAGGTCTTGTGATCCACAGCTGACTCCATCAGTCAGAATAACGGATCATGATGGTTCCATCTTATACTGATATATATTTTGTGAAACGTTAACAAATGACTTTCAAGAAGGCAAGATCATGTTATTCAATAGAATTGTTCAATCGTATACCTGGCATATTCTGATAAAACAACAGAATGATCCAATTTTGAATACGATCCGAATATGTTTTTATAAAATCCATTTCATATTTTGTTAAACGTGAACGACTAACTTTCAAGCTGGCTGTATGGGTGTTTTTTTTCTTGGTTTTTCCCCATGTGTAACGTGAATACGAGCCAGTTTCCCTTCCAAAGTCCTCCACGAAGGCATTTCTTAAGGCAAATAGCCCTCAAATGCTTTACCGTCATCCGAATCGACTTGACCTCTCTCCAACTTCCACGGTGTCATTTGAACGATCGAATCGGCTGTTGGAAAAAAATGTCTGACAGCTGAAAACAATTCAGCTCCAGTGCACAGCACAGACTGATTTAAAGCTGAAACGCGAGTGGTTTAAATAGATGAGAACCCTCTATAGAAATAATTTGAATATATCTGGTTTTGTGAATCAAGCCGACTGGGAAAAAATTCTAAGAGCTCAGAAAAAAATTCTGAGATGTAAAAAAAAAAAAAAAAATCTTTTTGTTAATTTTTATCATGTCTTCTAGACATGATAAAAATTAACTCCCTTCTCTTTTTGTCTGGGAATGTTGTCTCACTCTTTCTAAAAATAGACTATGACTCATTCTTGTGGAATTCTGTTGGGATTTTACTTTCGATTGGCTTTTGACTTTGTTTCAATAACTGGGGATAACTGGACATGATCAATAGATAACTGGGGAAGTTATCTATAAAAGCATTCCGCGTTTCACTTCAGATCCGTGTGGGCTGTGGAAGAGGCAACACGTCTCTCTCTTTACCCAATCTCATGATATTCTTTAAGAATTTCTTAGCCATTTGTCAAAGAAAGGGGACTATAATTGAAGAATTTATAAATTTGGGAACATGTCACCCATGGCAAATCTAAAATCTTGGCACTGGATACTGGAAAGCCCCGCTCTGATTATAATTCTGAGTTCTAGCATGGGACATTTTTTAGATCAATAAGCTAAACTATTTTTTCTAGTCTCATATTCTCTCGTGACTAGGGTTCCAGATTTGGGTAGAGAGAGACATGTTGCCTCATCAACAGCCCGCACTGTTCTGAACAGAAACGTGGAATGCTTTTATAGAAAAGTGAAGAGTTGAAAGTGAAAGTCGAAAAACGAAATGGGATCGGCTAGGAAAAATTTCTCAGAGCTCAGAAAAAAAAAATTCTGAGATGTTAAAAAAAAAAAAAAAAAAAAAAAAAACAATCTTTTTGTTAATTTTTATCATGTCTTCTAGACATGATAAAAATTAACTCCCTTCTCTTTTTGTCTGGGAATGTTGTCTCCTACTTTCTAAAAATAGACCATGACTCATTCTTTCTAAAGAATAGAATTCCAAGAAAAGATTGGATGAGTCATGGTCTATTTTTAGAAAGTGGGAGACAACATTCCCATACAAAAGGGTGGGTGAGTTAATTTTTATGATGTCTAGAAGACATGATAAAAATTAACAAAAAGATTTTTTTTTTTTTACCTCTCAGAATTTTTTTCTGAGCTCTGAAAATATTTTCCCAGCCGATCTCATTTCGTTTTTCGACTTTCACTTTCAAATCTTCTCTTTTCTATAAAAGTATTTCGAGTTTCTGTTCAAAACACTGTGGGCTGTTGAAAAGGCAACACGTCTCCCTCTCTACATTAATTGGGAATCCAAGATGTTCTAAAGAAGAATTCTTTGAGAATCTCTTAATGTTTCTGAACTTTAGAAGAGCTAGCTGGATATTTCTTCATTTCTTTTTCAAGTATGGGTTCAAAGGATTCTTTTAAATAGTTGCAAGTAAGACGTTGTATTATTTTCTGTTGATCATGAATCTATTAAAAAATTTCAATGCCTAATTTTAGGGCTACCTATACCCAACATGATTCATATGTTTTACTCTACGTTTTAGATAAGACCCTCTCTTAAAAACATGATTTTCCTATTCAAAGTTGAAATGATTTTCCAAAACCATGATCCTTTTTAAAAAAAACATGTGTGTCTGTGTAGGTGTGGTGGGACGGTTAGCTTTCTTTCTTACGAGATAGTCATCTCCACGAGATGTGTTTTGGATATCTTCTCCTTCCTCTCGTGGTCACTGAAGTCTCGTGATGGCTCAAGTGAAAAGGGTTCGTTTATTTTGACTCACAACCACGTTATATTTTTTTGGATATCTCCTCCAACGACTCGTGGAACTCTTTTCCCTGAAATCAGGTATGTTTAGCAGCGCACGCCCTCTCAAGTGAAGCTCGGAATACTTTGACAAATCCTCTCGAGTGAATTCTGAAACCATTTTTAAAGGATCTCAGAGAAACACCCATGAAGACGATACCAAGGTGTCGTTTTTCAGAAAGCATGAAGGTGGCTCATGGTGAGAGATGAGGTGGTAAAATAGTTTTTTTTTCTTAGAAAGTTGAAAAAAATGAAGAGTAGTAAGACACAGTCTCTTTTTTTCGAAACTGAGTAGGAGGGTCATTTTGAGATGAGCTGGAAAATATTTTCTGAGAGATTTGAAAAAAAAATTTGAAAAATAAAAAATATATATATTATATAATATATATATTATATAATATATATTATAAATACTTTTTGTTCATTTTTATCATGTCTTCAGACATAATAAAAATGAACTACATCTCTCTTTTTTTCTTTGAAACCTCTCTCAATCTATCTCGTCTTGTTTCTCAAGTAACATTCCTTTCCTGAAAAGCTAATTTCTTTAGACACTTAAGACAACAGGTAGAGACATATTTCGAACCAAAAAGAGAGTAGAGATCCTTTTGAATAATGTCGAATAGACAAAACACGAGTAGCCATTTCAGTTCTATGCTTTTTCCTAGGGACGATCCACGAAGGGTCCTGTTTTGTTCACGACCCGTGGTTCACCCATGAATTAAACACGTAGGCTCGAAACATCTCTACCTCCACGGTGCAGTTTGAAAGGAAGGTGACCCACCCATCACCCCAGCTATGAAATGAAACGTCAAAACAGTGCACACGTTCTAGAATAAGAATCCTTGTAGACATTTGGGGGCTCTACAGCACAGACTCAACAGAAACAAAACGATAAAAACTTTCATAGATCCCAGAGAGTGGATGCTTAAAAATAAGGTGATGTCTCGTCGATCAAATCAGCTGTAAATAAATGTCTAAGAGCTGTGAAGAATGGATGGCCTACCTTCACAAAAGCTCTTTCTAGGAGGGAAAAGTATGTATCCAAGCAGAATACACAGCACAGACTGATGTTAAGTTGAAACTGGAGTGATTTCAATACACAAGTATGAATTCGTTCTAATAACCCTTTAGATAGGTCTTGTTTAACTCATCGAGTCGAGGGGGGAAACATTGAAGTGTTGCTTTTCCAACAGCCCACACTGTTCTGAACAGAAACGTAGAATACTTTTACAGATAAAAGAAGAATTGAAAGTGAAAGTAAAAAAACGAAATCGGATCGGCTGGGAAAATTTCTGAGCCGAGAAAAAATTCTGAATAAGAAAAAAAAAAAAAACCCTCTTCCTTTTTCTTTATTAATTTGATGTCTTCACTCTTTTGACCTTGTAGAATGTCAAAAGAGTGAAGACATCAAATTAATAAAGAAAAAGGAAGTTTTTTTTTTTTTTTTTTTTTTTTTTTTTTTTTTTTTTTTTTTTTTTTTTGCAATCTCAGAATTTTTCCTGAGCTCTGAAAAATTTTTTCCCAGCCGATCCCATTTCGTTTTTTGACTTTCACTTTCAATTCTTCTCTTTTCTATAAAAGTATTCCACGTTTTTGTTCAGAACAGTGTGGGCTGTTGAAAAGGTAACATGTCTCCCTCTCTCTTTACCCAAATCTGGAACCCATGATGATCTTAAGAAGAATTCTTTAAGAATCTCTTACAATTCCTGAATCTTAGACAAGCTGAATGTTTCTTTTTCGTATTTCGAAGCTATTGATGGATCAAAGAAGAAGATTTCAATGGAATGACTTCATCGTTCTAGGATAGAATATTTTTCGAAATCTCTTCCTACTTTCGTCTACACAGAAATGCTTTCAACGAAAGTTAGGTCCTCTTTTACATTTACTTTTTAAATAGTTATTCAAAATGATTTTCGTTCTGCTGATTCAGGTTTCCCGCGCTTCACGCTACCCATCCTTACCCATTCCTAAAGGATCTCAGAGAAAATTCGAGAAGGGAATTCGTTCTTAAAAAAAAAGGGAGATCGCGAAAAAAAGAAATACCCTCCAGTGAACACAGTTCCAACGACAGTGGATAGATTTTTTCGGTCCTTCCAGATATATCCCCGGTGACCGATAGGTTGTTCAGCCACATGGGTGTCACGAAAAGCCACACCATGCCTGTTTCCCTCCCTAAAATGTTTCTTCGGAAAAGGGAAAGTTTTTTTCCCACCCCTTTGGAGATTCCTTTTCCGAATCGATACCCAAACCCATCGGCCAGAAAAATAAATTTTTTTAAGAACTTGCCGTTTCTGAAATATATTACAAATATACGTATTCATTCTAATATTGTTAACAAATTGGATGAACTAGTCTGTAAACTCTAAATTTCTTAACTGATTCCAACAACATGAGACTTTAGTGTTATTTCATCAATCTTTTAAATACTATTTGTGTCTCGTCAAATCCTTTTTATTTGAGATGGATCATTGCTAAACAAAATGGTTGAAATAGCATGATAAGAAGGAAACGAAACACGTGTTAGCAAATATTTACGTGACATAAATATTATCTAATTATTTCCACAGATCCAGCTAACTCAAACTGCCTATATATAAATTGTTTTGGGGAGTTAAACTCATCTTGTCACAGGCTTTAGCTAAATACACAATGTATTAGAAATTCCTTAGAAACTTTAAACAATATAGTTGTAAGAGGTTAGAAGAAAGAAATAATAATACGGTTCTTCCAAGCTACTTTACGTAAGATTCACGAAGCATTGTAAGAAACAATAAATAACCTCGTAAAATACATGTATGCATAATTTATTAAAAATATTACAATGAATACGTATCTTATATTGGGTTTCAAGAGTAGAAAGGTTCTTAAAAAAATTTATTTTTCTGGCCGATGGGTTTGGGTATCGATTCGGAAAAGGAATCTCCAAAGGGGTGGGAAAAAAACTTTCCCTTTTCCGAAGAAACATTATTATGGAGGGAAACAGGCATGGTGTGCCTTTTCGTGACACCCATGTGGCTGAACAACCTATCGGTCACCGGGGATATCTCTGGAAGGACCGAAAAAATCTATCCACTGTCGTTGGAACTGTGTTCACTGGAGGGTATTTCTTTTTTTCGCGATCTCCCTTTCAATTTTCTCTGAGATCCTTTAGGAATGGGTGAGGATGGGTAGCGTGAAGCGCGGGAAACCTGAATCAGCAGAACGAAAATCATTTTGAATAACTATTTAAAAAGTAAATGTAAAAGAGGACCTAACTTTCGTTGAAAGCATTTCTGTGTAGACGAAAGTAGGAAGAGATTTCGAAAAATATTCTATCCTAGAACGATGAAGTCATTCCATTGAAATCTTCTTCTTTGATCCATCAATAGCTTCGAAATACGAAAAAGAAACATTCAGCTTGTCTAAGATTCAGGAATTGTAAGAGATTCTTAAAGAATTCTTCTTAAGATCATCATGGGTTCCAGATTTGGGTAAAGAGAGAGGAAGACATGTTACCTTTTCAACAGCCCACACTGTTCTGAACAAAAACGTGGAATACTTTTATAGAAAAGAGAAGAATTGAAAGTGAAAGTCAAAAAACGAAATGGGATCGGCTGGGAAAAAATTTTTCAGAGCTCAGGAAAAATTATGAGATTGAAAAAAAAAAAAAAAAAAAAAAAAAAAAACTTCCTTTTTCTTTATTAATTTGATGTCTTCACTCTTTTGACATTCTACAAGGTCAAAAGAGTGAAGACATCAAATTAATAAAGAAAAAGGAAGAGGGTTTTTTTTTTTTTTTCTTATTCAGAATTTTTTCTCGGCTCAGAAATTTTCCCAGCCGATCTGATTTCGTTTTTTTACTTTCACTTTCAATTCTTCTCTTATGTATAAAAGCATTCTACGTTTCTGTTCAGAACAGTGTGGGCTGTTGGAAAAGCAACACGTCAATGTTTTCCCCGTCGACTCGATGAGTCAAACAAGACCTATCTAAAGGGTTATTAGAACGAATTCATACTTGTGTATTGAAATCACTCCAGTTTCGACTTAACATCAGTCTGTGCTGTGTATTCTGCTTGGATACATACTTTTCCCTCCTAGAAAGAGCTTTTGTGAAGGTAGGCCATCCATTCTTCACAGCTCTTAGACATTTATTTACAGCTGATTTGATCGACGAGACATCACCTTATTTTTAAGCATCCACTCTCTGGGATCTATGAAAGTTTTTATCGTTTTGTTTCTGTTGAGTCTGTGCTGTAGAGCCCTTATTCTAGAAAGTGTGCACTGTTTTGACGTTTCATTTCATAGCTGGGGTGATGGGTGGGTCACCTTCCTTTCAAACTGCACCGTGGAGGTAGAGATGTTTCGAGCCTACGTGTTTAATTCATGGGTGAACCACGGGTCGTGAACAAAAGAGGACCCTTTCGTGGATCGTCCCTAGGAAAAAGCATAGAACTGAAATGGCTACTCGTGTTTTGTCTATTCGACATTATTCAAAAGGATCTCTACTCTCTTTTTGGTTCGAAGTATGTCTCTACCTGTTGTCTTAGGTGTCTAAAGAAATTAGCTTTTCAGGAAAGGAGTTGTCTTAGGTTTCTAAAGAAATTAGCTTTTCAGGAAAGAAATGTTACTTGAGAAACATGACGAGATAGGTTGAAAGAGGTTTGAAAGAGAAAAGAGATATGTCGTTCATTTTTATCATGTCTTCAGACATGATAAAAATGAACAAAAAGTATTTATAATATATATTATATAATATATATATTATATAATATATATATTTTTTAATTTTTTAAAAATTTTTTTCAAATCTCTCAGAAAATATTTTCCAGCTCATCTCAAAATGACCCTCCTACTCAGTTTCGAAAAAAGAGACTGTGTCTTACTACTCTCTATTTTTTTTTTCAAATTTCTAAGAAAAAAAAACACTTTACAGCAACATCTCTCACCATGAGCCTGCTTCATCCTTTCCGAAAAAAACGACACGTTGCTATTGTCTTCATATGTGTTTCTCTGAGATCCTTTAAAAATGGTTTCAGAATCCACTCGACAGGATTTGTCAAAGTATTCCGAGTTTCACTTCAGAGGGCGTGCACTGCTAAACATACCTGATTTCAGGGAAAAGAGTTCCACGAGTCGTTGGAGAAGATATCCAAAAAAATATAACGTGGTTGTGAGTCAAAATAAACGAACCCTTTTCACTTGAGCTATCACGACATTTCAGCGACCACGAGAGGGTGGAGATGACTATCTCGTAAGAGAAGAAATCTAACCGACCCACCACACCTACACAAACACACATGTTTTTTTAAAAGAACCATGCTTTTAGAAACTCATTTCAACTTTGAATAGGAAAATCGTGTTTTTAAGAGAGGGTCTCATCTAAAACGTAGAGTAAAACATATGAATCATGCCGGGTATAGATAGCCCTAAAACTAGGCATTGAAATTTTTTAATAGATTCATGATCAACAGAAAATAATACAACGTCTTACTTGCAACTATTTAAAAGAATCCTTTGAACCCATACTTGAAAAAGAAATGAAGAAACATCCAGCTAGCTCGTCTAAAGTTCAGAAAGGTTAAGAGATTCTCAAAGAATTCTTCTTTAGAACATCTTGGATTCCCAATTAATGTAGAGAGGGAGACGTGTTGCCTTTTCAACAGATCACAGTGTTTTGAACAGAAACTCGAAATACTTTTATAGAAAAGAGAAGATTTGAAAGTGAAAGTCGAAAAACGAAATGAGATCGGCTGGGAAAATATTGGGAAAATATTTTCAGAGCTCAGAAAAAAATTTTGAGATGTAAAAAAAAAAAAAAAAAAAAAAAAAAAAAAAAAAAAAAACCAATCTTTTTGTTAATTTTTATCATGTCTTCTAGACATGATAAAAATTAACTCACCCCCTTTTGTATGGGAATGTTGTCTCCCACTTTCTAAAAATACGAGGACCATGACTCATCCAATCTTTTCTTGGAATTCTATTCTTTAGAAAGAATGAGTCATGGTCTATTTTTAGAAAGTGGGAGACAACATTCCCAGACAAAAAGAGAAGGGAGTTAATTTTTATCATGTCTAGAAGACATGATAAAAATTAACGAAAAGATTGTTTTTTTTTTTTTTTTTTTTTTTTTTTTTTTTTTTTAACATCTCAGAATTTTTTTTTTCTGAGCTCTGAGAAATTTTTCCTAGCCGATCCCATTTCGTTTTTCGACTTTCACTTTCAACTCTTCACTTTTCTATAAAAGCATTCCACGTTTCTGTTCAGAACAGTGCGGGCTGTTGATGAGGCAACATGTCTCTCTCTACCCAAATCTGGAACCCTAGTCACGAGAGAATATGAGACTAGAAAAAATAGTTTAGCTTATTGATCTAAAAAATGTCCCATGCTAGAACTCAGAATTATAATCAGAGCGGGGCTTTCCAGTATCCAGTGCCAAGATTTTAGATTTGCCATGGGTGACATGTTCCCAAATTTATAAATTCTTCAATTATAGTCCCCTTCTTTGACAAATGGCTAAGAAATTCTTAAAGAATATCATGAGATTGGGTAAAGAGAGAGACTGGAGAAGATATCCAAAACACATCTCGTGGAGATGACTATCTCGTAAGAAAGAAAGCTAACCGTCCCACCACACCTACACAGACACACATGTTTTTTTAAAGGATCAAGCTTTTGGAAACTCATTTCAACTTTGAATAGGAAAATCATGTTTTTAAGAGAGGGTCTCATCTAAAACGAAGAGTAAAACATATGAATCATGTTGGGTATAGGTAGCCCTAAAACTAGGCATTGAAATTTTTTTAACAGATTCATGATCAACAGAAAATAATACAACGTCTTACTTGCAACTATTTAAAAGAATCCTTTGAACCCATACCTGAAAAAGAAATGAAGAAATATCCAGCTAGCTCTTCTAAAGTTCAGAAAGGTTAAGAGATTCTCAAAGAATTCTTCTTTAGAACATCTTGGATTCCCGTCCCACCACACCTACACAAACACACATGTTTTTTTTAAAGGATCAAGCTTTGGAAACTCATTTCAACTTTGAATAGGAAAATCATGTTTTTAAGAGAGGGTCTCATCTAAAACGTAGAGTAAAACATATGAATCATGTTGAGTATAGGTAGCCCTAAAACTAGGCATTGAAATTTTTTTAATAGATTCATGATCAACAGAAAATGATACAACGTCTTACTTGCAACTATTTAAAAGAATCCTTTGAACCCATACTTGAAAAAGAAATGAAGAAATATCCAGCTAGCTCTTCTAAAGTTCAGAAAGGTTAAGAGATTCTCAAAGAATTCTTCTTTAGAACATCTTGGATTCCCCATTAATGTAGAGAGGGAGACGTGTTACCTTTTCAACAGCCCACAGTGTTCTGAACAGAAACTCGAAATACTTTTATAGAAAAGATAAGAGTTGAAAGTGAAAGTCGAAAAACGAAATGAGATCGGCTGGTAAAATATTTTCAGAGCTCAGAAAAAAATTTTGAGATGTTTAAAAAAAAAAAAATCTTTTTCTTAATTTTTATCATGTCTTCTAGACATGATAAAAATTAACTCACCCCCTTTTGTATGGGAATGTTGTCTCCCACTTTCTAAAAATAGACCATGACTCATCCAATCTTTTCTTGGAATTCTATTCTAAGAATTCTATTCTAAAAATAGACTATGACTCATTCTTTCTAAAGAAAGAATGAGTCATGGTCTATTTTTAGAAAGTGGGAGACAACATTCCCAGACAAAAAGAGAAGGGAGTTAATTTTTATCATGTCTAGAAGACATGATAAAAATTAACAAAAAGATTGTTTTTTTTTTTTTTTTTTTTTTTTTTAACATCTCAGAATTTTTTTTTTCTGAGCTCTGAGAAATTTTTCCTAGCCGATCCCATTTCGTTTTTCGACTTTCACTTTCAACTCTTCACTTTTCTATAAAAGCATTCCACGTTTCTGTTCAGAACAGTGCGGGCTGTTGATGAGGCAACATGTCTCTCTCTACCCAAATCTGGAACCCTAGTCACGAGAGAATATGAGACTAGAAAAAATAGTTTAGCTTATTGATCTAAAAAATGTCCCATGCTAGAACTCAGAATTATAATCAGAGCGGGGCTTTCCAGTATCCAGTGCCAAGATTTTAGATTTGCCATGGGTGACATGTTCCCAAATTTATAAATTCTTCAATTATAGTCCCCTTTCTTTGACAAATGGCTAAGAAATTCTTAAAGAATATCATGAGATTGGGTAAAGAGAGAGACGTGTTGCCTCTTCCACAGCCCACACGGATCTGAAGTGAAACGCGGAATGCTTTTATAGATAACTTCCCCAGTTATCTATTGATCATGTCCAGTTATCCCCAGTTATTGAAACAAAGTCAAAAGCCAATCGAAAGTAAAATCCCAACAGAATTCCACAAGAATGAGTCATAGTCTATTTTTAGAAAGAGTGAGACAACATTCCCAGACAAAAAGAGAAGGGAGTTAATTTTTATCATGTCTAGAAAACATGATAAAAATTAAGAAAAAGATTTTTTTTTTTTTTTTTTTTTTTTTTTTTTTTACATCTCAGAATTTTTTTCTGAGCTCTTAGAATTTTTTCCCAGTCGGCTGGATTCACAAAACCAGATATATTCAAATTATTTCTATAGAGGGTTCTCATCTATTTAAACCACTCGCGTTTCAGCTTTAAATCAGTCTGTGCTGTGCACTGGAGCTGAATTGTTTTCAGCTGTCAGACATTTTTTTCCAACAGCCGACTCGATGGTTCAAATGGCACCGTGGAAGTTGGAGAGAGGTCAAGTCGATTCGGATGACGGTAAAGCATTTGAGGGCTATTTGCCTTAAGAAATGCCTTCGTGGAGGACTTTGGAAGGGAAACTGGCTCGTATTCACGTTACACATGGGGAAAAACCACGAAAAAAAACACCCATGCAGCCAGCTTGAAAGTCAGTCGTTCACGTTTAACAAAATATGAAATGTATTTTATAAAAACATATTCGGATCGTATTCAAAATTGGATCATTCTGTTGTTTTATCAGAATATGCCAGGTATACGATTGAACAATTCTATTGAATAACATGATCTTGCCTTCTTGAAAGTCATTTGTTAACGTTTCACAAAATATATATCAGTATAAGATGGAACCATCATGATCCGTTATTCTGACTGATGGAGTCAGCTGTGGATCACAAGACCTTGCCTTTTTTGAAAAGGATTTGTTAAAGTTTCACAAAATATACAAAATATATATCAGTATACGATTGAAAAAAAATCATGATCCATTATCCTGACTGATGGAGTCAGCTGTGGATCACAGGATCTTGCTTTCTTGAAAGTCATTTGTTAAAGAAGTTTCACAAAATATATCAGTATACAATGGAACAATCGTGATCCGTTAATTCTGACAAGTCTAGTCAGCTGTGGATTATGAGATCTTGCCTTCTTGAAAGTCATTTGTTACAGAAGTTTCACAAAATATATCAGTATACAATGGAATAATTGTGATCCGTTAATCCTGACTGATTGAGTCAGCTCTGGATCACGAGATCTTGTTTTGTTGAAAACAATTTGTTAAAGTTCCACAAAATATATTAGTATACAATGGAACTATCGTGATCCGTTAATTCTGACGGGTCTAGTCAGCTGTGGATCACGAGATCTTGCCTTCTTGAAAGTCATTTGTTAAAGAAGTTTCACAAAATATATCAGTATAGGATGGAACAATCGTGATCCGATTACACTGACTAGTCTAGCCAGCTGTGGATCACGAGATCTTGCCTTGTTAAAGTTTCACAAAATATATCAGTATACGATGGGACAATCGTGATCCATTGATCCTGACTGCTCTAGCCAGCTATGGATCACGAGATCTTGCCCTGTTGAAAGGGATTTGTTAAAGCTTCACAAAATATATCAGTATACGATTGATAAAATCCTGATCCGTTTTTCCTGACTAATGGAGTCAGCTGTGGATCACGAGATCTTGGCTTCTTGAAAGAAATTTGTTAAAGTTTCACAAAATATATCAGTATAGGATGGAACAATCGTGATCCGATTACACTGACGGGTCTAGCCAGCTGTGGATCACGAGATCTTGGCTTCTTGAAAGGAATTTGTTAAAGTTTCACAAAATATATCAGTATAGGATGGAACAATCGTGATCCGATCACACTGACGTGTCTAGCCAGCTGTGGATCACGAGATCTTGGCTTCTTGAAAGGAATTTGTTAAAGTTTCACAAAATACATCAGTATAGGATGGAACAATAGTGATCCGATTACAATGACTAGTCTAGCCAGCTGTGGATCACGAGATCTTGCCTTGTTAAAGTTTCACAAAATATATCAGTATACGATGGGACAATCGTGATCCATTGATCCTGACTGCTCTAGCCAGCTATGGATCACGAGATCTTGCCCTGTTGAAAGGGATTTGTTAAAGTTTCACAAAATATATGAGTATACGATTGATAAAATCCTGATCCGTTTTTCCTGACTAATGGAGTCAGCTGTGGATCACGAGATCTTGGCTTCTTGAAAGGAATTTGTTAAAGTTTCACAAAATATATCAGTATAGGATGGAACAATCGTGATCCGATTACACTGACGGGTCTAGCCAGCTGTGGATCACGAGATCTTGGCTTCTTGAAAGGAATTTGTTAAAGTTTCACAAAATATATCAGTATAGGATGGAACAATCGTGATCCGATTACACTGACGGGTCTACCCAGCTGTGGATCACATGATCTTGCTTTGTTGAAAAGGATTTGTTAAAGTTTCACAAAATATATCAGTATACGAAATAATAGCATGTTTTCTATAAAAACAGCTATTGAGTAAAACATTTCTAGCCTTGAAAAGCAAAAACAGTAGCACGGGGAAATATATTACCCTACCTCAAAGTATTGAAAGGAAATAAGAATACATTTCTATAAAATGGGTGACTCAATAAATATTTGTAGTCTATGAAATACAAAAGAGTAAGAAAAAAATGTTAACATACCTTCACAGAAGCTCTTCCCAGGAGAGTGAGAAGCGTGTATCCACGTTGAGTGCACAGCACAGACTGATCTGAAACTGAAACGCAAGTGGTTTAAATACATTAACGAGTTGCTTCTAGAAACCGACTGGGAAAAATTCTCAGAGCTCTGGAAAAATTTTAACACATTAAAAAAAAAAAAAAAAAAAAAAAAAAATTCCTTTTTTCCTTCCTTTTTTCTTTCTTAATTTGATGTCTTCACTTTTTTTATTTCTACAAGGTCAAAAGAATGAAGACATCAAATTAAGAAAGAAAAAGGAAGTATTTTTTTTTTAAATCTTTTTTCAGCTTTGAAAATTTTCTTCCCAGTCGTTAACATTTCGTTTTTGGACTTTCAGTTTCAATTCTTGGACCCATGATGTTCTTTTCTTGATGTTCTTGTAGTATATTTCTATACAAATTCACTCCTTTTCCCCAAAAAAGATATCTTTTTTTTATTTTTTTTTTACCTTCCAATTTGTATAGCTATATACTGAAAACAGGCATTAAAGTCAGTTTGTAGTATATTCCTATACAAATTCACTTAATTTCCCGAAAAAAAAAAGATGTCTTTTTTTTTTATTTTTTTTTACCTTCCAATTTGTATAGCTATATGCTGAAAACAGGCTTTAAAGTCCGTTTGTAGTATATTCCTATATAAATTCACTGCCTCCCCCCCCGAAAAAAAAGATGTCTTTTTTTTTATTCTTTTTTACCTTCCAATTTGTATAGCTATATGCTGAAAACAGGCTTTAAAGTCCGTTTGTAGTATATTCCTATACAAATTCACTGCCTCCCCCCCCGAAAAAAAAGATGTCTTTTTTTTATTTTTTTTTACCTTCTTTATTTTTTTTTACCCTTTTTTTTTTTCATTTCAGAATTTTTTTCTGAGCTCTGAAAATTTTTTCCCAGTCGGCAACCAAGTGAAAACTTTCCAATCGGCTTTTACTTTCACTTTCAACTCTTTTCTATAAAAGTATTCCACGTTTTCTGTTCAGAACCGTGTGGGCTCTCCATGGTGCAACATGCTTGTTCTCTCTCTACCTCATCTGCAGCTCTATGACAGCTAACACGCTTGAGCTTTAAAAATGTATGAAAGAAGTTATTTTTAATCCATTTCAGCGATTGATTGGGCTGGGGAAAAAAAAGGCCCTTTCCATGACAGTTAACACGCTTGAGCTTTAAAAATATATGAATGAATTTATTTTTAATCCATTTCAGCGATTGAGTGGACTGGGAAACATTTTCTTAGAGCTCAGGGGAAAAAAAGGCCCTTTCTATGACAGTTAACACGCTTAAGCTTTAAAAATATATGAAAGATTTTATTTTTAATCCATTTCAGCGATTGAGTGGACTGGGAAACATTTTCTTAGAGCTCAGGGGAAAAAAAGGCTCTTTCCATGAGAACTAACACGCTTAAGCTTTAAAAATATATGAAAGAATTTATTTTTAATCCATTTCAGCGATTGAGTGGACTGGGAAACATTTTCTTAGAGCTCAGGGGAAAAAAAGGCTCTTTCCATGAGAACTAACACGCTTAAGCTTTAAAAATGTATGAATGAATTTATTTTTAATCCATTTCAGCGATTGAGTCTGCTGGGAAACATTTTCTCAGAGCTCAGGGGAAAAAAAGGCTCTTTCCATGACAGCTAACACGCTTAAGCTTTAAAAATGTATGAAAGAATTAATTTTTAATCCATTTCAGCGATTGAGTCTGCTGGGAAACATTTTCTCAGAGCTCAGGGGAAAAAAAAGGCTCTTTCCATGACAGCTAACACGCTTGAGGTTTAAAAATGTATGAAAGAATTTATTTTTAATCCATTTCAGCGATTGAGTCTGCTGGGAAACATTTTCTCAGAGCTCAGGGGAAAAAAAGGCTCTTTCCATGACAGCTAACACTCTTGAGCTTTAAAAATGTATGAAAGAATTTATTTTTAATCCATTTCAGCGATTGAGTCTGCTGGGAAACATTTTCTTAGAGCTCAGGGAAAAAAAGTTTCTTTCCTTGACACCTAACACTCTTGAGCGTTAAAAATGTATGAAAGAATTTTTTTTAATCCATTTCAGGGATTGAGTGGGCTGGGAAACATTTTCTTAGAGCTCAGGGAATGTGTCTCCAGGTTTAATGCACAGCACACACGGATGGGAAGTCGAAACTCGAGTGGCTTAAAAAATAAATATACGAAAGCTGGGTTATCGAGCTGACTAGGAAAAATTTTCAGAGTTTTGGAAATAATTCTGAGTTCAAGCATGGGACATGAGAACCGAAATGTATTACAATCATCATGTCATCATTGTTTTCGAAAGCCAAAAGAACATCTCATGAAAGAACATCTTTTTTTCCTGGTAGTGGGATGGATTAGAGTTGCTGCATCTTGAACAACCCACACTGATCTGAACAGAAACATGAAATGTTCTTATAGATATAAGAAATGAATTGAAAGTAAAAATGAAATTGTATTGGCTGGAAATATTTCTTGGCTGTTGAATTGGAAAAATATTTCCAGAGCTATAAAAAAAATTTAAAAAAAAAAAAAAACTCTTCCTTTTTTTTCTATTAATTTGATGTCTTCACTTTGTTTACTTTGGAATGGAGAAACCCAAAGACTTTTTAAAACATATCCTTTTTAAAAACTTATCATATCTTATAAACTTTAAACTCATCCTTTTTAAAACATATAATTCCTAGAATGAGTCATGGTCTATTTTTAGAAACAGTGAGACAACATTCCCACACAAAAGGTGGGTAGGGTTAATTTTTATCATGTCTAGAAGACATGATAAAAATTAGCGATTTTATAGCTTAATTAGCGATATTTTAGCTTTTTCCGATTATAATACGGCTTCAGTTGGTCCACACTGGCAGTAATTTTCTCGCCGTTATTGGCGCTTAACACTACCACTGCTTGGGTGATTTTCTCGATAAGGAAAAGGCCTTTAAAACGCGGGAAAAATTTCCCACTTTGTCCCCTGGGGCATTCGATAAGGCATGTTTAATCTTCAAGACTTCATCTCCGACTTTATAATTCACCTCTCTTCTCTTTTGATCATAATAGTATTTTTGCTTTCTTTGGGCTATTTCAGAATTCCCTTTCGCTTCATCTATCAACTTTTGAATATTGGTCATTTTAAACTCTTGTGCCCTTTCCTGCACAAAGAAGAGTTTGTCTAAGGGTGTCAAAATCTTTCTTCCAAGAAAAAGTTCAACAGGTGTTTTCAACGTTGTGTCGTGTTTCGTCGTTCTAAGGGCATATGCAAACTCATTTATATGGTTATACCAGGTAGCGAGATAATTTTTGATATAGCTTCGAATAATTTTAACTACGTTTCGGTTAACCCGTTCCGCTATGTTTGACTGCGGACGATGCGGGACCATTTTTAAATGGCATATGCCCTGTTTTACACACATTTCCTCAAAAATATTACTAAAAAATTGGAGACCATTATCGGAAATTACTTTTAGGGGCGTCCCGTACTTTAAAATATACTTATTTAAAATTGAATCCACTACGATTTTAGCAGAAGCACGTTTTAACGGAATCAATTCCAACCACTTGCTAAAATGGTCCACTATAACTAAAAGATATCGTCTTTTGTTAAATTTACTTCTGGGGTAAGGTCCAAGTAAATCGATCCTTATTATTTCATTTGGAAATTCTGATTTAACACTATTTAAGAACCCGGCCGGGCGGAAATTAATGTAATTATTAAATTGGCATGTTGGGTATGACTTGACATACGCCCTAGTAAACTTTTGCATTTCTGGAAAAAAATCTGCCTCGTGAACTCTTTGGACAGTTTTTCGCTTGCCCAAATGGAAAGAAATAGGCGAATCGTGCAATTCTGACAATATACTAAATCTAAGGCTAGCTGGAATAACCAGCCTAAACTCGTGATTTTCGTTAATAGTTTTTGTATAGAAAAGAAGTCCATCAATTATTTCATAATTTGCCGCCCTATTTCTTATCGGCACAATATCTTGATGGATGAAATTCTCAGGGTCGGCTAAATAATTGTATATATTTTTGAACTCAGGATCTTTTCCCAGTTTCGCTATTACTGTTTCACGATATTCTAAAACTTTTGATGTAAGCATGGTTATTCTAACTGCAATCCAAATTGATTCTACTTTCATCCAAATTGATTCTACTTAAAGCATCTGCCACAACGTTCTCCTTTCCCGGAGTGTGTTTAATTACTAGATTATACTCTTGTAACTTAAGTGCCGACCTTATTAATCTCGGCGATAATTTTTTTTCCGGAATAGAGTCTGGTGACCGCAGCGTGGTCGGTATACACAGTTACTGGAGAACTTCCAAAGTAAACGCGGAATTTGTGCACCGCTAATAAAACTGCTAGAGTTTTTCTTTCCGTGGCCGAATAGTTTCTCTGGGTTGCGTTTAAAGTTCGACTGAAAAAAGCCACGGGCTGCCCATTTTGGGGAAGAACTGTCCAAACCGCAAAATCTGAAGTTCCGCTGAAATTTCTAGTATCCGCTGAAAACCGCAAAATCTGAAGGTCCGCTGAAATTTCTAGTCCTTTATCCCCCTCCGGGAATTTTAAAACAGGGGCTTGTGTTAGGGCGTCTTTTAATTTTTGAAATGCCTAGTCAACTTCTGCTGACCACGAAAACCTAGCTTTCTTCCTCTTCAATATAAGCAATGGCTCAGCTATTTTAGAAAAATCTTTTATGAAGGATCTATAGTATGAACACACACCAAGAAACGATGATAACTTTTTAGCTATGTTAGGAGCAGGATAATTTTGGATACCTATAATCTTGGACTTATCGGTTTCAATGCCATTCTGAGAAATTTTAAATCCTAAATAACGTCATTCTTTTGCGGCAATTTTACATTTGGATGCATTTACTTTTAAACTGGCTTCGATTAACAATAAAAACACTTGTCTTAAATCTTTTAAATGTTGTTCCAAACTATTACTTGTAATTATAATATCGTCCAACTAAATGAACGTACTCTTACCAAGGACCGGTCTTAAGACAATGTCCATACATCTCTGGAAAGTTGCCGGCGCGCCCGATAAACCGAAAGGCATCTTAAGAAATGCGTAGGTGCCAGACTTTGTTATGAAGGCGGTCTTGGGGACTTCAGGTTTTACCCCAATTTGAAAATACCCACTCGTAAGATCTAAAGTGGACATGTACACTCAAGAGAAAAAACATTATGACCAGCCCTACATTTTGCGATGAACGCGCCTGGATGACGTGGAAGGCACGTGATCAGGTGGAAGTGGTATTTAACTGTTGCTGGAGAGTCTGAAGAATCATTCTTTCACTGATTCTGTGTGTGATGGGAAAGGCTGCGGATCTAAGCGACTTTGAGAGAAGGCAGATTGTAGTGGCTCGAAGGCTCGGAACAAGTATTTCCGAAAATGCACGACTCGTGGGTTGTTCGCGATCTACAGTTGTTAGTACGTATGAAAAGTGGAGGCATGACGGTGAAACCAGCAGCAAACGACATGGTGTTGGACGTCCACACGCTATCAAAGGAAAAGGTCGTCGGAGACTGTCTCGCATGGTGAAGCAAAACCGGAGCCAGACAGTGGCTCAGCTGACAGCCGAATACAATGCAGGGCCAAGTAGAAAAGTACGGAGCACACTGTTCAGCGGACACTGTTGGATATGGGGCAACGCAGCATACGTCTCACTCGTGCGCCTTTGCTGACCAAGCGTCATCTCCAACTGCGCCTGCGCTGGGCCCGGGGACATCGCGGCTGGTACATGGATCAGTGGGAGAGAGTTGCCTGGTCAGATGAATCACGGTTTGTCGTTCATAATGCCGATGGCCGTGTTAGGATACGCCGTTTCAGGAGAACAGTTTCTCCCTCAATGCACTGTAGGTCATACACAGGCCGGTGGTGGCGGTATTATGCTCTGGGGGACCCATGGTTGGGATAGAGCAGACCATGAATGCTACAGGGTATCTGAACATCATTGCGGAACACCACCGCGGAACATCACAGCGAAACGCCACCGCTTCGGGTGCGTAATCGAAAACTGGTTGTTTTTCTTGCATAAAACTACTGGGCTATCATAACTGCTAGAAATAGGAGTAATTATTTTATTCTTCAACATTTCCTTAATATGAAATTCAATTATTTCTTCCTTAACCTTATCATATCTATATGGCTTCTGCCTTACTGGTTGGGCATCCCCGGTCTGGATTTCATGACTGGTGACCTGAGTGAAACCAGATACATCACTAAATAAATTTGAGAATTCACTTACCAAAGTCTGCGGTTTTTCTTTCTCTTCTGCCGGCAAATGCTGTAGATCAACTCCGGGGGGCTCATCGTCCTTCTTGTTAACTGGTTGCATCATGACTGTTAGCTTGGCTCCCTGAAAGTCAATTGTGGCTTCTGCCAATCTGAAAAAGTCCACACCAAGGATAACACATGTTTGCAGGTTTCGCACAATATAAAATAAAATTTTTACCTGCTCGTCGTTGATACGCACAAAAAGTGACACTTTTCCTAGACATTTACACTTCTCTCATTGGGCCGCTATAACATTCGTGTCTTTTGCACTAAAAAATCTATAACGACGGAAGTGTTTCTTGAAAAACTTTTCAGAAAGGAAGCCGTTTTGCGCACCTGTCTCCAAAAGAGCCGTCGCCGGTATATTATTTATTAAAACTTCAATTTTCGGTAAAGTTAAATTTTTAACGACTACGGTGTTTAAATTAATCGCAGAAGGATTTTCCAGGAGTTCGGATTTCTTCACCTTTCTTAAAGAAATCCCCCTTAGTTTAAATCTTGCTTAGCCGAATCCTTTTTAATTTGCCCAGTTTCTGAGTTTTTTCCTGCTTTACGACGAAAATTTTTCCGTTCGCCGGTCGTCTTGGGGGATCCATCTTTCTTCGGCCATTGCTTCGCCTTGTTCCCGTAGTTCTGTCGTTGCTTCTGTTGCGGTCTTGGCGTATTCCACTGACTTCTTCGCTCAAATTGGCGACGTCTTTCGTTGTCTGCAGCTCTTCGACTTTTAAATTGCAAGGCGAATTCGAATAATTTATCCAAAGTCGTTGGGTTTCTGAGCTCGATAAAATCTTGAACTTGGGGCAGTAGTCTAGGGATTATAACTTGAATGATTTCAGGATCCGGGCGACTTCCATACGAAAGCTTGAAAACTTGAATCTTTCTTAAAATAAAATTTGACAAATCTTCGATTTTTTCTTGACATCTGCTAAAAAGTTCTGCCTCTAGTCTGGCTCCATCTCGTACGACCGGGAATGCTTTCACCAAAGAACTTTTAAAATTTTCATACGTATAGGTGGGGCTTCCTGGTTCACCCAAAAGATTCTTTCCAATATATTTAAACCAATTTAGCGCTTGGCACTTCAAAGCGCTGGTGGCAAGCGTGACTTTCTAAAACTCGTGGACTGGATATAACATAAAATGTGCATCCAGTTTTTCCAGGAAATTAATTACGGCTGTCCTGCCGTCGAAACTTGCCGCTGGTTTCATGGGTGCCCGCATGGTTTGCACAATGTAGCCAAATCCTTCTAGGGCAGGAGGTGATAATTCCGGTTTCTGTACAGGTACTGCTGGTACTTCAGGTTCGTCTTCTTGCCTTTCAGGCCATTCTCTTATTTTTCTTCGGGCGCCAGTGTCAGGACTATGTGTCCTATGCATACTCTTGGCAAACATATTGGTGACAGTATCAAGGTCCTGATCTCGAACAGTGAGCTGCATGCAGCTATGTTCTTGTGAGTGCTAGAAGAACTACAACGTAAGAAGGGTGTAAAATACCCTTTTATTTAAATCACTATTTACAGCAACTCCCAGCTCGGGAGTGCTAACAAATAATAATAATAATAATGATGATGATGATGATGATGACCGCGCTTGGGTCTAAACTGAACAATCAAACAATTTAAAGTAAAGCTTAAGTAGAAATTTAAATAATCGCTGTTCTCAGAGCTTAAACGCGAGATTTGGCCTATCTATGGTGCGTAGCAAGCCTTAGCTAAGTACTAGCGCACTTAAATCACTTCAATAAGTATTAGAGTAATAGGGGTAAGGCATAAGAATTTAAATACTAACTAGTCTGGCGAACGTCCACCGAGCCGAAGTGGTCTGAGACTAAAAGCTCTCACACACTTGAGAAGTTTCTCACTAGCCTTAAATACAAAAACTTGGCTCCAACACAAATTAGCATAAAGCTGAACCGCGCGCTCATTCTGAAGGGAAGTTGAAATAAGAGTTTACAGAAAGGGTAACTTAAAATAAAAAGAAATTTGTTTATTTTAAATTAAAACCTTACACAATTACCTTTGAATAGTTTTCTTTAGTTGGCGGAAAGTTCTTTAGTTGCCACTTTAGAATCTGCTATTACACATTGTAACAGATATTGAAATTTGTCTTCATCCACAATAGCATCATCTTTGTGAATTTTTGCAAACTGGGGTCAAAAGGCAAGAAAGTCTTTCGGTTCTTCACTAAATTTCCTAATTCCAGTTTCGGAAGCTTGAATTTAATTTTTTGCTCTGTTGTTGTTCCTTCCGTAACCGAATTTTCCTTCTTTGCATTTTCTAACAGCGAACAAATCAAGCAGAACTTGTCTCGGTATTCTTCTGCTTTCAAAAAATCCTCGGAATAATTCGTCTTGAAGGGCATCATCACTTAGCAACAAATTCAAAACTTCTTCTTGAGTTGCTTCTAAAAGTGTGAATTTATCCTGAATCTGTTTAAACAACGTACTGACTTTGTCACTTTCTAAACTTTTGTTTTCGATCTTCTGAGCTATATCGTTGCAGCATACCGTAAATGCTGTTCTCAGACACTTTCGTTTTGCTTTCATGACTTTGAAATCCATATTTCATTAAAAAAGAAAGTAGTGGACACCAGATTTACTATGTTGCAACTCTCAGGGCTAGAACGTGCAGGTTACAAATTAAATAATCACAGCAGAGATTATTAATATAAAGATTTTAATACGGATATTTACGGAACAGGCGAAAACGTTACATTACTCTACCTAGTACATACATATAACTGAGTGAAAAGGGAATTTCCCCGCTTAGTTCGCAGTTAAAGAAAGAAAGAATAATAAAAACGTAGTCCAATCAAAAGCGGCGCTTCTTCTGTCGACTTCGCCCAGCCGTTACGTAATCGTCTGTCTGAAGCAGCTGTCTCCTACACTCTGCATCTATTGAAGATCATCGGTAAGACAAAATGAGTAGTTCGGACAAAATGATTTTGGTTTGGTTTATTTAATTACGGCAAAGCACACTAGGGCTACCTGCATAAGGGGACGGATGCATTCGTGGAGGACTTTCTAGGGGAAACTGGCTCGTATACACGTTACACATGGGGAAAACCAGGAAAACGCCCATGCAGCCAGCCCGTTCGTGGGATTCGAACCTCAGACCGAACTACCAGTGTTCAGCGACTTTACCGCTCGCTTGCTGGTGGGCCGGATAAAATGAGACGAAAGTACGTCAAGTGGCCGCCATCGGTCGACGAATAAGGTGAGTTTCTGGTGGAAGGTCAAAATCAGTGAACTGAAGAGTCTAGTATGAGTAAACAAAAATGTTAAAAATGAGAATGTCAGATAGATAGTTGTGTTTTACTCTGAGAAATTGAGAGCATCTAAGAGAATTGATGCAGTTGTTAGGATGAGTGAGCACTAGATAGAAGAAATTTCTGGCATGTTCTTGAATGTAATCTTGAATTGTGTCTACTTTGAGATCACGGTGAATATACGAATTTTGAATGACCCATGGCGCGCTGATAATCTCTGTAAGTGCTTTGTTTTGAAGAACTTGGATGTGTTGAAGGTGAGTTTTGGCAGCGTGGACGCAGACAGGACTAGTCTAGAGTAATGCTGGTCGAAGTATAGAATTATATAAGAAGAGTTTGTTTGAAGCGAGCATATGACTTCTTCGGCCAAGAAATGGCCGCATAGTTGCAAGCGTGAATCAATTTTTTTCAAACTTTCCTTGAGATATTTTCTGAAGTCAATTTTTTACCTAGAATGACTCTTGATATTTGACTTCGTAAACCCAGTCAATTTCTTCATCAAACAGAAGAGGTCTTGGCAGTGTGAAATTTGTCCTTTACGAAAAATTATTGCTTTTGATTTTTCAGTATTAACTGCAATCCTCCAAGTGAGTCAATTTTCTATAGGATTGAGGTAATGTTGAAGAAGGAGCTAGACAACTGTAACTGTAGAAGCTTGGGTCAAAATTGCAGTATCGTAGCAGTGGTAATTTGTGGGTCTTTCGGAACATCGTAAGTGTAAATGTGACATAAATATGGTGAAAGTATTGATCCTTGGGGCATTCCAGCGAAAATTTTTCTCTTAATAAAAACAGAACTGCCAATTTTCACTGCAATGATTCTGTTTTGGAGATAAGAAGCAATAAATCAATTACAATGATCGGGGAAGTTCAACTTGATAAACTTGTATATAGTCCCCGATACCTCACTCTTGAACAAGAAATATTTTTAGAGACTTTTAATGATAAAGTTACTATTCCGTTAGAGCGAGGTAAATTAAAAATGAAGAAAACATGCGAAGAAATCAATAACAAAGAACGCCAAATATCGTGTCTCGAGAATTTAACGTTTTGAAGTGGATATTTTGTGTTAATATTTTACTCGTAATAAACTTTTAAATCTTTAAATGAATAAAATTAGATGACACGATGACTTGAGAAAAAGAGCACAACGCGTTTATTTTTAATCGAATCAAATCCAATAATCTACCAGTAGTTGTTGGGCAACAATTCTATGTTGCCATCATACGAAAACTAAAACGTACAAAAAGTAAAGATAAAATGAAGAGGAAATACAGAGCCTCCCTTTCCAATGAAAACGATTAGGAGGCATAATCCTCTAAAAGGGACAGAAACCTGACGGTCCTTCCAACAAAGCTCTATGTTGTATTTGCCTTCCACTGCGTGTGGTATGGTTGTGATTGACCGGTGGTGAAATTCCCTCCCCCCCCCGAGCACTGTGTGTGCGGATCTAGATTATCCGTATACCTGTGGGTTTCAAGAGGCTGCTCACCATTGTCTTTTATGGTAAAACACGGTTTCAGTCTCAGTGCTTAAATTGCGCCGGAGCCCGGCTCCGGTAATTCTCAATTTTTAAGATAAATTACAATTTTAGGGTGCCCCGGAGCTCTAAATAAGATGAGCTCCGGTACTTCTTTTTATAAAACTGAACCTTAATCTAAAGGGAAAAATTTAGAATTCCTAACGTTTTAGTTTACCAATAAGCAGACCTTGCAATACTCTATTTCCCTAGAAATACGAACTCATGAGAACATGAGACGTTCAAGTAAAGTCCCCTCAATCACATGTTGAAACCTTTCCCTTTAAAAAGGGCAATAAATCTGGAGAAGTTTGTTTAGGAACGCGTAAATTTCTCTCCATGCCATTGTATCTAGTGTATTGTTATCGATGCTTGCTGTTAGTTATCCTCGCAGGAAGGAACCATTGTGTAATTAAATGTGCGTTAAGTGACAGCGAGTACAATAAGAGAGAAATACTAAGATAAACTGATCAAGCACGTCCTATACATCGTCTTCCCACAGTATCCAATAATGGGGTGGAAAGCGTAACCAGAAACTTTACTTTCATCCTTAGGAGTCAGATTCAGGACTCATTTTACTCCTGACAAACATCTGCTTGATGGCTATAATTATATCAGCAAAGAGCCGCGGTCAAAGAGAACGTTCTCTCTCACCAAGATTCCCCTCATTTTTTGTTTTCACCCATTCATACTCTCATTCTGTTTCGGCCCCTGGAATTTTCATCAGCTATACTTTAAGTGTATTTAATTTTTGTGATAATAAAAGAACTCCCCCCCCTTACGATCAGAGCTTAAATTGGGCCGGCGCCCAACGGATCTCGGCTCCGGTGCTTCTTACTTTTTGAAATAAATCATAATTCTAGCCGGAATGCACCGGAGCCCTGAATAAGACGGCTGCAGCACTTCTTTTATGTAATATTGAAAAACAACTTCAGTAGAAATTTTATGTCGAAAATTTTATTTTAACAATAAAATTATATTAAAAATTGGTTATAAAATTTCACTTTATCTTTTTACATTTTACTTAATTTTAATTATTTAATTACTTTAATCGTTAATTATTTCAATAAACAATAATTATAAATTAAATTACAATTAATTATATAATAATTATGGATTAAATAACAATTCATAAACATTAATTAAATAGCTATTAATTAATTTTATAAAAATTAACTATTTAATTTTAAAATTATTAATGAGTTTAATGGTCATTTTATTTATTTCTTTACTCTTGTTCCTCTTTGCTGACGGTCTTCCATAGGGTTCCGGCACTTCTGATCTTAGAAATTAAGCCCTGTTCAGTCTATCAATTGAAATTATTTTGACAGTTTCATTAATTTCAATTTCAAAATACACTGCTCTCCAAAAGTTAAAGAAAGTTTTTTTGTGTCTAATTTGAGAATGAAACAACATAGAAACCAGAAATTTAGCATATATGTTCACTAAAGAGTTCGTTAATGAATGCGACATAAAATATTTCAAAAGCTCAAAACAAACCTGAATTACAACAAAAAATTGTACTCTTAGTAGAGATATCCAGCCTTGGAGAAACAGTATATAGTAAAATTTTTTAAGCAGAAATGGTGTGGTAACTTTATAAAAATGGGTACTAATAAGGAATGTGTCCAGCCCTAGCTGCAATACATTGGCGGCAGCGACGTTCCATGCTGTCATTTAAATTGTCCATCAGTGAAATGGGAAGCAATGATAGGACACGGAGTAATCCTTGTTCAAGCTCATATTAACGACCTTGGAGGAGGACTTAAAGCAGCAACCTGTCTCCTAAGGTAGTCCCAAAGATGCTCTATCGGGTTCAAGTCTAGGAATTGAGATGGCCATCCAGCCGCTCCATACCATGACCCTCAAGATATTCTTCAGCAACCCGAGCTCGGTGCAGTCACTCATTGTCGTCCAACAGAAGAAATCCAGTACCAATAGCAGCGGTATATGGGCGGATATATTGATCAAAGAGCTCGCTTCGATATCTCTCACCGGTCAAAGTTCCTCCATTAAACACATGCAGGTAATTGTGACCACAGAGAGAGATCCCAGCCCAAATCATTATTCCACCACCTCTGTAACTGTGTCTTTCCAAAATGTGGGAATGGTTGTATCTGGTGCGTTGTTTCCTGCAGATCAGCTGATGACCTGAATCACTCTCTAGTGTGAAACTGGACTCACCTGGGAAGAGGACAGACGCCCATTGTTGACTAGTCCAGGAGATGTGTTCTCTTGCCCAACATAAACATCTGTGTCCTAGGGTCAAGGGGACACAAACAACTGGCCGTCTTGCACACAGACCTGTATTGTGCGGGCATCTATCTGCACACTGCAGTAGCTGAGATTGTTGTCCCTGTTGCCACTAAATGATCTGCCATGAGCTGAGGCACAGTAATATTACTCCTTCTTCGGACCGAAGAGCTAAATAACGGTGTCTCGCAGGTGTTGGAACTCTAAGTCTGCCTGGAACATGTCTTCTAAGATGCTACTTTGGTAGGCGGTTGCACGGATTTTGGCGATTTTTCTTTTGGCGATTTTTCTTTTGGCGAGTAATACAACTTATGGTAAACCCATTGCTGGATAGGTTATTTATGGTAACCAATACTTTGTTGTCATTTTATTTAAAAAATAATGTGTTTTATTGTGCATAAATTCCGTGTTTTAAATATTATTTATGGCTTCTAAATATTAAAAATCAATTTAACTTTGCATTTTTATTTGGAATAAAAGTTTTATTATTTATCATATTTTATGAAATTTTATGTTGTGGATGATATAATCAATGACGTCACCTTACTTTAAAAGTAATTGGTTTTAATATGTATAAATTTAATCTAATGTTTTAAACATTATTTATGGCTGTTAAATATTAAAATACAATTTAATTTTGCATTTTTTTAAAAAATGATTTTATTATGTATGAATTTTTAAATAAATTTAATTCTAGGCGTGATATAATAAGCTCTCTGATTGGTTATAGAATATTTGTGCATTAACAAGCTGTAATCAGCTCCCTGATTGGTTACTGAAAATTTGTGCATTTCCGCGCCATTTTAAAATTTAATTCATATCTTCGAATTCCTTCAAAGATGTCTGTCTCTAAGATGAATGTTGTTATTGGTAAGTACCAAGAATTATTGGTATCGGAATCAAAAACTTGTCCTTTGAAACCTTATTTTGGCCAGCCTGCCTTTCCTAATCAAAGATTTGTTTACAAATTGTTACAAGGGTCAGAAGAAATTTATTTAAATTTTTGGAGGAAACCTCGCTAATTGCTTCTTCAATGAAGTGCGAGAAATGTGGATCACAGATGAAGATGGTTAAAAGAGCCGATTCCGAGGATGGCCGTATATGATATTGTGGTCACGGAAGAAATAATCGCTGTAACGGTAAAAAAAGTATTAGACATTCCTCCTTTTTTACCGGCAGTAAACTTCCAATTACTCTCATTTTAGCTCTAGTGTACGAAATATTCATGGGTTCTTCGTACGATAGAATTCAATGTGAGCTCGGTATTTTTTCAGAAGCTGTACCCGACTGGCGCAGTTACGTAACCGACGTTTTAATTAATTTTGTAGAAACTAAAACGGAGAAGATCGGAGGGCCCGGGAAAATCGTGGAGATTGATGAGTCCAAAATTGGGAAACGAAAGTTTAACAAGAGTCGATTCGTTGAAGGGCAGTCGGTTTTGGGGGAATAGAGCGCGATTCAGGTCGCTGTTTTTAGTTGCTGTGCCAAACAGAACAGCGGATACTCTTTTCGCTTTAATTAAGGACTGGATCGAACCGGGAACCCAGATTATTTCGGACTGCTGGAAAGCTTATGACCGTTTGAGCGATGAAGGTTTTAATCACTTGCAAGTTAACCATTCGCTCCATTTCGTAGATCCTGAAACCGGAGCTCATACTAACACAGTTGAAAGACAATGGCGTGACTTCAAAAAATTCTTTGCCGGTTTGCAATCGTCGAGGAGATTTTGAAGGATACATAGCCTGGTATTTGTTTAGGAAAATTTGCTCTGCATTGAATGAGCATCCATATGTTAAATTTCTCGAAATTATTAGAGACATAAACTGGGATGATTTGCATGTACTTCAGGGAGGGGTGGTTAACGGATCTTCGAAATCTTAAAAACAATACCTATTATTGGGTTTTTTTTCATTTTTTTTTTTTTTTTTTTTTTGTTATTTTTAATCTTCATGATCCATTAATTTGGCTCTAAATTGCTTTATCTATTTATAATTTTTTTTTTTAAGAATTTTTTTATTTCTGCCCTTGATATTACATTTTTCACATTTTTTTCATTGATATCTAAATTATGATTCCGATCTTTTTTGTGGTACTTATCAATAAACAACAGGTTAAATGACTCAAAAAAAATGTAAGTACATATTTTTCTTTTATTTTATAATTGTATACTTCAATTTTTGTTAAGAAAATTAATACACTATTTTCAAAAATTGTGAGATAATTATTGTCACATATGTTTTAATGTTAATTATATTCTATATAACGTATTTTAAAGTATTTGAATTTAATAATATTTTAATTCTTTTAAATATTGGATGATGTTTTTTAATTCGATATTCAATTTCAGTAATATTTTAATTTAATTAAACGTTGGCACAATGTTTTTATAGCGGTGTTTTTATTCTCTTCTTTGCTATATGAAAGTAATAATAACCTTACTTTAGTATTTTATACTCATAGTAAATGTATTTATTTACACTTGCCTGCCATCTTAAAAAACGACATTTTCAACAAAAAATTAATCCATTACTTCTAACGATATTTATTTATTATTATTATTTTAAGTTTAGAATACTTTACTATGCGTAAAAACAGCGTTTTTCAAGATGGCTGATGTTTGTAAAAGTTGCGCCAACAATTGCGCTAACGTAAATCGCCAAAAATCCGTGCAACCGTCTACCAAAGTAGCACCTCTTCTAAACACAGAGTCGTCGGATTCAAACTGATTCCATAGTCGGTAGACCACACTACGAGAGACATTGAGATATCTAGCAGCATCAGCTTGTGACATCCCGATTTCTATCCATCCGATCGCCCACCACCTCAATGAATCGGGCAAACAACTTCTGGACATTGATAGACTTATTGGGTCTGACACCAAATTAATCTCTTTTTTTTTAGAACTCCGTTTCATCAAATAACGTCAATCCACGTTTTAAGTCAAAAATAATTTTTATTTCGTTTTTAGCAAATGTAAACAACTCTTTAGAACAACATCATTAGTAATCTTTTGTTGCCATTCCAAGAACAACAAAAATTGAATAATCTTTTTGTTGCCCTTCTCCAACACTCGTGAAAAAAACTTAAATTTTTTTCCATTTTCCCTCCAACTATAAGTATTCCTTTCTATGAAATAAAAATAGTACCTATTGTTTTTGCATATATTTTCTTAAATTTTGTTACTAGCATGCATATAAACTGTTAATTTAAATGTTACTGGCATTTTTGTAATCGTGAGCTTTGAAAAACATGCTGTTCCTTAACTTTTGGAGGGCAGCGTACTTTGGTGCTCGGTGTTTGACAGCATAAGGCCAAAGATAAACTGGCGGCAAGTGGACGCGTTATTGTAGACAAAAACATGTGAGCAATTCAAAAGGTGTTTTGAAACGAATACGGTTGTACTGTCATGGGTAGTTGTTGCAGAAGGTTTCATGTTACGGATAACACTTTGCAGCCTAATGTCACACTCTGATTGTGTGACATTAGGGATCGTGGTTACGAATACTCCGGGTAAACAGAGGGGACTTCCGTAAAGGAGCTCGGCTGAAGAATATCCTATATCTTAATTCAAAAGTCAAACAACAAAAATCAGCGTTATATTTTCAAATTTTCACAGGACTAGTTTCGATGGTTTTATCGAACCACCATCTTCAACTGCAAAAGCGCAAATGAGCGAGATAGGATATAATGATCAGATAAGATAAGAAAGCCTGGACAGAAAATAAGCTAGTGGCGCCATCTGTTGATGAAACCAAAACTAAAACATAATTTCTTTAAAGGCCGAAGGCTGGGAAAAAATTAGAAGTGTTGATTGATGTCTCTTTCGTGAGTCATAATCTGTCAAGTTTATTTCGTTTTCAGGAAACAGGTTGGGATTTGTTCAAATCAAAACTTCAAGATTTCACAGAACATAGAAATAACATTTATTAACGATAAACTTAATGATATGGTATATTACTTCCACCTATAGCGGCCATGAAAACATAATCAAGCATCGAAAAGGTATGACATGCGTCATTCTTCAAGTTCAAGCGTCAAGTGGAATATTTTTTCATCGGCGCGCATCAAGAGCGCCACCTATCTACCGAAAAGACGGAACTTACTCCGCCCCGATGAACATTGGTTCATTACAACATTATTATAGATCTTCAATTTTAAATTCAAACAAGTTTCCCAAACATTCAACAGTATCATATAAAATAACAATGCATAATGACAAATTTAAATTGAATAGCAACATTAAATTTAGCACAAAATTTTACAAATAAAACATACTTACAATCTCTAGAAGGAAAACAAAATAATGAAACTGCTAAATTACCATAATCCACAATTGTGGTCCATTCTCTGAATCTGAAACATAATTGAATTAATAACAGTAAAGACACAAATTATGAATATGCAATTAATTTTTTTAGAGTCTTATTCACTCAATGGTAAGCTGGAAAGTTTATGTATAGGACGCTTCATTTTGCCCAATAAAGTTTTTAGTTTCACAACACGAACTTTTCCATCAGTACCAGGATATAGTTCAATTACTCGTCCTAGCCGCCACTTTAATGGAGGCAAATTTTCGTCCTTTATCAAGACTAAGTCATTGAGGGCTAAATTTGGTTTATCCCTCAACCATTTGGTACGCCCTTGTAATTGTAAAAGATAATCTTTAGACCAACGTTTCCAAAAGCTCTGGAAAATTTGCTGTGTCAATTTCCATCTTTCAGCAGGGATTAGCTTATTATTTGTAAGATCAGGTTCAGGAATTGCTGTTAATGTAGTCCCAATTAGGAAATGTCCATGTGTTAAAGGATTAAAATCTTCAGGGTCAGATGAGATGGAAACTATTGGCCTGGAATTCAAACACGCCTCGATTTGTGTAATTAAGGTGTGAAATTCTTCGTATGTCAGAACTTGGGTCCCAATAGTCCGCTTTAAGTGAATCTTCATTTGTTTCACTCCAGCCTCCCAAAGGCCTCCAAAGTGAGGGGCAGCAGGAGGATTGAAATCCATTGAATATTTTCACCGCTCAGGTAGTTTTGAAATGCTTCCTCAGAGGAAAGTGTAGCTATGTATCTTCTTAATTCTCGATCAGCCCCAACAAAGTTGGTTCCTCTATCTGAAAGGATTTTTTTGGGTTTTCCTCTGCGCGACACAAATCTTTTCAGAGATGCTATGAATGCTCCAGTTGTTAGATCACTGACTACTTCTAGTTGAATGGCCTTTGTGGTGAAGCATATATAAAGGCAAACATAACATTTATATCTCGTTCCCCCTCTTCCTTTCCTAGCTTTAATTAAAAAGGGGCCTGCAAAATCTAGTCCTGTATTCGAGAATGTTCTATTCGGCAATACGCGAGAAGCAGGTAGGTCGCCCATTATCTGACTGGATGTGCTTGTTCGATTTTTAAAACATTTTATACATTTCCAAATTATTTTTCTTACAATTTCTCGGCCATTAACGATCCAATATTTCTGTAGCAGAGCAGATAATGTTAATGTGGCTCCTCCGTGAAGGTTCACTTCGTGAAAGTGTTTGACTATCAATTCAGTAACTTGGTGACTTTTGGGAAGAAGGATTGGATACTTTGTGTTTTCTGAAAGATTCGAGTTACAGAGTCTACCACCGACTCTAAGGATTTCTTCTCTATCAAGAAAAGGATTTAATTTCAGGATTTTACTGCTGAGATTCAATTTCTTCCTTGCTTTCAAAAGTCTAATTTTTTCTCTAAATTCGGAATTTTGCATGATTTTAAAAATCAAATTGCTTTCCTTATCCAATTCTTGAACTGTTAAAAAACCCTTGAGTTTTAAAGATGTAGGTTTAATATTGTGGCAGAATCTTAAACACCATGCAGTTACGTGTTTCAATTTTTTCCAGGATGAAAACCTGGATGTCAATTCAAATTCAGCCTCTTGGTTAATAACAGAACATACAGTAGTTTGACGCTGTTCTACCTGTACCTCTTCCACCATAGGCTCGACCAAATGATCAAAAATGATGAAGGTAGATTTTTCTCTTTTAACCACACTGGTCCATTGAACCAAAGTTTATTTCCCACTAGATCAGAAGCTCTTAATCCACGTAAAACTATGTCAGCCGGATTGTAATTTCCCTTACAGTATTTCCATTGCGAAGGTGATACAACATCTTGTATTTCACGTACACGATTAGCAACAAAGGGTTTCCATTTATCAGCCGTACCCCTGATCCAGTGAAGAACAATTTTAGAGTCACTAAAACAAAATACATTATCTTCTTGGATATTAAATAATTTCCTTAAATATTTAACTATTCTTGCGGCAATAATGGCTCCCTTAAGTTCTAAACGAGGCAAGGTTAATTTTTTAAGTGGGGATACACGGCTCTTTGAAAGAACAAAAGACGTACAGTAAGAATCAGGATCACGAAAATATGCAACAGCTCCATATTCCTTGAGGCTGGCGTCACAAAAGACAAAAAACTCTATTTCATCGAAATTTACCCATTCATCATTTAATATGTATTGTCTAGGAATACACAAGTTTAAAATAACTTCAATTTCAAAGTACCAAGTTTTAACGTTTTCACTTAAATAGCTGGGCAAAATTGTGTCCCAATCAATACCCAATTCCCATAACTCTTGTAATTAGAATTTTATTCTAATAACAAAAGGTGCAATGAAGCCAACTGGGTCATAAATTTTTGCCACAATCTGCAATACCTTTCGCTTCGTAACGTGTTTCCAGTCAACTGTTTGTAAAAGTTCTTGTACATCTAATTTCAATGTGTCCTCATCTAAATCCCAAATTATTCCCAGCACCTTTAAAGTTTTCTTATCCAAATTATCTTCCTTATTAATTAAACCAATATCTTGCCAATGATTTTTTAAAGATACGGAATTTGATTCAAATTTTCTTAAGTTCATACCAGCGTCTTGAAGAATTTTAACTGCATCAGTTGATAATCAGAAAACTTCTTCAACGGAGTCTGCACCATGGATAAGGTCATCAACATATAAGGATTTACGTATTTAACATGTCAACAGCTTTGCTATATTTCTTTTCATAACCCTTAATATGATGTTTGATAGTGGCGGACAAAATAAACGGACTTGTTATTCCAAACGGCTCTCGGCACATTCGGAAAACCTTAAAGCCTAAACTATTGTCACTATCGTCGTAAGAATGATCAAACCACAAGAACCTTAAAAAATTTCTATCTTCACTATCAATTTGAATTTGGTGAAAAGCCTTCTCTATGTCTGCACAAAATGCAATTTATGTACGCGAAATTTTAAAATTATATCCAACAAGTTAGGATTTAAATTAGGGCCTGATATCAAACATTCATTTAACGATTTAGCTCCTTCAGACCTAGAGGAGGCATCATAAACTATTCTTATTCTTGTTGTTACTTTTCCTTCACGTATAACGGGCCTATGAGGCATATAATAACAGTTAGGTTCATTTTCAACAAACTTACATTGTTCAACAATCCCCCTTTCAACTTGTTCTCTAATTATATTATCATATTCATTATATAGGAAATCATTTCCCTTTAATTTATGCTTTAGTCCTAGAAATCGTTGTTTAGCAACGAAAAAATTATCAGCGAGTTGTGATTTATTGTCCGTCCAAAAGAGTTTTGTTTCGTACCTGCCGTTATTAAATTTTAAACTGTCGTTAAAATGCTTAATAGAATCCAAATCAGTTTCCGAAAATGTTTTGTTTTTATTTTCAATTCCTATCGAATCCAATTTCCAAAATGACTTCAAATCAAATGTGTTTCCTTCAACGGCAGATAAAAACAACGCATTAATTCGAGTATTATTATTTTTTACTTTACCCATCACTGTGTATCCAAATATCGTCGGTACTATAAACAAACCATCATTTATCATTGAATTACTTCCTGTTTGTATATACCAGAAATGCTCCGCGCCAAGCAGAATATTTATGTTCTCATTAACGGGACTTGTATCCGAAAGTTCCAAACCCTTTTTAGTCATAAATTCTTTAATGTTTTGACATGTTGATGGTGCCTGGAATTCTATTGATGATATTAATTCTATCCCGATAGCTTCTACAACAAGGCAGCGATCATCGTTTTTATTTTTTATTTTTAGACTATATACATCAAGTTCTTGCGAGTTACCGCGCTGATTTCCAAACGAATAAATTGTTAGAGATTCTTTTCTAATGACTTGCAATTCTAAAACGCGCGCTAACTTGTGGGTGATGAAGTTTCGTTCACTACCTGAATCAATTAATAATCTTACGATTCTCGATTTATTTTTGCTTTGATCAATAACAAAACAGGTCTGTAAAAGCACACTATTTTCATGTTTTAGAGTGTTACAGTGGGAAGTACATACCAAAGTTTTATTTTGCGTATCTGCGGATTTAACATCTTCCATTTCTTTCGATTTCAAACGGCAGAAAAGTTTATTATGATTTTTCTCGTTACAATTTTCGTATAGTTGTATTTTTGACCGACAATTCGATGACAAATGGGATTTTAGAAAGCATTTGTAACAGCGACCTTCCCGTTTTAATTTGTTTCGTTTTTGTTCGTCGGAAAATTTCAAACATCCGGCAGATGTATGTTCGTTTGATTTGCAGAATATGCAAAACATTTTTACCGATGTGTTAAAAGCAGAAGCTTGTGATTTGACTTTATAATTTTTTAACCCTTGTTTAGGATTAACCCCTGTGTATTTATTACCTTTTGAGCTATTAATCAAAATACTTGCTTCTCGGCATTCAGTTTCGATTTTAATGAACTCTATTAATTCACTTACTTCTATATTTTGGTTAGATGTTCTTTTTCTATGGAATTCAAGAGCTAAATCTTCAGGTAACAATTTAAGAATTATTGGGTTCAATAACTGTCCGTATGAACCGCTAGTAACATCTAAACTACTTAAATTTCTAACGCAGATTTGTAACTGATCATAGAGCTTTCTTAACTCAAAAACATTTGAAGAACTTTTAACTGGTTCTAACTGTAACAACGTCTGCATGAATTTTGATATAATAACATCTTTACGACTAAACCTCTCTTCTAAACTTTTAATGCATAGATCATAATTTTCTTCAGATAAAGCATAACCAGAAACACAATTATATGCTGAACCAGATAATAAACTTTTCAAATATGTAAACTTATCTATTTTAGATAAACTTGGATTAGAATGAATAGCATTATCATACGAATTAAAGAATTCGACCCATTTACTGGGATCACCAGCAAATTTTTCAATATTTAATTTAGGTAACTTTACTGAAGCACTACTTGTAACAACATTATTACCATTCAGAGAACTACTAATACCATTACTAGTTGTAATTATACTTCTTTCAACAACTTCATTACTGTTAATTTTCTTTACTTTACTAACAATCTTAGCTTTAAACGTTATAATTTTTTCATTATACTCTTCACATACAAGTAGTTCGTTATCATATTCTTTTTCATCAATTATGAGAGCATCGATCTTTGAGTCAAGACTTTTAAGTTTCTCATAGTATTCAATTTACAATTCATATTGTTGCGTGCGTACGGGTTCGTTATAAAATGAATGCACAAGTCCGATGAAAAATGAACAAAAATTTATTATTACCACAACAAAAATGCTTAAATTTTCTCAAATTATCATGCAGTATTACAATATCTCACAGTAGTTATCTTTTAACTACTCAAATGTTCAATAGAACGTAATTCAAAACAGCTAAAGAACGCTAATCCGCGAATTCACTACAATCAACAAGAGCAATTTTCTAAACAACAACAAACTAAGCAACTCCTCACACTGAGATGTTTTCCTCCTTTTATAAGATTTTTAAAATCACGCGCTAGAATTTTCCAGTACTTTCTCGAAATCAAAAAGAGATATTTATTTATTTAATGCACGCGCTCTTGTATTTTCAATTTTCCGGCTTAGCTTTCTTTTAATATTCGTCACGCGCTGCACTGCGCGAGAAATAAAACCATTTAATTTATAATTGAACTAACATTAGCTTTTTAAATACCAAATTCGTAACACTGCCCCCTTCCCAAGGACTGCACGTCCCGGGCAGTACAATCCCTGGACAGGAAGCTAAACTTACAACTGTGGCATAAATGCAACTGAGGCATAAACATTACGTTACAATATCAAACAACATGAACAATAAATGCAATAACTAACTTAAACAAATCAAATGCTATCAAATACTAAATACAAAACAAATACTAAATACAAATCAAATACTAAATACAAATCAAATCAAGTACACATTTAAAAACAAAAAGTACCATGGTCTTATACTATTTACAATTATTTACATTACGTACTATGCCCATAGTAATGAGCTAACCTGTCTTAATGAACGACTTCAGGTTTAAAGTTCGAAGACTTACGTATCCGAACCACGACGTCATTCAGTCTGTTCAGCACTGTATATGGACCATCCGAAGGTGACTGTAATTTAGGACTAAGTCCTTTTCGTTGAATCGGGTTCCACAACCACACCTTGTCTCCTTTGTTCGATCTATCTCTAGTAGCTCTCGTGTTGTATCTGGACTTCCTTTTCTCCGTCGCCAGGTTGACTCGCTTTCGTACGGAACGGTGCATCACTTCAAAACGGGACTGGACATCTTGGATGTATTCCTCAGGCGATGAAGGCGCATCCGTATGTCGATCAAACAGGCGGTCACAAGGCAGACGAAGGTCACTACCGAGGAGCATTTGTGATGGAGAATAGTTGGTAATCTGGTGTTTCTCTCTGACCCTAGTATGATTTCGGCAGCTTTCTGAGCTGGGTCTTTCAGACAAGGCGTAGGCGTTTCAGATGATGATTCCTTCTGACGATGGATAATCGTGTCCTCAGATGTTGACAGCAGTTTGTTGTTTTTGAAGTCTAAGGAAAAATTGTATTTCCTTAAAAAGTCCAATCCGATGCATGGATCTGTAATATCCGCCACATATGCCGTGTGATGGTAGGCGGCACTTCCAAACGTGATGTTCACGTTTAACTTCCCAGCTATCTCGATCTTGTCACCAGATGCAGTCTGAAAGAAGAGATGAAATTTAGCCAAGGAAAGATGGAAGGGGCCGTCAACTCCGTTAAGGACGAAATGAAAGCCATTCAAGTTGGTCAAGAAGAAATGAAAAGAGAAATTACTTGCATAATAGAAAATAAATTTGAAGCTATGGAAGGCAGAATTGACGCAGTTGAAAATACAGTTGGACAAATTGAAGAAAAAGTTTCTTCCGTAAAAGATCAAATTGAAGAAAGGGTTTCTTCGGTGAAAGAAGAAATAGAAGAAAGAGTTTCTTCTGTAAAAGAACATATAGAAGGGAGAGTTTCTGCTGTGGAAGAACGAATTGAAGGAAGAGTTTGTGCCGTCCAACACCAAATCGAACAACAAATTGATGAGAGAGTTTCTGCAGTTGCCAAAGAAATGGATACTTTAAAGAAATTCGTAGCGTCGGCAGGGAGCAGGAGTGATGATTTAAAATTCTTACCAATGCCTGCTCGTCCACCTCTGAAGCTATCCACATATGATGGGAAGACCTCCTGGCAGGTGTATAAGACACAATTTTCTATCGTGGCGGATGCGAATGGATGGGATTCCCAAGCTAAGGCCTGTCATCTCGCCGCTTCTTTAAGAGCCGACGCAGCGGATATCCTGCAGACGCTTCCCGAAAACCAGAGACTAGACTTTGAAGCTCTATCCGGCGCATTGGAACTGCGCTTTGGTGAAAAGTGTTTGAAAGACTACAGCAGGCTTCAACTAAAATCCCGTCAGCAGAGGCCCACCGAAACACTTCAGGAGCTCGCCACGGATGTTGAAAGGCTGTCACATCACGCCTTTTCGGAGTGCCCGACAGAAACAAGAGAAATCCTGTCGCTGCAATATTTCATCGACGGCATCCGGGATCCTGAAATACAGAAAGCTCTTCGAATGGCAAATGTAAAGGACATAAAAAGCGCTCTGTTGTACGCCATGAAGTTCGAGGCAGCCCAGCAAGCAAGTAGTAGAGATCGCTACCCAGTCAGAGCTGTGCGAGTCCATGAGCCAGTGGATCAACTGATGGCTCGTTTAGATGATTTAGCCAGACAAGTCGAAGCTTTGATACGGAGTAGCAGTGAGAACAAAGTGTCTGTAAGATGTTGGAGATGTGGTTCTGAAGGTCACCTACGACGGCATTGCAGAACACCCCACTTCTGACACCACAAATTGTTGCGTGCGTACGGGTTCGTTATAAAATGAATGCACAAGTCCGATGAAAAATGAACAAAAATGTATTAATTCCACAACAAAAATGCTTAAATTTTCTCAAATTATCATGCAGTATTACAATATCTCACAGTAGTTATCTTTTAACTACTCAAATGTTCAATAGAACGTAATTCAAAACAGCTAAAGAACGCTAATCCGCGAATTCACTACAATCAACAAGAGCAATTTTCTAAACAACAACAAACTAAGCAACTCCTCACACTGAGATGTTTTCCTCCTTTTATAAGATTTTTAAAATCACGCGCTAGAATTTTCCAGTACTTTCTCGAAATCAAAAAGAGATATTTATTTATTTAATGCACGCGCTCTTGTATTTTCAATTTTCCGGCTTAGCTTTCTTTTAATATTCGTCACGCGCTGCACTGCGCGAGAAATAAAACCATTTAATTTATAATTGAACTAACATTAGCTTTTTAAATACCAAATTCGTAACAATATAGTGAATTTAGATCTTCTAGATGTTCTTTACTTAATTCTTCCGATAATAATTTCTCAAGTTTATTTAGAAGTGTAGTAACTTTACTACGTACAAGAGCACGTTTCTTTTTCTCTTTTGCTAAATCATCCATTATGTTTCGTTTTCAAAGATCGATACCAAGAACAAATAAATCAAAATTCTTACCTTTCAAAAGGTAATTCCTCTTTTCCCGGGTTTCGGCACCAAAAAAATGATTGATGTCTCCTTCATGAGTCATAATTTGTCAAGTTTATTTCGTTTTCAGGAAACAGGTTGGGAGAGCATTAGAATTTCAAATCAAAACTTCAAGATTTCACAGAACATAGAAATAACATTTATTAACGATAAACTTATAGACTTATGATATAGTATAGAGCACCCCACTTCACTATAAACTTATGATATAGTATATTACTTCCGCCTATAACGGCCATGAAAACATAATCAAGCATCGAAAAGGTATGACATGCGTCATTCTTCAAGTTCAAGCGTCAAGTGGAATATTTTTTCATCGGCGCGCATCAAGAGCGCCACCTATCTACCGAAAAGACGGAACAAGTGTTCAGCAGTCTTTAATCACTTGGCCACTGGCAAGCCTGAACACAAGGAAATTTAAGAATGATGAATTAAAAGTATATTTTTATCAATATTACATTAAGATAAGGCATATAACTTTTATTCAATTTATGTACATTTCTTACATAAAAATTTTGATACGTACTAAATGACTATAAATTACTTTACTGGAAAAATATAGTGAATGCACAAAAAATAATATTATTACTTTAAAAACTCTTAATATTAAATATATATTATATAATGTCTAACATTTAATTGTAAACATAAATTAAAGTATTTACAGATATATTTATAAACTACACTCATGTCCATAAATTAAGGATAATGCAAAATCAGGCAAAGTTAGAGTTAGAAGCAAAACAAATTTGACTTATTTGTAAAGCTTATTTATTAAACAAAAGGTAAAGAACAAAAAAAAGATGCTATATGTTTGATATTATAAAAATTAGCGATTTTTTTTCCCTGGAGCAAATTACGAAAAAAAAAACCTATTTACAAAAAAAACAATATTACATGGTTGGTATGATTGTTAATACATTGTATGTCTCCTAGACGATGCAATACAGTCCGTACAACGCCTAGGCATGCTGAGTATCAAATTAAATGCATGTATGTATGTGTGTATATGCATAGGTATACGCGCACATACATACATATATGCAAAAATACGTACATTTCTGAATCCGGCCTTAATAACAGAAAATATAAGGAGAGAATTCCAAAAAGTTTTAAAGTACCCCATTACGGGTAAAGTACAAAATCGTCCACTTATATGCCACATGTGTACATGAACAAAGGAAGTGCGCAATGCCACGTTTGTGCAATTCTCTGATTTTTTTTAAGTGAAAATAGGTCGATGTGTACATGGATACCGAGTTTGTGCAATTCTTTGATTTGCTATTTTCAAGTTGATGCAGAATCGCCCACTTATATGGCGCTATCGATGTGTACATGGACAAAGTCAAGGGAGTGTGAAATGCCAAGTTTGTGCAATTCTCTGATGTTTTTTTTTTTTTTTTTTCAGTGAAAATAGGTCGATGTGTACATGGATACCGAGTTTGCGCAATTCTTTGACATGTTATTTTCAAGTTGGCGAGTTTGTGAAACGTCCGAAGCAGTGGGTGATTCTGCACTTTCCCCGTAATTATTTCCTTATATTTTATAATGATTCAATTGCAAGTCTTTAAGAATATTAATATATTCCCCCCCCCCTGCACTGTCTCTTCTCTCTCACAGAAAGTAAACTACATGGAAATCAGAAATCAACAGTAATATTTAAAGTAAAAGACATTTTAATTTGAAGAGAATATTAATTATAGTATGACCATAATTAATTTAAATGGCACTTCGGAAAAACCTAAAAATCCTCTCATATATGAGGAAATATTTCAGGAAGAGTGTAAACAGGAAAGGAATTTGGCTACTTATGTATTATTGTAAACACTTTAATAGAAGTCGCCAATTTTCAAAATTCCCCAAATTCTAGCAACCATGCGCATAACAGTTCGGTATAAGTTTACAATTGGGTGCCCTTTGTTTTTAGCAATTCTTTTTTGACGCCAAAATTGGCGCCAGGAAGGCACAATTTCAAGATGGCCGCTACACAAAACCAAAATAAGAAGTCAAAGAATTGCTCAAACTCTGTGTCCATGTAAACATCGATCTGTTTTCACTTAAAAAAAATCCTAGAATTGCACAAACTAGGCATTGCGCACTGCCTTAAATTTGTCCATGTACACAACAATCTAATTTCATTTAAATAAAATCAGGAAGCTGAAATAAAGTTAAAACTGTTATGGTAACCAGAAGTGAGGTTTCATCGCCAAAATTTTTAAAAAATTGTCGCTAATCGAAGGGGCACCCAATTCTACACTAGAGCCAACAGGGTTCTTCAGGTAACCATATCCATTGTAAATTGCAATCCCAAAATTCACTGCATCACGTTTTTCGTCTATAAAATATAACCAAACTGACCCAAGTTGGTTGTGTTAATACGTAAGTACCGAAATGTGTAATTTCAATATTAATGATACTAAAAAAATTTGATTTTTAATCTTTAACCATATAATTTTTTTTCTAATGTAATTAACAAAAACTTGGGAAAATATTTCATTCAAATTAAAACTGTTCTGAGCACAGCAAAAGTAATAGCATTTAATTCCCTTTAGAATAACTATTGTTTAAAAAAGGCCATCTTTCAAACAGTCGGAACTCTGAAATATTGTAAAAAAAAGAAAAAATATACATCTATACTTACTTTTTAAGAATGTTTATCATGGAACGTGTTAAAACTCATTAGCCTCAATGAGAAATTACTGAATGTTTTATTAAAGGGGGGGTGAGTCACTGCTTCAAACCAACGACTTCATATATCTCGTTGCTTCAAATCAGTTAAACGGGAACAACCACTCAAGGCCTCCCCTTTTATTTCTTGCACCATGGTTTTCATCCTTATATTTACTAGTGCTTAATCCCGTTGCTTGGCAACAGTTTCAGAGTTGACGAAAAAATATGTTAAATACTGTTAGAGGAGGGTAGTTTTTTAATAAATATCTAGCATATATTAATCTGTTACCTGTATCAAAATGTTTCTTTAATTATTCATCTTTCTGAATTCCGTCTTTACATGCACAGATTACTCTACAATATGATTGAAGACTATGATTTGACTATAGACATTTAAGAAGTATCTATTTCTCTTCCTGTATCAGATGTGGGAAGCCTGTACTGGGTTTTGTTAATATTATACACCTTGGTATTTGATCCTTGAGGTGGGTCTTCAATATTTGGTCAGAATGAGTGAAAGTACTTAATATATTATCTCACGAGGAACAGACATATTTCTGTCACTAACAGCAGAGCTATGGTTGTATATTCCCTTAAACTCAGAAAGAGCCAAGTTTATCACAAAGCATATGCAAATTACGGTATATATATATATACGATGTTGTAACCTTCAGTCACACTTGAGAATTTCAGCATTAGAAGTATTTCCAAGAGATAACATATACTACTTACTCACATAGCACATTTTGGTAGGAAACAGATGTAAATGTTAAACACTTATGATTAGAAAATAAACAGCGAATATTATATAAAAATGTCTTGAAAACCATTTGCATGGAGACACAAGAAAGAAAGAAACCTTATTTATTCAAGAACCTTTGGTCTGTTCAAAGATAAACAGCAACATAGTCTGAAATTATCTTGTAAATATCTTGTGTGCATAACCTTAACTCAATATTTTATTTCTGAACATTCTCAATACAAAACATAATTGTTAGGAAATTCTCTTTCAATCAGGAAGCAAAAAATGTCAATCCGCAGTTCTAATGAGGATGTCAAAAAAAACAGTATATTTCATATGTTTGTACTGTTTGCAAAATACTGTGAAAAGTGCAATCCAGTGAAACGGATTCAAATATCTAAGGCAGAGGAAATGCAAAACTCTTGAAATCACCTGATTCTTATATAAGATTAAAAGTTCAAACTTTTTAACCATTCTGGTCATATGTGCTTTAAACTACTCTTTTTAAGACGATTTTTTTATATAATATGGATGAGTGAATGCTTTAAAATGCTTCATCATTTTTCTTGCATAAATGAAACCTTTCTCTTATACAAACAAATAAATGACTTAGTAAGCATGTCAGTCACATGACAAATTACATACCTCACATAATGAGGTTTCTTTGCTGCATGGCCAAGTCCTTACTACATTTGTATGTAAAGTTTGGTTTAAAAGATATGAGGCTTTCCTTCTGCAAAGATAAACATGTTTCTTCAAATTTTTCTTCTGTCCAAATGCCTTTGTATACATAAGATCTCTCTTTTATGCGAAACATATACAGTCATTTTAAACCTCCCTTCAGCATAAATGGTTTTTTACAGACTTAACACAGACAGAAGGTTCTATCCCATGTGAATATGCATATGCTTGTTTAAATTATCATTTTGTCGAAATGACTTATTACATAATTGACATAATTGAGATCTACTTTCTGTGTGAATTCTCACATGCTTGTTTAAACTACCCTTTTGACTAAATGATTTCTGACACACTCCACACACATGTGGTTTCTCTCCTGTGTTAATAAGCATGTGCATGTTTAAATTAGACTTTTGACTAAATGACCTCTTACCTACTTCACATGTATGAGGTTCCTCTTCTGTGTGAATAAGCATATCCTCATTTAAACTTATCAGGTTCTGTGTTCCTCCTTACTTGCTTTGGGAACATTAACTGTCCTGACTCGGAACAGGGAGCTTACTAAAGCTATGTTCAATAAATTTGGGAAGTAGACAATACCCACAGGAAGGATATACGAAACCCTTTATTTTTCTCTCTTTACAATGATTTCCGGACTTCGGAATACAGAGACCAACCACTTGTGGTCTGAACGTAAGAATATAAAAATATTAACTAAACTCTAACTAAACTAACTTTGGATTAATCAAACAAGTGCCTAACTCCAAGATTGGCCGTATATTAACAAAAAGCCGTATGTAGTACAGAGAACTGCTAACACTACGATACGTTTAAAATTATCAAGGGGATTAAACCTCTGGCCTTGAAGGCAACCAGCAACCGAGTAAAACTACTATGGCAAGCGGCCTGCTTCTACTAACTCCTTCCTCTCTCTTGCTTGGCAAAAAGTCACAACTTAAGTACTTGGCGTTAGCAAGAGAAATTTGCATAAATAAGTTAAAGCTTTTAATTCTGGCCGGAAGTAGAAAATAAGAAGTGATAGTAAAGATTTAAAGTAAAATAAACGTTAGTAAAACTTAGGATCCTTACATACTTCCCTCCAGAGTTAATTAGTTTGAAACTGAGGTCTAAAACGACCTTGTTGAAAACTTTTAGCTCTAGAATCTAACGCGAGGCCAATCTTTTACAAACATTTCTCACTAGAAACTAGAAATTTAAAAAAAGTCGTTTTTACATTATCAACTCCATGGACAATTACTTTTCATCTGTACTTGCATCTAAACAGGAGTTCTTAGTTGAAATCTGGTTCCTTCCAGAGATCTGGGAGGAAAACTAGTTTAATGAAATGTTACACAATTAAATGGCAAGTAACATGAATACTTATATTTCTGTTTTAACATTCTTATTTCATTCATGACGTTATTTAAGTATCTCCCCGTGCTCTCTGACATGTGTTGTAAAGGAAAACACCAAACACGAACGTGTTTATGTACAAGTGTTCAACACTACCGCCTGCAATCAAAAGACTAACGTGTTAAAATTCAACATAACAAGACCTCAGAACACACCTTATATTCATCTCTAAACCCTGAGGTACTATTCTGAAAAGTGGCTAACTCTGAAGTGTAGCGTCGGAGAGCCTAACTACATTCATTCAACCTTTAACACATATTCACAATAATTTGCTCTTTTTACAGTCACACGAATAAGTTAAAATTTTATGGCATTACTTTCACTTTTAACATATCACAGTATTTCTTAAAGTTTAAAATAACAGTTCACATTGTATATAAGGACATATTAACATGCCGTTAATTTTACGCATTTTAAAACATACATTAGTAGTACATTGTTAACTTCTATTCTTTTCCAAGCAAGTGCCAATTCTTCTACATTGAAATACTACATTTCAAAAGTCTTTCAGACTAAAACTTCTTTCTTGCCAGAATCTTTTAACTAAAATTTTATACAATAACTTTTACAATTTTCTTAAGGTACCTTTCTCAAAGATTATCAATGCTTTTACAATATTCAAGTATTTACACATTCCTCTTATACATTAATTTTAGTTTTACTCGCGAGTAGGTAACAACTCATTTCTCGCCTTTTTGGCGATAAAGGTAGACCTCACATGAGGTAAAACGTCTTGAATTCTGCCACTTGCAGTAAGAATGAAAGATTAACTTAAGGTTTCAAAGTAAGATAAAGTTTTACTTATCTTTGTGACATTCGGACATCCTTTTTTCTGCCCAGTCCTGGAAGGTAGCGAAGACTACGGTTTGGTTTATCTTCCTTCTTGTGCGGGTTCGCCCTTCAGTTCCTTCCTTCATGAGCTTTCTTTTCCTTCCAGTTCGGTCACCCTTGAAGACCTTCTTTTTAGCCTCTGCCTGTGGTCTCGGCCGTTTGATGGCAGCTGGTCTTGGCGAAACCGGGACAACTCTCTCTCGTTCCTGCTTGGATCTCGTTGCTGGCTGTTCAAATTTTTCTTGCTTCTTTGCATCTGCAGCTGGTCTTCCTTTATCCATTCGTCGACATTTGCTGCGTAGAGCCCTATCCGATGGGTAGATCTTCCGTTTTGGAGCCGGGTTATAGTTGCCGTCATTTCTCCTCGCCCTCTTTGCATTCGTCGTACTTCTCCCTTCTTCATTCTGGAGGTGGTCGTGCTCTCTCTTTTCTGGTCGGTGGAACGGCTTCTTTTTCTTGTTACCTTCAATTTTCCAACGGGGAAACTTTCTTTTCAATTGCTCCTGCCTCCTAATGGCTTGCCCTTGTGATTGTCGTTGTTCCACCTCTGGAGCTTGTGCCTGCAGTGCCTGCCGTGCCGGATCCTGCAAAAGATCTTTATTGGCATTTTATTACGATTATAGAATGGTTTTATCTGGTCAATGTTTGCGGAGCATGTTTCACCATTCCTGGCTTTTAACACCACTACAGCCTGAGTTATTTTTTCTATGACATATGGTCCTTCAAATCGTGGAAAAAACTTGGCAGTTTTATCTTCTGGTGCTGAAGAAAGTGAATGCTTAATTTTTAACACTTCATCTCTTACTTTATAAGTTACTCCCCGTCGTTTCATATCGTAATAAAGTTTCTGTTTTCTCTGTGCTACTTCAGTGTTCTTTTTTGCTTCTTTAATTAATTTTTCTATATCGCACATTTTAAATTCTGGGGCTCTTTGTTGAACATAAAATAATTTATCTAACGGCGTTATAATCTTTCCGCCTAAAAGTAACTCAGCAGGAGTTTTGCCCGTTGTATCATGTTTTGAGGTCCTAAGGGCAAAAACTAATTCATTGACATAGTTATCCCAGCTTTTATGAAAATTTTTAACATAACTACGGATAATTTTCACTATATTTCTATTGACCCGTTCCGCTATATTTGATTGTGGCCGATACGGGACCATTTTTAAATGACGTATGCCCAGTTTTTGGCACATGTCTTCAAATATATTACTTACAAATTGAGGACCATTATCCGATATAACTTTTAGGGGCGCCCCGTATTTTAAAATATATTTATTTAAAATAGAATAAGTAACTAATTTCGCGGAGGCTAGTTTTAAGGGAACAATTTCGGTCCACTTACTAAAATGATCAACCATAACAAGGAGATACCGACTTTTATTTAACTGACTTTTTGGGAAAGGGCCCAATAAATCGATGCCAATTATTTCATTTGGAAATTCGGATTTAATGCTATTTAGAAACCCGGCCGGGCGGAAATTAATATAATTAACTGCTTGACATGCTGGGCAGGACTGGACATACGCCCTTGTTAACTTTTGCAGTTCAGGAAAATAAACTGCTTCGCGTACGCGTTGGATGGTTTTTCGAATACCAGCATGAGAAGCTAATGGGCAGTCGTGTAACTCCTGCAGTATATTTAATCTAAGACTAGCTGGGATAACAGGTCGAAATTCGTTGTTGGAATTCTTAGTTTTTGTATAAAATAATAGACCATCTATTAGTTCGTAATGGGCCGCCCTATTTCTTATCGTCACAATATCTTGGTGGCTAAAATTTTCAGGATCCTTTAAATACTCATAAATGTTTCAAATTCAGGATCCTTACCCAGTTCGGTTATTACAGTTTCTCGGGAATTTATCGTACATGCTGTAAGCATTGCCACCTTTACAGTATTACCTTCTTCATCTATTTTTATTCTGGATAGGGCATCTGCTACGATATTTTCCTTTCCGGGGGTGTGCTTGATTACCAGATTATACTCTTGTAACTTGAGTGCCAATCTTATTAACCTTGGGGGATAAGGTTTTCCCTGAGTACAATCTAGTTACCGCCGCATGATCAGAATACACTGTTATTGGCGCCCTTCCAAAATAGACTCGGAACTTTTGCACTGCTAACAGAACTGCAAGTGCCTCTCTCTCAGTCGCGGAATAATTTCTTTGTGTTTGATTTAAAGTTCGACTAAAAAATGCCACGGGCTGCTGATTTTGCGAAAGTACCGCTCCTACCGCATAATCCGAAGCATCCGCTGAAATTTCTAAATTCTCATCATTTTCAGGAAATTTCAAAACAGGGGCTTGCGTTAATGCTTGCTTTAATTTTTCGAAAGCACTATTGGCTTCGGCCGTCCACGAGAATCTTGCCTTTTTCCTTTTTAATTTTAACAATGGTTCAGCAATAGCTGCAAAATCTTTTATAAAGGACCTATAATATGAACAAAGTCCTAGAAAAGAAGAGAGCTTCTTCGCCGTATTTGGCGGCGGATACTTTTGCACAGCGATTATTTTTGATTCGTCTGTCTCGATTCCTTTCTGAGATATTTTGTAACCTAAGCATTTTAATTCAGGGGCTGCAAATTTGCACTTTTCGACATTAACTTTTAGACCGGCCTCATTTAATAAAGAAAACACCTGTCTTAAATCCTGTACATGTTGGTCGAGATTATCACTAGTAATAATGATATCGTCTAAATAGATAAATGTGGACTTTCCAAGAACAGGCCTTAGCACAATGTCCATACATCGCTGAAATGTTGCCGGTGCCCCAAGGCCAAACGGCATACGCAAAAATGCATAAGTGCCAGACTTGGTTATAAAAGCAGTCTTAGGCACGTCCTCAGGCCTAACCCCTATTTGAAAATAACCAGTCGTTAAGTCTAAAGTCGTCATATATTTGGTGGATGTTATGTTCCTTAGAATTTCTTCAATAATAGGTAACGGATATACCGGATATTTAGTCATGGAGTTTAATTTACGATAGTCAAATGCAAAACGCCACCTTTTTGGAGGTGTTACCGGATAGTCATTATTTTTCTTACATAACACAACCGAGCTAGCATAATGTGATGCTTCTTTGGCAATATGAAGAAACTCCAATGATGGAACACAGAAAAAACTTTTATTTAACATTAAAAAAATGGCGACATACAAACAAGAACAGAGAACATATTCTAACATTTTAAAATAAATTACATTCTTCGTACGAGAGTCGCACGAGGCACTCGAGTCTGGTTTCAAATATTGCCATTCACAAATACCTTAATGTTCATCTAATTAAATTATTTAAACTACAAGATTTTAATAATTTGTAAAGCTGTTACAACCTCTCCCCCAACGGAGAGACTTTTGCCGAAGGGAAAAGTTCTGTAAAAATTCGAAAGTTTATAAGCTCGGCTTGCTCAATTGCTTAAAGAGTAAAGGTAATTTCTCTTATAAATTTACAAATTTCAGGCCAAAGATTTTAAGTTTTAAATAAATACTTTTACACCACATTTAAATAAAAAGAAATGTAGATCGTTCAAATACATCAGTTGAGCATACATTAAATAATAAAATAAATTCTAAACGTGGTTACATACTCTTATTATATTAGTATATACTCTTATTATATATTTATATTACTTAATTCTACTCAGAACATCTACGTTCTTGTGCAAAGTTCCTTTGCGATGAATGACCTTAAAATTATAAGGTTGTAATGAGAGTGCCCAGCGCATCAATCTAGAGTTACATTTGGCGTTGGATTGTAGCCAGACCAAAGGGTTATGATCAGTTTGAATCAAGAATTCTTGCTGACCATCCAGATAAAAATGTAATTTCTTGATAGCGTAGATGATAGCAGCGCACTCCTTTTCAGTAGTACAATAATTCTTTTCAAATTTAGTAAATTTTTTGCTTATATACAAGATAGGATGTTCATGTTGTTCATCATCTAATTGGCATAGTACTATACCCATGCCATTGTCTGAGGCATCGGTTTGTATAATAAACCTTTTATCAAAGTCGGGAGCATACAGAATTGGTTTCCTGCATAGCAACTCTTTTAAATTTTTAAAAGCTTGTCACATACTTCAGACCATTGTATATTTCCTTTTTTTTTTGTTACCCCCTTCAAAGCGTCCGTGAGGCGTGAAGCAATTTCTGAAAATCTCGGTATGTACTGGCGATAATAAAGTCCTAAGAAAGCACGTACTTCTGTTTTGGTTTTAGGTGTAGGATACTCCTTCACAGCCAGGATCTTTACTTCATCCGGGGTTCGTTGTCCTTGTCCCACGACATGGCCTAGGTATCTCACTTGATCTTGTGCAAATTTACATTTTGATGGTTTTAGTCGTAAGTTTGCTTTCTGTATTCTCTCTAGAACAGAAGTTAGGTTTTTAAGGTGCTCTTCCCAGTTTTCTGAGTAAATGGCAATGTCATCCAGGTATGGTACAGCGAATCCTTCGCATCCAGCCAGGACTTTAGTCATAACTTTGCTAAAAAAATATGGGGCATTTTTTAATCCAAAGGGTAAACGTAGAGGCCTGAAACTTCCAAAACTAGTTACAAATGTTGCATATCTTTGGGCTCTTTCTGTTAACGGAATTTGCCAGTAGCCTCTAGATAAATCTAATAGGGTAATATATTTTGCTTTTGCTACAATTTCGATACGTTCTTCAATATTAGGCAAAGGATAGTATTCAGTTTTAGTAACAGCATTGAGTTTACGATAATCAATACAAGGCCTAGGATCCTTTGATGAAGATTCTATCAAAATCATGGGAGATGTATAGTCCGATTCTCCCGGCTCTATAATTTTAAGATCGAGCATTTTCTGGATTTCCTTTTTGAGAATTTCAGTCTGTCGAGGTGACAGTCTGTATGGCTTTATTTGTATTGGTTCGTTATTTAATAGTTCAATATCGTGACAAACTAAGTTTGTTAGTCCAGGATTATTTGAAAAACAACCAGAATATTTCCAAAGAATCTTTCGTAAATCTTCTATTTGCTCGGGTTTCAACCTTTTATCGAGTTCATTCTCCTCTATGATGTCCGAGAAATTTAATATACTTGGATTGGAAGGTAAATGAGGAATGTCCATTTCTAAGTCTCCTTCCACTTCAGTTATCATATTAATCATTTCTGGTCTTTTGTAGTATGGTTTAAGCATGTTAATGTGATATACTTGATTTGGCTCATTTTGTTCCTCGAAACTTACAATATAATTGGTTTCTGAAATTTTCTGCTCTATTTTTCCAGGTGCTTTCCATTGTACTTCTAGTTTACTTTGACGATTCGTTGATAAAACAAGAACTAAATCTCCTCTAGCAAATTCTCTTTTCACTGCGTTTCGATCGTACCATGTTTTCCTCCGTTGTTGAGCTTCTTTCATGTTTTCCACGGCAAGTTCTTGGCATTTCTTCATTCGATTAATAAGTTCGAAAACGTAACTGACAACATTATTACTTTCTTCAATCGGTTCTAGCCACTGCTCATAAAGTAAAGTGACTGGCGTTCGTAGGTTTTTGCCATGAACTAATTCTGCTGGTGTGAAACCAGTGGTGTGTGACTGTTCTGAGAGCAAAAAGAACTGATGGTAGATAATTCTCCCAATCAGAAGTTGCTCTTATGCATACGACTCTTAACACCCTTTTTAGTGTTCTATGGAATCGCTCAACGGGATTACTCTGCGGATGATACACAGAGCTTCTTACATGTTTAATTCCGAAACGCTCCAAAAATTCCTCTGTCAAAGCACTGACGAAAGAGGTCCCCTGATCTGTTTGGATCACTTTTGGGAAACCCATACGACTGAAAACCTGTAAGAAAGCATCAATCACAGATGGCGAAGAAATGTCTGTCACCGCAACAGCATCTGGATATTTGGACGACATACACAGAGCTGTAATAATATATTTTTTTCCAGTCTTTGAAATAGGTAGCGGACCAACGGCATCGACATTTATTTTAGTGAATATTTCGGAAATTACTGGTACTAATGTCATTGGAGCCTTCTTTTTGTTATTTCCTTTTCCAGCGCGCTGACAAGCATCACAGGTTCTTACAAAATCTTCAGTTTCTTTGTAACACCTCGTCCAGTAAAAATATCTAGCAAGTCTGTCTTTGGTCTTTTTGACACCCAAATGACCAGAAGTTCCTTCGTGGCACATCTTTATAATTGACGGCTTGAGTTTTTCAGGTATAACGACAAGCTGTCTTTCAAAGCCCATTTTATCCGTCGTTTTTTTAACTAAAAGTTCTTTTCCTGTCAGACTATAGTTCTCATTTTTGCATGTACCTTCTTTAACTTCTTGGATGATTTTAGACAGTTCCTTATCAGCAAGCTGAAGTTGTGCAATTTCTTCTGAGTCAATGTTTACCAATTTCATGAGAGTTTCATCTTCCGGATTTTGCTCTGGTAAATTATCTTCTTCTTCAAAAACATCTCTGGATGCTTTATTTTCTTCCTTCATCGGTTCCAAGATCTTCTCTTCGGCTATTTCTCTTTTCTTTTGAGCTCTAGTAGAGACAGCATTAACCTGGTGGGGACAACTATCAGATTCCTTTCGTTGTTTATTCAACAGTGCAAAAGTTCGATTGCCTAATAAATACCTTCCTTTGTCGAGTTCATTTCTAATAATGGCAGCCTTAGTTATTACTCGCCCAAGATCGCAATTTAGTTCGATCTCAGCCAATGGTAAACAGGTTGGATTCAAATCTAATGGCTGTTGCACCCACACATTTTCATCTGTCAGCATTTTCGGCGTGATGTATTTGCGACAAACTATATCAATACTAGCACCTGAATCCCTTAATATAGGAATTTTATGACCATTTACGTAACCCATACTAGAATAAGGTAATAGAAATTTATCCTCTGGTTTTGCACTAATTCTGTTAAGATTAGCAGGAGATTCAGTACTATTCTTAAGTTTTGGACATTGGGGTCTTAAATGTTGATAGGACCCACACTGATATCATTGTGGCGTTTTTTGTTTTTCATATTTATCATCTGGACGTGGACTTCTAGGTCTATGAAACAGCTTTGCGAATTAAATCCTGATGACAATTGTTTTTTCAGTTTTATTTTTATTATCTGAACTCAATTTACCTTGAGTTAGTGCATTGTATCTTTCTTTCTGCCGATCCACTACAGGCCTTTTTTGAAAGTTTCCGCAAACGTTTTCATAGGCATCAAGTTTTTCAGCTAATTTTTTAGATGAAATCATTTCTACCCATTCATCAAGAAAATGATCTCGAATTTCAGGAGGAACTCGACGTTTAAGTTGGTCAAGCACCATCAAATCTAGCAACTGATCAAAAGTCTTAACTCCTAGACCAGTCACCCATTCTTTGCAATAATTTTCTATTTCATAATTGAAATCCACCCATGTGGATTCGGTACTCTTTTGATGTTTCATAAATTTCTGCCTAAACTTTTCCGGGCTTAGTTTAAACCGTCTTAACAATAAATTCTTCACGTGTTCATAGTCTTTAGCTTTATCGGAGGGTTCTCTAGCTATTAACTGGGTTACTTCGTAAGGAAGTAGTCCTAGTAAATGAGATATAAATTCTTCTTTATCAATTTTAGCCCATCCTGCTTGCCTTTCAAACAATAGCAAATATAGACTGATATCTCCTTTCTTGTCATCGAATTTCTGCATAAGGTGACGCAGCTCCGTTTTCGGCCGGATCTGTCCCGTATTTTGAGACTTTGTCTCTGCTTCAAGTCTTAATCTCTCTAATTCATACTGTTCGTTCCTTCTCCGCTCTTCTGCTTCTTCCTGTCTCCTACGTTCTTCTCTTTCCCTTTCCTCCCTCTCTTTCCGTTCTTCTCTTTCCCTTTCCTCCCTCTCTTTCCGTTCTTCTCTTTCCCTTTCCTCTTTCTCTTTCCGTTCTTCTCTTTCCTCTCTCTCTTTTCTCCCTCTCTTTCCGTTCTTCTATTATTGTGTCTAAGACTCCTTTGACGAATACTTCATCATAATCACTACTTTCAACAATTTTCTGTTTTAAATCGACTATTTTCATATCTGCAGTCACATGAACTCCCAGTTCAGCCGCGAGATTTTGCAAATCTTCCTTACGAGCTCTTCCCAAGTAGGACATTTTTTTATGTTTAAAATTAACGAACACTGTGTTCTTTATATTTCCTCAAAATAGCTCAATTCAATTACTTTAGTTAATTAATGCAGTCAGGAATCACGAAATTAAATGCACTTTGTTAAGTACGTATACCTCAAAAATGAAATATTTAAATTATATGAAGTTCATTCTCTGTACCACATTAATTGTGATTAAAATAAGAATAATAACATAGAGCAATATATATATATCTACCGTCAAGACAACTAAAATGAATATTAAATATAATATCAAATACGGTAATAAAATAAGACAATTTATTATTAACAGGAAGTAATAATCTGGTATCAATAATATTGCGTTCAGTGATGAACTAATAACATAAAGCAATTCTATATAAACATTAAGTAATAATCTGGTATCACTAATATTATGTTCAGTGATGAACTAATAAAATAAAAATACGCACGATTATTCGATCTCGGTCAGTGCCTCCAAAATAATTAAGACTGTGATGCTTCTTTGGCAATATGAAGAAACTCCAATGATGGAACACAGAAATAACTTTTATTTAACATTAAAAAAATGGCGACATACAAACAAGAAGAGAGAACATATTCTAACATTTTAAAATAAATTACATTCTTCGTGCGAGAGTCGCACGAGGCACTCGAGTCTGGTTTCAAATATTGCCATTCACAAATACCTTAATCTTCATCTAATTAAATTATTTAAACTACAAGATTTTAATAATATGTAAAGCTGTTACAATAACTACTTGAGATGGGCGTTATGATCTTTTTACTTAACATATCTCGAATGTGCCACTCTATAATTTTTTCTTTATTCTTATCATATCGGTATGGTTTGTGGCGAACTGGCAGTGAATCTCCGGTGTCGATACTATGGTTAGTAACTTGAGTAAATCCGGGAATATCACTAAATAACGAAGCAAATTCACTTAATCACTTGTCGAATTTTTTGTTGCTCTTCCTTAGGCAGGTGGTCGAGGTTTAACGTTGGTGGTTCTGTTTTTTCTTCTCGAACTGGTTTCATCGTCAGCTTAAGGGACGCTTCGTTAAAATCCAGCGTTGCTTCTGCCTCTGAAAGAAAATCTATCCCTAAGATGACATGTGCTTGCAAATTCTTTACGATAAAAAAACAAAATCTTTACTTGCTCGTCCTTGATACGAATGTATAACGGTAATTTACCTATGCATTTGCATCTTTCTCCCTGCGCAGCTAACACTGTCGTATTATCCAAATTATATATGCGGTATTTACGGAAATACTCCCTAAAAAAATTTTCTGCCACACAGGAACACTGCGCGCCTGTATCCAGGAGTGCGGTGGCTGGGATGTTATTCACCAACACTTCAATCTTTGGAAGAGTCAAATTTTTCACCATCACTGTATTTAACTTGAAGAAAGAGGGGTTTTCTTGGCCTTCGGATTTCCGCACCCTCCCGTCAGCAGAAATCCGTTTTAGTTTAAATCTTGTTTCTTCCTTTCCATGCCTTCCTTCTTTTTCCGCTGGCCTTCAGACTTTTTTTGTGGCTTACTATTGAACTGTCGACGTTCGCCGGTTGTTTTTGGATACTCGGGTTTCCTTGCCCACTGATTCGCTTAACTTCCGTAGCCGTGTTCTTGACTTTGCTGTGGTCTTGGCGCACCAAATTAGCTTCGTTGCTCATACTGGCGTCTTCTTTCAATGTCCGCCGTTCTTTTACTTTCAAACTGGATTGCTAGCTCAAATAACTTTTCCAGTGTAGTCGGATTCCTTAATTCAATAAAGTCTTGTACTTGGGGAAGTAACCTCGGCAAAATCACTTGAATTATCTCAGGATCCGGACGGTTTCCATACAAGAGTTTGAAGACGTGAATTTTTCTTAAAATAAAGCTTGAGAGAATTTCAATTCGTTTCTGGTATATGCTGAAGAGTTCCGTTTCTAATCTTGCACGATCTCTTACGACAGGAAAGGCTTTTACTAAAGCAGTCTTAAAATTTTCGTAAGTATAGGTGGGACTTCCCGCTTGACCCAAGAGGCTTCTGCCTATACATTTGAACCAATAAAGCGCTTGGCCCCTCAAAGCGCTGGTAGCTAAGGTGACTTTCTGGAACTCATGCACTGGACACAGCATGAAGTGGTCATCCAATTTTTCCAAAAAACTGGTTACCGGTGAGTTTCCATTGAATGTTGCTTCTGGTTTCATCGATGCGCGCATGGTCTGGACGATGTAACCAAATCCTTCAAGGGCGGCAGCTGGCATTTCTGAATTCTGAGCCGCTTCTGCAGGCAGCACAGGTTCTTCTTGAAACTCGGCCATGGTTATTCTTCTTCCTCGGGCGCCACTATCAGGTTCTGTGTTCCTCCTTACTTGCTTTGGGAACATTAACTGTCCTGACTCGGAACAGGGAGCTTACTAAAGCTATGTTCAATAAATTTGGGAAGTAGACAATACCCACAGGAAGGGTATACAAAACCCTTTATTTTTCTCTCTTTACAATGATTTCCGGACGTCGGAATACAGAGACCAACCACTTGTGGTCTGAACGTAAGAATATAAAAATATTAACTATAACTCTAACTAAACTAACTTTGGATTAATCAAACAAGTGCCTAACTCCAAGATTGGCCGTATATTAACAAAAAGCCGTATGTAGTACAGAGAACTGCTAACACTACGATACGTTTAAAATTATCAAGAGGATTAAACCTCTGGCCTTGAAGGCAACCAGCAACCGAGTAAAACTACTATGGCAAGCGGCCTGCTTCTACTAACTCCTTCCTCTCTCTTGGTTGGCAAAAAGCCACAACTTAAGTACTTGGCGTTAGCCAGAGAAATTTGCATAAATAAGTTAAAGCTTTTAATTCTGGCCGGAAGTAGAAAATAAGAAGTGATAGTAAAGATTTAAAATAAAATAAACGTTAGTAAAACTTAGGATTCTTACAAACTACTCTTATGACTAAATGACTTCTTGCATAGTTCACACATGTGAGGTTTCTCTCCTGTGTGGATAAGCATATGCTTGCTTAAATGATGCTTTTATCTAAATGACTTGTCACACAATTGACACAAATGAGGCTTTGCTCCTGTGTGAATAAGCATATGCTCATTTAAATTACCCTTTTGACTAAATGACTTACGACATACTTCACATACATGAGGTTTCTCTCCTGTGTGAATAAGCATATGCTGGTTTAAGTCATCTTTTTGTCTAAAAGACATGTTACAGAGTTGACACAGATGAGATTTCTCTCCTGTGTGAATAAGCATATGCTTGATTAAGTTTCCACTTTGTTTAAATGACTTATTACATACCTCACACACATGAGGTTTCTCTGCTAAGTGAAAAAGAATATGATTTTTTATAACCTCCTTCAATCTGAATGACTGGTTACATACTTCATGTACATGAGGCTTCTCTCCTGTGTGAATAAGCATATGCCTGTTTAAATTACTCTTTTGTCGGAATGGCTGATTACATTCCTCACACACATGAGATTTCTCTCTTGTATGAGTATACATATGCTCTTTTAAAAGACTTTCCAAATAATTCATTACATACTTCCTAGAACACGAAGTTTTTGCACTTTACGGATAACTATAAGCTGACAGACTTGACATAATGTAACTTTTACTCACCTCACAATGGATGTAAAATGAGTTGCTTAAGAGAAATTTTATCCAAAGTAGTTCTTGCATGGCCTTTAGTAAATCTGAAAGCAATATTTGTGCAATTATCAACAATTTAAAAGCTGTTTAAGTGCCGTTAAGCCAGAGTGTCGCTATGGTAAACAAATAGAGTGAATTTTAAAGAATGCATTTCTTCTATTGTGGTTTATGCTCTGTCGGCGAAGTATATTTAATTCAGTCCAATAAGTTTAAATGAACTGCAAGATAAAATGAGTATAATTTAATATTCCGTACAGGGAAGTATGGAAGAAGCAGAAGGAAGGGTGGTATACACATCAGATTTTTTATATTTCATTTAAAACTGCTTCTTTAAGTATGAAGTATTGATTTTGACTATGAACTTCTAACTGATGATAAAGATATCCTGGCAAAGCTCGTACAAATATTTTTGTAATTGCTGATAATAAATTTATGAGGCAAAAGGAATAGACTACGTTTTAGTGGAAAAGTAATATTTAAAGCACTTTATGATTTTTTCCCCTTAACGTACAAAATCAACTATCTCTTCCTTGCCAGACTATCAAATTATAATAAACATTTATGGCAAGCATATTAAATTTATGACCGGTCTATTAAAAAGACTTTCCAGAAAATGTTTTAAACTTTGACTTCAAGATATCTTGGACTATTTTTCTTAAACTATCTGAAAAAAAAAAAAAAAAAAAAAAAAAAAAAAAAAAAAAAGGACACGCTGAAAAATGCGTTAAAGAGAACTGCGCACTATTGTAAAGCCCACCATTTCAGTTTGATTTAAATGAGGACTCCGATTAATATTTACTTGGTAAGCTTTATCTATCCAGTATAAAAAGTTTAGTTTAAGATGAGAATAAAAGCATGTAAGCGATTTTTAAAGTTTAAATACAAAAAGCTTCTCTGTCACTAAGCCTTTTTCTCTTTGAAGGGATGATATATAAGATAAAAATTAGGTAAAATAAAATTAGAAATAGCCCCTTAATTTCTGATTTTAAACTGGGTATTTCCCTTTCTCTATTCTAAAAATAGTAATTACTTTAAATTAATTAAAACAAAATTACAACTTAAATTAGCAACAGCTCCTTAGTTCCTCTTTTTGATTTGGGTATTTCCTCTCTCTATTCTAAAAATAGTAATACATTATTCTGAGCTGCTCTATTTCTAGATTAATCGAATGTAGGACTTTTACATAACGACGACGACATGGCTAATTCGAACGGGAAACCTTTCTCTTTAAGCTTCCAAATTGAAATAACTACTCCTCAGCGAATGTAGACTGTTGGATGCGTCTTCTCTTCTTACTGCAGAGCTATCAAAGATGTAAATGGATTGAAACAGGCGTAATTAGAATGCTAAGTGAATTGTTACCACAAATGTCAACTGAAATAAAAATGAATTTTTAATGGGCCTCGGCTGTCAAGTTTGTCCTTCACTACGGATCAATATCTCAATATCTACGCTATCAACATTTTCTACATCTAATTCTATAATATTATTGCACATGTATAGATAGATATATATGCAACTAAGATAATTAAAATTAAAAATTTTTTAGGAAAACTTTTTTTTTTTTTTTTTTTTAATCTGTTTTTCTGAAAGTTCTCTGCAGAGAACTTTCAGAGATCACAAGAAATTTTTTCAATCACAATCACAAGAACAAGCGAGTGATATCTTTTAGTAAAATATTGATAGTAAGAAACTGAATTTTTTAATTTTGCGATTTTGCATACCTTGATTGTCATGCAATACCTGTCTTGGGTTCCAAATTAATTTTGCTAGTTCACTTATAATCAAATTTAGGTGTCACATGCATTCCATTATTATAAATTAGCTACCAAAATTTAAATATAAAATCTTCAGAAATTTTTGAAAGTGTCTCTTTCTCTTTTATTTTACTTTTTCTGTCTCTTTTTTAACCAACAATGCTTAATTACTTTTATGTAAAATTATTTTAAAGGAAAATAGTCAGAATTTGTTGTACTTTTTTTGGGTGTACTCCAACTGCACTAATGAAAATCCCCCCTCGTCCTGGTATAGTCCAACTGCGCCAATCAAAATTTCTTCCCCCCTTTGCCTACAGGGTTACAATTTTACTTTTCGAAGCCAATTGTAGCCAAGAGGAAAGTAAAAGTAAAGAAATACAATTACATATCACAATCACAAGAACAAGTAAAGAATATCTAACAAGCAGGCTAATTACTTGAATAACAGTAATAAATGCGAGAACTAAAAAAGAAAATAAAAGGTATTGGTAAACATATATATTAGCATTACAAACATATTTCATTAATTACAGTATTAGAGGAAAGAGTATTACAATAATATCTTAAATCAAATAATTGTAAAGCATACCAATTATACTTTTTATAAATTACATCAATAACAGTCAAGATGTCTGAACTAGACCGAAAATTTAGTATAGCTCAGTGGCGCGCAAAAGATTTTTCCGTATCAAAGTGTGCCAGAAATATTTTTTGTTAATTAAAATAATCATGTAAATATTTGCATAAATTAATAGTTAAATTTAAAAAAAAACTTAGCATGAAATCTATTATAACAAATTATATTATTATTATAAATCTATTATAACAACATTACTATGCGTTTAAACACTGACGTATAAATTGTAAATAAATTTAAATTATTATGCTAAGAAGTTTTTCTAAAATTTATCTAGAAGAAAAGAATTAAGTAAACAGTACTGCAAATTAATATAATCAATCAGGTCCCTCAATAAATAAAAGCTTACTTTTTTTAACCAAAAATTAAAAATTGGGATGCAAAAATGTGTGTAATATACTTGGAAATATCTGAACACATAATTAATTAGAAACGTATAATTAAATTAATAACAAGCTAATTAACAGCAAAATTAAGCATAATTTCATTCAATCTAAAACAAGCAATCAATCAGGAGCTCCGCATAACTGAAGTTTTATTGCTATTTTACGTAGATTTGCGTATAAAATGAATATTTGCATTTGTGAAACAAGTAAATAATGTACTGATAGTCAACAATAAAATAACAGTGGTTAAAAATATGACTACTTGTCAGAAGGTATGCAAAGTTGCCATAGCTAGAGAAATTGAATGATTATAGAAAACTCATAAAGTTAAGCGCTACAGCGTGAAAAGAAAATTCTGGAATAAACATGTTAAGAAAATTAGATGGAGAAATAATCCTTAATTTATTGATATCCAATACAAACTGTATGATTTTGGAAAATGTTACATATAATTTGCACCGAGGTATTAATCACCGAAACAGAGTTAATTTCTTTCCTTATTTTTCCTTATTAGAGGGATTTGTAAAAAGATATGCTAAGGTAAATGTGAAAATTTTTGCAATATTTTTAAAGAATAAATTTTAAAAGTATTTTTACTTCATGAACTGAAATTTTTACGCTACATTTTTTACATAGTAAATAAGTAAAGGGGAAAAAAAAAAGAAAAGAAAAGAGAAAGAGCTGGGGGATCACTGGGACTAGAAACTCGGGTTGAACTACCAATGTTTAGTGACTTTTCCGCTTGATAATAAGAAGAGAAAGAGAAGAAGATCTAAGAAGCTAAAGAAAGAGATCTCAGCTAAGAAATAAATTCATTACTATTATCCAACAACACTGCTCAATCCTCATTGCCGATATTTCTGCGGATATAGAGACAGAGCTAATTAATCGACTTTGGAATGAATTTGTTCTACAGATGGATGTGCCAACAGAAATAGTAGATCTGTCTGTTTTGCTGGTATTTGTGCGCCATATGTATGATAATAACATTGAAAAGGAATTACTCTTTTGGGAATATCTCCAAGAAAAAGCAAGTGGAGAAGATATATTTAACTCCATCAATATTCATAAAAACAGCAAACATGATTGGAAAAACAGTGTATCATGGTTTGGGCAGATCGTGCGCAAATAATGGTGGGCAAGATGAACGAGGTTGTGAAGTGCATTTTGGAAGTAACTGTTTATGCAACAAAAAGTGATTGTGTTTGGCTGTAGACAGTCACTAGTTACAAAAAGAAAATTCTATGCATTTAAAAAGTGTTTTGGATACAGATGTAAAATATATATCCAAACTAAATTATGATCAACTATGTGAAATTATCAAAACGATAAATTATGTAAAATTTTCAATCTCCACCACTCCAAGCCAGATTATTTAAAATTTTATGCTTTGAAATGGGTAGCCTAACAGTCTGACTATTATTGCACAGAGAAAAAGGCATTGCCGAGATTGTTTGAACTCTGTAGTACGCTACTACTTTTTTTTTCTCCAATAAAACAGTTCAGGGCAAAACCTTACTTTGTTTTTAATGTAATGGATAAAATTGAGTCTTTCAAACGAAAATTGATAATTTGAATTTTTTCATTAGAAGAGAATAATTCTTATAGATGACCTTTTTAAATGAAAAAAGTTTAAAAATAGACAATAAGGTTTATAATGAAATATTACAGCGTTTACATGACCTGCATTTAGTCCTTAGTCAATATTTCAGGATGACAATTGGACGATTCGAAATCCTTTCATAACAACAGCTAAGCCGATAGATATGAGCGCAGCTGATTTCGAAAAATTAACTGCTTTGGCAGCTTATTCCAAAATAAAATAAAAGTTAAAATAATTAATTACAATTAAACAAATTTTGGATGATTTTTTTTAGAAGAATATCCTAACATATCAAGACAAGCTACTCATATTTTATTTCCTTTTGGGACAGCACTTTTGTGCGAGACGGGTTTTCTATATTACGCTGCAACAAACTCTAAATATACAGAACTGACTTGGTGCTGAAGCTCATATAAGAATTCCGATGTCTAACATTATGCCTGGCAGTAAACGAATTTGTAATTCGAAAATTCAAACACATCGAATTCAGTGAAAAATAAAATTGTCTTAAACTATTTATATTACTTGTTTCATTTAATTGGCTTTATGTACAATTTTCATAAAGTTAAAAATTGAAAACATTTTTAATAGGTACGGGATAAAAATTACAACACATATTTATTTTGTTTGTTTATGTAAAGCATCTGGTTTATCGTTTAATATAACTAAAAATCTTAATTTACTCTAGTGTTCCTTGAAAAGTGTTCGGTCGTGAGAAAAGATTCAGAAACACTATTATAGAGAGGGGAGGGAAGGGAGACCGCGTAGGGCCTTTATACTATATATGTATATATAATGTTGAATGATATAAAATTCACTTAGTTCGAAAACAAGTTTTTCTAATACTTGCGCAATAGGTGCAAAGTAAGACAATAATAATTTATTTACCAAAGAAATATTGATTATGAAATTGAGTAAAAAGCAATTTATGGAGTAAAATTGAAGAAATATTGATTATATGAAATTGAGTGAAAAGAAATATTGATTATATGAATTTGAGTGAAAAGCAATTTATGTAGTAAAATTTACAAGATACTTGAGTAAATGTATCTTGTAAATTTTATTGAAATTGCTTTTCACTCAAAATTTATAAATAATCTTGTATTAGCGAAAATGCTTCATTCAGAATGAGTTCCTTGGTACTCTATTTTGGTTAAATCCCATCACTTAACGGAACTACAATTTTGACCTAACTTAATTTGCCAGTTTGGCATTATCATTCTTACTTGAGTAAAAGACGAAACACCTTCGCATTTATTAATTATTGTTCAATTGAACGGGAGTTGATTTGTCCAACTAATTTCCGATCAATAGCGATAATTACTTGTTTTTAATTATTAATTTCTTTTTCAAAGATTGAAATTTTGTATTCATGATTTAAATTCAAGTCCCCGTAAAACGTCTTTTTCATAATTTACATCCAAGTTACTTTAAAACACAATTTTCGGAATTAAACTTCTACATTAGGGTTCCCTCTTTTTTGATACTTCTATTAAATTTATATTAGGAGATAATTTAATCGATATTTCTTTAATATATATATATAATTGTGTAATTTTTGCTTGAGTCGAACACCAGTTTTTTTATAGCAAAGTCTACTAATTAAAATAATTAACAAGTAAAAACACTATAAAAACAAGTTAAACATCAGTAAGTATAAAAACTACCTATATATTCGAAAAATTTTTTGCTCAACAAAATTTGCTTTCATAGTGAAATACTATGAAAAGTAATTACACCCAGTAATGGGACTTTTAGCCGTCATCTTTAGTTAATTTTAACTTTAGTTAATTTTAATCCCCTTTATTTGTCAAAATTGCACTTTTAAGAAAAAATGTATATTATTTTCAAACGAAGTAATTGCTTGTCAAACTGATTTTCTTATATCGTACTAATCCTTCATGCCAGATAATTACCATAACGACCATTCGGACCGTCACCATTATCAATTATTAGGACCCACAGATTCTTTGTACAACACTTAAAATCTCTACGACTTTATGCTTTCAGTTTTATAGACCCTTGCAGACATCTCTCCAAATTTTGAATTACCTCGCTAAAGTCTCTAATGTCAGTAATTGTCGTTAGGTTGATGAAATAAGATAAAAAAATTTTTCTTCGAAGAATTCGGTTAAAAATTAAAAAAATAGAGCCACTGGACAGTTTAAACACTAAAAACAAAATGAAAAGCTATTTTATAACTGAAGTGAAATTCATATTTTTAATTGATATTATACACATGTGAAATTAATAATACAGTGTAAAATCATCAGAAGACGTAAAAATTGCGTGAATATTCTTGACCTTCAAGCAACGACAACAATACTGAAAAGTCAATAATTTATTATTTTTCTCTCAGAAATATCGAGCAAAATATCGCCAATTGGTAACCTTTAATATAGCAACCCTGCGACGAAGAATCTGAAGAAGGAAAGGCGCCATAATCAACTATGGTAACAAACAGCAGGTCTTTTACCACCTGAGTTGCATGACAAGATTTCGAGGCGTAACGTCTGACTAACATCGGATTTATTTTATTTTCTGTGTTTTTAAGAAGCATCGTCCGGGTCTGAGAGGTTTCCTAGAACTTAGATACCAGCATCTTTCGCTGGTTTTAGTTTACATGCTTCGAAACAGGTGTGAATGTGTTTCATGTGTTCCGAAAACATATTGTGTATAGTGTAGTCACAGCAGTATCATAACAGTACAATTATGCTTAACACTGGTGTTTATTTTATAGTGTGCTTCATAGTCCAGGTAAGTGTTTTGTTTAAAAGTATGTAATTTTATATTTTTATTCGTGCAGTCAATGAAATGCAGTGATTAAAAAATTTCCGTAGAATAAGCGTCTTTGCCAAAGTAAGGATTTTTTCCTCTAGACCGATGCATAATGAGTGTTTTGCAATAAACCCATGTTTATATAGGCTTTATATTTATGTATTTTATGATATGCACTACAGAGTAATTTATTAATAAACTGTGTTGCAAAGAAAATGCTGGATACTTTTCAAAAAGTTTGCTTATGTTTTTTTTTTTTGGTCATATTCACTTAATTATATATGTAGATTTATGGTTAAAAGTATTATATAACATATTACAAATCCACATTATTACAATACTCATTATAAATATCGATAAATACTCATTATAAAGCGGTCTTGTAAATAACCGTATGTACGCAAGTTTAAAAGGAAGCGTTCCCCTGCTATTGTTTATTTTCAGCAGGGAACATTTAAGATAATGATTTAAATTAATTATTAGTCATATTTCATTATTATTTAGTTTTTTTTTTCACCTCTCAGTATAGCAAATTTAATGTCTTACTCGAGCGAAATGATTTTTAAAATAACATTATTATTTATTTCAGCATACAGTTATTATTTATTCTTTGTTGTGAACGATCTTTTTAGATGTTTGTTATTTTAAACTTCTGAGAAGAAATTCAGAGCAAAGTAATCAAATTTTCAAACTTATTATTGAATGACAGCTTAGAATTTAAATTTGTCGGTTATGGTTGTCATTAGAGAGCCTTCGTGAAAACATATCGTCCCATTTTCTGGCGAGGAGGAGGGCAAAGCCGGGAGATAAATAATTTTATCAATAAGCTTTCATTTTATTATTTAATTTGAGGGCTCACAAATACATTTTAGAATACATTATTGCATTCATGCAAAAACACGTATACCGTATATGTATCAGTACAAAAACTAATTTTTTTGCTTGATTCCAGGGGAAATTTGCCCTTTTCCCTGCGCACGCTCATACTCCATATTTTATACCAAAAGTGATTAAACAAACATTAGTGGAATAATTTGTGTGAGTTAGATAAGAGTGTATATATAACTTTTCCCTTCATAATTAGTCCAAAGGGATTTCAGTCCCTGAAGGACTATTGTTTTCGTTTTGCGATTTTGCGTCGGACTCATAAACGTCGGTTCACTTTTCAAACTGTTGCCACAAAATGTTAGAGTCCTGCATTATATTTGAAGAAATTAAATAATGAAAAATCTGCATAAATGATTGTCTATTTCTCGCATTGTGATAAAACAATGGTACATAGAGCCATCGAATTTTGAATGACGAAATCCTACTGCGAATATGGGCATCTGAAATCCCAAATTTGGAATTTGTTTTATTATAGATTTTATATTTTGTAAAACTTTAACGAATTTTTGATTTACAAACTCAATGCTTTAAAAGCGAGAAATGGCAACGTTATATAGAAAAAAAATACTTTTATCTCCAGCTCGCGAGACTGTGTATATCGGAAATTCTAAAGATGTGCTTAATTTAACATTATTTTGCGATATTGCTCTTGAACTGAATTTTATGGTTTAAGTGCAAAGAACATGATATTTAATAAATAAAGGTAACACTCAAAACGTTAAAAAAACGCCCCTTTGGACGTGATTTAAAATCTGAAAAATTTCAGATTTTTTTTTTTTTTTTTTTTTTTTTTTTTTTTTAAGTGGATCGTAATGCGACGAAAAAATTGTGTCATATTCTATTTGCAACTGAATTCGACTTGTACTGGCCCAGTTATTGCATGAGAAATAATTATTTTTTATTTCATATATTGGTTGATCTTTACATTATGGTAACTTGGTGTTTTTTTGGCGAAAATTTAGCGACCAACTCTCCTACAGCAACGCTCTATTTTTTTTTTCCCGCCGCCATTTTGTCTTCACGAAGTAAAGACATGTTTCTTTTCTTTTTATCTACTGAACACTTCTTCCAACAATCTACTAGCCGAATTACACTTATGCTAGAAATTTTATCTAACAAAACTGCTTAATCATGACAAACATTCACTGCAAAATTGGGAAAAAGTGCACAATACATACTCCTTACGTGTTTTTCAAAATAACACATACACATAAACCATGTACACGCCGACTTATTTTTACTTAAAAAAACATCCCAGAATTACACAAAAATGGCATTGCGTACACTCTTCACTATATTCATGTACACTGCTTTTTTCTCATAAATTAGAAAAATTTCACGAAAACACATGACAATTTTCTGAATCTTTAAACCCGGTAAAAAGAACATATATGAAATTACTTGATCGCGAAAAAGTTTATACCCTTTCCAAATATGAACATTTCCACATATAAAATAAATAAAATATCCAAAAACTTTTACCTCTAAATCATCTATTATATTATACACGTCACCAACGAATTCATACCGCAAGCATTACAAATACTTAGTGTCAAATATTTAAATTATTTCCATGCACGTTTACTTCAACTTAAACGTATATCAAATTCCTACAAACATAAAATTCACAAAATAACTATAATTTAATTAAAATATCACTAAACCATGTACACGTCGACTTATTTTTACTTTAAAAAACATCCCAGAATTGCACAAAAATGGCATTGTGCACACCCTGCACTATATCCATGTACACTGCTTTTTTCTCATAAATTAGAAAAATTTCACAAAAATACATGACAATTTTCTCAATCTTTAAACCCGGTAAAAAGAACATATATGAAATTACATGATCGCGAAAAAGTATTTACCCTTTCCAAATATGAACATTTCCCCGTATAAAATAAATAAAATATCCAAAAACTTTTACCTCTACATTATCTATTATATTACAAACGTCACTAACTAATTCATACCGCAAACATTACAAATGGTTACAAATACCTAGTGTCAAATATTTAAATTATTTTCATGCACGTTTACGCAAATTACTTTACTTCCACCTTACATTTAGAACAATGCATAAAAATAATATCCTCAAATAATTAAAAATACTAACTTACCTATTCTTCTTCTATTCTTAAAAATTAATTCTTCCTATTCTTAAAAATACTATTGATTATGTGTCCGATAAACTTTTCTTATTTCTGTTTGAGGATCTTTAAAATCATACTTATAGTTCACACCAAGGTACCAGGTAAAATAAATAACTTATTAAAACATCTTTACTTCTATCTCGCACAACCTTAAAGAAACACTTATTACTACGCCTTTCAATCCCACTAAATACCCATTTCGAATTCACTTTAGTTAGGGCCATGGGATCCAAAAATTAACGAACACTGTTTCACACAACACAGAATAAAGCCAAATACAAAATTTCCAGATTTTTTGCCGATTTCCCCCCTTTTCCGATTAAAGAACCGTAATTCGTCCATTAATATCACATGACATATCCCATGATCTCTCATTTCCCTCACACAAAATAATGCGTAATCGGAACTGAGTACTGCTCACATTATTACCAAAGTCCCAGGTAGTAACCTTTATCGCCTCCAAAATGTCGCCAAACTACCAGTTACCATATTCTAAAGATCAGCCCATATATTTCTTCATGTGTTTAATTATTTTATAAAATTAACTTTAATATTTTGTTAATATTCATATTTATATTTCTTTTATGCTGAATGGCAATAAGTAGTTCATATTTATATTTAAATTTCTTTATGCTGAATGGCAACTAGTTCTCGTTCTGATTCATGATTGCTAGGTTTTGGTTTCAAAACGTTGCTCGTAGCGTCGCATTTCGATAGCCGAAAAATAAAATGCAGTAACTTAGCTATTTGTTTATAATTCATGCTGTTCCTAGTCATAAATTTATTTTAAACATTAGTAGCCAAGGCTACAGACTAACAGACGGCAAATCAATTATTTTTAAAATGTCACTGATCAAAATTCGTTACAAGTAGTTTCTTTTATCGATATAACTCAAAGAATATTTTTAAGGAATGAATATTTAAAAAAAATTGCTGTGATGTGTATGATACATACAATTTAATGTGCATATTTATACATATTTTTCAAAAGTAACATTTTGCAGTAGAACAAACAGGAAAGCAACAATATTTGGGAATATTCTGAAGAAATTCTGGCTTTTTTTTTTTCCAAAATAATTTCACAAGTTTTATTTACAGTTTTCCTGATATGTATACATTTTTTAATTTATATTCTTCCTTCACCAAGAATAGCCGTATTTTCGTTTTTGTTAATGAAATAGGCTAATACAACGTCGTTCGATTTACGTGAGTGATTTTATGTGAATTGATCACAGTAATATTTTTCTGTTAAATGGTATGGCACAGACTCACACATAACATTATATGTTATGTTAACACTATTCTAATATAACGTACTTGTATTTTTCGCATCTTTATTTTCATGAGATTTGGTAAAATTTTTCGCATAGAAAAGGGAAGATTGGGTATATTAAATGAGACCATTTAAACTGAAAAGCGAACAACACATACGGCTGTGATTCGTTCAGTATGAAATCACTTAACTTTCTCATTTAAATCTCTCAGAGATTTTACGCCGAGGGGATGGATGGCTGGGAGTGATCACTATCTGAAGTGAAATATGACAGGAAAGTATATCTGAAAGCATCATGGAGGCATGAATTTCATCGATAAGTAATTGAGGAGCGTTTTAAAGAAAATCTGATTTATCAAGTCATTACCGTTGGTCTGTAAGATGTTGAAAATATCGATGAATCCTGTGTGTGAAGCAGGAAAGGATGATGCATCAAACCAAGAACGCACCGTTGAAAAAGCATAATCTTATTTGTCTGCTGATCTTGCTCTTTACAAGAGAAACTACGCGCGGATATGGAAACCCTGCTTGACGCTGCTGGCTAGCTGAATGATCCAGGCCAAGTTGCTATCATTTCATTCACGTTAGTAGATCTGTAATCGCGTATTTTTAAGTGTTCATTTTCTTCTGTTTTTCGCATTTGTATGTCTTTTAATTTAAAAATTCAATTTGAGCTATAATCGCATTTTTTAAAGTATTTATGCTCTTCTGCTTTTGTATTTGTACGTTTTTTAATTTAAAAATTTAATATGATATTTAAAAGGAAGAATAAGCATGAAAGCAGCTCCGCCCCCGTCTCGAAGAAAAGGCGATACTTGAATTCTATGTCAGAAAACTGAAATTTTAGATAAACTGAGAAATGGCACATGTGTTTCATCTCTTGCAAAGGAACTAACTATCAATGAATCAGTTATAAGAACAACACGGGAAGCATGAAGAAAAGATTCAGTCTAGTGTCCGAAGCTTCAGGTGATACTTCGGCAAAGGTTATTTACTCAAGTTTCAAGATGAATACCTCGGTTGGAAAAAAAAAATTACTATCTTTGAACCGAGAATCAAGTAAACGAAAAAGGTTCAGTTGTGGATTGTGCTGCTGTTCGAAACAAAGTTTTAGATTTGTTTTCTTTCGTTTTAAATAAAGATGGCTAAGCTTCAGAGAAAATTGACTTTCAAGCAAGCAGAGTTTGGGTTGAGAGCTTTAAACGTCAGCTTCGGAGAGAAGCTGGCTCTGCAGATAAAGAAGCAACACAGAAATTCAGACCTTAGTTTATGAAATTAATAGAAATAAAGAGTCATGTTCTGCAACAGGTTTTCAATTTAGATGAGACAGGCCTGTTTTATAAGTGAATAGGACAACGAACCTCTATCGTACAGACGCAAAAAGTTGTCCCAAGTTTTTAAAGATAGACTTAGTTTACGTTTTGGTGGAAATGCATCCGGCAACTTAAGGTGCAAGTCTGTGCTCATTTGTGGATTTAAAGGTCTCATACATTGCTGGGAAAATCATTTGAGCAATTGCTGTTTTGTAGAAGTGGAATAGAAACCCATGGATAACAAATGGCCATCTTTAATGACTAGTTTGACTGGGTTGCTGTCTTTAAGGATTGGTTTGACTGGTTCATTGATCAAAGAAGGCAAACATTACTTTGAATAGCAAAATCTGAACTTTAAAATTCTCCTAATTCTCGATAATGCTTCAGGACACCGTGCTGAAGTTCTCACAACATTGCATTCAACATGTAGAGGTTTTATTAATTCCACCGTGCACCACCTCTGTAATTCAACCAGTAGATCAAAGAGTCATAAAAGTATTCAAAACCTATTATTTCAGACATGTTTACGTCTTTGCAAATAAAACGTTAGACGAAGAAAAGCACAACATACTAATGTCATTTTGGAAGCAGTTCAACATAAAACACTAGAAATGATTAATCTCGCATGGGAACGGGTGAATTCTTCAACGATAAATGCTTGCTGGACAGAAGTTGTCAACAGTTTTAAAGAATTTCCATCGATTGAAAATGAAGCCAAGCAAATCGTGCAAATTGCAAAAGCAATGGACGGCGAGGGATTTTCGAGTGTGGAAGAAGGACAAATCGGAGAATTACTCAAGAATAATGATCGTGAAATGACAAATGGAGAATCAGGTGATCGTATTACACAAGCTGAAGATGAAAGCAACGATAGTTGAAGAGATAAAAAGCCTTTAATGCACAAGAAGTTAAACGAATTGTTAAAAAATTGTACAGGAACTGTCTGATATTGTAATGGAGATTGATTCAAATCAAGAAACACTTTACGAGAGGTATTGAAAAACTTTGCACGCCTTATCGCGAAACGTTCAATGAGGTGCGTCAGATATTGTCGCAAGCAAAAGTCACCAGCTATTTTAAAAAAGAATTGTATATGTATGCACTTAATCTTTTCGACTAACATTTGTTTCATTTTCCCCTTTTAATATTTAGGTTTGTATAAATTATACTTACTTTCGTAATCTGAAATTTACCTGGCCCGTTTTTACTTCCTTGTACGAAGTAAAGAAAGTATTGTAATAACAAAAAATTCCCGGTATCATATTTCAACGAAAATATCCATTTTGATCGCTATGTAATGCACTGTAACGATGTTTTTGCGTGACATCCGTACGTAAGGACAGAATAAAGGACTTTTTTTACCCAAACGGAATTATAAAACTGATTTAAAATGGATTCAGAAGAGATTTTTTCGTGGCGTCTGTACGCGCATATATACGTACAGAGGCTCTTGCATAACTCAAAAACGAGTAGCCTCAGAACGTTGAAATTTTGTATATAGGACTACTATACTATGTAGTTGTGCACCTCCCTTTTCGGTTGCAATCGGCCGCACCAAAAGAATATGTATACCGACTCTGTTACTCGGCTCAGTGAGCTCAGTTTTTTTTTATTCTATACTTTGGTAAATTGTGCATTTTTTGCTTAAAGCAAATTTAAAATTATTGAAATGCTGCTCTTATCTTCCGGTTAAGGTTTTTATGTCTTTAGTTAATCAACATGCAACAGTTGTAGAATTATTAACAATTTAAAAGTTGTTTAAGTGCTGATAAGTCTATTTTTTTTACTATAGCAGCCATATTTGTTTAATTCAGTTTGTGACCTTCAGTGACTTTTTGGCGGATGGGACCAAAAATAAACTTTCATTTTTGTCCACTGAAAAATCTGCCATGTTACCTGCTGGCCGAAGTACTTATTTTTGCGTAGAAACTCTAAAATGAAATGTAGCAAAAAATATGTATAATTTAATATTCCGTACAAGGAAGTCATGTGGTGTATACATCATATTTTTTTCATAGAAAGTTAGCCTACTTGCGGCCGAGCGATAAATTCGCTGAACGCTGGTAATTTGTTCCGAGGTTCGAATCCCGGCGGACGAGCTGGCTGCATGGGCATTTTTGTGGTTTTCCCCCCATGTATAATATATATATGATCCAGTTTCCGTTATAAAATCCTCCATGAAGGCATTTCTCTCCTTAGGCAAATAACCGTTGTGGGCTTTCTCGTAATCCAACAAACCAAATCATAGAAAGTTAACTTTGTGGAACGCGATTTTGCCGTGTACGCAATGTGCTACTATTAATGTAACCCTCGCATTCGGCAAGAATTTCATACATCTTTGTCGCTTTGTTTTTAATCGTGGTAACAATGAAATATTTAAATTAACTGATATAAAATTTTAAGTATACGTCATTTTTCCTTGACTTATTCATCGATGTTTCTTTATGTAGCTCGAACAATCCTTTTTCCGAACGTCATTTCTTTTTTTCGGTAGCAACCCTACCAGTGGCCATTTCAAACCAACAGGAACAGGCTGCCTGTATGGTTAGATTTCGTGGTTTTATCCTTTTGTATTATGAGTAAAAGCCAGTTTTCCTCAAAAATTCCACCGTGAAGGCATCGTTGTCCTTAAGCAGACAGCCTTCGTGCGCATTGCCATATTCAAATTACCTGATCTTCTTTTGATAGCGTCTGGAAGATGTACATTAGGATTTTGAGAAACCGAAAGGACAATGTGGGAGGGATGCTTCAGAATGTATAGGAATTCCAAGTCGACTGATGGATGAATGGAGAGTCCGGTTCAGTTGCTGATGGGATTTACTTAATTCCTGTGCCACCTGATAAGCATGTTTTAACTGGATTAGAATCTCTTACTTCCGTTATTAGTGCTTTAAGTTCAAAAAGCAACCTCCTTATCAGAACGGCACTGGAAATTTTTTTGTCTTGCGGCTAAGTTAAAATCTTATTGAAAAAAAGTGTTATTTATGTGAGATGAGTAACTGAAATAAAGTTACTTTCATTCTAATTTTTTGGCTGATCTTTGGAATATGGTAACTGGTAGTTTGGCGACATTTTGGAGGCGATAAAAGTTACTACCTAGGACTTTGGTAATAATGTGAGAAGTACTCAGTTCCGATTACGCATTATTTTGTGTGAGGGAAATGAGAGATCATGAGGTATGTCATGTGACATTAATGGACGAATTATAGTTCTTTAATCGGAAAAGGGGGGAAATCTGGAAAAAATCTGGAAATTTTGTATTTAGCTTTATTCTCTGTTGTGTGAAACAGTGTTGGTTAATTTTTGGATCCCATGGCCCTAAAGTGAATTCGAAATGGGTATTTAGTGAGATTGAAAGGGGTAGTAATAAGTGTTTTTTTAAGGTTGTGCGAGATAGAAGTAAAGATGTTTTATTAAGTTATTTATTTTACCTGGTACCTTGGTGTGAACTATAAGTATGATTTTAAAGATCCTGAAACAGGCGCACATACGCTTGCTTTTTATTTAGCGGAGGAAATAAGAAAAGTTTATCGGCCACGTAATCAAGATTCTGAAGAAGATTAGGTAAGTTAGTATTTTTAATTATTTGAGGATGTTATTTTTATGCATTGTTCTAAATGTAAGGAGTAAATAAAGTAATATGGTATTATTGGAAAATTGTTATTAGCAATGATTTAGTTTAAAGTAATTAGGATTGTAAGCTAATTTTTATTAATTTAATGTATGTGCTTATTTATATTTTAAGTACTGTTTTTGAATTTAATTATATTTTAATTAAATGATAGTTATTTTGTGAATTATATGTTTGTAGGAATTTGGTATACGTTTCAGTGGAAGTAAACGTGCATGGAAATAATTTAAATATTTGACACTAAGTATTTGTAACCATTTGTAATGCTTGAGGTATGAATTCGTTGGTGACGTTTATAATATAATTGATAATTTAGAGGTAAAAGTTTTTGGATATTTTATTTATTTTATACGTGGAAATGTTCATCTTTGGAAAGGGTATATACTTTTTCGCGGTCAGGTAATTTCATATATGTTCTTTTTACCGGATTTAATGATTCACAAAACTTTCATGCATTTTCGTGAAGTTTTTCTAATTTATGAGAAAAAAGCAGTGTACATGGATAAAGTTAAGAGTGTGTGCAATGCCATTTTTGTGCAATTCTGAGATGTTTTTTTAAGTAAAAATAAGTCGACGTGTAAATGGTTTATGTGTATGTGCTATTCTGTAAAACGCGCAAGGAGTTTGCGATTGTGCACTTTTTTCCCAATTTTGCAGTTAATATTTGTCATGATTAAGCAGTTTTGTTACATAAAATTTCTAGCATAAGTGTAATTCGGCTAGTAGATTGTTGGAAAAAGTGTTCAGTAAATAAAAAGAAAAGAAACATGTCTTTACTTCGTGAAGACAAAATGGATTGAATTTAAACTGAAAATGACCGTCAAGGTCTTTAGTCATTGATTTTTAAGTTGACAATCATCAGTAGGGACCCATCAGCGGCCGAGCGGTAAAGTCGCTGAACGCTGGTAATTTGTTCCGAGGTTCGAATCCCGGCGGACGAGCTGGCTGCATGGGCATTTTTGTGGTTTTCCCCCCATGTATAATATATATATGATCCAGTTTCCGTTATAAAATCCTCCATGAAGGCATTTCTCTCCTTAGGCAAATAACCGTTGTGGGCTTTCTCGTAATCCAACAAACCAAATCATAGAAAGTTAACTTTGTGGAACGCGATTTTGCCGTGTACGCAATGTGCTACTATTAATGTAACCCTCGCATTCGGCAAGAATTTCATACATCTTTGTCGCTTTGTTTTTAATCGTGGTAACAATGAAATATTTAAATTAACTGATATAAAATTTTAAGTATACGTCATTTTTCCTTGACTTATTCATCGATGTTTCTTTATGTAGCTCGAACAATCCTTTTTCCGAACGTCATTTCTTTTTTTCGGTAGCAACCCTACCAGTGGCCATTTCAAACCAACAGGAACAGGCTGCCTGTATGGTTAGATTTCGTGGTTTTATCCTTTTGTATTATGAGTAAAAGCCAGTTTTCCTCAAAAATTCCACCGTGAAGGCATCGTTGTCCTTAAGCAGACAGCCTTCGTGCGCATTGCCATATTCAAATTACCTGATCTTCTTTTGATAGCGTCTGGAAGATGTACATTAGGATTTTGAGAAACCGAAAGGACAATGTGGGAGGGATGCTTCAGAATGTATAGGAATTCCAAGTCGACTGATGGATGAATGGAGAGTCCGGTTCAGTTGCTGATGGGATTTACTTAATTCCTGTGCCACCTGATAAGCATGTTTTAACTGGATTAGAATCTCTTACTTCCGTTATTAGTGCTTTAAGTTCAAAAAGCAACCTCCTTATCAGAACGGCACTGGAAATTTTTTTGTCTTGCGGCTAAGTTAAAATCTTATTGAAAAAAAGTGTTATTTATGTGAGATGAGTAACTGAAATAAAGTTACTTTCATTCTAATTTTTTGGCTGATCTTTGGAATATGGTAACTGGTAGTTTGGCGACATTTTGGAGGCGATAAAAGTTACTACCTAGGACTTTGGTAATAATGTGAGAAGTACTCAGTTCCGATTACGCATTATTTTGTGTGAGGGAAATGAGAGATCATGAGATATGTCATGTGACATTAATGGACGAATTATAGTTCTTTAATCGGAAAAGGGGGGAAATCTGGAAAAAATCTGGAAATTTTGTATTTAGCTTTATTCTCTGTTGTGTGAAACAGTGTTGGTTAATTTTTGGATCCCATGGCCCTAAAGTGAATTCGAAATGGGTATTTAGTGAGATTGAAAGGGGTAGTAATAAGTGTTTTTTTAAGGTTGTGCGAGATAGAAGTAAAGATGTTTTATTAAGTTATTTATTTTACCTGGTACCTTGGTGTGAACTATAAGTATGATTTTAAAGATCCTGAAACAGGCGCACATACGCTTGCTTTTTATTTAGCGGAGGAAATAAGAAAAGTTTATCGGCCACGTAATCAAGATTCTGAAGAAGATTAGGTAAGTTAGTATTTTTAATTATTTGAGGATGTTATTTTTATGCATTGTTCTAAATGTAAGGAGTAAATAAAGTAATATGGTATTATTGGAAAATTGTTATTAGCAATGATTTAGTTTAAAGTAATTAGGATTGTAAGCTAATTTTTATTAATTTAATGTATGTGCTTATTTATATTTTAAGTACTGTTTTTGAATTTAATTATATTTTAATTAAATGATAGTTATTTTGTGAATTATATGTTTGTAGGAATTTGGTATACGTTTCAGTGGAAGTAAACGTGCATGGAAATAATTTAAATATTTGACACTAAGTATTTGTAACCATTTGTAATGCTTGAGGTATGAATTCGTTGGTGACGTTTATAATATAATTGATAATTTAGAGGTAAAAGTTTTTGGATATTTTATTTATTTTATACGTGGAAATGTTCATCTTTGGAAAGGGTATATACTTTTTCGCGGTCAGGTAATTTCATATATGTTCTTTTTACCGGATTTAATGATTCACAAAACTTTCATGCATTTTCGTGAAGTTTTTCTAATTTATGAGAAAAAAGCAGTGTACATGGATAAAGTTAAGAGTGTGTGCAATGCCATTTTTGTGCAATTCTGAGATGTTTTTTTAAGTAAAAATAAGTCGACGTGTAAATGGTTTATGTGTATGTGCTATTCTGTAAAACGCGCAAGGAGTTTGCGATTGTGCACTTTTTTCCCAATTTTGCAGTTAATATTTGTCATGATTAAGCAGTTTTGTTACATAAAATTTCTAGCATAAGTGTAATTCGGCTAGTAGATTGTTGGAAAAAGTGTTCAGTAAATAAAAAGAAAAGAAACATGTCTTTACTTCGTGAAGACAAAATGGATTGAATTTAAACTGAAAATGACCGTCAAGGTCTTTAGTCATTGATTTTTAAGTTGACAATCATCAGTAGGGACCCATCAGCGGCCGAGCGGTAAAGTCGCTGAACACTAGTAGTTCGGTACGAGATCCGAATCTCGCGAACGGGCTGCCTTCATGGTCGCTTTCGTGGTTTTCCTCATGTGTAACGTGTATACGAGACAGTTTCCCTTAGAAAGTCCTTCACGAAGGCATCCCTCCCCTTAGACAGAGATAGCTTTGGAGCGCTTTGCCATAATCAAGTACACCACACCACAGTCATCAGCACATAATTATAGATCAGCAGTGTAAGGGGATGCAGTAAATTTACGTAGATTTATTAAAATTAAATAGAAGGGCACAGTGCCCACCCGATTACTGGTGACTAATGATTAATAGCTTGACGGTTACTAATTTGGGACAATGCAATGTTTCGAGCATTGGCTAAACTTTCTAAGAACTGGTGGGTGATAAATGCATGGTAGTCTACCGTAACACTCGAAAAATCTGGAATGCATTAGTTAAGGACTCCGTTCTTCCTCGGAAAAAATTATGCTAATTTTGGTTTGGTTTATTTGATTATAGCAAATCACTCGAAAGCTATCAGCCTAAAGGGAAGGACGCCTTCTTGGAGGACTTTCTAAGGGAACTGGCTCGTATATACAAATATATAATTTTTGATAAGAATATAAAATTTATTCTTATCAAAAGAAATATAACAGAACGCTGAAATTTCTCTCAGAAATATTTGTACAAGTGCTCACAATATTACGCAGTAATAATCAATAATTATACTTTATACTACTAAAAACGTTAAACACAACGTAATACAAAACGCATCTAAAGAGAAAGGGAATCTAAAGACAGGGGAAAACCACTGAAACGCTTATGCAGCCAACCCGTTCGTGGGATTCGAAACTTGTACCGATGTTCAGCGCTTTTACACCCGGTTGCTGGTGTACCATTTACACAGACTCTATTTTGGTCAAAACTTTTATGTAGTGTCTTTGACTTTAAATGTATATTTTGGCCATTAAAATCAAAATGAAAGAAGTGTCAGAAAGCAATCAGAAAGAGGCATCGATTATATTTGATTAATAAGCATACCAAGAAGAGAAATATTTTTTGCGTATACTTTCATTGTTCAAATTAGTGATAAACCATGTTTTTTCCGAAAATTATATCCACATATTTTCATGAAACAAAAAGTGGTAACGTTCTTTTATCAGGACTGAATCCAGAAATGTATGTATATATGCATGTATATATGGATGTATGTGTTCATGTAGGCAAGTATATATGTGAGCATGAATGTATGTGTGTATACATATACACATACATACATGCACTGGCGCATATTCATACATTTCTGAATTCAGTCCCGATAACAGAAAAGTACCCAAAAATAACACTCACTCAAGGAAAATTAAAACTTCATTAAATTTTTAACAATTTATTTTAAAATAATATGTTGATTGAACTGAGTGTTTTACGTCAGGAACCAGTCGTCTATAATTTATGACAAGCTTTGCAGTTTTTTTATTTTTTTATTACGTACTTGGTTCCTTCCCGCCAGGTATTTCTTGGCAATTGAAGTAACTTGGTGTTAAATCAAAAGTTCGATGTATTACGATTGTTAGGTGAAAATATAACATTACGGGGTAAAGTAATTCAGAATTCCTTATTCCACAGACCTGAATTTGTTTGCCTTAATGGAGCAAATATTTATATAGATCCATTTTTAATCAATTTAAAACGCATTAAAACATTTAATGAAATCTCTTGATGACACATTTGCTGGTAATGAATCCATTATCATTTGAAACCATATAAGGAGGAAACTGAGAATGCACGACCAAATGAGTAATTAGAAAAATAACATTAAATTCAAATTAGTGAGAGCTGTAGAAAAATGTATACGCCTAGTACTAAATCTTTTAAATACTAAAATATTTCCTTAACACTGATTCTGTATTCTGTTATTAATTAAAATGTAATCAGTGCATCGTTATTTTTGTACCTAGAACTTGAAAATGTGCCTGTATTAAAATGTAGGGATATTGCTGCTTAAATTATATATTATTCTTTTAGGATCTTTTGAGTTATAAGACAATATGCGCCAAACACATTTCGGTTGAAAGATATTGTTGCGTGCGTACGGGTTCGTAACAGATTGAATGCACAAGTCTGATAAAAAGTTAATAAAATTTATTCTTATCAAAAGAAATATAACAGAACGCTGAAATTTCTCTCAGAAATATTTGTACAAGTGCTCACAATATTACGCAGTAATAATCAATAATTATACTTTATACTACTAAAAACGTTAAACACAACGTAATACAAAACGCATCTAAAGAGAAAGCTAATCCAATCTCACGCTGTACTCGCAATAATAACAACAACTGGAGCTGAGATGTCTCTCTCCGGCTTTTTAAAGCTTTTCAATCGGTCCCGAGAGAGTTCTAGTAATTTCTTTGCTTCTCGAGCTTTCTGGAAAGGAAAAGAGTAGAATTGCGGTTACAGCTAACATAGCAGTCAATTACATTTATTCAAATTAAATATAAATTACCGAGATAAACTTTTATTCAATGTTAAAAGCGCGTGCTCTCACATTTTTACTTTTTCGGCGTAGCTTTTTCTTAAAATTTATCACGCGCTGCATTGCACGGGGAAATAAAACAACTTTAATTATAATTCTACTAAACTTAGTTATCTAACTACAAAATTCGTAACAATATGCAGCAGTGTTGCTTATTGGCCACCGTTAAATTAAATGTGTTGTTTTTATCCTTCTAAGAGTGCTCTTGTTTTCAAAGTAAGCTCTCTTAATGAAAAGATTTTAAACTATGTCATTCTATTGTATTCATTGTTTATTGACATAAATAAAAATATATATATTTCTTATGTTTAGAAAAAAATTCTTTGCTATAGAAATAAGCTAATGACTGTAGTATGTTTTCTCGCAAGAGGCATGTACTCTAGAAAAAATAGTTTGGCATGTGTTGTCCTATACTCCTCCCCTCAAAGGATGATTTTTAAGGGAAAAAAACGCAGTTGTATATTTTTGAGAAAGCGGTATTTATTTGGTGCAGTGGTTAGCGAAGAGTGACTGCTAGTCTGAGGCCAAGGATGTGGGTTAGAATCCCGAGTATTAGTTGTTTGTTCATGTCCTTTCCCGTTCTGACCCATGTAGTATCGGTCTACCCCCAGAGTTGCACCATGGCAACATTTTAGGATAAATGAATTGATGAGTTCTGGGAAAAGTCCTTGCCCGCCGCCACGAACTTGCATCTCTCTCTTTCTGTATATAAATTCTGTCTAATATAAACATATGTTTGAATTTCTAGAAGTATGAATTAAAATTTGCATGTGGAATTTTCACTCGAGGTGCATCATTATGTTATGTACTGCACTAAATTAGTTAAATGATTCCGTTATGATCTTCTTAATTATAAAAGGTTTCCATGAGAAAATTCAAGCGGAAAATGTTATATATAGCTGAACCCCTCAAGAGCGTTGAAAGCCGTCCTGACGGGAAAGTGATTAGTGACGCTGGTTGGCGTACCGAAAAACCCGGATTTGAATCCCGCAGAATGTACGATTGTATGTAAATGTATAGTGTCTTTGCGGCATGGGGGGGCTCAAAATATGCGTCCTCTTGAGAAGTTAGACGTAGAGGAAGAGCGGTAGGAGACCTTCGCATATACTGAACCATCAAGTCGGACTGTCACCAGTGTGGTGCTTTGGCCAATGGCAGATGCATTCTCGTACTTTTTGCCACGATTATAATTCGTGGGCTGGTTCTGATTACATCAAGCAAGTGAGATTAGTAACAACAACAGAGCTTTGTTATTTATGTTCATAATTTGTTTTCCTCCGTAGGTTGACTCCTTCCCCCCCTTCTTTCAAATATGAAAATATTTTTTCATGTAAATTTTTGACGATTAAATACTAAGAATTACAAAAATAGCAAGTTTTAAGCGTTAAACTTCTCACACAAAACGTAAGAAATCGTGGAAAAGTCTCGCATCTCTTTTTAAGAAAAGTGTGTGTGGGGGGGGGATACCAAATGCGTTCCATCTTATAAAACCTGCTCAAAGGAAATCTTTGACCTGTGACAGTGCAACTGGTGAGTCTTTTCTTTTAATGATTCAGTAATGACTATTAACTCCTCCTTTTAATGACTAGGTATTTCATTTTTTCTAATGGTTAAAGATGATCATTTGGTTTTAATGGTCGGCTTCACGAAGCAGTTTTAATCATTCGATTTATTGGAGACAAAAGCACTGATCGAATGGACTCGCCACCTGCATCTTCAGACATCAAACCTAGCAATACTTGTGAGACTACCTCGAAAGAGAGGTAGTTGCCCTTTGTTTTCCAAATATCTTTAACCCTTTACTGTTTATGCCTGTTCTCAGTCATAACAATGCTCTAACCGCTCTGTTCGTATTCATGATGTCTGCTTTCGATCACCATTCTGACTGTATATTAATAAGTCTTCTCGTTAGGTAAGTACTTTTCTACAAACTTACAAATTTTGTCTTAAGTATAAAATAATTATTTATTTCGTTTGTCCACTAAATAATTTAACAAGGATTGCTTTCAAATGGGGGAAAAAAGCTTTATTTAGCTAAATGTATTTTTAGTATTTTTAGCTCTGGAACGCCACTGATATAAAAGTACTGAAGGAGGTTGCTGCTCTTCCCCCCGCCACGTCTGACGCAAAAATACCTATTTAATTTTACATGTCAATGCTATCAAACTAAAATGTTTAATTTTTTTACAAAAATTTTATTACGATTTTTTATGTAGCTAAACTAAGTAAAATTTTAATATTTTGACAAAATTTTTAATCTCAACGATTAAAATATTTTACTAAATACAAAAAATCAAAGGGTTTTTAAATTCTGGTAAAATATGTAATTAATTTTTCGGCGTGCCATTAGCATTTTACTGTACACATGAATTTATTCTTGAAAATAAACATACACTGGTGGCTTCTCAACAAGAACCAGTGCTCTAAAGCAGGGTTTCTTAAACTTTTTTCATTCGCGACTCCCCAGGACCCCCCCCCCCCCCAATATTTAGAAAAATTTTGTAGCACTCCATAAGTATTGCGCAAATCCGACACACGCGTGAGGGAAACTGTTAACTTTTTCACTTGTACTGAAATATACTATTGCAGATTTAGGTCATTAATTTCTAATTTTAAGACATAGAACAATGTGAAAATTTTAAATAACTAACAGACGAAATGACAGCGTTACGTGCAAAGCAAGGAAAATGAACGTTTATATTATAAAAAAAAATGCGTCGAAATGTTTCCTTTTTTTACTTTGTCTGTATTGTCTTAGCTTTATCTATTTTCAGATACATTGTGTAAAAATATTTTGTAATTGTTAAATTGTTATAAGTTAAAGAAATTTGAAAACTGCTAAAATTTTTGGCGACCCCTTTCTGCAGGTTCCGCGACCCCCTTGGGAGTCGCGATTCACAGTTTAAGAAACTCTTCTCTAAAGAAGTGGAAACGCAGATTGTGATGAAACAATTTGGGCACATCTGAAATAGTAGGAGTTTTATAACTAGAAACATGCTGATCTAATTGCACAGCTCTAAAACTCTGCTCAGTATTAACAAAATATACAGACTTATACAAATCGATTGAACAACCTTAGTGGCTATTGTAAAACGTTTCCTTAATAATGGTTAATAAAGAAATGCAAATTTTGAATGGGATGCATAAATTTAATGACAATGTTCTTCAGGTTGAAATTAAATCAAAAGATAATTCAATTATATTCCTTCGAAACTGGTTTAATGTTTTTACTTTCGAATTGCATTTTAAAACTACTGATAAAGTGGATAAAAATCCTTAATTTATACAATTCTTTGCAATAATTTATAAAAGACTATTGGGATGTACAAGCATTTAATAATTATATAAAGGAAAGATAAGGATTATTGGGAAGTTTCGTGTTTAAAACTGCAAACATGATTGCCGAGAAGAAAGCAGTTTAATAACTAATTTCAATAGGCACACAATTTATTGAGGATAAAGATTTCTTTATCAGTTTCTGTGTTATATGATTAACAATATACGTTTAACAGGAATAGGCAAAAGAACTCTGCATATAATTCTGTTTGCATTATGCAGCTTCCGAGTACGGATTTTTAATTAATTCAGAAGTATACAATGAAGCTACCGTTCGAGAAAAAACAGGCTCTTTACTTAATGATCGCTGAAAATAGATGTGTGAAAATGTGTGCATTTTAATGATATAAATTTATTAGTAGATGGAATATTGTCAAAAGTTGAATGTGCTCTGAAAAAAATAATTGAATCAGAATACGAATCCACAATGGCCGCTATCATAATAAGGGCGCGATTACGTTATTTTGGGTATTACTTGAACCAACTGCACCGGGAAAAACATCATTTTGTATCCTAAAGGGAATTAAAAATTTTTTGAGATCATCTTTTTGGTAATTTAAGTTAAATGATATTTTATTCATAACATACAATACATTAAATGGACTAGATCAGTGTGAAACCATGCATAGCGTAAAAGGAAATACTAGTGGAGAAAATTGTGGGTAATTTTTAATCTTTTTTCTGCTTTATGTTTTCAAATATATATAAACCATTTTTTTATATCATAAGTAATGTTCCGTTAAAAATATGTGGAATTTCATCGTCTTAAAATGAAGTTAAGTGCTATGAAAGCTATTTAATTATTGCTCAATCCAGTGCGGTGAAGATACAATTTTTTTTTTTAAATCCAGGACGTTCAACCTTGCTGAGGTGGTCACTATGTCAAAACTAGTTTTTATATTGTAATAAACGAATCGCTGGTATTGATCAGATTACTTCATTAAACAATATGAACCCGAGCGGGTTCATATTGTTTAATGAAGAATGTGAAAAGGAAGATAATTTAATTCGTAAGCAAGCGGGGAGAAAAAGGCAGAGAGACAGACTGTCTTAAATGTCCTCACCTGAATCTTCTTCACATTTTTTTCCTTAAAACACTGTTTCTTAAACTGCACGCATTTTCACAGTTGCTGTTCTCATGTACTAAAAGTGGCGCTTTGAGGCTATTTTTCAAAAGTGTCCGAACTATTATCGTTGTAGATTTGCTAGCTTTGCTTGTTCAACTTAATGAATGATCTAATTTGCAATGGTAGCCGCAACTCAAGAAGGTTTCAGCTGACTGCAAAAATGTTTTATGTACAACCAAATTCATAGTTTTTTATGTTCTAGGGACACACTATGAGAAACTACCTGTAGTTTCTGAATATTTTCAGGAATTCTCTCACAATTTATGAGTAGTATTAATAGTATGAAACTGACGTTTTCTTAGCTAATTAAGGAAGTGTTATATATCGAACTTCATTGTTATTCTTGATAGCTATGGTATTGTAAATTGGTTGAGAAGTTTTCAGGGAAAAGGCTGGCTAGCTTTTGTTTTATAGGCGAATAATTAACGAAATTCCTGATATTACTTAAAGTGACAGATCTGTGAAGACAGTCATCATGATGGGCTTCATTTTTCTTTTTAATTGGCAAAGTAGCACTAAGGCTTAATTTGACAAATTAGCCGTGATGAAAAATTTATGACATTTTCAACATCTATGACATGCATCTTGAATCACCATCTTAATAACACAACAGCTCGGCCCCAAATGATCTCAACTTACAACCTTTTTTGCAGCGACAACGTGCATCATCTACTGTTACTTTGGCTTCATATTTACGACTTATGGTGTGATCGCCCTCTATAATGGTGGAGGAAATTTTGGGGGAGGAAACTGGAGATTCAGGTAATAAACAGTCAGTCACCTTTTGCTTTTTGTATTAAAGAAACAACTGAATGAGGAAGCAAAACTCCATGTTACATTTTACGTCCTGTTTGACGATCGGTGGAACGACTCTTGAGTACGTAGTATGATTTTCTTGAGAGAACATTTGCGCACCCGGAAGGCCATCGTACTTAGATAAATTGGGGAGAGGGATTTGGAAAGATTCTTATCGTATCCCATTTAGATCAAGTAAAGAATGGGATTTGTTTAATAAGTACCACCTGGGAAATTAAAGGAGGTAGGCAGTACATTTATTTTTATTGCAATACCTGTTCTTGGAAAATGTAATGAAACTCCAAATATGAGATCTAACTGTGGAAACCTCAGCCCATTTGAATGTTACATAAATCCTGGATAGTTGAGGTGGCCTTTCCCCCCCCTCCTTCTGTGTAAGTACTGCAATACAAATGATGGAATATTTATAGATTTCTTTTTTTTTTTTTTTTTATTATTTCCCGTCGTACTTTATTTGGACAGAGGTTATACAATTAAAAACGATTTTTATTTCCCTAAAATAAATATAAGAGATAAAACTAAACGAAGAAATGAAAAGTCACACTCAAAAAATGAGCACGAAATCAACTAAAAAGTCTCTAATAAAGTAACTGAGTGTAATTTATGTTGCTCATTGCAACGCAAAAGTATTTTGCGGGGAGAATAAAACTGATATAATATCAAACGTAAAAAAGGTGCTTTTATTTTATGGTTAAGAAATGAAACAACGATTAGTACACTTATACAATTCTTTTTCTAAGTTTTAGATTTATTTTTATTATCTTATTATTTTTTCTTTACTGTCTCTTCTATATTCATCGGCTCCCACCAGGATAAAAATTAGTTAACATATATGAGAACAGAGTTCTTGAAATTTAGGAGAAGGTTTTGACAACCACCGCCTTCGTACCATTTTCGCCCAGCTCTTAGAGTTACCTAAATCAGCTGTTCTTTTTTGCTAGCTGTGTTTGTTGCTCGCGCGTTTAGATAGACTGAACTAAAGTTTATAATAGGACACTTTGTCGTGTGATTTGGCTATTTTAACTCTTTTAAGTTTCACTTTGACGCTTCTGTTCTAGAAGATCACACAAATAGCGGAGATTCATTTTGTAAGGTACGAGCTGTATAGTTGTTAATTTAAAATCAGCAGATTTGCTTTAAAACTTTTTATTTTCATAATTATTTCACTAGAACTTTAAGACGAGGTGATAATTAGTCTGATTGCACGGAGCTAGAAGTTAATTTTTTAATGCTAATGTGTCGTACACTTTTTGCTATACTTCTATTGGTAACTTTAAGCTACCATTGGTATTTATAGACTACGTATCTGCCAAATATCCTACATATCTCACACATATTCATTAAAATGGGGCACACCAGCGGCCGAGCGGTAAAGTCGCTGAACACTGGTAGTTCGGTCCGAGATTCGAATCCCGTGAACGGGCTGGCTGCATGGGTGTTTTCGTGGTTTTCCCCCATGTGTAACGTGTATACGAGCCAGTTTTCTTTACAAAGTCCTCCCTCCCCTTAGGCAGATAGCCCCAGTGTGCTTTGCCATAATTAAATACACCACACCACCACATCATTAAAATGGTTTTAATAACTCATTAACGGTGGAAGGCGGTAAGAGCAATGAATCTTAACAGCAAAGTTATTGAACCCTGTGTCCATATCAACAAGCCCTATGAAGATGGAAGAAATATTTACATGTCTTTCTTTTCAATATGCGATCTTGGACATCCATGCGGATAGTGTGATTTTTTTCCCCCCTAGGGAAGGGAGCTAATGATATTTCAGTTTGAGTCGAGACATCTCAAATCTTTGTAATTTTCGTTTTACCTATTCATGACTTTCATGTAAATGGGTTATTTTAAACGCTGTTACTTCCGTGTAGACACGATGTAGAAAAGCATCCATACTTTATCCAATATTCGAAACTTGGCATTTCAGCTTAAGCTTAAAAGTAAATATAAGAGATAAAACTAAACGAAGAAATGAAAAGTCACACTCAAAAACTACGCTAACAGTATGTTTATACCTGCAACTACCAGCTTAAAAATAAAAGTAGTGAGTACACAAATATTTATATGCTTCACTGTTGTTAGTAGTCATCGACTTATCATGTAAATGAGTGCGTTAAAAGTAAGAAATTGGTTAAAAGTCGTCACTAAGTTTTATGAAATATTAGAAAAATAATAAAAATTTTGAGCATTCACTTTTTTATTGCGTAAATACTTAAAAATTTGTAAAGGTTACCGTTTTTTCAACGACGCATAGCGTAAAAACTTATATATTATATGCTTCACATACTGTTGTACTTGATTTTTACTTACCATGCCATTATAAATTTTCAGCGATGTTTGCAGAAAATTGCTTGCTGCATACTTTTGGATCGTAGCATATTAAACAATTTACTCGTATATAATGATATTGGAAATACGAATATATATAATCCTTTTTGCATGTTTATATACTAAACTACTTTTTATGGTCCTGTATAAATATTGCTAAAAGCAAGCATTCATCAAATGATTAAAAAAAAAAAAAGCCTACAAATCCTGTCCAATGACTTCTCATTTTCTGAAACACGAATGTAGCACTTAACCATCAGTTTACGGAGATTAAGTATCAAATGGCCAGCTGGGAAGCGTAACCTGTTATCAGATCATCTTTACCTTTTGAGGAATCGAATGTACTACCTATTTCTTGCAGACAAAAAGTATTATGCACTTGCGTGTCGCGGTATCTGAAGTAAATAGGAATTGAGTTGAAAATTACATGTATCAGAAATGACAGGCGACAAGCACGTTGAAAATGGCCGTGCTTGAATCTTCGATGAGTCACGCAATTTCCGTGCATTCGATGAATAAAACTCTTTGGCAGTCTATACTGTGGAATTCTCTTCAACTTTTTTTTTTTTTTAACCTTTGCACCAAATCTGGCAGTTAACTTTCGCTTCCAATAATTATGAAATGAAAGTTGTTGGCTAATCCTGTTTGACATATCTAGGTGCTAACAAGTTGATTCTAAAATGACTCGATCGATTAAAAATATTTATACATTATAATAATGTTCGATTAAAACTAAATCCAATAGTTACATTTGACCTGACTTTCATTTCTTTATATAATTTTTTGGACAATTGCTAAGGACGGATCACAAACGGCTATAAAGCGCTTAAAAGAGGAAGTGTGGTTGGATGCCAGGTGAAGTAAAATAATGCCATTAGGATATAACAATAAAGATAATTTATTGTGCTCTGAAATCCAGAAGGCTTTGAAAAGTGTTCAAGTGACAAAATGGTCATTCTGTGCTGAATGTGTATGTATGTGTGTGTGGGAGGGGGGGGGGAAGTGCAGTTACCGTCTGAAGGAATTCTCACGTAAGATGTAAATGCGGAATATGGCCACGATGGAGGACGATGCATGATTCCACACATCGTATCATGCTTTGCACAACATTATCCAGTAGCTGTTAGGGTAATTTATCCCATTCCTTTGTCAGTGTACGGATAAGGTGTCCTTGTTTATTGGAGGGCATTGTTGACCAGCAAGGTGTTTTCCCAAAGCATCCTATATATTTGCAATGGGATTCAGATTTGAAGAACGTGCTGGCCATAAAAGGTATTGAATATCCTCGCTTATTAGACACTCCTGGACAGCAACTGATCGATGACATATTGCGTTGTCGTTCATGAAAACATAGTTATCACCGACAGCACCACGGAACATGAGATAGCAGAATATATCGTTGGCCAATCATTTTCCCAGGTGGAAGCACAAAGAGCGACGTACGACCGTTGATTATGATCGTAGCTCTTACCTTTGGTTTAGCCGTTGGGTATAGGAACAAAAAAATTTCATAATGCTATGCAGCAAAAGTTATTAAATGGGTATAGCAGAAAAATAAGTTATATGAAAAAATAATATACCGGAATGAGTTTCCACCGTTAAAGAAGAAGGCTAAAAAATGAACTAGTTCCTCATCATAGATAGTTGCAGAGAATAGGTCGTGGTTAGGTTAGGCTATATGAATATGGCAAAGCACACGAGTGCTATGTACCTAAGAGGAGGAATGCCTTCGTGGAGCACGTTTAAAGTTAAACTAGCTCTTATTAACGTTACACATTGAAAAAATCGTAAAAATCATAAAAACCATTCATGCGGCCGGCCCAGCCTAGGTTCGAATCTGGGACGAACTACCAACATTCAACAGTCTTTAACGATCGGCCACTGGTGTGGCGAATAAGTAGTGGAACAATGTAGAAGGTCGTTAGCAATTTATGAAAATGGTTTTCTATTTAAATTTTCTCTTTAGTATTTTGAGATTAAGACTTGGCATTTTCAATATAAGTGTCTACTACTATTTTGTTTTGATCGGAATACAGAATAAGAAATTTATTTTGGAAATGATTCCTAAAATCTATAGATGGGTCGAACGTTACGTAAAAGCACTTTTCAATGAAAAATTCTAGTATAAAAATCGAGGTGATTGCATTTCAAATAAAGGTATTTTTAATATGTTAAACTTGAAAGGGAGAAAGCGTATAGCTGAAAGTAAACATGAAAAACGGCCGCGAAAATGCATTCTGAGACTGTTCTAGCGCGGATAAATATCACGAAAGTGAAGTCTTTGATCCTGAAAAAAAATCCACAAATTCAAAGGTCCCATCTGAACAAAAATGTCTTCTGGCACTATAATTAAAATCATCCACAAAGATTTGAAGTTAAAAAAGTTGCTTACCGCAAGTTCATCTGCTTTTGCCGAAACATACTGCGGGGGGGAGGGGAAGGAAATAAATTGTAGAAAATTATATGAGGAAATACCTACCTGCTCATGAATGGAAATCTGTGTTAACGCTCGATATGTCGTAGGTATATTCTAATGATAGTAATTAAAATATACAAAAAATATGAATTTTCTATCGCTTACTTGACGAAAACGATCATGCGAAATGTCGTCGTTAATGTACTGAAAAGTTCTCAACGGGATTCATGATAGTTGCAGGATTTTGCTGTAACGGTAAATTAAAAAAGTTTCGAGTAATCATCATAAAAAATTTCAAGTATCAGTACAATATTTCAGAACCAGTTTTTGAAGACAAAATTTGAACCTTAAACGGAATAAAGTTGAGCTGCAGTAGCTACACATCTAAGTCAACTGCCAACTGGAAAAAAAAAAAAAAAAAAAAAATATATATATATATATATATATATCCCATTTTAATGAAATACCTGTAAAATCACCTGACGCTTCTTCTATAGACTTTTGTGCTTTGTATACAAGCCTTAAGAAGAAAACAGCGTCCAAGAACACTGAATGGACTTTTTAAAACGATCCAAGAGGAATGGGATAAAATTGATACGACGGTGCTGAGGAAAATTTTATTTTTATGGAAAATTCGAGCTAGCGTTATAACCAAGAATCAAGGCCATCAGACAGAAACAATCTGCCCCCCAAAAATATGCCTTTTTTATGCATAAAAATTAATTTTCGAAGTGGTTCTCGTAAACTGCAAACGACCTTCTGTATATTGTGGTTTGAATGGTTCTCAATCAGAAAGTAAGACACAGTTTGAAAGTGAGCCTGTATCCATTTGAGAAATACAGCGAAGTATGAAGAAGCCGTATATCGATCGCCAAATGTCGTTTACCCTAATAAAAATTAAGATTCTATCTATGTAACCATTGGAATAATACCATCAAAAGCAAAACGTGTACTATAAACAGGGTGATTGAAGTGTTGCTGAACACGTTTTAATTTAAAACAACGATTTCAAAGATTCTCAGAAGATATACAGGTCAATTAAGGCTGTTAGTCCGGCCAGTAAGCTTCGTGCGTGAAGATAGTATGTCCTGATTTGTTCATTCATAGTCAGTCGCAAGTGCATAGTTGTGCAAATTCCTTGAATGATAGGACAATACTGACATGTATTTATGACAATAGTGAGTGATAAATATGTGACAACATTGACAAATAAATATGTGTGCATGTTTGATTCATTACGTTAGTTTAAATATCCGACATATCCTACAAAGTATACTGAAAAACTTCACTGCATAAGCATGGGTAATAATAAACTTCAGTGCGCAGAATGGATAATGAAGAGCAAGAAAAATGGTACTATTTATAAAAAAATTGCATTTATATACATATTTAAGTACTTTTTTCATGTTACTCATAAGAAAATTTGTGCAGTTTTATAAAATTGCACTTTGCTGCCTTTAATTTTAAAATAAAATTTTAGATGAATAGGGCAATTGTTTTATTGGGCCAATAACTGCAATCTGGCTTTATTTTGTTTAAGGGTATCTGATTGTATTTAAATACTAAAGGCATGCGCACTTTTCTTTGTTTCGTTATGCTTTAATGGAAGAAACATGTGCAGCTTCCTTTTAAAAAAATATCAATCCTGAAATATTATACCTCTATAATTCTACCGTAAAATATTTCATCGCATATGGTTAATATTTTGGTTCTAGTTAAAAATAACTTGTAGCATACTCTGTACAGAACTACTTGTATCGTAGAAGGTTAAAAGGGAAATAGTTAAGTGCCCAATAAACACATAGCTTCTACATGTGAATACCGGATGAAAGTGAATAAGAAAAATCTGAAATTATATATTCGTAAGAGTATTTATTACTGGTAAAATAGAAAACGGTAGCAGAATAACCAGTACTTCGGTTGTCTGCAGACTATGCTGCCATTGAATACAATTGACAAATACATCGCCCTCAAGACGTCAAAAGCGTTATATTCATTGTTTGTAAGATTGACCACTCCTAGAAAAGAAAACAAGGTAAGCTAAAACACTGAAATAGCAGTCTTGTGACTGTGTCTTTATTCGTTACCTATTCAAAGAATGTGTTCTTTTTCTTTTTATTTTTTTGATAAAATATACTTAGCTTCCTCTCACCTGCTTGCAGGACATCTCAGAGTCCAACCAGTCCAGGAAGACTGACAGCCGCGTTCATTCTTTGCTTTATCTTTCATCTTTGAAACGACTTTTTAAAAAATCATTTCTCTTACGGAATTCAGTCAGGTCATACAACTTGTCTTTCAGAAGATCTACATGCACTTTCCTAGCCTGTTTTGATTTGGGCAGAAATCCGGATATTATTGCTAGACAGCTCGAATAGAAAAACGGAAGTATGATTGGGAGGAAGGGTCAAACTGAATATGCGGGCACAATTTAAATGCAAAGAATTCTACCCTCTTCCTAAGGTGCTTGTTCTTGACAAGGAAACGTTCAAATTTCCGTTCTTGACGGATATATTTATTCTGACGTTTTATAGTCTTTCTCAATAAACTGGAAGAAAACGTTGCATGTATGTATTTTGAAATTAAGCAGAACTCTACCTTAGACTAACTTGCTTGATTTAGTAGAAAAAACTCTGCATATTTCGAAAGTGACTGTCATAACTCTTCCTTCTTTAAGGATAAAAAATAGTCTTTTCCTATATAGGAAAAATTATTTTATTAATTAGAGAAAGAATAGTGAAGTTTCATCAGTCCGAAATTTGATTTTAAATTTCAAATTAGTGTGCTTCTACTTCGTAGATTAGTATTCGGAATAGTTTCTCAAAATTTACTAAGATCAAGCAGTATTATAATTATTTATGAGTGCTCTCTTATTAAAGACAAAATAAGCAGTACTTTGGTATAAATGTTAATGTAAAGCTGCAGAATATATTAGAAGTTCTGGAGTAAGAAACATGAGAAATCAGCTACGCCTTTGCAGGGATTCGAATTCTTGATCTGTCGACTGCCATTCGGATGTTCTGTCAACTACACCAAAAAAGCATGCGATGAGGAAGGCAAAAATACCTTATGTTCTCCTCTACTTAAAGGGCGACTGGTGAGGGAAAAGACCCAGTTACCAAATCCAGGTGATGAAGAATGTCCACCATGTTCCTGTTCGGGCGCCACTCGTAGAGTCTATTAGTCTTTCCAAAATGGGTAGCAGAAAAAATTAACTATGTATTCACCGGGATTTGAGCTCCAGATCATACGATTGTTAGGTTTATGTGTCACCAATCGTACCCCCCAAAGGTTGCAGTGAGGAAGACGAAAATGCCTTGTAAAGTTGTGTACGAAACAGCTAAATCATGGGCGTAGCCAGCTCAAATTACGGGGGGTGTGCCAGTTATGACTCCTATGGCTAAACTGTTTTACCCATTACAGCATTTTTCAAGTATATAGGTAATTATTATGTAACGAATATATTATATTAGTGGCAGTTATCTTAATACTATTAATAATTATATTACAAATTGTATTAATAATATAATTATGTAACATAATTATGGATATATTGCATTCAATTATCGTATTCATAATTATAACCTTACAGACATATTAAATTGCGTAACTCAATATTTTTGTTTTTCACCTTAACCGTTTTAACCTTTGTTAGAGCAATTTTAAAAAGAAAATATAAATAACCAAAATAGAATAATGCTAGTAAAAGTACTTCTAGTACTCACATACACTCACATACAAACGAAGAAATATTAAAAAAATTTTGAAATTCATCTTACTGTGGTTTCATAATACAACTATAAAGATAAATAAATATATAAAATCAATGTTTATGTTACATATAATTATATAATAAATATATTGAATTAAATACTTGGAAATAAAAATAAAAGAAGGCAAAAATTTTTCTGGTCTTTTATTTTGGTTCAGCAGTTAAAATATTCCCGAATTCCATTTTCCGTGGCTGTAAACTGGTAAATATATCAATAAATTTGTCAAATGATATTTTCTTTGGTATAATGAATACATATTGATGCCAAAGAATTTCTGCGCTCTTCCGCCATAGTAGCTCTATTATAATTTTCTAACGTTTTCAAAGCACTTGGGGAAAGTTTACAGTCGCGAGATGTTATCGGGCAGTGTAGCGTCTATGTGCAAAAGCACATCAATATTTGGGAAAAGATTGTATTCGAAACTTTTAAAGCCAAAACTGGTGTGTCAGGGAGCTGATTATACACATAAGCATCTGGTTTGGTTGAACACACAATAGGCGCTAGGGTTTCAATTATATCGAAAAAGCTTTGATAAAAATGATGTTACGCCTTTTTATGCCGCATGGCCCATCTTGTCCCGCAAAAGTCTAATATTATTTTCGCCGACCTAAATCATATGGCGAAGCTCGATCATATGCTTTAATGTAACCAAAATTGCAAATTTTTTAGCCACCAAAACGTAAGACACTATAAGGAAGAAATAGACTTGTATTTAAACTTAGCATTTAATAATATTACACAGAAGAGCAAATATATTCATAGCAGCATAAGAAGAATACTAAACACAATGTTTGAAACTTATCGTAGGGATAGATTCATTTCACAACTTTTATCTCAATGTAAGTTATAATATTTAAAATTTAAAACAATAATTTGAATTAGAATAAAACTGGATTTCAGGGAATGCTCTATCTGCAAGATAAGAGTAACGACTGCTAAGCTACAAAATGCGATTTTGTACTTTTTATGTTCTAGTCAGTATCCTGAGGGATTTACAATTTTTCTCTTACCAATCTTCATTTAAGCGATTGATTGGAATTTATTATTTGAATATAAAATTTAATTATTTGATCTGTATTATTTTATCTTTGTGAAATTTGAATGCATTAAATACTGCGAGTCTTTTTTTTTTTTTTTTTTTTTAAAGATTGCCGTCTTTTTTTTTTTGACAGTTTTGATCTGCTAAGTAAATAGTCGCCGTTCTCAGAAATACCGATCACTTTTATAGATGGTTTTCTAAGGAAGATGGTCACCATAAGAGTATCATGTAAAGGTCACCATGCATTTAATTTGTTTTAAAAACTAAAAAATGGAACATATATTTTCTCTTGATTAATATCTCAAGCAAGGTAGTAATTACAATATTGAATAACCAATTTGGTCTAGAAAACATCTTGCGCAAAATAAGTAAAATAGAAATTGTAGTAAGCTCGCCTAAAAGTTACCAGGAGCTGTTGCTCCAAAAAGTTCAACACGTTTTAAAAAATTAATACATATGAAAATCAAACCATTAAACATGTAAAACATTAAAAAACAGAATCAGATAAATCAGCGGAAAATGGTAAATTAGCCTAACTCGACTTCCAAACTGGCTTTTCAAGGGAAATTTAATTTGTTTGAACGTCGAATCAAGCTAACCCCATTACGCGTTTCGCCGAAACAGACAATTGAAACTTTTTCGCTACAAAATTTTTTTAATTTAGACAAAGTGTCTATTCGAATATATGGATATATAGCTGGAAACAATAATAATATCTTACAAAGAAATGAATCTCTTTTTATTAATTTACTTATTTTACTACTTTATTTATTTACTTATTTTATTGATTATAATTATATCTGTTATTATAATAGCTATAATTGTATAATAGTCTTTCAAATGGGTGGGGGGAAGTTGCTTACTTTTTTCCACATCAGAAATGCTTCCGATAGAGTTCACTTCGTTAGAAAATGTACAAGTTTCTGGAGAAAAGTAACTTAATTTTTTTAAACTTTTTCCTAATTTATGATTTCTTTCTTCAGGGCGTACCATATTAAGTGATTTAAATTAAAGCGAGTTAAAGTATTATTTCTATTAACACAACACACAACAAAATTTGTAGGAAAAACATAATAACTTTTGAAGATGTTAGATCTGATCCGTTTATAGTGATTCCCGTAATTTAGTAAAATGCCTCGGTTCTATTCGGCCACAGACCTTTGTTCTTAAACAGAGGAAGAGAGCAAAGAGTATGCGCCTACTTTTCGTGTTATTTGTATATGTTTACTTTTTTGCTTAAAAAGGAGCAGAAGCTTTACAACTGAAAAAAAGCGGTTTTAAGAATTTTTCAAAAATCAACAGAAGCTTTAAAACTGCAAAAAAAGGGCAGTTTTAAGAATTTTGCAAAAATCGATGTTCTACTCTATAAAATTTTAAAATGAATAACTATTATTTTTAAATTTTAGACCATAAATCTAAACTATTATATGATGTAAATGAACTAGGAAAAAATGAATAATATTTTCGCATTCCCGTCCGAGAACAACGATGATACCTTTTAATACTGATTTTTTTCTGTTTTACATTATGATCAAATAGTAAAATGCACTTTTTTATAAACATGTTAGAACTTTAGCGTATTTCATCGATTTTTGCAAAATAAGGCCCATGCCAATAAAATTATTTTCCTCGAAAAGGGATGTTGTTATTCGTGGTTTCGACTTGATGTCGACGATGTATATACTTGATATATATAATCTTTAATAACAAGAACTTAAATTGCTAGATGACTAAGAAAATAAAATTTATTGCATTGAAAACATCGAAGTTGACATGCTCTCTATATTATTTCAGAAAATTTTTCAAATATTTTTGCTATATTTGTTATCTTAAATTAAATTCGAAATTCATGTAAAAAACAATCACTCAAAATTACTTTACTATGTTTTATGCAATATTTAGATAATAAGTAGCAAATCTTAAAATTAAATTCTCCAACTTAATTTTTTTCTTCTCTTTACTTTCTTCTTTTTTCTAATATTTATTTCTTTTAAACATTATGCTTTTAGATGCTTGGTCCGAAATGAAAGGGCTTTTTCGTCTTCAGTGACATTAAGCTTGAATAGCTAGACGGAAAGTGGTACCGGATACGTACGGAGGATTATTCAAAACTGTAAAAGAACAAAAGTTTTACGACTTTAGAGTGGTACATAATCTTCCAAGTCTTACATCTTGGAAGGAGGACTTTTCTTGATCTCACTTCTAATTGGAAAATCGTAGACTTTCCGTTCCTTCTTTGTTAATCAGATGAAATTTTTGGGAGGCTGGAAAGCAATATATATATATATATATATATATATATATATATATATATAAAATAAAATAAAAAAAAAAAAAAAAAAAAACTTAAGTCTTATCTATTGAAAATTATTTAGCATTTTTTTGGTGAAGCGGGAGGGTGCTCGGGCGCCCAGGGCCCCCCTCCTGGCTACGCGCCTGTAAATTCATGTGAAAACATGTGAAATTCAGCAACATGTAAAAACAGTTTCAGTATTCCAAACGTAAAAAAAAAGTTTCGGAAAATAAAATACCACTTAACCGAAATGATGAGAAAAATAATGCTGAATTAGGAAAGTCTGAAAACTAGATACTTCGTCTGAACTAGATACTTTTTTGGTCGCACTAATTTGTAATGTAAATGAATGATCTCCTTATGTTATATGTAAAAGTAGCTGTGTGAAAGCTGTGTCTAAGTGATGACTTTTCGAGCAATTAATGCATTGTGTTAATTAAAATTTTTCTTCCTGAAAGTATTTCTGGCAAACTGGTCAAACTCTGTTTTTTTTTTTTTTTTTTTTTGTTGTTGTTGTTGTTGTTGTTTCGTGCCTTTCTGTATGGTAAATAAGAGCAAGCTTTCCTTAAAAATTCTTTCGTGAATGCATCTATTTCGTTAGGGGCTTACCAGTGGCCGATCGGATAAGATCCCTGAACGCAAGTACTTCGACTCAGATTCAGATCCTGGCAAAGGGGCTAGCTGCATGGAAGTTTTCAGGATTTCCCTTATGTGTAACATGAATACGAGCTAGTTTGCCTTAGAAATGCGTCCACGAAGGCACTTCTTCCCTTAATAAGATAACCTTAGATAGAGTGCTTCGCTATAATCTAATAATCCCACTATCCCTTCTTTTATGGGGAGGGAAAAAAAGAAAAAAAAAAAAACCTTTGTGTGCTTTAACATATTTAATTAAACAAACAATAAACAAGAAGCAGAAATATCAAAGATTTCAACAGATTATTAAAATTTTTGCAGAACTTTCTAATATGCGAATATTTGCCGTTTCCGTGAGCAAATGTTTTGATGGAAGCAACTGATGTGAATGATATTCTAAAGAAAAGACATCACTGGATAAGTTTCTATCTTTTCCAACGGCGGGGCCGCGATCGATTGGGGCGGTTCGCATATTGACCAGATGTCCCTGCTGACGAAACTTTGCTTCAAAATTTCCTAGATTGCAGTAAATTTCCTAGATTGCTCGAGTATGGAAGAAGGGTGTAATGCGGGCGAAGTTTCCAGGGCTAGTTTTGGTGAAAGACCGATTAAACTAGCGTATTTTCTGAGTCAGTCTCGGGGGAGCAAGACGAGTGCTGAGTAACTGAATGGCTCGAGTATGGAAGAAGGATGCAATGCGGGCGAGGAGAATAAATGCAGTTTCCACATGCATAGGACTAGAGATGGATAGGAAAAACTAAATTACTGTTGATGGGCTTCCAGAGCATGTAAGTTCTGTTGATATGTACAATACAAAGTATGACTGAGTTACACGGATGTCTTTGGCACAGCTGTACAATACATGAAGTGTGACAATAAGTATTAACAGAGTTACTGATAGAAAAAATTTTTAAAAATATATTAAGCAAGAGAATAAACACAGTTATTCAAAATTAAATAAATATAGTATGTGTAATATATATACACACATATATATTAAATAAAAAAATAAAATAATAAAAAAGAAAGAAAAAAGGAAGAAAGAAAAAAAGAAAAGAAAAAAGTTAACTTAAACAAAATACGTTTAACACAAGTACAAATATATAGGGGCTGTGCTGGTGATATTAATGACAACTGAAAGTTAATACAGCCTGTTTGGGACATTATGGGCGATAATGATGTAATCGCGTATGCATTTCAAAGTATAGTAATTTTTCAAAGTATCTTAAGCCCATGCACGCATATGTTTCGCTGTGAGCTGCCAAAAGTGATGTTTTGCAGTCTCTCTGTAGTCGAACACATAGTGCTCCGGACTCTTGCTATCCAGTGTCAGCGCTAACTGTTTTCTTGTCGTCTAAATGAATGCAAATAAGTCATGAAGGGCCCGTGCCCTTTTAGAAACTAAATAAGGTGAGGTAAGCCTCTTCTTAGTAGCTGACCTACTTTGGGAAAAAATCTGTAGATACTTGTGCTAGTAATCTCTTTTTACCACAGATGTTGCCAACGTTTCACTAATTCTCTTTCAGACTCAGCTCTGAAAAAGAAGCCCAGGAGGGGTACTTCAAATAAACGTAGACGAGGCTTGGTCGCTGCTCTATTGGCTGTTGCATCTGCAGTTTTATTAGCCAGGTGTGGGCAGGTACCCCTGGAGTTTTGGCCTATAGTTTTCTGATATATTAATTTAGAGTTTATTTGTAAGACCGGGATGTTACTGAGTCTGTATATATGTTGAAATAATTAGTCAATGCATAGACAAGTGCAGCTATTAAAATAATGACCCTCAGCTTGAAAAGCTGAGATGTGCTATCTGAACTTTCTTTTCCAAGTCTTTAAGATCTGGCTTCCATGTAATATGCAATATTCACTGCCGATGCCACATTCTCCTTTTGACCCATAGTGTAGATTACAGTGTCTTTGAACCAGGCCGGCAACTTAACAGTTAGTCGAAATACTAATTCAGATGGGTAGAAAGATGGCTTCGGAATACTTTTCTTATAGTCAATACATACATATGTCCTGTCTTACACAATTGTTACCAAGCAAAGTTTAGTACCTTCGTCAAATGCTTAAAAGGAATGATTTTTGCGTTGAGCGTAGCAGATTCTTTATTTTAGTAGCAACAGTTATGTCCTACATGGAGGCCATGTAGTGCTAGTCACTCTGCAGCTACTGAATTCTATGTCCTAAGTATCCTCGAAGAAATTTCCCATGTTGGCGCTGCTGTCTGAAGCATGGAGTGAAATAATATATTAAGCTCTTTCTTGACTTCCTTTAAATGGGGGATGAAAGTGAGTGCCATCGGTTATAACCTTAAGTGTATCTCAGGTTTCATTAGTTATGACCCTAAGGTTTCTCAGGTTTTTATTTTAAATATCTTTGTCATGAAGGCTGATGCACGATGTCTGTTGATGGTGCTTACTGAGCAGATAAGCATACTTTGAATTGAGTTGGCAATAATTAGTTTATGATCATTGACTCATTTAGCCATCTTGTCCATTGCTTTTTACGTCCTAGTCCCATATACGTTGCGGTTATGTTCTTTTAGTAACTAGCAAGAAGTCATCGTCATAAGCCACTATTTTCGTGTGAGAACCTGCATTAAAGCGATTCACCGTTATGTTCACTACTAGCATTTAACCCAGACAAGATGCTTGAGGACACACTCTATTGACAGATCGCGAATGAACATCTGCGTCCGCTGGGGCTTATACACGGCCAACTTTAAGGTAACTATAGATTACTAAAATCGTTAAAGTCAAAGAAGACCTGTGAGCAGCCTTGTAACCTGTAACCAGCCAGTCATCCTGTAATCTCTTGAGTACGCCGGGCCACCACAACGAATCGAAGGCGCCCTATATGTCTACTGAAATAAAGAAGCTATGTTGATTCTTTCTTCTTTATTCAGTATTATTTTTCGTAAATGTTGCAACTCGTAATCCGTCGTTATAACAGAATGAAACTATATTCCTTTTCCTTCATATTTTATTCAGATAGAACATAGAGTTTCAATCTTTGAAGGACAATTCTCTCTAGTACTTTTTGCAAAGTTGGCTGGCAAATGGGCCGACAGGACGTCGCTCCATTAGGGTCTTTGTTCGCTTTTAAAAAAAGCACCACTTCAAGAAATTACGTGCTGGTTGAAAGCGTCTGTTTTGCCAACGTTAGTAACACTGGGCATGTGCTGTTATAGCTCGCAGAATGCCATTCTCTGCCCCAACAGGCACTAAAGCTTTGTAGAGATTTAATACTTTGTAGGTATTTAATACTTTATTTATGTCACCTACTTCTTTAGAGACTCTTTTCTTGGTTCTGCAACATTGCTTTGCTTAACACTAGCTCTGATATGTCTTTGTGCGGGATTTTATGTTATCAGCTGAAGATATTGCCTAGAATGTGTCTGCATGTTATATTTTACAATGTGCAACTGTTATATTTTACTACAATATCTTCAACTTGGGATGACAGTTCATCTTAAATTTGTGTTGATGTTTATATACTTATATGCTGGTAGCTATCCATGTCTTATTATGGCCAAAAGACTAGAAGTAGTAAATACCTTATCATGAGAGATACGGAAGACTGTTCCGAATGTTTCCGCAGTGTTCGTGCAGTATTCTTTCTAGGAAGAAAGCTTCGCTTTCGCAATCTGTCTTTTGTAAGCAGTTCTGTGCTTGTGTTCTGTTCTGAGAGTATCGCTTTTTCTGGGTTTCCTGCAAGCTTACATTCGGAGCCTTAGGACCTTGCTGCGTTCAGCGCGGAGTCTCGCCACGGAATGCGTTTTGGAGAAGCATAATTTTTCCTATTCAATACTCTTTGACACACCGTAAGCAGTGTTTGGATAAGATCTTCATGCATTGCATCGATGTTTTCTCCACTATTGCAACTGTTATATTTTACTACAAGATCTTCAACGTGGGATGACAGTTCATCTTAAATTTGTGTTGATGTTTATATAGTTGGTTTCCTATAAACTGGTGTACCGAATCAATGCTGAATTCGATGTAGCAATTGTTTCTGAATGCGGATTTTTCGCTAATCTTCCAAACATGACTTTTGTTGAGTATGCTTGCGGAGGCTAGTGTGATATCAGGCCCTGGTTGTCCAGTGCATAGGAGAACTGCTGATGGAGCTCACGACTGCGAGGCTGAGTGGTTATGAGTCAAGAACAAGGGAAGTGTAATGCCCATAGCCCAAGAAGGAGAAGGAAAAGCTTGGCCATCGGAATAATTAGTCTGACGGAGCCATCCCTGGCGGGCGCTGAGTGGTTTTTGGACGGAAGTAATAAAAAAACAAGGGAAAAAAAGGTGAGAGAGGACGAAAGGAGACTTTTGACCCTGGATATCGGACGGGATGGTCCGATTTTCTTTTGGCTGGAGGGCCGTCGTCTTTCTTTCTTTCTTTCTTTTTTTTTTTTTTTTTTTTTTTTTTTTTTTTTTTAAATGCAGAGATTGTTTCTCTCATCCGGCGGAGACAATGCCGGAATTACCTATTCATGATTGTACCGGTAATATATAACAATCAAGAATTGTTTACTTATTAAAGTTTATTGTTAAACAAACAATAAAAAGGTGTCATCTATACGTCAATCGACAGTAACATGTGTGAAGGAAATGAATCCCATGCTACGGATAATACAATAATTCTTATTTCCATCGGCACGACTATCAACTACAACTGCAGGACTACTATCAACAGTCAACTACAGGAAGCACACCTTTTTTCGTAAGGGGTGTCCCATATAAAGGTCTAGCAGAGTTAAAGCCGCTCGCAATTACCTATGCTTAGTCGAAATCATCATGAGTCTTGGAGTACTGTGGCATTGTTGTGTGAGGGAGGCAAATTTACGGTCCATCCAGCTGCACACTAACTGTAATCTCCTTTACATATAAGAAGGGGCTCAGGTGGGGCACTGTAGGCGATGGTTGCTTGATCGCCTTTGGAATGGTAAATTTTAACGCTGCTGAATCCTATTATTTTGCTATTGGGGAGTAATACTCGTGTGGTAAGATTTATCTGTGTAATTTTCTATAATAACTTGCATTGCATGATCAGTTGCATGGCAGTGCTGCAAGTTGCCTTGAAGGACAGTAAAGCACACTATTTCTATGAAAGCCTTATACTATTTCTATGAATGCAAAACACTGCTGTTTAGTTACCATCTATCTTCATTCTGACCAACTCCGTCATGTAGGTTTCACATTGTCTTGTACTTAATGGTGTTCGGTATCGAAGCTAGTCCCTTTGGATTTATTATGAGCTGCGCATTTGACGCAGTGTGGAATGCTTGCTTTTTAGTAATCGCGACTATGAGCTTACCCACACTTTACGTAAGCCAATACTGATTTACGGAAATGGCTCAAATGTCCCAACAGCTACTATTATTTATGGGATGTTGCGGGTTTTCTTCGTTTCATATTTTTATTTGTGCCAATGTTTTTCAAAATAATATTTCATGCGTTTAAACTACAGACTACAGCTTTATTAAGCTTATGCGCATTCATGAAATTTATTGCCACTTCAACATAATGACTAGCACGTTAGAACCATGACTGTTACATAGATGGTATCGTTTGAAAGGAGTGTAAATAGATATACCTCAAGCACACTAATACCAAAGTCTTTAAAATGGATTATCTGATTATATCAGAGTTCTGTGTCTAAGGAAAGGGCTGTCTTCGTGGAGGAATTTTCAAAGGATTCGGACTCATATTCGCGTTACATTGGGGAAATCCATGAAAACGCCCTTTCGCTGGGATCTGAAATCTGATCCCAATACAATTTTAAGCGGTCTAAATCAGCTAGTGTGAGGACAGCCAAGTAACTGAAAATTTTAAATAAATAAATATGATTATATTATAAGGAATTATCGCATTTTCTTGTTTTTTCTTTTGTGATGTAAGTGGTTAGTATATGCAGCTTGCAGGTGAGAAATCTGTAGTTCGAATTCTAGCAACTGCACAGCTGATTTTTCTCTCTCTTTGTTCTGAAAAATCTAATTAATCAGATTAGTGGCCTCAGACCTAAAATTATGTGGACAATCATTCATCACGCCTGGATTCGGTCGACTAAGTATCGTGCTTCTTCCAGTCATCCTTTAAATGAGAAAGAATGTAAATAATTAATGCATTACCTCCATGCATGCTCTTGAGACGATTAACATATCCAGCTAGCAGTTGGAAGATCAGTGGTTCGAATCCCGCGAGATGGTAATTGATTTCCCACAGTTTCTTGGTTTCGAAAATCGTAATTATATCTATGGCTAGTGTAGATAATAAGATGCTTTCACGAAAATTGACCCCAAAATTTTAATTCGATTTTTATTTGCTTACGTCATTGAAATATATATTTTCTTTAACAATCGTATTTAGAAACTGTAAAATTTCTGAAAATTTCTCTATTACGTAAGATAAATGAAAGTTTTTAACAACTGATTTTAGTGTCGTTTTTCATTCACTTTTCTTATTAAATTAAAATTCATATATTATTATTATTATTTTTCCCCTTTCCAAATTATAATTTTTCTTTTCTTTGTTTTAAATTAAATTTTTAACAATTTTGGATAATTTTGGTGAATAAGTGGAAAAAAAAATCATGTTATGCATTTATATCAACGTAGTTCTTGTTTTAGGAATTTCAGTATTTCAAACGTATGTTTTCAGAATCAAAACTACTTTAAGAAAGTTGACTTTGAGTGATTTTTTTTATTTCCAAGGAAAATTCTTAGTATTCCTCCCTTAGTAGATATTTAATGTTATGAACTCAATTTAGATGCAGATTTTGAAAAAGTTGCATCAGTTGTGTAGGACTAAAATAAAGGAACTTGATATTTTCCTAAAGCGTGCTAAATTAAAATCTCTCACAAAAAATTACCTTTAAAAGTATTTGTTGTGTAAAGGTGGGTTGTTGCTGATCTATAAATTTTTCATTGTTAAACTCGTTTGACTTTCATCTAACTGATACATTTATTCAAGTCCTTGTTTTTTTTTTTTTTTTTTTTTTTTTTCAGTTTAATGAGCTTTAATCATATCTTCTGTAATTTCTTTCATTGATGATAATTCTGGGTCAGGAAAAACATCATCATCAATCTTAAAGACTGTAATTTTTTTCTAGAAAACACTGCACCAATCGGATGAAGGATAAGTGTCGCGACCCCTCAGAAATGTCCCCTTACTAAACACGGCTTACGCATATTAAACTTGTTTTTTTTAATAAACCTATTTTTATTTACCGCGTTTCGGCGTCGTTGAATGTGCTAACTATCGGCAAGTAATAACGCTTAAATGCTTAAAACTCTTCTTAGCTTGCGGTGATGTTTTTTTTTTTTTTTTTTTTTTTTTTTTGTGCGTGTTTGATGCCATGTTTTTTTTTCCTGTAAAGCGGGATGTTATGAAGATACTTTCATTCCCCCACTACATTCTTCTTCTTGTTCGTTGCTCTTGATTAATAAATAATTCCCTTGAAACCAACAAGGCAAGCAATAAGGAAGATTATAGTTTGCACGAAAACATGTAGTGGTACATTATCGCATTCAATTCCTATAAGCAAATGTTATGCAGTGAGAAGAAATACTTCAGGTATAGCTTTGGGGATATTCTGCATTTATTAACACATACAAAGTTACTTCTATTATAAATATGTATACTTTTACATCTTCTTACGCTGGAATAAAAAATCTGATGTGTACACAACATGACTTCCTTGTACGGAATATTAAATTATACGCATTTTTTCTTGCATTTCATTTAAACTTATTGGATTGAATTAAATCTACTTCGCCGACAGCGCATAAACCACAATAGAATAAATGCATTCTTTAAAATATATTCTATTTGTTTACCATAGCGACACTCTGGCGCTAGATTCACTTAACAGTATTATATTTCGTTCATATTATAACTCAGAATGCACAAAATTTACATCATTTAAAGAACAGAATTATCTAATCGTTGCCACATGTTCTATTCAAATAATATAATAAAGCTAGAATGGTGTATAAAAGAAATTAAGCATACAAAACAAAAAAGAAACAGTTTTGCACAGACGATTGAGTATTTCTCATTCAATTAATTCAGTTCTCATTTCGCGACAAGGCAAAAATACATAAAAACTCAAAGTATCTGTATTGAAAATTACGAAGTAAATCTTAAACACTTATTTCCTCGAAAAAATTCCAGAAAGGGCAATGTTTTCCAGAAAGGGCAATTCCAGAAAGGATTAAGCATGATTTAATTCGCAATAATAAATGAATGCGTTATCTTTGTTGTTGCGAAGCTAAGTTTCTCTAGATTGGCAACAAATCCACTATCCTGTTGTTTCAAATGTAAACAAGCAATGGCCGCCATCAAAAAAATTATTGGGCTTAGCGGCACTTAAACAACTTTAAAATTGTTGATAATTCTAAAAATATTGCATAGAGATTTACTGAAGGCATAAAAACCTTAACCGGAAGATAAGAACAACATAATTCAATCATTTTTAAAGCAAAAAATGTACAATTTACAAACATATAAGAGTAAAGAAACTGAGATCAGTGAGCCGGGTAACAGAGTGGATATATATAAAAATATATTTACATACGTTTGGTGCGGCCTATTGCAACCGAAATACGAGGTGCACATCTACATGTTATAGCAGTCCTATATACAAAATTTCAACGTTCTGAGGCTACTCGATTTTGAGTTATGCGAGATACGTACGTACGTACGTACATACGTTCGTACAGTCGCCACGAAAAATTCTCTTCAGAATTCATTTTAAAGCAGTTTTATATATATATATTGGAAGAAAAGAGTCTTTTATTCTGTTCTTACGTACAGATATCACACAAAAACATCGTTAAATTGCATTGGATAGCGGTCAAAATGGATATTTTCGTTGAAATATGCTGCCTGAAACTTTTAACGCTTACAATACTTCCTTTTTACCTCAAACAAGGAAGTAAAAATTGCCATCTGTTTTAGTTAAAAGGATAACAAATTTTTAATAAATTTGAAAGACCAAATCTCAAGCAAAGAATATTTTCATTTCTTAATTTGCAAAATTTCGGACTTGAAACTCCATATATTGGGGTTTTTTAAAGCCTAAAAATGGTAACATTGAACGCTAGAAACACCCAGCATTATACGAATGTTCATAGAGATTTAAAATGAAATGCTTTTTCTCAATTTCTTTGTCATGAAAAGCTTTTTTTTCCAGAAGGGATGCTAGTCCCGAATGGGATATTAATCTGTTAGTCTTGAAACGCATTTTGCATTGAAAATGCATTATATACGTCAAATACGACAATCCATCAAAGTGTTCAAATAGACTAACTGGCAGGAGGCATGCGGCGTTGCGTGGTAAATTTATGCATGTAAATATTGAAGAGACTACCCTAAGCATGACTACCCTAAGAAAGCCGGCTGCCATAGCCTTTGGCCTTTCTATTAAGGAGAAGATGCAGACGTTTATAAGTACATAATGTCTTTGCAACATGAAGGAACTAAAATACTGTTGAGCCAAATATCCTCTCGAGTGGCTGCTGGAAGGGAAAAATGGAATGAAGACACTCGGATCTGCCTCCGAGAGATTCTGCTTCAGAACTAGGACGCTGTTGGGCAAATTACTACTGTTGGTCTAATAAGAAGCCATTTAATAATAAGCCTTATCCAAAGATAGGCGCAATATTTGCCTTGTAGCCACGATAAAATTCGTGATCTGATATTACTGTTAGACAAGTGAGATAACTCTCAGCAATAAATACTGAGAAGGGTTTAAATGATTAAAAATTTTGAAAAGCTGTGTAAAGGCAACTTCCAAATAATGCTGATCACTACTAAATAACCAGTATAAAAAAATAGGAATTGTGTTTACATATGTAATACTTGCGTTCAAAATATTAGCATACGCGTAGTAATAGTTCGAAAATTGTATATTTGATGGAAATATTTATGTAAAAAGAGAATAACTGTATGTCGCAATGAATTAAAAACATAAAATTAAAAATATATATAATTAATTTAATCAGGTCAGCTACTTTTAGTTTAGAAATTAAAAAGAAATGTGATTTTTCATAAAGGTTTCAATATGATTTTGGTATTTTATTATATAAAACATAAGCTACTATTTCGAGAAATTACGTTTAAACAAATGGACACCCCTTAAATTTCGGGCTGGTTACGCCCTTGCAATGCATATATAAACACAGAGCTTAAGAACATCTTGGAAAATGGGAGAAAAAGTTATCACTTTTAATTAGCATTTTTCATTTTTCGGAAATATTCATCTCAGACCTAAAGGAAAGTTCTTGCTAATCCACGCGATATATGATCTTTCATTTCTTTTTCTTATATAAAAGCAATGCTTATCAATGTAATAAAGCAAATCACCTGAAAATAATTTGCGTGTTCAGTCGACAGATGTTGTTAAAATATATACTATTAGTAATTTTTAAATAAAAGATGTTTCTAATGCCATATGCTACGCCTTTCTGGTGCAGAAATTTTCTATGACTCTGCACTGAATACTACTAGGCTCGAACCCGTTTCCAATCCCTACGTATGAACTGCTACAGGAACGCTTTTTGTATTTCTTCATGTGTAACATGAACATTAACATTAGTTTTTCTTAGAAAATCCTCCGCGAAAGTATTCTCTCCTTAAGGGGTGTTGGAACCCCAAAATCTTCAAAAAATTGTGATTTCGGATTTTTGCATTTTCAAATTCTCTACATTTTTATCTTTCTGAAAATACCGTTTTTTATGAAAATTAGAACTGTAAAAAATCTAGTTTTAATTTGTCATCTTTGGCATCATGGTTTTGATCAATGAGGATTTTTACTTAAAAACGCCTTTTTCTCCAAACGTGATTTTTTTATACTCGATGTACCTTTTCTCAGGAACTACTGCTCACAGGTATTTAAAATTTTTATGACTTATTTATTAGGTTTCCTAATATTTACTGAAATGAGCGTTTTGTGATAAATTTAAAAAAAAAAAAAAAAAAAAAAAATTGTGTGAGAAAAGTGCTAAATTTTACTATACCTAACAAAATATTCTGTAAATTACTCTGAAATTCAAAATTTTTCGAAAGCTCATTTCAGTATAATCAGATAGGTATACTTAATTACACAAAAAATTTCAAGCGTGTATCTACAGCAGATTTTGAGAAAAGGTATATCGAAAATGGCCAGTTTGACATTGTCGGTATAGGGGTTGCTGATACCCCTTAAGCAGATAACCTTTATGTACTTTGCCATAATTGATTAAACAAACCATTGCTCATCCGAAAACTATTCCGTGAATGATGAGGAGTAGGGTGAAATCGTGTATTGCTCTTACAAACAAATTCTCTAAAATTGTAGTGGCGTATTTTAATGTGTAGTTCTTATTGTTGTGCGTATGCATCTTATTAGTTAAAAAAAAAAATTCCCGAGATGGGTAATAAATGGCGCAAGAATACATTATTTATTAATTATAATAGTGGTCGAAATATTCGTAATTGTCAATTATATGAACTATAAATTAAATGTATTTTCAACTATATCAATTAGATTGATCATTTAAATAACAAGAATTTAAATGATTAAGAAATGCGTTTATTGCTTTTAGATCACTCAATTTATACAGTTCTAATTTGAAAGATAAAGATCTTGTATATTATATGGAATAAAATGGCTTTCCCAAACAGCACGCTAGATAAATTTCAAAACGTTGCATTTTATGCTATGCAATACTTCCGAAAAGCACTGATTACGCATACATTATAGTATAAGGTAACAATACAAAAATTTTGGACACTCTGTTTCTGTCAAAAATTGTTTGACATCTATCTGTTGCTTGCGTTATTAGTTTGGCGACAGTTTTGGCACTAAGCTAATATTGCGCCAACGTCTTACCATGAACTAGGAATTAAATGAAATCCCTCTAATATATTAGACTGGAATCCAAAGAAACAGCCTGCTAGTTTTTAACTTTCATGAAGCTATGCCTAAAGTAAACTTGGCAGTATAATCCCTCCTTCCATTCTCTCCCTCCATTTTATTGGGATTTATAGTTTTTTCCTTGGGGTTAAGTCAAGTCGTAAAACAGATCTCAGTATATTATGATTTTAAACAGCTGCTCAATAAATCTGAGTTCTAGTGAAGAATTTCCTTCAGATTATTTTTTCACGAAAAGATATGAAGTAAGTTCTGTAATTGGTAAGAATATTCCCAGAACTGTTATAGCAGTGCTTATTCTTTTTTGCGGTTTGACCGCAGACGATGATTTTATTTGTTTACTTTTTAATGTACGAATATGTTGTTATTAATCTGTTTTTATAAGATGTTTTCTTTTATACTTGCAGACTTATTCTTTTAATAGTATAATTTCGAGTTCAGTTTGTTTCTAAATAAAGCGTACTGCCACGGCACGGAACCAAAATCTTTCAGAACGCAAAAGTAATTATTGTTATTTCCAGGAAATACCCGCATAAAAATTATTGTTAAATATGAAAATACCTACTTCAAATAGTAGCTAAGTTAAAATTATTTAACTTAACTCTTATTTGCGGTCGCATGCCAGTGACCGTGAGGATACACCGCTGACTACTGGTAGTTCTACCCGGGTTGAGATCCTGGCAAATGGGTTCGGTGTATTGGCATTTTTAGGATTCTCCCTAAGTGTGAAGGAAATATGAGGCAGGTTCTCTTTAGCAAGTCCCCCACGAAGGCATGCCTCCCCTTAACGCAGATAGTCCTAGTGCTTTGTCACAATCTAATATATCCAATGCTACAGAATGATTCAAAAGTCGTGCACATCAGACCTTAAAAAATTTCAAAATTGGCTATTAATGACAAGTTGTTAAAATAAATGACACCCCTATGCTGTTACAAATAATATATCATTTGAAATTTCATTTGCAATTTGTGCTGTTAGCTTTAAAAATTGTTTCTATGGTGCAAGGTGGAGATGAAGTTTTCCATTTTGCATTAAACAAACGAATTTTTATGCCTGAGCTTTACTTCACAACGCATTCATACTATTAATTTGTTGAAGTGTTTAAAGAGATATTTCCTAATGTTTGTGAACCCAAAAAGATAATGACTTTTCGCTTGATAACCTGATTTCGAAAACTGAAAGTGTTCATCATAAGAAACGAATTGACCGCCCGTCTCTTCCGAGTTCGATTGAAATGTGCGAAATCAGAAACGCAATACTGCAATCTCCAACCAAATGTATAAGAAAGATGATATCGCAATCAAATCTATGCTTTACGAAGTATGTGATATCGTACTCGCAAACAAATTTTCATCTCCATCTTGCTCCAAACAGTTTTGAAAGCTAACAGCACAAAGTGCAGCTAAAATTTCAAGTGATATATTACTTGCAACAAAGTACAGGAGTGTCTCCCATTAAAACAATTTGCCATTAATATCCATTCTAGAATTTCCACAATTTTTGAAAGTTTGACTCGCGTAACTTTTGGATTATCATGCACTTGCTGCAACTTTAATTTTGGCCTGTTCACGAATCAACGACCGAATGACTGAAGTCACAAAACACCAATAGTTCTCGAGTTTTATTTCCGACTGATTGAAGTTTCTTATGGGTAACGCAATACGGGCTATTTTCCATCAGACATCACTCCAAAACGTTCTTTGTCATGGTTACAGGCGATAACGTCGCGAAGAAAACAACGCAAAGGGAAAACATCGCCATCGAATATAAAGCTCTTCAAAAACATCTCATTTTCAACTAATTAATTTTTGCAGAAAACGCAAAAAGAAAACTTAAGCATTAAAAGACTGAAAATGAGTAAAAATATTAATTTTACTTATAGCACAGCGATTCTCAACCTTTTTTTGCTGCACGCATCTCTTTCATCGTAACTAAAAGGTCATCCCCTCTTCTTTCCAGAACTTGAAAAATACATTCATACATTTATTTAGATTTAAATTATTTTCTGACATGCTTTATAAATAAAACAGAAAAAGTATAGAAATTATTGGTAAATACCAAAACTAGTAAAAAAAGTAGTTTTTTATATTGATAAACTAACTAAATCTCTACATATAATAAAAGAAAGAGTCTGTGTGTTTTTCGTTCGTGCTGCACGTAAGCTAATAGACCCAGGGCTACGAAATTTGGTATATAGGTGCAGCAAGATAAGAGCCAGTGCACCTCAAAGATAGTTTTTTCAAAATTCGAATCAGATTTTTTTTTTTTAATTTTATATTTTTCGATTGTATCGCATCATTTTGAATAGTTTCATTCTTTTAGAAATGTGGTTTTGGCAACAGGTTTTCATTCGATTGTATACTGGACTGCTGACTGTCGAAAATCAGCACCGTTGCCAGTTGGAAAAATGAGGGCGATTATTCTGTGCAGTTTTTAAATTTAATGTTTCTCTTGGATACTAGACATTTATTGAGAGAAGGCAACGGGAAGTTGGTTAATTTATTATTAGGATAATTAATATTTGTATTAAGGAATATTGCTTATTTCATTATAATTTTGTTATATGTAATATTTTTTTTTTAATTTGTGGTTTATTTATTTATTTATTTATTTATTTATTTATTTAAGAAGTTGTTCTGCAGAGTAAAATTCTGCGCAGTTTTTAAATTTAACGTTTGGTATTCTCTTCAGGCAATTTTCCGGTACTTTTAAAAGCCAGACGAAGGCTGGCAGCATAGCTGCTAGTAGGTAAATAAAAGGCTGGTGCCATTTTTCCCCCCTGAAACTTTCTTGCGGAAATTTACCCTTGGTTGAAAACCCCTATTATAGCAGTGAATAGAATTTAAAATTTCTATGAACTAACTATGAAATGTCATTACTTAACCTTTTTTATAAAATTGTATTGGAAGTTTTTTATGCAAAATATACTCTAAAAATATTAGAAAAGGAAAGATGAGTAACTGCGTGAGATTACATATATTAAAATTGTTTTCCTTCACTTTGTTAACCTGATATTATTCTTTTAGAAGAGTTAAAGTTTGTTTTGTTTCAGTTTGTTCATCTTCTTAAAATGTAAGTAACATTTTCATACGCAACGTGTGGTTAATCGGCTGAATTTTAGTTCATTAATTAAGATGAAACATGTCAGAGGGTATTTTATTTGCATAATATTTCAGTAGAGGATTTTGATTTATTGAATTATGGCAAAACATATTAGGGCTATCTGCCTAATGGGGGGATGCATCTGTGGTGCATTTCTCAGGTACTGGCTCGTATAAATGTCATACATTAAGAAAAACAACAAAAATCTCATACAGCCGGATCTCATACATTATTCAGCGACTTTACCGTTCAGAAAATAGTATTTATGGAAATTTTAATTTTGGAATATTTTTTGTTTAACGAGAGAAGTTTATTTTACTACAAGTATGCGAATATATCTTCACGACATTTAAAGCCTGAAATACGTACGTCTGCAATGTTATCGTCATCCGATAATTTGGAGTGGCTTTATATTTTACTTCGATAGTTTCTGCTGTGGTGTTTTAAAATCTGCGATGTTTTTGAACCGTTTTATTTCTGATGTCGATGGTTTATACTGCGATGTTTCCTCCTTTCTTTTCTCCTACGGTGTTTGGTCCAATAAGGTTTTCGCTTTGCGTTATTTTCTTTGCGATGTTTTCGGGGGCCCACTGTGCCCCGCTGAAAAGATAGCACATATTTCCCATCCACTATATTTGCGGTTAAACTAATTGTACGGGTTTCCGATAAATATTTCCTACTCTCTATTATTATTCACTGTAAGAACAAAATGCAGTTGCTTTTTATACTATGGATACATATTTATTCAAATGTGAAATGTGAAACATATTTTTATTTCATATTAGAATCAAAATTATTTTTAAATAAAGCTACTTTTTTATCACTAATAAGCTGCTGACCTTCATTTTGTGTACAATACAGTCCACGAAAACACTCCTCGATTTTATTTGGTTATAAAATGAAAATCTTGGGGAATATTGTATTAATTTTTTTGGGGTAAACGTGTAACAATTCTTAAAATTTCGTGTGATATATGTTTATTACAGGCACTCAGTATGTGAGTTATCATTGAGAAAGTTACGGACATTACGATGCCAGTGCGATGGTGCTCCATCTTGTTAAAGAAGGTAGTCATTAACCTCATTAAGTTGAGCCACCAGTTCCATAACATATCTAAGTAACTGTCTTCGGACACAGATTCACCTTCAAAGAACAAAGGACCATAAACCCGCTGTTCTAATATGAGAAAAAACACATTACACATAGGAGAATCACGTTGTATCTCCAGTGTGGAGTGGGAATTCTCTCATTCTCATATCCGTACACTGTGCTTGTTTACTTTACTATGCAGGTAGAAAGTTGATTCATCACTAAAATTGATCTCCGACAGAAGATTGTCATCATTTTCCAGTAACTGCTGGAGATTCGAGCGGAACTACTCGACAGTAGTTCTTACGACACTCTACTTTTCTCTACTCGACAGTAGTTAGTAGACCTTGGACGATCTTAAGGTTTTAACTTCTGCACCAGTTGCAGTTTATATGGATGAAAGTGCACATTGCTAATCGTGCTTTTAAGGATTTTTAGTTCTCTACTCGCTCTGCGCACTGACTTTTTGGGGCTCCGGAGAAAGGTTTCTCTCACACGATCAACAACTTGCAACGGGACTATTGGTCTAACACCAGATTCACCCTCTTTCAACGAAATCCTTCTACCATTTCAAAATTGACTTGTTTGAAGGTGGTTCTACATCAAATTTGTGTCTGAACATACAAAACGCTCTTCGTTGTGTGGAATTCTAACACACCCCAACTGCGTTGCTGATTGGAAAGCTCCATCTAGAATTTACTGCCCTCTAGCGGAAAAATCAGTAAGTGTTACAACCTGTAGGGAAGAAACAAAAATGTTTTAAGTTACTATACCATCTGACAGCTTACTTACAAACACATTGCAAAAAGTTTTCATTTTACAGTCAGTTCAAATCAGGGAGTGTTTTTGTGGAGACACTGTACTATAGTGTCAGTTTTACAATAACATACGTTTATAAGTTTTTAAATAATCAAGCATTTTATACAATTTTTAATTAATAATCAAATGGTGAGATAATAAATAGTTAATAAAATAAACAGTTTTTTGTTAAATGCGCTCTTGTCATAATTGCTTATTGATTAAATACTGTGTATAGTCATAAAAATTTAACGATTAAAAAATATTCAACGAAAGCCCTTGTTCTGCTGTATCCGTACCTAGATTTTTAATTTTAAGTGTCATTTCTTTAAAATTTAAGTTGGTTTCGAAGTTGATTGCAGGGAGTTAGTTTATGTTCCCTCCCATAGCATTGAAATAAATCAACCAAAATCAAAGATTTAACTTGTAAGTAAAACGGTTTGCTTGTTTGAATACAGCAAAGCACAGGCGAGATGATTTCCTGAAGGTCTTTATAATACAAACTAGTTCATTATTGTGGCTCGTCTCATTTGTCTGATATAATCACAGCAAGCTCGCGAATTCTATCGAATCACAGCAAGAAGTACAAGATTACGTCTGTCGTTAGCATGGGTTTTGAGCACCATATATTAGGTGACGGAAAAACTTTGTCTATCTCCATCCCAATTTAGATGAAGATCACTCGGCGGACGGATCCGAGAATCTTCTATCCCTCTTTCCTACCACTAAACCACTCGAGAGGTCTTTCTGCTTTCTTTGTGTAAGTGCCCCCATGCACCACACACACTATCCGTTTACAAACATCCAGTCTTTTACCGAGATTGGAACCCCAGACAACGAGTGATACAGCAACCAGGAACTCTAACCACTTTACCGATTAGGGATGCAAACTCATTCGTATTTACATTATGCATTTCTGCCAGTGCGGAGAGAAAGGTGACACTGACCGTTATTACTTTCTTTGTGTTAACACAGCAATCTGGCACTTAAAGAAACTAGTGGACTGTGCGTGGGCAACGTAAACGTCCAACACGTTCAAAAATAGAGTACTTTTTGGTAAAATAGAGAAAAATCTAAAGCCACTGCATAAGCAGAAACCATTGTGTGTAACATTATGTTTGAAATGATCAGAATTTAAAGCAGATAATCAGAATAACGTTGTTATCAAGCTAAATAATTCGTGATGGTAATATTATCACAGAATAGAATAGTAAGGCTTGTTTTCATTCAGCAAGAAGTATGAATCTGAACGTTTGTTTCAGGTACTCAGAATGAGGATTAACATGAACTAATTTTGGACAAAAAGACTTTGTAAAATATAGAATTTGCTATTAGTACATAATATTCAACATTACAACTTAGTAGATTTCCCCGCTGTGATGATATGTAATTCCATTTGGTTCACCTCCGTGGTCAGAAACCGTCTTAACGGCGCACTCACTCATATTATGCATAGGGAAAAACTACGAAAGTTTCATTTCAGCCTAACAGATTTGAACCCTAAGAAGTGCGTTTTCATTGATAGCTGGACACTCGTAATGAATTTAAAACAAGGGTAAAAAAAATTCTTGAAAGTTTCATATTTTACATTACGCACAAAGGGACTTTTTTTCCAACCCTTTGCGCGTTACCTTTGTTTATCAAACGTTTCTTTACTCTTACACCATAAAATTCAATTCAACAGCAATATCGCAAAATAATTTAAATGAACATATCTTTACAATTTCTCATACAGAGTCTCTCGCGCTGGAGATATCCCCCCCCGGACAGTTTTGCCATTGCTCGCTTTGAAATCATTGAGTTTGTTAATCAAAATTCCTTGAAAGTGTTATGAAATACGAAATCGATAATAAAACAAATTTCGAATTTCAAATTAGGGCTTCCAGATATTCGGTAGTAGATTACGTTTTTCAAACTTTGATGGCACTAGGTACCGTTGTTTTATCACAATGCGAGAATCATACATACATTTATTCAGTTTCTTCATTATTTAATTCCTTTAAATATAACACAGGGCGATAATGTTTGGTAGCAACAATTTGAGAAGTGAACCGACATTTAAAGTTTTCAACCCAAAATGCCAAAACGAGATTCGCCCTCTGGGGTAGAAATTTGAATCAGAAATACATTTTTATTGATTTATGTTTCATAAAATATATCGTTCTTTTTATGAAATGCTTTCATCACATAATATAATAGGTCATAAAGTTATCCGATCAGATTTAATGCATAATCCGGAAGTTCGGAAGTTTCCGCGCAAGCTTTTTTGGAGATATTAGTATATATAATGCATGAAAACAATTCTTGTGCACTTAGGTCTGTATATGTTACCGTGAAAGACCGAAATTGGACGATGTCGACTTTCACCGGAGAATGTCAACATTCACCAAATACGTCGGTGAAAGATCGAATATTGCTTCGCATTCTTGTACATTCGGACTCTCACTGGTGTATATGGACAATCACGGATATGCTCTGGTGTAGGTCGAAAAGAGAGGAGTATATGTACACGCTGTGATTGCAAAAAGAAGTGTTCCACAAATAAATGCAGTTGTAAAAGCAAGGGCCTCTTCTGCAATTCAAAGTGTCATAATAGTTTAAGTTGTTGCAATAAATAAGATTTGAATCACACAATATAGTAAGTTTTTAATCTTCTATTATTTTCCTTTCGCATTTTGAATGTACAGAGTGTTTTAAGTTCTTATGTCTTTAAGTTCTTATTTTAAGTCTCAAGTGCGTTTTTTATAATAGTTTTATATGTTCAACATTCAGCATTAGTACATAGTGAATGTCGACATTTACCGGTGTAAGTCAGAAATAAGAGTATTTGGAAAATATTTCGGACATACACCAAGCGACTATGTGAATGTTGACATTCACCGGGGAAAGTCGACATTCTCCAGAGTTCGGTGTTTCACCGTAAACATATGTAAAAGATACGTTTTGCGTATGTGTAGTGGGGGAATAGTGAAAAGAATCTTCTCGCGTTTTTTCAGCTCCCACAACTTTATGCGTTCTCTCAAATATCCAAAGTCTATTTATCGTATCATTTTTCCCATTTATCGTATCACCTCAGACTGCCATTTGTAGATTTGTTAAGGAAAATTAACAAAACAATCGATTTTTTAAGACCGATGAATCTTAATATATATTAATTTCTGATTAGGCGTTAGTCTGGGAAGAAATTATAGGTGAAATATTTCATAGAGATTCAGAGCCTCTATGAAAATATACAGTACTTCTAATTAAATTATAAATTTCATAATTCACTAGAATTTTCACCTACTAATAACAAATCTGTAATAAAACATTATTATAGCAAATAATGTGGTATAATACCAACATTGCATATGATTTAGAAAACAAGTTATTAATTACCAAATCTATTTTTCTGATAAATTTCTGAAAAAAAAATGTAATGTGTCTTAATTTTTTTTTAAATTTGTAATATCTAAGTGTTAGATATTGCTTACACGTAGATGTGCATGTATAAATTTTATGCTTGAATATATTTATATTTGGAAATTAGTGTGTTGGCTCCCCCCCCCCTTCAAACAAACGGTATTTACTCTGTAGAGACATTAGGTAACTTTTTGAAGCAGAAGAGATGCAAAATTAGCAACCGCCTTCGCCGGTAATCGAACCACGGACCTCTGAAATACCGGCTCAGTGTGCTGACCACTACACCACGAAGGCACGCTAGGAAGGCGGGAGAAATAACTTATATACTCCCCCTTTTAAAGGGCGACTGGGGTTTTTAGGGGACCCAATCGCCAAATTCTGGGTGAGGAGAATCATCATTAAACACCCTTTTAGTTCGGGCGCCACTGTAGAGACATTAGGTAATTTTTGGAAGCAGAAAAGATGAAAAATTAGCAACCGCCTACCTCAGAAATAACCTTATACCTCTACATTCACTGTACTTAATCTAAATTCCTACTAAGACTATAATTCAAAAACTAAAGTTTTGAAGTTCTACTATTCTAAAGAAAAGAAGAAATCCAAGTTTGAATTTTTGTTTCCAAACTGCGCATTATTCTTCTTCGTGTATAACAAGGAAAAGCAATACATGCTTTTTTCCCCTTAAAATTTTCCTTTCTAACGCAATCGCGACTCCTTCGTTTTACATCTCTTTCCTCTTATCCGAGACTTCATCGACTGCAATTAACAGTGAATTTTTTTGCTCGAACGTATTTGAGACGACCGCATCTAGTACGAAATGTTCAAGGAACTCACGATATCTTAGAATTTCCGTGATATTGTAGTTCATTAAATGCGGATTATGATATAGAATCAGATTTTTGTTTAAAAAATTTGCTTGGCTTTGGATCGACCCTTTTATCTGTCCATTGTCTTTTTATTTTATATCGAGTACAGACTGTCAGATTTTCAAAACAGGAAAGGTCGAAAACGTTAATTGCGTTCTGACCAGGATTCGGACCACGGACTCGCCAACCACTTATACAGGGAATTCTTACTTTCACTTCTACTTAAAGCTAACTGGAGAGAATCACGACACCAAATTGGTCGTATCCAAATGATGACGAATTAGCATTCACCCCATTTTAGTTCGGGCGCCAGTTTCAAGTTACGATATTGGAAGCTTGCGTCCGAATTCGAGTCATGTATCTTCCGATTACTAGCAGAGCGTACTAACAGCACAAGAGCACGCACAGGAGGGGGATGCAGTATTTCCTTAATTACTATGCAATATCTTCCTAACCCTGGGGATATATTTCTTTCTTTTTGTTACTTAATGTTGTTATTACAATTTATTTCTCTGTCAAAAATGCCACCTCTTGTCGCTTAGACCAATAACCAGCAAATGAGCTATTTTGCTTTTGAAACGGCATGCTTATTCCTTGTTTCGTTACTCAGCGCGCCTTGGGCAGCATCACTAACGCCTTCTTTCTCATTACCTGGCGAGACGGGTTGATAAAAAGTATCATTTGAAAATAAATTCTCGATATCTTAGCCACCTTTCAAATGACCTTTTCGCCTTAAAACAGATTTTCTTTCGGGAGGTGGAAATCTACTTCCAGACTGCCAGTTAATCTCCTGCGGTCGTAATTCTTTTTTAGGGGATTTTATGCTTAGCATTTGAAGATTTCCTCTTTTTTTCATATGTATTTCGGAAGGGGGGTAAAGATTTGGTGATATTAAACTCTGGACGAATTTCTTCTCTATATTGACCTTTTGACCGCCGATGGTATTTTCCTCGCAGATATTTTTTCCCTCAAACGACCGGACGTCCCACCATTTTCTCCCCATACTAGGGTTACCAGAATGTATGGAAAGTCGCTGAGGTGAAAATAATCGTAGCCAAATCAATCGCCAAACTACTTGCGTTGTCAATTGACAACAGTGACATTTAATCTACACCAAGCTGCGTATTCTTCAGATCAAGCGCTTTGAAATATAAAGGGAAGCTGGGATTAGTGTAATACTTGTCATCGAAGCCAACCAGAAGAATCCTAAAAATCTGGATGATAAGACCCAACATTTTTTGAAGATATATGTACATGAAGAGGTATTCTCTCTAGATCAGCGGATGGCTTGGCTTATGATGTGTTAATAATGCATTTAACAAAATCATTAACTTGAAAATATTGTGGATTGTATTTCGGCAGATAATGTACTTGCTGCGGCATATCGAATGGAAAATTTTTACCAGGAACCATCAATAAAAATAAATTAAAATTTAAAAACACCAGAAAATAGTATATCAATATGAGTAGCAACCGAATTTAATACACAGCGTACTTGGATAAACACGCACACACACAGGGGGGGAGGGGAACTTTTCTAGAAACTTTAAAAAATGAAACGTATATTATTAAAGGGGGAACGGAGCAAAAACTGTGTGACAGTCAAGATTTTCAAATTCTAATTAAACATACAGAAAGTGTAGATCTGGCTGACCAATAAAGTATATGTTACAGTATCGCTAAAAATCCGTTAAATGGGCGTATTACATTGTTTTCTTTTTGTTAGATATCCTGTAAATATACATTTGTTTTTCGTGTCAATTTTTTCACCGATGAATGAGACTGCCGATTAGCTGGGTGTACAGCACGTCAGCTATTGAGACCCTCATTAATCTCAAACTTGATGCAGACACTTCTGGGGAAGTATCTGAACGGCCTGCTACCCCTCTTCCTTTACAACCAAACCTTTCGAAGGGACTTCCGGCTCAGCAGTATTTTAAATGCGCCCATGCAACGAAGACCCCAAACATCTAACCTTCGGGATTCCAATCCATGCAGCTTACAAACTTCCAAGCCTTCTCCGGGATTCGAACCCAGGTCCACAGCTACGGCAGCCAACAAGGCGACTTTGATGTCGACTATACATTTTCCGCTTCCTAAACGACGATTAAAATTATTGAAATTTAAATTATTGATTGAAAAATTACATAAAGATTTTTCAAACTCACAAAGGAAAGCATTACATAAGGATCCTCTGTCTTATCGACACAAAGAGAAAAGACTTGTACTTTTAGTCACGAAGAAAATAGAAAGCTTTCTGCTAAGCGCTGCCTTGAAAGAACCTGACAATTGGAAATTTCCATAATTTATTTATGCAAAAATTACTTCAACTAACATTGCAAAGTTAAAAAATTTTTCAATGAGAAATCAAAATTTTTTGAAATATTTCTTCTCACCCCACCCCACCGACAGGTCGTTCTTAGGGTTACTCAGTGTATGTAACTGAAAGGAATGGTTCATTACTAAGAAACTGACCTTGCACAGGAGGAACATACCACTTTGTGTTATGACGCACAACTAGCGCCAAACTGATAAGATAGCTGAACATTGGTCATTCATCCAACATTTGTGCCTACCAGTGGCCGAGGGTTAAGATCATTTAACATAAGTAGTTCAATCCCAGTTTAAATTCCTTCGAACGATCTGTTGCACGGGAATTTTCGTGTTTTTCAAATATGTAGTGAGTCAGTTTCCCTTAAAAATCCTCCCTTTTGATCCCCCGTTTTTCCCTAAAGACTTCAGACTAGTTCTTGGGAAATTTATAGCAAATCTTGTTAGTGTGGTTTGAAATACATGGGTCAAATTAAAAGTTTTCCATCAAGGAACACGAATTTTATGTCTGAAAAGGCGAAATTAGCAAGTTTTCGATATCTAATCATAGTTGGAAATTTAATCATTATTTTATTTTAGGATTGCAAAAATTATCCAAAAAAAAAAGCTTCTTCCATAATTTAATTTTCTTGAAGCTTTTCGCATTCACAAAGAGTTATTTGAGTTAGTTAATGACTTTAATTCCAATCCTGTCCTTAATGTTTTTAAAATTCTGTTAACGCATTTTTTTCAATTTTTGTTAGTATTTCTGCCGACAGACGGCGCTACTTTCTAGTCAACTTTACTCCTTTTGGGTATAAAAAGAAATCTATGCGTAAATTAATTGTTATAAAATTATACAGCTTTTGTCTTTATCTCTGTGAGCGAATATTATGCAAATATTGGTTCAATTTTATTAGTTCCAAAAATTTTCGTTAAAATATTACTACAAATAACCCACCGAAGCGTTATAGGTATTTCTTCCTCCTTCTTAGCATGTCTTCGTAGTGTAGTGGTCAGCACATTCGGCGCGTATTCGAGAGGTCCGTGATTCGATTCCCGGAAAGGGCACTGCTCATTTTTCAACTCTACTGCTTTTAAAAAGGGGGAGTCTATAAGGTATTTCTCCCGCCTTCTTAGCATGCCTTCGTGGTGTAGTGGTCAGCACAGTCGGCGCGTATTCGAGAGGTCTGTGGTTCAATTCCCGGCAAGGGCATTGCTAATTTTCCTGCTTCAAAAGTAACCTAATGTCTCTACAGTGTTTTTTCTCTGTTAATATTAACGGATGTGAATCCATGTAGAATATTGAATCATATATTCAGTATGGATTCCCTTTGTCTTTTCTTAGAATTCATGGTGAGTTTCTACATATAAAAGGCCTAATCCGGAGGAAAGAAATATATTTATAATATAAGGGGAGAGACTTGAAAATGACAGAGTTTATGAATGTCCCAAAAGAGATTCACTGAACCAAAACAGGCAAACTTATTAAAAGAAGCAAAAGTCCAAAGGTTGCAGTCAATATGAGTAATGAAAAAACCTAAGAAAAAGAGCGAAGCAGTGGAAGAAAGAGGGAATGGAAGGGGTACGAATCCGAAGGAATGTTAGTATTTTTGTTAAAAGCAGTGCTAACAAATGCACTTGAATGTGCCGAAAACATTTTTACTAAATTTACGATATTTCTGTTTTATACTGGATTTGTGACACTTAATTTTATCATGGGAATGCTTCTGTTACTATAGTTCGATTTTTTTAAAAGCAAAACTTGTTTCTATTATTTTTTGCTCTACGTGCATCATGCTTATATTAAATTTAATCCCCAGCACACATTCATTAAGAACTTCTGAACTGAATATGAATATAAATTCCTCCTCATTCCTTTTCTCGTTTTGTTTAGAAGATAATATAACGTATTTTTTATATATAGTTTGAGTAATACATTATAAAATTTGTGTTTTGTTGCTCGAAATGTTCTAAATCTACACTACTAGTTATTAATGTTCAAACTGGAGTACTGTTGTAACTAGCAGCTCTGATTGCTCAGAAACCAGCCTAAATATTTAAAACGTTCCCTGGTGGATAGATGTGCTTATGATTAGAATCAATTGTTCGAGGTGAATCAAAAATAAAATATCTTTTCCTTCACAAACTTGAAAATCACGTAAAAGCGATGCTTTAGCCGGTTTGGAAATTTTGACAACTCGTTGTTTTGTTTTTGCATTGCGAATAAAATGGCGGCCTAATAACAGAGCACGAATTTGTCACTTTGAGCGAAGGCATAAATCATCGGAAACACAGTTGTGACATGTTGTCTAATAATACATGTAATTTTCCATCCTACTTGAATGTCAAATTAAGTGGGAAGGGCCGAAAGTACTTTTTTATGGCCACAGGGCGCTGTCAAGGTCATGCACGTGGAATTGAATTTTCGGAAACGATGCTCACAATTATAATTGTTATCGATGCATACCTGGACTATGTTCCTCTTTCTGCATTTCTCACACGAGTTAGATCCCATCTTTAGTCGTTCTGTAAAGCCAAAAGTCGATGACAGCACAGTTGATCTTCGAACAGCGCATGCCTCTTTCTACGTGGATGTTTTACAAAAAGTTGGTTGGAATATTTTTGAAGCACTTGTAACAATTTGAAAAATCACTTCCTAAATTAAATGTAATCTCCATTCCAAAAAAGTAATTCCCTATACATATATCCGTCAATGCCGGAGCATATTTCATGACTGGAATGCCTCCTACAAGACATTACCTGAAGTGTAAGTATTGTGTTTCTACGATAATAAGCCCTGCCTCAAAGCTAAGCCCTACTTAAAACCTTCTGCCAGATGGACGCCAGAACTGTCGAATGACCAATCGGAATGCAATCACACAGTGATTGCGCACATGGACGCACGATGATGTGGCACTTGCGCACATGGCAGTTCTGCACATATGAAAACATGATATTTTTTAGCAGATGTAACCAGTTTGGGCAACAAGTGATACTTTCCGCACAGCCTGTCTAAAACAATCAATCAGTCTTATGATTTATTGACGGGATTTTTCCTAAGTAGTGTCAATTCTTGCTGTAAACGTTGTCCTAATTGTTTCTTATGTATTATTAATTTTCTTCGACTTATTTTTTAGACCATTTACGTAAAATGAATTTCACCCTTATTGGAACATCTAAAGGCAAACCATCATAATCTTTGACCAATATCGGTGTACATGCAGTATGTTTTAGATATATAATTATGCATAATTGAAAACTTTGAGTATATTTTTATATTTCTGTGCGAAGAAACATGTACAGGATTTGAATATAATTATTATCTTTAACGTAAGATTTCCTATAACTATAATTTTCTTGCTTACGGGTACGAAGTGAGTTTACGATGAGAAACTATTATGCCTCTCGTCAAAAAATTGTAGAAATTATCTTTATTTTTAAAATATAATCTATTAGGAGTTACAAAAAATAAAAAATATAAGTTTTTTTTAAATATATATATATTATTTTTAATGTAAGTCATTGTAATTGTACAATACTTAGTGATTTGTTTAATAAATACTGAGCATAGTACATATAACAATATCATGTGGACGACAAATAAGGTATTTTAGTATTTCAGATATTTGGAATATAAAGTAAAAGTAGCCAAAAAAAGTTATCAAGAATATCGGAATAAGTATACAAAATTTCATGCTCGAAACCACTTATAAAGATATTGAGCTTTAAAATGTGTTGTATTTTGGGGATATTCTGACTTTTTAAATGTACCTGAAGGTATTTATTATTCTTAATTACCTGATTCCTTAAGGTATTTATTATTCTTTATGCGTTAGCACATACATAACATAAAAATTTAGCTAAAAATCTATATTTGTGCAGTCTAGTAGCTTAACATTTTGTATTAATAACCCAAGTCGCTGTTCCAAGTTATCGAATGATAAGCAGGAAAATGTGTTTTTGTGTGGAACTGATAAACTATACAAACTATTTATTACTCATCCAGCAAAGAATGTTTCTTGTGCGCAAGTGCTACTAACCATGCGCATTTGATAATGAACAGATGTGGCTGTAACTAGTTGGAAAGAAATCTTCCTAAGTTAATATGTTTTGTGTTGTAACGGAAGTATTTACTTGCCTTACTAAAGTGTCATACGAGAATATTATTTTTCGTATGACACGTTTTCTAAATTTAACGTTTATAGTTTTCTGTCGCTTTGCCTTGTCTATCTATCATTCTTCCTTTTTTTTTTTTTTTTTTTCTACACACCTATTTTACAATTGTTCAGATAATATTTAATTTAATAATAAATAAAAGGGGAATAATAATTTGACCCTGAAGTAAAATGAGTGCAATAAGTGAGCTTTTCCGTCGAGTACAAGAAAAAAATCATGGAAGGTTCCTGAGATAAGAATCTTGCAGCTTTCTGCCAGGGTTGACCCTAGACATCTTGCTGCCAATTGCAAGAGCTATAGCTAGCAAATTCTGTCACCCATTGCCTGCGTAAAAGTAAAATGTTTCGGCTCCTATATTCCACCGCTTTATGCGGCCGTATGCGTTCCACCAGCTCTAGCTTCTGCAAAGAGAAGACGTTGGATCACTTGAATGGTCCGAAAATGACGATCATAACACGATACCTTCAGTCAACCTGTGGATGAGGGAAATGCTAAAAGAAGTGCAAGTGTAGATCAGATCAGCAACCATTAATTATTTCCTGAATCGGGAGAAATCATCTGTGATTGGATTGCTGACAAAAAAGCAAAAGTTTCAGTTGTTTGCAAAGCATAACTCTACACTTGCAATGGCACCGCAGTAAGCTATATATCCCCAGAATTCAAACCATCAAAACAATAGATGGATGCTTTTCTTCAGCGATGTGAATGGTCTGTAAGAAGATCGACAACACTATTCAAACTGCAAGATACTGAAGTTATTTTAAATGCTCACCTGCACATTTAATGTAGTGTTTTGTTGATGGCATTGACTTTTCTAAATACAAACTCTCTAGTATGATTGCTATGTATGAAACTGCGGTGGTCAAGGATCTCAAACTACAAAGGATTATAGAGTGCTTCGTCAAACTGCATTGCCTCCGATTACGAAAGTGCACGTTACCTGCATTTTGGCAATTAATCTCTGTGGAAAGAAAGCCCCGCCTCTATTCATCACAAAGGGAAAGGAAGCTAAGATTGAACGCATTTCAGGCAAATATGTCCTTGTAATTTAAAAAGAATGGTACGCATAAGCAACTACAAAGAAGTGGATCCATTTAATTCTGTTATTTATTTTACGAAGTCGTTAGTGAAGTCTAATCTGCGATTCAGCCTGCATTGTACTAAAGGCATGAAGATCTTCTATGCAGAAAGAAGAATAGATCAAATAATGAGTTCCGGAAGAATGACTGCCTATCACCAGACTCCTGATATTACGTTAAACAAGCTATTAAGAAACATAAAAATCAATAACGCACATAGAAATCGATGTAAAAGGGAGAAAAATCAACATGGAAAAAACTTTATGAAGCATCGCTTGCGAAAGATCGTAATTTAAGTGAAAAATGTGTATAATAAAATCACTGATAACTGTGTTGTCAATACCCGCAAGTAGGCTTCGTCAAGTGCTCGTTCTCAACATCAGCGGCAAATTCATGTGTTTGTTTGAGTATGTATGCAAGACAAAAATGTACGTAAAATCAAAATTCTAACTTAAATTTGCCGTAACGCTTTAATTCTCTATATTAATTTGGATATTTTGCTTCTCCATCCTTTTTTATAATGCTGAATGAAGCAGTTAATACGCAATGAATGTCAAAAATCGTAATTAAAAATCCAGATCCTTTTTAAACCAGGCCTCCAAGTTGGATGAGGCACTTGCTTTTCCTCTTCGACTCTGTCAACTTGCAGCTCTGGTTGCACCATCATGACTTTCAAATATTTATGTTATGACTTATCTTACTTGTCTGACCTAATCGACAAGTCCACGAATTTCATCCTGGCAAGGAGCTGAAGACAGCATTTATCGTTGGTATGAGCCTTAAGTACAATATAAGTGACAGTACCACCTAGCTCCGTCTCAATTTTGATGGAGATCACTTCGGGAACGGATCGGAGGATTTACCACCCCTCTGTCTCTACCACCAAACCATTTGAAAGGACGTTCGGCTCGCCGTGTATTTTAAGCGTCCCCATGCCGCACATAAGCTTTTCCATTCTCAAACCAACAACAGAATTTTTGCAAGAAACTGAGTTTTTTGTCATCAGGTGCAGTAAATACTTTGCTGTCATCGCATTTTACATCAAGACCTTTGTTGAGATGACTCACATTCATATTATTCCACCATTTTCTGATAAGCAGCCGAAATTTTGTTATATCCTGCCAATTATTAATACAATATGTTTCTACCTCAATTAACTGAAACGGAGTATCATTACTCTCATGCACGATATTTACAGCAAACTTCCACATTTTGTTTTTTTAAACTTAATGGATATAAACTTTTGAATGACAGCTTATGGCTCATTTTCACAACAGAGATCACCTCCTTATAATATTGTTGCGAGAGAACTTGGTAAAAGGTTGAATGCACATAGAACCGACGATAGTTTCATAACATTTATTTTACCTAAATGAACACTTTACATTTCTTGAATTTTCCACGAAAGCACTCGTACAATTCTTCTCATTATCACAGAGCACAATCAGTAGTTACACTCCAAACTACTGAGAACGTTAAACACACAACGCAATGCAAGGCGGATATGGTTACAGTTACATATAGGAATCAATTACATTTATTCAGTCACAATACCAATATCAGTTATACAGGAACCGAACTAAAATGTCGCCATGTTTGACGACAAAAATTAGTCGCCAGCTTGGCGATATCTTGCCAATTTAGCGAGATTGGCATTTACCTCAATGTTTAAAGACTTGGCCTTTAATCTTATTTTTCCGGCAGAGCTTCGTTCCTTTCAAGCATTTCATGTTAGATTTAAAAAAAAAAAAAAAAAAAACCTCAAACGCGTCTAGTGAAACAACAGTTGTCGCAAAAACTGATCACCGACTACATGGTAGCTGAAAAAAAGTCAACTCTAAACGACTCTATTTTTTTAAAGCTACATGTGAAGTTTTGTGCGTTTTTTTTTTATGTGGTCCCTATCCCACTGCTCAAAAAACAGGTTTGAGTGTACTATAATTTCACTAAAATTGTTTACATATATAAAAAATTCATAACAATATGTATTTCTTAGAGAAGATTATTTAATCCTTATATATATTCATAGATATCGAGATTAGGACAAGAAAATACTGATACCTCTGGAAATTCTGATACCTCTGGAATACGCGCCCAGCGTACAGACCACTACATCACGAAGGTACGTTAAGAAGGCGGGAAAAATACCTTATAATTTAATTATTTTTTAAAAACTCTAGAAATTATATCTGTTTGTATATTTACTATATTGCGAAATAATTAAGAAATTTATATAATTAAAAATATAATTCAGTGAAATATAATAAAATATTTAACCAACAAATTGTACAATTTTAAAGCAATTACTGCCTTTCTGAATAATTTAAATATTTACTTATTTAATTTTTTAATAATACTTCTGTCTGACGCAATTTAAAACGCATTTAAATTATAGGTATCCAATTAATAATTTTTCTAAATGTTTATGCATTATTTTATTTATCTAAAGATGTTTTAACGCTGTATATTGAGTACTAAATGCAGACAAGCAGCTTTTTAAGAACTTCGTTTAATTTTATTTCAGCATTGTTGGCATTCTTTTGACTAAGCAAATTTCCGCAAAAGGTACATGCACTTCTTTTATGATTTTCACTGAAAAACATTTTTTGGTCCGTTAATAAAACTATATTACTAGAGCTTGTCTTTAATTTCCGAAATGTTTGGATGTGAATTATAACTGCATGTATCGAACGTTTAAATGTACCTTCAGTTATCTTTACTTATTTAATAACCCCAATTAGCAGTGCAGTAATATAATTATCTTATACATCCCCATAGTCTGTAAGTAGCAATCTTGTAATTTCCTGATTTTAAAGTATGCTGGTCACTGTTCTTTCCTGAAGGCCGCCGGTAAATTCAGCTGTTATCTTAAGATTGACTGTTATTGGGAAACCTGTCATTGCAAGAGACAAGTTTATCTTTTTTCTGCTCAATACAAATCTGAGTCGCGCTCTTGTTTTATTGCTCGGTAGATAACATTTGCGAAGACTGCGTTGCTCATTATCTAAAATGGATGTGATAAATTGCCTAATTTGAAAACTCTTCATTTAATGTGATACCAAAAAAAAAAAAAAAAAAAGTTTCGGATAACAGTTTGCAAGGGAATATTTAAAAGTCATTAACCTTTTCGAATTTGTACATGTTCGTATTTGTCGAGCAAAATATCTTGACCTATGGACACATTTAAGAGTCGTAAAAAGATCTGTGGCCACTAAATATTATAGCACACAATTTTTTTGTCATTATAATTTTGTTTAATAGAAATTATGTTATAAAATTCATTCATTAGAAATTTGTCATTGAATTTTTGTGGTTTATAAACTGCAGTCCAGATGCCTGATCCATAACCACAAAACGATGCAATGAACATCAGTTAAACATTGTTCCTGGCTGTTACAGATATTTAATGGGAATTCACAGGGGTGTAAACAAACTGATGAACACTACTTTAATAGATAAAAGAACATATTTTAATAGATATTATTCTATTATTACTATAGATACTAATATTATTCTATTTTAATAGATAAAAGAACAACATAGTAGACGTATTTGTATTACAGTGCGTATTAGAATGTGAAATAAGAACTTTTGAACGCAGTAAGTATTCAGGGATATTTAATCAGGGTTCGTTTTAATCACAAATATTTAAAATAACTGTTCAATTGAACAACCAGCAACTGCAAGACACCCATCACACAGATGACTGATTTTGTTTGAGATATGCGAAGATATCGTCGCCAAAATTAGCATAACTAGAGCAGAAGTACGTGACTTGCTAGGCATCTTCCAAAGCTTATGCTAATTACTTAGTTGTGTGATGCCGTTGTATTGCAGTTAACGGTCGTTCATTTGAACAGCTGTTGTAAATATTAAACACGGTTCCTTGTAAATATCCATTATTAAAATGACTTATCTTTTCCCATGTTCGTCGTACATACCGGGTTTCCGCGTTTCAGCTCCAGATCTTTGATTTTTCCGAGGTGGGTTAAAAATATAAAACTGTTCTCCTCGCCCGTCCTCCTTTAACTTTCTCTAACAAGTTGCAATTTGTTTAATAAACCGAAAATAGGTAAGATTTGAGATAAAATGTAAATTTCATTTTAAACTAAGAAATTCTGTATGGGCCAATTTTTGTTATAAAATAAAGATACATACCAACAGTTACGTAATTAAAAACCCGAGCGACCCTTTCTAGGGTGGGCACTCTCCTTTGAGCTCGCCTTCGGATTCAAGCATGAGTGCTTCTAATCATCCAATCTTCTACATCTTTCTTTTTTCCGTTCTAGGAAGATCGGCCACCTCCCAAAGCTTCTCACCGCTCCGTGTTCATCACATATAGGATATATATATGCCTTCGTGGAAGACGTTTTTTACAGGAAACTGGCTCGTATTCGCATATCTGAGAAAACCCGCGAAAACCAACCATGTAGCCTGCCGGTTCATCTGGGTTTAAACCCAGTATTCATCGGTTTTAACCACTCGGCTACTGGTGAGGATGAATAGGATTTCCTTTAATTTTTTACAATTTCGGTCGGACCTTTCCTTAATGCGACGGAACGCGAAAGAATAATATCTTCCTTTTGAATTTATGTATTTACTCTATTGATTTTTCGAAGAATATTAGCCCAAATTTTCGGATGATAACACATTCAAAATTTTTCACAGCATGTAGCAGATGTCCTGCCTCATAATTTGATTCCGCATTATGAGAAATATCCTTAATTTCTTTCAAGGATTTTGCTACCTCCGATAAATTCACTAGAAGGACTTATTTTGCCAACCATCTCATCTGGCTGCTTCCTTTTAAATTGGATTTTTTACATTTTTTCATAATATCCCACCCATTAGTGGATCCGACAAAAAAGCAAGACACTTTCTGGATACTTCCAAATAGGTTAACTGCTTCCAAGCACATTGAGGCAGAACGCACATCGACTAGATTCAAGGAGTGAGTTAAACATGGCACAAATTCGGCCAGTTCATTCATATCTCTAATCCTTTCTTGTACTACATTATAAGTATCGGTTATATAGATCCGTTATCGTAAGACTGAATACGAAATTGTCTAATATCCAAACCATATGTTGTCAATTTTTCCATAGTCCGTTGAGAAATACACGTTCCTGTCTTTCCACCAATTTCAATGAAATCAATAAAATTTCCCTTTATCACGCGCATCACCACATTTTTTTACATACCGAATCACCTAGCTTATTTGTTCTGAGATACATCTAGAGTGTAATCGAACAATAATTATGTAGTATTTGGCTTCTTTGATATCGTTTAAAATCTTATTTCGAACTGTTTTCGTTATTATATCAATAATTTCATTTTGAATTTATCTAAGCTACTTCATTGAATTGTCTTTTTTTTAGGTGCTCTTACTGGTACTTAAGAGTTGAATTATAATTGGCTAGCATAGACAAAAAAATTAAAACATTTCCTTGGTTTGTCTGAAGACACTTTGTGAACAGGCTACTAGAGGTTTTATCAGGCCCTTGGAAAGACAGTTTGTTGAAAGATACAAAAGGCTGCTAACGGTTTTATCAGGCCGTTGGAAAGAAAGTTTGTTGAAAGATACAATACCGTATTGATGACTATATAGGACCTCTCTCCATTTTTCTTTCTCTGCGTGAATTAGTCGCTTACTGTCGTGACCAATACCTTGACACAATTTCATTTGCTGCATTCGGATTTTCCACTTAATCATGCTCTCTTTGTGGATTTCAGATGCTTCGTGCTCAGTTAATCTTGCTGAAGCTATTTTCAAATTTATGAATTTTGTAGTACACAATGCTGATGTAACGGCAGCGGCGTGTTTCTGGTAATTTTCTACATAAAACTTCACTTTTTGTTTTAGGACATATAAGCCGAGATTTTTTAATATTTTTATTATTAGTCTATGCCCTGTACCACAGAGAAGATGTTAAATTTCTTCCATCACGTTCAATAGAATTAAGGTCTACGTTTTCCAGCTAATAATACAGCTTGACTGCTTAAAAATCGTTGCTGATCGTTTTTTTTTTTTTTTTTTTTTTTTTTTTTTTGTTTTTGTTTTGTTTTGTTTTTTTGTGAGTAGCCAACTGCATTGGTCTGACAAACCAAAAGTTTTTAAGTCTTCCTCTTTTTGCTGTCTACTCCACCTGAATGAGGAGACTTTTATATCCTGGCTTCATGTCCTCCAGCTATTCGTTTGAGGTGGATGAAGAAGGTTGTTCTCTAAAATGCTGATTTGTAGACTGTTTGGGATTGATAGATGAAGATCTTGGTCATGCAGATTGCAGGAAATATCAACACCCTCTAGAATCTGAGCATTATCGGAAGTTGCGACAGGTTCTGACGCTTTAAGTCTTCCGTGAAGCCATTTTTTGCATCTTAGCTGTAATTTATTTTTCCTCTTCGGCCCTATCTTTGTCTCTTTTTCTACATTCCGCTTCCAAGAGCTTTGTTCTAGGTGCACTCATATTTTATTTTACCGTAAATGAAATACATTATGACTTGCTTTTATATAAGAATAAGTAAAGACTGACGTAAATACACTCAGCAGTCCTTAGGGCCGTATCTGCGGACTCGCGCCCTAAATAAATGGTTGCCTCTCGCTTAATATAATGCGGATATATTTAAAAAGCATCTAAAAGCAGGCATATCTAAAAAAAATAGGGGAAAAAGTACAAAAAAGGTGGAAACAAAAAACACATAAAAAAGATAAATCCAGCTCCACTGTTCCGAGTAAAATCAAAGGCGAGCCTAAATTGCCAACTGGTTGCAAAAAATTTAAATGCCTTGCTTCATCTTGAAGGCATAGTCCACGTTGACGGTCTGTTGTATATGCTCAATGTGCATTAATTTGAATTATTTCATTGGTCCAGGATGACTCAAAGTTAATTTTTATTGGGTGCGTAAAATAGTTACATTGATTTTCCGTTTCCCAAGAGACGTTGGCTGTGGAAAAAAGACGACTTCTTCAATAAGCTGCAGTTCTGTTTCTCATTTGAATACCCCCCGCCGAGACAGAAAACAATAGAGGGTCGCCAGGCGTCATCGACAGTATCAGTCTGACTTTTGAAGTCCCTCTATTGTCCTCTGTCTGATCTTATATTTATAGTCGGAATCGGCTGTACTTAACTTTCTTTTAATTCTTTGGTCCCTTAAAAGAATTGTTAGTATTCAATCATAAATCTTCTTAAAAGGAGTTTTTAAACCTGGCCTTAATTCTTCTAATGGTGTAGAAAAATTAGAAACATTCCAAATACGATCCAGCGCTACATTTGAATTTGCCGCCAGGCGCACGAACCTCGGCTTGCTCCCCGCTAGATCCGGGACTGCCGCGTTTAAATTTTGCATTAGGCTGTGCATTGAGTTAGGAAAATTGTTATATTTGCCAGGTTCTAGCACCACATAAAGTTGTGACCATTAATACTCACCCACAGGAAGATAACTCCTTTTAACGGAAAGAAATCTTTTAAGGGGCGATTAAGAGAAACTGACCAGCCAGTAAGAAATTTCTGAAATAATTTGAGTATATGGGCCAATATGACGCTGTATTGAGCGAACAGTTCCAGTGTCTGATGAATCAATAGACAAACAAGACAAATATCTAGAGTCGTAAATATCAGGGGCCCGGCTGCAGAACAGAAAATGAATTTTGAAATATAAATAAATAATAATAAATAAAAAAATTAATTAGAAATTGCAAAAAGGTATTTTTAATAAATCTTGAATAATATAAAATATTTGTCTTATTAATTTAAAATAATGCAAATAAATGTCATAAGAGTTGAATGAAATCTTTTATATCAAAATTCTGCAAAATAGCAAATATGACGTATCAGCATAAATCAGTGTTTCAAGAAAAAGGAAAGAAAATCAGAATAAAGGGGAAGAAAACTGGAATCAACTGCACTGTTTTATTATTTTACAAAAGTAGTTTAGATATTTAACATCAATAAATGAAGAGGAAAAAGCTGAAGTTCTAGGTTATTGTATAACAAAAGGGAAATCTGAAAAAGAATGAAACAAAAATGAAGAACGAAAAACAAAATGAGTTTTTCGGATTATACAAGTGGTAAGAGAATGTTTTCCCTTTTTTATTGTGTGCCTTCGGATTGTAATTGGAAGCACGTCCGGCTGCCATTCGGATGGTCTGGTGTCTGAAACCTAGCAAGGCTATTTCTGATTTTTCATGTTTCTTACATTGATAAATACCTAATCGTTCTAAAAAGCAAAATTATAAAAGTTTATTTTATGTTATTATGTTATGGTAAATGTTAGTGTAAAAAAGCTACATAAATACCTATAATTTTGTTCCTCGTTATGTCTCTGGAAATGCTAAACTTTATCGTTTATGATTGTGATTTGACTCAAATTAAGTGCAGTTAAACCATAAGAATAAGTAGTTTTATTTTATTTAATACCAATGGAATTGGTAAAACTTGTTTCACGTTGCTATTATTTCATTCCTTTTAATTTAATTATACTCCATTTAGTGCAGAAAAAATTTGGAAATCTAATTAAATTTGAACATAATTTAATTTTTAATTTATTATTACAGGAATTAAAAGTTAAATTGGAATTATCGTTGGCTGTTTTAATTCTTAGTTTCATTCTGCTTAACTAAGGTGCATAGTAGTAAACTGAATTATTTGCTCTTCGAGCCAATGCCAGTTAATTTAATTTCAGTCCATTAACTGTAAGAAGAATTAAACTGTACTGACAGTTTTTATTGAGAATTAATTCCACGCAATTTATTGATACTTCATTTAATTCAGAATTGATATACTTAGTGTTCGTTATTGTAATTTTATTTCTCCTAATGTTTCTTTTAATGCCACAGGAATACTTAAATGTCATTAGTCATGTAACTTAATTCAAGCTTCAAAACTTAAATTATCCACAAAGCGCATCACTGTAATAAGAGTTTTCTCTTTATACTTAATGTACAGCACCATGTCGAAGAAAGAATTCCAGCTTCGCAAACGCCATAATGGAATAAATAAATAATTTACTTCGCCCATCCACGCCAATGTCTTCTTATCCAAGATCTTTTTAACCGGTAGTTAATCATTCTTTTCCAACGCGATAAACTAGATAACGAGCTTCGTTCAGAGACAAAACGCCATGCCATCGCCAAAACTTCATTTCGTATTCCGAGGGTAGTGAAAGAAATAAGGCACGTCACGAAGCATTCCTCTAAACCTGCCCGTGAAAAAGCAATAGGTCAAAACGCCATTCCACCCAAAATAATGCCAAAATAAATAAATAAATAAATAAGCTATCTCGCCAAATATCGCAACCCAGTAAGCGAACGTCATAGAGTAAAAGCCTTTAGGGATTCTACGCTTGCTTATTAAATAGGCGGGTAATACCTACGTGCAGGATCACTTATTGGTGGATAGCGAGATCCCAAAGTAGTCACAATGACGCCTGGGATGATGAGTGAAGGGGGGGGGGTGATGGTAAATTTTTAACCGACCTTTATTTTCTCCCCCCCCCCTTAATGACAGTTGACCACAGTGAATCATCGTGGACTGTTGTCAATGCGGAAAGTCATTGCTGTGATCTTCTACGTTTAGAGATAAGAGTTCATGTTCGGAAATGGAGATTATGAGGTTTTTGTACATGTAGAATATTCGAGACTGGAGGAAGTGTCGTTTACTACAAATTCTCCCTAACCAGGAACTTATTAGTGAGAACCAATAAAAATTCAGTGCGTAATGAAGAAAGAGAATAATAACCATGGTAAAAAGGAATGTTGTTCATAAAAGGAATAAGAATATAAACGAAATATCGTACGCCAGAAAGAGGACGCAGTATTTAAGATTTTGCGAGAATAGGAATTTTTAGCATTTTGCTCTCTGTGTATATATTGCTAACAAATACTCTTGAAAAATTCATTAACAATGTAATTATTTCAATTTGATTTTGCTGAGGAATTTTATGTATTTCGAACAACTTCAATCGGAAAAGACTGAATTTTTTATTGTCAAGCTCCTGTTACGTACTCAATTAAGTAGGAATTTCTGACTATTTGCTGCACTTTAATTTATTCTATTTTTATTTAGAATTTAAATAAATAATAATAATAATAAAAAAGACAGGAAAAATAATTGATTTTGCGTACACGGTGTACGAAATGAATGGTAGGTTTTCATAAAGTCTCTGTGAAGTCAGTAGATGAATTGCACTGAAATTGCTGTTATTTAATTCAGTCGTTTAAAACGATCACTAAAAAATAATGTCTCAGTGTATGATCCATTTAGCAGCACGTCATATATTCTAACGATATTCAGTTTCGAGTAGATGTTCTTCCCAGCGCTGAATCAGGGAAACAGTGCTTGTTTGTGAGGTTCTGTTCCTCAGGTGGTTAAGATTATCAATTCTTTCACTGTAAATCTTATTTTTGACAAATCTCGAGAGAAAGAAGTTTAACAACTTCATGCTGAGGCTTGGGATGGATCCATGTTTGCCTATCCATCTTCCTAAAAATCGAAAATGCATCTCGCACATGATTTGCAAATCTTGATTTCCTCCATCCATCTTGTTAAAAGACGATCTACAACTCACCACTATCCAGTTCTGTGTAGCCAATCAAATGGAACAAAAAGATATGTGGTAAGTCAAAGTGGACTTTTGAAACTGGTATTAATTGCAACAAAGGGCCAAAAGTCTCGTTACGTATTAGACTTTACGTGGCATAGATTATAAGAGAATATCGAATATGTTGTTTTAGAGCCTCAACGGAAACTGTAACAATTTAATCAGTCAAACACATGGAAAACGGCCTTATCCATAATGAAATCGAGTTTGTACATACGTAATGCACATTTCTATTATTGATACATATTAGTGTGTATCAATAACAGAAATGTGCATTACGTATGTATAAGTACCTTATACATTACATATGTGTAAGGTACATTACTTATTTGAGTGGCAAGTACTTTCAATCTATTTCACAGAAAACTCATTAAATACCACCGTTTGTCATCTTCGGAAACCTTTTTTTTTTTTTTTTTTTTTTTTTTTAAATAAAAAGGGCAGCTAACTTTTAAATAATAAAAAATACCTCATATTATTTTGTTATTATATATAGAATGAAAAATAAATATTGATAATTAAAAAAATTCAGAGATTTACTTATACTTACCATCAAACGTCAAAAAGTCCAGATGTTTCGACATTCAATTTAACTTCTCAAAGCTCTAGTGTATTTATTTGGGTATAAATTTGGAATAATATATAAAAACTTAAATAATAATATATAAAAACTTAAATATTTTTAATATTAAACATTGTCTTTTCCCCCTTCCTCACGAAGGGCGGGGTAACCATTAAAGCGTTTTAAATTTGAATTAACTTCTCAGTTTCGTATTTCGGTAATAAAATTATTAGCGACGAAAAATTTCGACTTAATTTGCATGGATGAGGATTTATTCGCAGAAAATGCATCTCTGGGATGTTCCAAACATTCTGTGCTTTTTGCCGTATTTTTATCTTCAGAAACATTAAGCCCACCAGTGGCCAAGCGGTGAAGTCGCTGAACACTGGTAGCTCTGTCGGAGGTTCGAATCCCGCGAACGGGCTGGCTGCATGGGCGTTTTCGTGGTTTTCCCCATGTGTAACGTGTACGTGAGCCAGTTTCCCTTAGGAAGTCCTCCACGAAGGCATCCCTCCCCTTAGGCAGATAGCCCTCGAGGCTTTGCCATAATCACACACGCACATTAGAAACACTAAATTTTTTTGTAAGACTTAGGTATTTGTTATCACCACCAGACTTCTATTCTTTTAAGCTTTCTGTCACAGAGAAATTTTATTAATCTTCAAAATTACAGTTCTTTTCATATATCAGATGAGTTTTACCAAACATCATTTTCATCCGCAAAGGAAAGTTATTTTAAAGCTGAGGACATATGCGGTGGGTGTCTAATTGCAGCATTCAGTCGCAGCATGGGATGTCGCAGGATAAGAAGTTTCAAACCTTGATTTTCAACTACTCTTATGGGGAGTATAGAATGGAAGGAATGCTGTTTTTATTCATCTTAGACATTTCGTTTGGAATTTGTTTTATCATTGCCGTGCATATTTATAAAAGTAAGTATTAAAATAATTTTTTACAAAATTTATGGGGCTATTTCTGGAAAATTTCTCGATAAATCGTTAATTTACTTTTCCTCGAAACAATAAATTTCGTGAGGGAATCGTGAGAAGAAATGTTGAAAGGGGAGAGAGAATTTGAGGAGATGATAGAAGATAAATTAAATCTTAGAATTATTCTGAATTTGGAGAAATTTTTAATGGTGAACACCAAAAAGATTCATTGTTTCTATTTTTCCGCCGAAATATATTCCGAGGGGGGGGGAGAAACAAAATAAATAGTGTAGAATTAAAAGTTGGTCGAAATTTTGGTGTACATGGAAATTTTTAACGAAATCAAATTCTTTGAATAGCAGGTCAAAAGACAAATTTAAGACTTTTAAATCAATGCTTCCAAGTATGTAACTTTAAAAAGGAAGATTGTGAAAATTGACCTTTCAAATGCACGGAACTGTTTCATTTAAAATCAGTGCCAAGGACTGAATATTATCGACGGCTGCATGGGCGTGTTCGTGGTTCTCCCCATGTGTAACATGTCTACGAGCCACTTTCTCTTAGAAAGTCCTCCACAAAGGCATCCATCCCCTTAGGCAGATAGCCGTAGTGGGCTTTGCCGTAATCTTAATAAACCAAACGTTATTAATGCCCAAAATACTGTAATAAATTCATCATCTAAAAATTCTCCTCCCTTTACATCAATGGATACGCTAAAGAAATGCTTTGAAGGAGGGACATGAAAAGAAATTGTTTGCTTTGTTACCCATATACGTCAGAAATGTGCTTAGTTTTTCCAGAAATTTCTGGAGCTTTGGTCGCCCACCCATAAGTCACCGGTGACCGAGGGCTTTCGTTGTTACGTATGTTTGGCGTAATTTAATGTTAGAAATGTTCTTAGAGGAATACAATAATTCCTGGAGTATTCACGCTAGCCCACAGATCACCGATGACTGATGGCCTTGAAGATTGCCTGCATTCGGTATAATTTTTATGTTCTCAGTCTTCTAAGATTTCTAGATAGTTGATCGCCAACTCGTATATCACCGGTGACCGACGACTTTGATGATTACCAACGTTTGGTGTAATTTTGGCTTTAAAAATACCCTTATTGCAATTCCAAAATGTCTGTAGCATTAACCTCCAACCCACAGATCACTGGTGACCAACTATGGTCTTGATGGTTACGTATGTTCGGTTTAATTTTGTTTTTGGAGTTTTTTTTTTTTTTTTTCTTCTGTTGTTGTTGTCCAAAGCTTCTCGAGCGCTAATTGTTAATTGATAGATTGCGAGTGATTGATTCTACGTACTATGCGCTTAGATAGAATCGCTTGATTTTATTTTAAATATACAATATATTTTAAATATACAATATAATGACAATTGCCTTTTCAAAAAAAAAAGTATCTCCCATACGTAATCTGAACAAAATAAAGACAGTAAATAGTAGAAGGAACAAAATAAAGACAGTAAATAGTAGCAAACTCGGAAACAGGAATTATATTTTATTTTAGATATCTGGGATGTGAGTGGTAACTATAAATTTTCAAGAACTCAGATTTCTGTCACGGTATCCAGTCTTTATTAATTGGGGGTAAAGATTTCAACATCTTTTCAGTAGGTACCATAATCATGGAATTTTACTCAAGGCATCTGTTGGCATCGGCTGTAGTTCGCAACAGTGGAACTGAATGTCACGTGATGTAATCCACTGAGGATTGAGGTCAGTTCGTAAAGCCTTGAGCGACACCTGCTGCAAAGAACTTTAATATCGTCAAGTGATATAACCGAAATATTGACTTCAGCAAGGTAAAGGGAAGTCCCGATACTGGATTGTTCTTAATGCGAGTTCACGCAAACAAGACCTTGACTATCGATGATGTTGTGTATGTGTTGAAGTATGAAACGTCGGCAGTCTATAGAATACCTAAGCATTTTATAGAACGCCCGGCGTTTTTAATGTAAAGTGTGAAATATGAGAATTATTATATGTTTTATTTAGGCATTATATATAAGCATTCTATAAAATGACAAATACTCTTTAAGCAAAGTATGAGAAGAAGACCATGATAAGGCTATTATTTAAAAGACGTACATTCCTCAAAAGTACAAATGTTATTTTGAAAAAATAGACGTTCATCCTCAAAAATACAAATGCTATATTTTGAAAAAATAATGAAAGAGTGCCATTAAAATTTTTTCGTTCAAAATGCATTAAATCATTTGTTGCAACATGACAGGTTTGAATGACATTTTTAATTCACTTCATTACTTTTTTCACACAAAGGCATTTTATACATCGGCAGTTTCCACACGTACACTTGACGATTCCGTGGGCATTTCCATTGGACTGTGCAACTGCTATAAGGTATTTCTCCCGTCTTCTTGGCTTGCCTTCGTGGTGTGGTGCTCTGCTCGCTGAGCGCGTATTCAAGAAGTCCTCGGTTCGATTCCCGGTGAAGACGTTCCTAAATTTTCATGACTCCTGCTTCCAAAAATACCTAATATATGTACACTGCAACTGACCAGAAAGTAATTTCGTGGTCAGGACTATGTTCAATTCTAAGGAAATTCTTAGAACATAAAATAAACTGTGATTTCGTACATAACTGTTTTAAAACTCTTCCAGAATTTTCAAGTCGGTAGAAACTATGTTCTGTCATACTGCCAATATATTGCACGAATTATATATTTTCCTTAGGCATTGTATATAATATGGAAATGCATTTCGGACTTTACCGGCGCAGCAGCGCCCGAGCGGTTAAGTCGCTGAACACTGGTAGTTCGGTCCGAGGTTCGAATCCCGCGAACGGGCTGGCTGCACGGGTGTTTTCGTGTTTTTTTTCCATGTGTAACGTGTATACGAGCCAGTTTCCCTTAGAAAGTCCATTTGACATTCTATAGAATGCGTAGGTAACGCGCGAACTGTTTAATCTTTATATACAAAGCCGGCCAGTTTTCGGCGTTCTATAAAATGCCTAGGTATTCTATTAAAATGGCGGATTTCATACATTTTCGGTAACATATGCAAAGATGTTACCAGAAAATACCAAGCGAATGCTCAAAAAAGAAAAGGAAAATAAACAAACTATTCTAAAAGGTCTTATTATTTCCATTTGATGGAAAAAGTAACGACAGGAGAAGCAGGAAGTGATCTATAGTTACTTTATAATGGTAATTTGTTTATCAGCTTAATGAAGTGGATCATTTTATAATTTTTTTAAAAAATCGTTTCTTTCTTTCAAGAAATGTGAAAGGGGAATTAATCTCACGATGCATACTTACGGCGACATTAATTATTCTGTGAGTGAATTATTATGAAACTTTTTATAGTACGGTAATAATTCCTTTTAAATTTTTATATTTTTCAGGTTTTTGAGATTTTGCAGAATTTTTGTCATTATTTTATTACTTCATTTTTAAATAAATTGTGCATAAGTGCCGACATCAAGAAATTCTTTCAAGAAAAGAATGATATATGTTTGATTATTTCGTCAAAAAAGATATAGTAGTTTTAAGCCAGGAATTTTCAACCACCGGTTAAATTCTCCCCTAGAGTGTAAAATTTCATAGTTTCAGCCGGGAGTGGGTGGAATGCTGTCAGCCCTTATGTTTAGTATTTATCAACATTTTCTGTGCTTTTTGTTATTTAATTTATAAAAACACGTTGAAGAATAAACTAAATCTAAAACATGTATAATCTTTTTCGAGTTTTGAAAAGAAGATGGAGAGAATGATCTTTTAGCAATGGTGAAATGGATACATGGGCCAAAGCAGGCCGAAAACCCCTGTTTTAAGCTCCCTTTTAGGAACTTCGTTGTTTCGTTAATTTTATATCTGAGTAACTGTACACGGATGAACTTTAGCATTTCTAGGCAATATCATATGCATGTATAAATTAATCTTGAAGATGGGAAGAGTGCACAGAATATAGCAAGTCAGCTTTATGTGTTATTCCTTCATTTGATTATTCTTCTGTATTTTGCAAGAGTATGTAATATAGGCTGTTTTTTATGTTAATACTTTTTCTTTTTGTTTAGGCATGACGTGTTAGTGGCTGTAAGAGTTTCCGAAAGAATATGTAAGTTTTTTAATATTAATTGTATTTTGAACTTAAGTGTCTATTCACTCTGTAACTTAAATACCAAAGTTATCTTAGGCACAAGTTTTAATCATCATAGGAATTAAACACTCTTAATAAACCATAGGAATTAATCACTGGATTAAATGAAATAGATTTGTAATGCTATGCAATGGTTTGACTGTAAAATTTCTAATTCTGCTTTTAATACAACCATCTGCATCAAAAATAAAATCCAAATAGCAATGATTATATTTTGTAGTAACATATAGTTCACAATCTTCTTATGCGTACTTTTTTCCCTAAATTTTATTCAAAATGTAATTTACTTTTCAGTGGTGGGAATTTTCGTTTTTAAACCATTTTATTTTTAAAAAAGAAATGAAGAAACAAACGCATGAACTTAAAACTTTTTTTCTAAAATTTAATTTCGTTCAACGGTAAAGATTTAGTTTAATCAATTTGCAATAGTAATAGTCAGTATAATTCGCAACAGTAACAGTTTCGTTGCGTCAGTATACATATTACGTTTATTTATTCAATAGTAAAACCTTCTTCGAGGTGTTCGACTGTAACCTAGAAGATTTATGATAAAAAGTTGTCCCCCCGGGGGGTAGGAGGATATTTTTTTGTAGTATGCATCTGTTATATGAAGTTATTTACGAATTAGTCATTAGTGTCTCGCTTTCTGCAGATTTATGTTCCGTCAAAAATAAAAGAAATGACTCACGACAATTTTTGAAAGCCTGGTTTTTTTATTCTACAAAGAGCTTTTTGGGAGTTAGCGATAATTTACGTCTTTTCGCAAAATTTGTTTTCTTTATTTTCGTTTATCCTAACGAGACAGATCTTCGGAACAGGAGAAATAACGCGTTCAGGAGAAAATAACGCTAGAGGTCAGGTTCCGAAGATACCGCCATCATCGAAGATCCTTTCTTCAAGAACGCATCTTTGGCTACCATTTCCTCTGCAAGCTTTTAATTTCTGCAAGGAAAGACGGTCCCTGGAGCTTCAGAATCTCTACCAATGGTGACATCATCATTATAAGCCTGAGGCTATGATCTGCAGCTTGGAAATAATGCGCTGCGAGGGGCATTTAAAATGTGATGTGTCAAACTGGTAGGTTGAGAGAAGTTACAAAGTTCCTCAAACACAGCTCTCTCGCAATGCTTTTCCATGGACTACAGACTTTTTCTTGTTTAGCGAGTTTAGGAACCCGTAAAAGTAACCGAAGGTGTGTGACTGTATCAAACATAAAATAAAGTGTCTCCACTTTTAAATATATTTGTTAAAATGAAGGTTTTAGAGAAAATTAAAAATCAGAACTGAGCTATTTATGCGGAACTCAGCAGATCGTAAAATTAAACGAAACAAAACAAAACAAAACAAACAAAAAATAATCAATCAATAATTTATTATGGAAAATACGTCACGAGGGATGTTTTAGGTGAACAAGCAATGAAATACCTGCGATGATTGATTCATTATTATATTCAAATATTAATACATTATATTTATAGATAATGCATTTTCAAAATTAATTATGCGAAAAGGAGAACCAGAAACAGAACTATATGAGTAGTCTCCGAAAGAAAAAAAATTGTAAGTTTTTCCGCATCACACTAGGTGGCGATAAACTGTGTCATCGATAAATCAAACATGTGGAGGAAAAGTGCCTGATTTAATGCCATGTGGTATCTTCTGTGCTAGGCTACAAAGATGGATAAAGTATGCCTTCTGATATTTAGAATTTGGAAAAAAAAAAAAAAAAAAGCTAATCGCCGTGATTACAAAAGAAATGCTGAACATAGCATGGTATGTGGTTTGGGTCCCCTGTGTTTTAAATTACTGTGTGACCATCTGTCGAGCCATATTTTGATGTTTGGGAGTCATTAAGTTTTTGAGTCAGAAATTCTGAAAAACAGTTAAAAAATTTCCAAGTGTTAACTAGATTTGCTGATTATTGTACCATTAAAAATATTGGAGAAATACCTTGTAATTTTTTACCTTCTTACCATTATAAAAGTAACGTGGGCAAGGAGGCAAGACGTAAGTAAGGAGTTATTGTCTCCATATTTTAGTTTAGGTACCACTAAGCGAATTTGAGACCTAGTTTTAAATGGATGTGCTGACCATGCACTCTTAGAATATATAGAAGAAAAGCTTTTAATTTCCATAACAAGATGACCGAGTAAGGGACGAAGCCACTGGATTCTACTTAATTCTACTGTTATTGTTCATTCTTTATCTCGTCATTAGCTAAGCTAGCTCACCTCTAATATCCACGATCCTTCAGCATCTGAGTAGATGAAAACCATAACACCCTATTGGTAGATAACCCTTGCGCTTTTCAAGTAGCAAATTAACAAACTCAGAATGAGTACTTGTGAATGAGTATAGTTGCGCTTGACGTTATTCGCATTAGTGTGAACACCAGGGATGACGGTACTACTGGTACAACATTATGGGATCTCGCACACCCGTCTTACGCTCAGTGGCGTAGCTAGAGTGGGGCAAATCCCTCCCCGGGTGCAGTGTCTAGGCGGCGTCAAATCGATGCTAAGAATTTTTTTAATGAAATAGTTTCCATTCTTGGCACACAGAAAGGAGCGCAAATTCTTCCGTTGTCCCCGAGCGCTGAAATCCTAGCTACGCCACTGCCTACGCTAAACACCAGATATCCTTGTCTTCTGTCAGCTGTATCACTTGCTCTTAGACCAATTTCTGCAGACCAATTTCTATTGCGCATAGATAGAAGAGTCACAAGCAGCTTTGTCTTTTCCACGGTGGTTGAAAATTGGATTTTGGTTTAAGGAACATGATTCATTGAATCCCATACTTAATCTTTGCTAAAAAAGCAAAGCCTAGTAGCGATAAAAATGTTTTATTTTGCTTTGAATTCATTAAATCTCAGATGGCAACAAACATGACATTTCGATTTTCTATCACCCCTCTCCCTCAAGCTATTAAATTGTAGCACAGCGTTTGTTGCCATGAGCATAAGCACGTTGTAGCTTTGACAACCGACCAGCAGTTCTTAAAATACGAAGAAACAATTGTCTACTAACCTTGAAGTTTCGAACCAAGAGTTAAAAGAAAAATTTTCCTTTAGGGGGAGGGAATCAATTTCCGGGAATATTTCTCTTAATGAACTATCTTTTATGTTCCTGTTAGAAAATACAAGCTTTCCCTGAACTTGGCCTCTGCAATTTGATTTAAATTCCAAAAACAATCCGGCATTTCTCAATAAATGTCAGTCTTTCAGAACAGGGAAGAGAAGACAAAAAAAAAAAAAAAAGTTTCTTTTTCCTCTCCTCACCGTTCCTCTTTGGAAACTCGTTTTCGCCGCTTAAAAAATATTCGTCTGCAGGTGTGTGTACGCATGTTGCGGTCTGGTATTTCAACAGAAGACCATTTGTTTAATTGTAGGATATACACACCACTTTCCCTTCCCAATTTTTTATTTACAGACTTGTGATTTTTACTTTTCCTTTCTTTTTTTTCCCCGTGTGTGTGTGTGTGTGTGTGTGTGTGTATGAACGAGTGTGCAAATTTATATATTAAATTTTTTCCCGGCGCACGTGGACTGCGGATGCGCAAGCTTCCTTTATCTGAATGCTTTGTAGACATTCTTTCTTCAAGTGTGAGAACGGAATGTTCAACAATTGTTATAGTATTTACTGGGAAATTACGATTGTGTTTTCTCAGTCTTACCTACTGTGTTCATTTCTTTTTCTCTTCGCGATAATGCATTAAATGTTTTTAGAAACAAATACCTTTAAAATTAAAAATAAATAAATAAATAAAAATTCCTTATCTGAAAGCTTTAGATTACAATTTAAATTAGCTTTGCTTAAATTTACTTTATTTAGTTACTTAAATTTACTTTATTTGCTTTATTTAGATTGCTTTAAAGAGATTGCTATTGAAAATTTCAAAAGTTAAAGAGTGTAATTAAAAAAAAAAAAAAAAAAATTACAATCTTATCTTTGTATTCAGCAGTAGCTGAGCGGTAAGATCGCTGAACATTGACAGTTTGACCCTTGTTTAAATCCTGCATGAAAGTTTTTTTTTTTTTTTTTCTTCCCCACATGTAGCGTAAATACGAGCTAGTCTCCTTTAAAAGGTCGCCTCATCAGAGGTCGAGTGGTTAAGGCCGCTGAATGCTTGGAGTTCTACCTGGGTTCGTTCTTATGTGAGCGAGCTGACTAAATGGATGGTTTTACCGTGTGTAATATGAATTCGAGCCAGTTTCTCTTAGCAAGTCATCCGCGAAGGCATCCCTAACCTTAAGCAGATAGCTCTCGTTTGATTTACCACATTCAAATAACCCTTAAAACGTCCTCCGCAAAAGCATCTTCCTCCATAAGCAGATAGCCCTGGAAAGGTACAAAGCATACATTTAAAACGAGCTGTAAAAAATAATGATGCCAAACTATGAAAAGAAAAACTTAGATATTATTTCAACATAAATTAGATCATACTAGTGGCCGAACGCTAAAATCGCTCAACACTGTTTATTTGACCGGAGTTAAAATCCCAGCGAATGGGCTGGCTGCCTGAGAGTTTTCGAGGTTTCCTCATATGTAACGAGGATAACAGCCAGTTTCCCTTAGAAAGTCATCCAAGAAGCTTTCTTACCCTTAGACAAATAATCCTTGATTTGTCTTTTGAAGAATCGCAAAAATCACATGATATTCCAAATATACCTTTATTACGGTTCTAGGAAAAATGTCCACAGGAAAAAAGCCCACAGGAATAATGCTCACAGAATAATGCACACAGGTATAAATGCTCACAGGAAAAAAGGCCCACGCAGAAATATGCCCACATAGAAAAAAGCTCACATGGAAAAATGCTCACTTAGAAATATGCTCACACGGAAAAAAGCTCACACAGAAGTATGCTCACATGGAAATAAGCCCACTGATAAATAATTCACATAGAAATATCCTTATATTAATGAATCAATAATTAATCGATTTGAACATTGTACACCTACTTGAATTTTCTAAAGAAAAATTATTTAAATTACCAAAACATCTATGGTATATATTTCAAAAACTTTATAACTTATGTGTAGATTCAGTTGCTATATAAGATTAACAAATGGGCCGTTTTAATTAAAAGGAGAGGAGAAAGGAAGTAAAATTGAAACAGAATTATACAGTGAAAAATTATTACAATTTTAATTGTTAAAAAAATAATAAATATAAGTTACACATTTTATAATATAAAAATTTAAGAAGAATAATGGATGAGAATTTAGAATGATTATTTTATTTAAATTACGTAAAATATTTAATTTTATCATCGATTTCATCATAGTTTCTTACATGATACACGATTACCAAATGTAAGTTTTCATGTTTTCTTTTTTTTACTTCAGTACATCCTGTATTTGCATTATCTAATAACAAACGTTGAGAGGCTAAATCTTTTTTCAGCCCGTCAAATAAAAACCACATACTGGGATGGCTACAATTAAATAATGAATTTAGTGCGTTGAGATCCTTCGCAACAATTTGTGGTATTAGGAGATTTTTCGAAGGCTGCTTCATAATGTTCAACTGAGAGGCATCATTAAAGTGCCTAAAAATGTTAATTTTATTTCTAAAATTTTAGACTTCTGCAGAAATTTTACAACTTTTTTGGCTCTAAACTTGAATAACTACATTCAAACGTCAATTTCTATCGATGCACATCAAAAGTATGCAAAAATAGAGTAAAGAAACAAAAATTAATTATGAGCAGTTACAGGAAAAAAAATGTCGTACAGGGGCAGTGGTATAAAATATTACAGTACATGCAAAAATTTTACTACAGTTTTCATGCTTTTATTTACCTCCTCCGAAAAGGTTAATGGGAGCATTTGTCCATGTGAACATATTTCATGTGAGTTTTTTTCCGTGTGAGCATATTTCCAAGTGAGCATTTTTCCATGTAAGCTTTTTTCTATGTGGGCATATTTCCTTGTGGGCTTTTTTCCGGTGAGCTTTTATACCTGTGAGTATTATTCTGTGAGCATTTTTCCTGTGGGCTTTTTTCCTGTGAACATTTTTCCGGTCACCCTTTATTACTTGTGGCACTTCACAATGGTGAGGGGCAATCTGCACCCCACAATTTTGATGATGGCGCATTACATTTTAAACAAAAGCAGCAAAGCAAAAGACGCCCTTCAGCCAGCAAGCACAAGCAGAGAAAAGGGGGTGGGGGTAGGATTGCAACAATATTTATAGTAAAATTTTTCGTTAATCTGATTGGCTAAAACTTATAGGCAATGCAGAAGTTTCAAGATGACATAATGCGGAATACAGTTTTCAGATATGACGCAGTTTAGAGAAAGTTATTACTAGAGATAAAGCACTTAAATTAAAAATAAGCAATTAAGAGGCATTTTAAATTATAATTTTGATTTGCATTTTTTTATCTAAATTATTTTTAAAAAATATTAATTTTTAACTTCAAGGCTTGTGTTTTCAACCTAGTCTGTTGGCACCGCTCCCTCCTGATTAGCTGGCGTTAAAAGCGTCATTTGACTTTGTTGTCTTTTTTTTACGTAAAATACTTGTAATTATTTTGTATCATACCGCCAGAAGTTTATCTGTCGGTCAGTTACTCGCAAAAGTATTTTCTATCTCCGAAACAGAAAGCACTTGAGATTCTTCGGTTGCCGAAAACATTTGAATTTGTAGAATAATAGTCACAAAATCAAATTTTAGTGTCTAGTTTTCCTTTAATTCAGCGATTAGTGTCATTATCGAAAGGATGTTCTATCTGATACTCTTAATGGAAAATTAAAGCAAAATATAGAATGTTCCCAAATATTGTTGCTGCTGTGAGAGTACAAGGAGAATTATTGTTGTCACTTATCCTCCTGATCAGAACCTCACAAATCAGGTCTACGGATTTTATCGGGGTCAAGAGGCAAAGAGTAGCATCTGTCGTCGGCCTAGCCTTTTGACAACTTAAGGGCCGTTCCCACTGGGGTTTATCTCAGCTAACGGGGACAACTAACATAGCCGACCCACCTCCAAAATCAGTTTTTTCCCATAGAGCAGCAAGTTGAAAAATCTGAACTGCAGGCATAGCGGAGCTAGTCGATAAAGGAACTGACTCCGTTAGCTCAAATAAACCCATTAAGGATCAAGGAAGTTGATTTACGGAGTGCGCTAGGCTAGGCCTTTAACTCCACATCATCAGAGATAGAATAATTACATCAAAAGAGGGGTTCATCTAATAAGGGAAAATTTTGAAGCCTAATTATAAAAATAAAAGCTTTTCAGATAATGCCTTCCGCATGAGAAAAAAGGAAAACTCTTAGAAAGTCTTTAAATTAAATTTTGTGTTTAAAAATGGCCAGGAGTAAATTTTGAGAGAGGAGTCAGCATTCAAAAAGTTTTGAAAAGAATAAAAAGGTGCAATACATTTCCTTGATTCTTGATATCAACAGCAAAATAAAATCCTTAGGACAAGCAATCCGGAGAGTTGGGCAAAAAGGGCTGGGGGTGAAACCCGTTGGGCGGGTTCTAGTAGCAGTTCAGTGTTATACACTGAAGGAGGAGAAGAAAATTATTGGTCGCTATTTAGTGCGACGTTAAAAGGTCCCCTTAGGGACCCAGTGGGAACGGCCCTTTAAGGTCCCGTTTACACTAGCGGAACTTTGAGCCCAAGAAACACGCGCGAAATTAATTGCTACACTTGATGGTGGACTTAAATTACATCTGCTGAGGAATATTTTTCTGTTGAAATTTTGAGTAACACTATCGCCTAGGCTATTTATTTAATAAATAAATAAATAAATATTTAATGCACTGATATTCAATTTTATATTTCTTTAGTGAAACCATGAGGTCTGCTCTTCTTAGGCTTACAATTTTTCGATAATGTTAATGGGACTTTAGGCCGGTTTTCTTTCCTTCAGGCTTGGTCTTTAGGTGGCAGTAAGAATTTGCCCCATAACATTTTCATTTTAGTAAATACTCTCTTCCCCAAAGAGAATGGATCCGAGAGTCTCTTACTTTTTTCCCCCTTATTCCTGTTAAGAGGACTTTCCCATCTTGGTAGCAATTCCTCCTTTGCTGAAAATCGCGCTCATTCATCCGATGCCGTTCCTCATCGATTCCCTCTTCATCCTGTTTTCGAAAAATCACTTTCCGAGACAGCGATTATGCACTTTCATCAGTTTAGGCAATGTAGGTCTTGCGTCTTTTACCTGGCACAGAGTATTTATTAACCATTTTCTTTCTACAGTTTATTTGGCAAATTTCTTTCAGCTGGTTAAGCTTTTCGATTTCTAATATTAAACATTTTATTTCGACGACTTATTTTACAAATTACTTTTTAATACATTATTTTTTTATAAATTTCTTTCTAATGACTCAGAATATTAGCACTGGAGGGGCATATTTGATTTCTATCTTGTAGAGTCTCTTTGTGTGCTTTGGGAGCATAAACTGTAGACTCTACTGAAAGACGAAGTAGCGAATTCTCGCTATGTCTTGGAAGAACAGATGACTGCAGACGAAGGCTATAACAACCTTTTTATTTTAACTAAACGGAACAGAAAATGCACTCAGTTCGGTGCTCACAAATTTAACCACCACTTGTGCTTAAGTAATTTGAACACGAAATAGTATACACAGTCACAATGAATTAAATTTTAGCCTCACGACTAACTTCTACTCAATATAAACCTCTGCCATACAGCGAAGCCGAGCTTAGAATATCAATATAATCTAAAGAGAGTGACTAGCACCAACTTATTCAACTAGACAGCTACTTTTAAACACTCATCATAAATTCAGAACTAACTCTCCTACCGCAAACGCTTAACTTCTGCTACTTAAAAACTATTTCCAAACTCATTTAGATTTGCATATACGTCATTTAAATTTGCATTCTGGCAGAAAATTGAAATCAGAAGTGAAAGGAAATTTTCTGAAAATAAAAATAATTGGTTAAAACAAAATAAGATCTTTGCAGTATATTCAGTTTTCCATAAACTTATGGTTAAATTTTAAACAGACACACATAAAAATATTAAAAGGCTGATTTAGAGTAATGATTTATGATTGAAAATAGAATTGTATTTCACGCTTATGAATCGTTCTAGAATTACTTTACAGCAATGATGTATTAATCAGATTGTCAAGTGTTATATGCCAGGCATATATCACGTTATATTGTATTTACTCGCTTTTTTTTTTTTTTTTTTTTTTTTTTGGCTTGTGGTTTTTTTTTTTTTTTTTCCCTACGGATTTTATCGTCCGAAAATCGAAAGAGGAAAATTATGCGAATAATTTAATTTCCGTAGGACGCGCTTTGAATTTAGACGTAACAAATGAAAAGTATTCACAGATAAACTACCAGTAATTGTCATATTATTTATTTGAAAGGAATCTACATTCTAATAAGATTGCATAGTAATATTAATATTACAATGTCTTATAAAATATCTCAATTTCTGCTTCCTGTATTCCGAGTGTCATTCGTTCTTCTTGTTCACTGCTACTCAAAGCCTCAAATCATTTAATGCTGCTGGAACTGCTATGTGTAACGGCTTACAGCTCGTCGCCATCGTCACCGTTGTCTTCGTTCCCGTTTAGTCTGTCTTCCCACATGCAATGATCTTCAAAACCATGAACAACATTAAATATTCCTATTTTCTTAAAGATTTAATACTACTTCAATCAATCAGAGCCCATGCAATCGATATCTACTAGCAAATTAATTATTATGATGAAAACAACCATTACGTAAACGAATTAATTTTAAAATTTTGGGAAGCTTGATTTCTGAACGTCTTGAAGAAATTCTAACTTATATGAATACTTAAAAACTACTCAAAACCTTGTCCTAAAATGCTAAGGAGAATATTACACGGGGGGTTGGGGGAGTACCCGGTATTTTCTTAGCAGTAATTTTTTGGGAAAGAATGACACAGTAAAGATTCCGTCAGTTAGAGTTATTGATGAGAGGAATACGGGAAGCAGCGGATGAATCGGTATGATTTTGTCCACCGGATGAAATGCGAAAGGACGCATCAGAATATCACGTGCTACTTGACGCTGGGACACTACGTGAGTAGACTGCCGACCCTAAACCTACAGAAGCCTGGCGGCATTAGCGTTCACTTAGGAGAATATTTATTGATTGAAAAAATTAATATAGTTACAATCTTATTTTTATCTGCACGGTCTCAATGGGTTTATACCAAGCTTTACAATACTTCAGTAATCGCTTCATTTACAAATATTTTAACCTCCGTTGTTCTATGGAAAATCTGTATACTACCTTATCTATATACATTTACATTACATAATACTGAATTCACATATATATTGTATTATTTTAAATACACATACACACTTCATTAATTTTAAACAAATACATATTAACTATATGCACATATATATCGTACATTTGTATTATGTTGCCAAGCCCGATCTTCAAAACAAGAGGAATGTCACTGTCTACATTAAGATTTCACAAAAACCAGCCCTTGGGGTGTGCATTCTTTTAAAGTATGTTATCGTTCAAAGCGTAAAATATTTAATTTTTAACGCATTAGCATGCATGTTATTGCATCATACACGTTTTCTTTGCTTTTTGAAAGTGAATTTGTAATAGTCTTCACAAAGCATTACTTTCGCTATGAAATTAATAATGCCACCAAAAGGAAAATCGACTGCTCGATCTACACCTCAAGCACGAAAGAAAAAGGCATCACAAGCTTCAGGAACAAACGAACAACGGCAGGCAAGCCTGGGTATTCACTGCTTAAGCCCGTTCGTCAGAAACAGACGAGCAACGGGAAGCAAGACTGGAAAACGCTCGAGTAAGCAGTGCTCGATCCAGATGAACACTGTACGCTGATTTAAATACAGATGAACTCTGTATGCATTGTCACTGGGCTTTCTTAGGTGATCACGGAAAAACAAAAAAATATTGTGCATCTAAAAGCACTTCAATAAACAGAATTAAAATACAAGCACTTTCTTTCCTTTAAGTAGCATCGCAACGCATACCGGATACCAACTAATACAAAACAATTTTCATATTCATTTAGAATCATTTAATGCAAAATACAATACTATTATTCACAGATTCATTCCTTGTACATTCTTTTATATATTAGTCAGAAATCACTGTCATGTATTAACATTTTGCTAAATTAGTACATTTACATTTTACCTATCTTTGTACATGCATAATATATTTAACTGTGCGATTACATACATGATGCTCTAACATATCCAATTAAATTCATCTTACGTAACTAATTAATACCGGTGACAAATACGTGCAAATGTTTACACTGTATCAAAATCTGCCTAGCACTATCTTTAATACATTAAATACTGCATTATTAATTTCGTACTTTATATTTTAGCGAATTATTGCAATTACATTATGTACTACATACTAACACGCTTATTGCTTTTCTTTACGTATTACTTGGCGATTTAATCAGCAGTTTAAACATCTGACCTGCACTTAATGCATAAAGCTGCAGTACATTTCACGTTGCACGATTACAAAACCTTACACTTGTTAATGCGTATAGTATGCATCAAAATTACATTACACTGAGCACTATTGTGATACTAAATACTGTGTATTAAATATGAATTACAAGTACTTTAAAGCTTAATTGCAAATATTAATTACATCATGAAAGGTTCTTAATTAACAAGATCCTGGATGCTGAGGAAAAGGAAATTAAGGAAATCAGCGATTGGCATGGCTTGAACCTGCGTAAGTCTGCGCACAGGATTTCATAACTTCTATTTTAGTTTTCAGCTCTGTTCGGGCAGAAGTTGCTGGCGCATTGTCACTGGACTTTCTTAGGTGATGCTTTTCGTATCTGGGCAATGGAAGACGTCTCCTATCTCTCCCCTTCCTCTCCACATTCACTTAAGTCATGGAGGTAAGAAAGTTACTTCCTACCTCCATGACTTAAGTCAGAGTTACGAAGATTAAACTCTTCGGGAAGGCAGCGAATGACCCATGTCTAGTATAGGAATATGTCTTCGGCATGACAGTATTTTAAGTACTCCCACAGACACGGCTGCAAAGACGTTATACATTTATAAACATCCATGACTTCTTGGGGATTCATACCCGTGTCTGAGGCTATGACAGCCGGCTTCCGCATCATTTTGCCGGACCGGATAAAAGTCCATTGGACGAAAACGCACAGGGCACCCCCCCCCTCGAAAAAACACCGATAATTGCCTACGCGACAAATACCCACACGGTTGAAACGCACATAAATAAAATCCTACACAGGTAAAAGGCCACATTGATATAAGCCTATATTGATAAAAGCCCACTATATGCCACGCAGAAAATAATAATTTCGTTATTACAAGGTCCGGCTATTAATTTACAGAACTCATGGAATAACTCAGAAGAAAAAAAAAGGTTAAACATATAGCCATTTAATATGATTCAAAGTAATCCCCATCAGCCGTAATGCACGTCTGTGCTCGGCTGTACAAATTTCGGAAAGAAGTTTTAAAGTCCTCTTTTTGGAATGCTCTTTAATAGTGACGTTACACTTTTCTTGATGGCTTCGACATCTTGAAATCTTGTTCCCTTCAGGGAAATTTTCAGCTTAGGACACAGGAAAAAGTCTGCGGGTGCTAGGTCTGGAGAGTATGGTGGATGCTACATTTCAATGACACCATGTTGGGCTAAAAATTACCTCACAGGCAACGCAATGTGTGGGCGGGTATTGTCATGTAGCAGCAGCCAACTCCCATTTTGTTGAAAATGAGGCCTCACTCTACGAATTCATTTTCGAAGTCGGTCAAGAACTTCTGTGTAGAACTGTCCATTGATAGTCATGTTAGGAGGAAGAAATTCATGATGAATGAGTCTAAGAAAGCGATTAACATGACCTTGATTTTGGACTTTTCAAATCGTAATTTTTTCTGCCTTGGTGAACTTGGAGACCGCCATTCGGAGCTTTGACGCTTAGTTTCAGGGTCATATTGATAACATTTCGTAGGTTTCCGCAGATGTCTTGCCCAATTTGAAGCAAGCAAAATTTAATGCTAATTCTTTGCTCCATTTTCACTTCGACAATAGGAATTTAAGAGCTACGTTTTAATACGCGAGAACCACTTACTTCAGAATGGCGCCGATTGCACTGCACATGCGCAAGAAAACGCTCTTCAATATGCAATCACTAGCGCCATCTTCCGACTTATCGTTCTCCTTCAGTTACGTCAGTCCTGGAAATTAATAGCCGGACCTTGTATTTTCGGTTTATATAAAATAAATTCATGAAAAAAAATATAAATAAAAAAAAAACTAATTTAATTAAATTAATAGTGCAGGCCAAGAACTGCGCTCAAACCACTGCTGTAAGGACTGACTCAGAAATCGCTAAAAGCACTATAGCCATGTTCCCCGTTCCTAGTTCTTTACCAATTTTTATAAGCAAAGAATTGTAGGATGACTGTGTACCTATTTCAGTCTGAGACTTTATCTTATGCTGCAGGTCTATGTCGCTTCATAGGGTATGACTGTATTGATGGCGCTCTGAAATTATTAATCTGATATTTATATGAAAAATCGATTTAAATTTGTTTGGCCTTTTTCATGATATTTCAGTATTGTTGTTTGGCTCTATATACAAATTTTAATCTGGCTCAAGTCCTGAGTATTCGCCAAAATTTTCTGTTAACAGTGCTTAATGTATTTTTTTCAATTTTCCATTAACAGTGTTCATTTTATTTATTTATCGTTTTAATAGTTAATTATTGATGGTGTTTATTTCTTTCTTTTAATATTTATTTTTCTTTTTTAAGTAGTCCGTAATTTTATATTCACGGTGTTTTTTTCTCGTTTTAATAGTGTTACGGATATTGCATTTAGTTAGCTATTTTTGGTAGAATTGTAATTAAAATTGTTTTATTTCCCCGTGTAATGCAGTGCGTGACGAGTTTTAAGAGAAAGCTACGTCGTAAAAGTAAAAATACAGGAGCACGCGCATTTAATAAATATAATATATCTCATAATTTATATTTAAATTGAAATAATGCAATTGTGTGTTAGCTGTAATTCTACTCTTTCTTAGTGTGAAACTGTAATTCTACTCTTTTGCTTTTCAGAAACCTCGAGAAGTTGCTAAAAGCTTCTCGTGACATTAAAAATATTTAAAAAGGCCGGAGAAAAACGTCTCAGTTCAATTGTTTACTCAGTTTTTGCTGCTGATTGTAGAAAATTCGCGGTGAGATCGGATTAGCTTTCTCTGCACTTTGAATTTGTGTTCTATTTAACGTTTTAACAGTTTAAATCCGCGAGCTCCTGTATTTTTACTTTTTCGGAGTAGCTATCTTTTAAAACTCGTCACGCGCTGCATTACATGGAGAAATAAAACAATTTTAATTACCGTTCTACCGAAAATAACTAACTAAACACAATATCCGTAACAAATAAATATTTTTACCATTATTAATTTGCTTTCAATATTTTTACAATTTTTTATCAATAGCGTTTACATTTTGTTTTCATAGTTGATCACAATTTCCTTTAATGGTGTTTATTTTTAATCTTTTTATGCTTTCCTATTAATTGAAGTTTATGTTTTGTTTTAATTTATTTGTTAATTTTGTATTAAATCGTGTTATTTTCTCTTTTAGAATATTTAATTTTTTAATTATGTTTATATATTTTTGTTTTCTTATTTTTCACTTTGGTTTTGTTAATAGTTTGTTTTGTTCCTCTTATTATATGCTTTATGAAATTTTAAATGTTACATGTAACTAATATTGACGGATGTAAAACTAATGTAGGAGGCATGGTTTTTTAAGTGCGATAACACTCATAAAAAAAGATTTGATGACAAAAAATATGTTCCATTGATGTAACCAAGCAATTCTTCTCAGGCAGTTTTACTATTATTATTATTATTACTATTATTATTTTCAAGTGGTATTCTATGTATGAAAATTAATGTTTATTTCTAAAGATGGGGGGGGGGGCGTTTAGATGCAGACAATGCTAGGAAGAAGTAGTGAAAGACGAGTCCAGCTTGAATTGCATACAGACTTGCTACCTTATTTTCTAAAACCAAATTTAACAGATGAACACCCTCTTCTACTCAATAGCCTGCAAGGGGTGAGCTTGGTGAGGAGCTTGTGGGTGGGAGGAGCGCGAGGGTCGAAACGTCTTGCTCCCTCCCCTTCCGTTTAAGCTCCAAGGACGTCCGCAGCGGAATGCGGAGTTCACGCCAGAGGTCCCTTCTGCAATTTCCTCTACTCCATCTCTCCGTCCACCCCTCCCTCGAGCGTTATTTCTTTTTACGTAACGTTGCAAAGCTTAAAGTTTTGTTTGTTTACTTCTTCTTTTTCCTTTCTTATTTTGCAGTATGTGAAGAAATGACGGGAACGTATGACGCGCTTTACGATTTAAAACAATGGCCATTTCAAATACCTCACTGTATGTTCATTTGTTTCGGAAAAGGAAATAAACAAAGCATGAATTTTTTTGGCGTGAGTTCCTATCATACCAAAGATTTTTCTTTAAAAACTATTCTTAACTTATTCGCTAATATCGATGTCGTTATTTAACGTTATTATAATTCATAAACTGTACTTCGTTGTTAGTGCGTCTATGCAAATAAGGTGAATAACACATAGACGTAAGTGTCCGAAGGCCACGGGAAAAAGGTTCCTGAGCCGAAGCCGTATCCCTGAATAACAAGGTACGAACATGACATTAGGTAGCATAAGTTCATACAACAGAGACCTCAATTAGACGAGAGCAATTTTAAATCGTAATACGCTACCTCTTTTTTTTTTTTTTTTTTTTTTTTCCCCTGAGGAAAAACGAAATTTTCAGTAGGACGTGGAAGTGATGTCGATATTTAATGTGTTCTGTTTAATTAAAGCAATAGAAGTTCATAGCTACAAATCAGGTAATGTCTGTCTACCTTTATTCTTTTCATGGAGCATTTTATATAATGAACTATGTGCATTGTTTAATCTGGTAGCATGAACTGTGCTGGCACTTTTATACACTCTGGTTAACAAAGTAAATCAAAATCTAGTTTGTATAGCTGTACTACTTCGGCATGATTGTGCCAGCAATTTTATGAAAGTCTCTTTATTACTTCTCTTATCCCCAAGTTAAAAATTGATCTTCAGAAAGAGGCTGACTTTTTAAATTGGGACATCCGTGTGAAAGTTTCTACCTTCTGAAGAACACTGGCAAGCCTGCATTATTACCAAATTATTTTCAACGGCCTTTCTGCCGTTTTGCAGGAAGTCTTACTTTGGACTAAAAACGGAGCTGTTGCCATTTCATGTGGCACATAGTATCTCCAGTTTACTTTTCGTACTTATAAAACTTTTGATGATCTATCGCCTCGTCTCGTTTCTAAGGTACGGCAACTCAAAATGTGAAGGTTTAAGTTAAAACTTACTTATTAACGTGCCAACCTTAAGGTTCCCAAAACTGAAAAGTATAACAGAAACACCTCCACTGCTTGCGGTAATTTAGAACATACATTCAAATTCAAATGGACTCCAGAGTACAAAAGTCAACATGAGCTATCAAACCTTGGCTTGGTCCTAAATGTTTGCGAAGCGACAGCAATTGGTGAAGCCAGAGAACTAAATTCAACCATTCGGGAAACGAAGTAGAATAAAGGTCAGCCTAATGCTGCCAAAGTTCTCCCTTGAAGAATTCTGCGCTATTTGTACTTTAACTAATTAGTATTCTGGTTGGAGTTCACGAAAATAACTGGGTTAATTAAAATAAAATCTTACAACGTTTTTCTTGGATGGTGGAAAATGAACAATTCTTAGTTTGTCGTCTTTCTGAGAAAGCATTATGTGGAGCTATTACCTTGGGCCTTCAGTTTTTATAAATGATACCCTGCTGACAGCGCTGTAAAAAAAATTCCAAGCAACCAAGGATTAATTATTTCGAAGTGCTTAATGTTTAGTACGCTCTACCGCTACATCAAAAAATATATATATAAATAGTGAGCAGAACTAAGGAAGGATACATAATAGACATTCAGGAAAATTGCTAAAGGGTCAAAGTCAACATGACTTAAACATTTAGCGAGAAGAAAGAAAATTTTTTAAACAAAATACAGGACCTCTACTTGTTTAGGCCTCCGGATGGAATCACTTTCACTTAGAAATAGCAAAGCCGGACTGTAACTGAATTTAAGCCCTGAATATACGGTAATGTACTGTTTTAAGAGATGGTAGCTCATTCTTTTTCTAGCATGCCGCTGAAAAAAATTAAGACTGTAAAAGTGCCACTAATTATAATAGAGAGAATGCTAGAAAAAGAAAATTGTAACAGAGAAGAAGAAAATTTATGGTATGGAAGAAAAAGGTTCGAAAGCAAGGATAGAAGCGTCCAACACTTTCTAACCACGACCCGATATAATTCAGACGTAATTCTAGCCGATATGATTCTAGCTGTCCAGCAGACTGTGACAGGGGAATAATTTCCCTCAAATCCGAAGAATGATCTATAAGCTGGGAAGACACCGTAAAGCTCAGTGCAGATGACCGTCCTCTGTGTTTACTTAAATTATTCTCTAAAGTTTTCGGGTGCTGTTTTCCGAGGGAAACCAGTAGCGAAATTGAAAAATCTAGGTTCAGTCATAGATGTGCAGAAAACTGTCGTCTACCAACTATTTAAATAAACAATACTTGCCAAGTGCACGTAACAGTTTCCAAGTCCGCGTTGTAGGTTGATTGCATTTAGGAGCATAAGCGGTGGTTTAATTGTAAATCGCGAGTAACTGAAACCGCGGATATCGAACCGCCGGATAGGATGACACAACCAAGGTGATCACTTCTAGTATTTTCAGGAACGAAAAATAATCCTTTTTCGAGTAAATTCCCATAAATTTATTGCACTTTCTGGAAAATAAGATTTTTGATATGTGCTTTGGGGGAATGGGTTCTTTTCTCAAAAGTTTTAACCTCCATTCAAGTGTTTGTATTCCAGGGAAAGACGAGCATGCATTCCGAAATTAGAATTTTCCCCCCAAACATTACTTGTTGCTAAATAAAAACTTATGAGCTCAGAGATTTTTCTGCAGAAAAACTTTATTTGTGATTCCTTCTCCAAATATGAGATGCATAATTTTTAAAAATAAGATATATGTTTTTCACACTAGAGTAATATGATTTGATCTTGAGAAACAATGACTTTTTTTTTTCGGACGTAAAATAATTCACTGATAGCTACTTTTCATTTTAATAATTTTAATACAAAATTCTTCAGAAAAAAAAGTTTGAAAAAATTAGCAGCATTCTAATGAATTTTCGATTGTGGCGGCTGAATCATTGTCTGATTTTTTTTCCCCAATTAGTTACCTATTTATTGAAATATATTACTATTTTGCTTGTTGCTTTGTGTTCAAAACTATCAGTGACATTGTACGAGTCTAATTAATTGTTGGCGGCCCATCAGTGTCTGAGCGGTAAAGTCGGTTAACACTGGTAGTTCGGTCCAAGGTTCGAATCCCGCGAACGGGCTGGCTGCATGGGCGTTTTCGTGGTTTTCCCCATGTGTAACGTGTATACGAGCCAGCTTCCCTCAGAAAGTCCTCCACGAAGGCATCGCTCCCCTTAGGCAGATAGCCCTAGTGTGCTTTGCCATAATTAAATAAACCAAACCAAACCTAATTAATTGTTGAAAATGCTATAATTTTTGCATACAGTACGGAAAAAATCTTAAATGGCAAAAAATCTTAAATACTTCTTATATGCAAAATGTTGCTGTTGCTTATGCTCACTTGTCTGACGTAGTCAGCCCAAGCCCACGAAATTCTTCGCGGCAGGGAGCGCTAGATTACACCTGTTGTTGGCAACAGCCTTGAGCCCCTAACAGGTGACAGTGCGATTTGGCTCAGTTCGTCCCCAATTTTGATGGAGAGCACCCCGGGAGGGACGGGTCCGAGGGACTCCCACCCCTTTCCCCCTCCACCAAACCACACGAGAGGACTTTCGGCTCGCTGCATATTTAGAGTGCCGCCATGCCGCACCGACACTATACATTTACAAGCATCCATGCCTTCTCCGGGCCTTTCCGCACGGCAGTCAGCGACGCTAACCACCATACGGTTGGGCAGCTTATATGCAAAATAAAAATTTATATTTCTAAAATACTTTCTAAATGTTTTTTATGTAGAAAACTCTTCTCACAACTAGTACTACTTTACCACGAGTAAACACTGTTTCTTTTTCTCAATTGAATTCAGTATGCAATTCAGAATATTATTATTTTTCAAGTGCCTTGTCGATCCATATGACTAACCCCTTTAAAAAATAATGTTTCACGCGAAAAACGCCGTCCTCCAAAATGTGCTGCCCGAGTCGGATTGCTCCCCTCTAGCTATGCCACTGCCTTGATTCAGTACTTTTTGAATCTCCACATTCTTTGACTTTGCTGAAATATTATTTTGAAGTAACTACCTTTCTACTGTTGAGTCTACACGCTTTGACTGCATCCGAGAAGTTTAGGTTCTTTTGATTTTACTTCCTGGGTTTTACTCTATACTAAATTCTATCGCGATTTTGCTCATGTGAATCTCTGCTATGACTACGTAGCAACGATCCCTACTGGAATCTGTGAATGATCACCTTAGAAATCCTCTTAGTTCAGAGTAGCTGATGAATATCGGCGAGAATGGGAAGTTTAATTTTCCCGAATAATAACTCTCATCTTATCTAATGGACTCAAATACAACTACGTATCCCCTTTGCCTTGGAATATAGGAGTTAAGCTTAAAAACGTGAAGTACTATGGCGTCACGGTTCAAGCTCTTTACCTACTATCTATGAGGATTATGACTATACAAGACAATACACAGAACACTGACTGCAACTCCTGAAATCCAGAAAATGATGAAGAAATTCAATTCCTGCTGAAACCTAGGAACAAATAGTAAAGCTGTGGAATGAAGATTCAAAGAGTAAATAAAAATACAAGATGAATGCTGACACATTGAGAGCTAAGTGTGATACTTTTCTGGCTAGTAATTGACCACCCTGAGGCCTGCTTATCTCTCAAGCGAGTGAAATCCTTCACCGTTTTACTCATTCCAGTGGACTGGTCTACCAAAAATGATGAAATTCATAATCGCCCGCGGGAAAAAAAAAAAAAAAAAAAAAAAAAAAAAAAAAAAAACTGGGCATACTGATACTTAAGAAGTCACCTCAATAGCCCACCAGCAACCGAACGGTACAATCACTGAACACTGGTAGCTCGGTTTAAGGTTCGAATCCCGCTAACTGGCTGGCTGCATGGGTGTTTTCGTGGTTTTCCCGATATGTAACTCGTATAAGAGCCAGTTTCCCTTAGAAAGTCATCCACGAAGGCATCCCTCCCTTTAGGCAGATAGCCCTCGAGGCTTTGTTATAAACGCATAAACCAAATAAAAGTCACCTCAACAAAAAAAAAAAGTTGCTAAAATTCCTGAGATTTTGCCTTTTTCTGCAATTCCTAGCTCAACTAATTCTCTGCGCTGAGAATGGAAGATAATATGGAAATTATTCTCGAAATCATTGAAAATGCTGAAGTTCGCAGTCCACCTAGTTCTCACCTGAATACTACACCAAATGTGATGATCAAAACTCTTGATGATCACCATAAGATTCTTAAGGAATTTGATGAAAGTATGGAACCTAAATTTATCGGTAAATTTCATTTTGACTGCCTAAGAATTATTCTTGAGACTATACATGACTACAGCGTAATTGTGGACTACCTTAACTGTAAAAGTATTGGTTATTTCCTTGTGAAGCACGAAAATGATCGCCGAATCAAAATGGTTATCAAAAGACTGCTAATCAGCTGCCTGGCTGAGAATATTTCAAACGCACTCTTGTGCTGTTAATTTCAACGTTCTCAAAGTTACCCGGCTTAGAAATTTCAAAACCGAAGCACTGATTTCTGTCTTCCAAGTTCAGCTGGCTTCGACTACTAACGTTAATGAAACATACTCCATAGACCGGCTGCTACACTTTCTTACGGCTATAAATTCAAACTCAAGAACTTTATACCCCAGTGTTATAATTGTCTGAACATTGAACTCTCCTTGCAAAATTACGATCTCCAATCAGGCTGCATGAAAGTGGCAAAAATCACCTCTCAGCTCAATGTGAATTAAGAGGAACACAATCCCCGACTTGACGTCACTGTCTTGGTTCGCACGTAAGTTCTTATCGTGGCTGTGAATGTTTTAAGAAGTGCACTAAAAATTCATATACCCATCCCGGAGTTAGCTATGCTGAAATCATCGTTATCGAATCGGAGTTAGCTATCTATTGAAAATCAGCCTAGAAAGAACTCTACCAAGAGTAACTTTGATGATAAAGCATTCGCCGTAGCTCTTCAGCCGATGCAGTTAATCTGAGTGACTTCAAAATGTTTCCTAAATTTATGACTCTAAGAGATATATTCGATCCCAGTTACATCGCTAAATTTGTCAAGCATTTCTTCGAGCATTATGATCAATTAAAAAATGCTTCTAATAATTTTGAAAATATTTTGTATACTCATTTGTACAATTTGTCCAAATGAGCGATTAGTTTAACAGCATTCTTACCCGTTAATACCAGTAATTGTTTTACACTTTCCCTCGTATGGTTCTGAAAAGACTCCCTTTTTACGTGAAGTAACTGTGTACTTTCTTGTTTGTCGGCTCTTTAATGCTATGTTTTTAATTTTAATAGTCTGGGATAGGGAACCGTGCCTCGTGGCGTGCGGCCACCTAACAGACTAAATTCTATCGCAGTGGGAGGAATTCCGATATTACAGAAACCCTAAACTGCATTTTAGGTTACAAGAACATTGCACCGAATGTTACAAAAGCAATATTTTTGCCTAATTATTGTAACTTTAGCCTTGATGGATCATTTCAAAAACTATGGCTTACTTCCAGCTCTTTCGTTAGGAACATTCAAACATGTCTTTACATGCTCGAGTCATAAACTAGGAAAAAGTCTTAGGGCTGAGTCTTTCTGCTTTGATTCCCAAAGATCAGATCTAAACTAATTCCATAACAGGCACAAAATTTCTTGGAACAATAATGATTCCACACACAGAACTTGATTAACCATTAAACAAAATAAGCATGCTCTTAGAGCATCAAGGAAAGAATATACAACAGAAAGATTTTTAGGGCATCAAGTAAAGGAAGCACCGCAAAATAAGAAAAAGGTGCTTAGAAATTCAAGGAAAGGTGGCACTACAAAAATTTTTCATTCCCATTTTTAACTGTGAAATGTATGGTCAAGCTAAATAAAGAACGAGAGAGAAAATGATGGTGGAGTGAGGAAACTAAAACGACTTTTAAAAGTCCGAGAGACCATCTTTTCAACGTTCAAACCAAACAGCTTGATTTTACAAATGAAGCGTTCTTTATCATTTTATCTTTATTTTAATTTAGACGCAAATGAATACATTTCAATGTAATTTGATTTCTTTCGATTACAGTTAAAAGACTGCTGCATTTTAAGCAAGTTTCAGTTTCTTATTTTTAGGTTGACCATCTCTATATTTCAACTATGGTGAAGTTCAGAATTTACACGAAATACGTTACCTTCAAGTACGAATAAAATGAAATTATGCTTCAGTCTCTTACATAAGTTAAACACACACCTATATATATATGCGTGCGTGTAATAAAACTGCTCCATTATTGTGATAAAACTGCGTTATTATAAATAAAATGACTTGGTGAGAGCTGCAACGGATTGGCGTGCTGAGATAGGACTGCATCATAACTTAAAAGACTTTGCTGAGTAGTTAGAACAACGGATGCTTAAACAGCAACAACAACCCCCCAAAATTATATATACTTGCAGACATAGTGTACAAATTCCACACATAATGTTATTTCTATATAATGCGCATTATCATTGTGAGTGTGCTATGCACACCCCCCCTAAAAAAAAATTATACAGCTTACATCTTAATCAATGAACAAATTTAGAAAAGTAAACTTTGCGTAGCGCGGAAAGTAGCAGAAGAGATGAGCGAAGTGAAGAAGAAGGAGTTGCGGCGTAAATAAGCTTTTAAATACGAATTCCATTTCAATTTTGTATGTTGTAAAGTGAGAAACGAAGCATTTGTATAATTTCCTACCTCTTTTCATTTTAGCAGATTTTTGTCATTGTTTGCAACTTATTCAATTTGCGTACTGTAATTGTAACGCTTCAGAAACCATCTTGTGCATCCTGCTGCAAGCTATCATTCGATGAAATCGTTACTTATATTCAAACACATCGGCCTATTTCGATACGCCAAGTGAAAATTTGTACCTCCTAATTCCTTCCCCAAAGTTATTAAGCTAAGTCTTCAGTTATGTGCATGAAAAATGCAGTTTCAAATAATTCGGATAGTATTTTAGGCGTCTGCATATAAATGTCACCTAAAAAATGTGAAAATACAAATAAGTATTTTTTTAGGTTAGGATTTGATTAAATAATATGACTTTTTTTTTAAAGAGAGAAAAACAATGCCTATTTTTTATGCAAGAGGCTTACAAGATTTCTCACAGTACACGCCACTCTGTAATGAGAAATTACAATTCTTAATCAAAGCCTCTCCTTTCGTATACGTTAAGATGATCTAACGTATCAATTCCTAAAGACAATATGCATTTAAAAGGTCAACGGTATCACGCGACTATCAAAATTGGGCCATGAATGATCAGATGGAGGTCATCTGGTCAGATGGATCTCTTCTCGTGTGGCACTGTGCGGCCAGTCGTGTGCATCTGCTTCACTTATCCTGAAGAGAGTTGGCAGAAAGATTAAAGGGTGTAAAAATTAAGTCGACGGAAAATGTGCAATGTTTTCTGAACGATTTTCTGCTGGAAAATCTAGGTCCAGTCATCAGTGTGCAGAAAACTGTCGTCTACAACGTACCTAAATAACTGTGCGTGCCATGTGCATGTAACCGTTTTTGGACAATAGTATGTCTTTAAAAATGCCTTTTTTGAAGCAAGATAGCATGCCTTACGTAATGGCATGACTTAATTTTTACTTCCTTGTACGAAGTAAAAAGGCAGTATTGTAATCGTGAAAAGTTTCAGGCAACATATTTCAACGAAAATATCCATTTTGACCGCTATCGAATGCAATTTAACGATGTTTTTGCGTGATATCTGTACGTAAGGACAAAATAAAAGACTCTTTTCCTCCAAAAAAATTATAAAACTGCTTTAAAATGAATTCTGAAGAGAATATTTCATGGCGTCTGTACGTATCTCGCATAACTCAAAAACGAGTAGCCTCAGAACGTTGAAATTTTGTATATAGGACTACTATAATATGTAGACATGCACCTCGTATTTTGGTTGCAATCGGGCGCGCCAAACGTATATAAATATATTTATATATATATATATCCATTCTGTTACCCGGCTCAGTGATCTCAGTTTCTTTACTCTTATATGTTTGTAAATTGTACATTTTTTGCTTTAAAAATGATTGAATTATGTTGTTCTTATCTTCCGTTTAAGGTTTTTATGCCTTTAGTAAATCTCTATGCAATATTTTTAGAATTATCAACAATTTTAAAGTTGTTTAAGTGCCGCTAAGCCTAATAATTTTTTTGTTGGCGACCATTGCTTGTTTGCATTTACAGCAGAGTAGTGGATTTGTTGCGAATCTAGAGAAACGTAGCTTCGCAACAACAAAAATAACGCCTTCATTTATTATTGCGAATTAAATCATGCTTAATCCTTTCTGGAATTTTTTCGAGGAAATAAGTGTTTAAGATTCACTTCGTAATTTTTAATGCAGATATTTTGAGTTTTTATGTATTTTTGCCTTGTCGCGAAGTGAGAACTGAATTAATTGAATAAGAAATACTAAATCGTCTGTGAAAAACTGTTTCTTTTCTGTTTTGTTTGCTTAATTTCTTTCATACATCGTTTTAGCTTTATTATAGTATTTGAATAGAACATGTGGCAACAATAATTCTTCAAATGATATAAATTCTGTGCATTCAGAGTGTCGTTATAGTAAACAAATATAGTGAATTTTAAAGAGTGCATTTATTCTATTGTGGTTTATGCGCTGTCGACGAAGTCGATTTAATTCAATCCAATCAATTCAAATGGAATTCAAGAAAAAAATGCGTATAATTTAATATTCCGTACAAGGAAGTCATGTGGTGTACACATCAGATTTTTTTTATGTGTGTTCACGAAAACATGAGTATTCCAGTTATATCGATTTGATATCAGAATTCCGCCGATATTATTTCAGTCAAATACCTAGGTGATACATAGATATGAGAAATTCTGTGTTTTGATTTACAAGATATAAAAGTTCTGTTCATTGTACAAAGGACTACCAGGTCTCTGTTTTTCTTGTTAAGTTAGTTTAGTGTTCAGATGTTAAGCGAGAAAGATCACTAGGCTCTGTTTTTTAGAACATACAGAATGGTCTGGAATTTAAGCTGGTCTCAATCTGCATATTGGAGTTGCAAGTTCTTCATAGACAAGACTTATACAACCTACATTTACACAATTAATTACAATTCTCAGTCATCAATGAAATTTCAGTTTTTTTTTTAATAAAATGTGAAGGATTCTAACTGGCGTCGGAGCAGACTTTTCTGTTAACGCTAAACCATCGATTCTCCTAACAAATATGAAAATTACTTAGAAATTTTAGCTTACATGTTCTTACTTATGTTCAGAAGTATGTGCCTGAATTTCATCAGAAGTGTGTACCGCATCCCTGCTTATTATACAGGTATTTGTCTGAGGAATTTTGATGTCAGGATAATAACTGGAGCGCTTCCTCCTTTTATGTGAACTACAGTATTGTTGGAGCAACATTTCTGAAAGATATAGATGATCCTCAGAATGCCTAATCCTCGAATGCTGTTCCATAAGGTATTTTTGATCGCAACTATGTTGTCATTCCGGTGAAACAAGATTGCAATATTACTATGATAATTCCTATAAGCAAGATATTACTATTCTCTGACCTGTGTTCAAGAATGCTTTATCCAACCCTGAGGTAATTCTTGCAGCTAGGTAAATTACTCAACTTTCCTTGGCATATGCTAAAACTTTGAGTGGAGCAGTGGAGTTGTCTGTCGTGAGACGAGAGGTGTTCTGTTATTGCTAAATTTGCAAATGAAGCATTGCGAATACTGTAATATACTAGAAGTAATATACTGCAGTTACTAAATATTATGTAAACTGATGAAGAACTTGCGCCCGTGGAAAAGTAGACAACTGTCTACACAACGTATAATTTTACCAGTTTCAGTGACATTTTAACTTCTCGTCCACACATCTGTGATATCTTCGTCAGTTCACAATTATTTCATTTACATGGAGTTTTTTTTTTGTAAATATTTGAATTATTATTGCTACTGCTAGTTTTGATATTATTTAAAAAATATTTTCCTTTCTTGTTTTGCGATAATTTGACAATCAAATAAACTTGATCACAAAGAATTTCGTCTTGAGAAAATAAATAAGCAAAATAAAAACAGCACTTAAATATTCCTTAAAAATGTAAACAGAGCAAAAGATAAATTATAATGGCATATAAAATTTACGTTATATCATATAGAAATCAAAAGGTAATGGAATTAGTTTAAACCGGAAAAGATACACAATAATGGCAATACTGAAGTTCTTTTGCAAAAAAAGTTGAAACATGTCTAGTGCCTGTTAAAACTATTGTCATTATTAAACGCTTCCCTTTTGCCTACGAATTACCTAAGCATTTGGACTTGGTGTTATTTTTATGTGTTTCGTTTATAACTGCTGAGGGTCAAATAAAAAAGAACTAAAGCAGTCACATTTAGTTCTGGAGCATAAATTATTAAGAAAAAGCAGTGTTGTGGAACACATTCGTTTTCGAAACAGCAGGGTTTAGTAGCAGAAAGGGGATAGCAAACACGCATTAAAAAGAAATAAAATCAAAATTGAAATGCATGGCCTCAATGAATACATGAAATGCTGACTTTGATGAATTCCCCCCCACCACGCCCCAATGCAAAGCTTTCTTCAAAAGAATGGACATACGGGCCGATCATCCAAGGTCAAGCAATTTTTGCTCACGTGAGGAAGAAAGCTATCGTTCCGCGAGTTTCAAAGGTTGTTGAATATGGCTGTTATACGGCATACAGAGAGAACGGTGTGATTAGGGTTACCAACTCTACCAATTCGCAGTAAAGGATACAAAATATATTTACATTAGACCCTTTTTTATTATCATTGTAAATTACTGAAATACAGTTTTAGAATAAATGCTCATGTGGACGATAAATTATCATTAAAATTTTGAAAACAATCGGAAAAAATTTTACTTTAGTAACTTAGGTAACACCATATCGATTCATTAAACACAAAAGATGAATTATTAGAATAATCATCAAATTTAAATTAAAAAAAAGTTAGTTAAAAATGTAGGAAAAACTTTTAAAATGTTTCAAACTAAGTTTTAAATTTAATTTTTAAAATTGTATTTATTCTAGTTTTTGACAGACTTCGAAAAAATGGGCATCACATTTGATTTTTTTCGGTAAATAGTGAACAATTTTCTTTAATTTATAAATAATTTATAAGTTCAACCGTACATCTTGTTTAATTCATTTCTCCAGCTAGCTGATATGACATTAAAATTTTTTTCATGTTAAGCTGATGTTGCAGGAATTAAAAACAAAAAATATTCATACATTTATAATCGGCGCTTTTTAAAATCATGTATCATTTGCTACTTGATGTTTTGGATCTTGTAAAATGTTCAAAACTTTTAATGCAGTGCCCTCCTTTTTTTTTTTTTCTTTTCTTTTAAGTCCAAAGGGCGTTAGCCCAGAAGGTTATTTATGATATTTCGTTTTGGCATTTTGCGTCGAAAACTTTAAATGTCCGTTTCACTTTTCAAATTGTTGCCACCAAATATTATCGCCCTGTGTTGTATTTAAAGAAATAAAATGATGAATCTACAAAAATGTAGATGTGTTTCTCGCATTGTGAGAAAACAACGGTACCTAGAGCCATCCAATTTTGAATAACGTACGTCTCCATTCGAATATGGGCATCTGGAAGCCCAAATTTGGAATTTGTTTTATTATCTGTTTCATATTTTGTAAAACATTTATGAGTTTTTGATTAAGAAACTCAACGATTTCAAAGCGAGCAATGGCAACGTTGTAGAGGAAAAACATTTTTATCTCCAACGCGCGAGTCTCTGTACCGGAAATTCTATAGATATGCTCACTTTAAAACTATTTTGCGATATTGCTGTTGAAATGAATTATATGGTTTAAGTGCGAAAAATGTGATATTTAATAAATAAATGTTAACTCACAAAATGCTAAAAAAACGCCCCTTTGGAAGTAATATAAAATCTGAAACCTTTCAGATTTTTTTTATTGTTTTTTTTAATTTAAAGTTAAAATATGTAAATCTTGTGCTGCAGGACATTCTAAGGACTCTACATGATAGCATTATACTTATACCACTGGATGAATTTTATAATGAAAATTAATAAACTACACATCTCTCCATAAGCTGCGATAAGAAAAAGCGTGATTGACATAATGCAATAATTTGCGAATCAATATTCGTGCATTTATGCTATGCGATGAAATTTTTGAGGCAACCGTGGGGCAAGGTAGAAACGAACCTGCAAGCAGATTCCGGCAATTTGGTGACCGGGCTTTCGTCGTAGCAGCAGCAGCCGCGCGGACAGCGAGTCTAGGGCCGGGCCGAAAGAATGCAGAGACCCTCGGGGGTAAGAATGTCGCGTCGGCCAACCAGACCGGGAACCTCTCTCTGGCACGGTTCTCGCTTACTCGCCCGATGCTTTCCACGGCTCTTTTTCCGATACTCGACTCGGACTCGCTACTACCACCATTATGCTGGCTTGCGTTACTCCTTGTCGGTAAAAACCAGCGCGAGGCGGAAAAAAACAATAAAGGATACCCCCATTCACCGAAAGAGGTAAGCGTTTTTAGATTAATTTGTCATTTTAAACAGCCCCCTCTGCATTCACGCTTTCCTTCATTATCAGGTAAATGGGGAGGAATGCCGCTTTTTTCCTTCTTTTCTTTTCTCCGGCTTGAAGTATTTCTTCGCTGGTGAACTGAACTGCGCATGCGTTCCCGGCGACCACATGGCGCGGTTTAAGATTTTTGGCGGATTTCTCTTGTTTATTTTCTTTGCATATTTTTGAGTATTTCACAAACTCATTTATACAATTGCAGTTTTTAACCGAGGAAAAAGAAAAAAGGGAGGTGGAAGAAGACAAAAATTGGAAATATTATATTTTAATATAAATTCCAGGTATTTGGAGTCTTGGAAAAAGATGAAACACAAAGGTACTATTTTTCGCCGAATTTTTGTTTCTCCGTAAAATATAGAAGTCATCTCTCACCAACTCGGTCAACATCGTTCCAAATATATGCGCATATTTTACGGTATATAAATGAATTAAATGTCCCCCCCCCCAAGGAATGGTTTGGTTTTTGGTTTATTTGATAATGTCAAAGCTACTTAAGGGGAGACATACGGGTTTTTATGAAGGGTTTGGTTTATGTGATTACGGCAAAGCCTCGAGGGGTATCTCCCTGAGGGGAGGACTTTCTAAGGGAAACTACCTAGCATACACGTTACATATGAGGAAAACCACAAAAACGCCCATGCAGTCAGCCCGTTCGCGTGATTCGAACCTCGGACCGAACTACCAGTGTTCAGCGACTTTACCGCTCGGCCGCTGGTGGGTCCTTTATGAAGAAGAAACTGGCTAGTAGACGCGTTATACTAGAGGGATAACCACGAAAATTCTCGTGTAGTCAGCACGTTCACCTGAAACTGAGCTCAGGTCGATCTACTAGAGTTTAGCAACTTTACCGCTCGGCTGCTGGTGGGTCCACCTCCAGGAACATGCATATATTTTTGGATAAACAAATTTAGAATTCATCTCGAGAAGGAGTGATGTATAACCCTGTTTCCCAAAAATACATATACATTTTCGTAACCATAGCTGCTACACATTCATATTTCTTATATAATTTAATGCTAAAGCTCTTGTTTCAAAGTATTGCCTACCTTTTGAATATGTAAAAAGATTTTAAATTCTTAAGAAGTTATCCTCGGTAGGATGCTGTGATTTGTTTGGAACTATAGAATCACATTGTACTAAAATTCACTTAGTTCAGTGTTTTATTATACATTTCGAAACGCACGTTTGTACACAGTTTCTGTCTCGAGGTAAGATTCAAGCGTTATGTAATTTCCACAGTTTTCTTCGTTTTAATAGAGGTTTCTTATAGGAAGTCTTTGACTAACGTATCATTTCCCAGAAACAAATAGCTATAATATTCTTATCCATAGTTAAATAATCCAAGTTAAGTCTGCGAATGTCTTAAAAGCACCGAAATCTATTATTTTTTATTTTTTGCTGATTGTGGAAATTTATCTGTAGAATGTTACTTGCATGACGTCGTATGTTCCTCATGAAAGCAGATACATCTTTATTTACGCGCTTCCTGATGCCACATCTTTTAACAAACTTATAAAAGTTATGCATCTAATCTCTCAATATCTTGTGTTGTGCATTTTCAAACACATATTTATTCACTATTTTTTTCAACAGTCAAGAGAAGGTTATAATAATAATTATTTTTTTTAATCTTTCCAAAGTTATTATAGATTATATTTTAGATAATCTAATGTCCTTTAATGCCTAACATAGATTGTTTCCAACAATATTTGCAAAAAAATCTAAAGCTTCTCAGATCTGCATATCTTTGCTTGGAAATAAACGAGTTTATTTTGTGATGCCCAGATGTTTAAATAAGATTGTAAAGGCTGCGTCCTGTATTTTCCGTGTGCAACACATTCTATTCTATTCTATTATTTAATATATTCTGTTTCTTTACGTATATCTTTATTTATCATTACTTTTATATTTTATTCTTTATAATTTTTGAAGCTATGTTTCTGTCTCCTTTTAAAGCCTGCGCCTAGTTACTCTTATTATAGAAATTAATGCTTAGATGTCTTATACGTGCAATACGCTTACATAATGATTAAATATCCTATAGGATTAATGTTAAGATATTATATTGTTGACGTATAAGGGTACGTAAACAATATTTCCTAGAATTTGCAATTAAGCTATTAAGTATAATTGTACATATTAACAAAGCAATAAAGACTACCTCAATTTTATCCCAGTGCATTCGTTGTATATCCCTGATATAAATTTTATTTCTGACACAGATTTAATGATACATACTCATATAGCGGTCGCGGACATTTAGCCGATACGAACAATTAGTCGGCAGGACATATTGCCGACAAGACATTTAGCCGACAAGGCATTTAGGACTGCAGGTTTAACCGACTGCACGTTTAGCTGACAATGCGAGCATGGACCCGAAAAAAAAAAATGTGTAATGGGCCAGTAAAAATTTTCCGTTTTAATCTGACAAAAGACTATTCGAGGTTATACAACGAAGCTTATGAACAAGTACCACAATTTTAACTTAATTTGTTTAATGCTAAAATGACTACAGATTTTTAAATTATATACAAAAGTAACCTTATTTTGGCGTACATTCTGAAATTAATTTCGAGAGCAAACAGACAGAAGTCTCTTTATTTGAGAAGGGGGCAAGAAAATTTCAGCAGGGGGAGGGAAACGTTTTTATTTGAAAAGAAATGAGCAGAGCAAAGCGAAAACAAAAAACAAACAAACAAACAAACAAACAAACCAAAAAAAAAAAAAAAAACGGAATTTGTCGAGGAAAATAGTAATGAAACGCAAAAAAAAAAAAAAAAAAAAAAAATGTTAATGTGGAAGGGTTTAAAGGAATCTAATTTACTAACTGAAGAAGTTTTACGGATATTTTTTGTAGTTCCAAATTCAAAATTATGATTAAGTGTCCAGTTGTGATTGGTTGCCAAAATTTTGTTTATTTTCGAACACACGATTCACGTTCTCTGACGAGAAATTTCAACGCTTTTTCAATTTGGCAGATGTATGTCAAACCATACTGACATGATTAGCTAAAATTCCACAAGAATTAAAATCAGTGATGGAATCTTTCAGAAATGATGAACGAATTTAAGTAATGTTTGCAAAAATAACTCGAAAATTGCATATGTGCAGAATCCGAGCAATTTTATAACTCACAGAGAGATTAAATGATATGACGATAAAATTGTTAAGATTATTTTCAATAGCCGAAGGTTTTTTTGATGGCAAGAGAAACATTTCTGAAAGCCTTCATCACTGTCCGTGGCAGAAAATCTTCTATCTATGAAACCTGATTTCAGTTAATTAGTAGTATCTCAGAAAGAAAGTGTTCTGAAAAACACGTATTTGGAAGCATGTTATATGTGATAGTAAAAGGGAGATTGTTTTCTAGTAAGGTTGACATGCTTTTCCAAAGAGAAGCAAATGAACAGTTTTACGCTAAAGAATTTAGGTTCTGGATCAAAAATTATGTTCAATATATGGAAAATTAAAATTCGAATTGTTAGTTTGCACTACATAAAAATGAAACTTGTCTAGCAAATGGCGACCACGTTAGGAGATCAAAATATGCCCATAAGGCGATGAAATATTCCTATGGCGTAAATAGGTTTTTAAGGAATAAGTTATAAAAATTTTAATGAAATATGAGGCCAGTGCTACCCGTGTTGAATACAGTGACATAGGAAGCATGATGAAGAATAAATACCAATGAAAAATATAACGCACGGTATATAGGAAATTATTAGGTAATGCTGTGAAAGACTATATTTTACAAAGAATTTCAAAGGTTATTTATGTATATTTTATAGGAAAAGAGTTCTTCTACTTTGTTGCCCTATATGTTACGTTTTGTTGCTAAAACTGAGAAGTTTACTAAAAACAAATAGCTCCATTTTGAAGCCACCAGCCTTCGAACAAAGCGAAAATAATATAATATTATTAAAAATACGAGTTGTATTAATTTAACAATTTTATTGACATATATCGCCCAAATTGGAAGAGTGTTTAAATTTTTTGTCAGGGAGTATTAATCTTATGTTTGAAAGGAGCGATCTACAAAAATAAACTGGATTTTTCCATATTAACAAATTTTTCTTCTATAATTAATGGCATTAAATTTTTAATACTTTCGAAATACTAATAGCTTAGCTTTTTTACATTCATTATTATTTTCCTGGACAGATTACGTTACATTTGTTTTCACTTTGCTTCACTTATTTCTTACCAAGTAAAACCATTTCGCTCTTCCGGCTGCTGAAATTTTCTTTCCCCCTTCAGAAATAGAGAAATCTGTGTTTGATTACTCTCAATATTGATTTTAAAATCTGCACCAAAATAAAGTTACGTTTCTGTCTAATTTAAAACTCTATAGTCTCTTTAGCATTAAATAAAGGCAGCACTACGTACTTGTATATAAGCTTTGTCGTTGTGCACCCTGGAAATGGCCTTTTGTCAAGTAAATGAGGGAAAATCTTATTAGAGCTTGTCACATGTTTTTTTGCCTACATGCGCGTCTTGTCAGTGCGTGCTGTCAGTAAAATGAGTTTTTGGTTAAATACTGTTGTGTGCGTACGGGTTCGTAATAAATTGAATGTACAAGTCCGATAATAGGTTAATTAAAATTTATTCTTATTAAAAGAAATATATCAGAAAGCTTGACTTTTCTTAGAGATATTTGTACAAGTGTTCACATTATCACGCAGTATAATGAGTAGTTATACTTCAAACTACTAAAAACGTTGAAATACAACGCAGTGCAAAGCGCCGTTGTATAAAGAGAAAGTTAATTCAGATATCTCAGTTCGCGCGGAACTGAACAAGTCGCAATAGCAATAACTAAGCAACTGAGCCAAGACTTTGTTGATTTTATTTATAAATTATGCCGCGCTTAGCTAGTATATCACTAGCTTTTTGCCGGTTCAATAAAATAAAGATGCTGTAGGGCGCTGAAAGTAGAGAATTGCATAATTTAAAAATACATATCATAAAGTTGAAGAAGGGGGGCTAAAACATAACTGGCACTAATGAGCCGAGATGTCTCACTCCGGCTTTAAATAGTTGTTAACCGACCGCGCGAGATAGTTCTAGCATTTTCTCCTTTCTGAAAACCAATAAGAAAATGGAATTACGGTTACAGCTAACGTAGTGGTCAATTACATTTATTCAATTTCAATACATATTACCGAGATATCCATTTATTCAATTAAATGCACGTGCTCATATATTTTTACTTTTCCGGCATAGCTTTCTCTTAAAATTTGTCTCGCGCTGCATTGCACGGGGAAGTAAAACAATTTGAATTATAATTCTACTAAAATTAGCTATGTAAATACAAAATTCGTAACAATATGGTGTCAGCTGAATGTCTTGTCTGTTAAATGTACTATCGGCTAAATTTCCTAGCGGCTAAATGTCCCAACTAGCTAAATGTCCTGTCGGTTAAATACCTCTATCGGTTAAATGTCCCAACTAGCTAAATGTCCTGTCGGTTAAATACCTCTATCGGTTAAATGTCCTATGGAATAAATGTCATTGTAGGCTAAGTGTCCGTGTTGGCTAAATGTCCTGTTGGCTAACTGTTCATTTCTGCTAAATCTATGTTTCAGCTAACCGCTGTCGGCTAAGCGCTTTTTGTCGGATAAGTGATTGTCGGCTAAATGTTACAGACGACTTATACAAAGAGAGAGCCTGAATGTTATCGAAAACGTGACAGCTATAGAGGAGTGATTTTATTTTAATTGGATTCGGCAAAGCATGCGAAGACTATTTGCCTGAGGGGTGAAAAAGCATTCGTGAAGAAATTTGTAAGAATAAAAATCTAATGTGGACATCACATGACTTCCTTGTACGGCCTATTAAATTTTACACATTTTTTGCTGCACATTCTTTAAACTTATTTCCTCGAATTTTATAGATATAAAATTTAGAGATATATTTCTCATTTAATCAATTCAGTTCTCATTTCTCGGCAAGGTAAAAATACATAAAAAGTCAAAACATTTTCATCAAAAATTGTAAAATACAGAAAAACCTAAAATACAAATACAGTTAAAAATTTTATTTTGCAATTAAAATTAGAGTTTCCAAGGGAAAACATGAATATTTCCAATGGGATGAAAGATAAAATTTTCGGTGCATAAAATTGTAATGAAATTTTGGCCCCACTGGGCAAAACGTATAGCTAAAGTTGATGCTCCAACTGACGATTAACCATACTAATTAAGAGTTTCAAATGTTAACAAATAGCGCCTTTGTTAGGCCTAGCGAAACTAACCACATATATATATAAGTATTTATGAGTAATTTAAAAAGCAGAATATTTGCATTTAAGCTGCTAAGTAATATATATGTATGTAAGATAAAAAATATGTAAATGAACTTTATAATTTAATTTAGTAATAGCCTTTTAATTGCTTTTTTAAAATTTGGTTATTTCATCTTTATTCTAAAAATAATAACATTTCTGGACTGCGTCATTTCTAGATTAATTTATGCCACAAAGCTTGCATAATGCTGATGACGTAGTTATTTCGGAACCTAAATTTTGAGAACTGAAACTTTTAACCTTCCTCTTCGGTGAGCTGCCATATTGAATAAATGCTTACTTCGCTTATAACTTTGTTGCTACTTGGGCTCTGTTGCTACTTGTTCTTTCGCTGTGCTCTGTTCCTGTCGCAACGGTATTCAAAAATGTAAATATTCTGAAAATAGGCACGGCTAGAATTATGTGGCTCTAAATGTGAATTTAAATAAAAATGGGATTTAATATCTACCTCGACTGCCAAATTTCTCATTCATTGTGGAAATTTCAGTATTCTACGCAATCATTCTTCCTCTTCAATATAGATCTACGTTCTACGCTAACAACATTGATACGTCTTTTTCCCTTTTTTTTATTACTTATATATATGTGCTTGGTGCAGCCGATTGCAACACAAATGGAGGTCCGTAACAACACTGGTGTGCAAAAATTAAGATGAAGTCGGAAAATTAGCATATCAGCTGAACGAAGAGGCAGAGCGGACAGAAAGACCAATCAGAAGATTAAGTAAGGTGATGTACGGTAGCACATGCGCAGATATGCAGTTAGACGTAATGGGGGAGTGTCTGAGTAGTATAAAGCATGTTGTCGGTGTAAGATCAGTATTTCTGGCAAAGAGATTGCACGTCGTATAGCAGTTAAAATCACACCGAGTTGCTGCCTCAGCGAGAAATTGCGAATAATCAATCTGTTAGACGACATCTGAATGCTTTTACCCGAAGTCGAATCATTAGGAAGTTGGAGGAAGGCCGCAGTGTGACAAGTGTGGCTGCAGAGTTCGGAATTGCTCACAGCATCGTTTCATGACTTTGGACACAATTTCAAACTACAGGAACAGCTATCAGGGGGTTTAGTAGTGGTCATCCACGAGGAAACACACCCGCAGATGACCGGTATATTGCCTTACAGGCCAGAAGAAACAGGCGGCAGACAGCGGGAGAAATCGCTAGACATAAATCGCTAGACGCTAGTGTGACAAGTGTGGCGGCAGAGTTCGGAATTGCTCACAGCATCGTTTCACGACTTTGGAGACAATTTCAAACTACAGGAACAGCTATCAGGGGGTTTAGTAGTGGTCATCCACGAGGAAACACACCCGCAGATGACCGGTATATTGCCTTACAGGCCAGAAGAAACAGGCGGCAGACAGCGGGAGAAATCGCTAGACATACGACACAGGCGACTGGACTACCGATATCGCGTTTTACCGTGGCCAGAAGACTGCACGGTGGTGGTCTGTTTGCACGACGCCCTGTACGGTGTGTACCTCTAACGCCTGCCCATCGGAGAAGGCGTTCTCTGTGGTGCCGGGAACACCGGAATTGGAGAGACAATGAATGGGGACAAGTACTCTTTACAGATGAGAGCAGATTCAGTCTGAGTAGCGATTCTCATCGCATACTCATCTGGAGAGAGCGGGGAAGCCGCAATCATCCCTCGAACATCATTGAAAGGGACAGGTATGGAGGTGGCGGTGTTCTCGTTTGAGGAGGCATCATGCTTGGTAGTCGTACAGACCTTCACATCTTCGACGCAGGTTCAGTCAACGGGACCCGTTATTGTAATTAGATTCTTCTTCCATATGTGCGTCCTTTTAAAGGCGCTATCCTTTTCATGGACGACAATGCACCATGTCATCGCACAGTAGCTGCCGAACAGCTCTTAGAGATTGAGGATATTGAACGTATGGATTGGCCGGCACGATCTCCGGATCTCAATCCCATCGAGCATGTATGGGATTTTCTAGGCAGACGCTTGGCAGCTCGTACCTTACCACCAGTAACGATTCCGGAGCTTCGATTGGCGCTGCAAGACGAATGGGCAGCAATGCCTCAACAACTCATTGACACCCTCATTCTCAGCATGGACAGACGCTGTGAAACCTGCCTAGCAGTCAGGGGAGATCATATTCCCTATTAAAGACCGGATGTTTCTTGCTGGACACTCATCACAGGGATGTTTTGGCCTTCAGTCGCATTGCGCTCCATGCTACTTTTTCAATAAAGCTTCTTTTTATCCCTCTGATTTCTCTTTTAAAACGTAAAAATACGTAAGGACGTAAGGACACGAGTGTTGCTTACATTACTCATGTCCTTACGTATTGGGGATCTTACGGTATTAAATGTGTTGATTTGGAAAGCTTTTGTACAAAGTTATGTTGGAAAAACCGTCTCGTCCTTAATTTTTGCACACCAGTGTACATGATATAGCAGTCCCATATACAAAATGCCAAGGTGCTACGGCTAATCGTTTTGAGTTTTGCGAGATACATTCATACGTAAGTACTTACAGACGTGACGAAGAAAACAATCCCTTCTAAATCCACTTTTAAAAATTCATTTTACAATTCGTTAAAAACGAGCCTTTTATTCCATCCGTACGTATAAATGTCACAGAAAAAAATCGTTAAAATGGATTCTTGAGCAATCAAACTGAATATTTTCGTTGAAATATGATATCCCAATTACTTCTCGATTGTAATACTTCCTTTACTTCGTACAAGGAAGTAAAAATGCCCAGATTTATTTTCATGCAGGAAAAACTACGAAACCACTCGTGCAATCAAGCCCGTTTGTCAGTATTAAAATCCGACCCTGCTCAGGGGTTGTATCTGCTCTGTCACTGGTTGGCTTAGAAGAAAGCGGAACTTAGCAGTTTTTTAATAGCAATTCTTGTCTCCAAAATAATCCTGAGTTGGTACCTACCACTGAAGGTAAGAAAAACGTAGTGCTGGAGTTATTGCTCTGTATGAAAAGGCTTGGAATTGGTTACAGTATGAATTATAGGTAACCATCTACTATTTAAACTTCGCTTTAGGATTGCGTGTGTCTAACTCACACTGTTATCCGTTCATGGAGTAAGATAGTTCTTGCCACGTTGACGTAGTATAGGGCGCTCTAAAATGGTACTAAACGTGTTCTGCTGACATAAATTGTACTCCTCTTGAAGTTTCGAGTCGTTTACGTTGTTGTATGAACGCGGAGCTCGCCAATAAGCATTTTATCGATGGAATTATGGACGGAAACTGAGCAGCTACTGAAAGGAGGTACACCTAAATTCTTCATTGTACCTGTTTTTACCACGACAGTACACGACCACGACAGTATCGTGGTCTATCACATTTGCAGTTTATCGCTTCGCTTCATTGTTGTCGTGTTGGTCGGGATTCCATGACTGTCAGGCAAATATGGAATCGATGAGTCTGAGGATCCTACTGAATGGCATGCAGTGATCCCAAGTCAGTAACGCACTCAGTGGTCCCAGAACGTCCAAGAGTACAGAAATGTTGTCCTCTCGGCCTTGAGGTATCGTATGGTACGTCACGTACCTTGACGTACCTTGAGTCAGGAAATTGGCTCATGTGCATGAAGACAACTGTTCGCACGGACAGCGCGACGGCATCACGGACAGTCTGCACGGCAACCATGGTTGCGATTTTCGTTAACGCTGAAGGAGAGAGAGGCGCGCTTAGAGTTTGTGGGACGAACGACGACACTGCACACAAGAATGCATCACGTTATTCTTTTCAGACGAATCCTGGTTCTGCGTATATCGTCATAATAGATCTCTCCGTGTGTGGAGGCACCGAAAAGAATGAACATTTTTAATTTACTTTAGTCATTATCATATGGGCCCAGCACCTGGCGTGTTGGTATTGGGTGTCATTGGATACACATCCCAGTCACCTCTAGTTTGCATAGCCAGTAAAGTGGACTGCCGCCGTTACGTTTCTAACATAACGGCGAGCTTTCAACATAATATGCACGCCGACTGCTTGTTGCCCATGCTGTCGTAACGTTTATCGATACGAAGGGTGTTCGACTGTTGCCTTGGTCAGCACATTCCCTAAATCTCTCACTCATTAAGAACGTCTGATTATAGGTTACCGAGAGATGATCAGTCACAATCCGCCAGCCACTACTATTGATGAACTTTGGCAAAGAGTTGAAGCCGCATGAATTGAAGTAGTCTACTGAATTCCGCACCGCTGTTACTCCAAACCACCTGCACATTTAATCAAATCTTCTTCACATTATATTATTATATGTACAATAAGTAAGATTACTGCTCTTTGCTTTCTTTCCCGGTATAGCAGCTTTAATGTCCAGTAGTGCACTTGTAATTTTCTTCAACTTTGCTACACGTTTCATCAGTGATGTCTGTAACTGGCCGACTTTATTATAGGTCATTTTCCAAGGACTACCGACTATTTTCAAAAAAAGCTTCCCATTTCTGAACAATAGTGAATGAAGCAATAGATTTCGATTCACACATTCTTTGTGCATTCAGGAATCGTACTGTTATTGCACTAGTCAAAAATTCGGTGACAGAGCGATATTGATATTGTCAGATATATTCACTTTATAACTTCAAATGATCGCCAATAGTTCGATAAGAGCACTGATGGAAAAGGACTCGATATGTGCATGGAGAGAAAAGGATTTTGCTAGACTTGTACATTTCAACATATCTCCTTTTATTACCGCATATTTATGTCTGAAATTTATTGAACATCTCTCATGTTGTTATATTAAGGGAATTAACAGAAGAGAGTAATTATATGAACCACTTTCCAGCAGAACGGCTCATACTGAATGGCTGCGTGTAGTTGATCTTATCAGTGTCTTTTAGCAAAGGCATAGCCCACGCACGAGTAATGAAAATCGTTTCAAGTCCACATCTGTCATGAATCATATTTTGCATCACTTGCAGTTTCGCATTCGAAACTGCAAAAAGGAGATATAGTTAATGATGCCTTAAGAGGGTATATTTAATGACGTCTAGACCTAGCAAACCGGACTAGGCGAGTCTACGACTAACCAAACGAAGCAAACGTCAAATTGATTAGAATGATGAGTTCCATTTTTCTTTATAAGAAGAATTTTAGTATATGGTAGGTAAAGATTTATTTATTTATGACGAACGTCAATACTTAATGTTTTCTCTATTTATCCACGAACTTAAGCTGTTTTATACAAACTACGGACATTTGTTCTTGCTAAACCTTTAAGCTGTTTCAAATCTAAATCTACTTCCATTTACAAAACTTTTCGTGTAGATTACCCATTCTTATTCTTACTTGTATTTTCGCAGTCCAGTTTGAAATCTGATTATTTCTGCAAATCACTGATAAATTCAGTGTTTGTCAGTCTTTAACCACTTGTGCTAAAAAGACGTGCCACGCACGTAGAGGTGCTTTTGTCTCGAACCGCGAGCGACGTGAACACCACGTCGATAGGCATTTATCGCAAAAATGAAAATAACGTTGTGCACACGTCGCCTAACAACGAGATTGTTTAGTTCTCGAGTTACAGCTCTGGATTGCACTCGCAGACGCGGAGCGCCGTAAATGAGACACTTTACCGCTTGTTATATTGTAGCTCACGGCACCGCAACCGTGGAGTTTAGTCGTAGCGCAAGTGGTTAAATTCTGACGAATGCGCTTTCCTCAGGTCAAACGGGTTCTCTTCTTAGAGTTTTTGATTTCATGATTGAATATGATTCAGTTTCTTTTAGGAACATTCTGCAAAGGCGCCGTTACAGAGTCAAATAATGCTTGAATGTTCCACATCACAAATTACCTGCTTGCTTATCTGTGATTACAGTACATAATACAGTTATCTCTTCTGATTTAATTTATACTTTTGTACTCGTATTCAAACTCTTCCTCTTGAAATTACGAAAAATTTTATAATAATAAGTTTTCTACTATTGCTTCAGTTTGTATGCTTCAGTTTGTATGCACGCATTTCTTAAAACATATTTTAGCACTGTGATTTAAATTGTCAAACCTTTTTCTAATCTCTATTTCCGTAATCCTGATTAATAGCTTAATTTCTAATATAAATCATATTAACTGTAAGTTTGAGGTAAAATGCATAAGCTTTGATCAGCAATATTTCTTCCGCCTGCGATTGCAGCATCAGAACCGATACAGATTATGGACAAACCTTCATGGGCCTCCCATCTGCTTCAAATTCTCGTTCTAAATTTATGTACATAAAATATTTACAGAATTTATTATCAGGCCGTCTGGTCCAGAAATCCTGCCATGCCGGGTTTTTACGGTCTTCGCAAAAAATTCACAAATTCTACATTTAGAATTTCAGCTTATGGTACAGGTTTCCGATGTTAAATTTGTTGTACCACCGAGTGATATTTAACGGAGGTACCAATCTGAGTTAACGCTTACCCTCAAAGATTGCTGCTTATCACTCGATTAAGTATCCGCCAATAAGCTGAAACACTATTAGGCTTGGAAAACATGTGATGATGATTTTCCCTTCCCCTTTCCCCAATATGCTGTCAGAACCCCTTAAAAGCAACCTTAAAAGAAAATCTCCTCATTATGTTGCAGGGCACTGCTATGACAAGTTAAAAGCATTAAGATAAAAGGTGCAAACAAAGAATTATTCTTCCTCTCACACTTGCGCCAGTTATGTTCTTTTAGAGATATGCCTTTGTTTCGCTCGCTACGATGGCGGAAGGAATAACGAAACATAAAAGATAAAATGGATCTTGCTTTCGAGTGAGACAATTGCTGATGGATGTAAAAGACATTTTCCAACTCTTGTTTCCGATTGTCCGTGGAGATAGCTTCGTCGGGTTCATTTGGTCGAACGACGGATTAAATAAAATGCATTTCAGATTCTTAATTGTTTATTTATTTCCTTCTTTTTTAAAAGGAATGGTTGGCTTTGTGTGTATGTATATGTGTGAGAGAGAAGAGAAAGAAAGAGAGTGCGAGATTTCCATTGGTTGACAGGTTCCGAATTTCGCTGAAGGGAATTTCGCTCGGAATATCTTTTCAAGTAAATGCCATGCTGTGGCAGATCCATTGATCATTTGAATACATTTGTTTTATTATCATTTTAATGAGTTACTTTTAAAAATGGTTTCATTGAAATATTTTTTTTTTTTTCATGATGTCTTTTAGTTATAATTTTCTCTTGTAATATTCAATACAATGTTTAGTCCTTCACAATGAAATTTGACTGAAGTTAAAAAAGTTCGGCCCCCGTTGGCTATGTGTAGTTTCAATAGGAGTGTGAAATTTTTTTTTTAACTCATAATATCATCCGCATGCGTAAGTGAAACGTAAGTGTTTCAACAATGCAAATATTAATTTGCATTCAAGTTTTAAAATAACCTAGTGACATTTACATAACTAATGACATATTCTTTCTCATCTGTCTATGTGTAGCGAATTAAATATTTGTCTTTATTTTATATGTAGATAATAATTTTAAAGCCTGTCAAAGTATTAAAACAACTGCATTATTTTTTTCAATGCAAGATTCGTCACTTGTGTCATTGATTTAACTGTGTGTCTTTTTACTTTAAAGAAGGCGGTAAAAATAACAACAAAGGAGGGAGGGAGGGGAACCTTTAAAGCTTTCGGATCTTATATTACGCCCAAAAAAACTTTTTTTTTAACGTACCATTGCTCGTTTTGAAATTGTTGAGTTTGTTAATCGAAAATTCGTTAAAGTTTTACAAACTCAGAAAAAAAAATAATAAAACAAATTCGAAATTTAGGCTTTGAGACGCCCAAATTCTACATCATTCAAAATTTGATGTCTCTGGATACCGTTGTTTTTTCACAGTGCGAGAAACATACATACATACATTCATGCAGATTCTTCATTATTTAATTTCTTTAAATATAATGCAGAGCTGTAATATTTGGTGGCAACAATTTGAAAAGTGAAACGCTGTTTTATAGTTGGCGACGCAAAATGCCAAAACGAAATTAATAGCCCTTCTGGGCAAATTGTCCCTTTGGGCTAATAAAGTGCAATATATTTTTAGAATAATATTTAAGACGAATCTTATTAATAAAGAAGCAGTAAGGGAATGCTTTAGCTTTCGTGCATTTAACTCATTTAATTTCATGCGAAATTACTATATGAAGTTTTAACATACATCGTTGCATGCTATAGGCTCGTAGCGATATCTCATTAAATAAATGAACCATACAAAGAAGGAAAATTAAAAATCTTAGTGAGATAAATAATAACTATAGCAGTCAAGACGCACAATGATATTCACAGATTATTGACGGGGAGAAAAAAAAAAAAAAAAAAAAAAAAAAAAAAAAAAAACCACTGGCCGGGGAGAAAACGAAGAACGAAACTGTCTTTAATAGAATGATATTACTTACACAACAAAATCTGACGGTAAAAATAACAAAAATAATTACCGAGCGAGAACCCCAATAGAAAAACGGTCTTAAGAACTCTAAATTGAAATCAGAATTCTGAATTAACTCTATACTCCTAAGCACTTACGAACGCTTCGAAAACGCGTTTTTCGGATAATTCCAAAATAGCACCAGGTTTTCGAAAAATCATCAGACTTCACCATTGTGGAGAATTATTAAAAATTGCCCAGAAAACAGGCTTTTGCTCTTATCACAGCCTTCTGGTATTATCCTTACAAATTCAACGTCGGTCAAATCGGAATTATAGTTCGGGTCTATAATGTAATGTATGAGATGAACATTTAGGAATACTATAAATGAACCAAATTAGAAATTAAATAAAATACGCAATGAACACCTACGAATTTCGTAGGAAATGCGCCAAATACATAAGTACCGAATAATACCGTATAACATATAGCGTAGCGTATAATACCGTAATTACCGTATATCGGAACGTAAAATCACCGTACAAAATACGCGAAATATATAAGTAAGTGTATAAATAACAAAAACAAATACACTATAGAGTTGGAATCAGGAGCGCAGTTTTTATTTTTGAAATACTTATCTGGCTGCTCCTTGATGACGACAAACAAAATCTGTCTTCCCCCCTTCCTTTTTTCACTTCCTGTTTTACTCTTTATTTAAAATATTATGAATATTTATTTTTATTTTGCTACCAAATAAAAATTCCCTTTAATTGCTGTCCATTAGATAATTAATTTGACATAATTTCTTATTGCTTTACTTGTTTACATTAATTTCAAAAGTGAATTATTAGCATTGTAGAGTCTCGACTTTAAAATCTGAATCCTTAGAGATTTTTTTTTTTTTTTTAAATTATTATTCCGTTTCTAAATTGGTTTATGGTTTTATTCTGATAAGCGTAAGAAAGAGAGAGACATGATAAAACCAGGTATCATAGCAGAAATTCTCTCTATTTACGCCAAACCAGAGATGGAAATAAGACAAACTCCAGTTTAATGATGTGTAGTAAGAACACTTATTAAACTTGTAGTAAGAAGAAAGATTCAAAAACTGGATTAATGTGAAATACGAACGTATGAATTTGTTACTTTTATTAGGAATCTTTAGCAGCTCTAACCAAAATCTCTTCATTAGTTCAGAAAAATACATTTATTAATGTTGAAAAATACATTCGCTGAATTTAGGAAGTGAAAGTAAGAGAATGATAAATAAGTTTGGAATTTTTAACATGATCAATAAAATACTGAAAGCAGAGAAAAGTTCGCAAACACACAAAAAATTTTGAATTTTAACTTCAGTGGATTTCTATAAAGTTTGAATTAATGCAAAATTAATACAAACTGAAGAATTTTTGAATTTTAGGCAGCTTTCAACATTTGGACAAAAATGCCCTTTTTGACTTCTGAGGATAATGAAAACTTCATATCACATTGCTTGAAGTTATGACGACTGTTATACACCATATAAGATGCTTGTGATATTCACATTTTCTGAATTCTAAACAGATACTTCAGTGCTAGATTCATTTTCTGCTATTATATCCCTTATATATTTAATGCATTTGCGTGCTTAATGGAGCACACATTGAGTTACTGATTTTTAGACAAAGATTTCTTTTGCAATTATGTTGGTAAAGAACAATTCCAAGTAATATAAGTGTAGTGCTTATATTATAAAATACAATTACAATTCTTTGTAATATAAGTGCAGTGCTTATATTATAAAATACAATTACAATTCTTTGTAATATAAGTGCAGTGTTTATATTACAAAGGCATCGTGTAAAGAAATCTTTCGTGATTAATTAGTATTTCAATGCTAAGGTATTCATTAATATTGTATTGTTCTGACAATTTGCTGATTTATTTAATGTAACATCAGGTAAACAATTTTCACGAGTTGTTAACTGAATCTTAATATATATATATTTTCCTTGCAGGGTGGGTGTCAACACCACCTTTCTGATGCTTCCCCTCCTGTTTGACCATGTCTTCCCCCGTTCCCGAATTTCGAGAAGCCCACCAGTATTGGCAACCTCTCCTCAACAATGACATCATCCGGCCCAAACCTCGACGATTAGGAGACATGAGCAAGCAGGACACCAGCCCTACTCAGGCCATTCAGAGAACGTCCAGCCGCGAGAGATTGTTTATAGGCAGCCCTCTTAGGCCCTATGAAAGAGATGCTGGAGTTGGAGGATCGGCGCCCTCTCTTTCTAAGACAACCAGCCGAGAAACCCTCCATCCAAATTCTGATGGACGGACGCCCAGCAAGGAAGGAGTGTCGACGACCTCCGGGAGCAGAGAAACTACTCCAGTTACACATTCCTCATCATCGACGGCATTTCTTAAGTCAGCTTCTAGAGAAAAAGCTAGTGCACACGGGAACAGCTCAAGGTTTTTTGCATTTCTATGAATGTTTTTAACTTAATCACGATCCTTAAATAGACATTCTTGTACATATATTTAAATAATATAAAGTGTGAGATCCGCATTCGTCGGAACTTAGGTAATTTCGGAAATTTCCGGATTTTAGATCCAGTAAAATGACATGTAGAAATTATAAAACTAAAAATATTCTATATTAAATGTTTCGTTGAAAAAGAAGTAAGTATTTTGCATAAAAACTTCCTTTTTTCGCTCCCCTCTTAAAATATGGCTTGAAGGCTGAAATGGCGATATTTTCTGGATTTAAAACCATATTACAGATATTCACAATTCCGTTAATTGAAATGGGGTGTTATTTCTTCGCTTTTTAAAGACTTGCATTTTTCATTTTTTTCCCCTCTTAATTTCTAGCTGCTCATTCGCTCCAGAAGTATACAAATTAGCAAATTGCGAATAAAATGACGGAGAACATAAGAGATACCAATGTATTGACTTAGATTAGGTGCCTTCTGTTACCTTTTCTGTCCAGACTGGAAGCATTATTTATGATTTTAAATAATTAAACATTCTATGTAACATATTTCAAAAGTCTGTAGCATTTTTTATTTGCATTTAATTTGTTTTTATTAATAACTTAGATCGAACTATAACATTATTGTGAGATTATACCGAAATACTGCTAATATTGTCAAAGAATTTAGAAAATTACATTAGATTATGAAAAATTGTGCTGTTATGTTAAGGTCTAATGTGCTAAATTATCTGCCCCAAAGCAGAATAAATATGACATAAATCTTTCAATTTTCTGTAGGGAAACATCGCCTCTTCACAATAATTGCCGAACTCCAAGTAAAGACCTTCTTTCTGGAAATATTGTCGTACAAAACAGCTCGAGAACTGCTGGAAAAGATATCACTGTTGCCTCTTCTCAACTTCGAAGTGCTTCTCGTTCATCATGCAAAGATGTTAACAGCTCTCGAGCATCCTCGAAAGAACCAGCCATCGGATCCAGTGCCATAACGGAAAATCATTCACGAACTCCAAGCAAAGATTTACTCACGAATAATCAGCCGCATCGCTCAAACTGCAAAACTCCGAATAAAGATTACATCACGAGCAGCTGTAACAATTTCTGTCACTCCAATGAAGTCCAGAGGGTAACTCGAGATCATCATCAACAACATCAAATGACCCATGCTAAAAGTTCTCCAGGTCTAAATTCTCGAACGTCTCCAGCATCTATCTTCAGTGACAGTCAAAACTTCGAGAAGGATAATCGGTGCCATCCAGCTTTCTGGGAATACAAAGATGTGGAAGAAGATGAATTTTCACCGGATGGCCATCTCTCTCCTTACATGGATTCCATGTCCAATACAGACTGTGGGTCTTTGAGTAAAAGTTCATCAGACGGTGATCCTATAATCTGTCGTAAACGACCACCAACACGGTTAAAATCAAAACGCCGAAATATTTTATCGTTTCCTCAAGTGTTTGGATTAGATGAAAGTCGACTTATTCAAAGGCGACACGAGTGTTACGGTGGCTCTTCTAGTGATGAAAATAAGTAAGTACTGCAAATTCTTATACATTAATTCTTTATTAACTTTTCTTACGGAAGTATTTATTTATTTTCAATTCAGTTTTGTTAAGAATATTAATGGGTAAATTTTATCGTAAATCTGCTTTTTCCTGCATAATGACTGATTGACGACTTTGATAGATTGATCTAGTTTAAGGCTTGAACTTGTATACCATTTAATAATAATAACCGTGTTTGGATGTCAAGTAAAATGAAATACACATGTTTAATTATTTGTATCACATGTAGACAGGTGTGCTTGGACTCAATGGTAGCTGTAGTCTAAAATAGATCATATTAGCAAGTTAAAGTATATCCATAACTCATTTCATAAATTTGATTATATAAAGAATGCTGCGAAAGCAAAAAGTAAGTAAGAATAATATTTCTGCTGTGAAACATGAGTCAATTTTCTTTCATTCAATAGACTAATTTTTGCGTAGAAAATATTTTTATTAGGGATCGCTTCCAAGTGCCAGAGAATGTGTGTTCTGCATTGGAGCTAAAGTTTTCTGGAGCTAAAACTTTCGAACTTGTAACTCTTCAAATATGAAACCACCACAAAGAAAAATTGTATAAATGTAGAGATTATCCAAAAAACTCCGAATTTTTTTGCAGTCATTAAGTTGCAAATGGTGACAAAAAAACGTTGTCGTGCAAGGAAATAAAGTCATTTTGCAAATGGTAACTTTATTGGTTGATAAGTGACATTATCTTAGCATTTTTTTTCTGTAGGTTTACGTTGGCTCTTATCTCTGCTTAAAGTGCCTCAGTCTTTCATTTATATCAAGTTTAAGGAATGGGAAAGTGCATCAACAGGAGGTTTTATACGTTAGTTATATAAATATTTTACGGCAAATATGCATTTCTTAGTAAGGATTGAAAGTTTTTTTCTGGTGCTGACATTCGAAGGGGGGAAACTATACTGCATTATTACTTCTTCGTTTTTGCCCTTAATATGCAATTTGAGTTTTTGCCGTGCCAGGTTTGTCGATAGATCCATTTTTGATATACAGCAAAAACTTTTCTGTATTTAGCGTACGACTTCAGCAGTACAGTAAACCCTTGGCAAACGCGGGGTAAATCATTAACAGATTACGAGTACAGCAAAATCACGTTGTGCATAGTTAAATTCCTATTAAAAAAAGAGGGTTAGATATAGTAATTATGTATACTTTATACAAGCCAATTTATAAAAGAATTTATGTATAATTTATACAAACCAATTTATACAAGAAATTATGTATAATTTATACAAACTTAAATATTATTATAATTAAATTGGAAAATAAAACACGTTAATTGAATGGATTTCTATAACTTCTAATAATTACTTTTTAAATAGCTGGTGATTTTTGCTTGGAGCAATGTCTGACGCAATTAACGAAAGGTTTCGCGGCAAGAAGTGCAAAGTTTTTCATAAACTATTCTCTTCTTTCTTCATTTGGGTCAATCTCTATTACAAAATCAGAGCGTTTTTATGCTTTTTTCAACAATTCGTGTGACTTCTTGCATCTTAAACGTTCTTGTCCTCTTCTCTATCGCTGCTTTTACCGTCGGCTGGTGTTATAAGATCATTCAGTTCTTTATTTGACATTTCAGAATAGTCATTCTCAACTAATTCTTTAATTTTTCCTTTTTCCATATCTGAAAAATTCTTCACTGCCTATTGCTTTTGCAACTTGTACGATTTCCTTGGCTTCATTTTCAACCGATACAAAAATTCTAAAATTAGGTACAACTTCTGGCCAACAGTAATACCAGTAAGAATTAATTGTTGATGAATTCACTTATTCCCTTGCCAGTTTAAAAATTTCTATGATCATCAGTATCTTATGTTGATTTGCTTCCAAAATTCCATTAGTGTGTCTGCTTTCTTCGTTTAGTGCTTTATTTGCAGAGATGTCAGCATGCATGACATAATAGGCTTTGAATATTTTTATGACTCCTTGATCGATTGGTTGGATTAAGGAAGTGATATTTGGTGGAAGGAATAAAACATCTAAATTTCGATGCAATGTTGTAAGAGCTTCATTACCGTGTCTTGGAGCATTATTGAAAATTAGAAGAGGTTTAAAGCTCAGGATTTACTTTTCTAAGTAATATTTGGCTTCTTTAATGAAGAAATTTTCAAACTTGTCATAAGAACTGTCTCAGTGCAACCGACGCTCTTCAGCGTACCACGTATAACTGAAATTCTCGCGTTGGGCAAATTAAATAGAGAAAAAACCGGATATATATATATATATATATATATATATATATAAATCGCGTTCTGCAAGCTCACATTCGGCAAGGGTTTACTTGTACCGTACAGAAGGCTTCCAAACTGACTTATATAAATCCACTTAACAATCGATCCTGCTGCTATTGTGTTACTGATTTAGTTTAATTTATATTACTCTGAGATTTAATTAAAAATTTCGAAGTTATTTCTTTTCACTTCTCTAGTTAAGTGTGAGACGTTATTATTCAGAGTTAATTGCAACTATTTATCTATGATTATAAAAAAAATTAATGACTGCAAAAAATGTTCCACAGCTGTTTTCATTTTAATTTAATTTTGTGATTTTGTTTTTAATTAATTCTTTTCTTTATTAGATCCTCAGGACATGCTAGTATGAGCGACGGCCAATCATCATACCTTAGCTCATCTCCAACAGATGGAATTTTATCCAGAACTTCCGGCAGATTGTCAGGAAAAACTGGAGAAATTCTAAACTCCGATAGCGCTAGAGATGATTCTCGAGGAGAGTCGGAGCACAGATTCGGAAGAGGAACGCCTCTAAAATCTGTCCCTGAAGATGAGAGACTCCTAACATCTCATCATGTTTCTTCTACAAAAATCTCTTGCCGACGACCTGCTCCATCTAGAAAAACACATAGGACTCCACTTGAAGGAGCATGCGGTCTTGAAGACATTAGACAAGCCATTGAACAGTTATCAGTACGTACCCAGGGATCCAGGACAAGCTATTCTACATCTACTTATTCATCTGTTAGTGGTAGTGAATCTGAACCTGTCAGGAGATTGATTAGGCATTCAAGTCTAGAGACAATTAATACAAATATTACTAGTGCAGACGAATTTGTGTGGGTTGACAATCACACACGCCTAGTGGAACTACAACGTGTGCCATGGTCCAATCACGATATTCTAAAAGTCATGCAAACTGGAAGACTGCGCGAGCATCTTGGTCAAATATCAATGGAAACAGTGCCACGACTTTCATACTTACTCCAACGACCTCTGGTGCGGATTGCCAGAGAAACACAACGGTTTTCTAAAACTCTTGGTATGTGCACCAAACAAGAAGTCAGTGGTTCTTTGAAAATTGTGTTATCTCCTGCTTTAGCAGACAGTTGCATTAAAGCATGTCACCGTGCTGCTGCAATATCTGCAGTCAGTGGTGACCAAATGAAACTCAGCAAAAGTGCTCGAGCTGGCCTTCAGCTGTCTGTAGGCCGCTTTCATCGGTGGATGTGTGATGTTCGGATAGGTTCTTTCGTTCATCAGTATGCAGCTATATACTTAACAGCTGCCATTGAAAATCTTTTAGAGGAGATTGTTCTTCAGTGTATGGCTCTAGATGGGTCAACTATGTTCACTGCAACGATGCTTGAGACTGCCATATCCAATAGCAGTGATCTCTGGGGATTATTTCAGCCTTTTTCACATCTGAACGCTGGTCGTACTGCTAGTGGTAAGTCTTTTATTATACCTAGTTTTTTTAATCGTCAATACTGTAACAAAAGATATTTTGTTAATAAAATTTTCATGTTCGTTCTAGTTAACCTGAGAACCCGTGCAGGGAAGTGTCTTACACCCCAGATCAAGAATTTTTTAATAGTTATATTAATTCACACTCTTCTCCAAACTTACGAAATCTCTTATAGCTTCCCTAAAGTTCATATTGTTGGAAAAGAGAACACTGGCTGTCGCACACCTCTTGCGAATTCTTGTATTAAAGTTTTATTCTAATAGTATTAAGAGGCGTAAAGGAAATTTTATTTGACGTACAAAGATGAAATGAACCGTCTGTAACTTTACGTGCTTAAGTTTCAAGGACGAACAATGAGCAAATGCCTCTGAATATGAAATTTTGGTATGGTATCGAAGCAATATGATTTTTAAGCATACTGAAAGTAAGATTGATTATGTGGCTGAATTCCGTAAGAAAATAAATATCTTTCCATACAAAACCACCAGAAAATAACCAGAGAAATAAATAAAAATGGCCAATTAAGGGAATTTTTGTGCGAAATCATTTTATCAAAATTACCTAGATATTTGAGTAATGCAATGTTTCTCGCAGCCATTCGCTCCAAAATGGCCTGATTTTGGCGGATCTTAGTGTTCTGCAACATAGATCGAAGATAGTAATAAGGTTTAAGTAGAATAATGATAGTTAAAGTAGTAAAAACAAAATCAGTCAGTCGAAAAACTACCATGGTAAGAGACCAGTATTTCCTTGTAAAAATAAAACCGTTGCAGGAGTTCCTCATCATAAAATTAATTTTAAAAATTAACCACACAGAAAATGCAGACCAGGGGAAATGTTGTCAATTTTTATTTTATATGTAATAAATGGTAGTTATTGAATAAAATACTATTAACCATGGAACTAATGTTTTATTGCTGTTTCAATAGAAGAAGCTGAAAGTTGTATTTCAGATACCATAAATGTCTTTAAACATCTGTTTTAAAAAGCAGATTTATAATTTACTTGAACAATATATTACATTGCAAATTTTAAATTCTGCAACATAGAACTTCGTCAAAAACGTTTGGCAGCGTACGTGATCAGCAAATCAAGAACAGCAAGTGCACGCTTCCTGATTCTGAAAAACCTGAATCCCTAAGGCGAAGAGAGATGAAGATAAAAACACGCATTAAAAAACCTCTTATTTTCATTAAAATTGTTTTCTTTTCATTCAGACCATAATGAACTTGTCATGCGTGAATTTATTTAATTAAAATGCTTAAATTGAATTAAATTTTTTGATCCTGTATCTAACTCATTTATGTTTTCACTTTTTTTGTGAAAATTAAACGAACAAAATATTTTATATCCGAAACACAAAGAAAAATTAAAACGTTTAAATCGAATACATATTCAACTTGGAGTCATGTAATAAAAAATAAAAATTGTTTGCTAAAGCAATAAACCGCTGTGAATAAATAAATTGGTCCATTAATGAGATCTATAGTGCATAAACGCTTAATAAGTGCAAAAACATATTGCTAAAAAATAAAAAGTCCCCCCCCCGAAAAAAAAGGTGCAAACAAAAAGTTGTGCAAATAATAAAGAGTAAATTATAACGAATTTATATCTCTCCATCCATCGTTTTCATTGGTGTATCAAGAGAAGCGAATGTAACAGCCTTTTTTTGAACTGACAATGACACAAATATACTACATTTAAATCTTTAATAAACTACAAAATAACAAAACAATTTATGCCTTTATCAGTCCAGCCCCTCTAGGCTAGAATAAGAGTAGACTATAGTTCATAGAGAAGTAGACTGCCACGTGATATACGAATTTAATGATGATAAAGTAGCTTTGGTACCGGGCAAAGTCCGTAATAAGATGAAAATGATAATAAAGATGAAACAAAATCTAGATTAAATAGATGAAGATAATAAAATATATTCAAGAACTACCATCTAACATTATGATGTATAGTTCTGGGTCGTTTATGCAACTGTTCGATTAGGTAGTCGTACTCCCCTATGTTTTTAATAACTTTGTGAGTGGAGGAATCACATTTTCGTAGAATTTGAATGTAATCTTTAGTAATTCGGCATCTAATGGTAAAATCTTTAGAGAATTATGGATGACAGTGTTTCTAACGAACCACGGAGAGTTGGATAGGAATCTGAGAGTTTTACTCTGAAAACTTTGAAGCTTTGCTCTGTTTGAACGTGCAGTAGCTGCCCACGCCGAGGCGGGTCGGATAGCCTGTAGATAAAGTGTTTTTTAGTGTTGATATTTAACTTCGAATATTCGCACATTAAGGGGTAAATGCTCATTAAGGCACGTTGTGCTTTGATATAATTAACATGAAATTTGAAAGTTAACTTCTGGTCGAGATAAACACCTAAATATTTTATTTGGTGGTCACATGACACGATTTGCCCTTTTATCGTATTTTCTTCTAAATCTTGAGGGATATTTCCTTTTTTAATGTAAATCTCTTTTGATTTTTCGGGATTAATTTTTATTTTCCATCCTTTAAACCAGGGTGAAATGTAAAAATGGCATTCTGTAGTTTATTTCTTGCATGATATGGATTAAGTGAGTGACATGAAAGTGCTGTGTCATCGGCATAGCACGCAGTGAGAATATTTTCAATATTAGGAAGATGATTAATACATAAATTATAGAGAAGCGGGGAAATTACCGACCCCTGTGGTAAACCCGCGTGAATTTTTCTTGTGGTGGAATAGTTATCTTGAATCTTAACTTTAAAAGTTCTGTTCTTTAAAACATCAGCGATTAGATGGATGATGGGTGGTGGAAAATTATAGTTCATCAGCTTGATGATAAGACCGTGATGCCAAACTTTATTGAAGGCTTTCTCTACGTCCATAAAAATAGCAGCAACTACTTCCTTCTTATTAAAATTTTCACCTATGAATTCCACGATTCGGGCGATCTCCTGAGTCGTTGAGAATCCCTGGCGAAATTCGAATTGATGGTCTTTGATGATGTTATTTTCATTCATAAAAGTGGTGAGTCGAGACTTGATAAGCCTTTCGGAAAGTTTGGCAATCGCAGGCAGAAGACTGATCGGTCTAAAGTTACTTGTGAGATTTTCAGCTTTGCCAGGCTTTTTAATGACAGAATGGCGTGTTTCCAATGTTTTGGGAATGTATTAAGTCTCAAACATGCATTAAAAATATTTGTAATAAGGACGATGCCTTTCCTTGGGAGGTATTGCAGGGCCTTATTAGTGATATTGTCATATCCAGATGCTTTCGTTGGATTAAGTTTCTTTACAATTTTCTGTATTTCTTTGGGAGAAGTCGGGTTGTTTTGATTTTCAGGATCTTTGCAGAGGAAATCGGTGACGTGATTCATAATATTGATATCATTCGGGTGGGGGAAATTATTTAAAGTAAACTGTTGTTCATAGTTATCAGCGAAGAGGTTGACAATTTTTTTTATGATGGTAAATTTTAGTATTATTATCATCTAGAATGGGTCCAATATTGGAGGGAGTGCTTCGGAGAGCTTTAGCAACTTTCCACACAGAGTGGTTGGTGTGCGAAAGACATTCAATGAAGTTATTCCAACATTTGTTTCTGTACTCTTGGATAAATTTTCTGAGGTTTCGATTGGAAGCATTAAATCTTCTTTTGTCTTGGGTGGAGTGGGAACGTTGATAAAATTTTCTTAGTCTGTTTTTCTCTGTAATTTTCTGTCTAATATTGTGTGGGAGCGTATAATTAGTCTTTGGAATAAATTTGACGTGGTTGATGGCTTCGTTGATTTTACTGATATACAATATACAAAAGATAGATTGTGGCATCATGAATTTCGATACTATTAGTCATTTTAGTGGTAGCAGATATGTTTTCTTCAAGGTGATAAGCATAGTTTTCCCAATTAGGCGGAAGACCATGCTTTAAGCCATATAAAGTGAAGCGTACTGGTAGGTGCTGTGAAGAAAGTTCATTATCTACTTGGAGAAAAGGTATTTGAGGAACATTGAAGGCAATTAAGATGTCTAATACATCAGAAGTATTCGAGATTTGATGAAGATGCGTTGGTTCATCTGGACCATAAATGTTGATATCAGAATTGTTGATTATGTAATTGTTAAGGATAATTCCGTCTGGATTATTTCGCCTGGAGTTCCAGTTAATATGCTTACAATTTAAGGCCCCAGCAATAATAGTTGGGTAACCTAAGTTGAGAATATAGTCAAGATCTTGAGTGTTGAGGCTATTGTTGGGTGGCTTATAAGCAGCAATGATGAGATATTCTTTATTATCACTATTCAAAATACATGCACTTGCTTCAAAGCTCATGAGAGGAAGAGGAAAGATGGTACTGTTTAGACATTTTTTTCATGAGAATTAGCTGTACCGCCACCACGGTTATGAAGACGGTCAAATTTATAGATATTGTAGTTGGGAATTTTAAATTTGTCATTCGGTTTGAGATGGGTTTCACTTAATAAAATTTAAATCCGTTAAGAATTCTGTCTACTATTGCCACTGTATTTTTGTTAAACATTATAATCATTACTTTGTAAGTCTTGCCACTTAAATGATAAATAAACTATCGTTTGATCTCGCTCAATTAACTTTTCAATTGGATGTTTTCGCTATAAAATGAGAATCGCATACAGTGCCCGGATAACATTGCATATAGTAAATTCATGTTTATTAGAAGTACTCGGCTGAACTAATCCTAACATGTATTTCGAAGCAATAAAATAATATGAAACTTAACTGCTAAATTAAAGGTTTAAAAAAAATCTTAAATGTGGTGGTGTACAAAAATAAATGCAAACTGTGTGAAAAAAGAGGGGGAAAAAGTGAGTTACCTTCAATTTGCAGTTGGATGTCTTATTGTAGCCCTATCAAATGTTTAAACTTGTCCTTAAAGCTGAAGTTAGTTTTTTTCAAAGATGAAATTAAGAAAAAATATTCTTAAAGATTAAATACTACCACTACTTCGTTCAACATACTACTACTTCAACTTTAGGAATGAGGTTGAAACATTTGGCTAGTTTCAACTCTGGTAGGAGTACAATGAGACATCTAAGATACTGCAAATTTTAGGCAAATTCTCCCCCTCCTCCACCAGATTGCATTTATTTTTGTACCACATCACATTTATGATTTTTTTAAGAAGTATTTTTTACATTTAATTTAGCACTTCCGTTTGATATTATTTTATTTCTTCGAAGCTCATGTTAGAGTTAGCTCAGCCGAGTGCAAACATAGATTTAATATATTCAGTATATCTTGATTGTTTTTTCAGATTTATTTTTCATATCCGACGCAATTGTTGTTTCATTATTACAGAAAAAAAATTAGAATATTTCTACTATGTTTACTATTTCATATGCCTTTTGTATAATTCGTTACATATTTAGACTGCTCGATATGTTATGTATTCAAATGAAATGAAAAGTTTGTTGCTGTTTTGGGGGGGGAATCCTTACAGTTTTTTGATTTATGGAAAAATGGGCAAAATGCTCGTCTTATTCCAGCCTGTAGAGGTTGGACTGATAACACACAAATTATCTAGTTCTGTCTATTTATTAGCTATCTGACGGCCATGCATCGAAATATTTAAATGCTTTATAATTTATTCTTTACTATTTGCACTACCTTTTTGTTTCCACCTTTTTTAGTAATATTTTTTGCTCTTATTTAAGTAGTTATACATTATAGCTCCCTCCACGTTCAGTATGTATTGGATTTATATATAGAATATATATATTAATGTGTATGTTAGATAAAAGTGTAAAAGCAAACTTCTAATTTTAATTGATAATAGCCCCTTATATTCTTTACTTTAATTAGGTCATTTCCCTTTTCTGTCATAAAAATGGTAACTGCTTATAATAAAATTAACTATCATACGATCTTCCACCCGAACATGTGCATTTCGAAGCCCAAACTTTTAATTTCAAATCCATTTTTTATTTATTTCACGTTTTACATGAATTTAATGAAAATCTGAAGAGTTGTAGAGTCATTAAGTTTTTTTCGCAGCAGAAGATGTGAAAAATGTGCAATGCCCTCGCCGGGACTCTAACCTGGACCTCTCGAATACGCGCCGAGTATGCTAACCGTTTCACCTAGAAAGTATGCTGGAAAAAGGAAAAAAATAGAGCACATTAAATTAATTAAAGGGAGCGTGTTGTCAATCAGCAAAACTTAACATAGTTATGTTTCAAATTTAGCCAGAAAATTAGATGATTTAAAAGAAATGTTTTGTCACTGCCAGAAATATAACATTTTGAGCTTCCACGTGCCAGTGTTTTGCTATTCGGTAAAGCGTTAAGATGTTTAATTTTTCTTTTAGAGTGACACTTGGGGTTATTGATAGCAAACTGCGAAATTTTTAAGCAATAAACGCGCTTCTTCATCTCGGTTATTATGAGTTACTAGCTGAATCCATGAAATTATTCTAGATAGACTCATTAAAATCATATTTTTTCTCCTTTTTATAATAACTATTTTAAGCCGCACACTAAAAATTAACTCTAAAAACCACGCATTTAATAAAACAATATAAGATGGACAGACAAATTTTTATATAGAGGCAAATATTTAATATTTTAAACTAAATTAATGACCATCGATTAAATAACAAGGTAAAAAACGGAGCTCATATTATTTGGAACTAAAGCTGAAATTGTGATTTCATTAAAAGACAGAGAAGTAATGGAGCAGGGCCTCCATGAAATTTAAGCATTGACAGTATATAAGTGTTATTTGACAGTATATAAGGCATTTTGGGTCTTTTCCTTTTCATTAGCCTTCAAGAGGATGCAAATGAGTTAAAGTATATTTAAGGCGAGTTTTGAATGCTTTATATATTTGAGCTTTTGGCAGCGAAGCTTGTAGCTTTACTTTCTACTGGCCAGCTGTGGCAACTGATATTCCGGCAACAGCCATTTGGTAGCCGACGTTAAATCGCACCGTTGCTTGAGCCAGCTTAGTTAGGCCGAATTTGTGTAGTCTCCGGCTCGAATACTTTTAATTTAAATATAACTTTACGTTATTTTACTACCCACAAATGTCGGAAGTTGTGCTCACAAGTGGTGCCTTCTGCTTAAATTCAAGTTTTGATAAAAAGATTTATTTAAAACCTTTACCAATGTTTAAGCTACAAGAACTCTTCGAACTATTATTATCACATCACGTTTGATGTATCAATAATACAAGGAATGCTGCATCAATATTACTACCATGTATTTCAATTTTGATACCTTTGGTATATAAATTCCAATGCACAGAGCTCGCGGCCCAGTATTGTCCTCTGAATTCTTGATCCCGATCGACGGCTGCTTGACTCGTCCACGTCGTCTTTCGCAAAGGGTCCATCCCCCAAAACATCCGGTTCTTCCTCTGCCGATGTGTTGAAATCCTTTCGCGATCGAAAGGACAACACCCTCTGAGCAGCAAGTGCCCGCAGCGCGTATTCATCGGAGTCCAGAAACAACAAAAACAGCAATAAAAACCAGTGGATAACAAATATAATAAAAGCAAAATAATAATAATAATAAAGAAAAAAAGTATACGCCCGTGTGTCTCCAGCTCTAACATCAAGGTAAAGGGGAAAAGTTTTGCTGCTAAGAAGGCAGGGGGAGGGCAAGAATTTTTTCCCACAACCGCTTTTCGCACCCTACCATTACTAATCCGTCTTGTGACCCTGATGATGATACATACTTGACCTTCAGGGGATTGAGGTACATGATGGCTGCTGGGCTGGACACCGGGGGATTTCCTAAAAATGCGCGTGAAATAATATATCGAAACTAAAGCCTCTGATAAATTAGAATGGGAAGGTGGTTAAATTACAGCATCAGCTGCTAGTTAATAAGCTGTTTAATATCAATTTAACATGTCATATCCACCAAGTAGTAGTCCACTTGGCCTGTTAAAGTATACACGTGTAGAGCGTTAGGGAAATTTACTTTGGGTGTTTTTTTATTTGTCAACTCTTTAGAATTTTATGCAGGTATAATAAACTGATGTTGACATTGAGGAATAAATTCCCATATTTTTCCCCTAAAAAATGGCTGCCTAGCTTTAATTTATTATTTATTTTTCATCTTTCGATAGCTAAACAAATATGAATATACATGAAGTATTTATTCCTTTAGGTAAAGCATGCATTATCATAAGATTTGCAGTTCTGCATTTAATTTGATTCTTTGATTTATCTGAGCATTTTTGGGTGCATTAACATAAGTACAGGGTGGTCTTTAAAGTCAGTAAGCTTTTCCAAGACTCAAATCCCTAAATCAGTATGTTTTTCTTTCTCTCTCTCTTTTTTTTTTTTTTTTTTTTTTTGTTTTTGTTTTTGATTGCCTTATCCTCTAGTTTTTCTCTCTTCTCGAAAGAAAAAGAGATCACATAAGCCAATTCTGTAAATGCTTATCCTTATTATTGACTAACGAACGTGGTCAAAGTAATGAATGGTGATACATTAAATTTTGTAAGTCGTAAATTAACTGCCCAAAATAAATTTTCTTGAAAATACTTGGGCTTCAGCAGCAACGTACAAGCTTCTAAGTTCTTTATTTAGCAATGAAAGCGTAAAAAGAAAATTTAAATATGCATTATTATTTGAATACCCTTGGCTTGGTTCATTCTAAAGTTAAAGATGGAGTGTATTGTAAATTTTGCATAATATTTGCTAACGGATAAGCAGGCAAATCAAATAATCAAGTTTTAGAACAATAGGTGAACAAGCCTTTTCACAACTGGATAAAATCTAACGAAATATTCTGTGAGCATCAAGAGGAGAAAATATCATAAGCCCAATCATGAGAATTCCTTATTATCTGCTGATACTTTAAAAGGTGTCCTTCTCTATCACAAACAATCTGTATTAATGCAACTGATATCGCCAGTGCTCATGAAGCTAACAATAAATAAATAAATAAATAAAAATCGAATAAAGCTTTTCTGTTATTAAATACAGTAATTTGGTGTTGGGAAAAAGAATTTTTATTGATTCCCAATGAGGTTCTCGTGAATTTGAGCAAATGATGATATTGTTGAATCTCATCAGAATGAAGTAAACTTTTCACTGCGCTAGATTTCTAATAGATGCGGGAGATGACGTATTAAAAAATCATTTAGAATAAAGCAACGTTTATTTCATCAAAAATAAAAAAATGAAATCATAAATGCCAGCGATAAATATATTTTAGAAAGGATCGTTGAAACATTTCAAAAAAAGACATTTCTAAGACATTTCTTCACCAGAGCAAGTACAGTGGAACCTCGAGATACGAGTTTACTTCTTTCCAGCATTGAGCTCGTATTGCGGATTTCTCGTATCTAGAAACAAACTTCCCCATTGAAAATAATAGAAATCCAGTTAATCCGTTCCGCCCCCCCCAAAAAAAAGAAACATAAAAATCAATTCTTCTAATAAATAACACTAGTAAATAATATAACCGTAGTTTACCTTTATGACAGCTTCCGACACCGAACTTAACTGCTTCTCGTTAATCCACACCAGCAACAGCTTCTAGGAGTTTTGAACGGTTCAGTGGAAGTAACGGTAATTCCTTTGCCTACATCCAGTTTCTTAATTTCTTACTTCTTCAGAATAGTGCAGATCGTCGATGTCGAAAGGCCGTAAGTCTTCGCCAATTCCGTCACTCTTACACCACGCTTATGTTTATCCTATGATTTCTTTCTTAATTTCAATGGCCATGGCTTCCTTATTTTAATTTGCAGCACTATCTGAGGCAACAATCTTCTTGGGAGGCATCGTGAAATAATTATTTTCACGTTAAATGTAGTAAAGAATTAACTCACAAGCGCAGAAACACGTAGATCAAAGAACACTGAGTGATCTGACGACGGGATTCCCAGAGTCGTTCCCGATACTTATACCAACATCCTGGCTCGTTACTCGAGTCAGTGCTCTTATTTAGAGACAAATTTTTCGCTCATACTTTCCTCGTATCTCGAATTTCTCGTATATAGAGGTGCTCGTATGTCGAGGTACCACTGTACCTGTTTTTCTGACATATGTGGAAGAACTTAAAAGAGAAACTGTTTTTAACAGAAAATTGTTTTTAATTCGTACCTGTAGTGTCTACACGCAGAGATGATTCGACTATTGCCATTATTGATAATTTGACATCAGTATCCTTAGATTTGAAATACATGAACGATCAAGGCTTCGATGGTGTCTTAGCTATCTAATCACATAGATAGCTAAGACACCATCGAAGGATATTCAAAGCTGTACGAGTTGAAGTGAGATAAAAATTTCTTTTAGCACTTTATGTGCCTCTGCTTCTCATTCTCTTAATAAATCCTCAGTAATAAATAATAACTATAAATAATAATAAATAAATAAAAAAAATCTGAAAGGTTTCAGATTTTAAATTACATCCAAAAGGGGCGCGTTTTTTTAACGTTTCATGTTACCTTTATTTATTAAATATCATGTACTACATACGTAAACTATAAAATTCAGTTCTACAGCAATATCGCAAATGAATTTTAAAATGAGCACATCTTTAGAATTTCCGATACAGAGACTCGCGCGTTGGAGATAATTTTTTTTTTTCCCGTACAGTGTTGCCGCCATTGCGTGCTTTGAAATCCTTTAATTTTTTTAATTAAAAATTCGTTGAAGTGTTACAAAATATGAAATCGATAATAAAACAAATTTCAAATTCAAATTAGGGCTTCCACGTGCTCATATTCTATGGAAGATTACGTTATTCAAATTTTGATGTCTCTAGGTACCGTTGTTTTATCACAATGCGAGAAACATGCATACATTTATGCAGATTCTTCATTATTTCATTTCTTTAAATATAAGATAGGGCGATAATATATGGTGGCAACGATTTGAAAAGTGATTCAGCCTTTTAAACGCAAAATGCCAAAACGAAATTAATAGTCCTTCAGGGCAAATTGCCCCTTTGGACTAATAAAAAAGGATGAATAAAAATTCATCAATTCCTCCGTATATATAAAAAATAAATAAATAAATAAATAAATAAAAATATATATAAAAAAAAAAAATCTGAAATGTTTCAGATTTTAAATTACGTCCAAAGGGGCATTTTTTTAACGTTTTGAGTGTTACCTTTATTTATTAAATATCATGTTCTTTGCACTTAAACCATAAAATTCAGTTCAAGAGCAATATCGCAAAATAATGTTAAATTAAGCATATCTTTAGAATTTCCGATATACACAGTCTCGCGAGCTGGAGATAAAAGTATTTTTTTTTTCTATATAACGTTGCCATTTCTCGCTTTTAAAGCATTGAGTTTGTAAATCAAAAATTCGTTAAAGTTTTACAAAATATAAAATCTATAATAAAACAAAATCCAAATTTGGGATTTCAGATGCCCATATTCGCAGTAGGATTTCGTCATTCAAAATTCGATGGCTCTATGTACCATTGTTTTATCACAATGCGAGAAATAGACAATCATTTATGCAGATTTTTCATTATTTAATTTCTTCAAATATAATGCAGGACTCTAACATTTTGTGGCAACAGTTTGAAAAGTGAACCGACGTTTATGAGTCCGACGCAAAATCGCAAAACGAAAACAATAGTCCTTCAGGGACAAAGCCCCTTTGGACTAAAAAAATTACGTCCAAAGGGGCGTTTTTTAACATTTTGTGTGTTACCTTTCTTTATTGAATATCATGTTCCTCGCACTTAAACCATAAGATCCAGTGCAACAGCAATATCGCAAAATAGTTTTAAAACGAGCATATCTTTAGAATTTCCGATACAGAGACTCACGCGCTGGAGATAAAAATGTTTTTTCTGCACAACGTTGCCATTGCTCGCTTTGAAATCCTTGAGTTTGTAAATCAAAAATTCGTCAAAGTTTTAAAAAATAGGAAATCGATCATAAAACAAATTTCAAATTTCAAATTTGGTCTTCCACATGCTCATATTCGTTGGAGGATTACGTTATTCAAAATTCGATGACTCTATGTACCGTTATTTTATGACAATGTGAGAAATATACATACATTTACGCAGATTTTCATTATTTAATTTCTTCAAATATAATGCAGGACTCTAACATTTTATGGCAACAGTTTGAAAAGTGAACCGACATTTATCCGTCCGATGCAAAATGCCAAAACGAAACTAATAGTCCTTCGGGATTCAAATCCCTTTGGACTAATAATAGAAAAATATTATTCCTTTGCGAACACTTAAAGATATAATTCTGTTTTGCGAAAAATGCATCAAATTTGTGCCCATCTTCAAGGAGATGAATCTCTGAAAACAGCTTGGCCCACGTTTGGATTGAGAAACACGAATTAGTATGGAATTACTAAAATATGAAAAATTTTATGCGCGAGAAATAATAGAGTTGACATGAGAAGGAAAGCATCTTCTGAGGCTTATACTATACCCGAGTTCATTGAAATGTTCCACTTTTGCGATTGCATTGTTTTCAGTTGCAAAAAATATTTTAATATATGTTGTTTGAAGTATGATTCTGCAGTAAAAATCTATAGATATCAGTGCAGCAAAGTTGTGTGATGGTATTTTAAGATGACTGCAAGAAATTCGCGACAATTCAGAAAAAGTTTTAAAAGCAATTTATTTAGAATTGACCATAGTTTTGAAGCAAATAAATGAAGAATTTGAAATTTCACTTCCGCGACTGGCAAACAAGCAAACATGTCGTTTAAATATTATAGCTGAATCCTAAGAATAAGTTTTTCGAATGTCGAATTTTAATCAATTCTTGGACTGTATGATCTTGCAGATAAAAGAACGTTTTAGTAAACGTTATGAAATACTGCATTTTATTTTAATATTTTTCTTCCTCAAAACAATAAATTCCCTCTCCAGTCGGAAAATGGAGGGAAAATCAAAATATTATTAAATATATATTCTAATTTGTGAGATTGTAATATTGGTATTTTAAATGCTGAATGTTAATATTGGCAAAGAAAGATGCATTGAGAGCAAAAACAGTTTATCTGCAGTAGAAGATTTAGATTCCAGCAATTAAAGAGATATTACCTAATATTTACAAACTTTTGAAAATCTTAATAATATTACCAGTTCCTATGTCTACTGCGGTAACATAATTTTCTACACTAAAATATCTAAAACATTAATTGCGAAATACTATATGGTTTGGTTTATTTAATTATGGCAAAGCACTGGAGGACTATTTGTCGAAGGAAAGGAATGCCTTCGTAGAGGACTTTTAAGGGAAACTGGCTCTTATACACGGTACACATGACTAAAATCACGAAACAACCCATGCAGCCAGCCCGTGAACGGGATTCGAGCGGACTGAATTATCAGTAGTCAGCAACTTTTACTGCTCGGCTGCTGGTGGGTCTCGAAATAGTGTATGTTATTTAACGGTCTCGAAATAGTGTATGTTATAACGGCTTTAAATGAATTATGTTTGTTTTATATACATATATATATATCTGTTAAAGAAGGAGATTTAAACAATTAGATCAATTAGAACTATTATAAATTACATCAATTAATAACGTTATTAAAAATAAAATTGATATATTATTAAAGAAATAAAAATAATATATTATTAAAGAAATTGCTTTTAAACTGCTCAGATTCTTTTCTAGTTTCAATTTGAAAAATAAACATCTTATGTCTTAGAGATGGCAGAACTTCTAGTAACTGAAGATGTGCTAAGATGTAGATATATTAAAAATCGCACATCATAAGGACTGGCAGTTTACCAGGTTGTATGGATGACAAATACCTCAGTTGATAACATAACATGGGAAGAGTACACAGAAGTTTCTAACAACAGTATTCAGTTTTCAGAAGAAACTGAATTGAGTGATTGAAATTGCTAAGCTGTTTCTCAAAAGGTGAAAATATAATGATTTTCAATATCAAGCTAATACGATTGTTCAGATTGGAATGCTTTCTTTAATAACATAATAATATGAATGCAATTGAGTGAATGTCATGTTTTGTCCTTAAATAACCTTATATAATTGCAGATATACAATTTTGAGATTAATTTCAGTTTTTAAAAGGCAAAGTTATAAAATAATAAAAAACGTTGCTGAACGATGCTTATATTATCATGCAGATTGCACCCCCCCCCAATATTAAATTTTAGGTACATCACTGTATTTCATTGAGTTTTCAACATATAATAAATATTTTTCGTAAAAATGCACAAAATTACGATTTTCTTCTAAAGAATTTTATTTCATTTATGTTCACTTGGTAGCACTTACGCACTTCACCCAAGCAACATGATAAAATATTTAACAAATTCTGGGTATGGTACTATCATTATTGAACGGTGTCCATTCACCTGAAAAGTACTAGAAAGTCAGTGAACTTTGGAACTTTTCCGCAAAAAAGTCGTGGAAGTTAAAGAATAATGATAATAGTTTTCTGAAATACTAAGATATTTAGTTTTAAATAGTACACAATAAACAAAAACTACATCTCATAAAAGAAGGTGAATAAAGCGTTGTTATAACCTATATTTCTCATGCAAAATGTATTTTATCCAACTCGTATCTGAAATAATTTAATCACCCATAGTTCTGTTCTCCACCCATTAGTGAATTATTTTTCGTTCTTCTGCTTAATATAACTATTCTATTATCTCTCTCATAGAAGTGTAATTACCCTTCAAAAATAAATAACTTAGCTAAGAAGTGATTGCAACATATTACTATTATATATCATGTTGAAAGACCATATTGACTAAATATGTTTTGCGATGTAATTCTAAGCTCCGTGACTTCATTTTGAAACACCAAAGCAATAATGCTTATTCTAAACGAATACGTATTGTGTATTAAAATAAAAGTTGCCTAAAAATCTCTTGATTACTTCATTAATCATTAATGAACTCGCAGTTTTAGAATATTCTCCTTTGGTATTTTATACTTTTATGCCTTTCTTTCTTATTCCATTTGCATATGTCGTGGAACTTGAAAGTGAGAAATATTTGGATAATTTTTATTGGATCTCAGCTTATTTAAATGAAATAAAGACGCGCCTTTAAAGCAAAAGCGATTTATAAATAAACGATGTTTTAAAGAATGGAAGCATTCGAAACTAAATTGAAGTTGTAGCAACCTTACGTTAAGTGCAACTGCTTGATTCTTTCAGGAAATGAGCTTGAGCAAATGATGTAAACCTCGAAAAATGTGTTACATTGATTGTCATTTCGTCAGATGATTTTGGAAATAGATTTCCAGATTTCAGGACACACGAAATGCGTTTCAGTATATTTTCTGCTCCTTTCTCATTTTGTTTCAAACGTGCTTGAGCACGGAACAATGGACAGAAAAATTTCAAAAATATACTTTATTAATCAAGTTTATTTTTAACAGCATGTAAATTCACAGTTAATTTAGTTTTCCTATGAAGCATATATATAGTGATTGCAGGAAGTCAGTTGAACATTTGGTAATCTCTCTACTCTTGGTAATCTAGAGCATCAACCAATCTTGATATAAATGCAATATTATTCAAAAGGCAAGCTCAGTGTTCGTAATAAATAATATTTGGATTATAAACTTTAAATGTAATTTTATAGAGTATCGTTAATAAACATTTAATTCTATATATGTTCCTCGATAGTTTTTTTGACAAGACTGCAACTATCTATGGTACCTGATTATTGCTTGTGCTCAGGTCCTTTCAGTTTCAAAAAGTCCCTAATCATTGTATATCAATCACTTCATAAGCCGGTTTTCTCTCACCGAAATCAAGGCCTCCTAAAACACCTGCGTCTAAAGCGAAGATACTCTTAATCGGGCCCGGGCAGTAAGCACATCCTCAGCATGGCCCAATAGAGTTACGAAAAACTGAATATGAATAAATATTTCATTTTGAAATATAAATGTTTTACAATGTAGGCAATTAGAAACAGTTATGTTTGTCAACAAAAATGAAATCATTGTTTTAAACAACAAATATTCAGTTAATTATACTTTTACCTTTTAAACATATCATACAATTAAGAAATACGCTTTTTAATTTGGAAACTAAATGTAAGATCTTATGCCAAGTGTTAGCAGCTTCTTATTTTATCTCGACAAGATTTTTCAAAAAACAAACAAACGCCATTCGATGTTAAAAAAGATACTAAACTACATAACTAATCATAATGATAATAACTTTGATGGATGGTTTAATCATTGCTATTTAAATTCGAAAATAGCATTCCGAATTCTTACCATACTTCTAAAGTGGGAAAGTAGGACAGTAAGTCTAATTATGCGCTTTTCAATTAACCAAACCTGCTTAACAATACTTTCAGTTAACTTGCATTTTATTGATGTATAACTCTTGAAATTGCATTATTATATGGTTACGTTAATTGACCTTCTGTGGTATGCTCAGACATTAGAGGGGATATAACAGTTTAAATCTTATTGATTACACAATTAGCCAGAGACTACAATAAATACTAGTAAATGTCCGAAATAAAAAAAGTATGTCTTTCTATACAATATAGTAGTCGACATTTCCCCTTGAACCAAAATTGCACAATCCTAGTTTGCTGTTACATTTTAGGCAAATTAGATTCAAAACTCTTTGACCTACTTGGAAATATAATGGAGGCTACCTGAGTTTCCCTTTGTTTTCTTTAGAGTTCTTTACTTACTGAAGTAGCGAGTTCATTCAGTTGCCGATACACTTGGATATTGAAAAAACAAGTGCTACATAAAAGTGCTTACGACAATTAGAGACCATTAATACTCCTTATATCGTGACAATTAATACAGTAACATTATTAAGAATGCTTCAACTGATGTTAAGTAATTAAGCTGGTTATAACACAGCGTTAGCAAGCTAAGCTAAAGATGTATTTCTCATCTTGAAGAATCCTTTTCGCTCTTTTTAGCTGAAATGGAACGTTCGTCTCGAATAGGATATTAGTCCAGAAAGAGCAGTTTTCGTTGAATCACTCACTATAAATGTCGGTTCACTTTTCAAATTGCTGCCACCAAATATTATTGCCCAATATTATTTTAAAGAAATTAAATAATGATGAATCTTCATGAATGAATGCATGTTTCTCGCATTGTGAAAAACCAATGTCACCTACAGCCGTCAAATTTTGAATAGCACCCGAACATGGGCACCTGGAAGCCCGAATATTGAATTTCGAATTTGTTTTATTATCTATTTCATATTCTGTGAAACTTTAACGAATTTTTCGTTGACAAATTCGACGATTTCAAAGCGAGCAACACTGTACGAAACTTGGCTATCGGAAATTCTTTTATATACTGTTTTTAAATATTTTGTTATTCGTCTGTGAAATCTAATTTATGTGCCGTAAGCTCCAAGAAAGTGATATATAATAAGTAAAGTAAACATAGAAAACGTTAATAATAAGACACACACACACACAAAAAGAAAAAAAAAAAAGTTTTCTGTAGCCAGCTTAGTAAGAAAACTGAGCATTGATATGATGAACTGAGAAAAGATTTAAAAAATATATATATATATATATATATATATATATATATATATCCTAGCACATAACGCTGCATCGAGAATTCTAAACGTAAACTGCTATGCTGCTATTAAATTTTTTGTAATTTTGCTGCTGAAATGTATATGGCGTAAGTACAAAGAAAATTATGCTTAATAATAAAGCTAAAAACACTCTCCTCAAAAAAAAAAAAAAAAAAAGGTTAGTAGAAGTAATTCCAACAGCAAACTGGTAGACTACGAGCTCAGCAAGATCATAAAAACATTTACAAAAACTCAGTTGGGCGACCGTTAAAATCTGAAACCTTTCAGATTTTTATTTTTAGCTCAAAGGGGCGTAGCCCAGAATGACTATTAGTCTCTAAACGGCATTTTGTGGCGTTTCACTGTAAACGGCAAATCACTTTTTAAATTGTTGCCACCGAATGTTATCGCCCTGTTTATATTTAGCAGGGCTATCCTTAGGTCTATCCCTAGCACGAGCTACATCATGTGGTACGCCTTTGGCCCTATCATTATTGCTCAATATACACAATCTAACAATGAACAGCGCAAAAGGCCCGAAGTTCTTTAAACTTTCCACCTGAAGATACATTCCTCCAAGTTGGGATTGTCAATTTTTTGCAATATGATGATGACGGATGAGACATGAAAGTTGAAAGCTGGGGAATTATTACTACGTAGTCTAGTAGGTGCCTAATAATGAATCCCGTGATTTATTATCCCGTATGCTCACTGTGGAGTCTGAAATTAAGTGGGTTGTCGATTAAGGGAGTTCGTCGCTGTTTGGGGCTATTAGCGGATCAAAATGGCTATGCCTACGCATTTGTAATTACAGAACTTGTCATTTATTTTAGTTTGTTTATCGAAGTTATGTGTTGCTGATAGCTATAATTTGCATCTAAGTAGTTTTAAATTGAGCGTTTGATTTAAAGCGGATGTAGGATGAGACCGTATGAGGTTTCATGCTTGTGGGATGCTTGTCTATAATGTCGTGAAGTAATGTTTGTTTACAATCTGAAACTAAAACGAAGTTTTGAGTTATTAATGCCAAGAAAAAGTTGATTGTCGGGATATCAACTGTAGGAAATTGATTTCGTGTGATTACGAACGTTTCATAATTATGAACTTTTCTTATAAAGAGAATTTAAGTTTAATCGCATACCCTGGATTAATAGTTTCCAAATTAAATTGCATGTAATGGCAACTGGATCTTTCCCAAAACATACAAAACCAAATATCAAATATTTATTTGGAATTATGTTTTTGAAAAAATAGCGTGTGATTTCAAGAAAAGTTTTATTACTATTATTTAATTTTTTAATCTATTTATTCATTGCCTATTATTATAGTTTTATTGCTTAACACATTAAGGCAAACCTCATTGTCAGCTCTTTACGGGATATCAGCGTTGTTTGAACTTCTAGTGTTCAGGCGTCAAGTTTTCTATTACGGTATCGAAATGTTATGTGTATTTGTAATAGAAACGTTTATCCGTAAAACCAGTTTAAAACTGTAAAGCAAGTATCGGTTTTCTTCATGCTGTGCCCAAATAATGTTACAAAATCGATAAACCTTTTGTCATGCTGCGCCAAAATAACGTTGCAAAATCATTTAGTGTTATCACTTTTATGCGAAATTTTTTTCCCAATGTCCACTGAAACACGTGATCTTGATTTTATGTTAACACGTTACTAATTAATTAAATTATTCTTTGTTGAGTATTCAATATTTTAGTATAAATAAAAAGAAACACAAAAACTGTGTTTTGCAAAACTGAAGTTCTGAATACGTTTTTAGATTTTTTTTATAAAACCTCGCGTTGAATGCTAATGAAACCACGTTTTGCTTTATTTTTAATACCACTTGTACAATTGCAGATGGAAAAGCTTTTTCCTTTAGTCATTCATGTGTACTCCAACTCATTTAACAGCATTCGTAAACTAACAATTATAAATGAGACTAGTAATAACTTTGACACCGCAGAAGGTTGAATGGGCGTTCGGGAAGCCAAATTAAGATTTCACTTATGCTATTTAACTCCATCCAGCATGGAAGAACATAATTTTGGGGAAAATAAACTGAGGCGACCGCTGCATAATGGTTCTTTACCATGAATGAGGGTGTAGCCACCTATATATAAATAGGGCATTCTTCGAAAAGCAACTTTCACAAAGCTGCTTCAGTATAAAAAGCGATTTCACCATTATTAAGATTAATTTTTATTTTGCATAAAAGCTACCATCATATAAAAGTGCCGACACATTTATGTCGGAATACTACTATGCCATATGGACTTCTGGTTTAATTTATTTGTCAATTAATTGTCGTTCAACTTTTGTCAGCTTTTGTCCCCAGCTTTCAACTTATTTGTCAATTAATTAAAAGAGGAATGAAATATAATCACGACATCTTTATGAGAAACTGGGAATTGCATCAAGATACAGGTACCTTTATACAAAACCCTAGATTTTCACAAAACTGCCAACATTTTTTGTTACTTGCAAAGAAATCGAATAACATAAACCTGCTTTACAAAAAGGGACTTAAAGCACTGCAATAATTGCATTACGTCAAAACTGTAATCTTTTGTAATAATCGTTTTAAATTACCGAAGCCGATAAAGCCACTTTATATAAAAGTGGCTTTATCGATATTTTTAATTTTTTCAATCGTTTATGATAATGCTATGTGAAATGAGCATTTTAAATTCTTTTATTGTTCATCTTTTCATTTTCTTAAAGTTTGTTTAGTTTCTTGCATTATTAAGCATTTTAATTGTTCAGACTTCTAAAAAATTATTTCGTTGCTGTTTAGGTATTTTATGGAAACGTTTTAGATTTTGCAGTTTTGTTTACTAGAGTATTTATTTTCTATAAAATATATACAAACATTCTTAAGTATATCTTAGAAAGGCTAAATGAATATTTGAACGTTGTTTAATGATTACTGTTAATGAATGTTGTTTAATGAATGTTTGAATCGTGAATACCTTAGAAGGCTAAATGAATGTTTGAATGAATGCTCAGAAGTAAATGAATGAAATGAAGATGTTTTAAATAATTATTTTATGAAAATTAGCAATTTTTTAAGTTTTGTCTATAAATGAAGAAATAAAAATTGGCATTAGTAAAATGAGCCGATTGTTTTTAAGCATTTTAAATCTAATAAATTAAATAACTTTTAAGCGGATAAGCAGATATTACTGATTGCATATATGTTAACACTGATATGAAAACTAGCACAGTGAAATCTCTCTCTCAGAAAAGTAAAATTAAATCATATTACATAAATTAATTAATAAACTACTTCCCGTGTTTCCGACCAATCCTCATTTTCACCCTTAGCAAGAAGTCTGAAACTCAAAGAACACAGACGCAACTGCAAATGTTTATTGAAATAAATTAAAACCGTTTATTTAACGTTTTGCTAATGGATTTCTTTGCTCGCCAATCAACGTTAATCGGAAGTAAATCACTTACTTAATTCCACTGCATGGTTGTTTTTTAGTCCAAAGGAGCAATTTGCTTAGAAGAGCTATTAATTTCGTTTTGGCATTTTTGCGTTGATTCACTACAAGCGTTGTCTCACGTTTCAAATTGTTGCCGCCAAACTTTATAGCCCTGTATTTATATTTAAAGAAATTAAATAATGAAGAATCTGCATAAATGTATTGTTATGTTTCTCGCATTGTGATAAAACAACGGTACCTAGAGCCACCAAATATTGAATAACGTAATCCTCCTGCGAAATGGGCATCTGGGAAGCCCAAATTTGAAATTTGGAATTTGTTTTATTATCGATTTCATATTTTGTAAAATTTTAACGAATTTTTGATTAACAAACTCAAGGATTTCAAAGCGAGCAATGGCAACATTCTACGAAAACAAAATGAAGAATCTGCATAAATGTATGTATGTTTCTCGCATTGTCATAAAACAACTGTACCTAGAGCCTTCAAAATTTGAGTAACGCAATCTTCCATAGAATATGAGCATGTGGAAGCCCTAATTTGAATTTGAAATTTGTTTAATTATCGATTTCATATTTTGTAACACTTCAACGAATTTTTGATTAAAAAATTAAACGATTTCAAAGCAAGGAATGGCAACACTGTACGAAAAAAAAAAATCATTTTTATCTTCAGCGCACGAGACTCTGTATCGGAAATTCTAAAGATGTGCTCATTTTAAAATCAATTTGCGATATTGCTCTTGAACTCAATAATATGGTTTAAGTGCGAAGAACATGATATTTAATAAATAAAGGTAACAGACAAAATAATAAAAAAACGCACCTTTGGACGTAATTTAAAATCTGAAACCTTTCAGATTCCTTATGTTGTTTTTAGTTTCTATAAAACTGAATGCGGAAGAAATAGCTGTTGTTGCGAGTTAACAATGAATAAGCTATCGTATTTGCTTTCTATTTTAAAAAGAGAGTTTGTTGAATACGGTACTAAATTAATCAGTAATATTATGTTATAGTTGTTATTTTATACTATAAGTCTCGTAAATGAATAGGTTTGTAACATTCTATTAAAGGTCGTAATTGCAAAACTCTTGTCCTACTTCTTACCCACATTTTCAACCACTTCAAAAGCAAATAACTATGATTGTGAAAAATTTATAGCAACATACAATCGCAAGGCTGTTTACATATATATTTGTGTAATTAGTAATTTTTTAACATTTTAATATTTCCTTTTTATATTATTTTACGTTCCCGCAGAAAAAAAAACATTTTTATCTCCAGCGCGTGAGACTGTGCATCGGAAATTCTGAAGATATGCCCATTTTAAAATTATTTTTCAATATTGCTCTTGAACTGAAATTTAGAAATTAAGTGCGAAGAACATGATATTTAATAAATAAAGATATCTCACAAAATGTTTAAAAAAACGCCCCCTTGGACGCAATTTAAAATCTGAAACCTTTCAGATTTTTTTTTTTCGGAGGGGGGTATTTTAATCAAAATATTTCAAATTCAGGCCAACCCGCACTTTTGTTGTCATTACTTCTAATCTCTGAGTTATCTCGCGAAGAAATCCAAACAAAGGCAAAATGTGAAATCACTCTCTGCGCATTTTAATAATTTTTATTATCAGCATAACAGGTATAAGTAAGTGATTTCGATTAAGAATATTGCCATGTAAACAGTTAATTTTAATGAATTATGTTTTTTTTTTTTTTTTTTTTTTTTTTTTTTTTGTAAAAAAAAAGCTTGATATAAGTTTATCGTGCTCCAGAAGCAAAAATATTCTTGTAGAATACGAAAATAAAACGAATAGTTATTTCTTTTGCATCAGTTTTAGTGTTAAGTGGCTCCAAATTCAGGTTTCTGAATTTGGTGTTAACTGATCTGCTTACAAACGCAAAATGTTTGTTAGCAGATCAGCAAAATCAAAATATCGTTAAACTTACTCAATCGATTTAATCTTCATAAATTCAAATTTAAGAAGCAGTTCGCTTTCATAGACGAGTACGATATTAAGAAAACTGCTCTGTGATTTATTCAGATTTAATACAAACCAAATTCTTCTTCAGCTTAGCTTTTCAATCGTAATCCGGACTTTACATTATTGTGCGATAACGCACTAGGAAAAAATTATTTGACATCAAAAGCCCAGGATCAACGGAAATACCGTTTTATATATTTTTTTATCTGTTCTTTTGGAATGCAGAACATTGTTGCCAAAAGATAAAACTGACCTTGAAGTTCACACGTTTTCCATCCATTCCCTTACGCTTTTGTGTCTATTCTGTAGCTATAATACACATATTTGCGCTTTTTTGGAGGGAAGCTCTTTCATAATAATGTTGTGTCTTTATTTCTTTTTGAAAATTCGTGGAATTTCCGTTTTGAATAGATTTCTAAAGTTTAACCTTTATCAGTTCCTTCTATAAGATAGAAATTTTTTATTCTTTTTTGCAGATTTTTAAATTCTGTGTTTTATTTATCGTATGATCATCAAGATGTTTTCAATTTTTCTCAGAACGCGTTTTAGACAAATAAATTCCGGTAATGCAACAGCAAGTTTAACAGCCTCGTCATAAACTGAGTTTACAGAAGTATGACTCATCTGATTTTCGCATTTTTTTTTTTTTTTTTTTTTTTTGCGGTAAAACGTGACTGCAAGAACACTTAACGCAGTTATGTGTTCTTGTTAATCTAACAAGTTCAGTTATAATCTAACAAGTAAAGTGAGCTAAAGGAAATATCGTTAAGCGAATATAGTTAACAATAGGTACAATTATAGTGCGTGCATCAATTAGCATAAATTAAAAGTAAATAGATGCAACTTTGTGTTAAGAGGATAAAAATCGTCGAAGTTCGCGTGTATTTAAAGTTAGGTTTATAGATTATGAGACAGAGCATGGTCTGTCTGTCTCTCGTGGCCATGTTACTAGGTTTCTGTCTTAAATAAGAGTTCTTAACTTTGGCCTTGCATTATAATTGCCGACAGTTGAATTCCATACCGTTTAAGTTCTGAGCCAACTTCGCGTTAAATTGATTGTGTTGCCTTCGACTACTAGTTTATTTGAATTTAAATTTTACATTTGACCAGAGCCGGGACAAAAATACTTTAAGAATTATATTATAATTATGTTATAAGAATTATGATATTTTGATTTAATACATTTACTTTTGATTTAATACAAATATAGCTATTTATATGCATATATATATATAGGGGCGCGCATTTACCTTTTTGCCTCAGGTGAAAAAATATCTTGGCACGGCTCTGCATTTAAGTTATCCCACTCCAAGTGGCTGGCAGAGTTTAAGTACAAATGTACCTTCTCAAATAGTTTTAATAAAGCGTCTTTTACACCCTTCCCAAATTTCAGTTATTATTTAGAGTTAACGATAAGTCGCTTAACGTCTACCAAGAGTTTTAGACACTTTGGATGAACTAAACTGTACAAACTAAAGGTATGTCTACGAAATCTTTTTGATTTGAGGAAATTTTTGTCTGTTTATGACTTAAACTAAATTAACACTTCTAATTTGCTTCTCAATAACATCGGACTCTCAGGCTGCATCATTGCTTATTATCATTAATTACTATTTGTAATGAGCAGACGAAGGATAAAGCTTTGTCTTCGATGAAACGTCTGATCACTGCCTTTAAGTATCTCACCAATTCAATCAGTACTTCATTATATTTCTAACGACTGGAATTCAAGAGTAAAATAAGAATGCACTTTATTTGTATGTTTATTTGTTAGCAGCTTTTTTTTTTTCTCTAATTCCAAAAATCAATTGTTTTAAAAATATTTATCGCTCAACACTGGATTAAAAAATTTCGTACATTAAAAGAAAAAAAATTCACCTTACCTGATCAGTTGCTCTCTTAAAAAGGTGGGAAAAAATTCACCTTACCTGGATCAGGTGGGAAACTGCAATACTTACTCTGTCGTACTTACTGCCAGTTATGTATATCGTTCGTTATATAAGTTCGTATTCAGCGGGATATTCTGTATTCGAACTTCGATAATACAGTCAGTTCCTAATTTATAGAGTTAATACCGGGCATAACGCCCACGGTTAAGTCAAAATTACATTTAATCCGAGAGGGAAGTTTGAAAAATAAATAAATAAATAAATAAATGAAACTAAGAGGATTCAGATTTTAACATCGCATCAGATTGTTTGTTAAAGCTTTCTATGTTCTCGCTGAGCTCGCAGTGTACTCACTCTTCTGAGCTTACTCACTTGGTGCAATTAAGAAACTTACCATATCTTCAGAAACGATAGACCTTCGAACAAGATTACTATAGCAGATTCCTCTAATTTCTCAAGGATAACAACGATGACTGACCTCTATCTGAAATTTTCTGTTATCAGTATTTGAGTTATATTATTAGTGCTAATTTTTCTTGCCTTGCTTTACATCAATGCTATTCTGTGGCCCACTAGTGGCTGAGTTCATAAAACCGCTGAACACTGGTAGTTCAACCCGGATTCGAATATCGGCGAACTGATTGGCTGCATGGCTGTGTTTATAATATTTTCTTCCTTGTGTAAACACTGTTATCTTTTAAAATGTCCTTTACAAGGCATTCTTCTTATAGGAGTTGGCCCTTGGGTGCTTTGCGATGTTCAAACTATTAAACTCGAAATTAAAATTTTATTCTGGTAATCCTTCTTAGTGACACTAGTGAGACACTGTAATTTACTTCTTGTGTTACCCTGTACTAATTGCATTTCTTTACATGATTTCATCATGTTATGCTGAATGAAACTGAAAACTCAGTTGCAATTTTCAGACCAATTAAATTAAATGTCGAAAATTTTAGCTGCAGATTTAATCATTAAGTCGTCAGACCTCACGAAATTGGTTCAAAGAGTGCTTCGGGACACAATTTCCATTAAAATGTCCTTCATGGTAACATCCTTTCTCTTAGGCAGATTCCTCGTGGCTTCTGTAGTAATCCATTTCGGATCTGATTAATATTTTTAAATGGCTGCTGAAGTTATTTCTCACTGTATTAGAAAATAAATAAGATATAAGAATGCATTAAATATTTCTTTATCTAAGAAATGACGCTAAATCTAACAATATGACATCGACAAATTCTTCATATTCTTATGAAGCTTAAAAATTTGAATTAATTTATAATTTTAGCTATTATATTTATGCTGAGTGTATCGATCAGACCATTCGACCGTGATTCAGTGTAAACATTGCAGAACATAATATCACGAGACTCTAAACCCTTTTCTTTTTCAGAAAGGGGAAAAAAAAATTTGCAAGAGGCACAATTTAATACGTATAAATTATTTCATGTCGATGCCATCTTCAAAGTAGAAATTTGTAAATCATTCGGCTCAAAATATTGACACACTTCCCAGAGCGATGTAAAGGATCAGCGTTGAACTGAATGGATGAAATTTAACGAACTCGCTTTCAAGGCCAACAGCATATTGGTTGCCCAATTATTCGACTTCCCGTAAATCAAGAAGAAAATGATTAATTATATATTAAGTGAATAAATATAACGAGCAGAAGCGTGGGAATTTACTGCTTGTTTGTGTTGGTGAAGAAATATCGTCTCTTAACCGGTTGAAATAGCTGGTATTATACTGCTTTCAAAAATGCTGTAATGTTCCATGGCACTAATGAATCGATAGATACTATGTATTGCTCGCTAATGGGGCTGGCTTTTGATCTCCTTCATAAAAACAACATACCAATGGTGAAGAAAAAATGTCTTCGCTCTGTTAAAGTTTTAAAGCGATTGCAGAAGAGGAGGTCAACTTGTTTGTCGTTAATGTCTACATTTTGCACAAAAAATTAATCATAAACTGCGTATTAAATCTGCAAAATCTGACACATTCAGGGCCCCTGGGATGATCACTGACACAGGATAGTGATGAAATATAAAATAAGGTTAAATAGTGCCAGTAACAATTGGGTTCATGCTATTGTGTCCTACAGTGTATGTATCCATGGCACAATGTAGGTTCCCCATGGATAAACAGATATTTACATCGTAAAGATATAAAAGATCTCTAAAAATATAGGCTTTTCAACTGTAGCCCCGTTAACTATGTTGAAGATTTACCTATTTTATATATATAATATAAAAGATGTACTCGTAGTTTATATAGATATTGCATTGAAAAAAAAAAATGGACAATAATGGCTAAAGGATTACTAATGAGACAAAATTGCTTAGCCAACAGTTTATCTAATAGTCGGATTGCACCAGGTATGGGAGAAAATGATCCAATTGCACGACGAATTTTGCACTCTTAAGGCGAACTGCATGAAAAAAAGTTTTCCTCTCTCTTCAGACACCACAGGATGTTCACCTTTTTCGAAAACGATATATTGGCACTTGTGCACTAGGAATAATAAGTGTTGGAATTAGCAGCTTAAATAGTTTAGTGTCAGTTCTACACAAAACCACATCTTGATTGTCGATAACTTAGAACACATCATCAATAACGTAAAATAGTGTTTAACTAATTTGTTTAGACCCGCTAGCGGCCGAGTGATAAAGTCGCTGAACACTGGTAGTTCGGTCCGAGGCTCGAATCCCGCGATCGGGATAGCTGCATAGACTATCTCTTTTAAGTCCTGTCATGCAATTGGCTCATTGATAAAATCACACTTAAATTCAGGTGGTATATTATCAAATACTTATAATAGATGCCAAATAAAACTCTGATTAACAGGAACGGAGAAACAAACTAAACCGAAATTGCTGTGCCTACATAAAAAACAGTCATTTCTATTTTTCAATGAATTTTTTCATTTTTATACTATTCAGAAATAAACCGCGTAAGCAAATGATCGTAATATGCTTGTATGCACAAATAATGAATGGACTGTGAAATTTTTGTTTTGGAGATGTGGTAGAATTTCGAAAGATCTTTTTAAAGATTTTAGCATTTTCTTTGATACGTTGTAAAGAGAGTGAATTTTCATGTGTTCTAGGCTTAGATTTTCCACATGGGTCCAGGAGGGGGATAAAATTGGCGAATGTTCAGGAATGTTCTCAGAACTACTCTTTTCCCAGGGAACTCAAGAGACAAATCAACGCTGGTTGTGTAATATCACAAGATCAGATGTGTACATTCCATTGTGCTACTATCATAAAAGGGGAGCGCACCAAACAAAGGAAAAAATTTCACTTCTTGAAGAAAAAGGTTGGCTTCGTGGAAACGAGCTCGTGGGACGGATAGTGTGATAATGGTATTCTTTGATTATTTTGATTGTAAATAGTTTTTTGTTTTTATTTTAATCCAAAAATAAAGGTTTTTATGCCTTTAACTTCAAGGCCCCCGATTTTCGTGATATTACAATGAATTTAAATTGTTACAACACGAGCATATAGCACCTACCTTACGGTGCTGTTATTTCTTAGAAAGTTCTCTAGCACAACTCCTTAACTGTCACCTGGGATTACCATAGTATCCGGGCATTTCGTCCAGAAACATTTTTTGGTATATTTTTATAACATTTACAATTATTATTATGTTTTCAGTACAGCTGAGGAAACTAAGGATGATGAAACAGTTACAAATGGAAGAGGGTTTGTCTCTTGAAAAGGCATACACTGATGAACTTTCTAAATGAGTTTTATGCGTAGAAGTAACAAGCGTACATGATATGACAGCAAAGCTCGATGCCTGTCTTCATAAGCAAATGTTTCTTACTTAAATCTCAAAAACTTTTATATTACTTCGAACTAATGTCCATCGCTTGAAACGACTATACTATATAGTTCTTGAATACTGCGCGCAAAATCTTCTTTCATTATCATATGTAGAACCCTAGTCACGTGGTTTTGAATGCCGGGAATATTCAAAAATAGTCATCTTTTCGGTCTTTTGCTAGAGCGAGATTAGGTAAATACGGTAGATGGTCGATGTCTACATCCCTTCTAAACGCCATGAACTGTTTCGCGACAATTGCTGAATACGGCCAGAGATTATCATGGATAAGGAAAAAAGAGCCATACTCGGCATATTCTATTCTAGATTTACATGACGGATTCTGTGCAATAAAGTTGCCAGAACATCCTTATGCATATTAGCTTTTATTGTTGTTCTTTCTGGCTTACATCATCTTCACTTTTTCAATGTTTTCTTCGCTACAGGAAACGTAAGCTTACCATTCCGAGTAGTCTCTTCAGTGAAATTCCGCCCTCCCTCCCTCGCGACAGCATTCAAACCTTTTATAAACACAATTTGTAGTTTTTTGTATTTAAATTTGTTTCAGAATGTCAAGACTTTCTTTTTCAGATTTAACCAAACTTGAAACAGAACTTTAAATTCGTGCGCTGTTCCATTTTACAAACGCTGCTACACTGTTTCATGGTAGAGCGTTAGTAACAGTAATGCTTATTTCGAGGCCTGCTGAGACTTGCTGAAACACGTAGAATATTTTTTCCACTCTCCAATTTCACCAACTACCGCGATAGCGCATGCCGTTATTGACAGAATTTGTCATACTTTGTAATTAATAGTTGACGGCAAAGAAATCCCTTGCCTTCTTTGTCAGCATTAGGAGATATAATCATAAGTTTTTATTCTAAGAGCTATTCTAAATTTGCGTTTTCCGTGGAACTTAAGAGAAAAATCTTCGAATATCCTTTTTTCTTACTGTAATTGTTGCACTTCGGTAACACAGAAGATCTAGAAAAGTAATCCATTGTTCAGTAAGAGCTCATATTTTAAATTAATTATTACAGTGAAGAGCCGCATTTTTTATGAATATATACAATCTTAATTTCTACGTGTCTAAGACGACTAAATTTTTAAATACCAAATTAAAAACACTCCCATGCGGTGATAATTCCAACGAAGGTTTTATGGACTTCAAAATTTCGATGAGCATTTCTAACTGCAATCTGACAACTTGATGATTATGACGAAACACATGAGTGCTATCTGCCTTAGGAGGGGTGCCTTTGTGAAAAACATACTAAGGCAAACTGATTCATGTTACATTTTGTAAAAGTCATCAAAATCCATGTGGCCAGGCCGTTCGCCGGGATCTGTGCCTAGGGCATTCTGCAGGATATGGCAGAATTTCTTCGCTACCTGGAAATGGATAGATTCTTGATTAAAATATATGTCAAACACAAGGCTGTCCCTTTGTTTAATTGTATGTTTCTCTTCTCTTTTAAGCTTCTTGGTCCTTCAGAATGAAATGAATTAGTAACGCGAATAATCTTTAAAAAAAAAAAAAAAAATCGCGGAATCTTCCCCTATCCAATTCTTTACAAAAGATTTTATGATTATTATAGTTATAATCTTTGTCCATTTTTTATTACACACAGTTCACAGCCAGCGTTTTCGTAACACAGATATCTCGTCTTGATCGAAAACTGAACAGACTTGTTTAGTCTTTATTTCCCCCCCCCCTTCGCTGAATGCACGTTTAATCTTCATTTCACTCAGTTCCATTTACTAAACTGCCTATTTACACGACCCATTACTACTAGTAGCGTGTAACATCTATGTATCTCTTTGAACATCTACACTCAGCTCAGAATGTGAACCAGTTCACACAAAAAGTGCCGTGAACTGCGAGAATTAGGAGGCAAAACCCGATTTTTTTTCTGGGCACACGCGAAACTGGTCATTGATTGAGATGACAAAAAGAATTCTGAAGCGGAAACATAAACAACTTTCTCTGCTATCTCGAGAAAGAAGATGTTGAAAAGAATCTGCGAAAAAAGTTGGAGTAGGAGTTATAAATAATAATGGACGTAATAATCGGTAGAGAGCCGCTTAATTCTTCCCGGTGTCAACAACCTTGTACCTGATTTGTATCTCAGTCTTGTAAATGCTTAATCGATTCAAACTGCCAACGTCACCTCGTTAACAGATAGGACAGGTTACTGCTGAGTTCTAAGGTGCAGCCAGATTTGGCGATATTTCGGAATCGTTAAAGCAGAAGTGACCAACTTTAAGATGTGTATTGGCTCCACGGGCCACAATCTGTAATAATAATGAATTTGTAAACTTCATTGCAACTCGCAATCTTAACAACAAAACCTGAAGTATATAATAAAAATTTTACTTTGGTTTTGTTTATTAAATTATAAGAATTTTTAAAATATTTGAAATTGCACAAGCTCGCAAAAACAAAGTTTTTGAGTTAGAATTAAATTCAAAATAATATTTTTTTCATCAGATACAGTAATTAGCTTTAAAATACTCTACTGAACTCTATTAGGATATTATAATATTGAATTACACAAATTTTACCAAATTTAAGGCCATTTTTCTAAAATTTTAAGATAATAACATTTTGGAAATTTAGAAATTATATTAACTGCAATTCTTTTTAAGACATAAAAAAAACATAAGCGAAAACCTTGATAATCTGTCTTTTTAGCTGAAGAAGAAAGAATAATTTAATTTTTGCTCTTTGAGTCTTAGATTTAAAGAAAAACCAAAATATTTTTGGGTGCAAAATGGTCTATTTTCTAATACAAAATATGTAACATTGATGAAATAATTTTAATTAAACTAGCAGGAAATAAGTAAATCATTGTCACTAACAGAGTAGGCAAATTATTAAGCATATAGGAAAAAAAAAAAAAAAACTTTGAGAAGTTCATTATTTTCGGATTTAGCGTCCTGGCAAAACCAGAGATTATTGATGCTTCAGAGAAATTTTTATTGCAAGTCCAAAAAATGAAATAAATGCAGGGTTACGTCCTGAATAACGAATTTTCTGTATTAAGCGTCCAACACTCCATGTGTCTTTAATTTACGAAGAAATAGTATTATGCAAACCATCCCACCCCCTTATTTTGAACAGCAAATAAAAGACTTTGTGTCTTGTATCTTTAATTTTTGGGGACTATTTCTTAAAAGGTAAATTTATCGTAATTTCTTAGCTTAGAATTGTCTTAAGTGTTAAACAGAAAACCACATATCAACACCAGTATGTGATTTCATTTCAATCTTATGATTTTTATAAACTTTATTTTATAAAATCCTTTTTTATTTCCTTGTACGAAGTAAAGAAAGAGGATTTTATGCAAGGAAGCAAGTATTTTTGCTTTGGCGCGCAGTGAGAACTGAATTAATTGAATGAGAAATATATCTGTAATAAAATTCGAGGGGCCCACCAGCGGCCGAGCGGTAAAAGCCACTGAATACTGGTAGTTCGGTCCGGGGTTCGAGTCCCGACGAACGGGCTGGCTGCTTGGGCGTTTTCGTGGTTTTCCCCATGTGTAACGTGGATACGAGCCAGTTTCCCTTAGAAAGACCTCCACGGGGCATCCCTCCCTTTCCGTGTAGTGCCTAAGGGCGGAGCACGTAATAAGGGAAAAAAATAATAATAAATAAATAAATAAATAAAATAAAATTCGAGGAAGTAACTCTAAATGAAATGCAGCAAAAAAAATGCGTATTATTTAATAGGCCATAGAAGGAAGTCGTGTAGTGTCCACATCAGATTTTATTATTATTATTATTTAATATATTAATGTCAAATACTTTGAGGTGTTAGAGCATAATCTGAAGTTCCAGATTGTAATTTTAGAAAATTAAAACTGGTATTAATGATATTCGGGACAAGTTAGAAAGTTCAGATCATGTACAATTAAATTACGTATTGTTATGTATAAAAAGAACTCCCAAATATCATGCCATCATCTGCCCTCACTGTTGTTATCATATGCAGTTTTCTTTTCCTTTTTGTATTTTCATTAGATAATTTTGTTTTACGCTCATGGTTTGTAATAGTAATTTTAACATTGTTTCTTCAATAAACAAATTTATATTTTTTAGACAAGGCCGGATTATTTCCTCTCGGTTAATTGGGGCTTATTGCATTTCTGTAATAGTAACTGCCACAATTTCCTTTTATCTGCATTAACATAAGAAGCAGTTTTATGCACTAAAATTCTACGTTTACAGTAAAAACCAAACAAATCTGTAGCAGGCCAGTGCAGGATTTACGTATAAGCTACATGAGCTATAGCTTAGGGCCCCCACTTTCTTGGGGGACCCCTAAACAATTAAAATATCAATAGATTTATAAAGGGCCCCATATCTTAAGTAGCTTAGGGCCTTATCAAGTCGAACTCCTGCTCTGTAGCAGGTGTGTATATGGCGTTATTAACATCTTTCATTATTAAAAATAATTAATGTTGCAGTATGCTGAGATAAAGCTTCCAGTGGAATACATTGTTAATTAAATATATTTAAAATTTTATCGTTTCGATAGATTGTTAAAATAAAAGTAAACCGCATGTGACTGGCGAAAGCTTTGATTATTGGTAACAAGGGTTTTTGTTCAGTCCGTAGGCTCTGCCAGTCACCGGATTGAAGCGATGTAATAAATTTAGAGAGATTCTTAAAATAAAATGAAGCCGCAGGATGCAGTTACTTGTCATAAGTTACTGATTCCCCATGAATCAAGAGTCATGGGCGATTTATGCTTTGGTTAAATGTTCAACTCACAATTGCCCATGTATCCGCTGAGCAGTGGTAGCTTTTCAGAGGTTCTTCTCCACAAATTGGTAGTTGCATGAGTTTTAAAAAATTTTCCTTTTATACGTGGTAAATACTACTATCCCGTTAGTTTCTGTTAAAAAAAAAAAAAAAAAAAAAAAAAAAAAAAAAAACCCTTCCACGAAGGTATCTCTTCCCTTTAATCTTGCATAGCACTCGTCTACTTTGTCGTAATTAATATATCTTGATTATTATAAGTACGGGTAGACTTGAACGGGATACCAGAATTTTGCCATTGGTTGTGCAGGTATAGTCCAACTGTACGTACTGTGCAGTTCCACTCCAATTTTAATGGAGGAATTCTGAGAAACGAATCCAAGGTATACTTCCACTGCAATTACGCTTATGTCAATTTTTTTTTTTTTTTTTTTTTTTTGTAATGATCAAAACATTTTTTCAAATTAATTTAATAAAACTATTTCAACATTATCAGAGGGTTTTTTTTTTTTTTTTTAAATTTTTTTTTTTATTTCATCAACATACTCAGCCCGATGAAACGGCAGTTTTAGCTTTGGAAATAAGAAGAAAGCCTCCATATCAGTTGAATACGTTTTACTAAACTTTTGGTAAAAAAAAAAGAACAACAACAGTATTATGAGCAGGCGTGTTACTGCAATGCAAAATCCATGAAGTCATCTTTATGAATTGCTTCACGTAAACACTACAAAATACTCAAATAATACTACTGGTTAATTGGTCTACTTGCTTAACAATTGCTGGAAATTCATTATGCATCTCATCACGACATTCGAAAAAAGCAGACATAGCTTTCTGAGCTCAACAAATTGTCATTGGCTTTTATAAATTCACCAAGTTGTTTACTAAAAATTAAAATATGGAGCAGGCATTGATGTAATGATTCGCTGTGCCCTCGTCTTCGTTTACGGGTGAAAATTCTTTACAATTCAGTTTCTTAATAAAGCATTTCGTATTATTTAATTCCACAGGATGTGCTAGTAAAGAGAATAAGAATTACAAAGCAATTAAAGATCTTGCCTCATAGATGATACATAGCACTTGCTTTGTTGGATGAATTAATTCTTATTGCTATTATTGCAGTTGCTATATGCTGCGCTTTGCACTTTATATAGGATATTCGAAATATATGGCTATAGGCTTTACTTCCTTAAATACAAGAATTTCCACACCATTACGAGCAAAATTCAGGAAGCTATTAGAGAAAAAAATTACTATTTTAGATCACTATTCAAACAAAAATTACTCATTTTGATAGAGATTACAATTTTTTGATTGGGTGAAAGCGCACTTTTTATTAAGTTTGTCACTCTTCATAAGAAAATAATTCAGACTACCTCGGTGAACTTTGCTTTTTAAAGTACGAAACCTTTTTCACTTAATTTGCTGAAAAATAAATGTATATATTTTTAATTGGATTGTTTGCTGTACTCAGACCATTTAAAAGGTTAGATTTTATATGGATGGACCCTCCTAACTACCCAAAGAAGAAATTATTAAAAACTTCTGTCCCTTATTTTGAGAAGCTTTATAAATAGAAGTCCTTCCCCAAAATGGGAGGACAGTTCTATATCTCCTGTTCTGCTGGGCCGATTGAAGAAATTCAACTTGTGTTTTTCATTTCTCGAAAGCGCAACTTAGAATATGTTAGATTTATATATAGGGTTGTTCTATTTGTATTTTGACATAAAATCGGACTTTTTCTGAAATGGCATGCTAGTTTTTTTTTTTTTTTTTTTTTTTTTTTTTTTCATATTTTGATTTTACGACTCAAATTATGCCAAACTGCCAAGTTTTGTAAAAATCGCACGAGTAGTCTTTAAAAAATTAGCTCTCAAAATTTTAGCTCCTCAATGGTATATATTTTTGGTATATATTTATTAATCTTTCTTTTTTTTTATTAAACTTATTTGATTCTTCCTTTCATATTTCGAAATATAGGTTCATTCCAAATAAAATTCGCGCTTTCTTATGATTTATTTTAAAATTTTTATTTTTAAATAGTAGTTTTTATAAATATTTCGAAAAAACCTTTTAATTATAATCTATAAAATTTTTACCATCATCTTAAAGTAGATGTATTTCTAAAGTATACCTGCAAAAAATGAGAGCTTTTTATTCAAAACTTCCGAAGGTATACGTGAATTTATATATTGCCGCGTTCTGAAATTTGGAATAGTTGTTGAAAGCGATAATAACATCAAATGTGGTTTACACACTTTGCTAAAATCATTTGAAAGTAGGAATGATCTGAGTTTTTTTCGGCTCGGCGCGCAATGTAAAAAGTGAAAGAAAAACAGGCTGCTATATATTAAGATGTTCGCCAAGGGAATTATTCTTCGCGCAAACTGAAAAAAAGTGCGCCAAGATAAATTTTTTTAATTTCTCCGTAAATTTCGCACTAAATTTTTATAGAATTTATATAGGCATAATTTTAGTCGTAGACTCGAAATATAGAAAAAAAAACTCGCATGTCATTTCATAAAAAGTCCGATTTTATGACAAAATACCTATATTAGAACAATGCTATATATATATATATATGTATATCTACTCCTAAGCCGCGCTTTCGAGACATGAAAAACGCAATTTGAATTTTGTCAATCTGCCCAGTAGAACGGGAGACAACTGCCCTTTTTTGTTGTGTGTTTGTGTGTGTGTGTTTTATTATTATTATTATTTTCGCAGCGTACATGTCCTATTTCCGACATTCTGCATAATAAGTACACGATTCATTATTACAGTTATTTCCACTAAAATATAATTTATCATTGTCATTTCGTGAACTAAAATTAAAAAACAATGTGACATAAGCAATTACAAACTGTAGTAAAAACTTAAAATTTGCTGTTGCTGTCTCAGTATGATGGTTAGTTAACCATCAATTTGCACAGAAAGGGTCTCATAGATGAAAACCTCGCGTTTTACTGAATGGCTTGTCTGTTTACCAGAAAACTAACATGTATCTCTCGCTATACGTTCCTTACTTTAAGTAAAATTTAGTCTCTTTTACTTTAAAATGAAATTAATGTTCATTTATTTAAATATGTGGTTGTATTTGAAAAGTGTTTTGAAAAGAATAGCTTTATCTTCGGTTTCCTATATTAATTATGCGTAAATCTTTCATCATACTATTAAAAGAAATTCAAATAATAAATTATTGGAAATTTAACCCTTGGGTGGAAAGACATGATCTTTATCTAAGCATGATTTTTTATCTAAGTAACAATATGGGAGAAAAATTGAGATGGTGACTTAATTAGCTATTCCTATCTTCATTTCAGACATCCTCAAAAATATCTGTGCAATATTTTTCAGCATTGATGCAAGTCATATAATTTATATCCTTGTCCTTATACTTCCCATCAATATACGAAAGTTTTCTGTTTTCTCTAACATTTATGTCTTTAATATAACATTTCTCGTCTTTCTGAAGCTCATCAGAGTTATATTCTATTGATGTTTTAGTTGGATTTGTATCATTCTCTCCTTCTGTAGATTTGGCTGATGCAACACATATCAGTCTATTTTCTTTAAGGATAAAGTGCTTTTTTTTATTTGCTTCTATTTTTTGCCTTCTTTTTTCTTTGCAGGCTAGTTTTCTACCCTTTTCAATTAAATCAGCATTTATCTCATTGTCTCCAAAAAACTGTTCAAACCCGAAGCACTGAAGAATTCTTTTGCAGATGTTAAAATAAGTTGCTAAACAAACAAAGGAAATGAGGACAGGAAAATATATATTAAAACCGTCGGATATAATTGGAATGATGTCCATATGACCCATTATCTTTGTGTAAGCTGTCTCTTCTATGGCAGAATTTTTCGTTACATGACTGTCAAGGTGTATTAGGCCCAAAAAATTAAAACAAAGAGGTGGTGTTAAACGACAAAGAAAAATTCCACAAAATATTAAACTGGTTTCATTTGTTTGTTGATGAGGAGCTAAGTAATAGTAATTCAGTATGCGAATTTTGAAAACTGCATAATATGCACAGATGCATAAATATGCAATAGTTGCCACAGATATGAGTTCAACTGCTACATAATTATGCTTTGAGTTAGCTAATTTGATAAAAATTGCAAATAATGACAGAAGAGGACTTTGAGAAAAGAACGTTAACTCAGACCAAATTATCGCTATGCTAAATGCAATCAGAATAATACACAGACAGCGATAAACCCAATTACTTATCTTGCATTTCCAGTACCATTCAATTTTTGGTGATTTCAGAATCGATGGACGAGATTTAAGGGTGCCCTCGAAGATTCTATTCACACTGCTTGCATTGGCAGCAACATCTTCCCAGTAAAATATCTGCTCGAAAAGCATGTTCCATTGGCACCGAGTACGCTGGTAAGCATGAATTATACGTATTACATGTTTGTGAATATTTGAAAGATCTTTCATGCTAATATCATCAATTAAATTAGAATTATCTTCTCTAGGCCCGCTCAAGGAAATAGTCTCCTGTTTTTCTTTTGGAAGCTTTTCCAGTATTATGTCTATATATTTTCTTGTTGGATGGTGGATTGATGTTGTTTTGTATATTTGCGTTATTTCTTCCAAGTAATTATCCAATTTTTCTTCTATTTCGCAACGTTCTTCGTATAGTGCGGATGCTTTAAAGTACAGATAGTTCAGCATGTATTCCTTATTGGTTATATACCAACAATATCTTGGGATTTCGACCAAACCATAACCTTCAAGCAAAACAAGAACAACTATACCTTTTGTATTGCTAGCAGTAATGCATATTATCTTTAGATGAGACGCATCCAAACTGCCATTTTTAAAAACAACGTATAAAAGAAAAACTACAAAAATAAGCAGATAGCATGCGTAATATATGGCATTCTCTGTCACAGCTGTCTTTATTTTGCCTGTGATAGTGAAGTCTCCAGCATTTGAGTAAGACTGCATAAAAGGAAGTATTAGCCATGTAAGTATTTGAGACAGCCAGTATACAGTTTTCCATAAATTTTGAAGTACATTATCAGGAACATAACTCCATGGTTTTAAGCATTTATTTAACGGCTCTAAAGATACAGGTTTCATATAAATCTCTTTACTTGTCTTATGCTCAATGTAAGTTGTATTATCAGACTCATTTTCATTAGTGACTAAACTAAGTTGGATGAAAGAATGAACAGTAGGAGACAAAAGATTGTCTAATAAGCACTGCCTGTAAGCAGTAGATGAAACATCCAGTGGTAAAATAACAACAATTATAAAAGCACAGTACCATGCAATGAAAACATTAACAATTACTAAAATGTGATGCTTTCTGAAATTTCCATATTTTTTTAGCAAACAAGCAGTAATAATAAATGTAATGATAATCTCAACTACAAAAGGCACAGTAGTCGTCATTTTCGAAAACTCATGTTAATAATCTACAACAGACTTCTCCGGTTAATAATTCAAAACATAGAAACAGAAGTATACAGCCAATTCCAGCATGATAATGAACGACTTTTAACGTATTTTTGTTTAACTAACTATCTTTATGATTACGATTACTTATCGAAATTTAATCTTACATGTAACGACAATAAAGCGTTGCCAATGATAGAAGAATTCATTTAAAATAAAAACACCAAACCTTTTCATCTGATCTTTTAAGAGTTGTTGGTCACAGAAAATGCATTCCTATTATGCATACGAATATCACAGAAGCGTCATTCATGTAAAAAATTTGTCATCTGAAATGGCGCAAGTGTATTCTGTTTAAATTAGCTGCAAAGCACTTCAGCTTGATTTAAAATTTTTAACAGTTGATTTAATTCACAATCATGTTTATTGAATAAGAATAAAATTAACTCTGCTGCTTGAAGACTTTATGAAATGTATACTGGCAGTCTTAAAATAGGAGACGGTTAGATTAGGTTATTAACTGCAAATTAACATGTTAAAGAAATTATACATCTCAGATTACTTTATATGAATTTCTGTTGGTACTAGCATTCTATAATTACTTCATATTATGCCGCAGTGAATATTTCTTAAAACTTTTATTTCCCAGTTCCAAGTGAAGATTATAATACATATACTATATAGGGTATTATAAAAATATTTTATTCACGCGTATCATTAAAAAAAGTAAATTTTCGAATACAAATTCCTAACAGACACATTTTCAGTGAGAGAAAATGAAGCTGTAAGATAACAAATTTTCATCTGTAAAAATGCTTACCATAAAAATTTTTATTTACTCAATTTCAATTTTGTCTAGCAATGGCACATCTGAATTCACCAACATGGAGAATCATTCGAGATTCGACAAGTTGAATTTTTCAAATCTTAACTAGAAACACACCGTTACATGTTCTAACTCAAAATATTTAACTGAGTTAAGTTTGTTTTCATTCAAGTTAAAACGAGATTATGAAGATGCTGTAGAATGAATGGTTCATTAATAGAGAAATGCAATTGCTACAATTTCTTGTGTGCCTGGATTGGCAATATCACTTCGTGTCTGTGGTATATTTAAGTGTCTGACTCTTAAATTTTTATTAAAGGACTCTTTTTTTTCCCCTCCCCAAAAAATTATAAAACTGATTTAAAATGAATTCTGAAGCGATTTTTTTGTGTCGTCTGTACGTTCGCACATATCTCGCATAACTCAAAAACGAGCAGCCTCAGAACGTTGAAATTTTGTATATAGTTCTGCTATAACATGTAGATGTGCACTTCTCATTTTGGTTGCAATCGGCGCACCAAACGTGTTACCACTGTGTTACTCGGCTCAATGAACTCAGTTTTTTTATTCTTATATGTTTGTGAATTGTGCAATTTTTGCTTTAAAAATGATTGAATTATGTTGTTCTGGCTAAGATTTTCAGGCCATTAGTTAACCTGCACGCAATAATTGTCGAATTATCAACAATTTAAAAGATTTTTAAGGCCAATCTAGAGAAATTAAGCTTCGCTACAACAAAGTAACGTCTTCTTTTATTATTGCGAATTAAATTATGCCTAATTCATTCTGGAATTATCATTTAAGCTATTAGCTTTGTTTTTGCGTAGAAACTGTAATTTTAATTGTAAAAATTGTTTTAACTGTACTTGGTGTTTTATGTTTTTCTATATCTTTCAAATTTTTAATTAAAACATTTTGAATTTTTATGTATTTTTGCCTTACCGCGAAGTGAGAACTGAATTAGTTGCGCATGCGCATTAGGTAAGCAGCGCTGAATCGTCTGCGAAAAAACTGTTTCTTTTTTATTTGTTTAATTTCTTTTATACATCGTTTTAGATATATTATAGTATTTGAAGAGAACTTATGATATAATTTTTGTGCACTCTGAGTTATAAAATGAATGAGATGTAATGCTGTTAAGGGAGCCTAGCACCGAAGTGTCGCTATGGTAAAAGAATATAGTTAACTTTAAAGAGTGCATTTATTCTATTGTGGTTTATGCGCTATCGACGAAACAGATTTAATTCAAACTTCGTTAACTGTTAATTCAACATGTTTAAATGAAATGCAGGAAAATTGCGTATGATTTAATATTCCGTACAATGAAATCATGTGCTGTACACATCAGAATTTTTTATTATTATTATCATCTATATAATAACAACTAATATGCAGTTAAAAATTAATTGTATTTGCTATTAGTTCATAATTACATTACTTTCTTCTTGGTCTTTTCTTTCTTGAGAGAAATTATGTGCATTTGGTTGCACCTGTATGCACATGTTTGGTATGCTCCAGAGTTTGAGAAATTAAGCTTTAGATAATATCTCTACATTCTGAGGTCTATTCAATGCGATGAAAGATGCAAGTTACCGCTGCGTGCTGAAAGTATAATGAGAACGGCTAGTTTCGCCATATTAGAACCTCACTCCGTCAGCTAAAAGAAACGTTAACTTTCTCTGCGCCACTAGCCCCACATTCAGATACCGATCTGCGCTTAAAAATGTATCTGGTTTTTGCATCGCAGTCACACCTCTCTGCATATTGCCAACCCGATTTAGCTATTGGCTCCAAACTACGTTAAGAAGGGTTGATGTCGTGTGATGTATATCGCTATGAGTGAAAATGTTAATTACGAAAGCATTTTGTGATTACGTTTTAAATCCATTTTTATATATGTGTATTAAAAATTATCATAGTACATAAATGTATTTATTTTTTAAAATAATAATAGATATATTATGTGTGATAATTTAGAAGTTGTTGACGCAGCATCGTGCATAAAAGATAATAGCAGTCGTAGTAGCTGAGTAGCCAATTTAAAAATACTTTTCATCTTCCACCAACGTGCAGGTAGTGTTTTCAGTCCAAAAAAATCGATAATGAGTTTTCAGTGAATAAGCACGAATTAGGGTCCCCACGCCACGTTTTTACGATGATGTCTGTCTATCTGTATGTGTGCGACGATGTTTTCGCCCACTATAATTCTTACATAAAACTTCCAAAATCTTCTGTTTTCTGTATTTAACATTTTTACATTCATAAAAAGAGTTCATTAAATTTGGGGTAAAATTGGACAAGTGCAAGTGGTACGTTACTTGAATCCTATAGCAGTTTTTAATGAAAACATATATTCAAATACAAGCCAAAACTTTTCAGTTTTAATATATATATAAAAAAATATTAACTGGAAGCGTTCCGGTTATTTAAGAAATGACTGGAAGTGATTCTTCACTTGAAGCTCTGATCAGATTTTCGTAAAAAAGAGTGTTATGATAGAATCCAAAACTTCTGAAATTGGTATTTGAAACTCATGTAGGCATATAGAATACTAGAAAGCCCGGCGGTTATACGAAATGACCGCTGTTCTAGATATTATAAATTGATTATAAACAGATGATTGCTAATGCAAACAAATGTTCACGTTCCCCTCCTGACACGCTCAATTTGCGTTCAGTTGTAAACCATTTCAGAAACAGATGATTGCTAATGTAAACAAATGTTCACGTTTGTTGAATATCTTTTAATTTCGTGTTTTAATACTTTTTAAAACTTTAACTTAACTCAACTTATGGTGCCGGACAAATTAACTAAAAATCAAATAATTCAAAACAATAATATAATCTTTTCCACATCGATTAATTAATTTAAGTAATTGCTCAAATTTCAACAAACATTAAAATGACGACTCTTGCTTAAGATAATTATTAAAGTAAAACAAATTAAAAAAAAAAAACAAATCACTCACGGGGTGAAGTCCATACCGCACACTCCCTTAACTTAGGAATACCTTTGTAAACTGATTAATAAGGTGATTTGACAGCTCCACAGATCGTCCAGCGTCTAAAGTTTACTCGAGCACCACATTATTCCTGCTGTCCTTTATTCACAAAATGATCGTTAATGGAGACAGACAGATCGTGCGAATTTTAAAGATGTCTTGGTTGAAACACCACTGAAGTCCTTACAATTAATAAATTCCAGAGCATGGAAGAATGGAAAAAAATCGACGCAGCTGACACAGGCAGAATAAACAGCATCGCACACCTTAGACGGATCCTACACGAGTCTCTTTCATTCTGGAAGCCTCGAAAAACCCACCAAAAACGTAGAGCACCTTTGGAACAAAATCTAATTAGGAAGTCAAAGTCGGTAAAAACAGGAATACTGCATCAGGATATCAGGATCACCAAGAGAATCTGCAGTACAATTCTTGGAACAAGAGAATCGAAATTCTTTGCTGAGTTCTACGCCTTATGCCAACGCAAATTCTCGCCAGCTAAACGCCTAGAGAAAATCATACCCTCTGCCCGCTGGTTCACGCGGCTCGCGAGAGCAAGACCCGAAGGGTCAAGCCCCCACTTTTTTTTTCTTTTTCCTTCTTCTTCAAAAATCAGAATCCGAATAATTTCTAGCCTGGTGCAAGCACCCAGGAAATCTCGGTTTCTCCGCCTCTGTGAGTTCATAGGCTTTCAAACATCGTAACATTAAAATCACACCAATGCCGGAATTCTACGTTATCTAAACTGAGAAAATGATACACCCATGACGAATCAAACACCAGGAAATTTGACAATGCAGTCCGGAAAACATCTGTAAACAAAACGTGAGAAAAAAAAATGGACCCCCCAACTAACAAGCGAAACTAAGCTTTACAAGAATCCAATTACCTAAACTTAGTACACCCCCCACTGTCTTGAAGTAAGCAAAACTGCAACTTTAACAAAGCGACAGGAAGATGATTTTCGTTTCAAACACCATTAGTTAAATGGCGACACACAACACCCTACTGCCTCCATTGTTAGTAAAAAGGCTATAACCAATAAACCAGATGTGTGTCCTCGCAACCATCTCCTGCCTTTGTTACAATTCCTACTCAAGAATAACGAGTTAAATAGAACCTTAAGCCTTTTTTTTTTTTATTGAAAATTTTAAATCCTTGTGCACCACATAGTATTACACAAGGCTTACAGAGGTAAGTAAAAAAAAAAAAATACAACAACACAACACAAAAAAAATAAACTTACAAATTCACAGATGATACGTAAGAGATAAATTTACAGAAAAAAGAGAAAGCCATTTTATGTTGAACAAAAACATGAAGAGGGGGAGGAAATGAAATATTCACAGAGTTTAACTTAGAAATGAGTTCCTTTCGTCCTTCCTTGAGCTTTGAACAATAGAACAACAAATGTTCGACATTTTGCACTCCCCCGAAACTGCATGAACACAAGTCTGTACTAGATAATCTAAATCTCTTCAGATATGAATTGAATTTACCATGTCCAGTTAGAAATTGAGTAACTTCAAAATTGCAGAAAAAGTGTTTATTATTCAGTCTGTGAGGAATGGAAGGAAAATATAGTTTAGTCAAAGAGGCAGCAGTAGAATTCATGTATAGTTCATTCCACTCGAGTATTGTATCATCCCTACTTTTGTTCTTGTAAAATGACTTAGGAAGTATCATTGGAGTAATTACTTGAAGATGTGTAGCTTGTTTTGCCAACCAATCAGCCCGTTCATTTCCTAGATTGCCAGTGTGGCCACGTACATGAGAAAAGATAACATCAACACCTTTATTATTAAGGTCTTTAAGAAGAGCATGGGAAGTCACAATTAATTTATTATATGAGAAGATATTCCTAAGAGAAAATAAGGATGAAAGAGAATCAGTGCGAATAAGAAATTTAGCACTTAGCGAACAGTTGTTAGATATCCACTTAATTGACTCACTAATGCACAGTAATTCGGCTTGGAAAACACTGCATTCATTGGGAATTCTAAAGAGTCTGTATTCCAGTTCAGAACCATTATGGAAAACGACATAAGCTAATCCAACTCGATTATTAATTTTACTGCCATCTGTATAACACACAACAGGGAAATTATCATCAACAGAATTGTCATAAATGATAGTTTGAATTGGCAAACGATTGGCAGGATGAGGAAGATCTTCAAACAACACCTTGGTATCGAACATAAATTTGCTGATGGTATCTTTAAACTTTTTGTCATTCAAAACATGAAGGTCAATCGGAGGAAATCCTGAAATTGCGAAACAGGCTTCATAGCTAATTGTTCTGTAGCCACGCACAACTCTTAGTAAAATTCTTCTTTGAATTCTGCGAAGTATACGGGAATTAATCTTCTTTTCTAAAGCTGTTCCCCACACTCTAGAAGCATAGCAAATAAAGGGGACAATACCCTGCTTATAAATCATATCAATAACATTAACTTTTAAACCAAAAGTATTGCAAGAGACACGATTAAGTCCTCTAAGTATATTTTCACACTTATTAGATAAATACATAATATGATTTTTCCAACAAAACTTATGATCAAGAATAACGCCTAAATATTTAATTTCATTCACCGTTTCGAGTAAGGTATTATCCAAGTACAGTTGTTGGTTTGTATAGCTGACATGCTTTCTTTTAATTATCATAATTTTAGATTTATTAGGATTGAATTCCAATTTCTGTTCTCTGGACCAATTGGAAATAATAGTAAGGGTGTTTTGAGCCGTATTAAAGAGAGTAATGGGACACTTCTCTTGAAAGCAAATTAGTAGATCATCAGCAAAAGCAATTGTTTTACAACTCGGACAATGTGAGAGTCTATTGAGTAGATCATTCATAATTAAATTCCACAATAAAGGTCCGGAAACCGAGCCTTGAGGGCAACCTCTTTCCAAAATGCGGGAGGAAGAAACGTGGCCAAAGGAGAGCAATGCAGATCTGTCATGCAGAAAATCTTTAATAAGGTGGTAAATATTACACGGAATACCAGCTTTCCTTAAAAAAACAAGTATCCCAGGACACCAGGCGTGGTCGAAAGCACCTTTGATATCAAGAAACACTAAAACTGTGTGTAAATTTCTCTTCTTACCTTCGTCCACTATGTCTTTTAAGTACAAAAGAGCCTCTTCACAACTCTTATGAGGGGTAAAACCAAACTGTGCTTTATTTAGCAGTTTTTTATTATGCAAGAACCAAGTAATTCTATTAACAAACAGCTTTTCTAGGCATTTTCCTAAACTGGGAAGAAGACTAATGCATCTCAAGTTATCCAAATGCGGGATACGAGGACCACTGTTCTTAGGGATTAAAACGACATTCGCTGTTTTCCAGCAACGAGGAAATGAACCAAGCCTCAGACAAGTATTGAAGGACAATTTTCCGAGAAAGGCTTATGCTTGACATCAACTTTCTTGCCAACATCCTTGATTTTGCTATTATAACGAATGCAATTTACACAAGCTTGAGTTTCTTGAGTTTGGCAGTGCTCACTTTTATGTTCTTTTGCACATTTAAAGCAAGCAACAGAATTTCTGCAGTTAGCTCCTTTGTGATTATAGCCAAGGCATTTAAAGCATCTATTTATTATGATAAACTCCTCTACTTTACAAGCCGACCACTCAAAATGCAAATACCCCAAAGGTAGGCATTTTTTGTATAGCTCGGGATATGCTTTGAGTTTTGGAATTTTTTAAGAGTAAAACAGAATTTCATGTCATTAATACATTCATTACCATAAAAAATGTCAGGATTTTGATCAAAGAGAACAGTTAATACATCTTTATCATCAATTTCATTTGGCACATTTTTAATAAGTAGAGCAGGATTTTTCTGTCTTGGAAGAGAAGAAATTAGTTCAGCTTTGTTGTTGATTTCATCTTTTAGTTTATCACGATCAGTTGAGGAAGAGCATTGCACTAAAATTCTGTTATTCGAAATCGTCCTAATATTTTTTATACCTAATTTCTTTTCTGTCGGATTAATTTTTTCCTTCAAAAGTTTTTTAACATCAAGGGATGTAAAGTTTTCCAATCCAGCAGCTGCCGAAACAAGCAAATTACAATCATTTGACTGTTTGTTTACATTTTCTCCCCTAGATGGCGATACCACCTCAGCATAAGAAGGTCTCATAACAGAGGTCTTCAAACTTGCCACACAAGCTTCGCGATAATTAGCAGATTGTAATCTTTCAAAATTTTTAATTATAAGAGATTTTAACTCACCCAAAGCCGTCCTAGCATGTTCACGCAGCTCACCGTTCATATTACATTTAGATGCAAGTGCTGTGTTGATAGTATCATAATGTTTTTCAAGAGACGTGTAAAACGCGTCAAGCTCTTTATCCGCCATCTTGAGCTTACCAAGATGGCGGTACCTTAACAGCTTAAGAATACTTTTTTTCCAGATTAAAATACACATGAATACAAATAAAAATATTAGAATAATAATAACTTAAAACACATATTAATAATTAAAATACGCGACATAACACGTTCCCCCTGACACGCTCAATTTGCGTTCAGCTGAAAATTCACTTTAAAATACAATGTCGGAATAAAATCGGGCAAAATTTTAAACTCATTACTCGAAATAATATTTAGCATAGGAGGAAGGATAAACCTACATGATGAGATGTACTACGCACAGCTCGTTAGTTGTTTCGTCTCCTTTAATTTCTCAACATTTGCAAGTTTCTAGGTAATTCATATGTAAATATAGTTAATTGCATAATAAGCAACAATTGTATGAATTAAAAATATTTAAATGTTCTTAAATACCATGATAATTTAATTAAAACAACGATGTTGGTATCAGTGTATATGGACTATTTGAATGCCATGGCAACTTCACCCCATTGGTTAGTACAGTTACGCGAGCAACCAATAAACTATCGGCGACAAACAGACACTTAAGCCGCATATAATAAAGACGTATAGTCATACTTTTTAACAACGTAATTAGATTTTAACCATATATGATGAAACCGGATGTGGTATATTTGGCATTCCGTCTATAATCGGTAGTTTGTTACTTTAAAATACGCACTTCGTGTTTGTAAATCGAATTTTCGATTAACAAACTCAACGATTTCAAAGCGCTTAACGGAATAAAACATTTTTAACTCCAGCGCGTGAGACTGTCTATCGGAAATTCTATGTTCTTTTTTAAATGTTTTGTGCTTTCGCAGTTGAGTCGAATTTTATATGGCGTAAGTGCCAATAAAGTGTATTTAATAAATAATGTAAACGCACAAAACATAAATAGTAAGACACATTGTTCTCAATTCGATCGTTACTTGAATGCAATGGCAATTATTCATTCGCAAAGTAATTGAATGACCTTGAGAATGACCAAATCATTTTTTGTACCATGAAATAAATAAATCCACTTACTGTATGTCCTAATGAGATAACTATATATGTATTTTACCTTTTCAGCTTATTAGAATTAGTCGTCTATTCCGTCTTTAATTATGTATTTTCTCTTTCGAGGACAACAAGTGGTAGTTTTAAATCTACCAAATTAGCTATTTTAATGAGACTCTGGGGAAGAAAAGTCAAAATGCCACAAATAGCGTGAGAGTTATTCAGATATCTTTTTATACGTATACAGCTGTGCTAATCCTTCAGAATATTAGAGATCCAGCGAAATCATAAATATGTTAAACTTAGATCTTAAAATGTCCGAAATTTGTTGGAATTTTTAGGTTAGCGAAGTCATAAATATGCTCAACTTTGTTTTCCAATTTTCCCAATTTTTGCTCATTTTGTTCAACGATTTCCGTCAGTTTGCATTCCTATGATATTCATCTGGATCTTGTAATACTACTCAATTATTAAGCATTGTTAATGCTTTCGTTTTATTTTATATTACCCTGCGAATACATTAAACTCACGCATGCATTTTTTACTTTCGTAATTTAAAACGTATATAAAAGAACCAACAAAACTCTGTTACCTGCGCATTCATGGTTTTATAGAATTTTTTCGATTAGATGTTAAGTTCACGAATTTCCAAGCTTACTGCAAAATAAATATGTTCCAGAAAGCAGTCACGTTTCTTGAGGACATTACATTTCCGGCACATAGATTCCGTCTTCGCTATAAAAAAAAAAAAAAAAAAAAAAAAAAAAAACTATTTTCAGATAAAAAAAAAAGTTTATTGCAGTTTCTTATTATTAAACGAATAACTGTTCTATGTGTAACTTTTCTCAATTTCTTCGTACAGGTACCCTGTCTCTACCGCGTTGGCCCAGCCAATCTGATAACAGCGGTAGCAGGCCTGGCAGCTCTGTCCAACTGCACCTAGCGGAAGAACAACCGCGGCAACCGACTTGTAAATCTGTGGAGCAACATTTGCTGACGACATGTGTGGGCAGTATCACTGAACTTGGTAAGCGAGGTTCTTGTGGGTGATAAGAAAAATGGGTTTCATTTGTTTTATTTTTATACCCGTTGTTGTTCATCATTCAAGGGTTATCTGATTTCCTGCTGCTGTATAACCATTTCTCAAAGCTGTCATGAATTAAGAGAGATTGCATCGTGCTTTCATTCGTTCTAGCTGTCGTTGAGAATGACGAACATCAGGTATTTGTAACAAGTAGTAGCTGAGCGGATCGATGATTGCTTCCGCTGTTGTTAAAAGGAAAATCGAATAGTTCTTTTCATAATTCAGATGTTTTAAAAAAAAAATCTTGTCTGCGGTTCAACTGTGAAACTAATTTAATGCAAAAGAAAGAAGTCTTATCCAGAATTAACTCTCGAATATAAGCTAACATGATTTAAAAGAAAGAAAAAAAGAGAGAGAGAAGAAAGTGAAAGAAAAAAATAAATAAATAAATAAAAGTTTGCCAACTTGCAAAAGCAAACTTTTTTTTTCAATGATTAAAAAAAAAAAAAAAAAAAAAAAATTGAAACTTAATCAATCAATTAATGTAGTCTTAGGTGGCCGCAGGCCACAAAACACGGGTTCTTGGGCCGGAGCCCTATCGCAGGCTAACGAGATATGTGATAAATGTAGCATGAAAAACGTAACGTATAAATAATATAATAATGTATAATAAGCAGAACAGTCCTTGTGAAGCAAGTCTGTCGATGTCAAAGGTTGTATAAAAGCACCGATGGAGAAGTGGGAGCGATGAGATGGGTCAAATGGCACACGTGACTGAAGGTTTAACGATTGGCTAGTGGAAGCTAGCTGTTGACTAAAAGTAAGGAAAACACCAGAGCACAGAAGACTACAGGCTTTGTTCCAAATAATAAAGTACAAATAATAACACAAAAGGAATAACATGCTATATAACAATATACAAGTAAAATGAAATAAAAGCACAACAAATGAATTCAATAATCGGTCTAAGAACTGCTCCAGGTCGTCTTCTGTTAACTGCATGATAAGGATCATAATTTAGTATTGGAACTGTGGGGTTGGAAATTCTGTTAAAAAAATTTATAGAAATATTTGCTATAAATACAGTAATAAGTTTTATGCCAAATTCTTCGTGTGTCGTTGCATTAGGATAGAACCAGCGAGTACGAGCAATTTGGCATAGTGTGATGTTGTGACTAATTTGCAGTCTCTGAAACGTGGTTTTACATATAAAACGCCAGACGGGACAGGCATAAGTAATAATAGGGCACAGCATCGCGTTATAGATGAATAACTTGTTGTCAAGGGATAAAGCCGAGTTCCGGCGAATTAAGGGGTGAAGAGTGGCTTTACACTTCCGAAATTTAGAGATTACATGTGTAATATGGTGCTTCCATGTTAGTCTTTGTCAAGTATAACACCATGATAAGTTACTTGCTTGGACCGCTTGTTAGCAGGCAATTAATGTATTTCACTCTGGCCTCTCTTCAAAGTTCAAACACATTTTCTGCAATTTTTCCAGAAATATGATACAAAATAATGATCCTAAGCAAATTATTTGTTTTATAAAGATGAAGGCTTTATGCCATGATACAAATCAACCCCATTCATTTCTATCGTCACCCGTTGTAAATTTTGATGAAAAGTATACTTGATTTAATAAAAAGGTTTGTCAAGAAATTGAATATAATACGTCAAAATTCTTTGAAAAATAACTTTCAGATTACCGAAAATTCTGCCCCCCCCCTCAGCATTTAAAAAATTGGAACATATTTAACTTTTTAACTGAGTGTAACAAAAGGAAGTCCTATAAATTAGTAGCCCAGGTTTTTTTTCCCCCTTAAGTGTTATTTAAATCTACATACATATTGTTTAGGAAACAAAAAGAATTTAAACCCTTTAAAAATGTTTAGTACAGAATTTATTTGTAGATTTGAGTGACCATGTACAGTGGAATATCAGATCACGAATGCCTCACTTCACGAATAGTTCAGTTCACTAATATATAGAAAACAGTATAAATGGAAAATTTGAAAAAAATTGAATATTTGAAGTAATATAATATTTGAATATATATTCAAGTTTAATTTTGTGCAGTTTGGGTTGAAAGCAGAGACTGAGTTCTATCACATTTAGGACTTTCAATAGAATACTTTTCATCTTTGCTATCTATGGCATTGTACCTCTAGGCAAAACTGTGGTCTAGAAAGTTAACAGTGTAGACAAAGAGAGGTTACTAGAGAATCATAAAAGTGAGCTCAACATCAGAGAACTACAGCAATTTTAGAAGCTGAGCGCCGCCTGAGATAACCACTGACCTGACTTTGTTGTAAAAGTCTTACAGTGTTAATAGTCATCCTGGCAGAAGGGAAAAATTCCTCCGTGTAAAAATATACATATAAATATTACATGGGCATATACAAGGCCTGTGTATAAGCATAGATATGTTGATTACAATCATTGTCTTGTACAAGTTACATATGATAGATACATAAAATCATGACAGCTATGTGTACATTTAAACATTATATGAATTCATATTTACAATACTTTTACTGAGATAATCAAATTAAACTTGTAATTCATTTACACATTGACTGGATTTTCAATGTGATTTAAACTGCTTTACAATATTATTTTTATCAAGTACATACAAACTGGATAGTAATATGCTTACATCACAATACTTTTGCTCTTACAGTCCTGTTATTATTCTACGGGGTGAGCTATTTTCCTAGTGTTGATATTCAGTTGTAGTATTTTGAATTGCTATTAAAATTATGCTGCGAAGATACAATTCTCAAGAGAGGGGGAGAATTTCTTAGTATCTTGCTGAGCAAAGCCTGATTACCTCCTCTATTTTAGTTTTCGTCTGCTTGTTGCCGCGGGTATTCTCCGCCCGTTGCGGCCAGTATGGCATTGCTTGGCATTTTTAAATGCAGTTTATCGGTTTGTGGGCAGTTGAAGAGGAAGTGATCTGCATCACCTACCGCACCACATTCACACAAATCTGATGCTCGTATGCCGAATCTCTTAAGATAATGTGGGAAGGGACCATGGCCAGTGTAGAATTGAGTTTGTGCTCCGCTGTATGTATTAACTGAGCACGTGACTTTTGGAAAGAACTTGTAGGTTCTCCTCCCTGTGCTTTCCCTTTCCCATTTTTCTGCCATTCTTGTAAAAGGTTATTGAGCGTGGTTTTTTTTTTTTTTTAAATAGGACTGCGGAACACTTACTGCGTTTTCTAATGTACTGGAGTCATTGGCAGCAGATTTCGCAAGCAGGTCCGCCGCTTCGTTGCCAGTAATACCCACATGAGCTGGAACCCAAATCAGGATAGGTCTGTCATCTGGTGGGATACTTAGAAGAATTTTCTGAATATCTTGCACCAAAGGACTCCTTTTCTTGTGCCCTCGGATGGACTCCAAACTTGAGGCAGAGTCGCTATATATGTTGACCTTTAATCCTAATTAATATTTTGCCAAATTGATGGCTGCTTTTAATGCAAGAAGCTGTGCCTGAAAGACGGTATTTTTGTCTGCCAGTCGGTTTTCCCAAGTTTTAACCACTTCTCCTTCTTGGAGTACACAGTAGGCGCAGCCTGTGTCTTTCTCCGTCTTTGAGCCATCTGTATAAATAGCAAATGTCTTCTTATTTGGCGGCGTGTATTGCATGTATATTGTGTGCGATAAATCAGTATCTGCAGGGTGTCCAAGCATGATCGGCTTGCGCTTCTCATAGTCTGTATGGTAGAATGTCTTTTGCCACAGAGAGACATTATTTTCTAGGCGCAATGTCCTTACTAATAGTTATTCTCTCTTCACTAGAAGGTCCAGTGGAGGGATACCCGCCAGCACTTGCAGTGCCGCAGTTGGGGATGTTCTATAACCTTTGCATATGATCAAAAGTTGCATTCTTTGTATGGTGAGAAGCTGCCTCCTCATATGGGCAGTAAGCTTCCTTCCCCATAATTTTAGAAGCTTCCCTCCCCATAATTTTAGAATTTTAGAAGCTGCAGCAAAATGCGATTTTGTAAGAAATGTCTTAAAAGAAGGGGGAAAATATTATCCTAATTCCCTGCTCAGGGAAGTTTGTGAAAAGTGGTTAAGGTGCAAAGTTTTCGCGATATTACCCTGATAAGTGCAGCATAAGCATTTTCATCGACGATATCAATATCTCACTTTAGAAACATTTTAAAACGTAGGGCAATAACAAATCTGGGCAAATTTTGATTGAAGCAGATACTCAGTGAGTCTCAAGCAGAGTCAAATGACGTATGGAGACAAAGAAACGAAAAAAAGAAGATGACTCCTAAAGGCCAATGCATTTAAAGAAAGGAATTTCGCATTCACAACCGAAACATCGTCCTCATCATTTTCCATCTATACTGTCGGCTCTCTCTCTTCTTAATAATTAATGATTTCTATTGGTTTTTGGCTACTAACTTGTGCACAAAGTACTGTTATATAAAGCTAAGAGAAGCAATCGTCTGTGGTCCAAGAACGAATTAATGCATTTTACAATAATTCCTATGAGGAAAATAGTTTCAGTTTACGAGAAGCCTTTAGGAATAAATTAGGTTGAGGCTTACCGTATTAAACTTTGCTTTATTGCTTTTGAATTATTTCGTTTTGGGATAATTTTTGCTGAGTATTTCAGCCTTCTTAAAGAATGTTTTTGTTTTGGGATAATTTTTGTTGAGTATTTCAACCTTCTTAAAGAATGTCTTCATTTTATTTGTACATTTCCATGTCTTATTGTTTTTTCAATATTGGTATTTTACATGTAAGTAGATGATGTAGATATTTTTGATAGCATTTATGTATGTTATCAATGTATTTATTTTTTATACATACAGGGGATCTTCTGAGGCGGGTTGTGCAGTATTATCAACATATGCAAGGTCACAACTCTGGTCGGTGCAACATTGTCTGGGGTCCTGCAGCACTGCATGCCTTATACTACTTCATGCGATGTTCACAGTTGGAACATGCGGAACATGCTGAACATGCAAACCACAGGACACCTGCTCAAGAGCTTGTCTATGAAAGGCATGTAAATTTTCCATTAATTAATTCATATAATTTTAGAGTAGTGGTCTGTTAGAAACTCAGCAGCCAAAATGTACTCAGACGCGTCTTACATCGTGAACCGCTCAAAGCATAGTTTAAGCCAGTTTTTAGATTCAGAAAAACATTTTTTATTAATTCATAGTTATTTTTTACACGTAAACTTAAAATGAATTTTGTAATTTGGTAACTGTCAACTAATGAAGAGACTGCCAATAAATTCTTTCAAAATAAAAAAAAAAAATATATGCACAGAGGAGAAATGTCATTATATTTTATTTCAGGACCCCCAAATGTTTTTGACAGGGGATCCCTTCAAGAATTTTTCAAATTTTTATCGATCCCCTTCTATTTTATTGGTGTAAAATTATGATTAAACGTGGAGGGGGTAAGGCAAATGTGATTTTTCAGATTGTTTATTATCCATTTAGTTAAATATTTATGATATTTTTATGCCTAATGAGATGCATCATAATAAAACTTTTATTATATTAGTAGAATTAACTAACATTGATAACACGACGGACAGGGCGGGGGGGGCAAGATGGTGCACAGCACGTGGTAGCCAAATTTAAGGACGGCGAAATATTATCAAACATATTATGTTTCTGTAGAAAAGGGCAGCCAGTTTGAATTTGCATGTGGACAGCCAACGGTATAGGATCGGCACTGGTGACCGATATATTTGATGATTCTTGCCAAGAATAAGATATTTGACTGCTTTACCGGCGACCAGCGATTTATTGTCAAGTTTGGTGGAGTTCATCGCCAAACGATACAGCAAATACAAAATGAAAGACTCTCACCCGAGCAGAAAAGTGACGTCATAAGGAAGTGATGGTAAATGCTAGTTAACGAAATTTTTCATTTTAACCAAAATGAACATTCTAGAAACGAAATAGTACGTATATATACTTAATGTTTCTAATCATTATTAAAAATATATTCATCCATACACTACTTCTAAATGGACACTACAGGGCTACTTAGAAAATTAATTGCATTATACTAATCAAGAAATAAACTCAAAATATTGTTCACTGTTTCATTTATAAAATTCTTAAATGGATACTTGTTATAATACTGGTTTGTTACTTTTCACAGTTTTTATCACCCTTGCGAAATGTTTGTTCTCCTTATTTTCACAAGGAATTCAAAAATCTTTTAATGTATTTATTGCAGTTATAGCATCTTTATACGTCGGGACTTGATCCAGTTCATCACCACTTAGCGAACTCAGAACAGTTTAAATTTTTTATTTCGAAAACGATATTCTTCAGCATTGAAATTTCTCCAGAGTTTGCGATTACTTCGCTGTCCACACGTACATATTCATCCAAATCAAATTCTAAGTTGCATTTTTCTAGTTAATAGCTTAGGTCCGATAAAGGGACATCATCTTCACTCCCTCTCATCGGGACTGTCTTCTGAAGAATTTATTTTGAAGCCTGTATGTTTGAAGCAATTGGCAATAGTTTTGGTGAAAATCATGCTCCAACTTTTCATTATGTAGAAAATCGTATCAAGCGCAGAAACAAAAATGAAGGATTTGTTACTAAGGGCAGTAATAAAATCCTTCATGAGAAGTTTTTTACAGTTTAATTTACAGTTTAATTAATTTATAATTACATTATACATATAGTACAGTTTAATTTAAAATTATGAATAATCCCATCGTCTACAGGTTGCAATATGCTAGTTACATTAGGTGGTAAGTAGGTAGACCATTTTTTGGGCTTCTAAATTCCTTATCCTGGCGTGAGCTGTGCAGTGGTCAATGATTAAAGTTTTTTTTTTTTTATTATTATTTTTTTTTTAATTTTTTTTATTATATATATATATATATATATATATATTATGTCGAAAATTTTCCATCTAAATTCTTGATTGTCTTTTTCCATAGCTCTAAAGTTATCCAGACTGTGAAGTTGGTGTCATAGCTCCCTGGCAGAAAATTTCCACCTTAAAACATCAGACGTTTTTGCATTTTCCTATGACAATAGATTTCAACTTCTCACTGCCATCCATACTGAATCCCAGTAAAACAATCAGTCTTTCCTTATTCTTTTTTTCCCTAGCGCATTTTTCCTTCTTGAAAGAAAATGTTTTATTGGGCAAGGTTCTGTAAAACAATTCGCATTCATCACATTAAAAATGTCATTTGGTTTGCATACTTTTTTTATTACCATGTCGTTCCAGTACAGAGCAAACTCTGTATCAACATCAGGTGCTTCTCCTTTGATTTTTTTGAGTGATAAGTCGTGCCTAATCTTCAACCTATACAACCATCCGTTACCAGCTTTAAAGTTTTCTTCTCCTAGTTCGGCAACAATTAAAAGAACCTTTTTCTTTTAAAATTAAAGTAGAAATCGACACATTGTGTGTCTTGGCGTATTTTATCCAGGTGATTACAGCTTTCTGGATTTCTTCATAGGGAGGCACTCAGTGTCTTGTCTTTTTGATGATAAGATTCCATTTAACGATGTTCGAGGAATTCCATGAGCTTTTGTAAAAGCAGCTTTCGACTGATTTGATTTTCAAACTTCTCAATACTTTTTTTTTTCTTTTTTTCTTTTTTGGAAATGTTAAAATTTTACTCTTTCCTAACATTCTACTAAAAGGTATGAGTGTTCATATTCCCGCTTTCGAATTAAAGAAAACTCGGGAAAAGTTCGAGTTTAACTCGTGTGCCAAGAACTGCCCGTCTGTCTATTTTTCCACAAATGCCGAAGGCCTCTACAAGTTTTCAGTAATTGTGTGAATGAATTGGATAACGAAGGGAACTGACAATGCACTGTCAGCTTTCTTTTTCTGAAGATGAAATACCTTAATCTCTAAACTGGAGAGGGGGACTTATCTCGTATCTAAAAACTAACGATTTAAGCAACATAACTCTTTTAAGATGATGGTTTATCATTATTTTCCTATTCGGTCTGAACTTTGCAAAAGTGACGGCTTTGAGCGGGATGACGGTTTAACAAGGCCTGACTGTAATAAGAATTTTGAAATCGGTTTCTGGTGACATAGGTGCTGATGCTTTGATTTCTTGACGTAAATTTGAAATCAGAAGTAACAAAATCGCTGAAATAGACAGAAATCATTTCATGCGAAAGAAGAAAACATTGACAATATTTATGCCGAGAAACAATAGAATGATTTTTTGTCACCGTTCGCAATCGCTTAGCTAAACCTTAATGGTCACAAGCTTGAGGAAAGCATCGCAGATGTAAGTATTTTTCTTACAGATTGCCTGAAAGTATACATGATAGTGAATGGGGAGAAGCTGCAAATGAGCATTTCACTCTGAATTACAAGCACAATTTCATGGAGCCAGACGAAATTAGATAGAGGGCCGGTTTCGATCTCACAACACAGCTTAATCTAGGGGTGGCAAAATTTTTAGGACCACTGCGTTTTGATTACGTAGTACCTTTGCAAAATAATTGGAATTAGCGCCACATAGTCGTTAATAAAAATGAAAAAATAAGAGAAAGCATTCACTAAAGAAATGAAAGAACATGGGTTGAAGAAAGGAGGTCATTTCTTTAATTCATGTGATATCAGCCACAGTAGGGTAGCTAGTTCGCCACAGATAGCATAATTTTGAGGCGTAAATCTCATATGAAATAATATTTGATGGAGGTTAGTCCTGTGGATCTTTCAAGCAAATAAAGAACAATATAATTCTGAACTTTATGAAATTAATTTAAGAAGAAAAATACATTTTTCTGTAGATTAGTATCCAAGGAAATCACCGCAAGATTTCAACAGCTACGCAGTCTTATACCATTTTCATACATTCAAAACGTGAAAATTACGAATATCAACTAAATTGTGATCTCGGTGTATTAAACCTACGGGGGGGTTAGCGAAATTAAGCAGTTCTTTCTTTCAAAATACGTAATTTGTCAGACGTAAGTTTCTAATACGAGCTGCGCTTGTTTGCGCCCACTGCAATGCGTAACTGGAATATGAAATGAGTTGTTCGGTTGAGGACTATCAAAAGGTTAATAAGAAAGTATTCCCTCAGTTAGAGAGAAGTGTTTCAAAGTTTTATTTCCGTTATTATTATTAAAGAAAGAGAAACGGGAATATGAAAGATGGGTCTTATTGACGTTTTACTATTTGTTCTAAAACACAGTTCTTCAAATTATGTAATTTTTTACTGCTGAGAATTTTTTTCACAATATTGTGTTTCTAGCTGTGATAAGAAGTTTTTAAATAAAAATCATTTTAGAACTAAAATTGATTAATTTTGTATTTAAGAAATAGTTCTGTACTATCAGCATAGTACTCTGTAATAGGTGGCTTTACAAACAAATATTTGTTTGTTTTTAAATTTTAAAATAATAAAATAAAATTTTTTTTCAGAATTAAAGGTAGATTTTTAATGTATTTTTCTCTTTGTCGTTTTTACATTCAGTCATTTGCCTATACCAAGAGGTGAGACAAATTCAAAGACTGTATAGGTGGACACATTCAGAGTCCGCTCCGGGGGGGGGCGAATGTTCTAGCTATGCCGAATATAATTTAAATTGAAGAAATTTACAGAATAGATTATAGCCTTTCTAAGACAATCTTCAACATGTCTAAAAGATTTGGTTTTCTACGAAGACGATTGTTTAAAAGCAATGCTTTATGTATATTTTCAGAAAGACTGGTCATTTTAAGAGGTGGTCATCTTAAGTTATCACACAAAAAAAATTGGCTATAAAACGATTGAGTTATATTTTTATTTTACAGCTCCTACTATTGTTTAATTTAGTAAAAATTTTATAATGTCCGATGCTGAATAGGCAAATCAAAATTCCTAAATAAGACAAGAATAAAACTATTAGCAATGCAACACAAGGACAAAAAAAAAAAAAAAAAAAAAAAGATAGCTTTGATTATTAATAATTTTTATCCTAGAGTTTATAATCTTATCGAATCAGCGTTTTTAAATATTGGAAATGAAATTTACTAAATCTACAAAAGGCAATGAACGAATAGAAAGTATTAATTCATTACAGCGCTTAACATTGCACAAGTGAAAGACGATCACTGAATGCATATCCTTTCTGCTTTGAAAAAAGCCTATAGACCCCCTATGAAGTCTTTTTCCATTCTAAAATATTCCAGAGGGTGTTCTTAGCTTAAGGGGTTGTGTTATTTAAATCCTAATGCGGTGTTGCTATGGTTACCCGGGTCATTAGCGTCAACTCTCTTTGGCAAAAAATTTCATTTTCACCTCGGCGAGAATCCTGCCAAAGGTAGCAACCCGTTATTCTGACGTCAGAAAACAGGTGCAACGGTCAGCGCCATCTATTGCCGAAAGGCTACATTCATGCTTCTCAAAATTCGCTCTTAAGAAGTCCGTTGGGGATAAGAGTGATGGCAGTCTGCACTTTATCTCAAGAAAGGGGCAATTAAGCCTCCTGGCGAGGCACGCGAATGTAAGTCAATAAGTCAAAACCGCCGGTCCTACGTACTTTAGATTTATGTTGCAGATTGTGTACACTGATTTCCAAAATTAAGAAAACATCACAAAAATAGCAATAACTCATTCAAAACTAAGCCAATCCGTATAAGGTTTTAATATGTTGTCAAATAAGAATTGCTGAGGAAAACTACTGTATGCAAATTAGTGGCACTGCAATCGAAATATGTCATCTGCTAGGAGCAGAGAAAGCCTGCAAATTTCGCTGTGATGTTGTGATAACAATTCTGGGAGAGCCAATTAGTAACAATAACTTAATGGCATCGTGCGATGGAGAGCTATTGAGTGACTAGAGGCAGGACAAAGTCAGACAGAAGTAGCTAAATGGCTAAATGTGAGTACTTCTGTAGGCTTCTCTTCTAGGTGTCCGTAGACTTTGGCAACAATTTTTAATCATAGATTCGGTATCCAGGAGGCTCAGCCAAGGATGACCAACCTCTACGTCAAACGCTGATGACCGATATTTGTTGTTATGCGTACGACGGAAACAACAAACTAACCACATTATTTGCTCTGTAGAGTTGCACTTTTAATGTTTTTATTATGAGCCGAGATACAGAGTTCAGTTTCACAAAATCAGCAGTTGCAAACATCTAGGCTATCAACTTTTATAACTAAAACAAGACAGTGTACATTATACAGTCAAAAGTCGTTAATTCGGGCACCCATAATCTGGAATGATCTATAATCCGGACCTCAAAGCTACAAACTTTCTGCCCATGCGCGTAAGTCCTTCACGGATGCGCATATGAGTGTGCGCATGCGCATAATTAGTTTACGCATGCGCGTTTAATGTATAACGGACGGTATAAGCTAAAACTATCTAATTATCTATTTCAGTTAATGTTGCAGATTGTGTTGTTCCTTAATCTTCGAATTGGATCCGGCTTATTATTTTTTGAAGACTGTTAGAGCAATTTTATAAAAGTAGCTTGAACTTTCTATTATGTCAAATAGAATTTCCGATGCTGGAGCTCCCAAAGGATCTACAAAGCGAAAGTATGTTTCGATGTCCATAAAACAAAAATTGGAATTGCTGCAAAAAATGGATAAATGCATATCCTTCGTTTCTCTAACCATTCCGAAATCTGTTTATCAATTTCACGCTGCTCTGCGGCGGAGAAGGGGGGGGGGCCGCGGCGCGCAATGAATGGGAAGTTGATCTGTCAGCACTATCCTTATCATCAGGAAAGATGTTTTTATTTTATTTGGCTTATAATTCCTTACTAAATGTAGTATTTCATCTCGATGTACTCGTCTTTGATATGATTTAAATCAAATTCTTCGTCATTATAATTCGCTTCCGATAGTGAAGAAAGTGACACAGAGCTTATTGAAAACGAAAAAAGTTTCGATTGACAAATTAGTCGGTATTCTCGACACAGCAATTATAGGACTTGAACAGCGGAACTTTGTAACTGAACAAGAAATTATGTCTGTTTACAGAATTAAAGAGAAAGTATTATCACATAAAACGAACAACTTAATTGAAAGAAGTGTTTAATAAAGTAAACAAATGAATATTAAGCTTTTTTTTGTAAATTTTGATACCCTTTAGATCATAATTGTTCTTTATTTCATAAATTACGGTTTCATATTTTTAATTTTATAATTTCGGCATGCCATCTTACCAGATTTAAACTAATGATCTATAATCCGGAAAAATCGATAATACCGAATCGCCGAAGTCCCAACGAGTCCCGATTAACGACTTTTGACTGTATCGTCTATTACTCTGACACCACCATCATCTTGACTGCTATAGAGTGTTTGGGTGATTTGATCATTGCCACTTTGCTCTTCGTTAAAACTGGCTGATTAATGATGTGATGTTGGCTTGCTCAGTATCAGGGGCGTAGCTAGAGGGGGGCAAGGGGTCATCTGTCCCCGGGCGCAGAATGCAAGGGGTGCCAAACTGATGTTACGACATTTTAGAATTAAATGTTTCCATCTTTGGCAAGCAGTAGGGGGCTCGAAATCTTCAGTTTTCCCTGGGCGCTGAAAACCCTAGCTACGACTCTGCTCAGTATATTGATTGCCTTAGACCAAGAATTCTCATCACTTCCAAGACAGACTGAACAATCTATATTTGTTCATTTGTCTACCATTTGCATTAGTTGCAATACTTTTAGGAAAGGTCCACATCTTCATCTTTCTAGAACATGTTTTGATTTGATATCCTATATCCTGCTCAGGAAGAGCCAGTACTCACATCCCATCACTGCTATTTTTAATACAGTCAAAAGTTGTTAATCCGGACTCGTCGGGACTTCGGCGATTCGGTATTATCGATTTTTCCGGATTATAGATCATTAGTTTAAATCTGGTAAGATGGCATGCCGAAATTATAAAATTAAAAATATGAAACCGTAATTTATGAAATAAAGAACAATTATGATCTAAAGGGTATCAAAATTTACAAAAAAAAGCTTAATATTCATTTGTTTACTTTATTAAACACTTCTTTCAATTAAGTTGCTCGTTTTATGTGATAATACTTTCTCTTTAATTCTGTAAACAGACATAATTTCTTGTTCAGTTACAAAGTTCCGCTGTTCAAGTCCTATAATTGCTGTGTCGAGAATACCGACTAATTTGTCAATCGAAACTTTTTTCGTTTTCAATAAGCTCTGTGTCACTTTCTTCACTATCGGAAGCGAATTATAATGACGAGGAATTTGATTTAAATCATATCAAATACTACATTTAGTAAGGAATTATAAGCCAAATAAAATAAAAACATCTGCCCTGAAGATAAGGATAGCGCTGACAGATCAACTTCCAATTCATTTCGCGCCCGCTGCGGCGTTAAAGATAAACAAAGGATATGCCTTTATCCATTTTTTGCAGCAATTCCACTTTTTGTTTAATGGACTCCAAAACATACTTTACTTTTATAAAATTGCTCTAACAGTCTGCAAAAAATAATAAGCCGGATCCAATTTGAAGATTAAGGAACAACGCAATCTGCAACATTAACTGAAATAGATAATTAGAGCTTAGCTTATACAGTCCGTTATACATTAAACGCGCATCCGTAAACGTATTTTGCGCACGCGCACACGCAAATTCGCAGCCGTAAAGGTCTTACGTGCATGCGTCAAGATGACGCATGCGCAGAAAGTTTGTAGCTTTGAGGTCCGGATTATGGGTGTCCGAATTAACAACTTCTGACTCTACTATTTAATACTGATTTAATACATACAACATTAATATTTGAAAATCTGCTATATCGTATGTAATGAGATCTTATTGTGGTTATTATGTCCCTGAAACGGTTACCTCTGAAAATGAACAGTATTCCTTGAAGGCATAAATAAAGTTCAAACTGAATGAGCCCTCTTCCAAATCATCTAGAATCATGAGTGATCATCTTAGAAAAAGTTCACTGCATTTACATTTTTTACAGGATTCCACTTAAGTGAGATTTATATCCTCAGATATATCCTAACTCTATAAATAATTAGTATTCTATTATCATAGGCCATATCTGGTTCTGCCTCCACTGATTGAGTGGGTTCGAGTAGCTTTTTCTCATTCTGAGCATCGTCGATCCCAAGTTGTAGATAAAGATGATGTTATGCAAGCTGCTCGTTTACTACTACCAGGAGTGGACTGCCCTATCCGAGAATTTGGGTAAGTATAAATTTGCAGCTTAACTTGGTTTCACTGCATACACATTTCTATGCATTAACATTAGATAGGTATACTATATTCCTCTATAGCTTCCTTTGGGAAAACTAAGAGGTGGTTGAGTGAAGTATCAAATGCACTGATTTGATTTCTTTAAACCAAAACAAAATGGGTCTAGTGAAGATTCTTATGTATGCCCAATCATCTAGAGTTCTGGATTTAAAAAAGGAAAAGGCATAAATTCATTTTTTTTTTCAACATCTCAAAGAAAGTGTTATTGTTTAAAGTAAGTTTCGTGTTCTGGTAGAATAAAAATTGTTGCTGTTTCATTTTCAGGAAATATTTATTATTAGCCTCTAAAACAGTTGTGCTTGCAAATTTATCAATAATTTCTGGTACTCTTCTGTTATCGGGACTGGATTTAGAAATGTATGTATGTATACCAATGTATATTAGCCTAAGGCACATGTTTTCAATTTCAAAGGGAGTATTCATGTCACTCGTATATATGCTCAACCCAGTATAGTGGTTAGTGACGATGATTGTCAGACTGGATTCAGAAATGCATGTATGTATACCAGTGTATGTGTGTAAGTATATACCAATGCGATATATCAATTTGTAATATACTAATGTATATTAGCTTAAGGCACGTGCACTCAATTTAAAAGGTAGCATTCATGTCACTCGTATATGTGCCCAGCCCAGTGTAGTGGTTAGTGACCATGATTGCCATTACATGCATATATTTCTTAATCCAGTCTTGATAATAGAAGAGTACCTAATTTCTTCACCATTTACATAGATGTCCTGATGAATGGTCTGAAGATTTTTAATTGACATAATATATAGCTTTGGATCATATGTTATACAGTTTAAAATTTAGTACTTCGTAATTATTTTCACTGCAGGTTTTAAAATTCAATATTTTCAAGTGTATACATGAGAATATACTCATACTTGTATTGAGTACAGTTATCAGTCATATAGATTTTTGTTCTTTTTTGTAAAATGTTACATGTTAAAATATTATTTAGGAATAGAATTGTACCTATGAATTGTTAATATATCCATACAAACATATCTCACCTATATTTACAAAGCCACCAATACTAATTGGTGACTTTTCATAACGCTGTGGATAAACAGAAAGTACCTAATTTTTTATTTTTTTTTATTTTTTCCCCCAGTGAATGTAGAGATTGCATTCATTTATATCTTTGATAATTACACATATTAATGCTCTTATGCTTGGCTGCTTTTACAAAATAAAAAATGTAAAATCTATAATTTTAATGCATATAATATTTTAAAATAGTATGTCCATGCATGTATAAATTTGTTCATATTTAACAGAATCTATGATGACCGGCTGCACTGTAGGAAAAGATCAGATGATCCCGAATGTGCTCGGATGCTAAAAGTCGAGCTTGCCTTCCGAATGCTTGCAAGTGGAAGAACAGACCTAGTACCTCATGCATTACAACTGTTACCTCCAAGTCATGTAAATACTTTTAATGAACAAGGTTTGACTCCTTTAATGGTTGCATGCATTAGAGGAGATGAGGCAATGGTTCACATACTGCTGGATGCTGGAGCTGATGTTGACATTGAGGTAAAAAGGATAAAATATATGATATTGTAAATGGAAAGATTCCTTAAAACACATTTATACATTATATTCCTGATTATCTGTACTCTGATGAAAGTTTCAAATTACTACAGACAAGCCTGTAAGCGTAATTTGTTCTTGTCATTCATAACAAATCATTTTTGTTACAGATTTAAAGTTACAAAAATTTTCCGTTTACCATCAAGTAAAAATGAAGCTATTGCATTCTTACAAGAAATGGGTGTTTTGCTCTTTATCTGCTTTTTCAAAAATAGGCATGTAAGGAAAGAGTTGTTTAACATTAGCATTTGGAAGTCATGAAAACAGGCATGAAAAGAAATAGTTTCGTCTCCATGTGGTTTTTCCCCATGGCATAGCTTGCGTTTCAGCTACCAGGGACATCAGTCAAATTTGCTGTCTAACATCGCAGCAGAAAGCTTCATCATGGTAATCACCACCTCTCTCAGCATCCCCCATCACTTCCGCCTTTCGGGAACCAGCTTCCCCGATGTGCCATATAATCATGCACCATTATGACTGTATTTCAACAGAACTGATAACGTCACGCTAGCACGATAAATCAGTTATAATTCAATATTGGTATTGGTCTTTCCAAACCAAGTCAGTGAAGCCTAACAGATAAGGCATCTTACTGACTTCGAATCCAAAAATTGCCAGTTTGACTGTCATGGCCGTAATGTAATTTCATTGTGTCTTGATTGCACTTTGTATCATGATTTCCAATTACTTGTATCAAATAATTGGATAACCTTTCTGTTATCCTTTTTGTTACTCATCCTGCTCTGTGGATACTTGTCCGATTCTGTCAGTGGCTTTTGATCTTTCGGTCACCCTCCTTTTTCCTTACCTCCAATTTCTCTTCTGAGATTTCCTACGTCCAGAATTTATTATTTCGTGTGCCTTCGGGCTTTATTTCAGGAACCAGCAACATTACAATCAGCAATAGTTCAGTATATTATTAAGTCTTTCGAAACATAGCGTGATTAATGACTTAATAAGAAAAACAGCTGATTTATCAGACTTCGATAAAGGTCAAATCATTATGGCTCTGCAACTGGGAACATCAATATCAGAAACAGCAAGCTTAGTGGGCTGTTCATGTGCAGCTGTTGTGAGCACATATCGAAAGTGGTGTGTGTATGGTGAAACGACAGTTTGCTAGCCAGCAGTGTGTCGTCAATGACGCATTGATTCCATAGCAGAGTGGAGAATACTATGCATTGTTTGCCGTGATCAAAGAGCTACAACAGCCGAAATCACAAACAGCTATAACAGTGATGACCCAGGCAATGTTTCTCAACACACTGTGCAGCGTACATTGCTGCATATGGACCTACTCAGCCAGAGGCTGAAGCACTGACGGCACATCTTCGCCAACTGCATCTGCAATCAACCCCCCAAAAGAGGGAATTGGACATTAGAAGCATGGAAGAAAATTCCTTGGTATGACAAATCACGTTTTCTGATCATCACATCAATGGGTGTGCGCCAATACGCCAATTTCCAAACAAAATCCTGGCTCTCAGATGCACAGTTGGATGGGGACAAGTCGGTAGCAGGGGTATTATAGTGTGGACAATGTTTTCATGGATCACATTAGGACCCATAATGCCCATAGAACAATCCTTGAGTCTGTGTGCTACATAAACATTGTTGCAGACTAGGTTCACCCACTCATGACAACAGTATTTCTGGCGGGGGATGATGTTTACCAACAGGATAATGCACCATGTCATAAGTGTCAAATCATCAAGGATTGGGTTGAGGAACATTCCAGTGACTTTCAAGTCATATCTTGGCTTCCAATTTCACCTGACATTAATCCAATAAAGCATTTGTGGTCCCATCTGGAAAACTAAATTCGTGCTGCCATGCTTCCCTTTGCAATGTTAAGGAATTGCAGGTCCAGTTAGTGAGCGCTTGGTACCAGATACCTCAGACTATTTATCAGCACCTTATGGGGTCTGTGCTACACTGGTGATGGCAGTTTTGAGGGCTAAAGATGGTCCTACATGTTATTAACAGGGTTATCATAATGTAATCGCTCTTTGAAAATATCATATTTCATTACATTTGTATACATATGTGCAGAATGAAGAACTGTTCACTGTTATTTCTATTCTTTATTATTTTTATACGACTTCCGAGAAATTCTTATACAAAAGAATTATGCTTTTTATTTAAATGATTTAGAGTATCTTATGCCTTTTATATCTTAAATGATCAAATTATCTCAGAAAAGAATGGTATGATGATTTTCTACAACTTTAAAACATAATAAAATCATGTTTTGTCTTCTTAGCTTCTATCACCTTCTTCCTTCCTTATTTTCTTAGATCTAAAAACAACAATCGTTTCATATTGATTGATTTGCTCTCATTATTAAGCATGACTGTTTCCAGTACTTAAACTCTTTTCTATATCACAATTTTAGGCATTTCTGAGTGATTTCATCTTTTGTTTTCTTTTGATGTTGATGTCATACCCATAAATTTTTAAGATAGCCATACAAATATTTCTCACCTTAATTCACAAAGCCACTGATTGGCAATTTTTTTAGGGCTGTGGGTATTCAGAAAATACCTAAAATTTTTGTTTTAATAAGGCTTTTATGTTACAAACTAAAGCCTGGCTTTTATTGTCCTGATTTATAAATTCTATTTTATTAATTCTATTTTAGCTAAAACTTTTCTAAATTTTATTCAACTGTTTTTCAGACTCCAGCACCTAGTAGCACTTACCAGTGTGTTAATCCTGAAACTCAGCATTGGACTGCTTTAACATATGCCACAACCCATGGACACTTATCAGTAATAAAAGTAAGTAGTTGTGTAAAAATTTTGACATGTTATTCAATTGTATACAATGAATATTCCTTGATTTATTTTTTCATATTTCTGGAAACAGTTTTTAAAGTTACAAAAGTAAACAGTTTCACTGAAATATAATTTTTCAAAATAATAAACTTACATCAGTAATATTTTCTTAGTGAATAACATTCCTTTCATACTGCAGTCTATATATCTTTGTATACTGCTGCCTAAATACTGTTATCAGTAGTGTGTTGTGGTGTTCACTAAAAGTGAAAAAAAACTTTTTTTAACTGTAAAGATAATAAAAAAACAACTAATGCTTATTTAAAACCATGAAAATTAAGAGGAAGAATTAAAAATGATCATCTCATAAAAGATAAATGACATCAGCATCGTCATCAAGTAGAGGATCCTGATGAAATCGCAGCATTTTTGGGACTGCCAAATAAATAATAAATTAACATGAAGCCTAAAGTAGAATACTGGGAGCCCAATAGAAATCGAAAGGAAAAGGCTCTTCTGACTTGTCTAAGAATTGGTCATTCTCATGCTACTCATAATTATCTTTTGAAAGCCAAGAGTTGAGCCTCAGTTTTATGGAGCGTCATATTTTAGAAGCATATGTATATTTTAAGAACCTTTATTTGAAATATTTTAATAGTTCTGACATATGCCTTAACTATTTAATCGGAAAAGAGGCCAATTTTAATTTATTTCAATATTTGTGAGAAACTGGAGTCTGTTATTTAATTTGAGTGGTTTTAAATTGTGTAATTTGTTTTTATGTGTTTATACATTTATGTCTTATGTGTAGTCAGATTTTACCTGGTTTTAAATTTAAATCTGTCATACCAATTTGTTTTCAAAATTTTTATGATATTACTATGTGTTTGGTGCATCATAACCTTTTATGTTATGATGGTTAGGTTCATCATAACCTTTTAGGTTATGTGTCAATAATGTCATCACCATCCATCCATAAAAGATAAATATTTTATTTTATTTTGATGAATGCTAAATTTGCTTCAGAAAACAATACAAATCCAGCAAAGTTCAGCTTGCATGTCTGTTTGTACAGTATCCACTAATCATAACTCTCTAGTTAGAAGCATGCTAGGGAAGTTTAGTTTTCATTTTAAGTGAGAAATAAATGTTTTTATGATTTCCTCTTCCACGTAAGCACGGACTTTCTTTCTGTACTGTTTATTAGAAGCATTCTCCTAAATGTGATAAAAAATAACAGATCCCCTTTCCCTTTTTTGCAAATGGATTGAGTTTTTCACCCATGTGAAGAAGCACTGAAAGGACATGGGTAGGCAGTAATTAATCACTTTAAACTTTCAGAATATTCAATTTTAGAATACCAGGTATAATTTCTCATTTTTGTACATATAGATCTGTCTCAAATAGAATTATCTATTGTGATTATGTTTTGTCTCTTTCTTTCTTTCAAAAGGAAAGGTTGGAAATAATAACTAACATACAGTAGATACACAGCAGTAACATACAGTACAGTAGGTACAGGAACCTAACATACAGTAGGTACAGGAACTGGTTTAGATAACAGCAGGGCTGACACAAAAGTAATTAATTATTAAGGCTTTCTCCTAAGTATTTTTTAATGTAGCAGACATTACTTTTGTTAATTATATAAAATATTTCTTGAAATAACCTAATAATTCAATATTTTTCATTCAAAGTTATTTTAAAATAATACAAGCTAATTAAAAATTTTAAAAATAGATATATTTGAAAGTGGACATGCCTTCTTCCAACAGGATTCTGTAACACCTGCAGATTATTTACTTTTTAAATATACAATTTTTTTTCCATTATATGTTTCACAATTAATTTTTTATTGATTTCAAGAGGTACAATCTATTTTAATATGATATTAATTATATATTAAGAAGAAAATTTTAAAATATCTGATCACCTTTCTTAATTCACTTCAATGAGGCTTTTATTATGGTCTGTTAGTGGCCAAGTGGATAAGATCACAAACTGATCTGGTTGCATAAAATCTTCACTGTACATAACATGAATAAGGCAATTTTTTTCAGAAAATTCTCAGCAGACACACCTCTTCCAAGACAGATAACCTTGAATGCTCTTGATAGCAAAAACCTAACCCATTCTAGATGAATTTTTTATTTAACAATACAAGGGCAATGGAGTATTCCAGAATGTTTAAATCATATATCCATAGAAATTGCTTAATTATTTATGATTATGTCTATATTATTCAAAGTAACCTTTATAAAAAAATGTTAGTAGCTTGACTACCTGTAGCTTTTATATGCATATGTACCATTTTCATAATAACAAGTAAATATATTATTAAAAAAAGGTTTTTAAATTCAAATTTACATACTGCAGATCTGAAATGCAGCTAATTTATAATTTTTTGCCTATAATACATTTTCATATTTCATTCTTAAATTTTTATGCAAGGTAAACTATCAAAAATATCATTTCTACATTACATGCATTTTATACTTTAAAATGATCTTTATTACAGATCTCAATGTTTTGATTATTTGAGGTATTATTTCCTTATGGTATATTATATCACACTATTTTTTTAGCTTCTGCTAGAAAAGGGAGCAAATGTTGAAGGAGGAGCACGTCTCAGTGAAGAAAAAATAACAGTAACTCCTTTGCAACTGGCGGCTGCATCTGGTAAGCAATTAATTTGTAAAAGATCTTTGCAGCTGTATTTATTTATCACTAAATAAACAGACAAAGATTAGTCCTTTATGTGGTGGCTAAATTCAATATGCAGTAGTTTTAATCCAAATTGCTATTGTTAACTAAGTTTAATGCATAAAGTTTCTCTACTTCTTAAAATGTATTTCATAGAACATTCCTCTCCTCCAGAGTACATTTAGAACATTTGTAAGCTTCATATAGCCAAGTTATTTAATTTAGTCAATATAGAATATATTTCTGAGTATTGAACTGTATTATGACTACATAATATGTCTAGCATTACATGAAAAATTTGTTTTAAATTCTTGTTAAGAATTCCCCAGCACTTTTTTATGATTATGAACATGACAGTAAACATAAGTTCACTACAGTAACATTAATATTACATCACCAATAACTGTGGGAAAGAAAATGTTTAAGTATGCCTGCATGCATGTACAAGCATTTACGAGCATTTTCTATAGTTCACAGAAATCATTGGTTAAGGAGGAGAAAAATATAAGCACATGATATATATATATACATATAAATAAAACATAAGAGGAATATATCCTGAAAACAAGAAAATGGGCATCCATGTCAAAAAGACTGAAAAGTTTTTAACCAAACCAGAAGGACATTTTCCCAGAAAATGATAGTTCTTAAAGCTCCCATACATACTGCTCAGTATTTTTACATGTTTTCATAATATATATATTCATAATGGATTGAATGCATAAATAATCATTAGTAATTTAATGCAATTTATTTAATGAAAAAAAACTTAACAGCTCTGGAACTTTTCACACAAAATTGCATAATCTTGCTGAGTGATCTCTCAATACTGTGAGCTAAACTCTGAACTAAATTGAAAACTGATTCTTCCTCTGGTCTTGTATAATTTTCCCATCAGCCAAGAATTTTTCAGTGTTTTTGATTTCTTGAATTTGCTGGAAGGCATACACAATTACATTATGTTGTGATGGATACAATTATAGTTACATAGGGATTGGACCAGTTACTGTTACACAGAGATCAAACCAAAATTTCATGGAATAGTCACTAAGTTTGGCAACTTTTGTTCATTGCGCACCGGAAGTTGATCTGTCAGCACTATCCTTATCTTCAGGGCAGATGTTTTTATTTTATTCTGCTTATATTTCCTTACTAAATGTAGTATTTCATCTCAATGTACTCCATCTTTGATATGATTTAAATAAAATTCCTCGTCATTATAAATATCACGAATACACATCAAATAGTTTTCTGGTTGCAATTTTACAATTTCGACTATGCGTAATGTATGCTTTATGCATGCGCATGTTGAAAGAAATGTTTAATAAAGTAAACAAATAAATATTAAGTTTTTTTTTTTGTTGTTGTTGTAAATTTTGATACTCTTTAGATCATAATTGCTCTTTATTTCATAAATTCCGGTTTCATATTTTTAATTTTATAATTTCTGCATGCCATCTTCCCAGATTTAAATAGATGATCGATCTATAATCTGGAATTGCCGAAATCCTGACGAGTCCGGGTTAAAGACTTTTGACTGTAATATTACATTTTATAACTGTATGATTCTTTTTAAATATTCCTGTAGATTAAATTTCTTCTTTATTACAATTCAGTAATTAAAATGCAGCACTTTTAATTTTTTTTTTCAATCAGCATCCTTAGGAAATTTTAGTAGATTATGACTTCTTTGCATTATTGCAAATAGGGATTATTCTTTCACTTAATATTCTGCATTCCCTTGTTGGCACTTGTTTGTTTGGGCACACTCATTCTTCTGGCTATGACCCTGAAAATTTGACATGCTAATTTTAGACTGCCTAAATGACTTTTTTTTTCCCCCTCCATACATACAGTTTACTGAAAAAGGTTTGATGACTCATAATGCTTATTTTTTAATGTCTCCTTCTAGGTCGTTTAAAATTAGCAGAGCTGCTCTTAATGCATGGTGCTCATCCCTTTCTTTCAACCATGTTGAGGGATTCTTTGGCATATGGTGGAGCTGCTCAGAGAGGCTGCTATAGTGCCATAGCTGTTGCTGGTGCCCATGGACAAAGGACTATGCTTCATCTTCTTTTATCCCATCCCATGACAAAAAGTAATAAAGATGTCCTTTCTCTGGAGGAGATCTTAGCTGAGGGAGCTTCTCAATTAACATGTGATAGGAGGACTTCCAGGTTACAGGTTTGTTGTTTTTCTCATACATATATATAGTCAATCAATATTCAGTTTTTAAAATGATAATGCTTGTGGTATGGTTATTTGTTTTTCTATTTAAGAGTAATATGTTAAGACTGGTATATTTGAGTAAATCACTAAGATAACTTGATTATGCACATAACAATTTTTTTTTCTATACTAGAAAAATATTTTTCAGTGGCTTTGCATTCATTAGTTGATTTTATGTAGAAAAACATTTTTTGTAAAATATTTATGATTACTTTCAATTAGAAACATTTTGAAATGCACATGAGATTTTATTTACTTAGTCATACTAATTAAAAAAATTAATTATAACTTCCTAATTTCCTGTATGTTCAACTAAAATTGAGATTTTTTCAATGAATAACTTTAGCAAAAAGCATTTTTTTTCCTAATTATCAATAAATATGTTTCTATGAAATAGACAACAGTCTATTTTCCATGTAAGTTCAAATTTTATATATATGTAATAATTTCATGATGTATGTTCATTGAATAATTTCCACCCTTTCTTTTCTTGCAATGTCATGACTGATGGCATTGATTTCAGCTGTAGTGTTTTCATAAATCAGAGAAATGGAAATAATATTTGTGGCACATATTATTTTCTTATGTGCTAATTGATATATCACTGACAGAAAACACATACGTATTATTAAAGATGCACATAACTGAAGACATGTTGTCTATTTTAGAACCCTTTGATCTTGAAAACACATTCATGAGCAAATTTGAATATGCATTTTTGGAAAGAATAACAATATTTATTTTAACATGCTATGTTACCAAAAAAAAAAAAAAAAAAAAATAGCACTGAGCAGTGGTAGTTGGATATGGCTTTAAATTTGTTTCTTAGAAAGTTCCTGATCTATTTATTCTATACATATTTATTCCTTTTTGTAGATTCCTAAAGGAAGACAATGTGTTTTCGTATAGCTTAAATGAATAAAACTAAATCAAAAGAAAAACAGGAGAAAAGGAGAAAGTTCAGTGAAGGAATAACATTTGTTTTGTGATTATGTTCCATTTTTATTTCATATAGAAAATTTCAAGGAATCCTGATTTTTTTTACCTAGATTGTAAAAGATTACCGGATAAGAGATAACATACACCATTTGATTAAAAAAAATATTCATGTCTCCTACAGAAAATATAAAAGTATATTATGCCGTATCCTACTGAAGATTATTTTCTAAAAACATTTATTCACCCTTATTACCAACAAGTTCTTATTTTCCTTGATATAAAAGGTATTTATTTTTTTAGAAAGTTACATTAAAAAACTTACATGTGTAATTACTTGTAGCAATGTATGTAGTACCCAAGAATTTAATTAACAGTATCTCAGGTGATTTTAATAATATGAAGATGAACCTTTTTGTTTGACTAAGATGTCATTGTCAAAGCCTACTGGTTTGAAAGCGAATTTTTTTAAAAAATATTTCTACTTTTCTTCATTTCTTAAACATCAGGAAAAAAAGAATTTATAATATTATATTTAAATATATTGTTTTAAAGTATTTCAGAATAATAAAAAATGAACTGCGTATATGAAAAAGTAAAAACTTCTGTTGTGCGATTAAGGGACATTTTATGCAATGTTAAAGGCAAAGAGCCTTTTGCTCTACTTCTTGAAAGTCAAGTCACATGTAATTTAAAAATCAGTTACATTCAATACTTTTTAGTGTTATTACATACGATAACAATTACAAATGCATTTAAATTAATATTTTTTTACATACAGGAATTAAAAAGTCTAGAAAATACATTTCCATAAAGTTCACAATATATAAATTAGTATTTACATTTCTACATTAATGACTGTAGCTTTATGATAAACACAAAATATATGATCTATAGTTATAAATAATACACAGAATGATTATACATTATAAATAATATGCAGAATATTGTTTATATATGTTTATACATAATTTCATTTGATAATGAATTGGAATACTCAAGTAATCTTCTGTTTTAATTATTTTAACCTTTGATTGATATGGTATGAATCTGTCTCTAATTATCATGATCATTTTTTTATAATTTATTTACAGGGATGATCAATAATTTTTAGATAAACATGCTGAATAATCTCACTGAAAGTAATAAAAGTACTGATGATATCTACACGGGATAATAAAGTTGCATATGATAATCCTGTCAGTAGATAAAAAATTACATTTGATGATCAAAGCCATGCATTGTTTCCTTTGCTTGATAGGTTGTTCCTGTCTGTGTTGATGATTTAAATAAATCTTCTTCAAGTGTATCTACTTCTACTGACAACAGCCAAGTGATCAAGCTCACAAAAACTCAAATGAAATCACTTCAAGAAGCTATGTATCATAGTGCAGAGAATGGCCATATAGACATAACACTTGATCTTCGGAATATAGGTATATTTTATTCAAAATAATTACAGTTTTTATGCATATACTACATGAATGTCTATGGAAATGTTTTTTTCCATTTATGGTCTAGAAATATGATTTTTATTTATTCCAAAAGCAGTATAATAAATACAGTACCTGCCTCTTATTAAAATCACTTCAATTCAAAGTATATTTGAGTTTATTAAACAGTTGAGTTTAATAGGTGGCAATTCGTGTCTTACAAATTGTAATATCAATTTTAAAGTTATCTAGTAAAATAATAATTAACAATTTATCCTAAAATAATAATTAAAATCAATGCCAAAGTTTAAAATGTTTATGCAATTTTGAAATGTACATTTTAAATTTTTTTATAAAAAATACTTTTATAATTATGTACCTAAAGAAATTTTTAACTAACAAGATTTATGGACAATTGTTCATCAATAATTTTTCAATTGTATTCTCAATTTCATAAAACTGCTGGTAGCTTTTTCCATTAGCATTTCTCAGTTTAAGAGTTTTCATATAACTTGCAATGCTTATTTATATTTAGTTGATGTTGGCCATGCCATTACTTTCTTTAGTAGTATTATTTCTGCTGTCAGTTTCTATAGTTCTTTTAACACTTTCTTGATATTACAGCATACAGTTTAAAAATGAGTTTAAAACATACATACAGTTTAAAACAACTGGCATACAGTTTAAAAATGAATCTTCATAACTTCCTTCGCTGATGTCCAAAAACATTAGCTATAGTTTACAATTCCTGTTCTGCATAAAAGCCACATTTTCGAAAAAGTTTTTAACTGTCTTTTAAGAGATTTACTCCCTGGCTTAGTTTGGTTTATTTAATTATGGTTAAGCACTTGCCACTATCTGCCTGAGCGAAGGAATACCTTCATGGAGGACTTTCTAAGGGAAACTGGCTCATATACATGTTATACATGGGAAAAAACTATGAAAACGCATATGTGGACAACCCATTCTCTTGAGAATTGAATCCCGGACTGAACTGCCAGCATTCAGTAACGTTACTGCTCAGCCACTGATGGGCCTGATTGAACCCTTGCATTGACAATTATATGAATGACCTCTATCAAATATATCAACTTAAGTTTACTTCTTCAAAATGCTTTCATTTTCACAAGACTGATGAATTCTGTTCATCATTTTCTGAATATCTTTTCTGTAATGGCATTTGAAAGCCAAAATACCCTGATCGGTGCTGCACATTAATCTCTCACCACATTCAGATGTATGTGTAAATTAGTAAAGTTTTTTTTTTTCAGTTCATTTCATTATTTTTAAAGAAAATTGGTAAAAATCCACTTGCTATTAATGAATTCTTGTTGCTAAGTTAAATTCTTGACTTCTATAAAGCATCAAGGGTTTTTGCTTTTGCCAGTAAACAAGTGCTCTTTGCTTAACTGTTAGGCCCATAGTGTATGTTAATAACAGAATGATTCATTCTTTCAGTTTCTGAAATCAACTGTTGTTTCACTTTTAAACATTGTGGTTTGTTAATGTTCTGTAACACTGTGCAGTTTTGTCTGTATTATAAATCCATTAAGCAATAAATTTAGGTTGCAGGTAAAATGTTTATTATCCAATTAGCAGAAGCATGATGTTCTGCCTTTTCCTTCTCACCATGCTGGTTCCAATGAACAGATTTATTTCCATCTTTCTAACTTGTGACCCATTCCTTGTATGGAAAAACTTCCTTCTATAATCCACAATGAAATTGATTTTAGCACTACTACCATAAACCCTTTGCAGTTTGTTTACCACCCCATGTCAAGTCATGCCACCCTGTTTAAGCAAAAAATGTCTTCTTTTTTACTATTATGTATTCCACGCACTTAAAGTTTGTTCCTCTGAATCTTTGCTTACCAATGAACTTAATTATTTGAGAGCAGTTGCGATTGACCGTGGATTTTCTCCCGTGATTATTGATAAAGCCGTTAAAAAATTTTCAGATTCCCATCAAAAAAGACATTCCACTGTTAGAAATAATATTAATGACCTTGTCATGCTTCCATTTTATCCTTCTGTTAGCTATAAAATTGTACGAATTCTCCAGAAATTCAATTTTCAAGTCGGTTTCTCCCTTATTAATAAAATTCACCCTTCGATTCTAAAAGATTGCGTTTCTGTCTTGAATTCTTGGGGAATTTATAGTATATCATGTCAGTGTGGTTTAAGATATATTGGCCAAACAAAAAGAGCGTTGAAGTTTCGTATCAAGGAACATGAATCTTATGTCAGAAAAGGTGAAATTAACAAGTCTTCAATAGCGTATCATAGTTGGACATTTAACCATAATTATGACTTTGGGTCTGCAAAAATTATCCAAAAGGCTTCTTCCATAGGTGAATTGGATTTTCTTGAGGCTTTTCATATTCACAAAGATTTAGCATGTTTAGTTTATGATTTTAAGTCCAATCCAGTCCTTCCTAATGCCTTTAAATTCTACTATCTTAATTCAGTTACTATTTTTGCTGATAGATGGCGTTACCTCCTCGCGTTTGGTACTACCAGAGGGTATAAAAATCCATTCAGTGGTTGCTTTCCGTTTTTCGAAGTTCAGATTTTGAGCGTGAAGGTGCAGTTGCCCCTCGCTCCCTATTTTTAACTTCGCTAATTCTTTGTCTTTTGTGTTACATGTTTGATCAGATAGCCTGGCTGAGTAAAAGTAGGCGACCAGTGTAACTCTGATTAAAAATCCGGTTATAACCACGTGCAGTGCTGATAAGGACCACGTGTTTCTGAGACTCCTTCCCCTTTAGTTTTCTTCTTTCTAGGTATTTCTTTCTTCTGATGAGGAGGTACCTTTAGCTGCCCTCGAAATCGATTGAGTGTTTCAATATACTTACGCTAAATACAAGGTTGTTTTTACAATTTTGATTCCTTCTAAGCGTTTTAGCTAGTTTCACAGCTTTTATGGTGGAATGAGCTTCAGAAATTAGAACATTTTTTAGTTTCATAGCTTGAAATCATTCTAGAATAGCAGCTTCAACTCTCTCAATTTTCCCTCCCTTTTCCCCCCCCCCCACTTCCTTGGGAAATTTGCATTTTTTTGTTAGTACTTTATCCCGTTTTCCAACTTATTTTACTTCTTTGAAGCATTTACATTTTTTATTAATTCTTTACATAAGTAAGTTGCACAGTGCTGTTTGAAAAATTTCCAATTTAAATTCAGTTTTTCCTCATTGTTCTTATCAAGATCTTTTAACAGTTTATATTTTTCTGCACATTTTCTTCAGCCTACAGGAACTATTTCCTTTCCATTCAAAGCCTGTTAATATATGATAATACTGGGAAGCATTTCATTATTTTTTTTAAAAAAACTCTCTGTGAATGTGTGTATACCAAAGGGAAGATTCTAAACATGGAAACTTTAAAAGCTCAAATGCATAAATTGTACTTCTGTACTATCAACTGATATTTGAGAAAGAAAACTCACTCATTTATAATGTCTATAGTGCAGGAATTCTCAACCAGGGGGTTAGGTGGTTTTCTTTCCCCTCTGATGCAATAATCATCTATGTTAATTTAATGGGTTTTAAGATTTTGTTATTCAAAATTAAGCTATTGCTTTGGATGTATAGTTGATCATACAAAAAAATCTAGCCATGCCTCTTCATATATTTATTGTAGCATCCATTAAATCTATGTGCTACACTGAAGTTAGCATTTATTTTTATTACTACCAATCTTCAGGTATTTGAGGTATTATGTTGTATCATTGACACTGGTGCGCCAAAACTTAAGCAACAATGTAAATTTTAATCAGATAGCCATGAAATAGCGGAAAAGAGGTTCTTGTGATCAGTACAATAAACACGGAATTTAGTAGAAAGGTCATGCGTATGCAAATGTCAGGAACAAAATGTCATAAGCGACGTGAGCGTATGCAAAACAGGTGCAGTCAGCGAGCTTAACTCAAGACTACCATAAAAGGAAGTACAGAGACGCAATTAAAGACATTCGATGCAGGTATAAGTGAGTTATTTCGTGAAATATGGCTTGAAGAAATCACCTGGATGATTTTATATGTGGAAGAAGGATCGGAAAGCTGTAGGAGGGGGGGTAGTGTGACCAGTGTAGCAGAAGAGTCCGGAATCAACAAAAGTGTCATTTTGCGCTCTTGGAAAGCTTTCCAAACCATATGTACAGCTCTTGAAAAGGTTGGTGGTGGCTGCTTCAGGAAAACAACTGCAATAGATGACCAATATATCGCCCTGCAGGCGAAAAGAGCCCGAAACCAATCAGCAAGTGCCATAGCTCAGCAACTCTGTACAGCAACGGGGCAACAAGTGTCACGGTTTACTGCGTCCAGACCCCTTCACAAAGGTGACCTATTCCCCTGCTGTCCTGAAGGCTGCATCCTTTTGAAAATGGGCCATCAGCACCACTGTTTAGAGTGGTGCAAGGATCACAAAATCTGGACATCTCATCAATGCAGTCGTATCCACTTTACGGATAAAAGTCGTTTTAATTCCACAAGCGATTCTCAATGCTAATTGATTTGGAAAGAGGTTGGTTCACGGTTTCATCCCAGTAACGTCAAGGAAAGAGACCATTACAGTCCTGGAATTCTCATCTGAGAAGGCATTATGCCGAATGGGCGGTTAGAGTTCCACGTTTTCGACAGAGTTTCTGTAATCAGAGATCGCTATTGTCAGGAGGTGATCCTTACCTATTTGGATCTGTTCCAAGGTGCCATTGGAGCAGACTGCGCTTTTATGGATGACAGTGCACGGCCACACTGGACTCCTGCTGATTAGATGCTACTGGAAAGTGAAGATATCACTCGAATGGTTTGGCCAGTGTACTCCCCTGATTTAAATACCATAGAACATGTGTAGGATGCTTTGGTTACGGCATGATTTCATCCTCTGGAGAACATTCAACAACTGAAACAGATGCTGATTGAAGAATGGGCACTCTTACCTTAAGATCTGTTGGATAATCTGGTGCTGAGTATGGACAGATGGTGCGAAGCAACCATTGCAATAAGGGGAGAGCATATCCCATACTAAGGAACATCTGCTTGTTGTTCTTCCTCTTGTATAGACAATTGTGTAATGATACTATGAGTTAAATAAAGCCTTTTATTTGTTTAATTCCATACTGTAAGCATTGCATTCATTTTTGGGCAACTATGCTTTCGCTATCGTTTAAATACAAAGTGTTTTCTCTCATTTCTGAATTTCATGATTCTCAGATGATTTCTGAGGGAGTTATGGCAAAAAGAATACCTGTTGCTTAAGTTTTGCACACCAGTGTATATCAATAATATGCTTTCTGACAATTAGTGGCAACAAGAATGTTCAAAATAAAGATTATATATTCATATACTGTAATATTGCAATATTCTCCAATATTAGAATTGTAAGTTATATTAATATGTTAGAAATATCTAACATATAAAACTGAATTACAAACTAGAAATATTAATCTACAAAGGGTTACCATACTAAAGTCTAGAACATTGTTTGTAATAAAATCTAAGAGAAATATTTTATTTCTTTCACTTTTATATTGCAGGAGTGCCATGGACATTACACTGTTGGATGAATACTCTAGCAATGGCATATGAACTTCAGGTTGAGCCAATGATAGATCAACTACTTCAGGATTACTTACAAGTGTGGCCAGAAGATTGTAGTTCTCAGTTTGTAGATGAATGTCTGCCACTACTGTTCACAATATTCAGGCACAGTAAAGTAAATATCTTTGCTTCAGTTATATAAAATAGTAAAAACCATATATGATCAAAAGGTAGCTAATGTAATCCATGTCTTTAACTGCGCATTGCAATTATTTTCGGATACACTATAAAATCTCGCTTCTTTAGAAGGTTTAGATACTATTCCTATTTGCTTTGACCTAATGCTAAACTCTCATCAATCCTGATTTCTGCTTCCTCATTATCAAATTCAGTATCTTAGTTTTCACCATCTGCGTTTAACACAAGGGAAGGTGACTAAGTAAGTCACAAACTGGCATGATATATTTGAAAATATTAGTATTTTCAATGTATGCTAATAAGTGACAAAACTATCCTAGTTCATGATATTTATTTCATTGCTTATGAAGTATCAATTGCACATGTGTAGTTTGAAAATGCCAATGGCACTCTATGACTGTACAAGACAGAAGTAGCATGCTGTTATCCCCCTTTTTTTGGTGGGGGGAGGCAAAACGACTTCATGTGAGAGATATTCATAAAAGGATGTTTCCTGTTAATGGAAAGAAGTATTTGCTGAGTAGTGTCATACATTAGCGAGTCAAGAAATTTTCTCAGGGTCACACCAAAGTTTGTGATGAAAACCAAAGTAGGTGTCCTGTTGAGATTGGGACAGACTCAACAGCACTAAGAGTGGAGTAATTGATTGGAGAAATGCGCTATACAGCATAACAATAAATGCAGCACTATCTGTCTGGCAAACTAAAAGTACATTTTAGGAGGTAGACACTCTGCAGATGACAATGATTAAGATGAAGTCCTAGCATGGTTGCCATAGCAACCCAAAAAAAACCCCAAAGAATGCAATTGGTATTAAAACACTGATAAAACAATGAGACAAGCATATAAATAACTATGAAGATTATATTGAGAAATAAAAATAGTTTGCAAGTGAGGTATCTCTTTAGGTTATTTTGCAATTGCTTTTTGTGACTCACTTATTGACTTTCCTTTATACATTTGAAATAATTTCATCATCAGTAGACTGTGATGCAACAGGAGACTGACCTTTGGAAGTCATATAATTTAAAATACGAGGGTAAGTTGAAAAATAAGTTTCCCCTGTCGACTGTGGTCAGAGCTGTGTATGAAAGTCAAAAATAGAATGAGACATTAAAGATATGACATACCTTTATTTTTCCACATAGGTACCAAGTACATTGAGACATTTGTCATATCGCTTGATAAGCTTCAAAAAGCCCTCCAGGAAAAAATCAGGGCTTTGCATATGGAAGAAGCGTTGAACGGCTTGTTTCACTTCAGTATTGCTTCCAAAGCGCCTTCCCCCGATATTTTTCTTCAAAGCCGGAAACAGATGGAAGTCGCTTGGTGCGAGATCAGGACTGTATGTCGGATGGTGTAGGCACTCCCAACCAAGAGTTGCAATATGGTTTTGTCTTCCCGTCACCGAATGTGGTCTGGCATTGTCATCCAACAGCAGAACGCCAGATGTGAGAAGGCCAGGCCAAAATGTCCAGCAACAAAACTCCTTGGGTGTCCCAGAAAACTGTGAGGAGCACTTTACCTGCAGAGGGAGTTGTCTTGAACTTCTTTCGGACAGGTGATGACGGATGTTTCCACTCCATAGATGCGGCCTTCGATTCTGGCGTGAAATGGTGGACTCACGTTTCATCCCCCGTCACAATCCGAAACAGAAAGTCATTGCCATCGTCATGGTAACACACGATGTGTTCCAGGCTGACCCCCATGCGTTGTTCCTTGTGTGTCAAGGTCAATTGTCGGGGTACCCATCGTGCTGACACTTTTCTGTATCGAAGAATGTCATGGATGATGTTTTGAGCTCGCTCGTGTGAGATTCCAAGTTCTTCCGCTACTTCATCGATGGTGATACGCCGGTTCGCTCTAATCATGTCATCCACCTTCCTGACATTTGCATCTGTAGTGGCCGTGCACATCCGTCCAGCTCTTGGTTATGTCCTCTACTTGCTGACGTCCATCACTGAATGTGCGACACCATCTCCACCATTTGCTTCGACATCACACCTGGCCCATAGACTTCCACGAGATGGTTATGAATTTCTGTTCCTGATACTCCATGTGCCCATTCATAGCGGATAACTACTCTCACTTCCTCCTTTGACCACGAATTCAAAACGCACCTTCTCTCCATACCTACCGGGGCTCTCCGCTTTGCTCAGGCACTGCAACAGCGCCATCTGCTTGATTTGCAGCGACCTCTACCCAATGGTGTATTGGTGACTTGCGTGTTTTCCTGCTGTGTCGCCTTTCGCCCATAGCCGTTCAACGCTTCTTCCATGTGCAAAGCGTGAATTTTTCTTGGAGGACTTTTTGAAGCTTATCAAGCGATATGACAAATGTCTCAACATACTCGTACAAGAATAATAAAATAAAGGTATGTCATATCTTTAATGTCTAATTCTATTTTTTGACTTTCATACACAACTCTGACCACAGTCAACAGAAGAAACTTATTTTTCAACTTACCCTCGTATTTTCTTGTCTTAAAAATTCAAACAAATCTCAAATTTTACTTTTGGCGAGCAAAAGCAATGCTCCTGCTTTCCCAAAAGGTAATTTAAAATAGTTCAATTTTAGTAATATGGAAACAACTTCACTTATTTAATTCAGTAATGGATGGACCTGCAAAGATATGATTCAAACCTAAAATGAAGTTAATACGAGTACAAAGGAAAATGTAGTACAAAGATGAGGATGATTAATAAGAGAAATTTTTTGAAGAATATAAAAAACTCTTTTGTAAAAAAAATTGAAGCATTTGACATAAACAAAATTGTACATCCATCAGCAAAATGACTTTCAAAATAAATTTTATAATCTTGAAGCAAAAATAAACAAACACTGTTTTAGAATATCACATTAGAAGGGTTTACCGACCAACATGAATCTTCATGCTCATTATGTTCTGTTCATATGCACTATTAGGAATTGTAAAAAGGATTAGAATTGAACTTTCAGATTTATTAAAAGGATTTCTGTATCCTCTAGCCTACTTTCCTTTGTTAACGTTTCCATTCTGCATGCCAGGAAAATCTCAATAAATGCAATTTCTTGTAGTTACTTTGCATGGATTGCAAACAAACCAATTATGGTGAGACTAGGCTTAATATGTACGCCAAAGCAGAGATTTAATCAAAGAAAAAATTTAGATATTCCCAATTTGATTTATGCCAGTGCAGTTTCTGCGACTCCTAAATTTTTCCATCTGATGCAGACACACTTGTCGCATCAGCCCTGGGACAATGGAACATGTGGTTTAGGCCTCCGCTTTCAAGGAAACTCTAAATCTTCCTGTAATACTTAAAACATACAAAATTATACATTTTTCAACATCAGAAGAAGCAAAATTTTAAACTTGGTATTTTAGTTTTTTATGTCAGACTTTAAAAATGAAATGATGGACTAAGGTCTTGCACTTTAATTTGGCTTAATAAAGCCGTCACAGGGACAATCAAGTTTTAATTTCCATTCATACACTTGATTCATAAATAGATAAATCAGTTGCAATAATTCAGTTTGATGTAGTACATAGTTTAAAAATATGCATATTTTAAGCTCATTTTTGCTTGCAGTAAAATATATCTTTATCTTAGCCTTGGAAAATACAACAGTTGTTCACTAAACGGGTTATATATGAAAAGATGCATTTATTGGAATAGTCATTGAAATTATTTAATCCATGATTTTTATTTTGTGGCTCTGCATTACTTTAATGATATTGTTTATGTTCAGGTTTTGCTATATTATGGTCTCAAATGAGATAGCAGAACTAAAGAAGCTATTAGCATGGTTATAAATTAAATCCTCCATACATTACAGTATAAACTAATTACTGAATGGGCATTTGCCAAATCATATACAACTTATACACTTAACAATTAAAGAGACTTAGATAACTTTTTAAAGTTTTTTTTTTTCTTTTTTTTCCCCCTGTTTACTGCTATACTCTTTATATAATAAAGAACTAAAGGCCTTTCCATCTTTTGTAGATGCCATTTCCACAAAAAGTCTTTATCCACCCTTTATTTTCTCAAACGTTGGTCTTAGACATATACTTCTACTTACAAAAACGTTTTAAATGAAACAAAGATTCATGTTTTGGCATTTTAAAAAAAAATAAATTTTGTAAAAATATGATGTCAAACTTTTTATAAGTTCTTCTGGTCCGTATACTTATATTTAGATAAATTTTTTAATCATTATAAAAAAATAAATAAAACACAATAAGTTTGACTCTCATGTGACAAAAATTGACTGAGATATTTGAAAATCAGAAATCATATTCGGGGGTTGTATACAAGTTGAAGAGCATAATGTTTGCATTTGTACGTTAACTAAAAATGGAATTTCATTTAGAAAAAGGTTTCTGATGGCAAGATATTATGTGATGAGCATTTCTATGCAGATTATTGTGAAAAATACTGATCAATATAATTCCTGTCCCCCCTCCAATACTGGCACAGGGTGAACTTGTAATATTATTTCCTTTGAAAAACATTTGTTCTATAATGAATTTTTTAGTATTACCAGATTATGATGCTCAAGTAAAAGAATTTCATGAGAATATTAATAATATAATTTTAGATTTTTAAAACTTATAAATTACTTGTGTAAAATTTCTTTCAGCATACAAATGCAATAAAATTATAAATTAAAGACATTAGTAAATCACAAAAAGCATATCATTAAATGGCATTTAAGGGGAGAAAAGATAAACCTCAAATTATCCTAATTTATTTATTAACAAATCCCTTCAATCTAAACTCGAAATCATGTCAAGTATCACAAATTTTTAATTAAAATATTAAATAATTAAAATATTATTAAAAATTTTTGTTGTAGAAGAGTCAAACGTTTTTATAACAAGTGCAAAATTTTCTTAAATATCAAATATAGGGATCAAAAGAACTTTAAAAAAATTAGATTTTGTATTTTATAGAAAATTAATTTTTTTAATTAAAAAAATACAAAAAAGGTTCGGTAAAGACTTTTGTGGACACAGTATATAAAGCTATAAGAAAGAAATTTTTAAACTTTGAAATTTATTGTGGACTTTTATTTTTAGAAAGAAGGAACAACTCTGCTTCTAGCAGATATTTTTTCAAACTGCTACAGTAAGGAACCTATAAAAGAAATCCGCGATGTATCCTATATTGGAGGAGCAAGAATAGGTAACCATTTTTTTTATTTCATTCTTCTAATGTAAAATCTGAAGACAATTATTCATCTTTAATACATATCTTATATTTCTTCAGTAAAAAAATGTGAAATTCTTTTCATTTGATATAAATTATCATGATATATTTAGTAAGAAATTAATATGATGTATTTAGTAATCACTTAAATGCATAGCTTAAAATGTACTTTATTTTAAATACAGATCCTACATACGTAAATAATCCTGAAATGTCTGATGTACAGTTTAGAGTCGAAGGCCGGGTATTTTATGCTCATAAAATTATTCTTGTCAATGCATCTCCTAGATTTAAATCTATGCTTTCAACCAAGTTTTCTGAAGGTGTACCTCCTGTTGTGCAGATCAATGATATTCGTTATGATATATTCCAAGTAAGTGTTTTAAATTTATTATCTATGTTAAACTGTTTCCGTTTTTATTTTATACTCCACTGCAATAATGTATGTATAAAATCAACAATCAAAATAAATGAACTAGTTTAAATTAACATTTTATCTAACAAATTATATAGATTTGTAGACAGATACTATTCATAAATAGCTGTAATTCTTCGGTAACTAGTATGCTGCCATATATTTTCCAAAACAATGCATTCATACAATATTTTGCAAGAGCACTTTATGTAACATATCACGTAATTATTTAACATAGAATACCAGTTGACATCCTGCCAACTATATTAGTTAAAATACTGAAATGTGTTTATTAAAGTATTAATTATAAAGGCTGACGATAAAAGATCTCACTTGAAAGAAAATGCAGACTGTATATATTCAGACTAAATGTTCTCATATTTAGAGATTAATTCTGAGAGTCTAATTACAATTACTCATTTCAGATTATTAATTCCCAATGCAAAAAAGTTTTTGAATGGAAATGTACATATTGTTATGAATTTTGTATATATGAGGTAAATGGTTCTCTCACTAAATCAGCAAGATATTACCAAGCTGGCGATAGTTTTATCGCCAAGTTTGGCACAAAATCATCAAAACTTGCCATACCTGGTGACCATCTGACAATATTTTGATCTGATCTCTGTGTAACTATATTTGCTTCTGTAATTGTGGCCTTTATGTAACTGTAACCATATCCAGCCCTTATATGTAATTTTAACCATATATGCTGTCAGTAATTTTGAAAAAAATTTCCTGGTGCCCGAAGGAAAACTATATAAGAGTGGAGAGATCATCCGTTCTTGGTTTTTCAGTTCAGAATCGACTTCAATGTATTAAGATATGTCTGTATGAGCTTCGCTCTTTAGAGGCCCTTTACATTGCTTTGTGTTTAACATTATTAGTAGTTTGAAGTGTAATTACTGACTGTGCTTTGCTAAAATAAATTTGAGCTATATATCCTCTCTGTGTGCTTTCAATCAATACAAACCTGTATATGCACAACACTATATAATAAATTGTAAGCACTTTTCATCAAAAAGCTTTCATAAATGCTTTAATTGTCATAAATATGCATAATGATTATTGACAACAAAACAGCTATTAGAATTTTTTTAATTATTTTTTAACAGCTGGTGATGCAGTACTTATATAAGGGTGGTTATGAAAATTGCGACATAGACCAAAATGATGTTTTAGAGGTAAGCAAAAAGTTCTCTCTTTGCATTCATAGATTAATAATTATAAAAATGTGAAATGTTATTAAATTAAAAAACAAAACAATTGATGATAAGCCAACTCAAGATTATTCCCCTTAAAAAATTAATGCCGCTTCAACATAATGATATGAATAATCAGAAAGAGGTATGGCCTTAAAATGTCACAAATTAGAATGAAATTAATTATTTTTATTTATAGGAAGAATAATTTCTCTGAAAATATCATAATGATTTTGCAGCATTTTATGTCAATATCTGTCATTTTTCAATTTGTACAATTTGTCCCTTCAAATAATTTTAAAGATTGACTACTACTTCTTCAGAAGAAACTTTTGTGTGTCTCTTAGTATAATCAGTGTCTATGAAAGAAACTGTCATTTCATTGTAGCCAGATTTAAAAGCAGCATTAACACTTCAATCAGCATAGTCCATAGTATATCTACATGAAATATTTTTCAGATACAGTCCATCTGTAAGCATAAATATTATCTAGCAAACTTTATTTTTTGCACAAAGCAGCCTACTTGTGATATTTCTATCAATTTCCATCTGCTAACTGTTTCTTAATCAAACACAGCATGCTACAATTTTGAAACCGTTTTCTTTACCACTCAGTATTTTACTACTTAAACAGGCTGCAATTCATGTATTCTAGCCATTTTGCTTTATTTTTATTACTGATGTGTTTGCTGCTCCTAGATCTACATTTCTTCTTTACACCCCCATTCACAATTACTACATATTATATTATTCATAATACTACATATTATTACATTTTATATCATATTAATTTTTAATTAAATTTTATGTTCTTGTTAAAGTATTTCACATATTTAATTGTTTTAATGCTCTATTTTAGCTGATGGCAGCTGCCAGCTTTTTTCAATTGGACGGACTGCTCCGATTCTGCGAATCTCGAAGTTCTAAACTGGTGGATTTAGACAATGTGGTTTCAATGTACATACATGCAAAAGTATACAATGCAGTATACTTACTGGAATACTGTCAAGGTTTCCTTCTGCAAAACATGGTGGCTTTACTCACTTATGATGACAGTGTTCGAAAGTTAATATTTGGAAAGAAAATGCACAATCATGATGTACTAAGTGGACTACTACTAACATTACAGACGAGAATACGGGAAAAATCATCTATAAACAAATCCATGTGTACGAGTAAAAGCTGAATGAAGAAGATAAGTTAGGAAAATTTTCATATATGTAATATAAAATATTATAATCTTAATGCCTAATATTATTTAATGACATTCCATAATGTTATTTGGGAGTATATTTTAATCATGGTTAAAATTTTATTACATAGCTATGCATTAATATATGTGCCATTTTGTAATGTTATTTGGAAGGTAATATTTTAATCATGATTAAAATTTATTTATTTGTAATCTTTCATTACATTAACATATACAGTTAATGGCATTTTATTCTTTGAAAAAAATAAAAGATTTCCATTTTCATAAAAAAATATGATCTTGTAAAAAAATCTTTTAATTAAAAGCATAAAAAGTTAAAAAAAGTTTCATGATATCTTCAATATCGAAAAGATGAAATCATATTTTAACACTAATTGCAATAAAATAAATGAAAAAATAACCACTGATAAGGAAAAGAATATATAGATTTTGGCATTAATAGTCTGACATATGAAATTCAACATTTGAATTCATTTTAAAATTTGAAAAATTCATTTTAAAATTAAGTCTACATTACAAAAAATCTTCTAATTCAGAGATAAATATATATATATATATATATATATATATATGCATGCTTCAAAGGAAAGCATATAATTTTTCCTACTGACAAACAGCAAGTCTGATAACAGTATTCATAAATGGAATACAAAGCCTTTTTTAAATAAAAGAAATATAATCAAAATGCATTTCTTGGATATATGTAATCAAAATGTATTTCTTCTTATATAAATGTGTTTCTTGGATGAAAGTAACAGATTAATATTGGGTGAAAGTAACAGATTAATATTACTGTAATAATGTTTTAAAATAAAAAAGTAATTCTAAATTAAAAGCAAACACACACAGAGCCATGCCTATATATGGTTTCACCTGAAGCAAAGAGTCAGTACGTGCCCCTATATACAACGCATCCACCCATAAAAATTAAAATAAAATATGTATACGCACACGAGTGTATAAATTACAATGCACAAACACAGTACAAGTTAACAATATCTGTACATTTTTTATGCATATTTCAATCATTATTATATTTCAAATCATGATACCAAAATTCTTATAATAATAATTAATAATAGCTTTATATTTTCAGGAAAATGTAAAGCTATGATGGTGATTTACAGTTTTGAAATGAAAAGTATTAAGATTCCTTTCTAATAAATGACATTAAATATAATTTAACTTTTCTTGCCTTTAACGGAACAAAATAATCAATAATATACTCAAAACCTACTTGATCACTTAATTACATAGTTCCACAGAATGACTAGATCTGAAATAGAAAATGTTTAAATGAATATTGCTAAAAGATGGTGATGTTTCAAAAAACAAGCTCACAGAATGGCCTTGTTTGAACATTCTTCCTGATCAAGTATAGATCTTATACACCCTTTTATTATCTTAATTTTGCTGTAGCTTCTTTCACCACTGGCAGTACTAACTGGCAACAAAAAAGTATTCTTCATACTGCTTCTAAATTTAACTAAATGAGATATGGCATGAAATATGTTTGAAATTATTTTTAAATGAACTGAGTCTTATAGCTAGTGTCCAAAACTGCAGAAAAAACAAGGTTTTTAAAACATATTTCTGACCGAATTTCTGCAGCATTTATATCATTCATATGGTTAAGTGCGAAGTTACAACCTGTCGTCTTTGCGTTACCTAAATTTAATTATATTAATTTTTCAGCAGTTAGAAACTGAAAATCAAAAAGGTGTTTCAACTTTTCTTATCTCTGTTTTATTTGTGAGATTAAAACATCTAACATTTCTTTAATTCTACAATGAATAAACAAACAGCTTACTGAATTAGTTTTTCTTATCATTTGATTCTTAACAATCTAATTTATTAAATTTTTTTCTATTTCTGTTCAGATTTTGTTAACATATTTGTCTCTAAACTTCTACACTTCTTAAAGTAACATTCAGAAAAATTTTCTGTTACCTGCCTTAAAGAAAGGCATAATCTCCCTGTCCAAGTGTCTGACTTTGCAAACAGTTATATCTTGATTGCAAGATTCATTTACTTTTTAAATTTTTATGCAGTAATCTCCCTCCAGACAGCGCTTATGAAAATTTTTTAATTGATTTGCTTCAAAATGCTACTTTTGTCATCCTACTGCAATAATTTATCATTTGATTTCATATCTTTTGATAACCAATGTACTTCGATTTTTTTGTAGATACAGTTCTTTAACAGCATTAATTCTTGATCCCCATCGAGTATCCCTGCTACTTATTATCTTAAACTATTACTATTATTATTTTTAAAAAAATAAGAAAACTAGTATAAGAATGACACATTTAACAATGGCTACTTAGAAACACTGGCAGTCTTATCTTTCTGTAGAAAACTATTTGCAATGTGTTGTCCTACAATGGACAATATCCCATACTTTAATACAAGTTATGGTTTCATAATAATTTACTGACACAATTAATTTATTAATGTCTCAAAATCTCTAACAGCTCTTAATTGACACAAATAATCCTATGTAGAATAAAATGCAGATGTAATCAGGACATAATTATCATGCTTAAAATTATCTTAATATGTTCCCATCATTGTTTCAAATTCTGTGAAGTATTGTGAATTTTATAGTTTCTTCATTTTTCTTTTCTTCACCTTTTAATACAGATCAAGAATTCAATATGTTAAAATTTCATTTTAAGAGATATTCCTAATTGCCAAAATTCTTCTTGGCAATTTTTAAATAAGCTCCTGATTTCTCCATTAATGTTCATGTCAAGAGGCCGGTTCATAAGATTAGAAGGTTGTCCTGGTATTGTTCAAGCCTGAGTATGGCCAAAGGGTTTGTCCATGTGTAACTTGAATATGAGACAGTTCTTGTAGAATATTCTCCATCAAAGCATCCCTCTAAAGCAGACAACCATACATACTTTACTATAATCATTTAATCAATGGATAAGTCTCTTTAATTCATACATCTTTTATCTGTCAAAAAATTTTTTGTTGTTAAAAGGCTCATTTGAGCTAAAACAAAAATTTATGTCAGCTAACTGTAATAATTTAAATGTGACTAGTAAATCACTATTAAATCAAAAGTTTTATCATAATCCCTATAGTATAAATATAATTTTAAAATTGATAAGATTTAATAATGCTTCATGCTTTTTCCCTGCTTCATCAGTTAAATCAGGAAACTTCAAGGCATTAAATTTGTGAATATTTTGTTTGTTTGAATATTTTGTTGAATATGACAGTTATTTGTAACTAATTTTCATTTGCACCAATCAACAAGTTTGCTACTCCCAGTTTCAATGATTTTGATATTTTAATTTCAGTTTTTTAAATCTTTAAATGAACATCTAATTTAGCAAAAATAATCTAACATACATTAATCTTTATCTTGTTCACTTGTCTCTTTCTTCATATTTCAGTCTTTCCCATACTGTATTTCTTATTATTTTTTAGTGAGGAACACGTTTCTCAATTGTATTCACATCAATTACCTTGTAATCAACAAAAAGAAAATAAACGTTTTAAAATGTATTGTTTTAACAATATATTTTAAAACATTTATTTACTTCTTATCAGTTATATTAGCCAAAAAATTTAAATTGCTAAATGTTCCTCTTATTTCTTTGAAACTAAATATTTTATTTTAATGTTTCATACATTATAAATAAGAAAACAACTAAAAAGAAAATGTGATGTTTTACCTTATATGTCTACATTACGATTTTGAGAAAGAATAAGATAGGCTAATTAATGCACTGATTCTTTAATCTGTCAACCAAAACATAATAAAACCAAGTATACTACTGCCACAAATCACACATGAAAACAATAAAGTAAATCCCCAAGAATGCATCACATTCAAAGCTTACATCAAAAATAAGCAAAAGACTGATTATAGGGTAGGTCTGTTTCAACAAAGTGCAGACAATTGCCTGCACTTTCCCTACTCAGCTCATGGACTTCAAAAAGCTTGTTGTGGCTAACTAAGCTATCGTTGATATTAAAGTAAGGTGTACAAAATTAACAATGTACACATCTTGATGCTATACAAGCAAGTTTAGTCTATGCAGGTCATAACATCAAATGTATATTAAACCTCAGCACATTAACACTAACGATTAATTTTAATTTTAGAAAACAGTGTGTACGGTACTGTGAAACCTCAAGACTTTTGACGGAAACTATGCAATTAAAACATACATCAAGCAAGAAACCTGATTGCAGTAAAGTAATCAAAAAAGTGAATTCATTTATATTTAAATAATTTTACTGCTTATAATATTGATAATATGCTGTGTCAAACATGAACTGAAAGGGGCTATCCTGACTGAAGAGAAATACAAGATTAACAGCCAATCAAGCAATCGACCATATAAGCACACAGAGTAAAAACGGTACTTATGAATGTAAAAGCTTTGAAATTATTATAAATTGTATTAATAAAATATGTTGTTTGAAATGTATTCTTAAGGCATTTGCGTTTTAAAGTTAAGTGTTAACAGTCATATGTATTTTTCAAGGGAAATTTCTGTACTAGTTATTTTGCATTCCTTCTAGTTATTACCCTGAGACAAATGCCTCACTTTGTCCTGGCTTTGTATATATATATATATAGTCATAAATTTTACATCCCCATTATACCTAGGATAAATATCAACTCTATAAAAACAGAAATATAGTGACTTTGAAAATTAATAATTTTGCAATAAAAAAATAGGAAAATTTGTTGAAGCATTTCAACTGTATATGTATATGTATATATTTTTTCTTCAAATAGTTTTGTTGCTTTTTTTTTTTACTTACATTAATTCAGTTTTCAAATTCCCTATGTTTAATTCATTGTTTTGCAACAATATTTGTTTGAAAATGCTTGAATATATTTCAATCTACTGCAGACTGGTGATACAACATTGCATCCTACATTTAAATAACTTTCTTAATGTAACGTTCTTATTTGTTTTGGTAGCATTATTTTATTCTCAAAAAAATACCTTCTGTCTTCAATCATACTCTTATCTGGTAACAAACAAAAATTTAATTAATATTCATTAAGTCAACCTATCACTAACACTCTCGTTTGTATCTCGTAAGTTCTGAAATTAGCATTTTGTGAAAAATATATACAAATTTGCCCTTTTATAATTTTGAATATAATTACAATAGCTGACACATTGCATCTCTGCATGCATATTTGCCTGTTGGGAAGGATGGGCAATGCAGTGTTACAGTATTTGATTGCTTGTGGTATCACATGCTGCATATCAAACTTTTGATCTTATACATACATATCAAATATGCAGTATATACTCAAAAGAGATATGTTTAATACAAAATTCTTGTATGAAATCTTATTACTCAATATTCCTCTTACACTGATCTAAAATTTGAAAATTTTATTTGATTGGAAAATATATAAAGACCACATTTCAAAATCTTTGACATGAAATAGAAATTTAAAAAAAATCAATCATGTCATGAAATTTAGAAAATAATTACTCTTTATGTATACACCATCTTTTGTAAACAAGATCATGTATGTGTTTTTTCGTGATAAACATATTGTGTGCTTAATTTATATTATAGTTATCTTGCTGTAAAACCTAAAGTACAATTTATAATTATGAAGTCTTTACAGCAATTTAACTTTGCCATTTGCATATCCTACCTCAGGAAGGAGAAAAACCCACCGTGTAGGAGGCCTTTATATCTGCCATAAGTAATCAAAATATAGTCTTTCTTATATAAAGTGTTTGTGTACTCATACACATTGCTTTGCACTGTATCATGACTTAATCTGTAGATATGTTTGTTTATATTCGTCCTATGATTTAGAATACTTTCGTACTGCATAACAGACTTTCAGTCTAGTGCATTAAGCAGTTTGTGGTAAATGTGAAAATGTTCAAAATCTGTAATAGTCTTACAGCTTTTGTTACAAGTGTCTTTGCAACAATTCTTAAAAATGAATAAATGTGCATTGAACTTTTTATTCCTTATAATAGTTAAAAATGCAGAATGTTTCACTTGCAAAAAGCCCTGAGACTACAGAAAAGCATACCAGGTAGCAAATATAATTGTGACGGTATGTAACTTTAAAAATATCAACATTTGCATTTTAAAAATTTCTGCAAGTGGCCATTTCCTTCTCATACTGACCTGGCAGCCTGAAGAAGTTTGAATGACAAAATCCTTAATATCCTTAAAAAGGCTGATTGGTTACTATCAGGTATTTCGGAAGAATCTGAAAAACCGCCTTAAAAATAATTTAAAATTATTTTACTGCAATAGTTTTGACATTTTTAAAAAAAAATTATTTGGATGATTTTAATTTACACAGTTACTTCCAGCACAGTAGATACTTATTTACACTTACAAACGATTTAAGAATGTTGTACTCCACTTCTTCATATTTTGCTTTTATCTGTATATGATTGTGGAAAAAATGTGTCCTAGTGTTGGAACCACACAAAATCCAAAAACATAAGTAAAAAAAAAAAAAAAAAAAAAATCACTGCAGCTACACTTGGCACACGTAGGACACTAAGATGTTTGCAAACATAGAACACAGGACTGCCAGGTATCAGAAAGATAGAGGTTACCATTTCTAGCACTTGCTGTAAAATGCGATTTGTAAGCAACTTTCAACAAACATATTGCTACAATTATTACATTTGTGTTTACTTACTATGTGGCAAGCCATAACTTTGGGCTTATGAGAAGTGAAACAGTCTGTATGCTTGGATTTTAAATACAATTACAACTTTTTATTTTTTGCTGTTTCGACTCAATTGCAGGGTGAAATGTTTATAATTCTTTTATCTACTGTTAACAAATATACATTAGTTGCTGGGACCATCAGGATACTTATCCACCAAATAAAAGTAATAAAGATGTTTTATAAATAATTTTGAAATTATTTTTATTAAGAGTGCCGAAAATGGTGCTTCCTACACATTACTAAATTTTTTTAACTCTCTGAGCAGACTTCTTGGATCCATTCATAAACAATTTTATTTACACATTTAATAAACTAGAATGTTATATATTTTAGTCTACGCTTCCATAACCTTCATTATGATGATATCGGGATTATGAAGAAAAAATTAGACAAAGTACTTCAAATAATAAATGCACATAAATATAGTAATATATCTTAACATTTAGTAAACGCAATCCAGCTATTCAGAAAGTTAAAAGACGATTGACAAACATAATCCACATAAAAAGAAAGTGTGATTTGATATTCAAGGCATTAAAGAATACTTTTTTTTTTATAGTAAAACAATACATGAGATATAATGCAATCCACTGGATATTTTGTTTTGCTAACTAAAGAAATGTGATAAAATTTGTTCAAGAACATTAATTTGGTTAACAGCCTTGCAATTTTATATACAGTCAAAAGTCGTTAATTCGGACACCCATAATTCGGAATGATCTATAATCCGGACCTCAAAACTAAAAACTTTCTGCGCATGCGCCGCGTTCACACATGCGCATAGGCGTTTACGCGTGCGCGTAAGACCTTTTACGACTGCGCATATGAGTGTGCGCAAGTGCAGAATACGTTTTCGCGTGCGCGTTTTATGTATAATGGACGTATAAGCTAAAATTATCTAATTATCTATTTCAGTTAATGTTGATGATTGCGTGGTTCCTTAATTTTCGAATTGGATCCGGCTTATTATTTTTTGCAGACTGTAAGAGCAATTTTATAAAAGTAAGCTTAAACTTTCGATTATATCAAATAGAATTTCCGATATATATTTGTTAATATGTAAAGGATCTAAAGCGAAAGTATGTTTTGAAATCCGAAATCTGTTTATCAATTTCACGCTGCTCGGCGGGGGGGGGGGGATCGCCGCGGCGGGCGCGTAATGAATTGGAAGTTGATCTGTCAACACTATCCTTATCTTCAGCGCAGATGTTTTTATTTTATTTGGCTTATAATTCCTTACCAAATGTAGTATTTCATCTCGATATGCTCCGTCTTTGATATGATTTAAAACAAGTTCCTCGTCATTATAATTCGCTTTCCATAGCGAAGAAAGTGACAGAGGTTATTGAAAACGAAAAAATTTCGATTGACAAATTAATCGGTGTTCTAGACACAGCAATTATAGGACTTGAACAGCGGAACTTTGTAATTGAACAAGAAATTATGTCTGTTTAATAGAATTAAAGAGAAAGTATTATCACATGAAACGAAGCAAAACTTAAACAACTTACATTGAAAGAAATGTTTAATAAAGTAAACAAATAAATATTAAGCTTTTTCTTTTTGCAAATTTTGATACCCTTTAGATCATAATTGTTCTTTATTTCATAAATTACGGTTTCATATTTTTAATTTTAGAATTTCTGCATGCCATCTTACGAGATTTAAACTGATGATCTATAATCCGGAAAAATCGATAATCCGGAATCGCCGAAGTCCCGACGAGTCCGGATTAACGACTTTTGACTGTAGTATTAAACAGTATAAATTTGTTGAAACGTAAATACCTCTAGACTATAAGAACACCTTTTGTTTATAAAGCTCTAAATTTCAAATATAAAAAGTATGGCTCTTTCTTTCTTGGCCCCCCCCCCCTTTTTTTTTTTTTTTTTTTTTTTTTTTGAATTTTTAAATATTTTTGTTTTTGTTTGTTTGCTTGATTTTGACAAAGAATATAAAGACTCAAAGGATAAAGATGTTTTATGCAGCATTTAGAAAACTGGCTAGTAGTCACATTACATATGAGAAAAACCCTGAAAATGCCCATGCAACTACTATTGTCACTGGAATCTGAACCATCTTGAACTAACACTGCTTAGAATTTTTGTTCTTTAGTAAATCTAAAACTAATATTTAAGGAAAAGAAGCTTTCAGCAATTTTTTAGGTACCTCATTTACACTAAACAATCATCTTTAACACTACCATTTTCACCAATTTAATGAAAGTTTATCTAAATTAAATTACTATTTTAATAAAAAATTTCATTTTGTTCTTGAAGAATAATATAAAAAGTAACTATTTTTGGCTGACAATTATATTTCACATTTTTAGAGAAGGAACAATATGTGTGCAATGTATGTTTTTCCTAATGGCAGATACTAGACATTATAAGGCTTCGGAAAATACTAGGGCCGGAAGTGGTGGTCATTTTATTGTGGAGGCACTAATAGGTGGGCCATCCTTGCCTCCTATAAAGGGACGGCCAATTTACATCCATGCCTTCTCAGGACTCAACTCCAAGCCTTTTGATACTTATTTACACTTACAAACGATTTAAGAATGTTGTACTCCACTTCTTCATATTTTGCTTTTATCTGTATATGATTATGGAAAAAATGTGTCCTAGTGTTGGAACCACACAAAATCCAAAAACATAAGTAAAAAAAAAAAAAAAAAAAAAAATCACTGCAGCTACTGTTGATAGTCAGATTCTCTAACCACTTTCCCGTTTGGGAGGCTTCTTTTAATTTATTTTGCGTTATATATATAGTTACGAATTTTGCACATAGAGTGCAATCATATGTAAAATTGTTTTATTTTCCCCTGGAATGCAACATGAATATCTAAAGAGTCGAGTTATGCCAGAAAAATAAGAATATAGGGGCAAGTCTGTTTAACATTGAGTAAATCCATTATGTTTAACATTGAGTATGGTGATCCTGGTATTTTGGAGAGATATCGCCAAGCTGGCAACCTTTTGGGGAATTAATTTTGTCGGCATTTTAGGTGGTTCCCTGTATCGCGGTAAAAGGTATTTGAAGAAATGTAATTGATCACTACAGTAGCTGTAACCACAATTCGGCTCTCATATTGACTTCCGGGAATTTCGAGAAGCAGAAAGCGTAGAAATATTCGGCAGCCGGTGTGAAAACTACATTAGGCCAGAGAGAGCATCTGTTTTCCATTGTTGTTTGCTGTTAGCTCAATGCGAGTTTCCAGTACTATGGCCGGTCTAGCTTCACTCTTTATCTGAGCTTTGCCATAGCGTTAAACGTTCTTAGTAGTTTGAAATGTCACTACTAATTTTACTCTGTGATACTATGAAGATTTATAGGAGTATTTTTGTGGAAAATTCCAGAACTCTGAAATGTTTCTTTCGATAAAATAAATTTTATCAACCTATCACTGGACCCGTATGCATTAAAGTTAAAAGGGATTTCTACGCATGCACCACTTTTTTTGGTGTCAGATATGGGGTTGAATGCTGGTGACAAGAGCGACTGAGGAGCAACTAAGACAGCTAGTGACTGCCTTTGCTGCATTCCAGGAGAAAATGGAAGGGGCTGTCAAGCAGGACAAGAATCCGTTAAAGCAGAGATGTAAGCGGGTCAAGTCAAGATAGGGGCCCTCAAACAAGTTCAAGAGGAAATGAAAAGTAACTGCCTTAATAGAAAGCAAATTTGAAGCTATAGAAGAAAGAATATACAAGGTTGGAAACAGAGTTGGAGAAATTGAAGAATGAGTTTCTGCCGTCCAAGAACAAATTGAAGACAGGGTTTCTGCTGCCATCGCCAAAGAAGTTGACATCTTTAAGAAATGCATAGCAATAGCAGGAAGCAATTCTGATGATTTTCGATTTATATCAATGCCTTCTCGTCCCTCTCTGAAGCTATCCACATATAATAATAAGACCTCCTAGCAAGTATACAAGACACAATTTTCTAATGGCGGACAAGAATGGATGAGATTCTCAAGCTAAGGCCTGCCATCTCGCTGCTTCTCTGAGACCAGAAACAGTCGATATCCTTCAAACTCTGCCTGAAAACCAGGGGTTAGAGTTCAAAGCTTTATCCAGCGCTTTGGTGAGAAGTGTTGAAGGGCTGTCTCATCTTTCCTTTTCAGAGTGCCCGACAAATACGAAAGAAATTCTGTCCCTGCAGTACTTTGACGGCATCCAGCATCCTGAAATACGGAAAGCGGAATGACAGATGTTTTGGATTTAAAAAGCTCTCTAGTATACGCATGAAATTCGAGGCTTCCAGCAAACAACTCGCAGAGACCGACACCCAATCAGAGCTGCTCAAGTCCAAGAGCCAGCGAATCAACTGACTATTCGGTCTAGATGATTTAACCAAGCAAGTCAATGCATTAACGAGGAACCACAGTGGCAGTAAACCGATCATAAGTGCTAGAACTGTGGTGGTGAAGACCATGTACGAAGAAACTGCAGAACATCCCAGGGAACGGAAAATAAGACAGACAATTTAACCAGACAAATCAAAGCCCGAGAAAGAATTCGAGGACAACAAAGCGACCCTAAAGTGCTGGGACTGAAGTGGCGAAGGCCATGTGAAAAGGAACTGCAGAACACCCCAAGCCATGGAAAATAAGAACACTCTCCATCAAGGATGCAGAAAACATTAGTGGCCATCTTGCAGAACGGATTCTGCCAGATAGTGAAAAGCTCCATTTTAAAGCACGTCAGATTTCTGCACTGAGTTGGACTCTTCATCATGGGATATATCAATGGAATTCCCTGCAATATGACCATCGATACGGAAGCCAATGTTACTATCATCCGAAAAGATCTGGCTAAACAACTAGAAGGTAAACTCATCTAGATGCCGCCCTGCGTTACCCTTCAGACTCTGTCCCAGGATAAAATCGACGTCGATGGGAAATTAAACGTTAACATCACGTTTGGAAGTGCCACCTACCATCAAACGGCATAAGCAGCAAATACTACAGACCTTTGAATACTCAGATTAGGCTTTCCACCAAAACACATTTTTTCCTTGAACTTAAACACCCTGCGAGGAGTACTAGTATCCTGGACACACGTCGACCTATTGAGTACCGTTATCCAGGTGAAAGTTGCCAATGTAACTAACTGATAAAGCAAAATTTATTAGGAAAGATGAAATGGTTGCAGCGTGTACTCCAGGAGCTGCGTTAAATGAAACAGTGACCCTCCAGAATTCCTGATTTCGAAGAGCCTAACATTGGAATTAACGCAGAATGCCCAACTAAGTGATGAAGACAGGAGTGGTGACGAACGTGTCATTTAAGAATTCGAAGATGTTTTCTCCTCCTCGTTTTCTGACAATAGATCAAACCAGTTTCATACAGCATAGAATCGATACCGGGGATCATCCACCACTCCAGCAACATCCAAAATATTTACCAATTGCTGAACTGGAAGAGGTAAGGAAACTTCTAAAGAGCATGCAAGAAAGCGACAATATTGAGCCTTAGTAACTCGGTTTCTCCCATCCTCTTGGTCAGAAAGAAAATTGGTTCAACTAGATTTTGTGTTGACTATCGCCGATTGAACGGGGTTACGAAGAAAGACCTTCTTCCTAGAACTGACGATATTCTGGTCACTCTTTCTGGAAGCAAGTAGTTTTTGACACTCATTTTAAAGCGTGGATATTGGCAGGTCGAGATACACCTTAATAACCGAGAAAAGACGGCATTTACTACTGGACAAGGCCTTTGGCAGTTCAATGAGATGCTGTTTGGATTATGTAATGCGCCACCAACATTCGAACGCTTCCTTGGAGACCGTGTTGAGAGGTCTTGCCTACGAAGCCTGTCTATACCTGGATGACATCGTCGGAAAGAGTTTTGAACACCTAGAAAATCTTAGAAAGGTGCTTCAGAAACTGAAAGAAGCCAATCTAAGTCCCCCCCCCCAAATGTAAACTCTTCAAACAGGAAGTGATTTACCTTGGATATGTCATCTCAGCCGAAGGTGTATTTTCAGATCCAGGAAAAGTGTCAGCAGTTCAACATTGAAGACGCCCTGAAAATGTCCATCAGCTAACAAGCTTCCTAGAGCTTTGCACCTATGGTAGATTTGTGAAGGATTTTTCTTCCATCGAAAGACCCTTCATAAGCTGACAGAGATCAAGAAAAAGTACTTCTGGACCAAAGATTGTGAGGATGCATTTAACAAAATGAAAGAGGCATTAGCATTTCCTTCAATCCTGACGCAGAGTTGCCAACTCTCCCGATTTTCGACCGCTCTCCCGCCAACCCGATTTACAATATATTTCTCCCGACTTTATCTTATTCTTAAAATTTCTCGCGATTTTTATGGAACTTGGCTTAATACTTCGTTATATGAACAAAAAGAAAAAAAAAGTGATTTTGGACGTCTGAAAGCAATTGAATTTTAGAAACGTCGTTCTCCAGTTCTCCAATGGGCATCGAGCTCCACTGCGTGTCATCTGGCATATATTAGCCAATGAGCATAAAGCAAGCTCAAGGCTGTTATTTGGATGTTCTTTAGTTATTTCATTCATATTGTCCCGAGTAGTGTGAGTACACGTGCCATCGGGAAATAGTTTTAGAATTTATTATCTTTTGTTATGTCTGCGAGAAAGGTGAAATACTCGTGTACATTTCAAAAATCGTACACAGTTGACTTCCATTATTTCCTCAAAGAAATGTAATAAATTTGCGATGTGTACCGTCTGTCATTGCGATTTTTCGATTTCGCAGGGTGGAAGGCCAGATGTTCTCAAACATATGCGTACCCCAAAACACAAGGACAACATGAGTTGTTAAAAAAAAAAAAAAAATTAAATTTTTCTTCGGAAACAAAGTACCAAAAAGTTATTAATGCAGAATGTCTGTTCTCTGCCTTTTTACACCTGCCACTGCATGCATCGGATCACGCTGCAGCTTTATTTAGAAAAATGTTTCTTTGATAGTGAAATCGCTAAGAAATACTCAAGTGCAAGGATCAAAACAGGTGCAGTTGTTAAAGAAATGAGTTTGAAAAATAAATCTTTAGTTATTGGTTGTATTAAAACAGCTCCGTTCTGCCTCTCTACGGATGGAAGCAATAATACTGTTTCAAAACTGTATCCAATTGTTGTTTCTTTTTTTAATCCAGAGTCTTCAGAAATTGAGTGCAGTTTACTTTCTGTCCCCACTTTAGAAGGACATTCGACAGGCTTTAATATAGCACAGCTAATTATTAAAACTTTAAAAGAAAATGCAGCCCATCTGGATGATTGCTTAGCACTTGGTGCCGATAATGCACCAGTAATGGTAGGCTTGAAGACTGGTGTTGCACGCATCTTACGAAAGGAAAATTCAGATTTTCAAATTATGAGGTGCATCTGCACCCCTTAAATTTAGCAACTGAAAAAGAGGCAGCTTCTTTACCAATAAATGCGGATGAACACATTGTTGCAGAGGCGTAGCTAAGGTTTTAAGCGCCCGGGGACACCTAAAGATTTTGCGCCCCTTTCTGTGTTCCAGGAATGGAAAACATTTCATTCTGAAAGGTGTATCATCAGTTTGGCGCCCCTTGGATGCTGCGCCCGAGGACAGATGTCCCCCTTGCCCCACCCTAGCTACGCCACTGCATTGTTGATATTTATTGTTATCTTGAAAATTCTAAAAGGAAGGAAAAATTGAAATAGTTCCAACAGCTGCATAATACTGAAATGAGAAAAATTTTGAAACATGTATGTACACGCTGGCTGTCTTTAAAGAATGCAAAAGTAGTGAAAGAACTTTCAGAAGAAGACAAAAAGTTTTATCTTTATGTTAGAAGTTGCTTCTGTCGAGTATGCGATTACATACTACATAAATTTCCTATCAACGATGAAGTGATTTTGCATGCTAAAGTTGCTGATGTTTCTGCTCTGGCAAATGCATCTTTTTCTCATATAAGGTACTTTTTGGACAGATTTACTGTGTTACTTCATCTAGTCATGAAAGATGATGATATTGATATTGCCACTGATAAATACTGCAGTCGCAATTTTGCAGTTTAATATTAGAAAACTTAAATGAATTTATAAAATCAGTTAGGATTGACACCCAGTGGAGTTTAATTGGAAAATTAAAAGAGGCTGATGGAATTTTAAAATATAGTGAACTGTCTAGAATTATGTTGGCCATCTTGACAGTTCCCCATAGTAATGCAGAATGTGAGAGGATTTTCAGTGTTGTTGCGAAAACGAGGAGTAAATTTAGATCTAATGTTAGTGATGACACATTACAAAAACTTTTATTAGCGAAAGCAGGCCTACGTGGCAATAGCTATGAACAAAATTATGACGTTTCTTTCTTAATGAAAGCAAAATCTGCCACTGTTCATAACATTTGTACAAAAACTGATTAAAGTGTCCCTCCCTTTTTTTTTTTTTGCAAGTAATAAAAATGTCTTTATGTGTAAGGTATTTTTGTGTTGCTTGCATTTAAGAATTAGCAGTTATTTAAAGTTAATTCATTATTAAAAACTATATTTTTATCATTTAAAAAGTCTTTTAAACATTGTGAAAAATCTCCCGATTTCTTTAAAAAATCTCCTGATTTTTGAGTGTCATAGGTTGGCAAGTATGTGACGTATCCTCAGCTCGACAAACCATTTATTCTCAACACGAATGCGAGCAATAAGAGTGTCGGTGCTGTTTTGTTCCAAGAAACAAACGATCAAGAACGTATGCCACCCATTCCGTGGCATACTGGAGCAAGTATCTATCTAAACCAGAGAGAAATTATTGTATCACCACAAAGGAGTGGCTCGCCACAGTTAAAGCCATAGAACATTTCCATCATTATGTCTACGGCAAAAAATTCCTGCTGCACACAGATCATGCATCGTTGAGCTGCCTCTTAAATTTGAAGAAATTCGAAGATCAAATAGCCACGTGGATACATAGACTCCAGGAATATGACAACTTTTATCTGTCATCAGAAGGGACAATCACATGGAAACGCCGACATCCTGTCTAGACGAGTCCTGCTCAGAAAGATGGGGATATTATTCCACGGCTGAAGGGAAATATGAGCTGTTTAATCCGGTCTCATGTCAAGTTACAGATTCAACATCGTCTCATCCAGACACATGGAGTGACGTAGAAGTCGGGAAATACTAGTTAGAAGACAGCAACATTAAACCCATAATTGAATTAATGGAGTCTTCAAACAGGAAACCTACCTGGCAGGCCATTTCGATCTACAGTACTATGAGAAAACAATATTGGGCTCTCTGGGACTCACTCCATATTCGAAACGGCGTCTTGTACAGTAAGTTCGAATCGGATAATAGAAAGACATTCCGATGGCAGGTGTTACTTCCAAGATCCTAAGCGTCTTTCAAGAACTACATAGCAGTCCAAAAGAAGGCCACTTAAGGATAATGAAGACTGCATAGAGTTCGAGAGCACTTCTACTGGAATAATGCAAGGGCTGACGTGCAAAAGTAATGCCAATTATGCAACCCAAAAAACCCATTTACTAAATACAAGAAAAAACGTTCTATTCTTATTTTTCTTTCAAATTTATTATATTATCATTTGTCAATATTTAATTTTTCATTATTTTTTATTAAGGAGATATACTGTAAAAGAAACATTGCAACGCCATTGCTTCTCAGTTTTTAAATAAAGTGCCATTTCGTGGCCATTAACACATTTTTTTTAGGCTGGTAAGATTCCATAACTTTGGAAATATTCAACAGCATGTCCTTCTGTAGTAGGCAGGTCCGAAATTTTAATTTTTTCGAAAATGCGTGATAGAGGAAGAAAAAGGAGTCTTTACTCAAGAATAATAACTAGCACATGTAATCAAGGTTACACCATACCCAGCGTGTTTGAAGACTTTTCCATTTTTGGCATCTTTTCTTCAATAGGCAAAAATGGTCGACGGCATTTTCCGTAAACACCCAATTTTCATTTTGAGGAAACATTTGATTCTTCTGTAGCATTTACAAATTCCCCATGACACAATTCATTCCTTCCCAGTTCATATACATCGATTATATTCAAATACTTTGCAAACCTAAATGTTTCAGTAATATCATTGCATCTTTTGCCAAGTAGGAAACTTGGCAAACTTTTTCACGCCTGCGGAGTTGAACAGGTTTTGAATGTAGATACCTCCTGCCTCAAGCAATATAGGATAAAATATTGAATGCTTTCAATAGTCAATCAAGCCAATGAATGCCTTCAACAGCCATTTGTAGAGTCTGGAAACAATAACGAGTCAGTGGATTCAACGAAAAATTTCTCAAGCGCAATGTTTGGCTCTCTGCTAAATATAATTCAAATGATAAGTTATTTGACGAATAATTTTACTAAATATTCAGCTAAGGGTTATGCGAGAACTAAGAACGATGCAAGAATGATTCAGCTAAGATCATTCGATATTTTTTCAGAGAGCGTTAAAGATATCTTTAAAACTGCCTCAGTTACCAATTTTGAACCATTCTACATAAAATCTTGATTTCTGAACTGTTATTTACTTCAGGGTAATTTATAAAACTCAATCATAGAAAAAGAATGTGTTCAAATTATATTTATATTTTCTGAACAATCTCATTATATATTAGATCACTTCACTGAATGCGTTGAAATTAAGCATAACTAAAAAGGATTTAAAATAGTCTTCAAATATCAGGGATAATGTGTTATTTTATATAAAGATTTGTTAAAGTAAATTTTGTCTCCAATTGTTTTTACAATATGACACTTCTTGCTGAATATTTCAATATTATTTCGTCCATCACATAGTATTAACATCAACAATTTGGGCTTCTCTGCTCCACATGACCCTTAATCTACCCTACTACAGATCCAACTCCCCTCAGAGGGGCTGGTGCACCACCTGGGGTATTCCCAGGCAGCATTCATTGGTCGTTAGATTTGCTACCTGCCAGTCGCTCGGGCTACGCATCGCAGCGGGACATTACCCAGCTACCCTTGCCCCCGGGACTACTAGAACCACGCCACGCTAGGATGTGCCAGACTCCGAGGCCAGCCAATAAGTGACCTTTTCCAGGGACTTCAGAACCACCAAGTTCATAAATTTTATACCCCCGTGGCCGTGACTGCCTAGGTACAGATCCTAGCCAGTAGCTTCGCATAGTTATTTTATCGCAGGAAAGATGGCATAATTGAAAATTAAAAACATTTCGAGAGATAAATCGTAAAATTCGGCGAATATTTCGCAGTCGAAGAACCTGTTAGATAACGACACATTAAGTTATATTTATTTTCAAACAGCCAAGCTTTGCTAGTGTTAAAGAACCATTACAAGAGATCAAGATCTTGATTTAAGCTGTTAATAATAATGTTAAATAATAATAAATAATAAAAGTTTAATATCTTATACGACGCACAGACTTTTTTTTATTTGGTATCTGTTATCATTGGTTTGGTTATTTAATTAGGGCAAAGCACACAAGGGCTATCTGCCTAAATGGTGGGATTTTTTCGTTGAGGACTTTCTAAGTAAACATGGCTTGTACCATGCTATACATGTAGAAAATCACAAAATCACCCATGCAACTAGGCCATTCGCTGCTATTCGAACCCCGGTCGAACTACCAGTATTCAGTGATAGCCACAATAGAATATTCGCTATTTTTATTTTATGTTCCAAATACCAAAATGTTTTACGGGTTATTCAATTATGGCAAAGAGGCTATCTGCTTAAAGGGAGGGATGCCTTCATGGAGGACTTTCTAAGAGAAACTGGCTCGTATACACATTACACATGGGAAAAACCACGAAAACGCCTATACAGCCAGCCCGTTCGCGGGATTCGAACCTCGGACCGAACTACCAGTGCTCAGCGTCTTTACTGCTCGGCCGCTGGTGGGCGCCCAAAACGTTTTAAATGGGGGTACCACGAAAAACTCCTTAGACACAGCTCATTCACCGGAATATGAATTGGAGTTGATCTAGCTGTTTTCAGCAATATTACTGTGTACCGCTGATGGTTAATTAGTTTTAATATTTGTAAAATTTTGAAGCCAATGCATGATTTGCAACAATGCCACTTATGTTCTTTATGGTGCATAAGTTGATGTGTACAGCATATTAATGGATAATTAGTCAACGAATTCCTTATCATAGGTATTGTAGCTTGTGGCTTAGCTATTTTGAAAAAAACTGAACTTCAATTTTTCTATTTGAGTAAAAATAATAAGACCTACTTCCAAGTGCTAATAAAAAGCTGAAATTCAGAAATCAGAACTTAAAATTTACAATGTATTCACATGTCTTATAATTTACAGATAAACTTTTTTATTCAGATAATTTGTTCCCATTCTTCTTATACAGGGCCTGCATTAATTTCTTATACAGATAATAAGGATAATTAACATACAGAAATTTAATCTTCATCTCTTAAATTCATGTGATGTCAGATACAGCAGCGTAGCTAGAGGGGGTTGGTCCGCCTCGTACGACAAAATCTGCAGGTGCCAATTTCATGTGAAATAATATTTGATGGAGGTTAGTCCTGTAAATCTATTTTTTATATATTTTTTTTGTATCCTATTATTTGTATGAATAAAGAATAATACGATTTTGAATTACCATATAGAATTCGTTTAAGAAGAAAAATAGATTTTTCTGTAGATCAGGTATCCAAAGAAATCACTGCGAGATTTCAATAGCTACGCACTCTCATACCATTTTTATTCCTTCAAAACTTGAAAATTGTGAATATCAACTAAATTGTGATTTCGGCGCATTAAACCTTCGGGGGTAGCGAGATTAAGCAATTCTTTCTTTCCAAAGCGATATCTGTGAGATGTAAATTTGTAATACAAAGCTGCTCAATGAGGACCATCAAAGTGTTAAAAAGTAAGAAATCCTCAGTTAGAAAGAAGTGTTTCAAAGTTTTATTTCCGTTATTATTGCTAAAGAAATTGAAACAGCAATGTGACATTTTGCTATTTGTTCTAAATTACAGTTCATCAGACAATGTAATACTGCTGAAAAATTTTTTCACAACTACTATGCTTCTAGTTGTGATTAAAAAAATCTGAAAGCTTTAAGATTTTACATCATGCAAAAAGGGATTTTTTTAAAACTTTTGTGCGTTACCTTTATTTATTAAATGTTCTTTGCACTTAAACCATAAAATTCAATTTAACAGCAATATCGCAATCTGTACAGTTTTGCCATTGCTCACTGTAAAATTGTTGAGTTTGTGAATAAAAAATTAGTTGAAGTGTTACAAAATCGATAATAAAACAAATTTCAAATTAGGGCTTCCAGATGCCCATATTTGGTGGAAGATTACATTATTCAAAATTTGATGGCCCTAGGTACGACTGTTTTATCATAATGCAAGAAACATATATGCATTTATGCAGATTGTTCATTATTTAATTTAAGTATAACACAAGGCGGTAATATTCGATGGCAACAATTTGAAAAGTGAACCAACATTTAACCCTTTGACGAGCGTGATATTAATTTTATAATTTTTTTAACTAAAAACTCTAGAAATTGAATATTATGATCCTAGAGACAAATATATGAATTTAAAAAAAATCTACTCTTGCCCATTGTTCTGTGGGTGGTGGTCGCACTGTGAAACCACAGCACTTTGAAACTTACTGAGGTAGTATATACAATTTTTTTTTTTTTTACATTATTTTAAAAAGTAAATCATCAGGAAAAATTAAAAAATAAACATTTATGTAATTTTTCTATAGCAGTGAAAATATAAGTATCTACATAATAAGGACGTTTGGCTAAATGGATAAAAACTCAGTAATATAAGGATTTTAAAAAAAACTTTTTTTTTTTTTTTTAAATATCAAAGAACAATTCAATTTTTTTTTTTTTTTTTTTTTTTTTTTTTGTGACACTGTTCAAAGGATGTTTTGTCATTTTGGTACATGCATAGACCCACACGTTTTTCACACATGTATCTTCTATGAAGGTTTCTTCCTTGTGCTACAAAATGTACACTGCCTGGATCTAAATTTCACTGTTTTATGTCCAGCGTTATTTAGTTTATCATTTGGCACCTGAAATTTGTGGTTTTCTATGTTATTGGGGGGGGGGCTTGGTCTTTTTGGCTTTGGTACGGATCATTCATTTCCCATTCATATTTATTTTATTCGTATTTCGTCCCAAAATATTCAGAAAATATTTTAAATTTGAATAAAACTTTACGCAATTTCTAATTTTAATTATAGCAAAGAATATTTACATTAAATTTAAACCACAGGAAATAATTTATGAAATCTCAATACTAGCTTGGAGAGCAAGTGGGCTGAGGTCAGAGAAAAATCTCTGGAAAAGAAAGACCTTTTTACTAGGCAGGTGCATGTATTGTTTAGTAATGAAATCTATATGCAGGTAAAAATAAACATTCCTATCTGAGAAGCAAAAAAAAATGCCATTGTAAAGAGCAGTGGTTTCAAGGTGCGACCGCAGAGCCACTAGAGCATCGTGTGCTGCAGTGGTTGCGCCCTGAAACCACAAAGCAAATGCCATACATATAGAGGGTTTTCTTTACATATGCAGCTTAATTATTGCTATTTTTTATTGTTTATGATAGAAATCATGATGTGCGATGAATAACTTTTTAAATTTAAAGTTGCTTATATAAATAAAACAAAGTTATTTTGTTTCATTGAAAACGAATTTTAAAAGGCATCCGATTTGAAGTACTAAGACCTAAATATGTATGACTCTGCAGTCATTTTGTGTTATGTAGAGGTAAAAGATCAGTAATCAATTGATCTTCACTCAAAAATTTTGGAAAGAAGAGGAGAAAAAAAATTTGAAAATTGGTGGTTTCAAAGTGCGACCACAGCGCGCCAAAGGGTTAAAGTTTTCAACGCAAAAAATGCCAAAACAAAATTTATAGCCCATCTGGGCTAACACCCTTTGGGCTTAAAAAAAAAAAAAAAAAGAAAAGAGCGAGCTTTGATTATTAATAATTGTTATCCTAGAGTTTATAATTCTATTGAGAAACGAATCAGTGTTTTTAAATATTGCAAATGAAATTTACTAAATGCACAGAAGGCAGAAACAGAAAGTATCAATTCATTACAGTGCTTAACATTCCACAAGTGAATGGTACTATTTTCTAAGATGATCACTGAATGTATATCCGTTCTGCTTTAAAAAAAGCCTATAGACCCCTTACAAAGTCATTTTTCATTCTCCGGTATTCTAGATGGTGTTCATAGCTTAAGGGGTCATATTATTTAAATCCTAATGTGGTGTTGCTATGATTACCTGGATCATTAGCTTCAACTCTCTTTGGCAAAAAATTCCATTTTCACCTCCACGAGAAACCTGCCAAAGGCAGCACAACCTGTAATTCTGATGTCAAGAAATCCAGTGCAATGGTCAGCGTCATCTACTGTCAAAAGACTGCATTCATGTTTCTCAAACCTTATGCTTAATACACTTTAACCGATATGTGCATAGGAGATTTTACTCAAGATTTGTAAACACAGGATAAAGACCATTTCATAGCTACAGCAAACAATTTTTAAATCTGAAAATCACATACAACAAGATTTTTAAATCAGTCAAAAATTAATAATTCATCATTTTTATTACATTTCACTTATTACATTTCAACAGTTGATAAATCTGTTTAAATAACATACACGATACAAAATCAAACAAAATTTTGGAGATGAAACAAACATGGAATTTTCTTACTCTATATACATATAAAATCTGATTTAGCAGAAACAAATCTGAAAGCTCCTAACAGCAGAGATTGATACATTCTAAGAAATATAAACATTGGATATAATTTGGATAAACATTTTAATATACAAAACACCTTTACAGCAGCATGGTGCAGACAAAAAGTGGAAAAATACTGTTAAAACTGTTTCCTTCCATCTCTCCTCACATGAAAAAGAACAAGGTTTTGAGAAACAGTGCTGTATAATATATAAAATATTTTCTCTTAGAGTAAGGAATATCCATCTATGAATAGCTAATACTTTTAAACTAACAGGCATGATTTTTTTAAGGCAATAGAATGTGAAAAATCACCCAGCTGTGACATGTTCAATATTACATTTGTTCATATGCGACGGAAAGTACCCAAATGTGTTTTGCAGTTTGGACAACGATGCTCTATATCTTGACATTCTGGTATACAGCAAGGAATCAAGCAACATCCCAACCAACACCTAAAAATTTAATGTAAATTTTATTATTATTATAAAAGTAACTTTGTTCAAAACAAAAACCTAATTTAAATCAAATAAATAGCTCTTTAAAAAAAAAAAAAATTCATCTTGAACTCTTATAATTCACTAGTGCACAAGCTACAGTGCATTTATAAAAACTAATTTCTCATGATAGTAAATCATCTTAGATGTATTAGTACTTCCTCTCATGAGAATAAAGCATTATTTTGAGGATGCTCCCAAGCAATGAAAATGTAGTCCTAGATTTGATATAATTTAGCTTGGGCAAGATGGAAGTACTTTTCTTCTGGGGGGAGGGGAGAAACCACTGCTTTTAACTAAAAAAAGGGGGAGAGGGTAATTTCTAAATCCCTCTTTTATGTTACTGTATAAATTTTAATTTGGGAGGAAGTGATATTTTTAGCTTCTATAAGGTTCAAAGATCTCTGTTAATAAAACAAATCATGTTTTTAAATACAATAGAAATGTTTACACACAATGAAAGAAATTTCAAACATTAATAACAGTTTTTATAGTCTGAGTTTGTAACTACCAGTTCAAATGCTTCATTTAAAAATCAATAAAATATTTTCTGATTAAAAGATGTTAAAGAAATGTCAATCAAATTTCTTTTTTGCTTCTGATAAAAATTAAAATACTTGTTTCAACCACCAAATCGTCTGCCAGTCTGTGAGATCTTATTTCGCAATGCGCAGTTCGCATTTTGTTTTTGCATTCATGTAAATGCTAACTGTAACTTTCATGCTTTGCTTTTTTTGCTGTGTTCTACAGTTGAAATCGCAAAAATAAAAGTTCAACTACAGTCCACTCGCATTGATGTATTCTTATGTTTATTAATTTAAATTTAAGATACCGCTACAAAACATAATATTTGTTCCGCAATACGCCGGATGTTCAAGAAAAAGGCATGCTTGTGAATAAGAATTCTATGTCTTCATGATGTTGCTGATAATGCACTTTCGGTTTGGAATTCTTAAGAGTTACGCAATGGATACAGTGTATGAGGTGAGTGAAAACGTTAACGAATTTTAATTGCATTTGACATTTCTTTATTGCTACTTTATTGTGATTAAAGTATTAGTAAAATCGAAAATTTAGAATATTTTCAAAATGTCAGATACAGGGAAAAAAAAAAAAAAAAAGAATAGAGTTTTAGAGTTTTGAAAACAAAGTTAATGAAATTCATCGAGAAAATAGATTATGATAACTTGGTGAAGCTGAATTAAGCTTAGAAAAATGTAAAATCTTTAGAGAAGATTTCAAATCTCTGTTTAGAGAAATTTATACAAATTGCGATGATGATAATATAGACACTTTTGTTGAGGAAGAATAGTCAATCTTAGAGAAAATTGAGGAGGTTCACTTAAGAATTATTCGTAAGTTAAAGATGGACAAGGTTGTATATGCAAATGGCGACAAACCTGTCGTACCTGAATCAAAGTTTAAAGTTACCAAAATTATCTTTACCCATATTTAGTGGAAATTTAACAGAATGGATAACATTTAAAGATTTATTTAATGCTAGTGTTCACAACAATCCAAATCTTTCTGGAGCTCAAAAATTACAATATTTAAAGTGTTCTTTGAAAAATAATGCTTATCGCATTATTCAGTCAATTCCCATAGCTGATCAAAATTTCAGTATTGCTTGGAATTGAGTAGTAGAGAGATTTTCTAACAAAAGAGAACAGATATTTGCTTATAATAAAAGAATTCTTAATGTTTCACAAATACAAAAGGAATTTGCACCCTTGACATTAAATTTAGTAGATAATATAAATGAAATAACTCGCTCATTGGAAATATTAGATCAAAAGATAGTTAATTTTAGTGATACTTTGTTGATGTATATTATTTTGCAAAAGCTTGATGTTTCGACAAAGTTGTGGCGGGAGCATCAATTAAAAAAAGACAAAATACCAAACTTCAATGACTTGATAGAATTTTTGAAGAAATATGCTAGAACATTACAGAGCAGTACACCTTTAATTAGTAAAACACATAAATGTGGGAAATCACAACGTCCAATGCTGAAGTAGAATTGCCCGTTATGACGTCATCAGTATAGCATCACCCATCGCAGTAAGAATCATCCCAGACAGCGCCGAGACCTGGTCGAGAGTGGAGGGCAGACGTGAGCAGACAGCTCACACGTCTTCAAGAGTTTATGAACTTAGATTGTGCTTTCGATGTTATGCCTTTACATCATTATGTTAATCCTGCATACCGTTAACTTCATCTTTATATACTTTTCTTAATTACTTTTATTTCTTCCTATTAAATAAACCATTTAAATATTACTTCGTGCTCTCATGCTGTGAATTAAGTCAAATTCTACAAAAAAAAAAAAAATGGCGACCAACCGTGCGGCCTCGAATTCCAAAATGTGCGAGTAGTAGAACTGTCCTTTGAACTACTGAGTGAAAGTTATTCGATTTATTGGATTACTCGTATAAAGTGTGGATTACCCAATTGACGACGATCATCTGTCGGGTGAGTACAAAACTTTCTTTCCAATATGAAGTTAGTAGAAATTCCAGAATTGGAAGCAGCTTTAAAGAACAGTAAAAGTTCTGAAATCAAAAGTTTGCATAAGCTTATTTTTAATACTGATGGAGATCGAAATAACCGGAAAAGATTACGTGAATTTTCTGGCTTTGTATTTAAACCAGATTCTGAAGAATATAATAAGAAAATAGATACAGTGCAGAATAGTTTTACTTTGAATGAGTTAATTAAAGTTTGCAATGTATTGTGCATAAATTCAGAGGGTTCAAAAACGGAAGTCGTAATCCGAATTGTCTCTTTCCTATGTGATTTATCTGTATTATTTGAAAATATTTTGCATGAAGAAAATAGTGATATTGAAGATGAAACTATTAATAAAATTTCTGAAGTAATGCTTGATGATAATCAAAGAGACAATCCTGGTTTTAATGAGTCTCAAGTAAATAACAGTATGCAGCTCCCAATTCAAGATCATTTTAAACCTCATCTTAGTTTTTCTGATATTGAAAGTATTGTTAATCCTTTTTCTGGTAATGCATATGAAAATGTTGATAAATGGATTGATGAATTTGAAGATGTTATAAACTCTTTGAAATTGAGTGATTTGCATAAATTAGTTTTTGCTAAAAGATCATTAAAAGGTAAAGTGAAACTATTTATTCAGAGTGAACCTAAAGTTAATGATTGGTGTAAGTTAAAAAAGCTTTTGAAATCTGAATATGGTAAAGCTTTTAATTCTGCTGAGTTGCATGAAATGTTATGTAAACGTAAATTGATGCCTAATGAATCTTTAGATGAGTATTTTTTGAGAATGAAAGAAATGTGTTCGCGAGGTAACATTGAAGATGCTTCATTAATTAAATATGTTATTGATGGTATTCCCGATTCTGTGGTTAGGAAAACTATATTATATGGTTGCGAAACAATATCTGAATTTAAACAAAGGCTTAAAATTTATGATAAAATGAGATCGGACAATGATAAGTTTAAAAATACTAAACCGAAAGTAGACATTCAAGTTAAAGATAGAAGTAAGCTTTCGTCATCAAACCGAAATCAATCTAACGTTAATAAGGTCAAATGTTTTAATTGCCAGGAATTTGGGCATTATTCTAAGCATTGTGTAAACAAATCAAAGGGTGTAAAATGTATTAAATGTAAGAAGTTCGGGCATTATTCAACGGACTGTCCAGATCAGACCTCCGAGAAACAAGCAGCTTTAATTCAACGAATTTGTGACAAGGATAGAATTATGAAGACTGTAGAAATAAATAATCATTTAGTTGATAGTTTGGTTGACACTGGTGCAGATGTAACGATATGCAGCGTAGAGTTACACAAGCAGATTGGTTCTCCTAATTTAAATTGTAGCGATATCACATTAAACGGAATTGAATCAAAGCAAACGTACCCCATCAGCTTTTTCATTTCTGATATTTCAATTGATAGTTTTTCACTTCGTACGAAAATTTATGTTGTTAAGTCATTATGTAATCAAATTGTATTAGATTTGGATGTACTGAATCAGTTTAACTTCTCTTTTACCGAGAATGGCCTTCAAATAATTTCTCATCGGAATAAAAGTAATGTAAACTTGATAACTGCTGAGTCATCTCGAAATTCTAATGTTCGTTGCGTTATGGGAAATTTGAATATTGCTGTCTCATTGAAGAATGTTTATGATCCTTCGCAATCGTCTGGCGTCTCTGTTAATGTAAACAAAAGTCCCGAAAGCGGAAGTGGATCGACGTTTAATTACCTTTCACACATGGTGAATGCTATTTCTGTCAACGAGATTGATTTATCGCATATTTCAAATGCAGAACATAAAGAAAGACTGTGTAATTTAATTAATTCGTACCAGCCTCGGAAAAATAGACAATCTGACTTCAAGATGCAAATAAATTTATGCGATGATATTCCTGTCTGTCAAAATAGAAGATACATGTCTTTCGCGGAACAAAAAGTTGTTGACGATCAAATTAAGGAATGGTTAAAAGAGGGCATAATAAAGCCTAGCAATTCTAATTATTCGGCGCCTATTGTTTTGTGTAACAAGCGTAATAATTCGAAACGTTTATGTATAGATTATCGGAAATTGAATAAGAAGATTATTAAAGACAAATTTCCACTGCCTTTAATTCCGGAAGTACTTGATCGCTTAGAACAGTCAAAAGTCTTCATGACACTAGATTTGAAAAATGGCTTTTTCCACGTAGACATAGACGAAAATTGCACCAAATACACCGCATTTGTAACACATAATGGTATCTACGAATTTCTTAAAGCTCCTTTTGGTTTATGTATTAGTCCAAATGTTTTTCAAAGATATATTTATTCAGTATTTCGTGACTTGTTAAATGAAGGTGTACTAATTATTTATATGAATGATATAGTCATACCGGCTAATGATGAAGTTGAATGTTTAGACAAATTAGAAAGAGTATTCAAAACTGCTTCGGAGTATGGATTACAAATAAATTTCAAAAAGTGCCAATTCTTAAAACGTAAAATTGAATTTTTGGGACATGTAATTGAAAACGGAACTATTCGACCATCGCCTTCCAAAACTGTTGCTGTTCGAAACTTTCCACAACCGCGTAACTGTAAACAACTACAAAGCTTTTTAGGACTAACGGGATATTTTCGTAAATTCATTCCTCAGTATGCTAAAATAGCTAAACCTCTTAGCGACTTGCTTAGAAAAGGTATTGGTTTTTAAGTTCGATTCCGAACAACAGGAAGCTTTTTGCAGACTAAAAGAAATTCTCTCTCAGGCACCTGTTCTACACATATTTAGGCAAGGATATCCATTAGAACTTCATACTGATGCTAGTAGTCAAGGCTTTGGTGCGGTATTACTCCAATTGTCTGATGATGGTAATTATCACCCAATCCAGTATATGAGTAAGAAGACTTCACCGCAGCAAGAGAAACTCTGTAGTTACGAATTAGAAGCCCTTGCAGTAATAGAAGCTCTGAAGAAATTTCGAAACTATTTGTTAGGGACTAAATTCAAAATTGTAACTGATTGTAGCGCTTTTCAGAAAACTTTAGATAAGAAAGATTTAACTCCTAAAATTGCGAGATGGGCAATGTTTATTGAAGAATTCGATTACGAAATTGTACATCGTTCAGGAAGTCAAATGAAACATGCTGATGCTCTAAGTAGAAATGCTTTAATTTTAACATCATACACATCCGATGTAACTGAGAAGATTCGGTTAGCACAACAACAGAATGAAGATGAACATGTGAAATTGATAAAGAATTTAGTTGAGAAGGGAGAAGAAAATGGATTCTTCGTGAGAAATGATATTTCGTACAAATTTGAAAATGGTAAAGATCTTCTAGTAGTGCCAGAATCCCTACAGAATGAAATCATACAGAAGGTACATAAAAAAGGTCACTTTGCTGTAGATAAAACTGTGAATGCTGTAGAGCAAGAATTCTATGTTCCCAGACTGAAATGCAAAGTTGAAAAAGTAATTGCTAACTGTATAGAATGTATACTGTACAACAAGAAGCAAGGAAAAGCAGAAGGATTTCTTCATCCTGTACCGAAAGAAAACGTTCCTTTGAGTACGTATCATATCGACTTTATTAGACCTCTTCCATCGACGAACAAGAGATACCAACACATTCTAACTGTTGTCGACGCTTTTACGAAATTTACTTGGTTCTATCCAGTGAAATCACCAACTACACAAGAAGTTATTTCAAAATTGAAGCAACAACAGACTGTATTTGGAAATCCAGCCAGAATCATTTCAGATCGAGGTAGTGCCTTTACATCAAAAGAATTTTCAGCTTATTGTACTGAAGAAGGAATAGAACATGTCAAAATTACTACCGGTATTCGAAGAGGTAACGGACAAATTGAGCGAATTCATAGAATTTTGATTCCTGTTTTGTCAAAATTATCACATGAAGATTCAACGAAATGGTTTAAGTATGTTCCAGATGTTCAGAGAATAATCAACAGTACGGCTACGAGAAGTACGAAATATTCACCGTTTGAGCTTCTCATAGGCACGAAAATGAAGAATAAAGAAGATTTGAGAATTAGTGAGATATTGAATGAAGAATATCTAAAACAATTGATGCAAGAACGTGATGAAATGAGAGAAAAAGCGAAAAACAACATTTTGAGGATTCAAGGAGAGAATCGTAAACAATTCAACAAGAAACGTAAGAAACCGAAACTATACAAGATTGGTGACTTGGTAGCCATTCAAATAACTCAATATGGGACTGGTTTGAAACTACGACCTAAATTTCATGGACCATATAAAATCATAGCTGTTCGATCAAATGACAGATATGAAGTCGAGAAAGGAGGATGCCATGAAGGACCAAATTTGACATCTACTGCGGCTGACCATATGAAGCCATGGTCAAATTGATTTGATGTTTGTACCAGCTCAAAGCCTAAGGACCTGATACTCTTTTTTTTCTTTTTTGTTTTTTTATTATCTTTGCAGGTACATGATGGTGATGTCTATTCAACAGACATTGAGGACGATGCCTCTTCAGGCTGGCCGAAGCTGTGGGAAATCACAACGTCCAATGCTGAAGTAGAATTGCCCGTTATGACGTCATCAGTATAGCATCACCCAGCGCAGTAAGAATCATCCCAGACAGCGCTGAGACCTGGTCGAGAGTGGAGGGCAGACGTGAGCAGACGGCTCACACGTCTTCAAGAGTTTATGAACTTAGATTGTGCTTTCGATGTTATGCCTTTACATCATTATGTTAATCCTGCATACCGTTAACTTCATCTTTATATACTTTTCTTAATTACTTTTATTTCTTCCTATTAAATAAACCATTTAAATATTACTTCGTGCTCTCATGCTGTGAATTAAGTCAAATTCTACATAAATCAGTAGTGGTATTTTCTGAATCTAGAACCATACTACAGATTTTACCATTCGTTAATTGATTGATAACTGGGACATTGTCATTGCAATGAAAACTTCTGTTATATAACCTTCATTTATTACTGCTTCTCCACATTTCTTTAAAAAATCCATTAATTGGGAAATTTAACCTTTGGTTTGTGATATCTGAAAACATTTACATTTGCAGCTATCATATTCATCAACTTCAACGTGAAATATGCTAGCTAGCCATAAATTATGCCAAGCACTTTTTAAAATATCTGGAGACATATCCTTTCACGATCTCACGATGCTCCACAAAGCATATTTCAAAAATTCTTGAATAGTCTTGTCATTATTAAAGAAATTTAAGATGGATTTTAAAAATTCTACTTTATATTTACATTTCAGAGCACAACTATTCTGATATTCATAGGCTAAATGATTTTAATTTGGTGGAAGGATACATTACTAAAACTTTAGGTGCAGTATGAGCCTAACAGTTGTCTACAATCAAGACAATTTTTGCATTATCAGGCAAACCAAATCAATTCTGCCGAGCCTCAGGTATGAAATGATTTTTCAAACCAATCATTCATTAAAACTTGTGTTATCCGTGTTCTTTTATTTGCCAGATATATCACGGGAAACTTTTTACTACTTTATATGCTAAAGGTTGTGTACTTTTTTCAATTGTGAAAAGTTTACACTTATGTGTTCCTGCAGCATTTGTGCATGCTAAAATTGCTAGTCTCACTTTGGAATCTTTGACACAAGTTAGAGCCTTTTCTATAGAGGTTGTCACGGTATTTTGCAGTACATATTGCCAGAAAAGACCAGTTTCATCAGCATTGTAAATTTGTTCTGGAGATAAGTTTTAATTATTAATGAGTTCAATGAATTCATCTGCAAATAGTTCAGCATCTTCAGTGTCAGCTAAAGCTTTTTTTTTTTTTATCTGAAAATCTTAATTGCATCATACCGGGTGATATTAAAATTGTTTAACCAATCTGCCAAATATATGCACTCAGCTTTTTAAGTGCATTTCTTCATATATATTGGCTTGAGCTTTTAGCATTGGACCCGTCAATTGCACGTCCTCCCTGCGACTCTGTCTGACTCATTGAATTATCACTTTGTCATGATCTTTACTTTTAGCAAATCTAGTAATTTTTCTTTTATTTGTTGCGAGTCGGGTGTCAGAATCTACAAAAAATTCAAAAAGTTCTTTTTTCTGTTTTCTTATGTCGTATGCAGTTGACTTTCCAATGCTAATTTTAATTCCTCGCATAATTTTGAGATGGATATACCTCTATCCATTTTTTGCAGTAATACCACTTTTTGTTTAATGAACATTGAAACCATGGAGGTAGGAAGTAAGATGGAGTAGCCCTAAACAGGTTTCTTCCGTACCCTGCTCTGAAGCACCGGCGATCCCTACGTGGTGACCAAAACATTGGGTCATTTACCATTAAGTTCAATGGGTTTTGACGCGATAAGATGTAAATATTTTGTAATTATGTCGTAAATATACATATAAATGTATATATTTTCTTTTTCTACAACACTTCAGAGTCCTAAGTATATGAAAACAACATATTTTTAAACAACATTTCATTCTGAATGGAATTAAATGCTATACGTTTCGCAGAACAGTTTTCTCAGAATGGTTTAATTTGAATGAAATATTTTCACAAATTTTCGGTAATTACATTAGAAAAAAAAATTTAAGGTAATTCGATTTTATTCGGTTAAGGTACAAAAATTAAGATCAAAGTCTATTGTATTATTAATATTAAAATTATGCATTATTTCTTTTCTATTTATAGAGCTTCTTCCTAAAATACTTTCTCAAATATGACATGATTTTTTAGCTTCTGAGGCATCTTTTAAATCGAAAACTATAAGTCAATTTATAATTAATGCTCTATTCGGTCCATTTCAAATTAGAGCACCTTTTAATTTAAAAGCGAAATACTTTAAACAGTACTTAACTTTCTCTGAATATTTCTGAAAGGGAATAAAATAAGGATTATTTTTTAAATATTATTTAAAACTTGTAACTGACTTATTATAAAATGTAAGGGGAATAATTCTTTTAATTATACTTATTAGATTTTTTTTTACCTTAATTTCAACAATACATATTCCAAAACTCTTCTTTATTACTTTCTTAAGTACGCATCTCGTGGATATTGCTTTACAATACCTTTTAACAGATTGATTTCCAGTACGAACAATTCTTGCTTAAACAGTTTTATAACGTATTTGTCAACAGGATTCCAATTTATGTTTACAATTAATATTTAGATAACATTTATAATCATTATAAATTAGATACATTTAATAATGAGATTTCTTCACAGTTGTTTATAAATGAATAAATTCTCCCTTTCAAATACATTTATAAATAATTTAATGAATATTTATGTATTTTGTTAAAGGCAGATACATGTTTTTTGCAAGCACATGCATAAATACCCATATATTTTTCATTTCCGGCATGTGCAAATCTTTAATTTCTGTGCAATCACTATATTTTATTTTTAATTAACCCAGATAAGTAAAACGTGTAAGCCCAAAGGGATTATTTTTCAGATATATAAAATTAAAATGATGATTTTAAAATGAGCAACAGTAAAGCCTCTCCTCTAAAAAATTTTAAAAGGTACATGTTACAATAATATATGGATGTGAAAAAAATTTATTTTATTTAAAACATTTTGGCGTTTAGAACATAAAATAAAAGTAGCGAATACTCTATCAAAGGTATCGAAAGACGTATACAATTTTAAAGGTACCATAAGGTATTTTTCATTCTTTAAGCATAACATTTTTGTTAAAATTTATATTATATTTTTTTATTATAGTTCAACAGCTTAGAATTTTATAAAACAAATTCATAATCAAAATCGCTGTTGTTAAGTTATCGAAAAATAGCCAAGATGTGATTTTTGCGTAAATGTCATTAAACTATACAAATTTCTATTATCTATCACACTATGAATGTTTCTTTCATGTGAAAGTGCCCCTTTTTCGATTTGTATGGAACTATCGTGTGTCGAAATACTATTAGAACAATATCAAGCAAGCTTCTGAATGTAAATAAAGAACACCCCATCTGGTGACCGAAGCTTCGAAGCAGTGCTTCACTTCTAGTGCCGGTTGGCCACTCCTTCCTTTCTTACCTCCATGATTGAAACATGCTTTTGCTTTGTAGATCCTGTTGCAGCTTAAGAATTAGAAACTCTTTTCAACATGATCAAAATAGGCTGGATCACATCAGAAAGTTAAGGAATTGCATAGTCTGCTATATTGGCTGAAATTCCTTGGAATCAGTCAAGTATAATTTTAGCCTAGTTAATAGCGTCTCCGCTATATATTAGTGACTATATCATGAGACTGGCAATGAAAAACATTTTGTTCCACTAAATTTTGTCTTGCTTCTATCCTGCACCGAAACAATTAAAAGCCTGACTGTATTAGATAAGCTAGTTATTATACTTGCGTCTATTTCTTGCACATGCTTAAGGCTTTTTGAGGGCTGGCACTAGATATTTTACCGCCTGATGCAGTCTCTGCGGGTCAATAAGTTTTAATTTTTTGCCAACCCCAAATTTTGGGACTCCCTAAGTTCTAAATTTTTGCTGCCCCCTAAATTTTGGGCTTCCCTAAGTTCTAAATTTTTGCCACCCCTAAATTTTGGATCCCAGTGCTTTCCCAAAATTACAAAAGTATTTTCATCCTTTAATTTTGTTGCTTGGTGCTTCTCTAAATTCTAAAAATCTTATCTTCTCTAAATTCTGTCACCGCCCGGGTGGCCATACAAGCTTTGTTGCTGGTTTTGGGTTTATGTGAATAAATAACAAATCAGTTATTCTTAATTCAAATATCACTAAATATAATCTTTGGGCCTATGAGTATCAATAATAAAAACTATTTTCAGCATAAGGAAAGAAATTTTTGTTAAATTTTCCCATGTCAATATTTTAGCACTTAAATGTGCTATCTGTAATCATTGCCAAGCATAATGTCAGCATAAATGTTTACCATATTCTTTGTACTATTATAAAAAATTGTTTGGGCATCGCTGCATGAGTCATTACTCAAGTTGTCACGTGTTGATAAACATACGATGATGAAAGCAAGATACGCAGGTAAGAAGCCAAATTATTGATAACAGAAATTTATGCTAAATTATTGTTTCTTCCATAACAAAGTATATATTGAGGTCTGGATTTTAGATCACTCCAGATATTGGACATCCAGATCTCGGACTTTGCACTGCACTGTCAATTTGTCATTAAGTCTGCCAAGACAGTACACTTCGTCATTAAGTGCATCAAGATGGCAAACACAAAACCAGTTTTTCTGCCGAAATGCTTTTGCATGCAACACATTTTTGTAAAAAATGTAGAAAATTGCTCAATCAGTACTTTTGATTATTCTCATTTTAACACATAGCAAAACGTTTTTTAAAATCTGTGAAAATTTTAAAACTTTACATCCAACATATTTTTGGATGTTGAAATTTTATAATCAAATAATCGAAAAAAAATCTAGCAATTTTCAAAAATTTGCCAAACATTTAAAAATTAAGTTACAATTTTCTTTGAGAAGATTTTTTTCTTCTCTATTCAATGGTGCAAACAGTAGAATTCAGTACAACAGCAGTATTTACTTTGCTAGTACAACAGCAGTATTTACTTTGCTAGTTAAAGGAAGATATGTACAAAAAATTGTTTAAACATCAATTAAAAAATTCTAAATTGAATTTAGAAAGTAAATTTCCTCACTACATTGTGTTGTGATTGATCAGCAGTGTATTTACAAAATTTGTACACAAGTGCTTATAAAGAAGTTGGTTTTTTACACTTTACACCATTAATTTTAGCTTATTTTCGAAACAAAAATAAAAAACTTAGTAAAAAAGTAAATTAAAAAATTCTAAAAATTTTATGTTTACAGTGACTCTTTTTGACAAATTTATTGATATGATGAATTTTTACTAACATATTCTAATTTCATTATACACTGGTTAAATTGCGAATTTTTTTTTTTTTTTTTTTTTTAAACTTTTTAACTGCACAAGGCAAAGATTTGACTTGATAAATTAACATACCCAACAAAGACTAGAGCTCCAGACAGTAACCAAGTCAACAATCCTGGACTCAGAGATGTTTCAGTCATAACTCGAGCTGAGCAATGAGAACACACTACTTGCATTGGAAATGGACCCCACTGCCCAACATTAACCACTGTAACAACTGTAGCTGTTGAAAAAATAAAAAAATTGCAAGTATTTTAAAAGAAATATTAAATTTCACTACCAGTTTCATATCCAAAGCAACTTACAAGGTTGAATGCCAATTATTTCAGTCACAGCAATTCAGCATATGTCAGCAAAGCCAACCACTCTAATTGAAATGCATTAAAAAGGATTCATTACAGGTATAGGTAGAAATGGGCAGGACACCAGAATTTCACCAGGTATAGTCCCACCACAGTAACTGTGCCTCAATTTTGATGATTTCCCAGAGAATAGATCTGAGATTTGCCCTTCCCTATCACCAAGCCAGGCAACAAGACTTCTGTAAGCATTGCCAGTATTAAGTACCCCATGAGCCGAGACACTATCCATGCCCTCTCCAGGATTCAAACCTAAGCCTAAGCAATCAGAATTGCATTGTTCAGCCTAGGTTTGAATTCAGGCATTGATTTTGTAAGTACAGAGATACTGTTACCCACTGGTAATTAAGTACACTATGTCAATGTTCATGAATATTTATACTATTACCAGATGGGTATTAGTTGGTCTCCTCCCTTATTTAAGTGGATATATTATTAGTACTAAAATAGAATCAACTAGGACCCATAATATATTAAAAAAAATAGTCTTTGAATGACACAGAAGCACAAAGAACAAGACAGAATGATCTTAATAGCACTGAAGTTTATAATTCGGAATATGAGATCTTCAGAGATTCCAGAAGTGCAGCTGAGACTTCTGACTCCACAAATCTGGCATGGACTGATACAAGAATTTTAAGACGAATTTCATTTACCAAGTAGCAGAAACTGTTAGTACACTGGTGTCAAGGAACAGCAGGTGCAAGAAAACACTAAGTATGCATGCTCACTAAAACTAAAAAACAACACAGGCAGTTAACCTGTTATTACAGTCACTCCAGGCAGTGAAATATATGCCAGAATATTCTGCATATGTCTTTGCTCATGGTGGAAGATAGTTGTGGGAGAGCCATACCTCTGTGTTATCTCTTAAATTAAATCTGCAATTTACTCCCCCACCCACCAAATTCTAAAATGAGTGTCACTATCTCTATACATACAGGGTGCATCAAAAATGTATACACACTTTGAACTCTTATATAAACTTTATTGTCATGTTACCTACAAGTTTAAGTTTATAAAAGAAAGTAATATTATGTTTCCTCAACATGTAGCAGCAGAGTCGTCGTTTAACTGCACAACCCAGTTAATGCCAAGAGAATAACATTGACAGGGCAGATGTATGTTTGAACTTCCAAGAGTGGAAGCAGCTTATCAAATGGCACCGAAAGTTTGACAATGTTGTTGCTGTTTAGAGACAGTGGAGATGATGAGTATGGGATTGATCCACCTTCAAGGTTAACAATTACATGAATCCTCAGTTTTAATAGCTGGAACTGTTTCAATGATCACTGCAAAAATCTTCAAGGCAGGGATCACATGAATGTAGTGCGAGTGCTAGTGGTGAGTGATAATGTAACAGGCCAGTGGATAGGACGCAAGGGACCAATCGAGTTTGCTGCATGCTCTCTAGACCTTACGCCCCTCGATTTTTTTCTTATGGGGCACAGTAAGAGATGAGGTGTACTGTCGTAAACCACATCACCTTGACACGTTTTGAGATCAGAATGAAGCGGTGTGCGTAGAAAGCCCATTTTGGTGCAATGTACGGAATCAGTCGTGATTCATGCTAAGAAATATATAGATGAAGGCAACCATTTTGAACATTTATTTTAAACACCATTTAGAACATTCTGTTTAATCAGAAAGTACACTTATTTTTCAAATTGGACTACAGCCTTACTTTTCTAGAAATTTAACTTTGTAAGTTAGAAAATAAATTTTCTACGACAGTTCAAAGTGTGTATACATTTTTTCTGACGCACTCTGTATATATGTAAGATATAACAAAATATGATGGCTGCTTTAAGCAATTCGAGATCTTTCCATGTTACATAACAACCTAAAATTAACCAATAGCAGCTTAGACATACTTATGCATCTACTTGGTATAAATGCTGCTTAGCAAAACAATAAGTCATTCTTTTCATAACTTCTACCCTGCAAACACTGTGTGCTGCTTATGCTGTTCTGTCTAAAAGGCTTATGTGGTACTTTTAAAATCAGTGTACATAAAAATTATCATATTTAAATATGATTGGATAAATTCCTTGTCTACAAAAATGGTCTGATGTAAATTATAATGGAATAAAATTATGTTTTGAAATGGCTACAGCTGGAAGTTTGCAGTTTATGCATGCATCTAACTACATAGACTTCAAGCTGCAGCGCATCAAAACATCCATCCTTGGCCATGATAACTGCAAGCTGCTGAAAGTACTGAATTACTTTTATCCAATTAAAATACTACATATACATTTTGCATGTTATAAAATAGATACCAAGCAAGAACACACAACAGCAAATGAAATACACCAGTACCAATATTGCCCACTGTATATATTTATACCTGCACAGTAATCTGGTAGATGCTAATTTAGGAGTCAAACAACAAAAATCAGCATCATATTTGCAAATTCAGCATCATATTTTGTTGTTTGACTCCTAAATTAGTATTTATTTGGCATGTTATTTTACCTTAATTCTGGTAGATGATTCATTTCCTTATGCACTATTTAATTGCTTATGAGAAAGCATATGAGGGTTATTTGCCCAAGTTAGCAGATCCCATTTTTTTCCATGTATCTCTCTCAATAACACTTTAATTATTATTATTATTTTAACCCTATGCCTGTCTTGACGAACCAATAAAATGATGAGAGTATAAAAAAGCAAGGATAAAAATTAGCCTCCACAGAGTTGCCTATAATAAACTTTAAAACAATACGACAGTTCTTGATGTGATCACCGTCCATATCACCTTGATGACAAACAGGGCAGCTCTCTATCAGCGAGGGTTACTTAAACGTGATAAGTGGTGTAGCAGATTTAACATTACCCAGGGTTCATCACTTGGAGGCCTACTTTGTTACACCTCACTTTGTAATTATAGATTATCATTAATTTCTCTTTCAGAAATTATGATCCCCTCACTCTTTTTCCATTATTCTCATGATACACCTTTTTACTACTGTATTATTTTAAGACCATAAAATTAATAAACTGCAATAAATAAGGTAAGAAAAAATATAATAAATAAGTTGCTCTTTCCCAGCACATGATCATTTTGAGGCTGCTTTACAGAAACTTTCACTGAAAGGATCTGAAATCAAGTTTGCTCTCCTTGTTCTGTTTAAGAAAGTAATGTTTGATGATCCCTTGGATCTTTTTGATCGGATTATTTTCATTCACTTGTTTGCATGTTCAAGCTCATTTTCATAGACAGGTAATAGTCTTGAAAAAATGCCTTCTGAGTGTATTATAAGTGTAGAAATGCACTATAAAAACAAATTATATAAAATCACAAGTTCTTAAATGCAGACTCTTCAAATTAGTATGTGAAGTTTGCGAAGCCACACTGAGTCCCTTTTGTTATACACAGAAGTAAAGTGCTTGTCTTGAGGAAAAACACTGACACGATTGCGTGCAGAGGCAGCAGCATTTTTATAGATCCTCTACTGGAAACACAGTAAATGATGAAGTCTGGGTATGCAAACTGGCATATTTGACTGATATTTTCAGAAAAATGTATGAAATGAATCTATCATTTCAAAGAAACCTGCCACTGTTTTTGATGCAAATGCCTAAGTGTCTTCTTCTAAGAGGAAACTTGCAATTATCATCAAATGAACTTAAAATTAAAAAAAAAAAAAAAAAACTGTGGCAAAATTATATGTCTCATTGTACATTATTTTACGTTATGTCTTAATTTAGGCTTACTGTTGCACCACAGAACCCTCTAATTAGTAAAATTAAATTGAAATTACTTTTTTTTAAAGAAATAATACATATTTTGAATAATAAACACAATATAAAGTCCAAGATTCAGACTCATTGGGACTTCATTGATTTCAGGTTTGGAATTTTCCAGATTTTAGATCAGTTTAAATACAGTAAGATGACAGGTAGCAATTATAATTAAAATATGAAAAAGTTTTTATGATGCATTTACGACATTAAGGAAATCAAAATTAAAAAAAAAGAAGCTCAACATTGATTTGTTTTGCTTTATTAAATATTTTTTTCAATGCTGCTCCATTTTTTGTGCTAATACTTTCCCTTTAATTTTACAGATAGACATAATTTGTTGTTCAGTTACAAAGTTTCTTTGTTCACATCCAGTAATTGTCATGTTGAGAATTCCCACTAAATTGTCAAAGTTCTTTTGTCCTCAGCAACTTCTCTATCACTTTCTTCATTATTCAAAGCAAAATTTCCCGTATTGAGGACCATACTGCAGATTTTGTCATCCATTTAGTTGACTGATGATGTCACTGCAATATAAACTTCTGTTATATCACCTTCATTTATTACATCTCCATATGTGTTCTCAAATTACATTGATTGTAAAATTTCACATTTTGTTTGCCATATTGAAACACCTTCAAATTTATAACTATCAACATAAAGCTTAGCTGGCATCCACTGTATATTATTGCCGATGTATTATGAGATTGGCGACTAAAGACGTGTTGTAACTTTTAATTTTGTTTTGCTTCTAATGAGTGCTGAGGAAATTAAGCTCAAATTAGTTTAGTTATTTATTATATTTATATCTATTTCCTGCACATTCTTAAGGCTTATCCAAGTCTCAAGTAAATAAATACCTGCACATACTTAAGACTTAACCAAAGTCAACGTCAGACATTTTGCTGCCTGGGCTAATCGCTGCAGGTCCTAAATTCTGCTACCAGGTGCCATCTCAAAATTTAAAAAAAAGTTGCTATCCCTTAATTTTGTTGCTTGGTGCTTCTGTTAATTTTAAAAGTTTCAAACTCAGTTCAGTCACAAAAGCCCTGGGCTTATCTGAAAATCAAATCAAATATTATTAACTCAAACAGCACTAAATGTAATCTTTTGGCCTATGAGTTAGTTACAAATATTTTTTTAAAAAGTTGTTGTGGACATCATTGGGTGAGCCATTTCTCAAGCTGCAATATGTCGAAAGTCATGATGTGATGAAAACAAAAAATAATAAAAAATAATTTGCCAGACTGGCATCTGGGATTTGAGTTGCTAAGCAAATCCAGTCATGTTTCGATATACAATTATCATCATTAGAATGTTTCATTTGAGATGTATGCCATAGAAAAAGGCCACAGCCGAATTATTGATCATACCGATTTATATTAATAAAAGACTTTCTTCAACATGGAGTAGTTTTATTCAGTGCCAAAGTACAATTAAGAATCAGAACTCAATGGGTTTTATTATGAAAAAATGTCAAATGCACATGCATAAAACATAGCAAACAAATTTCTAAAAAAAATGCTGCTGCTGTTTGGGAGGTTCCGGATTTTAAATCATTCCAGATATTGGGCATCCAGATTTCGGCATTTTTACAGTACTGAACGAATATGCATTTTAACAAAACTGGAAATGATGATTAAACCGGAAGTGTTTATTCTATGCATCTTTTTTACTGTTGCTGGTACCAAAAATCCATTGTAATATAAATGGTTTGACTTGTTAAAATTTGAAATAACTTTGCGCAACAAATCTATGGGTACTAGTTAGCAGTTCAAAATAAATATAGATATTATCAAGAATTCTGAAATATTTAGAATAATTTCTGTACATGAATTTTGCACTGTTGCTCAGCTATTTCTTTATTTTACATTCTTTTACTCTATTTGTCCCCTCTTCTTCCTTCTAACACTACTCCTAGATATTAGTAACTCATAAGGCATTGAGTATGACTAAGCAACTTCGATGCAGAAATTGATTCTGAATTTTGCAAAGTCAAAACGTTTAGGAACCACTTTCACAATAATATCAAGTAGCCATGCAATATACTTTATACATTTATTACACTACAAAGTCCTACATGACAAACCACTTTAGCCAAAATTTAATATTTAGGTCTTGAGATTATAAATTATATGCACCATTAATAATTGCTCAATCTTAAAACATGCTTGTTTTATTCACATGTCCTTCTTCCTTTTACCACCTTTTTTTAAAGGATTTATAATGACCTTCATACATAATTATCGAGTATTATTTAACAAATCTGAAACTTATAAATTTATGATTTTTATAAAAACAGAAAGTGCCATATCCCAGTTTAATACAAAATTTGGATTAGTCACAGATTAATTAAAAAATTATCTACAGCTGAAGTCCATGTAATATATTTTCAATAAAAGACTGTATACATTGAAAATGTTTATTCACTTTAATCAATGGCTAATTAAAAAAAAGTACTTAATTCAAAGACATCCTAAAAGAGGTACACAATAGCAAGTTGAAATGCACGAATCTCCCTCCCAAGCGATACACTACTTCAACATTTTTACACATCATAACTACTATACAAAGGCTGACAACATTTCAATAACCTTTCCGATCACCTCCTCCCCCCAAAAAAGTAAAAGTTTAAGAAATAGTAACTGTAAGTATTCATATAATTTATTTTACAATGGTGAAAATAATCACACTCCGTAAAAGTGACACAAAACAGTAATTTAAGCCACAATTGCATGCTGAGACACATTAATCTTTACAAAAGGTTTCTTATAATTCAAAATTAAACATGTAAAGCAGTATATTGAGCAAAATTCCTTAAAAACTAAAAGCAAACACAGAAATATTTTAAAACTTTTAAAGAACTGCATTAATTTAATCCATGTTCTCCACCTCCCCCCAACTGGTACTTTGATATTTATAATGAAGGTTTTACTTACGTGGACTTCCTGCTGCAGAAGGTGCACCAAGTATAACAGTGGGTGGAGCTTGATAACCTTCATAAATAAATATTTGTTAATAAATTATTTTCAAAATGGAATACTTTTCATATCAAGTGCTATACAAAGATTTAATCTGCATTTCAGGATATAAAAATATATTATTAAATACAATATACAATTTATTATGTGACCCCAACAAAGAAAAATGAGATAATTTTACTGCACAATTTTTGAAAAAATTCTGCAACAAAAAAGAAAGAAAGAAAACCATAATTATAAAAAGACTTATAATCAAATTCATTTTTTTTTTTTTTTTTCATTCTAGACTAAAAAGTTAAAAGTGAAATGGGAGAAATATTATTATTCTTTTGCCTGAAAAAGATCAATTTTCAATTATTTAAAGCACAATATTGTTTTAAATGTGCATCATATCTTCATAATAGCATTTTCTGCTGATAAAAGATTAATATTTAGCTGCTTGTCCACAACTGTGCACTTCTTACAGCACAATGACAAATTTGTTACATAATTTACAATAGTAATGCGTACATAATTACCATAAAATTAATATATACATACAGTACAAGAAACAGTAGTTAACAACACCTAATTGCTGAAAAATAATGCCACCTGATATATGAATACATACTACATATATATTACAACAATCTCCAATTTTGATTGTATTAGAAAAACAATAATATAGCCTTTGTATTTCCAAATTGCGATCAATGATTTTTTGCTACTTCTCAGAAACATAAACTTTTTTGTGCAAATAAATATCTATAGAATTCTGTGAATGAGAGGAGATATTCATAGAATTCTACCACATTTATATGAAGAGCAAAAAATTTACTAGAAATTAGTTAACTCCCGACATCCAAACTCTATGCCGTAGTTTAAAAATTGTTGAGGCTTAAAATATTATTTAAAAATTGTTGAGGTTTAAAATACCACAATCCCTACCCACAAGATACTCATACTTCAAATTCTTTATGCATAGGACAGTGGTGGCAAACCTTTTTGCGGCCGCGTGCCCAAAATGGAATGGCCGCATGTCATTCCATTTAAGATATTAAATTAGAATTATTCATACATTACCCACAAAATGCTTAGATCTGAAAACTGAAATCTATTTGTAGGCAGGGGGGATATAGAACTATAAATTATATTTAAAATTAACAATTGCCCCTTAATTCTTCTTTTAAATGAGAATTTCCCTTCTCCATTCTAAAAATCGTAGTAACTTTTTTGAAATTGTGTCATAATTGAAAACTAATTCCTCTTCATATCTGCCATCTTAGCTTTCTGCACTATGTACAAGCCAATCAGATTAAAGAAAATTTTTATGATAAATACCACTGCAATCAACTGGACTTAGGAGCGGCCAATGCCGTTACAGGTAAGTGCCCGCCATTGGGGGTGGGAATATAAGGGGCTGCAAACAGAATAGCTGCTCAAAGGAGGCACTCCGGAATTATTTTTGATACCTCCTTTGAGTAATTGCTCCATTTCAGCTACAACTCCATGGATAAAATGCCTGTTGGAGAGCTCCATATTTGTGTAATGATGCATACCACTTGAAACTGCACAGGAGAAGACAATTTACACCAGTAGAATGCTTTTATCTACAACTTAATAGCATTTTGTATTACCTCAAAACTCAATTTCAAGATCTGCTTATTTTGGTTTCTTTTACTTATCTTTACTTTTTCTGCCAGATATTTCTAAATCACCTCATCTATCACTGGTTGTCCTAGGTAAACTAAAAGGTCACATTATAGCTATACAGTACAAAGTCCGTAATCCGGACATCCATTATCCGGACCTCAAAGCCACAAACTTTACGCACGCGTGTAGAGAATGCACATACATTATGCGCATATGCTTTACGCATGCAAGTTGAAAGAGAAATGTTTAATGAAATAAACAAATAAATATTAAGCTTTTTTTTTGTACAATTTGATACCCTTTAGATCATAATTGCTTTTTATTTCATAAATTACAGTTTCATATTTTTAATTGTATAATTTCTGCATGCCATCTTACCAGATTTAAATTGATGATCTATAATCCGGAAGAAACCCTAATCCGGAATCGCCGAAGTCCCGACAAGTCCGGATTACGGACTTTGTACTGTATTATTCTTGTAATACAAAATCATACTAAACCAAAATCTATATTACATCTATCTATATATACATACAATTTTCAATTGGCCTACAACCTGCAGACAAAACATGCAATAATTTTCACATGTATGATGATTTAAATATCTAAGCAAAGAAACATTGACACTACCATTCTCAGATATTTGGAAAATATCCTCATACTCATATCAATTTTTAAACCTTATACTTTTAATAAAATTATTTAAAATAATAACTATACTATGATAAAATTGCATATAACATGCAACTAATTTCTAAAGGAGCTATATGAGTTTAACAGGAAATCTAAAAAACTATTTTCAAGTTTTAAAGGAAATTTTCTGAGAGGCAATGGGTTTCTAGGTATACAGCAATTCACACAATTAACTAAATACACTAAAGAATTCTTAATAATGATGTTTAAATGAAACACTAAATACAAACAGAAACATATATTACTTCATTTAGTGATATCAAATGCAAAACTAAATTTTCATGCAAGATTCTGTTACATATATACATCAAGGGAAAAAAAAAAATCTAACCTCCTATAGTAGGACCTGTGTAATAGCCTGCTGGTGGGACTCCTATAATAAAAAAGTTTTCAAAATTCAAACAGTTGTTACAAAAGCATTACATTCGAGTTCCCTGCATTACAAACTATTCTGATGCTGCTAGTTTTCCAGATTTTAAGAGATTCAAAATTAAATAATAATCTCCTTATGAATAAATTAACTGGTTTCTATGCTTTTTTCCTACAAGCATTTTTTCACGATATATATTTAACTTAATTAATTTAAAAAATAATCTGTGCTGACCAGCAAGTTCCATAAACTTGATTTTATCACTTAATAATTTTTGCCTGTTGTGTATTTGAAAAAAGAAAATCGTATTTAAACTCATTTATGATATATTTTTGCAATGCATCCTCTTCATTAAGCCTTTTCTTCTTAACTTTGCACAGGATTTACAAATCAGATTAATTTACTCCACTCACTGCTTTCCTATAGGAGTGACCAAATTATTGGACAATATACTAACAATAAATTTTCTTCAAGTTTCTATCACAGCTGTAACTCTTTTAGACACTGATTTCACACGTCATTCATCTCATGCACATCATCATTCCACTATCATCCTGCTCATGAGATTGCCACTTGCATGATCGAGTTCATGAATTTATGCTGACTGTACTTTACTTTAACTTGCGAGCATGATGGAACAAGTACTGATACTTATCAAACCAAGCATTTTTATCCATTGTCATATTCTGGTACTCCTGAGCTCAGTGCCTTGTTCCTTGGTAATAGCAACAGCACTAGATGGGTTTTTTTTTTTTATTGTTAAAGCCAGTGTAAAAATGTACGCTATGTTAAGCATAATATATACGTATTTTGGTACACAGCATCATATTCAACTGCAATCTGCCAAGCTTTGTTTTGCAGCAAATAACTCAGGCTAAGTGCCTATTACCTCTTTGATAAACAAGCATACAGTTACAGAAGCATACAGCATTGTCAGTTACAGAAGCTTTACATTTGAAGATTTTGGGCTCAACTCTGAACACTCGAAATATAGTTTTGTTCAAATGCACACACACACAAAAAATATTTAGTACATTCTGAATATCAGACTTGGTTATTCTTGCCCTAATGATTAAGACTGCTATGAGAGTCAGCTTATTTATAATGTTAATCTGGTATACTTCTGATAGCATGCATACAGTTTGTCATGTATTATGATGGGAACCTCTAAGTTGGAAATCTCTTAATAATTTGGCCATTCAATGTAAACACATGTAAAGCATGTTATTTAAACGTGGAAATATATCTACAAATTAAAAGATACTTCAAATTAATTTTAATTTTGTTTTCAATTTTACAAAGCAAACATTTTTAAATCTCTAATGGTTTATAATAACTTATTATAACTCAATTTATAATATATAAATTTTTTAAAGAGGGGTATTTTATATTAATAAATTTTATAATTACATAATAAAAAAAATTCAAAATAATTATACATTAAAAAATTTGATGCATAATGATCACAAATAAGATTAAAATCCAATATGCAGCTTATCTAAACAACATACAAACAGTTACACAATATGGTTATTTAAACAAACATCAGCAAGAGAAAGAAAACTGATTAATGATGTACTAAATACACAGTATCCACTTTAAAGCTCCTTAGTTTTGAAGGTAAATAAAAAAATCAAGAAGTGCTGCACAGCTATATGGAAGGTTTGGGTATTTTACATGCCTCACATATTGCAGAAGTTTAATAATCCAGAATTAATTTAAAGCTCTGTGAAGCATCAGCAAGTCTGTAAAACTGCTACCAGTTTCTTTCATGTTAATATTCAGAAAACTCTTCCCAGGATATTATGATTGTCACAGCTAACAAACAATCCCTCCCTTGTAGGGATACATGAAAAACAGTCTAAAGGGGCTGAAACATGACAGTTCTGCTGATATATCCTCCATCAAAGTCCTGATCATGTTTCAAAGAACTACAGATAAAACTTTTTATTTCACATTACTATATATATATATAAAGTACATTGAAACTTAAATTAATGCATAATACAATTTTGATGAGCACTTCTTTAGATTTATATAGTTTCCACATCTTGATCCATAAATTTATGAAGTAAAATATGCTTTAACATCTTTGGGAATAAGTTCCTATACAAGATAGCTTAGCTGTTTCTATGTGCCCAAATTATTTAAACACATAGTGATATCCATATTTCAAAAATTACTATTTCCTGGTCAAGACTTTAAACTCTCCTATCACTCAAATAGTTGATATCTATATAAAAGAAAAATCTTCAGACCACAAAGGCTGCATCAAGGTTTACTGCATTTACAAAACAATTCGGAATATAAAAGTCTTTGAGGATGTCGTTGGGGCTAAAGAATGCAACTTAAGAATTTAATAAGTTTATCTCGTATCTTCCAGAAGGAAACAAAGAATTTTTAATGCCCTGTTTAAATAATATAGTGATATTTTCCAACTCTTTTCTAGAACACTTCGAACACATTGATTTTTTCAGTGAAGCATTCAAAAGGCTAGATAGAAAACTATTAAAATGCAAGTTCACAAAACAATCAAGTCCAGTATTCTGAACAAAATTACAGAAATCCTTTTGAATCAAAACTTGATGCAATTAAAAACTTTGTGCAACCCACTGCCAAAAGAGGTATCACAGCATTTCTAGGATTAGCTAGGTATCATATCAACACTCACATGTTTTCATAAAATACAATAAACAACATAAACATAAAAAAAAACATCATAAGAAAAAAGCTAAGTGGTTTAAAGCTTATAAAAAAATCTTAAGTACTTTTGAAATCTATGGTTTTATATACATCAAATTATAAATGCCAACTCAATTTACAAATCAATGCATCAGATTGCAGAATAGAAGCCCCAGATCTGAACACTCTTTTGTCTGTCGAAGCAAGTTTTCCAATGTCAAAAGAGTCAGAAACAATGTACCGGAATACACTTTATAGTAAGAAAACTTGAAATGTTATCCTGATGGACAAATTTTCAGTATGAATCCATCATAATCCCATCATTTGTTGAATTCTAATGCCAGTGTAAATACTCATCTTCTGACATGGTTCTTGGCCTTACAACTTTTTAATTTTGATCTAAAGGAATGTTCTGTATCTTTGTATGAAAATGTAGATGCCCTAAAGAAAAATTCATACTTTCTAAATGATTCTCAGTAAAATCTTTTCCTTTTGTTGAAAAAAGGAATTTACTTTTATATATATTCTTCACAATAGATAATTTAATGTTTCATGTAATTTGAAAAATGTTTATATCTCTGCCAAAATTGTCTGTTTATGTACATGTCACATTTTCTAAGCACAGTTGCGATGGCTGGAACTCTCAACAGCTTTTGGTGTCCGTCATGGCTGTGGTTAAGGCTTACAGATGAGATAACAAAGCATGAACTTAAAGAATTTCCAATCTTTATTTCTACGCATATAAAATCATCTCCATAGATGTTTATCCAATCATAATGAAATCCGAGACATTTATATGACTCAATTATAAAGATATATGATAAATTACTATGTTCACTGATTCTTAAATTAAGATGCAGGCAGTTTTGACAGGGAAGCAAAGCGAGGCATTATTAGCAAGGTAGAGGATATCAGAAGTGACATAATTAACTGCCAGGGATTTGTATAACCAGAGTAGATGAGATTCTAGAGACAAGCTATGATTGGTTAGTTATTAGTTTTGGTTACCCTTTTCAAGCAGCATTACGTAATGTTGAAAAATCTCGAATTTGGGAGAACAGATGAATTTAGGGGAAGATCACCAAATCTAGAATGTTAATTTTGAGGTTGCTAATTATTTTAAAGAAGCTATCATACTTTGTTATATCTTACGTACATGTATTATGTACTTGCTTATGTACTCAGTAAATTGAGTTTGATCTACACACTACTTCAATTTGCTACATGTGATACTAAATTTCACACATCTCTTTCTTTATACAAGTGAGTGATCATTCAAAAGCTTTTGAGACCTGCATGAAAGCTTCTTAGGAAAGGAAAATAAGAATAATGCATAATATTGCTGACTACCTTTTCCAACAAAGGGCACCATGGTCTGACAAGACATTTTCTTTTTAAATTATTCTGAGAAATCGAGGGAAGAATCAACAAGACACATCCTGAGTGGGAAAACAATGTTTTGTGAAGTGATGCATTTCACAATATAAATATTTCTGATGGGTAAAAAATTAACAAAGTTGGAAATAAAAGTTATAGTTACGCTAACTTGTATGAGGACTCATTACTCAAAAGTAACATTGAAAGAGGGAATTCCAATGTGAACAACATACAGTTTTCAAATTTTTTCACAAAAATTCAAAATATTTTACTGGAATTCATATTCAAATGATTTATAATGTAACTGAAAACACTGTCATATATGTATATATATTTAACACATAAAAACAAATATTAATACCTTCTCCAGGAGGATAACCCCCAGTAGGAGCATATGCTGGTGGTGGATCAACTGGAGTGTATGGAGGAGGTACCTGAGAAGCAACACCAGGTACTGGTTTGCCATCTGGTTTGTTAGCCATATTTCAATCAGTCTAGAATGAAAGTTTTACATCACATATACATAAATTTATTTGATAACAGAATTCAAAATTACAAAAAATATTCTTTGGCTTTTACTAATAATTTCCAGCATAGGTTTTAATCTAAATAAATGAGATATGAAAATGAGAGCTGATTTCTTACCTAAAGATGCCTTAAATTTACCCACTGATATCAACGTTAGCATTCCAAAGAGCTATTGGAAGTCCTTTCATTATAAGAAGCTTTTAGCAAAGAGGAATGAGTAATATATTTCATCTTGCAACACTGAGGTCACCAAAGAGTTCTTTCCTTCTTACCATAGACTGCATTCCTCTCTATTAATTTTAAAGTTTCTCAGTTTTTATCTGGTCACGGTAAATTTGCAAGTTATCTGTTTTGTTTTAATCTAAGATCAAACAATTTATGTGAATATTCAAGAAGAGTACCTAAGGATGTGGAACATTTGATTTTCTCATGCCCTACACTTGATGACCCTAGATTATGCTTGCAGAACGATTTGAAGATGTTCGGAGTGACTTAACCGGTGAACTTCTGTTTTCGTGAAGTCCAGACTGCTGTTCTCTGCTTTTGTTCATTTTATTTATGCATGTAATTTTTAATATTTTAGTTAACTTATTTCTGTAAGCCCTGTGTTGTACATCTGTGGTGCATGGGGAGTCTGTATGTTTTCAAATAAAAAAAGAAAAAGAAAAAGAAAACTAATACTTTCACTAGTTTCAGCGTGTTTTATCTCCTAACTTATCAATCTCTGGACTATGTACCTATGGACATTTCACTTGAACTGATAAAAGTTAAATAGTCCAAAACTCTTGACAGACAGAAGTGAAGTAAACTATCACTATGTCTGAAAGTAACTACAAAGTCAGATAAAGATTTAAACAAATCTCTTATTTAAAAAGACCTTAAAACATAGAGGCATGCTAGCAAAATCAATTACAGCTTATGGTGATCCAATTAAACAGGAATGTTCAAATTCAAACTAAAAGTACGGACTAGCAGTCAAAGACTACACAATTTAATTTTAATTTAAGCTAACTCAGTAACATGTAATAAACTCATAATTCATTGTAATGTAGTTATCGCATAACAAATTAAAATATCGGCAGCAATAACACAAAGACGAATAATTACAAATTACCAGAGCTGTTAGGAACTAACACAGCTTGCAAGCGGAGGCCAGAAAAAAAAAATTCTGTCTTATAATCCAAAAACCTTAGTTTAAACACCATCTAAGACATTTTCATTCTGGTGAGGAAACTGAAAGGGAAATTTATAGAAAAGGCTGAAATTATAAACAACTGCTTAATTTACATAATAATAACTGTACATATCTTTGAAGAATGATTTTTTTTTCTCTTTATGTATTCAGTTTCTTTCTTCAATAAGTTTTCTCTTCATTTCAGAATTTTCAGATTTCATTAAAGATATCTGCTATTCTAAAAACCTAAATATATTTAGAATGTAAAAGAAAAGTTGCTAATATTATTTCTTTGGTAATATGAACATTCAGAATATATATGAATTATATATGGTAAAGGCTGGTTACAGAGCTAGTGTAGCAGAAATTTTAGAATTTTGTGACACACCGAGCAACAAAATCTAATAGCAAAATTTTAGAATTTAGGAAGGCACCAGACAGCAGTATTCAGGATTCACAAAGATTGCATTAGGTGGGGAAATGCGTACATGTGTATAATGCACAAAGCTGTGGCTGAGGTTTTCAGCACCCAAGGACAACTGAAGATTTTGTACCTTTTCTGTATGCCAAGAATGAAAAACATTTCATTCTGAAATTCTGTTACATGAATTTAGCACCCAATGGATGCTGCACCCAAAAACAGATGTGCTCCCTTGTCCCACCCTAACTACACCACTGATGATGCATTGAAAACATATAAGATGAATCTTTTAAATTATCAGTTTCCAATTTCTTTATTAATAAAAAAATTCCTTTCATAAATGGCTGTCCATGTGATAAGATTAGAAGCATTTTTTATATTTTCCATGCTTATGTCTACCAAAAAGTAGAAAAAACAAAAGACAGCTTCAGTATGGCCCACCTTCAAAGTTTGGCAATTTTTTTTCCCCGCCAAAGCACGTGAAGTACGTTGTTTTGACAAACGTTTACCAACGAGATTTTCAACAAAACTCCGCTTTTCAAATATGGTGGCCATCTTGATTTCACCAGAAATCATAGATAATAGAAATAAATTTATGATTATTATACGCGATTTTAAAAGAAAAAATATTAAGGAATGATTAATGAAAATAATTAAGGTTTTGGATATAATTTTAAAACAATGCCAGAAAATCTCACTTTGCTTGGCTTTCCCAAATGTAAGATACCTTTGCGTGGTATCTTACATTTTTCAAATGTTAATTCATACATAACATATCTGTTTGAAATGCCTGGCTCTCCCAAAATTTTATGCTTGCTTGAAAACTCCCACCTTAAATTTTCCTTTAAAATCTCCCGATACTTAATTACAACATCACTAACAGCGGGTTTAGAGCAATCCATAACTAAATGCAAAAATCTTATTTCTAAAACAGTATTCTCCACGATATCCGAGTGTTAAACAATCGCCAAAAATAGCATTACGAATTTTGTGTTTGGATAGTTAATTTTTGTAGAATTATAATTAAAAATGTTATATTTCCCCATGCAATGCAGCACAAGACAAATTTTAAAAGAAAGCTATTAAAAATTACTGGAAAACTAAAAATATAGGGGCATGCGCATTTAACTTTGAGTAAATGGTTATCTCGGTAATTGGTATTAAAATTGAATAAATGTAATTGACCATTATGTTAGCTGTAATCGTAATTCCATCCTCTTTAGAAATAAAAAATTTACATTTGTTTACATTCCGTTTGCCAAATAGTATGGGTTACCACATGCTTGTAAACTGGTGTGGGTTGCCACATCATATCATTTATCGCAATTGTTGGCAATATTTTTTGGCTAAAACTCTGGGTGGGCTGTTCCAGGGTGCTAAAGCTGTTCTGAGAAGATAAACATATTCAGAAAAAGACTTCTAGTATCAGAAGTAAAACATTGAAATATTATACATTCATTGTTGTCCTGAAAATTCTCCAAAAAGTAAAAGTTTATCACAAACTTTCTGCAAAATACATCCATTATCTGTTAATACCATGAAGACATTTTTCTGGAATCTTCTAGATTCCTGGGTATATAAATCTTGCCTTTAAATCCTTTTAAACTTTCAAAGTTGTAATGTCTAAAATCCTGAAGAAAAATTACTCCTACTAATTCTGTAACAGCAAAAAGACAGAAATAAGTTGAAAAAAATCAGAGGAAAAAAGTGTAAAATTAATTTCATAGAGAAAACTGATGCATATTGAGACAACCACAAGGGGAAGACTCTTAACATGAAAAGATTAAAATGAAGACATCTTTAATTATTACATAGCTATTTTGCCTTTGCTAAGAATTGTTTCGTAAATTGTGCTAAAGCACAATTTAAGCATTTATTAACTTGTTTATTTTCCAGATTCAAAATATTGTATAAGAAGTTGTCAAAATGGAAAATAATGTCACTTTATTATATAATAGCGAAAAATAAAAAATAAACTTTATAATATAATAGTGTTTCATTTTAATGTTATTTCTTGAATACAATTTCAATATATTAACATTATGTTAATAAAACTGATCAATATTATAATGTTTTAAAAAAATATCATCGAAAAATTTCCAGATTTCCGAATTAAAAATTTCCTCTAGAAACTGACCTTAAAAATCGGCAAATTTGGATTAATAAAGAATTCACGTTCCCAAAAGCGAGAAGTTGTTTAAGAGCTCTTCATTAGAAAAAATGAAATAATTTCAAAATGCTTATGTTTCACTTCTTGCTCAGAAACTTGAGTATCCTACTGTTTATATTAAAAGTAGGAACAAATTATAATCCATGAACCTATTCACCCATTCAAAAGATAACTATATCTGTTCAAAATGCTAATTCACATTCAAAACAGCAGTCATAAAAACGGACAAAAATTTCAGATGATTAAAATTTAGGACCTCCTGTCGAATTTGGTCAAAATTAAGGACTTTTAAGGACCAAAAATAAATTTAAAAAAAAAAAAAACTTAAAAACTTTTAAGGACTCTTATGAACCATACAAACCCTGATTCAAGATAATTAAGAATAATTTTGATCACAGGGCGTCTTCAATACACGGATGTTTCTCACCAAGCAGCACTTCCAGTTTTGTTGCTGTAGCAGAAACACTGGCTGATTTTAAGGAGAAAACAATTCTATGTTGGAAATTTCATGTGAAGCCAGCAACTCAGATTCCTGCACAACAGCCAGCTGATAGAATATCAAATGCATATCCCTTTCAAACGATTGGACTGAAAGATGGAGATACCAAGAAGAAGACTTTTAAGTATTGCTCTTCGCTTGTATAATAACCAGAGTGATACATTTGGAACCGACTCTTGACTTAACCACACACAGATTTGTGCAATCTGCAAACAGAAATCTGCATATCCACACTGGATAACTTTCTGGCAATCCTTCAGATATGAGAAATTTTCAGGACAGCATTTGTTCATCTAATGTTAAATTTTTACCGCAATATATATTGTGTTTATTATATTTACCAAGAAGTGGTGTATGAGGAATCCATTATTTCCAGATATGAAGTATTTTTGCAAAAATAATTAAATGTTTCGATTCTCATTCTATAAAAGTTTACTGCATGTACAATTGCTATATATTATGTTTCAGATAGATGTTAAGTACAACTGCAACTAGTTGCTGTTGTTTTAAAAGTAATAAAATAATGTAAATACCTTCCTTTTCAAACCTGTAGCAAATAAAGTACTGGAGCGAAAATCTTCTCTGTTTCAAATCTATTATGAAATCATTACAGAATATCTAAAGTCGTACAGAGAATTTCTTTTAAAATTATGTAATTTTTTTGAAAAAAACATTTTTTATTTTACAAATATAATCAATATTTTCTAGATAATTATTCAAAAATGTTTTTTATATCTTGTATTTTCATTTGGTTGCTAAAACTAGCACTTTAGATAAGAATGTTACGAGAATTTACGCTGTGCCAAAGATGCCATTTTAATGCTCTAGGTGCACGGTGGGACAAGCGGCACCCCACCACATCATGAATTACCTTAAATGTTTACCTGTTTTTATTTATTTATTTTTTTTATTTATTTTTTGCATGAAATAACATTGTAATTGTATTAGGGGCTAATTATCTATGTGTAAAATTATTTTTTCCAAAAAATATTTTTTTTATGCACCAAACCTCAAAGGGTTAAAGCAATGAATGCACAGCTGAAGTAGTTATCTTTTTCACCGTCTTAACAGCCACTTAACAGAAACACCATCTTAACAGAAATGGGATATTCCAAAACTACCAGCACCATGACAGAAAAGAGGAGAAATAGAATTAGCTGTTTCTTATTTGTTACTCTGAGAATCAGCTTATGCATTTTGGAATTATAAAATGGAAACATATGCATAAATTTTTATATATATTAAAAACCATTCATTATTAAAAAGCATGACATAACACTATACTGTCTGAAACTTATTACATCATCAGCCACATTTAGTGTGGCAAAATCCACAGTTCAGATGTTACAGCTCTAGTTATTTCAATATAAAAAAGGTTATAAGACCTAACTGGCTGTTGAATGATAAGTAATCAATGTTACATAATGATTAAGTACTTTACTACAAAAAGGGGTAAAATCCTAGTATACGGAGCAGCCTTGGCGCGACTTTGAAAATTATCGCCAACACCAAAAAATGACCCAAAGAACGTCTATATATATACTATACACACATAGTATATGTATATACACACATAGTATATATACTATATACATAGTATATACTATGTTTAAATATATATTTTCTTTGAATGACCCGTTAACTACTCATCATATATGTCCCGTTTTCACTGCTCATCATAAAGTCGCGAAAAGTAGTCAAATCCCGTGTGCACTGGATACTAGGATCAAGCCCAAAAAGGCATCTATAACATTATAGGTACATTGAAACTGGTATTTTATGCAATTATCTTAATAAAAATAGGCATACTTAAAAAAAAAAAAAAAAAAAAAAATGCATCAAATTCAGGCAACTATGTCCAAAAAAAAAAAATTCTTGGCTACAAACAGGTTAAGGGTAACAACAATAAAAGTTATTAATTCATATAAGTGGAGCAAAATGCTCATCGAAAGCACTTTCAGATAAACACTTTTTTTTCGTCCAAATGATTTCAGCAATAGTATTATTATAATAATTACCTATACCCAAAATGTTTTCGAAACTAAAACAATTATACTTCTACTTCGAATCTGTATTTTGATACTAATTACACATTTTATTTCGAAACTAAGTTTTAATAACAAAAGTGCACATACAATTTATCCTCGAGATAGTATAATTACAAAATTGCTTTTACACAGTAGTACAATTTAAATACTCCCGACAATACATTTATTATGGTGCAATACTTAAATTAAGAACTAGGTTAAACACACCAAAGCAAATGAATTAAAAATGTATGTCATGCAATACAAGCAGTTTAAATATATAAAAATTTACTACTTTAGTAAAACACTTTGAAAAGTAAATTTTGATGATAAATTTTATCTTTACACTTAGAAATATAACAGTGTAATGATACATGAAATGTTATATTCTATTACAGGAAACTAGTGCGTTAGAGAATTTACGTTATGGAAGTACATACAAGAATGAGTCACAAACCGTTAACTCCTCTTCAATAAGCAAAAATTCAAAGATAAACTTAATCTCAGGGACAACTATATAAAAAATTGGGAAAACTTACCTTTTAATTTAAAGTCTTAACTAAGATCAACTAATGTCAAGAACAAATGAAATTAACTTTTCATCCGAGAATCGCACGATAAACTATTCATATCACAAAACACGAACGATGACATAAGCATTGCAGGTTGTTTACTTCTGCAAATGATAAAATCTGAATTGGACTAGTAGTTAATTTTATGACCGCCAGGTGTAAATACAATAATTCTGCTAATAATCAGTTTGATCAACCATCGTTAATAAAATTCATTCTTATTTTATTTTATTTAGAAAATTTTAAGGTAAAATGTTAATCTTAGAATTGCGACTATTATATGCCTCATTACATACTTGCTTAAAAAAATTTATTTCAAGTAATATTCAAAATAAGTTCTTTCTAGACTATGTATTCAAAAAATTTTTGACTATCTTAGTTATTTAAAAATAATTTTCGTGTTTTGACATCTGTTTATCTAAATTTGCAAATATTCTGGATACTCAGTTATATTATTAACTATTCAAACTTAAGGTCATTGTTGGGAAATATTTTGAATTATGAATGACTGAGACTGTTTTTTGAGAATTTGCAACAAATATGTACCTTAACAATGCATTACTCTGAATTAAAAGGTATTTTGTTTTAAAGAATACTTAATAATACCAAAGAAATTCAAGAGGTATTTATTTTCACAAATCATGACTTTAACAAATGTCTCAATGATAAACTAATATAAGAAATCTTAATTCCGATATTGATTATAAAATATGGTGACCATACTGGATATTAATTATTTTGCATTAATTTATCCATTTATTACTAATCTATCAGTTCCAATATAGTAAAAACTGTTTCATTTAGAAGACTATTTCAATACAGTGGGTGATCGGTTAAAGAATAGTTCGGACAGCGAACAAATCGGACAACGAACACTTTCAGGAAAGATTTTTGTGTTCGGACAAGAAACAAAAACTAATTCTAACGAAAACCTCTCGGCTCTCGGGACACCCGACACCAGGCCTCAATTCGTCCTGAAAATGGATGTGCGCTGGCGCTGACACGTCATCATTCATACTATGTAGCAGTGAGGCAGCATCGTACGGGTGAACTTGGCAGGAAATTTTGATTGGTTGGCTCTGGTGACGTCATTTCAACGTATTTAAACTCCGCCTCTCATGTGGTTTACAATCAAAACTCATCATGCGCCATGTTTGGTCATGACCAAAGATGGGTTCTTCTCTTGCTTTACCAAGATATCCGTATAGCCAGGGCTTAAATTGCGTCGGAGCCCACCGGAGGCTGGCTCAGATACTTATTAGTTTTAGGAAAAATTCATAATTTTAGCCGGAGCCCTAAATAAGAAGGCTTTGGCACTTCTTTTATGTAACTGAACAATAATTTCAGTAGAAACCTGGTCTTGGAAGCTTTATTTTTAATAATAAGATTATATTAAAAATTGCTTATTAAATTCTAATTTATCACTTTGCATTTTATTAAATTTTAATTATTTAATTACTTTAACCATTAATTTTTTTAATAATGAATTATTTAATTTTTTAATTGTTAATGATTTTATTAGTCATCTTATTCTCTTATTTATTCTTGTTCCTCTTTCCTGAAGGTCTTCTATAGGGCTCTGGTACTTCTAATTTTTGAAATTAAACCCTGTGTATAGCTGACCGTTTTGTTTTTCTAATATGCTTCCTTAGGAATTATGACAGCCATATACTGGTAAAATGCCTTAGACCATTTACCAAAGCAAAGATCCGAAATGGTTTATATGGTAAATAAGAGAGTTCGTAAGGAAGGTTATATTGTAAGAATGTCGTTTGGTATGAAAACTTCAGTTTTCATAAAGGAAATTGGATAAAATGCAGATATTTTTTCCCCATGAGAGAAAAGTCCTAAAACTACTTCAACTGTTTTATTTTGTAAATGAAGATAAAATAGCGCCTGATATGTGTGTGTACTAAAGAGGACTTCAATTATTTAGTGAAATAAATAAGGACAAAATACAAAATTTGAAATTGTAGTTTAAAATAGGTTTTTATTTGATTAAAGCACTCGAGAGCTAACTGCCTACAGGGAAGAATGCCTTCCTGGAGAACTTTCTAAGGGAAACTGGCTCATATACACGTTACACATGAGGAAAAACACGAAAACGCCTATGCAGCCATCCCAAATCATGTTTAGAATAAAAATTAATTTGTTATTTACTATCATTTGCGATTATTAGTGGTAAATATGTATTGAAATCTATTTAGAGCAAGATCTGCAAAGAAATGAATGCGGAAGAATCTAAATTCTCAGAAGAGATATGCAATTATCTGATTATAATCAGTAGAATGTGCTTTGAGTTAATCCATATTATGTAACGTTATCAAGTGGCTAAAAGTATAAAACACTGGTAATTAATTCTCCTTTCCTTGATTTGTAGTAGTTGAATGAAATGATCATAAGGTAATTTCATGACAAAGAAGCACTTAAAAGTCTCATGCCTGAAATCTGTTTGAATGTTTAGTCATAAGGGTACAAGATCTCAAAATATATGTTAGAATGTGTCCACGGTCAAAAAAGGGTTGGAGTAACTCCTATACATTTTGTGTTCATTAAATAATCTTGTACAAATGATTAGGTAAAGGTTTTTAAGTCTTTTGCCATTAGTTGATCCATTAGCATGCTAATATAGTCTAACTTCATGCTTATTTTTACCCTATGTATCAATGATTTCTTATTATATACAGATAATATTAAGTTTTGGTCGTTATTCATACTGTCAATAAATCAATATGAAGAATACATTTGTGATTTAAATTAAAAACGATTAGTTCAGTGTTTACAGATTCATATGATGTAATGAAAGTTTATAATAAAATTAAGAATATTATGTGGTTTATTTTCTTAAATGAAACTTTGTTTTTCCTCTGGAAAAAAATCCAAATAGCTTTATGTAAGAATCATTAAAGAGATCTTCATCAATAACAATGTGTTAATTAATGGAAACTATATACTTGTGTCTATATCAATAATATTTTCCTTTGAAATCTGTGTATAAGCCTTAGTAATCTCAAGGTGTGAGATTTATAATGTTGTAATATTCTGAAAAGTCACTTGACTTTAATATGTATGCAAGTTTCATGAAAAATTAAAAGCTGTATAATTTGCATCCATACATAAAAGCAAGAACTATGTATACATAAATTCTACAGTTTTACTGTGTGGAGCAAATCAACAAAAGCATTATCAAAGCATCACTATTAACAGTTTCATCACAAAACAACTACATTGCAGAGCATGTTTCCAAAGTATATCAATTTTTTAAAGTACTGATTCTACTGAAAATGTATTGTTTACAAGATAAATAAATAGCTCTTGCATGCTTCGCCACTTCATAAAATTTTTAAAGATTTTATTTTTATTTCTGTTATTGGTTGTCATATATCTGCATACTTTTGCAGCCCAATGATTTATTTACTGTATGAAATTTATTAATCAATTCTCTTGGAATAATTTAAGTTTTCACTATTCATAAATTGTTATTGTAATAACTAGCGATTCAAAAATGCTCAATAACAAAATACAGTAGCATTTTCAAAAACACTAAGATTTACACTTATATGAATTTAAGAATTTTAAAGCACTTATTATATTTTTGTGGCATTTTTAATGATTTATTTAGAGAAATACCAGCACACTCTCATTTGTCAGCAGATACTAAATTATGATTTTCCTTTGTAATAATCAAGTGCAATTGTTATTCCTGTTATGTTCTCTATCTGTATATGATGTTACTATCTATATTTGACTGAATCTGTAACTGCATATTTCATGCTGAAACTTTTAGTTCTTTTGCACATATTGTTGTGATACGTCCTAATAAACACATTATATGTCGATGTTTTGTAAAATGATGTTGCTAACTGTACTGTATGTGTACCATCAACTGGAGAACTTTACACTAATAATTTAGTAGTGAAATACTGCGACAGAATATGCAGATCAAAAATTGATTAATAAATTACTTGTGTAACTAGCAAGGATGAAGTAGTGACAAGATTAAGAGCCTTTTAAATTTATATACTGTTTTTAATTCATCATATTTTAATTTATAAACTATTTAGAGATTATTTTATATACAATATATTTACATGATGAGATATCAATATGCATGATCAAAAGAATCATGAATTATAAGAGTTTCATTATTTCCAATGGCATGTATAGCAGCTTTCTTGTATGAAGTTGTTGCAATATTTTCAGTACTGCATGGACATTTTCTTTTCTTTCTCGTAGAAAAGAAATTCTTTTGTTTCTCTGCTTTTTTATTTGTAGGTTCATAGTTCACCATTTTCAATTTCGGCTTTTCGTTCTTTAATTTTGTAATCACTTTATTCAGTGTGTTTTCAATATCTCCCAAAGTTATATTATTTACTGTTGTTGATGTTACAAGTTTTGATATGATACTCAGTTGATCTATAATATTGTGCTTGGTTCCTGATTTTTTAAATTTTTGTGCTGATAGATCAAGAAAGGATTTTACATCATTTGATTCTTTAGTTTTAGCTGGCTGTTCTCTATTAGGTAATCTTGTCTTTAAAATTATTGCACGTATATGTTTACAGACACTTCCTTTAATCGTGGCATCTGTGCATGTGCATACAAATGCATCGTTACAAATTTTGCACCATTGTTACAATTAATGCATTGTGTATGTATTTGAGTAACAGTATATTCAAGAGTAGGGTCACTTTCTGAAATGCCAAGAAAACTCATTGATTTCTGTGATATTATTAGCTGGAAAATTTATTGCTCTGTTGTGTCGTAAATTTGTTTGGTTGATCTTTGATGTGTTTGCCCCTTTTGTTGTTTTGATAAATCTCTGGAACCATTTATCTTGCACCATATTAATAAGCTTCGCAACGCACCTATCAACCCTCTTGTTTTTCAATCCATCAAGATAAGAATATTTTAAAACTCGATGCAGTGCTTCAAGATGATTGTTAGTTGTGATGTTACATCTTTTTCTATAACATTTAACCCACAACTCACATCTGTTTGCAAAATTTGAAGCAAAATAATTAGCAAACTTGTCTGTATCTCTATCAGCAAAGAGTTTGCTGAGGAAATCAGATATCAGTGCTTCAAATTCTTTTATATCATGACATTCAGATACTACATTTAAAAATTTCAAAACTTCCTTTCGTTTTGAGGGGATAATTGAATTTGCTGCTTGCAGCCATGCCTTTTTAACGTGCCAGGTGCATAGAATCCTAAATTTGGCATCACACATTACTGATGTCCATGCAGTATAATATACTGGTGCATCATCACTCATAAAGCAGTTTACAGACAGCAGTCCAACTTTGTCCCTAATACACTGAAAAAATTTTTGCATTAAACCTAAATTTACTCTATTGCTTAGGCAAAAAGCAGCAGAAAATCCTGAATTAAACTCGTCTATGACTAAAACTGTCGATAATTGAAAATCGTAAGCATTAGTCCCATGTGTGCTATCGATGCATATGCTATCGGATCCAAACTTTAAAAGCACATGCTTTTGAACGTTTGTCATTATGATGATGCAGAAGTCACTAATTTCCAAGTGCTGATCTGCTGCTTCTCCTTGGAATTTTACAAAAAGAACTGGATTATCATCTAAACATTTCATTTTTTCTATCCAGATCCTTAAACTGACAGCATCAGTTGGATGATATTGTTCATCATTACCAATACAGTAAGAATTAGAAATGTTATGTATGTCTTTTTTTGTCAATAAATGCTCCCTGTAAATGTCTTCTTTAATACTATTCCTTGTGGAATCTAATATTTTCTGTGGTGGAATGCCTTCATTTAACTTAAATTTTTTCTCTTCGTTCTTCCTCACTTTTCCATTGTAAGAAATCTAAATTTGAAGGGTAAACATTAGCCTACATACAATATAAAAGCCCATTATAATTGTGAACTAGTGAATCTTTAAAACAAAATTACTAATTTAAAACTAACCAAAATCTTATTTTGGCACTGATTGTAAATAGATACTGGTCACTTTAGCAGAATATTTTTTCTCTTCAAGAAGAGGGACCTATGTCTAATTGCTCTCAAAACTGATAGTTTTATTTAAAATCTACACTGAAATAAAGTTGCCTAATTTTAAGTCAGAGGCGTAGCTAGAGGGGGGCATCTGTCCCCGGGCGCAGAATCCAAGGGGCGCCAAACTGATGTTACGACATTTTAGAATTAAATGTTTTTCATCCTTGGCAAGCAGTAGAGGGGCACGAAACCTTTAGTTGTCCCTGGGTGCTGAAAACCCTAGCTACGACTCTGTTTTAAGTTATACATTGGCATATTTTTCTTCCTATTTGACAGTTACTAGTACTCGTGTTCCAGCTAAACAAGACTTAAAACATATTCCCCAAAGTTGTATAATAATGCAAGAAATTTATTCTTAAGAGACAAATTGTCATCAGACATTTTCCATAACATGAGTGTCATCTGGCCTATGTCTAAAGTAAAAAAACATTGTAGCCTGTTTCTTGATAACTGATACAATGTGTATAGGTTATTAAAATTTTAAGACATCAAATAAATTTCTTTAAGTAGTTTTAAAATAACATATAATAAATTTTAAGCCTCATTTACATATAATAAAATAAGTGTCTATCATTATGATACTAAACTTACAATTGAAGGTTGCCACTTTAATAAAGATTTTACTAATTTTTTTATTAGGTCCACATCATTTTTGATATCTTCAATATACATATGCATTAAGAGATCCATTTGTGTAATAACAGGATAGTCTTTTTTTTTTAATGAAGCACTGAATTACACGTATAAATAATTATGCAGCAGTGCATATCTATATATGTTTTTATTATTTAGAAAATGTTTACTTCATATTTCAAATAGTTGAGGAAGAGAAATATTACTTTGAAATATTTTTACTGAAGAATAATGGGAGTTTATCAGGCTAACAGAAAAAAGCAAGATGCTAAGGAAATTATTCTGTTACCAATTATACTCACAAAAATAGATGTATTTTATTCCCCAGCTTGATGAATGAATTTGCAAAAATAGTAATTTGTACTCAGTTTGGGGCTATTCAAATTAAAAACGTTTATCGCAGAAAATGCAAATTTCTAATATCTTACCTTCATATGTATTAAATGTCATTTCAACGGAGTTAAGAGTGTATCCATGTTGATCTCTTGCGTGATTTCTTAACTCTTCAAACGTTCTACATGAAAAATTGCAGGCATTAATAGGACATTTCAAATTTCCTTCAGCCACAACAGGTACTTTATGTACTTCCCGAATGTGTTCATATAAAACCTTTTTCTTTTTGTACTTTTTGCAGCAGTACATACATTCAAATACTGCTATCTTTTCATATTCCATTGTTATAACAAAAAGTTATGTACTGCAATAGAAAATAAAAACTTATTTTGTCATCAGATATATTAAGAAATGAATAAAAACTAGTAGCATATGATATTAAAATATTTAATGTTTGACACAAAAAAATGGTAGCATATGATATTAAAATATTTAATGTTTGACACAAAAAATGGTAGCATATGATATTAAAATATTTAATGTTTGACTGAAACTAACACGGCTTGCTATTCTGAAACATTTTTCATTTTTCTTTGTTCAACAAAGGAAATTTCCGCTAAATTTATCTGTTCTCAAAAGGCAATATATGAAAAATAAATAGATTACAAAAAGTTTGTCTCAAAAATAAATACTTTACAATAATTTGTAATCACATGTTTAATTACAAGCAAACAATACCTAAATTACCAATTAAAATATTTTATCAAAAAACACTTTTAGCCCGCCAAAAAATATAACTGCAGAGCTCAGCAAACAAGCAACCGAAAATGGCAGGTAATCCTGTGGGGTAAATCTAAAACATCCCGCTTTTGACGTCACATGTGACGTGTACCGTTGACCAATCAAATTTTCCTGCCGAGTTGAAATTTAGTCGCTTCCGCATCGTACGATGCGTACGGTAGTGTGCGACGACACTTTGTCAATTGTGTACCATATTTCGTTTCTGTCCTTGTGATTTTCGTATGTACTTCTTTAAACGCCTTATAAAAAAGAACCTGAAAATCTGACAATATTATGGGACCTAAAACGAGTGGAGTGTCAAGAACTGTGCTCACCATAAAAACCAAGCAAGAGATTATAACTAAAGTAGAGAGTGGACAAAAAATGATTGATGTTACTAGGCAGTACTGCTTGAACAGGTCTACAGTAATCACAATCCTAGCTAAGATAGATATCATCAAGAAGACTTAAGCCGCTAAAGGAGTAACGAAAATTACATGTGAGAAGCAAAGAAGTGCCATCCATGAAAAAATGGAGAGTTTGCTTTTAGTTTCGATTAAATGAACGGGAGATGAAAAGAGATGTAACTAATATGGCCATCATTCAAAACAAGGCTAGAGAAATTTTTGAGAAATTGAAAGAACAAACTCCAGGTTCGTCATCCGAAAATCTAGAATTCAAGGCTACCACTGGCTGGTTTGCAAAGTTTAAAAGGAGATCTGGCATTAAACATGTGATCATGCATTTATCAGGCCGACTAAGGCTCCTATATACCAGGCTGAATCATCAGGCATTCGCGCTCCCAAGTGGGAGATTTAATGGCGGCTGAGTGGTTACGGTGCAACAATTTTTTGTGTTTTTTTTTGTGTAAAATGGGCGGATGTACAGCTATTAATTGTTCAAATCATTCACGGAAAGGTCATACATTGGTAAAATTTCCTAAAAATGAAGAAAGAAGAAAAATATGGGTAAATAATTGCCGAAGAGACAATTGGAAACCTGGTCCAGGCGCTGAACTTTGCTTAGTAAGTATAATGTTAATTACGCCTTCATTTAGAGTTTATATCTTCTCTGATGTTTATAATGTGCAAGTAAAGTGAAATTCTTGTGTACAATAACCTGAGTATCTGCTAATTTCTGTAATAATAGCTATAATTAAATTAGTCTAGGGTTAATGTACCCGTCGCCAAACATCGCCAATGTAGATGTTTTGAATATGGAAAAGAAATTTCTCTTCTAATATAAAGCGCGGATTTTGTTTTCCTGTGCTAATTGTGGAATTTATACTAATGTAACATGAAAATCATTAGCATATTGAAATTTATTAAAAAATAAATAATAATTTGGAAAGTCAAGATAAAATCTGAATGTTTGCTAAAGATATATGTAACATTATACTATAGTTGCAATATCGTTGGAATGATATATAATTTTTTCTTTATTTTATAATCACTATTGTTAAAAAGTTAGATGAGTTGTTTATGCACGGTGCCCACTACTGTTTCTTGGTTAAAATAACTTCCAGAATTTTGACATTGACATCTGAAGTCAATAGAATAAATTGAATAGTGTGAGACAAAATATATATAATCTGACTTCAATAATTGCAAGGATTGTGCAAGCTTATTTATAATCACAGTATTATACAATTTGGCAATGGAGTAAAGATTTAGAAATGAATGCAGAACATTCAAATTAGTATTTTCTTGTTTCTAATATATAGAAATATAGTCTATTTTCCAGTATAAAAGTTTTACTTAAAAGTATGGGAAAGCAGATTTGTTTCATGCATGATCTTTATAATACTGGTATGAAATGAATGAATTTTAATCTGTAAACAATTTTTTGTTAATATTGAAATGCGTTTCTTTGGGTACATTTTTAGGCACTTGTGGATCATGTCAGACAACATGCAATAGAAAAAAGATGTCCGTGTGCATAAATTTTCCCATTGTGTTACTTCATTTTATCTAAATTTCAAGGATAATTCTTTTCATTTTTATATGGCATGTTATCAGTATAAAGCCTAGTGAAAATAAATTGGTATGTGTATCTGTTTTTGAAGTGTAATGCTTAAATAAAAAGATGGTGTGTGTTCCTTCATTTAAACAAAATTTCAAGGATAGTATTTTTCAGTGTTGTACGGTTTGTTATTTCTCAATGTAAAGTGTAACAAGGGGAAAAAAAACTGGTATGGTATATCTGTTTTTTAAGCATGATAATTTTATTTATTTCTTTAGTGATGCATATATATAGAGAGAAGGTGTTTGGTCCAACTGAAGTTATAATAAATCTAATTTTACTAGATCTCTCCCTCCCCTCAGGTGTAGAAAATTTTCAAGTGCAGAAAGTTTATTTGCAGAATTAATTCATTTCTGATAAACTTATTATCATTAATTTTTTATATAACATGTTATTAAGTTACACATTTGACTACTGTGTAATAAAATTGCATTTAGGGCAAAAAATTAACTATAATTTTGCATCTGGTGACTAATATCATATGCTTCTAAGAATATTACTTTAACTTTTTCCATAATTTTTGTATTTCAGGAACATGAAACTGTTATTTTGATATACTTAAATAATAAAAGTGTGTATCTGAATCAATTAATGGATACAAATATTTTACAGTTATTTTTAGAAGATATTTGCCATATCGCTTCTAATAATTCATAAAGTACGTTAAAATATAGGTAAATAATTTGGTGCAGAATTCAAATTTAGGGTTTAAAATATAGTCAATCATAAGACTAAATGATTTTTATTGTCATGATTTGCCTGGGCTTAAGAATGTACTTTTCGCCCGGTGGAAATTGTCATCAAACTGTCCTGAACAGGCTTTTTGTTGATAATAACTTCCAGGCTTATCAGTACCTCCTTTTGAGTGGAGGGTATGCAAATATAGTACCCAATTTAAATTACATTGTGATTGTAATAATATTGTGGTATGAAATAAGTGATTATAATTAAAATTTAGGTAATTGCATTGTAATTATATTACATTGTATCTGTGAACTCTTAATTTCATTACTTTATGCAATTATGTTGTAAGTGCATAATCTAATTGCAATAATATAATCTATTCGCAATTACAAAATAATTATAAATGCAGTTACATCTTAAATAGAGGCCATTTTAATACTTTTAAATTTTTGCAAGATAACTTCCCATTAAGGTTCATTTGGAGGAAACTATGCAAATATTAAAAAAGAAGTTATGCTAAATTTACATATTTTGTACAGTACTTTCTTGTTATAATGCTGTTCAATATATCTTCAATACTTTTGTAAATTTAACGACATTCTTTGCAATCACTGTGGTGCTTTAAAAAGAAGTTTCTTAGTTATGCTTTCTAATAAGAATGGGTTTAAAATAAAGTATTATGTATAATAACTAGCAGTTAAAAAAACTTGACTGCATGAAAATGCTGTTGCTGTGTAAAATAAAAAATAAGCTTTCTTTTATGCTTTGAAATGAATTACATGTGGTTAAGTCATCCTTTTACAATTTAAGAATGTGGTTAACACACATTCTTAAATTGGACAGGTTTTACCTAAATTATTAGTATAAAATATATAAACTATGAATTATTTTGTAACATAACTCAAATTACAAAATTCATTCTATATACGTTCAAAGTTATTATCTTTTATAGAATAACTGTTTTTTTAATTTAGGTAAAAACTGGATTTTTAGAAGTATTACAAATACAATGCAACACAAAGGTGATCTGATTGAAGAGGAAGGACTTTTTATTACGGTTTCTAGTTCGTATTTATATTACATTTGATGAAAAGCATCCAAAACACAGAATGCTGTACTTTCTTCTTCCATATATGTTATGAAATATTTCACATATTTAAAAGAAAGTGTTTCTTCAGAATCTTGCACAATTATTTCCATGTACCTCAGACTTAAATGACAACATATTCTTAAGTTATTTTTTTAGTATGAATTTACAGTGTTTTTATGGAAATTTTTGTTAAAATGTCATTAAGATAAATTTATTTGCACACTCTACGCTTTAACTATTTCCCCATTTGACACTATTGAAAGTTTTTATTCATATCTTATTTATTATAGTCTGCTAACGAAACTGAAACATCTAAAGAATAAGTTATTTTGAATATGTTTACAAAATATACGCGAAATTTTTATTTAAGTGAAAACGTCTATATACTATTCGAGAATTAATAAATTATCCGAAAAGTTTATATGCGCTGAATACCGCGCGTCTATAAAATAAATCTTTAAAAAAACAGCAGACATTCAGCCAGCGTGTGCGATAAACGCGCCAAAATTGGCAGCGCGTTCACTCCCTCGCCAAGAGAGAAACGTTGGTGATTCAGCCTGGTTTAGAGGAGCCTTAAGGCCGACAATATCTGAGATAGCTCGCCTGTCTACACGGAACGATTTTCTCGTTAGTACAGGAATTCACTCAGCCAATCATTGTGAAAGGAAGTCTTCCCGCCCTCTATAGCGTCACACTGTCTACGATTTGTAAACAAAGCTTACGGTGTTGTCAAATAGTCAAAATAATGGATTACTATTTTAAATTGCTACTATACATACAGCTACAATTTTGAACTTAGCTATTGCTACAGAAAGGGGAAAAATGCGTTTGGACCAGATATTGGGTCAAACGACGAGAAATTCATAGTGTCTTCCTTATACCCTGCTCCGGGAGTGGCGTATTGAAGACACGGTACAATTCGGAATGTATTTACGGATGATGCCGCGTGATTTTGATTTTTTGCTAAATTTAGTTTACAGGAAAATTTTAAAAATATATGCTTTTCCTTTGTGTACTGAGTACACAGATTACTCCTTTTTTATTTTATTTATTTATTTTTAAATTTCACTTTCTGGCACTCCTATTTGTGCATTTAAATCTTGAAATAATAAAATAACCATGTTTCAAAAAAAATAAGAACTACTGTGTTTTAAATCAAAACCTTTATTAATGAATAAACAGGCAATAATGTCATGAATATCAAACCAATATGAGTAAAAGGTAGTAATAAAAAATAAAGATTAGTACATTACAAAGCAACAGTGTAATTTCAGTGCAAAAATTTTAAATAAGAAGTATCATAAAGGTGCAAAGTCTTAAGTAATATATTTATTGAACATTAAAAAACTAATAGCATAATTAAATAACTAATACAGTCTGAAAACTATGATCATATGACTCTATCAGTTAATCAGCGAATAAAATTTAGCAATATTGTATTAAATAGGGCTGTAATTTGCTTTCGCAAAACTCAATTAACACAAAACTGAGTTTGTAACTTGTGACTTTCTTTTGACCAGTAGATCTAAAACACGTGCCAACGGGCATTCGAAAAATAAAAAGAAAGACGTTAAAATTCAATAAACACCCCACGCGTAGGCGAAAAAATAAAACGTGACTTTTAAGTCATGCAGTTCCAATTTAGTGATGGAGAAACTAAATTAGAAAGTTCTTCCGAGTGCAGAAAGTCCAAAATTGAGATGGAGGATCGAACCCGCGAACTCGATGTACGAAGAAAACGTAGTCTGCTCTTTACCACTGGGTTATGATCGCTCGTGTAGGAGGTGTCGGAAAAGCTATGTACTTCGTCACCTGATTAACTCTCATTTTCGGCGAAGTCAATTGAGTCTCTGCGCTGCTTTATTCTCGATTGAAGATTTTGCTTTTTGAATTTCTTCAATAAGTGCGACCACAATTCAAGTAGTTTCTGAATATTTTCATCTAGTACCCATGGCATGGCATCATTAATAGTTTTTGGAACTTTTCTTGGGGAAGTTAAAATAATTTTCACCCTGAATAGAAAATATTTGAATATATAAAGTAATGGGGAAGACAAAGCTTACCAAAATAAGAGAATACCTTAATTTTTTATTTTTAAAATTTACATTACTCGTCTCCCACAACACAACATTTTCTCTATAGAAATTTATTAATTGAGTTTCGCTGCAACGAAATGCAGCCATGTTTATTATTCCAAATGAGAAGAAAAGCACGTGATCACTCAAAGCAATCTTATTGGCTAGAGACTCCGATTTTATCGTACGCTAGTGATCTTTACCACTGGGCTATGATCGCTCAGTGGCCCTTTTATTTATCTAGTCAAAATTTTTAATGACTGCCCCTATCTAAATTATTCTGGCCCTTTTTCGGCACAAAATTAAGACCTTCTGAGTTTTTTGATTTTTTTGTCCCAGTCCTTGATCCTTGTACGCTAGTGACAAGTGAACACCAATTCTGAAATCGCGGCAGAGAACATGACCGATTTTTGGCGCATGTGCAGATCCTTAAAATTGTTGCTCTACTAGAAAGTCGGCCGAGAAAATCGCTACGTGTAGACGGGCCTTTAGATCTTCAGTGATTCATTATCCAGTCTGCAGGCTATCTTAGACATTATGAATAGAAATCCGATTGTACAAGTTATTCAAGAGAAATTGCTAAGATTTAATTCATCTGAAAGACCACTTCTTAGCTGGGTGGCAGCTCATGTTGGCATACTGAGCAACGAAGAAGCAGATACTTTAGCTAAATGGGCTGCTAATGATATCAACAGAATTGAAAATCCAACGAAATTGTCTTTTTCACACTTGAAGAGCAAGACTTTAAATGCACTGCTTGTGAAATTGCAGGAAAGATGGACTAATGACTCCACAGGAAGACGATATTTATAGTAGTTTTATTTTATAGTATTCTCTTTCTTCCTAAAAGTTTCACTCAGTCAAAGAAGCACATCGAATTTTTATACTCAGTTTTTCACTGGTCATGGACCTTTTAATACATATCTCTTTCGATTTGGAACTACGTACGACTAGCTTTGTTCTTGCCAGGAGTTGGGAGACCCTGAACACTTTACCTTTCACTGTCCATTTTCTAAAAAACTTCACTTGAATAAACCTTTAGATCAACACAGGCCAAAATGGGCTATATGTATATATATATATATATATAAGACTCTAGTGAGAGTAAGAAATTTAAGAAAATTATACTTTTCTGTCAGGAATTAAATTTTTCTGTAAATAATTTTCTCAGATCATCTCTATTGGAAGTGAGTAATTGACTTCTATGAATGACTAGTAATTGACTTCTATGTAATGAATCTAACAGCGACTGTTAGATTTTTACTGCATAATGGTAATTGTTTAACTTATTGTGTTTGATGCTTATTATTGTTCAGTTTTGTTGTTTCCACTATTTATGGTATTGATTTAAAATTAGAAATGGTTTTACGTAGAACAGACGTATTTGACATTGAATGCATCTATGCTCTTATAAATTGTAACGGATACTTGTAGCCTATTACTTTCTTATATTGGGCAAATAGTCAGTTTTATTTGTGACGCACATAGTATTTGTTGTATGGTACTGAAATCGTTCTTAATCATGTATATATCATGATTATTTTGTTCAGTTTTGCAATTGTGAGTTAAATTTAAGAGAAAGTTTTTGTGACAATTTTAATTATTTTGCATACTTTTATGCATTCTTTTTAATTGAATTGATTCGCTTTGGTGAATTTGATAGGCATTAATTGTGCATTATATTGTAAAAATTTGCATTCATGATAGTTATTTTATATTAATTTTCTTTGCTTTAATCTTGAATGCATTTTGTATTTGATTTTGAAATTCTGTAAAATTGTATGTCGGCATTTTTCTTGTATTGCATTTGTCTTAGCGATGCCAGAAAACCTAATCTAGAATAATTATTTTGTATACCTTTTTGCACTTTTCTGAATTGAATAGTTGACCTGTTTTTGTGAATTTGATTGGTTTTACTTGAGTTCTCTATTGTAAAATTTGCATTTACGGCAGTATTTTATAATAATTTTCTTTGAATTATTTTTGAATACATTTGGTTTTTGAATTTGAAATTTTTCATATTTTTATGGTAGCATTATTCTGGTACTGCATTTCTATCGCGTTGCCAGCAAACCTGATGTAGAGTTTTTATAGTATTACTTGGAGTGGTTTTGTTTCTAAACCAAATATATGTTTTGTAATGTAGTAATATCTCAGGTTCAGTGTATTTTATGATAATATTGTTCAGTTATCAAAGTTACTGGTTCTTAATTTTGAATTCATACTTTAGAGTCATTAGGTTAATTGGAAGCAGAAAAGATGAAAAATATGCAACCGCCTTCGCCGGGAATCGAGCCACGGACCTCTGGAATACCGACCCAGCGTGCTACCGTTACACCACGAAGGCACGCTAGGGAAGTGGGAGAAATACCTTATAATATGAAGAAATTTTATTTGGCAGTTTATTATTGTCTTAGTTTATCTTCATGCATTTTTTTAAAATTGAATGGTTCTTCTTGATATTGTGAATCTAATTGAAATTAATTGTGTATAATACAGTAATGGATGTATTATATTTTGTTTGTTTGTTTGTACCATAGTTTTTATTTAAATTAGTTGGTCTCAGTTTTGAAAGTATTTCGTATTTGCAGTACAATTTATAAAAGTATACTCGATTTATTGTTTGAATGCTAAGGTAATACTTGTAACATGCTTTCTTTAGGGTTTATTAATGACTATGTTACTTATGTCCTTGTGTTCTTGAAGGCCTTGTATGCCACTGTAAACTTATTTTGCTTAGTGATAATAAATAGCTTCTGGAGGCAGGGGCTTTAATCCATGTAAGGCAGACATCATGTCAGCTAGGTAGTGGAGCCCCTGTTCTCTGGTTAACAGGCCGTTGTTTTTTAAGTCTAAGAAAAATTTGTATTTACTTAAAAAGTCCAATCCGAGTATGCAAGGATCTGTAATATCTGCGAAATATGCCGTGTGATAATAGGCGGCACTTCCAAACATGATTTTTACGTTTAACGTTCCAGCTATGTCGACTTCATCACCAGACGCAGTCTACAGGGAAACATAGAATGGCGTTTAAATGAATTTATCTTTAAATTGTTGAGCTAAATCTTTCCGAATGACGGTAACACTAGCTGTGTCAATGATCATATTGCAAGGAATTCCATCGACATGCTCATTGATGGATATTCCATTACTATTGCCATTCACTGCAGAAATCTTGAGCGCTTTAAACGGTGTTTTCATTATCTGGCAACCTTCGCTCCTCGATATGATCATTAATTTGTTTCCTCCGTTGTTGCTAGGAAAGGACCTTAATTTCTGTGACCTGGGGTGTTCTGCAGTTCCTTCATAAGTGGTCTTTAGCTCCGCAGTTCCATAACTTTGGTTTCGGTCAATTGTCTTTCGCCTCATGGCATTTAATTATCTGTTTAACTGGACTGTCTTATTTTCCGTGCTCTAGAATGTTCTGCAGTTCCTTCGTAGGTGGCCTTCCACACTGCAAATTCAGCACTTTAGAACTGGTTTATTTTCTTTCTTGTTCCGTCTCAAGGCACTGATTGGTCTTTTCAAATCGTCTGTTTTATGTTCTTGGGGTGTTCTGCAATTCCGTCGTTGGTGGCCTTCAGTACCACATTTCCAATACATTAGAGCCAGTTTGTTCCCATTCCTACTCTGTATCAAAGCATTCACTTGGCTGGATAAATCATCTAAACGAGCTCTGACTGAATGGAGATCTCTAGAAGCTGCTTGCTGGGCTGCCTCGAATTTCACAGCGTAAAATTTTTGTGCTGTTTCTCCAACAGGCTTGTCATTATCATTGTCCAATTGTTCTTTTAAAACTCCTAACCATACCATTGGTTTGGATGTGTTTGTTAGAAATCAAGGTATGATGAATTCCATTGTCTGTACAATACTTCTTAAACTGAAGAGATGTAAAACAGGATTATCCAAAAAGTACCAAACAAACTAGAAATTTCATTTCCACATTTTTCTTCATGGTTTTAAGGATCACATAGAGCAGTCTTTCTTTTCTATCTACTGTGGTTTTCCAAAACAATCAATTCCTTGTAAACACGCAAAGACCTTTGCATGTTTCTCCTTTTCAATTCCCTCGTCCTGTTACTTCTTAAAAAAATATCGATATTTTTTTTCAGTTCTTGGTCAGCATGTTATATCATAGGTATTTGCTTCTCTTCGGGTAGGACATGGTAAACTTCAAAATTTTCAGCTATAGCCGTCATCATATCATCAGCTTCCAATACTGGAGCTTTAATCAAAGCGTTCACATGAGACAGGCTGGCTTACGTTTTACCTCAATAACATATTCTTGTAGTAAATCACACCTACTGAATATTTGAGGTTCGCAGTTTTCTTCGCATTCATTTTCAATCTTGCAGCATCCTGTTAAGCGTTTTTGTACTAATTTACTCTGTTTAGCTTTTAGTCTGGGATTAGTGTTTCTAGTAATTATCATTTCAGCGTCAGAAACTCCCAATACTGAATCCCGATTCCTATATCTGTATTGAAATTAAATCAGTCTATTATTCATATCGGATGTTACAGCACGTACAAAATTATGTTACTAATCTAGATTTTCAGCATATAATTTAAAGTGTTTACACTCTATTTTTTAAATGTGTAAATGGAATTTTATTAGCATGCCATACATTAAATTTGTCGCCTATTTTCCCATAAGCCAACATTTTATCGTTTAAAATATCGTTTTCGAAGTGGAAGTACATACATAGGTCATTTGGCTGTGTCTCGTCATTTACAATAAACAAATCCGCATTCATTATGATATTTTCAATCCTCAGTAGAATAGTAACTTTACCTAAGTTGCTCGAGAGGCAGCAGCAGATTTTTACCAGATTTTTAGAAAAAAGGTCCCGCAGCCCAATAGCCAAGGGAGGCATAAAACTGGACTCGCAGGCCGCCGGGCTACGGCTGAACCTTTTCGCTCACTCCTCTCTTAATTGCAAATTTTTCAAATTTGAAAAACTGCAAAAGTCTCTCCTGCCTCTCGTACAACCACTTTTAAAGAACCATCTTTTTCATGCTGTTTATAAAACTCCAACACAAAAGAATAAGTTTTGTCAGTAACGGGAACTGCAGACTTCTCAAACTATGAATTCCATTCAACACCAAGAATTTGATAACATTGTACCTGGATTTCTATCGTATCGTATTGTTTAAAATGGGAGGCCAATTTTACAGCACTTAAAATTAACAAATTGTCAATAAATACTTTCTTTTTTCCAATCTTTCTTTAAATTCCTGAAATTTCCCGAAATTACCCTCAAAAGTTCTACATAAAGTTTTGGCAAATTATTTTGGGTTTCTTTGTTTTACTTCTCGAAGTAAGTGAAGAATTAATCTTTACTGGCAAATCTGCCTAATTCCTATCCCATTTCTGGAGATGATTCGTGACTCGCAAATAATGCGTTTTCTGTGTTCCTGATTATTCTAGACTTCCGCTTCGAGATCCAGCACTTCAGGAGTTAAATTCTCAATTTCTAGATCTAACTTAAGTATCTGTCCTGCCTTTTTCTTGTAGATTTACATCACATTTTGCTAATGATTTTATGTCTACTGTATCTTGCTCTAATAATTCGTTATTTTGTTAATTACTTCTGTCGTTAATCATCATAACGTTTTGCGTTTCGATTTTTCTAAAGCTATTTTCATCCATGGTAATAACTAACAATATGAGTCTATACTCTGTTAACACTGTCATAAATAGTTCAGTTCTAGAGTTCAAGAATACAATTTACATGTGTTCAAATTTCAGATTGAAAGTTACCATTACTTCTTTACCCTGACACTTGTGGCACGTGAGGGTAAACATCAGCGAAATGATACAGTAGGTAGACATCCCATTTCTGAAGCTGTTAGATGTTCTCTAATAAGGCTTGACGCATAAGAATGGGCACACGGTACTATCACTTTTGGTTATTAACAGAATTAATAGTAGTATCCGTATCTACTAACAGCCGTATATTTGAGAATTATAGTTCAAAATAACACATTGCCATTACATTCAGTCGCTCTTTCCCTGAGGCTTCTGACTTTTGCCAGCACCTCCTAGATACATGAGTCTAGGGGGTGTTACTTTTGCCCCCTCTAACGGCAATTTTCTCACAATGCCATCTGTCGGCGGATTACATATGATTATTGCTAAATTAAATAAAACTGTGCAGTATTCTAAAATTTTAATTTATTTGATATCAATATAAAGGCCTTCTGACGATTTCACGAAATGAATTATTATTATACTATGCTTGTTCAACTCATTTGTTAAAAATTTACTGATGATGCTACTTACTACTCAATGATGAAGGCTTTGGAAATGTCAAAGGTAAAACTTTCTTTGAGGTAAAAATTCAAATATACGCAGTTTAAGCGGTATTCTTAGAGCATAGCTACTTCTGATTTTGATAAATTTACCTATGCTGCTAAATGAATAATTTTACAATTCAGTTTTGGATAATTTCTGATGAAGCTGAATAGTTTCAATTTTAAGGCCATTTATTGCTACAGCGTTATCTCAAAGGGAAAATATTTTTACATGATCTGCCAAAAAACCTCCAGTGATCAAGATCGAAAGTATGGCGACGCTTATTCTGGACATTTCTTAACACAGTCCGAATAAACAAAATTTTACTATACATTTTTCAAGTGTACATAAATAATACCACACTAATCGAGAAAAAGAATACGGTTTTGATTTGATGTATAATTTAAAATAATTTAAATTATAATATTTTTTATTAGGAAGTGTACCTTAGAAGAAGACTGGGTTTTGATTAATTGTACTACACGAAAACTCTCAGTCTAACATAAGGGTTGTTATACAGAACGTTTTTTACTGGAAACTGACTCCTCTTTACGTTACATACATGGAAAATTCCGAATGAGTAGTCTTTTCATTTAGAAGTTTTTTTTGCATGAACGTATGCATATTTTTCGAAAACAAGCATTTTTAAGCTACTGTTGCTCTAAACTCAGGTAGATGAAAAAAATGTTTAGCTTCCTAATTCATTATCAATAGTTATCAACAAAATCACAGTATTCATCTAATAAAAAAAATTTATTCCAATGAGTAACTAAACTGCAGTATTTAAAAAATGTTTCATTTTACTAATTATGTAATTCATCCCCCCTCAATGAGTGTTTAAAATACAATTCTCGGAATATCACTCTGCAATAATCCTGTTTGACATTAAATATAGAGATGATACGAGGGAAAGTGAGTAATGTTTTATTATTATGAAAGTAAGCACAGTTTTTGTGTGTGGAAATCTGATTCGTGAAACTAATGATATTACTACATTTATTTAAACTGTTATCGTAAGGACTTAACCAGCCTTTTTTTCACAACTTATGATCTAAAAATTGTGCATACTATGTAGTATATAAACAAACATTTTAATTAAGATTAAAATTGCTATTTAGTATTAAAAGATTTATGCCCAAAAAATTTATTTTCAGCTGTAATACATTACACAAAATCAAGTAAAGTTTGAAAAATGCATATACAAAGCTACGACATAAAACTAGAAAGTAAAAATTGACTTTATTTAGAATTTTAGTACTTGGGCTTTTAAACGAATGTAGAAGCAGACAATATCGATATAATTTTCTAATAAAATTTAGGTGCTTTATAATTTTCTTTTATAAATTAAAATTTTTCGTTTAATTCTCTATATTTCAACTAGGATTTCCATGTTTTATAGTCGCAAGTAAGCATCAGCTTGACTGGTTCATTTTCTGCTTGGTCTTCCGTCAGAACCTTAATCAATGAAAATACATTTAAATGGGAATTGAAAGCTTTTTTCAAGAGAAGAAAGAAACACAAAAGTAAAGCATACAGATTAGGCAAGCTTGTGTTTGGTCAAAAGTTTAATTAAGTCTTAGTTAAAAATCTACACGAAATACGATGTTGTTGCTTTGTCTAATTTGAAATGGCAGCTTTTTTATTTAACTTAGGATGCCACCTTCAGTGTATTATTGGCTCTGGCTCCATCACTTAAGACGAGATTCCAGATATTTTTGAAGAAGTAAATAATTAAAAATTAGAAATAAAAACTACGCTTTATCTACAATATTTTTATCATCTATAATACTTGTGCCATTTTTGAGTTAATGTAAACATTTTAAATTAGAAGCTACTTCTAACACCATATATTACGTACCATGGTATAGAATAATCGTTTACGAGATTATGTGGTAATAAATTCTTAACAGTACAATCTTTGACTACCTTTCTGAATCACGCTGTAGAGAAAGAGAGAAAGAAAGAAATGCACATATGTATTATTGTAAAAAAAGAATCAAAAAAGCATTTTCTGAATTTTATTAAATTATTTTCAATGAGAATGGAATGGAAATTAGGTGATATATGTATACCCTTCTGGTGGGATTGAGATTAAGAGAATAGTGTGGGATTTGGCTGAAAGACACTTCTCCGCAAGTGATAAGCTGAAAGGAAATTTGCGCGAAACATCACCACTTGAGAGCGCGAAGCGAAAGGCATATAAACCTAGTGGAGGCGGAGCTTTTTCTCATATATTAAGGCGTCCTCTGCGTTTCTGATCATATCAACCTGATTCTTTCCGACTCGATTACAAAAAATTCAGAGCAGTAGTAATCTGAAATTTTTCTTCGACAAAACTCTAAAGCATCTCTTTCCCTATTACTTTTTTATGAGCGTGTGAGCTTTCCATGAGCAAAACATGCGAACGAACGCTGTAATTTTCCGCAATATATTAATTTTAGAAGGCGTTATTGTCACATATATTAGCATAAACGCCGCATTGTTAATCCGTCACATGTTTGCCATGGTCGAGACATCATAAAAATTTCGATTCGTTATTTGGACGCGTCTCTTCCTGATAGTTTTAATGGACAGTTGTTTGTGTTAAAGGTTGTATCAAAAATATTTCATTATGTTCCACTACTTGATTTTCTCAACACTAGCATTTCTTGACCCACTGCGGCTGATGCCTCAAAATATTTATTCTATTTTAAAAATAACAATTCGATTCCTTTCAACCGTTTTTAATTGAAATCTACATATACATTCCTTAATGAAGATTTCATCAACGCTATTTTAGTCAACGTCGCTGAGTTCATTGCGGAAATTCTTTGATGCATGCGTTCAAAATTTTATTTCGAAGGCTACGCTTCTTAAAAATGCCACTTACATAGAAAACAGACTTTTTTTTGTATTATCTGTAGTTTTGTTTTGCTGATTTTTTAACTTCTCTCTTTATCAACATGGTAGTGGTAGGTAAACAGTAGTAGAAAAATAGTGGAGGAAAAGCAAAGGAAAATGATTGCTTATGATTATTCAAACGAGTTACATTTGAAAGCTGTAAAACTTGCTATGACGCAAAGATAGTTGGCATTCGAAACAGGAGGAAATCGAAACACAGAGTGAAAATGTAACATGACGACATTAGACCTATTTGAGTATACATTACGCATGTAATCAATGGCCAACAATTTGGCTTAATGGTTGTAATAAGAAGCTAACTCCAGTTTAATAATATTTTGGTCAAAACTCCAAATCTGTTTGCACGACTGAAAGAAACATACTATAAAAGAACATAATTTATCCTTTAGAGTCATCAAAACGTGGTTTCAAAACGTTAAAGCTTTATCTTGTTTAAATGTTTCTAAAATAAGTGATACGCCGATGTTGTATATATTGTTACAGCATCCCAGCATATCCCTTAAAATGCAGTTGTTCACTATCTAAAAGCAGTACAACGCTCTAAGTGGTCGATGCGGCATTGGGTCAAGAGGGAAACAGTGAATATCTGATAAAGCGTTTCAAGATACGATACTAATTTTGAAAGGAAAGCAAAAAGAATAGGGAAATGGGGTGGTAAATAAACAAACAGATCACTAAGCATAAAGATAATAAATGAATTAGAAAAATCATAAGCAGTAATTTTAACTGACTGATAAACTATTACTGAATGTTAGATAGAGCAGTCTTAAATCTTTCTATCGCTAGTAGCATTTTAGTCATAATCCAAGACGAGTATAGTAGATTTAATATAGAAACATGATTAAGTTGCTTTCTTATCATCTAATAAAATGGGTAGACGTCTTGAACTTTGTGGGACATCTAGTTACTTTTCTATTTCAGAAGTTTTATTGCTTGCTTTTCATTTATTAAAGTGACTAAACTTAATGGGATGATGTAGAATAGTTTTGCATTTTGGTGCAGTATCCTGCTTCAGGTTATATCTCGAAAAATGTAACTCATTCTTTAAACATGTCCGGATTTTGTAAATATTTTTTTGCTCGAATTCTACTGATGCAGCTCCATACGACCATGAAGATGTTTTAATGGGATCAGAAATACACTCATTACTGTAAAAATTTGCTCACCAAGAAAGAGTTGTTAAAATCGAACGAAATTTTATACACATGATTACAACGTCGGTATAAGTAAGAACCAAAGCAAAAAGATTTATTACAGTAAAAACTAAAAATGAATGGTGAGTCTAGTACCCTGCTGCTTGAACGCATGAATGTTAGAATACCTCTGAACGCACGATGTGATGCGAGCAGGCATTGGAGCATACAGGTCTAATGTCTTGTGCCATCTGATTTCAAAGTTGCTGTAAGCTGGCCTCTAGTCCGACAAAACTCCTAGACTGGCCAACTTGACATTCTAAGTGATCTCAGACATGCTCTTTCGCTAATGAATCTGGGATCGGGTAGGTCAGGGAAGAGGGATAATATGGCGGAGGCATTCTTACGACACCCTTGCTGTGTGAGACCGAGTATTTGTTTGCTGAAAAATGCCTCCTGGGACCCTTACCATGAATAGCAACAAATGAAGGCTGAAGGATGTATATAATGTAACGCTGGGTTGTGATAGGACGTGGACCAACATTAGAGGTGGCTGGGTATGCTACGACATCGCATACCATCATACAAGCTGTGAGAGCAGTGACCCGTTGTAAAGCGAAGGCAGGATTAAAGCGTTTACCGAAAGGGCTCCACAATGCATATGGTTACCATGACATCCCAAATTGGATTTTGATTCTTTGCTGAAGATCGCCTGATTCCATTCGGTTGTGGTTCAGTCTCATCGAGCGCGACTCCATTCGAAGTGGAAAGTGACGGTGGGTAGGTGTCATTGTTAGCATATGTAATGAGCGGCGCCATACCAAATGTATCTGGGCCAGGCACATCGCAATGGTACGGTCAGAAACAAAAACCCATATTGAAAGTCGTGCTTGTATCCAGATCGCGGACAACGATGCAATTGGCACTGTGTGTGCGTGTCGGTTGATTTGACGGTCCTTTCAGCTACTACTTTGCGAGGGGGCGACCTCTTTGTTTTCCCTGGTTCCAACATCACTTCACAATAATAATAAAGTCAGAATGTCCTAGATGGAGGAATATTCGCCGAGATGACCACCTAATTTCCTTTATCTCAATGATCTTCCTCTGTCGAACTCTGACAGCTGATCTTATTGCCTTCGATGGCGGTGTAACGGCTTGACACGCATCTTTTGTTACGATACGACAATAACTTCATTTTGCGCAAACGTTTTTGGAAGTGAATATATATTCAGTAGTCATACAGTCATTATTTCTAGATATGTATTTTAGTGATCTCGCGATGACCACAAAAAGATTTGTGAGATTTCCATTTCATCTGTGCTTCGGAAATGGAAGATGGGCTGTGAAATTCAATCATCTGAAGGATTTTAAATGGATCACCTTTTAAAAACATCGCAAAATGTTACTAAGCAACTTAACTTCCAAAAGAATACGTTTTAAGAAAGAATAATTAAAGGGAATAAATTATTTAATGAATGAATCTTAACCTCCTTGGAAGACACAAAGGGAACAGCTGTTTCTGAGCAGACTAGGAGTCACAGACATCAAAGCAAACCTTCTAATGTAGCAACTTTGTTCTTTAGGTTAGGTCTTAGGTCTTCGCTTATTCAATAGGTATACGACCCTGAAGTCTTTACCTATCTATAACTGTCCTTAGTAGGAATCCTAAAAGTGAAATTTTTTAAGTTATTCTTCCTTTTTTTCTTCCGAGATTAGTGGTAGGGAAAGAGGCTTACAGAAGACCTTTGGATCCATCCGCCGGGATACTTAGTTATAGTATCAAAGTAAAAGTTTATTAATATAAACCTTTGGATCCGTCCTCCGGGATGTTCAATATCAAAATTGAAACAGAGCTGGGCAAACTCGTTCCACAATAACTCGTACAATGAAATGAACAAGAAGCAATGACAGGAACAACTTCTTCCTTCTGTCCACAGTGGATTCGTAGACCTTATGTAGATTATGTTCGGATCAGGAAGATTATAAATGACAACAAAACAACAGAAATATGTTTAGGAGAGTTTCATTTTTTTAAAGTCGCCAAAATTACCTTATCCTGCATTGGTTTCAGAAAAGTCTGGTCACTTTGCCATCCATGTACTCTGATATACACAGGGTGATTCTAAATTACTTTTACAAATTAAGAGGGATGATAGTACTCATCCATATGAGCAATAATTACCACAGAACATAGGGTAGCATTCCACTATGAGAGGCAGAAAGGAAGAATATTAGAACTCCAATCTGAACTTACAACAGTGTTGGGGGAGAGAATGAACGAGATTAAATTTTGCACAATCAGTTTAGTGACAAACTCACAGAGAGTGCACGAAACGGATAAAACCGAAAACTTGGCGTTCGAGTGTTAATTAGAGTTGAGACTTTGATAGCTAACACTCAAATGCACATCTTTGGTTGGCAAGGTCTCAACCTCGCAAATGATTGCAACAAGTTAATTATCTAAATTATTAGGGGGAAAACTAGGTAGCAGTTGTTTTTCTCTTAACCATTTTCTATCCTGTCTTTCTGGACTTACTCTGCTGCGATCATTCTACTTAAAGCGCCATTCTATGGGATACTAAGTTCTGACAGCCGGAACGACATCAGCATGAGCATCTGACAGCATGAGCTTTTCATGCTAATCTCGGCATGCAGTTAGTTGGTTGGAGTTAGTTGATCATATTCAGCCTTTGATTACATAATTAACTTGCTGCAATCGTTTGCGAGGTTGAGACCTTGCCAACCAAAGATGTGCAGTTGAGTGTTTGCCATGAAAGTCTCAGCTCTAATTAAGACTCCAACGCCAAGTTTTCGATTTTACACATTTCGTGCACTCTCTGTGAGTTTGTCATTAAACTCATTGGGCAACATTTAGTCTCGTTCATTCGCTCTTCCAACCCTGTTGTAAGTTCAGACTGGAATTCTAATATTCCCCTTTCTGCCTCTCATAGTGGAATGCAACCCTATGTTCTGTGGTAATTATTGCTCATATGGATGAGTACTATCATCTCTCTTAATTTGTAAAAGTAATTTAGAATCACCCTGTATTTAACAGATGGTTGCAAATAAGAATTTCTGAAAAACTGCATACAGATGGCTATTTGCAGGAGGATAACATTTCCATTTCTTTCCAAGGGATTAATGCGACATTGAAGAACGTAGTCCCAAACAGATCTCGTACGCGTCTAGAAGTGAAAATGAGTACCTTACTGTCAAGGGGGAAAAGAAAAGAGGTAGAAAAGGAAAATTTAGAGCAATTAACCTATTAACTGCCATGATGTCCATTTGGGGAATTGTCTTAGTAGCGGAAATTTGGTAACTTTAGTTAGGTTGGCAACAATGGTTACTTTTTTACATTGTTGTTTTAAACCTTTCTCAAGCTTTTGCATGAGTTGTTGTGTAGTAATTGTTAAGTGTGTAGAGATATTAGATTAATTGGAAAAGCCAGAGAGATGAAAAATTAGCAATCGCTTTCGCCGGGAATCGAACCATGGACCTCTGAAATACCGGTTTCAGTGTGCTGACCACTACACCACGAAGGCACGCTAGGAAGGCGGGAGAAATACCTTACAAGTGATTGAGTTTTAAGATTTCAATATTTTCAAAACGCTGTTATGTCATATTATTATATACATCATTTCCAACTCCTGTGTACTGCCGTGTTCTCTAATGGTTTTAGAATATATTTGCTAACTGTTTATTGGGAATGTGAATTTTATTTTCCTGTGAGGTCTACTTGAATGTCGATCCCCATTTGGGGCTCATGGCAGTTTCCATCGATATTCATTTATATTCTAATCTCCAGTTTCTATGTCAATCTAGACACCCAGAAATAAATGTAAATTGAGAGGAAAAAATTTGGCAGTTAATGGGTTAAGGAAGGAGACTTTACGTGTTTATGTACTTGAAATTTGGAGACTATATGTGAAATATAGGGTTTCTGTATAAGTCTTGGCTCACGCATAACTGTTAGATACTTGACATCCTAATAGAATGGCCATGACTTAACTTTTTTTTACATCTACGTTTCATTATTATAAAGAAGATAACTTCAGACTTGCTGTTATTAATGCTTAAGTTTGTTAAATTGGCGTGATTAAAACACAGTGCATTTCATAACTTATGAATAAGCGATGTCAAGTTAGTAGGCTTTTGTCACTGGTTTAAATATCAGTTTATTAATTTAACTCATACGAATACATTACATGCTACAAATTCGTAAAAATATAGGAATTTTTCTTCCTTCTCAAGATCAAGTTCGATCTAAATGCAGTTAACATTTGATTTCAAAGCTGCGAAATTTATGATAATTGGTGAAATTCCTAAATGTGCTTTCATAGAAGAAGAAAGAAATAAGACATGAAGTTTAAAAAAATATTTATTTATTTAAAAAACATAAATTGTTTTTGGTATTTGTGCGCATGATTTTCTGTTTATTGCAGTATCAACTGCATTTATGTTCTAACATTCAATTAACAAATATTCCATCCATTACTTCTTGGAAACAAACCTGTAAAAAGTAGAAAAAATACATAAATGGAAATAAAGAAGTAACAAACTTGAAAGCATTTATAAAGAACAGAAATTATTATATAATAATAATATATTGGATATTTTAATTAAAAAAATAATACTTCCTTGAGATACTTTAAATAATGTTTGAGACTACAGCTTAAATAAGAATATAAGAACATATTTACAATTTATTGCTTTATTGTTTATGTAATTTATTACTGGATTTACGCATTAAAATAAAAAGGCTATGAATTTTAAAGTTAAAAGCCTAATACTTCGTATTAACCGATTTATTTTATTTAAAATAAACCGAATGACTGTTAAACTTAATTCTTTCGCTCTGTATGTCCCTTGTAAGTTAGTTCCATAGAAATATGATAAAAATGCCTAAATAAAGTATTCACATATAATCATATTAATAAAAAATAAAATATTGTTGCGTGCATATGGATTCGTAACAGACTGAATGCACACAGAACCGATGATAGCTGGATAAAATTGATTTTACCAAAAGGAACACTTTACAATTCTGGAACTTTCCACAAAAATGCTCGTACAGTTCTTCTCAGTATCTCAGAACACAATCAGTAGTTACATTTCAAACTGCTGAGAATGTTAAATGCAACGCAATGCAAAGCGAAGATCAAACGAAGTCCCAATGCTCTGTAGTTGACTTTGAACCAAGAAACTCACAGCTGATGTTCTCTCCGAAGTTCTATAGTTTTCTACCTGCCGCCAAGAAATCTCTAGTACCTTCCATTTCTCGAAATTACTGAAAGGCATATAAAGCTACATGTAAGGGACGGACGTGGTTACAGTTAAACCTAAATATCAGTTACAATTATTGAGTTATGGTGCTGATTATAGTTATACAGATACTGGACCAAAATATCGTCAAATTGTCACCGCACGTAGAGATTTCTCGCCACACTAGGCGACAGAAGTCAGCCGTCAAAACCATTACCAGAGAGGTGAATCTCGCCAATTTACTTCAATGTTAAATAGACATGTTCCTGTATTTTTATTTTTCTGCCAGAGCTTCGTCTCTTTCAAGCATTTCATGTAGCATTATACAAAAAATACTACGATTTCACATATAATTTCACTAAAATTATTTGCATATATACTGTTGCGTGCGTACGAGTTCGGGATGGATTGAATGCACAAGTCGATAAAAAGTTAATAAAGTTCTTATCCCAAGAAATAAAACAAAATCCTGAAATTTCCTCAAAGGTATTCGTGCAATATCTCACAGTAGTTATATTTTAAACTACTAAAACGTTAAATAGAACTTGATTCAAAAACACAGAGAAAGCTAATCCGATCTCACCGCGAACTCGATACAATCAATAACAGTCAATCAATAAATAACTGAATTGAGATATTTTCCTCCCGCTTTTATAAACTTTTTAATCATGCACGAGAACATTCTGGTATTTTCTCTATTTTTCTGGATAGCCAAAGAGTACAATTATAAGATATCTATTCATTAAAATGTTAAATGCGCGTGCTCCTGTATTTTAATTTTTCCGTCCTAGCTTTCTCTTCAGATAAGTCTCATGCTGCATTGCACGGGATTATAAAACTATTTTAATTACAAATTCTTCTAAAAATAGCTAAATAAATACAAAAACCGTAACAATACAAACATCGTAACAGTATTTAACTACATCATTTAATTGAAAGCGTTCTTATAGAAACTGTAACGCTTACTGTCCTTTGAAGTTCAGATTTTGTCAAAAAAAAAAAAAAAAAAAAAAAAATAATAATAATAATAATAATAATTTTTCACCCTAGATTACCAAATAGCCTTTCAAATATTGTTCATTTTATTTTTTTCACTGACAACAGAGATAATAACACAGAGATAAGAAATTTTCCAAATACATTATTAAGTACACACGGTATTATTTTTGGATATATTATGAATGCCATCATGGAAATTTCTTCGAAGACAAAATTATTTTTTTAACGATCAGGTATTGATTCATAAGATTAGGTCATTATATAATTAGTAATAATATTAAATTAAAAATTTAGTTATTGCATTTATACTTACGCGGAGAGAGCTGGACATTTATCTTACTGATTTTATTCAAATTCTGCGTAACTGCAAAAGACGGACCTTAAAGTGAATGTAAGCTCCCTTTTCAAAAATAAGCTAGAAATTTAAAGTTATCAGAAACATTCCTGTTATTTCTGTATTACATGTTGTGCTGTCATGTAGCTAAAGCCTCAAGCTCAGTTATCGATATTATAATAACATGCCGTGAATCATGGTTTTTCGAATTTCAGGTTTTTAATGCAAATGTGATTTGTTTTTTTTTAGAAATTCTACGTATTTTCTGTTTGCGATCAGAAACCATACATTAGACATATATTTCACTGTTTTGTCAGCGCGTTTTTAAAATCTGAAGGTAAATTAAATTTTTGTTAATTTTATTAGTTTTATGCATAGAATGTTAAGTATTTAGATTTTGCACGCATTCGCTTGTAAGACTTATTTATAATCTTTATATTTAAATTTATAATCTTTAGAGATCAAAAAACGTTTGCAAGATGCAAAGACTTAAGAATGCATTTGGATGATTTCTGATTTTCATCGTGGTCTGACTCCTGAGCTCTGAAAACGGCGTGTCTCTTCTACTATGCTTCAAGATTTGGTGGTGAGTGGTTAATTTATTCTACTCACCATCAAAGATTATTTTCGTCTAACTTTATAATGTAATTCGACTGCAAGTAAGGTGCTAATCCAGAATAAGACAGTTCGCGGCAAAAGGGGAGTGTCTGAAGCATAATGTTAGTGTTACAACTAATTAACACATTAGCTGGGTGTTACAAACTGCCCGTATATTACAGTGAGACCTCCTAAAGAGAACATCTAAGGCTGTAAACGATATTGATCTACTGTGGAGATGGTCCCCTTAGAGACTATGATAAACGACGATGTGTATTTATATTCTCCAAAATACTAATCACTTCTAGAGGTAGTAGTCGATAGAAGGTACCCCGTGAAGTTTCTCTCGTTATCAAACTACATGCTGTGTTGCTCCATTTGTTCCTAGTAAGCAGAGTTAAAAAAATTATTAATGGCACAGATTTGAATAAAAATGATTGCATTGAAAAAACTCTGAGTCAGTTTTATTCATTTGCTACTTTATATTAGGATATCCGTTTAAATTTTTTAGATGTTACACACTCTTTTTGGTATAACATTTCATTGAGAAATTTGTTATCAGATAACTCCTCTTAGTCGAAATATTTTCTTGGAAAAGTTAAATTACTTCCACGTTTTTCTTAAAGCAATCATTTTCAAAGGTGATACATTTGAAATTCTCTAGAAGATTTGATTTCATTTTACTTTTTCCAAGCATGAAATGCAGCTGCAGTAGTAACATCCTGTACACTCTGCGAATTCTCTGAAACATACGAGAGTCACTCTGAAATTGTGATAATGCCAAATAGTACAAGTTAAACTTCTTGAAATCAAAGAAAAATATATTTTTATGGTCTCATCAATCTCATTTTAAAATGAAAACTACAACCACGTAATTTTTATTTTAGATTTCAATACAGCCAAAAGTCACATATAGCAAGATTAGGAGAACAGAGGGGATGTTCTGTCATTTTAATATGTTTTTGTTTAAGAAATTTAGCTGTCAGTCTTGTTGAGAAGATGCTTTCTCATGGGGAACACGAATCTCCTAAGTTTCACTTCTTGAAGAATTTCTAGAAGACAATTAGTAGTAAAGCAGTTAGCTATAACTTTATTCTGTCCAGTTCTATACTTTTTCTGTTGAACAGTCCTGTACTGCTGAAGAAAACGGCATACAGTACTTTTTATTGCTCATTATGGTTTTACCGTTACTGATTTGAGGTCATCTTCAAAGACCCATAATTTAATTTTTTGACATGTTGGAATGTAAAAGAACAGTATGTGTGTTTCATCACTAGTTGTGATTTTACAAGTGTCCACCGTCATTGAGTAATTTTTAATATCTTTACTGTTTCCACCATGTTCTGGATTTTAGTGTTTTGTTAATTTATGAAGGACGCTATGGCAAGCAAATTTTTTTCATGCGCACTTCCTCGTGAATAATTTTATGTATAGTTGTAGATCGAATGTGAATTTCCTTCTGTATCATTTGAGAGTATATAATTGATTAACATTTTTCGCATAGCCGATTCATTTTCTGGACAACAGCTGACAAAATTCTTCCTGTATGTTTTTAATATAGGACAGAATTTCACAGAAATTCTACAAACCATCCGAATATACAGCTTCATTTCCGTCCATATGCTAACTGTAGACGTTGAAGACAATTTTCTTGATTTAGCTTCACTTTAAAATCATAGAAAATCATAGCGCAATAATTCTCTATTTTATTTTCTTTGAAAATTCATTCTGAGATAGATAAATTGCAATTGTTGCCAAAAATTAGCGTCTGTAGACATAAAAGAGTTCAAATTTACATTTCTAACAAGCAATTATCTTTGACTGTATATTTACTGCTTCTATCTCAAAATTTCAGTCACCTACATATATATAGAACACACGATTATTTGATTATTGATATTACAAAATTATTTCCATGTTAGTAAGAAGTAGCACAACCAAAGTCGTGTTTATCATTTACAAACTGTAGGAACTTCTATAAAATCCAAGACAATTTCAAAGACATCTTGTGAAGCTGGATATAGCACTGAAATATGTGATAGACTTGCACAATCCGAGTACTCTGGTCACTTAACTTGAGGCTGGCGTCCAGGAAGAGACAACCCGTGTGTTCTTTACTTAATATGTTTCACAAACAATAATTAATCAACAAATGGACTGTATTCCTTCACTTTTATTTCATTACACTAATTATAAATAAAATGTCAGCGATGCGAAATAATTGATACAAAATAAGCGAGCCATTTTACATGGCTGTCACAAACACAATTCTATCAATCAATTATCTTGTTGCCACACATAAAGTTCAAAACTAAAGGAAGAAAAACAAAATAAATTTACGCTGTTTGAAACAATAAAATGAAGCAAACGATACTCACATAAACACTGTGTCTCTACCGTACATAATTTTCCTGCAAAACTAACTTTAGTAAACGGCTGGATTTTTCTAAAATTTAAATTTCAAATCGAAATGCTCCCTTTTTAAAAAATCTATTGATATTATTAATGGGGCAGTTAAAAAGATTGCTCTCCATCACCAGTTCAGAACTTTAATTATCAAGTTACAAAATTTGTTTACTTTTCATTAATAGTCTATATTTGAATCAAATTCATTTGTACAACGTTATTGTTGCAAATGTTTTTAATCAATATTGTGGCAAATTAATTTCGATTAATTAACAAGAAGACAGAACTGTTTTGAGATGAGATAAGCCCTTATTACGCATCGAGATAATATAAGGAGATTACACTGTACCGAAACTTTTCCTTTTGTCTTTAAACCGTCTTTTAAACATTCCGTCGTATGCATTTCAGCGAAGGAGTTCGTTCGCATCTAATAAAGATATAACGAAAACAATAAATTCAAAGCTAATACAGCTATTCACCTTTATTCTCGACATGTTGCGGTCGGTCGGAACATCTTCTGGAATATAACCTAAAAGATTATGATGCGCCATACATTCCTTCCATCCAGTGTAATGGTAGAATAAAATTTTAAAAAACAACTATAAAGTTACACTAATGACAATTTTTTGATATTATGGCAGAAAATAAGCCAAAAAAAGTTCTAAACTGACTAAGATCATAAATTGAATCTGTACAGTCATTGGGCTTATCGATGAAGGAAATGTGAAAAATGTGTTAATGCTCTCACCAGGATTCAAACTCCGAATCTTCCGGCTACACGTGGTTTCAGTTATATCAAGAAGGTACGCAGATGGGCGGGGAGACGTTATATATTCTTTCTTTTAAAAGGTTAGTAGGGAGAAGGGAATCCAATTGCCAAATCATGGTGGTGACGAGTTATCATCCACCACCTTTTAGTTCGGGCGCCACATGTAGAATTGTTAGGTTATGCGGATGCAGGAAACATAAAAATGTGCAATGCTGTCACTGTGATTCAAATTCCGGACCTCCCGTTTACTCGCACGTTATGCTTGAAGTTACACCACGAAGATACGCGGAGAGGAGAAAGACAATACTTTGTAAATCGTAGTGATGTGATTAACAGATGCATGAAATCTACAAGATACATTTAAATAACAAACCAAGTAAAATCTGAATACACGTACTTATAGTGTGTTACTATTACACTGTATGTGTTCACTGTAATAGTAACACTGTATGTAACACTGTAATAGTAACACTGTATGTGTAACACTGTGTGCATTACACCGTATGTGTATTCAAGCGTAATCAAGCTTTACTTATACTGGGATCATTCTTTTGAAAGATATTTCTCGAATTTGAAAAATGTTGTAACATTAAAGCTGTACATAATTAGTTTAGGCCTCTTCTCATTTCATGTGCGTACTCTAATCAAATAAAAAACAGTCCTAAATTGTTTACTGATATTAAATTTATAAAGAAATATGTTTTCTTACTAAAAAGTTGTCCATATCCTTTAATTCATCTTCGTCTACTGTGGTATCCTGGAATGTTAAGTTTATCTTTTAATAAAATAGCAGAAGCAAAATACATTATATGTATATATAGCAGATTTAATATACAGTGTCAATGAAAAGCACAACATAAACATATTAATAAGTAAATGCATTAATTTAAATATACATGCATGATAAAATAAGATTTTTATTAATAACCCTAATAAATATTATTTTCTCTCAGCTATAATATCCATATAAAGTTAAATAATTGTTAAAACAAATTTTGAGAATAAAAAGAGAAATAATAATGCAAGTCTCCATCCGGAGAAGAGTCAAATTATTGTTTGAATAAATATTTACTGTTTTCGGATGATAATCGCGGCCATGAGCCCAAATACGCTCGCGCAATTCGATACGTTTACAAAATACGTGGATTAAAATACGTGGTGGATACATACGTAAGAGTAAAAATGTTTTTATTTCTCTGATAAACTAACTTCTTGGTAACTCTCAAATGTGAGCTGTTCCACTTAAAACCTTATGCAAGCCGGAATAAAATTTTGACAAAGTACATAAAGGATTAATTTTATTTTAAAAATTGGATATTTGTAATTTATTATTGCTATTTGTTAGGTTTCATTCGAACAGGAAAGTATTCAAAAAGTGTTTTTCATTGAAATGAATTTTAAATTTCTTTCATGGAGAATCTAACACTTCATCCATAATTTTTTTATTGAAAACTAGATATAATTGTATTTTTATATCAAGCATTTAATTAAATAACTTGTAAGAATTATATGCAAAGAAATATTGCAATATAAAGAATACAAATTTTGCTGTCTGATTCTTCGGATTCAAGCTTCGGATGCCAGAAAGCTGATGAACTTTGTCAGTTTTCAGGCATTAAGTTGCCAGGACGTGTATAACTAACATTGGAATTCATCAAAAAATACACGTTTTCGATATTGAGAATGAATGAATTGGCAGTTGCGTTTAAGAATACTTCGCTTACAACCTGTATTGCAAGCATTAAATCCAGGCGATGGATTCGATTTCTCAAAAACTGAATATCAGAGACCATACGGGGCCTTATCCATTGGAATCCACAAGGATGCCATAAACACTTTTAAGGATTGCATTATAGCAAAATAAGCAAGAGCTATCTGCTTACTGCGAGAGGTATGTTCGTGCAAGATTTTCGAAAGAAACTATCTCGTATTCTCGTTACACATGCGGAAAACTATGAAATTGCCATACAGCTAGCCCGTTCCCTAGAATATGAATAGAGTTAGTAGTCTTCAGCAATCTTATCCACCCCGGTACTGCTGAGCCCCTATATTTTGAGAAAATATATATATATATATATATATATATATTTTACGGGGAAAAAAAAACTGAAAGGTTTCAGAGTTTAAATTACGTCCAAAGGAGCGTTTCTTTAAAGTTTTGAGTGTTGTCTATATACAGTTCCGCGCACTGGAGAAAAAAAGGTTTTTTTTTTAAATTGTTGAGTTTGTTAATCAAAAATTCGTTAAAGTTTTACGAAATATGAAACCGATCATAAAACAAATTCGAAATTTCAAATTTGGGCTTTCAGATGCCCATATTCGATTTACGTCATTCAAAATTGGATGGCTCTAGGTACCGTTGTTTTATCACAATGCGAGAAACATACACACAATTATTCAAATTCTTCATTATTTAATTTCTTCAAATATAATACAGGGCGATAGTATTTGGTGGCAACGATTTGAAAAGTGATAAAGTCTTTTAAAGTTTTCAGCGCGAAATCGCGAAAAGAAAGCAATAGTCCTTCAGGGTTCTTCAAGTCCCTTTAAACTAAAAAGATTAAAAGAGGCACTAGATTTCTAGTTGTGTAATCTCGCATTTGTTTTCGACACTGCTCTACGTGTGAAATAAATATTTCTAGAATCTTTAAATAATCCATGATTATTTGACTAAGATATATTCTAAAACAGTTGCTAAATACTACTATAACATGTTACACAGATAGTTGAGTCAATGTATTACTAAAATTGATCTTGCAGCGGACAGAATTTCGCCCTTTACTGATATAAATAATTGCAAAATTTGGTTCTTATTTTCCTTTTAGCATTTATATTTTTTCGCTGATTATCTCGCTTACAATAACCAAATCAAAAACACATGCTTTTCTAAACCTCCAGCTAAAACAAAAGCCTGACAAGCCACAAAATCTGGAACTTATAAGAATAAAATTACAGTTCCAGAAAAGATCGAATAAACTTCTGAAAAGATGTAAGCTGGCGATTTCTATTTATTTCGATATCAATAACAAAGATTACCTAAACATTTTAAACGATATGTAGATAGAAAATACGTTTAGTCTTTGTATACACCGTATAAAATACTTTACTTTACTGGAAATTAATTTTTTAAAACAATTAAATTAAAGAAAAAATAATTTTCTTTAAAGTCTTTATCTAGTAGAAGAAGCAGACTTTGTTTCTCCCTTTTATCTTAGCATTTATACTTTTTTGCTGATTATTTTGCGTTTTCACATTTCGCTTTTTCATATCTTATTCATTATTACATCGTATAGCGTACATCATAAAACCATTTGAATAGAAGGTCACATAGAGGCGGTACCAGTTGTGTGATTGCGTATCTATGGCATTTCTGCTACTCAGTGCAGCAAAATTATATAAAAGATGTACTTGTTTTAAGAAAAGGAGACTTACTAACAACTTTCTTGCTATTTATTACAAGCTAATTTATAGAACTCTTACATCAGAATACTAGTTTAAAGCCCAAGTAAAGCAGAAAACTACAGCATATTACTTTTTTCTCAGAGTTAATTTCTAAAATAAGAAATGGAGGAGCCTTGTGGAAAGCAAATGGAAACGGTGAGCAATAAATAAATAAAAATAATAATAATTAAGAGAACAATAAATAATGAATAATTAAAATTAAGTGTAAAGAAGCAAATAACAATATTCGGAAATTAAGGTAAGTTAACAATAATGAAAAATTTTCCGGTAACATTGCGAATCAGTCGTATAACAAAATTATGGGACTGACTTAGGTTCCGAACTTAGGTGGATTTCGGCGAAATTGAAACTCTGCTTTTTCTCCTTTCTCAGAGCATTTTGACGTTATACACACGTTAGTGAAGTGTTTCCGAAATGTTTTGAGCTGTCACGTTACGTTAACATGTATTGATTAATCATGCAACTAGATAAATTTGGCACTGTGCGAAATATAATGGCTTTAATTATCTTCCCCACGGCCTTGCAAGTAGTCACGTTCCAGTATGTTACCTGGCGGTGGAGTGGTTAAGGCCGCGGAATACTGGGAGTTCGACCTGGTACCGCTGGCAGGCGAACGAATTGGCTGCATAGTTTGTTCTTCCCACGTATAACGTTGTAGACACATTATGTTATTTTAAGCAGGAGACGTGAAAAATGAGCAATGCTCTTGCCAGGACTCGAACCTTGGACCTCTCAAACATGCGCCAAGTGTGCTGATAATTACACCACGAAGGCGGGAGAAATACCTTACATACTCCTCCTTTTAAAGGGCGACTGGGGATTAGGGGACCCAATCACTAAATTGTGGTGGTGGAGAATCATCATTTTTAGGCGCCACTGTACAGACATAAGGTTATTTTAAGCAGGAGACATGAAAAATGAGCAGTGCCCTCGCCGGAACTCGAAACTTGGACCTCTCGAATACACCCCGAGCGTGCTGACCATTACACCACGAAGGCATGCTAAGACGGCAGGAGAAATACCAAGAAGAAGAAACATACAAGAGGGCATGCTAAGAAGGCGTGAAGTTTAAATACCTTAACGTGAGAGAGTTTCCTTTTAAAAGTTGTTCACGAATGCTTTTCTTCCCCAAGGCAGAAAGCCTACGTCTGCTTTGCCATAATCAAATAACCGAACCTAGCCGAGAGTGTTGCCATTCGATGTGACATAATTAAAATTTACCTTTCAAATTAATTATAATAGCTAAACAAACTGAATGATTTGAAAGCAATACGTGCATTTCTTAATAACTTAAATCTTTATTTTATGTTCTATATATATAACTAATAAGTAAAATTTAAGACACATTTAATTCATAATATATCCAGCTTGTTGTTTTCATGCATATTTGCAGAAAATGTTATAATTATTAACTGATGTTTCTGGCAATATACATTAAGTTCTTTAGTATACAATGTTTTTTTTAAATTTGGCTTAAAAATGCCAAACATTATATTCATTATCAGAAAATTTAAAAACAATGTTTAGATTGATTTGTGGAAGGCTTTTAATTTGATTGAGAGAGTTATTTAGTAATTAATGCGTGGGCGATTTTTTGTTATTTTTTAAATGAAATTATATGTATACTGAAAACGCTATTGTCAGTGAGGCAAATCCGAGTTCTGAAATGGTTTTCAAATTTACTGACGTAATGATGTGTAATAGCTAGCATACAATCCGTTAAAATTCAGCAACTGCAGTAAAAATAATTTCTTATCATATGTAATGTTTACTCTGCGCATTTTGTGTACTTTAGATTTTGAAAATGGGCGCATACTTAATTCAAAATTCATACATATACATGATTAGATATTAGCAAGAGATATAATACTCGCGTGAATAAGTTACTTCCAAACTTTCGAATTCCTTTATGTTGCATTTCAAGACTTTTGATTTCAAATCCCTATTCTAGTGGCACATCGTATGATTTCCGATCATCAATACTTTCATTCCTGCACCCATATAGAGCAAATGCAGTTCAGCTGCAGCGTTCTTTGGAATTTGCTTTGGAATTTGCTGCAAATATTTCAACGAATATAATTATCTGAAGTCCGAGCTTCTTGAGGGCTTCAAGATTTAAATAGACTCTTAATTTTGAAATTGGTTATTATACACAGATTGCAATTACTTGTAATAAGATACGACAGATAATTATAGTATAAGTAATCATTGTATTTAATTTTAACACCTTTAGTTTTGAACCTTGTTACAGCAATTATTGGATTTCAGATGACGTTCAATTTGTATTTTACCGTTCTTTTACTTATTTTACTTACTCATGTTTTTCTGCCTCAAACAATTGTATTGTTTCCTTTAGTGGCTACAAAAACTTCTTTTAGAATGAGTTACAAGTATGTATGTTTAGTAGGCTTACAAAAAAGTATTTATTGTTTATACGAGAGATTTTTTAATTAAAATCCAAACACATTTTTCAGACATAAATCATACTTTAGAATATGCTTATTAGTTTCAACAGTCCGTGATATGCTAGTAGCGTAACAGATTATTTTGCCGCATAAGAGAATAATAATTACATGCAATGCAGAAGGGTAACATACTCTGCTACTCACCTGCAAATAGGTACCTATAAATTTGAAAAAATTGTTAGCTTTATATATCTAGGCTCTGAGATTAACATTAATAACAACATCACACCTGAAGTACAGAGGAGAATTAAACTGCCAATAGATGCTTTTACTGAATAAAGAAATATTTAAAATAAAATTTAATTAAAAGAAAAACAAAGTTATTCATTTATAAATGTCTAATCAGTCCTATACTCGCATATCCTTCAGAAACCTGGACAATGGCTCAAAAAGATGAAAATTCCCTTAGTATCTTTGAGCAGCAGATGCTAGAGATATTTTTGGAGGAATACAAGTTGGTGGTGTTTGGCACAGACGCTCAAATTTAGAATTTTACCGTATCTACAAAGAATCCGAAGTCGTGAAATGCATAAGAATCCAAGGGATTAAATGGGCTGGCCTTTTTATTAGGATGAACAGGGAGCGCACAACGCAGAAAATTTCTCTGGCTAAGCCCACTGGAACAAGAACTAAAGGCCGACCATTACTTAGATGGGTCGATTGCCTGGAAGGGTACCTCGTCACTTTGAGAGTGATTATCTAGAAGACCATGGCCGAGAAAAAGAGAGGCCTGGAAGAAAATTCTTGTAAAAAAGGTAAGCGTTCCTCTCTTCGGTGTTACTTTATTCTTGTGCAATTGTGCTTTCACTCCGGTGTAAGCTTAAGAGCCAACTTCCGCGTTTAAATTTCTCTGCGTAGACTTTGGCTAATAAATACTTAGATTTAGTTTTAAATTTTAAATTATATTTTTTAATTCTTGCCATAATTGTCTTCTGTCCGGGTTGTCTTCTGTTCATCTTATTTACTTTTAAATAAAAGGGTCTTTTACACTTCTTACTTTTCTATTTCGCATTAGACATAGTGATAAATTGCTTATAAGCTAGGGAGGATTTGCCAAAGTTATGTCACTTTTTAAAACACTGCGATTTCGCTGTTGAATTTTATATGACGTAAGTGCGAATAAATTGACGTCTATTAAAGAAAGTCAAAAAGACAAAATGCTAATGATAAAAAAACAAAAAATGTCGTGTAAGTCATTTTAGTACGAAAACTGAACACTGATATGAGGAACAAGGAAAAGATTGGGGAAAAAATAAAATAAAAGCAACATTTAACAATGTATTATCGGGAATTCTAAACGTGTTTTACAAGTTTTGTGATTTGCCTGTTGCATTTTATGTGGTACGGGTAAAGATGATTAATAATAAACTTCAAAAGGAAAAAAAAAAGGGGCGGTTGTTGAACAAACTTCTTCGCTGCAAAGTTGAAATCTGAATCCTCTCAGATTTTCTTTTTAGCAGAAGAGATGCTATTATTCTCGAAACTTACATTTTGTCCATATCACTTATGCGTCAGAATCATTATCGAAATTGTTACCAACAAGCATTATTACTATGTATTATTTTAAAAAAATAAATGATAAAGAATATATATGCATATTGGTATGCATGTTTCTCGCATTGTGGAAAAACGACGGTACACAGCAACCGAATTTTTAATACATGTAGTCCTCCACCCGAGCATGGACTACTCGAAGCCCGAAATTTTAATTTCGAGTTTGTTTTTAGATTTAGTTCTTATTTTGTACAAATTTAACGAAATTTGATATAACAAACTCGGGTATTTGAAAGTATGAAATGGCAACACTATTCGAAATAAAATATTTTTATTCGCAGCGCGCCAGACCTTTGCATTTAAGCAAAATGTAAGATATTTATCTTTCACTTTTAATCTACAAATTCAGCTTTTGAGCGTATTGTGTTGCCACTGGCTCAAATAGAATACTTATTATGTCCTCGTACCAGAATACCTCGTACCAGAATCCTGCCATTCACTACAGCTTAGGATATTAAACTTTCAAATTTAATCTTTCTATTATACTGACAGCAACAAGTAGTAACAACGAGTAGCAAACCAAGTAATTGAAAAACAATAGATGCAATACTTTAAAATATTTTCTCTACGTTTTAATCTGATTAATTTAAATAAAATTCTATTTAAATCATGGGATATATCTAATTAAAATATTAACTATTTTTTAAGAAATGACACTAGCCAGTGCCAATGATTGAGTATTTCGGAATGCCTATGGTTCTAAACCATGTACCTCCACATCATAAAAATATCTAAATAGGGAGTAGAAACAAAAAAATTGCATAAATAGTTAGTTTGATGTAAGCTAGAGGGGAAATAACATTAGCTGATTTCATTAAAATCATTATATACTTTTTCTAATGACTCTTTTAGGCGGCTGGCGGCTAGTTTTCAAAGAAATAATATAGTGAATGTTAAAAAAAATGTATGGCAACACCTAAAGCTCGATCGGGAATTCTAAATATATGCTTTTTTTTTAATATTTTGCGATTTTTCTCTTTAATTTTATGTGGCGTAAGTGCGAAAAAAATTATGCTTAATAATAAAGCTAAAAGATTTTTTTTTAAAGTGTTAACAGGAGTGAGTGTAAGAGTAGACTGGTAATCTGCGATGCTCAGCAATAGCGTAAAAATCCTCAATAAATCTTTGATGGGAGGCTTTTATTTCTTTCTTTTTTAAATTTTTATTAATTTAGTTATTTTTGCAGTACTCAAGAAGAACAAGCTAGAAATCCTTTACTTATATCCCTTCGTCTTAAATGAAAAATGATTCCTAGAGATTTCATAATCAAGTCTCAAACCTAAAAACCAAACCAGACATTTAGGAGCCAACTGCAAAAGCGCTTGAACTACTTTCAAAACACTGACTCATACTAAGGAAATTTTATTTGATACTAAAACAAGATATGGGACAAAGCTTCGAAGTCCATCCAAATTTTGATAAGCGATCATCAGATATTGCAAAAGCGTGACATGCTGAGCCCTATTTCAAATATGCGTGCATTTTCTTTAAATATAAGCCAGAGAAAAATATTTATCTTAAATTAAAAATTTAAACACTTCATTTTTATAAGCATTGATAATTTTATTCTCTAATAACTTAAACTTTCTTCACTTCTTTTTATCACTGAGATTTCTTTCGCGACCCCTGGACCCCATAATATTTACGAAAATTTTGTGGGAACATATAAGCATTGCGCAAATTCGACATATGCATGAGTGAAACTGTCAATTTTTCACTTGTACTGTAATATAATATTGCAGTTTTAGGTCGATAACTTTAAATTCAAATTTTAAGACATAGAACAATGAGAAAATTTTAAATAAGTAACAGACGAAATGACAGCGTCAAGTGCAGAGAAAGTAAAATGAACTTTTATATTATAAAAAGAATGTGTCGAAACGTTTTCGTTTTTTCTTTGTCTGTATTGTCTTATTTTTGTCTATTTTCAGATACATTGTGTAAAAATATTTGGTATTGTAAAATTATAATAATAATTTAAAAAAATATCAAGACTGCTAAAATTTTTGGCGACCCCCTACTGCAGGTCCCGCGATCCCCAAGGAGGTCGCGACCCACAGTTTAAGAAACTCTGCTCTAATATACGTCATATATACACACTTCAAATTCAAACAAATGAAATTAAATATATTTATATAAATGAAATATAATTATTCCTACTGTTCATTTGAATCCCTAGACATGATTTTATTTAGCGCGCATTGTTTGTGGATTAATTAATCACATTAAACGCAGTTTTTTTTTTCTCTATACCGCGGTTAACGAAGCAGGGTTACACAAGGTCACATTTATTGTAAAGTAAATAAAGACAGGGAAATACGTGGCTATGAATAAAGAATTACATCTGTTTAATTTTTGTTACTAACATGTATAATCAAGCCCATATATAATTTTGGCCACATATGAAAATTTATTTTACGTTTATACTGTCGAAGGCTTCAATATCTCTAAAAATCCTTGCCTTTACGCGAAGTTTCCTAGTGTCACGTGTCATTTACTTTTACCCATTCAGGAAGCAATTTTTAAAATTACTTACAAGATGTCGCATCCATAAAATTTTGTCTTGCTTCCGAACTTCTGCCCAAATCAGGGTCATCAGGTATAAACTGGCTCTTAGATTCCGTTACTAAACATGTAGCCTTCTTGCGCGTTTCAGAATTTTTTTTTTTTTTTTTTTTTTTCAGAATCACTCATCTTTTTGAGCTTCTTGAATTTCTCGTTCCACCAGTTCTGAAAGGACGTCGTTGGTATGGCTTTCATCAGACAGCTGCAATAACAACTCAAGTTGTCAATCAACTGCTCTCCAGTGTTCAATTGTTCATTCGCACAAAATTTTTCAGTAGTTCCATCCGTTCAGTTACTGAGTTATTGTAACTGAAATTCTTTTTGGTACTATACATCCTATATATATAAGTACTTTTACGGTGTTTATTTCGACAACCTTTCGTCAAAATCATATACTGAGTTATCGAAGTGTTTTAAGTTATGTAAATATTTAGATTTTGCACTTTTTTAATTAAAAAAAAATCAAGACATAAACGATAACAAAGACAAGAAGACATAAACGATAACAAAGAAAGTACCCGTTCTTAATGAAACCATCACATGTTGCCGTGTTAGTTCTATACTATTCTGCAGTTTTATTTGAGCTTGGTAAAATACTGCACGATGTACGCAATATGTTCAGTTGCACGATGTACGTAATATGTTCAGTCGCCTAATTTGCATATTCCATGCGTTATACCGCAGAAATCCAATTTTTGTTGAGTTGTGGATAATTAATATAAATAATTACAAAATTGAATATTCATTGAAAACTTCAGTCTGCGAGTATATTTTTTTACACAATTCTTTAATTCTAAGAAGCAGGAATAAAGAAAACTCTATGCAAAGTAGACAAGACTTGTGATGAACCGCTAATTTACGTGATCTTATACTCTAGGGACACTTTTGAATTGGTTAAAGGAAAGCCTCATGAATTGGAGACAAAGGTATTTGATTTTTTTAATCTTTGAATATCTTGTTTAAATTTTGGAAAAAATATATTTAAGTTTTTTTACTATAGATAGTAGCTTTCAGTTTTGATTCGATCGCTGCCCAGACTGGAAAGTGGTTAGTGACTCTGACCATTGTACCGATAGAATCGAGATCGAATACAAGTAAATGTATGGATGTAAATTTCCCTTTCATAGGAGGTAACGGTGGTCACCCATTAGATGCATTCATAATAAAATGACCACCGCTTCTGGTCTTAGTGCCTAAAATGCCTAGTGCCATCCATTAAAGCCTAAAATGCCTAGTGCCATCCATTAAAAAATGTTTTTTTGATTCGATCAAACATTTCTTACAATAAAGCTTTACATTCTTCTGCTTCTTTGATAAACGAAATAATTGCAGCTAAAATTTTAAGAAGATGAAAAAAGGAATAATTGTAAACTAGAAATAAAATTAAAATTTGAAAATTAAATGAAGCACTACCCAAAATCCAAGTAAATTCTGTTTTATAAGATTGTAGGTTTACTACTGATAACTAGAACTAAACATAAAATCTTTCAGACCCTACTAAGACGCGATAGCGAGTTATCTTGCGTCGAGAATCACAAAGTACTAATTTAGTTTAGTACTTTGTGATCCTTCAAGACGCAGCGGTAGTACTTTTATTTAGTCTATACTTTAGTCTTTTTATTTATTGTGATCTGAACATAGCACGACTTGAGCTACAGACTACCACTTGTGGCTAAATCAAAGTAAGCAATAACACACAATTAAATTAGAATGCGGGTAAAGTAGTCTAAGACTACAGGTTCAAAAGAATATGAAATAAGCTAGTTTATTTATTTTACTGGCGCGTAAGTTTAAAGCATCGGCTGGTGAGAATGCCAGCTGATGCTAAGCCGAAATATCACTTTTAAATTAAGTTTTAAATCACATTAAAAAATACGAAATATCACTTTTAAATTAATATTAAGCCGAAATATCCCTTCTATACGTAAATATAACTGATGAAATACTAACGGCAGACGCGAGTTCCAGAAGTGCTCCCCTCCTAAGAATCAAAACACTCATCTTAAATATAGTCCAGACTAATTTGTATTCTTGTGAGGAATTCGGAAGAAAGAAGTTATTGTAAAGATCAAAATCACAGTACCTAGTTAATTAACATAACATAACTTACAAGATGACTATCCTTTTTGTTGGTTTTCAAACGTTGGTGTTAAGGAGAATTTTAATCACCTAAATATGTATTTCTATCAGAACAAATCATCAATTTTCACAACTTATGGTTTTTCTTTCTTTCATTTCATATCGTTACGAAATTCATATATATGTAAACAATTTTAATGAAATTATATGGGAAAATGTAGTGTCTTTTGTTATAATATAACATAAAATGGCTGAAGATACGAAGCTCTGCCGGAAAAGAAAGACTATAGGAGCAAGTCCTATTTTACATCGAAGTAAATGGCTACCTTGCTAAATTGACAAGATATTGCAATCTAAAGATGGTTTTGGCGACCATTTTTGTCACCAAATCTGGCGAGTAATCGTCAAAAGGCGTCAAATTTGGCGACGTTTCGGGCGTTTCATGTATTACTGTAATTAAATAACTGTCTTATCCTTATCCTTATTCTTATGCCTTATCCTTATCCTTATCCTTATTAAATAACTGCAACTGACCCTATACGTAACTCTAACCGTATCCGGCCTTTACATGTAGCTTTAACCATATCTGCCTTTCAGTAATTTCGAGAAATGGAAGGTGCAAAAGATTTCTCTGCGGCCAGGACAAAACTACATAAGACAGAAGAAAGCATCAACTCTCAGTTTTTATTTCATCGTTGACCTTGGGCTGTTAAGAGATCGTGAGAGAGAGCTTTGCTCTTTGGATGCGCATTCAATTGTGTAGTGTTTAAAGTTCTTAGTAATTTAAATGGTAAATATTGATTTTGCTTTGTCACACTGAGGAGAGCTGTACGTGTATTTTTATTTGTAGAATGTTTTATAGCTGTAAAGTGTTTCTTTTGGTAAAATAAGTTTTATCAGGCTATCATGAGTTCTGTACGCAACAATATATTTACATTTTAATGCGAATTATTTATCTAAAGTTCTTTATAATCATTAAAATGATAAATTTCTAAGGAAATCCAAAATGATAAAAAGCATTAAAAAGCAAATCTATTTGTGACACGTTTAATAGCTTTGAACTGTTCTGTTTAATACTCCCCTGTTCGAATTTTTGTTTAAATAACGACTCCTCGCTTCTATACCATAATGTACCCTAGTCAACTCAGCCTTAAAATTTCAATAAATGTTGGTATTTTTCAACGTTCAGCCTACGGAAACATATTTAGACCATCTACATATATATAAGAATTCTTGGGTGGATTTCTCGTATTTAGTACTGTGTTCGTAGCAATTGTCGTACTTTTAAAAGTTTCTGTGAGTTAAGCGAAAAACTGTGTTTTTATTACCTTCAATAATTCAAAACATATTAATTTAAGTCTGAGTGACCGAGATCAGATAATGTGAAGATTATAATTAGATATTACTAACAATTTAGTGTGTTTGCTAGTGTGCCTCTTTTTTATTTTTACGCTTAACATTAACTTGTTTTGGTCTAAATTTATACACTTTGTTGTACGAGTTGCAGCTTTATAAATAGCTTTCACATAAATTTCACATAAATTAAATAACTTTAATTAAATTTAACCTAATTAATCGCATGTTCCGTAAAATAGGCATAACCTTAGTAAAAATGTTTCAGACCTTAAAATCAACCAATTACTTAGCAAATTCAATTACACTTTACCACTTTTTAAGTTATTTCTATTTTATCACTATTAATTTAGAAACAAGAAATACTTAAGAAACAAAAAATAAATTTTTTTATGAAGGGTTATATGTTCCTCTTTTTGGGGATTCCTACATCCAGCTTACATATACAGTTATCCTAATTAATTTCTACTAAGTTCTTAGTCATAAATTTACTAGCTAGAATTAATGTATTTTCTTTTATTAGTATCAAGAATGTATTTCTAGAATCAAACTGTTGTTATTTCTTACTAGTATATATAGAAAGTATACCTGGAATACACTAAATAATTATTCTGAATCTTTAAATTATTTATTTTTAATTTCAGGGTTTCTACGTCAAGGACTTCAGTCAACATATTTCTCGACAGTCTTTTTACAGTAATACAATGCATAACAACATACGACTTTTCTCTCGAAACGAATTGTTATTTTAAAAATTCACTTTAATTGTAGTAGTATTTAAATAAATAAGTTAATGTGAACATAATGAAATATTTATTTTTCATTAAATACGTCCATCTCAGAGCATAAACTGGTACAAAATTAAAGAAGGTGTTTGAAAATGATCATATATGCAACCATATACTGCTTTGCTAGTCGTCTAACAATACATACTGAAAGTTGGGAATTTGTTCTCTTGAAGTTTTAGTCTCTGATACCTGACTTAGCTGTAAATTTATTTACACTCTTATTTTATTTGTGCTTTTTAATAATTTTTTTTCACCATATCACGTTTACAATCGAGTGATCAATCCTGTATTATTTTGGAATTCAGCCAATCTACCATTCCAAGTGATAACTTCAATCAATAAATAAAATTTATACTGAGGAGTTTTCCTATTTCCCTGTTTGACTGCTTTCTCAGCTGCATTAAAGAACCACAAAATAAACAGAAGACACATGGACAAACGGTTACAATTTCAAGTCAAATCCAGTCTGCAGATCTTTCTTGGAAATATGTGCGATGTAACTGTATACATACAAGTGTATATATATATATAACATCAGTGTTTATTTTTGCCTCAGGACTTTGCTGAAATCGTTCTGATAAGAAAATTTACTGCAACCTACATAGTCTTAGTTTGTTTTGTTCTCTGAGGAAATTTCTTTCTCTACTCTCAGTACTGACCAAAGCCTAAATAAATAAATTTTGAACGCTTATAAGTATACGTTTTAACTGAGACATTCAATCACCTGGAAATGAGAAGCAATAGTAAATATACAAATAGTTTGACGGAATTTTTAACCAATCCCTGGGAACTATCCAAAATATAGTTAGCATCAGTAGTTACTAATACGTTTCAACATGTCTGCATTAACATATCGTCTGCTTATGAATTTAAATGGAATTCTTTGCTTCATTTTATGAAGCCGATCATTTTTTTTAATGTTTTTTGTGGAGGGGACTAGTGAGTGAATGTGAGAAGCAAGAAAGTTTCAAGCAATCTAACAATTCAAAGTTTCACACAATCAGTCATCATTAAAAAATTATTTAACTATTCTTAATCACACTCTTTACTTCTCTTGTGGAACCTATCTCTATTATTCCACATAAACTAAATTAGATCCTACAATGAACCTGGCGAATTTTCGCACATGCGTGAATTAATTACCAGCACAGAAGAAGAGTGAAAAATAACCCTCTAATTAATTCAAACTAATTTAACAGAAAAGCACGGACTTCGCGCGTCACAAAAACACCGTTCACTTGCGGTGGGAACTAAAACTTAGAATATAATACAAGTCAAACCTGAAATAAATAGTGCAAGAGCGGGCTTAAGTTTACGCCTAAGAGACTCGCAGAAATCTAACCGGAGTGATACTAATCTGATAAGGCCAAGAGGCTTACTAGCGTGACCGCGAAATAACAATGAAACGTGCGCTTGGCTAGCGAAACACGCTCTGAATAAATTGTGATATTCACACGTTTAAATAGCACTTAACTTTAAATTTACATCCTGGCGAGAGAATGTGAAGGAAAGTTGAGAAGTTTAAAACAGGAAATCAAACTTAAAATAAATTTGTTATGCAAAATAAGGAAAACCCTACACTCTTAGTTGCTGTTTCAGGACTAATTTCTGTTCTGTAAAGTGAAATATTTCCCTTTAAAGGGAGTATTCTTAAAGACATTTAAAAAATTCAATAAACCGTAACAGCTTGATGAAAGGTTGTCACAAGATTTGACTTTTCGAAACAGCGTTAAAGTTCTGTGTATCATAAAGAAGACATAAAAAAGGAACGCCTCAATAGAAAGCCAAACAATGATCAAATTTTCTTCAGATCTCTTTATGAACTAAACAAACTCCACCATTAGACACAAAACAATAAAGATTTGTGATGCTAATTAACATTAAAAATTTCTAAGTTCTTTAACATATGTAGAGCCATTAAGGTTTTTGAAGCTAGAGACGAGAAAAATATGCAATGCCGTCGCTGAGATTTGAAATTCGGACTTCTCTAACACGCTTCGAATATGCTTCTAATTACACCACGAAGGCATGCGGAAAGAAGGGAGAAAATACCTTATACATATTAGTTAATTAAAAAAAAACTTACTTTAAGATTTTAATTTTTCTTTTATTGAAAAATAATCAGAATAATTCCGTTATCTTTTCTTCCTTCTCTATTGTAAATCTAAAATTCCCACTTTTCCTTCTTGACTTCAGCTTATAAGTTTTTTTTTTTTTTTTTTTTTTTTTTTTTTTTTTTCAAATTAACAAAATCCTTTGATTATATCTCAAAGATCTTATATCATATTTTAATTCTTCAGAAAATTTTGATGTCACTTGTCAGTGTAAGTACTAGTAAAACTTATGTCGACTAAACAGAAAAAAAAAAAAAAAAAAAAAAAAGCATTAAAATTCTTCAATAAAGAACACGAAATAAAAACAGCATTAAAATTTGTCAATAAAGAACACGAACCTTGTCAGAAACAGATGTCCACTGAGCAATGTTAGTACCTTAATCTGCTTTTTTTCTCATTCCACTGAATTTACTTTCAAGCCTGCTTCAGCTAGTGAATTAAGATTTCTTTAAGATTTCGCACGTTTACCAGAACTGATCAGTTTAAGTTCTGACTTTTATTCCAACACTGCTTTTTCCAAAATATTTATTATATTTACCATTTAGTAACTTTGATGAGAAAAGTATTCAGAAATTCCCCTACCAGTCAGTGCCGCCCTAACCACAGGGCTAAATGGGCTATAGCCCCAGGGCGCACGCCTTTTGAGGCGGCAATTTTTTATTTGCGATATAGTAAAAATTTATTTTTCATTTTATTTGTTTTTACTTATTTTTAAATTAGAACACTTTTTAAAATATTAAACTGATTTTTATTTCTTCCAAATGTGCTGAAAAACGATAGATAGAGAAGGGCAACGCGAAATAGGAGTAACACCCTACCGATCGTACTTTTGTTTCAGTCGCATTTGAACTGTGGGAGCTGTACTGGAGTTAATATAAGACCACCTACATATACTCACCGCGTCGCCAGGGCATATTCATTTATCTAAACGTAAATTGTATTATTTTAACAATCCTGATAAAAGATAGGAACATAAAGGGGTCACTGATGCGTACCTTAATATAGATTGCACGACAAAAGTAAAATTGATATAATTTTAGTATTTGTCGACTGAATAAGGTGAATTAAAAATTGAAAATTAAGTGGAAATTATTAAATTATATTATTATCTTCCTAAGGTAAGTGCTTTTCCTTTTACATACACTGATTCAGTGAAAGTAGTGGTTTCGGGCTATGAAAATTTTAAAAATGCTTTAACTAAACTTTACGAAGATAATTTTCAAAAGCCTGCAACAAAAGTTGAAGCCCAGGGGTTGTTAAATGAGTTCAACTCATTGGAAACTGCTATTATGATAGCATTTTGGAGTGAAATATTGGAAACCATCGATAAAACTAATATATCGCTTCAAAAAGTTGATATTACAATTGAATGCATTGTTTCATTATATGCTTCTTTAGAAAAATTTGTACCATCGAAACGAAATATAGATTCGTTTAACCTTTACAAATCAGAAGGTATAAAATTATCTGGCTGTTATGAATACAAACGGTTACGGAAAAGAAAAAGACAGTTCGACGAAAATACGTCGGAAGAAGTGCAACTTGATGCAAATGACGAATTCCGCATAAAAACATATTATGCTATTATTGATAAAATTCTAGCAGAAGTACAAAAGAGAAAATGTGCATATGTTGACATTTATTCAACATTTGGGTTTCTAGTTAATTTAAAAAATATAAATGAAGACATAATTAGAAATAATGCTGCAAAGTTGTGCGAAATATATCAGAATGATTTAGAAAATAACTTTATTGAAGAATGCCTACATTTTAAACATGTGAATTTATTGGAAAATACCGAAAATATATCTATCGCATAACTAAGTTTAAAGACAATAATCGAGTTAAAAATTGAATCTACATTTCCAAACGTAACCACAGCACTGCGCATATTTTTAAGTATCGCCACAACAAACTGCAGTGGCGAAAGATCATTTTCAGCAATCAAAGGAATAAAAAATTACTTACGATCTTCTTTGGGACAGAGTAAACTCAATGATTTAAGCATTTTGTCTATTGAAAGAGATTTATTTGAAAATTTAAATACTAGTGATATTATTGATCAGTTTGCCAAAGAAAAAGCTAGGAAAGTAAATATATAAGTTACATTTGTTTAGATTAAGGTGTGTTTTTGTTCTTAAATGGTTTTTTATTTAATTAAATTTTATTTTTGTTTATGTTAGGCACTGATGGAGAATCATATAATAGTTCCGATCAAGTTCTAAGGATTAGACTAAAAACTGATCGGAACTGTCATTATTGAGATAATCCCCTCAAATCTGGGTAAACATTTATACCCATCTTTTAAATAAGTGATTTTAAAGAAAAGTTACAATAAAGATAACAGTTTATTATAAAAGTAATAAATAGTTTTTTTCTAGTTCTGACACTTTTGTTTTGTATAACTTTCCCAACTCCCATTTGCCATTCTGTGTATTTTCTTAGGAAGAAGGGCGCATTATTTTTAGTAGCCCATGGGCGCCGAATTCCTTAAGACGGCCCTGCTACCAGTAGAACTTTAACGCATTCGGAATCAAAAGAGCGTATGATCTTTACCTTCCTTTTTCATTCTGTTAAAAAAAAAAAAAAAAAAAAGGCTGCAAAATTGCTCAACAATTCTTATTATTAAATTCGTCATTACACCTTAAATGTCCTTATGTTTAAGAAGTTAGCTGAAAAGTCGTGTCTCGCACATGAAACCGTGTACTTGAATTTGATTGCCAGACGGCATTAGTATACTCTGAATAAAAGAAATGTACCAAGTGACAATATCTGGAATATCTTACCTTGTACTGCAGTACAAACGGTGTTAAATATAAAATAAGTGTCTATCAAATGTTAAGCGAGATATCATTTATAGCGAGTTGTGTTTTGCCTATGATCTGGAGATAAAAACCAGTTATCAGAATGGCATACATACATCAACATTTATAATTCTGAAAAGAACAAATGCCAGCATATTGAAAGTCAGAGTCATATTGATTGTTTATTTCGATAATCTGAGTATTATTCATTATGAATTTATGTTGTCGTGTTGTTCACTGTCAATGCTGAGGACTACGTACAAGCATTTGTACGCTTGGACTACAAAGTCAGAAGAAAACGACTGAAGAATTAGGATAGCAGATGCTATCTGCGTCCCGACAGCTTGTAGTGGTTGAACAGCTTCCCTCAGTATCAACGGCCACATCAGTTAAGGATTTCTTAGAAAATCCCTGTCATCGCAGGAGAGTGATAAATTACTTTATTTGCCAGAACTTTAACTGGATTTTTTTTTAATGTTCTTTCTTACAGTTTTCGGACACGTGAAGCAAACGTCGAGATGACCAGACTACGAGATATTACAAAAGAGGTGTTCTCCTGACGTTTTCAGGAATGGCAGGAGCGGTGGAGCAAGTATGTATGTTTCCAGAGATGCTATTTCGAAAGCGATTAGGCAGTAATTTTTTACATTTCCAATAAAAATACCCTACAAGCACTCTCTGCTCGTTCTTGAATGCAAGGGAACGCTTATTGAATCAAATGAACTGAAATATTTCTGGTTCTTAATGTGACGCAAAATAAAATAGAGGTATTCCAAATAGTAGTAAAGTAAAAATATTCCAAATAGTGCAGAACATTTTTGCTCATTAAAAATAAAAAAAGATTTTAGATTCCTTAGAATTTTTATGAAAACTTTGTAGGGATTTATATTTATTTTAACTAACAAATTAAAGTTTGAGTTTAAACCTTTCCTGTAAACCTTCATTCCCCTAATTGTCAGTGCCAGAATAGTTAGATGTTGTAGCGCGCGGAAGGAAATACACATTTTTCTACCTTGAAAAAAGTATTTAAAAGACGAGTTTCGGTAGAAGAGAGGGAGAGTTAGGTTTTAATCGCCATCGCTGCCGTAGCTACGTTTTCTTATTGCTGTTTCAAGTGGCTTAATTGCATTGCTTTGCTGCCACTAGCGTAGAAGGGGATTTAAGTTACGGAATCTCGCTGAGCCCTTTAGTATAGGTCTATCGTTTCTTAATATCTTCATATTTTAGTTTAATTACGTGATTTTCAGTTACCACCCAAGCGGAGGCGAAGTTTGTTAGCGTCGAGTTGACGCGTTGTAAATTTTCAAAAGAGTTAATAAAGGGTACTTTAACCCTTCTCCTGTGTAGTTTCCTGCTACTCCCGTATACACACAGAAGTTCATTCACTGTACTCTACAAACTAATTCCAATTAAAGGATAAATTTAATCTAATTTTAAGCCTATTTATATATTCAGCAATTAGATTTGACTCCGGTAGGATAAATTTAATGGCTACAGTGGAATTAAAAATAAATACATATATTTCCTACAGCTAACAAGAACCAGAAATTTAACTATTTAACTTAAGCATAAAGGGCAATATATTAATTAGATTTTCTTCAAATTCTAATTTGCTGACAAAACTGTTGTAATACTCAGTTGATGAACAACTATAATTCACTTGCTACAATATTCAAAACCTGTATGTTTTGAGAAACTAGTGAGCCTCAAATATTTATGTTGCCTTGTTTCTACTTTCAAAACATATAAATACCACTCTTTTCAGAATTTTTTGAAATGAGCAAGAGATCAGCTGGACAAACAGAAGCTCTTTAATATACCGTTGGCTTTACTTTCCTAAACTAAATCCGCTAGAGTAAATACATCTTATCACGTTGTCTAGCGCTCTATTTTGACTGAAAGCATCTACGTCGTACACGTGATATCTTTATAATGTGACTTTCAAACTACCAGCTGATAATTAATGATTAGCGACTGGAAATCTCGTGAGGGAACATTAGTAACAGATGATAACGAAATGGAAATAAAGATAGCGTCATTATTATCGCTACTTACAATGAAAAATAATAAATAAAGCTTAAAAAGCAATCATTACTCAGAGTCCATTTTACGACTAAAAAGCGGCACGGAAAAGTATTTTTGCAGTGTCAGAGATGCGAAGATCAGAAACTTAATAGGTGAATATAATCAGTAACTTGCTAAATTGTATGTTGGAGATAGCAAATGTTTAATAATATCATTGAAGGATTATTACAAAACTATTGTAGTTATCGTGACTCGGAAAGAAAATTAAGGTGATAAGAAGAGAGTGTGAAAAAATTAATTTGATGATTCATTTCTTCACCAGAGCTCCGAAATAATAACCGTAGAATAAATTTTACAAGGTTTAGTATAGTGACTGAAAGTAACAAGGCTACAGAAGATTCATGTGCGCGTCAGTGTGTATTTATATGTATATAAAGGATGATTCCAAAATACCTGGCAGTAAAGTAAAACCAGTAGCAAGGTCCAGAGTAAGCAGATTTTGTAGTGGAATGCGGTGTGTGGGGTCCGTTGAGGTGGTACAGGGCGCAGCTGAGTGCTAGATGAAAGCATTCTGCTAGCATAAATCTTTATTTCCCACGTGATTCCCCTCAGCAGAGCTCCTTACCACCTCAACGCGTCATCTGCACACAAATTCTATCACAAAATATTCTTATTTCGGTCTCCCTGCCTGCTTTTACATTTTTGCCAGATATTTTTTTAATCACCCTTCATATATATTATAAGATTTACCTGCTATGACATTGTCTAATATAAACAAATTCGAGAGAGTATTGAACACCTTGTCTTTATATTATTAGGTCTGGTAGAGCCCTTATGACGAACTCAATTTGCAAAGTATTTCACATCTGAAAGCTTGTTTCTAGGACTCGTTTTTGAATGTAAAATGCCATAAAGAGAGAAACATTAAAATATTTTAAAAAAGTACTGCAAATATTTGTTTTTCTAGGACTTTTTTGTTACACGTTTAAGCAATGTACTTTTATACCTGGAAGATGACCCAAAATGATACGATATTTTGATGATAATAACAGATTGGACTGGAATTCTTAGCAAATTAAAGCAATGAAACAATTGCTTTCAGTTACAATAAATAAAACAGAAAATGCAATTTTGAAGACTTAGAATGTTATTTTAGTTTTAAATGAACCAGTATTGTTCAGTTACTTAGTTTTTCTATCTTCCCTCATTTCCGTTTCTTGCCAGAATGATATTCACTTTCACATGATATGCAAAGGTACTATTTAAGCTATAAGCTCTATTATTTAAGTGTCGGATTTTCTTCAGACAGAGGGCATTCTGCCGTTCGGCCACGTTGTTTCGCTGATATTAAAGCTTGCTATTTTACGGCTGTGCATTTTAATTGCCGTTTTGTGTACGACGGTGGTAGGGCTAAAAGCCAACTCGAGGTTAATTATGTCTGTCCAGCTTCGGCTGATTATTTGACTTAGTTTTAATTTTATATTTCTATTTTGAGTATTGGCTATTTTGTAAACACCAGGAGTGCCGTCTGTAAATCCTTTCTTGAGTTGAATAAAAGGGTCTTTTCACCCTCCTCACGGTTTGTCAGTCGCTTCACAGTCCAATTAAAGATCTAGCCAATAAAGTAAAGTTTATTTAGCTAGAATTTTACAGACTTAAACTTGAAGCATTTACGAATATAGTATTTGCCATTAAATCATATCAACTAAAATCTGCAACACTTTTATGAAGGTTCCAATTTACTCCAGAAACTGCTAAAAAGTAATTAGATTTTGGAATAAGCCAATAGATAAATTAAATTTAATTTGAATTTAAACCCGTGAAAGTATCTTCCAGTATTATCGTTTTTATTTCTCTCAGGTTATGGTGGAATTCGAGAATTATATATGATCCCAAAAATAAAGTCCGAAGCTAAAAAACGCTCTTTACCCTGTAGAGAGACATCAGGTTATTTCGAAGCAGGAGATATGAAAAATGAGCAATGCCTCGCCGGGACTCCAACCACCGACCTCTCGAATTCGCGTCGAGCGTGCTGATCACTACACCACGAAGACATGCTAAGAAGGCGGAAGAAATACCTTATAACCCTAATGATCTGAGATTTTATTTTTTAAACAAGAAACCTTATTCTGAAGGCTTGCACTCTTATTCGAAAGTCGCTGATGCATTTGGTGAAAATTATTAAGAATACTGCTACTAAAGCATTTTCAAAAACGGCGTGAGGACGTTTAAATGCTGATCAGTCAAGTGTTATAACATCCGAAGGCTTTAATTAAATAACAGCTGTGAATTTTTCAGTTATACCAAAAATTTGATAGAAAGATCATAATATTTTTCATCTATCTTGATTTCTGAGTCCTGCATGACAGCTGAATCTCTTACAAATCAAGAAGCATTTAAAAGAAATTTTACAAGGGTATTTTATATAATTTAAGACGTCTTCGATATTCTTCAGAGCTGCAGTCTAAACAGGAATTGCACAGGTTACAACTGAATCTCATACAAATCAAAGAGCATTTAGAACAAATTTATGACCGTATTTTCTACATTTTCAAGAAATCTCCAATATTCTTCAGCGTTGAAGCATAAACAGTAATTACACAGGCTATGACTAGCTTGATTAGGAGCAAATACAAAAGTTATTTTGACTGCATTTTAGGCTCTTACCCTTAAAACATAAGTATTTACCAGAATTTTATTCGTTTTGTCATATCCATGAAGTATATTACTTTTAAATGTCAATTTTTTGACTAAGAAGACTGCAAAGCATTTGGATTTCTGTACAACGGAGGAATCCGTTGCATTTCTGTACAACGAAGAATTGGTAGTGCCAATTGTTTTGACATTCCGAAGGATAGCTGTGATTTTAAAGTAATTACAAGCTACAAGGCAGTTTTTCATAGCGATGTTAAAACATTTATTAACCGGATCTAGGAAACTCTAGATCTTGTTAATATTATTTCTGACGTCGACTGAAATTGAGAACAATGCCTATATCCGCTGAGTACTAAGCAAATGTATTTCTTTCTAGTTATGGAATATCATTCATTTAAACCGTAAGTCAAAAACAATGTCATGGCAGGGTAGGGCAAGGGAGAACATCTGTCCCCGAGCGCAGCATCCAGGGGGCGCCAAATTGATGTTATGAAATTTTAGAATAAAATGTTTTCCATTATTGGCATACAGAAAGGGGCGCAAAATCTTCAGCTGTTCCCGGGCGCTAAAATCCCTAGCTACGCCTCTGGTCAAAAACAATTTATTGTTGCCGAATGTAAAAGATACAAAGCGCATTAATTATACTAATGGTCATCATGGTCAGTATACTAAGTAGCTTGGTGTACATGAACGTTGGTTCATGCAACACATCATTACTGCAGCAGAATTACCGAAACTGGGCTCCAAAGAATCAATAAAACTCTTTTTAACTATCTATCCGCGGTACCTAAATAGCGGTTATACAGTATGGAATTTTTGTGATGTAGAATTTGACATCATTTGGTCACATTTTTTTTTTTTTTAACAAGGCTGGCAAAACAGTTATTGTAAATGTTCATTTGCATACAGTCATGTTTCATACGTTTCTTCAGGATACTGTAGATCATCGTCATTGTGAGTGATGGTTTCAGCAAGATGAAGGAACCGCTCGCATCACTAGGATCTTTATGATTATCTTCGGGAAGTTATGTCCAAAACCAATGATTCTGCGTTAAGAGAATAAAAAATGGTCATCTCGGTCTCCTGTTTTAGCTATACATATTTCTTTTGAGGCTACATAAACGAAAAAGGTATATGAAACATGTCTTCTCATTATTATTGAATTAAAAGTCTGAATCTAGAATTGTATGCAAAGAATTTCTCAAGCCATGCTTCAGCGTGCAATGATTTCCTTAACACCTTGCCTGCATTAATGTGTTCAACAGCAAATTAGTCACTTGTCTTTGTGACATTCAAAACACGATAAGATCATCGCAAAGTATACAGATTTTGTAGTAATAATAAATACTTGTTAAAAACTACAAATTTTTTCTTTCCATTGACAATTCCATTTATTTTTTATTGACAATTCCATTTATTCTTTATTTCTATTTCTAATTCTTTAAAAAAACCGTCAGTTGTTTTTGACATTCTGTGTATATAAAAGCTGTAATTATAGCTAGAATATCGCAAAGCATTGGCCTTTTGCCGTTAAGAGGTCTGCTTTGAAACCAATTTGAATTTTCTGTCTGGTTAATCAGCAGAATGAGTTCCAGTGGGTCATTCATTTCATTATTTCGTAAATATCTAGCCAGGCTTTCTCAATGTCGAGAATTACAGCAACTTTTTCATTTTTCTTGAATGCGTTTAGTGAATTTTTTCTGAATCTGCACAACTTGGCGCATAGTTGAATATTGATACCTATAACCAAATTCTGTGGAGGCTTTCGCCCGTACAAACTTTTTCTTATGTTCTGTATTATATATGGCTTACTATAACTAAGCCAAATATTAAAAGCAACATATACTTTTTAATAAAATTTTTCAACACGTATGTTATTAGCGGCTACACTGTTGGTATAATTAAAAGATATTTTTAATGCCATACATACCAACCATTGATTCAGAAAGAAAGACTGTTTAAGAAAAGAAAGAAAAGTCAAAGTATGTGTTAAATATTCAGAAGCACTCAGGCACAAAAGTAGAAAAATTTTGATCAACCATTCGAAGTACTATGCGGCCACGTCATAGCGAAAGAGACAAAAATGAAAGTATCATATGTCATTTTTAAAGAAAGAATGAGAATAGAAAGATTTAATATTACGTCAGTGAAGAAGGAAAATGTGCAGAAAAGGCACGAAATGATCACGTGTCTCAAAGAATGAAAAGAATTAAAAGAAAATAACTTGCGGATTCACTGAAGCAGAGATGCGTATAGTTTATACACGTTTTTGAGCTTCGCTCCCCCCCCTCCTAAAAAAGCAATTATATGAGTAATCGGACGAGATCATTTTTATAAGTTGTGGTAAAACTTATTTTTATGAAGCTGCAATATTATTGACGAAAGTAACGTCAGAGGAGCTTTAAGTTAACTTTGCATAGAATAATTAAAACTCATAACCAAGCCAACATGAAAACATAAGGAATAGAACATAAAACTTGCAAGCTATTTTACATGCGCTGTACAGTGCTTAAAATAAGGGGGTATAAGAACCTTAGTTTAGCAATAAGTTTTCTTGCTGTCGTAATCTGAATGCAGCATGTGTCCGAAATAACTTTTTACAAGGCTGTATTTAATAAATTGGTTTCTCTACATGTTTGTGCAGGTCCAATTTTGAAATTAGTTTCTGGCCTCCTTCTACCTGGCTAATTTCTATCAGACTAATTTTCTTGAAATTTTTTTCCACTCATATGTATTTTCGATCATAATATAATCCTGAACAGGATATTTTTTAATTCGATATATATATTTTTATTTATTTAGTAATGAATTTTTTCCTCATATAGTCTTGTCTAAGGCCAAAATTAATAACAATAAAGTAAGTTTTTATACATGAGTTTTTGTTTAAATCTCATAAACTAATTAATGATCTAGAAGGAGAAAAATAATCTATCATACACTTTAATGGGAACAATTAATTAGTTAAATTAAATAAATATATTCACAAAATTCATCTACAATTTTATATTGTTGTACTTTATTGTATTTATTGTATTGTATTTATATTGTACTTTTGACAATGCAATTCGATAATCCGATTTCGTTAGTTACTCGGTCACTCTTTCATTATTCGTGGTACAATGAAATTTAAACAAAAGCTTACATTATAAAACTTTTTTATAATTTCCATTTTTACTTCCTTGTACGAAGTAAAAAGGAAGTATTACAAACGCGAAAAGTTTCAGGCATCATATTTAAACAAAAAATATCAATTTTAGCCGCTATCGAATGCAATTTAACGATGTTTTTGCGTGATATCTGTACGTAAGGACAGAATAAAGGACTCTTTTCCATCGAAAAATATTATAAAACTGATTTAAAATGAATTCTGAAGAGAATTTTTCGTGGCGTCTGTGCGTACGTACGTATGTACGTAAGTATTTCGTGTAACTCAAAAAAGACTAGCGTCAGAATGTTGAAATTTTGTATATAGGACTGCTAAACATGTAGATGTACATCTCGTATTTTGGTTGCAATCTGCCGCACCAAAAGTACTATAACTTACTTTGCAGCAATTGCGCAAGTAGTAGTAACTTTTTTTCGCACTAAATAAATTTAAGATCATACAATATATGTAGATATATATATCCACTCTGTTACTCGGCTCAGTGATCTCAGTTTCTTTATTCTTATAAGTTTATAAATTGTGCACTTTTTGGTTTAAAAATGATTGAATTATGTTGTTCTTGTCTTCCGGTTAAATTTTTTATGCCTTTAGTAAATCTGCATGCAATGTTTGTAGAATTATCAGCAATTTAAAAGTTGTTTAAGTGCGGTTAAGACTAATTATTTTTGCCATGGAGGCCATGTTTGTTTATATTTGAAACTCGGCAGAGTAACGGATTTGTTGCCAATCTAGAGAAACTAAGCTTCGCAACAACAAAGATAACGTCTTTTCTATTATTGCGAATTAAATCATGCTTAATAAATTCTGAAATTTATTCGAGGAAATAAGTGTTTGAGATTTACTTCGTAATTTTCAATATACATATTTTGAGTTTTTATGTATTTTAGCCTTGTAGCGAAGTGAGAACTAAAATTAATTAAATTAGAAATACTGAATCGTCTGTGAAAAACAGTATCTTTGTTTGTTTGTTTGTTTAATTTATGTTATACATCGTTTTAGATTTATTATAGTAATTGAATAGAACATGTGTGCAACGATTAGATAATTCTTTAGATGATATAAATTTTGTGCATTCTGAGTTTACTCAAGAGACTGTTTTCAAAGATAGCGATTTCATATGCCATTTTATTGCTCCAACCAAAGATCTCCGAATTTTTAAAATGTCACGAACTTACGTTTTTCGAGGCTATGACTGTAAGTGATATATATATGGGAGTAAAGATATTCGGATCTCACACTTCGCTACATAACTTCCGATCTACCATTATAAAATAAATGAAATATAACGCTGTTAAGGGAACTTAGCGCCAGAGTGTCGCTACGGTAAACACATATAGTGAATTTTAAAGAATGCATTTATTATATTGTGATTTATGCGCTATCGACGAAGTAGATTTAATTCAATCCAATAAGTTTAAATGAAATGCAAGAAAAAATGACAAATCTCTGCACTGACGAGACACTCCAGGTTAAATCTCAAGATACACTGACGATCAACTCTCTCGATGCACTAACTCGCGATACACTATCGATAAAAACTGCTGCTCCGCGTACAGGCAGGGTTTATATAGCTTATAACCTGCCTTTGAGATATTCTGGGCCAAACCGGTAAGAATTCGTCCTAGAATGTTCTCCATCCGTCTATGGCATATCGCCTATTTTTTTCGTCATATGGGCGATTTCGCGCCAAATATGGCAACCCTTCCTTCTTTTGCCATTTTCTGTCAACCCTAAACCCTCTTGGCGGAGAGGCTATCTTACCGCAGCTGGATATTTTGTAACAATATTTTGAGTAGCGCTTTCCAGACAAGGAAAACGCAAGTTAAATTTCGACAATCGATCTAGTAGAACGGGAGATATAGAACTGCACTTTTTTTTTTTTTTTTTGTGTGTGTGTGTGTGCAAGATGTACATGGAAAATATGAGTGAATTGACCCCCAATATGAATTAGATAATTTTAAAATGTTAGGATTCTTTTTACCACTGAGCAGTTCAGTCTTAGATCTAGAAACTTAAGTAAGGATATTAATGTTTTAAATTTGGGAAACCAGTATTTGGTAAAATTGAGCCTTCTTGTGCCATTAATTTCAAGTAGTAAATGTAAGCTTATCCACAGACAGTGATTTTTTTCCAAGAGCAATTTATTACTAAATACAATTATCGAAAATTTAGCAAAATTACAGCGCAGCAATTTCTACGAATAACTTCTATCTATGCAAATATCAAAATGATTTAGTCTACATTAGAAAGCTATGTAGCTAAGTTACCCCCCTGGCTTAATTGCCTAGCTTACAAAAACAGCTTTGCAGTTATTTATGTAAATTATCGTAAAGTATTTTAGCTACATTTATGAACACATGAAATTTGTTAAAGCTCAATATTCTCGATATACAGCAACTAGAACCTAACTGTTTAGTCAAAATTTTTTTTAAATTTTAAATGAAATGATTCTGAAATTCTCCTTTCTCCGTAGGTCAAATTTTAAAGTTGCCGAAATTAATGCAGAGTACACTTCCGGCTCTTTACATTGCTACATCAAGAAGGAAGCAAACAACAGAATCTTATTTATTATACATATGAAGTAAAATGGGAGGGAGACATGATTAAATTTGGTTATGGTATGCAGTATACAGCTTGCAGAAGTTAGTACACCAAACTACAATTTCTGATAGCAACAACGTTGTTACTCGGCTGAGTATCAAATCTAACTAAGCCTGGATGACAGATATTTCATTCCATGCGGCTTCACGCCTATGCCGGGGAACATCAATCATAGTGGGTCGCGAAAGGTGACGAGCCAGTCTCTCCCATATGTTCTCGATGGATGAGAGATCTGAATGCGTGCTGGCCAAGTCGGAAACTTTCTGCATCGAGGAAGATCAGCAGAGCATAGGAAACACGCGGTCGCGCATTATCTTGTTGAAATATGGCATCACGCAGACTTCAAAGATAAGGCGCAACCACGGGCTTTAACACATCAGAAAGGTAACAAGAGCTGTCTTTATCACTGATTGTGCGACCACGAGGTGACCGAGATGTGTATCCAATGACACCCCATACCATGACGCGGTGACGATAATGAATGCAAACCGAGAAAGTTTATTCTCGTCGGTACCTCCTCAACACAGATACGTCCACCATGCAGACACACAGAACCAGGATTCGCCTGAAAAGACGATGTGGTGCCACTCCTGCGTCCAGTGTCTTCGTTCATTTCAAAACTGTAGGCGCCCCGCCTCGAGGGAAGTCACTGTAAAAGTCGCCATACTGACAAATCCGCGGTGCTGCATTGTTCGCGCGGAACATATAAACATTTCGGCAACATCACGCATACTGTAAATACTCAATCGAGCAGCGATATTTAATTTAAAAAAAAACCCGCCCAAATCATGAAAAAACTATCTGCAGTTGGAACAGACTTGAACAGACTACATCACTGTAATAAAGTACACTTCCTCTGCAGTAAATAAATTTTAAATAATTCATTAATATCAGGTCTTTTGAATAACTCTGAATATATGATTTTGAAAATAAATAATTCAGCTATATATATGTATATTTCACCACATGTATATGCGTATATATGTATTTATACATTTTTTAAACAAAGGTTTATGCGGTACTATACCAATCAATCATACGGTACAGGGATGGTGCTCGTGTTCTCCCATTACTAACTCACTCAAAATCCGTGCAGACATTTGTCGTCCTGCACATGAGCTAAATTCCTGACTTGACTTGCTCTACGATACCTTAAAATAGAGAGGACAGTCTGTCCTCACGGACGTTAGTTGCCTAGGGCCGCTTAGATTCTGGATGGCGTTCAGTATGGTCTTCCCTGACATATTTGCCTGACAGTTATGGGATCTAAACCAACACGAACAGCAGTGTGGCTGAAGGATAAACCGTAAAACCGATAGGTCATGATCCTGGAATGCTTGAATTCATATACTGGTAGGAATTTCTCCTTCTGACATGAGGCATTTTGTACTCTTCATGTAAATTTGCCGGTTTTTGAATGCCGCCTTCATGGTGTAGCAATTTTAATGGCCAGCAGTGATTTGGCAGATTAATTGGCTGTTACAGGAAAGAAGCAGTGCCATTGTCTCTTAGACTGCAAGATTCATTTTTGCTTACAATCATTTCGAAAGAAGATTGGATTATACAAATTATTGAAATTCAAATTTGTGATAATTTTTAATAACTATGAGTTTGCGTAAACAAAATAATGTTTGATGGTAGAGGTGGAGAAGGACTTTATCTAATCATAACCGAATTTTGACTTTAGAAATGCCGGCAGTTTAAACTGCCTATTTATTTTCCTGTCACGTTACATTTTGTTATATCATTACAGCATTAATCATAACAAATCGCCAACTCTGATAATCTCTGCCATTATTTGCATCTAAGATCTTTATGATGGTTAGGCAAAACTTGAGCTCTGACAGCAGTTTTCATTCTCTGCAGTATAAGATCATTCTAAATTTATCTTTCGAATTATAACAGTACGTTATTTACTAACCATTACCTCATTGAACGACCTAAAAACATGTACGTTCTTGGTAAATTTTTCTTATTTTTATTCTGATGGTAAATTTCTGTAGCACTTCTCTTATTTATTCAGTTACGCTACGTTATACTGCTACATTATTAATCATCTGCAAAGCACAGTAAATTGGTAATGCTGAAAGCTGATGTCAATTTTGCAACAAAATATATTTTATTTAACTTCTTGGTAAACTGTATATTCTGAATTCTGAGATATATTATCAAGCTTTCAACAAAAATATCTTTAATTTAGCTTTCTAAGTTTATTAGAAAAGGTATCTATTTTTATTATGTATTTCTTATGAGCGATTCAAAAACAATGTTTGCACTTCTGAATAATTTTTATGTTATTTTTAGTTACATATCTACTTGATATAATTCGTGATATAGCTAAATAATTACTTTTCCATTTTTAACCGTAAGTATAATTAATAAATACTGCATTTATACCATTACTATAGTTAATAAAAGTATTTCTAACTCCATAATAATTTACAGAATGATAATTTGCGCATTTCCTAGCAATGTTTTCATTTGCTGCAATACATTGAAAGAAAGATAATTAAAATAAATATATTAAAATACATACGTATAATTTACTTAGTCCATTTTCCCAGCATGTGAAAAGCTAAAAAAGAAAATAACATTTGTTATAGCAAACATGTTTACTTTCACTATATAATAATTACTGTTTGTAAATTAATTATAATACTGGAGGATTTTATTCAATATAGAAAGCAAACATCTCTGAATTTTTATAGGTTTCACTTTTCTTCAAAATTTGCCATTTATACGCGGCACAGGCAGCTACCTAACACGCCAATTTTTAGAGAGTGCCAACTAAGTTGTTCTTTCAAATGAAAACTACTCGAAAGTATATTTTACTTTATTTAGTATATTTAATTTATTTAATATATTCGATTTATACTTGGTAACAGCTGCACTAATATTGTACGACGCCGAAACTGCTGGGCCTGTGTCTCTCTTTTTTTCTAGTAGCTACTGGCTTGGTTACGCAGGAACATGACTTGGTTACACAGGACACATAATAATAGCCTGAAACGGAAAGCTTTGGAACCGGAAATGCAGCTACTAAACATTCTGAAGGTAGTGAAGTGGAGTAAGATAACTGATATGAGAAAGAATAAAGGTCAGCTGTTTTTAATGTTTTATTTAGCAAATAAATTCAATAAAATAGTTTTACTTCTCCAGCTACTTCAAAATGAGACAATTGGGAAATACTCTGTTTAAGAATACTCTGTGATATTCAAGATATGAATTGAAATGTTAAATGACTTGATTCTATAGAAAAATAATTATTGTTTTATTAAGTATATGCAAATGTGCAATTAATCATATGTAAATTTTAAGTAATATTTCTCTGAAGCGTTCTGATATTACTATTTCAAATGATCCACAAAAGTGCTAAGTTCATTCAGAAAGTGAGCACCGTTTGGATATTAAGAAAGTCTGCCAATTTGTTTTCATTTATATTTTATTACAGAAAAAGTATTCATGGGCTAATTTACATTAACTCAAGAAGTCTAGCTGACCTTCCAACTTCCTTTATATGGGTCTTGTAGTCCGAAATGCCAGCTTCTTTGGCATTTTGAAATGCCTACAATGCGACGAATTAAAAGTGAGTCCATTACCTTTGACATATCTACCAAATCTCTGCTAGCACCTAGTATACTGTGTCACAAAATAAAAATGAATCCCGCTGCTTTTGACTTACTACTAACTTCTGGGCTTACACCTAAAATTTGGTATTTTTCCGTGCTCATGCTAACCCTTTTAAATATAAATTGTGCTGGTAATCTAGGCCAATTGTCTCAAACTGGCGGCCCGAGGGCCACAACCGACCCCATAGTAATTTTATGTAGCCCACAAACATTTTCCATAAAGTAATCAGCATTATTAGAATATTAATTATTATGGCAAGAATTTAAGAAAGGTTATGATTTTAATGATTTTGAGTCCAATTTTATATTATTTCCTTTTCCATTAAAAACGAACGTGAGTTACGAAAAATTTAGAAATGAAGCTAATTAATTTCGGTTGTGATCTAAACCTTATTCAAAGATGTGAAGACACAATTTTGATTAACCTTTGATCGCACTAGGAAAAAAATAAATACACTCGGTTACGAATTTCTGCAATAAGAATCATTGGAGAATCATTTAGAAACACATTTATATGTAAACAGTTTTTCTGCTATTGATAATTATTAAGTTTAGACATGCCGATGAGCATTTATACTTCATGATAGTTTCCAGTATTTTTCTCCAAGGTTACAACTTCATCAAAATTTAAACGCCATGAGGTGTAGCGGTTGAAAGAGATAAAGAAACTTATGATTATTTACATGCAAATAAAGGTATTTTTTCTGTATGCGTCAAAGAAAAGTTTAATAAGCAAAATAAATTAAATAAAAATAAAAATTTTGAGAGACGAAGAAATAGGCGGTATAAAGTTTTGCACGGATAGATTTTACTATCAACATTATATAAAACTTTGTACGAATAGTTTTTGTGATAAAGCTTTGTACGAATAGTTTTTGTGATAAAGCTTTGTACGAACAGCTTTTACTATACCGCCTATTTCTTCTTCTCTCAAAATTTTAATTAAAATTTTATTGACTGCTTTAGAATTAACATGAATATTAAGATATTAAGAGTAACTGCAGTTTTTGAGTGTTGTGGTAAAGAAGTCAAATAATTATCTCATTTCATACTTTTTAATGCGAATCAAGATAATAGAAATAGCCTGTAGCCTATTTTTATTTTACTTTAAAGGTTTTTCGTTTTAAAATTTATACGCGATTGGGCGAAATGAACACTGACTTAACAACTGCAGTCTGAAGATTTAATATTTAGCTATCAAAGCGCATGAATTACAAATTGTTACCAACAGAAATTTCTTGCAGTTACCAACCTCGAAATTTCAAACAAAAAATATACTATATAAATTGGAATTTTGTGCGTTGCGTCATCATTATTATTGTTTATAAATGTATAAAATAAAATTAAAAACTTATCAAAAATTATTTTGTTGAATCTCCTTTACCTTTCGGTTAAAAAAAAAGAGGGGGGAGGCCTTTGCTGCTTTTAGATTGTGCATTCTACCTGCATGCAGCTTCAGTTTGAGACCACTGATCTAGACCCTTATCGAAGTGAGATCGATACCGTTTGTGCCTGAAATGTTAAGAATCAAATCCTTTTAAGAACACCGCCAGTTGCCAAAGATACTAATAGTTAATGCTATGCAATTAGGACTGATCTAACAAACCGTAGTCCTGCGTTATAGTATCAGGTGACAGTAGGGCCGGACACCCGGACGGCTTTCAAAGACTAATCGGGTATAGTCCGGGACCCGCTCCATCCACAGCGTAACATGTTTACAACATAAAATACCTAGCGTTGCATTACATACACGATAGGTGGACATTGCATGGCGACATAACATAGCTCAGCATAGACATCACATGGCATAGCATTTCGACGTGACATAGTATAGAATAGAGTCATTGCATAGCGACATAACATATTTACAACATTAAATACACAACGTAATGTGACTTACACGACAGATGGACATAATATAGCGACATAACATAGTTAGGCATAGAGAAGACATAGCGATATAACATATTGAGGTTACATATTTATGACATACAATTCACAGTGTGGCATGACCTATGCGATAGGTGGACTTTGCATGGTGACATATTATAGCGTAGCGTTGAACTCATACATACCTCTACTGATACTATAACGCTATGCTAAGACATATCATAGCGTAGCGTTATAGTATAGTAGTAACGCTACGCTACGCTAAGACATATCATAGCGTAGAGTTATAGTATCAGTAGAGGTAAGTATGATTTCAAATGTTTACAGAAATTATTATACGATAAAAGAAAAGATAAATATAATTGTCAGAGCTAAAAGCGGAGTATCAAAAGCATGAATATGGAAGAGCGGATGGTAAAATAAAAGATTGGTTGAGAGCTGAACAAAAGCATGAATATGGAAGAGCGGATGGTAAAATAAAAAATTGGTTGAGAGTTGAAAAGAAAATGCACGCTTTTTTCTTTGTTTCGAAAGTACTATTAAATTCCAAAGGAGGAGAAAGCTCGAAAATTTCTCTGGAAGACAGTGAAATTGATGACAGCTTGTACAAACGATTTAAGAACATAATCAGTCTCTAGCTGTTAAAGATCTGATGAATTTCATGGTGCGAATGATTCATTCAAAGCATCAAATGGATAGCTATCAGAAAGCACGACAGAGAAACTGCTTAATAAGGTGGCAGGTAAGCTGCATCTAGCGACATCATTTCTGCTAGTGAATTTCCAATGTAACTAGAAAAGGTGATTCAAGATTTCTCTTCACAGTTGTGGTGAGACTATAAACTACTGCCAACCAAATTCTAAAAAAAAAAAAAAAAAAAAAAAGAAGAAGAAGAAGAAGAAGAAGGGGGAGAGGGGGGGGGAGTGCTTCAAATAAATAAAAAATTAAGTATATGCTGCGTACTTTCATAGATTAAAATTGCAACACATAAAAAAGTTGAAACTCACGTTGTTTCAAATATGTAAACATGAAATCGGCACTCCTAATTTATCACAGAGTGCTTTTGCGTGGATGGCTAGTGGAATGATTCGAATATTATATGCAAGTGAAATTGGGCTATCTGCAGGCAGCATTTACAAGTTAAATCCCCGAAAAAAAGCGCAACTTCTTCTTGGAAATTGCGGTATTCTTCTTTGTACTATCAAAAATAAGAAAAGGCATTTGTATTGCTTGCCACTTGAATGTATCTTGGGTGTTACTCCATGAATAGCATAGACATGCTCATAGAGCTCTAATTAAACCACAGGATAATGGAGTAATTCACACTTTCATAATTCATTAGCGTGGAATTAATCTGGCGTGTTACCTATTTAAATCTGAAAAACAAACATTTGTTGTTGTAATAAATAAGTTTGTAAAATTCTTACTTTCATAGTTTTGTACCCGTTTTTTAAACTTTTTATTTTCACTTGAATTTTTTTATTAGTAAACTGTATATTTTAGCATTATAATTTTGTCGAGACGTTAGGTATTTTTAAAGCATGAGATGTGAAAAATGAACAATGCCCTCGCTGGGACTCGAACCACGGACCTCTCGAATACGCGCCGAGCGCGCTGACCACTACACTACGAAGGCTAAGAAAGCGGGAGAAATACCTTATAAGTTTACTTTGGAAACAGGAATGCATTCCATTTAAAATTTTTATTTTTTACAGTAATTTTATTATTATTATTATTATGTGTTGAATATGAAAGGAAAAACAGCTGGGTAGAGGAGGCATTCAGAATTTTAAGATAAACAATAATAATAAAAAAATTCAACGTTGTGCATCAAAAAAAGAAAAAACATACTGTTTTTACCCGGAAATGAGATTTAGTTGGAGTCTGATCTTGACATTCTTGAATCAGATTTTAATTGTATTCATTTTCTGTTTTTATGTAGTTCTATTATTTTCACAACTTCATCTAATTTAAAACTACTGAATTTTACATTTTTCATAAGAAAAAACTAACTTTTTTGTTTAGAAAAAATTTCTTAATACTAGTACTAATTTTAATTTGTTTGCTATCTTTGAAGTCTTTGAATGGGTTGGTTCACAAAATCTTTTTTACTCTTTTAGTTTTCAATTTATTGATTTTTCAGTAGATTTTGGCCAGAAAAAATTTCACGATCTTTTTGTTTAAAAATTTCTGCAATATATATAACTGTATATATATATATATATATATCAGTCCGTGTTTCACTTTCAAATTTGTGAATTTGCGATGAGACACTAACTAAGATGGCTTAATCAAACAAAGTCTTCATCAAGAGAAAAGTAGACGCTGAGAGTAGTACATTTCAAGACAGATGGACTGACAATAATTTGTTTCTGATACAGAAGAAAAGAAAACCTTTTTTTATATATAATTTAGGTTAAAATAATACGCCGAATAATGATTATTGGAGAAGTCAAACTACAAATGTAAAGCTGATTCTTGTTGTCTGACTTCTCCAATAACCCCTTTGATATGTTTGAAAACTACAGTTTACTCTCAATTATCCGTACTAATGCCGGGGAAGACGGATAATTGAAAAATACGGATCACCCAAACTACCAATTTTCATGCCTACCGTATGTGTTTATTTCTTTAAAAAAAAAAAAAAAAAAAAAAAAAAAAGCAATTTTAGTTTAATTTTGAAAATGTTTAAATATTTGTCGAATTTCGCTGCGTATTTTTCGAAGTGCTATTTTATCATTGTATTCGAATCCTCTTTGCTCGACGAAGTTCAACTCAGTTTCAACAAAAATGATTGCTATCTCGGAACTGGTATAATTGTAAGCATCTTCTTCGCTTGTATTTTTTTTAGTATCACTCCTTGCCTCATTAGAACTTTTGACATTTGAAACCACAACCACGTCACTCAAACATTGGAAGTCCAGCTCAGTCGAATCGCCATAACACTATTTCTCGATGTTTTCCCGATCGATATTTCCGAAGATTTTTACATTTTAAAGTCTTTGGCACAGAACTTCAGTTATTGCCTTGACTTTTTCACATTAGATAAATATTAGATTTTTCTATTAGGAAGAACCTTTCTCCATGATCGAACAAGTGTTATTCGTTTTACTTGCGATCAAGCTTTCTCTACTCCGTATATGACATCCAGTACAGTCCAGACATTTTCCAGAACTTCATTAAATCATCATCTTCTTAAGCAAGACTAATGAGAAGACGAGGTAATCGTTGAAACTAAACCTAAAGATACACTTATGCCGTTTTTAGAGAATGCTAGGACCCGCACGTGTTCGTTTTTTACGCACTCTTGTGCATAGCGTTGAGTATGCGTGCGTAGGTCCCACGATGCACGAATAATCCGCAAACCCGATAATCTGCACCCGGATAATCGAAAGTACACTGTATTTTGGTTTTGAAGCAACGCATCTTAAGAGATTACAATACGATGCAAGTTAATTAGAACAGTTACAAAGATCAGATACATAAAATTAAAAAACAGTATACATATACAACAAATGCTATCAAATGTAAAAATGTAGTTGGCAACATTGTTCTCGCACGCTATTGTTAGTGAAAAGCACTAAAATCCACAAGTTTGTCAAGGAATATTTTACTACCGTCACGGAAAGTGTCCTGAGAAAAGCAATAAAAGTGAAAATCTTTGTTGTTGGACCGTAATTCGATGAATTGATATGGCACAGATTTTATAACGGCGGGTTTATATAAAGTAAAGGAGAGTTTAAACTAATTAAGATGTATTTTTTAATGTAAATAATTCCTAAAGTACTCTGACTCGAGTAACATTTCTAATGCGATTCATAGTTTTCTTGGTTTCTAATGCGGTCCATAGTTTGCCGCAGATGCCTGGATGCGATGGATTTAATGCGAGGAATTTCCTGAAATGCAAATGTAAACAAACCATCCGACAGTCTAAATGCAAGAAGTTTAGAGCTATTTTGTGCACGAAGTGGTTTTCAAATACGTATAAAAACATTAAAAAATTCGAATTTTTAATACTATGTTTTAAAAAATTGAAATTTTTAATTATATATTTTAGGCAATTAGGTACGTATAGCGCAATTAGAACATATTTTTAATTGGCCCGAAAAGAATTAGCTCCTGATCGATACTAATTAAGCGAAGTCTCTAAACTTCAGAACAGAATCTAAAATACTTCAGAAGAAATTCAGATTTCTTCAGGATTTACAGTATTATCTATGTAATGGCTATTTAAAATAGAAATAAAGCATATATACCATATCTCTGATGTCTTCTCGATAGCAAAACGTTTCTATGGCGACAATCATATTTCCAGGGTCACTGTCTGTTAGATTCCGGCAGCAGTTGAATATAATATCTTTTCCCTAGAAAATAATAGTAGCCAAAACTAGTTTACTTAAAAGCAATATATCTAAAACTGTGAAGATCATTACACTATTGTCTGATTATACACATCTGGGAATTTAAAATTTGTGAAAACTATTTTCAAAATTTAGACCGTATTAATAATTTCTGAAGATATTAAATCTGAAAATGTCCTTAATTTTTCTCATCTTCCAATATTTTATTTCAGTTTATGTTAACCATTTCTTTTACATAACGTAGTTAATTTTGGGCTTTCGGCTCTTTAATATGTTACAGCCAAAAGCCCAAAATATACAATAATTAACTAAGACCTCTAATGTAATGAAGACTCTTCATGAAAATACTTTATTGATTAGAATAGTATGTCAAATGAATGGTATTAGTGAATTTTATAGCTGCTGGAATGAACTCCTTTTAAACCATGGAATGTTCTTTCGTAAACAGAATGGAAATTTTATAAATTTCTTGCAACACCCTCGTATATTACATTACATCATATGATTTTTACTGCAACTTTTTTTTTTAATTTAGCATTCAAAATGACATATAGAAGAACTAAAATTTCTCAATAAGATTTTTTCTTTACTTCTCCTTTTAACCTTTGATATTTAACAAGTGTAAACTTTAAAATTACACATTTCTTTTCCTTCTGTTTCAGCATTTGTTATTTTGGTAAGCAAGAATTATATTAATGAGAAAAAAAGCCCAAATATGTAAATTCTGACATTGTTCAGTTCTTTGTAAGAAAGAGAATGGTGAAAAAACCTGGTTAAGGATAAATCCTTTAAGTGTTATAATCAAGAAGATTGTAGGCCTACACTTGCTCTATACTGCTACTTTAGTCCTAGATCCCTAACAGACATATAGCGAATTATCGCTATATGGAAGGTTAGAAAAAAACTTTTTTATTTAAACAGAACATTGTACATAAAGGCATGACTTTGTGCTACAAGTAATCACGCCTGTGGCAATGGAAATCAACAGAACAGTCAATTTAAACTAAATGCTGATGAGTAGTCAAAGACTACACAATTGAAACACTAAGCTGACTGAATAAATTACCAGCACATCACATTAAAGTATAGGCGGCAAGAGGAACGTAAAGCCAAGATAATTACATTAACTAGTGGCTAGCAGAAACTGATCACGATAATAAAGATAAACCAAAAGTTACTGATGTTAAGATCTGCTCATCTGGTTTTGTTGAAAAATATGATTAACTATCGAAATAAACGTCTAATAATGACTTAGTCTAGTTAAAAATATGAAATTTGAAATTAAGTTTTAGGAATTTTGTAGGTTTTTTTTTTAGAAACTTTAAGAGTCATTAGGTTATTTTGATGTAGGAGATGCGACAAATATGCAATGCCCTCGCCGGAACCCAAATCTGGACCTCTCGAATACGCGCCGACTGTGCGACTGTTACCCCACGAAGGCATGCAGGAAGGAGGGAGAAAATACCTTATAAACTTTTTCCCAATTTTTCATTTTTTTAAAGAAATTATGCAGTCTTTCCAGAAATGAAATCTCAAAAACTTTAATTTTTTCCCCTTGAAATCTCGAGAAGTAAAACTATTAATAAATAGCCAATAAATACAGAACTTACTTGCAAAGATAAAAGTTCTCCACAATCAGCAACGTCTCTTACTGTCTCGATCTCTGAAATACAGTAATAGTTTAATACGTAGCTTGATGATAAATGCACATTGTAAACCAATGCAATGGGAAAAAACAATATTGATAAAATTATTATTTATGATCAAATTAATATTTCATATAATAATCAGATTACTAATTTCGTGAAACCTGACAAACTTGAAAAAGCATATTATTATACGCCTTGTTAGGATCAAAATAATTCGAATTTTACTGTTTATACTTTTAACCTTACATAATCAAATCAGCTTCTCAAATTCCCTTCTCACAAAAGTAGAGGGTCTAAATGCATACTTCGTGAAATATAATGCAATACCCAGAAAGAGCAATATACTTTGAATGAAGTGCATAGGCAATATATGCACATGCACCAATAGGACTGATTTTATTTGCATACCTACGCAACACATAATACTCATTTTAAGATACCCAAGGTGCTACGGATTATCCTTCAGAGGACCCATTCATGTTACATAGCTGTTCATCAGATGGGACATTTGTCATACATTGTGAAAAAACCCACCATATTTTTAACCCTCTGGAGCACAGAGATAACCTCTCTTCTGGAAAACACTGTTCTGACTTCCGATTTGGTTCAAGGCTCGACTGGGACAGATCCTGTGATCCTGGTAGAAATGGCAAGACACTCATAAAGCCACAGCCAAAGCACACATCTCTGCTTCTAAAGCAACCTCACCGACATACATTCGCGCACCGTTCTAATGGAACGTTCTCTTGCCTTCGTTATAAGGTAGCCATCAAGGGAAATACAGAGGGCTTAAAAACTACATAGTTTGTGTATGGTTAATCGATTAGTAGATCCCACATTATTAATCCAAGAATCATAAGAAATGGTGCCCCATACCATAATACTAGGCCAAAGCATATATTTAGCTGGATCCAGATGCGCGGATTGAAACTCTTCACGTATACGTATACTTGATCATCATCTGCACGAAGACAAATGCGAGTTTCTTCCAAAAACACTTCACAGCTTCATCTAGATTTTCAAATGCATCTCGTTTGGCGCCAGCGAAAGCCACTTCAAGTGTACTTATGGACTGAGCAACATACATCGTCTTGGAATATGGAGCACGACGCCCAGCTTCGTGCATACGGTGAAGTATGGACGCAGCTGCTGCTGGAAGCTTCTTTGCGAAACACTCCGCATTTCTGTTAGAAGGATTTCGTAGTAAGTTAAAACTGATGCATTTATTTAAATGCTATCTTCTACTGGCCCCAAGGAGATTTATAAAGTCCTATGTCTACTCTTATGTTAATTTTATTGCTAAAGAAGAAAGTATTAGATCTGTTGATTAACGTATAAGGTAGTTTCTCTCTTCTTTCTGAATGCCTTTGTGGTGTAACGGTTAGCACACTCGGCGAGTATTTGAGAGTGCCAGGTTCGAGTCTCGGCGAGGGCATTGCCCATTTTTCATGTCTCCTGCTTCAAAATAACCTGATGACTCTACAGTGGCATCCGAACTAATAGGTGGGGGTATGATGATTCTTCACCACCTGGATTTGGCGGCTGGGCTCCCTAATCCCCAGTCCCCTTTAAAAAGTCACCCTCCCTAGTACTGACCAGTACGAAAGTACTAGTAAGCAATAAATCTGATGTTGGCATCTTTATCAAGATTTCTTTTCCACTATTTAAAAATTTAAATAAAAATACTAACATCCTTTTTTACGGGGCACCATTGTGAAATAAAGAGAAGTGAATTGTGGATGAATAAATGTCACCATTTTTTTAAAATTTTCTGCACTCAATCCAATTATTCTTTCATCGACTGGTACTTCCAGCCAAGAAAAATTTTCTGCGGTTCTCTGGGGCTTAATTCTATTTAGTGTCAGTCAAAATCAACAAAAAACATGCATCGCAACGTCGATTTTCGAGTGAAAATCTTCAATAAAAATTCTGTCCAGTGATTGTAACTAGTAAGATCAACAGTTATCTTATTATTTTTTCTTTTTTATAGCTTCTTTTTTCTTCAACTTCCACCAGAATTCAAATTAGTTTAAAGCAAAAATAAACGTCTAGTTTCTTAGTTTATCAAAGTGTGTCTGACAGAGTAGGCTAATCATTACTTGGGTACGATTAAAGTTAGATTCTAAGCTAGATTTTCAGCTGTTACGAATTACCTTGCAAGGAAAAGTTTCTGTTAGCCGCGATTTTTTAGCGAGAGTTAGGGCATCCAAGGCTTAGACTTTTGCTAATTTTGTATTTTACACTCGATTTAAATTGTATTCAAAGCTCATTGTCTACTCACACGCTAGTGGAATTTTTGTTCATGTTAAATTTTCACTTTGTATAACCGTCTAGCCAACATTGTTAATAAATGCTTTTGTTTAGCCTTTTACCTTGGCTGTGCTACAGGACGAAAAGTCGACCCACTATGACAATTTGGTAGTTTAAAGTAAATATATAATCATATAATTTCCATGAATTCTTGATCTAATTAATCTGTTAAACGAAGTTACAAACCTCATGCTAATTTTCTGTGACTGCAGAGGTTACAATGCTTAGATGTAGACTTAGAATTCTTCAGGGCCTCCTATTTTAACTTTACAACGGATTTATAATGGATTCAGAAGAGAATTTTCTTGTGACGTCTGTACGTACATACATATGTAGCTCACATAACTCAAAAGCGAGTATGTCTAGAACATTGAAATTTTGTATATAGGACTGCTATAACATGTAGTTGTGCACCTCCCAATTTGTATCCAATTGGTCACACAAACGTCTATAAGTATACTCAAGGACGCGATTTGTTTGTATTTAAAACCCTTAGTAAAATAGTGAGTTAAATCGTTTTGTATACCAACTTCTGCGTCTTTTTGCCGAATGGAAGCAAAAGTAAACTTTCGGTTTTGTACACCGAAAAATGTGTCTTCCTGCCCGCTGGCTAAATTTCTTGTTTTTGCCTACAAATTCTAATTTTAATTGTAAGAAATATTTTTTAACTGTTTTTGGTGTTTTATGTTTTTCTGTATTGTACAATTTTTAATGAAGTTGTTTCTTCGAGTTTTTGTGTATTTTTGCTTTGCCGCGAAGTGAGAACTGAATTAATTGAATGAGAAATATATCTCTAATGAAATTAGAGGAAATAAGTTTAAATGAAATGCAGCAAAAATATGCATAATTTAATAGACCGCGCAAGGAAGTCATATGGGGACCACGTCAGATATTTTTGTAAAGGACTTCTTGACATTTAAAATTGTAGGAAGATTTTTGTTGCATGGGATTTATTAGACTATAGCAACGCACACTAGGACTATCTACTTAAAGTGAGAAAATTTTTAAAGTTGATTTTTCCGTTCAAAATAATTTTGGCATTTTCTGTATACATTTCCTTTCATCATAACCATGGTTTGCTCAAAGTTTCTGCAATTATTGCGTCCAAATGACTTCTGACTGTGTCCAATTTTGCTATTAAATTAAGAAAAATTGTAAGAGATTGTAGCAGAAAAACAGTGAAAATCAGATTCCTTAAAGAAGAATGAACTTCGAAATCATTTCTCTTGCTGTCTTGAAAGTAGGCTTTGCTCTAAAAGTTGAATGAGCTGTTATCAGTGATATAAGTAAATCAACAGAAGTGCAGTCATGGTAATAAAATATTTTTCATTATGTTAGTTCTATCTTTCGATGTACAGTCATCAACAATTAAATTTGATAAAGAAATTCACTATTTAAGTCCTCAATAACCATTCTAAAATCTAAATTTTAAAAACTGATTTTAAATTTATCGACCCTTCAATTTTTTATATAATCAGACCTTTTTATGCTTATCTTAGATAACCGATAACCTTACTATGCTTATCAATACAAATTTTTCAACAGAGTAAATAAAGTTCCTTCCCTAAATAAGGTTTCTTTTTCTTGAATACTGATTTGAAGTATGCACTTAGAATTTTCGTATAAGCCACAATTTTGAATGACATTTGTTATCGAAATTTCTTGATAATATGCAATTCTGAAAGAAAAAAAAAAAAAAAGAAAGAAAGAAATAAAAATGTGAATAAGCTAAAAGAAGTTTGCTTATAACTGTTGAGTTTTCCCCCCCCCCATGCTTTAGTTTGAGTTACTTTATTAGTTTCGACGTTAAAAACATTTTTAATAGTGTCTCCAAAAATTTCTTAGTGCATCACATTATGCTGTCGAATAATTATCATTCACACGACCTAGCAAATGTTGTCATGGCTTTAGGAGATAAAAATTTAATCTATCTAACATCAGAATTTCAACCATTTTTGCCTCATGCGACCCTTTCACCATTCCTAGAAAATCAACCACCCCTTTCCAAAACTCGAAAAATAAACGTATATATATATAATTTTTCGATGTGTTTTGTAAATCAAACAAAAAATGTAGAAAATGTTGATAAATAAAAAAAACTTGAATAAAAGTGCTTTATTATATTCATAACATAAATCTCAAATACTTAATAGATAAATAAAAAGCTAATAGCATTCCCTCCCTGAAACTATGAAATTCGCTTTATATTACTTTTAATAATACATCTAATTTACAAAATTTAAAATACATTTAATTTACATTAAATCAAAATGATAATTATGAACTTTTATAACATTATTGTAGTCAGTAAAAGATGTTACTTACGCTATGTATGTATTACGTATCTCGGCACAAAACTACATTTTTTGACACAGTTTTATGTCGCGCTTGTATCTTTCGATATCGGATTTTAACTATATATCTGTTTGATATAATTTATATCTGATTGATATTTATTAAAAAATTACACAATACTAAATACAATAACACAATACTTTTCTTAAGTGAGATGTCGTATATATGGCTAATAAATAATAATTTATTTGCCTACTGCCTCTAGCAAAAAGTTTGCCGCATTGAAAATCACTCGAGTAAAAACATTTCACTCAAGTAATTCTTATACTTAAATTATTTTAGAACTTGCAAAATAGAAAGGAAACAATATCTTACTGCATAAGGAATTCATGAGTTCATCTGCTTCAACGTCATCGAGCATTCGATCTTCTTGAGCCGTTGCCAACAGAAAGCATAAAGTGAGATATATAAAATATTTCATTACTGCGTCTCTGTGCGCTATCGTTTGTAGAATGAAAACTCACCGAAAAGTTATGTATGCATAAAACCAGCGATGCTTAACAAAAGTGACAAATAAATGGTCATAGGATGTTTTGCACCCTCTCTTTATAGCCACGCGAACGGCAAATAATAAATAATTTTATTCAGGGCGAAATCGAATTCTGCTCTGCATACTGATGAAAAAGTGTGTCAATGAACCAAACATAGAGGCCAAAATTCCGAACTGTTTGTTCAAAAGAGCAGAACAAAAGATTTCCGTGGGAAGAGTAGCCATTTTGAGGCCGTGTTAATTATTATGGTGAGCTATATTAGTTTTAACATAAAAACGATCTATAAAACAATTGAATTAAAAGATTTGAAGGGGAACAGCCGGATTGTTGACACAACAGCAGCGAAAAACATCCGTTAAGTTAGATTGATGGTATATGAAATATGTATTTGGAGCTTTGACATTCAGAATTCGGCACCGGGAAAATGAAAGTTTAGATTTAAATTTGAGAAAGGTTGTTGATCTTTTTGATCTGATGAACCCAGAGATAAAATCTTAGACCAAAACGAAGTTGCTGTGTGGAATTTAACAACTGCTATTTATTTACATACTGCAATGCAGAAGATTGTTAAGGAAATATAATTAATGGAGAATTTCGGTTATTAAAATACGTAATGAGCAAAATTCTTAACTTTTATTTCATATAATATTTCTGTATTATCTTTAAATCATACATGTCTATAACTGAAAACCAGACATAAATAGTCTTTGGAGTATTAAATCTATTTACTTAGCATTCAAATGCCGATTTTTGCATTCTTAACCAAGTTGTATCGTATATTTCTGTGGCACATCCAGAAAATAGTACCCGTTTAGTAACAAAACAAAAGCGTAAGAAGTTAACTGACAAAAACTTTAAACTTTGAACATACATACCTTGGGCTGTTATTCCTCGGAGATCTCCGTGTATTTAGGCATATGGCATACTAGGAGATGAGTTTTTGTTCATCTTCATCATTATTCCATTGAATAAAGCAATTACCATGTAATACAACTCAAAGTATCAGCAATGAGCTTGACCGTATCTATAAATTAATCTACTACAGCATCAACAGGAAGCTCATACTCATGATAACAGTAAGGCCACCATATCAGGTAGGAAAGAAATTATTCTGGGTCTACGAAAATTACTGTGTCCCTCAAGGATAATACTAGATCCCCCTTTCTATTTAATCGAAGAAAGGATTTCCAGTGTTTAACGATGACGTAAATTGTCTTTGTTGATATAAGCGAAAGGAGAGCAGTTTTTTCTAAGCCTCTCAACCCTGCTGTTGGTAGACTTCAAAACCTGATGGAAGAACTAAATACTGATGTACTAAAGGAAGGACCTGTATCAATGCTTCCATATCTGAGTAAGCTTTTACTCGTAAAAGAAAAATAGTAAGTGAGGTCTTACATTTGTTCGGAGAAAACATTCCAGTTATTATCAAAGCGAATTAGTATCTAGATATTCCCCTCAATAACAGAAACACGCATATTTCCAATGTATTTGGAAAAGCAATAGGAATCTCCCCCAGGATAAAAACGTCACTTGAAAGTTCCTCTCCTCTTTATTCGTAAAAGCAGAATATGCACTAAAAATATCCCGCCAATATTTTGTTGGCTTGGGGCCTGCCTCCTGCAAATGGCATGTATAAGCTGCGAGTATTTCAAAGCATATTTCTAAGGAAAATCACAATAATCCATGGTTCGCTAGCAACGAGTTGATCCACAAGAATCTAAAAATAGAGCATATTCGGAAATTGAATAAAATTTCTTCGACAAAAGTACAACTTGAAACGAAGAATAAAATCACTTTTGAAAATGAAAAAGAAAACAATTACGTTGTTAACTTCACATACGAACTTGTTACCTCAGACTTTGCTCTTTATCCTTATACTACCATTTGCTCTGAAATAGACGCTAGGTTCCTTTTGTTTCTTATCTTTCTCCTCCTGTTTTCTCATGCTTTATTTTGTACTTGATATGTTACCATTTTTGCTTATTCCACCAACTCAAGTTTGCAATTATACTACAGATCATTTATCGCCACTTATGTCACCTTATCCATGCAACGGCTGCTTCAAAACTTCCGACGAGAGGTTTTAGAGTACACGGACTACTGTATCCACATCTTCACAGCTATTACCATCTTTTCATAAAATTAATGAACTTAGTCAATTTCGGGGTTCCAAAGCACTTTGCTGACATCGAAAAGCTGCAGCAAAGAATAATATCATTTCTCAGTAGACTGCTGGATTGGGAGAATGAGGTTATACGGAACTTGTTTCCCAACACGCCTTTCAGATCATAAATGCCTATGCACAGTTGCAACACAACGTGCATACTTAAAAAAAAAAAAAAAAAAAAAAAAAAAAAAATCACCTAAAGCTATTTTATATTACGCTTAAAAGTATGTCTTTTTAACGTTTTGCGTATTACCTTTATTTATAAGATATCATGTTCTCCGCACTTAAAACACATAAAATTCAATTCAACTGCAATATCACAAAATATTTGAAAACAACAAAACAACATATCTTTAGAATTTCCAATACACAGTCTCGCGCGCTGGAGATGAAAAAGGAGGTATTGTAATCGCGAAAAATTTCGAGTATCATATTTCAACGAAAATATCCATTATGACCGCTATCAAATGCAATTTAACGATGTGTTTGCATGACATCTGTACGTAAGGACAGAATAAAGGACTCCCGCCCCCCCAAAAAACTATAAAATTGATTTAAAATGAGTTCTGAAGAGAAATTTTCGTGGCGTCTGTGCGTACTTACGTACGTATGTATGTACCTCGCATAACCCAAAAACAAGAGCCTCAGAACATTGAAATTTTGTATATAGCACGGCTATAACATGTATATGTGCACCTAATATTTTGGTTGCAAACCGGCCGCACCAAAACGTATATAAATATATGTATATATATATCCACCATATATGTATATATATATATATATCTACTCGGCTCAGTGATCTCAGTTTCTTTATTCTTATATGTTTGCAACTTGTGCAATTTTTTGCTTAAAAAATGATTGAATCATGTTGTTCTTATCTACCTGTTAAGGTTTTTATGCCTTTAGTAAATCTGTATGAAATATTTGTTATTAAAAATTTAAAAGTTATTTAAGTGCGGCTACTCCTAATTATTTTTCCATAGCGACCATATTTGTTTACATATGAAACTTAGCAGAATAGTGGATTTGTTGCCAATCTAGAGAAACTAAGCATTGCAACAACAAAGTAAATTTCTTTTATTATTTATTATTACATGTATAATTTTGCACTTGCAGTGCTAAAAATGATTTTATTATAGTTATTAATCCAAAGGGGCTTTGTCCCTCAAGGACTATTGTTTTGTGATTTTGCATTGAAAACTTTAAAAGGCTGTATCACTTTTGAAATCGTTGCCACCAAATATTATGGACCTGTATTATATTTGAAGAAATTAAATAATGAAGAATCTGCATAAATGTATTGTGATGTCTTTACATACGTGTGTACCTATGTATTTATCTCGCATCACTCAAAAACGAGTAGCCTCAGAACGTTGAAATTTTCTGCACCTCCCGTTTGGGTAGCAATCGGCCATACCAAAAGTATATAAATGTTTATATATAGGGCTGGGACGAGTGTGGTAAGTGAGGCACTTGCTTCATGTAAACAAATAGAAGAGGAGATAAATTAGTTATTCGATCAAAAATTCAGAAATTTATTTTTAAAACTTATGATTTTAAATTTTAATTTCGGCATACATCAGTGAATATTAAAAGCATTTTGTGTTATAAACAATCCAGTCAAAATAAGAAAGAGGAAAACTAATAGCATTCATTTATTCTCGAAAGACATGAACTTTCACAGTGTATATAATATTTTCTAGCATTAAAATTTTTTATTGAAAATAGCTTTAAGGAACTAATTACACTTTGCGTAAGTCATTATGATAGAAATAGTGCCTATCATATAGCTAATCACTGAAAGGGATCCGTTTCTTATCTGTCTAATAAAGTACAAGATGAATTTATATTACTCTTAGGTAATCATGTTCAATTTGAAATTCGTTCTACAACCAAAAAAGCGAGATATTTTTCTTTGATATTTGATTGTACAACTTATGTTTCGCATCATGAGCAACTGTGTCAGATTATTAGATACGTGTACATAAAAAGCCGAATCTATATTTATTGATTAGGTTAGGTTAGGTTAAGTTACTTAATTACGGCAAAGCCTCGAGGGCTATCTGCCTAAGGGGAGGGATGCCTTCGTGGAGGAGTTTCTAAGGGAAACTGACTCGTATACACGTTACACACGGGGAAAAACACGAAACCACCCATGCAGCCAGCCCGTTCGCGGGATTCGAACCTCGGACCGAACTACCAGTGTTCAGCGACTTTACCGCTCGGCCGCTGGTGGGCGTCTATATTTACTGAAGACAGCTTTATAGATTTTATAGAAACAAAAGAAAAAACTGGTAGTGGTTTAGCAAATGAAATTATTTATAAGTTAGAAAAGGACGGCCTTGGCATTCAAAATGTTCGAGGACAAGGTTATGATAACGGGACTAATATGGCTGGATTGCACAAAGGCGTGCAAGACATTATTTGCCAAAGAAATGATCAAACTACATATATTTCTTGTTCGGCTCATAGTTTAAATTTAGTATGCAAAAATGCCGCTTCAACAAATTCAAGTATGTTAATATTTTTTGGCACTGTACAAAGGATTTATAATTTTTTTATATCTTCGACGAGTAGATGGGATGCTCTTATGTCCGTTTTGAAAACAACATTAAAAAGTCATACGGATACACGATGGTCATCAAGAGCAAATGCTGTTAAAAAATTCGATCTGCAAATAACAGAAGTAAATAGATTATTGAAAGATATAGTATTAAATCACAAATTTTTGCAATGGGCTGAAAATAACAACATTTTGAAACAAACCAATTTTAAATTTTTATGTTTGTTATCTGCGTGGAATTTAATACTGCAATAAAGCCGCACGCTTAGTGGGAGGGACTATGTCTTTCATTACAGGAAATGAGAGAAAATATTTCTCAATGCTTTTTTGAAAAATGTAAAACTTCAGCTTTAAAAGATGAATATATTATCAGAATTTGAAGAGAAACGAAAACGAAAAGTTAATAAATCAAATTGTGAGGAATCAATTGATATAAATTGTAGTTTTTCAGAAAAATGTATTTTTATAGAAATTAAAGAAGTGAAGTTTTAATTTCACAATTGAAATGGCGATACGAAAAGTTAAATGAAATCTCTTCCGATTTTCAGTTTCTAACTGGTGAACAATTAATATTATTAGATTTAAGTAATTGAAAGGCAGCAGCTTATAACTTAGCACTTAAATATCCGAATGATAAGAACGCTGAAGAAATTCAGTCAGAAATATCTAGTTTTAAAAACCATGCTATTTCAATAATTCCGGACACAAAAGCAGCTACAAGCTTAGAACTTTTAAAAATAATTCACAATTATAATTTAGTTCGGTCCTATCCGAATTTGGAACCAGCGTTAAGAATTTTTTTAACGTTGCCAGTTACTGTAGCTAGTGGCGAAAGAAGCTTTAGCAAACTTAAAATAATAAAGAATTATATGGGATCTTCACTAGGCCAAGAAAAAATTTCAAACATGGCCATTCTCTTTACAGAACATGAGTTAAGTAATCAAATAGATTTTGAAAAAATTATTGATAATTTTGCTTCTTTAGAAGCAAGAAATATTAAACTATAAAAGTTTTATGCCATACATTTTCGAGCAGATGTTTTATTTATACTACTTAATATTATTTGCCATTTTTCAAAAAGGATATTTTTAATGTTTTCCATTTCAAAATAGTTAATCATTATATCATTTCAAAATAGTTAATCATTGTATATGTTTCACTTTGTGGAATATGCAAAGTTATAATTAAATATTACTGTAAGAGTTACTGTATTTTCTATTTTCACTTGAAATAGTATATGAGTATAAAATTTATATAACTATAGTTAATAAAAGTATTTTTTAGTTTGTTCTCTTTTCTTTAATTATGATTATATGTATACATACTCAATAATGCATATATATATATATACTTCAGTCCCCGTTAAAACATTATTAACATTTTGCTTTCAAATTACTTCAAACCATCTTTCAAAATATAACTTACCAGTATGGATGCACACTTTTAAAATAATTCTACTTTAATTAAACTTAAATTGTCTTAAACTTAATAAAACTAATAATTCACAAAATAGCATAGACTTTCTAGATCTTCAAATCATTAACTACAAAAAAATTTTACTTTTTGACAAAACAAGAAACTTCAATTTCAATACTAACAAATTAATAAATTGGAACTCCAACATATCCAAAAAAGTAATTAACAATACTATAATTAATCAAATACAACGAATTAAAACTACATGCACAGATACAATAGATTTACAACGCGAAATTTTGATCCTTATCAAAATTCTCAAAAATAATCTAATTCCCTTTCAATTTATCAACCATTGCCTTAAAAGAGCAGGCGTTAAATACTCACTCTAAATCATTTAACTGATAGGGATATGATAATTTATTCCTAAACCTGAGAAGGCCGTATAAGTTGGATGACTGTCAGTTGAAAGATTTGTATATAGTGTAATTACTCAATTGTATATATTGTAAAAAGCTAATTGTCTTCAGACATATACTGTTACTATACTGTTACTAAAAAAATGGGCCTATTTCCTGCCTTTAGACTGTCTACTAGCTCTTGGACAGCGAAAATGCCTTTTTCCTTTCTTAAATTCTTAATCATTGCGACACGACAATTAGCCAGAAATTAATTAATTTCCATTCACTAGTATTTTTAAAAAAATCTTAACAGACGGTCTCTCTCAGATAAGAACTCCACAAAATACATCCCTCAAGAATTCCAAGTCCCACCCACTACCATAAATTTCTTCACCCAAGTCTTACCGACTGATATAATTCAAAGCCCCTACTGCCGCTAAGAATTTTCGGACACCCTACACTTCTGAGTCAGACACGAAGAGAACACATTGCCAACTCCCCCACTAGAAAGAATGTAAGTTACTTAATACCTTTCTGGCCTTTATATCTTCATGTACATTCACTGATCTTATTTATATTATTTTCTATTTTATTTTTATATTATTTTTATGTTCTCTTTGATTTATTTTTACAAAGTTTGCATTATTTATCTTTTTTATAATCTTCTATGTTTATTTCAACTTTACTTTGATTTCGATTTCATAATGACAATTTCCAATGTTTAATTTCTACAAATAATATAGTACTCAAATACATAAAGATGATAGTGTCGGGGACGATTACTCGAGTTTTACAGGATTTCTCTACAGTAATTGATTTTTACTCCGAATTGAATTGACTAAAATGCTTCATGAGAATAAGTTCTTTGAGTAACAACTATTCGCGGAAATATTTGGCCTGACTAGAATTGCCGGTTTGGCTTTAACTTATAACTCGAGTAAAGACGAAACACTTTCATATTTACGTATTTTTATCAATTATTGATCATTGAACGGGAGTTGGTTTGTTCCCCTTGAAAAGTCAACTAATTTCCGATCAATGACAATAATTACATGTTTTAATTTTTACTTTTACAATTGTAATATTATTCTTCGTGATGATTTAACTCCAGTCCCCGTTAAAACATTATTAACATTTTGCTTTCAAATTACTTCAAAACATCTTTCAAAATATAACTTACCAGTATGGATGCACACTTTTAAAATAATTCTACTTTAATTAAACTTAGGAGATAATATAATCAATTAATCAATACTGTTTAGGAAATAAATTATTATTAACTAACTTTGCAGCAATTGCGCAAGTAATAATAACTTGTATTCGCACTAAATGGATTTAAGTTCATACAACATTTGATATGCTAAATAGCAGCTATTAGCGCTATTTATCTCTTACCTAATGTACCCACTTTATATATTATCTCCAACCTTTTTAAGTTTTAAAGTTCTTATACAAAAACTTTACTGTATTGAAGGTTAGCAGCCTCCTTACTTTTATATCTTGCTAGTTTAACTCATATTGAAATCACTAAATGTCATTCCATTAGATGACAAACTTGAAAATTTAACGCCATGCCTGCTACAGGTAAACCCAAAAAACAATTTCTATGAAAAACATTTAACTGTATTTACATGATTACATGCGGTACTTGACATATTAAATATATAGGACAGACTAAAAACAATCTTAACTTTCGAATCAATAACCATAGAGCTCAAATCAAAAAATACAACGCACAAAAAAATAACATTAAAATAAGTACACCATCACAACTTAATACAGCAGAATTAGAACACTTTAAACACCATGACTTCAACTCTATTCAACTTCAGATACTAGATATAATACCCAATCACAAAACACGAATTTTTCAGGAATCTCTCTATATACTAAAACAACGTTCACTTTATCCATATGGACTTAACACTTATATACATAGTCATAGAGATACTTCTAAGAAGTCTATTTTCAGCCAATTTAAACTCTACAGCATCAAAACGCAGAGAGGAAAAAGAGGAAGCAAAATAAAAAATAATGCGAGATTTTTATCCACTTTGGATACACTTGCATTGAAAAAACAATTGAAATGTTTTTTTGACTCAGACTGCTTTCCCAAGAAACTTCTCAACTGGTTACACTCCTGTACTAATAAATTCCTTATCAAACTAAAAAAATTCATTCAAGAAAGCTACGACGACATACAAATCATTAAAGACATGATTCTTGATTTTAGTCTTTTCAGACTCTCTAATAGTCTCACTCAACGCAAAATTTATTTTAAAGTCAATTTTCTGCATCCGCAGTTTGACAATATTCATTTCTCAAGAATCATCAGAGATTGTAAAGATTACTTCCCCGCAGTTGACACTATACCAATGATTGCATTTAAATATCAAAGGACCTTAAGCAACTTGCTTACTAACCACCATGAAATAGATGAAACTGCAGAATGACATTGTAAGACACCAATTTACAGCAATTACGTAGATTCTCATCACCAGCACGTAATTACTGGCAACCTGAATATCATACAAAACCATCAACTAAAAACACTAATGAGTTATGGTACAAAATTTAGACCAGTCAGAAACATGACTACAAATTACTGTTACAAGACTTTCGAAAACAACATCAACGAATTTATAGTTAAAGCAAGCTATCAACTGAATTTTCCCATAGATACCTTCTTAAAATGGAAAGCTAAAATTCTTCAACGCATATCCACAGAAATCAGTCACCTCAAATTTAAAAGTACACTGAACTGGTCGCAACTTACATCTGATATTAGTAAATTAAAACAGCTTTTTACTATTACAAAAATAGATAAAGCAACTAATAACTTTAGCATTATATGAAAACAATTCTACACCGAGATTATTCATAAAGAACTTCTCAACGCAACTACTTATCAATCAGCCAACCTTACAGAAACATCTGTAATAAACAGGATTAAAACTTTTCATAAGAAACTCAATATTACTTTCAATGCAAACTACAACAGATTTACTAATCTTTATGCGATTCCCAAATTCCATAAAACACCATTAAAATTTAGATTTATAGCTAATGGAACTAATAATTACAAGAAAAATATAGACTATTATTTTTCAATTCAACTTAATAAAATCTGTAAATTTATTTTCAATGATTGTAACACTAATCATAACTATTGCTGGATCATTCATAATAACACTCCTGTCATTAATACCATTCATACCATTAACATCCAAAACATTAACTGCTATGATTTTGAAAACTTATATACCTCACTTCCTCTAGAAGAAATCTATACCAGCCTACTTGATCTACCAAAACTTTTCCCTAATATACTCAATATCATGACTCTTGACAAATGGAAAACCTACCTAAAATGCACACTTTTTCATAACTACATCAAGTTTCAAAATCAACTTTTTAAACAAGTCAGAGGATTGCCAATGGGCTTACATTCCAGCACCTCGATCTGTAATATCTTTTTATTTGTCAAAGAATTTAACTTCCAAAAAAATCTACAACCACAAGAGTTAAATTACTACAAACACACCTACAGATTTATTGATGACCTTATTACAATTAATAATTTTGGTAAAATTGAAAACTCCGACATTTATCCGAATTGTCTTAAACTTAATAAAACTAATAATTCACAAAATAGCATAGACTTTCTAGATCTTCAAATCATTAACTACAAAAAAATTTTACTTTTTGACAAAACAAGAAACTTCAATTTCAATACTAACAAATTAATAAATTGGAACTCCAACGTATCCAAAAAAGTAATTAACAATACTATAATTAATCAAATACAACGAATTAAAACTACATGCACAGATACAATAGATTTACAACGCTAAATTTTGATCCTTATCAAAATTCTCAAAAATAATCTAATTCCCTTTCAATTTATCAACCATTGCCTTAAAAGAGCAGGCGTTAAATACTCACTCTAAATCATTTAACTGATAGGGATATGATAATTTATTCCTAAACCTGAGAAGGCCGTATAAGTTGGATGACTGTCAGTTGAAAGATTTGTATATAGTGTAATTACTCAATTGTATATATTGTAAAAAGCTAATTGTCTTCAGACATATACTGTTACTATACTGTTACTAAAAAAATGGGCCTATTTCCTGCCTTTAGACTGTCTACTAGCTCTTGGACAGCGAAAATGCCTTTTTCCTTTCTTAAATTCTTAATCATTGCGACACGACAATTAGCCAGAAATTAATTAATTTCCATTCACTAGTATTTTTAAAAAAATCTTAACAGACGGTCTCTCTCAGATAAGAACTCCACAAAATACATCCCTCAAGAATTCCAAGTCCCACCCACTACCATAAATTTCTTCACCCAAGTCTTACCGACTGATATAATTCAAAGCCCCTACTGCCGCTAAGAATTTTCGGACACCCTACACTTCTGAGTCAGACACGAAGAGAACACATTGCCAACTCCCCCACTAGAAAGAATGTAAGTTACTTAATACCTTTCTGGCCTTTATATCTTCATGTACATTCACTGATCTTATTTATATTATTTTCTATTTTATTTTTATATTATTTTTATGTTCTCTTTGATTTATTTTTACAAAGTTTGCATTATTTATCTTTTTTATAATCTTCTATGTTTATTTCAACTTTACTTTGATTTCGATTTCATAATGACAATTTCCAATGTTTAATTTCTACAAATAATATAGTACTCAAATACATAAAGATGATAGTGTCGGGGACGATTACTCGAGTTTTACAGGATTTCTCTACAGTAATTGATTTTTACTCCGAATTGAATTGACTAAAATGCTTCATGAGAATAAGTTCTTTGAGTAACAACTATTCGCGGAAATATTTGGCCTGACTAGAATTGCCGGTTTGGCTTTAACTTATAACTCGAGTAAAGACGAAACACTTTCATATTTACGTATTTTTATCAATTATTGATCATTGAACGGGAGTTGGTTTGTTCCCCTTGAAAAGTCAACTAATTTCCGATCAATGACAATAATTACATGTTTTAATTTTTACTTTTACAATTGTAATATTATTCTTCGTGATGATTTAACTCCAGTCCCCGTTAAAACATTATTAACATTTTGCTTTCAAATTACTTCAAAACATCTTTCAAAATATAACTTACCAGTATGGATGCACACTTTTAAAATAATTCTACTTTAATTAAACTTAGGAGATAATATAATCAATTAATCAATACTGTTTAGGAAATAAATTATTATATATATATATATATATATATATATATTGCTCATGTTTGTATAATGCTATCTTTTCAAACATCATTTAGTATTATTTATTTGTTCTTCCTCCCCCCCAAATATGCAAATAAATAACTTTGTATTGTATACTTGGGCGCACATTTACCGCTTTGACTCAGGTGAAAAAATATGAAGGCAAGGTTCTGTATATATATATATATATATATATGATGTATCAGCTTTTGTCCGGAACAAATAGAATGCTGAAGAATCATAAATGTAGTCGTGGCTTAAATTATCAGACGATAAGTTTAAAAAACAGGATCCATTTATTATTATTCAGGAGAAATAGCAGTTACAAAAATCAGATATCTGGAATAAATAAAAAGAATTACTAATAACTTTTTGTATGAAGTTTACTGCATCGTGACATTTAAGAGAAAGCCCCGATATTCTTTTGCGAGGCTTTTTATAGCCTCTGGAAAGGCGGAGCTTCCAAGAAATGACGTCAGCCTCGTCAGCCAATCCAGTTCGCTTTAAATATCTCCAGAACATTCTAAAACTGTACGTGTAGAAAAGGCGGGGGGAAAAAAAACTTGACTACGGGGCTGTGGATTTAATTCCACGTACTTTCAAATAAGAGAACGTCGCCATTAAAAATGAAAAGAACATACAGTTAGAATTTTAAGTGTATTCTTGACTATGGAATTTTATTATTACAAATATATATATATACCCACTCTGTAACCCTGCTCGGTGAGCTAAGTTTTATATTCTCATATGCTGGTAAATTATGCATTTTTTGCTTTAAAAGTGATTGAATTATATTGTTATTATCTTCCGATTAAGGTTTTGTGACTTTGGTTAATCTGCATGCAATAGTTGTGGATATTATCAACAATTTAAAAGTTGTTTAAGTTCCACTAAGCATAACCAGCCACCATTTGTTTAGATTTGAAACTTAGTAGCATAGTGAATTAAGTCAGTTTCTGCACCAACTTCAGTTTCTTTTTACTGTGTGGGGTCAAAAGTTTTGTGCAAAGAAAAATCTATCTTTCTGTCTAATTTCAATTAATTTAAACTCAAATTTTAATTGTAAAAATTTTTTTAACGGTTTTTAACTTTATATGTTTGTAGGTTTTTTTTTGTATTTTAAAGTTTTTAACGAAGATGTTTTGAGTTTTTATGTATTTTTTTCTTCCCCAAAGTGAGAATTGAATTGCTTAAATGAGAAATATATACCTTAATGAAATTCGGGAGAATAAGTTTAAATGAAATGCAGCAAAAAATGTGCATAATTTAATAGGTCATACAAAAAAGTCATGTGGCGGCTACATCAGACTTTTTTTAATTCCCTCCCCCCCTTTTTTTTTGTTTTTGTTTTTTGTTTTCCTTGAATTTACTCCAGGAGTCTTAAACGTGCTTGTTAATAAGCCTTAAAAATGGCATAAACCAGTTATTTTGTTGGCATACCTCCATGAATTCTACATATAAATAAATATACAGAATATTTTATATTTAACTAAAGCATTATATCTAAGGGTTTTATTATTAAATTATTAAGAACGTTTATTATTAAGAACGTTTACTCTACGAGGAATACAAAAATGTTAAATTGAATAGAGCCAAAAGTCTCATAAACAAACTCTTTAACAATCTCTTAAAGAATACAAAAATCGTATTAATGCAGTCTGTACAGCCTGTTGTTGCCAGTTTACCTAGAAATTTCTCGGGAAGCCATCCGTCATCTACAGACATCTTCTGTTCTGTCAGATGTAAACGGTCAAGTAAATAAAATTTCATACTGAAAACATTACAAAATACTATTCACATAAGGGCATAGCAAATACATACAATTCCCTAACGGTATTAGAATTTATATACCCAAATTTATAACTATAAAATTTCCATAAAATAAAAAGGAAAATTTCGCAGATTTTCAAGACATATTTACATTTTTCTGTAACAACACTTAACCACTGTCTCTAGCCAAAAAAAGGGGAGGAGGAAACAAGAGATTAAAAAAGATACCTATTATTTTTACATTTAGCTATACTTTGAACAAATAGCATTAGACATTGAAATAAATAGAAAATAAAAAAGACCCGAATTCCAAGCTAAGATAAAATAAAATAGCATTTTAACAAATTTACCGAAAATAAAATTTGAAAAATACACATAGAAATTTTAATTTTTTGAAATATTAGGTAATATTATTCCTCTCCGCTAAGTTTGTTCGTATCCACCTCCCCCCCCCAAAAAAAAGACATTTCTTTGTTCTGCCAAGATATGAGGAAAACTCGAGTAGGCTTACTATCTTTCATTATTAAAATATATGCGAATGGTCTTAAAAATATTTTATCATTTTTTACCAGAAATCATTATCTTGTTCAATTCACGAGTGTCAGCGCTTCTCTAACTCCTGAATTCGACAGGGAAAAAATACTTCTACTAAGCGTTTGAGGTCACTGATGAAATTTCTTTTTTATCTTATTGCCAACACTGCAAGAAATGTGCGGATGTCTTCTTGAGGAGGTCCTTTCATAAATCTGCAGTTATTATCAGAGTCCGCATTATTACTTCATCCTGTTCTTCCGATGAAAGTTTTCGCTTTCAAAATGCTTATCTCGCATTGCCTCTTTGTATTAGAAAGCGAGTATAATTAAAATGTTAAAATAATTCGCTAGTATTTAAAAATAACCTGAAAGGTTTCAGATTTTAAATTACGTCCAAAGGGGCCTTTTTTTAACATTTTGTGTGTTACATTTATTTATTAAGTATCACGTTCTTTGCACTTAAACCATAAAATTAAGTTCAACAGCAATATCACAAAATAGTTTTAAAGTGAGCATATCCCTTTAGAATTTCCGATACAGAGACTCGCGTGCTAGAGATAAAAATGCTTTTTCTGTACGAAGTTGCCATTGCTCACTTAAAAATCCTTGAGTTTGATAATCAAAAATTCGTTAAAGTTTTACAAAATAGGAAATCGATAATAAAACAAATTCCAAATTTCAAATTTGGGTTTCCCATATTCATAGGAGGATTACGTCATTAAAAATTCGATGGTTCTATGTACCGTTGTTTTATCACAATGCGAGAAATATACATACGTTTATGCAGATTTTTCCTTATTTAATTTCTTCAAATATAATGTAAGACTCTAACATTTGGTGGCACCAGTTTGAAAAGTGAAACGGACATTTATAGTGAACCAACGCAAAATTGCAAAACGAAAACAATAGTCCTTCAGGGACAAAGCCCCTTTGTACTAAAAAAGAGATTAATTCTTTAACGCTCGTAACTCAAAAAATATAATAAAAAACTTTAAATCAAAGTATTAACCACAATTAATTTGACGAGTCATTAGGATTTTTGACCTCCCCTTTTAAAGGGCGACTGGAGATGAGGAGACACAATCGCCAAATCCTAGTAGTGACAAATTATCGTCCACCACCTTTTAGGTTCACCAGTCATTGGGAATTTTGATGCTGGAGACGTGAAAAATATGCAATGTCCTCGCCGGGACTCGAACCTTGACCTCTGAAATACGCACCGAGTGTGCTACCGTTACACCACGAATGCATACTGGAAGGAAGGAGAAAATTATGAATTATTAAAATTTTTATTCGACATCTGTATCAGCGATCCAGTTAAAAAATATTTAAAAAACGTGCTGATAATATTTTTAAAGAAAATTCTTAAATTCCAAATATTAATATTTGTGATTAACAAAAATCATGAAATTAAGTAAAGATAATGTATATAAATAATAAGAAAAAAGTTTGGAACATGCCCATGAGAAACTGTAGCAACATAAATTTGTGGATTACAAAAAAGTTCAATGATTGAATAACATAAATTAATTAAAAATCTTTACTATAAAGTACCACTAATCTTAAAGCAAGATTAGTGACCTAGTTCATGAAATCGGGTAGTGTTTATTAATATTTACATATGGTCTTAAAATTCGATGTCAGCGAAATGGACATATTTTTAGCAGTGGTACTTGAATATACAAATTAATCAATTAGAATAAACGTTATAAGCCTCATAAATAACAATCTACAAAAAAATAAATTATATATAAGTACAAAAAATGCAAGTAAAATGTAAAGAAACTATGCTGAAAAATTGCGTTGTGTCTGCATAAATCATAGGAGAAAGCCAATATCATTCATCAGGTCTATAATACATTTATACTTATATATACAGGGTGTACCGTAAATGTTACGACAAATTTCTAGGTGAGGCAGAGCACGTCATAAGGATTAAGAATTGCATAGGAACCTATATCCGGAAATGTCAGGTGTAAATGGTAGAAGGCATAGAAGATGGGAAAAGAAGCAAGAGTGATTAATTTGAAGCACTTATTGGACATGAATACAAATAGTGTACGACAGCTTGAATGTTACAACAGATGCTCGAAATTGGCATCATCAGACGCTAAACATGCCTGACATCGCCGGACCATTTGAATGCCGCGAATTATTTGATCTTTCTGGTGTAAGTTCTTTCCGATTTGCTTGAACGATTTTCCACCAAATGTGAGGCGCAACATGTCATTCCAACATGATGGGATCCCTGCTCGTTTTGGACTGGGTGTTCGTAGCCATTTGAACAGATCATTCCCGCATCGATGGATTGGGCGTCGTGGACCAGTTCCCTTTGCCATCCACGCTCACCGGATTTATCGAACCTTGATTTCTTTTTGTGGGAAGTCATCAAAAGTGTCGTGTATCACGATCCTGTTGTGTCTGAAATGGATCTCGTGGCAAGACTCGCCTGTGCAGCTGTTACAATCAAAGAAACTCCCGGTGTGTTTGAACATGTCCGGCAATAAATGGCCCATCGGTATCAGGATGTTTGGAGTCTGATGATGCAAACTTCGAGCATCTTTTGTAACATTCAAGCTGCCGCACACCATTTGTATTTATGCCCAATAAATGCTTCAAATTAGTCACTCTTGTTTATTTTCCTGTCTTCTACCTCTGCTACCACTTATCCCTGACATTTCCGGGCATAAGTTCCTATGCAATTCTTAATCCTTATGGTGTTCCCTAGCCTCCCTAGAAGTTTGTCGCAACATTTACGGTTATATAATTCTGAAGCTACAATCCTACATTAAGCAATTACTTGCAAAAAATCGTTAAATCAATTTCATTGGACTTCGCAACAGCAGTCGCACGACAGTGAATTGTGAGATATTTAATCAATCAAAAACGAGAAATAATGTTACACCTTCCCTACTGATATTCTTATTGATCGTCTGATTTATCGACCGTCGGTGTTACATATTTTCTTTCTCAACTACAACCACATTTCGTGTCTATTTTTAGATTACAATTCACTTTACTTTCCCAAAAGTTCTCGTCATTTCTCTCATGTAGATTTAGAAATTACTAGGTAAATTGCATAGAAATTAGTTTTTTAGTAAATCATAGACTTTCAAGGAAAATAAGTAATGAAAAGATGAACATGCTATTTGATAATTTTTGAGCTTGAAATTCTTTGGTTTACAGTAATAGTTTTTTAATGTTTGCGTAATAAAATTATTATGAAAATTTTCAGAGTAATCCTCCACTATAAATATATTTAGAAGATTTGGCTTTGTGATTTGCTAACATTTAATTTAGTTACAAATAAATTTAGTTTTTATTTTTTGCAGGAAGATGAAAGCATAATTTTCTTTTCGAATTGTTTGAAATTTGAACCAATTCGAATTCAATCCTGAAGTTTCAACAGCTTAATTCTCTTAAAGCCTAAACATTCATTTCTAAAGTAATCGTTAATTGATTTTTTAATTAAAATGGATATATTTGTATCCCGTTTCAAAATATACATCAAAAATCTCATCAAGAAACATCTCTACACCGAGCCCTCTAAAGTCCTTAATCGGCATTTATTTTCGCAACTATTGATGGTAATAAAAATTATGAAATCGAATTTTTTATACACTTTCCTGTTTTTTATATTTAGCAAAGGAAAAAAAAAGCTCTACTCACTTGCGATAAAAACTAACAGAGATATTTAATTTTAAAAATTTACCTACATCTTCTTGAAAATTCAGGGGTCGTCTATAAATTACAGACAGCATTATTTAAATTTGCATGTAACTAAAAATAAAATATCACCTTAGAAAAGGGTCTCTGATTCTCATGGATTAAGCGACAAAAACTGATAAGCAGATTGGCGAAAAAAGTTTTGATGAATACAAATTTTTAATTACATCTTAATTTTTATCACAGAACACAAACGCCAAGAGTCCATTGTCTATTGCAAAACAATTCTGTAAATGAAAGAATTAATCTACATATTCTTTTGAATAGGAAGAAAGATGGAACGATGCTTTTTTTTTTAATAATCAGTAATCAAAACATTGCGTTCTGAGCAGATCTGCACGACTTTTGTTTTTTCATAAGCATTCTTTTCCAAAACGCCTCCATGGGGGGGGGGGAGGGATGAAAATAAAAATTTAAAACAAAAACTGAAAGCTTTCAGATTTTATATTATTTTGGTTATATATTATTTATACAAATTTTGCTGAAGAAAGGAAATGACGAAACTTAAATGAAACTCCAAATTCTTCAAGCATGTAAAAACACGGCAGTAATAAATTTAGAAATAATAAGATGATTACTTTACTTCATGAAGTTCCAACTGTCTCAAAAGAGAAAGTAATAAACAAAAAGACAGCATTATTTTTGTTTAAAGCATTATTAAACATAGACAGCAACATAGACATAGACAGAATTATTAAAAAGAGAAAAATTAAATAATTTTCAAAGAATGACTAATTTAATAAACAGTTACTGCGTTGGAAATGACTAATTACAATTTATAAAGAAAGATTTTTTTTTTACTTCCTTTAAGCTGCATTTTCCATCTTTCAAAATATTACTCAATAGCAGTACATCAGAAAATTAAGCAAAATATTTATTTGGCTGTATTATTCACTACTTATCTTTGTAATTAATTTATAATTTTATTAATATTATTTTATTGATAAACTGATATACCGCACATACTACAATCTTTTTCTTTAACAGACTTAAATGAATTCATTAAATAAATCGATCATCGCCGTTAAATTTCTAAAACTATCACATCGAAAAACTGAAATCGAAGTTCGTTATGGTTGATAATGAGTCAGCTGGAAAAATCTCCTGTTTACAGATATAATTAGGGTTATACGTCTGTATTTAGAGCGAACATTTTGTATTTTAATTACTGTATCTACAAGTATATGTATTATATCTTACTTCAGTAAAAATGATGAAATGTCCATGTTTTAAGCTAATGCTGTAACTGCGGTTTCTCTGTTTTAATTAGAATATTTAATTCGTCGGTTTTCTATTTAAGTATTTCATTCATTTAAAGTGAAAATGTATAAGGTAAAGCCAGCTTTTTTTGCTGTATCTGTAGAAATTTCCAGTAGACTAGCTATACAACTTGTACCCGGTTATACAGCGACCTCCGAGTTTCTCAAAAGACGTAGTTATATTGCCTCCACCCTAGTAGTCTCCCAGCTTCGATTTCTGGCCAACAGTTGGCTGAATGGAGATTTTCCTGCCTAATGTGCAACAAAGGAGCCAATTTCCCTTACGGATTTGGTTTGATTTGGTTTATTTAATTATAGCAAAACACACTAGGGCTATCTGCCTAAAGGGAGGGATGCCTTTGTGGAGGACTTCCTAAGGGAAACTGACTCGTATACACGTTACACATGGGGAACACCACGAAAACGCCCATGCAGCCAGCCCGTTCGTGGGATTCGAACCTCGGACCGAACTACCAGTGTTCAGCGACTTTACCGCTTGGCCGCTGGTGGCTCTTTTCCTTAAGGAACGCAACTCTCTTAAAGCACGATGTTAAACAAATTACAGTCGTAAGTTACCACCATGCTTGCTTGTCTTATAGGTTTCGCCAAAGTTGAAGGAGAAGCATCTGAATACTGGTAACTTTCTTTTCCTATTCTACGTGTGCTCTTCAAATAACAAAACCAGATTCAACCCTTACACCGACTCACTTTTGTCTAGCACCTTTAAAACTTCAAGTTGCAGTTCACTTGTAAGAATAACTTTCTTTCGTCTTTCAGTTGACGTCTCTTTAATACAGTACCCCCCCCCCCTCAAAAAAAAAGGAATAACTAAAATAAAATAAATTAAAAATGTGAGTAAGTAATAAATGAGACGGCTGAAATGGGCGGTTTTGGATGTAAAACACCCGGATTGTTGTTTTTAGAATTGTGATTCATTTGGTAGGAATATGGCCAACATACACTGAATGCCCAAAATACTAACCCACTAATAACGTGTTGGTTCACCTTTGGTTTTGATCACGGCCCATATTTTTCTAAGATATGGGTTCAACAAGATTATGATAACTTTTTTGAAGAACTTTAGCTCATGCTGATATAATGATAGCTTTAATTTTGTTCAGATTGGATAATGTCGTTGGAATATCACAGACTATCCCGAAAATCAAAACTGCGAAGTTAAAGGTATAAAAACCTTTATTTCTGGATTAAAATACATACGAAAACGATTTGCAATCAAAATCATCAAAGAAACATCGTTAATACATTGTTGTCTAACGCAGTTTATCAGGAACTCGTTTCTATGAGGCAAGCAATTATTTCCAGAAGCAATAATTCTCTATTGTCGGGTGCGTGCTTCTCTATTATGCTCGGAAAACAATGGAAGTCTACGTTTGATTTTGTAACATTACATTAGATGTGTTGAGTCGTCTCTGTGTTCCCACAGGCTGGAAGAAACATTCCTGAAACCTTTTCCATGTGGTCTGGCTTTAACCACGGGAAAAATCTTAATTTAACTGATCCAGTACGGGTAGAAAGCATTAAAATTTCCTGCCTTTATAGCATTTTCCTGTCCTTACAGCGTTTTTGAAATTATTCCTCTTTGTTCCACAAACGTTGAATAGGAGACCAAATTGAGCTGGCCATGGAAGCACTTTGAACTCCGAATCATGCACCTCCTACCAATCTGAAGTCATATTTTTCTGAAAATGACAATTTCATCAGCGAAATTACACCTATACATGAGTGTGTGTGATGATCGACGACGATATTGAGGTAAGCTACTGTTCTGATAAATGTTACCAGACAATATGAAGGGGATTCCCAGGAAAATATTCCGGAGATCATAACTCCATAATCACTAACTTAAAGAGACGAAACATCAGACAAAAGAAATCTATGAATTCGATCTGCTTATACCATATTTTGATTCATAACAAGAAACGTGATTCATCGAACGAAGCAACGTTTTTCTATTTGTCAAGGAAGCCCACAGCGCCCGAGCGGTAAAGTCGCTGAACACTGGTAGTTCGGTCCGAACGAGCTGGTTCAAGGGAACACATGGGTAAAACCACGAAAGCGCCCATGCAGCCAGCATAAACGGGCCGAACGGGCTTAGTTTAGTTATTCAAATTTTATTTTTATTTTTATATTTTTATTACTATTTATTATTCTTTATATATATGTATATATATATATATATATAATTTATTTCCTAAACCGTATTGATTAATTAATTTAAGTTCATACAACATTATATATATATATATATATATATATATATATATATTATTTATTATTATTTTTTTTTAATTCCTGGCTGCATGGGCGCTTTCGTGGTTTTTCCCATGTGTAATGTGTATACGAGCTAGTTTCCCTTAGAAAGTCCTCCACGAAGGCATCCTTCCCCTTAAACAGATACCCCTCGAGGCTTTGCTATAATCACATAAACCAAACCAAATCAGCGATCAACTTTTAATGCTCCTTGGCCCACAGCAAACGTGATTTTCTGTTTCACGTAGGTAAAGTTCAGATGGTTAAAACTCTTCCGTTGCAAAGTCTGTCCCGTTGTGCATATTCGGATATCCTTTGTGAGACACTTAAACGCTAAGCAGCTGCAGCTTTTCGTGTTGTTGATCCAAACTGAGAATTATTTTTCATAGAAAATAATATCATTATTCGAAAAGAATTGTTCAATGACATATATTCGCATATCGAAACTGTGACATCTCAGTTTGAAACTTACTTTCCAAGAGGTAAACATAACCATTTTCTTGGATTCTTGATCGCTTCCATTACGATTATGAAACTAACAAACTGTCATTGAATAAAAGAGAACAATCAATTGAACTCACAGGACATAAAATGACATTAGATGGAAAATGAAACTCCAAGCAGACGGTATTGTTAATTTGTGTACCTCGTTAACAGTGAAAAAGAAATACAGTGAACCTCACAATTGTGCTTTAAAATTACAATTCAGTTTCCTTCTACGTATCTGTTATCAGAAATGGTTTTCACTGCTAACTCAAATAAAAAATCTGATGTGTACACCACATGACTTCCTTGTACGTAATATTAAATAATACGCATTTTCCTCGCATTTTTTTCCTGCATCTCATTTAAACTTTTTTCCTCGAATTTCATTAGAGATATATTTCTCACTCAATTAATTCAGTTCTTACTTCGCAGCAAGACAAAAATACATAAAACCTCAAAATATTTTTATTAAAAATTTAAAAATATAGAAAAATATAAAATATAAATACAGTTAAAACAATTTAAAGAACGACTTTTGCAATTAAAATTAGAGTTTCTACGCAAAAACAAGCAAATCGGCCAACGTGCAAGAAGGCAAATTTTTCGGTGCACAAAACTGAAAGTTTTATTTTGGTCTCACTCCGCAAAAAGACATTGAAGGGGTAGAAACTGGCTTAGTTTGTTATGGACGCTATGCCGAGTTAATATATGGGATAATTTAATAACTTAAATGTTAATTGAAGCATGATTTAATTCGCAATAATAAAAGAAGACGTTATCCTTGTTGTTGCGAAGCATAGTTTCTCTAGATTGGCAACAAATCCACTAGTCTGCTAAGTTTCGAATGTAAAGAAATATGGCTGCTGTAGGAGACAAAAATTAGGCTTAGCCGCTCTTAAACAACTTTTACATCGTTTATAATTCTACAATTATTGCATGTAGGTTAACTAAAGGCATAAAAATTTTAACCCAGGGATGAGCAAACAGGTCGCGGGCAAAAAATCGGAAAAAAAAAAAAAAAAAAGTTTGGCCGGCGAAGATAAATTTTTCTAAAATTTTAAAAACTATATGCAAGTATTACAATTTAACTATGTTAATGAGGTAAATGAAATTTCAATTTCATTTTTAAAAGTTCCTTTCATTGAGGTTCGAAGTGAGATGTACTGATTCTTTGGCATATTTAGAAACAGCTGCTTGAGATGATTGTTAAATTGCAACTCAATAAATTCATGCTGCAAATCTGACGTCACTGCTTCACAATTTACGTTGAAAGGCATGGTAAAAAAATCCATTTCTGTTTGAATGGCAGTGAAATCTTCGTTCGAACTCAAAATACGGTTTTTTTCAAGCCATCTTCATAATTTTTAAGATTCTCTTCATTTACTGAGGGTATTGAATTTAACCTTGGGAAATGAAACTAGCTAGCTGCCCTGCAAACAAATTAAGTTTTATTAAGTTAAGATAATTAAATTAAGTTTGTACTAAGAGGTCTAATTCCCCTATAATTGGATTCCCATATGTCTGCTCCCTGAGAAAGAGATAGCGCTTGTTGGCGCCAAACTTCAGCTATAACTAACAAAGAACTTCCGCTATTAATACTTTACTGATTGAAAGCTGTCTGTGTTTGCTATATCCGTCACTTAATGTTTTGTAGAACAACAATAACGAAAGTGAAAAGATCATCAGTCCTTTGAAAAAAAGGAAGAAAAAACTAATATTTAAACAAAGTAGAAAAGAATATGGATATATAATATATAAATGTATATTTCTTTTAATTTGCCTTAGACAGGAAAATTAAATTTCTATCCGCGGACCGGATAGAACCTTCCGGCGGGCCGGATTGGCCCATCCCTGCCTTAACTGGTAGTAAGAACAACATAATTCAATGATTTTTAAAGCAAAAAAAAAAAAAAAATGCACAATTTACTAACATACACTGGTGTGCAAAAATTAAGGACGAAGTCGAAAAATTAGCATATCAGCTGAACGAAGAGGCAGAGCGGACAGAAAGACCAATCAGGAGATTAAGTAACGTGATGTATGGTAGCACATGCGCAGATATGCAGGTAGACGTAATGGGGAAGTGTCTGTGTAGTATAAAGCATGTTGTCGGTGTAAGATCAGTATTTCTGGCAAAGAGATTGCACGCCGTATAGCAGTTAAAATCACACCGAGTTGCTGCCTCAACGAGAAATTGCGAATAATCAATCTGTTAGACGACATCTGGATGCTTTTACCCGAGGTCGAATCATTGGGAAGTTGGAGGAAGGCCACAGTGTGACAAGTGTGGCTGCAGAGTTCGGAATTGCTCACAGCATCGTTTCACGACTTTGGAGACAATTTCAAACTACAGGAACAGATATCCGGGCGTTTAGTAGTGGTCATCCACGAGGAACCACACCCGCAGATGACCGGTATATTGCCTTACAGGCCAGAAGAAACAGGCGGGAGAAATCCTAAACACACGACACAGGCGACTGGACGACCGATATCACGTTTTACCGTGGCCAGAAGACTGCACGGTGGTGGTCTGTTTGCACGACGCCCTGTACGGTGTGTACCTCTAACGCCGGTCCATCGAAGAAGGCGTTCTCTGTGGTGCCGGGAACACCGGAATTGGAGAGACAATGAATGGGGACGAGTACTCTTTACAGATGAGAGCAGATTCAGTCTGAGTAGCGATTCTCATGGCATATTCATCTGGAGAGAGCGGGGAAGCCGCAATCATCCCTCGAACATCATTGAAAGGGACAGGTAGTATGGAGGTGGCGGTGTTCTCGTTTGAGGAGGCATCATGCTTGGTAGTCGTACAGACCTTCACATCTTCGACGCAGGTTCAGTCAACGGGACCCGTTATTGTAACGAGATTCTTCTTCCATATGTGCGTCTTCTTAGAGGCGCTATCCTTTTCATGGACGACAATGCACCATGTCATCGCACAGTAGCTGCCGAACAGCTCTTAGAGAGTGAGGATATTGAACGTATGGATTGGCCGGCACGATCTCCGGATCTCAATCCCATCGAGCATGTATGGGATTTTCTAGGCAGACGCTTGGCAGCTCGTACCTTACCACCAGTAACGATTCTGGATCTTCGATTGGCGCTGCAAGACGAATGGGCAGCAATGCCTCAACAACTCACTGACACCCTCATTCTCAGCATGGGCAGACGCTGTGAAACCTGCCTAGCAGTCAGGGGAGATCATATCCCCTATTAAAGACGGGATGTTTCTTGCTGGACACCCATCGCAGGGATGTTTCGGCCTTCGGTCGCATTGCGCTCCATGCTACTTTTTCAATAAAGCTTCTTTTTATCCCTCTAATTTCTCTTTTAGTGAGTGTTGCTTACATTACTCATGTCCTTACGTATTGGGGATCTTACGGTATTAAATGTGTTGATTTGGAAAGCTTTTGTACAACGTTATATTGAAAAAACCGTCTCGTCCTTAATTTTTGCACACCAGTGTATAAGAATAACAATAACTTAGCTCACCGAGCCGAGTAACAGAGTGGGTATATATACGTTTGGTGCAACCAAACGGGAGGTGCACAACTCCATATTATAGCAGTCCTATATACAAAATTTCTACGTTCTGATGCTACGTTCGAAGGGGACAGGACTATGATGGTCCGCATAACGTTCTAATTTATAAAAGTGGTGCCCACTTGAAAAAAGTTTGATAAACGCTATAGTTAATAGAATTCATTGAGAATTTTAGAAAAAGAAGTTATCAATCATGAACTGGAGCTCCGCCTCACAAGTAGCAGACAGAAGGACTGAAGAGAACAAAATATTCAATTGCACAAACTTTGACATCACTTTTGATGGCGTTAGAGCGCTAGATATTTTTCACATTACACATATTCTATAATACTAGCCTTTGACTAGTTAATTTTGAAAAAAAAATTTAAAAAAATGAATGGCATTCAGCGTATTTGATTACTGACTTCGTAAAATTATTACGTGCAAACAGGGCTGGACTTAGACTTGATAAGGCCCTAAGCTATTTTAGATATGGGGCCATTTATAAGTCCAGATATTATATGTCAATACCAAATATGATTTTTGGATATCTAGACGTTTTTTAACTCCAAGAAAATGAGGCCCCTAAGCTACAGCTTGTTTAGCCCCCCCCCAATACGTAAATCCTGCACTGCATGCAATAGCAGCTGACAATTACGTAACTAGCTGTCAATAATGGAACGAAAAATTGTAAAATTTTATTGTAGAAACACAACCTTTGAAGAAAGGTCTTTGGAAATTAAGAAGCGCATAAAATTTGAGGGTTAAATTTAAGCTTTGAATGAAGAACACCTGCGAACTTTAGTACAATACCTGTTGGATAGATGGCAGCACTAGAGCAATAAACGTAGTAGCATGAACGTAGCCATATTTGACTATTGTAAATATTATTACTATGCTTTCAGCTTACAATTATTTATTTCACATAAAAGTGCAAAGTAATTTATAGAAAAACATTTACTCATTGTAAGGATTATATCTTGTATAATCATTTTGACATGACGATGCAGAACTTATCGAAAAATATGGAATTGTACATGTTAGTTCTTTTTCTGGTAAGGTCTTGATTAACAAAATCTGATAAAACTTTAAACTAAAATATTTAAAAATTATCCAGCTGCTTAAGTTTCTAAAACTATCACATTTTTAAAGCAGCATAAAATGTTATGAACTCTTAAACAAATATCATAGCCGATGAAAAAGTATTTTGCGGATTTGTCTTTTCGAATATGACTGTTATGTCTAAATAGCGTTATGGGGCTGACTAATTTTGAGCAACCGAATTAAATGCAGTTATGTTTACTCAGTGTTGATGTTTGTTTTTATTGTGAAAGTGAATGGTGCATTGTGTTGTTGTTGTTGTGTCTTATCTCACTTGTCTGACAGTAACATCAGAACAAGCTCACGAAATGCGTCGTGGCAAGGAGCTCAAGACTGCACCTGTTGTTGGCAATAGCTTTGAGCAGCATACAGGTGACAGCAGGACTTTGCTCAGTTCCGCCGCCAGTTTGGATGGAGAGCACCCAAGGGTCTCCTACACCTCTTCTCCTATCTCAACCTCTCCAGAGGACTTTCGAAAACAAACAAAAAAAAAAAAAAAAAAAAAATATTAATGTAATAAATCTAAGTAAAAATTAAAAGACAAAAAACTAAGAATCTTGCAACAGTGGCACACCTACAGATCTCGAGGCCCGAGGAGGAAATCTCAGAAAGGCTCCCCTTATTGAAAATGATCATCACACAAAATGTCAACTGAAACATATAATAAGCATTTTTAATTAAAATAACCTTAAAAAATATTAAGCCTAAAGAAGAAACAACTTACATCTAGCAGACAAACGTGTATTAAAAAAAAAAAAAAAAAAAAAAAAAAAGGCTTCTCTGCCATTTTTAATGATTTAAAAAGGTGTTTTTAATTTTAATGTCAATTAAAAAAAAAGAGCTAAAAGTGCGTTTGGGGGAGTTTTGACTTCTGAATATCTTTCTTTTAATAGCTTCCCTCAAAATTAATGTTTTTAGCTACTGGACAGATTTATCAAACCGGTAAATCTTACATTGCTTATTGTTGATCGAAAATAGCTTTTAATCTTAACGTATATCTATAGTATGCGTTCTGCAGTAGATATATTATCTACAGTATTGAACTTGCGAAGCAAATATAACACACACAGTCAAAAAAGCTTTAGTACCAAATATACGTTAGAGACTAATTCCTGGAAGTCCACTTCTACAATAAACATTAATATTTTCAATGTAGGCCACTTTTATTTTCCTACACCATTCACCATTTTTTTATATTCCTACAAATAAGTACATATACTTAAAAACATAAGGAGGAGGTTAAACAAATAACTCTGGAGCCCCCCCCCCCGATCAGAGTCACTGAACGGTCCGCCCCCTCCTCGGTACATTATTATTTATAAATCTGGGAATGTATAAATTATAGATCTTAATAACAGTTATTCTAATTATTTAAGCCATTCGAAGTCTCAATTTTCAAATTAATTTGCATCATTTAGCTTAAAACTAGCAAATAATTACACAATTACTTACAGTTACATGCTTAAACAATTACATAATTTGAAACCAATTTTTGCTCTCAGAGCTCATGTTTTTTTTTTCCTCTATTTCAGTAAGTATATGTTATTATTTATACATTCGGATTTCTAAAACGCCTTGATCTTATCATGAAGAAAGTGTAGTCGTGTCTTATTTTGCGTGTTATCTTCATCTTTCTTAAAAATAATTATTTACCAAAACTAACCATTCAATATATACTATAAACGCAAAATCATTAAAAAATAAATTTAATTGAATATAATAATATAATTAATTAAATCAATTTAACAAAAAAGAACTGCGTTCGACTATCTTGGATGGGCTGCCCACTGCCTCCTATTCACAAGCGCGATCCCACTACTGCACCGTGCGGGAGCTTTTGCCTGCTGCGTTTCCGCCCTGGGCCGGTTCGCTCCTCCTTAGACGACCTGGTGGATCCGGGCTCCCCCAGTTCAACCATATCGACACCGTGCTTAGCGCGGACGCCTGATCGACATAGAGAAACAGAGGACAGAACTCCCAACCTCACGCCGTCCAGCAGCTCAGACCTCCAAGCAGCTGGATTACAGCACCACGCCACCGGTGCCGGTCGGTTAACTGCGGTTTCAATTGCTACATAAGCTTTGAAGATGAATATTTCGGTTTATGTGCTTCCATCTGTTGGTGGCGATTGTCTTTATTTCTTTACATCATTTCGAATTACCCCGCAACATTGTAGCGTGAAGAGGTATGCGTTCGAAAATAAAGAATCAAGATATATTTCCTAAGATGCTTCGAATTTCATTTTCATTTACAAAAAATTCCAAGACCGTTAATTCAAAAATATCAGTATTCTAATTCAGAGTTATTAGTGTACACGTATCGCTGAATTTCATGGTAAAAATTCAGTGTACACGACGGTGTGATTATGCGCGATTAAATATGACACTGCATAAATGTAAGTTTATTTTCGCACTGCATAAACAAGTAAGTAACATTAAATGTACGTTTGTGAGAAATTAATAAATTTAAAATTAACTGTTATTTCAATTCTTGAATTTACATAATGTCTAAAATTAATGGTGAACAGCATACATGTCCATACGGTGAATAATGTGTACTATGTAGCGCTACATACAATGAGTTTACAGTAAGTATCATCATTAAAAAAAGGTAGGTCTGCCAGCAGAATTGAAAGAACAGAAATGTTCACTTTCCTAAATAAATGTTAAAAGCATTACGTTAACGTTAAATCTATTTTATCCCATTATTAGTCAAGTGAATTAGCTCGCTGAATACCCTTAATTGGAGCTAAATTCGGTTCCTGACGAATGGTTTGATTACGTATAGTCTTCATCTGTTACATGAATAAAAGCTAGTTTTCCTTAGAAAATACTCCACGAAAGTATTCTATTTGTTTTTGGCAGATAGCCCTCACGTGATTTCCTTAAAATTAAATAACTAACTAAATTTCCGCTATTTTAATGTTAAATTTTGCCTCCCATAACAATGAAAAATTTCCCTTCTGTTTTATATGCTGATTTATTATGCTAATTGTATATATATACTAATTTGAATACTGCATATTATTAAAGAGGAAATATGTGCATTATTTAAAATCGTCTGTTAAATTAATAAATACTATGTTTTGAATTCGAACAAAAAAGTACTATCTTACATCACAGTTACTATGCATTGGCAACAGTTTTCATAACCGATAATCTGCATGCCGCAAGACAAAGACGGCAGCAATTCGGTAAAATTACGTACGTGAGAAGTGGAAAGCTAGGGTTACAGCCATTTCTGAGATAAAATCAAGGAAGAAGGGAAGATAACAATAAAATAATGCATGCTTTCTCTCTAGATGATAAGCAAATAATAATGTCTAGATCGAGATGTCTCTAGAAATGTTTGTTTTCAATGACCGTCATGATGGAAATGTTTACGAAAATTTCTCTGTCAGTCACATTACATAATATTGTAAACAATGCAAAAAAATGGATCATGTGTGTGTTTTACACCATTGGCGAGCCCTCTAGGACCAATTAATTTGTTTTGAGACCTCAAGCCGTATAGTATGCCCCGAAATAATAAATACCGGTTATTTAAAAATATTTACTCTAATAATATTCTTGCAATATAATTTAAATAATATTTGCATGAAGATAGTTAAAAGAAAATATAATAAATCGTAAATAATAAATTTTGTTATCGACACTATCACTTGCATCTATTTGTAAAAATCTCAAAATAATATGCTTTTTGGGTTTTGTTTGAAATACTAATTCTTTTAGCATTTATAAACAAAACATATTATGAAATGTAAAGTAAAAATAGTAAATAATTTTAATGATTTCCAGATATTTTTACTAAAAAGATTGGTAGAATTTATAAAAAGTAATTAATTAAAATTATCACAGCGAATAATTTTTGTAACACTGTGACCAAGAATATCTATTTACACAGGCGCTAGAAAAGTCATTATTTTAGTTATGCTAATGATATAGAAGTTTCCATAAATGATGGAAATTATGCTACTCTTCTGGTATCGGAACCGGATTCAGAAATGTATATATGTATGCATGTGTATAAGTATGTGTCTACATATATGTGTGTGCGTGTGTCTCTATAAACACATAATATACGTACGTACACTGCGGGGAAAAAAAAAAAAAAAAAAAAGAGTATGGGACAGTTCTATATCTCCCGTTCTACTGGGCCGGTTGACAAAATTCAACTTGCGTTTTTCATGTCTCGAAAGAGCGACTTAGGATATGTATTAGATTTATATATAGCATTGTTCCGTAGGAATTTTGACACAAAATCGAATTTGTTCTGAAATGATGTGCCAGTTTTTCCCTATTTTTTTGATTCTGCGACTCAAATTATGCTAAACTGCCAAGTTTTGTATCGCACGAATAGTTTTTAAAAAATTAGCTCTCAAAATTTTAGCTCCTCAGTGTTAACTGAATTTAATATAGCTTTTTTTTTTTTTTTTTTTTTTTTTTTTTTTGTTAAACTGATTTAAGTCTTCCTTTCACATTTTTAAATTTAGGTTCATTCCAAATAAAATTCCCCCATTTTTTATGATTTATTTTTAAAATTTGTAGTTTTAAATAATTTTTACAATTTTTTTCAAAAAAATTGAATCATAACCTATGAAATTTTTACGATCATCTTAAAGAAGATGTATTTCTAAGTATACCTGCAAAAAATTAGATGTTTGATTCAAAATTTCCTAGCACATACCTGAATTTACATATTGGCGCGTTTTGAAGTTTGGCATATTTTTTATAAGCTATAATAACGCTAAATGTGGTTTACGCACTTTTTAAAAATTATTTGAAATTATGAACGATGACTTTTTTCCGAGCTTGTTTACAATGGAAAAATGAAAAGGAAAATAGGGTGGCATAAATTAAGAAGTTCGCCAAGTGAAGGATTCTTGGTGCAAACTGAAAAAAAAAAAAAAAAAAAATGAACCAGGATTAATTTTTGAATTTTTCCTTATACAAAATTTAACATTTAGGCATAATTTGAGTCTTAGAAACGAAATATGGAAAAAAAAATGGCATGTCATTTCAGAAAAAGTCTGATTTTGTTTTAAAATATCTATATTAGAACAGTGCTATATATGATATGTATCCGCGCTTTCGAGACATGAAAACGCACTTTGAATTTCTTCAATAGGCGCAGTAGAACAGGAGATATAGAACTACCCCCCCGCTGTGTACATATACACATGCATACATGAACACATTTACCCATACATACATGCATTTATACATACATTTCTGAATCCGACCCCGATAATAAAAAAGTACCGAAATTACAATATTGGCTCTTGATACGAAAAAACTGAAGGGGAACTGAATGAAAATTTTATTCATATCGAAAATATCTCAAAATTGATAAAACTTTAAGATTACTCTTTTTTAGATTACTCCATCATTCTTATTTAAACGCAATCAGACGTCATTTCAACAACAATAAAAGTAAATAAATTTTTACCATTTTAATGGATACGATGATGAAATATGGGTAATTGTATAAACAGACAATGGCAGGCTTAATAATATGATTATGAACACGAATATTAATGATCTCATAACCACCTCACACATTTTCATGCATTACATAACAAAAGGGACGCAATTTCGCTTTCGAAAGTTATCGGCGAGTATATTCAGATGAAGGTGTGCAGCATGCAGAGCAAGCACATCGCCATTTAATAATTGGTGAAATTCTACTTTTATGTAAATAGTAGTGAAATACAAACTTCTTATGACAAAAGTATTTATTAATAGGTTCTTGTTGCTATTGCTCTCGCGTCAGTGAGAAAATGATATGATTTAAAACACGGTTTCAGGATCAGATCTCCCCAAAGGTCCTGGTGACTGCGGCGAAGAACGTCTATGTAAAGAAGGAAAGGTTCCACAGACGTAATATAAACTACTAGTTTGCTATTACGCCGCTAGAAAGCGGAGGGAAAAATTCACCAAAGAATCGGGGTCTATGAACAATACATATTCTTTGACTGCGGCGGCTACTCATAGACCGTGGCGTAGCGATCAGGCAAGGGGGTCTATGATGCCCGGGCCCCTCACACAGAGGGGCGCCAAATTGTCTCCAAACAAGATTTTCCGGAAAATATCAGTTTTTATTTTAGTCGATTTTTGAAAAATATATTTTTAATTAATAATTATCGTAATATAATTAATTATTTATTTTCTTAGTTTTTCTGATAAAATATGTAATAAATTTTTATGTTTGCAGTACATCAATCAAATATCTCCGTATTTAAAATGATATCTTTGATATGCATTTTACTTTTTAATATTAACTGGACAATTCCATTATTCAGTGAACATTGCAATGTGTCTGAAACTGTTAGCACTAACGTAACACAGTTGTCACACTTTTCGTCACTCCAATAAAAATCATCATAAAGTCCGGGGAAAATTACGGCGTGAAGTGAAATTTTTATTTATTTATGTGTGCAGTGTGAAAATCTGCATAGGAAATTGTCATCGAAGTGTGTGATTCCATTTATGTGGATTTTATAAGCAATGTTATGTGATAACTACGTTTCGCCAAAGTGCCGTGCCCGTGTTCTCCTCACAGCCGCATCATCGGCGACTACCCCGCTGAAACAAATCATGTCATGCAGCTGTTAGTGTTAGTGTGTTTGTGAAAACGTCCGAAGAAAGCATGGGAATTTTTTTAAAGTCCAGATATTGTAGACTTCCAGTTTAAAAACACCAGTGCTTTAATTCTGTTCGGGCCAAGGCAGCCACGGTAGGCTTATTTAAGTACTCTCATATAACTTATAATGGAAGCTTTAGACCTGTCCACTATATGTGATAATATTACACTTGTTAGTTCAGGTCCATAGATCAAAGAGCTTCAAGAAATGAATATAGTATTGTCTCATGTGGGTAAAGAGTCAACCTGTTCAAGCACTCTTTGGAGCTGACGTGACAGGAAAACTTATGACAGGTCAGCGTAAAATTTTGACTTGTAGACTTGTAGCAATGGAAGCTTTACTTGGTTGGACCTTATCAGGAAAATTACCTGATAAAGAGATATCTTCAACCAATGTTATGCTCGTAACTTCCCGTTTAGTAAAAGAAATTTATATTTCTGAAATGTGGAAAGATTCTTTAGGGATACAAGATCCTTCAGAACAAAGAAATAAAGAACTTTAGGAGGCCTCTATGGAACATTTTTTAAGGACCGTCAAAGTGGATGAAGATCAACGTTTTCTTGTTAGTTTACCATGGCTTGACGTTCATTTACCTTTGCCAGACAATTTTAAAAAAGGATTACTAGTGAACACCCGTAAGTTTAAAACTGAGAGTTTGTTTATATGAAGAGTATGGAGAAGTGTTCAAAGAATTGGAGCAAGAAGGCATCATCAAAGAGGTTTCTAAAGAAGAAATTAAGTCATCTTGTTCCTATTTGCCCCATCGACATGTGGTGCAGGCGAACAGTACGACTAACATTAGACCTAATGTTTAATGCTTCTTCTAAAGAAAAGGAAACTCCCAGTCTCAATGACTGTATTGAAAAGGGACCGAATTTGATAGAATTAATTACTTCCATATTAACGAGGTTTCGTTTGCATAAATTTGTCGTGACAGCAAAGTGTTTTTGTAAATAAGTCTATAAAAAAGATAGAGATTTCCTCCGATTTCTATGGTACAAAGAGAGATGGGAAGCTTAAATATTATCGTCATCGCAGAGTTGTTTTTGGAGTTTCTTGTAGTTCGTTCTTGCTTGGATCAATTATCCAATACCATTGAGAAAGGAAGCTAGATGAAGCCAAACAAGGGAATAAAAATATTGTCAAAATATCATTCGACAACTGATGCTCAGCTTTTATGTGGATAATTGCTCGACTAGCGTTAAAACTTAATCAAACCTGAGAACATTAACTTCGCTATTAAGAAACTACAAGCCTTCATTCCAAGTATCGAGTCATGGTGCGCGAATTGGAAAGTGAAGATTAATGCTCAAAAATCTCAATTATTGATCATTCGCAGAAGGAAAAGAAATAAGCAACTGAATAACAACTGAAATAAGCAACACCTTCTCCTCTTTAATGAAAGAGTTCCTATAGTGAAAAGTGCCAAATATCTCGGAGTCACTCTTAATGATCGTCTTACTTGGACTGACCATATCAACAATGTTCGAACAATTGCACTAAAAATTATCAATTGTTTGCTTCCTATACTCTAGAATGGATTTGGGGAAGAAAAGACTTGTTTATCTCTCCACAATCAGACCTATTTTGACTTATGGCATCACCTTCCTGGGCGGCAGCCAAAGACTCAGATGTAAACAAACTCCAAATCGTTCAAAATAAACTCCTGCGTATTATCACGAACGCAAACTATTATGTCCGCAACAAGACCCTCCATGAGGACCTCAAAATCGATACCATCGCGGTACATCTGCGAAAACTTAACGACAAATTCTTCAAAAATGCGCAGGAATGTAACTTCATGAATCATTTCAACATGCTTCATTATAAAGTTCTCACCGATGATCGATTTCTTCGACCTTTCGCAGCCTACATACTCAGTGGAAACGAAAATTTCCCCACCTAAATACCAAGTTAGTGGAAATTTTGATCTGTACATAGTGATTTTACTCTTATTTTCTTTTACGTTACTCCAGAATGCTGCTTTTCTTCAATATTCAAGAAGCACTTCTAAAAGTCAGCGCCTGAGAGGGTGACCTCCCGCGTGACCTAAGAACTTGAGTTCTATATTCAGCCTTGTTGTAGGACTTTCTGCATTTTTTAGGACTGAAATTTCTGGTATTCCTTACATTTATCATATTGAAGAACATGAGAAAAATAGTGATTTTTCGCTATTGCAACCCATTATTTAATTATTTTACTCTTTTCATCAGTTTTGGACAAGTTTACGCTAAGCGAATCAGAATGCCTGATTCCGCTCACGTGATATGTGACTTATTCTAAGTATACTCTGGGGTAGACATTTTGAATTTGTATATATATGTATTTTGTGTTAACATTTGTCCTGCATTTATTCTGTTATTTCGTAACTCTTACTAAAATTATTGCTTTTCTGAAACTTCTTCGACTGTTATAATGAAACTATGATTCTATTTACACCACCCTCATCACGTTATCATGGACTCAGAACTTCAACTTACAGAACTGTATTATGTGATGAAATTTGGTTTATTCCATATGTTGTTACTCTGATGATTACTAGAAAAATTTCCCTTTTATGTAATTGTTTCGCAAATTTGTACATTTAATGTTTTCTTCAGCATTTCTAACCTGAAATCTCGAAACGTATTAACGACTTCTTCACACCTCACGTGACAAGGTAGTCACGCCCTCTCAACATCTGCAATCCTGACTTAGGTCTCACTCATGCATTCTCCTACTTTCAGTGCTCTATAGCAACTAACTCAGACAGCCGGAACAAAACTTGCAAATCCTGCAAGTTAATCAGCGGCGCATCCAGCGGTACTTGGAACCTCTTTATCTCAAAAGTTTTTAGTGCTTTCAGTGAAAAGTTATTTTTAATTTCAATCCTTTTATGCAACTGATCAAGTTTTCTAAAATGTTATGTTTTTGAAAAGTTTCCGATTAGTAAGACCCGCAGTCGTTTTCAAAAATCTGCATTTTGTTACTGAATATCTTTTAAAACAAAGCTGTCATTTTATTAACTTTAGAAAGCACACGCCAATTCAAAAACTGTACCATCGTAATTCTTCTTGGAGAGGAGAACGGGATAATTTCCAAATTTTAGACCTGTGCTTAGCATGGAGTTAAGTTATATTCTCAGGCTAGTATTCCGAGGAATTTCAGTTCTATTAGAGGTATTCAAACGTAAAGAAAATGTATTCAGATTTCATAAATAAATATAATGAAATTTGTTCTACTAATGTTTACACAAATACATCCAAACCTCTTTAAACCGTTGACTCAAATAAGAAGTTTGGCTTCAAAACAGGAAAATAGCTTACTCATCCTCGCAACTTAAGAATTTTTGACATCCTCACACGGAAAATTCTTTTTGTTCTACTGTTATGTTTCATTTTTGTAAAACCATTTAGTTCAAAAAAATCTAAAGTGTGTAGAATCTACAGTACAATGTATTACGTAACATATTTCAATAAGATATGAGACAGCCCGTATCTAATTTCCTTTACTTTAGACATTGAGAAACTTTTGGTCCTCGTAGACGCAAAATAAAATTTTAAATTCTTAGCGAGCGCCACGCATTCAAATTTCATGATGAAACATCAAACCTCGTACTGCAAACTAGTCTTGTTTAAACGATATAATTTTATTGAACTACAATAACAAAAATTTATAATTTATACCCTTTAAACAACTTGTTTAATGTGTCAATGTGATAATTTGTGTTTATAATTAGATCTTAACTAACGTCTGCTAACTTATTACAATCGACAACGTAATTTGAGTTGCATATCTTAAGGAATTCTCTAAGCATGAATCAGTAAGTTTTGAACGATACTTTGACTTCAAATAAGTCATATTTGAAAACGTTTTACAATTATAGGTACTTGAACAATAAGAATCAATCTTTACCGCACGTGGCTCTATAATAGGATACTGATTTCTGTCTACCAAGCTCCATATCTTCTTATTAGTTTCGTAAGATTTTATAAATGACATCATTTTGCAAGCTTACTATTTTTAATTTTTCCACATTGTTAAGATAAAAACAGTTAAAAATTGCTGTAGCCGTGTTCTCTCCGTCAGTAATATTAAAGGAATTTGTAAAGAATTTTAAAACGTAAGCTCTAAATTCGCAAAGTGAACAAATCTAGAATCAAATTCAGTTTGCAATGCAGACACAATTTAAAGATATGAATCTGTATTAATATTAGGCTATTTCAGACTTTCTGCCATTTCTGCTATCGAATTCTATGCAGTCTTTATTATTCTGAAGTGGCCTTCTGTTGGACTGGTATGTAATTCTTTGAGGAGGTACGCGATCCGAGATCTTGCTATATGCGAGCTGCAACGGAATGCCTTTCTATCATCCGATTCGAACTTCCCATGCAAGATGCAGTTTCGCATATGGCGTGAGTCCCAGAGAGTCTAATAATATTCCTTAGAGAAGGAATTTTTTCCGTACAAAAATTATGGAAATGCGGGGTCGCTCCTAGGCCATTGGCTGCCCGTGTACTTTCCTAAGATTGCCGCCCCCATGATTGAAACATAATGCTCAATGATTAATAAAATTTTTATTCCATACTCACTATGTACTTACATATCACGAGTACCTACAATGAAGTTAATGAATTAAAAATATTTTGGCGTGCTATCGCGAGAGTCCGGCTGCCTCTGATTTTGGCGCATCGCGTACTTTTCACGCCCGATAGGAAAGACCCGGTGGAAATGTTCTACGACTTTAACTAAGGTATGTGAGGTGTCTGGCATGCAAATGTAGGAAAATAACACTTCTCTGACTCCAATAGAACCAATATTTTATTCCTTACGAAGTTATAGATACTTATTTATAAATTTATTTAAATTTTACATGCACGTTGAATCGCGTGATAGAAAACCGAACTTTGTTTACTTCGTTCTTCGCGGAGACTAGAAAGTGTTACCATTCCGCTTTAACTAAACTTAATTAGAAATTTGACGGAACTGAAGCGACACTACACACCCCTTTCCTAGTGACAGCGATTATGGAAGATAGTCTTTAAAGTGATTGGAGAACTTTACATGTCTGCCGATTCTAGTAGTCTTAGTTACATGATGAGTTTCTCAATTTCCTTCAGTGTTCTTGAGTGCAGGTGTTTCCCCAAGTCCCGCTTTCTTGGAATGGAGTTTTGGAAAGGAATATCAGAATCTTGCACTAGGAAATATGGCTTTAGTCTGTCTACTGATACTCTTTTAACTTTTCCTTGAATTTCAATATCGAAATACTTATCCTTTCTTGCGCTTACAGGATACGGTCCAAGATAGACTTTCCGTAGTGAAGAATTATTAATGTTGTTGTGTAAGAATACGTGAGAAAAGTTGGAAAGATGTTTAGAAATAAAGACTGTTCTATTTCCATGGGTGGTGGTAGAATTTGGCTTCATGTCTCTTATTATTTTCTGAAGGTTTTGAGAAAATTCAGACTGTTTCATATGAGGTACTGTTGAAAAGAATTCTCCTGGTAGTGTTAAAGGGGTTCCGTATACAAGTTCTGCGGATGAGCAACCTAAGTCTTCCTTGACGGCAGATCTTATGCCTAAAAGAACGAAGGGCAATGCTTCCAGCCACGATTTTGATTCGCGTAGATGACATTTGAGACTTGATTTCAACGTTCGGTGTTGTCTTTCGATCAGGCCATTTGCCTGTGAATGGTACGCAGTTGTAGTGTTTGTATGAAAACCAAGATATTTTCCTAAAGCTTGAAAAAGTTGGCTATCAAATTGCCGACCTTGGTCATATGTTATGCGATTCGGAATTCCAAAGCGTGAAAACCAAGTATAAATCAAAGCTTTAGCAATAGATTTTGCTGATTGATCTTCTAACAGTACCGCTTCGATCCATCGTGTATAACGATCGATGATGGTTAGAAGATATTTGAATTCTTTACAAGGAGGTAGCGGACCAACCAGATCTATGTTTAAATGCTGGAATCGGTGTGGAGGTACTTTGAATTTTCCCAAAGTTGACTGTGGATGTCTGTGAACTTTAGGTCTTTGGCAAGATAAACATTGCTCTAGTCCATAGTTGGCAGTTTTTATTCATATTGGGCCATATGAAACGTCGTGTTATCAATTTTATCGTGGATCTTATTCCAGGATGAGATAAATTATGGATTGACGAAAATATTTGCTGCCGAAACTTTGCAGGGATGTATGGTCGATTATAATTTGTAGAAGTATCACAGTAAATTTTCTTGTCAAGTATAGGGATCTGTAGGATTTTTAAGTTTGGGTTGTTTTTAAGTATCTTCAAATCTACATCTTCTTGACAGTCTACTATAGTTTTTATGTCTATTGCAGATGGTACAGAAATGGTGTCTATGCGAAAGAGAGTGTCAGCGACGGTATTTTCATGCCCTTGTATGAATCGGATATTGGTTGAGAACTGGCCAACATATAACAGTTGCCTAGCTTGTCGTGGCTAAGCTTTTTCCAAATTTTGTTGGAAAGCTTAGTGGTTAGTGGTTTGTGATCCGTGTATATTGCAAAAGGTCGCCCTTCTAAGATGTATTTGAAATGTTTTACTGCTGTATAGATGGCTAAGAGTTCTCTGTCGTAAACACAATATTTTTGTTGGGCTGGTGTCAAATTTCGGGAAAAGAAACTTAAATGTTATTTTTCATTGTTCACAATCTGATGTAAAACGGCTCCAATGGTAGTATTGGAAGCATCAGTTGTTAGCGATATTTCAGCCTTTTGGGATGGGTGAGTTAAGTTTGTGGCATGAATAAGTGCATCTTTTAAGATCTGGAAGGCGTTTCTTGGTTCTGCCGTCCAGGTTATTTCTTTTCTGCAGTTCTTTTTAATAGCATTGAGCAATGTTGTTAAAGGTTGTTGCAGTTTCGCACAATTTGGTATGAATCTGTGATAAAAATTCACCATACTTAAAAATCGTCTTAAACTAGTAAATGACTTTGGTTCTGGGAAATTTTTGATGCATCAACTTTCGTTGAAAGAGGTCCTTCAAAAGTCCTTCAGCTGACACTTTGTATCCCGGGAATGCAAGTTTTGTTTGACCGAATTTACACTTTGCCGCATTAATACACAGGACATATTCATTTAGTCTCTCGAGGACTGCTTGTATAATGTTGTCGATGAGTTTCTTCATCTGCAAAACACGAATTCTAGTCCATTCAACACACTGTTCATGAAACGTTGGAACGTTTGGGCCGCATTTCGTAGGCCGAACGTTATGAATGGAAACTCAAATAAGCTAAAGGGAGCGAGAATGGCCGTTTTCGGTATATCTTCTTCGCAAACCGGAATTTGTTGATACGCTCTAATGAGGTCTATGGATGAGAAAACTCTTTTTCCAGCTAAAATGGAACTGCAATCTGTTAAAATTGGGAGAGGGTATCTATCAGGAATAGTGACGTTGTTGTGACGTCGATAGTCTCCACAAGGTCTCCAATCACCTGATTTCTTCATAGCGAGATATTGAAGGCTCGACCAGTTACTTTTGGATGGCCTTCATAAAACCATTTGGAGCATAAATTCAAACTCCTTTTTAGCCGCTTTGAGTTTCTCAGCTGATAGTCTTCTAACTTTAGCGAAAACTGGTGCACCTCTGGTTTCGATATAATGTTCGATGTTGTGATTTTTAACTTTTTTATTAACTACATTCAATTTTAAAAAATCCGGAAAATCGTTAATGATACGTTTATATGGATCATATACGGCATTTAAAATTGGAATATTACTATTGTTATTTTGAAAACAAGGAGTTCCATTGGTTGTTAACAATGTAGTACCATCAATTAACTTGCGATTTTTGCAATCTACCAAAAGGATTAAAATTTGCAAGAAAATCTATGCCTATTATCGGTTTGTTTACTTCCGCAATTACAAAAGGCCATGTGAACGATCGTCTGAGTCCAAGATCAAGCTTGAGTAATTTTTGGTCATATGTTTTGATTTTCGTACCATTTGCAGCAAAGAGTTCTAGTTTTGAGATGGTTTTTTTAATCTGCAAGTAAGAGAGGAATGACAGAAATTTCTGCCCCGGTATCTATTAAAAATTGGGTAGCCGATTCTTTGTCGCTGATGAAAAGACGATTCAGCTGCACCCCTTGTCCCTCCGTCCTCAATGAGAGACGGGGAACTGGTTTTCCGGACTATTTTTGTCTGTGATTTTGATGAGTAGTTGCAGGGTTGTTTACACTTAAATGACTTATCACCGAATTTTTTATGGTAGTAACAAATATCACTAGATCTGTTACCACTGTAACTTCTATCTTTTGATTTGGATCGGTTACGACAATAGGGACGACTGTGACGTTGCTTGGATAAAGCAGAAACTTGTAAGCTAAGTTCACTAACCTGTTTTTGTAAACTTTCGATGACTTCCGTTTTCACGGTTATAGATGAAGTAACAGCTATTTGTTAGTTACTATTATTAACAGGGTTTAATCCCCAAATCTTATCGGCCATTGTAGCCACTTTTGACAAATTTTCACCACTAACAGATATAATGCTACGCATATTAAAGGGTAAACGTTGTAGCCACAATGTTTTTAGGAAAGTATTTGTTACTTTATCACCCGCCAAATTACGTATCTCACAAATTGAGATGGCTTTTTATCACCCAGTTCTAATTCACTCAGTAATTTTTGAGTCTCTGAATCTGCATATAATGAAATTAGTCTATTTTTAATTCCCTGATATTTATTATCTGGTGGTGGACTTTGCAAAATATCAGATACCTGTAACAAAATATCGGTTTCAATGGAACTTATAACATAATCATATTTTGTTTGATCTGCATTTATTTTTGTATTTCTAAATTGTGCTTCTAATTAAATAAACCATATTTAGGATCTGGCTTCCAAAAAGGAGAAACTTTAACGCTTACCTTGGCGACAGACAGAGTTGTTGCTTTAATTTCGGTTCCTCTTCGTCAGCCATTGTAGAATTCGATCATGTCCGGGTCACCAGTGAAGTGTCTGGTATGCAAATGTAGGAAAATAACACTTCTCTGACTCCAATAGAACCAATATTTTATTCCTTACGGAATTATAGATACTTATTTATAAATTTATTTACATTTTACATGCACGTTGAATCGCGTGATAGAAAACCGAACTTTGTTTACTTCGTTCTTCGCGGAGATTAGAAAGTGTTGCCATTCCGCTTTAACTAAATTAGAAATTTGACGGAACTGAAGCGACACTACAGTATGCAACTCTTTCCTGGTGACACAGTAATTTCTCTGTTGTTTAGATACATATTTGTTCCAGCAAGCCATGACACGTTCTTGACCGTTTATCCGTTCCATCCATACCGTTTACATTTATGACCGTATATTTATATATTATATTTACAAAACAGCTCCCACACTCTCATTGCTTGCATCCGTGTCGGGAATAAATGGCTTGCCAAGCTGAGGATACATCAGGACTGGAGCAGGTTTTAAAGCCTCCGTTAGTTTGTTAACTGCATAATTACACTTATTGGTCCACAAGTACTTTTGCATGCTCTCTGTCAGCTTATAAAGGGGTTTTGCGATGGAAGAAAAGTCCTTCCAAAATCTTCTATCGTAGGTACAAAGCCCCAGGAAACGGGGTGTTCCCAATCTTTAACAGCTGACAGTTTTTCTGGATCCGTAGACACACCTTCGGCAGAGATGACATCTCCAAAGCAAGTAACTTTCGTTCTGAAAAGTTTACATTTAGCTGGACTCAACTTTAGATTGGCTTCTTTCAGTTTCTAAAGCATCTTTCTAAGATTTTCTATATGTTCTTTAAAACTCTTCGAAGCGATGATGATATCATCCAGGTATATCTGATAGGCTTCGTAGGAAGACTTCTCAACATGGTCTCCATGAGACGTTTGAATGCTGCCAGCGCATTACATAATCAAGAGAGTATCACCTTGAACTGTCAAAGTCCTTGTCCGATCGTAAAAGCCGTCTTTTCTCGGTCATTAAGATATATCTCTGCCTGCCAAGATCCTAACCACTTGCTTCCAGAAAGAGTGTCTAGAATGTCGTCAGTTCTAGGAACAGGGTATCTGTCTTTTTATCCTGATGTCGTTCAACTGGCGATAGTCAACGCAAAATCTAGTTGAACCAACCTTATTTCTGACCAGACGGTGAGTGAGGCCCAATGATTTGCTGAAGGCTCGATAACGTCGCTTTTTTGCATGTCCTTTAGAAGTTTTCCTACATCTTCGTGTCTAAGGAGTCGACAGACGTCTTGGATATTGATTGATTGGTGTGTGATCTTGATATCAATTCTATGCAGCGTCAAACTAATTCGACATAGGTCAGAAGACGAGCGAGAGGGAAGATCTTGATATTTTTGAATGACACATTCGGCAGCACTTCTCTTTTCATCGCTTCAGTTGCGCATTCTGCAATAACTCCGATATTAGAGTCTACGAAGACAAAGATTCTGGAGTGTTACTGTTTCATTTAACGCAGGTTAGTTGAGTCATGCTGCAACCACTTCACATTTCCTAATAACTTTTTTTTTACCAGTTACTCTCACTGGAATAACGGTCCTCGATAGGTTGACGAGTGCTGGGACTAATTGTACTCACTACCCATTTCGTGGGGTGTTACTGTTCTTAGGATATTCCATTATACCGTATTGGAAATTTCTGTTTTCGGATATGGATTCAGGAAGTAAAAATTCTATTCTTGCTGGTTTTATGTAATGCAGTTTATGATATCGTTTTGAGCTATGCTTTGGTGAACTCATTTATTATTAATTCCGCATAGGATTATATCCTTAGAGGCAGAACGTAGGTTATTATTTTTAAAATCTAAGGAAAAACTATATTTCCGTAGAAAGTCTAATCCGAGTATCCAAGGGTCTGTAATATTTGCTACATTTGCCGTGAAATGGTATGCGGTACTTTCAAACGTGATGTTTATGTTTGATTTATAATTAATGTCGATTTTATTCCCGGAGTCTGGAGGTACACAGGGCGGATGATGGTGACATTGGCTTCTGAATCAATGGTAGAATTGCATAATTGTTACTTTCTTGAAATTGAAAAGGATTGGATTTCTGGAACGGACCATCTTATGACAGGAGACCCGGGGTTCGATCTGGACCTTCTGAGAGGGGGTACAACTGCCGGGACACTGAAGCACTACCTTATAGACTCTCCTGTCCTAGTCCAGCATCAGCCTTATATAGTTTTCACGCGGTAGCCAAGATATTTCTAGCACTTTCTCTTTCTCGAAATAACTGGAAGATATATGAGGCCCAGATACGGTTACAGCTAATACAGTGATCAATTACAGTTATTCAATTACAGTACACTTAGTACGGTGACACAGGGACCAGAACAAAATGTCGCCAAGTTTAGCGACTTTTGGTGATTTTTCTCCAAATTTAGAAACAAAAGTTAGTCACCAAAACCGTTGCCAACTTAGTAATGTCTCGCCAAATTAAAGAGATAACTATTTACTCAGTGTTAAATAGATTTGTCCCTGTATTGTTATTTTTCTGGTAGAGCATTCTCTCTCTAGATTTTAATATTACATTATACAGAAATATACAAAAATTTCACATATAATTTAACTACAATGATCTATGCACAAAATTCATAACAATATTTTTCATAGCACATATCTTTTAAATATCAATAACAACTAATAAACACAAAACACGTTTATTTTAATAAAATTTTACAAATGACTAGCACAAATACATCAATGAATGAAATTGGACTAGTAACGTATAACTCAATTTCTAGCGATTTTAGAACACTATAAAAATATGAAATAATATGTGAAGTCACACAATGAAGTACCATAAATCATATAAATAGTAAAAGGAAATTTCTCACAATTTATTGAATACATGTCACTATTCTATATTCCAGAAAAGTTACACAAATGCATATCAAAACAGTATGATTCGGAAAACAACAGACATTTTGAAATATCAATATTACCATTTTGAAGGTGCCACCATTTCCCTAACAAACTAAAACTGATTCCTGTTTAGCTCATTGTCCTTAAAAAGCTTTATAAAGTCATTTAAATTTTATAAATATTATCATTTATAATCTTCATAATTTAATAGTTTTTACTTTTAGTGATTTTCGTTTCTTAATATACAGCAGAATAAAATATGAAAGGGTGAAAAAATTCGCTTAATTGTTTTCTTAAATAAACATCCAAATCATCTTTAGATTAAATTGCTGTATTTTTAAAAATGTCATGAAGTAATAAAATATTAATTTATATATGTATTTTATCTTTTTACTTTTAAGAATTTAAATTTAATAAGATAAGAAAAATAGTGATTTATTCAATTTTTTCAACAATTATTTAATAAAATTACACGTTTAAATCAAGAGTATGCAAGAGGTAAAGTCAATAAATTTGTTTCTGCCCGAATTTCAATTTAAGTCACAATTTCAATTACTAAACTGTTGTAGAAGTTTCAAATAATAATAATTTTATACTGCATATATTATGTATGCTGTTTCAGAGAGTTTTACACATTAGCATGATCATTTCGGACTTTACCACCACTAAGAAGCTATCGAAATTTACAAGCTTTCTTTTATGGTGAAATATTTTTTTTTTCCAGATACTTATTAATGGTATTTACATATCAGTGCTAAAGGTCACACAAGTGAACATTAGTAACAACAACAAACCAGTGCAACCACTTCAGCACAGTTTGGCGACTTTTTCATACAGGAAAAAAAAAAGTCGGGGTAGGCTGGGTAGAATGCTAATATATAATGAATTGGTACAATTGGAATAATTATTCAGTACATATATACATTGCATTTTAATTAAATATTTAGCCTGAAAATAAATATATAAACCTACTTACGAGTTGTTTTTTTTTTTTTTTTTTTTTTTTTTTGTTTTGTTTTCTCTCGTTCTGTTGGAAATTTCATTGCGATTATCATATAAACAGATTGAAAGCAATTGTTCTCTTCAGCAGTTTTCAGCAAAATGCTGTATTCCTGCAGAAATTTTACTAAAGTTTCTTTCTTGCAGCTAAAAGCTTGAAGTATACATTTGAAAATTGAGGGTAAGACCAAAATATAGGATGATTTGTTAATAAAAACCATCGGAACTTGTATTACAAAAGCATGAATGCATACACAGATTCTTGTTAAAAGTGAAGAATTGTTATATGCATGATTACAAATTTGACAACTTCTGCTGATGTGGCTGCCCTAATATGTAAGAATGTTAAGTACCTTATTAATAAATTTATTATAATTTACAATTGATAACACTAGTGCATTATTAAACATTTTCTATTAATTCATTCTGACAATTTAAGACCATGTTTTTTCCATTAATTTTCAACAATAACAAAATCTTGGCAAATATCACATCATGTATATAGATAACATCAACTATGTAGATAATTGTGTATGTAATAATTAAATTAATACTATATGATAAAAATATAAACATACTTTTTTAAATACAAAAAGGCAAATTAATAATTTTATGTCTACCTTTTTTTTTTTTTTATTTAAGCCAGAAAGATACAGAAAAGTGCTTTAATAACCAAGGAAAAAATATTTTAAAAATTTCATATAAATGGAATGGGAACGACAAAAACATTTCACATGTAAAATTGATTTCAAGTTGAAAATTTTTTTCAAGTACAACAAACAATAGAAGAACAAGGATTTGTAATTAAAAAACTGACAAGAGAAAGTAAGAGCAAGAAAATAATTCAGAAAGTAATATAAAAACACATGTTACAAGATGTTTTTACAAACTATGAAACACATCTGATGAAAAAATATCTTACAACTTATAATTTTTATTAGAATAGCTTTTAAAAACAAAGAATATGAGTTGTTAATTTGTGAACAGTAAGAACTATTATAATATTGTTACGAAATGTACAGGCGCGGTGAGATAGCTTCTCTGCAAAGGGTTGCCATAAAATGGCAAGGAAAGCAGGGTTTCCACATTTGGCGACATGCCATGGATGGATGGAGAACCTTCTGGAACGAATTCTTACCAGTTCAGCCCAAAATGTTCTCGAACACAACCCGAAAGCTATATAAACCCTGCTGGTATGCGGAGAGTTAGTTAGTATCGAGTTGGTGACTCATCTAGTGAGTCGATCCCTGCGGAGTCGATCGAGTTTACAGCCGGGCAGCAAGTGCCGAGTGGGTCGTCGAGTACATCGGAGAGTCTCTTAGTGTATCGTGGTTAGTGCATCGTCAAGAGAGTTGTTGAGCTCCGGGAACGACTGAACCAAGAGTCGGGAGCTGTGCTCTGTGTGTCGTCGAGTGCATCGCGAGTTGGAGCGTGGAGAGTACATGAAGTTCCGAGAACAACCGACAGAGTCGGGAGCTGTACTCTGGTGCTTTGCAATGAAGCTGTCTCCACCGTTCTAGCCTGATAACCTGAAGGCTGTGTTGCCGATTGTTCCAGCGAGTTTATAGTAGATCTTCAAACGTAAAACGTGACTTTTTAGCTGTTCTGATTAATACCGGCCAATAAAGAGTGTTTCGATACTTCATCAAGTGTCGTCATTATTCACTCCAAATCCCCATGAACCCCGTCCGAACATGAAGGAAGAAAATAACGTAACAACTGGTGTCAGAAAAGAAAAACGCAACAATATACAAGCTTGTGCAACATTTTAAAATTGGACGGATTGAAATTGGCAAAATAAAAATAGCAAATTTAGTTTAGGAATATACACTTATAGATATATATATAATTGTAATCATCCTGATTATTTTGGATGGAATGTTTAATTTTATAAAAAATATTAGTAAAATTGTAGGAATTGATATACAGTAAAAAACTACAAAAATTGGTCACACCACAGCACTTCAACTTCCTGCTTATTTTACAAAAATATTTTATTGTAATAAAAATGTTGGCAAAATTAGTTTTAAAAAAGTAAATATTGTATTTTCTTATAAAAATGGTAATAAAAAAATAAACGGGAGAGATAAATATGCCAAACTTTAACTATTATTATTCATAAAATCAATTACAAATTAAATTTATGAGCTGGACATTATAAAAGATATTATCAGTTTATATTAGTTATTCTGTATGTCACTTGAACATTTAAGTTATGAAATTATTATTTTTTAAACTCTAGACTGCTTGAGTAAATTTATGATAGAGAATTTGAAAACTGTTTAATCTTAAAATAAGGAATATAATGAAAAAATTAAAGAATTATTTCCATTAATTCTTTAATTTTTTCTTCCAATAATCTTTAATTTCAATTAAAGAATTATTTCCATTTTTGAAATAAAGTTTAAGAAAAACTTTTATACAATATATAAGAAAATGGATGGATTATCATTTAAGGCAGCAAAATAATGAGTATGCTGGAAAGTTTATACTTATTTAGAATGTTACAGCTAGCTGTCTCTGAAATAACTCTATTTTTCTATTCTAACTATATATTTAGCATAAATTACATAAAATTATTTGAAAAAATAATTATTAAACTTAATTTCTTCTTTGTGATATACTTAAAAATATAAACTGCATACGAATGTTACATAATTACAAATTTATTTCACTAATATTCCTCATTTTTGATAATGCAATTTATGTAGTTTGCTTGTGTACTGAGGCCTGGTGGCACAGTGGCTAGCACGTTGCACAGCAGCACAAGTTGGTGGTTCGATCCCAAGGCTAGGCAAGGTTGACCCAGACTTTTATTCCTTAAGTGGGTCGATAAAATGAGTACCAAGCTCACTTGGGAACTAAACACCGGGTGTCCTGTGACAGCTGATCACTTGTCCAGGGCATATATTCATGCAACCTGGGCCCTAGGTCAAGAAAGCAGATATTAGGGAACTGAAGGCCATGACTCTCTAAGGGCTGTTGTGCTACTAAGTTTAATTTAGTTAACTTGTGGATTGATGATGATGTCGTGTCTAATGCAAAGTGCAATTATATAGCTCAGAAGCTGTCAAAGACAGCTTTTACAACCTCGGCAGCTCTATCAGTATAAAGTAGGTCCACTGGGTCTTCAATGCTGATGTTATACAGTCTGGCCTGGATTGCTGAGCAGGTGCTTGTGCATAATTTTTTTTTAATGCATTGCATGCAACATCACGTTCAAAATTAAACAATTCAACACAAATATGAATTTTATCTGCAATTTTCATTATTAAATTACAGCAATTCATGAAAAATGCAATAACCAGCATTAAAAACATTGAAATTGAGCAGAAAAGATTCACATCAAAATGGCAAATATTCACTGGAATACTTATTTTTATAGGTCACAGATACTTTTACATCACTTTCTCGAATAATAAACAAGTTCTATAGTTTTTCATTAAATAATACAATAATTCTTAACTAAAGTTCTCATTAAGTGATGATTAATTACTTCTAACAGCTCCTTCTTTCTAAAACATTATTATCCATGATCCCCCCCTCAATAGTCCAAAAATATATTTATAACATTAAATTTTTTAAGCTAAATAATTTGCAGATTACCTAGTAATTTACTGTCATTATAAACAAAATTTAATTATTATGATATCATTTTAATATTAAAACTTTATCTACAGATGCTCATGTAACACACACATATTAAAGGTACTAAATAATACATACACATACCTCAAAATATGACTAGATAATTTTGTAGTTGCATTAATGCCAACATTTATACATGAAATACAATGTCAAAGCTTAATCACAATAAGCAAGACTAATGCCATAACAAAGTAAAATAATGTCAAAATTCTGAATGTGCACATTGGCATAGATTATTCCATGATTAAGTAATGTAATGATAAAAGATATAACAAGAATAATCTAATTACAAATATAAATTAAATCTTCATAATGTTTCATGTTTCTTGACATATATTATTGTCATCTGATAATTATAGACATGCGCCATATGATTTCACATTTTATGCATTAGAATAGTACAATGCATTCGAATAGTACAAGATAAATAATATTTAAGTAATCGACAGAAGACCATAGCAGATGAAAATGAAAACCACAAGTTTAATTCTTCACAAATTTAGGGAGAGGGAGAAAAGAAAGAGAGAAATTTAGTCCTGAACATCTCCAATATAATACTTTATTATTTTTTTTTTTCCTTTGGGAAAGAGAAACATGAAAAACTAAAAATCTCTCTATATAAATTCATTATATTGCATGTACAAGTTATTTCCTTTATTGAAAAGAATAAAAATTTCCTATTCAAGGAGAGATGCTCACTCTGTTAGTCAGAATTTTAAAATTACATTCAAACATTACTTCCAGCCTTACATAGAAATATATTTGTAATTAAATACACATATGTGCATATATGTAGACTCATACATATACATATGTGCATATATGAATACTTATAGTGGTATATATGTAATAATTTAGAACAGAAGATGAACATACTTGCAATCATTGCTATTTTAATATTTATATTTTGCATAAACAATTTTTTAAGCCAACACAGAAAAACTGGAGCAGTAAGTGTGTTTATTCTTGAAAAACTACACTGGGTACTTTTAAAGTTTTTAAATCATATTAAAAGACAAATGAAACAGCAGGCAGCAAAGTGAGAGAGAGAATGTGATGCATTCAAGATGAAAGGCTAGTTCAGAATGACTTGGTTTTAGTTTATTTTTGCCCCTATTAGCTAAATTTTAGCTCCCACATTTGAAATCATTACTGGCTAAAGCCTGCCTCATTAGCATTATAAATGAATAATATGACACAATTAATTTTAAAATAATGCATTTCAGAATGATTTATTATAAGCAGTTACTATTTTTATGACAGAAAGGGAAAATAATTAAATTAAAATGGACACTTAAGAGACTATAGTGAATTAAAGATAGTATTCTGATTTATATATAAAAACTTGACATTTTGTTAACTTAAAAATTTTACACCTATATTTTTTACTCAACACCTTTCCCTCAGATAGGATAATCTGGATTTCATTTACCCAATATAATCTAATTTTATATATAAAGAAGAAATATACACATGAAAAAGTATCAATCAAGAAAAAGTATATGAATCAACTTACATAACTGTATTTGCATTACAATATAAGATGTTAAATGATGAACTGAGAGTTCAATGAGAATAATATCAATATTTATCAATCGTAACTAGAAATCTAAAAAGATTTTTTTTTTTTTTATTCTGAAAAAATAAAGCAGATTAAATAGCAAACAATACTTGGCAGTAGTGTGCAATGATAAAATAAGAATTAAAAGTTTATAAAAAATTGCATTTGGTAAAATTATTTTAATATACTGTCTGCCTAAATAAGAGAAATAATCTCTCCTTCACAAGAAGAGACCACATCATGAGATTTCAGACAATCCTAACATATTACTTTACGTAAACCAGGATAATGATGCATGTTCTGTGACAATAGTATTTGGATTCACTCATTTGCAGCCTTAAACGGGTTCTCTTGCATCTCTTCCTGCACTCAAATGAACTCCTCTTCCTAACAAGTGAAGTTAAGTCTCTTCTCACAGTTGGAAACATACCATAAAAGCTCAATTTGCAAACTAGAGTAGAAAAGAATGCTAAAATTTTCTTTTTTGCTAGCATAGAATTTGATATATTTTCATGAAGCAAATTATGTTGTTTTGAAAATGGACTGACATTTATCATCCCTGTGCAGAAGCATCCTAGGATTCTATTGCACCGGATGGTCTATAATTGGGCAAATAAAATTTTTAAAATTATGCAACATTATCTTAATTACATTGTTTGCATTCAATGTAATTAAGATAATGTTTTTCTTTTAGTAAAGGTCTATTTTTAATGCACTTCACAATTACTTTTATGACTATTCAACATTTAAGTGCACATTTAGCTTATATACTAGGCCTATGAAAAAATTTGCAGTTCTTTCATAACACTTCAAGACCAATTTTCTTCAATTAATATCTAAATTTATCTAAAGATAATTTTATTTCTTCATTTTAACAATATAAATAATTAATAAGAATTTAAATTCTTCATCTAGAAACAATTTTTTTAGATTAAAAAATAGTTTTTTTATATAGAAAATATTAATAAATAAATAATAAATCACCACAAACCAGCATTTATTATGTTACATCTGTAGTCAAAATAAATTAGATAATTGACAAAAAGGGTGCAGATTTGAAAATTGCTTAAAAAATTTATGCTGCAATAGTTAAAACACATTACATGTAAAAACAATGAGTACACTGTATAACCCTTTGTATTTGTATATCCATCTGCATAAAAACTACCATGCATGTTAATAGTGCATAATAAGTCGAAATAATAATTTGATAAATATAAGCTACTTCAAACAAATGAAACAAAATTATAAAATAATAGATTACAACACCAATTACTATAATAAATATTCCACAATTTGTTCAGTTACATATTTAATTTTTATTCTGAACAAAATTTCTCAGTTGATCACTAAGCCATTCAACACCCTCTCCAAGTCCTTCACCAGTCAATGCGTTGCTTGCACAGATGTGCCATGGTTTGTTTTTTAAGCGATCTAAACCTAGAGCTTGACTAACTTTGACGCTCGATAACGCTTCTCTCAAATCCATTTTATTTGCAAAAAATAAAATAGGAATATTGCGATCTTTTATATCTTTATGCTGTAGCATCATTTCAAGTTCATCTTTGGCTACAACCATACGCAAGGCATCACTACTATCAATTACAAATATAATGCCCTGCGCTTCTGGATAGTAATGTTCCCATAAATTTCTGTACCGGCCTTGCCCGGACATATCAAAAGCAGTGAAACTCAAATTTTTCATTCGAAAACGATCAACATTAAAACCAACAGTAGGAACAATTTCCAAAGATTTTTGTTCTTCAGGTTTGAAATGATTGATAATCGTTGTTTTGCCGCTGTTATCTAAACCTACAATTAATACATTCACTTCTCTTTTTTTTATTCCAAGAAAATATGCCAGTTTATCAAACAAACCCATATTAAAAATTATAAATCAGAGTTGATTACGAAGGCGTTTAAAAAATATATAAATACAATTACTTTTCTCAATTCAGAGCAGAAAAGTATAGTAAAATTAAAACAATATTGCGATTAAGTATAGTTGTTTTACGTCTGGTGTTTCACAAATAAAACAAATTCTGTGACTGTTTTTGTTTATGCCTATCCAAAAAATCAAATGCAGATGATTTTTAATTCAAATCTTTCATTAACATAGGTATTTTATTTTTTCGAGATTTTGAACGTGTCAAAATATATATTTTCTACCAACAGAAAAAAGACAAGTTTCATTTAAAATTGAATAAAAGAAGAATACTTAATTTTTTTGTATAATGCCGAGTTTTAAATTTCTTCCTAAAAGGAAATTTAAATTAGAAGAAAAAAGTTATAAACTACTTGGTTTTTGTAAATGGAAGGTGGCTGTATCACTTTTAAAGGCGACGCGTGTTCGGTGTTTTAAGAGTCGTGTGTCTTTTTATATCGAAATCATGTATTATTCCGTTTTTTGTTTGTTAGTGCTTAGTTTTTGTAGTGTTAGTCATGCAGAGCTCATAAATAATAAATTAGATCGTAATATAGACATTGCATCACAATTAGTAAAAGTTTTGATCAAACTTACATTAGAAAACACAGGAAAGTCGCCGGTATCAACATTTCTCTATGCTTTGGACCCAGGAACAAAACCTCATTTATCGTATATTGGAGCATCGGTATGTTTCAATGATATAAGTAATAAAGTCTCTTGAAAACTAGATTAGACTAAATAGAATGTTTCATCATGAATTTCATTTCTGATTATAGCATGTAGTTCCATTCCGAAATGTAATGAGAATTCTTATTAAAAATATAAGACATAAGCAGTAAATTGTAAAATGTTTAAAGAAAATAGAAAATTTTTTACTGGGTATTGCATCTCTGAGGAGAGGGATTATATTTCAAATGTTGCCTATCAGTATGATTGATTACAAAAAATAAAAAATTCTGCAAGAAAAGGATGTGTAGCCCTGTTGACAGTAATTCTGAATGACAAGACTATTAAATGTGGATAAATGAATATCAAAATAGTGTGCGAGAATTTTTTGGCATATGTAGAAAATGCATGTAAATACGCTACTAATGTGTTTATTCCATTATATAAAATTTTATTGCTTAAAGTTTACACTTTTTCTGCATAAAAACAGGCATTAAAAGAAGAAAGCGGTTTAATCCTAGTATCCGGTGCACACGAGATTTGGCGACTTTATGATGAGCAGTAAAAACGGGACATATACGATGAGTAGTAAACGGGTCATTCAAGGAATATATATAGTTATATATAGTTTATACTATGTATATAGTGTATAGTATATACATAGACGTTCTTTGGGTCATTTTTGGTGTTTGCTATAATTTTCAAAATCGCTCCAAGGCTGCACCGTATACTAGGATCTTACCAAGAAAGCTGTAGCTTAGAGATTAGAAATTAACTAAAGGAGTTTTCTCCCCCTTTCCCTGGAAAGTGGTTTACTCCCATTATATTAGTGGTTTTAAAGATTACTAGTATTGAATAGAAAGTGTATATTTGTACTTTTTTAGTATACTTTTTGCTGTTATTAACATTTATTAATACACTTTAATAATCTTTAATAACTTCTTGCTGTTTATGTTTTAAATATTTCTCTGGAATATATATGTAGGAATAAGACACATACAGAAAGGTAAATCGTGGGCATGTTTTTTATTTTTTGCAGCACTCTTAAATTAATGATTTCAGTGTAATACCGTTGATGCTTACACATAAATAACAAAAATGAAAAACTTCTATCCAACAGAATTTAAGGCCTACCAGTGGCCGAGTGGACAGAATGCTAGACAGCGGCCAAGTGGTAAAGTCGCTGAACACTGGTAGTTCAGTCCAAAGTTCGAATCGTACGAAGAGGCAGTCTGCATGGGCATTTTCATGGTTTTTCCCTTGTGTAACATGTATACGAGCCAGTTTCTCTCAGAAAGTCCTTCATAAAGGGATCTCTTCCCTTAGGCAGATAGCCCTCGAGGCTTTGCCAAAATCGCATAAAACCAAACCAACAGAATTAAAATCAAGAGATATAATTTAATAATAACATCCTCTGGTAAAAAGAAAAACAGAATTCTTAAGTAAATTTCATGTTTCTTAAATAAACCTTTCCTCTCTTAATGCATACTTTCATCCATAATCATGTTCTGCAAGAATGAAGCTTTAATGTAATGAATATGTATTTAGTAGTAGTATCTGAAATGGGAGCACCTACATCTTCACTGAAGAACAAAGTAGTCAAATATGAAGAAAGGTGTTATGTAAATGGTTCATGTTTAATTTTGTGTATTATCTCAAGTTATATATACGTTCCTCCTCAAATATTATTCTCTCCAGTCTTGGTTGAATGAAAGGAAATGTAATAAAGGGATTTCTGTATTGCTGTTTGCATACAGGCAGTGGTTCATTTTCATATTTTCATTATCTTAGGAATATCTGGTACACTAAAATCTCGTATTTTCTTTTTATCATATATTTGATAATATTGTTAAATTTATTCAAATAATAACTAAAAGTTTTAGGCTTCACATATACTTGTACTCTTTAATAATGAAGAGCGCATTCTTAGAGATTAAAATGAACTCGAAAACGGAAGATTTCAAATTTTCAGTTTTGTTTACAAGTTATGAAATGCATCCAAAATTGTAAATGCTGTATGTATATCTCTTAACCTTTTTGCGACGGCGCACCTTTGTTTAAGGTGCTTGTGCAGGACAGAAGAGAATCGAAGGCAGTCGCCGTACAGGACGGAGGTTTTTCATCGCTAAGCCTAATTTTATAACAAAAATTTGAAAAACAAAAGTTTCGCTTCTAGCATCGTAATTTTTGGTATCATTTTAGATTATTACTTGAGCTCTTATATATGTTAAAATTAGCCCTTAAAACATTTTTTTCTTCATTTTACATGAAAATATACTTAAAAAATTGCTTATCTTCTAAAATAATTTTCGGAAGCACTATTCAAATTATTACAAAGTTTTAATTGATAAAAATCCATCAATAAAGTTTTAAATTAATAAATAGAACACAATAAAGACTATTTACAGTAAGAAGTAACAAATTTTAAAATGAAAACAAGTGTGGTAAATCTCGAAGCACAGAGAAGTATCACTTTGTAACTCTTAGAAAAAGTATCACTTTTTAACTCTTTAGAAAATGAATCAGTATTCTCATTTGCATTAGTTAAATGGTTCACTAACCATACAATGGTATTCTTCCTCTGATAAATAGCGCCTTCCCGCCATAATAGACTGGAGGTGAGGCTTTCCTAAATAAAAAAAGAAGGAACGGAAATATATCTGAAGGCAATGCGAAACGTAAAAAAACTCCGCACAGTAACCCTAAAAGACCGTACATAGCAGAGGGAAAAAATAGAATTAAAAAAGGAATTGGATATAAATCAAATACGAGAATGTTTTCATTAGCACGCAGCGATTTAAAGAGCCCACCTCTGTTTATGCTTTCCCTCCGCCCTCCCCTTAGAACAGCTGATGAGTAACATCCAAAGTCAAGCAGAATATGTCAAAGTCAGGAACCTAAAACTATGTTCATTTCAAAAGTAATGGACACAGGATACCATCTAGTGGCCTTTAGGAAAATGTTCCATCTTAAAATGCATATACGCATCACCCGTCCTCTGAATGTGATCTTTACTGATGCATAGATGGGACGCCGGGCTGTAAGAGACGTTTTTAGGGAATGCGTATATGGGACGCCCGTCCTGAAAGGGTTAAGCTGACATTTGTTCCATTATGTCTTGAAGTTTCTTCTCAATTTCAGTCTGTGATAAAAATGCCAGTTATGATAGAAAGCTAATTTAGGAATCTTGTTACTAACTTAACACAATTTCTTACTGAGAATTGTTGAGATAATTTAAACTAAAAGTAAATAAATAAAAAAAATTTAATTTGAAAAGGGGTTTTCAGATTTGAATGATGTGGAAGAATTATTTTTTTTTCTTTTTTGAACGATTTATCAATCTTCATGTGCTTATTCTTTTTGTCTCTTCTTTTTACTATTTTATTCTACCATGTAATAGAAAATAAAAATTTTCATTGCTTTTAAGGTTAATCGACTTTGTAGCGTCTATTTTTTTTAAACGTGAATACGGACATCAAAAGTGATTTGATGGAAAAGTCAGGTTCTAGACTAATAGCCATTTTGGATAAAAAATATTTTTTTCATTTGTAACATCTCTAGTGAAGGACTTTGTTGTGCTAGTACAGAGTCTTTGAACTCTCCATCCCCCCCATAAACGTAATATTTAATCCTAAGCAACTTTTAAATTAATTATAAACAACTGTATTATATTGCATCATAAAAAATAAGATAAATAAATTGTCACCCCTCAGAAAAGAAGCCTGGTGTTGCCATCTGTTGTCAAGGTTCCCTCAGTATAGTTGCTGAAAATTGTATAAATAATCTTTTAATTATCATTTTGATTGAAATGCAGTGAATATGTAAGGTTCAGCATGTGTAAATCATGCATTTAAAGATTTTTGAGTATTTTCCTCCCCTCCAATAGAATTTATGAATCTTCAAACATACCCTTTGAATGATTCATATTGATTTCATAAACTGTAAAATAGGGCAGTGTTGCCATTTAGAATCAAAAGGAAACAGTGGAAACTCAAGATTACAGCTTTTGGTATAGAAAAACCGGTCTATATAGTCAGTAATCATCTGTCATTAAATCATACCTGTTATGAGAAAGGAGAACTTGCCTTGATTCTTTAAAATTAGAAGATTTTGTCTCAGTTAATAAATTGAACAAGGCAGTTTCCTTCAGTAAGTTATATTAATTAAAGTGATAAAGGAAGTTATTTATGTTCTTTATCAATTTCTGTCTCTAACCTGAGAATTCTTTCTAGTATAAGTAAATGAAGGTGTGTTTTTAATGGGTGTTTGATTGTCGTTGCTTTGTTGACGGTGAAACTCGATTGCATCTTTAAAAATAACAAAAAACTTCAGGTTTTATCTTCCAGAAAGTATTCCTGTATATTTTTACTTGGTAATGTGATAGTTACACATTCTGTCTTAATACTTTTAGTTATAATTTCTTTCTTGAACTGAATAAATTTTGCAAAGCTGGAGCCAGATGTGTTTGTTCAGCAGACATGCTTTTGCATATCACTAAGTATATTTATTGGCTCTGAAAATAATCTCCTTTTGTATTAAATGATTTTTCAAAGTTTCAACTCCCACTATAGGTAAATTCTGCTCCCTGCAGTGTATATAGGACTTGGTTTGGATGTTCTGAAACCATTTTTTTTTTTTTTTTTTTTTTTTTGTAGGAAAACAAAGATATTTACTAATCCTGGAATTAGTTGACAGGCTGTGACATATTACTGAAGAAACTGGTGAAAGAGCGATTAGATGTGGCAGTTTTGTGAAAAAACTTTTTTTATTTTTCCTAGGAATTTTTTTGGGGGGGATGGAAAGGTACTTTCCTGGTTTCCCGGTAAAGCTATACTGCTGCTTTTTTTTTTGTGTGTGTGCCAATTTTCTTTTCGGCAAATGTTGCTCGTGTGGTTTGACATCTTTTGCTGGTGATAACTGTCTTTGTAAACATGATTTGTATAGGTGCATTTTTCATTTTTCATTTTATGCTTGTTGTGTAGTTTTATTCTTTTTTAGTGTTTATTACTTATTGCTATTTTGTGTGTTTGATTTGATCTTATACAAGCAATAAATATAACTACTTCCTCCCTATATTTGTCATTATTTCATGCTTCTTCTTTCTTGAAGAGGGTTTCAGAGATGACAGCAACTGAAATAAAAAGGGATTAAACAGAAAATTTGTAAAAAGTAGAAAAAAAAAAAAAAAAGTTTCGCAGTTTGAAGCAATTTTTTTCCTACAAATTATTGGCACACCACCTAGACGTTAGCTGATATATGTAGTCAGTTTAAGAACCTATCTATCCAATCCTTGAAGTATTGAATAAATCTCAATGCTTGGAATTTTTAATTAGTTTAGCATATTTTTATATTTTATTTTTGAACAGCAGACTTAACTATTTTCAAACTGAAATGTTTTTTTTATAAAGGCTACAACATTAATACATAAGAGTATGATTTCTTATTTCTCTTAGATTTGTTCACTTAGTTCTGTTTGCACATAGTATAATATAGGCACGTCCAAACTGCAGCTCTTGCTTCGTAAATGTGGATTCTGTCATAGCACATAATTTTATTTTAGAAATACCAGTCATTTCCCCTTGAAACAGAAGTCATGCTACTACACACTTTTTTAATGAATTTCATTTTTCAAATTATGTTATATGTATATAGTAGTACTTTTGAGTAATTGCAAACTACAGACCATTTTTTGGACTTCGGAAGAGAAGACTAAAATTTAGTCTGAATTTCTTTATTTCTTTATTTTTTTTTTTTTTAAATTCCTTACAACAAAGACTAATGGTTGTCCTTCATAGTTTATTCTCATGAAAATCTGATATTTTGATATTAAAAATTATTAGAAAACATCATCCTAAAAAAGGCATTTCTTTATTCGTATTCCACTTACAGAAGTACCTTGCAAAACAGAATTGAGACAGACTTGACAGAAGTAATATAAGTGTTAGTAATGGTATTAAACAGAAAACTTATATTGCATTCAGATATTGAAAGTCTTTTTTATTCCCTCTAGCAAGTGCAAGAAGAAGGCAAAATTAACTTAAAAACTGAAGAAGTGGCTTCTCCACAAAAGTAAGTGTTTTTGGAAATGAAATAAGGAGTTTTACAAATGCATTTTTTCATTAAGAAAAGGTATCTAAATTTGTAATTTAATTTTTGTTACTGATTTTTTTGTAGTATTAACTGATTACTTTTGCATTAACACCAGTGCATAGTCAGTTGAAGTATTTCCCAAAACACTACTGAGGCTTATGAATTTTTGCATTATCATTAATTAAACAATAGCTTTGTGAGTGAATATTCATTCAAATTATATAATTTGTATCACTTCAAAATTCTTTTGTATGTCTCCAACAGATTTCAAACACTTAATTTAACATTTTAGTGCTATAATTTTTTTTTTTCTATTTGATCGTAAGAGGTTCTTTTATCACTTTTTTTATTGTTGTTTCTTTATTTGATGAGTCCTTTTTTAATGAAGTTATGAGAATGTTGCTCAGGTTGCACTGTAAAGGTAGACAACATACCTATATAAAAGGGAGAACCTGACAACCATAAATAACCATGCTCTATTTTTGGTATTAACAAATCTGGGACGAAAAATATATTTATGGATGCCCCTTGTCGAAAATTGGCGATTTTTGATGGCACATGGATACCGAGTTTGTGAAATTCTTCAACTTGTTATTTTGTCTTTGTGTATCGATTATTATTACTTGTTATTTTGGTGATTTTTGGCGCCAAAAATCACTGCTACACCAAGACAAAGTAACAAGTCAGAGAATTGCACAAACTTGGTATCCATGTACACATCGACCTATTTTCACTTTAAAAAAAAATCAGAGAATTGCACAAACTTGGCATTGCGCACTCCTTGACTTTATCCAGAATTTTTTTAGTTTGTGCAATTCTTTAACTTGTTATTTTGGCTTTGTGTAGCGATTATTATTACTTGTTAATCAATAAATATATAAACTTGGCATTGCATACTCCTTGACTTTATCCATGTACTCATCAACCTATTTTCACTTAAAAAAAAAAAAAAAAAAAAAAAAAAAAAAAGAATCAGAGAATTTCACAAACATGGCATTGTGCACTCCCTTGACTTTGTCCATGTACACATGAATCTATTTTTGTTTAAAAAGTCAAAGGAGCACCCAATTCTACAGTAGAGCCAAACAAAAAATAATAATCTCAATAAACTGCATTTTAAATCATACAATAAAATAACATAAAAAAGGAAATTCATCTTATGCATCTAAGCACTACACAAAGCAAATATCTACTTACCATACTTAGAAATTTCTGCATCTTCAGTCTGTAGCACACAAAATTCCTTAACAACATCCAAAAACTTCCTAAAATTATCTGAACTAGAATCCGTATATCGCCGTCGCCACATGAATTCACAAAAGTAAGAGTAAAAAATATCCTCCATAGTGTTGGTATCATCCAACATTCAACCATACTCATTTCCTTCCTACAAACAGGACACTTATAATGGCTACTAAATAAATCTTTCATTTACTTACCAGTCAATTAATGTCTTTTTTTTTCTCCTTTCGTTCCAAATCGTACAGAAACTTCAAAATAATCTTACCACATTCAGCCATTTAGCCGTCTAAACCACAAAGCAAGCGATGTACTTCCTAACCAACATACAAGCCTTTATAAATCTTTTCCCATCATTCAAAATTTACCGCAATCATGTAACCGATTATGTCATAATAGGGTTTCCATAACATTTAACTACTCGGGTTACCGTAAATGAAACAACAACTTGGCGATAAATGAAATAACAACTTCGCGATAATATAAGGGGCACCCTTCAGTCTACTCTAACCAACCTGGACCCAGTGCTATAGCAGCTAACTAACCACCACTTTGAGCAGAGTGGCTGAGTCATAATATTATATTTCAGGAAAATATGAATCTCATAAATACTGTGTTTCTGAATTTTTCTTGGAACCTACTGTTCTGTTAAATTTTTCGTTATGTTTGTTTCATTGCTTCCTTCGTGGATCTCAAGAATTTTCTAAATAGGGAAACAGAAATCATAATATTTACCTGCTCTTACTGATTTAATAATTGCTTTGAACCTATATTGCAAGCAGTGGCTAGTCAATGTCTACTATAAATATATAAATTAATTAAAAAAAAACTTGGTATCTGAAAATCTAACATTGCTTTTTATTAGCTGAAGAATGAATTTATTGTGAAGTTTAAAAAATATTAAAATGTGAGAAATCTCAAAAATAGTATTTTTCTTTTTTCAAATACAATTACCTACTGCTTCATTTGTATGCATTTAAATACTAAGTTGTTGTGTCAAACTGGTGGTAAGCAAGAGCAAAATAGGTGGTACACAGAAATAAAGTAATTTTAATTATTGAATTAAAAAATCTTGTGAAGAAAAAGAACAGTTGATAGAAATTTCCTGTGATCGAACTCTTAACTGAAGATTTCAAACACATTTGTTAACGTTTGGCTGAACCAAAAAAAAAAAAATAAGGGCATTTCAAATAAAGTTATAAAATTTTTATTGCCTCTTTGCGCAACCTATTTGTGTAAACAAGGATTTTCTTCCATGTTTACATTTGAAAAATAAATACAGAACAAAATTTAAAGTAGATTCTAATTTACGGTTAAAACTAAGTGAAATAAGGCCAGACGCTCAAATTTGACACTAAATTTTATAATTAAAGTGTTATACCTTAAATTTCTATAATTAAAATGGTAACCAATTTTTATCTAGTATTTTTATGTGTGCATATTTAAGGTAAGAGTTGACTTTACCCCTTGTATTATTGCCAAGTTGCTGTTTCACTTACCGCCAAGTTGTTGTATCATTTATGGTAACCTGAGTAGTTGAATGTTATGGAAACCCTATTATGATGAAATCATTTGCATTATTTTGGGAAATTTTGAATCATGGGATGTTTTGCAAGGGCTTTTGTGGTGTGTGTTGCTTATGAAGTACATTGCTTGTTTCATAGCTTAGACGGTACAATGGCTGAATGTAGTAGGATTAATTTGAATTTTCTGTACGATTTGGAACGAAAGGGGAAAAGTGCATTAATTGACTGGTGTGTAAATAAAGGTTTACTTAGTAGCCATAGTCCGGAACTACGTACAGTAAAATGTCTTTAATCCAGACATCCATAATCCGGACCTCAAAGCTACAAACTTTCTACACATGCATAGCGTTTATGCATGCGCATATGCGTTTATGTATGTGCATAATATCTTTATGCATGTGTATATGCATTTACGCATGCACATAATACATTTATGCATGCACGTTTAATGTATAACAGACGGTATAAGCTAGGCTAAAATTATCTAATTATCTATTTCAGTTAATGTTGCAGGTTGCGTTGTTCCTTAATCTTCTAATTGGATCCGGCTTATTATTTTTTGCAGACTGTTAGAGCAATTTTATAAAAAGTAAGCTCGAACTTTCGATTATGTCAAAAAGAGTTTATGATTCTGGAGCTGCCAAAAGATCTACAAAGCGAAAGCATGTTTCGGTGTCCATCAAACAGAAAGTGGAATCGCTGCAAAAAATGGATAAAGGCATGAAGAAAGTGACAGAAAGGTTAGTGAAAACGAAAAAATTTCGATTCATAAGTTTAGTCGGTATTCTCGGCACAGCAATTACAGAACTTGAACAGCGGAACTTTGTAACTCAACAAGAAATTATGTCTGTTTATAGAATTAAAGAGAAAGTATTAGCACATAAAAGGAAGCAACTTAAACAACTTACATTGAAAGAAATGTTTAATAAAGTAAACAAAAAAATATTAAGCTTTTTTTTTGGGTAAATTCTGATACCCTTTAGATCATAATTGCTCTTTATTTCATAAATTGCGGTTTCATATTTTTAATTTTAGAATTTCTGCATGCCATCTTATCAGATTTAAATTGATGATCTATAATCTGGAAAACCCCTAATCCGGAATCGCCAAAGTGAGTCCGGATGAAAGACTTTGTACTGTAGTATATTTTTTAGTCTTATTTTTGTGATGAATTTCTGTGGCGACGCCGATGTACGGATTGTAGTTCAGATAACTTTAGGAAGTTTTTGGATGCTGTTAAGGAATTTTGTGTGCCACAGACTGAAGATGAACAAATTTCTAAATAAGGTAAGGGAATATTTGCTTTGCGTAGTGGTAAAATACATAACAGGTTTTTCCTTTTTTGTGTTATTTTATTGTTTGGTATAAAATGTAGTTTATTGAGATTATGTATTTTTTGTTTGCCTCTACTGTAGAATTGGGTGCTCTTTTGATTTTTTAAGTGAAAATATTATTGATGGACAAACTCAAGGGAGTGCGTAAAGCATATTTTGTGCAATTCTCTGATGTTTTTTTAGTGAAAATAGGTTGATGAGTACATGGATAAAGTCAAAGGAGTGCACAATGCCAATTTTGTGCAATTCGGGGATTTTTTTAAGTGAAAATAGGTCGATGTGTACATGGATACCGAGTTTGTGCAATTTTTTGACTTGTTATTTTGGCTTGCGTAGCAGCAATTTTTTCACCAAAAATCGCCGCTATGCAGGCCAAGATAACAAGTCAAAGAATCGCACAAACTCAGTATCTATGTACTGCCAAAAATCACCAAGTTTCACCAAGGGGTACCCTAAAATATACTTTTACCCATATTTAATACAGTAGCCAATAGGTTATGCAAATGGCAAAAAATATCTATTTTTTTAAATATTTCTACTGAGAAATTGAAAAATAATCTTTGTAAAATGTAGTGGTGGTACTAAATTTTTTCAGTTTTTGTTTATATGGTACGTGTTAGTCAAAAGGTTTAGAACTTCTGCTTTATCGCAATTACAAAGAGTCACAAGTTTTAATAAACATGAATTCATTATTAAGAAGAAAGAAACATTACTCAACTTGAGTAGAACAGTATTGGTTGGAAACTGCAGAAACATTTAAAAGGAAGTGATAAGCTGAATGTTCAAAAACTAGTTACATGAACTAATTTACTCCTTTCAAACATGTCATCAGTTCTACCTTTTAGGCTGCGGGCTTGCTATGGGAACATTTCCGAGCGAGAATAGAATAGTAGAAAGGCTGAATGGTTGATATTCAGTTTTATCTCACCAACTTTATACTTTTTAGCATACATCTGATCAAGTTTCATTATGCAGAAATACTAAATTCTTTTAATATTGCTAATTCAAGAAGCTAAATTTTTGCCATTAAGTAAACTAAGCATTTTAATTTTCTCCAAAGCACTTCAATTTTAAAGCTGAAGTGGTATAAACAGCAAAATATTTAAAATGCATACTCCTGTTTGAACAAAGTTAAAAACAGAAATAGGTATAAAGGCTTATATTCTTTATATTACTGCAAAATTTCGTTATAAATGCAGATGAAAGTATACCCAAAAAAAGTAGAGTTGGTAATTTTGCAGAGTGTTTAGAACACCCACTTAAAAAAAAAAAAAAAAAAAATAATAATAATAATAATAATAATAATGACAGTAATTTATGAAATAACATTTGTTACATAATACTAAGGCATCCGCCTAAGCGTTACAGTTTATTGTGAAAGCAGGTAATAGTGCACATGAAAAGTAGAATTACAGATTTTGCAGTCTTCAAATTAGAATTTATTTGAAATCTATTTTTAATAGCACTGTAGTATAAAATAACTCTTTAGAAAATATTGTTAAATTGTTCAGCTAAATGACTATTTAATGATTGACCTGTAATGATATTGAACAATAGATGTTTGTAATATTGATGATAAATGAAAGAACAGCATCAATTTATTGTGGATTTTATCATAAATTGAAAATAACAAACACCTCAATTTTTATACCTGAGATTCCTCCTCCCTCCCAAAGTGTTTATAGTATGCCAAGTACCTTTATTGTAACCTTTGCAGCAACAGATATATAATTGGTACTCAAATCACCACTAAAATTACATTGGTACATACTAAAATCCTGGAGCATGAATAAGACACAAGTATTGAACATTTTACTATAACAACTAGCTATACTTGTATCAAATACATTAATCTTCTTTTAGTCAGATTTAAAATGTTTTCTAAACTGGTATTCTGAACATGTGACTTGAACAGTGATAGCTAAAATGTTTGATAACTGTTGCAATTTAATGACGAATGTTATTACAATCACTCTAAAAAATGTAAAATGTACTAGTTCCAGCTGTAACTGTTGTTATTTATACTAAAATAAAAAATATTAAAATTACTATAATAGCTGTATAAAGTATAAAATAACTATAATTATGTTGAGGGAATTACACTATGATAAAATAAAAATTGAAAAAGCAAAGATAATTAGTGATTTACAGTTCAAGATTTTAATTGGCATTGATACAGTTTGTGTGGCAGATTGGTTATGGAAATACAGGCACATTATAGAAAGCAAAATTTATATAAGTACATTGCTATTTTAAGCTTTTTGTGAAAGAAATTTTGAATATCCTTACTTTTTTACATTTTCAGTCTTCTAATTTTATTGATGTCTTATGATGCGCTGATCATTTGTTTGGAACACAGTGTGTGGTTTTAAGAACATTGTGTTTGGCAAGAAATTAACATCTTCCAAATAAAATTACATAATCTTTTAAAATACATTTACTTTATTTTTATATCAAATTTTAAAAGTTTCATGATCAAATTGTACGCTGTTATGAAAACTGTTAACTGTTTAATAAAGTATGTGTAATTTTTGCGTGGAGTAACACTGAAATATTAAAGTATAAAGCATATGAACTAAATGACAATGTAGGTGCACCTAGCTCTCATATTATTATTATTTTTTTTGTTTTGTTTGTTCATAAAAGGTTTTTAACTTCATGTGATATATCAGTTTTATATTTCACACAAAGAAATTTAAAAATAATTTGTAAGTAATAAATTTAAGAATAAACATATTATTCAGATGGGAATTTAATAATAAAATCTTTATTTACACGTTGTCTGAAATATTTCCTAAGAATAAAATATGCTTTTTTGAATTAGAACAGAAAAAAATAGATTTTTTGAAATTTATTGATAAAGAAATATTTTATATACTAATAATAAATTTTTTTTGTCTTATTAGCACTGTACATAAAGATAAAGACCTTATTAAAATTCACTTCAAAACTCCTCTTCAGCCTGCAAAAACAACCATTGTACGCCTGGAACTGGTCTTCACCCATTCTCTGGATCCACATCCATCTAGTATATCTCAGTCAGAGAAACAATTAGTTTTGTATCATGGCAACCATTACTATTACAGTCCATATCCTACGAAGACTCAAACTACTGTTGTCACTTTGCCCTCAAATTCCATTGAAAGTTTTTCTAAACTCAAACCTGTTGCACATAGTGATAATCTTATTACTTATGGACCATATGATAATATTCCACCATATAGTGTTGTGAGTATATTTTAAAAACTCATGTTTCAATTTTTATTCATGTATGTGTTTTTGATATAAAATGTTTTAGTACAAAATTCATGCTGCTAGATATATAAAGTTATTTAAGCTATTTAACAAATTTTTAGATGTTTAATTGTGAAAGACAGAATCCAGGAGTTGGAAATAACCATGGCATTGTCTAGTAACTAAAAATTTTGAACAGTATTGATTTGCATGTAAGAAAACCCTTATTTTTTAAAGCCTTTAACCAAAAGTAAAGAACCTTCATGTTTTAAAAATTAAGTATCATATCTTGATGTAAAATTAAGTAAATATGTTCGTATATGTAAAATTTAAGAACTAATTGATAAATTATATTAATACAGTACAAAGTCTGATTCCAATATCCGAAATGATCTAAAATCTGGATATCAAAAACCGCCAGCAGCTTTTTTTTTTTTTTAACGCTTTACACGTGTGCATTTGATTCCCCCCCAATAGATAAAACATGTGGAGAGTTCTGATTCGTAATTTCCATTCAACACTAAATAAATATCTCATTATTGAAGAAACAATAATTTAGCATAAATTTGTGTGATCAATAATTTGATGGGTAGCCTGTTAGCAAAGCAGAAGTTATACATGATGTTGGGTTTGTGCAATTCTCTGATGTGTTTTTCATTGAACACTGATTCCTGTGTGCACAAGAAAAAGAAGAGAGGAAAAACTACAGAACAATTTCTCAAAAAGTGAAAGTGTTTTTATTAATTTGTTATTTTTTTATATAGTTCTTATTTAATAATTAAAATCTGTACATTTTCTTTTGATATGTTGATAATGTTTACTGACTTAATGATAAATAAAGATAGTTTAGAGTTACTTTATGATAAATAAAGATAGTTTAGAAAGTTTCACAAAAAAGTCATGAAAATCATCAACTTGAACCAAACGAGTAACTTTTACCTTTTTATTTATAAAAATTGTTCATAATTGTGCAATCTTCTGTTGCCTTTTTTAAGTGAAAAAAGATCAGTACGTACACAAGGAGAACAGTTCTGCTCTCCCCGTGTAACTATTGCTTTTCTCACGTTCACAGCAATCTGCTTTTGTTTAAAAACACATCAGAGAACTGCCTCAATTTGCCATTACTCACATTAAACATTATGTATACTATATGGTACTTTACTGTTATTATATGTTAATTTTTTTCATGAAGCTTTACATACTTTTAGGGTTGCTGCCATTCAGTTTAATTTCATATGCCAGCATTTATGTTTGGCACTATGCGATGTCTCGTTAACAGAAAAGTAACCTTTTATCTTGCATTTGAACCAGAGTACTAAATATTTCATGACTCTGGTCTTATTTATTTTCCCCCCTCTTTCAATTTAAAACTGGGTATAATATTATTTGAAATCCAGTTTCATCCTAACATAAATGGTAATTAAACTTTAGTTTGACTAGTGTTATTGAGTTAATTTAAAAGATATTTTTATATGGCTGAGAATTTAAAAAAAAAAAAAAAAAAAAAAAAAAAAAAAAAAATCTTTTATTCTTTGAAAGATAACTTTAAAATTTTCATTGTTCAAAATTATTGCATGTTTTTGTATAAGTTTCTCTTACATCTATTTATGCATCAGATTTTGAGAATCTAACTTTATAATGAAATTGCTGTAAAAACACTTTAAGCCTTGAAAGTGTGATTAAAAGTTTATTAAAAAATTACATTTTTCTAGGCACTAAAAATTATATTTTTATCTGTATGTGTGATGAGTTAGAATATACTAAATTCTGGCATTTATTGACATAATGAAATTCTTTTTGGTGTGTGAAATTATGCTGAGCTCTTTTTCCCCCCTGACATCTCAGAAGTTAAATCTGGGATAATGTAAGTGTAATATAATGTTATTAAATATTATAATTAGAATCAGGAATTCAGATATTGAATATAAGAAAATAATGTTTATCTAAAAATTTTGTTTGAAGTCTCATAGTTTGAGTGCATTATATGAATGTTATACCTTTCATAAATGAGTATTATTTATATGTATGAAGGAGCAGTCATCTTTTGTGTTGAAATTAATTGCAAATAATGCTTGAGCTCTTCAGAACTCAAGCTCATCTATAAGAAGACCCAGTGTTTGACATTCATTTAAACAGAAATATATGTGTTTATACAGGTATTACGTATTTAAAAATATTTTTGTACATAAATAATGTAATCATATTTTGCACTGAACAAAAAGCAAGCCTTGTATCTTTTTAGATAAATTTAGTAAAAAATCTGTTTAAAACATAGTGCTCTATTGGTGATAAAACCTGGATTCTTTTTTTTTTTTTTTTTTTTTTTGTTTAAATCAAGAATAGTGCATTTCTTCTTGATGTTTTTATAAATGCACAGTATGTACTTTATTAGAAAATATTTTGTTTAACATTATTTTTGAAAGCAATTTCAAATAATTCTTCATAAATATTTTATCCTTTTTAGAGCAAAATGACTATTCATTGTGAAAATAACAGCCCGTTCCTTACCATAACAAATTTGAATCGAGCTATTGAAGTTTCTCACTGGGGTGTTATTTCTGTCGAGGAAAACATTGATGCTGCACACACTGGTGCTATACTGAAAGGTCCTTTTTCCCGTTATGAGTTTCAGAGAGATCAAAGTGGAATAGCGTCTGTTAAGTCATTCAAGGTTAAGTATACTTTTCTTTTATTTATCCTTTGAAACTTTTAATTTGCAGCTGTTTTGAAATTAAATTATCTGAAAGTAGTTGATAAATGAATAGTACAACTTCATTTCTAGGTAAAATTTAAATTAAATGTAGGTTTTTAATTTTTATAGAAATGGTACACAAGTTACATTTTCTCGAATCCGAATTCTATGATTCTGGAATTTTGTGAATCCTTCATGTAAAAAAGTATTAATAAAAAAGTGAAAAGAAATGAGAAACAAAACTGTTATGTAATATTGAAAGTTTTTAATTAATCCTATACAACTCATTTTTGGGGTGGGGGTAGGGTAAAAAAAATTTAAAACTCCTGCTTATACACAGCTCTCTTCTATGGAATGAAAATGGGTTGAACAAGATGTTGCATTACAAACTGTAACTTGATTATAGTGAGTTCATAATAGTACATCATATGAAACTAGCATTTATGAGCAAAAAAATATGTAAGCTGTTACTGTTAAGTTGTATCTGACGATAGAGAGTTAATGCAAAAACTGAATTAATGAAAAACAAATGTAAGAGTATAAAAAGGTTTTAAAAATGCATGTATATTTTTTAAAATGATACAAAGGATATTTGGTTAATGGAGTATGTAATTAAAACTCCCGAGGTTAATTTTTTTAATGCAGCTTGTCAAAAGTATTTTAGTAATAGTTCACATTTTTTTAACATTTTCTCAGAATCTTTTTAAATCAAAGCAAATGTGGAGAGGAAAGGATTAGAATTAATAAAGATAAAAATGAAATGTATTCTCACATTTAAAAGTGTAGCTCTAAGTACCATGAGACGCTTTTAGCGATCTATGGCCACCGAAATTTCTATAATCATGTTCTTCTTTCTTTCTTTTTAATACCTGTGTTACCTGTGTTAGATATCAGTAAAATTAATCTTTCTAAAATTTTTACTTGAAACATTTGATATTTTTTATATTAGAATTTGAAATATTCGTATGATAGTAAAAAATCTGAAGATTCAAGTTTTTAAATCCAAAACTTCCTTTAAGATTCATGGAATTTAAGAGTCTATAGATTCAAATGTCCCATTCCTGATAATCAGTTGAGTTGTTTATGCTAAAGATAAAATGCAAGTAAAAAATTAGTTAACTATGTGAGGTATAATAAATGTTTCTTTTTAGCTTCCCTTCCATTAATATATATAATAATACCCCTTACCTATCACCTGAAATTCTAAATTTGAGGAATAAGGTCCCCTCCCCCCAGCATAAGTGTATTTGGTATTGGTGCTGTGCCATTTTCTTCTTCACAAAATAATTATTTTGAAGTTAATAGAGAAGTGAATCATTTTTCCTTTTTAATTGGCACAATCTGGATCTTGAAGGAAAAATCTGGATTAGAAATTGGTGTTGAGTATATTGTACAACTCCTGAATTCCCGTAACGAAAACTTCGTTTTGAACATTTTTAGAAGAGAGGAAAAAAAAAAAAAAAAAGTCTCAATAGAGAAAAATGAAAATAACAATTAAAGTTAAAAAAAAAAAAAAAAAAAAAAAAAACTGAAATGTTTCAGATTTTAAATTACGTCCAAAGGGGCGTTTTTTAACATTTTGTGTGTTACCTTTCTTTATTAAATATCATGTTCCTCGCACTTAAACCATAAGATCCAGTGCAACAGCAATATCGCAAAATAGTTTTAAAACGAGCATATCTTTAGAATTTCCGATACAGAGACTCACGCGCTGGAGATAAAAATGTTTTTTCTGCACAACGTTGCCATTGCTCGCTTTGAAATCCTTGAGTTTGTTAATCAAAAATTCGTCAAAGTTTTAAAAAATAGGAAATCGATCATAAAACAAATTTCAAATTTGGTCTTCCACATGCTCATATTCGTTGGAGGATTACGTTATTCAAAATTCGATGACTCTATGTACCGTTATTTTATGACAATGTGAGAAATATACATACATTTACGCAGATTTTCATTATTTAATTTCTTCAAATATAATGCAGGACTCTAACATTTTATGGCAACAGTTTGAAAAGTGAACCGACATTTATCCGTCCGATGCAAAATGCCAAAACGAAACTAATAGTCCTTCGGGATTCAAATCCCTTTGGACTAAAAAAATCAGGAAAAAATGAAGATATATGGTGTAGAGCTATTAAGAAACAAACAAGTCTTTGTTTGCTCACCTTCTGTGTGGAATTTCTTATTTACAAAGCCTATTCATTGTAACGAAATCATCTAATTGTATAATTGTAAACTATATACATTTATAAATACTGATGATTTTTGTTTCACATACAGTTATCATAAATTTTAATGGTATTGTTGTTAAAATTTTTATTAATTACAAATGAATGTGATCATTATTTTCTTGGTGAAAATTAATTGCTTAATATGTCCCTCCTTATTTCAACACTGCATCTATTAAAAAAAAAAAAAAAAAAAAACATGTTATATCAAAAGTCTGGGAACAGACTTATGGTAGTTTTGGAGTATTACTGTTATCGCCATATGTATATATAAAAGATAAAAGAGATGACGTTACATACATTCACTATATTTTGCAAGTTTTATTATAGTTATATACAGTTACTAAGAAAAAGTGCTTTTTTTTTTTTTTTTTTTTTTTTTTTTCCCATTTTAATGCAGAAAATTAAGTTTTTATTATCTAAAGCTGTATTTTCCAAATATTTTAACATCAATACTGATAAGCACATAATTGTCATTTATTTCAACCCATATATATGCACTAATCTAAAAAATAAATAAAGGAGTTTTAAAAGAAATATAATAATGGAAAAGTTATATATATATATATGTAATTATTAATTAAATAGCAATTATGAATTGACAGTTATAAATCTGTTAATGATCCATTATATGCTGGTTTTTAACCCATACTTTGGAAACTATTGATGTAAGATTTTGTCTAGAAAACTAGATAAATTAAGAATATAAATAATTACATTGTGCCGCTTTCCATTATTTCAGACTGTATTGCCAGCTTCAGCTAGTGATGTTTACTACCGAGATGAAATAGGAAATATATCTACTAGTCATTTACGTGTTTTGGAAGATTCAACGGAAGTCGAACTGCGTCCCCGTTTCCCTCTGTTTGGAGGGTGGAAAACATACTACACTCTTGGTTATTATGTGCCTACATATGAATATTTGTATAATAGTGGTAAGAGTAGTTTATTTTGTGTTGTAATTTCAATATTTTATCTTTCTTTCACCCTTCTAATGTGTTAAGAGTGATGCAAAATTTGTTTATGAAATTCATATTTATGCTGTTAGCTTGAGGTTATAAATATCTTAATCACAAAAGCACTGAAGTAAAGTGTTCTAGTCAAATTAAGTGCTCTCTTTAGAGGTGTATTGAGCATTATGTAATTAATGCCAAGCATGCCCACCCAATAAAGTGATGTTATGTGAACTTCCATCTAATACCAACAAAGACAGCATTATTTCTGCACTCAAAAGTTCATTGGATTCTCCACTAGCAAATAGAAGATCCAAAGCTCCCACCCCCATTTTCTTGCCCATGTTGTAAGGGATGAAAATGTTGATAAAATTTACGATTTGAAAGATCTCTTGCATTTTTTATCAGCAGTTGAAAAGTATATCTCAAAGAAGTAGGTTCCACAATATCGTGATTGTCAATGGTAGTACTATTCTTCCAAGAATTGTTTCCTTGCTGCACAGTGTGTAAAGTGCTCTTTAGAACACTGATGGCTTATCATATGCAGACACGGTCAGAAGGCAAGATGTTAATTCTAAGCTTAACCAAGTTGGAAGTACCCCAGAATTGGTTGCTGCTGCAGTCAGTAACTTGTTAAGTGAATTTTCTGATAATAAAAGTCCTAATACCCAAAAAAGCAATCCCTTAAAAATACTATGAGTGCTAATGGAAAATATCATATCTTATATTTTCTGAGCCTTTTCAAATGTATCTCTGAAATTGATAAAATCTTCAGAAAAAATCAAATTGTAGCAATGATAAAAGTGTTCAGAAACTATGTGCCCAAATTGAAGACGTTAACAGACCTTTTAGATAAAATGTATATGCATATAGAAATTTTCAATGAAATCAGTAATTATGGCACAGATTAGTGCTTATAAATGTAAATCTTAACTATTTTTACTGCACCCAAGATTAGATTATATCAGATTAAATAAATTAAATCCAGCTCTGCCCTTATAATATTCCCAGCTTAGTTGCGTAACCATCTGAGTGGCCAGAGTTTTCACTAAGAAAGCACAAATTTCCCAAAACTAGTATGAGAACAAAGTATTTTTTTGATTTTACTCTAAAAACTCTGCTGGTATTTTATACCTGCATTTGTGTACTTTTGATATGTTGCATTAATTTCTTTGAGAAATTTTAATATGCATGTATTCATACGTTCTTACAGATATCACAAAAAATATTTTAGGCTGTGTATATACGGCCTTGCCGCTTAGAGGGTTAATGTTTTTCTCTTTGTCAGTTTTCTTAAATTCCTCAGTTAATTTTCTTCAAATTCTAAATTTCTCTTTCAAAGTTATTTACACTTATTTTTTTGGCTGACTATATTACATGTGGTTCTGAAAGAGTCTCTGCTCATCAACCAATGTGTAATTTCCTCAATTTTATGCTCTTTTGCTATTCTTTTCTACTGGCTCCTTGCTTTCATATGACCATTGGTCATACCTTGATCCCTATTAACCCAGTGTAACTAAGAGTTCTTAACTTATTCTACCTTATCACCACACTCTACATTTTGCTTTCTTCTCGCATGTAAAATTATTAGCGTTCTTTTCTCATCTAACATAATGTTAAATTGAAATGCTCTTTTGTTTCCCACAGCCCTCAGCTTTTCAGCTATTGTCAGCTACTATATTAGTACAAAAATCTTGATTGCATACTTTGCTGGTTTGTTCAGCGTATACTGATCGAACCCAAATTGGCTAAGGAAAAGGATTCAGGCTTCTCATCAATAGTGATGTTCGCCTGAGTTATAGGAATCTTAACACTCTGAAATAAATCTGCCAAAGAAATATCTTTATTGCTGCTATTTTATGCAAAGCTTCTTCTCTGTGGCCTGCCTACCAAATTATGAAATGCATGCAATGTAAAAGAAATGAAAATCACTTATAGGGCAGAGTGCTATGAAAAATTTTAATACCTTTTCCATCAGCCTGCCTTATATATTGAGGTGCAACAATCTGTGTGAATGCTGCATAAATATAAAAGTCCTATAAGAGCTTTCATCTCAACCAGATCCATAATTTTTGCATCTCTTTCATGTTTGTATTGTGACATTATACAGTCAAAAGTCGTTAATCCGGACTCTTCGGGACATCGGCGATTCCGGATTATCGATTTTTCCGGATTATAGATCATCAGTTTAAATCTCGTAAGATGGCATGCAGAAATTCTAAAATTAAAAATATGAAACCGTAATTTATGAAATAAAGAACAATTATGATCTAAAGGGTATCAAAATTTTCAAAAAGAAAAAGCTTAATATTTATTTGTTTACTTTATTAAACATTTCTTTCAATGTAAGTTGTTTAAGTTTTGCTTCATTTCATGTGATAATACTTTCTCTTTAATTCTATTAAACAGACATAATTTCTTGTTCAGTTACAAAGTTTCGCTGTTCAAGTCCTATAATTGCTGTGTCTAGAACACCGATTAATTTGTCAATCGAAATTTTTTCGTTTTCAATAACCTCTGTCACTTTCTTCGCTATGGAAAGCGAATTATAATGACGAGGAACTTGTTTTAAATCATATCAAAGACGGAGCATATCGAGATGAAATACTACATTTGGTAAGGAATTATAAGCCAAATAAAATAAAAACATCTGCGCTGAAGATAAGGATAGTGTTGACAGATCAACTTCCAATTCATTACGCGCCCGCCGCGGCGATCCCCCCCCCCCCCCCCCGCCGAGCAGCGTGAAATTGATAAACAGATTTCGGATTTCAAAACATACTTTCGCTTTAGATCCTTTACATATTAACAAATATATATCGGAAATTCTATTTGATATAATCGAAAGTTTAAGCTTACTTTTATAAAATTGCTCTTACAGTCTGCAAAAAATAATAAGCTGAATCCAATTCGAAAATTAAGGAACAACGCAATCATCAACATTAACTGAAATAGATAATTAGATAATTTTAGCTTATATGTCTATTATACATAAAACGCGCACGCGAAAACGTATTCTGCACTTGCGCACACTCATATGCGCAGTCGTAAAAGGTCTTACATGCACACGTAAACGCCTATGCGCATGTGTCAACGTGGTGCATGCGCAGAAAGTTTTTAGTTTTGAGGTCCGGATTATAGGTCATTCCGAATTATGGGTGTCCGAATTAACGACTTTTGACTGTATCAGAAATATATGAAGTTGTACAACTGCATTCATTGATAATAGAATATTCTAGCTACTAAATGGATCAGTAACATTTCTTGCTTCCCTTACTGGATCTGGAAGATGAGACATAATGTTATACAAACAGAACTCGCATGTTATCCAAATTTCTTTTTCTTCACATCATTTTTCCATCTTCTCCTACAAAATCATCCACTTCAGAAACATTATTTTCGAATATTTCATCATCATCTTCTGTATCTGTGTTATGTTCACTAAATATTTCATTTTTGAGTGAGTCTAATCTTCACTTTCAAAGTGCAGTCTTCATCACTTTCCACTGATTCTATTAGTCTTGTCTTGCATCTTCAATTCATTCGGACTCATTTTCTTTCACATAATGCGATTTAGGCATCTTAAGAAATAAGTTCAAGTCCTTTTACATGCTGGAAATCAACTTCTCATAAACTAAACATTTTATCAGAAAACTACTTACACGGGCAGGTACATGGAATATCCCAGTTTCAATGAAATATCAATAACTTCTTTTCTAAACACATGTGTATACCTATTCTGGAGGTCAACAATATGTAGAAACACAGTTATTCAATGCATTAGGAAATTTAGGTTTCACAATTTGCGTTTATTCTATTTTTTTGTTGGGGAAGGGATGTAATATATCCCATGCCCTTTTTCACGGATTAACCAGATTTTATTTGATTCTAAAAATAATTTTAAAAAGATTCAAACTGATTTGATATATATATATATATATTAAATTTACATGTCTATGTAATAAATTAATGATGCAGAAGTGCATTTAATAAAGTGCTCAGCAAAAGATTCTAAAATTGCAAAGTATGTGATGGGTAGAATCATTTATCCTGTTTTTGAGTGAGTATCAAATATTTACCTCTGTTATGAATAACTTGAAGTACTTCAGCTTCTCTCAATAGAATTTTTAGGAAGGTGAGACTTTAATACTGGTTTGATCTGCTTTGGTTAAACTGTATGAATCATATTAAGTTGTTGTGTAATTATATGTTAACTGGCAGATATTTATTTGCTTTTAAATATATTTTCTAATAAAAAAAATTTTGTGTATTTCAGGAGATCAGTATGTTTTAAAAATGCGTTTTGTCGATCATGTGTTTGATGACAGTGTGATTGATCAATGCACAGTTCGTGTCATTCTACCAGAAGGGAGCAAGTAAATAATTGCATTTTTAGAATTTTATGTGCTTTGTATAATTTTCAGAAACTTGTATTATATTTTATTAAAATAGTTAAAATGATTTCTAGAAATATGTGGTAAAACTTGTATTATTATAGTTGATTTTAGTTTTCTTATTATGTTTATTTCATTTGATAATTATTATTTTACTTTTCTCAATTGAATAATATCTCTATAAGATATTTATTTTTTTATGGAAAGCCTATGATGCATCCATGAATGCTTATAAAACTTTTTGGTAATTAGTATTATTTCATTTGTAGATCATTATTGCAAACTATTGAAAGTTCTACATAATATTGTGTTGTTTACTATTCAGTCTGCATTTTTTATGTTTATCATTATTTTTCTTTTGTAATTTTATACATTTAATATGGTGTAATGAGTAGTGGACACTCTGCACAAGGTTTGCTGTTTGGGTATGAGAGACTGATACCTTCCTCTTTAGGCTCACTAAATGGCAGACTTCTGTGGTGTAGAAGTACTTCTGTGTGTACAGCTGTTCTGTGTGTTCTGTGGTGTGTTCTGTAGTGTGTTCTGTGGTGTAGAAGTACTTCTGTGTGTACAGCTGCGCCACCTGTTCTTCAAGTGGGGGAGCTGTACTGCAGGTGTGAAATAGGGCATACTTTTCGCAGGTGTTCGCATTATTTTGTCCTCCATCTGTGCTAAGGAACATCTGCTTGTTGTTCTTCCTCTTGTACACATGATTACAAACATATTATGTTACTGAGTTTAATAAAGCCTTTTTTTGTGCAATTCCATAGTGTATGCATTGTATTCATTTTTGAGCAACTATGCTTTCCTCATCTTTTAAATAAAAAATACTATTTCTCATTTATGAATTTCATGTCTCTTGGATGATTTCTCATAGAGGAAACAAAAGAACACTTGTTGCTTAAGTTTTGCACACCAGTGTGTAATCATTGATATGGGGAGAGTTTTTTTTTTTCTTTCCCAAGGTTAGAGATTCTTTTATGTATTTTTTTTTTAAAAAGCTTGTTTTTAAAAGTAATTTTTTTACAAATTTTATTATTTTTAATGAATTCGTAACATTTTTGGATGATAACAAATTAAGCAGCATAAGAGCAAATGTTTACAAGTCCCTCCCCTCATCAAATATCTTAAATGTGGAATTTTTATTTATTAATATCTGGGAAAACACATAAAAATTAATTGAAATTGCTAGTCATTAAAAAAAAAGTTAGTTCATATAGCATGTTATTTCTATTTGAATATTTCTTTTTTCCAGCAGAAAAATACTCTGGTTATGAACATGTTCCTTACAATTATTTTTGTGATGAACACGTTCATAACCAGAGTGAACCAGTTCATAACCAAATATTTTTGTGATAGGGAATATAAGTCATATTCCTATTCTTGTATCAAATTAAATACAGACACAGTAGCTGTATCAGCTGTGTTCAGCATGGTAAATGTAATATACCGTAATGTACAAAGGTGATGTATTACAACTAACCTCATCTGTTCTTACATCTGTTCCTGATTTTTTTCTTTCCACTTTGGGAAGTGTGTTAAAGATATTGTGTTTGGTTTACTTCCTCAATCTAATAGGGTCTCAAAAACTGCATTCTTATTGCTGTGGAAATAATAACAAAAGGTATATTGTTGTAAATACAGCAAGAATTTGATCATCTTAATGTTGTTCTTGTAACTGAAAGAAATAATAATATAGAGAGCTCTGTTAAGTAAAACATGAGTAGTTTTCTTTGCATTTTATATATTACCTTTCAATATAGGTTTATAAGTTTTGAAAATATAGCCATTTGGGAAACATTAGTTATTTTGAATACTTCTACATATCAATTACCAGTTTAATGCAAATTAACTCTAAATTAGAGAAGATTTTCTTTGGGTCTACCATTTTCTACAAATAATGAATTTTTTATATAGGATAGATATTTCATTTTTTATCTTACTTTGCAAAATCCAAGAGAACTTCATTTCAAATTTTCTCTTGCTTAAAGGTATAGTTGAATATCCTTAAAGTTTGCTACTAAACACATATATACTTACTGTGCATTCTTGTTTTATGCATCACTGTAAAGGAAATAATTTAACTGAAAATGAATCTTATATGTGTGTTTTAATTATAATTAATATTATATTTGTATATTTAATTTGTTTTTTAGGAATATTCAAGTTAAGATGCCATATGCTGTAGAACGCTTGCCTAATGAATTGCATTATACATACTTGGATACTGTTGGACGTCCTGTCATTGTTTTACGTAAAACCAACCTTGTAGAGCAGCATATCCAAGATTTTGAAGTAAGATACTTAAGTTATTAAATTAGCTAAAAGAGATCTGTTTAAAACAAAAAATTAATGTTGTTAAACAATTTGTAAAAATTGTTTGTTAAAAAAATTGTTTGTTAAAACAAAAAATTGTTTGTTGTCTGTTTAAAACAAAAAATTGTTAGTTAAATTTTTTAGACTTGTAAAAGAAAATATTTTCAATAGTATCATACGTTTTATTAGTTATTTGTGATGTTTTCATCACAAATACGTGAACTGATTTATTTATTATTTTTACTTGCTTATTTTCAAATTTTACCTCTTGAAAACAGAAAGGGTGAAATTATGAAAATATTTCTCTTTCAGTTTTCTTCTGTTCAATAATTCTTCATATACTGGTGAATTTTAAAGATGCTGTACCATGTGTTATGGCATATATTTTAAAGTAAATAATAATTAATGCTATAAAATGTAATATACTGGGTGATTTAAAAATCAGTTAAGTTTTTTAAAATGTATATTTCAGTGAAGGATTTAAAAGAATTTTATTATGTAAATTTTTTAATTACTCCTTTATAAAATAAGGTGGGAAAACAACAGCTGCTGTAGATTTTAAGTAAAACATTATCTGTTTTGAAAGTGAACTGACATGTAAATACATTTCTCTCTTCAGAAGGAAAAAAAAAAAAAAATTCCCCCCTCCCTTGATAAATGTTTCCAAGTAAGCAATACTAAAAAACAAGGAGGGGACAAACAGACAAGAAAATGAAATAGAAAATTTATTCAATATAAAATTTATTACTGACTTTGTTTCATTGGAACTTAAGTCATGTTTTTTAGAGCATTATTTTCCACTGAGTTCTAACATAACTGCATCCAGCAAAAAATTTTATATTTGTTTATGTTAATTTTTATGCTGAATTGTTTCATGTGTGTGGTTACTTTCATTTTATGTGTAGCATCAGGATAAATTTTACATGCCTAGTTACTTTATAAAAAAAATCTCCAACAGAAAATGAATAGCAAGGAAAGCTATTATCACAGATTTTCAAATCAATCTGGAACATGTTAGTAATGTTACATTTCTAATTGCAATGCAGGGTTGATGATTAGACCAACTTTCCTTGGAGCCTTCTTGAATGACTATGTATGTGACATGGGTGTCCATATATGGGACTGGTGAATACACACATAAAAAAAGGGGGGGGAGTTCTAACCTATGATGGAATGTAATATATATATTTTCTTATTATCACAATTGGTTCTAGTATATGGGCTTAACAATGAAACATCATTGTCATTCTAAAATAACCTACGTCGGAATTGAGAATGTAAATATGAAATAGTTTCTTTTTTCTAAAAGTTCCTAAGTTAGTATATAGTATATATGATGTAATATATATATATATATATAAAACATAATTTAATTTTTTATAGGTTCATTATGAATATCAAAAGATTCTGATGTTGCAAGAACCACTTTTAGTAGTTATAGCCTTGTATCTTCTTTTTCTTGCTGTTATTTTTTATGTTCGTCTAGATTTCAGCATTACCAGAGTAAGTAGTGTTGGAGTATTAATTTTAAGTAGTATTGATTGTATTTTAGTATTCTGATTTAAAAATATGCATATCCTTGAGTATCTCACATAATGTTTCATATAATGTTTTCTAATTTTTTTGTAAGATTTGTATGGTATGCTGGCTTTTTTATTACAGTGCTGTGTATGAAAATATGAGAAAATATGTTTAGGGTTTCCTTCAATCAAAATAACTGTATAACTGAGATTTAATATGGTTAACTCGCATAAGCTAAAATAAACAAGACTGTCTTTAGGAAAAAAGTATTTTTCTGTACTGTTGATGTTAGATGACTGCCATGGTATTGTACCATAACAATAATCATTGTCCAGTTGAAATGTTTGTGATAGACTAGTGACAATAAAAATAGCATGGATGTTTTAAAGTGTACACATAATATTCGGAATGTTCAAATTCAAACCATACTGTAAATTTCAAAATAAAAATGATAAAAAATGTATATCTGGAAAAGCATGGTAACAGATGTTATATTACCTTCAGAATTCAAAGGACACAACTCGCCTCCCACCCTTTGAATATTTGCTTTATAAACATGGTATAATCTTTTATCCTATTATCCTAAATTGCATCAATCTTCGAAAATTCTATAAATTATGCTTTCATATTTTATAGACCTTAATTAATATTCAATTTTTAAATCTCTTACATATAAAGGCCTTATACATGTCTATAAGAATTTGCTATTGCTGGCTTCATATGTTTAAAAATTTTATCACATATTAAAATTTTTTTGCAAATAAAATTTGTAAAATAAATAGTAAAAATAAAATTTTTGTTCTAATAATGTTGAACAGTTTTGTTGGCCAATATTTACACGATGGGGAAAGACATAATTTCTTTTTAATATATGTTTCTTTTTAGTTAACATCTTATGCATTCTGTGTAAATAACCAAGATTCCTTTGTAATTAACTCCAAAGTAAATTTTTGTGGGAAAAATTTCCATTGATACATTTTTTCATTGTCCTCAAAATAAATGTTTTATTTGTGTACTTCTTTACATAATCATTTTATTGATCCTTTTCTGTCTGTCTAAGGATTCCTATAAACTAAATAAATGCAAGAATTTGTATAGAGTTATAAGTAATTCTCCATTGCTTCTAAAAGGATTAAATAAGTAAAAACCCTTAAAACTGTAAGATTAATAAAATGAAAAGAAATTAAATTGGGCATTATGAAGTATACATATTGCAGTATGGTGGCTGCTCTACTACTTACAACAAGAAATGGGAAAAGGTCCTCACCTCATTTGTGAGGTATACCAAAAGGCCAATTAGGCAAAAGAATTTGGAAATCATAAAATTTTGAAGTAAAAAGAAAGCCAAAAATGAATTAGACTTCTTTCCTCTGTCCAGAACAGATTTATTGACCTCGCCAAAACTCTATTATTATAATACAATATTTACAAACACACATTAAAAAAAGTTACTATTCCAGTGCAATAAGAATGAATTTAAACCAAAGTGAACGCTTTTGTAAAACAATTCAGTAGAATAATCTACATAGTACAAACAATGCTTTTATAGTTTAGTAATAAATTTCAAACTAAAAGTAATACGATAAGAAATCCAGTAAGAATACATAAGGTCAATAGAAAATTAAAACATTGAATACTTATTATTGCACATACGATTGCGTTTCATTATCGTAAATATGTTTCATAAATTTTATTAAGATCAATCGTCCGTTATCATTATTTAATAATTTTCGGAATGAGTCTAGGTTGATGTTCTGTTTGAAAAATTTTCCCAAATCCGAGAATTCAGAACAATCTATTAAAATATGCATTGCGTCAACCAGTCGAAGTCCACTGGGACATCTTGCTCTCAAAACGTTATATTGATTCAGATATGCTGGGAATGCACCATGTCCAGTTAAGATTTGTGTCAGGAAAAAATCTGAACATATACGTGAAGTTTTAACTTTTGGAATCAAGTTGTAAGTATGTTGACTTATTTCTAAGTTATCCCATCGTCATTGCCTTTCCTGCAAGTTGCTCAAGTTGCTTTTTAATATAACTTAGGGCTGCTTTACATCCAAAAGAATTTCTTTGCTAATTCCTTCCTTGGCATATTGTCTGCTGTTTCATTACCGATGAAGCCGGTATGTCCTTTAATCCAATGCAAGTAGATTGTTTGCTGGGATAGAAAATTTCGAATATCTTGTACTATCTTCAAATTTGAATTAAATTTCATAATTTCCTCTAAAGCCGCCTGGCTGTCTGAGAAAAGGTAACAGGACTTTGAAGGAAGATTTTGGTTCATCCATTGCGGAGCTTAAAAGATAGTATTTATTTCTGCTGGAAAACTGTGCAGTAATCATGCAGTTTAAAGGATTGCTGCTTAATTAGTTGACCATTAAGTAAACACAAAATGTTGCACCAACTCCAGACTCCATCTTGGAGCCATCTGTGAAAATTTCCACTTTTGAATTTGTTGGAGGATCTGAATTCCATGTAATGCCTTAAATTTGAGCTGGATGAACTGTCCATTTCGGAAGTACTTTTTCAATATCATTTGTTGAGATGATCAAATTATAAAACTTTACATCAACATTGTCATTCTTCGATGTTAAAAAATGTAACCTCCATATCCAATTGGATATCTATAGATAGTAAACCTGAGATTACCTGCAAAGAGGAGTTAGAAGCAGTTTTATATCCTCTTGTAAGTGCCAAAAGGATTGGACAATTTACCTTGGGAATTCTATCTCTCATTCTTGCTGAATGTATATCCCACTAAGCTCTGCAAGATTTTTCATTTGATTCAGTCGGTTGACAGTTCTTCCAATTTTGCCTTTGAGGTATTCAAATATGAGGAAGCCATGGTAGTTTTTTGTCTAGTTTTTCGAGACTAGGATATTTTATTTTTTAACTGGTTTGATAAAAGTACCTCCAATTGAGATCTTTGGAGGTCTTAATTTTGGGCTTCTATAAGGAAGGAACAGTAATGTAGACTTTTCTTTAGAAAATTCTAGTTTGAGTTTTCTTGACCATTCTAATAATTTCGATACAGCCCATTTAGCTCTGTGCTCAATCTGAGCCACTGAAGATCCTGAGATCATTAAGATTAAATCGTCTGCATAGGTTTGGGTTTTTGTGCCGTCGCCAAGATGGAGTTCTAAAGCTGTATTCATAATTATGTTCCAATATAAGGGATCCAAGTTGGATCCCTGAATGCATCCCTTTTCTTGCTTTTGTTCCACTTTTATTCCTGAATAGTCATGCACAATAAACCTATCTTTTAATGTATCATTAGTGACTTGGAATAAATTATGTGGGCATTTCAATTGCTTTAGTTCATATAGAAGTCCACCATATATTATTGAAGGCACTCTTTATGTCCAGTGAGATAATACAAGTATGTAATTTATTGTCTTTACTGTTATCAACAAATTTTATGATTTGTTGAATTGCATCCGTAGTACTCTTACCTGGCGTGAAACCATATTCCGATGACGTCAATTTATTATTTGAGAATAGATAGAAACTTAAGTGAGATGTAATCAGTATGTCATACACCTTACTCCATGCCATGAATAGGCATATTCGTCTATAAAAATCCACTTTATGGGGATCTTTGCCGTCTTTGCTAAAAAGCACCAATTTTTCCCGTTTCCAGTGCTTTGGGAAAATACCCTGTTCTAGAAGGTTATTGAGAAAATCAGGCATTAGTTTAGGGTTTGCCAGGTAAATTTCTTTATAATTTCTTTGGGAAGATCATCTGTACCCGTTGACTTACCAGGATTCAGACTGTTTATTGCATTTAAGACGTCTGCTTCAGTGAAAGGTAAATCTTTTTCAGTGTAGAAGGGCTTGTGAATATCTCGTCTTGGAGATTTGTGATAATCCAAATTTTCCGAAAGAGTATCTGAAGGAAAATGATAACACAATAGTAGTTCAATCGTGTCTCAGATATTGTTTGTTTCAGAACCATCGGGTTTTTGAATTTTACTAAGTTGGAAAGGATGTTTTAAGGCATCTTTTGCAATATCATGGTGAGATCCAAATAGGGAACTTGAGGTAATAGAACTTAAATGCTTTTTCATACACTGCCTTTTGGATTTCAAGAGTTCTCTTTTATATATAGCAGAGTTCTTTTTTCTATGATAACTTGTAATGTGCATGAAAATCTTCATCGCATGTACACCGTTGAAATCTCTTTCTTTTTGCTTTTACTTTATTTCTCAAGTTTTGAAGATTTATGTTCCACCATGTGATTCTTTTGTGATTCTTTGTGATATTATTATTAGTAGAGGTTGGTTGAAGCTCTTAACAAATTTGCTTCTGTCCATTAAACGAGAATGTGGTTTAGTGTATTAGAGTCATTAATTGACGCTATTGTTTTAGAAAAAAGTATTCACTAAGTTTTAATTTTAGCTTAAGCCAGTCCATCTTTAAAAGATTAAACCGCCGTCTCCGAGATGCAATCCCTTCTTCACTTCTAACCTCGAGATATAATTGTGGTCACTACCTGAGATCTCATCCAAAACCGTCCATTTTGTAGTGAGTGGAATGATACTTGTTACTTTTGTCATAGTAGCATCAATTCAGCTCCTACCTGTACTACAGGAGTAGGTAGGAATGCTGTTAGGATTGTTTTCAACAAGATTGTGTGTGTTTGAAAATTCATTAATCTCCACACCTCTTGGATCCTCAAAAGAAGATCCCCAGGTAATGCTTTTAGCATTAAAATCACCAGCTATTATTGTTTCAAAATCATATTTTCTTAAATCCTCCTCCAATTTTCTTAAGTTCTCTGTAAGCTCACAGGAGGGAGAACAATAGCTGTTAATAATAGGAATTTTCTTGTTTGATAGTTCAATTAAAACAGAGACGACGTCTCTGGAGGCTGAGGTCTTTAAGATTGGTAAATTGAGATTTGTTATAATGATTAGCGCTCTGGGATGATGAGAGTTTTGATCACATATTAATTTATTTGTGATAGCAAAACCCACTGGTTTCTAATGAAGACAATGCGGTTTTTGGACTAAAGCAATATCGTAGGAACTAATTTCTGTTTTAACTGTTCCGTGCCTGCTTGGCAATGGGTGACGTTAATTTGCAAGACTTTTAATAAATTTAATTGATTGTTATTATCCATAATTTATTCTACGTCGCAGCTCATCAATTTCCAACAATCGTGTTATGCAATTTCGATCATAACTAATGTGATCAGTCAAGTGACTTGTGCCACTGTTTGCATTCCGTTCCAAGCAATTGATGCATTTCTTAGTCGAACTGTTACAAGATTTGAAAATATGACCAACCTCTCCACAGAGCCCGCAGGCCTCTTCTGTCGTACGGTATGTTCTAATGTGTCCGTATTGACAACTAGTACTAGTTTAAGGTATTCCTTAATATTTAATCTTTCCCAGTTTAAGCAAATTTTCTTAATCTTCATAAAGATCTTGTATATCTCTGGATGTACTTCAAGAACCCAATGTTTACCTTCTTTGACATTAATTGGAAAGCGGACTGTTATTTGGTCTGCTTTTAGTCTTTCATTTTGTGCAATCATTCTTTGTACTAAGTCCTGTTTTGAGATATTTTTGGAATGTTATATACCACAATTCGTGGATGTCGTATCTCTATTTTCTGTTTTAAAGATTCGTTATTCTGAATCTCGGTCTCTAGTAATTTGAGCTCATCTTCTTTATTCGTTTCTATCAACAAACCACCATTTCTAATGGTTCGCATTCTTTTGATTCCTACTCTTAGTTGAGCAGGATTAACAGATCTTAAAATTTGCCTCTTTGTGTGTTCGGAGTCTGCCCTCAGTAGGGTATAGAGCGACATGTTGTTTGGAAACCTTTTTAGGTTTCGGCTTCGCTTTTATTTGTGGTGTAGGAGCTGATTGCTGCACCACTTCTGCATATGTTTTTGGCAATATGTCTTTGCCTATTTTTAGTTGTTCCAATTTTCCTTCTATTTTACTATAGTCTAAGCACTGATCAATAACTAAGGTCATCAGTAGTTCGAATCTCTTGTTGTACGGATTTGGATATATTATTGGTCTTGTCTTTCAACAAGTCCTCAAGACCATTTTGAATAATTTGGGTTTCTCTGACATAATCTGTAGCATTCATGCTACAATCTATATGAGCAGAGCTTGGAGAGGCCATTTGTTCGGCAGGGTATTGTCTTCCCAGTACCGTGGGGTTCACACTGGGATGACAGTAGCAGGCAAATCTACTCAGGTATTGGACTCTTAGAGGCAGCCCCCCGACCTTGCCAAGGTACCCGAGTAATGAGAAAGCTTTTGAAAATTCACACATGTAATCTAGTAAAGATCAAATCACATTTCAATCCATAAACGCTTGTAATCACATAACATCGCATTTCAAATCGCTTTCCCACGGGGGGGGGGTCTACTATTTACAACACTCAGACCAGTACCTAATTCGTCTGTCTGCACGATATGGATTTTGACGCAGGGACCACATAGTTTCAGTGGCCCCTTGATTGCTCCGAGTTGAATTGGCCTAGTACTGGATACTTATAAATAATATTATGGCACCCTTGTGGTTTTATTTATTGGTATTAACACATTCGCAGCATGGCGCTACCTCCCATGCCGGTGACGCTCTGGGGCGACAATCAAGTATGATAAGTAAACTGCTTTAGTTTTAGTTCGGATTTGGAGGTTGAACGATGAGGTTTTTGTGGCACGTTAGTGAAGCATTATTTTTATATTTTCAGTGCGTGGTTTTTAAATTTTGTGTTTAAATTTTTTTTTTTTGTGCATTTTTAAAAATGGCGGACAGTACAAGTATTGCAGGACCTTCACAGCCTAAGAAAAGGAAAGTAAGTAAAAAACTGACTGATGCCGAAATATTAGAATTACTAGAAAAGAGTGATCTTTCTGATTATGACAGCGTAGACGATGAAGATTACGGTTGGGATTCTACGAGCGAATCGGAAGGAGATAATGATGTCGCTGTGGATAACTTAGAAATGTCGGATTCTGACACAGAAGATCAACAATTACCGGTAATCTGACAGGTTGACTGGAAAACAGATTCAAGTTGCATGGTAAGTCATACATTTACAAAATCTGAGTCCTTGCTAATACAGCCAACTGAAAGTACTCCTATCGGATATTTTCGCCTTTTCCTCACTGAAGTATTTCTGGAAAAAATAGTCGAAGAAACAAATCGTTACGCATTAGAAATAGAAAATAGCGATAAAACGAAAGAAAAGTCACGAATAACGCTTTGGAAAGATTTAAAAGTGGATGAATTTTTAGTTTTTTTGGGAGCATTCTTGCAAATGGGGACAGTAAGAATGAATAGACTTCAGGACTACTGGAAGAAGGACCCATTATTTCATAATGCAGGCATTGCAAATAGCATTAGCCGAAATCTGTTTTTATTAATTTTACGTGCATTACATTTTGCAAAAAATAGTGAACCTGGAGAACCTCAACCTACAGACAGGTTATATAAAAATACGCCCTGTTATCGATTTTTTTAACGAAAGAATGTGCGAGATATATTATCCTAATAGAGAACTTTCTTTGGATGAATCTATGATTCTCTGGTGAGGTAGATTATTGTTTCGCCAATACATAAAGAATAAAAGACATAAGTATGGTATAAAACTTTATATTTTGAGCACATCAAGTGGAATAGTGCAAAAGATTGCCGTGTATACTGGTTTATTAGATGACTATGGAGGGCAAAACCATACACAAAAAATTGTTTTGCATTTACTGAATGAAAAATTAAATGTCGGTCACCATGTTTTCATGGACAATTATTATAATAGCTTTGACTTGGCCAAGTTACTGTTAGATAAAAAGACACGCTGCACAGGCACATTGAGAACCACTCGAAAAAACACTCCAAAGAATGTTCAAACTACTAAATTGCGAAAAGGCGATACTATTGAAAGGTATTGTCAGGGAGTAATGATCGGAAAATGGAAAGATAAGCGTGAAGTGTCTTATATTTCTACGGAATACAAAAATGAAATGGTTGTCATTTTAAATAAACGAAATGAAATAAAGCAGAAGCCTCTGCCAATCATCAAATATAATGCGTTTATGTCTGGTGTAGATCGGCAAGATCAAATGCTGTCATATTATCTCTCAGAGAGAAAATCACTACGCTGGTATAAAAAATTGTTCTTTCATACTATTGAAGTAATGCTAATGAATTCACATGCTCTTTATAATAAATATTCCGGAAAAAAAATATCACTTTACGAGTACCGACTGAACGTTGTAAAATCACTTTTGCCATCAACAGACGAACAAAAGCCGACTCCCAAGAATCTCAAACATACTCTTCAGAAAAGAGAACTTGCACCTGGTAAAACCAAAATACAAAGAAAAAGGTGTACATCTTGTTCCTCTCAAGGCAAACGCACGGACACTACGTACGAGTGCCGTGACTGTCCCGACAAGCCAGGATATTGCTTGAATTGCTGTGAAATATACCATAAGTGATAATATATTTATGCAGTACTGTTCTACACTGACATTTTGTTTGTAATAAGTTTAATTTTTTTTCATTTTCTATTATGTTATTTATGTATATTATACAATATTTGTTACATTTTATAATCTTACATTTACATTTATACATATTTATGTTTTATTGTTACATTTTATAATTTTTCATAAATTTCACTTCTCTTTATCCAATTAAACGTTTTATTTCTTTTAAACTGTGACTTTATATAATGTGTCAATAATTTTGCAGAAAAATGATGAGACACGCCAGAGCGTCAGTGGCATACAGATAATAAGTTGAACGTGAGGTGCCACTGACGCTCTAGAGCGTCCGAAATTTTTTTACACTAAACACGAAAATAAAAGGTTTTTCTTTTTTTCTGGCTTTACTATTAAAATATTAGGAACGTTTTTAATCATTAAAACACTTTTTTTTAATTCGGCTTCTGAGGATGGATATATAAATTTTGGTGGCAGCGAATGTGTTAATTTAGGAAAGTAAAATTTTTAGTTTGTCCAAGAGAATCTCTCCCATGCATATTCATTTTTATTAGAGGTAAATAATAGAACAACATCTGTACACTTCTAGCATTTTTGGGAGGTAATTAAAAATACAATGTACTAGATATGTTGTTTTTCATTTTATTTACAGTTAGCAGTTTATATGGTAGTTTTGCATTTAGTCAGTTGATTGGAATTACAACCAACTATGTTTACTTGATTCATATTTCTATGTCAAATAATGGTGAAGTCTGCTCCCTTAATAATCACAAAATTACTTTTAAATGTTCAAGTACCAAGGAAAAAGTCATCTGTCTTCAAACTAAGAATCATGGGACTGTTAGGCAAGTTTAAATTTAAAGCTATGAAAACTAAAAGAGAGGTTTAAACTAAAAATGATTAATTGTAGAAAAAAAGACATAGCAAACTAACTGAAGAGTCAATTCCCAGATCTTTTAACGTTAACAATAAATCTCATTGCCAATGTAGGGATAAAGTTCTTGAATAACACATTGAACATTTTTGCAATTCTTACTATATTACAAACTTTTATTATAAAGAAATTATACTATGTAATAATAATTATGATGATAATTTTCTGATACTGTATATTATTTAAAATATCATGCCATTTCAAACTTTTCCATTAATGTAATTTTTAAATCAGAACTGTAAATAGTGATGCATTTGCATCAGATAAAGAAAAGAAATCATACCTTCAGTTTAAAATGAAAAGCTAGGAATGATTTAAAGACACTGAGTACAAAGGTAAACATAATGTATCATACATTTAATGAAGTTGTGATTATAAAGGAAAAGTTGTTCATGAAAATTCAAATATATTTTTAAACAGATAAATTATAAGGAAGTGGAATGACTTATCAGTCTATTGCATATAAACTTCAGGACATACAACATAACTTTTACAGGTCTTGGGGGAGGGATCCTTTAATTATTTGTTTTCTTGTAGTAATCAGTTTAATGTGGTGGGTTGGAACTAAACTTAAAATATACAGAGGTATGCCTACGTTTAATTATTTTAGACTATTTTATTTAGCTTTTAGAATCCCACTGTTTAGTTTTATTTTAGATTTCAAACTTTTTCCACAAATATGGACTTCCTGCCATCCCTCCCTTTAAAATTTCTCTCTCTCTTTCTTTGTTAATGTATGCTAATGCATGAGAAAGAGAGAAAGGCAGAATATGCACAAACTTCTCTTAGTGTTAATTTAGAAGTCAAATAACAAAAAGGTCTCTTCGTCTCAACAAAAGTCTCTTAGTGCATACATTTAAAAAGTTTATCCAGCAGTATAGTGTATTTAGTTTTTAAATAAGTGCATTAAAATGCTATTCATAAAATGTGTAATGTAATTTGTATTAAGGTTAGTTTTTTGTTTTTAAATTTTTTTTTTTTTTTAGGATCCTACTAAAGAAAGCAAACTCAGAGTGTCTGGTTTAGTAGAAGCTATTCATGGTCACAGTGACAAAAGGGCTGATATTTATGCGAAGTTTGATGAAGCTTTGAATAAGTTTAAACACAACAAAGATCTTATCCACTATCAAGCAACAGTGAAAAAATTAAATGCAGAACACAAGAATGAAACTCAAGCAATTGCAGATCTTCTTTTAAAGCTGAAGCATGAAGGATCGGATGTTGCAGAAAAGGTATGATTAAAATATTAGCTCAGTTAAAGGATAAAGAGTCTATATTATTAGTTCAGAAGGGCTATTAGTCTCGAAAATGCATTTTGCATTGGATCTCTAAAAGTGTTGAATCACTTTTCAAATTGTTGTTGCCAAATGTTTATCACCCTGTATTATATTTAAAGAAATTAAATAATGAAGAATCTGCATGTATGTTTCTCGCATAGTGAAAAAACAGCAGTACCTAAAACCATCAAATTTTGAATAATGTAGTCCTCCACCCAAATATGGACACCATTAAGCCCGAATTTTGAATTTCAAATTTTTTTATCTCTCATATTTTGTAAAACTTAATGAATTTTTGATTAAAAAACAATGATTTTAAAGCGAGCAGTAGCAACATTGTACAGAATAAAACAATTTTATTTCCAGGGCTCTCTCTCGCCAATTCTAAAGATATGCTGTTTTTAAATATTTTTAACCCAGAAGCTTTCAAAATGTGTATGTGTAAATTAAAAAAAGCTCCTTTAGGCATAATATAAAATCTAAAAGCTTTCAGATTTTTCTTTTCTTTTCTTTTTTTAAATTTTTATATTTGTATGTATATTTATTTTGTCTTGCCCCCATGAGAGGAGAATGTCAAATAAACATAAGTAAAAAATGCAATATATATTATTTCTGTAAATGTAAAATTGTATTTAATGTGTGGCATATTTCTTGCTATTCATTTTTTATAAAAATATTTTTTTCAACAGTATTTCCTTTTAACTGTTTGTTAAAGAAGATTTTGCATTGCATTGTTTGTTTGTTGTATAATCAATTGAGAATGTTTTGTATATCAAAAAAGAGTTAAAATTCTATAGTAGGCAAGATGATTAAAATCTAAAAATAAATAATCTAAAAAAATCTAAAAATAACTTATATATTTGGAAGTGTCACCTTTGGAACTTGATTCATTAATATATGTGTTTACTTTGAATATTTTAGTTTCATGCATTTGTTGGTGAAATGTTTACTGATTTGGCAGAAATCTGACAGTGGTAAATCCTGCAGCTCTTATACTTTCACTGGCAGCCCATTATGTTAGCTTGTCTCTCCCACAATTTTCATAAAAACTTATTTAATGGTTTAATGTGAAAAATTCATTTTTACAGATGTTGCCTTTGGAAGAATAGAAATGTAGAATGTCTGCCAATGTATTGTCAAATCTATATCTTAAGCATGCATCCACGTTAGATGCTTCAGTTTACTGCCTGAATTAATGCAAATTTATTTATTAAAAGCAAGTTAAGTTCTCCCATTTGTGAATCTGCACTCTTCCATTATGTTTAATAAGATTTGGATAGCCCTCGAGGCTTTGCCATAATCACACACACACACATATTAATAAGATTTGATAAGTAGTTACTATTTTAGAAATTTATGGATCTATTTAGCATCAAGAATGTGTTTCCAACAAAAATATAAAATTTTATGTGTTTAACTTTCCATTTTGTTGTGGTGGGTGTGGGCTTTTTTATATAATAGTATTTCAAAATATTAGTCAATTTTGTCTACAAAATTCACATTATATTCTTTGCTGAAAAAACTGATTTTTATTCATTTGGAATTGAATGTACACTCACTTCCAAAAGTTAAGCACGAAGATGTAAATGGAGGGGGGGAATACTGCTTTGATTGATACAAAATTTGGCAGGAAAGTAGCATATATATTTATGCATAAAACAAAATCAATAATTATATACAGAAATGAAAACAATATTAAATTTTTGTAAGTTATCAGATAATGATATGTTGGAGACTTAAACATGTATAAAGTGAAAATAAACAGCACAAAATGAAAAAAAAAAAAAAAAAAAAAAAAAAAAGGACATTACTAGGGTATGTGATCCCCCCTCATCTGTATACAAAGTTTATACCTTGTGACCATGCTTTCAATTAGGTAGTCAATCACCGCAGAATTAAGCAATCACCATTCTTCTTGCAGAGCAATTTCCAGCTCAATAAGAGTGAAACGTGAAGATACAGCACGGCCGAGAACATCCCAAAGATTTTGAATGGGACTAAGGTCGGGCAAATATGCTGGCCACGCCATACATGCAATCCCTTCACTCTCCAGGTAATCATCGACGATGTCAGCTGTATGGGAGCGTGCATTATCATCCATTAAAACAAAAGTAGGGCCAACTGGTGCAGCGTACAAGCTCACAATGGGTTCTAGGACTTCATCTTGATACCAGACAGCCGTCAAAGAACCCCGTTTAAAGATGTGCAGGTCGGTGTGATATTCTAATGAAATCCCTGCCCACACCATAATGCTTCCGCCTTGGAATGCGTGATGTTCGGTAATGTTTTGGGACTGATTGCATGTTCGTTGTTCATGCCGTATCCTTATATGCTTGTCATCTGGCTCCAGAGCAAATCTTGACTCATCAGTAAACATGACATTGCTCCAATCAGACACATTCCAATTGACATGTTCCCGGCACCACCGTAATCATACCCGTCTTGATTCGACAGATAGAGGAACACAAACTCGAGGTACCCGGGCGTACAGTCCACTCATATGTAATCTTCGGCGTACAGTAGCTGCAGATATCGCCTTACCATGGACGCTGTAACCATAGATATCACACGTGTGGAGGTCGCTCTGTGATTCTGCTTGGCTGCAATAGAATATATCGATCTTTCGCGGAGGTTGTAACCCTTGGGCGACCGGCTACGGGCCTTCGGACAACTGTCTGTGGTTTGGAATTGTTTCAATAAACGTGAAATTACAGAACGATAAACGCCGAAGAAAAGAGCAACATCTGTGATCGACTGTCCTGCTTCAATGTGCCCCACAGCATGCCAGTGCTCAGAATCTTCCATTCTTCTGGAAGTCATAGAAACACATATGTCTTGAAAACAAATTGTACGAAAGTTTTAAACACCTTCTATCAGTGTTTAAATCAACTTCTGTAACCCTTCATAAAGCTGGCTTCATATAAGACTGCCTTTTTTGCATATTTCTTGACATGAAAGCACGATTGGCTGTTATCTAAAATATTTGCATACTTCCATCTACCTCTGCAGCGAATTGCATCCTCTTCAATTCTGATTGGCTTCTGGAAATTAGCATTTTCTTCTCTGTGCTTAACTTTTGGAAGTGAGTGTATATGGATTGTATTTTGAATTCATATAGAATTGTATGTTCATCGCATGCCATTTCCTCAATATTCCTGAAATGCCCAATTGCAATGTATGCAAATATTATTAATGACATTGGCAAAAACATCTTAGAAACATCAGCAAAAACATTCATATTAGAGCTAATGTAGAAGGTTCCAAATCACGATGTTATAATATGTAGGATATCTCAAAACTTCACATACAGATTTGATGGAAATGTAAGAGTATATCGATACGAGCCATATTCATATTAGAGTGTGTGATTGGATATGAGACCTTAAGGTGTAAAGAAGTGCAAAAGTGACTTAAGACAGTCAACAGTTTATAAATTTTATTACATCTAATATAATAACTATATGTAAGTGTTGGATGTGCTGCTTTGTTGAGTTATAGGGGTTAGTAATGCTAATTGTTTTATCATTTGGCCCAAATTCAAATCGTGGAGAAGGATTATGTTTGTAAGTCTGTGGTGTTTTTGCTGCATGGGGGCAATTAAAATACATGACGAGCCAAAAGTCTCTCGAAAAGCTTGGTAGTGAGAGATCCCTTAATCCATCCTCCAAGGGATTTTGCTTCAAAATTGGAATGGAGCTGGGAAAAGTTTGCCTGTCACCTGAAAAATGTCCAAGGCCCATGCCAGTGAGACATACAATCATGCCCTAATCACAATAAAAACATTTATGGATTTGTTATGGTTTGTAATGATGTTACCATTAGACAGGTAAGATAGTCACAGCAACACAACAAATATCGGATACAATAAATGAATCTTAACAGATGGCTAATCATAGCACCATTAATAATGATGCATGCCATATTGTCACTGATTGCCAGACATGATCAAACAAATCCAAGTTTCAGGGATAGTAATATTGATGCTGGCAATTCTGGGCACGTGATTGATGTCAGAATGCTGTGTTATTATTTATTGTATCCAACATTTTACATTAAGCTATTAGATATAACAAAAATTTCCCACTTTTTACAGTCTTATGTGTTGTTTCTGAATCTTATCCAGTGTTCCCTGTAAATTTTTACTACTGATGTGTGACTTTATTTTGACCCGTGTAGCTTTCTTACTAGAAGAATTATTTGAGTGGCTTTTATTTTTAATTCTTATTTTTGTTTTAATTCTATTTTAATAACAATAATTTTCAAAAACATGTATTAAAAAACTTATTAATTTAAAAATGAATACATTAATATACATTTAAACATAATAGAATTATTTAAAAAGATAGCTTAATTCTAATTATAATAATAAAAATATTGTTTAGATTTATTAAAACAATAAATAAATGCTGTATAAGTATATATTAAATCTTTTCTCTTCTATCTTTGAAATTTAACCATTCAACATGTATGCTATCCAGATTTATACTGTTTCTACTATGTAAATATAATTTTATTTGCATTAGCATGTCTAAGTGATCTTCTTATAAATTACTTTTTATAAAAAAAAAAAGTTTATTTAATTCATTAAACTGAAACTTCGTTCAGTCTACACTAGGTGCAAAAAATGTTCTGTTGATAACAGTAATTTTGAAAGTTAAAAAAAATAAAAACATTACCATATCTGAAGAATTTCTAATCAGTTTACACTTAATTTTTTTCACACATGGCAAATTTAAAGTCATTATATTGTTACACAGCTGTTTTATATGTTAAGAAGTTACTATATTTTATATAATTTTTCGATTAATTCTGTGCCGTAATGCACTTAGTGCTTTGTCAAACGAAAAGCTGTTCATTCCTGTATGTCGTTTTCCAAAAATCTTTCTCCTAAATGAGAGCAAAGTATATTTATAAAAATTAACATAGAATTAGTGTCAATTTCAATTTTTACCCTCTGGCTTTACAAAAAAGAAATTTCACTGCATTACTTCAAGTTATGCTGCTATGGTTAATATAGTGTTAAGTTTATTTATTTTATCACAGAAAGTGAAATGCATCAAGTGGTGTTAGATTGCACTGCTGAAACATTTTGCACAATGCAACAAGTTCTTCAAAAACGTTATTGATTATATGTAAATTTATACAAAATTCAGTATTTTCAAATGTTTGTAAACAATATTTTGAAATAGGATTATTTGGTTCATCTTCTTTAAAATATTTAGTTTAACGCTTCATAATTTTTAATTATTGTTTTCAATGCAAAATGTCTAAAAATCCACCTAACTTCATTTTATGGTTAAAAGGTAATAGCTTCATTTTGTACAGAAGTAGTGATATTTTGAAATTTATCTCACTTTCTGGCAGGAAATGTGGTGTATATTATTCTCATCAAAGTTACATTATCTCTCATTAATTTAACTTTTTTTTGAAGCATTCGCATAAACTCAAATCTTCACGATATGCAACACAGATTGTTGAAACAAAAATGTGGTTATATTTTCTTTTAGTTTTGCTGCCACTCCATTTATCGCTTGCATAAAAACTGCCTCATCAAAAGTAAATGTAATTATTTTTGTCAGTATTATTTTCTTTAAAAATTTCTTTTATTTCAGAAACAATTGGAAAAGCATCACAAGATTAAAATTTAGTTATTCCACCAAAAATAGTTTAATACTGCGTATTCTATTGACATCGGAATTTTAAGTAGAATGGTGATAGAAATATCAGTAATTTTGTCGATAGTTAAAATGTGAAAATCAGATCCCTTGAGTTCTTTTATCACGTTGGTTTTTACAAAGAATCGGTAATTTTTAAAAGCTTGAAAGTATAATTTTTACTTCGCCAGTTTTCTGGAATTTTAACGTATTTTGCCTTATGATCATTTAAATCCTAGAGAGAATGCAATGAAATGTTCATTTTAATTGCTAGGAATATATTATCAGTTAATACTTCTTCACAAATGGATTTTTCTTTTGACTTTCATTTGCTTCTTAATTTTATTACACTGCTTACATGAGATTTACTACATATTATTATTATTATTATTATTATTATTATTATTATTTTAAGAGAAAACAGTTTCTAATTATGTGCTTGTTTTTCCCCCTAACAGAATTATTATTTCCATGTCCATCACAACAGTAGATATATATAACTGCATTTTTTTCATCATATAAAAATATTTCTCATAAAGGAACTCATAATTTGCTTTTATTATTTGGTGCCTCTGTATTAACTATGTCATTAATCGATTCAGTTTTAAAAGAACCACTGTTTTTCTTTTTTTTTAATACAGTTTTCCATGGTTTATGTATAATATACAAATAATGTATAAACACATATATTGTTAGCTATGGCTTGCAGACATCATACCACTTTCTAGTTGCTCTTTAGCAATTGCAGCTTAAAAGGGACAGTGCAAGCACACCATTTTCTATAGTTGTTGGGTGCAACATAATAATAAACACTTTTCAGATATCGATGAATATATAACTAACATAATATTTAATATGACTTATTGTATGAAGTAACGTAAAAATTTAATTATTAATATTACTGTTATTTTGATTAGTAGAATGTTTGTGTGTGTGCTTGTTAATTTTTTGTGAATTAAATTTTTTAATGTGCACACACACAGAGGAAACTCTGATCTTTATTCTAAGCATTTTCTGGTCATGCATTCTTGTGTGAGTATGATTCCATTTAGTGTTCTCTACATCATTCACAGTCTGTGTATGGAGTTTTGAGATACACACATATATAGAGAAAAATAGTGTTCTCGCCCCTTGAATAAATATATTTACAACTGTAATAAAATACTTGTAAATATATTTATTTAAGTAAATTCTAAAGGAGTGATTTTTATAATATAACAAAATACTCTTAAATGTACAAATAAACACCCCCCCCCAAAAAAAGGAGACATCTAAAAGATACTTGTGTTATTTATCTCCCCATATTGATAATTTTGTATTGCTAATTATTTTAACATCTTAAGTAGTATCTCTTTCTAGATGCATACGATATTTGTTAAAAATCTAGTTGAGTAAAAAGAATATCACAAAATTATAAATAAATTAAAGTGCATTTTTTGGCTTTCCAAAAAGTACTAAATATTTTGAATTTAATGAAACAAAAATGAAATTTATTAATTTCTACTTATAAAAATATTAATTTATTTATAGAAAAAAATCAGGTTTATTTTTTTTAATTTCAGGTTGCAGAACTCCAGCGTTATGACAAAATTTTCAAAGAACAACTTACACAACAGATGCTGCTTGTGGAAAAACTGATTGCTAATAAAATTAGTAAACAGCAGTATCTGGATGCTGAAGCTGTAATAGCAAAAAAGAAAGAAGACATAGCAGAGAAAATAATGAGTGTTACTTTGTAGAGAATCATCTTGCCTTTAAAAACAAAGCATTTTATTTACTTTCTTACTTAATTCATTCCATGCAATCAGTACTAATAAAAATTGATTCTTTTCATTCTGTTCCAAGAAATAAAATATTTAATAAAATGTTATAAATTATTTTTTATTTTCATTCTTAAATGAATATTTAAAACATATACTTCTAGATGCATATTACAGAGTTATCTAAATCTCCACTATAATAAGCATACTAAAGAGGTCATCATTGGAGTAGGGGAACACGTCCAAATTGCATTCCTAGGATACACTGCCTAGAAGTTTGATTATATCATTGGGTGAGAAAGACATTAGCTTAATTTGTTGAATAGCACTAGAGCACCAATGGTAAAATAAATGAATCTTCGTCAGATTATATTAATATTTTATTAAGACAACATCTAACCAAGAAAGCTTGTTAAAGCATATTGACTATATTTGCCAACTGCATTTATGTTAGCTTGCTGTATTGCAGCATTGTGCAGTTGATACTTTTATTTTAGCATATGCTTCAGATAGGTATATCCACTTTATGAGTTACATTCCAACTGTATTTTCTTGAGATACATACATCTATATAGTATATTTATCATTCATTTCCTGCATTGTTAGTCCAAAGAGGCAATTTGCCTAGAAGGACTATTAATTTCGTTTTGGCATTTTGCATTGATTCACTATAAATGTCATTTCTCTTTTCAAATTGTTGCCACCAAATATTAGAGCCCTGTATTATATTTAAATAATGAAGAATCTGCATAAATGTATGCATGTTTCTCTCATTGTGATAAAACAACGGTACCTAGAGCTATCCAATTTTGAATGACGTAATCCTACTACGAATATGGGCATCTAAAAGCCCAAATTTTAAATTTCGAATTTGTTTTATTATCAATTTCATATATTGTAAAACTTTAACAAATTTTTGATTAACAAAATCAACAATATCAAAGCGAGCAATGGCAACTCTGTACGTAAAAAAAAAAAAAAAAAAAAAAAAAAAAAAAAAAAAAAAGAAGAAGAAGAAGAAGAAAAGAAGAAAAATATCTCCAGTGTGCAAGACTGTGTATTGGAAATTCTAAAGATATGCTCAGTGTAAAATTATTTTGCGATATTGCTGTTGAATTGAAGTGCAAAGAACATGATATTTAATAAATAAAGGTAACACACAAAACATTAAAAGAACACCTCTTTAGGTGTAATATAAAATCTGAAAGCTTTCAGAATTTTTAATTCACTTTCATCATTCTCCTCAGTATTAGAGAAGTGATAGTGTTTTACCTTCAAATTTGTAACAAGAACAGGAGAAGGCATAGCTGCAAACATGTCTTCCTTGCAGACATGTTCTCTGATAGCATTTGGTCTACACAAGCAGATTTTGTATCTAACCTACTAAACCAATCAGAGCAGTCAAAGTAGATGATATGATTTGTATCCAATAGGAAATCTCCATCAATTTCACAATAAACATAATATTTGCAAAGTTTGCAATGCTTTTGTTTTTGAGGGCTTAATTTGTTAAATAAGTTGTAATAATAGTAATAACAAACAGAAGCCTTAGTAGCAGACAGAAAGTAAGTGATAAAAAATGCAATATGAAAAATAAAAAGTATAAATTAAAAAAAATATTAATGAAGTAGAAAGGGAAAGCAATTAATTGTGAAATGTTTATATATATATTATCATTAGATAAAAAATAAATGTATTGTACACTACTAATAACAGCATCATTTTAAGTGCATGAAAGGGGAAAAAAAATTATCACTTAAGGAACGCATAAAAATTAATTGTATTTATAAAATTATGTAAATAAGTGTTATAAAATTGTTATATTAACAGAACTATGTTAATTGCAGAAACAATAAAATATTCAATTGAAGAAATAAGAAAATAGCTCAGCTGGATTGGAGCTCAGTCTGCTGGCCTCACAGAAAATTTAAACACTTTAGTAAATCTGCCAAGTGATCAAGCTAATTAGACTCCACAAGTTGCAAAATCATTAACAATAGAAAGTTGGAAATACAGTTAAATGCAAACAGATGATAAATGAAGCTTTTCTTCTTCGTCAGACTTATCAGAACATAAGAATATGGTAATTCGCTTAAACAAGATAAAATATTCTAACAGTTTTAGTCAATGCTAACAAATGGGGTAAAAAAATACATCACTATATAGCTTACAATAGCAGATCAGTTGTATCAAGTTGAAAAAATATTCTGTTAATAAAGAAATCAATCAGAGAGAAATATTGCATCGTAAATTAAGTTTATTAAAATAAAAACAAAAACTTCACATAATTCGTGTAACATGTTATTCAATAAGGTAAATGCTAAAAATAGCCACCATTTCTATTCGTGCACATGATTTCATAGACAATATCACTGGCTGTAACAAGTATGTCTCCAGGAAAAATGTATCCCATCCTGCACAATCATCATGACTACCAATGCAGGTGCTGGATGTTTCCCTCTGTAGATGGATTGACAGAGTCATCCAGAAATACTTATTCAAATCTCCTCTTGTAAATGAGCCTGTGGAATGTATTATGTCTGTGACAGATAGCCTTAAAACACAATAAATGAGACTAACTGTATTTATACTCAAAGTAAGAAGTTTAATTTTTTTTGCAAAGTATTGCCATTTCATATTCTTTTTAATGGTGGATTATATTCCAACTCCCTTCACTTCCAAATTTTCAAACCGGTTGCAAATAAGTACAGTACAGTTATTATTATTGCTTTAAAATGAAAACTTTTTTTTTAAAATTGTATTTTGTTGAAAAATTTGATTTAAAATAAGTATGATTATAGATAATCATCCCACATTTAGCTTGCCAAACATAAAATACATTATGAACTAGTATGGCAGAAGAGTATAAGAATTTGACACCTCGTTTGACATAATTTAGCTAACTGCTATGTTTTAGCATTTTTATTTATGCTTCAAATTTCAGTCACTTAAAAGTTGATATTTTCATTATTATTTTTTTCTTTTTTTTTTAAGAAAAAGGCTTATGCATTAATAGCTGTGGATGCCAAAATTACTTTATCTCTTATGTGTGGATTATTTGAGGGAATATTTAAAAGATTGTGTTTATGCAGATTAGAAGTCTGAAAACATGATTAAATCATGCTGTAATGAGTTAAATGTAACAGAAAAGTGAAAGTTTAAAAATAGGAGACTCGTTTGTTCTTTACTTTTAGATATTCTAATCATCTTACTGAAACTATGATTATCTGATAAGAAAGATTGTCATAAATATCCTTTGTTCCCTATCACATTCTGAGAATAGATTACTATGATTTATAGAGACGAAAGGAAGCTACAGGTCATACCATTTTTAAATTATAACATTGAAAAATTTTTTAATTTAAAATGTTATTTTATCTAAATTTTATGGATGTACACAGTTGTCTGAAAGTCTTCAATTGATAAATTGTGGAAAAAATGTAAACAATAAGAAAACAAAGCTCAAAGTAATTGTTGCAGTAATTAACCTTTTCAAAAATAAGTATTTTAAAGTGGGGAAAAACAATTTAATTTTTTTTTTGTTTGATTACATTTTATATCAGTAGGAACTCACTGAGACAGAAAATATTAGAAAACCCACTGTCAACATATGTGATCATTAAACATTCATGGTAAATTAAAAACGAAAACACTTGATGCATTCAGGGCATATTATCTCATTGCATTTTTCACAGACATATTGGCTATGAAAAGCACTTTTCAGTGTGCTACTGTAATATAAATTTTGAATATTTTTGTTAAAAGGCAAATACATGTGATTCATTTCCTACATTGGAACACTAGCTTATGACCTGCTTAAAAAATATTTAGACATGCAATTTTTTATAAACACCATAATATAGTCAGTGATAGGGTTCAGCTAGTGTACTGTGGTTCCAAAAATAGTTTCAGATTGGAAAGCCACTTGTTAAAATTCAATTTCTATAGTTATGTAGATAATTTATGACTACTTATTAGTTAACTTTATCACTTATTTAGTCAGTAAACCAATTTTCATTAGTAAAAATATAATAGTAAAGAAATTTTTAAGCAATGGATTAATGAGAATATTTTTATATATATAATTATTTCCAATATGTAAGATTAATTTATATTGACAATACTGTTAAAATGAGTATATGCAAAAAACTCTTCAGTAAATACTGTGGAGGTGTTAATATTTGCAACAAATAAATAGTATTTCACAATAAAATGTTAAAACACTACTCATTTAAATAATACTAGTTTTGAGAATTAATATATTTTATTAAGATCTGTTTTGATCAATATTGTTACAGTCTGAATTTCTACCTTATTTAACCCCCCTTTTTTTGACTGCTTCTGTTGAACTGTTTGAGAAATGTGCCGTGATCATAGAGCAACTGAGTGAAATGATACTACCTCCCACTTTAAACTAGCAATTAATAAACTAATGCAGATTTTTATATCACATGAAATTTTTATCACTAATGTACGAGATAAATTTGATTATATCTAGGGATATTTTTAAATATGAGAAACAGTATGCCCCCTCCTCTCATTTTTGGTTAATAGTTTCAATAAAAACCAAGATCATTGTGTTAAGAAAAATGCAAAAGCTCTTGCTTTTCAGAAGAAAAAAATTATTCTCACTTATGTCATCTGTTTTAAGTTCCAAACTGGAGACTAGAAACAACGTACAAAAGAACTTGAACTAGTTTTCAATTATAATGAACATGCTGGAAAATTTTGTTTGATGCTTATCCTACTATAAAATGAAATTTGTATGTTTGTCAAGATTTGTCATGCACTATTAATTTTTTTCCCCAAAAAAAGTGTAGCAGTCAAATGTTAGGAATTTAAAAGAAATGTAAGTAAATGATTTTTATTAACTTTAATAATTTTATTACTTAATGCAGCTTATATGCAATGCTAAAACTGTAAATGCAACACCAAAAAGGAAAGGCTGTAAGGTTTTGCAAATCTTGGATACTACAGGCAATTAAGGTATGAAAATTATCACATGTTTAAGCATCTAAACCTGTGAAAAAGCTTAATGGTATGAAAGCTTGATCAAATGCAATTTTTTTCTGTCACATGAAACTTTGGATATCTGATCAAGTTTTGCTATTTTCTATTGCATTGCTTAAGTTCCTCAAAGGCTTATCATCATCTCTCAAAGTGGACAGGAACTGAATTCTTGAACTTAATATATCTTTCTGGCAAATTGCTATCCATTTGATTGAATCAGCACTGCTCAGTATTGTGTTGCTTCAAGAACAATGAGAAATCTGGAATTGACTGAATTCCCTTGAATGACAGCAAGCATTAGTCAGAGATAAACTTCTGCTCAGATGGATTGCCCAATTAGCATATAGTGATCTATTCAGTAAACTTGGATATCATATACTAAGTGTAGGAGGTCTAGCACTATCTTCTCAAATCATCAAAACATACTTGCATAGGAGTATGAGTCAGATTACCAGCAGCATTCCAACGATGCCAAGTAATTACTCTTCAAAGGCTATTGTGGTGTATATATCGAATTGTGGATACTTAGCCGATGATACACTTAACTGGCACCAGTTAGCTGACAGGACATTTAGCAGACATGGACACTTGCCGACAGGATATTTAGCTGGCACGGACACTTAGCTGACAGAACGTTTAGCTGACAGGGACAGTTAGACTTTCTTTTACTTTAAATCCACCTGCTAAACAACTTGGGTCAGGTTGTGTGCATGTAAAATTCAATGGTGCTAAAAATGTATCTATAATTGTTAATTAAAGTAATATTGTGTATTATGTTTTGCAAGTCATGATGAGTATTTTTAATCTAATCAGTTATGTGAATTTTTTTCATGTAAAATGCAACTTTTGTCAATATGTGTTAAGAATTTATAAATATTCATGCAGTTTAGCAGCAAAACATATGTTCTGAAAGTAAACGAATTGAAGCATTTGCAGTAGACAAATTTAAAATTGGTAGCACAAGCTTGATTTTGAGCTAATTTCTTTTGTCAAATTTGATAAATTTATGACAAAAAGTAAGAATGAAATTACTTATTTATATAGCAAGATTGGAAAATTAATATCATTAAGTAAATAAGAAAAATTATTAATCATGTGAAAGTGCTCCAAGGAACCCAGTTGATTAAATGAAGAAGCTTTATGGACAGTTTTTGCAGATCCCATATATAAATGTAGCTAAGTGACCGTCATACTTAGCTAAAAAAATTCTTTTTTCATTTCAAAAATTAATTCATATTCTCTGATGAGAGATTTCAGTGCTTTTTCAATTTGGCCAATATACAACAAACAGCATAATATATATTAAACCATGCTAAATTACACAAGGATTAAAGCACATATGGGATTTTTAAGAATCAAAAAGTGATTTTTACTGATAAGTGAAAAAATGAAATAAATCAGGAAATTTTGTAATTGGAGAGTAAGTTTAAATAATTATTGGGTACATGTCAGCTAAACGTCTTGACAGTTAAATGTCCTGACGGCTAACTCTCTGTGTCAGCTAAGTGTCTTTGTTGGCTAACAGTCCATGTCGACTAAATTTCCTGGCGGTTAAGTGTCACGGACCCGTGTATATCTAGGTGGGCTATGGAAGACATTTTTGGCAATGAATTTCACTTCTCTTTCAGAAGATTAGTACAGAAACCACATAACCAATGTCATCAACCAAGCTTTCACATAAGAAATGTCATATCAGGTTTATAGGGCTGCATAATGTATATGTAGCAGGTTTTGTTATTTTTGCTTTAAGTAAAATATTCATTAGAGCATTGCTGTGTTTTTCCTGCAGCAACATTTCCTAAAACAAAACAATGAAATCTTCACCTGACTCACCCCTATTCAAAACGTGTAATTACCACAAAGATCTCCTCCAGTTAACAAGTCTACTACTTATGAATAGGCACTTCAAGGTAATTTTTCCTGGCTTATCTTGTAATCATGATAATAACTGGAGCAGCACATTATTGCATCCTTTCTCAGCTACTGAAGTTTTCCTGCATATTCTGCTCTTAGATGAGATATCGAATTGTTTACTCTGTGTCTAGTATTAATATCAGTTTTACTAACTGCTAAATAAAATGTGACATAAATATTCTGTTAATGTTGCAATTCAGTTAAAAATTGAATTTGACTTTTTTGAACACTCTATTTAAATTCATAACTTACAAATGACCACATCAAAAGAATAACCAACATAAATTATTTAGTAGCTAGTTTTCCTGCATTACATCTCTCTTTTTACCTTTATATTTACTGCATATGCCCATTAAGTTTCAAAGTTTTTAAGTAATTTTCATTTTTCTTAGGATGATTGAAATTTTAATATCAGATGAATTAAGCAAAGAGTTCTGTTTCATTTTTAGTTATGCTTCTAACTTTACAAAAGGTGCTTCACGTAATATTGCAGGTTTAATACATTATCATGTGAAACTTTGAAAGAAGCTAACTTTAAACTAAATATAAAGTACAGTATTAAACATAGAAGCAAAAACCTTGCCTCTGCATAATAATAAATATGTAACACAAGTGCCTAAAATATAATAACAAATTATGTTAAACTCACTGCTAAACATTGAACACTCGCTTCTTTCAGGTGCATGTGATAAAGAGGCCACATACAAATGGGGAAAAGTCTCATATTGTAAAAGAGAAAAAAATTTTCTTTTACCATTATTTCATTAAGAATCTCTGTTCTTAGAGAAGAGAGCAGGAGTTCAAAATAAAGAAAGATACACTTCATAAATAACGCTAGTATTTAGACAGAGGCAGAATCAGAAAAGACGATATAGTACAGCTAATTCTATTTTGAATTTCTAATAAATAAAACTGATGATGGTGTAAAGTAAATAACAAGAATTTTACTGTACAATTAAGTTAAAAAATAGTAATTCTTTTCTTACAATGTCAAATTTATAGGCATGCACCACATACCTTAAAATATCACCTGTTCCTAAGACATTTTAATTCGAACAGAGCCTTTCATATACAATAGATTAATGCTTTTATGAACATCAAATTCATAAAATGTAAGCTTTGTGAATTATGCTGTGATCCCCAAAAGGTTATGATCTTTCTAAAACAGCATTCCTTTTTACAAACTTTGAGTTTTGTAAATTTGATTTGCAATTCTAGTGAGCTTGTAAAATCAAAAATATTTTATTGTAGTATGCTATAACTGTATGCGTGTGTGTACCCACTAGTATGCAAAACTTACAACTTTTCTGATTTTGACCATAATTCTGCAAAAAATCAACTGGGAGACATGAAATTTTTATTACAGAAGTACAAGATAATACTGAAAGGATGATGATAGTATAGCAGCCAAAAAAAAGAATAGGATACATACAGTACAGAACAAATAGAAAAAGACTTTGTTGACTGAATGGCAACAAAAAATTGTCTGGCCAAGACAGACAATAACAAACCAGAGCTTAAGTAAGGAATATGACTTTCCCTAACTGCAGTGGTTGTGTTTAATCGTCTGTCAATACTCAACACCAGATTATTAACAATTTCTAACAGTTCTTGGGGTAAGAGTTCCCGTTTTTCAAGAAGCATATGTTTCAATTGTCTGGTGTTCTCTGGAGGGCAAAATCGTACAGACAGATGTCTCCATAAAGTATCCCTCACATTTTCAAAGGAATTTAAATCAGGGAAGCACACTGCTTAATCCATTCCGTGAATAACTTTCCAGGTGCTCTTCAGCAGCATGAGCCCTGTGTGGCCATGCATTATCATACGTGCAAACAAAGTCGGGACTAGTGGCACCCCTGGAAAAGACAAATGTGGGGGAGAATAACTTCATCACAATAACAATGTCTGGTTAGTAAACTTCAGCCGAAAATGTGGAGTTCCACCTATCTACTCATCATAATGCCTCACACTGTGACCACCCCAATGGTTTCTTTCCACAATGTTGATGGAATGAAAGTGTGTCCTTACCTCTCTCCATATCAACTAGTGTGGAGAATCTTTTGGCAGACTGAAATGACACTCATCAGTAAAGAAGACATGATTCTACTTGATGAGGTGTCTACACTTTGTGTATGCTACACCACGGTAAACTGTGTCAAATATGGGCTGCTGTCAACGGTATGCAGCGTACATGACAGTGGGTGAATAGGCCAACTTTATGAAGTCATCTGGCCACAGTAAACTGGGACACTTGTCATCTAATTGCTGTGTGCAGCTGTTGAGTATTGCTGCCTGTTGTCTGGTTTTGATCTGTTTCTGTTTCACTTCTAATTTGATCAGGGCCATATATCAGTCTTAACTCACTGTTGTTTCCCCTTGGCCAACCATCACTTTCTTACAGCTGTATCTGTCGTTTGAAGGCATGAACTACATTTTACTCATGAAACAACACTTTTATCAATTCCAAATTTTTGGAAAACAGATGCCCTCATCAAGCTTACTATTCACAATACCACATGTAAAAAGCATCCTGATATTTTCTTGTAGCTATACTGCACATACAATATCTTTTCCACTTGCAGAAGAATGCCTGGAAATACTCTTTTTCTGGCTAATTGTCACAGTGAAAAGAAGAAAAGTTACCTTCACGGCTAACGAGCTATTTGGCTGTCTTAGAACATTGAAATAGGTTAATTTTTTTAATAAAAGCAATAAAGAAATGAAAATACCAGAAGCAACAATTTTTTACATTATATACAATTACTTCAGTAATTACACTATTTACAAATACTCTAACTGATAGTTATCCCACTTATATCGCCTTTTCAGGTTTAGGAACAAGTTTTCATATCCCTATCAGCCAAATGATTTAGATAGAGTATTTAACACCTGCTCTTTTAAGACAATGGTTAATAAAATAATTAGGTACTAGATTATTTTTGAGAATTTTAATAAGTAGCAGAATTTCATGATGTAGATCTAGTGTATCTGTACAAATATTTTTAATTCACTAGATTTGAGTTAATATACAGGGTGTCCAAATCAAATGTCCCTATTTTGAATAGTCGATTAAAAACAAAGTTTTAGTGCTACGAGAGCGATTTTGGCCACATGTGGGAGCTAAATTCGTAGAGCTTGGCGATAATACTTTTTTCTCGCATCTGGTGCACCTGCGCTTTTGCTTAGCTGACAAACGAAAAAACGGCGTCACCGCAAGAGAAGGCACAAATTGTTCTCTGGTATGTAGAATGCAAATCTGCAGATAATTCATGAAGAGCTTGGTGCCTCCATAACCACAGCTATTGCTACTGTGACTCTGGAAATGCTACACCGGACATGGCTGGAACAGGACTACCAGCTAGACATTCTCAAGGATACTAAGGGAGCTCATGTGGAATTGCACTGATTGTTTAATAAAAATTTTGTAAGTATTGGTATTTAATTTTAGTTTTCTTATGCTTTTAAACTCTCTGTTAAGTAGAGCGACCTCTCTAAATTAGGTACGTTTGATTTGGACACCCTGTAGTACTACTATATGCTTTCAAGCTGCAAAGGATTAAGTTCTGTTTGAAGCATTAAACAGGGGTGATTAATTTATTATTTTTTACATATATTCTTTAATTTTAATGATTAAATCACTGTTTAAAAAAAATTCAATTTCCTTACAAAAAATTTGGTTCCCAACTTGGAACACTATAAATTTTCACCTTTAAAATATTATAACATCAAAAATATGCCCTAAACCTTTTCCCTCACATAGGCTAATCAAAAACCTGATCTCTTATGAACTCAATGAATATAAATTATTATTATATTAAATAATTATAAATAAGAAAATGCTTCTGCTGATTTCCATGTGCTTACATGATATCTACTTTAATTAGATCTGTTTGATGTAGCGTATAACACACACCTATAATTTCAAACTACATTTTTTAATTTTTAGGTATATTCATCATATAATGCACACCCTTTTCTTTATGAAAGATGTGTGATGCTCTTATCTTTTGAAGCCATTCACTTCAATATTTTTCTCAGGTCTTCAAACAATGGTATAATGAATTTACAAGCGATAAGGGGAATAATAGGTGTGTGAGGGAAATCCTTCATGGACTAATAGCTATGCAAAGAGGGTGGGTCATATTCAATACAAGTGTGCGCATAAGAATATTATGCTAGGGAAGAAAAGAGGGGCATAATTTAGGATAAGAATATACTTCTGACCCGAATGAATTTGGAGTCAAATGTTCTCTTTCTGTATTGATTTGAAGTATTTGTTTTAGTTAAAATACAGTTGATTTAGTGTTCCATTTAGTAGTAAATATGGCTCCTTGCCAAATGAAACAAATACAGAGCTCATTTTAAATGCAAACTCATACAATTTACAAAAGAAATGAGAAAAAATGCTGCAGCATTGATGTCTGGAGTTGACGAAAGCTCCATATAAATGAAGAAATATGAAATCACAATAATTGATATGTTAAAGAATATACGTGCTTTGCATAAAGCAGTAATGAAATGGTCTATCCCAGAAGAAGGTATTACTGAGTCCTAGAAAATCACCAGAATAGATTAATTATAACAAGAAATGGCTCTTCTCTTATATGTGCCCTAAAATCACCAAATGTGGCGATATGTGTTCTCCGCTGATTTTTGGTGCAATTGCGTGTTGATGTTCAAAACTCTTTTGCTGGAAGTGGTTTAACTGCTCATTGGTTTGTGTCACGCATGTTTTGAAATGGCCTATATTGCAATGAGAGACGTGGTTGCAAGAGGGTCTAGGAGATTATTTTTAGTGGCTGTGCATGATAGAAGTAAGGAAATGCTGATGCAGTGTATTAAATAGTGGATTGAGCCTTGTACAACTATTTTTTCAGATGGCTGGAAATTTTATAAGGATTTAGGAAAAGAAGTTTTTGAACATTTATTTGGTACGAATTTTCTGGATAGTGTGTCTGGCTGTCATATAAATATGATAGTGATTACATGGCGGCATGTTAAAGGTGGTATGAAATTGGTATTTCTGTTGTTCGAAAAAGCATTAATTCATGGTAAGTGCATTTTATTTTATTCTTGTTCTTATTTTGTAGAATGTTATGTTCATTGTTTTTTTAGTATGAATTTCTGTCGTTATTGTTTTTTTTTTTTAATTGTTTGAAATTTATTTTAGTTATTTTGTTGATTAGTGCATAATGCCTAGATTGTGCAATTTGTAGATGTTTTTTAAAGTTGCAACAGAACGCTGTGTACATGGTATTCTTTAAAATTTGTTGTTATGTTAATTTATTAAAGCGAGGTGTGTGTAGTTCGTAGATTCGTTCGTTGCCTAGATTATGCAATTCATAGATTTTTTTTTTAAGTTAAAAACATATCGTGCGTATCGTGTACATGGATTCTTGTCAAATATTTTTGGTTAAAAACTTTATGTTTTTGCTATCTAAATTTTTTGTTTTTGTTTCAGATTTTTAGCTTAAATTGTATGTTCAAAACATGGTTTTTGCATATGCGAAAACCGCGTTTTTGGAGTTATTTTAGGCTTAAAGTTCGAAATGTAGACAAAAAATTTAGATTGTAATATGGCAGCGTGGAGTTTCTCACCAAAAATGTTTGGCGACCTGAGGGCACATATAAGAGTAGTTACAGCGTATGTTTATTTGCCTTAAAGTGGGCAAAACAGAATGCAAATGAAAGAGAAAACTTTAACTTTGAGTTGGTGTAGTCAATTTATGACACAGAATAATTTAGTTTTATGCGGGAAAAAAAAGTTTCACAAAGTCTTCCAAAAAATTTGGACAACGAACTGATAAGTTTCCAAAAGTATGTTATTGACCTATGAAGGCACAAAAAGTATTTACTATAGCATATTCGAAATATGTATGAAACTGAAGTAATGACCGATACGATAGAAAATAAAATGATGCGAAAGGAACAAAACTGGTTTATAGAAAAACAACAGGTTATGAAAAATCTCAACTCACCGTACTGTTTTCCTGCATAGCGGACAGTACAAAATTAACACCCATGTTTGTTTTTAAAAGAAAAACTGTGTTTTCATACATATTCACAAAAAAGGATGGAGAGATGAAAACAATGTGAAACTGCAGATACAAAACATTTGGCAAAAGCATCCAATTGCCTTAAAGAATTAAACTTAAACAAGAGGGTAATTGTTCTGATCCCATCTAATGGACAATATGAAGACATTAACAAAAGCATGGAATTAAACCTAATTTAAAGAATTTAAAAGTTATCTAAAAAATGTAGCATAATCTAAATTTAATGGAAAATGATTATTTATTTATGGATGAGTAACAGTGATGGTGAAGATGAAACAGAATTTGATGATGTGACTGAAAATAAAATGGAAGACAAATATTATGAACTTTTCATGTCATCTGATAATGAAATTTTTTTTAAAGTTCATAAGGTATTAATTCCGAAGTCAAACAACAAAAATCAGCGTTATATTTTCAAAATTTTCGCAGGACTAGTTTCGATGGTTTTACCAAACCATCATCCTCATCTGCAAAACCGCAAATGAACAAGATAGGAAATAATGACTAGATAAGATAAGAAAGCCTGGACAGGAATAAGTAAGGGGTGCCATCTGTTGATGAAACCAGAACTAAAACATAATTTCTTTAAAGGCCGAAGGCAAAGACGGATTGGAATTAGGATCGTTAACTAGAACAGAAAGATTTTTTTGAATGTGAAATGCCTCTAGAAAATCCAAATCTCCAATGGAAGATGTTTTTTGAATAATTTTGGCAGCAGAAAAATTGAAAGTGTGAATTTCGGACCATCAATGTTGAGCAACAGAAGACTTCTGTGTTTCCTTTTTTCTAACACATGCCTCATGTTCCTTGAAGCGAAATTTTAAGGCTCTCTTAGTTTGGCCAATGTAAATTAAACCACACTGGCAAAGAATCCTATAAATATCCCAGAAATTCATATCCGAAATGGTGTCCTTGAGTATGAAACTCGGAATTTTATTGATGGGAGAATACACAGCCTGAAAGTTAAATTTCTTCAAAATATGTGCAACTTTATAGCTAATTGATGGAAAGAAGGGAATGACAGCAGAATTTTTATAATCTCCTAAAGCAAGAGCGTGCCTTTTAGTGTGTTGAGATGAGAATTTTTTTAACTGCTTTCATAAGATATGTCATTTCTTTTAGATAAATAGCATTTAGCTACATGTGGAATTGCAATTTTTGTATGCTTATCTTTTCCTTGATTTTAAAACTATGATTTTTATATTCAGTGTATAATGTGCACCCCTAAATCATGATCTTTTGTATTAAAAATGTGTGTTATATGTCCAAATATACGGTATATGTGCAATATTAATTACGGGAAGGACAGAAAAACCATGTAGTCAGCTTTTTCAAATACACCATTTAAAAAATTAGATTTTCGAGAACTGCAATGTTGCAATAACTTTCAAAACATTTTCTTCCGCATTTTACAAATCTTTTAACTGGAAGTAAAAATAAATGTATGAGGGTCTGATAGTTTGCATAACAATGTTACAAATCTAGGAAAATATTAATGATTATTGTTAGAAATATGAGAGTTCATTGCAATTTATTGAAACAGATGCATGCAAGAAAAGGAATATGTAAAAGATTAAATTAGCAGCGTAAATTAATTTCCCTTCTCTATTCTAAAAATAGCAACATCTATTTGCACTGCGTCATTTCGAGAAAAATCTATGTCATATGACTCTTATGTAATTCTGGTGATGTAAATTGAACTAAAACTCAAGCAGCCAATAATTTTACAGCAATACTAACTATCCAATCAAAATGCTTTGAGAACCAAAACTAACTCAGTTCAAGATTTCATCCTGAACATTACACACTTGCTTTCCACCCCTTGGCCTGGCCGCACTGCAGTTTGTCTGCTCTGTCTTTCTTATTGCAAATTTATCTAAAATGTAAAATCTCTTGGAATAGGCACAAGTAATGTGCCAACTTGATTGTCACCGCAACATGTTTGCTAAAATAAAAAATGAAGATTTAAATCTGCTTTTGCCTCCAATTTTCTATTCATTATGGATCAACACTTCTACGCCATCAAAAATTCCTCCTCCTGAATTTATTACATGCATATCTTAAAAAACTATATTAGTTATTCAGCTCACATTACAATTTTGTAATTATGAACCAGATGTTTGCATAACATGCTGCAACATTAGTATGGCAAATTTCACACTTAGCATGTTATTTTCCACACAATACTTAGTAATAAACAATTCAGATTAGTAAGTGCTACAGAATATATGTGAGGTCATAAGATTTGAGTGATTGAGATGGTTATTCAAAATCTCCTAACCATGACCAAAGAACGTGATGACGCGTAGCTAATCTTGCTGAAACCAAAAGCTGGCATCAAAATATTGCTATGTTGCCCAACATTATGTGATTTTTTTTTTAGCAAGATAAGAATGTTGCTTTAATTTCGATACAATCTAGTTCTCTATTGTTATTTAAGATATGAAATTGTCTTAAATCTGCAATGCACTTTTTTCTAACAGTACTTGTATATATTTCCATTGTATTCTTCATAAGCCTTGTTCTTTTTCACAAGCTTCTGTTCGATACACATTGTTATTTCCCATACCCCATCCTATATCATAGCTGCAAACCTTGAAATGTGAAAACCCTGAAGATTTTTACAAGAATGTGAGGCAATGTGATTCAAGAGAATGCAGAGTTTATTTAAAATTATTTTATAATATCTAATTCAGGTTATTAAACTATTTACAATGTGGTTCTGGATATACTAAATGTTATTTTTTTGACTAATTTCATTTTATATTATAATTTTCTTAAACTTATACCGAAAAAATCCTCAATAGAGAACAAAAGGTTTTATTTATCAAAGTACTTTCAAACATGACAAAAATAACATTAATAGTTAATGCCAAATAATAAAGTTAATTAGTTAACATCTAACTGCAAATTTAAAACACTGCAGCAAGTGCAGATTATGTAAGAACCTCCATGGTGTGAATAAATACAGTTGCCACCCCCCATAAAAAGCTCTTCACTTCTAATCATGAGCTTATTATCCCTTCACTTGAGCATGTATATGGGTTTGAGATGAGAAATACATTTTTTATACTCTTTTTGGTCTGATGCCTTGCACGGTCATATCGGCTATTCAGGTCCACTCTCTAGTGATAAAATAAGAGGCTTAAAAAAAAAAAAAAAAAAAAAAACACGAGAGCTGGCAGCTATGCACTTAATTTAGATCAAGTAAAAATATCCTGAAAATCACCAGATGTGGGGGGAGTTTCATTAATTTTACTATTGTGAAAATTTTTTTCCCTAGTAAAGGCCACCAATAAAAAATTGGAAGATTCATTATTTATTGAGAGATGTGATAAAAATCCAAAAGACTTGGAATATACATACCATCAAGAAAATATGCATATATGTAATAAAGAAATCATGCTGATGCAGTTTAAGAATACCACACTAAAGTATGTAAATATTTATTCATTCAAGATTTGTGGTGGATTTTTGATAAAACTACATTCAACAAAAGGAGTAAATTGGATGCACTGATATGCAGTCTTTTTTTTTTTTTTTTTCCTCCTTTCTTTCGAACTTAAAAACAAAATTAATCATCTTATGCAAACAAGATTTATATTTTACATTTCATAAAAATGTCACTCTTAAGAGTTTCAAATTACATTTGCCATTTTTTTTTTTTTGTCTTTTTTTCCCCTTTCTTTTTTACAAGAAGATATAAATCTATACAAGTATATAAAAATCCCTTATTTTTATAGTAAATATGTAATATTTATTTACAAGATTTTTTTTTTCCTTCTTTGACTCTACGATACTTCAAAGACTAGCACTGAAATAGATCAGAGAAAATATATTTCAGAAACCATTCCGTTAATTGATAGCATTGTTACGTGACCTGAGGCGTTGTGATGATCGAGTATTAATTTTTACATTTCCATTCGCAGCATTTCGTGTCTTTAAAGTACTTTTACTTTTCAATGCATTTGGTACTCGAGTTCCAATAAGTTTTGCAATATTGCCACCACCATTGGCACGACATTTCTTTGGCATTCGAGAATCTACACAACAAGGACAAACTCTCTTCACAGAAGTTTTAGGTGTATCACGCAAACGCAATCTACCCGCTGGAATTCCATCCATGCTTTGGTCTTCATCTTGTTTTTCATCAAGACAAAACCCATCTTCATTAACAAGAGTTTCATTCAACAAAGGTGTGACCTTTTCGATCTCATTATAGCATGGGCTCATAAGACAGACTGTTCTATTAATTTCTTTCTCCTTGTTTAAAGATTCCTGAACATTGTTCAAGATTCCTGCCTTCTGTATGTTTGCATCACCATCAAACTTTATGCACAAACCCTTTTTGGCATCAATTCCCACTGTTTCAATTTTTCTATTTTCTTGCTTAACTTTTCTTTTTTTCTGAGAATTTTTTTTCATTACATTTCCTTTAGGGTCATCTGATGTTTTCTCACTTACATAATACTTAATATTTTTGTCATTTTCATTCATTTTATTTGCGGAATCAAGAGATTTGCGTATTCTCAAAGCAATACGCTTTGGCCCTTGTTCTTCACTTGCATCACTTTCATTAGGCAAATGATTCTCATCATTAAGCATATTACTTTCAAGAGAAACATGTTTATCATGGTTATTGACTACTGGAAGAAAAACTGTATCATTACAATTATTTTCAACTGATTTAAGACTATCACTTCTGATATTCTGCAAACACACCTTGGAAGGATCTGATAGGCTCTCTTTACACTTCAGTTTGGTCTCGGTAATATTTGAATTTTCATCAAAAATATCTTCTAATTTATTTTCTTGTTCACTTTCATTTAAGGTATATATATTTACATCACTCTGATCATTTGTTGCAGAAGAATTTTTTTCATTGTCTTTAAACGAATTGATATTTTCATACGAATCATCCGTTTCTCTTTTGTCAGAATTTTTAATTTGCAAGTCTGAGGTTTTTAAGTCAGGATGAGTGTGAGCACGCACACTTTCTGTATCAGAAGATGTAAAATTGAAATTTTTACTAGTCATACTTAAATCAGTAGTTGTAGCAGGTAAGTCTGTGCCTGTTGTAACCACATCTCTTTCTATCACATTTAGATCTGTACTCTTTGCACTGAAGTCTGTATCTGCTTCTTTTGAATCTATACACATTGAATTCAGATCTCTAGTTTTTGCACTTAAATCTGCATCTGCTCCCTTCAAATCTATATCTGCTATATACAAATCTTTATTACTAGTATTTGAGTCTGTATCTGTTAGAGTGTTATTATTTAAACTGTTTAGAGATTCTTTCTCCTTCTCTTGATGAATTTCTTGTTCTTGGACAACAGTAGATTTAATTTCAGCATTATTCATGCAGTGTGTCTCAATAACTGCATCTTCTGTTTCACTATTGTTTACAATTTGATCAGTTTTACAATCTAAAAAAAAATCACTCTGTGTTTCAGATTTGGAATTTTCCTTAAAATTTGACACAGAAATTTCCTTTTCAGCATTTTCAACACAATTTACAGCACATCCATTTTCTGCACACTTATTAGCATTTTTTATATCCTCACAATTATATACATCATTGCTTTTCTTCTGTTCATTAAATACTGACTCACTGCAGTTGTCAGTATTTCGCTGTCCTAAAAAAACATCTCCTGAATCACATGATGTGGATGTTTTACTATACACTGTAGGCATGGCATTTTCATTGAATACAGTTTTAGGATCACAATTTGTTTCTTTCCCTATCACATTTATTGAACTTTCTGGGTTGCTAAGATTTTTTTCACAGTGACCAATATTTAGCATACTTTTACTTTGGTCTAAATTTGAACAGTTTTTGCTCACTAAGTTACAATGGTCTAAAAAAGAATTCTTTCTCTGAACATCAAAAATTTGTTTAGAACTAGATGGATCAATAGTACAAGAAGAAGAGTTTATATCTTTATCTGCAGTGCATAAACGCATTGGAGTAAATGTATTAAAATTTATCCCTACAGATGCAGTCTTAGAAGCACTGTGAGTTATATTAATGCACTGAACACTGTCAGAACTGTCTGTTTCATTCACAGCACTAACTGTATTTGTACTCTTTCCATCTTTTTTTGATGTAAGCAAGTCACCTACAGAGTCTTTATTACTGCACGTCTTTTGTATCAAATCTAATCTAGATGTCTGCTGATTAACAGCATCAGCCTGAGTGAAAATATCAGATTTAGATGCAATGCAGTCAACATCTAATGGTTTTACAATTTTTTTTACACATGATTTTTTTTTAACACCACGGCCTAGGTTTCCCAACAAGTTTTTTGAACACGGAGTAGCAACTGGTTTTCGAGGCTTAGGTCTCGATATAGAAATTTTACCTTTTGATGATGAAGCTGTCCTATTCTGTCCCGAAGATCCACTTCCTTGCGTAGGTAAGGGTAATGTGAGGGAATCTGCACTTGATGGACGATTACCTGACTGCTGGGCCAGGTTATGAGTGGCAGATTGATCTCCACTCCAAGGCATGTTTTCTAAAAGAAACTGCTCTAGATCTTCAAGACCATCATTAGTTTCAGATGATGAGCGAATTGAAGGATAAGATGGAGCATTAGCACTAAACTCTGCTATGTTCTGAGTTGAAAACGAGCCATGAGGGCAACTGGGCTGCTCTTGATTGGGCTGTATAGCAGGAGAAAAGAACTGGTGGCCTGAAGCATCATGAGATGGCAAACTATAATTTGTCCCTTGTGAACGCTGATTTGCAGGTAACTGAGCTACAGCTGCTGCCTGGCGTGCAGCTGCCAACTGGGACTGAAAACACTGAGCTCCTCCTTTGGTACTAGATCCCTGAACACCAGTTACAGTACTTCCTAAAGAAAGTTGAGAGGCTACACCAGCAGCTGCAATTGCATTTTGTCGAATTTGAATGAGCTTTTGCATTTGCTGGTTTGCTAAAATCTGCTGGTTTTGAGCTAGCTGAGCAGCTTGAATTTGCTCAGTTTCAGTTATTTTTGTAACCTGCTGGGTAGTAACACATTTCTTAAATTGTTGGACTGGTGTTTGTTTCTGAATCCCATGTGTTGCATGTTGAACTGGAGGTAATGCTCCAACATGATGCATAAGTTGAAGTTGTCCTAATCTCTGCTGAACAATCTGTTTGTTTTGCTGGAAGTGAGGGCATTGTGTAGCTGGCTGCAATTGTTGAGCCTGACAACCAACACTTGACAAAGGTTGTATCAGTCCTGCAGATGGAAGCTGACCTATCTGTCTCTGTTGCTGTAAAGCAGATTGCCCACAGAGAGTGATCTGGGGCATTTGTGACATTTTTGCCAACTGTGGAACTTGGGAAGTTGGACATGTCGAAGGCTGTCTTTGAAATTTTGTGGAGTTTGCAGATTTGCCTACTGGTAATTTACTTTGGGTAATTTGGGAAGAAACTGTTGTAGGTGTGGGCAACCTAAAGTCTTTTGGGGGTGTAACTGGAGAAACATGAGTAGATGTTGATTGCGATGACATCCTAGGAGGAGTCTGCATCTGAAATTCTGTACTCTGCATCTGAGGAACATGTTGAGTAGGTGAACTTTTCACAGCAAAATCTTGACTTTTTGTTTCTCGAGTAGGTGACTGTAACATAAAATCTGGAGCCTTTGGACTAACAGAAGACTGCTGAACAGTACCATAGGGTACTCGTGCAGCAGAAACATCAGATGATGCAGAATCAGTCTGTGGGATATGAGGAAGGCACTGGGATGATGAAGCGAAAGGTACATCAGATGAACCTTTAGGAAGATCCATTTTATGAACATTCCGACAGTGTCGCCTCAAATTATATGCAGAGAAAAATCCTTTGTGACAGATCTCACACCAAAACTTATGTGCAGCATCAGGATCTCTTTCAGATCGTTCTTTCCTTTTCTTCTTTTTCTTAGGTTTATTATCATCTTTCGTTTCACCAGAAGAATCAACATCGGGGGATTTTTGGATACCTATTTGTTGGGCAGTTTCATTAACAGAAGAATCTTCGAGAATCCATGTTGTGGTTCTTGAAACTGTGCTTTGGCATTCTGTAAATTTTTCACTTTGTGAACTGTGAACAGATGTTTCAAACTGCGAAACTCTACTGACATTTAGCTCCGTAGTACTAGTAGATTGTGGAGTTGTAAGAATAACAGCTGGAGTTGGCGAAGCTGTACTAGTATCTCCACCATTTGTAGATGTATTATCATATCTTGGCGAGTCCTGTGATGATTCATGCGAGACTTGGAATGCATGAAGTACCTACAGCAAAGGGGAAAAAATACATTCATTTTAAAAACAAATAATATGCATAGTAAAAGTCAATCTGATAATCCAACACAGGAAATTTTTTAAATGAAACTTAACTAAGAACTATGGACAGATTAATTAAATTATAATCTAGTATTAATGTTTAATTATGATGAAACAATTATCATGATTATAATATTAAAACTGAAGGTAAAGTAACTGAAACTGAAGGTAATACCATTAAATAAAACACTTAAACAGTGATAAAATATGGATAATAATTCAGAAAATATTACTTCTGTCACTTAATGTCTATTTTTGAAAAAAAATTCTCTTTCAATAATGAAATAATCAAGGGTTTAATTAAAGCACTTAAATACAGATAAAATATATATACTATTAATTAACAAAATATTACTTCTGTTATATAATGCCTATTTTTTTGAAGAAAATTCTCTTTCAATAATGAAATAATCAAGAGTTTAAATATAAAAGAATATTTTACACCAACAGTTCCCAACTTTTACATACATCCCTTAATAAGACCCTGTAATTAAAGCTTACCCCTTTCTTCAGAACTTATAATCCCTTCATCCCTCCAGTACTTCAAAAGTATATCTTACTATTGTATTAATACCATAAAATTTACTAATTGTATTGAAACAAATACCGTCAATGTACTGACTGCATTAATTTCAGTTAAGAACTGTTTTAGTGCAGGAAAAGTGGCTGCCATAGAGATTTATCAAGTTCCTAATTAAGAGTTTGATGACTCACTATGCAACCTGTGTGTCTATTTGAGGTGAGCATATTTCCTATTAGCCTCATTTAAGACACTATACTACAGTGTCAGTTTTGGCATATCTATTCTCATGATAATAAGTGGATACGTTTACAGTCATATGGCACAAATGATTATCTTACATTATATACCAAATACAGTCAAAAGTCGTTAATTTGGACACCCATAATCCGGAATGATCTATAATCCGGACCTCAAAGCTAAAAACTTTCTGCGCATGCGTCTCGTCGGCACATGCACGCAGGCGTTTTACGCGTGCGCGTAAGACCTTGACTACTGCACATATGCGTATGCGCAAGTGCAGAATACATTTTCGCCTGCGCGTTTAATGTATAACAGACGGTGTAAGCTAAAATTATCCAATTATCTATTTCAATTAATGTTAATGATTGCGTTGTTCCTTAATCTTCGAATTGGAACCTGCTTATTATTTTTTGCAGACTGTAAGAGCAATTTTATAAAAGTAAACTTGAACTTTCAATTATGTCAAATAGAATTTCCGATGCTGGAACTTCCAAAGGATCTACAAAACGAAAGTATGTTTCGATGTCCAACAAACAAAAAGTGGAATTGCTGCAAAAAATGGATAAAGACATGAAGAATGTGACAAAGAGGTTAGTGAAAACGAAAAAATTTTGATTAACAAGTTAGTCGGTATTCTCGGCACAGCAATTAACGGGACTTGAACAGCGGAACTTTGTAACTGAACAAGAAATTATGTCTTTTTATAGAATTAAAGAGAAAGTATTATCACATAAAATGAAGCAACTTAAACAACTTACATTGAGAGAAATGTTTAATAAAGTAAACAAATAAATATTAAGGTTTTTTTTTTTTTTTTTTTTTTTTAAATTTTGATACCCTTTAGATCATAATTGCTCTTTATTTCATAAATTACGGTTTCATATTTTTAAATTTTAGAATTTCTGCATGCCATCTTACGAGATTTAAACTGATGATCTATAACCCGGAATCGCCGAAGTCCCGACGAGTCCGGATTAACGACTTTTGACTGTAATTGTTGCATGGTATAAATCATTACCTCATTTTAATACACATACCAAACTTCATTAAATTCTGTTTCTCTCTCTCTCTCTTTTATTTAAAAAAAATATGGAAAAAGTGTGTTTATTCTCTTGGTTTTTAAAACAAGCATAAAATTGATGATAGAGAACTGTTCACCTCCCTGTCTCACTATATAAACAACACAAAGTCTAAAATCCGGATGCTCAATAACTGAATGATCTATTATCCAGACCTCCCATTTACAAAAATAATTTTTAAAAAAAAATTACACAGTGTAGGAATAGATAATATTCAAATGTACCGTAAATAGATTTGTATTCCGATTAACTGAGCCCCCCCAAAACATCATTATTCGTGATAATACTGAATCATCCTACATGCTAGTTTGGCTTTAAATACCTGCTGGATTACGAATCCCATTTTTATTTTCAGCTCTTCAATGCTTGTGTTGTCGATCTTATCTATTAGTCTTGCACACAACATGTGAACCCTGAAGACCAACATTTGTCTCGACTGTAATGCTTCATATACTGGTTTTCCTTCTGTTGCATAGTAGGGAAGAGGGAGAGAGAATTTGTTTCCAGTTAGTTTGGAAGCTCAGCTAGAATTCCAAATTGTGTTTTTCCTTTGATTTGATCTAGTGTATTATCTTTTCTATTATTATTACTGTTAATCTTATCAAAATTAAGGATTTAGTACAAGATAATATCTCTATTTTACTTTTTCTTTGAAACTTCATCAATGGACACTGGAATTTTGAGTGCATTGAAATGTAGAAATACAGTAGTGTTTTTTAAATCGATGCAGTAAATCAATAGTTAAGTCTACTGTGTAGAGGTGATGGGAAGATAAGTCTACATATATTTAAAAAATGTTTGCATATGCATATGTGACACAGGCAAGCTGCCTATAATGCCAACGCTCAATTCGCTCATTGAGCTCCTGGACACAGCGAACTTTTTTACTGCGCAATATTAGAACTTTGAGATCTTCTGGAAGGTACTGGGTGAGTAAGTTTCTGTATTTAACCACCAATTCTAAATACCATCTTGAGCAGTGTTAAGGCCTTGGGTGCCCCTAGACGCACACTTCACGAAAAATGGAACATGGCTTCTTAGACCCTGCTAACTTCACAGAAAATTGTAAAAAAAGAGGATTTTCCTGAGGGCTCTCCATTATGAAGACTATTTCATATTTCTGAGCTTGAAAAACAAATTAAGGAAATAAAGAAATTTAGGATAACTACAAAGGATAAGAAATTACTCAAAACTATTAAGCTGAACTTGACAAGAATAAACACCTCCTATCTGAAACAGTAATGTATAATCACGATGTCTTAGATAGAAATGCTACTGCACATCTGCACATCTTATGATAGCGAACAAAAAGATATTGAATGCGTAAAAAACAAGGTTCATACACATTTCTGCACAAGGAAATTAAATATTTTTAAGGACCATTAATGAAAAAAATTAAGGACCTATGAGCAAATGGGAACTGAATAAATTCAATTAAAAAAATTTTATATCTATGCCTGAACGTGGGTAGGATGCATTATTATTTAACATAACTTAATTAACAGAATTATTAATATGTTTGAGAATAAAATTAATTTTATGAAATTTATCAAGTAGTATTAAATAATATTTTAAACTCATAATAACTGGACATATTTGAAAGAAGATAAGTGACATTTTACTTACGTTTTACTAAGACTTAGTTTAGTCTCATTTTGTCACATACTTGCTCAGTCATTTATATCAAGCAGCATAGGTTAAAATGAGCATTAAAATCATAATCAGCATGATTTATAACAAAAGACTGGCTATTGTCGCCACTCCTGCTTGCCTATAGAGAGGCCTGCTGATCAGAACAAACCTAAAAGGCCTGATGTAGGCAAACAAATATTACACAAATCATTTAAAACCCTGAAGAGAATCTAGATGAAATCATCCTTGAAAATCATGCTAATGAAAACAAACCTGAGGATAAAAATGCCACTGCTAGACAAAATTAAAGTTACAGTAATACACCTAAAATAACCAAAATTCCTCCAATAGTCATCACAGACTCCAAAAGCAATTTTAAACAATTAAGGCGAGAGTTCAGAGAATTAGGAGTAGCCAAAAAAGAAGATGGCAATCTGAAACTTGAACCATTCGACACTGATATTTCAGGAAAATCTAGGACAAACTTATTAAGGAGAAGATCCCTTTTCACATATCTGGTTAGCCCAGAAAAATGCCTTGAAGTCGTCATTAAAGGTCTATCAGAAGACTTTACCCCACAAGACATCGAGGAAGAATTATCACTTCTCAACAAACCCTACATAAAGGTCTATCAACTCCAAAGATACTACTAATGCATGTTTTGAAATGAGTAAAATTAACGGCATGTTAATATGTTCTTATGTACAATGTGAACTGTTATCTTAAAAGTTAAGAAGTACTGTGATATGTTAGAAATGAAAATGTTGTAGTAATACCAAAATTTTAACTTATTGGTATGACTAAAAAAAAAAAAGAAAAAGAAAAAAGAAAGAGTTAAGCGTTGTGAATATGTGCTAAAGGTTAAATGAACATAAGCTCTCTGACGCTACACTTCAGAGTTAGCCACTTCTTGAGAATAGTACCTCAGGGTTCAGAGATGAATTAAGGTGTATTCTGAGGTCTTGTTATGTTGAATTTTAACACGTTAGTGTTTTGATTGCAGGTGGTACAGGGTTCGTACACATTTCTGCACATGGAAACTAAGGACTTTTAAGGACCATTAATGAAAAAAATTAAGGACCTATGCACAAATGGGAACTGAATAAATTCAATTAAAAATATTATTCTATGCCTGAATTTCACTTTTGTAATACCATCCTAAAAATAAAATAGATCCCTAAGTAGTATGCATTATTACTAAACATGAATTTAACTAACATAATTATTAATAAGTTTGAGAATAAAATAAACTTCATGCAGTTTATCAAGTAGCATTAAATATTTTACACTTATAATAGTTGGACATATTTAAAAGGCGATAAGTGGCATTTACGTTTTACTAATAGTTAGCTTTCACATACTTGGTCAGTCTAGAGCAGTGGTGCGCGAACTTTTTTCGACTGCAACCCCTTTTGTAGAGAGAAAAATTTGGCGACCCCTAGAGATAAATGTTCACAAATACGATGTACATTTTGCGCATTCCTTTCATTTCATCGAATAAAAACATCATCATATCTGACTCATATTAATTTTATTTATAATTTTAAGAAAATACTTTTTGTATAACACAAAAATGAGTAAATTGCCCTTTAATGAGATGCATGTGGCTGCAAGTTTCTAATTATCTCATTGATGTTTGGATGTATGTTGCTAATTGGAATTCGCATATCATCTTCAGGGTTTAAACGCGAGCGGTATTTAGTTTTTATTGAAACTAGTTTTCTAAATCCAGTTTCACATAAATATATGTTGATGCAAATTGTATTAACACTCTGATGGCATTCTTGCATAAAACGGGATATTGTTTTTCCACGGATATCCAAAATTTTTGGCAAGGCTGAGTCTGAAATTGATTTTGAATGGTATAATCACTAATTAGATCTATCAATTGCTCTTTCTCACTAATTTGAAGAGTTGAACTGCATATGTCAAAGGAAAATGGATCACGAATCCAACCAAGATCGTTTTCAGAAAAATCCTCGAATCTTCTCGAAAAATTTTCCTTTAACTTTTAATGTGATTGGAAATGACGTTTTTAAATGTAAATATATCTGTATTATTTTCTTTGATAAAATCGTTAAAGCAAGGGAACATGTCGGTGTTGTTTTTATTCAGTTCAGTTTGCCAGAGACTAAGCTTATTCTTAAAAGCTTGAATTTAATGGCTGAAGTTATGATAATTGAATTCTCACCCTGCAAGCTCAAATTTAAGTCATTAAGTTTTTTGAAAATATCAACTAAATAGCTCAGCTTCCCTAGCCAAACTTCATTGATATAATAACTTGCCAATCTATTTTTCTAGAGTCGTAGCTAGGGTTTTCAGCGCCCAGGGACAACTGAAGATTTCGTGCCCCCTACTGCTTGCCAAGGATGAAAAACATTTAATTCTAAAATGTCGTAACATCAGTTTGGCGCCCCTTGGATTCTGCACCCGAGGACAGATGCCCCCTTGCCCCCCTCTAGCTACGCCCCTGTATTTTTCTTTTCGACTAAAAACATTTACACTTCGTTTCTCAAATCAAATATCCGTCGTAGTATTTTCCCACGTGAAAGCCATCTGACTTCGGTGTGTAACAGTAATCTCTCATACGTTGAGCCCATCTCATTGCAAAGTATTGAAAAGAGATGGCTGTTGCATTTAACGTAGTTAATTGATCTAACAGCGTCTTGTAATATGTTGTGCAACTCTTCAACCATATCTTTTGCAACAAGAGCTTGCCAATGAATCATACAGTTTTTAAATACCATATGAGGCACCACCTTCTGAATTAAGCCTCTGAGCCCTTTATTCGAACCTGTTAATGTTGCAACACCATCAGTACAAACCGCAACACAGTTTGCCCAGGTAAGGGACTTTGTTTCAAAATATTCATTTATTATTTCGAATATTTTTTCTCCAGTTGTTTTTCCTTCCAAACTTTTGCAACATAAAAACGTTTCTGTTATATCTTCATTAAAAATAAACCGAATGTAAATAATTAGTTGTGACATTTTAGTAATATTGGTAGTCGTCTCGTCCAGTTGTAAAGCAAATACAGATGAATTTTGTATGCGTTTTATGACTTCTGACTCGATATTTCGTGACATTTCAGAAATCCACCGAGACGCGGTATTGTTTTTAGTTCATTTCTATATTTATCGCCATGCATAATTGATGTCATCTTAGTTGCTGCAAGAAGGGTAAGGAATTCTCCAATTGTATGGGGTTTCATTGTTTTTCCTATTAGATAAGAAACTTCTAAAGAAGTTCGTAATGCTTTCTGAGGTATTGTTGTAAATTTCTTTGTGCAATTTGAATTTTCAGATTTTCAGCTCGTCTTTGAAAAAATCGGCATGTTTATTTTGAAGTTCTTTATGTTTAGTTTCCAGATGCCTTTTTAATTTAGCTGGTTTCATGCTCTCATTTGCTAATTTTTCGTTGCAAATGACACATATCGGGCGTTCTTCATCATCAACAACACAAAATGTAAAACCATACTTAATAAATTCCTCATTGTATTTTCTTATTTTTTTAGATCGGGCATTTAGTTCAGTATTTTGCGACTCCTTATCAGTATTTCTTCGTTTGTTAGCTGAAGATGTACCTGGTGTAGGTATTACCCATTTATCCATTATGAAGATAAGGGTTAAATTATTTAAACTAAAACAAATAATATATAAAATTTTATAATTTTTTTCGAGAAATTCAATAAAATTTACAGAGATCTTTCTCTAATGATAGTAAATACCTGATAACAGAGAGTAGCAAAGCCCGATAAAAATATAAAATATCATAATTATATAACGTCACATGATAAAAGTCGAGGATAAACTAAAACAATTGCAGGCCAACTGCTACATGCTACAACTTCATGCGAACACTTCACGTCTTCACTCTTGACTATCAGATACACCGCTTACCTCGCCATCTGATTGGCTGATCACGGAAGCGAATTTTTCCCCTTTCCCTGCGGTTAACGTCTAGTCAAATAGGCACTTTTCAGTAAAACTGGGGAATTAAAACCGCTTACCTCGCCATCTGATTGGCTGATCACGGAAGAGAATTTTTCCCCTTTCCCTGCGGTTAACGTCTAGTCAAATAGGCGCTTTTCAGTAAAACTGGGGAATCACCGCGAAGAGGGCGCTATCTACCGGACTGAAAAACTTGCGTCTTCACACTTTACATACATTATGCATTATGGTCAAAGAAAGTGCGGACAGCATGAAATTGCAATTAAACAGTGAGTGATGGCGCTTCACTCTTTATATGTACACTGTATGGTATGCAGCATGCAGGCATAACGCATTTCATAAAAATTTCGCGACTCCCAAAAAACTTCTGCCGACCCCTAGTTTGCACAATACTGGTCTAGAGGTTTAGCAAATAGTAGGGAGATTTTATGTCAAACGGCATAGGTTCAAATGAGAAGTGAGATCATAATCCGCATGGTTCGTAACGAAAGACTGAATGTTGTCCCTCTACTGCTTGTCTATAGAGAGACGTGCTGATTGGAACAAACCTGAAAGGCCTGATGTAGGCATGGTTGGCAAGTGTTGAAAGTTAGTCAAGCTCTGCTTAATGCAGTTAATGTCATAGCTTTGTGTACAGTTCCAGCGGTTATGACCCAGTTAATATACTTTAAGGTTCCAATAAGCCATTAAAGCACCAGAGGTGATAAGTTATTTTATATATATTATAAGTCTCAGTAGATGCAAAGTATAAGTTTTACTTGATGGTGTTGATGGTTACTTGATGGGTGTTGGATAATGTTCCATCAAAGTTCATCATCCTGTGTTCTCCACACAAAGGATTTGGCAATTGGATCCCCTAAAAACCCCAGTTGCCCTTTAAAATGGAGAGTATATAAGGTATTTCTCCAACCTTCTTGGCAATCCTTCGTGGTGTAGTGGTTTGCACACTGGTAGTGGTATTCCAGAGGTCCGCGGTTCGATTCCCGGTGAAGCATTGTTAATTTTTTATCTTTCCTGCTTTCAAAAATAGCTAATGTCTCTCCAAGCCGTCCCAAACATTTTGGCTAGTTTATATCAATTTCCTTCTCTTTAATTATCGATCTTTTCTGACAATAATTAGAAATTTGTCTCAATATGCAAACCAATGTTCTCGCTAGTTTCTGTGTGCTTTATCTCCTAACTTTTCAACCTTTCCACAATGAGATGTGAAGCAAATTATCACTGTATCTGAAAGTAACTACAATATCAGACAAAGAACTTAGAACATAAAGGCATGTTCTGATGCTAACAAAGTCAATTACAGCTCACGGTGACGTAATTAAATAAGAACAGTCAAATTCAAACTAAAAATGTGGACTAGTGGTCAAAGATAATACAATTTAATTTAAATTTAATCTGGCTTAGTAACTCTATCATATGAGGAAACAGAAATGGGAAGTTATAGTAAAGGCTAAAATGATAAACAATCGGGTAACTTACATAATAACTGCACGTTTTTGAAGAATAATTTTCTTTATGTATTCGGTTTCTTTCTTCAGCGTGTTTCCTTTTAATTTTAGAATTTTTGGATTAAATTAAGGATTTCTGTTTTTCTAAAAAACACTAAATGCATTTAGATTGTACAGAAAAAACGGCTAATTTTATTCCTTTAGTAATATGAACATTCAGAAGAAATGGTAAAGGCTGGTTACAGAGGTAGTGTGGCAGAATTTTAATAATTTAGTGACACACAGAACAACAAAATCTAGAAAAGGCAAAACTTTTAGAATTTAGAGCAGGCATTGGAAGCGGAACTTAGATAGGCACTACGCAGCAGAATTTAGGATACACAAAGATTGCATCGGGGGGAATGCATAGCACCACCTCTGTGTATGATGCATTTAGACATATTAAATGAATCTCTTAAATTGTAAGTTTTCAATTTCTTTATTAATAAAAAACCTCTTTCTATAATGTTTGCTTAAGTGATAAGATTAGAAGCATTTTTGATATTTTCCATGCTTTTGTCTAGTGAAAAGTAGAGAAAATAAAGGGAAGATAAACATGTTAAAAAAAAAAAAAAAAAGATTCTAGTATCATGAGTTAAAAAACATTCAAATATTATGTTTCCATTGTTCTTCCAGACGTTCTCCAAAAAGTAAGAAATTCATTGCAAACTTTCTGTAAAATGCATCCATTACATGTTGATACCATGGAGACATTTTTCATTTTGTCACATATTTCTCGAATCTTCCAGAATTGTCGGTCTATAAATCTTGCCTTCAAATCCTTCTAAACTTTCCATGCTGCAATGTCAAAAATACTAAAGAAAAATTATCCCAACCAATTCTGTAACAGCAAAAAGCCAGAAATATTTTGAGAAAAAAAAAAGGGGGGGGGAGTGTAAAATTAATTTTATACAGAAAACTGATGCATATTCTGAGAGTTTTGAATAATCTGAGACAATTACATGGGAAAAACGCTTACTATGAAAAAATTAAAAAGAAGATATTTTTAATATTAATTACATAGCTAATTTTGTTTTTGCTAAGAGTTGTTTTGTAAACTGTGCTTTATAGAATTATACCTTGTTTATTTTTCAGATTCAAAATATTGTATAAGTTGCCAAAATGAAACTATATAATATGACAGCAAAAAATAAAATGTTTTATTTTAATGTTATTTTTTAAATATAATTTCAATATATTACCATTATTTTAATGAAATTTATTACATTTTACGATGTTTTAAAAAAATCGTCGAAAAATTCTCAGATCTCGGAACTAAAAATTTCCTATAGAAACTGATCTTAAAATCACCAAAATGTTGATAAATCGCCAAATTTAGAACCGTTTAATAAAAGAATTCACATCCCCAAAAGCAAAAAGTTGTTTAAGAGCTCTTTATTAGAAAAAATGAATTTCGAAATGCTTACGTTTCACTTCTTGCTTAGAAACTCAAGTATCTCATATTAGAAATAGAAACAAATTATAACCCATAAACACATTCAAAAGATAACCATATACATCAGTGAATTGCCAAAAAATATTCTTTCAAAATGCTAATTCACACTCAAAATGGCAGTCGTAAAAAACGAGAGAAATTTCAGATGATTAAAATTAAGGACCTTCAACTGATTTTGGCCAAAATTTAAGAAGTTTTAAGGACCAAAAATCGATTTAAAAAAATTTAAGAACTTTTAAGGACTCTTAAGGACCATACGAACACTGTGGTAGTGTTAAACACTTGTACATAGACATTCACGTGTTTGGTGTTTCTCTTTACAACATATGTCAGAGAGCACGGGGAGATAATTAAATAATGGCATGAATGAAATTAGAATAGTTTTAAAAGAAATACATGTTCATGTTACTTGCCATTTGATTGTTTAACATTTCATTAAAGTAGTTTTCCTTCCAGAGATCTGGAAGGAACCAGATTCAACTAAGAAAAACTCCTGTTTGTAGATGCAGTACAGATGAAAAGTAATAGTCCCTGGGATTGATCATGTAAAAACGAGTTTTTAATTTCTAGATTAGATCATTTTTAGTGAGGAGAGTTGGTAAAAGATTGGCCTCGCATTAGATTTATAATCTAGAGCTAAAAGTTTTCAACAAGGTCATTTAGACCTCAGTTTCAAACTAATTAACTCTGGCAGGAAGTATGTAAGGATCCTAAGTTTTACTAACATTTATTTTATTTTAAAACTGTACTATCACTTCTTATTTTCTACTTCCGGCCAGAATTAAATGCTTTAACTTGTTTATGCAAATTGTCTTGCTAATGCCCAAGTATTTAAGCTGTGGCTTTTTGCCAAGAGTTAGAGAGAGAGATAGAGAAGGAGATTTAGGAAGCGAGCCACTTGCCACTGCAGTCTTACGAGTTTTCACTCGGCTGCTGTTTCCCTTTAAGGCCAGAGGTTTAGCCCTTTTGATATTTGAAAACGTATTGTAGTTTCAGCAGCTTGGCGTACTACATACGTACCTCTTTTAAATAAAGGCCAGTCTTAGTGCTAAGCATTTGTATACTAATTCAAAGTTAGATTTTAGTTAGAGTTTTAGTTAATAGTTTTATATTTTTATGTTCAGATCACAAGTGGTTCTCTGTATCCCAAAGTATGGGAGTACCTGTAAAGTAATAGAAAATAAAGGGTTTAGTATACCCTTCCTGCTTGTGTCATCTATTCCACACAATCTGTAACAGAACTTTAGTAAGTTCCCTGTTCTTATTCAGGATACAGTATGTTTCCAAAGCAAGTGAAGAGACATACATCTCCTGACAGCTTTATATATAACAGGCTGATGCACAAGGCTGTGTTCCTGAATTCTTTAAGCACTGCTATGTAAAATGCTGTATTGCCCATTTGTGCAAGTGGAACAAACTATACTTGTGGATTACAGCTTTAGATTAAGCATCAATTTCATCTTTGATTTGCTCATGAGAGCCTTCTTTGTTGAGCAGACTTACTAATGTACTTTATTGGTACATTAGTAAGTTCTGGCTTTTTGTCTCAAAATCATACTCAAAGACTCATATTTCATCACCAAATTACCATTTTTCCAAAAAAATAGGTTTACTCCTCAGGTGATCCAAAAGCTTATGAGAAATCAACCGATGGTTTCCCTTCTGTTTTCGGTTTAAACCTTCAGGAACCAATTGGAACAAAATTTCTTTATTTGCAATTATTTCATTTTCAGTGGAATTTGGCAGTTTCACTTGATCTGATATAAATCTAGGACGCATAGATCAATCAGAATCCAAAACCACTTTTACCTCCATGTTGTCTGAAATGTGAGACTTCAAAGAATGCACCATGCATTATTTGTCCTTGATGGTCTGTCTTCCTTCCTTGATCCACAATATATAGAAACAAAAGAATAAAATGAGGAGAAATTGAATGTTTACCTAAATCTCCCCCACCAAATGTCATACCTAGTTACCCCTTGGCTCTTCTGTCTAGGCCTAGTCATTACTTTCTGAACAAACACAGTATGTTCAAACATGAGTTTTTAATATAATATATATTTGATGTAATATCAAATCAAGTATTTATTTTAGACATTATATGTGAATTTTAACAGCCAAATTGAATTTTTTTTCTTAAATTCATTTTCAGAAATTTTGAAAACTTTGGGATGGAGATCAAATATATTGTTTAGAAACTTCTGAAAAATATATTACAAAAATACAAATATATTTTTATTTCTAATATTCACTTTCATTTTAAATGAAAACACGAAGCCTATTTATAAATAATGCACAAATAAAAAGTTTCATAAATTAACAAACTACACTTCTGTTTTATTTTCTTTTATATGCTGTATTAAAAAAAAAAAAAAAAAAAAAAAAAAAGAAGAAGAGTAGAGAGAGAGAGAGGAGTACTTTGAATATCTCTCAAGTGAGGACATTCTCAAATGATTTTTAACAAAATAATAATAATAAATAAAATTAAATTTCCTAGTGTAAATAAGACCCTTAACATATGATTTTATCCTTGCAGAAAGCAACATCTTATTCTAAATATATTTAAAATTTTTATAATATATCTACATCAATTCTAAATATATCACATCAAAAAGTATACTATGATATATATATTACATGAAGCAGTTTTCTTTTTCTCTCTCTCATTTTGTGGTGTTTGTGTATGTGTGTATAATATAACTCAGATCTACAATAAAATCTTTTTACAATCATAGGACAACTCATTAAAAAATTTTAATACTTGGTTGTTAGTAAATAAAGATTTAAGTTTGAAATGAATGTGAAAATATTTCAGTCATACCCCTTTTACCTGGCAGAAAATTGTGTAAACATTTTACATGTACAGTTGAAAATAACAGATGAAGAGTTGTGTAATGAAATGCAAAAGGAAAGTAAAAGAACTATTTATGACAATACCAATCTTTTCTACATTACTATGAATTTGAAAGTAGAGCAATGAAGAAAAATAAAGAGTAATTATAGCACACAATAAATATGAAAATAGGTTTCATATATTAAAAGAATAAGGGGTATAAATAAATTTAAATGCAAATAAAATGAAAAGCTATTTAATATTTCTAGTGTTAAGATATAGCTGTAAAATATGATCTCCAACCGATTTTCAATTGACTTGCTTAAAACAGAATGTTTTTTAAAACAAGAAAGCTTGATCAAAAATGAAGTACACTTTCTTTTGCATAAATTATTTTCTACTAATATTCTCTTTATGGTATTTTTGTCTTTTCTGAATCAGAGATTTTTAAAACCCTTTGAATACTTTATTTTTCTTTACAGAATGAATTCCTTTATTATTAAATTGACTATCAAATTTTTAGTTCTACAATACATAATAAACATGATTCTGAAGTATGTTAAAATTCCTTTTATTGTTTTAGAAGTAAAGTAGGAAACATCCTTATATATTTTTAAAAATTAACATAAAGCCTCATTTTTTGGGTCTTTATACACATGTTAAGAAATATTCATGTAACATAAATAAATATGTTAAAATTTAACTGAGATTATCAGCATTAAATTAAGTAGTGATAAAATGTACTGAATGTTGCACTGAATAATTTATCTTTCTCTTGTATGTAAAAAAAGGTTGTAAAGTTTTAGCACAATTCTCAAAAACATTGTCATTTTCTGTATCAACTCATAAAGTATGCAAAAGCTCAGATAATTGATTAGAGTGCATATATGCTTGTATATTTAAATTTTAGTAGGTAAAATAATTTTTTAGAATAACTGGTTGAATTTGTATATCTATTTTACAAAAATAAGTGGCTGTATTTGTAGACTTATGTTACAGTAATTATCAGTGAAGGTTTTGATTTTATTGCTTTGAACATTGTCTTAATATTTCATTATGGCATATTTAATGAAAGGAAAGAAGGCCGATCTTGTACTTCTGGCCGATGAGTCAGGGGAAGAGGTCTCAGATGATTTAAAAATGATCGAATTAAAAAATATCATTCTAGGAAGGAAAAATTACGAAGAAGATGTAGTTAAAGAGTTGTTAACTTTGATCATTTCCGAGAGGAAAGAGAAAGAAAATATAGAGCTAGCCAAGGGGAGATTACGCATAGAAAGCGAACGGATAGCATTAGAAAGATTAAGACTCGAAGCGGAAAACCGGAGTCTAAATTCGGAAGGTCCAGTGGATTCGACAATGAGTCCCAGAGTTAAAAGTTTGGATGAAATTGTGAAAACTATAAAATTGCTGACGGTGAGGGTTCCGGCAGGGTCAGAAGGCTGGAATTATTTTTTTAACAGTTTAGAAAAGGCCCTCGCGAGTGTGAAAGTAGCGGATAATTTAAAATCTAAGGTGTTAATGTGTTTGTTAGGAGACAAGGCTGCGCATCTTTTAACTTATTCAGAGGAAGAACAGTACGAGGATTACGAGGCTTTGAAAACCATAGTGCTTCGGGAATACGAACCATCTGGTTTCGAAAATTTTAAACGGACAAGAAGGAACCCGGATGAAAATTTTACTCAGTTTGCTACAAGATTAAATTCTATGTGGAGTTATTACTGCAAATTGAGGGGAGCGACGGATCTGGAAACTGTCAATCAGTTAGCAGTTGCGGACAGATTAATGGAAACGCTCGATACGGAAACTGCTACTCATATTGGTATTAAGCAAGGTGAAAATTGGTGGAAACCAAAGGAGTTAGCGAGAGAATGCGATATGTTTTTTTCGGCAACTGGGAAATCATACACTAAGGTTTATAGGAAAGAGAATGATATTAAAGAGGGATTATCACCAGAGAGGATTAAAGTAAAGCCAAAAGAAAGCTATAAACTTGGTCCAGAGAAGCAAGCTTCAACAGTGTCAAATAGAGGCAAAATAAACTCTCCTCAGAAAAATTTTGCATGTTACAAATGCGGGTCAAGAGAACATTTTAAGCGTGATTGCCCTCAAAATAAAAATACGAAGGACAAATTTGCGAAAGTGAACAGAGCAAGTGCAGTAGATAGTGGAGAGGTTATCGAAACTCAAGAGAACAGAGTTATTGTTGCCAAAGCGGGACATTTTGGAAAGGAAATTTCTAGACAATCAATCGAAGAGGAGTTATGCAAATTGGATAGAGTGCAGGTTAGTGTAAATGGTCGGATAAGTAACGGATTAATCGATTCTGGCAGCGAGATAACGGTTGTAAAGGAAAGTATAATTCCAAATTTTAGACCTGGAAGCGGATCGGCAATTTATTTGAAGGGGATTTTTGAAGGGGATTTTTGAACCGCCAAGAAGGTGTGAGCTAGTAAAATTACCTTTAGCAATAATTAATGGAAAGGGTACAAATGTGCATCAGGAGATACTTTGCGCAGTGGCAAAATCTTTAGTTGAAGATGTTTTATTACCCCCACAGGTGTTATATATGTTATGGGGCAAAAACACTAGTAAAGATCGACAGTTCAACGGAGAAGGAAGTAGCAGTGGTTTGTTCTACGAATCGAAGGATTCCTCGAACGTGGGAGAGGCAGAAACACCTCAGGGTAAGTTACAAACGGACATTCAAAGCCACGTAGCTGCTATCCCAGATGTCGGAGCACCCTTAGTGGAGAAAACAACTAATTTATCTCAGACAGCGGAGTTTTGTCAGCAACAAAAAGAATGCACTGACTTATCTAAGATGTGGGAAAGAGCGAAAACGGATAAAGGATATTATTTTATGAGGGACGGTTTTCTTTTTCATCGGGACAAGATTTTGGAACAGAGTGCAGAGCAATTAGTTGTTCCTAAATCCAGAAGGAATGAAATTCTAGAGCTTGCACATGCATCAGTGTTTGGAGGACACTTGGGAATTAAAAAAACATTACAGAGGATTCGTTATTCTTTTTATTGGGAAAACGTGAAAAGAGATGTCCAGGAATTTTGCGAATCATGTGAAAGTTGTCAATTAACAAAGCCAGTGAAAGTGAAGGACAGAGCGCCAATTACTCCAGTAGCAAGACCAGGGTTAACCTTTTCAGGTTATCAATGTAGATTTAATCGGACCTATAGATCCTCCTAGTTCGAAGGGGCATAAATATATTTTGTGCGTGGTGGACTAGCATACTAGATGGGCCGAGGCAGTGCCATTAACCAGTCTGACGGCATAAACTACCTGCGACGCGTTGCTGCAGATTTTCTCCAGGACCGGAATTCCTAATGTGATTGCATCAGAAAATGGTACCAATTTTAACGCAGACTTAACACGGGAATTTGAGAAAAGATTAGGATCGAGTCCGAGATTTTCGACACCCATGTATCCTCAGTCAAATGGTTTAATCAGACTTTGAAACGTATGTTGCATTATATTATTAGAGAGGAAGGTCGAGCTTGGCATGTCCAAATACCTTACGCATTATGGGCATACAGGGAAATACCTAACGGTACTACAGGGGTATCACCTTTCCAACTATTGTATGGTAGACCCCCACAAGGACCGTTATCTATTTTAAAATCTACATGGTTAGGGGAGCATGACGAATTAAAATTCGATCTGAAGCCAATTCACAAATATTTGCAAGATTTGAAGGAGCGGTTGAAACGTGCTGCTGAGCAAGCTGATCTTACGAGCGAAATCCAACAAGGTAGGATGGCGCAGTATTATAATTTGCACTCTTCGAGTAAAACTTTTGAAATAGGAGATAGGGTTGTAGTTTTCATACCTGATTCCAGCAACAGGTTATATGCTCGATGGCAGGGTCCTGCAGTGATAAAGGAAAGGAAAAACCCACACTCTTTTTAGTAGAACTGGCAGACGGGAGCATTAAGCATGTATATCAAAATAAAATAAGGAAATTCATTGTGCGGTCAAATGCAATTAATGTAATGTTTGACGGGGAAGAGTTCGGGGAGGTAGACAATATTCCCTCTACTTTAGACCAGGATAGTAGTTTTGAAAGTATGTTAAATAATCTAAGTACCGCTAATCTTAACAACAAACAGATTAATGATCTAAAACTACTGTAGGGAAGGTACAAGAACTTATTTTTGAGACATGTTCAACCTGCTAGAGTAGGACAACATAAGATTGATCTTATGCCTGGAGCAGACAGGAAAAAACCTCACTGTTATGACATTCCAATGGCATATCGCAAGGAGATGGACAAACAAGTCAAGGAACTTCTAGAGCTGGGTCTCATTGAACCGTCGGAAGCGGACATAGCCCATCTGGTTGTGTGTGTGGTCAAGAAAGACGCAACAATCAGGATGTGCATTGATTTCAGGGCATTGAATTCGATCACTAAAGTGCCGGCATTTCCTATGAAGGATATGCATGAATTAATATATGTGGCTGGGCATTCAAAATGGCTATCAAGTTTAGATATGCGCAGAGGATACTGGCAAATCGGAGTGGAGGAATCAAGTAAACGGCTGACAGCGTTTTCAACTTACAACGGGACGTTTCGGTGGAACGTCATGCCATTTGGTTTGGCAGGAGCGTCAGGTACCTTTCAAAGAGAAATGAATAAGGTTCTTTTCCGGTACAGCAATTTCGCCCAAGCATATATAGACGATATTACAATTTTTTCAAACACGTTTGAAGAACACCTGAAGCATCTAGAAACGATCCTTAAGATACTGGAACAGTTAAAATTTTCTGTCAGGCTCAGTAAGTGTGATTTTGCAGCTAAGGAAATAGATTACCTAGGACATAAGATAGGAAACAGCAAACACGGCCCAGATCCTAGTAAGATTGCAGCAATTAAAGTGCTAGAAAGGCCCACGAATAAAAAGGGAGTCCGTTCGGTATTGGGTCTCATGGGATTTTATCGCACATATATCCCGAACTATGCCGAAATAGCAGGACCTTTGACGGATTTGACGAAAAAGAATTCGCCGAATAATGTACGGTGGGGTCAAGTTGAAGATGCGGCTTTCTGGAAGTTGAAAGATATGCTGTGTCAGGTGACGTCTTTGGCCATGCCTGACTTTAATTTACCATTTCAGGTGCATTCAGATGCATCAGATGTCACCGCCTGTTGTTGTCTAACTCAGAGATATGCACAAGGGCATTTTAAACCAATAGCTTTTGCATCCCAAAAATTTTCTGGGGCTCAGAAGAATTGGGCAGCCATAGAAAAGGAAACCTAGGCGGTTTTATTTGGGCTCAAGAAATTTGATAAGTGGATTTTCGGGGGGACGGTGGAAATCATTATGGACCATAATCCTTTGAAATATCTCACTGAAATTACACCTAGGAGTCCAAAATTAACGCGTTGGGCTCTCTCTTTGCAAAGATGGAATTTAAAAATCACTTATCATCCAGGAGTACAACATCGAGCCGCAGATGCATTGTCACGATTGGTGTGAATAATAGTAATATTTTTTAAAAAAAAGGGGAGGAACCACAGATATTCAGAGGTTCGTAATTCTTGCCTTTCAAATACTTTTCGAGATAATTTGTTTAAATGACGTTGGTAAATAAAAATGTTTGTCTAATGTAGAATGTATTTATGCAGTTATGTTTAGTTGGTAAGAAGACTTTTGTATCCTGATCAGATTTTGGTTTCTAAGTACCCCCTGCACCTGGTCAGGTAGGGGGCTGAAAAATTTCAGTATCCATGTCAGCCATCAGGAACTTTGACATTTTGTATGAAATCAAGTGTGTCAACTAATAAACCTCTGAACTCTGATTCTGACGAATTTGGAATTGCTTAGGATGAACGCTGGGTTTTGTATCTAATGAACTCTACATTATTTCTAATGAACGCTGAACGGTTCGGTTGAACCTGTTGTGAAAATTAGCCTTAAGAGGCAAATCTTCATCTTGGTGGGGGCGTGTAATGCCCATAACCGAGAAGGAGAAGGAAAAGCCTAGCCAGCGGAATAATTAGTCCGACGGAGCAGGTGGTTCGTTGGACGGAAGGAGAAAGGACGAACAAGAAGACGAGGGGGGTGAAGAGGACTTTGCACCCTGGTTGTCGGACGGGATGGTCCGATTTTTTTTGACAGAAAAGGATCGCCATTTCTTTCGTGATGCAGAGATTGTTTTTCTCATCCGGCGGAGACAATGCTGGACTTACCTATTCATGCTTGTACATATAATGTATAATAATCAAGAATTGTTTACTTATTAAAGTTTATTATTAAACAAACAAAAAATGGGTGTCATCTATGCATCGATCGACGGTGACATGTGTGAAGCAACTGAACCCTACGCTACGGTATAATACAACGATGCTTATTTGTCTCGGCACGACTACCACAGTCAACTACACATATACATATATGTATCTACTCAGATAAAAATTGCTGCAGGCAGACAATATTAATTAAACACTGATTTAAATCACACATATATGTTAAAATTTTAATGTCTAGTGATATGAAGCATGAGCATCTGGGGTTACAAAGGTTTTCAACTTATATTTGCAACAATTTAAGTTATGATTGCTACAACACTGAAATCCTTGGCCATCTAAATCAGAATTCTTATGAGTGCATTTTCTTAGACTTATTTCAATATCTGGAACTTCAGTAACTTAAAAAAACAAGCTTCTAAGACAGTTAAACCATTCCTAGTGCAGAGTTGGTTTAAAGTCCAAGTTTTATTCCTAGTTTATGTTTTATTCCTAGTTTTTCTTAGAAATTATAACAATTACAATATTTCAGCTATCATTTTTATCCTATTGACCACTGGTGTTCTTTCCAAGTTAATAAATTAAAAGACATAACACATTTCCCGCTTTCTTATTTAATGACTGTTAAGCAGAGCATTGAGCTTCTTAAATATTTTCTCAGACTTCGAGTGCGAAAGAAGCATCTTCCTTGTTTTCTTCATAGTCTTTCATTTCAACATCAAAGAAGCATTTTGCCCCCCCCCAATTGTCGGTCATTTCTATTTTGCAATATGTTATTCCCCTTTGATTTACCCAACACTCTTATTTGTTTTGACTGAGCCTACAACAGTTATTACTTCCAAATTTTCACTCAAATCAACCAGTACCACTTCCATATTGTCATCATTCATTGCATCTCAGTTGTCGCCCTCAGTTAAGATTACTGTCTGAAGCTGTATAACATTATCGACTGATTTCTTACAGCAAGAACTACACTTGCAATTCCAATAAAGTATTAACTGGCAACTACGTTTTTAAACCCACTTTACATTTAATCTTCACTCAAATCACCCAGTACCACTTCTATATTGTCATCATTCATTGCATCTAAGTCATCACACTTGATTGAGATTACTCACTGAAGCTAGACATCATTACCAGACGGATTTCTTAATATAGCAAGAACGTTTACACTTGTAATTCCAATAAAGTCCAGAATGGCAAGTATTTAAACCTACTTTAGCTTTACAACCAAATATATTTTCGTACAAACTGCAATCTATTCCAGAATGATGTGCTTTATTTTTTAAAAATTGAATGAATTTTATTCCTTTTAATCACTTTATCATACTGTTTATTGCAAACCAAGCGTATAATATCTTTTCAGCTTTCTATGAATAATTCTGATTGTGGTAAAATAGGAGCCTTGGATGCAAAGAAGTCCGTAAGGGCCTTTTTGAGGTCTGGCTGGTGGTTGAAGGATTTCCCACGGCGATGGTTGTCCAAGAATGGAAAAGGTGGTAGTCTGTTGGTACAAGGTCTGGGGAATATGATGGATGGGGTAGTGTCTTCCAGCCCAGTTGCTGGATTGTATCCCTGGCTTCTCGAGCCACATTCATCCTAGCATTGCCATGGAGGAGTATACCCTTACAGTTGACCAATGCTGGCTCTTTATGCATCAGTGCCTGATGCATACATTCCATTTGCTGCGAGTACAGGCCTGCTACGATCGTTTGGCCCACTGGCAGGAGCTCATAGTGCACCACTTGGCGACTAGTCCACAAAGCATGATCTTGCATGGGTGGAGAGAAGGTCTTGCAGTGTGAGGCAAAGGGTTCCGTGGGGACAATCAATGTCTGGATGGACAATCAACGATTGGGTCTGTCATACTGGACCCATTTTTCATTGCTGGTGAGTACTTGATCAAAAATGGATACGTTGCAAATCCCGGTAAGCAATGACAAACAGGCAGCAACATGCTGTTGCTTGTTTGCATCAGACAGTGAGTGGGGTTCCCACTTGCTCAGGTTGTATGCCTCTCCTATGCAGTGCAAATGTAATAATAATAATTTCATTGGTAATTTCATTGGTAATTCATTAATTCTGATAATTTCATTGGATACCTGGAAGTTTGCAGCAAGCTCACGACATCATATTTGGCTGCTGTCACTCTCTATGGCTGCTCTCAGGGCCTCATCGTCCAGTTCTTGTGGCCAACCATTGTGTGGTGCATCACAAAGAGACATACCCCTTTACCTGAACTTCTGGAACCATTGCCTAGCAATTTGTTCATTGGCATCATCCCCAAAGGTCTAGCAAATTTGGCCACTTGATTCTGCTGCTGACAGGCCCACTTTAAAATCCTACAGCAATCTACTTCAATCAGTCGTTGTGTGAGTTATGTTTGAAGTATTGATGCAACGTGCTTTTACACTCTTAGACTTTTCCAGACTCCCATCCTAAGCACCAGGTTTGCCGACAATTTTTATGTTTGGGTTCACTCTTCCAATGCCATATCAGAAATGGCAAGAACGTTTTTGGTTACCTTGTAAATAGCAGAATCTTATTTATTGCACACATACAGTATGATGGGAGGAAGACATGATTAAATTTGTAGGTAGTTTGGGATATAGAGCATGAAGAATTCAGTACACACAGCTGTAATCCAGCTGAGCACTAAGTCGAATTAAACTTGGATGACAAATATGGGTACTTCCTTCCATGCGGCAAATTTATGCCAGAGTTCATCAATCAGAGTGGCTGGTGTGTGGTGGTATGCTAGTTTCTCAGCAACCTATGACAGAGGTTCTCAGTGGGTGAAAGATCTGGAGAATGTGCTGGCCAGGCTTGAAACGCAAGCCTGAAAGATAGGGCACAGCCACTAGCCTTAACACATCAAAAATGTAATGCTGTCTATTCTCATTTACTGGCTATGCAAACTAGAGGTGACTTTTTTAAAATTTATTTTTTAAATTTTTAAAATTTGTTGGGTGAAAGGTAAACCTTTGACAATGACACATAAACAAATTCCGCATATTATTATTGTATCATAATTTCATAAAACCAAAATAACCAATGTTTTAAATAAATATGCAAAAAGCTTCATTACATCATTATTACAAAAGAAAAAATATTATTAAACTCTAGTAACAAAAAAATGCAGCTTCAAATATTTTTTTCTTTTCTTTCTTTTCCTCTCCTCCCCTTTCTAAGGCTTTTAGTTGCATAAAATAGAAGTGATATATTTTAAAAGTTCACCTTAAGACAAATTAAAAAAATTCTTTTTTATTAATAATGACTTACTTTATTTCTCTTTAATATCTTCTTGCAAATGAAGTTAAATAATTATTATGATTTAATCTGAAAAGCAACAATTTTCAAATGAAATTTATAGCAAAATGATTACAGGCAAGAAAAATGAGTGTGAAAATGTTTATTTGTAATAATGCAAATTTAATAATAAACGTTAATAAAGTGCATCATTCATTATTTGTGCAGTTTTTGCCCTGACAAGAGTAGCAGATGTCCTTGACTTATTGATTACATTCAAATTCTGCATAATTACAGTGTCTTTTGTTAGCAGGCAAAAAACAGTCTGGATAGCATCACATGGAACACCATAACAGAAATGAGTTCAAATTTACCAGCTGCTAGAACATCTTTACCAATGCTGTTAATTCTTTTAACGCTACTTTATTTTAAAAGAAATTTTTTTCAAAAAGTATTTTTAAGGGGTTAGAACATATGAAAGAATGTACAACAAATTTCAGGTACTTCCTGATTATTTTTCTGTGACTGAAAGTTGGCAAAATCTATGAGGCAACCCAGTTATGTGTGTAGCACATGCATGTTCACATGAATTTGCACTTTTGAAATTCAACAGTCACTAGTCTGATTAGTATTTCTTTTTGCCTTGAGTACATTTGTTTTCGTCTTAGTGAACCAAGATGGATCAGTGGAGTATTCTCCTTGCTAAAAAGAAAGAACTGCATTCTTTCAGAAATATATTTTCTCTGACAATAGAGAACACGAAAATTCTCATTCTCTGATGTTGTAGTTCTTAAATGACGAAATTTTATGGAAATACAATGTGAAAAATTACAAGAAAAAAGGTTCGAATGCAGGTCAGAAGCTGGTTTAAAGATAGCTCATTTACAACAGCTATTTCCTTTACTTATTGTTTGACAATGTTGAAATATAGTCAGTGAATTTCTGTAAAGAAGAGCAAGGATTATCCCTAAATATAATTATTAATAGGTGTATTTACCATCAAGAAGTGTGCATGTCTTCTGTGGAAAAAGAAGAATGTAACAAAATAAGTAGCATTGGATGCATCATTGAAACAGATGTGAGGAGATGCAAATGAACATTTGTCTCCAAAGTCATCAATAAGTTCGCAAATGCTCTTCAAAGTCACCAACAAGATCACAACTTTTCGGTGGGGATGTGAAAAATCAGAAAGTATCACATTTTATATACAAGACATGTAAGATCTAGTCTTCTTGGTTAACATACACTGTCACTAGACCTACTTGAAAGTTTTTTAATGACTTCTCACTAAGTGTAAAAGACCCTTTACTGAACTCGGTTATTTACAGACAACACAATCTTACATGCCTACAGTTCCATTATCCACTTGTGGTGAGGAACTTAAAGATAATGGCAATAAAATAAATTTAAGAAATAAGCCAGTAGTTCTACACAAACTAATTTAACCTAGCAGATTGACTCAGAAACCTACACTGGTATGATATTAATTTCGGCAGCAAGAATGTGAAGCTGAGATTCAGAATTCAAACAGCTGGTAGAAATAACAACGTGCATACTCAACAGCAAAAACGTTCTTTGACTAAGCTTTTTGCTACTTCAGGTTTAAGTACACTCACATTCATCCTAACTCGTTCACATTCTTTCGAGGAAACGCAACAGAAACAAGGAATGAGAGAAAAGGCTAACAAATTAAAATAAATATTAGTAAAAATAATATAAACCTTACAGACAGTCTTTAATTAATACTGTAATTTCCGGAAGAAATGCTGTGGCGTTTACGCGTTTAAAACTTAAAATTTTCAGCAGGTGCGGCATTTCTACCCATGCGGCGTTTAGGTGCAATAAAAATAAAATATTTCCTATGATGGTCATTGTGCATAGTTTGAACAACTTTGTCATTGTACATAGTTTGAATAACTTTGTCATTGTACTTAGTTTGGATGGCCTTGTCATTGTACATAGACCACTCAGTTGTTCCCACACAAAAGACCACTCAGTTGCTTTTTGCGAACGTTATTTTGTTTACATTCTTTCCCGTGAACGGGTTTACATGCCTTATTCACCCTAAATGGGATCTCAGAACAATAACATTTCCCCCCCCCTTTCAAATCAGTATTCTCATCATTTTGAATAGTCTCTCTCCTCTGCCATTCGATGAATCTACCAGGACCCATCCTCTCCCCACCCCTGCCTTTTCTGCAATTCTTTTCAAAAGGCGAACACGACTCCACCTGCCTCGCAATAAAAATAAAATATTTCCTATGATGGTCATTGTACATAGTTTGAATAACTTTGTCATTGTACATAGTTTGAATGGCCGTGTCATTGTACATAGACTGGTGCTGTTCCCACACAAAACACCACTCAATTGCTTTTTGTGAACGTTATTTTGTTTACATTCTTTCCCTTGAACGGACCTACATGCCTTAGTCACCCTAAACGGGATCTCAGAACAATAACATTCTTCCCCCTTTCAAATTAGCATTCTCATCATTTTGAATAGTCTCTCTCCTCTGCCATTCGATGAATCTTCCAGGACCGATCCTCTCCCCACCCCTGCCTTTTCTGCAATTTTTTTCAAAGGCGGACACGACTCTACCTGCCTCGCAATAACGAACTCCGACGTATTTCCCCTTCAGCATGAATCGATTTTTCTCGGCATTCTGCCAGATACAGATCCCATTAGTTTGGGTACAAGTATATGTTGAATAGTTTTTAAGTAAGAAGGGAGCGGAAAATTTTTGAAAATGGCACCTAAACGACACAGAAGCTATACTGCTGATTTTAAGCTTAATGTAATTTACGTGCTGAACAAATTGGAAATAGAGCAGCAACTCGAGAGTTTGAAGTGGACGAGTTCAACGTTGTAGAACTGAAAAAGAACTTAAAAATATGCCACAACAGAAACGAGCCAAAAGAAGTGGTACTGTAAGGTGGCCAAATCTAGAGGACAACCTCGCAAACTGGATAAAGGAGCAACAAGGAAAGGGAATGGCAATTTTGACTGTAAAAATGCACTTACAAACAAAATTTATAGCAAAACAAACAAACATAAATGATTTCAAAGGAGGGCTTTGCTGGTGTAGCAGATTTATGAAAAGAAAAAATATTTCTGGGTGTACTAGAACAACAGTCGGGCAGCAATTACTATGGACTGGCAGGATAAAATGGCATCTTTTCTAAAATATGTGACAGATGTTAATGACGCCACAAAAAAAAAAAAAAAAAAAAAAAAAAAAAAAAAAATTCTGTCTCAGATAATAAATATGGATGAAACGCCGTTAGCTTTCGACTCTCATGCAAACAGAACTGTTGATGAAACTGGTGTAGAAACTATCTGTGCTTACGACGGGGCATGATGTGTGATCATTTACACGTGTATTAGCTTGTGCCGCAAACGGTGACAAGCTAACGCCGATGATCATTTTTAAACGAAAAACTATTCTGAAGGAAGATTTTCCTAATGACGTAATTATTTGTACAAACGAGAACGACTGGATGTGCGAAACAATCATACATAAGTGGCTACAAAAAAGTCCGGCAGTGTCGTAAGGGATCTTTTTTCCAACCAAAAGGGTTATTGACAATGGATTCGATGCGTGCTCATTTACTTGAGTCAGTGAAAACCAGATATCAAAAATTGTCTACGACTGTAGCAATAATTCCTGGTGGTTTGACAAAAATCTTACAACCATTAGATTTGTCAGGTAATAAATCTTTCAAAGATGAAGTCCAAAAGTGGTGATAGTGTTGGATGAGTGAAGGATTGCATACGTATACCAAAAGTGGGAAAATGTGTAGAGCATCTTATGAAAAAGTTGCAAAGTGGGTAGGAAATGGGTGGAAATCGGTAAAAACATCGTCAAGCAGGGTTCAAAGAAGCTGAAATTATATATTTAGATAAAGAGACTGTAAACCAAAAGGATTAAATGTGACGATCTGGAAGACTTGGACTTAGATCAGGATTTACTAAATCTTTTTAATTCAGATAGTGAAGAATCAAATTTTCATGGCTTCATATGATGTATAGTTTGCTGTAATTCCTTTTGTACGTAAAATTTAAAATTTCCTTTTGTCATCCAAATTTAATATTTCGTTATTGCAATATTTTTTATAATATAGTCTGAGTATTACAAATATGGACTTCTTTAGTGGGTAAATATAAGTATATTCGTGAACGTAAATATATTTTCAACATTTCTTACCTTTAATTTATTTTTGAGTTATGGTTTCATTTCATGCATTTTTCTTAACTGATATGCCATATATCAGGACATAGGTTGAGATTTTGAATCGATACAGCCAACGACGATGTCACGTGCAATTTAATCTATTGCGGCATTTACACGGATGTCGGTTTCCGTGTAATTTTAATTTTTTCCCCGCCATTTTTCTCGAGTGCGGCGTTTACGCTGATGCGGCCTTTCTTCTGGAAATTACGGTACTTTTTTCTAACTGCATTTTTCAACAAATTTATTTATAACTTATTAATATAAAAATATTTAAATATACAACACTAGCACACCGTTTTCATTAAATACAGTGCAAAAGTGGTTGTTGCAACAAGTAAAAAATTCTAGTTTATAGCTTTATACAAGGTCATCCAGGCTGCTGGCACTTTTGCCTTGATTTTCTTTTTCATTTTTGACATACACATATTTTGTTTTCATATGTAAATATTCTCTGTTAAGATCCTTAATAATTATACAGAATTTGGAGGAAATCAGTGAGACCAAGGTCAAATACTCCTCTTGCAAGATCAAAACTAACAATATCTTTTACATTACTGACCTATCAGAATATCACAAACGAAGAATGTAGAATCGAAAATAGAAGTTTAAAGAGAAATGCATTTAGTATCATTTACTAAAAACAGCCAAAAAATTAATTTTGCAATGTACAAGAATTTTAGCAATTCTTTTTAAACAAGTACATTGATGCTTGTTAGAAAAGAATTATTCAAATTCTTAGTTACATCTTAAAATATTTAGCCATCGAAAACACACAGATTCAAAGTTATTTTCACTTTTCGCATTCATTTATATTTCTTATTTTTATACAAAATTTATACAAAAACTAAAATGAGAGGGAAAAAAATTCTTAAACATGTTAAAGTGTGTAACTGAAATTTTCATTGTGGTGGCAGATTAAAAGTAAAGTTAACGAATGTTACTGAGAGAGGAGAGAGAGAGAGAGAGAATAATTTGCTTCACATATTGATACAACAAACTGTAATTATTTTGTCATTCTGTAATAAAACTATTAAATATTATTCTATAGCAGAAAACACTTTAATTTGGATAAAATGAGAGTAATAGTTAAATTGTTATTATATCCAGATATAGAAAATTAGAATATGTTTAGATACAATAGTCCATGCAAAAATAAACTATAGTTTAGAAATAACAGTAATTATTAGTAATTCATACTATAAAATATATGTTCAATTAATTATTATAAGAATACAATCAAAATAATATTAATGATGTTATATCATTATGACCATTAACTAATTAACTTGAAAACTTATACTCAATTCAGTTGAAAATGAAAAGCATATTATAGTTTTGAACAAGAATGAACATTTTAACAATTACAGTCTAAAATAATGAGAAAATCTTGTGGAACATGTACAACAATTTCATGCCTAATTTTTTATAAAAGAGGGAAAACTATTGTTTAATTATTAATAGCAAAGTATAATATATTAGATACTTATCAGAATAATAATTTGTAATAAAATATCAGAATAATAATTTTTATCACATTATTACATCATTAACGTAGAATGTGCATAAATTTAGAATAACCTTACCTTTGTAGACATTATATAGTTTTATTAAGGTTAAAACTCCAATGAACAAAAATTACAAAACAAAAATATTTTTATACATTAATTTTTGAGATTTTTGATAATTTTACATAATATGATTATATCAATATATCTGTTTATACAAATTTTATACAAAACAAATACAGTGAAATCTTTCTAATTGCTATATGTACTTCTAAACATATAACTCCTAACAATAAACTTTATATACCTTGCATGTATCTAAAGTACATTTAATATAAATTCATTTCTTGACTGTTTAGATGTCGCAAAATAGATAAAGATTGTTGAACACTGAGTGCTTTGACTAGGTTTCAGCCCTAGTGAACAGAATAGCTGTACACACCAGCATAGAGCTTTACCTATATGTAATGTAAATACAAAATAGTTTCCCTTAAAAAGTCCTTTATAAAGAGATCTTTCACCTGAGGCAGAAAGTTCTTGCATGCTTTGGCATAATCTATTTAACCAATTCTCTAACACCTATGAGCTAGGATGGCAATTTTAGTTATTTTTAATGTAGAAGTTTTTTTTTAAGTCACTTTATTAAAGGAATTAAATTACATTTTCATACATTGGGGGTAAAAAGGTACTTACATGTGTAAAAAGGTACTTACATATATATTACCCAGTTAAGTGTGAAAGCTGGCTACCATCAACCCATTAAAGTTGGCCAAGATTTCACTAAAATTGCACCAATCATTCCTGGAGAATTCTGAAGGAACTGATGCCTCTTCATTTAACAAACAATCAGGATTCGACCGGTTTTGTTTCTGCACTTTGTAAAAAGGTTTCACTTATTTTGACTATTTTGTTAAGCCCTCTGACATTGCAGGAAACTTTATTTTGAAAGCTATGAGTACAAACTTCCTGCAAATAATTGTTCCAATCCATTACTGTTTTGTTAGCCATATTCAGCCAGCCATACTGTGTCCATTAATACACTTTTTTGATTACAAGTTCTCATAGCTTCAAAAATAACCCATTCCTAAATTTTAATCACCCCCTCCCCGAATGCTAGAAAAAATAAGCAATTTATATCCTTTTTCAGAAAAAAACAAAAGGTGGCTAATTAAGAATCAGTTGGGTCCTACATTTTAAACACAAATGCAGATGTTATGAACATGTTGTTACCATGTGCTTATCAATAACCCACATTAAATTGCACTGTTTGGAAACAGTTTCATGGTCAATGGGATAATATTCACACACACACACACACACACACACACACACACAAAAAAAAAAAAATAAATAAAATTAAAATAAAATAAAATAAATAAAATCTGAAAGTTATATTCCACCTAAATGTTTTGTGTGGGTGTTACCTTTATTTATTGCATATCATGTTATTCGCACTTAAATCATAAAATTCAATTCAACAGTAATATCTCAAAATAATTTTTAAATGAGCAAATCTTTAAAATTTCTGATATACACAGTCTCGTGTGCTGGAGATAAAAATGTTTTTTTTTTTCATACAGTATTGCCATTGCTCGCTTTGAAATGCTTGAGTTTCTTAATAAAAAATTTGTTAAAGCTTTACAAAATATGAAATAGATAATAAAACAAATTCCAAGTTTGAGTATCCAAATCTCCCTATTCTAGTGGAGAACAACTTGTTGGAAATTTGATGTCTTTAGGTAACGTTGTTTTTTTGCAATGCAAGAAACATACATTCATGCAGATTCTTCATCATTTCTTTAAATATAATGTGGGGCTCTAATATTTGGTGGCAATAATTTGAAAAGTGAACCGAAATTTATAACGAACCAACACAAAATGCCAAAACAAAATTAATAGCCCTTCTGGGCTAAAACAAAATTAATAATACATTCATCTGATAGCATGTTATTAAACATAAGTTATCCAAATAAAGACTGCACACAATACAAGATGTTCTACTTTCCTCAAGGAAAAAATGAAAAGATGTTGCTATGTTATCATTTGAACATCAGTCTTGAATGGCAAAATTTAAAAATATTTAATATTTATGCAATGCAAGAATTATGAAAATAATATATAAAACAGATGAACTGGGGGTAAGATGTAATATTTGTAAAATTGACCATAATCTGCCAAACAATTGTGTGTGAAAGGAGTCTGTAACTAATGACAATAACAAAATAATTTAATTAGTGAACATTTTTATTATCAGATACTTTAATTCAACCTAAATGATATACATTACTAAATAGACCATGCTTGATTTCCCGTTATCTTTATGACTGATCTATTATATCTGTTTCAGTCAATTTCAGATTCAATATAATATCGATAAAGTTTAAAAACCTGCTTAAAATAATTAAGATAACATTATATAAGGGTGGGATCATATGTGATAATGGATTTTTACCTTTATTACATCAGAGTATTAACTAATAATGTACATTACATAATTTCTGCCACATGATATTTTAATGTATTTGAGGCAGTATGGTATACACAATGCAGATTCATACAATAAGGCCAAAATAAAACTGGTGTGGAATGATCTCTGCTGTTTAGACCATATTTACACGACATTCCGGAAACTGTTTTCCAGGTCATGTTTATTTCAGCCATCCTGTATTATGAGTAAAAATGACACTTTAAGATTTATAACTTAATTCTAACATGGATGTAATACTCTTGAATAAAATTATTGCTATGTAGTATCATTTGATGAGGCTATTGAACAATTTCTACAAGTATCTGAGCCATTTTCTAATAAAGGCAGTCTCCAATTCTGCATGGTATTAAAATTTCTAGGAAAATAAGCAGCATTATCAGAAAGGTAAAAATCATCAACTATTACTTCTAGATGGAAAGAAGACTCGAAAGGAATGCACAAAAAAGGTATATAAGGTTTCTAAAGTTAGTAAGAAAGAATCTGCTGCTGCAGAAATCAATTTCTAAATACATCTCTAAATACATCTCTAGCAATAATAAATAAAATAATAAACTGAGATTTACCACTTAAAAAAGCTAAAATACATAATTTTTAATTAATTCACCAATTTTTGCCAAAGTATGTGGCTCAATTAAAAAAAAAAAAAAAAAAAAAAGATTTATAGAACCCTGTACGAAAACTATTTAGTTAAAGAAATATCGAAATACACTGTGACCCTTGAAGAAGGATTGGTTTACCTAACCAACTGCAACACAAAAAGGTCTATTTATTGTCAAAATGAAGAGGGGGGGAAATGTAAAAACATAGTTTTGACAAACTTTCCACAAGGTGCTAATCATTGCTGTAAGATTCTCTTACAATGGGAAATTAAAAATAAGAAGAGTAGGAAAAAAATATTAAAAATCAACTCAATCTACTAACAAAAGAAAAGTTTTACATCCCATATGCACAGAAAAAAAATTTCAATTTGTTATGCCAATGACTTTCAAAGAGTAAACTTCATCATGACAAAGCAACAAGTTGTACTAAAAAAAAATACCACTGTTTTCCTTAAAAAAATGAAGTCTGATACATGTATTGCACATGTAACTTTTCGAGGTATTCCTGTGAAGTCCCCAACATTTCACCCATGGACTTATGCCTTTGCCCTCTTGAAAATAGCTTTTTTTAAGTGCAGTCCCACCACGGTTAATGGACTTTGAAAAATGGTGGAAGAGGAATTAAAATCAATATCCCTGGAAATTTTATGAAAAGCCCTTCCACCATGGAAATCACGACACAGATTTAATAGGTCAGGAAAAAAATATCAGATCAAACATTTAAAAAATACTCTCTATGTTTTAAACATTATAATTAAATGGCCCTGAAATCATTCTAAAAATGTATTAACACCCTCTGTAGATATATTCAAAATTATTAAAGGAAAAAAAAAATCTATTAATTATCAGACATGAAGTCTTAAAACTTTGTTGACCAATAAAAATTATTGGAACTGTTCCCAAATTTCCTATTAAAGAAATTTTTTATTCATTTACTGACAATAAAAAATAAATAAATAAGCCTCCCCCCCTTTTTACATTTGATGGTATTCTAAAATACTTTAAATCCTGTTTACTTACTACATAAGTATTATTTTTTCTTTACCATATTATGTAAATGCTTCTCCATAATAAAATATGCTGATCACGAAAGCAACCTGTAAAATGTTTCTTGATAGTAAAATATTCCGATAGCCAGAGCAGCCTATCATAGAAAGATTTCACTATACTATTCTTACACAGATATTTACTTACTAAGTAAAAACTTAATATAATATGCTTATTAACATTGCAAAGTAAAATAATTTCACAATTTTGCTTTGCAATACTATGGTTTTACTTCAAAGCTAAAAATGACTAATGATACAAAATTTTTTTTAAAGAATTAAAATGAATTAGGAAATCAAATAGTTAAGCAAATTGAAATAAAAATTCTTATATGTGTGAAAAGATAAGATTTCAAACAATTAAAAAGCTTTACCTGATTTTCAACAGAATCTGTGGCATCATCCATATCCATCAAGCTGAAACGGACTGCATCACTGATGGAAGTGAAAGATCTAGTTGGCACTTCAGAAACTTGGTTCCCACCTTCAGCTTTACCTTGGGAACATATTTTACCAGGAATTCTGAGACTTGAAAGTATATTCCCAACTGTTATTGGTTGAAGTTGCTTTTGTTGATCATGACTAACAGCTATATTTTTCGAAACTGTACAAACTGCTTCTTTTTTCTCAACAGGCACATTAGTTGAGGTAATTGGAGCTTTATTCATAAGAGGAAGATTTTCCTTTTCAGATACAATTGCTGCTGCAACATTTACACGTGTTGCATTACTATCTTCAGAGGGAGGAGACTCAGAAGCTGCTACCATTACTACATCAGTATTATCTACATTTTCATTAACAGGACTTGGGCAAGGTGCAGTTGGTGTAGTACCAGGACCCATGTCAGTATCAGTATCAACAACTTTATCTGAAGGTGAATTTTGAATGCTTTTAGATTCAGAAATAGAATCTTGTGGCATATCTTCTTTTAGAATTTCTTGATCTTTCATTTCTAGATTTAATGCTGAAGGTTCTACAATTTTCTTTTGTTTTGGGGAACTAGGAGCACTAGCAGGAGAATTTGGAATACTTGATATAGCTAAATTCGAATTATTAGATTGTGGAGAATGTACAACAGATCCTTCATTTTCAGCTAAGTTTTTGTTATCTTCTTGTTTTGCTTCCCTCAAAGAAGCATTATCATCAGAGAGTGGTTTTTCTTCTGTACCACTGAACTTCAGATCACTATCACTTGGAGTATCATCAGTATTGGTGCTTTTAAGTAAAGATATTTCAGGTGGTATAGCACATATTTCAGATTTATTTATTGCTGGTTGTATATCTGAAGATAAATTAACAGCTGCTGTTTGCTCACTAGTAACTACATTACTAGGTACAATTGGTTCAATTTTGTTTACAGCAGGAGGTTTCAAGCGTGGTTTCTTGGCTTGAGGTTGAGTAAGCTTTTTAGCTGCTTGCTTTATGATTTTGGGCACTGTTTTTGTTACAGTAGTACTGGCTTTCTGTCGAATAGATGGCAATGAAAATCTTGCAGCTGACAAGCATGGCATAACATTACACTGTTGTTGACTAGACGGAATAATGCGTGCACTGTTTCCGTTTTTCACCAATATAACACCTGACAATGGTTGATTAGCAGATGCAGTAGCAAAAGCATGATTTTCACACTCAGTTGAAGGCAAGGTTGAAGAACTTCTGATATTGCCACATGTATTTATAGGTATCATCAATTTTCCAGCAACAAGCTTATTTTTAGATGCATTATGAGCAACAGGGATAGCAAAAGTGGTCATCTGAGGAGATGCAACAGAAGTTGGATAATTTAATCCACTGCTGAAAACAGTTCCCATCATATTATGTGCATCGGAACAAGAAGGACTTGCTAAACTAATAGGTATTAATGTACCACTGCTTACAGAAGTATTACTGTTCTTCATAGTATAAGGTAAATTTTTCCTTTCTATAATTACATGCTTAATATTTGATGAGAGATTCTGAGGCTGATTGAAAGACTTCACTGAATTTTGTACCACTGAAACCTTACCTGGTAGAACAGGTATAGGAGATTTACTAGCTTCTGAATCGGAGCCCACAATGCAGTTAGAAGACTGTGCAACAGATAACAAATGCGAAGTCATTTTCGAGCAGACGTATTTTAAAACAGCTTGGTTGTTAGCTGATGAGATGAAATCTGAATTAGCATTGCTGACTACAACATCTGGCTGCTGTCTTGCCAACAACAACTGCATTTTCATTATATCTTCAGGGGAATAATTATCAAAATTTTGTTGCACTAAATGTTTAATTTGTGGATTTGCTGGGCACTGATGAACTAATGGTGTTTCATTTTCACGACTTCTGCTTTGATTTGAAAGGTTAAGAGCAACTGATCTCTGACGAATTTGAACAGCTTCCATTTTCTTCACACTTGCAAACTGAACAATACGTGAGTAATCACCCACTGAATTAATATTACTACCATTCAAAGTATCCTGAGGAGTAAGATTTTTTAGTCCAGCTTGACAACTTTCAATAACAATTTTCTTTTTACGTTTACTTGACTTTGACTTTTCATGTTTATGCTTGTCATGGCATTTTCCTTTTTCTTTCTTTTTATTGAAGCTTACTTTTCTTTTCTTTCTTGACGGCTCATTGGACAAATCAGATGAGCCAATGCTGGGACTTACACCAACAGGAAAACTAGAGGCATGAGGATGCTTTGAGGTAGCTGCAGGTATTTTTGAATAACTATTTGAATGTTCTTTGACTAAACGCATCAATTCACCAGAGCTGAAATCACTACAGTAATCACCAGATATGAAACCTGAGTTCCCATCTTTTTTCTTTTTTAACTTATGCTTTTTCTTTTTATTTTTTACATAATCTTTATTGGCTTTTCCATGAGTAAAATAATGTTTTTTGGCATGCCCTTTAGCTCTTTTACCTTTTCTCTTTTTCCTTTTCTTTCGCTTAATTAATTCACGCTCTGCTCTAGAACTATGGCGTAATTTTCTTAAAGCCACTTTTTCTGGGTTTTTATCATGATTTCTGTGTTTTTTATGCTTTTTCTTATGGCCTATATGAGAAGAAGAGTGCTCTGTGTAAAAAAGTTTTTCCAGTGGAATCTGAGGGTAATGTATATCAGACAGATTTACATAGGTAGCCATATCTGTCACTTTATCTGTATTCATAAAACGTTTGAACACATGGCTTTTATCAGCATAACGATCTTCAACTATACTATCATTACTCTGATGTGATTGAAATTCTTGAAATGCAGTTAGCTCAGAAGTGGAATCTGCTTCACTATCTATGCTTCCATTTAACTGCATGTTCAGCATCATACATCTTAAATTGGTAACCGTTTCTAAATAATCTTCACACAAATGTTTAATTTGACTCCACTTATTACAACTCTTTAATTGTTTATTCCTCAAACTCTCCAGAACGATGACAAAATCTGACAAAAGTTTACAGGAAATACCTGGTATTTTTGAATCTAATATAATATGAGAAAATGAATGTACGGGGACAGATGCATTATTTTTTACATGTGAATCAGGATTCATTTCTGATAAACATATATTTTCACACATACTTTTGCTAGTGTTTGTTTGGATTTTATTGGAAGGAAACAATTGTATTTCTGATACATTTTCATGTTCTTTACTTTGCGACTGTTCTTTGGTACTAATGGAAATATTCTCATTTGAAGATAATGTGTTATGTTTTACATTCAAAAGTGAATCTGTTTCTCTATTTTTACCTACAATTTCTTCAGTGCAAAACTCATCTGCTATCTCAGAATGACCATGAACATTTTCATTATTTAATGGGGCAGTTTTCTCAAAACCATTTATGCATTGGTGGTTGCAATCTAATGACTGACAGATGTCTAATTTTTCTTCAAAATTTTCATTACAATTTTGAATGTCATTTTTCATTTTCACATTTACAGCAATATCTGCTTCACAAACTGTATCTTTAGAATCAGGAGAACTGTCCCTAATAAGTTCTGATGCAAAACCATTTTCTTCATTTTTATTATTAGCACTTACAGTCAAATTTCCATCTAAGCAATCTTTATCAATGGTGGCATCACTTTCTAAAGTTTTACTTAAATCTTCAGTTTTACTGCAAAGACTGACTTCTATTTTATCATTAACATTTTTGGTTTCAGAATCAAAATTTGGTATTGATAAATCTTTTTCTTTTTTTCCCGTAATGTCATGGTTGCAATTTACACTAGGGACAAATGTATCACAATTTTCTTTTTTGCTATTTGCACATTCTGCTTTAATTAATGTTGATGGTTCCAGGACTGTCTCAGCTATTCCATTAGTTTTTAAATCAGTTACTTTAGAATCTGATTCATTTTCCTCACTAGTTATTTTATCTGTTTCAAGATAAGCTGATGTTTCACTATCTTCTGAACGATTAGAATTGCAGTTTTGGGTACAATGTTCATTAATTTCAATACTATTAATGTTTGAACAAGTATTACTAGGCAAAATATTTCCTTTAACTTCATTTTCTTTCAAGTCTTCTATAGACATATCATCTTTTCTGACAGTTATTTCATTTAACACTGAAGATTCTTCCATTCTTCCTTTCATTTCCTCCATAATAGCACTGCTGTTTTCTTGAATATTGTTGTTTACTGATGCAGACAAAACAGATTGTTCTTTTTCACAGCTGTCAAGTAGTTCATCCCCAACTTGAATGGCCTGATCACACATGATGACAGATTTTCGTTTTGTGATGACAGGATGAATGTAGTTATGGGAGCATGGATTACTGTTGCATGTTTTGTGTTTGCAGAGAATGTTCTTTGAAGCATTAGCTTTTAAGGCTTTTTCTTTGGCTATCTGAAGGGACAATCTCTTAATCCATTCTAATCGTTCTTTGGTTGGATCTAAGGAAAATGCACTCAGCATGCATTCCAAAGAAACTTCTTTATTAATTGAATTAAACATGGATGATAACTTAAAATACATAGCTGCCATGTGGTTTTCAATTTCTATAACATATTCTTTATTGTCTGCTTGCCTAGCTGCTTCTAAATAATTTAAATCTGATGTCAGTCCTCTAAGATACATTTCCAAATATAAAGGCAAAAGAGACACACCAAACTATAAAAAGAAAAGAATAGAATAATATAATAAAACTATCAAGGCATACTGTTCTCTCAATATTTTAAAGTGCTAGTTCAATACATCTACTTTTTAAATTTTCTACAATGAATAAACTGGAGTACTTTAGTATATATGGAACCACTCCCTAACTACAGCAAATTTTAAATATTTTAAGATGAAAATATACAAAATATTTTACTATATTTATAAATTCTATGACATAAGTGCAATAAATCAAATCTTTACTGCAGTTATGTTAATATCATAACATGCAAAATGGAATGAAGTAACCCACATAATAGCAATAGTATTATAACAAACATTATCTGTGTGATCTCCTTCCTTTTAAATTAAAATAATTTTGAGATTCAGATTTGGTCAATATAGGTATAGATTATAAGACATATATATATATATATATAAAGTGATAACAATATTGAGAAAGAAATCATGTTTAAGTTTTCAAATATTCATTTATCACTGAAAAATATAAATAATACAATACACAGCATTAAAAACTATATGCAAGAACTAGCTAACAATCCTGAAGAATATGAAAGAAATAATAACACTAATTTAAATAAAAAACTACTTTTAAATTTTACAAAATGATAAAAAGAGCAGATAATAATATTAAATATATGGAATCTAGATTTAAATGGAAAAAGTCAAAAAAAGAAAGATATGAAAGATATCAATAATTAAATTATGCTAATAAAGATCAAGATTTTTAATAATAATGTAAAGCAAACAGTTAATGATGCTTAGTTTTTTTTTTTTTTTTTTTTTTTTTTTTTTAATATTTTGACATTCATTAAACAAATACATTCATATCTAAATATAGTTAGAAAAATTATTTTATGTATACATGAATGATTTCTAAATTATGTATGAAATTATGAAGTCATAACTCTGTATCCACAGATTCAATATCTGGTTTAAAGCGGTAGTGTGGGGGGGATTCACTTAAGTTGTTAAGTTTTCAAATGGAAGAAAAATGACAACAGTTCATAACATAACAAAAATGAAGCAGTTCATACACTCCCAAACAGCTGCATAATCATTTGGAGCTAAGATAATTAAATATCGAACATGAAAATGATAATTATAGAACCTTTACAAGTATTTTCAAGTTACAGGAAATTCCTTCAAACTATGAACTACAGACTAATTTGACATGCAAAGAACACCAATGTTAGCAAGAAATCTCAACCATTAATGATCAGAAAATATTTTATTCAATTTTTGTACCCCCCTTATCTATGCTTCCATTTAACCTTTCTTCTACTCTTGTTTTCAGCATTTTTTATATCCTCATTAGTATTCCATTAATGCAGCTCCCTTTCTTTTTCCAAGCTCTTTTTACCATAACAAGGACATCAAAACAAAAGACTACTGATACTAACTACTATCAAACTATTAGTGTTAGGAAAATGAATAATTAATATTTCTTCAATTGTCTGAAACGTATGTTATACCATACAGCATAAGAACTTCATTTCGCATTTTTCACTCTTCTTAAGTTTCTGTAAATTAAATTAAAATGCCAAACTAGTTTACTTTCTAAGATATAAGAGAAAGTTTACACCCAGCAAATATATTCTACATTACTTTGGTAGTACAGTGTGTAATATATTGTTACACGGAGAACACTTTTTATCACATTATTTACTATTTGCAATATCTTGTGGACATAAGTTATGGTTATAGTGTAGAATTGGGTGCCCCTTCGATTAGCGACAATTTTTCTTAAATTTTGGCCATGAAATCTCACTCCTGGTTAACATGATAGTTTTAACTTTGATTTAGCTTCCTGATTTTATTTAAATGAAAATAGATTGATGTGTACATGGACAAATTTAAGGCAGTGCACAATGCCTAGTTTATGCAATTCTAGGATTTTTTTTTTAAGTGAAAACAGATCGATGTGTACATGGACACACAGTTTGTGCAATTCTTTGACTTCTTATTTTGGTTTTGTGTAGTGGCCATCTTGAAATTGTGCCTTCCTGGCGCTGATCTTGGCATCAAAAAAGAATTGCCAAGAAATAAGGGGAACCCAATTGTAAACTTTTACCAAGTTATTAATTAAATGTAATAATAATTATGTAAGTTACAAAAGTATCCTGCTTTATGCATTATTCATTATTACCTGCAGTTTACGAACATGTTACCTATGGATAGATACTAAGATACTCCAATAAATATATGTTATGTAGGATGAAAATATTAAAAAAAAGCACAGAATTTTTATAAATTTTAAATACCGACAAATGTCACTTTTTAATTTACAGTCTATGAATAGATACAATATGATGTAATATGCAATCTATCACTTTTAGTAATTTAATTATTACATGGTGCCACTAAAATGCCATTTTTTAATTCGAACATGTGATAAAATGTCACTAAAAGAAAATGATTAAAACAACAACCAATTACAGTCCAACCATCTAAAAAATAACCAACTAACTAAAAAGAGGTAAATCATATACCAGGCGATTACCACGATTTACTTACTGTAGAAAAGGTTCCTATCAATTATTTTTAAAGAAATGGATACTATTTACATTACAAAATGGGAAAATCACAAAAATTCATTGTACATTCAAATTTATAACCAATCTAATAAAATATCAGGAATCAAATTCATTAAAAGCTGTGGCTTTAGCTACCTATTAGTTGGTAGTTCTTGGAGAAAAATAACATATGCTATGAAAGAAAGAGACATAAATCAATCGCATTTCCATATATTATGATTTTTTAATACATTATATTTATCAATAAGTTGGTTAATAGATGATCTTCCCTTCAGATCAAAATTTGAATTATATAATCATAAAAAGAAATATGATTAATCATAAAAGGAAAAAAATTATGATAAAAATCAACTAATGAAAATCTATTTTACTCAATGATCTAGTCCAATTAATCTTTGAAAAACAAATGCAAAGTTACGAAACCAAACAATTTTCTTTTGTAAAAGAGGTAAACAAGGTATAAACATTTTAAATCAGCCATAAAAAGAAATAACCTTACTTTTTCCCATAAAATGTCAACAAATAAATAAAACTGTGCGCTACAGGAAGCATGGCCAACCAATAATTTCTGTGCAGCTTCTTGAATTTCAGATGCTGATTTCTGTTTCTTAGCTTGCAGTTCACACCACAATCTCATTAATTCCTAAAAATCAAACAAGAAGTATATTTAAATGTAAAGCAAACTTCTAATTTTAGTTGGCTAATTTTAGTTTAATCTTCATTTTAATTTGAATATTTCCTCTTTCTGTTCCAAAAATAGTAACTGCTTATAATAAAACTCTTTGACCAACATCATTTCCAGATTAATTCATGTCATATAACTTTTACATAATGTATTTTTAAACATCATGTTTTGTGAGCTGAAACTCAGAAAACATGTTAGCCAGTTAAAATGTTGTGTAAATTCAAACTTATCGTGTCATTTCGTATTCATTCGTGTCTTGAACGTATTCATTCGTGTCATCGTATTCATTCGTGTCTTGAACAAAATGCACTTTGCTTCTGCTCCTCCACTTATTTATAGTACTTGCTGCTTCTCTTCTTAACACAGATATATATATATATATATATAAATGCAAATGTTTTGGAATAGACATGATTAATGTGTCAAATAATTTGTGGCTGGAAATGCTAATTAATTTATTTTTTAAATGAACTCTGCAATGCAAGTTTGTTCTTCATTATGCATCTTCTATATCTACTACAGCATTTGTATAAGGTATAAGGTACATAAGGTGTGTATGTATAAGGTACAGAACTACAATAATTTAATCAACATTTTCTCATGCTATAAATATACGGCATTATTCATCAGTTTAACATAATAAAATGTGAGATAACTAAATGCTCATTAGCCTACATTAAGAAAACTAATAAAAAATTATTCCTATTTTGATGTTAAAAAATTAAATTATTTACATGAGTTTTTCAACAGTTAATTGACATAACATGATTCAAGTACAGTTATGGGCCAAAATATACAGTACTGAAACTCACACATGTCGAACATGTGTGTGTGTGTGTTTGTCAATGGGACATAGCTCCAGCTGCACATGTTTATAGTAGTGAAAAGGAAGTTATGTTGTGTGTTGGAAATGGGTCTTTCAACAAAGGAAAAGGATTCATAGTTGAGCATTATTGCTGCTCATATGGAAACAATCGTGAAGGTGGACAGAGTTTGAAAAAGGTGGCAGAACAATTCCTACAGGAGTTTAATAAGACAGCACCAAGTAACACAGTTATGCTGTCTATTGTTATGAAATTGTGCCGTTCTGTACACTGCCAATGGAAGGAGAGGTCTAGTCAACCAGTAACTGTTTCGACAAATGAGACCCATGCACATGTTCCATAGCAGATGCTGCATTCACCCTGACAAAGTCTATGATGAATGGCCTTGAAACTGAACATCAGCAGTACGTCCATTCGCCAATTTCTTAAGAACATAGATGAATTTCTGTACCAGATACAGATTGGACAATGCTTGACAGAGCAAGATATGCAAGCCAGGATGGTGTAATATAGAACATTTTTGGCCATGGTGTACCAAGATCCAGATTTCTTGAAGAATGTGTGGTTCTCTAATAAAGTCACATTCACTTGAACGGCTACATGAATCGCCAAACAACTCACTTCCTTGGTTTTGAGTGGCCAGATGTTATCATCCAGAAACCGCTACACAGTGCACGTGTGATGATATGGTGAGCCATCTCAGCACACGGTTTATTAAACCCCTATTTTCACTGGAGATGATGAAAGCAATAATCTTACCATCACCCAAGAATGCTGCAGGGGTTTACTAAATCAAGCCATTTCTTCAGGATTTGAAAAGGTTCTGTCGTGCAAGGAACATTCAGATGAATAGACAGTAATATCAACAGGATGGAGTGACCAGCCATACCACTCAAAAATCTCTAGCCATGCTGCAAGAAAACGTTCCAGAATGAATCATTTCACATGGTACTGACTTCCCATACCCCTGACTTTACACCACCTGATCCCACTCAAAAATCTCTAGCCATGCTGCAAGAAAACTTTCCAGAATGAATCATTTCACATGGTACTGACTTCCCATACCCCTGACCTTACACCACCTGATGCTACTTGTAGGGAATGTCAAAAGAGAGTGTGTTCAACTGTGAAGATTCACCAAAAACTATGCCTGCATTATGTGAGAAAATCAACTCATTTTACTGGCGTCTGCAGCTACCTTTGTTTTAGGATATGTCTGAGGATCTGCATGAACAATATAAACCACTCTTTACAGCAAGGCAGCGCACACTTTGAACACTTACATTATGCAAACCGTAGTAAATCAACACGCTAATAGTGTGTGTATGTATATAATGTGTATGTTAATTTCTTTCAGGAGAAATAAACTCACAAATGAAAATAATGCAATTTTGTTAATCTTTTCATTTCAATACTGTATATTTTGGCACATACTGTACTTCACGAGCTCAAAAGAAAAGAAAAAAATTACGCATGCCAATTTTTTGAGTAAAAAAACACAAAAACACGACTTGGTTAACAAAATTATATAAAATTCTCTTTTCATAAATCTGAACTTACATAGTTTTCAGAAATGGCAATTTTGAGCTCTTGCCTATAGTTTTCAGAAATGGCAATTTTGAGCTCTTGCCTATTATACAAACAAATGTATACACATCGCTCAAGATGCTACTAATTATACAGCTATATGCAAATTACAGAGGAATACAAATGTAGAATTATGCTGCTTAATTATTACATCATTAGCAGTTACTTTAGGGTCTGAAAACTAATTTAATAAAATGCAACTCCAACCCCCCCCCCAAAAAAATTGACCTAACAATTTGAAATGTGGAAGGTACGGGAGCATCTACATTGCAGAAATTTAAATGATTACACAGCACAAAACAAACTTTGAAATAAATTTGGACAAAAATTATAAATTTATAATGTTTAACTTATTAACTTTCAGCAATATTTTTATATAAAAAATCAATATCCCTTAAAATGCCATGTTAATAAATAGAGAATAATACAGCTTATAACCGGAACCTGCTCTTACTGAACTTGTAGCACTGATATTTTACAGGCAAGCTTATAAATTTTGGAGACAGCATCAAATCATGTTACAAAATAAAAATTTTACTAAAAATTAAGAAAATTAAATGCATCCATTAAGAAGTATATTCATATTGATATGAAAAGATTTATTACTTGTAAAATAAATCTCATATACTGCCTTTAAATTTAGCTTATGTAAAGATTCAAAATTGAAGAATAAAAATACTTATTCCAATAACTTACACTTGTGCAGCAGTAATCAGACTGAAAGAGGAGATCACGGACAAGAAATAAATTAATTAAGGTTTCAGTTAAAGGTTCAGAATCTTCCATTTGAGAACTCTGTGCTCGGTAAATTAAACGAACACCATCATGACAACTGCAAGATGATGACTAAAAAAATAAAATAAAGTATTAGTGAGGTATTCACAAAAACAGCAAAACAGTGAAAAGTACACCAAGGAATGTCAAAATAATGATCATCTATGTTGCATTACAAATGCGAGTTTAATACAGTAGTTCAATTTATATGATCAGAACCTAAACAAAAATACTGTTTTATTAATAATTTACTTCTTGTTTATGTGTACCAAATTCCTTATAATTCAACATGCATCAAATTTACAAAATTCTATAAGAAATGCAAGCAAAAAAATTTACTAACTTGTCCATATTCTCATCCAATCTTGGCTGTTCAATACTGATTAAAAGCTCTTAACTGCAACTTACCACGCCCTTATCAGGGCTGGTTCTAAAAGTTTAAAAAAGTTAATAATAATAGTATATAATTTAATTAATAACTTCTGGCAATGGTGACTATTGTTATCATCAGAAGATCACGTTTCCTAATGCTGTTGTTCCAAAACATGTAGTTCTGCTTTAGTTAGTAATTCCAATTTAAACTCCCTATTTTTCGTCCTGATATTTCTTTTCCTGTTTTTGTTATAGAAACAATTTTTTTTAGGTTATGGGCAAAAGCAAGTTACCACACTGTGTCAAGTGCTTTGAATTGATAAGATTCATGCAGCCTAATCTTGTAAGTGTTTCGTTTTTGTCGTAGCATTTGAAATTAGTTTAAATATCAGTATCAAAGATCCAAGTAAAGCCTTTAGCACGTGAAAACAAATGGCTTATATGGAAATATGGGATAACATTTTTATGCACTATCCCTTTAATTGCTCGGAACAGCGTTCTGTCTATAGACAACAAGTTACTCATTTACAAATCCGTATTGCTTCCATGCTCTGTTATGCCTGGACAGTATGGGCATATTCTTGCAAATCGGACAGATAGAGGCTCCAAATAGCCCAAAATTGTATATTACATCAAATTTCAAACTCACAGCGGTACATTCATAATAACCATATCCATTTTGAGCTCAAAATGGACCAGCTTAATACTATTTATTGTAAATTAGCAAGGAAATTTTTCGAAAGCCAAAAAAATATTCAAAACTCTGCCATTAAAATATGTACGATTTTATTATCATCAATAGATGTTTTAAGTGTCTTGGGTACAACCATCGTGCTGATGAATGTCGTGAGCGAACAGCCTGTTTTAACTGTTCTGGAGAACATAAGGCAAGGGATTGTTCGAATAGGAATGCTGTAGCTTGTATAAATTGCATCCACTTCAATCATAAAACAAATAACAGCTATAAAAAAGTGAATGTTAATCACAAACCTTTTTCAGAATGCTGTCCTAGTCATGAATTTATGAGAAAGAACATTCAATCTCGAATTGATTATGGCTAGACGCGTTCTAAAGTGTGTGCAGTTAAATCTTCATAAATCCAAATCTGCGACACAACAGCTAATTTTAAATATGGAAGCTGATGATATTGACTGTGCTTTGATTCAGGAACCTCATTATTACAAGAATTTTCTTCCAGGATATCCTGGCACTTATAGACTTTATTGTGATCCTAATTCTGATAATGTAAAGGCGGCAATCATTATTCGATCACGTGATCTATCAACATTTCTTGATTATAAAAATACGGATTATAATATGGTTACCTTGGATATTACTGTTGGCTCAACTGTGCTCACTCTTTTTTCATACTATTTTGAACCCTCAAGAAACATTGACTTAGATCTTCATAAAATTAGTCAAGTCTTTATGTCCAAAAATCTTAATCGACTGGTTTGGTGTATGGACTCTAATGGCAAATCTGAATTATGGTTTAGTCCCTATTCTGACTCTCGTGGAGATAAACTGAGTGAATTTATTTCTGCCAACAACCTATTTGTTATTAATGAAGATTATGGACCTACGTTTCAGGCAACTCAGGGTTCTAGTTATATTGATGTTACTGTTATTGGTTCAGATCTTCTCCAGGATATTTCGAGTTGGCGACTGTCTGAAAAAGAATCCCTTTCTGATCATATGATGATTGAATTTGAATTTTGTCTTTCTACGTTCTTACGAGACACCTCAAATGTTCCTTTTAAAATCTTCAATACAGGGAAAGCAAATTGGGATCGTTTTCGAAAATTTTGTTCTTCTCGCATCACCCATTTCATTGATATTCTTAACGACAGTACTGACGGTTCTCGACTAAATACTCTTGTTGAGAATTTTAGTTCTGTTCTTCTCCAGGCATCTCAAATTTACATACCTGTTAGGAATCATGGTAAGCACAATGTTCCTTGGTGGTCTGCCGAAATTTTTTGTATGAGAAAAAGGCTTAATGCCTCTAGGCGTAGATTTCAGCGTTGTAAAAATCCGCCTCTTAGAGAACTTTATAAAAGTAAATATCTTGAATATAGAAAAGTTTACAATCTAAAGCTTGCCGATGCTAAATCTCAGTCTTGGAAAACATTTCTTTCGACCATTGATGTTCGCAATGTATGGAAAAAGATTTACACGTATGGAGTTAAAAGAGATTTCATGAAAAAAATTGAAATAACTGGTATTTGTCTTTCCACTGGAGAGACAACCAACTCTTTAGAAGAGACAATTACTGCTGTGCTTCAGAAATCTTTCCCCTCGGATCTAGAGGAAAATGATGATGATTTGCATAGGGAATACCGTCAAGCTGCGCATACTGCTTATTCTTCTTTTGTAGATCCTATGTTTTCTTGTGATGAAGTTAATACAGTTATTTCTATGCTGGAACCAAATAAATCACCTGGTCCTGACTCTATTTCGAATGAGATTATTAAACAGTTTCATTTAATGTTTCCTCAATTTCTCCATAAACTTTTTAACGTTTGCTTAAATGTTGGCATTTTCCCACGTGTTTGGAAACATGCTCAAGTAATTCTTATTCCTAAAGGAAATGAGTCTAGGATTCCTTGCCTAGATAACCTTAGGTGTATAAGCTTACTTCCTGTTTTGGGTAAGTGCTTGGAAAAACTTTTTATTAACAGAATTTGCTGGTATCTCCGCCATAGAGACCTTCTTTCTGGTAATCAGTATAGTTTTACACCTCAAAAAAGTTCTGAAGATGCTCTTTTACGCTTGAATGAAATTGTTCAGAGAGGAAAAAAGAAAAACTTGCACACTATTTTGGTCTTTTTGGATATTAAGGGCGCCTTCGACTATGCGTGGTGGCCTTGTATTCTCAATCTTCTCAAAAAAGTGGAACTTCCAATGAATATTTTTTCACTTGCTGCTGATTTTTTAAATGATCGGGCGGCCAAATTGCAATTGGGCTCGGCTTCTGCAATTCGTCACCTTGAAAGGGGTTGCCCTCAAGGTTCTGTTTCAGGACCTACATTTTGGAATATTATTATTAATGATCTCCTATTAAAACTGGAAAATCTTGCTTGTTGTGATACTATAGCCTTTGCGGATGATGTTTTGTTTTGCTTCTAGAGTAGGGACCTTTCTGCTACTTTTTTACAGGCACAAGAGACTTTAAATTTCGCCTCCAACTGGTCAAAAGGTTTTAAATTAGATTTTAATCCTGATAAAACCAGGATTATGATTATTGAAAAGCGAAACATCTGTTATGATGCATTTCAGTTATCTCTCGATGGCACCCCTTTGACTGTGGTAAAGCAAATGAAATATCTTGGGGTTTTTCTTGACTGTAAATTTTCTTGGAAACAACACTTAACTTATGTATCAGAGAAATGTGATAAATTACAGCGTGGATTAAGTCGTATTGCACGCAACACATACGGTATTAATTACAACGTTCATTCGCTCATCTATAAACAAGGAATTGCCCCCTTCATTATGTATGGCTCTAGAGTCTGGGGTATATCGCTCAAGAAGAAGATAAATTATAGATATTTACGACGTGTTCAAAGGCGGATACTTCTGCGGGTTATATGTGGATATCGTACCGTAAGCTATGAGTCTGTTTATGCAATTTCTGGCTTTCCTCCAATTGACATTGCCATTCTTCATTCTATTGCTTATAAGGAAAATATTTCTGCTTCTACTGTCTCTCAGTATGATTGTATATTACCTCTATCTGATCTCCCTCATCCTTCAGAAAGAAATGCTGTTAATTTTATTCAGTTTAGCAATAAAGTCGTAGATGATTCGCCTGTAACTTGCTATACTGATGGCAGCAAAATTGATGGCAAGGTTGGTCTCGCATTTGTTATCTTCAAAAATGGTCTTGAATTTGAGCACTTTCAATTTAGAATCAGAGATGAATGTACCGTTTTCATAGCTGAACTTTTGTGCTTAAACTTCGCCATCAAATGGGTCTCTAAACAAAACAGTGCTGTTTCAGACTATCTCATTTGTACTGATTCCCTTTCATCCTTGGAGATCTTAAAATGTATTTCTTCTTCTAATAATATCATTATTGAGATTCAAAAAGAACTGAAAAATCTAAAGGATAAAAATATTTCGGTTTCATTTTCATTTGCTCGTGGTCATACAGGTGTTGTTGGGAACGAACGAGCCGATTTCCTTGCTAAGACTGCGACTAAGCAGGAAATTGACACTTTTGTCAATATCCCCAATTCCTTCTATAAGAAGTTCATGTATAAAAGCATTGTGGAGTCGTGGAATCACGAATTCATTAATTCAAATAAAGGGAGTTTAACTAGAAGATTTTTCCCTTCTATTAAAATGAGATTGTCGTGTCATCATTTCTTCACAAATTATAAATTAACCCAGTTTCTTACTGGACATGGGAATTTTAAAAGTTATTTGAACAGATTTAAGTTGAGTCCTGAGTCTGTCTGTGACTGTGTCCACGGCGGCGAGGAGAATGTAGAACATGTGCTTCTTCTATGTCCTAAATATGAGAACGAAAGAAAAGTCTTGAAACTGGGACTGAAAAATTTTAATATTAACTGGCCTCCAGAGTTTTACCAATTTATTTCCGAGAGAAGTGCTTTTAACATTTTTTGTCAATTCATTGTAAAACTGTGTAATCATCCTTAATTTTATTTCAATTTTCTCTTCTGTTTAGTTTGTATTGTGTTTCTTACTTACTTCTGTAAGCCCCATGTGATACTATGTGGTACATGGGGAACTTGTTGTGTTTCTTTTAATAATAATAATAAAAAAAAAAAAAATAAAAATAAAATATGTAATTATGACATTAATGATCCTGCCAACAGCGAACGCCCTATGGCCATACTTAATGTAAATACTGATTGGTATTTTCTTAATGTTACCTGCATTATTATCCAGCATTTGTATTATATATTGAAACTATGCATATTGTTTTATACATATATCTCCTCTCACATATGCACATATTTTGTATTTTGTTTGACAGGACCAGTGCCAATTTAATATTTCAAATTGCTCAAACTTATCCATTGTTTACCTGCATTTTTATTCTTTTCCCCTTTTAAAATTTTCACCGAAGCAGTTACACCTACTTCTTGTTTATTCTTCCAGTTGCTGTATGTCTCCCTTTCAAGATATTTCTCACCGGCTCGAAAAGCTTCTAACAGATGCTTCCCCCATTAGTCAACTCTGTTTTAACTTTTAAATTCTTATCTTATATTAACTTGTTATTAATAAGTAATGTTAATGTCTTGCTTAACTTTATTACCTTTTTATTATAATATAACGACATACCATAAAGTTGTGACAAAATTTATTATGTAATTTGTTACTTAAATCTCTTTATATAGTTCGATTTTTTTAAATATTATTTAGAAATTTTCTTTGTGTTAATGCTCACATAATTAGGAATTTTTTAATTTTGTTCGATAGGGGTAAGGCCTTTGGCCGAGGTACCCAGGTGTATACACCATTCCCCCGTGAAACAGAGAACATTTTTATTTTAAGCTAACATCCTGGTGCTTTAAAAATTTTGGAAGCAACTTAAGTAAAACCAGAAAAATCTTCCAGTACAAATTTCAATTGCTCAACAAGAGAAATATAATGAAGATGTTAAAAAGTTTCACAATGTTCAATAAGTTCTATGATGGTTTTAACAAATTCTATGGCAGAAGAAACTCTGAAAACATTATGAGATTTAAGCTGCTACAGTGGTTGGAACTACATAAGTTATTTGAAGCATCATTGGAAAATAAACTTATAATACATGCATACAGTTTTTTCAGGCAGCTTACCTTTCCAAAGTAAAAAAAAAATTATGGAATGAGTTGCATTCAGTAATTAAAAAGGAAAATGAAAATAAATTACCCAACATGGTACTCAATTGCAAGATTTTAGATGTTTTACCCATACAATGCCGTTCGTTTAAATCAAGTTGGTTACTCTTAGGTGAAGACAAGCAAACAACATAGCTTTCATGAAAGACAATTTAAGAGTTATGAAAAGTCAATACAATTGAACACATGGCATTTAATAATGTCAAAATCCGAAAAACAATTGCAATATAAAAAAGTAAACTCAGAAGGAAATCAGGAATAGATATCTGCAATCATTTTAAACACAGATACTGGGTAAAAGAACGCAAATGGTGGACTGCTGATAGAAGATCACCTAAGAATAGATCAACAAAAACCATTTAACCCTTTGCGGCATGGTGGGTCAATATATGTCCCACTTAATTAATATTTATTTTCTCAGTTAGCAATTTCCGTTAGAAATTTTCTAATCTTTTAAAAATAATCTATTTTAGTTATTATTTTTCTCAGTAGATGTTACTACTATACCAGGGCTTAAGTTTATAAGCAAAAAATATTCAAAATAGGATCACAAAAGTGATATCCATGTATCTCGCATTTCTCAATATTTTAAAAATTTTGGTATACAATTTATGATATGTATGATTCTTTTTAATATTCAAAGGTATTTTATTTTCAAAAATCTTAATTGGATTCAATATTTTATAACATTAATTTTGCAGTTGAAATAAGTGGGTTAAAATTTGTCCCACCACACACTTGAATTTCCGCTCAATAGATGGCAGCACTCACGATTATTTTTTCTTTTCTTTTTTGCATCTTTTTTTTTCAGTGATTGCGCTCGCTTTTACATCCGTTGTATGCTCTGATGTGCTAAAATGTCTAGAAAAAAATTAACAACTCAGGAAGCTTTGGATCTTTTTGCTGAATTACCATCCGATTGTGACTCAAATGCTTCAGATGTCAGTTCTGATTCAGATGAAATTGAAATCCAAGAAAGAATAACTGAGGTTGAAGTTATTGCTGAAGAAGAAAAGGAAGTAGTTATAATTTGTTTCGCTTTTTAAAGATAGACTCATCTATGCATGTGGCACTGTATATATGGATCGGAAGTATCTACCCAAAAATTTAAAAGACAAATTTATGTCAAGAGAATATATAGACTTTTCAGTTAGCGATGATTCAATTTATTGCATAAAATGGAAGGATAAAAGATCCGTTTCTATCCTGTCTTGCTTGGAAAAGGCAACTGAAATGAAAGAAATTAATAGAAAAGAACTAGATGGAAAGACAAAAAAGAACTGTGCCCAAACAGCATTATGTCATATATTAAGAATATGGGATATGTCGACTGATTGATCAACTGAAAGGACTATATGAAATAGACCGCAAAAGCAAGAAATGGTGGCACATGATTTTTTTTTTTATTTTACTTTTTAGATGCGAGTATAGTAAACGCATTTATTCTATTTAAGTTTGTTCGCGAACCTGATCATGATGTAAAAACAATGAGATTTTCTTCTCTCAGTTATAAAAGGTCTAATGGCAATTGCAGGCAAGAAACAGCTGAAAGAAAACTGAAATCCCCAGTTCAAATAAAAACTAAAAACTCTTTCGTACAACCAGAAAAGAGACTAAAAAATGTAAGTAAAACACCAAAGAGAACGAGCAGGAGAAGATGTGCATATTGCAGCATATCAAAAGAAGAACGACGAACATTTTGGGTGTGTGAAACATGTGAAGTGCCTCTATGCTTACAAAAGAATGAAAAACATGTTTTTCAAAGTTTCATGAAAAATGACTTTTTTTCAATTTTAATCATATATAAATGTTTTTGAATCAAGTGCCAATTTTAATATTTTATTTAGTATCATATGTACGAGTATCAAATTTTAATCTTAAAATAATATTCAAGAAAATATTTTCTTTTGTTCCTAAAATTTAAAAATATTAAATATATGTATGGAAAATGTGCATATGCAAAATTTTACAAGTCATGCATATATGCAATAAGTACAAAATGCATTTTAGTGTGTTTATTATGAATATTTTAGAATGCACGCTTTATTTTGTTTATTCATTCCACATAGGATTTTTTTCCCCTGCTATACACCAATATGCTGTAAGACATGTGCTAGTTGCATGGTGGGACAAACGGTATCCCACCTTCCACCGTAAAAAATAAAAGCGCAGAATTTTTTTCAAGCCTTAAAGGCACTTAAGTAAGTCCATCTGACTTATTCTAAGGCATTTTTTTAAAGATTAAAATATATTTTAAATATGCGTGTCGCAAAGGGTTAAAATGTGTTTCCAGAACTAAAACAGAAAACAAACAGCACAGCAAAAAATGCAAAGTTTCAATTGGAATTACTAAATAAATTTGAACTACATCTTTAATCTTTAGAACAATAGCATCATGAAACATCATCTTCTAATGACAACACTGTTGCTAGAACTTATTAATTAAATTATATATTACTATTATTTGCTTTTTTTTAAACCATACTTGAAGTCTTCCCTTTGTTAATAAAAAAAGAACAATAATAACAGTAAACTAGAAGAGAAAGTCGCAAGAGTGCCATCTTATCCAAAAAATCAACAGTCTCGGTTTAAATAGATGTTTAGTCAATCAACAAATTGCTTCTCTGTAGGTATCTGCTGCATAATGATTTGCTTTTCTAGAACTTTCTGCTGTTTGATAATGTACATCATATCGATGGATTTTACACATCGATGAAACTCAAGATTTTCAGACAGTCTTACTGCAATGTTGTTATCTACTTGAACTACTGGAACTTCATATAACTTGGTAACATCGTTAAATAACTCCTTTAACCAACTTACTTCTCTAGAACATTCACTAGCTGCAGTTATCTCCACTTCATATTTGGAAGTTGCAACAATTGACTGTCTTTGGTTAATCTGTTATATAGCTCCACCACTATATAATATCACTACTCCACACATATAATTCCTTGTTTCTTGACATCTTCCAAAATTTGCATCACTCTAGCACTCCACTACACCTGCATTTTTGTATGTAATATCTTTAGTGAGAGAACCTGCTATGTATCTGAATACATATTTTACTTTGATCCAATTGTCTGTCAGTGGACTTTCAAGGTGATATGAAAGAATGTAACACAGTAAGCTAAATCTGATCTTGTACTTAACATAAGATATATATTAAAGCTCCTAAAGCTTCTCTATAAAGGAATATTTCTGTATCTAAAATCAGTATATATAAAATCTTTTTTTCTTTTCAGTTAAAGTTTTCTTCAGAATACGAGTTGCCACTGGTTTGCAATCTTCCATCCAAATTTTTGAATAATTTTTTTTTGCAAGAACTTGCCGATTGATTTTGATACTTCCATCTTCAGTATACTTAATTTGAAGTCCAAGTATTCAAGTCAGTTTGATTTCCAGCTTTGTTGCTAGTTTTGTTGTGATTCTAAATCTCAACTCTAATTCTCGAAGAAATTTTTCAGACTTTTGCAGATCTGTTGATGTTACCAAATCATCATCTTCATATAACCATACGATTAGCTTCCTACCATTTTTATTTCTTATATATAAGCATGGATCTGCTTAAAACCAAGTTGTGACACGGATTATCAAAAATATTTGTTCCAACAGTATGATGCTGGCTTGTTTTAGTCTCTAAATTGCATTTCAGCTTGTAGAGACATTAGGTAATTTTTGGAAGCAGAAGAGATGAAAAATATGCGACCGCCTTCGCCAGGAATCGAACCACGGACCTCTGGAACACCGGCCCAGCGTGCTACCGTTACATCACGAATGTACGTTAGGGAAGTGGGAGAAATACCTTATATGCTCCCCTTTTTAAAGGGCGACTAGGGTTTTAGGGGACCTAGTCGCCAAATCCTGGGTGCGGAGAATCATCATCCACAACCCTTTTAGTTTGGGCGCCACTTGTAGAGACATTAGGTAATTTTTGGAAGGAGAAGAGATGAAAAATATGCAACCGCCTTCGCCGGGAATCGAACCACAGACCTCTGGAATACCGGCATGGTGTGCTACTGTTACACCAGGAAGGCACGCTAAGGAAGAGGGAAAAATACCTTATAAGCTTATAAACTTTATATCATCACCATATCTTTCTGCTCATATCCATCATATCCATCACCATATCTTTCTGCTTGTTGCACGTATATGGATTCTTCAAATGTTCCGCAATGATGCAGTATGGGAGACTGCTTGGCCCGTAACTTGAAAAAGTGTTTGTAATTGATAAGAGTAGAATGAAATTTAAAAGCTTAATCTAGTAAGCGTTTTGTTTTCATCACAAGAATCCAAAGTTGTTTAATAATCAATGGCTGTAATAAGATCTTAACAAAGCCTGTAAGATGTAAAAGTAATTGGCTTATATGGAACTATAGGATAAAAATTATTTTAAGCTACCATCGTGTTGCTTTAGAAATTATGGAAGGAACTTTGGTGAAACAGAAAATCTTCCAGTAAATGTTTCTGTTGCTCAATAAAAGAAATATAATTAAGCTGCTACGAAATGTCAAAATGCAAATATAAGTGGTATTATTATTCTAACAAATTCTATGACAAAAGAAACTCTGCAAAAGACTATGAGATTTCAGACTGCTACAAAAGTGTGGTTTGAATTTCGTAAGTTAATTGAAGCATCATCAGAAATCAACTTATAATATATGCATGCAGTTTTTCAATTCAAGTGGAATGAAAATGCTAACTTGCAGGTCATCTTTCCAAATTAAAAAATACATAGAATAAGTTGAATTCAGGAGTTGAAAAGAAAATGAAAATAAGTTACCCCACATGCTACTCAACTGCAAGATTTAAATGTTTTACTCACACAATACCATTAGTTTAAATGAAACTGGCTACTTTTGGGTGAAGGTAAGCAAACATTTGATGAGTTATCTGCCCAGCTTTGATTTAATGAAAGATAATTTTAAAGTGATGACGAAGGCAATCAATACAAGTGGCATTAGAAATGTCAAAAATTCGGAAAAAAAAAGGGGATGTCAAAATCAGAAGGAAATGTGAAGAAAAGGTGTAGTTATCCATTCAAGAAAGAGACAGATAATTTCTGGCTCTGAGTATCAAGAAGATTCAGAAAAGTTTCTTAAGGAAGAATATAATCCAGAAAAAGAACACAATGAAGAAATATCTGGAAATATATCAGAAGAAGATTCTGAAGTACAAGAATATAAAGATATTAATTTGCAAAATAACCAGAGATATCTTGACTACCTTATTCTGACTATTTTATCTAACATATCTAAGAAACATAGTGAACTGAGAAAGCTAAAGCATTTTGAAGATTATAATGATAGGTGATATTTTTATTGCTGATTATGAACAGCCTGGTTCTTATGACGAAGCAATCAAATGTAGACAAAGTGTACACTGGAAAGAAGCTATGGATTCAGAGATACTGATGGAAAATGAAACCTGGAATTTAGAAAATTTACCAAAAGCTACTAAAGCTATAACATGCAAATGGCTTTATAGCATCAAAAAAAGAAGCCTGTATTTATTGATAAATTCAAGGTGAGACTTGTTACTAAAAGGTTTACTCAGCATTGTGGAGTAGATTACGATCAAACGTTTAGTTTAACAAAGTTAGAAACTGCCCGGTCAATTCTCGATATTGTAGCCAACAAGAAAATGCATCTTCTTCAGTTTGTAAGTATATTCAACATTCTTATATGGAAGACTTGAAGAACACATACACATGCAGCAACCAGAAGGATATAATGATGCTTCTGATAAAGTCTAAAAGCTAAAATGCAGTTTATATGGATTAAAGTAAGAATCACGCTGTTGGAATAAATATTTTGAAAATTTCATATCACAGCTTGGCTTCAAGACAAGTGAAGCAGATTCATGCTTATATATAAGAAACAAAAATGGCAGGAAACTAATTGTGTGCTTATCTGTAAATTATGGTTTGGTAGCATCAATACATCTACAAGAACCTAAACAATTTCTAACAGAATTGATGCTGAGGTTCAGAATCACAACTAAACCAACAGTATGCTTTCTTAAACTTGAAATTAAGCATCTTGTAGATGGAAATATCAAAATTAGTCAGCAAGCTTATGCAAAAAAAAAACCTTCTCAAATCTGGGATGGAAGATTACAAAACAGTGTCAACTTCTATCCTGAAGGAAAACTTAACTGAAAAGTAAAAGGAAGATGAGCCAAACACTGAAACTATATATAAAAGCTTTAGATGCTTTAATATATCTTATGTTAGGTACGAGACCAGATAAGGGTTGCCACTCAAACAAGAGAATGAAATTCCCTAACTTTTCCAGGTTTTTACAGGCATGTTTTAAGAAATTCGCATAGTGCATGTTGGCTATGCTGAGAAGTAAATTAATTATGGTACCACTTTTGAAAACAAAAAAATTTGCCAATTACATATGACATATAATCCCCAAACATTACTGTTATAAACTATAATAGAAGTTGGTTTCTCCACTGAAGATTGAGATTAGAATCTGTCCAATCTGAATTAAAAGAAATATTTACGCAGTAGGCAGTGTTTTTGCATGGGAAGAAATATCTTTAGGTGAGCATACAAATGTATACATGCTACCACAAAAACTCTCAGTACTCAAGACGTATATAGAAGTCATACTGGACTTTATTATTTGTCCATATGCTGCCACAATTGGCTATACCTTCATTCTGCAAGCAGATAATGCCTGCTCTCACACTGCTCAGCTACTGCACTAATTTCATGAAGAGGAAACTGTAGTCCAAATGGAATGGCCAGCATGCACTTTAATCCTATTCAGCATGAAAGGGATGGTCTTGGTATGTGAGTTGCTGGCTTCCAACAGCCTCTTCAAACCCTATATGGGCTTACAACTGCTTTACAAGATCAATAATCAGGGCTACCCATACAGCTCATTGATAACACCATGAACAGCATAAGACGTCATTTTGTTAGGCCTGTAATGCTTTTCTAGGTACTTGTTCTGAATATCATGCTTGCTACTGAGAATATTTTTGTATTTAATAAATACTATTACCAAATTTCACTCAATTTGCTTACATACTTTTTGAGTTACCTCAGTTTTAAAGTTATTAACTTTTTGAAACCAGTGAATATAAGAACTTTTGAAATTAAACAGTCACTTTTTTATTATTGTTTTTTATTTTATTAAATATATTTGTTTATCTTGTAACAAGCCAAAATGGGACTTTGTTAACTGATGATGAAGAAAGCACTGCATTTCTGCAGAATTATGGTGCTTTACCCAACAACAGAGAATGCAAAAACTCATTTCTATGAAGTTGCACTTCCTAAATAAAAAATGTTTTATAGAAATGCATTATGAAAAATTACGAGCAAAGTGTTGAATACAATCTGGAAATTGCTTTGAAGATAGCTATATCTCATTTACAACACCTGTTCACTTTATTTACTGAATTTGTAGTAGTCAAAAATTTACAGAAGGATTTCTCCAAAAATGTAAATGTTTTATTGCTGACGTTTCTGGCTTTTCGAACTTTACAGATTGATTGCTTTTTTATAAATTTTTAATATGAGGCCATTTTCAAAATGGCATTTACCTTTCGTAAATCAGCTTCGAGAAAAATTAGTCACTAAGCTGTTTGTGAATGTTCTCCACAGTAACCAATAAATTTGTGATTGTCTGGGGGGTGGAAATAATTAGAAAAGCAAAATACTTTTTTTATAAGCTTCTATTTAGTTTGCAAATGGTGTTTATTACTATGGCCAAAAGATTATCATTGATTTTTAAACTACTTCCTGATAAGCTTACCTAAGTCAAATTTTTTATGGCTTTTTGAATTTAATTGACTGATTGCTCTTTTATGGAATTCGTAGTATGCGGCCATTTTCAAAATGACATTTGCCTTTCGTAAATCAGCTTGGAGAAAAATTAGTCACCAAGCCATTTGTGAAAGTTTCTCACAGTCACCAATAAATTCATGATTTTCTAAGGGTGGAAATAATTAGAAGTGTAAAATATTTTTTTTATAAGCTTCTATTTAGTTCACTAATGATGTTTGTTACTATGATCGAAAGTTTATCATCAACTTCTTAAACTACTTCCTGATAAGCTTAGTCAAAATTTTTATTAGCATTGTGGATAATAATACAATGTGGTAAAATGATTACTTTTAGAATTTAATTTAGATTTTTTTTTTATAATTCATTGTTTAAAAGATTTTTTTTTACACAGCGCAAAAAAAAGGGGGGGCAGTTCTACATCTCCCATTCTACTGGGTCGATTGACAAAGTTCAAATTATGTTTTTCATGCCTCGAATGCGCGACTTAGGATGTATATTAGATTTATATATAGCACTGTTCTAACATAGGTATTTTGACACAAAAACGGACTTTTCTGAAATAACATACCAATTTTTTTCCATATTTCGATTCTAAGACTCAAATTATGCCACTAGATATTAAATTTTGTCAAATTTGGTGCGACATTTAAGAAGAAATTCAAAAATTTATCTTGGCACCTTTTTTTTTCAGTTTGCACCGAGAATAATTCACTTGGCGAACTTCTTAATACATGGCAAACAATTTTCCTTTCCTTCCCATTATGCCGGAGCAGAAAAAAAGGCACCTTTTACATTGTACATAAGCAGAAAAAAGTCACTTTGTGCCCACTTTAAAATAATTTTAGCAAAGTGTCTAAACCACATTTGATGTTTTATAGCTTTCAACAAATATGCCAAATTTCAAAACGCACCAATATATAAATTCCCGTATATCTTCGGAAATTTTGAATAAAAAGACTGTAATTTTTTGCAGGTGTACTTAGAAATACGTCTACTTTAAGATGATGGTAAAAATTTTATAGATTATGATTCAAAAAAAAATTTTGAAACATTTATAAAAATTATTAAAAATAAATCATAAAAAATGAGTGAATTTTATTTGGAATGAACCTGAATTTTGAAATGAGAAAGGAAGAATCAAATAAGTTTAGTAAAAAAAGAGAGATTAATAAATATATACCAAACTCAATTAACATTGAGGAGCTAAAATTTTGAAAGCTAATTTTTTAAAAACTACTCATGCGATTTTTACAAAACCTGGTAGTTTGGTGTAATTTGAGTCGTAGAATGGAAATATGGAAAAAATGGTATGTTATTTCAGAAAAAGTCCAATTTTGTGTCAAATTACCTATATTAGAACAATGCTATATATAAATCTAATACATATCCTACGTCGCACTTTCGAGACATGAAAAATGCAAGTTAAATTTCGTCAATCGGCCCAGTAGAACAGGAGACATAGAACTGTCCCCTCTGTTTTGTGTGCAGTGTATATATCTTTGTTTAATGAATAACTTAAAGATATGCATAATTATAACTTAATTTCCAAACTTTTGGTGAATTTTTGAAAAGCGCTCACTTTTTTTGACTATTTGATGTTCATTATTTTAAAATTTACAGATCTAAAAATGGGTCAGTTATAAAGTTTTTGCAGATTATAAAAACCAATATTTTGCACTTTTTTAAAACATGAAATAAAAATAAAAAAAAAGGCTATTCTCAATGCTCATTTAAAAACTATGTTGAAGTCTAAAGCAGAAAGAAAAAAAAGTAGTTTTTTTTAGGCCAGTGATCTCAAACTGAAATCACATATAGACCCTATGCACAACCTGACAGCAGCTGGGGTTCAGATGCTTTTCTCAACAAAATTTCAAACAGCTAACTAAAATTTAACCTCATTTCAAGTTTCACTTACTAAATAACTATCCAAATATGCATAAACAATAATAATGATTATGAAAAGAAGAAATTCAAATTTATCACGTTTATGGAGGCAGCAAAAGAAGTAAGCTGCTTCGCCCCCCCCCTCAATTTTTGAATCTTACATATAGTTTGCCACTGCAATTCTTCCCGCCCCCAATATTGTTTGTTCCAAATTGAATATGGAATGGATTTTAAATGTATTATTTTAATTTATTTTGTACTGTAATAAATGTGTGTAATATATCTCCCTTTTATTTGAAATAGACAACATCACTGTTAGGCCATATTATTTTAATTTATTTTGTACTGTAATAAATGTGTATAATATATCTCCCTTTTATTTGAAGTAGTGCATATAATTAACATCAGAGTATAATTTTAATTATAGGTGTATGAATAATTATCATAATAACGCATATAGTAGTTAACCTCCATTTCTGGTCACAAAGACATTGGAGCATTACAAAGTATCATAAAATCTTTAAAACTGTTTTAAATTTGAGTAGCAAACAAAATAATTATAAAAGGGAAACATTCTTTAAAAAACTATCTATAATATGCACAATATTATTATTATTAGAAAGAAGTTACCTCTGCAACAAGATCATTTAATTTTCTTTTTCGGAACAGAAGTCGAAGAAGCCATTCCATGAATGTCCACCTCCAGTTTTCATCACTGTACTCCACTTCCTGATTAACTGGCATACTGGATTTTGAATGCAAGTAACTCCGACAAAGCTGAATTGCTGCATCTTCAAAATGAGCATTGACTAGGCATTCTACTCTTATAAGCAATAATTCACATGGCTCAGATCTTATGAATTCATGCACTAAAATTTTTTTTAAAAATTGTTTATGAGTAACTGACAAGGCTTATTTTATCATTTACTAAACTACAAAAATGTCATCATAAGGCAATGAATTACAAAATGCAGCAATTAAAAAAAAAAGACTGATTCTAGACTTAAGGTAATGAAGTAATTGATTTAATTTTAATTTATTCAAAATAACTTCCTCTGAAGCCCATAAGCAATTTTTGAACAATCACAAAGCTCACAAAATGCTGGAAAAGCATTAAAAGAGAGCTATTTAAAATCCTCTTTATAGTTCCTTGGTAATGAATAAATTATTAGACTAGCACACATTAAAGAGGTGTTTTGATTTTTACAAAGTAGGAAATATTCTCATAAACTGAACTAGGTAAACAAAAATCCCCCCCCTTTTTTTGTCAAGAACTTATGAACTATAACAATGTTGCATCTGTACGAGTTCTTAATGGAAGTACTTAATGTCCATTTGCAGAAATATGTATGAACCCTTTTCAATTGACTTACAGAACCGATGATAGCTTGATAAAATTTATTTTTACAAAAGGAACACTTTATATTTCTAGAACTTTCCACAAAAGTTTTTGTACAGCTCTTCTCAGTAAAACAGAGACAATCAAAGATTACCACTTTAAACTACTAAGAACATTAAACACAATGCATTGCAAAGCATATGTAAAGAGCGAAGCTCACATGGAGATCTGATGCTGACTAAAACTGACAACCTGATGCTCCTCTCTCTCTGGTCTTATACAATTTTCCTTTGGCCACCGAGAAATTTTTAGCACCTTCCATTTCTCGAAATTACTGGGAGGCATATATAGTTAAAGTTACATATAATAAACTGAAAGGTCAAAAAGCCTTTTTTTTTTAAAGAAGCCAAGAGATTTTTGATAAAAAAAGCTTTTAATATATGCATACAAACTACAAATTAAAGGAAATTTTTTTTTTTTTTTTTTTTTTTTTTTTTTTTTTTAAGAATTCAAGACAAAAAAAAAAAAAAGAGAGAGAGAGAGAGAGAGAGGAGACAATTAGCACATTTAAATAAAATATTAATAGAAAAAATACTAATGACAAGTCAGCACAAAACTAGATTTCTTGTTTTAAGTCTGCAATTTGTAAGTCAATTTTCATTGGGTGCTCAGGTTTCATTTCAGCAATATCCATGCATATATTCAAATAACATTGTAATACATGCTTAAGTTGATTCATTTTATGCTCTAATCTTTAGGGCTTCTAAAATTAGATGTGCCGGAGCCCTACGGAAAACCGTCAAGAAAGAGGCACAAAAATAAATATCTAATAAAATAATTAAATAATAAGCTAATTAAAACAAAAATAATGAAGTAATCAAAATTAATATTTAATAAAATGGAAAGAGATAAATAAAAATTTAATAATTTATTAAATTAATAATAAATAGTTAAAAATACAGTAAAATAATAGACCTGCTCTTACTTGGAGTTCCGGCTGAAATTACCATTTCACTCATACACTAAGAAATAGCTCGGCTAGGCTGGCTTTGGCTGAACTTACGCCTGAATGTATAATAAAGTGTTCTATTTCAAGGGATGATAGAAACAAAGATTACTGTTTTCCCAGTACACCCATTAAAAAAGGGTAAAACAGCTAAAGCACCACTAATGAGAATAGAGAGAATACAAGAAACTCTATGAGAATATGAAAGGAAATTTTAAAAGAGATGTGTAGATATGAAAAAAAAAAAAGAAGAGACTAAACTTTCTGACCATGATTCCCTGCCAATACAATTCTAGCTATGAAACAGAATGTTACTGGGAGAAAAAATTTTCTCCGAATCCGAGGGTTAACTGAGAACAAAGTAGTAAGTGAATATCTCGGTCCCTCCGTATTTGGTTGCGCAATTCCAAAACATCTGTAGGTGCTCTTTTCCACAAGGAAACACTAGCACTGGAACAAGAAATTTACCTGCTGTCAAATTCATTGCAGTTCCTGAAAAATAAGCCTTTAGTGGAAATTTTCCTCCCTCAATGTTTTGTTTCCAAGGAAAAGAAAGACATTCATTCAGATATTAGAATCAAATTTTATTTTCATTTTATTTCTAAAATAAAATTTTCGAGATTAAAACAATTTTCAGCTAAATGTGTGTTTCAATTACATAAAAGAAATACCTGCAGCTCTTTTATTAAGGCTCTGGCCAGAATTACGATTTATCTCAAAAATCAAGAAGTGATGGAGCCAGGCTACAGTGCAATTTAAGCTTTGCTAATCTTGACCACAGGCATTTATTTATTTTAAAAAACAATTTGTTCCTTCATTCCCAGTTTTTAACTGATAAACAGTGATATTTCTTTTGTCTCAAATAATCAGTCTCTTTTTCAAATTGCTACATTATCTATTGCAGCTTATATAAAATTTAAAATATTAAAACTACATACTTAAGTTCTGGTCTATCTGCTGTTTCGTCAGAAGCTTTCGTATTACAGGGTCTCCCCATGGATCATATACTGCCATCACCAGTGCTGAACAAAGGGCTTCTGACCCCTTCACATAATTGCCCATTGAATGTGAAAACTGGATTAGAGAACGAGCCAAGCCTCTTTTGAAAAGTATATCTATCCGGGGCCAGTGACCAGAGAAAATGGTCATGGCACTTTCTCTGGAACAAAAAAAAAAAAAAAAAAAAAAAAAATTGGATATTTTTTGTAACATTTATAAGTATTAAATGCTATTCTCTCTCAATGTCATACAAAGATTATATTTTAATTTACAATACGTTCTACTTTTTGCAATTATCTACATCAATAACTCCATATCTAGAGATAATACATTATACAGTTACATGAACTGTGGTAATATCAGATGCTGTAAAATTTTGAAGTTTTTTTCAATTGTATACAAACGTTATCATAATTTTTCAAGTAAAATACTGAAAACGTATCTTTGCTCCAAGCAAGCAAACAATTGTCCTTTCCCCAATGAATACATGATAGGAAACTGAATACTACAATTAAAATCAAACTGATTTGGAAATGATGAGCAACGAAGAAAAACATTTCTCCTCTTATATCAAAAAGCTTCCTAATTTGTATTATATATACCTGGATTACTCATAAAACACAAAACACATTTTGCACACAAACTAAATATTTTACAACATACATTCATGTTATTTTTTTATACTTAACCACAGTATTTTGAAATAAATGTCATAATATGCTTTTGTCCATTCAGCAGTACTGCAGTAGTTATCAAAAGAATTTACGCTAAGCATTTTGAGTGACATGAGCATCATTTCTAAAATAAAGAGTTTCAAGGCTCCAGATATTTTAATCTCGTGAAAAGTATTACAGTTGAACCTACCTTAATGGAAATTACACATTAATAATGGAAATTACACATTAAGAGACATTCCCTGACTCCCATGTTGTAAAACAGCAATATATTTTAACACCCAACTAGGACAAGGAATATGTGCTTCTCCCAACCACAGTCTCACAGAATATTGCTTGTGATTTTTTGACTCAGTTCTTGTACCCCCCCCAAGTATCGCATAAGTTAGATGCTAAGAGGAAATACTCTTTGAATTTTAAGCTTGCTTCAATTGCAGATCGTAAAACATAAAGCCCCTGTGATCCACAAAGAGGTAAATCCTTATCGAGCCAAAAGCTCCGGCAGAAAGCATGAATGAAAAAACGATACGCGAGTACAACAAAGCTGCAAATGCGTATGCAAAGGCGAATGCTGCTGTGATCATTTGCACAAATGTATCACCAAATGTGTTAAATTTGATCTGTATGCATGGTAATTCTGCACTAGCGATATGGAATGAGTTATTAAGAAATTTTGAGAAGGTGTCAAGCGTGAAATTGGACACTCTTCTGCAACATTTTTCACTTTTCGGATCGAGAAAGACGAAACTGTAATGCAAACACTCGCACGTTTACGTATACTATGGGTGGATCTTGAACGTGAGCAAGAGTTGAGCGGCGAAGGAAAGTTGCTGCAGAACTTTCTAGCACTGCGAATCTTATCTATTCTTCCTGATGACGAATATATCGAGTTCAAATCACAGTGGGACTCAATGCCAAAGACGAAAAAGTCACCTGAAAAACTGATGGAACAGATCAACATGCGGCTGCAAAGAAAGTACAGTAGTAACGAAAGTACGGTTAGAAACGAAAGTACAGTAACATTTGTGGCAAATGCTAATTATAGTGCAAAATATAGTGGAAAAAAATGGAAGAAGGGTGGTAAGAAACCTCAGATGGTCAGCCAATCCTAACCCTTGACAACAAATAATGCCGAAACGATGAACAGACTTAGTAAGAAAAGTGATGGTGTGAAAGGTTTCAATGGCATCTGTTTTTATTGTAATAAACCTGCGCACATTGGTAAATTTTGCCCATTTTCCCCTGACATGCCACCCGCGACGATTGGCAAAACAGAGACCTTCTTTGCAAATACTCAATGCAGTGTGTTTGCTTGTCAAGAAGACGACTGTGACCGAAATGTGTGGCTTAAAGACGATGGACACATTCAGCTAAGTATTCAGCACACATTACACATTCAGCTAAGTATTTCAAGACGTAGCGTCACTTTAACAAACAAGCATAAATCACAGTTGGTAACAAACAGACAATACCAGCATATGGCTGCGGGGACATTGACATGTGTGCAACGGTTAGAAACGTACAAAAATCTATTGAGCTTACTGATGTACTGTACGCACCAGAAATTGGCAAAAAAATCAATTGTTATCAGCCTCAAAGGCAATGAATCAAGGAATCTCAAACTTTGGTGATTCGGACGATATGATTTGTCATTTCTTTCGCAAGGAGACCCCAGATAACACTTTTAGAAGCCACATGTTCATTAAAAGGACTCTTTGAACTAGGTGCAAAACCAGTCAAACCACAAGGGGGTTCTGCTGCTGCAGCCTACTTGGTTGACAACGAAATAAGACGGCAATGAAGACGACGACAAAATTGCCATTATCACTTTGGCATCGACAACTTGGTTATCAAGGAATACAGCACGTGAAAGAGTACTTGTGTGAAAATGGTATAGATTTTATCAACGATGGACTATTTTGTAAGCCATGTGCGTATGGTAAACAAAGTCGATGAATATTTAAACCAAAACGATTCAAAACCCAAAAGTCTGGTAAGATAATACATGCAGACTTATTAAGAGGTGGAAAGAAGTACATATTAGTGATTAAGTACGATTACTCTACTATTATTCGGCATGTAGAATTTCTAAGACATAAAGATGAGGCTGTGGATAAAATCAAGCAGTTTCCTGTTTGGACCAACAAATATGTTATAAATGTAAAAGAACTGGTCACAGATGGCGATCGTGAGTTAACCAATGATAAATTGGTGAAACTGACTGATGATAGAGGCATCAAGCTGCGAATCACTATGCCATATACACCAGAACAAAACGGATTGGTTGAAAGAGAGAATCGTACAATAATGAATGCAGTTTACACTATGATCAAGGATTCAGGTCTACCACAGTTCCTATGGGCAGAAGCAGCATCTACAGCTGTCTACGTTCTCAATCGAACCAGATTAAGTAAGACTACGAGTCCTAGTTGGAAAATGTCCATTTGAGAAATGTTTGGATGCAAGCCGGCAATCAAGAGAATTCGAGTTTTGGGATCAGCTGCATTTGCACATAAACCAAATGTCAACAGAAGTAAATTAGATGACAAGGCTATAAAGGGCTATTTGGTTGGTTATTGTGATGATGATGGGTATCACATTTTCATACCATCAAGGAATGATATGATAAAAAGTGCCAATGCAGTGTTCAATGAACAGCAAATTGGCCCTACTTCCCAACCTTCAAAATTAGCATCTAACACCAGTCTATAAAGTGGTATGAAGTTTATTTTGGAATATACACACAATGATGCAAACACACAAGGGGCTGGTGCTCTGTGCACTGATGAAGATGAACCAACACAAATGACCGCACGTACATTGCGAGACCATTCAGCTATCCAACGGCCTGTCAGATTTAATAACTACGATGTGTACAACAGCATTCTGAAGTTGGAAGAGCCTAAAACATATGACGATGAAACGAAGTTTCCTGAATACGGACGAAGAAATGTGTTTGCATGCCAAACATGGAACATGGCAACTTGTTGAGCCACCAACCAGACGTAAAATCCTCGACAATCGCTGGGTTTACAGAGTGAAGACAAATCCCGATGCCTCAATTGAGATTCAAGGCTCATTTAGTAACAAAAGGGTACATCCAGATGGTGAATATCGACTACGAAGACACATTTAGCCCGGTGTGTCTCTATGACACTATTCAAGCACTAATTGCAACGGATCAAATTGACGTGGAGACGGCATTCCTTTACGGTGACCTAACTGAGGAGATTTACATGCATCAACCCGAAGGCTATAACGACAGAAGTAACAGTGTATGTAAGATGCTTCGCCCTTTATTCGGCTTGAAACAAGCTGGACGATGTTGGAATGCCAAGTTTACTGACATGCTGAAGAAACATGGCATGATACAAGGTAAATCCGACAACTGCCTGTTCATACGAAATGATTATGGACATAAGATTATAAGGTGATTTATGTTGATGATGGCGTTGGCGCTGTTCAGGACAAAGCAGCATTCTTCACATTTATGAACGAGCTCAAGCAACATTTTAACATTCGAGTAACGAAGTTAAATTGTTTCCTTGGTCTACAAGTCGAACGTTTGAAACACGGCTCCCTCTTCCTGCACAAAGAAGCATTTACAAGAAAGATATTAGAGCAATATGGATATGTTAAGACATCACCCATCCCAGTACAGAAATTGAGTCTCAAGGTCGAATATGGTCAACCGAATGATGACAGCATGATCAAGATCAAGGAGGTGAAGCCTCTTAGCAGTGAAATTCCATACTGTTCAGTAGTTGGCAGTTTGCTGTACTTGGCGATGGGGACTCGGCCGGATATTGCTTACGTAGCGAGTTTGATGTCTTGAAAGCTGAACAATCCTGCAGAGATTGATTGGGAAATCGTACAGACAGCATTAAGGTACCTTCGCAATACCACAGGACACGGCATTTTGTACAATAATGAAGATGATAGAAGTTTGAAGTTGTTTAGTGATGCAGATAACAACAACTGATGAAGACAACAGCTGATAACAAGATGATAACTACAGCAGAAACACGCAGGTCTCAAACAGGTGCTATTTCTTTCTATGGTGGACGTGCAATTACGTGGCACTATTTGTAACACTACAATCACAGCCAGCTGCACCCTCCTGTTTCCTCTGTCAAAATTCTCGCAACAATCTGTGTACTGTGAGCTTATAAGTGCACGTTCGCAAACAGAGACCTTAAGCAACTGTAAATTGTGTGCAAAATATGAACAATGCGCGCAAACAGCGAATTAATTGCGACTATACACATGTGCAAAATGTTTACATATGTGAACTATGCAACCGTGGACAACCTCATGTGCAATCTATGCTCTATTAACTCCTAGCACAAAACTCAACTTATTGTGCACCACATGCCAGTTGAGGTCATTATCCTAGCAGCTCAGCTCAACACATGCCTTAATTATATTTCTTTGCATGTTTTAATTCTTGCTCTTGCCCCATCCCCCCCTTTTTTTATTTTGCAACATTTTTGTTTCTTTGCCATTTCTGTTCAGTCAAAGTCTCTCCAAATCTGTAAAACAAAATACGAGTGCCCTTGTTTGGACATGTACAACCTTTTTCATGTCTCAATAAACTCCCGACACAGTCTGTTGGGGGATCCAGGGAGTTGTTGCCTCTAGATAGGGCAGGGCATGGGACATACGCCTGTTTACCTATGTTAGACAGCAGGCATCGCCGTCTTCCGTAACATGTATATATGTAATATGACTTGTGCAGAATATTGACTTAGTGAATTAAAATGCTACTATCATTTATTTTTTTAACTATCACAAAATGATATGCACATAGCTTGGCTTTGAAGATTTATTTTTAATTGTTGAAATCTTTATACATCCTGGGGAACTATCATATTAAGAACTTACAAGAAGCTGAGAAGCAAGTTATGAAATTTATTCAGCATGAAGCTTTTACAACAGACACTTTTAAGAAATTGAGGAGATTATTAACATATATTGATGACGAGGGTCTTCTCAGATTCAAGACAAAGATCACTTTTAGAAAAGATCCTTAGATTTTTTTAAATCCCGTGATTTTGCCTCCAGATCATGAGATTGTTAAATGACTGATAATAACTAAACATTATAAAAACTGTCATGCTGGTCCCAGATTTTGCTCAATATATTAAGGGAGCATTACTGTATTCTAAATGCAAAAAAAAACCTATAAGGTCAATTATATCCAAATATGCTGCACAAGACATAACGGAAACTGACTTCTCCAAGCCCTGTGACTATACTGTGTTTATATACTGTATTTACCAGAAAACATGGCAGAGGATTCCACTGTTTTTTAAATTGTCAGGACTGACAGGCGGGTCCTGCATATTTAAAGGGAGGAAGTAAATTTTGGATTTGTGTTTACAAATACGCTGCCTATCATGCAGTTAATTTTGAACTCTTGTCATCTCTGAATACAGCAACATAGCTCCATAGTTTCCATCAGTTTGTTGCATGAAGAGGCGGATTCTTGCTCTGTAGTATGATAACAACACTAATTTTGTAGGAGCATTTAACAACTTCAAATTTGTGAACTGGGATGAAATTTTGCAGTATAGCACAACAAAAATGATTCAGTGGCTTTTCAATCCCCCAGTTGCTCCTGATGGGAGATTTTGGGGAATGGTTCATAGGTACTATGAAGCAAGTTCTCAAGAAAGTATTAGGAAAGGCTTTGCTTAGTTATGAACAGATGTCAACTGTTTTAATGTTTGTTAACTAATGACCTCTCACCTACTTTCCAGCAAGTTAACTTGCTTTGTTGAAGATACTGTGTTATTCCCGAGCTTCTTAACTGATTTCCAGCAAACAGACGTTTCAGCCTTCGATTAAACTGATGAAAATTTTCTCAACAAAAGGCTAAAGTATCAACAAAAACTGATCAAGAAAGTTTGGAAAAGATTTAGGTCTGAATATTTAGGACTTCTAATTCAAAGAAATAAGCATGAGAAATATAGTTAAAAAAAAAATCAGACTCAGTGACATGGTACTAATCGGAAATGATGTTACAAAATGTGTTGAACGGTCATTGGATAATGTAATGGTGTTGCTTCCTAGTAGAGCATTAGCATCAAGACAAACAGAGACATACTCTTAAGGCCAATACAGAGAATATTTACTCTTGAAGTATGTTCAGCAATACTTGAAAACCCTGTGAGAAATGGAGGAACTGAAGACATAAATGAAGAAAATCCTAGTGGACCAGACTTGCCCACCCAATATGAAGAAGCTTACAATCAAAATTAGTAGAAAAAAGCCCCTCCCAGAGACTGGACTTCTAAAAAATTAAAAACTTTTAGTAAGTTCCACCTGGGTTAAGCTGAATCCAACAAATAAAGTGGGAGGATGCCACATCTGAAGTTTCAACTTCATGCTTTAATAATTCCCCCCCCCCCCCCATCTAGTGGTTTTCCATCAAGTTTGCGTGTAACAACATGTGTAACTTTTGTTTGTGTTGTGAAGAGAATTAAAGATAGAAATTCTTTTTAGCTGTAAAAAAAAGGTTGTTTTTCTTTGGATTAAATACACTAAATGTTCACTTTCCTGAATCGTTGGTAGCATATTTTATACCCTGTGTTAGTACAGATCTTGACTGACAACAAACAACTTACTTTTGGATTTCAATTAACAGAATCATTATAAAGAATTCTTTTATAGTTCTTTTAATTTTTCTCTCCAGTGTACATCAGTACAGGAACAGAATTACTTTTTGGTTTCAAGCAAAATGCAGGAACAATTCTCAAAAGATCTTTATATATGGCATTCAGCATAATGAATATCAGTAGTATTTATGCCTTACTAGTTTTTCTTAAAAATACAAAAGCTAAAGGTCAGACATGTTAACTGTATATTATGTTAACACATCAAAAGTTACAAATTATTTAAAAATAACTATGCATAGATTATTTACATTTCGGAACCTCAGCTTTCAAAAATGCTATATAGTCAGTATATTAAACAAATAGATTAGCTTTCCAATTTATAAATTTATAAATATAAAACATACCGATATAGCATATGGAAAACCTTCTCGATGTTCCGAAAGTACCCAACTTTTCCAGCAATACATGTCCAGACTGCAATTAGTAATGAGGCTCGATGTTCGGTGTTTTTGTATAAATGGTTTTCAATCTGTATTAGTAACTGGATTGAAAAGAAATACTGCTTTAGTTCTCCTTTTAAATAAATTTTAAAAGCAAAAATTTAACATGAAAACATACTGAAATATGAAACAACAAACATAATAAAATTATGACAAGTTTTAAAAAATATTTTCCACAGAAATCCAAAGAATATCTTACTAAAAATAAGAATATGACAGAACTGATTTGAGACATTCTTCTTACAAGTTACTTTCAAATACCTTCCGGCTAGAGTATCATAGGTACAGGTTCAAGTAGAAGTGGGCAGGACACCAGAATTTCACTACTGGTCGTACAAGCAGTAGTCCTGCTGCACTAACTGTACAATTTCATACCAAGAATGAGGGAAAAGGAAGGCTGCCCTAGAGAGCAGTCCGACATTCTCCCATCTCTTTTCCCTACCATTAACCTCTCAAGAGGACTTCTGGCTTGTCATGTATTTTGAGTGCCCCCTTGCCACACAGACACTACACGCTTACAAGCATCCATGCCTTCTCTGGGATTCAAAATTGGTCCCATCAGTATGACAGACAGCCTTACTAACCACTATATTGACTGGAGGGTGCTACAGAATCACATCATGGCTAAAGTCAGTACATTGTCATTAGCCAAGGTCAATAGACACATTGTCCTTCACATTGGCCAAGGTCAATAGACAAGACTGTAGTAAGTAACCTTGCACATTGGCTACGGACACAATTTTGGATCTTAAGTTGTTGTTGTTGTTACTAATCTCCATGTCTAGGAATATACTAGACGAGGTCCCCGAGTCCATTTACTTTCAGAAAATCGAAAATACGCTTAGGAGACTTGTAAAGGTCCTCAAGAGACAACTCCAGGCACTCAAGGATATGTTCCATACAGCACACTTAGTTGCTATGACATTGCAGTGACCTCTCAATGTTGCATTTTCTTCACATTACATTTGTAACCACGGTACAACGTCGCATTGTGATGTGGATGTGAATGTCACACGGATGTCACATACACATCGCAGCAAACGTTTAATGCGACAAGAAATTTGCAGTCTTTCCTACTGTTACCTTTCTTGACCTTGCTCGCGTAATTCTTCTTTAATGGCAGATATTCTTGCACGCTAACCTCCCCCCCCCCGATTCATTGATATGTGTTTCAGTAAACCTTTCTAAATAAATGATTCTTTTATGCTAATAGCTTGCAATTCTAGTTATTTCTATTTTATTAAAAAAAAATTAACAGTTTTTAGCATGTTTTTATTGATGTGGTACTTCGAAATCATTGAACTATATTCTGTGGTTAATGGATTCACATTCTACTGTATCCAGAGGCTGACGAAAGAGTTTGTTGTATGCATAGCGTTTGTTTGTCTGAAGGATTTTCGCAACCATTTTTTTAGTTCTGTTCACCGAATACATCGTCTGTGCTACATTTTCAGGTAAGCACTGTTTATTGTACATTGAAGTGAATGATATCAGTAATAATTAATATGTAATAATAAAAGCGTAATTTAAATGCTATGAACAAAAAGAAATACTGGCAGTAGATTAACTTTTATTTGTATTACAAAGAGTGCGGAAGAAAGGGCCATTATCAGAAGTCAACTTATTTTTGTCTCACTGCTTAGAAATTTTAATTTAGGGAGTCAGGTTTATTTAGTAGATATAATTCATTTTTTGTTGTTTTTAATGTTAAAAGATAATGTGAAAAAAGAATTGATTTTACTGCAGTACTTTCATCGTGTTTAGCTATTTTTCGAAATTATTCGCAAAATAATTACTTACTTCCATGCGTGGTACTTGACGCTGCATTATAAATGATGCAATACTTCCATAACCCCATTTTACTTATATAGATCACGTTTTTTTTAATTATTATAACTTTACAAATGGTGCATTACTTTAAAACACTGAACTTTTCTACATGTTTCCTATATGTAAATTTCTGAGATTAGTTTTAAAATTTATTATATCATATCTTTTCTTTTCACAAATTAAGGAAACTAATTCGTATTCAATTTATATCTTAAGAAAAACATGAAAACCTGTGCAAAAGTATTTGTTACTTGAGAGATTAAGAGAATATATTTATGGTATTAATTTTTAAATATATACATATATTATTTAAATGATAACAATATAAAAATAAGGAAATTACATTTCATCGTTATTTATATATGAAGGAAGTTAAAACTTTACTTGTGACAAAAGAGTATAAATTAATAGTAATTTGTCTCTAAAAGTACAAGTTACTTCATCCTATAAAGAAACCGAATTTAAAATATTATTTTAAGAAAATTTAATCTATTGCAAACAATTTTATAAATGTAGTGAAAATTACTATAAATCCAAATGTATATTTAAGCTTCACCAATAAATTTTATTGGAAATAATAATTTTATTTTAAATTAATATATTTCACTTCTGCAAACAAGATATTTTATTTTGTTATTATAAACTTAAAAATTACATCTAATCCTCCAATTACGTCTAATTTAATTATCTAAACTTATCACATCTAGTTTTGCTTTAATGTATCATTTGCAGAAATAGACATTGAAACGATACTAATTTCTGCAATCTTATTTGAAAAGCTTAGAAAAATTAAGAAAGGAATCTTTCGCAAAGAAATTTAAATATTTCATTGTGTGGAAATTCGCATATTATAAAACACTGATGAATTAAAGTAAAGTCTTTGCCAAACAGGGAAGAAACACTGATTTTCAGGTAAAATATAACTTCATGGAATTCTTTTTATTGGGGCAGACTTCAGTTCTTTGCCGCATTTAAATAAGCAAATAAATTTGTTTGGAAATTTCATAACATAAAGCCAATTCCTCAAGAGTCAATCGAAGGTTCTGAAAACTCTGTATAATTGTGCTGCATTATACTGTGGGACAAACAAATATTTCTTTTAATGTAAGAGGAGGAGTTTTATATTTTCGTTGTTTTTAATTTTAACAAATGTTGTAAAGTTATTCCTACAAAATTAAGTAGTGGAATTACTTTTATTTTCATAAATACAGCCAATTTCAATTTAAACTTGAGTACATAACTGAAATTCAGTTTTAATTGCATAGTTTCTAAAATGAAAAGCATAAACGTGTTTTCATATTTCATTTCACATTGTGTTTTCATTTTGTTATATTAAAGAAATCAAATAATCTATTTCTCTTCAGTTAAAAGTATACTACGGAAACTGTTTCTTTAATTCCCGTCTAGTGAAAAAACTATAACATCATTGCTAAAAGATGTATTGATGCCTTTTTGACATTTTAACAGTTTGAAATCATTTCTGATTTCAATAAAGAAATCAAATGAAAACTTTAAAGAAAGACCAGTTTAAAGAACAATGAAGTACTTTAAAGAAAGTAAAGCATCAGATTTTAATATCTGAAACTAATCTCATAACTGCTTCTCCTAAACATTTTTATTACGTTCCAAATTCTTATACATACAGTATATGTGCCCCATTATTTTCAAATGCCTGGATTCACACAAAAACGGTACGGCTCTGCGTTGTACAGATTCATTTAGATTGATTAAATTAATAACTTTTTGAAAGTATGCATTGTAAAACATGATATCTTCATATTATTTAAATTAAATAAAAAAATGAATCATGTTTATATTAAAGGAGAAGGATAGCAAGAATGCCTATATCTAATGTTATTTCATATTTACATCAAAACACATTTTCCGAATCCGCAGCTTTGCTCTGAAAAATCGTATTAAAACAATTTCAAATGCCCCGATTTCATTGTCTGTTTGTAGAAATTTGTGGACAGCAAAAAATTTTCATTGATTTTTCTCGTGCACTTCTATAAAGTTCATGTATCTCTGGTATTTTTCTCGTCGATAATCGCTTCATTCTTAATAATAATTTTAAAATTTATTTTCAATTATTATATATTCCTTGCGTACTTTAACGCATAAACAGCCGAGTTTCATTCAGTTTATCGTAAGAGCTACGAATAGTATTTAAGCATTGCTGTGAAGGTCATAGTATAGTGAATATTCTCAGAAGTGAGTAATACAGATTTTACGTCAGCTTTGTTAACAATAATTGTTTTATGAACTGGAATAATTAATTCATGCAAATTTGTTATGCTTTTGCATAATATGCTATTTGTTAAGAGAACAGAAAAATACGTTTAGGAAATGCTAAAATGTTTAAAACAAATGATTCACATTAATCATCAAATGAAACAAATTATATGATATTTTTACTGTAATACACTTATTTAAATATATTGAAGCTGTGCAGTATAAGACAGTTATTTTAAATTTATAGCTTAAAAACCTCATAAAATTGTAATTTGTCGATGGAGTAATAATGGTAAAAAGAATGCCTGTTTTGTATAACTAATATAAACTAAGTATAAATATTTATTTATACTTAGTTTATATTAGTTACTTTAACCCATGCGTCATTTAAGGCAGAAAAAAAAAAATGTATGCCAACACTTAACTGAAAAATGTATGCCAACACTTAACACTTTATCGGGAATTCTAAACACATGCTGCTTTTTAAATTTTTGTCATTTTCCTGTTTAAAACCTGCCCATAAAACTAAAAAGACAAAAAGAAATGGGTTAGCAGGAGTAAGTGCAACAGCGGAGTGGTAGACTGCGATTTCAGTTAACAAATCCTTTGGGATGACTGTTAAAATCTGAGTCTTTCAGACTTTCCTTTTTTAAAGTCATTTTTTTAATTATTACTTTAATTCGACTTTCGCCAGTTTGAATCCATGGTTGTCAAGTTGTTTAAATGATTGCTGTTTTACATTTAATACGTAAATAATACTGTATACAGTCAAAAGTCGTTAATTCGGACACCCATAATCCGGACCTCAAAGGTACAAACTTTCTGCGCATGCGTCGCATAAGACCTTTACGGCCGCGAATATGTTTGTGTGCATGCTCGTTTAATGTGTAACGGAGGTATAAGCTAAGCTAAAATTATCTAATTCAGTTAATGTTGCAGATTGCGTTGTTCCTTAATCTTCGAATTGGATCTGGCTTATTATTTTTTGCAGACTGTTAGAGCAATTTCATAAAAGTAAGCTTGAACTTTCGATTATATCAAATAGAATTTCCAATATATATTTACTAATATGTAATTTGTATCTACAAAGTGAAAGTATGTTTTGAAATCCGAAATCTGTTTATCAATTTCATGCCCAGCGGATTGGAAGTTGATCTGTCAGCACTATCCTTATCTCCAGGGCAGATGTTTTTATTTTATTTGGCTTATAATTCCTTACTAAGTGTAGTATTTCATCTGGATGTACTCTGATATGATTTAAAGAAAGTGACCCAGAGGTTATTGAAAACGAAAACAATTCGATTGACAAATTAGTGGTATTCTCAACACAGCAATTATAGGACTTGAACAGCCGAACTTTGTAACTAAACAAGAAATTATGTCTATATAATAATTTATTTCCTATATATATATATATATATCCACTTTGTTACTCGGCTCAGTCTGCTAAGTTTCTTTATTCTTATATTATAATCTTATATATGTTTATAAATTGTGCATTTTTTTTCCTTTAAAAATGATTTAATTATGTTGGTCTCATCTTCCCGTTAAGGTTTTTATGCCTTTACTTAACCTGCATGCAATAATTGTGGAATTATCAACAATTTAAAAGTTTTTTAAGTACGGCTAAGCCTATTTTTTTGGTTACCATTGCAGCTATATTTTTTTGTTTACATTTGAAACTTTGCAGAATAGTGGATTTGTTGCCAATCTAGAGAAACACAGCTTCGCAACAACAAAGTAACATCTTCTTTTATTATTGCAAATTAAATTAATTAATTCTTAATTCATCCTGGAATTATCTTGTTTTTGCATAGAAACTGTAATTTTAATTTTAATTTTTTTTAATTGTTTTAACTATATTTGGTGTTTTATGTTGTTCTATAACTTTAAATTTTTAATGAAAATATCTTGAATGTTTATATATTTTTGAATTGCCGTGAAGTGAAAAATGAACTAATTAGTAGTGCATGCGCATTAGGTAAGCGGCGCTGAATCGTCTGTGAAAAAAATGTTTCTTTTTTTTCCCTCCCCTTGTTCAATTTCTTTTATACATCGTTTCAGATTTTTCCGTGAACTCTGAGTTATAAAATGAATGAGATGTAATGCTGTTAAGTGAACCTAGCGCTGAAGTGTCACTATGGTAAATAAATATAGTGAACTTTAAGGAGTGCATTTTTTCTATTGTGGTTTATGCGCTTTTGACGAAGTAGATTTAATTCAAAATTCGCTAACTGTTAAATTCAATATGTTTAACGAAATGCAGGAAAATTGCGTATAACTTCATATTCCGTACAAGGAAGTCATGTGGTGTACACATTGGATTTTTTAAATGTTATTTAACTGTTAGCTGAAGTTTGTAATTCTTACACCTTTCTGATGGAGTCTAATAGCGATAAGACATCGCCATGCAACTATCGAATGCTTCGTCATAAACACCTAAAATAAGTAATTGCAATGAAACATAAGCTTCAAATCGATGATTATTTCAGTTTATTCAACGTCATTTATCACTCTGTAATCATTCTCCAGGGGGGGAAAAAATTTTATTTCAAACGCTCTTAATTAAAAATTTTAACTAACCATGGCTTTATGCGCAGAAATATTTGAATGAAACAATAAACCGTTGGACTCAAATTTCCACATTTGAAAATTTAAATTTGCAGTTTTTTTATATACAAACAAACAGTTTTCCAAACATAATAGTTAATATAACAATTGTTTATGTTATGCTATTTAATTGGGGACTTTTGATCCCTCATTAATATGACAAACATGAGCGCATAAATTGACGTTTATCATATTGTGCCTGTTACTAAATAATTACTTTCAATGTTTATTGAAACGCACATTTTTCGATCAGATGTTTTCACGGTACTTTTTAATTACCCGCAATCCTGGTTTAAACATTAATTGGCTATCCTTTAGTATTTTTCACAAAAAATATCGCCAAGCATGGCAATAAATGACATGATGTAGAAGCCCATACCATTCCACAAACGCAATGTTAACAACCATAATTTTTTCTGGAAAACGGTAAGAGGGTGGAATTACGGTTACAGCTAACATAGTGGTCAACTAGATTTATTCAATTTCAATACAAATTACCAAGATATCCATTTATTCAATGTTAAATGTACGTGCTCCTGTATTCTTACTTTACTGGCATAAATTTCTCTTAAAATTTGTCTGGTGTTGCATTGCACGGGGACACACAACGATTTCAATTATAATTCTACTAAAATTAACTATCTAAATACATAATTCATAACACTATTATCGGCGATTATTTAATGCTCAGACATCGTGGAGAATATATTTTTGGAGATTAGATCTTTGGCTACTTTAGAGGTGAGATTTTTACATTTAATTATGGTTTGCTCTAAATCTGCTGTTAGTGATGTAATTAAGTAGCAGAAGATCTTGAAGAATATGAACTTTTTAAAGGATTTTGATGGATTGTGAATTATTTTATTTTTGTTTTCCAGGAGTGATCTCGTAAAATTCTGTTCTTCTCTTTTTATAGCCCGCTTTTTGTTAAGAGCGAAATATCTAAACGTTTTCAGCATTTTTCCTAAAATTACATCCTTTTAACCTTAACCACTTTCATTAAACATTCTTTAATATCTTTTTTTCTTTTAAAATCGTGTATGATAGTCGTAAATTTATTTCTATTATCTAATTTATTTCTATTTCTGGTGAAAATAGCCATGGCCGGTGATGGTCACCGTTTTTGAAACACGGAGTTTCATTGGAAATCTTGATGGCATCCATTTTTCAAAACACGGTATTTGACACACTTTGGCACCAAAAAATTCGCCAAATTTTGAAGGCGTGCTATACTGAAGCTGTTCCCAATAATTATTCCTTGTAAAAATAAATTTCTTGTATTCTTTTCGTAGTTGATGTAAAAACCTTATACCTGACTATCATTTAAATATTCGATGTGCTACTTTGATAGACGGATTTTGGCGATTTTTCTTTTGGCGAGTAATACGACTTATGGTAAACCCATTGCTGGATAAATTATTTATGGTAACCGATACTTTGTTGTCATTTTATTTTAAAAATAATGCGTTTTATTATGCATAAATTCCCTGTTTTAAATATTATTTATGGCTTCTAAATATTAAAAATCAATTTAATTTTGCATTTTTATTTGAAATAAAATGTTATTGTTTATGATATTTTATGTTGTGAATGATGTAATCAATGACGTCACCTTACTTTAAAAGTAATTAGTTTTAATATCTATAAATTTAATCTAATGTTTTAAACATTATTTATGGCTGTTAAATATTAAAATACAATTTAATTTTGCATTTTTTAAATATGATTTTATTATGTATGGTTATTTAAATAATTTTAATTCTAGGCGCGATGTAATCAGCTCCCTGATTGGTTACTGAAAATTTGTGCATTACCGCGCCATTTTAAACTTTGGCCATTTAAATTCATATCTTCGAATTCCTTCTAAGATGTCTGTTTCAAAGATGAATGTTGTTATTGGTAAGTACCAAGATTTATTGGTATCGGAATCAAAAATTTGTCCTTTGTACTTTAGGGAGGGGCGGTTAAAAAATCTTCGAAATCTTAAAAACAATACCTATTATTGGAGGTTCTTTCCTCCCCCTCTCCCAAATTTTTTTGTTATTTTTAATCTTCATGATCCATTAATTTGGCTCTAAATTGCTTTATCTATTTATAATTTTTTTTTTATTCCTGCCCTTTATATTACATTTTTCAAATTTTTTTCATTGATATCTAAATTATGGTTCTGATTTTTTTGTGGTACTTATCAATAAACGACAGGTTAAATGACTAAAAAAAAATGAAAGTACATATTTTCTTTTATTTCATAATTGTATACTTCAATTTTTGTTAAAAAAATTAATACACCTTTTTTCAAAAATTGCTGAGATAATTATTGTCACATATGTTTTAATGTTAATTACATTCTATATAACGTATTTTAAAGTATTTGAATTTAGTAATATTTTAATTCTTTTAAATGTTGGTATAATGTTTTTAATTCAATATTCAATTTAAGTAACATTTTAGTCTAATTAAACGTTGGCACAATGTTTTTATAGCGTTTTTATTCTCTTCTTTGCTATATGAAAGTAATAATAACCTTACTGTAGTATTTTATACTCATAGTAAATGTATTTATTTACACTTGCCTGCCATCTTAAAAAAACGACATTTTTAACAAAAAATTAATCCATTACTTTTAACGATATTTATTTATTTATTTATTTATTTTAAGTTCCGAATACTTTACTATGCGTAAAAACAGCGTTTTTCAAGATGGCTGACGATTGTAAAAACCGCGCCAACAATTGCGCCAACGTAAATCGCCAAAATCCGTGCAACCGTCTACCAAAGTAGCAAAGTAAAATAAATTCCTTGTATTCTTTTCGTAGTTGATGTAAAAACCTTATACCTAGCTATCATTTAAATATTCTACAGTAAGAATAATTATGAAAGCTCTTTTATTATAAGCTTTCATTTAGTTCACTCATGGTGTTACTATGCAGTTGGAATTCTGTCATTTAACCTATTTCCTGATAAGTTATCGAGTTCAAATTTGGTACTTACACTGTTGGCCGATAACAATGCAATATGGTGAACGCATTTTTTCAAACCTCGATTTATATATGTAGTGTGTTTTTTAAATAAGGGCCGTTTTGTTGTATACATTAATAAGCGGCGCGCATGCCGCAACGAGCGATTGCGTTCGTGTCCCGACATTCCTTGGAAATAAATATGCTCAGTTGCACCTGTGTATGTAACCTGTACTATTCTGGGTCTATTCTGGGTCTTTAAAACATTCAAGATATTCGAATCGCCCGCCCAAAGCGAGGTACGGTCAGTGATACGTCTTTTGTCGCAAAAAAATCTGTCTGCAGCAGACGTTCACCGACAAATTTGTGAAGTTTACGGATATACTGCCATGAGTGAAGGCAAAGTGCGTAAGTGGATCAGAAACTTCAAAGCTGGATGCCAAAACGTCCTTGATGAGTCCCGCTCCAGTCGCCCACCTGTGATAGCAGATGATATGGTGGCTTCAGTTGAAGTGAAAATCCTTGAGAACAGACGCTTCACCATAAGCACTCTTTCAAACGAATTTCCTGAAGTTGCTAGGTCAGTGCTGTACAAGATTGTTTATGAAAAGTTAAGGTTTAAGAAACCGTGCTCCCGTTGGGTCCCTGAACTCCTAACGGAAGACCACAGAAAAAGATTTGAGTGTTCGCTGAATTTTTTGACTCGTTAAAATGAAGAAGGTGACGCCATGTCGAGTCTGATCGTAACGAGAGATGATACGTGGGTTTCACGTCATGCTCGAATGGAAGCAACACAACATGGACTGGAGATACACAAACTCTCCTGTAAGGGTCAAGGCCAAACAGACTCTGTCCCAGAGCAAAATCATGGCGTCCCGAGTTTTGGGATAAGCATGATGTTTAGTTTGTAGACTTCATGTAACGCGAAAACTCCATATATACGGTAGACCACGGCCAAACCCTGCGAAAGCTCCGCAGAGCGATTCAAAACAAAAGACACGGCATGCTGACTGACGGAATTTCGCTACTCCATGACAATGCAAGGACTCACATTGCAGCTCAGAACCGAGCTTTACTGGACTCGTTTCGCTTGGAACTTCTGGACCACCACCCCTACAGCCCAGACCTTGCAACGAACGATTTTCATCTTTTCCGCTCTCTCAAACATCATCTCGGGGGCAACTACAACAATGACGAAGACATGAAAACGGCCTTCTATGAAGAGGGTATTTAAAATCTAGTTCGAAGGTAAGATAAGTTTTTAAACAAACTAGGATACTATGCTGCAAAATAGAGAAACGTATGTAGAATATGGAAATAAATTTGGTTTTTGAAAATTTTCTTTCATTTGGTTTTTATTTCTAAACGGTCCTTACTTAAAAAACACCCCTCGTATTTTTTTAATTTGATGTTTAAACGATTTTTTGGACATATCTTCATTTAACGAACAAACTAAACATATCAGAATTTTACTGTTTGAACCATCGAATAGAGTGGGAAAAAATATTTTCAATGAAAGTTGCATAAAAATTGTAATTTCATTTCTGAAAATCATTCTCCCCCCCCCTTTTTTTTTTTTTTTTTTTTTTTTTTTTTTTTTTTTTTGATAGAAATTTCAACAGATATAAAGTTTTGAAATTTTCGAAAAATTAGAAAACAAACTTTTCGCCCTATTTTAAAACTAGAATAATTTTTAAAAAATAATTCGGAGATTTTCAACATTTTTTTAAAAAATATATTGCAAACGGAATCAGATGGCAAAAACGTTTCCAGTTTACCATTCTGGGGAACTTAATGACGAACTCGAGACACCTCTTTCTTCGTTTGAGCTTTAAATAAAATGCTCGTTGTGACATTGTCATTACATCGATTTCCGAACGTGTAATTGCGACTAAAAAATAAAAGAAAAGAAAAACAACGGTTTTTTATATATTTTTATTTAAATGGATGGTATTTAAAAGCACTAAAATGAGAACATTGTTTTATCATATATTTTAATTAGGAATTATAGAATAAATACTTCTACTTCGAAAATTCCTCTACAATTTTACATATAAATAATTATCGCGTGAAGCGAATCTATTAATACAATTGCACTATCAGATGTATAAAACATTAGCTTTTTTAATTTTCTGTTAATTTAATCGTACTTTCAAATATATAAGCCATTTTCTTTTTAACTTAAGATGAGCGCACCGCCCCATGTTTTTATTATTCAGGATATGAAAATGTATATGAATTTCGTAAATACAATTATTTAATTTATTATTTCCATTAAACTATATAAAACTATTTTTCTCCTTTTAGTCCATTAATTACCATATCCATTTTAGATAAAAGCTCATTGCATAAAATCTTTTTTAATTGTATTTTAATTATTTAAATCCGATAAATCTAATTGTACTACTATTGAATGTACAAAACTCATCAAGGACAGTAAATACTGATTTATGCTACAGAAAAGTTCAAGTTATACTTCTAAATGCTGTGTTAAGTATTAATATTGTGAAAAACCTGTCTGAAGACAATATTTGACACATACTGGCCTGCCGTAAAATGTAAATAGAGACCAATTTTTATTTCGTTCACAAAATTTCTTATGCGTTTTCATCAATTCAGAAAATCAAGCATTGAGCTGGCAAATTTTCGTATGGGTACTATAAACAGAAACCACTTTTTCTACTCCAATAAAAAATGGAGGTTTTCTATATTATTTTCCAGTTTAGATGAAATGAATTTGGCTCTCAAACAAAACGTTTTCTCAGCAATAAAATAATAGATCTTATTTCATTCCACTAAAATTATATCTGGTGATAGCATTTTTCAAATTTTGAAGCAGTATTCTGAAACTGCTAACCTGCCTAATCTTTAAGAATAATAAAACAGAATTTATTTCGCCAGATTCATAATATATACCTTCTTTCTTCGACATACGGCTTCTTATGTCGGCTTTGTTCAGATCATTTGCAAATCGCACAGAGGGCCTTTCAAATTATGATCATCTCAATTACAACGGATCTTTTAAGAGTAATTATGTATCACCCTTACATTAGGTCCTAAAATGAACAGCAATGAATGAAAAGCTGTAAACGATTAATGCACAAACTATTGAAGATAATAATCAAGTTCCAAATACACTGTTGGCCATTAAAATTGCAACACCATGAAAGAAAGCAAATATTAAAAAATATATTTTTATTGTACGTAAACAGTATGGCATGAAGATAAAACGATTAACTTTCTAAGCAGTTTGGGGGTTTACAGTGGTGCGAAATTAGTAGAAACAGCTGCCACCCTTGGCATCTAAAATGGTTGTTATCTTGTTAGACACGGAGTCGAACTGGGCTTGGATGACAGAAATGGACAACTCATTCCATGCTGCTTCAAACCTATGCCCCACTTTATAACACCGTATTAGCTGGAGAGGGCTAGCCGGCCAGTCTCTCACCACTCCATGACCAGATGTTTTCAATGGGTGACAGATCCAGACACCGTGCAGACTAGGGCAACAATCGAATACCCTGTGTTTCGAGGAAGGTCAGAACACGAAGTGCAACATGTGGTCTTGCATTATCTTGTTGCAAAATGGCGCTTGGGGGCCTCGAACTACTGGATGTAAGATGTCAAAAATGTACCGATCTGCTTTCAAATTACCGTCGATCCGAACATTAATACTAATTTTCTTATTAGACAATTAAAGTTGAATTTTTTTTTAATAATTTGTTTTGCATTTAGTGTATATTCGTTCAAGACATATGGATATCAGTTATAAAACATGAAAAATACACAGAAAGCAGCTAATCTTATATAACAGCTGATTGTGAACGAAAAATGACAGTGCTCTTAGTTACAGTTATAGTGCTTTTAAATCTTCCTATTGTATATATCAGTTTTTTAACTGACATTGGATTAAATTAATTCCATTATCCATTACAAAATAATTATACTGAATTATATCTATTGACGACGTTTCTAAGAAGTCGCCTTTTGAAAGAGACCTGTATTTTTTGTGAACATTAACAAACATTGCAGTGAATATCACGTTTCTAAGACCATCATATCTACAATTAAAATTCCTTAAAACCGTGAACGGTTGCGTTTAAAGAGGACTCACTATATTTTTAATAAAACATGTACTTCTTAGTTATACACATGCTCCATTTTGATTTTCTGTCAAAGCAGCAGTGTGGCCAATATTCCCTTTCACCTCCCTTTGTCGGACTTATACGAGGGCACTTCCATTTGTCGCATAAATACGAGGGCATTTCGAAAAGTAAAGCTACACCGTACGCCAGAGGAAAAGAAAAGTTTTGGGGAGCAAGCTGGCAACACAGGTGTTAACCTTGAACCGTTAGCTTTCTCCTCGCGGTCGTTCGGCATTTCAACGTTGATTCTGGTTGGAGTAGGTCGTGTTTAAAATGGCTGCGCCGATTCAGAATCCCGCCAAATGCGAAGTGCGCTCTCATACCTTTTCTTCATGCAAAAGGTCAACGACTAGCGGATATTCACAAAGAAATTGTTTCTGTTTATGGGAACATTATGAATCGACAAAATGTAACGAAATGGTGTCGTCATTTCTCTGAGGTCGGACCGATGTTCATGACGAACAAAGAACAGGTCGGCTATCTGTGATCTCTGATGCCCTTCTTCAGAGAACAGAGGAAGCAATTCGTGCGAACAGACGTCTCAAATTGAAAGAATTGCATCAGATCATACCAGAAGTGTCAATGACAACTCTTTATGAAGTTGTGACTGTCAAGTTAGGGTACAGGAAATTGTGTGCGCGCTGGGTTCCAACAGGCGGCAACCTTCCATGACTGTGAGATAGAAAAGCTTGTGCACCGACTTAACAAATGTTTGGATAACGGGGGCGATTATGTCGAAAAATAATAAATAATCCAGTTAATAAGATGTAACTGACGTTTTCTAATTTTTCTTTTCTCTTTTTTTTTTTTTTTTTTTTTTTTTAGGGAATGCCAGCCATTGTATCTTTACTTTTCGAAACATCGTATAATAACAAAGCCCTCGTATAATAATAACAAATAATCGTATAAAAACAAATATAACAAATAATCGTATATAAGCCCTCGTATAATAACAAAGTTACACATACATGTATATGTTTATAATTACAATAATTTTGATTGACTCTCTTAAATTCAGCCGGAGTCCAAAATGAAATGTGTTCCTCTACTTAAATTTACTGTTCAATTATTTGTTATTAATTTAATTTATTTTTTATTTTATCTTTATTCATGAATCTACTTTGTGCAGCTGAAGACAAAAGGGAAAAAATATTCATTTTAGCGTAGCATATACGTATATATCGGTGTGGTTTTTTGTCAGTGTGGGCTTTTATCAATGTGGGCTTTGATGTGCGCTTTCAGCGGTGTGGGTATTTGTTGCGTGGGCAATTATCCCAGTGGGGTCTTTTTTGTGGGCTTTTGTCACGTGCGCTTTCGTCCAGTGGGCTTTTGTCTGGTCACCGTTTTAGAATTATAAGACATGGATTTATAGGCTTGAGATACGGTAGGAATTAAATTTCGGAATTCAAAGTTTATTGAAAACGCTCAAATATTCGCACGTACAACATACAAAAGTTCACTAGAAAGACGAATCGATTTTTCGCTGCTAGCAAACGCCAATTACCCAAACTTTTTAATTATACGAACAAACCAGTTCAAGAGTCAGACCGCAAATCAGAACAATTTTCAGAACGAAGGTTTATTGAAATCAACTTTTTAATTGAAGGGGGTTCGAAAATGCAATATCGGATATCAGAAGTGCAAAATCATGATACACAGGTGAATACAAAGCATTTAAATTGACATATGATGAAAACGAAATTAATTGGCTTTGAAATATTGATGCAAATGATCCTGGTTATCGAATTTTAAATGATGATGACTAAATTGGATATCGAGGAAAATGAAACGATTGTTCTGTTAATGATTCATAATTCTTATGTTATGTTACTTTGAAGTACTTGTTTATGCACTTTGAAGCGACTTTGAATGAGGAATATATTTTATTTTGCAATGCACCAAAAAGTTCTTTCCTTTTATTTACCATAAACTCTGAGTCTTTCCTCTCTTAATTTTTAAGTTTCTCAGTTTTTAACCGGTCAGTTGCAAGTTACCTGTTTCGTTTCAATCTTAAATCAAACAGTTTATGTGAATGTTAAAAAAAAAGTACCTCAAGTTGTGGTAAAAGTACCTCAAGTTGTGGTTTTATTTTCTCATGCTCTAGCTTTGATGGCCCTAGATTATGCTTGCTGAACGATTTGAAAATGTTCGGAGTGACTTGGCCAGTGAACTTATCTGTTTTCGTGACGTCCAGACTGCTGTTGTCTGCTTTTGTTCGTTTCATTTATGCATGTAGCATTTAATGTTTTAGTTAACTTACTTCTGTAAGCCCAGTGTTGCACATCTGTGGCGTACGGGGTGATTGTATGTGTTAATTTTTTTAAAGTCTTATAAAGACTTGTTTAATTCAGATTTTGATTAAAACGAAACTGCGTTATGCCATGTCATATTTTAAAGGTAAAAAATTCTCTAGAAATTAAAGACTGAGGCGACTGCGCTAGTGGTCAGAATGATTCTACAATTTGCACGCTGAAAATCTAAAAATAAATTTTACGCAATCCAATCACTTATCCAAATTTTATGGTGACAGGTTCGAATTGCAGCGTTCTATTGTATATTTAAATTATCACCGCACAATTTGTTTTAATTTATCGATTCATTAGAAATTAGATTGCGAAAAAATTACTTTGCACGACCTGGGCCATAGAAATGAGAAAACCGTATTTAATTTCCTATATCTTTGTTTCAGCCCAACGAAAGTTACTTTTAAAGCGAAATTAATGTCAAGCAATCCTCATTTGTCAATGTGTTACTACAATACGATTTCGCTTTAATAAAATTTGCGAACACGTTTTTTCACATTAAAGCTTTCATTTCATTTTTTCACATTAAAGCTTCCAGCTTGTACTAAGATCAAACGCTGTTAGTAAAAAATAAAGTGGAGGAGGGGGCGAATCTAAATATTTTTAAAAATAAGTTTTACACTAAAAAGCGTATAAAGATGTATAAACTTATTGAAAGAAATTAAATATCTATACTAAACATAGACCTTCCATTAAAAGAACCCAAAATTCAAGATAGAACTGAGTACTATACGATGAAATTCATAAAAATCAGTCAACACGTAATAGAGATGGGGCACTCATAATCAACAGTGTTTAGCGCTAAAGAGGAAGAGGGGGAAAACCAACATGCATTACTTAACATTATTGCTTAACACCTTTCATTAATTATTTTTAATAAACATTTTTGTCGTAATATTATAAACAGGATAGTTCGATTAGCATTTGGTACCTAACGCTATTTCTTTTCGTCATACATCCAGAATTCGCTGTTGCCTCTATTTTTTACGAAACGGATACTTGGGGGAGATGCGGATTTCATTTGTCGCCGTCAAAATATGAATTAAAAAATTAGACTGTTTTTCATAGCTAGCAATAGAAATTTCATACTTATTTTAAACGCATATTTATTTCATATTTATTTTACATACTAATATTGATTACTTATATTGAAACTTAATTTTACACTTGGAAGTCTAAATAAAATTTAAGTTTCCACAAAAATTAGAGAAAGAATTTGCAGCGTTTCTTCAAGTTCAAATTTTGGTAGAAAATTTCGAAATCAATTCTAAGACAATTAACACACAGATAATAAAGCTTCGTCAAATTATTAATAGAAATCCGCCTTCAGTAATGCTGAACTAGAAAAGGAAATTTTAGAAACGTGATTTACAAACAACGCTTGCTTTTCAAAACTACAAGAAAGCGGTGTCTGTAATGTTCGATAAAAGGCGACAAAAAAGCAAAATCCGAGTGAAATTCGCTCTCCATACTGAGCTTTAATAATCCGATGACTAAGCTTGAGCAAAATAAAACGCTGCTGCTTCTTTCAAAAAAATCGATATTTCTGCTGTAAAAGGTAGAGGCATGCGGCGAAGGGGCGGAGCTTAAAACGAACCAATAAACCAAAGAGGAAGACATTTTTAAGAGCTAAATAAAAGATGGCAGAGCCCAGCTTCTTTCTGCTTTGCAAGAAGAACGAATATTGCGAATGATGCAGAGTTCTGCATCACAGACGAGAATTCGAATTTCTCTAGAGCCTTGCGAATATTTTGAAGCTATGGAAACATTTAACATTTGCTTAGTTAAATATAAAATTTAACTTAGTAACGATAGATTCTAAATCTTTAATAAACTAGAAATAAATTTTAAAAACTTAGAACATATATAATTAGTAATTTCTGTTTAATAATTTTTAACACAATAATTCTTAACTATTGAAGTGATTATGTAGCTTCTTCAAGTCACCTTTAATAACAGAACTAGGTATTATTTCTCTTTCGTTTATATGCGAGAAGAAAAAGTTTATATAATGAAAATTAGACATATGTTGCAGCAAAGACATTAAACTACAGCAGACTGTTAGATACTGATACATTACAAAACACGTCGAAACTTGCTGCTTATTACTTAATAATAAAATTTCTAAATACATCTAAATTAATTATAAAATTTCCCTTTAAATTAACCCACACTACATACTGCATCAAAACGGACAAGTTTTCTCATAATATTTAATTACGATCTTCTCTGCTTGCATCTATTCAATCCTTTCTAAAATCCATTACAAGCTATTTGAAGCTTAACATCTTCTCTGTTAAATGACAGTCTAGACTAGGCAGCGCCAGATCTTTGATTTTTCTGATGTGGGGCTAAAGCTAAAACTGCCGCCCTCACCCATCATCCTTCAGGTTTCTCTAAAAAGTTTTAATTTGTTTAATAAATACAAAAATAGGTAGGGTTTGAGGTAAACACCTAAGCTCCATTTTATACTAAATTCCTTACGTGCCTTTTTTTCGGGGGGAGGAGGGTTGTTATAAAGGAAAAATCCGTACCAAAGTGTCATAATTAAAAAATTGTCCTCTCCTAGGAGAATCGCCCTTCTGGTGAGCTCACTTTCGGATTCAAACCTAATCTTAACTCTAATTCTGAAGTGCTTCTGACCCTCCAGTCCTCGAAACCATTCGTTTTTCCGCTCTAGGGGGGAACGGGCATCTCCTAAGCTTCTCACTATTCCGTGTTATTGCATACTGGTTAAATTAGGTTAGGTTAGATTATATGAATATGGCAAAGACAGGAGGGCTATCTGCGTAGAGGAGAGGTGCTTTCGTGGAGGAACCTTTTAAAGGAAACTAGCTCGTATTCACGTTACACATGAGGAAATCCAAGAAAATAAACTATGCAGCCAGCCCGCTCGCCTGGGTTTAAACCCAGGCAAAGTCGAACTATCAGTATTCAGCGGTCTTAATCACTCGGCCACTGCTGGACATTTGTCTGATTATTTACTATGTGTTCGGGACTGTATGGAAAAGGAGGAATGCACCGTGGGAAAAAAAAAATTGTAAGGAAACTAGCTCTTATGTATGTTACACACGGGGAAAATCACTGAAATGCTCATATAACCAGCACATTCACATATACTTGACTCTCGGACCGAACTACTAGTGCTCAGCGGCTTTTATTGCTCAGCCACTAATGGGGCCATAGCATACAAAATATGGGCTATTGCGGAAAGGAAAAATTCTGAAAAGAGTATACAGAATATGGGCTATCACTCTTAGTATTCGTGCTTCCTGTCTTGTTTTTCATACTTCCTATTTCATGAGTAATTTTAAGTTCTTACCTGCCTTAAAGCTATTAAAATATCACGGACGTAGTAACGAAATTAGTAACGAAAATTAAAATTTTACTCTGTAAACCTTTTGTTCTGCAAATAAGTGTATGGAATCATCAAAATTTGATCTGCGGGTTGATTTTCGGTTACCAGAATCGCGAGACTTGATAAAAGCTCCTGGCTCACCGATGATCTAAGATACTTTTTAATATGTTTTAATTTGCTGAAACTTTGATCTGAACAGGTTGAAGTGTTCGTGATTCGTCCTCAAACAGTACATCAGATTGCTTTTTGTGCTTTGCAATTTTTTCCTTCGTCAGAATAGAATGGGCCCACTAGCGGCCGAGCGGTAAAATCGCTGAACACTGGTAGTTCGGTCCGAGGTTCGAATCCCGCGAACGGGCTGGCTGCATGGGCGTTTCCGTGGTTTTCCCCATGTGTAATGTGTATACGAGCCAGTTTCCCTTAGAAAGTCCTCCACGAAGACATCCCTCCCCTTAGGCAGATAGCTCTCGTGTTCTTTGCCGTATTCTCAATACACAGAATAGAATGGTTTCTTTTAATTTAAATAAAATTCACTGTGAATTGCCTTAATAAGAGTACCTACGAATTGACGTAATTACACTGAACAGTCCTAAATAAATGGTCGCGTCTCGCTAAATATAGTGCTGGCTATTAAAATCAAGCATATTTTAAAAAAAAAAAAAAAAGAAAAGAAAAGAAAAGAAAAAAGAAAGAGTACAGAAGAACCTGAAAACTAAAAAATAACCATAAAAATAATAAATCTAGCTTTAAAATCCAAAATACGCTCCACTGTTCAGAGTTAAACCAAAGGATGAGCCTTAGTTGCCGACTGGCTGCTAAGAAATCTAAATGCCTTGCTTCATCTTGAAGACACTCGACCAATATTAATTTGAATTATTTCATTTGTCCGGGATGGCCAAAGGTTAATTTTTTTTGGGTTAGCTTTCAGAAAATAGTTACAATGCTTCTCCATTTCCCAGCATACGTTGCTAGGGAAACCAGGCGACTTCTTCAGTCAGGAAACCAGGGTCAGTCTGAATTTGTCAGTGACGCCTGGAGTCCCTCTATTCTGATCTTACTGTAGTAATCGGCTATACTTAACTTTAACTCGTATTCCTTTAAAAGGGTTCTTAGTGTTTAATTATAAATCTTCTTAAAAGAGGTTTTTAAACTTGGCCTTAAAACAATTAACATTGTACTAAAATTAGAGAGCTGTTTTAGCGAACAACATACCAAATACAATCCAGCGTTATATTTGAATTTGCTGCCCCGAGAGTTGCCGCCCGGGGCAAGAACCTCGGCTTGTCCCCCGCTAGATCCGGGACTGAGAGCAGGGGTCCTCAACCGGTGGTATGCAAGAGACAAATAGGTGGTACGCAAAGAACCAAAGCATTTTTAACTATTATTAAGTTCAAAAATTAAATACTCCAACATCCTGCGTTAAATACCCCAGCACCCCAACATTTCATATTTTGTAACACTTCAAACGAATTTTTGATTAACAAACTCAACGATTTCAAAGCGAGCAATCGCAACACTGCACGGAAGAGAAGGAAAAAAAAAAGAAAAAAATTGAATCTCCAGCGCGAGAGACTGTGCATCGGAAATACTATAGGTATGCTCTTTTTAATATTTTGTCACATTGCTGTTGAATTGAATTTTATGGTTTAAGTGCGAAGAACATGATATGTAATAAATAAGGGTGACACACAAAATGTTAAAAAAACGCCCCTTTGGGCGTAATATAAAATCTAAAAGGTTTCAGAATTTTTTTAATATTTCTATTCAGAATTGAAAAATGATCATTGTAAAATGTAGAGGTGGTACTAAAGGTTTTCAATTTTTGTTCAGATGGTACGCGTTAGTCAAAAGGCTGAGAACCGCTGGTCTAGACCACATACTTGTAACTCTATAAAAGCCATTTCTTCAACTAATATAATAAACTATTCTAGTTGTAGTATTTTTAAGGTTTGCGTTCTCTGTGTTCCATATTTTCTTTTATGAGTATGCAATGTTCAATATTTTCTTTCATGGGTATGCAACAAAAACAAGCATTGAATACATGCAGTAAAAAATTACATTATGCAGTAAAAAAAAAAAAAAAAAAAATATTTAAAGCAAATAAATAGTGACCTTCAAATTATTTTCACAAAGCCTTCAGTAGATTTTGCTAAGCTTAGAGCTGCAGAATACTAAGCGTTCAAAAAATTCATGCCAACAAAATCTATTATCATTTACACGTATTCTCAAACCTTTTTTAAGCAGATAGTATGTCAAGAGTTCGCGTAGTTACGAAGTGTGAACGACTGACAGTGATGTAATAATGAAAATGACCTTCAAAAGATAAATGCGAAAGCAAGCAAAGCGATCATATGCAATTATTAAAGCGTAGCCAGTTTGTAAGAGTACAATTCTATGATTTTGTAGTTGCGAATTCTCGTTAAAATTTTTTCGCAATGCTTTAAATGCTCTTTCAACTAAATTTTAAAGCTTGATACTTTTTATAATATATTACTTTACACACTAGGATTACAGCTTATCATTACAGATGTAAATTTGCGTTTAATAGGGCTTTCATAGCAATCTCAATGTGATTGAAATCTGACAGAAAGCTTCAAAAATCTATGTTAGGAAGAAATATTCCACTTCATTTGCATTAGCGAAGCTTTCCTTAAAAAAAAAAAAAAAAAAAAAAAATATGTATATAAAATTCCAAAACACCATATTTAGTTTCTGAAAACCGTTGTTAGTTTTAAAATGTGAGCTGCCCTCGTAAAATCATGTAAATTACCTACTAACTATATTCAGATACTCTTTTAAAAGTGATACGTGCGCGTATGAGGTCAATATCTCCACTTTAATCCTTAAAATCTTACACTACGAAAACATGAATACGTTTGTTAAATTTCCATCTTCATTCAATAAAACTTCTGAGTTACCATGCAAGACATACACACGAAAATCGGGAAATCGCTTGTATATCACTTACCACATAATACATAGAATGAAGATTGCTGAAACTAAACATTCCTTTTCAAAGCCCTTCAGTTAAATTATATTTGAATTAGAATAACGATATTTTAATTAATACATGTTATAGCAAACTTATGCAGAGTCTGCTTTCCAATGGAAACTGTATTGAAAAAGCCCTCCCCACTCCCCTATTGAGCTAAAACTTTAAAATGAAAGCAATAAAAGTTATTACATATAAATGCTGATTACTTTTAATTCTCATAAGGATCTCTCCGTCAAAATTCTTTTGAGATAATGCATCTTAACTTTATGATCTCATCATTATGATCATTTAACATCTTTATGATCTCTTGATGTAGGCTGCAATTTCGCAGTGGTGTTTGGAGAAAAGGAGGGGACGTACATTTTTTTACTTGTCTTTGATATCTTGAGGGTGAGCACTGCAATTGTGTATCAACAGAGCAATTTTTATAACTAATGCATTTTAAATATTAAGTAGGTCATAGGAATTCTTTAAGATTTGCCCATGCAATCAAACCTCAATTTAATGAAAACTCTATGTTAAAAACTCCTCTACTTAGCGAAGTTTTCCACGGGATTCCGCCCGAGATGTGAACTTCCTTGTTTAAAAAAACTCCAAATAACCAAGTACACTCTCCGTTCAACAAAGTTTTAACAAAGCACGTGGCTCATTTTTAGTTTTCACATTCCATTCTACATCAGGGATGAAGTGCGGGATGGAAATTCTTGAATAAGGAAAGCATTTCCCCACCCTTATACTGCAAAGCCTTTTTTAACCCTTTTAGTTCTGTACTGAATAATAAAAATATCAAAACAAAAGTGTCTAACACTTAATGAAAAAATGCTGATTCTCAAAGTGGGCAAAGTTGTAAAAAAAGAAAGATAGTGCCATAAAATTCTGTATTTTACAAACTACTTTATCGATAGTCCTGAAAAATCAGGGAAAAAATCGTGAAGCGTTGACTCCACTGCTCCAAGTGCCAATGTAAGAAAACCAGCGTTTATGAAGACATTGATGAAACTACGTTTAAAATGGGCCGCTTACACGGGAAAGTGGTTAGTGACCTCTGACTGCCGTACCAAAGATCCCGGGTTAAAACCCCAGGGAGGGTATGGATATAAACTACCTATCCCTTCATAGGAAGTAACGGTGCCTCCTGATAAAATGACCACCGCTTCTGGTCTCAGTAGTGGCCAAAGCCTAAAATGGGCCACCATGTTTAAAAAAAAAAAAAAAAAAAAAAAAAAAAAAATTAAAAAATTAAAAATGGCTGCGCACAGTGACAGAAATTAACAATGATTTAACGCAAAGTGTATTTCATGCAAGCAATGGGTGGCTGGAGAAATTCCAAAAAAGAAATAGAAAAATCATACATGGGGAAAGACAAAATGACTCTCATATAAACAAATAGAAAATTAAAAGAAATAATGAAAATGTACAAACCACAAAATATCTTAATGCCGATGACACTGCCGACATTTTATCAATGTTTACTGCAGAGAACATTAACATTCAAAAAAAGGAAAATGTTAGGAGGCAAGCACAGAAAGTTAAGAGTTACTGTCCTCCTATGTGGAGATATGGAAGAAATAAAAAACTGAAACCTTTCTTACAAGAAACAGTAAAATCCAAGATGCTTTAGAGGTACTAAATTACTGGAAGTAGATTATGATTTCAACTTATGGATGACCTCAGACATTCCTGAAAAAAGGCTAAAAATTTAGATAAAAATATGATTGTACAGAAACGGAAAATTGCTCTATTGATAGACAATTGCAGTGCTCACCCTCAAGATATCAAAGGCAAATATACATAAATGTTACGATTCCCTACCCTTTCCTCCAAATACCGTTGCGAAACTGCAGCCTGGATCACGGAGTGATAAAAAGGTGTTACGATGCATTATCGCAAAAGAGTCCTGAAGAAAACTCTAATAAGAATAGAAAGTAATCAGCATTTATGTGTAATAACTTTACATGACTACACATCTGAACTTACGAAAGTATGAAATTGCAATAAAACTGAAAAAAACTGTTCGCAACTGCTTCAAAAAATGCTGGCTTCATCACCATTGATACTACCGCAGGGTCAATGAAGACCATGGGCAAGATGAGAAACTGAATAAATAGGCGGCTGCAGTTGGAAAATTAAAGACAAAGAATAATGAACAATTACAAGATTATTTATTTATAGATAACGATGCTGAGACCTCAGGAATTCCTACTGAAGAGGATATATTGGAGAGCATAAAAAACAGCAGCCACGGAATGTGATTGATGATAAAGAAGAATGAAAACGCTAATTAAAAATAAAATTTTTGACAGAATATAAGTAAACTGCGCTTGATAGTTTACAACGCGGTTTTTAATTTGAAGAAAATGCTTCAGAAAACATCAGATTTCCGTGCATTGCAAAGATGTGAAACTTATTATGACATAAAATGTTGTTCCGACAATCAAGAGAAATTAAAGTAACTGATTATTTTCCGAAATGAATTTACGAAATTTTCATATGTACCTTCGAAAGCATGGGTACATTAACGTATGCAAGTTTGCATTCATATTCCATTTTACTATTATTTTACTAAAATTTAAATCGTATTTTATCATAATCTCTAGTTTGCGAATTTGACAAATTTTGCGACTTTGTTTAACAGAGATTTAAATGCATAATATAATCTGATTCTTTAACAAAACGCTTTTATCTCAAATTCTTATAACTGAATAAATTAAATTTTAATTACAATGTTGAAACAGGAGCTTTACTTCACACTATTCAAACAGCATATACAGTATAGTTGCCTTAAGCAAATCATTCCAAAGCTCAAAAAACGCTTTACTCCGGTCTGTTCTATCAAAGGTAAAAATTAAACTCATTTTTCTCCAGGGAAAAAGGGAAATAAATCTAATGAAATCGCTTAGTGAAAATGAATGTTATCGGGAATCTAAAGAAGTAGAAAACTACTTAACACGTGAATCAATGGAAATATCCATTTTGACAGTTCCCAAATCCATTTTAATTTTTTTTTTTTTTGTGTGTGTGTGTGTGTGTGTGTGTGTGTTTGTGTGTGTGTGTGTGTGTGTGTGTGTGTGTGTGTGTGTGTGTGTGTGACATCTGTATGTACGGTCTGAATATAAGAACCTGTATTCCAAAATGAACTGTAAAATGAATTTTTTTGTGACGTCTGCATGTACGTATGCACGCGTGTATATAGCATAACTTAAAAAAAAAAAAAAAAAAAAAAAAAAAAAAGATTAGCCGTAGAATGTTGAAATTTTGTAAATGGGAGAGCTATGAAATCTAGTTGTACAGGTAGCTTTTTTATTGCAAAAGTGTACATACATATACATATAGTCGACGTCCCCCCCCAAAAAAAAAAATCAATACAAGTTTATTTTACGAGAATTTAACGAACTTCTGATTGAAAATTCGGAGACCTGAAAGCTTTGCATTGCCACTCTGCAAAAGAGTACGATATATATGTTTCAAATTTAATCAGGATACTTGGCGAAATAAAAAAATTGTGTTGCCACTCAGTAAAACGCAATTATATTAATTTTACTCAAATTTAATAGAAATTTGTTGCACTGCCCAAAATTAAAATATTTCAAAATGTGTTGTCATTCAGCAAAGCGTGAAATATTTAATATTTCACGTAATAACACGCACGCATCAACATACGTATTATTACACGCGTTTTCCTTGCTTTTGAAAGTGAATTTGTAGTAGTCGTCACAAAGCGTTACTTTTGCTGTGAAATCAATTATGCCACTAGAGCGAAAATCGGTTGCTCGATCTGTACCTCAAGCACGATTAAAATCATCTTAGAATAAGAATAAAGCAGCATAGAGATGTTTGCATGGCGGAAACTAGAGAAAGGAATGATATAATTATTGTGTCAAGAGTAGTTATACTAAGTCTGATGTATAAGAGCAACTAATCTGTGATTGGTTAATTTTAGGTTGTTATATAACATGGAAAGATCTCGAATTTGAAAGAACAGATGAATTTAGGGGGAGAGCACCAAATCTAGAATAGTTAATTTTGAGGTCGCTAATTATTCTCAAGCAACTATCTTATTTTGTTATATCTTAATTCATCCCCTTCACCCGGCCTTTATTTTCTCAATCGTTGGTCGTAGTCATATAATTCCAATTTCAAAAGTGTTTTAAATGATGAAAATATTCATGCTTTGCAATTTCAAATTTAAAAAATAATTAATTTTGGACGAATAACGAAATTTAACTTTTAACCCTCCAGCGTCGTATCAAGTTTATATTTATACATTGGTATCATGGCGGTCAGAACTAATTTTCCTTGAACGAACATTAATACATAATATGCAAGATTATGAAGCTTGTCTACTTAATATAAGATCAGTATGGTTCTTTGCTATGATGGCTGAAAGCAGATATACGAAAGGAACAGTAAAAAAGCTTGGAGACTGAGAGTACGCATACGACCGCAAAAGGTTAGCGCGGTCTTCCGGTTCCTATATTTATACTTGGGGAAGTTTTATACTTGTTATAAAAAACTAAAAATACAAGAAGTTTGACTCCCATACGACAAGGACTTACCTTGATATTTATTTTCAAAATTTGCAATTTTTGATGGCATTTTCAACTTACCTTGAGAGATAGATTATGTTCCGTTCGAGGAAGTGATATGATGGCCACATCAGAATTTTTTATAAAAACGTCCCAAAAACCTTTTTTGGTTTCACGGAATGGCAACATTACAAAACTGCCTCTTACCTGACATTTGACTCTGCAAGATTTATTCTATATTACCCACAAAATGTTTATAAAGACAAGTATTGTATAAAATGCCATCAAAGTATGAAACTATTAATACATCATACATTTACGAGCCATTCTACGCAATGCCAAATGGCAAACCTGTTAATGTTTCTAACATCAACTGGCAAGTCACGTGACTTTCGACTCTTACGGATAATTCGAGATCTGTATTTCAGTCTTCGAACGAAAGTGCTTAACACAGATTCTATGCTATTCTGCATAAAAATGAAGCGCTAAGTGTAATACTCCAGACGGAATCATGGCATGTTGACGTGCAACGACAATTCTGCGATGAACTGTTTGAAATGGGAGCCAGTGCTGCATAAACATTGTTTCCCTCACCGGTACTTACCAGAAGTTAGAAGGAAACAGAGGAGTATTAGCTACAAAATCAATCGCTAAGATGTTAGTAAAAAACAAACTGATTTATCCCGTTAAAGAAAGCGTCAGTGCTATTGACTTCTACGTCAGGTGATTTCATTAAAAGCTTTTTCCTAATTCTCTTTTAATACTTTGCCTAAACAACAACTGGCACTCTATAAAATAATGTGTAAATATTACGTACGCTGCCTAAGGAAAGTATACATATTAAAAAATTCGGATATTTTATATATTGTCCAAAAATGCCAAATATTCTATTAATTACCTAAACATTTTACACAATGCTTGTTCTTCATACACGCAGACATTAATTTTTCATGATCTTCAATGAATTAACACTATACTACAGACTAAATTTTGGTTTATTTATTACGGCAAAAGACAAGGCAATCTGTCTTGATAGAACCATCATCCACGCCAGTTTCTTTGAAATGCAGTGGTCCACATTTATCTTATGCAGCCAGTTAGTTAAAATATTATTTGCGATAAAAATTAAAAACATGATGGACTTATCGAAACAATCATCAATTTTTACAAAGAAATGAGTCCTATGGTTAACCATGGGACACATTTCTGTAGACAATACCTGAAGAACTTTTTAATTTCTATTCAATTACAATACTTCTAAAATTAAGATACTGTAATGAATTATAAGACAAAAAAAAAATCCTTCATAGCAAATAAAAATCTCGAACTTCTGCAATCAAAATACACGCACCAAAAAAAAATAACTAAAAATTAAAAGTATATGAAACAATAGCACAGGTTTAAATTGTAGGATTAAGGAACACTAATATATTGGTAGGAATTTTTGCATCGGCAAGCAAAAATCCGTTACACTATTAATAATGTCTGGTAATTACTAACGTATTGTACCATCAACTGCGAAAATTGGCAACCAATGAATCATGAAAGTTCGCAGAGATGCCACCAAAACTGTGCCAATCATTCCAGCAATATTCTTTAAAAAAAAAAAAAAAATGACGCTTCTTTATTTAACAGGCAATCAGTATTCGGCACGCTTCGTTTTTGCGTTTCAGAAAAGGCTTTCTTTCGCCGATTGCTACTACTTCCGTCAATTTTGCAGGTATTCCTATTTTACAGGAAGCTCTGTTTAGTACGCTATGAGTACAGACATTTGTTCCAATTTACCGCGTACTTTCGACTATCCGGGTTAATGCCGATAAAACAGATCACGGATAATTGAAAAATATGGGCTATCCAAATTATCAATTATCACGCACACTGTATGTGTTTATTTCTTTAAAAAAATCAGTACTTTGTTTATGAGAGCGTTCAAATATCTGCCGAATTTCACTGCGTGTTTTTCGAAGTACTATTTCATCACTGTATTTCGAAGCCTAAGTCTAAGAGAAGTCATTGTTGTCTCGGAATTAATGTAGCGGTCAGTATCTTCTTCGCTTGTATTTTAAATATCATTATCTGCCTCTTCTGCTCTTGTGACACCTGAAGTGACAGTCGCATCACTCAAACATTGACAGCCCGGCTCAGCAGAATCGCCATCGAACCATTCCTCGATGTTTTTACCATTCGACATTTTTGAAGAATTTTACATTTCATTTTACAACTGCAATAACTGTCTCAACGTTTCCACAATTAGATAAATATCAGAGTTCTATATTAGGAAGATGGTTTGGTTTATTTTTATTAAGGAAACCACTCGAGAGCTACCTGCATAAGGAAAGGGATGCCTTCATGGAAGATTTTGTAAAACAACTGGCTTGTATACATGTTACACATGGGAAAAATCACAAAAACGTCATGCAGCCAGGATTCGAATTCCGGACCGAATAACCAGTGTTCAGCGACACCGCTCGACCCGCCACTGGTGGGCACTACTTTCGAACTTTCGCATGTTTGTTTTTTGTTACTCTCGTGCATAGTGTTAAATGACCCTGCGTGGAAATCACCATCCACGAATAATCCGCACATGGATAATCGAGAGGACATTATATTGCTGTTTTGCGGGCCATATGCAGCTGTCCATATCGTGTTCTTTAATACACACATTTTTTAAATTAGGGTCCCACAACTTACATAAAATAATCTACTGCTTGCTCTTCTGTGAAAAACAAGTCCAAAATTTTAGTCTTCTCCCTCCCTACCCCCCCCTCCAAAATACAGGGGAAAAAATACAGCAATAATTTATTTATATCTTTGTTCATTAAATCAAAACGGGGTTTAGCGTAGATGTTATGAGAGTGTTGTTAAGTCACTCTTATCTGTAACTGGCGCTAAAACGCGCTGCTTGGCGATATTTTCACTCTCGAAGAGATAATACGTAAGTACCAATAAAATTTTATAAAAATGGTTTCTTTTGGTATCATGAGTTAGATTTCTTAGGTTAAGAAAACTTAAGTAGCAGAAAATTCGTAGGCACTTTTTGAGTTTTAGAAATCTCCGTAGAAGGGAGAATTTCATATTCGGCCTCTATAGTATTATTGTATATATGTCAACACCAATTTTTGTCTAAAAAGGATTTTTGGGGGGGGGATATTTATTCTTGCGAGATGAATTTGATAATTGGCAAGTAAGTAAATAACAATTTTCAAATTTCAATGTCAGATATTAGATTTTGACAGTTTAGTAATGCGTTGGTGGGCATATATTTTTATACAAAATAATGAAATTGAATTTGATATCTAATTATCATTTTATTAATTTAGTACAATAATAGAGAGTAGACTGCATTATTTTAGAGAATAAAAAAAAATTCTTTTTAAGAGTTGTTTTCTGTGAGCATGAAAAATCATTAAGTTTCAACAGCATAACGATTCTTCGCCTCTTAACTGTCAAAGTGGACAAAAACTGTACCACCCAGAAAAATAAACATTTTATAATGTTAATGCATTATTTTGTTGACATAAAATAATCTTAGATGCTCCAAAGCAAGATATGAGTTCATTCCACATTCATATCGCATCACAGAGCGTTTCCGAAGTACTGCGTCATCCGATTTCTATAAACAACGCGGCTAGAGAGGAAAATGATCATTCGCCTCTTTGTATTGCTCCACAGGTTCAACTGACGCAAGGAAAAAAATGTTCGTATTCGAAACTTGTGATTGCTAAAAAAATTGGCTGTAATTAATGGACACGCTCTGGAGCAATTAAATTCAAGCGTGAACTTGGTAATGTTGAGAGAAGGGTCGGCAGAAGGTGACCATAAAATCTGACAATCGATATCTAAAACGGATGTCTCACTTTAACTGTCATGCAAGTGCTGCTGATTTAAAAGTTGAATTTGAGAAAGATTGTGCTGATAATTGAAGCACACGACGGCGTCAAAAGATGCCTTAAGGCATGCGATCTGCATGCGTATCAACCCCCCCCTCCCCAAAAAAAAGTGGGCAAACAGAAGCTTTTGCAGCCTACCTGTATCGCTTGGAATTGCACCACACAGACTCATACATATGCGGCTCAACAGTGTAGGTACAGTGTACGTTCGAGTGTGAAATCACCAAAGATCTAAATTTCCGGCCGTGCACAGCTGAAAATGACAGGGTATGATGGCTGAAAGAACTCCAAAAATATAAGCTACTACGAAAAAAACTTAAACTCTCCATAGACTATCTGGCAACGAACAACAAAAATCTAAAAGCAATCTTTAAAAAAAAAAAAAAAAATCATTCAGCACAGTTAAAGTCTTGACAGAGTCTTTTTAACACGACCGCTGGCAGTTCAACAGCATACGCACGTCCAACCAGCCGCTCAGCCGTAGTTTCTTCCTGTTCTGAATAACTGTCAAAACAATCTGATAAATCGTCTAAATAAAACTCTTCAGTACCATTTTTTTTTTGCTCATTGTGAACGGTAATTTTTTTTAAAAAAACGGCGTGAAAATGTGGGAGTTTACGAAGCAACGCACTTTACGCAAGTGAGGAATTTACCTCAATACTACTAATAAAATACAAATGATATAGCAAATGGCAATTGTTTATCGTCATGGCTACCGATTGATAGGCTTTTATTAAGTAGCCTCCAGAAAAAAGCGATTAATAGGCTATCGGTCGGTAGGCGTTGCCGATAAAAAGCCGATTAATAGGCGATCGATCGGTAAAGTGTTAATAACCACAGGTCACAAATACCTATCTTCCGAAGTAACTTTATAAATTCAGCTACAAATTTATTTAATTTTTTACATTCTATAAAGATTTTTGGCTAGGCTTTTTGATAATCATATAACAGGAGGTACAGCAACTCAACTCAGTACGTAAACAGAAGCGATTTTCTTAGGCAAAAGAACATGTTTCATCGGCAAATGCTCAGTGTGGCTCAGCAATTTTTTTTTTTTGGGGGGGGATGAATCTAAATTCAGTCTACATGGATCGTAGCAAGTTCGGAGACATACAAGTGAACCTTATCATTCAGAATGCATAATAGCCTACTGTGAAATTCCAAGCGAACTAAATGGTCTGGGGATGCTTATTCAGCAAAGGAGTTGAACGCCTGGAATTTACTACTGGAACTGTGAATGCATTAGTTTATACCTACATCTCGGAGGCCTTTAAAACTAGCCATTCGGGATCATTTTAAAAGTGCTAAAAATTGCATTTTCAACAGGACTCTTCACCCTGTCATACAGCTAAATCGGTAAGTACGATCTAACTTAATTATGCATGATTTTGTTGTCTTATTTACAGGTTTTCATCTCCACAACATAATGGATAAAAGTAATTTTCCACCTACGTCCCCATTTAGGTGCAGTATTTATACGATATTAAAGTTCTGGACTGGCCTGGAAATAGTCTTGATCTGAATCCCATTGAAAACTATTGGCATATAATGGGTACAAAAACTTGTGCTATGAAGCTAGCTATTAAGATTAACCTGTAGGAAAGCATTATTAGGGTTCTGATCTATAAAACTGGCCAGGATTACATTCAGAAATTTATACCTTCTATTCCGGACAGCTGCAAGGCTGTCATCGCAGTTCGTGGAGGACTTAACACTGAAGTGATCCTTATGCATGTATACATACCTACGTACATGTAATATGACTGTAGTTCTGTCGAATTTACATTAACTACACAATCTGTGCATCAATTACTTAGTTATTTAGTTAAATATTGCACTTTTCACTCTTTTTCATTTTCTGAGTAACTAAGGATAAATAATTTACTAATCCTGATGAAATTTGATTAAGATTAAACCTACAAATTAATTTTATTGTAATAATACGATCTTTAGATAAAACACATTATTTGCACACTTTTCCACTTAGGTAAGTAATGCATTTTTAGATGCAGATTTTTTTTGGGGGGAAGGGGGTTGTCCACTACTATATATACTACAATGCGAATAGCCTCTACTCATGTGATAGAAATTTCGTAAGCTACCGTAATTTTCAGTTGATATAGATTATACAGCCTGAAATGAAACTTAAGATTACGCAAATTAATTAGCCGATAACGTCAATATGGACACAAGTGTTCACCTATACTGCAATCTGCTAGCAATTATACCCCAACAACTGCAGTACTTTAAGTAATTTACGGTAAATAGACTCCTTCTATAATGAGTTCAGTTTTAACAAAACCAAAAACGTAGATTTATTTCATAAATACAGCAGGCGACTGTAAAATTTTGTTAAATTGCATCTTTTGATGATCTTGATGCTTTTTTAAGTTGTTCACCATTTTACTGCTTTTAAAAAGCTTTCAATCTTACAGATCCTCCAACTGTAGTTTCCAAAATTCCAGCTACTATTACTTAGTAATAGTTTGCTGTAATGCAAAAAAATGTATCGTACGCTCAAAAAAACTTAAAATTAGAAATAAAGCCCACTGTTGAAGACATTTGACTGCAGAAAAGATTTAAATTCTCTCTCTTTCTTTTAACTTGAATGTTTAATTATACATAAACTGCCATTATGCCTACCTAAGCGTATTTTGAGTTCGAACTAAGCCTCGGTTTACATTACGGCTTCGGCATGCTGGGCCGGTATTCCAGAGGTCCGTGGTTCGATTCCCGACGAAGGCGGTTGCTATTTTTCATCTTTCCTACTTCCAAAAATATACCTAATGTCTCTACAGTGGCGGTCGAACTAAAAGGGTGTTGGATGAGGAGTCTCCACACCCAGGATTTGGAGATTGGGTCCCCTAAAAACCCCAGTCGCCCTTTAAAAAGGCGAGTGTATAAGGTATTTCTCCCATTTTCCCAGCGTGCCTTCGTGGTGTAGTGGTTCTGCAACCTGGGTCGGTATTCCAGAGGTCCATAGTTCAATTCCCGGCGAAGGCGGTTGCTATTTTTCATCTTCCTGCTTCCAAAAGTATACCTAATGTCTCTACAAAGTGATACAAGGTATATACTATTTACGTTCAAAATTTACAAGTCGCATATTTTTGTATATACACAGAAATAAATTTACCGACTCTAAAACGAAAGCACGTAAATAAGAGTTCATACGATGGTCGCCTTCACAACGAATGTAAATACGACTTGCGATAGGTTAATATCAAAATAATTCATTCATGTATCTATTTCAAAATCACGAAACAACATAAAATTTTCAGAGACTATTATCAATGTTACAAATGCAAAAATTTACTAATTTATTATTCATAATAATATTTGCGTGTAGTATATTTGTACACAGTCTTAATGTCTGTCATACGCATTTACGATTTAGACTGAATATTCTCACTTTACCATTAAAAGCGGAAATCTCATCTGCCCTTGATCTTACAGCACATCTTCCACATGCATTATCAAACGTTCACAGTTCTGGGGGTAAGTCAAAATTTTCAGGCACTTAGTGACTAGACTAAAGTGACCAGCAGCCAAATGGTAAAGTCGTTAAATACTGGTAGTTCGGTCCGGGGTTTAATCCCGGCGAACGGGCCGGCTGCATGGCCGTTTTCGTGGTTTTCCCCCATGTACTGTAGACGAGCCAGTTTCCCTGAGAAAGTCCTCCACGAAGGCATCCCTCCCCGTAGGCAGATAGCCCTCGAGTGCTTTGCCGTAATTAAATAAACGAAACCAACTCTCTTATTCACGACAGTCCTGACGACTGTTGCTTGACTACAGTCTGAACCTATTTGCACTTCTTCAAAAGGTTATTAATTTATGTATAAAAATATTTTTCTGAATTTATGCACCTATGCAGAAAGTAAGCCAAACTTACCTCGAGTATTTATGATAAGTGACGATATTCGTTCGCTGTTTTTAATGCTGGACCGAGTTAACTATGCGGGAGTATTTTAGGCCCACGCGCACGTTTGTTATGCAGAATGCTCATTATGCAAGGAATATTGTTGAAAATAATCGTTAATTAGGATACAAAGGCTATCTGTGAGAAAATAATTACGAATTTTAACACCGTGAATTATGAAATATAATGCTTAAGGAAACACCAATGAAGAATTCGAGGAAGAAATATATATATCCACACTGACTAAAAGCAATTAACAATAAAGAAGAAAGAACAATACAGCAGCAGAGAGGTTTTTTTTAAGAAATCAGAAATTGCTGAAATCTAAAAGAACTGGTTCATCTGAAGAGAAAATAATTGAAATAGAAAGACAGATTTTGTATCCAAATTCGTCGCAAAGAAAAAAGATGTAAATTTATTTTAAGACTCATCTCAATGCCAAGTAAAAGCATAAATATCAGGAGAAAGTCGGTGTCTCAGCTTGGATGGAGTTCCACCTTCTGATAATCAAATGGAAATAAATCAGAAGAATTCGCAGAAGAATACAATCATATTAAATCTTTCTCTTTTAAAATGTTAAGATAAATATTCGTTTAACCTCGGATACTTCCAAAAAGTATCGCGCACATTTTTTACTAGGAACTGAAGAGTTATTGTCAAGGATAGATCAAGGCCTCAGAAAGAAAGCAATTAATCAACTAAAAGATCTTAAGATTTCTATTATATCAGATAACGAAATGCGTGGCAAAAGAGTTCAAGGAACATTTTCAGATGAAATGGCAATCGCCGTCTCCTAAAGAATTTGCAATAATAAAAAGAATTCGAAAAGCGTTGTTTTAAATTAAAATCGTGTTTGCTTTTAATATCAGAGATCAAGAAAATAAATTTCGCCATAAGAATAAATAAATAAATAATATAAAATGAAAAAAAAAAAAAAAAAATGAAGTCATTCCCAACCAAATTGAACAATAGAAAGAATGAAGTTAGAGCAAGAAAAAGAGTTCTCGATTAGAACGAAAATTTCTCACTGCTACGAAGAATCTGTAAATCATTTTATTTCTTACTATCCTAAGCTTAAAGTTGCTGAAAATTTTAGTATAAAAATAAATATCATAAACATATATCCGAAGATGAACTGTAACTTCATAAAATATCATGGATAAAATAAATGGGACTCTGATGCACTAAATTTGCTTTTTCTCGAAAATATATTTTATCAAGCATGACGAATGTACATGTATTTTCAGTCTCTTCAGAAAGTTACATGATTTGTTCACCACTAGCAAAAGATGAATGCGAATTAGGGCATGACATCTCGATAGCAGCTGTTAACCACCATGTAAATGTCAAACTTATATTTGGGAGAATGACGAAAGTTAAGATCTTTTGTCAAAAACAAGTTCAATTACCTGTGGTACTACAGAGGTGCTGGCCTAGCTTCTACCTGTACCTGTCTCAAAAACAAAGCCAACAATTACGGAGACCTCATTACTATTGCTCACAAATATAAATAGCGCTTTTTTAATATCGATTAAGCAATCCTATAAAAATTCAAGAGCAGAAAGAAGATAGCATTTTGAACATTGCTGAATTCAGATGATTCAGGATCAGATATAAAATTCGTGCAAATGTTTGAGTCACATCAGTAATTGATAAAAGACACATCAACAGATCTGATGAGGAAGCAAAATATAATTGAAAATATTTCAATGACAGTTCATCTTTTTTAAGCTTACATATATGCTTTTATCCACCGCATCAACACAGAAGGAAAACTATCATGAATATTAACTCAAAAACAAAATAGCAAATATCCATATATACCAGTGTGCAAAGCAACAAATTCATTTTTCGACATACAACCATGAAACTGTAGAAAACAGCTTTTAGCGATCAGTCCAATGAAAAGTCAATTATTCAGTAGAAAGGTCATGCATATGGGCTAGTATCAATTGCATGAGGTCAGAGGGCACGAGCACGCAAATCATGAGAAGTCAAAGCGCGCAGTGCAAGGCAACTTAAAAAGAAGAAAGGAAGGCACATTTGCAGGTCTTTTTTCACGTGCAAGTGAGATTTGTACGTGCAGTATGGCTTATCAGGACGCCTTTTACAAGTGGTAAAATTGTAAGGATCTTAAGTTTTACTAACGTTTATTTTATTTTAAATCTTTACTATCACTTCTTATTTTCTACTTCCGGCCAGAATTATAAGCGTTAAAGTATTTATGCAAAGTTTGTCTGGCGAACGCCAAGTATTTAAGTTGTGGCTTTTTGCCAAGCGAGAGAGAGGAAGCAGTTAGTCGAAGCAGGCCGCTTACCTTAGAAGTTTACTCAGTTGCTGGTTGCCTTCCAGGCTAGAGGTTTTAATCCTCTTGACAATTTTTAAACGTATTGTAGTGTTCACAGTTCTCTGTACTACATACGGCTTCCTGTTAATATAAGGCCAATCTTCCACGTTTATTATTTTAGAGTTAAATTAGAGTTTAGTTCTATTTATTTATATTTTTACGTTAGACCCCAAGTAGCGGGTCTGTGTATTCCGAAGTACGGAAGTTATTGTAAATAGAGAAAAATAAAGGGTTTTGTATACCCTTCTTGTGTATCCTGTTTACTTCCCACAGTTTTGAACATAGCTTTAGTAAGCTCTCTGTTCCGAGTCAGGTCCTTGCATGTTCCCGAAGAAGGTAAGACGGAACAATTGAACCTGATAGTGGCGCCCAACGAAGAATAACCATGGCCGAGTTTCAAGAAGAACCTGTGCTGCCTGCAGAAACGGCTCAGAATCCAGAAATGCCAGCTGCCGCCCTGGAAGGATTTGGTTACATCGTCCAGACCATGCGCGCTTCGATGAAACCAGAAGCAACATTTAATGGAAATTCACCGGTAACCAGTTTTTTGGAAAAATTGGATGATCACTTCATGCTCTACCCCGCGCACGAATTTCAAAAAGTTACCTTAGCTACCAGCGCTTTCAAGGGCCAAGCGCTTAATTGGTTCAAATGTATAGGCAGAAGTCTCTTGGGTCAAGCAGGAAGTCCCACCTATACTTACGAGAATTTCAAGACTGCCCTACTAAAAGCCTTCCCTGTTGTAAGGGATCGTGCGAAATTAGAAACGGAACTTTTTAGTATATATCAACAAAGAATCGAAAACCTCTCAAGCTTTATTTTAAGAAAAATTCACGTCTTCAAGCTCTTGTATGGAAACCGTCCGGATCCTGAGATAATTCAAGTGATTTTGCCGAGGTTACTGCCCCAAGTGCAAGACTTTATTGAATTAAGAAATCCGACTACACTGGAAAAGTTATTTGAGCTAGCAGTCCAGTTTGAAAGTAGCAGAACAGCGGACGTTGAAAGAAGACGCCAATATCAACAGCGGAACCAATTTGGTGCGCCAAGACTACAGCAAACTCAAGCACACGGCTACGGAAGCAAAGCGAATCAGTGGGCAAGGAAACCCGAGCATTCAAAAACAGCCGGCGAACGTCGACAGTTCAATAGCAATCCAGAAAAAAAGTCTCAAGGCCAGGGGAAAAAGAAGGAAAGCACGGAAATGAAAAATAAGTTAAACTAAAACGGATTTCTGCTGACGAGAGGGTGCGGAAATCCGAAGGCCACGAAAACCCCTCTTCCTTCAAGTTAAATACAGTAATGGTGAAAAATTTGACTCTTCCGAAGATTGAAGTGTTGGTGAATAATATCCCAGCCACCGCACTCCTGGATACAGGCGCGCAGTGTTCCTGTGTGGCAGAAGATTTTTTTAGGAAGTATTTTCGGAAATACCGCATATATAATTCGGATAATACGACAGTGTTAGCGGCGCAAGGAGAACTATGTAAGTGTATAGGTAAAGTACCGCTGTATGTCCGTATCAAGGACGAACAAGTAAAGGTGATGTTTTTTATAGTAAAGAATCTGCAAGCACATATAATTTTAGGAATCGATTTTCTTTCAGAAGCACAAGCAACGCTGGATTTTAATGAAGCGTCCCTTAAGCTGACAATGAAACCAGTTCGTGCAGAAAAGGCTGAACTGCCGATGTTAAATCTTGACCACCTGCCTAATGACGAGCAAGGAAGAATCCGACAAGTGGTAAGTGAATTTGCTTCGTTATTTAGTGATATTCCAGGATTTACTCAGGTTACTAACCATAGTATTGACACCGGAGATTCAATGCCAGTTCGCTACAAACCATACCGGTATGATAAGAATAAGGAAAAAATTATAGAATGGCATGTCACCGATATGCTACGTAAAAAGATCATAACGCCCATCTCAAGTAGTTATGCTAGCCCGGTGGTTTTATGTAAGAAAAATAATGACTATCCTTTGACACATCCAAAAAGGTGGAGATTCGCAATTGATTACCGTAAATTAAACTCCATAACTAAATATCCGGTATATCCGTTACCTATAATTGAGGAGATTCTAAGGAACATAACATCCACCAAGTATATGACGACTTTAGACTTGACGACTGGTTATTTTCAAATAGGGGTTAGGCCTGAGGACGTGCCTAAGACTGCTTTTATAACCAAGTCTGGCACTTATGCATTTTATGCCCCGGCAACTTATGCCCCGGCAACATTTCAGCGATGTATGGACATTGTGTTAAGACCTGTTCTTGGAAAGTCCACATTTATCTATTTAGACGATATCATTATTACTAGTGATAATCTCGACCAACATGTACAGGATTTAAGACAGGTGTTTTCTTTATTAAATGAGGCCGGTCTAAAAGTTAATGTCGAAAAGTGCAAATTTGCAGCCCCTGAATTAAAATATTTAGGTTACAAGATATCTCAGAAAGGAATAGAGACAGACGAATAAAAATAATCGCTGTACAAAAGTATCCGACTCCAAACACGGCAAAGAAGCTCTCTTCTTTTCTAGGACTTTGTTCATATTATAGGTCCTTTATAAAAGATTTTGCAGCTATCGCTGAGCCATTGTTAAAATTAAAAAGGAAAAAGGCAAGATTCTCGTGGACGACCGAAGCCAATAATGCTTTCGAAAAATTAAAACAAGCATTAACGCAAGCCCCTGTGTTGAAATTTCCTGAAAAGGATGAGAATTTAGAAATTTCAGCGGATGCTTCGGATTATGCGGTACGAGCAGTACTTTCGCAAAATCAGCAGCCCGTGGCATTTTTTAGCCGAACTTTAAATCAAACACAAAGAAACTATTCCGCGACCGAGAGAGAGGCACTTGCAGTTCTGTTAGCAGTGCAAAAGTTCCGAGTCTATTTTGGAAAGGCGCCAATAACAGTGTACTCTGATCATGCGGCGGTAACTAGATTGTACTCAGGGAAAAACTTATCCCCAAGGTTAATAAGATGGGCACTCAAGCTACAAGAATATAATCTGGTAATCAAGCATACCCCCGGAAAGGAAAATATCGTAGCAGATGCCCTATCAAGAATTAAAATAGATGAACAAGGTAATACTGTAAAGGTGGCAATGCTCACAGCATGTACAATAAATTCCCGAGAAACTGTAATAACCGAACTGGGTAAGGATCCTGAGTTTGGAAGCATTTATGAGTATTTAAAGGATCCTGAAAATTTTAGCCACCAAGATATCGTGGCGATAAGAAATAGGGTGACCCATTACGAACTAATAGATGGTCTATTATTTTATACAAAAACTACGAATTCCAACAACGAATTTCGACCTGTTATCCCAGCTAGTCTTAGATTAAATATCCTGCAGGAGCTCCATGACAGCCCTTTAGCTTCTCATGCTGGTATTCGAAAAACTATCCAACGCGTACGCGAGGCAGTCTATTTTCATGAACTGCAAAAGTTAACAAGGGCGTATGTCCAGTCCTGCCCAACATGTCAAGCAGTTAATTATATTAATTTCCGCCCGGCCGGGTTTCTAAATAGTATTAAATCCGAATTTGCAAATGAAATAATTGGCATCGATTTATTGGGCCCTTTCCCAAAAAGTCAGTTAAATAAAAGTTGCTATCTCCTTGTTATGGTTGATCATTTTAGTAAATGGACCGAAATTGTTCCCTTAAAACGAGCCTCCGCGAAATTAGTTACTGATTCTATTTTAAATAAATATATTTTAAAATACGGGGCGCCCCTAAAAGTTATATCGGATAATGGTCCTCAATTTGTAAGTAATATATTTGAAGACATGTGCCAAAAACTGGGCATACGTCATTTAAAAATGGTCCCGTATCGGCCGCAATCAAATATAGCGGAACGGGTCAATAGAAATATAGTGAAAATTATCCGTAGTTACGTTAAAAATTTTCATAAAAGCTGGGATAACTATATCAATGAATTTGCTTTCGCCCTTAGGACCGCAAAACATGATACAACGGGCAAAACTCCTGCTGAGTTATTTCTAGGCAGAAAGATTATAACGCCGTTAGATAAATTATTTTATGTTCAACAAAGAGCCCCAGAATTTAAAATGGGTGATATAGAAAAACTAATTAAGGAAGCAAAGAAGAATACTGAAGTAGCACAGAGAAAACAAAAACTATATTATGATTTGAAACGACGGGGAGTAACTTATAAAGTAGGGGATGAAGTTTTAAAAATTAAGCATTCACTTTCTTCAGCACCAGAAGATAAAACTGCCAAATTTTTTCCACGATTTGAAGGACCATATGTTATAGAAAAAATAACTCACGCTGTAGTAGTGTTAAAAGCCAGAAATGGTGAAACCTGCTCCGCAAACATTGATCAAATCAAACCCTACTGTGATCGTAATAAAATGCAAATATTTTCAGATCTTTTGCAGGATCCGGCACGGCAGACACCGCAGGCACAAGCTCCAGAGGTGGAAAAACGACAAGTACAAGGGCAGGCCATTAAGAGGCAGGAGCAAGTGAAAAGAAAGTTTCCCCGCGGAAAAATTGTAGGTAGCAAGAAAAAGAAGCCGTTCCACCGTCCAGAAAAGAGAGTTCACGAACACCCCCAGAATGAAGAAGGGAGAAGGACGACGTATGCAAAGAGAACCAGGAGAAATGACGGCAACTATAACCCGGCTCTAAAACGGAAGATCTACTCATCCGACAGGACTCTCCGCAGCAAATGTCGCCGAACTGCGGAAGGGCCATCAGCGGCGGAGGAAAAGTTACAAGGAAAATTTGAACGGCCAGCAACGAGGTCCAAGCAGGAACACGAAAGAAGTTTCCCGGTTCCGCCAAGACCAGCTGCCATCAAACGACCAAGACCACAGGCAGAAGCGAAAAAGAAGGTATTCAAGGGTAACCGAATTGGAGAAAAAAGAAAGCATCTAGAGGAAGGCACTGAAGGGCGAGCCCGTACAAGAAGGAGGATAAATCAAACAACTATCTGCACTACCTTTAAGGACTGGGCCCAGAAAAGAATGTCCGAATATCACAAAGATAAGTAAAATTTTATGTTACTTTGCAAACATTAAGTTAATCTTTCATTCTTACTGCAAGTGGCAGATTTCAAGAAGTTTTACCTCATGCGAGGTCTACCTTTATCGCCAAAAGGGCGAGAAATGAGTTGTTACCGATCTTGGTATTATGTTTTTCAATTACTCGCGCGTAAAACTAAAGTTGATGTATAATAGCGTTGTGTAAAGACTTAAATATTGTAAAAAGTTATTGTATAAATATTATTTAAAACATTCTGGCAAGAAAGAAGTTTTAGCCTGAAAGACTTTTTGAAATGTATTATTTCAATGTAGAAAGAATTGGCACTTGCTTTGAAAAGAATAGAAGTTAACAATGTACTACTAATGTATGTTTTCAATTGTGTAAAATTAACGGCATGTTAATATGTTCTTATATACAATGTGAACTGTTATTTTAAATGTTAAGAAATACCGTGATATGGTAAAAGTGAAAGTAATGTTAAAATTTTTTTTATTCGTGTGACTGTAAAAAGACTAAATCATGGTGAATATGTGTTAAAGGTTGAATGATGTAGTTAGGCTCTCTGTTTCAGAATAGTACCTCAGGGTTTAGAGTTGAAATTAGGGTGTGTTACGAGGTCTTGGTATGTTGAATTTTAACACGTTAGTGTTTTGATTGTAGGAGGAAGTGTTGAACACATAGACATAAACACATTCGTGTTTGGTGTTCTTGTACAACACATGTCAGACAGCACGGGGAGAGATAACTAAAATAGTTATGAATGAAATAAGAATGTTAAGAGAAATATAATTATACATGTTACTTGCCATTTCATTGTGTAACATTTCATTAAACTAGTTTTCCTTCCAGATCTCTGGAAGGAACCAGATTTGAATAAAAGCTCCTGTTCAGATGCAGTACAGAGGAAAAAAAAATTGTGTGTCCTGGGAGCTGCTATTGTAAAAACAAATTTCTTTCTTTTAAATTTCTAGTTTCTAGCGAAAAATGTTTGTAAAAGATTGGCCTCGCGTTAGATTCTAGAGCTAAAAGTTTTCAACAAGGTCGTTTTAGACCTCAGTTTCAAACTAATTAACTCTGGCGGGAAGTATGTAAGGATCTTAAGTTTTACTAACGTTTATTTTATTTTAAATCTTTACTATCACTTCTTATTTTCTACTTCCGGCCAGAATTATAGGCGTTAAAGTATTTATGCAAAGTTTGTCTGGCGAACGCCAAGTATTTAAGTTGTGGCTTTTTGCCAAGCAAGAGAGAGGAAGCAGTTAGTCGAAGCAGGCCGCTTACCTTAGAAGTTTACTCAGTTGCTGGTAGCCTTCCAGGCTAGAGGTTTTAATCCTCTTGATAATTTTTAAACGTATTGTAGTGTTCACAGTTCTCTGTACTACATACGGCTTCCTGTTAATATAAGGCCAATCTTCCACGTTTATTATTTTAAAGTTAAATTAGAGTTTAGTTCTATTTTTTTATATTTTTACGTTAGACCCCAAGTAGCGGGTCTGTGTATTCCGAAGTACGGAAGTTATTGTAAATAGAGAAAAATAAAGGGTTTTGTATACCCTTCTTGTGTATCCTGTTTACTTCCCACAGTTTTGAACATAGCTTTAGTAAGCTCTCTGTTCCGAGTGAGGTCCTTGCATGTTCCCGAAGAAGGTAAGACGGAACAATTGAACCTGATAAAATGATTGGCAAACTTGAAAAGGAGCGTAGTTTGATGCCTATCAGCAAACAGTTTGGAACTGATAAAAGTGTTGTTTCACGAGCTTGGAAAGCCTTTCAAATGACAAGTACAGCTGAAAAAAAATGATTGGTGGCGGTCGACCAAGGAAAACAAGGGTCCCTCTCCCTGCAGGCCAAAAGAGATAGATACCAGACAGCGGGCAACATTGCTTTTAATAAGCTGCGCACGGCAACCGAATGATAGTTGTCCCGGTTTACTATGTCAGATACTTTATAAAAATCGTCTATTCATTCGCCCGCTGTCCTGAACGGTGCAGCCCTTGACGTTTGTATGGGATGGCATTATGAACGGACAGACGGAGCTCCACATTTTCGACAGAGGTTCATTTACTAGATATCGTTGCTGCTTTTTCAGGCTGCCGTTGATCCCTACTTTGTTTTTATGGATGACAATATACGACCATACAGGGAGCTCCTGGAAAGTTAAGATATCCACAGAATAAATTGGCCAGCGTACTCTCCTGGTTTAAATCCTAATGAACATATGTGGGATACTTCATGGAGACACCTAGCGGCACGATCTTATCTTCCGGAGAATACTAGACGACTGACATATATATTCCTTTAAGAATGGGAATTCTTACTCCAAGAACTGTTATATAATCATGTTGAGTATCGACAGACGGTGCAACGTAACCACTGCAGTTAGGGTTGGTCATATATTTTACTCAGGCTCTTTGATTTGTTGTCCTTGACCGGTTTTAATCATCTTTTAAGAACTACACTGTGCCTCTGTAGCATAAATTTTACATTGATTTTTTTTTTTTTTTTTTTTTGCGGAATTATGGCCAAAATCAAAAAAAGTTGCTTAAGTTTTGCACACTGGGGTATTACTCACAGCAACTTAATGTTTTATCTTAAACGTATATACATCATAAGCATCACCAACTAAAGATGACAGAACCTAGAAAACTCATGTAATAAAAACGGGGGGGAAAGCTTTACCAAGTTTCACACAATTTAAAAGCTATAACATTGTCCAACCGAGTTTTTTTTTTTTTTTAATATATATATATATATATTAAAGTTAATTTGTCTGGATTTTTCTTTTTAAATCAAATTTACCAAGAATAACTTTTTTAGTCTTTCCAAATCACGTTTATTTCAATATTTAGTTTTTAAGCACTATCAAATCTACATAAATTATATTGTACGCTGAATAATTTAGTTTAAATTATGATTAAACGCAAGCAGTCTGCTCTGTGGAAGTTAGTGCTATTAATTAATATGCTAAATTAGGCAAACGGTTCCCAAATGAAAACCAACTGAAGACAACGGATTAAGGTATGCAAAGTTGCGAGGTCTTGGTTAAATGGAAAGCCTTCATTTTACTTGCGACCTGCTTCGTTTCAGATTCTGTGTGGAGGAAAACGACTCAGACACGTTATTTCCCCTTTCGGCTAATATTCCACAGCTTAAAGACATTAATGCTTTAAAATTTCTCCAACTCCTAAGAGATCAAATACGGACACCACTAGGAACCTGCAGTATTTTAAATTACGAGTTATTTATTGATAAGTTTATACAAAGCCAAAATATGGCTCAGATCCAAATTCTCTTCCCGAAACGGAAAACCTCGTAAACTAGCATTTCACCTTCTTAAGAAAAATCATTACAAGATAGTGATGCCTAATCTGACATCTTACGCAAACACACCAACATGATATATGACTGCTAATAGTTGTGTTTTCAATGTACACAGCTTCTTTTTTGCCGCCAGTAAACGGCACAATGCCTCTTCAAGCTTTTCAGCTAATATTTAATGTCTGCTCTTTCATATACGTAACTAGAACAAAAATATAATTTATATACGCAATTAGAATAAAATTAATACAAAAAAAATTTAAAAACAGCGGTGAACATCGTGAATCCTACAAAAACATCTATGAAAACAAAAGCACAATTATTCGAAAGTAGAAAGTTGAAAAGAACGGCGAATCTCTCTCACAAAAACAATCAAAAAGAATACTTTTATCAAAGTAATCGGACATCGTGAACATCTCTGCAGAGAACACAGGCAGAAAACTATAAGAATAAGCGAAATCCTTTTTATCAAAGTATCTTTGAACAAAAATCCTTTCGCAGCACGTTTAAAGCAAAGGAAGATCTTTAAAAATAATAACTTGCATCCAGACAAGTATGCAGACTTTTTTTTTTTTCTTTAAAACCGGTTTAGCTATAAACAATGCTAGAATTTAAAGTGGGAAGGAACTCTGCAGACGAAGTCACAGGTGCAAGATTCGCCACTGTGTTTAAAGAAATGATTTCGAAAGTAGGCTACAAAAATCTACTACTTTTAAACGTTCATCTAAACAGGCTTGTTCTAGAAAAGGTTACGAACATTTTCAGTAGAAAGTTATATGAGTTAACTCGGATATAAAATTCACAAGATCGCTTTACACTGCGTTATCACTCCAAATACAGCATTTGGGTATTTTGGATCGAATTCAGGTACGTGGAGAGCATAAAGCTGATATTAATTGAAATGATTGGAAAATAAGCCACAGAAAATACTCTTTTTTTTTTTTTTTTTTTTTTTTTTTTTTAATGCTTAGGGTTATCCTAAAATACGTCATTGCAACTGAGTAAATTTTACTTTACCCTTCAGAAGTTCATTTCCAGATATTTAAAATATTCTATAATGGCACATATATCTGTTATTACTAAAACAGCAAATACGAGCTGAAAGCAAAAGTGAAATTCACAAATTACATAATTGTTGAGGATTGTAACTAGAAAATTTACAAAATACTGAAAGCATGTGACTACACCTGCAGATTTTACTCAACTAAGGGTTAATAGAATCAGTAAGTTCTTAAATATGATTTGATTACTCAGTAATTTAGTTATTACGACTGCAACTCAACACAGAGTAGAAAGAAAAAGGGTACAATTTCACAGACCATTAGACATTTCAGAAACATGCAAATAAATTGTGCCATCACCGAAATTCGCAAAACGAAACTTTTAATTTCTACTATAGGAGTTCTCAACCGGGGAGAAGGGGATTTCATAATTTCAGGGGTAGAATCCGGCCATCCTTTTATTTAGCTGTTAAGTATTTAGTTTTATTTCATGAATATAAAAAACCACTTTTATTGAAGTTTTGGTATTTATCAACATTTTCTAGATTTTTTTGTTGTTTAATTTAAAAAACACGTTAAAATATCCTCTAAATCTAGATAAATGCATATATTCATTTTTCGAGTTTTGGAAAGGAAGGGATGATCTTTTAGCAATGATGAAAGGGGTGCATACGGCAAAAAGGGTTGAGAAACCCTGTTCTAGCTCGACATTCCAACAAATTTACACCACAACAGCTCGCACAAGAGAATGCGGAATTTCCTACACAATAAGCAAAAAGGTTAGAAATTTCGATTCCATTAGTACTAATACTACATCTAGCTTTGGTTGCAATTCTATACATTTAATATTTATATAGACGATTTCATTAATGCGGCTTTGGTCTCGCACTGTCTGGACCAAAGCACTGCTATGTTTAAAACTTATTATCGGCGCCAAACTTCCTTCAAGAGACACAATTTCAAAGAGAATGTGGGATAATCTTTCTGAATAGTTCGAAAAAATTTAAATATTTAATACCTATTCAAAAGAAAACTGTTGCATTTTGACTTGAAATTCCCTATCTTATCATCTCTTATGACAGCATGCTTTACTTTTTTACAAATGATTTTACTAATTTAAGTCATAATTAATATAGAAAATTAATACAGATTTGGAATTCGAGAACAAGGATACATTGCATGAGTGTTGATGCAAACGATTCAGATGCAATGGTCCCGGAAATTACGAACAACTTGCACGTGAAGAGAAGGGAAATAATTTAAAGTGTTATCTTTATAACAGTTTCAACACAAGAAATGGAAAGGGAAAAAGTTATATGGCCAATGGGGTATTTATAAACAAAATCAATATATCAAATATAGCAAACATTTATACACAGCAAATTGTATAAAAATGATAATTAATTCGATTAAGATCGCAGACGATTTCACACGAGCTTGGACGAAAATCTTTTACATCATCTTATTCAATTAAATCTTTTCAGAACTAAAAATATTATTATACATTTTTTTTAATCATTCTTATTTGCTACTGAACATACGTAACTCACATTGGCAGAAGCAATTTAATTAGCATATCTGCCCATAGCGTTCCGCACCACATGGAAAACCAGTGCCAAAATTCTAGATACTGAAACCTCCTAACAAACAGCTTGATAGCTACCGCCATCCGTTTAAAAACAAGCACACACTTCTGCGTTTTTCCTCTACAATACACTTACAATTCCTTCAGAAACATACACACCTATTTGCGCTTTTCCACACCCTAGTCCAAGTTTTCTCCAATCCACCACTCACACACCAAGGCGGGAAACTCGAATAGCTCCTCCAACAGATCCAGTCGAATTGACACCAGTTGCAACATCAGCGTGCGCATCATCCCTTTTGACGGTCAACTAACGGAGACTGGAGAGAAAGAGAAAAGGATTGTTGGTAAACACAGCTGTTGCGAGAGCCAAGCGGAGCAAGATAGAGCGATCGGGGTATAGGGAACGCCGAGGTACCCCCGTCCTTGAAAGACAGACAGACACGTGATCGCAAGGAGCACACGTGAATGACTCCCTCCCCACAACACGAAATTTCTCTCTCTTCAGCTACATTCAGGTTATCTATCTTGCCCTCCCACCAACTTCTCCTTAGTGCGGCTGCAGCTCCTCCGAAGATATTTTAAAAGCATTGGCAAAGGCGCGCCGCCTCGGTGTAGCCCAATTCCCTTCTCCCTCTTCCCATCCTTTGCCACGCTGTCTTGGCGCACTACTCTTTCCTATTACCAGTCGGTGGACGGAAAGAAAAAGATCATTTCAGATGGCTCTTCTCTGCCATAGGAGGGGGTATTTCCCAAGAAACTCTTTTCTTTCCCTTTTTTTTTTTTTTTTTTTTTTTTCTTTCCATCTCCTCTCCTTTTCCTCCAAAAAGGTTATTGTTCTCTCCTATCGTTTGTGGCATGTCGCAGTGTTCGAACTTTTGTCAATGAAACCAGTCTATTTGTCTTTAGTTGGAAAAGTCCTTTAATCTTTCTCCACGTGCTCCATTTGCGTAGTTAAGGGTTCAGCGCTCAATGGCGTCGTTAAACTAGAGTTCACATCCGAGAATGAATGAATGCGCGCCATAATTTTAACGTACCTACATATTCAATTAAATTATTATACGCAAATCAAAATAAATAGATTCGTATTGCGTATCAGTTATCATACTATTAACTAAATTAATTGGAATTTCCAAAAGAACTTGCATTTTGTTGCTTTCAAATATTACAACGATTTTTTTTTATGCTAAAACCCCTTGCTCACCAATGTATATGCACAAGGTTTTCTTTGCGTAATATTACACGCAAACTTCAAATTTCCACATAACACGATATTTTTAGATTTAAAATTCTTCAAAGAATAAACTGAACTCAAATTTCTTAAATATTTGTATGGGAACGAATAATCTTTTTACTGTAACGTCCTACATTGTAAATTTTTATAGCTCTTTCTTATGTTGACGTCGAAAATACATCATCCTTTTAATTAAAAAGAAAGCAAGAAGGAGCGTGCGCAAGCAAAACAAAACAAGGCGGGTCGGATTTTTCCCAAGCTGCATCCTTCATCACACAGTGTCATGTTTCACCTCAAGCACGGCAGCTGCGCAGAGAAAGACCACGGATTTCAAGGGAAGGGTTCTCAGGGGATATCACCATGGCAACCGCACATCTACCTCATACTACTCGAAGAAACCCATTGAGAATGAGAAAAACAAAAGTAGAAGCTCCGATTTCAAGATGCACATAACGCAGACACCATTAAATCTAATGAGCTATTACCCCGATTATAACGCACATTCGTAATACAAAATAATTTGTAAATAAATGACAAACCTATTTAAATACACTAGAATAATTATTTAAAAACAAAAGTAAAATTCAAGCTGTAAAATACTTTTAAAAAATGGTCTTTACGCAACGAAACAATGATGTGGACCTCTTATTTATATTAATTTTGGGTATATTTAATTTTTCATTGATTCATCGTCTTCTGAGCTCTCATTTTTATCATTTTCCGAAATTATGCTGTATTATATTGATCGATAAGCAAATGTAACAAACATGCTTGTCTGTAACAACCTCAGGCATTACTACTACTCAGGCAAAATATTGCTAATAGGTTTAGACAAAACAGCCTAAACCTATTAGTAATATTTTGCAGCAGTACTAAATTTTCTTAGCGTTCTACTATTAATATTATTAATGAGACCTGTTTCTAAAGCTTATTATATTATTCAGTAACAGAATTTATCTGCAAATTTCACATCCATATACTATTTTTTTTATATATTTGCAACAAAAAATAAACTTTAATCTCTATGTCACTATTATTTAATAATGAAATTGTATTTATATATGCTCCTGGGCACTGTGGAAAAAACGTTTGCTCCCACAATCCCCAAATTTTTACCACATGTAATCCTCCACCCGAGCATGTGCACCTCTAAGGCCGAATTTTGAATTTGTTTTTTAATTCCTAGCATATTTTGTGTAATTAGATAAACTTTTAATTAAAATTTCAATGATTCGATAACAATACACTTGGCAAAAGGTTACATATTTATGTTGAAAATTTAATCAGAAAACTGAGCAATATTCATCTAGAAGCGTGTTGCCACTGGGCAACACGTAATAAATTTGCCTTCCGAATTTAATCAACAAATTCAGCAATTTTAAAGAAATATGATGTAACTCCCAAAACAAAATAATATTTTTATTTTCCATGCGGCAATGTATTACCCTTTTTTAAAATATAAGATATTTTTCTTTTAAATTTGTGTTGTTAATTAACAAAGTAGGCGATTTAAAACCAATAAATGCCGATTTTTCATTTCTGTTATTACTAATTACTAGCTGAACTCGCGAAATTACTCTTGTAAACTTATATACATATATATAAATCTTTTTTTTTTAATATCTATTTTTATGTGGCTGGTTGCAGAAGCAACTAGTGATAATAAATAATGCACACTTTTAAATTCTTATTTAAAAAGTCAAGCTTTTAGTAAATGGCTATAATATAATATTTTAATTTAAAGAGAGAAAAAAAATATATTATTTTTATACAAACATTATTTTTATACAAACATTATTTTTATACAATCTCAACATATACTTATTAATGCAAAGAGTTGATGACAACTCAATACCTCTTTAGTGGTTTGATTACTCCCACATTAGCTCTTTTCATTCTAAGGTTGTCAGGATCACTTCATGGTTTCCTGCTCAAAAGAGGTTATACTCCAATCCCCTTATATGTTCCTTAAATTTGGCAAAAACTTTTAAAACTTTCTTTATATATATGCATGTATAAGATAAAATTTGAATTTTAATGGATAACAGTTTTTTATTTGCTTATTTTCCCTCTTCATCCTAAAAATAATTTTAAAAATAATAATAATTAAAAAAAAACTTTCTGAAGTGCATCTTTCTTAAATTAATCCCCCTTGTATGATTTTTATATAATACAAGCGACACACATACTAATATAATGGCGAAAATGAAATTCATGTTTTTCATCCAAAATATTCAAACCAAATCTTTTTATAATGGAATAGTAATAATGTGAGACTACATGCCTCTACTGAGAAATATAACTTCAAAATTTATATTCTAATAACAGTAACATAATCTTATTCTTCTCATGCTTGCCTTTATCAAGTTCAGATGTTATCATCTGTTTTTCTTCTTTCATTAACTATACACATATCTCATACATTTCATTAACTATACACATGCTTGCCTTTATCAAGTTCAGATGTTATCATCTGTTTTTCTTCTTTCATTAACTATACACATATCTCTCAAAATAATTAATGCCAAAAATAATGTAACAACTAGGTGATGACTGCATCATTACATAGCCCCACTAAACTCTCTCATATCATTATTTATCAAACACTCTCAATTTTATCACATGCACATACATACATATATATTCAGCAAAAACAATTCAAAGTTACTTGCATCAAGAAGAATGCATTATCAAATTATATGCTAATAGCAGGTATGGTAATGATTTTGCCTTTTCCTCAATAATTTTCAAATATTCACTGTCTCAATGTTTGTAAGAATTTTGCAATTTCTATAACTGTATATATTCATACAATGAATACATAATTATAACACAGTAATTGTAAAATTATATATTAACATATTGTGTATTTTATATTTACATTTAACTTTAAAGGTTAATAACACTTTTTTTCATGTTTGATACTTGATACATTAGGATGATATAATTTGGATTTGAAAATTCTGCTTTTTCTTGATACTATTATGAGGGTAGGGAATTACCTTCTGCAGCTTTAATTACCTCAGTTAAATTTGATTAGTTTACTAAAATATGTACATGAAATATTTGCTACATAGGGTAAATTATCAGAAATGCATTTAAGCTAAAATGTGTTCCCTATCCTGAATTAACAGTCACTGTCTTTATTTTAATTTTCATAATGTGAACAATGATTGATCTGGCTTGAACAGTTCTGCCTAAACGTCTGTCAGGGAATGCTCAACAGGCAAAATAGATCTTCACTCTAGTTCAGCAAGCCTCATTTCCAATATCTCCAGTTCTTCACATAATATCACAAAATAAATAAATTTTCTGTATTTTTAAAAATACTTCTTTTGATCAAGGTCTTTCTCATTTCCCAATTCTGCAATGATTTTCAATGTGAAAATGATTGCATGAAACTAAAAGTTTGAAAAAGATTTATTAACTAATGACTTAGGATTTTAAAACTGAATGAAATTCAAGAAATGATTATGAAAGATGAAATTTTGAAATGTTTAAGGTCTATAAATTCACAAAAGAAACACAGTGAGTTACATAGTAAAACGGTCAGTTAGTTACAAGCTAAAGAAAGAACAATTATTAATTTAATATTTAATTAAAATCAAAAAAATAGTTCACACTGTTCAAATTAACTTCATATTATCCCAGTTATATAATCAGTTCATAAGAAGTCCAGTTAGAGAGCAGAATATCTTAATATATTGTATACAGTAGGAATTTACTTACATAGGTTAATTATTAGCTTATATAATTCCTTTGACACTTATCATTGCATGTTTTGATGCCAAATGCAGCGATATCATCAGCAGAGAAAAGTCTCAAATAATTATGATTTAAAAAAGAAAAATCATAATAGAATGATAAAATATCACAATAACATTAAAGACTGAATTATCACCTGGCTAGTAGGCTCAAGTTGTCAGATATCAATGCTACTAGGCTACATGGTCTGATATCAAATATGCCATTGCAAAATAGTAATGAAGACAATCATTCTCGGTAGTGTGCATGAAGAACAACAGTTGTAAAATGTTGAAAATCTTCGCATTATCACAACCACCTTAGTAGAAGTCGCTGAATTTTCAGAAGAGCCAAACTCTGGCAACTACTTACATAAACATTTTTCAGTCAAACAACATTGCTATTTCCATATGTGTTCCTTTAGTTGTACTCTATGTTCCAATGGTTTTTTTGTAGACAAATCAAGATATTTTTTGCCTTAGACTCAATTTTAAAATATGTGCTTGTGGAATTTGCCAGCAAAAGAAGAAACTGCAGTAAAATTTCTGCCTGAATACAGTATTTTACAATAAAATCACTGAAGAGAACAACGATGAGATGTACTGGTATACAGCCAATGCTGCGGAAATATGGCATTTTGTCCAACAATACAGAATGCAAAATTTCACATTTTATAATACTGTACTTCAGGAACTGAATTTTATGAAAATGCAATGTGAAAAACAGCATGCAAAGTGTTAGAATGAAGTTTGTAAATTGGTCTGAAGATAGCTGCGTCTCACTAACAACAGCTGTTCACTTTATTGCTAGCCAGTGCACAATGCCAAACTTGGGCACTTTTTTTAACCCTTTCGATCCTAATGGGCCCATCTGTCTCAGAGATTAGATTTCATTCCCTATTGGGTAAATAAAACTCACATTTAAATGAGTTTTTATGTCTACAGTCTTTTTAAGGAAACAAATATATGACTAAAGAAACCTAGCTTATTTGCCAAATTGGTCAGGTTGCACTTTGTAAAGACTACTTTATGTCATATCACACTTATTATTTAGGTATTTTTGTACTGTAAGAATAAAATATCTAGTACATTTAATTTAACTTTATTATTTATTCACATGCAGTGTAAAGTTATTATCACAATATCCTAGATGACTGGGACAAATAGTCCCAGTTGAAAATATGATTCAGACATATTATCCCACGAGATTCCCAGGAAACTGGTAAAGTTCAAAACTTTAAACATTACACTTCTTTTAGTATGTCAACATTAAATTAAATTGTTTTTTATGGTTATATTTTAATTATGCAAAAGTTGGGTCAAAAGGGTTAAAGCAAAAAAAAAGGTGGGGGATCACATCGTGAAGTGATCAACAACAACAAAAAATTACAGGATTTCTTGAAAAAGTGTTTTATTATCAAAGTTTCTTGCTTTATAAATTTCATTGAGCAATTGCTTGTTTACAAAATCTTTGCACACCGCCATTTTGATGATGGCTCTTGCCTTTGGCTTGATAAAAAATTAGTTATTAATGCTTTGCAGGGAATAACAATAACCAAAAAGTACTGAATTTCATTAGCTGAATTCAGACACTACAACATACCAGCACAGAATATGCTGGTGACTATTGAAAAATATGGAAGATCCAAGGATTAAATATTTCGGAATGGTTAAGGGTATAGTACCCTCTACCTCCACATCATAAAACAGTGAGCAAAATTTGGGAAAGAATACATAATAGTCATTAAGGAAGTTAAAAAGAAAGACAATATGACTTGAAAAATTTTAAGAAGAAAGAAAAACTTTTAAAAGTTTCAAAAGTTCTCAAAAGTTTTAGAAAAATTAACAGCGATTAGCAGGACTCGATCTCAGGACCTTTCGTATTTAAGTCTTAACAAGCTAAAAAAAAATAAGCTTATGCTTATGCTGCAAAATTAGAGAATGTTCTTTATTGCTGTTTCCAAATATTTCGTTTTATTTATCCTTAACCCAAAAGTGCAGGAAAATAAAAAATCTTAAAATGCATCAATATCGCACTCCCAATGTATGGTATTACTTTAACAGGAAGTACCAATTTCTTCCCCCATTATTTTACTATTAGTCTATAATTTTTTCATGCTATTTTAATGAATTTTTCTTGTTTTCCAGGGAAATATTCCCCCACCCCTGCATAAAGAACAAATATATTGCTAGTTCTTCAATATATACATATATATACATATACAAATGAAGCTGCTAACATTTGAACCAAGTTCAGTATTATTAAATATACTCTGGAAAATAAAATAAGTAAATTATCAAAAATAAAAAATAGAAAAAATGGATAGAAAAGCTAGCCCATCTTCAATTTTCTCTTTGGACTAAAAAGAATATCAAATCTAAATGTAACTAAATTATGTAAATGAAAAATAATTGCTTTAGAGATCAATCCAAAGCTTTCACTCTATTTCTATGATTTTTATCCCCACGCTATATACAATTCTGCTGTTTGTTGTGTATAAAGATTAATGTTAAGAATATTAAGGAATTTAAGTCATGCACAGACTTATAATAACCTTTAATTCTTTAGTGCTAGTCATTATCATTCTCAGAGCTCAAGACTTTATGATGAGGCTGGAAGAAAGGAAAAAAAACAAGGTGGTCATACGAGGTGTGCTGAGGAAAAGCAAAAAAAAAGTCTGAAAGGTTTCAGATTTTAAATTACATCCAAAGGGAAGATTTTTTTTAACATTTTGTGTGTTACATTTACTTATTAAATATCACATTCTTCGCACTTAAACCATAAAATTCAGTTCAAGTGCAATATTGCAAAATAGTTTTAAAATGAGCATATCTTTAGAATTTCCGATACAGAGCCTTGCGCGCTGGAGATAAAAATGTTTTTTTCTCTACAATGTTGCTAATTCTCACTTTGAAATCCTTGAGTTTGTTAATCAAAAATTCATTAAAGTTTTACAAAGTATGAAATTGATAATAAAACACATTCCAAGTTTCAAATTTGGGCTTCCACATGCCCATATTCACAGTAGGATTATGTCATTCAAATTTTGATGGCTCTACATACCGTTGTTTTATCATAATGCGAGAAATATATATACATTTATGCAGATTTTTCATTATTTAATTTCTTCAAATATAATGCAGGACTCTAACATTTGCTGGCAGTAGTTTGAAAAATGATTTGCCGTTTGTTGTTAATCGATGCAAAATCACAAAACAAAAACAATAGTCCTTCAGGGGCAAAGCCCCTTTGGACTAAAAACAATCTGTTAACCAGAACAGAAATTGATCTTAGCTGTAACCTCATGGTGGGCGGAAACTTTTTTACCTCTGGAGGCAGTTAATACACGAGGCTGTTTTATTTTCCTTTTATCTAGAAAGGAGTTGTGCATTAGGTTTTAGCATGTGCAATGACATCTTTTGCTGTAAAAATTATTAGTTTTGGAAGTTAACAAAAAGCTTGAAATCTTTCCAGGGTTTGTACGCATTTTTGCACATGTTAATTAAGGACTTCTAAGGACCATTAATAGAAAACAATAAGGACCTATTAGCAAGCGGGAGCTGAAAAAATTCAATTAAAGATATTATCTATGCCTGAACTTCACTTTTATAATGCAAGCCTAAGAATAAAATAGATAGTAAGTAGGATGCATTATTATTAAACATAATTTAATAAACATAATTATAAAACAAATTTGACAATAAAATCAACTTTAAAAAATTTTAAAGTAGGATTAAATATTTTACACTTATAATAGCCGAACATATTTGAAAGAAAATTTTATTTGAGGTTTAGTAACAGTTAGCTTTATGTTGATTTTTTCTTTCATGTCTCATTTTGACACGTACTTGCTCAGACCAGAGGTTTAGTAAATAGCATAGGTTAAAATGAGAAGTAAAATCATAATCAGCATGATTCATAACAGAAGACTGACTGTTGCTACCACTGCTGCTTGCCTAAAGAGAGACCAACTGATCAGAATAAACCTGAAAGTATGATGTTGGCATAGTTTGCAAATTTTGAAAGTTAGTTGTGCATTGCCTGTCTGATGCAGTTCGTGCTGTAGCTTCGTGAAGAGTTCCTAGGGTTGTAGCCCAGTTAATATACTTTAAGGTTCCAATAAGCCACTACGGTACCAGGAGTAATAAGTTGTTTTTTATTACTTTCAGTCTCATTAGATGCAAAGAATGTTTTACATTAACTTTTATATTTTTGTGCTGTATCTTGTGACCAGAGTAAATATTAATGAAATGCAATAACTCGCTTTAATATTCAGAGATAACTTTTAAGGGTGAGCAGTAGTTACAAATAATTAAATTAGGTAGTTAGATAGCCTTGGTCATTATAGATTTGCATAATCACTATTAAATTATTTATATTTTAAAAATGTTTGTCAAAAAAGCATTACCAAAATCACATTTGCACATTAAAAACTACAAAACATTTATATATTGTAGCAATAATACACAACACAAAATTTATGCATCTTTTTAATTTTGTAGGGTTTATTTTAATTTTTTAAAAGTTACTTTTAATTTTGAAACCCTTTCCTTTAAATTTTTATTTTCCACCTACAACACCAGAATGAGATTTCAGTTTCACATTTTATGTAAATGAAGTAGAACCAGTATTTAATGGGAAGTTCAGTCACTTCCTTAGAAGAGTTCAGGCATTCTCAATAGAGCATGTTATGCCTTCAGGCCACGTCGTTGTTTTAAGCCTATCCAGCTATGTACGGCCCTAGTTTTACATGCCTGTTAGATTTTGCTGGTGAGGTTTAATTACAGGCCAACTTGATTATCTATGTCTGTACAGCTTCGGCTAAAGTTTCGCTAGTTAGAATTAGTTTACTTTCTTATTTTCTATCTTACGTTAAAGCCCAAGAGGAGGCTTTCCTTTAAGCCCAGGAGGGCTGTCTGTTAGTATTTCTTTGAGTGAATAAAAGGATATTTTAACCATTCTTTGTTTTAACTATTTTATAGTTGTAAGAAGACATGCAAATAGTTGCTAGACACTTCTCTAAAGTTCTAGTAGCCAAGGACATGTAAATTAGTAGTAGTTCTAGTAGCCAAGGACATGTAACTTTTTAATTTGAAGCCCTCCCAGACATTTTGGCTAATTTATATCAATTTGCTTCTCTTTAAGCTCTTTTCTAACAATTAGAAATTTGTTTCAACTGTTTCAATATGCAAACTAAAGCTCCTGCTAGTTTCTGTGTCCTTTATCTCCTAACTTGTCATTCTTTCAGCAATGTACCTATGAGGTTTTACTTGATCTGCAAAAAGTTAAACAGTCCAAAACCCCTGTCAGATGTGAAGTTACTGCCCTGTCTGAAATTACCTACAAAGTCTGATAAAGTTTTAAATAAACCTTTTATTTAAAAAGAGCTTAAACATAAAGGCACGTTTTTAAGTTAACAAAATCAACTACAGCTCATGGTAATGTAATTAAACAGGAAGAGTAAAATTCAAACTAAAATGTGGACTAATAGTCAAAGACTACACAATTTAATTTGAATCTATAATGGCTCAGTAACTCTTATCATCGTAATAGATTCAAACATTGGCAACAATAACACAAAGACGAATAATTACAAATTATCAGAGCTGGCAGGAACTAATGCTGTGTGTAAGCAGAGGCGAAAAACACACTGTCTTACAATTCAAAAACCCATGTTAGAAACTATCTAACTGATTGTAAAGGCTGAAATTGATTGATGATTGTAATGGTTGATAGTAAAAGCTGAAATTATAAACAACTGGTTAATTTACATAATAATAACTGCCTATATCTTTGAAGAATAATGTTAGAATAAACTCTTTACATATTCAGTTTTTTCCTTCAATATGTTTCCTCTTCATTTTAGAATGTTTGGATTTAATTAGAGATTTCTGTTATTCTAAAAAAACTAAATGCATTTTGAATATATAGCAAAAGCAACTACTTTTATTTCTTTAGTTATATGAACACTCAGAATAAGTATGAAATAATTCAGTTGAATCCGGTTAATTGGATCACTGGATAATCAGACCAGCCACTTTTTCGGACCGAATCCTAAAGAACCGAAACAAATCATATGTACATAAGTCTAATATTATACGCTTATTTGGATCAGAATTCCGTTTAATCGGACCAAAAGACGCGAGAGCAAATAAGAAACAGAAGCCACAAGTTGGCCGTGTACAGCGGATGTACAGGTGGTCTGCGACATATGGCAGGGTCTATAGCTGCGCTCCCCAGGAGAACTCTTTGTCAAAGGTCAGGAATTCCTTAAATTGCATCACAACAGCAAAACCAGTGGGAGATGAACACGCGCACCATTTTCTTTGTCCTTTCTTAAAACAGAGTAACCAATAGCCGGCAGCGATGTTATTGGTCCCACTGCATCTCCGATTTTCGTGGAAATGTACAATAGAGTTCCAGCTCCACTTGAAAGGAATTCCCGCCCGTCAACCATGATTAAAGTTTACACGAGAAAGCTATCATTTGACCACCCTTTTGGGATGATTTAAGTGTCAAAGCTTTGAATGGCAAGCATTTTATCTCCCTCTTGACCTCAATATCTTGACCCCGAAACACCAAGGTTTCTTCAGACCACTTTAGTCAGTGAACTGTCCCCTGCCAAAATGTCATGATGGGACAGGACGTTAGCTGAAAAAATTGGTTCCTGGATAAGATCAAGCAACAACCACAAAACACTAGTCAGCATCGGTTGGTGGAAATTACCAGATTGGCAAAGACTACAATTTCACCCATGATAAAACAAAAGAATGAGCTGTGAGAAGAATGGGCACAATGTGAAGGACGAGGAGGAACTCCAAAAAAAACGGAAGCATGAAGGAAAGGATCCAGACGTCGATGAGGCCCTTAAGACGTTCCCTGCCATTTGGTATTATCATTGTAAAATGAAGAATTTTTTAAAAATTCATTATGCTGCCAATTATGGGCATCTTAATACTACTGCTGATGCCCTCATTTAAAACTGATATACGTACGATAAAAAAAATTATATGTGAAGATGCAACTTGTTTGGCATAGTAATGTTCAGCCAAGTATTTGTTAAACTAATTCCTAGAAAAATAAATTTATTGTTTTATTGTGTTATGCATGTTAAACTATATAACCTTTCCTTGATAATTATGATTTTTGCACTATTTTAATTATTGTAAGGTATACGCCAGAAACAAAATAATACAAATGTAAAGCGTGGGGCGCCTGAACGGGAAGTCTTCAAAAAACGGTCTGACAGGGAACGTATTAATAAATGGTTAACCATTATTACTGGACGAGCTGTGCGAGTAAGCAGCTCAATGTTAAAATGCAAAGCAGAAGAACTCACTAAAAAGCTGGGCCACGATGACTTTAAAGCTATGGACGGTTGGTTGTCTCGATGGAAATCCAGACATGACATGAAATTCAAGAAAGCACATGGCGAGAAAGTGCTGAGAATGCAAATGCTGAAGAATGGAAATCAAAAAAACTGCCTGACCTTCTTGAAACTTTTTCAGCTGATGACATCTACAATGCTGATGAAACTGGGCTGTATTGTCATGTTACACCGGACAGATCATTAAGTTACAAACATGTTGCACTCTCTGGCTCCAAAAAAAATGATGGATCGCATAACTGTCTCGTGATGCTCTAACATGTCAGGAGCAAGCAAGAGGAAGCTATTGGTTATAGGAAAAAGCACTAAGCCTCGCTGCTTTAAAGGACTTAGGAGGGACAGTTTACCAGTTGTCTATCGTGCAAACAGAAATGCGTGGATGACCCCTGAACTTTTTTAAGAATGGCTGAAGGGCTAGGACAGAGAGCTACATCGCCAGTTGAGAAAAGTACTGCTTCTTCTTGACAACTGTAGAGCACATCCTCGTTTAGATTGCTTGAAGAACATCCAGCTGGAACTTCTACCTCTCAGGACCACAGTTTTGGACCAGCCAATGGACATGGGCATCATAAAAAATTTGAAGACCCTTTATCCTGCAAGGTTGGTTAATTACATCCTTGAAGTAATTGAAAAACGTTTGCTGACCTTATCGTCAAAAGCCAGCGAAGTCAGTGCAAAGGTCAACATCTTACAAGCAGTTACATTTATGGCCAACAGCTGACAAAAAGTGAGCAGTGAGACAATTCAGAACTGTTCTTCTCACTGTGGCTTTAAGCACTTGGTTTTGGAAATGGATGTGGCCAAGCTCATTGAACGTGAAAATGATGATGGACATGTGGAACTTCAGCAGACACAAAATTGCGAAAAATTTTTATCCATCGACAACAAGCTTCAATGCTACGATGACAATGAAGCTGCGATGCTGCAATTGTTGCTTGAGTTGCAGCAAAACACACAATAGCATCAGAAGACCAAGAAAGTGATGATGATGATGCCGCTAATAAGTTGGTACTAGTGACAAAACAGGATGCGAGGAAATGCGTTGAAACTTTGCGTCGATATTTCATGCAGGAGAGAAACGAAGGCAGTCCCATTGCTGCGTTAGATGTTTGTGGCAATTTTGTTCACGTGCAATCCGTCAAGAGAACGAACGCATCAGATCACATTGCATAAGTTCTTCAAATTTTGACTGGAACTTAGTAAGAACTTGTTTTTATCATGGAGATCATTTCTTGGAATTTGTTTCTAAATTAATTTTCTCAATGAAAAAAGTTCGACTGTAGTTCTTGTTTGTACATGTATGTTCGCCATAGTTTGTACCGCACAATAAAGGTCATAATTACATTTTAGTACATGATTTACATGTGAATTTACTGTTTGCTACATACAGCACGCCTCATCTTACAACACAGGACATGTTCGTATAATCGGACCAGCCGGTTATTAGGACCAAAACGATCACTTCCCGATGTGGTCCGATTAACCGGAATCGACTGTATATGATAAGTGACGAAATTTTGTGGCAGAAAGAATTTAGTGACACACCAAGGAACAAAATCTAGTATTGGAAAAACTCTTAGAGTTTAGGACCCACAGAGATTACAGCAGGTAGGAAAATGCCTAGCGCCACCCCTAAGTATAATGCATTGAGACATACAAGATGAATCTTTTAAATTGTCAGTTTTCAATTCTTTCATAAACAGAAAAATTCCTTTCTACAAATGCCCATCCACACGATAAGAAGAATTTTTGATATTTTCCATGCTTGCATCTAGTGAAAAGTAGAGAAAATAAAGGGAAGATACACATGTTAAGAAAAAGACTTCTAGTATCAGAGGTAAAGCATTCAAATATTATATTTTCATTGTTCTTCCAAAAATTCTCCAAAAAGTATGAAATTTATCACAAACTTTCTGTAAAATATGTCCATTATGTGTTAATACTATGAAGACATTTTTCATTTACTCACATTTTTCTGGAACCTTCTAAAGAATCGTGAGTCTCTAAATCTTGCCTTCTAATCCTTCTAAACTGTCAAAGTTGTACTGCCTAAAATCCTAGAGAAAAATTACCCCTACCAATTCTGTAACAGCAAAAGCCAGCCCCCCCCCCTTTTTTAAAGAGGTAAAGAAAGTGTAAAATTAATTTTACAGAGAAAACTGATGCATATTTTGTGAATTCTGAATATTCTGACACAATTATATGGAAAAAACTTAAAAAAAGACACTTTTAATTAATTACATAGCTACTTTGCTTTTGCTAAGAACTGTTTCGTACACTGTACTTTATTATAGCATTTATTGCCTTACTTATTTTTCAAATTCAAAATATTGTACAAAATGTCGCCAAAATGGAAAGTGTCACTTTATAATAAAACAATGAAAAACAAAAATGGTGTGGTGTTGGTGGTGTATTTAATTATGGCAAAGCACACGAGGGCTATCTGCCTAAAGGGAGGGATGCCTTTCGTGGAGGACTTTCTAAGGGAAACTGGCTCGTATACACGTTACACATGGGGAAAACCACGAAAACGCCCATGCAGCCAGCCCGTTCGCGGAAAAACAAAAATGCTTTATTTTAATGTTACTTCTTAACTATATAATTTCAATATATTACCATTATTTTAATGATTTTCAATCTCATAATGTTAAAAAAAAATTGCGAAAAAATTCACAGATTTCCGAATTTAAAATTTTCTATAGAAACTTATCATAAAATCCCCAAAATGTTGGTAAGTCGCCAAATTTAGAAACGTTTAATAAAAGATTAACATCCCCAAAAGCAAAAAGTTGTTTAAGAGCTCTTCATTAGAAAAAAATGAAATAATTTTGAAATGCTTATGTTTCATTTCTTGCCAAAAAACTCGAGTATCCAACATTTGTATTAGAAACAGGAACAAATTATAACTCATGAACCCATTCAAAAGATAACCATATTTGTCAGTGAAACGCCAAAAATATTCCACCAAAATGCTAATTCACACTGAAAATGGCAGTCATAAAAACAGACAGAAATTCCAGAGGATTAAAATTAAGGACCTTCTGCTAATTTTGATTGAAATTAAGGACTTTAAAGGACCAAAAATCAATTCCAAAAAAAAACTTAAGGACTTTTAAGGACTCAAGGACCGTATTAACCCTGCTTTAGTATGCAATTATATTTTGTGTGGAAATCTGATAATTTATTGCTCCATTACTTTTGGTTAAAAGGAGAAGGTATAAAACTAAAGGATTAGATAAAAGATAAATCCTAATCTCTAATTTAATCAATGATGTGGTTCATGGGTACTGGCAGTTAAGAGATCGAGTTTTCTTATAAGACTGCAGACACACAGAAAGAGAATTGCTTTGAAATTTTCCTAGAGATTTGTTGTAAATTTTGGTTATGCAAGAAAAATGCTAAAGATATAGGGACACATTAAAAGATTAGTTCAATTGCAGTTCATCTTTATTGGAAGGTCATCAGTCACTATGCTCTGAGATGTATAGGACAACATTAAACGGGTATTATGCCATATAGGAACACAGAAAAGAAGAATTCGGAAAAAAAAATCTTAAATACAAGGACTCTGAGACAGTGTTAAAGCTAGTGGGATATAAAATAGCTGCTGCCTAGAAAAACTTATCACTATGTTCATAAACAATATTTCTTCTCAATGCCTCAAAAGCAATTTAATAACTCAGGACTGTATCCCAAAGCAGTGCACAACAAGAGTTTTAATTTGAGGTATCCATACAGTCAATTTGGAACAGACTGGGATATGCATGAAATGGTAAGTGATGAAAAGTACTATGTGCAGGCATGCTAATTCAAAGGTTTTGTTTAAAGTCAAAATTAAGTTAAGTCGATTAAAAAAAAGTCAAGTCAAAATCTGGAGCGTCTGGTACATGGCTTTGTTTTACATATTATGTTTATGCACATAAGCCTTTTTGTGAACTTAAAATCTTTCTAGTACAGTCAAATACCGAAAATTCGACCTGAAATTTGTGCGGCCTTCTAAATGTAGACATTCAGTTTATAGGTTCAGGAAACTGCAACATGGGGAACGCAAAACTGAAGAAAAGAGAAATACTTACCAAAACAGAAATATTAACCAAATCATTGACCATCATGGTAAAAGTTCCCCCCCCCCTTCTACATCAAGGTAAAGAAGCCGATGACTTTACTCAACTCGTCTTTCGAGTTATGACTTACTAGATTGCATTTCCTGAGCTTCACAAAACTGTTTAGTGGTACTCTTTTGTTTTTTATCCAGATTTTTTGAAGGTAAAAATATTTCTAATTTTAGAGATTCTTAATACAGTGACAGGTAGGAAATGCATTACGTAAATGGCACTACAAATCATAGTTTCTGAACAAAATTCTTTCAAAAGATCATTCCATTTCCCTTTGTGACTATTAAAAGAATTTAAAATTAAGACTGCATCTATTTGTTAGCAGAGTCATGGAATTCTGTTTTCCAAACATTAGTAAATGGCTGGAGTAATGTATGGCCATCTTCTCTGTTTACTGAGAGTGATGACAGTGAATTTTCTGGTTTTGCGAGCAGAGGGTAAACAAGAGAATTGCTTCTTTATTTGAAAGAATAAACAAATGAAGAGGCTTTGTGAGAAGACATTTCTGAATGGATGATGTATCCAAATGAGCAACACTAGCATATCAGATGACTGATGAAAAATGAAATTATTGGTTCTATTTTGACCTCCACACAGTAAGAAACGATTCCGACATTGACACAAATAGTGAATTCGAAAGGAGTAAGAAAGTATCATTTCATGAAAGTCTGGAATATCCTGAAAAATACCTAATTTTTTTTAACAACAGAGCTGTGTCACAAAGCAAGAGATTACATATAATTTACAAAAAAAAAAAAAAAAAAAAAAAATTACTCTGAAGCACCCTTAAGTTTTATAACAAATCTCTATCAGAAAAAAATTTGAAACATGTACAAAAAATTAAATATTTTATTCTTTATTAATGTCTGTTATTTTCATGTATCTTTAAATTTATGGGTCCTTAAGGGGTATCAGAAACCCCTATACCGACAATGTTAAATTGGCCATTTTCAATGTACCTTTTCTCAAAATCTGCTGTAGATACAAGCTTGGAAATTTTTTCTGTAATTAAAGTATACCTATCTGACTATACTGAAATGAGCTTTTGAAACATTTTGAATTTTAGAGTAAATTACAAGATATTTTGTTAGGCATAGTAAAATTTAGCACTTTTCTCACACCAAAAAATTTTTTTTTTAAATTTTTTCTAAGTTTATTACAAAAAGCTCATTTCAGTAAATATTAGGGAACCTAATAAATAAGCCATAAAAAGTTTAGATACTTCTGAGCAGTAGTTCCTGAGAAAAGGTACATCGAGTATAAAAAAATCACGTTTGGAGAAAAACGCATGTGTGTAAAAAACCCTCATTGATCAAAGCAGTAGATGACAAATTAAAACTAGATTTTTTTTACAGTTCTAATTGTCATAGAGATTAAAGAATGGCATTTTTAGAAAGATAAAAGTGTAGAGAATTTGAAAATGCAAAAATCCGAAATCACAATTTTTTGAAGATTTTGGGGTTCCAACTCCCCTTAATGTTTGTATATGTCCTTATTTATTTTTCACTTTAAGACTAAATATTATGATTTATGTTTTCTGTCCTGAAATCTGCAAAATGCTTGAATCTACACAACCTCTAGTCCTAAGCATTGCAAAATTCTGGTCTTCTGCTGTAAATGGGATTATTTTCCCTTAAATTGTGCCAATTATATAGTAATCTATTCCATACTTTTCCATTACGCACCTGACCCACATTCTGGTATTTTTTTTTTTTTTTAATCGTAAACAATTTCTGATTATAAGCATAGTTTATAGGTAGCAATTTATAGTTTCAAAGAATTTTTTCATTCTTAATTACCAAAAAAAACTGAAATAAATTTATAAATATCCGCTGGTATGGCAAAAAACATTTTGGCCTTCGGATATATGCGATGCGACAAGAATTCTTAGTAAGTAAGAGTCAAAATGCTGGCAGGCAGTACTTCTTCGGCATTTGATTAGGTATGAAAAGTTGTGACTGGATTGAACTGAAAATAAATGAATGATTCATTGTGAAATTATTACATTTCACAGCACTCAGATGATTTGTAACTTTCCCAGCAGTTCGAAACTACTGCTGTTCTATCTGCTATATTATTCTCTATCGCATCCATTAAACTCTTCGCAGAGCAATCTGGAATATAATAAGAAGCACTCTCCCGTTTCTCGCCATAAACCTCTGAAAACCAACTGTGGATGTAATATGTGACCTACGTCATGTTTCCGTTCCATGAACCAACTTTCATTAATTTGTACAATTTTGTCAGCACCACTGACCTTAGTTTTATGATGAGATATCAAAGAACTGCAACAAACCTTTTGAAGATAACTGTTCCACTCCACTGTCATACTGTTATTTAATTGAAGTTGTCATTAACAAAAGTTAATGGAAGTCAGCTCTTCACACTACGAATAAATAAATCGTACGCTGAATGAGAAATAGAACGTGTGAATTCTTAAATCACATTCCTTTTTCAGAGGCCTTTCTCTTCTCTGCCTGACCAAAGATAGCAAAACATTTTAGCCTCCAACAAATATTTGACTTTTCATCGGATGCTTATTTGAACACCGACACTTTTATCTTGAAAGAATATAATTACCACTTGTTAGTTTGTTGGTAAATTCCAAATTTTCAAATCCATTGAGGTAAAATACAGAAATCAAACATACAAAACAACGAATTTGAGAGAAATGAACTGCCCAAGAAAAGCGAATTGATACATGGTTTGGTTCTGAGATGTAAATGAGTACTTAAGTTAAATTAATTCAAATTTCAAATGTTAAGCATAGTATTCTTTTCCACTATGCACCTGCCAACACTTTTTGGTAGGTGACAAGTGTTGATCTATTGGCCATCATCTGCCATGCAGTGCTAGTATTTGCCACTAATAAATTATTCTCATAACTGGAAACTTTCCGCCCATCATTCCGCGTCGTCCCCCCCCTTCCCGCAGAGCAGCGTGAAATTGATAAACAGATTTCGGAATGATTAGAGAATCAAAGGATATGCCTCTATCCATTTTTTGCAGCAATTCCACTTTTTGTTTGATGGACATCGAAACATGCTTTCGCTTTGTAGATCCTTTGGTAGCTCCAGAATCGGAAATTCTGTTTTACATAATCGAAAGTTCAAGCTTACTTTTATAAAATTGCTCTAAAAGCCTGCAAAAAATAAAATGCCGGATCCAATTAGAAGATTAAGGAACAACGCAATCTGCAACATTAACTGAAATAGATAATTAGATCATTTTAGCTTAGCTTATACCGTCCGTTATACATTAAACATGCATGCATAAACGTATTATGTGCATGCGCAGAAAGTTTCTAGCTTTGGGGTCCGGATTAAAGACTTTTGACTATATTATGAAAAACCCTATTATGACGTAATTGGTTGCCTCAATTTGACTGATAGGAAAAAGATTTGTAAGGGCTTGTTTGTGTGTTGGATGTTGGTTAGGAAGTTGCTTATTTTGCGGTTTACACCATAAAACGGCTGAATGTGGTAAGATTAATTTGACATTTCTATAGGATTTGGAACAAAGAGGGTGGAAGCATTAAATGATTGGTGTGTAAATGAAGGTTTACTTAGTAGTAATTATAAGTGTCCTGTTTGTACAAAGGAAATGCATATGGTCGAACATGAAGATAGTTCAGATGGCTCTGAATGGGTTTGTCGCAAGAAAGGTTCAAATGGTCACCATATAAAACGTTCCATTAGAAAGCGAACATGGTTTGAGGAAAGTTTTTAAATGCCACTAAGGAGTTTTGTGTGCCACAGACTGAAGACGCAGAAATTTCTAAATAAGGTAGGAGGCTATTTCCTTTGTGTAGTGCGTAGTGCTTTCTTATGTTATTTCATTGTTTGATTTAAAATGCAGTTTATTGAGATTACATACCTTTGCGCGCAATGCTGAGTTTGTGCAATTCTGGGATTTATTTTTAAGTGAAAATAGGTCGATGTGAACATGGATAGCGAGTTTGTGCATTTCTTTGACTTGTTATTTTGGCTTTGTTTAGTGGCGAATTTTAGCACGAAAATCGCTGCTAAACAAAGCTAAAATAACAAATCAAAGAACTGCATAAACTCTGTGTCCATGTACCACCAAAAATCACCAAGGGGGCACCATCAAATATAGTTTTACCCAGAATAGTGGCACATAATTCTAAACAAAAGCAATCAAAATCAATAAAGGTAAAAGTATAGTTTAGGGTACCCCTTGGCGAAATTTGGCAGTACATGGATACCGATTTTGTGCAATTCTTTGACTCGTTGTGTTTGCTTTCGATTTTTGCGCCAAAAATCGCTGCTACACAAAGCCAAAATAACAAGCCAAACTAGTGCACAAACTCCCTATCCATGTACACATCGACTTATTTTCACTTGAAAAAAATCCCTGATTTGCACAAAAATAGCATTGTGCACTCCTTTGACTTTAACCATGTACACGTTCACCTATTTTCACTTTAAAAAAAATCCCAGAATTGCACAAACTTGCACTGCGCACTCCCTTTACTTTGTCCATGTACACATCGATATATTTTCACTTACAAAGTCAAATGAGCATCAAATTCTACAATATAGGCAAACAAAAAATACATAATCTCAATAAAATACATTTTAAACCAAACAATAAAATAACATAAAAAAGAAAAAACATGTTATACATTTAAGCACTACCAAAAGCAAATATTCACTTACCATGATTTTCGAGTTCACTTCATACACCAAGAGCCACATAAAAATCAAAATATCAATCAAATGACTTTTTTCAAACCCGGTACTTTTTCTGATCGAACGCTTCACATAGTGACCATCTGAACCTTTCTTCCTACAAACCCATTCAAATCCATCTAAACAGTTATGTTCGACTAGACGCATATCCTTCCTACATACAGGACACTTATAATGGCTACTAAGTAAACCTTCATTTACACACCAGTCAATTAAAGCTCTTTTCCCCTTTCGCTCCAAATTGTACAGAAACTTCAAATTAATCTTACTACACTCGGCCATTCTACCCTCTAGAGAATCAAACCAACACACACCACAAAAACGCTTACAACACATCTCATGATTCAAAATTTCTCACAATCATGCACCCCATTACGTCACAATAGGGTTTCCATAACATTGAACTACTCAGGCTACCATAAATGAAACAACAACTTGGCGATAAATCAAACAACTTCGCCATACCACAAGGGGTATCTTAAAGTCTGCTCTACCCTCAATAAAATTTTAAAATTGAGAAACACTGGCGACAAAACACTCACCTCTTTTAATAAACTCTTCTTTTTTGCACTGTTACCCTATGTGCTGAGCAATCTGCTTTTGCCTAACACTTAAACACAGACGTGGGGTCTATATGACCATGCCAATATTTTAGAACTACGAAACTGCTTATAAGTTATACAGTTTTTCTTCTTCTTTTCAGTACTTTCAAGTTGGCATAAAATATAAATATTCCTAAATTTTTATTAAACTCTATCCGTTAAGTTTTTTTTTTTTTTTAATAATTTTTAAATTTGGGCCATGGTCATATAGACCTCACTTCTGCGTTTACGTTACTTTTTTCTAGCATGAGGGGCAGATGGCTTTATTACTACTTGAGTGTCAAAATTTGTACAAGAACTCAACTATAGAGGTTTGACATAGGTTGGGTACTATGAAATAATAATAAAAAAAAAATTTAAAAAAAATTAAAAAAAAAAAAAAAAACAGAGAGAGAAATACCAGGTGAATTTTTTCCAAATAAAATTAAAAGTGGTGGATCTTCTCATTATGCATTCACACATAGAATGACTCTCGTTTTACAGGTGCCTCAAAAATTAAAAAGCGTTATTCTCATTTCTTCAGTGCATCATTCGAAATCAGAAGACCTTGAAACTGAGAAACCAGAAATAATAACATTTTACAACGTGACTGAAGGAAGTGTAGATGCACTGGATGAAAAATGTTCTAAACATTCTACAAGCCGAAGAACAAGGCGATGGCCAATGGCCATATTCTTCAGGTTTACTTGATGTAAGTGGAATTAATGCACTTATCACTCATTAAGAGATAGTGCCAAATTGGCGGAAAAAATTAATTTTTAATGGAGTTATTATCAGAATTAGTGAAACCACATATAGAACAGAGGCTTCAAAAGCCAACTTTGAACCAAGAAATAAAAATGTGCATTCAGAGAGTGCTAGGAGTTTCCAGCGGAATCTATTCTAGCCCATATGTAACTGATACCCCTAAAAAGAACAAAACATAGTTTCTTGTCCCTCCTAGATTGAGAAGAAAAACTACTAACTATGTTTCAGCCTCAAGAATCCAATATGTAATGAATGTGCCAAGAGAATTTGCAAAAATTGTGTTAAAAATGCTTAAAATAATGTGCTGCATTTTTTTAATATTCTTTACATATCATACTTTTTGTATTATTTTATATAATCCAGATTCTGTAGAGGAAAAATTTATTAAATAGTTTAGTTTGTACACATTTGCAAGTAAGTAATGTTTATTTCATTTATTTAATTAATTGTTCCATACTTTTTCATATATAATTTTAAAATTAAATTTTATGCATTAATTTTAGAGTTTTAAAAAAAAATTAATTACTCCACTATAACAAGCAAAGTGTATTGATGCTTATATAATAACAAGAGTATATTATTTTAAAATTTTATATTTTTAAAATGCATAAAATAGAGCACAGTCTGAGAGACCACTTCTCCGTGTTTACGTAACAGAAAATGAATGTCTGTACTTAAGGGTTAAAAAAAAATCAGAGAACTGTACAAATTCGGCATCGTCAGACGTATGGGTTGACGCATAAATACTTTTTGGCAACATATTGCTTTGTCTTGTGAATAGTATTTCAAACATTTTCAGTGGAAGTGCAGATCATTAGAAAGTTTCATTTTTTCATTAAAACTCAGAATGTTAAGTACTAAAAACTCTAGAAATCTGAAACAAAACACTTTAATGCTCTTTAACTATGTCTTATGAACTTCGCAACACTTCATGATTTTTTCAAAGAACACGGCGTTTAGAGTCATACATTTTGCACAAGCCCTCACTCTATTTTCACTTGGCAAGTTGATTCATTCACTAAAGCTTAGCCACATACTGACATGCTAGCACCAACGACTTTTTGTAATTAGTAATTAAATAAGTAAACAGGGATTTTGTAATTAAATAAGTAAAGTATCAGGCATTTTGTAATTAAATAAGTAAACAGGGAAAGTTAAATATGAAAATAACTGACTGTTAGCAGCATATTTTCATATTTAACTTTCCCTGTTTACTTATTTAATTATGAAATGCCTGGTACTTTTTTACTAAGATTAATCACCCTAATTAGTCATTAAAATTGTACAAACTTAATTGCGGAATCTGCAGTACACAAATTTTTAATGTCATCAAATACTTATGCAGTCATCACTTTAAAAAGGAAGGACTGAATGATTTATATGTAATATAAAATTTCCCAATAAACAATAAAAATATTTATCTAAGAGTATCAATATTATAAAATATCATTGTGCAGATACAGAAAAATTAAGGCATTTTTAACTATGGAATTAATATATATAATTGTTAAGGAAGAATTTTTCTCTCATGCACACACAAAATGAATATGACATTATTAATACCTCATTAAGTCTTTTTTGAGATTATGCATTCAATGTACCATTAAAAACTATTCCATATCTAGAATCTGCTTTAAAAATACAACATTTAATCCTCATATAAAGCATCATTTGATTGGAAAAAATAATTAATATGAACTGTTTTATTTTATTCAATACTCAAACAGTAGCACATAATGAAATGCAATAAATAAAAATTAAAATTACCATATATACAATATACAGAAAGGGAAATACAATGCGTGTATTCCGATTATAATTTAACTAAAACAGAAATCTTTCAGAATATTCATTTTTTATGAATGACTTATTTACACACAATTTTTGGAATTTCTTTTTGTTTTTGTAAAATTATCTCTCAACCAAAATACAACTTTAGTTTAATCTTAATATTACATTTTTCAGACAAATCCTTCAATTAAATCCATACAAATCTTTAGTTAAAGACTACTAAAACATGGAAATCATGAGGGGCATGAGGCGAAAAAATGTTGTAAATTAAAAAATAAAAAATTCGTATTCCCTCATTTGTTTACAAAATTAATTTTTAATCTCAAGTTTTAACTTTTTATAACGAACAGTAAATCCATAGCTGCGATAATAAAACATTATGTATTTAGCATGGAGATCAATTATTCCAAATTACACATTTAACATATTGATACTTATGCAAATCAACTTTTTAAAACAAATTATCCATTAATTGCTTTACATTAATCCTCTTTCATAAGGCTTTTTGTTAATTATACTGATATATATTTCTCTTTTTAATATTATTTAAAGAGTTAAGTTTTGGAATGGAAAAGATGTTGAGAAAAAGGGATAAACGAGATCAAAAGCATCTATTACAAAAACAAGAGGAATTTTTCCCCTCATTCTCATTTTTTGCTCTGGATGAAAATATAGCATTAATATGCATAACATTTCAAAATCTGAATTCTAATTATTACTCCAAACTTATCGCTCAGTTGATTTGATAACACACCGGTGATACTTGCGGTAACTATTTCCGCATTTAAGAAAACACTCACTTCGCTAATATTTACGACCGCGAAACGAGAATCAAAAAATAGCCCGTTTTGTACGCATAAATCGTATTTTTCATATCAGATTCTCAGAGTATGAAGTTTAAAGAGTTATGTTACCTCTTCAACAGTTGGGTGGCGAACCCTTTCATCTTGTTTATTTCGTGAAAGGTTTTGTTTTATCCTTGATATTGTAGGTATGGATGCGGCGGCCATTTTAATTTCACTTGTCAGTTGTATCAGGAAGGTCCCGTTTCCTGATTGGTTCTTTTGAGATTTACCCTTCATTATTGACCATAAGCGCTAACGGAAAGGACAGATGTTCATAAAAACGATGAAAAACGCAACTGTCTTTAACATACGGAGCAAATACTGCGCCACTTCTATTTGTTTACGAAATAATAGCTTAATTAATCCTGTAAACAACATCACGTTAAACCATAACCAGCAGTATTTAATTGAAATACCTGCACTGTAATTATAAAGGAAATAAATTATTTACCGAGATTTCAGAAGTTAACACATCGTTTAGAATTCATTTAATTTATACTCTTAAGGAATACCTCTTTCTTTATTATATATATTTTAAAAGAATTTCAAGAAAGACAACAGAATCTTTCAATGTTGATATTTAATTATTCTCCATTTGTTACGAATTTCAAAAACACAATGATTTCGATTATTATTTGTCCAAAACTATTATACCAGTAGCTGTCTCTCTCTTTCTATATATACATTTGTAATATTTTGGCAGGTAGGCACAGGAATGACAAAGCTTGACAATATGACTACATCAGAGTGCGGACATTGTGGCTGAGTAGAAGGCTGCAAAATGACGACAAAGAAGGATTTAGCTTTTTAAATTCCAGATCTTTATTCAATTCTCACAGCAGATCATTTTGCCTTTAGATGAGATTTTCCAAATTACATATTCAATAGTGATTTAACTAAGTAAGATTAAATTTAGACTTTCTACGTCATAACTGTTCTAACAAAGGGAATAAAGATGTGATGAGCAGCAGCAAGGATTTGTAGCATCAGTAGAAGAAAGCAGTCTGTTCCAAGTTCCGCTGGGTACGCAGCTGATTAACTTTCAGAGATTGCAAGTTTTGTTCTGGCTGTCTGAGTTAGTTGCTATCGCGTGTACTGTATGTTTATACTAGCGGTTATATAATATGCCAAAATGTTCTCGAAAGTACTGGTCTAGGGGGAAGATCCTGAAACTGCGGAAAGTAAATTGTGGGTTGCTGTTGTTATATTTAATTCATGAGGGTACACTTTTAGCTTTTAGAAACTATTTATTTACAATCTTAGAATGTATAATCACAGAGAACTGCAATACCAGCATAGTTCTATTTTGTATCTGTATCCAAGGTGTTGCCAATTACAATTACTAAATATTAAATGTTACCATTTACAAATTATTAAATATTACAGCTGTTCGCACAGAGCAAAGCCATCGTATTTTTATATTATATATATATATATATATATATTAAGGGATAAGGTTCGGAGAACAGCCTTGGTTGCGCCAACTTGGCTCCTTTAAGGATATGGGCGACATTTCATTATGCCAACGGAACTAAATATCATGTGGGGAATAGGTGCTAAGGAGAAAAGGAAAATACATGGGGGAAAACAGGATTAAGATGTGTTTATATTTGTTTGGTATCTCTGATTGCTAATTTGGTTCTGTTATGTTGCTAAATTAGCATTAAAAGTCGAGTAATGTGCGTTTATTGCGAAAACGCAGGACAATTACTTTTCAATCCGATTTTATATATGTATTAATATATCACATTTCTGCTCATATGATCTACATATGTATCAGATAACTAGCTACTTTTGACACTTATTTCTGGATTTGTACTATTTTACATTTTTTTCTGCTTTGAAAACCCAAGTATTGAAGCATTATGTGTATGCTTGTGAAAATATTATTTCAGATATTCTCGTATAACTAACTATACTATAATCTCATATTATTCAGTTCTCATGTAACTACGATAGAAATATGCTTCTATTATTTACTTTAAAAATGCAGTATTTGGTAGCCATTCTAGAATTAGTTCTGTAATGTTATATAATGTTAATTGTCTTATGCATTATTTTTTCTAAATATTCATTTCCATAAAGAATATATAGTCAGTGTAGAGAATGCGAGTTCAATATATTTTAAAGACAGAAATAATAAACAAAAAATAAAAGGGAGACTACACATGCAAGAGATAAAAGGGACCATATTCTAAAGAAAGTTAATAAACTCAAAATGATGTGAAAGTATAGCCCATGCCACAAAATTCACTTAAGTATTATTTCTGAGTGGTAAAGCAGAACATATATATATCTGAGTGCATTTGTATATCTAAAATAAAATCTGTTATTAGTTGCTGATGAAAAAGTAAGAAAACAATTTTTATGAATAGAAATTTATGTATTGGGAAGTACTTCGCATTTTGATCTCTCAGGAAGAACACCAATAGAAATCTTAATTTGTGGTCCCCTATTGATTCCGTAGTTTTCTCATCAGTTTACAGCAATTTTTGTTTTGTTTTAAGGTTAGGCATAAAATTTTCATCAACAAGGATAAATGTGTTATTTACTTTGGCTTCTTCTTCGAGTAGTGCAAACATCTGAGTACTTGGTCTGTGGCGACCTACCTTCATCAAGTAAGTTACTTTCGAATTTACTGCGAACTAACAGAGATGATTCTAAATGCTGAGGAACAGTCACTAAAATGGCAAAAATTCTAAACATAAAAAGAGCGCGATCACATAGCACTTCTCATAGAAACGAAACATATAAGACAAGCTGTCGAACTGGTGAGCATTTAAACAAAAATAAAGTTAAGCATGTAAAGGCAATGTAAGTCTTAAGGAGATTATAACAAATTTTAAAATAATGCAAACTCATAAACGGACTCAAAATACAAAACATGAAATCTAGGTACTAAATACGCCCTACTTACTAAATTACCGCATACGTGCGAACATATCAATGTATCAATGTAGTGAGTATACTAAAAAATAATTACCAAATGATTGTGGTATAATATTTCTTATTATTGGCAGCACTAAAATTATATTACAAACGATGCATATTATTTAATGCTTATGGTTTTACAGTGCTATGCTGTCTAGGAATGAAAATATAAAGTGCCGATGCATTACGTAGGCTGCCAAAATATCAATTACACTCTGAATTTTGAAATACCACCAGACCTCGAAGTTGAAATAATAAGTTATTTTTGAAACAGCTTGAAAATCCTCTCGGACAGCGGTCTCAAACTGGCTGCACGCAAGCCAAAATATTGCGAAGTAGTTTTACCATGGAGCAGTTTTACATGGCCTGGGAATGCACTTCAATTATGCATTTGTAGCGAATATGGTGTTTATAGTTTTAGCAACACAAATATATAGACTAGGCTTATCTGCACAACCGCTATTAAAGGATAAATAGATAGAAAAGATAGGTCGAGGCTTTGACTCTTGTATGCCTGCATGCTAGGCTAAAGGACTGGGTTAAGGTGGGAGACTTTACACGTCGGTATAATATAATCAGTAAATTTAGTTCATTAGCCAATAGTTTAGAGCGCTTGAATATTCTGATGGTGTTTTTTTTTTTTTTTTTTTTTTTTTTTTTTTTTTTTTATATAAGTCCAAAGGGATTTCAGTCCCTAAGGACTATTGCTTTCGTTTTGGCATTTTGCGTCGGACTCATAAAAGTCGGTTCACTTTTCAAACTGTTGCCACAAAATGTTAGAGTCCTGCATTATATTTGAAGAAATTAAATAATGAAAAATCTGCATAAATGATTGTCTATTTCTCGCATTGTGATAAAACAATGGTACATAGAGCCATCGAATTTTGAATGACGAAATCCTACTGCGAATATGGGCATCTGAAATCCCAAATTTGGAATTTGTTTTATTATAGATTTTATATTTTGTAAAACTTTAACGAATTTTTGATTTACAAACTCAATGCTTTAAAAGCGAGAAATGGCAACGTTATATATATATAAAAAAAAAAATACTTTTATCTCCAGCTCGCGAGACTGTATATCGGAAATTCTAAAGATATGCTTAATTTAACATTATTTTGCGATATTGCTCTTGAACTGAATTTTATGGTTTAAGTGCAAAGAACATGATATTTAATAAATAAAGGTAACACTCAAAACGTTAAAAAAACGCCCCTTTGGACGTAATTTAAAATCTGAAAAATTTCAGTTTTTTTTTTTTTTTTTTTTTTTTTTTTTTTTTTTTTTTTTTTTTTTTCCTGTTTAACAAGTACTCCTGATATATACTTTGAGTCTGTTACTGGTTGTTTAGCTGGATCCCAAGTCATTGTATAGCTGCTCAGTTCATACTGCTAAAGAGATTGAGAAAAACTAACGTATAACATACCAAACCTGTTTACTGTGCTCTGTTTTAGATCTGCATTATATCAATACCTAACGTATGGAAATATGTATTGACTTTGTTGTTTCTTACACGATACAGCATACAAATAATGCTCAAAGTCAATGCATGCTTCCAATATATATATACATATTTCTCATTTTAACATATCACTACTTTTGGTTCCATGTATTTCTTTAGCCATACCTATACAGATGACGAAACACGAATTCGGTAATTGAAGAGTTAGGCTTTGGGCCAAATTTCCCTTGAAAGGACCTGTCTCTTGCCTGCTCAACAATTATTCACTTTATGAATATTAAAATCTATTTTTGAAATTTTAAAGTTTTTAAAATAAATTTTTTGGGATTTTATTATGTTTTTCTAGTATGTACATGCTTGCACATTATTAAATTTTTCTGGGATGCGTCATTTCTAGATTTAATCTATATCATATTGTAGAGTCATTAGGTTAATTGGAAGCAGAAAAGATGAAAAATATGCAACCGCCTTCGCCGGGAATCCAACCACGGACCTCTGGAATACCGGCCCAGCGTGCTACCGTTACACCACGAAGGCAAGCTAGGAAAGTGGAAGAAAATACCTTATAATATGACTTTTATATAATGCTCTGACGAAAACAACTTATATCAGAATCGACTTCAATCAACAATAATTTTAGAACTTCGCCAATTATCCAATCAAATGGTATTGAAACCGACTCTAATCCATTCTAAATTAAAATTTCATCCTGAACACAACACATTTCGCTCTTGTTTCTTGGCCTAACTAGATTGCTGCTGGCTGTTGCTCTTCTTATCTCAAAAATATGAATGTTATATCCTAGGCTTCGCCTGGATGACTAATATGCATGATTAATATGCCACGTTATTTGTGTCCGCAAAGTGTTTAACTAAAATAAAAGGCATATTATTTAAACCCGCTATGATTGCTTTTAATTAAATTTATTACTTATGCAACTATTGCTTTGTTTCAATATCTGATGTCTGCGACATTCCCAAATTATAATTTACATACATGCATATTAACATTAAACATATTATCATTTAACGCACACATATATATACAGTGTCTCACAAAAGTGATGGGACACTTGTGCTTCACAAAAGGAAACTGTAGTAAAATAAATTAAGAACACATGTAAAAATTTTTTGTGGGTGTGTTTCATAATTAAATTTAGTAACAATTATTACATAACATACATTTTCTCAAAATATTAAAATATTAATTTAATAAAAATACAATTGTTCAGAACGGAGCAAAAAATGGCTCACATAAGTGATGGGACACTTACTTTTCCATCAAATTTATCCAAAAATTTTACTTTTTAAAAGGTTTTAATATTTTGTTGGATTTCCTTTTACATTTAAAACATGATTTAATCTTCTTGGAATGGATTGGACTTTTTTTTTTTGTGATTTCTGGAGTGATTTTACCCCATTCTTCTTGAAGCACCGATTTTAATATTGTTGTTTTGAAGAAATGGTGTGTTTGCGAATTCTTGATTCCAATTCTTGCCAAATATTCTCTATGGGATTTAAGTCTGGAGATTGTGGTGGTGTTTTTATTATTTCAGGATAGTTATACAGCAGCCAGAGTCTAATGTTCAAAGCAATGTGCTTGGGGTCATTGTCCTGGTAGAATTTAAAACCGTTATGAAGGTTCAATTTTCGTGCTGAAGATTTCAAATTTTGATTTAAAATGTCAATATACTTGTACCGATCCATTATACTGTCAATAAAAACAAGATTACCAACTCCAGCAGACGACATACACCCCCATACCATAACTCCTCCTCTACCATGTTTTACTGTTGGCACCAAGTTCTGTTTATGAAATTCTTACTAATTTTCGAACTTCGGGCAAAGTTTCTTTTCGTTTAGCATTCATGGCTGCACAGAGCTAAAAACACAAAAATTCCAAAACAAACTGGAGAGAAATACTGCAGACGATTTTATAAATTATTGCCAATTGCTCTTGAGTAAAAATAAAAACCCAAAAAAATATTTTTATTGTAGTACGTAGTAGTATCTAATGATGTCCCATCACTTATGTGAGCCATTTTTCGCTCCGTTCTAAACAATTGTATTTTTATTAAATTAACATTTTAATATTTTGAGAAAATGTATATTATTGTTACGAATTTGGTATTTAAAAAGCTAATGTTAGTTCAATTGGTTAAATGGTTTTATTTCTCGCGCAGTGCAGCGCGTGACGAATATTAAAAGAAAGCTAAGCCAGAAAATTGAAAATACAAGAGCGTGTGCATTAAATAAATAAATATCTCTTTTTGATTTGGAGAAAGTACTGGAAAATTCTAGCGCGTGATTTTAAAATCTTATAAAAGGAGGAAAACATCTCAGTTTGCAGTTGCTGCTTAGTTTGTTGTTGTTTAGAAAACTGCTCTTGTTGATTGTAGCGAATTCGCGGATTAGAGTTCTTTAGCTGTTTTGAATTACGTTCTATTGGACATTTGAGTAGTTAAAAGATAACTTCTGTGAGATATTGTAATACTGCATGATAATTTGAGAAAATTTAAGCATTTTTGTTGTAATAATAATAAATTTTTGTTCATTTTTCCTCGGACTTGTGCATTCATTTCATAACGAACCCGTACGCACGCAACATTATGTAATAATTGTTACTAAATTTAAGTATGAAACACACCCATAAAAATGTTTAAATGTTTTTTAATTTATTTTATTACAGTTTCCTTTTGTACAGCACAAGTGTCCCATCACTTTTGTGAGACACTGTATATATGTTATAGATTCTGCAGTAGAACGCAGGTATTGTATCCTCAATGAACAGCTAGAATTTTGGTGCCGTAGAATTCTGAAACTCCGATCGACAAGGAATAAGAAATTTGGCAGTGAAGGTATATTTAATTTAACCTTTATTTCAGTAAACATGTTGTGGCCACAATCACTTGGCACTCTACTCGTGCCTATTAAAGAACATTTACAATTTTTGATAATATTGCCATAGAAGCGAATAAAGCAGCTCATACATGATTGCAGTAAAGCATCTGGCGAAGAGGAAAGCACAAGCAAAAGTAACGCAACAGTTCCTAGAAAGGAGGGAGGGAGTCAAAAGTTTCAGTTTTTAGTTTTGGTTTGAAATTTGGTGATTGGTCAAGAGGCATCTGCAATAAGGGTTACATAGGATCGCATGATTAATTTGAATGACGCAGTTTAGACTTACAAGCGTTATTTTTAGGACAGAGAGATGACGTTAGTGAATTAAATTTGTAAGTTTGCTTTCATATTTTTTATCTTACATATATATATATATATATATATATATGTATATAATATAGTAGTCAGGCACATTAATGACGAAGCTTGGCATCAGAGCGAAATGACGACACAGAATTTAACTTTATATCTCCATATCTTTATTCAATTCAAACGGAAGATCATTATTCTTTTAGATTAAAATTCTCCAAAATTACATATTCAGTAGTGATTTACTAAGTAACATTAACTTTAAATTTACTGCGTCATACTATTCGAAATACAGATGTCATACAGATGTCTTAGGGAGAATTATGATAGCATAATAAACAAACAGTTAAAAAATGAGGTTAATCTTTGGATTATGCTAACTTGGCGATTTTTTGGCGAAAATTTGGCGACCAACCCTGCTACAGCAACCTGCTAGTTTTTTTTTGACGCCATTTTGTTTTCACGAAGTAAAGGCTTTTTTTTTTAACCCAACATTTTTTTCCAACAATTTGCTAGCCAAATTATGCTTATGCTAGAACTTTTATGCAACAAAAGTGCTTAATCGTGGCGAAGATTAGGGTCCAAATTGGGAGAAAGTGCAGAATCACCCACTGCTTGCGTTTTTAAGAATTGCACATACACGGTATCCATGTACACGTCGACCTATTTTCACTTAAAAAACATCCCAAAATTGCACAAAAATGGCATTACGCACACTCTTGACTTTATCCATGTACACTGCTAAAGGAACAGGAATGTTATAACAATAATTCTTGATAAATGAAAATTTACTTGATATTCTTGAGACCTATGGTAAGTTTACATGTTCTTGATGTTTATGTGACATTTCTTGATTACAAAAATTTGAATTTGTATTGAAATGCATAATGATTCTGGAAAATAATTCTTGAAAATGTTCATGTATCACTGATAATCTTGATTGTTCTGAACTACAGTTCAGCCGGGCACAGTGTGTAAGAAATTTTATGTGGAAATATATTTTAATCGCCAAAGAGGGCGTAAATCTTTCATGATATATACTTCTTGTTCTTGGATCTGGCAGTGCCAGTTGAATGCGTGTTAGACTTGAATAAACTTGGAAGTTTTGAAACCTGATTCGTAATGTTCATTTACCTTTGTGATGTTATATGTGATTTGAATTAATGTTTCTTGAAACAGGATAACTTGAATTCTTGACGGTTATAATATTTTATACAGGGTATTCGATTGCTGCCCTGGCCTGCACGGTCTCTAGATCTGTCACCCATTGAAAACAGCTGGTCATGGGTTGGTGAAAGACTGGCCGGCTACCCCATTTCAGCTAATACGGTTGATAGAAGTGGGGCAACATGGAATGAGTTGTCCGTTTCTGTCATCCAAGCACCAAGCACCATGCCTAACCAGATAACGGGCATTTTAGATGCCAAGGGTGGCAGCTGTTTCTATTAATTTCGCACCCCTGTAAACCCCCAAACTGCTTACAAATTTAATCGCTTTATCTTCATGTCATACTGTTTACGTACATAATTATGTTTTTTGTATTTGCACCTTCATGGTGCTGCAATTTTAATGGCCAGCAGTGTAGAATTTAATTTTAGGGAGCGCAGTCACCATCATAATATCAAAACTACAGTTACGCTATTTTTCTTATTTATAATTTTTCCATTTAAAAACTGAATTTAATCTAAAAATAATACACATGCAACTGTACTAGGTTATTTACATACAATACATGATATTCATTCAATTTCATTTCCATTTTGATTTGAAGTAACACCCCGAATAACGATTATTGGAAGAGTTAAAGCAACAAGATTCAGTGCAATATTCATAAATTTTCAGGAATTACGAAGTATAAAACCTTTATACTCCGTGGCAGGAATACTTTCAAAAGTTTAAATATAGAACCTTCGAAACTAGTCCTGCAAATTTATGAATATTACGCTGATTTTTATTGCTTTAACTACTCCAATAATTCTTTTCTATTATTATTGTTCATGATGAAAGTTTAACAAAATACCAATCAACAATACAAAAATATTTATTTTATTTTATCAGTTCAAAAACATTCCTAAACTTATTTTTTAATTAAACTAAATCATGTATTACTCTTCAATTTGCAGTTTTTTTAACGTTTAAAACTTTTTTTACATGTGTATTTATATATACATACAACAAACATAATCCATTCAAATGCGTTTCACTAATCGTAAGTTTGGTACTATTCCGTGTTGAGGACCGTAAAAAAAATTTCAGCAAAAATGTATGCGCAAAAAGCGCCAAATCTAGCAAACGCGCCCATTTAACATCACGCCAAATCTAGCGTACGCGCTGATTTCATATTGGGTAAGTTTACATAGTTCTATATTTCTTAAAACGCCATTGAAATACTAGTTTAATTATTAAATCATTTTTCATAAAATAATAAAATATGTTTAAATTTTCTGTTAACACTTTCCTTAAACATATAAACACATACTTTATTGTTGGAGCCCAAGAATTCAAAATCAAATTTTTCTTCGTCAGTTAATTTATGATTAACAAAATATAATACAACATATTTTTCATTTTGGAAAAAAATATTAAGTTCAGCTAGAGAGTTCGTAGAGTTATCTGAATTAGAAGCAAAAGTATTTGCAGAAGAGCTTCACTTTCAGTTTACAGTTGAGGTAGCATTTTCCAGTTATTGGCTTATCATCGCTTAGTACACTAATGCATAGCTTGCATTTCACTTAAATTCAGTTTTCTGATAATTTAAAAAATAGTTTAAGAAAGAACGTTGTTTCTTCTTACTCATTTTGAAATTATTGGTCGACTAAGATTTACTGACTGTTTCACTCTGTCTGTCAGGAGCGTATGGGGCTAACAGGAATTCAGGAAATTTCTCGTGGCTCCAGTGACCGATGTTTGTCTTGTCACTTGATAGCGATGGCTTAAAAATGGCTGAAATAATTATAAAAGCAAAATTCATGCGATAAAAAATAATAAGAAAAAGATTTAATACCAAAATATAAAATATAAAAATAAATAAATGTATATAAATAAGTTGATAAATTCGAAAGAAATGGTAAACTCATTAGCTTATCCCCTTTGTTCTAGCTTGTCGCATATTTATAACTGATGCATCCAATTCTTTACTCTGTATCACAGGAAGTAGGAATTTTATGAAATTTTCGGAGTGTCCTGTCACTCTGACAATTTCATAACGATACTGGCACATTTATGCAAATCGGCGACTATTCACTTAAATCCTCAAATGGGTATCCTTACTTATTTATTGTTGTAAACATTTTTTGTAGTAAAAACTTTCACAACAAATTATCAAAGTAGAGCGTACAATAATATCTCTTACCGTCTCTTAACGTAATAATTCCTCTTAACGTTATAATTTTCTTTATAACGTTATAGTTTCTCTTCTGCGCTACTTTGGTTTACCGTCAACAAATTACCAAAGTAGCGCAGCATCACCATAGCTTAGTAAGAGGAGTAATCCAAAAAGAGGTTGTAGATGAAAATTTCAATATTACAAACACATTTATTTATACATAATAATAGATATGGATTCATTAGTTTTCCCAATATATATCAAGAGAGAGTTATATCAATGTCTTCCCTTGAAGGAGCAAGAAAAAAGAAAGTAAGAGAAAAAAGCGAGTCACACAATTAACTCCTCTGCAGGGCGCCCAGATTACACTGCTTATCGCGCTATTAGTGACCGTTCATCACCATTTGCATACTAACACCAACCATTTGAGTTACTGTACCGCCTGTTATATGACCATCAGTATTTGTATTGAATTAGTAGAGCATTCTATTGTCTCTAGGCATAGCTAAAACTCTCTACAGAATCTTAAAATTTGTAGCGGAATTTATAAAGTTACTTCAGAAAATGGGTATTTGTGACGTGTGGTTATTAAAGAGACCCTAAGACTTTGACTGTGCTTAATGATGATTTTAGCAATGTTTTACGCATTGTGATTCTGAGTTTACAGAGAATGTTTAGTCTAGAAGTCAGTGGTAACTTGGATATAAGAAGTTATTCTGATGCATTGCCATCTTGATGCAGCTTGCATTCTCTATGGTATAACAGGAATGTTATTAGGATGCCAGACACACTTCGGGTCTTTGCGAACAACGCCAACTTGTACAAAGGTGCCTAAGTACTCGTTTCTTAATTTTTTCAAGAATTCTTTTGAAAAATTAAATCTGTTGTTGAGATCAACTCAGTGGTTAGAGCAAGACACTAGCTGACTCTCCATTATCTTTCAAAGTCTTTTAAATTTGGATCATTTGATTGAAACACCCCGTCAGTTTCTGAAGCACACATTTAGCAAATGTGAATAGCAACTTCTTTATTCATATCCAACCATCTTCTAACATTCATTAGCTTGATCACTAGAATCTAAACGATCATAAATGTTTATCCCCTGTTTAGAGACTAACAGACATAAACATTAACAGAATAGATATACGCGATCTCTTCTCAAAAGAGAGAAATTAGAGGATAAGACAATTCCCAAACACTTCTTCAATAAGAAAATTAACAAAATAAGATCATTTTTAGTTATTAAAAATTTTTGGTAAAAGAAAAAAATTTAGAAGGTACATGGTTTTTGGCATTAAAGGGAGGTGGGATATCACTCCTTTGGAGTAGGATATTACTCTTTCGAATATAGAGTGTACGCATATAGAGTCAGCCCATTCTCAGAAATCAGAACCCATCCAACTATCAGAGTTTAGCGATTTTATCCACTCGGCCACTGATGGCTCATTAAAACAAGGGCGCACGGGGATTTTCCACAGAATTCAAGCAAACTCTTTTGATAAAACAAATAATATTAGAAATAATTGTACGGAGTTGAACTAGCAAAAAGACAAATGTTCAGGATAGAAATATTGGGTCATCCGGAAAGTTCTACGTTTTCTTCTAATTATTTTGTTCCTGCTGCTGAAGAGTGACATTGATCGGAGAAAATGTTTAAATAACCATCTTTTTTGCTGACATTGTGTAATTCTAGCATGTAGGATAATTTTTGTTGCAGTGGAGTGTTAAAAACGGGGAACATAGAAGTTTATTTTCTTAGATTATGTTTTTTATTAAAAAATATTTTAAAAAAATTTCCTAGTTAGATCACTTGTAAAATTCTTGTTATATGTGAAAAAAGTATTGTTCCTGATGATTTAGTTCAAAGGTGGTTTGAAAAGTTTAAGCATGGAAATTTCAGCTTTGAAGATGATATTTATTCTGGATGACCATCCTATAAGGTGACAAGGATCTATTAAAAGAAGCTGTCACTAAAAATCCTCCCTATACAGTTCAGGAACTATCAAATAACCTAAATACTAAAGAAATAATACAGTACATGACCATTACACTATGGTACATGACCATGAATTGAAGAAGATTTCGTATGTAAGCTCCATTGATGCTGGGTAATCCATATTTTAAAAAAGCAGAATATGCTTACTCGAGCTTTATGTGATTATTTACTGGAAAAAAAAATAAAGTTCTGTTTTTTGGAACGGATTATTACTGAAGATGAGAGGGGCATACTATGCGTCATGCGGTAAGCCTCCTTTAGTAACATCAAGAGGAGCTTTGATCGGTCAGACTCAGTAGCGTAAATAAGGGTATGCAAAGAATGCCGTGGCATAGAGGCCCGAAGGCTTAGGGGGGCCTTGAATATTCCGCTGAACTACATTCACATGATTAAACTTAAAAGAAGATGCATTCTTTTATATATACTATGACCAAGGGCAAGGTACCCCCATAAAAGTTGAATTCAGTATGACATATACCAAAATGTGAAGTATCATATTTCAACGGAAATATCCATTTTCATCGTTCCCAAATATATTTGGACGGTTTTTTTTTCGCGACGTCTGTACGTACGGAGAGAATAAAGGGCTCTTCCTTTCAAAAAAGAATTATAAAATGGATTCAAAAGGGATTTTCCTCGTGACATCTGTACGTTTGCGTATACGCACATACGTATGTATACAGAGAGATAGAGATATATATCTCGCATAACTCGAAGACGATTAGCCGTAGAGCGTTGAAATTTCGTGTATGGGAATGCTATAATAGCTAGTTGTGCACTTCAGTTTTTATTCAATTGGCAGAATAGGTATCCACCACCTTACCCGGCTTAAAAGTCCTTATCCGACCTTTATTTTTGCAGTCGTTGGTCGTCGATATTAGATATATTTTTGCAGTGCAGAATATGTATCCACCACCTTACCCGGCTTAAAAGTCCTTATCCGACCTTTATTTTTGCAGTCGTTGGTCGTCGATATTAAATATATTTTTGCAGTGCAGAATATGTATCCACCACCTTACCCGGCTTAAAAGTCCTTATCCGACCTTTATTTTTGCAGTCGTTGGTCGTAATCATAGCTTTCCATTCAGCAGTCTCCCAGGACGAAAAATGTTTTGGCAATGTCAAATTTAAAAAAAAAAAAAAAAAGAAAGAAAGAAAGAAACATCTAACCAAATTAAAATTTTCCTCCGCTCTTATATTTAGGAAAGTGTTATGCTCATTAAAAAAAAAAGTTTGACTTTTGTGCAACAAAAACTGATCGGGATCATTAAATTAGAATCATTCAAGGAAGCAAGTTTAGATGAAGCGCATTTATTTTCTGATTATCATCAAAATCCCCATTAAAATTTTGGCTCCTGGAATCATCGAATTTGGGGGGGGGGGTGAGGTAATTTAAATTTAATAGGGGGCCCAAAAATTCTTTTGCATAGGGGCCCGAGAGTTTTAGCTACGCCACTGGTCAGACTACAAACGATTGTATACTCTGAATTATTGCCACTAAATCAACCTATAAATTCGGAAAAATACTGTTTCAAAATGGCAGTTTTAAGAGCAGAAATTAAAGCTAAGCGCCCAGATCTGCCCAGTTATCAAGTTGTTGTATTGCATCATGCTAATGTTTGACTCCACATTTCGATGAATGTGAGACATAGATTTCAAAATTATTTTAATTACCTGGAGTTCATTTCTTTGGAAACTATCAATCAGCATTCCAATAACTACTTTATGAGAAATCCGATGACTTTTTAAAAAAGAATTTTCCAGCTTCTGAAGCAGAAAAGTTATGGAACTGTAGAGTCACGGAATGGAACGTTAAAAATGTGCAACATCCTCTTCGGGATTCGAACTCCGGACCTCTCAAATACGTATCGAGCGTGTTTCGACTTATACCACGAAGGTATGTGGAAAGAAAGGAGAAAATATATTATAGAATAAAATGGTGCTTGTGTGATCCATGGATTTTTTTTAATGTTTTTTAACTGCTTTATTTATATTTATCATAAAAAAAAAACGCTGAACTTTCAGGATGGCCCAATAGGTTCTCAGAATTTAATATTTTGTCATCGGAGTCCCAAATACCCCGTGGGCGTTAAGTGTGACGAGACAAACGCGAAAATGCAATGCTGAGGAAATCATAGACAAGTTTTGCACAGACAAGTCCAAAGAAAAATTCACTTTTTGGTACGTTAAGAATAAAATAATTGAATAATGTAGTAGTTTTGTCGTTGTTTTTCTTTAATTTAAAAATCATGTTTAATAGAAACGCTTCTTCCCTCAAATATTTATAAAAAATATGAAAGCAAAAGAAGCAGAAAAGGAAAGATGGAAATCGAAAAGACGTGCAGCTAATATTGGTCTTAGTAGCTTATTTTCTTTTTAAGGCAATAAAAACAAGCTCAATCGGTCAGCGATCATGATTTTCTTAATTTATTTCTACAACATAAACAAGTAAAAACAAATCCACATGACCACGAAGTAAATGCTATTACATTAATATGAAGACATTTAATAATGTACATAAAACTATAGGGTTTGGACAAGAATTCGAAACATTTAGCGAATACAGTACCCGAAATTTCAAACGAGCATACGAATTTCGGTTGAGGCACGTAAATGACTTATAATTTGATTATATGTAGCACGACGGGAGTATGATAAAGTTTCCAGCGGTATTAGAGATCCTGAGTTTAAACACTGATAATAACTGGACATAATTAGAAGACATATTGCAGTCCACAAATGGACACATTGTTGGTTCTTCTCTTTATATCTGTCAGCAAGATCACAGGTCTTTTTAATGCACTGAGAGAAAGAAAATTGAGTTTCATGTCTATATACTTAGAACAACGAAGAATTTCCTCCATTTGTAGTAATTGCCGACGTAAGAGGTAGTTATCTAAAAAAATGTCTTAAGAGTGTTAAAATGATATTGTAGTTAAAAAACGGGAAACTACTACAACTCAAATTATAACAAAATTTAATAATTTTTTGAATATTTCTACGAAAAATTGTCTGTTTGGAGTTTCACAATGTTAATGTTCACGATCAGAGAATCGCAGCAAAAGCATTCATGCTAAACACTGAACACTGTTTTCAGGAATGCAAAATGTAGGTTGCATGTAAAATATGTATTATTCAGCTATGATTCCAACTTCAATGTCTTCTCTACAACTGGGAGAATTTCGCAGTGGCTAATCGCACCGACGGTGCGAATAGCTAACAGGCTATTCACACCACCTACATTCGCGCACGCGCACAATCAGCCCAGGTACCAGCATTATACGCCGATTTCCGTAAGGCAGGCGGTAGCGAGAGCGAAGTTTGTGAACCCTAACTCAGCAATAGAAAGGGTTGTTAATTGTTCACCAGCAAGAGAATAATTTGCAAGTAATAATTATCAGTTACAAGGAAGAGCGCTTGGAAAAGTTTTCAAACGAGTACTTAGTGCTCGGCTCACCAATCATCTAGAACGCCTTAATCTAATAGACAAACATCAATTTAGATTCCGCAAAGGCCACGCTACCACACATCAAATATTAAATTTAGTTGAATTTATTGCCCAAGAATTTACAAAAAAGAACGGAGTAACGGCATGCTTCCTCGATTTCGAAAAAGCTTTCGTTCGAGTGTGGCATGCTGGCTTACTTCATAAGCTATCTAACTTCCTTTTACCAAACAGCTTTATCAAGCTTATGCATTCTTATTTTAAACATTGTACTTTTCAAGTGCGCTGTGGTGAAGCAATCTCTTAAAAAAAAAAGTGATTTACAGTGGAGTAGCTCAAGGCAGCGTTTTAGGACCGAAGCTTTTTACAATATTCATAAATGATATGCCTCTACCTTTTCATTCTAATATACTCAAATATGCCGACGACACAGTCATCCTCACCAGTTCACGAAGTCCAAATAATGCTTTAGAGAAACTTCAGCTCCAAGTCAACATTATTAACAAATTTTGTCAAAACTGGAAAATCAAACTAAATACTGATAAATGCTGCGTAGTTCTCTTCCGCAGATACAGAAAAAATATACCAGTGAATATAAATATCCGACTCAATAACCAAAATATTCCTGTTGCCAACTTCTATAAATATTTAGGTGTCTATATTGACAAAACCCTAAATTTCAAAGATCATATTCAATATGTTACAAATAAGGCTAACGCTGCTTTCATTGCTCTCTACTCATTAATTGGAAAAAACTCTAAGTTAAACCTCCGTACCAAGAAAAATATCTACATCTCACTTATTCGCCCAATAATCCTCTATGCAGTTCCAGCCTGGGCTACTGCCCGAAAAATAGACAGACAAAAATTAAATGTTCTTCAAAACAAAATCTTACGTAGCATAGTGAACGCATCCTGGTTCGTGCGAAATTCTCCAAATTCACAATTCTCAAATTCACACCTGGGTATCAACCCAATTCACGACCAAATCCTAATTTCTGCACACAACTTCTTTGAAGATATGAGAAATTCTCCCTATGAAGCTATTAAATCGCTTACAGACTATGACCCTACTACTGAGCCCGTAGTGAAAAGACCTCGAACGATCCACCACAATTCTAATTGGTGGTAGTGTATATAATGTAGAGAAAAAAAAAAAAAAAAAAAAAAAAAACACTACTATTCCTTTGCAGTTACTATTCAAAAAAGATGAACTTTGTAAAGTTAGGACTTTATTTTTCATCGATGAATTCTTCGTTTTACTACTTATTTAACCAAGATTTTTACTTTTACTTTTTTATTTTTACTATTTCGTATCGTGTGTTTTAAAATCAAAGTTCGTGGTAACACCAAGTGCTTACTCTCACTCATTAGCCCTAGTAAGCTAAGCTACATGACCTCATTTTCGCCTTTTACAATTTCCTATTCATTTAATGATTATATCGCAAGTTTAGAAGATTTTCAAGCGCTTCAAAAGACATAGGACTCTTAAATTCACAAATAGATGTTGCTTTTACTATATTCGAACTTCATTTATTTCCAAAAACTAGAAAAGACTTCATTTTTCGAACTCTGACTCCTCGACCAATCTAAATGCCGGACGCTGATCACGTGTTTCTGCTCTTCTTGATTCACCCAGAAGCTTAGACTTTCATTTCGCTTCTCGCCACCATTTATATAATCACCCATGCTATGCCATGATATGCAATTTAGCAAAACTTATTTTATGAGTTCTCTCATTTATTGATCTCGCCTTCGGGCGCGGTGTATTTTTAAATACACCTCTTAAATTTTTAACTTTATGGCCTATGGTAAAATGATAATATACTGGTAAGAGCTCCTAGTAGCTAAAGCCAGCAGTAAAGATATGATCCAAGATCCAAGGTCAATCTATATACATGATAATGTTGAGGAAATGATTAGATAAAACAGGGGTTTAATGATGGTTCTAATTGCAAACGAGGACGAGTAATTAGTTAAAAAATCTTTAATGTATTGACAAAAAGGCTACAGAAATTACTTAAATTCTTTTATTTAACAGAGGAATTTTTATGCGAACTTAATAGCATAGGACTGTCAGAATTATTATTCAATAAGAAATCTTACTGAAAATTATAATATTCTTATATTCATCGCTTTTTCAGTATCCACACATGTTTATAGGTTCAAATGCCATATTTCAAAATCAAAGTTATTTATGAAATAAAACCTTATAAAATCTGATAAATCATTTGCATGTGCAAATTTTTAAATCTAAATATCTTACATTAAATTGTTTCTGTCTTTTAAATTGCATCCCATTATTTATTTCGATTTAATTTATTAATGTGTTTGTATTAATATTTCAAAGTTCTTTGAAGTACTTTTTGTGTCCTGAAAATGCCAAGTATTTCCATAAAAAATAAGCAGGCATACAGAACAATTCATTTAGTAGTTGATATAATCGCTTTTAACTTATTTCATGTCTAAACTTTCTACACAGAAATCCTCTGTCTAATTTTTATTATCTTTTCTCCGACGAAAATTTTCAAAGAGGAATGAATTAAAAGTCTTGATTGAGCAAAACACATTTTTAAAGCTAAATGTATTTATTCTAAGAAGTACAAAAAATGTAAACAAGATTTTGTCCCCCCCCCCCAATCAGTCAACTATTGCAACCGTTCAGGAAAAGGATAAACATTGCGAACATAAAAATCTGCCCTTTTTTTTATATATACTTTAATAAAAGGAAATGTGTTCCTTCTTTTTATAAGAAAAGGAACCCATTTTTCTCTCTAAACTTTTGAAATTCGCCAACGCTTAAAAAATGATAAACTACGCCAAGGTAGTAACTCACCTTTTTTTTAAAAAAAGATTCACTACAGCAGTTCGCGCACTTAGAATCCGTTCCTTTCGATTGGGTTCAAATGACGGATCTGACAACTCAATGCGCATGCGTGGTTAATGTTGGTGCGAATAGCTTAAGCGGCTAATCGCACCGGTGGTGCGAATAGCATCGGCCGGAGAATTTATATGTGAGTAAAATTTTCAGAGGCACATAGCCCGGATCATCTCCTACTCAGAATGAAAAGTATGAGTAGATTGGAAACGATTTAAGCCTCAGAAAAGTGAGAAAATTTTTGGTAACTGATTGTTCTTGAAGTCACATCGATGCCAAAGATAGTCGGTGGATCAAATCAAGTTGTTTAAAATTTGTATTCCGATAGATCTGCATGTATCAGAACTATAGGGTGCTAGTTTATGCCGTACAACTGGTGATATATTGGTTTGAAGAACAGAAAGGCAGCTTGAACATCTTCTTCATCCTGCCTGGGGTTTATTAGAGGAGACAGATGGAAAATAAGTTCTCCTCCTTCACCATGAACAGAAATAGCTCTTATTTTGCAAAATGAACGACTAAGTATACTTTTAATGATTGAACAAGTTTTATTTTGATCATTTCCAAGAAAAATCGCGTTAATATTGGCCGTAAAAAGAAGGTCTGGTCTGATTCATTAAATATTACATCCTAGATGCAGGTATTCCAATTTCGTTGCCCAATCCCTACATCGCTGCTTACTTATCATAGGTAGATAGGTATAACTTACAGAAATACTAAGAGGACGACCCTTATGTATTCAGACATTCTAAAAATCTTTAAAAGGCTACGGTTCTCTATTTTTATAAGTTTTTTTTTTAGTTTGGCTGTAAATCAACAACTTGTTGGTTTAAATCATCCCCATACGAACACCTAGAAGCGTCTGCAACGGCAGCATCCTTTTTGATGTCCAATCTGCGGCTGTTAAAAAAACCTGCTTATTGCAGTCCGCATCATATAACAGAAAGATAAACGAAAGATGAGGTATGCGACGTTGTATTTGAAAACAAGAACTAAATGCATACAATTTAATAGTTATAACTAATAACTACTTCTTTATATGACTTAAACGTGTTTTTAACGCCAAAATAAATAATGAATGATATTTCAACAAATAGTATTCATTATTTATTTAACATTCGAAATAAACTCTGTCTAAACGGTTCGTATAAACGGCATTTTATCACAAGACTTCTAAACTAGATTCCACTTCATAAAATACCACATGCATTTCAGTGTATATTTGACATGAAATGGCAAACTGGGATCCGTGACCATTGCGAAGCTCCACTAATGTAGTCCTCATCGCATAACGTAAAAAATTAACAGGCTTATGATGTTGAATTTGAAAATGAAAAATATTGGATTACGTTTTCATAAATATGGCTTACATACCCAGATGACCTGAACATGCGGCGTTCATGTCATCACAAATGATGTTTCAAAGTTTAATAACATTAGGAATGAAACAAAAGTTGCAGCAATCACACATCAAGAACAACCCAGTTAAGTCTGGACAGCTCATATAAAATGAAGAAATAAATCCGTGGCATTAGTTGCCATTTTATTAGAATAGTTCGATAGTAGATTTAAGTACCAACTGCATTTCAGTGTATTTATTCACCTGAAACCTACTTACAAGACCCACCTTTAATTCCTATCAAATTATTTGTGAAATTGTCAAGTGAATGGTAGAGGTGCAACGGGTTACGCAATATAAACGGACTTTTAAAAGTTGTGCTTAACTAAAAAATATTTACTCCTGGTTTATCACAACTTTTTTAAATGAAAGTCTAAACGTTTGCGAGCACTTTTTTCCTGTTAAAGTACATAAAAAAAGAAAAAGAACAAAATTTCAGATGAACGTAGTAATCTTCATTATTGGTATAATATCTATTATACTGGATATAGATTCACTGACATTCAGAAACAGACTGGATAGTTGTATGCTAAGTTATGCCATGCTAAGTTAATATTGGTTTTTAAATTTCTTTTGAATTAAAATGCAAATGCAATTTTATATGAAGGAAAAGTAACACAGGCTACATTGAGGTCATTGATAGACATTGAATTACATATGAGGTCCTTTAGAACATCTTTATTGGATGCGGTGCTGGGTATCAGAAAACTTTTGTCCTAGGCAGCGAGAGGATTCATTACTCTTCGGCGATACTTATTTTAGACTTTACTTTGCAAACCATTCTCGAATAATTTGGTACGCAGCAGGATGAGGAAATACATTTTCTATGAAAGCATGTTATATGTGTGAATAATTTTTAAATAATTTTTAAATGTGCATTGCAGTCAACGTTTGGAAGTTTTTTGATTATCAGTGACTGCTCTAGGTTTCTTAAGTTTTATTCTTTTTATAATGAATAATACTTTGTTACTTTGAATGTTTGAATGTAACTTTTACAAAGTAACATTCAAACTTTGCATCAAAAACATTCAGTAATGTGTTGCCTGCATTTATGCAACTTTGGCAAAACTTAGTATTTAATCACAATCAAAGTGTAAAAAATCAAACTAGGGCATCATGCTAATGCAGTATAATATCTGAACTTGTCATGCCTCACTATTTGCCACTACTTAGATATCAATGAAGTGATCAGTGTCTTGGCTGTTAAAGTACTCTCATTTTCCATTCCCTGACAATAACTGGGATAGTGTTCAGGTAAGCAGCCAATACACAGTTTGAGGTCCTATGCACAGCTTTCTTTCAGATGCCCTAAGGAAAAAATAGGATTATAAAAATGTTTAGGATCATTAGGCCTGAGCCTTACGGGAGAAGGTGGTAATACAGCCTTTTAGGGAGTCTTCTGTATTATGCTTTAATTTAATAATCTTGAAGAATCCTATCAGGAATTTTTATCAAGCATTTATACAATACAGTACTAAATTATATTGTTATGAATTTTGGTTATATGTAAATTGTGTTACCTCTTATATAATGTAACATGGAAGGCCTAAGAAAGTATAGCATTGCCAGAAACATAGGAGTACAAGGGCAAGACCATTTAACATTGAAGAAATGGTGAGGTACAGCCATGTTAGCTAGGGTTTTGGTGACTGTTTTTATCACCAAATTGGTTAAACTTGGCAAAATTTTGGTTTGATCCCTCTGTAATTGTATCCAGCCCTATGTAACTGTAATATTGTATGCCTTCCAGCAATTTTGAGAAATTGAAAGTATTGCAAATTTCTCAGCAGATGGAGGAAGACTATATAAGAGAGAAAGCATCAGTTTTCAGTTTAATTTAGAATATTGAGAGATCACTGTGTGAGCTTCAGTTTTAGATGTGTTTTGCATTCACTGTCTCGTGTTCAAGGTTCTCAGTAACTACTGATTGTGTTTTGCCATACTGAGAAGAGCTGATGGATGCTTTTGGTGAAAAGTTCCAGAATTGTAAAGTTTTTTTTTATAAATTTTATCAAGGTATCATTGGTTCTGTTTGCATTCAAATTATGAACTTGTATTCACATAACAATAAGTTGTTATTACTCTGTTAAACAACAATATAAGAAACAAATGCAGAAAAAGAATTTGTTATCAACTGAAAATTATTACAGTTAAATTAAAATTACAAAAATTTAAGCATCACAATAATTACTTTCATAACATATAATAAAGAATTTAGAAGTGTAATATTTGAACTATAAATATCTGAAATGTGTAATATCTGAAATCTAAACTCTAAATTAAGATAGCATACTTAGAAGCCAAACAATAATTGTATCTTATTAATTGTATTGTATCTTAATTATATAATAAAGAGTTTAATACTTTTAGCTTATTCATTACTTTTTTCCAAATATATAGCAAAAGTTTAATGCTTTTAACTTAACACAGTTTAAATTACATACTCCCTTACTATAACAATAATTTATGCTCATACATTATTTGATAAATAATAGGTTTTTCACAAGCAACAGAGATTTCGGTCCTCGCCCCCCTTTGTAACTCAGGGCAAGAACTTGTGAGACTATCTGGAGAGAGAAATAGTAGTTTCACAAATGAAGTAAATTTTCAAAAAGCACTTATATGCTTTGCCATAACCAAATTATCAACTCCCGAAAATCATTTAGAAGGCAATATTCTGCTGCCCCTCTTCCCAAAAAAGAGGCAGATAGTTTTCACATGCTTTAATTAATAACAGCAGATGTGAAATAAATATTTTAATGTAAAATAAAAATAAGATAGCATACTTATTGAAACTATATCTTAATCGTGTCATTTTTTTGGCAATATTCTGCTGCCCCTCTTCCCAAAAAAGAGGCAGATAGTTTTCACATGTTTTAATTAATAACAGAAGACGTGAAATAAATATTTTAATGTAAAATAAAAATAAGATAGCATACTTATTTGAAACTATATCTTAATCATGTCATTTTTTTAAGACAGTAAAAATTAAAACTACAAATCTCCTGCAGACTATAATACCACATTTAAATGCATATATTATTACACAGCTATTGGTTTAACTATTAAACTCATGTAGTAATTATATATCTGTAGAAATGTCCACAGAAATCTAAATGAAAAGCTATTAGGGAAAAAAAAATACTTTTCCCTAATAGCTTTTCATAGGGAAAAAATATTCTTAGTTTTGATAGTCTGAGGAAATATTTTTCATTATACAGATCTTTAAATCAGAAAGCTGAAACAATTAATATAGTCTTATTTTGGATAATAATTTTGATAAAAGTTACTCCCAAAATTAGATAAAGCTATCTAATAGACTAATATACTATTTTTTGAAAAATTAAATAAGCCTCTATAAATAATTGACAAGAAATTACCATTTAATTTATTTATTCATTTCCCAGATCTGTGAAATTTACTTTTGTTTTCAATGATATATGTGATGCTACTGATATTTCATTGATTTTAGCAGCTTTGTGCATTCAGAAGCACAAAGCTGCTACGGCTTTACCCCTTTGTCTGGATATTAACACGTGGATTACCTCAAGAATAACTTGAGAAGCGATTAGAAGTATTTCCTTTTATTGGCTTGAACTATTGAATACCAGTGGTGACAGAATGATTTTGTATCCAACTCTCCTCCCTATTCTTACTACATATATCTTAGAGGATGAAAATGACTGAATGCTTTGCATCAGTACGACTTCTAAGATAACTTGAAATTATTCTGATAATTAACTCTAATTCATATAAAATACATTCAAATAACTGAGATGCACGAACCAATATAAAAATCAAGTCAATTCTGTTTCCTTAGAAGCCATGTCTCAAATAAAAAAATGAATGATACAAATCATAAGAAATAACTTATGTCATCACACAGTTAATGAATAAAGAGTTTGAGGAAACAATTAAAGCTTTTTAAATTTGTAATAATTCCATAAGGATTGAATATTGATGATACTTTACATACACATATGTATACATATATTTTATTAGCCAACAATAAACAAGCATAAAAGCATATTACAAAAATATATACTTCCACAGAAGACTGGGGAAGTTATATATGCTAGATAGATAAATTTGGAACAGCATAAAAGTATTGTGCAAAGTACAGACAAAAAATATGACATGTATCAAAACTGAACACAAAAGTAATTATACATCAAATCTGCATGCTGATATTTATTTTAAAAATTAACAATGTAAAAAATTGAAAAATAAATTTATATTCATTGATATATGAACATTATTTAACAAACAAGGCATAAAAAAAGTTAACATATTTTTATCAAGCAGTTTCTAGTAATGACTGTAATATTATATATATATAAGATCAGTACAGTAATTGAGATTGATTTTTAAAAAAATTTATAACACTTTTCAATAATTATTTTTTAAAATATAGACTTATGAATTCTATTTGCAACAATATAAATTATTTTTTTTATCAAATCGCTTTTCACACTGAATATTGTTTTCAATATTAAAAAAACATCAGTATAGTAATAAACAAAATTTTGTTTTATGGTAATATGTGACACAATCTTCATTAATCATTTTAATAAATACAGACTTCATTAATTCTAATGACTACTAAAATATATGTCTAAGTAATTTATATGTATATTACTGAAAATAAATTACTTATGCATATATATGTATTTTAAACAAAGCAATTTCTTATAATGATTGTAATATCATATATATATATATATATATATATATATAAAAGCACAGTAATTGAGAGAGAATTTGACTTTTTGGTACTTTGTACCATAAAACCTTCAATAATTTTTTTTTATAAATAAAGACTTTATTAATTCCAAATTATTTACAATAATAAATATATAAATTACTTCTTGTTGAGCTACATAATTATTCACTACAAGAAAATTTAATATATAAATTACTTTTTTTTTTTTTACTGTAGTGAATGTAACATTAAATATTAAAAAATCAGCATATCAATGGAAAGAGTGATTTTTTTGGTAATCTGCAGCACAACATTCAATAATTATTTTTATAAATACATTCTTTATCAATTATAATAACTTTATTTACAACCAGTTATACAACCAAGATATAAATTACTTAGCCATATTATGGAAGACCCATCATATCTAGCAATGCGTTGATTTTACTATTTAGCCATTCCCTATTTTTCAGATTTAAGCCTTCAATCCAATGTTTTGGCAGTCGAGAATAACCAAATTTGCCACCTAAAAGTGATCCACTAATACAACCTGTCATACTACTATAGCCACCAAGCATCAATAAACTGGTTAATGTCTTCCTATAATAGAGAGATGAACAAACAAGATATGAAAACACACATATATAGGAAAAACCAACTTAGCTGAAATGACAGAATAAAATAACATCAAATTACTTAGTTCAAAAAACAGCCATCAAATATTTCTTTTTTAAAAATCAAACTCTCCAGTTTCTTAAAAAGTATGTATTCTTCAAGAATAAATATACAGTATTAAAAATAATATAACAAACATATAGTGAAAGCAAATGATGCAAATACATAGCATGCAAAATAATGGAATTGTGAAGTCTTCCTCTCGACTGCAGCTATACCATAAAAGTGGCACCTAGGTATAGTACAGCGACTATGTGCTACTAGTTAAGACGCTTACAGTGCTCCCTGGCAGAAAACGACAGAATTAGCTCAAAAATGGAATGAGACAGGAGGAAGAAATGAATTACAAAGATGTAACACATTATGGATTTAGTAAGAAAAGACACCTTGATGACATAAATGTTAAAAAAAAACAAAGTTTTTACATACACATTTGCTCATGATTTCTAACACCGCCCAACCGGCATAATGGTTAGCATCGCTGATTGCTGTGATGGGCCCGGGTTCGAATTCCAGAGAAGGCATGGATATTTGTAAATGTATAGTGTGGGTGCAGCACTCTAAATATGCGGCGAGCCGTAAGTCCTCTCCTGTGGTTTGGTGGAAGGGGAAAGGGGTGGGAGACCTTCGGACCCATCCCCTGGGGTGCTCTCCATCAAAACTGGGGGCAGAACTGAACTAAATTGCACTTTTACCTGTAAGGTGCTCAAAGCTGTTGCCAATGACAGGTGTATTTTGTGATCTTTGCCATGAGGAATTTCGTAGGCTTGGACTGATGTTACTGTCTGACAAGTGAGCATAAGTAACAACAACAACATGATTTTTAACACTGTGATCCGAACATGCTATGATAAGATACTTCTATTTTCACTGTTCAAACTTCACTACATCATCTGAAGTGCATATGTGGATCCTTATTAGAACTTCACATTGTACACATTTTAGCATAGTGGGTGACACGTTTGCACAAAACATCATTGAAGTCTCATGTAATACATTGTTGAAGGTCCCGCAATGTTTACAAAGGGGTTGTATACACCTGCTGTTTAAGGTATCAGAAAAATGTTTATTGGAATCAGGTCAGGTGAACATGGAGGCCACTCTTCGAAACCACCATACTTGATTATTTGTTCTCCAAATTCCTTTATCGTGTACTGCTTTGCAGGTGTGCTATCATTTTGGAACCACCCATTCCAGAGCTGAAGAAGGTTCTCAACAGAATCTGGTATTAGTCTTGAAGAAGTTCTAAATATTGTGCAGCTGTTAACATACCCTGGTAAAATATTGTAAATTCCACACCAAACATTAATCAAAAACCATATTTGATGTCAAACATCAGAAGAACATGATGGATATTCCAGTGCCCAGAAATGGGTCTTCGGCCTATTGTACATTTCATTCCATGAAAAATAAGCCTCACCTGTCCAAACTATATCTGCTAAGAATGTTGGCTAGATCTCTATCTGGTTTGTGACAAAGTTGCACCATTCGAAACATATCTCAGCATCCCCATTCAGTAATGCCTAATAAAGTGTTATCCAGTATGAATGATTACCTTATTTGTTTAGGATTTTCAAAGCCACGGTTTTCACTTATCTCTCTTGTGCTGTTGTTCAGATATGTGATGATATACGATTAAACATCTGTCAGTTGTACTTTCTGCTCTACCTTAGCTGGTCTGATGGATCAAAGTTTGATACTCAAGCAATCTGCTTCTCTTAAATGTTTTGCAACCTGTAGGAAAGTTTTGAGTGAAGAATGTGGATCTGCAGGAAAAAGTTGCTGATGCAAACATGCTGCTGATTTTTGTCTTGCACCCAAATTCATTCATTGTACAGTAAAACCATCTTACAATAAACATTTTCTGAAAATTGCTCCATAACTATGAGCTTCAACATAACAACTCTGAGGAGATATCTCTTTTATAGCTGTCGTTAGTGAAAAGATGTGATATTTCATACACTATTTCCATAATGCACAAATTTTGTACACTAACTCAAGTTGCGTTGACGCATTTTGTGACATGACTGTGCATAATCTGTATATGCCTACTCTATTTGTAAAGACAATCAGTACAAGAACCACGCCGGTGGGGGTTTGAACAACAGTTCTGCCAACTACGAATTACAAGTGATATCACTGTGCTGCGATGCAAGCTCATTTTATGTCAGAAAGATAGAAGCAAATGTGTGTTTTTTAGCACTCATATCCACAAGATGTGTTTTTGTGCTGAATCGATGATGCTCTACAACTCTGCAGTACAATTTCTCCCTCTTATTGCATATCATTTTCGAGATAGGAATGCTAACTCCAACAGTTTCCACCAGGTGGCACTGTAAGCATTCTCATCTAGTAGTGCATAGGGCCACATTACTACACTTAAACACCACTCTTATAACTAGAACTGCAGCCATTCATTAATTAAACGGGAAGCACCGGACTTAAGTGAGCATTTTGCATGCAAAAGCCCATGTGATAAAAAGTCCACATGTACAAAAGTCAAATGAATAAAAGGAGACAAGATGAATGCTCACAGATAAAATTACACATATAAAAGCGAAAAATATATATGTAAAATATTAATAAATAAATAAAAAATCTGATATGTTTCAGATTTTAAATTTCATTTAAAGACGAGCTCTTTTAACATTTTGTGTGCTGCTTTTATTTATTAAATATTATGTTCTACGAACTCAAACCATAAAATTCAGTTCAAAAGCAATATCATGAAATAATTTTAAAATGAGAATTTCCGATTCAGAGCCTTGTGTGCTGGAGATAAAAAAAAAAAAAAATTTTTTTCATATGGTGTTGCTATTGCTCACTTTGAAATCATTTAGCTTTTTAATCAAAAATTCGTTAAAATGTTTCAAAATATGAAATCAATAATGAAACAAATTTCAAATTCAAATTAGGCCTTCCACTTGCCCATATTCTATGGAAGATTATGTTATTCAAAATTTGATAGCTCTAGATACCATTGTTTTATCAGAGTGCGAGAACCATACATACATTTATGCAGATTCTTCATCATTTAATTATTTTAAATATAATACAGGGCGTTAATATTTGGTGGAAACAATTTAAAAAATTATTCATCGTTTATAGCTTTCAACACAAATGCCACAGCAAAATTAACAGGGCAAATTACCCCTTTGGTCTAAAAAAAGAAAGAAAAAGCAGCCTGAACACTTTTTACGATCCCAACAATAAATAAATAAATAAGTAAATAATGATAATAATAATAATAATAAAAAAAAACCCACTTATAAAGCATTATATTAATTCAGTTACCAATACTCCTGTTTACAGTATAAAATATATTTAAGACCATAATTATAATAAAAATTATTTTAGTCATTATAGGCATTAAAGGAAAGAAAAAAAAATCGAAACAATAGTAACACAACACTAATAGATAATAATTAGTCCAAAGGGGCAATTTGCCCTGAAGGACTATTAATTTCGTTTTGGCATTTTGCTTTGAAAACTATAAAAGACGAATCACTTTTCAAATTGTTGCCACCACGTATTATCACCCTGTACTACATTTAAAGAAATTAAATAATCAAGAATTTAAAGAATAAGAATCTGCATGAATGCATGTATGTTTCTTGTGATAAAACAATGGTACCTAGAGCCATCAAAATTTGAATAATGTAATCTTCCATAGAATATGGGCACGTGGAAGCCCTAAATTGAATTTGTTTTATTATCAATTTCATATTTTGTAACATTTCAATGAATTTTTGATTAAAAATCTAAGCAATTTAAAAGCGAGCAATGCCAACACTGTGCAAAAAAAAAAAAAAAAAAAAAAAAAAAAAAAAAAAAAAAAAAAAATCAAAGAAAAAAGTTACGTCAGACTGTGTATTGGAAATTCTTAAGATATTCTCATTTAAAAATTATTTTGCGATACTGCTGCTGAACTGAATTTTATGGTTTGAGAGACGTAGAAGATGATATTTAATAAATAAAGGTAACACACAAAATGTTAAAAAAAAAAAGCCCCTTTGGATATAATTTAAAATCTGAAATCATTCAGATTTAAAAAAAAAAATTTGGTTGCCACTGTAAATCTTAATAATTAGGCAAAAACATTATTAAATTAAGTTGTCAATACATTACTTTCCGACCAGCGACTATGTTATGATTTAAGGCGTTCTGATAGTGGAAACCAACATTAGAGTTAAAAAATATTAAACCTAATAAATAAATACATATAACTGGAGTTAAACATATTTCACAAGTGTTTAGGAAAAATATTCAACAATGTTATTAAAGCTTAAAGGATGTATTATTATTCATCCAGTTCATGATATTCAAGATCATTTGTCATTTGTCTCATTTTAAAACAATATCTGTGTTTTAACTTGGGTCTTAAACTGAGTGTCAGATGTCTCTGGTTCCAGGTTTTGATCACTTGACGTTAAACAATAGCTGGCTTCAACCTGTTAATCAAAATGTTTACTTCCTTGCCTTTGATTTGTATTAGGAAGTATTTTTCATTTCTTTTAATTACTTAGGAGGGTCCTTCATAAGTAGGCTCAAACAGTTTCTTGATTGTGTGGGTTTGCAGAAATATATGAGTACACATATTCAGATAAAAAACTTAGAAATACTTTTTCATTGTACTGAAAAGGGCTTGAACAATTTTATTTATTTCTGTAATACATGTAAAAATATTTGAGGTGTTGTGGAAAGTGTAGGCTTATCTAAAATTTATCCAGGGAGTTTAATTGTTTACCTGTACACTATTTGAATATATATACTCTTCTTAAGACCTAAAATGACTGTTGGAATGGATTCAGATCACTTAAATGAATTATAACATTTAACAGCAGCTTTCAAAAATAGATAACTCAGTTTTATCAAGTTAGATTAAGAGTCTCAGAGATTTTTTTCAAATTAGATAAAATCTCTAAATTTTTCCATTGCACCGATGATAGGAAGTTGTGTGCTGAATTTTGACTCCACATACAATTGCCAAGGTTCGGAATAGTTCAGAAGTAAAGTGTGGTCCATGATCCATAATAACTCAATCAGGAACTCCAAAATGTGTGGTTATTTCATAAAAAGCTTTTGCAATGGTTTCTTCTATTATTTCATGTAAAGGAATGGCTTCAATCCAATTAGTACAGCGATCAATGCAAGTCAAACGATACATAAAATTATCAGACGGTGTCTAGGGACCTATTACACAATTGTGAACTATGGTAAATCTTTCACTAGGCTGTTGATAAGTTGCTAATTTAGACTTTGTATAATGTGAAACCTTACTTTTTTGACAATCAATATGAGCACAACTCTATGTGTGAATATCCTTTTTGATATTTGGACAGATAAATTTCAATATAATTTCTTTAACAGTTAATTTTATTCCTGGATGAATGAGAACATGTATTTGTTGACACACTATATTCTTTCTAAATTATTTGGGAATAAATGGTCTGATATTTTGGGAATAAATTGTCTGATATTAGAAGATGATGTATCACACCACAAATTTTACCAGATAGAAGTAAGTAACTTTGAAATTTAGAATTTTGTCTTGTGTTTACAAATCTAGTAATTATTTATCATTGTCTTGGCTACCTGCAATTTTATCATAATCAATGAAGGAAATGAAGATATTGGCTATTCTTGAATAACTGATCTGCATCAATGTTTTCACTTTCATTAATATAGCATATAGTCGTAGATATTTATACAGATATGTAATGAAACTGCGGTTTGATGACACAACATGAATGATTTCATTGTGAATGCATTGAAATTTCGGTGAAACAGGACTTTTTCCCAAAATGTAATCACAGAAAAATTCAGGAGGCAGTGAAACAAGAACACTGAAATGTAGATGCATACAAAAAATGCTGATTAGCGTAAAAAGTTGATGCTTAGAGCGTCCATCCATTCTGAAGAATAAGCAGTTGAGTCGAATTACATTATTTTTTTTTATTTAAATTCTCATTTCATGGCCACAATTCACTTGACACTCTACTTATGCCTATTAAAAAAACATTTACAATTTTGATATTATTGCCGTAGAAGTGAATATAGCAGCACATATATGATTGCTGAAAGGCGTCTGGTCAAGAGGAAAGCACAAGCAAAAGTGATGCATCAGTTCATGGAAAGAAGGGAGAGAGTCAAAAGTTTCAGTTCTTAGATTAGTTTACAAGTTGGTGATTGGTCAAGAGTCATCTGCATGAAGTGTTACGTAAGATGATTAATTTGAATGACGCAATTTCTCAGACAGAGAAAGGAAGTCCACAAATTAAATAAAAGTAAAAGAGGTTATAGACAATTACATTTAGAAGTTTGCTTTCATTTTTTTATCTTACACACACATATATAAATATGTACTGCAGTTGTTGCATTTGTCTTGGTGACACTTTTTCCCCCTTTTGTCAAAAAGCAAATATTAGTATCTTATGTCCATAAAAATTTTGAAATTGAAACCTTCATATGTTTAATTGCCAGACGCATTCCTACTAACTTAATGCTATCACTATTAAAAAAGTAATTGTCAGTCAAAAAAATTATAGTACTTACAACCATAAGTACTATAATTTTTCTGACCGTCACTTAATTTTGCAATAAAATGTTATAGGTTTTCATGCTACATTTTCAAACTGTTGGAGGACTGCACCAAAAAGCCCGATCAGATGCATTTGTGCAGACTGACAAAAGTAAATCTAGAATTGGATAACTTAAAAGTTTAAATTTTACTAATCTGTTTACATTTTTAAAAGTTTAATACAGTCAAAAGTCGTTAATTCAGACACCCATAATCCGGACCTCAAAGCTAAAATCTTTCTGCGCATGCGCCACATTGACACATGCGCATAGGCGTTTACGCGTGCGCGTAAGACCCTTACGACTGCGCATATGCGTGTGCGCAAGCTCAGAATACGTTTTCGCGTGCGCGTTTTATGTATAACAGACGGTATAAGCTAAAATTATTTATTTCAGTTAATGTTGATGATTGCGTTGTTCCTTAATCTTCGAGTTGGATCCAGCTTATTATTTTTTGCAGACCGTAAGAGCAATTTTATAAAAGTAAACTTGAACTTTCGAATATGTCAAATTGAATTTCCGATGCTGGAGCTCCCAAAGGATCTACAAAATGAAAGCATGTTTCGATGTCCATCAAACAAAAAGTGGATAAAGACATGAAGAAGGTGACAGAGAGGTTAGTGAAAACGAAAAAAATTCGATTGACAAGTTAGTCGGTATTCTCGGCACAGCAATTACGGAACTTAAACAGCGGAACTTTATAACTGAACAAGAAATTATGTCTGTTTATAGAATTAAAGAGAAAGTATTATCACATAAAACGAAGCAACTTAAACAACTTACATTGAAAGAAATGTTTAATAAAGTAAACAAATAAATATTAAGCTTTTTTTGTAAATTTTGATACCCTTTAGATCATAATTGTTCTTTATTTCATAAATTACAGTTTCATATTTTTAATTTTAGGATTTCTGCATGCCGTCTTACGAGATTTAAACTGATGATCTATAATCCGGAAAAATCGATAATCCGGAATCGCCGAAGTCCCAACGAGTCCGGATTAACAACTTTTGACTGTATAGCTTCTCATCTGTTCATTTAATTTTATTTCCATTTTTTTTTCTTGGCACCCTTTAGGTATTCATGAATTATTGTTTGTGTCCTAGCAACATCTTTACAGAAATGGTTGCTAAAAATTAAGCATTCCTAGTTCATAGGTTATGGACTGTCTCTGGTAATTTATAGTTATATATTGCTTCATCTTTTTCAGGTAGAGGTAGAGGCCAAGATCCTTCCAGTGTTATAAGATCTAAAAATTCTGAAGTATCAATACTCATGATCGACTTAGAAATGTTGAATCTCAAGCCGTAATTATCTAATCTATCCAAAAAACAAGTTTAAAATGATGTTGGTGTTTTTCTTCCAAGGAAGACACAACTAATACATCATCTAGATCTAGAAAAGTAAAGTCCAAACCTTGAAATACTTCATGTTTGAAATATAGCTGATGCATTTCAAATCCAATCATCACCTTAAATTCTTAAAAACCAAATGATGTTGTTATGGCAGTTTACAGTTTATCCTCTTTGGTTATAGGAATTTGGAAATATGCATTGACAAGATCAATTTTGGAAATACTGCCTTTTAAAATATGATTACAATCATTATTCTGGGAATGGGGCATCTGTGAAGAATAGTGATAGCATTAAGTATTTAATAGTGATAGCATCAAGTAGCTTTGCTCTAAGAATACAGCTTAAACTGCAGAAATTTGAATTTTTATCTCAAAGGAAGTTATACCATTGACATTTCCATAATGTTCATCATTAAAAAAAGTAAATTTTTAACAAATGAGTTAACGTTATATAATAATAAATGACATACTCTCCACAGGGATGAAAGGTTCCATCCTTTTTAGAGACTAGGTGGAAAGGACTAGCTGTCCATGAGATGCAGAATATATTCTTATATTGTTTTACAAGATCTACTGAAATTTTTTGCTGTCTAGCTGTCTTGTTTTGTCCTACACCAATTGGCCTTCAGTTAAAATGCAGTGTTTAACATTTGTTATCAAAAGATTAGGTTTTGTAATGTCTGGATAATAGATCATGGTATTTTAATTTATTATGTGCTAAACTTATATCTTTAATTTTGGAGGTGAATGTAATGTCACACTGAGCAGTGAGGTTAATTACACTATCAATTAATAAATCCATTAATAACTAATAATAATAAACGATTTAAAAAGTCTGCTCCGACTATACCTTTATTGATTTTGGCAATAATAAATGGCTATTGAAGAGCTCAGCAAAGGCCAAGATCAAGCTTATCCCATAACTAGGATTTTCTATGCCATTGGTGGCATATAATTTTAAGTCATTTTCAAGTTTATCATTTTTTTCTCTTCTTTTTTAAGTTTTTTTATTTCTTTGGGTCCCAAGAGCAACTAGATTGGCATTTTTGAGAAATATATTGACAGCTAAACACATAGTGTTAATAAAAATACTTTTCTTTCAGACTAAATCTTTTATGTTTATTTATTCTACTTCATTCTATTGCTACTACAATTTCAAGACCAAAATTGGCAGGCAACACTTAAGGTTGGAATTTGCTTTTCCAAAGAAGAAATTTTTACCAGTAATCCATCAATAGAATTAAAATTTTTGAAATCAGAATAAATTTACAGTTTTAAATTAATTTCTATTATTTCGTTGGCCATTATTGAAATTTTTTCTAACTCTTCATTGAAAATCTGTAAAATATTTTACATCAAGTTAGACATCTGTTCTAACTACACTGTTTTGAGTACTTTATCTGAAAACATCATCAGTGGTGAGTGATCTCATTTTTTTAAGTAACAAGACGGGGTTTCATAACCCCAAAGTCAATGCCAATGACTAAGTACTTAAAATGCTTGTGTTTGTTCTCTTTGAATGTATTTAACAATCTTTCTTCCTTAAAGCATACTTATTATCAGATCTCAGATAATTCTGTATTTTGTTTCAGTTGTGATATGACATAATTAAATTTGGTATTGCCGCCCAAACGGTGTAGTGGTTAGTGTCGCTGACTGTCATGCTGATGGGCCCAGGTTCGAATCCCGGAGAAGGCATGGATGTTTGTAAATGTATAGGTTGGTATGGCATGGCGGTACTCTAAATATGAGGCGAGCCAAAAGTCCTCTCACGTGGTTTGGTGGAAGAAGAGAGGGGTGGGAGACCCTCAGACCCATTCCCCTGGGGTGCTCCTCATCAAAATTCGGTGCGGAACTGAACTAAATCACACTTTCAGCTGAATGATGCTCAAGGCTGTCGCCAATGGCAGGCGTAAACTAGCACTCCTTGCCACGAGGAATTTCATGGGCTTGGGTTGACTACGTCAAACAAGTGAGCATATGCAACAACAACAAAATTAGTACTATCCACAGTTATTCCATTAATTTTAGCAGGCATCTATTTGAAAGAACAAGTTTCAGGTTTTTCTGGCCAAAAAGATGGAGTTTTAACACTCACATTATAAGTTTACAGCATTGAAGAACTTCCTTCCATTATTCAGTGTTATCAGTCACCAGTCTTTTCAATATAGGCATTGGAGAAAAGAACAGAGTCGAAACAACAGTAACAGAACACTAACTGATAATAATTTTTAATCTGTGCTGGCTCAACAAAGCTTAATGATTAAGCAAAAATATTATTAAATTATGATGCCAGTAAATCATATTAAATTGCATACATTTCAATGTTTTAATCCTTTGTAGATGAGAAAAAGAAGTTTTCTTATGTAACTAGGTAATGGTTTATCTCTTATTTAATAATTCAAAGCATTTTAATATACACTAAATACCAAACCTTTCATCTCAATCACCATTTTGTTAATGCTATAGAAATCGAGAACTCTAGCGAGGTTCAGATATTAAATATACCTTAAAACTATTTTAAGGATTTTTGAACAATAATAATTACAATGGTGTAAAATAACTGCATTTAAAAAAGCATTTATAATTAACATAATTAAGCAACATAACATTTTTATATAAAACATTTATAAAGTTAGTTTTAAAGCTTGGATTTACCATGCTAGACCATTTATACTGAGCTTATAATTTGTCAGCTTTATACATGAACGCTCTTTCTTCTGAGTTCAACATATCTTATTGCTAAAAGTACTTTAGTTCATTAAAGCATTATAGCAGCTTCAACTATGCGAATCCGGCTTCAATTATATGAATACTAAACTGAAAGATAGTACACTTCTGTGCAAATTTTAGGATATGCAATTATCTTTAAAATAACTCGAAGATCTTATTCTTTAACAATACTTTTCTTTAGAGTTACAATAATTTGTTTTACAGAAAAACATTTCAGCATAAATAAGAATCAAAAAGGATAGTTTCTGATTATCTGCACCCCAACTGAAAAGTTACAAAAAAGTATTGATGAAGTAAGGCACAACGTCACCAAAAAGAATTGAAGGGATAACCCATGGAGTTACCAGAATGTGCAGTAAACCCTTACCGAGCATGGAGGTTATGTCATTAATACATCACACGTATTGCAAAATTACATTCTGCAAAGTTAACTTTCTCTCTCTCTCTCTCTCTCTCTATATATATATATATAAAAGGGGGGCAAGTTCAGCTTAAGAAAGTATATTTAATTTATACAAACCTAAATATTCATAAAAGGGAAAAATGAAACAAATGTTAGGTGAAAGGATTTCTGTTATTGCTTATTAAGTATGTACATGATACAGTTCTTTTTTAAATAGCTGGTCATTTTTGCTTGAGGTCATTGTTGCTTTATCCAATGCAACTCATCAAAATTTCATGGCAAGGAGTGCAAAGTTTTTCAAGCGTGTTTTCCTATCTTCATTTGGGTCAATCTCCATTACAAAATCAGACAGTTCTTACGCTATAACATTTGGTTTAATTTCTTTCACATCAAAGGCTCTTTCTTCATCTTTTTCACTATCACAACTTTTACCATTTGCTGGTGTTATTAAGGTTATCTAAGTCGTCATTTGCAATTTCATGATCGCCATTCTGGACTAATTCTTTGATTTCTCCATCTTCCATATCTGAAAATCCTTCAGTGACTATTGCTTTTGCAATCTGCATGATTTCTTTGCCTTCGTTTTCAATCGATAGAAATCTTTCAGGGTGGAGGCAACTTCTGGTCAGAGCTGATACCAGAAAGTATTCATTGTTATCATACGAATTCACTTATTGCCATGTGAGTTTAATCATTTCTATGCATCTATGCAGTGTCTTATGTTGAAATCCTTTTAAAATGCCATTAGTGCCTTGTGCTTTTCTTCATCTAGGGATTTATTTGCAGGGAAGTAAACATGCCTGATATAATAGGCTTATAGGAATGTTTTTCTTAATAGGAATGTTTTTATGCTTCCTTGATCCATTGATGTTCGGAGGAAGGAATAAAACCTCTAGATCTGGATGTAGTATTGTGAGGGCTTCAGCACCATATCCAGAGCATTATTGAGAAAAGGAACAAATTTAAAGCTCAGGTTTTGCTCTTCTAAGCAATGCCTGACTTCTTTGACGAATGCGTTTTCAAACGCGCCATTAAAGAGGACTCTTGCAATGCAGTTGATGCTCTGCAGTGTACCACATATAACTGAAATTTTCACACTGGACAAATTACATGGAGACAATTAAGAAAATGTGTACATGCAAAATTATATCTGGCATGGGTTTCTGTATTTATGTGGCAACAGCCATAAAGCTTTTCTTTCCTCCGGATATTTCCACCAGTATGATGGTAGATTATGATCCCTCCTAATGATATTTCATTGCTTTAGCACAGTAGTGGATCACATATTACAATTTTACAATCACACATTACTGTCTTTGTCTAACTTACTGCAATGGGTTGCTTTAAAAATATGCCCCTTTTTTTCCTTTTCAGTATAGAATTTTGGTGCCAAGGTTCATGCAAAATGCTAAGTTTGTGTAATTTTCTAATGCTCTTTACAGTGAAAACAGATTTTTATAAGAACCATAGCCTAACAAGTGAGAAGTCTGCGTGTTTTGTATGGGGGGGGGGGAAGGTGGCATTCGATAAAATGTTGAAACAGTCAACAAATGTTTCTCTTCAAAGTTGCCAACAATCTGCAAATAATCTCTGAATTCATCGACAAGTTCACAACTTTTCAGCAGGAGAAATCCTGATAAAATCAGAAACAGTAATCAGAAAGTACCTCAAAAAGAAACAGTAATCAGAAAGTACCCCAGAAAGAAAAATAATCAAGAATTTGCATATTTTACAGGTCTGTAAATCTATTGTTGAAACTGTTGATTGCTCCTTTAAAATGGTTCATAAATATCTCTAAATGAGTTTCAGTAACAATTTTATTTTCTTCATTTTTCAGTTGTTGAAAACTTTTAAATATTTGAAATTCTAGCTAAATTTTAAGCTACTATAATTCCAAAAATCTATTAAAAGGAAATAAGAAATGGGTGTTTTAACCACGATTATATATATATATATATAAAAGTTTCTGTTAACTGCTAAAATTTCTAAAATGCCACTAAGACCAATTTATTTTTTATAGATTCCTAATGACTAATATAGGAGCTTTCCTGATTGTGCAAAACAAATATTTTCATAATCAAATCAGGATATTCTTATCACTTTTGCTGAAACAAACATTCATATTCTTATTTTGGTGCATTAAATGTTAGCACACACAAAATTTCTTAAAGTGTTAAAAAATTTATAAATATGGTAATAATTATTTTCTATACATGATGCTTATTTACATGTAATTTATACTTATAACTGCACAGTTTGAGGAAAGTGGTGATGTCAACATTTCCTATGCCCTGCTGACAGACTTATCCAAGTTTTAAATATAATAATAATAATAATAATTTTATATATATACACAGATTATAAAAATTGAAATAAAATAACATATTTTTAGAATTTATTTCAGTTTTCATACAATGAAATGTGACAAAATTTTGAAATAAAAATTTGTTTTGTATAAGCTGAAAATAATAGAAAATTCTCTTACGCAGGTTACATAAATTTGTGTGGCCTCTTTACCTATGTGACTAATTTGGCATTAGAAAAATAATACATGATAAGGAAAAAGGATTTAAAGAAAAGAGAAATTTTGCTGTTAGTATATCCAAAATTTTAATTTTAGTACCTTTTAAAGCCATAATAATTTAGTTGTGCATGCAAAGAATTTAATGGCAGAATTAACATAATTCAAATAAAGGAAATCCTTAGCATTGGAAATTTGATAAACAATGTATTTATTTTCTCTTTCATTTAAAAGCATAAATATTACTTTGAAAGTAACTTTGGATACCTTTTTTCTTAAACATAAAATTCTTTGATATACTTTTACAAAAAGAGTTCTTTATTTCCTCAAAAAATGTTTTCTTTCCAATATACTTTTGCCTTCCTCTGACATTTTCTTTCCACGTTATATTAAACATATTGCATGTATATTGCAATGTAATATAATATTGCATATATTAAAAAGATATTTCCTATTCAATAAATTTTATTTAAAAATTTTTTTACGATATGAGCGTTGTTTAGTTATCTATGTGTAAACAATCAAGGTTTAATATAAAAATTAGAAAAAGCGACTATTAACAAAACTTAAAAAGACATGGCCTACCAGCAAAATTCACTAACCCACCCAATCTTTGGTTCACTCAATCTGAGGTACATAGTTTATCAAAATTAGGTAATGGGAAATATAAATCTAACTATAATGCAGATAATTCTAATTTAAGTACGTACTGTGCAAATTCTGAGATCTACTATCATTGGGTTCTGGATTTAAGAGGTTTCCAAATTGTAGATCTAGTCAGGACATGGCAAAATTGCAGCTTCAATTATTGTTTATAGCAGGTCAAATAATGTTAACCACCCCGGAAAAGGATCAGTGTCAGAGCTGATGTTGCCACACTGGGTGGAAAAAAATTCTGGAATTTAGAGGAGCACTGAACAGCAAAAATTAAGGATGACAAAATTTTTAGAATTTAGTAGAGGCACTAGGTAGCAGAATTTAGGGGTGACAAAATGTTTAAAATTTATTGAGGCTGTGGGCCGCAGAATTTAAAGGTAGCAAAATTTTTAAAAATTAGGGAGGCACCGGGCAGCAGAATTAAAGACTTACAAAGATTGTACAGGGTGGCAAATGCATAGTACTGGTCATGCCTCTGCAAACAACCCCTCAAGGACCAAAAGTGTGATTCTAGGCAATATCAGTACAACACCAATCAATGTACTGGTGCTATAGTGCAACTCCCTAGCCTGGAGGTGTTTAAAAGCAACATGCAGGAATATCAGTTACTCAGGAGAAAAATCACATTTACGGCAAACTTGCTTCTTTTTATCGAGTATATTATATTCTCCATTCTACATTTTGTAAGAGGGATAAATTTTTTCCTTCTTATTTATTTATTAATTTATTTTTTGGTTGGTAGTCCAGACATTCAGATATTAGACATCTAGATTTTGAACACTGCAGAACATATGATATAACACAACCTTTATACTCAAGCTTCTTAGAGATAAATAGGTAGATAGTCATATAATTTGGGAGATGCAATAAAATTTAAGCTTGCAACTATAAAGCTTGAAGTACAGAATAACAATTGGCAATATCTAAGCAACTTTTTGATTGACAAAGATTAAAATTCCGTTGAATCTATTTTATATGATAGTTGAAATCTGAGGGGTTCTAGTAACAAAAACTAGGAGTTTCAGGGAGATTTTCATATTAAACGGTAGCATCATTTCAAAAGAGCTTCAAATTGACTTGGATTTACTTTATAATGTATGGTTCAGGTTATTCAAGCATTCTGATGGAAAATATATTGATATTTAATTAGATATTCTAAATTTTATGTTCTTCAGTTAATTTCATTTTGCAATTTTCTTAAACTGTTAAACTGAGGACTCCATCTATCAAAGAACTTTTAAATATGATGAAAATAAAATTAATAATTAATGTACATCGTAGTGAATGGTTAAACCTAGTAATGTACCGTAAATTGATGTAAAATGCAATTATATACAAATGTTAACTGATTAAACATTAGTTGATTCTTCATATGAAGTTCTACAAATGGCTACAATACATTACAATTATACAGATCAAATAAAATTTAACAAGAAAAACAACGTTGAAAATAATCAGAGGTGAGGGAATGAAATCAGCACAATTTAAATTTCATTAATTCAATAAATTTCATTTATTGCTGAAAAAGAATTTTATTAGTAAAGGCTAAAAATAAAAAACTGGATGATTTGGTTATCTACCAGGGCAAAAGATGAAAAATTGGAAGCATTGGTCGCCAGGTTATATCAATACAAAGGTATTAAAAATTATGAATTCTCACAAATTTTTCATAAGAACATGCAGCTAAAAAGAAATCATTTAAATGTATTAGGAAACAAAAGTTAATCACATACTTAAAGTCTTTTCCTTGTCGAAGAGCTGTAAATGCAGTAGCACATGCCTTAAACGGATGGCACACCTTTCCAATTTCCGATACTCCAATACTAGAGATGGAGGATAAGATTTAATAAAATCGACAGGAAAACATTAAGCATATGAATTAATTTCTTAAAAATTAACTATATATAAAAATTGCAGCAATCTTAAAAAAAAAAAAAAAAAAAAAAAAGTCACTTTTAAAGTTATTTGACTTATTACGATAAGGCATGTACATATTGCATATCTGGGCTTTATAATGGATTTCACACAGGGAAAAAAATGCAATCTGAAGCATGAAATATATATGTCTGCAAGAAAATATCTCTTAAAACCCCTCTCCAGATACTCAACAGAAGTCCAGGCAAAAGAACACACTAAAAGAAAATAACGGCCAAAAAAGCCTTTTTTAAAATTCAGTGTGCTTGTTTTAAATGTTTAAAATGCCAGTGAGATGTGATACGAGGAATGTTATTGGATCTTATTGCAAACTTCATTCAAAGAACAAAAGCTGCACTCTAACTGTAAAAAGACATAAACTTCAAATTAATAACACCACTGCACCCAAGTAGCAGAGCAACGTCGTTTGGTCACGGGTCATGTTACAAAAACATTGCAATACGTCGTCTTTAAGACACCCTGATGTCTGCGAAACTCCGCTGTTTTGCAACCATTGCAAAGACGTCTTTGCAGGTGAGGTTTATGTTGAATAGACATTGTTATTGTGTCTTTCACAGGTTATATTTTGGTTGTGAAAGCATCATATCATGACGTCTTAATGTTCTCAGAATTTGACCTTTTTGCAACAGTTGTTAAAATGTCGTTATTATGTCCTTGCGTTGCATATTGATTTATGCAGAAAAGTAAGTTTAGTAATTAATGTATTTTTCTTCTTTTTTAAAATTTTGTATTCCTTGTATTTTCTAAAGTTTAAATATTTTATCATTTCCTGAAAACCAGAAGATAATACAATTTTTTCTCTTTAGACTAAATATGCATAATTAATAATAGCCTTAATTAGTTTCAGTACTTTAAACTATATTTTTTAATAAATTAAATTCTAAGTTACGATTATTTAAGATTTTATTATTTTCCTTAATCCTTTAGCATGTAAGTGAGAGTAATTATGAAAGTGGTTATTATAAATATATAACAATAATAGTAGGTTTCATGCAAATAAAACTCAATCATACATAAATAAAAGTAAAACTATATATGTGCGTAAAAAAAAGAACGTTTCTGATTATAACAGCATTATCACATTTGTTTCTGTTAAATCTCAGAGATATTAAAAATTGCCCCTGTCGTGATAAATTAGGAAGCGGTTCTTACAGTAACATAATCAGTATTTTACCTGAACTCAAGTATAAATTTATTTGCATTTCATAGTAAAAAATATAACCATTAACTTCTACAACTCCAAGATATGCAAATGAAAGACTCTATAAAGTAGTTAATAAACATGATCAAAAATATTTCATACAAAAATATATCTAAATCTAATAACAAAAAAGTTCTATATTCATATCTAAAATGAAATAATAACCTAACACATAACATACACAGCAGCATTATTTAAGAAAAAAACACGAACTAGCAGTGTTTGAAAGTATAAATAGCAGAAGGAAGGTAACAGAACTAAAATTTCCAATTAATAAAAAATTATTTGTGTTTTTAAAATAGTAAGGAATTAAAAGTGAAATAATTATGGATTGCAGTATTTACTAGTAATGCTGATGTTTCTTAACATCATTTCTTTCGATCATATGTAAATGTATTTACTTATTTTTAGTTTCTACATTTTAGAATAGTGGTAGATTACAATGATCATTTCATGCACTTTTAATAATCAATAACTTTCCTTTCGATACTTTCGATTAGAAATCATTTAAATAATATAGTATACGATAGTAAGCTAAGTACGTTAAAGTAAGCTCTTCGTTAAATAGCACAGTGATGAAACTTTTTGTTTGTATTTATTATGAATTCCTTTGTTATCACAAGCACATAAAAAGTAAGCGAAGAAAATAGAATATACTTAAATTTAATAAAGAATAAAACTTAATTTCCAACATTCATTTATTGAGATGATCTAATAGACATACTTAATGGCAATATTTAAAAAAATGTGAATTACACGATGTTTGGAAGAATAGATATTAAACAAAAAGTAATAAAACTGCAATTTACAATCAATAAAACATATTTAGTGTTTCTTAATATTACACTATTAAATATGACATAATTATAGATTACAATATTTCATAGTAATGCTAATATTTCCTTAACACTATTTCTTCGATTATATGCAGATGTCTGTCCACATTTTTATACATTAAGTCTGAGCACCAAACTTTCACTATGATGATATAAGATATAACAGTTAGGACGTTATAACCGAAGCACAACACTAATCTGTGTATCCAAATATTGCACCGCTAGAACCACTGAAGATTGGAGAACACCACTATATAATTTTAATCATCGGAAACATATAAAACACAAAAGCAGAACACTATTTCAGTCTATAGACGTTGCATCAGATATTTTGTAAACAACATATCCAAAATCCAAAAAAATTCTTTAAAATTTTGGTGTGGTCTTGTCCAGCAGATATTTACAAACAAATAAGCACAAATTCCCCATTAGAACAATGATTTCTCCTCAATTCAAAATAAATTGGCCATGAAGCTCTCCAGTATTTAATTACAACGGTGAATTAGATAACCGTGAAGAAAAATTTCCCGGAGTCTTAATGAAATTACGTAGTTAGTAATACGTTTGAATTTGGCACCTAACCCAAATGCCCAAACCTTGAGATGGTCGTTTATATAAGCATCCATAACATCGGTTGAACAGCAATGCAGTGTTAACTTTCAGCATTGCATTAAACCTTTCGACAATTCTGCTGATAATTTAATAGAATCTTTTTAAAATTGCCTAGAAGAATTATTTCAACTGAATACAATTAAGAACAATATTCGCAAGATTATATTTACATAAAAATACTTATCTGGCTCACTAAAACATTTGTAATGTCAATGTTGCCAAATCCCGAGTTTACCGTATTCTAGGATTAAACCAAGCAAGCATTTTTGAATGCATGGTAATGGACAAAAACATTAAAACATAACAAACATTTCCTCACAATTTTTATAGGTAATGAGTTTTGTATTTTTGTCCACAGTTTCTCTAATTTTGATGTCAACATTTATTAGTAATTTATCAAAGAAATTAATTTTGTTGTTTTCCATGAAAAGTGTTAATATTTTTTTTTCTTTTCCATTAATTTTTCTGTTCCGCTTCTCCCAACTGTCGGTGAGATTTCTGTCATATATATTAGACAGCCATTAAATATTCATGAATATGCATCGTCTTTTAACATTGGATGTTTTCTCACAGTTCTTAAAATCGCCCCATTTTTATTCCGTGTATAAATCTTTACACACAATCATATCTTCGTGAAAATCGTATTTTTTGCATTGTATGCGGTAAAATGTTTCATATTATGTCAGCATAATTATTCAAATAAATTCGTCCTTATTTCAAAAATAATAAATAAAGTCATATTTCAGCAGTGAAATAATTGCTAACATGTGATTTGCATTGATTTCAGAAATATGATTTTTTAAAATAAGTAAAATGCATAACTTAATAACTTATTTTATAGATTAGTTTCATTTTAAAATATTTTGCTATAATATTTATAAAAACATATTTTAAGTATTAATTATTTTAACAAAATTTTAAACAATAATTTAGAACATATTTTTAGTACTAATTAAATTTATTAAATCAAAAGTATTCATATTAAATTTATATTTTATTAGATGATTCTACCTTAGATTAATATATTTAGATGAAATAAAGTAATGAAACATTGCAAAATAAAACTTATGTGAACTTCAGATTCTTGAAAGGGCAGATTTAGTCTCTTTTCATTCTAAAAGTAATGCTGATGAGCTATGAAAAAGATACTAAAACGACCACGTCTAAAAGTGGTCATATCATGACGTTTCAGCGACGTTGACAAATTGCCAAGATACAATCGCAAATATTTTTCATCTTCGCTACGTTGTAAAGACTTCGTAAAAGTTACCACTTTGCAACCTCTCGGACCAGTTTGCAGCGTCTTTGCTTCGTCATGTGCTACTTGGGCAGGTTTAGGAAATGTAAGTGGTATTGGGAGACTTTTACATATCTTTGTATTTACAGTAGTGCTAAAATAATTTTTACATGCTTTATTCCAAAGTTAAAAAGTAACTACAATTCAAGCATCTGTCAAAAGTACTTTTTACTTTAATGGGCACTCCCTATTCACGGACATTTTCTGAAATTCTTGATGTAGAATAGGGCACCCCATACACACTCTCTTATAACAAATCCTTGGTCCCATGAGTGTCTGTTAACAGCAAGTTCAACTTTAATTCCTATAATTAATGGATTGTTTAGAAATATCTGTAATAAAATCCCTGCTTATCTATACAGATTAATAATATAATATAAGAAAAAGGAATTTTTTGCATCTTTTATATGTGTTTCTGTCAACAGCAAAATGAGTGTTTGGCAAAAGGATATTTAAAAGGCTTAAAACGAATTTTTTATATCTGTATAATCTGAAGTATGTAGAACCATATTAGTTTTAACCATTAAAAATTGTTTTACTTATTACATATCATCGAAGATTTACTATCAGCAATTTTTTACTCACTATTACATTCAGTAATGTGAAAACCAAAATCTCTTTTTGGCACCATGCAAATTTAATTGAATAATCTTGCACTGTTAAAGTCTCAAACATGTCCAAATATCAGAACTTAGCAGCACAATGCACAGATATGATTATAGATAATTTTGACATATTTTTCGGAATTAAAATAATAATTATGCACTACTTTTAAACATACATACAAAAAGAACACTTTTCTAAAAAAATTAAGAACTATACCTATTAAAGTCACTATATGTACAGTAGTGAATAAATTCCTTTTGAATGCCTTCATCTTTAATATAATTCAAACCACACTGGGTAGAGAACTTCAGCAATTCTTCAGTTTGGGAAGGATCATCAACTGAAAATTTACCCTAAAAATAATTTAAATACTGATCCAAACTGTTTAAATATCACATCAAAGAAATATATTAATGAAAGATATAGTATACACAAATTGAAAATTTTCTCTAAAAATATTACAATATCCAAAAATTAAGAGTATTACATAAGTCTGGTAACATCCAGTTAAGATGAACATTAGAAGATAATTATGTGGAGCTAATTTAAGTTTCATGAAAAATGGATAATATTCATTGTTATTAAATGATTTTTAACACATAAATTGCTAAAAAAATGACATGAATTTATTATAGGGCTGTTACAAGAAAAAAATTAACTAGCTCACATTTGAAAGTGCAACAAATACTTTCAACAATAAAAAACTGGAATATCTTTATTGAAAAAAATAAGGTAATTTTTACAATAATAAATATAAAGAATAATGTTAATCACCAAAGCAAATATTACCATATATACCCGTGCATAAGTCGAGATATTTTGGACAAAAAAAAGACTTCAAAGTGTGGGGGGGGGAGTCGACTTATATGCGGGGCCATAAAAAATTAAAAGAATCAGAAGTTCAAAAATTTCTTTATATAATGCAGTTGTTTTCTTCCTGCACACAAATTGGACGACTTATCAAATAAGTCACTTACTTGAAGTAATTTCATGACTTAAATTATGTGACAAACTAATCACAGAGTTTCATACTTTAACTAGAGTAAGTTTCGATTAACGCGATGCTTTTGCCTGCTGGATGCTGATTGGTTGTTCGGGGGCAGAAAACTCTTCGGTTTAACGTCCAGATTCGACAGATTCTTTGCTAGAATCACGTGCCCCACTGTTAAATTTTACTGGCTTTTGTCAGTACGTTTTTGTTTCCCTTCTTTTTTCTGTTAATATGGCTGATTTATTGGTAGTTAAACAGAAATGTCAGTCATACGCTGCTGGATTTAAGTTAAAAGTTATTTCTTTCGTGGAAGAGACTAATAACTGTGCTGCTTTTTGTCAGTTTGGGGTTGACGAGGTTTGGGCAACATTAAAAAGCTCGATATTACATTAATTGCTCAATGGGTTAAAGATGCTTGGAACAAAATACCCTCTGAAATGATTATAAAATCATTTAACAAATGTTGTATTAGCAACAAACTAGACGGCATGGAAGATGATGCTGTTTTTGAAAGTGAAAATGATGACGAAGGCTCTAGATTGTAACAATACAGAGTTCAATACTGAAAATATGTATGATGATGAGCCAATGACGACAGAAGAGTTCTATGAAATGTTTGGCGAATCTGACCAAGAATCGTACGTTGAAGGATTTTGATTTTGTTTATTTACCAAGGTATTTTTTATTGCATATTTACTTTTTTTCTCAGATGATTTTGAATAAATGTAGTACTTAAAAAAAAATTTTTCGAAGTTTCTCGATCGATTTCGGAAGTGGGGGGTCGACTTATACGCGGGTTTCTTATTTTCTACGAATTTTTTATGTGGAAGTGGGGAGGGGGGTCGACTTATACGCGGGTATATACGGTAATAAACTTTTTGGTTCCAGCAAAATCCAGTACACTTAAAAATTTTAAATATCAGCTTAAAAAACAAAACGTATTATAAGGTTGGAATAATGCATTAAAAAAATATATAGCAATCCAAGCCCACAGGAAAATGTAACACATAAGTTCCTTTTTCTAGTTCAGCAGCTGATTTCAAATTTAATGATATATTTGAACTTAATAATTCCTATGCTATGCAAGAAAGAAATTTAGCTTCTATTAAAATCAGCATTTAATTAAATTATACATAATCCTTCAAATATATGACTTAATTATGTAAAGTGCTGCACATTACTCATAAATTCAGTCAACTTGTAACGAAATTACATTTCTAGCACTCATCATAAATTACAATAATTCAAATAAATGTAAGCAGCACTAAATTAATCCAATTTTAAAACTGTTTCCCTGCAAATTTCTTCATAAATTTAGTGGAACAGAAAAACTCAGACTGAAAATTCTGAAATATTTATTAATAATTTTGTTCCTTTGCTATTTCTATTACCTTCAAATACATCTTAAACTATTTGTTACCCATAACTAAATAGCACAGTATACCTCTTGCACCATATGTTACTTAATCACTGAATCAGTTACCACTTTTTTTAAGCTCTCACTGACAAGTAAAGCAGGTCAACATTTTCATAATCACTCATAGTATTGAATATGTCATTAAAGTGTATAATTGTAAGATGTTTATGACATTATAACTTTCTTTTTAAAATTTCAAATAAAGTATATTTTGGAACTACAAAGTACAAAAATTCCAGCAGTATTTTCATTTAAATTCCTTAGGAAACAAAAACATATAAAAATGAAATATGTTAAATATCAAGCTATTATTTTGTTTTCTGTACAGAAATTCAGCAATACTTTTACAAAATTCCTTTATTTGGGGAAAGGGAGAAGTCAGAACATTACAACTGTGCCCCTATACTTGCAAGTAAGGCATTTGAAGACCTACTTTAGTTACATAAAATCACAGAGACTAGATATAACATGACACATACACATATATACATGAACAGGAAAAGGCTTAATTGATAAACTGTGTACATTAAAACATTGTAATATTAAAAGAGCAATTAAAATAAAAAGAAAGGCTTCAGATTTTAAATTACATCTGAAGGGGCCTTTTTTAATGCTTTGTGTGTTACCTTTATTTATTAAATATCATGTTCTACCTATTCAAACCATAAAATTCAGTTCAACAGCAATATAACAAAATAATTTTGAAATCGTTTAGTTTTTTAATCAAAAATTCGTTGAAGTGTACAAAATATGAAATTGATAACAAAACAAATTTCAAATTAAAATTAGGGCTTCCACATGCGCATATTCTATGGAAGATTATGTTATTTAAATTTTGATGGCTCTAGGTACCGTTGTTTTATCACAATGCGAGAAACATACATATATTTGTGCAGATTCTTCATTATTTAATTTTTTAAAATATAATACAAGGTGATAATATTTGGTGGCAACAATTTGAAAAGTGATTTGCCGTTTACAGTTTTCAACGCAAAATGCAAAAACAAAATTATTAGTCTTTCAGGGCAAATTGCCCCTTTGGAATAAAAAATATAATGTATGTTTCATATAGTATATTTCTTTTCTTGCATGTATGAAAGTAAGGTGGTTCTAATATTTTAAACTGATCCTCTAGAGATAATACAGCACTAAATAGATACAGTACTGTACTTATCATACAAATGAAGATCATATTATTCCATTAAAAGTGTTGTATAAGCAACAAGATATTAATTCAAATCATTCATGTATACATGCACTTAGGGTGATAATTGCTGCATATGTGAACAAAAAGTGTAGATGCGAGCATTTAGGCTATTTAATTCACTGATGTAGATTCTTGTTTGTTTGCAGTTTTTTCAAACCACAAATTATGCTATATATTTCTTCAATTTTCAAAAAGGAAGGAGAAAAATTCCTTTTTAGGGTGAAAAGGCTGTAATAAGTCAGGGATGATGATTGGCTATGGATACTAAAAAACAGGGGAAAAAAAAAAATGTGCACGACTACATAAAAGTTATGAATATTAAATGTAAATAAATTAAAGCAAGATGGAACAAATTAGCCCTTTTTACAGAAATGAGTACCATTATGTATGACTTATTTTTCTCCTTTAAACCTTAAAAGAAATTGCATTTTAAAATCTTTTGTAAATTTAAAATATTTAATATGATAATAAATATTTGCTATTCATTAGAATCTTTCATATTAAACATAGATTATTACTATTTTAAACTTCAGAAGCTAATCTTCCTGCAAAATAGTTGTACTCATTTCAATATAAAGGACTAATTCTAAATTTTTACATTAATTGAAATATGATTAAAAATACGGAATTCTGATCCATATATGTTTTGTATTAAAATATACCAACAATCTTAATATTTATGAAACACTAAATCAACATTTAAAGATATATCAGTTACTAATAAAATAATAAAGGTAACAATGATATTAATATGATTTTACAATTAGGTTAAGAACCTTAAAACAACAGCAACCTCAGATTAGCATTGATTTTGAGGGTAATCAAATAGGTCTTTCTTTTTCAGACGCAAAATATTATTTTGTTTGTTCAATAGAGTTTTCATTAAAATTTTTTATTTAAAATCTTCAATCTAAGGTTTTTTAAAAATTTATATTTTAACTAATGAGTTCATTTCAACTGTAAAATAATTTGCTAAATGAAAGGTATGAACTTCTTTAAAACACAATGGCTTAAAAAGTACATTTAATAAAATGGTAATTTTACCTGAAGTAAGAGAGCAATGGCAACACTTAAAGATACACATGCTGAAACACATCTCTCATCTTGATGTGTAGCTAAGCATATTCGTACGGAATTTGAAGTAACTTCATTTAAATCATGAAAACGAGGTATACCTGTAAAAAAGAAAAATAGATGTCTATGATAATAATAAAAGAAAAAAAAATACTAGGAATAAATAACAGTAAAAGAATGTGTGAAAAGTTTTTCAATCACTTTGAATTATGCAATTTTTACATTTATTTTTGTAATGCTGAAGATTATGTGAAGTTTGTAAATAGCTCCTTAGACAGAATCAGTTACAAGTATTTATTAAATAATTAGCATGGTTTAATTGCATTTACGTAATATTTTTGGTATTTTGTGATCATCTGGTGCCCCTCCAGTTCTCCCCCCTGCAGTGAAAAATTATTAATTTACTGATAATTATGAGAATTAGCATAAATGTTTTTGGAGGGGCTATTATTATAACTCACAGGTACGGTTATGCTCATAAATAACAATAGGAAAACTTAATATACAAGAAACAAAAATTGTATAACACAAAATGAAAACATAAATCTCTATGGTCGATATTTATATTTTTTGCAGCCAGTGGAAATCTTCAATAATGGCCTTCAAAATTTCTACGAAACAGTCTCTTGTCTACATAGACACATGTAGACATGAGATGTACTTAGATGCATGTAGGCACAAGAAGTTTTTAAATTTTTAATCTTAGACATATGTGTGGTATATGCATGTGCGGGTTGGCTGTTGTGGTGTGTATACTAAAAGATAGTCAAAAACATGGCAAATTTATTGAATATTGAAATTGGGGTGTGCAGATAACCAGAAAGTACCATATTTCTTTATATTACCTTCAATAAATACTTATCATTTTCGTTTCTGTTTAAATACCCCCTCCCCCCCCAAAAAAAAGCCTCAAACAATGTACATTAAGATACAATAACACACCGAACAAATATTAATTTAGAAGTCAAACAATAAAAATCAGCGTTATATTTTTAAAATTTCACAGGACTAGTTTCAATGGTTTTACCAAAACATCATCCTCGGCTGCAAGAGCGCAAATGAACAAGATAAGATATAATGATTAGATAAGATATGATAACAAAGCCTGGACAGGAGATAAGCTACTGGCACCATCTGTTGATGAAACCAGAACTAAAACATAATTTCTTTAAAGGCTGAAGGCAAAGATGGATTGGTATTAGGGTCGTTAACTAGAACAGAAAGATTTTTTTTAATGTGAAATGCCTCTAGAAAATCCAGTTCACCAATGGAAGATGTTTTTTGAATAATTTTGGCAGCAGAAGACTTTTGTGTTTCCTTTTTTCTAACATATGCCTCATGTTCCTTAATGTGAAATTTTAAGGCTCTCTTAGTTTGGCCAATGTAAATTAAACTGCACTGGCAAGAAATCCTGTAAATACCCCAGGAATTCATATCCGGAATGGGGTCCTTGAGTATGGAACTCAGAATTTTATTGATGGAAGTGTGGCGTTCCGACAGATACTTCAACTTCTATTCATGAGATGGCGCCACGTGTAAAATCCAGTTCTTAATCGGAGCAGCAAAGCGACATCTTTACTCACTCAGACTTCTCGACACACAACGGTACGCGAAGGTAGCATGAACTGTGTTCCGAGCTCAGTGTTGATCTCTTCAATGTAATTTAAATTGTAATTTAGTACTTAATATATTCTTTTGTTATAGGAGATTGTCTACTCTTATTTTCTTTAATTATATCATGCATTAAGCACACACGACCACCAAAAGTGGTGACCTTTTGACTGAGCACGCTACTGACAATGGATTTTCAACGACCCTAAGCCACGTGCATCCAAGGCATTCTGAAGAACTGACTAAAAATAACAACGAATATGGACATTAAACGTATGCTACAACGTACCCATTCAATTATTTCTAGAAGTATTGATATATATTGCTTGTTTTTTTTTCAAAGTCGTGCATATCATCGCAAGGAGCTTCAGCAAATCATCAATGTGATCTGTTCCGTTCCGCTGACTTCGCCGTCGTGCAATAATTCTTTGATCATTCAACTTTTGTGACAAATGTGCTACAACAGTGATTTTCGCTGAATGTGCTACATCAGTAACTTTTGTGCAACGTGCTACGGCAAAATTCTTCCCTCAGTGTTCGAAAGTAGTGAATTTTTTTCCCACGTGCTACAGGAGTGATTTCCTTTTTCCTTCGAAAGTGCCTTAGCAGTGTGAAGTGGTGATTTTGTGTGTGCGCAATACAAAATGAACGCATCATTTTTTTTTTTCTCAAATAAGGGTTTCTTTTCAAATGCATTTCGGTAAAATATTATTTGTGTGTGTAATTGCTGACCCTGTCTTATTTGTGTGTGTATCGTTATGTAAATTTTTTCTGCATGGTTAAAATATTTATTGTTATCATGGTAAAATATCAATAGTGTATCCTCATGCTACAATATTTGTGCTGATAAGTGTTTATTAATTAAAGTGAAAATTATCTATCAGTATGCCCGACGATATTCCACCAGAGCCACAAATCACACGCGTTGCGGTGAAGCCACCGCCTTTCTGGAAAAATAATCCTTCATTGTGGTTCGCTCAGATCGAAGCACAATTTTCTATCGCTCGCATTAGTGAGGATTCTACAAAATTCAACCATGTAGTTGCAGCAATTGAGTCTGATATTCTGAATTCAGTGCATGACTTAATTCTCAAACCACCTGATTGTGATAAATACTCCAAACTGAAACAGCGGCTCATTGAAATCTATTCAGAAAGTGAATCTTCAAAAATACGTACTTTACTACAAGGACTTGAACTTGGAGATCAGCGACCTTCATACTTGCTGTCACGAATGCGTGATCTGGCAGGAAGCCATTTTAGTGACGACTTGTTGAAGTCACTATGGCTTTCGTGTCTCCCTAATAACATACAAATAATTCTTGCTGCTTCCAATGAAGATCTAACCCGTTTAGCAGCAATGGCTGACAAAATTAATGAACTTGTTACTCCAGCTTATGTCAGTGCTGCTAATGCTGCACCTTCCAGTTCATCCCTCGAACAACAAGTGGCTGAATTGACCAAAAAAGTATCTGAACTCTCTACAAGTCTTCATGCTTCACGGAGATACAATCGATCAAATCAGGGCCCACGTAATAAATTTCGTGCCCGAAGCAGGAGTCAATCTCGTCATAATACTCGAACGCAGTACAAAGAACCCACAAGTGGCATATGTTTTTATCATATGAATTTTGGCGCGCAAGCTCGCAAGTGTGCCCCTCCATGCACTTTTGAACAAGCGGGAAACTAAATGGGCGGTCTTCTGCTGGCCAACAGAATGTCCGCCACATCGACAGAATAGTACTGGCTGATTGTTCAACTCAGTTATGTTTTCTAGTAGATACTGGAGCTGACATATCAGTGCTCCCGAGAACTAAAACAAATGCTCACCAACTTAATAAACTTGTACTGTATGCAGCCAATGGTACCCAAATTGGAACCTACGGCACCAAACTATTGACACTTGATTTAAACTTGCGCCAGACTTTCAACTGGCCTTTTATTATTGCGGATGTAACTCAAGCAATTATTGGTGTCGACTTCTTGACACATTTCCACCTTCTAGTGGATGTCAAGAATAATTGCTTAATTGATGCTACAACTCAGCTGACATCACAGGGCCAAGCTTCTCACATATCGAATGTACCTACCAACATAAGTGTTTTATCGGGCAGCACACGGTTTCATCGGTTATTAGCAGAATTCTCTGACATTTTAAACCCATCCAAATCAGGGCAGCATACTCATCAGCCAGAAGTGTATCATCACATTGAAACACATGGCCCACCTGTATTTTCCAAGCCTCATCGTCTTTCTCCAGAGATGCTAAAAGCTGCTCGCAAAGAATTTGAATTCATGCTAGCACAGGGAACCATTCGCCCATCTAAAAGTTCATGGGCCAGTCCACTTCACATGGTTAAAAAGTCTAATGGTGACTGGCGGCCTTGTGGAGATTATCGTCGACTTAATGCCGTCACAGTCCCTGACAGATATCCAGTCCCACATATCCAAGACTGTACCCATCTTTTTCATGGAACAAACATATTTTCTACCCTCGATCTTGCCAGAGCATATCATCAGATCCCAGTGCATGCTGAAGATGTGCCCAAGACCGCAGTGACTACACCATTTGGTCTCTCTGAGTACTTATATATGCCATTTGGCCTTTGCAATGCTGGCCAAACATTTCAGCGTTTCATACACCAAGTACTGTCTGGTCTCGATTTCTGCATCCCATATTTTGATGATATCCTGGTTGCATCTACAGATGCGGAAGAACATTTTAAACATCTGCGTCAGATTTTCACTCGTCTTAAAGATCATGGATTAAAACTAAATCCATCCAAATGTGTACTTGGTCAACCCTCAGTTTCCTTTCTTGGATGTCTTATCACCCAGAATGGAGTTAAACCTTTACCGGAAAGAGTCAAAGCAATTAACGACCTACCTCAGCCCAAAACCATCTCTGAACTGAAGCGTTTTCTAGCAATGTTAAATTTCTACCGACGCTTTCTGCCAAATGCCGCAAAAACACAAGCCTGCCTACATGAGTTTCTGAAGAATAGCAAAAAAAAAAAAAAAAAACGATCAACGAGCTGTCCCTTGGACTGAATCTGCATCTGCAGCATTCGTGCAATGCAAACACGATCTAGCAAATGCAGCCACACTTTCTTATCACTCACCTAGTGATCAGCTCTCTATAATGGCAGATGCATCTGACACGGCCATAGGAGCAGTGCTTCAAGCCCATACCACTAAAGGACTTTCCCCAATGGCATTCTTCTCCAGAAAACTTACTACTGCAGAAAGGAAATACAGCACATATGACAGGGAGCTACTTGCTGTGTACTGTGCTGTTAAATACTTCCGGCACAACTTGGAAGGACACGACTTCATCATTTTCACCGATCATCGACCATTAACCTTCGCTTTTAGAAAAAACTCTGACTCATGTTCTCCTCGTCAGCTTCGACATCTGGATTTCATCGCCCAGTTTAGTACAGATATCAGATATGTCTCTGGTACTGATAATTGTGTCACTGATGCCTTGTCTCGGGTAAACAATATCAACCTCACTACCCCAGATTTCTCTGAAATTGCAAAAGCTCAATTGCATGATGAGGAACTCAAGAACCTAATCTCAAATCCACAAACCTCCCTTCAGTTACAACCGCTGCACATTGATCCAACGCTTAAAATTTACTGTGACATAAAGAACAATAGAATACGTCCCTATATTCCAGTCAATTTTAGACGTGAAGTGTTTAATGCCTTGCACAATTTGGCACATCCTGGAATCCGTGCCACCAAAAAGCTGATCGCAGACAGATTTGTCTGGCCAGCAATGAATCAAGACATCACAGAATGGACTCGTTCATGTATTAGATGTCAACGGTGTAAAGTATTCCGTCACACTCACAGCCCCATTCAACAATTTAACCTTCCAGCAAGACGCTTTGATCATGTGCACTTAGACTTGGTTGGCCCATTGCCTCCTTCAAATGGTTACACTTACCTCCTCACTTGTATTGATCGGTACACAAGATGGCCTGAAGCCATTCCTATTGAAAATATATCCGCTGAAACTGTAGCTCGAGCATTCATCTCCCAGTGGCTTTCAAGATTTGGCATGCCTACCACCATCACTACTGACCAAGGCCGACAATTTCAATGTCACTTGTTCGCATCCCTCACCTCTCTTCTTGGCATTCACCATATTCGCACAACACCATACCATCCATCTGGAAATGGGATGGTGGAACGCTTTCACCGATCTCTCAAACAAGGTCTGAAGTGCCACAGTAGCACACACTGGACAGAAGCCTTACCCCTAGTCTTGCTTGGTCTTCGCACAGCATTCAAAGAAGACATTGGTAGCACTTGTGCTGAAATGTTATATGGTGCAACCCTCCGTCTGCCAGGTGAATTCTTTCACCCAGAATCTACTCCAGTTATCGACCCTCCAACATTCCTTCAACGTTTACGTGAGACCATGAGCAATATCTCGCCAACCCCAGCATCTTCGCATAACCAGCCAAGCTATTTTGTACATCCTGCGCTTGAGACATCTTCGCACGTATTCGTGCGCAACGATGCAATTAAGCCAACTTTAACACCTTCATATGATGGTCCATTCAAAGTTGTCAAACGAACACCGAAACATTCCACCATCATCTGCAATGGCAAACAATCAGTGATTGGAATCGATCGTCTCAAACCAGCATTTCTAATGCAAGATCCAACAACTTCCTCATCAACATCACTCCCGGAAGAAAGCTTACATCCCGTTAAAGAGCAACCTAAAACTACCAGATCTGGAAGAAAGGTTAAATTTAACCCAAAGTACTTATAACGTACCGATGGTACTTGGGGGGGAGTACTGAGGCGTTCCAACAGATACTTCAACTTCTATTCATGAGATGGCGCCACGTGTAAAATCCAGTTCTTAATCGGAGCAGCAAAGCGACATCTTTACTCACTCAGACTTCTCGACACACAACGGTACGCGAAGGTAGCATGAACTGTGTTCCGAGCTCAGTGTTGATCTCTTCAATGTAATTTAAATTGTAATTTAGTACTTAATATATTCTTTTGTTATAGGAGATTGTCTACTCTTATTTTCTTTAATTATATCATCCATTAAGCACACACGACCACCAAAGAAGAATAAACGACCCGAAAGTTACATTTCTGTAAAATATGTGCAACTTTATAGCTAGTTGATGAAAAGAAGGGAATGACAACAGAATTTTTATAATCTTCTAAAACAAGAGTGTGCCTTTGGGTGTGTTGAGATGAGAATTTAACTGCTCAACACACCAAAAGGCACACTCCTGTTTTAGGAGATTATAAAAATTCTGCTGTCCTTCCCTTCTTTCCACCAATTAGCTATAAAGTTGCACACACATTTTACAGAAATTTAACTTTTGGGTCGCTTATTCTCCCATCAATAAAATTTCGAGTTCCATACTCAAACACCCTATTCCGGATATGAATTCCTGGTGTATTCACAGGATTCCTTACCAGTGTGGTTTAATTTACATTTGCCAAACTAAAAGAGCCTAAAAATTTCACGTTAAAGAACATGAGGCATATGTTAGAAAAAAGGAAACACAGAAGGTTTCTGCTGCCCAACATTGTTGGTCCGAAAATTACACTTTCAATTTTTCTGCTGCCAAAATTATTCAAAAAACATCTTCCATTTGTGAACTGGATTTTCTAGAGGCATTTCACATTCAAAAAAATCTTTATGTTCTAGTTAATGACCCTAATTCCAATCCATCTTTGCTTTCAGCCTTTAAAGAAATTATGTTTTAGTTCTGGTTTCATCAACAGATGGTGCCAGTAGCTTATCTCCTGTCCAGGCTTTCTTATCTTATCTAATCATTATATCTTATCTCGCTCATTAGTGCTGTTGCAGCCGAGGATGATGGTTCGGTAAAACAATCGAAACTAGTCCTGTGAAAATCTGAAAACATAACGCTGATTTTTGTTGTTTGACTTATGTTGTTAAATTATCCTACATTACTTTAAAATATACCTTTTCAACTTATATATACTAAACAATTCTAAAAACTGAGCCTGTTGATCACAAATGACCAGTTTAATTTGATGATTCAAATATGATTATTGATATGCATGCTGTTTGCCAAAAACTGGCATTTTAAAAAATAGACACAGTGATATTAAAATATTTGGAAGGCACTACTCTTAAAATCAAACTATGAAAATTCAATACTAGGTCTCTTTGAAATTCTGTCTGTGTCTTATTTTAAGGTTTATATATCATATGAAGAGAAACTGAAGTTTAATAAAGGCTTTCCAAGAATTACTGATGCCATTTTTAAGGCTCTCTTAAGTTTATCTCTTGTTGATAAAGCTCTCTTAAGAAATATTCACATACATTTCCAAATACTAATATAACTCATATTTATTAATATATGTTAATTGTAAGTTTTTAAATTTTCAAAATATTTTAGACTTTTTTCTGAAATGAACATAGATAATGATCATATGAAATACAGGATAAAGTAACATAAAAAGTTAGTTATACAACATATTGTAATTCAAGATTATGATACATAAAAAACTTCAAAAAATTAACAAGAAATCTATTGAAAAAAAATCATATATATCACAGTTTTTTTAGACACAGCAGCAAAACAAAAAGAATAAAATACTTACTAATTAGAATTTATTGCTTTCAAAGGGAAAAAAATCATTATTTTAGAATGCACCCATGACATTAACTTAACAAGCTAGTACAATAAAACCATATACTATTACTTTGAAGTTTACTATAATATAGCTTGCTTTAAAGCTATAAATAATTTCTATAAACAGTTTATCAAATACTTACACTTTGGAACGTGCTTTTATTAAACGTTAACAGTTATGTTACTTCAGTTATGTTCATAAATTTGTAAGAACACAATAAAGATGTTTGAAACAATTAGAATAATTAAATTTCATGTATACAGACAGCATATCTTACAAGATGAAAATCAAACAGATAAGTAATTTCTCACCTAAAACCAGAGACCGAGGCAAAGACCCACTATCAACAAATAGAGGTGATTTTATCATGTGACTGCTTCCATTTGCTTGTCCCATACCATCATTTTTATGAATATCCTGAGCTACTTGGTGAGGATTTTGGCTGTAATTGTCAGCTTGCAACACCTAAGTTTGAATAAAATATATTCTTTGATACTTTAATCCAGACTCATTACATATATCTGAGTGAAAACAAACAAACAAAAATATTAAATATTATTTCTTCGCATTTACCATAAAATTAAGTTCAACAGCAATATCTCAAAATAATTTTAAAATGAACATATCTTTAGAATTTCCGATACACAGTGTCGCACGCAAGAGATAAAACTGCCCCCCCCCCCGTACAGTGTTGCCATTGCTCACTTTGAAATCACTGAGCTTGTTAATCAAAAATTCATTTAAGTTTTACAAAATATGAAATAGATAATAAAAGAAATTCCAAACTTTGTCATCCAGATGTTCATATTCGGGTGGAAACATATGTCATTCAAAATTGGATGGCTACCATCATTTTATCACAATTGGAGGTACCATCATTTTATCACAGTGCAAGAAGCATACATACATTTATGCAGATTCTTCATTATTTAATTTCTTGAAATATAATACAGGACTGTAATATTTGGTGGCAACAGTGTGAAAAGTGAATCGACATTTAAAGTTTTCAATGCAAAATGCCAAAATGAAATTAATAGCCCTTCTGGGCTAACGCCCTTTGGGCTAAAAAAATTAATAAAAATCAAAATAAATATAAAGCATCTACTTTAATATAACAACATTTAATTTCTTTTTATAGCATATTTACATGAGAGATGAAAATAGTTATTTATTTAAATATATGAAAAATCATAAAAAATAATGATGATTCTAGTTTATAATTTAAAATGTACAAATGAAATTACAGGAAATACAGTAAGACACCTGAAAATAACTGTTTTTAAAGATAATAAAAATACTGAGGATCATCAACAGAAGTTCAGTAAACATTAAACAATCAAGAAGGATAAAAGAAATGGACAAAAATTGTTAATAATGGACGGTAGCAAAATTTATAATATACACTTCTGTCCAAAATTATTTTTACATACATGAATTCACAGATTTCTCAGAAACTGTGAGCTGTAATTTTATAAATTTGTGTAGAATAATACATAGCATCATAAAATAGAAAGAAAAAAAAATAATATCACTGTCAGGTCAGTGATATAAAACTGCAGTATGACAAAATAAAAATCATAATACTATGTTAAAGGAGAGTTTTGGGGGGAGAATAACTCAAGATATAAATTAATATGGAACATGATCTCCCTTGATATATATATTACAATGTGTTTTTGCACTTGCAATAATGCTGTAGCAATAATATTGTTAACCTCAGTTTTGGGAATTATTAAGTTCCACTCTTCTAGCACTGCAGTCTTTTAGGCCAGAGGGGTATTTTTCCATTTCGCCGGCGCAAATCTCACCGAGCAGACTTTATTGGTGACAACATACAGTAAACACATAAAAAATTTTAACAAATGTTAGTTCTTAGAATTTTTTACTTTGAAGAAAATAACATAAACATTTTAATATGGTTCAAAATTTTGTAAAAAACCAATAAATAAAGGCAATAAATTTTTAAAAAAGGACATTAATTTAAAAATTTACTATTCTTTCATGGTTCAACATCCCGATTCGCCTGTTCATATGACGTGACCCCAAGTAATCTCATCTCACGTAAACTACGCTACAAAAATCTAATTCTCTCAGTAATTATCCTAATTCTCTCAGTAATTATCTACATTAATTTCAAGTTAAATCTTAATTTGGGATACAAGTGTAATTGCAAGAATTATTTCAATTCGTATGAATAGCTTACTCAGAAATTATGTAAAACGGCAGTGTTTTACTTCACTAGTGCATTCTCATTAGAATTGATGAATTTAACGCTTGACTTTGCCTTTTCTATATTTTCTCTTTCGAGTGAGTGGTGTGATTGCATCCTAATTGACTTAATTACCGCGAATGGCCTTAGGCATAAAATTGAACTATGTGGTAAAAATTCTATGTAATTGTATGTCAGTATTGAAAGAAACAATCAATCTGATAAGAAATGGCTGCTACTTGTTTTGAAAATGAGGCTTAAAAGGCTACCAGCGAGGATATTCTGTTTGACATCAGTTGTAGCATTATTGGCGACTTTATCGACTGCGCCGGCAAAACGGAAAAGTACCGGCAGAGGTCCCAAATTCAAATTGCATGCCGGCTGAATGCATGATCCAAAAACAACTGATGGGTCAGAATTTTACTTTTTAATAAATTGAAAATTTTTAATAAAATAAAAAATTATATATTTTATGACATATACAATTTAACATGAATTACATATATTATATATTTTTATTAATAAAATAAAAAATATTTTAAATAAATTTTCAATTTCAGTTACTAAATATTTATCAAAACATACATAAATAATAATAATGTTGGGGGAAAAATTGAAATCTATATTTATTTTCTATCTGAAATCTCAAGTTTGTGCCTGTAGTAAGGTACTTTTGACGGTTACACTTTGAAAATAAACATACTGATAGCTAGATGTTAATTTCTTAGACTGACATTTCTTTCAAATAATTCTAATATGTTCAAATAATCATTAAATAATTTACTTAACTAAAAATAAACAAATTATGAAAATTTTCTAAGTTAACCTGAGAATAATTAGGAATAGCCTAGTCTCTTTCTCTTTTTAAAATTTTCTTTAATGTATATAGTATATAGATTATATATATATAGAGAGAGAGCTCGATACTTGGTGGCTTTTTTATTTTGATAAAAACTGTAGCCTCGGACAGAGATTAAAAATTATCTTCATCATGGATTATAGATGCTCTTCGGTCGATCAGAACGTTTCTTATTAATTTTCAACTGTGAAAATAAGCTGCTCATATATAAATGTACTCCTAAACAAAGTAATTATGCACTAAAATTTATAACTGAGCGTATTTATTTTTTTGATAAGTATATGACTAAAAATTAATAAAATCTGTATCTTTAAATCTTTGAGTAAGATTCATATTGCTTTGTAAATTAATTAGCTTCATTTACAGGTTTTCTAGTGCATTATCCATGTTATTTTTAATGGAAATGAAAATAATATAAACTTCAAATAACTAAAATCTTGAAATCTTTTACAACACTGTACTTACAACAAATACATAATTGAAATGCCTTTGCAGACTACATAAAACTACTTTGGGAGCAGCCAATTTGAGACTACTGTTTTAGGATATGTACATCTCTAGAATGAGGATGTCTGCATGCAGGTGCTTTCCCAAGATAGCCTCACTAGTTCTCTAATGAGATAAAATAAAAAGCTTTTGCTAGCCAGGATATCTGTTCAATGTTTTCACGTTCAACAATCCATCAATGAGGTTTGATTAATGTGAAGGAACATATCCATAAATAAAAAGTCAGACTCATATGCATCTCCGACATGAATTACATATGGTTTTAAGACTTTAGCCTGATATCTCTGGCCAGTCATATATCTGCTGTCGAAATTAAAGCAATCTACTTTTGTTGTGAAGGCAGTGAAACATAAACCTTTATTTTCAAGCACAAATGCATTTTTTGTTAAACCTTCTGTATGCAGTTTTCTATGATACAACAGTCCCATTGGCAGCTGCAAACTACGAATTTAACTGCTGGATGGGAGACTTTCTGTTACAACAGGCAGTTACTGCCAAATATTGATCTTGAAAAGCAGTAGTTATTCATTCAAGCCATTTATGACCTTGTCTTAAGACATCAGTTCCGAAATAATTTTCATAGTGTAGAGACTATCAGTCTTGAAATATTGGGTATTATTTGGTTTTGAGGGCCGTTGATATCCTATGGATTTAACAATTTGGGAATTGCATATGACGAAAAGTCGGCAGTAGAGTTTTGGGTAAAGTGCAGAATCACCCACTGCTTGACGAGCTTTTAAGAATTGCACATACAAGGTATCCATGTGCACATCAACCTATTTTCACTAAAAAAAAAATCCTAGAATTGCACAAAAATGGCACTGCGCACACCCTTGACCTTTAACTGTGTACAACATCGACCAATTTTCACTTAAAAAGTGAAAGAAAATTGATAATTCCAATTGTTTTTACCCTTGTAAAAAGTGGCAAATGAGTGAAGTGAGCGATTCTGCACTTTACCGAGAATATTTTTAATCAAAGAAAAGGCATCATTCATTATAGAAAATTACGTTTGAACAACCAACGAGATGAAATTATGCTTTAGCGATAAGTTAGTAGCAAAATAGCGATGCAGGCATCCACTCAGTTATGTTTAGCAATTTTTATATAAATTATAATAATGATATGAAATAGGTATTTACTCTTATGCTTCCATTCAGTCATGTTTAGCCTTTTTCATATAAATTATAATAATAAAAAGTATTATATGAAATTAACCTTTCATCTAAATTAAAACATCAATCTTAGATAGTTATTTACTATACTTCCTTTCTTGCCGCAATTATTTTTGGCACCATTGGCATCAACAATAGTTTGGCGATTTTTTACGGCCCTTGAAACCAAATAGTACCAAATATTGATACATCTCACTGCTTCTAAATGGCCAATTTTGGAGTTGTAACAAACCATTTTGAGTCCTTGCACACAGAAATCAAATACTGTACTGCAGAAATTCACTTAGATATTCGCTTTCCGCTAAGCATTTAAATCACCTTCAGATGACCTAATGCTTTGATTTGCTGATCAAGAACTGTTTAATCCCTTTTGAATGGATAATGCTAATTAAGATTGTTTTACACAAATCCCATGCAAACACCAAATCAATTGACTACTATGGAATATCATTATTTTTGGGTATGCAAAGATAAATTTGGACAACAGCATGTATCTTGCACATTAATGTGCAAGATAAAAAAATATTAAAGCAAACTTCTAATTTTAATTGGCTATAACCTCTTTCAGTTTTATTTAATTTCAAGACTTCCTCTCTCTATCTGGTAATAGAGCCAAAGTCTAAACTGCATCACCCAAATTAATCACGTGATCTTACGTAACGCTTAATGCAGATATCTCTTGCCCAATCAAAGCAACTGTAAACCAAAACATTTTGACTCCTTCCCTTTTTCCTCTGCATTACTACTGCAACACTCTCTCTCCTTTTCCGTATGCTTTTATTCTCGCAAGATTCTGCTGCAATCATCTATGTGCACTTCTATCACCATAGTATCAATAATGTAAATGTTCTGGAAATAGGCACGATTAGAGTGCCAAATAAATTGTGGCCACAAATGTGAACTTAAATAAAAAAGGAAATTAATCTGGCTTGACTTGTTCCTCTTTAATATGGATCAAGTATCTACGCTAAACAACATTGCTTTGCTTCTACATCTCAATGTTCTTAAACCAGTGCTTCTAAAATTGTACTATCATTACATATAATACGTATATATATATATAAACGGCACACACACACACACACACACACACACATATATATATATAGCATATAACAACATTTGGTATGCTATATATATATGTGTGTGTGTGTGTGTGTGCCGTTTATATATATATATATACGTATTATATGTAATGATAGTACAATTTTAGAAGCACTGGTTTAAGAACATTGAGATGTAGAAGCAAAGTAATGTTGTTTAGCGTAGATACTTGATCCATATTAAAGAGGAACAAGTCAAGCCAGATTAATTTCCTTTTTTATTTAAGTTCACATTTGTGGCCACAATTTATTTGGCACTTTAATCATGCCTATTTCCAGAACATTTACATTATTGATACTATGGTGATAGAAGTGCACATAGATGATTGCAGCAGAATCTTGCGAGAATAAAAGCGTATGGAAAAGGAGAGAGAGTGTTGCAGTAGTAATGCAGAGGAAAAAGGGAAGGAGTCAAAATGTTTTGGTTTACAGTTGCTTTGATTGGGCAAGAGATATCTGCATTAAGCGTTACGTAAGATCACGTGATTAATTATATATATATATATACAAACACACATAAGTGATTGATGATATAATTTAGTTCCTTGCAGTAATTTGATATGAGACTACGGAAGATACTATTAGATCCTTGACTATGGAAGATATTATTTTGCAGGCACGAGTGGATTGAGCTTAGACAATCACTTAAAATATTAATTACATAGTAGAAAATGCAGAGAACTTTTGAAAAATAACAAAATCATTTGATAATCCAGATACCCCTTTTTTACTTGTTAATTGCCCTAGGGCATGGCACATCACAATGGGATCAATTGCACCCCACAATTTTGATGATGATGTATTACATTTTGGACAGAAGCAGCCAAGCAAGAGACGTCCCTTTGCTAGCAAGCATAAGAAGAGAAACAGGGAGGGTAGTTGGATTGCAATGGTATTTATAGTAAAATTTTTCATTGATCTGATTGGGTAAAACTTATATGCAATGCAGAAGTTTAAGATGACATAATGCGGAATTAGTTTTCAGATATGACGCAGTTTCATGATAGTTATTGCTAGAAAGGAAGCATCTAATTAAAAATGAGCAATTAAGATGTTTTTAAATTATAATTTTAATTTATATATTTTTTATCTTACATATATATATATATATCATGTTTGGTACTGCTGACTGCAATAAGAATGCGAGGTGCACAAATAGATGTTATAGCAGTCCTGTATACGAAATTTTAACATTCTACGGCTAAAAGTTTTCGAATTATGAGATATACATACGTACAAACATCACAAAAAAATCCCTTTTGAATCCATTTTATCATAATATGTTATAGAAAATAGAGCTCTTTATTCTTTTCATATGTACAGATGTCACACAGAAAAATCATACGGATGGGTTTGGGAATGGATATTTCTGTTGAAATATACCCAAATTTTTTTGCGATTACAAGACTTCCTTTTTACTTCATAGAAAGAGGTAAAAGACAGGAAAAAAAAAAAAAAAAAAAACTGCATGCACTCTGAATTCATGCAGATGAAACAAAAGTTTATAATAACTAACAACATAAGTTTAGGAACATCAAAAAATGATCATATTCCTAAACTTAGGCTGGCATAACAGCAGCAAATTAAGTTTTAAAATGTCTGAATAAACCGATAATGGCTTGTACTTACATAAAAATTAAAACTTTTTTACTTGAGTTAAACAATTAAAAAAATCTTATCAAATTATTAATAAAAGTCTATATACTCTAAGTGATACAAAAAAATTACACCTGCTTTTCAACATCATAATTGGCTATTATCAATAAATAAGAAAAGTGAAATTTAAAGTGAAAAGAAACACTAAGCACGAAAACATTACAAATATTTAGAAGAACTAACTTTACCAAGTTGACTGTAGTTGAAAACATATAGCTTTCTCTTTGACCAAGCTCTGGTATGCCACTTTTCTTCCAAGCTACAAGCCGCTTTGCAAATTCAAGTTCATCTACAACACCAGCCCACTGAAGAAGAGAATCCAAGACAAGTAACTAAAACCAAAAAGAAACATATAAGAAACAAAACTGCATAATATATTACTAAAACAATCAAATATATATAGCAATGAAAAGCATTTATTCTGCAAATTCTACCAAAAAGATATTTGGATAATAAGTAATAGTTATTAAAAATATAATACATTGTCATGTCTCAATAGTTTAAACAATATATTTCATATTATTGAATATTTCATGATTTTGCACTTATAAAATGTAAATTTTTAGTTACACATCTTTATTTGAAAAGGGGCAAAGAAAGATTCATTTATCAAATATTGCTGTTCCATCCCAACTTGAATAAAATAAGAAATCAAAATTATTTTGTCACAATATTCAGTCAATTAGCTATTTCTCCTTCAGCCATACACAAGTCATAACTTAGAAAATACTGTTACAGTCATGACCACTGGCATAAAGTTTGGGACTTGTCTAAGCCGGAGAGAAATCTTTTAAAAATTCTAAAATGGCATTAAAAATTTTTTACCCTTCAACTGACATAAGAAAAACAACTTTTTCTGCATGTGTGTGCATATGTTTACCAAATGTGCTTTAATGTTAAAATGTTATTAACCTGTAAGCATGCACATGGAGTCTATTTTATCCCACCTTCATAAAATGGAATGCTTCTCTTAAATCATGATTCAATATCATTTCATTTCTTCAGTAGTTATAATCAATAAGTCATGACCTTTATTTTAAATCAGGTTTCAAGTTTTTAGTTTGTTCATTTGCTAAATAATTACTTTAAATAACATTTTGGGGTCATATTCACCCCATGCACATCCTCATGTAAGTTCAAATGCCTTGAACTTGCATGCAGAATTTTCTTATATTCAGTTCAAGTTTTCCTTTCTATAAATGAAATGTAATCAATTTTGAATATAAAATGAAACTTATGAGCAAAATCACACCTTTTCAATGCATCAAAAATGTTATAACTTATCAGAAAGCAGCAAATATCTGATATTATTTGAATGAGTTTTTTTTAAAATTAATCTCAATAATATTTTGTATTACTAAATTTTACAGAATTTTATATTAATTTTAATGAAAATATTATTTATAAGATTACTTTAGATGATATATGACTGTATAGAAAAAGGAAAGTATTTAACAATCTAGCAATTATTATATATTGATGCAGAAAATAAAATAAAGGTACTTTTCCGTTTCGCCGGCGCAAATGTCGCCAAGCAGACTTTGTTGGCGACAACAGACAGTATAAACAGAAAAAATGTTAACAAATGTTAGTTCTAATAATTTTTGATTTTGAAGGCATAAACATTTTAATATGGTTTCATCATTTAAATTGATCTCATCTCGCGTAAACTACGCTACAAAAATCTAATTCTCTCAGTAATTATTTACATTAATTTCAAGTTAAATCTTAATTTGGAATAAAAGTTTAAATGCAAGAATTATTTCAATTCGTACTAATAGCTTACTCAGAAATTATGTAAAACCGTAGTGCTTTACTTCGCTAGTGCATTCTCATTAGAATGAATGAATTTAACTCTTGATTTTGTTTCTTCTATATTTTCGCCTTTGGTTGAGCGATGTGATTGCATCTAATTGACTTAATTACCGCGAATTGTCTTAGGGCATACAATTTAATTATCTTTGTAAATATTCTCTGTAATTGTATGCCAGTATTGAAAAAAGCAATCAATCTGGTACGAAATGGCTATTTGTGTTTCAAAAGGAGGCGTAAAAGGTTACCAGCGAAGATATTCCGTTTGACATCAGTTGTACCATTATTGGCGACTTTATCGTTTGCGCCTGCAAAACGGAAAAGTACCAAAATAATCTTTTAATTAATTTTTTTCTATTTTAATCTAATACTTTACATGCATTTTTATATTAAATATGATAAATATAATTTGAGCAATTTCATATTTGTTTCAATATATGCAATTAATTGAAAATACGGAATGTAATAAAATAGATTTCATGTAGAGATACTTTAAAGAAATATATTACAGCAGGAATAATTAGAGAAAATGATATATTAATAATGAGATTAAACATACCCCATGCACGACCTCCTGGGTTAAAACAGTTGTTTCTTTGTCATATTTTATAGTAAATGTGTGAAAGTTTTTATTTTTTGAATATGTTTATATATTTTCCTACTGATATAGGTATTTCAATTTTTTAACTGAGCGTGATGTACTATGCTGCCACTAAAACAAAAAAGTCTGCTGTTAGCAACATTTGTGCCTGACTAACGGAAAAGTAAAATAAATACTGTTTTGGGCTATAAGCAGTTGATATGATATATATGCCCCAGAATATATGTACATGAATATCATTAAATATGTTGTAAGAAATTAAATGAAGCAATGAAGAGTAATAGCAAGTGTAAATATTTTAATTTTATATTCTGCATTATAAATTTAGTTCAAAATCAAAATTTACGAGGGGGGGGGGAAAGAGCTAAATACAGTACAAAGTCTTTAATCCGAACTTATCGGGACTTCAGCGATTCCAGATTAGGGGGTTTATTATTATATATCATCAATTTAAATCTGGTAAGATGGCATGCAGAAATTATAAAATTAAAAATATAAAACCGTAATTTATGAAATAAACAGCAATTATGATCTGAAGGGTATCAAATTTAAAAAAAAAAAAAAAAAAAAGCTTAATATTTATTTGTTTACTTTATTAAACATTTCTTTCAATGTAAGTTGTTTAAGTTGCTTTGCTTTATGTGCTAATACCTTCTCTTTAATTCTATAAACAGACATAATTTCTTGTTCAGTTACAAAGTTCCGCTGTTCAAGTCCTGTAATTGCTGTAATACCTGCTAACTTGTCAATCGAAATGCTTTCATTTTCACTAACCTCTCTGTTACTTTCTTCATGCCTTTATCCATTTTTTGCAGCAATTCCACTTTTTGCTTGATGGACATTGAAACATGCTTTTGCTTGTAGATCTTTTGGCAGCTCCAGAATCGGAAACTCTTTTTGACATAATCGAAAGTTCAAGCTTACTTTTTATAAAATTGCTCTAACAGTCTGCAAAAAATAATAAGTTGGATCCAATTAGAAGATTAAGGAACGACGCAATCTGCAACATTAACTGAAATAGATAATTAGATAATTTTAGCCTAGCTTATATCGTCTGTTATACATTAAACGTGCATGCGTAAACGTATTATGCGCATGCGTAAATGCATATGCGCATGCACAGAAAGTTTGTAGCTTTGAGGTCCGGATTATAGATCATTCCAGATTAAAGACTTTGTACTGTACTTGTTTGCCTTATTAAATATTTCTTTTAATGTAAGTTGTTTAATTTGCTTTCCTTTTTGTTCTAAAACTTTCTCTTTAATTCTGTAGATAGACATAATTTTTTGTTCAGTTACAAAGTTCCATTGTTCAAGAACAGTAATTGAAGCATTGAGTCCCACTAAATTGTCAAATGAAATTTTTTCGTTCTCAGCAAACTCTCGATCACATTCTTCACTATCAGTACTGATATTTTCTGGATTTAGAGCCATACTATAGATTTCACTACCCACTGTTGATTAAAGATTAGGGCATTGACATTGCAATGAAAAAAAACTTCTGCTACACTTTTATTTATTACCCCTTTTCCCCATTTCTTTAAATATTCCATTAACTCAAAAATTTTGTTTTCTGTTTGAAGATTTCTGAAGACCTTCAAATTTGTGACTATCACCATAAAGCTTATCTAATGTCCCCTATACACAATTGGCTTTGCATTATGAGATTGGTTGCTAAATTTTGTCTTGCTTCTATCATTCACTGACAAAGTTCAGCTTGAATTATATTAGTTAATTATTACGCTTATATCTATTCCCACAGTATAGAATTTTGATATCATATGCTTAAGGCTTATCCAGGGCCAGGGCTAGATATTTTTCAGCCTGGTGCAATGTCTTTGAGCCTGAAATTCTGCTGTCAAGCATCTACTTAAATTCTACAAATTTTGCCATCCCTTAATTTTGTTGCTCAATGAATTCTAAAAATCTTTGCCTGCCCAAAATTCTGGCACTGATCAAAGGCTTATCTGAATAACAAATCAATTATTCTCAATTCAAATAGCACTAAATGTAATCTTTTGACCAATGATCATCATTTAAAAAATGTATTGTTTGCATACAGAAAGAAATTTTTGTTAAATTTCTCCTCATCAATATTCTCAACACTTTGCGACAGTTAGCTGAAGCCTCTAATCATTGCCAGCTAATAATATCAACATAAAAGTTTACTATATTCTTTGATATTCAATTACTAATATATATAAAAAATAAGTTATCGATGTGCGAATCATTTTTCAAGGTGCAGAGTGTTGACAGTCATGGTGCTGAAAGCAAAAAATAATAAACAATGATTCGCCAAGTTAGTGTCAGATCATACGTGAAATTAAGAAATGGGACTCTCCACATGTTTAATTATAAAAAAGTATCAAATCAAACATAAAGCATAAAAAACGTTTCTTAAAAAAATTGTTGGTCATCTAAAGGTCAGATTTTTGATCATTTCAGATTTTGGAGTTTGTACTATAATACACAATACCACATTGCAGTATATCTGCAGGACAACAGTGCACAGTCTTATAGAATACTTCTGCATACACTCTCATCTACTACAGTACATCGTAAATCGCATGAGTTCCTTGAAGAAACTATCCACTGCTGTGCCCTCTATTACTTTGTTAGACTAAAAAGAATTTATAATTTTATAATTAGTAACAAATGCATTTTTAGATCGTTTGATAATCCTAGTTCTCAAGGTGGGAGTTGGGAGAAAAGTTCCGATTAGGTTATGAGAAACTGTGAAGTAATCTTTTGCCTACTATGTACTAATTATACATATTCATTTGTAATTATTTTTTAATATATTTTATGAGAAACTGTGAAGTAATTTTTTGCCTACTATGTACTAATTATACATATTCATTTGTAATTATTTTTTAAATATATTTTATTTATAGGAATTTCCTTTTCCCCCCTCCTTTCTTTCATAACAATTTTATATAGGTTAATTATAACTATATGCATGTGGCATAAAATTTAAGTTGATTATTACTAATAATAATCACTACATTCTAAATAAAATACGTACATTTTGAATTTAAGTACATAAAATGTTTAAAGTGTTTTAAAAAAATAAGTGTATAAATAGAAAATATTATTAATGGTACTCTTCCTGTTATCAGGACTAAATTCAAATATGTATGTACACTGCTCGACATTGAAAATGCAACACTAAGAAGGAGTGGTCAGAAAATGATGAAATTTGGAAAAAAGACAGAGACAGCAAGCAGCAATAAGTGATCTTTATTTCAAAATGATAGTCAGAATACAGAGAGAGAACGGCGTCGGCTCAGTCCACCATGGTCAGCGATGAACGAAGAAACCCGTCTAGGCATGGAATCAATAAGAAATCGGATGGTGTCCTGAGGGATGGCTCTTCATTCCCTTTCAACCATTTGCCACAGTTCGTCTTCTGAACGAGGCAGGGGCAGAGTCTGAAAACAGCATCCAATTACATTCCACATATGTTTGATTGGTAACTGGTCAGGAGAGTATAGCTGTATAGCTTCCAGAGCATGTTGGCAGATGCGAGCACTGTGTGGCTGGGCGTTATCCTGCTGAAAAAGTGTTGAAATTAGGCAGCCCCTGAAGGTAGGGGATTGCCACCGGCCGTAGTACATTATCCAAGTATCGTTGGGCCATCATAGTGCCCTGAATACAAACTAGAGGTGACCTGGAACAGTAGGCAATAGCGCCCCAAACCATTATGCCACGTTGTTGCACGGTGGGGCATTCCTCAGTTACTGCTGGATTAGATATGTCTCCACATCAACGCCACACACGTATGCGGTGACTGTCACTGGACAAACAGAAGCGTGACTCATCTGAGAACATGTTTCGCCATTCTGTCATCCACATTGCTCCAGTCCGGCACCATTCTAAACATTGGCATCTATGCTGTGGGGTCAATGGCTTCTTAACGGAAGCTGTGAGTGCAGGCTACGTTCAAGCAATCAACGGGAAATGATTCTGATCGACACAGGAACATCGAGAACATCTTCCACATGCTGCAGAATCGCGGTACAAGTGACTTGCGGGACCGCCACAGCTTGTCGGCGGATGCGTCAATCCACGCTTGCTGACGTCACTGGCTGCACCTGCACCCCTCCTTCTTCCCACATTTCCTTGTTCCAACCATGCTTGCCATAGCCGATGCACCGTGCTCGCATCCATGTGAGTATCAGCTGCCATTTGACGTAAGGACCAACCCACCCTTCTCAGTCCGATCACCACACCCGTCGTAAAATAGTTTATCTGCTGGAAGTGCCTTCGTTAACTCCTATTACACGTATCCTCTGGGACAAAAACCAACTTTCTTCGGTAATTCATCTGGCAGAAATAACGACATGAATATTGCCCATTCTGCACGTTCCTTCCCTTATACCTTACTTCACGTGCATTGGAGAGCTGCGCATTTCACATCATTCGTATAACTCAGTGACGTGCGTCTACTCTAAAATTTGCATAAATTTCTGACCACTCCTTCTTAGTGTTGCATTTTCAATGTCAAGCAGTGTACATACATGTGCATATGTATACATACACACACACAGGTATGCATGTATGTATCTATATATATATATATGCATACATACACACATTTCTGGTTCAGGTCCTGATAATAGAACAGTATTTCATTAATTAATATAGCTATAATAATATAGGCAAATGAAGGCATATTATGCTTTTTGCATAGATTCCCGATTTAAGAATGATATTTCCATTCGATTAATTAGAAAAGAAAACATTCTGTACGCTATAAGAAAATATTTTATTAACTGATACGACAATAAGATTCAAGAAACAAATTACTGATTTCATGAAAACTGAATTTTAACCTAGTAGTTTTCATATTTTCAAAATGAAAAAAAACTGGGCAGGAGTTTTGATGTAAGAATGCAGAAGGTACTTAATCAAATATATTCATTGAATACATTAATTAATATAGAAAATCATTACTTTCCTAAAGCTATTAATATTGAGGTGATCCATATGAAGCTAAAGAGGAAAAAAAAAAAAAAAAAAAAAAAAAAAAACATATATATTTACCGCTTTACCACACAAGCTGTAATCTAAAGGTTCATTCCATACTGTTGAGAAGTTTAGAGGTACAAACTACCCAAAACTGACTTGTATTACAGAAGTATCTTCCCAATAACTTCTCTAATTAACATTATTATACCTCTTGTAACTGAATGACCATTTTTGAAGATTTTGGTGATTTACAATGTATCTGTCATTAAAGCCACATGGCCTCAGGAGGATCACTGACCAATGATTCTGCAATTTCTCTGAAAATCAGAGGTCTCAAAATACAACAGAAAAATTAAAAACATACAACTAATTCAGTCTGCAAAATGTACTAGAAACAGCAAGTACAGAGAAAAATTCTGAAACTCTCAGCTGGAAAGGATTCTCAGAAATTTAAAAACTCTGTTTCCATAAAATTAAGAAAATTAACAATATTTATCTTTAAAAGCATTCAGACTAATTTGCTGCTTCTCCAATGAAACTAAAACTTGATTGCTAATTTATGTTGCTGATGATATTATTGATGATTACTAAGCTTTTTGTACATTATTATTCAAAGCTGCAGTTGTTTATGATCTAGAACACCCAACCAAACCTTCAGTTCTATAATATTTGTAACAAAGTTATCAGGAATTGGAAATATAAACTTAAATGCATTAATCTGTAAAAAATATACATGAGGGTTAAAATAATATTATTAACTAAATATATATATATATATATATATGTGCATTTCAATCAATATTCACACCATTTGATCTGAATTAGATGTCCAGTCACCTTTGGCCCAATGTACTCTATGCTCATCACGTATAATATCTGCATACGTCAGCGTTTCTTCATCATAGTAGAACTGACATTCATCCTGGGATAGAAATTCTGTAGCTATTCCTAAAGCATCTCCAATAACAGCACCATATATAAGACCTGAAAAAGGCATTAACAGATAAGGAAAATATAATAAAATAAGAAGAATTAGTACTATATTTTAGAAAATTCTCATGCTAAAGTTTGACATATTATTTCATGATAGAAATAACCTATCAAATGTGGAAGCATACCAAACTAATCATATAATCATATAAATAGCTGATTTCTCTTAAAGGAGCCGTTTTGCCCATCTCTAGTTCAAATAGCCTCCTGTTCTTACACAGAGAGATCAAAAAGCTCACCTTGTTGATTAAGCTGAGGTAAGCAAAAGTTTTGGTCAGAGATCTATCTTTTTCTGTTGATCCTGCTTCCTCCACCTGCAGAGTTAAGCTTTCAATGAGTGCAATCTGCCTCCTACTTGCATTAAACCCCAAGACTGAATATTAAAAACAGCTGCATTCATACACAATGCCACTAATTTTTTTCTTTTTCTTTTCCTTTTTATGCTTTTCGCATATGCATTTGATTTGTTTTTCCCCATAATAAAACATGTTCTCAATTCTTAATTTCACTTTGGCACTAAATAAACTAATTCATTATTGAAGAAACAGACATTTTCGCATGAATTTGTCTGATCAATAATCTGACTCCGTAGCTGCATATCTGCTTGGCATACATCTCAAACTGAAACATAGAAACATCTTTAATTTTACAACTACTAATTTTTTATATCCTCGATGCCAACCTGGTGAATCATTATTGCATCTCCAATAACAGCAAATTTGTTTCATCAATGCATGTTTATTCAACAGATGACAAATTGAGTAATAACTCAAGCAGCGGCGCCTAAACAAATTTTTTATATTAGTAATTGAATAACAAAGAGCCTTTTTTGTTGGCATTACGCTTGGTGCTATTTGCAGATTTAAGTTAAATGCACTAAGAAATGTTGACGAGGAAAAATTTAACAAAAATTTCTTTCCATGTGCTAAAAATGGATTTTGCTAATGATACTCATAGGAAAAAATATTAAATTTAGCGCTGTTTCAATTAAGAATAACTGATTTGTTATTTATATAAACTTAGAACTGGTGCCAGAGCTCATATGGCTGCACCGGGCGGCAAAATTTAGGGAATACAAAATTTTTGGAATTTAGAGAAGCACCAAGCAACCAAATTTGAGGGCTGGCAAAATTTTTAGAATTTAGGTAAAGCACTGGAACCCAAAATTTAGGACCCGCAAAGGTATCTAGATAAGATACCTAGCATCGGCCTTCAACAAGCTATAAGTATATGTGGAAATTTATTTATTCAGGACTCAGATAAGCCTTAAGCATTTGCTACAAATAGACGTAAGTACAATAAATAACTAAAATAATACAATTCAAGATTATTTCAGTGCGCGATAGAAGTGAAACAAAATTTAGTGGAACAATTTGTCTTTCGGCACCAATCTCATGCTACATAGACAATAATGTATAGCGGATGCTATTAAGCTAAGCTAAAATTATACTTTACTGATTCCAAGGATATTTTTTGCAGGTTGTTATTATTACAGCGATTTTATAAAAATTAAAGTCTAAACTTTCAATTATGTTCAAAACAGTTTCTGATTCTGAAGCAGCAACAGAATCTACAAAGCAAAAGCATGTTTCCATATCCATTAAACAAAAAGTGGAATTGTTGCAAAAAATGGATAAAGGTATATCCGTTCCAAAATTATGCAAGGAGAACGGCAATAGGAAGTCAACTGTGTATGATATAAGAAAATGGAAAAAGGAACTTTTTGATTTTTTTTTGTGGATTCCAACACCTTACTTGCAATAAATAACAGAAAAATTATTCCTTATGCTAAAAGTGAACAATCATGACAAAGTGATGATTGAATGGGTCAGACAGCATTGCAGTGAAGGCGTGATATTGACTGCTCCAATGCTAATGGTTCAAGTCAAAATATTTCACGAATAAATGAACTTAAAAACTTAAAGCACATATTCAACAGTTTGGTTAACCAAATATAAAAATCGCCATGGTATAGGGCAGTTAAAAATTTCAGGTGAAAAATTTATCTCCAGAACAAATTTAAAATGCTGATTAAACTGATCTTTTCTGGCAATATGTACTGCAAAATACTCTGGCAACCTCTACAGAAAAGGCTCCAACTGGTGTCACAAAGATTCCAAACTAACAACTTCAGCATGTGCAGATGTTGCAGGAATGCGCAAGTGTAAACTTTTTGTAATTGAAAAAAATATACAACCTCGAGCATTTAGAGGAGTACAGCACTGGGACCAAGATTTTCCCCATTATATATTGTGCAAACAGAAGAGCATGGACGGCAGCATTAATGAATAATTGGTTTGAAACGCTTTTCATACCCGAGGCTTGGCAACATTTGAATTCGGTTGGTTTACCTGGTTTCAGCCTATGGATATCGGAATAGTGCACGCGCTGAAATGCAAATATAAAGTAGCATTTTTAAAGTCCATGTCAAATTTCTTGAATAACAGCAAGACTATTCAGGAATTTTTGAGATATTTTAGCATAAAATCTGCTGTGTGGACCATCACAAAATTGTGGGAGAGTGTGTCTCCAGATACTTTAAAATATGCTTGGCAAAATTTATGGCCAGCTGTCATATTTCATGGTGAGGATGATAAAGATGATAGCTGCGAATTTGAAAGTTTTCGAATATTGCAAACCAAAGGTGAAATTTTCTATTTAATACATTTTATAAAGAAATATGGAGAAGCAGTAATAAATGAAGGTGATATAACAGAGGTTTTCATTGCGATACCAATGTCCCAATCATCAGTCAATAAAAGGATGGCCAAATATGTAGTAAGGTTCTAAATTCAGAAAATACCACCACTGATAGAGAGGAAAGTGACCGAAAGGTTATTGAAAATGAAAAAAAATTCGATTGACAAATTAGTTGGAATTCTCGACACAGCAATTATAGGACTTGAACAACAGAATTTCGTAACTGAACAAGAAATTATACCTTTCTATAGAATTAAAGAGAAAGTATTAGCACAAAAAATGAAGCAACTTAAAGGATTTACATTCAAACAAATGCTCCATAAAGTAAATAAATAAATAAATATTAACTTAATTTTTGTAAATTTTGATATTTTTTAGGTTATAAATGCTTCACTAGTTCATAAATCATGACTTCATGTTTTTATTTTATAATTTCTACATATCATCTTACTAGATTTAAATTGATGATCTAATATCTAGAATAGCTAAAGTTCCAATAAGTCTTGGATCTCCGTACTGTATATACATACTTTGTGAACTAACGTTTCTGTATGATTTTCTTAACAACATTTTCTTCTTTCTAACTTATTCTTAGAATATAACAACTAATAGATGATATATGCAAAATTTAAAAAAAAAATTGACTATTTATGTTTCTAGTATTCAGTCATTCAGAAGAAAGGTTTTGGTAAATTCAATCAGAACAAATGAAACAAAAGTTTTAGAAAATTTAAAAGCAAATTTTGACAGTATGGGAGTTTGTGCTTTAACTTCCAAATAGTAGAATGATCAATTGCATAAACATTTCAAAACTAAATTTTTTAGGAAACTCACCTATAATTTTATCTTTTAACTCATCAGGATGGAGCTGAGTAGCATCATAAGGTGGCAGTAATGGTGTTCGAATTCTGCTTGCAGTATTCATGGTTTCAGTCTGTATTTGCACATACTGAGCAAGTGCTGAATCTGAATTAGGCACAGCTGTTTGGACTACATTGCCTCGAACTCTAGGGAAAATATTAACTTCCCTTTCTACTTTCGACAAGATTTTCCCAGATGCAAGCTGTTTCAAAAATCTAATAGTTTGATCAGAACCACCATCACAAATATTCTGTGGGGGCTGAGATACACAACAATTAGAGCCTGCTAAAATTACTTTAATAGTATCACTATACCCCAATGACTTAGGAAGACTTTTAAGTTTGTTATGGCTAACATTAAGTTTTTTAAGTGATTCCATTTCACCTATCTTTTCAGGTAATTCTTGCAAAACATTATGGGAGACATCAATTTTTTGCAGCTTTACAAGTCGAGTAATTGCCTGCGGTAAGACTTCTAAACAGTTATGTGATAAAAGCAGGTCTTTCAAGTGGAACAAAAGACCAAGACTATCAGGTAACTTCGAAATTCGATTATAACATAAATCTAAAAATGAAATGTGTGGCAATCTCAGTGGCAAGTCAGCAGGCAGAGTTGACAAGCAGTTAAAAGATAAGTTGACTCTTTCATATAATGAAATGGATTCTGTTAAGGGAGAAGGAAGTTCAGTTAAACACTTGCTAGAAGGCTTTCCATCAATATGCTGAAAAGAAGGAACAAAGATACATTTTACACTCAACTACATTAATTTTTAATTATTCAAGAATAATATCATGTATAAGGCATGCAATATTTATAATTGAAAAACCTTATTACACATTTATTTTCATCCAATTAACCATTCAAAATGTATCTATATTTATTTATTTTTACTTATAATTTATAATGTAAGAAGCAATACTTTCAATTCAAAAAGTGAGAATATATTGTGCTTTTAAATAAATACCCAGGTCTTTCTAAGCACTTTCTATTTAACTATTTGCTACTTACATAATAAATAAATTTAACATAACTTACATAATAAATAAATTTAACATAACTTACATAATAAATAAATTTAACATAACTTACACAATAAATAAATTTGACATAACTTAAGTAATAAATAAATTTAACATAACTTACATAATAAATAAATTTCCAGATATTTTTTTTCAGGGTTGACACTCAAACAGGAGAATGAAATTCTCTGACTTTACCAGGTGTGTTTTAAGAAAATTTCAGTTGATCCGCGTAGTGCGCGTTGGCTGTGCTGAGAGGTAAATTAATTATGGTACCACTTGAAAACCCAAAAATATTGGCCAAGTACATATGACTTATATATATGTATATAAATATAATCCTCAAAGTAGTACTATTATAACTATAATAGGAGTTGTTTTCTCCACTGAAGATTGAGATTAGAATCTGTCCAATCTGAATTTAAAAATGTCTTTTTTTGCAGACATTTTGCAGCTAAACGAAAGAAAGAAATCTATTTAATGATATTTTTAAATAAATTCAGGTATTTTATATTTATTTAGCAGCATAGGCAAAAAATATGTGTACTGAATTTTGTGACAGTATGTCATCATACTGCTAGAATTAGTTTCAAGATTATGCCAGAGAAAACTGCCTGAAACTTGATATTAACTAATAATAAATTTAGACGAAAGAAGCAACATTAATTGATATGAATAACACTAAAATGCAGATTACTTACAAACTGTAGATTACTAATTAACTTTAAAAATGTAAACATTTCTTAATTACTTAAAACCTGGATTACAATAATGAATGCTATTTTGGCAAATATAGTTATACAGTACAAAGTGCGAGATCCTGACGTCCAATATCCGGAATGACCTAAAATCCAGACCTTAAAGTCACAACCAAAAAAAAATTTTTTTTTTTAAATTTATTTATTTTTGTGTGTGCTTTACGCTTGCATATTTGATTAATCCCATGCATGTGGAGAGTCCCCGAGTCTTAATTTCACTTTGGCAATAAATAAAATACCTCTTATTGAAGAAAGAATCATTTTCGCTTAAATTTGTATGATCAATTATTTGGCTCTGTAGCTGCGTATCTCCTTGGCATACATCTCAAACTTAAACATTCTACATAGATACATTGTTGATTTTACACCTACTAATATTTTATATCCCTGACACCAACCTAGCAAATCATTATTTATTATAATTTGCTTTCGTCACTGCATGTTTATCAACCCATGAAGTGACATCTAAACATTTTTTTTTATATTAGTAAATGAATAACAAAGAGCATGGTAACCTTTTATGTTGACATTATGCTTGGCGATGATTACAAATTTAAGTTTAATGCATTAAGAAATATTGACAGGAAAAATTTAACAATTTCTTTACATATGCTAAATCTAAATTTTGTTAATGACTAATATAATAATTATAGGACAAAAGATTACATTCAGTGCTATTTAAATTAAGAATAACTAACTTGTTTTATTCACATAAACCCAGAATGGTGCCACAGCTTGTATGGCCACACTGAGTGGCAGAATTTAGGGAAGACAAATAGAGGCGCTTGGTAGAAAGAATTTAAAACCAGCAGAAAGCTTTAAGTATATGTGGAAATTTATTTATTCAATACTCAGATAAGCCTTAAGCATGTGCAAGAAATAGGTGTAAGTATAACTAAACTAATACAATTTTTCAAGCTTAATTGTCTCAATGGACAAAAGGAAAAAGATAAAATTTAGCAGAACAATTTGTCTTTAGTCGCCAATCTCATGATACATAGCAAATATGTATAGTGAATGATAGCTATTATGATAATAGCCAGGGATCTGAAGGTTTTTGATGTTTGCAAACTAAAGGTGGAATTTTCTAATTAACGGATTTTGTAAAGAAATGTGGAGAAGCAGTAATAAATGAAGATGATATAAAAGAAGTCTTTCCTTGTGATGACAAGGAAGCTCCTCAATCATCAATCAATTAACGGATGGCGAAATCTGTAGTATGGTTCTAGATCCAGAAAACACTGCTACCAACAGTGAAGAAAGTGACAGAGAGGTTACTGAAAGCGAAAAAAATTTTGACTGACAAGTCAGTTGGAATTCTAGACACAGCAGTTACAGAACTTCAACAATGGAATTTTGCAATTGAATAAGAAATTATGTCTGTCTACAGAATTAAAGAGAAAGTATTAGCCCAAAAAACAAAGCAACTTAAACAACTTTGACAGAAATGTTTAATACAGTAAACAAATAAATATTAAGCTTTTTTACATTTTGATACACTTTAGATCATAAATCATGATTTCATACTTTTAGTTTTATTATTTCTACATGCCATCTTGCTAGATTTAAACTGATGATCTAATATCCAGAAAAATCCCAAAAGTCTCCACAAGTCTGGATTTCGGACTTTGACTGTATTAAATGGTTAGCCCATATGACTGATTGCTATTTTTTTTTTTTTTTTAATTTTTATTTTACTACAAAATGACAAATAAGGCATTTCTTAGAAAAAGATTAGAGTAGACTTTAAGGTATCCCTTGTATTATGGCGAAGTTGTTGTTTCATTTATGGTAGTCTGAGTAATTGTTATGGAAACCCTATTGTGACGTAATCGGGTGCATGACTGATTGCTATTTTTTTTTTTTTTTAAATTTTTATTTTACTACAAAATGACAAATAAGGCATTTCTTAAAAAAAAAAAAAAGATTAGAGTAGACTTTAAGGTATCCCTTGTATTATGGCGAAGTTGTTGTTTCATTTATGGTAGTCTGAGTAGTTGTTATGGAAACCCTATTGTGACGTAATCGGGTGCATGATTTTGGAAAATTTTGAAATTATGGGATGTTTTGTAAGCACTTTTGTGGTGTGTGTTGGTTTTATTGTTTAGACAGTAGAATGGCTGAATATAGTAAGATTAATTTGAAGTTTCTCTATGATTTGGAACGAAAGGGGAAAAGAGCATTAATTAACTGGTGTGTAAATGAAGGTTTACTTAGAGTAGCCATTATAAGTGTCCTGTACGTAGGAAGGATATGCGTCTAGTCGAACGTAAAAAGCGCTCAGATGGAATTAAATGGGTTTGTAGGAAGAAAGGTTCAGATGTGGCAACACCTATAAAATATTATATTAACCGTCAAGAAACATACTTTGCTAAAAATATTATATTTCCGTCAAGTTATTCTGGTTCAAGCAACATTAATTCAAATCACACATAACACCAAGTTAAATGAACATTACGAATCAGGTTTTTAAGTTTATTCAAGTCTCACACGCATTCAATTGGCACTACCAGATCCAAGAACAAGAAATATACACCATGAAAGATTTACACCCTCTTTGGCGATTAAACTATATTTCCACATAAAATTTCTTACACACTGGGCCTAGCTGAACTGTAGTTCAGAACAATCAAGATTATCAGTGATACATGAACATTTTCAAGAATTATTTTCAAGAGTCATTATGCATTTCAATACAAATTCAAGTTTTTCTAATAAAGAAGTGTCACATAAACATGAAGAACATGTAAACTTACCATATATTTCAAGAATATCAAGTAAAGTTTCATTCATCAAGGATTATGTTATAACATTCCTGTTCAAGCATCCGGAATTATCAAGAATTTATATAACTCAAGATAATATTAAACAAATAACATTTCTATAATCCAACTAAAATACTAAAAATATTTAAAAAAAAAAAAAAAAAAAAAAACCTGTCTTTTTTTTTCCTTCAGGATTAAATTAAATTTTAAATACACTTATACATTTCTACAACCTTAAAATTTTCTATTATATACATTTCTTTAAATATTAAATATGCAATACTTTAAATAGCATTAAGATTACATTTTCAGTAAGAAATATACGATCACACAATATTAATACTCTTAGCATTCCAACTTAACTAATAACTGTAAAGGTCTCTTTTAACCGCTTCCCTTACAAATTTTTTTGAAAAAAATTGCAAAAAATCATCACGTTTTTTTTTATTTTATTATTAAATACAACAAAATGAAACAAATCAAAATATGTAGTTTTTAAGTTGAATTTTTAATTTTTGAAGGTGTAAAAGCATTTATTTTTAATATCAGTTTACTATCCCGAGTTATCTCGGGCAAACGGAAAAAAGTGAAATATTAATCTTTGTATGATAGTTTTTGAAACAAGGAACAACACAGAGTGATACCTGACATTCTACACTGGTATCTGGTCTCTTTTCTTACTGGCTTACCGCTGGAATCTCTTTCACGGGAGCACTGTCTTGTTGGATTTGATTTTTTTTTTTTTTTAAATTTTTTTCCACTTCTTCATAATCACTATCTGAAAAATCATCGCCATTACTTTATTTTTTTTTTTTTTCAACGCATGCATCCTTCTTTATACATTACTAATCCACAAGCCAATGTATACTATACAATAGGTAAACACGTAACCAGTCCCTCCAAAAGAATCGCGCAACCAACAAAATTTGTCAAATTGCCAATCAAAGCTGCATATTTCCTTTCATTTCCTCCAGACCAAATAAAACCATGATAAAAGAAATCGTACTAACAAATTCTGCTTCACCCGAGTTTTCTCGGGATAATAATTAACTGCAATAAATACAAACCCAAGATAACTCGGGATAATCAGGCAAGCGGTTAAATTTTTAACAAGTCTTGCCGATGTAAATGCTCCTAATAAATCAAAATCGTAAAAAACAACCTTATATTTAGCGTAGGTAAAAAAAAAAAAAAAACCTACGCTATTATAAGGTTTACCTACGCTAAATATAAATTACCTACGCTAAATATAAGGTTGTTTTTTACGATTTTGATTGCTCCTAATAACTCTAACCTTGGAAGTGTGAGTTTTTGTTTTATTGGTGCAATTCTAGATTTTGCCATAATGAATGCTACCTGCCCTTCTTCAACCGATCTAAAATATGCAACTGAACCATATGCTTTAATAGATGCATCACAAAATAAAAGCAGTTCGATGTCTTTATTTTGATTGAATTTGGCGGGGAAATATTCTCGAGAAATTTCACATTTCTTTAATTTTTCGATTTCACCGCTCCACTTAGACCACAACTGCTTACATTCAGTTGGAGCTTCGTTGTCGAATTCTAAACCCAACTGCCAAAGGTTTTGCATTATCAATTTTGCACGTAATACAAATGCCGCCAAGAAACCTACTGGATCGAAAACAGTAGCAGTCATCTTTAATATATTTCTTTTTGCGGTGTTTCTACAACCATTTAATATTTTACACACGTTATCTATGTTCAAGGAAATTACATCTTTACTCGTGCACCAGTTGAGCCCTAATGCTTCTAAGGAGCTATTTATTTCATTTTCTGATATAATTATTCCACAATCATCCCAAAGTTCTTTGAGTGTCTCTGAATTTGTATTAAACTGATGCAAATTCATTCTGGCATCTTTAAGCAAACAATAGGCTCCAGTACTTAACTTAAAAGCCTGTTCCACAGAATCCGCACCATAGAAAACATCATTTATGTAGATCGAACAGTTCAACATCTCAAAAATATCTGGTTTTTCTAACTCTATTTTCTTTATATGCTTTTTTATAGTGCACGCCAGAATGAAAAGGCTACATGACACAATGAAAAGAACGCGAGTCATTCTTTAATATTTCAAATTGTAATTATTATTAAAGTATAAAAACTGTAATACTTCTCTATCAATTTCAGAGATTCTAATCTGGAGAAAGGCCTTTTCAATGTCTGCTGAGAACGCATGTTTGTATTGTCTGAATCGCAATATCAAGTCCAAAACAGAAGGATTCAAATTTGGGCCAGGCATCAAACAATTGTTCAGAGATACCCCATTACACTTCGAAGATGCGTCAAACACGATACGGATTTTAGTTTTTGATACATTTCTTCTTACCACTGGAGAATGCAGCATGTAATACATTTTACTACTGTCCCGACTTTCAATTTCGCACTCTTCAATTATTTCATTTTTGGCTAATCTTTGGAATATGGTAACAGGTAGTTTGGCGACATTTCGGTAAGGCGATCAAGGTTATTAGCTAGAACTTTAGCAGTGTACATGGATAAAGTCAAGAGTGTGCGCAATGCCATTTTTGTGCAATTTTGGGATGTTTTTTTAAGTGAAAATAGGTCGACGTGTACATGGATACCGTGTATGTGCAATTCTTAAAAACGCGGCAAGCAGTGAGTGATTCTGCACTTTCTCCCAATTTGGACCCTAATCTTTGCCACGATTAAGCACTTTTGTTGCATAAAAGTTCTAGCATAAGCATAATTTGGCTAGCAGATTGTTGGAAAAAAATGTTGGGTAAAAAAAAAAAAAAAAAAACTAGCAAGTTGCTGTAGCAGGGTTGGTCGCCAAATTTTCGCCAAAAAAATCGCCAAGTTAGCATAATCCAAAGATTAACCTCATTTTTTAACTGTTTGTTTATTATGCTATCATAATTCTCCCTAAGACATTCATCATTTTTTAGTTTATTAACCAAAGATATTAGATGTCGCTTGGCATTTTCTAAATTATTGTCCAAGTTTTCATGATGTGATTTCCATAACAAACGAGATACATATCTACCATTAGTAAAATGCAGTTCTTTTTCAAATTTCTCGATGAGTGATTTATCATCAGGATTCTCCTTCTCCTCTAAACCCAAATGGTCCAAAGTCCAAAACCTTTTCAAACAGTCATTAACTGAATTATTATCTTCCTTCAAGTAGTGAGAAGCACCAGTTGTAAAAATACAGGCACTAGACTGATAACCTTCCAAAGAACCAACCAAGGACCAACTAAATACAGAAGACACCGCAAATAATTTATTACTTACTCTTTTCAAAAGAACTACGCCTGTTTCAAAAACTTTAGCCTGTTTGCCCTTCCCAATATGAATCAGATCCTAACAATATTTTTATTTCAGCTGCTTCACCATTATTGGCTAATTTTAGATTTTCTGATTTTAATATTTCTAAAATGTTTTTGGAGGGAATTTTTATGATCGCTCCAGAAATAGTATCTGTAACAAGAGCTTCAACAGTGATTGAGTCATTAGGGCAATGTATACTTTTCAGGGTAATTTGAACAACATTTTATTCGATTAGTCTAACCTGGCTATATCCAAAAGAATAAATATATAACCTTTCTTTCCTTTAAGTCTTTAATTTTAGTTCTTTAGCCAAATCAGATCTAATAAATGACCTCTGTGATCCACCATCAATTAAATTTTTTACTATTTGGCTTCTAGTATTATCTGTATCTGAAGCATAAACAGTGCAAGTTTGTAAATATACACCTTTATCAGTGGTTTCAGAAACAGACTTAAATGACAGTTAAATGACAGGGATGGCTCTAAATTCTGCTTAGAATCTGACACTGCAACTACTTTCTGTTTAACATCTGAAACTGCTTCCACTTCAGGAACAATATTTTTACAAAATAACTTATTATGATTTAAACGATTACACAACTCACAAGGCTGAGGTTTCATTTTACATCTGGAGGATACATGGCCTCTCTTATACATCTGTAACAACGTCCATGGTTTTTTTTAATATTGCTCTTTTTTTTTCATTTGTTTTCTCCCATTTTCTTACATGATGTGTATTTTGATTACAATAGAAATAATACGGCTTAGTCACTGTGGCTAACGCCGAAGCAGTAGGAACGCTTGTCCCTTTTAAGTAATTATTTTTTCTGCTTAACACCGTAATTTGTGTCTCGTTTCTTTGAGTTTATTATTAAATTGGAAGCTGAGAGTCTAATGAATTCGAGAAGTTCTGTTAGGCTATATTGCTGTTTAGAGTTTCTTTTTCTATCAAACTTCAGATTCATATCGTCTGGTAAAAGCTTTAAAATAACAGATCCTAAAAGTGTCCCATAAGCTTCCGACACACTACCTAATGAATTTAAACTTCTTATATTGATTTCACAAGAATCGTAAACTGTTCTGAGTGCTTTCACATTGGACGAACTTCTAACCGGTTCAAGATTCAAGAGTTTATTCATGTGCGAAGATATAACCAATTCTGTTCGTCCAAATCTTTCTTTAATTAAACTTATAGAAGCATCACAATTTTCATTAGATAGTGCAAACCCAGATACTGCACTTAAAGCAGGTCCTGCGAATAAGGATTAAGATAGGTAAACTTGTCGACCTTTGTTAACTCATTATTATTACCAATAGCATTTTCAAAAGAATTATAAAATTCCAAAACTAAACTAGGATCACCATAATATTTAGGAATTGAAATTTTAGGTAACCAAATGTTAATTTTGTTGTCGACCTTTACGGCAGCAGTATCGTTACCAGGCAATTCATTTTCAATGTTCACTACCTGAGAATTTAACTTAAGTTTCTTTTTAGCCCTAAAAATACATAAACTCATTTTTTCATCATACTCTAACACAGTATTACATTCTTTCTCAATTTCGGACTCATCTCCTTAAAAACAATCCAATATTTTTTCATCAATTTCTTTCAATGCAGACTGTTTAGAAGTAAGTAAAAACACATTTTCTTCTACAACATTCTTGTCCCAAATAGCTGGTCTCATAGTTTTTCTAGTAGCTTTCAATTTAACAACATAAGTCTGCCATAATAACAACAAAAGTAATTTTATTCTCTTACTGTGCAGTCTGTACAGCCTGTGCAGTCTTCAAATGGTTTAATCATAATTTAGTAACTGACTTTCCTGGTGAAAAGAATTAATAAGTATTCTAAACGTTTATCCTGCCACGTTCAGTGCCGAGGAATAATTTTTCAATAACATGTAAAAACACTGCATTCTAAATCAAAAAACTGTTCATGCGCAACTGTTGGATACTAAAAATATAAAATATTATATTAATTGTCAAGATTTCAAGTTATCCTGGTTCAAGAAACATTAATTCAAATCACACATAACACCAAAGTAAATGAACATTATAAATCAGGTTTCCAAGTGTATTCAAGTCTCACACGCATGCAACTGACACTGCCAGATCCAAGAATAAGAAGTATACATCATGAAAGATTTACGCCCTCTCTGGCGATTAAAATATATTTTCACATAAAATTTCTTACAATGCTGATTTACAAATTCGAGTTCAGATAATTTTAGGAAGTTTTTGTTATGCTGTTAAGGAATTTTGTGTGCCACAGACTAAAGACGAAGGAACTTCTAAATAGGGTAAATGGATATTTGCTTTTTGTAGTGCTTAAATGTATAACATGTTTTTCCTTTTTTATGTTATTTTATTGTTTGATTCAAAATGTAGTTTATTGAGATTATGTATTTTTTGTTTGCGTGTATTAAAGAATTGGGTGCTCCTTTGACTTTTTAAGCGAAAATATATCAATGTGTACATGGAGTGAAGGGAGTGTGCAATGCAAGTTTGTGCAGTTCTTGGATTTTTCTTAAGTGAAAATAGGTCGATGTGTACATGGATAAAGTCAAGGGAGTGCGCAATGCAATTTTTTTGCAATTCGGAGAATTTTTTTAAAGAGAAAATAGATCGATGTGTACATGGATACCGAGTTTGCACAATCTCTGTCTTGTTATTTTGGCTTTGTGTAGCAGTGGTTTTTGGTGCAAAAATCGCCATTATGCAAGCCAAAATAATAAGTAAAAAAATTGCACAAATTCGGTTTTCACATACTGCCAAAAATTGCCAAGAGGTACCCTAAAATAACTCCTTAGACTAGCATTAGAGCTGCACTGAGATTGCTTTATATTGTTTCTTGCATGGTTAAAAATATGTAATGACCACATAGCTAAAAATATGTAACGACATTTTCTAAGCAAATATATTTTCATTTTGCAAAACACGGTAATGTGCTGAACATTTTTCAATATATCACAACAGTAGTATATTTTAAAGATTAATAGGGCTTTTTGATAGTATAGCAGAAATTTATTAATGCAGTTAAGCCAGTAAGTAATAAAAGCAACAAAATTTAATTATAACTGCATAGCTTCCACCCTCATAATATGGAAAACCAGCAGTTATTCCTGCGGTGTGACAATGCCATTTCAAAAGAACTTTAAACTAAATTAAATTTTCTACTATTCAGTTTCGAGGGACATAAAAAAATTGCAACGAAAATGTATATGCAAAAGCGCCAAATCTAGCAAATGCACCCATTTAACAGCACGCCAAATCTAGCATACGTGCTGATTTCAGATTGCGTAAGTTTATATAGTTCTATATTTCTTGAGATGCCATTGAAATACTAGTTTAATTTTTAAATCCTTTTTTCTGATATCCTATGGATTTAACAATTTGAGAATTGCCCATAACGAAAAGTCGGCAATAGAATTTTGGGTAAAGTGCAGAATCAAACACTGCTTGATGCGTTCTTAAGAATTGCACATACTCGGTATCCATGTGCACATCGACCTATTTTCACTTAAAAAAAAAATCCCAGAATTGCACAAAAATGGCACTGCGCACACCCTTGACCTTTAACTGTGTACACATCGACCTATTTCCACTTAAAAAATAAAAGAAAATTGACAAAAATCCAATTGTTTTTATCCTTGTAAAAAGAGGCAAACAAATAAGTGAGCGATTCTGCACTTTACCGAGAATATTTCCAAAGAAAAGGCATCATTCATTATAGAAAATTATGTTTGAACAACCAACGAGATGAAATTATACTTTAGCGATAAGTCAGTAGTGAAATAGCGATGCAGGCATCCATTCAGTTATGTTTAGCAATATTTATATAAATTATAGTAATGATCTGAAATAGTTATTTACTCCTATGCTTCCATTCAGTCATGTTTAACCATTTTCATATAAATTATAATAATAAAAAAGTATTATATGAAATTAACCTTTAATCTAAATTAAAACATCAATCTTAGATAGTTATTTACTATTATACTTCCTTTCTTGCCGCAATTATTAGGGTTGCCAAAATTATTTTTGGCAGCATTGGCATCAACAATAGTTTGGCGATTTTTTACGGCCCTTGAAACCGAATAGTACCTTAAATAATTTTATAATGGATGATTTAGGTTACTGAACATTTTATATAATTCTTATGTAAAATATATGAATATTTAATTAGATATTTTAAATTTTATTTTCTTTGGCTAATTTTATTGTGTAATTTTTGACACTTTTCATACAGAGAAAATCTTGATTAGGGAAGAAAAACTTTTATATATCAAAGTATACAAAATATGAACAAAAAAAAAAAAAAAAAAAAAAAAAAAAAATTAAATTAAATAATAATTAATGTACATTAATATAATATATTGATGATTTTAGTAACATACCACATATTGATATAAACATATTTAAACACAAATAATAACTGATTACACTTTGCTTGGATCTTTACAAAATGTTCTACAGATGTCTACAGTATATTATCATAATTCAGATTAAATCAAATTTAATAAGGAAAATTATGTTAAAAAATAAGCAGAGGTGGGAAAAACATTTTCAAAATTTAAAGTTCACTAATTCAATAAATTTCAATTATTGTTGGAAATATTCTCTTTAGCAAAGGCTAAAAATTAAAAAGCAGGAGATTCAGTGATCTACTGGGATATGTGATAAAAATCAAATGTTTATTGACAAAGCCAGAAATGGTAGCTGTGTAATATATGTTTAATAATTTCTAATAGTAAAAAAGTATTTTAAAGTACCTTGCAATATGTTTTATAGTCAATTGGAAGACTTAGATCCAATTCCTTTCTTTCATCAGCTCGTACCGGTTCTAATTCATGCATTTCAACATTTCCCATTGCCTTTTTTTTATAGTTCTAAAACAGTAAAGTTTTACAATTAAGATGAATAATTTAAATATAAATACAGTTCTACTTATTTTTTGTAAAGATCAACAATATTCAAATTTTTAAATATTGACCCTCTTCCCTCAAAAATATCGACAATTCAAAACTGACAGACATAACTAGTAATTTACTGATATGCCAGAATTTAAATATAACAATAATTCAAACATCAGAGTAATTTATATGGTTAGATATAGTTTAACAAAATAAATTATCAAGCAATTAAAATTTGGTAACCAAAAATTTCAGACTTAAAAGCTTTTCTTCAAATTTATTTCATCTAAAAGAATAAATATCACCAAAATAATCATTAATACTTTAGAAAAAAAAAATCAATCCTTTATAATATTTTCCATTTATTAAACTAATTATATCTCTGCCGATTTATCATATGAACAGGTAAGAGCCGGTTAGCCGCTTGAGATCTCATAGCTTGTTGGTTACATAACCAATATGTTATAAAATTGCATGGAGAAAGCAAATCTCTGCGGAATACACGGTGTAGTAATTCTCCCAAGAGCCCGGCTTCTGCTTAACTATCCTGCAGATAATACATCATCTTATCCGTTATACTATGTGAAAATTTTTTACATGAAAAATTACGAATGATGACATTTGAAAGCTTTAGACCTCTTTTGATGGGGTAATGAAAAAGAGGAACTAAAGAATTGCAGTTTCTGATGAAATTTAGGTAATCATAGCACTTTAACTATATAGCATAATCCTTCATATTTAAAGGAAAAAAAAAAAAAAAAGTTTATTCTTTGTTGTTAAATATCAATAAAAAATTATTACCATTAAGATATTTTTATGTTTCTTTTATGTATTAACATGCTTGCAAATCAAAGAGATCCAAAAAATATTTATTGGAATTATTATTTTCATAGGGTCCATCAATTTAATTCACACAACATGTAGTGACGTGTACAATTTCTACTTCACCTTGTTTTTATCATCTGAGAATGTAAATCGCAAAGAATGTGGTGAATTCTAATCTGGAAGAGGAAATATATAATAAAGATTTCCATAATTTTTTTTTTTTTTTTTTACTACTGAAGGCCTCATTTAAAGACCTGTTACTTCTTATTTACATTTCAAAATCCCAACTCACAAAGTAGAGGTACAACTGAGTTTAGTTGCTTGCAGACTGCTTTTGTGAGACTGTACTTCTCTTTTATATATTTGTTTTTCTCTCTCTAATATATATAGAGAGAAAGAAAGCAGAAGAAAAAATTGCCTTAGTAGTATTATAGTAGTATTTATTAATGTTCTCCTAACCAACCAAGTTTTTCTAGCTGAGGTTTTTTTATATTTAACTGTAGTAATTTTGATTTATTAGTTGGCAGCAAAAATATCATTAATTTTGCCAATCAACGATCTGTTCCTTATCAAATGGGTCACTCATTGGTCAGTTATGGCCAAATTGGTGGCACCAATAGATAATGGGAAAACTCAGCATAATGTGCAATCCAAAGTTAGTGTGCTAAGGTTTTTGAGTTGCACGTGGTATTTGTACGGTAGTGTTTCATAGCTAGTGTTGTGTGTTGTGGATTTAGAAGTCGTCAGGGTAAGTACGAACTTAAATTAGTATATAAAATATACATTTAAGAGTACTTTTGAAATTAAAAACTATGTTATTTGCATGAATCTTCTATAAAGAGATATTCCGTTGCTTTCTGTTTATTAGGTGAAATTGTTTATTCTAGAAAATTGCTTAAATGTAGTTTATGGTGTATTTGCTAAGCAGGAAAATTCAGATCTCCATTTTTAAGTATAGTTGAATTGCTTTGATTTTCCGATTCTATTCCTCCTCTTAAATTTTAATGAAATCCGAATGTGTTGCATCTAAGCGTTATGATTTCACTGTGATTTGTTCTCTTTATTCTGTGTAAATGCCAAAATTCCCTAGTTATATATCTATCAGGTATATTTGTATCTGTTTGTGTTGATGAAATTAAGGTGCATGTATATTGCTTGTCTATATAAGCCGATTTTGTGTGCTAGTCTAATTTCGGTGAATTTGCTTATGCTTGAAAATTTCTTAAATGCAGTTTAATGGCGCATTGGCTTAACAGAAACATTCTTGTCACCATTTTTAAGGATAGTTCAATGGCTTTGATTTTCCGATACTATCCCCCCTCTTAAATTTTAATGAAATCCGAATGCGATTCATCTAAGCGTTGAGGTTTCACTGATTTTTTCTTTCTTCTGTGTAAATGCCAAAATTCCCTAGTTATATATCTATCGGGTATATTTATCTGTTTATGTTGATGAATTTAAGGTGCATGTATATTGCTTGTCTATATAAGCCGATTTTGTTTGCTAATCTAATTTAGATGAAATTGCTTAAATGCAGTTTGATGGCGCATTTGCTTAACAGAAAAAGGTACTTTTCCGTTTTGCCGGCGCAAGCGATAAAGTCGCCAATAATGGTACAATTGATGCCAAACGAATATTCTCGCTGGTAACTTTTTACGCCTCATTCAGATAGTTCAGTTTTATGTCTAAGGCCATTTTCGGTAATTAAATCAATTAGGATGCAATCACAGCGCTTACCCGAGGCCGAAAATATAGAAAAGGTAAAGTCAAGGGTTTAAATTCATCAATTCTAATGAGAATGCATTAGCGAAGTAAAGCACTGCAGTTTTACATAATTTCTGAGTAAGCTATTCGTACGAATTGAAGTATTTCTTGCATTTAAACTTGTGTTCCAAATTAAGATTTAACTTGAAATTGATGTAGATAATTACTGAGAGCATTATATTTTTGTAGAGTAGTTTACGTGCGATGAGATCGCTTGGGGTCACGTGATATGAACCGGCGAAACAGGATGTTGAACCATGAAAGCATAGTAAATTTTTAAATTAATGTCTTTTTACAAATTTATTGTCTTTATTTATTGGCTTTTTGTAAAATTTTAAGCGATATTAAAATGTTTATGCCTTAAGAATTCTTGGAACTAACATTTTTTAAATATTTTTTATGTGTATACTGTATGATGTCGCCAATAAAGTCTGCTTGGCGAGATTTGCGCCGGCGAAACAGAAAAGTACCCAGAAAATTTCGTCTCCATTTTGAAGTATAGTTGAATTGCTTTGATTTTCCTATACTATAACCCACAAATTTTAAATGAAATCCGATTGGGATGCATCTAAATGTTATTTCCCTGTGATTTTCCTTTATTCTGTGTAAATGCCAAATGCTAAAACTCGCTAGTTGTACATCTATCAGGTATATTTGTTTCTCCTTATGCTGATGAATTTAAGGTGCATGTATATTTCTTGTTTATATAGGCCCAGCGTATTTTGCTAATTCTGAAAGGGAGAATGGCTTCTCGTTATCTTAAAAACGATATGTTACAAAACCCCTTTTGGACAATCCTAGTTTATGGTATGCCCTTGACATGCTTTTGAAAAATTGTCGCCAACACCAAAATGAAGAGTATCCGCAAAATCGCCAGATACCGTGTGTACCGTATACTAGGATTAAACTTAGGGCTTTTTTTTTTTTTTTTTTTTTTTTAACCAGGTAAAATTAAGCAGAAGGGTTATCCATTAATTTTAGTTAATGTTTTTAACATCTAACATATCCTCAATTTAGACTTTTTTTTTTTTAAATCCAGTGTGTGAAACTGTTTTACCATAGTACTTGCAGGAGTATGTAAACATGTGTTAAGCCATGCTATTTGTTTGAAAATATTTTTTTCTGAAGACTGCAAATTTTTGTTGCGTGAGAATTTTTTTTTTTTTTTTTGTAAAAAATGCAACATGGTACTAAATTTAGAAACATAATATGGAAGCCCTTCCGCTGAGAACCTGATGAATGTAAACACCGCCAGCGGTAACCTTTCTGTAATATTATAATTAATTAGAAATTTATTTCAATGATACTAATATTTGCTATACTTTTTTATGCGGCTGATCTTTGAAATATGGTAACAGGTAGTTTGACGACATTTTGGTAAGGTGATAAAGGTTACTAGCTAGGACTTAAGCAGTGTACATGGATAAAGTCCAGAGTGTGCGCAATGCCATTTTTGTGCAATTCTTGGATGTTTTTTTAAGTGAAAATAGGTCGACGTGTACATACCGTGTATGTGCAAGTCTTAAAAACGCGGCAAGCAGTGGGCGATTCTGCACTTTCTCCCAATTTCGCACCTAATCTTCATCATGATTAAGCACGTTTGTTCCATAAAAGTTTTAGCATAAGAGTAATTCGACTAGCAGATTGTTGGAAAAAAATGTTGAGTAAAAAAAAACATTTTTTTACTTAGTGAGGTTGCTGTAGCAGGGTTGGTCGCCAAAGTGTCGCCAAGTTATCATAATTCAAAGATTAACCTTTTATGCTAATCTTTACTTGCATATCCTTAACATCATACTTTTCTACAAACCAGAACCGGCTAATTTTTTATTGCATATGCTTAATGTCATGCTTTTCGCTAAGTGAATTTAATTGCACTAATTACGTTTAAGAAGCTAAATTTGACATACATGTGCTTAATATGCTTAATCAGCAAATAGTTTGCTAAATTAAACTTTATATCGCGCTTTGTTTTAAAAACTTAACCGTGGCGGCCAAAAAAAAAAAAAAAAAAAAAAAGCACTGTCACCAACGGGTTATCTGAGGAAGCGCCAATGGTTTCTTTGCGGCGGCAATCTATGCTTAGTACTAGTGAGATTTGGCGACATTCTGATGTGTACTAAACGCAATATGTATGATGAGCAGTAAATGAGTACATAATTTTGATGTTGGCGACAGTTTTCAAAATCTTGCCAAGGCCATACCCTAGGATATTATCGAAAAGAGTCTTCTTGTATTTAATGTGATGTAGATGAATACAAAAACTTAGAAAAGTAGCCTCTGCTTAGTACTAGTCATTTGGCTAACATTCTGTTTGTATTTGTCGATTTCTTTTGCGAAGTATGATTTGGCGATATTTGGTGAAATATTGTAACTTGCTTCAATTTAGAACTAGGAGACGTCACCATACTCGCCAAAAATCGTTGAAACTATCCGCTATCTCCAAATGAAGATAACCTAGTCATTAACTGATGACTGCAATCAAATTTATAATTTATCAGTTGTTACGGAAGATGAAATTAATTCATTTCTAAATAGCTGTAAAGATTTAAGTTAATATAGATTTTGCGTCATAATTATGAACTTTTAAATGCTTTATTGGTATTTTTTTTTTTGTTTTTTTTTTTTTGTCAAAATGACCATTGCAATATTTGGCTTAGTCAACCAACGTTTGTGAATGTTAGATGATAGAAATACAGTGATTAGTGAGTCAGTTTTAAGTAACCGCGATTGCCGATTTAACAAATACCAATTTTATTTGGATTAACAGAAATTTTTATGGTAATTTTACAACTGCAAGAATTTTCGTATTTTGAATCAAGACAAATACGATGGTAAATTTCGATTCATATTAAAAGAATTTCAGTGTGTTAATCTGATTAACGGCAATATATTCCAAAAGACGTCCAGTTTCAGCTTTGATTTAGTGGTATCTTTTCTGGATTTTCAGGGCTCAAGAGCAAACGTGCCATGCATTTTCTTAACTAATCATGCAGTTCTGTATTAGGCATGTAGACTGTAATTGTGAAGGTATATTTATTACCTCTTTCCAAAGGAATCTTAGTCTCGAACCACTATGTTGAATTGATTCACTTTAAATATTGTCCATTGTAAATTCGTTGTTTCACTTTTCAATAGAGTGCTGCCGTTCGGTAAAATGTAAAATATTTATTTTTCAAGTTAAATTTCATTGATTTAGATAAAAATAAAATTTTAATTAATGATCAGTCTAATTAAAAACATTAAATATTTTATATAATTGAGCTCATTTTCTCAGTTTTAAATACACAGATGATCTACAACGTTCCCATATTCGTCTAGTATACTAGAAAAGGTTTCTCTGTTCCACCTAGGTCATCTCTACTGATTAAGCATTTTAAACTTTCAGAATTCCTTTGGCCAACTTTTAAATTTCAATCCTTCCAAATTTTCTTCTTTAAAATATTCAATCTACTTTTTTATAATTTAGCAGCTTTCCATTTATATTACTGCACATTCAAAAAAGAAATCGGACAAAGTAAATATTTTATTAATTTTGTAAAAACAGCTTTTGATACAGTTTAAATATAGGACTCCATTGACGATTTTAAATTTGGTACATATTTCAAGCTGTTATGTGTCTAGTATTCGCTAAGGTTCTGATATTTCATTTGGGCAACCCTGCTTCAGTACAACCTGTTTTAAACTGAAGGACGCCATTTTCTTCGGTGGATTTAAGGCGATTGCATTGCTTGCTTTTTATTGTTCATAAATTTGGATTACACGAACTGTATTTTACTCTACCTTCTGTTTTGAGAGTAATAGGAAAGTTTGAGTAAGTATTAGCGAATATATTACAGTTTCTTTTCGAAAGGTAAGATCCTTTCGGGAAAATGTGGGATAGTGAATAAGTTTATCTTAATTTGTAAGAGGATAAGCAGATGTTTCGGAATTTTTTAAAGAAAGCCGGGTTAATTAAGAAGCAATTATATGAGAAGGGCAATTCTTAAATGGCATTTAAGGCTAAAAGTGAAAGATGGTTTTGTGTGTTTGTAATGAAATTGACGCAGGGAAAGAATGTGGGTACGACTCTAATATACGCCCTAATTTCACCAAATGTGGCGATATGTGTTCTGCTCCGGTTTTTGGCGCGATTGCGTGTTCTATGGCAACCCTGTTGACGTTGAAAAATCTTTCGCTGGAGCTCGTTGATTCGCCTCTGTCTGAGAAGATGGAAGGGAAAAATAAAAGGTAGTTGTTGAAGTTCGGCAAAAGGAAATATCATTGTGGCTATACTGTTGAGGGGTAGTGGGTGTTTGGAAGTGTGGAAAGAGGGTCTGGGAGATTATTAATGGCAGTGCATGATAGAAGTAGGGATTTGCGATTTTATTTATTTGTGAACCATAGTATAAATTTTCTGGATAGTGTGTCTGGCTGTTATGTAAATACGATAGCGATTACGTGGTGGCATGTTAAAGGCGGTATGAAATTGTTTCTGCTATTCGAAAACGCATTAATTCATAGTAAGTGCATTTTATTTTATCCTTGTTCTTATTTTGTAGAATGTTATGTTCATTGGTTCTTTAGTATGAATTTGTCATTATAGTTGTTTTTTTAAATTGTTTGAAATTTATTTTAGTTCATTTTGTTGTTTAGTGTCTAGACTGTGCAATTCGTAGATGTTTTTTAAAGTTTAAACAGAACGCTGTGCACATGGTATTATTTGAAATTTATTGTTATGTTATTTTATTAAAGCGAGGAGTGCGTAGATCGTAGATTCCTTCCTTGCCTAAATTGTGCAATTCGTAGATTTTTTTTAAAGTTTAAACAGGATGCTGTGTACATGGTATTCTTTGAAATTTATTGTTGTTATGTTAATTTATTAAAGCGAGGTGTGCGTAGTTTGTAGATTTGTTCGTTGCCTACATTGTGCCACTCGTAGATGTTTTTTTAAGTTAAAACATGTCGCTGTGTACATGGATTCTTGTCAAATATTTTTGGTTAGAAACTTTACGTTTTTGCTATCTAAATTTTTTGTTTTTGTTTCGGATTTTTAGCTAAATTGTGTGTTCAAAACGTAGTTTTTGCAAGTGCGAAAACCACGTTTTTGGAGACATTTTAGGCTAAAAGTTCGAAATGTAGACAATTTATATAGTAATATGGCAGAAGTTTCTCGCCAAAAATATTTGGCGACTTGAGGGCGCATATCAGAGTAGTTCCGGAATGTGTAGGACTCAAAGCCAGTTCGGCATAAATCATGGTTCTGTTACAGCAAGTTGATTTTTAAATTTAGTTAGGTCTCTTTCAGGTTCCCTAACGTTTTTAAAGAGTAAACTGTTAATGGCTTCAAGAAATTTATAGAAATTATGAGGAACATAAATTGGACATAATTCAAAATTTCCTCGTAAATGAAATTAGCAATTTTATGCTGTTGTGGTGAAACAATTTTGATGAACGAAATTTAACTACTTGAATTGAAAAAATTACCCCTAAACCACAGCTTAATATTTAAAGCCTTATTTTATGTTAAATGTAATATGTTTTGCATTAAACCATGTTATAACTAGTTTAATAGTGCGATTTTAACTTCAGATTTGTCATTTCAGAGAAGTCACTTGGCTGCATAATGCAAAAATATATCATATGTAAAGGAGGTATTGTAATGGCGAAAAATTTCGTGTATCATTTCAACGAAAGTGTCTATTTTGAGCGCTCTGAAATTAATTTGAAATATATTTTTGAGGGACATTTGTATGTACGGACAGAATAAGACCATTTTTCACAAAAGGGATTTTATTTGTGACGTCTGTACCTACGTACACGTGCGTATTAATATATGTTGCATAATTCAAAAACGAGTAGCCATTGAAATTTTGTACATGGGACTGCTATAATATGTAGCTGTACCAAAGAATATGTATTAAGAAGGAAAACTTCTCCGCAACAGTGGAGTAGCTCCATTCCAACGTAGAGGGAAACAGCTGCGCATGTGCGAAATATTTGTCCTCGAAGTTCGAAGATCACGTTTATCAAGATTTCATAAAACATATCGTTTTAAACTTTAAAGGAAACGAAAATATTTTTTCGCGCAAGTAAATTAAGTAATGAATTAGTTATTTTGATAAAAAAAAAAGTACGAAAATCCGAAAGTTATCGCAAAAGTCAAAGAAGTAACGTTTTCTCAAAGAACCGAATTTTCCCTCCGGTTTCTAGCGGCGTAATAGCAAACTTGTTTACATTACGTCTATGGGACCTTTCTTTACATAAGCATTTGGCTGGGCGCCTCTTTTTTTAGTTGCAATTATATAACTTAAAATAAAATTAAATCTGGAAGGGTTCACATTTTAAATTACGTCCAAAGAGGCGTTTTTTAATTTTGTGTATTACCATTATTTATTAAATATCATGTTCTACGTACTCAAACGTAAAATTCAGTTCAGCAATTATCACAAAATAATTTTAAAATGAGCATATCTTTAGAATTTCCGATACAGAGTCGCGCGCTGGAGGGAAAAAAAAAAAAAAAGAAAGAAAAGAAAAGAAATCCCGTACAGTGTTGTAATTGCTCGCTTTGAAATCGTTTTTTTTAATCAAAAATTCGTTGAAGTGTACAAAATAGAAATGGATAATAAAACAAATTTCAAATTAAGGCTTCGCCATGCGCAAATTCTATTGAAGATTACGTTAAACAAATTTCGATGGCTCTAGGTACCGTTCTTTTATCACAATGCGAGAAACATATATTCACGCAGATTGTTCATTTCTTTAAATGTAATACAGGGCGTAATGTCTGGTGGAAACAATTTGAAAAGTGATTCGGTGTTTATAGTTTCAACGCAAAATGCCAAAACGAAATTAATAGTCCTTCAGGGCAAATTGACCTTTTGGACTCATAATATCTTTCACCAAACTCACCTTTACCTTGAAGTGTACAAGACCTGTTACTGGAGCGACACTCTGCGGTTATACTGGCGAGAGAAATTCTGGTGTTATGTGCAGTCTTTGCAATATGTTTTTTTTTTTTTTTACGTGAGTGCCGTGTTTGAAAACGAAGCTCTTTATTATCATTTCTGAAGTGAACTTAAAACTTAGTGACAGTATAAAATTGATTTGAGTATCAATTTATATAGAAAGTTTATGGCGTATTTTTTTACGACAGTCATAGATATCAGTGTACTTTTTTCCCGATTTGGCAACTGAACAAGATTTTTACATTGTTTAAATTCAAAAAAGGCTTGACGATATCACGCGGTTCGTCAAATTACCCTTTTTATATGATTTTGTGGTTTATCGCCAAGGCCGTGAAAATCAAGCAGTACCCATAATAATACACATTTTAAAAATTTGCTGTGGCTTAGTCTCAGCAATATTTTGAATTTTTTGAAAGACGTTAGATAATTAGTAGCAGTAAATATGTTTTAAAAACAATTAAGAAAATTGAATTTTGTTAGTAGAATATTTTAATTTGAAGTACATAGTTCAATACTGATTTCTGAATTTCTACTTTAGGTAAAGTGATATTGAAATGGCTCGTACTAAACAGACTGCTCGTAAATCTACTGGAGGAAAAGCACCTCGTAAGCAGCTAGCCACGAAAGCTGCAAGAAAAAGTGCACCATCTACTGGTGGTGTGAAGAAGCCTCACAGATACAGGCCCGGAACTGTAGCTCTGCGTGAGATCCGTCGTTACCAGAAGTCAACTGAATTGTTGATCAGAAAATTACCATTCCAGAGACTAGTCAGAGAAATAGCCCAAGACTTCAAAACTGACCTCCGTTTTCAAAGTGCTGCTGTTGGAGCTTTGCAAGTGAGTTTGTTAGCCGCTAATTTTCACTCTTTTAATCTTATTAATATGATATAACCAAAAACTTAATGCACAACTTTACTTCAAGCCAGCTTATGGTTTATATTTAATCAATTAAGGGAGAACATGCACAAGCTTTTGTGGAGCATTTTTTAAGCGAAAATGGCTTCACTTATGTTACTTATGGAGAAAATGCATGTTACATATGAGACCAATGCTTTATATCGACGTTAAACAGTGTTATCCACTTATTCATTGGTAGACATGTATATTTTGTCAGAACTGTAATTTCTTGAAAGTTCTTTATAAAAGATTTAGTACGTGTAATAGTTAATTGTAGTAACTAAGTGAAGTAGATGATCTGCCAGTTTTTGGTTTTTAAGTTTATTTACAAATTAAATTTGGATTCCATGACAGTTTACTTGTTTGTAACTACTTGTACCGCATCTTAATAATTCTCATTCTATTTTAGGAAGCGAGTGAAGCATATTTGGTCGGACTGTTTGAAGACACAAATCTGTGCGCTATCCACGCTAAACGTGTAACCATCATGCCTAAAGACATCCAGCTGGCTCGACGAATCCGTGGTGAACGAGCCTAAACACTGAGAATATTTTATGTACAACTTTTCATCTTTAAGTGTAAAGGCATCAATCAGTTCTTTTTTAAAAATTTATAACTTTTTTTTTAAAATGGCAGCCGAAAGTACAAGTAATATGTTAATTTTGGTCACAGAACTGTTAAATTGTAGGTAGCTTTACATTTATTTTAACATGCATAATATCTCTTTGTCATTGTGTAAAACAAGTTTAAAGGTTTCTTTTGGAAAATGTCAGAAAAAAGTTTAATCACTTGCGTTTAAGTCCGTGTTATATACATTGCTTCGTCAGCATTGTAACATGTGTCAGTCACTTCTCATATCAATATTTCCTATGGTTTAAAAATTTTTCATGCAGATATTTACTTTTGTAAAGATTAGTTTGTATTCAAATAAATGATTACATTCGAAATTTGTCTTCAGTTTGTTGTTTAAGTTCATAAAATTTTTTTCAGCAAAAATATTGGAGGCAGGTGTGGGCTTCCTCTAAATAGAGCAAAAGTATTTTGCCAGAATAATTTTGTTTAATGAGAAGGAGCTTATGTCTGTCTAGTTTTAGCATAATTTTAGAAGAAGCATCAAGTTAGCTCAAGTTTTGCCTTAATTTTTAGTATTTGCCGAAATTTCATTTTCATGTTTGAAGTTTTCTTGGCTTTTGAAAGATGCAAGCAAAAATTAATAAAAATGCCGAAAGGCAGCTATCCTGTGAGCAAACTGCTTAGAGCATTTCCTCTTGAGTTGCAAAACAAAAGTAAATACAAAAATTATTTCTTTCCTTCGGTATATAAATGATCCTCCCATTAGTTCATTGATTTTAAAAATGCTTTTGTGCAGTAAGTAAATCAGATATTGCACCTATATTCATAGATTAACAACTCAAGTCCGAGATTGCAGAGCTCTATCCCAATTCTAATTTGTGACATTCTTTGTGCCTCCGACGGAAATAGTTCTGCAACGCAGCTCCCGACAAAGGCATTTCCTGGAGGGATTTGAAGCTAGAATACTGAAAAGCGGCAAAATAATAATATCCATAATATTAATGACTATATTTGAAAGGAACAAAATATTGCTTGTAGCTTCAGTAATATTGCCGGAGGTATAAAAGAAATATCTGGATAGAGGATTTAGAACCAAGAAAAAAGAATCAAAAAGATTAAAGTGAATGCAGTTTGCAAATAAAGAAGTCCACTTGATCTTCTGATGCATACCATAAATACAAGTACAAACATACTGATGCATGTCTACTAGTGCGTCTAGGTATTAGAAAAGTTTTAACAAAACACAAAGTTACAATAACTTGGAATGCATACGATTTATTTACAGCTAAAACAATACTAAGAATATTGTGAAGGGCAGATTATCAGCATTGTCATTAATGAATTTATTAGATTAATATTTTCCAAACACATAAGGTGAATATTTTTAATTAAAACATCATGCGGAATAGAATTCAAGTATGTTACATCCTTTCTTCGCTTACTATTACTCTCGAAATAATTTTCGATTTGTCAAAATTTAAGCTCCAAAGATACTAAAGTAAAAAATGACTGTGCCTCATCCTGGATTTGAATATGAATCAGCGGTGCATTAATTAGCCTCCACTAAACACCATTTCTTTGACGACAGCCTGTTGTATACATGAATGCTGTCATTTTGCTTTTAGAGAATAAAGCCAAAGTTAATTTTGATAAAGAGAAGGGTGTTTCAGGTATATTGCACTGGAAGTACTGTCAACTGACCAAAAATCTAGGAATCATCAAAATGTATTTTTTACCTTACGCTAAAGTAAAAGTAGCTATTAATTACATTTTTTTCTAAATATTTTTAATCAATTTGAATGCTTTATAAATGCATATATTCGAGTATGTCCGAAGGAAAGTTGCTACGGAAGAAGAGAAAAGGTGCCCGTTTAAAAGCACATTTTAAACCAAAATCGCTTGACAGGCTGGAACGAAAGAGGTTTGTTGTTCCATACCAGTGAAAAGTATCAAAATATAATACCTAGAAATCGCCCTGTAAAGTAGATATTAAAGAACGCGCAGGTAATCCTTTTATGGGAGAAGAGACTGCGTATGAAATTCGCTAGAAGTTTTCATGTTTAGAATATTCGTCAAGCGCGATCTATAGAAAATTTTATTACACTGGCTTTTATACGAGGGTTGCTATTTATATTTCTTGCCTAATCATAAAAAAACAAGACACTTTTGCATGCGTTCCAACCAATTTAAACACTCCGATTGAGGTAACTCCAAAACATGCGTTTTGAATGCGTCAACCACTTCTTCGGGTGTCGCAAATGGCTGGCCACGTAATTTATTTTTGATGTGCGGGAATTAAAGTTATCAGGTGCCAAATCAAGGCTGTATAGTGGGTATATAAGCATTCTGTACCGCGCGGCACATAGGGCAAAATCTGTACTTGTGATTGGATATACTTTCCGATGACATCATTTTATCTTTGTGTAATGACGTTTAGGTGGAATTCTTACAGTTTTTTATTTGTAGAATGACGCACATGAGTGATACGGAAACATGAACATTATCATTTGCATTCTTTGAATAATAATGCCAGACGTAAAAACTGACATGCAGCCTTCTGCAGATGGCATCATGTTTATGAAATTATAAAATCCTTCAAAGATGCTGTTAATACATCAGAAACAGTCTCAAATGCTTAGATTATATAAATAACTGAGTTAATAAATTTAGTGCAATAAACAAAACACATTAGATTACGCTACGATCTCGACTCATATGTAAAGGCATATATGTTGGTAAGTATATTATTATTGAAATTTTGTTCTTTTTCACATTGCAGAAAATATTTCCTTTGCAACTGTATATGTTATTTCTATGTCTTCCACACTTCTAATATTCTGTTGCCTTAAATGAAAGAAAAAAGCGCATTCAGTATATTCACGGAATACACGTGCATAAGAAACTTTCTTCTTTGATAAACACTATTTTTATACAAAGGCACAAAAGATACTACACATTAAAAACTGGGCAATATTTATAAAGCACATATTTATGGGAAATATTCAATTTATACATAGTTATCTCTATTTCTGTGTTCCAAATCTATAGTAGTCTAACCTTAAAAATAAATTTTACTTTTTCAGACTGACTACAAATATCGTGAATTTACTGTGTATGAAGTTAGCCCCTAACGTTTTGCTGTTTGCGAAAACTGACTTGTCTTGTTTTCGGAGATTGCATCTGTAAAGTAATAATATTTAATGAACATAAAACAATGAATTACCTAATAATCACAAAACCTTTAATATGAAGGCTTTTAAATTAAGAATACATTTATTAAAAACCTTTGAACATAATATTAATACGCATTTACGGAGTTAGCGCACTAGAAGAAATACTGATTTTCGTCTCTATGAAATAAAAAGAGCTACATTTTTTATATTAAATTCATCATACTACAATGCCGTAGTAAGAGTAATCCGCAACAAAAATTCAGCGCACATCATTAACGATAATAATCTTTTCGGTACTGCTATCAAAATATAAATAAACAGTATGGAGGTGTATTTTCGAGCACAAGCAAAGGCATTCCTAAGCGTAGAGAAAATGATGTCATCAGAAGCCGTATCAAATCACGGGGATGGATTTTGCCCTATGCGTGTGGCGCGGTACAGAGTGCTTATATACGTACGATGAATGACCCGTCAATTCGATGCTTTGGCCCATACCAATTCGGAATTGACTATTCTACATTGCTGTAACACCACGTGACCTGTAATGTCGGAGAAACAGGCAAACATTTACTTTGATGTGCTTCTTCCTACTTTTTGTTGAATTTGGCTCGTCTTGGGAGATTCATACAGTCACCTGCTGTTTTGTTTCCGGCTCATATTACATACATCCATTATTCGTCACCTGTGTAGATGTTATACACAGCCTTTGATGCACCTTAAATGTATTTTTTCCAATATTTTCTTGTACCAATCGACACGAGCCTTCTTTTGAGCATTTTTCAGATTATGCAGGATCTAACGCGTCAAATCGTTTTTACCTCCAAATGGTTACGTAATATCTTATTAAGGCTTGTCATACAAATGTCCAAAAGATGCTTCAATCTCACGGTATGTCAGATGACGATCTTGCTTTATCAGTTCACGTACAGCATCGATATTTTCTGGCATAACAACCGATTTTAGACGGCCTTCACGGAATTCGACCTGGAGCGAACGTCGACCACGATTGCAATCCATTATACCAATTTTCTGTTTTTTATAGTGCTGTAAAATGGTGTTTTATCGCTGTATAAAGAAGTAAGTTCATCGAGCACTCTTGTCTTGATCATCCACGTCGAAAGTTATCAAACATAATCGCACGAAAATGTTTACATATCAATTCCATTTATTTGCCCGAATTTTTCGTTTGCTGTGTCGCTAAAATGTCATGCATTTGACACTTGTGGGATCACTTCGTTGAACAAGTATAGTTTTCTCTTGAGCTGGGTCTGAGTATGTTTCCTTCTATGAGCAACTGGGATTTTTGGGCATTGATTGAAATTCTCCACTGGGTACACCAAATTTCAATTTCTGGCATAATGTCTTGTAGTTTCTTTACTGCGTGGTTGGCGTTAGCAGACGTCTCAACTAGAGTTGTGTCGTCCGCATAACAGCCTAAGAAGTTATTTCGGTTCAGGTGTGTCCGGGGAAAATTAGTAACATATAGAAGTTACAAAATGGGTTCTAAAATGGACCACTGGGAAACCCCAGCATTAATTTTTCGTATATTAGTAGTATCCTTTCCAATGGAGACCACGAAACTTCGATTGTTAATCAAAGATACAATAAGTTAAATAATCTCTGTGTCAATGTTAAAGTTTATCAGCTTCTAACTAAGCCCCTCATGCCAGACGCGGTCAAAGGTTTTCGCTACGTCCACCATGAGGATGGCAATATTCTTCCTACGGTGCAAAGCGTTTCCACAAAAACCCAAAAGTCGAATAAGTTGTTTGTTGGTGGATAAGTTACTCCGGAATCCGTATTGTGCTGACGGTAGGACGTCAAGGAAGGGCCTAAGCCTGTTCAGAATGAATCGTTCATAAAATTTTCCCCAGACCCGAAAGCAGGCCCTCAGGCCTGGCAGCATCTTTCCAACAATATAACTTTTGCTTGCTGTTAGGCATTGGGGAATTAACTAATACTGAAGGATGCATTTATGACGCTAGTAATCTTCGTGACTACATTCATAGGCATTTTGTTGATAGCGACGCTGCTTATAGCGTCCTACCCAGGTGCTTTCCGCATTTTTAGCTTCTTGATTAAGTCCCTGATTTCGAAAGGCGAGGCATAGTTAATCTGCTTCCTAACGGTGGGCGCATTTAGCCAGTCTTTTACCTTATGGCAGGCTTCATAGACGAAATCCAGTCACGTGGGATCGGATTTGGCATAAACTGCTATTTTAAGTAATCGGCCAGTACTTCATCTTTGTTAGTAAAAGCTATTTTGTCATCTGTAAAAATGGGCTTCGTGCTGTTCGGCTTACGTTTTAAATTGTTTAGGAAAGTCCATAGGGAACCATCCATAGGGCTTAAGCTCAAATTTTTTTTCTTCCCAGGTATCGTTTCTGAATTGCTCAACCCGTTTCTTAATATCCTTGTTTAGACTATTCAGCTCTGTTTTAACGCTAGGACTCCAAGTTAAGTGCCATCTTTTGCGTAGTCGATTGCGCTCTGTGATTAGATTTCTAATGCCCTTGGGCAGCCTGTTCGCATATTTTTCTTTAGTGATGTAGCGTGAGGCGCTATTGGTCGCATTGCTGATGCAGTCAGTGAGATTGTTAATAGCCGTGTGAATGTCTTTTCTAGACTTTAAACTTCCAAGGGCTTGAAGGTTGTTCTGGAGTATCTCCTCGTAGAGCTCTCAATTTGTTATCTTGACTTGTTCATTATTGTATATCTTAGAGGTACCAAGACTCACAACAACTGGAATGTGGTCCGACGTGAGTTCGGGCATGATCTCAAAGGCGATGGGAATTGAAGTGTTAGTAAGCCTGATATCCCAAAATATCAGATCTTCGTAGGATGCTAGGTCTATAGGTATACTCTGCAGATGCATTGATTGGCACTGGATTATTTGAGAGAAAGTTATAAAGTGTCTTTCCATTTTTATTTCGTAAGACGGCAGCCCCACTCTGTATTCTTAGCATTTAAATCACCTGTTGTGATAAACGGCTTATCCATTGGGTAGAAGCAAGAAATAATATTATCATTAAGTCGAGAGTTTGGTGTAAGCAGAGGTGCAGTAAACAGGGAAGAATTCCCATAGAAGGGAAGCTGAACTGCGAACAGTAACTGTTGCCTCTATTTTCTCTAATTAAGCAGGACTGAAGGGTATGGCTGATATAAATAGCGATCCCCCAACTTTGTGACTAATTCTGTCGCACCTGTACGTGCGGTAGTTTGTGATGTTAATATTCCTACTATGTGATGTTGTTTGTGATGTTGTGTGAGTTTACGTAATTAGCGCAACATCAACATCGTGATTAATAAGAAAATTTTGTAATTCCATGATTTTATTTTGAACGCAGTAAGCGTTCGAGAACATTAATACAATAGGAGACTTGTTACTGGTGTGTTTGTCCATTATTGGGTTAAGTGGTAGGTTTGTCTTTAAGAGTTCGCCCTGTCATTGATATGTGCCCCCAAGCAGTGCAGAATTTTGAAATCCCATCTTGGGAAAATGCATGGATCCTGCTTCTTAATGTTTTCAACCATCACGTGAAGGCAAGCACTAACGACATTGTTTACAGACAACTCTTTGCTGAGCAGAGGCGTAAATATAGAAGTTATCTTTTAGTATATACAAATAAATCCAAGTCAAATGATCATGTCGGGATGGCATGTATAATTGAAGATCACATGGAGGGCAGACGCTTGCACCATGCTTTCTCTGTCTTAACATATGAACTAACTGCAATATACTATAGTCTTTTTTACATCTCAAAGCTCTGCCACAAAAAGTTCATAGTTTATACAGACTCTTATAGTGCTCTTAAATCATTAGAAGCTTTTTCCAACACTCAAAATCCAGTAATAGTGGATGTTCTCAAGATTCACATAAACTTAACGAGTCGTGGATATCAAATCCTGTACTGCTGGATTTCCGAGCATGCGGGAATAAAGGGGAATGAGCTGGCAGATCACAGTGAGATGTGCTGTTGAACTGTCCAGTCGCCTCGTCCCTCTTAGAGACATCTGTTGTGTTGTCAAAGAGAAGTTACGAAGAAAATGGCAGCAACGTTGGGATGTTCAGCTTCAAAACAAGTTGAGAAATGTAAAGCCTAGAATTGAGCATTGGGATTTTACTAGAAATCATAAGGAGGAAGTACTTTTGACTCGCCTCAGAATTGTCACACTAGAGTGACACATGACCTTTTGAAAGCTGAGAACGAGCCTGTTTATTCAAATTTGTAATGTTTGTCTATCAGTCGGTCATATTTTAATTGAGTGTCCATGTTTTAATAGTCTAATATTTTAATTCAGTGTCCATGTTTTAATAGTCTTCGTCTGGAATATTTTAATAGCCATGACTTATCTCTCGACCGTTTAATCGGAAGAGAGATTAATTGTAATTAATTTTATTATTTAAAAGAGACTGGCTTTTATTATTTAATGTAACCTGTTCTGAAGATTGTGTATTGTATTTTAATCTGTGCTTTTACCTGGTTTTTATATGACTTGATTCTCTGGATTGGTACATTTGTCTGCCTTTTTTTATTTCTAATTAAATTTCATCGAATTAGATCATCCTACCTCGTATTTGGCGCATTATAATCATCTTCGGTTTCGCGCCAAGAATCTCACTTACTCACTCACCCAAGTTTTAGTAATTCTTCGTCAGAAATATTTTAATAGCTGTGACTTACCTCTCGACCGTTTAATCGGAAGAGAGATCAATTGTAATTTATTTTATTATTTAAAAGAGACTGACTTTTATTATCTAATGTAATCTGTTTTGAAGACGGTGTATTGTATTTTAATGTGTGCTTGTACCTTGTTTTTATATGACTTCATCCTCTGGATTTGGTAAGCAATTTCAAAGCATCAGATATTTATGATTTCATCTACCTCGTGTTTGGAGCATTATAATCATTTTTGGTTTTGCGCCAATAATCTTACACTCACTCACTTAGTTCCAAAAAATACGGCCAATTAGGTCTTAAATACTCGAAAATTCAGTCTGAAAATACAATGGAACCTCGAGATACGAGCACCACTATATATGAGAAATTCCAGATACGAGGAAAATATGAGCGAAAAATTCGTCTCTAAATACTCAAGTGACGAGCAATGAGCCAAGCTGTTGGTATGCGTGGCGCTATTTCCCGATTCGGCTCGACTCGGGAATCCTCTCGTCAAATCACTCAGTGTTCTTCAAATTACGCTTGTGTGTGCTTGTGAATTAATTGTTTTTTACATTTAGTGTGAAAGTAATTTTTTCACGATGCCTCAAAAGAAGACTGTTGCCTCATAGTGCTGCGAAGAAAACGAAGGAAGCTATGGCCGTTGAAATGAAGAAGAAATCATAGATAAACATAAGCGTGGTGTAAGAGTGACGGAATTGGTGAAGGCCGTTGGACATCAATGATCTGCACTATTCTGAAGAAGAAGGAAGCAATTAAGAAACTTGATGTGATCAATGTAATTAACTTTAGGTACTTTTCCGTTTTGCCGGCGCAGGCGATAAAGTCGCCAATAATGGTATAACTGTTGCCAAACGGAATATCTTTGCTGGTAACCGTTTACGCCTCATCTTCAAAACAAGTCGCAGCCATTTCTTATCAGATTGGTTGTTTCTTTCAATACTGGCATACAATTACATAGAATTTTTACAAAGATAGTTAAATTTTATGACCTAAGGCCATTCGCGGTAATTAAGTCAGTTAGGATGCAATCACACGCTCACTCGAAGTCGAAAATATAGAAAAGGCAAAGTCAAGGGTTAAATTCATCAATTCTAATGAGAATGCACTAGCGAAATACAGCCCTGCGGTTTTACATAATTTCTGAGTAAGCTATTCGTACGAATTGAAATAATTCCTGCACTTAAACTTGTATTCCATATTAAGATTTAACTTGAAATTAATGTAGATAATTACTGAATTAGATTTTTGTAGCGTTGTTTTTACGTGAGATGAGATTACTTTGGGAGTCACCTGATATGAACCGGCGAATCAGAGTGTTGAATCATGAAAGCATAGTAAATTCTTAAATTAAAATCTTTTTACAAATTTATTGTCTTTATTTATTGGCTTTTTACAAAATTTTAAACGATATTAAAATGCTTATTGCTTCAAAATAAAAAATTCGTAGACCTAATATTTGTTAACATTTTTTATGTGTATACTTGTATACGGTATGTTGTCACCAATAAAGACTACTTGGCGAGATTTGCGCCGGCGAAACGGAAAAGTACCTAACTTTACTTCCAAGCACCGTCCAAAACTCCTAGAAGATGTTGAGAAGTTATTGTTGGTGTGCATTAACGAGAAGCAGTTAAAATTTTAACTGCTTCTCGTTATTCGGTGTGGGAAGCTATCATAAAGGTAAACTACGGTTATATTATTTAGCAGTGTTATTTATTAGAAAAATTGGTTTTTATGTAGATATTTTTGGGGGTGCGGAACGGATTAACTGGATTTCCATTATTTTCAATGGTGAAGTTTGTTTCTAGATACGAGAAATTCGCTATACGAGCTCAATGCTGGAAAGAATTAAACTCGTATCTCGAGGTTCCACTGCATAAAAGCAGTAGCATATAATACCAGGAGCTCCAAACGTAGCTCTAAATAGGAAGTTCTTTTACTGAGTCATTATTATTGTCACTTGCATTGACTGAAGGATGAATATTAGCTCCATTTTTAGCTTTCTTTCAGAGTGTGACGGCAGTAAGAAAGATTCACAAAATGTTTCATAACTTTCGCCTTATTAGCTTTAGAGTTTTCACATGGAAATTCTTAACACCAAAGCCGTCACATGCTAATTTTGGGTCAAATTTTGTTTTGGAACATGGCAAATTTCAAGAGATTTATCTTTAGTATTTCTTTCATACAAATCAAAATTACAAGTCCTGCAAAATAAGATTTTAAAGGCCATTACCAATGCCCATTATTATGTCTCGAACGAGACATTGCATAAAGACTTAAAGATTGAATACGTGGACCACTACTTGCATAGAATGAACACTAATTTCTTCACCAAGGCTCAAAATTATACACACATGCAAATATTTTAAAGTCTTTGATTATTACGTACTAGAAGAAGATTATAATATTAGGCCCTTCACCAGGCACCTCACCAGGGATTTAAACTTCCCGACCTAATCTATCTCCTAGGTTTTCTTGATTCTATACTGATACACTTAGGTATTTTCAGTATGTTTTCAAATTTAGACATGCATTAATGTTTGTATATAGCTGTAAATAGCTTGATTTTGTATAGAGATTAATTTTATAAATAGCTTGTCAAGTATTATACTTATCGGAAATTCCTAAATTTTGTCTTGTACTTTCACTTCAAGATTCGCGTTACTTCCTTTTAGCTTATAGAAATTGTCAGGCTCGCCGCGGTACTCCTCTCCATTGTTTGCGCTCACTTGTTGTAGTTTGGCTTAACAAGTCCAACGACAGTATATATCTCGTTGCACAAGTCTTGGTCAAAAAAGTCTGTGTAAAGAAGGAAAGGCTCCATAGACGTAATGTTAACCAATTTGTCTTCTACACCGCTAGAAAGAAGAGGGACGATTCGCCAAGGGATTTGGCGACGGAACCTGTTGGCGAGAATTTCCCCCTTTGTGATGTACCTGGCCGAGACTTTGCACCTCCGCCACGTGTACAAGAAATTGAGGAATACGAGTTAAGATGAATTGTTCTTTGACTTTTCGCGATAATTTAAACTCGATTTTCGTGCTTTTTTGCTTTACTAGTTGAACTTGTATTATCCATATCGCAGTTTGATGCCTGATTTTAAATCTGTCAATATGTAGGGATAAAAAATGGAGTCACACAGGTTTAAACTCTTGATAAACGTGACCGTCGAACCTGTTCGAACTTCGACATCAGCTTCGACGCTTTTTGGCGGCAGATATTTCACGCACGCGCAGTTGTGTCCCTTTTCGTTCGGAGGCAGCCACTCCTGCTGCTGCGAAGCTTTCCTTCTTAACAATACATATTCTTTGTCTTGGTGATGCACGGTCACCCCCTTCTCTTTACCTTTGACTTTTCAACCATCCGTCCTGACGGTCCTATGTCATCGGCCTTCTAATGGCAACTAATCACAGAGCCGGGTACATCGCGCTTTGCGCAATATCCCGGCGATACTGATACCGACTATACAAATGTTTCTATGTTTTTTTCGGAGACTAAGGTTTCCTTTTCAAAATCTGATGTATTCAGGTTCACATCTATGCTTCTTAATTTGGTTAAGATTCGCCCAGTGTATTAAATATTTTATTGCATTACTTTTAATTTTATTTTATTTAAAAATTTCTTAGGAAAGATTGACATAATATTTTAACATTTACTTTCGGAAATTCTTTAAGACTCTTCATCTCAAACTTGCGGTAAGCAGATGTGGGCCGTTACTACATTGTATCCTATCTAATAGTTGCATTTATTAAGTTTGATTATATAACAAAAGTGCTTCCATTTAAAAAAGTAGAGAGCAGATTCAGAGCCTAAATTTAGCTAAATTTCAGTTACTTTTTCAGTGGGGTCCAGTATCCCCAAATATATGCAACTACACAAACATTCACTATTGTGAATTTCTGATAAGATCAGTTTTTCAACAATTTCCCTCCCTCCTTTTTTTATCCCTCTTCTGTTGGCATGTTTTTGAATTGAATGAGATGAATACTTTTTTTCTTGACTCTTTTTACAGGAATGGGGAAAAATATTATTTGAAATTTTTTTTCCGAAAATATTTCTTTCGCACGTATCTCGGAAAGTCCACATTTGATTTAGAAGAAAAGTGGAAGGCAAACATGATTTATTTACCTTAAAAAAAAAAAAAAAAAAAAAAAAAAAAAAGATGGATACCTCCATGCTTCCTTGAGTTACGCTGTTGTTTGCGTGCCTGTCATGGAAGTATGTTTTTGACAAAATTCAAGTGCAGCGCTTTATATTGCAGCTTATTGCCCAGTATTATTACACCCGGAAGCAAACATATAATCCTCAGAACTGATGAAATGTTTTAACTTTGCTTCTGCCTTCGACGGTTAGGAAAGAACAAAAAAATAATATTTAGCATGCATTCTTTAAGTAAAACTGAGATATTTTCTTTATACAAAAGGGTTATACTCATAACCTACAAAATTTTCACTTAACTAAAGCAGAGCATTCCTCTGAAACATTTCATATCAAAACAGCCTAAGAAACCTTTTTTACAATTTATATGTGAAACATTTCTGAGCATTCTTTAGTCTCCAAAGAAATCTGTCAGTCGCTATTAAATAACATTTAAAAGCTAAATTAATAGCCAAAGAAAGACTGGTATAATAAACATGTAATCTCTCTATATATAAAGAATAATGTCTGTTTGTATGTTTTTTGTTTGCTCGCGATACACTCAGTGACTACTATAGGTATAGTCACCAAATTTTCTACAATGTTTTTCTGGGTCCTGGAAAAAGTCAACGTCCGCTTCCCCCACCCCCTCAAAAAATTAAATATACATATATTTTACGAGAGTTTAACGAACTTCTGATTAAAATCTCAGCGACCTGAAATCTTTGCCTTGCCACTCTGCAAAAGCGTAAGAGCGTCTTTAGCAATCTTTAGCAATTATGCTTTTAAGCAAGAAGAAAGGAGATGAGGACTTTGGCGAACGCCCTTTCCTCCAGTCCGTGAGGCTTGGTAAGTTGATATATATATGTTTCAAATTTACTCAGAATACTCGGTGATAAAAAAAAATTGTGTTGCCACTCGGGAAAACGCCAGACGATCAAATATTAGTTTGTCTCGGATTAAATAAAAAATCGGCTATTTAAGGGGAATGTGTTGCTATTTAAGGAGAGCGCGGCTATTTAAGTGTGTTATCCTTCAGCAAAGGGTAAAATATTTAATTTTTCACGCAATAACACGCACGCATCAATATGCCTGTTATTGCACAAAACGCATTTTCTTTCCTTTTTGAAAGTGAATTTGTAATAGTCGTCACAAAGCGTTACTTTTGCTGTGAAATAAATTATACCACTAGAGCGAAAATCGGTTGCTTGATTTGCTCCTTAAACATAACATCCTGCGTAAGAGATCGGAACAGACTGAGAGACGACTGAGAGTTTCTGAGAAAGCGTAACAGACAATAATTAGAGAAGGATTACTGTGGTATCGTTCTCTCTGTTGTTATACTCTCAATCTAACTTAACTGGCATCGGGTACTTCCGCCATATATAAATAAAAACAACCTATGTAGAATTAAGTCTCGTTTAAGAACCCGGAAATCTCGCAGTTGTTGAGATCCTGAACTTGAGGACGATGAAAGGAAAAATTAGTACGAGCTCCACGAAACATGACGTCTCTTGAAAACGAGAAGCAATTTTAGAGACTTTTAATGATTAGTTTTTTTTATGTGTGGCAACGTTATCTGTATTCCATGAATTTGTTTCGAGTTGTAGCTTTCATTTTGGTTTCAGATGTAAACATTGAATTTAAATAAAAGATTTGGAATCTTCTGTTTAGAGTATGACATATGCCTCAGTTCCGGGCATGCAGGAAATATTTGTAATTAGAGTCTACTATGTTATTATTATTATTATTATTATTTTTGAGCGGAAGGCATATATATACAGTCAACTTCTGATTAAGCGGAGCAATGCCTGGATTGACTTTCACGATTAACTCATAATCTCAGTTAATCGGAGGGCAGTGCAAAAATAAAGGAAAATAGGACTAACTCAGATTAGAATAAACAGAAAAATATTGTTAATAATTTATCCGTATTTTTAAGCTGAAGAATAACTTCATTAGGTTAAGCAATCTAAATTAGCATACAAAAAATTTATTAAGCTAATAAAAGATCTTCATTATAATAACTTGAATCATTTTTACAGTCACCTACAAAAACATCAAAATTCTAATTATAATACTAAAAAACGTGCTGCAGAAATTAAAAGATGATTGAAGACGTTAATGTCATATTTTATAATTTAATATGTATCTATAAAAGTTATTTTGCACATTATCTGCTTTTTTTCCTTTGAAAAGTATTTAAATGTAAAACATGCTTTACAGGGGGAAAAACGGTTTAGGAAATAATATTATAATTCTCCAAATGAGTTTAGAACAAGCGACAGAACTTGGGGAAGATTTGGGGAAATATGTCAATCCCAATATTACCAAATATAGCGAAGCATATCACTTTTGTTTTGGATCTACGTACTGATCTGCAAACGCTTTTCAAATTTAAAGTTCACAAAAACTTAACATCGTTCCCTACTTATTTGATTCTCGTACTGAAAATTTATTATCATTAACTTTGTCTGGATTCATACCAAACTATGAGTGCTTGGTTAGAGAAATGCAGACGCAGACTTCTTACTAATGATAAGTTAACAAAATAAAACTTATTCTGTATATTTTTTGTGGCTTAGTATATATTATTAATAAAATATAATGTTGGTTTAATATTCCCCCCTCTTTGCCATTTATTAGTACAGAAGACACAAGTTTGAATATTTTAAATGTCAAAATATTAATAGGTTGATCGCGACACATTTGAACGAATGAAGGAAAAAAAAAAAAAATCGATTCTGTAAACACAGAATTGGCCACCCCTGTCCTAGCCGATGGAGCAATTTGCTACCTAGTCACAGAGTGGATTACATTTCCAGCAAAACCCTATTGGAAGTTACAACACAGTTGGCTTGGGCAGAAGAAAACCAGCCACCATTCTATACTTACACAACTCAACTAACGTTGACGCTGAATCCTTCTGTTCTGATGGGCGGTTTGTTATGCAAGCAGTAGTTCAGTGGTGAGAATTCTACTCAGAATGCCGGTTAAGAACCTGTGGTTTGCACGAGTACATGACAAAGCAAAGCATGAAGGAAAGAAATTAAAGTACAGTTAAAGGATAACAAAATTTAATTCATAAATTCATAAGTTATTGGAAAATTATATATTAAGTGAGAATGTAACCTGATGGAAAAAATATTGAAATAGCATAAGCAGCTTTTAATTCAGTGATGTGTGATGTAGAAAAATAGCTGAGCTAGTTTTTGGTTCCAAGAAGCAGAAGGGAAAAGGTTACCTGAAGCAGAAGGCTGTAACTTTTATTTAATTGATTTCGTTAAATCCAAGAACTTCCCAGAAATAATAGAGAATAATTTTAGAAATAGTCTAACTAATGGAGGTCCTATAAATATTTATCATCAAAGTTTGATGTTTCTGGTAAAAAAGCGTGTTTATTACTACTTTCATTGGTTGTAATTGGTAAAAAGGGGAAGCGTAATCGGCTTGCATAATCACAAATAAAGGACGTTATTAAATAAAATATAATAAATAAAGGATGCTGTTGTTGTAAATGTTCCTTTTTAAATATGTCTATCTCGGAAGATATGAGTATAGAAATTTGTACGGGTTGTCGAAGCATCTTTGTAATCATAGTTAATAATATAGTAGATCATAGGTGCAAATGGAAAAGTCTGCGTCTAAACGCTATAAAGCACAAAGTTAATGGACACTATAGCTAAGATGAAAACCGAAATATGACTCTATGAACTATGCGGAAAGAACATGGTCGTCAAACAGCAACCCGATGTATATCGAACATCACCCATTATGTTGAACCACTATGCTCGTCGAACAGAAACCACTGTACTGAACGGACATTGTGGTCAAACAGCAACTGGTGGAAAATCCGTGACATACTTTATCAGGGACTTTCAAAATGAAGCAACTGCAAAAATTTCTAATGAAGTTACCCTTGTTATGAAACTAGTATAATCTGAAACAAATGTCAGAAAAATTAAAGATTGGGCTCGAGGCATGTCTCGAAAGAATATTTTTTATTAGAAAAGTTACTATTGAGGAGTAATACTGCTCTAGATTTTGCGAAATTTGAGATACGAATGGGGAACATTTGACTTAATTTCAGCCTGACTTTGAGATAGCTTTTGCAGATCGTCGTGGATAGTTATATATATGAGAAGACAACATGAAGGAGAAACATTTACACATACACTTGGATTTACAAAACCCAACAAATTTCGTATTTGATTCTACTCATAGCATGAATCTAGATGTTGGTAATGCAATTAGATCTTCAATAATTGCTCTAAACGTCTTTGCTATGTTACGAAGAATTTAACTTTATTTTATACATTTGTGAAGCTCAGGAAAATTCTGATTCGTCATATACGCGTGACAGTGAAACCGTTCTAAGAAACAAGAAATTTAAATGGGAAGTTATGACTGGATGAATCAAATATTTTAGCACATGTTTAAGGGCGTTCAACCTTAGAAAATTTGAATGAAATTTTGAAGCGATCCCAATTTAGTGTATGAAGAATCCAGTCTACTGAAGCATAGAATATCACAGCATAGAAACTTTCTTTGTGCACTGGAATCCAGTATAATGTTCTCATTCTTATTAATAATATTATTAAAGCATTTCCGCGCATGATTAGATTATACAGTGAAACTAAGAGGTGCAACGCTAGGTGTTACTAAAACGTTTCCTATGAGTAGTTTTGAAAAGCTACAGAAAAAGTAAGAGAATTGATTAAACTTCAAAGGATGTTAACTCATTTCTGTAATACCAGACGATGAGACGAGAGACGGTTTTGCTGCCAAAGCACATAAAGAACGAAGTAACGGCCCTCATATCACCTTAGAACATGCTTGCTCAGCTTTTGTAGTAGTTTATCTGTATAATGTTAGCTTCCGAGATGTCATTGAGAAGTATGCATAAAACAAAAGAACTGTCTGAAATTGTCACTAAAGCAAAGATAAGAAATTTAAGCCAAGCGCATAAATATCTTATGCTTAACACAGATATAATGACTAAAGCAGTACACACATGCTCATTCTTACTGAAGAAAGAATAAGCAGATCCAGCACCGCGATAATCTTACGACGTCATCTACACATCGAAATTAAAATTACATGTACACGGTATTTCAGTTAAAGTAAGACCGATACAGATCATTCATTTAGGTAAGTGTTACGGAAATAATATCAGCTCAACATTTAAATACAGTTTTTCGCCTATTTCCTGTAACTTTGAAAGTATGCACATTATTTTTCTTTCTTTTCTCCTCCTTCTAAAATTTTGTTCGTGTCTTTTGCACATAGTTGTAAAATTTTATTCTCTATAACAAACTTTTAAAGGTTTTAGTTAGTTTTGTTTGTATAAAATACGTGCTGTATCCACTATTGAATCTTAAAATTTTGTAAGTTGTACTTTAATTCCAGAAAGTGGAGAACCAGTGTTATAATTAGAAAAGGAATAAATTTTATATTTATTATACTTGAAAGTATCTATGGGTATAGAAACTAATATTTAATTCACTTTGCATTTATCAACTGCTTTAGAAATTTTTTATTTGTTTAAGCATAAAAGCTGCTGCTTAGTGCATAAGGTATGATAATTAACCCATTTTTATAATTTGGATCCGTGGTATAGTTTTTGCTTTTCGTTAGTACTAACCAGCATGCAAATGAGTTAGGACTATTTAAGGCGATGGTTTTGAATTTTTAGACATCCATCCTAGCTGTATTTCTGGACCCATCGACCAAATAATTACTTTACTTGAAGGGCGCCCACTGAGGCAACCATATCGAGACAACCGGAAACCAACATGCATTTAACAAGTTAATCGCGGCGACTAGCGGACCTGGAACCTGGAATATTTTAGATATAAAGCTTTTGACAGCGACGCTCGCAGCTTTATTTTCTTTCGCCTTAGCTGTACCAGTCAGAATTCCTGTATTAGCTCTTTTCCTAACCGAAGTTAAATCTTCTCATTGCAAATTTTGAGCAATTCTTAAGCAAATTTGTGTAGTCTAAGGCTACAAGTTCATTTTAGGATGCATTTTCAGTTTTCTGCTGTTTAAACACTTGCAAATGGCGGAGTTTGATTGTACTTTTAAGTTGTGTCTTCTGTTAGACTCAATGTTTAATAAAAAGGTTTATTTGAAACCTTCATAAAACTTTGGCGTAATTTTACAAATGGAGCGATAACTTGCTTGGCAGTCTAGTAGAGTCTAAAGAAATTTTAAATTCGAATTACACAAGTTGGTAAAGGTATACACAAAATTGGTAGCCTGTAAATAAAACCCAAATTTAACATTATTTTTCAGTTTTATTCTTCAAATTCATTTATCGTCTGCGAGCTAAAACATTTCGCAGTTTCATAATAAAGAATATCTCAGATTTACTACATGCTTAATTTATGGAATGCTAATTAATTCCTTCAGCTTACTTCTTCAGCTTTATTTTATGTTGCAATCACTTCTAAAATATTTAGGAATAACTAAAAAAACAGAGCAACTTAATAACTAGTTATCTTACTAATAGATGGCGCTATAAGCAAAACACGAAGGCCTTAGAGTCGCGACTGAAGGTAAACGTTTTCCCAGTCGAAACAATAGAAAACTCAATGCCATTTTATGGATACTAAATTAAAATTTTGATTTGAAGCCAAATAAGCACAGTAAAAAATCTGGAAACGGCTAAAAAAATTAAAGAATTAAAAAGTGCCATTTCAAAAATTTAGTTTGCCGGGAAACACCTTGAAGAAAAGTTTACCACTTTAAAAAATAATAATACAATTAAAAAACAATTCTGAAAGCTTTCAGATTTTATATCGCGCGCAAAGTTGCGTTTTTTTAACGTTTTGTGTGTTACCTTTATTTATTAAATATCGTGTTCTTCGCACTTAAACCATAAAATTAAAATCAGCAGCAATATCACAAAATAATTTAAAAAGAGCATATCTTTTCAATTTTCGATAAAGTTTCACGCGTTGGAGAGAAAAATGCTTTCCCCCCGTACAGTTTTGCCATTGCTTCGCTTTGAAATCGTTGAGTTTGTTAATCAAAAATTCTCTGAAGTTTTACAAAATATGAAATGGATAACAAAACAGATTTCAAATTGGGCTTCCAGATGCCCATATTCGAGTGGAAGACTACGTTATTCAGAATTTGATGTCTTTAGGTACCGTTTTTTCACAGCGCGAGAAACATACATACATTCATGTAGCTTCTTCAGTATTTAATTAATTTAAATATAATACAGGGCTGTAATATTTGGTGGCAAAAATTTGAAAACTGCAGTGATGGCAACAATTTGAAAAAAAGAAAAAGTATTTTGCTTCTACTCTTAAATAAAAGTGTTGATTACTACTGCAGTTAGCAAAATTAAATGTTAAATTCTGAATAAGTTTGAACTCTATAATTAACAATAATTTTTATATTTATTTTACTACAATTATTTTAAACGTTTAATCATATTATTTTCAGATAGTATGAAGAAATTTATACCTGCTTTTGATTAAATTCATAATCTTGCATCTATTTTTTTTCCAAATTAAGCCTTCTATTTTAAATTTCAGCAAACTTCAGTGAGTTGAAGTATTTGCATAATTAAGTTATTACTAACGTGCATTGCCAGAATTGTTTTTCTTGTGGTTTTGTATAATGTACAAATTATCATCTGGTGAAAGTCATGTATTTCAAAGAAAATTAATAAAGCTCAATATTAATATTCACATAATTTTAAACTGATTGATGTTACGTTCTCAAACGGTAAGATTTTATTTTATTTAATTATTTTACTTAAATTAGTTATTATTTTTAATTTTAATTCTGCCCTGCCTTCTATTTCCTTTAGTCAGTCTTCGTCAGAATATAAATTAGATAAACTGTGAAAGCACGAATAGGAATTATTCAGTTAGAATACTTGTTACTGTTATGTGTGCTTGCTTTCAGTGCATCTCAGCACTTGCAGAATTCGGTGAAAATTAATAAAGTTTTACGCACGAGAATGAATTATTTTGTTACTGTGATTTCGCAACTGTTACTATGTAGCGTACTTGCGTTGAGCTTTCTTCTGCACTTACAGAAATTGGTTTTTAAAATGGTGCGGAAGTCAGGTTAGTAAGCATAAATTGCTTACAGTTTAGATAATTATTAATTTTTTTATTAATTATAATTGCTTTCAGTTTACCGTGGTCACGTTATATTACGGGTTAACTTCAGCTTCCTAATTTACTTATTTAATTCAGCGAACAGCGTGAACAAATTGTTTATGAATTTTCTTTGTAATCAATTCACAATAAGTTGTAGAGTAAGTTTTTTTTAATTGCTTTATAAATTGTAGATAAGGTTTTGACATTAGAAGAGAAGCTTATAAAATTCTTTGTAATTTCTTTGTCATTCCCACCCCCACCTGGGTCGACTGGGAGATATCCCGACGTTCTGGCTAGGTCAATATATAAACAGACTCGACTTCTGGAGAAAAATTAAGTCTTCAAAATGACTAGAACCATTGTTTATTCGGTGGTAGGTTCAGGTTCGACATTGAACATACGGTATGTCTGCCCATTGGTTATGGGGGCGCTACATGGTTTGATATCGAAGGTACAGACAGACGAATGCACACTACTGGCTATTAAAAGATATTTATAGTACGTAAACAATATGGCATGAAGACAAAATGATTAAATTTGTAAGCAGTTTGGAGTTTATAGCGGAGCGAAATTAGTAGAAACAGCTGCCACCGCTGGCAGTTAAAACGGCCCTTACCTGGTTAGGCAAGGAGTCAACTGGACTTGGAGGACAGAAATGGACAACTCATCCATGCTGCTTCAAGTCTATGCCACACTTCATCAACCGTATTCGCTGAAGAGGTGTGGCGAGCCAGTCTCTCAGTAACGCATGGCCAGATGTTTTCAGTGGGTGACAGATCTGGAGACCGTGCAGGCCAACATGTGGTCTTGTATTATCTTGTAGGAAAATGGCGTTTGGCAGGCCTCAAAGATAGGGCACAACCACTATGTCAAAAATATACCACTGGATGTCAAAAATATACCGATCTTCGTTCAGATTGCCCTCGATCCGATCTAGAGATGTGCGTGTCGTGTACCGAATGGCTACCCAAACCATCACACCAGGTGCAGATCCCCTATACCGATATCGAATGCAAGCAGGGGACGTGCGATCTCCTCGGCGCCTCCAGACTCTTATACGGCCATCAGAATATTACACGCAGAACCGGAACTCGTCTGAAAGACGACATTGTGCCACTCCTGTATTCAGCTTTGTCGTTCAACGCACCAGAGTCGCCGTCTATCTCTATGCTGCATTGTCAAGGGAAGCCGAAGTAATGGCCACCGTGCTGATAGTCCACGCTGCTGCAAACTTCGACGCACTCTACGAGGAGAACTGGGCGTGCTGCCAAAGAATCTCTAAGGAGAAGAATGAAAGCTTCCATAGACGCAATGTAAACCTCTTTCGCCTCTGCGCCGTTGTACCGAAGAGCCACGGCTATGCAGTGAAACACCAGCGCAGGATGGAATTTAAACAGCGCAGTTCGAGGAGATAGTAAATTTTTTACTTTGAAATAACTCAAAATGTTTTATTTTCATACATTTCTGGAGTTTTATGAGCAAAAGGATGTTAGTTGGAATTTTGGGCGAATTATAGAAATCCTGTCCAATTTTTACTTTCAATTTAAACAGCGAGCCATACGAAGATAAAATTTAAACGAAATATATTTCTTAATTCTTTTTTTCTGTAAACTTAAAAAGGGGGAAAACACATGCCATACAAAACGTAATAAATTTTTATGAATCCATAGTTAAAATTTTACAGTGAAATTTTAAAAGCAAAATTTGCAATAACTAACTGAAACAGAAAAAAATAATTAAAGACAATTAAAGGCACCCCTAAATAAATTGAAAACACTGAAATACATTATAATTATCCGACAACTTTAAAAACAAATTACCATGAAAACTTTTAGACAATTATTTGGAATGACCATTGTGAAAACCAAAAGCAAAGTTTTCACCCAATAGCCAAAACCATTTCACTTACAGCGTTGCATTTAAAAAGTCTTTAAAAGAATTTCACATAACTAAAACAAAGTACCTCTGACTACAACAACAAGGAACATTTTCGAACAACGTGGTAAAAGATTGCTAATATGGCCGACGGCATTCTGCTTTGTTGCCTCCTGATGTTATTTCGCACATGCGCAGTGAGGTACGGAGGGTGGATAGCTTTGGGACGGTTTGCCCCTTTAAAGTAAGCTTCAGGGATATACATAATGTGTCTCTTCGGTCTGACGGAGCCACATTTGCCTCAGAGAACCTTTACTTCTTCTCCTTACAGATTATTTGGTGCTGCAAACATGCCCATTTCCTGACTAAAGGTCCGTGATATGGTCGTACGGTTTTGCAGGGCTCACCATACAATATTGCTCTCCTCTTGGGCGTTAGTCATGGGAGGACGTTGAGATCCTGCATGCTGTTCAGTATGACCCTCAGCAACACATTGGTTCCATATTCGTATGAGAGTGGTTGGATGTTGACCAGTACGACCGGCAAAATCACGGAACGATAATCTACATTTTCGACAGGCAACGATCCTGCCTCTATTGAATTTCGAAACTTGCTGGTATGCATTTTCTTTTCTTATTCAAGGCTGACACGATATTCTGAGCAAACTCCGACCTTACATAGCGCTTTCCGAATGAGAAATCCTCTATACAACTTTACTTTTATGCAATGCTTCAAATGTCATTTCTCCTTCCTGGGTCGTCTAAATGCGCTGAAATGCTAATCATTTGCATATCCTAATCTCTTCTTCCTTTCATGTGATTTTGACGTTCATCAGGTTATTCCTTCCTGGTGCTGCAGTTTTAATGGGCAGCAATGTATGTTCCTCGCATTACTAAGAAACGGCAGCACTTAGAGCCACTAAATTTTGAAGACACATAGTCCTCCACCAGAACATGTGCACCTCGACTCCCGAATTCGAATTTATATTTTACGTGTGCAAATTTACTGAAATTCTGATGAATAAACTCGGAGATTTAAAATAAATGTGTTATCTCTCTGCAAAACGTAAGATATTTGTCTTTCGAATTTAATGAATAAACTCAGAATAGTAAAGGTGTTGGTGTCCTTTTTAAATACCCAAGATAAAGTATTTCTTTCTTCAAAGCGTCAGTGTGTTGCTATTTAAAAAAGCGTAAGTTATTTAACTTTTCTTTCAAATTTAATATATCTGTTACTGATTAACAAACTAAACGATTTAAAAGCAATAAACGCAGTTCTTCACCTTTATTATTATTAATAATTAGTAGTCATTATATTAAAATTATTATATGTATATTTTATATTGCAGTAACTATTTTAGGCGGCTAATCTGCAGATTGTTTGTTTTTATTCAAAAGAGAATCTACATCAAGAACTTTAATGTATGGTGTTAGAAATTTTTTTTATTAATTACAATAACATTGTGAAAATTTATAACTATCAGCTCGAGATGTTGTAAATTAAAATGCTTTAAATTATATCAATTAGCTATATTATTAAAAAAAAAAGGAAAGATTTAAAGCATTAAGAAATGTATTTATTGCTTTAAAATCCTTTTAAATTCTTTAAGCTGCTATAATTTGAGGCACAAATTTTTACGTTACTTCAAATAACAAGAATCTGGAAGTTTATTTGTATAAAAATACTAAAAAGATTCTATTAAGGACGTTTCTAACGTACGCTGACGAATAAAAAATATTTTTAAAGCCAATAAATTACGATTTTATTCATATAATGTAAATGAAACAAACGTTTTCGCTAATTTTAGTAAGCGAGCAGAAATAAATGTGTTCGCTGACTAAAGTTAGCGAAGGTGTTTATTTGCTTCAGAATGATAAGGTATAAAAAGGAAAATTTATTTGCGAAATTAATAGCTGAACATTAACACCTGCCTAATATCATGCACTCTATCGAGACACTGTTACGAGTACTTTTATTTCTTCTTCCCCATGAATACTGATTATCAGAAGTCTCGGCGTTATTTATTTATTTTTATTTATTTTAAATATAAACGTTAATTGGTAAACATCAGTTGTTCCAGAACAAGAAAACGCTCGACTACCGTATTGAGATCTTTATTGAATAGCATTATGTTGCACATTTGAAGAGATCCGTCTTGCCGTTTAAAGAGAATTTCGAAATATATTCAGAGAAGTAATTTAATTCCACATGTTAGTTGTGAGGCTCATTAGAACCTTTGTTCAAGGATTGTTGAAATGATATTTTCAGATGGAAAACATGTTCCTCCCAAATAAGCGAGTTAGTTATTCTACAATAAATAGTAATTCATGTTAGTTTTCAATCATCTCCAAATAATTATTCAGTCAATAAATCTGCTCAAAAATAATTCAGTAAGCCTTCTTCTTGATGTCTTTAAGAAAAGTTGCATTCTCTTTTATCAGAAAGGCTGCAGCCTGTTACAAAGAGGATTATTTAAAAGATTTCACAGTTTGTATTCTGTTATATTACACTCTTGTTATTTGGAAAGTTACTCAATGAAGTGCCGCCCAACCGGGTTAGAGGTTAGTGACTCTGGCTGCCGTACCGAAGAGCCTGGGCTCAAATCCTGGAAAAGGCATGGATATTTATAGATGTATAGTGCCTTTGTGGCATTGGGGTACTCAAAATATACGGCGAGCTGGAAGTTCTGTCGAGAGGTTGGTAGTAGGGGAAGAGAGGGGTGGGAGATCTTCGAAGCGCTCGCTTTCAAAATTGGGGCGGAACTGAGCAAAGTCGTACTGTCGGTTGTAGGGTTGGTTTCCAAGGCTCTTGACAATGACAGGCACAAGCTTGTCTCTTTGTCACGATGAATTTGTGGGCTTGTTCTGGTATCAGACAAGAGAGATTAGTCACAACAAACACTCAATGGAGCAATCTAATTGGACTTTTCTCAATTCAGAAATTTATTCTGTGGAGTAGATTTTACAAAATGTGATCACTCTTTTAAATGCCACTTTTAAATCCTTAGTTATATAACAACTAGGAAGAATAAATTATTATGACATTTTATTACTTCAATATAGTAATTGTTATAGTAATGTTCTACAATATAGTACAATTGTTATAGTAATGTTGTTATAGTACGTACATTTGTTATAGTAATGTACGTATGTATACGTATATTGTTATATAATATAGTAATGTTCGAATTCGAATTCAACTGCATCATAAGAATAATGACACACTAAATTCAAAACATGTAGATTTGTTAACATTTTTATTACCATTCCACAAACAAAATCGTGCCAACAAAATGCTAGCAAAATACGAAACTGTTTTCAATTCACGCTACATAATACGTTTCCTATATCTTCAAAATTGTATAACGTTCTTTTTGCAGCAAAGTGAGTTTTTAAAACTTGCACATGCTTAATATTGATACTGCTGAGTAGCATTAAGTTTTACTAAAATATACACCGTTGCAATAGTTGAAAAAAATTATTCTGATATGTCGATTCTTCTGATTACTGGTGATAGGGTACGTAAAAATCTCTTTACGCAACTACTCCAGATGAACAAGAAGGCTTGAATCTTTATTGAGAAATTTAGCAGGTATTACAAGTACAATAAACAACCATAAATAGCCCAAGGAGATAAAGCAAAGATAAAGCACAATTTTTCTTAACGTGTAAGGTATGTCATACATTACCAAACTCCCTCACATAGCAGAGTCTGAGATGGTTATCGTCGAGTAGAAAGCTCAGCACTGTTAAACATTAAACTCTTGCCATAATTGATTGACTGTAGGCTTGGACTTGAATACCAATGTTACTCGCTAGATAGTTTATGTTAGCACTTTCTAAATTAGATTTATACTTCACTGAGTGGCCTGACTCATGGAAGTAGGAAAGAGAGGAGAGGCCTGAACTAATTTTCTCGTACATTCCTTTGAAGCAGTGATGCACACTTCATGTTTACCAAAACATTCAGCGACTTGCCATTAAGATCAATAGGTTTTGACAAGATCGGAGGTAAACATTTTGTAATTACATCGTAAATTAAAGTATAAATATGTATATTTTCTTTTCCTACAATACTTCAGAGTCAAAACTATGTGAAAGAATACATTTTTAAACAACATTTCAAGCTGAATGGAATCAAAAACTATACCTTTTTCCATTTCAAGTTGAGGGCCACCAGCGACCGAGCGGTAAAGTCGCTGAACACTGGTAATTCGGTCCGAGGCTCGAATCCCGCGAACGGGCTGGGTGCATGGGTGTTTTCGTGGTTTTCCCCACGCGTAACGTGTATATAAGCCAGTTTCCCTTAGAAAGTCCTTCACGAAGGCATTCCTCTTCTTAAGCTCTCAGGGCTTTGCCATAATCACACACACACACCCATTTTAAGTTTTAATGTGAGTGAAATATTTTCGAAAGTTTCCGCTGATTACATTAGAAAGAAATATTAAGGTAATTGGATTTTTGTTAAAATCAAAGTTTATTGTATTATTAATATTAATAACCCGTATTTATTTCTTTTCTATTTACAGAGTTTCTTTCTGAAATATATGCTCAAATATGAGATGATTTTAAGCTTTTGAAGCACCTTTTAAACCAAAAATCATAGTCATTGTATAATTAATATTCCGTTTGGATCTTTCTAAAGTAGAGCAGCTTTTACTTTAATAGTGAAATATTTTGCTGATGATTTCTGATTTTTATGTACTTAATTTTCTATAAGCATTTCTGAAACGGATAAAAGAGGGCAGGTTTGTTAATAGTATTTAAAACTTGTAACTGAATTTTTATAAAAAATGTAATAATAATTCTTTTATGAAAATTTTTTTGACCCTCAAGTTTAACAATACGTATTCTAAAAATTCTACTTTACTATTTCCCATAAATTGTGCTCCCGTAAATTGGGCTTTAGAGGACCTTTTAATAAATTCTTTTTCAGTACGAACAATTCTTGCTTAAGTAGTTTTATAAACATATTTGTCAACAGAATTTTATTTATGTTTGCAACTAAATGTTAAGGTATACATACGTACGTATGTAAACATATATTTAGATAATATTTATAATCATTATAAATTTAGATGCATTTAATAACTAGTTTGTTTCGCACAATTTCTTATTCAGAGGAATTTATGAATGAATAAAGCCTTCATTTCCAAATACATTTATGTATAATTTGATAAATATTTAAGTATTTTGTTAAAAGCAATTACGTACTTTTTACAAGGATGTGCATAAATACCCAGATATATTTAATATTTTTCATTTTCGGTATGTGCAAATCTTTAATTTCTGTGCATTCTCTATATTTTTTGAATAATTTACAATAATTTAGCATATATCAGAATTTTTTACATTAGAAATATGTACAAATTGAATGAAAATTTCATGCGTTATTTTTAATCCTCACTTAAAAGTTAATTTTCCTTCGAAATTCTTCCCGGCAGATAGCCCTGAAATTCATCTTCCCTCTTAGGCAGATAGCCCTTAAATGCTTTACCCTATTTAAAGAAATTAACCTAACCTATGAGCCTAATTACAAATTTTAACATCATAATTTTATATTTACATTTAGACATCAAGTTTCAAACTTTTGACTTAAAACACACTTTTGGATGCATTAATTATAAAACTCAAATTTTCTAGTAAATATATTTTTGCAAAGAAATTTCTTCTTTTAGCAATTTTATCCAGGTTAATAGTTCTCTGATAATATAATAAATAACAATTAGCCATTTCACATTTAAACAGTAACCGCATTGTCATCAGATCTCAATCTTGATTGCCTACTCTGCATACCAACATTGCTTCATTTTTGGAAACAGGTAAAACAACTAATTGATCTAAATTTACAGATATCTGAAATTTACACATTGCAAAGAAATCCAAAATGTGACAATATGCAAAATGTTTTGAAAGAGCAATTAATAGCATATATGATGCTTTTTCATATCTTTAAACTGTTTTAGCACACGACCACCACTCAATCTCTTTTCTTTTTATTAGGGACTAGCCGCTACAAAGAAAAAAAAAAAGAAATTTCATTAAAAATGTATTATACAGTCAAAAGTCGTTAATTCGGGCACCCATAATTCGGAATGATCTATAATCCGGACCTCAAAGCTAAAAACTTTCTGCGCATGCGCCGCGTTGACACATGCGCATAGGCGTTTACGCGTGCGCGTAAGACCTCTTACTACTGCGCATTTGCGTGTGCGCAAGTGCAGAATACGTTTTCGCGTGCGCGTTTTATGTATAACGGACGGTGTAAGCTAAAATTATCTAATTATCTATTTCAGTTAATGTTGATGATTGCGTTCCCTAATTTTCGAATTGGATCCGGCTTATTATTTTTTGCAGACTGTAAGAGCAATACTATAAAAGTAAACTTGAACTTTCGATTATGTCAAATAGAATTTTTGATTCTGGAGCTCCCAAAGGATCGTACAAAACGAAAGTATGTTTCGATGTCCATCAAACAAAAAGTGGAATTGCTGCAAAAAATGGATAAAGACATGAAGAATGTGACAGAGAGGTTAGTGAAAACGAAAAAATTTCGATTGACAAGTTAGTCAGTATTCTCGGCACAGCAATTAACAGGACTTGAACAGCGGAACTTTGAAAGTGAACAAAAAATTATGTCTGTTTTTAGAATTAAAGAGAAAGTATTATCACATAAAACGAAGCAACTTAAACAACTTACATTGAAAGAAATGTTTAATAAAGTAAACAAATAAATATTAAGCTTTTTTTGTAAATTTTGATACCCTTTAGATCATAATTGTTCTTTATTTCATAAATTAAGGTTTCATATTTTTAATTTTAGAATTTCTGCATGCCATCTTACGCGATTTAAACTGATGATCTATAATCCGGAAAAATTGATAATCCGGAATCGCCGAAGTCCCGACGAGTCCGGATTAACGACTTTTGACTGTATAATAAGAAAAATTACAATGAAATAAGCACTTATATTCCTTAGCACAAATATTAATTATTCTAGTCAATAAATTAACCAACTTTCCGTTGCAAAATCTTAAGAATTCAAATGGTATAAAGAAAGTTAAAAACTTTGTTTTCTAAAAAAAATCATGCAAAACTTTTTATGTAATTAAAATTATATATAATGAAAACATAATATAAAAAATTACAATGAAATAAGCAATAAATCTCATATTTTTAAGAGGAAGCAGTCATCAGTCCAGTATCCAAAGCAATGAATGAAAAACTATTGCCGGAACCACATTTCTAAAAGAATGAAACTATCATCAAAAAGCAATAACCAATAAAAATTGTGCTTTGTGGATGACATAATTCAAAATATACAAACCTCTTCGCCATTAGCTAATAAAGAGCGAGAGAGAGAGGAAAAAAAGGAAATTCTTTCTGTTGTGCCTCGCGAGACACATGCGCGTCGTAATAAGAAGATTGCGATCTCATATTTTCAACAGTCAGCAGTCCAGTATATAAAGCACTGAATGAAAAACTGTTGCCAAAACCATATTTCTAAAAGAATGAAACTATTCAAAATGATGCGATTTCATCAAAAAAGATTAAAAAAAAAAAAAAAAAAAAAAAAAAAAAAACTCCGAAAAAAATCGCTTCGAGGTATACTGGCACCTATGTACTATCTAGATCAGGGATGTCAAACTCATAGGTACACTTGGGCCAAACAAACAAGGTTTAACTTTAGGCGGGCAAAAAAAATAAAAAAAAAAAAAAAAATAAAATAAAAAATAAAAAAAATAAAAAATAAAAAAAAATAAAATAAATATTAATAGAAACGTAGATTTATTTCGAATAATACAATAATAAACATATATATATATTTATATAGAAAAGAACAAGAAAAATTTAATGTTTACGTCCTGATACTTGACATCTCTTCTCTGCTATTATCTTTCCTATTTCGGGAGAAATTTTGTTTGCAGTGATAACTTTCAACGCTGACCCAAGATGAGCATCATTAATAGCGTTTCTAATAGGAGACTTATTACCTTTCATGACTGAAAATAACTTCTCTCACCGATAAGTGCTACCAAACATGGAAATAATTTCATATGCGAATTTTCGAGTATTTTCAAACCTGGCTGGTAAATATTTGTAAAATTCAGGCACGCTCACTTCAATGAATTTTGCTTTCAAATTTGAGTTGCATTGAATCTCGATCACCTCCATTTGCATATGGCTGGGTAATCTAACAACACTGAATAAATTATCGTTAATTACTTAGCAGTAAACATTTAATTTTTTTCTTCGTCGATATGTTATTTTATTATTATATATTATTATTTATATTGGCCGGGCCGCAAAAATATTTGTTGTGGGCCGCATGCAGCCCGCGGGCCGCGAGTTTGACATCCTTGGTCTAGATGCACCTATGTACCAAATTTCGTAAGTCTGGGTCTATTGGCTTACGCGCAGCACGAACGAAAGACACACAAACCCTTTCTTTTATTATATGTAGAGATTAGACTAAGAAATAAAAACTAGTTACGTTTCATTCAACAATATATGTATATACCAACAAAGATTTTTCATTCATAATTTTGTTTTTGCGTTTAGTCATCAATTAAAGATATTGCTAAATAAAATGTTTTTTAAAAATGACAGACCGCTTGAGTTTGATATTTTTTCTCTATTAGTTAATGACCATAAAATAAGATAAGTTTTGTATACAACTGACGCATAGATACTGAATTATTTGCAAAACTGAATGTATCTTATGTACAATTATTGCCTGATAATTGCTGTTATTAAATGTAAAGTATGGTTGTGCACTGGGGCAGCTTCGAGAAGATGTTCATTTAAAGACGCGAACAGATTTTGTCCTTCCAGTTTATTTAATGCCTATATTTCTACTATATTTCTGCTTAATAATTTTTCCACCATTCAAGTTCAAAGTATACTTAAATGCTTCTTCATAGGCTTTGCAAATTTTGAAAACATCACATGATGCATAAATTACGTATCCTTTATTTATATATCAAATAAGCGATCTGCTATGTGCTAGTAGCTAGTGGACAAGGGACACATTGAAATGTTGCAGAAATTCTTTGGATCACATAAGCAGATGTGTAATAAACTATCACTCCTGTACATTAAATTTAAAGCATCTCGATGAAACATGTAATCATGTTCTTCAGGCGTAATAGGTATAAGGTGATGTATTACGGAGAGGATGTCCCGTTGATGTTAAAATGATACATTGTTCAGGCAACCTTGAAACTGCTGACGCTGAAAATGATCACATGGCTTTGACCGCACATGGCATTTCCGCCGAACTGGCAATTATTTTTGTGTGCAATTTTACATAATTATCACAAATATATGGTTAAAAATGATGGAAAAGTTAGCTTATTAGCATTCTGTCTATATATTTATTAATTTTAACAAGAATTACAGGATTTCTTGGTAATTTCATTTTTCAGTTAAGGTTTATGAACCCAAAGTTATTATTTTTCAATTATCTAAGTGAGTTTAGCAACTACTGTTTAAAAAATTGAATATCACAATATTATGCGGATGACAAAAAACGCATTTTACTTAACACATTTTGATATTTGAAAGAAAAGTAAAAATAACGAAAGCGCAATAAAGGGCATCGAATGGAATATATCAATTTTCACGTTATACCAGTTAGTTACAAGAAATTGATCCATAAAGTGTGTTATATTTTTGCGTCATATGACGTCTGTTATTAGAAGAATTCAGTTATGTCATAGAGCATAGATCTGGCTCGCAAATGGCTCATGTGGATGCATTGAGTTGAAATCCTGTTGCCTTTTGTATATCAACGGATACTGTTTTATCCAGATTAAAAGCTTCTCAGGATGATGATGATGAGATTAGGGCAATAAAAGAAATTCTTAAAACATCAAATTATGAAAATTACTTTGAGAGAAATAGGCTTTTGTACAAATTTATTGAAGGTAGAGAAGTTCCAGTTATACCGTCTGGCATGCAGACGGAAATAATCAAAAGTACTCATGAAAAGGGACATGTGAGTGTTAAAAGAACAGAGGAATTGCTGAAACAATCGTATTTTATTCCTAAATTGTATGAAAATTGCAAATTGTGTGAAATGTATTTTATTAAACCGCGAACGAGGGAAACAAGAGAGTTTTCTACATCCATTACATAAAGAAGGTTTACCGTTATATACTTATCATATTGATCGCTTAGGTCCACTTGAAAGTACAAGTAAAAACTATAAGTATATTTTGGCTGTTATCGACGGTTTTACGAAATTTGTCTGGTTATATCCTACTAAAACTACGTCATCAGTTGAAACAATTTCTAAACTGAATTTACGGAAAACTATATTTGGAAATCCTTCTCAGATCATTTCAGACAGAGGTACTGCTTTTACATCAAACGAATTTAACCCGCGAGCACACGCAACGGGTATGTCATACCCATGCGCATTTTTCTTTTTGTATATTTCTCACCCATTCTTTCATAAAAGGACGAAACTTGATGTAGCTGAGTTCAAGGTCACATACTTAAATGGGGGAAATTCCTGAGGTGACAGGTGCAACGGTTTTTTAGGAACAGCATTGTTCGGCCATGTCATACCCGCGCGTGTACTCGCGTTTCTCAGTGAGTCGCTTCGCACTTCTCGTTTTCAAGCTTTTAGTATAGGTTTTTCTTGAGTTGTAAGCATGGCGCCGTATATTCCTTACGATGAAGAGATGAAAAGATTGAGAAATCTTCTTGAAACAGTTTCTTCTGATGAGGATTCATTTAGTGAATACGATGAAGATGTTGATCACGAAGAATATAATAGTAATCATGATTCATCCATAGAGAGTAGTGATTCAGATACAGAAACAAAAAATGAAACTTTGGAATGTAGCAATGAGTTTTATGTTGGAAAAAATGGAGTAAAATGGAACAAAAATAAATTCCGGACTAATGTTAGAATTAGCGCCAAAAATATTATAACTAAACTCCCTGGAAATACGAAGTATTCTAAAGACGTCTCAACACCTTTAGATTCCTGGTCACTGCTTATCGATGAAGTTATGTTAAAACATGTAGTCGGCAATACAAATATTTATATTGATTCAGTACGTGGAAATTTCACTCGTGAACGGGAGGCGAAATCAACAAATGAATTGGAAATCAAAGCTTTAATTGGATTGCTGTATTTATGTGGAGTTTATAAATCATCCATGTGAACGTAAGAGATTTGTGGGCAACAGACGGAACGGGAATGGACATATTTAGGGAAACAATGTCAGTGAACCGATTCCTCTCTCTTTTACGATGCCTCCGTTTTGATGACATTAGAGATCGTCCCAGTAGAAGAAACGTTGATAAATTAGCTCCGATCAGAGAATTTTTTGGAAATTTTGTCACAAATTGCCAAAAGGCTGATTCTGTAGGAGAGTATGTGACCAATGATGAGAAGTTGGAATCATTCAGAGGTCGTTGTTCCTTCAAACAATATATGCCCAACAAGCCAGCAAAGTATGGCATAAAAATATTTGCTCTTGTAGACGCAAGGGTATTTTATACCTGGAGTATGGAAATTTATGCTGATAAACAACCAGATGGGCCATTTCAAGTTGAAAATGGTGCAAGCGAAGTTGTCAAACGTTTAATAAGGCCCTTATACAACTCTGGTCGAAATTTAACAGTTGATAATTGGTATACGGGATATGAATTATCTCAAGATCTCCTAAAGAAGAAAATTACGATAATAGGTACAATGCGTAAAAATAAGAGAGAAATCCCACCTGAGTTTCTGGCAAAGGAAAGAGAAGTATATTCTTCAATTTTCGGTTTTCAGAAAGAAGCAACACTTGTATCTTATGTGCCGAAAAAAAATAAGAGTGTGATCCTGTTATTCACAATGCATTCCGGCGATCAAATCGATGAATCTACTGGGGAATCTAAAAAGCCTGAAATTATTACATTCTATAACATGACAAAAGGAGCAGTCGATGTTGTAGATGAGATGGTAGTTGCGTATTCTACAGCAAGAGTAGCACGTCGATGGCTTATGGTGATTTTCTTTTCAGTGTTAAACGTGGTTGCCATTGATGCAAGAATAATTCTACTATCAAAGAAGGAACCACCAACGGAATACCGTACCAGGCGTACTTTTCTCAAAGCCTTAGGGATGCAGCTAATAGAAAGTGCTTAGAATGAACGACGACGAGTATCTGTAGTTCCTGATTCTAGACAAACACTGACCACCGATGAACATGTTAACAATGAACCTCCCCCCCCCCCAAAAAAAAAAAAAAAAAAAAAAAAACTGAAATTACTTACAAGAGGTGTACAGAGTGCCCCAAGAAAAAAGATAGAAAGACTAGATTCATTTGTGAAAATTGTAGCAAAGTATATGTATGGAACATATGACCTCATTTTGTAAACAATGTTCAAAAAATTGTAAGTAAATAATTTTACCTCTCCTTATTCTTTCATATTTTGTCTAAAGTGAAGTATTAACTTGGTTTTACATTTTAATTTCTTTTAAAAACCGATTAATTTTATTTGGCAAATTTTTAATTACAAACTTTTTATTCGGGTATGACATACCCGGCGCGTGTTCTCGTGTTCGTCGGATCGATGCGTGTGCTCGCGGGTTAAAGAATAATGTACCAATGAAAATATCAAACATCATTTAATTACTACTGGATTACCTCGTTCCAATGGACAGATTGAGCGCCTAAATCAAGTTATAATATCTATTCTTTCAAAATTATCATTAGACGATCCGACGAAATGGTTTAGATACGTTAACGAAGTGCAGCAGTTAATTAATTCATCTTATCACAGAAGCATAAACACTACGCCTTTTGAGTTATTATTTGGAACTAAAATGAATTTTAAAGAAGATATTAAACTTAAAGAAATAATTGAGGCAGAAATTCAAAATAATTTTGAAACTTACAGAGAAAAACTTGCGAAGAAACAAATATTTAAGGTACAGGAAGAAAATAAGAAAGCATATAACCTTCGAAGACGTTCTCCAAAATGTTATAAAATTAATGATTTAGTAGCCATCAAAAGAACTCAATTTGGACCAAATCTTAAGTTAAAATCAAAGTATTAGGCCCGTATAAAATTGTAAAAATAAAAGACAATGACACCTATGATGTTGTAAAAGAAGGAGATCATGAAGGACCTACAAAAACAACTACATGCGCTGAGTACATAAAACAATGGACCCAAGCAGAAGAAGATGTATAAAATAATACTGTTATGACATTTAAACCTGGAGTGATACAATTGATAACCAAACTGTGATTTTTCACCTAATAATGAATTTTATTTCAGTTAATGTTATTTTTAAGATGAAATGAAGTTGTCCAAAAATGTTAAAGATTGAAGATATTTTTTGACTTAATTGAAGATTTCTGAAAAATAGAAGGGACTGTTGAAGATGTTATAGTTGCAAAGATGAAGGACAATTAAGATGTTTCCTTTCAATATAGTCCTTAGCACATACAGTCTTCCCCTCCCTTCGTACTTTTTTTCAGGTTTCGGCTTATTCTTGATGATGGTTCTTTTACTGAAGACAACGATGATGTAAGATGACCAATGATTTATGATGTCACTAGTAGAATAATGTCGTCGAGGTCGCCGCATAGCAGGAAGGCCGAATGTGGGATTTTAAATCTATAGCTTAATAGTTTTCCTCGCGCGCTGTTTAAATTTTAGCTGTTGACTGCACGAGTGAAATTGATAGAACTCTCGCCACTTTGTTTTATTAGAGGAGATGTAAGATGATATAGATCTTGTATTAATAGATAAACGGTGTTATAGATGCTGTATTAATAGATGAACGATCTTATAGATGTATTAATGTTTCATTAAATGTGTTTTGTTTGAATATGAATTGTGATTTCGAGACTAAAGAACCCACATATATATATATATATATATATATTCATCATGAATAACCACTTAAATATATATTAGAAATGACATTGTAAGTATTGACATCCTGACTTTTGTAAGTTTTCTTTCTAATAAGATAGCACTGCTGATATGATAATGTTAACTTCTGTTTGTTCGTTTACACAGGTTAACCACTCTAATTTTCAAGGCATTTGTACGATTCCTTTTTTTTTTTTTTTTTTTGCAAACATAGTATTAATAAAATAAAAAAATGGCAATGAAATGGGGCTCCTTAGAACTCGTAAAATAATCAAATATAACTCGAGATTTTTTTTTTTTTTTTTTCAAGATTGACGTATTTTAACTTGACAGACAGTAACCAAGTAAAAAAATCGCAAGTTAAGAGACTTTCATAAAACATTACTTCAAATAACTATTTATTTCCTTTATTTATTTATGAAGTTTACCAGAAAATTCATTATTCTGCAGACTTTAAGGCATTATCTACAAGCATTCAAAGGGGAAAAAATAAAAGCAAACTCCGTTAAAAGTAAGAATAAATAATTGAAGGTGTCAAGGAAAGAAAATGTTGACTGAAAAGCGAAACGCGGCCGCTTCTTTCGATTTTAATGAATTACCCTCCCAAAACGATCCCGCTGTGCAAAGTTATTATACTTGCACCCTGAAATTATTTTTGCCATAGAATTGCTGGAAGTTTTTCGGATAATGCATCATTAATTATCATTAATGAGTTTCTTATAAAATAAGTGTGCCTGAATGTTAAGTTGTTATGTGTGATACATGTTTTTATGCTTGATGAATATTTAAAAAATTTATTTTTAATATTGTTTGATTTTTTGTAACCATTTTTAATAAAAACGTTGTTTGTACATAAGCATATAAGTGTTTATATTTTATTTTCAGAGCAATTAATTTTACCAGAAGTGTTAAATAAAAAAGATAATATCTTGAATTGGAGAATAATTAATATTTTGAGTATGGGAAAGAACTTCATAAAATCCGCTGATTAAGAGAAATATACACAGTACAAAGTCCGGATTCGTCGGGACTTCGGCGATTCCGGATTAGGGATTTTTCCGGATATTAGATCATCAATTTAAATCTGGTAAGATGGCATGCAGAAATTGTACAATTAAAAATATGAAATCGTAATTTATGAAATAAAGAACAGTTATGATGTAAAGGGTATCAAAATTTACGAAAAAAAGCTTAATATTTATTTGTTTACTTTATTAAACATTTCTTTCAATGTAAGTTGTTTAAGTTGCTTCCACAAAATATTCAAAAAATTCCTTTTTTCTTATGCCAAATACAATTGACTTTCCAATGCTATACTCCTCACATAATTTTGAGATGGATTATAGATCCTTTGGCAGCTCCAGAATTGGAAACTCTTTTCGACATAATCGAAAGTTCAAGCTCAGTTTTTATAAAATTCCCGTAATAATGACAGTCTGCAAAAAATAATGAGCTGGAACAAATTGATACATCAGGGAGCAGCGTAGTCTGCTACATTAAGTGAAATGCTTTAGATTTGGTTCGGTTTTCTTAATTATGACAAAGCACACTAGGGCTATCTGCCTAAGGGGAGGGTGTGTGTGTGTGATTATGGCAAAGCCTCGAGGGCTATCTGCCTAAGGGGAGGGATGCCTTCGTGGAGGATTTTCTAAGGGAAACTAGCTCGTATACACGTTACACACGAGGAAAAATACGAAAACGCCCATGCAGCCAGCCCGTTCGTGGGATTCGAACCTCGGACCGAACTACCAGTGTTTAGCGACTTTACCGCTCGGCGGCTGGTGGGCCTGCCTAAGGGAAGGGATGCCTTCGTGGAGGACTTTCTAAAGGAAACTGGCTCGTATACACGTTACACATGGGGAAAACCACGAAAACGCCCATGCAGCCAGCCCGTTCAAGGGATTCGAACCGAACTACCAGTGTTCAGCGACTTTACCGCTTGGCCGCTGGTGGGCCCACGAAATGCTTTAGAATTAGTAAAGATAATTTTAGTCCAGCTTAATAGCGTCTGTTATACATTATTGGCTGTGTATCACAAGATAGGCGATGAAAGCCAAGTTGTTCAGCTAAATTTTGTCTTGCTCCTATTGCGTACTGAATTAAGCCTGAATTGTATTAGTTTAGTTATTTACTATACCTACGTTTCTTTCTTGCACATGCTTAAAACCATTCTGAGTCCTGAATAAATAAACTCATATATTTAAGGCTTTATCTATTAAGGCGCTAAATACCGCCTGGTGCAGTCTCTACGGGTCCTAAATTCTGCTACAAAGAGCTTTCCTAAGTTCTAAATTGTCACCGCGCCTAAACTTTGGATCCCAGTGCTTTCCCTAAATCATAAAAAACTTCTCATCCCTTAATTTTGCCGTCCAGTGTCGACATATTCTGCCGGCGCTTCTTGGTTTACGGTGAATAACATATCAGTTATTCTTAATTAAAATAGCACTAAATGTAATCTTTTGGCCTATGAGTTTCATTAATAAAACCTATTTTTAGCATATGAAAATTTTGTTGAATTTTTCCTCGTCAACATTTCTTACAGCATTTAAAAATCTATAATCATCGCCAAGCGTAATGTTAGCATTAAAGGTTGCCATACTCTTGCTATTTCAGTGTTCCGAATATGAAAAAAAGTATAGACATCGCTGCATGAGTTATTACTGAAGCTGTCATGGATTGATAAACATGCGGTGATGAAAGCAAAATATAATAAATAATGACTCGCCAGGTCGGCGTCAGGGATGTAAAATAGGTGAGTGTTGGGGTTTGAGATGTATGCCAAGCAGATACTCAGCTACGGAGCCAAATTATTAATCTCATAAATTTATGCTTACATGATTGTTTTTCCATAACGAGGTATTTTATTTAGTGCCTAAGTGAAACTAAGAATCAGAATTTTTAAGTGAAAATCTCTACATGTTTTATTATGGAAGGAAAAATCAAATGCGCATGCGTAAAGCATACAAAAATAAATATTTGTGGCTTTGAGTTCCGGATTTTAGATCATTCCGGATAATGGACGTCCGGATCCCGGACCTTATACTGTATAATGTATCTCAGCGTTATTAAATATATAATTTCCCTTCACTTGGGCGTATTTTTTTTTCGAGTCGTAACTTGAGAGGTATTCAGAGTAACCGGAAATCTTAGCATATTTTATTTAAGTTATGATGGATATTTTCGAATTAAATGTGCTATTAAGGTAGCAGTTTTTGATACCAGCATAAATAAACTTAACATAAGATTTCATAAACCAGTTTATGGTTATACAAGACTCAGTACAATCTACTAAAAACGTTTAAACATATATTATAACCAAAACTAACATAAACAAGACTCACTTGGCCTTTTTAAATAGTTTTAATTAACAAAACACAATTAAGATAAAACATTACAATTAAAGGTGTTATAATTACACATTTAAGTTACAAAGTAAATCTCGGGGAAACAGCATGCTTAGTTCATGATTCCCGTACATCGACTGAAGGCTATTATATTTTTTGGCTGGTGTTTCTTCCGACGGCCACTAGGTGGCGCTCGTTGAACCGTGAGGTTACAATATGATTTTTTTTAAGCACAGAAATGGAAGAATCGTGCATAACCAAAGCATTAATATCTCCATGCCTTCAAAATGGAAGAAATTACTCGAAATTGACAAAAAGTTTTGTCAAATGAAATTAATTATACAATAGGTCACAATAATTAATACCATATTTAGTCCGGTTACGAAATATTTATACTTACGCTACTTTAGGCTTAATTTATATCAAAATTTCTGTCATTATTGCATAATTTCCTTTGTCAACAAAAATACCTAATTGTGTCTTTTTGTTTTAAAAGAATACACACACACACACACACACACACACACAAGAATGAAATATATAATCAATAAGAATGAAGGCCATTGTTTATTATTATCCAATTTAAGTAGTAAGAAAAATGAATTAATAATTATTATAATGCAGATTCAAAAGTAATTAACGTGACTCAGGTAAGCAAAATGGCTCGGTGTGGTTTCGGATAAGCATATGCATTTAAAGGACAATTATGTTCGAAACCGTCATCTTAAGCGTTTTCTTCAAGGATGAAATAGAGAAAGGATTTTCCCCCAAAAGGTAGACTGTAAAATGAAAGGAATCAATAAGATCTGAAGATCGTAATCTGAAGTTTTGTTTTATATTTATACATCAGAACCTTAATCATCCGAGATAATTGAAATCGCAAATACTCCAGATAATCAAAAACTCGGTTAATAGAGAATAAATTTGGAATCATGCCAGTTTTTCTTTTGACACGGTTGTCTGAAATTGTGTGCTTAAAATTTTAGAAGTAAGGACTCAGTTACTATATCATTAACATTTTAACACATTTTTTTATTAGCAGATAAAATTTGTTTCCTTCAATTAAGCAAAATATTATTTCGTTATAAAAATATTTAGGGGCGGAGGGGAAGAGAGCTAAATTAAGTTCATCAAAATTTATGCAAATTGTAAAATTTTGTTCAATTTCTTTCATACATTTTCATGAGATATTAATTTTTTCCTGAAAAAGTTTGTTACACTTTTGTCATAATCTTGTAATTCTTTCAGCTGCCACACACTCACACCAGTTTTTAGCTAACAAGAGATATACAGGAGAAGCACCAGGATGTTGCTTTAAATATTGAAGAGATTTGCTTAATTTCAGCACTCTCAGTATAGTTGTCATCCTGTTGCTCATCGTCATCTTCAATACTGCTCCCACCACAGCAATTTTTTTTTTTCCGGTTCTAACGGTGCGAATGATTTTTTTCGTTATTCAAAACCTGAAAACTTGTTTCACTGTTATCGCCTTTATCCTTTTCGAAACGTCATCTTGAACGATGACTTAGCATCTTTTTATTTTTTGGAATATATCTAAGAATTCCTTATCAGTCTGAAGGTTGTTTTTATTTATTTGTTGAATTTTTTGTTGCCTTCCCTGGTGCATTAAAAAATAGTCTGATCTTAATTGCATTATTTTCTTTCAAAATCTAAAGACCAGGATGATGATATTCAAGTAAGATAATATTAAGGACTATTTCAAAGCTATTATCGTCTACTTATTACCTTTCTAGCCATTATTTAAATACGTGTTGATATTTCGAAGGACAATTTCTTTTTCTAATTTTCCATAAGTGGAATCAAGCAGTTAAGCAACACTTCATAGGTGTAGCGTAGATAATAAGGAAACTGATTCTATGCTGTAAGAACTACGCATTTGCCATCATATTTTGGATACTATGTTCTGAAATTTTTTTCTTTATAGCTTGCTTAATCTCATTACAGAATTTCTAAGTGTTATAAATTTGAAATCAGTATAGGTAGTATATTTCGTCTGTTCTGATTTCCAGAAACTTTTCCCGTTAATGCCCATCCTAATAAATTTTCATGATAACTAAACATTCTTTTGGTTCATTTTTTTCACCCGTAAAAAGGTTTTCTTTAACATTTAATCTAACTACTATTTCAATAGAGCTTGGTTCCTTTAATTCCTTATTTGTTATAGGTTTCAAATTCTCGAATTCAGGGTTCATAGCTAATTCGAAGGATATCGCCACAGTTTGTTTGTGATTTAATTCTTCCATGTTACAAAGATAGTTCTGATCAATACTACTTAATCTTATAAAATACATGATTTGATGCATTTTTCCTTTGAATAAAGATTGTTGAGGAATTTCTTCCCTTATACGCTCATAATTAAGATGAATACTGTAAATCTATGATTTCTGAGATCCTGTAGCAATTAGTGCACAAATGATAGATACATCCTGCATTATTACCTATTAAATTTCCAAGAAATGTCTAAAAATAAACCTCAAGAATAGTAAATGACCATCAATACTATATATTAGTACACTGGACGTTCTTCTTTGTTGATTCAGACGACTTGTTTTGACAAATTGAATTACTTTTCTCTTTATTATTATTATTATTATTATTAATTTTAATATGTCCTATGCTGTTTTGGAAACATTACCATAAATTGTCTCTTAGCATAAATTTTACCGAAACCTGACATTCTTTGGATTACGTCTTGATTTCAGATAAAGAAGTAACATCCTTTATCTAATAAAATTTCCTTCTTTAATGTCAGTGACTTTAGTTTTAGCACTGAAATATTCATCACTGTTATGTTTACCATTACAAAATGAGAATGCATTATTTATAATATTTTATTAGCGACGAATAAATCAGTGGCAATAACAATTTACTTTCGGATGCACTTTTGTTTTCTCTAGGGATTTATTTCTAAAATTAAAACCTGAAACATTCATTGAAATTCGTAGTTCAGTTTCGAATTCCATTAAAAATATACACTTCCTTTATTTCTCAATCAAATAATTGTATTTTCCACACTGTTCATAATTCCTTTAGAATACAAGATTTAAATAACGCAAAAAGAATTGTGTTACATGTTTCTGTTGATGTAATTATTATGCTGTCAAATTAGATTCTAATTTGTTGCATAAAGCTGAAAAGCGAGAAATAGAACCTGGTTCTGTAACTCAAACGGCTAATGAGACACATTCTATGGTATAAACTTCTATTATAAGTCTTCTTTATTATATTCGCAATTTTAAGTCTTCTGATATTGCTGGGAATTCGATAGCAGGTGAGCTATTTATTAATTCCCTAGCACGAGAATTTATTACTGTTGATTCTGAAATTTAACTACAGATCAATATTATCATCTTCGTAGAAATGTATTGTAAATGTTTCATGATCTATATTTGATAGGTTACTTTTGTAAACGTAAAAGTTCTGTTAAACTATGTGCTAACGAAAAAGTCAATGCTTGCATATTTGTAAAAGTTGAATTTTGATGTGTGAATGAAATGTTTAAGTGCATTCTAGCAAAGTGAGATAAAATAAGTTAAAGCAAAAGCTATCGGTATGTTTGAAATTAAAAGTTAGCCTCTCCAACCGAAACAAAACTTAATTATCTCTTTTGGATTAGCACATTAGGTATAGCTTTGAATTTAAGGTGTTTTTCCGGTCTAGGTTTCTAACATGTTGGATTTCGGTTAGATTAGTGTTGGTGGTATTAGATGGTAGTGTTGAAATACTTGTACAAATGACATAGTCGCACATTTCAGTGCATTTTACTGGATAGCAGAGGGGAATGAAAAATCTAACTGCAGGATAATTAAGAAATGTATGAAAGATTATGATAAAGTTGAAATGAAAAGAAAAAAAAATATGTGTACACCACATGACTTTCTTGTAGGGAATATAAAATTATACGCAATTTTCCTGCATTTCTTTTAAACATATTGAATTAACACTTAACGAATTTTGAATTAAATCTACTTTGTGAAGAGCGCATAAACCCCAATAGAATAAATGCATTCTTTAAAGTTCACTATATTTATTTACCATAGTGACATTTCGACGCTAGGTTGACTAATCAGCATTACATCTAATTCATTTTATAACTCAGAGTGCACAAAAATTACCATCTGAAGAAATACCACAAGTTCTATTCAAGTACTATAATAAATCTAAAACAATGTATAAAAGATTTTTTTTAATAAAAAAGAAACAGTTTTTCACAGACGATTCAGCGTCGCTTATCTAATGCGCATGCGCTACTAATCAGTTCAGTTCTCACTTCGCGGCAAGGCAAAAACACATAAAAATTCAAAATATTTTCATTAAAAATTGAAAGATATAGAAAAACATAAAACACATAAAATTACATTTGCTAAGTTTTATTTTATTTACTAATTTTATTTTGTTTACTAAATTTTATTTACTTATCAAACATACATAAACGGTAATAAAATGACGCAGAAGAAAAAATAAATTATATTAATTTTCTGAATGAAATTTGCAAGAAATTTCCGCTGTAATTCAAACGTATTATGAGCTAAGTATTAAATTTTCACATTATTGATTTCAAATAATTCTAATGTTATTTAGTAATATATTTAAACCAAAAATAAACAAATAAGAGAAACTATTATCTTTCTTTTAATTATTAAATTTTTTATTGACGCTTACAAATATATTTATAAACTTCTTTACTTCTTACTACAGCTTTCAGTTGCAACCTCTCACGGCGTTTCGATTTCGATAAAGGAAAATTAATAGGAAAAATTAGTTGGAGTAAAATTACTAGAAACTATCTTTATCGCAAATTATAAATGTTCATCATCGATCAGCCTGTTTCTTTTTTTAAGACTTATTAATTTTCAACTTCGGAGAAAACAATTGTTCACATATAAATGTACTAGAAAGTCCGGCGGTCATAGGAAATAACCGTTGTTCTAGATATTATTAGTCCAAAGGGATTTGAATCCCGAAGGACTATTAGTTTCGTTTTGGCATTTTGCGTCGGACTCCTAAATGTCGGTTCACTTTTCAAACTGTTGCCACAAAATGTTAGAGTCCTGCATTATATTTGAAGAAATTAAATAATGAAAAATCTGCATAAATGTATGTATATTTCTCGTATTGTGATAAAACAACGGTACATAGAGTCATAGAATTTTGAATAACGTAATCCTCCAACGAATATGAGCATGTGGAAGACCAAATTTGAAATTTGAAATTTGTTTTATGATCGATTTCCTATTTTTTAAAACTTTGACGAATTTTTGATTAACAAACTCAAGGATTTCAAAGCGAGCAATGGCAACGTTGTGCAGAAAAAACATTTTTATCTCCAGCGCGTGAGTCTCTGTATCGGAAATTCTAAAGATATGCTCGTTTTAAAACTATTTTGCGATATTGCTGTTGCACTGGATCTTATGGTTTAAGTGCGAGGAACATGATATTTAATAAAGAAAGGTAACACACAAAATGTTAAAAAACGCCCCTTTGGACGTAATTTAAAATCTGAAACATTTCAGATTTTTTTTTTTTTTTTAAAATTATAATTAAAATTATTTGTGCAAAGGTGTCTGCTAATTTAAACTGAATTACCCAGGGCAGGCGGCGAGGACGCCCCTTTGCTTACTGCCCCACGGGGTTTCCCTCTTCTACTTGCTTAATTGCTTAGAGTGCAATGAAGGAAACCACTGGCGGTACATTTCTGAAGAGCCACCACTAGCTCAATAAATAAAGGTGATTTAAATAATAAAATGTTAATGAACATGTCAAAGATCTCTTTGTACACAACATTTCTTGTGTAGATCTTTCCATCCTTTTTAAGCTCGCCTTGCATCCATTATTTTTAATTTTACGTCCGTTCTTTCACGAACTCTTGCGTTCAGTTGTAAACCATTTCAAAAACAGATGATTGCTAATGCAAACAAATGTTCACGTTCTCCCCGACACGCTCACTGAAAATTGAGTTTAAAATACAATGTCAGAATAAAATCGGGCAAAAAAATTTTAAACTCTTTACGCGAAAGGGTATTTAGCATAGGAGTTTGGGTAAACCTACCTGATGAGATGTACTACGCACAACTCGTTAGTTGGTTTCAAGTTTCTAGGTAATTCATATGTAAATATAGTTAAATGCATAATAAGCAACAATTGTATGAATATGTATGAATATTGTATGAAGCATATTTAAGAATTTAATTGTATGAATATTGTATGAAGCATATTTAAGAACATTTAAAAATATTTAAATGTTCTTAAATACCATGATAATTTAATTAAAACAATGATAACTGCATGTATGGTATCAGTGTAGATAGACTATTTGAATGCCGTGGCAACTTCACCCTATTGGCTAGTACAGTTACGCAAGCAACCAATAAACTATCGGCGACAAACAGACACTTAAGCCACATATAATAAAGATCCCCAAACAAAGCGGTTATTCTTGCTGCAAAATTTCGTAACTAAGGATATTTATCGTCTGACAAGTACGAAAAACTGTTAATCAAATCTGTGCTGCCAAATCTTTGAATAAGTTTTTATATCACAGCGTAAATTAATTAGCTTCTTTCATAGATTGTCTAGGATATTACTCACGTTTATTTTTAATGGCAATGAAAATAGTGCAAAGCTGGACTAAAAAGTATTAAAATCTTAAAGCTGCCATAATAAATAATGTCATAATAATGCTAATTAAATTACAGATATATTTGCGGACCATATAAATTCCTTCGGATGCTGCCAGTTTGAAACTGCTGCCTTTCTTTAGATACGAATAACTGCTTACAGTGCCTTCATTTTTATCACGATAAAAAAAATTCATTTATAAAAAACATTGTTCAGCGAAAAAAATATAATTTTTCATTCATTAAACACTTTAAAAATATTTTTATATCACGCAATAACGGGAGCATTGAATTTAAATAAAGTTATTTATCTTTGAAGCAAAATAAAATAAATTAAATTCAGTTTTTATTTTGCAGGAAACGAGAATTCTAAACCACTTACTTCCACAACTATACCACAACTGTACTATCAAAGTTCAACTAAACCATTTTCGACATCCTAAGAATCTTTCTTCAAGATTCCTAGGTTTAAAGTGTCCGTCCATGACCATTTGAAAGCTGATCTCTAGAATGCGGAAGGCTGCAGGAGCCGAAAAGCAATCGCGAAACAACAACTGCAATAAAAATACGGAGAATGTAAGAAAGTAGCTAACTTCAAAGAAGGTTATGTCCTTAGCATTTCCCTTCTATGAATGTTCCTGACCTTATTTCAGAATGGGAATGAGAAGCAGTTTTTAATTATTACCTAGATATATTTTCTTTATATTGTTTAAAATGTTTCTAATTGTAAAATACTTAAACGTACACAAAATAAATTTTTCTTTTTTGATTTCGTTTTAAATAAGTTCCGGAAATTTAGGTTTTTAGTCAATGGAAGCTGCAGTAACTGCATCCTAATTTCTTGCACCACGCCCTTCTGGGATATTGAAGGAAATCTAAAGCATGAGTGCTTTAATTTAATATTTTTAGTGCTTTATGTATATTTTAAATTGTAAACAGAATTGAGAACCTAAATTGTAAGATAAAGCTTTTATTTATGGCTACTGTTAAAATAAAGCTAGTGTTAAAAATACTAGTAAAAATGCGAAAAATTAGGAAAAATGTCCCATTTTTGAAAGTTGTTTAAACTGTTGTTTTAAATTAAAGGAATGCATAATCTGTACATTCATATTTGATATTTATTCAGTTTTGTGAAACAGTTTTGGAAACTCATTATTTTGATATCGGTACTATTCGGTTTTGAAAAAATCGCCAAACTATTGTTGACGCCAGTGCTCCAAAAATAATTGCGGCAACCCTAACGCAAGAAAGAAAGTATAATAGTAAATAAGTATCTAAGACTGATGTTTTAATTTGGATGAAAAGTTAATTTCATATAATACTGTTTTATTATTACTATAATTTATATAGAAAAGGCTAAACATGACTGAAAGGAAGCAGAAGAGTAAATAACTATTTCAAATCATTATTATAATTTATATAAAAATTGCTAAACATAACTGAATGGATGACTGGATCGCTATTTCGCTACCGAGTTATAGCTAAAGCATAATTTCATCTCGATGGTTGTTCAAACATAATAGTTTTCTATAATGAATGATGCCTTTTCTTTGAAAAAATTCTCGGTAAAGTGCAGAATCTCCCACTTATTTATTTGCCGCTTTTTACAAGGGTCAAAACAATTGGATTTTTGCCAATTTTCTTTTACTTTTTAAGTGAAAATAGGTCGATGTGCACACGGATAAAGTCAAGGGTGTGCGCAGTGCCATTTTTGTGCAATTCTGGGAATTTTTTTAAAAATGAAAATAGGTTGATGTGTGCATGATTACCGAGTATGTGCAATTCTTAAAAACGCATCAAGTAGTAGGTGATTCTGCACTTTACCCAAAATTCTATTGCAGATTTCGTCATGGGCAATTCCCAAATTTTTAAATCCATAGAGGATATCAAAAACGGATTTAAAATCAAAAAAGGATTTAAAAATTAAATTAGTATTTCAATGGCGTCTTAAGGAATATAGAACTATATAAACTTATGCAATCTGAAATCAGCGCTTACGCTAGATTTGGCGCTTTTGCGCATATATTTTCGCTGCAATTTTTTTACGGTTCTCAAAACAGAACAGTACCTTGATATCAAAACAGATGTATTCTAATTTGAGCGACTAAATTGAGCTTATTTTTAAATTATTTTTATTCTCCATATCAGATACTGGATGAAGAAATAAATTCGAATTAATTTTCAATAAATGTTGAAAGTATTTCCGCGCTCTTGGCTCATTCGATAATGGTATTAAAGATGCAGGTAATGCTAAAAATGTAGGTAGATTTTTGGCGAAATAGCAGTTATGTGCAGCAACCCCAAAATAACAAGGGAAATTTCAGAAAAGCTAAACGCTTCCTAGCATGGAGCCTATTAATGCGAAATTGCTGGAGGGGGGGGGGAAGAAAACCTAACGTGAGCGTATATGTGTTTGCTGGGCGCTTGCAGAGGACGATTTTAGTTGAAGGTAAAAATCTTAGAACAGAATTTTAGTTGGAAGTATATATGCTTGCTGGGCGCTTAGACCTCAATTTTGTTTAACGTACATATAGTAGTACCGTCTTTTTCTGAAAATAAGACATCCTCCGAAAATAATCCCTATCGTGATTTTCGGAATTTTTTGTAAAATAAGACATCCTCCGAAAATAAGCCCTATCGTGATTTTCGAAACTTTTTGTAAAATAAGACATTCCCCCGAAAATAATCCTTAGTTAAAAGAATGTGACAAAAAGAATTCATTGAAAAATGCTGTTGATTTATTAAGTAATAATATGTTTAGCTTTCCTAATACTCGTATTTCAGAGAAATGTTTGAAACAAAATATTCCGAGAAATTAATTGTTTACCTCTACAGTTCGTTTCAAATTAATTCTTGGAATTTATCTTAACCCGTTCACCGTTTGCCACGAGAGAGACACGTTCACAGGAAAGGCATCGTCATCCGTTAGACAAAATAACTGGGACAAAATAACTGATAGTGATGTTTCCAATGCACTACGAACAGGCTACTTAAACAAGAAGTATTCATTTAACGATAGCTATATCGCAAGACATGAGAGATTCGGACCAATGATTCAACAGGACATGGATTTCGAAGAAAATCAGAATATAATTCAGAATTTTATTTATGACGATGTTTCAGAAGAAGATGACATGACTGTAATTGAATAAATTTAAATTTCTGTATTCTGTGTAAAATAAATATTAAATAAAAATATATAAATATACTTTTATTTTTGCCTTTCCCCGAAAATAAGCCCTAGCGCGTATTTTTGACCAAAAAAGAAAGTAAGACATGTCTTATTTTCGGAAAAAGACGGTAGTAGTAGTAACGGAAGGCGTGGGCACCATCTCTCTACCATTACGGTTAATCGGTTCTGCCAGTACCTCCTACATGTAAGAGGTACTGGTTCTGCCCGCGTCCGCCTTGTCTAGTATTTATTAATACTTCTAAAATTTTTTCATTGCCATATATTGTGGCTGATTTACAAATAAAGTTTTACGTACATTTTACGTTTTTTAACGTACATATACGGTTCGGCCACTTGGAGGGTTAATATTGCATTTTATAAGAACTTTTTAACACAAACAGTCACACAAATGCAGTCTTTATTGTGGCGTAGTGTCCACTTTCCTACTAATCCCCAACCGTCTTTCAATGCACGCTGTCGCAGATATTACAAGCCTAAAATACTGTACAGTACTGACTAATTTTGGGAGGCAAATCTTATTGACAGATCGAAAATTTAAAAACAAAATCAGTCACCGTCTCATCAGTTAATTTGGGCTAGAGGATTGTTTTCAGAAAAAGAGTGTCTTCAGACACATGCTGCAGACTTCGTAAAATGTCAAAATGATAGTCTTCAGAAAAGTCGGGGTAATTAATCTAATTAAAATCGAATTAATCAAAATAATTTAGGTCTTAATCAAAGTAATTTGGTCTTTATTAGTCCAACCCCGAAATTACTTTGATTAATTTTTTGAGAATATTTTTATATAGTATTGAACTTTGATTTGTACCTTAGTTGGTTTAAACAGGCTGATGTATTTACTTCTTTCATTTCACCAACCTCTGATGACGATGCGGAGAAAGACGTAAATTTCTTCTTCCTTTTCCTGAATTTTAAATGTATTGTTGCGTTTTACGGTTTCGTGGATTTGTAGTAATTGACGATAACACTTGATGAAGAATCAAAACACAATTTATTCGCCAATATTGTACAAGAGAATCCCCAAAACACGTTTACAGTCGTCGAAAAACTACGATAAATACGCTGAAATAATCAGTAACACAGGCTTCAGCCTACATTGGTGAAGACAGCTTCACGGCAAAGCACTAAGGTACAGCTCCCGACACGATCGATCGCTCTCAAGCTAATGTGTGAATTCAAGACACACTACTACACTACTGAATTCAACATACTCTACTACTTCGCCTGGTGTGCAAAAATTAAGGACGAGACGGTTTTTTCAATATAACTCTGTACAAAAGCTTTCCAAATCAACACATTTAATACCGTAAGATCCCCAATACGTAAGGACATGAGTAATGTAAGCAACACTTACTAAAAGAGAAATCAGAGGCATAAAGAGAAGCTTTATTGAAAAAGTAGCATGGAGCGCAATGCGACTGGAGGCCGAAACATCCCTGTAATGGGTGTCCAGCAAGAAACATCCGGTCTTTAATAGGGGATATGATCTCCCCTAACTGCTAGGCAGGTTTCACAGCGTCTGCCCATGCTGAGAATGAGGGTGTCAATGAGTTGTTGAGGCATTGCTGCCCATTCGTCTTGCAGCGCCAATCGAAGCTCCGGAATCGTTACTGGTGGTAAGGTACGAGCTGCCAAGCGTCTGCCTAGAAAATCCCATACATGCTCGATGGGATTGAGATCCGGAGATCGTGCCGACCAATCCATACGTTCAATATCCTCACTCTCTAAGAGCTGTTCGGCAGCTACTGTGCGATGACATGGTGCATTGTCGGCCATGAAAAGGAACTGCGGACCCATAGCGCCTCTAAAAAGACGCACATATGAAGAAGAATCTCGTTACAATAGCGGGTCCCGTTGACTGAACCTGCGTCGAAGATGTGAAGGTCTGTACGACTACCAAGCATGATGCCTCCCCAAACGAGAACACCACCACCTCCATACCTGTCCCTTTCAATGATGTTCGAGGGATGATTGCGGCTTCCCCGCTCTTTCCAGATGAGTATGCGATGAGAATCGCTACTCAGACTGAATCTGCTCTCATCTGTAAAGAGTACTCGTCCCCATTCATTGTCTCTTCAATTCCGGTGTTCCCGGCACCACAAAGAACGCCTTCTCCGATGAGCAGGCGTTAGAGGTACACACCGTACAGGGCGTCGTGCAAACAGACCACCACCGTGCAGTCTTCTGGCCAACGGTAAAACGCGATATCGGTCGTCCAGTCGCCTGTGTCGTGTGTCTAGCGATTTTTCCCGCTGTCTGCCGCCTGTTTCTTCTGGCCTGTAAGGCAATCTACCGGTCATCTGCGGATGTGGTTCCTCGTGGACGACCACTACTAAACCCCCTGATAGCTGTTCCTGTAGTTTGAAATTGTCTCCAAAGTCGTGAAACGATGCTGTGAGCAATTCCGAACTCTGCAGCCACACGTGTCACACTGTGGCCATCCTCCAACTTCCCAATGATTCGACCTCGGTTAAAAGCATCCAGATGTCCTCTAACAGATTGATTATTCGCCATTTCTCGCTGAGGCAGCAACTCGGTGTGATTTTAACTGCTATACGGCGTGCAATCTTTTTGCCAGAAATATTGATCTTACACCGACAACATGCTTTATACTACTCAGACACTACCCCATTACGTCTACCTGCATATCTGCGCATGTGCTACCGTACATTACCTTACTTAATCTCCTGATTGGTCTTTCTGTCCGCTCTGCCTCTTCGTTCAGCTGATATGCTAATTTTTCGACTTCGTCCTTAATTTTTGCACACCAGTGTATATCTTTTAACCTACCTTCGAGAACATTTCTGAGGAAAACCGCTAAGAATGCTTTCTAGAATGTTCTTGGTCTATCTATGGCATTTCGCCCAGTTTGTGGCAAAATTTCGCCAAATGGTCGATTTTGCGCCAAATCTCGCAACCCTGCTTTTCCTTACCACTCTTTGGCAACCTTAACCCCCGCTCCCAGCTTTGAGTAGAAGCTGTCTTATCGCAGCTGGGCATTTTGCATCAGTATTACTTAATTTATTTGAAATATTACCACCACTTGTTGCTGCTTTCAGGGCACAATTGGATTAGGTCTGAATTGATTTTGTTTTGTATTCATTTACGCGTACACACGCATGCATATATAAAGAAAAAAAAGGAGGGGGAAACACATTTTTTTTGGTTACATATCTTGAGATAAAGGATAAAGCACAGTTTACTAACAAGAAAGTTATTAGGCTAAAAAGCTATTAGTCTCGAAACACGGTTTTCAGTTGTTTTACTTTTCACAAAGTCTTGTTTGAGATATTTATCTTTCAAATTTACTTTAATTTTTAATTCGATTAATTTAAATAAAAAAATGCATTTGAGTTATAATGTATCGAATTAAAAACTATAAGTATTTTATAGAATTACGTCGTATAATAATTACTTTTTTCAAATGTACAGAAGATGCATAACGTTTATGTTAGTCTAAATATATATTCGTCTAGTATCCTATAAAATGTTTCGCTACACAATTTGAACCACCTATATTTGTAATCAATACTTTTAAACCATATTAAACAGTCATTTTTACATTTTTGTAACAGCATTTTGGGGGACCGTTAATATCCGAATCCTTTCTGACTTTTTTTTTTTTTTCGTTTTATTAACGCGCCATCGAACATTAAAATTTTATAATATATTTTTATTGTAAATTTTATATATTTTAGTGTCATGGGGTTAAATTGCCCTGCTCAAAAACCATATTATCAGCGGACGATCAGTAAGACCACTGAAAACCGGTTATTTGACCCGGGTTCAAATCCTGGTGAACGGGTAAACTATTCCAAAAATTTGCCTGTTTTTCTCGTGTGTAGCATGAATACGAGGTAGTTTTCCTTAAAAAGGCCTTCCACAACGCCAATTCCTCCTCTTAAGGCAGATAGTTCTGGTGTGCTTTGCCGTAATCCCACGAATCCAATTCGATCCTATTTATATAGGATTTTTAAAATATTAAATTATTTTAATATATTTATTTATATTTAAATATTAAATTATTTTAATAATAAATATTAAATTATTTTTAAATTATTAAATTATTTTATAAGCTAGAACTATGGATTTAGGAAAAAATTAAGAGATATTTATACAAGCGAAAACGTGCATAGAATATGAACCTGTAATTAATTATAGTTACTATTATTAAATTCAAATAAAACTCCGGTCGGACTCATAACTATAAATCCAAATCTACAAGAAATTAATATTTTAGCCGAGGGAAGGAGTATTCCAAAAAGTTAAAAAGAATTTTATTGCCATACTCCGATAACTAAATAGATAAAAATAAAACAAAAAACCGAAATTATTTATTTCATCTTAAGTTACGATCAAAAATGAGAATTTTATTCTTGTTTTTCTTTCAAAAAAATTCGGTTAATGAGGTTCTTTCGTGACTGTTTCGTCGGTTCTCGGTGTCTGCTGTTATTACTATTAATAACTTAATAGAGAGCTCTTACATTTTCTTTACGAGAAATATGTCTGTGTAATAATATGGAAAAAATTCCAAGTTCAGTGTATTGATAAAACATACATTTTGAGATCTCGAACTATATAAGGCAGCAGAAATAAACATAAGAATGGTGAATAACACATAATGTATCTCTCTATCTCTATATATATATACTTCTTTTTTGCTTTTCTATACATTAATTTTAATTTTCCTATACATACGTAAAAAGAATAAAAAGAAAGCGATAAATTTTAATAAAACGGGGTGAGAGCTTCTGCAATTTAGAAGTAATAATTTAAAATTAAATCTAACTGCAAATTCAAAATAACATTCAGATACATCAAAGTAGAAGAAAAAAAAACGAAATTTATGGAAAGCAATGCAAACAAAGACTGCATAATATATTTATAAGAGAATTCTTTTAAAAAAGTTAAATAATTTCGAGGCAAATTCAAAAAATATAATCAGGTTACGAGTTTTCTTTAATTTGAATTACCAGTTGGTTTATGTTCTAAATATATACTATCACTTCTCTCTTCCCATTTTCTCGCCAGGATGTAAACTGAGTTCGCCTGTTTTTATAGGCAGGTTTTTACGTTACGTAAAAATACAAAATATCAAATTAATAAATCGAATTTACTTTGTACTTAGTTCAGTCTGACTGCCGGGTAGATCTTCACAAATCCAATAATGTGAAGCTTTATTAGAAAAAACTTTATTACAGTCTATTTACAAAACATATACATCACCAAAAATTTGTTACAGTTCTTCATTTGTTTTTACATAGGACCATTTTTTCCGTTACTCAGTTCTCAACTGTTTTATTTATTTCAAAAACATCTACATTGCTCTTGCGCTGTTAGTCAGCGCCCTCGGTCTCTAAATTTCTAAATAAAAGAACTTTCATAAATCGTTTTTTAACTTTTGAAGCTTTTGTAAAGCAGTTATACAGGACAGGTACGGAGACTTGCAAGATTCTCATTAGGATTTTCATTTCGAAAGATTTTCATTTTGAAAATCTTCTTGATTTTCTTAGTTTTCTCTGAAAAGAAGGAGTTATTAAAAGCTATTTTCTAAGCATACATTCGAAGGTTACATTTTGTAATGTATGAAACGCACGAGTAGGCCTAGACGAAACAGCTCAGAACAGAATTTCAGAGCAAAGAATAAAATGAAGATTTTTTGAAGAGATTAAATGCACATAAGCACAATTACAATGTAATTACAATGTCGAAACATATTTATTATTAGCTGTAAGAAAGGGAAAATATCGCGTGGTGATACAAGTACTATCAATACAGCTTGTAGTAAGCTATGTGAAAGAGTAATAATGAATGCAATAAATGAGTAAAAATAAGGGACAATAAATTATATAAGAGAGAGTTACTGTAAGGTTAAGTTTAAATTTTTAGCTAAGGGGGTGAAGCTAACTTTGGATGGGCAGCTACTGCGCTTCCTCTTCTAGCAGTGATACTGTGAATGCAGTAAGAACCAACCATTTTCAACAAAATTACGGTTGTGGTCACAAAGTGTTTTTTGAACATGTCTGCATACATCATTTTGCTGCTTCAATGTTGTAGTTTAAGGTCCCTTGGTTTTGTAAATCCCACACATGTTTCATATCATTATGCCTAGCGTAACTCTACCTTTTCTCCTTTGTGAATAGATTTATGCTGGACATGTTGTCCTCGAACATAATGTTAGTTTCTTATTGAACGAAGCCTAAGTTTTCCATTAGTTGTCTCATGCATTATAGCTTCTGCAGGGTTAAAGCTAGAGTCTATAGTTAAAGCTAGTATTCAACGTCTGTTGAAGATAAGGCAACACAATTTTATTTCTTGTTTGTACATGTTACTGTACTGTTTCCCATTTGAAATATATATCCCGAAGTGTTTCTTGTCAGAGTTGTTTCCTGCCCAGTCAGAGCCACTGTTAACTTTGTGAACTGGCTTACCATTTGATTTTAGATGTAATTTGTAACTGATTGTAGCTTAAATATCGTATAACTTTAATTATACCGTCCCAGTCCGATATCGATGGATTTTAAAATTTTCTCCTAAGATTCCAGCAAAGTTTGCAATTTCGAGTCTTGATACTGTTTCTAAATATAAAAGTGCTCCCATTGCTTCTCTTTATTTCTGGTTTATCGGGAAAACTGTTCTCTTGTTTGTTTTTGTTTCTCATAACATTCATAGTCATGGGCGCATAGCTTAGTTTTTTCTCTGTTTCTTCGTCGAATTTCTCGATTATACTCTTAATCTTATTAGCTTGATGAAGCTTAAAGCTTTCATCTTTTTCTCTTTCCATTCCTAGGTATGTGGTTACTTCTCCAAGACTTGGAATGCCAAAATAGTCTTTGAGAATTCGTTGAACTTCTTGAATTGATTCACGTCTGTCGGTCAAGACTAATATGTCATCAACATAGGTGATTATACAACTTTTTGTATTTTCCCTGCCTTATTTAAAAGATGAACCCTCTCTTGGATATATCCTTGTTCACACATGATTTCGGTTAATTTTGTGACTCCAATTTCCCGCTGCCTGTTTTAGTCCACACACACTTTTGTTTAAATTACAAACTTTCCTTCTTCCAATGAAATACAACCTTCTGGTTGCTTCATATTTCTTCTTTCAGGTCTCCATATAGAAATGCTGTGGTTTACATACATGATGAGTTGCTACTGCCAAGACAGTTCTTACTGTGGTGTATTTTACTACTCGCGTAAATGTTCATCGTAGTCATGCCCAAATATTTGGCAATATCGTTTAGCTACTAAATGAGCTTTATATCTGATAAATTTTTCCTGAAGCGTCTGATTTTATTTTGATTGTCCATTTATTTCCAATTGCTTACTTTCTTTTTGGAAGAAAAACTAGTTTTCATGTTTTATTTCTGTTTAGTGATCCCATATCTTCTTTTATGGATTTTAACAATTCCTTTTTCTTTTGGTTTGGAAAAGTTTGCAATTCTTGTCAATCTTTAAGAATTTTAATTTCTTCGTTTCTTAGCATGTATGAGCAACTGTTTATCGGAATTCCCTTAGTCGTTCTTTGAGGGATTTGTATGGTTATTACCGAGTTTCTTTTTCTTTCGCTTCGAGGCGTTTCTTCTGTTTTGCTTCCTCCTTTTACTAAAGCATCTAGACATGATTCTTTTGATTAATTTTACTTAAAAGGCCATTGTATTTTCTCGTTCTGATCATGTTTTGACCTTTTTGTTTTTATCGAATATTATACTTCTTTTGATTCAATAATTTAATCTTCGTTGATTGAAATGTTTGAATTTTCTGTTAAAATTCGTTTTGAAAGCAGCTATCTCTTTTGTTCGCAATGCCTTCTTTTCTTCCCGCGATTTTGCCTATCAGTAATGTTTATACATATTCCTACGTTAGTTCTTCTTCTGGATGTGCTTCTAAAATTGTAATAAGATTTTAGTAGATTTTTGGTTATTTCGTGGTGCAATGCGACTTTCTTTTATTTCTTTATCGATTCTTCGGAGTTCGGCTACGACCCCAAGCTTATTGTTGATGTGGTGTTCAAACATGATTTTTGGGAAGGTAAAGTTTGCTACAGAGATTTTTTTTCTTTCGTGGATTTTCGGTAATTCGTTGCATATTTGTTTAGCTGTTGCTTTATTTCTTATATGTACGCAATGCTTGTTTACTACCAGTAAACTTACGACAGCTTGTGTTTTTCATTCCGTTTCGTTCCCTCAGCGGTGATTTCTTTTGGCGTATCATTTGCGATTAAATACCATAACTTTTCCTTTTTTAAAATCATCTCTAATTTATATTTCCATAGCTGATAATTGTTATTGCTTAATTTCACAACTGAATACTTATTTTCGAGGCTAGTAGCCATTCTTGCATCTGTTTTTCAAATGCGCAGTATACAACTTTCCTAGCGTGCCTTCGTGGTGTAGTGGTTCTGCACGCTGGGCCGGTATTACAGTGGTTCGATTCCTGGCGAAGGCGGTTTGCTGATTTTACATCTCTCCGGCTTTTTCAATTAACCTAATGTCTCTAGAATCTACTAGTTGTTTAGCTAGGGAAGTTTGACTTTTCCCAGTTATCAGGTGGTAAAATATGATAGAGTTCGTGGTGTTGCGTGACCGCAACTTGCCCGCAACAGAAGTAGTGACTGCTATGAACTGGAAATTACACAAACTCTTAAGAAGGGTTTAACTCCCTTTTTATTCCACTTTAGAAGTTACAGATGCGTTCACTTGACGCTCACAAACTACGCCGACCCGGCGGTTAACTAAAAATCGAAAAGTACAACTAAAAATAAATAATCAGGATGAATAAATAACAAGGTCACTACCTACGAGGCTCTATAAACGTGACTAACTTAACCGCGTTCTAAGATACAGCTGAGATTTCAGCAAACTTTCTGAATAAGAAGTTGAAAGAGTCAACTAACTGCCGAAGTAGGCTCACAGGCCGAAACGCGCGGTTCTTAAATTTCTACCTAGCAACCTTCACGCTCGTGAATCAAGAAAGCACACCTACAAATTCGTTTCCCTTCTATTTAACTCAAAAATACTTCCACTGAAAATTTGAATACTTTGCGCGTTCTACTAAAATTTACATACTCTGGCATTGGCAATTCCAGGGGAAAGTAAAGGCTTGACAGGAAAGATAGCTTAAACTTAAAATAAATGTTAGTTAAAATAAATATAAACCCTACAAGTTTCTTTCCTGTTTTTGTTTTCATTCTTAACAGCTTATCTCGATATATTTTATGCGTTCGGATAAATAAACATGAATTCAGTCTCAAATGTTGAAGAAACACACAGTTATTATCACGAGCTGATTAAATCACAGTCAACTCTCCATCAGCGAAGCGTAATAAAGTTACGCAAGACATACTATCAGTAGAGTTAAGTCTATGTTTTTAGTTAAGGGGATGAAGATAGCGTCGGATGGGCAGTTTCCTGGTTTTCCTTCTAATGTTGGTTTTAAAGATTGAAGATGAGGCTAGTGTGTAAAATAATGCGTGGAACAGTTTACTAAGCATACTTATGGATATGAATATTGCTTTATATTGGAATTTTTATTTCAATTTTGAAATGCACAACAACAAATTTATCAATATGGATATGAATATTGCTTTATATTGGAATTTTTATTTCAATTTTGAAATGTACAACAACAAATTTATCAACACAGTTTCTAATTTAATAGTACGTTTGTAAGGTTTATTTTAATTAACGAGTTATTTCATACGTCGGATTTTACTGCATTTCTACTGTTTTGTCTACTGCATTAGAATAGGCTACTGAAGTAAATTTAAATAAGTACCAGGAGTCTTAATTTAGGAAAGGGAGTTGGCTAACAAACTCCTTACAGGACTTACTCACACAGACACACCACACACAAAAAAAAGGGGGGGGAACTGTTTCTCTAGCTGCCTGTTTTTAGCGCTGTGCTGCGAGTTTGGTGAGTTTATCTTTGACTGAAATTAGAATTCTCAGGGTAGCGGAACTATGCAAATAAGCTTTAAACTTTGACACATTAATAATTTGAATCATTGTTGTCCATCCCGCCTGCAAAGAAACGAAAATTCACTTTGTTGATTCTTTAGTTTCTGTTATTTCAACTTGAACTATAAAGAAATTCGCAGTTTTTTAGTTACATCGTTTTAATTATTTAATGCTCTGAAAGTCACACGAGGTGACAGTTCGCCAAAAACGATGGAAATGTCTTTCATATAAAAGAATATGGATTAAATAAAAAAAAGGACGTAGATCGCGGGTCGTAATAGCTCGTCAGATCGAGAATGCGTTTCTGACGTGAATTATGAAATGTCTATGATCTGGCTAGAATAAATTACGTTTATGATGTCTCCTGAGAGACCTAGGGTAGTAGGTTTGTGAATGAAGTGGCCAAATATTGAGGTTGTTGTTTACGTAAAATTCACCAAATTTTATTGCAACGTTTGTGGACATGTGATCGTTTACCCGGCGATTAAAATCTCGTTTCCGCGATAAGAAGTAGATAAAAAAGGTCTGTTGATGATCGATACGTATGATGTCACGCAAAAGAGCTTTTAGTAAATAATTAACAGCCTATTTCAGAAGATAGATATCCTTGATGCAACGTTTGTTAAGAGATAGCAGAGTAAAATTCTATTTCAGCTTCCTGATTTACTCTGTTTGAAAAGAAGTTTTATAGGTCTAGATCATGATAATTTAAATATTGCATCACAGACTGAAAAATGAATGAGAAACGAGTACGTACGCGACGTTGAATTTGAAAATAATCCTTTAGAGCTCTAATTTAAAATAAAAATAGAAAAAAGCTTTTTTTTTTTTTCCTTTCAGTTATATCATAAATAAAAACGTTTGACATTAAGGTTGTTTTAGAATTCCCAAATCAATGGAGATAAAATATATATTAGATGGGACTTTTCATTGTTTAGTGAAATAAATAGTAACAAACAACTAAATTTGTAAGTAGAATTAAAAAATTTAATTTTTTTTTTTTTTTTTTTTGCTCGGTTAGAATTAAAATTAATTTGTTATGCACTGGCATTTGTGACCAGTGGTAATATATGTATTAAAACAAATAAGGCAGTTTTAAAATCGATTTAGAGCAAGCTCTGCAAAGAAACAGGTGTAAAAGAAATGGAATTTTTAGGGAACATACGTAGGTAAAATCAAATAAACTTAATTAATTAAATTAAATAAACGTAATTCTCCTTGCTTTGATTTGTAGTAGTTGGATGGAAATGTACATTTTATAAAGTAACTGAATGGTTAAAAATGCAGAGCGCTCAGAACTCTTTTATAAAGTTCACAGTAGCTCGTTGATCTGACATCAGGAGCAAATTTGAGACATACGTAAATATAACCAATTTCCTACAGGGAGTGTAAAATGTGTTTCCTTCTAGGAAGATAATATAACGGATAGCAGAATATGAAGTTCGTTTTTAAATACGTTTGCACTTTTATCTGAATTATATTGATGATGGGTCAGGAGCCTAGGAGCTAATTTCCGATGAAAGGAATAAAATATAATTGCTTCTTGAAAACGTGAGACATGTGTCAGTCTGCCTTGAAATTTATAGAATTCTCTTAGAGCTAATTTAAAAAAGACTTAACTGGAATTCGTCACGAACATATCTGTAAAATGCAAAATATCTTGCTCTTTATTCCTAAAGTTAATATACTAATTTCCTCTTTTATAAATAAACGTTGTGAAAACTGCTGTGCGAAATAAAGAAATGCTCTTCATCGATAAGATCCGCAGTTGTAACGTTCATTAAAGAATTCGCTAGAACTAATCTCTCTTTCCAAGATCTGAAGTAATGCTGTTCGCTTTTCACATTCAAATTATTTCTCAGAGCGCATTCACTATTTTCCGCATGTATTCACAAGCAAGAAATAAATTAGAAATTTGCCGCCTTCAGAAGTGATAGTCTCCAGGATACAAAGTTTGTTGCATGGAGAAAATGATTGAGAGTATACGTAAATGGAAGACGAAGGGAACTGAGTTAAAACTTTTCCCTTTGATTTCTCAAATATCAGCCTACTTCGTACAATTAAAATATAGTGGAATGGTACTTTAAGGAGGCTGTTTGCCGCAATTCTGCAAAAATGTGAATAGAATTTCAATTAAAAATAATATTCTGAGGGATAACGAATTTAGTGCACAAAGGAAATGTGGGACTAAACTGAAAATTTATTTTTGTAATCAAAAGAAATGAATGGTACATAGAATCTAAAAAAAACCATATAATAGGACAATAGTCCGACATCACTTCGAGATGGATGTTGCATGAAAGTTGGTTCGGTCCTCAATTTATGCTTTTATTTTATGTTTCTAAGTTCATTTGAATTATGACTTTATGTATTTAGTTACAGAGGAATCTGACGATACATAATCTTGTCGTTTGTAACACTGTCACGTGCCTAAGACACTGCCTCATGCTGCTACACAGTTGTTTCGGCGTAAAACTGAACTGATACCTGATCGCAGCCTGTGATAGATGAGACTACAATAATTGACCTTGTGTTCCAGGTACTATATAACTACGGTGGTAGCTGGCGTTTTTCGCTGTCGCTTAACATGATCGATAAGAGACAATCCATAGAACAAATAGAGTATGGAAGTATCTGAGTAAGAAGTAAGCAACTATGGATAATCTGGCTTTGAGCGGCCTGCTGGAATATCATACCTTGATTTATCCTGATGAAATATCATACCTTGCTTCCCGCCAAGAAATGGGAACTCATGTAGCAGTGAGACTTCATTCGCGTACATGGCTGGCCATCAGTGCCTACGTCCCATAACTGGAGCTGATAGGCTAAGGTATTATGACTCATCAAAGCATTATGCCTGCAATGGGGAAAAGGTACCGGTTGATAGTGAAGTTGGATTTGTACAAGTGACCAGCAGATTTCGGCCGGAATGATATTTGTACTTATCGCTAAGGAACTAAGTGGTACTTATGGCTATCGCCAGTCTGCGGCATTTCATGTTGCTCTGGGATCGCACAAGAGCCAAAAGGACACCAATGGTATGGCGTTTAAAGCAGCATAGTTTTGTTTTAGCGAGGAGTGTGGAATAATTTGTGGACAAAGAAGATGTTGAATGTGCCTGAATGTGCCTATATTAGAGAAGATTACTATGAGATTTGTACGTTATTGGAACTTAATATTTCAGTCTCCTTCTTGTGATGGTATTGGTGACCTTCTTCTTCCGTCAGGAGTCACTACGCCATACGTTGGCGCTATTTCTAGCATTTGCATTTCTTCCAAGCCAGCAGTTTTGCTTGCTTGTGTCATCTGCTTCTTCTTGCTTTTAGTGGGGGTATCTAATTTATGCCAGTTTATAACAGTGAAGTTCTTATTCGGTGCGTAGTTATAGGATGGTTGGTTTGGTTTATTAGATTACGGCAAAGCACTCGAGGGCTATCTGTTTTAAGGGAGGGATGCCTTCGTGAAGGACTTTTTAAGGGAAACTGGCTCGTATACACGTTACACATGAGGAAAACCACGAAAACACCCATGCAGCCAGCCCGCTCGCGGGATTCGAACCTCAGACCGAACTATCAGTGTTCAGCGACGTTACCGCTCGGCCGCTGGTGAGCAGTTATAGGATGTAATGTCATACACAGTCGCATAAAATTTGGGTTGTTAGCATACCAGGGCCCTCTTAGTTAGCATACCTCATAGTTTTGTGATTATAGTATGCTTTCTTTCTGTGTAAGATTTATTGTCCATTAATATAAATACATATTAATAAAATCGAAACTGAAAGTGAAGTATAGGCGCAGTTTTTTTATCTCGCCGGAAAGTTTACCGAAGTAAATTGTAAACTATTGTTGATTACTATTCATTAACTCTCCTATGCTGTTCAGTGTGATTTTTCCTTCATTGTTTGAGTTAATCTTATAATTTTGGCGATTTTACGTTAAGACCTGCCATTCTTTATAACTTTAAAAAAAAACTTTCTTACATTATACAGATTTCTCTTCAAATAGTCATACTAGCATCTTCTAAAGTCAGATATTAAAGTATAAAAAAATATCTAAAGGCACACTGCTAAAGCCAATATAACTAGAATTTTCAATTATGCAGGTCCGTCCCATCAGATCGAGGACCGCGAAAATGCGCACTTACAGGAGTTAAAACAAGAAATTCAGGATAAACCTCTACTCAAAGACTCTTGGAATTAAGAGAACCGGAGTTCAGAAGAAGTTTGCGTGGTTCCAGAAAGCATAGGCCTAGAGGACACTGCGACTGCTCTGGTAGATCAGTTTTGAGTTTTGATACAAGCTGTCTTCAAGCCCGAAATAGTAACCCAGGCCAGTCTGGAAAGAATTGGGTCACTAGAATTTGACCAAAGCACGGAACCCCTAAACAATTAAGGGTAAACAAATCACCCTCTTTTACCTATACTAATAAAGACCAGAGGCCACATGGAAACCATCAGAATAGTTGCTTGTAAGAGCAGCATAGATATCACCGTTGTCTACTTCCCACCGAGCATTGACATCACTGTTCTTTTTCCTTTTTTCCCTGCTAACTTTTCATCCAGCACTAGGAGCGGTAAATAAGACTATTGAGACAGATTTCAGTGCTGCAATTCCTCTCTGAGGAGCTAACACTAAAAACTCAAAGCTGAAATGTTTGGATTTATAGAGTCAAATCGCTACATAGTTGTGAACAGCCAGAATTCAGCAACAATCTTTTAAATTCTCAGAGAGAGAGAGTCTAGCTTGACATGACGTTAGCCTTCCCATTTAGCAGAGCATATCATAAGAGACTTAAGTAACTGCAAGTAAAGAGAGACAAAATTTATACGACATAAAGATAATTTATACGACAGACTAGTGAGTACGGTAATACATGCTTGTCAAAAAGCGTATCGCCGTAAGAAAGAACTGAGAAACAACGACTTCTCGTGGACTTATGGCGGAAAGAAAGAGGGTAAGAAGGGCACTGAAATGCAAAGCCCAGACAACCATTGATAAAAATCAGTATAGCGTGATTTTGTACAGCGAAGCGAGAGACGCATACAAGAGAATGTTAAAAGAAGCTAAAATTGCTTCTTGGAAAGTCTATTAAAATACTTTTGTTCCAGTGCAAAGATTCGATAAGGTCTTTCGATCAATGGCCTACACAGCTACATCCAGTACCTCATAAAATATCCACATGGTACGAAATATCACTTATGCGTTTTTTTCTGATGATAACAAGGATGACTTTACAGACCGACAAAAGAAGGCTGGAATTACAACATGAAATTTCGAAATATAACGAGAAAAAAGGAACGTCTACCGACGAAGACAGAATTAGATGCCATAATTCGCGATTTTGCTACTAACAAAGCTTTAGGACAGGAGGGCATGGATTACACAGTCTTACGTGCCATCCACAAAGAACTAGCGGAATTGTTTTGCTTTCAGGTGAATTTTTAATTTTTAATGGTTTCTGAAATTTAAAAATTTTTTGCATTTAAAAAGTGTTTTTTTTACTATTTGTCACAAACATGTCTTTAAGTTCTTAAACGTGTGAATTAAAGCTTTAAGATTCTAAATTTTTACTTGTTTTTTATGTTTTTTAATTCTTAAAAATTATTAATGATAAATTCTTCAAGGTGTTAGACTAGAAACTGAAGCTAAAGCAACTATTAATACACTGCAGAGAATGGCGTAGCTTGAGTAAACTTGTTGCTTACTAGCTATTTTATAGTTTCGTTCTTCAGCGTGTTCTTTATTATAACTTAAGTTTTTAAATTACGAAATCTGCCTTTTTAATGGAATCTGGAAATTTCTACTGTGAATCTCGGAATAACTTTGAAGATACGTAAAAAGATAATGGAACTTTACAGATACTTTTATAATTGGATTCCTGTGTGAATGTTGATGCGAGAAACATATAGAGAAACTGAATGCTAAAGCAGATAGGAGCTACGAAAATGCTGATTCAATTTTCTTTGTTGATTACTCTGATGTCTAAATGTCAGATTTGAGTTCCAAGTCCTTCGTTATCAAATTTGGCACTGCGAGACGCATTTTTGAAAATAAGCTTCTGCAAGGGAAAGATTCTGTAGTATTAGAAAATCAGCCCAAATAAAATGAGATCTGCACGTTGACTAAAATAAATAAAAACTCTTCACAAAGAGACAATTCGAACGCATTTTGAGAAATGCCTACTCCGTATCTGCTGCAGAGAGTGGAAGGAAATAAAATTAGTTTTGAAAAATGGCAAGCGCATTTTATATAAATGCCATGCCAGAAATGTGATCAAGGAGTGAAGAATCATTCGAATGGAAGACTAAGTAATAAATGAGTACAACAAAATGCGAATTTCCAGAAACAATGCGGATCGCTAGAATTTTCGATGAGAGAAAATTCAGGTAAAATAGAAGTTCACTGAAATTTTGATGTAAAAATTAAGGATATAAACAGTTCAGAAAATGTTTGAATTATAGATTATTCCTTTGAAATCTACTTTCGCACCATAGGGAGTTCAGCGTTATACATGGAGGGAAAAAAAAAAAAAAAAAACTTAGATTTTCGTTTATTTTTAGGACAACGTTTATTATCTGATAATACGTACAGTACTTTTGATAAGAAAAATATGGATTGTTACGAATATAGCTACAATATAGCTACTCAGTGTAAATAATTTTGTTACTTAAAAGAAAAATATTCGCTGAGAAGATAATCGAAAATTACTATGTCATTCAGAATTCTTTAAAAAGCATTTATGAGAATTTTTATTTAGTTATCGTTACCTCTTTGTCGCTGCCAAGGCATCAAAATGGTGGCAGATGAAGTGCATTCCTGTAAAAAAAGGTATTATTCTGATGGCATTTGTATCATTCATGCTTGAATTTCCTAGTATTTGTTCTGGTCTACAATGGTTAAGGTAAAAGTTTCACGAATTCCCCCCTACAACATAATATATTATTGTCGCAAGTTCACCTCCTACTGTTACAACACCTTAATTCTATTGTAAATGAATCAGCTTTATTGCAGTCTTAACTTAAATAAACGTAGAATGTAATAAAACTTATTATACATTGATTATTTCGGAATTTTTTAAAATTTCAATTGGAATGTTACCAGATTTCAAGTTGATCTTTATTTATTTTCGAGCGTGTATCATAAAGAAATATAAGCGTTTCCTTATGTAATACTGAATTCGAAAGAACGTTTTGAAGTATTTAAATATGGCAAAAACTAGTACTGTCCTTACTTATGTCTACGTATACACTTACAGAAACTCTTTGAGCTGTTTAGTTGACAAAAAAGAATGTTTGTAATTTTATTAAACTTGAATTATGCATAACGTAAATTTTTAATTCATCGTTTGTATTATCGAATATTTATTTTTTACTTCTGTCTGAAGCACCTGAATTAGTAGTTGTAACCGAAGGAAAGGTAATGCACGAATCATTTCTTAAAATTAATGCCATCAAGGGCTAAATTATACCTGAGTGAAGTTAAAATTGCTTGTAATCTATTCAATGTTATGTTACCGTACCACCACATTAATCAACACAAGACCTTGTAAACTGCTGAAAGTTATCGCCATTCCTTGTAGAATGCGAACTTTAATTTATTTTAGCAAATGTAGCATCATTTCGGTGTAACAAAATGAATCATCTTAAAATAATAATAGTACTTAATATGTAATTTTGACATTAGATGCAGATTTTTAAGCTGAAAGAACTCTTCTAAAGTTCTTCATCAGTTTAAAGAAGTATTTTGATAGCTTTTACAATAGCAGGAAAAATTGCTACTCCTAGTATATTGTGAATTATATTACTCCTCATCTAAAATTAATGCTATAGCTTACAAAAACAAAACAATTTAAAGTACTTAGTAATTAAGTTAAGTTATTAATTTTGATTTCTAGGTAAAAATCGTCTGAAGGTAACATATTTATTTAATACTAGCTGGGGTACCCGGTTTTCTCAGAGAGTTGTGTGGTAGTTGGAATAAAAGGATAAACTTTAAAATATTAAGAAGTATTTTTTTTTATTTAAATATATTCCAACTATATACAATACTTGTTTATAAATAACAGTTTTCATTTTGTTATCTGAGGTATATAAGTACAAATTTTTCAAGCTTCCTACTCGAGAGCAAGCTACATGCAGCTGTAAAAAAAGCAAGAGTCTTTGAGGTTGATGCTGCAATTTTTTAAAGTTTATCCTTGTTAATTGTAAAACTGTAGGCTTATTTGATTGGAAATTGCAGTCTTTTAAATTGGAATGGCAGTTCAGTAGATATCAGTGGTATTCAGGGGATAAATACTGCGTGTCTTTTCCAGTCATAATTTCGGCTCCAATGATGGTATTTGATAGCTGTTTGACGACCATCCTTGTTCCATTACATAGTTTTGACGAGTTGAGATTTCTGAGTAGTATCCAGAGATTCAATTTTCAGACGAAGACAGTATAATAGCATTCCTGGTACTTGCAAAGATTTAAAAAAGTTTGTAGGGAAGTTAACACTTTCTTCAACGTTTACCATCGTGTCAATATATTTGTATATTCTCTGTTCACCGGGAATTTTCTTTTGAATTTTTAAAGTTGACATCATCTACAACATTACTTTTAGTTGCCAAAATTGCTATTTGAAATAGCCAAGCCGGATTGGCGTGTTTGTTATACTCTTTCTTCGGGTCGTAGTGGAATGCTTTATTTGTACTGTTTACTTGTCCTGATCAGCGTTTCTCGTAGGGTGAAATTTTTCATGGGGGACTTGCGTTCGCAATCTTTTATCATAAGATTGTGTCGCAATTCTGGATTCTTCAGTTCGTTCATTTCGTTGTTCTTCGGTTTCTGTGCTTCTGACGGTGTTCATTCTTCTTCGTTGGGAACGTAAACGTGCTTCGCACTCTTCGACTGTTTCGTTATTTCGCTGTTCTTTTTGTTCGCCGTTTTGCTTCAGAACTGGCAAGATCTTCTCTTTTACGTTTGATCATTTTATAAGAATATAAACCAAATAAACTTTTTATTAAGAAATACAATACGTACACTTTATTTTCGATATATATTCAGTCACTGTATCACTTCGATTACTCACACTTCACTGTTTGATTTTATTCACTCACAGCACTTCACTGATACGAAACTGACTTTCGAACCCACGACGGATCTTGCTTTATGTACCCCTACCAATGGGTAGCCCCACGCATACAAAACAGGCTTCGAATGGTCCACAATGTTCCAGAACATTCCACAACATTTGAGATTCTTCTGGAATGTTTCACAATGATCTGGGATGTTTCCGAGCGTTTCAGACTATTTTTGAATATTCCAGAATGTTCTGGGATGTTCTGGAATATTGTGGAATACTCTCGAAACTTCTGGAAAAAATTCCAGCCTTTATATCTTCAAAAGCACGCCGTTCAGGTGAAAACGGGGACTTTCTTCACAGGTGTGGCACAGAGGGCTACTACACCATATAACTCCCTTGATCGTACCGGGACTCGCTTCTGAGTTGTAGCGGCACGCACATTGTACACTTATTTTTATTATATACCGGGTGGCCATAATTAAACTGACAGTGCTCACAGTGTTCTATAGCGCGATCTATTTGCGAGAATGATGCCACATTTTGTAGGAAGATTAAACAAGACGGGGGACGAAGGATTCCGCGAAAAAACAAATTAGTTCCAAAAGTCACCGCTAGGGGAATATTTGGCGCTGTGTAATAGAAAATAGAGTGTTAACAAATGCAAATTAATACGGAATAAAATTACCTTTTATTATGGATATGCCTTATGGAATATGGATATGCTTTATGGAATATGGATATGCCTTATGGAATATGGATATGCCTTACAGTACGGTATGGAAAATCTTACGAAAGATTATCAACTTCTATCCGTACAAGATCAGCCGTGTACAGGATTTACTGTACGCCAGCCATGATAAGCGATTGACTTTTGCTCTCACCTTTCTTGCCAGAATGGAGGTGGATGATGCTTGACCGTGATGGATGATCTTATGGGGAGACGAGGCCCACTTTTACCTGAATGGAACTGTAAATACCCAGAACTGACGAACTTGGGATGACAAATCACTACATGCAGTCACAGCAATTCCCTTACATTCACCAAAGGTAATTGTTTGGTGTGGGTTCACAGCGGAATTTATCGTAGGTCCATTCTTCTATGAGAACATTACCCGACAGGGACGGAAACCTGTTCTGTTACTGGAGAGAAATATCGCCACATGTTGAACAGCTTTGTCATTCCGGCACTTCAGAAAAGACAATGCCTGGGGGAAATCATTTTCATGCAAGATGGAGCCCTTCCACACGTTGCTGTACGGGTGCAACAAATGCTTCCACAGAAATTCACAACAGAAAGAGTCATTAGCCGCTACTTTCCAACTGCATGGCCACCTCGGTCGCATGATCTTACACCATGCGACTTCTGGCTATGGGGCTACCTTAAGTCCAAGGTCTATCAAGGAGTGGTCCAGGACCTGGCTACGTTGAAGGATAGCATATCACGGACTGTACGGGAGATTCCTGCAGACATGTTACTTTCTGCTGTTGTGCATACTGTGCACAGAATGCAATATGTGGTCTACAACAACGGCAGCCACATTGAACCTCATTTGAATGCAAAATAAAAGGTAATTTCCCTATTGATTTGCATTTGTTAACACTCTATTTTCGATTACACAGCGCCAAATATTCCCCTAGCGGTGACTTTTGGAACTAATTTTTTCGCGGAATCCTTCGTCATCCGTCTTGTTTAATCTTCCTACAATATGTGGCGTCATTCTCGGAAAGAACACTGTGAGCACTGTCAGTTTAATTATGGCCACCCGTTATATTGATTTAAAAAAGAGTGCAGAGTTAAAATGCGCAGCTATTAATGGAAGCTGTTCAAGATACATGAGATGATAAAATCAAAATTTACAATGTCTCACAAAAATGATAAGCCACTGTACTTTTTTTCAAGTAATAGGAGAAAAGGTTTGCAATAAAATAATAAAGAATATTTTCCCTTTGAAGGCATATTTTCTTAGCTACCTCTCTGCATTAACTACTTCTTGAAAAAAATGAAATACTAAATTAAAAAAAAATAATGTCTTAGGCTGAAATGGAAAAAAAGATACTGCACAATTAATCGAACATTTTCATAATTTATAATTAAAATTATCTGCAATAAATAAAAAAAAAGAAATTTTATACAATTAGCTTGGATAAAGAAGTTAGGCAAGAAGTCTAAAAATTGCTTACTTTTATAATTCGAATTTTCGTTTTAGAAAATATTCGTTATTTTAATGTTTTCTTGCAAGGGCTCGGTCACGAAAGGACACATTGTTAAAAAAAAACGCAGATTAGTTATTGATTTTCATCAAAACAAAGGGAAACATATTAGAAAACTGCCTATTTAAAAAAAAACTTAATTAAAGTAATTATACAGTTTTTGATATTATTAAGAATTATAAGAAACAGAATCGTATTCAAAATAAAAGAAGACCTGAAGAGCATCTAAATTTTCTGATGGAATAGAAAGGAATATTAAAAAGAATCCAAGACTGAGTGCTCCTAAACTTATTGCCGAACTTCGTGAATTGTATGGAATGTGTGTAATTTCACAAACTGTAAGAAGAGTAATGCGATTTGCAGGATATCATGCAAAAAGAAAGCAAGAAGAAAATTTTATGTCGTTAAAAAAATACTTCGACTGTATTTCCCCAAATCGATGAAACAAAAGACACCCGACTACTGGAAAAAGTGATGTTTACTGATGAAAGCAAACTCAACATCTTCGGCTTAAACACGGTGGAGGAAGAGTTATGGTATGGGGATCTATGGCACATTCCGGGTGTTGGTAATACAGAGTTTATAGATGATATTATGGATCAGTATAAGTACCTTGACATCTTGAAGTGAAATTTGTGCATCGTCAGCACAAAAATTTAATATGAAAAATAGTTTTAAATTCTACCAAGACAATGATCCAAAGCATACTGCGCACAATGTTAAATTCTGACTGTTATATAAGTGCCCAGAAGCAATTAAGGAAACACACCAATCACCAGATCTTAATTCTATTGAACATATTTGGCAGGAACTAGAATCGAAAATTCGAAAAAAGAGCATATCTTCGAGGCAGCATCTGAAAGCAGTGATTGAAAAGGAGTTGCATAAACGCTTGTGGAGTTAATGCCTAAAAGATTAAATGAAGAGATCAAGTGAAAAGGTAGTCCCCCAAGATGTTAAAAAGCAAAAACAATGTAAAATTTTATCATTTTTAGCTGTTACTAAAAGTGTTTGATTATTTCTGTGAGAATATTTTTTCTCATTAAACAAATGATATTGGTTTTTGATTTTAATTTTGATCTCTTTTAAAATGTAAAAAAAAAAAAAAAAAAAAATGTTAAGTTCATTATATATGAATTTAACATTTTTTATAAAAATTTTATAATGTTAAATTCATATATAATGAAAACAAAAGCCTTTCTTTTTGTTTTAATTTATTTTAGTTTTTATGTTCATTAATGAATACAAAACCTCAAAGTGTCCGATCATTTTTGTGACTCGGCCCACCAGCGGCCGAGCGGTAAAGTCGCTGAACACTGGTAGTTCGGTCCGAGGTTCGAATCCCGCGAACGGGCTGGCTGCATGGGCGTTTTCGTGGTTTTCCCCATGTGTAACGTGTATACGAGCCAGTTTCCCTTAGAAAGTCCTCCACGAAGGCATCCCTTCTCTTAGGCAGATAGCCCTCGAGGCTTTGCCATAATCACACACACACACACACGTTTTTGTGACTCACTGTATATAATATTTTACTCATAATACAAGGAATAAATGCGCAAAATTATAAACTATAATGTAAATTATATGAGTAAAAGAACAGAAATTTTCACATGGAAACATTTAAGGAAATTCATAATTCTATTATTAGATGGTTCCATAGTGCTCAAAATTGCCAGATTAAAATTCAGATGAATTCATAATCTTACTTGGTGACAAATAAAAAAGACTTTAAAACATTAAAAGTTTTAGAACGATTAGAATTCGAATAGGCTTAGCGTATCTATTGCGAATATCTTCTTTTACCGTAAAATAAATCAATTAAGTTTATGATTGTAGATTACTGCACAAATTTTCAACTTACCTTATTATTTTACCTTTTTTAAATGTCTCAAAGAAGACGTAAGATATCCTTTTAACTTTATCCCTGAACTTTACTGCAAAAATTATTATTATTATTATTATCTATTCGTAATTAAGAATTCTTTCGTCTGATCAGAATTTTACAGATATTAAAAAATAAACTACGAGAGAGAAGATTATACGACATTTTCATAGTGGTTCTGAAAAAAGCATTTATTCTAATTCTTCTGTGAACCAATTTATTTCAGTTTGAAGAATTATAGGAAGATGATAATTTGAAATTGAAGTAAAGATATCATTATCCTTTGATGCCAGGTGCAAAAGTAACGAATCATGAACCCGTTTGGAATTAAACTTTTCATCAGATGGGAAGGCAATTAAATATGAGTATAATATTTCGAACAAGAAGTGATTACCAGTATGATTCCAAAAATGTCTTAGATATATTAAAAACGTTTTTTATTCTTCAGTTTAATATACTACATCATTTTTTTGATAGCTGAACACTTCTTCGCTATTAAGATAAATGTCATATTTAGTGATCCATCACGAAGTGAATAGAAAAGTTATTACCGCTTCGTTACATTTTTACGGAATGAAGTTAATTTGAAAATTAATATTTAATAGGCTCAGATTTGAAAAAAAAATCTAAGAGGTAATATTAAGTAGAGAAGCGAAGTCCATTAACATATTCATTTGAACATTTTAAAAAGATTTATTTGTTAGCATACCTTCTATAGTTTCAATCCAGCCGCTAAAGATTTCATATATCCCATTTAATTTTTAAACCGTGTAATATTTAGAAACGATTAGCTATAATAAGAAATTTTTTTTTCTGTTTGACATTAGAATTGTCCACCCTTTTTCCTTTTTTTACAGCGTATTACATTACACTGATAACGCATATATGACCTTTAGTTACCTTTCAAATTTTAGACTATAGATGACTATTATAAAAAATATAAGCTGATTTCTAAAATCATGTAAAAGGGAACAAAATCTAACCCAATGGAATAAATATAAACAAAAGAAAGAGGCTCGGGTGCCTTAGAAAATCCATATCAAATGTAGCTTAACTAGGAAAATAAATAAATGGGAAAAATGTAACGAGAAATAAGAAAAAAAAATATAAGTCATTTCATTAGACTAAATTTAAAACTCAGCATTATGTAGGATGTGTATTGCGCAACAATGTAGATGATAATTATAATTGATAATTTAGTATTAAACCGTAATTAATTTGAATTGGAAAGCAATTTGTTTTTGACCGAATTCTAAAAACGATAGATAATTTCAAAAAGTTGCCAACGCAGGGCAACGAATAGAGTTAATTTAATTATGTAAAAAGTGAAAGTAAACAAATGCCATTAAAGTACCTTTCTATGGTATTGATCTTCAGGTCTTTAAAAGAGGGTGCATTAATAATTGACCTAAGAGACTTAGTTTGAATAATTTGGAGTTTTGCAATTCTTTGCAATGTACCTAACCTCATAAGCCATTCTTTAAAAATATCGATGCATATAGCCATCATTTGTTTCCTCTTAAGTTCTATACGAATCCCCTTCAAATGAAAAAAACTATATGCGGAAAGAAGAATTGTCATGAGAGTAAGCAACCTTTAATTTTCGAAGCTGACCACCACCTGTGCAGTAAAGTGGCTGAACACTGGTAGTTCGATTCTAGGTGAATGGGCTAAATGCAAGGATGTTTTCATGTTTTTTTCCCTGTGCTCGTTTCCCTTAGAAAACACCAAAACATCCTTTCTTTTAATCAGATAGTCCTAAAAAATGACAATAACTATACAAGTGGAAAGAAATGAAAATACCGTATTTATGCGAATCTAATGCGCCATCGAATCTAATGCGCATCCCCATTTTAAAACTTTAAATAATAAAAAAATTGTTTGTCGGCAAATGTAATGCGCATCAATGATATGAGGAATTTATTGAATCTTATTTTATACAACAATGGATTTGTATATAAACTATCAATTAATGGTATGATAATTTTATTTAAATTTAGATACCATATTTTATACAACAATGGATTTATACATAAAGTAGCAGAACATAGAATTAACCTATTAGTGGGCTATTGTCATGTGAAACAATCATTGTTAATTAGCACTACCGTATATACGGTACCTATAGTAAAATATGAACATGAAATAAATCGTAACATTTCTATCTAGCTAACAGTTTCTACAATCAGTGATTAATAGTAAACGTCTTTATTCACTAATGTTTTCATCACTGGAATCCTCGCAGCTCTCTTCGTCAGAAGCAGATTCATTTCTTCTTTCCTCATCACCGTCATCGTCATCCTGGGCGCTCCAGAGCACGTCATCGTCACTGCCATTCAATGAATTTGAAATACAGCATTTCTTGAAAGATTTCACAATCATTAGTGCTTCGATGCTTTTCCAGGCAGCAGAAACCCAGTGTGCAACAATGTGCGGTGCAGCACGCTTAATATTTCCTGTCGGGGTCAATACAAGGTTTGGCTCACAAAAACCATTTTTCGTACTCCGCCTGAACGTACTCTTTAAAAGGTTTATTTATACTAACGTCCAGGGGTTGTAACACAGACGTCATCCCTCCAGGAATGATAACAAGATCACTGCCTAGGCTGTGCATCTTTTTTACGTCGTCGGTGAGATGACCACGAAATGCGTCCAGACAAAGCATTGATGGTGGATTAGAGAGCCCACCGGGACGGAGTTTCCATACATTTCGGAGCCAATCCGAGCATTAATGATTCCGTCATCCACCCCTTTTCTTGGTTTCGAATCAGGACATCATCTGGGAACAGCTTTTCATTCTTAGGGGTTTTAGGGCATGTTTTCCATTTGAAGATTAAGAAAGGGGGAAGTTTGCACCCGTCTGCTGTTATTGCCAGCATCACTGTTACGCGTTGTTTTTCACATCCCGAAGTTTTGATGATAACTTCCTTAGTCCCCTTCTCCGTAATGGTGTAGTTACGAGGCATATCAAACCAAATTGCCGTCTCGTCAGCGTTGCCAATTTGCCCCATTGAAAAATTCTTTTCCTTCCGAAGTGTGATGACATACCGCTGAAATGTTAGTAGTTTTCCCTCAAAATCTGCAGGAAGCTTTTGGCATATTGTTGTACGGCGTCTTAGAGATAAACCCATCCGCTTCATAAAGCGATCTACCCATCCACGGCTAGCCTTAAACTGTTTCGGTATTCCAAGAACATCAGCCTCCTCTTTTGCTTTATTTCTTATGGTGTCACTAGTCACAGGTTGTCGATTCTTCCTCCTTTCACGTACAAATTCCAAAACCTTTTCTTCAATTTTAGGGTGTCTTCCTTTGCGAGGGCCAGTGAATTTCTTTCTACTAGCTTTAGTTGCAAACAGTGCCAATTTCTGTTCCCGCCACAAGCGAACATTGCTCTCAGCTACGTTGAAATCTCGCCCTGCCTTTCTATTGCCATTTTTTTTTTCAGCATAAAGAATTACTTTACGTTTGAAAGTAGCGTCATATGACATCCTTCTCTGTTTGCCCTACATTTCGTGACTACGTACTCTGCAGTTTGTATCCTTTATGCAATAATGTGTCAACGATAAATGTAACGGTAAATGCAGTCGAGAAATTTGGTTGACGTCATCGGCGAACTTTGCACTCGAATCTAATGCGCACCCCAATTTTGAATACTACATTTGGCCAAAAACGATGCGCATTAGATTCGCGTAAATACGGTAGTAATATTATTTTTATATTATTATCTCTTAAGTAGAAAACTAACTGTTTACTGCATTTCTTTAAAACTGGTATTGATAATTTTCGGAGATTGGATTATCAGAAAACGTTTGATTTGTCTTTTGATTATTTTTTCTTCTATCAGTGCTAAAACTAAGAATTGTATGATATCTTAAAACTGTTATGAATCTGCATTTTCAGGGAAACTAAATGAAAAAACGGAAATTATATTTTGAAGAACCCTTACGGTATGAGATACTAATGCTTAACCACTGGCAGGGCGGCCAACATACAGCCAGCTTTTCAGCTTGTATGCGCCCGTCAATAATGATAATCACGCTTATAATTGCCAACTATGACCGAGGATGGAATGACAGTTCAAATCGGGATTCTTTTATGCTTCTCTCGAAAGCTACAGATTTACATATGTTTTGCGGTGCCGAACAAAAGTGCCATTTTTCGGTGCCATTTTATGAGCTTTGTAGAGATATTAAGTTATTTAGACATGAAAAATGAACAATGCCCTGGCCGGAACTCGAATCACGGACCTCTCGAATAAGCGCCGAGTGTGCTGACCACTACACCACGAAGGCAGGCTAAGAAAGCGGGAGAAATACCTTATATCTTCAGTTATTTGATATCACCAAATGAAGATAAAGGTACGGGAAAATAAAACTGAAGCAACATGTGAGAATAAAGTGCAGAAGCAAAATGTGATGAATTTCTCTCCCTAATTTAACATTTATCGTCAAATATTGTAGTTTAGTATTTAACGCTCTTTGAATTAAGTAATTAAGTAAGTTATTTTGGTAATTTATGGAAAAAATAAAAATGGTTTTATTTTTATGTAGGGTTTCAAGTAAAAGTATCCATAAAATAGTTTGCGTCCCGCTTAAACTAAATCAAAATTCATTTAATTAAAAATTGAAAATATTCATAAATGAGAGATATAAAACTAATGTTATAATATCAGTTTTTAGCACTAAAAATTTATTTCATCTTTTCAATTAATCAAACTGTCAAAGTTCATCGATAGAGAAGGAGGTTTCCACGCAATTTTTCATCGATTGGGATCAGTTGCTAAGGGATACCGTGGAGGGTTGTTAATGGGCTTGAACGAAGACTAAAACTGAAAATGGATTTCATTTCAATATACATCGACTTTGACACAAATATTTCGCTAGAAATCAATATTAATGCAAAGAGACAAATAAATCAATAAAATTTATAAATTGATTCTGCCAACTTCCGCTAAGTTCTGGAGATAGTTAATAAAACATTTATTGGGTGTTATTTGTTTTACACTTATGGAGCAGTATTTGGTTTGAACAAGAGAAAAGATATAGTTTTCATTTTATTTCAGTCTTTTAACTTTCTTAGAATCCGATTTAATTCTAGCCGTTTATTTATTTTACTTATACATAAAAAAACGTAAGAACAAAGCGATTACATCAAGTTACTGAAATTCTGATAATACGAAAACGCATTGAAAATAATAAAGAAATAAAATAGCAATAATATAGTAAAAAAATGAACTGGCAAGGGAAAAAATCCACAATCCGCTAGATGTAGCTAATACAGAAATATCTTTATGCGGTGTCAAAAATGAGCTTTTCAAAAATATTGAGTAAAAACAGTGTTTAGCTAATACAATAGTAAAACTCACTCAGATTTTTAATTTTTATTCTAGAGTATTTTTGTATTTGTTATATTTAATAAATTACAAATCATACTTTTTCTAACCTTTCTTTTTTCTTAGAAAGTAGCAAATGCTCCTTTGAGCTACAACTTTATTAAGCACAAATCGAGATCAATTTGTTCAGCCGTAATGGTCACCAGTTTTTCTATAGATGCCTTCTCTTTGCTTATCTTTCTTATTTCACCTGGATCATAACAATATTTTTGTTTCATCAGTTCATTTCTTTCTAATCACAATATTCAGACTATCTTGGTCGATATAATACAACAGAGTTCTTCGTTTATATATATATCCAACCTTTTTACACATTTTTCTTTTACATTTTCATATCTTTGAATCCTGGAATGAAAAAATTCATGCTGTATTTCACAGACGATTCATTTCTGTTTACAATAAGAGTATCATGAAGTTTTTTAATAGATTTGACATTAAGTTCTAGCTTAATATCAAACCTTAGATTCATTTAAAGAAATCACTGTGAAAACTGGAGAAAAATCGTATTACCCCCAAATCGATTGAATTTTATTGTGTTGTAATTATTATTATTAGCATTCCATATTCTCTTTCTATGATTTATTTTGTGTGTTTTATTTTAGTTTCTTATTGGAGAGTGTTAAAACATTTTTTTCACTTATTAATTCTTTGGAACTTCAGACAAGTTTAAATTTCTTTCGAACTGCATCTACTTATTTTAAATTTACTTCCATTATATATATTCATTGCTTATATCCATTATACTCGTGTGTATGTGTGTGGTTGTATATGGAAGATAATAAAAGGCAAGCTATAACACTTACTTGAATTTTCTCTAGAATATTAACTATCATTTTTAATTTGGTTATTCGTCTTTTTATTCTAAAAATAGTAGCATACTTAAATTAAATCTTTCTGAGCTGCGTCATTTCGACGTTAATCCTTTTCACATAATTCTTAAGTAAGTCTAGTGATGGAGGCACTTGCATAAAGCTTTAGTCAATCGTAATATCAAAACTCGCAAAACGGAATTTAAAAATGTAATAAAAACAAGTAATATAAAAAACATTAAACAAAGTCAATTCCTACTTCAAACTATTTCAACAAAGAAAAATTTTATGTAAGTTCCTTTTTATCAACATTATTAAATTTTTTTCATTTCTAATTTATGAAGCTGTTGATGTGATTTTATAGCGATGACATAGTAGAAGCATTGGCTTGTTTCTTAATTCATCCGGTAAATACGCTTTCGTTTCTGCCAAATAGCATTTTACGACTTACTTGTATCCTTTCGTACAGATTTCGCAAGTTCTGTCAAAGAATGTGTTGATGGCTCTTTCGAATGTAGCGATTTGTGCATTTACTCTTCTCAGCTTGTGAATGCTGAATACGTTGTCTTTCTTGGCGAGCTTCGCGTTGTTCTTGAGTTTCATTTTTTATTGATAGTGCATGTCTTTGACGATCAGCTAATAATCGAGTTTCGCGCTGCTCTTGAAACGCATCCTATAATCTTTCAATGTCGTTCATCTAAGCGTTGGCGCTTTTCTTCTTTTGTTTCATTTGCAAGCTTTTCTTGGCGCTTATGCTTTTCTTTCTCTAGTCGCCGCTTTCTTTTCGCATTCTCCGTTTGTAAAAAAAGGGACATTTCATAGGGTTATATTTTAAACATAAATTATTATCAAGTTAACATAGAAATATGTGGAGAATTTTCGCTACATAATGGGACATTATATCCGCTGCATCCAACTATATAAAACTACAATTCTTTAATTCCATACTTCTTTAGAACTCTGTCTTACTGTTGCCACTTATTTTTGTTAAACATTACAAGCCCATTTATCACAGTCATGTACACCGCTTAAAAAAAAAAAAAAAGGGGGGGGGCGTTATATCTCCTGTTCTAGTGGGCCGATTGATAAAATTCAAATTGCGTTTTTCATGTCTCGAAAGCGCGACTTAGAATATATATTAGATTTATATACTATAGCATCATTCTAACATAGGTATTTTGACACAAAAATCGGACTTTTTCTGAAATGACATGCCTTTTTCTTCCATGTTTCTATTCTATGACTCAAGTTATGCCAGACTACCAAGTTTTGTAAAAATCATACTAGTAGTTTTTAAAAAATTAGCTTTCAAAATTTTAGCTCCTCAATGTTAATTGAATTTGGTATATATTTATTAATATCTCATTTTTTATTAAACTTTTTTTATTCTTCCTTTCACATTTCGAAATTTACGTTCATTCCAAATAAAATTCACCCATTTTTTATGATTTAATTTTAAAATTTGTATTTTTAAATAATTAAAAAAATTTCGAAAAAAAATTGAATTATAACCAATAAAATTTTTACCATCATCATAAAGTAGATAGATGATAAATCAAGAAAATTTGGAAAAAAAAATTACACTTTTTTTATTTAAAATTTTCTAAGATATACACGAATTTACATATTTGTGCGATTTGAAATTTTGCATCTTTTTTTGAGCGATATTAACGCCAAATGTGGTTTATGGATTTTGTTACAGTGAATTGTCACAGCTATTTTTAACCTTAAATTTCAAATAAAGTTCTACGGAGAATTAATTATATATAAATTTTTTACCTCAATAATGCGTAATAAATATTTATTAATACTATATGAAAAGCTATTTTTTTAAATTTCTTTCTTTCTTCCTTAATTTTTAAATATTTTAAAAGTAAATTTTTATCTTCGCCGTGTTAACGTATGCTACTTTGCTTTAACTTCATTTAAACTGAATTGTCTAAAACTGAGAAAGTTCGTTTGTTTATTTTCATAATGCTTTTAAACAAATAAGGCGTTGAAAGCTTGGGTCATGAATCAGCTTAAAAAATATATGTATAAATATAAATTTTTACATTAATTCTCTTAGAAAGAATGTTTTAAGTAGTAATTTTCTCTCGTGTTGTAGATTATATAAAAACACGTTCTTTAATAGAGCACTTAGGCTTAAAAATTCTAAATAGTATGAATTAGATTGTTTCCACCCAATTATAAGAATCGTATCACTCGGTGATACAGGATAAGCGCTGCTGGAGGGGTTTATTTCTTCCTCATTTAACAGAAATATTTTAATTCAAATATTTATCCTTTGGACTTTGCTTTAAACTTTACAGTTAAAATGTCTAGAAAATGAAAAGCTGTCTTTATCTGAAACGCATTTGATGCAACTGAAAAAATTGGATCATAATACAAAATTTATGGAAGTTTCAACACTGAAAACAAATGTAGAAGGAAAGAAGAAATTAAAGGCAAAAAAGCAAAAATTTAAAGGGGAACCTACTTCAAGGAATCTGGGTGTTCTAAAAGAAAACACTTGGACGTGTACACCAACAAAGAGCAGCAATTGCGTTTGTGCTAACGGAAATAACAAAAACGATATCATTGCAGATTAAAGTGAAAAGCGACTAGTTTTTGACTATATGGTTGCATAAATTTAAATTTCGTCATAGAACATCATATCGTCTCATAAATAGAGCATCCTACGATTTCTCAGCTTAATTATTTGAAGATTCAGAAATTTATCCAGTGACGTAGATGGATATCATCTAAGGACGTTTTCCCTCTTGATGAAACCAATCTTTCCTTTTATCTCATGCCTTCAAAATGCCTAGCCTCTAAAGACTGATGAAGGCTCTCACCAAATACTGATGAAATGGACCGAATTGGATTATTAACCATTTGGCCTATAACCACGAGTCTGACTCGTGGTAAAGAATTTGTGCCATAAACAAAAGTGACGAGCCTGACTCGAGATAAAGAACTTGTGTCATAAACAAAAGCTACGAGTCTGACTCGTGGTGAGGAATTTGTTATTATTAGAAATGAAATTTATAATAATTATTAATGAAATGTATTATTATTAAAACAAGCGATTGGAGTTATTCTACATCGAATATTTTTCCTTTTATTGTAACGTCAATATTTTGTTTTCTTCAGTTGTTTCTGACGAAACTGGATGATTTGTTCCTTTAGTTCCCCGTAAAAGCTTCGTTATGTTCACATGTTTCAAACATAATTTCGTATAAAGAATTAAAAACTCTTATACCCATCATGCAATTATTTTTGTCAACTGATCAAATGATTATGATTACACCTTAGACGTTAAAAAATTACTATTTGTACCTAAACATTGTTTATTATTTCACAATTCCTTTCGTTACACTGAAACATGAAAAGTATACATTTTGCGCAAGTTCGGGTACACGGCTGAACAGCTGAATGGCCCGGTGTGCGACCGACTTTCTTGTTTACTACAGCTCGCAGATATCGTGTAGGCAAAGAGGTTAAGTTACGGCAAAACAGGGGCATCTGCCTAAAAGGAGAGATGCCTCCGTGAAGGAAAACCGTGAATTTTTAAAGGAAACCAGCTCGTATACACGTTACACATGAGAAAAACCACGAAACCGCCCATGCAACCAGTCCGTTCGCCGGTATTCGAACCCCGGAACTAAGTACCATTGTTCAGCGACTTTACCGCTCTGCCGTTTGTGGGTTCTTTTGAAATAGAAGGTGATAACTTTATTTAAAATTATGTCAGAAATACCAAGATGCTTCGAAAAGTTGGATGTTTTTTAATATACTTGCAGAATGCCTGAAGAAAAAGAACAATCCATTAAGAAGAAAAAATAAATTTTTGTATAAAATTTAGTATTTTTTTAATTAAAATTTTTTAATTTTATGATATTTGATTCTTGGGATTTCATTAATAAAATATGTGGCTAAAATAGGAATAACATTTTAAGAAATTAAATGTAAGTTGATAAAATTGTGTAAAGCAATAGGCACAAGGATAAAACTGTTTAAAGCAATGTATGCAAGTCATCCTAAGTTAAAATGTCCGATATACATCTCTCTTATTTATATATCTTTTCTGAAGGGAATATTGAAAGGCGTGTTAACTGTGCTTTACTGTATTTTCTCTTTTAATACAGTTTTCAAATGCATCGTAGTCTGGGTCACAAAGTATTCTTCCGAAAGAAACGCAATTCAATTAAATAAAATAAAATTTTGGAAAATTTATATTAATAAATATATTTAAAATGCGCATTTTAAATAAATGAATAGAAAATTTTAAAACAATTATCTGAAGAGACAATGCAATACAAGCAATTAAAATAAAAGTCTAAAATTTGCCTAAAATAATAACTACGGCTAAAAATTATAGTATAAAAAAACCATTTGGAAAAAAAATGAAGGATTTACCTTTTATTTAAACTACGCAGTTCGAATGAATAAACAGAAATTTCTAAAACTGTTATTTGAAAGAAACCATGCAACTTAAACAATTAAAATGAAATGCGAAAAAAAATACTTAAAATAATAAAATTACAATTAAAAATATAATATAAAGAACATTATTTGAAAGAAAGAACGATGTGATTTTTTTTCCTCTCACGTACAATGTAAAAAGGGATAGGAAAATAGGTTGCCAAATATTAAGAAGATCGCCAAGTGAGCTATTCTTGGAGCCAACTGGAAAAAAAAAAAAAAAAAAAAAAAAAAAATCTGAAATGTTTTAGATTTTAAATTACGTCCAAAGGGGCGTTTTTTAACATTTTGTGTGTTACCTTTCTTTATTAAATATCATGTTCCTCGCACTTAAACCATAAGATCCAGTGCAACAGCAATATCGCAAAATAGTTTTAAAACGAGCATATCTTTAGAATTTCCGATACAGAGACTCACGCGCTGGAGATAAAAATGTTTTTTCTGCACAACGTTGCCATTGCTCGCTTTGAAATCGCTTGAGTTTGTTAATCAAAAATTCGTCAAAGTTTTAAAAAATAGGAAATCGATCATAAAACAAATTTCAAATTTCAAATTTGGTCTTCCACATGCTCATATTCGTTGGAGGATTACGTTATTCAAAATTCGATGACTCTATGTACCGTTATTTTATGACAATGTGAGAAATATACATACATTTACGCAGATTTTCATTATTTAATTTCTTCAAATATAACGCAGGACTCTAACATTTTATGGAACAGTTTGAAAAGTGAACCGACATTTATCCGTCCGACGCAAAATGCCAAAACGAAAGTAATAGTCCTTCGGGACTCAAGTCCCTTTGGACTAAAAAAAAAAAAAAAAAAAAAAAAAAAAAAACGCCAACATAAACTTTTTAATTTTTCCTTAAATTTCTCACAAAATTTTACAAAATTTAATATTTAGGTATAATTTGAATCGTAGAATCGAAATATGTAAAAATATTGTTATGCTATTTAAGAAAAAGTCCGATTTTGTTTCAAAATACCTATGTTAGAATAGCGTTATATGTAAATCTAATACATATCCTAAGTTGCGCTTTCGAGACATGAAGAACGCAATTTGAATTTCGTCAATCGGCACAGTAGAAAAAGATATATAGAACTCTTATTTATAAGTTGTTATAAAAACAATTTTTACAGCAAGTGAGAATTCCTAATAAACGGTAATTATTTTTAAGTCTTATAATATATTTAATAAAAACAGCAAATATTTAATTCCGATAAACAAGAATAAATGAGTAGGAAAGGATTTTAATATGTGAAAAAACTGTATTAACATCAAGTGTCAGCCACCTACAAGTTTAAAAAATGTATTTGAACTTGAGTGGATGAATAAAAAGTATTGTATTAATGATTGAAAATTTGAACAAGATATAGGGAGAGTGGGAGCTAATAGTAGGAATTTAATAATAAATTTGAATCCAAACTGAATTATTCTGAACAATGTCCCCTATGATTTGGATATGCTTTTCCGCTTCTCTGCCTTGCTAATATGCTGTCGCTGCTTATCCTTCTTTCATCGAAATTAATTACACAAATATAAACGTCTCAGTATAACCGTTGAAGTAAAGCCACGCTTCTTGCAGCAATTTATTTCCTTATATTTTATCAAAAATAATATATCAGCAATAAAAGAAAATATTCCACCGGTGAAGACTACTGTTACATTTTTATGCGTTTCTATCACTGACCTGTAAATTATTACATATATGCGTAACCATGGCTTTAACTAACTTTTACCTACATATATCTGAATGTAAATGCAGTAGAACTCCATTTATCCGAATCAACTAGGATCGGACCCCATTCGGATAATCAAAAATTCGGATAATCGTATTTTTTTCGAAGAGTCTAGGTACATTTTAACTAATTACTGTATGCACAGTACGCTGAAAATGGACAAAAAAACTATTTTTATAGAAAAAGAGGTTTGAATTAATTAATTAAAATGAAAAGGCAACACTTTTACGTACGTGTTATATAGCGTACTGTACAGTACGAGTGCTGAAGGTCATTGCTTGCTGAGCATCTCGGTTAAAGTAAGCTGTTTGACTGACACCGTGCCTGCACTTAAAATTTCTTAGCCAACCGTCACTTGCTTTAAATGATGAACAACCAAGTTTCTGAGCTAGGATCTTAACTTTTTCATAAAAAATCGAAACATAAATTGGGTTTCTCGTTGCTGCAAAAACCACTTGAAAACGACATCTGCTAAATTTTTGTTTGTTGCTACCTTCACTGATTTTCTTGAAGAACTTCCATCTTTCTTCTTCAAGCAGTGACACGAAGTTTAAAAGTGTAGGTTTTCTCCTTTCAATGTCTGAAATCGTTGATTATCCGTCGTTTCCGTCTAATTTCTTTCCTAAATTCTGAAAGCGATTCGGATAGTTGGAGTTCGGATAATTGAATAGTCGGAGTTCGGATAATTGGATAGTCGGAGTTCGGATACTTCTTTCAGATAATATTCTTTATATTGTACCGTATAACAGATAAATCAATACTTCGGCAGTATTATCGAAGATATAATCATTCTATGTTGTGACATGGGTTGCAGTTTAAAGTCAAGATTTTCTGTTTGTTTTTATAAAAATAACTTCAAATTATATAAAACACTAAATAATTATAGGTTTTTTCGATTTAAATATTAAGAGCAATGAGGGAGATCTAAAATATAGCATATATGATAAAGGATCGGGTGATAAATTCCATATAAGTAAATATAAAAATTGGCATTCTAACATCAGTTGTTCACTATTTCGCAACATTATTACGCAGGATAAAATATGAAATTAATTTGCACAAAGGACCGAGATAAAATTGATCGATTGATGAAACTCGTTAATTGCGTACTAAAACTATCAATTAAACATTATTTCTATTATTATTAAAAATTTCATATTTAAATCAGTATTAAATTTTTTACTCTTTATTACTTTATTTATTTTTTTTTTTTACTAGACTCTATTGCACAGAGCATAAAAATGTAAAACAGAGCTGGGCATTGCTGAAAATCAGTTACGCATCGCAAAAAAATATTTTCACTTTTTAAAAATGTGTTGGTTATTAGTTTAAATTATATCAATTTAATTTTGCTCCAATGGATAGCAGCACGTTTTACTGCGTTTGTGAATTCTGCCACAAAGTGGCTTTACTACTAATAAAATAATAATAAAAATAATAATATAAATACTAATAAATAAAAATACTAATAAAATAATAATAATAAAAATACTAATAAAATAATAATAATAAAAAAAATCTGAAAGGTTTCAGATTTTAAATTACGTCCAAAGTGGCCTTTTTTTAACGTTTTGTGTGTTACCTTTATTTATTAAATATCATGTTCTTTGCACTTAAACCATAAAATTCAGTTCAATAGCAATGTCGCAAAATAATTTTAAAATGAGCATATCTTTAGAATTTTCGATACACAGTTCCGCGAGCTGGAATTAAAAAGGTTTTTGCCCCCCCCCGTAGAGTGTTGCCATTGCTCGCTTTGAAATCCTTGAGTTTGTTAATCAAAAATTCGTTAAAGTTTTACAAAATATGAAATCCGTAATAAAACAAATTTCAAATTTAGTCTTCCATATGCCCATATTCGTAGGAGAATTACGTCATTCAAAATTTGAAGGCTCTATGTACCACTGTTTTATCACAATGCGAGAAATACATTTATGCAGATTTTTCATTATTTAATTTCTTCAAATATAATGCAGGACTAATAATAAATAACATTTGGTGGCAACAGTTTGAAAAGTGAAACGGACCTTTATAGTGATTCAACGCAAAATTGCAAAACGAAAACAATAGTCCTTCAGAGACAAAGCCCCTTTGGACTAATAAATTACTACTAATAATAACAATAATAAAACACTTCAAAATTTAGATAATTTATTTAGCGACTTGCACTTAAAAAAAGTGTTTTTCTTCCTATTGACTCCGTACTACAACTACACATCAGCGAACTATCGGTAAAGTAGCTGAACATTGGTAGTTCAGTCCGGGTTCGAATTTTGGTGAACAGGCTGGCTGCATGGGCATTTTCGTGATTTTCCTCATGTGTAACGTGTAGATGAGTCAGTTTTCGTAGAAAATCTTCCACGAAGACATCCCTGTCCGTAGGCAGATATTCCTTGAATGCTTTGAGATAATCAAATAAACCAAAGCAACAAAACGGCAACTGAATCTACTTCTGAACTACGTTTGCAGCAGTAATAAATAAAAAAATCTTCTTTTAGAGAATGCCATCCTCTTTTTCTCTTCATAATCATAAAGAAAATTTAGGGGGGGAGAAGAAGTTTTGTGTATACATAGTTTCAATAAGAAGCATTAAAATGATATCTGATCTCACCAAGAAAGAGGGTAACGATTTTGTTTTCGTACCCGCAAAGTAAAACGCCTTTTAAGAAGTAGCTGAACAATGTGCATTTTATAACAACGGCAGACGAAGCAGAATAATTGATTGATTTGCTTATTGTTTGCTGGAGCACAAATATTAATCTAGTTCACCCGGAATAATAAGAATAAAAGAATGCTTTTCTAGCGCTGCATAAAAATTTTATTTGTGGAAATTTCGAAATTTGATTTAAGGCAAGGGAAGAGAAGAATAAGCAAGAGAATATTTGAATTCCATCTCTGAAATTATTCAAGAATACAAATTTGGCATTTTTACTATCGTTGCCAGCATATAAAAATAACCCCCTAGGAAATAAAATAAGTTTTAAAAATGCTTTAGTTAATGGAAAAATCTCCTCAAATAAATGTAACTATGTAAAACTTAGATATACTGAAAATCCAGTTACATTAAGAGGTTGGGGGTTTTTATACAAAAATTTGATTTCAACTATCCAGCTATGAAAAAATACCAGAAGAAATTTTGGTTACAAAAATTGAGAGGCAAAGAAAATTCGCACTGCATTTATTTTCTTGTGTGCGTTTAAGTATTAAATGCTTGGAATTTACTAGACGTGTCATACATTGTTTTTTAAAATTGGTATAAATGTGAGACTCAAAAAACGGCTAGAGTCTGCATTGGGGGTGGGGGAGGAAATATTGTATTTTTATGATTTCAACTAATTTACTTAATGCCGATAAGCCTTTTATTACTACGTGTAAAGGTAATGACCAGTTACATTTAGAGTTACTATGTTACTACAAGAGCGAAGCTCCCAGCTTCTCTGACCGATGATTCAGCCTCAAAGCTTTTAGAGGCCAGCCCGACAGAACAAAAACGAACTGAAAAAAAAAGAATAAACAGTTAAACATGTTTCATTTAGAGTAACATTTATACATACAATTTATACATTATATTGCAATAAAGTTACATTTAGAAGGTCAACAAATTACTTGTTCTAATATACACTTGAACTCCTTTTCTGCTTCATCATAAATTTCGGATCAGAGTCGTCTTGCTTTGGAGCGGGATGGTTGTCCTATAGTTTCGATGTGCCATCCAGGTATAGTGGTTAGGGGAGCCGACTTCGATACAAAAGAGAACAGGTTCAAATCCCGGAGAAGGCATTGTTGTCAAAACATCGCAAGTGGATTGGTATGTAAGGTCTTACGGGGCAGTGCAAGCAGCAGGCTTTAATACTCTTTGGCAGATCAGGCGAAATAAAAGTCAGGATTGTATGCTTAGTTCCGATTACTTGAAATTCTTTGCGCATCTTGATCCGTCTCGCTGCACAGACATCATGGCTGCACAGACATGGGCAGACTGTTTCATCTTCTGAAACGAAAGAAGACCAACATCAGAAATAACTCCACAACAGTAATTTAGAGCTTTATGGGCAGGCACATTGACATCAACTTGATCAAATAATTTTAATGCCAGGAAATTAGCAAATTGAATTGAAGAATCAATTTCAGTTAAGAGATCTCAAGATCGCAACTGTTATCTTTTTTGGGGCCGGGAGGGGGTCTGAATAGAAGACTGTATAAGCTTTTGAAACAAGAAGGAAGACATTTTTTTATTGGTCTTCTGTATAATTAGTAATTGCAAGGAAAAGATCTTTTTTTTTCAGAATTCGTATTTTTTTCAGAATTCGCTCCTTTTCATTAGTATTTGGATTTGGGAAATTTTAATTTTCTGCATTTGTTGTACTCATTGAGGGGAAAAAAGTATTCGGACCCGGCAGCCCCATCCACCACGGAGTTTAACAAAGGGATGGAATTCCTACGCCAGGTTTAACCGGGGCCTATATACAATCGGAAATCCCGAAAACTTTCCAGGAACTCTCTAAAGCTTATCCCCAAGCCACAGATCCTCAGGGGGAGTGATCAGTGGATTTACACTAGCGGGAACAGCTAAATGCTTCCCGTTAAAATCTAAAGCAGTGTTGTCCAAAGCAATGTGTTGGGGACAGTACCTCGTCCCTCAACTACAAAACGTTTCTCAACTACTTCTTTCCGGGCTTACAGATCACAATGCAAAGCAAACGCGTACGCAGCTTTCTCTCCATGAGAAACTAAAGACAAAGAAATAAAGCAAAACATGAGCGCCAATTTTCGAAATAGAAACCATAGGTGCGTTGAAAATGGAAAAAGAACTAATAAAGAGAGACGGAAAAGAAAAGGAAGAAAGGTCATTAGAGCTCAGGTATAATAACCCCGTTTCACCCCAAGAAGCTGATCTCTTGAAATGATAGGTCGGGATACCTTGGGATTGCCACACGCGTACTTACAAAGAGTAAGCCCCATGAGGGAGAAATTTTAAGTAAATATATTCTTGTAGTAATATAGGGGTGTCATTCATTGAAACAGTTTGCCATTAATATTCATTAAGGAATTTCCACAGTTTTTGAAAATTTTGATGTGGAAGGCTTTTGGATCACTCTGTGTAATAACAAAAAAGTCTTGCCGAAAGAATGCAGAATGAAAATATAATTCTTTTTTATGCATTGGAAAACGAAATAATTTCAAGAGAATTATTTGAACGCCATTTTTGTTTAACTGCGGTGATTAGAACAGAACTTAAAATATTTCAAATAGGCTTATTTGAGACGAAGCGTTATGACATCTCATTAGTTATTCAGAATATTTTCCTTTACAACGATCAGATAAATAACAGTTATGAATAAAGTTTAGATATTGAATAAATGTTTTGCTAAAAAGGAATCTTTGAAGTTTACATAAATACTCATTTGGTTAATTACCTCTGAATAATTGATTCTGTATGAAGAAGAATTAAATATATGAACATGGAACTTCTCCATGCTGAATCAAAAATTTAAAGTTCATTTGCTATGAATTAAAGCATTTCCCATTCTTTCATAATCCGCTCATTCAATAAATACACTTAAAATATTTCAATAATACAAAGTTAATACAACAGTAAAACAGCCTCTTTAAAACTCATTTTAGTTAAATTTTGCACAAGGTTTTAAAAACTGCATTCAAGAAAAGAATTATCTTTCATTCTTCTACAAGTACGTTAGTAGAATCTGTTACTGATAACACACATTATTAAAGAAATTAGAGTAACCTTAAATAATTAAAAATAGAATCTGAAGTCTGCAGATTATATTATCCTTTAGGCGGAAAGAAGCTTCTCAAGTGCTTCAGAGTTTAAAAATTGCTTTAAAACAATATAAATTAATCTTAAATAATAATAATTAAACGAAGAAAAATACATTTATTTATAATTGCTCAGGGTAATTTGCATTAAGAGAGATTGAAATATTTGAACTAACAAATTAGGCTGTATTGCTTAATGACAAAAGGGAGTTTCGTTTCGGAAACAGCTTTTATAATTTAATTATTGATGGTTGTACTTCTCGGCAGCCTCCTGAGTGATTCTAGTTGGCTTTAGTTAAATTACAAAATAAAATTTAGGATTTATGATTATTAGTTAACAACATTTCCCATGACAATGTTTTATTTTTATTAAATATTTGGAACTTACTCAAATAAAGCAACAACATAGCAATAAAACAAATTTACCAAATATTAAAAAAATAGCGATGCTATGAAGTAAAATAATGCAATATAATTCCCCAGATTATATCGAATATTTAAAATATAGCAATCTTATTAAATACATTCAGCAGTTAACAAACCAATAATAACGTTACCGAAAACAAGCTAGTAATAATCTACTAATTGCACATTTCTACATGTAATAAAAGGAACAGTCTGTGTGCGTGTCTTTCGTTTGTGCTGCGCGTAAGCCTACTCCGGCCTACGAAAATTGGTACATCTCGAAGCGATTTTTTCAAACTTCGAATGATATTTTTTAAAAATTATATGTGTTTTGATGAAATCGTATCAAATCGATGGCACGCAACCATTGTTGCTGATATATCACTGTTGCTATTGTTGCTGATATATCACTGTTGCTATTCTTGCTGATATATTACTGTTGCCATTGTTGCTGATATCAGCACTGTTGCCACTCGGAAAAATGAGGGTGATAATTCTGTGCAGTTTTTGAATTTAATGTTTCGCTTGGATACTGGACATTATCGAGAGGTACTTGGATACGACGTTTGTCGGCAGGACGTTTGCTGAGAGGTTTGTCGAGAGAACGTTTGTTTTTCGGTACATTTAAAAGCCAGACGAAGGCTGTTGTTATAGTATTTACAATGCATAACTATACAATATTAAAATATTCGTATCACCTTTAATATTGTTGCGTACGGGTTCGTTATGAAATGAATGCACAAGTCCGATGAAAAATGAACAAAAATTTATTATTATCACAACAAAAATGCTTAAATTTTCTCAAATTATCATGCAGTATTACAATATCTCACAGTAGTTATCTTTTAACTACTCAAATATCCAATAGAACGTAATTCAAAACAGCTAAAGAACGCTAATCCGCGAATTCGCTGCAATCAACAACAGTAGTTTTCTAAACAACAACAAACTAAGCAACTACTACAAACTGAGATGTTTTCCTCCTTTTATAAGATTTTAAAATCACGCGCTAGAATTTTCCAGTACTTTCTCGAAATAAAAAGAGATATTTATTTATTTAATGCACGCGCTCTTGTATTTTCAATTTTCCGGCTTAGCTTTCTTTTAATATTCGTCACGCGCTGCACTGCGCGAGAAATAAAACCATTTAATTTCTAATTGAACTAACATTAGCTTTTTAAATACCAAATTCGTAACACTGCCCCCTTCCCAAGGACTGCACGTCCCGGGCAGTACAATCCCTGGACAGGAAGCAAAACTTACAACTGTGGCATAAATGCATTAATAAGCATTACATTACAATAATAAACAACATGAACAATAAATGCAATACATAAAACAAATCAAATGCTATCAAATACAAATCAAATACACATTTAAAAACAAAAATGGACCATGGTCTTTTATACTATTTACAATTATTTACATTATGTACTATGGCCATAGTAATGAGCTAACCTGTCGTAATGAACGACTTTAGGTTTAGAGTTCGAAGACTTACGAATCCGAACCATGACGTCATTTAGCCTGTTTAGGATTGTGTGCGAACCATCCCAAGGTGACTGTAAATCAGGCCTGACTCCTTTTCGTCGAATCGGGTTCCACAACCACACCTTGTCTCCTTCGTTGGATCTATGTCCAGCAGCTCTCGTGTTGTATCTGGTCTTCACTTTCTCCGTCGCCAAGTTCACTCGCTTTCGTGCGGAACGGTGCATCACTTCAAAACGGGCCTTGACATCTTGGATGTGTTCCTCAGGCGATGAAGGCGCATCCGTACGGCGATGAAACAGGCGGTCACAAGGCAGACGAAGGTCTCGACCGAAGAGCATCTGAGATGGAGAATAGCTGGTAGTCTGGTGTTTCTTTTCGACCCTAGCATGATTTCGGCTGTTTCTCGAGCTGGTTCTTTCGGACAAAGCGTCGGCATTTCCAGGTGAGGATCCCTTCTTAGGATGGATAGTCATGTCTTCAGATCCTGAAAGCAGTTTGTTGTTTTTCAAGTCTAAGGAAAAATTGTATTTCCTTAAAAAGTCCAATCCGAGTATGCATGGATCTGTAATATCCGCCACATATGCCGTGTGATGGTAGGCGGCACTTCCAAACGTGATGTTTACGTTTAACTTCCCAGTTATGTCGATCTTGTCACCAGACGCAGTCTGAAGGGTAACACAGGATGGCGTCCAAATAAGTTTATCTTTAAACTGTTCAGCTAAATCTTTCCTAATGATGATAACATTAGCTCCTGTGTCAATGATCATTCTGCAAGGAACTCCATCGATATTCCCATTGATGGACAGTCCGTTATTGTTGCCACTCACTGTATAAATTTTAAGAGCTTTAAAACAAGGTTTTTCACTATCTGGCAACCTCCGTTCCTCGATATGGTCACTAATTTGTTTACTGCGTTGTTGCTGGGAAATGGTCTTATTTTCCGTACCTCGGGGTGTTCTGCAGTTTCTTCGTATGTGGCCTTCAACTCCGCAGTTCCAGCACTTTAGAATTAGTTTCTTTTCACTTCTGTTCCGTCTCAAGCCACTGACTTGTCTGGTAAAATCATCTGCTTTATATTCCGTACCCTGGGGAGTTCTGCAATTCCGTCTTAGGTGACCTTCACTACCACATCTCCAACACCTTAGAGCCACTTTCTTCTCGCTCCTACTCCGTATCAAATCTTCGACTTGTCTGGCTAAATCATCTAAACGAGCCATCAGTTGATCCACTGGCTCATGGACTCGCACAGCTCTAACTGGGTAGCGATCTCTACTAGTTGCTTGCTGGGCTGCCTCGAACTTCATGGCGTACAACAGAGCGCTTTTTAAATCTTTTACATCCGCCATTCGTAGAGCTTTCTGTATTTCAGTATCTCGGATGCCGTCGATAAATTATTGCAAGGACAGGATTTCCCTTGTTTCTGTCGGGCATTCCGAAAAGGCGAGATGGGACAGCCTTTCAACATCCGCAGCGAGCTCCTGAAGTGTTTCGGTAGGCTTCTGTTGACGAGATTTTAATTGGAGCCTGCTGTAGTCTTTTAAACACTTCTCCCCAAAGCGCAACTCCAAGGCGCCGGACAGAGCTTCGAAATCTAACCTTTTGTTTTCGGGAAGAGTCTGAAGGATATCCGCTGCGTCGGCTCTTAGAGAAGCGGCGAGATGACAGGCCTTAGCTTGGAAATCCCATCCATTCGCATCCGCCACGATAGAAAATTGTGTCTTATACACCTGCCAGGAGGTCTTCCCATCATATGTGGATAGCTTCAGAGGTGGACGAGCAGGCATTGGTAAGAATTTAAAATCATCACTCCTGCTCCCTGCCGACGCTACGAATTTCTTTAAAGTATCCATTTCTTTGGCAACTGCAGAAACTCTCTCATCAATTTGTTCTTTTACAGAAGAAACTCTTTCTTCTATTTCTTCTTTCACCGAAGAAACTCTTTCTTCAATATGTCCAACTTTATTTTCAACTGCGTCAATTCTGCCTTCCATAGCTTCAAATTTATTTTCTATTATGCAAGTAATTTCTCTTTTCATTTCTTCTTGACCAGCTTGAACGGCTTTCATTTCGTCCTTAACGGATTCCTGGCCCAATTTCATTTCTTCCTTAACGGATTCCTGGCCCAATTTCATTTCTTCCTTAAATGATGCTTGGCCAGCTTCCATCTTTTCTTGGAATGCAGCAAAAGCACTAATGAGCTGTCTCAATTGTTCTTCCATCGCTCTTGTTATTGGCATTCAAATCCCACCGCTGCCACCAAAAATTGTTGCGTGCGTACGGGTTCGTTATGAAATGAATGCACAAGTCCGATGAAAAATGAACAAAAATTTATTATTATCACAACAAAAATGCTTAAATTTTCTCAAATTATCATGCGGTATTACAATATCTCACAGTAGTTATCTTTTAACTACTCAAATATCCAATAGAACGTAATTCAAAACAGCTAAAGAACGCTAATCCGCGAATTCGCTACAATCAACAACAGTAGTTTTCTAAACAACAACAAACTAAGCAACTACTACAAACTGAGATGTTTTCCTCCTTTTATAAGATTTTAAAATCACGCGCTAGAATTTTCCAGTACTTTTTCGAAATAAAAAGAGATATTTATTTATTTAATGCACGCGCTCTTGTATTTTCAATTTTCCGGCTTAGCTTTCTTTTAATATTCGTCACGCGCTGCACTGCGCGAGAAATAAAACCATTTAATTTCTAATTGAACTAACATTAGCTTTTTAAATACCAAATTCGTAACACTGCCCCCTTCCCAAGGACTGCACGTCCCGGGCAGTACAATCCCTGGACAGGAAGCAAAACTTACAACTGTGGCATAAATGCATTAATAAGCATTACATTACAATAATAAACAACATGAACAATAAATGCAATACATAAAACAAATCAAATGCTATCAAATACAAATCAAATACACATTTAAAAACAAAAATGGACCATGGTCTTTTATACTATTTACAATTATTTACATTATGTACTATGGCCATAGTAATGAGCTAACCTGTCGTAATGAACGACTTTAGGTTTAGAGTTCGAAGACTTACGAATCCGAACCATGACGTCATTTACCCTGTTTAGGATTGTGTGCGAACCATCCCAAGGTGACTGTAAATCAGGCCTGACTCCTTTTCGTCGAATCGGGTTCCACAACCACACCTTGTCTCCTTCGTTGGATCTATGTCCAGCAGCTCTCGTGTTGTATCTGGTCTTCACTTTCTCCGTCGCCAAGTTCACTCGCTTTCGTGCGGAACGGTGCATCACTTCAAAACGGGCCTTGACATCTTGGATGTGTTCCTCAGGCGATGAAGGTGCATCCGTACGGCGATGAAACAGGCGGTCACAAGGCAGACGAAGGTCTCGACCGAAGAGCATCTGAGATGGAGAATAGCTGGTAGTCTGGTGTTTCTTTTCGACCCTAGCATGATTTCGGCTGTTTCTCGAGCTGGTTCTTTCGGACAAAGCGTCGGCATTTCCAGGTGAGGATCCCTTCTTAGGATGGATAGTCATGTCTTCAGATCCTGAAAGCAGTTTGTTGTTTTTCAAGTCTAAGGAAAAATTGTATTTCCTTAAAAAGTCCAATCCGAGTATGCATGGATCTGTAATATCCGCCACATATGCCGTGTGATGGTAGGCGGCACTTCCAAACGTGATGTTTACGTTTAACTTCCCAGTTATGTCGATCTTGTCACCAGACGCAGTCTGAAGGGTAACACAGGATGGCGTCCAAATAAGTTTATCTTTAAACTGTTCAGCTAAATCTTTCCTAATGATGGTAACATTAGCTCCTGTGTCAATGATCATTCTGCAAGGAACTCCATCGATATTCCCATTGATGGACAGTCCGTTATTGTTGCCACTCACTGTATAAATTTTAAGAGCTTTAAAACAAGGTTTTTCACTATCTGGCAACCTCCGTTCCTCGATATGGTCACTAATTTGTTTACTGCGTTGTTGCTGGGAAATGGTCTTATTTTCCGTACCTCGGGGTGTTCTGCAGTTTCTTCGTATGTGGCCTTCAACTCCGCAGTTCCAGCACTTTAGAATTAGTTTCTTTTCACTTCTGTTCCGTCTCAAGCCACTGACTTGTCTGGTAAAATCATCTGCTTTATATTCCGTACCCTGGGGAGTTCTGCAATTCCGTCTTAGGTGACCTTCACTACCACATCTCCAACACCTTAGAGCCACTTTCTTCTCGCTCCTACTCCGTATCAAATCTTCGACTTGTCTGGCTAAATCATCTAAACGAGCCATCAGTTGATCCACTGGCTCATGGACTCGCACAGCTCTAACTGGGTAGCGATCTCTACTAGTTGCTTGCTGGGCTGCCTCGAACTTCATGGCGTACAACAGAGCGCTTTTTAAATCTTTTACATCCGCCATTCGTAGAGCTTTCTGTATTTCAGTATCTCGGATGCCGTCGATAAAGTATTGCAAGGACAGGATTTCCCTTGTTTCTGTCGGGCATTCCGAAAAGGCGAGATGGGACAGCCTTTCAACATCCGCGGCAAGCTCCTGAAGTGTTTCGGTAGGCTTCTGTTGACGAGATTTTAATTGGAGCCTGCTGTAGTCTTTTAAACACTTCTCCCCAAAGCGCAACTCCAAGGCGCCGGACAGAGCTTCGAAATCTAACCTTTTGTTTTCGGGAAGAGTCTGAAGGATATCCGCTGCGTCGGCTCTTAGAGAAGCGGCGAGATGACAGGCCTTAGCTTGGGAATCCCATCCATTCGCATCCGCCACGATAGAAAATTGTGTCTTATACACCTGCCAGGAGGTCTTCCCATCATATGTGGATAGCTTCAGAGGTGGACGAGCAGGCATTGGTAAGAATTTAAAATCATCACTCCTGCTCCCTGCCGACGCTACGAATTTCTTTAAAGTATCCATTTCTTTGGCAACTGCAGAAACTCTCTCATCAATTTGTTCTTTTACAGAAGAAACTCTTTCTTCTATTTCTTCTTTCACCGAAGAAACTCTTTCTTCAATATGTCCAACTTTATTTTCAACTGCGTCAATTCTGCCTTCCATAGCTTCAAATTTATTTTCTATTATGCAAGTAATTTCTCTTTTCATTTCTTCTTGACCAGCTTGAACGGCTTTCATTTCGTCCTTAACGGATTCCTGGCCCAATTTCATTTCTTCCTTAACGGATTCCTGGCCCAATTTCATTTCTTCCTTAAATGATGCTTGGCCAGCTTCCATCTTTTCTTGGAATGCAGCAAAAGCACTAATGAGCTGTCTCAATTGTTCTTCCATCGCTCTTGTTATTGGCATTCAAATCCCACCGCTGCCACCAAAAATTGTTGCGTGCGTACGGGTTCGTTATGAAATGAATGCACAAGTCCGATGAAAAATGAACAAAAATTTATTATTATCACAACAAAAATGCTTAAATTTTCTCAAATTATCATGCAGTATTACAATATCTCACAGTAGTTATCTTTTAACTACTCAAATATCCAATAGAACGTAATTCAAAACAGCTAAAGAACGCTAATCCGCGAATTCGCTACAATCAACAACAGTAGTTTTCTAAACAACAACAAACTAAGCAACTACTACAAACTGAGATGTTTTCCTCCTTTTATAAGATTTTAAAATCACGCGCTAGAATTTTCCAGTACTTTCTCGAAATAAAAAGAGATATTTATTTATTTAATGCACGCGCTCTTGTATTTTCAATTTTCCGGCTTAGCTTTCTTTTAATATTCGTCACGCGCTGCACTGCGCGAGAAATAAAACCATTTAATTTCTAATTGAACTAACATTAGCTTTTTAAATACCAAATTCGTAACACTGCCCCCTTCCCAAGGACTGCACGTCCCGGGCAGTACAATCCCTGGACAGGAAGCAAAACTTACAACTGTGGCATAAATGCATTAATAAGCATTACATTACAATAATAAACAACATGAACAATAAATGCAATACATAAAACAAATCAAATGCTATCAAATACAAATCAAATACACATTTAAAAACAAAAATGGACCATGGTCTTTTATACTATTTACAATTATTTACATTATGTACTATGGCCATAGTAATGAGCTAACCTGTCGTAATGAACGACTTTAGGTTTAGAGTTCGAAGACTTACGAATCCGAACCATGACGTCATTTAGCCTGTTTAGGATTGTGTGCGAACCATCCCAAGGTGACTGTAAATCAGGCCTGACTCCTTTTCGTCGAATCGGGTTCCACAACCACACCTTGTCTCCTTCGTTGGATCTATGTCCAGCAGCTCTCGTGTTGTATCTGGTCTTCACTTTCTCCGTCGCCAAGTTCACTCGCTTTCGTGCGGAACGGTGCATCACTTCAAAACGGGCCTTGACATCTTGGATGTGTTCCTCAGGCGATGAAGGCGCATCCGTACGGCGATGAAACAGGCGGTCACAAGGCAGACGAAGGTCTCGACCGAAGAGCATCTGAGATGGAGAATAGCTGGTAGTCTGGTGTTTCTTTTCGACCCTAGCATGATTTCGGCTGTTTCTCGAGCTGGTTCTTTCGGACAAAGCGTCGGCATTTCCAGGTGAGGATCCCTTCTTAGGATGGATAGTCATGTCTTCAGATCCTGAAAGCAGTTTGTTGTTTTTCAAGTCTAAGGAAAAATTGTATTTCCTTAAAAAGTCCAATCCGAGTATGCATGGATCTGTAATATCCGCCACATATGCCGTGTGATGGTAGGCGGCACTTCCAAACGTGATGTTTACGTTTAACTTCCCAGTTATGTCGATCTTGTCACCAGACGCAGTCTGAAGGGTAACACAGGATGGCGTCCAAATAAGTTTATCTTTAAACTGTTCAGCTAAATCTTTCCTAATGATGGTAACATTAGCTCCTGTGTCAATGATCATTCTGCAAGGAACTCCATCGATATTCCCATTGATGGACAGTCCGTTATTGTTGCCACTCACTGTATAAATTTTAAGAGCTTTAAAACAAGGTTTTTCACTATCTGGCAACCTCCGTTCCTCGATATGGTCACTAATTTGTTTACTGCGTTGTTGCTGGGAAATGGTCTTATTTTCCGTACCTCGGGGTGTTCTGCAGTTTCTTCGTATGTGGCCTTCAACTCCGCAGTTCCAGCACTTTAGAATTAGTTTCTTTTCACTTCTGTTCCGTCTCAAGCCACTGACTTGTCTGGTAAAATCATCTGCTTTATATTCCGTACCCTGGGGAGTTCTGCAATTCCGTCTTAGGTGACCTTCACTACCACATCTCCAACACCTTAGAGCCACTTTCTTCTCGCTCCTACTCCGTATCAAATCTTCGACTTGTCTGGCTAAATCATCTAAACGAGCCATCAGTTGATCCACTGGCTCATGGACTCGCACAGCTCTAACTGGGTAGCGATCTCTACTAGTTGCTTGCTGGGCTGCCTCGAACTTCATGGCGTACAACAGAGCGCTTTTTAAATCTTTTACATCCGCCATTCGTAGAGCTTTCTGTATTTCAGTATCTCGGATGCCGTCGATAAAGTATTGCAAGGACAGGATTTCCCTTGTTTCTGTCGGGCATTCCGAAAAGGCGAGATGGGACAGCCTTTCAACATCCGCGGCAAGCTCCTGAAGTGTTTCGGTAGGCTTCTGTTGACGAGATTTTAATTGGAGCCTGCTGTAGTCTTTTAAACACTTCTCCCCAAAGCGCAACTCCAAGGCGCCGGACAGAGCTTCGAAATCTAACCTTTTGTTTTCGGGAAGAGTCTGAAGGATATCCGCTGCGTCGGCTCTTAGAGAAGCGGCGAGATGACAGGCCTTAGCTTGGGAATCCCATCCATTCGCATCCGCCACGATAGAAAATTGTGTCTTATACACCTGCCAGGAGGTCTTCCCATCATATGTGGATAGCTTCAGAGGTGGACGAGCAGGCATTGGTAAGAATTTAAAATCATCACTCCTGCTCCCTGCCGACGCTACGAATTTCTTTAAAGTATCCATTTCTTTGGCAACTGCAGAAACTCTCTCATCAATTTGTTCTTTTACAGAAGAAACTCTTTCTTCTATTTCTTCTTTCACCGAAGAAACTCTTTCTTCAATATGTCCAACTTTATTTTCAACTGCGTCAATTCTGCCTTCCATAGCTTCAAATTTATTTTCTATTATGCAAGTAATTTCTCTTTTCATTTCTTCTTGACCAGCTTGAACGGCTTTCATTTCGTCCTTAACGGATTCCTGGCCCAATTTCATTTCTTCCTTAACGGATTCCTGGCCCAATTTCATTTCTTCCTTAAATGATGCTTGGCCAGCTTCCATCTTTTCTTGGAATGCAGCAAAAGCACTAATGAGCTGTCTCAATTGTTCTTCCATCGCTCTTGTTATTGGCATTCAAATCCCACCGCTGCCACCAAAAATTGTTGCGTGCGTACGGGTTCGTTATGAAATGAATGCACAAGTCCGATGAAAAATGAACAAAAATTTATTATTATCACAACAAAAATGCTTAAATTTTCTCAAATTATCATGCAGTATTACAATATCTCACAGTAGTTATCTTTTAACTACTCAAATATCCAATAGAACGTAATTCAAAACAGCTAAAGAACGCTAATCCGCGAATTCGCTACAATCAACAACAGTAGTTTTCTAAACAACAACAAACTAAGCAACTACTACAAACTGAGATGTTTTCCTCCTTTTATAAGATTTTAAAATCACGCGCTAGAATTTTCCAGTACTTTCTCGAAATAAAAAGAGATATTTATTTATTTAATGCACGCGCTCTTGTATTTTCAATTTTCCGGCTTAGCTTTCTTTTAATATTCGTCACGCGCTGCACTGCGCGAGAAATAAAACCATTTAATTTCTAATTGAACTAACATTAGCTTTTTAAATACCAAATTCGTAACACTGCCCCCTTCCCAAGGACTGCACGTCCCGGGCAGTACAATCCCTGGACAGGAAGCAAAACTTACAACTGTGGCATAAATGCATTAATAAGCATTACATTACAATAATAAACAACATGAACAATAAATGCAATACATAAAACAAATCAAATGCTATCAAATACAAATCAAATACACATTTAAAAACAAAAATGGACCATGGTCTTTTATACTATTTACAATTATTTACATTATGTACTATGGCCATAGTAATGAGCTAACCTGTCGTAATGAACGACTTTAGGTTTAGAGTTCGAAGACTTACGAATCCGAACCATGACGTCATTTAGCCTGTTTAGGATTGTGTGCGAACCATCCCAAGGTGACTGTAAATCAGGCCTGACTCCTTTTCGTCGAATCGGGTTCCACAACCACACCTTGTCTCCTTCGTTGGATCTATGTCCAGCAGCTCTCGTGTTGTATCTGGTCTTCACTTTCTCCGTCGCCAAGTTCACTCGCTTTCGTGCGGAACGGTGCATCACTTCAAAACGGGCCTTGACATCTTGGATGTGTTCCTCAGGCGATGAAGGCGCATCCGTACGGCGATGAAACAGGCGGTCACAAGGCAGACGAAGGTCTCGACCGAAGAGCATCTGAGATGGAGAATAGCTGGTAGTCTGGTGTTTCTTTTCGACCCTAGCATGATTTCGGCTGTTTCTCGAGCTGGTTCTTTCGGACAAAGCGTCGGCATTTCCAGGTGAGGATCCCTTCTTAGGATGGATAGTCATGTCTTCAGATCCTGAAAGCAGTTTGTTGTTTTTCAAGTCTAAGGAAAAATTGTATTTCCTTAAAAAGTCCAATCCGAGTATGCATGGATCTGTAATATCCGCCACATATGCCGTGTGATGGTAGGCGGCACTTCCAAACGTGATGTTTACGTTTAACTTCCCAGTTATGTCGATCTTGTCACCAGACGCAGTCTGAAGGGTAACACAGGATGGCGTCCAAATAAGTTTATCTTTAAACTGTTCAGCTAAATCTTTCCTAATGATGGTAACATTAGCTCCTGTGTCAATGATCATTCTGCAAGGAACTCCATCGATATTCCCATTGATGGACAGTCCGTTATTGTTGCCACACACTGTATAAATTTTAAGAGCTTTAAAACAAGGTTTTTCACTATCTGGCAACCTCCGTTCCTCGATATGGTCACTAATTTGTTTACTGCGTTGTTGCTGGGAAATGGTCTTATTTTCCGTACCTCGGGGTGTTCTGCAGTTTCTTCGTATGTGGCCTTCAACTCCGCAGTTCCAGCACTTTAGAATTAGTTTCTTTTCACTTCTGTTCCGTTTCAAGCCACTGACCTGTCTGGTAAAATCATCTGCTTTATATTCCGTACTCTGGGGAGTTCTGCAATTCCGTCTTAGGTGACCTTCACTACCACATCTCCAACACCTTAGAGCCACTTTCTTCTCGCTCCTACTCCGTATCAAATCTTCGACTTGTCTGGCTAAATCATCTAAACGAGCCATCAGTTGATCCACTGGCTCATGGACTCGCACAGCTCTAACTGGGTAGCGATCTCTACTAGTTGCTTGCTGGGCTGCCTCGAACTTCATGGCGTACAACAGAGCGCTTTTTAAATCTTTTACATCCGCCATTCGTAGAGCTTTCTGTATTTCAGTATCTCGGATGCCGTCGATAAAGTATTGCAAGGACAGGATTTCCCTTGTTTCTGTCGGGCATTCCGAAAAGGCGAGATGGGACAGCCTTTCAACATCCGCGGCGAGCTCCTGAAGTGTTTCGGTAGGCTTCTGTTGACGAGATTTTAATTGGAGCCTGCTGTAGTCTTTTAAACACTTCTCCCCAAAGCGCAACTCCAAGGCGCCGGACAGAGCTTCGAAATCTAACCTTTTGTTTTCGGGAAGAGTCTGAAGGATATCCGCTGCGTCGGCTCTTAGAGAAGCGGCGAGATGACAGGCCTTAGCTTGGGAATCCCATCCATTCGCATCCGCCACGATAGAAAATTGTGTCTTATACACCTGCCAGGAGGTCTTCCCATCATATGTGGATAGCTTCAGAGGTGGACGAGCAGGCATTGGTAAGAATTTAAAATCATCACTCCTGCTCCCTGCCGACGCTACGAATTTCTTTAAAGTATCCATTTCTTTGGCAACTGCAGAAACTCTCTCATCAATTTGTTCTTTTACAGAAGAAACTCTTTCTTCTATTTCTTCTTTCACCGAAGAAACTCTTTCTTCAATATGTCCAACTTTATTTTCAACTGCGTCAATTCTGCCTTCCATAGCTTCAAATTTATTTTCTATTATGCAAGTAATTTCTCTTTTCATTTCTTCTTGACCAGCTTGAACGGCTTTCATTTCGTCCTTAACGGATTCCTGGCCCAATTTCATTTCTTCCTTAACGGATTCCTGGCCCAATTTCATTTCTTCCTTAAATGATGCTTGGCCAGCTTCCATCTTTTCTTGGAATGCAGCAAAAGCACTAATGAGCTGTCTCAATTGTTCTTCCATCGCTCTTGTTATTGGCATTCAAATCCCACCGCTGCCACCAAAAATTGTTGCGTGCGTACGGGTTCGTTATGAAATGAATGCACAAGTCCGATGAAAAATGAACAAAAATTTATTATTATCACAACAAAAATGCTTAAATTTTCTCAAATTATCATGCAGTATTACAATATCTCACAGTAGTTATCTTTTAACTACTCAAATATCCAATAGAACGTAATTCAAAACAGCTAAAGAACGCTAATCCGCGAATTCGCTACAATCAACAACAGTAGTTTTCTAAACAACAACAAACTAAGCAACTACTACAAACTGAGATGTTTTCCTCCTTTTATAAGATTTTAAAATCACGCGCTAGAATTTTCCAGTACTTTCTCGAAATAAAAAGAGATATTTATTTATTTAATGCACGCGCTCTTGTATTTTCAATTTTCCGGCTTAGCTTTCTTTTAATATTCGTCACGCGCTGCACTGCGCGAGAAATAAAACCATTTAATTTCTAATTGAACTAACATTAGCTTTTTAAATACCAAATTCGTAACACTGCCCCCTTCCCAAGGACTGCACGTCCCGGGCAGTACAATCCCTGGACAGGAAGCAAAACTTACAACTGTGGCATAAATGCATTAATAAGCATTACATTACAATAATAAACAACATGAACAATAAATGCAATACATAAAACAAATCAAATGCTATCAAATACAAATCAAATACACATTTAAAAACAAAAATGGACCATGGTCTTTTATACTATTTACAATTATTTACATTATGTACTATGGCCATAGTAATGAGCTAACCTGTCGTAATGAACGACTTTAGGTTTAGAGTTCGAAGACTTACGAATCCGAACCATGACGTCATTTACCCTGTTTAGGATTGTGTGCGAACCATCCCAAGGTGACTGTAAATCAGGCCTGACTCCTTTTCGTCGAATCGGGTTCCACAACCACACCTTGTCTCCTTCGTTGGATCTATGTCCAGCAGCTCTCGTGTTGTATCTGGTCTTCACTTTCTCCGTCGCCAAGTTCACTCGCTTTCGTGCGGAACGGTGCATCACTTCAAAACGGGCCTTGACATCTTGGATGTGTTCCTCAGGCGATGAAGGCGCATCCGTACGGCGATGAAACAGGCGGTCACAAGGCAGACGAAGGTCTCGACCGAAGAGCATCTGAGATGGAGAATAGCTGGTAGTCTGGTGTTTCTTTTCGACCCTAGCATGATTTCGGCTGTTTCTCGAGCTGGTTCTTTCGGACAAAGCGTCGGCATTTCCAGGTGAGGATCCCTTCTTAGGATGGATAGTCATGTCTTCAGATCCTGAAAGCAGTTTGTTGTTTTTCAAGTCTAAGGAAAAATTGTATTTCCTTAAAAAGTCCAATCCGAGTATGCATGGATCTGTAATATCCGCCACATATGCCGTGTGATGGTAGGCGGCACTTCCAAACGTGATGTTTACGTTTAACTTCCCAGTTATGTCGATCTTGTCACCACACGCAGTCTGAAGGGTAACACAGGATGGCGTCCAAATAAGTTTATCTTTAAACTGTTCAGCTAAATCTTTCCTAATGATGGTAACATTAGCTCCTGTGTCAATGATCATTCTGCAAGGAACTCCATCGATATTCCCATTGATGGACAGTCCGTTATTGTTGCCACTCACTGTATAAATTTTAAGAGCTTTAAAACAAGGTTTTTCACTATCTGGCAACCTCCGTTCCTCGATATGGTCACTAATTTGTTTACTGCGTTGTTGCTGGGAAATGGTCTTATTTTCCGTACCTCGGGGTGTTCTGCAGTTTCTTCGTATGTGGCCTTCAACTCCGCAGTTCCAGCACTTTAGAATTAGTTTCTTTTCACTTCTGTTCCGTTTCAAGCCACTGACCTGTCTGGTAAAATCATCTGCTTTATATTCCGTACTCTGGGGAGTTCTGCAATTCCGTCTTAGGTGACCTTCACTACCACATCTCCAACACCTTAGAGCCACTTTCTTCTCGCTCCTACTCCGTATCAAATCTTCGACTTGTCTGGCTAAATCATCTAAACGAGCCATCAGTTGATCCACTGGCTCATGGACTCGCACAGCTCTAACTGGGTAGCGATCTCTACTAGTTGCTTGCTGGGCTGCCTCGAACTTCATGGCGTACAACAGAGCGCTTTTTAAATCTTTTACATCCGCCATTCGTAGAGCTTTCTGTATTTCAGTATCTCGGATGCCGTCGATAAAGTATTGCAAGGACAGGATTTCCCTTGTTTCTGTCGGGCATTCCGAAAAGGCGAGATGGGACAGCCTTTCAACATCCGCGGCGAGCTCCTGAAGTGTTTCGGTAGGCTTCTGTTGACGAGATTTTAATTGGAGCCTGCTGTAGTCTTTTAAACACTTCTCCCCAAAGCGCAACTCCAAGGCGCCGGACAGAGCTTCGAAATCTAACCTTTTGTTTTCGGGAAGAGTCTGAAGGATATCCGCTGCGTCGGCTCTTAGAGAAGCGGCGAGATGACAGGCCTTAGCTTGGGAATCCCATCCATTCGCATCCGCCACGATAGAAAATTGTGTCTTATACACCTGCCAGGAGGTCTTCCCATCATATGTGGATAGCTTCAGAGGTGGACGAGCAGGCATTGGTAAGAATTTAAAATCATCACTCCTGCTCCCTGCCGACGCTACGAATTTCTTTAAAGTATCCATTTCTTTGGCAACTGCAGAAACTCTCTCATCAATTTGTTCTTTTACAGAAGAAACTCTTTCTTCTATTTCTTCTTTCACCGAAGAAACTCTTTCTTCAATATGTCCAACTTTATTTTCAACTGCGTCAATTCTGCCTTCCATAGCTTCAAATTTATTTTCTATTATGCAAGTAATTTCTCTTTTCATTTCTTCTTGACCAGCTTGAACGGCTTTCATTTCGTCCTTAACGGATTCCTGGCCCAATTTCATTTCTTCCTTAACGGATTCCTGGCCCAATTTCATTTCTTCCTTAAATGATGCTTGGCCAGCTTCCATCTTTTCTTGGAATGCAGCAAAAGCACTAATGAGCTGTCTCAATTGTTCTTCCATCGCTCTTGTTATTGGCATTCAAATCCCACCGCTGCCACCAAAAATTGTTGCGTGCGTACGGGTTCGTTATGAAATGAATGCACAAGTCCGATGAAAAATGAACAAAAATTTATTATTATCACAACAAAAATGCTTAAATTTTCTCAAATTATCATGCAGTATTACAATATCTCACAGTAGTTATCTTTTAACTACTCAAATATCCAATAGAACGTAATTCAAAACAGCTAAAGAACGCTAATCCGCGAATTCGCTACAATCAACAACAGTAGTTTTCTAAACAACAACAAACTAAGCAACTACTACAAACTGAGATGTTTTCCTCCTTTTATAAGATTTTAAAATCACGCGCTAGAATTTTCCAGTACTTTCTCGAAATAAAAAGAGATATTTATTTATTTAATGCACGCGCTCTTGTATTTTCAATTTTCCGGCTTAGCTTTCTTTTAATATTCGTCACGCGCTGCACTGCGCGAGAAATAAAACCATTTAATTTCTAATTGAACTAACATTAGCTTTTTAAATACCAAATTCGTAACACTGCCCCCTTCCCAAGGACTGCACGTCCCGGGCAGTACAATCCCTGGACAGGAAGCAAAACTTACAACTGTGGCATAAATGCATTAATAAGCATTACATTACAATAATAAACAACATGAACAATAAATGCAATACATAAAACAAATCAAATGCTATCAAATACAAATCAAATACACATTTAAAAACAAAAATGGACCATGGTCTTTTATACTATTTACAATTATTTACATTATGTACTATGGCCATAGTAATGAGCTAACCTGTCGTAATGAACGACTTTAGGTTTAGAGTTCGAAGACTTACGAATCCGAACCATGACGTCATTTAGCCTGTTTAGGATTGTGTGCGAACCATCCCAAGGTGACTGTAAATCAGGCCTGACTCCTTTTCGTCGAATCGGGTTCCACAACCACACCTTGTCTCCTTCGTTGGATCTATGTCCAGCAGCTCTCGTGTTGTATCTGGTCTTCACTTTCTCCGTCGCCAAGTTCACTCGCTTTCGTGCGGAACGGTGCATCACTTCAAAACGGGCCTTGACATCTTGGATGTGTTCCTCAGGCGATGAAGGCGCATCCGTACGGCGATGAAACAGGCGGTCACAAGGCAGACGAAGGTCTCGACCGAAGAGCATCTGAGATGGAGAATAGCTGGTAGTCTGGTGTTTCTTTTCGACCCTAGCATGATTTCGGCTGTTTCTCGAGCTGGTTCTTTCGGACAAAGCGTCGGCATTTCCAGGTGAGGATCCCTTCTTAGGATGGATAGTCATGTCTTCAGATCCTGAAAGCAGTTTGTTGTTTTTCAAGTCTAAGGAAAAATTGTATTTCCTTAAAAAGTCCAATCCGAGTATGCATGGATCTGTAATATCCGCCACATATGCCGTGTGATGGTAGGCGGCACTTCCAAACGTGATGTTTACGTTTAACTTCCCAGTTATGTCGATCTTGTCACCAGACGCAGTCTGAAGGGTAACACAGGATGGCGTCCAAATAAGTTTATCTTTAAACTGTTCAGCTAAATCTTTCCTAATGATGGTAACATTAGCTCCTGTGTCAATGATCATTCTGCAAGGAACTCCATCGATATTCCCATTGATGGACAGTCCGTTATTGTTGCCACTCACTGTATAAATTTTAAGAGCTTTAAAACAAGGTTTTTCACTATCTGGCAACCTCCGTTCCTCGATATGGTCACTAATTTGTTTACTGCGTTGTTGCTGGGAAATGGTCTTATTTTCCGTACCTCGGGGTGTTCTGCAGTTTCTTCGTATGTGGCCTTCAACTCCGCAGTTCCAGCACTTTAGAATTAGTTTCTTTTCACTTCTGTTCCGTCTCAAGCCACTGACTTGTCTGGTAAAATCATCTGCTTTATATTCCGTACCCTGGGGAGTTCTGCAATTCCGTCTTAGGTGACCTTCACTACCACATCTCCAACACCTTAGAGCCACTTTCTTCTCGCTCCTACTCCGTATCAAATCTTCGACTTGTCTGGCTAAATCATCTAAACGAGCCATCAGTTGATCCACTGGCTCATGGACTCGCACAGCTCTAACTGGGTAGCGATCTCTACTAGTTGCTTGCTGGGCTGCCTCGAACTTCATGGCGTACAACAGAGCGCTTTTTAAATCTTTTACATCCGCCATTCGTAGAGCTTTCTGTATTTCAGTATCTCGGATGCCGTCGATAAAGTATTGCAAGGACAGGATTTCCCTTGTTTCTGTCGGGCATTCCGAAAAGGCGAGATGGGACAGCCTTTCAACATCCGCGGCGAGCTCCTGAAGTGTTTCGGTAGGCTTCTGTTGACGAGATTTTAATTGGAGCCTGCTGTAGTCTTTTAAACACTTCTCCCCAAAGCGCAACTCCAAGGCGCCGGACAGAGCTTCGAAATCTAACCTTTTGTTTTCGGGAAGAGTCTGAAGGATATCCGCTGCGTCGGCTCTTAGAGAAGCGGCGAGATGACAGGCCTTAGCTTGGGAATCCCATCCATTCGCATCCGCCACGATAGAAAATTGTGTCTTATACACCTGCCAGGAGGTCTTCCCATCATATGTGGATAGCTTCAGAGGTGGACGAGCAGGCATTGGTAAGAATTTAAAATCATCACTCCTGCTCCCTGCCGACGCTACGAATTTCTTTAAAGTATCCATTTCTTTGGCAACTGCAGAAACTCTCTCATCAATTTGTTCTTTTACAGAAGAAACTCTTTCTTCTATTTCTTCTTTCACCGAAGAAACTCTTTCTTCAATATGTCCAACTTTATTTTCAACTGCGTCAATTCTGCCTTCCATAGCTTCAAATTTATTTTCTATTATGCAAGTAATTTCTCTTTTCATTTCTTCTTGACCAGCTTGAACGGCTTTCATTTCGTCCTTAACGGATTCCTGGCCCAATTTCATTTCTTCCTTAACGGATTCCTGGCCCAATTTCATTTCTTCCTTAAATGATGCTTGGCCAGCTTCCATCTTTTCTTGGAATGCAGCAAAAGCACTAATGAGCTGTCTCAATTGTTCTTCCATCGCTCTTGTTATTGGCATTCAAATCCCACCGCTGCCACCAAAAATTGTTGCGTGCGTACGGGTTCGTTATGAAATGAATGCACAAGTCCGATGAAAAATGAACAAAAATTTATTATTATCACAACAAAAATGCTTAAATTTTCTCAAATTATCATGCAGTATTACAATATCTCACAGTAGTTATCTTTTAACTACTCAAATATCCAATAGAACGTAATTCAAAACAGCTAAAGAACGCTAATCCGCGAATTCGCTACAATCAACAACAGTAGTTTTCTAAACAACAACAAACTAAGCAACTACTACAAACTGAGATGTTTTCCTCCTTTTATAAGATTTTAAAATCACGCGCTAGAATTTTCCAGTACTTTCTCGAAATAAAAAGAGATATTTATTTATTTAATGCACGCGCTCTTGTATTTTCAATTTTCCGGCTTAGCTTTCTTTTAATATTCGTCACGCGCTGCACTGCGCGAGAAATAAAACCATTTAATTTCTAATTGAACTAACATTAGCTTTTTAAATACCAAATTCGTAACACTGCCCCCTTCCCAAGGACTGCACGTCCCGGGCAGTACAATCCCTGGACAGGAAGCAAAACTTACAACTGTGGCATAAATGCATTAATAAGCATTACATTACAATAATAAACAACATGAACAATAAATGCAATACATAAAACAAATCAAATGCTATCAAATACAAATCAAATACACATTTAAAAACAAAAATGGACCATGGTCTTTTATACTATTTACAATTATTTACATTATGTACTATGGCCATAGTAATGAGCTAACCTGTCGTAATGAACGACTTTAGGTTTAGAGTTCGAAGACTTACGAATCCGAACCATGACGTCATTTACCCTGTTTAGGATTGTGTGCGAACCATCCCAAGGTGACTGTAAATCAGGCCTGACTCCTTTTCGTCGAATCGGGTTCCACAACCACACCTTGTCTCCTTCGTTGGATCTATGTCCAGCAGCTCTCGTGTTGTATCTGGTCTTCACTTTCTCCGTCGCCAAGTTCACTCGCTTTCGAGCGGAACGGTGCATCACTTCAAAACGGGCCTTGACATCTTGGATGTGTTCCTCAGGCGATGAAGGCGCATCCGTACGGCGATGAAACAGGCGGTCACAAGGCAGACGAAGGTCTCGACCGAAGAGCATCTGAGATGGAGAATAGCTGGTAGTCTGGTGTTTCTTTTCGACCCTAGCATGATTTCGGCTGTTTCTCGAGCTGGTTCTTTCGGACAAAGCGTCGGCATTTCCAGGTGAGGATCCCTTCTTAGGATGGATAGTCATGTCTTCAGATCCTGAAAGCAGTTTGTTGTTTTTCAAGTCTAAGGAAAAATTGTATTTCCTTAAAAAGTCCAATCCGAGTATGCATGGATCTGTAATATCCGCCACATATGCCGTGTGATGGTAGGCGGCACTTCCAAACGTGATGTTTACGTTTAACTTCCCAGTTATGTCGATCTTGTCACCAGACGCAGTCTGAAGGGTAACACAGGATGGCGTCCAAATAAGTTTATCTTTAAACTGTTCAGCTAAATCTTTCCTAATGATGGTAACATTAGCTCCTGTGTCAATGATCATTCTGCAAGGAACTCCATCGATATTCCCATTGATGGACAGTCCGTTATTGTTGCCACTCACTGTATAAATTTTAAGAGCTTTAAAACAAGGTTTTTCACTATCTGGCAACCTCCGTTCCTCGATATGGTCACTAATTTGTTTACTGCGTTGTTGCTGGGAAATGGTCTTATTTTCCGTACCTCGGGGTGTTCTGCAGTTTCTTCGTATGTGGCCTTCAACTCCGCAGTTCCAGCACTTTAGAATTAGTTTCTTTTCACTTCTGTTCCGTTTCAAGCCACTGACCTGTCTGGTAAAATCATCTGCTTTATATTCCGTACCCTGGGGAGTTCTGCAATTCCGTCTTAGGTGACCTTCACTACCACATCTCCAACACCTTAGAGACACTTTCTTCTCGCTCCTACTCCGTATCAAATCTTCGACTTGTCTGGCTAAATCATCTAAACGAGCCATCAGTTGATCCACTGGCTCATGGACTCGCACAGCTCTAACTGGGTAGCGATCTCTACTAGTTGCTTGCTGGGCTGCCTCGAACTTCATGGCGTACAACAGAGCGCTTTTTAAATCTTTTACATCCGCCATTCGTAGAGCTTTCTGTATTTCAGTATCTCGGATGCCGTCGATAAAGTATTGCAAGGACAGGATTTCCCTTGTTTCTGTCGGGCATTCCGAAAAGGCGAGATGGGACAGCCTTTCAACATCCGCGGCGAGCTCCTGAAGTGTTTCGGTAGGCTTCTGTTGACGAGATTTTAATTGGAGCCTGCTGTAGTCTTTTAAACACTTCTCCCCAAAGCGCAACTCCAAGGCGCCGGACAGAGCTTCGAAATCTAACCTTTTGTTTTCGGGAAGAGTCTGAAGGATATCCGCTGCGTCGGCTCTTAGAGAAGCGGCGAGATGACAGGCCTTAGCTTGGGAATCCCATCCATTCGCATCCGCCACGATAGAAAATTGTGTCTTATACACCTGCCAGGAGGTCTTCCCATCATATGTGGATAGCTTCAGAGGTGGACGAGCAGGCATTGGTAAGAATTTAAAATCATCACTCCTGCTCCCTGCCGACGATACGAATTTCTTTAAAGTATCCATTTCTTTGGCAACTGCAGAAACTCTCTCATCAATTTGTTCTTTTACAGAAGAAACTCTTTCTTCTATTTCTTCTTTCACCGAAGAAACTCTTTCTTCAATATGTCCAACTTTATTTTCAACTGCGTCAATTCTGCCTTCCATAGCTTCAAATTTATTTTCTATTATGCAAGTAATTTCTCTTTTCATTTCTTCTTGACCAGCTTGAACGGCTTTCATTTCGTCCTTAACGGATTCCTGGCCCAATTTCATTTCTTCCTTAAATGATGCTTGGCCAGCTTCCATCTTTTCTTGGAATGCAGCAAAAGCACTAATGAGCTGTCTCAATTGTTCTTCCATCGCTCTTGTTATTGGCATTCAAATCCCACCGCTGCCACCAAAAATTGTTGCGTGCGTACGGGTTCGTTATGAAATGAATGCACAAGTCCGATGAAAAATGAACAAAAATTTATTATTATCACAACAAAAATGCTTAAATTTTCTCAAATTATCATGCAGTATTACAATATCTCACAGTAGTTATCTTTTAACTACTCAAATATCCAATAGAACGTAATTCAAAACAGCTAAAGAACGCTAATCCGCGAATTCGCTACAATCAACAACAGTAGTTTTCTAAACAACAACAAACTAAGCAACTACTACAAACTGAGATGTTTTCCTCCTTTTATAAGATTTTAAAATCACGCGCTAGAATTTTCCAGTACTTTCTCAAAATAAAAAGAGATATTTATTTATTTAATGCACGCGCTCTTGTATTTTCAATTTTCCGGCTTAGCTTTCTTTTAATATTCGTCACGCGCTGCACTGCGCGAGAAATAAAACCATTTAATTTCTAATTGAACTAACATTAGCTTTTTAAATACCAAATTCGTAACACTGCCCCCTTCCCAAGGACTGCACGTCCCGGGCAGTACAATCCCTGGACAGGAAGCAAAACTTACAACTGTGGCATAAATGCATTAATAAGCATTACATTACAATAATAAACAACATGAACAATAAATGCAATACATAAAACAAATCAAATGCTATCAAATACAAATCAAATACACATTTAAAAACAAAAATGGACCATGGTCTTTTATACTATTTACAATTATTTACATTATGTACTATGGCCATAGTAATGAGCTAACCTGTCGTAATGAACGACTTTAGGTTTAGAGTTCGAAGACTTACGAATCCGAACCATGACGTCATTTAGCCTGTTTAGGATTGTGTGCGAACCATCCCAAGGTGACTGTAAATCAGGCCTGACTCCTTTTCGTCGAATCGGGTTCCACAACCACACCTTGTCTCCTTCGTTGGATCTATGTCCAGCAGCTCTCGTGTTGTATCTGGTCTTCACTTTCTCCGTCGCCAAGTTCACTCGCTTTCGTGCGGAACGGTGCATCACTTCAAAACGGGCCTTGACATCTTGGATGTGTTCCTCAGGCGATGAAGGCGCATCCGTACGGCGATGAAACAGGCGGTCACAAGGCAGACGAAGGTCTCGACCGAAGAGCATCTGAGATGGAGAATAGCTGGTAGTCTGGTGTTTCTTTTCGACCCTAGCATGATTTCGGCTGTTTCTCGAGCTGGTTCTTTCGGACAAAGCGTCGGCATTTCCAGGTGAGGATCCCTTCTTAGGATGGATAGTCATGTCTTCAGATCCTGAAAGCAGTTTGTTGTTTTTCAAGTCTAAGGAAAAATTGTATTTCCTTAAAAAGTCCAATCCGAGTATGCATGGATCTGTAATATCCGCCACATATGCCGTGTGATGGTAGGCGGCACTTCCAAACGTGATGTTTACGTTTAACTTCCCAGTTATGTCGATCTTGTCACCAGACGCAGTCTGAAGGGTAACACAGGATGGCGTCCAAATAAGTTTATCTTTAAACTGTTCAGCTAAATCTTTCCTAATGATGATAACATTAGCTCCTGTGTCAATGATCATTCTGCAAGGAACTCCATCGATATTCCCATTGATGGACAGTCCGTTATTGTTGCCACTCACTGTATAAATTTTAAGAGCTTTAAAACAAGGTTTTTCACTATCTGGCAACCTCCGTTCCTCGATATGGTCACTAATTTGTTTACTGCGTTGTTGCTGGGAAATGGTCTTATTTTCCGTACCTCGGGGTGTTCTGCAGTTTCTTCGTATGTGGCCTTCAACTCCGCAGTTCCAGCACTTTAGAATTAGTTTCTTTTCACTTCTGTTCCGTCTCAAGCCACTGACTTGTCTGGTAAAATCATCTGCTTTATATTCCGTACCCTGGGGAGTTCTGCAATTCCGTCTTAGGTGACCTTCACTACCACATCTCCAACACCTTAGAGCCACTTTCTTCTCGCTCCTACTCCGTATCAAATCTTCGACTTGTCTGGCTAAATCATCTAAACGAGCCATCAGTTGATCCACTGGCTCATGGACTCGCACAGCTCTAACTGGGTAGCGATCTCTACTAGTTGCTTGCTGGGCTGCCTCGAACTTCATGGCGTACAACAGAGCGCTTTTTAAATCTTTTACATCCGCCATTCGTAGAGCTTTCTGTATTTCAGTATCTCGGATGCCGTCGATAAAGTATTGCAAGGACAGGATTTCCCTTGTTTCTGTCGGGCATTCCGAAAAGGCGAGATGGGACAGCCTTTCAACATCCGCAGCGAGCTCCTGAAGTGTTTCGGTAGGCTTCTGTTGACGAGATTTTAATTGGAGCCTGCTGTAGTCTTTTAAACACTTCTCCCCAAAGCGCAACTCCAAGGCGCCGGACAGAGCTTCGAAATCTAACCTTTTGTTTTCGGGAAGAGTCTGAAGGATATCCGCTGCGTCGGCTCTTAGAGAAGCGGCGAGATGACAGGCCTTAGCTTGGGAATCCCATCCATTCGCATCCGCCACGATAGAAAATTGTGTCTTATACACCTGCCAGGAGGTCTTCCCATCATATGTGGATAGCTTCAGAGGTGGACGAGCAGGCATTGGTAAGAATTTAAAATCATCACTCCTGCTCCCTGCCGACGCTACGAATTTCTTTAAAGTATCCATTTCTTTGGCAACTGCAGAAACTCTCTCATCAATTTGTTCTTTTACAGAAGAAACTCTTTCTTCTATTTCTTCTTTCACCGAAGAAACTCTTTCTTCAATATGTCCAACTTTATTTTCAACTGCGTCAATTCTGCCTTCCATAGCTTCAAATTTATTTTCTATTATGCAAGTAATTTCTCTTTTCATTTCTTCTTGACCAGCTTGAACGGCTTTCATTTCGTCCTTAACGGATTCCTGGCCCAATTTCATTTCTTCCTTAACGGATTCCTGGCCCAATTTCATTTCTTCCTTAAATGATGCTTGGCCAGCTTCCATCTTTTCTTGGAATGCAGCAAAAGCACTAATGAGCTGTCTCAATTGTTCTTCCATCGCTCTTGTTATTGGCATTCAAATCCCACCGCTGCCACCAAAAATTGTTGCGTGCGTACGGGTTCGTTATGAAATGAATGCACAAGTCCGATGAAAAATGAACAAAAATTTATTATTATCACAACAAAAATGCTTAAATTTTCTCAAATTATCATGCGGTATTACAATATCTCACAGTAGTTATCTTTTAACTACTCAAATATCCAATAGAACGTAATTCAAAACATCTAAAGAACGCTAATCCGCGAATTCGCTACAATCAACAACAGTAGTTTTCTAAACAACAACAAACTAAGCAACTACTACAAACTGAGATGTTTTCCTCCTTTTATAAGATTTTAAAATCACGCGCTAGAATTTTCCAGTACTTTCTCGAAATAAAAAGAGATATTTATTTATTTAATGCACGCGCTCTTGTATTTTCAATTTTCCGGCTTAGCTTTCTTTTAATATTCGTCACGCGCTGCACTGCGCGAGAAATAAAACCATTTAATTTCTAATTGAACTAACATTAGCTTTTTAAATACCAAATTCGTAACACTGCCCCCTTCCCAAGGACTGCACGTCCCGGGCAGTACAATCCCTGGACAGGAAGCAAAACTTACAACTGTGGCATAAATGCATTAATAAGCATTACATTACAATAATAAACAACATGAACAATAAATGCAATACATAAAACAAATCAAATGCTATCAAATACAAATCAAATACACATTTAAAAACAAAAATGGACCATGGTCTTTTATACTATTTACAATTATTTACATTATGTACTATGGCCATAGTAATGAGCTAACCTGTCGTAATGAACGACTTTAGGTTTAGAGTTCGAAGACTTACGAATCCGAACCATGACGTCATTTACCCTGTTTAGGATTGTGTGCGAACCATCCCAAGGTGACTGTAAATCAGGCCTGACTCCTTTTCGTCGAATCGGGTTCCACAACCACACCTTGTCTCCTTCGTTGGATCTATGTCCAGCAGCTCTCGTGTTGTATCTGGTCTTCACTTTCTCCGTCGCCAAGTTCACTCGCTTTCGAGCGGAACGGTGCATCACTTCAAAACGGGCCTTGACATCTTGGATGTGTTCCTCAGGCGATGAAGGCGCATCCGTACGGCGATGAAACAGGCGGTCACAAGGCAGACGAAGGTCTCGACCGAAGAGCATCTGAGATGGAGAATAGCTGGTAGTCTGGTGTTTCTTTTCGACCCTAGCATGATTTCGGCTGTTTCTCGAGCTGGTTCTTTCGGACAAAGCGTCGGCATTTCCAGGTGAGGATCCCTTCTTAGGATGGATAGTCATGTCTTCAGATCCTGAAAGCAGTTTGTTGTTTTTCAAGTCTAAGGAAAAATTGTATTTCCTTAAAAAGTCCAATCCGAGTATGCATGGATCTGTAATATCCGCCACATATGCCGTGTGATGGTAGGCGGCACTTCCAAACGTGATGTTTACGTTTAACTTCCCAGTTATGTCGATCTTGTCACCAGACGCAGTCTGAAGGGTAACACAGGATGGCGTCCAAATAAGTTTATCTTTAAACTGTTCAGCTAAATCTTTCCTAATGATGGTAACATTAGCTCCTGTGTCAATGATCATTCTGCAAGGAACTCCATCGATATTCCCATTGATGGACAGTCCGTTATTGTTGCCACTCACTGTATAAATTTTAAGAGCTTTAAAACAAGGTTTTTCACTATCTGGCAACCTCCGTTCCTCGATATGGTCACTAATTTGTTTACTGCGTTGTTGCTGGGAAATGGTCTTATTTTCCGTACCTCGGGGTGTTCTGCAGTTTCTTCGTATGTGGCCTTCAACTCCGCAGTTCCAGCACTTTAGAATTAGTTTCTTTTCACTTCTGTTCCGTTTCAAGCCACTGACCTGTCTGGTAAAATCATCTGCTTTATATTCCGTACCCTGGGGAGTTCTGCAATTCCGTCTTAGGTGACCTTCACTACCACATCTCCAACACCTTAGAGACACTTTCTTCTCGCTCCTACTCCGTATCAAATCTTCGACTTGTCTGGCTAAATCATCTAAACGAGCCATCAGTTGATCCACTGGCTCATGGACTCGCACAGCTCTAACTGGGTAGCGATCTCTACTAGTTGCTTGCTGGGCTGCCTCGAACTTCATGGCGTACAACAGAGCGCTTTTTAAATCTTTTACATCCGCCATTCGTAGAGCTTTCTGTATTTCAGTATCTCGGATGCCGTCGATAAAGTATTGCAAGGACAGGATTTCCCTTGTTTCTGTCGGGCATTCCGAAAAGGCGAGATGGGACAGCCTTTCAACATCCGCGGCGAGCTCCTGAAGTGTTTCGGTAGGCTTCTGTTGACGAGATTTTAATTGGAGCCTGCTGTAGTCTTTTAAACACTTCTCCCCAAAGCGCAACTCCAAGGCGCCGGACAGAGCTTCGAAATCTAACCTTTTGTTTTCGGGAAGAGTCTGAAGGATATCCGCTGCGTCGGCTCTTAGAGAAGCGGCGAGATGACAGGCCTTAGCTTGGGAATCCCATCCATTCGCATCCGCCACGATAGAAAATTGTGTCTTATACACCTGCCAGGAGGTCTTCCCATCATATGTGGATAGCTTCAGAGGTGGACGAGCAGGCATTGGTAAGAATTTAAAATCATCACTCCTGCTCCCTGCCGACGATACGAATTTCTTTAAAGTATCCATTTCTTTGGCAACTGCAGAAACTCTCTCATCAATTTGTTCTTTTACAGAAGAAACTCTTTCTTCTATTTCTTCTTTCACCGAAGAAACTCTTTCTTCAATATGTCCAACTTTATTTTCAACTGCGTCAATTCTGCCTTCCATAGCTTCAAATTTATTTTCTATTATGCAAGTAATTTCTCTTTTCATTTCTTCTTGACCAGCTTGAACGGCTTTCATTTCGTCCTTAACGGATTCCTGGCCCAATTTCATTTCTTCCTTAAATGATGCTTGGCCAGCTTCCATCTTTTCTTGGAATGCAGCAAAAGCACTAATGAGCTGTCTCAATTGTTCTTCCATCGCTCTTGTTATTGGCATTCAAATCCCACCGCTGCCACCAAAAATTGTTGCGTGCGTACGGGTTCGTTATGAAATGAATGCACAAGTCCGATGAAAAATGAACAAAAATTTATTATTATCACAACAAAAATGCTTAAATTTTCTCAAATTATCATGCAGTATTACAATATCTCACAGTAGTTATCTTTTAACTACTCAAATATCCAATAGAACGTAATTCAAAACAGCTAAAGAACGCTAATCCGCGAATTCGCTACAATCAACAACAGTAGTTTTCTAAACAACAACAAACTAAGCAACTACTACAAACTGAGATGTTTTCCTCCTTTTATAAGATTTTAAAATCACGCGCTAGAATTTTCCAGTACTTTCTCAAAATAAAAAGAGATATTTATTTATTTAATGCACGCGCTCTTGTATTTTCAATTTTCCGGCTTAGCTTTCTTTTAATATTCGTCACGCGCTGCACTGCGCGAGAAATAAAACCATTTAATTTCTAATTGAACTAACATTAGCTTTTTAAATACCAAATTCGTAACACTGCCCCCTTCCCAAGGACTGCACGTCCCGGGCAGTACAATCCCTGGACAGGAAGCAAAACTTACAACTGTGGCATAAATGCATTAATAAGCATTACATTACAATAATAAACAACATGAACAATAAATGCAATACATAAAACAAATCAAATGCTATCAAATACAAATCAAATACACATTTAAAAACAAAAATGGACCATGGTCTTTTATACTATTTACAATTATTTACATTATGTACTATGGCCATAGTAATGAGCTAACCTGTCGTAATGAACGACTTTAGGTTTAGAGTTCGAAGACTTACGAATCCGAACCATGACGTCATTTAGCCTGTTTAGGATTGTGTGCGAACCATCCCAAGGTGACTGTAAATCAGGCCTGACTCCTTTTCGTCGAATCGGGTTCCACAACCACACCTTGTCTCCTTCGTTGGATCTATGTCCAGCAGCTCTCGTGTTGTATCTGGTCTTCACTTTCTCCGTCGCCAAGTTCACTCGCTTTCGTGCGGAACGGTGCATCACTTCAAAACGGGCCTTGACATCTTGGATGTGTTCCTCAGGCGATGAAGGCGCATCCGTACGGCGATGAAACAGGCGGTCACAAGGCAGACGAAGGTCTCGACCGAAGAGCATCTGAGATGGAGAATAGCTGGTAGTCTGGTGTTTCTTTTCGACCCTAGCATGATTTCGGCTGTTTCTCGAGCTGGTTCTTTCGGACAAAGCGTCGGCATTTCCAGGTGAGGATCCCTTCTTAGGATGGATAGTCATGTCTTCAGATCCTGAAAGCAGTTTGTTGTTTTTCAAGTCTAAGGAAAAATTGTATTTCCTTAAAAAGTCCAATCCGAGTATGCATGGATCTGTAATATCCGCCACATATGCCGTGTGATGGTAGGCGGCACTTCCAAACGTGATGTTTACGTTTAACTTCCCAGTTATGTCGATCTTGTCACCAGACGCAGTCTGAAGGGTAACACAGGATGGCGTCCAAATAAGTTTATCTTTAAACTGTTCAGCTAAATCTTTCCTAATGATGATAACATTAGCTCCTGTGTCAATGATCATTCTGCAAGGAACTCCATCGATATTCCCATTGATGGACAGTCCGTTATTGTTGCCACTCACTGTATAAATTTTAAGAGCTTTAAAACAAGGTTTTTCACTATCTGGCAACCTCCGTTCCTCGATATGGTCACTAATTTGTTTACTGCGTTGTTGCTGGGAAATGGTCTTATTTTCCGTACCTCGGGGTGTTCTGCAGTTTCTTCGTATGTGGCCTTCAACTCCGCAGTTCCAGCACTTTAGAATTAGTTTCTTTTCACTTCTGTTCCGTCTCAAGCCACTGACTTGTCTGGTAAAATCATCTGCTTTATATTCCGTACCCTGGGGAGTTCTGCAATTCCGTCTTAGGTGACCTTCACTACCACATCTCCAACACCTTAGAGCCACTTTCTTCTCGCTCCTACTCCGTATCAAATCTTCGACTTGTCTGGCTAAATCATCTAAACGAGCCATCAGTTGATCCACTGGCTCATGGACTCGCACAGCTCTAACTGGGTAGCGATCTCTACTAGTTGCTTGCTGGGCTGCCTCGAACTTCATGGCGTACAACAGAGCGCTTTTTAAATCTTTTACATCCGCCATTCGTAGAGCTTTCTGTATTTCAGTATCTCGGATGCCGTCGATAAAGTATTGCAAGGACAGGATTTCCCTTGTTTCTGTCGGGCATTCCGAAAAGGCGAGATGGGACAGCCTTTCAACATCCGCAGCGAGCTCCTGAAGTGTTTCGGTAGGCTTCTGTTGACGAGATTTTAATTGGAGCCTGCTGTAGTCTTTTAAACACTTCTCCCCAAAGCGCAACTCCAAGGCGCCGGACAGAGCTTCGAAATCTAACCTTTTGTTTTCGGGAAGAGTCTGAAGGATATCCGCTGCGTCGGCTCTTAGAGAAGCGGCGAGATGACAGGCCTTAGCTTGGGAATCCCATCCATTCGCATCCGCCACGATAGAAAATTGTGTCTTATACACCTGCCAGGAGGTCTTCCCATCATATGTGGATAGCTTCAGAGGTGGACGAGCAGGCATTGGTAAGAATTTAAAATCATCACTCCTGCTCCCTGCCGACGCTACGAATTTCTTTAAAGTATCCATTTCTTTGGCAACTGCAGAAACTCTCTCATCAATTTGTTCTTTTACAGAAGAAACTCTTTCTTCTATTTCTTCTTTCACCGAAGAAACTCTTTCTTCAATATGTCCAACTTTATTTTCAACTGCGTCAATTCTGCCTTCCATAGCTTCAAATTTATTTTCTATTATGCAAGTAATTTCTCTTTTCATTTCTTCTTGACCAGCTTGAACGGCTTTCATTTCGTCCTTAACGGATTCCTGGCCCAATTTCATTTCTTCCTTAACGGATTCCTGGCCCAATTTCATTTCTTCCTTAAATGATGCTTGGCCAGCTTCCATCTTTTCTTGGAATGCAGCAAAAGCACTAATGAGCTGTCTCAATTGTTCTTCCATCGCTCTTGTTATTGGCATTCAAATCCCACCGCTGCCACCAAAAATTGTTGCGTGCGTACGGGTTCGTTATGAAATGAATGCACAAGTCCGATGAAAAATGAACAAAAATTTATTATTATCACAACAAAAATGCTTAAATTTTCTCAAATTATCATGCGGTATTACAATATCTCACAGTAGTTATCTTTTAACTACTCAAATATCCAATAGAACGTAATTCAAAACATCTAAAGAACGCTAATCCGCGAATTCGCTACAATCAACAACAGTAGTTTTCTAAACAACAACAAACTAAGCAACTACTACAAACTGAGATGTTTTCCTCCTTTTATAAGATTTTAAAATCACGCGCTAGAATTTTCCAGTACTTTCTCGAAATAAAAAGAGATATTTATTTATTTAATGCACGCGCTCTTGTATTTTCAATTTTCCGGCTTAGCTTTCTTTTAATATTCGTCACGCGCTGCACTGCGCGAGAAATAAAACCATTTAATTTCTAATTGAACTAACATTAGCTTTTTAAATACCAAATTCGTAACACTGCCCCCTTCCCAAGGACTGCACGTCCCGGGCAGTACAATCCCTGGACAGGAAGCAAAACTTACAACTGTGGCATAAATGCATTAATAAGCATTACATTACAATAATAAACAACATGAACAATAAATGCAATACATAAAACAAATCAAATGCTATCAAATACAAATCAAATACACATTTAAAAACAAAAATGGACCATGGTCTTTTATACTATTTACAATTATTTACATTATGTACTATGGCCATAGTAATGAGCTAACCTGTCGTAATGAACGACTTTAGGTTTAGAGTTCGAAGACTTACGAATCCGAACCATGACGTCATTTAGCCTGTTTAGGATTGTGTGCGAACCATCCCAAGGTGACTGTAAATCAGGCCTGACTCCTTTTCGTCGAATCGGGTTCCACAACCACACCTTGTCTCCTTGGTTGGATCTATGTCCAGCAGCTCTCGTGTTGTATCTGGTCTTCACTTTCTCCGTCGCCAAGTTCACTCGCTTTCGTGCGGAACGGTGCATCACTTCAAAACGGGCCTTGACATCTTGGATGTGTTCCTCAGGCGATGAAGGTGCATCCGTACGGCGATGAAACAGGCGGTCACAAGGCAGACGAAGGTCTCGACCGAAGAGCATCTGAGATGGAGAATAGCTGGTAGTCTGGTGTTTCTTTTCGACCCTAGCATGATTTCGGCTGTTTCTCGAGCTGGTTCTTTCGGACAAAGCGTCGGCATTTCCAGGTGAGGATCCCTTCTTAGGATGGATAGTCATGTCTTCAGATCCTGAAAGCAGTTTGTTGTTTTTCAAGTCTAAGGAAAAATTGTATTTCCTTAAAAAGTCCAATCCGAGTATGCATGGATCTGTAATATCCGCCACATATGCCGTGTGATGGTAGGCGGCACTTCCAAACGTGATGTTTACGTTTAACTTCCCAGTTATGTCGATCTTGTCACCAGACGCAGTCTGAAGGGTAACACAGGATGGCGTCCAAATAAGTTTATCTTTAAACTGTTCAGCTAAATCTTTCCTAATGATGGTAACATTAGCTCCTGTGTCAATGATCATTCTGCAAGGAACTCCATCGATATTCCCATTGATGGACAGTCCGTTATTGTTGCCACTCACTGTATAAATTTTAAGAGCTTTAAAACAAGGTTTTTCACTATCTGGCAACCTCCGTTCCTCGATATGGTCACTAATTTGTTTACTGCGTTGTTGCTGGGAAATGGTCTTATTTTCCGTACCTCGGGGTGTTCTGCAGTTTCTTCGTATGTGGCCTTCAACTCCGCAGTTCCAGCACTTTAGAATTAGTTTCTTTTCACTTCTGTTCCGTCTCAAGCCACTGACTTGTCTGGTAAAATCATCTGCTTTATATTCCGTACCCTGGGGAGTTCTGCAATTCCGTCTTAGGTGACCTTCACTACCACATCTCCAACACCTTAGAGCCACTTTCTTCTCGCTCCTACTCCGTATCAAATCTTCGACTTGTCTGGCTAAATCATCTAAACGAGCCATCAGTTGATCCACTGGCTCATGGACTCGCACAGCTCTAACTGGGTAGCGATCTCTACTAGTTGCTTGCTGGGCTGCCTCGAACTTCATGGCGTACAACAGAGCGCTTTTTAAATCTTTTACATCCGCCATTCGTAGAGCTTTCTGTATTTCAGTATCTCGGATGCCGTCGATAAAGTATTGCAAGGACAGGATTTCCCTTGTTTCTGTCGGGCATTCCGAAAAGGCGAGATGGGACAGCCTTTCAACATCCGCGGCGAGCTCCTGAAGTGTTTCGGTAGGCTTCTGTTGACGAGATTTTAATTGGAGCCTGCTGTAGTCTTTTAAACACTTCTCCCCAAAGCGCAACTCCAAGGCGCCGGACAGAGCTTCGAAATCTAACCTTTTGTTTTCGGGAAGAGTCTGAAGGATATCCGCTGCGTCGGCTCTTAGAGAAGCGGCGAGATGACAGGCCTTAGCTTGGGAATCCCATCCATTCGCATCCGCCACGATAGAAAATTGTGTCTTATACACCTGCCAGGAGGTCTTCCCATCATATGTGGATAGCTTCAGAGGTGGACGAGCAGGCATTGGTAAGAATTTAAAATCATCACTCCTGCTCCCTGCCGACGCTACGAATTTCTTTAAAGTATCCATTTCTTTGGCAACTGCAGAAACTCTCTCATCAATTTGTTCTTTTACAGAAGAAACTCTTTCTTCTATTTCTTCTTTCACCGAAGAAACTCTTTCTTCAATATGTCCAACTTTATTTTCAACTGCGTCAATTCTGCCTTCCATAGCTTCAAATTTATTTTCTATTATGCAAGTAATTTCTCTTTTCATTTCTTCTTGACCAGCTTGAACGGCTTTCATTTCGTCCTTAACGGATTCCTGGCCCAATTTCATTTCTTCCTTAACGGATTCCTGGCCCAATTTCATTTCTTCCTTAAATGATGCTTGGCCAGCTTCCATCTTTTCTTGGAATGCAGCAAAAGCACTAATGAGCTGTCTCAATTGTTCTTCCATCGCTCTTGTTATTGGCATTCAAATCCCACCGCTGCCACCAAAAATTGTTGCGTGCGTACGGGTTCGTTATGAAATGAATGCACAAGTCCGATGAAAAATGAACAAAAATTTATTATTATCACAACAAAAATGCTTAAATTTTCTCAAATTATCATGCAGTATTACAATATCTCACAGTAGTTATCTTTTAACTACTCAAATATCCAATAGAACGTAATTCAAAACAGCTAAAGAACGCTAATCCGCGAATTCGCTACAATCAACAACAGTAGTTTTCTAAACAACAACAAACTAAGCAACTACTACAAACTGAGATGTTTTCCTCCTTTTATAAGATTTTAAAATCACGCGCTAGAATTTTCCAGTACTTTCTCGAAATAAAAAGAGATATTTATTTATTTAATGCACGCGCTCTTGTATTTTCAATTTTCCGGCTTAGCTTTCTTTTAATATTCGTCACGCGCTGCACTGCGCGAGAAATAAAACCATTTAATTTCTAATTGAACTAACATTAGCTTTTTAAATACCAAATTCGTAACACTGCCCCCTTCCCAAGGACTGCACGTCCCGGGCAGTACAATCCCTGGACAGGAAGCAAAACTTACAACTGTGGCATAAATGCATTAATAAGCATTACATTACAATAATAAACAACATGAACAATAAATGCAATACATAAAACAAATCAAATGCTATCAAATACAAATCAAATACACATTTAAAAACAAAAATGGACCATGGTCTTTTATACTATTTACAATTATTTACATTATGTACTATGGCCATAGTAATGAGTTAACCTGTCGTAATGAACGACTTTAGGTTTAGAGTTCGAAGACTTACGAATCCGAACCATGACGTCATTTAGCCTGTTTAGGATTGTGTGCGAACCATCCCAAGGTGACTGTAAATCAGGCCTGACTCCTTTTCGTCGAATCGGGTTCCACAACCACACCTTGTCTCCTTCGTTGGATCTATGTCCAGCAGCTCTCGTGTTGTATCTGGTCTTCACTTTCTCCGTCGCCAAGTTCACTCGCTTTCGTGCGGAACGGTGCATCACTTCAAAACGGGCCTTGACATCTTGGATGTGTTCCTCAGGCGATGAAGGCGCATCCGTACGGCGATGAAACAGGCGGTCACAAGGCAGACGAAGGTCTCGACCGAAGAGCATCTGAGATGGAGAATAGCTGGTAGTCTGGTGTTTCTTTTCGACCCTAGCATGATTTCGGCTGTTTCTCGAGCTGGTTCTTTCGGACAAAGCGTCGGCATTTCCAGGTGAGGATCCCTTCTTAGGATGGATAGTCATGTCTTCAGATCCTGAAAGCAGTTTGTTGTTTTTCAAGTCTAAGGAAAAATTGTATTTCCTTAAAAAGTCCAATCCGAGTATGCATGGATCTGTAATATCCGCCACATATGCCGTGTGATGGTAGGCGGCACTTCCAAACGTGATGTTTACGTTTAACTTCCCAGTTATGTCGATCTTGTCACCAGACGCAGTCTGAAGGGTAACACAGGATGGCGTCCAAATAAGTTTATCTTTAAACTGTTCAGCTAAATCTTTCCTAATGATGGTAACATTAGCTCCTGTGTCAATGATCATTCTGCAAGGAACTCCATCGATATTCCCATTGATGGACAGTCCGTTATTGTTGCCACTCACTGTATAAATTTTAAGAGCTTTAAAACAAGGTTTTTCACTATCTGGCAACCTCCGTTCCTCGATATGGTCACTAATTTGTTTACTGCGTTGTTGCTGGGAAATGGTCTTATTTTCCGTACCTCGGGGTGTTCTGCAGTTTCTTCGTATGTGGCCTTCAACTCCGCAGTTCCAGCACTTTAGAATTAGTTTCTTTTCACTTCTGTTCCGTCTCAAGCCACTGACTTGTCTGGTAAAATCATCTGCTTTATATTCCGTACCCTGGGGAGTTCTGCAATTCCGTCTTAGGTGACCTTCACTACCACATCTCCAACACCTTAGAGCCACTTTCTTCTCGCTCCTACTCCGTATCAAATCTTCGACTTGTCTGGCTAAATCATCTAAACGAGCCATCAGTTGATCCACTGGCTCATGGACTCGCACAGCTCTAACTGGGTAGCGATCTCTACTAGTTGCTTGCTGGGCTGCCTCGAACTTCATGGCGTACAACAGAGCGCTTTTTAAATCTTTTACATCCGCCATTCGTAGAGCTTTCTGTATTTCAGTATCTCGGATGCCGTCGATAAAGTATTGCAAGGACAGGATTTCCCTTGTTTCTGTCGGGCATTCCGAAAAGGCGAGATGGGACAGCCTTTCAACATCCGCGGCGAGCTCCTGAAGTGTTTCGGTAGGCTTCTGTTGACGAGATTTTAATTGGAGCCTGCTGTAGTCTTTTAAACACTTCTCCCCAAAGCGCAACTCCAAGGCGCCGGACAGAGCTTCGAAATCTAACCTTTTGTTTTCGGGAAGAGTCTGAAGGATATCCGCTGCGTCGGCTCTTAGAGAAGCGGCGAGATGACAGGCCTTAGCTTGGGAATCCCATCCATTCGCATCCGCCACGATAGAAAATTGTGTCTTATACACCTGCCAGGAGGTCTTCCCATCATATGTGGATAGCTTCAGAGGTGGACGAGCAGGCATTGGTAAGAATTTAAAATCATCACTCCTGCTCCCTGCCGACGATACGAATTTCTTTAAAGTATCCATTTCTTTGGCAACTGCAGAAACTCTCTCATCAATTTGTTCTTTTACAGAAGAAACTCTTTCTTCTATTTCTTCTTTCACCGAAGAAACTCTTTCTTCAATATGTCCAACTTTATTTTCAACTGCGTCAATTCTGCCTTCCATAGCTTCAAATTTATTTTCTATTATGCAAGTAATTTCTCTTTTCATTTCTTCTTGACCAGCTTGAACGGCTTTCATTTCGTCCTTAACGGATTCCTGGCCCAATTTCATTTCTTCCTTAAATGATGCTTGGCCAGCTTCCATCTTTTCTTGGAATGCAGCAAAAGCACTAATGAGCTGTCTCAATTGTTCTTCCATCGCTCTTGTTATTGGCATTCAAATCCCACCGCTGCCACCAAAAATTGTTGCGTGCGTACGGGTTCGTTATGAAATGAATGCACAAGTCCGATGAAAAATGAACAAAAATTTATTATTATCACAACAAAAATGCTTAAATTTTCTCAAATTATCATGCAGTATTACAATATCTCACAGTAGTTATCTTTTAACTACTCAAATATCCAATAGAACGTAATTCAAAACAGCTAAGGAACGCTAATCCGCGAATTCGCTACAATCAACAACAGTAGTTTTCTAAACAACAACAAACTAAGCAACTACTACAAACTGAGATGTTTTCCTCCTTTTATAAGATTTTAAAATCACGCGCTAGAATTTTCCAGTACTTTCTCAAAATAAAAAGAGATATTTATTTATTTAATGCACGCGCTCTTGTATTTTCAATTTTCCGGCTTAGCTTTCTTTTAATATTCGTCACGCGCTGCACTGCGCGAGAAATAAAACCATTTAATTTCTAATTGAACTAACATTAGCTTTTTAAATACCAAATTCGTAACACTGCCCCTTTCCCAAGGACTGCACGTCCCGGGCAGTACAATCCCTGGACAGGAAGCAAAACTTACAACTGTGGCATAAATGCATTAATAAGCATTACATTACAATAATAAACAACATGAACAATAAATGCAATACATAAAACAAATCAAATGCTATCAAATACAAATCAAATACACATTTAAAAACAAAAATGGACCATGGTCTTTTATACTATTTACAATTATTTACATTATGTACTATGGCCATAGTAATGAGCTAACCTGTCGTAATGAACGACTTTAGGTTTAGAGTTCGAAGACTTACGAATCCGAACCATGACGTCATTTAGCCTGTTTAGGATTGTGTGCGAACCATCCCAAGGTGACTGTAAATCAGGCCTGACTCCTTTTCGTCGAATCGGGTTCCACAACCACACCTTGTCTCCTTCGTTGGATCTATGTCCAGCAGCTCTCGTGTTGTATCTGGTCTTCACTTTCTCCGTCGCCAAGTTCACTCGCTTTCGTGCGGAACGGTGCATCACTTCAAAACGGGCCTTGACATCTTGGATGTGTTCCTCAGGCGATGAAGGCGCATCCGTACGGCGATGAAACAGGCGGTCACAAGGCAGACGAAGGTCTCGACCGAAGAGCATCTGAGATGGAGAATAGCTGGTAGTCTGGTGTTTCTTTTCGACCCTAGCATGATTTCGGCTGTTTCTCGAGCTGGTTCTTTCGGACAAAGCGTCGGCATTTCCAGGTGAGGATCCCTTCTTAGGATGGATAGTCATGTCTTCAGATCCTGAAAGCAGTTTGTTGTTTTTCAAGTCTAAGGAAAAATTGTATTTCCTTAAAAAGTCCAATCCGAGTATGCATGGATCTGTAATATCCGCCACATATGCCGTGTGATGGTAGGCGGCACTTCCAAACGTGATGTTTACGTTTAACTTCCCAGTTATGTCGATCTTGTCACCAGACGCAGTCTGAAGGGTAACACAGGATGGCGTCCAAATAAGTTTATCTTTAAACTGTTCAGCTAAATCTTTCCTAATGATGATAACATTAGCTCCTGTGTCAATGATCATTCTGCAAGGAACTCCATCGATATTCCCATTGATGGACAGTCCGTTATTGTTGCCACTCACTGTATAAATTTTAAGAGCTTTAAAACAAGGTTTTTCACTATCTGGCAACCTCCGTTCCTCGATATGGTCACTAATTTGTTTACTGCGTTGTTGCTGGGAAATGGTCTTATTTTCCGTACCTCGGGGTGTTCTGCAGTTTCTTCGTATGTGGCCTTCAACTCCGCAGTTCCAGCACTTTAGAATTAGTTTCTTTTCACTTCTGTTCCGTCTCAAGCCACTGACTTGTCTGGTAAAATCATCTGCTTTATATTCCGTACCCTGGGGAGTTCTGCAATTCCGTCTTAGGTGACCTTCACTACCACATCTCCAACACCTTAGAGCCACTTTCTTCTCGCTCCTACTCCGTATCAAATCTTCGACTTGTCTGGCTAAATCATCTAAACGAGCCATCAGTTGATCCACTGGCTCATGGACTCGCACAGCTCTAACTGGGTAGCGATCTCTACTAGTTGCTTGCTGGGCTGCCTCGAACTTCATGGCGTACAACAGAGCGCTTTTTAAATCTTTTACATCCGCCATTCGTAGAGCTTTCTGTATTTCAGTATCTCGGATGCCGTCGATAAAGTATTGCAAGGACAGGATTTCCCTTGTTTCTGTCGGGCATTCCGAAAAGGCGAGATGGGACAGCCTTTCAACATCCGCAGCGAGCTCCTGAAGTGTTTCGGTAGGCTTCTGTTGACGAGATTTTAATTGGAGCCTGCTGTAGTCTTTTAAACACTTCTCCCCAAAGCGCAACTCCAAGGCGCCGGACAGAGCTTCGAAATCTAACCTTTTGTTTTCGGGAAGAGTCTGAAGGATATCCGCTGCGTCGGCTCTTAGAGAAGCGGCGAGATGACAGGCCTTAGCTTGGGAATCCCATCCATTCGCATCCGCCACGATAGAAAATTGTGTCTTATACACCTGCCAGGAGGTCTTCCCATCATATGTGGATAGCTTCAGAGGTGGACGAGCAGGCATTGGTAAGAATTTAAAATCATCACTCCTGCTCCCTGCCGACGCTACGAATTTCTTTAAAGTATCCATTTCTTTGGCAACTGCAGAAACTCTCTCATCAATTTGTTCTTTTACAGAAGAAACTCTTTCTTCTATTTCTTCTTTCACCGAAGAAACTCTTTCTTCAATATGTCCAACTTTATTTTCAACTGCGTCAATTCTGCCTTCCATAGCTTCAAATTTATTTTCTATTATGCAAGTAATTTCTCTTTTCATTTCTTCTTGACCAGCTTGAACGGCTTTCATTTCGTCCTTAACGGATTCCTGGCCCAATTTCATTTCTTCCTTAACGGATTCCTGGCCCAATTTCATTTCTTCCTTAAATGATGCTTGGCCAGCTTCCATCTTTTCTTGGAATGCAGCAAAAGCACTAATGAGCTGTCTCAATTGTTCTTCCATCGCTCTTGTTATTGGCATTCAAATCCCACCGCTGCCACCAAAAATTGTTGCGTGCGTACGGGTTCGTTATGAAATGAATGCACAAGTCCGATGAAAAATGAACAAAAATTTATTATTATCACAACAAAAATGCTTAAATTTTCTCAAATTATCATGCAGTATTACAATATCTCACAGTAGTTATCTTTTAACTACTCAAATATCCAATAGAACGTAATTCAAAACAGCTAAAGAACGCTAATCCGCGAATTCGCTACAATCAACAACAGTAGTTTTCTAAACAACAACAAACTAAGCAACTACTACAAACTGAGATGTTTTCCTCCTTTTATAAGATTTTAAAATCACGCGCTAGAATTTTCCAGTACTTTCTCGAAATAAAAAGAGATATTTATTTATTTAATGCACGCGCTCTTGTATTTTCAATTTTCCGGCTTAGCTTTCTTTTAATATTCGTCACGCGCTGCACTGCGCGAGAAATAAAACCATTTAATTTCTAATTGAACTAACATTAGCTTTTTAAATACCAAATTCGTAACACTGCCCCCTTCCCAAGGACTGCACGTCCCGGGCAGTACAATCCCTGGACAGGAAGCAAAACTTACAACTGTGGCATAAATGCATTAATAAGCATTACATTACAATAATAAACAACATGAACAATAAATGCAATACATAAAACAAATCAAATGCTATCAAATACAAATCAAATACACATTTAAAAACAAAAATGGACCATGGTCTTTTATACTATTTACAATTATTTACATTATGTACTATGGCCATAGTAATGAGCTAACCTGTCGTAATGAACGACTTTAGGTTTAGAGTTCGAAGACTTACGAATCCGAACCATGACGTCATTTAGCCTGTTTAGGATTGTGTGCGAACCATCCCAAGGTGACTGTAAATCAGGCCTGACTCCTTTTCGTCGAATCGGGTTCCACAACCACACCTTGTCTCCTTCGTTGGATCTATGTCCAGCAGCTCTCGTGTTGTATCTGGTCTTCACTTTCTCCGTCGCCAAGTTCACTCGCTTTCGTGCGGAACGGTGCATCACTTCAAAACGGGCCTTGACATCTTGGATGTGTTCCTCAGGCGATGAAGGTGCATCCGTACGGCGATGAAACAGGCGGTCACAAGGCAGACGAAGGTCTCGACCGAAGAGCATCTGAGATGGAGAATAGCTGGTAGTCTGGTGTTTCTTTTCGACCCTAGCATGATTTCGGCTGTTTCTCGAGCTGGTTCTTTCGGACAAAGCGTCGGCATTTCCAGGTGAGGATCCCTTCTTAGGATGGATAGTCATGTCTTCAGATCCTGAAAGCAGTTTGTTGTTTTTCAAGTCTAAGGAAAAATTGTATTTCCTTAAAAAGTCCAATCCGAGTATGCATGGATCTGTAATATCCGCCACATATGCCGTGTGATGGTAGGCGGCACTTCCAAACGTGATGTTTACGTTTAACTTCCCAGTTATGTCGATCTTGTCACCAGACGCAGTCTGAAGGGTAACACAGGATGGCGTCCAAATAAGTTTATCTTTAAACTGTTCAGCTAAATCTTTCCTAATGATGGTAACATTAGCTCCTGTGTCAATGATCATTCTGCAAGGAACTCCATCGATATTCCCATTGATGGACAGTCCGTTATTGTTGCCACTCACTGTATAAATTTTAAGAGCTTTAAAACAAGGTTTTTCACTATCTGGCAACCTCCGTTCCTCGATATGGTCACTAATTTGTTTACTGCGTTGTTGCTGGGAAATGGTCTTATTTTCCGTACCTCGGGGTGTTCTGCAGTTTCTTCGTATGTGGCCTTCAACTCCGCAGTTCCAGCACTTTAGAATTAGTTTCTTTTCACTTCTGTTCCGTCTCAAGCCACTGACTTGTCTGGTAAAATCATCTGCTTTATATTCCGTACCCTGGGGAGTTCTGCAATTCCGTCTTAGGTGACCTTCACTACCACATCTCCAACACCTTAGAGCCACTTTCTTCTCGCTCCTACTCCGTATCAAATCTTCGACTTGTCTGGCTAAATCATCTAAACGAGCCATCAGTTGATCCACTGGCTCATGGACTCGCACAGCTCTAACTGGGTAGCGATCTCTACTAGTTGCTTGCTGGGCTGCCTCGAACTTCATGGCGTACAACAGAGCGCTTTTTAAATCTTTTACATCCGCCATTCGTAGAGCTTTCTGTATTTCAGTATCTCGGATGCCGTCGATAAAGTATTGCAAGGACAGGATTTCCCTTGTTTCTGTCGGGCATTCCGAAAAGGCGAGATGGGACAGCCTTTCAACATCCGCGGCGAGCTCCTGAAGTGTTTCGGTAGGCTTCTGTTGACGAGATTTTAATTGGAGCCTGCTGTAGTCTTTTAAACACTTCTCCCCAAAGCGCAACTCCAAGGCGCCGGACAGAGCTTCGAAATCTAACCTTTTGTTTTCGGGAAGAGTCTGAAGGATATCCGCTGCGTCGGCTCTTAGAGAAGCGGCGAGATGACAGGCCTTAGCTTGGGAATCCCATCCATTCGCATCCGCCACGATAGAAAATTGTGTCTTATACACCTGCCAGGAGGTCTTCCCATCATATGTGGATAGCTTCAGAGGTGGACGAGCAGGCATTGGTAAGAATTTAAAATCATCACTCCTGCTCCCTGCCGACGCTACGAATTTCTTTAAAGTATCCATTTCTTTGGCAACTGCAGAAACTCTCTCATCAATTTGTTCTTTTACAGAAGAAACTATTTCTTCTATTTCTTCTTTCACCGAAGAAACTCTTTCTTCAATATGTCCAACTTTATTTTCAACTGCGTCAATTCTGCCTTCCATAGCTTCAAATTTATTTTCTATTATGCAAGTAATTTCTCTTTTCATTTCTTCTTGACCAGCTTGAACGGCTTTCATTTCGTCCTTAACGGATTCCTGGCCCAATTTCATTTCTTCCTTAACGGATTCCTGGCCCAATTTCATTTCTTCCTTAAATGATGCTTGGCCAGCTTCCATCTTTTCTTGGAATGCAGCAAAAGCACTAATGAGCTGTCTCAATTGTTCTTCCATCGCTCTTGTTATTGGCATTCAAATCCCACCGCTGCCACCAAAAATTGTTGCGTGCGTACGGGTTCGTTATGAAATGAATGCACAAGTCCGATGAAAAATGAACAAAAATTTATTATTATCACAACAAAAATGCTTAAATTTTCTCAAATTATCATGCAGTATTACAATATCTCACAGTAGTTATCTTTTAACTACTCAAATATCCAATAGAACGTAATTCAAAACAGCTAAAGAACGCTAATCCGCGAATTCGCTACAATCAACAACAGTAGTTTTCTAAACAACAACAAACTAAGCAACTACTACAAACTGAGATGTTTTCCTCCTTTTATAAGATTTTAAAATCACGCGCTAGAATTTTCCAGTACTTTCTCGAAATAAAAAGAGATATTTATTTATTTAATGCACGCGCTCTTGTATTTTCAATTTTCCGGCTTAGCTTTCTTTTAATATTCGTCACGCGCTGCACTGCGCGAGAAATAAAACCATTTAATTTCTAATTGAACTAACATTAGCTTTTTAAATACCAAATTCGTAACACTGACCCCTTCCCAAGGACTGCACGTCCCGGGCAGTACAATCCCTGGACAGGAAGCAAAACTTACAACTGTGGCATAAATGCATTAATAAGCATTACATTACAATAATAAACAACATGAACAATAAATGCAATACATAAAACAAATCAAATGCTATCAAATACAAATCAAATACACATTTAAAAACAAAAATGGACCATGGTCTTTTATACTATTTACAATTATTTACATTATGTACTATGGCCATAGTAATGAGTTAACCTGTCGTAATGAACGACTTTAGGTTTAGAGTTCGAAGACTTACGAATCCGAACCATGACGTCATTTAGCCTGTTTAGGATTGTGTGCGAACCATCCCAAGGTGACTGTAAATCAGGCCTGACTCCTTTTCGTCGAATCGGGTTCCACAACCACACCTTGTCTCCTTCGTTGGATCTATGTCCAGCAGCTCTCGTGTTGTATCTGGTCTTCACTTTCTCCGTCGCCAAGTTCACTCGCTTTCGTGCGGAACGGTGCATCACTTCAAAACGGGCCTTGACATCTTGGATGTGTTCCTCAGGCGATGAAGGCGCATCCGTACGGCGATGAAACAGGCGGTCACAAGGCAGACGAAGGTCTCGACCGAAGAGCATCTGAGATGGAGAATAGCTGGTAGTCTGGTGTTTCTTTTCGACCCTAGCATGATTTCGGCTGTTTCTCGAGCTGGTTCTTTCGGACAAAGCGTCGGCATTTCCAGGTGAGGATCCCTTCTTAGGATGGATAGTCATGTCTTCAGATCCTGAAAGCAGTTTGTTGTTTTTCAAGTCTAAGGAAAAATTGTATTTCCTTAAAAAGTCCAATCCGAGTATGCATGGATCTGTAATATCCGCCACATATGCCGTGTGATGGTAGGCGGCACTTCCAAACGTGATGTTTACGTTTAACTTCCCAGTTATGTCGATCTTGTCACCAGACGCAGTCTGAAGGGTAACACAGGATGGCGTCCAAATAAGTTTATCTTTAAACTGTTCAGCTAAATCTTTCCTAATGATGGTAACATTAGCTCCTGTGTCAATGATCATTCTGCAAGGAACTCCATCGATATTCCCATTGATGGACAGTCCGTTATTGTTGCCACTCACTGTATAAATTTTAAGAGCTTTAAAACAAGGTTTTTCACTATCTGGCAACCTCCGTTCCTCGATATGGTCACTAATTTGTTTACTGCGTTGTTGCTGGGAAATGGTCTTATTTTCCGTACCTCGGGGTGTTCTGCAGTTTCTTCGTATGTGGCCTTCAACTCCGCAGTTCCAGCACTTTAGAATTAGTTTCTTTTCACTTCTGTTCCGTCTCAAGCCACTGACTTGTCTGGTAAAATCATCTGCTTTATATTCCGTACTCTGGGGAGTTCTGCAATTCCGTCTTAGGTGACCTTCACTACCACATCTCCAACACCTTAGAGCCACTTTCTTCTCGCTCCTACTCCGTATCAAATCTTCGACTTGTCTGGCTAAATCATCTAAACGAGCCATCAGTTGATCCACTGGCTCATGGACTCGCACAGCTCTAACTGGGTAGCGATCTCTACTAGTTGCTTGCTGGGCTGCCTCGAACTTCATGGCGTACAACAGAGCGCTTTTTAAATCTTTTACATCCGCCATTCGTAGAGCTTTCTGTATTTCAGTATCTCGGATGCCGTCGATAAAGTATTGCAAGGACAGGATTTCCCTTGTTTCTGTCGGGCATTCGAAAAGGCGAGATGGGACAGCCTTTCAACATCCGCGGCGAGCTCCTGAAGTGTTTCGGTAGGCTTCTGTTGACGAGATTTTAATTGGAGCCTGCTGTAGTCTTTTAAACACTTCTCCCCAAAGCGCAACTCCAAGGCGCCGGACAGAGCTTCGAAATCTAACCTTTTGTTTTCGGGAAGAGTCTGAAGGATATCCGCTGCGTCGGCTCTTAGAGAAGCGGCGAGATGACAGGCCTTAGCTTGGGAATCCCATCCATTCGCATCCGCCACGATAGAAAATTGTGTCTTATACACCTGCCAGGAGGTCTTCCCATCATATGTGGATAGCTTCAGAGGTGGACGAGCAGGCATTGGTAAGAATTTAAAATCATCACTCCTGCTCCCTGCCGACGCTACGAATTTCTTTAAAGTATCCATTTCTTTGGCAACTGCAGAAACTCTCTCATCAATTTGTTCTTTTACAGAAGAAACTCTTTCTTCTATTTCTTCTTTCACCGAAGAAACTCTTTCTTCAATATGTCCAACTTTATTTTCAACTGCGTCAATTCTGCCTTCCATAGCTTCAAATTTATTTTCTATTATGCAAGTAATTTCTCTTTTCATTTCTTCTTGACCAGCTTGAACGGCTTTCATTTCGTCCTTAACGGATTCCTGGCCCAATTTCATTTCTTCCTTAACGGATTCCTGGCCCAATTTCATTTCTTCCTTAAATGATGCTTGGCCAGCTTCCATCTTTTCTTGGAATGCAGCAAAAGCACTAATGAGCTGTCTCAATTGTTCTTCCATCGCTCTTGTTATTGGCATTCAAATCCCACCGCTGCCACCAAAAATTGTTGCGTGCGTACGGGTTCGTTATGAAATGAATGCACAAGTCCGATGAAAAATGAACAAAAATTTATTATTATCACAACAAAAATGCTTAAATTTTCTCAAATTATCATGCAGTATTACAATATCTCACAGTAGTTATCTTTTAACTACTCAAATATCCAATAGAACGTAATTCAAAACAGCTAAAGAACGCTAATCCGCGAATTCGCTACAATCAACAACAGTAGTTTTCTAAACAACAACAAACTAAGCAACTACTACAAACTGAGATGTTTTCCTCCTTTTATAAGATTTTAAAATCACGCGCTAGAATTTTCCAGTACTTTCTCGAAATAAAAAGAGATATTTATTTATTTAATGCACGCGCTCTTGTATTTTCAATTTTCCGGCTTAGCTTTCTTTTAATATTCGTCACGCGCTGCACTGCGCGAGAAATAAAACCATTTAATTTCTAATTGAACTAACATTAGCTTTTTAAATACCAAATTCGTAACACTGCCCCCTTCCCAAGGACTGCACGTCCCGGGCAGTACAATCCCTGGACAGGAAGCAAAACTTACAACTGTGGCATAAATGCATTAATAAGCATTACATTACAATAATAAACAACATGAACAATAAATGCAATACATAAAACAAATCAAATGCTATCAAATACAAATCAAATACACATTTAAAAACAAAAATGGACCATGGTCTTTTATACTATTTACAATTATTTACATTATGTACTATGGCCATAGTAATGAGCTAACCTGTCGTAATGAACGACTTTAGGTTTAGAGTTCGAAGACTTACGAATCCGAACCATGACGTCATTTAGCCTGTTTAGGATTGTGTGCGAACCATCCCAAGGTGACTGTAAATCAGGCCTGACTCCTTTTCGTCGAATCGGGTTCCACAACCACACCTTGTCTCCTTCGTTGGATCTATGTCCAGCAGCTCTCGTGTTGTATCTGGTCTTCACTTTCTCCGTCGCCAAGTTCACTCGCTTTCGTGCGGAACGGTGCATCACTTCAAAACGGGCCTTGACATCTTGGATGTGTTCCTCAGGCGATGAAGGCGCATCCGTACGGCGATGAAACAGGCGGTCACAAGGCAGACGAAGGTCTCGACCGAAGAGCATCTGAGATGGAGAATAGCTGGTAGTCTGGTGTTTCTTTTCGACCCTAGCATGATTTCGGCTGTTTCTCGAGCTGGTTCTTTCGGACAAAGCGTCGGCATTTCCAGGTGAGGATCCCTTCTTAGGATGGATAGTCATGTCTTCAGATCCTGAAAGCAGTTTGTTGTTTTTCAAGTCTAAGGAAAAATTGTATTTCCTTAAAAAGTCCAATCCGAGTATGCATGGATCTGTAATATCCGCCACATATGCCGTGTGATGGTAGGCGGCACTTCCAAACGTGATGTTTACGTTTAACTTCCCAGTTATGTCGATCTTGTCACCACACGCAGTCTGAAGGGTAACACAGGATGGCGTCCAAATAAGTTTATCTTTAAACTGTTCAGCTAAATCTTTCCTAATGATGGTAACATTAGCTCCTGTGTCAATGATCATTCTGCAAGGAACTCCATCGATATTCCCATTGATGGACAGTCCGTTATTGTTGCCACTCACTGTATAAATTTTAAGAGCTTTAAAACAAGGTTTTTCACTATCTGGCAACCTCCGTTCCTCGATATGGTCACTAATTTGTTTACTGCGTTGTTGCTGGGAAATGGTCTTATTTTCCGTACCTCGGGGTGTTCTGCAGTTTCTTCGTATGTGGCCTTCAACTCCGCAGTTCCAGCACTTTAGAATTAGTTTCTTTTCACTTCTGTTCCGTCTCAAGCCACTGACTTGTCTGGTAAAATCATCTGCTTTATATTCCGTACTCTGGGGAGTTCTGCAATTCCGTCTTAGGTGACCTTCACTACCACATCTCCAACACCTTAGAGCCACTTTCTTCTCGCTCCTACTCCGTATCAAATCTTCGACTTGTCTGGCTAAATCATCTAAACGAGCCATCAGTTGATCCACTGGCTCATGGACTCGCACAGCTCTAACTGGGTAGCGATCTCTACTAGTTGCTTGCTGGGCTGCCTCGAACTTCATGGCGTACAACAGAGCGCTTTTTAAATCTTTTACATCCGCCATTCGTAGAGCTTTCTGTATTTCAGTATCTCGGATGCCGTCGATAAAGTATTGCAAGGACAGGATTTCCCTTGTTTCTGTCGGGCATTCGAAAAGGCGAGATCGGACAGCCTTTCAACATCCGCGGCGAGCTCCTGAAGTGTTTCGGTAGGCTTCTGTTGACGAGATTTTAATTGGAGCCTGCTGTAGTCTTTTAAACACTTCTCCCCAAAGCGCAACTCCAAGGCGCCGGACAGAGCTTCGAAATCTAACCTTTTGTTTTCGGGAAGAGTCTGAAGGATATCCGCTGCGTCGGCTCTTAGAGAAGCGGCGAGATGACAGGCCTTAGCTTGGGAATCCCATCCATTCGCATCCGCCACGATAGAAAATTGTGTCTTATACACCTGCCAGGAGGTCTTCCCATCATATGTGGATAGCTTCAGAGGTGGACGAGCAGGCATTGGTAAGAATTTAAAATCATCACTCCTGCTCCCTGCCGACGCTACGAATTTCTTTAAAGTATCCATTTCTTTGGCAACTGCAGAAACTCTCTCATCAATTTGTTCTTTTACAGAAGAAACTCTTTCTTCTATTTCTTCTTTCACCGAAGAAACTCTTTCTTCAATATGTCCAACTTTATTTTCAACTGCGTCAATTCTGCCTTCCATAGCTTCAAATTTATTTTCTATTATGCAAGTAATTTCTCTTTTCATTTCTTCTTGACCAGCTTGAACGGCTTTCATTTCGTCCTTAACGGATTCCTGGCCCAATTTCATTTCTTCCTTAACGGATTCCTGGCCCAATTTCATTTCTTCCTTAAATGATGCTTTGCCAGCTTCCATCTTTTCTTGGAATGCAGCAAAAGCACTAATGAGCTGTCTCAATTGTTCTTCCATCGCTCTTGTTATTGGCATTCAAATCCCACCGCTGCCACCAAAAATTGTTGCGTGCGTACGGGTTCGTTATGAAATGAATGCACAAGTCCGATGAAAAATGAACAAAAATTTATTATTATCACAACAAAAATGCTTAAATTTTCTCAAATTATCATGCAGTATTACAATATCTCACAGTAGTTATCTTTTAACTACTCAAATATCCAATAGAACGTAATTCAAAACAGCTAAAGAACGCTAATCCGCGAATTCGCTACAATCAACAACAGTAGTTTTCTAAACAACAACAAACTAAGCAACTACTACAAACTGAGATGTTTTCCTCCTTTTATAAGATTTTAAAATCACGCGCTAGAATTTTCCAGTACTTTCTCGAAATAAAAAGAGATATTTATTTATTTAATGCACGCGCTCTTGTATTTTCAATTTTCCGGCTTAGCTTTCTTTTAATATTCGTCACGCGCTGCACTGCGCGAGAAATAAAACCATTTAATTTCTAATTGAACTAACATTAGCTTTTTAAATACCAAATTCGTAACACTGCCCCCTTCCCAAGGACTGCACGTCCCGGGCAGTACAATCCCTGGACAGGAAGCAAAACTTACAACTGTGGCATAAATGCATTAATAAGCATTACATTACAATAATAAACAACATGAACAATAAATGCAATACATAAAACAAATCAAATGCTATCAAATACAAATCAAATACACATTTAAAAACAAAAATGGACCATGGTCTTTTATACTATTTACAATTATTTACATTATGTACTATGGCCATAGTAATGAGCTAACCTGTCGTAATGAACGACTTTAGGTTTAGAGTTCGAAGACTTACGAATCCGAACCATGACGTCATTTAGCCTGTTTAGGATTGTGTGCGAACCATCCCAAGGTGACTGTAAATCAGGCCTGACTCCTTTTCGTCGAATCGGGTTCCACAACCACACCTTGTCTCCTTCGTTGGATCTATGTCCAGCAGCTCTCGTGTTGTATCTGGTCTTCACTTTCTCCGTCGCCAAGTTCACTCGCTTTCGTGCGGAACGGTGCATCACTTCAAAACGGGCCTTGACATCTTGGATGTGTTCCTCAGGCGATGAAGGCGCATCCGTACGGCGATGAAACAGGCGGTCACAAGGCAGACGAAGGTCTCGACCGAAGAGCATCTGAGATGGAGAATAGCTGGTAGTCTGGTGTTTCTTTTCGACCCTAGCATGATTTCGGCTGTTTCTCGAGCTGGTTCTTTCGGACAAAGCGTCGGCATTTCCAGGTGAGGATCCCTTCTTAGGATGGATAGTCATGTCTTCAGATCCTGAAAGCAGTTTGTTGTTTTTCAAGTCTAAGGAAAAATTGTATTTCCTTAAAAAGTCCAATCCGAGTATGCATGGATCTGTAATATCCGCCACATATGCCGTGTGATGGTAGGCGGCACTTCCAAACGTGATGTTTACGTTTAACTTCCCAGTTATGTCGATCTTGTCACCACACGCAGTCTGAAGGGTAACACAGGATGGCGTCCAAATAAGTTTATCTTTAAACTGTTCAGCTAAATCTTTCCTAATGATGGTAACATTAGCTCCTGTGTCAATGATCATTCTGCAAGGAACTCCATCGATATTCCCATTGATGGACAGTCCGTTATTGTTGCCACTCACTGTATAAATTTTAAGAGCTTTAAAACAAGGTTTTTCACTATCTGGCAACCTCCGTTCCTCGATATGGTCACTAATTTGTTTACTGCGTTGTTGCTGGGAAATGGTCTTATTTTCCGTACCTCGGGGTGTTCTGCAGTTTCTTCGTATGTGGCCTTCAACTCCGCAGTTCCAGCACTTTAGAATTAGTTTCTTTTCACTTCTGTTCCGTCTCAAGCCACTGACTTGTCTGGTAAAATCATCTGCTTTATATTCCGTACTCTGGGGAGTTCTGCAATTCCGTCTTAGGTGACCTTCACTACCACATCTCCAACACCTTAGAGCCACTTTCTTCTCGCTCCTACTCCGTATCAAATCTTCGACTTGTCTGGCTAAATCATCTAAACGAGCCATCAGTTGATCCACTGGCTCATGGACTCGCACAGCTCTAACTGGGTAGCGATCTCTACTAGTTGCTTGCTGGGCTGCCTCGAACTTCATGGCGTACAACAGAGCGCTTTTTAAATCTTTTACATCCGCCATTCGTAGAGCTTTCTGTATTTCAGTATCTCGGATGCCGTCGATAAAGTATTGCAAGGACAGGATTTCCCTTGTTTCTGTCGGGCATTCCGAAAAGGCGAGATGGGACAGCCTTTCAACATCCGCGGCGAGCTCCTGAAGTGTTTCGGTAGGCTTCTGTTGACGAGATTTTAATTGGAGCCTGCTGTAGTCTTTTAAACACTTCTCCCCAAAGCGCAACTCCAAGGCGCCGGACAGAGCTTCGAAATCTAACCTTTTGTTTTCGGGAAGAGTCTGAAGGATATCCGCTGCGTCGGCTCTTAGAGAAGCGGCGAGATGACAGGCCTTAGCTTGGGAATCCCATCCATTCGCATCCGCCACGATAGAAAATTGTGTCTTATACACCTGCCAGGAGGTCTTCCCATCATATGTGGATAGCTTCAGAGGTGGACGAGCAGGCATTGGTAAGAATTTAAAATCATCACTCCTGCTCCCTGCCGACGCTACGAATTTCTTTAAAGTATCCATTTCTTTGGCAACTGCAGAAACTCTCTCATCAATTTGTTCTTTTACAGAAGAAACTCTTTCTTCTATTTCTTCTTTCACCGAAGAAACTCTTTCTTCAATATGTCCAACTTTATTTTCAACTGCGTCAATTCTGCCTTCCATAGCTTCAAATTTATTTTCTATTATGCAAGTAATTTCTCTTTTCATTTCTTCTTGACCAGCTTGAACGGCTTTCATTTCGTCCTTAACGGATTCCTGGCCCAATTTCATTTCTTCCTTAACGGATTCCTGGCCCAATTTCATTTCTTCCTTAAATGATGCTTGGCCAGCTTCCATCTTTTCTTGGAATGCAGCAAAAGCACTAATGAGCTGTCTCAATTGTTCTTCCATCGCTCTTGTTATTGGCATTCAAATCCCACCGCTGCCACCAAAAATTGTTGCGTGCGTACGGGTTCGTTATGAAATGAATGCACAAGTCCGATGAAAAATGAACAAAAATTTATTATTATCACAACAAAAATGCTTAAATTTTCTCAAATTATCATGCAGTATTACAATATCTCACAGTAGTTATCTTTTAACTACTCAAATATCCAATAGAACGTAATTCAAAACAGCTAAAGAACGCTAATCCGCGAATTCGCTACAATCAACAACAGTAGTTTTCTAAACAACAACAAACTAAGCAACTACTACAAACTGAGATGTTTTCCTCCTTTTATAAGATTTTAAAATCACGCGCTAGAATTTTCCAGTACTTTCTCGAAATAAAAAGAGATATTTATTTATTTAATGCACGCGCTCTTGTATTTTCAATTTTCCGGCTTAGCTTTCTTTTAATATTCGTCACGCGCTGCACTGCGCGAGAAATAAAACCATTTAATTTCTAATTGAACTAACATTAGCTTTTTAAATACCAAATTCGTAACACTGCCCCCTTCCCAAGGACTGCACGTCCCGGGCAGTACAATCCCTGGACAGGAAGCAAAACTTACAACTGTGGCATAAATGCATTAATAAGCATTACATTACAATAATAAACAACATGAACAATAAATGCAATACATAAAACAAATCAAATGCTATCAAATACAAATCAAATACACATTTAAAAACAAAAATGGACCATGGTCTTTTATACTATTTACAATTATTTACATTATGTACTATGGCCATAGTAATGAGCTAACCTGTCGTAATGAACGACTTTAGGTTTAGAGTTCGAAGACTTACGAATCCGAACCATGACGTCATTTAGCCTGTTTAGGATTGTGTGCGAACCATCCCAAGGTGACTGTAAATCAGGCCTGACTCCTTTTCGTCGAATCGGGTTCCACAACCACACCTTGTCTCCTTCGTTGGATCTATGTCCAGCAGCTCTCGTGTTGTATCTGGTCTTCACTTTCTCCGTCGCCAAGTTCACTCGCTTTCGTGCGGAACGGTGCATCACTTCAAAACGGGCCTTGACATCTTGGATGTGTTCCTCAGGCGATGAAGGCGCATCCGTACGGCGATGAAACAGGCGGTCACAAGGCAGACGAAGGTCTCGACCGAAGAGCATCTGAGATGGAGAATAGCTGGTAGTCTGGTGTTTCTTTTCGACCCTAGCATGATTTCGGCTGTTTCTCGAGCTGGTTCTTTCGGACAAAGCGTCGGCATTTCCAGGTGAGGATCCCTTCTTAGGATGGATAGTCATGTCTTCAGATCCTGAAAGCAGTTTGTTGTTTTTCAAGTCTAAGGAAAAATTGTATTTCCTTAAAAAGTCCAATCCGAGTATGCATGGATCTGTAATATCCGCCACATATGCCGTGTGATGGTAGGCGGCACTTCCAAACGTGATGTTTACGTTTAACTTCCCAGTTATGTCGATCTTGTCACCAGACGCAGTCTGAAGGGTAACACAGGATGGCGTCCAAATAAGTTTATCTTTAAACTGTTCAGCTAAATCTTTCCTAATGATGATAACATTAGCTCCTGTGTCAATGATCATTCTGCAAGGAACTCCATCGATATTCCCATTGATGGACAGTCCGTTATTGTTGCCACTCACTGTATAAATTTTAAGAGCTTTAAAACAAGGTTTTTCACTATCTGGCAACCTCCGTTCCTCGATATGGTCACTAATTTGTTTACTGCGTTGTTGCTGGGAAATGGTCTTATTTTCCGTACCTCGGGGTGTTCTGCAGTTTCTTCGTATGTGGCCTTCAACTCCGCAGTTCCAGCACTTTAGAATTAGTTTCTTTTCACTTCTGTTCCGTCTCAAGCCACTGACTTGTCTGGTAAAATCATCTGCTTTATATTCCGTACCCTGGGGAGTTCTGCAATTCCGTCTTAGGTGACCTTCACTACCACATCTCCAACACCTTAGAGCCACTTTCTTCTCGCTCCTACTCCGTATCAAATCTTCGACTTGTCTGGCTAAATCATCTAAACGAGCCATCAGTTGATCCACTGGCTCATGGACTCGCACAGCTCTAACTGGGTAGCGATCTCTACTAGTTGCTTGCTGGGCTGCCTCGAACTTCATGGCGTACAACAGAACGCTTTTTAAATCTTTTACATCCGCCATTCGTAGAGCTTTCTGTATTTCAGTATCTCGGATGCCGTCGATAAAGTATTGCAAGGACAGGATTTCCCTTGTTTCTGTCGGGCATTCCGAAAAGGCGAGATGGGACAGCCTTTCAACATCCGCAGCGAGCTCCTGAAGTGTTTCGGTAGGCTTCTGTTGACGAGATTTTAATTGGAGCCTGCTGTAGTCTTTTAAACACTTCTCCCCAAAGCGCAACTCCAAGGCGCCGGACAGAGCTTCGAAATCTAACCTTTTGTTTTCGGGAAGAGTCTGAAGGATATCCGCTGCGTCGGCTCTTAGAGAAGCGGCGAGATGACAGGCCTTAGCTTGGGAATCCCATCCATTCGCATCCGCCACGATAGAAAATTGTGTCTTATACAACTGCCAGGAGGTCTTCCCATCATATGTGGATAGCTTCAGAGGTGGACGAGCAGGCATTGGTAAGAATTTAAAATCATCACTCCTGCTCCCTGCCGACGCTACGAATTTCTTTAAAGTATCCATTTCTTTGGCAACTGCAGAAACTCTCTCATCAATTTGTTCTTTTACAGAAGAAACTCTTTCTTCTATTTCTTCTTTCACCGAAGAAACTCTTTCTTCAATATGTCCAACTTTATTTTCAACTGCGTCAATTCTGCCTTCCATAGCTTCAAATTTATTTTCTATTATGCAAGTAATTTCTCTTTTCATTTCTTCTTGACCAGCTTGAACGGCTTTCATTTCGTCCTTAACGGATTCCTGGCCCAATTTCATTTCTTCCTTAACGGATTCCTGGCCCAATTTCATTTCTTCCTTAAATGATGCTTGGCCAGCTTCCATCTTTTCTTGGAATGCAGCAAAAGCACTAATGAGCTGTCTCAATTGTTCTTCCATCGCTCTTGTTATTGGCATTCAAATCCCACCGCTGCCACCAAAAATTGTTGCGTGCGTACGGGTTCGTTATGAAATGAATGCACAAGTCCGATGAAAAATGAACAAAAATTTATTATTACCACAACAAAAATGCTTAAATTTTCTCAAATTATCATGCGGTATTACAATATCTCACAGTAGTTATCTTTTAACTACTCAAATATCCAATAGAACGTAATTCAAAACATCTAAAGAACGCTAATCCGCGAATTCGCTACAATCAACAACAGTAGTTTTCTAAACAACAACAAACTAAGCAACTACTACAAACTGAGATGTTTTCCTCCTTTTATAAGATTTTAAAATCACGCGCTAGAATTTTCCAGTACTTTCTCGAAATAAAAAGAGATATTTATTTATTTAATGCACGCGCTCTTGTATTTTCAATTTTCCGGCTTAGCTTTCTTTTAATATTCGTCACGCGCTGCACTGCGCGAGAAATAAAACCATTTAATTTCTAATTGAACTAACATTAGCTTTTTAAATACCAAATTCGTAACACTGCCCCCTTCCCAAGGACTGCACGTCCCGGGCAGTACAATCCCTGGACAGGAAGCAAAACTTACAACTGTGGCATAAATGCATTAATAAGCATTACATTACAATAATAAACAACATGAACAATAAATGCAATACATAAAACAAATCAAATGCTATCAAATACAAATCAAATACACATTTAAAAACAAAAATGGACCATGGTCTTTTATACTATTTACAATTATTTACATTATGTACTATGGCCATAGTAATGAGCTAACCTGTCGTAATGAACGACTTTAGGTTTAGAGTTCGAAGACTTACGAATCCGAACCATGACGTCATTTAGCCTGTTTAGTATTGTGTGCGAACCATCCCAAGGTGACTGTAAATCAGGCCTGACTCCTTTTCGTCGAATCGGGTTCCACAACCACACCTTGTCTCCTTCGTTGGATCTATGTCCAGCAGCTCTCGTGTTGTATCTGGTCTTCACTTTCTCCGTCGCCAAGTTCACTCGCTTTCGTGCGGAACGGTGCATCACTTCAAAACGGGCCTTGACATCTTGGATGTGTTCCTCAGGCGATGAAGGCGCATCCGTACGGCGATGAAACAGGCGGTCACAAGGCAGACGAAGGTCTCGACCGAAGAGCATCTGAGATGGAGAATAGCTGGTAGTCTGGTGTTTCTTTTCGACCCTAGCATGATTTCGGCTGTTTCTCGAGCTGGTTCTTTCGGACAAAGCGTCGGCATTTCCAGGTGAGGATCCCTTCTTAGGATGGATAGTCATGTCTTCAGATCCTGAAAGCAGTTTGTTGTTTTTCAAGTCTAAGGAAAAATTGTATTTCCTTAAAAAGTCCAATCCGAGTATGCATGGATCTGTAATATCCGCCACATATGCCGTGTGATGGTAGGCGGCACTTCCAAACGTGATGTTTACGTTTAACTTCCCAGTTATGTCGATCTTGTCACCAGACGCAGTCTGAAGGGTAACACAGGATGGCGTCCAAATAAGTTTATCTTTAAACTGTTCAGCTAAATCTTTCCTAATGATGGTAACATTAGCTCCTGTGTCAATGATCATTCTGCAAGGAACTCCATCGATATTCCCATTGATGGACAGTCCGTTATTGTTGCCACTCACTGTATAAATTTTAAGAGCTTTAAAACAAGGTTTTTCACTATCTGGCAACCTCCGTTCCTCGATATGGTCACTAATTTGTTTACTGCGTTGTTGCTGGGAAATGGTCTTATTTTCCGTACCTCGGGGTGTTCTGCAGTTTCTTCGTATGTGGCCTTCAACTCCGCAGTTCCAGCACTTTAGAATTAGTTTCTTTTCACTTCTGTTCCGTCTCAAGCCACTGACTTGTCTGGTAAAATCATCTGCTTTATATTCCGTACCCTGGGGAGTTCTGCAATTCCGTCTTAGGTGACCTTCACTACCACATCTCCAACACCTTAGAGCCACTTTCTTCTCGCTCCTACTCCGTATCAAATCTTCGACTTGTCTGGCTAAATCATCTAAACGAGCCATCAGTTGATCCACTGGCTCATGGACTCGCACAGCTCTAACTGGGTAGCGATCTCTACTAGTTGCTTGCTGGGCTGCCTCGAACTTCATGGCGTACAACAGAGCGCTTTTTAAATCTTTTACATCCGCCATTCGTAGAGCTTTCTGTATTTCAGTATCTCGGATGCCGTCGATAAAGTATTGCAAGGACAGGATTTCCCTTGTTTCTGTCGGGCATTCCGAAAAGGCGAGATGGGACAGCCTTTCAACATCCGCGGCAAGCTCCTGAAGTGTTTCGGTAGGCTTCTGTTGACGAGATTTTAATTGGAGCCTGCTGTAGTCTTTTAAACACTTCTCCCCAAAGCGCAACTCCAAGGCGCCGGACAGAGCTTCGAAATCTAACCTTTTGTTTTCGGGAAGAGTCTGAAGGATATCCGCTGCGTCGGCTCTTAGAGAAGCGGCGAGATGACAGGCCTTAGCTTGGGAATCCCATCCATTCGCATCCGCCACGATAGAAAATTGTGTCTTATACACCTGCCAGGAGGTCTTCCCATCATATGTGGATAGCTTCAGAGGTGGACGAGCAGGCATTGGTAAGAATTTAAAATCATCACTCCTGCTCCCTGCCGACGCTACGAATTTCTTTAAAGTATCCATTTCTTTGGCAACTGCAGAAACTCTCTCATCAATTTGTTCTTTTACAGAAGAAACTCTTTCTTCTATTTCTTCTTTCACCGAAGAAACTCTTTCTTCAATATGTCCAACTTTATTTTCAACTGCGTCAATTCTGCCTTCCATAGCTTCAAATTTATTTTCTATTATGCAAGTAATTTCTCTTTTCATTTCTTCTTGACCAGCTTGAACGGCTTTCATTTCGTCCTTAACGGATTCCTGGCCCAATTTCATTTCTTCCTTAACGGATTCCTGGCCCAATTTCATTTCTTCCTTAACGGATTCCTGGCCCAATTTCATTTCTTCCTTAACGGATTCCTGGCCCAATTTCATTTCTTCCTTAAATGATGCTTGGCCAGCTTCCATCTTTTCTTGGAATGCAGCAAAAGCACTAATGAGCTGTCTCAATTGTTCTTCCATCGCTCTTGTTATTGGCATTCAAATCCCACCGCTGCCACCAAAAATTGTTGCGTGCGTACGGGTTCGTTATGAAATGAATGCACAAGTCCGATGAAAAATGAACAAAAATTTATTATTATCACAACAAAAATGCTTAAATTTTCTCAAATTATCATGCAGTATTACAATATCTCACAGTAGTTATCTTTTAACTACTCAAATATCCAATAGAACGTAATTCAAAACATCTAAAGAACGCTAATCCGCGAATTCGCTACAATCAACAACAGTAGTTTTCTAAACAACAACAAACTAAGCAACTACTACAAACTGAGATGTTTTCCTCCTTTTATAAGATTTTAAAATCACGCGCTAGAATTTTCCAGTACTTTCTCGAAATAAAAAGAGATATTTATTTATTTAATGCACGCGCTCTTGTATTTTCAATTTTCCGGCTTAGCTTTCTTTTAATATTCGTCACGCGCTGCACTGCGCGAGAAATAAAACCATTTAATTTCTAATTGAACTAACATTAGCTTTTTAAATACCAAATTCGTAACACTGCCCCCTTCCCAAGGACTGCACGTCCCGGGCAGTACAATCCCTGGACAGGAAGCAAAACTTACAACTGTGGCATAAATGCATTAATAAGCATTACATTACAATAATAAACAACATGAACAATAAATGCAATACATAAAACAAATCAAATGCTATCAAATACAAATCAAATACACATTTAAAAACAAAAATGGACCATGGTCTTTTATACTATTTACAATTATTTACATTATGTACTATGGCCATAGTAATGAGCTAACCTGTCGTAATGAACGACTTTAGGTTTAGAGTTCGAAGACTTACGAATCCGAACCATGACGTCATTTAGCCTGTTTAGGATTGTGTGCGAACCATCCCAAGGTGACTGTAAATCAGGCCTGACTCCTTTTCGTCGAATCGGGTTCCACAACCACACCTTGTCTCCTTCGTTGGATCTATGTCCAGCAGCTCTCGTGTTGTATCTGGTCTTCACTTTCTCCGTCGCCAAGTTCACTCGCTTTCGTGCGGAACGGTGCATCACTTCAAAACGGGCCTTGACATCTTGGATGTGTTCCTCAGGCGATGAAGGTGCATCCGTACGGCGATGAAACAGGCGGTCACAAGGCAGACGAAGGTCTCGACCGAAGAGCATCTGAGATGGAGAATAGCTGGTAGTCTGGTGTTTCTTTTCGACCCTAGCATGATTTCGGCTGTTTCTCGAGCTGGTTCTTTCGGACAAAGCGTCGGCATTTCCAGGTGAGGATCCCTTCTTAGGATGGATAGTCATGTCTTCAGATCCTGAAAGCAGTTTGTTGTTTTTCAAGTCTAAGGAAAAATTGTATTTCCTTAAAAAGTCCAATCCGAGTATGCATGGATCTGTAATATCCGCCACATATGCCGTGTGATGGTAGGCGGCACTTCCAAACGTGATGTTTACGTTTAACTTCCCAGTTATGTCGATCTTGTCACCAGACGCAGTCTGAAGGGTAACACAGGATGGCGTCCAAATAAGTTTATCTTTAAACTGTTCAGCTAAATCTTTCCTAATGATGGTAACATTAGCTCCTGTGTCAATGATCATTCTGCAAGGAACTCCATCGATATTCCCATTGATGGACAGTCCGTTATTGTTGCCACTCACTGTATAAATTTTAAGAGCTTTAAAACAAGGTTTTTCACTATCTGGCAACCTCCGTTCCTCGATATGGTCACTAATTTGTTTACTGCGTTGTTGCTGGGAAATGGTCTTATTTTCCGTACCTCGGGGTGTTCTGCAGTTTCTTCGTATGTGGCCTTCAACTCCGCAGTTCCAGCACTTTAGAATTAGTTTCTTTTCACTTCTGTTCCGTCTCAAGCCACTGACTTGTCTGGTAAAATCATCTGCTTTATATTCCGTACCCTGGGGAGTTCTGCAATTCCGTCTTAGGTGACCTTCACTACCACATCTCCAACACCTTAGAGCCACTTTCTTCTCGCTCCTACTCCGTATCAAATCTTCGACTTGTCTGGCTAAATCATCTAAACGAGCCATCAGTTGATCCACTGGCTCATGGACTCGCACAGCTCTAACTGGGTAGCGATCTCTACTAGTTGCTTGCTGGGCTGCCTCGAACTTCATGGCGTACAACAGAGCGCTTTTTAAATCTTTTACATCCGCCATTCGTAGAGCTTTCTGTATTTCAGTATCTCGGATGCCGTCGATAAAGTATTGCAAGGACAGGATTTCCCTTGTTTCTGTCGGGCATTCCGAAAAGGCGAGATGGGACAGCCTTTCAACATCCGCGGCAAGCTCCTGAAGTGTTTCGGTAGGCTTCTGTTGACGAGATTTTAATTGGAGCCTGCTGTAGTCTTTTAAACACTTCTCCCCAAAGCGCAACTCCAAGGCGCCGGACAGAGCTTCGAAATCTAACCTTTTGTTTTCGGGAAGAGTCTGAAGGATATCCGCTGCGTCGGCTCTTAGAGAAGCGGCGAGATGACAGGCCTTAGCTTGGGAATCCCATCCATTCGCATCCGCCACGATAGAAAATTGTGTCTTATACACCTGCCAGGAGGTCTTCCCATCATATGTGGATAGCTTCAGAGGTGGACGAGCAGGCATTGGTAAGAATTTAAAATCATCACTCCTGCTCCCTGCCGACGCTACGAATTTCTTTAAAGTATCCATTTCTTTGGCAACTGCAGAAACTCTCTCATCAATTTGTTCTTTTACAGAAGAAACTCTTTCTTCTATTTCTTCTTTCACCGAAGAAACTCTTTCTTCAATATGTCCAACTTTATTTTCAACTGCGTCAATTCTGCCTTCCATAGCTTCAAATTTATTTTCTATTATGCAAGTAATTTCTCTTTTCATTTCTTCTTGACCAGCTTGAACGGCTTTCATTTCGTCCTTAACGGATTCCTGGCCCAATTTCATTTCTTCCTTAACGGATTCCTGGCCCAATTTCATTTCTTCCTTAAATGATGCTTGGCCAGCTTCCATCTTTTCTTGGAATGCAGCAAAAGCACTAATGAGCTGTCTCAATTGTTCTTCCATCGCTCTTGTTATTGGCATTCAAATCCCACCGCTGACACCAAAAATTGTTGCGTGCGTACGGGTTCGTTATGAAATGAATGCACAAGTCCGATGAAAAATGAACAAAAATTTATTATTATCACAACAAAAATGCTTAAATTTTCTCAAATTATCATGCAGTATTACAATATCTCACAGTAGTTATCTTTTAACTACTCAAATATCCAATAGAACGTAATTCAAAACAGCTAAAGAACGCTAATCCGCGAATTCGCTACAATCAACAACAGTAGTTTTCTAAACAACAACAAACTAAGCAACTACTACAAACTGAGATGTTTTCCTCCTTTTATAAGATTTTAAAATCACGCGCTAGAATTTTCCAGTACTTTCTCGAAATAAAAAGAGATATTTATTTATTTAATGCACGCGCTCTTGTATTTTCAATTTTCCGGCTTAGCTTTCTTTTAATATTCGTCACGCGCTGCACTGCGCGAGAAATAAAACCTTTTAATTTCTAATTGAACTAACATTAGCTTTTTAAATACCAAATTCGTAACACTGCCCCCTTCCCAAGGACTGCACGTCCCGGGCAGTACAATCCCTGGACAGGAAGCAAAACTTACAACTGTGGCATAAATGCATTAATAAGCATTACATTACAATAATAAACAACATGAACAATAAATGCAATACATAAAACAAATCAAATGCTATCAAATACAAATCAAATACACATTTAAAAACAAAAATGGACCATGGTCTTTTATACTATTTACAATTATTTACATTATGTACTATGGCCATAGTAATGAGTTAACCTGTCGTAATGAACGACTTTAGGTTTAGAGTTCGAAGACTTACGAATCCGAACCATGACGTCATTTAGCCTGTTTAGGATTGTGTGCGAACCATCCCAAGGTGACTGTAAATCAGGCCTGACTCCTTTTCGTCGAATCGGGTTCCACAACCACACCTTGTCTCCTTCGTTGGATCTATGTCCAGCAGCTCTCGTGTTGTATCTGGTCTTCACTTTCTCCGTCGCCAAGTTCACTCGCTTTCGTGCGGAACGGTGCATCACTTCAAAACGGGCCTTGACATCTTGGATGTGTTCCTCAGGCGATGAAGGCGCATCCGTACGGCGATGAAACAGGCGGTCACAAGGCAGACGAAGGTCTCGACCGAAGAGCATCTGAGATGGAGAATAGCTGGTAGTCTGGTGTTTCTTTTCGACCCTAGCATGATTTCGGCTGTTTCTCGAGCTGGTTCTTTCGGACAAAGCGTCGGCATTTCCAGGTGAGGATCCCTTCTTAGGATGGATAGTCATGTCTTCAGATCCTGAAAGCAGTTTGTTGTTTTTCAAGTCTAAGGAAAAATTGTATTTCCTTAAAAAGTCCAATCCGAGTATGCATGGATCTGTAATATCCGCCACATATGCCGTGTGATGGTAGGCGGCACTTCCAAACGTGATGTTTACGTTTAACTTCCCAGTTATGTCGATCTTGTCACCACACGCAGTCTGAAGGGTAACACAGGATGGCGTCCAAATAAGTTTATCTTTAAACTGTTCAGCTAAATCTTTCCTAATGATGGTAACATTAGCTCCTGTGTCAATGATCATTCTGCAAGGAACTCCATCGATATTCCCATTGATGGACAGTCCGTTATTGTTGCCACTCACTGTATAAATTTTAAGAGCTTTAAAACAAGGTTTTTCACTATCTGGCAACCTCCGTTCCTCGATATGGTCACTAATTTGTTTACTGCGTTGTTGCTGGGAAATGGTCTTATTTTCCGTACCTCGGGGTGTTCTGCAGTTTCTTCGTATGTGGCCTTCAACTCCGCAGTTCCAGCACTTTAGAATTAGTTTCTTTTCACTTCTGTTCCGTCTCAAGCCACTGACTTGTCTGGTAAAATCATCTGCTTTATATTCCGTACCCTGGGGAGTTCTGCAATTCCGTCTTAGGTGACCTTCACTACCACATCTCCAACACCTTAGAGCCACTTTCTTCTCGCTCCTACTCCGTATCAAATCTTCGACTTGTCTGGCTAAATCATCTAAACGAGCCATCAGTTGATCCACTGGCTCATGGACTCGCACAGCTCTAACTGGGTAGCGATCTCTACTAGTTGCTTGCTGGGCTGCCTCGAACTTCATGGCGTACAACAGAGCGCTTTTTAAATCTTTTACATCCGCCATTCGTAGAGCTTTCTGTATTTCAGTATCTCGGATGCCGTCGATAAAGTATTGCAAGGACAGGATTTCCCTTCTTTCTGTCGGGCATTCCGAAAAGGCGAGATGGGACAGCCTTTCAACATCCGCGGCGAGCTCCTGAAGTGTTTCGGTAGGCTTCTGTTGACGAGATTTTAATTGGAGCCTGCTGTAGTCTTTTAAACACTTCTCCCCAAAGCGCAACTCCAAGGCGCCGGACAGAGCTTCGAAATCTAACCTTTTGTTTTCGGGAAGAGTCTGAAGGATATCCGCTGCGTCGGCTCTTAGAGAAGCGGCGAGATGACAGGCCTTAGCTTGGGAATCCCATCCATTCGCATCCGCCACGATAGAAAATTGTGTCTTATACACCTGCCAGGAGGTCTTCCCATCATATGTGGATAGCTTCAGAGGTGGACGAGCAGGCATTGGTAAGAATTTAAAATCATCACTCCTGCTCCCTGCCGACGCTACGAATTTCTTTAAAGTATCCATTTCTTTGGCAACTGCAGAAACTCTCTCATCAATTTGTTCTTTTACAGAAGAAACTCTTTCTTCTATTTCTTCTTTCACCGAAGAAACTCTTTCTTCAATATGTCCAACTTTATTTTCAACTGCGTCAATTCTGCCTTCCATAGCTTCAAATTTATTTTCTATTATGCAAGTAATTTCTCTTTTCATTTCTTCTTGACCAGCTTGAACGGCTTTCATTTCGTCCTTAACGGATTCCTGGCCCAATTTCATTTCTTCCTTAACGGATTCCTGGCCCAATTTCATTTCTTCCTTAAATGATGCTTGGCCAGCTTCCATCTTTTCTTGGAATGCAGCAAAAGCACTAATGAGCTGTCTCAATTGTTCTTCCATCGCTCTTGTTATTGGCATTCAAATCCCACCGCTGCCACCAAAAATTGTTGCGTGCGTACGGGTTCGTTATGAAATGAATGCACAAGTCCGATGAAAAATGAACAAAAATTTATTATTATCACAACAAAAATGCTTAAATTTTCTCAAATTATCATGCAGTATTACAATATCTCACAGTAGTTATCTTTTAACTACTCAAATATCCAATAGAACGTAATTCAAAACAGCTAAAGAACGCTAATCCGCGAATTCGCTACAATCAACAACAGTAGTTTTCTAAACAACAACAAACTAAGCAACTACTACAAACTGAGATGTTTTCCTCCTTTTATAAGATTTTAAAATCACGCGCTAGAATTTTCCAGTACTTTCTCGAAATAAAAAGAGATATTTATTTATTTAATGCACGCGCTCTTGTATTTTCAATTTTCCGGCTTAGCTTTCTTTTAATATTCGTCACGCGCTGCACTGCGCGAGAAATAAAACCATTTAATTTCTAATTGAACTAACATTAGCTTTTTAAATACCAAATTCGTAACACTGCCCCCTTCCCAAGGACTGCACGTCCCGGGCAGTACAATCCCTGGACAGGAAGCAAAACTTACAACTGTGGCATAAATGCATTAATAAGCATTACATTACAATAATAAACAACATGAACAATAAATGCAATACATAAAACAAATCAAATGCTATCAAATACAAATCAAATACACATTTAAAAACAAAAATGGACCATGGTCTTTTATACTATTTACAATTATTTACATTATGTACTATGGCCATAGTAATGAGCTAACCTGTCGTAATGAACGACTTTAGGTTTAGAGTTCGAAGACTTACGAATCCGAACCATGACGTCATTTAGCCTGTTTAGGATTGTGTGCGAACCATCCCAAGGTGACTGTAAATCAGGCCTGACTCCTTTTCGTCGAATCGGGTTCCACAACCACACCTTGTCTCCTTCGTTGGATCTATGTCCAGCAGCTCTCGTGTTGTATCTGGTCTTCACTTTCTCCGTCGCCAAGTTCACTCGCTTTCGTGCGGAACGGTGCATCACTTCAAAACGGGCCTTGACATCTTGGATGTGTTCCTCAGGCGATGAAGGCGCATCCGTACGGCGATGAAACAGGCGGTCACAAGGCAGACGAAGGTCTCGACCGAAGAGCATCTGAGATGGAGAATAGCTGGTAGTCTGGTGTTTCTTTTCGACCCTAGCATGATTTCGACTGTTTCTCGAGCTGGTTCTTTCGGACAAAGCGTCGGCATTTCCAGGTGAGGATCCCTTCTTAGGATGGATAGTCATGTCTTCAGATCCTGAAAGCAGTTTGTTGTTTTTCAAGTCTAAGGAAAAATTGTATTTCCTTAAAAAGTCCAATCCGAGTATGCATGGATCTGTAATATCCGATACATATGCCGTGTGATGGTAGGCGGCACTTCCAAACGTGATGTTTACGTTTAACTTCCCAGTTATGTCGATCTTGTCACCACACGCAGTCTGAAGGGTAACACAGGATGGCGTCCAAATAAGTTTATCTTTAAACTGTTCAGCTAAATCTTTCCTAATGATGATAACATTAGCTCCTGTGTCAATGATCATTCTGCAAGGAACTCCATCGATATTCCCATTGATGGACAGTCCGTTATTGTTGCCACTCACTGTATAAATTTTAAGAGCTTTAAAACAAGGTTTTTCACTATCTGGCAACCTCCGTTCCTCGATATGGTCACTAATTTGTTTACTGCGTTTTTGCTGGGAAATGGTCTTATTTTCCGTACCTCGGGGTGTTCTGCAGTTTCTTCGTATGTGGCCTTCAACTCCGCAGTTCCAGCACTTTAGAATTAGTTTCTTTTCACTTCTGTTCCGTCTCAAGCCACTGACTTGTCTGGTAAAATCATCTGCTTTATATTCCGTACCCTGGGGAGTTCTGCAATTCCGTCTTAGGTGACCTTCACTACCACATCTCCAACACCTTAGAGCCACTTTCTTCTCGCTCCTACTCCGTATCAAATCTTCGACTTGTCTGGCTAAATCATCTAAACGAGCCATCAGTTGATCCACTGGCTCATGGACTCGCACAGCTCTAACTGGGTAGCGATCTCTACTAGTTGCTTGCTGGGCTGCCTCGAACTTCATGGCGTACAACAGAGCGCTTTTTAAATCTTTTACATCCGCCATTCGTAGAGCTTTCTGTATTTCAGTATCTCGGATGCCGTCGATAAAGTATTGCAAGGACAGGATTTCCCTTGTTTCTGTCGGGCATTCCGAAAAGGCGAGATGGGACAGCCTTTCAACATCCGCGGCGAGCTCCTGAAGTGTTTCGGTAGGCTTCTGTTGACGAGATTTTAATTGGAGCCTGCTGTAGTCTTTTAAACACTTCTCCCCAAAGCGCAACTCCAAGGCGCCGGACAGAGCTTCGAAATCTAACCTTTTGTTTTCGGGAAGAGTCTGAAGGATATCCGCTGCGTCGGCTCTTAGAGAAGCGGCGAGATGACAGGCCTTAGCTTGGGAATCCCATCCATTCGCATCCGCCACGATAGAAAATTGTGTCTTATACACCTGCCAGGAGGTCTTCCCATCATATGTGGATAGCTTCAGAGGTGGACGAGCAGGCATTGGTAAGAATTTAAAATCATCACTCCTGCTCCCTGCCGACGCTACGAATTTCTTTAAAGTATCCATTTCTTTGGCAACTGCAGAAACTCTCTCATCAATTTGTTCTTTTACAGAAGAAACTCTTTCTTCTATTTCTTCTTTCACCGAAGAAACTCTTTCTTCAATATGTCCAACTTTATTTTCAACTGCGTCAATTCTGCCTTCCATAGCTTCAAATTTATTTTCTATTATGCAAGTAATTTCTCTTTTCATTTCTTCTTGACCAGCTTGAACGGCTTTCATTTCGTCCTTAACGGATTCCTGGCCCAATTTCATTTCTTCCTTAACGGATTCCTGGCCCAATTTCATTTCTTCCTTAAATGATGCTTGGCCAGCTTCCATCTTTTCTTGGAATGCAGCAAAAGCACTAATGAGCTGTCTCAATTGTTCTTCCATCGCTCTTGTTATTGGCATTCAAATCCCACCGCTGCCACCAAAAATTGTTGCGTGCGTACGGGTTCGTTATGAAATGAATGCACAAGTCCGATGAAAAATGAACAAAAATTTATTATTATCACAACAAAAATGCTTAAATTTTCTCAAATTATCATGCAGTATTACAATATCTCACAGTAGTTATCTTTTAACTACTCAAATATCCAATAGAACGTAATTCAAAACAGCTAAAGAACGCTAATCCGCGAATTCGCTACAATCAACAACAGTAGTTTTCTAAACAACAACAAACTAAGCAACTACTACAAACTGAGATGTTTTCCTCCTTTTATAAGATTTTAAAATCACGCGCTAGAATTTTCCAGTACTTTCTCGAAATAAAAAGAGATATTTATTTATTTAATGCACGCGCTCTTGTATTTTCAATTTTCCGGCTTAGCTTTCTTTTAATATTCGTCACGCGCTGCACTGCGCGAGAAATAAAACCATTTAATTTCTAATTGAACTAACATTAGCTTTTTAAATACCAAATTCGTAACACTGCCCCCTTCCCAAGGACTGCACGTCCCGGGCAGTACAATCCCTGGACAGGAAGCAAAACTTACAACTGTGGCATAAATGCATTAATAAGCATTACATTACAATAATAAACAACATGAACAATAAATGCAATACATAAAACAAATCAAATGCTATCAAATACAAATCAAATACACATTTAAAAACAAAAATGGACCATGGTCTTTTATACTATTTACAATTATTTACATTATGTACTATGGCCATAGTAATGAGCTAACCTGTCGTAATGAACGACTTTAGGTTTAGAGTTCGAAGACTTACGAATCCGAACCATGACGTCATTTAGCCTGTTTAGGATTGTGTGCGAACCATCCCAAGGTGACTGTAAATCAGGCCTGACTCCTTTTCGTCGAATCGGGTTCCACAACCACACCTTGTCTCCTTCGTTGGATCTATGTCCAGCAGCTCTCGTGTTGTATCTGGTCTTCACTTTCTCCGTCGCCAAGTTCACTCGCTTTCGTGCGGAACGGTGCATCACTTCAAAACGGGCCTTGACATCTTGGATGTGTTCCTCAGGCGATGAAGGCGCATCCGTACGGCGATGAAACAGGCGGTCACAAGGCAGACGAAGGTCTCGACCGAAGAGCATCTGAGATGGAGAATAGCTGGTAGTCTGGTGTTTCTTTTCGACCCTAGCATGATTTCGGCTGTTTCTCGAGCTGGTTCTTTCGGACAAAGCGTCGGCATTTCCAGGTGAGGATCCCTTCTTAGGATGGATAGTCATGTCTTCAGATCCTGAAAGCAGTTTGTTGTTTTTCAAGTCTAAGGAAAAATTGTATTTCCTTAAAAAGTCCAATCCGAGTATGCATGGATCTGTAATATCCGCCACATATGCCGTGTGATGGTAGGCGGCACTTCCAAACGTGATGTTTACGTTTAACTTCCCAGTTATGTCGATCTTGTCACCACACGCAGTCTGAAGGGTAACACAGGATGGCGTCCAAATAAGTTTATCTTTAAACTGTTCAGCTAAATCTTTCCTAATGATGATAACATTAGCTCCTGTGTCAATGATCATTCTGCAAGGAACTCCATCGATATTCCCATTGATGGACAGTCCGTTATTGTTGCCACTCACTGTATAAATTTTAAGAGCTTTAAAACAAGGTTTTTCACTATCTGGCAACCTCCGTTCCTCGATATGGTCACTAATTTGTTTACTGCGTTGTTGCTGGGAAATGGTCTTATTTTCCGTACCTCGGGGTGTTCTGCAGTTTCTTCGTATGTGGCCTTCAACTCCGCAGTTCCAGCACTTTAGAATTAGTTTCTTTTCACTTCTGTTCCGTCTCAAGCCACTGACTTGTCTGGTAAAATCATCTGCTTTATATTCCGTACCCTGGGGAGTTCTGCAATTCCGTCTTAGGTGACCTTCACTACCACATCTCCAACACCTTAGAGCCACTTTCTTCTCGCTCCTACTCCGTATCAAATCTTCGACTTGTCTGGCTAAATCATCTAAACGAGCCATCAGTTGATCCACTGGCTCATGGACTCGCACAGCTCTAACTGGGTAGCGATCTCTACTAGTTGCTTGCTGGGCTGCCTCGAACTTCATGGCGTACAACAGAGCGCTTTTTAAATCTTTTACATCCGCCATTCGTAGAGCTTTCTGTATTTCAGTATCTCGGATGCCGTCGATAAAGTATTGCAAGGACAGGATTTCCCTTGTTTCTGTCGGGCATTCCGAAAAGGCGAGATGGGACAGCCTTTCAACATCCGCGGCGAGCTCCTGAAGTGTTTCGGTAGGCTTCTGTTGACGAGATTTTAATTGGAGCCTGCTGTAGTCTTTTAAACACTTCTCCCCAAAGCGCAACTCCAAGGCGCCGGACAGAGCTTCGAAATCTAACCTTTTGTTTTCGGGAAGAGTCTGAAGGATATCCGCTGCGTCGGCTCTTAGAGAAGCGGCGAGATGACAGGCCTTAGCTTGGGAATCCCATCCATTCGCATCCGCCACGATAGAAAATTGTGTCTTATACACCTGCCAGGAGGTCTTCCCATCATATGTGGATAGCTTCAGAGGTGGACGAGCAGGCATTGGTAAGAATTTAAAATCATCACTCCTGCTCCCTGCCGACGCTACGAATTTCTTTAAAGTATCCATTTCTTTGGCAACTGCAGAAACTCTCTCATCAATTTGTTCTTTTACAGAAGAAACTCTTTCTTCTATTTCTTCTTTCACCGAAGAAACTCTTTCTTCAATATGTCCAACTTTATTTTCAACTGCGTCAATTCTGCCTTCCATAGCTTCAAATTTATTTTCTATTATGCAAGTAATTTCTCTTTTCATTTCTTCTTGACCAGCTTGAACGGCTTTCATTTCGTCCTTAACGGATTCCTGGCCCAATTTCATTTCTTCCTTAACGGATTCCTGGCCCAATTTCATTTCTTCCTTAAATGATGCTTGGCCAGCTTCCATCTTTTCTTGGAATGCAGCAAAAGCACTAATGAGCTGTCTCAATTGTTCTTCCATCGCTCTTGTTATTGGCATTCAAATCCCACCGCTGCCACCAAAAATTGTTGCGTGCGTACGGGTTCGTTATGAAATGAATGCACAAGTCCGATGAAAAATGAACAAAAATTTATTATTATCACAACAAAAATGCTTAAATTTTCTCAAATTATCATGCAGTATTACAATATCTCACAGTAGTTATCTTTTAACTACTCAAATATCCAATAGAACGTAATTCAAAACATCTAAAGAACGCTAATCCGCGAATTCGCTACAATCAACAACAGTAGTTTTCTAAACAACAACAAACTAAGCAACTACTACAAACTGAGATGTTTTCCTCCTTTTATAAGATTTTAAAATCACGCGCTAGAATTTTCCAGTACTTTCTCGAAATAAAAAGAGATATTTATTTATTTAATGCACGCGCTCTTGTATTTTCAATTTTCCGGCTTAGCTTTCTTTTAATATTCGTCACGCGCTGCACTGCGCGAGAAATAAAACCATTTAATTTCTAATTGAACTAACATTAGCTTTTTAAATACCAAATTCGTAACACTGCCCCCTTCCCAAGGACTGCACGTCCCGGGCAGTACAATCCCTGGACAGGAAGCAAAACTTACAACTGTGGCATAAATGCATTAATAAGCATTACATTACAATAATAAACAACATGAACAATAAATGCAATACATAAAACAAATCAAATGCTATCAAATACAAATCAAATACACATTTAAAAACAAAAATGGACCATGGTCTTTTATACTATTTACAATTATTTACATTATGTACTATGGCCATAGTAATGAGCTAACCTGTCGTAATGAACGACTTTAGGTTTAGAGTTCGAAGACTTACGAATCCGAACCATGACGTCATTTAGCCTGTTTAGGATTGTGTGCGAACCATCCCAAGGTGACTGTAAATCAGGCCTGACTCCTTTTCGTCGAATCGGGTTCCACAACCACACCTTGTCTCCTTCGTTGGATCTATGTCCAGCAGCTCTCGTGTTGTATCTGGTCTTCACTTTCTCCGTCGCCAAGTTCACTCGCTTTCGTGCGGAACGGTGCATCACTTCAAAACGGGCCTTGACATCTTGGATGTGTTCCTCAGGCGATGAAGGCGCATCCGTACGGCGATGAAACAGGCGGTCACAAGGCAGACGAAGGTCTCGACCGAAGAGCATCTGAGATGGAGAATAGCTGGTAGTCTGGTGTTTCTTTTCGACCCTAGCATGATTTCGGCTGTTTCTCGAGCTGGTTCTTTCGGACAAAGCGTCGGCATTTCCAGGTGAGGATCCCTTCTTAGGATGGATAGTCATGTCTTCAGATCCTGAAAGCAGTTTGTTGTTTTTCAAGTCTAAGGAAAAATTGTATTTCCTTAAAAAGTCCAATCCGAGTATGCATGGATCTGTAATATCCGCCACATATGCCGTGTGATGGTAGGCGGCACTTCCAAACGTGATGTTTACGTTTAACTTCCCAGTTATGTCGATCTTGTCACCAGACGCAGTCTGAAGGGTAACACAGGATGGCGTCCAAATAAGTTTATCTTTAAACTGTTCAGCTAAATCTTTCCTAATGATGGTAACATTAGCTCCTGTGTCAATGATCATTCTGCAAGGAACTCCATCGATATTCCCATTGATGGACAGTGCGTTATTGTTGCCACTCACTGTATAAATTTTAAGAGCTTTAAAACAAGGTTTTTCACTATCTGGCAACCTCCGTTCCTCGATATGGTCACTAATTTGTTTACTGCGTTTTTGCTGGGAAATGGTCTTATTTTCCGTACCTCGGGGTGTTCTGCAGTTTCTTCGTATGTGGCCTTCAACTCCGCAGTTCCAGCACTTTAGAATTAGTTTCTTTTCACTTCTGTTCCGTCTCAAGCCACTGACTTGTCTGGTAAAATCATCTGCTTTATATTCCGTACCCTGGGGAGTTCTGCAATTCCGTCTTAGGTGACCTTCACTACCACATCTCCAACACCTTAGAGCCACTTTCTTCTCGCTCCTACTCCGTATCAAATCTTCGACTTGTCTGGCTAAATCATCTAAACGAGCCATCAGTTGATCCACTGGCTCATGGACTCGCACAGCTCTAACTGGGTAGCGATCTCTACTAGTTGCTTGCTGGGCTGCCTCGAACTTCATGGCGTACAACAGAGCGCTTTTTAAATCTTTTACATCCGCCATTCGTAGAGCTTTCTGTATTTCAGTATCTCGGATGCCGTCGATAAAGTATTGCAAGGACAGGATTTCCCTTGTTTCTGTCGGGCATTCCGAAAAGGCGAGATGGGACAGCCTTTCAACATCCGCGGCGAGCTCCTGAAGTGTTTCGGTAGGCTTCTGTTGACGAGATTTTAATTGGAGCCTGCTGTAGTCTTTTAAACACTTCTCCCCAAAGCGCAACTCCAAGGCGCCGGACAGAGCTTCGAAATCTAACCTTTTGTTTTCGGGAAGAGTCTGAAGGATATCCGCTGCGTCGGCTCTTAGAGAAGCGGCGAGATGACAGGCCTTAGCTTGGGAATCCCATCCATTCGCATCCGCCACGATAGAAAATTGTGTCTTATACACCTGCCAGGAGGTCTTCCCATCATATGTGGATAGCTTCAGAGGTGGACGAGCAGGCATTGGTAAGAATTTAAAATCATCACTCCTGCTCCCTGCCGACGCTACGAATTTCTTTAAAGTATCCATTTCTTTGGCAACTGCAGAAACTCTCTCATCAATTTGTTCTTTTACAGAAGAAACTCTTTCTTCTATTTCTTCTTTCACCGAAGAAACTCTTTCTTCAATATGTCCAACTTTATTTTCAACTGCGTCAATTCTGCCTTCCATAGCTTCAAATTTATTTTCTATTATGCAAGTAATTTCTCTTTTCATTTCTTCTTGACCAGCTTGAACGGCTTTCATTTCGTCCTTAACGGATTCCTGGCCCAATTTCATTTCTTCCTTAACGGATTCCTGGCCCAATTTCATTTCTTCCTTAAATGATGCTTGGCCAGCTTCCATCTTTTCTTGGAATGCAGCAAAAGCACTAATGAGCTGTCTCAATTGTTCTTCCATCGCTCTTGTTATTGGCATTCAAATCCCACCGCTGCCACCAAAAATTGTTGCGTGCGTACGGGTTCGTTATGAAATGAATGCACAAGTCCGATGAAAAATGAACAAAAATTTATTATTATCACAACAAAAATGCTTAAATTTTCTCAAATTATCATGCAGTATTACAATATCTCACAGTAGTTATCTTTTAACTACTCAAATATCCAATAGAACGTAATTCAAAACAGCTAAAGAACGCTAATCCGCGAATTCGCTACAATCAACAACAGTAGTTTTCTAAACAACAACAAACTAAGCAACTACTACAAACTGAGATGTTTTCCTCCTTTTATAAGATTTTAAAATCACGCGCTAGAATTTTCCAGTACTTTCTCGAAATAAAAAGAGATATTTATTTATTTAATGCACGCGCTCTTGTATTTTCAATTTTCCGGCTTAGCTTTCTTTTAATATTCGTCACGCGCTGCACTGCGCGAGAAATAAAACCATTTAATTTTTAATTGAACTAACATTAGCTTTTTAAATACCAAACTCGTAACACTATTGTATCACATTACGAAATTAAATAAGAAATATTACATTTTTACTCGCTGCGAGGTCGTATTGATCTCTCTAAGTACTACGCCAAATGAGGAGGAGAAATTGACTCCCCATTGAATTAAATAAGCAAAATAAACAGCTATAAATAGCTCGGAGAGAACAACAGAAGAAAATAAATTTTTCTTAGTATGTAAGGGATATCGCAAAGTACCGATATTACTTGCAGAGTAAAGTTTAATGCAGAAATAGATGATCAAGGGATCAACACATTAGCACAATTCCGAACAGAGTGCTAAACCGAAGCTGTATTTATGAAGCTGCATAACACTTCTGGTAGCTTGAGAAAAGCATCAGTCCTGGAGCTACGAAAATGAATTTTATGAAAAGTATCAGAATATCTTTAAGTTAGCAAAAAAAGCAGCAAATATCGCCAACATGGTGACGAAAATTAAAATACTGAGAACCATCGGGAGTTTTTTGTGGAAAAGAATTGTTCCCAAGGTTCGTCAGAAGGGTTTTTGCTTACATCTCAGTTTCTAACTGAGCTACCTTCAAAATTAAAACGTGATTCAAAATTGCAAAATCTACAGCAAAATATACGAAATATATGTTTACGCTTTGAAAATAAACAGAACATGATCAGCAGAAAATCAAGAATTTATGGTGATAGGAAATTCCGTATCTGGAAGGCGAGTTTGAAATTAAAAATACAGAAAATGAAAGCTTGAAGCTCTTCAGGTAAATTACCATGATCCACCTTTCCTATAAATTACTACTTCATTGAAATGTCTATTTACACTACATAGTTTCCTATGAAATAATAAATTTTATGAATTTTAAATTATTGACTACCAAAATAACCATTTCTATGAATTTCGGAATTGCAGTTCTTTCCCAAGTATTCCTATTCTCTGTTCTTAAGCCCAAAAATATTACACAAGATACACGAGAAGAAATTACTGTAACTTAAATTTATGACATTTTGATAAAAATAAGCTAGTATTCATATGTAACGAGAAAAGTACAAGATTATACGTTGTATAACATTATACTAAAGCAAACTCAAGCTTGTAACGTACTAACAGAGTATTAGATAACTCATTCCTTCTTTTGTGGTTATTCTTCATTATGTTTTACTAGAAGAGATAAAAGTGAACAGTTTCAATACGTTGCAATTATTTCGTAACTTTCGCAAAAAATTACTTTAATGAGAAACGCTATAACTATCAGTTGTGTATGTATAATATGTGGTTTAGTAAATGAAGGAAAAAAAACCGTTAATTAAATACGAAGAATTAGATTGGTATGTATGTTCAGAAATAAAATTTCTTTTACCATTAAACATATTATATCTATCTGAGATACATGCATTTTTACAAAAGATTAAACAATAAAAAAATTACAAGAAACTACAACTAATCTGTATTTTTTTCGTAGTAATAAGTTTTCTAGGAGGAAAAAGAAGGAGTAAGACAGAAGTGTTTTGAGAATGAAACAGAAATGAACAAAAGCAATTATCTAATCCTTTATGTGCAAGTTAAACTATTAAATTAGTCCGAAAACATCAAGAAAAAAAAAGAATTGGAAATTTTGAGAAACTTGTAACAATTATTTTATATACCACCGTAAACTGGAAACTGCTTTCTTTAGAGGCGTTACTTGTTTTCGTAATCAGTGGGAATCAAAAGCTTAAGTGATTACAAATGCTTTCATAATGGATGATTCTAATAGATTACTTGTGTTAAAATCCTCCAGCCATAATGAAAATGTATTTATGCAAAAGAAGTTGCTCTTTTTATTTTCAGCTGAGTCTTCATAGCCTAAAGTTTGCTAAAAATGAAAACTTTTTTATATACAGAAATTTAAAGCTTGTAATCCAATAAACGAAAATATTCGATGGCAAAAAAATTCTTAACTGCAGATGCCCAATATGTAGAGAAAAATATGAATGGGTAATGAAATAAAAGAAATAGCAGAGAAAAAATAAAAACAGTTTTATGGTTGAAAGCAAATATAATAGAAAAAATGTGTTCTATTTGCACACAACTGATCCAAAGCAAGCACCTTTCAATATTTTCAGAAGTCTTTCAACTAGCACTCTTGCCACTCAATAAAATATCTCTTTTTATGGAATTTTTCTATTGCCAGATGCACTTTACAACTTTCGTTTCCCTTGCTTTATCAGAAAAATAAACTAGAGAAGTTTCCTGTAAGTTTATCAAGCAATATTTTTAAGTTTGATTTATTTTTTAAACAATTTCAAGAGTAAAGAAAAAAAAAACTGTTACGGGTTATATAAGCTCTATTTACTTTCATAGAATGCATAATCTGAAATGATTAAGATAACAAAAACTGCAGCAGAGATAAAAAACATATATATGTATGCAAATTTTTGCGTTATGTAAGCCTTTAGGAACAATATTATTACTAAGATTTCTGTTCAGTTTTTAGTTACCAGAACATTTTATAAATTTCTCTTGAATAACAGCATTGCATTTTGTAAGAAACAGCAAAACAGTTTGATAGTTAGACTTTTTCGTCTAACTTCTTTATTTTAGAAAAATGTGTCTATTTATATATTTTAAATTTCATATTGAGCATTTTGGAAGAAATTTGCACCTTCTAAGCATATTTATTTGATATGCAACCGGATATGTAAAATTCTCTTTGTACTCATTATAAGAGAATTCAGTAGAATGCATTTCATAAAACTGACCTATTGTACAGTATTTAAAACCGTGTGCTATATTACCCCCCATAACTGCAATTTTTGTTTGAAAATCAAGGGTAAACGTCGATTGGAATCCTAAAGTATTATTGAAGATACATCTTTCAAACTTATCTCTCAAAATATGTCACACAGATTGCTTGGATGCTTCATTTAGTATCATAAAGCTAAACGAAGTTTTCTTTTAAATAATAAAGTTATCAAATTTATATAAAAAATTCAAATAATTAGCCTTTGTTAACGATGGAAGCTCAGGATTCGTATAATTTTCTTTGTCTTTACATGCGAACGGCTAAAGTTGACTCCGGTTAATCCATACTGGAAAACATTTTCACGTTGTTCGAAAGCAACAATAAGTAGATTTGTATTATAGCTTATAATTTTCGGCAATTTTTACCTTTCAGATTTCCGAGTTGAAATAATCTCTCGTAGGGCATCATATTCTTTATAATCTAAAACTCCTTTCGTCAAAGCTTAATTTATTGGACTTCTGTTTTAGAATCCGTGCATATCATTATTCGTTTTGCATTTAAAATAATTTATTTACTTTGTGAAACGGACAGGAAGATTTTTAATTGCCCGGAATAAAACCGCTTTAAAATATGCAGAATTCTAAGGATGAAATATTAAATATGAAGAATCCCAAAAAAGAAACCATAGCTCCTTTTTTAAAAAATGCGAACACATTTCATTACCAAGTTTGCAGATATTTGCGAAAGCTTATGACATCATTAAAATACTAATTTTTATTTTCTATCGAGGGCTATTTTGATCGTGTTTCTTTTTCTTTTTTAATGTTGCAAAAAAATTCGATATTTCGTTACTGGTTTGGCAAATAAGTATTTCGTGTCGTTCGAACTCTAAAAAGTAGAAAACTCTGGCAGCTGAAGTGCCTGAAATACATCCGACACCGAATACCAACCAATAATTTCTTCGGGGAAGAGCAGCAGAAAGAAACATACGACTGAAGTTAAAACCAACTCACTTTTGGCAACTAACAGCTATCCGTTTGTTTAATGTAAACATCCACCTCAAAAGTTCCAGAATTTCACGGTTTAAGGGTTAGTTATTTTTTAACGTTCGTTGATGCAGGTGCACACTGAACCCTAGTTTTTGAATAAACAGATGACTTTTAGTCATACTAATATTGGTAAATATATATTTAAATTAAAAATTATTAGATAAATGTACGCCATTTCTGAAAGATGTGTGCTAAAGGAGCTGCTTTGAGGTTGCATTTCACTTCTCTTTTGCAGTTACAGTTTTGCAAGGATATCTTACAGCATTGCATTTTGTAAGAAAGAGCAAAACAGTTTGATAGTTAGACTTTTTCGTAAGGATCAGATCAGTAATACACGTCATTATAACAGCTTGAATTAATAAATAGATCTAAAACATTAAAACAACGAAAATCGTCGACAAGAATTAATTAAAGCAAAACTGCTTTTCCAATTTCAACTTCATTGCCCCTTTTCGGCTAGCTATCAAATGAAAGCATGAGCAAAGATGCCAAAATAGAATCAGTGCAGAAGTAATGAATAGAAAACCATCATGAAAAACCATCTACAGAGTAAAAAATAGAACACTCGATTAAACCAAATAAAGAATTGATCTGATTATAGATACGAAGAAATAAGATGTTTTATATAAAATTAAAATTTTTGATCAATATAGAAAGATTTTTATGAGTATAAAAAATGTTTGAGATGGTGCTACCAGAAGCAGAATGGAAGACGTGATTCACAGACCAACACTCACTGCCTTGCAACAGATAATTCATTTGCTTTCTTTTTTTCGAAAGTTGTAGTTCTGCTCCTAAATGCAAACTTTTAACAGCTGTTTAATAAGTAATAATGTATAAAGCCACATAAAAAATTTTGATTATTTTAACTCTTCATTTCCACTTATTTTACTTGTAAGTTATCTTGTATACTTGTAAGTCAGTTCCACTTATTTTACCATTTTTAACTATTACTATTATTAATTTTTATATGTTTGGAAGACGTTCAAGATTTCAACTTCCTAAGGTCATTTTAGTTATGAAAAATTTATTATTAGTTTGTTCTAATATGATTCGTTTGAAGGTGTTCCATTTAAACAATTTAACTTTTTAATTTCAAACGAAAGATAAGGATTAACGATTTCTGCCTTATTACTATTTAATTAGAAGAAAAATTATTATGAGGAAATAAAATCCCACGTGGATTTATAAATATAATCTCTTAATCATATTATTAAGTAATAACGGAATAGTTATTTTGAATTTAATTATTTCTCATTTCTGTGCTTTCATAGTTTTTCCGTGTCAAAATTCAGAAATGCCCCCAAAAAGCTTTTTCAAAATAAAAAACATAATAGTACTTGTCTATTATTTGTTTTCCGAAAAATTATTTAAAAAACAGTTCTAGTCAAGTAATAATTAAAATAAATGAATTATTACGTAAGGTAAGAAAAATAATTGATTCTGAATAAATTTGTTTTATAAATGTCCTCAATTAGGAATATGGGCGATATTGAAGTGTTCTGTTTGTTATCTATTCAAATATATCTCAACAGATGGCGCTGGTAGACATAAACGTTTGTGTTGTATGGTTTAAAAATAATCTTATTTTAGTTTGGGAAGAGTAAAGATAGAAATATTTACGTTTTTGACTTGGCAGCTGAACGTCCTGTTCTTCAGACAGTTAAATGTATTTATTTTTAATGAATGTATACTTTTGCCAGCTGGAAGCCGCACATTCCGAAGGAAAGAATTGTCTGAGCTGATTTTTGGAAAAATATCTTTATTTGGTTTAAATCTATGGTTCATTATTTTATAACCTTTGATGATGTTTAAAATGCCTGAAAAATATTTCTGTTCATATTTACAATAAACAACAGTTCAATGAAAAATAAAAGACAACTGATTTTATGTTGCAATGCGCAAATGTGTACATAGCTGCACATATTTGTACTAAATAAATGGAGCAATTAAAAACCTTGATTGATTCAAGTCCTGAAGAGTGTATTTAATTAAAGATTATTGCTAGTATTTTGGAACACGATATTTGTCTTTGATACAAATACAGTCCAGGTCTGATTTAAGTATACCCTTATCAATGCCATCTACGGCTTAACAATGGTTTCATTGATTTAGTCACATCTGGTGTAGTGTGAAGTTATGATTCTCAAAAATATTTGAATGCCATAAACCTTGTTTTGACTAAAAATATAATGTATTCCTAAGGTAAAATTTCCCAAACGATGTTTTTAAATATTTTTATGATTACTTTTAAATTATTGAAGCTATTTTTAGTCAGTTGAAAAAACATATTTTCAATAAAAATTACCAAACATACGAAGTTCAAAATCTTACTTTTATCGCCATAAGATTATCTCCTACTGAGAACCGTTAATAACATTTTTGAAATAAAATTAAAAAATATTTTTTTTTGGAAAACACCCATAAAAATTTCCTATACTTCCTTAGAAATTCATTTAAAAATAAAAGGGAAATAAATACCTCAATATAGTGTGTTTATTTGTCCAAATATTTATTTATAATTTTGGTGATGTGTGTGATTATGGCAAAGCCTCGAGGGCTATCTGCCTAAGAGGAGGGATGCCTTCGTGGAGGACTTTCTAAGGGAAACTGGCTCGTATACACGTTACACATGGGGAAAACCACGAAAACGCCCATGCAGCCAGCCCATTCGCGGGATTCGAACCTCGGACCGAACTCCCAGGGTTCAGCGACTTTACCGCTCGGCCGCTGGTGGGCTCATAATTTTGGAATTGAAAATTTTTAAAGCTCCTTATCAAGAAGAATGTGTTTGCACTACCTAACACGCTACCTAATGTCTGGTTATATCTAGGTGAAATACCAACATAACGGATGCTGATTTAGTATATTATACAGATGGCTCCCAAATAGATGATAACACAGGCTGTGCCTACATAGCCCTGCGAAACCTGGACACGCTAACACTTTGGAAAGGTCACCTGGACACCAATAATAGTGTGTTCGAGAGTGAGGTGTTAGCAATTGACCGGGCACTAACCCACATCATACAGGAGCAACATAATGGAAGCTTCATATTGACAGACAGCTTACCGTCTCTGCATGCACTTTTAAATCCAGTGCACTGTTCCCCGCTCATAGCAGACATCCAGTCGAAATTACATGACAACAGTCATTTAAACGTAAAGCTGCAATGGATAAAGGCCCATGCTGGCCAAACAGGAAACGAGCTGGCGGATCAGCTAGCCAAAGAAGCGGCGCAAAACACAAATGCTGAACAAATTAAGATACCTTGGCCAATTTCCTGGCTAAAGAAAAATCTTACGCAAAAAATCAAATCCCTGTGGCAGGAAGAGTGGAACTCTGACGAGACAGGACGTCGCGTTTATTATCATATTCCCACAGTAACTTATGATCGTCTCATAATACATGCTCAACTTGTACGGTATATAACGGGACATTTCCTGTATATTTTGAAAGGTTTGGCATTACAAATACGGCACAGTGCATTTGCGGTGAATTGGGCACACCCGAACATTATGTAGCTAACTGCCCAGTAACAACTGATTTGCACCTGCCGATCCCACCAACGAATGAGCAAGCATTTAGCAGGTTCATGATTAATAACAAGCATGCAGTACGAAAGATTAACAAAATTGTTAATAAACTTATGGACCTCGGCACTGACCTGTGTCAAATCTAATTTTATATATGTCTCTAAAGTATATCATAAAATAATGCTAAAACTAATGCAAATAAAAACTAAGAATTATCCCTTTATGTGGACTCCCTCGGCTACATTTATACTGAATAATTATTTTAGTACAGTAATCGTTTTGTATCAGAGAAATTGTGTATAGTATTAATTTATTGTATCATAGTTTTGAAACATTGTAATAGAGTAATCGTATTGATTGATGATCGTATAGATGATAAGGTTATTACTTTTAATGTTTACCTAACTAGTATAATTGATAGCGGAATAGTTTTGTTACTAAATAGAGTAATCATATTGAATAAGAGTAATTGTATTGTTTTATAGCATCATTGTGTTAACTGGTATGGTATGATTAATCATTGTACTTAGTAAATGCATAGAATCACTGTACTAAATTATTATATTTTAGTAATCACAAAGAATCATTCTATTGAATGACTGAATTGTAATCAACAAATAAAGTGCAAGTTATACTGTACTGTACATATTTAACAATTGATTTCTTTACAAGTAAATGTAACGTCAATACTATAATAGGTACTTAAATGACTATACCCATATATTTAAATGTTATTAATAACATATATAGTATTACTACAAATCTGAATATATATATTAAATCACTGAATACTTGTATCGTAATCTTTATACTTCAGTCACTGCATATAATTATTGCTTTGGTACATGTTCTAAAGAAGCAGTAAAATATCACTGTATTGCATCATTACATTATTTAAAATATTCAGTGTGCAAGGTGAAACTGTGCAGTACATAATTTATAATTAATTGCTTTCAAGTAACATGTAATATCATTGCTGTAATGATTAATTAATGGTGTAATTTAAATGTTTGTGTCACTTGGGTAGTGATGTTTATGGTATTTTTATTAATTTGAGCAATAATATTGAAATTTTGAATAATTATATAGATTTATGTTCTAATAAGCGCATAGAATTGTTGTATTGAATAATTGCATTTGAATAATCGTATAGAATCATAATATTGAATTATTCATGAGTAATCGTACGGAATCATTGTATTGAATTATTTATTTGTATAGTATTTCCAATGTGCAAGTAAAATTGTACTGTACATATCTTATTTTTGAATTGCTTGCTAGTAATATGTAACATCATTTCAGTAATAAGCACCTGTATGAAAAAAAATATTATTTTGATGTCAACATGGCATATATGATTAATAATATGAATAGTATTATCATTAATTTAAGTAATAGTATTGAATCATTGTATATTTATAGTGAATCATTGTTCTAATATTCGCATATAATCATTGTTTTGAATCATTGCATTTTAAAAATTGTAAAGAATTGATGTTTTTATAGTGTATTTATAGTCTAAGTGCAATTATTCATTTAACTGTATTAATATCCAATTTTAATATAATAACTGTGTCTTTAGTAGTAAGCTGTAATATAAAAGTTAACAATGACATTCAGAATATTAGAGACTTATGTGAGATCTAAGTATTTTTATACTTCTCCACTATAAATTTTTTAAGCTGGCAATGTATGAAATATAAGCATTTGTATGTTCTTGGGTTTTTGTATACTGAGTTTAAATGTTGAATTTTGCATTAGTAAATTCGTATTGACAATATCGTCACTTATCAATCACAACAGTATAATATAATCATTATGTATGTATATCTTCTTTATGTATTGAATTGTAAACTTTATATGTAACTTGCTAAAATTACTTGCTAGGGTATTGAATTGTAATCTTATGTGTCACTTGCTAAAGTTTTGTTCATAAGTACTGTGTTCACACAGATGTAACCATTTTTAATATCTATGTTTTGTAACACTAATCAATGTGCCCTATGAGTGGATCTCGTGTGGCTCTAACATGAGTCAGCTTTAGATAAGGGTGGACGTGGCGCTAAACCAATTAACCATAATGGGTTAGTAAAGGGGTGGTGCCCACGTCCTCCGTCACTAAACTAAACTATATCTAGGTGAAGTTTTTAGGCTGAAATCCTGCTTCAAATTGAACATCATGGAGTACTTGTTACAGCATTAATGAATGTTTTCTTTTTGTTAAAACTTAATGAAAATGCATGCTGGGTAAATGATCTTCCCATATATTATCGAGTGTCGCCAGACTGTATAGTGGTTAGGGGTGCCTACTACGGTATCGAAGGGCCCGGTTTCGAATCCCGGAGAAGACATAGATGTTAGTTAATGTGTATAGTGTTGGTGCGGCATGGCGGCACTCTAAATATGCGGCGAGCTGAAAGCACTCTAGTGTGGATTGGTGGAAGGGGTGGGAGAGCTGCGGATTGGAACCCCAGACTGAGCTACCAGTGTTTAGCGACATTACCGCTAGGCTTCTTGATTATTGCCGCAAGGAATGATTCAGTTATTATTTGAACGGTAAATAAGTAATTACACGACAGCCGCAGCTGTGCACTTATGCCAATATGCCATAGTTGTACTGTACAGTACTGTACGGTACATTCCACTGAGATTCAAGAAGAAGTGCACTTTAGTCTATTAATAATAAAAGCATACTGGTATTAAAGTTTATAAATAAATTCATAAGTAAGTTTATAAATAATAATTCTGTATGTTTATATCTCTTATATGAAAAATAAATTTAATATACGTGGAAAAGTTTTAAAGTGCCTCTTTCCCTCGTCAACTAAAAGGAAGGAACAAAACGAACCAAAGATTACCATACTATCAACCAAAAAGAGAAAACTGGTTCAGTCTGTGAGCTGAGACTCAAAGGTTTCACAACAATAATTATTCTTACATATTTTTTCGTAAAGAAGAAACAGTTCAATAATTTCTATCTTCGTTTTTATTAAACAGAAATCCGATAGAATGGAGTCTTTCACTACAGAAAAAAACTTTGCTTAACTTCGTTGAGTTTATAAATTTTTTTCGAAGTTACGAAACGTGATAAATCACCTCTGCTGTCGCCGGGATTCTAATCATTGATATCCCAATTGCTAACTGGATGTAATAATCACTTTCACAACATGCTTGTGGGAATGTGAAAATTCATCATAACTTGTTAAGTGCCCTGTTAAGATTTCAGCTACTGACTTCCTAGAAAAGCATTCCACAAAGCTATGTACGAAATTCAGCGTCTTTTTTATGTCATACACATCAGTTTTCTAAGAACAGCAAAAATAAAATTTGTATATTTAGAGAATTCACGATTTTTAAAAAACTTTTTCTATCTGGTCATGAATTTTAGAAATTATAAAATTATTAGAAACTACGGAAAAGTTTTCTGCGTTTACTCTGAACACATTTCTTCAACTTTTGGAAGACATCAGCTACGAAAGCTAGTCTGGACAGTCTTTGTTCTTGTTTAATAAATCGATGTTAAATAAACGAATCTTGTTGTCAGAAAGAAAATGGAACTTGTTTCAGTCAGTTCATGCAAGGGAAAAGGCTATTTCCTTTGAAAGGCACTTTATCTTATTCGTAGATGGCTAATATACGTTTTACTGTACAGACATTAGGTTATTTTGATGCTGATGACATGAAAAATGTGCAATGCCCTCACCGGGACTCGAACCGGGACCTTTCGAATACGAGCCGAGTGTGCTAGCGTTACACTACGAAGGCATTCAGAAAGAAGGGAGAAAATACTTGATATATTTACCCTTTTAAAGGGGGGACTGGGGATTAGGGGACCCAATTGCCAAATCCTGGTGGTGAAGAATCATGAGCCACCCCCTGTTCCTGTTCGGGCACTCCTGTAGAGACATAGGTTATTTTGATGCTGGAGAGATGAAAAATGAGCAATGCTTCACCGGGACTCGAATTTGGACCTCTCGAATACACGCCGAGTGTGCTAACCGTTACACCAAGAAGGCATGTTGGAAGGAGGGAGAAAATACCTTATACTACTTTTCCTAGGAATGCAAATAATCTAGAATTCTCTGTATTTTATTTTGGGACATTAACTCTCTTTACTATTTCTGTTAGTACTATTTTCATATTATTTGAACAAGTTTTGAAACTAAAGCTAAATGAAGATTACAAGTATGAATTTTCGATTTAAGTTATTTTAATGGCTTTCGTGAAAAATAACACAAGTGTAAGTTGTGACTGATTTCCGAAGTAGCGAAGTATTGCAGAACTTACTTTCGTACATTTCACTGACGGTTTCGTAAATGAATAGAGCTAAGCTGCAAAGATTTGTCTTCGGTAAATTCAGAAACTGTTTGAAAATTCTCGTGTTCACGTTTGAATTCATCTTTGTATTTTAGAAGTTCGGATAATTTTTATTAAATGCTTATTCGTGCGACCATTACAAGAAACCTATATTTGAAGAGAAGGAGAAAAATAAAAAAATCAAAACATTTTCTACGCATATTCACAACTCCACATTCAAAATGCATAACTGACAAAAGTGAGTAACGCCAGTGGAATAATAAAATAAAAACATGAATTAATATTCATTACTGTTTGTCACTGAAGAGAAAATCTCTGTAGTTAGTTCAAAAACTGAAAAGCGTAATCTAACTGCATTAACTCGGAAATGAAAGAAGAGCCTCAGATGTTTCACTTCAGAACCATCCTTATTTTAAATTAAGACTATTTTTGTTATCTAATTCTAGAACTATTTTTGGTCTTCAGTAATCCCTGTTTCTTTTTTAAAACATGCAATACGTTTTCCTTCTTTTTCTTCCAAATGCAAAGTAAAGAAAAATGTTTATTATTTTGTAGAATCATTTAGAATTTTTCGTCCGAACGAAAAAGTGGTGGATAATGATTCTTCACCACCAGGATTTATAGTCTCCGCCAGGTCCATGGGAGGATGATGCTTCACCACCAGCTCTGGGTCTCCTGGTTCCCAGTCGCCCTTTAAAAAGGAGGAGTATATAAGATATTTTCTCCCTTCTTTCTTCATGCTTTCGTGGTATAACGGTAGCCCACTTGGCGCGTATTCTAAATGTCGAGGTTCGAGTCCTAGCGAGAGCATTACATTTTTTTCACGTCTTCAGTTTGAAAATAACCTAGCTAATATACAAACTCAAGAATATGCGTCGTGAGTGCTTCCAGTTACATCGCGAAAGCATGCGGAAAGGAAGAAGAAAATACCTTATTTTAGAAAGAAAAGAGAAAGCACCTTAGTTTTTCTTTGAGCCTTACACGCTCAAATATTTCGTGTGTTCTTGACTTGTAAGTCAAAGATGCTCTTGCCTCAGTTTCAGAACAATTGGTTATGAGCATTAGATATTCTAAATTTTACAAAACCTCTTACTTTTATTTTTTTCCCTTTAGTTTCCAGATTATCAGAATTATATCTGTTGACATATTCCAGTCACCTATTAAAGACACTAGATATAGGTTTAAAAAAACGGTACATACAAACATCAAGAAACAAACGGAAGTATTATGCTCCCTAGCACCTGCAGATGTGTAAACTTTCAACTGTTCTGTTTCAACAACCCCAGGCTGCGAATTATGTTTCATACCAAGTTTGTTTGCTTCAGCAGAGCACTAAGTTTTCAATTCAAAATTTTTTCCAGTACCTCCAATATTATATCTTTGTACATTCATCTTTTCCTGAGCATATATGATGATATGTTTTCATACAAAAGAGCTTATTAAATGATCGAAGCCCCACAAGGGCCTTTGTTGAAAAATTAACTATGTTAATTAAAAAATAGTTTAACTAAGAAACAATAATGAGCTTCATTCCAAAGCTAGCCACATAAGTACAATTTTGTTTAGATACATTATATATTTTAACTTTAATCTCTTGCATTATAAACCATTCAAAAAAGAAAGTTCCTTTTTCCCTAGTTTCTTACATTTGAGCCAGCTCGTAAAAGTAAATTTTTCCTTCCAGTTGTTTTCAATGTTATTATTTTATACAAGACTGACATTTCCTTTGTAACCATGTCTTCAAGGGGTCTCTTATTTTGTTAAAAACGGCTTCTTTACATTTTTGTTGGAAAACTTTTAAAGAAACAGTTTTAATAGAAAAGAATGCTCTGATATATAGCACTGCAAAGATTCTCTGCCTTCCACAATTAACACTCCTTTTTAGAAGTGAGAAAAAAATCTAAAATTTTCTGGAATTCGAATTTGAAAGGATTTCATCTCTGTAAAATCCTTAACATAAGCAAAGTAAAAAAAAATTAATATTAAAAGATTTTAATTACAGTAAACGTTGAGGCCGAATTTAATTAAAAAAATTTAAAAATACAAATGAAATTTAGTAAATGAAGTATGTAAGTGAACTCCAAAAGTCTTAAGGTTTATTTTCTCAAAATAATTTGGCAAATAATATTATTTGATTAAAAGTTAGAAGCTGTTTTGCATTTTAAAAAGATAACTTTAAATCTAAAAACATGTTGAGTAATTAGTTTTAAGATTTAACGCAGATAAGCACCACAGATGGAAATCTGAATATTTCAGTTGACTATTCGATTTATATGAGCAATGGAACATTTAATATATCATGACATGAGTGGGCAGAATCATCTGTGACATATTAATAATAGATTAGCTATGTCCAAAGTTCACTTCAAGAATTTTTTAGAAAGCTTAGTTCAGCGTTTACTAAAAAATACGGACTAGCTTGAATTAGATTTGAATATCTGAATTACAGCAAAACACATGGAGGCTATTTGCTTAATTAAGGGTTGCATCCTGAACGAGAAATCCAGAAGATTTTACTAGGCTGTTGTAGTTGTATTATTTTAATTTTCGAACAGTTATTTCTAATTTTGAAAAACCTTTTCCTTTAATTCTTGTTTTTCACCTACAACTCCCTGCCAGAATGAGGTTTCAGTATCGCATTTTATGTAAACCGGTATTTAATAGGAAGTTTAGTCCCTTCCGTAGGAAATCTCAGAAATTCTCAGTAGAGCGTGTTCTACCTTCGGGTCACGCTGCTACTTTAAGCCTATTTTATCACGTACAGCCGTAGTCTTACGTGCCTGTTAGTATTCGTCGATGAGGTTTAATTACTGGCCAACTCGCATAGTTATCTTTGTACAGCTTCAGATAAAGTTTAGTTAGTAATTAGTTTAGCTTATTCTTTTCTATCTTAAGTTAAAACACAAGTGGAGGCTTTCCTGAAAGGCCGAGACGAGTCGTCTATTAGAATTTTTTTTGAGTGAATAAAAAGATATTTTAACTTTCTTTGGATTTATATTTCATAGTTGTAAGAAGACCAGCGAATAGTCTTTCCTGTCACATACCTAAAGTTCTAGTACACAAGGACACTTAAATTAACTAAAACTTCATACAATATGCTGTAAAATTAGTGTAACGCTGGGAGATACCACAAGCACAAAATTTTTAATGAACTGAAATTATAATGACGACCTTTTTTTAAATTCCTACTATTAGCTCAAACTCTCCCTATATCTTGTTTAAATTTTCAAACGTCAATAAAATGCTTTTTATTCATCCACTCAAGTTCAAATAAATTTTTTGAAACTTGTAGTGGATGACACTTGATGTTAATACAGTTTTTTCACACTTTTTTCACCTTTCACAGTTTTTTGAAGTTAATTTATTGAGTCGGATATGTCGCCTTGAGTTGTGTGAAATCATTAAATGGAATATTAATTGAAGAACTGGACTGCTCGAAACTCACTGGAAAGGTTCCTTGCAATAATGAAGCATTACAAGAGATGGATAGAATGAGAAATTATTGACCACCATCAGCTTCATAAATTAGGAACGAAAAAATGTTAACAATCTTAATAAAAAGTAACTAAATAAAATTTTTCTTTGTTGACCTAAATAGGAATTGACTGAAACATTTTTTTCTTATATTACTTGTTAATCAATACTTCTGTTTTGGAAAACATTAAACCCAATCTTTTCAAAATTTTGAGTTAAAACTTTTAGTAGTTGAATGTATTAAAATGTTTGGCAGGTTAAGATGTGAAAGATTCGAATGAACGAAAACAGCGTGAAGATTTCCTTTCGAACTCGAATTTTTTCCAAGATTCGAGGGATTCAAGGACTCCTGGAAAACTGTTTTAACTTATCAAATGCCTAACCTTACAATCCGTCCTACTGCCTGGTAATATCCTTCCAAAAGCTTTCAAAGAAAATTGCCTCCATCGGTAATGCAAGTAAAACAGAACCAATTCCAAGTACATTTCACAATTCGAGACTTCATGTAATAACCAATTTACATGAACAGAAACAAATGAAAAATCTTCCAGGTTGTTCCATTGCAAACTACAGAAATGAATTCAAGATTTTTCGCATCAAATCATCAAAAAGATGATAAGTAAAACTTCAAAGTTCATACTTTACTATAAATAATATGAAGTTCATAAAAATGAATCGACAGGAAAGACTATATTAATTCAAAGAAAAAGATGATCTGAGTGAAAGGGGAATCGATGGAGCACTTACTTCTTTATGAGATCTTCGACGACAGCAGAAAATGAATAACGACATAAGCCAATATAGCTAATGTCGAGACATTATGACTCTTCATATTTACAGGAAGCTTCTGCAGAAATGGTATGGAACTGTGAGCATAAGCAATAAATTTTACGAAAAGAAGGAAAAAATTGAATATTTTAGATAAAATGCCATGAAAGAAAAAAAATTAATATTTTAGCAAATTTATTAATTTTTATGTGTAATTTTTATTTATGCAAATACTGTAGATCGTCAGATTTTTGAGGTAATGTGGATCAATATTACTTCAAATAAGTAAAGGTTTAGGGGGGAAAAAACTGAAGAACGCAGTTTTGGATTAAAAATCTGAGATGTGCAATATTTCGTAAATTTAAACGGTACAGTATTACGTTTATGCTTTAATGAATGTATTATTAGAGAAAAATAAACATGCTGATATAAAATTGTGTACGTATTTACATCTATCTGAACGTATCTTTTTTTGTGTTATAAGGTATTTCTCCCGCCTTCTTAGAATGACTTCGTGGTATAGTGGTCGGCACACTCGGCGCTTATTCCAAAGGTCCGTGGTTCGAGTCCCGGATAGGCCATTGCTCATTTTATTTCTCTTGCTTTCAAAAAATTCTCTAATATCTCTACAGTAGCGCCCGAACTAAAAAAAGTGGTGGATGATGATTCTCCACCACAAGGATTTGACGGTTGGGTCCCCTAATCCCCTGTCGCCATCTAAAAGTGGGAGTATATAAGGCATTTCTCTCGCCCTTTTAGCATGCCTTCGTGGTGTGAAGATTTGCTTTGTGTGAAGATTTGCTTTTGGTGTGAAGAGTCAGCACCTCGGTGCATATTCGAGAGGTCCAAGTATTCGAGAGGTTTGAGTTCCAGCGAGGGTATTACTTATTTTTCATGTCTCCTGCTTCGAAATAACCTAATTTCCCTACAGTGTGTATTGTTGTAAAGTTATATATCAGTTTTATTTATTCCTTCGTTTATTTGTTGAATTTTAGGCAGCAAATTTAGAGTGTGTATGTGTATGATTAAAATTGTGGCCACATATTTTGTGCGCATTTTCTCAAGAGAATTGCAGATTTTATTTCTAGATTTTGTGCTTCTGAATCCAACAGCTCTTAAACTACGAAAATAGTTTGAAGTAGAACCAAAGATATGGACAGAAATTCATCTGACGAACCTTCGCAGCAATGTGTGTCATGAAGTTTGCAACATTTGGTGACTTTTTGCTAGCTTAGCTACTTTCTGGAAACTTCGAGAGAACTCATTTTTATAATTCTAGAAGCGATTTTCCTCGAAGCTTCCAGAAGGCCTAGCAGTACTACATAAATACGGCTTCGACAGCCAGGATCAGTAAGTTTTAATCAATTATGAGCGATTTAGAAAGGAATGCGCTTCAAAGAGGGCTGAATTGCATTGCACAATGTAAGTGATATTTGTAATTAACTATAAATGTTGTGTATTAAGGAAGATTTGCCTAACATCTGCGTTGTCTATGAGTTATTTGCAGCTATTTATTTTGTTGTGTGTTATTAATTTCAGTAAATTGCCAATTTATTACGACTCGTGTGGAGTGAATATTTATGGAGCTATCTACTAAATCGTAGCTCGTAGTAACATACATTCGTATTTTGTGATACATCTTTTATCATAAAATTAAAGACTGCAATGATTTAAAGAGTAGAAACGTAATGTTGTAGTTACCAATCGATGTGAATAACTTTTATAGTAGAGATTATAAGGTATTTCGGAGCTGGAAACATGAAAATTTAAATGTGCTTTCGATGAGATTCGGATCGCTAATCTTTTGACTTGTTAGGTAAAAACACAAATCCTCAACATCATGACAGAACGCACGAAGAATATAATAATTCCTTACAATATCACATTGAAAGTGAAAATAAAAGGGCAGATAAGGAAGATATTTACTTTGTTTATAAAAGTTAGTGATTTAAAATTGCTAAAAATTACACGTTTAGAAAGTGTCGATTCGTCAATTTCGATATTCAGAAGTCGTCTTAACATCAAATATCCACAAGTTACGTGGTCAGTATATATAGGTGTTGTTTCAATGGCATTTACATAACTTGTGAGGTAAGTCTTGTATTGATCCTTTGTGTACTCTGAACAGAAAGTAAGGGATTCATGAAAAAAATAGCGTATTACATTTACAAGCTCCTTTTCTATAATATGAAGTCTATTATCCGAACCTGGGTTAAGAAGGTTTGGATGATCCAAGGCATGTTTAACATATATTGTAATTTATATGCACCCATTTATGCTTATTTGTTTGCATTTCGAATTTTATATATCGTTGCGTGCGTACGAGTTCGTAATAGATTGAATGCACAAATCCGATAAAAAATGAACAAAATTTATTCTTATCACAAAAAATATAATCAAACGCTGGAGTATTCCTCAAAGGTATTCGTACAATATCACAGTATCACGCAATCATCATCTAATCAGTAGCTATATTTTAAGCTACTAAAACGTTAAATAGAACGCAATCCAAAGTACAGAGAAAACTAATCCGATCAAAATTTACAGAAGCTAAGTAAACAACAGCTCATTAAAACAACTGAGCTGAGATGTTCTCTCGCTGGCTTTTATAGCTTTTTAAATCGGCCGCATGAGAGAGTTCTAGCAAATTCTGGAAAGCAAAAAGCGCAGAATTACGGTTTTAGTTAACATTGTAGTCAATTACATTTATTAAAATTAATTATTAATTACGGAGACAAACTTTTTTTAAATGTTAAATGTAAATTTTTACTTTTCCGGCGTAGCTTTCTCTTAAAATTCGTCACGCGCTGCATTGCACGGAGAAATAAAGCAATTTTAGTCAGAATTCTACTTTTTAGTCAGAATTCTACTAAAAATAGCCAACTAAATACAAAATCCGTAACAATATTATTATATTGGCGTGTGTTTGTTGTGTGTTTATTTTTATTTGCTTATTGATTTATTAGTACAATTAATCTCAGGTGTGAATTAATATTCAATGCTCATTCTAACGGATATCTTGTTAGTTATCACCCGTAACAACTATTTAAACTGCAGAGAAGTAAAATCCAAATTAAAAATTTATTAAGCCTTTTTTATTGTTTCCAGCTTAAAATACAACAGGAATTAAAACTGTGGGATTAAAAGTATTCTAAAGATGAGATTGTTTTCCTGTAGACAAAGTTCAGATTTTATAAGTTCTAATTCGGTGCTAAACACTTGATCTATCCGCACTATAGCTAACTTTTAATTCACTTAACAGTAGTTACTGTCTATTTTATAGCCTTCGAAGGATTCTGAGTGAAATCAGGAGAGCAATGCCGCTCCAGTAAGACGCAGTTTAAATTAAGAATTACTTTTAAACTATACGACAGGCCATTAAATTGGCATAACTTTTTGGTATGAGCGAAATTAGTAACATACAACAAGATGGTTTAGCTTAGCGTTTAACTCAATGTAACTGCTAATAAAAATAAAATAAAAGGGCAGATAAGGAAGATATTTGAAAAATTGAAAGAATTGAAAAATTGCCATACTTTTGGAGAAAAAAGAAAAATTGCCATACTTTTGGAGTAATTTAATGTTTATTTCTCAGTCTTTAATCTATGACCTTTTTAAAGTATATATTTAATTCCTGAATAATTAAGTAAAACTTGCAGGTGCAAATAAATTCAGACTAGAATTTGGAAGCTGCTAAAAGAGAGCAGGAGATACGGGTTAAAGTCATCTACCGGACATTGGAAAAGAATTTTGTTGCGAAGTTGGCAACATTTCGGGATCACATCAATTTGATGACTTTATACATTTTTTTAGAAAATATATTCTAGAATTCTGGTAGTTTTGTCCTTCAGCTTTGGTGTTATAAGGTATTTCTCCTCTCTTCTTAGTAAATTCGTGGTTTAGTGGTCAGCACGCTCGACGCGAATTCAAGAGATCCGTGGTTCGAGTCCTGGCGAAATAAGTTAAAAGTTAAAAATAAGTTAAAAGGAATTTTAACTTATTTTGGAGTGGATAATGTATGCTATTTTTGTACGTCTGTAAAAAGTGTAACCTCATTGAATGAAATTTGATGAAATGAAAAATGAAAATTTCATCTTCATATGGCTTGCATATTTAAGTAGATTTTGATGAGCCCATGACAGATAAAGGTAGAGTTCATTTTTGTGTGTTGACGAATAAAAATTTTGTATTCCATTCTTACGCTTCATAGTATGCAGAAAAATACAGGGGAACAAAAAATCCGTAAAGATATATATATATATATATATATATATATATATATATAAAAAAAAAAAAAAAAAAAAAAAAATTATAAAAATTAAGAGTCGGGTTTTCAAGCAACCGGAAACTGTAAGGACTAAAATGAAGAATTTATTTCAAATTTCCATGGACAGAAGACACTGTGCCAAACTGTTTGTACCGATTTTAGTCAGAAAAATAGTACAAATGATCAGATGATACAGAAACGATTTATTCAGGATACTGAATAGATTCTCCTATGGAAGAATACACCGAATGATTAATCACCTTTTATCTGTCATATACGAATGTTCTGCACTCAAACAATTTTTAGGGTCTATCTTTGTTGTGATAGCTAGCTGACGCTGTTCTGTGTCCTCAGTAGTGAAAATCTGCACTAAATATTTCCAATGCCCTCAAAATTATTCCCTTTGTGATTCATTTCTAAGCAAATCGTACTCTAATTTCGCCATTTGTTTGGTTTTCATAGATGTCCAAAATATTTATGAATTGCTCACGTAACCAGTTAATAAAATTTAGAACTTTACATATATTATTGCCACAATAATAATAATAATAAAAGAATAAGAACGAAAACGTCAAAAATAAATGTGCAAATTCTTCGCCTCCAGAAAAAGATGGATGGGCTTTTCACAACAAAGAAAAATTCCTCAAACAATTCTTCGCTTTCACGTTTTTCTGTAATATGACTACACCTAAATTCCTTGAAGGAAAACAGGATCATCATATACGACCAAAACGTATTTTCTTTTTTAGGTAGCGACACGTCGCTGCCTAACTAACTAGCTTTCCATTCTGACACGTTGCTATTTCTACGAGATTAGATGGCGCCGCTGTCGTATTCTCAGCGTTGTTGTATTAGGTTCCAAAAATTCGTCGCGTTTCTTGTCAGCCTTAATATACCTGTAAAAGACTGTTTCTGATAAAAGGGAGGGAGGAAGAAAAAACGTTTTTAGAGCACTTAGTCTCACTAAGAAATTTTTTTCACTTTTTTCCCTTTCAATTTTTTAATTTAAAATCCACTCGAGTAAATATTTCTAAGACCGCTCAAACATTGGGCCTTTTTTAGAGAGCTGAATTTGATTTGGGAGGAATTTATTTTAAAAGGAGTAAACTGATACTTTTTATTTCCTTCTACGAAGTAAAGGAAGTATTGTAATCGCGACAAATTTCGGCTATCGTATTTCAACGAAAATATCCATTTCGACCGCTCTAAAAAACATTTGAACGATAATTTTGCGTGTCATCTGTACATACGGACAGAACAAACTACTTTCAGTTCTAAAAAGGATTGTAAAATAGGTTTAAAATAGTTTAAAAAGAGAATTTTTCTTGACATCTGTACGTATGTACTATGTATATATCTAGCGTAAATCAAGACCGAGTAGACGTAGAACGTAGAAATTTTGAACATAATACTACTATAACATGTATATAAATATATTCCCATTCTATTTGACTCTGTGAACTTAGTTCTTTTTGTTCTTATATGTTACATTTTTTCTTTTAAAAGTAATTGAATTATGTAGTTTTTATGTTCCGGTTAAAGTTTTTATGCCTTTAGTTAATCTGCATGCAATTGTTATAGAATTATTAACAATTTAAATATGGCGAACGAATCGCCATTTGTTTACATTTGAAACTCAGTAAAATAGTGAATTAAGTGAGTTTCTGCCGAGTTTCTTTAATATAATAACCAACTGTATTTTGTCACTTATATTTTAACGCACAGAAGCTATATTTAATTTTGTTTTATCGATTACTAATGATCGTGAGTAACAATTTTTCAGAAATAATGTTTAAGAGAAAAACTAAGTTAATGGGCTAAAATTCCTTCTAAGAGCAAAATTTGGAACTAAACTCATGTAACAAGAATGGATTAGAATTTGGAAAATTCTGAAAATGAACATTCTAAGAACTGAATCATTTTTTCCAAAAAATACTGATCGAAAATTAAATTTAGAAATTAGAGTGCGTATAGTATCAACTGCAGAGATGCACTTCCACTGAAAGTTGGCAGTTGTGTAAAGATTTAGCTATTGTGGAACACCAAGTTCAGTCAGAAGATATAAATATACTTCTGTAACAATAGTATGGAAGAGCTGTGAAGAAGTAGGAAAAAAATTGTGCAATATGGTACATTCTTTTTAGACATAATTTGTGCCATTTCTCTAGTTTTGCATAATTTTCAGATCCCCATTCTCTAGCATTGCATAAGCTTCCCAGAATTATGTAAATCTGCTTCATCAATAAAACAAATGCTGCTCAGGAAACTTTTATCTTTAAATAATCTGTAAGGTTGCTATTTATTTTTCATTAACCAGTTATTTCCATATCTTGGATCTTCCTTTCTGTTTCCTCCCCAGAATGAATATTACACTGAATTTTTAAACTGAGGTTGTTAGATTCTAAGACAGAGCGTTTTCTGTGTCTCGAGGCCATGACACTAGGTTTCGCTAGCTTAGATTGTGTTATTTGGCTTTGCATTATAGCTGCCGGCAGTTACGTTGTTACGCTGGTGAGAAGTTAGAGCCAACTTCGCGTTAAAGCAATTGTGTAGCCTTTGGCTATTAGATATATTTTCAGTTTGAAATTTGAATTTACTATTACTCTAAGTTTTATCGCCACACTTGGTTGGCTGATTTGTAAGCATGCGTCGTGCATTTATGTTCCAGTTCTGACTTGATAAGAGTGTTTGTTTTAAAACATCTTTGAGATTTTTTAGTTTTATTAATACGAGCAATAATTCGCTTCATATCTGTTAGGAGTTTAGATTTAGTTTATGCTTCTGAAGGAAGCCAAACATTATAAATCTTTTCAGTACGATTATCATTCAGTTCCTTGTAATTTATTACAGTTCGCTCTCAAAGGTGTTAGCATATAATGCCAAGTATTTGTGCAGAATTTTCTGTAAAGTCAAATGTATAATAATTTGCAAGTCATATAGATGAATGTTCTAGGCCTTTGTTTAAATGATCATATACGATCTGTGGTTTCTCTTGATATCCTTGTTTTCTTACTTTTATTTTTATTCATACTTATTATGCCACTAGCTAATAGAGTTATATGATGATGGAAGATTTTCGTACGCGCTTTCTTGAGTTTCATAGATTTGTACACCAATTACCGATTTTAGTTGAGAGAAACATGAGGCACATTACATCTTTCCTTGTGAAGTAATCATTTCATCCCCTATCAAAGAAACGCTTCTGAGTTTACTCAGAATATCTGAAATATGAAGAGGTATATATTTAATATGAGTAATAACTTTGATAGTTGTCTAACTTATTCATAAGAATAGCTTATATCATAAGCCACTACATGCTGCCAATGTTTTGGCAAAATAAAAATGCTACGGGGATAGAATTCTTCGTCTTTAGAAACAAAGAAGATCTAAATGAGTTTTAGGCAGCAGTTATTTAATGTGGAACATTTCAGTTCAAGTAGTCGTGAGTTTCAAGTTTATGTCATTGCCTAAAGGTGATTTTCAGTAATTTGCAGTAACGTATCTGAATGAAAAAAAATGTCATAAAAGTGAATACAAATGCTAAAATCTATTATTTGTATTATATCACCAGGCTATGGTGCAGAGCTTAAATTAACCATCTCTTTTAACAATAATTTTAACAGTGCAGTTAAATACCACTAAGGGTAGATTATAAATGAAGACGCGCATAGATTTTCATTAGACCTAGAACGTGAATAGTGAATAGAACGAACAGTTACTTAAATTTCTGAGTGTTGTGTAGAAATGAACAGGCGTCTAGAATACAAGGCCAACTATCGCTAAAAGAAAGGTATTAATGTAAAAAGGGAAGTTAAAATATACAATTAACATATGAGGTAGAGGTTGCATCGCCGAATGCAAACAGGCAACCAAAATTAGCATAAAACGCAATCCTGCAGTCATAGCACAACGCCTTACAAACGGGGCATACCGGACCTGTGCGTCAGTTCGCAAGCAACGAAAAGCGGAAAGTATGAGCCGAAGACACCATTGCATTGAAGGGCTGTCGGAATGTTGAAAGCTGGTGCAAGACAATCAGCTGTTGCGAGATACCTGAATGTGTATCTAGTGTCATCAGTACGCTGTGGAATCGTGGGATTAAAGGGATAGTGATAAAGACGTGAGTCTTGACGCCGGAGGATTACCAGAATGGCAGACGATTACTTTCTGTTCTCATGTGCACGACGCCATAGATCACTAACAGCACGACACCTGGCGTCGCATCTCTCTACTGCTGCAGGACGGCCCATATTCCGCCAAACTTTGTCAAGTCGGCTGCATGAAAGTGGACTGTAAGCTGATGACCTGCGGTTTGTGTTCTTTCGTCCCCATCGCATTTAAGAGTGCTGTTGCATTGAGTCCGTGAACATCGTAACTGGACACCAAGGCAGTGGGGCCAGATATTCTTTACGGATGAGTCTCGATTTAACATCCAGAACGGTTTCTGAAATGGTATAAATCAGGCACACGCTATCGGGCGCCAAGCATCGTCGAAAGAGACCATAACAAAGGAGGAGGATTATTTGTATCGGCTGAGATAGCAACAAATAGCCGGACTGATCTCTACGTGATTCTTGGTTATTCCGTCACAGCCGGCACTCTTCACGAGCTCTCATTTCTGTAGTTCGGAGCTCCAAGCTACAAGAATGGGTACTACTGCCACAACAAGCGACCAGCGACACTATTGCCAGCTTACCGTGCCGTTGTCAAGCATGAAATTTTAGCTAGAAGGTATCATACCCGTTATAAACGTGATTTTTCATTGCATATTCTTGCTACCCGTTTGATATTTCGCGATATGATGGTGGTAATACATGTGTTTCTGTAAGTCTTTGCTTTATGGTTTTCTATGTGGTCTAGTAATGCTGTAAGATTTCCAAACCTTGGATGTTACCGCAATGTGGCTGGAACTTTGAGAACTGCTAAGCGAATAATCGCTTTAGTTCAAAATGATAGTAGCGTAAACTTGCGAAGGGTTGAATACCCTTTATTATTCCAAATAAAGTTTAACAGATGACTCCTTTCTTGAAGATTACAATAAAGCTTCCACTCGGGCTTGAACTCAGGAAACTAAGAAATAAAATTTGAGTAATCTAACTAAAAAGATGTAACCAAGCTATCAAAATACTAACAAAGTTGGCCCCTTAGCGCTAAGGCTATTACGATCGGCCTAAAGTACGGCCGATCGTAATAATGGCTTGTGAGAGATTATCGCCGAAAGGCTAAAACGCGCTGATCAGAATCTCAGGCTCTCCAACGAAGTCAGTAGAACTTCACAGTTAAATACTTCTTCTCCTCATTTGCATTCAACCGCGACTCTAAAAATACGTTCTAATCGGAAGTTGTAAGCTGAAATTAAGAAAAGACAGGAAAGTAACTTGAAGCGACGTTAAAATTAACGTCGCGTCAAAATTAACTGTTAGATAAATTAAGATAAACTTTACAATGCCATACCAATCTCCTGGATCAATTTCACATACATCTATTAAACAGCTTTGGTTTTGTTCCGTGTTTTGCCTTTGTTGCTTATTTTTTTGAGCAGGAGTGTACGATGTAAGACAACGAAAGAAATAGATGAAACAACAAGCTATCTTGAAGTATAAAGTAGTAAATTTCGCACTTAATAAGACATTCCCAGATTTTTTACATTATATTCATATTACCACATTTATGTTTTTTCTCCAAACTGTGCATTTCTAAAAATTTAGTAAAATCATTAAAGTTATTAAAGTTATAAAATCATTAAAGTGGCTTTTAAAGAAATGCAGTGATTTTCTTCTCTTAGGAAAATTTACGATGAAAAGAAATTCGCTATAGCATAAGATAGTCTATCAATTAAGTAAGTGTAAGAAATGTCTGCAGTCACACACTTATTTACAACACATTACCTATTGTTTCCACTAATTTCCTAAGTGATTTTGAAATTGATGATATGATGGTGTCAGCGAAACTGTTTTCTTAGATCGCCTGACGCTGCGTGTTGCAAAATTAACCAGCAGTTTGAAAAAAAAAAAAAAAAAAAAAAAAAAAAAAAGTCAATAGTTAGAAAAAATGCTAAATTAGAATAAGTTTTAAATTTTCATGTAGTAATTAAGTCTTTTAGAGCTTCTTTGTTTTCCTATTGATAATATAGTCTAGTTAGAAAAATTATCTCTACTGTTTTTCTGAAGGGATTCTGCATAAATGTATGCATAGGTGAGTGAACGAATCAATAAGCAGGCAAAAACTCTAAAAAGAAGAAAATAATATAAGAAAAATTTTATTTTTCATCGGCTTACTACAAAGAAATTCATTTCTTTGAAAAAGTACCTAATACGCTATTGGATGTGGGCGTGCAGATAATATAACCAATAAAACGAATTCAATCATCTTTTCATTAGAGTCTGCCCCACCTATGAGCATGGTCCAGCGAGGCGAATTTAATCTTTTCTTGATCATCTCATCTCAGTTTTTATTATTAAAAGAACTTGTCGCTGGGCGCTTATCTCTGGGATCAAAGGAAAAAATATTGTTCGCTGTATAAATAATATTACTGTTAATATTACCTCCATAAGAAGTGCTCAAGATGCTTTTGGAAATTATTTAATCAACTTTCATTAGGAAAACTCGAGCTCAAGATATATTGAACTAAAAATTTCAATCAATGGTTTTAGCAACAAAAGGAGGATTCATTACTTTTATCACGTAAAAAATTGATGCTTTTTAATACTTACGACGTTGTTGAAAGAATGCTATTTGATGCTTCCGAGACCATTTCAATTTTTCTTTCTAGTTTTGTATGTAAAATGTCTTGGGAATTTAGAAGTAGATCAAATATGAATTTAAGATATAAAGGATGATGGAAAGGTTTTCATGTCTCATTTTATGAGTTCATTAAGAAAGCAATGTCTTCAAAATTTTGTGCATGCACCTTGATACCTCGGTACTAAATTTGTATACATGCAGTCAACGAGAACGTTGATGCATTGTTCTCTTAAAACAAAAATCATAAATCTGATTGTTGGATACTGTAAAGCCATTGAAAGGATTGAAACCATTTAAAATTTGGTAAGAGAAACAATCTTCGGTTGCTGTAGCTTCTTACAGATCAAAAAGGTTTACTCCTGAAGAAAAAGGTCTTATGCATGACCGTCACTGAAATCGATAGAATATAATTCAAAACCTACGCCAAACAAAGGTTGCTTTTTTTCCTAACTTTACGTTCTACATTGGCGTATTTCGCTTCTATTGAAGGATTAAAAGCAGTTCTAGTTTTCCAATGCAATGTGCAATTAAGTGAAACAAACATATTTCTATAAAAGCATCATTTTTTTGTAAAATGTATTACAACGTGCAGTTTCGTGCTGTTAAAATCTAGAAGCTCTTTTAATGGGTGACCTTGATTTAACAATCCAGATCTCTTAATCCTCGAAACAATGTTATTACTAATCGGAAAATAACATGAGTAGAGTTGTATTGAATTTTTCTACGCTGTAGACAACATATTTCTATCAGAAGGGTATCATGAACCTTATTCACAAACAGAGAGCAAGCACTAACAGCCTTAACACTGGCCAGAGGTGCCTTACAGCCCTTAAGAGGATAGTTCTGATGAACTTTATCTTAACCATAAACCAATTGCTTTTGAAATCGTCCCCATATCTCATAGATATTTGTAGCAACTTAAAGTCCAATATCCATAAGAAATTGGATGTCATCTCCTTAGACGGTCTAGTAATTAACCGAAAGTTGATTGCTAGTCCGACTCTAGGGTGCGGGTTCAACTCTGCCAAAGGCTTGGGTGTTTGTGTGTACCCTTCATCCTGTCTTATCTGTACAATATCGGTCATTTTCTGTGGTGCATCTGAGCAACGCTTTTGGTGATGAGAATGTTAAAAGGCTGAGTGGTTAGGCCGTTATTCCCGATAAATGCTTAAGAAGCAAGTGTCCGGCAGTTTGAGGGATGCATTGGGCATCATTGTTAATTGTAAGTGATCTCCAGTAAAGTTTTATCGTTGTGCCTTAAAGATCCATCTGTTGTTCAGTGAATGAAATAGGTACGAGTAATAGTACTTATTATATAGTGGGTCTGCGAATAAAGGTTTGAAAACATGTATTGAAAATAACGATGTCGCTGATTTTGATTTGACTTGAAAAGTACTATCGCGTTACATATGCCGGTAGGTAATATACATTCATATACGGACATGGACAAGTGCGGGTTGTATGCAGCATGCACTACAAGGAATATATATTCAAGCAATAAAACTAATTTTGCAGAAGAGTTGCTAGAAGATGTACAAAACGCATTTTTAACAGTGATTTCTCAGATTTTCTTGGGAAATCACTGATGTCAAAATAACATATAGTTAGGTAAATGTGCTTTAAGAAACGCAATTCTGTAAAGTACAGAAGTTCTTTTCTCATTTGTAGACATACATATAATTTTCACAATATGTTCAGCGGCATTCGAGAAATAAGTTTTTTATTTCATATGATGGTATTGTGCCAGCTGAATTTCACGTAAATAGCATTTTGTAATTCGTAAATAGCTCTATTAGGAAAAAATGTTAAATTTAAAGCAATATAAGAAGAGAAGTGTCTAGCTTCAACTGTTCTCAGAATGCTCTTTTCAATATAGTCTGTTTTTGCTCTAGCTATGTATTTAAGTATATGTGGATAGGTATGCTTAGTAGGAGTGTAAGCTTCATGCTGTAAGAATTAGAGTTTAAATGAAATTAGCTCTTGATAGATGAAAAGTTTTGTACTTTTCGGACATTGAGCATAGATTTGTCATTTTATTTGCAAAATTATATTGATATTATAAGTATATTCAATATACTTATGTTATCAAAATTTCTAAATAAACTTCGCGAAATGGATTAAAAATATTTCACTATTATGCAATTTGTTAAATATGTTTTTCTGCCTGTTCTTAAATAGCTGATATGTTTTTAAACACTCCTTAGTCTGTTAAGTTAGATTAAGTTGTAGAGTCCTTAGGCTATTTTGAAGGTGGAGACGAGAAAAATGTCCCGTTCCCTCACCGGGACTCGAACCCAGGACCTCTCGAATACGAGTCGAGTATACTTTTAATTACATTCCGAAGGCATGTGGAAAGGCGGGAGAAATACCTTATATACTTCCCATTTAAAGAGCGACTGGGGATTAGGGGACACAGTCTCTAAATCCTGATGGTAGAGAATCATCATCCACCATCTTGTTTTAGTTTGGGCGCCACTGTAGAGACATCAGGCATTATTGAAAGCAGGAGAGATGAAAAATGAGCAATGCCCTTGCGGAAACTCGAACCACGGACTTTTCGAATACGCGCCGTGCGTGCTGACCACTGCATGAAGGCGGAAGAAATACCTTATAAAATAAATCAATATAATTCGAGGTTGATATTTTCCCCCCTTAAATGCTATTTAGTGATATTCTTTTCCAATTTATTATTGTCTTACATTTTTGATATTGTTACATATGTTATGCCGAAAGAATTTTCCACAAGTAATATATACATTTTCGAAGTCAGAAACTGTTTTATAAATATTCTCATAAAATTTCATTACTTTAGAAGCGCAAATGGATGAAGTTCGATCACATTCCAGCTTTCCAATTAAAATATAAAATTAAAATGTTCATAATATAACTGAATGACAAATTTTAGGAGAAAAATTTTTCCTTCACAAAAAGCTTTTAATTTTTAGAAATCTTTTCAATGGAATGATTCCTAACTCACTCTATTAAGTTTTAAATGAATGCTTAAAATAAATTTCTTTCCCTTCCAGTACTTTCCCAGAAATATCTACTTCATGTACACATCCGAACCTAAGAATTCCCCCTCCTTTGCATTTGATATTAAGTGGGTGGTTTGTACTGATCAAATGACACCAGCTCTTTCTCTTGGCTATTAGCACATCTATCAGCAACTAGCATACTAATTCAAGCTATAAATATTAAAACTGTAAATATTTTTAAATGCTATTTTGCTTTAAACATATTGGCCAAGTTCGTATTAATTTATAAGGAATTTAAAAATATAGAATTGCTTACTATTAGTTCTATAAACAAAACAGTATAGTGACCTGTAGTTGCACAGTATCTTCATATTTCCAACTTCATCTCTAGTAAATGTCATACAGATTATCAATTTTTTGATTTGACCATCCTCCATGCGAAGCATATATTCCAGCAAGTTCACATTCTATAGCTGGAAATGGTAAAAGCAAATACTCTGCAGGCAGAACATATATGTTGAATAATAATAGAATAGAATAGTAGAATAATAATATACAAATAGTATAAAAATTTATTAAAGTACAAATACTTTTTTTAATTAATGCAAATAATTTCACGAATTGGGTATGTGCGATTACTGAAGACTACCAGTGTGTTTAAAACCCGAATTCTAGAAGATTCTGTATAAAATCTCCGTTTTAGAAAGAAAATAATATACTGATCAATAGTTTCTATGATAATCTGGACAGAAATACTCATCCCTTAATTTCTTGATAACAGAAAAGTTTTTCCATACTAATATTTTATTTTTATTTACGTTCACATGCAAAGATTTAGCTCTTCAATATGTGTACGGCCCCTGAATATGATTCCCGACTTTCATCCGAATATCTCGGTCAATTTTGTTTTCAAACGGGAATCAAAAATTTTGCATTTTACTTTTTTTTTTAATGAATAAAATTTTTTACGAAGTCTAAGCGTATGGAATGTATAAAAGGTTAGATTCCCTAATTTTAAAATTATGGATTAAAACTATTAAAACTAATTAAATTTTAAAATGCCAAAACATAAATCTTCGCGTCATTTCAAAAATGTTTTTAACTGGAAATACAAGTATACGACTGACGGTTGCGAAAATAGAGGCTCGGAAAGAGTTTTTGTGTACACGGTGCTTATATGTAGGCACCTTTTAGGCAAATCATTAAAAGACCTGTAGAGATATTAGGTTATTTTGAAGCAGGAGACATGAAAAATGAGCAGTGATCTTATCGGGAATAGAACCCTGCACCTTTCGAATACGCTCCGAGTGTGCTACCGTGATACCACGAAGGCTTACTGGAGGGAGGGAGAAAATATCTCACACACTCCCCGTTTTAAACGTCGACTGGTGTTTAGGGGATCCAATCTCCAAATCTTGGTGGTGACGAATTATCGTTCCCCACGCTTTTTTTTTAGTTAGGACGCCGATGCAGTGTCATTAAGTTTTTTTGAAGCAGGAGACATGGAAAATGTGAAATGCCCTCGCTGGGACTCGAAACTTGAACCTCTGGACTACGCGCCGAGTGTGCTACCATTACACACCACGAAGGCATGCTGGAAGGAGGGAGAAAATATAAGCCGTTCTGATGTTTGAGTTAGTACAATATACGTTATAATACTAATCGCTAGTTATTGCAATTCTGGTAACGGAGATTAATCTTAATACAAAAAATCCTCCATAATCTCTAATATTGAGGATTTTCCAGACGGAATCAATCCTGGATGAAGTTAAATTCGACTTCTGTTATCTTCTCCTACATACGGAATTATTCTAATCTGCTTTGTCAAAGCCAAAATATTCTGCTAAATCTTTCTTACTATTGAAGGGGAATTATTACGGCTAGTTCAAGCAATTTAACTAGTTTAACAAGCAGGCAGTTCAGGGCATAAAGAACCGTCTTTATTTTAAGATAAGTTGAGAAATCTAAGTATTTTCAGTATTTTCATTAAGGAATCATTTGAAAAAGGGGATTTATTAATTATTGGGTTGAAACATAAGTAATGGCCGTTTATGTTGTGTGTAAAATTACGCGGTAAAAATAAAATGTATTGGCATAATGTTTTGTGTTATTCGAAAGAGATGCTTTCCCTCTACAAGATGGCGTATTTGATTTTTTTTTCTTTAAGCTAATTTTTATTATTTTTCAGATCATTGAAATGAAAAGTCAAGTCGACAAAAATAAGCATTTTTGACACCTTCTTCTTTTTGCGTTTAATCGAGGCATCCGAGAGCTGCCCGATGTTGCAGAAGCTGCCCGAGAGATTTGTGAAGCGTATGGAGAAGGTGCAATGACTGAACGAACTGCAAGAAATTGATTTGCCAAATTCAAAAATGGGAATTTCGACCTCGAAGACGCTGATCATTCCGGATGATCAAATGAGTTTGATGAAGAGCGTTTGTATCAATTTCTGCACGAAGACGCGCGTCAAACCACTCGAAAATTAGCCGAATGAATGGGTTGTAGCCAAACGACTATTATTCTACATCGTGGGGCTGTGGGGAAGAACCAAAAACTCGGATATTATTGACTAATTTATTGTTTTGTTACAATAAAAATTTTTTAAATTGATAAAAAGGTCATTACTTATGTTTCAACCCAATAGAAGAAGTACCAAATAAAATTATCAAGAGTCCTCTCCAGTTTAGAGTCAGAAGCAAGACAGAATTTTTCGCAGAATCATCTAAATTTAGTCTACACTAAAAAATCATCTAAAACTAAAAAACTAAATTCTAATTTTTGATGAAATTTCACCTGGGGAACCTAATGTGGCCTGAATGCTTTAAGTTATTAAGGTTCTAATCCTTATAACGCATTAGACGAATATTTAGAGTCATTTCCCCCTTATAATGAAGCTAATCCACGTATCAAACTTGAAATTTTGTAAGATAAAAAATGTTACAGAAAAGCATGCAACTTAGTTTGAAGTTTATTCTTTTCTCAGCGAATGCTCAAGACACTGGATAATTAGGGTTGACATTTTAAAACAGAAGGATTTACTTAGAATTATGTTTCATGTTTAAACAGAGCTTGTAAAAAAAGGGAAAATACCGAAATAAAAATTTATTAGTGAGGTTTTTAAAATATAAAACAATGGATTTTATGTTTCATATATGTGGCAGCAGTACGGTAAACTGTGTACAGATGATAGAAGTTCCTTTTTCACAGTTTTTAATGTTATACTCTGCTGCAGTCTGACATTTTAAAGAAATTATTAACAGAAAGTATTGGTGCTCTCTTATATATTTTTAACAAAAATAAGCAAGTGCATTTCAATGAATTGAAAATTTCATTTTTTACTTCTTTGTACGAAGTAAAAAGAAAGTATTGTAATCGCGAAAAGTTTCAGGCAGCTTATTTCAACGAAAATATTCATTTTTACCGCTATCGAATGCAATTTAACGATGTTTTTGCATGATATCTGTACGTAAAGACAGAATAAAACACTCTTTTCCTTCAAAAAAATTATAAAACTGCTTTAAAATTAATTCTGAAGAGAATTTTTCGTGGCGTCTGTACGAACGTATGTACGTACGTGAGTGCGTACATACGTATCTCGCATAACTCAAAAACGAGTAGCCTCAGAACGTTGAAATTTTGTTTATAAAACTGCTATAACATGTAGACGTGCACCTCGTACTTTGGTTGCAATTGGCCCCACCAAACGTATATAAATATATTTATATATATATCCACTCTATTACCCGGCTCAGTGATCTCAGTTTCTTTACTCTATATGTTTGTAAATTGTACATTTTTTGCTTTAAAAATGATTACTTATGTTATTTTTATCTTCCGGTTAAGGATTTTATGCCTTTAGTAAATCTGTGTGCAATATTTTTAGAATTATCAGCAATTTTAAAGTTGTTTAATTGCCGTTAAGCCTGTTTTAAATGGCGGCCATTGATGTTTACATTTGAAACAGGAGACTAATGGATTTGTTGCCAATCTAGAGAAACTTAGCTTCGCAACAACAAAGATAACGCACTCATTTATTATTGCCAATTATATCATGCTTAATTTTTTCTGGAATTTTTTCGAGGAAATAAGCGTTTGGGATTTACTTCGTAATTTTTAATATAGATATTTTGAGTTTTTATGTATTTTTGCCTTCTCGCGAAGTGAGAAATACTCAATCGTCTGTTTCCTTTTTGTTTTGTTTGCTTAATTTCTTTTATACATAGTTCTAGCTTTATTATAGTATTTGAATAGAACATGTGGCAACGATTAGATAATTCTTTAAATGATATACATTTTGTGCATTTTGAGTTATAACATGAATGAAATATAATACTGTTAAGTAAATCTAGCGCCAGACTGTCGCTATGGTAAACGAAGTGAATTTTAAAGAATGCATTTATTCTATTGTGGTTTATGCGCTGTCGGCGAAGTAGGTTTTATTGAATCTAATAAGTTTAAATAAAATGCAAGAAAAATGCGTATAATTTAATATTCCGTACAAGGAATTCATGTGGTGTACACATTAGATTTTTTTAAAAAGAGATCATGTTGTTTCATATTGATGATCTTTTTTTTAAAAAAAAAAATGATGACGTCATAATACTGGTAATCCCACTGATGGTCTCTTTTTTTTTTAATATCTCTCGATCAAAGGATATTTTTGGCCGAGCAAAAATTTAGACTTGTATATATTTTTATATATTGAAATGTGTTTACTGCCGCTAATTATTAATTTATTCTTTCTCTGAGTTTGGTGAAAAAAAGAGTTCTACAAATTTGTAGACCTTTTTTTTATATACTAAAATGCATATACCAATTTTATCTCAATATAGAGCCAGTATATACATTTTGGGACTTACTCATTTTATTACATAAACGTACTCGAAGTATGAGTGCAGGTTCAGAGCGTTTTAACTTTTTTGACTTAAGGAACATCTTAACGCAATTTTTCCGTATTTTTGAAATCGTTATATTACCGCAAATCAGCAATTTCTGTCATCAAAAACTCCATTAAAACTGCCTATCCTGCTATTTGTCAACCTCGTGCTAATAAGTGTTGTCGTTGCACGAGATATAAGATCGTTTATTTATGTTTCAACAAAACTGGCAAATAATCAGTTTCCAAAATGTTGCTATTTGTCACAATATAAGATCTTTTGTTTATTTTTTAAATACTTGCTTAACAAAGCGAGCGAGTGAAAACAATACTCGCACTCTATGTTTATTTAGATCTTTGTTTTACTGTTTTAATAATGTATCTTGATAATCTATTAAGTTCTTAAATTTTTCTTTATATGCAGGAGATAGTTATAAATTATGCACTATTATTAATACAATTAATAAATAATATTTTTAACGCCATAAAATTTGATGCAGAATTGCTTGATCTTTTTCTTTTATTTCATCGTATCTCAAAGCTTCCGTCTGACAAGCTGGTTAAATTGATCAGGTGGAAGATTATGAATTATTATTAATTACCTATATATATATACCTTAAGATTTAAAAACTATCCCTAAACGTTATTGTCGCAATCCTCGAATATTAAGCACGGTTGAACAATTTATTGTTTAGTGATGGATCACTTCAGATTAGAAGGTGACGAACTTGTCGTTGTGAGTTATTTTGCAGCAGATTTATAGGATGCAACATTCATAAGTACGAGGAATATCGTAATTAAAGATATCAGTTTCAAACGGTTCTCTCTTTTTTGCTAAAAGTACACACATGCATATAGCATTTAAAAAGTTTAAATCTACGTTCTTTCAAAATCGAAAGCCGAAGAAAATATTCTTATTTCTTAGTCTTCAATGTAGAATACTAGCAAGCCCATGCAACACTTGGCATATACATACAGCTGTTAAATTTCACATCTTTTGGGCTTCATCAATTATCGAGTGCTTTAAACCACTAAATACTGGAAGTTCGACTGGATTCGTTCCCACGAGAACGAGCTGCCTGCATGGTTAGCTTCCCTGACTTTCCTTACGTATAACGCGAGTACAATCCGGTTTAATTCAGAAAGTCCTTCATGAAAGCATCCTTCCGTTTAGGCAGATAGCCCTAGTGTGAAAGTGAACCTTGCCATATTATTCAAGCAGCATAATCTAAACATCGTCATATTTTTGAAATAGACAGTGTTAGAAATTTTACTACAATAGGTTTTACCTGGAAACCTGTTTTATTTACTATATGTAGGGTATAAAATAACAAGTGTCGCCCAGACGGTAAAATGGTTAGGGGAGCCTATGGCAGTACCTAAGGGCTCGAGTTTGAAACCCGGAGAAGGCATGGATGCTTGTAAATGTATAGTGTCTTTGCGGCATGAGGGCACTCTAAACATATGGCGAGCCGAAAGTGCTCTCGTCTGGTGTGGCGGCGAGAGGAGTGGGACCCCCCGGACCACCCCGTTTTCAAAATTGGAGTAGTAAGTTGAAGTCCAACCTCCATGACGCTCTGGCAACCATTCTTCCACGAAATTACATGGACAAGACAGCAACAAGAACAAATAAAATGTGCTACAATATGTTATTAAAAAGCACATATTATTAGCAACAATTTCTGATCTTCATTTGTGCTATATAAAAAAATACCTTTGGAAATAGTAAAACACCACCACAGGTGTTAAATAAACTAGAATATTTCAGTACCTTTGCTGTGGCATACAGCAGGGTGACAACCTGCTTTTAAGAATGAGAAATAGGCAAAAATCCAATTAATTTGGCAATGATTTTAACTGAATTGGCTAACTGCGTTTCCAGGTGTTTTTTAAAACTGGTTTCTCTTCATCATAAGCAAGACTGGTATGAGGTTTGTCTCGAAACACTGTACAGAAACGGTTTTCTTTGTACGAAGCCTTTTTATCTGGAATTAAATTCAGACTGAGTTTGGTTTTCGCGTACTTTTTAAGTTTAATTTTTTATGCATTTTATTAAATTCCTTGACAAAGTTGTCTATCATAAATTTGTACGTAATATTCAGTATTATAAAAATTAATTATTCTCTTTGAATATCACAAAAATCAAGCTTCTAACTTATTTTAATAGGTATCATAAGGAGTGATTCATAGTTTTCAATCTTGTTACATAAATGTAGGCATATTAAATATTAAGCATTTATTTTCATAAATAGCGTAAAATTAAGTATAATCATAGAAATAAGCATAAAAATTAAGCAAAGAAAGCATAGCAATTAATTTTTTAAGGTATATTTTTAACTAATAATTAAGATATTCTAAAGTAATATATATTTTTTAAACTGAATTTCTTACGTTATTATGGAGCAAAATATTTACCTTTCAATAAACCATTTAGTGATAATCACATCAAACTGTCAGAGAGAATTTCTGATTGCTTAAAATATTTTCTAACGTTTGTTTCCTCTAAAATTAATCGAAGTTGACAGCACCAACATTTGTGAATTAATGCCATTTCCTACTTTTCTGAGTTACAAAGCTTTATACAGTGTATGGCAATGGAGTGAAGTTAGAACGAAGCCCAAGCGCCCTAAGGCCCTAAGAATCATAAAATCAGTTCGCTTTAATAACTGTGATCGCCTGGAGTAAACTTTTGTTCCCAGTTCACTTCCCCTGAGAATTACGACCTCTACCTTTAAACCACAAGAAAAAGAAAATAGCTTTAAACTTAACGCGTCATTTAAATTCAGTATTTGCTACTTACTAAGCTTCTACTTAACGCCTTCGCTAAATTAGCTTCCTATATCTAGCTCCAGATGGCGCTGCAGTGACTCGACCACCAGTAGCCCACATCAACAAGAGCACGCGAGAGGTTCTGTCATATCTTCCCAAGTCTCTCTGCGGGCAGCGTATTTATGACACAGAACGCTGTGGACCTCCTGTAGATTAGTTGACTGTCGACAATAACTCATCCTGGGATGCAGCCACTCGGTGCTGGAGTAGTTTATTAATTGTATTTTCTTTGTGACTGTGCTGTTGCTCTTTTCGGGTGAAACAAATCCATCAACTAACTGAATCAACAGTTGGAATCGACTTCATGATACAAAAGCGTTCATTTTTAACTTTGGAGATATGTGGATATACTAAATTTATATTATAATAGTTAAAGAGATTTAAATAATATTATCTGAAATTTAAACAATGACTTCCTAACTATTTAACGCTAACTCAAATGGTACTTTGAGTCATCTACATAATTTATAGATATGTGGCTTTTCCTTTTTTGGTTTAGAAATATCGTGGTAAATTGATTTCACGGAATATTACTTTCGAATATGTAATACAGAATATATTGGCAACAAATATATGGGTAAGTCTGGATTTAATACGGAAAATTCTGCAAATTGATGATACGCAAAAATATATTTACAGCCTTAATCTAGTGTACCATACGATAAAAAAAATATTGACTGCATTAAAATAAATATTTAAACTTATAGTTTGGAACAATGTTAAAATATCACCATTTTTTTAATATCTGGTGCTTTATGAAGTTTTTCACAGGAATTAATTATAATTTTTTTTTACAACTAGTCAACCGAGTCTAACGTTAGCAGCAATATTTCATTGACATTTTGAAATTTTTGGTCCATAGATATAAATTTAAACTTCTTTCTTTTTAGAAAGTTTTTGTTAAAAATAGAACTCACTATATAAGAGGAAATTTTACTAAAACTGTGTAGCATGTTTTTTTTGTCTGATCCTAATTCAGTCAATAAAGCAGAAAAAACAGATGATTTTCTAAAGTAAATTTGCAAATAATGTAACTAAATATCTAATTTTTTTTACATTACGTATTTTAACAGATCTAAGTAATTATACTTTATTAATAATTAATTTTACCTCTCGATAGCCTAGTTCCTTATATAAAATGCTGGTTCTTTATACTGGTTCCTTCCATGCATCTTTATCTTAAGGTGGAAAAAAAATAAAACGAATTTATAATGCTTGAAAATGATTTAGGTAAAAGCATGTAGTATAATTCTAATTATTTAAAGTTTTGCCCAGAAAACAAAATTTTAGTAAATATACTTAATCAAAAAATAAAAATAATAATAATAATAAAAAAAAAAAGCTTCGGAAAAAATTCTGTATTTTAATGGAAAGTAAAAGCTCCAACCAATATTTCATACAGAAATAAATTTTTATCTTATAAAAGTCAGAATACCTGCAGTTTCCGATTCAAACAAAACGCGCGCTACATATCCAGCACACTCATTTTTTAATTCAAAATTTTCACTCCAGAAGCAGCAAAATTGCAACCCTGACTTGTTTTAAACTGTATACAGAAATAACTGCAACCGTAATCACGGAATTACATGTGGAAAGAAATATAAGCGAATTTGTAAGTATAACTGGTACCGAAAATTAGGATGTGTAATTTTGCTTAAAATTCTCTGCTTTTAAAAAGCTGAAGATGTTTAAAATGAATTGAATTATTTCACCATTAAATAGAAGAATTCTGTGAATAAGTCATAAATCGTCTTCAGAAATGTACAACTGTTAGACAAGTAACCCTTTTCGCATAAAGTTTGTGCAATATTTGATAATAAATTATTACTTATTTTCTGTATTCTTCCGATAGGAATATTAGTGAAAGAAAAATATTTTATTGGAAAAATTCAAAATGTTAATATTATCTTCGTAGCTATACATAAGTGAAGTTATTGTGTTAAATTTAATGTTTCTGAAATTAGAAAACACTATTGGCTAATGTTATTGACTGAATCCTCTCAAATAATTCTTAGGCATTTTTATGCTTTCATATTTATCAACAGTAATATTGTGTTGAGTGAAATTTAATGAATGTTGAACTAGATAAATAAAACTAGAGAAGTTCGGTTATCTTGCAGTTAAAAACTTAATACATTTTCAAAGTTTATTAAATTTCAAAATATCCGAAGGAACACAAATTTGTGTTTAAAGTATAGTTTATTGAATGAAAGTAACTGATATCTATATAACAAGGATTTGAAAATCCTTTTTAATAATTATAGCACTGGAGTAATTACAAGGATTATCTGCTTAAAGCTGATAAATCTGCATGCTTTTTTCATTTTCGTATTAGTGAATCTGACATTACATCAGTAGTTTCTAATTACAAATATTATATCAACTCAATTAGAAGTGTGTATAATTAGAAATGACTGTGACAGAAAGTTTTTAATTAACTTATCGCAAATCTTAACGCCCACTTGTTGGAAAGGGACAGTAAAATAAATTTAGAGTGCTGATTCCATATTTTTAAATGGATTATGCTCTGTTGGATCCACAAGTGAAATGGATAACCCAAGCTAGAGTGATAAAGTGGCACTGTTTTAATTTATCAGAAACTAACATTAAAAGCAGTATAGTAATACTGAATTGATGCTCCAGAAATCCTGATCGAGCCGCTAGTGTCTGAAGATCAAAAGTCGTGGCTTTGATCAGTGAGTACCGCAAGAAGAGGTACCGGAGTGTGTGGTTTGAGGAGTATGGATCTGAGGCCAGTAAGGCAGAGTCAAAGCAACCTCTCCCTAATACCAATTCCCGTCACAACCACGCCAACAACAACGGTGCAGCCGCTTCTCTTCTGGAAAATCTCCATCTAGCAGCCAAAGAAGCTCTACAAGTCAGTCCAGATTCGTGCAAAACGGCTGCAATTCCGCTCGAGCTCAGCCGGCTAGAGTCCGGCGGGCTGCGTCACAGTTCCCGCAATCCTCCGGCTCAATCGTCCCGGACCAGCCTCCTTGGAAAGCCCATCAAGTCAGGCCGCCACAGAGGGCCTCGTTACAGGAAGTCCCAAGCCCTGGTTTACAACTTTCTGGAGAGGCCCCGGGGCTTCAAATCCGTGACCTACCACGTCCTACTGTGAGTAAATTTTTTTTCCTTTTCTTTTCTTCCATCTTGAGCATTTTGTTTATTTTGCAACAGTTGCCGCTGATTTACAACGCTGGCAAGGATGTAGCAGCTTCGCGTTCCAAAATAGAATGCGGAAAGAGAAGAGAGGGGTGGATGGAGGGTACCACGCCGAGGTGGCGGTGGGAATTTTGGGGAGTTTTTCGTTCTTGCCTGGGAAAGAAGGTAACTTCACTATTTGCGTGTAACAAGGGATCATCAGATGTCATCCTAAAAATGCCAGACATGTTCTCATTTGACGATTTTCTCAATGAAAGTTGGCATCTTTTCGGTTCGTTTTCCTTGATACATATACATGTTACCAGAGATAATTTTTCATCTTTAGCGTTTCGAAACAGTTCCGGCCGAAAAACCATAAAAATATCATTAAAAACATAACGATCTGCATAAAAGTATTCTATTTATTCTCTGTTTTTTTAACTGAATGCTTAGTGATTTACAAATACTGCATCACATAATTTCATGTGCTAGGGATAACAGGTATCGCGTTTTGTGTACCAGGTATTTTATAAGGCTCGATATTAAGTAAATTTAAGAAATATATATATTTATTCAGCACTGAAATCCTAAACAAAACGGCCACGCTTATTTGAAAAATCATACAATAAAGTATTGCATTAATTACTCAATACTGAAGAAGCTTTGCAGTACACAGTTTATTTTATTACATACGAATAAATGTTGGACAGTGTAATATCAGTGGTAAAGTGATATATGAAAATTTACGTTAGTTAGTTTGGAACTTTAGAGGATGAATAGCCAGTTTGTATTGAAGTATAATGAGTCATTAAAATAATTAAACTTTAATCATTATTGTCGGAATAATAACTTGCCACTGTTGTCTTAGAGACGCTGGGATAAGTTATGCGGAATTTTAGTTTTGTATAAAATGTAATCAAACTGACAGTATTTATGAATTTACTTTTTGTTCCCTTCGGCTATAAAATTCCTACAGAATAAAACAGTGAGCTATGTATTTCAAATACAAGGGCACCAAATTTACTGTGTCTCTAGCAAGCAGTGATAACGTCATTATCTGAGATGTTGCTATAATCTTACTAGTTGATTATTTTGTTTACCTAGGTACGATGTTTGCTTACATATGATTATTTTAATTCAGCACAGAACAGGTAAAGATACATTTATATATTTGCTTTTAAAGCATATGCAAATAAAAAATAAACATTAATTTCGTTGTTCACTTGAAACAGAAAGGGCATATGTGCTTAGGAAATTACGGAATTAATTTATAGTTTAATTTTACCTAAAAACTGAGGGTGTTCTTTATTTTGCTTAACAGAAACAAGTAGTTCTTAATTTTCTTTTTTTAATATTTGTTGAAGTAAAATACTAAACCATTTCAATATTCCAAATATTTTATTATTTGGATGGCTTGGGGTCTCAGTTAATCAAGGTAACTGGAATTGCTTTAATTATTTCTAATAATAAACGTTATGATGCCAGTGTGCATTCTTGCATCAAAGTACTATGTGTACGAAAGTTACAATTATAATAACTACTGCAAATTGTTTAATGTCTTGCCATTTGTTATCCAGGACAGAATATTACACAGTATTCATTGCAACAGACTTCAAATGCATATAGACTACAAATATAGACTACAAATAAATGCATATAGACTATAGGGCACTGTAGTAAAGTATCATACATTAGTAAGTCTTTATCGAAGTATTTTGGATTACGTTTAAATTTCAACCATTTTTTTTTTCAGAAATTAGGTACCGTATAGAATTTTAGTTTTTGTAAAGATATTTAATCCGTTCAGTTTACAATTTATTTATGTGAGAATTGATACAAGTTTCCAAAAAAGCTTGAATCCGCAGTTCATTTCATAATATCAACATTTAATATTATAAGGATAATTGGTACAGTTTTGTTATCAGAAGCGGATCCAAAAATGCATGGATGTATGAATGCATCCATGTATGTATGGATGTGTTCATGTATACATGTATATGTATTATGTACATGCATATGTATATGTACATACATGTATATATACATGTATATGTACATACATATGTATTTTGTGTGTGTACACACATATATCCGCACATACATACATACATATGTACATACATATATACACTTATGAATCCGGTCCTGATAAAAGAAGAATACCCGATAAGTTTATATCCTAGTTAAGAATGGCTTTTTTCTGTTCATAGACTTCATACAGAAAAGTTTCTTAACAAGTTTTGTAACGTAAAATAGATGATTTTTGTGTTTGGGATATGAATAAAGATGCATTATTCGTTTGAAATAATCTTCTAAAAATTCATTTGAAATAGATCAGTTTGATTTATAATTTAGGAAAAACAATAATTTATGCTTTATTAAAAATAGCATAAATTTATATTTTAGTAAAAATAGTAATTAGTGAAATTATGATTTATGTTTATTTGAAGAACAACGGATTGAGAATGTTTGAACAACTAGGTTTTGACGCCAATCGTCTAATTCTTTTCTAAAATTTAAAATAAAACGACTAAATATTTCGAATTAGAACATGAAATATTTAATAATTATTCAGCAAGTTTCCTTTGTACTGATAATTTACTAAGTAATTTATTCCTCAACTTAAATTGCTTATTAATTTTTCTGTGATGAAGCAGATATTAGTTCTGTCTAATACTTGTTCATTTATGCATCGTTTATGAAATTAGGTAAATTGCTTACTTCAAAAGTAATTTTAAAGCTATTTGTAACAACATTTAATTAAACAAGCTGTAGCTTTTCTCTGTGAAGAGACTTATTCTTATTAGTTTTAATAAGCATCTTAACTGCCTGGAAATGGTATATAACATTTTTATCATTTGTTGAAGCTTACACTTGAAAAACTAAATAATGTTTCCCCTTTAATCGAAATGAACAAGTTTACATGAAGTAGACATTTAGAAAGTCAATTCAATTACTGCTGATTTAAATATCATCTAGTCCAGCGATTCTCAACCGGTGGTACATGTACCACTGGTGGTAGGCAAAAGAAAAATAGGTGGCACGCAAAGGAACAAAGTATGTAAAAAGCATTTGTAATGATTAAATTAAAAAAAATCTCGTGAAGTAAAAGAACAATTGATAGAAAGTTTCTGTGATTGAATTCGTACCACAGATTTCCAAAATAACACACTTGTTAACTTTCGGCTGAACCGGAAAAAAGAATTTAAAGGCATTTCAAATAAAGCTATTTATCCTAAATGCGAAAATTAAATAAAGCTTAAATTTTTATTCCCTTTTTGCACAACCTATTTGTGCGAATAAGGATTTTCTTCCATGTTATATTTGAAGAAAAAATGCAAAACAAAATTAAAAGTGGATTTTAATTTACGGTTAAAGCTAAATGAAAAATAACCAAACATAAAGAAACTGATCTCTCTTAAACAGGCCCAAATTTTATAATAAATTTTAGAATTAAATATTATAACTTAAATTTTGATAACTAAAACGGCAACCAATTTTTAATCTAATATTTTTTAATGTGAGCATATTTAATATAAATAGCCAACAGGTTGTGCAAATAGCAATATATATATTTTAATATTTCTATTGAGAAATTGAAAAATAATCACCGTAAAATGTCGTAGTGGTACTAAAGTTTATCAATTTTTGTTTAGATGATTCGCGTCAGTTAAAAGGTTGAGAACCGCTGATCTAGTCAATTAAAAAACAATTGCCATCCTTGGAAAGTTAAATATGTACCGAGTAAAAAACAACAGTTCATCTCAAGTTAGATTTAATGTATTTATAAGCATAACCTAACTTCTGTTCCGAAGTATAAAACAGAGGAGAATTATTTGAATGATAATGATATATGTGATTGATGATTTGCTGCACTGCCATTGAAGCCCGGACACCTTGCTTGAATACAGAAAGCTGTTCATTCGAGTCTCTTTCAGTACAGCACGTGATGACATAAAGTAGGTACATAGTCGTAAATACTGGGGATTCAAAACATCCAATCATATTTTTTCAGCCACACTATTTAAGGTATAAGGAATTTTCAATAGCTAATTTTATAGACATTTTATTGGAGCCAAAAAATTTTAACTTTAGAATATGATATATTTTAATTTTAGATATGGATCTATGGATTGTTAGAAATTTTTACTAAATAGTCATAAATTTTATGATGCAGGGCATTTATCCATATATATTATATAAAGAAATCTTCTCGCATTAAAAGGAATTCGTTGGTAACGAAAAACTGCATCTTCTACTACGTAATAATGCTTAGAATTGCCTTTAATGTAAAGATTTTTAAAAATCGCCCCATTTCAATAATTAGGAACGAAAATCATTCACTAACTTCAAATTAAGTCATTAAATTTATGACGATTTATTGAACTAGGACTAAATTAGTGTAACTGTTTTTATTATTATTAAGCTGGTTTTAATAATCAGATATATTTGTCATAAAATTTCAAACTTTAACCGACTTTCAGTAAAAAATCAGCCCAAAATATGACCAATTACTTACAATTAAAGAGCATCATGAAGATTTTTAAAATTATGTGGTATATATTTGCATATTATTCTGATATAAATGTTTGCAAATTTCCTATTTTCTTCAAAATTAACTAACTTGTATGGTACGAGTTTCAGGATAACAAAAATAAAATTTTACTTATTGAATTTTTTTAGTTACCATTTTTTTTTCTGTTTTCGTTACATATCGGTTATACCGACTCACATTTTCTCGCCAGCAATCTTTCTAGCGCCAAGATCGTTTTGGCGACTAAACGTTTCTAGTCACGTTTCGGTAACCTTTATCTACTGTTGAGACGAATATTCTTTCCAGTAACTTGTAAATATTACTGAGCTTTCGCCACGTTGCCAGTATAATTACCTTCATTATTTTTTGCAGTTCTATTCCATTTTCAAGTACTACTGGTTTCCCAGAACAACGCTCGCTTGTATCGCGGCAAATGCCACCTACAATCAATTGCTTGGATTAAAGTCTTCCAGCATAGTTTTTATCTTTTGAACAGTTAGATGTAAAAGTAAAAAAAAACAATGTAAGTTCATAAGCTAATTCGTTTTCGTATTTTATCTTTTGTACAATATTTAATTTGTGTGAAATAAACGCGAATTTTCTCAGCTCTGTTACTGATATTTACCCTTGATGTTTATTTTTGATATTTTAGTTCTTGGCTGTAATAACTATCGCCAAGGAAATATGAGCTTTGATAGCAGATAAGTATTTTGTTTACATCTAAATTCGATATCGACGTACACGGATTAATATTTTTTGCAACAAAAGATGCATATTTCCCGTGGTGCACGTAACAATGAAAGTACATGCGGTATTTTTACGATCGAATTATTACAAAGTGATAACTCAATTACTCCAGATGCGTTCCCAGAAAAATGTATATAAATGCTGTTAACTCTATACAATGATTTTGCAATGGGTTTGGCGTTGCGCTATGGATATCGCACCGGTTACTGATATTTATTATTCTATGTAGTAAAGGGAACTAAATAACTTACGAATTATTATTGTTTAATTTGTTACATGGGATTACTCTATTTTAGTTCGACCAGTTTAACGTTCACCGCTGCAGTCAGAATAATGGCTTGTTTTTATCATGATACGGTTTCAAAGAAACTGACATGCATTATATCAAATGAATTTTTTTGTCAAATAAAATCAATCTGGCAATACTATTAAAACGATATATTTCTTGCTTATCTTGTGATATTCTTTAAACATAAGAATGGGTTATGTATTAGAATTCACCGTTCGATCAGATAGATATCATATTCGCATAGGCAGTATATTATGTTAATTTGGTATAGCATAATTTGAGGGTTTTGATGCAGTTTTAATACTTATAGTAAAAGTGCACAGTTTAAGACAAAAGAAGATGCCGATAGTCATTTTATAAAAGCTTCGAAGAAAATAAATGTATATAATTAGAGAAAATTAGGCGTACATGGAATCGCAGGTCTTGTTCGGGAAGAAAAAGAAAAGTTTGCAAAAACTGCATTGGCGACCTATGCTACACTAGGACGAAGGAGAAAATAAAATTTGGAGCCTTTTTTCATTAGGGGACAGCATGCTGCAGATAATTATATACAGAGATACATATACGCGCCAACGTTGCCTATTATTGGCATCATTAAATTAAATGCATCGTTCTTCTTATTTCTTATAACGGTGTTCTTGTTTTCAAAATAAGTGTTTTTAATAAAGCGTTTTTAAAGTTTCTCTCAGTCAGTTTCGTTGTTTGTTTGTAATCTAACCTAAGAGATGCATTTATTATATTTAGAACAATTTTGCTTGCTCGAAATGAGCTGATCATAAAGTACGTTTTTTCCTGACGTATAAAAATGGCGCATATCTTGGTTTCCAGTTTTCCTACGGAAAGCTCTTTGGTGCGTGTTATTTGTTCTGTAGTGCAAAAGAGCCCATTTTTGCCTAACAAGTGCTCAATTAACAATAAACAAATGCAAGGTTAAAATATGAGTAATCTAGTGCTATATAAATTGCGGAAATATATGACTATTTTTCATTCGATATATTTTGTGTGAAGTACATAATTATTAAGTTTTCAAAACTAGGTTTATTAGGGTGGGCCAAAGGAACACTTTTTTCTATTGCTATACCTCGGAAAAAGTGCCCATTGCTTAGCTATGCAAAATGAAATAAAATGTTTTCATGTAAAAATATAGCTTCCATTCGCGCATGGCACTCAGTTTTGAAAAATGTCTAAATTTTGCTGTTTTTCGTCAGTTTTTTATAATTAATAAATTCATTACTAGCGAAATGCAGTTGTTCCTAATATAAATTTGGGGGTATGAGGAGCACAAATGTTAAAGACCTGGAATATTTATTATTTGCGCAAAAGCTAAAAAAGCACAACTTTTTGTAAAAATAGCAGTAGTTTCCAATTTCTGATAATTTTACTTTTTCATTTTTCGTATATAAACGGCAAAAATATTTATCATTTTTGTAATTTTGTTACCCAAAAGAGCCTTAAAGTTTTTTTCTAAAATTCTGCCATAATGCATCTTGATGGGAGGATCATTCTAATCAAATCATCTCTTGCCTCAGCGCCGTACGCCTCTTAAGAAGCTCCGTTCACAAGTTTGTCATACTGTTTTAGAGCATTGGTGTGATAAGGAAAGCTTTAGAAATCCAGTTGAAGCGATGTCTCGCTCTTTAATAGATTTTTGATGTCCTCATCTGTAATATTCCTTAATAGTGGAGGAGCAGAGATATTGCAACTGTTCCATAAAGTCACGTTGCCTCGAAGTTGAGTTTTGGCATGGTAAAGTTTCGAATAGCCTTCTGAGTCTATCTTCTTTAGAATGTGATCGAGCGTTCAACAATCTGCTCACCCTAGTTCTCTGATTAGTCTTCTTTCATCCACAATCATTGCAAAGATCAAATTTTCGCGATGGGCAAAGAATGAATCCCAGTGAGAGAAAAAAATGAATTCCGTTGAATAACTAGGTTGATGACTTGCAACCAATTTGGCGTTAAATATCGTGACGTTGTGATGATTTAAAAAAACCATTATTGGATCGTGTGTGAAATTTGAGCTAATTTTTATTTTGAAACCGAGAAGCATATAGCAATTCAAAATAAAATATATCAAATACCTAGTTTTGATTTAATGACTTCTTGCGAGTGAAAGTAGTCCAAGATCATGAGCTTCTAAATCTTCTAAAATTGTATATGACAGCAGAAATTTCAAGTAAATAAAATTGGCCCTTGCTCAACATTTTTCTGCCAACTTTGAGGAATGAAGAATTCAAGTTAAACGCGTGCAAGTGGAAGTTTTTCATAACCAGTGAGTTTATTTCCGATCGGTCCAACAAAGGATTTGGACTCTGTGCTTACGTCATCCTAGCGATGAAATAGGTGACGGAATTGCATTTCATTAAAGTGTAGGAGGTATATAGCCCACTATAGTGGTCTTCCAACCAGACCAGCAGTTCGATCAGGTGGATAACATCATTTTCAAACTAGGATCAATTACAATTCCATTGTTGGCTGTCACATTAAATTCTTCAAGAGAAATCTTATGTGTAGTCAAATGTGATATTATGGTAGATATTATTTAGCAAGTCGTGTAAGAAATAGAAATATGGCCGATGTATTTTGATTCCGGTTCTTGTATGAGGAAATAATGGTCTTTTTTTAGTTCTTCGAAAACTCTTTGAATTAATTTTTTTAACTATAATGAGTTTTTCCTCTTTATTTTTGTCAACAATGTGAGAATTATCTGAATCATTGTCAGTCACTGTTTTAAAAGGTTTGCAGTAAAAATTACGATGTATTGCTATTTTTACCCAAAACTGCGTTTTTGGAGTTTGTGCGCGGAAGATAAATAATTTAAGATTACAGATTTTAAATCATTTTCGTGTTCCTCATGTCCAAGAATTTACATTAAGACCTTTAAAATCTAGATAGCAATTCTTTTATTGACAAAAAGCATCAACATTTCGCCTCTTTTCAGAATTCTGAGTCCAATCCCAGAACGGAAGATTGAATTTTATTTGAAGATTTTTTTTTCATTTTGCATAGCTAGGTGTTAGGCAATGTTTCTGGGGTATAGCGGTAGAAAAATAAGAAAAAAGTGTTTTTTTCGGCCTTCTCTAGTGATGTTGCATTTTTTTTGGATGGCTTAAGTATGGAGTATTTATGCAAAATGACAAAATGTTTCTACCTTTGCAGTTTTCTAATACGAGAAATCTGTCATTCTCACCAAGATCGGCATGCATGATCATACTTGTTTCCATATTTGTCCTATAGAAATCCATTTTGTATTAAACTATGAGCAGAAGCGCAATCTTAGGGGTTGTCGAATTCTTTACATTTATTATTAAAACAAAAAATGGCGCTTTATGGCTTGCATATATTCTTGCTCAGAGGGTCATGAAAAAGATGGGTGAAAATTTTAAAAATGATTAAAGCAATAATTACTGCTGATATTTTTTTATTGCTATCTCATTAATATTATTTCTGATGTATTTTCATTGGCATGTTACGAAATTCAAATTTTTCTTTCTGTTTGGACGGTATAAGCTTTCCTTTTCATCGAGAAGTTGGCAAAGCAAAATCATTCACATTTAAGACTGCCACCATTATTGCATCAGTTAAGTTTATTCATATTCCATTTCTTTCATTTATATCAACTAAAATAACACGCCAATGAACAGATGTTGAGGTTACTAAAGTAATAATAATCAGCGTAAATTTACAGGGCTAGTTGCTCAATTTATCTTTAGTAATTCCCATCCTTCCCCTACAAAATTTTACTATTAATTATAATTTCATATGTCATTTAGCGGAACTTATTAACATAATATAATTAATCTTCCCTCCCTTCTTCTAAAAAACCACAGTTTTTCCGTTATTAAAAAATCTCGATAATGTAAAATGTTAAAGTCTGCTTAGTGTTTCATTAATGTGGTAGCTATAACTTTTAAACATGTCTTAAAAATATTTCAGATTTTAAAACAAATTCCAATACTTTCTGATTATCTGCAGCTCCAACCGAAAAGATTCAAAAAATCATTCAGGAGAAAAAGTAATATGTAATCAAAATAGTTATGTGGCAGCCCAAGGATATAGCCTGAAAGTATTTATGTAGCAACCCAAATATGCGCGTATCCCATCTCTGTTTTAATTCACCGTAGTGTACAAAGCGGAAAGTTGTACGCGGCAGTGTTTGTGCAACTCTCTGATCGCTCCGTGTACATGGGAGAAAACGACAGAGCAAAACAAGATTTCTTGAAAAAGGGTAAATGTTTAATTATTGAAGTTTCTTGTTTTCCATTGATTTTATTTATTGATTGCTTTTGTATGGAAATCTTGCCACCTATATGAAAATGATTTTTGCCTTTCGTCTATAGATGTAGCAAAAGATTTGTTACTAACGAGTCCGCGAATGCTCTCCAAAGTCGCCAACGAGTTCGCGACTTTCCTATGCGAGACATGGATAATCAGAAAGTACCCATATTTCTAGTTGAAAATGTGTTGCAAAAACTTTGTATCCAATAAATAATATATATGAATTTATATATTATTTATTGGAATGGTAAAGCAAAGAGTTAACGTATTAATAATTTGTAAATTTGTATGAAATTATTATTTAGTTTTTTAAAAAATAATAGGGAAGTAAATAGTTAACGAAATAATAATAATAATAAAAAGAGTTAACCTATCATTTACTTGAAAGTAAAAATGTTTCATACATACGAAATGATGTGTATGAAATTTACATTGAAATGCTTTTCCTATATTTTGACGAAAATAACATCATTCTGTTTTATACGAAATTTAACTAGTTTCTTAAAAATAAATTGCGATAGTAAAATTTTAATACATTTGAAGCAGATTTCATTTGTTCCTCTTTTTAACTTAAGTACTGTTAGGGAAATCTTCGGCGGTTTTCTTTTCAAAGTAATCGGTTTCTAAGCATAGGATAAAAGCTTCAAAGTAATCGGTTTCTAAGCATAGGATAAAAGCTTCAAAGTAATCGGTTTCTAAGCATAGGATAAAAGCTTCAAAGTAATCGGTTTCTAAGCATAGGATAAAAGCTTCAAAGTAATCGGTTTCTAAGCATAGGATAAAAGCTTCAAAGTAATCGGTTTCTAAGCATAGGATAATAGCAGTATCCTTTGATATTTGTCATTTAAATACTGATACTGAGCATAAAACTATCCACAAAAAGTACAGTTTAAGCCTATTTAATTTAATCATTGAAATTCATGTATCATAAAAAGTGTTTTCGAGGTAAAGCGGTCTGGTTTATGATGGCAGTTGCTATACGTATATAAACACAGCAGGCTATGCCCTGAAATATTTTTATTGCATTTAAGATAATAGGTAAAAGATACTCTGAAAAGCATTAAGTGTCACCTCGCAGTAAAAGTGAAAGATACTCCTAATGAAAGATGATGCTATCGTATTTTGTCATATTTTGGGTCTGGGAGGGAAGGCAGCTCCGGCATGTCTTTCGTCATCTCTTCTCCTTTTCTTTTGCGGAACCTTTGAAATAGTCGTCATTTTTGTAACCGCTACATAAACATTTCGAATGATTGACCATATATTTACATACCTTATTTATCACAATTTTTTGAGTACTCGTAGCTCATTTTTTTTAACCCTGGAATTCTGGAAATTCCGAAACACTGCTATAGGTATACATTGCTGTTACCTATAGAAGTAGTATAAAACTCCAGTATTTCACGGCACCCACTTTTGTTTCCCAAGATGATAAATTTTACTCGGGAATGTATGCATTTTAAAAAGCTTTTTCCGAGTTATTGGACACTGATACAATTTACTGTGGTTCTGAATACTTAACCCAGAGGCAATGACAAAGGCTGCAGTCAGAAAAGCATTCGCCGCCTGTGGTGAACAACTGAGAAGGACACCAAGCATCATACCGTAAAATTAGTATATGTTACCTTCGTAAGGTAATCCGCGCAAACAGTTTTATATAATTTTTAATTATGCAAATTCCTGTTTAGATAACATACTTAAACAAAGTTGCATTTGGTTAGGTCTAAACCGAAAATGACCTAGTCAAATGCAACTTCGTTTAAGTAATAACATCAATAAAAGTATCGTCTGTTAACGTGGTGCCGTTTGCCAAATATTAGCCTAAAGCGCCAATTGTGGTAGCCTGTTTATATCCGAATAGCTGGGCGTCTGTTTTATATCTGAATAGCTGTGCAATGAATTGCAGTGAAATGTTTAATGTAAGCATTGCCAAAGTTGCGCAATGAAGAATTTGTGCAGTTCTTTGGAGTTTTCGCTTAAAAAAAATCAGAGACTTGTACAAATTCGACACTATGCATATTAATCATTATATATTCCATTTTTTTATGAAGCTTTGCACATGTTGTTAGGATTACTGCCATCTAGTTATATTTCGTGCCAAAATTTGTTTATCGCTAAATGGTGCCAGTTAACAGAAAATTATCTAATAAAATGTTTTTAAACGTGTTTGTGTATTTTAGTTCCTTGTTTACTGGAATAACGTCAACCATCTTAATAGAAATCGTCAAATTTATTCAGTATTTGCCAAATTTTAGCAACCATGCGCTTAACTACGCTTCTTTTTTAACAAGCAACGTCGCCATTTTCGTATGCTTTTTTTTTTCTGGAACTTAGGTACCGTATTTACGCGAATCTAATGCGCATCGATTTTGGCCAAATGTAGTATTCAAAATTGGGGTGCGCATTAGATTCGAGTGCAAAGTTCGCCGATGACGTCAAGCAAATTTCTCGACTACATTTACCGTTACATTTATCGTTGACACATTATTGCATAGAGGATACAAACTGCAGAGTACGTAGTCACGAAATGGAGGGCAAACAGAGAAGGATGTCATATGACGCTACTTTCAAACGTAAAGTAATTCTTTATGCTGAAAAAAAAATGGCAATAGAAAGGCAGGGCGAGATTTCAACGTAGCTGAGAGCAATGTTCGCTTGTGGCGGCAACAGAAATTGGCACTGTTTGCAACTAAAGCTAGTAGAAAGAAATTCACTGGCCCTCGCAAAGGAAGACACCCTAAAATTGAAGAAAAGGTTTTGGAATTTGTACGTGAAAGGAGGAAGAATCGACAACCTGTGACTAGTGACACCATAAGAAATAAAGCAAAAGATGAGGCTGAAGTTCTTGGAATACCGAAACAGTTTAAGGCTAGCCGTGGATGGGTGGATCGGTTTATGAAGCGGATGGGTTTATCTCTAAGACGCCGTACAACAATATGCCAAAAGCTTCCTGCAGATTTTGAGGGAAAACTACTAACATTTCAGCGGTATGTCATCACACTTCGGAAGGAAAAGAATTTTTCAATGGGGCAAATTGGTAACGCTGACGAGACGGCAATTTGGTTTGATATGCCTCGTAACTACACCATTACGGAGAAGGGGACTAAGGAAGTTATCATCAAAACTTCGGGATGTGAAAAACAACGCGTAACAGTGATGCTGGCAATAACAGCAGACGGGTGCAAACTTCCCCCTTTCTTAATCTTCAAACGGAAAACATGCCCTAAAACCCCTAAGAATGAAAAGCTGTTCCCAGATGATGTCCTGATTCGAAACCAAGAAAAGGGGTGGATGACGGAATCATTAATGTTCGGATTGGCTCCGAAATGTATGGAAACTCCGTCCCGGTGGGCTCTCTAATCCACCATCAATGCTTTGTCTGGACGCATTTCGTGGTCATCTCACCGACGACGTAAAAAAGATGCACAGCCTAGGCAGTGATCTTGTTATCATTCCTGGAGGGATGACGTCTGTGTTACAACCCCTGGACGTTAGTATAAATAAACTTTTTAAAGGGTACGTTCAGGCGGAGTACAAAAAATGGTTTTTGTGAGCCAAACCGTGTATTGACCCCGACAGGAAATATTAAGCGTGCTGCACCGCACATTGTTGCACACTGGGTTTCTGCTGCCTGGAAAAGCATCGAAGCACCAATGATTGTGAAATCTTTCAAGAAATGCTGTATTTCAAATTCATTGAATGGCAGTGACGATGACGTGCTCTGGAGGATGACGATGACGATGATGAGGAAAGAAGAAATGAATCTGCTTCTGACGAAGAGAGCTGCGAGGATTCCAGTGATGAAAACATTAGTGAATAAAGACGTTTACTATTAATCACTGATTGTAGAAACTGTTAGCTAGATAGAAATGTTACGATTTATTTCATGTTCATATTTTACTATAGGTACCGCATATACGGTAGTGCTAATTAACAATGATTGTTTCACATGACAATAGCCCACTAATAGGTTAATTCTATGTTCTGCTACTTTATGTATAAATCCATTGTTGTATAAAATATGGTATCTAAATTTAAATAAAATTATCATACCATTAATTGATAGTTTATATACAAATCCATTGTTGTATAAAATAAGATTCAATAAATTCCTCATATCATTGATGCGCATTACATTCGCCGACAAACAATTTTTTTATTATTTAAAGTTTTAAAATGGGGATGCGCATTAGATTCGATGGCGCATTAGATTCGCATAAATACGGTATTTACGCTACCAACTTGGCGCAGCTTGGCGATGTTTTACATATGAAAAGGTAGAACCTACCTTTCAGGCACACGTTGGTGGTTTTCGTCTTAGATCGATTCCCAAGCTATAGATGTTTATCGTAAGTTGGTATGCAGTTCTTTCAGCTCAATACTTATTCCAGAAAAAAAGTAAGAAATAAACAAAACCTCGAAAGGAGTGAAGTCTAAGTCACACATTTTTCAGGACTTTGAAAAAAAATGAAATATTCCTGATAATGGTCACAGCAGAATAACTCGAAAACTTACTGGGGTATCAAGTTGCATTTCATAAAAACTCTGATGGTTTGGTTTATTTGATTATGGCAAAACACTCTAGAGCTGTCTGTCTTAAACAGAAAGTGCCTTCGTGAAGGATTTTAGAAAGAAAACTGGCTCGTGACACGTTATACATGGAGGAAACCACGAAAGCGCCCATACAGCCAGCCCGTTTACCGGGATTTGAACGCTGGACCGAACTACCAGTGTTCAGCGATTTTGATAGCTGATGTTTATAAAAATGTAGGAAGTTTCCATGTAGTTATTTGTAACCTTTCAAAGAATATAGATAACAATTATAGCTATGGCTAATAACAGTTGTTAATCGCGATATTTGAAAACAGATAGCATCAACGAAGGTCTATGATTTTCTTTGATGCTGTGCTAGTACCAACGCCCGAACGTGGATCTTATACAGCTGTGGCAGGATACTTCAAAAGGCGCTATAATGTCACTGCGCTGTATTAAAAAGCTAAAAAGAATTCTTTAAGAAGATAAGATAAATTTTATTTGGTCCGAGAAGATAAATGTACCGTTTCTATAATGTAGCAGAAAATTATCCGTAACAAAGAAGTTAATAGGATTCTGTGTATTAAGTCAACTGATTTAATTCGGTATTTAAATTTGTAACATTCTAAGACGACTGCATTTGCGCACATGGATACTGAAGCTGCCAGGTGATAACCTTATAAGTAAATTTTGTGAAGTTAAATGAAGTCTAATAAGCAAAATGCCGCTGTGAACAATGTAGCCTACAGGAAAACACGTAGAAACATCATTAACGTATTTTGGTAAGGAAATTTGAAGCAAACCTTCTATATTGATTTTACTGCAAAAGCAGCTACAAAGATTAAGTGAAACGATGGCACGGCACTGGTAAATAAATGCTTTCTTTTATTTTAAATGGTAATACTTTATGTAAACACGTATGATGAAACCTAAGTTAAATAGTCAGCTTTACGTGAAAGCTCTGCAGATTTTTGAAGAAGGTAGAACAATGCCATGTTTTTTCAAGCAGCAAAAATACTTTGCGCTGTAGAGCGGAAATTCAATTTTTTAAATAAACAAAATTGAAATAAATAATTATAATAGTAAGAAGCATCAATTATATCAAACGCCATTTGTTGAATAAAATAAAAACGAAAGAATTAGAATTGTGAAAACTTCTAAAAGTTTTGGGTAAAATTAGACTAGAATTAAAATGGTCTATAAAAGTTCTCTGTTAATTCGCCGCCAATATATTGAGAGTTGACTGCATTCCCTGCAATTTCTTAAAATGACTTAAGTTTAAGAGATCAAGAAATTATGCTTAGTGTGAACATACACATTCCTATAAATGCTGTGGTATAGATATGAGGTTTGAGATCCATACTGAATCTTCTGAACAGAAATTTATAATGATGAATTATTGGTGATGGATGATGATTTTGATTATTTGGAAAGGTGAAGATTTTCGGAGAATAGACAAATCCGACATGTCTGGAAATTCGCAAAGCTGATTGAACACGTTTAGAACGGACTGGTAAATAGACTCGCAGAATTCCATTTTCCATCTAGAGAGTTTGTCCATCTAGTTAACAATATTCCTCAAGAAGCATGGAAATTGTTGCGGAAGTTCTTCCCAAAATACGTATAAACAGGATGAACAATCGGTGCAATTTTGTGTTTCTGTCAGAGGAAATCATGTCATCGATCAGAAGTTTGCCGATTTTGTTTTACATTATGAAAATATCAGTTTTATTCATTTAAAAAAGGAGTCTCATTTTAAGGTGTATTTTCCCCGTATTTTAGGAAGTTCCGAAAGTGTGTTTCAGCAATTATCGTACTTCTATCTAAGGATTAACGGGAGTTATGCCAGTTTCAATCAAATGCCTGATAATTCTTCACTCCAGCATAAATCGTTTCAGAAAATTTCAAAATTTGCACAGTTAAAAAACCTAGCTGTAAATGAGGTATGCGTGACACTATTAAGAGTACTAGAGGTCTTGTGATTTTTGATAAACTTTAATTCCCTAGTAAATTTGAGAGCAGTTCAAATTGATTTCAGTGCTGTACTCTTCAGAATAACATCTGCGTTTAGAAATGTAATTCCTTTTAAGTAAATTTTAAAAAATAAAAAGTAAAATTGTTCATACCTAAATTTAAATTACATCTCTCAAGCTGCTAATGGGAATCGTAAAATCTTATCGACCAATAACCTTACTTCCTAAGTGATTATGTTTTTAGAACTAATTTCAGAAATACATCTTAATCTAGATTTATTTTTAGCTACTTAATAAAAGCTTTTACATTTCCATGGAATAAAAAAAATGTAAAGCTAATATCAAAATTTCCATTAGATTACCTATGCTTTTCGACTTTTCTTTCAAGTGTCGAAGCAGCAATGAAAAATCCTAAAGAACGTTTGAAGAAAAAGTTATTTCTTAATGAAAGGATTCAATTGCTTCTTTTCTTTTTGCAAGAATGCTCTCCATTATTTATTAAATGGAAGATACTTTAAAATCCATAAATTGCAATTTTATCTTATTAATCTTTCCATTCACCTTTTATTTTTTATGTACATTAGATGCTGTTAAACGTATGATTTTTTAATTGAATGCGTGCGTTAAATGTATCTGCTTCCCTTTATGAATTATTTTCTTTATCTTAGGTGTACCATCGATTTTATGTGAAATATTTCTGAAGCAATGCTATTGATGTTTTAATATATTTTCCATTTCAAAATTTTTGTGTAATCTGATTTATGTTAAACCAAAGAAAAAAATGAATCATCAGAACAACTTTTCATACGAAACAGAATTTACTCTTTGACATAACAGGAAATATAAAACGTAAGAATGTTTTTGTCAAGAATAAAAGAAGTGTCAATCGGGGTAGATTGCAACAATCCCCATAAGAATCGGCTTTCACACTAATGCCTACGTTGTCATCAAAAATGACGTTATTATAAAATGCAGAGATGCATTATAAAATTGGTGAGGCAAAAATGAAAAGACAAGTAAAGGGCATCGAAATAAGCAGATTTTCGTAATGGAAAGTGAATACGGAAAGGGCACGTAAATGTGGTATAGGATGCTGAGTGGTAGGTAAAAGCATTCTGCTGGCTTAAATAATCTTTAATTGTAGCGACATGCATAGTTGCAGAGCTTTCAAAACTGCTTATTATCTACCAACCTACGATTAGAACGGAACATTCAGTAAAATGAAGTTTAATGAATAATTCCCGCCTTTGAGCAGCTGTTTTGTTTCCTATCGCAGGTTCGAAGATAAATTGTATGTCAACTAACTTCGTTTTTAGTGATTTATACTACTCGAAATTCGGAAAGATAAGGACGGTTTACGCCAGAGGAATTCTTTTATCTACGCTCAGTAGCGTCCTATACCACCTCAATGAGACATTTTCATACACACGTTCTGTTATGAAATCTAATTATTTCCGAAATTCTCTGCCTGCTTTTACATTTTTGCCAGATATTTTTTAATCACCCTGTGTAAACATATATTTGAAATTGAATCGATTTCGATGAAAACGTAGATGATAATGATGAAAGCCGATTCTTAAGAAGATAGTTGTAACCCTGGCCTAGATATTTCATTCTTGACTTGCTCATTCTTAAAGTAAAATGTACAGCTTAACGGACGTAGCCTACGAATCCATTCTTTATCAATGGTTGTGTTACTTTTTTACATCTTTAAAACGTTTAATTTCGTCGGAAGAAAGATAAGCGGCGACGGACTATCAGAACAGCAAGCGATAGAAGAATGTGCAGATTACAGTTAAAAGGTTAGGTTAAAATCGGTTAAATTTTGATTCGACTTTATTTTAATTGTTTTTTAAAACAAAGATTCTAATATTATTATTGGTTGAAGCGTTATATAAATACCTGCGTCGTTAGCGTAACGTAAATAACAAGGTAGATTTTGACACGACGCAACTTAGATATTTGTTATAAGCATATTGCTAAATGTTTTCGGAATAGAAGTAGAAAATAATAAATTAAAAAAGAGAGTTAAGGGGACTGTTGCAGATTAAAGTTAGTACTTTTACCTATTTTTTACCTTATATATTTAATACATGCGGGTCACCAGAATTGGTAGAAATAAATCTCTGTTAACTTCTTGAAAAATTATGAAACGCAATTTGTAGAAAACATTGTTTAACACAAATTACTATATTTTCTAGGCGATTAACCTCAAAATATTTGATTTAAAATTATTTATGGAAATTTAGAAATAACGGGAAAGTCATCTTCTCTACTTGCAACACATTTTCTATCATATTGCATATTTTCAGTTGACATCTTGATTTCATAAAATTTATCAAACTATTGATCAAATATTGTGAAATTACATGCCAGTTTTCTGAATGTGCCTTTTCAGATCTGGAAGAATCAGGAAGGTACATAGGGCATTGCCATTCAGCGTTCTAAGGCATTCCACACATATGCAAACGGGTTCACGTCTGGTGAGTAAATCGAGCAACCCATTTTTGTGATATCGCCGATTTTCAAATGTTCTGACACTAGAGATGCTCGATGCGAACATGATTTATCACCCATCAGCAAACAGTTTAGCCAATGGTAGTCTTAAATAGCCTTACATGGAGTTACAGGACCTGACCTACATATCTCTCTGCCCGGTTACAAATTTTTTCTCAAAGATGGGCAGCTAAGTGCGTCCACCTTTAATTACCTCATCTCAAACTTTGAAACAGTTGCACTGAACCGAGATCTTTCATGAATAGAAGGCAAACTCCGTATTCCTCATTCCCTCCATATTAAAATATGTCTAGAAACGTACAGGTATAGTTAAGATTATATCTATACTCTTCAGTAACTGGTATATGGTCTCATTTCCTCTTAGCTCCACTGAATATGACGATGACACACAAAATGGGCCTTTTTATAATGGAAACCATTTGTCTGTTACATTAAGTCTAACATCGTAGAGGCTTTGTGCTGCAGTGCAACGACTGATTCCTAGGGCAGACTCATAATCTAATACCAATTCTCTAGTATCCGTTTCAAGGTTTCATTAAGTTGACAATGGCAGAATACGATCTTCGGATGCAATTTTTGCTCTTGGTCGCTCTTGACCAGACTGTCTACTAATTGATTCACTGCTTAAGCGGTTCCAAGTTCTTGATAAAACACTCCAGAGATATTCAGATCTTGAATGACCTTCATTTGTGCATGCCCCACTTGAGTTTGCCTGTTAACCACCACTTTTATCCATCATTTAAATGATGCACTAAGTTACAAATATTGAAAATTGAACACTATCAGAACCTACATAAATTTTAAAAATGATATGCACTCGAACTCCAACATGCATCTATTGCGCAATTCATTATCAATAACATTATTTACATATTTCATACCCTAACCTATGTGCAGAAGTTCAAAGTATCTTTCATTTACATAAAATTAACATAAGTAACTGTGTCATTTTCCATTGACTGAAAATTTTAATCAGTGAGCAGACTTTTTTTCACATTATCCTTGAATTTTGAGGACAATATATGCATACATATAAATGAAAATAATTTTTTTGTTTGTATTTCCTAGAAGAGTTTTTCAGATGCAGCGAAAGGTCTATCCCCATGAGAAAGAGTTTGATGTAATAAATTTTTGTATATCTTATTATTAATGACTACATTAATTTCATTTTTGAGTATAAAATGTTGTTTCGAATTTATTTAGATTCAGTTCGTTTTATGAGTGTGTTTTGTTTCTTATGAGTATTCTGATAAATTTTAACAACTCTGCATTATTTTGTTATATATATATATACATATGCGCGAAACTTTAAATTTGAAGAAATAGTTTCTGAATAACCGATAACTAAAAAGGAAGCTGTAATTACTTAGTAGTAAACAGAAACTAATAATTTAAGAAAATCTGGTTTTAATTTAAAATTCTTATTCTATTGAAACAGGAATAATAAAATACGGATATTAAATAATAATAAAAAGAAATAAGAGCTTTCCACTTTAAGCATAACTATTTCAAAAAGTTGTAAAAAGCTGAAACCCAAAAGAAAATGATCATAAAAAGACAATAACAAACCAAATGACTATAAAAAAACCAAAAAGAGCGTTTACTTTTCTCCTGACATATTCATCAGTGGGCTGATGCCCTAAAAACCTAGAAAACATAGCTTGTTTTTGAGCAAACCGATGACTGGTTTGTTTAATCATGGCAGATCAGGCAAGAGCTATTTGCTAAGTGAAGGGTTGCTTTTGTGGAGGCTTTTCTAAAGGAAACAGCTAGTATCCACGCTACACAAGTGAAAATTCACGGGAGCGCACACTAATGAATGAACAATTTAGCTAGACGAAATTAAGACTATGAGATCAAATTGCTCGTTAGTTGTCCAACACCAACAGGCTATGAGCGAAAGGCATATTATATATATATAATTAAAAGAGATAATAATTAAATAAAAAATTTTGGTTACAGAGTACACATTTTTTATCTTTTATCCCATATATATATATTTATAATTAAATTCCATATAGAATATATAGAGTGAAATATGAAATGAATATATAGAATGAAATTATATATAATTTAAATTCTATGTATGTATATGTACAATTTAAATGATATTGTAAATTAGTTCGCAGGAATAGTTAATCTTTTATTTGTATGCAACTAAAATTTCAGAATTTAAAATTTTAATTTAAATTAGCTTTATACGAATAGAGAATATTTGTTAAATTCAAATATATATATGTGATAATTTTGTAGAAACAATTTGAGGATTTAAAGATAGTGTAGATAACTAGATAACATAATTAAGACAGACGTGATCAAAACATTTAATTTATTTTATAGTATACATTTTTGATAAACTTGAACATATTCACCCATTAATCCCCTTCCACAGTTTTATAAAACGGATATCACGACATTAGACAATTGGTGAAGCAGAGGAATGGGCAACACTCATTTGCATAGCAAGAAGCTACCAGTTGATGGGAAGTGGAGACACCACCATTCCACCAAGAGGTTATATAGAGATTATAACCAAGAGGTGGTATTATGTAGCAAAAGAAAGTTGCTGAAGTCATGATTCAAAGTCATGAATATGCTTTGCATTTCAGCAAAGCATATTCATGACTTTGAATCTTTTATTTAATTTCGAAACGGGATTGAACAAGAGCCTTCGCATTGCAAATTTTATTATGCTGATTTATTTTTAAGGAGCGCAGTTTGGATTCCAGTATGGGGACGCAGCAAAATTAAGATGAAAGGACTAGTGCTAAATTAAAGTTAGTAATTTTGAATTATATATTTTATATCTCACTTATGTATACACGCTCATTTACAGAATGCTCTTATGTATACACACTCATTTACAGAATGTTCTTATTTTTTATTACGTATGTATAGGAAATAAAAAATATGTGTATCTGTATGCAAACTTTATCTTGCTTTTTGTTTAATAATTCGTTTATGCAACAGGTTGTCTTGATGAACACAAAAACTTCAACAAACATTTATAAAAAAACTTCCCAACTGGGAAGTATTTTTTTGAGTTACATGAATTTAAATAGCTCAAACCGAATGGCATATATGAAACTAAATGAGCGATATTTAAAGTTTTAATACGATATCCCTGTATATATATATAAAGGACACTTTCGAAAACATTTCTATGATGTTTTTTTTATTACAATAAAAGAACGTAATTAAGGTTAAATTAAATGGCATCTTAAGCACAAATAAGAAAAATTCATATTTATAGTAAACATTCCGTGATGTTCAAGTTTTAAAAAATAAAGTGGTTTTGTTTTTGCTGTTTAGCTTAATATCTACAATTTTGCTTCTCTTTCGCTAATTAAATAATATTTTTATCACATTTAATTAATGAAAACGAAATTAAAACTACTTTTTGATGTAACATAGTTTGATAACATATTTAGATTTGTAAAACATATTCTCGCTTGCTGAGAACAATAAAGAATGCATAGAAACTGTACTTTTAATATTTTCAGCACTTATTAAGACTGTATTGAAGAATGCGCTGTATTTCTCGAAAATCTTTACCTTGAATAAGGCTCTTTCCTCTCTAACAGCTGGTTAATTATATAAAATATAAAACTTGTATGTTAAGGAATAATAAATTTTGCTTTGTGTTTGAAGTTTCATCGTTGAATAATACCACCGACGAAGTATCTATTTATAAACCATTTACTGTGATTTATGAATTAAGTACAATTTAATTCACAAGACTGCAGTAACTTGTCAAAATGAATCTATTAATAAACGGGCAAGTAAAGGAACTGTTTTGTTTTACACAATAGAGTCGGAAATATTCATTCAGTGTTTGTTTCAGTTTGTTAGAAAAATAACAGCTTTTCCTCGGAAAATTCTAATTGGGATTTATTTCGGATATAACAAGTCGTCGGCTTGTTTCTGTGTAATGCTGAGCTAAAGCATAAAAGAAATGCTATTAAATTTCTTTCCAACATTGAATTGACTAATATTACCATGCACATTACTTTTTGAATACCTGAAAGCTGAGTTTTGTGTTTTTACTACGTGAGAACTTGAGTTTACAGAAAACTGTGTATAGTCAAAATAGGAAAATGTTGCTCTTCCATGCTATTTTTGATGTTATTTCTAGCTTTCAGCGAATGTGATGTCATTTTAATACAGTAATTAGGTGCTTTAGAGATCCAACCTGTAATGGGAATTCAAAATGTTACAAGGAAATGTTACAAGCGCGCTATGTGATTCAAAAGTAATTAAAATACACAATAAACGAACATAAACTTCCATTGCAAAATTTTACTGAATAGTTAAGTAAATAAAAACAATTCACAACAATGCAAAAGTACTTGAAAGATAAATTAGGAACAAATAAAACAAATATTTACAAAAATTTACTTTGCTATGTAATGAGCACTTACATAGAAGGTGTAAATATCAGTAACTAATTTCAGATAATTCTAATTATGTTCTAAATTTGCAAGTTCTTTGCGAAAAAATAACAGAAAGAAAAACCTCTCTTACAAAACTTAAGGGAATTTAAGGGGTGGAGTATTACCGTGTTTTGGCAATCCCCCTCCGGAAGTTTTGTAAGGGGCGTTTTCTGTGTGTTATTTTCTCTAATATTTTACCGGAAACTGTTTTGTAGCATTTAAGAAGTTGGTAAGTTTTGGTATAATGATCTTCGTAGTTTCCCGTCCGCTGTTCAAAATTTATTACATAAAACAATTTGTGATGATTCTGTTGCAAATTTTGTAGCTTATTTACCGATTTTTAAGTAAATTAGTACATAGGATGCCTGTGATATTTTTATAATATGTAACATTTGTTTCATAATTTTTAAGGAAATATTTGGTTAGTTCTCAAATATCTTTAGGTTTAAATGTCTTTTTTCATCATCTCAAATGTTAGTTTGGAATTTATAAGCTTACTTTTCAATCCTTCAGTACCCATAGAAACTAGCTTCAATAATTTCGCTCACGAATAAGTAGTGCAAGAAATTTATGAGGCTAAACCTTGGTTCTTAAATGGATTTAATAAGAAACAACTCACATAAACCTAACCACGCCACTTTTCACATATGCTGTTGTGTTTAAGATAAGCCCTTCCTAACATTTTTTTATGCACCAATAGCCTATTATTCGATTTCTTTTTTCAGCCAAGGTTTTTGACTGGCTGACTTTATAGTTACGGTTTCGGCTAATCTTTACAATATGGTAACAGGTAGTTTGGCGACATTTTGGTAAGGCGATAAAGGTTACTAGCTAGGACTTTAGCAATAATCTGAGAAGTACACAGTTCAAATCACAGATTATTTTGTCTCAGAGAAATGAGAGATCATGAGACATGTAATGTGACATTTTCTGGAAAATTCCGATTGTGATTTTAGCTAATAAACACTTAGAAACAATTTCGCTGCTAAAGTGCAGAATCGCCCACTTATTTATTTGGCGCTTTTTACAAGAGTAAGAAGAATTGGATTTTTGTCAATTTTCTTTGACTTTTTAAGTGAAAATAGGTCGATGTGTACATAGATAAAGTCGAGTGTACGCAATGCCATTTTTGTGCAATTCTAGGATGTTTTTTAAGCGAAAATAGGTCGACGTGTACATGGGTACCGTGTATGTGGAATTTTTAAAAACGCGGCGAGCAGTTTGTGATTCTGCACTCTCTCTCAATTTTGCACCTAATCTTCGTCATGATTAAGCATTTTTGTTCCATAAAAGTTCTAGTATAAGCGTAATTCGGCTATCAGATTGTTGGAATAAATGTTGAGTAAAAAAAAAAAAAAAAAAAAAAAGCCTTTACTTCGTGAAAACAAAATGGCGTCCAAAACAAAACTAGCAGGTTGCTGTAGCAGAGTTGGTCGCCCAAAATGTTCACCAAATCGCCAAGTTACCATAATGTAAAGATTCACCACGGTTTCTTTCATGCTGATAATAATAATATCTTAAAATGCAAAAGGCATACGTATTTTAATTATTACTTGGAATTTTTTTATTAAACCTGCCGAGGTTTATGGAGCGTAAGTTCTCAATTGATAAATGAAAGCCTAGCTAATGTTACATACATAGGATATATTCTTCCAGCTGTTAACCTTAATACCGGTTACGCATTCTCGTCAGACTGAAAGTATGTCAGGAGTCAGGCTGTTAGTTTAAACTGAATTGTGTAGTCTCTCATTATTCTTCACCTTTAATGTTACATTATCCTTTAAGTTCTTACCGCAAGTTGTCGGTCTTTGTCAGCATGTAAATCCATGCTCTCTGTAAATTATATTGTGTTCAATAAAAGGGTCTTTTACAGTATTCCCCTGGTTGTGTTCACCTTCAAGCCAATACAAGAATCGGCAAGGATTAACACTTAGACAGATTTAGTTACATTTTATTCTAGCTAAACAAACTAGATCTTACAACACTCTATAAAATTTGAGCTTCATTCAAGTAAAGTATCCAGAATTTATTAATGTCTTTATTCTTTAATTTGTTGAGAGCTTACACTTCCATAGACGCAGGTTTCTTTACGCATTACTTTTGTTATCATTTTCAGTTTATAGTAAAGTTTGTGGTTTTGATACATTTCCAAAATGAATTACATAAGAGGGTTGGACAAAAATATAGTATTGAACTGCTTGTTTAAATAAAGTTTTAAATTATTAAAATAATTCATTTTTTTAACTTGCTGTTAGATCTTTAAATATCGATATTTTTTCTATAAATTTGTTTTATGCATTTACTGAGATATACTACATAAAACTTCGTACAGAATGTTTGCTGCTTGTAATTAGATTTATTAAAAATGTTTTGCTATCATGCTTAGCAAAAAAGCGAGAAAAATGTAACTAGCCCTCAGTATTTTTTTCAAGAACTAAAGATGTTAATGTTAATTCTGAGCATCGTTTTATCACAATAAAATAATATATATATATATATATATATATATACATTCGCAAAAATTTGAAATCTTAAATTAAACAAAAGCATTTTCAAAAGATGAATATGAACAAAAAATGAACAAGAAGAAAAATCAGTTTAAAGTTTTCAATTGCAAAATCAAACAATTTAACATATTTTAACAGATCTGTTTCAATTTCACTCGTAATGTTTTTAAACAAATAAACCAAAGTATATGTAAAATATGTACCATAATCACCTGAACGTCGCTCTCACTTCATGAAAACGAGTTAATTTTTATACATAAAAGGGCGATTAATTAATTTTTATGCATTGCGGCGATTTGCTGCTGTATGATAGCCTTGGTTCTTGGCTACATCTCTAGCTCTAAATTTTTATGAAAGTAAAATTTTTCTTACACCTGTCATTGCAATTTTATCCCACTCCTCTTTGGTCGTTTTTGATTGCCATTTCCTCAAGACAAGTTTTAACAAATCAAAATTGCAGAAGTCCTTTAAAGAAGTATCAGATGGTTTTTCTAAACGAACGATTCTGAATTAAATCATTAAATTAGCTGACTGTTTAACGATTCCAAATGCAGTTATAGTTGTAGATTTGCCCAAAACTTCTGGAAGCTTCGAGAGAAATTGCTCATATGGTTAGAATGATGCGTTTCCAAGAAACTCCCAAAACGTACCCAAGCTAGCTAAAAATCGCCAGTTTGTCACCAGTGCCAGTTCTTATTTTTGAACGCATATATTAGCTTCTAATTGAGCTGCCCACAGCATAATATACAAAATAAATGTATTCAAGTGCAGGAAATGGATACTGATCAATTGAATAAATCAGATATATTAAATTTATTACCAAATGAATACATATAAACAATATGCAACACAATAAAATTCTCAAATACCATAATAAAATCAAATAAACATAAATATTTATGCATATTTGCAACAATACTATAAGGTTACCCTTTCCCCTCTCCGTCCCTCTTTTTATTTCCTTTTCTTCTCTTTTCTGAACGTTGAGTTAGTCGTTTATGTCGATGTTCCGTTCTATTATTTCCTTTATAGAGAAAGTATTATTTCATGCCAACTGTTCGCTTAGATCTCCATAAATAAGCAGGCTGCCTGAAGAACACAACTTGAAACATATATTACCGCTCCGAGAGGTAAGAATTATTATAAACGAAAAAAAGGTCACTAAAATTATTCGAAAAGAATACGCGACTGTCTGTCCTTGCAGTTTCACCATGCAGGTGAACAGAATTGCAAACTCGCTCGTTGAGCAAAGGGTTAAATTACTGAATGTCATAACTCAATAGAACCGTAGTCTACAGATTAATCGGAAGTTTCCTTCCAGATGTCTATTTATACGTTCGTACGAAGACTAAAGGAACAAGATTACTAGAATATGCTAAAAAAATCTATTCGCCTTGATTTGGACACAAAAATTGTTAAAAATCCTTGTAGTGAATGGTGCTTTTCCGTTTTGTCGGCGCAAGCGATAAAGTCGCGAGTAATATGGTACAACCGATGCCAAGCGAAATATCCTCGCTGGTACCCTTTAACTTTTACATTTTTCAAAACAAGTCGCAGCCATTTTTTTATCACATTGATTGTTTCTTTCAATACTGGCATACAGTTACATAGAATGTTTACAAGATAGTTCAATTTTATGCCCTTCATTCGTGGGCGGTAATTAAGTCAATTAGGATGCAATCACACCGCTCATCCGATGGCGAAAATATAGAAAAGGCAAAGTCAAGGGTTAAATTCATCCATTCTAATGAGAATGCACTAACGAAGTAAAGCACTGCGGTTTTAATTTCTGAGTAAGCTATTCGTACGAATTGAAATAATTCTTGCATTTAAACTTGTGTTCCAAATTAAGATTTAACTTGAAATTAATGTAGATAATTACTGAGCTAATTAGATTTTTGTAGCGTAGTTTACGCGAGATGATCACTTGGGATTATGTGATATGAACCGGCGATTCAGGATGCTGTACGATTAAAACATAATACATTCTTAAATTAAAGTCTTTTTACAAATTTATTGTCTTTATTTATTGGCTTTTTTACAAAATTTTAAACGATATTAAAATGTTTATACCTTCGAAATAAAAAATTCTTAGAACTAACATTTGTCAACATTTTTTGTGTGTATACTGCATGTTTTCGCCAATGAAGTTTGCTTGACGAGATTTGCGCCGGCGAAACGGAGAAGTACCTAGCCAATTTCTCGGGGGAAGGGGAAAGCAGAGTTGACAAATTTGCAAAATATCTCAAAAATTTGTGATAAATTATCGGAAATGTTTGGTTGGCTGTAGGAACGCAAATAAGAGTTATTTCCTTAGGAAGGATGGAAGGTTTTTTTTACTAAGAGAAATAGGATTGTATTCACTCGCGAAGTGTCCGAAAAAAGTAACTATTTCCTGAATTTAGAAACACATTGTAAAAGTCTATTGAAATATTGTTTGTAGCTAGGAGAAAATAACTGCCACGATTATTTTAAAATAGTCTTTAATACATGGCGTTTATGGCATCCTAAATTCAAAATAGCCATTAAAAAGATAAAATGGTATGTATATTGACGTCCGATAAAATCAATCAAAATCCATGGAATCCGTGATTCTAAGCACGTATATAAATCAGCAGAAAAGCTTCAGCTTCATTCCCTCTTTTTCTTCTCGCCTGTTGCGTGAGTTTGTGAATGACTGAGCTATTTGAGTTCATTCGAAATTCATCCGCTAGCAACCTCTTTTAAACTCCTTTGGTATCATTTCTTTCACCCACGTCCATTTACAATTGCTGTTTCTTCAACTTGCCATTTGTTGATTTTATAATGGATTTCTGAAACCTTTAAGAAAATTCTCCATTCGAACTGGTTTTGAAATGTTTTATAACTCTCTAAAAATAAAAAGTTCTTGGTACTCCTTTCTCATAAAAAAAAAAAAAAAAAAAAAAAAAAAAAAAAAAAAAAGCTGGAATTTATTCAAGTTTGTGATTCGAAAGCTACATGAAAGATACTTGTAGCAAAAATGCGCTGGCGCACGTGACAGAGAGTACAGTGTTGGAAAAAACCTGAAGAAGAACGGGCTGTGTTATTTGAATAGCTAATAAAGTACATTTCAAACAGATGAGAGAGAACTATGCGAATTTAAATTAGACAAATTTAACTTTACGTTGACGGTGATGTTTTAAAAACATCAAACATATAAAGAGAGCGTAATTATGTACAATAGATGTTTCAAAAAGTGTAACATTTTATACGTTTATTTTTCAATTGATTTTTATAAGCTAATTTATTTAATTAAAATGTAAAATATTAATTTTCTTTTCCCCTTTCAGCAGATTTAACCGCAAATTCACTTAGGTTTTATAACAAAACTTATCTGCACCAATCTATAGGAAATAACTCTTAACATAATGAAATTAAAATAAACAAAAGCTTTCAAACCTCGCATACACGGTCTATTAAAGAAATATATTAATGAAAATCGTGGGCAAACTTGGCAATAAATTTGTTCGTCTTTTCTTCTTATTATATCTCATTGAAAGTCAAATTTTTTTGGCTAAATAGAAGAAACTCTTCTCGTTTGTTTAAGAAGAAGGATCCATATTAGATCACTTAAAAACACTTACAGTTTTTTAATTATATGGACTTTTTTCTTGAAGAAACGAGAAGAGTTTCTTCTATTTAGCCGAAAAAATATGATTTTTAATGAGCAATAATAAGAAAAAAGGACCAACAAATTTAATGCCGAGTTTGCCAGTGTTTTTTATTAATAGATTTCTTTAATAGACAGAGTAATGAGGTTTTGTAGCTTTTGTTTATTTTTATTTCATTATGTTAAGAGTTGTATTTTCTACAGATTGGTGGAGAGAAGTTTTGCTATAAATCCTAAATGAGTTTGCTATAAATCTGCTGAAAAGAGAAAAGAAAATTAATATTTTACATTTCAGTTAAATAAATTAATGTGTAAAAATCAATTGAAAAATAAACGTATAAAATGTTATACTTTTTGAAACACCTATTGTACAGAATTATGTTCTCTTTACATGTCTGATGTTCTTAAAAGTAATTTTTGCTCATAATGAGCCTTTTCAGATAACTCACACTTTCATTGAGTTTGATCTTCTGTGGAGGTGACTGTCTTAGAGAAGATAACTAGTCTTAGATAACTACCGGTAATGAATATTATTTATTTGTATAGCGGATCTCTATTTAAGGCTTTTGTAGTCTATTAACCGCAAAGAAAAATACTAAAATCGAAGGAAAGTACATTGAGGTTTTACTAATACCATTATATTAATGAAAACATGCAATACTTAGAGATAAGCAGCTAAGAATGCATGGAAAAAATAATTGATGCCTTATTTCTTGTATATGTTCTAAGCGAATAATATTTTAAAGTAAGAAAATCTGATCTTTTTGTATGTGTTACGGTGATTACAAAATCATTACAGTATAAATTTTATTTAATACTTTTATATACACTCAGCGTGACAAAATACTGAAGTCTTTCAATCCAATGAAATTTGACGATCACTTTTGCGGACAGTGAGCAGTATCTTCTCTAACTTTTAATCGTATTTTAAAATTTATTTACTATTTTTCCTTTTTGTTTTGCAGTTTAATGTAATGTTAGTGAAGTACTTTAATTATTAAAATTTATGAAATATAAAACGAAAACCAGACGCGTATACGTTCTCGAATTGAATGTTCAAAATTTCAAAATTAAGTAAAGAAAATATGTTTAACTTTTTGTTCAACTAATACTGTGTCGTGCTAAAGGTATGCAAACCACTTAATAAATGTTCGCTTCTAGTGTGATAGCGATTGATTCAGATTTTAGATGGCTGTCGGTGGAATGTTATTCTATACAGGTTGATTATGTCGCCAGAGCTCTTCAATTGCAGCTGCGCGCAATACTATATACCTGCCACTCTTCTAGCAATCATACTCCACACGTATTTTCTACGAGATAAACAGGGAGATTGTGCTTGCAGGGGTAGAATTAATATTAAAGGTCGCTGTGTGTATAAATGCTGGAAACAATATATACGATATGGGCAGTAGCATTGTACTGCTGGAGTGCAGCTGTAGAGCATTTTTTTTTGTAGCAACGGTAAGACTTCCAATTCCAACATCTAACACATGTAAAAACTAGTCATATATCACTGGACTATATGTCATTGTTCTCGATGGAGAACATAATTTACTTTTATTCATGGTCTTTTGTATTCATTCTCTGGACTATAGTTATCTTGCCATGGATGGTAGGAGATAAAGGAAAGTTGCAGAAACTGACGTCTAGCTACAAATCCATCGAAGAACGGGCAGTGCTATAGTCTGCTGCTTTAGAAAGCGCATTACGTAATTTCCCCCCTTTTGGCTTGCCTCTTAACCATAGTTACTACATAGTTTTGTTGTTTGACTTCTAAATTAACATAGTTACGACTGATGTGGAAGACGTCAGAGTCTTCTAAATGCTCAAATCTCTTTATTTCTTGTGTGTGGTGATAATGAACATTAGATCGTAAATGAAAGCAGAGTCAGTAGGACCTTGAAAAGCATGTTTTAAAATGACAGAGAGTAGTATACATCGTTCGATATTTCACTGTTGTTCATTCTCATGCTAATACCGTAGTTGTTGGTGCACGATCCAACATCGCCATGAATACCAGACGTCAATTTTTTATTCTGAAATATCTGTATATATTCCAGTCCTTCCTCAATCGTTCTTCTGTCCATTGTTTCAAAGTGTGTATAAATGTACGGGACCCTATCCAAAACGAGGTGCGATTTTCGTCGTTGCATTTTATCAATACAATACTGATATTTGCTTTCTATTATCTTCGAGTCAGATTTGTCTCGATCGCATATGCAGCATGTCATTTGCCTGAATAGCTGAAAGTCTACTCGGTAACTTTCTCTCAGTGTTACAACTTGTTTTAACAAGTAATTTATGAAGGTTAAGTTAATTGTTTTGGTGTTCAGCTTAATAATACATGTTGAATGGTCTCTGTAAGTTTAATTAATGGTTATCTTACAGAAAGATAATGCAGTTTATATTTATTTGTGCTCTCATAAACACTGGCGACTTTCTTAGGTAGCTAACTTAAGGAAATTGTCATCAAGAGAAGTTCATTTACTTTCTACGAGAAAAACCATATTCTTTCTTGATAGCTCACCGATAACATGTGGCAAAAATATTCATAAAGTCACATTTATGTATAATGGATGCTATTTAAAGCAGAGAAATATTTTATTTTAAAGAAATTCCGATTTTATTTGCTGTAAAAGAATATTCGAAAAACCTTCAAAGTAATTTGTTACACAGAAAATGGCAACGTCTTGAAATGGGGACTTCCGCTCGAAATCAATCATTACCGTTTTTTTTTTTCATCGACATCTCTACCGTGTAAATATTTCCCTCCCTACAGCACACCGCAATCAAATTCGCTTCCGAAATCCAAAAGAATTATTGCTTCGACTTACGGTAAAAATAAAGTATGATTGTTCTAGAAAGAAAAGTGATTGTTATGAAGGAGTTGCTTCTAAGGAAAAACTAAGGTTGTGGGTTGTCATAGCAACTGTCTTGGTGAATGCCAAATCCCGAATGTATATATTTTCTACCCATTTTCTTCACTCATTTTTAAATTTTGCAGTCATTGAACTTCAGTAGATATTGGCTATAACAAAAAACTGGAAAACTATAGTTTAGCAGGACGTGTGAAAGATTATTGGAGATGAAGTGTCATAGGTCACAGTATCGATTTCGGTTTAGTTACAACGTTTTATCGATAAAGAAGCTACTGCACCATCTGAATCGTAATTTGAAAATTTGTTCGTTTCAGCATCTTTAAGTTTGGAATCATTTTAATCATTCGGAACCTATTTGATTTTGTAAATGCCTCGAAAGTTTGGAAAAATTGATATTAATCAAAACAGCGAATAGAGTGTTGGTTTGTCAAATGATTTATAAAAATACGCGAGGAAAATTCGACTTTGGACTGAAGCATTCGTGGAGAACATTCTAGCAGAAAGTTTCGTATAGTCATGTTACACATTGGGGCGATTTCGAAAGGGTAGAGAAAAGTAATATTGAATGAGTGAGTCCGAAAATCATTTCCGAATTCTGAAACCTGTTTTTTTTTCATTACTTTATCTTTTAGAAGTAAACACAGCTTTTTATGCTAGGAACAAGTGAACTCTATACATCGCCCGCATGAACAGAAAACTATGAAATTTCTGTGCTGAAGACGATTTGCTTTAAAGAAGCCGCTTTAAAATAGTAAATGGATCAAACCGAAATAAACACTGTTCGTCATAGAACATACGCTTGTTAAGAAGTTAGATGCTAGAAGGTATTCCACTTGCCCGTACATGCCATTTTCGCAATGTAAGTTTCTACTTTTTGTGTACTGTGGTTCATACTACTCTACATTCAGATCACAGCAGTCCCAGCCAGTTCCTGCGAGGGCATTTCATTCTTCTTCTTAGTTAAATGTTCATTGTCAGATAAATTATACACAGTAGTATACGGCTATTTACAAGTGCTTATTTATCTTTGTAAGCTGCTGTTAGAGATTTGAAGATGCTTATGTAATCTAGATGCGCATAGTTCTTCGCCTTTTGCTGCTAGACTTTTGGTGCTGATGTTTTCAGATTTCTATTTTACGTTGCGTAGCGTACGAAGGTATTTAGATTTTCGTTGTATCTTTTTACATGTGAAGTTTCTCTTATTGGGTAACTGAATAAATAGGAGTACGTGCATTAAAAATTTCGAGGATCTAGCTGTCACTGTTTTTCCACAATGCGAGAAACATATATACAGATTCTTAATTATTTAATTTTTTAAAATTGTACGTCGCGATAACATTTGATGGCAACAATTTGAAAAGTTATTTGGACAGGAAACTGATACGGGCAAAAAGTGAGTTCCGAGACTGACTTTTTGTAGAAAAGAAAAGGGACGCCACTTTTATTACATAACAGATTAATCAACTGCGTAACCCATGCTCATCAGATTCACCATTTATTTTTTCCCTGAATAACTAAAATTGCAAAATTTTCATCATAGTATCGGCCTTGAATAGAGCTCCGTTTGACGTTCTTTGGTTTAATGGTCACATACATACATAAAGAATGTCATATAGTGTCCTAAGACTTGCTAATTGTATCCTCGTTCTCCTACCTTTTTCTCATTTTTGTTTAGAACATAGAGAAATGGGGTTGAAGCTAACAGAAAAGTAATGTAAAGCTTCTTTCCTTTAAGGTTGGAATATGGATCCTAATACCCTAAACTTGGATGATTTTAAGGATTAGTAATTATTGCGTTAAAACTTGCAGAAATTCTGGAAAAATACACATTTCAATCGAAAATATCCATATAGTTTATATTCCCAATCTTTATATCTTTGGTAATTCGCTATAGCAATATATAATAATATTATAGGTTTAGGAAATTGGATGGAACCAAAAAGTTCTTTTGCTATATCTGGAGGTTCGTTATAAGCCGGATTCATTTTAACGCCGTTTGAATGCACTATTAAAATTAATTTCTGCTGATTTTCTTAAAGAGGCAGTTATCCGAAATGGCTCCGCTACTTAAATTAACCGGTTATGTACAGTTTTCCATTATTGAAACAATAGTCTGGTGGAAGTTTTTTTATAGATTAGTGTTCAAGGAGGCCAAAATGGGTGACATCCTTGTGCAGTAAAAGGATTTATGCTAGCACCTAATACACAGCGACTGCTGAAGCTATTTGTCTACAGCTACACTGCCGAAATTCGATCTGTTAACATCATGTAATAAGGTATTTTCTCTTCCTTCTAGCATGCCTTCGTGGTGTAAACCTAGCACATGCTGCTCGTATTCGAGTGGTCCAGATTCGAGGCGCGGCGAGGGCATTGCACCTTTTTCACGTCTCCTGCTTGATTATAAGCTAATGATTCTAAAATATAATTTGTTAACGGAATTAAATAATAGTTCCCTACAAATTATTTTTTACAATTCTTTGTCTAACATAATGTAGTACTTCATGCACAAATTCAGAATTTCCAAACTCCGGCATAAATGGTTTAGTTCTGATATTAAGGTCTCTATTGAACTTCCTACAACACTAATTCAGAAGTTTCCTCAGAACTTTATACGTAACAAAGATAATCCCAAAATCTTTTAAGAAGTGTGCCCCGCATTACTGAAATCTTTAAAGATTACTTTGCGGGAAACCAGTTTAAGATATATTTATTTTTTTAAAAAGCAGAGAAAGGCCTTAAAAGTAAAATTCTTCAATCTGAAATTCCCTGAAGTATATCAGCGAATCTCTTCGCAACTTTACTCCCATTCTCCGGGAAAGCTTTCAGTGAGTGCATTTTCTCCGATTTCCGGAATTTCCATTACAATTAGAGAATTTAGGCTTACCTTCGGTATTGTTTTCGTCCATAATCGATTGTTGAACTTAGTTCTAGAAATCTAATGTAATTCGAACGGCGCACGTGAAAGGAATGCTAGGAAAAGTAAAGAGGAAATAAATCGAATTGTTTTTCTTTGTTTCGAGAACTTTATCACCAGACAGCTTCTTTAGAACTTCTTAAATATAAGTGGAGTGTTTAAATAGATCGCAAAAACACCAATTTGCTAATGCTAAGTGCTTTAAGTTTAGAAAACTTTGGATTTTGGCTTTAGAATTATATTTGAATAAAAGGCTATTTGTGTGGTTTACAGAAGTTTGTAAAGGATATGCGGTGTATTTGAAATAATAAAAACAATACTAGTATTGGATGAAGAAGAATTTGATAAATTCTTGTTTTATATCTTGTTTTTGTAGTAAATATTTTTTTATTGTTCTTTATGGATCTTGAAGAATTCTTTAGGAAAATATTAATTGCTTAGCACTGTCATTTTTGTCAATTGCAGATATTTACAAGATTTTTCAAACTAAATGCTTCTGAATTCTAATTCCGTGGAAGAGTGTTTTTAATTAGTTCTTTCAACAACAAAAGCAAAAAAAAAAAAAAATATTCGATATATATTCGATGAAGCAATAATTCGAAATTTTCGATGTGTTGAACTGAATATTTTCTTCATGAACAAAAATGTTCGCTGTAAATGTTGCGGAGAAAACAACGCAAGTGGAAAACGTCATACAAAACATCGTGGGGAAAAAACGAAAGCAAGGAGAAAATATAGCAGTTCGAAAGTTCCAGTATATAGGATCGTGGCGGAAAATAAAGTGGTGCAAAAAGGTCGCAGTTTTAAAACATCGTTATACGAAATATCATAGCAAAACATATAGCACCTACAAATTATCGCATGATGGTAATGAATTTTCTGACTATAAAAATTGCAAGTAAATTTTTGTATTATGCCTTTAAGCACAAGAAATATTATTGCCTCTCTGTATCCTATTTTTGTATTAAGTAATCAAAAAATATTTACTGAAAAAGCAAGAGGCAAACTTTATCATTGAAAATCTGGAAATCAGCAAAAATTAGTGCGACGTGCAGCAATTAACAAAATTTTAAACTTATGATTCTATAAGTCATTATTCAATTAACTCTTTTACACAGATGCATTATCAGATTTCGCCGAGATACTGAATATATATCGTTAAATTAGCTTCGTACAAGAAATGCAAAGACATTAAATTCAACTTAATGGACGCTGAAATCCAATATTAAAGTTAAATCATGGAGGTAAAAGAGAAAACCTGTTTTTTCAGAAACTATAATTGCGAAAGAATTTGCAGTCTTATGTTTTTAATTGGGTTATTAATGTTATAATAACTATTTTATTTTAGTAAACATTTAGCATAGAAAATTATAATACATATAAAGTATTTTTTTAGTAAAATTAAATTTAGCTACGTGAAGGACTGCATTTTAATTCTCTGTCTTAAAGCTTTTAATTTATAAATGTAATGCTTTTATTGTAATTAAAGCTTTTTATGTATACATTGGTTAAGACAGTGGTCTGAAACTCAAATTGCTTGCCGGCAAATGCACGATCTAAAAACAGTCGAAGGGTCAAATTTTATAGCAAAATGAAAGATTTTATTAACAAAATAAAATATATTTTAAAATTTGCTTACTAAATATTTATCAAAATATGCATAAAAATAATAAGAATATGGCAAGGGAAAAATTTAAATTTATGTTTCTTATGTGTCTGATATTTAAAGTTTGGTACCTGTAGCATATTTTTGTTAGTTACACTTTGTAATTCGAATATACTTGCAGGTAAATATTGCATGATTAGAATGATATTTCTTTCAAATAATTCTAAAATTACATAATTATAACTTTAAAATAAATTAATTAAAAAAACTTTCGGAGTTTTCAGATTAAATTTACCAAGTAGGACAGAACTTGAGATTAAATAATTAGAACAAGTCTTTTTCTATTTACGAACTTATTTTTGACGAATAAATAAAATTATGCATGTCAGTATGTACACTGCCCCACAAAAAAGGGGGACAGTTCTTTATCTCCCGTTCTACTGGGCCAATTAACGAAATCAAATTGTGTTTTTCACGTTTCGAAAGCACAACTTAGGATATGTATTAGATTTATATATAGCATTGTTCTAATATAGGTATTTTGACACAAAATCCAACTTTTTCTGAAATGACATGTCATTTTTTTTCCATATTTCGATTCTACGACTTAAATTATAACTAAATATTAAATTTTGTAAAAATCACGAGAGTAGTTTATAAAAAATTAGCTCCTCAATGTTAATTGAATTTGGTATATATTTATTATTCTCCCTTTTTTATTAAACGCATTTGAATATTATTTTCACATTTCGAAATTTAGGTTCATTCGAAATAAAATTCGCCCTTTTTTATGATTTATTTTTAAAATTTGTATTTTAAAATAATTTTTATTAATTGTTTGAAAAATATTTTGAACTATAACCTATAAAATTTTTACTATCATCTTAAAGTAGATGTACATCTAAGCACATCTGCAAAAAATTTAGAGTTTTTTTTATTCAAAATATCCGAAGATATACATGAATTTACACATTGGCGCGTTTTGAAATTTCGCATATTTATTAATAAGACATAATAATGCCAAATGTGGTTTACGCACTTTGTTAAAATTCTTTGAAAGTATAAATGATTACTTTTTCCCCCGCTCGTCTACAATGAATAAAGGAAAGGAAAATAGGTTGCTATAAATTAAGAAGTTCGCCAAGTGAATTATTCTTGGCAAAAACTGGAAAAAATACTCCAAGATAAATATTTGAATTCCTCCGTAAATTTCGCAACAAATTTTACATTTTGGCATAATTTGAGTCGTAGAATCGAAATATGGAAACATATTGGCATGTCATTTCAGAAAAACTCCGATTTTGTGTCAAAATACCTATATTAGAACAGTGCTATATATAAATCTAATATACATCCCAAGTCGCGTTTTCGAGACATGAAACATGCAATTTGAATTTCGTCAACCGGCTTAGTAGAACGGGAGATATAGAACTTCCTCCCCCCCTTTTTTTTGTAGTGTACACTTTTTGTTTCGCAGTGTATACTTTTTTTCCCGCATTTGAATACATACATTTCTTTATCCGGTCCTGATAACAGAAGGGTACCAATGCATTCACAAACAAAGCGATTATTGTTAGTGCAAAATTTGTAAGAGCTTATTTATTTTTTGAAACTGCGTCTAAGGATATTCTGGTGCGTTATTTATGTTCATTTTTAATGGAAATTAACATAATTTGGACTTCAAATAACAAAAAGCTTGAAATCTTTGCAACATCTTATTTGCAGCAAATGTGTTTAAATGAAATGTCTTCGCGGGTTGTATGAAATTGCTTCGGTGGCGGCCAATGAGACCATTGCCTTAAGAAACTGAAAGATGGTATCTTTAATTTACTATTTTTTATTTTGCACAATAATTTTTGTAGTTCAAAGCAAAAGTATTAATTACTAGATACAAAAGAAAACATTTTACTAACTTTTATTGTTACGCAGCTTTCAGAGTGCCCATCTTTGCAGAAGATAAGCCTTGCATGCGAGAAACTATTGACAACAATGACAAACGTAACATCGCAGGAGGAATCTACATTACATCTCGGTTTATGGCATCTTTCAATTCTGACAAATCTTGTGTGTACGCCTTAGATTTCAGATAACCCATCCAGCGGAATGAGGTCGGGGGATTCCGGTGGCCACGAAACTGCGAAGTTACTGGAGGTGACTCTGTCTTCAAACGTTGTATACATTAAAAACTTATAATCCAATAAAAGTTTCTTCCCCTCTTCTCTCGTGTTCTCATTGGCCCTTTGCAATGCTCTTCTTTGCGCAGGCACTTTTCGCCATACGCGTATCTTTCCAACTCCATTTATGGTTTCTCAATGCGCTGATCAATTTGCGCAAGAAAACGTAGATGTTGCCTTTCTAAATATTTTCTCTCTAACCATAACCATGAGAGCTCTATTGTTTAGAATCATCACAATCTTGAGCGAATTACTTCAAATAACAATATTTGAAATTTAATATCAATTGGTCGAGCGGATAGGCCGCTACGGGTTCATATATCTACGAAATGTTTTGATGACCACACTGTATACCTGAGGTTTTAATCTGAAGGGTTAATGGAAAATTTGATTTTGTCGAATCGCCATAGCTTATTATTTATTTAGGAACTCTTAAAGAGTTACAAAAATATTATGCCATAATCTATATCTAGAATTTGTTCTCTATTGCTTATAATAAACTTGGTTTATTTTCTTTTTCGTAGAAATCTCTGCGGAAAATTCATGAGCAATTTGAAATGCTCAATTTGGACTAAGGATTTGGGATAAGGACTTTGTGAGTTCATTAGAATTTTAAATCTGATGAATATGTATTCCAGAATTCACGAGGAAGTGGTTTCGCTTGTTTTCTGAACTTTTTGTTTTCTTCATTATCTTTACCAGAAAAGAAATGTGAAATTCGGATATTTAAAATTTTTATATTTTAGGAAATTTTCCTGTCAAGTCAGGGGCGCTGACCTGTTTTATTTAGAACCTTAAAAATATGATTTGTGTGTGTGAACTACAGCCGTAATCTGTTTTTATCTCTGTTTATCACCACAGAATATTGCTGAAAAATATCACTATCCTGTGATGTTAAACAGAAATGAAAGCAAATCTCAACGTAATTCTACAAGATCTAACATTTTGCACTTGGTGGAACAGTACCAGCTTTCTGTACAGGCTGCTGTGGTTTACTGCAGAGAAGCGTTTTAGGTTTTGAGAGCTAATTTAGTTAATACCGAGAGCCAGTTACTATTACTGTAAACTTCAAGAAATTCTTGACTAAATTTCCAACTCTGTTACTTAATGAAAAACTTTTACCTAACTTTTAGCCACTAAACTACACTTAATGGAAAGGATATTTTTAAAACCTTTTTAAATGTGTATTAGATAATAATAAGTGATGAAAAAAATTGTTCCGATTTGTATCGTTACGGGCAGTGTTAATGATCTTAGGAAGATTTATTGATATGATATAGATATAGATGATAAATGAAATATATTATCGCATTACTTTCTCGTACGTTCCGTTTGCTCTTGGATGCCTAGCGTGGCTAAATCTTGCTAGTTCCTCTTTATTTCGGCCGAACGGTTTTATTCAGTGGCTTTATCGATGTGTATTGTGAATACGAGCCAGTTTTCTCTAGAAAGTGCTTCGCTATGGCACTGTTGTGCTTAGAGCTTTCCCAAGCTTTTTGTTTGCTTCAGTTATATGTTTGACTTATCCACCGAATTCACGAATTCGGTTGCAATAAGATTTTTGAGAGTTTCTCTACTTTTAGCACTTCAAGAGAAATGTTATTATTCATCCTACGCGAATTTCGCGCTCTATTAACACATAAAATATGCGTTTCTTCACTTGCATGAATTATTTGTGACAAGTCTCGTACACAAAATCTCCAGTGAAAAACCATAATCTTCACTGAATGCCCGTATTTAGCATAATAAGATTATTGTAAATAATTCAGATAATAACTTAGTTGTTGTCAAAAGGTATTATTCCTCTTTGATAAAGAATTTTTTACTAACGTTGCAGTGTTGATATATTTCTTGCATTAACAGTTTCCAATGACACCTAGTTGACCTTTGAGCGAGTTCCAACACCGGAACTACCTAATCGAACCCTTGGGATGGAAATGCACCAATTAGGGAATCTCGGGCTTAAAGTGAAATTAATTTGCAGCTCCCGAAGAAAAAATTTTGAAATCAAGATGCGTTACATCCTTTTTAATGAGAAAATATTTGTCATGAGACAGGAAGGTCTTTAGGGGAATCCAATGTAAGTAGGTTTTCAGCACATTAATTACTTGTGCTTTAGCAGTTTTTTTTTTCAACTTGAAAAAATATTTCGGTTGAATGAATTCAGGAAAATTTTATTCTCTGAGCATAGCCTGAAATTTTTCCGAGCTATGTGAGGGGGGGGAGAATGTATGGAAACTGCCACAGTTGCCGCTTTTGCAAAAATGCAATGCTGAATTGCTTTGTGTTTGATTACGGAATTGAAGTCTAATTTTGAAAATACAGTTAAAAATTAAAACTACACTACATAACATGATACTTAACTTGCATAATAGTACGTGACGTAATTTAAACTACTACATACCAGGCCAAAAGAACTAAATGTCATAATTTAACATAAAGGTCATAATTTAACATAGGACTTGCCATGATGGAGAGATCTGCAGAATAATTTATGCCTTATCATTTATTGATGGCCTTGGTGCTAAATATTAGGAATAAAACATTCAAATTACCTCAAATACTACTAATTTTAAGAAAAGATTGGAGACTTCATCGAATCTTCACTCTTCATTCGTTGTTCATTTTTGAATTCTAACCTAAGACCTTGTTAAATGTTTACTTCAAAATTTCAAACAATTTAATTTGTTTGAAAAAACATTCGTTAAAGCCTTTGTAGAGGATTTTTTAAAATAAACTGACTGGTATTTACTCTGCACGGAAGAAAACCAGAAAAACTTATGCAGCCAGCCAGTTCACCCGATTTAAGTCGAATTACCAGTTATTGAGCAATTTTACCTTTAGATACCTGGTAGGCTATTTAAAAAAAGAACAGCATCAATTCAAAAGATGGTGACTGTCACCTCATGAAGAATTCGAGTACTACTATATTTTTAATCTTCTACAAAGAGTTTAATATTTCATGTTTCGTGGCGTTATGCATGTCAATTCTCGGAATCATCTATCGTCTACGTTCCCATTCATAAAAATGCGTTTTTAAAAGTTGCGTTTTTAATTTTTTTAAAATTAAACACATATTTCAGATTTTGATTTAATTACAGTTTTCAGGGTTACGTTTCTCCCCTTTCCCTTATTCGCATTCGAAGGATTCGAGAACATTTTTTAGGGCTCATTCGCGGCCGATTATTAAAGCTGCCGAACACTGGTAGTTCGGTTCGAGGTTCCAATCCTGCGAAATGACTGGCCGTATGGGCGTTTCCGTTTTTTCCCCATGTTATAACTTGTATACGAGCCAGTTTCCATTAGAAAGTCCTTCACGAAAACATCCCTCCCCTTAGACAGATAACCCTCGAGGCTTTGCCGTAATTGCATAAACCAAACCAAACGAAAGCATTCATATTCAAGAAACATTAGACCTCATCATGCCTCTATGGAGTTTGTCGTGTTTGAAAAAAAAAAAGACCATGAAATCTGAAAGATTAATTTAATTTCCTGAGTTAAGTCTTCCCTCCTTTAATCAGATTTTAGCATTTTCATTCGATTCATATTTAATCGCCTAGACTCCAAATGTCGTCTATTTAGTCCTAGTGGGCATCCGAAATTAAATAACATTTTAAATGCGGCAAAATCTTCTGTCTGTATGTATGGAAAATAATAATAAAAAAAATAAGAAGCATATTTCATTTAAAAGGAAATAAGGCATATTTTGTTAATTGCAAGAGAAATATTGTTAGAAACTGTTATTTTCACCAAGGATAAATTATTCCTGTTTCATTGTTTCAGGACCCAACCGGTATAACCAACGCTGACTGCTATGCCGAAGGGCCCGGGTTTGAATCTCGGAGAAAACATAGAGGTTTATAAATGTACAGTGTCGGTGCGGCGTGGGGGCACTCTAAATATGCGGCGAGTCGAAAGTTCTCTCGTGCGGTTTGGTGGAAGGGGAGAGTGGTGGGAGACCCTGGGACTAGTCTTCCCCGGGGTGCTGTCCATCAAAATCGGGCGTGGAACTGAGCTAAATCGCACTGTTACCTGAAGGGTGCTAAAGGCTGTTGCCAAGGGTAGGCGTAATCTAGTTCCCCCTTGCCACGAAGAATTTCGTTGGGCTTGGTCTGACTACGTCAGACAAGTGAGCAAAAGCAACAACAACAGGATCCTTGCTTAAATTAACTCCTTTAGATCTTTGAATCTTGAAACTCCCGTTTTATCTGTGTAATTACAGGGTACGAAGTCCACAAATAATTGAAAACCACGGTTATTTCGAAGACATTTAAAAAGCTCAGGTAACAGGGAATAACCCATATTATGGTAAACAGAAAAGTACAATTATCTATAACAAACTGTCATCATCTCTGGATCACGTGATACGTATTAAATAGCGGTTACTCAACGAACTTTTAAGACCTGCTATGGGTTACGAGATTGGATATAAATTCAGTTGGATAGCGATAGCTCGTGGTGGCTTTAATATCAACTATTCTTTACTTCATTTATTTAATCATCATTATTACTCAATATTTTAGTGGTATTTGAAAAACTTTCATTACCAAAGTTTAAGTGTGAACGATTGCTATTAGCCAAATCCCACAATGTGACCTTACGGACATTTCTGTTCTATTCGCCGGCGACTTAAATCCTAAAAATGAATTTTCAAGATTATTTCTCCATTTACGCAAATTATGAAAGTGGGCAACAATGGTGAGACGGTGCAAATAACAGGCAGAAGACTTTACAACCTCTTCCCCCAAAGTTCTCTCTTCCAATCCCTCTCTCCAGACATATCACATGGTTTATCACGGGGCATGGTCCCTTTCCCACGTACCTCTATGCAAGAAATCTCTCTTCATCAGACTCCTGTGCATGTGGTGAAAAGGGTCACCCCGAGCATTATCTATTTTCCTGCCCGTTGACAGATTCCCTTCATCTAAAGAAGCCCAATTCAGAAGAGGATTTATTCCCATTTCTAAGATATGCAGTCAAGAATAAGTATTTGAGGAATAAAATCACGAAGGTTATCGACTTTTTGGCAGCTAGAAGTGAAGAGCTATGTAGTGTAATTTAACCTTCAAAGAAATGCTCCAGCCATAGCAAAATAAAGCAATTAAATGTAGATATAATGTACGCGGGCGTACCTTTATAGGAAGAAATAAGCATCGCAAAACCATATGAAGCACAAAATAGGTCACTCACAAGTAGGGTTAGGGGCTCCTATCTATTTACTTCAGGTAAATGGTAATAGATGATCCCTACATTTCTATGTAACGTAAGATCACCAATTACCTGATAAGTGAATACATGCAATAAATAGCCAGCATTGAGTTAGTAAAGTATCAACAACGTAATGTATCATAAAATGTAATTCATGTAAATTAATTATTGTAGAAACATATGTATTTGCATAAAATGCACTGACAAATATAAGTTGGCAATGTATCAGCATATGTATGCAGATATATCTAAAATTACGTAGTACGCATAAGTATGCAGATGAAGCTCTTTTTTTTTTGTTTTCAGATTTATTTATGTCTTTTTTATTATTTAAAAAAATTTTTGTAAACATGTCATGATTGTAGGCATGATCTATACACTAGAAATAAGTTGCTTCTAGCCACCGCAATTTATAATGTCATGATCAATTTTTACATGCAGATAACATGTACTGCTAGACAATAATATAATTTCTGAAAATCAATTAACATAAAAACGTACGTTAAAACAAATAATGAATCGTCAAAATTGAGCTGTTAAAGTTTCAGCACAACTTTACAACAGTACTTATATGTAAGCTTTGTAAACAATTTTATGGTTCTTAATTAATTCTGATAGTAAACAGATCATGTTTACACAAATGATTTGTAACGTGGAAACAACATGCCTGTTTGTAATGCAATATATAATGTCCTGAAATATGTTGCCTGTGCCCACTACAATAGGTAACATCTTGAAATATGCAGCCGCCGTCGGTTGATGCCGCCGTCGGTGACAGTACTGCTAGTGCTCACTGGAGTCACAAATTCCATCACGACTCGAGGAATGATGCCAGAATGTTGTTAGGTTTCTAGTTAGTGTGTGAGGCTAATACCTGCTTACTTAGGGTAAATATTAGGTGGCCCCCTCACTTCTTCATAACATAACATTAAAAGAATTTATTTGACTCCAGTACCTGCAGTTAAATTTCTGCAAAATTTTGCCTTGCGGATTAGTTTAAATCTCAGTTTCGGAAAGAAACTTTCCGGTTAGCTAGTTCACGTCACGTGACCAAGAAAACACAAGTTTTAACATTCCGCATATCTAAAAGACTATACAAATAGTGTATATATGAACTACCGACGGAATTTCAAGACCGTTTAATGATCATAGTGATCAATTCACTCGCTGATAAGAAATTTGTGAATTTGCGATCTTGGCTTTGAATTCTTGACTTATTGGCGGCCAAAATAGCAGCGACGCCTCTGGATGTAAGGTGAGATTGCGCCAGAATTCTAAAAAAAAAAAAATACCGTGATTAGACTTAGAGCAATAAACTAAATCGACCAGTAAAAACTCACAGTAGCTGAAGCTAGTAGCAAAGTGATGATCTGTGCGCGAAGAGTGCAGCACCAAGTTCATTACTCTATGTGTGTGTTTAATGTTCGAAAAAGCTGTTTGTTTGTATCCTGGTTTCAGTACACCACTATCTTTGTTTTTTAATTTTATGATAGAACAATGTTATACCTCTATTTCCGAACAGTTTAATCTGGAGAATAACTTCATTTAATTACACAAATCATTACTTAAAACTAAAAACACACGCTATAAATAAAGACAGAATAAACAACGTTAGGAAGGAAGAAATTTTAAAAAGCATTCAAGAAAAATATTCACAAACTGAACAATGTCGTTGAGTTCCAACACGCACAAAATATTGGTTACAATGTTTTTGTTTTATATCGTACAATGGTTATATATTCCGAATTATGTGTTAATTGCGCTTTTTTATGGAAAGAAACAAATTCCAGATACTGCCATTACCATAAGTTATCACTGCTCTTGCTTTACCCAATTTTCTTTTCCTTTTTGAAGTTTCCACAGACATGTTTGGTGAGAAGTTTAATACTAGTTTTTGATTGTCTCGTTGATACTAGTTTTTGATTGATTGATACTAGTTTTTGATTGAGCATACTGATGCTTGTTATTCTCCAGCCGTTAACAGGGGATTGATTGTGATAAATTTTAACTGGAGTAGATATATTCAATAAAAATTCTTTGAAATCTGCCTTCTTTCAGCTAATTTTCGGTTCTGTTAGCTGTTTCTAAGTCCTTCCTAGATTCTAGGAAATTTACGGGAAATCCTGGGGATGGAAAACTGAGTAATTGCGAAACCTTAGTCAATACTACTGGAGGGTCGTAAAAGGTTTGTACCAATTCTTTAGACGAATTTTAACTTTCTTCATCAACGAAAAGGCATAGAAGTAAGCAGATCAAAACCCTGTGTAGTTGTTGCGGGCATTTGAAGAGCTTCAATAAGGAAGGCAAAAGGGATTTTTCTTACACCAATAAGGGAAAAATACTCGGCAGTGGTTCTTAGCTTTCCTTAGACTCTTTGGAAAAGAGATTTCCAGAGGGCATTTATTCTTTTACTTTTTTGCCTTTAAAGTATCTATACTTCTGAATCCTCTCAAAGGCCTTCTGCATGAATTTTATACGATTACATTTTCTTGGTTATATCCAGGGTAAAGTTTTTCCTATGCAGCTGGCTTAGATTTTAGGGTCGCCATTTTCCATGAAATCTGCCTTATAATTTTCCAACTTTTAAACATTTCTTTGGCCTCTCCGGAGAGGCATCTGATGTCACTTTTAGAAGTTAATGCAGAGTAAGATAGGAAAAGGCATCCCAGGGAAAGTTTTATTTTCGAAATAAAACATCAGAACTAAGCTTACGTACTCAGTATTTTATTTTACTGAATGTATCGTTTATAAAAGTTGTTCATATGACATTATTGCAGTAGATCTCAATAGCTCTTCATTTTTTTGACATTAATTAACTATATAATAACTAATAGATAATTTGTAAGGAATTAATCGTATCGCTTCATGTGTGCTCTAGTGATTTTAATACTCAATATGTTGTTAGCAGCCAAGCGGCAAATGCGTTGAACACTAGTACTTCATTTTGGGTTCAAATTCTGGCAAACAGCTTGCTACATGAGAGGTTTTGCGAACAGGCTAGCTGTATGGGTGGTTTCGTTGTTTTCCCCATGTGTAACGTATATACGAGCCAGTTTCCCTTAGAAAGACCTCTACGAAGGCATCCCTCCACTTAGGCAGATAGCCTCTAAGTTAAGGAGCGTATTTTTATGGTTTCAAGTCACATTCAGTTAGAAAGTGAAAGATCCATGCGTCAAATCGGGTGAGGACGCTGTTAAATTTTCATGTTTTCTGGTTAAAAAGGTCTAATGGTTTATAAACATTATGCGTAATAATCGGAAAAGGTTTGGTGTATTTAATTATGGCAAAGCACGCTAGGACTATCTGCCTAAGGGGAGGGATGCCTTCATGGAGGACGTTCTAAGGCAAACTGGCTCGTATACACGTTGCACATGGGGAAAACCACGAAAACGCCCATGCACAGCCAGCGCGTTCGCGGGATTAGAACCTCGAACCGAACTACCAGTGTTCAGCGACTTTACCGCTCGGCCGCTGGAGGGCTTAGTCGGAAAAGGTGGGCTGGGTACAGAGTATATTTAATTCGATAATGATCCTAAACATATTCTTCCAATTACAAAGTTTTTCGAAGTAGAGAATTTTATCGAAGTTTATTCAGTATCGGAGGCAAGAAACTTCCAAATAAGTTTTTATATGGTTTTGGTAAAGCAAAAGATTCAATTAATAAATTGTGCATTAAAGTTTAATAAATTAAATAAACAAATAAACAAGAAAACATACTGCGCCTATAAATGGAACACTACAAGCAGAGAAGTGAATGACACGATTCGTAGTGACAGTTTGTCTCGAGTTCAAATTCCGGGAAATGAATCGCTTGTATAGTGTTTTGTTGGTTTTTCCCATATATATGATATGCTTTCCTCAGAATGTTCTTCACGAAGCATTCTTCAAAAGCCGTAATGGGCTCAGCTATAATGAAACAGTCGAATCAAATATCTTAATGTGTAACATAAATGCAAGGCTATTTCCCTTAGAAATTTGAGAGAGCCCTAACAGTGGCCGAGTGCTTAAGACCGTTGAATACTGGTAGTTCGATCTGGGTTCTCGTTCATACGTAGAGCTAACTGCGTGGCTAGTTTTCATGGTTTACTCCATGTGTAAATGTGTAACATGAATACGAGTCAGTATGCCTCAGAAAATCCTCCACGAAGTCATTCCTCCGCTTCGGCAGATCGCCCTCACGTGCTTTGCCCTATTCAAATAACCTAACCTACCCCTTAGAAACTTCTCTTTCATCCCTTCTCTGGAATGTAGTAGCATGTTTGCTAAGTAGAATTTTAAAAGCACGTATTAAAGAAAACGTTTAATTACTGCTTGTTGAAATTCACAGAAATATTGATTCATATTTATGTAAAGTGCTTTTAAAAATTCTTTGACAAAAATCGATTTGTTAAAGCAACAGTATTTGATCTTAACTACTAATTTTTCTTTTTTGATTATTATTTTATTTTCTTCGAGCAGAAATTGGGTTTTGAAAAAATATTTTTGTAGTAAAGAGAAACTTCACTGATATTGATTCTGGCAATCAAATTCGATCTGGAAAGAGCTTGCTGTGAATTATTATTCTTATTTTTCTTAGCATTAAATTACGTTCTCTTTCACGAGTTCGTAATAGTTTTGACAGAAGTGAAATGTTTACATTCCATTAAACTATTAGGATCTCGCTTTGATGTTTAATTTCGTTGGATATGAAGAACTCTCTTTGTGATGAGAGTCTGCAAGATGACATTTTTGTGAAGCCTCTACTTTTTCAGACGATTTCGATTTTTAATTTTCCCTGTGATTTCCCGAATTCTTGATTACAACATAAGATTTATTCGAGCAAGTGCGGCCAACAATAATCGATTTATTCAAATAATCGATGTCACATTCAAGAAATGTGTGTTTAAATTAAACTATGTTTCTTGATTATAACATTTTTTATCAAAATAAAAATTCATTTATAAGCAATGAGTATTTTCGTTCGATATTAAATCATAATTTTCAGGCAATAGGAAACATGAAAAATAACCCGTAACAAATACTCATACTTGTTAGTCCAAAGGGGTTTGTTTGCCCTGAAGGACTACTGTTTACATTTTGCAATTTTGCGTGTAAAACGTTAAAAGGTTGTATCACTTTTCAAAGCGTTGCCGCCAAATACAATTGCCCTGTATTATATTTGAAGCAATTAAATAATGAAGAATCTGCATAAATGAAGCATGTTTCTCGCATTGTGTACAACGATACCTAGAGCCACCCAGTTTTGAATAATGTAATCCTACTGCGAATATGCGCATGTGGATGCCCAAATTCGAAATTTTGAATTTGTTTTACTATCGATTTCATATTTTATAAAACTTTAACGAATTTTTGATTAACAAACTCAAGGATTTCAAAGTGAGTGATGGCCACATTGTACAGAAAAAAAAAATTATTTCCAGCGCGTGAGATTGCGTATCGGAAATTCTAAAGATAGGCTCAATTTAAAATTATTTTGCGATATTGCTGTTGAACTGAATTTTATGGTTTAAATGCGAAGAAATTTATATTTAATAAATAAAGGTAACTCACAAAATGTTAAAAAACGCTCCTTTGGACGTAATTTAAAATCTGAAACCTTTCAGATTTTTTTTTCATTGTAATGGGCTTAAGGTATATTCCACAGTTTTTAAACAAGACTGTTAACTGTTTTAGTTGCAAAAATTGTTTTTGGTTTTGATGACATAAACAGGAATAAAGCGTTCACAGGACAGACGTTTTCATCCTAAATTGAATAACAGGGCGATGGCAAGTTTGATAAATGATTACGGAATGGTGATTGTCCAAAGCCTTACATGTCGAGGAATTAGCTAATTAATGAGCGACTATTTTAGAGAACTTCGCTGATTAAGACTTTATTTTACTTCCAGATCTTCAAAAGTTTCACCTATAGTTTTTTAAGGGACTTTTAAGGAATTCATATGACTGATCCTTCGAATAATTGAGATACTATATACATAATAACGTACAACCAGCATTGATATTTATATACAATTTATTTAATCTCGTATAGAATTAAATCTGTACAACATTCAGTTTTAAAAACTAAGTTCATAACATTACTTTGAGGTTCTTACAAAAAGTTTATTGTAAGCTCTGCGATTCTTTCTGGAATTCATTAGTATGTGTCTACCAGTTGTAAAGTGGAGTTGCTTGTTCCCGGTTCCTTTTCCAGTGAATAGAGCGAACTGTGTTGGATTTTTGTGATTCTTCCCGCGTGTGAAGTGAGTCAATTTCTCTTGAAAAATGTCCTCCACGAAGGCATCCTTATGCGTTTCGAATGCTTTGCGATAATAACTTAACTTTTTCCAGCATAAATTATGCCTTTCTGATTTATTTAAAGAAAAAACTCAAATTTTTGAAAATGTTAAAATTATTAAAATATCCCATAAAGAAGATTTTAGAGAGGTTTGCTGAAAAAGAAATCAGCAGTTTAGTTTTTTCCTGTAAGTTCGAAATTTATTTCAGCTTTCGTTTCTGCCATTCAAATAATCTAGCATAAAATGATTATAATATTTAATTAAGCCTGATATGCAGTAGTTTTACAAAATAACAAAATATTTGTAAATATTCAAGCTTAAATTCTTTAAGTATGTGTTCAAGTATCATTTAATATTGTTGCTATGATATATATTTCCATTTAACTCTATTTTGAAAATTTAAAATAGGTAGCTTGTTTTGAAACTGAACGTTTATAAACTTGACGAAGTAGCTTGTAGATATTTATTGAAAGGTCTTTAAAATCCCATTTAAAATTTAATAATCATTCAAATGTTTCAAGTATTGGAAAAGCGAGGAAGATCTTAATAACTTTTTTGTTATATTTTTAGATATTTATGTATTGTAATTTATTATTTTTACCAGTTCACGGTTTAAGCCTTCACTGAAATCTCATATCAGTACATGTCTTTGTACCCTATGAGATAGTTTCAGTTCACCTTATATTTAAAAAAATTGGTACGGTTTATACATTTACAAAATTTGGAAAATTATTCGTTACTTTTCGAAGCACGAGCAACATGATAATGACCGACCCATGCACATTTCAACTCGATCTTGTCCCCTCTTCTTCTATTTTAAATAATATTCGTGCATAACATCCTCAGATTCATTGTTAATTCTTATCTGATTATTGTTTCGGTTTTGCAGTTTCGTTCAAACTTGAATCTGTTAAATTGTGTTATGAAAGTTTTTTAATATTCGATTTTTTGTGAAGTAATTCCTTTTAAAAATGTATTAAGAATAAAGAATATAAAATTTCATCATATTATCATTAATCGAAGTCCGCAGCCCGCGAAACATAAGATTCTCAGCGTATCGCCTACGTGGTCTGGTACATAACCAAATTCAGGAGTTTTACCATTGGAAGTGACTCAGTATTTATGCCTCTCGTTATAAATGGGTTTCATAATAAACGGTATCCTTTCAAAGCAATAAAATGTATAACTGTGTAGTTTGAAATTAATAAAAAGGCAAAACTCAACCTAATGGCTAACATGCAGAGTTATCTTAACCAGTTCACGAGTTGCCATCGTTAACAGCTATTGAACTCAACCAAAAATCAAGTCAATGAAAATCTAAATAAAGATTTATAAATCCGCGTCAGGTGTTTATAACTGAAATTACAATGCAAACTAAAACAATGGTGTAATAAATGTATGCTTTTCCTTGCAGACAGGGCCGGCGTCACAGGCGATGCAATGGGCGCAAAATTTAGGGAAGGCAAAATTGTATAGGCACTGGACTGTATAAATTACGAACAAAAGAAATTGCATTGGGTGGCAAAACGCCTGGAACCATCCTTGTATACAGCTAAATTTCAAATACATGATGGTATGATAATACATTTTGTTAAATGTATTCATAAACAAAAGATTCTTATTTAAATCAGAAACAAACGCTTTATACTCCTTTGAAGTATTAATGTCTATCATTAGCAATGAGCTTTTGATAACGATTGTATAGTTCCTGGAAACTGCGAGCGAAGCCCTCTTTCGATATAGCATGGACAAACCTCGTCATATAGCTTTAAATGCCTGGAATGTACAAAAGTCATTCTCCTTTTAAAGCTCGTTTCAGGTGCGCAAACAGAAGGAAGTCTTCTGGTGCAAGATCGGGTGAATAGGATAAACAACCGTGGGATATAACTCCTTTATAGCCCATAAACTGTTTCACGACGAAGGACAAATTTGTCGGACATTATCTTGGAGAAGTAACCAAGAGCCCGCCGTGGCCTATTCTAGACGAACAAAATAGAAGCTTAGAAATAAATTTACTTGAATATCCTTGTGCGTATTAGTAGGATTCATTGTTACATTTTCTGGCTAACATCACTTTTCCAATGTTCTCGTCTCTACGTGACGTCGTCAGCCTACCACTTCGAGCAATGTTTCCAGTGGAATCCCATCTATTCCCAAACTCAAAATGCTTAAACCCTTCATAAACGCGTTTTAAAGGTAAGGGTAAGGGCTTCGTCTCTGTTATCTTGTTTCAGCGTTTCATGAGTTTCTTTCGCATATTTAACTAAGCAGGAAACGGAACTAGAAATTTGTTTGTTTCTTCATTAAAATGAAGGCAGAGTTGGTTGCTTCCCTTTGTACACTAGAGTCTTAGTAACAGAATTCATAAAGCCTTTACCTATACCGCACTCAAATTTATTCAAGCACGTTATGGAGTGTGTTTCCCGAGCTTCATCGTTCGCTCACTATCGGTAAACGCATTATATAATACTAGAAAGCCCGGCGGTCATACGAAATGACCGCTGTTCTAGATATTATAAATTGTAATTAAAATTATTTGTGCAAAGGTGTCTGCTGATTCAAACTGAATTACCCAGGGCAGGCGGCGAGGACGCCCCTTTGCTTACTGTCCCACGGGGTTTCCCCCTTCTACTTGCTTAATTGCTTAAGTAGAGTGCAATGAAGGAAACACTGGCGGTGCATTTCTTAAGAGCTCGATAAATAAAGATGATTTAAATCATAAAATGTTAATTCACATGTCAAAGATGTCTTTGCACACAACATTTCATGTGTAGATTTTTCCATCATTTTTAAGCTCGCCTTGCAGAGGACAATCAATTATTTTTAATTTTACGTCCGTTCTTTCACGAACTCTTGAACAGGCAACATAAAGTTGGCCGTGGTCCAAATGCAGGCTCAGGTAAAAAAATGCCAATACGCTTAAACGTTTGACCCTGAGACTTATTGATGGTAATAGCAAAGGCAAATTTTACAGGAAATTGTCTACGTCTCAATTGAAACGGCAACCCTGTGCCGTGGCAACTTCACCCCCTTGTCTAGTACAGTTAGTTGCGCAAGCAACCAATAAACTATCGGCGACAAACAGACACTTAAGCCGTATATAATAAAGATATTTATTTATTCCATTTTATTTGTTTATTTCATCGTTACCGGTTTTTGCCGGTTGCATATTTCCGAATTCTATTATATATAGATGTTAAATTTATATATTAAACGTGAAATGCACGTGCTCTTGTATTTTTAATTTTTCCGGCTTAGCTTTCTCATAATATTCGCCACGCGCTGCACTGCACGGGGAATAAAACAATTTACAGTTACGCAAGCAACCAATAAACTATCGGCGACAAACACATAAGCCGCATATATATGATATCATTCACTGGACTTCATTGTCATATATTTTGTATTTGCAAAGCAAACTGAAAGGTAAACACCCGATTTTAAATCGTACACATGTGCAACTTAATTAGAGCTTTTGCTCGATAGCTCAATTGCCCGACTTTGTTTGTCCAACAACTCAGTTGCCCGACGCCACTTTCCAACGGGTACGTTTGCCCGACAGTTATCATTTTTTTTTAATTCACCACTATATACCATATTACTATATTTCTTAAAAATAGCCCTAAATATATATGCGTGTATCAAAAGCAGATTATTTAGACCGGGGAGGGGAAACATACTCATTATCACTTCAAACTCGAAAATGCTTATAATTAAAAAATATATTTATCAGTAATTAATTAATCGTAATTAAAAAGCAATTGTAAAATAATAAATTAATTTAAATAATAAAACATTGATTAAAACATAAATACAGTAAGACCCCGCTTAACGCTGTTTCGTTTAGCGCTGTTTCAGTTTAGCGCTCTTTTTTTTTCAACCCGGGGATTCCTCGAAATTGCTCGCAGCACTACGGGGATTCCCCGAAATTGTGCGCAGCGCTAGGTTTCCAAATAACATATCCGAAACAGTGTAGTTGCGTTTCTTGCTTGGTATGGTGCATTACGGACACATTTTTATCATTTGAAACATTTGTTGACCTTATTGTAAGCATAAATTTATATAATACTATAACGATTAATACAGTGACAAATATTATGATCTTTAGTTTTTATCATGGGTTATAATAAAAAACAAGAAAAGAAAGCAACCAGAAAAAGCATTTCACTGGAAACTAAAATGCAAGTGTTTAGAAGATTAGATTCTGGTGAACGTCAATCTTAAATTAGTGCTGCATTGAATTTGGCAACTTCAACAATAAGGACAATTCTTAAGAATAAAGAAAAAATACTGTCATCGGCAACTGCAGCTACGTCAAGCTCTGCAACTAGAATTAACTGTTCTAGAAATAACATTATAGAGGAAATGGGAAAACGACTGTCTGTATGGATTGACGACGAAATTGAGCGCAATATGCCATTAAGCCAAACTATCATAATGCCTTCTTGACAAAAAATCAGAAAATTGAAAACACAGAATAGACTGAATGATCTGACTGACTTAGAATTTTATTTGTTTTTATAAGTATATTCGTTTATATTGTTTTATTTTTGTAAGAAATGAATGTTTGGTTTTATTTTTACTAAAAAACATTATTAAATTTAATAATTAACCAATTTTCTACCTATATTCCCCTAACCCCATTATTTACATGTTAAGATAGCCTCGTTTAGCGCTGTTTCGCATTACGCTCTTCTTTGAAGGAACGTATCCCCCGCGTTAAGCGGGGTCTTAGTGTAACAGTAATTAACTTTCGATCGTAATGATAAACGCAACTATAAAATATTCTACGTTTATTACGTAATATTCTACTTTCTATATTTAAATTAATTGTAAAATAATAAAACTGTTACGAGACTGTACCTGAATTTTGTTCATTCAATCGGTACTCCATTAAAAGAAACGTAAAGAGAAACTTATAATTAAGTAATACGGGCAATCCACCCAATTAATTCACTATAAAACGGGCAATCCACCCAATTAATTCACTATAAAACAGGCAATCCACTTTAATGAAAATTCATGGTGCATTTTTGCTTTGCTATCTATCAGGCAAATGAGCGTCGAGTAGTCTACCAGACCTGTCAGGCATAGCTACTCTCTGTTTCAGCCTTAAAAGAGCTCAAGAAGAACTAGGTTTTAGCAAGGCAGCGGCGATATAGCGTAAGTTTCAACCGCCCACAGAAGGTTAAACCTATACTTTTAAAGTATGCTGAACGCCTTTAAATTTGCTTAAATTTAAATTTGCTCAGATCAAGAAGATCTGAGCGAAATATGTGACGTGAACTGAGAAAGATAGGATAGACTCAAAATCAAACTGTTTGTATAAAGTAAGAATAACATGCCCCAAACGCCTTCTTAGTACGTAAAATTTTTGTTTGTTTTTTAATATTATATGTAATAAATGAAATTTGTAATAGATTTAATTTGTGATATATCCAAATGAAAATCTTCGTTAAAATATGCAGCGTCGTTGTAATTAATAAATGATATTTTGGTCGCCTTATAGCTCATTCCTCAAAAGAAAATTATTTGGGTTAAAAAGAAAGATATTTTTGGAATGAATGAAAAACTCAAGTGACGAAATTATTTTTTTTTTAAATTTCAAATAATCCTTGAGAAAATTCCAAAATGTAACAATTATTTTTTGGGATATCCTTTTATTACGCCTTATATAGTATAACCCAATGTGTTTTAAGAATATGGTTCGTAATAAAATTGCAATAAAAACGTGAAGGATATTTTCTTACTTTCTTACGTCTTCAGCAGATAATAGCGTTACACCGCCCCATTGTCCAAATATTTGCTTAGGAAGGGTCGCAGAGAGAAACATACTATCAATTTCATGATTACTGTTCTCACGTTTTGCTATCCAATCCTAGACATATAGGGAAAAAACGATTTTGTTTTACGACCGCCATCACTCAGAAGACGAGGACGGGTTGATACAAATTCTTGAGAGCAAAGAAAATATAAATTTCCCACCGCACCTCCTCTATTTTTAGAGAAATGGAAGAAAAAGAAATAGGAGAGCTCGAAGCCGGAACTTTGAGAAGAAAGCGGTCGTTGAAATCGTTGTTTCTTCATCTTTCGTTTTTATCTTAAAATACTGATATTTTGTCATTACGTAAAGGTTTACAGAGTAACATTTTTAGAGTAATACAAACGGTTGGTGTATTTATAAGTCTTACGAATCCTAGGGTTTAGATGTTATCAAGGGTTTTGAGCCCATTTTGCATAAAACTTTCGAAATATTTGATTTAATACTTTAATGAATACTAAGTATTGAAAATGATGTCCACTTAATCTTTACTTTGCTGTTAGATCCACTAAACGCTTATTCAGTTCGTTTCCTATTCTGCGCCCGTAATGTATTGAAATGTTGTTGTTGTTTTCATAGTACATGTAACAATGGTTGCCAGAGCCCTACTCCAAAGAGAGGTTGGTCTTCTATTTTCCACCCCAATTTTGAGGAAGAGAATTCCCACTCCTCTCTCCTTCCACCAATCCACCCGAGAGGACATTCTGTTCGCCGCATATTTAGAGTGCCGCCATGCCCCACTGACACTACACGTTTACAAACCTCCATGCCTTCTCCGGGACTCGAAACCGGGCCCTTCGGTACCGTAGTAGGCTCCCCTAACCACTATACCATCTGGGCGATAATGCATTGAAATACAATTGGAGTATACGTAATCTCAGAGCAACAGGGACCCTGATGGGATTGAATGAATATTTTGGTGTATTTCTTAGCGCAGATCGTTATTTTAGATTGGAATATTTAAATTATAAAATTATGTGGATTCTGCGTAAAATGTGGAACGCCTTTGTGGAGAACTTTCCAGATGAAACTATACCACATTCAAATTACTTACGGGATGAACTGCAAAAACATTCACGCAACCACTTCTTTCACCGGGATTTAATTCCGGGTCGAACAACTAGTGCTCAGCGATTTTTTAACGCTTAGGACCCATTATTTTATAAATTCATATCCTAAGATGCAATAACTATCCAAACAGATATTATAAATATCAAACGGATAATTATTGCTGCTTTATTTGTGTTATTGTAAAATTTTCAATGTGTATACCAGTGGCAGAGCGCTTAAAATGTTGAATACTGGTAGTTCTACACTGGCAAAATCGTAATAAACAGACTGGTTGTAAGGATTTCGTCGCTTATAATGTAAATACACTTCAGTTTCTTTCAAAACATTCCGTTGAACACTAGTAGCTCGGTGGAAGGCTCCAGTGCCGGCGAAAGGGCTGACTGCCAGGGCAGTTTCGTTGTTTTCCCCATGTTTAACATGTATAACAGCCAGTTTTCCTTAGAAAGTCCTCCACGAAGACATTCCTTCCCTTAGGCAGATGGTCCTTGTGTGGTTGACCATAATTAAACAAACCAAACCAAGCTTTTTAAAACGTCCTCTTCAAAGCCATCCGTCTCCAAAGGCCGAAAGCTTTACATTGCTTCGTCATAATACAAATGATTCAGTTTAATTCACGGATTCAAATTCCAGCAAACGGGCTGGTTGCAAAGGAATTTGAATGTTTTCTCTATGTGTAGCATATGAACTAGGTGCCCTTAAAAATTCTCCGTGAAAGTACCCCTTTCACTTAGGCAAATAACCCTCGTGTACTTTCTATAATGTGATAATAATCGAGTCCATTCCTAGCTTCCTCTCCATTTTGTTTATCGCGTCCCATACAATAATAGCTAGAAGGCAAATATTTATAATCCACGTGACATATTTTATTTTAGAATTTATTTAAAAAATAATAAACTCGGATTAGCCCCTCACGCCAGACGCGGTCGAAGGCTTTCGACCCGTCTAGCATGAGTAAGCCAACTTTTTGGTTCCTAAACAGTGCGGATCCAATAAACTCACAGAGCCATACTTATTGCTTCGTCCTACAGAGATTCTTTCGAAATCCGAATTGCTCCGGAGGAAGTTTTGTCACATACGGTTCAATTCTTTTGTAAATGACCCATTCAAAAATCTTGCGTAGCCAGGCAGCAGACTGATGGGACGATACCCTTCTGGCTTCGTAGCGTCCTTACCAAGCTTTGAGAATAAAATTACCTTTGCCTTTTTCCATTTATCCGGGAAGTAATTATGTTCAAGGCAGGCATTAAGGATACTAACATACTTACTGACAATGTTAAGAGGCATATTCTTGATAGCTACATTAGTTATTTCATCAAATCCGGGAGCCTTGCGGTTTTTAATTTTTCTAATTATATTCCTAACCTCATTAGGAGAGGTATAATCTGTACGATTCTTGGTCCTGGGGTCGCTTAACCAGTCTTTACTGAAGTAATGAGATTATGTCTCGTGACAGGTGGGGTCTTTTTTTGTAGAATTACTATAACGTATTCAGTGTGCCAGTTGAAATGAGATGAATTGAGTTCTGATATCCAAATGGTAAGATAATAAAGAAATGGTTAACTTTATTAATTAACTTGATTGAGCAGAACCATTATTCAACAGCTTACGCATGAAGAAACCTTGAATTTCCACACTTCAAAACAGAGAAAATAAGATTTTATTTTTAAATGAAATGCAGCTTAAAGAGCAACTTAAGAGAACTAATTTGCTTTTAAATTCACCTGGAATTGGAGAAACATAAATCATTCATATCTTGGATATTTATTCAATTATTTGGAAGATATCGATTTTTAGACAGCATGTTTTGACGGGAAGTTAGCGTAACGTAGCCTAATGCGTAACTTCTGCAAGAATAACCTTTGCAGCGTTCTTACATTATCCTTACCGCTTTACGCTCGAATACAGCACGAAATCTGCTTAAGGCAGATAACAAGAAGAAATGCTTCTTTTTGGGCTTCTTCCAAATGCAACACAAACAGAAAACAAATGAAAAACTAATGTCGATAGGAGACATTCTGAGAATGCAAGTGGGATTACGGTTATGGAGTTTTAATATTAGAAACAACTACAGCCTATTCTTTGAATTTTAGCATAATGGTACTCTGTAATATCAGTCATTCATTTGGCTTGATCTATGGCTTGTTTTAAGAGAAACAATCATTTTATAAATGTTCCGATTTTTTTTAATAGTCATACACTTTGGCTAATAATTTCGAGTAGTTGCCATTCCAAAAAGAGTATGATCTTTGAATTTCAAAATAAGGAATCTCATTATTTTTCAGCATAACTGTTTTAAAATCTGTATATACGTACATTCTAAGAGTTTTTATATATGACTGAATTAAAAGAGATATGCTTCTTAAAAATTTATATCAATATAAGTAACTGTGAATTTATAAAAACTATTTGAAATAAGTATGATAGATAACATTTTGAAAACCCTAATGTAATTAACTGGAATTAACAGAAAAGGCTTCTTACTTTGTGCTATTAGCATTGCGGAAAGAATAATCCTTTGTGTATCTAAATTACTTATATGCACACAAAGGGTGATTCTGTGTTAGCATTAATAGTACTTGGCCTTATAATATGTACATTGCATCCACAAAAGTTCTTACCCGGCTTTTGTTTTCGCGACTGCAGATTACGCGACATAATTCGAGTTATAAAAAATATTGCAAACAACGTAAAGATTCGGGTTTTGGTATTTTTAAATTAAAAAAAATATTTTTGTTTGAAATGCGAAGCATAATTTTTCATACGTTCATTTGGATCTTATAAGAACATTTTATACTTATTATTAAAACTTCCGCTCGATAAAAATTGACCGATATATTTACCTTCAAAATTTGTTATTTTTTATGTCTTTTTCTGTTTCCACTGTGGATTTGGTTAATAAATAGATAGAACAGTTTGAGATTTCTTTCCCCCTTAAATGCCATTTACCTGATAGTCTGTTATAAATTATTAGAGCCTTTATTTTATAATTTTATTACATTTTGTATGCCGAAAGAATTTTTACTTCCTTGTACGAAGCAAAAAGGAAGTATTGTAATTGCGAAAAGCTTCAGGCAGCATATTTCAACGAAAATATCCACTTTGACCGCTTTCGAATGCAATTTAACGATGTTTTTGCGTGATATCTGTACGTAAGGACAGAATAAAAGACTCTTTTCCTCCAAAAAAACTAAAAAACTGCTTTAAAATGAATTCTGAAGAGAATTTTTCGTGGCATCTGTACGAACGTATGTACGTACGTGCGTATCTCGCATAATTCAAAAACGAATAGCCTCAGAACGTTGAAATTTTGTATATAAGACTACTATAACATGTAGATGTGAACCTCGTATTTTGGTTTCAATCGGCCGCCCCAAACGTATATAAATATATTTATAAATATATCCACTCTGTTACCCGGCTCAGTGATCTCAGTTTCTTTACTCTTATATGTTTGTAAATTGTACATTTTTTGCTTTAAAAATGATTGAATTATGTTGTTTTTATCTTCCGGTTAAAGGTTTTATGCCTTTCGTAATTCTGGAAGCAATATTTGTACAATTATCAACAATTTAAAAGCTGTTTAAGGGCGGTTAAGTTTTAAATAACATGGCGGACATATTTGCTTACATTTGAAACAGCAGAATTGTAGATTTGTTGCCAATCTAGAGAGACTAAGCTTCGCAACACAAAAATAACGCCTTCATTTATTATTGCGAATTAAATCATGCTTAATACTTTCTGGAATTTTTTCGAGGAAATAAGTATTTAAGATTTACTTCGTAATTTTTAATATAGATATTTTGAGTTTTTATGTATTTTTGCCTTGTCGCGAAGTGAAAACTGAATTAATTGAACGTGAAATACTCAATCGTCTGTGAAAAACTGTTTCTTTTTCGTTTTATTTCCTTAATTTCTTTTATACATCGTTCTAGCTTTGTTATAGTATTTGAATAGAGCATGTGGCACCGATTAGATAATTCTTTAAATGATATAAATTTTGTGCATTCTGAGTTATAATGTGAACGAAATATAATACTGTTAAGTAAACTTAGCACCAGAGTGTCGCTATGGTAAACAAAGTGAATTAAAGAATGCATTTATTCTACTGCGGTTTATGCGCTGTCGGCGATGTAGGTTTAATTCAATCTAATAAGTTAAATGAAATGCAAGAAAAAATGCGTATAATTTAATATTCCGTACAAGGAAGTCATGTGGTGTACACATCAGATTTTTATTAAAGCAGTTCATAAATTTTCAAACACTCAAAAAACAGTTATTAGCATCATCATGCAGTTTTACTGCTTTAGAATCATGACCTGATAGTCATACAAACAAAATTATTAAACTATTGTCCATTAATAAATAATAATAATAATAATTGTCCATTAATAAAAAATTTTCTCTTAATTAATATTTTATTTTTAGTTGTGTGCAAACGCAAACATTTCGCTGTACCATTTGTTTGCAGCCCCTAAGTAGGATTTGCAACTTGAATATCAAATATCTTATTCAATTTTTGTCGTAACAGAGTCACACTTTTTTTTTATAAATGAGTATAAAATTTTCCTAAGTATAAATATAGGGATCGAAGGAGCGTATAGAAAGAAAGACTTTGTAATTTTTACAAAATTAATATTCTCAATTTAGAAATGACAAACTATGAATGTGTACATTATTTGAAACATTTCTTGTAACTGGTTGCATATCAGCGAACAAAGGTTTCAAAAATAAGAGCTGGGTAAGAACTTTGTATTTTTTATAAAACCTTTTTAAAGCAAAAAATAATCCTGTTTAAAATAATCTTTTCCCCACATTTCTGAATCTGTTCAACAAAGATAAAATTTAACTACGCAAAAATGTAAAGTTTAAAATTAAATATACACTGTATAACTTTTTTCAGGTTCAGTTTTACTTTGTCTGATACAGAATTAGAAATATGCCATAAAAATGGTTTTAAACACATTTCCTTCCCCCCTCCCAGGTGAGACCTTGCTTGAGACATTTTGTATTGTTCTGGAAGTATTAAGTATTATTTTACATCTTAGAAAATCAAAATAAATAATAAATAAATAAAGGGTTCCTTTTTATTTTTTTACTTAGTTCCCTTTCTTTTACTTAATTTTAAGAAACCATTAACCGCTTTTTTCATAATTTTTTTATGTCTGTATTTTTTTTGTCTCATAAAGATGTCAATTAATTAAAGTTTCGTTGAAAATTTTAGAATTTTAATTAATTTTATTACTTAAGCGAAACTTTTAAATACATTTTCACTACAGTAGACCGCGCAAATCAGTGTCCGCTCTTTTCTCTTCCACATCTCAATCTCTTCTTACTCCCACCCTGCGACCAGAGGGAGTCTCTTCCGAACGAGGCGAGAAGAGAGTTCTCTCCCTTCTTTTAGGGCGGGTGACCAAGTGTTCTTCAGAGAAGGGGAACGTTACGACATAAATAATTCTCTCTTGCTTCATTAAGAAAATAACATAATGCGATCCATTAGCTTTAAAAATGACTTATAAAACTGGGAAAATACTATTCTTTTTTCGAAGCCTTGCATATCCTTACGTATATTAACGTACCTAAAGATATCTAGTCAACCATTTCATTTAATTAATTATATAAAAACTTAAAAATATGAAAACAATTAATAATGGATCTGAAGACAGTTAAAGACGATTCATTTTCTCTCTTGTGCCTACCAGGGGCCGGGCGATAAGATTGAGATCAAATCCCAGCGAATGGGCTAGCTGCACTAGAGGGTTCCAGATTTTCTTTCGATATAACTTAAATATGTTAATTTCCCTTAAGGTAGTATTTTCTCTTTAGGTAGGGGTCTCTAATGTACTTTGCCGTAATGAAATCATCCAATCCAATTTCACCTACAGAAAGACTTTGATTAATAAGATTGAAAGTAAAGAATAAAAAACTGAGCAGGTAATTCGGAAAATATTCTTTATTTTAAAGGCAATACACTTATTTGATAACTTATTGGGTAACCTTTGGATAGAATAAAATCTTTAAACTGCTTTTATCGTGGATTTTAAATGAGTTTTCTGGGTTTTGTGTTGTATTTTATCCCATTTTTATTGTACCTTCTTTTTAAATCTGTCTTTTCTAGTGCTTATACATCGCTTCTAAAGCAAGAATCGGTAGGATATATATTTTTTAAAGTGCTGGCTCATATTTGCGAATCGCTTTTATTCGCATCACAGCCGGAACTGATTCAAAAACCGGAACTGATTCAAAAAACCGAATCACTTTACTGAGTAAATTTCTCTGATTCCAGAAAACGGAGCTATAGCTCTTTTAGATCTCTTGGATCTCTTGTTTGAATTATTCCAGAAAAGGGAGTGTAGCGCTTTTATAGTTTACGGACGGAGGACGGGGACGCCTGGCGTATAACGTAGGTAAACAGGCATATGTCCCACGTCCTCCTCTATCTCGAAGAAGCAACTCGCTGGAGCCCCGTGAGGCTGCACCGGGAGTTTACATGGCCATACAGGTGCTAGATGTCGGGTAGTTTTTACATAGGACGTTGTTAATAACACAAAGTAACTTAAAATAGAATATAAAGGATAGCATTAAAACACTAAAACACTCATATAAGCTGAAACACATAGATATACAAAATTAAACGTAAAAGCATAAAAACACACTCGTAATTACGTAACATAAAGACATAAAAATACACACGAGAATACATATCATGACACATAGAATACATATGGAAACACGTAGAGCACATAAATGCAAATATTGCACACAGAAGAAACATATGAGACATAGTAAGGTGTGCGTAAAGCAGAAGCGCTGTGCGGAAATATGCTCAGTTCCCATAATACATAATGTACATACTTTCATTGGGGCTTCTGTTGCATGATTTACATATTTATTTGCATACACTACATTCGTGCATTGTACGGATATTATATATTTCGATTTACGATAACACATCATTCCATTGGGTGCCCAGTGCTTTACACAGATAAACATGTCAGTAACATTATTTCTGCTCGTTGCTGGCTATTGAAAGCAGATGTTTACATGAGACTCGAAATTGAATGTGGCGCTTACAGAATGTGTACATACTGCGAATACCTAATCGTTGAGTACATTGTCTGCAGTACCATGCTATTGTGGCACGCAAATGTCTTGCCATAGGGCGTTGATTTGCTGTAAAACTGCGCAGATACTCCTTATAGCTGGCGGGTGTTTGATTATGAAACGAAAGTAAAGCGTTCTATTATTCATTGGATGTGGTAAGTGGTGGTTTGTTGTTAGATCGCAGTCAAATAGGTAGTGCTCGGGAGAACCTAGCATGCCACAGACACAATTGTCAGATGTTGAGATGCCATGACGCATAAAATAAGATGGAAATGGGCCATGACCCGTTATGTATTGTGTCAGTGGGGCTATTGTTTTAAGACGTTCCGTGTCTACCTTTGGTAGGAAGTTATACGTCCTTCTCCCTGTGTCGCCAATAGTTTACGGACAGCTGTGTTGGACGCTTGCCAGAAAATGAGATACGCAATTCATTTGCGAACTAAATCAATTTACTGAGAGAGTGATCACATAATTCGCGAAAAAAGAGGTAAGGGAATTTGAAAGAAAATTTAATTAATTATATAAAAATCTCCCATGGTTAAATGCGAGTTTATTATCATTTCCCCATTTTTTGAAAGATTTTTATTCTAGAATTTTTTTATTGGCTGAGCGGAAAGGTGATTTTTGAGAATATCAAAACTGCAATTGAAATCAGTTCGGGCAGTTAGCGATTGATTAAGCCAATTATAAACAAATTTTACCGTGAAAGACCGAAATTGGAGAATGTCGACTTTCACCGGAAAATGTCAACATTCACCAAATACGTCGGTGAAAGATCGAATATTGCATTACATCCTTGTACATTCGGACCCTCACCGGTGTATGTCGACAATGACAGATATGCTCTGGTGTAGGTTGAAAAGAGAGGAGTATATGTACACGCTGTCATTGCGAAAGGAAGTGTTTCACAAATAAATGCAGTTGTAAAAGCAAGGGCCTCTTGTGCAATTCAAAGTGTCATAATAGTTTAAGTTGTTGCAATAAATAAAATTTGAATCACGTAATTTAGTAAGTTTTTAACTTCTATTATTTTCCTTTCTCATTTTGAATGTACAGTGTGTTTTAAGTTCTTTCTTATGTTCTTAAGTTCTTAAGTCTCAAGTGCATTTTCTCGCGACCGAATTACGGAGAAGAAAATGTAATATTTTTATGTGTTCAACATTCACCATTAGTACATGGTGAATGTCGACATTTACCGGTGTAAGTCAGAAATAAGAGTATTTGGAAAATATTTCGGACATACACCAAGCGACTATGTGAATGTTGACATTCACCGGTGAAAGTCGACATTCTCCAGATTTCGGTGTTTCACCGTAACGCAAACATCCCAAAACTCCTCGCTAACTGGCCTCAGTCCTACTGCTAGTTCGATTCTTTCCGCTGTTCTCTTTGTCCTCGCTAACCGCTCTTCATTGACATCTCCTTCCGGATCTTTATTATCCAGGTTATTGTCAGTGAGCGACGAGTCATAAAAATACCATATTCATTTCAGTGAGCGAACCTTTCGGATCTGATAGTAAAGAGAGATTCTGACCATCTCTAATTCCCATATTTTTCGTATGCAAACAATAAAGATTATTTAATGAAATCCAGACTCTGTTTAATTTACATTGTAAAAATGCATTTGGAATAATGCTTAAAAAGCAGTTTTATAAAGCAATCAAACGTTTTTGCGAGAGCTCGAACAATTTCATGACTTATTATGTGTTGAAAATTCTACAACTTTAAGCGCTATTGGTTTCTAAACGTTTTTGGGAATGTCAGATAAACGCGGATAATTGAGGCTTCAGGTGCTGAATTAGGGATACGAAGGTACTGCTATAATATCTGTACAGTTTCTTTTAAAATGCCCTCTGCAAAGGTAACCAACCTTACGTATTACAGTTCCAATCTTCTTTTCTCAAATATTTTGCTTCATATTAAGCCATTTTTTCGGTCGTTGTACATTTGCTAAAACTACTTATAAGCAGAAAGATTTTCTGTAACTGAGTAGAAGTTGAAGTGTCTTTTATAAATAGAAGGCGCAAGGAATTTAATTCGTTAACAGCCTGGACAAAGTTTGAATTGTTTGCGAAACTTATTGGAAAAGAGAAAATGTTGTTAATTAAATTCCCTTGTTAATACTGAGGGTTACATCTGTAACTATGACCGCAGGTGACAACCTTTGTTACGAGAGAAATTGATTGCTAATGAATGCACGTCAACTGATTCAATAGAGTTTCTCTTAATGGTATTGAAAACTATTCCATGGAATTTGTTAAACGAAAATAATATTAAATAGATTGTTGTTAATTAAATTATCCTATTACGTGAAAGAACATTCCATGTACTATTGCTTCTTCTCAGTTCAAAATAAATCAGATGATAGAAATGAAGTTGTTTTGAACGCATTAATTATTTTTACTTTCAATAATGTAAATGGATATTACGTATTGTTGTAACAAAGCAAATGATTCAAAAATAATTTCTGCTTTTTAATGATATTTTCTAATAATTGCTATTAGAAAATAACAACTAATAAATGCCCTTGATATAACTCTTTTTTTTTGTTTAGCTAGTGCTAAATCAGGTTTAATAATTCAACAGCATCTAATGTTACTTTAATAGATTTAAGAATTTTGTAGAAAAATGTACATAAACACAAGAATGTGAATGAAGAAATGCCTATATTTGTATCCACTTAAAACTGGTCTGAAAACTATTTACTGACGAGTTTTAATTTTAACTTGTTGTCTGAACTTTTAGTGTACAAAGAGTAACTCCTCTGTGAGACTGTTTGCAAAACTCCTTTTAAATAGGAGTACTAATAAAATTTATTACAATTAGCCATAAACGGAGCATAAACATTATTCTCCGTTACTGGTCTATTAAGTGGTGCAGAAGATTTATAAATGGAATAGTCTTCGAGACGGCATGTGACAGGCTAAGAGCTAAATTTTACCATGCCCATTGGTAAAAGAGGGTGCGACTTTTGCGAGAGTTTATGACTATAATCATTTAAAATTGCAGTCTGTAGTGTTGAAATGTCTGTTTGCAAAACATTTCCATCATAAAATCCATTGCGAATTCTGAACTTGTCCTTTTTTATAAACCAATCATGACCAGGAAGGATTTTTAATGTGGACATTACCATGCAGTTTAGCTCTCGTGAAACTTTCTTGTAGTGTTTCCAGAACAGGTAACCTAAAGTGTCCGAAATAATCTGCTTAGCCAACCTATTCCCAAAAACATTTTCCTCGACATCAGTGTCTGAGAGCAGCCATTGGAAATGGTTTTAAAAACTTATATCGGTATGTTTTCTCATTTCAAGTATTTTCCTGCTGGTATTAATCAGGGTTACACCTCGGAACTTTTTTTAGGTATCAATCGAGCTTTAAATGTTGTTAATACTTTAAGTATGTTCTAAAGTCATATGGCATGTATTTTCTGTTAGAATTGCTATTGGTCCGACGTTACCTTCCATTGCTTGACCTTACCTACCATAGACTTGACCCCACAGAAACTTTCTGTTAGATAAGTTATTACACTCCGCTGATGATAATGCTTGTATCATCGCGTGATAAATCTTTTCTTACAGCTAATAATAAATATGTTTCTACATTCTAATTGTGTTTCTCATGTTCACAGTTTGGATTACCTCTTAATGAGGTAAGAAACTTTGATTCTACTTTAATCATTAGTTAACTGCTTTTAGGAATAAACAATTAAACTGCGTGATCCTTTAACACTTTCATTATGTAGTTTGTTATCTTTTGCAGCGGAACAAATATTAGTCATTGTAAAATTCTGCAGTAGTATGTAGACCAGGTATGGTCAAATTGCATGTTACTACAAGGTCTATGTTAAAAATTAAAGGAAACAGAAAGGCCAACGGTAGATTTATTTAAAAATTACCGCAGCCATGCATTTATATCATTTTTAAATTTCTCTCTGAATAGAAAGAAATATTTGAAGTTCATTTAATCTTAATTTTGGATTTTATAATTAACGTGATCCCTTAATATGAACATGAATAAAGAATTCTTGTTACTGTATTCAATTATAGAGTCTCGCATTCTTTAGCAACATAAACCAACGAGCACTAGAAAGATTGTAGAGAAATTATCCTCGGGTCTTATGACGACAGACAAAGTCAGAAGAAGTGTGCAAATGACCCCTTATTCAATCAGTATTCAATCAGTTATTCAATCAGACCTTATGTAAGTCTAAGTGGGGCACAGACGGCCCCACTTAGACTTACATAAGGCAACACTTCTAGCTTAACTAAGTAATACTGAACTTAAAATAGACTACGATTAAACTAGACTAATGGCTCACAGGAAAATGTAAACGCACGGGAAGGCTCTGGCTTGCAGAAGCCGGCGGGACAAGCCTATTGTTAGAAGCACTCAATGCTACTAATCAAATCGCTAGTCAGTCAAAGTAACAACGTGGCTTTCAAGCAGGCATAACATTCTTTAAAATCTCCTTCCCAAGCAATTGCTTAAATAGCACTTCTTTCTCCCTTAATCTGAATAACTGCTCGCTAACTGATTAACATTCTGGCGTGAGTGAAAAGGAGAGTGAAAATAAAGTTGCTTTAAATAAAAATTAACTATTAGTCAGAATAAAAATCAATCTCCACACAGTAAAAATGACACACTAACACAGAACTTCTATGACACAATTTTAAATATTTGAGAGATGTATTGAATATTCTTTTTTCAGCCAGAAAGCGAATAGTTTTTTTTTTGGGGAGGTCTAATTTCTTTATTTTTTCCCTGCACTTCATTATAACTATGAACTAATTTTGATTGGAATAGATTGAGAAAGATTGAAAATATAGTGTCTGTGTGATAATGTAAAAGTCTTCCCTTTTACATTATGATTAATATGTATTAAATTATAAATTATATTTTCTTTAGAAGAAAAAATAACACAGAGATTTAAAAAACGGATGTACCAAAGTTTTTTTTATTTTTAACCGATTACTTTAAAACAAATCAAACGAGGCAGAGCGTTTGCAGAGAAACTTCAATTAGATATACGAAAATTATTCAAGATAAGCTGCCAGTTTAGTACGTATTTTAGCATGAAAATTAATAGCTCAGTTTTGTTACACAGTTAACACAAGGACTAACATATTGAGATATTAATAAATCGACACTTTTAAATCATTTACTAAATTCATTACGTGAAAAACTGGATCAGCAGCTATGGTTTTTTCTTCTATTGCAAATTTTCCTACTCCGATTCCAGACTGGCTGCATATTTTGTTTTCCCCGTGTGTAACGCGAATAAGGTGGTCATATTTCCTAAGAAAGTCCTCCACGAAAACGTCCCTCCACTTGAGTAGATAGCCGTCATGGGCCTTGCTACACGAAGGCACCTATTAGGCGGCCACCGTTACCTCCTATGAAGAGACAATCAATTTACATCCATGTTGTCTTCGGTGTTCGACCCCTGACCCTTCTGTATGGCAGTCACTGCCCCTAACAACATTCCAATCTGCGAGGCGCAAAATTGAAATGGTAATAAAAGATGAATAATATTTTTTATAATAGAAATTACTGTCTATGATGAGCTGTTTTGCTTTATTTAGGAAATTTTAAACATAAACAAAATCATCCTATAAAATGTTAAATGCTAAATGTATCACCCCTATGTAACCATTAAGTCACGTTGTAATGCACTATTTTTACCTAAGTTTATATTAAAAAAAAAGAGAGAAATAAAGATATGCTTAAATTTGCCTAAATGTAAATTTCAAAATTTCTTGCTATCTGTTAAACTGAAACTTAAATACATCGATAATTATTAATTTCTGCATTATTATATATATTAAACTTGTGAGAATATCGTAACATTCAGGGGATGGATAATATCAAAAATGATCAAATATAAATAGAGTTTCGAATATTTGATAATTATTAATAACAAATACAACATCATTAAATGCTTAGCAAGTGGTCGCGCTATAACCTGAAAGTCCCAAATGTCATAAGCAGAACTGCTTTGCTTGCAATAAGACTTCACCTAACCATGAAGTTTGAAGCTTTCACTGTGAGGTGAAAAGTTTTTCATAAACCTTTATGTAATAGTAACTGCAGTGGAGTTTACAGGATATGCAGTGCATTGTGTAGCACCAACTCCTCCGAAAGCCGAGGTTTGCGCGTATGGGATCATTAACTTGTTAAACGTGTTTCCGAAAAGACCTTGTTTTTAAGCACTTTATTTCACACTGTTATTAAGAATGTTCGAATAATCACACTGATTTATAGCATCAATAATTATATGCAAGTATCCAACACTGCTTGCAGTCATACACACGAACACCCATCACTGTGTTGTACCACTGCTTGTATATTTTTCTTCTTCATAGCTTCACCAACGTTCTGTTACTCTTACTTGCATCTAGGTGATTGCAAAATTGGGATTTACTTTCATAGAAAAACATTACTTTCCACCAAAATTCTTTGATTTGTATAATGAACTCTTCTGTAAATTCTAATCTCTTCTTTCAGCTTTAGTTATGAGAGGTTTTCCATTCAGCTGCTCAAGCACGATATTCGGAATTTTTTCATCAGATTTCTAAATGATATGGATTGAATTATCTAATGATAGTTTCTAAACGTTTTGTCGCAATCGAAGAACTGCAAAAACTTCCTAGAACGATACTCATTTTCTGCAGATCTTCTTTTTACTTCCTTGTACGAAGTAAAAAGGATGTATTGTAATCGAGGATAAATTTAGGTATCATATTTCAACGAAAACATCCATTTTGACTGCTATCGAATGCAATTTAACGATGTTTTTGCGTGGCATCTGTACGTAAGGACAGAATAAAGGACTCTTTTTCCTCAAAAAATTATAGAGCTGATTTCTAAAGTAGTACTGATTTCTGATTCTGAAAATGAATTCCGAAGAGATTTTTTCGTCTGTACGTACAAATGTATGTATCTCGCATAATTCAAAAACGAGTAGCCTCAGAAAGTTGAAATTTTGTATATAGGACTGTCATAATGTGTAGATGTGCATCTCCCATTTTGGTTGCAATCGGCCGCACGAAAAGTATATATATATCTCCACTCTGTTACTCGGCTCAGTGAGCTCAGTTTTGTTTATTATTATATATTTGTAAATTGTGCACTTTCTGCTTTAAAAATGATTGAATTATGTTTTTCTTATCTTCCGGTTAATGTTTCTATGCCTTTACGTGTTCTGCATGCAATAATTGTGGAATTATCAACAATTTAAGTTTTTTTAAGTGCGGCTAAGCCTAATTTTTGTTTAGCATGGCAGCCATAATTGTTTACATTTGAAACTTGGCAGAATAGTGGATTTATTGCCAATTTAGAGAAACTAAGCTTCGCAACAACAAAATAATATCATCTTTTATTATTGCGAATTAAATAATGCTTAATTCATTCTGGAATTATCATTTAAGTTATTAGCTTGTTTTTGCGTAGAAACTAATTTTAATTGTAAAAACTGTTATTTTAATTGTTTTACCTGTACTTTTATGTTTATCTGTATCTTTCAATTTTTAATGAAAAATATTTTGAATTTTTATGTATTTTTGCCTTGCCGCGAAGTGAGAACTGAATCAATTAGTAGCGCATGCGCATTAGCTAAGCGGCGCTGAATCGTCTGTGAAAAACTTTCTTTTTTATTCGTTTAATTTCTTTTATATATCCTTTTAGATTATATTTGAATAGAACATGTGGTATTTCTTCAGATGATTGCACTCTGAGTTATAAAATGAAAGAGATGTAACGCTGTTGTTAAGTGAATTAAGTGAACCTAGCGCCGAAGTGTCGCTATGGTAAATAAAGTGAACTTTGAAGAGTGTATTTATTCTATTGTTGTTTATGCGCTATCGAAGAAGTAGATTTAATTCAAAATTCGTTAACTGTTAATTCAATATCTTTAAATGAAATGCAGGAAAATTGCGTATAATTTAATATTCCGTACAAGAAAGTCATGTGGTGTACACATCAATTTTTAAAATTTATATATGATGTATTCACTGCCGCAGAGAGAATCTATCTAAGCATTGGTAGTGATTATGGTGCTGGCCCTGGTACTGATTACGGGTGGGCCCTTAAGTTAGGCAATAAGAAAATCAACTTTACGAGTAAGTACTTTATTAACAAGTAATGCCTATTTCTCAAAATTAAAGTATAATTTTAACAAATAATCTGAAACATCACTAAAATTTGACGACGAAAAGCCTCAAAATTAGATATATTTCACTGTAATGGCAAATTTTGTAAGGCAAAAAGTTTTTGTAGAAAGGCACTTTTTTCTCTTGTTAATTATTTTAACTTGTTAACTTAACGTGTAAAAGGGAATTTCTTCCGAGACAAGTTGATTAGATTTTATTTTTTAAAAAATGAGGAGCATTTTTAAAGAACCGAGCCTCCGTAGTTTGCTCCAGGTCTGTTTAATCCCCCGCTCTCTACGGAGCTGAATATATTGCCTATTTCACGTAGAGATCTTCCCTTTTTTTGCATAATTTTTTGAATAATTTTATCATGGGATTTGTAACTTTAACCTGGCATTTTAATTTTTCGTTTTCACAAAAAACGAAGGATTAACTCAACGAGCAGAAGTAAGCTGTACAACTAATTATTACTATGGTAACAAAAGATTCCAGACGAGAAAATTGAAATTTTTAAGTGCATGAGTATCTTTTCCTTCACAGTTTTGAGCATTTTTTATGTTTTAACAAATATATTGTTATGTTAATTGATTATATTTGCAGAAAATACCTTTAGTTTTAAGTGCTCGATTTTCTTTATTATTTTGATATACATTAGAAATAGGTTGTAAACTATTTAGCATAAACTTGCTTAAAATTTTTATGCGTGGTACTCGAATACTTTTTACCTTCAAAGTGTATAGGACATTAGTTTTCTTATTCCATGGGAAAGGAAAGTTTGCCAATCACAACGAAATACGTGGTTCCATTTTTGACTTCTTTTAAGGGTATCATTCGACATCCGTTTTGTTTAGGTTTTGAAAAGCGCAGAATTTTGCTATTAAAACTTATATTTTAATTTTTATCGAGTTAAAATGTTGAACTGCCTAAAACTCTCTTATGATAACAACATATTTTGTCAAAAGTCAAAAACAAAGTCCAACATTAAGAAATCAGCGTAAAATTATAAAATTTTTTAGCAGTACTAGTTTAGATACTTTTTGAACTATCTTCTTCAGCTGCTAAGTGCAAATGAACCAAATAAAGGGCGAAAAAAATAAGGAAAGAGATAAGAAATGTTGGACAGAAGTTAAGCTACCGGCGCCATCTATTGATGAAACAAGAAAAACTAAAACAAAATTTCTTTAACGGCGAAGGTAAAGATAGATTGCAATTGGGGTCATTAACTAGAGCAGAAATGATATTTTGGATGTCAAACGCTTCTAAAATATCTAATTCACAAATGGAAGACGTTTTTCTGAATAATTTTTACAACTGAAAAATGGAAAGTGTGATTTTTCATTTCAACAATGCTGAGAAACAGCTTTTAAGAAATTTTGTTTTAGTTTTTCTTGTTTTATCAATAGATGGCGCCGGTAACTTAACTTCTGTCCAACTTTTCTTATCTTATCTCTTTTCTTATCTTTCTTCACCCTTTATTTGGTTCATTTGCACTTAGCAGCTGAAGAAGGTAGTTCAAAAACTATGGCAACTAGTCCTGCAATAAATTTTTATAAATTTATGCCTGTTCTTAATGTTGGACTTCGTTTTTGATTGTTATTCAGCGTGATATTTAAACTAAAAAAATGTATTTTGTACTAGCAACAGTCACTATAAATAAAATTTAAAGGAAATTTAGATTTTGTAAATGAAGTACACTCAAAGAAAATTTAGATTGGGTAAAAAGTATGTTTAAGTTACCCTTCCATGAGTTGCTTAGACCTTGAAACGTACATTTAATTAATTCCAAATATTTCTCTAACAGTTTCTAATTCTATTATTCTTGTAGTGACTGCATTTTATTTAGTTTTAGTCGAGGAAGACAATACAGAAAAAAATTCTCGAAAGCTGTTCTCATTTAATTAATTTTCACGCCATTTTGGATCAAGGATGTTGACTGCCCGAAAGGTTAGACTTGAATACCGGAGGAAGCGGGGATGTTTGTCAGCGTGTAATGTCTAAGCTGCAAAGGGGCACTCAAAATAAACCGAAATCTTCTAGAAAGCTTCTGGTAGGGCAAAAGGGGTAGGAGACCCTCCGACCGCCCTCGTGAGAAGTTCTCTTTCGAATTTCAGTTTACGGCTGAAGCTTAACGTTTAGCTACATACATCATTATCTCAATCACTTGCGGTACTACAGAGATGCTGGCCTGGCTTCTACCGGTACCGTATACGTATAGTTACTTTACGTGACATTCATCACCAATATATGCAATAAATCCCCACATTTTGCAACATGAATAGAATCGAGTTTCCCTTAGAAAAGTAATTCTTTATTTAGGCAGATAAATCTAGTATGTTAATCCAGTGGCAAAACTCTTTCCATGAACGCTATATGAAATTTAGAATTTAAGACCGTGGCATAAGTAATATTTAAATCAAACTGTGAAAGCATAGCAAAACTATCATATGATTATTATTTGGCCTACTTTTAGTGCTATAACTAAGAACGAAAGAATTTGAAGTGTTGCTAAGATTGTTAAATGAGGGCTGAAGGACATCAAGACTGCACATGTGATCTCCAAAACGGCACCGATAAATTTTCTTTCAGATTTATCTGCCATAAATATTCATTTTGTAAGTAAAAAGCAGTATTTGTGATCAGCAGTGAAAGGGACATGCTTCTTCATATATTTTCCTCTTTCACGAAGAAAGAATACGTTAGAGCCCCATTCATACTACGCTTTCAGAAAATAAATTGTTTTTGATTCGCTTTCTTTTGTATTTTATTTCTGTCAATTACGATTAAAGATCCCGAGCACATCGATTGTTTTCACGTCTCTTTCGTATTTTCTGCTACCGGAAACTGCTTTCTTCTACCGGAAATGAGCCGGCAGAGACTGTCTGTCTGTCTTCTCCGTGGAACGGGCGCCTTTCTTTTTCCGAAATCTTCATTCAAGGTTTCTGAGTGTGATAGTTCCTCATCTGCCTTTATTGAGAATGTTGTTTTTGACTGGTGTCATTATGAAACTCGTGATACATAGCTAAATTTCGTGATGAAGACTCTGTGTGTCCATTAATGAATATCTTTGTTGTAGCTTCGATAGAGTGATGTATTGTATTTGGTATTCCATTTCTGTCAAAACCGCTACAATGGGAAATATAGTGATCTGTGGTTGAAACGCCGTTGGTTGGGTAATTCCGAATTGTGTGGTTACAAATCACGCGTTGGTTCCCGTATTGAAAAAATAAAAAAGAAGGATTTACACAGAATAAAGAAATATGTACTAAGGTTTTTAAATACTAAATTTCAGAACCTATTTTTTATGCATTTTAGTCAATAAGTTTAATATGAATAAAGGGTAGTAAATAATAAAAATTTTCAAAATTTATAGTTTGAAAATAAATGTAATTGAAATCTTTATACCTAATACTAATTATTAATTCTTCCACTCTGATATAAGCTTTCGGCCACAGATTGTTTTGCAAAAGTGTTAATTCGCGGCTGATTTACAAAATTTCACAACTTATCCTGTGAACATCGCAAACGTTTGCCCTTTGTCTCCCGATATGATATTATTGCCTTATTATACCATACCTTTATATATGTTATACCATGCATTCGCAACTCGTTGATTCTGTACTCGTAGCTGCAACTATGAGGTGAGCAAGAACTATGTGCGTTATTGAAGTTTTAATTTTAATTTCTGATTACTTATATTAAATAGAAATTTTGTGAAATCCTTATGCAATAAATTTACTGGATGAATTACTTTGTAAAAATGTCAGGGTTCAGACCCTTCTCAGAGAAATGCATATCGCTCAAAAATGCATATTTTAACTATAAAGAATAATTTTCTTTATCGCTTAGGACAGAGTTTCTTAAACTACTGGGGGTCGCGGGACCTGCCAAACAGAGGGTCACCAAACATTTTAGCAGTTTTGATATTTCTTTAATTTATTATAATAATTTTACAATTACGAAATATTTTTACACAATGTATCTGAAAACAAAGATAAGATAATACAGACAAAGAAAAAAACGAAAACTTTTCGATGCATTATTTTTATAATATATAAACGTTCATTTTTCTTGCTTTGCACGTGACGCTGTCATTTCGTCTGTTACTTATTTAAAATTCATATTGTTCTATGTCTTAAAATTAGAAATTTTAAGACATAGAACAATGTGAAAATTTTATGTTAGTTAATGATCAGTTAGTGATAATGATCAGTTAATGATAATCAGTTAATGATCTAAAACTGCAATAGTATATTACAGTACAAGTGAAGAAAACTGACAGTTTCACACACGCGTGTATAGGATTTACGCAATGCTTATGGAGTCCCACAAAATGTTTGTAAATATTATGGGGTCTTGGAAGTCGCGAAAAAATCTCAGTGATAAAAAGGAGTTCCGACCGAAAAAAGGTTAAGAAACCCTGGCCTAGGATATGCCTACTCTGAGCCTTGGTTTTTCAAAAAATGGATGCTATACCTATCTTGAATGGCCTTCGTTCAGAATAAAGAGAAATATGTGGGGGGGGGAGTGAAAGTAAAAGTGTTGGTGTGTGTTGGTGTATTTAATTATGGCAAAGCACACTAGGGCTATCTGCCTAAGGGGAGGAATGCCTTCGTGGAGGACTTTCTAAGGGAAACTGGCTCGTATACACGTTACACATGAGGAAAACCACGAAAACACCCATGCAGCCAGCCCGTTCGCGGGATTCGAACCTTGGACCGAACTACCAGTGTTCAGCGACTTCACCGCTCGGCCGCTGGTGGGCCGAAAGTAAAAGAGCAGGAACGTTAAGGTATTTTTCGCTACCTTAAACAGCTTAAACATGGATGACTTAGGGCTAGTCATTTTTATTTACAGCTTGGAAAATTTCTTAAAACATCTATGGAAAATACCGAAAAGGTTTCAATTGAAGATATCTATGCAGTTCGATACATCCGATTTTCATACGTTTGCAGATTCGCTGCAACCGTATAAATTAACGTTAAGTTTATAGGGGAATGAACTGGACGAAGCAGTTTGTTCGTTAGATCTGCGGATGTTTGTTATAAACAATTGGCGTTCGACTGCATATGACGTTAAAACATATTAATACTATTGATTTGAACGCTGAGTATTCAGAAGAATTCTTCTTGCATTTTGTACTTAGAATTCAATAACACAGTTATTACAACAAGCATGAAACCAACTCGAACCTTAATTTGTACTTCAGCTTGAAATTACTAAAATTAAAATGGCTTAGAGCTTAACATCATAATGTCTTGCGACGCGAGAATTCAGCTGCGATTAAATTACTTCAAATGTAGGCATTAAACTGAAGACTTAAGGCCCTGCTGCTTTCCTAATGAACCTTCTAATGTGACTGCAAATGAAAGCCAAACTCACCAACAAACATCACAGCTGGTAAAATAAGATTTAGAGCGCTTCTGATGTTATAAGTAATTAATGCTCTTAAATGAAATTTTCGATCATTATTTAAACTCTTAATTATTAACTGGCATTTCTGGAGGAGTTGATCAAAAATAGAAGTGTAGGCAAGATTCATTAAAACGAAACAACAGATTAATCAAAATGAAATGGTTTTAATACTGGAAATAATTTTAATGATTCCCTAAAACTTGATCTTCAGAAACATTTCATGCCTGATTTGCCTATTTTTATTTTTGTGATGGCTACATTTGTACAACCGTTAAAAATTTGTGTTTTTGTTATTAAGCGAATAAAATGGAAATAATAATTTTTACATATTCCTTACACCTTACTCTAAATTTCTGTCTATGATGAAAAACATTTATCAAAACAATGGATACATCATCCCTTTTCTCCATCTCTCTCCCCCCCATATATATATATATATATATCTGAAATAAATTATAGCTTACCCAGACAATTTTGTAGTTAAAATGTTTTTTTAATCTAAAATAATTTGAAATTATTATTGACATTTTTAAAGGTGAGAACCGTAAAAAGCTTTGGCTGACAGATTTTTATTAGAGAAGTTATCTAAAAAATAACTAAAAATGTGTTTTATTAAAATATAATAATAAATTACATGATGTATCTGATTAATTAATTTCATACTTATACGCCATCAGGAGACCGGTTTTAAACGAAATTATATCCATCAACTAATATCTGGCCTAAAAAAAGTTTTCTGTCTTCCTTAATTAATCAAACGTAACTAATATTCATTCGATAATTTCACTTCTGAAAATAAGAGATTAGTTTAAGTTTAAACCCGCTGTATCTTCCAGTAAAGTTTCCTTCAGGAAAAAAAAACTATAACGGGCTTTAGAAAACGGTTCCTCGTCGAAGCATTAAAATAAAAAAGCCAGAAAAATTTGCTGGATTTAAAATTAATCTAATTTAGAAGCATGAATCCCTTTCAGAGCATAACTCCAAATTTTAATTATTTTAAATGTAAGGCTTTAATTTTATATATTTTACGTAGCGTATTCGGAAACTAAGTACCGTTTCATTCTAGCGCCGTCGCAGCGCTGTGGTAGGCGTCCCGCGCATGCGCACTAGTCTTTCTTGTTCACTGACTTTCAATTGTCGCCATTTTGGTTGCTCTATGTTGTGTTTTCAGTTTGCTGTGCACATTCAAAATGTTTAATACAATTAGTTCTCCCGCTGACTGTGAGATTCGTGCCGTGATTAAATTTTTGAACGCGAGGAATGTTAAACCGGCCGAAATTTATCGTCAAGTGACAGAAGTTTACGGTGAATACGCGATAAGTGATGGAATGGTGAGAAAGTAGGTAAGAATGTTTAATGCAGGTCGTTCTGTTGTCACCGATGATTTGGTAAGGAAAGTTGAAGCAATTCATGAGAACAGACGCTTCACAATGACAACTCTTTCAGAGGAATTTCCACAAATTTCATGTCCTGTTTTGTTCGAAATTGTGTCTGACCGCTTAAATTATCGCATACCGTGTTCCCGATGGGTTCCAAAAATGCTCACTGATGTTCACAAAACAAAGCTACTTGGTAGTGCCCTGACATTTCTCACGCGGTACAGTGATGAGGGAGAAAACTTTTTAAACCAAATTGTGACAGGTGATGAAACTTCGGTGTGTCATTTCACACCAGAATCGAAACAACAATCGGTGGAATGGAGACACACTCATTCCCAGAAAAAACAAAAGTTCAAAGTGACAATGTCATCACAAAAAATCATGTGCACTGTCTTCTGGGATAGGAAAGGTGTTTTTCTTACTGAATTTCTCCCCAGAGGTGAAACCATTAATGCGGCACGATATTGTGAGACTTTAACAAAACTAAGGCGTGCCATTCAAAACAAACGAAGAGGAATGCTCAGTAAAGGAATTGTGTTACTCCATGACAATGCTCGGCCCCATACTGCTGGTGTCACTCAATCGTTAATTCGACAGTTTCATTGGGAGCAGTTCGATCACCCGCCGTACAGCCCGGACTTGGCGCCGTCCGACTATCACTTGTTCCTGCACATGAAGCGCTTTGGATCTGATGATGACACGAAAAATGCTGTGGAGTCGTGGTTATCGAAACTGGCAGGAAGTTTCTTTGCCGATGGTATACAAAAACTGGTCACCCGCTATGACAAGTGTTTGATCATTGGCGGAAACTATGTTAAAAAATAGTTTAAGACATGTATTTTCATGTAGAAATAAAATTGGATTCGAAAAAATTGTTTTACTATTTTTTTTTTTTTTTTTTTTTTTTTTTTTTTTTTTTTTTCAAAACGGTACTTAGTTTCCGAATACGCCTCGTACTTTACGATTTTATTTATTTTTATTCATTTTAGCCTACTTAAATTATAATTGTTTATAAATTAATTCTCAAAGTCCGTATTATAAGTTTTAATGTTTCACAAAAAATGGAGTTGAAGGAACAACTAACGTTTTTTAAAGCTCATATTTTTTAGCGAACTGTATTTGTAGTATACTAATAAATATATCTGTTATGGGCGTTTTATTAAGTAAAAAATTATTAGAAATTAAATATGATTCAGTTAAAGTTCAATATGATTCCGTTTCTTTAGCTGTTGCTTACAAATTAATTGTAAAGATAAGGCAGTTGCTATAACATTCTTAGTAACCGAACTCCTCGTTTGATAAGTCTTAAACAATAACCATTAAGCCGATAAATGTTTCATCCCGAAATTTTCAATTTCATCACACCAGTTAGGAGGCAAAGCGCCTGAAGGTTGAAATCCTCAGCTTTTACGACTATCTTTCGCAGTTTGTATCCCCAAGTGTTTACATGTAACGACTTTCCGTACTAGTTTGCCGTTTCGTTTGCGCATAAAGAAGCGCAATTCTTGTCGTTAACGGTCACTAACCGCTTCTTCTTTCAATTTGTTCCTAAGATAAGAACATTGGAAGTAAAATGCGTTCTTATTCGCTTTTTTGTCTCTTTGGAACTCCAATCGCTTTTTATTGAAATCGCTTCCATGAATAGAATGTCAGTGTTCATTGTTAGAAAGAAATAATTTTTTAATTGGGAAAAAGTCAATTTTAGATTGAAATTGGTTTTACAAACAGTCTATGCTTTTAGAAGAATTTCGGCGTGGGCGCGTCTCAATTCAAGAGCGAAAAAATTCTGCACAATTTTAATAGAAGCTTAGGTTAATAGATTAAGGCAAATCAACTTGAGGGCTATTTGTTTAAAGGGAAGGATGTTCGTTGTGGAGGACTTTTTAAGGGAATCTGGCTCTTATGTATGACATAGATGGGAAAAACAACGGAAACCAACAATAGAGCCTGCCCGTTAACCGGGAATCGAACCCTGGTCGAATTAACAGCGTTCAGCGACTTTATTGCTAGTCTGATAGAGGGCAGTTTTACTGGAAGCAACGAAATTTTAACACATTCTATTGGCAGTTCATTGAGAAATGAGACAAAAAGTAAGCAAAAGACATGACGTTTTCTCGTCAAGGTACGCAACTTTTATTTTTTCCCCCTAAATTTGTGGTTTTATGATAGAAAAAATACATACTCCTTGGGATCAGACTACAATGGAGCACCTACGTTTTATATATGGGCCGAGATTGAGCCTGAACATTGTATTTTCGGAGTACATGTATCTGGAGAGAGCATGGAAGAGATACTAGCCCTTCGTCATCAAGGCAAAGATAACTTCGGTGGCGGAAGTGTAGTGTTTTGGGTAGGCATTTACGTTGAACGCTTGCACACCGCTTCAGGCGTTTAACAAAGGCTCCGTGACTGCTATGAGGTACAGAAAGGAGATCTTAGAAACGTATGTTCGACTTTTCAGGAACGCATTTGGTTCTGGGTTCTTGTTAATGGACACCGACGAACGTACAGATGCGGTTCAGCTGGCCGACTATTACTTGGAGAGTGAGGTATGGATTGGTCAGCCAGATTTCGTGACTCTCATTCTATAGAGCTTGTCTGGGACGATCTTGAGAGAGCAATTTCAACTCGCCAGTGTCCTCCAAGAAACATCCCGGAGTTAAACACTGCTTTGAACAGGAGTGTGATGGGACTGCCACAGGAACTTCTTAACTGCTTCCTTCCAGTATGCCGTCACAATGCCCGACCTGTCTGGATTTGAGAAGGGACCATACTCCCAGTTCGATATCATAATGTGGATTTTGGACATTTCCCCATTATGAACTTTATTGATAATCATAGGGGCGTACATAAATGACTTTTGAACAGTACACATCTCTTCCTCTATTTCAATTGTATACCCATACCAAATTTCATTAAATTCTGTCAGTTAATTTCTTAGAAATTCGACATAATGCGTTAATTCTCTTAATTTTGCACATAAGCGTAGTTATACTTTCACCCATAGCTACTTTCACACTTGCAAAAATATTAAAAACTCATTCAAGTACTCAAAAGCAGAAGATTTACAGCACTTTTTTATTTGAAAGCATTTCAACTAGACGCTAAGTTTTAAACTAGTGAATATTAATGATATTTTTTGTTTTGTACTTCAAAAGATTAGATGTTTCTAAGATATGACAATCTCCAAATCCTACGCGTCTTTGATTTTCTTTTTCTCTCTTTATCTAAGTAATATAGAAAAAATTACGGTGCCTTTGAATCAAAGTTCCTTTTTTACTCATTTTTCTCAGGATTATCGCCTTTTTTGTTAATAAAATGGCTCATGACCCGAGCTTATTTCGAATAATCTTCCTCAGGAGAAGGGAAACAATTCTGTACGGCAGTTCGCAATGGCGTTAGAATATCATTTATAATTACTTTTCTGTTGCAACTGTCCATAACTCTAATGGATATATTATAAACTTAATATATTCTAAACTAAATGATCTAGATTATTGCAAATAAAATAAAGAAGTATTAAAACGGACATTTATTTTTCTTAAAACGCTGAATTTGACAGGAAATTATAACTTGAAAGATGTGGTAAAGATCGTATGTCCAGTTTTGGAAACCGGATATTTTGCTGGCACTGTGCAGAAAGTAGATAAAAAATCTTATTTTTCATGCAATGGCAAATGTATGCATAATAAATGCGACGTAATAAGTATTCAGTCACAGATATTTGTAATAATAATGGTAACAAAATTAAAACTCAGAATCCACGTCACATCTGGCGTCCAAAGTAACAGAACGTGATTTTTAATCATTCGAATCGTTCAGTAAATGTGCGTTCCACAGATATTAGTTTAATGTATTTAAAAAACTTTATAAGGTATTTCTCCCGCCTTCTTAGCATGCTTTCGTGGTTTAGTGGTACTGGATGCTGGATCGGTATTCCAGAGGTCCGTGGTTCGATTCCCAGAGAAGGCGTTTGCTAATTTTTCATCACTTAAAAAAATCTTAATGTCTCTACAACTTGGTTAATAATGTCGCGACGTAGAGTATATTCTGCGTTGCACTTAAAATAGAAGCAAGAACGAGGATACGTATGAAATATTTTTGCTGGGATTACGAGGTGTCCAGAACTGTTGATCTTGGATAAATACAGCAAAGACTTCCGGATGACAAAAGTTATCGTAACTGTTTAGATATATAGAGTCAACGAAAGAGAAGGATCTAATTTTATATTGTGCTTTAGCTTATTCTCATACTTACTATTTATTCTGGATTATCGCTATTTTTAAATAGCGGTTTACAGTGAACTTGAGTCTTTTCATAGGTCTTGAAAAACTGCAAGCGCATGAAGTGGATCTCATGGGGAAGAAGATAATGAAAGGGGGCGCAAGGGAAGAAATCTTGGGCACTTTATCCCCTGAGAAGTTCTTAACAGCTGGAAATGAGTGGAGAGGGACCGTAACGTGGTAGGCGTGCTTTGGAAGGGAGAGTACTTCAGTTCTGATCATATGACCTAACCTAAGATCGAGCTTGTTAATTAAGATCCAATAGGATTTTACAATGAAGTTTGGGTGGGGGCAAGCAGAAAATGATAAATTTATGAAACATTTTTCTATACTGAAGACGTCTAAGAAACTTACCAAAGTGAATTCTTGGTATTAGAAACAGAAATGCACTAAATTTCACATAAAGTTGAAGTTCTGGAGGAAGTGTGAACCGTATGGAAGAATGAAGTAATCTCTCCGTAGAATTAAATAATCCTATAAAAGAAGTACGAATTACATCATTGCAGCAATCTGTAAACATTTTAATCATTTATATTACATTGTGGTATTATTTAGTTTCTTATTAGCCCAAAGGGGCATTAGTCCTGAGGGGCTATAGTCTCGAAACGGCATTTTGGCCGAATCACTATAAGCGGTTATATAACTTTTCAAATTGTTGACATCAAGTACTATCACCCTGTGTTATATTTAAAAAAAATAAGTAATGAAGAATCTCCCTGAATATGCGTATGTTACTCGCATTGTGAAACAACAACGATGCATATTACCATCAGATTTTAAAAAGCATAGTCTTCCACCCGAATATGGGCACCTGGAGGTCCGTATCTTGAATTTCGAATTTGTTTTATTATCTGTTTAATATATTTATTAAACGTTAAATTTTTAATTAAAAACGCATCGATTTCAAAGCGAGCAGTTTCAACACCACTGTGCGGAATAAAATATTTTTATCTCCAGCGCACGAGACTGTCTATCGGAAACTCTAAGGATATGTTTTTAAAAATATTTTTAGCCCAAATGCTCTTGAAACGAGTATGTATGTGTTGTGTAAAAAAAAAAAAAAGACTCTTTGGGGCATAATATGAAATCTGAAAGCTTTCAAAAAAATTTTTTTTTTGTTTTTTAATATCTTCTTTTGTGTCTCTGATGTGGGATTATTGATCTCGTTATTCCGAGAGTAGCAATGTTTAGAATATAAACCTCGCTAAATGAAACGCGAAATACGCTCCTTACGAGAGTATTGGCGGCTCATCTTTCAAGAAGTTTATAGAAGCTTTTACTACACCAGACTCGTGCGCGAGTTTACGTAAATGTGCTAAGAAAGCTCGGACAAGCTGTCGTATCCCCACTCAGTCATTATACTCCTATCCGCAGTTATTTCATTTCGATTACCACAAATTTTGATTCTTCTTCCTACACTTTTATTTCAGCAGTAATATAGACGCATCTTCTCTTCTATTTAGATTAAAGGTCCAAAAGACACTTTTAAAATAATAAACGGATTAAAAGAGGGTTATATTTCTGTCTTTCCATTAATCCTAAAATCCAATCCAATCCAATCCAGTCGGGCAAATTTTGTTTATGCTGCTTTATTTGTTACTGAACTGAGGGGTTTGGCTGAATTGCGCGTTTACTTTGAATTGTGAATGATTTTGGTAAATGCCAATATTTCTCGCTCACTAATTAGGAATTATTTATATCTGCGATCTGCTTAAACAATTTAAAGTTATATACTGTGCTATTTGTAATTATGTTTTATGATAAAGTTTTAATTTGTTGCTGTTACTCGGCGTGAAATTCAGAGAGATATTGCTGAATCGGTAGCAAGGAACAATATATATCCTAATGCTCGGCAATATATTTTTGATTATGTTCTCGAAATCTGTTTTGATAAAGCTTAAGTTTTAACAAAGTTGATAAAATTACGATTACTGATAAATTTGAATCAACTGAACACATATCTATCTATGGCTACGCTGTAAGTGAAAGGAAAATTTCAACTCTCGGTGAAGACCGAAACCGAAATATCCTACAGTGGAATCTACTTCGATAAAAAATAAATGAAGTCCGTAAAAAGAATTTTAGAATTTGTTAGTAGAAAAAATAAGAGCAAAAATATTCAAATAGCGTGTAATTTCCTAATGAATACTAGATGAGAAAGTATTCAGTCTGAGAGGAAGTATGAAATAAGTCAAATATGTGCAGAATATATCGGCAGTTTCTTTCAGATGCTGCATGGTTGAACAAAAATTATATTGCAACCCAAATTTTGGATCATTTCTGCATTTTGGTTGCCTAATTTTTGAAAGGAATTCTGAAACTTAAAGTGTTTACTAAGGGGTGTAAATGAATATTTTTCTAGATGTCTGCGGTATAAAGATCTGTGTTTGTGCGCTTGTGTGGTGAGACAGACTGCCCACAAATCCACTGAACAGTTTTAACAGCTTATTTTATTTGGGAATGAAATAACTTGTACCTTTGGTGCTGGTCACACTTTCAGAAGCAAGGTTCAAAATTTTTGTCGCAAGACTCAACATCCGTACTACTAGTTGCACGCAAAATGTTAAATCGATATTCGAACTCTGTCCATGTACGGTGCAGCATGGCGTGATCAGGGACTGCAGTGGTACTGCTATTCTAGCCTCCAGATCTGCAATTGTCCAGAAAACATGTTTGGCATCTTTGAACGCTAAAATGTAACCCTATAATAAGGAAGTCCAAAACTGGTTATTTCAGGCGAATGTGACGGCCATGGAATGGGTATATCCGTCCTGGCCCCTCTTTTGGGAAAATTTCTGGTGAGAAAACTGCGAACGCACAATGCCTAAAGTGGTAGAGCGCCATCTTGTTGAAAAATGACATCTGCTTGACAGGCCTCCAACTATGGGCAAATGTAATTAATCAGTGTATAAACTATGGCTATCTTTTTTGTTCATAAAAAAAGAGGTTCTAAAATCGCAGCCAGCATCCGATAACAAACATTCAGTTTGGGGTTGTCTCGCTTCAGTTGTTTAGTGACATGAAGATTTTCAGATTTCTAAAAATTCCATTAAATCCTCACATTATGTGCATATTAAACTAAAAAGGGTTAGGGAAATATTTTGATATACGTGTAATAATGCCAGAAAAATTTACAGCACACCTTTTACAGGATGCTTACAATAATAAGGCAAAAATTTTCAGGGACTTGGTGGATATCCTATACATATACATATATACTATATATATAATTTCTTAAACTAGCACAAATTGATTCGAATTTTTCTTCGTTATGTCACATTTTGACCAAAATCCATTTTTAGTGCTCTTTTTTATAATAAGTTATTTTACTCCTGTCCAGAAAACATTTTATTTTTGCAATGTCATCATCGGCAGTCATGAATAAATAAACGTTTTTAAGGGGGATTAATTACTTAAACACTTTCATTGAATATGTTGAGAAAAATACCGATAAAATATCGGTAAAACTGGTTTCAGTTGGTAAATTTATTGAATTCTTTAGTTGAAAAAGGTCGATAAATTTACGATTGCCACAGAGATGTTATCCATTTACCCTTTTGGTAAATAAACCGGTTTGACTAGCGACTGCTATGGAACGACAATCATCTAAACTCCGTTTGATCGAAAATTACACTCGGTCTTTATAACATAATGACGTTTCACAGATTACTTTGAAACATAATCTAACAATTTACAGTTCACTGGATTTTCAACGTTTACATTGTCACAGGGCACAAGTTAATTTCTATGCATTAAAGATCTAGCATTTCGCTTTGACTCCGGGTGATTGAATCCTAGGATCGTTTTCCGAAAGTAAATAAAACGTTCGAAACGTAATTCAAACACGGTTGAACTCGATGGAGGTTTGCTAAATGAAATGAAGTTCCTATAATATACACGGTTCTGTGCTGTATCAGCACCCACCTGCTGTGCGAATTTCCATATTACCTTGTTTCATCTTACTCGCCAAACGATTTTCAGTTATGTGCCTTTAATAAATGCTTCTGGGGTTATTGAATAATTAACTGACAGAGGAAGAGAGGAACCCTTTTCAGTGCGCTTTTATAAATTTATTCTCTTCGCTGATCGTTTGTATGAGCTGATTTTCAAGCAAGCATTCCGTAAATTATTATGAAAGTGTGACAGGTATATAGCTTTCTGAAGTGCAGCTCTTATTTCATCAGGCATCCTTACTGAGATAGCTTGTTTTAATTTGTCTTTTTTGGTTCATGTAAGTTTTGGATTCATAATTGGAAATACATTTTAAATGTTATGTACTGCTACTGTAATGAAATAGAAATTTTAAATTGATCCAACATAAGTGTTAAAGGGAAACACTATAAAAATAAATTTCAACTATTCTAAAATACTTCTATTTAGAAGTTCATTTGAAATCATGTTAGAAGTTTTTATTCCCATGTTATTATTATTCGTAATATATATCTAATAGCATATTGTTGCGTGCTTACGGTTTCATAATGCATTGAATGTGCACAGCATACTGATGATAGCTTGTTAACTGGAATTTTCCACAAAAATACACGTACAATCACAAAGTGCAATCAGCAGTTACACTTCAAACTACTAAACACAAAGTAAGGCAGAGCGCATCTAAAAGGCGAAGCTCACACGAAGATATCTCCATACTCCGTACTCAACGATGAACTCAACTGCAGAGAAACTGACGCTGTTCCTAGTCTTATATAGTTTTCACCCCGTCGCCGAGAAATCTTTAGTACCTTCTCGAAGGCATATGAGGGCCAGATAGTTATGTAATTACATCACTCATTACAGTTAAAGGACCAAAATGTTGCCAAATAGTCGCCACTGGCGAGTTTGGGGATAATTTAGTGAGATAACCATTTATTCAATGTTAAATAGACTTGCCGCTGTATCTTGTTTTTCTGGCACAGCGTCTAAGCATTTCATATTACGTTATACAAAAAATACTACAATTTCACAGATCATTTCACTAAAATTATTTACGTATGTACAAAATACGTAACCATATGTTATTTAACACCTTTGCATATATTCTTTCCAAATTTATTACTCTTATATTATTGTCTGCGATCTTAATACAAAAAAGTGAGATGTTGTCTGCATATTAATTATTCATCTCGTAAACACCATCCAGCTAACAGAATTGAAATTATTCATATCATAGTTAGGCAATGGGCTAAATTTGGACACAGAACATCAAGTATTTCGAGTTTCAGCCTTATTCTCCAGGAAAGATAAAAAGGAAAGCTACTAAAGAACTCCTTCAAAATGTTGCGAAATTTTAATAATAAGAGCACATTGATATATTATTTTTTGCATAGCTTTGCATTTATCGCATCGCAAAGAGCAGGGAAAACACGGAATATGTAGCATGATGAAAGATTTTATTTTCATTGTACTTGCAGAGTTTCAGATAGCAACACCAACAGAATATTCAGTTAACGGTGAACTACCTTTAAATTAGTTTTGCTAGAATGTGATCGAATTCTAAGAATATTTTGCTTTCATAATTCATAATCGGCGCCCGAATACTTCGCAGTCAGTGCCTGAAATTGAGCTCTGCGTTTGAATGAAGCAGCTTTTAGCACAGTGTTTAGTAGGTTTATTATTACTGATGGCGGTGTTCGGCCAGGTGTCAAACCCCGCGAAGGGACTGGCTGCATGGGTGGTTTCCATATATAAAGTAAATACCAGCCAATTTCTTTTAAACGTCCTCTATACGAAGAGGTATTTTTCCTTAGGCAGATAGTGGGTTCGATTCCAGGCGAACAGCTAGCTGCACTGGCTGTCTCGTTGTTGTCCCCATGTTTAACATGTATACGAGCCAGGTTCTTTTAGAAATTCTTTTACGAAGGCATACCTCCCCTAAGGCAGATAGTCCTAGTCTGATTTGCCATAATTAACTCAACCATACCAATCCAAACCAAACCTTAGGTAGACTTCCATAAATTGAATGACCCTGATCTTAATGTTGGGGCGGGGATCCACATAGTTAAGTTCGAATGAAAAGAGTTAGCTCTACTGCAAAAGATATCAACGTCTTTACGTATGATGAATAACTTAAGATATATGTTGGCTTCAATTCATTTCTTTCAGGCAGTGTTTACATTCGCTTTCTAGAGAGATGAACGCAAGTTTTTTAAGACATTAATTATAATTATTGCAATTTCACTGTTGCAGGCTATATTCCCTTTCGCGGAAATATTTCTTCACACAAAGAGATGAAGATGCACAACTTTTTAAAATAATAAAATATTCATTTTTTACTTGAACTATAGTTTTTCAGAGGTACTCGGGCACTATACATAACAAACGCTGGAGCATCATACGTATCATAGAGAATTTTTCAATAAAGAAAATAATTTGAGATATTCAGGCTCAAAATCGTTTGCGACTTAAGTTAGACTGATGTCAGTGCGTTTTATAGAATATGCAGGAGTCGTTGTTACACATTTTCTTAAAATTAACATACACATTTTCTTCCAGAAGTGTAGCACCGAATTTTATTCGTATATAGCAGGGTTGGCCAAACTTCATGTCGGTAAGAGCCGCACGTTTGAATTCAGAAATGTTCGAGAGCCGCATCTAGAATTTCTAAGAGCCACAAAAGTTCATATTTACATAATCATAGAAGTAGTGGAAGAGGTTTTAAATAGAAAGAAGTCCCTGATAACTTTGTAAAAAATTTATAAATTAATTAATTACTTCCTTTTGGACACTGAATAGTTTTAGTTTAATTTATTTCATACACATATTTTATATGCATGAGCCGCACAAATTGCCTGTGAGCCGTATCAGGCTCGCGACACGCACTTTGGCCACCCCTGGTATATAGAATACAAGATAGTATTTTGAATTCCTTCTTTTTAAAAAAAGCGTATCTTCTCAAGTTTAATGTTTATAATGGAATACAGATTATATAAATTGGTGACCTTAGAAAGCAATAAGCTTACCAAAGTCAATTTTCAGTGATACTGGTTTATATGTGATATCGATATGTATACTGACCGTCCAAAAAAGTGTTTCATTTCATGATTATATAAAATTGTAAAAAGGGCTTAGCATTTGTATTTGCACATTAAAAAAGAAATGTTAAAAAATGACAGTTTTAAGAAAGGAGGATTAACTTCTCCCTCGCTAACTTGAGACATTTCAAATTTAAAAAAATCTCTGAATCTTTTGTTCGATGTTATACAAATTGTATTTCTTTCTTTGTACCGAGGAGCGGCGCAGACGCAAATTTGTTAGGTTTTTAAAGCTCGCGTTTAGAGCTTTGAGGTTGCTGTGAATTACTGGAGTTTCAACTAAGCGGAGGTTCTTCTGAGTTTGTGTTGGTAAGCCGCCACTGAAGTTGAAGTTTGTGTGGTCTTCGCCGTTCCTCAACTAACTTACTATTTGAAAGTCAATAAAGAAGTTTCGGTCAACGTTAGGAGTCTGAGGTTTTTTGAGTTCTATACTGAAGTAATATCAAGTTAATTTACAGTCCACTATTTTTAAACAACGGAACGTACATGTTTTATGGTCCGTCGGCTACGGAGTCGCAGTAAATTTGGTGAGTCAGTGTGTTTTTTTATCTTTCTTATTAGATAATGGAATTTACAACGCTTAAGACTAAAAAGCGTGTAGCTAAAGCTAAGTTAAGTAAACTGAAAGAGAAAATTACCGTGACTTACGATTCTGCTGATGTTGATCAGTTGGAACTTTTTAAATCTAGATTAAATGACTTAATGATCGAACTTTAGGATATTTTTAGTAACATATTTGTAGTGTGTGAAGAAAAAGATATTGATGTATTTATAGAAGAACAACAGGTCGTACAAGATACTGCTGATGAGTTAATTTTAATGCTAAACAGAGTTAAGAATGTTAAAGACATTAGTGTGGAAACTAAATCTTGTGAAATAGCGAGTATACGCTTACCTAAGCTAATTCTTCCTGTATTTAGTGGCAGTACTGAAGAATGGTTATCATTTTTTGATTTATTTAAAACGGCGATAGTGGATAATGACCGTTTATCAGGTGCACAAAAGCTACAATATTTAAAGGGTTCTTTAAAAGGAGATGCTTTGCGGATTGTTCAAGCTTTAACTATTTGTGACAGGAATTTCGATATAGCGTGGCATTTATTGTGTCAAAGATTTTCACATAAGAGAGAATTACTTTCATCGTTATTAAAGAAAATCTTGTATTTATCAAATTTACAAGCTGAAATTCCTAGTCAGATATTAGCGTTAGTAGACACTGTAAGAGAGTGTGTATGTTCGTTTGAAAATCTAGGATTCAAAGTGGAGCAATTCGCGGATACTATTTTAATGTTAATAGTACAGTTTAAATTGGATTCTTCGACGAGAGGATGGTGGGAAAGAACATTAAAGAGTGAGGAAATACCAACACTTAATAATCTGCTAGAGTTCTTGAAATCTCATGCCAGAACCTTGCAAGCAGGTAAACCGCAAGGTGTTAAAAAACAAGTTACAAAAGACAAATTAACTTCATTGGCTTCAGAGATTCGCGCGCAGTGTACGTATTGTAAAGCCGGTCATTCAGTTTTTAAATGTAATAAGTTTTTAAATCTGAATGTGCAGGAACGCGTTAATTTTGTCAAGAGAAATAATGTTTGTTTTAATTGTTTGGTTTCAAACCATAAAGCTTTCGAGTGTAGAAGTACACATAAATGTAAAAAGTGCTTTAAAAATCATCACACACTACTGCATTTCGAAAGAGTTCAAAATGAGCCAAAGGCACGTAAAGGAGTTACGAACAGTTCGAATGAATTATCAGTGACGGCTAAGCCATTTTTCCCTGGGCCAGAACCTCGCGCTCAATCGGCTGGGTCAGGGAAGAATATCGCAAGTTCTAGTCCAGTAATTAAATCTTGTGTTTCAGACTTTAATTTTCAGAGTGAAGTTTTATTATGTACGGCTGTTATTAAAGTGTTAGATTCATCGGGTGAATACCAATTGTGTAGAGCCCTCCTTGACCCTGGCAGTCAAGCAAGCCTGATTTCAGACGATTGTGTACAAAGACTAGGGTTAGCAAGAAGAAATGCCAAAGTTTTTATTTCATGTTTAGGGTCTTTGGATACGAAAACTAATGGGATTACGGAAATAAACTTCGTTCCGCATTTTCCGGCGAAAGTGTCATTTAAAACACCAGTATTTATCATCAATAGAATTATTGGAACTTTGCCGCATTTTACATTGGATAAGAAGTACGTTGAGGAATATAAGGATTTAATGTTAGCAGATCCAACATTTTACAAAAGTGGGCCTGTTGATATACTTTTAGGCGTAGATATTGCCTTACCTCTTTTAAAGGGAGAAATAATTAAATGCGAAGAAGGTAAACCGGTAGCTTCTCGTTCTGAACTAGGATGGATTATTACAGGTAGTGTGAATAATTCAACAGAAATTAATCCTACTATCTATGTTAATAATATACAAGTGGAAACTGATCAGATGCTGTCTGACTTTTGGAAATTGGATGCTGTACCTACGTTTGACATGCTTACTAAATCGGAGAGAGCATGTGAAGATTATTTCAAATCTACATATACGAGAGAGGAAAGTGGGGTATATACTGTGAAATTACAGTTTCACTCTCCGCCTTCTCAGCTTGGAGATTCCAGACAATTAGCTACGCGTAGATTCCAATCTTTCGAAAATTCACTTCTAAAAAGGCCTCAGATATATGAACAGTATAAGGATTTCACGAGGGAATACCTTGAGCTGAGACATATGGAGGGAGTGCCTGAGGGAGAGATTCTTATTGACTCTACGTTTTACATGCCTCATCATGCCGTATTAAAGGAATCAAGTACTACGACTAAACTGAGAGTTGTTTTCGATGCTTCAGCTAAAACGACATCGGGTCTTTCATTGAATGATATTTTGATGGTTGGGCCAAGAGTTCAGCAAGAGCTGTTTCCAATTCTTCTACGGTTTAGAACTCACAAAATTGCAGTATGTGCCGATGTAGAGAAGATGTTCAGACAAATTCGTGTCCACCCAGAAGATGCAAATTGGCAACGAATGCTTTGGAGGGATAGTCCTAGTGAGCCCTTGAGTACATTTAGATTAGTGACAGTTACATATGGGACTGCCTGTGCGCCGTATTTGTCTACTATAGTAATGAAACAACTTGCATTAGATGAACAAGTTAGATTTCCTTTAGCATCAAAAATTGCCCTTCGTGATTTTTATGTTGATGATTTGTTTTCAGGGGCACAAAGTGAAGAGGAAGCGAATGTTCTAGTTCAGCAGTTGAATAAAATGATGAAAAGGGGTGGATTTCGCTTAAGGAAGTGGATTTCAAACAGTTCAGCTATTTTAGAGAATATTCCCGAGTGCTTACGAGAATCTAGTATTTCTCTTGAAATAAACAGTGACAAGAAAGTAAAAGTATTGGGAATTAATTGGAACAACTCTAGTGATACGTTTCACTTTTCGGTATGCATAAGTGATAAAGAGTTTACTAAGAGGACTATTTTATCAGAAGTAGCGAAAATTTTTGATCCAATGGGATGGTTAGCGCCAACAATAATATACGCGAAAATATTATTACAAGAGTTATGGAACTTACAGCTGGGTTGGGATGAACTTGTTGATAAGAGAATAAGTAGGAAATGGAAGCGTTTCTATCTAGAATTACCCTTACTTTCATGCTTACAATTTCCGAGGTATGTCTTGAGTCCGAAGGCAGTAGTGATAGATATCCATGCTTTCTGCGACGCTTCAGAAAAGGCTTATTGTGCAGTCATCTATCTCCGTACAATCGACCTTGATTCGTCAGTCAAAGTCAGCCTTCTGACATCGAAAACCAGAGTAGCGCCCTTAAAAACCCAGTCTCTTCCGAGACTAGAGTTGTGTGCTGCGTTACTTTTAGCAAACCTCTTACATGCAGTATTATCATGCATAGAACTGCTTATTAACAATATTTACGCATGGACCTACTCGCGGGTTACATTGGCATGGGTTTCGTCCGAACCTCGCCGTTGGCTACCTTTTGTGGCAAATCGAGTTGCAAAAATCCAGGAAGCTGTTCCAGGTATTCAATGGAATTATGTTGCTGGGAAAGAAAATCCTGCAGACTGTGGGACCAGAGGTTTTATTCCATCAGAATTCCTACAATGTGAGTTATGGATGAAGGGACCGCAGTGGTTAAACGAATCCGTAATTCATGTACAGCAAAATTCAAGTGTAGAATTAGAGAGTGAAGTTATGTTGAAGGAATTGAAAAAGAGTTTCAGTTCAAATGCTTCCAAATTTGAAGAGCCTAGTGTGTTTTCAAGATTTTCGTCATGGTTAAAGTTATGTCGGGTGTTAGCGTGGTGTTTAAGATTTAGAAATAATTGTAGCAAGTTACCTACAGAGCGTATAAAGGGTTATTTATCTACTGAAGAATTCTGTGAAGTTACTTCTATGATTGTTAGGATTGTGCAAAGAGCCGAATTTCCAGAAGAATTATTCTGTTTAGAATCTGGTAAACCCTTGAAGACATCAAGTAAATTACTGTCTTTAAGTCCTTTCTTGGATTCCTCGGGAGTAATGCGTGTAGGCGGAAGGCTCAGAAACTCTGCAGTTTCAAATAATCAGAAACATCCTATGATTTTACCTAAGAATCACAATATTACGCGTTTAATTATTAAGCATTATCATGACACGTATCTTCACGCAGGTACGCAGCTACTCACTTCTGTCATAAGACATAGATTTTGGATTGTGAATGCTAGAGATATTATAAGAAAGTGTATAAACCAATGTGTTATCTGCCGTAGAGTTAGAGCGCAAACTACAACTCAGCTAATGGCAGATTTACCCGCTTCAAGAGTTACTCAAAGTAGAGCTTTTTCTCGTGTAGGGATTGATTTAGCAGGACCATTTAACGTTAAATATCGTCCTGGTAGAGGAGTCAAAATCTTTAACTGTTACGTATGTCTATTTATTTGTTTTACTACAAGAGCAATACACTTAGAATTAGTTGGAGATCTTTCAACAAAATCATTCCTCGCGACACTTAAGCGGTTTATAGCTCGTAGAGGCAAACCGTGTGAAATTCACAGTGATTGTGCAACGAAGTTTATAGGAGCTAATAAAGAATTAAGGAAAGCCTTTTATATTGTTCAACGTGATGAACAGCTACAGGGTTATATTTCTTCAGAAAATATTAAATGGTTATTTAATCCTCCCTCTGCCCCTCATTTTGGAGGGCTTTGGGAAGCGGGTATCGAGTCTATGAAACATCACTTAAAAAGATGTTTAGGAACACTTATTTTAACATACGAGGAATTTTTGACATTAATAACCCAAATTGAATCCTGTCTTAATTCTAGGCCTTTAGTACCAGCTTCAAGTGATTGTAGCGACTTGGAGGCGATAACACCAGGACACTTTTTAACCGGAGCGGCTTTAAGCGCTATTCCAGAATCTAACCAATTTCAAGAAACCATGAGCTGCAGTGACCGTTGGAGGAATTTTTGACATTAATAACCCAAATTGAATCCTGTCTTAATTCTAGGCCTTTAGTACCAGCTTCAAGTGATTGTAGCGACTTGGAGGCGATAACACCAGGACACTTTTTAACCGGAGCGGCTTTAAGCGCTATTCCAGAATCTAACCAATTTCAAGAAACCATGAGCTGCAGTGACCGTTGGAACGTGCAAAGGTTATTTCAACATTTCTGGAATCGTTGGAGCAGTGAGTATTTATCTAGATTGCAGCAGAGACTCAAGTGGTGCAAGTTACAACAAGATCTGAAGATTGGTGATATAGTTCTTATTAAGAACGAAAATCTACCTCCGCTACGTTGGAAATTAGGTAGAATTATTAAAGTGCATCCCGGTCTGGATGAGAAAGTTCGAGTGGTGAGTTTACGCACGTCTAATGGTGAATTAAAACGACCTATAGCAAAGCTATGCGCTTTGCCATTTAATTCCTGATTTAGAGACTTTAATTTTTATTTTTCAGGTTTATGCAGTTCAACAGTTTAAATTTATTGTTTGAACCCCCTTGGGACTTCAAGGCTGGGGGTATGTTCGATGTTATGCAAATTGTATTTCTTTCTTTGTACCGAGGAGCGGCGCAGACGCAAATTTGTTAGGTTTTTAGAGCTCGCGTTTAGAGCTTAAGTCCTAAGTGAATCTGAGTGGAATTTGAGTGGAATTACTCTGAGTGGAATTTGAGGGGGTGGGCTAGAGCTGTTATCCCCAGGTATTAGGATGGAGGTATGGCATAGTTCCTGTGATTCGAAGAGGTAAAAGGTTCTTTGAGGAATGGGTAATAAATCCTTGCAGAGAAGAAGCTCGTCACCATCACGAGTTCCTTGTAATACTGATGTAGAGAGGTTGTCAAGGAAGTCTTAGAATGATTTCCATAGAAGAAAAGAATAAATTCTGTGATACAAAACATACAACATTTGCGTAATAGGAATTGAGAAGTTTAGTTAGAGGTTGCTGTGAATTACTGGAGTTTCAACTAAGCGGAGGTTCTTCTGAGTTTGTGTTGGTAAGCCGCCACTGAAGTCGAAGTTTGTGTGGTCTTCGCCGTTCCTCAACTAACTTACTATTTGAAAGTCAATAAAGAAGTTTCGGTCAACGTTAGGAGTCTGAGGTTTTTTGAGTTCTATACTGAAGTAATATCAAGTTAATTTACAGTCCACTATTTTTAAACAACGGAACGTACATCTTTAAAATTATTTAATGCTCTTAGTACTGCAGAGACATTAGGTTATTTTGATCCTGGAGAAGTGAAAATTGAGCAATGCCCTCACCGGGACTCGAACCACGGACCTCTCGAATACGCGTCGAGCACACTCATCACTACACCACGAAGGCATGCTAAGAAAGCGAGAAAAGTGCCTTATATACTCCCCCTTTTGAAGGGCGACTGGGGATTAGGGAACCCACTCGCCAAGTCCTGGTGGTGGAGAATCATCATCCACCACCTTTTAGTTCAGGCGCCGCTGTAGAGAAAATATGTATTTTTTGAAAGCAGGAGATGTGAAAAATGGCCTCGCCGGGACTCGAACCACGGATCTATCGAATACGCTTCGAGCGTGCTGACCACTATACCACGAATGCATGCGAAGAAGACGGGAGAAATACCTTATAGTACATTTTATAATATAAAAGCGTTTAATTCATGCATTAAAATATCATAAACATATTTTGTTTTTAAATTACAGCATTCGCTGCAGAAAATTATTATTAGTAAAAATATTTATCACTCAATAATTGGCAACAGTCATCTGGTTTCATTTGATTTGGCGAACTGTTTCCCGAGGTTGAGAAACTGTGCTTTTGTATAATTGTGAGTTATTGATTTGCTGAAATCGTTTTTAGACGATAGATCAAAATCTCAAAAATTAAACCATACTTTTATTTTTGACAGACCAGAAAGTTTTTAACAAATTACCACAGATACAAAATCCAAGATATGAAACCAAATTTATTTGCTTTTTGTAAAACAGGTGTGCGAAGAAAATAGTAGAATTAACTATTTTCTAGTTATTTAAATTTAAATATATGTGCTAACAGCAATCACCTAATTTTTAATTTACACGTCAACATCCGTATACTGTTATTTCATTCATGTGCTAACAGTAATCACCTAATTTTTTATTTTACACGTCAAAATATACTGTTATTCCATTTTTAACTGATACTATTATAAAAGCATAAACGCACATTTTCCACTTAACATTTCACGAATCCATCCATAACGTCATTCACGATGTTCTCTTCAGTGAGTAAATCGGTAATACACTCTCATCCTTTACTACAGGCAATCGTTACAAACAGTTTGACAATGCTGTTTGAATGTTTAGGGAATTATTAGCAATTATTACTCTAGGTAAAGGCGTTGTCAGAAACGTGAAGCGAGGGAATTCAGATGACAAAATTCCCTTTAAGGATTTCACAATATTTAACATTCCTTTCTCAGTCTTCGTGAATAACATGCGCGTTTGCTCGACGGATTTTCGGTGAAGTTTCTGGTTTTGTTTGATGTACGCGCTTGAGATGATATTCACCGAGGTGCAGGCGTCTCCGCTAGACACGCATCCTGATATAGGGCTTGCGTAGGAGGACTCTGAGTGGAATTTGAGGGGGTGGGGGTAGAGCTGTTATCCCCAGGTATTAGGATGGAGGTATGGCATAGTTCCTGTGATTCGAAGAGGTAAAAGGTTCTTTGAGGAATGGGTAATAAATCCTTGCAGAGAAGAAGCTCGTCACCATCACGAGTTCCTTGTAATACTGATGTAGAGAGGTTGTCAAGGAAGTCTTAGAATGATTTCCATAGAAGAAAAAAATAAATTCTGTGATACAAAACGTACAACATTTGCGTAATAGGAACTGAGAAATATCGTCTGGAATTTATTTTCTTTCAATATTTTGCATATGAATAAGCTATGAGTCGAAGGATATGCTTTTGTACTTTTCAAGGAAGAATATTATATCGCGCAGTTTAAATCTTTGCAAAACGCACGTTATTTAAATTTCGAAGTGAAAAATAAGCACAATTATTAATAAAAAAAATCATTATTTTCAAATGGAAAGAAGACGCCAGATAAATACGAAAACGAATGCTTTACTTTAGTGTATACATACTGAAAGATGCCCACCAGCGGCCGAGCGGTAAAATCGCTGAACACTGGTAGTTCGGTCCGAGGTTTGAATACGAAGTAAAGGAAGTATTGTAATCACGAAAATTTCCAGGTACCATATTTTAACGAAAATATCGATTTCGACCGCGATCGAATGCAATTTAACGATGTTTTTGCGTGACATCTGTACGTAAGGGCAGAATAAAGGACTCTTTTTCCCCAAACGAATTATAAAACTGATATAAAATGGATTCAGAAGAGATTTTTTGTGACGTCTGTACGTACATACTTATATACGTATGTATGTATGCGTTTCGCATAATTAAAAACAAGTAGGCTCGGAACGTTGAAATTTTGTATATAGGACTGCTATAGCATGTAGTTGTGCACCTCCCTTTTTGGTGGCAATCGGCCCCACCAAAAGTATATAAATATATATATATATATATCCACTCTGTTACTCGGCTCGCTGAGCTCAGTTTCTCTATTCTTATATGTTTGTAAACTGTGTATTTTTTTTGCTTTAAAAATGATTGAATTGTGTTGTTCTTATCCTCAGATTAAGGTTTTTATGCCTTTAGTTAACCTGCATGTTATGGTTGCACAATTATCAACAATTTAAAAGTTGTTTAAGTGCGGCCAAGCCTCATTTTTTTTTTAACCACAGCAGCCATATTTGTTTACATTTGAAACTTAGCAGAATAGTGGATATGTTGCCAATCTAGAGAAACTAAGCTTCGGAACAACAAAGTAACGTCTTATTTTATTATTGCGAATTAAATTATGCTTAATCCGTTCTGGAATTATTTAAGTTATTAACCTATCTCATATGTTGACTCAGGATGGCGTTCACAACAAATTAAGTCAGTTTGTACGCCTTCAGTGTCTTTGTGCCGAGTGAGACCAAAAGTAAACTTTCAGTTTTGCGCATCGAAAAATATGCCTGGTCGCTGGCAGAATTGCTTGTTTTTGCGTAGAAGCTGTGATTGTAATTGGGGGGAAAATTTATATTAACTGTATTTAGTGTCTTATGTTTTTCTATATCTTTCAATTTTTAATATAGATATTTTGAGTTTTTATGTATTTTTGCCTTGTTGCGAAGTGAGAACTAAATTAATTAAATGAGAAATATATCTCTAATGAAATCACGTAAATAAGTTTAAATGAAAGGCAGAAAAAAATGCGTATAATTTAATATTCTGTATAAGGAAGTCGTGGTGTCCACATCATATATTTTTAATTTGGTGTCAGTTTGGAATACCTACATTTTTAGATAATTGAGAATCGAACGCAATACTTGAAAAATAAAGTCTATTTTTGTAATACCTTGCAGAAACGCACAAAGCAATAAGATAGTTTAATAGTGGAGTAAAACAGAAGTCACCTGATAAAGGAATCGGGGTAATAAGATTGGAAATTCTGCTGGCAAAAACGTATGCAGAAAGTAATAACTGAAGATCTTAAAAAAAGAAAGAAACATTAAGAGAAAATGATTATGTGAGGGACAGTTTTGGAATAATAACTGAATCAATATTTGTATTTCCTGTTTTTATTGACCCAAATCTTTAAGCTAAGAGATTACTGCATTTTTATGGTATTTACTAATAATGTATGCTCTTCCCTTTAAGAGATTTAAGTTTTTTTATGAGTGATTTTATTCGTGTGCTCTAAAATAATATTTCCCTTGCCCCACGAACATTAAAGTATTTGCTTATTTTCCTTTGAGTACATCGATTGTTATATTGAAAAACTAAACAGTAGGTTCTTTTTCAATGCGCCATAAATTTTTTTTTATTAGGAAGCAAAAGGAAAATATCTTCCAATATATGACTTAGGATAAGTATTTAAATACTTTTTTATTGATATTCAGCTTTGCAGTTAATTTTAGAAGCGATGCGTGACTGGTATAGAATATTCGTTTGTGACAAGTATAGGTATAAGCACTCAAAGTAAACGATGGGATGATGAAAATAAATTAAAGTATCTATAACCTAATTAGGCTTTAGTTAGTTTTTGGTTCATTTACCGCATTTATGTGTTTATCTGTGTTTGTCTTATTTTCTGTGTTTATCATTCGATTCATCATGCTATTTTCTTATTAATCAAAAATGTAGGCCAAAAAGTGTTTTTTTTAAAGGTAGAACTATGTTAGTAGTTATGTAGTTAAGTTTCTAGGGGATTTGTACACGAACAAGATGAACCTACGTTATAAAATAATTTGATTGAACTATCTGCGATGCACAATGATGCATTTTGATGGTATTTATATATGAAATGGTAACAGAAAAGTGTGGATTTATTACGCCTTTTCCTCATCGTAATTTTTCTCTCGCATCTGTCTCCTCAGTAGAAGCACAGTACGTATCCCATGAATTCTTTTGCCTTGCTCTTGTCACCAGTCGTGTTGTGCTGTCGCGTTCCTGATACTTAAATTTATTTTTACAAAGTGTCTATATTAGCAGTAGAAATAACGATTTCATTAGAAAGATTTAAGAATATAACACTATGTTCCTCATTCAATTAATAATCTGTACCAGTAACTAGAATAAGCAGGCATTTTTAAGCACTTCTAAAATTAAAAACAAATTATCAAATGGAATAATTAACCCTCCTATTCATCATATTAAACCAAATATTTAACATATCTTAGTTTTTATTGTATTGTTAATTTCCTTGGTCAATCTATAGGAAATAGAAATTCTGATTTTTCACAGAACTCTTCTCTGTTAGTTCTGGTTTAATTATCTTCCATGACTCCATAAATCACTCATTCTTATTTTTCAAAATTAGCCATTATATTTTATCTTTAAATGAGCCCTCATAGAAAAAAAAGTAAACTTTATCTTTAAGTGATCCCTTCTGAGAAAACAAAAATTAAAAATCGTCAAAAATCAAAAAGTGTGCGAAAATTGAGGATACAATAAAATTTATACAGGCCTTCTTATGATGTAAAAGTAAGGGTACTTTTGAATAACCGAGATGCTAATTTATAACTAAGAAATAACTTTTTCGGACTTTCTAAATATATTTATTGCGGGTTTTATCTTAGATTCTCAATTGCACATTTACCAGCCCCTCCAGATTAGGCCTACGAGGTATGTATAATAAACGCCGATGTATGCCTACGAGGTATGCATACAACGTCCTGATTCAACTGCCGGGGAAGTACAGGCTGCTTAGAGTTTCACGATTTTCTTCACTCGTTAATTAATTACAAATGAGTCCTCCACGAACACATCCTCCTTAAGGACCTTGCTATGCTTACCCGTAATCAATCAATTATTCTTCCGTGGTTATACATCATAAACATTTCATTATATTTGTATTTCTAAACCCTTAATTACTGCTGCTATACAGTCATCATTAGATTATTTTTATATATACGTAAATTTACATAACCAAGTAAGAAGGTTAGAACAGAAGGAATATATGTTTGCGTTCTGACGATAATTACTATCAATCAACAGAGGTAAGAGTAAACACTGCCACCATGGATTAAATCTGAATGGATGTATAATCCATTTTTTTATCATTTTTCTAGCCAACGTTTGAACATTTGCTAATTATATATTTATAAGGAATGGCAAAGCCGTTCAGCCATCTTGTATTCGAGAACGCTATTCTAGGACGCACCATGAGCGTTTATAGGCTAGAAAGAATGAGGGGCTTTAAATCAAACAAACATCCATGCCTTATAAGGAATTTGAACCCAGCCCTAGTGGTATGGCACTCACCTCCGCTAATGCCAAACACAGTGACCCTCTTTCTGCTCCGTCATTTTAATTTCAAATGCTCCTATTCAGTCTGCATTAACTTGCAGTCTGAATAATCTTTCTAACTATTAATTCAAATTTGATCTAATATTATTTGAGTAAAATAGTTGTCATGAGGATGAGAGGCTCACACCATCAGGTTTCAGTATAATATATTTTATACACAGTTCTGGTAGAATTATTATAAGACTCTATTAATTAATAATATGGCAACCTTTTACCCTGAAATTGTTCTTATAATCTTTACAAAAGAGGTCCAGCAGCAAAGAGATTTATTTTTGTGCACTGTTTTCAGACTTTCAGGTTTTCATGTACATTTCTATGCTAATTCAAAACCACTTACCAATAAGTTCCAATTTGAGAAATTTATAAACATTATTAAAATAAATCTTTTAGGGTTTTAGATAAAAATGCACTTGCTTCAATTATTAATTGAAAATAAATGGTTCTTGAAAACACAAGAGATTTTTACACATTTATTTTTATTTCTAATTTTTAAAAAGTAAAATCAAAGGTTCTAGATATGTCATTTATACATGTCTAACTGGAATTCGCTTAACGAACTTAACTCCTAAAGCCTATATTTAACTAAAACTTGCAACTGAGATTCTGGTTTAAAATGAATTTAATATATAGAGTCTAGACACGTTCATCAATTTTAATTATGCTTATGAATATGAACTTAATTTGTCAACAGAAACTTGCGTCATTGTAACTGATATACATAGAATTCATCCGATACTTCACTGCATTGTAAATTGCAAAAATAGTTAATTGTGAGTGCAACTGATATTAGATTAAGTTAGCAACGAAAGACAACCCTTCTTTTCCGGAAGTAAAATAAGTGAATAGTTCTAGTTCTACTAAATGGGAACATAAAATTTCTCAAAGCTAGTGATAAAATATTACGAAATTCGATATTTTATAGTAATAAACTGTAACTTTACGAGGAGAAAACTAGCCTTTTATAAGGAAAGTATCTTTTGTTTTACAAGAATGAATTAAAAAAAAAGTTGACTCTTTTTGTTTTTAGATTACAATGTTATTACCAACAGAAAGCTAATAAATAAGAAAGTAAAAAACATGAAGAAATACAAATTTAAGTTCTCTATTCAAATTTAAATATTTTATTCAAAATTAATATGTAAAAGAAGGTCGGTTATACATGACGTCAAAAGGTAATATTAAATGAAAATATTTTGGAAAATTTATTTCTAGATTCTTATACATTGCTAGATTTATCAACACCAGAAAGTAACCGTTAGGAAGTTCATTATTAATTTTGCATATTCATAATTTGTTTTCTCCTCCCACAGCAGAACTTTATTTTTCATAAGAAGCGTGTGACGGTATTCTCTCTCGTTTATTGTGTATTATAAGGAGAGGCAAAGCATTTATTAGAAAAAAAAAAAGCTTGACTATCTGCTTTTACTGATGCACTACAAAAAATATTCATCGATCAATATGCCCGTTACAAAAAGTGTAGCAGGAAATAACTAAGATATATAAAACATAATTCTGAGCTCCTTGGAGAGAACGAACTGAGCAGTTGTACCTCCTTGATACTTTCGAACAGTACCGCGATGCAATCCATGCGATTTAAACCCTAAATAAACGCATTTGAGCTGTTGCTGCTTGCAAATGGCATGGAAGTTAACACTCTTATGCCCAGCCAAGCATTCCTTAATCTCATTCTACCTAATGGCACTCGGAAATGTTTTTGAGCGGAAAGTTGGCTTATTGTATTTCGCAGAAAAGAATGCTTAACAAGCATTTCTCTAAGGAACCCATTTACTGAACTTGTGTTATGAAATCAAGTAAAAAAGTAACTTTAACAAGCTATTATACAATGTGACATGCGGAATGTTTCGAAAAACGAATAAAAATGTCCAACTGTTATGTAAAGGAAATTTTATTCTACAGAATATAGGGATTGTAACTGAAGTAATGTGTGGATATTTCCTTCTGAACTGTAATATGTTGCGCAATTTTCAGTCAAATTATTGTTTAAAATAAGTGCTTTAAAATTTTGGCCTCTACATATTTCATATCGAAGCTCACTCAGAATAGAATATAAAATGCTTTAATATCAGTCTACAGTAAAAGTTTTAAAAAATTACAAAAAAATATTTACAAGGGAATTTTTATTGCTTTCAATACTTTGCATCTTTCCACACTGTTCTATTATGAAAATCTCGATGTAAAAGAAAGGACGTAACTGATGTTTCGCAAAGTAATTTTATGTCATGATGTCATATTGAGAGATGACGGAGTCGTTACCTATATTTTCTGAAGTGCCGATTTTCAGTTTGTAGCGACATTACAAATAGTACTTGTGTAGAGAGCGCTTCTTTGTCGTATATTGTTTTGCTAATTGATTATCTCTTCTTTTACGAAAGGACGCTTCATAATATGTTCAGCAAAAATATGACTTTCCCATTTCGAATTGGTACCATAAAGCACTGCTTGTTTTCTGTGTTTGAATAGAGGGAAATTATGAATTATCCATGTTGATACCTACATACGTAACGCATACAAGCCCAATTTCCATTAAAGAATTCGCCATGAAAGCATTTCTTTGATGCAGATAGTCCTCGCGTGCTTTGCTGTAAAAATAATGTAGCCTATTCTTTATTTTCAAGAATTAGTAAATAAAATACTATGTTCAAGTGAACTTGGCTTTTTTTTTTTCACCTTATAGTATGAAATTTTTAGTCCAAAGAAGCGTTAGCCCAGAAGGGCTACTAGGATCGAAACGGCAACGGTTTACTATAAACGGCGTATCACGTTTTAAGTTGTTGCCACCAAATATTGTTGCCCTGTAAAATATTCAAAGAAGCTAAATAATGAAAGATTTGCATTAATGTCTGTATGTTTCTCGCACTGTAAAAGAATGACGGCCTAAAGCTGTCCAAATAACCATTCATACCCGACATTTAGATTAATTTGCATTTGAATAACGTAATCCTCCACCCGACCATGCGCACCTGTAAGCCCGAATTTTGAATTTCGAATTTGTTTCATCGTCTATTTCATTATCTATTTCACATTAATAAAATTTTAACGGATTTTTGATTAACGAACTCAATTATTTTTAAAGCGAGCAATGGCAACACTGTACGAAAAAAAAACATTTTCATCTTCAGTGCGCTAGACTGTCTGTGGGAAATTCTGAAAATATGCTATTTTTAAATATTTTGTGATATTGCTGTTGAATTGAATTTTAAAAGCTTTCAGAATTTTTTTTCCCTTCATGATTTCATTCATACCCGACATTTAGATTAATTTAAATACCATATTGTGAGGGTTCAATTCAAGATGAGTGCATAATATCTTAATATTAGGGCCCACCAGCGGCCGAGCGGTAACGTCGCTGAACACTGGTAGTTCGGTCCGAGGTTCGAATCCCGCGAACGGGCTGGCTGCATGGGTGTTTTTGTGGGTTTCCCATGTGTAACGTGTATACGAGCCAGTTTCTCTTTAAAAAGTCCTCTACGAAGGCATCCCTCATTTAAGGCAGATAAACCTCGAGTGCTTTGCCGTAATCTAATAAATAAACCAATCTTAATATTACTTAAAGACAAAAGTAATTGCATGTTCATACACATTTTGGTTTGTGTTTACTGATATACTCGTATATGATGCCTTCGAGACTAAAAATATGTATTTTTAAAATTAAATTTTCAGACGCATGCGTAGTCTTCTATTAAAATCAAAAAACAATAAAATTATACATCATTTTAGATCTCAGAATCTTTATTTAGAAAATGTTCCTCAGAGTTTCTTGCACAACGGGTCCCTTGCTTCTTTACTAAGTATTCCGCAGTACCTCATCATTAAAATATTAGTAATTTTCATATCCTATCCAGTGGGCTAAAAAGGGTATGCAAAATATGCTGTCGCAGAAGGCCTGAAGCCGTAGGGAAGTGTTTAGATGTTCTGTTGAAATAGCTTAATATACTTTAAATTAAAAACGTGATTCTGACTTTTACTTTTCCTAAAACTATGCACATAAGCCACCGTTTAAGTGCACCCGTTTTATGAATTTCATCCGTTTAAACTTAGTCGATTAAAAAACGAACATTTCATAATATGCTTAGAAAAAGATTGTCTTCCCCTTTCGAATTGAATTGGTGCTCTAAATGCATGACTTGTATAGCTTGTAATAGTTAATGTAGTTCCGTTAAAAGCCATTATTCAAACATGTAGATTTTAGCATTCTTGGATAATTTTGCTTTTCCTTTTCCCCTTTGGAGAATTGTAAGGAGGGCCTAGATAATGTTTAATCTGGGATTCAAGTGTTCCTTTTATGCTACTAATCTTTGCATTGTTCAGAATGCTGTATTGTTCTGATAATATGTGCATGAAAAACCGTGCGTGGAATTTTTCTAATTTGGAGCAGTAATCAATATGTGAAAGATTTTATGAATCAAATTGAAAATAGTACATGATAATCATAATTCAGCTATGGTAATGTGTAGCGTTGGGTACCGGGAATCTGGTTATATGTTAATTTAAAATAAGTTTTATTATAAAAGTGCCTTAAAAAAGCAATATTTATTACACTTTTACGCAGTTGCGGTTACTTTGTGCAATTTATATCTCATTCAATTTGAAATTGGTTAAAAATAGCACAATTTTTTTGAGTTTTTTTTTTTTTTTCGTAATGAAAGAAACGGCATATTTAAGATGAAAAAAACAGTTAACTTTTTTTATCGAAGACTAATTAGAAATCTGTTTCTGAAATAAATTTTGTAAGCGTTATAAAATATGGTATCCAAATCAAATAAAAATAAAGTATTTGTGTTTGAGAATGAAATTATTACTTTCATGAGTCAGTGATTGATAAAAACAAGAAGCAGTAGATCCATTGTAAGTCTAAAGGCCGTTAATTCTAAATTTCTCTTCTTAGTACGAATATTTATAGTCTAAAGGCATAATTTTCTAATCGTAAAGGAAGTATTGTAATAGCGAAAAATTTCGGGTATCCTATTTCAACGAAAATGTCTGTTTTGACCGCTCTCGATTGCATTTGAGCAATGTCTTTGCATTATATCTTGTTTCATGAGTAGGGTGGCACTAATCCTGTTTGGCAATGTACCTTAGGTCGGAAGTCCCCTGCCCCTCAGCGTTGTACGTACGGACAGAATAAAGGCCTCGTTTTTCCACAGCAGATTATGAAATGGATTGAGAAGAGATTTTTTTTTTCGTGACGTCTGCACGTACGAACGTATCTCGCATAACTCAAAAAGGTGTAGCCTCAGAACGTTGAAATTTTGTTTATGAGACTGATATAACATGTGCACCTCCGTTTTTGGTTGCAATCGGCAGCACCAAAATTATATAAATACATGTATACCTACTCTGTTTAGTATTTTATATGTTTGTAAATTGTGCCTTTTTTGTTTAAAAAGCAATTGAATTGTTCTTATGTTCCGGTTAAGGGTTTTATGCCTTAAGTTAATCTGCATGCAGTAGTTATAGAATTATCAACAATTTAAAAGTTGTTTAAGTTCCACTAAGGCTAACGACGTTGTTTTCATTTGAAACTTAGTAGCAGCAATTGCAGTGTCTTTTATATGTTTGTAAATTGTGCCTTTTTTGTTTAAAAAACAATTGAATTGTTCTTATGTTCCGGTTAAGGGTTTTATGCCTTAAGTTAATGCAGTAGTTATAGAAACTTAGTAGCAGCAATTTCAGTGTCTTTTTGCCGAGTGGTTTTTTGCCGAGGACATTATCGTTGAAATAGGAACGATTTGTGGGCCGAAAAATGTTTCTGCTTAATTTTACTTAATTTAAGCTTTAAATTTAATTGTAAAAATTGTTTTTTTAATGATTTTGAACTCTATTTGGTGTTTTATGTTTTTCTGTATTTTACAATTTTTAATGAAGTTGTTTTGAGCTTCTATGAATTTTTGCTTTGCCGCGAAGTGAGAACTGAATTAATCGAATGAGAAATGGATCTCTAATGAAACTCAAGGAAATAAATTTAAAAGAAATGCATCGAAAATAGCGATAATTTAATAGGCCGTAGGCGGAAGATATATGGTATCCGCATCAGATTTTTTTTTGCATACTAATTTATTTGTTTTTGTGTTTACAGCTTGAATTCAGTCATAAACATGAAAGTGGTTAATGATAATTTGGAACATTACTTTAAGAGAAATGTACTACAAACGCCACCAGTGGTATCCGGACTCTTATCAAAAGGTTTTGAAATTACTGATACTTCTGTAAGTTTTGCCAAATATATATTTTTCGCTTGGACGGAACAGGTGAGCATAAAGCAACTATTACTTCTATAAATAATTACATCTACAGGAACATATTGTGCTGGAAAGAAAATATGGCACTGGAATACTTAGTGGACAAAAGATTCATCTAAATTTGGTGTCATAAATCTGTTAGTTGAAGCCCTTTGCTGAGGGGCGTGCATATTACGTGAAATTTATTGACACAAATCAGTTTAAAATTTGGTCCTTATCAAATCTGGGGATGAAAGAAAACAATAAATATCATATTTAAGTTTAGCAATCTTGAATTTGAATGAAGGTTTTCCGAAAGCCGTAGAAACTAAATATTTAAAATTCAGAATAATGTTATTATTACTTAACAAAACGCACCAGGTTGCGGTTTTACATTTTTTTCAAAACCCATTACTTTAAAGAGGTTTCTTAACATAAAAAGCATTATTAACAATGCATTTTTTGTTTGCATTAGGAAAAAAAATTACACGTAAGTTTTGAAATATCTCTTCCAGAAAGTCGTATTAAAATAAAATTTAGAAAATATATGGTTTCATCTTCATTCAATATTATATACATATACACGATCTGTGTGCTGAATATATATATATATATATATATATTCAGTACACAGAGCATTTATATAATATATACATATGCAAAAAGGCAACAATGCTCAATTTCAGTCATTAAAAAACTTTTCTCTTTTATGCTAGAACACACTTGGAGAGAGAAGTTTGTATTTCTGAAATATTTTCCCCGAATACTTTTCTACAGCATAGGGAGTTGAAACAGTGCTATGTGATTACTTTTCCCCTTCCTTTGTTTTTTGCTTGAATTGCTTTCTGCAAGCTTCTGTTCTTGAAGAAGTAATTCTACAATTGTTCTGAGATACCTCCGGCTTGATGTGTCTTTGAATTACTTCTCGACTCCCCGTGGATTCCAGCTTTTTTTGCAGCAGACATGGGTGAGAATGAAAGATTCCATTGATTTTTATTGCGTCACAGTAATAAAGAGGTAACTTCAGTTCTTTATTTTTAAGTATCTGTTCACTTTATTGACAAGGAGGTAATATTTTGTGCACATAGCTTGATTTTAAATCTATCTATCTATATTAGAAACGATTTTATATTCTGAAAAAGCATCATAAAATGTAGAAAAATGTACCAACGTTCGTTATTCCCTCCCCCTATGTATTCCAAATTTTTTTCTTTCCCTCCTTTTTTCGAATACAAGGAAGGCAATTTACAGTGCATTAACGGAGTCTATTTACCTAAACATTATCTACGCAGAAGATATTTATGAACTGAAACGGAATTAGAATATTTTATAAGTCAAATGTGCAAATAAGGAAATATAATTAATGATTGTACTTTACCGACTTTTTTGCTTTCTTGAGCTTCATTAATGTTCTTGAAATAGTAATTTGAACAGACGAATTCGAATAGTATAGTTTACTCGTGCGGCTCAGAAGTTCTATAATTTGCCCTATATCAGGAAGATATATCACAGAGCATTTCATGCAGTTGTTGTTCATGAGAGGCAAGACTTCTGTTAGCCATCTTATTATAGAAAGCCACTTCATAGATATTACATGCATTCCATTAATGCAATGCAAAAAGCAAATATTTTATGTGACAATCAGCACTCTGGGTCTAGATTTGAACTTATAGCACCAATGAGTTGTCTTAAAAAATGAACGTTGCCAGTAGTATTATCTGACCGGGATAACTGTTTGACCTGCCATACCTATGTTTGCTGAATTGACGGAAAATTTGGCAATTGTAAATAACTGCACTTTCGTTTTAAATAGAAATTTGACAGGATTTTGGGTAACTGATTCCGCTAAGTATATCACATGAATATATTCAGAGTGTTTCAAATGGAAGTAGATCCTAATCGGACAGAAAAACAACGTAAATGGATATGTTGATACTGTTGGGGCATTCCGTTTTGTGCAATAGTATTACCTGGGCTGCAATGTAATATGAACATGCATGTAATAATAAGTATTATTACATGTATGTTCATGTTGCATAAAGCTTAAAGAAAATCAGTGTTGCCTTGAAATTCTATGACGGATATCCCTCGTATGTTTTGCCATTATCAAATAAAATAAACGTGAAATTCTATATGGGTATACATTTATTTGGGACTTGTAATATCAGTTTGGGAATACTTTTATCTGGAACAGGTATCCCTGTATATCACGGATTTCCAAGATTTAAATATTCCAATCTTCTTTACAAATAAATAATTTTTAATTTAATTTTTAAGAAGAATATATGTGCAAGATTAACTTACACATATAAACTTTTGCAAAAAGATTAAATCTATAAGTTTTTAAAGGCAAAATAAACTGCTAAATTTTTTTAAACTCAAAAATCATTTATTTTTTAAACCAAAGCGTTCACGAAAAGATCCAAATGATTCCAAAATCTAAATAGTTGCTCGCAAAAATATCCAATCGCCTCATTATGAAATCAGATTTAACGGTTAACAAGACTCATAACAGTATTCTTCATGTAAGAACAAATATTTGCAAGCTTGGTAAGTCATTCTTATGGCTTCTTCCTTCTAATCTTAGCATTAAAATGAAACCAAGTTGAAAGAACATATCGATTTGAAAATTATGCAGTGCTGGATTCATGAACGATTGGTAGATATTCTTCTATGCAATCGCACTTGCATCGAAGTCGCTAATTTTTAAATATCTGTACTGTGAAGATTTTTATATAAAATTCGTTTTAATTTTATTTTCCGTTTTAGCAAGTGGAACATATCAATGAATTGACTGCATACATATTTTTAAAAGAAACAGGCAAATTATTATCAAATGTTTTAACTTTCCAAAGGCTCTTAGTTCTAAAATTTAGTTAATGATGTATTGACTCAGTTGATTACGCAAACTATTCGGAGACTTTCTTTTAAAGCGGAGGAATGTCTTCACGGAGGAATTGCTTAAGGGAAGTATTGGGCGCACTTACGTTAAACCATTCAATGGTTGGAAAAAGACACGTGGCAATGATCCATAACCCAGAATTTAATTTAAAATTCAAGCATGTTTCTATGCATTCTCAGAAAAGCTGTCTCTGTTAACACTTAAATACAGTTTTTTTCAAACTTTTACTCGTTAACCGACATTCAAAAATAGGCAAGAAATGAAACTTAGACTGAAATAGAATCTGAAAAAAAACAATTTATCAGTTTCGAGGGCGTTGAGATCTTCCTTCTTCAGGAGGAATTATTTTTGCGAAACAGTCATATTTAAAGAGGACATGAACATAGTACCTCTTTCGAGGAAAATAATAATGAAATGCGGAAAATGCTGAAAGGGTTAGTATTTTGGATGTAATAGGAAGAACTAGATTGCAATTAATATCATTAACTAAGGAAGATAAATTTTTGTTATAGTGAAAGATTTTAAGTAAATTCAATTCTCAAACTGAAGAAACTTTGTGGGTAATTTTCAAGCGAACGAAAAAAACCAATATTGGGACAAATTTGTGTTATTATATGAAAGAAAATCGTAATTTTATTTGAAAACTCTGAAATTAATAGACATGCAATTAAAAAGTGTTCTTGAAATATCCAAGAGAATATTGAACAGCTTCTGAACTTTTTTTAAATATGATACTTGCTTACTGTAAGTACAACACCAAGTTTAAGGTAATTACAAAAAATTATGTGCAAAATATTCGAAGCATTAGATATTATATAAACAGCTTTTGAAAAAATTTTTCGCGCACAAATATCATATTTGTTTACTGTAAGTACAACGCCAAGTTGAAGGCAATTACAAAAAATTCTGAGCAAAATATTCAAAGTTATGGATTAATGAGTTATAACTGTAACCGTTCTTCTATAAACACTAATGTCGGCTAGAGTATTTATTAAAAGAGGACAGAACAGTTATATAGAAAACATACATCAGAACAGAAGATACAACTAAAAATGAAATAAATGACATTTATAATTAATATTTAAAATTAACTTTAGAATTACAGAGACATAATAATGAATAACCTACGCTCATCGCCAGCTGAAGGTCGACTGATTGTAAGTTGTTCTTGTCGCCACTAGATGGCGTCCTGTTGCAGCCAAATTGTTCTGTTACATAACTAATTTTACTGTATATTGCGGGATTAAAAATGATTTAAAACTTATTATTGAATTATCTAAACGAACTGTTGAAGTGATTGTTTTGCGTAATGGGAACAAGTATATCTCTACATTTATTGACTGTTTTGTAAAAGAAAAAGTAATGAAATGCAGTTAAATGAAAACTCAGTCACGCATGGGGGGATTTATGGTGACCTTAAAGTAATGCAAGACATTTTAATTAACTGGGTGGTTACGCTAAGTTTCCTAACTTCATATGTGAGTAGGATAGTTGCGCTGAAGTAGTTGATAAATTCTAGCTATTTTTCTATTTTTAAAAATCCCTTCAGCCTTAAGACATTAATAATTGTGATACAACTGACTTGTGTCCGCTGAAACGTAGCTCAAAGGGGAGGAAAGAACTTTTGGATGTTTCAGAAAAAATCACTTCTTGGGCATTGAAAATGCATTTTCCAGAAACTTCCAGAACATCCCTAAATCAGGGAGAAATCGCCAGATGTCGCCTTCGCGTTAAAACAATTGTTGCCAAAGCCTAATAGGAAGATTCTCGCTGATATTTCCGGTTCTGCTTGAGCTAGCTTCAAAATTTAAATGTCAGTAAATGTTATGCTCCAAAATTTACGATTAAATAAAACATACAATTTATAATTTTAAATTCCTATTAAATGCATTAAATAAGTAAATAAATACATAAGAAATCAATACTTAAGAATTAAAAAATACATAATCAATTTGCATAACATATCCACAATTTTTATTTAAATTTATAATGGGATAAGATTTTAAGGTGCTTCAAAATACGTAAAAACCCTTACAACAGAATTTCTCGAACTGCGATATATGTATCAGAAATGTATCTTATACTTGTTTTAGTGGTACAATTTTTTCACGTAAGAGTTAAATGAATGTAAAATGATGCCCCCTTTTGTTGCATATATACCTATATATTTTATTCTTATTTATAGAGTACAAATTAAAAAAAATTGAAAACACCTGTCCTCAAGCAAGAATTTTAAGTGTGTCATTTTCGAGTTCATATGACATGAAAATAAGGTTTTTAAATTTTGGTCTCAGATTGAAAGTTTTGTAGGACTAATTGAAAACGGTCATTTTTGAACGACAAAAGTTTGTTAAAAAAGAAACTTTCCCTTTCCAAATAATGAAAAAAAAAAAAAAAAAAAAAAAAAAAAAAAACGATTTTCAGTAAATACTAGGCTTTATCTAAAATGCACCATACATATTTTACAGACAATAGGTTCTAAAAAAAATAAAACGAAGCATTCACGCATTTTTGTTCATTAATGTAGTCAAAGCCCAAACCAAGTCCTTACGTAAGAGTAGATTTTTGACACTTCTAATTTCTATAGAGATAAAAGTATAACGTATTTTTTGAAAATGTAAGAAAGAGTGAATTTGGGGAATTTAAATACGCAGTTCTTTCAAATCAACATTTTTTTGATTTTGGCATTTCATCTTTTTTTGGCGTTGGTCTCTTATGTCTAACATGGTCACAGCAGAATGATGTAAACTACCCATTTCATACCTCATCGATTTCATAATAATACGCGTTAAATATCTCACATGTTTTCAGTATTTCATCTCAGTTTTATATATCTTCGCTAGTTTATCATTAGGGGGAAAATATAGTGCTACAAGTGTATTTTTTCCCAACAAATATATATTTATATTTCTAGGGGAGATATATTTTGGGATTTAAACCATTATTTAAAGAATTTTCCAGCTTTATTTTGTTGAAAAACATTTCCTCCTCAAAGAAACTATTGAGAAGAGGTGTCTGACGGATAGTGGCAGGTGTCATGAATAACGTCATGATAAAATGACACCTCTATGACACATTATTTCGCGCAGCAACATTTTTCAATTTTTAAAACTTCGGAGGTATATTTCTAGCCGAAAACGTTATTATTAATGGCACTGACAATGTGCTGATTTTATGTGACGTCGATGAATAGGAAGGACAACAGATTCTTTAACACTTTGGGATGTCCTCAACTGTACTGAAATTCATGATTATTCATTGACTTTCAAGAAATATAAATAAAATGCACGAAGAATGTAAACATCAGTTCGGACACATTAAAATGTTTCGAAATAATTAAATTACCCTGTTAGGATTATTTTCTATATCAGTCCTCGAAGGACGGGTATAGTTAATAAACAAGTCGATGTTCTGAGAATTTAATGCTGGTGTAGCTTTACAGTTTATGAGAGGTTTGACTGATAAGCCAATCAATATTCAGAGGATTTGATGCTTGGTATAGATTTATAAGGATGCCATTTTGGAATGGTGAGCTTGGTCTGTTAATAAAGTGCACTTTTTGTTTTACAAAACTTTTAATAATCCAAAGTGACATTTTGCCTTACCTACTAAAAAACTATTTCATATGCATAAAATACGACTATATATATAGAGAGAGCTGACTATATAAGATATTTTCTCCCTCCTTCCAGCATGCCTTCGTGGTATAACGGTAGTACACTCGACCCGTATTTGGGATATTCAGGTTCGAGTCCCGGTGAGGGCATTGCTTATTTTTCACACCTCCTGCTTCAAAATAACCTAATGACTGTACACTATATATATATATATATATATATAATACATATATAATATAGGTAGATTAAAATTATTTCTGTAGAAAGATGCAAAACATTAAGAAGTAAGCCCACAGCGGACGTATTCTAGGAAAAATTCACTGACTAATAAGTTTTCATTTAAAATCACGTCAAGACATACTTACGGAGCAGATAAAAAAATAGCTGCTGACTTTTGCAGTGTGTCCATTGAAAGTATTTATTAAGCATCTCTCTCCAAATATTGCCCGTAATGGTAAGGAATGATCTCAGAAAATGTCTGCCGTGATCTTTTCATTTTTGAAGGGTCGTTATAAATGTCTATCTGCTATTTATCATCCATACTACTAACAAATAGTGCCATTTCATAAGCATATGATCTTTCTTTTATTTTAACTATTGCTTAAGGTACTGTTCGAATCAAAGGCATTAAACTCGTTAATAATTTATATCTATATATTAATATACCGCTTTGATTTAATATAAAATACGCATAATTTATCAAATTGATAAATGTAATGAAGATTTGTAGCATCGATTTAATTAATAAAAAAATCTGATATGGACAACGTATGACTTCCTTGTATGGCTTATTAAATTATATACATTTTTTGCTGTATTTCATTTAAACTTATTTTCTCGAATTTCATTAAAGATGTATTTCTCATTCAATTAATTCAGTTCTCACTTCACGAAAAAGCAAAAATACGTAAATATTCAAAACATCTTCAGTAAAAATTGTAAAATACCGAAAAACATAAGGCACCAAATACAGTTAAAACAGGTGAAAAACAATTTTTGCAATTAAAATTAAATTTTTACGCCAAAATAAATTAATTCAGCCAGCGAGCAAGACTGTAGATTCTTCGGTACACAAAACGTAAAGTTTACTCGGCAAAAGTCATTGAAAATTCAGAATTTTACTGAATTTCAAATGTAAACAAATGGCGGTTCGTTGGGCTTAACTCGTTATTTAAACTTTTAAATTGTTGACAGTTTCTACAACCATTGCATGCAAATTAACTAGAGGCATCGAAACCTTTACCGGAACATAAAAACCACATAATTAAATCACTTTTAAAGCAAAAAATGCGCAATTTACTAACATTTAAAAATAAAATACTAAGCTCACCGAGCCAGCTAACAGAATGGGAATATATTTATATATCATTTGGTGCAGCCGATTGCGACGAAAAGCAGGGATTACACATTTTAGCAGTCCCATATAGAAAATTTCATCATTCTATGATTACTCGTTCTTGAGTTATGAGAGACACATACATACATACTATATACGTACGTACAAAGACAAGAGAAAAAATCTCTTCTGAATCTATTTTACCATCCGTTTCAGCAAAAACAGCCCTTTATGTTGTCTGTAGATACAGATGTCACGAAAAATAATCGTTCAAATGGTTTCCAGAGCAGTCGAAATGGATATTTTCGTTAAAATATGACACTCGGAATTTTTCGAGATTACAATACTTCCTTTACTTCGTACAAGGAAGTAAAAAGAGTTCGCTGTGCTATATATATCATGTACCTCGTGAAAAGACATTTTTAAAGCCATAATGAATAACTAGCTGGAATAGTGTAGGGGCTGCTTTCATAAAATTACTGAGAGGCTTACTTGGCTTTGATTTATTTTGCTCTCGCTGTGTAATATCACCAGACTATCGCTTGTTGAGTGTTATAACTGCGCTATTGCTGCTTCAGTATCACTGGGGTAATATATAAACTTAGAAGTCGAACTGAGGTCTTCAGAAAAATTGCAATTCTATCTGTACGGCCGATTTATTTGAATCTGCTTTCTTTTGCTAGTGCTGATTGGTCACGGACTCGCTGCACATTCTAGCCCTGTCTACCTTGTTAAAGGAAGTCAAGCTTGTAGCTTGTAAGCTGGGTAATATATATTTCTGAATAATTACTGCAATTTTGATATACAAAGTATTTAAAACATTGTAGATTTCTTCATAGTACTGCGATAATATACATGCAAAATATATAATTTTTTGTGAATGGGTAAATTTGATAGAAATGTAACCGAGAAAAGAAAGAATTAAGAAGAAAATGTGCAGACTGATGTGATTTTTAAAAAGTTTACATATCACTACTGGTTGGAGGTCAGAAAACATTTCATCAGGGTCTTGGCATTTATCCATCAAAGAGTGCGTAATGTGACAGTGAAAAATCGGTTAGGGTGCTGAATGATTACTTCCTATACATCACTTCTAAGAGATGCAGCGTTTCTTTGATGAAAGATTCTTTCTGAAGTTGATTGAAACTTACAGACAGAATACCATACATAAAGCCATTCAAAATATTGATGCGCAAAAAAGTTGCGTGACTTTCTAGTAAAAAGTAATAAACCTATAATATAAAACACGTTTTTTATTATCCATTATTGCTAGAATTGTGGTTTTCCTCTGTATAGTTCTAGTTTGCCTTGGAAAGTCCTCCACGAAAGGTATTCCTACATTTACGCAATTATCCTTCCCGTGCTTTGCCATAATGAAATAACGTATAACTTAAATACAGTTTATATAATATAATATGATATAAATTCAGTCGGCAGTTTGGAATATTTTCAGTGTTGTTTGAATTAATGAATAAGGTTTCTTACGCCATGAATAAAAAATTCATTTATGGTGTGGTTTGAACTTAAATTTTGTTTTGAAATATTTATATAATATGTTTTGCCATTCTGGTTAGCAATTTTTAAGACAATCGTGAAACTCTGATGAAATAGGTTTTTTATTCTCGGGTCTTGGAAAGAGTTGTTTTTTAAAATATTACTCCACGCAAATGTCCTTCTTAAATTCATCGATTTTTATCGTAATTGCTAGCTAGTTTCATTCAAACAGCCTTACTTTTTAAGATAGATGTTCTAGATAACACTTAACAGAATTAATTATTTCATTGAAAAAATCAATGCCAATGAAAGTAAGACACTTGGAATGGACTGCTTTAAGAAAAATAATCCAATCAGATTTTCTGGAGGTGCATAGAGACATTACGCAAAATCACCATCAGAAAAGACCGATTTTCACTTTTGACTTTCAAATGTACCTACATATCTTCCATGGATAAAATCAGGATTTCAAAAAAAAAAAAAAAAAAAAAAAAAAAAAAGTAAACTTTTAGACTATAAAATACATTTTATAACTTTGGACATTTTAGTAATCACAATATGAAATTAAAAATTTCTAAGACTTCTATGACGAAAGTGCCAATTAACACATGAAGTTTCGATTCTTGTAGAAATCGTTTGTACAGGGGTAAAAAAAGACCTGTAATACGAAAATCTAGAGTTGAAAGAAATTATAATAATTATATAACTCAAACGATTTGCGCATGGAAAAAAACGTGAGGCGAATCGATTTAGATATGGTAGAAAACTGAAGTTCATTACAAGTAAAATATCCGTTTACAATATTTGTGCAAACAATAATTTCAAAACAATAATTTAATGTTTTTCGAATGTAAAATTCATTTTGGAAATTGGTACTGGAAAGCGCAATAGTCGTAACTGTCTGTATATGGTCCCCAAAATATTTAATTGAGGATATCTCAGCTAATTCTGAGCGTGTGACAATAGGCATTTTTTATTTGGCTGATTCAACTGTAGAAAACATTTCTTTTCTGAATATATCATTTTCGTCGGCATGTATACAGATTTTAATTTCGTATACTTGTACTAAATTATGTTTAATGCGACTGTTTACCATATCTGATTCTTTCTCAAATTTGAGCTACTAGTTTGATAAACCATAAACGAGATCATTGTTTTGTAGTTTTTTGTGAAGTAATACGCGTTGAAGATGCCATTTAATGTATTTTTGTTATAATTAATATTTGATCTATATTAGGAAAAGCTTTATAAAATTTCTGTTATGGATGATTAACAGTATGAAAAAAAAAAAAAACCGACGGAGTGTATTCAGCCTAAGTTCGTATTCCAGGAAATGGATCTAATACATGTTACATGAAATTACATGATCTGAAATACATGTTACATGTGTAAAGATTCCTTGCTTCAGATACATAACACTCTATATTTACTAAGGAGTGAAGTTTCGAAACTACCGTTTAGTAAAGGATTTAGAGCCTTATTTATTGTAATTATTAAAATTTAGGTAATGTTTTCCTATAACCCCATAAGAATATACTTAATAAGACAAAATCGGTGCTTCGAAGAGGCCAAAGATTGGATTCATTTCTTCCAAAACATTATCTCCGGAAAAAAACATTTAGATGGCGTATCAGATTCAGAGAAATTTGAGGCAGCTTCGAATTAACCTTAACATTATCCAGAAATGCAGACAATTTCTATAGCACACGTTTGAAGGAATCTTTCCTACGCACAACACTTAACTCTTAAATCTAAAACGTTGTGAGGCCCATGAATGGCCAAGTGCAAAGACCATATGTCCTGAATTTAGCTTTCGTCAAAGGGGCTGGTTGCATGGTGTTTCTCAAATGCTTAATATAAACATTAGAAAACTTTCTTTAAGTTACCTTCACGAAGGTATCTGTGGCCTAAATAAAGCATTTAAGTAACAAGAGTATTACTCTTAATTAGATTTTCAAGCGACCAGAAGGCAGGCAGATGATAACTGGAATCCTCTTTCGCTAATGACAGCGATAATGAACACCTACGTGAAGTCAATTGAATGATTTTGACTTAAAAATCTATGATTATTACAAGTTCTATGCTAAACGTTAAGCATGGAAAGCTTATTAAGAAGTCTGTAAGAACTCTTGGGAACATTGCAGGTTCCGAAAATTAGCTAAAATATTGCTGACTTAAAAATCCATGATTGACTTAAAAATCCATGATTATTACAAGTTCTATGCTAAACGTTAAGCATGGAAAGCTTATTAAGAAGTCTGTAAGAACTCTTGGGAACATTGCAGCTGTTCGAAAGTTAGCTAAAATATTGCTGAATCTGAACAGACTTATAGATATTATGAAATTATTACATATTATTAAGTCGATTATTCCATGTCCTCAGTTTAAGAAATAAAAATACTGTAACATCTCTGGCGATACTTTGTAGTTGACAATATTTTAAATACTCAACACTATTTTACGAAGTCCCTATATTAGGTTATACTATTATAACCTAAAGTTCAGGTTATTTAACATGGTTATCTCCTAACGAGTCCTAAACCGAACAGTCCTTTCTCATAATTGGGCCCACCAGCGGCCGAGCGGTAACGTCGCTGAACACTGGTAGTTCGGTCCGAGGTTCGAATCCCGCGAACGGGCTGGCTGCATGGGTGTTTTTGTGGTTTTCCCCATGTGTAACGTGTATACGAGCCAGTTTCCCTTAAAAAGTCCTCCATGAAGGCATCCCTCCCTTAAGGCAGATAGCCCTCGAGTGCTTTGCCGTAATCTAATACACCACATACCTTTCTCATAATTGATTAATTTTGTGAATTGTCTAGTTAACCTTAAATATGGCATCGACGACTATGTATCTTGAAAATGTGAGCAACTGAAGTATTATGGAAATAAATGAGTTTGGTGTACGTTAAAGAAGACTTTCTCGATTCACAAAGACACCTGAAAGTACGTACATGCTATTACGACGCAACTAATAACCCTAAAGGCACGGCAAATTATCCTAGGAGATACTGTGTTTCAAATGTTAATGAAGCTCGCCGCTTAAATCTGAGATTGCTATTAATATGAGATTTGTAATTATAAACTCACTGGTTATTAAGTATAGTGAAATTAATAGCTTCTCAGTTGTAAGGTAAATATTAGAGAACTTCCTTGGTGCTGTGATTGAAATGATGCAAAATTAAGTTGACAGGCAAGTTATACTGTATGTTTTTGTTTACTTTGTTTTCAGTAGAAACGGATTAAAAATTAATCAGCAAATTTGACTCAAACAAGTGAGCAGAATAATGATTACATTCATTTAAAATGTTTCTTTGAGGAATCTGATTTAAAATTCGTGATTATTATCAGCTTTATGCTTTTATGGTGTGGTGGTGGTGTATTTAATTATGGCAAAGCACACTAGGGCTATCTGCCTAGGGGGAGGGATGCCTTTCGTGGAGGACTTTCTAAGGGAAACTGGCTCGTATACACGTTACACATGGGGAAAACCACGAAAACGCCCATGCAGCCAGCCCGTTCGCGGGATTCGAACCTCGGACCGAACTACCAGCGTTCAGCGACTTTACCGCTCGGCCGCTGGTGGCCCTATGCTTTTATGTCACATATGCTGAAGAAGATTACGATGGCTAAAAATTATTTTTACATTATATTATGTTAAATTAGAAATGTGATATTTAAAAAAGTTTATTTTTGATTTACGTGTTATTTTTTGAAACAGGCTGGGAAATACCTGCTATATTTAACTTAAATTTCTGCAAATGTTTGAGATTACGGAAGGTTTGTTTTAAAGCTTTGAAACTGAACTATAGAGGCAAAGATTTACAATTATGCCGCATATCTAGCGCAAAGTAAATCTACATTTTCTGCAACAAAACACGAAGACAGATGAAAAAATCCTTATGATATTTTCCACTCTGTAAAACTTTAAAAAGAATCAATTACGCAGAGAATAAAAACTGTTGCTTTAGGATTGCAAAGAATCGTACAGTGTTTAGCTGATTAAACTTTCAGCGAGAAAGAGAAAAAAAAAATGTTATAATATTCAGTACTCTAGAACAATGGTCTCGAGCCAGCCGCCCACATTCGGTCCCCAAGGCAATTTTATGCCATCGTGAACACATTTAAATTATGTGTCTATATTGCAAATACGGTACTGCAATGATTTCAAGAATTCAATTATTTCAAATTGGAGTTTACATTATTTCCATTAATATTAAACGAACAAGAAAATTTATAAATTGAATTCATTAATTTACAGCGTGATGTAAATCTTATTGAAAGATTTATTAATACAGATTTGATTAAAATTTATTCGCAGTTTTTCCAAAAGGTAAAGTGAACGTCTGGAGAAAATTCGTTAAAGCCATAAATTCGTTATAACCGACCTTTTTCATAAAAATGTTCAAATGCCTTGACTATGGAAATGTTTGGGATATTGAGAGAGTAATCAGAATGTCACAGTGGTATGAAGCCAGCCAATACCAATTGTAAAAGAGAACTGATGGATTTGGTCTTGTAAAATCCCATGCTTAATAAAAACTTGGAGAATCTTTTTAGCCAAGTAAACTGAGTTCATCTATATTTTCTTCCTGGTTTAAACCTGATTATATTCATAACTCGCATCTGCCCTTGCAGCTTATGCAAAATATTTAATAAGATTTCTACTCACAGTATATTCCGACAAATTATTAAACAGCTGTAGACAGTAAACGTGTTTTCAGTTTATTTAAGCAGAAATTTGAATATTCAGGAACACGCGGAGCTTCGAGCGCCCTCTTGAAGTCCAAGCGGGAACTACGTCTCATTAAAGTGGCCCATTTAGTGCAGCGAATTTAAAGAAGCATCGTCAATCTAGACGCTGTCTAGAACATTTCATTTCAGCGTCTGAAATCTCAGCTAGGCGCGTTGGGAAGATATTTGGGATTGCTTAAGAATTTGGGAGTGCACTTGTGTCGCTCGTCATAAAACGGAACAGGAGAGGATGTCATTTTGGGAATTTGTGAATAACGGCTCGAGTCGCTTAATTATCCTATTCAAGTAGAAATGATCAGTTGTTGCAAAAGGTCGCATTCAAAGTGTTATTTTGTTATGAAAGCGACATGTTGAGGTTTATTTTGTAAAAAACAAAAGTACAAGGTGTCATTCTGCTTATGTGAAGTCTAAAGAAACATTTAATAAGTTTATTTAAGACTATTACATGATAGAACATCATGTAGAAGAGTTTGAGTAATATATTTCAAGTTTAAAAAATACTTGAGAAAGTTATTGAAAGGAAAAGGAAGGTGAAAGCTGAATCGAATAGGAGCATGGAAATGTTTAGAGAAAGTGACAGAAGAAGTCGAAAAGAACAAATAGCTAATTAAAAAACTTGAGGTTTGAGTTATGCCTAAAAACGTGTTTATGTAAAAACGTTTTTTAATTAAAAATAAAAATGAAGGAATTGTAAACTTACAACTCCAATCTTTATATTCAGGTACCTAAAACTATTTTGATCTTAACGTTTACGACAGGCAAGCTATGTTGAAATTTAAACTCTGAAAAATTAACATTCGAAGCGTATATATGTGTTTTAAATAGAAATGTTCAGAGCCATCATATATTTCCGTCACAAAGTAAGGTGAATATTTTTGCATTTGTTTAAAGACGAAGATTTGATTTTTCAATAGATAACTGTGCATACCTTTTTTTTTGGTGGATAATGTGTTCATGAGGCTCCAAAGAAAATACTTTCAGTCAACTTCTGTCTTTCCCAGACACGAAATTCGTGCAGTGAAATCAAATAAATATATTTTCGAAGTTTTATATGTATAAGTTTGTAATGAGAAATAAAATGCAGTAAACAAAAAATGCTCTTTCCAATAGTTGCTGTTTAAAAATTCTTCCATCTTTTTCATCAAGATTTCTTCATATGTCTGATATTATCGAAAAGAGAGAGAATTTTTATTCGTAAGTTCATGAAGATCATTTCTAAAATCGGTATTAACGTATTATGATAATTAATAATTTACGTTTTGCATCATTAATTTAAAAATTCTAATTGAAAATATTTCGGTCGCCAAAGAAATATTACAACATTAGTAATTATTAAGCTTTTCACAGTTTTCACACTGATAGAAAAATGATTATTATCAATCATTATATAAAATGATAAAAGCTTGCAGCGACTTGATGATTAATAATAGATTTCACATTTCTTTAGTATTTATAGGTGTTTCTCGTCATCTGCCTCCACATTTAAAGTAAAATACAGTATGAGCCAGTTTTCCATAAAGTGTTTTTCACAAAGGCTCTCTTTCTTTAGGGAGATAGCTCTCGTGTATGTTTCCTCTTTTTATTAAAAAGCAAACATTAAACTAATATTTGTTTACACGTCCCTCATTCCATACCCATCACATTCATAATTAAGCTTCTAATCTCGCTGAAATCTACCTCAAATCAAGCACACCAGCGGCTAACAATGGGATCGCTAATCACAGCGTAAAATCGCTCAACACTGGGATTTCGGTTCGGGGTTCGAATTCCAATGAACGGGCTGTCTGCATGAGCGTTTTCGTAGTTTTCCCCATGTGTAACGTGTATACTAGTCAATTCCCCTTAAAACGCAACCTAGGAAGATAGCCATCGTGTGGTTTCCCATAGTTAAATAATTCAAACTGCCTCAAATTATCATTAACAGATTCATTTCCTTTTTTGAATACCGTATACTCTTGAATAGTCTTTATATACCTTTACTTGAGGATTCTATGGGATTCGGATATTATCCTTTGAAGACCTTTACTTTCTTGGTTCGATTTGACCTCATTGTTACATAAAAGTTTTCTATTACAAAGTTGAAACTTTTTGCTACAACTATAACAATTTTAAAGTTTTTTATTACAATTTTACAGTAACACAGCCTTAAAAGAGGCCATATTTTAGAACCGCCTACTTTAAGAGAATTAATTTCATGGATGATTTTTATAGGAACCTGTATCCTGTTAATTTCAACGCTCAAAAACTCATTCAACTACATCATTCATATGTCAGACTTTAAATTTCGAGGAACGAATTATTCTAATTTCTTCTAGATACTCATTTAATTTCCTTCTAATGTTTAGTACATTTTTGCAAGTACCTGATTATCCGGTCACATAACAGAATTTATTCGAAACAACAAGCACCTAATCTTACCTAATATTATGAGAATCTTTAAAGCTGCAGTTGGGCGATCTTTTGAAAACTGATTTTCGGAACGTATCATTTTATCACCTGAAATATTCTACCTCGATTATTGCCACAGTGCATCGTTCTTCAAAATTCTCAAAGTGATAGTCGAAGAAGATGAAAAATTTGATGTTTTGGAAGATACCCACTAATTTTATGTAATGAATCTAACAGATAAGGCTTGAAATAATAGTTTAATGATAATTCACGGTTGGAGGAAACTGATTCCCCATACCGTAAAAAAGGAATGTTCTGTCGGTGACGCATCAGGCATCATTGAAATTACTTCCGCCATTAAAAGATTTGGTAGGGCAATCGAACTTGCTGATTTTCAAATTGAAACCAACAGAGTAAACTGCAAATGTATATTTTACAAAAGGTAGTATATTTATTGCCATTCATCTCACATACAAAGGTCTGGAATATATCTTCTTCCACGTTACTTAGGAAAGAACTGAACAAAAAGACCGTAGACATTAGTAAGAGCTACGAAACACCATACAGTATGACCAGTACAACAGGTGATAGTAACTACTGAAACTCTAGTAGCGGAACACGTACTTGAAAAGACTTCGTTTCTACCACTTCCAGCTGTTAACACCTACTCCCAAGCAGCAATCGCATTCATAAATTGTAACCTTAAGCATCCACCTACAGCAGGAAACTACTATTAATAGATTAAAAGAGAAATCGGCTGAATAATTTCCCTTACCCACTATTGGCATTATGGTGAAAGAGTCAAACACATCCAAAAAGAAGGCATCACAGTGAATGTGCCACAATAGAAGATATCAAAAAGCTGATTAACACATTCAACACAATAAAGGGGGAAACCTCGAGTTAGAAACAAAGATACCACCAGACAGGCTTCCGCTTACTGCAGTTCATAACGTGTCGATGTATCTCTAACAGCAAAAAAATTCTCTGCGATTTAAAGGAGAGTAACAATCATGTCAAACGAATCGAAGAATGCTAGCCAGAGACCTTCCAAACGTTATGTGCCTTTAAATTCGGATGGCGTGCGCATCGAATGACTGAATACTGCAACACTAAGAGATGCTACCGTTGCCAAGAATTTGGCCATGCCCAGTAGCAATGTCACAAGTCATATTGCGCTTACTGCTCAGAAGAACACAATACCAAAGGGCTGTAGTGCAAGATGTTCCATATGGCATCAACTGCTCACTAAAATCAACGCGCGCATGCCTATACTCCTTGCGACCTTCCAGCATACCACATAAAGTGCCCAACATACACCAAATACGATAAAGCACAACATATTACTACCTCCTCAGCTTTACAAAAATGATTTGTAACGTAGAAACAACATGCCTGTTTGTAATGCAATATATAATGTCCTCAAATATGTTGCCTGAACTCACTACAATAGATAACATCTTGAAATATGCACCTGCACAACTATCTATATCGCAATGCATGTTATGTAATTTAATCCCTTACTTGAGCTAATTTAACGCTGAAAGGTTAGGAGTACCGTTGATGCCGCCGCCGGTGACAGTACTTGTAGTGCTCACTGGAGTCACAATTTCCATCACGACTCGAAGAATGATGCCAGAATGTTGTTAGTTTTCTAGTTAGTGTGTGGGGCTAATACCTGCTTACTTAGGGTAAATATTAGGTTGCCCCTTCACTTCTTCATAACGTAACATACCTCCTCAGCTTTGTTTTTCTGTTCATAATAAGATATCAGCAATATCTCAGACACGAGGATGGTCCTGTACGCTTCACTCATTTTCTTCTCCGGCAAGAATTGTACTGCAAAGAAGGAGAAGTGGCTAGTTTTCCCCTGTCATACAGAATTATATACGCCTCAAACCTCAACGATGAGCAACCCAGTTTCCTCAGAGCTGAGAAGTCTCTGATGTTGAAAGTTCCTCTAATTACAAATTCATTCATTTCATTATCAACACCACTATCCTTAAAAGGTATAAACTCCTTGAAATAAAACACATCCTCTGAAATAACGACTTACTAAACTTTTGACCCTTGAAGAACCACGTCCGAACAGCTGTGATCTACATTTCACCATACTACTTACCAAGAAACTGCAACATTGCTGCCTTCCCACATGTATCAACCATTACAACTTTCCCACATGTATCACCAAATAACTAAAACGGATTTCTTGGTGGAGCAAAAACCTCCACCAACATAGGTATAAGTCTAGAACGCTGAGAAGGAGGCTTTCCAAAGCAACATCTCATATAGACAACCCTAAATTTCTGTCGGTTTATAGGCAGGACTGGGTCTATTACAAGCTCAACATACTAATAGTCAAAGTCACTAGCTGAAGGAACTTCGGCACATTTAGTGCTAATCTCTATAGAGTCCTCCACAAAATTGCAACAACTAAAATTTTCCACATCTCAAATTCTTCTATGCTTTTTCCCACAGCCGCTAAAAGATGTTAACATAGGTCAGAGGAATATGAAATTTTTTCCAGATAAAATTTTTAAAAATTTAATACCGTATTAATTCAATCTTAATTTTAACAAGATAGTTTACATTGTTCATTTAATACTTCTAAAGAGTTCCTTTTTGTTCGGTACCAATTTATTTATATCAGTACAATTTGACAGCGTTTCTTCAAATAATTGGCGTATTTTATTAGTACAGATAGTTAACAATTCACTGTATTTATTATATTACAATTTGTTGTATTTAATGTAAATTTAAAATTCGGTAAGGGTTATTAATATTTTTTCTTTTTTTATCTTTATGGACACGAATAAAATTCAGTATTTTAAGTAAAGCATTAATTGCAAAATACATAGCATCTCCCTTTCTTAATTTCAGCTCAATGAGTGTTTACAATTCTTTGGCTGTCAAAACAGCAATTTGCAAGCAAAGTAATCCATCATAATCCATCAAGTGTGCTTTTGTCATGCTCGCTCCGAGGTCGCCAGATATCTGCTTTGGTGAAGCTTATTTTTGGCCTTTAACAACAAAATAAGCGACCGTTTCTCTATGGAAATCCAACTGTTGTTTTTGGTTTAAGGTCCTGGATGCACACTTAGATGTAACTGAAAATACCAAGTAGTTCAGGGACGTAGGATTAAGGTCAGTGGGGTAAGCTACACGTATCCTAATTAAAACTCGGAGGTAAAATTTTTATTTTTCAAATTCTAACGTTGAATTAGAACATCACCATTAGCTTGTATTCTTCCAATATAAAATACATGAATACATCAAAGGATTGATTGGATCTCAGTTCTTGCCCGTTTTATAACTACTATGAAAAATTTATTGTAAACAAATCTTTATTTTAAAAGGCAAAAAATAATAAAAAAGCTTGTAGTTCCCATCCGAACAAAGGAATTTCATTTAAACTACGTGTTATCCGTTGTCCACCAGAAAATTTCACCAAGTTCGGATTTAAAATTAGTTTATTACGGTTACAATGTGCAGTTTATAAAACCACTCTCGTATAAATATGTTTTTGAAGAAGTTTCTTATTCTATGTTTGTGGGTTATTCTTGTGTTGTGACTTATCTTTGTGTCTCATGGTAACAACAGCCCGTGAAATTCATCATGTCAAGGAGTGCTACATAGCGCCTATCGTTGGCAAGAGACTTGAGTACCATTACAGGAGCCAATATGACTTTGCTCAGTTCTGCCCCCTGCATATTTAGAGTGCCCCATGCCATACTTACTATACATTAAAAAATACCCATGCATTCTTCGGGATTCAAGCCCGGGACTTTCGGAACGGCAGTCAGCATCGCTAATTACTATCCCACTTGGACGGCTGTGGGTCATTTTTTCAGAATAATAGCGTAACATAATGGAGCTTTTACATATTACTATTGTATATAATGTACAAATTATAAAGAAATTTTCAAGATTACAAACTATGCAAAATGTTCCAGTAGTCTCGAGGTATTTAAAAATTATATATGATGTATGGATATCGATATGGAGAAGTGTGGTGGACACCCATTGTTTAACCATTGGCAATGTGGGTGTTGTCCAGCCACACTAGATATCCAGATAATTACACCCCACAGCAGGACTTGCAGGAGACCCTCGCAGGAGTTGCTTGCAATGCTTTGTATTTTACCACACCGCGGGCAGTGCCTTTCGTTTTCCCCTTAAATATACATTGATGTTTTTACACTTGGTGCCTTTCGCACTTACATGTTATGGAGGACATCTCCAGGTCTGCTTGCATACAATGTTTTAAGTAATAGCTTTGTTATATTATTCTAGGCTGTGTTGCATAGCCTCTTGTGGACAGGAATTTCATTATAATTATGATTTTTTTTTCGGAGATGGTTGTTCTTGGTAGCGTATCTAATAAAGGGAGTCACATCACTCTCTGAATTCGGGACTTTTAGGTGATGTTCAGCTGTAAGGGGGCATTTGAATAGATAATATTCGGAACTGCCTCTTTCACCACATGCACACTGATCTGATGTTGCTAATTTCCTTGCATAAAAGTACGTGGGAAAAGAGCCATGACCTGATAAGAACCACATTATTTCTCTTGTTATCAAACTGGGTGCTGTGCCTACTTTTGGAAACAACTGATAAGTCCTTCTTCCTTGTTCGGCGTTGTCCCACCATTTCTACCATTCAGCTTTCGATTTGTTGCTTATGATTTTTTTAAGGTGCTATCCAGAATACTATTTCCTTCTTTTTCAGAACTTAAAATAGCATATGCTAATTGCCCATGGAAAAATAAATAACTGGCCGAAGAACCAGAATAGTTTACAACGACCACCGCATTTCATGATTTTTGGTTGATCCAACATTAGTAATGCAATATGTGAGCAAAAATTGAGGACTTTGATTGACCTTTAATCATGAACAGTGTTGTCAAATGAGCACATCTGCCTGAAGCCGAAATGTGAAGGCATTTACATTGTGTAATGTTTCATAATTAAATAAGAATTTCTCTTAGTATTTGAATATGCATTTTGTTTAAAACTTCTTATGACGGATAAAATTTATAAAAAAAGAGATTCTTAAATACTTAAGCGATTTTGGAACACTTTATGCCAGCCGAAGACCGTTGAAATTTAAACTAACAGGAAATCATATGCATTTTTCTCTTGTATAATAATAATAATAATAATAATAGTAAAATCTAGTGAGCTCCCGTTTCCTCAAGAAATCGAATACGCGAATGTGTGAAACTCGTTACGATGAAATCAAATCTGAGCAACCCGCGTAACGAGCAAAAAAGCTCGTTTTATGACTCTAATGGGCAGAACTCGCTACGGTATGAATTGTACGAGAATGAGAACGGGAGAAAGTTTTATGTACATTTCGAGACTTTCGCGATAAGATTAAACGAAGTGAGTAGCATAAATAATATAAAATTAAAATTAAGCGAATCAATTATTTTATTTTACAACATAACTCAAACTATGCGACACTTGGTGTCTGCAACTGTCAACAGTAAGTGGAAAGAAATTAAAAAATATTACATTAGAAATTTTTTCTTAAAATTGAATGTAAAAATTTCATCATATGAGAATTATGCTATTTCATCTGTCTCTGTTGTTGAAAAGTAAAGTTTCGATAACTGGATGCTTCCATTTGAAAACATTGCTTCGCATGGTTTGGTTTTGGCAAAGCACTCGAGAGCTATCTGCGTAAGTTGTGGAATGCCTTTGTGAGTAGTTTTCTAAGGGAAACTTTCTCGTATTTATGTTAGATATGAGAAAAATTACGAAAATGTCGATGCAACCAGCGATTTCGATGGCAGTCGAACCAGATTAAATTACCAGAATGCAGCGACATAACCGCTTTGTCGCTGGCGGGTCTTTTTTCGCATGAACAATGCGTTATTTAACCGTTTGCGTGAAGCCAACTCGACGGCTTTCGTTCCTGAAAATGTAGATTAGGAATTACAAAATTAAAAAGTCAAATTTGACAAAAATATGTAACTTGATTTATATTCTTTTGAATTTCTACACGAGCTGTGTTAAGCTTAGAAGCTGTATTTGTTTTAGGCTAGAGTCTTAGACATACTTATCTCTGTTTTCTAACTGTGACATCCTATTAACAATAAAAAGAAATCGACACATAGAAACGTTTTTGAATATCTTTTTCTAGCATGAAATTTAGACAGCACCATGAATGAACATGAAACACTTTTTCCCCACGTGTCACCGATTAATGTATTTTAAAAACACGGCATATAACTCAAGGTTGATTTGATTTTTTAATACCATTTCAGTAGAAAACTTTAAGAAAGAATGCATATTTCAAAATGTTGTACTGGCGTAAATTCAGCCAGTGAAACCATTGATAAACTTTAGTGTCCACTTACGTCCACACGTCTTCCTAGATGCGAAACCCAGCGCAAAGGTGTAATATATTCCTTTTACATAGCTATTGTATTATATATCTTTTTATATAATTATTCATATTACTTTGTATAACTATACTATATATGCATTCAAGTTTAGAAAATGCTGCATATTATAAATTTAGTAACAAAGCCATGAAGCTCATTCATGTTTGCAACTCTGAAATTTTGCGTATATAAAGGAACGACAGTTGCTGATCTATAATATGTTTTCTGGTAAACTGATTTCTTTTTTGTTAAATTGATTTCTCTTTTGATGCGTAACATGGATAAGCTTGAGTTTCCCCACAGCCAATCCTCCGCAAAGGTGTTCTCATCCTTTAGGCAAACAGTCTTTGCCATAACCCAACAATACTTTTTTTCATTTTAAACCAAAAGGAGCTATTAGTCTCGAAATACGAATTTGCATTGTTTCATTTTCCATTGGAGATTGCTGCCATTCAGCAAAATATAAGATATTTATCTTTACCATCTAATATGTCTGCTGTTGATTATAAACTAAGCTACCTGAAAACATTATTTGTTCCATTGGTTGTCAACGAAATGTCCTGCAAATGTTACTGCTGATTTCAATAGATTGGCAGAGAAGTGTATAATTAGCGTGTTCAATATTAATTATAGTTAGTGTTTGGCAGAGAAATGTATATTTAGCGTATAATTAACGTTCAAAATCATGTCTTCCATTACGAGATATGCGTCAATGGCATGAGTGTCTATATTTGAATAAGAGGCAAAAATGAAAAGATTCTTTTCTGTAGCTAACTTCTTTCATTGTTGTTTATTATCAAACAGGTACTACTGTATGGATTTAACATGTATTATTAGCAGCGCATTTCTTAATGTGCATATATTTTTTGCACTTCATTTTTCGCAGCTTACAGCACATTGATATATAGGGAAAAGGCTAGATTTCCAACAGCCTACAGCAGAAAGTTAGTTTTAGAAAGACAGCTATTTTGCATGATTGTTGTTTGCTGTCTTTGTTTTTAACTTACTTTTAAGATTTAATAAACCAAAGGTTATTTTAAACACCAATTTGAACTTATTAGGTGTATTATGTTTAATATCGATTCTTCCATTTGAAAAACTGTCTACAAAAGTAATTCGAAGTAATTCTAATTTTTCATTTCAATACGTATTAATTTGTATCAAGTCAGGTATAAATTTATTTTAGTACGTATTCTGTCTTATGCTTGCTAAAAGAAACATATCATGCCACCTGCTCATAGAATCAACGCATTTTAAACTGATCGGTGTGTGTGCAAAAAAAAAAAAAAAAAAAAAAAAAAAATGATTCCGAATGATTTACAATAATAAAAATTATAACACGATCTAAGATGAATCGTGGCAGACATGCTTATAAATTTTGCGTTTCTCATTGGAGTTCATTTAGGTTTGCTCTCGCCGGAAACAAACACGTTTCTTTGCGAATATAAGAGATGTGGTTACATTATTTTTCTTAAAGTCCAAAACGAAAACTAAACACTCGTGTGTTACAGTTTCAGTTTGTGTTCTCTTGCTGTGATTTGTTCTTAATAAGCTAGTAAATGAGAAGCGGGTGTCTTTGTTGTAAGGAATTTTACTGACACTGTAAAGCCGTGTTTAGATTACGAGTACATACGAAGAATTTGCGTTTAGACTAAAACTAGGAAATTTGAGGAGTTAATAACTTTACGAATTAATCATGAACGATTCACCGACACTGATTTGAAATAGAGTAAAAACGCATTAAATTTAGGTGATATTCAAATTCTAATTATCACTAATTTTATAAATACTCATAAATTTTGAGGAATTCAAGTCCTTCCTCAAGGAAAACATGACATTTTATTTCAAATACGTCTCTTAGATATAAATGTACGTACAAAACAACTGCAATATGACTGTAGAGGTATTAGTTACATCATATTGAAAAAAAAAAGAAATTAAATTATGAGAAAATGATTAATACTTTTAAATATTTATTAATTAAACAATCCCTTTTTCATTCTTTTTGCTATTAAACTATACCTTTCGAGAAAAAGACTGAAAAATTATTCAACTGTTTAAAATAAAAACACCCATGTTATTGTTTGCTTAGAGATTTCTTAGAAAATTAACGTGAATGTAAGGCGAATGTTTGCTTAATTTTGTGAAAGGTTTCTTAATCAAACTACGTCTTTCGTTTTCTTTTTCAGAAAATACTGCTGACATTTTTTGTGCTAGCTTTAAAAATGTAAATAAAATTTAAGCTGGAATATTAATAGCTTCGATTCAAATAATGGAACAGTTAATGTATAGAGCAGAGGTAAAATATGTTAGATTATCAGAGGTATTTTATCAAAGAAGAAAATAATAAACTCTACAATTTTATAATACTTAAGGTTTATTTAATTAAAGTGTTGCATTTAGAGCACCAAGTTTCGTAATCTTTGCTTTAAGCAAACAAACCAACAACAAAAAAATTTTTTTTCTATCTTTTACATACTTTAAGAATATTTACTGTAGCAGATTATTTTTTTCTCATTGATTCCATTTACCAGATTAAATTAAACTGTTATTTAGATCAATAAGTGCTTTAAATTAAAAAGAGGCTTCTCTTGTGCTAGTCGTATTGGATATTTGAATACAGTTTACGTGATAAAGAAATTTGGACATGAAGATTTCCAACTAATAAAATTCTTGAGAGAATTTAAGCGCAATCATTTTCTTTTCAAAGTCTTGAATTGTCTGTTCACACAGAAAACTGGTTTTTAATCTATTCTAAAGTAGCAGAAGAAACACGGCGCGGAAAAAACAAGACAAACAACCCTCCACCCGAAGAAAACAGATGCATATGTTCTGATTTGAGAGTAGAATGGAAATTCTAGTGCCATTGTATTAATCGACAGTCATCAAATATAATTTAAGGTTACTATAAACTCGATTTATGCTTCAAGTTTTAAGCAAATTCAAAGAAGAAGATGTAGAGTTTACTAGACTCTTTTGGAGTGAGAAACATGAAAAAATAGCTATGGTCTAGTCGGGATTTGAGCTAAGGATCTTCCTAAGGTTAGCCGGACTTGCTACGAGTTATACCACAGCAACACCTACTGGGGAAAGAGAAAACGTATTATTATTCTTTAACCTTTCTTAATCACATTAATCGTGTCATTTCACATATACATTATTATTAAGACGATCAGATTTTTTAGATGATGGAATAAAAAGCATAATATATTTTATTTTAAAATGATTTTTATACCATTAGAACATCAAAATATTGATTGTCATGTTGTTTACAAACGTAAATAACATTTTGGAGATCATTCTGAACAAAATTAAATTTCTTAAAAATCAATACTTTCAAAAACATTTTATTCAAATTCAATCATCACAAGTGCTTTTTTAAGAATTCTTTTATCTTTGTCGGATTTGTAACAAGATTCGCTAAATTTGATTTTGGGCTAGTTTTTGAGATGTCGTCTTTTGTTAGTTTTATACACGATCAAATACTGCGGAAAATTCATTCTTTGTCTAGCTGCATTTGTTCCGGGTAAATGGAAATTTCATACATTAATTTTGCAGATATGAAGTAAACCATGGATATTCTATGAGTGTGAATTCATCTTTGTTTTCCATCAGCTTATTTCTGTTTCAGTATTTCGATTTATGTTTGTTCTTGACTACCATAGATAAATGTTTCTTGTTGTAATAATTAATCCTCTAAAAACCCTCTGTTGAATCGTACGGCAGCTGGTATGCCCATAAATTTCTAGTTTGCTGTTCAACAAAAATATCATTCTCGGTTGAACGTTAATAGATTACCTTTGAAATTCTCGCTTGCGTACTGTGTTTTACTGCATTTATTAGCTTTGAATAATTTACAAATTATAGGCGTTTTCTAGGAATGGCAAATTTATAGTGATTTTATCAACAAAGACATTAGTTAGTTTTATAAGACTTCTTTCAAGAGGACTATGAATATGTTAAGAATACGAATATACTGAGCGATTTAAAAGCGTGTCTTCGGTATTTGAATTCTCTGGTGTATTCTTACGTATTCTTACTTGGTTACCGTTATTTCTAAAATTATTATTATTGCAATGCCTTACTAAAATGTACTAAATATTATTATTAAAATATTTTCGTTACATTATATTCTGTATATGTTTAGTATACACTATATACTATTAATAAAATATTTTCACTTATAACTAATTTTCCAGTTTCTTAAAAGACCACTTGATGGGATTTAATTGCTGAAAATCCGGTTTCTTCTACTTCACAAAATCTTCACTATCTTTTTTAAGATTAACGCAGAGATAATAAATATTAATTGTAATAAGATTAATAATTATTTATTATAAACAATCCAGAAGGACAAATGGAAACCCCAAAATGAAAATAATCTAAATTTTTAAAAAGTAAAACAATTAAAATTTAAAAAAAAATTAAAACCCAATATAATAAAATTTAACAGAATGCAAACTCAAAATGTTTAAGTTTTTAAAAAGTAAAACAATTAAAATTTAAAAAAAAATTAAAACCCAATATAATAAAATTTAACAGAATGCAAACTCAAAATGTTTAAGTCTACGCGAAAGATAGCAAAATTTTATCTCTTGCATCCTGTTTACAAGCTACATTTGAAACGCCGAACAAATGGGGTCTAGTTGCTTTTGTTTAGCGATGTAAATTCGGGTACAGTTAACCAGTCAGAGATTAGGTTTTCATTTAATAACCAACCGGAAATGAAAAAAAAAAAAAAAGAGAAGTGAAAACGAGCATTTGCATTACAAGAAAAGAGAATTTACTTTGCATGTCGATCAAAATTATTGAAACGAAATAAGCTTGTCAGTAACAGAATTTTTAAAACATTTATCGTTCAAAAATACTGTAATTTGAGGATAATAATAGCTGAAAAAAATCTTCGCGAATTTAGATTCAGGCGTATTTCTACGCTTTATTTAGATTCAGATTTTGCATTAGTTAAGCATTTATACAGGATAAGACTTAAAATGCCCTCTGAAGTCATTGCATTAAATGTTTTGTAATTTTCTACTTTTAGGATTTAGGTACTTTTAAAATTTTGACTGTAAATTAAAAATCTTTGTTAGATTCATGACATAATCTTTTTAAATATTAATATTCAAGGTAAGTTTCGAAAGAAGTCGTATTTATGTTAATAAATATAAATTAAAAGCAAGATCGAATTAAAAGTAGTAATCGACAGATCTGAATAAAAACTGCTCCAAATACCAAATAAGAAAAATATTACGCTTATATAACGCTAGAAGCCCTCCGATTAAGAAGAAAAAAAAAAACTTAGTCGGCTGTTAAGTTTTAGAATCTTCCGATATATGTCGTAAGATTCCTCTCTAGCAAGAAAATCATAATAAACGAACACCAATAGACTCATTGTTCTTTTCTGACAAGGTCGTTGTCCTTTCACAAAACGGCGCGGAATGTAATTAACGCTAAGAAAGCAAACGATTTTCTCAGTAACTTCTCTTGATTACACAGAGAAAACTGCAAGACAGTATTGAAGTGAATAAGCGTATAACTGAATAAACGTTCACTTTCGCGGTTTGAGCGGTTGAGTTTTCTATATAACAATGAAAAAAAAAATTCAGCAACAGATAATCAATAATTCAACGAAGGCTAATAAAAATTTTAATTGTAAATAATTAGGTTTTTTAACATATGAAGCTATTTTAATAAGATTAAGATCGCGTAAAAATACCAAGAATAAATTGTCGAAAGTGGTTTATTTGTATCAAGAAATTCTTAGATAAGTGTGGTATCACAAAAGGGATTTTATAACTTCGAATGTTGCGTTGATTCACTCTTCGAACTGTTGCCGCCAAATATTTACGGTCCTGTATTATATTTAAATAAATTAATTAATGAAGAATCTGCATAAATGTATGTATGTTTCTCGCATTGTGATAAAATAACGGTACCTAGAGCCATCCAAATTTGAATAACGTAATCTTCCGCCAAATTTGGGCATTTGGAATTTGTTTTATTATTATCTATTTCACATTTTGTCAGACCTAAAGAATTTTTAATTAACCAAACTCAACGATTCCAAAACGAGGAATAGCAACACTGCACGAAAAAAAAAACATTTTTATCTCTAACGCACGAGTCTCTATATCAAAAATTGTAAAGATATGCTCATTTTAAAATTATTTTGCGATATTGATGTTGAATTGTATTTTATGGTTTAAGTGTGATATTAATATTTAATAAATAAAGGTAATACACAAATCATTAAAAAAACGCCCCTTTGGGTGTAATGTAAAATTTGAAAGCTTTCAGATTTTTCTTTTTTTAATTGCATTATTTTTTTAACATAGATGTAATTTACGTAACCAAATGAACTTACTCCTCATATTAAATGCTTGACGATACACGAAAATGGTTAATCGTATTTTTTGTTTATAGTATGGGGTATTCGGCTTTCTGGTATTTTTTAAATCCTTTTGGATTAGCTGTGATTTCGAGTTAATCGTGGACCTCGCAGTCGGTATTATTCCAGTTATTTACAAGTTGACTGTACTACTTGGTACTGTCTTCATCTACTACATGCAGAATTATTTAATTAAATATTCGAAACATTCCGTGCAATTCTTCATTTAATGAACCCTTATTTAGAAAAACCAGCTATCAGAAGCTAATACTTTCCCTTCAAGAACCGAATGTGGAATAAATACTCTCTTGTTTCATATTCTGCTCTTGGCGAATGCAAAAGGATCGTTGGTAACGAAGGGGAGGTTACCGAAGCGAAATCCTTTCTCTAAATAATTAGCAGGAGAATCGGTGGTAGTCCGCGAAACTGGTGAAGAGGGAATGTTTCTGTAAGGGCTCATTTGCTGCATTTCCCATGTGTGGAATTAGATTACCGCATTTTGTTTTTATCAGAAAGCTCGGAGGTAGAACGCCCCAATGTCAACAGGGAATAAAGAGACAACAACGGTTTCAGTACCGCATCATTTTCGGACAATGCTAATGAAGAATAAATTTCGTTTCTAAGCAAAAATAGTGCGAAATTTTTCTCATGATGGACACGCATTAGCAGTAAAACGTAACTACGCTTAGAAGCAGTAATGCATTAACTTTTATGCATACGGCCTGGCTGTATATAATTTTTCTTAAATAGGAAGCTACAATGAAAACATTTTTCCATTTTTATCAGATTTTACTTCATTTTGTTTTATGTTTAATTGTTCGTTAGAAAAGGAAAGAGAAAGTCGTTAAGAGCGAATGTTAGTATTTTATGATGTTGTTGTGAAGCGTGCATTAGCTAAAAGAGATAATGTACGTTTATTCAATTCCTGATCTTAATTAAAATATATTTCGTGTGTGAAAATAATTGTTGGCATAAATTGAACGGAATACGTACAAAATGTCAAAACCAATTTTTTGGAATTGCGGATTATGGATTTTTTTGAATCGGCGTCCCCGAACTTATCGGTTTCTCCATGAAATTATGTTACGATTTTTATTTCATTGTACGAAGTAAAGAAATTCCTGTAATCGCAAAGAATTCCGATTGCAAGATTTCAACTTTAATATACGTTTTATAGTTTCCAAATCCGTTTTGACTAGATCTTTCGGCATATGTACAAGGTCTATATACGAACGTATGTAGCATAACTTAAAAACGGCTCGCCGCAACACCTTGACCTTTTATATTTAGAGCTTTTGAATACTTTCGGCGTGACGTCTGAACCTAGGTATGTATCTCTGATAACTCAAAAGCGACTAATAGTAGAATGTTGAAATTTTATATATAGGAGTGCTATAACATCTACTTGTGCATCTTTGTTTTTTCTTGCGATTGGCGATGCCAAAAAGGCTTTTTGAATTGGAAGGCTGTACCTCACTTTCAAATGGAATGAGTTTAAATAAAGTGCAACAAAAAATGTGCATAGAAAGAAGTCATGCACTGTCCACATTAGAAATAAAAATACCTTCTCGCTTCTGCAATTTTGTGATCCAACAAAAATGTTGTTGTTATTATTTATTTTCATTTTTTAATGTATTCTTCTAGTGATCGTTTCATACTTATGTTTTATAATTTATTTTTATATATTGTATTTTATTTTAGAAACTCCAGTGGCTTACTTGAAATTATGATATGGATCGCTTGGTGACCCGCGTTGTTATAGGTTACAGAGGCCAGCTGTGGCGTAATTTTTTATGTGATTTTATTCTTTGAAATGGTTATGATTATGCATTCTTTTGCTTCATTTTTGACAAAATAATAAAGAAAGACATAGGTGTGATGCAGTAAAATCGGGAATTCTTATGAACCAAGGAATGGTCAGTTTCTACCAATCTGTTATCCTTCTGGAAATTGATAATTAATTTCGTCTCACACGTGATTCGCATTTAATTTAAATATTTGTAACTTCGTCTTATTGAAAGATGTGTAATGATTGAAATATTGTTCCTTGTCATTGAAGTAAAAGGAAGCAACATTTTGTATTCTTTAATATTCGTTAAAACCCGAATGTTTGCTTTTAGAATAGTTAATCATATTGCATTTCTTCGCTATACCCACATCTTAGGTGAAATATTACATAAAAATTTACTGTATTATTTATGCAATTTTAAATTTATTTCTACATGTATGTATCAGTTTACACATCGCAGTATATTCCTGTTCTTTATTTCTTGAGCATAGTCTTGTAAATATTTTCCCCTTGGAAAAAAAATTAGAAAAATTAAGACTTGTTTTCTGCACAAATTAAATACTATGTGATAATACAAAAAAACTCAAATATTTATAAAAATATCATTTGGATATAATACAAATTAAATGAATGTTTAATTTATATCAATTAGATATATTATTATAAACAAAATAAAGATTTTTAAATCGTAAAGAAGTACGTTTATTGCTTTTAATGTGCGCAGTTTGGCAATCACTTGTAGAATGATTAAATAGGATATAAATTAAAGATCTTATCTTTTGATGAATGACAACACTGAGTATTCGCTATGCACAAGAGCATATAAAAGAAGACAAATTATGACTTATCATTCAAGATAAAGCAACACTTGTCAAATAAATAAATAACTGCTTTGTGAATTTTTTTCGTACTTTGCCGTACTTTCGTACTTTTTTTCGTACTTTTTTCGTACTTTCGTACTTTTTTTTTTCGTACTTTTTTTCGTACTTTCGTACTTTGCCAAATTTCGAAGCATCATCTTGTTTACGGATTCTTCTTGTTAACTGAAATGTATATCTCTTTGAAGTATTTAAGTAAACTTTTCATTGATACCTTTGATCCTTTTTCTCTGAACCTCACTTTAATCTAAATCTAAGGTTTGCCTAATTGCCCTTTTCATATAAGCCCTATTGATTAAAAGATACTTTGAAAAATGTTACCGTATTTTTTATCTTTACTAGAATATCTTTTGTCAAAATTATTGCGGAATTAGAGTTTAAAAACTTATTTTTAATAGCATTTAGAACACTAAGCAGTTGTTTTAAAAGGTATCTTCGGCAAAAAAAAAGTTAAGTACAACAGAAAACGTTCTTCGTGTGCGAAACAACTAAATCCCAATGAAGAAGAGAAAAATTGAGGAGAAAGAGATAAAAACATGAAATACCATACCCAATTAAGGAGAAGAACAAAATAGGTTCGTGATGAGAATATAAAAAAATAGATAAAATGCATTCGTATCATTAACTTTTCCAACTGACATAGGATACGATATATCGATGAAGATGTCGCGTATTGATTGGCCCAATTCATCGCAGCATTTCTTTCCCAAGGCCATTCGAACTGTATCTTTTTTTAGTTCTTTTTTTTATTACAGTTGGGAAAAGAAGAAATCTAAAATTATTTTGATGAGAGCCAAGACACAAAAATTTATTTCTCGCGAGAATAAATACTAATGATGCCTGATTTAAGCAAAGAATGCTTTTTTTCATTGATTTCTTTATTTTTATCATGCTTTACATTTCTGTTAGAACTTTAGCATTTTTATTCACCTATTTGTTTTTTTTAACGTTTAAAATCCTTTATTGTTTCATTGCTTTTGCTTGGAAAATTTCGATGCGCGTAAGCACGTGCAAAATTCTCAGAAATGCTTTAAAAATCTCTTTTCAAAGTTAAAAACGCCAGCTTCAAAGCTAATGACGACTACAGTTTTGGCATAAGGAAAGTATTAAAACACCAAACGAGGCATCTTCTCTTATGACAGTGCCTCCTAAATTTGCCCTCACAAATTACGAGTTAAATCTGCAGTAGGAGTAGCTAAATTACATTCTTTCGTGAGGGAAAATACTTACCATCAAGAAACGTCTCTTTTTAATGAAAATTAAACGCATGTAAACTATACACATAAATCAGGAAATATTTACAATTTCAAGCACCTGAAATAAAGTTTAACGGCCAGAAGATGCCCTTTAAATATTATAATTACTGAATTCAGAAAATTTTTTCGATTAGGTAACAAATGACTCTACTAGTTAATTTTGTTTTTTTCCGATTAGGTAACAAATGACTCTACTAGTTAAGTAACTCTGTGATAAATTTTGCCTGACGTTCCTCAACTGTTGTTTCAGATCTTGTTTATTATGAAGCGTCTACACTTGACAGCTAAACATGTTTAATATTGGAGAAAGATTTGGAAAAAATCCTGGCAAAGGAAGAATTGAAACAATTCCCCAAAGATATGTCAGCCGTATGGGGCCAACCACTATCATCTTGTAAAAAAGCCTAAAAATGATCTGTCATGAAGCAACAGCATAGTTGCTCGCAATATGTTATCAGCATATCGAAGAACTGTTATACACTCATGTCCAAAATTATGTTTACGTGCATAAATTCACAGATTTCTCAGAGACTATGACTTATAATTTAATGAATTTTTGTGGAATCATACATAACATGATGACACATAAATGCAAAAGAACAAACTGAAGATCACCTCATATGATATAAAATTGTAGCATGAAACAATAAAAATGGTAATACAGTGTGACAAAGAGAGTTAAGAAAAAAAGGAATGATTCAGAAAAAGAATTAAGTCTTACGAATTTAATATGGAATATGATCTCCCCTGACTTGTACACACATATCACAACGTGTTTTAAGGCTGTAAATAACGTTGTTAACCACAGTTTGGGGAATTAATCTCCACTCTTCCAGCAATGCCGTCTTCAGAGCATTTACATCTCTAGGAGGAGGATGTATACGTGCAATTGCTCTTCCAAGGTTGTCCCATAAGTTCTCTATCGGGTTAAGGTCAGGAGAGTTTGGTGGCCAAGACATTCGCTTAATGTCTTCACTTTCAAGGAATTCATCAACGAGGTTTGCTCGATGTGGATGGGCATTATCATCCATAAATAAAAAGTCAGGTCCATATGCACCCCTGAAAAGTCTTACATAAGGATCTAAGACCTCATCTCGATATATCTGGCCTGTCGCAGATCCGCTGCTGAACACGTGTAGGGGCGTACGTCCATCGATCATTATTCCACCCCATACCATCACACCTCCACTACCGAAACGGTCACGTTCCACAATGTTCGAGGGATCATTTCGTGTTCCTGACTCCCTCCAGATGTAAACACGTTTAGAATCACCAGTTAAACTAAACCGCGACTCATCAGTAAAGAGAACATGGGACCATTGATGTTCAGTCCAGTTTTGATGTTCTTTACACCAATTAAAGCGATCCCTCTTTTTCTGTGAAGACAGTAAAACACATACCATTGGCTTTCTGGCATAAAGGCCTTTTTCATTAAGCCTTCTGTATATTGTTTGCCGTGATGCAACAGTTTCAGTGGCGGCTGCAAGCTCTGAACTTAACTGGCGAGCAGTAGCCTTTCTGTTACGACGGGCAGTTAATGCCAGATACCGATCTTCAGAAGCAGTTATCATTCGTTTTCGACCTTGTCCAAGCCTCCTTACAACACTTCCATCATTTTGAAACTGTTTCCATAGCTAGAGACTGTCTGTCTTGAAATATTCAGATATGTGGCTGTTTCCATGATTGACTGCCCTGCTTCTAAACGGCCGATGATTCGCTACTTTACAGATTCTTCCAAATGATACTTCGAAGCCATAACAAACCGCTTTGAGTCCCTACACACTGAAATCAAACGCTATGTTGTAGAAATTCACTCAAATATTCAGTTTGCGCAAAGCGCTTGATTCACCCTTGGATGGCGTAACGCCTAGATTTGCATATCACAAACCGTTTGATTACTTTTGATTGGATAATGCTAATTAGGCTTGGTTTTCACACATTCCCTGCAAATACGGATCACATTGATTCGATATTTCATTGAATATCATCATTTTTGGGTATGTAAAGATAATTTTGGACATGAGTAATAGGGGGACCGGAAAGTAATGTAGTTTCTGCGCATGTCGACAACATCATGCTAAGGGCAGAAGTGGAAGCAAATCCATACCAAACACTCTTAACCAACCTTGGTCGACCATCCAAGAACATTTAAAGCACAATGGGAAAATAAGCAAAGCAGGTGTTTGAGTCCCGCATAATCTGTCCGAAAAGAACAAAGCCAACCGATCCATCACATGCAATGAATTGCTTCAACGGCACCATACAGAACCGTTTTTTGATCGTTTGATTAGTGGAGACAAAAAAAAAATAAGTCCTATATGATAATCCAAAACTCAAAAGGCAGTTTTAATAGGGGTTACAAAGGGTTTACATCCCGAAAATGCCTTTCTTGGTGTTTGATGGAGTATTCGCGGAATTGTTCATTTTGAATTGCTGAAACCTGGACAAACTGTTAATGCATACCTTTATTGTGAACAATTGGACGGAGTGAACCAATCTTTAATCGAAAAAATCAAGTGTCATTCTGCAACACGACAATGCAAGACCGCACTGTGCAAGACGAACACTGGAAAAAATAAACTGCAATAGTCACCCACCATAATCCGCCGATACCGCAGCAATGGATTTCTATTTTATTCGAATCCCTACAACATTTTCTCAGTGGCAAAAAATTTGAAAATTTGGATGATGTCCAAAATGTCCTCTCGAGATATTTTACTCAAAATCCAATTGATTTTTATCGGTCCGGGGTTGAAAATCTGCACATTAGATGGCAAAAGGTTTTTGATAACGAGGGTGATTATATTATTGATTAAAAATAAAAACTTTTTAAAAACGTATTCGTTTGAATTTAATGTAAGAAAGCGACATTACTTTACCCCTATTATTTGTGCGGATGGTCATTAGAGAAGAGTTCTTGTGATAAGAAATAACATTCCACGCTGTTAGAGCAGTAGCTATGATCACCTGGATTAATATGATGAGAAATTCATAACTGAACACTCTTCGATGGTAGTCAAGGTAAATCATAATACTCATTAGTGGTATCATTTCAAAGGACGTTGTCGATGCTGGGGTGGTAAAGACAGACGTTTTAAAGGTCGGTACAAGTGGCCACTCATACAGAGCTCATTGAAATGTACTATAAGTAGTATGTAAGAATTTACGTTGTAGCTGTAGTACAGTAAGCCATTGTGGACAATGGTGTGTTCTTACACTTAACAGAATATTCTACAATGATGAAAGTACACAGTACGCCATTGTGAACAATGGCGATGTTGGAGAGGTTTTAAGCATCTTACACCGATCTTTTCCTTAATTTATGCTCTTTGGCCTACTAAGGCTTTCATTATGATGATTGTAGCAATCATTGTTGCTAGCATTTCTTCATGGCCGTGTCCTTACTACTCAAGTGGCAAATCCTCCTTCGACACGACCAACCAGCTCCACCCACTGATTTCTCCGATGATTCGGTATCTGTAAGGTCTCCGAGTACATTGTAATGGCACTACTAGTGATTTATAAAAGTAACTTTTAAAAGTATAATGGGCATAATTTTCACAACATGCAATTATCTGTTTTATAGGACACTAGGTGAACAATAGAAATGGACGCTGCAGATGAAATTAATACTTATTGGTAAAGAGCGAAAATTTAACTATCTGTATAATTAATAAAGATACATTTCCATACCACATTTGGAGGTTATCGTTTTTTTAAAGGCAAAAGAATGTACCTCTCAGTTACTTTGTTGTTAAGTGTGTGTGTTAGTTTTCTTTTATGCGCGAAAACTTTCATCATCGTAGAATATTCCGTTAACTTTTATTTTTCGATGAAATGGATGTACATACCAGATCATTATTCATTGAAACAATGTATTAGGATAAAAGTGCAGCATCACTTTACATATCACACATATCTTACAGAATTTGTATGAAATATTCTTTGTCGTTGCTGTGACGTACCTCACGTATTTGACAGTAACATCAAGTTAGCCAATTTTATCCTGGCTAGAAGCAGGAGTTGCATTTATCCTTAGCTTTGGCCTTGGGAACCATACTGATGACGGTAAGAATCTTTCCCAGTTTTGAAAAAGAATATCTTGGAATGTCGAACGGATTTGAGGATCTCCTCCCACCTCTCTTCCTCACCTTCAACCTCTTGATAGGACATTCGGTTTGATAGTACTTTAACTGCCTCTATGTTGCAAAGACATTACAGCTAGTAAACAACCATGCCTTCTCTGGGTTCCAAACTTGGGTCAAAGGCTACCAGCTTACCAACAGAGGGCATATGAAATACTAAATAATTGAATTATGGTACTAATATTGCGTTTGTTAATTCATTATTAATCATAAAATGCTTAACTGAGTATTGTCGAAGTAATTTGTTTACTTTAATTTCATCTTACTTTCTGTAGGCTGTTTGAAAACAAAATTACGCCATCTTTGATTTTTAAAAACGTGTCTCATTATTAAGGAGTTTCCTTGAAACGTATGATACATCGTTTCAAGGACTGCAGAAAATTTTAATGGAATTTCAACATACTAAGATTTAAAGTCTAACTAATGATTTTGTAGAGTATTTTAGAATTTTTGCTTTACGTTAGGAAACAAACAGAAATCCGCAATGCCCTCACAAGGATTCTAACTCCGGACCTCCCGATTAGGCGTCGGTTACGTTATCCAGTTACACCATAAAGGCACGCGAAAAATAAGGAGAGAATATCTTATAAATTTAACTAATTGCTTAGAAAAGAAACTAATGGGCGTGAAGTGATTTAAGACTTAAGTTTAAATACAACACTGTTCTGGATTTAAAACACAACTTTTCATGACTGGAATATTTCTCGGTGTCTCTTACATATTTTCCGCTGCTAAATTTCACTGTGACATTTATTTTTCCCTATTAGTCGTAATTTTAAAGGAACCCAGAAACTAGTTTTCCAATAAATTACTCTTACAAACCACACCCTTTTCATTTATAGACGTTTAACATGAAGTTTAATGAGGTTTAGTTTTAGGTGAAGCTGCAACTAATAAATCTTTCTTTTGGTCTACCAAGTCTCCATGCGACATAGTCTTCTCACAAATAACGGTATTCTTATGTAGATGTCATTTTATGACTCAGTAAGTGTTTGTGTCTTGCTTAGCTATGATGTTTCCATTAAAAACAGCAAAGTTTAGTAAATTCTTCTTTTAATGTCAGTTACGGCACGCAGATTAACCCAGAGATTGCAAAGATGATCTTAGAAATGGTATTTTGAAATAATGCTCAGTTAACAGACTTTAAGTAGTTTTTTTCACATTTAAAGCCAGAGAAACAAATTGGAATTCAGATACATTAGGAAGAAAAACTGTCTTCAAACTTATTTTGGATGAAGCTGCTTTGAAATGTCTGGTTTTTCCGGGGGTTACACAGTAGCATAACTTTAATATTGCTCCTAGTGAGAATAGTGAAATAATTTTGATCACTCGTACAGTAAAGCATTGTTTATATGTAATTCATTTAATTTCTGTGTTGGGAGGATGGAGATATGTGTATGAGAAAGACGTATAATCGAGATTTTAATTTAAAAATGTAATATGTGTATTTCATCCGTAGGATTTTAATGATGCTACTGTACTGATACATTTGTAGAAATTTACTATACAGATTTTGTACTATTTGTTTTAATTTATATAAAATACAACCTTAATTTTCAAAAAAAAAAGAAATATTTTTTTTGCAAAATCATAAGAATTTAAATGTGTTATTTAACATAAAAATGAGGATGACTGTGCCTTTATTTCAGTTTCGTGAATAAATTGCATCTTTTCTTCAGAAAAATTTTAACGCACACTTTATTTTTCTTGAAAAACATTTAATCAATCTGCAGATATCTTCTGCTATGCCGTTTGATTTTTAAGCACATCAAGACAATTTTAAAGCGAAACCACCGTCTAGTAAAAACATAATTACCAAATGATACAGTAATCAAGCATCTTCTTTCAGAAAACCTATCTAGTAGGCAGATTCTATCCACTAGTCAGCTCGAAATATTTCACATCACCCACTTATCTCCTTATAGCCTTCTATACAATTTTCAAATGTTTCCAGAAGAAACTAAAGGCGTTTGGTAAAACAAAGCTTCGAGAACAACAACAAAAGAAAACAAACAAACAAACAAAACAAACAAAAAAAAAATAAATGAGTAATTCAGAAAAACACGACGTAAAATTGAAATTATGCGTCATATAGAGAAAACATTTTTTTATTATCATGAATGGAAATGAACCGAGATGGAGATGTGACGATGTATGTATATGTAAATGAGAAACGTATAAATGGTGTCCCTTTGTAATATATATGTTTTATTTCATGTAAATGATTGCACTTTGCAGTACTTTTGTTTTAACAAGTGACCTATGGCAGCATTAACGTGTGTACTCTCGTGATGTCATATTTAGAATTCCCAGCCAAAAACCTGACGACAATGTGGTTGGATTTGCGTTATAAAGCAATAGTTCTTTTCTCACGTTTTCCCCTCTAAAACCCTCATAATCTGTTTAGTTTAACTGATATAATAACAGCGACGTAAAGCTTATTTAGTAATATGGTTTTCCTGCATGAAAATAGTAATTTCAATAGGAAAATAAAAAAAAATAATAAAAAAAAAAAAAAACCCTCGAAAAAAATCATGGATTTCAAATGGATGTGTCACATATTTGAAAACCTCTATTTGAAAAACAAATAGAGGGAATAAATAGGGTTTGAATTACACAGAAATACCACCGATTTCTACTAGTAGGATTTTGTCTCGAGAAGTGCGTTTGTTTTATCCGTACACTTAGGCAGTTCTTAAGCACTTGACCCTTGAGGACTCCTTGAAGTAATATTCATATCCGCGAGAGCACATACATGAGCATTTACGTATGGTGACCGCAAGAAGCACTGGTTATATTACTATTTCTAATGGACTCCCTAACAATTTCTTGCAGAGCATCGAGGTTTTGAGGAACTTGGTTGGCAAACGTTTAATGTGTTAATAATTATACTACCCGTATGCGCAAGTGTGTGCTTTCGATGACTAAGCAAAATGTTCCATCAACTAGTAATTCAAATGATGGCTATCAGTGTTTATGTGAATATAGCCTTTCCAATTCAGTTGCGCTCCAGAATCATAGTATCGGAGTAGAAAGCTTCAGAGAGATGATATCTGGGTATCCGGTTGTGAGTAATTCACCCTTATCCGGGTTGTTTCACCCCTCACTGAGTCCGGCTAATAGGAGCAGCAGATTCGATTGCATCGGCTTTTCCAAGGCGAGGGGTATAGAAATGGAAATGCTTGCACTGGACATACTTGCATGACTGGTTTTGGTCTAACATAATAGCTTCGCAATAATCGTGAGTTACATAGTAAACATGATCCGTTATAAAAGACTTTTGAAGGTAGTTAAACAACGCGTACCTATGAAAAACAATAAAGAGATACAAACGAACTTTGGGAAGTTTAAATAGGAGGAAAATGTTACTTTTGCTTTGCCTTAAACTGAAGAAGATAGCTCTAAGTAATAAGATACAAACGCTTAGAGCTTTGTATTTGCGTGTGGGGGTGGGTGTAGCTTATTGGCTGCGTATAATTTAAAAGAAAAAGGATAGACAGAGAAAATAGTCATCGTTGCACTTTTGCTTTATTTATTTTCCCTCCCGCATATACAAAGTGCACTTTGATTTGTAAAAAACAACCGGGCGTGGTTCAATTGTTATTATTTATTAACTAATAGTGAATAACTTAATTGCGAGGGAAAAGTAAAACGGGATTTAAGGCGCAGTAGCGGGAAAAGTAGCGAAATTTTGCAAAATTTCATGATCTTGGATATGCCCTACAATTTTGTTAAACGCTTTGCGGTTGAGATTAATAGTTTGAAGAATAAATGCGCATAAGAAACGGGGGGGGGGCGAAAGAACGAAATAAAAAGAACAGAAGAAATAAAAAAGTTGGGGGTCTGAAAGGGTTCAGATTTCAACAGTTGCCCTCAAAAGCCTCTTTTAAAGATATGCCTCTTTTAATATGGTTTATCAGTACAGATTATCAATACAAATAACCCAGGTGGAATGGCGTAATATTTTATGGGATGTTAGATGAATATATATGACGTAAGTTTATAAAAATGCCAAATGTTTTAATTAGATATATCAATTAAAGGCATTTTTATTTAAATGAATTAAAGGCATTTTTATTTAAATTAATTAGACTGAAATCTGAAAAAGGTAATATTTCTAAGAACGGAATGCAATACTTTTAAATAGCTTAGTTTGTTATTAGCAGACAGACTGAATTTGAATGGTAACTATTTTACATCTTCCCGAGTAGAAACAGATTCGAATGAAATGCGAAGCAATGCATTTGAAATGCATTAACGTGAAATCCTGTTTCGAGACAGGATTGCCCAGGATAATTATTTGCCCTTTTGCCAGGATAATTATTTGCTTTTTTGCCAAAGGGAAAATAATTATCTTTATTTGCCAGGATAGCTTTATTTGCCAGGATAATTATTTACCCTTTTGGGCAAATAATTAAAACAAAATGAATATTATGTTTCGCATTTTTAAACTGGAATTTTATATTTATAAATAAATTACATTCTGGAAATGTCCTGTCGTTTAAGACAAAAATTTCATTTAACTGTGCAAAGTTTTTATCTATTATGCTAGTGATGAACTTTATTAAGTAGTACGTTTTTGAAAAGGATTAAGCCTCCGTGGATGATCTTTTAAGGGAAAGAGGCTCGTAAACATATTGCTCATGCGGAAGCCACGAAATTAAAAATGAAGTCAACCTATTCGACTGAATCTGATCCTGGGACGAACTACCAATGTTGAATGCCGCTCGGGCGTCGATGGGCCTGCCTTTCTAAAACGAAGCACCAAAAGGGAAAGTATTAACAGGCACTACAGGGCGATTATATGCTACAGAGGGACACGTTTTACTCGTAAAAGGTTAAAAAAATATGTTAACTCAAATTTGTTATTTGGATTTTGGATTAAGAGTAGTTTGCCGTGTGTTATTTTTGCGAAATTTCTAATGGAAAGTTGCAATGTAATGAAAGTTTCTAATGGAAAGTGTTTTCGTACAAAATAATTTAAACCTTGATAATGAAATTAAAAATAATAGAAAAAGATCCGAAATTTATGAAATTTGCGACATTAGCTGATGATAATGCTATGGACGAAAGTTAAAGAATTTCCTAAAATCCGTTAAAATGATATCACAAATTCGAGCCACGATAAAACAACCACCTTAACGTTTCAATAACAGTCACACAACATTTTAAAATATTCAGAAAAAATCTGCGAAAGACTTTTCTAAGCAAATGAAAAAGTTTAACCGCAAAAGAAAAAAGTGTTTGACATTTGTATTTACACGATTTATTTACTTTAAAATATATTTCCATAATTAAGTTCATAAATGCTTTTAAAGCTGCCCTCACGAAATGTGATGTTGCTATAAATTAGTCTGTAATAATAATCGCGCTTGCGAACTTCATAAAGTGATTGTAGGAGTCTGCGAAAGCTTTTTCTTTAATCCATTCACAAAGTTCAACTTTCTCTTAATTGCCTCCATTCAACTGGTTCATAAATATTAAGTTATTTTTTTAACCTTTTTATGCTCAGACTCCATAAATGAAAAGCCTGAGAATTTTGGTCTTTCTGAAACATGATACTGGTGAAACACAATGGCAGGCTTCCATGCATTACCGCTGCCACGAAAGGAAAGTGTAATTAATAATGTCAAACGACTGATAGCCGAGAGAGAGTTTAGACAGCGTGTTGCCAGAACCTTTTGTTCCAACATCGAAATTAAAATTTCGAATATAACAGATGGTGGTTCGTAATCCGTCTTCTTAATCGATTAAGTTTATTAATAGCATTAGGTGAAGTTTTCATCGTTATTATTTTTATTAGGTGATATAATTTTATAAAAACTAGTCATACTGTTATGCTTGTTAATAATAAGGAAATATAATGTGGAACCACGCGCTTAAATCAAATGCTTTGCTTAATGCTTTAAAATGTTAAGGATATAAAAGCTGGTAACTAGAGCTTTTAACGGTAAAGTTCGGTTTCTTCTGTTTTTGGAAACTAGTATAATTGTACGCTCTATTATTTTCAGTTAAGTCTCGAATGCTGATTTGATTTTCCCTTCTCGTGTTTTAGAAGGCAACTAGCATTTGGGTTCTTATGAAAGACACGGAATTTGGTTTACGTAGTTATTTTCTAATTATATGCTTTGATTAAGAGACCCGGTGTCGCAGTGGCTGGCGCGTTGCCCGGGCTGGGCAAGGTTGAATGAGTACCATGTTCGTTTGGGGACTAAACACATGTGGACCTGCGACGAGCTGACCACTTTTCCAGGGCATATATTTGCTCATGCGCCCCGGGACCCACAGTAAGGAAAGCAGGTATCGGGGCACAGTAGGCCATGGCCCAGTAGCTGCTGTTGCATCACTGAGTTTAGTTCAGTTTACTTTATGCTTTGATTATACGACGGTGGTGAAAATAAATGAATTCTTTAAAAAACTGAAATACGTGTACTGAATTTTTTTCTTTTATCGACCAATAAATATGCGAAATAATTCGATGTCAGCCCACTAATGTGTGGCCGTTTGATAAACAAAGAAAGTTTTTACCAAGGTTGATATTCTGGAGAATGCTCTTCCCGCTCCAGTGTTTTCGCTATGTCCCGTACGTGTTGTTACTTATACTCTTGATCTAAATCTCAGCCAGATCAAGTCAACGGGTTTTATCTGGGACAAAAAAAACGAAAAGTATTACGGCCTAGGCCTTGGGCAACCTATAAAGAACAGAAGAGTTTCTCGAGCTTCGTTTCAACTCTGATGGAGAATCTATCCGAAAGACGATGCGAGAGTCTTGTACTCATCTTCCCATGCCATCAGAATTTGAGAGCATTGACGGTGTTTCAATTAAATCCTTGTGCAGCAAGTACTACTTTAGTCACTTTCTATTTTAGTATTCGAATTCGTTTTCAAGGGTATGGCAGCCCAGCTCCATTAACTCCATGCGAATGAGGCAGCTTGTACATGCTATTCAGCTTTCATTAAATAACTCGTATACTTTGTTTCATTCAGTTAAACATACGAACAATCCATTGCGATGCAGGGAATTTTGCACTTAAAGGTATGAATATTTTTATATTTAAAGTATTAAAACACATTGAAACTTTAGCAATTTTTCCCTATGCGGAAAATTTAAAAGTTAAGATTTTATTTGTACAATTTTCTGCTTTCATTATTGAAACCGCTTCCCTAAAATGCTTTGTTTTATTTTGGGAAACACTGTTTCTGAGCTCAACTCAGTCATTATTTTTCAATTTTTCTCTTAATTCTCTGGATTGGTTTTTCAATTCTTTAGGTTTTTAAACTTCATGAATTATTTTCATATTTCTCTAAGCTGAAACATAAATTAAATAGCTTGAATTCTTAACAGTTCTAAAATATGCAATGTGCCACGACGAATGAAATTATATAAAGTAAAGACTATGTATAGGATTTAATGAAGCAAGGTGATATAACGCGACTTGAACTTGGGCTATACACATTTCTCAGTCATTATAAATGATGATTACGCCACGAAACTGCGCACTTTATTATATAAATAGTAAGGAACTGTTACTACATCTACCTGAAATCCTCCGTAATGACGTCAAATTAATGCGTTCAACAGTTGAAATCATTAGATATAATTAAGAACATAAAATTTGAATTTACTTGGTATAAGCAGACCATATGACATTTAGCAATTTTTCTTAGTCAAAGAACTGTCATTCAAGTTTAAAAATTTGTCGCTGCTTTTAACAAATCCCCTGGTGAATCGTTTGCTGTGGAATTTTCTAAATCCTGAGGCGACGTCTTTGAAAAGCAAGTTTCTAATTATTTATAACGAAGCTAATAAGGAAAGGTACGTAACTTTCCTACAAAACTCGAGCAGAAGATTTATTCGAATAGTTTTCGTAATAATTCCTAAAGATGTGCAGGGGGGATAGCATCTACGATTTAACGAAAACGAAGACCAAGTCGAGCTTACTTGCAAGAAGAGTATGGATACTTTCCATAAAATTTGCATTTAGTGCCATGAACTGTAAAAAATATGAAAGAAATTTGAATAATTTAAATTCTTCTTTTGTGGTTTTTGGAGTTTTCTCCAGTTTTAATAATGCGGATGCAGTTGTGTGGAATCAGCGGAAACAAATTTGTCTTAGGGAACTGATTGCATTATTCTTTCTTAGGTTAATTGAATTTGATTTTGATTTTGATTGTGGAAAGAGTAATATATTTTTTAAAATTATTCTCACAATTTCAAAAGTGAGTTATAATATAATGTTGTATGAAATATTTAGTTTTCTAAATGTAGTTTTGCGGTTTTTATCCGTGTATTTTAAATGCGGAAAGTTTCATGGATAATTATGGAGAGGATGCAATGATTGTGATATATTCAGGTAAAATATGCATCGTCGCTAATAGTATGATATTTAACGGTGATGTAAATTTTTTGAAAGATTTGTGTTTATTTGGTTCTATTTTGGTTTCTGTGTATTTTTACAGTTGCAGATGTTTATGATATTTAACGGTGATGTAAATTTTTTGAAAGATTTGTGTTTATTTGGTTCTATTTTGGTTTCTGTGTATTTTTACAGTTGCAGACCTTGTAATGCTGAATCGACCTATGTTAGAACTGTGCAGGTTGATAGACTGGGATCTGAGATATAGGCAAAAACTCTGACGGATCTTGACTAAAATTTGTATCGCCAAGTTGGCAACAGGTTTTTGCCCACTTGGTGACATTTTGGAAGTTTCCAGAAAACGATATTTGAAGTTTTAGGGTGTTTTCTCTAAGCATTCAGAATTGCTGGAAATACGGTTTATTTCAGTATTTATTACGGTTTATTTTAATTAGTGTAGTTAGCTGACAAGTGCAATCCAAAGTCGTGAGAATGTGAGTTTCATCTGAATGGTTATTATTTTACTTAGTTTTACGCGTGATTTTGATGATCTGCGATATTGTTTGAGTATTAAAAGAATTTGTCTTATATTTTCCGTTTTCCTTGAGGTATTTATAGTTAATTTGCTTTATGAGCTATGATTTATTTCAATATATATTAAGTTTTTTTTCTATTTATCTACTGTGATTACTATAGCGAAAGCATATATTTTTTCGTCGTATAACGATAAGTAGGGAACGAAATAAGCGTCGTTTTCACCTCTCTTCTCTTTCATTTACTTCTCGAAATGATTATGAAGTTTCCTTGCTTTGCTTAAATGTATGTAGTCCCGATTATTTTCGCTTTGCAGCTGTTTTGAACAAACGTGGTTCAGGTTGGAATAATTAATACTGACCTAGTGAGAGGGGGGAGACCTTTAGAATATTTTAATTTTTTAAATATCTTTTTATGTGGAGAACTAGCTATTTTTAGGCTTTCACCACTACTGAGACCCGAAGAAATAGCCATTTAATTGTGAAAGCATCTAATAGGCGGCAACCGTTGCCTCGTATAAGAGGGCAGACAATTTGCATCCATGCCTTCTCCGGGATTCGAACCCGAGCGCTTCTGTATCGCAGTCGGCTTTCCTAACCACTATACCGCCTGGGAGGCCCTTTCTAGAAAACTAATATATTTTACTCTCTTAACTTTATGTGTAATATTTTAAATTAAAGTTACGGTGAATAAAATGTGCATAAGAACTTTATAGTTAGAAGTTTTAATAAAAGCTAAAAAACGATTTTTTCAGCTATCGCAAAATTTCTTGCTTTGCATGACTAAAAATAAAATTGTAGGTCTGATAGCAATGATATATATACATTACACACTATAGTACTGAAAAGTAATGAACATAACATTTGAATGAATTGAATATACACAGACACATATGTCATAGTCTCGCTTCCATTACCTTTAAAGCTCGTATTAACCGCATTCCGATGCAGTGAGCTTTTAGATATATCAATGTTTTATTTTCAGTCACATTAGGGCTAAGAAATTTTGTGATAAGTAAAAAATATATATATTCTCTTTTTCAGAAATGGGTAATTTCACATTTCTTTCATATAAATATATATTTTATTATTTCTTAATGCAGGAGGGGAAAACGGAATAAAATCAGTTCCTGTGAATATACTATAATTAGTAAAGCAACATTAATAATTATTCCCGCTAATTAGTAAATTAATCTCACTACAAAGTATGTGACGACACCTTCCTCTCAACGTCTTCTGAAATTTCCAGTGATGTCAGATTACATCCAAATTCTTTAAATTTCGATTTTGAATTCTTTACCGTTAGCAACCCATGATTCTGACATGACATTTGACTGAAATGCGATTTGAAAAAAATCACTAAACACTGGTAATCAATGTTGCTGATTTCGGACCAACTTCTTTGAAATCTCATTCTTCTTGTTTACTCAGTGTGGAAAAATCAAAGGTATCCAATGATTACTTTCATCTTTAAGCAAGAATATATACGAAGAAAAAATAGAAATTTGTTTCAGTATTAAATAAAGAAATCTTTTTCGACGTTTGAAAGCATCAGTATCAAAAATTACAAATACGTACGTGTTCAACATTTGGGAAAAAGCGTTTCAGTAGAAATAGATCAGAAATTGATTGAAAGATTTGATCGAAATAAATGATCAAATAGCGAAACGAATTTCAAAACACTAAATCAGCAAACTACTACAGTTTGTAGGGAAAATATGATAACTTCAGTGTCACTCTCAAGATAAATCTTTCATAAATCTACTTAACACGAGTCATACCTTAACGCGAGCCTTTTCAAAAACCGCACATTATAACCCTTTGCGGCATGGTGGGTCAATATATGTCCTACCTAATTAATATTTATTTTCTCAGTTAGCAGTTTCCGTTAGATATTTTCTAATCTTTTAAAAATAATCTATTTTAGTTATTATTTTTCTCAGTAGATGTTACTACTATACCAGGGCTTAAGTTTATAAGCAAAAAATATTCAAAATAGGATCACAAGAGTGATATCCATGTATCTCGCATTTTCCAATATTTAAAAAATTTTTGTATACAATTTATGATATGTATGATTCTTTTTAATATTCAAAGGTATTTTAATTTCAAAAATCTTAATTGGATTCAATATTTTATAACAATTTTGCAGTTGAAATAAGTGGGTTAAAATTTGTCCCACCACACACTTGAATTTTCGCTCAATAGATGGCAGCACTCACGATTATTTTTTCTTTTCTTTTTTCGTGATTGTGCGCATTTTTACATCCGTTGTATGCTCTGATGTTCTAAAATGTCTAGAAAAAAATTAACAACTCAGTAAGCTTTGGATCTTTTTGCTGAACTGCCATCTGATTGCGACTCGTATGCTTCAGATGTAAGTTCTGATTCAGATGAAATTGAAATCCAGGAGAGAATAACTGAAGTTGAATTTATTGCTGAAGAAGAAAGGGAAGTAGTTATAATTTGTTTCACTTTTTAAAGACACAGACCCATCTATGCATGTGGCTGCCATCTATGCATGTGGCACTGTAAATATGAATCGGAAGTATCTACCCAAAAATTTAAAAGACAAATGTATGTCGAGAATATATAGACTTTTCAGTTAGCGATGATTCAATTTATTGCATAAAATGGAAGGATAAAAGATCTGTTTCTATACTGTCTTGCTTGGAAAAGGCAACTGAAATGAAAGAAATTAATAGAAAAGAACGAGATGGAAAGACAAAAAAAGTACTGTGCCCAAACAGCATTATTTCATACAATAAGAATATGGGATATGTCGACTGATTGATCAACTGAAAGTACTATATGAAATAGATCGCAAAAGCAAGAAATGGTGGCACATGATTTTTTTTTTTTTTTTTTTTAATTTTTAGATGCGAGTATAGTAAAGTTTGTTCGTGAACCCTATCATGATGTAAAAACAATGAAAGATTTTCTTCTCTCATTTATAGAAAGTCTAATGGCACTTGCAGGCAAGAAAGAGCTGAAAAGCAAACTGAAATCCCCAGTTCAAATAAAAACTAAAACCCCGTTCGTACAACCAGAAAAGAGACTAAAAAATGTAATTCACATGCCAAAGAGAACGAGCAGGAGAAGATGTGCATATTGCAGCACATCGAAAGAAGAACGACGAACATTTTGGATGTGTGAAACATGTGAAGTGCCTCCATGCTTACAAAAGAATAAAACAACATGTTTTTCAAAGTTTCATGAAAAATGACTTTTTTTTCAATTTTAATCATATATAAATGTTTTTGAATCAAGTGCCATTTTAATATTTTATTTAGTATCATATGTACAAGTATCAAATTTTAATCTTAAAATAATATTCAAGAAAATATTTTCTTTTGTTCCTAAAATTTAAAAATATTAAATATATATATGCAAAATGTGCATATGCAAAATTTTACAAGTCATGCATATATGCAATACGTACAAAATGCATTTTAGTGTGTTTATTATGAATATTTTAGAATGCACGCTTTATTTTGTTTATTCCTAAATTAGAATTCTAAAATAGGAATAAACAAATAAATTAATTATTTGTTTATTCCTATTTTAGAATGCACGCTTTATTTTGGCATATGATTTTTTTTCCTGCTATACACCAATATGCTATAAGACATGTGCTAGTTGCATGGTGGGACAAACGGTATCCCACCTTCCCCCGTAAAAAATAAAAGCGCAGAATTTTTTTCAAGCCTTAAAGGCACTTAAATAAGTCCATCTGACTTATTCTAAGGCATTTTTTTAAAGATTAAAATATATTTTAAATATGCGTGTCGCAAAGGGTTTCAAAAACCGCACATTATAAATGAAGAAATATGATGCTAAAAGCATTAGAAAAATCTCGCCGAAAATTAATTACACGCGACAAAAGTAGTTTTTCAACCGCTATCAACATCATGGGCATAAACATGCATAAACCATTTGCATTAAGGTATTTATTACATTGGTTGACTTGTATTTGAGAGACTAAGTCAGGTATATTAACAAGAGTCAGGTATATTATTGTAGCCTTTATTTATTTTTTTGTATAAGCCTTGTATTGTAGCCTTTATTTATTCCTTTGTATAAGCCTTGTATTGTAGCCTTTATTTATTCCTTTGTATAAGTCTTGTATTGTAGCCTTATTTTTCATAACACGATGGAAATCTTTCGACAGAATTACAAGCAAGATGCATTGTAACAGTATCACACTTTTTTCACCAAGTCGGCTGGTAAAAATGCACTGCCCTGCTGCTCAATTACAGACGTCAACCTCAGACAGAACATTTCGTATCCCCAGAACTTAACTAAAGCTAATGCTGCCATTAGACTAACGACAAAGGACTTACTTTGCAGACTAACGACAAAGGATAGCAATGTCAAGTGGATCGCGGAATGTCAAGTGGATCGCGGAATGTCAAGCCAGTAACATTTAGTACCACACGCAGCAGCGCCATACCTTCCAGAGAGATTTACGATGGCACCAACATCATAGCATCACGTTCTCTTGGATAAAAGCGCATGCTGGTGTGAGTGGAGGCGAAATAGTTGACAGATTAGACAAGGATGTAACATTAGGAAGTACTTGTTATCCAAAAGAGTACTTTGGTCATGCTCATGCTTGAAGAAAGACCTGAAACACAAGGCACGAATCAAAAGGCAATTAGAGTGGGATGAATGTGAACAAAGGCACCGCACCCGTACCACTGCGTCATACAAGTAGACTACAAACGCATTATGACTTTCCAGAAATTAACAAGTTTTATTGCAAGACAGGGCTCCTTTTGCAAATATTTTAATAGACATGGCATCAACAGCATTGACTGTGTCTGTGGAGAAATTGTAACCCCAGATAATTATGAACATCTAACCATCTGCCCGCGTACTAGAGATTCCCAGTAACGTACACAAGTTTTTTGAAAGTTTATGGCAAAACAATGTCATCTTGTGGCAAGGTTCGCCCGGATTATCGACTCACTTGCAAAACTCGGAGCCGACCTATGCTCTTTACAAAATGAAAAAAATATTAATTTAATTCAGTTTATTATTTTGTTAATAGGAATAGTGCTCAGAGTAAGAATTTAATGTTTATTTAGGTTGCTTAATCGTCTGTGCTACTATTGTATTTGGATATCTCACAATATATGCTTTTAAAATTCTGTAAAGTTTCAAAAGGGTTGTCTTTGTAAAGTGTATTTGTAATATGTACTAATCTAAGTGTACGCTGTGCTGCGCTTAGATTAGTGCATATTACAAATACAATCTGAGTGCAAAGCAATCCGACTACCTGAAATAATCTAATAATGACGTAAACTATATACATTACTCTCCAATATTACTTGAATTTGATGTATATCCTAAAATGCTAGTCATATGAAGAACACGAGACAATATCATCTATCTCTTGGTAGAATGATAGTGTCTCCGTCTCCACTCAACTGTCCTTTATATGATGCTTATGGTGCTCAAGTGTTCTGCCAACAATAGACGAAATCTTGAACTCCTTGTCACGATAAAATATGTGAGTTTTCTGTGATTAGGTCGGATAAGTGTGATTAGCAACACTAATTATTTGCAAGTTTGATTTATAAGATAATATGAAACGAAATTTTTCCTTAATTTTTGTTACTTAGAAAGCAAATTTATTATGTTACTTTTCGCTTTTAATTGGAATTTTCTATTTCATATCCATTTAAATTCATGTCTTAAAATAATTATACTTCAACGAATCTTGCTAGCGGAACGGCGATCTGCAACTATGGTAAATTAACATTAAAGTGCAGAACATTTTGGTCTTTTCCTAACGAAAAATCATAAGAGCTTAAATATTTGTATTTTATTCAGTAGAAGCTAAAATTGACTACTCGCTCAAAACGAAAAACTTTCCATTTGTGTTATCCTAGTTACTATGATAATATTTAGTTTCCTGACTTTGTCTGTTTCAAGTTAAACTTAAAATCTATCTGTAATCACACATCTGTGAAGCATACATTTTAGCGGCCGTCGGTGGGGATGATAGCTTTTTTAGGTGGTGTATAGGAGTCGAGGAATTAAACATGGTGTTCTGCTCCGAGAGTTATTTTGTAACATAAATACTTAAATATTATTACCTTAAATATTTTGTTTTTAGAGGTTTTATGTCCCTTATTGTAATGTCCTTAATTGTGTTTCATAATTAAATACAATTAAAACTCAAGTGGTGTTATTTTGTACAGGAAGTACTTCTTGTTTAATTATCTCTTAACCCTAACAGAATGATGACGTCCCGGTCTCGTATCTAATTAAATAGTATGATTCCTAACAGTAAATTTTACTGTCTGTTTTATACAAAGATAAGTAATATGTTTCGAAAGAGAAAAACATATATTTCTGATAATTTACACCATTGTTAACAGCTGGGCAGGCCTCGATGACGTGTTTTATAGTACAACGCTTCTCAGCAAATTTTTAATTACAGGATTGATTGTATGCCATAAATGTCGTGAAGATAAAGAGAACTTGATCAAATTTAAAGGCATATATTCACAGTTCAAATTGCTCATAAGACTTATTTCGAAAGCAACCATCTGTCTTAATCTACCAACACTGATGTATTGAATATCATGAAATAATGCATTTGTTAAGCCATAATCTTTGAATGGATAAAATTTTGGTTTCTGAATTCGGGTTTGTTTTGGAACAGTAGTTCTTCTGTTTGACAAAAAATAAGTACCAAAGTAATTACAAGTTCCCATATTTTTATTACTTGCTTTTAGATTTGAAAAAAAGGAAAATAATTTAAGAATTTTTCCCTCAGAATTTAAACCCTCATCTGAGAAAATAACGTGCAAAATAAGTGCATTTACTTTCTTTTCAAAAGTTTTCCAACCTGAAGGTACCTTACGTTGAAGGCAATACTTCGTGATTTCTATTTCATGCTTCGAAACAGTTCACGGGTCGCAAATGAAAATACAAACTAAATAAACTTCTGCGCTTCTTTCGAAGCGATAGTTTTTCTTTTATTGTTCGACACAATGTTCTTTGTCATGAGTCCAAGTCTCCACGTGACTTTATCGATTACGGTCGTCGTACCGCTTCTAGAATCGCTGGGTAAATGTTTCAGGACAAGTAACAATCGGTCAAAAAAAAAACGACACACTACAAAGAGGAAATTTTTTTATTTCGAATGGGATCTCTAATATCTGTTGACTATCTGATATTAATCAAGCTTGCTTTTATTTTCTGCGTTTAACTAAGGGAAAATTCTTTCAAAACTGTAAGTGAATAAAATCTTATATATCAATATGGCACTGGTACATGACATCATTTGACAAATTTTGCCTTTTTAAAATGAGTAATTTGTTGCAAAAAATTGAGCTTAAACTATAAATTATCAATGAAAAAATGTCAAACTGTTGCTGTTTCACATAAAATATTCTGCTAAGGCATGTGTATCGCGAATTTGTTTTTAGGTATAGGTTTAACGAATTTTAAGTGGGATAGGATAGTTGACAGCTGGTAGTTTGTACCGCATTTGGTTCTCGGGAAACATGCTGGGTATAAGGGGTTTTATAGTTCTTCTGATATGTAACTACTTTTAGTCTTCCACATATGCGTTCGTAGAGAGCTTTGCCGTAATCAGTCAAATACTTCAGGCATGAAAGCTGGATCAGAATCGTTCTACTGATTCATTCATTTCAAAGGTTTCAACATTTTGATGGGCTTAGATCATTATCGTTACAGTCATTTCATTTCACTTGGTTTATTCCTTAGCTTGAATTCCCGATATGATTTCCTAACCATTTAGAATTCGTCAAGTAGGATCATATTGATCGATATTTCACAAATCCTTGATTTCAAGTTCATAGCAGTTTGAGTATTCTACTTTCACCTCTAGATAACCCATTTTGCATTCCTGATACTCATTATCCCATGTTTACCTACAGATAACCCATTTTGCATTCCTGATACTCATTATCCCACGTTCCAGTATCACTTTTGCTATCTTGTTGGAAATTGTTTCTAATTCCCAGCATGATCTTGAACATAAATCCTTCTTACTTTCAGTTAAGCTAGTATCCGAAAACTAGAGTTAGTATTCGGAAGGCTGAGGGATTTTTCTTTGATCTGGTAAAAGTTAAACGGTCCCAAACCCCTAAGAGGAGTGAATCGCATCATTGCTATGTATGAAAGTAACTCCAGAGTCAGGTAAAGGTATAAATAAACCTTTTTATTTAAACAAAACTTAAAGCATAAATGCACGTTCTTGTACTAAAAAATAAAACACAACTCGTGGTGATGCAACTAAATAACAGTCAAATTCAATTTAGAACGTGAAGTAGTAATCAAAGACTACACGATTTAGATCTAAGCTGGCTTAAGATACCTTCAGGTTGGAAAACTTTTGAAAAGAAAGTACGAGAGTATCAAATTCAAATGTGGGCAGTGATAACGCAAAGATGAATAATTACAATTTATCAGAGCTGGCAGGATCTAAACGTAGCTTGCGCACGCAGGCCAGAGACACTTACAATCCGAAAATGGAAAACAGAAGTTACAGTAAAGGGTAAAATTATAAAAAAACAAAAAATCTGAAATGTTTTAGATTTTAAATTACGTCCAAAGGAGCGTTTTTTTTAACCTATTGTGTGTTACATTTATTTATTAAATATCATTTCTACGTACTCAAACTATAAAATTCAATTCAACAGCAATATCGCAAATTAATTTTAAAAGGAGCATATCTTTAGACTTTCCTATAGACTTTACTTTTCTCGCGCGCTGGAGATAAAAATGTTTTTTTTTTTTGTGTTGCCATTGCTTGCTTTGAAATCGTTTAGTTTTTTTTAATCAAAAATTCATTGAAGTGTTACAAAATATGAGTTCGGTAATAAAACAAATTTCAAAGTCAAATTAGGGCTTCCACTTGCCCATATTCTATGGAAGATAACGTCATTCAAATTTTGATGGCTCTAGGTACCGTTATTTTATCACAATGCTAGAAGCATACATACATTTATGCAGATTCTTCATTATTTAATTTCTTTAAATATAAGACAGAGCGATAATATATGGTGGCAACGATTTGAAAAGTGATACAGCCCTCTTAAAGTTGTCGACGCAAAATACCAAAACGAAATTAATAGTCCTTCATGGCAAATTGCCCCTTTGGACTAATATCTGGGTAATTTATTTAATAACCTTATAAACTAATAACTAGGAAAAGATAGTTTAAAGGTTGGATAGTCGATTATTTTCTATAGTATAAAATATAGTTTTATACGTTAAATTAAATCAAAGTAGACAGTCTAGGAAATTTTGTAGAAATATATTTTCTTTTATTGCTGCTTAAGAACGCACGCATTTTCTTCACTGTTATAGATTCAGGCATAAATACCAAAAGAAACTAGAATTTTTAACTTTGTATACAACTGCGAACCCTATTAACTCGATGCGAACAGAAATGATTAAGAAAAACGATATCATGCAAAAACTTACAAACGCAGAGAAAACTTCTTTTATCCTTTAACATTTATTCACAATTTCCTTATTTTAAAATATTCGTATGTTTTTATAAGCTGCATAAAAGTCCAGAACTAAGTAAGCAATAACGGTTTGCTTTTGATCATCCTCAAAAAAGTTGTATAAAAAATTTAGATCCTTTTAAATCAAATAAGTTCTTATTAAACACACAACAGTATTTTTCTTCTGTTCGAAGTAATAAGAAAATGTCTGAGAACTAACTAAAAGCGTTTCAAACATTTTTGTCGATGCTTTTTCATGCAACTAATAAAGAAATTTTATTTCTTATCGCTGTATTTCTTAACGAGCTTAAAAAGCCTTTTCTTGCTGGAAAGATATGTTGTCATCGCTTTTTTTGCAAAGTTTAGATGGAAAAACGATTTTCAACGGAGGAAACGAAAGACGCCATGCTGGGATCATTACTCTTGTAAACACCATAAAAATAATCTCGTTCCATGATTTAATATCCAAGAAACTGCCATTTTTTAACGCAGTCTGATTTCAAAATTTATTTTGTTTGTTGGTTATAATTCCAAACAATGTTTTAAAAGAAATGTAATCATTGAAGCTCAGATTTCTTGATGTAACATTTGTTGCGAACAATGAAAAGACATTAATCCTAGCATAAATCATGCAGAGTGTTCGTAAAAAAATAGCTTATATCTTTAAAAATATCGAAATGTCATTTCCACGCTTAATAATGCATCAGTATGATAAACTCAAGTCATCTTCCCAAAACCCTCCTGTTGTAAAATAGTAAATTTTGGAGGATTTAAAAGAATGATATTTCTAATACATTTAAAGTATAATTAAAATACAATAATACTTGAACTTTCAAAAGAAAAGTATTTCGTCCTTCTGAAATATCAAAATACAGAGGATACCGACCGGTGTTACAACATATTTTAGATTCAGGTGATTAATTTATGTATTTTAATATTCAGCTGCTTATCTATTGACTTGACAGACTACTAGCTTGCTTTTCTGCAGACTTTTCTGTGTTATTGTAGCTCGTTCTTGATTTGTGTGCTTATCTTTACATTTTGTACCTCTTTTCCAATGGAAATTCTTCATAATAATGAGCTATCTTGGTATCATAAAATTCTTAAGGCTTCTTTAATCTTGTCTTTCAGTAACCACCTTTCGGAGAGTCTTGGATGTTCTATCGGTTACAGCTGTTAATTCATCTATTTAACATTGCCCCTTCTTTATCTTCTGTTATAATTAGAGCTATGGCTAGATAATTTTCACCTGAGGTAAATAGGTGCCCCTGTAAACAACAATAATTATATCTCTACAATTTTTATACTCATCAGAGGTAAACATGGTGTATCATACCACAACTTTTTTAATAATTTTTTAATCTTATACGTTTAAAAAATAATATATGTACTAATTTACAATTTTTAAATGAAAAATCTACAAAACGCTTTTTTGATAAATAGCATATGACGCTGAAATAATATAAAGAAAAATAGAATTAATGGAAAAAGTAGTCATAAATATACAAGCCAATTCCTCCTTTCTCGTAATGTAAATTTTCTCTTCTATGGTAAAAATAAAATTGATAATATGTTTTTTTTTCAAATTCTACTTAATTATTTAATTTGTTTTAGCCAAGGGTATATTTTTTATAAATTATACTCTTACGTTAAGGTTTCTTAAGCTTCCTTCAGCCTAACAATGGTAATTGACAACGTCTAAAAGATACACAGTTAATAAAATACAGGTATAGTTAAGGTTTTAACATGAAAACTTGATTTTCTTTTTCTGTTCCTTGCAATATTAAATTCCACGCATAAGGCTTTATAGTGATTTGCTTAAAGATATTATTAGTTTCAGTACGTTGCAAAGATCTATTATTTCATTCCTTATATAAATTCGAGACATCTATACAAATATAATGCAATAGTAACTAGCTTAAAATTATATAATGAATGTAATAATGATCTTTTTGCCTTACTTAAATCGTTAATAATTGTATATTAGAAAAGCGAAATGTATATGCTGTAGGCGCAGTATTAAATGCTGCCATTGTTGTATCACAACACATATAATATAATATACATACATACATATATACATAATACATATACTACATAATAATAAATACATAATAATACATAACACAGTATAATCACAAGCCGAATTTTGATAAACTGCAAATTTTTAATCTTACCGCCTAATGAACATTTTGCCAGTTTAGTACAAATGATATACAATAAATTAGGAAATAACACATATTCATTCAATATAATGCAATATTCCATCTCTTAACTAACTGACAGGTGCAGAAAACATAACCTAAGTAATAACACAGAATTGCTATACAATTCCAAGAATATAATTACCCACACACACATTTTAGCGTCAAATGTTAGTCTCTTCTTATTACTTCAAGGTCCGGATCGCGGCCCGTCGGCAGCCGATTTTCGAAGTGACTAAGTCTGGAATTTTTATACGTTCACATCCATCTGTTCCTATGCTCATTGAATAACAGTTTCGAAAAAGTGTCGTTGATCTTCGTCCAAGGATTTATAATTTCGGGAAATCGACATCGCTAAGTTTGGAAATTTTTTGGAACGTTCACGCTCATTGAATAACAGTCTCGAAAGAATATCATTGATCCTCGACCAAGGACTCATAATTTCAGAAAATTGACATCGCTAAGTTTGGAAGTTTGCTACGTTCATGCTTCTCTGTTACTCCGTTCATTAATTATTAGTTTCAGCTAGTCATCACGCACGAAGCCGTCATTCTCGTTCCTCTATGTTTGCTCCTTTTCTTCATATTGCTCAACTCTCTCCAATTCTCTAGCTCTACTCTAAAAGCTAAATTTTAAACACTTTCACCTGAGGTAACTCAAAACAAGTTGCTCAAAAATACTCTTTCCTCCCGCCGTCAACAAAATCTCCCTCCTTTTATTTTCTTCTTCTCTTTTGCCAACTTCGCATTCAACTCAAAACTAGTAGCAGATCAAAACTCTCACCATCCAACTCAAAACCAGTAGCTCAAGAATAATCTTACCCCTACGATAAAATTCCCCCTTTTTAACTTCTTATATTATTAATTATACAGCAACGACCGATGCAACCATGCCTCATTTTAAATTAATAGGTGAATCCCAGTCTGCCACGACCTTATCCCAGCCAATAATAACTCCGTAAAAATTTTAGTAGGCGCCATACATCCTTCTTTATCAACAGCTTGCAAAAACCTCAGGGTACTTTCCCTCTTCGTGGGAAAAAAAATAGAAAAAACATCACGCCCCAATAAAACGTCTCCTACTTTTGTCTACATTTTCAGTTTGCACCTCAGATAAAGCAACGCATAACAAAGACTGGCGCCTACTTCATTTAAGATTTGTTTTAAAAAGATAGCCGCCTGCACATAAACAATCTTAACTTCCCCTTTAAGTTTTTATCGAAAGCCGTATCCTTCAGACCACCCAGCGACCAGGTTCTCGGTAAGGAAAGAAAAGCAATGTCACTGTCTGTACAACCCAAAAGCGAAAAAATGTACCTTTCCACTTATCTAGTATTACCGACGCCTGCTTCGCAGCCCAACCTCTACGGTGATCAATTTTCTGTCAAGGAAACCCCAATTAGGAAAACAATTAAGACCAGAATTGCTATATAACACCATACTTGGTTTTATATTCGTTGTAATTTTTATATTTGGGATGTAATTTTATGAAACTACCCGAATGATTTGCACCGTATATCTTTACCTGTAAAAATTGTTCTGCTTGTAGTTGTAACACGGGTTTCAAAGTTGTGTTTAAATTTGTGCTCTTCTGCCATGTTTATTCAAAGTTTGTAGGAGTGTTAATACACAGAAATACGAATTCGGTACCTGAAAACATTGGGAAATATCAGTATATTTAATTTATTTATTCTTTGGCTTGATGCAGTGGAGTTAGTTATTCAACGTTCTGAAGCTACTCGTTTTTGAGTTATACAAGATACGTGCGTACATACGTTCGTACAGACGCCACGAAAAATTCTCTTCAGAATTCATTTTAAAGCAGTTTTATAATTTTTCGTAGGAAAAGAGTCTTTTGTTTTGTCCTTACGTACAGATGTCACACAAAAACACAGTTAAATTACATTCGATAGCGGTCAAAATGGATATTTTCGTTGAAATATGCTGCCTGAAACTTTTCGCAATTAGAATACTTCCTTTTTGCTTCGTACAAGGAAGTAAAAATATATTTCAGACAGACCACTGGGGATTGGAAACGAGGGTTTAATTTTAGACCCCTGTCCATAGCTACCTTCGTTGGTCGTTTTAAAGCATTATTCAGTTATATAGAGAATCGGAGGCTCTCTAGTTAATCATAGATTTGCTTGGTTTCGTCAATTGTTTACGGAAAACCAATCGAGTGTGAAAGTGCTCAGGAATGTAGTGTCCTTTTATAGTTTTAAATACGATATTTTAAAACGGTGCTTCTCGATACGTGTTGTTGTGGCTAATCTCACTTGTGTGACCTACGTAAGACAAGTGCACTGATTTTATCGTAGAAAGGAGGGTTTCCCACTTCTCTTTCTTTACCACCGAAGCACTCAAGACGGCTTTCAGATTGCCATGCATATTGTGTTCCCCTGTGCCGCTGCTATGCATTTGCAAATAAAGCGGGAATCGAAACCCGGGCCCACTGGTATGGCAGTCAGCGTCACTAATCACTGAACATATCAAAACGGAATGTTAATGTATATGCTTGATATGTTTCAAAATTACATATCGTTTCAATGTATTTCTAAAATTTCGCAGGTAATTTGGCTCCTATTCATTCACCCGACGCAAATGCCTCACTTGTCTCACTCGTTTCTCGGCGCTGATTTATCTGTATCAAAAATTGGCAAGGTTAGCCATGCATAGACTTAAAGGCGTCGGCCAAAAAAATATAACGCTTATGATGTATTCAAAACTATGTCAGAGTAAGCTATTCAAATGAGTGTCAGAGTAAACTGTTCAGACTGTTCGCTACGCAGCTACTTACGTACCAATGAAATTTGACGTCACAGTAAAATGTCCAAGCTGTTGTCGACCAGGTTTTCCTGGACTTGTTTTAGGATTGACTCTGTGTATTTACAGTAACCTGTCCGAGATGGGATCAGGGTAAAACTATTCAAACTGGCCTCAGGATAAATGTCCAACATTAATGTCAGGTTACACTATCTAAGTTAGGAGAAGCTGTTCAAATTTCTGCAAGGATAATCTGCCAGGACTGGTAAAGATAAATTGTGCAAACTACCACAGACTCTCTGATGGACAAGGTGTATCTCCGATCGCATCCTACTTTAATATTTAGAGCCCTGTTGAGACTATCTAATGTTCTAAGTACAGTATATTTTTAAGTTCGGCTGGCCCTCGCATTGTAGGCATCGGCATTAAGCAAGCGTTGTGACTAGGAGATGTGCCAAAATGGCATCTGTTAGAATAGAAAAGTCACAGTTCTGGGAGTATATCTTAGAATTATTGCAGAAATTAAAAATTTCGATATTTCCTCGATTTGAATGGGGGTACGTATTTATATACAAAAAACGGGATTACAAATAATTCCTTATTTGCGATTTTTCAATTTTACATTGGTGCAAAAATTCATTAGAAATATTAGTTTGAATCTCCCGATTTTGATCAGTTTTCAAGTTACAAGTGCATTCTTCATATGATGATGCAGCACTTGAGAAAGACAGAACTAAAGAAGAAACAGATTATTTCAACTAAATATACGTTTCTGAAGAACATACACTTCATCGATCTTTTCATAGTTTGCTGCGCATGTAAAGTAAATATGAATTATTATTATTAGTTATTAATATAGCCAGTCCTATCCCTTAAAAAGAGAGCTTTTGTGCATACTGTCAAATTCAAATAAACAAACCAGACATCGCAGAAAAAACAATGTGAGGGGGAAATATCACCTTAATATCAGCTGTGAAGGAAAAAGTAAAAAAAGTGAGCTCATAAACTTACAATTTTAAAACATCGCAATAAGAAATAAAGCAGAACAAGTTTTGTAATTTCGAAACATCAGGCAAGAAAATAAAGCACTGACAGAATCGCATAAAACCGATCTGATTTCCTTAGGTGTATAAAAAGCATAATTCCTCTATCGATGTTTGGTAGCTGGTGTAATTTTTTGCTTGGTAATTTTGAAATTAACGAAGTTTTGCTGACAGATTCTATCCATGCTCGATGTATTTGTTATACAACGATGTTTTTAACATAGCAAAATTTCTTCCCTGTTTGCCCCCTTCCGTGATGCTTTTTACGGTCTCCCCGTGTCGTTGTTTTCTTTTATGTGTTTTTCAGGGAATCGATAAATGGCTCAAGATATTCGGAATGAAAACTAGCCTTTGCGTTAAATGATTGAACTCATCTAGGATAACGTAACGTACTAGAGTACGTTAAACATAAGATACGCTAACATGTGATGTTCGGTAAAGGATTAGATTTATTAGTTGTTACTGTTGTTTTCGTTTTGCGTTGAAACCTTTAAAAGGCTGCATCACTTTTCAAATCGTTGCCACCAAATATTATCGAACTCTATTATATCTGAAGAAATTCAATAATGAAGAATCTGCATAAATATATATATGTTTCTCGCATTGTGATAAAACAACGGTACCTAGAAACATCAAAATTTGAATAACGTAATCTTCCATAAAATATGGGTAGCTGGAAGCAGGAATTGGGTTTTTATCGATTTCACATTTTGAACACTTCAACGAATTTTTGATTAAAAACCTAAACGATTTCAAAGCGAGAAATGGCAACGTTGTACAGAAAAAACGTTTTTATCTCCAGCGCGTGAGACTGCGTATCGGAAATTTTAAAGATATGCTCAATTTAAAATTATTTTGCGATATTGCTCTTGAACTAAATTTTACTGTTTAAGTTCGAAGAACATGACATTTAATAAATAAAGGTAACACACAAAATGTTAAAAAAAAAACGCCCCTTTGGACGTAATTTAAAATCTGAAACCTTTCAGATTTTCTTTTGTATTTAAATTTATTTTTAACTTCGACTAGTGTGTCTTAATGTTAACCTAGCGAAGAACCATCGGCATGCGTAACGTTTCCTACATAGCACAATAATTGCACACATTTATTCAAAACAAATATTTACAGAAACTAGCCGCTATGCGGCCAACCTTCGTCTGGCTTTTAAACGTACTGGAAAAATGCCTAAAAGACACACCTGGGACCGATGGCCGCGTAAGATCTTCCAACGTCTTTTTTTTTTTTTTGTTAGGATTCCAAACCTCCCTTGCATACGGCCCTGATGTATCTCCAGAAAAACATATACATCTTGAATTTTTAGTAGCAAAAAATAACATGAAAGAAACTCAAAATACAAAAAATTCCGCGAGGAAGTTTACTCTGCAGAACAACTTTATCAAAAATATCAATAAAAATGTATTATATATATAAAAAAATGACAATGAAATATGCCAATCTCTTAAAAACAGTGACATAAGAAATACGATGAAAAAGTTTTGCCAAACCGATATTTCTAAAAGAATGAAACTATTCAAAATGATGCAATTTCATCAAACATCTATCAACAACAATAAGAAAGGAAAATTTTTGCCAAAATCACATTTTTAAAGATGTGAGATGTGAAAAGTGTACTCGGAAGCTTCATTTAAAAAATTTTTTAAAAGTGCAAAATATTATCATTTTTCCAAATTCTTTTTGTAAAAGCAGTCGCAAGGATGAAAGTTTAACGTGTCCAAAAATCAAAGAAAAATAAACTTTTTTAGAAAAAATCCCGTTGAAAAGGTGTTAAGCTCACTTTGTTAAATGCATTTTTATTTAATCGATTTATTGAAACACGAAAATTGTTTTAAGTTCGTAAAATAGCTAAATGCCTACGTTTCATGACGATGTAAAAATGGAGTGTGTAGAGTAAAATCTCGCTTTCCTATGTCTCAATATGACGCAATTTCGTCACAAACCAAAAAATAAAAAAAAATTCGAATTCGAATTTCGAAAAAATCGCTTCGAGGTGCACTGGCTCTTGTCTAGATGCACCTATGTACCAAATTTCGTAGCCGTGGGTCTATTAGCTTACGCGCAGCGCTAACGAAAGACACACACACACAGACAGTTCTTTTAATATATGAGGCCCACCAGCGGCCGAGCGGTAAAGTCGCTGAACACTGGTAGTTTGGTCCGAGGTTCGAATCCCGCGAACGGGCTAGCTGCATGGGCGTTTTCGTGATTTTCCCCATGTGTAACGTGTATACGAGCCAGTTTCCCTTAAAAAGTCCTCCACGAAGGCGTCCCTCCCCTTAGGCAGATAGCCCTCGAGGCTTTGCCATAATCACACACACTCTTTTACTATATGTAAAGACTAGTAGCTTCGCTGCCAGCCTTCGTCTGGCTTTTAAATGTACCGAAAAAATGGCTGAATGGAACACCAAACGTTAAATTTAAAAACTGCGTAGAATTGTACTCTGCAAAAGAACTTCATAAAAAAAAAGTTATTACGTACAACAAAATTACAATGAAATAAACAATATCCCTTAATACAAGTATTAATTATCCTAAAATTAACTAACTTCCCTTTGCAAAATCTTTAGAACTCAAATGGGATAAAGGAGGTTAAGAACTTTGTTTCCTAAAAAAAAATCACTCAAAACTTTTCGATATCTTAAAAACAGTGAAATGAGCAATAAATAACATAAAAGAATACAAAAAACAAAACATTCTGAAAAGCAAAGTATAATTAATGATATTTTATTTTATACTTTCAAGAAAAAAAAATTACAATGAAATAAGTTATATCCCTTAATACAAATATTAATTATCCTAATAAAAAATTAACCAACTTTCCGTTGAAGAAAAAAATCATGCAAAACTTTTCAATATCTTACAAACAGTGAAATAACCAAAAAAAGTAACATGAAAGCAACTCAAAAAACATAAAATTCCGCGCAGAATTTTACTCTACAGAACAACTTTATCAAAAAAAAAAAAAAAAAAAATCAATAAAAATGTATTATATATATATATATATATATATATATAAATGAGAACGAAATATGCGAATCTTTTAAAAACAGTGACATAAGAAATACGATGAAAAATTGTTGCCAAACACATATTTCTAAAAGAATGAAACTATTCAAAATGATGCTATTTCATCATAAATCTATCAACAACAATAAGACAGGAAAATTGTTGCCAAAATCACATTTTTAAAGATGTGAGAAGTGTACTCGGAAGCTTCATTTAAAACATTTTTAAAAAATACAAAATATTATCATTTTTCCAAAATTCTTTTTGTAAAATCAGTCGCAAGGATGAAAGTTTAACGTGCCCAAAAATCAAAGGAAAATAAACTGTACATTTTTAAAAATAAACGTTTTTAGAAAAAATCCCGTTGAAAAGGTGTTAAGCTCCCTTTTTTAAATAAATTCGTATTTAATCTATTTATTGAAACACGAAATTTACTTTAAGTTCGTAAAATAGCTAAGTTCCTACGTTTCATGACGATGTGGAAATGGAGTGTGTAGAGTAAAATCTCGCTTTCCTATAGCCCATTATGTCTCAAAATGACGCGATTTTGTCACAAAACATAAAATAAAAAAAAATTCTAATTCGAATTTCGCAAAACGCTTCGAGGTGCACTGGCGCTTGTCTGGATGCACCTATGTACCAAATGTCGTAGCCGTGGGTCTATTAGCTTACGCTCAGCGCGAACGAAAGACACACACACACACACACACACACACACACACAGACAGACTCTTTCTTTTATTATATGTAGAGATAACGGGACACAAGAAAAATTAAATTATTCTCTATAGAAGTACGTAATGCATAGCGCTAAAATATGTTGTATTAATTTATAGTAAATGTTAATAGTTATCGTTGGGTATATTGCAAAGTAAATATATTTTTACAAAGGAAATAAAGACTTAAATTAATGAGTGTTTATGCTTAGTAAATAATTTGGTTTGGAAAATAACAAATTAGAATTTGAATATAAAAATTAAATTTCTTATTGCGTTACTTTGAATGAAAGTATTCTGAAAACTGACCATGTGAAAGTTAAATGAGGATTCTTACGTTTGATACAATTTCAACAAGATCACGAAGTCGTTAGTTTTATCATTTAAAAAATGGTAGAACACTTGCTATTTAATGCTTTTTGTCGGGAATGGTCAAACCCTACCTCTCGTTTAACCGTCGCGTCACGTAGAACATCCCCCATAGTGGCGATTACACTAGCGAAGAAAGAAGTTCCAATCCAGTTTTGGTAGAGGACATCCCGAAGAAATGATCCAAGGATATCTCTCTCTTCTTTATTTATCACCAAATCTCTCCAGAGGACTTTCGGTTCGATAGTGTACTAAGTGCCTTCATGCTGAAGGCACTTAATATATTTTATACACTACCTATTTATAAAATATTTTTATTTATACACTACCTATTTATAAACATAACGTTCGTTCTACCGGATTCGAACTAAAGCCCAAGGCAACTTGCTCCGACGGGCCATGCCATCAGGTTTCTAAAGTCAAAAGATAAAATTTCCCCAGTGTATTGAATTTTAAAAAAATGCCTTAGTCTATAAATTCAGACCAAAAGAAAAAAATTCGCATATTTCATGTATCGTAACTTTTGCATATATTAAAAATAAAATAACTATCTTATTATCACCAACTAAACATATTCTGATGTTTTCAAAATTAATTATTTTTATACTGTTTCGCATAGAGCTCACTTTATCTTGCTACTATCTATCACTCACGAAAAATAAAATATTATTCTCGTTGAAGGAAGGTTTTTCATTGGAAGTTATTCCCTTGCTGCATTTTTTATGCTGTAAGTTAAATCTCAGTTTTCCCGATCGTTTGGAGATTATTTTTCCTTCTTTATATTTCCCTTTTTTTTCACTCTTTTCATCTTTTCCACTGAAATGCATTCCCCCCCCACCTCCTGAAATAGGAATTATATTTAATATACTTAAAATTTATTCATTTGTCTGGTTTTAATTGACGTTTCCACTTTTTATGAAATAAGTTTAGTTCTTCATTCGTTATAACTTGAATATAAAATTTCTGCTTTTGTTTTCCTTGCTTCAAAAGAAGGGCTCAGAAAGTGAAATGATTAAAAATTAAAAACGCTAGAATAAAATGAAACAGAGTTCTGACTTCTAGAAAGCAATATTATTAAAAAATTAACAAAAAATATTATCCACCAGTTTGAGTTCTTTAAATAATTGATTTTAATTTCTATAATATTGTTGCGTGCGTACGAGTTCGTTATGAAATGAATGCACAAGTCCGATGAAAAATGAACAAAAATTTATTATTATCACAACAAAAATGCTTAAATTTTCTCAAATTATCATGCAGTATTACAATATCTCACAGTAGTTATCTTTTAACTACTCAAATGTCCAATAGAACATAATTCAAAACAGCTAAAGAACGCTAATCCGCGAATTCGCTACAATCAACAAGAGCAGTTTTCTAAACAACAACAAACTAAGCAACTACTACAAACTGAGATGTTTTCCTCCTTTTATAAGATTTTAAAATCACGCGCTAGAATTTTCCAGTACTTTCTCGAAATCAAAAAGAGATATTTATTTAATGCACGCGCTCTTGTATTTTCAATTTTCCGGCTTAGCTTTCTTTTAATATTCGTCACGCGCTGCACTGCGCGAGAAATAAAACCATTTAATTTATAATTGAACTAACATTAGCTTTTTAAATACCAAATTCGTAACACTGCCCCCTTCCCAAGGACTGCACGTCCCGGGCAGTACAATCCCTGTACAGGAAGCTAAACTTACAACTGTGGCATAAATGCATTAATAAGCATTACATTACAATAATAAACAACATGAACAATAAATGCAATACATAAAACAAATCAAATGCTATCAAATACAAATCAAATACACATTTAAAAACAAAATGGACCATGGTCTTATACTATTTACAATTATTTACATTATGTACTATGGCCATAGTAATGAGCTAACCTGTCGTAATGAACGACTTTAGGTTTAGAGTTCGAAGACTTACGAATCCGAACCACGACGTCATTCAGCCTGTTCAGGACTGTGTACGGCCCATCCCAAGGTGACTGTAATTTCGGACAAAGTCCTTTCCGTCGAGTCGGATTCCACAACCACACCTTGTCTCCTTCGTGGAATTGATGTTCAGTAGCTCTTGTGTCGTATCGGGTCTTCATCTTCTCCGTCGCCAAGTTGACTCGCTCTCGTGCAAAATTGTGCATCACTTCAAACCGGGCCTGGAGATCTTGAATATATTCCTCAGACGATGAAGGAGCATCCGGAGGGCGGCCAAACAATAGATCACAAGGCAGACGAAGGTCACGACCGAAGAGCATCTGTGATGGAGAATAGCCGTTTGTCTCGTGGACAGCACTGCGGTAAGCCAGTAAAAAGAGTGGTAATTTCTTGTCCCAGTCCTGTTGGTTTCTGGAAACCACTAATGAGAGGTTATTAATGATGGTTCGATTGAACCTCTCTACCATGCCGTCCGACTGGGGATGCAATGGCGTCGTTTGAGTTTTGTCAATGCCAAGTAGTTTGCATAGTTCTTTGATTACTGCCGAGGCAAAATTCCTTCCCTGATCGGAATGTAACTGAAGAGGCACTCCGAACCTGGAAATCCAGTGCTGTATCATTACCTCAGCTACTGTGACTGCCTCTTGATCAGGAATAGGATAAGCTTCATGCCAATTGGTGAAGTAATCAATGACAACGAGTATGTATTTGTTGCCATCAGCAGTTCGTGGCAGAGGTCCCAGGATGTCAAAGGCGATACGTTCAAAAGGCGCACCTACGTTGTAACGTCGCAGTCTGCCTCGGCTGCGTTTCCTCGGTCCTTTCCGACCTGCACAGGCATCGCAAGATCGGTACCACTTTTGCACGTCATTCTTTGCATTATTCCAGTAAAAGCGCTCACGAACTCTCTGTAAGGTCTTCATAATTCCAAAGTGATTTCCTGTAGGGCTGTTATGTAGTTCTTTGAGAACATCAGGAATCCGGGATCTTGGAAGTATCAGTTGCCATCGGAACGTCTTCCCATCATCCGACTCTAATTTCCGGTATAAGACGCCGTTTCGAATGTGAAGTGAATCCCAGAGTGCCCAGTATTGTTTTGCTGTAGGACTACAGATAGAAATGTCCTGCCATGTAGGTTTTCTGTTTGATGACTCTATTAAATCAAGTATGGGTTTAATCTCGCGGTCTTCCAGCTGGTCTTTCCTGACTTCATCATCACTCCACGGGTCTCGATCAGCCGATGTTGATGTTGTAATTTGTCTTGCGACCGGAGTCAGCAGCTCGTATTTCGCTTCCACCCTGGAACAATATCGGCAGCTTTCTTGGCAAGGTCTTCTAGACAGGGCGTCGGCGTTTCCGTGTGATGATCCCTTACGATGACGGATAGTGATGTCATATTCTTGAAGTCTCTGTATCCACCTGGCTATTTGACCCTCAGGATTTTTGAAATTTAAAAGCCAGGCTAATGAGGCATGGTCCGTGCGGAGGAGGAATTTTCTCCCGTATAGATAATGATGGAAATGTTCTACAGCTTTGACTATGGCGAGCAACTCTTTCCTTGTGATACAGTAATTCCTCTCCGGTTTAGACAGGCACTTGCTCCAGTAAGCTACTACACGTTCTTGGCCGTCTATTTCTTGGGACAAAACAGCACCGACACTTTCATTGCTCGCGTCGGTGTCGAGAATAAATGGTCTGTCGATCTGAGGATACGTCAGGATTGGAGCAGATGTTAAAGCTTCCTTTAAGTTGTTAAATGCATCCTCGCATTCCTTTGTCCACAAGAATCTTTGCTTGCTCTCTGTCAGCTTGTGAAGTAGTCTTGCGATGGAAGAAAAGTTCTTCACGAATCTCCTATAGTAGGTGCAAAGCCCTAGGAAGCTTCTCAGCTGATGGACATTTTCGGGACGCGTCCAGGATTTAACCGCTGATACCTTTTCAGGATCCGTGCGCACACCTTCTGCAGAGATGACATGTCCCAGGTAAGTCACTTCCTTTCGAAACAATTTGCATTTAGCGGGAGTCAGCTTCAGATTGGCCTCTTTCAGTTTCTGAAGCACCTTTCTAAGATCTTCTAGATGCTCTTCAAAACTCTTTCCGACGATGATGATATCGTCCAGGTATATCAGACAGGCTTCGTAGGAAAGGCCTTTCAAAACAGTCTCCATAAGATGTTCGAATGTTGCCGGCGCATTACACAGTCCAAACGGCATCACTTTGAACTGCCAAAGTCCTTGTCCTGTAGTAAATGCCGTCTTTTCTCGGTCATCAGGATGGATTTCTATCTGCCAATACCCACTCTTTAAATCAAGTGTTGAGAACCACTTGCTTCCAGAAAGAGTGTCTAGAATGTCATCAATTCTAGGAAGAGGGTAACTGTCTTTCTTCGTAACCTCATTCAACAGGCGATAGTCAACGCAAAATCTTGTTGAGCCGTCTTTCTTTCTGACGAGAACGATGGGAGATGCCCATGGACTCGCTGAAGGCTCGATGACATCGCCTTCTTCCATATCTTTTAACAGTGTTCGCACCTCTTCCTGTTTAGCAAACGGTAGACGTCTTGGATGTTGCTTGATCGGGGGATGATCGCCAGTATCTAGTCTATGTTGTGTCAAACTAGTTCGACCCACGTCAGAAGACGAGCGGGAGAAAACAACTTGAAGATCTTTAATGACGCGATCGGCAGCATTTTTCTCTTTATCGTTTAATTGTGCATTCTGCAATAACTCATGTAATGCTCTCTGAGGACACGGATTCTGGGATGTTACTCTTTCTTTCAACGCTGGTTACTGGAGTACATGTTGCAACCACTTCACCTTTCTTAATAACTCTCGACTTTTTAGTTACATTGGCGACTCTCACCGGGATAACCGTTCTGGATAGGTCGACGAGTGTTGAGGCTACTAGTACTCCTTTTGGGATATTACAGTTATTGGGATATTCTATGATGCCGTAGCGGAAATTTCTGTTTTCGGCTATGGATCCAGGAAGTAAATTTCTGTTCTTGCCGGTATTGCGATATAGTCTTGTGCTATGATTTTATGGACAGATTTAACTTCTTCATCATTAACGAGAAATAACGCTATGTCCTCAGATGTAGAATGCAATTCGTTATTTTTAAAATCCAAGGAAAAATTGTATTTCCTTAGAAAGTCCAATCCGAGTATGCAAGAATCAGTGATCTCTGCTACATATGCCGTGTGATGGTAAGCGGCACTTCCAAACGTGATGTTAACATTTACTTTTCCGACGATGTCGATCTTCTCACCGGACACAGTCTGGAGGGTAACGCAGGGCGGCGTCCAGATAAGTTTGTTTCCTAGTTGTTGAGCCAAATCTTTTCGGATGATGGTGACGTTGGCTCCTGTATCTATAGTCATATTGCACGGAACTCCATTAATATGTCCTATTATGAAAAGTCCATTACTGCCGCCTCTCACTGCAGAAATCTGAAGCACTTTAAACGGGGGCTTTTCATTATCTGGCAAACTCCGCCCCGCGAGATGGCCACTAATTAGTTTCCCTGCTGCTTGTTAGAAGTGGTCCTAACATCAGTAGCCTGGGGTGTTTTGCAGTTTCGTCGTATGTGTCCTTCAGCACCGCAGTTCCAGCACTTAACGGTCGCTTTCTTCTCACCAATATTCCGTCTCAAGGCGTTCAGTTGTCTAGTTAAATCGTCAAGTCGAGCGGTGACTTGATCCCCTGGCTCCTGGACTTGAGCAGCTCTGACTGGGTGGCGGTCTCGACGAGTGGCTTGCTGGGCTGCCTCAAATTTCATGGCGTACATTAGAGCACTTTTTAAATCTTTTACATCCGCCATTCGTAGAGCTTTCTGTATTTCAGTATCTCGGATGCCGTCGATAAAGTATTGCAAGGACAGGATTTCCCTTGTTTCTGTCGGGCATTCCGAAAAGGCGAGATGGGACAGCCTTTCAACATCCGCGGCGAGCTCCTGAAGTGTTTCGGTAGGCTTCTGTTGACGAGATTTTAATTGGAGCCTGCTGTAGTCTTTTAAACACTTCTCCCCAAAGCGCAACTTCAAGGCGCCGGACAGAGCTTCGAAATCTAACCTTTTGTTTTCGGGAAGAGTCTGAAGGATATCCGCTGCGTCGGCTCTTAGAGAAGCGGCGAGATGACAGGCCTTAGCTTGGGAATCCCATCCATTCGCATCCGCCACGATAGAAAATTGTGTCTTAAACACCTGCCAGGAGGTCTTCCCATCATATGTGGATAGCTTCAGAGGTGGACGAGCAGGCATTGGTAAGAATTTAAAATCATCACTCCTGCTCCCTGCCGACGCTACGAATTTCTATAAAGTATCCATTTCTTTGGCAACTGCAGAAACTCTCTCATCAATTTGTTGTTCGATTTGGTGTTGGACGGCACAAACTCTTCCTTCAATTCGTTCCTTCACAGCAGAAACTCTCCCTTCTATATGTTCTTTTACAGAAGAAACTCTTTCTTCTATTTCTTCTTTCACCGAAGAAACTCTTTCTTCAATATGATCTTTTACGGAAGAAACGTTTTCTTCAATATGTCCAACTTTATTTTCAACTGCGTCAATTCTGCCTTCCATAGCTTCAAATTTATTTTCTATTATGCAAGTAATTTCTCTTTTCATTTCTTCTTGACCAGCTTGAACGGCTTTCATTTCGTCCTTAACGGATTCCTGGCCCAATTTCATTTCTTCCTTAACGGATTCCTGGCCCAATTTCATTTGCTCTTTAATTTCTTCTTTAAAAGATGTTTGGCCAGCTTCCACCTTTTCTTGTACAGCTTTTATATCTTCCTTAACGGAGTTGACGGCTCCTTCCATCTTTTCTTGGAAAGCAGCAAATGCAGTCATCATTTGCCTGAATTGTTCTTCCATCGCTCTTGTTATTGGCATTCAAATCCCACTTCTGACACCAAAAATTGTTGCGTGCGTACGAGTTCGTTATGAAATAAATGCACAAGTCCGATGAAAAATGAACAAAAATTTATTATTATCACAACAAAAATGCTTAAATTTTCTCAAATTATCATGCAGTATTACAATATCTCACAGTAGTTATCTTTTAACTACTCAAATGTCCAATAGAACATAATTCAAAACAGCTAAAGAACGCTAATCCGCGAATTCGCTACAATCAACAAGAGCAGTTTTCTAAACCACAACAAACTAAGCAACTAACTACAAACTGAGATGTTTTCCTCCTTTTATAAGATTTTAAAATCACGCGCTAGAATTTTCCAGTACTTTCTCGAAATCAAAAAGAGATATTTATTTATTTAATGCACGCGCTCTTGTATTTTCAATTTTCCGGCTTAGCATTCTTTTAATATTCGTCACGCGCTGCACTGCGCGAGAAATAAAACCATTTAATTTATAATTGAACTAACATTAGCTTTTTAAATACCAAATTCGTAACAATTTATTTCTGAAGTATCGCCGAGAAATTTAAAATTAGAGGAAATTAAGCTTCAGAACGGCTCTGGTTCTTTCTAAACCTGCATGTGAAACAGGTGTAAAATGTGAGCAACGTGAAACGGCAGATTCTTCTTGGTCTGAATTACGTATCTGGATGACCAGTTAGGCAATATACCATGTGCGTAACTTATTAATAATTTTTAACTTTATTTTATTTTTAGTAACATATCTAATTCATATAATTTGTGCCCAATTTAAATATTGATCGTTGTAGACGTTTACGACACTTTTAATAAAAGACATATCTTACATCATATGCTATATATCTCGTCTAAAGATTACCTGTCTGGTATCTACCCGGCAATGGATTTTCAGCATATGGAAAAACTTGAAAACAAATTTTTAAATTGAAGTTAAAAAAGTTGGAATTTGAAATCTTCAGTTAGAACTGAAAGCTTCTGTAACACCTGAAAAATATGTAATTTACCAACCGAATGAAGAATTTTTAATAATTTTTGTTTAATGAAAACTGAAAAATTATTAAAGAATCGGCGATAGAAAAATATAGCAACTTTTTCTTTCCCTGACGTAAGATTCGTTCTGTTTAACGTAAAATTGTAATATAAAGTTATCGATGCATATTAAGCCTTAATGCATAACGTTTTAAATGCCTATTAATTAAAGAAATAAAAGATCATTCCTTAGGCTAAGGAGTCTTCAATGCGAAACAAAGTTTATCGTTCTAACAGCTAAAGCCGTAAATGCATTTTTATCAGTTTCGCTGCCTAAATTATGCATGAAATGTCGAAATATATACATCGATTAGCTGCATAAATTAATACAGCGTAGAAGGATTTTAAAATATTCAGTTTATTTAAATAATTCTGCACAATTTAACGTTTGAAAATGTTGTGATGTATCAAATTTATGGATTTAAATCCCTAATGATGATTTGGAACTTTTAAACTACACCGGAAAAGTTAGCCTAATCTAATGTTTCTGAAGTTGCTAACGAAATTGCATTCTTCAGGAAATGCTTCTAATTAAGATTTCTTAATTTTAGATCCTTAAATGCTTAGATTTACAACAACATTGTGAAAACAATACGGAAAAGTAATTTCTGTCCTCTTGATGTGCTTCAGTTTAGATGACTCTGAAATTCTTCTGCTTCAATATTCAGTGATGGGAACAATCTTGTCAAATATCTGGTTATTAAGCGAATTAAGCAAATATCTGGTTTACATGTTACTTATTCGTTATGAGAGGCTCACCATTGACACAGTGTAAAAATTTGATAAATATCAGCAATTTGACTTGGGGGTGAAGCTCCGCAAACGTGATGGGTCCGCATGGGGTCATCGCAGTTTTCATTCAGGTTTACTGCGAAATACAGTTTTTTCTAGCTAAAAAAATCTGTCACGAAGACTGCTCTTTCTTTAGCCCCCCATTCTCCTGGGGGGGGCTAAAGAAAGAGCCGTCTTCAGTAATCGGTCTTCGTCTGCAGTAATCGGCTAAACAAGCAGTCTCAAATTATCAACTGAAATTTAGTTACTTCTTCTGTTAATGTCATAATATCAATTTTAAAGTTATTCGAAAGGAATAGCTTTCCTGTGATATAAATTCAGATTTTTCTATGTAATCTTTCACACTGTAGATTTAAACAGTTTGTGAGGATCTACGAAACCATTGATATAAACTTCAAAGTGTATTAAATGTTTAATACACTTCGAAGGAGAAATTATTGTGTGTTTAGTTCTTGTGCGATCAGTCTATATTTTTTATAAAGGCAAAAATCTAAAAATACTCTGGAAAAGATGTCTGTACCCAGGAAATACAGTTTCCTTAGAAGAACGTTTAGTAATTAGAAAGGCAGCAGAAACTGAAAATAATACTAAAAGCTAATAATTCAGCTCACAATTTAGTCAAATTCTCTTTCTTCGATACAACATTAGCGAACTTCAAACATTCTTCTCCAATAGCACAAGAATTCTTTCATCTCCTCCAAGAAAACCGTCAAATTAGAATTTCGCTTATTTGAGTGAAAGTACATACAGGAAATGAAGGAAAAGAAGATGTCAACTCCCTTGCTAAAGATGCAGCTACAACTCCTGATTCTAAATATTTGAACTTAAAATGGCCTAAGCCATACCTAAAAAAAAATCATACAGGAAAATAAATCAAATCTTGCAGAACGAATGGAAGTCTGTCCCCCAACGCAGGAGAACACATGATCTCATTAACGTGATAAACGGACACAATTTTTTAATGCCCCCCCCTTTAAGTCGATTCATACTGGACATGGATCCTTCCCTACTTATTACTACAAGAAAAATATTTCTTAGGCAACTGTGTTTGCGGAGAAATAGGATCTTTAGAATACTCTCTTCTCATGCCCATTAACGTAAGCACAGTACAGCGTTAGACCAACTACAAACGAACTGAAATTTCGTAGATATATAACAAATAATACAAAATTTACTCACAAAACCAACAACACTGTAAAATACCGTAAGAAAAAAGGGCCAGATATGTGAGCAATAACTGTTACGAAAAATCTTTATATTATTATACAATTTTTTCTAAATAATAATTGCATGAAGCTTCTGTAGAATGCTTCACTATATCAGTAGCATTACAGGACAGTACTTGTATCACCATATGATGAAATCCTAGTGTCCGGTAAGCTTATTCTTGTCCTGTCCTGTTGAATTCTTATATTAAAAAATCAGCATTCTAAAACTTAATTAAAATTATCCAATTTAATTGTATTACAGTTACATTTAAATGCATTCGGACAAAGAATATTTATTTAAAAATTTTTCTGGATATTGAAGAAATATTTTTTTTAAAAGTTCTCTTGCAGTTGCTTGCAATTAGGTTTTTTTTTGGCATTAAAAAGTTTTGCAGGCAATTAATTATTTCAACTTTCGTTTTTAAATGTAATATTTCCCTATTGCTTTCATTCTGGAAAAATATTCCGTTTTTTTCTCATGCTGCATTTATTCAGATTTTTTTTTTATTTTAGGACATACTACTTCATTTTTTGTTAAGGAATTTTATATAATAATCTCATACGAATAGCTAGTCTTTAAATTTAAAAAAAAAAAAAAAAAAAAAAAAAATACAGCAAATTGAAGAATAACATTATTATTTTATATCAAACTTTAAAAAAAATGTAGGTTAATGAATTCTATTTAGGCAGCTTGATAGAAATCGTTTGCATTAAAAGCATATCTTACATGCATTTAAACAGTATTTTCATTTTATGAATACGGATATTATGTACGGTTGTGTGAGAGAAAGAAATGGTTAAACGGAAAGAAACGGTTTTTGAATGGATTCTTATATCAAATGTCTATTAAAAACGGCGAAATTTGAACGGATGTTTAGATAAACGTATTTATGTAAACCATCACCATGAACACCTTTTATAGAATGAACGATGAATGAATCACTGAATAAATATATTATAATGTATTTCTCCCACCTTCTTGTTGTGGTGGTCTGTACGCTGGGCGCGTATTCCAGAGCTCCGCGGTTCAATTCCCGGCGAAGGCATTGCAAATTTTTCATTTCTCCTGCTTCCAAAAAATCCTAATGTCTCTACAGTGGCGCCCGAACTAAAAGGGAGTTGGATGATGATTTCCTTACCCAGAATTTGACGATTGGGTCCCCTAAAAACGCAGTCGCCCTTTAAAAGAGGGAGTATATAAGGTATTTTTCCCGCCTTCTTAACGAGCGTTCGTGGTGTAGTGGTCTGCACGTTCAGCGCGTAATTGAGAGGTCCGCGGTTCGATTCCTGGCGAAGGCGTTGCTAATTTTTCATTTCTCCTGCTTCCAAAAAATCCTAATCTCTCTACAATATAATAATGAAGCTGGATTGTTTGCGCATTATGAAGGCTGAAGGGTTTATTTGCTTGGTGAAATAATGTGTAACCAGAATGAAAGATCTTTTTTAATCTAATGTTGGAGACAAAATGTATAGCTGTTTAATTAATTTTTTTAAACAAATAATTGTAAAAAACAAGTAAAATTATTTCAACATGAAAACCTAAAAAGATTTTTAGTATTATAAATTTTTATTATTTTTAGTATTATAAAGATAGATAAAATATTTTAGATTATAAAGATAGATATAAAGTAGATTTTTAGTATTATAAATACACATTTAGAAATATTCAGAAACTCTTAACAATTTTAAATACACGTGTGCTAATTCCCAGTATTTCTGCCGCACAATGAAAATGAAAAATATATGGTGAAATTAGTATTATCTATTGAAGGTGTAAAAAGGCCAAAGAAATTTATGAATCTCATCTGTTCGAAAGAGAACCCTTACTGCTACGTCTCAAGTAATAATAAAGTTTCTCTTAGAAAGTTTTCTCTGATGGCATTGCCGAACTAGACTTCGCATACTTTCCATTTTCTATTATATAGTTTTACGATGATCTATATATTCTTGGGATAATGCATTCATTATTAGGTACAATAGTTTTTCTCCTATCGGTAGTGAATCCATCAGTGCCCAAGTGAGTAGAGCGCTGAACACTGGTAATTTCGTTGAAGTTCGAATCACGAGCAGACTGAGTGGACGCTATCCGTGGATTTCCATGCAAAACGCAGATATGACCCGAGTTTTGCATCTTGTTTGCAGATACGATTTCTAAGACAGATATCCCTCTTCTACTTTGACACATTTGATTTGGCAGATGTATCGAAAATGAATTAATATCAAATAGTAAAAAGGGTTGACATTCTCTTATTAAAATTACCGTTAAATGAATACTGAATTTTGCCATTCGTCGAAGTAAAAGATAATCATCTTAACTTCAAGCGTTTTGGATTTACACGGAAAATGAAATTTTAGCTAAACCAAATAATGATAACACGACTTCAACGACTGCCAGTTTTAACCTTTGCTTTAAGCAAATGTAAAAGTATTATTCTGACTTATTTAATTCAGAAATTTGCAACTCAACGAGATTGAAGTGCAGTTTCTTAGAGTTTAAGGGCTAAAGTTATTAAGTGCATTTTTTTTTAGTAATGAATGAAATTACCCCATTTTTACAGGGAATTGAGAGAAGGTGCTGCATTATTTTTCAAATAATTGATTCTACATATGTACTTTCAATGCAAAAATTTCTAAAAAGAATATGGAAAATTTAATGGGAAAATTTACAAAGCTAGGGGGAAACTTACTTTGGAAACACAAAGTTTTACTTTTCGTATAGTTTTCATGTAGCTTCATATGGTCTTCGTACGGTTTAGTAAAATGTACAATCTGTTTCAGTAAGTTAAATGCAAAATTTTCGATATCTTTCCTTGCAAAACCTTAAATAACTTGAAATTTCTGTTTTGGATCTGAATTAAGTATACTGCTAAAATTTTATTCTAAATCTTGGGGACAAACAAAGATACAAAATTAATCATTTTGGTAAATAATGAAATCTTACCGAGTTACAAAAATATTAATTTTATTAGGCCTAAAGACAGTAATCATGTAATATCACACTGAATTTGTTTAATATTATGGCGGATAATTTTTTTTTTTTTTTTGCTTTCAACTTATTATTAGTCTATGGCAGTGTGGCGTCAAGAAACCAGATCCACACATTGAATGCAGAGAAAGAAGTGCACTCTTTCCTAACGATACAGTATGCAGTTTCTACGCCAAATTCTTCCGCTTGATACCAGGGTTTCTTACTAACTATTATTATACAGAAGCTGAAGTGGTGTGGATACTACATTTACTACGAGATAGCATTATCATATCTTGACAGCAAAACGAGCTAACACCGAGTCCCACACAAGTACATAATGAATGTTTCACTATTAGAAACTTTGATTTACGAATATTACTAAAAAAATAGACTAATATTTTCATAAAAATTATAGCATTAGTTCTGAAACCTTTTCAGAAAAATACGTATTTTATTTTGAGAAACTTCCCAAGTACTTCGATAAAATCAACACTTTAAACTGTAGTCTGCTTTTTTGACTATACTGTACAATTCCGTTGACAAACATCAACGGATATATCCTTTAATTCTGTTTTAAATTACTTTTGTTAGAATGTTACTATACCTTTCTTGTATATATATCGCGAGGAATGACTAAAGGATACCTTTGAGTATCAAAAATACAGTGTACTCCAAAGAAACCTCGACATTTTCACTTTGGAAATGTCTGCCGTGTATCATATTGCCAACTCCTTTCCAAATTGAAACGGAGAACGTTTGCATTCGATTTCAAAGACGAACTGCGAGATCAAATAAAGGAGGACTGTTTTTTCTTTAATACATCCTTGCTTTGATTCAAAACTTTCGCTTTTTATTAGAAAGTTGTAGAATCTTTTCCTATTCTTCTCTTTTCAAAGCAAAACCGAATCCTGGAATTTTTTGAGGGATCATTTTTTTTCTCGGTCGTTGAAATCAGAATTCTTCATTGTTCTCATTCAAGTACTGGAGAGTATTTTTTAAATAAATTTTTATCTGAATGGTTGTGGAAGGTTAAATTTTTTTTTAACTGTTGAAAACAATTAATTGAATTCATCACATTCAATTATGTTTAAAATAAAAAATGTGTTCTCATATTTTATTGTTAAAGACGTAAGCGAAACATGTAACAGTAATGTTGATAAAAAATGAAGTAAATCAAATTTAAGTATACCAATAAATATATTTGACTGTATACGTATTGTTTAACGTTAAAAATATTGCTTAGTTTTAAAGTTTGGAGATTTGCAACAAATACGAAGGCAAACGTATGATGTGTGTTGGCGGAACCAGCTTTCAAACTGTTTTGTTTTGCTAATATTTTAAGAATAGACTGTATTTATTAATAAAATCTAAAGTTCTGTGAACGGAAATGTCAGATTTTGGTGTAAAATTTCAGCTAAATAGAAAACCGGCGTATGTGGCGAATTGAACCGTTAACCAGTCAAGTAACGACCCTGAGATTCTTGCATTTTTAAATATTATACATATGTTAGTGTATAAATAACGAAAACTAAGTATTTAAACTTAATTTATGTCCAACTACAATAAATTTTATTAGAATTCCATTCTTCAGAAATTTTAAAAAGCTGTAGTCATACTTAATGTGATTATCCATCGTGGAATTGAATTATAAATCCCGCTAAATATTGCCAAAAGTTAATAGTTATTGTCTAACGTTGCAGTGAGACGACATTGGAGTGTCTAACGTTGCTTGAATAGTTATTGTCTAACGTTGCTAGAACTGTGCTGAATGTGAGTGTGAAGTTCTTGCCTATTCCAAAAGCGATTGTTTAAAAAATGTTGTTTCAGGAATGTACCCGACCGAAGATTGTACTATTTGCAAGGTGTACGTCGACTGTATTAATTGTGAAAAAGAGAACGATGACAGTTCACTTGGACTTGTGTTTACCAAAGAGACTTTCATGAATTGCTAGGAGATTCCGAGCGGAATACTGATATTGAGAAATTTTATCAGTAAAATTTGGTTTTACCAAAATGGAAAAAATTACATTTTTTTACATTTAATTTCAATGATTTCAGTTACTAATAACTTTTAAATTTCCATAATGCATCTCAATGTGTTCTTTGGAATAGTACGTGCCTCATGGCTCATGATAGCGTTCAGTTTGTCAATCAGCTACAAACGGAACAGGATGACCAAGTCGTATTACTAAAGCGAAAAAGCAGAATTATTGAAGTACAACAAAACTTGTGCCTGCCGTTGCGCTGTTCTTTTGGATCGAAACTGTGTCCACCAATTGTTTTGTCCATTATTTTAATCATCTTCACGATTCCGCCGCAATAATCGCTGAGGGTCTGTCATAAAGTCTGAATGACAGAACCCATTGCCGCAGTACGCAATTGCACCAGCCGATTCTACATGTTATACTAATTGTCTGATTCGTAACTCTCTGTACCTATGTTAGTATGCCTCATATACATACATACGTTCTGGCAAGATTGCCAACTTAAATCATGCATACAATATGCTGCACCTTATAAATTTACTTACTTAAAGTGCCTATTTACGTCGGTTTATGGCTAAGTTTTTAATATTTCGCATTTGTAAATACTCCAAATAGTCTGTCTGAAATTGTTTGTGTTGTAATTCGCATACACACAAAATAAAATGTATAATTCTGCATAAACCTGTCAGAGTGTGAACAAATAATTGGATAAAAATGAATGTATTGCCTGTTTTTCTAAGAAGACCGCTTCCACAGAAGATCATAATTATTTAGAAATGTACGTGGTCGTCTTAACGAGGATTGGCTTATCTCACTTGGGTAAAATCGTTTTGAGTGATTCTTTATTTATGGTATTGTATAATGAAAAGTTAATTGCTGTGTTAATTAATAACAATTAATTAGAAATAATTGCATTATGCTTCTAACTGGAGTTTTATTTTATTTAATACAATTTTTTGGGTGGAGGTGTTGGCCGAGTTCTCTAAAACTATTTGTCTCGAAATGGATTTGAGAAAACTTTGGTTATTCTGTCCGATCTTTATCTACTTTTCTTCAGCAGGAAAACATCTTCCAAAGTGTTTATTATACTTAACAATAACGTAGATTTGTTACCGCACAATGAAAATGAAAAATATATGGTGAAATTAGTATTATCTATTGAAGGTGTAAAAAGGCCAAAGAAAGTTATGAATCTCATCTGTTCGAAAGAGAACCCTTACTGCTACGTCTCAAGTAATAATAAAGTTTCTCTTAGAAAGTTTTCTCTGATGGCATTGCCGAACTAGACTTCGCATACTTTCCATTTTCTATTATATAGTTTTACGATGATCTATATATTCTTGGGATAATGCATTCATTATTAGGTACAATAGTTTTTCTCCTATCGGTAGTGAATCCATCAGTGCCCAAGTGAGTAGAGCGCTGAACACTGGTAATTTCGTTGAAGTTCGAATCACGAGCAGACTGAGTGGACGCTATCCGTGGATTTCCATGCAAAACGCAGATATGACCCGAGTTTTGCATCTTGTTTGCAGATACGATTTCTAAGACAGATATCCCTCTTCTACTTTGACACATTTGATCTGGCAGATGTATCGAAAATGAATTAATATCAAATAGTAAAAAGCGTTGACATTCTCTTATTAAAATTACCGTTAAATGAATACTGAATTTTGCCATTCGTCGAAGTAAAAGATAATCATCTTAACTTCAAGCGTTTTGGATTTACACGGAAAATGAAATTTTAGCTAAACCAAATAATGATAACACGACTTCAACGACTGCCAGTTTTAACCTTTGCTTTAAGCAAATGTAAAAGTATTATTCTGACTTATTTAATTCAGAAATTTGCAACTCAACGAGATTGAAGTGCAGTTTCTTAGAGTTTAAGGGCTAAAGTTATTATGTGCATTTTTTTTAGTAATGAATGAAATTACCCCATTTTTACAGGGAATTGAGAGAAGAAGGTGCTGCATTATTTTTGAAATAATTGATTCTACATATGTACTTTCAATGCAAAAATTTCTAAAAAGAATATGGAAAATTTAATGGGAAAATTTACAAAGCTAGGGGGAAACTTACTTTGGAAACACAAAGTTTTACTTTTCGTATAGTTTTCATGTAGCTTCATATGGTCTTCGTACGGTTTAGTAAAATGTACAATCTGTTTCAGTAAGTTAAATGCAAAATTTTCGATATCTTTCCTTGCAAAACCTTAAATAACTTGAAATTTCTGTTTTGGATCTGAATTAAGTATACTGCTAAAATTTTGTTCTAAATCTTGGGGACAAACAAAGATACAAAATTAATCATTTTGGTAAGTAATGAAACCTTACCGAGTTACAAAAATATTAATTTTATTAGGCCTAAAGACAGTAATCATGTAATATCACACTGAATTTGTTTAATATTATGGCGGATATTTTTTTTTTTTTTTGCTTTCAACTTATTATTAGTCTATGGCAGTGTGGCGTCAAGAAACCAGATCCACACATTGAATGCAGAGAAAGAAGTGCACTCTTTCCTAACGATACAGTATGCGGTTTCTACGCCAAATTCTTCCGCTTGATACCAGGGTTTCTTACTAACTATTATTATACAGAAGCTGAAGTGGTGTGGATACTACATTTACTACGAGATAGCATTATCATATCTTGACAGCAAAACGAGCTAACACCGAGTCCCACACAAGTACATAATGAATGTTTCACTATTAGAAACTTTGATTTACGAATATTACTAAAAAAATAGACTAATATTTTCATAAAAATTATAGCATTAGTTCTGAAACCTTTTCAGAAAAATACGTATTTTATTTTGAGAAACTTCCCAAGTACTTCGATAAAATCAACACTTTAAACTGTAGTCTCCTTTTTTGACTATACTGTACAATTCCGTTGACAAACATCAACGGATATGTCCTTTAATTCTGTTTTAAATTACTTTTGTTAGAATGTTACTATACCTTTCTTGTATATATATCGCGAGGAATGACTAAAGGATACTTTTGAGTATCAAAAATACAGTGTACTGCAAAGAAAGCTCGACATTTTCACTTTGAAAATGTCTGCCGTGTATCATATTGCCAACTCCTTTCCAAATTGAAACGGAGAACGTTTGCATTCGATTTCAAAGACGAACTGCGAGATCAAATAAAGGAGGACTGTTTTTTCTTTAATACATCCTTGCTCTGATTCAAAACTTTCGCTTTTTATTAGAAAGTTGTAGAATCTTTTCCTATTCTTCTCTTTTCAAAGCAAAACCGAATCCTGGAATTTTTTGAGGGATCATTTTTTTTCTCGGTCGTTGAAATCAGAATTCTTCATTGTTCTCATTCAAGTACTGGAGAGTATTTTTTAAATAAATTTTTATCTGAATGGTTGTGGAAGGTTAAATTTTTTTTTAACTGTTGAAAACAATTAATTGAATTCATCACATTCAATTATGTTTAAAATAAAAAATGTGTTCTCATATTTTATTGTTAAAGACGTAAGCGAAACATGTAACAGTAATGTTGATAAAAAATGAAGTAAATCAAATTTAAGTATACCAATAAATATATTTGACTGTATACGTATTGTTTAACGTTAAAAATATTGCTTAGTTTTAAAGTTTGGAGATTTGCAACAAATACGAAGGCAAACGTATGATGTGTGTTGGCGGAACCAGCTTTCAAACTGTTTTGTTTTGCTAATATTTTAAGAATAGACTGTATTTATTAATAAAATCTAAAGTTCTGTGAACGGAAATGTCAGATTTTGGTGTAAAATTTCAGCTAAATAGAAAACCGGCGTATGTGGCGAATTGAACCGTTAACCAGTCAAGTAACGACCCTGAGATTCTTGCATTTTTAAATATTATACATATGTTAGTGTATAAATAACGAAAACTAAGTATTTAAACTTAATTTATGTCCAACTACAATAAATTTTATTAGAATTCCATTCTTCAGAAATTTTAAAAAGCTGTAGTCATACTTAATGTGATTATCCATCGTGGAATTGAATTATAAATCCCGCTAAATATTGCCAAAAGTTAATAGTTATTGTCTAACGTTGCAGTGAGACGACATTGGAGTGTCTAACGTTGCTTGAATAGTTATTGTCTAACGTTGCTAGAACTGTGCTGAATGTGAGTGTGAAGTTCTTGCCTATTCCAAAAGCGATTGTTTAAAAAATGTTGTTTCAGGAATGTACCCGACCGAAGATTGTACTATTTGCAAGGTGTACGTCGACTGTATTAATTGTGAAAAAGAGAACGATGACAGTTCACTTGGACTTGTGTTTACCAAAGAGACTTTCATGAATTGCTAGGAGATTCCGAGCGGAATACTGATATTGAGAAATTTTATCAGTAAAATTTGGTTTTACCAAAATGGAAAAAATTACATTTTTTTACATTTAATTTCAATGATTTCAGTTACTAATAACTTTTAAATTTCCATAATGCATCTCAATGTGTTCTTTGGAATAGTACGTGCCTCATGGCTCATGATAGCGTTCAGTTTGTCAATCAGCTACAAACGGAACAGGATGACCAAGTCGTATTACTAAAGCGAAAAAGCAGAATTATTGAAGTACAACAAAACTTGTGCCTGCCGTTGCGCTGTTCTTTTGGATCGAAACTGTGTCCACCAATTGTTTTGTCCATTATTTTAATCATCTTCACGATTCCGCCGCAATAATCGCTGAGGGTCTGTCATAAAGTCTGAATGACAGAACCCATTGCCGCAGTACGCAATTGCACCAGCCGATTCTACATGTTATACTAATTGTCTGATTCGTAACTCTCTGTACCTATGTTAGTATGCCTCATATACATACATACGTTCTGGCAAGATTGCCAACTTAAATCATGCATACAATATGCTGCACCTTATAAATTTACTTACTTAAAGTGCCTATTTACGTCGGTTTATGGCTAAGTTTTTAATATTTCGCATTTGTAAATACTCCAAATAGTCTGTCTGAAATTGTTTGTGTTGTAATTCGCATACACACAAAATAAAATGTATAATTCTGCATAAACCTGTCAGAGTGTGAACAAATAATTGGATAAAAATGAATGTATTGCCTGTTTTTCTAAGAAGACCGCTTCCACAGAAGATCATAATTATTTAGAAATGTACGTGGTCGTCTTAACGAGGATTGGCTTATCTCACTTGGGTAAAATCGTTTTGAGTGATTCTTTATTTATGGTATTGTATAATGAAAAGTTAATTGCTGTGTTAATTAATAACAATTAATTAGAAATAATTGCATTATGCTTCTAACTGGAGTTTTATTTTATTTAATACAATTTTTTGGGTGGAGGTGTTGGCCGAGTTCTCTAAAACTATTTGTCTCGAAATGGATTTGAGAAAACTTTGGTTATTCTGTCCGATCTTTATCTACTTTTCTTCAGCAGGAAAACATCTTCCAAAGTGTTTATTATACTTAACAATAACGTAGATTTGTTACCGCACAATGAAAATGAAAAATATATGGTGAAATTAGTATTATCTATTGAAGGTGTAAAAAGGCCAAAGAAAGTTATGAATCTCATCTGTTCGAAAGAGAACCCTTACTGCTACGTCTCAAGTAATAATAAAGTTTCTCTTAGAAAGTTTTCTCTGATGGCATTGCCGAACTAGACTTCGCATACTTTCCATTTTCTATTATATAGTTTTACGATGATCTATATATTCTTGGGATAATGCATTCATTATTAGGTACAATAGTTTTTCTCCTATCGGTAGTGAATCCATCAGTGCCCAAGTGAGTAGAGCGCTGAACACTGGTAATTTCGTTGAAGTTCGAATCACGAGCAGACTGAGTGGACGCTATCCGTGGATTTCCATGCAAAACGCAGATATGACCCGAGTTTTGCATCTTGTTTGCAGATACGATTTCTAAGACAGATATCCCTCTTCTACTTTGACACATTTGATCTGGCAGATGTATCGAAAATGAATTAATATCAAATAGTAAAAAGCGTTGACATTCTCTTATTAAAATTACCGTTAAATGAATACTGAATTTTGCCATTCGTCGAAGTAAAAGATAATCATCTTAACTTCAAGCGTTTTGGATTTACACGGAAAATGAAATTTTAGCTAAACCAAATAATGATAACACGACTTCAACGACTGCCAGTTTTAACCTTTGCTTTAAGCAAATGTAAAAGTATTATTCTGACTTATTTAATTCAGAAATTTGCAACTCAACGAGATTGAAGTGCAGTTTCTTAGAGTTTAAGGGCTAAAGTTATTATGTGCATTTTTTTTAGTAATGAATGAAATTACCCCATTTTTACAGGGAATTGAGAGAAGAAGGTGCTGCATTATTTTTGAAATAATTGATTCTACATATGTACTTTCAATGCAAAAATTTCTAAAAAGAATATGGAAAATTTAATGGGAAAATTTACAAAGCTAGGGGGAAACTTACTTTGGAAACACAAAGTTTTACTTTTCGTATAGTTTTCATGTAGCTTCATATGGTCTTCGTACGGTTTAGTAAAATGTACAATCTGTTTCAGTAAGTTAAATGCAAAATTTTCGATATCTTTCCTTGCAAAACCTTAAATAACTTGAAATTTCTGTTTTGGATCTGAATTAAGTATACTGCTAAAATTTTGTTCTAAATCTTGGGGACAAACAAAGATACAAAATTAATCATTTTGGTAAGTAATGAAACCTTACCGAGTTACAAAAATATTAATTTTATTAGGCCTAAAGACAGTAATCATGTAATATCACACTGAATTTGTTTAATATTATGGCGGATATTTTTTTTTTTTTTTGCTTTCAACTTATTATTAGTCTATGGCAGTGTGGCGTCAAGAAACCAGATCCACACATTGAATGCAGAGAAAGAAGTGCACTCTTTCCTAACGATACAGTATGCGGTTTCTACGCCAAATTCTTCCGCTTGATACCAGGGTTTCTTACTAACTATTATTATACAGAAGCTGAAGTGGTGTGGATACTACATTTACTACGAGATAGCATTATCATATCTTGACAGCAAAACGAGCTAACACCGAGTCCCACACAAGTACATAATGAATGTTTCACTATTAGAAACTTTGATTTACGAATATTACTAAAAAAATAGACTAATATTTTCATAAAAATTATAGCATTAGTTCTGAAACCTTTTCAGAAAAATACGTATTTTATTTTGAGAAACTTCCCAAGTACTTCGATAAAATCAACACTTTAAACTGTAGTCTCCTTTTTTGACTATACTGTACAATTCCGTTGACAAACATCAACGGATATGTCCTTTAATTCTGTTTTAAATTACTTTTGTTAGAATGTTACTATACCTTTCTTGTATATATATCGCGAGGAATGACTAAAGGATACTTTTGAGTATCAAAAATACAGTGTACTGCAAAGAAAGCTCGACATTTTCACTTTGAAAATGTCTGCCGTGTATCATATTGCCAACTCCTTTCCAAATTGAAACGGAGAACGTTTGCATTCGATTTCAAAGACGAACTGCGAGATCAAATAAAGGAGGACTGTTTTTTCTTTAATACATCCTTGCTCTGATTCAAAACTTTCGCTTTTTATTAGAAAGTTGTAGAATCTTTTCCTATTCTTCTCTTTTCAAAGCAAAACCGAATCCTGGAATTTTTTGAGGGATCATTTTTTTTCTCGGTCGTTGAAATCAGAATTCTTCATTGTTCTCATTCAAGTACTGGAGAGTATTTTTTAAATAAATTTTTATCTGAATGGTTGTGGAAGGTTAAATTTTTTTTTAACTGTTGAAAACAATTAATTGAATTCATCACATTCAATTATGTTTAAAATAAAAAATGTGTTCTCATATTTTATTGTTAAAGACGTAAGCGAAACATGTAACAGTAATGTTGATAAAAAATGAAGTAAATCAAATTTAAGTATACCAATAAATATATTTGACTGTATACGTATTGTTTAACGTTAAAAATATTGCTTAGTTTTAAAGTTTGGAGATTTGCAACAAATACGAAGGCAAACGTATGATGTGTGTTGGCGGAACCAGCTTTCAAACTGTTTTGTTTTGCTAATATTTTAAGAATAGACTGTATTTATTAATAAAATCTAAAGTTCTGTGAACGGAAATGTCAGATTTTGGTGTAAAATTTCAGCTAAATAGAAAACCGGCGTATGTGGCGAATTGAACCGTTAACCAGTCAAGTAACGACCCTGAGATTCTTGCATTTTTAAATATTATACATATGTTAGTGTATAAATAACGAAAACTAAGTATTTAAACTTAATTTATGTCCAACTACAATAAATTTTATTAGAATTCCATTCTTCAGAAATTTTAAAAAGCTGTAGTCATACTTAATGTGATTATCCATCGTGGAATTGAATTATAAATCCCGCTAAATATTGCCAAAAGTTAATAGTTATTGTCTAACGTTGCAGTGAGACGACATTGGAGTGTCTAACGTTGCTTGAATAGTTATTGTCTAACGTTGCTAGAACTGTGCTGAATGTGAGTGTGAAGTTCTTGCCTATTCCAAAAGCGATTGTTTAAAAAATGTTGTTTCAGGAATGTACCCGACCGAAGATTGTACTATTTGCAAGGTGTACGTCGACTGTATTAATTGTGAAAAAGAGAACGATGACAGTTCACTTGGACTTGTGTTTACCAAAGAGACTTTCATGAATTGCTAGGAGATTCCGAGCGGAATACTGATATTGAGAAATTTTATCAGTAAAATTTGGTTTTACCAAAATGGAAAAAATTACATTTTTTTACATTTAATTTCAATGATTTCAGTTACTAATAACTTTTAAATTTCCATAATGCATCTCAATGTGTTCTTTGGAATAGTACGTGCCTCATGGCTCATGATAGCGTTCAGTTTGTCAATCAGCTACAAACGGAACAGGATGACCAAGTCGTATTACTAAAGCGAAAAAGCAGAATTATTGAAGTACAACAAAACTTGTGCCTGCCGTTGCGCTGTTCTTTTGGATCGAAACTGTGTCCACCAATTGTTTTGTCCATTATTTTAATCATCTTCACGATTCCGCCGCAATAATCGCTGAGGGTCTGTCATAAAGTCTGAATGACAGAACCCATTGCCGCAGTACGCAATTGCACCAGCCGATTCTACATGTTATACTAATTGTCTGATTCGTAACTCTCTGTACCTATGTTAGTATGCCTCATATACATACATACGTTCTGGCAAGATTGCCAACTTAAATCATGCATACAATATGCTGCACCTTATAAATTTACTTACTTAAAGTGCCTATTTACGTCGGTTTATGGCTAAGTTTTTAATATTTCGCATTTGTAAATACTCCAAATAGTCTGTCTGAAATTGTTTGTGTTGTAATTCGCATACACACAAAATAAAATGTATAATTCTGCATAAACCTGTCAGAGTGTGAACAAATAATTGGATAAAAATGAATGTATTGCCTGTTTTTCTAAGAAGACCGCTTCCACAGAAGATCATAATTATTTAGAAATGTACGTGGTCGTCTTAACGAGGATTGGCTTATCTCACTTGGGTAAAATCGTTTTGAGTGATTCTTTATTTATGGTATTGTATAATGAAAAGTTAATTGCTGTGTTAATTAATAACAATTAATTAGAAATAATTGCATTATGCTTCTAACTGGAGTTTTATTTTATTTAATACAATTTTTTGGGTGGAGGTGTTGGCCGAGTTCTCTAAAACTATTTGTCTCGAAATGGATTTGAGAAAACTTTGGTTATTCTGTCCGATCTTTATCTACTTTTCTTCAGCAGGAAAACATCTTCCAAAGTGTTTATTATACTTAACAATAACGTAGATTTGTTACCGCACAATGAAAATGAAAAATATATGGTGAAATTAGTATTATCTATTGAAGGTGTAAAAAGGCCAAAGAAAGTTATGAATCTCATCTGTTCGAAAGAGAACCCTTACTGCTACGTCTCAAGTAATAATAAAGTTTCTCTTAGAAAGTTTTCTCTGATGGCATTGCCGAACTAGACTTCGCATACTTTCCATTTTCTATTATATAGTTTTACGATGATCTATATATTCTTGGGATAATGCATTCATTATTAGGTACAATAGTTTTTCTCCTATCGGTAGTGAATCCATCAGTGCCCAAGTGAGTAGAGCGCTGAACACTGGTAATTTCGTTGAAGTTCGAATCACGAGCAGACTGAGTGGACGCTATCCGTGGATTTCCATGCAAAACGCAGATATGACCCGAGTTTTGCATCTTGTTTGCAGATACGATTTCTAAGACAGATATCCCTCTTCTACTTTGACACATTTGATCTGGCAGATGTATCGAAAATGAATTAATATCAAATAGTAAAAAGCGTTGACATTCTCTTATTAAAATTACCGTTAAATGAATACTGAATTTTGCCATTCGTCGAAGTAAAAGATAATCATCTTAACTTCAAGCGTTTTGGATTTACACGGAAAATGAAATTTTAGCTAAACCAAATAATGATAACACGACTTCAACGACTGCCAGTTTTAACCTTTGCTTTAAGCAAATGTAAAAGTATTATTCTGACTTATTTAATTCAGAAATTTGCAACTCAACGAGATTGAAGTGCAGTTTCTTAGAGTTTAAGGGCTAAAGTTATTATGTGCATTTTTTTTAGTAATGAATGAAATTACCCCATTTTTACAGGGAATTGAGAGAAGAAGGTGCTGCATTATTTTTGAAATAATTGATTCTACATATGTACTTTCAATGCAAAAATTTCTAAAAAGAATATGGAAAATTTAATGGGAAAATTTACAAAGCTAGGGGGAAACTTACTTTGGAAACACAAAGTTTTACTTTTCGTATAGTTTTCATGTAGCTTCATATGGTCTTCGTACGGTTTAGTAAAATGTACAATCTGTTTCAGTAAGTTAAATGCAAAATTTTCGATATCTTTCCTTGCAAAACCTTAAATAACTTGAAATTTCTGTTTTGGATCTGAATTAAGTATACTGCTAAAATTTTGTTCTAAATCTTGGGGACAAACAAAGATACAAAATTAATCATTTTGGTAAGTAATGAAACCTTACCGAGTTACAAAAATATTAATTTTATTAGGCCTAAAGACAGTAATCATGTAATATCACACTGAATTTGTTTAATATTATGGCGGATATTTTTTTTTTTTTTTGCTTTCAACTTATTATTAGTCTATGGCAGTGTGGCGTCAAGAAACCAGATCCACACATTGAATGCAGAGAAAGAAGTGCACTCTTTCCTAACGATACAGTATGCGGTTTCTACGCCAAATTCTTCCGCTTGATACCAGGGTTTCTTACTAACTATTATTATACAGAAGCTGAAGTGGTGTGGATACTACATTTACTACGAGATAGCATTATCATATCTTGACAGCAAAACGAGCTAACACCGAGTCCCACACAAGTACATAATGAATGTTTCACTATTAGAAACTTTGATTTACGAATATTACTAAAAAAATAGACTAATATTTTCATAAAAATTATAGCATTAGTTCTGAAACCTTTTCAGAAAAATACGTATTTTATTTTGAGAAACTTCCCAAGTACTTCGATAAAATCAACACTTTAAACTGTAGTCTCCTTTTTTGACTATACTGTACAATTCCGTTGACAAACATCAACGGATATGTCCTTTAATTCTGTTTTAAATTACTTTTGTTAGAATGTTACTATACCTTTCTTGTATATATATCGCGAGGAATGACTAAAGGATACTTTTGAGTATCAAAAATACAGTGTACTGCAAAGAAAGCTCGACATTTTCACTTTGAAAATGTCTGCCGTGTATCATATTGCCAACTCCTTTCCAAATTGAAACGGAGAACGTTTGCATTCGATTTCAAAGACGAACTGCGAGATCAAATAAAGGAGGACTGTTTTTTCTTTAATACATCCTTGCTCTGATTCAAAACTTTCGCTTTTTATTAGAAAGTTGTAGAATCTTTTCCTATTCTTCTCTTTTCAAAGCAAAACCGAATCCTGGAATTTTTTGAGGGATCATTTTTTTTCTCGGTCGTTGAAATCAGAATTCTTCATTGTTCTCATTCAAGTACTGGAGAGTATTTTTTAAATAAATTTTTATCTGAATGGTTGTGGAAGGTTAAATTTTTTTTTAACTGTTGAAAACAATTAATTGAATTCATCACATTCAATTATGTTTAAAATAAAAAATGTGTTCTCATATTTTATTGTTAAAGACGTAAGCGAAACATGTAACAGTAATGTTGATAAAAAATGAAGTAAATCAAATTTAAGTATACCAATAAATATATTTGACTGTATACGTATTGTTTAACGTTAAAAATATTGCTTAGTTTTAAAGTTTGGAGATTTGCAACAAATACGAAGGCAAACGTATGATGTGTGTTGGCGGAACCAGCTTTCAAACTGTTTTGTTTTGCTAATATTTTAAGAATAGACTGTATTTATTAATAAAATCTAAAGTTCTGTGAACGGAAATGTCAGATTTTGGTGTAAAATTTCAGCTAAATAGAAAACCGGCGTATGTGGCGAATTGAACCGTTAACCAGTCAAGTAACGACCCTGAGATTCTTGCATTTTTAAATATTATACATATGTTAGTGTATAAATAACGAAAACTAAGTATTTAAACTTAATTTATGTCCAACTACAATAAATTTTATTAGAATTCCATTCTTCAGAAATTTTAAAAAGCTGTAGTCATACTTAATGTGATTATCCATCGTGGAATTGAATTATAAATCCCGCTAAATATTGCCAAAAGTTAATAGTTATTGTCTAACGTTGCAGTGAGACGACATTGGAGTGTCTAACGTTGCTTGAATAGTTATTGTCTAACGTTGCTAGAACTGTGCTGAATGTGAGTGTGAAGTTCTTGCCTATTCCAAAAGCGATTGTTTAAAAAATGTTGTTTCAGGAATGTACCCGACCGAAGATTGTACTATTTGCAAGGTGTACGTCGACTGTATTAATTGTGAAAAAGAGAACGATGACAGTTCACTTGGACTTGTGTTTACCAAAGAGACTTTCATGAATTGCTAGGAGATTCCGAGCGGAATACTGATATTGAGAAATTTTATCAGTAAAATTTGGTTTTACCAAAATGGAAAAAATTACATTTTTTTACATTTAATTTCAATGATTTCAGTTACTAATAACTTTTAAATTTCCATAATGCATCTCAATGTGTTCTTTGGAATAGTACGTGCCTCATGGCTCATGATAGCGTTCAGTTTGTCAATCAGCTACAAACGGAACAGGATGACCAAGTCGTATTACTAAAGCGAAAAAGCAGAATTATTGAAGTACAACAAAACTTGTGCCTGCCGTTGCGCTGTTCTTTTGGATCGAAACTGTGTCCACCAATTGTTTTGTCCATTATTTTAATCATCTTCACGATTCCGCCGCAATAATCGCTGAGGGTCTGTCATAAAGTCTGAATGACAGAACCCATTGCCGCAGTACGCAATTGCACCAGCCGATTCTACATGTTATACTAATTGTCTGATTCGTAACTCTCTGTACCTATGTTAGTATGCCTCATATACATACATACGTTCTGGCAAGATTGCCAACTTAAATCATGCATACAATATGCTGCACCTTATAAATTTACTTACTTAAAGTGCCTATTTACGTCGGTTTATGGCTAAGTTTTTAATATTTCGCATTTGTAAATACTCCAAATAGTCTGTCTGAAATTGTTTGTGTTGTAATTCGCATACACACAAAATAAAATGTATAATTCTGCATAAACCTGTCAGAGTGTGAACAAATAATTGGATAAAAATGAATGTATTGCCTGTTTTTCTAAGAAGACCGCTTCCACAGAAGATCATAATTATTTAGAAATGTACGTGGTCGTCTTAACGAGGATTGGCTTATCTCACTTGGGTAAAATCGTTTTGAGTGATTCTTTCTTTATGGTATTGTATAATGAAAAGTTAATTGCTGTGTTAATTAATAACAATTAATTAGAAATAATTGCATTATGCTTCTAACTGGAGTTTTATTTTATTTAATACAATTTTTTGGGTGGAGGTGTTGGCCGAGTTCTCTAAAACTATTTGTCTCGAAATGGATTTGAGAAAACTTTGGTTATTCTGTCCGATCTTTATCTACTTTTCTTCAGCAGGAAAACATCTTCCAAAGTATTTATTATACTTAACAATAACGTAGATTTCTTTTCGGAAAAATGACTAGTTTCTGAAATAGAGTGTTATCAGTTAAAATTTCCTTCTGCTGACTTCATTTTATTAACGGGGGGGGGGGAACTTTTGCTGTCAAAGCAGTAGATTAATACTTATTTTATCCTTTTGCGCGTGCGTGACTGCAGTTCAATGCGACCAATAGCGGAAAGGTCAAAAATTTCGCTGCAAGCACTATAAACTATCAACGAAGTTTCATTCCGGGCAGTATTCTCAAATCAAGCTTGAAAGAGGAAAGGGCGGGAAATTCCGCAGGAGAAGAAAAATAAGTTTGTCCGAAGAAATGAATAAATCACATCTATCTTCAGGGGTATCTGTTTCTCCAGTGTGTATGTTTATTTATAGAAGCAGGGAATGAGTATAAGTGACGCTTTCGACGATATTAAAAGATAATTATTTACACTTTTGAAATGGCATTATCCCAAGCTAAAAAACTGCCACGTGATGTAATAGCTGTATTAGGGGACTTTCTCCAAATATACAAATAGAATTCGGCCTTTTTTTTCTATGGCATTTCAATCTTGTCTGTTGTAAACAGGCATTGTTCCATCTGTTTGATACGTAAGAATTTAGATATCTTGTGCATTATAAAAGTGTATCATTAATCAGTTTAGCGAAGTTAACGATTTAAAAAGTCATTTCTAAAAAAGGTAACTTGATCGTAGTGCGATGTGGATTTTTTAGATTATTTTCGCCTGTTTTAGATAATTTTCCGCGATTTTGCGAATGACGTTTCTCGGCGAACGTTGAATAAAATTCGTGGATTCTGGAAGTTTTGTATTACTGTTTAATTTTTATTTTAATTATTATATTATATTTAAACAAATTTTATGTTGCTTTAACTTAGAATTCCGAAAAAAAATGCACTGCAGTAAACCTGTAAAGACATTAGGAGTTTTTGAAAGCAGAAGAGATGAAAAATATGCAACGCCTTCGCCGGGAATCGAACCACGGACCTCTTAATATAAATTCTGCAATACAAAATATATTGCGTAAATATTCCTGTAAATCCCAAACCTTGACAGTTTTACAAATCACTACCTTTTCCTTGTATTTTGACTTTTTTATAATTAAATTATGACATTTTTTTCTTGTGATTAAATCATTGTCCTAATCCTTATAGATGGATTTCTTAACAACATTATGCGGCTTCATAATATCATAACATAGAATGATTAAATATATGCTTTTAAGAACGCATAGCATGGATAGTCAATGTATGGCTTGCAGCATAACAAATGATAATTTAATATTTGAAATAACATTCCAACTTGAAATAGAAATAATGCTAGTACCGCGTTGCTAACAATCAGTAATTTTATTTTTGAAATTATATGCATAATAATTGTAAACAATTAAAAATTTTCCATTTTCATTTAAAATACTGCTTCTAAAGCTGGTATCGGCCATTAGCACATAAAGAAAGATACATTAGCAATAAGCTCAGATGTACTTTAAAGTTTCTTGACAAAATAAGAGAACAATTAAGTAACAAAATTATGTATTGATTACAGAGTGGTTCAATGCAATATTTTTTTACATTGTCTCACTGCAAAATTTCTTCGTGTATAAAAGTACGTCCTATAACGATAGTAACAAATCAGCTTTAAGGATTTCTCAACATTCCCCACATCGTAGAAAAATTATCGAAATTTTATCATAGGAAATGAATTCAAGTTTAAGAAGGCAACATACCTGTCAATATAAAATTTATTTCCTTAATGTTTATAGAAAACGATAAAGGGGAGTTTTACGGAATTAACAAACATAAATAATAGCATAAAATTCAGAAGTTATCCAGTAAGTAAAAATTTAATCAATTTACAAATAGTAAATTCTAAGTAGTAACCTAGCAAAATTAATTAAAATTAATAACATGATATTTGCATGAAGTATACGGATGCTAAATAATATTTATTTCACGTTCAATTGATATTTCACTTTGAGAGTTCAAGGGGATATATGAAGTTCGTTTATTGAAGAATGACGAAAGAGTACTATTACAGACCATCAGCATAAAACAAAGCTGTCTACGGAAAATACAAAAAATAAAAAGTCGGTGGGATAATAGCAGTAATAGCAGGTGGAGTCATAGTATTTGAAAGTAGTTTTAAATAATATGTTATTAATTTAACAGTAGGTAATCCAGAATATAAAAGCATCATTGAATAAATAACCCGTTAAAAATAAATTTCTCGGTCATAAAAATTACAAGTTTACAACCAATATTCTCACAGTCATCAGCTTTACCAAAGCAAACCGCAGATTCACCGTGAACTGAGGAAGAGATATAAATTTGAATTGGTTTATAGAGACTTATAGGATTTATTTCAGAACATGAAATAGGGAACATGTGCAATGCCGTCGCTGAACCTCCCGACTGCTTTCCTGACGTGCTTCCAAGTACACCAAAAATACATGCGTTATAAAGGGAGAAAACAGATTACAAGTTTATGTAACCAAGTGAATTTATTCTCCAGATTAAACTCAATAAAATATAATTAATATGGGTTATTATTGTTTCCTCCGTTTATCTAATTGCATAGGAATTAACTGGGACCTAAGAGTTAACTGAGGACATCATTCTTAATATTGTCTTTCTTAATTAGGAGTTGACTGTATTTCAGACAGAAATACAATTTGTTTTGTAGCATATGCAGGAGAAACCTGTTTTCCCATTTATCCGAATTAAGTGGTACGAAATAACGTCGGATAACAAATTTATTTTTCAGATAATCCGCAGCCAAATTTGTTTTCACAGAAAATAAAATTGGCTGGAATCTATTCATCGTTTTCGACAACACGATTATTTTTTAATACACTTTTGAGAAAATAAACTTCAAAACTTGCATTTAACTTGTATTTAAATTGTATGAAAACAATAACAAATGCAAAAACAAGTATTTGACCATACGATATTTGTAGTGTAATTACTTAGCATCTTTTTTCTTCATAATTTTGTCGAACCTGGTTTTTCTTCTAATTCTGGTTTTTGGTCATATCTTCGGTAATACAGCTATTTGTTAGTGTGCAAATGTTTCCTTCTGAAACCCAAAGAGAGGTGAATTTTCTGCGGAGGCTTTTCTTCCTTTAGTATTATAGATTTGATGGATTTTCAGTAATTAATTAATCCAGTACTGTATTTATGATCAGTATTTATAACATGTTCTTCATTTGCCTTATGTTTTATGAAGGTCTTGTATCTAAAGTTTCTGATCTGGAATATTACTGAGAACTTCGAGCACATAATAGCTCCTCTTATCGGCAGACGATTAGTTCAAGCTGACATTAAACTGATGGCTTTCGATACTTATCCTAAGCAATGAACATAACATAAATGACTGAAATAGTTTTTCTGAAAAAGCGCACTTAAAATCCGTGGACCAGAACGGCCTTTCGACATGGTGATTTAGGCGAAGAAATAGATATTAAATATGTTTTGTCTAATAAAGTGGTCCGTTACATTCATATCATGCAATAAGCCAGGCCTTGCTAAGTAATTACACCATTTACCATCGGTAAGTTTCGTCGAATTTAACGCCTAGTGATTGAAACGTCTGGCCGAGTGAGTTGCTGGTGGTTTTTCTTTTATGTAATGGGATAGTTTGCCTTAGTCGTCGATGAAAATCTCCCTCTTAAGGCAGACGAAACACGAATACTTTGCAATAATAAACATCCTAACTTAAATAATTAATAAAATGAAAAATATTTTAATAACTTATTGTAAGTTTTAAATGGAATTTTTACTAAAATGTAAGATGGTATATAAACTAATATATGAAATTATTGACACCTATATGTCATATTATACTTTGATTTAGTTCACGTAGTGTGCCCAAAAATGTTCGTTCACATTCAAGCCACAAGAACATAGTGAATCATTATATACCTTACAGCCATACCACAAATTTTGCCTTTTGTTCTGCGATAGAATTAGTAACTTAGCGATTATAAGGATGAATTTCTTAATAATGCTTTGCAGCAAGTATTATTTCATAAAGCGAAGGTCATAAATAAAATGAGCTTCTAACACCCTATAATAAATCTTTTAACCTTTTATTTGACAGTTGTCAACTAAATTGGTTATATTTGTTGACAAACTGGTATTGCTTACATTAGTTTATTTTATTCCGATGTCTTTATTTTGCTGTAGTTGGTTTGCTTCGTTAGTTACTAGACAGGCTTCCAGATTTAGTTACAGACAAGAAAAATTGAAGTAACTAAAGGAAAGCGTCATCGTAAATTTCCCGTTTTCATTTCAGTTTTATGTCTTAGATGTTTACGGAACTGCTCTGAGAGTTAGAGAACTTTATTTCCCTTTTGGGATTTAGTGCGATTTCTCGACGTGATTGAAATACATAGCATAGTGCATTTAAAAGAACACCAGCTGAAATACATGTAATGTTAATTTAGGAAGTATTGTATTGCAATATTTAACTTATATTAGTACTGATTGGTTGTTCCAATATTGCATTGACACTACGTTGCATTTCTTGAGTTAATGTAGTACATTGAATTAATTGTAAAGTACTATATTATTTTTCTAACGTACTTTATAACTATACTCGTGTAAAATTTATATTTGTAAATTCAGCTTTACTCGCTAATATAGTTAAGGTAATAATTTTATCGATAATTTCCAAAATTTGTTTCTCGAATGTTAAGTAAATTTACACAATTCCGGTACTTTTGCTATTATTATCAGATTTGAATTGTAACTGTTAAATTGGTTTTCATTTGAAAAAAAATAAATTCTCCTCCCGACACACGATGTATTAATCAAAACATGTATTTCCTCAAAGCGAAAATTAAAACATTTCGTGTCACCGAGAGTTTGCTAAGCTCCTAGTGAGCTTACGTAGCTTAAAATAGAAAAAGGATACAAGGGTTATCTAAGGTGAGGAATGCCTTCGTGAAGAACGTTCTAATGGAAACCGGTTCATATTCACGCTCCACATGGAAAAAGCATGAAAACCAATCATACAGCTAGCCCGTTCGTTTAGGTCCGAAATCAGGCCTATCTGTTGGTATTCAGAGGCCATATATTATAAAATCTTTTCTAAATTAAAACAGAAAATTTTACAGAGTAAAAAAAATGTGAATTCTGAATAGATGCAATATAACGCATCGAAACGCTACCCATTCAACCTGCTTGCATTATACAAGAAATCAAAATACCGTTCACATAATACAAATCCTGTTTTCATATAAGGCCATTGGCAACATTGCCAAAATTTGGCAGCATAATTAAATGTGTAATTTGTAAAACGACTAATATTTTATACTATAACAGTTATGCAGCGTGAGTAATTTATTGCCGTAGAGGATTGTATACAATATAGAACTTTTGAGAGATGCTACTACTGTGAATCTTTGATTGCGATGTTTTTACGACATTTCTAGTAATAGATAAAACCATGCTCTCAAATTCTTCGTTAAATTTAATGGTTTAAGCTGTGATGGGCATTCAAAATTTCTTTTTCTCATGATAAAATTAATAGTTCAGTGATAATGCGTAAAATATGAATCTAAACATTACTGAAATGTTTAGTGTTCTTTATTTAACTTAAAAACGATATTTAAAAGTCGACTTAGATCGATTGTCGAATAAGAATACAATCTTGACTCAGTAGAAACTTCTGAATGTCGGGAACTACAGTGTAGGGGTAATCGCACCGTGTATAAAATGTTTAGTGAGTTCATTAAGATTCGCTTGTCTGTCGAAATACGCTGATATTTTGCACTCCTAATTACAACCAATGACCTACCAGAGACCGAGTGGTAAAATCGCCGAACACTTGTAGTTACCACATGGGATTCAAATCCAGGCGAATGGGTCGGCTTCATTGGCGTTTTCTTTGTTTTCCCCATGCGGAATGTGTATGCGAGACATTTTCCCTTAGAAAGTCCATCACGAAAAGGCATCTCGCCCTTTAGACAGATAGCGCTAGAGTGCTTTGCCACAATCAACTTAACCGAAAACCTAATTATAGCCAAACTAAAGCTGGATGTCACAAATGATTAATAAATGAGTTCTTTGGAAAATATTGAAAACACAGAATTAAAACTCTCTGTATATGCTCTGCACATGTATCACATAAATAAGTATGCATAGATTTATTACGATGTATGCATACTTTATTTATAACGCAATATACTGCTTATACAGTATATTTGCGAGTAATATGTTGCAAGTATATGCTTACGTACGTAACATTGTATATTTATCTGTTAATAATATATGAAAGATTTCGGTAAGCTTACATTATTCTTTGTTAATTCTTAACTATTCTCTTCTTCTTCTTCTTCTGCTTAGCCCACCAGCGGCTGAGCGGTAAAGACGCTGAACACTGGTAGTTCGGTCCGAGGTTCGAATCCCGCGATCGGGCTGGCTGCATGGGTGTTTTCGTGGTTTTCTCATGTGTAACGTGTATACGAGCCAGTTTACCTTAGAAAGTCCTCCACGAAGGCATCCCTCCCTTTAAGCAGATAGCCCTCGTGTGTTTTGCCATAATTAAATAATCCAATCCAATCCAATCCTCTTCCGCTTAATTATATCTTATTCTGTACTAAGGTTTCGCAAACAACTGTTTCGTGAAATCATGTTTCAACCTTATAAAGAGTTTTTGCACTTCCAAACGTTTTACTCAAGTAAAACATTCGTGCGCTATAAATCATGTGTTTATATCTTGTAAAAAAAGAAAAAAAGGGAGAAAAGCATGTTAAACTGCACGATAATGCACACAAAATGGCAGAAAACTTGAGAAAATCTCTCCGCCCACTATAGGGAGCATATTCGACTCCCGTGAAAGAATTGATTGTTTTTGTATGTCCTCTTGCTCTTTTCACGGATGTAATGTAAGTTTATCCCTCTGATGAGCCCCGGTCAACGTCCTTGGAGATAAGAAGACTAAAAGATGGATGACACTGACCATTTCCGAAGAATATTTCTGGAGGGTGTGTTCAGCCACTGGGTGAAAACGGTCACAACCAGAATAAAAATACTTGTACAGGAGGTTAAAATTTTCATGTAATTTTTCTTGACTTCCTGAACGACAAATGATGATGAAGCCAAATGATATTTAAAGATATCATTTCAGCCAGTTACTGCGTGGCTAATCTCAATTTAAACTTTGATTTCAAAATTTAAAATTTATGTAATCTAAATTTAAAATTCGATGTAGTGTAAAGTTTGATTTGATAATAAAATATTTCCTTTGAAAAGAATGAGTTTCCTTTAGAAAGTCCTCCGCAAAAGCTTCCTCCTTCTAAGGCAGATGATCCTCAAGACCTTTACAGTTAGGGGGAAAAAAACCTATGAAAAGTTTTAATGATTTTGTCCCAGTTTTGTTTTATTTTCAACGAAGAGCGAAAACTAGAATTTTAAAATTTGTGAAAAGCGATGAATACTAAAATTTCAAAATTAATATTTTCTCATAAATCTGGAACAGTCATTCTAATAAACACAGATCATAATATCATAGTATCTCCGTTCAAACAATGACACAGTTTTCCTCAAAATTTAATACAATCGCGTCTATCATTTTAAAACCTTTTGTCTCCTGTATAAAATTTGAACAGTTTTTAGAAAATGCAATTCAATTTTGCATTCTCGAATTCCTAAAGCATTCGAGTAATATATCAAAAAATTATTTTAAAATCTCTTTCCTTAAACGCAACTAAATTGATGGCTATCTCTTCTAAAAAATTTAATCGCTTCTAAGGATATTTACTCTCCAAAAATTCATTTTAATTTGATATAACACGAGACTTATCTCAGATTCCAATGATTAATGTCTTTTACTGTTTTCTATCATATTTATTTCTTTTATTAGAGCGTACAACGAACAAGTATACCTCTAATCAAATTCAAAACATTTCTTAGAAAACATTTCATACGTACGTCGAAGAATTCTTCTCCCATTTAAAAAATGCTTTAAGTTATTTTGACAAGAAAACTTTTATTTGAGCATATTAGCAGTTTTGATGAAGATTGATTTGATAGAAGTGCGTTTTTAAAGAAATATGTTTTGACAGAGGTATGTTTTAAAAGAAAGAAAACAAAGAGTAATAAAAGATAAGCGTCTTTGAAAACAACATCAAAACAAGCAAACAATGAAAAATGCATTAAAGTTTTACCTGCCTTAATTGCTTTGTGTTCCCAAATTTTATCGCATCATATAAGAATAAATTAATTTTGCATCACAACTGAAATTATATTTTCCTTATGATCCAAACAAGCATGATTAAAAAAAATCCCCCGTGTTTTGCAAGACTTGCTTTACATGATTCTTCAACGCAAAGTCATTAACTGTGCTCTGGAAAACTGTGAGAATTCTGTTTCATAAGTGTAACTGTATATGAATATCAAGAAGAATTTATTTAAATTTTTAGAAAATATAGGATAAATAATTCTGGACTTAGTTTCATAAAAAGTGTTTTGCTTAAAATATTTTAAAGTTCAATTTTCAATATATGGTCGCGTTCCTAATATCGTCTTATTCAATGAACGCATTTCCGTTATACGCAGTTTACCGCAACCGAAAAGTAATGCAAAACATTTCAGAAACAGAACAATTTATAAGTTAATCGTCCTGTGCAAGGAGAAATTGGATTAACGCAATGCAAAGTTTTGATTCAAACCGGAAACTGCGCTTCTTCGAATGTTCAGCAATACGGTACAGGGTCCAAACTATGTAGTCTGTTGATAGATCGCTAAAAATCGGTTTCGACGTTATCCTTCCAGCAAGCGCGCTTGGCAATTTTACATGAGCACGCGCGCGTCGTATTTTTTACGACATCCGTTATTTTACCGTTTTGGAAACACGAAAAACGACAGAAATGAGTGAATATTGATAATAAATTTGTTATGAAATAAAATATTAATCTTATTGCAAAATACAAATGATATCACATTCAAATATAAGTAAATTATTTTTAAGTTCTTATGTTACTGAGATGGAAATGCAATGATGTTCTTCATTATAGAACATTTTAAATTTATTGTTTAATAATTATATTTTAAAATCGAAGCTAATTTTAATATTCATCAAAAGCAAGTATAGACAAATAAACAAGAAAAACATCTTGGTAGGAAAAAAAAGCATTACTTACTTCTGCAAGGAAATTTACTTCTTACTGGTTACAAAAACGCACTTTAAACTAACTTTAATATTTTTATTTATTTCTAAAAAATAGAAGTAAAAGAAAATAAGGAATGGAAATCGCTATTGTTCTCCCATCCAAAGGTTTCCTTGTCTTCGTTTTCTTCATCAGATAATTCTTGAAGAATGCGAGAAAAGTCAGCTGGTTGCACATATTTTTGTGCCATAAAAACTGATATAAAATTTACAGAGCCAAATGCATTCAAATTAAAATAATACATGGCAATTAATAATACAAAATTACAAAATATTTGAGAAAAAATATTTTCCGAATTTTCACCCACGAACACGCGCGTGTGGTAACTTTTACAAAAAAGCTGCCACGTAGCACAAATGCCCAGTAAAAACAAAATCAAATGACTTCTTGTTGGCGCATTCCATGATGTGGGGAAGGGTAGAGAGGAGGAATAGAAATGACATTCAGACGTCTCAGCTTCTTCGATATGCGAAAAATGTGCATTAAAAACTGAATTTGTCGTAAATGTTGCGCATACGCGCGTGCTGGAAAACTATGCAAGTTTCAATAATGTACAGGTACATTAGAAAATTAATAATTCAATCAAAAGTTTCTCTTTTGTTTACTGTAGCTGTTAATTGTAACCTATGGTATGCCAATGGAGGTTCTGTGCGGAAGTTGATACTATGCCACGTCCATGCCAGTGTTTTTTTCTGCGTGGTGTCGAACGTGCACAGTGTCGATGGCATCCCTATGACTACTCTGTGCCAAATAACAAAAAGGAAGTTATCGTGAATTTATTCTTAAATCATTATCAGAATATATTTTTTATCATGTCGCTTGTTTGCTGGTGTCGATTCTATTCCGTGTCGAAATTACGCATGAACGAATGTACGCAGTATTGAATCCCTGCTGTGTCAATTTTTAAGCCCTTCTGATCAAGATCGTCGCATTCTCTATTCGCAAAGATACACTCTGTTGCCAAAAAATTATGACCCAGAAAAAAAATTGAATCACAACTACGAAACGCGCCATACAATTTTAGTTTGTGAATTGTGTAAATAAATAAACTTTCAGCACCAATCAGCATTATGCAACAATAGAACACGCGTGTGAAAAACGCAGCTTGTAGAATGTAAAAGGGCAGGTGTGGCGAGTGACGCGAATTTACATTACGCTGATGACTTGGATACACGACATTGTAACGAAAGATGTCTTTAAGGATTACTTGACGGCGTTATGAACAGTTGTCAGACATTGAGACAGGTCGCATAAAACTAAAAGAAGCCGGGTGGTCACACAAGCAGATAAGGCGTCATATTGGTCGAAGCCATGTGGTCGTTGTCCGTTGTTGGAACCAGTGGCTCAGCAAAGGCATAGTTAGTCGTCGTAGTGGCTCGGTATATCCCCGAGCCACAAATGCCCGAGATGATCGCACAGTTAGAAGAGCTGCTACGTCCGCCACAATAATTACACTATCAACAATTAAACGCCATTTACCAGCTCTCAGAGATTCCGGGATATCCAGGGATACGGTTCGTAGAAGATTAGATGACTCTAGGCTCAGATATCGACGTCCATTAGACAGTAGATATTGACACTTCACCATAAGCTGTGTCGTCTTCCATGGTACAGCTGTCGCTCAAGCTCGACAGTGTCTGATTTCATTTCTATTTCCTTTCTGAGGTTACGGCCCTCTTTACCGTCCTCTTTATCAGGTATCCCTTTGACCATCTTCCTGCTTTCAGACAGTTTCCAATTGGAGAAACGTTACCTTCAGCAACGAATCACGCTTTTCTCTCAATGCTGATGATCGCCGCACATGTGTCTGGAGGCGAAGTTGGTTGGCGGTCCGATGTACCATTTCTTACGAGCAGCACACAGCCAGAACACCAGGTGTGACAGCCTGGGGTGCAATCAGCTGGGACGGTTGTTCACCATTAGTCATGCTACGAAGTACTCTGACTGGCCGCAAGTTCGCTGACGACGTTTTGCAGCCAATCGTACTGCTTACGCTATCAGGTCGTGCAGATTCTATTTTCCAGCAGGATAACGCTTGGCCACACACAGCAATGTCACTTTTCTAACAGTGTCTTCGAAGTGTTAATGTCCTCTACTGGCCTGCCAGATCTTCAGACCTGCCTCCTATCGAACATGTCTGCGACATGATGGGCAGGAAATTTCAGCCGTGTAACAAATATGTCTCAACTCGTTGACTATTTGTGGTCCACCAGCGGCCTAGCGGTAAAGTCGCTGAACACTGGTAGTTCGGTCCGAGGTTCGAATCCCGCGAACGGGCTGGCTGCATGGGTGTTTTCGTGGTTTTTCCCATGTGTAACGTGTATACGAGCCAGTTTCCCTTAGAAAGTCCTCCACGAAGGCATCCCTCCCCTTAAGCAGATAGCCCTCTTTGCCATAATTACACACACACACACACACACGTTGACTATTTGCTACATCAGTGGCACAATCTACCGCAAAGAGACATTGGCAACTTAATAAACTCCAATCCCAACCAAGTATTGGCTAGTTTAGCTGCCAGTGATGTCTTTACCACCTACTGCTTTTCACATTCTTTGTATTGCTATTCGTAAATAAAACGCTTTTATTCTCGCCTAGTTTTTGATCATTTGTTTAACTGCTCGAATACTATATACTGTCGAGTTTCGTAGTTGCGGCTCAGTTCATTCTGGCTGCATATATATTCTTTCATGAGAGTGTATTTCATTACTTATTTCAATGCTTTGATGAAACAACTTTATTGTTCCATCTTGCATTAAAACTGTACATTTCGCTACAATTCTATGCCATATGTATTAGACTACATATGCAATTAACATTGAACAGAAATTTCAAGTTATTTATATTTGGATGAATGTATTTTTGTTTTATTTTGCAGTTAATCATATACGTGGCAATAAGAAACCGAAGTTTTAGAATAAAATAGAAATTTTAAATTTCATTTTATAATTTGGCAGAACAGACACAAGCGAGGATTACCCATTGTTTTAGCTCCTGCAAATTTTCTGTATTTACGCCTGCTTACCAATGATAGAATTTAGCCTGGAGTTAAAATAAATACAGGATATCTATAGAAAATATATTTATTACCGCTAGCATCATACTGACGAAAATGTAGTTTAGTTATCCTTCATTTTAACAAGGCTCAAATTAGTGACTGGGCTTCTGTTATTGACACTTGTGATTTGTAATCAACTACTCCTGTTAGCATGCAATAGAATTCTTGAGTAGTAATTCAATTTTGTGTGTATCTACAAGCTGTGGACTCCGATATGTATTTTAGTCTAATTTTATTTGGTTACTTAAAATTCGAAATATTTGACCTTCAGTTAGCCGTCCAATTTAAGCCAATATAGTATGAAAATTGACTGACACTAGAAACTAATAGTATTATTTTTATACTGTGTTTTGTTTCATTGAAGACATATTGTTTTCGCTTAATTACAGCAAGAATCCTATTTTCATATGATACTATGGGGCTATTTTATAAAACAATTTTCCGAATTTAAAGAACTCGGCGACATTGTAGCTTTTTTAATATTTTATAAATGATTTTTTCTGTTGCAGAGTTATTTATAGACATCTAAATATATTTTAATGGTCCTGGTTTATTTCCTAATGAAAGAATTTTATTTTAAGCATTAAAAATAAAGTAACCAGCTGATTTCAATATCTTATAATTATATCTTCTTTTGTAATTTTGCCAAATTTGTAATACATTTTTTGATCCAGTGGATCTAATAATCTATCAGTAGTTCTTTTTATGACATTCCTAACACCGTTTAATATAGTCATGCTGAATTATCAGATCTCTTCTATAATTTCTTTAGTTAATCCGTAAGAAGGATTATTCAACAATAGGAGTAAATATTATTCTCGATGTTTGAGAAATAACTCAAGGCTAGTTATCTAAATTGTAAAAACCCTGATTTTTGCTGTTGCCGGACTCAATTTATTTAAATTAATTTTGATTTAATTCTTCATAGCTACAAAACTTAAGTAGCTGTTATGATCCAAAACGTTCCATTTAATTTCACAATAATTAATAAATTAAATAAAATTGTTTGTTATTTGACTCCGAGCGCTTAGTGATTGAGTTCAAGTAATTGTGGGAAAAGATGGGATGTAAAAACGTAGAATCTGTGAGATCTTTTTAAAACCGATAATAGATTAGATGACAATTTTGTTTGCAAAAATCTCAGCAGAAGTATTTGTACAGTTGTTCCTAAAAGGGAACACAGAAAGTGAATTTTTTAAATTATTCATTTTTCAGGTTTTCTGTAATAGCTCATTCATTTCAGTTACTGTTTGAAGTGAATTGATATCGATTTTTCAAGTCATCAGTGTCAGTAATGGTATATTATCATCATTCCATGCAGATATTTCCAAACTGGAAAATGACTTATTTTACTCCAGCGGCAAAATAATTATAATGTTCATTAGTAGATATGTTTAAACTAATAACCAATTTTTAAAGTAATTTGTTTGCCCGACAAAAAATATTTATTATTTATCGTAAATGCACGCTTGAAGCACTTCCAATTTATTTTATGTTCCTTTATGGAGGAAACTAAAGAAAATTCAAAGGAATTAAAAATTGAAAATGAAATGATTCCTTTATTTCTAAATAATATTTCACAAATTAAATTAATAAATGTGCATTAAATTCAATGTTTACTGAACATTCATGTAAGAGCTGCGCATGGTTATTCTCATCGGCAGCTGTCGAAAAAGAAGGGGAAAAAATCTGCAAAGGGTTAATTTCCTATTATTCTATTTCTTTAAAAAAAAAAAAAAAAAAAAAAAAAAATGCGACTGAAATTTGCGGATAAGCGGTTAATTGCACTTAATTTAGTTCTAATGCAATTAATGAAGCCGTTTCTTTTATTGTTATTTTATTTCATTTAGTTCCGTTCAATCTGAATGCATACAAATCGATTAAGCTATTTTTTTAAAAAAATTTGTCTTGTTTTTTAAGTACTTAACTCTACTGTATGATGACTGCATCCAGAATGTGAAATTAAATAATATCTAAATATAATTTAACTTACAAAGAGTAGCATACAATCTCACATTAAAAAAACTGCTAATAAAATTTGCTGAGGCTTCTGATAAGGCTATCAATAAAATTATTCTTGTAATTTGATTCTTAAATGATAACAGTTAAAAATTAAGCTTAATACAGTTGTTCAAGAAAATAACATAGAATCTATTGAATCCGAAAATTAGGAATCTCCATTTTTTTAAGAAGGGCAGTGAAATAAAAAAAGAATAAGAATGAACATAATATTTGTTTTTATATAATTATAATGAAAATGAAAAATTTGGGAAAATTCTGCAAGTTGTTTTAGGCAAAGTATATTAAACAAACGATATTGTCAAAAGTTGTGTGTTAAAATATAAATAAATGAAAATAAAAAGAATTATTTCTTTTTTAAAAGAAAAGCCGTTTGATCATGAGTCATTTAAAAAATTCCACCTCATTCAATTCGGATATACGAGACTCTAGAATATACTTTTAACTTCATTTCGCCAACAAATTTTTTTCCTCCTCGTCAGACGTACCATTAACTAAAGAACAACCAAATGGAGAATGAAATCTTTAAGCCTCAGAGAATGTTCCTTTGACGAAAACGATGAGAAAAGACTTCGAAAGGGTATCAGATGGGGATTGGAAGAGGGGGTAAAATGCAGGTCATGGAAACGACGAGGAACAGAAACTGCATTCAGCTTCTTTGACAGGCCTTAGGGGATGTTATCTTGTGTAAGGGGTTGTTTGTGTTCCTCTTCCCCGATTTTCCCGTACTTGTCTTCGATCACAACCCGCTCTTTGGGAAGAATAAGGCTCACATAGAAGTAAGGATAGGTTCTCTATCAATAAATTTAGAATTCAAGTTACACAAAATGATTTCCGATAACACGTTTGTCGTTTTAAGGAAATTGGTATTACGATTCTGTGTTTAAAAGAATAAATTCGGTTTGAGATTTGAATATGAGTAGCTTGGAACTGACAGCAATTGCATCTAAATTTTAATATATAAACGAGACAAATGTGAAATAAATTAAAAGTTATATCACTGTTACTCTGGTCCTTAATCAGTATAGAATACTTCCATAACTGTGAACCGCCATAAAAATGCCACAGTTTTATGCAAGTCGGCCACTATTCCGGAGAAAAAGAAATTTTCATAAAACTACTCCGTATTGGTGCCTGGAACTTTTCTACGTATCAGATCCTGACTTTCAACGACCATTGTTCGAAAATAACAGAAATGTGTATTGTTTTTGGAAAAGAAAAATACTAAGCAGGGGCCTGCGCACCTATGCAGATAGATTTCTGACTTCCCAAAACCGATCTTCATAAATGTGCCGCCATATTTTTCATTCGATTTGCTAAACAGAGTAACACACTGTCCTGACATAAAGGTAAAGGCATCTTTATAAAAAGTGGTTTTTAAACGCTAGAAACGAATCTACAATAGAGTACCAAGAATCTTTATGCCAGAGCACCTATACAAAGATTTTTAATGTTTCCAGCAGTGACTAACTTACATAAAGGCGCCGACATCCTTGTGTGTGTGTGTGTGTGTATTATGGCAAAACCTCGAGGGCTATCTGCCTAAGGGGAGGAATGCCTTCGTGGAGGACTTTCTAAGGGAAACTGGCTCGTATACATGTTACACATGGGGAAAACCACGAAAACGACCATGCAGCCAGCCCGTTCGCGGGATTCGAACCTCGGACCGAACTACCAGTGCTCAGCGACTTTACCGCTCGGCCGCTGGTGGGCCGTCGACATCCTTATGATGATGGACCATCGTTATGAAAGGCCTATATTTCATGAAATTTAAAGTAAAATATCATTATCATTTCTGTACATTTTGGATTATGCAAGAAGAAGACCTCTACTTCAGGGCATAACACGCATATTAATCCCTTTCTTTGTTACTGTTCACTTACGTTCTATAAGTTTACGAAATATTGAAGAATTTAATATATTTCAGCTAAGTGGAGTGATAGCCTATCAAAATATTAGAAAATTCTGATGATTTCTTGACTTTATTGTGTATTTAGCCTAATTCAAAATGAGAGGATTTTATTCTTTCCCCATTTGTCTTATTTTATTTGAATAAATATTATGCATTCGAAAAAACATTCATGTAAAATAAAACGCGAAACCGCCGTCTTTGATAATAGGATTCTTTTCTAAATTATAAAACTTCTAGCGTGGAGATCGTTTTTCTTCCCTGAAAGCGATTTTTTTACTGTTACCCAAGCCATTCGAGGTCTGAATAAAAGTAGTACAATTCAAAAAATACTAATGTTCCGAAACTCTGAATCATGGCTATTGAGAAGCAAGAGGAGCTACACAGAAGCAGTGTCATGAGAAACTGCTTGAAACAAAATAAACCTGAGAGAAAAAAATGGAGTGCATTATATTTTACATGAACTCCATATTTGTATTTTGTGTTATTCTAATCGCCATTATCAACTTTAAAAATAAAGCGACATTATTAATGCTGTTGTGACTTACCTCACTTGTCTGATAATAACGTCAAAACACGCCCACGAAATTCATCTTGGCAAGGAGTGCAAAATTGCGCCTGTCATTGGCAAGAGCACTGAGCACAACACAGGTAACAATACGACTTTGCCCAATTCCGCCCTCCGATTTTGATGGACAGCACTTCGGGAAGGGGTCGGGTCTGAGGATCTTCCACGTCTCTTCTCCTACCACCAACTTCTCAAGAAGACTTTCGACTTTCCGTATATTTAGCGTGCCTTCATGACGCACAAACACTGTACCTTTACAAATATCCATGATTTCTCCAGGATTCAAATCCGCGACCTTCGGTATGGCATTTAGCTTCGCTTGCCACGGCCACCCGGTTGGGCTTTACATTATTAGTAACTCACAGAAACGAAATATTTTACAAACAGAATGTAGCATTTTGTTTGTTACCCTGTCACTTAGCGTATGGCGGATAGTTTGAAATCGATTAAATGAAGGCACACAAAATATAATTTAAGAAATTAAATCACAGACTGATAAACAATCGTCATATGATGTCAGCGTCAAAAAGTAGTAATATTCCAAAAATAAAACTAATGTTACTTGAAATCGAGTCGAATTTAAGAGAAAGGGCCGCATTTTTCTCACCAGCCAAAGATAAGTGCTTAGAGAGCCGCCGCTATTTGGCCATGCATAGTAAATAAAAATCTTCTATTATGTTCTGAGTGATGAAGAACCTGAATCAGGCTAAAGATTACCACAAGAACGAAGAAATGGTTCCTAGAAACGCACTCTTTCAAAAATAGTTTGTAAGGAGAATTTTCCAGCCAAAACATTTTATTCTGACATCCAGATAGTTCCTTGAAATGCAGTTTTTCAGGAAGCTTAACCAGTCAAAAGCAAGAAATAAAATAATTGGAATCCTCTTCCGCTAATTCCAGCGATAAAGAGATTCTTATGTTGTATTCAAGTCACGCTACCGACTGAAGAGAGATTCGGTAGAATACTAAGAAACGCCTGACACGGTTGTTACGATGTTGTTCCTCGTAAAAGCTTTAGAGAAAAACAATGTGATAAAAAATGAATAAACCTAAACAAGAAAGCATACGTTTTGTTTTAAAACTTTGGTCATATTAACGTCTGTGTTCTAAAACATCGTTTATGTTTAATGGTTAAAATATCGTTTGTGTGTAACACGCAATTTTATTTTAAAACATCGGTCATAGTAGGTGATAAAACCCTATCTTTCAAAGTAATTTTTGATCTATGCTTTTTTTCCTCTTAAATTTTCAATCGAGTTTGATTTCGCTAATCTTCATCTATGCGTGAAACTGTGTTTTTGCTTATTTCTGCAAACTCCGCAATTTTCTTGAGGCTTTTCTATTTGATCGACATATAACTGAGACATATTCTCACTATCTTCTTCCATCAGCTTTCCGAACTATCGATTTTATGTTTTCTAAATTTTCGTCTGTAAAATGAAGTTATAGGATGAAAGAAAACATATCATTAGTAGACAGTACAGAAATGTAAAAGGTATATATTTACAGTGTGTACCGTAATTATTGTGACAAACTTCTAAGGGAGGTTGAGCACATGATAAGGATTAAGAACTGCATAGGAACCCACGCCTGTCAGGGATAAGTGGTAGCAGAGTAGAAGATGGGAAAGGAAACAAGAGAGTAATTAATTTGAAACATTTATTGGACATGAATATAAATGGAGTACGACAGCTTGAATGTTACAACAGATGCTCGAAGTTTGCACCATCAGACGCCAAACATGCCTCACACTGACGGACCATTTGTTGCCGAAAATGTTCAAATACACTGGGAGTTCCTTTGACTGAAGACGCTGCACAGGCGAGTCTTGCTACGAAATTCATTTCAGACACAACAGTATCGTGATACACGACACTTTTGAGGGCTTCCCACAAAATAAGTCAAAGCTGTATAAATCCGGTGAGCGTGGGGGCCAGGAAACTGGTCCACCGTGCCCAATCCATCAATGCGAAAATGACCTGTTCAAATGGCTATGAATATCCAGTCCAAAATAAACAGGCCCCCATCATGTTGGAATCATATATTGCGCCTCTCATTTGGTGGAACATTTTTCAAGCAAATCGGGAAGAAGCTGTTCCAGAAAGATCAAATAATTTGCGCCATTCATATGGTCCGTCGGTTTCAGGCATGTTTGGCGTCTGATGGTGCAAACGTCGAGCATTTGTTGTAACATTCAAGCTGTCGTACACCATTTATATTCATGTCCAATAAATACTTCACTTACCACTGATATTTACGGGCATAGGTTAATGTGAAATTCTTTATCCTTATGATATGCCCTTCCTATTAGTTTCGAAACGGCATTTTGTGTCGGTTCATTATAATTGTCCGTTTCACTTTTCAAATTCTTGTTACCAAATATTATCGCCTGTATTATATATAAAGAAATTTAATAATGAAGAAAGAATCTGTATGAATGTATGCATGTTTCTTTCACTGTGAAAAAACAACGGTACGTAGAGCCATCAAGTTTTGAATAATGCAATTCTTCACCAGAATATGGGCACTTGGAAGCCCGAATTTTGAATTTCGAATTTGTTTCATTATATATTTCCCATTTTGTAAAACTTTAACGAATTTTCGATTAACAATCTCAACGATTTCAAAGCGAGCAATGGCGAAACTGTACGGAAAATAACATTTTCATTTTTAGCGCGCGAGACTGTCTATCTGAAATTCTAAAGACATGCTGTTTTTAAATATTTTTCCCAAAGTGCCATTAGCCCAAATACTTTCGAAACGTGTATGTAAATGAAAAATATGCCCTTTGGGGGTAATATAATATCTAAAAGGGGTCAGACGTTTTTTGGGCGATAAAACATTTATTGCGAATGAAAGTTTTAAAGAGGTCACCCTTCAACGTACTTCCCTCCAGAGTCGATACAGTTTTAGCAAAATTCTGAAAGCATTTTCATCCTCTGTTCACAGAAAGTTTTCAGTTGGTTGTGAATCTATTAACAGTGAAAAAGGCATCGTTATCTACAAACTGTATGTCTTTTAAGTGAGATTTACTGAAATACTAGCTTACTCACGTTTCACTTACGGTCACTGTGGATTTCCAAAATGCATCACTTCATTTTCAAACCGTCGTATGAAAAAGCTAGTGGTTTGCATGTATATCACTTTCTTCTCGTTTGTAGTGTGGGTAGAATTCATGGGGTATACACTTTGCCATAGCAGAAATGATTTTTCATAATGGTTTCTACGTAGTACACTATCAGCACTAACTGGCATAAACGCAAGATCTTTGATAGTGGTGTGCCTACCTGTGTAGTGGTACTATACGTACATTACTTATAGTAAACACTGGGTGTCCAACTGCATTTCCGTCTGAACCTGATAGTGATGTGCCTACACTCACGAACAATGGCACTCACGTTACCAATGTTTGATGAGGTGACGGATGTTTTTCATTTGCTTTCATATCTCAGTGAAGCATTTGAACCATTCAAAAACGCATAGTTTTAGGTAGAGGTAGTGGCTGTACTGACCCACGACCCGTAGCATATACAGCTATTTTTCATGCAGATTTGAAATCTGTTTTTTGGACACTGCAAATTTGCGCTGAGCTTCTGTGTTTAAGGATAATTTTGAAAAGTTCAATAAAAGTGTAATGGAAAGCTACATTTGCCAACCCTTTTCTTCATTTTTATATAATAGATTTTTAAACGCTTTTTAATAACATATTAATGTTTTTTTAATGTTATACGATCATTCAAGCTCCCTCCTTTTTCATTTTCCAACTCATCAGGCTGGTTTAATAGATTATGGTTTAACTCTCAATCTGCGGGGCGTTCCTTAATTGCACACATTCAGAAATATTAACTTTTATTAGAGATTTCTCTTCAGTTTGACAGTCCTTGTTATTAATAATTAAAACTGTTTGAGTTACGTCCCGTCATCACCAATAAGTAATTTTACGCAAGATAATCTATGATCAATAAACTTGTAATTTTCTAATTCTTGAAAATACTGTACTTAGAGTCGTCAAAATGAAATATTTATTTAAAACAAACCGATTACAATACAAGTCTAGGAAGGAAATGGTAATTAAACAAGGCACTCTCAAAATTTCATTTTTTAACGGTTGATCTTAGGTATTGTGATTCCAGTTGAGAAAATGACTCAAATAATATAGGCTTTGGCGAAGCAATGATTTTCGTGATGTGACATATTTTGCTTAAAAAAAAAGCTGTAAATTTTCGCTTTGAGTAAAAATGTGCAAATTCTACTAATGCCCTTTGTACAAGGCATCCTTTCAGTAAGTTGTTTCTTATTCTTCTCACGATTTTTTAAAGAAACTCTGTTCTGTAATATGTAAAACTGATTCTTAAAAATTATCAGAATCTTGGTACTCAAACTACGTTTTCTGATGATTAAAAGTTTCGGGTTTATGAATCCTATAAAAATAAATTATGTAAGATAAAATTTTTCTTAACTTAGCTTCGACGAGCGGAATATGAATCACATGCATGATTTATAGAACACATATTTTACTTTAACTATTTCATTAAAATTATACTGCGGCTAAAATTATACTCAAGGTAATGAAAACTTTTGGAGTAATTTAAAATTTTAATGCATAAGTTATTGTTGCGTGCGTACGGATTCGTTACTAAATGAATGCACAAGTCCGATGAAAAATGAACAAAAATTTATTATTATCACAACAAAAATGCTTAAATTTTCTCAAATTATCACGCAGTATTACAATATCTCACAGTAGTTTTCTTTTAACTACTCAAATGTCCAATAGAACGTAATTCAAAACAGCTAAAGAACGCTAATCCGCGAATTCGCTACAATCAACAACAGTAGTTTTCTAAACAACAACAAACTAAGCAACTACTACAAACTGAGATGTTTTCTTCCTTTTATAAGATTTTAAAATCACGCGCTACAATTTTCCAGTACTTTCTCGAAATCAAAAAGAGATATTTATTTATTTAACGCACGCGCTCTTGTATTTTTAATTTTTCCGGCTTAGCTTTCTTTTAATATTCGTCACGCGCTGCACTGCGCGAGAAATAAAACCATTTAATTTATAATTGAACTAACATTAGCTTTTTAAATACCAAATTCGTAACACTGCCCCCTTCCCAAGGACTGCACGTCCCGGGCAGTACAATCCCTGGACAGGAAGCAAAACTTACAACTGTGGCATAAATGCATTAATAAGCATTACATTACAATATTAAACAACATGAACAATAAATGCAATAAGTAAAACAAATCAAATGCTATCAAATACAAATCAAACACTAAATGCAAACCAAATACTAAATACAAATCAAATACTAAATGCAAATCAAATACACATTTAAAAAACAAAAAGGACCATGGTCTGATACTATTTACAATTATTTACATTACGTACTATGGCCATAGTAATGAGCTAACCTGTCGTAATGAACGACTTTAGGTTTAGAGTTCGAAGACTTACGAATCCGAACCACGACGTCATTCAGCCTTTTTAGGACTGTATACGGGCCATCCCAAGGTGACTGTAATTTCGGACAAAATCCTTTCCGTCGAGTCGGATTCCACAACCACACCTTGTCTCCTTCGTTGGATCTATGTCCAGCAGCTCTCGTGTTGTATCTGGTCTTCACTTTCTCCGTCGCCAAGTTCACTCGCTTTCGTGCGGAACGGTGCATCACTTCAAAACGGGCCTTGACATCTTGGATGTGTTCCTCAGGCGATGAAGGCGCATCCGTACGGCGATGAAACAGGCGGTCACAAGGCAGACGAAGGTCTCGACCGAAGAGCATCTGAGATGGAAAATAGCTGGTAGTCTGGTGTTTCTTTTCGACCCTAGTATGATTTCGGCTGTTTCTCGAGCTGGTTCTTTCGGACAAAGCGTCGGCATTTCCAGGTGAGGATCCCTTCTTAGGATGGATAGTCATGTCTTCAGATCCTGAAAGCAGTTTGTTGTTTTTCAAGTCTAAGGAAAAATTGTATTTCCTTAAAAAGTCCAATCCAATGGATCTGTAATATCCGCCACATATGCCGTGTGATGGTGGGCGGCACATCCAAACGTGATGTTTACGTTTAACTTCCCAGTTATGTCGATCTTCTCACCAGAAGCAGTCTGAAGGGTAACACAGGATGGCGTTCAAATAACTTTATCTGTAAACTGTTCAGCTAAATCTTTCCTAATGATGGTAACATTAGCTCCTGTGTCAATGATCATACTGCAAGGAACTCCATCGATATTCCCATTGATGGACAGTCCGTTATTGTTGCCACTCACTGTATAAATTTTAAGAGCTTTAAAACAAAGTTTTTCACTATCTGGCAACCTCCGTTCCTCGATATGGTCACTAATTTGTTTACTGCGTTGTTGCTGGGAAATGGTCTTATTTTCCGTACCTCGGGGTGTTCTGCAGTTTCTGCGTATGTGGCCTTCAACTCCGCAGTTCCAGCACTTCAGAATTAGTTTCTTTTCACTTCTGTTCCGTCTCAAGCCACTGACTTGTCTGGTAAAATCATCCGCTTTATATTCCGTACCCTGGGGTGTTCTGCAATTCCGTCTTAGGTGACCTTCACTACCACATCTCCAACACCTTAGAGCCACTTTCTTCTCGCTCCTACTCCGTATCAAATCTTCGACTTGTCTGGCTAAATCATCTAAACGAGCCATCAGTTGATCCACTGGCTCATGGACTCGCACAGCTCTAACTGGGTAGCGATCTCTACTAGTTGCTTGCTGGGCTGCCTCGAACTTCATGGCGTACAACAGAGCGCTTTTTATGTCCTTTACATCTGCCATTCGAAGAGCTTTCTGTATTTCAGTATCTCGGATGCCGTCGATAAAGTATTGTAAGGACAGGATTTCCCTTGTTTCTGTCGGGCATTCCGAAAAGGCGAGATGGGACAGCCTTTCAACATCCGCGGCGAGCTCCTGAAGTGTTTCGGTAGGCTTCTGTTGACGAGATTTTAATTGGAGCCTGCTGTAGTCTTTTAAACACTTCTCCCCAAAGCGCAACTCCAAGGCGCCGGACGGAGCTTCGAAATCTAACCTTTTGTTTTCGGGAAGAGTCTGAAGGATATCCGCTGCGTCGGCTCTTAGAAAAGCGGCGAGATGACAGGCCTTAGCTTGGGAATCCCATCCATTCGCATCCGCCACGATAGAAAATTGTGTCTTATACACCTGCCAGGAGGTCTTCCCATCATATGTGGATAGCTTCAGAGGTGGACGAGCAGGCATTGGTAAGAATTTAAAATCATCACTCCTGCTCCCTGCCGACGCTACGAATTTCTTTAAAGTATCCATTTCTTTGGCAACTTCAGAAACTCTCTCATCAATTTGTTGTTCGATTTGGTGTTGGACGGCACAAAATCTTCCTTCAATTCGTTCCTCCACAGCAGAAACTCTCCCTTCTATATGTTCTTTTACAGAAGAAACTCTTTCTTCTATTTCTTCTTTCACCGAAGAAACTCTTTCTTCAATTAGTCCAACTTTATTTTCAACTGTGTCAATTCTGCCTTTCATAGCTTCAAATTTATTTTCTATTATGCGGGTAATCTCTCTTTTCATTTCTTCTTGACCTGCTTCAATCTTTTCTTGACCAGCTTGAACGGCTTTCATTTCGTCCTTAACAGATTTGACGGCCCCTTCCATCTTTCCTTGGCTAGATTTCATCTCTTCTTTCATTTCTTCTTTAAACGAGGCAAAGGCTGTTATCAATTGCCTTAAGTGCTCTTCCATCGCTCTTGTTATTGGCATTCAAACCCCACACCTGACACCAAAAATTGTTGCGTGCGTACGGATTCGTTACTAAATGAATGCACAAGTCCGATGAAAAATGAACAAAAATTTATTATTATCACAACAAAAATGCTTAAATTTTCTCAAATTATCACGCAGTATTACAATATCTCACAGTAGTTTTCTTTTAACTACTCAAATGTCCAATAGAACGTAATTCAAAACAGTTAAAGAACGCTAATCCGCGAATTCGCTACAATCAACAACAGTAGTTTTCTAAACAACAACAAACTAAGCAACTACTACAAACTGAGATGTTTTCTTCCTTTTATAAGATTTTAAAATCACGCGCTACAATTTTCCAGTACTTTCTCGAAATCAAAAAGAGATATTTATTTATTTAACGCACGCGCTCTTGTATTTTTAATTTTTCCGGCTTAGCTTTCTTTTAATATTCGTCACGCGCTGCACTGCGCGAGAAATAAAACCATTTAATTTATAATTGAACTAACATTAGCTTTTTAAATACCAAATTCGTAACATTATCATTGTCTTTGTATGTTATTAGAAATGAAAAACTGTAATAAATGTCTTCATTTGAAACTGACAGATTTTAGTTCATTATTTGAAACTTCGCTATCATTATCTCATCACTTGATTTTTTCTTCTTAGATGGTGAAAGATAGAGTGCGTTGTATTCTGATCCCTACATCGTATTGTTGTACCATTTCAAATGGTATTAATTTTGAAATTTCTACGTAGCCTTTCTTCTAATATTCATTTCAAGAGGCCTCAATCCGTTCATTCTTCAGAAACAATTTTCTTACCCGCTAGTTTGGCATCTTTTTGTAGCTGTGCACCTCTAATGTTCCTGAAGAGTTTAAAAGTACGGCTTGGAGATACATTAAGAGGATGCAGCATTGCAATCATACATCCTGCTACAACTGTGCAGCATTTTCCCTCTCTTATCTCTTCTGTTGAAAAGACAGCATATACATGACTTTGCTTCGCAGCAGAATGCATGTAATGTAGAAACGAATTCTATTTCATACTCATCTTCCAATTATTTTCCTTTAGCAAGTTTATATGACAGTCCTTCCACCATTCTGCTCTGAACTTTGTTTGGAATTTTAGATATTGCCGTATTTCTGTATACCCATAATTCTACTATTGTCCTTTGTCTTAGGCGGGGAACTTATACCTTTTTTAAGATTATCAACAGATGACAAATATTCAAGAAATAAAATTGCAAAAATTAGGGATTTTCTAGCCACTAGAACTCTAAGAACTTTGCGGTAGAATATAATTACCATGATTCATTATGAAAGTTAATTATCATGAACGTCTTTGACTGTTAAATTTCTTATGACTAAATTTTATGACGTAAACTGCTATATTTTTATCTGGTTGTTAAGAAAAGGATGTTGGTCATGTGGATATATAATGCATGTGTTCAATACACACTCAGTCATGCTAAACATTAAGAGTCCTCTACATTTTTACCTACCTACGTATTGTCCTTCGGCAGAATTCTAAGGTTTTCATTTCTTTTCCAAGTATATGCTTCAAAAGCAGGCCTTATTTGCCATGCGGCCTAAGCACACCATCAGCCTAACGTAAATAGCATAAATTAGAAATTTGAACTAAAAAAATTAATGATACCACTTGTACGAGTATTATCCACGTTTGATATAGTCTCCAGAGAATTTAATTTAATGACATGTTAGATAATTTTAAACGTATGAGGAAATTATCATTTCTTTAACAGAAACTCCGTGTTTGCGATCAGGTGTACAAGAGCTATTTGGTCTTCTAAATCTTTTTGAATCAGCCCTCTTATTTTTTCTTCTGTTATCACATGATACGCTCAGAATCAGAGCAATGAAAGTTATTCGTCTGACAGGCAATTTGTGGCAATTTCAGAATTTCAATTTATGGCTACAAAAAATTTCAGAAGTTATAATCTTAACTTCTGAAATTTTTTTGTAGGTAGAGAGAAAAATATCCTAGCAACATTTGTTTTAAGAGTGGTATTTTTGTCATCTTTCTTAGGAACCATGAAGAAGATTGAGCTGCATTCAGCTTTTAGCTTTTATTTTAAAGTCGGAGATTCAAGAGAAATTTATTCTCAATAATGGCATTCTAAGTGCAGTTGTGAAGTAAATAAAAGAAGATGATGCAAAATGTATATTTCTTAGTCGAAGTACACGACCAAGAATTGCATCCAAATTCAAAATGATTTCATGATTATGATTTTTAGTGTCATAACAGTTATTATTGCAAAGGCAAATACTTTTTTCATGATGAACAGTTAAAAACGTTACATGATGAACAGTTAAAAACTTTGCATGTTAGAGAGAAAAAGTATTTTCATTTAAAGAGTTTTTGAAAACAGGTATGGAATACACCTCATGCAATTTTCCTGGAAAGGATTTTAGACTGACAAGCAATCGGAATTAATATTCTGAGACCAACGACATATGCATAATCGTTCACTACCCCAATACAAGGTGATTTAAAAATAACTGGCAAAAAATGTAAAGTCATTTAGATGGAATATATGTGCGAAAACAGCCCGTTGAGGTGGTAGTAAAAGACACTGCTGAGCGGTATGTAAAAATGTTCTACTGTCTTAAATCTCCATACCCTATGTGGATTCCCAGTGATATGCGTCTCAGCATGAATATGAAGTTAATCCATGTGCATTATGTTTAAAGGGTTCCGGACGAAAATGGAGCTGCTCAAACGAGATACTCGGCAATTGTATCAGTACCTTCTTTGAGTGGCAACTCCATTTTAGTAGCAACTCATAGATATAATGCATATCGGTAAACTCCACGTTCGCGTTAAGAATGTATACTGCTCTAGATCTGCGCGGAGAATGACGATTTATGCCGGCAGAATACTTTTACTTACCGCTCTAATGTATCCTTGATCACTTCAGCACGCTATTTCTGCACGCACATACCATTACAAAATTTGCTGATTACAAATTTACATTAAATTTTGCAGACCCCTGCATTCCTTTGCATTTTTTGAAGATATTTTTGAATTGCACTATGTATTATATAAACACACTGCAATACAAAATACGCGCAAACAATTGCATATAAAAACGTAAAATAAATACATTAATTATTGACTAGAAAATGGAAACAAAAGTTGATTTTTGTAATTAAGATAACGAAGATGAATTTAAATAATCTTTATCGGTTATTTCGTTTTAATAATTATTTTATTAAAAGAGATGAAATAGTTTACTTCCAACTAATGCTAAAGAGATGAATGGAATGGAAATAAATTATTTCGTGTACATAAAGTATATTGTACAAAACAAATTTTAATATTGTGTAAATTTTATTTCTATTGACAGCATTGTTTTTTGTATTGTAATCATCCTGCCTTTCTACAGTTTCATCTACTTCACCAAAAAATGCAAACTGAGTTGTTTCATGCTTTTTTATTTTTCATTTTGTCTAAAATGAAGAGCGGGAGTCCACGTTTAGAGGGAAACTTTGGCAACTTGGAACAGGAGTGCAGTGATTCTTTTTATTTCTGCTAGAGAACTGTACTGAATATTAGGTTTCTCACTTGTGATTGCATGAAAAGACGTGTTAGCCAGAGCCTCAGTTCTTTAATATTTTGATTTGTGAATATCGGGCTATTATTGTGTTTGTATAGTCCCCAACTGGCGATAGTTTGGCTTTGCAATTCTCTTTATTTGTGAGTTATGTACCAATAAATATTTTAGTTGTTCTTATACGTTTGTTATTTTCATTTGTATTAAGGTAAAATAAAAATTTGTCTGTCAGTTTAGTAATGTTACTTGGTGCAAATTAAGTACAATCGGATTAAGTATAGTAGATGGACTAAGTGTAATCCTAAGTTTCTAATTTCAGACCGCTGATTATTTGCTATTTTTTACACCTATCAGTCCTCATTTTCTTGCAACGTTTGACATATCGGATTTGTTTATTTGCTATTTTAAGCATGCTAGTGTCAATCCTTTATTATCTTTTGAATGAGGTATAGTCTTATAAAAGCGCAAAAATGAAAGTAAGTGAGGATTATTTTTTCCAAAATATTCGGAATCTGTTACACCACGAAAAATCCATTTTGCAGTCATTTTGAAAAACAACAGTTTTTCACGGATTTCACAGATATCACGCAAAAAAAATGTTCAAATGGGTTCCAGAGCGGTCAAAATGCGTACTTTCGTTGGAATATGGTACCCGAAATTTTTCGTGATTGCAGTCCTACCATTATTTCGTACAAGGAAGTAAAACACATTTAAATCACAGAATTCAGGAACACGCCTTTACTAACTTAGTGAACTTTGTAATGTATTATTCTAACGAGTTATTCTAACGAGCGCCTGAAAAATTATTTTCAACATAATATAACAAATTATTATCAGCAACGTAAATCTTCATGAATTCAAGATCAAAATTAAATTACACAAAAGGCGCTGCTACACATACCACATTCGTGCACTCTATTCGCAAATTAATCATGATTGGGACTTCTCTTTCATAGGCTCTGTTGTTACATGAAAATATTAGCTGTAATTTTTATTTGAAGTTATACATCTAAACATTAATAACTACAAAATAATGGAAGACCTATTAACAATCTAAGAAATCGCCTTATTGCGTTGAATATATTTTTAATGCACTCTAGAAATATATGCAAGAAATATATTTCGAGATGTAGGAAGAATACAGAAAATAAGGACTCTATCACAATCGATATTTCGTCGCTTATTTTATTTTATTTTATTTTATTTTTTTTGAATTTGAAATAGACTTTTCTAAAAATGAAAACTCACTATTCAGTTTATTGAAATCCATTCTAATAAAGGCTCACTATGAAGGATGCAATTTCAAAAATCCTTTCAACTTCAGATGCGCACAGAAATCTTCATTTTCAAAGTTCGGAGGGGGACATGCTTTTATCAACGCTTCGGAGAGACTGCTCCTTAAATAGTTTTGAAACGTTACAACTGTAAGCCTATCAGCCAGGCATCTAAATCTTTTCTGTTATTTATAAACACCTATAATTCAGTATAAGTGATGATATACCGGGTCAAAGGGCATGCATGGTTCAGTTTTCGTGCTTTTTCGTTTCTGTAAAGTGAAAATAAACCAGTTGTAATAAAATGTCCTCCGCGAAGGCATCCAACCCTTAGAACATTTCTCTCTCGTATTCTGCCAGATTCAAAATAACTTAACCCAACCTAGTATAACCTGAAACAGTGAAGAAATATCTTATTTACAAAATGGCAACATATTGGAGCTTCAAGATTGCATTTTCTTTAAATTAGAGAAAATACATAAAAATTTCGTTAGTAATTATTTGAAATAATGAGTAGTTCTGAGACTTTTGCGAAGCGAAATATAAAATACGGAAGGTGTTTAAATATTTTTAGAATGATTAAAAGGGCATTTAATTAATATTTTAAAGAGTATCTTTTTACATATTCAATCCAATAGCCTTTTTCGGATCTAATAACCGACAGGTAACAGAAAACGGAGACACCAATAATTTACTGTCATCTTTCATGGTTAGACAAGTGTAGTTCTATACTTCCTTCTATGCTAAAATGTGCTTCGTACTGCGATTTGACAAAGAATGGAAAGGACTAATAGATGGTGTGATTTATAACAGGTACATATTGCTACAGGAGTGTATATTGCTACAGAATTGTATATTGCTATAGGATTGTACTGTAGAACTGCGTAACGAAGGAATTACGTGACAGCACACAATCCACTTCGTGTGGTGCCAGAATGTCAAGATTTCTTTAATCTTTGTGTAAAGTTCCATTTGTTTAATGATATAGCGTCGGTACTTTACACCGTCGACATAACAGCTGGCCCATTGGGTTAGGTGCTTTTCAGCTTGTTGGATCCCGTCAATGGAATTTTTAAAAAAAAGCAGAGTACTGTGTCGTCCGGAAAATGATTGCATTTACAGCTTAGTGCTGTGTCCTCCGGGAACTGACTATCTTAAATGAGGGATACTGAAAGAAGAACGTGGAAAGAAAGTGCATAATGGAGACTGTTGAGACTAAGGGGAAAATGCTGACCACTGCAAGAGTGCTGCTGCTTGTAAGGAGGTACTGTTATTGTCAAGTACAATATGTTCAGAGTTGTAATGCGTAATGACAGTTATACAATTAACTATATGCATATTAAACACATATAAATACATAAAGGTAATGATGCGGTAGATGCTGCATTACCAAGAGCTTTGCAAATTGGTAATATGTTACGTATTTCTGCTAGTTCAATATATATTTTAGTTACTTTTCCCTATTGTGGTATATGTTAGGCATACTAATGTAATAAGTACAGGGTATAGACACAGGTACAGATTTAAAGATGAAAACTGAACAAATATATACAAATCATGAAATATATTAAATGAGTGCTGGAGTAATCAAAATAGTAAATAATATTTTTACTATTATAATTACTCCAGCACTAATTAATAGCATTAATTAATAACGTTGGTACGGAACTATATTATCCAAACTTCAAATAAACCGATGCATTTCGGCGAAAAGACCACTCTCTTCTGCAATACGATTGAGTTTTTTCGCCGATGGGCAGAAGCGTACAATATAAAACGTGTTTATGCATCCAGACCAGTAAGATGTTTGCTTGCTCCTGAAACCACATTCGTTATTTTATTTAGATAATAATTATGTATACGTCCTGGAATAATGTGCATGGATTGTTTTTAGATAATCTGATGAATTTAATAGTATCTTTTTGAAAACTGTTAAATGAAGACAACATTTTATAACCGGAACAACACTGGGACAGAGTATAAGCATACACACTTAAGGAATTTGATGAACTCGTATTGTGACTGAATGCTCCTGTCGTTGACGTGTAAGTGCAGAAGACCTAAACAAATGATAGGCTCCATTTTTACACACTTGACCACAATGAATGCTTGGGTCTGATATAGAAAAAGTTTACACAAGGATCAATCAAAATAATGACAGAAATTATGAATTTATTTATTAGTAAAATGTTTGAAAATTTTACATTCAAAATATCATGTAACACTTTCGAATGAAGTAATCATTCACTAAAATCTGTTTTTAGTGATGCTGTACATATTTGCAAAAAATATGTACAGCATACGCAAAGATTTAAATAATGTAAAGATTAAAAATATGTACAGCATCCGCAAAGATTTAAACTGCCTAAACTGGGAAGCTGTGCCATGGCATTCTTGCTGCTGCAAGAGCAACATCAAACTGAGTTGTGAACACTCAATTTGGCATGTTTCTCATAAATTTGGTTTATAAACTTGTAATTACCATGTTTTCCCATGATTTTAGAAACTATATTTAAAAGTATATAGTGCATTTTGTTATCTAAAAGCCTGGGATTGAATATAATAATAATAATATTCGTTAAGCTCATCAGAGACTGCCGGCAAGAACTAAGGAATTACCTGATTACTAGTTCTGCTGTACAAGTTTCGCAGTCTTTTTGTATTACTGCGATGTAATAATATGAGAAAAGATAAAAATGTCAGAGAAAGATATTGTTGTCTGAAATGTTTATTCTTCACAAGCTACAACTTTGAAGTCCAACTAGTTAGCCATTCCAACACATATTCAAAGCAGAAAGCAGTTAATTAAAGCTTACGCTTTAAAATATGCAGAAAGGCAACAAGGCATGATTTATATTCAAACAGCTCTGATTTGAGAAGAGAATCTTCTAATTAAATATGCAGACATCAAATTGTAAATTTCGAAGTTTTAGATTTTTCAGGGAATGACGAAGGACTTTATTTCCTTATGTATAGATTTTACATCAGTACATTCATTCAAAAAACTTTTCTCAAAATGAAAGTATGACATTTAACGAGAACATGTACAGTACTGGAATAGAACAGGTTTGAAACTGCAAAATTCAAGTTTTTATATTCTCTTTGTGGAGGGTAAAACAATTCTTTACAAGATTCATTATACGTTAATATGTTACATGTTAAAAGTTCTGTACTTTTACAAGTGCAAAATTTAGTGAGTTATGAGTAAATACCCATTTCCTGTGGTGAGCTAAAGTTTGACTAAAATATTGTATTGCAAATGCTCTTTAACTAAAATTTAATATTTGTTTATGTTAAAATGAATTGCTTTTGTTATGTAGTTGCAGCCTAAGGTTTATCGAAAATTTGGAAGAACATCAGGGAATACTTAATTCCATTCGAATAAACATATCGCACATTTCCGTTATGAACCTCATGAATTTTGCCCGCAAAGGCCTAAAATGTTTCGTATTTTAATCATCAATGTATAGTAAGCATTTTTATAACTTAAAATTTTATTATATCTAAGGGCCATATAAAAATTGAAATTTCGTAATTTTAAAGCCGTTTTATCCCCGTTGCAAAACTACTTTTATTCTATTTTCTATCTTATTTTGGGAACTTTTGTAAAACATGTATATATATATATATATATATGAAAGCAAACTTCTAAATTTAATTCTCTATAGCCTCTTTTATTTTCTATTACATTTGGGAACTTCATCTATCTGTCCTGAAAATAGAACTTAAGTTTAAACTGCATCATTCAAATTAATCATGCGATCTTACGTAACCCTTAATGCGGATTTCTCTAGACCAATCACCTAATTGTAAACCAAAACTCAAAACTGAAACTTTTGCCTCCCCCCTTCATCTTCTGCATTGCTACTGCGAAACTCACTCCCTTCTGCCTTATGCTTCCATCCTGTTCCCTTCAGCCTTTTCTGGCCAAACGCTTTGCGGCTAACTTCTTGGTTCAAGGAATATGCGCTGATGTAACAAAAATGGAAAGCGCATAAGACGCTCGTCCGTATGTGAACCAAATATTGCGAATTCCGACTTGCTTTTCTTCAATAATAAAGTTTATTTTGATTCCGGACTTGTCTTCCACGTTTCTTCGCTACTCATCTATTAACGCCACCGCCAAGCTCCAAATTATTAATTTTATATCATGTCATTTTGTGTACCTGCTGCCTAGAACTCCAATGGGAAAAGTATCTGCAAGATCATCATTCTTAAAGTTAGATATTGTCGAGTATTCAAATATGGTGCTTACTTCATTTTGCAAATTCTTCAGAAAAAGTGCTTTGAACTAACTTCCAATGCAGTGCTTTCAAAATTTGTATTTTCATTACATATATATATATATATATATATATATATATATATATATATATATATATAGGATAGCTATTTTAGATGTTAAAATGAATAAATACTTTTGTAAATACTGTTATGCACACCATGCCTTTATGCGGTCTTTGTTTTCGCTGCCTTTGTTAGTAGGCATATGCACTTCCAAACAATTTTGTAAAAATTACGAAATCTCATTCTTATAGGGTCCTCTGTACTTATGTTTAGCAAGATTGTATGCTCATTATGAAAAATCAAAATAAAAAAAAATTATCCCATAGTACAAAAACTGATCGAGAATTATTAAAAATTTGGAATTTTTTTATTTGTCATTTTAAGTTTAGTCACAGTTAGTAAATAAATCAGAAATTTTCGGGATTTATCCCCCCCCCCTAAAATACGATTAAATTTTATTCTTTTGTGGTTTATTAGTGTCTATGAGACCTTAATTTATAATTTTTTTACAACTAGAATGCCGAAATTATTTTTATCTTAGCAATTTACCAGTTTTCAAGCGCTAAAAATACGTTACTAATATTCTCACGAATGTTTAATTACTTTAGCATTATCATACGATAATCATTCGAAAAATTCATTAAATTAAAAATGTTTTTAATTTGTAACCAGTCGGCGACGTGCTATTACCGAAGCCTGCCTTTGATTTGTACCATAAAAATTCTATAACATTTTCTAAATAAGGTATCTTTTTCGAAATATATTATATCGGTCAATATTTTTACAACAATCTGCATAAAAATGCTCCTGACTGGACTTATTAACACACAAGAAATGTTTTTCAAAGTTGTTATGTTAATGTTACGCACATTAAAACATTTCGCTCTATAATTAGTATGAAGGACCTGCGTATCACGTCTAAATTTTAAATTAATATCTCGGACAGATTTTGCCGTACGGAAGTTTTCTTGTATTATACTTTTTGTAATGGGTATATAGCTTTTATAAATATAGAAGCCTGGGGACTATATAAATTTAATTTCGTAAATTATGAAAAACGATTTCTAAATTTAAAAATGACAAATCATGAAAATTTTTATCATTTTAAAAATGTCTGCATTTTAAAGTATATGGTTACGAAAATAAAGACTAGATAAAAACTTTAACGGAAACTGTATACATACAATTGCATAATACAAAATAATTAAATACTGCAAAAATTATACAATTAACTTTTCTACATAGGGATAGAAAAATGCTTCTACTGAGAGAAGAAACACACTCTATTTCTAATAATAAAACTAAATCTATATTTATGTCATTCTCGGCGAATTAGAAACACAAATTAACCATCTGTATTTTAGAATATTGTTTTTCTGATACTAGACATAATTAAATGAATCAGCAGTCCCATTCAAGAAGGGATAAAATATACCAAATTCTAAAACATTTTGGAACGTTGGCATTTGATGTTTCACTTGCATCTGAACTTCTCAACTGCTGACATTTGAAAAGGCATTCGAAATTCTAAAGAGCAGAAAAATGCATTTCAGAGGAAATAAATACGTTTTATGTTAAAAGGATTCCTCTTAAAAGCGTCCATTTATACCATTTTACAGCTTCTTTAAAATTTCTTTTTCTAAGCAGTGCCACCTACAGGAATTAATCCTGTAAAAGCTGGAAACAGCCACAGATTTTACTCTAAAATTCAAGCTTTTAAATAACGTTTTTTAAATAGTACCATTTAAATTTAAAGGAAGGATGGCAAATCTCAAAGTTCGAGATAAAGTTAAGAACGTGTTTATGAAAAGCTACTTTGAACATTATCCGACTGATTAAGTGACTGCAGCAAAACACAGGAGGTTTGCCTTAGACGGGGTGCTTTTACAGGAAACTTGGTAATAGAAATTGATTCGCATTCATGTTAAAGCGAGGAATAATACGAAAAGTTTATGCCATTCGGGCCGTTTCTTCGGATGCCCATCTGTAATCAAGTGAATAAGACAATTGAATACTGATAATTCGATCCGGGTTTAAATCTCAGGTAATGGGCCGCCTGTGTGGGCATTTTTATGGACTTCCATACGTTGGCATGAATACGAGTCAATTTCTTTAGAACATTCTACTTGCTGTGTTTTGCCATAGTCAAATAATAAAAATAATGCAAACGGTTCTCCGAGCCGCCCTCATTATTAATTTTAGCGTCCAAATAGTACCTTATCTAATCATGCATTTATGAGCACTGAATATTTTGTGCTTGTGACAGTTGGGAAATAAGAAATAAAGTATCTTCATTGAAAACTGAATGACGAGACATATTGTATGTACTATATCTATATCCTGTTTAATTCATCAAGATTTAAAGACTAAACATTCATAAAACTGTCCGCAAATTTTCAGCAAGTTCTAGCGTTGAATTTGTTTTCAGCCCTTCCGCGAAGTATCCAAAAAGTGCTATTTGTCTTTTTTTTACTGCATTACCTCTATGAGGTTTTAAAAATAAAATAAGCAAAAAAGCTTCGATTAAACCAGTTATTTTAATAAATATAGGAGATGTCCAAAACATGCAATTCAATTAAAGTTTAGGTCATCACATAAGAGTTTTAATATTATAGAGTGAATACTAAAAACGCGTTTTCAGGAGGCTTTTATTGATGAAAAATTCGGTAGATGTCAAAAGAAGTCAGTATTGGGTCTTTATTGCTCGCGAAATAATTTGCAAGGTATCGAATAAGGACGATCTGGGTGTTGAACAAAAGATGGAAACTATAATATTTTTTTGAGGAAAGAAGGCGTTTAAAAAGGATGCAAAGCCGTTTTCGTGCACACTCTGGTACCAGATAAACTGCTTTCAAACAGATCATTCTCCGATTGTGTGGCGAACTAGAAACCATTGGCTCTGATTTGAAGAAGATTGATGGCACCCATCAAATGGCCCATCAATCACCCATCACTCGATGTCCCTGCAAATCTGAAAATGGCAAATCTCACTTTATATACTCAGTAGTTCATCCAAAAAGAGCCTGCCCTCTATTGTGATGGATTTCCTGATAAAATATTTAATAATCTGCGTGTCATGTCATATCAGTTTCCTGAACGTTACGAAGGTGAGAGGCAATGAACCTCGAATACTCCGGATATTAATCCATGTGATTTCGTTTTACGGGATTTCGGAAAATATACGGTATTTGCAAGGAAAACTGCAAATCTAGTGAAACTCATGGATTTTATTATATAGATTGTAAGACTTTCACTGTGTAAATCTCAGTTACTGTAGAAAGTGACGAATCTTAAAAACTAGATCGCTTAAGTTCGTGTGACAAGAAACAACAAGATAGAAGGGTTACTAACCCCTTATTATTCCAATAGGATTTAACAAAACTCCGCCTTGTAGTGTACAATCAAAGCCAACACTTGGGCTTGAACTTAAGAGACTAAGAATTAAATTAAAACTAAGATTAACTAAAGAAATATAGCCGAAGCTATCAAGTTTCTAATGCAATTGGCTTTTTAAACACAAGTTGACTGCGAAGCTATCAAGGGCCTGAGTACGGCCGAGCGTAATAACAGTTTTGAGAGAGAGAGTGGCCATAAGGCAGACGCGCGTAAATCAGAAACTCTGATTTTCTCTCCCTAAAACCAAAGAACTTCGCGGTTAATTACCGCTCTTCCTCGTTATGTATTCAGACGTGATTCTAAAACTACGTTCTGTCCGGAAGTAGTAAGTTGAAGTTAAGAATTTGACAGGAAAGGAACTTTAACTTAAAATTTAACTGTTAATAAAATTAACATAATTCTTACAAGATATGATTTGCAATTTCTGAAGACGTGTGCCGTGTAGGTGTAACAAATGCAAAATTTCTCTCGCAAGATGTTTCGAAACAAAATGGCGGACGCAACAAGGTTCTTGGCTTCCCCGCCCCGTGAACTCAATCACTGAACAAGTGCTGCACTGAACTCGGTTTTCCATATTCAGACAGTTAGTTCTAAGCACTGGCGCCCAGCCCACCTAGCAGACGAAGCCTGCCATATGGCTATAAGGGTATGGATCAATCCGAAACAACAAACGAACGTTAACGAAACATAACAAAATTAATGGTTAAATAAAAAAAAAACATAACAAACTTAATAAACATCTGATGATAGGTTGCAGAGCTAATATAAATCCCAGAAGTCACATAAAGCGAACATAAATTCAAAAGAAAAAAATGGGTTACAAAAGAAATAAAATCAAAACACGTAAAACAAATACCTACATCTCAAACACTCTCGGTGAAAACAGTATACAGAGGTATCTATTTCATTTATATGTATTAGGGCGAGTCAAATGAAAGTGAGCCAATGCGAATATATGACAAACACAGTACTTTATTTAAAGGTAGTCTCCATGAACATTGAGACATTTATCCCATTGACAAATGAGCCGCGTAATCCCCGTCTCATAAAACTCCTTGGGCTGTCGATTCAAAAAGTCTGTAACCGACTCCTTCACGGCGTCGTCCGACACGAATCTGGTACCCTTGAGATATTTTTTCAGTTTCCCGAAAATGTGAAAGTCGCATGACGACAAATCTGGGCTGTATGGAGGATGTTGCAGCGTATCCCACTTGAACTTTGCCAGTTGTGTCTTAACCACATCAGCGACGTGGGGACGAGCATTGTCGTGTAGCAAGATCACACCATTCGTCAATCTTCCAGGTCATTTGTTCTTGACTGCGACACGCAGCCGATCCAGCGTTGCACAATATCGCGAACTATTGATAGTCTCTCCACGTTTAGCAAATTCAGTCAGTAATGGCCCCTGACGATAAAAAAAAGTCAATAGCATTTTTCCCGAGGAAACGACAGCCTTTGCTTTCTTCGGGGGTGGTGAATTCAAATGTTTCCACTGTAAGCTTTGCCGGCGTGTTTCAGGTTCGTAGTGGTGGCACCATGATTCGTCTCCGGTCACAATTGCAGACAAGAAGTTGTCACCCTCATTGTGATACCGGATGAGATGAGTCAAAACAGCGCCGAACTTCTCCGTTTTCTGGCGGTCGTTCAAAATCTTGGGCATTCATTGAGCACACAAAAGCTGATAACCGAGATGATCATGAATTATGGTGTGAACCGAACCGTGACTGATGTTCACACGCTCTGCCAGTTCATCGATGCTTATCCTCCGTTCTTGTCTAATCAGCTCATCAACCTGTGCAATTGTGTCGGGGGTGATTGCAAGGTGGCTTTGGCGCGGTCTTGGATCGTCTTTGCAACTTTCACGTCCTTCTCTGAACCGTTTGCTCCAACGCTTCACAGTGGCCAATGCGATGCAATGTTCACCGTACACAGCAGTCATACGGCGACTAATTTCATGTTGGGAAACACCTTCAGCTGTCAAAAACCTGACCACACCACGCTGTTCCTCTTTTGTAGCGTCCATTATGTCACGCTAACGTCTTCAACCCAGTGTAAGAGTGCCTTAAAGAACTTTAACCTCAAACTTTCGCGCCACTTTCGTAAATGAAGGCTGTCTCTGTGCTATGCGCATGCGCCGCAGATGATGGACCGAACCATTTTTGCTGAGGAGAGGTTGGCTCACTTTCATTTGACTCGCCCTTATACTTTCCTAAGTTTTAAACCTTTATAAATTTTACTTTCAATTATTATTATTAAAATTTTCTTTATATTATAAAAATTCATCTTAAATTTATAAGTTCACTTGAGTCATATTGTTTTCAATATGATTTTCTGTTTTGTTATATCTCGATAATAGTATTCTTCTTATATTAAGACCGTTAATTATAATATTTGTCGATGATAAATAAATGTGTAATAAGCAAAACAAAAGATACGACATTTCGTGCGCCAAACTGTATTTCGAGGCGATGAATTACTTATTTGGGAATATGATGAAACATCATCAGCATCGGCCCTGTGGCAAAGCAGTTGCAATTATTGTTTCTTGGATGGAGAGAGCCGCATCTTTAATTGTTAAATATTCTAGGCATATTCAGATTTTGAAATCTGCTTAATTTTTGCTGCGCGTGCAATCTCAGCTAAGACTGCTCATTAGCTGAGATTTATGGTAAATAGTGGAGATTTCTGTTTTGCCGAAGGCTGTTGTTTCAAACGCGAAGAATAGGATAAATATTTTTAATTGTTTATTTATTTGAATACGACAATCATTTCAGGGTTCTCTGCTTTCGAGAAGATATGAATCACGATGAAGTTTCTAAGGGATAAGAAAGGTGTTTAAACAGTAACGATTTGTAGTGCTTAGTAACTGTGTTTTTTCAACATATTTTCTTTCTCGTGATTTGAGAATTCCTGAATTATAATAAATTGAATTGTGGAATTTGACATGCTCTTTCAAAAATTTTCAAGTATCTCAAAAGCAATGTTGATTTTAAGATTTTTAATGAAGAGAAATTGATCCCTTCTTCCATAAATGTAAATGTTATTTTATTTCTTATTTCTTTCCTCTACAGTTTGTTAATCACACTGGAGCTGTAGCTCGTAATTACTGTAAAATTTTATTATTATTTTTTTGTTTGTTTTCACGTAAACGCATTTTATTGAATTATCAGTTAAACATGCCCTATATTTGAAATCGGAAATTTCAGAAATGAACTTTTTATCTCTTTTCCGTTAACGTCAATTTTTACATCAATTAATGTTGCTTTATCCGACGTGGTTTAAATACGAAAGCTCATGTTCATACTAAAACTTCGTAGTAACACAAACACTATAATATTACCTAACGCAATTTGAAATGGATGAGATTAAAATTTCCTTTCACCCTTCAACATTATTTTCTTCACAACCTGGATTTGATCGTATTATTTTATAGAACGCAATAAATCTCTTGAAGGTTTTAAACCAAATAACGACGGTGTTTGAATCCACTTCATTCTACGAAAACTCATTGCATGCAAAATGTTGAGGTAAATGTCAGAGTGCGAGTTTTTGTTTCGAAATTGTTCAATATTCGTTACTTAGATCTTTTAAATAATCGACCATTTTTTCATTTTAAGAATCTTTGGTTCACCTTCATTATTCCTTAAGAAAAAACAATTTTTAGTTTCAGTAAATCATAATTCACAAAGAAATGCATGAAAGTAATTCTATTTGAGCTATTTAGTTCTTTAATATTCTGAGAATGTTTGAAATTCTAAGTAATTTAAGAATTACAAAATATAAAAAGGAAAACTAAAATTCGGCGATCTGAGTCTTTTGCTTCGTAATTTTCGAAGGCATTCACTAAAAACACCTCTGAGGAAAGAGGCTCTTTAAATTCTGTGGATAAATCCTCTTAGAATTTCATGGTAGGTAAAGAATTGTACAGATCCTTGAATGTTATTAGAATTCTTTAATGATATTAATGCTCTGGGTCAAGTTTGGAATAAATTTGGGCAAAGTCGCATTTCTTACTACTTACAAGTTGCTAGTGGTATCACTGGGCAATCACCGTATGACTCTGACTGGCCAGTGATAGAAACAAACGACATGTGATCGACTTGTGGTTATTCATGACGTTTGTCTGTGTGGCTAATGGCTTTATAAATATCAGGAACAACAAGCTGAGTAAACGACTTTCATACACTTTTATGTGAAAATATAACCAGTACGAACTTCCTGAAGAAATAAAAAAGTTTTTGGCAGTAGATATGACAGTAGATAAAACTCGAAATTTGCCCTGGAACATTATATGTTGGATATTTCAAACCATTCAAATCTCACTGAAGAAATGAATAATAAAGAAAAAAGCTTAAGCAATTTTTTTCAACGCACTGTCATCAAGCCCTATTTTCATTGAGCTCCTGATATGAACAACATAGACTGGTCATTTATTTATACTCTTGAAAAACTGGACAAAAGCTGATAAGCAGAAAATCGCAAAATTTTGAATTAAATTTAATGTAAACGGCAACTAAGAGTACAATAAGCAGACATTCTTTGATATTGATGCCGAAGTGATGACTATATAATTGTGTAATTTTGAGCATATTCTTGACTTGTCAAAAATATTAAAAGAAATTGCTTGCTACAGTTTATTTTAGCAAGTGTTCTATTGCGTATTATAAGAGATTTATCCGAAGTATCTACAAAACTTCTGGCATTTTTTGGGAGCGAAGAGAAATACTTTAAGTTGCGGTTGATAAAAACTTAAGATACTTTTTCGATCAAGAAAAGCTGAATTCCCTTTCGTTTCTGTCTATAAAAATATTATCCAAGAATTGTAGAAGGTTGAATCCAAATTCCAGAGAATCGAGCAGTTTTGCTTGTTCCAAGTTTAAATTAAGGAGAGCTCACTGTATAATAATGATACAAACAGTTTGAGATATCCACGAAAAATGTTTAAATATTGATGAATCAACTTCTGAATAATATTATAAATGCCTCTGTCTTCTAACATTATCATATTTTATTTTCTACATCTCTAGTGTCAATCATTAACTGCGTAATATGAATTTCAAATTTCTGCTCGTGTTATTACAATGTATCTCTACGTTAAAACGTCGTAAAAATATTAAAAAGGAGGTAACATTTAAATAAAAATAATAAATATTTCTTGTTTGCAAGATTAAAGATGCATGTGTTCTGCCTTATTTTATCCTTTTCGCTTCAAGAATTCGAGATGATTTATCACTGTTGCCATTTTGAAGAAGAGGAATTTTAAGCGGAGTACCAGACGAATTCGCTGTTCGCGTGAGCTGTTGTGCTGTTATGTGTTTACAATCCACTTTGTCGGAAACACTCAATTATTTAAGCTAGTTTAAGATGGATAGTTATTAGAAACGCTATTTTTAGTTGGATTTATGGATATGCGTGCCTCATCCTGCATATTTTATGCATCAATATGGATTTGACTTTACATACACAGCTACGAGTTACTTATTTTGAGCGAACTTTTGCGTGATCGAAATAGTAGCTATGATATATGTAATACAACTGATATTGTTCTGCATTTGTACAGCTTATGATTAATTGCTGTTTGTGGAGTTATTGATACTGAATAAAAGATGAAATATATTCTGCGTCCAAAGAATGTAATCGGTAGTCAATGCATTTTGGTTTTATATGTAATACATACTTATGAGTAAATAACAACAAAGCAGATAGCCCTCGAGTGCTTTGTCATAATGTATTATCTAACAATCTAAATAATAGACAGTATTCGAAAAGAAAATATTTATCTCCTTTTCTTCCTATCTGTCCTAATTTCAGACGCAAATGTAAGCGTAAATCCATTTCTATGTATGGTACGCCTTTGTGCGCTTGTAATTTAAGCTTGGATTACAATCATAACGCCAGATTTAAAAGTATAGCCTAAATAAAATGAGAAAAATTAAATGGCACAAACCAAATGTAAATATGGTACAAAGATTTCGATGAGGAAAGACATTTTTTTTTCATTACCAAATCCAAAATTTGCGGGTATCGAAATAAGATATTTGATTCGTTGTCAGTTAACACAAGTACGTTACTAGTGCAGAATAATTTTATAGCTTAAAAAAGTCAAAATTAGCATAAACGTCACCGGAATAAATTGTAAAATTCCGCTAAATGTTAGTGGCCTGGATTTATATTAATGATTTCTCAGCTTCCGAAAATTCTTACCTGCATTTAAAGGAAAAAAAAATTATAGTTATATATCAAAATTAGAAATAAGTAGTACGAAGCTAATTAACAATGCATTATTCATTTTTAATTAAGGTTATCGTCTTTATTTGCAATTAATATTTTAATTGATCCCAAGTGAACAGCGATTATATGCGTTAGTATATTTTGTGTCTAATAATAAATAACGTAATCTACTTATGTTGAAAATGCGAAAAAATTCCTTTATCAAATGGTTATGGTTTTAGATTTAGAAAGAATTATTATTCTTTATTGAAACTGCTTATTGGTACTGGAAGGAGGAACAGAAATTTATTTCGTGTAACCTCCGAAAACTTCTCTCCTAATATTTAAGTGATTTAAGGTTCAAAGTTTGGGTTTAAACTTAGAATTTTAATTACTTTTATATCCTTTTCCATAAGTATTTCTGCTACGAGACAGACTTATTTAATCACAAGCATAATCTTATAATTCATGGGAAAATTGAAAAACATTAGGAAATTAAAGAGTTTCTGGATATCTCGGCGTTTGCATAATATTTTTATATTCTTTAAATCACAGAAAAATCCCTTAAAATTTGTGAAGAGTTGAGGAAATATGTGCTATGATAAAACGACTGACTTCATTCAAAATAGTTTTTTTTTTTATAAGAGTACTCTAAGGAAATGTAATACTATCTATTACAGATGCAAGTATCAAATGCAAAGTGATTAGATGTTTAAAAACCGCTTGATGATAAACGTAGGCTAAGAAAGCCCTCTAAATTAGTCTTATAGATTTAGATGTGAAAAAGAATAGCCAAACTGCGATTGAACTCATATTTTAGATTTACAGAAAAACTCTGTGCATTTCGAGAGCACTGTGACTGTCCCTGTTCTTCAAGCACGCAGGTATTTGATTTTTGGCTGCATTTCTCCAAAATGCCCCTACAGTAATTTGTTTAACACAACATCGTAATCTACAGAGATGGTGAGGAAATTTCCTTTCAGAATTTGCGAATGACTCTCTTAAGATAAGATGATGAAGATAATTTTCGTTCTTAAATTTTGATTTCGTGTTCAATATTAATACGCCTCTAAATTATGATATAGTAGTAATTTAAGGATGAGTAACTTTAGAAACATAAAAAGGCGTTTTTAAATAATTCATTAAGCGTTTTAAAGAAATACTACTCCTCTAAATATATTTTACTCAGTTTCGATATATACTTATGCTCTGGTGGTGGTTTAGCCATTAACTTCACTTTCGAATCAAATTTTTCAATCAAAATGTGGTACATATTCTTCAGAAAACAAGTTAGTTTAATTTTTAGAGGTGTGGATATTATAGCTAACATTCTAGGGCATAAATAAAATCGTTTGTTAGTATGGTTGATAAAATTAGGAAATTTTAAAATTTCGAATTTTGGAAAATGTCAAATTAATAAATTAAGTAACAGTTATTATTATTAATCTAATGCAAAATTCTTCAACTGGTGAAAAGGATTTTCTTGAGGGTTACGAAAATAGCAAAAGTTAATTAGGCGAGTCTTGACTCTTATTTTTCTAGATGTTTTAGACATTTTCATTCGTGAATGTTTCTTTACTTGTCACTAGATGGCGCTAAGTACCGCTTGTTGACATTTTAAACCTTTGGCTCTTGCGCTGATATTTTTGACCAAGTGCGCGTGAAATCGAGTGATGCTTTACTTCCTTCTGAATTCACTTCCTTCCCTTGCATTTTAACATTAAAATCATTTATATTATAATTTAAGCATTGAGTCCATCTACATTACATTAACATTCATACTACGGCCAACTTCACGCAAAAACTTTGCCATTCACCTTTACATCAATTTTTAATATTCCCTGTGAAAATGTTTAACGACAGTAGTGCTTATCTTCCGAAAATCAAATACTGTTAAATATAATATGCCTCTTGACAATTTACACAACTGTTGGTGATAAGATAGTTGTAAATATTTGCAGCAGAAAATATTGTATCGAAATTTTATTTGCATAAAAGCATTTACACTACTATCTAATTAATAAAGGTGTTTCTAATGCCATTTATTATTTCTGCGCCTGTCGAATAGTAGTATATTTTGCAAAGCATGCACAAAAGATAGTTGCGGATCGTTATTTTCGTAAATATCGTATTAGCCGTAAATATATAATTACATTTACACTTTCTCAAAGTAATTGACAGAATTTTATGAAAGCAGTTTCAGTACTGAGGCAGGAGGATTCTATAAATACATAATCTTTTAATTCAGTCCAATAGAGAAAAATGTCTTGTCAATAAAATATTTGTTGTATCATAAATTATTAATACGACGTTTAGCTTAAGAGAGCTTCTCCTGACGCATGCGCCGTTCGCGTTTATCCGCGCGGTGATGATGATGACGTAACTGTTTATTACACATGTATGTATATGTATACCATTCTTACTTCTTCGCCTTTTTGCTCTGCTGTACGCAACTATGTTTAAGATAATTTCTGTCATTAAAAATGTTCATTGATATTACAATCTATTTAGGCTTATTTATTTCGTCAATGGTTATGGGCCCAGGAACGTTTCAACTGTGCCTAATTAGCAAAATACTTATTTTAAAATGAACATTTTGAAGTTTTCGAGCATTGAACTCTTAAGCCTAATTCAGTGCAAGAACTGTTACGTCTAATCAACGGTAAGAACTGATCAGCGTTCAGTTAAGCCTATTTTTATAGCGATCAATCTTGTTTTATTTGGCTGTGAGAGACTGTATTACATTATGTCGCATTTGACTACTATAGATAAGCTCGGAAAAGATAATTTTGACAGTTGGAAATTACAAATAGAAGCAGTATTGATTAAAAACGACCATTGGGATTATGTAACCGGTAAAGTGCTAAAACCTGCTGAAGGAACCGAAGACGAAAAGAAATGGCTCCAAGCTGATCAAAAAGCTCGCGCAGATATAATTCTTGCTATTAATCCTAGTGAACTGTGTCATATAAAGCATTGTGTGACATCAAATGCTGTGTGGAATAAACTCAAATCAGTATATGAATCGAAAGGACCTGCGAAGAAGGCTACATTATTAAAACAGCTTTTATTTAGAAAAATGGCGGAAAGCGAAACGATGTCTGAACATTTGAATACTTTCTTCGAAATAGTTGATAAGCTTAAACAAATGGAAATTGACATAGCTGATGATTTATTATCGATTCTTCTGCTCTACAGTATTCCAGAAAATTTTGAAAATTTTAGATGCGCCATCGAATCAAGAGATCAGTTACCTAGTCCCGAATCTTTGAAAATCAAAATGTTAGAAGAATGGGAAGCAAGAAGAGGGAAAACATCTCAAGATTCACAGAATGCATACTATACTGATTATAAAAGAAGAAATCAAGAACAGGAGAAAAATGAAAAATGGAAGGTGAATTCAAACAAAAATTTTCCTGCTGAAAGAAATTTTCGAAACTTGAAGTGTAATTACTGCTCGAAAATTGGGCACAAGGCATCTGAATGCAGAAAGAAAATAGCTGATAAAAAATATGCGCAATCAAATAAGGGAAATCAAGGTTCTATGATGGCTTCTAATTATGAAGAGCAGATTAGTTTAGCAGTAAACAATGCTTATCAGAAGACCTCCTCATGGTGCTTAGACAGTGGCTGTACATCTCACATGTGCAATGACAGAAGGTTATTTTCAGAATTTCACCCTCGAACGAATTCAACCATAAAGTTAGCAGTTGACAAAACAGCAAAAATTACAGGAATTGGAACTGTCCTTATAACAGTACCTAACGGAAATAAGACAATTAAACTTACGCTCAAAAATGTGTTATGTGTTCCGGAATTAAAATGTAATTTGCTGTCAACATCTAAAGCTACTGCAAATAATCGTTCAGTGATTTTTACAGAACGACATGCTAGAATAATAGAACCAAATGGATCTATACTAGTGCAGGCTATTCGTCATGGTGATCTTTATTATATACATCCAAGCACTGAAACAGCTGCAATAGCACAGGTAAGTGATTTTGTAAAGTGGCATCTTAAATTAGGTCATTTAAATGAGTCTGATTTGAAAAGACTTAAGTCTGATAACATGGTTAGAAATTTAAATTTTAATAACACTGAATCTCTAAAAGACTGCAAAGTCTGTATCAGAGGTAAACAAACTGTGCAACCTTTTCAAAAAGAATCAAAATTTCAAAGTGATGAATTACTGTACTTGATTCACTCAGATTTGTGTGGACCTATGAGAGTCCCATCCCATGCTGGTTCGCGTTATTTTGTTACTTTCATAGACGACAAATCGCGTTATGTCGAAGTCAGTTTTCTTAAAACTAAAGATGAAGTGAAAAAGGCATTCATTAAATACAAAGCTGCGGTCGAAAATCGTCTAGGAAAGAAAATAAAAATCCTTCGGACTGATAACGGTCTCGAATATCGCGGAGAAGAATTTAATAGATATATTCAAGAATGCGGGATTAAACGAGAATTCTCTGCACCAATGACTCCTCAACAGAATTCGAGAGCTGAACGCATGAACCGCACTTTAACTGAAATGGCCAGATGTTTGTTACTACAAAGTAATCTTCCCCAATCCTTTTGGGCTGAAGCCTTGAACTGTGCTGTTTATATTCGTAATCGTTGCCCGAATCGAAGCCTGGGAGTAAACAAAACACCTTATGAATTATTTTTTGGCATAAAGCCAACTGTATCTCACTTCAAAGTATTCGGACAAAAATGTTTTGTACTTAATAAAAGGTCTAAAGGGAAATTCGATCCTCGATCAGAAGAACATATATTTGTAGGATACTCAAATGAATCGAAAGCATACAGGCTGTGGAATAAAAATTCCAGAAAAATCGTTATAAGCCGAGATGTTAGATTCATTAATGAATTTGAAAACTGTACTAATTATGATAAAGATTTAGAAGTTTTATTTCTCGAAAATATTCCTGATAAAAAGAAGGAAGAACCTCTGAATGTAAATCAAATATCGGCTGATGAAATAACAGAAGACCCCTCAAATATGGCAGAAGCATCTGCTGAATCATCTGATAATGAAGATTCTGATTCCGAAGCACTACCTGAAATGCAGATTAAAAGGGGGGCAGGTCGTCCAAAGAAAGTCAAGACTGGGAAGCCAGAAAGACCAAAAAAAGAGTACCACAATATAAACATAGAAAAGGAAGAAGCACAAATTGCTGAAGAAGATACAAATCCGACATTAGAAGAAGCATTAAATGGAAGTTATGCTGAAGAATGGCATAAGGCTATGCAAAGTGAGTATGAAGCACTTGTTAAAAATGGTGCATGGAAATTAGTAAAGCGACCACACAACAAAAAGGTAATAGGATGTCGCTGGGTTCTTAGAACGAAATATAATGCAGATGGAACAGTTCAAAAGAGAAAAGCTCGATTGGTTGCTAGAGGATTTGCACAGGAACCTGGAATTGATTTTAATGAAACCTTTGCTCCAGTAGCCAGAGCAAGTTCTATAAGAACTGTGATTGCATACAGTGCTGAACAAGACCTTATGTTATATCAACTAGATTTTGTTATGGCTTATGTTAACGGAGATTTAAAAGAAGAAATTTTCATGGAACAAGCTAAAGGTTTTGAAGACCAAAATAATCCTGATTATGTTTATGCTTTGCAAAAGTCTCTTTATGGTTTGAAACAAAGTGGAAGATAGTGGTATGAAAAATTAGACAAAAAACTCAAAAACTTTGGATTACAACCATTACAATCAGATAAGTGTGTATACAGGATGAAAACATCTCAAGGTGAGTTAATTCTAATTTTATATGTTGATGACTTAATAATAGCAACAAATAGCTGTGATTTATATGCTGAACTTAAAGGTTATCTTTCTAAAGAATTTCATGTTAAAGATTTAGGCAAACTTCATTATTGTCTTGGAATAGAATTTAATCAAGATGTAAATAATAATTCTATTAGTTTATCTCAGCAGAAATATGTTGATAATATTCTACGAAGGTTTAATATGCAAGATGCAAAACCAGTAGCAACTCCTTTAGATCCTAGTGTAAAATTAAGTAAAGAAATGTGTCCTTCTGAAACTGAAAAGGAAGAAATGAACAATGTACCTTATCGCCGTCTAATTGGTTCGCTTATGTATCTTTCTGTGTTTACTAGGCCGGATATTACATATGCCGTCAGTCACCTGAGCCAATTTAATAACAATCCTGGAAAATTACACTGGTTGGCTGCAAAGCGCGTTCTTCGATACTTAAAAGGAACTAAAAATTATTGTTTAAAATTTCGAAGGACTGGAAAAGCACTTATTGGATATACCGATGCCGACTGGGCGTCTGATGTTAATACTAGAAAATCGTATACAGGTTACCTATTCAAGCTTGCTGGAAATCCAATAACATGGGAATCACGAAAGCAACAAACTGTTGCATTATCAAGTACTGAAGCAGAGTACATCAGTCTTTCATAAAGTGCCAAAGAAGCAGTTTATTTACGTCGTTTCCTTAAAGAATTAAATTTTACTGCTGATTATCCAACCATTATATATTGTGATAATCAAGGTGCACAGAAGCTTATGAAAAATGCTGTTTATCACTCACGCACTAAACACATAGATATTAGACATCATTTCATTCGTGAAATTTATGAAAGAAATGAAATAGACGTTAACTATGTGCCAACAGAGAAAATGCCTGCTGATGTACTGACAAAAACACTGACTGCTTCGAAACATTCTAAGTGCTGTAAATTAATTGGAATAACTGTAAATGATTAATGTTTATTTTTTTTTCAGCCGCCAAACGTCGAAAGGGGGATTGTTGTATCATAAATTATTAATACGACGTTTAGCTTAAGAGAGCTTCTCCTGACGCATGCGCCGCGCGGTGATGATGATGACGTAACTGTTTATTACACATGTATGTATATGTATACCATTCTTACTTCTTCGCCTTTTTGCTCTGCTGTACGCAACTATGTTTAAGATAATTTCTGTCATTAAAAATGTTCATTGATATTACAATCTATTTAGGCTTATTTATTTCGTCAATATTCACTATACTTTATGAAATTAAATTCAGAAACATTAGTAATTAACGAGCAAAATTCGCTGTTATATTTGTAACGAATACTTTTCGGGATCGGTTGAAAACTTATAAATTAATTCTGTTGTACTTAATACGAGAAGAATAACATGGTGGGATTTAATAGCTTTTATTCACACAGATAGGACACATTTCTTTAGTGTAGCATCTTATGATGTCCCGCATAGCAATTTAACTACTGCTACCATTTTCGAGAGATATTTCCTATGACACTATAAGGTATTTTCTCCCTCCATTCTGCGTGCCTTTGTGGTGCAATGGTAGCACACTTGGAGCGTATTCGAGAGGTCCAGGTTCGAGTTCCGGCGAGGGCATTAAACATTTTTCACATCTCCTGCTTCAAAATAACCTAATGCTTCTACAACACGACGCAGTATCCTGCGTAACATTTGCATTTTGAATTTCTTCTCGCTTCCTTGTACGATGTGAAAATGAAGTACTATAATCCCGAAAAATTTCGACTGTCATATTTCAGCAGAAATATCCATTTGGGCGATTTCGGCTCGTCGTCCGTACGACATCTAGTTATTCGACTCACATTTTTATTGCATTTAGCGGTATGATATGTATCCTCGCTATTTGGAGAAGTTTTATTCTCGTTATGAAAAAACAAAAACGCAAGAAATTTGACTTCCATAGCATGAAAATTTACCGGGGAATTTAATTTCAAAATTTGAAATTTTTTGCCTTGAGGTTTCTTAAGTTAAAATAATTCGAGGAAATAAGCTTAAATGAAGTGCAGGAGGAAATCTATATAATTTAATAAACCATACAAGGAATGCATCAGATCTAATGTTAGGTAAGCTCTGGAAGAAAACTTAAGCTTCCCAAAACGTTTTTGTAGTAGACTGAAGGACAGATACTGAATATCATCAGACCAGAGGGAAGTCATCCAGAGAATGCAGAGAGAACTGTTTTTTATGAGGGGGGGGGGGGGTTGAAAGCTCAGGTTTTCACATTAGCAGCTTTAAAAATGAAATTCGTCAGAAGAGCGCGAATGCAATGCAGGACATTCGACGTCACGTCATAGCAAGTGTTTCTAGAAGATGGCAACAATGCCTTCTTTATCTTGATGTCTGCAGAGTGTAAGACCTGCTTTATGAATAAGAGACAATGCCACTACTTTAAGGGTGTTCAGTCGTATTTATTGATGCTCACAATAAATGTGTTATCCTGCTTTAAAGATAGATGAGTGTGCCTCCCAGCCGGGAAAAGTGGTTCGTGACTCCGATTGCCGTACCGAACTGCTTGGGTTCAAATTCCGGAGAAGACATGGATGTAATTTTTCCTACACTTCACAGGAGGCAACGGTGGCCTATCTATTAGATGCTTTCACAACAAAGAGACGATCACTTCGAGCTTTAGTAGTGTGTCAGTGGGTCAAAGCTTGACAGCTTGACCCTCAATTGGGGAAGAAAAAATGTTAAGGTAAGTTATTTAAATGTTCCATATATAAAGGTACATGCATTAGTTGAGCGTTAGTGCTTGGAATGCCTAAAAGTGCCACCCTCTGCATTCCCCTTTCTTTAACTTTACTCTTATCTCTTTAACACTTCCTTCTTTCGTAGGGATGAAGGACATAAATTTGGTTGTTATTATAGTAAAGTGGCAATAGCGAAATACTCGAGGGAGAAAGTATTTGGATCTGGATCGAAATGCCAGTGATTCACATCTTTTATCACTCGGCTGTATAGACCATGGCAAATTTAATTGCAACCATAGTAAATTTAATTGCACAGAGTTTCTCATCAACGAATCTTCTTATAATTTGTAATTTTAATTCAAGTGAGATGAAATATCTCTTAAAGGGTATCTCTTTGTTTTCATCATTTGCTTCTTAAATATCTGTTCGAATTATTATTTTAACTGAGCTTACCTCTGAAGGCTTTATTACGAAACGCAGTAGTGTTGTGTGCATTCAGTTGATGAAGAAAACGAAAGAACTCTTGAAAAAAAATCTTGAAGTGCATAACTACTGGATAAAAATTGTATCATCATTTTGTATTTTGTCGCTCTAGTGCCAGAAAAACTCTGGTAATCCTAATAATAAATTTTTCATAAAGAATTTCATTTATTATTATATCGAAATTAATCTGAATATGATTCTTGATTTCACTAATTTTGCAATACCCAATTCATCTTCTGCATTTCTCAATACAGAATAAGCGGACGCTAGTAACAAAGAACTAGTGTCTGCTCATCTGTATGAGAACTTATCATAATGAATTCTAGATAATAAAACGTTATATTAATTCATGAGCTAGGCATTTATATGCATACCTATCCTGGTCCACTTACAGTTTCATTCAAGTTACAGAATTACTAATCATCATAGCTTTCCCTTTACTGATTGAAAGATCGCTTCTATAAGGGCTGGCGCTCGATGTTTCCCGGCCACTAGTAATTAATGGGTTTCACTAATAAAGCAGTATTTGATTGATATTGTTTCCCCTCCTTTCTACGCTCTTTGCTGAGCAGACCGCATAATTAATCATCCAGCAATCTAAGAGGTATATGCATAAACCTTTGCTTCTGATAGGCAGGATAAAATTGAGTAGCGCCATCTGGTTGAAACATTGGTGTCTACAGTAACTTTGGATATGAGTTTATTGAAAAATTAACTGGCTGTGAAAGAGTTGAATGAACTAAGTATTATTCAATGTTCCGACAAATTTTGTAAAACACAGTTTCATAAAATACAGTTGCGCCATACGATTTCATTTGGAAAATTCATTTCTTGATATGTTTTAATCCGTATACTGTTATCTGTTCGATTTTGTAATTTTCTATCATATGTATTGCTGATATAAGTTGTTCATTAAAGTGCACTGAAGTTGTTTTGAACCCCATGATTAAATATAGGTATGCCTCAAATGTCATGCGCTGAAAATGGTTTACAAACATGTTAGTCCATAGAAAACGAAAACAAATATAGTAAATTTCTCATCTGAGTCTGCCTGGCTAGCTAGTAAAACGAATGTGTACAATTTGTTCACTTTATTGGTTTTTAACCTTCCCGCCAGAATGACACAGAGGTATGTGATAACAATTCATAGATCTGACTCAGGTTTCTGAATCTTCATTCAAGAATACCAGATGGTTTTCAAGTTAGTCACTTTCTTCAGAATGTTAACGGGTGCTTGTCAAACAAAATTTTGGATTTCCTGCATTGCACCGTAAGGTAATCCATCGATATGCAGGAACTTTAGGTCAACTGTAACCGGCACAAAGTACTAGTAGCCAACATTAATATTTGCTATTTCTTGCAGGAAATTAGCAAATCCGAACGATCGCTTTAATTCTGTTCCAATGTTTTATTATCAGCAGGCTGAGAACTAGCTCATTCATTAAACGTTCATGTCCTAGATAGGCATAATGAACACATCCTGCATATTCACTAATCATGCATGTTGCAAAGAATATTGTTGCGTTTCTGTACGAATTCGTGGATTTGGAGCGATTGACGACATCACTTGATGAAGAATGAAAACACAGTTCATTAGCCAGTATTACTCGGGACAGCTCCAAAAATACGTTTACAGTCGTCGAAAAACTACGACAAGCACGTTGAAATAATCAACAACACAGCCTTCAGGCTATCAGGCTATAACGGTGAAGACAGCTTCACGGCAAAGCACCAGAATACAGCTCCCAACTCGGCTCAGTTGTTCTCGGAATTCTGCCTACTCTCGAGACTCTCCACGCTACAACTCTTGATGCACTTGATAGATTTGACGATGCACTCACTGGATTCGCGATACTCCGACGATCAACTCGACACTAGACTGACGATCAACTCGCTAGACTTCGAGACACTCGATAGAGTCGTGATCGACTCGATAGGCTACAAGACACTGACTGACTCACTGACGAGACACACTAAACTGCTACTCCACATAGAGGCAGGGTTTATAAAGCTTTTTGGCCTGCCTTCGAGAACATTCTGGTTCAAACCGGTAAGAATTCGTTCTAGAAGGTTCTCCATCCGTCTATGGCATAGGGCCAATTTTGTCTCCAAATGTCGCCAAAAGGGCGATTTCTGGCCAAATATGGCAACTCTTCCTTTCCTTGCCATTTTCTGGCAACCCTAAACCTGGTTTACTAGACACAGCTAGACATTTGGTAAAAAAATTTAAGACCTACTTTTTGCAGTATTCTCTATTTCTTCGTGCTACAGTTCCGTAGAGATCTTAAATAACTACCCCAGAACAAAAGTGAGATATCAGTCTTTATTTAACGCATAGCAGCTCATACAATGAGATAACAAAGAGAGGATAAGGCAAAAAATAAAGAGAGAACAAAGCGAAAGAAGGAACAGTAAGAGGAAAAAGAGAAATTTTCCTAATATGCAAGGAATTATATCGCAGATCACCCAAATCCTTCCCACAGCAAAGTTTCAAGCAGTAATCAGCAAACAGAAGCTCAGTACTGTAATATAATTTTTTCTCTCGATCTAAATGATTTTTGGTTTTTGTCAGCTCCCTGTTTTATAAGCTGATTAAGAAGGAAAGTAAACACTTCTGGAAGCTTCCAGAAAAAAATTATAATTGAGCTACAAAAATTTGCTTAGAAATGCTAATTAAACTAAGCCTATTAATAGACGTATAATTAAAAATACTACAACATATTACCAACATATTACATGAAATAAACTTGGATAGATACACTGAGTATATTGAAATGCAAACTTAAATAAAACAGATAATTAAAAAATCCGATTGTACATGATTTACTTGTATGGCCTAATAAATTATATAAATTTTTGCTGCACTTCATTTAAACTTATTTCTTCGAAATATTCCAACATCAGTAACCGATCCCACAAGGCAAGTCGGAAATGATATCAAAACTGCAAATTCTGCAATTAAATATCCAGGTCAATTTTCTTCATACGAGAGTGTAACTTGTTATAATTTTTTTTTTTTTCAGATCGAATATAAAGCGTTCCCAGATATGATTCCAGGAAATTAGAAACTGCAATAAAAATTAGATTTCATCAAATTATTTATTAGAGAATTGCACGTTATGTCGAATTTCTAAAATCTAATATATATATTTTAATGAAGTTTGGTTTGAATATACGTTTATAACAAAGAAAGTGATATACCATTCAAAAGTCATTTTACGTACGCATGATTGTTAGTAATAATAATATTAATAGTGCAAGTGCAAGACGCCTAGTGCAAGAATGTCCAAAATACACGTTATGATATCACATTGAAAATAAGTGTAAAATGGCGTATGGTCCCGTTTCATAGCCAGGCAGGTCGCGCAACGGGTCGACAATACTAGATAGGAGGCATCTGATGAGTTCCTGCGGAAGTCGATCCCACTGTTATAGCAAGGCAATTTTTGACTTAAGTACGATTGTCGTAAGGCGGATGGCGAGATAAAAATTGCTTTCTGAAGAACGTCTTAGACATGCTGCTTAGGGTTAAAGTCAGGAGGTATGGCTGGCCCAACCATGCGGCGAATATTCTTACTTTCCAGGCAATGGTCGACAAGCTGAGCCTATGTGGTCGAGCGTTGTCGTCCATTAACAGGACTCAAAACCAACTGCGCGCCTGAAAAGTCAAACGTAGAGCCCTAAGATGCGCCCAACATACTGGCGAAGCCATTACCGCTCTTTCACTGTACTGATTCGTTTCTCTGATGAGGGCGCCATGCTTATTGCGCTCTCTTATGCGCAATGAAAGATAGGCAAACAGCAGACCTTCTGGTATACAATCCTACCTCACGAAGCCTTCAGACAACTGTCGGCTGTAAAACTAAGGATCCAGTGGTAGCATTCATTTCACGTGAGTGCTGTGAAGCGGTTGTAGCAGTCCTATGTTGCCATGCTAAAAGTGTCGAATAGCGATCCTCATTTGTCGTCGTGGACGTTAGTTGTCCTTGTCCAGGTCTTCTCGATATGGATCCAGTGCTTTCAAGATTTCCACAAATTGCAGACGTCACTGAGCGTTACATTGCGCTCTGTAAACACCTGTGCTTGTGACTGACCTGCCTTCAATCTACCAACAGTTCTCCATTTCATTTCGTTATCCATACGTTCTTGGCTACCATTTACCTGACACCTCATAAAATTTACCCAACTGTAGCGAGAAACACTACGAAAATCGGGAAGCAGTACAGCATACAAATAGCCAAAAACTCCTCGTGCATTGGGGACGCATAATTAGTACCTTTGGTTCAATGCTTTTGGTAAAAAAAAAAAAACATAAGTTGCAATTCTCTTAATTCTGCACTCGAGTATATCTCAAAATCACAACATTCACTGTTGTAAATTTGTTGTACATTAACAGTATTAATAACTTTCTGATTATATTTGATGATCCAATTGTTATGCATTTTAATATTAGTTTGCCTCTGAACCTCAAAACGAACTTTTTTGAGAATTCTGGTGAAATTAATATCGAGTGCTTTTTGTAAATATTTACTCTATTAACTATAAATTTGAATTCAATTGGATTTTTATGAAATTTCAGCAGTGCATGCAAATTGGAAAACTTATTATAGTATGGTTTAATGGTAATTTTATTTATTTGTTTACGGTGTGAAATGCTATAAAGCTATGAACAAGAGAGTTTTCTTAACTTTTAGAGATCTCTTAAGTAATCTTATTATTAAGGGTGCTACTTTGGTAGACGGTTGCACGGATTTTTGGCGATTTACATTGGCACAATTGTTGGCGCGGTTTTTACAATCGTCAGCCATCTTGAAAAACGCTGTTTTTACGCATTTTACGTATAGTAAAGTATTCGAAACTTTAAAAAAATAAATATCGTTAAAAATAATGGATTAATTTTTTGTTGAAAACGTTGTTTTTTAAGATGCCTGGTAAATGTAAATAAATACGTTTACTAAGAGTATAAAATACTAAAGTAAGGTTAAATTATTACTTTCATGTAGCAAAAGAAATATAATAAAAACACCGCTATAAAAACATTGCGACAACGTTTAATTGGATTCAAATATTACTTAAATTGAATATCGAATTAAAAACATCATACCAACGTTTAAAAGAATTAAAATATTACTTAAATTCAAATACTTTAAAATAAGTTTTATAGGATATAATTTTTAACATTAAAACATATGTGGCAATGAACATCTCAGCAATTTTTTAAAACAGTGTATTAATTTTTTAATAAAAATTGAAGTATACAATTATAAAGTAAAAGTTCTACCAATCGTATATTCATAAGTATCACAGAAAAAAATCGGAATCATAATTTAGATATCAATGAACAAAATTGTCGGTAAAAAAGGAGGAATGTTTAATACATTTTTTACGTTTACAGCGGTTATTTCTTCCACCGTGACCACAATACCATATACGGCCGTCCTCAGAATCGGCTCTTTTAAGGATCTTCATATGTGATCCACATCTCTCGCACTTCATTGAAGAAGCAATTAGCGAGGTTTCCTCCAAAAATTTAAAATAAATTTCCTCTGACCCTTGTAACAATTTATAAATAAATCTTTGATTAGGAAAGCCAGATTGGCCAAAATAATGTCTCAAAGTGCAATTTTTTTATTACGATACTAATAATTCTTGGCAGTTACCAATAATCTTCGAAACGGACATATCCATTCTCTTTGAAATCTAAGGAATTCGAAAAGATGAATAATAAAATTTTAAAATGGCACGGTAATGCACAAATATTCAGTAACCAATCAGGGAGCTAATTACATCACGCATAGAATTAAAATTATTTAAATAATCATTCATAATAAAATCTTTTTTTTTTAAATCCAAAATTAAATTGTATTTTAATATTTAACAGCCATAAATAATGTTTAAAACATTAGATTAAATTTATAGATATTAAAACCAATTACTTTTAAAGTAAGGTGACGTCATTGATTACATCATCCACAATATAAAATTATGTAAAATATCATAAACAATTAAACTTTTATTTCAAATAAAAATGCAAAATTAAATTGATTTTCAATATTTAGAAGCCATAAATAATATTTAAAACACTGAATTTATGCATAATAAAACGCATTATTTTTTAAATAAAATGACAACAAAGTAGCGGTTACCATAAATAACTTGCCCAGCAATGGGTTTACCATAAGTCGTATCGCTCGCCAGAAAAAAAAAAAAAATCGCCAAAATCCGTGCAACCGTCTACCAAAGTAGCACCTTATTAAGTTTCAAATAATACTTTTTCCAAATAATGACTTTACAAAATTGTTGTTAGCGTTTTAGACATTGGTAATAGTAAATTGGGTTTTAAGCTCCTCAATACTATTCTCGAGTTCTTTGTAGTTATAATTAATGCTATTTATTTTATCGAATTGAAGGTTATTAATATTATTCTTAATGCCACTGTAAACAACGGGTTTCCATTCTTGTTCCAAGAGTTGAGTGCATAGTTGTATTTTTAATGGTGGTAATAATAAATAATTTTATTAATTTATACCGAATTAAAAAAATATTTTATTAATCATATCAGAAGTGTTCCACGACCTAAATATTAATGATAGAGAAAATATTAAAATGTGCACGTAAGATTACGTGGTAATTTATTAACACTTAATTTTAAAACAAATTTTATTCCGTAGATCTTTTGCGAATCTTTTGATTGTAGAATCTATTGTAGATCTTTTGAATTCATCCACATTAAACAATCATTCATACAAACGTTTATGAAAATTGATGATCTGGTTCTTAGTTTTATTTATATAATCATGGAGACTACTCAGTATTGATTGGTTAAGTGTATAATCTTCTTTCAGAATTATTGGAGCATGCATTAGAGTGCATTCCATAGGATAATGCTAAGTATTATCCTGGATTAGAAATTAAGAGCATGCTGCGAATTATAAGATAAGAAAAGGATAACGAATATCTCCTTTACCCCTCATTATATCCTATTTATTTTTGGAACTGCTTTCGGGAAATATATCGTAGATTCCAATTGAGCTTTCACGACATTCGATGCGAACCTTCTTATGTATAATACACCAATTATCATAAAAACGTGTACATTGTTATTCATAAAAGTCTTACTGCGAATACTACATTAAGCACACAGAATATACTCATATAATAGCTCATACCAATGAATAAGCAAATAAACGAGTAACTGCTTTTTTTAAGAACTTTGTAATGTATTTTTACTGAAACATTTATACAATCAATTGCCAATTTGCTAGCGTAACATTTAGGATAATATGCATAGTAAATTCGAAATCACAATTAACTCAAGAGCAAGTAAAGTCACAGAAATAATCCACATTATTAATTAGCAGAAAATTACCATTTATAATTGACATGAATTTTAACTAGGAACTGAATAAAGTTATATTATTTTTCCTAAACATAGAAACAAATATCTATTCTGTCTTTAGCATTAAGCATTTCATTGTTAGTTTAGTATTAATGCAAGGAGTTATAGTTGATTTTCTGTAAACCTTCATTTCTGTTGGGGCGAGGAAATGTTCAAATATTTTTTTTTCTTGAAAAAAAGAAGAAACGAAGCCTGTGCTTAGATTGAAATATCGATTTCTTTTTGTGTGTGAGAGAAACTGCTTGTTTCTTGTACGCTCCGAATTCAACGAAAATCTCTCAGACAGACTTAAAAATTCCAAGAGACTGAATAAAAGTTTTATTCGGCAGATGCTGGTGTCCCACAGAAGCCCTCAAGGTATTGACTTCAAAATACTTTTGTAAAAGACAGTTTAAGATACTTTTTCTTATTTATGTCCTATTTTTAGATATTTATGACATGATATACGAAACCATGAATAAAAGCCTCTACCCAATGCCATTAATTTTATTAGTATGTATTCGCTGTCAGACAAACTGCAAACCTTTCATCTTATAAGGTTCATTTCGCTGACATGTTATTTTTATACTATTTCTTTTTCTTTAGTTTCTATTTCTTTCGTTAGTGTTCTCCAGAATGCAAATTAATTTGAGTTTAAATAATGGGTAAGTTAGCAATTTAAGGAAAGCTTTTTGGCTACTGCCCGATGTAGTGTTATTAGCCTGAAACGATGAGCCGTTTGCATAGTCAACCCGTGCATTGGTAAGTGAATTTTATATGCGTTAGAGCGCAGGAATTGAACCCTTATTATCGAAGTCGAAGGTGAAAGTCTTTAACAGGTAAATAAAATGCTGACTTCATCCCCCCTGAGAAAATGAAATTACTCTCTAAGAGGGTGTTTCCTCCTGGTTCAGAATCTCTGCTCTAGACTTAAAACAACTGTGTTACACTTTTAAAAATTGTGTTTCTCCTTTACAAAGCACTCTCATAGAATGTTATCGAATTATATAGAGCACTATAGAATATAGTCGAAAATTGTAGAATTAGTCCTGAATTGTCCGATATAATATACCTTCAAATATACGTTTGTCTGTTCGATATACGTTGTTTTTGCTTAAATCTTAAGTAATTTTATTTTTAAAATCATATTGACTATTTAAATTTAATGATATTTGAATAAAGGGGTCCTCAGGCAGGTTTTTTCCGCCCCAACAGCTGTAGCTCTGTAGCAAATTTCCAGCAAAAATTCCTGAAATTTCCCTTCTAAATATTAAAATTTATGCCAGTCTAATATAAAAGACTGAGAAATCTCAGCGAAGAAAACACGAACTGACATTCAGTCTACGATTTCGCCGAGTCAACTGAACACTCATCTTCTCTAATTATATATGAATGATCTGAGGTCTAAAGAGTAAGAGAGGCAAAAATAATAACAGTTGAGATTCAAGTTACAGGGAAGTATAAATGAAGGTATCTTAATAGATACTGTAATGTTAATTTTGCTATGTATTCTTATTGGAATGTCAGTTTCTGTTAATGAACTAATATTGTGATAGCTACCTGTAGTTTATCCACGATTACTTTTCATTTATTATGTTCTTACTGTAACCGCGTCCTTCGGAAATTAAATTATTCGCATAACTTTCTCCTCAATTTTCGAGCGATAAAGTTAGTAAAACAAAAGGGGAAATTACGAGAGGAAAATACGATAATTAGGTTTAACCATACATTCCTGGAAGAAAGTGCAATAAAGCGAATTGTGGTTTCATCTGTGCGCAAATTAAATGACCGGAATGAATGTTAATCGTTTGTAAATTTTGTACATTTGTTCCGAATTGTTATCTGTAAAGTTTATTTTAATTAACTCCTAACGTCGCGTTTTGAATCGTTCCTTAAGTTTTTCTGCTTAGTTTATCCCACCAGCAATAATAAACTGAGGTTAAAAGACGAACGAGAATTAAAGTTTAGACAGAGAGTTTCTGCAGTTGAGGTCAGCTGCGATGATTCAGCCGGCTGCAATGATTGTAGATGAGTTAGTTTTTATAAACTGTATGAGAAGAAGCACGCTAACATAGGAGCTAGGTTGTTAGTTTTGAGTATTTGATTTATAAATATTTAAATTTTATTATTACTTCTCAAGCAGCAGAGTTATTTTTCATTTCTTTTAATAATGTTCGAAAGCAGCAGAATAATGTTTTAGGTCAATTAGTCTCTTCTTACCTGTAATTTCAAGCTGAAACCCAAATAAAGCTTTTTATATATTTGCTGTTACAGGGTAATAAATTAAAACGGATGTGCCAATTATTTAAGCGAAATGTTAAGTACAGTGGTTAACCCTTGTACTGGCGTCATCAGAATTCCAAATTTTTAAATTACATATCTGAATTAATTTTTGTTGTAAGAGAGTGAGTCTTTCTTTTTAAATTAAATATCTGGGCTAATTTGTGTCACAAGAAAGTCAGTTTTTATCCGTAATGAACAGTAAACTTGGTAGTCGAGGCATATTAAATATTCATTTTTATTTCAATTGACTTTTACAGCTACAATTTATTTGGCACTCTAACCGGGCCTATTCAAGAACATTTACGTTTTTTGATGCTGCTGCGATAGGAAAAGAGCAGCCACGCAGCATCCTAAGAAGAACATAGGTGGAAGCAAAGTGCGCAGTTATCCAATATGGCAGCTCACCAAGAGAAATGTTTCAGTACTGAAAATTTTAAGTTCCATCGAGGTTTCGGGTTAAATTCCGAATGAGTTACGTCGTCAGCGTTATTAAGTTGTATGTATGGATTGATTTTGAAATGATGCAATTGAGAGAAATTTTGATGCATTGCATATGCTATGAGGTGGACATATAAAAATCTAAAGAGGAAATTTACAGAGCTTTTGTTGATCAAGTTAGTAATGTATTAGAGACTTATTCTCTTATTGCATATTTTACATATTAGATTTATTTTCTTACTTTATATTTCACACACATATATATGTATATAATTTTACTAAATATAAAATTTTACTTAATATAACTATGTAAAAAGTAGGGACCGTATAAAATGTTAAATGTTTTACTTTTTATAAAATTGCAATTTAAATTTAAATGTTCTGTATCATGAATATTTGCGTCATTTGAAACATTTTGCGATTTTAACTGCATGCTTTAAGACGCGGTTATGAGAATAAAGGCCGCGTAAAGACCTTTTATGAGCATGTTGTATATATATATATATATATGTGATGTACCAGCTTTAGTCGTAGCTTAAATTATCGGACGATAATTTTTTTAAAAAACGGATCCATTTATTATTATTCAGGAGAAATAGCAGTTACAAAATAAGATATCCAGAGTAAATAAAAAGAATTACTAATAACTTTTTGTATGAAGTTTACTGCATCGTGACATTTAAGAAAACGCCCCCGATATTCTTTTGCGAGTCCTTTTATAGCCTCTGGAAAGGCGGAGCTTCCAAGAAATGACATCAGCCTCGTCAGCCAATCCAGTTCGCTTTAAATATTTCCAGAACATTCTATAACTGTACTTGTAGAAAAAGCGGGAAAAACAACTTGACTACGGGGCTGTGGATTTAATTCCACGTACTTTCAAATAAGAGAACGTCACCATTAAAAATTAAAAGAACATACAGTTAGAATTTTAAGTGTTTCCAAATTTAATGTCTAATAATTATTATATAATGTAAATGAGGTATATACTTGCATAATAACAAAAAAGAAAGTTTTTTACCTAATAGTATTCAAAACCAAAGCTTTTAATTAAAACGGTATATTATCTTTCTATTGAAAACTTAAAAGTTATTTCATCAAATTTAATGTAATACGAGTAACATAACCTTGTTTTCCTTATGCCTGCTTTCGTTCAGTTAACAGGCCGTTTACTGCCAATTTTCAAAGCCAGTTGTGATGTTATGAATAGGTAGGAAGCATCTGAAAATTTCTAAACAGAAGGGTGGGCCCATCTCGAACTTTCGTTGCTTTGCTATGCTACGCATTAGGCTTATATAAAGATAACTATCTCCAATTTGCTTATTGTATTGTTACGAATTTGGTATTTAAATAGCTAATTTTAGTAGAATTATAATCAAAATTGTTTTATTTCCGCGTGCAATGTAGCGCGTGATAAATTTTAAGGGAAAGCTACGCCCAAAAAGTAAAAATATAAGAGCACGTGCATTTAACATTGAATAAAAGTTTACCTCTGTAACTGATATTTAATTTGAATAAATGTAATTGATTACTATGATATCTGTAACCGTAATTCTACTCTTTTTGCTTTCCAGAAAATACTAGAACTGTCTCGTGCAATCAATTTAAAAAGCTATAAAATCCGGAGAGAAACAATTCAGCTCAGTTGTTGTTTAGATAACAGTTGTTTGTTGATTGTAGCGAATTCGCGGTGAGATCGGATTAGCTTTCTCTACGCTTTGGATTACGTTCTGTTTAATGTTTTAGTGGTTTAAAATATAGCTACTGTTCATATTGCGTGATATTGTAATATTGTACGAATATCTTTGAGGAATACTACATATTTGTTATATTTCTTGTAATTAGAATAAATTTTATTAACTTTTTATCGTACTTGTGCATTCAATCTATTACAACCCGTTCACACGCTACAGTAGTATCCAAGAAAACGTCAGTAACAACCAGTTTTACCATAACCTTTATCTCCTATCTACGTCACATCATCAAAGTTTTAATGATATATGTAAAGAAGTTTAGTATTCCCGATTTAAATCGTAACCGCATCCAAACCATATGTAAAGTCATGTACACTTTTGTTTAAATTTCTTTTAATACAAATGTAACACGAATGATATATTTGCTAATTTCTCTCACTTTTTACTGTATTAATAGAGGCTGCTTTTAAAAACCAGTTTTCGAAGTCGATTATTGTTTACGTGCCCTGGGTGCTATTATAACCATTTTTTGAAAGTACTTTGTTTCCTTCCTGATATCACAAATAAGAAAGTAGAAGCCATTGGACTTCGGTTGGTCTGCGACACGTCGGCGACAGTTTATTTTATGTATACGGCAGTTCAGCAAAACGGACGCATAGCAGAGTTCAATGATCTCGTAAAGAAATGTTATTGAGATGGTCTTCTAACATGCCAGTAGTTTTGCATTTAGGCTACTGAGGCGCTGGGGTGTTATAAATGCGAAATGTTTCCCGAGCCTACAACATTTTACATCTGTCTCTGTTTATATAAAACTATCTATTTGAATCCGGAGAGTAGAATTTACGGAGCTTTCGACATACATATAATGTGTATAAATACATAGATTATTTTCATAATCAATGCAAACGCATGTTTTTAACGAAGTTATTTATTATGAGATAAATATATTTATTTCAAATCTTTAAAACTAGCGAGGTACGTCATGCATGAATGTAACTAATATTGCATAGTAATAAAATGGTAATCGCTGTATTCTGGTTCAAATCCAGGTTAACAGGCTGGTTTGCATTGGAGTTTTCTTGGTTTTTTTTCATTCAGGCTACTGAATATGAGTCGGTTTTCGTTAAAACATCCTCTGTAAAAGATTGGATTATATGTGTTAACGCAACGCAAAACATACGAGGGCTTTCTGCTTGAGGGAGAACAGCGCCTGTGTGGAGGATGTTTTAAGGGAAATTAGCTCGTACTCATCTCACATGTAACGCAAATCACTGTAATATTAAACTAGGCCAACTACGAATACTCATCTATGATCCACTCGGTCACTGGGAGTATACCTATTACATAAAGGGATAACTGTACCTTTTTAAAATTATATCCAGTTTTTATGGATGTAAATTAAAAGCACTCCACAGAGCTGGACATATGTGTGAAACGGGTGTAAACTTTGTAAATAAAATTTTTTATAGAAGCCGTAATTGATATGTTTTTACTATAAAGTATATTTGTTCATTCATGTGCATGATATGTTAACTAAAGAAAAAACAAACTGAGATTAGAAATTATGATGCCTATGTGTAAATTATTATTTACTCATTTAGAATCTATCAATGTTGTTATGTACAGATATAATGTTTAAGAAATTGGCATCATTTCTTTTTTTCGGAAGACATTATTTTCAAGTAGCGAAACCAATGGTTGCTTTCAGATGTTAAAAAACTTGTTTTCTCGATTAATTTAGAAAAAAAATATAATTGTATTTTACAACAAAATCCTTTAAATGTTTCTTTAAATGCATAAATATTTTCAATAAATTTTCTCATAGGGAAATGAAAAAAGAGTGAAAAGGTAATCAAAAAGAACTCAAGAATGAAAACGATATCCGAAACACTGTTTCAGTATTAAATACCATTAATGTAAAATGTATTAAGGTGTAAATTTATTATTAAATATTCCGATTCAAGTTACACATTTCGGGTTTAACTTTTCAATGTAATATTAAGCGATTGATTATGTCTTAATTTATTATAAGATAAGAATATATTAAAATAATACCTATATGTGATAAAAAGGGTTTAAAATCAGTGACTGTCAAGTATGATGGAAATTCCTGCAATTCCTCTTTAAATATGTAAGTTTACATTATCGAACTAAATAAATGCTCTATTTTAAGTAGTCTGGATAAATTTAACATAAGATCGTGAATATTGAGAAAAGTTTTTCTTCGATTTGAATTAGATAAGAACTGACACCATCTGCAAGGATTAATACCCTTCGAAAATATGAGATAATAAATATATCAAAATAAATATGCTTCGAGAAAAATATTCTCAATTCATAACAGTATTAACGAGAATTATTTGATTATCATAATCATAGCTAACCGGTAACGTTAGTTGTCTTCTCTGAGCTCGTGACATTTATCTGATAAAGGATAAGCATTAATTTTCGGAAGTCATATATTCTTTGCGAAACAGATTGTATAAGGGACCAGGAAATAGATATTATGTCGATAGGGAAATTAGCTCGTACTCATCTCACATGTAACGCAAATCACTGTAATATTAAACTAGGCCAACTACGAATACTCATCTATGATCCACTCGATAATGTCGATAATGTCGGCCGATAATGTCGCTGAACTAAGGTAGTTCCGACTTGGGTTAGTTTCCAGGCGAACAGTCTAGCTATATTAATGTTTGCATGGTTTTCCCCCACGTGAAACTTGTATACGAGCTAGTTTCTTTTAGAAAGTCCTCCACGCAGGCATTCTTCCCCTTAAGCAGATATCCTAGCGTACTTCTTCCCCTTAAGCAGATATCCTAGCGTGACTGTTGATGACTGCGGAAATAACTGAAAGGAAATGCTAAATCAATTAATTAATTTGATTAACGCCATATTTAGAAGGATTTAACTGTTTCATATTTCCAACAGATTAAACTGAAAGTGTTCATTAAAAAAGAGACTAAAATTAATTTTAAGAAATGCTATTCATGCATTCAATTGAAGTTATTAAACAATAACATATTTATTAAATTTGAAAAATAAATTAAATACCTCATATTTTGACAAATAGGAGCTCTCTGAAATTTAAAAATTGGCTGTTTGTGAGGTTATAAGGTATCAGTATCAGCAGTGGGCGCAGCCCGACTCACATAACCAAACAAGTTGGACTCATGGTCATAACAGGTCACGCCCATTTCAACAAAGGAAAAAATTGAAACATAAAATAATCATGTGTTAATAATAATTATAAACATAAAAGTGAAGAGTGAAGAAAAAGATAAAATACAAACGTTTAGACAAGAGCAGACACCATTAAAAATAAATAAATTAATTAAAAAAAACCGCGAACAACAAACACAAATAATGGCAACAACAAATTAGTAAAATAGACCAAATAGTGATGGCAATAAAAAGCAAAAATCATACGCTGATTCTCACTGCTCGGCGCTCACCGTTAATAATTTTCATCGCAGATTTACATAATTGTGCGAAATCTTTGTAATATAAAAAGGGATTTTCAAAATCAATTTTTTTATTGTTTCTTAAGCTATTAAAGTAGGAACAGACCTCGAGGAAGTGCTTAGCATCACCAAACAGATCACATAGTTTATATTTATCGTCGTCCTATATCCTAAACCTAATGACGTATCCCGAGAAACCCCCATGTCCGGTCAGAAACTGGTTAATTTCAAAATCATTGAGGATGATATTTTTCTTAGTCAGTTCTAAGTGTTTCAAATAACGACTTTTTCTTTCAGAAGTATTCCGTAGTAACTGTCATTGCTTAAAATAATACGAATAAATAACTTTGGTTGCTATTGTTTTTAACCCTGAACATAGGGCGTCCCCGAAACACTCCCTAAGACATTAAAGCAAGACATGCAATCTGTAAAAATATAAAATGGATATTGAAAGATACTTTGATTCCTTAAATGAATATTGAAAATTACTTTTTAATATTCATTTAAGAGCATACAGCTTTTGTCCTTATGTGAGGTTGTATTTTCTCCTATGTTCCAGCATGCCTTCGTGGTGTAAGGGTTAGTACACTCAGCGCGTATTCGAGAGGTTGGGGTTCGAGTCCTGGAGTGGGCATTGCACATTTTTCACACCCCCTGCTTCAAAAAATTCTTATGACTCTTTTAAGGTCATGATCAAGTTATAAATTATTCAAGATTTCGCTGTGCGATTTTTTTCCCTTGGATAACTTACACATGAGTCTTGTAATAAATATTTGCTGCATGCGAAGCTGTAAAGAGTAATCGCATGCCTCATCCTTGTTCCCGTAGTGTAAGTGGTTAACACATCCAACTAGCAAACTAGGGATCCGTGGCTCGAATTATAACAAGAACATACTAGTTGTATTGTGACTCATCCTGGCTTCAAGAAACTTTGTCTCTATAAAATTATATTATTTGAATACGGCAAAGTACACAAGGTCTGTCTGTATAAGGACAAAGACGTCTTCATGAAGGGAAACTGACTGGCATTTACTTTGCATATACCACGAAAGTACTCATGCAGTCAGCGTGTTCGCCGGGGTTGAATAGCGTTCAGTAGTCGTAACCACTCGTCTGTTGGGAGCATATAAAGCAGCTTTTGTCCTGATGTGGAGGCCGATTCAGCGGCCGGTAAATGTCGCTGAACTAAGGTAGTTCCGACTTGGGTTAGTTTCCAGGCGAACGGTCTAGCTATATTGATGTTTGCATGGTTTTCCCCATGTGAAACATGTATACGAGCTAGTTTCCCTTAGAAAGTCCTCCACGCAGGCATTCTTCCCCTTGGGCAGATACCCTAGCGTACTTTGCCGTAATTCAGTAAACCAAAACTAACTTTGTTCTGCTGATATGGAACTTGCGCAATGGAAATAGTAACGCCATTTCAAAATGTTCAAATAGAAATATTTGTTGCTAGGAGAATGACAAATGTTCATTTTATAACCAATATTACAGTGAGAGGTATTAGATATGACTTTTAGTCATTACGCTAAAAAGGTAATTATTTACTAGAAATATCAGTTAGATGCATGCAAGTTTTATATCAAGGTGATATATTATTAAAAATAAAATCATTAGGAAGCTTTCATACCATTTTGAATCGCTTAGTTTGTCACACTGATATGCAAAGTGCTGTCATAACCTGAAAAGGCATTTATAAGGTATTCTACTCGAAAATCGTCCACAAATTTCTGAATGGAATTTTCTGTAGAACAGATTGTGGCCTCGAACAATCACCGATGGATTTATAAGTTTTTTAAACATAATATTAAAGAATACTTAATTACACCTATCACTTTAATGCGCAGTGAGGTATTTAAAGTGGATTGTTTCTGTGTTAATTTTGGGCTTCTTAACATAACCTAACCTAACTGTTGTAAGCAAAGCATTTCCGTAGACACGAGTCTTAAAATATTAAATTATTTGAGATACTAAAAATGAGAAAAAACTCTGCCCAATAATTTATGCTTTTCTTCCGTGGGTGATATAATATAGCACACAGCGGAAGCAGAAAAAAATAAATGACTTTCAGAAAGAAACTTTTGCTTTTCGGTGCAACCACTTTATTTTCTTTGCTGATACTCATATTATTTATTAAAATATGTCAGAAGAACTCGTTTAAAAGAAGTACAGAGAAAAAAAAAGTAGTAGTTGAAATAAAATAACTACTGCCGCAGTGCTTCAAATAAAATGCTACTATTGAAAGTCCCTGCCTCCTAAACAACAAGCAAATTTTCAATTTTGAAATATTCATCCAAACATAAAAACATGTAAACATAATTTTGCAACCCTTGAAATGCAATTTCCTAAATAAATGTCTGGAACATACTCTGAATGAAATGTTAGGTTTCCTGTTGTTAGTGGGAAATAACATACGAAAGACAGGAAGCTTTTTAAACAAAACTCATCACATTTTTAAATCAAAACGCTTGAATATATTCTAGAAGCATTGCATGCACAATATTAAATTCAGTGTTTCGTAAAATTCATGGAAAGTATTACTGGTTAATAAAAAGTATAAACGCTAGCCTTGATTTATATTAGTATTAGGGGGCATACTCTGATATTGATTTCAATGGAGAAACTAAGTTCATTTTAAGACACAAACGAGGGGCCTACCTGTTTCAGGGAAAATTATTCTGTCTAGACAACCTGCGAATTTTCTTTGAATACAACGCATATTCGACTTGCTTTAGCCAAAAAAAAAAAAAAAAAAAATAGGAAAAAGTAGATTTTGAAGATAAAGTAGATTTTGAAGATAAAGTAGATTTTGAAGATAAAGTAGATTTTGAAGATAAAGTAGATTTTGAAGATAAAGTAGATTTTGAAGATAAAGTAGATTTTGAAGATAAAGTTTCTAAACACCATAAACTAGCAAAGAATTAAATTAGAAAGCTGATCGCTTTCCTTAATAAAATTTACTACGCTATGATTGTGACTGCAATGAGAAACAAAGCGAGTCTGCAATGAATAGATTAGATCTGAAAAATGGAGAGTGCTTCGATTTCTTCTGAAGTGAATTTGATTTTTTTTTATTTCAAAGTCATGGAACACAGTACGGGAATTTATTCCATATTGAATTCGTCTCCTTAATTTAAATCTATCATTACAAAAGTTGATATAGTATTTATCATTCAGTTACTGAAAATCAAATAGGTGAATATTAATAATCCTTTACTAAATATATTATCAGGTTTATTCATGAAATTATTAGGTTATTAGTTAGGTTTATATTATTAGGTTTATTCATTATTATACACACATGTCCATAAATTAAGGATAATTCGGAGTTACGCGGAAATCGAAATCTAAAATAAATATATTACCTGTAAAATCACTACACACATCTTCAAGAATCATATGCGAATTTCAGGAAGTAACCAGATGACACCGATGGCACGTCACAATGACCAGAGTGTAAGAGAGTCATATATAAGAAATAGAGGCAAAGAAGTAAAATTGTTCGCAGGCGCTTTATAAGCATTTCAGTGCAATAACCGAATAGTTATGACACAAAGGACGCATTTGGATGATTTTTGACGTGGTAGAATTATCGGCCGTCTGGAATGTGGGCGTACCCAACTGGAAGTATCAGACGAACTTCGAATTGCCCAGAATGTCATCTTCAGGCTTTGGCAACGATTCCGAGATGATGGTAATGTGAATAGACGTTACAGCACAGGTCGTCCCAAAGTTACAATGCCGAATGAGGACCGGTATTTGGCAGTTACTGCCAAAAGAAACAGGCGGAGCACAGCCTCAGACCTGTCTCGTCAGCTCTCTTCAGCTACTGGTACGACAATTTTAAGGCAGACCGTGTACAGACGCTTAGGGCAGATTGGTCTATATGCTCGTAGACCTGTCAGATGCGTTCCACTTACTGCAACTCACTGTCGCCTGCGGTTAGCCTGGAGTAGAGAGCATACATTGTGGACACCGCAACAGTGGGCTTGTGTGATGTTTTCCGACGAGTCCAGGTTTAGCTTGCAGTCTGATTCTCGCCGGACTTTCATATGGAGAGCTCCAGGTACCCGTTACTACCAAGAAAACATCATTGAACGACACCGTTACGGTGGTGCAGGAGCTCTCGTTTGGGGAGGAATTGTTCTGGGTTCCAGAACTGACCTGCATGTTCAAATTGGAACCATGACAAGCCAAATCTATCGGGACGTCATTCTGGAACAACATGTGCGTTTGTTTCGGGACGCCATGAGCGCACAATTTGTGTTTATGGATGACAACGCCCGTCCTCACCGTGCAAACATCGTAAGCGAATGCCTTCAATCGGAGGATATCATCCGTATGGACTGGCCAGCATTCTCACCGGACTTGAACCCAGTATAGCACGTGTGGGACATGCTTGGCCGACGAGTTGCAACCCGTCAACCTCTATCTACCGGAACTTCGGAGAGCATTGCTTTTTGAGTGGTGTAATATCCCCAAGATCAGATCGATAATTTGATACTCAGCATGCCTAGGCGTTGTACGGACTGTATTGCATCGTCTGGGAGACATACAATGTACTAACAATCATACCAACCATGTAATATTGGTTTTTTGTTAATAAGTTGTTTTTGTAATTTGCTCCAGGGAGAAAAAATCGCTAATTTTTTTAATAATATCAAACATATAGCGTCTTTTTTTGCTCTTTACCTTTTGTTTAATAAATAAGCTTTACAAATAAATCAAATTTTTTTTGCTTCTAACTCTTCCTTTGCCTGATTTTGCATTATCCTTAATTTATGGACATGTATATATATATATAATGTTGTATGATCTTAAGTTCACTTAGAGTTATTCGAGTTATTCTACTACTTGCGCAATTGCTGCAAAGAAAGATAATAATTTATTTACTAAAGAAATATTGATTATATTATCTCCCAAGATTAATTTTAATAGAATTATGTTAAAAGAGTGAATCCATAGTTAATAAGTTCAATTTCGAAAATTGTTTTCGAAAATGAACTTACTTGTTGAAAAAAAAAGTAACTTGAATGTAAATTGTTAATGATGTTTAACGGGGACTTGAATTAAATCATGAAAACAAAATTTCTATTGTAAAAAGAAATAAATTAATGCTGGAAGGCATATTAGCCAATATGCTGACAGTATAGTTGAGTTCTGGTCACTGTTTAGAAAAAGGACCACTTCTGCTTGATAGGGAAGTGATGTAACATTCAGCAATCGAAAAGGGATGCATATAAAAATTTTGGAAATGCATGTTGCATTATTCTCAGAATTATCTACTCCAACTGGATATAGTGCTTTTTGCGGCTAATGAATGGATAATGTTTTCTATCTCGAATGCCAATGGCAGAAGGATCAGATTCTAGCTTGTCTTCCAAGTTCTAGCGTGTGAATGCATATCTTGTTTGTTTTTGGTGAGGAGTTGAGATTTAATGCTTTCATTTCTAAAGATCGAGTCCAAACTAGCAGTGACAATTTCAGTACTGATTCGAGCAAGTGGCAGTAAAGACGCTATGAACGAAGTGGGTCGGAAGACCTTGTTGAAGTTTTAAACACTGCAGCATCGGTATCAAAAGTACGAGAACAGAACCGAAGACAGGAGATTAAACTGAACTCTCGCTCGACGATAAACTAGAATCCGAGAATTTCTCAGCATTTCTTCTGTCTTTGCCTCTTACCTACTCCTAAGATCTGTGTCACAAATGCGCTGTGCTATATGAGCCTTGGAGTGCCTTTGATTACAGCCAGTGACGTTAATTAATAGACACGTTTACAGACGCTTATTATAAATTCTATCTTTCTTGTACATTGGACTAATGTCGATGTATCCTTACGTTGTGTTAGAGACATTATGAGTTAGTTAACGTGTGCCTCAGATATCTGTAGCACTGTGTATGTCCTCCACAAGAAGTTTAAAGTGACGTTTTATTAAATATGAGGGTGGTGTTTCGTGTTGAGAAAGTAATAATCTTATGAGAAAGATGGGATATCAGCAACCTGACCTGTCTTGTACAAATGCAACTATGTTTGTTGTAGTAAGAGTAACGTCAGGTCAACCTTTCGCTCCGATCGTCTCAAGAGTGGGCGGATATTACTGTTATTCAGAATGAGTAAACTGCATGAAGCAACATATTCTTGGACTTAAATAGCACGTTGATCCTTCCGGTTTGTCCCCCACATGGGAAATCTCCTGCAGTAATACAATACTGTGCAGTATGTCGACGAATAGGCTTTAATTGCATTATAAGAGGATGTATTGGACAACGAGAAGAGAAATAGACTGAAATTATTGCCATGGTATAGTGAAGGATACCTAAGAGAAAGTTAACAGTGTGGCGGTGCTCCTTTGATGCAGTGACGTGGTTGCTCCATTGTAGATTACGGCTACGAGGTAATTGGAAAGGTAGATTTTACCAATAGTAATGGTTGTGGCAGATATAATGCTATAAGTAAAATATGGTTCAAAGAAAACAGCTATGTCAATTTCAGTCTGTACCATTACTTGCAGTACTTTTAGTATCGCTGCATAGGAACGTTATACGTTGCATTGGAGGAATATTAATTGTCGAGCATTTTGCGGAGCAAGGCGCGAGTGGAGCTGCTGAGGCAAGAAATATATATATTTGAATTTCAGCTACTGTTTTATGAGCGCTCTGCATGTTGAGCATGTTCAAGAGCTTGCCTGATGATGGGTGTCAAGATTCGTGCCTTTAGTGGAGTTAAAAACTACCCAGTTAATACAGCTATCTTCTTCGGCCTTACACTCTTGTAAAAAATGCTCTTTACCGCACTTTGAGCACACTGGATTGAACTTACATGTCCACTGTAATGGCCAAACTCTTGACGGTTGTAGCAGATATAAATTCTGAAAGTACGAGAGTTAAAATCAAGACATTTACAGCCTGTGCTTTGAATCTTGTCAAAATACGTGGGTTCTAGATCAATCAAATTAATGTTAATTTAGATAATACTATTGATGTGAATGTCATGCAGATGTCTTGGAAACAAGGTGTTCTGGAAAGAGAGTTGAAAGTTTGTTCCCTAAAACTCTTAGTCTTTACATATTTTTAACGTTTTCTTCAAAAAAAGGTAGTGACTCTCAAAAAAGGTAGTGGAAATATTATGGAAGAAGCAACACAGTTTAACTTCTTATTCGGTGGTTTGAAAACCCCAAAATTCCAATAAATCATCTGGGATAAATTCCTGCAAAATGTTTTGAGAATGGATTTATTGACTGGAGCTAAATTCATTTGCTGTTGATTGGTATACTAAGTCAAGATATTTGACAGAAAAATTCAAGCAGATCCTCCAAAAGTAAAAATTAATAATACTGGTGATTAATTATCCTGCTTAAACCAGCATCATTATTCATTGTGTAGTTGTCTTAAATGAAAGAATTTAACCGTATATCCTAAAATTTTGCATGTACAATTATGAAGTGTTTCGTATCTAATTAATTCATCATGAGGATTTATGAATCATACAAAAAATTACATCTAATTTTCAAAAAATCTTCACGTTCATATTAAAAGTGTTTGCATAAAATTCTCAGCGTTTAAGTTTTATTAAATTTTATGATTTTAAGTGTAATTCTGCGATAAATATTAAAGGAAATGAAGCTTGTAGGTATTCTTTTGCGAGTACACTGCGTAACAATTTATTTATATGAAATATAAAATAGATCTATATAAAACAGGAAGCTAATGAGACTAATTGACCATGCGTTTTGATTATTGCTTTCAAACATAAAATTTTCAGTATTCCTGAATTTCTCACAATATAATTGATGTTTTTTTAATACATGTAGCATTCTTTTATTCAAGAAAAATTTTTCTAAACACCATACATTTACCGCCTTTGACAGATATTTAAGGACAGAATTGCTGTTAGATTTTTTATTGTAGACTGATAATACTATTTTTCATTTAATTAAAATCAGTTTCCCCGTACGTGTTTTGCGGAGACGTCTGAATAATCACTTTCATTTTATTTGTTACTTCATTTTCATTTTATTTGTTGGTAGTTAATGAGTTGAATTCATTTCCATCGACTCTTTTTACGGCAGTAAATAATTTCCTACATCGATTTACAATTTGTGAAGCATATCCGGGGAAATAACAACCACTTTCAATATACGTCTAAAAGGCAAACCTCAAATAGTAGTACTTCCATTAACTCGGAAGCAGTCTGAAACTAACGATATCAGAAATCTTCTAAATCTCAATAAATCTTGTCCAGACACGCGCTCCGAGATATTAGAGTGTCGTCCAGGTATCGCCACTCGTAATCATCTGTGGATTTAGACTCTCGTGGTTTGGGATCAAAGTTTTAGAGTTATAGAGTCGGGGAAAGTTCCAATAAACTGCTTAGAGGTATACTTTGTCCAGTGTCGGCGAATACTGAAGGGTTCTTTTCACTTGGAAGCTAGATAGGGAAAACTAAGAAATTTAAAATTTCAATAAAGTTATTTGATGTTTACTGGGAAGGAATACAATTTATGGCAATATGTACTTTTAAATATATGTTTTGCAATTGGTAAATAAGACGTGTTTGAATTGTCGTTTATTTGATTCTTTACATTCTTTATCTAGTATAGCCGCTAGTAAAGTGGAGTAAAATTCTTCTTGAAACATTTATCCTACAAAACTAATTAGTACTAATCTATATAGATAAAAACGTAGAGAAATTGAGGAACTGTTTAACGCTGTCTTAAATTATTAAATTATTATAATCACTTTCAACGCATGAGAAGGGAAGGGAAATTAAATGCAGTTGAAGCATTTGTATCAAAATTTGTTTAGAATTTATTGCAGCGGTTTTCGTTTCTACATGTAATTGGGGGGTATTTATGAAAATTATGAGGTTAGCTAATATTATATAAACATGTTGATATCCTTATTTAATGTATCGAATTATTTCATATGTCAAAGAATTGAACTTCGAAGATAGGTATCAACTGTTATTAGATCTTTCCAATTTACAACTCATTGTATAATTTTTCCAATTGTAAAATAAATTCTCTAATATACCTCAAATATATAAAAAACTATAAAAGAAGTAGGAAGACAATTTCTATTAATTTTCATTTATAAGCAACAAGAACAGTTTGATTGTTTGCGGCATTTTACTATCGGCAAAGAATTTCCAACCATATTTATATAGAAAGCAATTCTGTAGTTAATTTACATACTGTATGGATTTAGAAACTCATTAATCACACTAATAGTGTGTGATTTCCTGAAAAATATCATTAATAAGTAATATTAAATTATTTAATTTGTCATATTAAAGGATATGTCATATATAAGGATACGCAAAATAAAAGGAAACCTTTATGTTGCATGGATTGGCAACAGCTTTAAGTTTGATTTTAGCTTCAACCCTGATGCCATATGAGTAAAATGAAAGCTATTATACCTGAAAGAACTTAACCATTTACTTTTTTAAAACACGAATTCACTTTCGGTCATGTGGAAAGCGTGAAACTCTCTGGTAGTATAAGTATTTAAAAGACTCTGAAGGTGTTTAAGTTTCTAGGATTGATGAAATTCTGAGATACTTTTCATGAAACTCTGAGGTACTGTTATTAGGAACAGATTCAGAAATATGTATGAATATGTACATGCACAAATACATGCATACATACATTCAATTCTGAATTCGGCGCCGATAACAGAAAAGTGCCAATTCTAATACTACACTAAAAATTCTGTTTACCATAAAAAAACAGCAGTCGAACTGAGTTGTTACTCAGAATGCAATTAGACTTTCATAAAAATTTCTCTATTCTTTAAAATTTGTTAAATTAATTTGATTCAATACCATGGTTTTTTTAGACATGATTCATAAATTAACATTTTCACAGTAGTACAAGGTCTTTTTTTACTTTATTCATTACATATGAACAGTATAATATTTGATACATTTTTTAGTCCAAAGGGATTTGAATCCCGAAGGACTATTAGTTTCGTTTTGGCATTTTGCGTCGGACTCATAAATGTCGGTTCACTTTTCAAACTGTTGCCACAAAATGTTAGAGTCCTGCATTATATTTGAAGAAATTAAATAATGAAAAATCTGCGTAAATGTATGTATATTTCTCACATTGTCATAAAATAACGGTACATAGAGTCATCGAATTTTGAATAACGTAATCCTCCAACGAATATGAGCATGTGGAAGACCAAATTTGAAATTTGAAATTTGTTTTATGATCGATTTCCTATTTTTTAAAACTTTGACGAATTTTTGATTAACAAACTCAAGGATTTCAAAGCGAGCAATGGCAACATTGTGCAGAAAAAACATTTTTATCTCCAGCGCGTGAGTCTCTGTATCGGAAATTCTAAAGATATGCTCGTTTTAAAACTATTTTGCGATATTGCTGTTGCACTGGATCTTATGGTTTAAGTGCGAGGAACATGATATTTAATAAAGAAAGGTAACACACAAAATGTTAAAAAACGCCCCTTTGGACGTAATTTAAAATCTGAAACATTTCAGATTTTTTTTTTTTTTTTTGACATGCGTTTGAAATTTTTATTTCAAAATTAAAATGGTAACTAGAAAATGAACACACCTGTGATGAAATTCAGCTCAAATTACAGCCCAATAATACAATAACTTTAAACGATTTTGATAACGTGTATTTGTTGCAGATATTATTCAAGTTTATAAAAGCATTTCATCATTTCTTGAATTTCGTTTGTTTAAGTCTTCGGCTTATAATTCTGCAGTTTTTTTAAAAGCATAGGTCTGATTGTTTTCCTCTCATTTTCCTTTTAAATATTTTCTGCACATTTTTGTTTTTTAATAAGCATGAAACAAAATAGATTTCTTCATTTCGCTTGCAGCGAAACCGCAGTACAGCATTGGCGTTTTCGTACGTTTCTCTGTGTTAAGTGGATATATGCCAATTCCTCTGAGAAAACCCCCTAACGGCATCCTTCCCAAAGATTTGGCCATCATTGGTTAAAACATATGGAAATCTGAACAACAGAGGGTGAAGAAACTTTGCCAATGTACATTGTAAAGCAAGAATCTTACAATATAAGTCTTGGTAGAAAATTACATTGGGGGGGGAATTAAAAGAAGAATTACTAAAAGATGTTTATATATTAATTCTACTCCGTTTGGTAATTGAAATATGTTGAGGCCATAGGAACTATCTTTCCTAAGAGGATAGCCCTTGTGGGTAGAGGCTTTCTGAGACTTTCCGAGATCTTGTGGGTAGAGACTTAAAAGATCTCCTGAGAGGACTTGGGCGCGTATTCACGATATACATGGGGAAAATCACACAGACAGCCTGTTCGCCTGGGATCAAATCCAAAGCAGATCGAACTATATTCAGCGGCCTTAACCAATTGACCATTCGTAAGGTGATAATTCTTTTTAGTGAAGTCCAGTGAAAGAAAGATTATTGGTAGCTGAAAGTCAACTTTAACAAGTAGTGCAACAGAATTTATCATCGCTACACGGAGGACATGCAAGCATTTGCTTTCCGGTTTTTATGGCACTTGTGGAAAGGAATTCAAGGAAGAATTTTAAATTCTAATTTCGAAGTTTGTACGAGTAGCTGGATAGAACTTTCGCATGTTAAAGGTAGAACACATCATTAAGACAGCATTCGATGGATTGTGAAACATGACATGCGATTGGAAGAATGGAAACAAGAGAGACAATAGCATAAAAGAATGTACAGAATGCTTATATGCGAACGCGTTGGCTGTATGGAAGTTTTCGTGGTTCTTCTCATGTGTAACTCTAGTACAAGACAGTTTCCTTTAGAAAGTTTTTCACGGAGGCATCTTTACTCTTAGGCAAATAATTCTCACGTGCTTTGCCGGAATCAAATAGACAAAATCAATTCATGTTCTTAGTTGCAATATTACTTAAATTATATGAATTGCTGAAATTGAATTTTTTTTTTTTTTTTTTTGCTTACATTAAGTTAGTTTGTAAGATTCTAGCAAAATGAAAGATATTCTGCCGGTTAGGTATTTTCTTGAGCAGTGAAGCGAATATTCGCCAAGTTCAAACTGTATCAATGGCAAGAAGTAGAAAGGGTGAAAGGAAATAACACCGACGTACAAAAACCGGCAATTAAATGCACGGCCGTAAAATAGCAAGCTTAAATATCAGCGAAACAAAGTGGCCGAACGGCAGAACACGCTTTGTCTGAAGTAACTCAAACCCCAGCTTAAATAGTATCTTTCTACCCTACTTTGCATAACACGCGAAAGTGAAATATCATTCTGGCAAGAAATGGAAATGAGGGAAGATAGAAAATCTAAGTAACTGAACAAAACTGATTACTTTAAAACTTAAATAACATTCCTTACACTTTTATGAAAGCTAAACAAGAGTTTTCTGATTAAGTCACCAAATAGTGACCATAGTATACTATAACAGTATATGTACAATTTCTAACTTTCCCGTTACAACCAAACCACTTTTTCATTAGCCATCCAGTAAAATTTTTTGCTTAAAATTCAATCATTTGGATTGCATCTCGCACAAATTAAACATTTTCTTGGCCTGGCAGAGAAATTTTACTTGGGATTGTGTGAAATATCTGAATAATCAGGGAAATAAAGCATACAAAGTTGAGAAAAAATACACATTTCCTAAGATGTCCAATAAATGATTTTCCAAAACATATTTGGGAATACCCGAGTGATATTCTATCTGCTTTCGATCAATAATCGCATGCGTTTAGCAAATAATATGTAAATGGCAGTACTGGATTTCAAGAATGCAATTTGGCAAGAGTATAGAATGTTCGTATTGTTAAAGCCTGACTTTGGTTAACTAATTACGTTTTAGCATAGTTTTATATATTTAGTTTTACAGATATTTTGGACAGTTTTACAGTCTTCGCTTTTAGATTTTGGTACGCCAGATTTAAAAAAGACTATAAAGCAAAAAATTTTAGGTAGAATTTTGCTACCTTTTTTCTTTTCGTAAATTTACTAGCCGTTTAAAAATCGTGTATAACTCTTGAGAAGGAAGAAATATTCCCGTAGTTTTCTTTACCGCGATTTTCCTGTTTAGAAGTACAATACAGAGGCGGATGGGGCTACCGGGAATTCGGGAAATTACCTGCGGCGCAGGTGCCTATGATGTTGCTTTTTAACCTGATATCGATGGTTTAAAAAAGATGAAACATTAATCATTGTAGCACACCTTCAAGTAAAAGCGATAAACTCGTGGAAGAAAAATACTTAATGTCACTCTAAAAATATCAAAATATAAATTAATGGTAAACGTATTGAACTTTACAGCTTAACGCCGATATCATTAGCTGGTCACAAATTCATAATTGTTGGATCTAATTCCTTACGCCATTGCATGAAAAAGACAATTTTCATATACCGCCCCCTAGAATATTTCATAAAATGTTATAAATATTCCGGCACCTTTATGTAAGTAGCCAGTTGTTCCTCATGGTTAAGCCTTCCCATTGATGTCTCGGCTGCCATGACGAGGATTGCTTTCTTCATAATACCTAACTTTACAAGGATGCTGATAAATGTGTTCTTAATATAACAGGACGTGCTTGTATCTTAGAGAGCGATAGTCAACTTGAAAAGGAGCCGGCACCCTTTTTACATGGTGGCGCCTATTTATCAACTTTAAGACTTTTATACAAGCGGGTCTGCACATGGGTGTTCGGCACGAGGGTTGCTTTCTTCACAATACTGAGTTTCATAATGGGGCTGGCACGTTTGCGCCTTTTTTGGGTTTTTGCGCCTTCGGAAAAGAAAAAAAAAACATTGGAAAAGATATCTCTCACTCATACTCTTAATTAATCATCAACAGCCTGCATTCATAAAGTGTTTGTGAAAAAATACTTGCAATTTGCGAAGGATCATCCATCCAATATACGTAAACGTTTTATTTATAAAACATCACATAAAATGTCCCGTAAAAAGTAGTTTTGTTCACTTTAAAATATGCATAAATTAGACATAAAATTAAGGTATATTTCTATGAAGCGGTATAATGTAGTTGTAGGTTTGAGGTGTGCATTTTTTATATATTTCGAAGATTTAAATAAATTTTGGTTAAAAATTTGTGTAGGTCTTTTAAATTTATGTAAATATTCGCAGATCTTTGCTGCATACGTGCATTTTTCGCAAAAATATATCTTTACTTTTTTTATGGTTCACGATATACTTTTATGTTTCTTTTTGTACATTATTTCTTGTGTGAGTATGCGCGAACAGAAATTCTAAAAATACTAAAAACTTTTTAAATATCTGTATAAATATTTAAAATCGTCTTTTTTTACACTACACCGGATAGGAATTCACCTTTATTGGCAGTATTATTTAATTTGACAACTGTAATAATTTCGATTTGTCTGTTTGATAATCTCTTTCTGTTATTAACAAAAAGGGTCTACTTCAGCTCCCTAGTATCAAGACAGACCTCTTGGGGGAAGACCTGTAATCTGTGACAAAAATGACTATTTCATTTTCTTTATTATTTTTTAAGATTATTGTAATACATTGCCTGACGTTTATGATTTGCTTTCTAAATTGCTGAAAATTAAAGGTGAACTATTTTTTTCTTTTCTTAAAGTATTATATTTAAGTACTAAACCACATTAAAGATTATTTTAGGTTTAGAAAAAGTATATTTTTGGTAAAATAATTTTTATACGTCAGTTCCACTTGAAACTATTTCGCAATATGGGCTTCAAATGAACATGAATTTCATACTTGCAGAGGTTTCAGTTTGTTTTTGTTATCTTATTTGATTCGAAATTTATTATTAAGTAATTAATACAGTTTTTGACTCCATTCTTAATTTTATTTACTGGACGGAGTAGTTGCATAATAGGAATAATTTCAATGGTACAAGATACAAATATTTCTTTTCCATTTCTACTGTGTTTCCTATTTTTAAACTATCCTAATTATCTTTACCTACATCTGAGCGATTTATTAATAACTTTTTTGAACTGTATTCATATTTCGCAAAAGACTCCGACCACTTGCAGCGCTCAATTTAAATTTTTTCAGTTTCCTAGGTTTAACCAAGAAAGTCTTTTTCATACTCATAGCCTATCGAGGCTGGGAAGTTAATATAAAATGATGTGCTTAACCTTTTCTAAGCTTTCAAAATACATTGCTTAGCTCAGAAACTGGCCATACCTCTTACATTTTTTGGTATATCAACCTTCTGATGAATATGTCATGAAAAATGTAAAGTTATTATTTTTTAAGATTTTTACTTTTGGATAGCACTTTTCGCAGTTTCATGTAGTGGCTGTTTTAAATGTTTTGATTGTTTTTCGTTTTTGGTTTACTTTCTTATGTCTAAAATAGAAAATTTAAATTTATTGTTAATTTTGATTTTTTTGTTATACAGGATGTTTTGTAGGATTTTTGTATATATATATTTCTGAAATAAATACTGTCATGTTTCTCTTGGAAAACTCTTCGCTTAGGAAATCTGTCTAGCCAATTTCCGACTAACGGAGTTAGATTAACCGGACCATATCTAAAAACGTTAAGTTTGTTTATTGCGGAATGATGAAAACATTACTGCCACAAACGGTCAGCATGAAACGAAACTGTTTGTAAAAAATACAAAGGGAAAAGAAGAAATGTGAGAGATAACAGGAACGACAGCATATTTGGAATTTGTTGTTGTTTTGAACAGTGCATAATTTACTTAATTCAGAAGATGTAAACATTGTTAAATCCTCCCCAAAATAAACATTTCTTAAAAATTAAGAATGTTTCAACAGACATTGTTACGAATTTAAACTCAATGACATAATTCTCTTTTGCAAATATTTTTATTTAATACCGTTTAATACCTTAATTACTTCATTTCTGATGATGCTTATTCCTCGATTTTTTCCAATTGTTTTAAAAATGCTGATTCATTTTACATAAACAAAAGAAGGCATTCTTCCAATTATACTTATTGAATAAACATGTTGTTGTTAATAGTAGTCGTTCGTTAACTGCTCTTATCAAAAAGGGTTTAGCCAAGAAAATTATTTCTTGGTATCTCCTTCTGTGACTGTGACTTCGAGTCACAGAAGTCTTCGTATTAACTGGTTAGATTAGCGTCGTCTTCGTATTAACTAGTTAGATTGGGGAGTTGAATGTACTTTCCTAATTAATCAAGTTCAAGAATTCTTGGAAGTTATAGAACATAAATGCCAGCGAATAATGAACTCACAATTATTGAAGTTTGAGTGAAAGTTTGAAGGGAACAAACATTTTTCTCATTCCAGGCTTAATGGATCTGAAAGTTCATAGCCGATGATGTGGTAAAGCAAGTAGAGATAAAATACGGTCGATTCAATATTTGCCTTTCCTATTGACTCCGCCTTCTACAAGGCTGTGACACTCCATTAAGTTATAGTAGATTATCTCTCTCTCTGTTATTCGTGTTGCTAAGCCTAACTTGCGTTATATCTTAACTCGGATGTTATAAAGAGAGCTTCTAAACAGCGTTCAGAAATTTCGTGAGATTCAGCGGTATTTGATAAATGTTTTACAACCCCCTGTATATTATAAAGCAGTATTGTAAGAATTTGCACATATTTCGCGTAAGTACTGCATATATGTTTCTAATTATTATTTAGTAATTTAGTTTATAAAATTTCGTTCCAAGCGCTTTCTTTAGATTTAAAGTAATTTAATCAAGATTTTGAGCTTAATGAAATTGGCTAAAATTTACGACTATTCTAGAAACGTTGACAAGACTTTAAATTCAAAAACTGTAAATCTAATTAGGTTATTTCTGTGATACAAAATGCAATTTACGAAAGTCTAGCAAAATTGGTAACTTTTGGTAATTTATTCTATTTTCTTAATGTTTTTATCATGTAAAATGCAACGAAATATTTACAAATAAGTAGAATGTGCTAGAAAGTTACAACTCTAGAATAAACTAGCAAAAGCAGATAAATTAACGACTTTTAAATGCTCATTTAGATTATTTTGGTTACAAGAAACGTGCACCAAATAATATTCTCTAGAAAAATATGTGCGCTAACGTTTAGTACTTCCACAAAGAAAAACTCAGATTCGTATTCAGCATATTTTAAATGCCGTAAAATATTTCTAAATATGAGAATTATATCACTTACGTTAATTATTTGACAATTAATAAGCATTAGACGTACTTAAAGAGAAAAAGAAATGGAATGAAATAGTTATAAAACATTTATTGATGTTACTTTATTACATGAAAGAAAAACAACACATTTGATTTGATGGCCTACAATAAACGTTGATTAATATATTTTTCTGTAAAAAATCGTTCCGTAAGTAGTTTCCTATAACGGAAAGATCCATTTATTCTATTTCATTCGTATTTCTATCACATAAAATGCAATAAGATATTTACGGCAGTGTCTCCAAATGGGCGCTTTTGATAAGTTCATTTTGTTTATCTTATTTCTATCCACAAAATGTAATTTGCGAAAGTGTCGCCAAATTGACGGCTTTCAGGAAATTTATTGCTCATTAATGTTTTTTGCATTATTAGTGAGCCTTGGTGGCGGAACTTCTTGTGTGTTTGTGTGCTTTTACCTATGATCAGCAATACTTTTCTAATTTTTATATCTCGGAGTTTTGATATTTTTCCATTTAATTCAGGTTGATTGTGTTTTTGTCTATGAGCAGTTTCCTCAGGTCTTCAAGATAAACAGAGCCTTTTCTTATTCATCACTATTCCTTGCGTCATGTCGTTCAGAACAGCATTCTGTCGTTTTATCCATTCAGCCGGTAGTTAGCTATTTATCTGAAAAGATAAAAAATACTGTTAATTTTAGCTGTCATTTAAGTTCTCCGAAATTAAATAAATGTAGTAGAACGTTATAGGGCTCCCTGCATTCATAATGGTATTTCTAATATATTTTCATCGAAGATATTACCATTACAAATGCGGAAAACCACGAATAATCACACGTAGTCAGCACGTTTGCTGATATTTGAACTTGGATCGAATTACCAATATTCAAAGATCTCTTCCACTTAACATCTGGAGGTGAATATTAGCCAAAAGAACATTGTAACATGTCCTATGTTATCAAACTATTCCGTTATTTACATTCAGAATCATTTGGTGATGCTTTATTTGAAATATATCTGGTGTTCTTTATGAAAAAATGCCGGTCAATACGCAGTTAGCCATTTTGTTGACTGGAGTCACCAAACTACCTTTGAGTTTGAGATGCGGGGTTTAGAGAAAATACACAAATTTATTCATTTAAATAATTATCTCAAACCTGTATTTACAAACATATCTATTCAAACATATTGCCGAACTTATTCTTTAACGCATTTTAAGTAAGCTTTAATAAACTAATAATATATGCAAGAGTTAAAAATGTGATTTTATTTCAGTTTCACTCGTTTTCTTTTTTACTACAGAAAATAATTTCAAAGGTTTGAAACTTGTAGGAATTTTTAATTGCCGGGAAACAAAAGCGCATTTAATTAGAAATAAATCCCCCGGGATGAGAATCGTATGTTTTGAGAAAGAATGCCATTGAAAGTGAATTTGCGATAACTCGAATCCGTTTCCTTTTTATTTTCCCCCGTAGATTGAATCCGTTGTTGAATTTGAAGTAGAAAATGAGGAGTTTGAAAATCTCTAGTGGTTTCTTACATTAAAAGAAGCTTTTGGATGTCCAAGAATAAAGTGAAAATATTATTATGAAAAAGACGTTTATTAAATATTAAACATTTCCAGGAATTCGAGATTGCACTTAATGACAGTCTTGTAGATAACTAAAGTATAATACGCTTGAGAAATGGTTAAGACTCCTGAATTCTGTAGTTTGCTTGTCTGTTTTTGTGAATTCCGAAATTACCGATATGCAGTGCTTGGCAAAACTATATTTTAAAATTGATGTCTTAATGCTAATTTCTTGTGCATGTTGTCATGATATGAGTAGTTAGCACCCCCAGATAGCATCAGAAAGATCCGTAGTTTTAATCCGTCGTCGAACTAAAATGTGGCAGCATTTGACCATTCATTAGACCTAGTAGAATGGGTACTGTATCTCTTTCTAGTCGTCTATTAATTGAGGAAGAATATACGAAACTATCATTTTTGTTCTACGTGTGATCTTGTTGCATAAATAATTAACACATCCAGGCAGAAGAACCATGGTTCGAATTTCTGCAAGGACACAAACGATATTTCACGTATCCCACTCTAAAAATCTAAATAATCTTTGATGAGTTTTCCAAATTTGTCTGTTCACAGAGTTATGTTACTCATATAAACAAAGAAAATATATCCTGGGTGTAAAATGCTTCAGAAAATTCATACAAGCTTCATGATTATAAATTAAATTCCTGTCTCAGACCTACCTCATGCTATCCAGATGCTAAATTTTTGCTACTTTCCTAGATCGTATCAGTGATTGCAAGTGAGATCTCTCAGCTTCGATGGATTTGGTACTAGAATTCAAATTCTGATTGGAAAAAAATGACTTAATGACTGTTTTGAAAATGGGCCCTTTGAAATTTAGGCATCATTCCTAGAATGAATGGTAACATGAGAGAAAAATTAATGAAGCGATTACTTTGATAAACATCATAAACATCTGGAAAAGTAAAGAAAGGCATTGTTATTCAGATAAATGAACAGCTTCCCTATTAGACTGCTACGTACAATTGTTTCATAAGCATGACTGGCTATTTATGAATAAAAATCCGTGACGTTTTGATTTATGAAATAACTTCATTTCGGAAGCAAAGCACTCAACCACCTTATTTTCAAAGTCTACCACACCTAATGCTGTTCTGATCTGTACATTTGAAGAAGAAATCTACACTAGCAGCTATTAAATAACTGAGACTGAGGTCAGATTTAATTAGTAATAAATCGTTTACCGATATATAGCCGTAGGCAAAATATAAAGAAAACCAGCTAGTATAGAGCGAAATATTTGTGAAATAGGGCGAAAATATTTGCGATTACTTGTCCGTCAAAAGTAATTTATCTATCCTAAACATGCTAATATCTTAAATGTGCTGACCTTTTCAAAAGTTTCTTTAGAATGGCGAGTAGTTTACTATGATTAAAAGTGAGTTTTTTAAAAAATGGGTCCGAAGGCAATATATATTCGTTGAGAAATGTTTCTATGAAGCTGCATTTATGTATGTTCTGTGTTAAAAGTCTTTGCAATTACAATAATTACCCAGAAGTCTCAGAACTTAAGATATAAAAACTTCTTAACCATATGCGAATGATAGCAAAATCATAACCGATGAAAATACAAATCAAGGTATGAGGTATTTCTCCCACCTTTCTAGCGTGGCTTCGTGGTGTAGTGGTTCTGCACGCTGGGCCGGTATTCCAGAAGTCCGTGGTTGGATTCACGGCGAAGGCGTTGCTAATTTTTTATCTCTCCGGCTTTTCCAATTAACCTAATGTCTCTACAGTGGCGCCCGAACTAAAAGGGTGGTGGATGATGATTCTACACACCTCGGATTTGGGCGATTGGGTCCCCTAAAAACCCCAGTCGCCCTTTACAAAGGGGGAGTATATAAGGTATATCTTTCGCTTTTCTAGCGTGCCTTCGTGGTGTAGTGTTTCTGCACGCTGGGACGGTATTCCAGAGGTCCGTGGTTCGGTTCACGGCGAAGGCGTTGCTAATTTTTCATATCTCCGGCTTTTCCAATTAACCTAATGTCTCTACAAAGATCAAAGCACACAGGAAATGCTCCACTCAAATTATATCTAACGTACACTTCTCAGCTGCTGCGTAAGTTAGGACTGTGATACTACTAATTACAGTGCCGCCTAAGCGGTATAGTGCTTAGCGTCGCAGACTGCCGTGCCGAAGGGCCCGGGTTAGCATCCCGGGGAATACACGGATGTTTGTAAATGTATAGCGTCGGTGCAACATGGCGGCACTCTAAATATGCCACAAGTCCTCTTGTGAGGTTTGGTGGAAGGGGAGAGTGGTGGGAGACCCTTGGACCCATCGCCTAGGGATTCTCTCCATCAATAATGGGGGCGGAACTGAGACAAATCGCACTGTCACCTGTTAGGTGCTCAAGACTGTTGCCAATAACAGGCGTGATCTTGCGCCCCTGCCTCGTGGGGTTGGGCTGACTACGTTAGACAAGTGAGCATAAGGAATAACAACGACTAATTACAGTAACATTTGAAAATAATCCAATGGGCAAAATTACGCCCAGCTGAGCGAGTTACGGAGAGATTGCACTTCTGCTAACAAAGGATTTATAGGCTGTATAGAAAAATGGTTTTGTTAAACGGTTTGTGCAATGACACAATCAAACGGTACTGTTGCCACTGATTCACACAAATACTTTACAACCGTCATGAAAATTTTGATTGGCATAAGGTAATTACTTCTTGAGGGTACTTCGCTGGATAGTGAGAGCTGTCATAAGTACAGCGGCAGCTTCGCTATCAGCAATTAAAATCCTCTTATCCACATTTCCTGGACATGTAATGTCATAAAAAACAGAAGAGATGAACTTGAAGTGGCTAGAATTCTATAAGGTTTTGTATTACTTGAATTAGTTATCTTAATACTTTGGTTTAATTTCTGTTCTATGTTCGTGAACTTTCATCAGAACATACATTAGTTAAAGTGCAAATAAACTCAAAATTTTTGAATTTCCAGGGAACTTTGGGCAACAGAAGCTGATTCATCATTCTACTTTGCTTCGCTTATTGCTAAAGTCTTCTACTGCAATTAATGTTTGGGTATTAAGAGTAAAGGGACTTCCATGACTAGCGTGTTTCGGATTGAATCCCTATCATGTTCAGTGATAAAACACACTTTTGCTGCTTGGTTGAGATGAGTGCTTATCCACATTTCCTGGACATGTAATGTCATAAAAAACAGAAGAGATGAACTTGAAGTGGCTAGAATTCTATAAGGTTTTGTATTACTTGAGTTAGTTATCTTAATACTTTGGTTTAATTTCTGTTCTATGTTCGTGAACATGCACCAGAACATACATTAGTTAAAGTGCAAATAAACTCAAAATTCTTGAATTTCCAGGGAACTTTGGGCAACAGAGGCTGATTCATCATTCTACTTTGCTTCGCTTATTGCTAAAGTCTTTTACCGCAGTTAATGCTTGGGCATAAAGAGTAAAGGGATTTCCATGGCTAGCGTGTTTCGGATTTAATCCCTATCATGTTCAGTGATAAAACACACTTTTGCTGCTTGGTTGAGATGAGTGCAGGATTCGCATGTGCTACAGGTTTTCCCGAAGCTACTCATCTCACATCTTCATGTCACTATGATCCATCGCTCCTGACATTGAAGATTTTGAAATAATTTCGTGATTCCTTGCCAGTTTTAACGATCCAACGAAACCATTTTTACGCCGCTTCACCGCAGATCGATCATATTCTGCTACCTGTTGCATTCCCATTGCTGTCTTGGATATCGGTGCAGACTTTCAGTGAGATAATGAATGTTTATTGCAAAAATCTCGGGCTTCTGATGAAATTTGCATACTGTGACTGGTCTCCCTTGATTTGTCATATACTTCCTGACAGTTCTTCAGTCAAAAGTAGCTAAACGTTTTAGGACATTGCTTTCAAACATGTTGTAACGTGCGTGAATTCACTGAATAATTGCAGAAAATCCGATATTAAATACCTCAGAACTGTTTGATGCTTGTATTCAGTCTTGTTGTCTCATTACCTATATCGACTCTCAATCATTCTCGAACAGCTGTTTTCAGTTTGAGTAGAAATTCAGAATAATAAATATGTTTTCCGTATTTGAAACTAAAAATTACTTTTTGTAACAATTTTTTGGATTATTTTCTAATTAACTGAAAGCGACTTAAATTAATATTTTGTGTAAGATTAATCCATCTTGCATGAGAAATGTACATTATTTAGTTTAGCGAACAAATAAAATTAAAACGTCACTACTTATGGTAACAGAAATTCACAAAATGCAGCGGCGAGTGTGAATTATCGCTGTTATTGAGCCATTTTTTTTATCCTCAGCAGAAAAGCTATTCAAGACAGCAGTGATGTTGAAAATGTAGCTTCCATTTCATTCGTTTAAACTTCACGAAAACATGAAATCTCAGCAGGCTTAAAAAAGTGTATAAATATGTATATTTTACCTGTGCTGTTGATAGAATGTTTTCCCCGAAATACAAGTTCAGAGACAAAAAACTAATTTCTGGTATTCCGCTTTTCCTAACACAATAAAAGAACGAAATGTAAATAAAAACGAAATGTAAATAAAAGAACGAGATGTAAATGCAACGAAATGTAATCCCCGCCCACGCTGAGAGAAAAAAAAATTATATTTCTGCTCAAAAGTAAAAGTGAGGAAGAAGGCATTTGTATTGTACCAAACCTCCAAAATACACGATAAATGAGAGCAAAAAGAAAATACGATAGTAAGAAAGACGTTTAAATATATGATAACAATGCGCCCATTCTTATTTTTTCCTCACTTACAATACACCCACCAGTAGCTAAATGGACATTAATGCTTCAATCTGGGTTCGAATCCCGGCGAACAAACTGGTTGCATAGACGTTTTCGTGATTTTTCCCAGCTATAATATGAACACGATAATGCATGCTAATCAATACACAGCCTAGGGCCTAGTCGATGTATTGATCAGTGGAGGGTGGCTGTTAATTAGAACTCCAACGTCCGAATCTGAATGTCGTGTAAGGCCTCGTTATTTGTGCGAGCCCTTTCCGCATTCTATAATATCACTTTGTCCACCGAGATGCAGTCTGAGCAACTTTCTCTTGATACAATTTCGAAATGACCGATGGATAGGGTCATTCTCAACAAATGATGTAGAAGCTAATATTCGGCCATGACCAAAATAGGGAGTTGAATACATGGCTGCTTTTTAGAAAATCCTCCATAAAAGCATTCTCTACGTTAGGACAGATAGTACTATTGTGCTTTTCTGTGATCAAATATCGAATAAATTAAATGTATTAATGTTAATGATCAAATATTAAGCGTTTAAAAGAATTACCTTTGAATGTGGCATAAATATTATGAAATTTTTCGCCATCTAAAATATATAATAGTGCCAAAAAAGTTCTTTATCCAAGGCACATTTTGTTTATTATTTACTTAACACAAGTGCATAATATATTGTATTAGAAACGTCTTTTTTTTCCTTCTATTGGTATAAACGATATTGTCTTTTCCTTCTACGTCTTGTGGAAGTGTTATCTCTGATAAAAGCGTTTCAACAATACCACGGTTATAAATTCAGATATGGAATATAATTTGTGATAACTCAATGTATTATTGCGTTTCCTTATACCATTTTCTGAAACGGTGTCAGCTTCAATAATCATCCTGAAGCCCAAATTAAGAACTGCCTTTAAGGTCTAATTGCATCTTCAATCAATTAAGTTTGCAAGACAAAGAAAACGACTGCAGCGCCTCCCCCACGCTAAACCAGGGGCTTATGTTACCTCTTTTGTCTTCTATCGCAACACAAAGGTTTCTATCTATTCACGCTCAGCGTTGATTGGACAAGATTCCTTCCAAAAAGGAACCAACGTGAATATCTTCAAAATTCCTTACGCGCGAGTGATTGATAAAGTATTAAAAGTATTTCTAGACCGTGATTATTTATTTTTGGTAGAATGTTTACCGAGTTTATTTTCTAAACTTACTACAAAATATTTTTTAAATCTTTTTCGATGTGGTACAGCTAAACGTAAAATTGAAATAAAGAATATGAATATATTATTTTAAAATAACTACTTTTTGATACAACTTCTGAGAAGCTTTCTTTGGATTAATTTATTTTCGTTATCATATCAAAAACTTAAAATTCATAACTTAAATTAAACTTAAACTTAAATGTGATAAGTTATATTGAAAAGTTTTGTTTCTGGAACATCGCAGACAGTTTGCTCTAATACAAATGTTTAATTTTTGGCACAATTATCTTTAAATAACATATACTTGGATGTTAACCTCTCTTGACCATGTTGATGTACTGAATCTCGATTGGAAATTTAATCTATTTGAGCTAAAATCCCGGGAAGCAGCATGCATGACTTGATAGTTCCTTTCGTGAATTTTTGCACATTTTACGTAAGCACAAGGCAACTTTCTTCACAATTACTTCATTAGAAATACCACAGACAACAAGGACTTTTACCAACAATCAGTGATTTCTTATGATCCAACGCTTTTGTAATTAAAAATCTGTAGTATTTAACCTTATTTTGGAGTAATTTAGATTTACATGAATTGTTAGATTGCGGAAAATTTTGTAACGGAAGCAAAAAAATAATGAGACTAGATGAAAATTGAAAAGAAATTCTTGTTGAAAACATGGCATGATTGTCATAACTGGAAATAAATACCAACTGCGTTGCAATAAATGTGTATTTGACTCAGAGAAAAAGAAATAAAATATTTATTCTTCACTTTACATCTGATTTATTTTACATTCCAGCTGTTCAACCTAAAGCATGTAAGTAAAACATTATCAAATTAGTAAAAGTTAAAAATGCTATAAATTGAGGATGCTTCCTCCGTTTGGTTTACGGCAAAGACGAGGGCTATTTGCCTAAGGGATTCGAAGATTTGATGAAGAAAACTGTCTCGTATAAATCTTACACATGGGAAAAACCACAAAAACGCAGCAGCTGCCCATTCGCCGTGATTTGAACCTTAATCCGAACTACCAATGTTTACTGATTTTACCGCTTAGCTCCTGGTGGGCTTTTAAATATGCTTCGATTTTTATTAATTTCTATATTCTAGATAATATTTAAAATTTCAGGCATATTTTAGCACATGAAAGTTTTAGAACTCTTATAACTACTTTCTTTGAGTATATCTACTATTCCCATGATAAGATAAATTGAGGATATGTAGCTGCTGATATCGATCATACTCTTATTAACTACCAACTATGGCATGGTCCCTCTTTCGCTGCTGTTTTTACTACACCATCGTTCTGCATTACATATTAAATCCTTGTGTATGATTGAGATTACTTTCCTGGCAGTTTTACTCGAAAATATAATAAAAAATATTCCTTAAAGTATTATTCTAATCTCTTAATCAGCGGTACTGAATAGATTAAACAATTGACTGTACTTATGTGGATCGTACAAAGAAATACGTTACCTCGATAAGCGAAACATTGCTAATAAGAGGAAACTTAATGCTTTCAAGCACTCAGGAAGCATAACTAAAAGCATTTTAGCCGATGAAATAAAAAGCACAAAAGCGAAAAAAATGGAAACTTTGCGTTTAAAAGGCGTTCTAGTGAAATCAGGACGAAAAGAAAAAATTTTCATTTGTATTATCAATATTATATTATTTTTTTAAAAGAAAATTACCATGTGATTTTTATATCAAAAGAAATGCATTTTAATACAAAGGTGGACTGAATAATTTTTGAATTAAAGTTTGTAAGGATTATGTTAATTTTATTAACAGTTAAATTTTAAGTTTCTTCCCTGCCAAATCCTTAACTTCAACTTATTACTTCCGGCCGAAATGTAGTTTTGGAATCACTCTGAATACTTAATGAGGAGCGGTATTTAAACCACGAAGTCTACTTGTTGAGTTAGAGAGAATCAAAGTTTCTGATTTGCGCGCGTCTGCCTTTTGGCTACGCTCTCTCAAAGCTGTTATTACGCTCGGCCGTACTCAGGGCCTTGATAAGTTCGTAGTCAAATAGTGTGTGTGTGATTATGGCAAAGCCTCGAGGGCTATCTGCCTAAGAGGAGGGATGCCTTCGTGGAGGACTTTCTAAGGGAACTGGCTCGTATACACGTTACACATGGAGAAAACCACGAAAACGCCCATGCAGCCAGCCCGTTCGCGGGATTCGAACCTCGGACCGAACTACCAGTGTTCAGCGACTTTACCGCTCGGCCGCTGGTGGGCCCCCGTAGTCAAATAGAGTTAAGGGGCCAACTCGATCAGAATCTTGATAGCTTCGGCTATAATTCTTCAGTTAATCTCAGTTTTAGTTTATTTTTTAGTCTCTTAAGTTCAAGCTCAAGTGTCGGCTTTTATTGTACACTCCAATACGGCGTTTTGTTAAATCTTTTTGAAATAATAAAGGGTTAGTTACCCTTCCATCTTGTTGTTTCTTGTCACACGAACTTAAACGATTATTTTCTAACTAGTTCTTAAGGTTACTCACCTTCTACAGTAACTGAGAATTACACTAGTGAGAGTCTTACAAGTTATTAGCTTTATGCTAAGCATAGTGTATTTTTAATTACTTAAATCAAATAAGTTGGTTTCTTGATCCGTACAAAAATAGCAAGTTCGTTTGATAAAAGTACTTACAAAGAAACCTTGTGGGTTAAGAGACAACAATTTAGCACACAAATTACTTTACCGCAAAGGCCTTTAAAGAGAAAAAATTTTAAATGCTGTCTAGGAAATTTTCGAAAGCAAAAAGCGAGGAAAATCTACCCTAAAGTTTCAACTAACGGTGATAGTAATCAAGATCATTACGCCCTGATATCGTGATTTGCAATGCACAATGCTTTAAAGGCGAAACTTAAAGCTCTAATCAAGTTGAAGATAGAACTATATTTTATCGAGCTCATTAAATCTTTTAAAGTTATCTTTTTAAATTCTATTTATAGAATAGATTTTAAAAATGAATATTAAATAGTGATGTAAAGCAAAAAATCCATACAAACAGTTACTTATTGTTTTTAACCCGTCGAAAGTTTCCAAAGATAGTTTTATAACCAGTTGTAAATAAATTCATATAAAATTATCGTTTGATTCGTACAAAAATTTGATATTTTTATATTGCACCATTTCTTGTGTTGCTCTCTCAAAAATTTATTTCATGAATAATTTTTTTTTTTTTTTTTTTTTTTTTTTTTTTTGCAAAATGAGGTACTAAATGTATTAATTAATAGTATCAACTGAGTTTCCGATAGACAGTCTCGCGCGTTTGTGATAAAAATAGTTTACTCCGCGCAGTGTGTTGCCACTGCTCGCTTTGAAATGAGTTTCTCAATAAAAATTTCGTTAAAGTTTAAAAAATATGAAATAGATAATAAAACGAATTTTCGAAATTCGGGCTTCCAGGTGCCCACATTCTGGTGGAGGAATATGTTATCCAAAATCTGATGGCTGTAATTATCGTTTTTAACAATACATGAAACATACATACATTCATATAAAATCTTTATGATTTAATTTCTTTAAATATAATACAGAACGATAATATCAAGTGGCAACAATTTGAAAAATGATATAGCCGTTATAGTTATTCGACGAAAAATGCCGTTTCGAGACTAATAGCGTTCTGGGCTAAACCCCTTTGGGCTAAAAATATCTTGAGAAACTTTGTCCTTATTTTATTACACATTTTCTAACCTTGTCTGCAAAGACTATCACTTTACATTCTTTATAATTACGCAGAGTTCCTGAGAAAAACATGAATCCTATTGTATGCCCTTAATTGTTTAAATTACGCTGTAGGATGTGTTGTTTCCACTAATTGATGAAAAATATAACATTTTGCTAATCCTCTGTTGAAGTTTCGGTAAGGAATTTCATTTTAATTGCGCAGTACTGTTACACATAAATTTTTCACTAGGTGACAATTGTCTGACTAAGTATATGGCTGCAGTAAGTCTTTAGCTTAAAATACTACCTCTTTCTGTATACAACTCGAAAAATATTCCAGGTTTGATAAATGATTTAATTTTTTGTAGTGGCTGTGCGTCTGAAGATAGAGATAATTTTATGTGATCTGCGCACAAAAGATTTAAACGCTCAAATAATTGTTCATTTTCTGTAAATTTTTAGGGAAATTTGTGATTCACGTGGAGAGTTTCGAAAGGGGAAGGAAAATCTTATTTTTATAAGAAAAAACATTTCGATAAACAAATTATCTCACATCGAATTGTTAGAGAAATATTGTATTTGAATTTATTTGTTTAGAATTAAATTAACGGAGTGTGCCTGGCAATTAAATTGAATCTTCTTCGAAATAAGCTAGACATATCTATTTCCAAAAAGAGTTGTGCTTTATTCTAATTTATATAGTAATTCTAATTTATATGTTTTATTCTAATTTATACAGTAATTCTAATTTATATGTTTTATTCTAATTTATATGCTTTATTATAATTTATATGCTTTTCTCTTTATATGCTTTATTCTAATTTATAGGCTTTACTCTTTATATGCTTTATTCTAATTTATAACTTAATTGAATCTTCTTCGAACTGAGCTAGACTCATCTATTTCCAAAAACAGTTGTACTTTATTATAATTTATATAGTAATTCTAATTTATATGCTTTATTCTAATTTATATTACAATTTAATTTGATCTTCTTCGAAATGAGCTTGACTCATGTATTTTCAAAAACAATTTTACTTTATTCTAATTTATAAAAGTTGAATAAACATTTGGAATTTTCGGGAACAAATGAAAACGAATGTTTGCAGGTTTGACCGTAACTAGCCTTATTTATTAATAAGACTGGTTACTGTCAAACATTTTTTGTTAAACAACCATAAATTCTGCATTCTGTGAAAAATACTATTAAATGCGTTTCCGAATTTTTTTTCATACAAACCAACACTCTCGCTGACTGAGAAATATACCACAGTCCCGAATTATAACCATGTGTAAACATCATCAACGATTCTTAGTAAATAAGAACATGAGAAAGACTTGATGGAAAACGGAAAGGATTCATATTTGGTATAGCAATAAAGGATCTTCTGGTACAGTGCAAACAAATCTGGGCAGTGGACGAGAGATGGCAACCTAAATCAAGCGAAAGCAAGAATAGCATGTCTATTTAATAATATTACATCAAGACCATCCTGAACAAGACGCGAAAATGTAGAAAAATGGGAATATAATTGGGTTAGCAAGAATGTAGCTTCGGTTTCGCAATTAGATAGCGTTATGCCCTTTTTTTTAATTTTCCTGTCAATCTTGTAATTTTTTTCCTATTGAGATTTGTCAGCTGACACTCTTAGATTGCTGTAAGAGAAAATTCCGTGTATTTTTGTTTACAACTATTAGTTTAAGGAGTGCAAAAATAAGCATTTTTGACATATTTTACCTTTTTCATAAAGACAAGAAAATGGCAGAGGTTCACAAAGAGATATGTTAAGTTTATGATGTTAATTGCTTAATAGAATGCTTGCGTTAGAATTGGTTTAAAAAATTTCGTTTTGGAGACTTTTCAATTGAAGAAGACCAACTTTATAGCCGAATATTTGAAATTGATGATTGCAGAATTAAAGCCGTAATTGAATCGAATCGTCACATTATTTGCGACAGATTGCAAAAGGTTCAGTATATCGCAAGAACTGAAAATCACATAAGATGTCTTGGACTCATTAAGAAGCTCGATATTTGCTTTCCGTTTGAATTGAAAAAAATTTCTTAACACTATGAATCGATATTTGCGATACGCATTTTAAACGTAATGCAGTCAACCCCCTTTTTTTAAACGAATTACCACTGGTGATGAAAAGCGGATCGTATGCAATAACATTAATAGAGAAAGATCATGGTTCTAAACATGTTTAATCAGCACAAATCATATCGAAAGCCGAATTGCATCAGAAAAAAGATCATGCCGACAATATAGTGGGATTACAGAGGTGTATTTTGAGATGCTTCCAAGAAAGCAAATGATTAGTTCAGATTTTTACTGCCAGTAATTTATGAAATTATAGGAAACAATCAAACAGAAAAAGGGCCAGAAAAGGCAAATTGCAAAGGAAACATGTTCCAGTGCCATAATACGATTCCTCACATATCTTTAGCAAACGAAATTATTGGAGCTTAGTTGGAATATATAGCATCTCTTCCATAAAGCCTCTATCTTGCACCATCGTATTATCATTTATTTCAGCAATAACAATGCACCTCAAATCGTACTTCGTTGAGTTTTTGCTGATAAAGATCAGAGGTTCTATGACCACAAAATCCTGAAGTTTGTATAGAAAAAAACGAGTTTTATTTTACACTAAAAAACCTAAATTACTTTCTTGCCAATCCTTTATCACAATAAGCCTATTTAAAAAGATGCAATAATAGATACACCTTGCACACACAAAGAAAAACACTATCTCTAGGAAGACATTTCTTCCTTTGGCCCATATCTCTTGTGGGTTTTTCTTTATATAGATACACAATAGCAAGAGTAGACTCTAAACTTTGTCCGCCCGTGTCTTTCAAAATTCTAAGCATTTTGCTGATCAGTGCGACCTTACCAGACGCACCGGCTTTAGTATTGACACTATTGGGTATTTTCGTGGTTTTCACCATGTGTAACGTGTATACGAGCTAGTTTCCCTAAGAGAGTCCTCCACGAAGGCATTCCTCCTCTTAGGCAGATAGCCCTAGTGTGGTTTGCCATAATTAAATACACCACCAGCATTGACACCCGATAACAACATTTCTTGCGGCACATCTTTTAGGAATGATGTAGATATATGCACAAATGCCGAACTAATGATTCATCCTCTAAAGGATATGATATTCTCAAGATACCAATCTTCTTGAATAGTGTGATGGGAAAGATTTTTACAAGTGGTAAAATTTTTAATGTAAAAGAAGTTGATAAATAACTATTAAGAAAAATCGCTTTCTTTTGCAATGAGTACTTATTTGCTTATTTTTTAATGTCTCGATTTGTAAATGTCTTAGCTAGGTTTCGTGTCGTATTTATATATTTTAACTGCAGTTCGTTCATCGGATTCATTGGTCGCTTTCTGCATATTAACCTCAAAACTTCCCTTCGCGTAGGGAAAAGGGGCGTGGTGTCCTTCAAGGATGCGCAATTTAGCAAATATTTCAACCTTAATTGAGTCCTCGAGTTTCTGTCAATTAGAGCGAAGTTGCTCGCTGCTTCAGAGCTAGTTCCGGAGATGCAATTTAGACGAAAGACTGACGGGAGCGTTAACAGGCAATGCGCATTTGTTGCTTCCACTTAGGTGATTTTCTTGGTTTGTTTTTAAAACATATTGCATTAATAACTGAATTGCAAAGTGACTGTTCAACTTTAATTGATTAAGCGGTTTTTTCATGTTGGCATTAGAGATTCGGATTCAGAAATGGTTACTTTATTATTGAAGAGCGTTTTCATTTTAATGTGGGTGAGTTTGACTTTAATTAAACCCACGTTATAGTAAAAAGGAAAGAACTTCTCATTGAAAAGTCGAATGTATAAATAATATAAAGTATTATTAAAATCTATTCAACGGTGAACTTCGATAAAAAATGATCCGGCATTTACAAATTAGGCATTCGCCGAGGGCTCACCGAACCCAACAACCTTTTTATTTTCTCTTTCCCGATAGCTTTGCATATAGTTCTAAAAGTCTTTTAGCCTCAACAGGGGCTCAACGTGTAATTACCGGAGGTGTGATAAACGAGGTATTATCTAAAAAAAGCGTAAGTTTATTACCTAACAATGAAAAAATTACGCATACAAATCATCAGCGTAATGTACAATTTCTAGATAAAATGTAAGTAGGAGAAGAAAATGCTTTAGATAATAGCAGTGACAGAAAATATACACAGGATTTATAAATTGTTTTTAATCGTATGCAATACGCAGTTTACTTGGCCTCACCAGTGACCAAACGGTTAAAACTGCTGAATACTGGTAGTTCATTCTGGGTTCGAACCTAGGAGAAAGGGCTGTCTGGCTGGTTTGTGGATTCTGCCATATGTAACATGAATACAAGTCAGCTTCTTTTAGAAAGTCGACCTTCAGCGGCAGAGCGATAAAGCCGCTAAACACTGGTAGTTTGGTCCGAGGTTCGAATTCCATGAACGGGCTGGCTGCATGGGAGGTTTTATGGTTTTCCTCGATGCGTAACGAGTATACGAGCCAGTATCTCTTAGAAAGTTATCCACGAAGGCGTCCCTCCTCTTAGGCAGTTAGCCGTCGAGATTTTGCCGTAATCACATAAACCAAACCATAACCCAACCTTTAGAAAGTCATTCACGAGACATCCATCCTTTTAAACAGATAGTTCTCGTCTGCTTTATCATATTCATAGAATCTAACGTAGTTTAATTGTACACAATCCTGAAACATGGGGCGTCATTCAGCGACTTTACCGCTCGGCCGCTGGTGGGCCATCCTACCCTTGGAAAAATATATCTAAAATATTATTTAAAGTAGATCCGTATCTTGTTGGTACTTTATATAAAAACAAATAAAGAAAACTGATGTATTTTTTGTTAAAATATTTAACATAAAATTAATGTATTTTACACGTTAATAGTATTAATTCGTGCTGCTCCTGGTATCTACCACCCTTTCATTAATTTAGTGGCCCATTCGACGGGACTCGAATCCCGGACCTAACTACCAGTGTTTAGCAGCTTTTACCGCTCGACCGCATGGTGGACAACTTCCACATACATTGAGAAATATTTTTCACTAAAATGTGTTGAACGTAATGGTATTAAGTATTTAGAGCCGTGTGAGAAAATTCCTAGTATTTTGCATGAATCTTCAACCAAGAAGTTAGAAGCTGCTTTGCCTTAAATTTAAATATTAACATCGAATCGGTTGATATGTCGATTAGCTGTTTCATTTTCTTCGTTGCCAACCTTTCTGATGTATCGTAGTACTCGAACGGATTTTTTAGTTAATATTTTGTCAATGAACACTTGCCAACTTGTGTGACTACTTAATAAAGTTTTTTTCGAATTTGTTTTAACTCCTGGTTTTCATTGAATTCAATTTGAAGAAGACCACTGCCTTATGCCACTGGCTTAGACAACTGGCGTCGATACCACTGACGCAGACAACCGGCGTCGATACCACTGGCGTAGACTTCATTGGCGTAAATACTCCTCCGTATCTACGCCACGCTAGCTGAAGTACCTGGCGTTGCCCAATCTGCAAAGCAGTGTAAAACTAACATGTCGCTATGCAATTATTTTCAGTAAGAAATTTAACATTTCTTACTAAAAATCGAAAATCTTTTAAGATCTAAAATCTTCCCCGCTTTGTTTTCGGCTATGTCTTGTTGCGGAAATGAGCTTTCGGATAATCGCATGTACTTTGACCGAATTTTTTCAGAGTTTTTGAAATAATCGAAAAAAAAAAAAAACTGATAGAGAGAGCACTTAAATCTGTCTTAAAGGTTTTACACTGTACTGGAAAGTTCTTACTAAAGCTATTTAATGGCTTTAATAAGAACTGATGGTAGAAAGACATGAACGGGAAGCATATTTCACAAATGCACATCTGTGTAGCCACCGAGGGAGTGGCATCTAGGATGGACCAATGAGGATCCGGTAATATTTCTGTCATTTCACATGACCTTTCGCGTGCTTTAAGATTTAAGCAAGATGGTTGAAAATATTCTGCAACGCAATTTTCTGTACAAAATAAACTTTTCATTGCGAAGTTAGATCAATTATAGGCAATTATGAAGATTTCACTACCTGGTTGAAATAAATACAAACACATGTTGGATACTTCGCAAAAATATCGATGTGAAATATTACTTAATAAGTGGTAAATAAGATGAAGAAAGAAATATGTGATAAACATCTGAGCCCAAATGCAATCTTTACATAAAACTATGCGTATGAGAAAAATATTTACATCAATTATATATGTAAGTAGAAGTCAGCACTTTTTATTGCAGTCTATATGAAAAAGATGTGTTATAATAATAACCAATGCAAAATTTTATTTAATGCGAACTTTTACTAATTTACATTCGTATACATTTAGTGTGTTAAATTTCACATTTAATAACTGCTCACTCTTAAATACACTACCTACACAAGATATACTCATCAAACATTTATCTTTTTCACAACGAATATATTCAATTTATTTACATATAATTTTTAATGTTAGCAATGGATCAATGTATTCTGATTCTTACACTTTAAAAATCAAAAGAATGCAAGCACTGAAATAAGAAGATTCATTGTAACCCTTTCAGTCATTCTCAGCTCAATTAAAAAAATATACACTTGAATTCTCTTTATCCACATAATATGCCGTGAACATCAATTCAAATATTAATGCGTGATAAAAATCACGAAAGTGAAATATCCGCGATTAATTAAAATCAGAAAACGAAAGCACTACAAGATTTCTACTATTACGCCATATATTTATAACTGCGAAACAAATGCAAATTAAAACGCAAACAACATATGCTTACATGCACGAAGATTTAGCGTCACAAGAGCAATAGCAGCTCATTGGTTCATATTCGAAACCCCTCCCTCAGTGGCTACGCTGATGTGCACTTGTGAAATATGCGAACGGGAACATGAAGCTAAAATGGGCGACGTGAGTTCAAATTTAAAGTGAGTACAAACATTAACATTTATTTTTTTAGTATAAAAACAATAATGAATTACTTGTTTAGCATGTATGTCTTCCACTGATAGCGCGAAAGCATCAACGGCGACGTGAAACTAATTTGGGTAACTTTAGCGGAATATTCTAATATAAACGAACTAAGTGTGGTAACTGCGGGCAGATTTTCGCAAGTTTTATGTAGATAGTGATCTCTACATAAACTCACGTTTTGAAGCTCAAATGTGCAAAATTTCATCAAGATCGGAATAAAACTGTAAATTTTTAGAAAATACATATGCACAAACAAACAAATGGACACCGATATCTCACACTCTATATAGATGACTTTAATGAATACATCTAGTATCACCTAATAATTAATAATAATTGAAACGAATCTGTGTTTATTGTTTTTAAATCACTTAGTTTGTTAATTAATAGCATAATAAATTTTAAAGAAAAATTAAATAGCTTTCACTTTGCTGAATGACAATGCACTGATGCGCGAAAGATAAAATTATTTTAGATCAGGCAATGGAAGCAGATTTCTTTTAAATCGCTAAGTTCGTTTATTAAATTCATTAAAAAATATATAAAAGCAAATATATTCCGAGAGGCTACACAATTCTTTTATATCGTCGAGTTTTTTGATTAATAATGAAACACAAATATCGTACGCTTTGCAAAGTAGCAAAACGAATATTTACTTATGACCGATGACAACATTCTTACCGTATTATATTATGAATATAAGATAAGTGTTTCATTTTGCTCGCATAAATAAAATTTCATTCGCATACATTCAAAATTTCGTCGGCATAAATAAAATGTTTCGAGAAAAGCTTAGTTCGTATTTGAAATGAAATATGGTATGCATTTTAGAAAAAGATAGAATTAATTTCTCGCGTTCAAAAACAAATTAGCATCTCTGAACTAAAGATAGTGAATTAAATTTTATTAGTACAAAAAATGATTTTTAAAGTAGAAAAGAATTATATTAAATTAAAAATTCCAACGATTTGCAATAAATGCTTTCCATACTGCGTTAAAGCTTCTTCCTTCGTCTTCGAAATGCTGAGCCTTCATTTCAGTGTTTTATATTTCTTTTATCTAGAACTGGTTAGTTTACCCTTTTAGGATTAAAATTTTTGTTTTACATCCGTGAAAAACCTTTTTTACAGAAGCTCAGAATTTGAGTCTTAATGTCTTGGTAATAATGGAAAATACGAGAGGTTAATAACACAGCAATGGAGAGCGTACTTATAAAATTAAAGAAATTCATGGCTTTATGCCACGAACAAAAAGATAAAACGAAAGTAATTAATCGCATGACAGGAGAAACTTGAAGCGTAAGATTATTTTTAAAAAAAGAATATTAAAGGCGAAGAAGGAATATTTAAAAGTCAATATTTAATTAAATGTAACTGACAATGCGATGTTCTCTTAACGGTTCAGAAGAAGTCATAATAATTAATAAGTTAAATTATTCTTGTATTCTCCGAATCTCTGTTCTTTAAGTTTGAAAGAGTAAAGTAATATTCTGATTTATAATGCAACAACAAATACACTGGAATTTGGAAAATTACTGTTTTAAATTATTATAAATAAGGAAAGAAAAAAGGATTTATTCCTTGAAATTTTTATTACTGACCATAAACATTACAGTGATTTTAAAACCACTGAATGATTTCCATACTGATGTTAGTTGTTGATAGTATTCTGATGACATCAAAATCAGTATGGTAGTTAATAAAAGCTGATTTCCAGTGCACCAAGGTCTGATTCAATTGCAGGATACGGGAAAATCGTTTGTGATTTGAGTGAATTGCAGAAAGGAGGTACCTAATGTCCACTATTGATATATATTGATGGTATGTGAAAAGGATTCTGAAATTCTTGTACTTCACACTACAGTAAGTTCTTTATCTAAACTGTAAGAGAGCTAGACAAGTTTCAACCTCCCCACTTGTGCTCAAAGCCAATAGCATCTCATGATTTACTTGTGCTCAAGGCCAATGGCATCTCATGATTTATTTGTGTTGAAGGACAATGGCATCTCATGATTTACTTATGATTATCACAAGGCAAGCTTGGACACAGAATCCCCAGTAAAAATTATTTTTGATTTTTTACATGACACTTTTCTAGCCATGATTCTTAGTCACGATTTTACGGGTGTGATGTCATATACGATTATTTATTATATCATACCTAGTGATAACGCTGAGTTCCGAAGTTTTGTCTACGAGCGAGTTTTTGAGGTACGAAATTCTACTTTGAATTTCATTTTGGGGTGATTATAAAGAACAAGAATTCTGTTGTTGAATCACATCGTACTGATGCAGGTAGGTTTTTACTTCCTTGTAAGAAGTAAAAGAAGTATTGCAATCACGAAAGATTCCAGATTTCATATTTCAACGAAAATATTAATTTTGACTGCTATCGAATAAAATGTAACGATGTTTTTGCATGACACCTGTACATAAGGATAGCATAAATGATTCTTTCCCGCCCCCCACACGAATCATAAAACTCATTGAAAATGGATTCAAAAGATTTTTTTTTTCATGGCGTTTGCACGTATATATCTCACATAACTCAAAAACGAGTAGCCTCAGAGCGTTGAAATTTTGTATATAGGACTGCTATAACAAGTATGTTTTGGTTGCAATTCGGCCACATCAAAAGTCTCTCTCTCTCTCTCTCTAATATATATATATGTATACTCACTTTGTTACTCTGCTCAATCAACTCAGTATTTTTATTCTTATACTTGTATGTTTGTAAATTGAGCAGTTTTTGATTTAAAAACGTTGCGCTAGGCCTAATGTATTTTATCTTTATTTGTTTACATTTGAAACTAAGCAGACTATTGAATTAAGTCTTTCTGCACTTTCAGTGTCTTTTTGACGAGTGGGACTAAAATAAAACTTTCAGTTTTTGCGCTCCGAAAGATCTGCCTTTTTGCCTGCTGGCGAATTGCTTGTTTTCGCGTATAAACTTTAAGTTTAATTGCTTTAACTGTGTTCCGTATTTTATGGTTTTCCAATGAATATTTTGAGTTTTTATATAATTCTGCCTTGCCGCGAAGCGAGAACTGAATTAATTGAATGAGAATAATAAAGAAATGTATAATTAAATAAAGAAATGCATACAAATAACATACAATACTACAAAAATATATGAAAACTGAATTATGAAAAATTAAATAAGTAGTTAAATTTTACAGCAATACACATTTTTAAAAATAGTCTTTTGTTGTTATCCGAATATTATGCATTTCTTGTGTGGGTATTTTTATTTAGGTACCAATTTTATTCAAATTTTCTAAAAATGGAATTCTTAGAAGTATTATGAAAATCAAAAGATAACATTACGCTATTTAATAGTTTCCTGAAACGCTAAATTGCCATCCTTAAACCAGCAGAAATAAATCTTGCAACTGTAATCTGCTATTCACCAATACAAAGCATGAATAATGACTCTGAGTTAGAATATGATCGTGCGTATGTTTTGTACGATTTGAGCCGAGTGCAAATGTATGTTTCAGACACTGATCTATCTAGAAATGATTAATTGAGATTACTCCAAGACGACTGGGTAATTGATTAATGACAAAGTACGCAAAGGGTTCTTTCGTGGAATCTTGTATTAAGGGGAAAGCATTTACTGAGGATAAATAACTCTTATTGACGTTATCAGGTTCAATGTTCCGTCTTACTTTCTTTGGGAACATGCAAGGACCTGACTCGGAACAGAGAGCTTACTAAAGCTATGTTCAATAACTGTGGGAGGTAGACAGGATACACAAGAAGGGTATACAAAACCCTTTATTTTTCTCTCTTTACAATAATTTCCGTACTTCGGAATACAAAGACCCACTACTTGTGGTCTAAACGTAAGAATATAAAAATATAACTAAACTCTTAACTTTGAAATAATAAACGTGGAAGATTGGCCTTATATTAACAGGAAGCCGTATGTAGTACAGAGAACTGTTAACACTACAATACGTTTAAAATTATCAAGAGGATTAAACCTCTGGCCTGGAAGGCAACCAGTAACTGAGTAAAACTTCTAAGGTAAGCGGTCTGCTTCGACTAACTCCTTCCTCTCTCTCGCTTGGCAAAAAGCCACAACTTAAGTACTTGGCGTTCGCCAGACAAATTTTGCATAAATAAGTTAACGCTTATAATTCTGGACGGAAGTAGAAAATAAGAAGTGATAGTAAAGATTTAAAATAAAATAAACGTTAGTAAAACTTAAGATCCTTACATACTTCCCGCCAGAGTTAATTAGTTTGAAACTGAGGTCTAAAACGACCTTGTTGAAAACTTTTAGCTCTAGAATCTAACGCGAGGCCAATCTTTTACAAACATTTCTCGCTAGAAACTAGAAATTTAAAAAAAAGAAATTTGTTTTTACAATAGCAGCTCCAAGGACACGCAATTTTTCATCTGTACTGCATCTAAACAGGAGCTTTTATTCAAATCTGGTTCCTTCCAGAGATCTGGAAGGAAAACTAGTTTAATGAAATGTTACACAATGAAATGGCAAGTAACATGCATATTTATATTTCTCTTAACATTCTTATTTCATTCATGACTATTTTAATTATCTCTCCCCGTGCTCTCTGACATGTGTTGTAAAAGAACACCAAACACGAATGTGTTTATGTATACGTGTTCAACACTTCCTCCTACAATCAAAACACTAACGTGTTAAAATTCAACATACCAAGACCTCGTAACACACCCTAACTTCAACTCTAAACCCTGAGGTACTATTCTGAAAGTGGCTAACTCTGAAGTGTAGCGTCAGAGAGCCTAACTACATTCATTCAACCTTTAACACATATTCACCATGATTTAGTCTTTTTACAGTCACACGAATAAAAAAAAAAATTTAACATTACTTTCACTTTTACCATATCACGGTATTTCTTAACATTTAAAATAACAGTTCACATTGTATATAAGAACATATTAACATGCCGTTAATTTTACACAATTGAAAACATACATTAGTAGTACATTGTTAACTTCTATTCTTTTTAAAGCAAGTGCCAATTCTTTCTACATTGAAATACTACATTTCAAAAAGTCTTTCAGACTAAAACTTCTTTCTTGCCAGAATGTTTTAAATAAAATTTATACAATAACTTTTACAATATTTAAGTATTTACACATCGCTATTATACATCAACTTTAGTTTTACGCGCGAGTAATTGAAAAACATAATACCAAAATCGGTAACAACTCATTTCTCGCCCTTTTGGCGATAAAGGTAGACCTCGCATGAGGTAAAACTTCATGAAATCTGCCACTTGCAGTAAGAATGAAAGATTAACTTAAGTTTGCAAAGTAACATAAAATTTTACTTATCTTTGTGATATTCGGACATTCTTCTCTGAGCCCAGTCCTGGAAGGTAGCGCATATTCTCGTTTGATTTATCCTCCTTCCTCTAGAAGCTTTCTTTTTTCTCCAGTTCGGTCACCCTTGAATACCTTCTTTTTCGCCTCTGCCTGTGGTCTTGGCCGTTTGATGGCAGCTGGTCTTGGCGGAACCGGGAAACTTCTTTCGCGTTCCTGCTTGGACCTCGTTGCTGGCCGTTCAAATTTTCCTTGTAACTTTTCCTCCGTCGCTGGTGGCCCTTCCGCAGTTCGGCGAAATTTGCTGCGGAGAGTCCTGTCGGATGAGTAGATCTTCCGTTTTAGAGCCGGGTTATAGTTGCCGTCATTTCTCCTGGCTCTCTTTGCATACGTCGTCCTTCTCCCTTCTTAATTCTGGGGGTGTTCGTGAGCTCTCTTTTCTGGACGGTGGAACGGCTTCTTTTTCTTGTTACCTTCAATTTTCCCGCGGGGAAACTTTCTTTTCACTTGCTCCTGCCTCTTAATGGCTTGCCCTTGTACTTGTCGTTGTTCCACCTCTGGAGCTTGTGCCTGCCGTGTCTGCCGTGCCGGATCCTGCAAAAGATCTGTAAATATTTGCATTTTATTACGATCATAGTAGGGTTTGATTTGATCAATGTTTGCGGAGCAGGATTCACCATTCCTGGCTTTTAACACTACTACAGCGTGAGTTATTTTTTCTATGACATATGGTCCTTCAAATCGTGGAAAAAATTTGGCAGTTTTATCTTCTGGTGCTGAAGAAAGTGAATGCTTAATTTTTAATACTTCATCCCCTACTTTATAAGTTACTCCCCGTCGTTTCAAATCATAATAAAGTTTTTGTTTTCTCTGTGCTACTTCAGTATTCTTTTTTGCTTCTTTAATTAATTTTTCTATATCACCCATTTTAAATTCTGGGGCTCTTTGTTGCACATAAAATAATTTATCTAACGGCGTTATAATCTTTCTGCCTAAAAATAACTCAGCAGGAGTTTTGCCCGTTGTATCATGTTTTGCGGTCCTAAGGGCGAAAGCAAATTCATTGACATAGTTATCCCAGCTTTTATGAAAATTTTTAACATAACTACGGATAATTTTCACTATATTTCTATTGACCCGTTCCGCTATATTTGATTGCGGCCGATTTTTAAATGACGTATGCCCAGTTTTTGGCACATGTCTTCAAATACATTACTTACAAATTGAGGACCATTATCCGATATAACTTTTAGGGGCGCCCCGTATTTTAAAATATATTTATTTAAAATAGAATCAGTAACTAATTTCGCGGAGGCTCGTTTTAAGGGAACAATTTCGGTCCACTTACTAAAATGATCAACCATAACAAGGAGATAGCGACTTTTATTTAACTGACTTTTTGGGAAAGGCCCAATAAATCGATGCCAATTATTTCATTTGGAAATTCGGATTTAATACTGTTTAGAAACCCGGCCGGGCGGAAATTAATATAATTAACTGCATGACATGTTGGGCAGGACTGGACATACGCCCTTGTTAACTTTTGCAGTTCATGAAAATAGACTGCCTCGCGTACGCGTTGGATAGTTTTTCGAATACCAGCATGAGAAGCTAAAGGGCTGTCATGGAGCTCCTGCAGGATATTTAATCTAAGACTAGCTGGGATAACAGGTCGAACTTCGTTGTTGGAATTCGTAGTTTTTGTATAAAATAATAGACCATCTATTAGTTCGTAATGGGCCGCCCTATTTCTTATCGCCACAATATCTTGGTGGCTAAAATTTTCAGGATCCTTTAAATACTCATAAGTGCTTCCATACTCAGGATCCTTACCCAGTTCGGTTATTACAGTTTCTCGGGAATTTATTGTACATGCTGTGAGCATTGCCACCTTTACAGTATTACCTTCTTCATCTATTTTTATTCTGGATAGGGCATCTGCTACGATATTTTCCTTTCCGGGGGTATGCTTGATTACCAGATTATATTCTTGTAGCTTGAGTGCCCATCTTATTAACCTTGGGGATAAGTTTTTCCCTGAGTACAATCTAGTTACCGCCGCATGATCAGAGTACACTGTTATTGGCGCCTTTCCAAAATAGACTCGGAACTTTTGCACTGCTAACAGAACTGCAAGTGCCTCTCTCTCGGTCGCGGCATAGTTTCTTTGTGTTTGATTTAAAGTTCGGCTAAAAAATGCCACGGGCTGTTGATTGTGCGAAAGTACCGCTCCTACCGCATAATCCGAAGCATCCGCTGAAATTTCTAAATTCTCATCCTTTTCAGGAAATTTTAACACAGGCGCTTGCGTTAATGCTTGTTTTAATTTTTCGAAAGCACTATTGGCTTCGGCCGTCCACGAGAATCTTGCCTTTTTCCTTTTTAATTTTAACAATGGTTCAGCAATAGCTGCAAAATCTTTTATAAAGGACCTATAATATGAACAAAGTCCTAGAAAAGAAGAGAGCTTCTTCGCCGTGTTTGGAGTCGGATACTTTTGTACAGCGATTATTTTTGATTCGTCTGTCTCGATTCCTTTCTGAGATATTTTGTAACCTAAATATTGTAATTCAGGGGCTGCAAATTTGCACTTTTCGACATTAACTTTTAGACCGGCCTCATTTAATAAAGAAAACACCTGTCTTAAATCCTGTACATGTTGGTCGAGATTATCACTAGTAATATTGATATCGTCTAAATAGATAAATGTGGACTTTCCAAGAACAGGCCTTAACACAATGTCCATACATCGCTGAAATGTTGAATTGTTGAATGCCCCTGAAAGGCCAAACGGCATACGCAAAAATGCATAAGTGCCAGACTTGGTTATAAAAGCAGTCTTAGGCACGTCCTCAGGCCTAAACCCTATTTGAAAATAACCAGTCGTTAAGTCTAAAGTCGTCATATATTTGGTGGACGTTATGTTCCTTAGAATTTCTTCAATAATAAGTAACGGATATACCGGATATTTAGTTATGGAGTTTAATTTACGGTAGTCAATTGCGAATCTCCACCTTTTTGGATGTGTCAAAGGATAGTCATTATTTTTCTTACATAAAACCACCGGGCTAGCATAACTACTTGAGATGGGCGTTATGATCTTTTTACGTAGCATATCGGTGATATGCCATTCTATAATTTTTTCCTTATTCTTATCATACCGGTATGCTTTGTGGCGAACTGGCATTGAATCTCCGGTGTTAATACTATGGTTAGTAACCTGAGTAAATCCTGGAATATCACTAAATAACGAAGCAAATTCACTTACCACTTGTCGGATTCTTCGTTGCTCTTCATTAGGCAGGTGGTCAAGGTTTAACATCGGCGGTTCAGCCTTTTCTTCTCGAACTGGTTTCATTGTCAGCTTAAGGGACGCTTCATTAAAATCTAGCGTTGCTTGTGCCTCTGAAAGAAAATCTATTCCTAAGATAATATGTGCTTGCAGATTCTTTACTATGAAAAACATAACCTTTACTTGTTCGTCCTTGATACGGACATACAGCGGTAATTTACCTATACACTTACATCTTTCTCCTTGCGCAGCTAACACTGTCGTATTATCCGAATTATATATACGATATTTACGAATATACTTCCTAAAAAAATCTTCTGCCACACAGGAACACTGCGCGCCTGTATCCAGGAGTGCGGTGGCTGGGATATTATTCACCAACACTTCAATCTTCGGAAGAGTCAAATTTTTCACCATTACTGTATAACTTGAAGGAAGAGGGGTTTTCGTGGCCTTCGGAATTCCGCACCCTCCTGTCAGCAGAAATCCGTTTTAGTTTAAATTATTTTTCATTTCCGTGCTTTCCTTCTTTTTCCACTGGCCTTGAGACTTTTTTTCTGAATTGCTATTGAACTGTCGACGTTCGCCGGCTGTTTTTGAATGCTCGGGTTTCCTTGCCCGCTGATTCGCTTTGCTTCCGTAGCCGTGTGCTTGAGTTTGCTATAGTCTTGGCGCACCAAATTGGTTTCGCTGTTGATATTGGCGTCTTCTTTCAATGTCCGCCGTTCTTCTACTTTCAAACTGGATTGCTAGCTCAAATAACTTTTCCAGTGTAGTCGGATTTCTTAATTCAATAAAGTCTTGCACTTGGGGCAGTAATCTCGGCAAAATCACTTGAATTATCTCAGGATCCGGACGGTTTCCATACAAGAGTTTGAAGACGTGATTTTTTCTTAAGATAAAGCTTGAGAGATTTTCGATTCTTTGCTGATATATACTGAAAAGTTCCGTTTCTAATTTCGCACGATCCCTTACAACAGGGAAGGCTTTTAGTAGGGCAGTCTTGAAATTTTCGTAAGTATAGGTGGGACTTCCTGCTTGACCCAAGAGACTTCTGCCTATACATTTGAACCAATTAAGCGCTTGGCCCCTCAAAGCGCTGGTAGCTAAGGTAACGTTTTGAAACTCGTGCACGGGGTAGAGCATGAAGTGGTCATCCAATGTTTCCAAAAACTGGTTACCGGTGAGTTTCCATTAAATGTTGCTTCTGGTTTCATCGAAGCGCGCATGGTCTGGACGATGTAACCAAATCCTTCTAGGGCGGCAGCTGGCATTTCTGGATTCTGAGCCGCTTCTGCAGGCAGCACAGGTTCTTCTTGAAACTCGGCCATGGTTATTCTTCTTCGTTGGGCGCCACTATCAGGTTCAATGTTCCATCTTACTTTCTTTGGGAATATGCAAGGACCTTACTCGGAACAGAGAGCTTACTAAAGCTATGTTCAATAACTGTGGGAAGTAGACAGGATACACAAGAAGGGTATACAAAACCCGTTATTTTTCTCTCTTTACAATAATTTCCGTACTTCGGAATACAAAGACCCACTACTTGTGGTCTAAACGTAAGAATATAAAATATAACTAAACTCTTAACTTTGAAATAATAAACGTGGAAGATTAGCCTTATATTAACAGGAAGCCGTATGTAGTACAGAGAACTGTTAACACTACAATACGTTTAAAATTATCAAGAGGATTAAACCTCTGGCCTGGAAGGCAACCAGTAACTGAGTAAAACTTCTAAGGTAAGCGGTCTGCTTCGACTAACTCCTTCCTCTCTCTCGCTTGGCAAAAAGCCACAACTTAAGTACTTGGCGTTCGCCAGCCAAATTTTGCATAAATAAGTTAACGCTTATAATTCTGGCCGGAAGTAGAAAATAAGAAGTGATAGTAAAGATTTAAAATAAAATAAACGTTAGTAAAACTTAAGATCCTTACAACGTTACACACGCAAAGCGTCATTGAGTATTGCTTTTTTAAAAAAGAAATACTGCTGAACAACACATTTTAACTCTTTTCCTGCATTCTAGATGATAAATACATATCTGCGTGAAATATATATGTGCTTAAAATGAAAATGACACTTGTAGTTAAATATTGAATAATAAAAGTTCTCCGTAACAATTATGGGCTTTAACTGATCCGAAATGGGATCGCGAAAAAATTGCTGATTTGGCTTAGCGAGTGCTGATTTTTCTTAGCGAGCATTTTGGCGTTTCATTAGTACAAGTACTTTGACAAATTACCATAACTATGATTAATAAAGTTAGGCGTTAAATAAGAAAAAATAAAAATATACGGCACATGTTTATTATCATAAGTAAAATTGTTTTTTTGGATGCAGTTCATTTATTTTTTAATTGCATAACTGCGCGAAAAATGTTTGAAACATAAAGCAATATTTAGTTGGTTGCCCAAAAAATGCCTAATTTTGACGGTATTGACATAAAAATATATCATATGTTGCGTTCAACAGATTCGCGGATTTGTTGTAATTGATATTAACACTTGATAAAGAATCAAAACACGAATTATTAGCCAGTAAGCACTATTACACAGGGCAGTTCCAAAGACACGATTAAGAACTACGACAAGCACGTCGAAACAATTAACTATGCAGCATTCAGGCTATAAAGGTGAATACAGCATCACGGCAAAGCAAAAAAGTACAGCTCCCGACTCGGTCGATCGCTCTCAAGCTAATCTCTGCACTCAAGACACTATTCTCTCCTAGGACAGGTAGGGTATGTATAGTTTTAACTTACCTTCGATAATATTCCCGAGGAAAATCGCTAAGAATGCGTTCTAGAACGTTCTCGCCCTGTCTATGACATATTACCAATTTTGTCATCAAACATTGCCAAATATACGATTTTGCACCAAATCTGTCAACCCTGCCTTTCGTTACCACTTTCTGGCACACCTAAGCTCTCCTGCTTTGCGGGGAAACTTTCTCACCACGTAGCCGCTGGGCATTTCCCAACACTATTATTGTTCCTTTTAGCTGAAAAAATTCCATATTTAAAAGTTAAAGTAAAATTTTTAATTAATCAAATAAGTCTTCTTGGATTAAATATGTTATTTCCATACCTTTCCTTCTAATGCCGCAATTCCCGTTTTAATAATTACAACATGTTTCCTTATATTAAAGATTTTAGTTCTTGATTTAAATGGTAATAAGTGACAGCAATGTAAAAAAATTCTGCATAGCTAATTGAGAAATGATTTCGTAAATGGGTGAAAAAAAAACAGATGAGGAAATACGTAATGAAATTAAGGAAGTTAAAGAAAACCGCTCCTATTATTAAACATTACTTTTGCAAAATATAATGAAAGACAGCTTCTCCTTATTGACGGCATTATACTTTAAAATTAAGTAAAAAAGCAGGCTTTGACGCAGGGTTTCAGCAAACTTCTATCTGCTTTGAGAGCGATACATTTCTTTTCTGCAGAAACGAAAATTGTTTTGCTGTAATAAGAAGATCAAATAGAGATTATTATAAAAAATATAAATAGGCAGAAAAAAGAATACTGCCATTTCTTGGAAAAAAAAAAGCTGAGATATTAGAATTTTTAAATCGTTCACTATATTTTTAATTCACTCACTGAATTTATATATACACAGGTAACTATTCCTTTTATCGTTGCAAAATATTTTTACTCCTGAAAATGAGCAACCTGTGTTAGATTGCCCTTATAATGGATGGAATATTTTGGAAAATCTAAATCTACTTTTCTCCCTGATTTTTAATTTTCATCGGAGTGCTTCCCTTCCTTAGGTAACACAACTGTTTTGTTTTGGTATAATTTCTTTTATTTAAGCGAATCGCTTAAAATTGGCATCATCTCGAATGATATTTTCAGAGTAAAAAGAGAATATTCCTCGAAATTCATATAAAAGTTTTCTAAAATAATCAATCAGCCGTAAGTTGAATACCGTATTTAAATACATGGTGAAGCACATAAAATTTGCACCACAATTATTTCTGAAATAAAAGGAACTAGTGATGTACAACTTTCCCAGAATGGACGTTTAGACAAGGGCTCATAATTTAAGACAATATACGGATTTTAATAATTATTTGAATGTGTAGTTTTTAACAAGGATACACATTTTAAAAAGAACTGTAGGATCTAATAGGCTTAGTTGTCATAAAAATGTGACTAGATTTAAGTGTTTTCCCTTACGAATTTTTGCACAGAATTGAAGATGAAGACATCAAGGGCAAATGTGTAAAAGACGCTTTTTATTGAAAACGAAATTTTTAACAGTTCGCGCGGATTTACGTTCTTACAAGAAACACCAACCATTTGCGGTGAGAACTTTAAAGATAGGTTGAATCAGAGTCTTACACCGGCAGGATACTAACATGGCGTCAAAAATGCATAAGCGTTATTAGGATTAACAGCTGGCAGAAATAACAAATATGCGCTCACAATAGCGAAATCACGCCCTTCGCTTCAACAGATCAAATACTCTCGTTAACGATACTTCATTCACATCCTGGTTAAGAAACGCGAGGGGAAATCAATGCATGCTAGAAAATGATGTTTACTAATGTTAGAAAACTCGACATGCTAATGGTGTATGGGTAACGTAGAAAGAATGTTGTTCATTCTTGTAATGTTTTTGCTTAAAGATATTCCAATAGACGAAGACCCTCTCAACAATTATTTGTGAAACGTTTTATCTAATTATGGGAAACTAGAAATACACTCTTTTGCAAAAACATCGAAGCACCAAGAAGGACTTTTGCGATTTTGACGAAATTTTGTATGCAAAAGCATCTTGATCGAACATGCAAATGATCAAAATTTCAAGGCAAATGAACAGGAATTGCGATACTAGTGAGCATTTCTAGTGCGTTATTCGCAACGTATAAAACCAGTAACAAAAGCGGAAAATTTATCTTTTTTTTTTTTTTTTTTTTTTTTTTTTTTTTTTTTTTTTTGTTGCTGCCATTGTACTTGTAATTCCGTAAAGAAGCAACTAAAGATGCCATTATGACGATATCGAAGACGTTACAGACAACTAAATGATTTCGAACGTGGTCGCATTGTAGAGTTGCGTTAAGCTGGGTGATCATATCGAGGAATAGACCGCCACCTGCAGACAGTGTTGTTCAAAGATGTTTGCAGCAATGGTTGCTACAAGGAATTTGCCGACGAAATGAAGGCTATGGAAGGCCAAAGATCACAAATGTGGGGCAAGGTAGGATGATTGTTACCCAGGGCCAAACCGCCCTCACGGTATCATTGTCGACTATTCAACCCACTACAGCCACGTCTGTCGCAGCCGATCATCATGGCTGGCATCGGACTGGCATCGTATAGTGTTCAGCGATAAATCCAGCTTCACTCTTGAAGTAGATGACCACCGTGTTCGTGTCTGGAGAGGACGGGGCTAGCGGTCCCAATCAGCCATAACCCCTAGTGTGATGGTGTGGGGCGCTATTTCTTATGATAGCAGGTCATATTTAGTCATCCTCCGTACATCTTTAACCAGGAATTCATGAGCAACAACTCATGAATGCCTGGTTAGGAGCATTCATGAGTTGTTGCTACCAGGCTAATTCTACCAAGCATTCATGAGCAACAATTAATAAATGCCTGGTAGAATGTGTCGCAGGATGACATTAGGAACCTCTATCACTCCTTGTCTAGACAAATTCAAGAATGCATTGCCGCCAGGGGCGGTTCGACCAACTACTAATTTGAACACTCAGTGGGAGGGGGGAATGTGAGCCGTGAACAGGTACTATGACCTTGATTTTTTAATCATTTTTATTATCTGTGTATGAGCTATACACATATTCAATTTCATTGAAAACGACCACTTCCTTCCTGGTGCTTCAATTGTTTTGGAAAAGAGTGTATAACACCTAGCGAGCATAACAGAAATAAAAGAGTGAGTGGAGAAGAAGGCGAAACTAATATTCTAGCTACTGGTTGCTATAGATCCGTAAGTTAGTTTCAGACACATCGCAAGAAGAAAGTATATCAGTCAGTTTAGTGTTCTGCGTAATTCTTCACCATCATAAAAATATATCGCTGGCCATTAAGGCCAACACCAAGAAGGAATGATCTGACGAACGTCAAAAGCGCATGAAAGAAAGAAGAGGTTGGAATATTCAAATGATTAGTATTTCAGCGCATTTAGATAGCGCAGGAAGTAGAGACGACATCTAAAGCACTGCATAAAAGAAACGTTGTGTAGTGGATTTCTCATATGGACGCTTTGTAAGGAACCTAACTTCGAGGCCTGCCAAACGCCATCTTTCAAAAAGATAATGCCAGGCCACATCTTGCACGTAATGTTCTGACCTTTCTCAATACACAGTGTATTCGATTGCTGCCCTGGCCTGAACGGCCTCCATATCTGTCACCCATTGAAAACATCGGTAAACTAATACGGTTGATAAAGTGTGGCATAGAAATGAAGCAGCATGGAATAAGTTGCCCGTTTCTGTCATCCTAGCCAAGTTGGACTCCATGCTTAACCGGGTGAGGGCCGTTCTAGCTGCAAGGGATGGCAGCTGTTTCTACTAATTTCGCGTCGGTGTACCCCCCCTGCCAAAACGTACAATAAATATATTTCTTCCATTTGCCTTCCTTCATGGTGTTGCAGTTTTAATGGCCAGTAGTGTATTTGGCAGCTTCCGAATATAAACAATTTTATTTTTCACATATCTGTGGGTTTTCTTGCCCAACAAAAACAGATGAACTGCCTATCTAAGATTCCGAAGAAACATCCCACGGGATCCACAGTCAGGGCGCTTGTATTATATCACAAAATCTTTAAAAAGCAGCATATTTTTAGAATTCCTAATAAATGCTTTATATTCGCTATATTATTTAGATTTTCTATATTAAAATTATATATAGCTGTAATATTTGGTGGCTGCTTCCTCTTATTTAAAAATTAATAAGATATTCGATACGAAATTGAGGAGAGAATAATAGCCCATCTAGACTAAGGCGAAATGTTCTCAGTAATAAAAAAATAGAAATGGAATAGGCAAATTAGTAATAAAAATTGAATTGATCAATTAGATACTAATTCGAGTACCCGTCAAAATACAACTGAAGAAAAAAAATAGTATTGGTCAGAAAATTACTGCAGCTGCAGTGAACCAATGTCATTTAATGATATAAAAACCTTCGTAGAAAAACTTCGTGAAAGCTATCGAGAAGCATGTAAGAAACACGGTTTGCATGAAAATGATTAACATTGGTAGAGGTATCTGGCACTTTTTTCTCAAAATAACTCTGGAATATTTTTGAAATCATAATCACGAAGTGCGCTCCATCAAATTCGCAGTCTTTTGCTAAATTTAAAGAATATTTCAGCAAAGACATTCTCAGAGATACACATAAAGCTAATCCAATACTTAACTGGGGTTACACTTTGGAAACTTTTAACCAAGCTCTTATACTTACCGGGGACATATGTGTGAACCATTGATTTCTTGCATCTTGGGCTAGCGGCATCACATCAAAATTATCAAAAGTTCTTAAATAAGGATATTTAGAGGGGAAAAACTATTACGCTAATACTTTATAAAAATTTGTAGAAACTGATAGATTCCTATTGACCAAAGATAAGCTTATGACACTCTTCTAAGTGTGATTCAGGATAGAAATTGCGGTCTTTTTTCCTCGATGTATTCGGAGGAACTGTAAAAATATTTCTGTGAAATATTTTTCTGGTTGTGGTTAGCCAAAGAATTCATATTGCCCTCGCTGTTGCATCTGTGGCGTTCGCATCGGTATTGTTAGTTGGAAATCGAATAGGGCATTAAGCTTTGAAACTACCGTTGAATCTGCAAGTTTTAGAACGGCCCATCTGCGGTATAAGCAGAGACTTCGGTCAAGCAGAAGCACTAAAACAGTGCAAAAGTTTAGTTTGGGGGAAATGTTCTAAGACCCACAAAAGTGCACTAAAAGTGCTTCATCGCACTTTGCGAGATTATACGTTGAAATCGGCTGCTCATGAGTGGCAGTGTCTGCCACCCATGAGTGATAATCCCTAGCTGAAGATTATCGACAAACCCGGACTATGATTTTCCGTTTTACGTCAGTGGATGAGCTTAATGACTGTCTTAAGTAATCGGCCTCATGGATAGATGCTCAAGTGGATCGCAAGACAATATGAAAGTATACTTATGAAGAAAAGCAAATGGAGAGCAGTTTGCATAGAAATTGTTGTCAATTGGCAATTCAAACCTTCGTACAGTACTAGTCATCTTACTAGTATTAGTACTAATTTCGTACAGTACTAGCAACTTATCGTTTCCCTCAAAATTATACAATGTGGTCAAGTCACTCAACGATCTACTAGCTAAAGTGTTGTCCGATAAACGGAAAATTACATCTCGCATAGATGGCTGTGTTAAAGGGAGACTGTAGCGCAGAAATAGACAGCCTCGACTAGCTTATCTAGGAAATGGTTTCCGACAACTCTCTCACCTATTCGTTCATTGATACATTAAAGATTCATTAAAGCAAGTTGTGCATTACCCCAGTGAATTTTAAATAATCTTCAGCCGCCAGGCTTACTTTAAAAATGGATCACCACCATATTATTACGCATCATAGACCGCGAAAACTTGTAACGGAACAAGGTTCACCGTGAAAACTCTATTGCCGAAAGTAGCTATCATCACGGGGAATGTCTAAGATGAAGATATATTCATTTCTCTCATTCCATTGATAACTCCGTGCTTCAAATATGCCATTCGATTTAAAGCGATTGCAATTTCCCACCAGACTTGTATTTATTATCAGCATATCGAAAAGCTTCGGGGGCAATCAACTTGTGTGGAAAATATTAATTTGGAAACGCAAGGCTTTCATATGATAATTTATACATGGCTTGCTCAAGAGTCGGCGCTCCAGTCTATGTGTTTACGCTCCGGAGAGAGAGACGGAAAAACACTGCACTGTGTACCCTCAAGATTTGACATAAAAGGTGCGATGAAAACAATGTTTTTTTCCTATATGAATAAAATGTATAGTTTTACTCTAGCTTGGTAAAATTTTTCGCAATTTGCTTTGAATCAAAATAAGAGGAAAATCACTATCTACCTGAGATTTCGAAAAACTTGTACTCCCATCATTGAAGCCTCATCATTCTGCGGAAAGCCTGGTCAACGCCCTGTACTTCAGTTACTTATAAATAATATAAATTAGAGATATTATTAAAATTATAAAGTTAATGTATTAAATTATTCAGAAGTGCTACGTATATTATTTTTAATCTTTTAGGATTTTAAGATATGTAAATAATTTTAAATTAAAGGCAAATTAAAAATTTGTTGCATTTAGAAGTTGCAGTTTGTGAAGGGGAATTTATAATAAATGTTCTCGTTGCGTAACACAATATCACGCTAAAAATGGAAAACCTAGTTTATAAGTATTTCTAATATCAGAATGGAACAGAGAACAGCAGTCCAGACAGCAGTTCTCTGTTTTGTTCGTTTCATTTATGCATGTAATATTTAATATTTCAGTTATCTTGCTTTTTTAAACCCTATGTTATACATCTGTTGTGCACAGGGAGATTATATGTATTAAAAAAACTTCAGAATGGAAACTAGTTCGAAATAGGAAAACCGAAGGCAATATTAAAAGAAACAATGACGACAGAAATGGAAATATATGTATGGATGAAAGTTTCAACTTTCTGCAGCTTGTTAAGCTAATAGCTCTATGAACTGGCGGTTTATAGTGCAGTGTAATGCGAAAAACCGAAGCAAACATATTTTTCATTTACAGTAGATTCCCTGTTAACTGGAATGATATTGGTGACGACGTTTACAATTAACCTTATGACTTTTTTAATAACTACTACCCTTGTATTTCAATTAGGAAACCAGAAAATTAATACCGGTACTCTAATTTAATTTTATGGTTGAACAGTTTATATTTAACGGATTATTTAATAGAGTTTAGATATTACAGATTATGAACAATTCCATCATGTCCTATTGTGGACATAAACAGTGTCTAAATAATGCTACATCTACTGCTACCACTGCGCAGTTAGCCTACGGATTTTCTACATCTTTTTTGCATACATTTTGCATTTATTAGTGGTTTCTTATAATACATTTTCTGTTGTTCCGAAAATAAAAGAAACGACAAATGCTGTTAATCAGCAACCCGGTTAATCCTTCTCCGGTTAATAAGAATTTCACTGTATGAAATTACAATTCAGATAAAACATCCTCCGTCATAAGTTCAACAAACCTTAGAAAGTCTTCCAAATTGAAATTTTTTTTATCCATTTTATACCACCTTTGCTTTTCGTGATATATTTTTCAGTTATTTTAAACCCTAATAAATACTACTAAATGCTGATGCAAAAAAATAATTATAAACCGCAATATATTCTCATCAGTTTTTTTTCAACTACACTTGTTAATGGGTTTAGTGCGTCATTCATGAAAATGATCTAAAAATTCATTATCAGCAACATTTTGTAATAATAATAAAAAAGAGAACACGTAATGTAAATTCTAAATCTTCGAGTATCAAGAGTTTTCAGCATTTTCTGAAGTTTAATTAAAACTGGAAGCTAAATTTAACTTTATTTTTTCCCATTTATTTTCGATGCATATTTATAAGAATTCATGAAATTCTGCAAGGTAGTTCATGTTTTTCAATTATTTTTATGAACCACTCCTCTGATTATCATATCCAGAGTCAGTTGGCCTTAGAAAATTTATTTTTATTTATAATCCTTCTCAATTTTAACAGATAATTACCTGCATGATACATTTTGTGGCTTTTTTATTTAAGCATTAGTGATGTATTTTATGTTATATTAAAATTACTTTTTAAGTTACCGAAGTGAAAAATAATAAATTTTTTTCTTTTGTTGGTGTCAATATACTTATTGCTATTACGATTACAAACAAAAAGTGTTAAATAAACAATCTTAAGTACTCATTATTTAAATACAGTGCTTTTATATTATTTATCATCATATGATAGGAAGCAGACATTAAACAAATAAGTAACATTTCTATACTTAATTCTAAATTTACTTTTTCTCTTCACTGGTTCTTGGTTTATTATTTTTCCTGTTTGTTTGGTTAAAACCTTCAATTAGTTTCTGACTGTTTCTGCTGGACCACTTTTCATAAAAGTTTCCTCACCTACATATCTTAGATCAAAATACAATATTTAACGGCAGTTTTGTTTTCAAAATGAAAAAAAAAAAAAAAAAAAAAAAAAAAAATTAAAGTAATGTAAATGTAAGTACTTCCTAATATTAGAGTGAAAAGTAAAGTAAGTGTAAGTACTTTATAATTAAACATACACTGGTGTGCAAAAATTAAGGACGAAGTCAAAAAATTAGCATATCAGCTGAACGAAGAGGCAGAGCGGACAGAAAGACCAATCAGGAGATTAAGTAAGGTGATGTACGGTAGCACATGCGCAAATATGCAGGTAGACGTAATGGGGGAGTGTCTGAGTAGTATAAAGCATGTTGTCGTTGTAAGATCAGTATTTCTGGCAAAGAGATTGCACGCCGTATAGCAGTTAAAATCACACCGAGTTGCTGTCTCAGCGAGAAATGGCGAATAATCAATCTGCTAGACAACATCTGGATGCTTTTACCCGAGGTCGAATCATTGGGAAGTTGGAGGAAGGCCGCAGTGTGACAAGTGTGGCTGCAGAGTTCGGTATTGCTCACAGCATCGTTTCACGACTTTGGAGACAGTTTCAAACTACAGGAACAGCTATCCGGGGGTTTAATAGTGGTCGTCCACTAGGAACCACACCCGCAGATGACCGGTATATTGCCTCACAGGCCAGAAGAAACAGGCGGCAGACAGCGGAAGAAATCGCTAGACACACGACACAGGCGACTGGACGACCGATATCGCGCTTTACCGTGGCCAGAAGACTGCACGGTGGTGGTCTGTTTGCACGACGCCCTGTACGGTGTGTACCTCTAACGCCTGCTCATCGGAGAAGGCGTTCTCTGTGGTGCCGGGAACACCGGAATTGGAGAGACAATGAATGGAGACGAGTACTCTTTACAGATGAGAGCAGATTCGGTCTGAGTAGCGATTCTCATCGCATACTTATCTGGAGAGAGCAGGGAAGCCGCAATCATCCCTCGAACATCATTGAAAGGGACAGGTATGGAGGTGGCGGTGTTCTCGTTTGGGGAAGCACCATGCTTGGTAGTCGTACAGACCTTCACATCTTCGACGCAGGTTCAGTCAACGGGACCCGTTATTGTAACGAGATTCTTCTTCATATGTGCGTCTTTTTAGAGGCGCTATGGGTTCCTCAGTTCCTTTTCATGGACGACAATGCACCATGTCATCGCACAGTAGCTGCCGAACAGCTCTTAGAGAGTGAGGATATTGAAAGTATGGATTGGCCGGCGCGATCTCCGGATCTCAATCCCATCGAGCATATATGTGATTTTCTAGGCAGACGCTTGGCAGCTCGTACCTTACCACCAGTAACGATTCCGGAGCTTCGATTGGCGCTGCAAGTCGAATGGACAGCAATGCCTCAACAACTCATTGACACCCTCATTCTCAGCATGGGCAGACGCTGTGAAACCTGCCTAGCAGTCAGGGGAGATCATATCCCCTATTAAAGACCGGATGTTTCTTGCTGGACACCCATCACAGGGATGTTTCGGCCTTCAGTCGCATTGCGCTCCATGCTACTTTTTCAATAAAGCTTCTTTTTATCCCTCTGATTTCTCTTTTAGTAAGTGTTGCTTACATTACTCATGTCCTTACGTATTGGGGATCTTACGGTATTAAATGTGTTGATTTGGAAAGCTTTTGTACAAAGTTATATTGAAAAAACCGTCTCGTCCTTAATTTTTGCACACCAGTGTATTTGCTTAAGATATTATTTAAAAAAATTATGTCTATTACCATCTTTTATTCCTTGTATATTTCAAAATTCTAAATATAATCGATAGGCCTAAGAAAGGTTTGGAAAGGAAAGTAAACCATCTTTCGAACGTGAACCTACGTTTTCGTAAAAATTCAAGTTCTGAGTTCAACAAAAATCCTTTAATGTAAAACATTTCTACATTCGAAAAATCATACTGCAAGAATAAACATTGAATTATGTACAGTATCTATTGACTGCACAGATGTTGATAAATACTGTACGAAAAAGATAATATTGGCAAATGGATAAACTATAAGGACGTAGAGAGGTTAGTGTAGTCTCGTTTAAGAGAAAGACACAGCTTAGACAAACATCCCTTGTGTTCTGAGCAATCATATTAAAATAATCCAGTCCAATCCATCTGATTGAATTTCAGCAAATGCGATTGCTTTTGTATTGTATTTTCTCACTGAGACTTGCTTCTTTAGAATTATGTCAAAGACAATAAAAAATTTGCGTATTCTTACCGTTCCTTTTCTTTCATGAAATATTTTACGATCCTCTAGACCAGGCGTCCGCAACCTTTTTGGCTGTGGGTCAACAGCAACCAAAATGTGAGTATTAAGAAGACGTTTCGAGTCACTGGTATTTTAATTTTAAAATTGCCTTTCTTGGTGAAAAATAAGATACATTTTATTGAGAAAATAATTACAGCATCCTTTAAAATTTATATATACAATTTAAAATTACAATTCTAAGTATTATAAAAACAAACGTAACTGAATGGACAAATGTAAGAATTTTTGTCTTCGATGACATTGGTTCCCTTGATACTGAACTAGTGACGTGAATTTGCCAAGTCCGACTTACGGTTAATGGTCTTAAGATGCATGCAGGCATCTGAAAGCTGCTCCTGTCTTTACCTAAAATCCGTTTCCTGCTTGAAAATAATTGTAAGTATTTACAAGTTGAACCGATACCGGACAAAATGACGAAGTCTATTTTTTTACAATAATGGATTATGATTATTTTTGAATTATTTTTGAAATTATGGGTCAGCGTTGTCAAACTTGCTGATTTCTCCTTGAAATTATGTCACAGTTTTTAGTTTTACTTCCTTGTGCGAATTAAAAAAACTACTGTAATCGAGAAAAATTTCGGTTTTCAGATTTTAAACGAAGCATCCAATGTGATCGTCCCCGAATGCATCTTGACGGAAAGATGAAAAGTAATGCAAAAAGTAAACAAAATTCTTATAATATGAAAGAATATTTCATAAATCTTTGGTCTTTTTCGAGGAAGTAGCTGAAAGAATATTGCACTTCTTCAAATATTTTTAATCTGTGTCTTCCTGTTACACAATTTGCCACAATTGTGTAACAGGAAGACAACGATACTTACACAACGATATTAATTCCATTTATTTTATTTTTTTTAAATTTCCTATATATATATATATATACACTGATCATCAAAATTAAAAGATAATGACAGAAATAAAACGTAACTGATTTTTAATGAAAAATTATTAATAGGAATTTGTACAAATGCATTAGTTAGCATAAATAACAATGACTGGCTAATGATTATTATTCTCAAAATATTGAAATGAAAACCAAATTTATGGAAACTGGAAAATGATGGAAAATTAAGTTGCCGCTTCTGGAAAACATTTTTCTTTAATATGATGTGGGATCACTTGGGACAGATATGCATACCTCATATCTTGATTTCGTAGATTTTATCCAAGTGTTGATCAAGTCTTGTGCGATTGCACGCCACTCTCGTTTCGGGGAGCAGTTTGGCGTTCTAAAATTCGGTGCCTTAAAGCATCCCACACAAGCTCAATCGGGTTCAAGTCAGGTGAGTAAGGTGGACAATCCTTTCGAGAAATATCATCTTATTTGCAAGTATTTTGACACCACATATGCTCGGTGAGGCCGAGCATATGTGGTGTCATATGTCGAGCATATGTGTGTTATCTATTAGCAAAACGTCTGGGCCAACAGCACCCCTAAACACATATCTCGTGTAACACTTCGTCCACATATCTCCGACCGACAGAATTCCTTGAAAGGTATGCAGCTCAGTGCAGCAATTCATCATGATTCGTCCCCAAATCGCGGTCGCCGAAAAGGGATATTTCACGGACAAGGAATGGAAAGTTGAGCGTTCCTTCCTCTCTCCAGATCAAAACACGTCTAGAATCACTGTTCATGCTGTATCTGGACTCGTCAGTAAACAACACTTGGGCCCAATCGTCTTGGCTTCTTTGAACATAACGACGACACCAGTTTAAACAGGCCCATCTGGAAGCTGGAGTGAAAGAGACACAAATCATTGGTTTTCTCACATACAGTCCAACCTCGTTAATCTTTCGTCCAGCAGCAGAACTGCTCGAATTCCTGTGGCAGTATGAAGGTCTAAAACCAAATCTCTTGTAGTCGCTTTGCGTTTTCTTCGAGCCGACACCGACAGAAAACGGTCTTTTGATGCAGTTATCGCTCTTGGTCGCCCCTGACATCGCTGGCTAATAACTGATCCAGTGATTAAAAAGCAGCTCCAAACTCTTGATATGACACTTTGAGGGATATTCAAGTCTTGGGCGACTTCCATTTGTGTTTGACCTCCTTCGATTCTACCAATTATTCGCCACATTTGACCTTCACTTAAATGACGCCTTTGAGACACAACTACTGAGTACTGATTACTCTCAGAAACTACATTCATGTTTACTAGGAACCGGAATTCTAGCACGTGTCCATTGCGCACCATATTGTCAGTCACTGAATTTGCGTATTTCAAATGCTAACGTATGCGCGGAAATGCAATTTTGTGTTCAATTGTATTTAATTAACATAAGTAATTACAACATTCGGCATTGTTTTCAGCATTAACTTAATAAGCATATTTTTTTCTCACTATCCTTTTATTTTGATTACCAGTCTATATATACGCTAAAAAGGGGAATAAGCTGAAACCAAAACTTGAAGTATACAACGCGTTTGAAACTGCAGTAGATTTATTAGAAGTAGTACTAGGAATAAAGAATTTCGAACTTCTTTTTTAAAATATGAAATTCTTGCTGTTCCGAAACGATTACAAAACTTCTGTTTCATTATATTACATATGCATATTTCTATACAACCTTCACAAAAATTAAAGGATAATTTGAAAAGATATGATCACAGGTTAAAGTTCTCAACTAAGTACTGGCAACTGATAGAGCGTTGTGCAATGGATGCATGTTGGAAATTCGGCTATGTAGTATTATTTTAAGTTAATGTGTGTTCTGAGTCCACAGACACCCATATCCTCATCGAAAACTGGTGTCTGTCTCACGAAGATTGTTGATGTCTATTGCGAAGACTACAATTCGGTCAGCAGCTGACTGTCTTGCTGACCGAATTGTAGTCTTCGCAACATTTGATAAAATTCAGTGAAAAAATATCAGTGTATTTCAGAAGTGTGTCTTTCGTCATCAAGAGAAAACTAAAGTTGGAGTGTTGTTCCTTTTTATTCAAGCTCAGTTTGATGACTATGTATATCAGAAGGAAGTAATCGATTGTATAAATATTTCCTTTTTGAATTTTGTTTAAGAAAAAGCAATTTGTGCATTAATGCTAATTAAAAATATCCTCTGCTGTCTTTTAAAAACATTTTAGTTTTACTGAATAAATTAAATTTTTTAAAGAAATTATATCGAAATTCTGGCACTAATTATGAGCATAACTATTATCATAGCATAAAAGTGTTTGAGCTATTTGAGCTCTTCCATAAAAAATATCAATTAAAAGTACCTGTTACAAGACTATTTGCATTTTTATAAGCAATTATGCTTCATCATTTTTTACTTCATTAATAAAAAGTTTATTTTTTTACTAATTAATCTAATTGCCTGTGGATGGAAGCTGCTTTCAGTTTACTACCCGAAGGTAAAACTGAAATCCAAGTATTTTACTGCAATTTCTCGCCAATTATTTTAATAAAAGATTTTTACTTTAAGTATATTGATGAAAGGGGTTATTTCCTAATTGCAAAAAAAATGCAAAGCATTTTATGTGTGCCTTAAAAATTTTTATGTAAGTTTTAAAACCATGATTCGTTTTAATTTTTAGATTAAACTTTTGTTTGTAACAATGTTTTCATTCATACCATCTTACATTTATAAAGATATTTATTCTTTTTCAGCGTTATGTTCTAATCCCATACTATATTTGTATCATTCTTTGAATTTGCAATGATTTTTGAGATTAGCTGTATTAAAGATTTTTTTTATCTTACTAGTCATTCAGATAAAGAAAAGTACTTATTATTCAGTCTGGGCTTTTGTTAATAAACGTGAGTTTGATAGTAAAACGATATAATTGCAATTATTTATAAAATTATGAATCTGCTGCGTTATTTTCTCTTTCGAAAAAGAGTTTTAAAAGGTCAGCTCGATTTACAAAACCGAAGACCCAGGGTGAAACCTGTTAGGGAGGGCCAGTCCTTCTAGAGTTCTCAACGTGACAAATGCCACTATTGTAAATTGTATTTGATATTATGTAAAAATTAATAATTAATTTAAATAACCTTTTAATTAATAATATTAAAATTTTGTATTAACTACGTTTTCTGAAATTACTCGTACCTTATAATTTAATATTTTTATTCAAAAATATATAAATAAAAATAGCTTGTAATTATTTTATAAGAATTTAATTCGTGTTGCATAATATTTAAACTTACCCATTTGAAACTAGAATCATAATTTAATTTTTCTCTCTGAAAAGGGCTAGGAAAAGGGAAAGAACTGAAGAATTTGATTATTTTATTACCAACCTTATTTAAATTATGAAACTGACTCGTTATATGCAGTTAAATGGTTATCAATTTAATAACCTGAAAATGAACGAATAAATTAAAAAAAAAAGTTACTTTATTTCATACGTGGTAGAACTCCTGCCTTCTGATCCTTCTAATTTTATATTTTTGAAACCTAGAACTAAAAATATATTCAAAGTTGTACATATTTAAAATATTATAGAAAAATGCTAGTCCACATGAAAGTGCAACCTGGATGCTTTCCGCGCTTCTATCTGAGGCATTTGATTTAAGTACTACTTTAAAGCTTAAATAAGACCCTGTGTATAATTATTCGTTTTTAGAATAATTCTTGGAATCTTTCTCATTTCATTAACTGATAAGTGTTTTCAACTGTCAAGAAGAAAATAACACTTCCGTGCATCAAAATGAAATGCATACGAAATAATAAACCTCATTCTTCATTTATCTCTAAAGTTCTTTTATAATGCAAAGCAGTTGAAACTATCAAAAATGTACATAGATTCAAGCATTGGTGAAAACAAATTTTGATCTTAAACAGCAAAAAAATGAGTCTCCTTTGGAGTAGTTATTTGTACCATAGGAATAATATAGTTATTTGTACCATAGGAATATTACCATAGAACATAAAAGAACATAGTTTATTTGCTGAAGTATTTCTAATTTTATAAATATGCCTTGTTTGCTGAAAATACACGAATTTCTTTTAAACATTCGGTTGTCTGTCTCTTATACAAAACCACGAAGACTTGATACAAAGGAATATTTTTTTTGCAAGTTGTCATTTTAAAGTGTTGAATATGCTATTTATATGTAAATTGGCTTTGAAGTGGAATATGAAACACATATCTGTTAGGAGTTCTACACAAAGTTTACACTCGCTGCATTGTTATAGAACTTAATTTAAAAGTTTTTTTACGAAAATGTAAACATACAAAGGAAATATTATGCAAAACTTTGGTCAAATGCAAGGGCTTTTATTTGGAATTTAACTATTGCAAGCAAAAGCAGATATTTTTTTGCCTGAATGTCTTCTGAATACATTTTATTTTAGTACTGGAAAAAATTCTAACAACTGCAAACTGTATAAATTTTGCAAGCTGGATCTTTTGAAAGGTTATTTTTTCTGGAAATCAATGATAATAAATGTAAAAATGCTTTTCTCTTGGTTGTTATTGTATGGCGTAGGCTATACAAAAGAAATAAAACATTAATAAGCAAATAATTTAGGTTAAAATAACACGAAGATTAGTGATTATTGGAGAAGTTTCACAACAAGAATCAGCATTATATTTGTAAATTTTGCAGGGCTAGTTTCGATGGTTTAACTACAAAACCATCTTCGTCAGCTACCAAAGTGAAAATGGCAGCAAATTCGGAAATGGTCATTTGCACTTTGGCAGCTGAGGAAGTTGGTCCTGTATATAAACCATCGAAATTAGTCCTGGAAAATGTACAAATGTAACGCTAATTCTTATTGTTTGACTTCTTCAATAAGCAAATAATATTAAGTTTTCTCAAATTTTAACATGTATAGTGTGAATTTGAGCTAATATTTCATTACATGTCCTGCATAAAGACATTCCTATTCTTTGTGATATAATCCTCAATTTTTCCCCTGAACCTCAATTTTTTCCTTCATTTAAATAAACAAACAAACTGAAATTTGACCGAATAATTCTGCATAAATATTAAGTTTAACTATTTGATACGATTTACATTTTTTCGGATTATTCTCAGATATTTTCCTTGACATGTCCTTCAAAAAGCCTTCGCAATTGCCAGTGTTATGCAATACGTACGCAATTACCAAATCTGTAGCTGGATTTTGAATTTCTATTGATTTGTAAATTTGCAGGTCTATTAAAATCCATTAATACGAATACTTTTACTCCAACTGGAATAGAATTTAATTCAGAATTCAGTACAAAACTCAGAAACCTAATATTTATGCTTTATTTACCAAATGTGTGTGTAATAGGTCTAAAACGCTCTTAGAGACATTAGGTTATTTGGTAGCAGGAGACATGAAAAATGAGCAATGCCTTCGCCGGGACTCGAACCTTTCGAATACCCGCCCAGTGTGCCGACCATTACACAACGAAGGCGGGCGAAATACCTTATAGGCTAATTAGAGATGTGTGTGTGTGTGTGTGTGTGATTATGGCAAAGCCTCGAGGGCTATCTGCCTAACGGGAGGGATGCCTTCGTGGAGGACTTTCTAAGGGAGACTGGCTCGTATACACGTTACACATGGGGAAAATCACGAAACGCCCATGCAGCCAGCCCGTTCGCGGGATTCGAACCTCGGACCGAACTACCAATGTTCAGCGACTTTACCGCTCGGCCGCTGGTGGGCCATAGGCTAATTAGAACAAATAATAGCAAAATTAGCATTTCTTCTGAAAAAACAAATAGGAGTATCTGCAGAGCTTGCAAGTTTCTGAAAGCATATTTTCCTAATTGTTTTGTCGGAGAATGTTATTTTCGATGTAATGAAGACTAATTGTCGACTGTGAATACTTTTGGAGCTCATCTTTTGTATTATAAAGTATACGTTAAATACGCCTTTTTAGTCTTGTAAAATATTTGAAGCAATACTCCTGTGATGTATCCGCCGAGACGTTGGTCCTAGACGTTGGACATTATTTTAACATGAATGTTACGTGATGTGGGCATCTTCATATAGTACACGTAGAACTAGGACAGACACTTTATTACAAAGTGAACAAAAACAAATATGGTTTACATAAAGTTAGAAACGTAATATTCGCTGACATACAGCGTGCTGCTTTCGCTATCGTAACATTCTCTTCTCTTCCGGATCCAAAGTGCGCATGCGTGGTGTTCATCAAATCATCACAACTTCATTAATCTTTATAATGTAGTGACAAGCACTAGTTAACTGCCGGTAGTATGGAAATCAGTTCTCGGCGAAGGCACGGCTGATTTTTTTAAGATAACTAACTGCTAAGAAAATTATCAGTTACCATGGCACAGCAATTTATTAATAATGCAAAAGTACTGGAATTTTTTGAAAATATTTCGTTAAGAAAGAAGGGCATGACAGAAAAAATTATTCTGCAACTGGTCCGTGAAAATTTATATGACAAAATTTATACCGATAAATCTCTCACAGGTTTATAAAGTGTTTCCCCCGTATTTCTCATGTCTAAGTGGTATAACTGGAAACACATTCGACGCAAATTTGCGAGGTTCGGAGTTAGAATAATGGCGAGGGCATAGTTGATTTCTTCAGTTTCCTTGCTTCGAAAAATTCTAAAAATACTCTACAGGTGGCACCCGAACTAAAAGGTGGTGGGCGATATTCGTCACCACTAAGATTTACGTTAAAGCTACTTAATTCCATGTTTGACTTAAAGGGGAGTCGCATTAACTTCGTGGTGTAACTGGAAGCGCATTCGACGCGTATTAGTGAGAGGTCTGGTGTTTGAATCCCGGAGATGGCAACTACGGATTTCTTCTCACTTTTCTGACTTTAAGAGGAAGACTGTACAGACTAACGGGGAAAAATATTAAAAATTAGTCACCCTTTATATGAGGGTAATTTATCGAGAAAAGATTTGTACTCATCGTAGTTTAGGCAAGAAATGACAAGGAGTAGATTCACAAAACTACTAGCTATTTGTGTCTTCAACAGATAAATACCTCTGATAACAACACTAAATACGAATACGGATGATCCTTAAACACCTCAAAAATGTTTTATTTAAAAAGAAAAGAAAGATAATGACAATACTTTCAACGCATTTCGATCGCTCTTCCCGGGTTTAAATATAAAAAGTAATTAGGCTCACCAGCACTTGAGTGGATACTAATGTTAAACATTAATAGTTTGAATCGGGCTCAAATCACTGCGAAACAGCACATGAACAATTTTGACGTTTTTGATGCGTATTATGAATATGAATCTGTTTCTTTAAGAAATCAGTTACTAGAAACCATCCTTCTCTTTAGGCAAATAGGGCTTTTCCACAAGCGATTAAGTAAATAAGCAAACGTCAAATGAAACGACCGTTATATACTTTCACACCTTGAGATAAGTTATTATCTCATCACTTACATGTAATATGCGAAGACAAAGGCATTAATTTTACATTTTGGTCCTAGGTATGTACTTTTAGTTTCTCGTTGATTATAGACCGTAAGAAATACCCAAATGTACTCAGCGTTGACCATTGAAACATTTTTAACAATTAGTAAAACATATAAATGAAATTACAATATTAGATAAAAAGTAATTTTTTATTGAGGACTTCTGCATGCAGTAATTGGTAGAAAATAAAATGATTTTGTTTAAAGCATGGATGTTGTAAATAAACCTGACAATCTTGGCAAATGTTAAGTCATAAACTATTCGTACAATTAGTAAACGTTTAGTATTAGTAACGTAAATAAAACGTTTAACAGCCATTTTTATACAACCCCGTAAAGTCATGAAATTAATTTTCTTTTAAGATTTTTTCTTAATTTGAGATTTAATTTCGGGACCGTATTCCATTCTTTGAAATTATGAAAATATTATTATAAGAGATTGGAAAAGGTGAAGTTAGCTGCTAAAAGTAAAAAGACTTTTAATTAAGTATTAGTTCCTCAACTATTTTGAATTAAGCTTTACATTTAAAGAAGTGACCAGTATATTAAGGCCATAGAAAATGTATCAATAATTAAAGGAAAATGTGCGTATATGGAATTTCGGGGAAAGGTTTAATTCAAAAAGAAAAATGTCATATGTAAATTGTCACGTTATAAAATGTAATGTTTTACGACATAAATTTTCAACAACTGAATAGCTGAATATTATAAAAAATAGAATTCCATAGTTATTTTCTATACCGTAAAAATTAAAAAATGGTATCGATTATTTTCTGTTATGGCCTCCAAACTTTTCTATTAAAAACGTAGTAGATGTTGAGTTTTTTTCAGTGATAAATTGAAAATAAATATTTCCTCAGCAAAAAAAAATCACTTAGGAAATTTTCCTTTGGATTTTATTTAACGATTATGAATTTTGATCTATGGTAAATAATTTTAAGATAAATAAATCCAAATAAAGTTAATATTTAAAGGTTATATATCCAAATTTATATTCTTTTAGTTGCATATATAAGTCAGTTATTTGTGTTTAATATTGCATACACATCTGAAAAAAAAAGCCATTAATCTTTTCTTTTTATTAAGAGGGTCAGTAAAAGTTATGAGATGCAGTAAAATGTTACAAATCAAACTTAATCTTAGGTGTGCTCAAAGTAATTTCCTCTAATATCTATGAAGTTTTGTAAGCGAATTTTCTAAAGTTTAAATGCTTCAAACTACTTATTTTTTTAAATCGATGAAAAATATGCTTGTTACTGAAAGCTTCTGCTGATATTTTTGCCAATGGATCAGTAAAATTATGGAAGTCAATGAGGAATGCTAATAAACTTTCTCATTATCTTTAACGTTAACGGTACTTATTTGCTTTGATGTTTCATTAACACTTATTAGCTGAAATAATTGCTTCCTAAATTTAAATAAATCAATATTTTATTCGAGTTAAAAATAGACGGTCGCTTTTTTAAGTAACTAAAAACTCTAATAAAGCATGAGGATTAAATATTTGAAGAAAAATGTACCCTTCAGTACAAAAGAGCTTTTTAATTATCCTTCATGTTGTAGTATACTTAATTTCTCGCAATAAAAACAAACTGAAGATTTATTTATGTTTTCCTGTTAAGAGTTATAATGTGGCTAATAGATGCAAATTATAATTAAGAACAAAAATATGTCTCGCGGCTGCTACACTGCTGTTTTATTTTATCATGGTTTCATTACATCGCATATCAAAATCGAATAATTGTTTTTGTTTTAAATATGCTTTAAAATATTTTTATTAGCCAAAAGGGGCGTTAGTTCAGAAGGGCTATTAATTTCGTTTTGGCATTTTGCGTCGATTCACTTTCTGCGTTGATTCACTTTTCAAACTGTTGCCACCAAATATTACAGCCCTGTATCATATTTAAAGAAATTAAATAATGAAGAACCTGCATAAATGTATGTATGTTTCTCGCATTGTGATAAAACAACGGTACCTAGAACCCTCAAAATTTGAATAACGTAATTCTCCTCCAAATAAGGGCATCTGGAAACCCAAATTTGGAATTTGGAATTTTTTTATTATTGATTTCCTATTTTGTAACACTTTAACGAATTTTTTATTAAGAAACTCAACGATTTCAAAGGCGAGCAATAGCAACACTGTGCGAAAACAAAAGCATTTTTATCTGTTTTTTAATATGCAACTGTTTTCTGACTTCTTAATTATCTCTGTAATAAATGCCGCTTTTATTTGATAGAGTACACAAAGTAAAATCTTGATGAAATATAAGAAAGAATTTAGTGCATTTGAAATTCTTTAAGCTATCTCTTGGATAACATGTTAGTAACTTATAACATTTCTCTTTTAAAAATCTTAAACTATTTAGGTAACTGAGACAAGTTAATCAATACATCTTGTACATTCCTATTCAAGCGTAGATCTCCTATTGCTACAGAGTTCTGAATTCGCATTTTAATTCATACTTCGAAGAGGTGTTGTTGCTTTCAATAAGCTAGGGAATAAGGTCGGTTTTAAATAAAATTCAGAAATTTGAAAGCTTTTTGTTGCAGATCCTTGCTTATAGGAGTAGAAAGTGAATTATTTAAATAGTTTCACGAGCTGTACCGCTCGTATTTGTTAAAAATATTTTCATTAAAAGTCAGAATTTATTTTATTTCCCTCTTTCTAAAATACATAAGATTTAATATAACTATTATTCACCGAAATTTCACTACTGGAATTTAATTAAAAAAAAATCTGAAATGTTTCAGATTTTAAATTACGTCCAAAGGGGCGTTTTTTAACATTTTGTGTGTTACCTTTCTTTATTAAATATCATGTTCCTCGCACTTAAACCATAAGATCCAGTGCAACAGCAATATCGCAAAATAGTTTTAAAACGAGCATATCTTTAGAATTTCCGATACAGAGACTCACGCGCTGGAGATAAAAATGTTTTTTCTGCACAACGTTGCCATTGCTCGCTTTGAAATCCTTGAGTTTGTTAATCAAAAATTCGTCAAATTTTTTAAAAATAGGAAATCGATCATAAAACAAATTTCAAATTTCAAATTTGATCTTCCACATGCTCATATTCGTTGGAGGATTACGTTATTCAAAATTCGATGACTCTATGTACCGTTGTTTTATCACAATACGAGAAATATACATACATTTATGCAGATTTTTCATTATTTAATTTCTTCAAATATAATGCAGGACTCTAACATTTTGTGGCAACAGTTTGAAAAGTGAACCGACATTTATGAGTCCGACGCAAAATGGCAAAACGAAACTAATAGTCCTTCGGGATTCAAATCCCTTTGGACTAATAACAAAATGTAATTATCATTTACAAAATGTTGCCTATCTCGTAAAACTGTAGGGCGTTACGATTGCATCATTTTCTCAACTTTTATCTTTTTTACAGAGATCCTGTTAATGAATCCACTTTAGATACAGTTACGAATTGACGAAATACAAGAATAACTTTGGTAACATTTTCCTTGGCATGGATCAACAGCAGCAAAAGACTATTAAATTTTTAAATTTAGTTAAATTTTTAAAACTTATAGCTCTGTGTCAAAGTCTATGCGAAATTTTTTATTAAATTCGGAAAGGTTAAAAGAGAAGCCCTCTGTGAGAAAACAGTTAACATTATGTATCAAAGAACTGGAAGCATGTTTATTTTTAAATCGCACATGTAAACAAAATTTAAGTCGACATTGTTTTAACAGGAATAAAAAATGTACATAAGTTAACGCGCGGAAGAGCGCATTCTGAAAATAAAGCTCCTATTTCTTCTAGATTAACTTCTGAATTACTAAAAAACTTAAAAATTCCATTTAAATAATTTTTAACTCATCATCATATTTCATTCTTGAGTAAAACGTGTATCAGTAATTTAAGACAGTTAAGAGTTTGCCCTTGAGTGTACAGAAACTTGATTTAGTATAATGATCGATGTGAAGAAGCATAGTACAATTCTCAACCCGAATATTAAGGTTTGTATGCGTTTCTTCTTACTACGAATGCAGCTGTTTTGTGTGCATACCTAATACCATTGTAACAAAACAAGCTTTACAGAAAACGCTCAAAACGTTACCCCTTGTGCTAAGTGAAAGAAGGGGATTTTTAGTGCGGCTGTTAGAAAATTATCCCCAAATGTGCTTTCGTAGTTTAAGTGCTTATCCGGGGCAGCTAGCATTAAAAGCCCATGACTGGAATCCGGACTAAAGCATGATTAGTTTTCCATGTTTCCTGGTATGAAATTCCCAATAAACACAGTTGTCATATGCATACTTTCACGTCTCGCTCGCTGAAACTGTGTGAGTTTTGTGCTGATTGGTAACGCTGAACAGCGGATGCAGTTCTTTAATAAATGCCACATAACTGCTTTACTAGAAGGTTGCTTAAAAATTATCTGCAGGTTGCAGCAGACTTAGCCCATATTTCAAGATCCAACTCTACGTGAGTGTGAGTAAAATGAAATAATAAAAATTTTTGTCTTGCGTTAATACATTTTTTAATCACAAATATGTTTTCATTATAAATAAAGACCAAACTACGTTTTTGTAGGGGTACATTTAGAAATGGTTGCATGGTGTGCATGTGCTGCTAAGTCTTATAAGGTTTTTCTCACGCCTTCTTAGCATGCCTTCGTGGTGTAGTGGTCAGCACGCTCGGCGCTTATTCGAGAGGTTTGAGATTCGAGTCCCGGCGAGGGCATTGCTCCTCTTTCATCACTCCTGCTTTAAAAAAAACTTAATGAATCTATAACCTTAATACTGTTTGGAGCGCAATATGTAATAAACGCGCAGTATATAAGAAATAATGTATAAAAATGTGTTTTTCCTATCATACTTCAATTTTCCTGCTTACTGCAAGTAGCATTAGTTATTAACTGGTTAATTGCATACTTTGTTTTGTACATAATAGAATCAAAATTTACAGTTATCAGTTGTGAATATATTTCTGTACAAGTCTCCTATTTACTGATGGTTTCAAATGGATACCTATAATTTCTCCTAGGTTTCGTTTCATTCAGTTGCGAAGTTGATTGGATTGATTAATGCGTCGCATATGAGGGCTTTGAATGGTAAACTCTTGTTTTTTGCTCATAAAGTGAGTTATGTGCCAATTAATGAAGAGAGTGTTTGACACTTCCACGAAAATTCCCTTAGGCAAGCAGTCCTCGATAATGTACTGTAGTAAACAACCTAATACTTTACTAACACAGTTTCTTCGAATAAATATTCGAAGATGACGATGCTTCCTGTCACTAAAAGAGCGCAATTTTACGTACGTTATCTTTCATACAGTCTCTCCGTGTGATTACATAGTAGTAAGCTTGACAGATGCCAGTACTTGTAACATGCTGTTTTATTTTAAATATAATTTGTTTATTATTTTGCGATTTCTTTTGCATATACGTACCAAAGATATCCATTTTTAGTAAACACATTACTTTTTAATAGTTTTAAGGCTATATGGGTACAAAATCGAAAAATGTGGAAAACAAAATCATAGCATATTGACCTTTAGTACTTACTGTGTTGGAATTTATTTATAAACATTTCTAAATGTCTGGGGATTTATTGTGTATTTTACGGAAGGAAATAGCTGAGAACACAGTTTGTGTTTAATCAATTGTTACCGCACTTTTATAACACCTTTGCCATTCAAGAATAAATATTCCACATGAAAAACCTTGCAACTTGGATATTTATATTTACTCCACTGTTTTAGCTTTTAATAATTACAACATAAAAAACGTATGTTCTGACATTTCAGAATCTGAGAAAAGAATTCTATTACTCTGGAAAACAAGCAACCCTACAGATAAACTTTTGAATAAATTATTTCCTAATTAACATATCAGATGGCTCGGCGACACAGTTCTTCACCATTTACTGAAATTTTTCATTTCGTGCACAACTAAACATTGCTCGAATGAAAGCTTTTCATCTAATCCATGGAATGGAATGGAATGGTCAGGAGGAATAAATAAGGAATGCACAGAATGTCTTATTTTTTACTGATTAACATATTTTAGATTTTATTCAATGCTGTAGTGAGCATTAAAAGGGAAGTTTTATGCTGTAATAAATTCTGAATATAAATATATTTAAAAGGGCTTTCTCAAATATTTATTTAAAGTAATGGTATCGCATGACATTCAACTGTGCTGTGTCATCAAGGAGATTGTAATTTGCGTACAAATATGAAGAATTGGTTTCGAGATATCTGTTTCCTAAACTGCTTGTCAGTTGCTTTTATGTTGTTTTGCATTTGAATAGTTAGTCATTTTTTCTACGCAAAGAAAACTCCAATATATCTGATCTCTAATTCAAAAGTTCCTAATATACGCAGAACAAAGGTAGAGCTAATGTTTACATTGAATCCTCTCTTCCAGATATATTTTATCTTTGCACGTAAAAGAAAGAACTAAGCAAAGACTTGTTCTCCTAAATCCCAAATCGTGCTTTAAAGATTTTGTGGATGGTAAATACGAGCCAGTTTCCCTTCAGATGTTCTTCACGAAAAGAGTGCCTCCTTTTAGAAAAATAGCCCTCGTGTACTTTGCTGTTTACAAAATTACCTATTTAACTAATTTTGAAGGCTTTGACCTCCACAAACAGTTTGATAGTTAGTTGAAGTTGAACGATTTTGCGTGGATCCACATAAGGATGTCGAATTCAGAATGATTCTGCTGAATTCGGATCTTACGACAATAAAGGAACAAATGATTTAACGCTTCAAAACCGTAAACGCGTCGCATCATATATAAATTCATTACATGATATGCGCCAGATGCTGTTTTTACAAGAATTCGGACTGCGAATCAAGTATGCGAAAACAAACAAAACGCGATTCGAATCGATGTTTCATTGGCTTTTACAGAAATCCTAAATTTTTTTCTCTGTCATTCCAAGGACCACCAGGGTGGTTTCCTTTGCGTATAACGGTAATGAAATTAATTTCCTTTCAACATCCTTCCACGAAGGCATCCCTTCCCTTAGACGGATAGGGATTGTATGCTTTGCCGTGATTAGATAACAAAATCTGACCTTTTTATCATATAGCACAAAGAAAGCATTTATTAAAATGTGTTTAGGAAGCATTCGAATTATACCTTTTTTGTACAGAATTGTAAATATCCTGAAGTAGCCTTTATCATTATTTCACACTGTTTTTACAGAAAGACTAGCATTGTTGATATAAGCTCATATCTAAATATTCAATTAATATTTACTCTGCTTTATATGCTACATAAATATTGCGTAACGTATAGCATTGTTTTTATTCCCAGCTTACATCATCAGTGTGGTTTTTAAAATGACATTGTAGAGTTCCTCACTTTGGAATTCTAAGTTAATGTTGGAAGTGAGGAATTTAAGAACTGATAAGCGAATAATCGCTAGAGTTCGGGGACAAGAAACAACAAGATAGAAGAGTAAGTAACCTTTTATTATTCCAATAAGATTTAACAAAACTCCGCCTGGGAGTGTACAAGCAAAGCCCGCACTTGGGCTTGAACTTAAAAGACTAAGAATTAAACTAAAACTAAGATTAACTAAAGAAGTATAGTCGAAGCTATCAAGATTCAGATTGAGCTGGCCCCTTAACTTAATTGACTACGAAGCTTAGCAAGGGCCTGAGTACGGCCGTGCGTAATAACAGCTTTGAGAGAGAGAGTGGCCAAAAAGGCAGACGCGCGTAAATCAGAAACTCTGATTTTCTCTCCTCAGTAAGTAACATCGTGGTTTAAATACCGCTCCTTCTCGTTAAATAGGAGCCCACCAGCAGCCGAGCGATAAAGTCGCTGAACACTGGTAGTTCGGTCCGAGGTTCGAATCCCGCGAACGGGCTGCTTGCATGGGCGTTTTCGTGGTTTTCCCCATGTGTAACGTGTATACGAGCCAGTTTCCCTTAGAAAGTCCTCCACGAAAGGCATCCCTCCCCTTAGGCAGATAGTCCTAGTGTGCTTTGCCAAAATCAAATACACCAACATACCAACACCTTCTCGTTAAATATTCAACAAATTCCAAAACTATGTTCTGGCCGGAAGTAATAAGTTGAATTTAAGAATTTGACAGGAAAGGAACTTAAAATTTAACTGTTAATAAAATTAACATAATCCTTACAACATAATATGTGAAAGATACTCTTGCCTTGTCAAAATCTCAACATAAAACTTAATATCTATTTATATAATACTTACATAGCAATTTAGTGTTATTAAACTGATAAGTTACATACCGTCAAAATTTTAAAAATGAATGAATGAGAAAGGCTTGTTAGCAGGTTTCAGAATTGGCAATTTATGAAGCTGCCTGTATAGTTATGCAGTTAAATAGCGTAAATTGAGAGACAGGAGCTACCAAGAAATGCATTTTTTACTGAATGTTACGCTTATTAAAAATAATTTTTACATTTGGAAATAGTAATACTTATATCCTTATCGAATTCAGTCCTACTTTCAGCTATTTGTTTTTAATAAAGCTTTCTTATCGTCACTCAAAATTTTGTAAAATTTCTGACTGTTCTTTTATCAGAGTTAAAGAGCAGCATCGTGAAATATGCACTTTATGAATTTCTAGATATTTAAAGCAAAACAACCAGTATTAAAATTTCCTTTCTACTCCCTTGTACGATGTAAAGGAAGTACGATAATCACAAAAAAATTCGTCTGACATATTTCAACGAAAATATCCATTTCGACCGCTCTCGAAACCATTTGAACCATTATTATTGCATGACATTTGTACGTACGGATAGAATAGAGGGCTGTTTTTGCTAAAACGAATTGTAAATGGGATTTGATATAGATTCAGAAGAGATACTTTCTTGACGTCTGTACGTAGGTACCTAGGTATGTATGTATCTCGCATAACACAAAAACGAGTAGCCGTAGAACGTTGAAATTTTGTACACGTGTTAGCAAAAACATTTAATTGTGCACCTCCCATTTTCGCTGCAATCGGATGCACAAATCATATATAAATGTATATATATTCTCACTTTGCTTAGCTTAGTATTTTTATTCTTATATGTAGGTAAGTTGTGTATTTTTTGCTTTAAAAGTGAGTGAATTGCGTGTTTTTAATGTTCCAGTTAATGGTTTTATGCCCTTAGTATATGTGCACGTAATAGTTGTAGAATTATCAACAATTTAAAAGTTAAAGTGGCAAGTTAAGCCTGACGGACCGCCATTTGCTTAATTTGAATCTCAGTAAAATAGCGAATTAAGTCAGTTTCTGCACCTTCAGTGTCTTTTTGCCGAGTGGGACTAAAAGTAAACTTTCAATTTTGTGCATCGAAAAATCTGCCTTCTTGCACGCTGGCCGAATTGTTTGTTTTTGGCGAAGGAACTCTAATTTTAATTGTGAAATGTTTTTAAAACTCTTCAGACTGTAATTTACAAATTTTTATGAAGATGTTTCGAGTTTTTATGTTTTTTTGATTTGGCGCGTACTGAATTAATTGAATAAGAAATATAATCTCTAATGAAATTCGAGGAAGTAAGTTTAAATGAAAAGCAGCAAAAATTGTGTATAATTTAAAAGGCCCTGCAAGGAAGTCTTGTTAAGTCCACATCAGACTTTTATATAAAACGGTAAGCGTCCAACAAGGATAGATCGAGTATGGTTGCCTTGTTCTTTTCATTTTTCTACAAAAGGATTACTAGCAGCAAATCTTCAATTCGCTAAGTTTGTTTTCGATTCTTACGCGATATTAAGCATCGTATGTGGAAGATCAACTTCGCTGAATGCAAACAACACATTACAACCCTCATAAACTGAACCACTTTATGCAACTAATCCGACTAAATAAATTTGTCTGTTTCGGAGATTATGGCACAGAAGATTCGTTACAACGTGGATTTAAGAAGTACGGTAACTCCGTGAGGAATTTGTTGAAAAGAGGATTATAAAACAAGCTAATGTGTAGATCTTAATTTTACATAAATAATTACTACATCGAAGTATATCAGGATAAGATATTTTGAGAAACGACGCAAATGCATTCATTCTGTGTAAATATTTAATTTGTTTTGTTATCTGTGGAGAAAATGGAAGATTATTTAATTATGTACAGGATAATGTTGTTGTAAATTGCCATGTTTTGAAAATGAAATAATTTGTCTTAATGCGAGATGAAAAGCTATTATAACGTTACTATAAAAGTTTTGAAAATACAAGGTAAACATTAAGATCCTTAAGTCCGTGACTGCCGATATTATTTCCAACTGAGAACACACACAAAGTGTTTATTTAAACTTCAGAATAATGCGAGTTTACTATAAACCACTTATCTGCCAATGCACTCATTTTAGAACTTTATTAAAATTGCAGTCGAACATTTCATAATTTCGTGGGGGTCAAGATTACATTAAAAATTCATATATATAATATATAATTAATATATTATATGCATATATATATATATATATATATATATATAATTCAAAACGTATTAAAAATTGGATTCAAAATGCATTAAAAGTAAGGCTTAATTGATTCTGAAACAATGGACATGCACCATAAAATAATTTTGTAATTTTTACTAAATCAATAAATATTATTTTATGAGGTATATAATATATGGCACTAAAAAATCTTTTTTCAAATAATTTTCAGAATAATTGCGCCTGATAGTAAATATTAAAAAAGTTTAAGCTTTCTATTTAAATAACTATTTGTTTATAAAAATAAATTGGCAGTAAATCTAGACAAAGTAAATTGGAAAGAACTGTAGTAGGAAAATTTGATAACGTAAACAAATCAACGAAGTAATAAAAATAACATTCTTTAACAATTCGTGTAGAATTTATATAATTCCTCTCCCATAGCATCGAAGTTTTTGGAAGTTTGCTTTATTAAATAGAATTTAATATTTGTTTTATTGCTTTAAAATATTTTTACATTCAAAATTTAATCCCTGGCGAAGCAGAAATGTTTTTATGCCCCTTATTATCTTGTAGAAATAATAAATTATGCAAAGAAATATTTTATTCATTGAACTTTCATTGTTTGTATATTAAATATGAATTTATTTCTGCTGCAATGCTTATTTTGACTATTTATGAGATTTTTCAAATCATTCATGCATAATTTAAACTTATAGCAAATAATTCAATAATCTTTTCTTCTATGCCAGAAAATTGTTGCCGATAGTGTCTCAAAATATTCAGAATCTATTCAAACAAGATATTCTAAATCTCTTCTAAAATTTCATAACAATACGAAATATGTTAAGAATATTTTTATGAATTTTTATGTACAATAAAAGAATTGATAAAATGAAACTTCAATTGCAGTTTTTGCCCAAAGGGCGTTAGCCCAGAAGGTTTATTAATTTCGCTTTGGCATTTAGCGTCGGTTCACTTTTCAAATTGTTGCCACCAAATTTTAGAGTCCCGTGTTATATTTAAAGAAATTAAATAATGAAGAATCTGCAAAAATATGTGTGTGTTTTTCGCATTGTGATAAAACATCGGTACCTAGAGCCATCAAATTTTGGATAATGTAATCTTCCACTGAATATGGACGTCAAGAAGACCGAATTTGAAATCTGCATTATTATCGATTTCATATTTCGTAACACTTTAACGAATTTTTGCTTAAAAAACTCGGCAATAGCAATAATGTACGAAAAACAATTTTCATCTCCAGCGCGCGAGACTTTATCAGAAATTTTAAAGATATGCTCATGCGATATTGCTGTTGAATTGATTTTTATGGTTTAGATGCGAAGAACATGATATTTAATAAATAAAGGTAGCACATAGAACAAAACGCCCCTTTGGGCGTAATGTAAAATCTGAAAGCTTTTCAGTTTTTTTTTTTTTTAGTTTATGTTGTTTTAGTCTGCATTTTTTTCGTTGCCTTAAAGTACTTACTTTTATGACTTAAAACATAATTGGTAAAACGCTTCGAAATTTACTATGTATGCTGCTAGTAATGTGTATTAACCCAAAGAATCCCAGAAACCCTCAGTGCCCTAGTTGGAATTCGAGCTTTGTCCGATTGCTAGTCGGCCATGGTTCCATTTGCACCAAGCAGACATATAGTAAAGACGGAGAAAAATATCTTATAATTGAAATAGAGCACTGAAAATATTTGATTTATAGTTGAATCCAAATTTTTTTTTTAGCAAACGTTAATTAAATTTAAAATAAGATGGGAATTAGATTAAAATGTGTAATTAGTTTTAAAATTGATAGCTTAAAGCAGTATTTTTCAAACATTTTGTTTACCACCCAATTTTAAATAAAATTGAATGCTTCTGTTTGATGAGGGAACGTTATACTTATCAAAAAGAACAACAAAAAGCACTCGAGTACTTGATCAATAGTACGATTTTGTAATTGCAAAACTCTATTTTTTTTTTCCCAAAAATTTCCGAACACATTTTTACTGATTACCTTGATCTAGGGAGTGTTTATATGAAAACAAAAAACTTAAGCTAAATGCTTGGTTGTTTACAAATTAATAAGTTTATAATGAGCAAAAAGACATGGTATATTATTTGCCCATTTTACAGCTAAAATCAATTTATTTATTAAAAATAATCAAACATTATTTTTTTTTAATATTAACGTAAGACTGTTTGAATTAAACAAGTTATTCATATTTGGAACTGCAAAACCAGTTGGGTAAAAAGAAACTAATTCGCAAGCATACATAACCGTAGGGTCTCAGTTAACCAGCTAAATTACACATACCAATTTTAGTTTCTCACTAATAATACTAAATTTAGCTCCACTGAGAAAGGTTATTCCTAAAAAGACATAATTCTTTTAGAAATAATCTTAATGCCGTTATTTTTATAGCCTTGTTGTAAAATACAAATACTCTCAAAGCAATTAACAAAAGGAAAGTAAGGCTTTTATTTGATAAAATTATTTTCATTTCCAAATTTTACTTAAATATTTACTATTAGTTTATTTGATGATCAAGAGAACTGACAAACGTCTTCTCTTCATTTTTGGCAACTGAATTATTTACATGATCCTACTATATCATATATACATTTCTACATTTCGCTATTATCGTTGCTCTAAGAGGGTAGACATTCAGTTGCTTTTTTTTTTTTTTTAGTTTGACATCTATTATTTTCTATTAAATTTCACTCCGTTGATGAATTAATTCCCAATACACATAGCTTAATAAGTTAATGTTACACAATTAAAAATAGTAATTACTCTGAAAATGAAAAATTGTTTATCCATTTCGTTTCATTTCCTCTTTTACACTCAGTCAGGCAGTCATTTATGCTTTCCTTTGTTACACGTCTCTGTTTATCTCAATATGTTTTTGAATGTTGTGTTATCAGATTACTGTATAAGGTATTTCTCCCGCCATCTTAGCCTTCTTAGCGAGCCTTCGTGGTGTAGTGGTCTACACGCTCAGCGCGTAATTGAGAGGTCCGCGGTTCGATTCCCAACGAAGGCGTTGCTAATTTTTCACTATTCCTGCTGCCAAAAAATACCTAATGTCTCTACAACTGTAGCTTTGAAATATTTAAAATATTTCCAAAATACTGCTTTATAAAAGATCATCCAAATTTGTCCATCTTATGATATGTTTTAAGTAAATCTATAAACTTTAGTCTTCTTTGCTAGCATAACCTAAGTCGAAATTCCTAACAGACTTGGAGCGAATTATTTTCCATAAGATTAAATTATACTATCCATTTTTTTCATTATTTATTTGCGTTTGGCTTCATTTCTGTGCTCTTTTCGTAGTCAATTAAAAAATTAACTTTTGGCTTTTAGAACGCTGAGAAGATTTTCTTAAAAATTTACTCACAATTTTGTGATTTTTTTCACTCAAGTTTGTATTGACAATGACATATTCCTCGTTAATTGTTTTAAAAATTCACAGTCTTTTTTTATTTTGCACTATATTGTTCTCAGATGTCCTCGTTGATTTCAAAAATTTACAGTCCTCTATTATTATTTTTTTATTTTGCATTATATTTTTCTCAGATGTCCTTGTTGAATAATCAAACTATTCAGAGTGTCATTTGCATCTTTACATCATAGTTTTTCAACTCGTCGTGCAATTAAATGCTTTTTTTATTTAATTTTTTACAAGTATGAAATTCATATGTAATACCTAAAATGCATATTCATTTGACCGCTACGTTATATTTCTGTTCTAAACTAAAATAAACACCTAATTATCTGCTTCAGAAGTATCAAAACCAAGTCAACTATCTGAAAATGTTTTCAGATTTTGGGGTATTTCTCGGAGTTAAGCACTGTATTAAATCCGGGACGTTCGGTCCTTTAGTTACAGCTAAATTATGTGATACGAGTAGCTTAAAGTAGTGAATGATACCTTTTTGAACATTTTTCTTGCAATACTTACAAACAATCATATCTTATTCCTTGGTGAATGTAAGCATGAAAATCATCTCTTAAGTAAAGGTTTAATAAATAACCTTTTTTTGCTTTGTGCAGTTTAATGATTTCGCTCATCAGTGAGTGGTAAAACTATTTCGAGCGGTAAAATAGAGTTTGTGATTCTCCCATTCTAGCAACAAATTGCCTGGACGGACTTTCCTTGGACTTTTTCATGAGTAACATGACTATGAGCCAGTATTTCTTTAAAGGGCTTCCACGAAGGCATATCTTGCGCTTTATGCAGATAGTCCCCGCACGATTGCCGAATTCCAGATAATCCATTTTTTCCATTGTAATGTATGTAATTACCATCAAAGAAAGTAACAGTGAATAAAATTACTATCATCGTGGCCCTTTATACATAACACATGCAGTTAAAAACATCTTTAATTAATTACTTTTCGGTGAAGAATGCATGCAAATCAGGAATTGGATTCCTTAATAACTAATCAAGAAAATATATCACTAAAATAAAAAATGAAGATGCGGCAAATAAAGCTGCATGAAATTGTTACTTATCGAGTCTTAAAGAATGGCTGACGCTTTGTTTTCCAAAAGCATTCAAAGTAAATTTAGATCATATTCGTTCTTTATTACATTTTGATGCAGCCGCTTTAGCGGAAAGAAGCGTGGGTGGCATTCACGGAAACATCATTTAATAGTGAAGCCTTTTGTTATCCATGTCTTCCTGGTAGTTCAAAACACTTGTTAATTATGTTGTCAACTAATCAGACAAGTGCTTCTGTTTTCCGCTGGATTACTTCTGTAATGAAAATATGCATTACACTTTTAATGGCACCGTTAGCAAATGAATAGTTCGTTAATTTTACTTTATTCTACGGTAATGAGCGGAAGAACCTTACCTGAAGTTTAAAACTAAGCTACCTTCAACTTGAGATCTGAAAGGTCATAACTTTTACATATTATTCTTTTAGTTTGATTTTCAAAATTAATTGTGGACAATATACCCGTTTTTTTCCTTGACTATAAAGTGAACCTTTTTAAATTATATAAACTTTACTCAAATTGATAAATACACATAAAAAATCTAAAAGCTTTCAGATTTTCTATTATACCCAAAGGGGCCCTTTTTTAACGCATTGCTTGTTGTTATTTATGAAATATCATGTTTTTCGCACTTAAACCATAAAATTCAATTCAACAATAATACTTCAAAATAATAAAAAAAGCATATCTTTAGAATTTGCGATACACAGTTTCGCGCGATGGAGATAATTTTTTTCCTCGTACAGTGTTGCCATTGCTCGCTTTGAAACCGTAGAGTTTGTTAATCAAAAATTCGTTATAAAATTTTACGAAATATGAAATATATACTAAACCAATTTCCAAATTCGTGCTGCCAGATGCATATATTCGAGTGCAGGACTACGTTATGTAAAATTTGATGCTTCTAGGTACCGTTGGTTTTTCACAGTGCGAGACACATACATACATTCATGCAGATTCTTTATTATTTAATTTCTTTAAATATAATGCAGGGCTCTAGTATTTGGTGACAACAATTTGAAACGCCGTTTATAGTGATTCAACGCAAAATTCCAAAACGAAATTAATATCCGTTCTGGGCAAATATCCTCTTTGAGCTAATAAAAAATAAAATTCAGTCACATGTATGATAAATGCGTATCTGGAATATCGCAACCGATCCAGGATAACGGAAATTATAATGTACCTCCTAATCACTTCATTTTTATTGGGACATTTGCTTTTCATATCGTTTATTGTTCTACTATACAACTACTGTGTTACTTAAAGAATGATCAAGATCTCTCCCCTGTGGTAAATTCTCGTATTTAACAATTTATCCATCATCATGTGCTTAAAGATCCAAGTTCCGCCTCCTACAGAATAAAAGATTTTGCCTTTATTTGCAATCAAGCGCTTCCATTCGTCATCCATTTTCATTTTTGTCACCCTTATAATATCCCTATTCGACATGATTTCCCTGAGGAGATCCATGAGTCAATGGCCTTTATATTCCCCTCTTCCTTTTAGGAATTACGCCATGCTTTCTGAACGTCATTTACCAGAATTGGTGGCTTTTCTTACGAAAAGGTATACGAACATTCAGTGTCGTCACACGTTCCTGTAACGTATCGATATATGCCTCCTCCAATCATCATGACTCTTCTCAGGAATTCTAGAATCAAAGGCTACTTTAGTCCCTTTTCCTCCCAGATTATCCTTTATGGAACCTTTTCATTGATCGTCATGTCATGTGCTTTATATGGGACTATTTCATATGACGTACTTCAGCTGATAAAATTGGTATGCGTAGGCACATCACGTTCCGGGGTATCCTAGGGGCCTTCTCCCCTGAGGTATAAAGGAGCTGAAAGTGAGGGAGAAGGAAATTCTTAAAAGAAATCTCAACCACTCTTTTCTGCATTTTAAATCGCAAAGATCTGAAGATCGACATAGTCAATCAATATCTTCCTTAATCTAAACGCAAAATTTTACACTATCATGAGAAATGAATAAAATAGCACACTTTGGTACCCTTTCTCGTTCTGAATTCGTTTAGGAAAATTCCGAAATTCCTGAACTCGCTTCTTACTTCCTATGTGAAGGAAAAAGCTAGACGAAATGTCTTTTACCTCTTCCTTTTTACTTCTTTTTCAGATCGATGACTTTTTTATATTATTTGTTACAGGCTCTATTTCAGATGAAAAAGCCAAATAATACAGGCTGATGTTCAGCAGCTGTATCATACTGAATCTGTGGATGTTTAGAAGGTATTCTATAGATTGCAGTCAGCGTAAGCACTGCATATTCTAATCAGAATCTGGAAAAATATATCTTTTGGTGTTTCTCTAACATTTTAACATTTTGTATCGTATTTCATTCATATGATATGAAAAGTAGTACGTATTGTTTTGCAGAAACATAAAGAGCATTTTGTTCTTCGTTTTAAATCTGCCATGCACCTAATATAAGCGTAAACTAAAATCGGCGAAATCCATAAAGTCACGATTTTGTAAGTAGAATGAAATACTGTTAACCAAAACAAAATTATTTATTAAATAAAAAATTTTCGAGTCTTCAGGTGGCCATTATTTTACGAAAAGTTTTGCAACTACTGCAAAAGATTACCAGTTCCAAACTGGTGCACAGCTCATTTAAGAGTAACGTTAGGATAACTTCATTAAAATATTACAGAAAACATTAAATTTAACGTCTAAGCGATAGTATGAATGAAAGTATTAAAACGTGCAAAATATATTATTATTTTCATTTTTGATGACTACTCTACGGTCTAACACATTTGTAGACAGCTGTCTTACTTGAAAGTTGTAGAGTCACTAGGTTATTTTCAAGCATGATGTGTAAATTATGCTGTGTCCTCGCCGAGACTCACACCTGGACTTCTCGAATACACATCGAGTGTGCTGCCGTTACTAATGAAGGCATGAGAACAGGAGGGAGAAAATATTCCACATTTTAGAGAGCGCCTGAGGATAAGAGGACCCATTCACATAATTCCAGAGGTGACGAATTATTGTCCACCACCTTTTAGTTCAGGCCCCACTGTAGAGAAATTAGGTTTTTTGGGAGCAGGAGATGTGAAAAATGTGAAATACCCTCATCGGGACTCGAACCTGGACCTATCGAATACGCGCCGAGCGTGCTTACCGTTACACCACGCGTGCCATGCGAAAAGGAAGGGAAAAAATCTCTTATATGTCAAAGTTTAAAAGGCGTCTAGGGAGTAGGGGACCCAGCCACCAAATTCTGATGGGGACGAATTATCGTCAAACATCTTTTAGTTCGGGCGCCATTGTATAGTATTTAGGTTTTTATGAAGCAGGACTTTGTGAAACACGTGCAATACCCTCGCTGGGACTCTAACCCTGGACTCCACGAATACGCGTCAAGTGTGCTTCCAATTACACCACGAAGGCATGCCAGAAGGAGGGAGAAAATAACTTATACGGTGTTATGTGAAATTTAATAAGTTTTAAAGAAAATATGATTTTATGTGGTTTACGTTTTTTTTTTTTTTTTTTTTTTTTTTTTTTTCACATGCGGTCGTGCGAAAAAAACAATCATTAACAAAGCACATTCCTATTACGAACTACCTTAGAATCAAAAACCAGAAATACATTAGATAGGATGTCCACAGTAATATACAAATTCAAATACCATGTTCTTTGGATCGACTTGGAATTACGTTTAGTGGTACATACATATAGCCTGTATATGTAAGAATACGCTTAATGCACATATGTCTGTGATATTTGGTATTAAAGGTATCTTTTACGGATTATAATCATAGAATAAATACAAATAACATTCGTTAAAAGTTGTAAGAAATTCAGAACTTTTTTAAGTTATTGATTTCATTATAATGATAATAAAGTATATTTATGTTTTAAAAGATGAATGAAATATTTTACGCCTCAATGACGAGCTTTCTACACTGTCAGAGCGTGAAATTTTATTTGTAATTAGTGAAAATCATAACACTTGATTTTGGCATTAGTTCATAGCTAAGAGTTGACAGATTTTTAAAATCAAATTGCCTGTCAAAATCCCTAAGCATTAAATGATAGGTGTTTTCATCCATTTTTTTCCGGTGTGTTACGAAAGGTAGCGGTGATATTAAATGTTTCAGATGTGAGGCATGCCATTTCCTCTTTCATATGAAATTTTGATGTACTAGTATTACATAGTATACAAATTATTGTTATTTAAAACAGTATAAAAACAATTTTAACATATTGTATCTTATCTTTAAAACTTGTATGAATCATCTTCAAAAATTGTATGAATCATCTTCAAAACTTGTATGAATCATCTTCAAAACTCGAATGAGAAACATATAACTGACATTTTAATTTCTAATTCTGAAACAAATTATTTGCTTCACTGAAAAATTACGTGAGTTTTCACTTAGTATTTTTTAAAATTCAATAAATCTGGATCTTTTTCATTAAAGGAATAATGAGATCAAGAAGTAAACACATAATCAAATATTTAAGACATATATTTAAATGCATATTTTCTTCCTTTATCTGATAATATAATTTTCTTCCGAAAAGAGTTCATGAAAGGTTACAAAAACATACATACTAAAAACGAACTAAATTCAATTTAGTTTTTTAGTTTTTTATACTTGGCTAAACGATATTTTTTTATTTACAAAAAATTTAAATAACATGGAAAATACAGCATAATCTTATTTTCTTGGTTTCTAAATATTTTTATATAATTAAACTCATAAATATGTGAGAAAATAGTGCAAAATGTTAAAACCGAGGAATGAAGAGTAAATAGTGAATTTTTTCATAGTGAAATTCAGAGGTTCGAATCCCGCGAACGGGCTGGCTGCATGGGAGTTTTCGTGTTTTTTCCCATGTGTAACGTGTATACGTGCCAGCTCCCCTTAGATAGTCCTCCACGAAGACATCCTTCCCCTTAGGCAGATAGCCCTAGTGTGCTTTGCCATAATTAAATAAACCAAACCAAACCATAGTGAAATTCACTAATTGCATTTTTAATTTTTGGTCTCTAGGTTTTCGATTTTTACAGCTATTTGAAGTTTGAAATGAAAATATCTTACTAATTAGCCCTGAAGAAAATAATACTATAATATAAAAATAATTACTTCATATTGGCGTAGACAGCCTGAATTCCAACAACGGATAACTCTCAGTTTTATTAATTATATTTAGATATTTCAAGAGCAATTAGTAATGCTACTAAAACATGCAACATAAAGACCCAAGACACGAATTAAGTAGTTTTACTTGATACGAAAATTACTAAGCAATCCTAATTTGATGTGCATTTGGAATCGTTTACATCATTTTGGTTTAATAATTTGTAGATGAAAAGATGCATTTATCTTTATGCAAAAATTAAAAAAAAAATACGTAAAAAGAAAATCCTTACAGAATTTTCCCCAAAATTTTAAGGCACTTCCTTACTTTACGTTACGTGCCTTATGCTATGATGAGTTTTTCAGCTTCAATTCATGACGTATTGCCAACGCATGAAACACAAGGTCTTTAATGCATCTTCCAATAGTTTGGCAAACAAGTTTACTTCTTGCATGCAATTTTTGTCTGTCGTATTTCCGCGATTGCTTTTAAGTTAACATAAAAAGCATTTTCTCCTGTCTATAGGGTGGAGTGAAAAAGGAAAAAAAAAATTTTTTTCTCAAATTTTATCCTTTCCTGACCCAACAAATGGTTCTTGTTCTATGAAAAAAAAAACACAGTAAAAAAATTGCAACTCAATTGCTCCTTATCTTCAGATTCCATAGGAGGTAAATAAAAAATCGATGTTAATATTAATAAAAACATCAAACTACGTTAACAATATTTTTAATAACTTTTTACAAAATTTTTTTCCTGACCCAATATATACTAGTTGTAGTTGGTAACAAAATGCCATTAAAAATGTTTCAGCTTAATCCCTCGCCATCTCCACGTACCTCAAGAAAACCGAAGAAATTCATCTTGGTGTCCATCTTGGTAATTTCGTTCCGAGACTTCATTCGAGGGCTTATGAATCCACCTTGGGCTTCCGCACCACATTTTGCCAATGATGCTTCTGTCACCAGTCTCACATGCCTCTCTCCGACTTGAGAATGGCAAGAGAGCTTTCCTATTTCAAACTGAAAACAGCCTCTAGTCGATGAGGTTCAAGGTAGCCAGTGGTTCCAAGGGGTTTTCCTAGAAACAAAAGATACAGTCAGTTTCCCAACATTTTTATATACTTTTTATAGTGGTTTTATTGCATGTTATTTCCTTTTTCCTATCGGAAATTTTTCAAACCTTTAACAGTAAAAAAAGAATTTTGCCCGCAAAATTTCCAAACTTTGTGTTGAATATATTTCATCGTGTTGTGCATGATCCGAATGTTGTTTACAACATTTTACTTCTAGCTTCGTTGTACATTTTAGCAAATAAAGTTAACTTTATTTGCTAAAATAAAGTGTATATATAATGTAAGTAAAATATGTGCAAGAATAAAATAAAAATAGTGTAATAAAGTAATAATATAAATAAAAATAGTGTAATAAAGTAAAATATGTGCAAGAAAATACCTATATACTTTTACACATTACAAAATATATATGGAAGAGAGAGAATTATTCGTGATTCTAGGAAATATTTTTAAAATTTCTAACAAATAAATTACCTGACCTATGCCAGATTTCAATTTATTGAATACTGCCAAAACTGGAAATTTGTTTTTTTATATAGTTCATAAAGGTTCAAGGTGTCCACCTTGATACGCACGCACACTTCATAAATGATAAGGTGGACATCTGTGAAACAAAGCGTATTATCCCACACGCGTTCTTAAATGTCCCTCGATCACAGTACGAGTATGTGTAATATGGTTGCAAAAATCCTATAGATTAGTGAGATTGGAATATCAGAAAGACAATATTGCTGACAAACCTCTATAAGGAATATTCTTTTGGGATTTAATCCTAAGGCCTTTGTGACCGACGTGCCATCCGCTTCTTCTACGCATCATATCCAGATTAGTGTAAATGAATGACGTAAGCTCTTAAGTATCTTTTTTAGGCATATTTTGACTGAAATACACAAGTAAATGGTCTCAGTAATAGTCTCTGCGGCAGAAGGCTAGATATCTGCTTGAAAAACATAATCTTCATTGTTTTTATTCAGCTGCGGCATCAGACAGATTTCCATCATATGCAAATAATAACTTCCGAAGATTTAAAATATATACTGGAGTAGAAAAAGAATATATAAGATATTTCTCCTGCCATCTTAACGTGCCTTCGTGGGGTAGTGGTTGGCATGCTGCCCGAGTATTCCAGAGGTCCGTGGTTCGATTCCCGGCGAAGGCGTTGCTTGGTTTTCAAGTCGCCTGCTTCGAGATAGCCTAATGTCTCTACAGTGGCGCCCGAACTGAAGGGGTGGTGGATGATGATTCTCCACACCCATGATTTTGGCGATTGTGTCCCCTAAAGTCCCAGGCACCCTTTAAAAGGGGGAGTGTATAAAGTATTTATCCCGCCTTCTTAGCGTGCCTTCGTAGTGTAGTATTCTGCATGCTAGGCGCGTATTCCAGAGGTCTGTGGCTCTATTTCCGGCAGAGGCGTTTCTCATTTTTCATCTTCCCTGCTTCCAAAAAATATCCTAATGTTTCTACAAGAATACGTTCTGCGTTTCTAAAATATATTAAAACATGAGTTTTATACAATTCCAATGTAACGAAATTGGTATCGATTGCGTACTTTATTTCTTATGAAGAATTAGAATGTGTCACGGCCTTACGATAAATTTTGTATTTACTACGCACTTCAAAGTAAATTAGATTCAAGAAATCGAAAAAAAAATTAATATCGCTGAAATCTACAATTTATTGTGTTTTATAATTGCCTTCTGTAGGAGACAAAATTGATTTTCGTATTTCGTATTCTGCATAATTTTAAAGTGTGTACAGTATTTACAAGCGCTAAGAGTTCGGTTCAGCAAAAATACAAAATGATACAATTCATGAAGATATTTCCCTGAACAAAAGGAATTTTTTTCTCTTTGAAAAGACTTTTGTTCTATTTTTTATCGTTGCCATAGTGACGTAATTAAGTATGCAAAGCTTTCGAATTCTTCAATAACCGTGCGGTGATGTTCCAATCACTCGAACTAAATTGGAAGCAAATTGAATTTTAATGAGATGTCTAAAATATTCGCTTTCAGTAAGTTGCTAAGGGTGGAGACTGAATTAAAATTGGTGGTTGCAACAATGAATTGTGAATAGATGTTCTCTGGAAGGAAAATTCGATATTTCATTGCAAAATTTGTTGGGTGAAATGGAAATAAATATGTTTATTGAAATGCATAATAACAGTTTTCTTGTATTGTCTATATATTAACAGTACACTGTTGTTATTTCCTTAGAAAACCTTTGTGCATTTCGGAAAAATCCTGACCACTTTCTTTTTCCGAAATATATTGTTAAATTAAGCAAAATAAAAGTAAATAAAGGTATACAAAACGTAGCTAAAAAAGAAAATAACTATTGCAGCGCTTTTTGTTTAATAAAATAGAAAGGAAGAGATTAAAACGGTTTTAATGGAACGGTTTTAAATTATTTTTTTATCATATATAAAAAAAGGAATAAATGGTATTATGGAACGGAAACGGAACGGTTTTAAAACTGGACAAAAAATTGAACGGTTTAAAAAAATGTAACGTTTTAAAACTATTTTTATCATACATAAAAAAATTTAAAAAACTGAAATTATTAATTAGTTAAAGTTGAACAATATTGTAGATCAGCTGAGCGTCAGGAAATTTTAAATCACCAACTACAGTTCTATAACTAATGTTGTCTTTTAACACCCCTAATGATGCCGGGCGATTGCGATAGACTTGCAATTCAGGTAACCCCTCAACCAATAACCACACGGTTTGAGATCTGGGGAACTGAGAGGCCAAGCATGGCGGAAGTGCTGGCTCAGCAAGAGATCCTAACCAAAGGATGTGTGCAAGAGATCTTTCACACGTGTAGCAATATGGGGTGGAACGCTATCCTGCTTAAAAATCGTACCTTCCGACAGGTGTTTACCAGCCAGACTGATGCGATTCTGTAATATATCAGCGCACCTCGCACCCGTGACACTGACAGTCTGAATATCAGAACCACACATTTTCTGGAAGAAAAATGTTCCGATCACTACTGATGTGATAAATTCGCATCACGGAGCGACCAACATCCGGTGGCGAGGATAGAAAAGTGACAAAGTCATGAAGGGACTGATTCCCTATCAGTACAGCTCATCTCATACACAATTCTCTTTCGGTGTCACTGATATTTTGCTGCCCAGCGCCGTATGTTGGCCTTTTTAGCATTTTCCTTTGCTTTCAATAAAACCCTATGTCATTTCAAGCATGTATGCCAATTTTTACATCTTATCTAAATTATTTCTTTAATTATTAAATTTTCAAACGTTAACGGAACTTTTGGGTCACCTGCTATTTTATCCCAAATGTGTTTTGCAGTCGATAATAATGGTCATGCAGAAAAAGTAGACATTTCGTAACTAAGAATTACTTTTTTATCGACTTTTACATAATGGAAATGAAAATTTAGCTTCGCTGATCTATCTAACTGTTTTATCTCTAGTGGAACATTTGTGAATAAAGCGTTAAAATTATTAAATACATATAATTATTAAATTCATAATTAGGGTAATAATATTTTGAGTACATATTTATGAACGTAAAAAAACTTATGTTTATAAGTATATATGCCATTACGAAACTTTTCATTAAAAAGTCTGAAATTTTTTTAATTAAATTTCAAAACGCTTCAAAAAAGAATAAATAAAGAAAAATCACTGAAGAATGACAGTGAGGGAAAAACATTAAAAAAGATATACGTATAATCATAAGGAAATGTAATAAAGTAAAAAAATCATTTTTCCATTTGTATTCGAGCACTTCTGTTTTGAAATTTCTTTTCATTGATCTTGTATTAAATATTTTTTTCACTTAACCGGCTTAGACTTGGCCACTATTAAGGCTGGAAGTAGTGGCCACTTTATTTATAAGATCTTCAATAAGGTATTTATTTTATCCCTCCTTCCAGCATGCCTTTCGTGGTGTAACGGTAGCGCAGTCGGCGGGTATTGGAGAGGTCCAGGTTCGAGTGCGGCGAGATCATTTTATATTTTTCATGTATTTCTGCTTCAAAAAAAAAAATCTAATAACTTTACAGTGACGCCAGAACCCAAAAGGTGTTGGAGATGAAACCAGATTTCGGTGACTGGGTCCAGTCACACTTTAAAAAGGGGTTATATAAGGTATTGTCTCCCTCCTTTCAGCATGCTTTCGTGGTGTAACTGTAGGCCAAGGTCCCGGCGAGGGCAATGCTCATTTTTCATGTTCTTCTGCTTCAAAAAGATCCTTATGGCTCTTTAACCTATTAGGTGAGTCACCATTACCTTCTTTAAAGGGACAGACAGTTACAGCTATGTCTTCTCTGAGATTCGAATAAATGGAACATTCTTGCATGAAAATATTTGTTGAATAGATACCAAATCTCATAAAAAGTATAATGTTAGTTAAAAGATATCATAACGAAATATTGAATGCCTCATTTTTTCATATTTTTATTAAATATAAACTATTTATTTGAAGTATCCGAGTACTTATGCGACTTCATCTGATTAATATGTGAGTTCATTTAATTGATATGTGAGTTCATTTGATTAATTATTGATAAGCAATATTAAGAAACACAGATAAAATAAGAATTTAACTCATTCAGTTTCTTATGTTGTTTAGCAACGTTTTTGCATAATACTGTAGATGGACAAAACGTATTATGCATCATCAATTGGCAACAATGTATTCTTGTGTTTCTCATTTTTATACGTAAAAAAAAAAAAAAAAAAAAAAAAAAAAAAAAAAAAAAAGGTTTAGGTAATTGCACACAGCAGAACTTCTTGACTATAGGTGACTGAGTATTGTTTTCAAGCAAAGCTAATAAGTTTCTTTTAATGCTTTTAAATCATATTATGGCTTTAATTATGACAGATAATAGAATTTTTTTAGACGTAATTATCTTATGAAGGACTTTCGAATAAATGTTGACGAAATACAAAAAGAACGGGCATACGTATATCTTTCCTCTCCTCACTAATTGCTGTACTCTTTAGATTAAATACCAGACATCATTGTTCGTAACATACCTAAACATATTACGCAGGGTTCTCGTAACTGTCTGTGACACATTCCAGGCGTCAACGTTCTTAGAAAGGCTCCAAGTTTTGGCCTCATATTCTCGCACCCAGTTGGTCGAAATGTCGGCATCTTAACACCCGTTAAATTGCCGATATATTAGAAGGATCTTTCTCATCTGGCTATAAAACTGTCTTCGGTATTTGAAACCCGGAAAATGAGTTATCCATTTGGGGGTAATCCGGTGACGGCAAAATTCGGGGTCATTCCAACTGTCGTCGAGAGAAAGGGCAATTAAACTTGGCTTCTCTGTAACCATGACAACGAGTTTATGAGCTTCGACCGCTGCTCCTCTAAATCTGAATTTAATACTAAACAGTCGCTAACCTCAGCGAGTATGGTATTTTTAGTTGAAATCTGTTAGAAAAGTCTAAAAACGCAACATGTCGTATTTCCATTATTCTATAGTGATTGCTTTTAAATGTTTTCTGAAGATGTCTCGATGTACATATTATTTAGATTTCTCGTTTGAAGTATGCAGCTTCCTTTCATTTCTCTTGGAACATAAACGATAAGCTTGAGTACTATATATTTCCGAAATTAATTAAAAATTAAAATCGCAAAACTTGAAATTATTTCAGATAATTTTGTTTTTTTATTCTCCTGAAATTAACCTAGTTGTATTTCTTAGTCCTTCTTATCCGAAAGATTTATCACTTTTAAAACTGCATAGAAGTCTGACTAAAACAGTCTTTCAGTAAAGGATCAAGAAATAACATCCAGCTAAAACTTTTATTAAATTACAACTTAAAGTTGGACTCAAATATTTAAAGCAGTAAAACGTATATTCCAACTTTACCCTGAATACCTCGTCTCCAACCAAATGCGTATTATAAACTTGTTCTGTTATAGATACAAAATCCGTTTACCAATCCACAGGTCGGTTACTTAACCGGCTGTGGGAAGCCGGGGATCTGGATGTTGCAGTGAATATCTATTTATCTGTGAAGTTCGTAAGCTAAGATGATCACCAGCGTACTTGCTTGAATTCTGTAGAAATAACACTTCTGTATGATTAGTACTTATATGGCCCGAGGTAAGGTTTCGGTGCCCCTTTATACTTATTTTTATATCAGTTTACTCAAAGTTCTGCGAAGAGAATAGAAAGTATAATGATTTTTAATACTTTATTTTTTAAAATTCTATTGCAAATAAATTTCTTTGTATTTTTTGTAAACATTACACGCAAAATTGCCTTGATTTGTCGAGTCAAACGTTATTTTTTTTCTTTTCTTGTATTTCATTCCGTGAGAATATAAGTAGCGGGAAAATGCAATATGAATAGTAAGCATTTTCGGGGGTTGTGTAACAACCTTTGAATGCCTTCTGTGCGAGAAAATACTTGATACGGCTGATGTATTTCCTAATTTTGTTCATCTTCTCTTTATAGTAATTAGTAGAGCCTGTGCTCACGTACGAAAAAGCTACAATTCGTATCGCTTACCTGAGCAGAACAAAAGGACTGAAAATCCGTCTGGTTGAAAGCTTTTTCGAGAGGTTGACGGCAGGAAACGAAACATGAAGTGTTCGTATTTTATCAACAATGGATTTTTCAGTAACACAATAATTTTTGCATGCATGATATAAGTGATCATTGTTTGAAAATAACAGAAATAGTAATTGTGGATAAAGGTAAATATATTACTAAGATCTCTATTTTAAATTTAGTTTAGTATCTTCAAAATTACTATTATTAAAACATCTCTCCAAAGTAGTCAGTTTACTTAATTTTGTCTTTCTCTTAATCACATTTCTTTCCAAAACAGTTTAAGTTTCATGGCCTAATTAACCATATTATGATTTTCCAGATTAAAAAGTTAATTGTTTTGAGTGTGTTACAGAATTCAGAGCTTCAGGTAAAAGAATATCAGCATGTAAAATCATCTTCCCAGCGAAAGAAGAACACCTGTAACCAAGCAAAATCGCCAAGTACCGATAGTTCGATCTGCGTTCAAATTCCGGCAATAGCCTTGGCTGCATGAGTGTTTCCGTAGTTTACCTTTTATGTAACATGAATGGGAACCAGTTTCCTTAGAAATTCCTCCACGAAGGCATCTTTTCTCTTAGACATACAGCCTTGGAGTATTGTATCATAATCCAATGTGGGCAAATACCGCAGTATAAGTTTTTACATTTAATGCACATTATCGATATTAAATACATTAAAAATAAAATCTGAAAGCTTTCAGATTTTATTTTTTAATGTATTACACGCAAACGGGCATTTTTTACGCTTTGTGTGTTACCTCTATTTATTAAAAATCACGTTCTTCGCAATTAAATCATAAAATTCAGTTCAACAGGAATATCACAAAATATTTCAAAAGAGCGTGTCTAGAATTTCCGATACACAATCTCTTCTGGAGATTTTTTTTTTTTTCGTACAGATTTGCCATTGCTCGCTTTGAGATCATCGAGTTTGTTAATTAAACATTTGTTAATGTTTTGTAAACTATGGAATTGATAATAAACCATGTTCCAAATTTTGGGCTTTCAGACGCTCATATTCGAGTGGAGGACTAAGTTATTCAACTTTTGGGTCCTCTGGTAACATTGTTTTTTCACAGTGCGAGAAACTCATTCATGCAGACTCTTCATTATTTAATTTCTTTAAATGTAATTCAGGGCTCTAATATTTGGTGGGAACAATTTGAGGAACTACTCTTATATGCGCCCTCAGGTCGCTAAATTTCTCGCCAAACATTTTTGTGAGAAACTCCACGGTGCCATATTACTATCTATATTTTTTGTCTACATTTCAAACTTTAAGCCTAAAATGTCTCCAAAAACGCTGTTTTCGCACATGAAAAAACCGCGTTTTCTACACACAATTTAAGCTAAAAGTCCGAAACAAAAACAAAAAAAAAAAAAAAAAAAAATTAGATAGCAAAAACGTAAAGTTTCTAACCAAAACTATTTGACAAGAATCCATGTACACAACGATATCTTTTAACTTAACATCTATGAATTGCACAATACAATATAGGCAGCGAAGGAATCTACGAACACCTCGCTTTAATAAATTAACATAACAACAATAAATTTCAAAGAATACCATGTACACAGCATTCTGTTTAAACTTGAAAAAACATCTACGAATTGCACAATCTATGCATTGCGCACAAATCAACAACATAAACTAAAATAACTAAATTAGTTACAAATAATTCAAAAGACAATAGTACCAACAGAAATTCATAGTAAAAAAACAATGAACATAACATTCTACAAAATAAAAACAATAAAATAAAATGCACTTACCATAACGGATGTTTCTTCGGACAGCAGAACGTAGCTTTAACATGCCGCCACGTACTCTCTATGGTATTTATATGACAGCCAGACTCGCTATCCACAGAAGTCATACTATGGTTTACAAATAAATGTTCAAAGCCTTCTTTTCCTAAGTTTTTGTAAGATTTTTCAGTCATCCGAAAAAATAGTTGTACTCAATCCACTCCTTAATACACTGCATCACCTTTTCCTTACTTCTATCATGCACAGCTACGAAAACTAATCTCCCAGACCCTCTTGCAACCACGTCTCTCATTGCAGCATAGGCCATTTCAAAACACGCACGACACGAACCATCGAGCAATTAAAGCACTCCAAAACGTCAAAAGGGTTTTCAACGTCAAAAGGGTTGCCATACAACACGCAATCGCTCCAAAACCAGCGCAGAACACATAGCGCCATATTTGGTGATCTTAGGGCGCATATAAGAGTAGAACCGAACTTGAAAAGTGAAATGCTGTTTTATAGTGGACGACCCAAAATGACAAAACGAAATTACTAGCCCTTCTTGTCAAATTGTCCCTTTGAGCTAATAACGTTACAAATAGAAATGAACTGTCTTGAGAGCCACTTGAACGGTGATTTATGTTAGGACACTAACTGCGTACACAGAAAATGAAAAAAAAATGTAGAAAGTTTAAGTATGCTATAAAACATTCGGAAGCATGCATTTACAAAAGCAAAATGTGTTGTAACAGCCGAATTAGTCTGTATTATAAATGACATATCTGAAGAATGTAAATTCAGGATTCGGTAATAATTAATAGGTTTTTTTTCATGAAACTGATTTTGCCATTATTTTAAGAATAGGGGCTTCAATTCTTTGAATATAATGCATAAAATATTTTAGTTTGGTATCTAAATTACACATTTTGGTGATGGCTTTAATACATAGTTAATGGCTTTGGTCGAATTGAAGTGGGTATCTTACAATTACCAGTGCTAGTGTTTATTTATGCTCTCAGAAATATTAGTCCAAAAATTTATGGGAGGCGATCGCCATAAAGTAGTTTAAAGTTTAAAATTCGCGCTCAATTCAAATCTGTTATTTTCAGTTTCTGCTATACATTTGTGTTGAAATATTTTTAATATTAATTTAAGATTTAAAATGTTTAATCTGGGCTGTGTCAGAAACCTTTTTGTCGAAAGTTTTCTCTTCTTTGTTGTCTCCTTAGAGACGTTTTAGTAAGAATTTTAGAATGAGGACACATCAGACAATTTATTGCGTGAACACAGACTGTTGTTCTACATTGGCTTCTGTTCGAAATACCTTTTATTTGTGATATCGATGGTTTAAATATTCGTAAAAGTTGCCATTTAGATGCTTTATATAATGGATATATTATCGAAAAAAATTAAGTTAAAATATTTAAGAAAGATTTATATTAAACCTTAAAAATACTTTTGACTATATTCCTGTACTTGAATCGTCAGTAACGCCTTAATGCCAGAAAGTTATTTAACTCTTTTAAAGGTTTAATATAACTTTGAGGGAACACTTAAGCAAGTTTATTTCGAACAGTAAACCCATAAATTAGTGAATAATTTATCTTAGTTCTAGTCACCCTTCTAGATGAGAAGTAGTAAGTATCCGATACTTATTTCAAGAATGAAATAAAAAAAAAAAGTACACCGTATTTACATGCGAACAGGAAAAATATTCTTTAGTTACTATATTCGACTATCCCAATAAGTGTCTGTACAGCTCTGCCATCTATCGGCAAATAAAAGAATTTTTTTCAATCTTCCCTTGCAACGCTTAACGACAGGAATTGATTGACGATGCATATTTAAAACAGTAAGGGCGTGGTTGGTGTTGAAGGGGTCGCTGGAGTTTATTTTAATTTGCTTCTTTTTTTTTCCTCTAGATTTAGGGGTAAATAAGTCTCCCTGAAGTAATTATACCCGGAAATTTGTCACGCTAAGAGAAGTAGGCGATCGTTTCCTGTACAGATCGAAAGTTGTAGTGCAAGTAATGTAATGTTTAAGAGTTGTTATTCATTCTCAGCTATTGAAACTGCCTGTGCTGATAAGTCATTAACACTTTTTCTTGAAGGTTCAGATATCTTATATTTAGAACGGAGATGTTAATTCTTTTATGCTAGAAGCATTTTTATTGGAATATCCAAGTTTTCTTTCGGTCATTTTAACCTCCTATTTATCCATTTTAACATCCTCGCGAGCTAGCAAGTGCTACCTTTTAAAACATATGAATTTTAATTTGTCTTCTACCTGGCCTAGAAAGTAGCCAGTTTCCGTAGTGTTCCTATTCAACGTGATATAACACTTTAAATTTATCTTCCAGATTATAGCTTCTTAAAAAATATTTTCGATTAAACAAGCTTGTCTAAACAGAAAGTCGATTATTTACGGAATGAAGGAACTTTATTAGGGACTAACAGAGTGAAACAAATTTGTCTACGGAAAATGCTAGAAGTAAACGAAAAACGGTTTAAAAACGGCAGCGACAGCGGATAATGTCTACCAGATGAATTAGGAGAAGAAATATTTCTAAGCGATCTTTTCTATGTAAGTTTGAAAACGGTTACATTGTTTAAGCTGGCTGGCCTATCTCTTTATTATGCAATGTAGTTAAAAGCGCTTTTATGTATGTAATGTATTATGCAATGTAGTAAGTTATGGATCAATAGAAAATAAATATCAATAAACTAACAAAATTTAATACCATAAAATTACAGTGTCATCATAATTATTTAAACTCAGTGTGACAATGTACTGTCATTTTGCAAGCGCACCATCTGAAATCAAACGCCTTTCATGTGTTACAGACATAATTTTAAAAAAAGCGCCAGAAAACCTTGATTATTATTTAGGCGCACAAAATCCCAAACCAGGACTGCTGATTGTTAAGGAGCCATAAACCTCTCAAATAACTGCGAGAAAACGACGTTATATTTTTTAATTTCTATAAAGCGAGTAAGAGACCCTGAAAGAATTACTGTACCCCAGACTAGCCAGCTATAAGTCATGAATTATATTCAGAAGTATTATTTGGGGTTATATACAGGATGACTTAGCTAAGTGTCTACGAACTTTTAAGAGGAGTAGGTTGCAAAAGAGGCAAATTGGAATTGTATGACAATGCAGGGTTTAGAAACGGAATTCTCATGTGTTCAGCAAACAGAAAAATGTAAGAGCAACATGATTACTCACAAGATACGTACTTGACAAATGTATTGGAGTTACAGAAGATGTTCCAAGTAGCAGCCATGAACTTCCTAATGCATACTTGATATCGCCCAGCATGTCTTTTATGTCTCTGATTGACATCATCGGTACATGGAATCATGTGCATTTATAAATATACCTCCACTACAATTTGAGGATATCTATTAGTTTTAAATATATTTAAAATTTATACAGGCAATTTATTTGTGAAGTTATTTATATAAGCAATTTTTTTTTGTATTTTAAGGACTTGCACTTATTTTCAAAACGCTGTAGTACGTATGTTTGATGAAGAATATTAACTAAGCCTAAATTAGGAAAGAATTTGAAAACGTACGATAATGTAAAGCATTCATTCATTTTTAAGACTCTGTGAAAGAAGAGTAACACGATCAATATTTTAGTCATTTTTTCTACAAAATGTTTCGTCTGTTTTAGTAAATTCTCAACATAACGTTTTACCTCATTTCAAACTTTACACAACTTCCTCTCTCCAAATAAAAAAAGTCTATTAAACTTAAATGATCAAAGTTTCGCAAATACTGGTAGTTGCGTAGAAAATTTTCTTAATATTTGTTAATTATCTCATTCTGTAATGTAAATAAAACATAATTTTTCTTAGAAAATCCTATGAAATGGTCATCCTTTCCTAAACAGATAACTCAGGAACGTATGTTTTAGCTATATTTTCTGGGTTTACTATTAGACTATCCAGGAATACTGAACTTTAAAAACACTTTCCTGGGTCCTGAGCTATATACCCAGAAAATGTATATTCTAACTACGTAAAAGTTTAATTTTTTTTTCATATATTCAACATACTTGGAAACTTCAGCGCTGTGTTCAGATATCTAATTTGTTCTGATAATAATTATCCGATAATTAATGGGTTTCGAAACTCGGTCGGTAATGAGCTTAACTAAAATAGAAGTAAAACAGTATTGTACTAGGCAGTTTTCAAAAATTAGTGGTTGAATTTAGACAGAATAGGTACGGTGGGTGTACTCCGACTGCGCTGATGAAAATCCCCCCCTCGTCCTGCTATAGTCCAAAATTTCTTTCCCCCGTTGCCTACAGGGTTACAATTTTATTTTTCGAAGCCAACTGTAGCCAAGAGGAAAATAAAAATAAAGAAATATATTTCTTATAAATGAATAGTGGATTTGTTGCCAATCTAGAGAAACTATGCTTCGACAACAACAAAGATAACGCCTTCTTTTATTATTACTGCGAATTAAGTCATGCTTAATCCTTTCTGGAATTTATTCCAGGAAATAAGTGTTTAAGATTTACTTCGTAATTAATACAGATATTTTGAGTTTTTATGTATTTTTGCCTTGTCGTGAAGTAAGAACTAAATTAATTGATGAGAAACACTGAATTGCCTGTGAAAAATCGTTTCTTTTTTGTTTGTTTAATTTCTTTTATACATCACTTTAGATTTACTTTTGTTAATTGCTCTGTAACACGAAAGAAATTTTCAGAGGACTTTCGTAATACTCTTGCAGGCATTAAATTCATCTTTGTAACAACATGTGGGGCTACAAGGCATTCTTCATGAGCACAACTATTGGCTCTGACCTTTTTCACCCCAACAACCTGAAGTCAGTGTATATTACTTAAATAACTAAATTTTCAATCAGTTCCGAACGATTCTTTGACTATCTTGGTGAAAAATATATTTGCTTCTGAATATTTGCTGAGAAAAATATTTAAAAACAGGTTAGCATGATAAAGGATAAACTTAAAGAAAATGCTAAAGTATGAATAAAATAAATAAGTATAAAATATTAAATCATGAAAACGATTTCTAGAGTAAATTTCTTAGGCGTTTAAATTTAAAAAATACAGTAGAAATGAGAAGAGAATTTAGATATCTTTCATACCATAAGTTTATTAAGCATTATATACCCTACACGGAGCACGCATTCCTTGAAACTGAAATACGGACATAGCGGCACAGAAAAATATTTTTTGAAAAGAACTATGTAGTAATGCATGAATGAAAGAAATTAAATAAAAACTATCAAAGAAAATATATAAGAATTATTACATAAAATACTCTCTTGACCGCAAGTGATAGAATTTTGTTTTCTCGTTTATCTTTCAGCAAAGCTTATACAATTAAATAATCACTTTCATTCGAGTAAAATTATAAACAAATGTAAATTATTATAAAAAACGCATAAAGTTAAACACTAAAGTGTGAAAGGAAAATTCTGGAATAAAAATGTTAAGAAAATTAGAGGAGAAATAATCCATAATTTATTGATATCCATATACTAACTCTATGCTTTTGGAAAAAGTTACACATAATTTGCACTGAGGTATCAATCACCGAAACCAAGTTAATTTCTTTCCTTACTTTTTCTTATCAGAGGGATTTGTAAAAAGATACGCTAAGGTGAAAAATTTTGTAATATTTTTAAAGAATAAATTTTAAAAGTATTTTTACTTCATGAACTGAAATTTTTACTATACATTTTTACACAGTAAATAAGTACAAAAAAAAAAGAAAGAGCTAGGCGATCACTGGGACTAGAAACTCGGGTCGAACTACCAATGTTTATTGACTTTTCCGCTTGATCAAAAGACCTTTTGAAATTAGGCTGAACACTATATTAAAGAAAATAGAAGATACAGCGTACGTAAGAACAAAAGTGGGCTGAATTAGAGATTTACATGTTTAATGAATAAGTTAAACTTACCTATATGCCATTATGAAATATTAGGAAGTAGCATAAAAGTATGAGTGAAGAAGGCAATGGCAATCGAAATCATTGTAATCTAAATGTATAACATTATCAGTATCTGCTATTAATTTCAATACTGCTGAAAAAATTATAGAATTATATTATAAATCGTATGAACTCGTTGCATTATAAATTACAACAGTTAGAAATATTATTAGCGTGATTTAGCGACCATCTTTGTTAACAAATAATTTCAAGTAACTAATTTTACAAATAATTCAGCCTGAAAATAGATTAGAAAATAAGCTACATGCTGAAGATTAAGCTTTGCCAACGTGTTAGAAACATCTTCTGTTAACTAGAGTTATGAAGCAAGAAATTGTAAAAATTATCATTTAATTATAAATTGGCATAAATACAATACAAATTATATAAATTTTACATACATGAAAACTTGATTACAGTGCAACAATATGTGAAAAAGGAATGGATTAAAAGGGAGACTGAAAATCCCAGGATATGAATGTAAGGGAGTTTGATTTTTTTCTTTGTTAATTATAAAAATTCTGATGACGCTCATAATTATCAATTTATTAATTAAATGTGTATTAGAAATTAAATGCATGCCAAAGTACATCAGGTGGAAAACAGAATAAATATTTAAACGTTTCTAGTACTAAAATATGGAATTTTTAACAAAATAACCTTAAAATAACTTCAATGATTAAAAATGGAAAGCTTAATACGGGAATATATTGCAATAATATTAGTGTGAATTTAGAACGACTTAAGAAGTCCAATTTTTAGATTTAATAAAGATAATTTTTATAATTAAATTAGAACTGTTTACCTAAAATGGTAAATTTGAAAGTTAAAACCATTCTGCTATCTAAGAAGATTTGTTAATATTTATCTAGACAAGAAACTTATTTAAGGTGAGCTACAAATCCGATATTTGATACGCTGATTATGTATCAGTTTTGTGTATGTCATTAATCTATCAATTTTGCTATTCAAAACTAATATCAGTGACTAAAATCTACAATTTGGAAAGTTTTTAATTCTTACAGAGAAAAAAAAAGATCTGGCTTATCATTCTTTTAAGCATCATAAAACTTTAAAATGAGTGTAAAAGAAATTTATTTTTTAGCACACGCCAGACTTTAAATTAATATTTGTTTTACATGCACAATTTCTACAATACTGATAAACGAAAATAAAGGCTTGCAGTCTCAATAGAATGTCCCATTAATGGCGATAAACGACCTTTTGTAGCACCGAATCTTCTTGGAAAGAAATGGGGGACAGGAAACTTCGCGGTGTTCGTGGATTAAAAAAGAGGGGGATGGAGATTTTCGATCAAATTTGGCGCAGTTCGTACCCTACCAGTACGGTAACAAAATTTTAGGCAATATTATCAGAAGTATTTGCATTGCAGTTAATAGCTTACATATATCTTGAAAAGCAATGCAGTGTTTCTATGAATGCATCATTAACAATATGAAGTACATCAAGACGATATTCAACCTCAGTCTTTTTTCAAGTACGGAGGTCTGAAATCGGTGCCTACAATTGACTGAGATAAATCTGTACTTTAGATACCACAAAGGTCTGAGACTTTCTACTTCCATACATCCGCAGGAAGGGTTTAAACATCTTGAGCCCAAAGGAAGGAGTTATTTCTTCTAATCCACCATCCAGAAATCTAAGGGGTTAAGATAATTGGTACGATCTTCAGAAAGTGTGGGAGGAGAGTGTCAGTGCTAGCTGTTGAAAGGACTTTTTCCCCAATGGCTGGGCACTAACTCAATCGGGAACGGCTAAATCTGTTCCCGACAGAGTTAGATTCACGACTGGCCGTTTCGCTTTCTCATTAACAAAATCGTTGTCCAGAGTATGCCCCTGAATGGGGTGTGGGGGGAGTAGACCGATACTGCACCCTAGAGGAAGTTGAAGAAAGGTATAAAATTGGATCCTTCTCACTTCTGCCTCTAAGACAACGAAAATGCATATATGTATGTATATATATATATATATATATATACATATATATTCGTGCTAGACAGCGTTCCTAGAGTAAATAATATTTTTAGAGTTTTAAAACGAACAGGTTGTAAAATTTAGTTTTAATAAATCAGTGAAACACCTGAAAAATTAAACTAGGCAACTAATACAGATTACGTAACTAAAACAGATGTAAGCTATTTTTAAATAGTTCACAAATACTTAATGTACAAATGCTTGTGTTGGTATGCTGATCATCTATGCTTCACTGAGAGAACTTATTTGGGTACACTGACAGTTTTACTGATGTCTCAAGTAAAAGAAACACGATAATGAGTACCGTTTTTTTAACAAGATATCTGTCCAGCTCAGTATCACAGAGGCAATTGATGAGATCATTTGCTGGGGTATCTCTATCACAATGTTTCATAAAGATGCAGTTTGCGATACAGTTTACAGTATAAATGGTATATTTTAATACTATTTATACAATATTTTAGTTTTTTGGGGAATTCCCCAAGAAAGTGGAGGCCCAAAGCTATAGCTTGCGTAGCGTATTCGTAAATCCGGCCCTACTTAAATAGATGCAAACTACTTTTCATTCTGGCAGAAAAACGGAAAGAAAGAAGTGACAGTAAAGATTCCAGACATAAAATAACTGTTATTTAAATTGAATAAACTTCCTAATTTTGTTTTTTGAAAAGTTATTTTTCACAATTGTTTCAAATGTCAGAATTGTACATTTTTTGTATGAAATAAAAAGTACACATTACACTTTTTTAATAATTCATGAGTACAGGTATATCATTTTAGGGATTGAACTGCCTCCAGTTGCCAGCTCTCCTAACTTTAATAAGCAGAATATTCTATTTGAAAGAATTTCAGAAGAAATATGTACTTAAGTACTTATTAGCTTATTCGGCTTTTCTTATTCTCTGTATATACTTATTTCCTTGAACTGTAAACCCTGAATTATGAACCTTGAATTATGTATTTTGCCTTATTTTATGTATTGTTTCCACTGTTTTGCCTTTTTTTATTTTATGTATTATTTCGCTTTTTAGTATTTTACTTTTTATTATTTTTAGTATTGCTATTTAGTATTTAGCCCTATTTTGTATATTACTTTTACTGTTTTATCAGTCACTTAGTTAATTGCTCATATATTGCACTGTACTCATTTATTGTTCACGTTGTGGATGTCTTTTGTAACCACCTATCCATAACTCTGTAAATATGTAACTGAAATTGTTCTTCTCACCCGCAATGCACCCTTCTTCCATCACTGCACTATCGTCTCGTCCAACATTTCTTTGCACTGCCCCCAGAACTCATCTTGAGCACAATATGTATATATAAGTGTGCTATGTTGATCAAGTTATTTCCGTCAGTGGGGCTACCTGGCCAATATGCTAACTATCCAGTGGACAGGCTGCCTCGCTGTCGGTGGAAAGAAAGAAAGTGGATAAAATATAAAGTTACATTTTTGTAACTTTATATTTTCGCACTGCCAGTTTTATTTGCGAATAAAAATGTCTAAAGCAGATAGCATTGCTTGTTTAGATTTCAACAGTAATAAGTTAGATGGAAAATACTTGCGTATTTCGAGAACTGGCCATCCATTCAAAAGACCTATGCAGCATTTGATAATGTAAAAAGGAATCTATGCTTTATGATGAAGCCTTGCATTTCGTCTTTTTTATTTCTCCCAAGAGCCTCGAAGCCCTCAGGAGCTACATTCTTTTGTTGGCCCGGAAGAACCGAAGTGTATGAAAAACTGGGGGGGGGGGAATGAAAACCTTCTCCAGGATATGTTTTCCTAGTAGAGTGCATTGTAACAATTTCGAGTGCATTATAGCGATTAAATTTTAGTTATCGTTATAATTATTAATTTACAGAATGTAAGCGTCAACTTTTTAAGTAAAATATAAAATTAAAAAATAATTACAATATTTTTAATTTTTTAATCTGGGAATTTTCTGATTACAAGGTAACACCTCGAGGCGAAGTTAAAAGTATTTTTAAATTAAAAAATATAACATTGAAGACGTAATTAAGGTTTGAGAAGTTAGGAATCATGAAAAGTAGGCAACAAATATTTTCCTCAAACTACAACAACGTTTATCTTGACAGGACACAAATCTCTTAGCTGAAAATAATATAAAATTTTTGAAAAGGTTTTTTTTTTCGAAGTCTTTAAAACATTTATTTTATATCCTAATTGCGTTTATATCGTACAGAGCTAAAATTATTCAGTGGAATACCTGTGGAATTAACGGTATTATGTAAAAAAAATGTGTATACATTCACGCTTTTATAATGTAATAGTATAAATTTTCATCATGTATTTCCCTATTGCATCTAAAATCCAATTGTATGTTTGTTTAATCTCCGTTGCTCTAAATGAAGAATATACGAGTGCGGTGCATATAACATAGAAGAATAGATCCAGAACGCAATATAGTACATACGCTATGTGGACGGTGAAAGTTTGCATGACGGAGAAAGTCGCCTCAAAATGTTTTTTTCCCCTAAAATTCTTCATATATTTATTTTATTTAACGTTGAAAACGATTTTTTTCTGGATTTTTTGTCTATATCTTCCCTTTATGGGCATAATGGCCCTTCGATCTGACCGACAACAGAAAAATATTTTAAATCCTCGTTTAATATACTGATTTTTTTTCGATCTTTAAAAAATTGCTTCATATTATTTAAAATTAATATCTTTATTACATTTTAACTCTAGCGTATTAAAATATGAGTTTCATGCCATCTTGGAATTTTTACAAATTATACTCGTACTAAGAACAGACCACATTTGAATAAAAAAAGGGACTATAAAGTATTGAATAATGTTTGAGAATGCGTTACATAAAAATGTGTAGGAATACGTTACATAAAAATACGTTAAATAAAAGTTTCCATTCTTCGTGACCCTGCCTGATCACCTCCTAATTACGAGAAAAGTTTTAACGGTAGGATGTCATTATAAAATCACAATTTTTTTTTCGCTTTTGCATTTCCATTTTTTTTTCTTTTTTTTTTACGTAAAATTTACTTTTATTTATTTATTCAATTATCTCATTTTTCTTTGATGGAAAGGAATATTTGCAAAGAATTTAAGCTTACAGTAGAAATTCTTTGCCATTTTATAAGTTTTGTCTCCGTTTTTCTCGGGCTGAATTCTGAATCATTTTATTAATTTAATTTTTTTTTGTCGCCAGATAGAAAGCTGCTAGATGTTTAAAATAATGTAATAAAAATAAATAAATAAAAAAAAATTCGCTCATTTTATAATGTAACCCTAGAAAAAGAGATTACCATTAAAAATTAAAACAAGAGTAGTAAAATGATATTAAAGAGACTAAAAATAAAAAAGGGCTTTTGCCCATTTCAGCAACGTTTGGCTTCAGAAATAGTTTTCATTAATTTCAAGAAAGTTCGTAAAACTTATCTGATGCGTGTATTATGGAATATATATTTTTTGAATTATATCAATTAGTTGCGTAGTTAAAAGGTAAATAACGAGTTAAGCTCTTAAAATGTGTTTCTCTTGCCTTATAATTGCAAAGTTCATTAATAAGTAAGAGACTGATTAAATGTGAAAGAGAAACTGACGAATTTATGCTCTTCTCGGTGGCATCAATCTGAGAATCGACAGGCGCGAAGGCGCGTGGAGATAAATAAATAAATTAAATCATCAGTTAGTTTCCGAATCATAATTGTATTTAAGAGTTTTATTTTGCAAGGGCGTGATTGCAAATATTGAATAAAAACTTTACTCTTCAGATTAAAGATGTAGTAATATAAAAAAAAATTTAATTAAAAAAAATCTGAATGGTTTCAGATTTTAAATTACGTTCAAAGGGGCGTTTTTTAACATTTTGTAAGTTACTTTTATTTATTAAAAATCCCTTTCTTCGTACTTAAACCATAAAATGCAGTTCAAGAGCAATATCGCAAAATAGTTTTAAGTTGAGCATATCTTTAGAATTTCCGATACAGAGTCTCGCGAGCTTTCAAATCCTTGAGTTTGTTAATCACAAATTCGTTAAAGTTTTACAAAATATGAAATCGATGATAAAACAAATTCCAAATTTCAAATTTGGCCTTCCACATGCCCATATTCGCAGTAGGATTACGCCATTCAAAATTCGATAGTTCTATGTACCGTTGTTTTATCACAATGCGAGAAATATACATACATTTTGCAGATTTTTTATTATTTAATTTCTTCAAATATAATGCATGACTCTAACATTTGGTGGCAACAGGTTTAAAAGTGCAACAGACATTTATAGTGAGCTAACGCAAAGTTGTAACACGAAAAGAGTAGTCCTTCTTGGACAAAGCCCCTTAGGACTAATAATATTTTTACTTGCCTAGCCGTATTACGTCTTCTCGTGATTTGAAAGAAAATTAAATTTTCTTTTTAGACAGATTGAAATTTATAGCACGTAATACAAAAAAAAAATAATATGAAAAAAATAAAATTAAAAAAAATATGAAATATGAAATATGAATACGTTTTCAGATTTTATATTACGCCTAATGGGACTTTTTTAACGTTTTGTGTGTTACCTTCGTTTATTAAATATCATGCTCTGTGCACTTTAACCATGAAATTTAATTCGTCAGCAATATTGCAAAATAATTTTAAAATGAGCATATCTTTAGAATTTCCGATATACAGTCTCGCACACTTGGAGATATTTTTTTTTCGTTGAGTGTTGGCAATGCTCGCTTTGAAATCATTGAGTTTGTTAATCAAAAAATCGTTAAAGTGTTGTGAAATATGAAATAAAAAATAAAAAAATTCCAAATTTGGGCTACCAGATGCCATATTCGGTGGAAAGTTATGTTATTCAAAATTTGATGGCTCTAGATACCTTTGTTTCTTCATAATACGAGAAACGTACATACATTTATGAAGATTCTTTATTACTTAATTTCTTTAAATATAACACAGGGCGGTAATACTTGGTGGCAACAGTTTTAAACGTGAACCGATATTTATAGTGAATCAACCTAAAATGCCAAAATGAAATTAATAACCTTTCTGGGCTAACACCCTTTGGATTAATAATGTTTATAAAAGTAAGCTTTTTTTGGAGGAAACGTGCGTGTAAAGTACTATATATGTGCGGAAAATAATTTAAAATGTTATTAATCGTGAAAAAAGTAGTATACTAAAATGTTTCCGTCTCAGTTCGCTTCAACGGATTATAATTAGCTCAGATAAACGAATTCTTTAAGAATAGCGAAAAAATGTTATGCAGAGAGCACAGCGTACGTAAATATATCTATTTATTGCATTCGATACCATTTTATAATTGCTTAAAATATGATTAACATATGAAAACATGATTATTTATGATAACATGGTTATTCATGATAACATGATTATAAATGACGTAATTTTCTTAAAGATTTTACAAAACTGCAAACTAAAATTGAATTTCCTTCGTTTAATATTAAATAATGTCTTATTCTTCAAAAGCAGTTTCCAGTTTATTAATTTCATTATATTCCATTTTTCCAACTGAAGAAGCAATTCCGTCTTGAAAACCACTTTCATAATTTTCTGTGCGAATGTTTCGAAGCGTAAGTGCTATTTGAATATTCATCATTTAAAAGATTTGATTTATATTCATGTCTTTGCGCTTTCCATATTGAGTGACTGAAGGCTATTCTGTTTGTCCAAGTCACTGAAGCTGTGCCCCTATCTACGATTTCTATTCCACCGGATTGCCCAAAGTGCTTCTAGCAGCAAAGATTCCTTCGAGTGAAGATATTCTGTTATCATCGACCCGTAATGAATGCTTTCCTTATCCGGTTTCCTTTCCTGAACAGGATATTCTCTACATTTATCGAATGAACAATATTTATATGCAGCAATATCAATATCAAAATCAATACTTAACACAATTATACTAAAAGGTAAGTCATTTCAGCAGACCTTTAAAAACCTTTAGTATGAAAGCTACGTTTTGGGTTTCCCCCCTATTTGTTTGATTGGTCGATTATGGCAAAGCATACACTACAAATTTAAGGGCAGATCTTCGTATAGGATGTTTTAAGGAAAACTGTCTTGTATTCATGTAAAAACCAAGGAAATATTCCCCCTGTTAGCTTTTTCTACAGAACTGATAATAGTGATTGAGTAGATAAGAACATTAAACTCTGGTAGTTCAGTCCAGGTACATATTCCGGGTAATATGCTGGTTACATGGATGTTTTCTCGGTTTCATCCATGTGTAACGTGAATATAAATCCCGTTCCTTAGAAAGTTCGCTACAAAGGCATAATTTCTTTCAGGCATATAGCCCTCGAGTGTTTTCTGTAATCAAAACAATCTATTTCGTAAGAATTACAATGGAAAATCCAACTAACGCTATTAAAAAGTGTTATTATCTTGGCTTTTGTTGAATTCGAAACGGTACAAAGAGCAACATGCTTTTAAGCGGTTTTATTTAGGTTTATTTCTATATTTATTTTGTTTTGAGAACAACGTTTGAAACTAGTTTTAGATCTTCTCCCAAATTCAAAATTTTGTGATTTTGGTGTTTGCGTGTTTTTTTATGGTAATACAATTTTTTATAACGATTTGTTTTCCATGATATCCATGGTTTACGATAAAATTAACCTCCCCAGAATTTCAGTTCTTACATCATCGCGTAAGTAATGCGTTAAAAGGTAATCTTCCTAACGAATTCATTCAGATTTTCTAATATAAATTATCATTCTTTTAGAGGGCTGCTCCCATTTATAAATTTTAAAACACATTTCAAAAAAGAATTAAAAAATAATTTGAAAGGCTGGAGATTTTAAATTACGTCTAAAGGGGCGTTTTTTAACGTTTTGTGCGTTACCTTTATTTATTAACTATCATGTACTTTGCACTTAAACCATAAAATTCATTTCAACAGCAATGTCGCAAAATAATTTTAAAATGAGCCTATCTTTAGAATTTCCGATACACAGTTCCGCGCTGGAGATAAAAAAAAAGATTTTTTCCCAGTAGAGTGTTGCCATTACTCGCTTTTAAACCATTTTGTTAATCAAAATTTCATTAAAGATTTTACAAAATATGTAATCGATAATAAACCAAATTTCAAATTTGGACTTTCAGATGCTCATATTACAGTAGGATTCAAAATTGGGTGGCTCTAGGTTCCGTTATTTTATCACAATGCGAGAACCGTACATACATTTATGAGATTCTTCATTATTTAAATTTTTCAAATATAATACAGGGCGATAGATTTTCGTGGCAACGATTTGAAAAATGATACGCCGTTTATAGGATCCCAACGCAAAATCGCAAAACGAAAACGATAGTCCTTCAGGGACAAAGCGCCTTTGGACTAAAAATAAACAAAAGCATGAAATAAAAATAATTTCCAATGAACTGAATACAGTCTTACATCATCGGGAATCTTTAAAGAAAGATGATGTAATATGCTTGCTGATCCAAAGGTGGCATGTATCAGACTATCATAAATTGTAGGAATTTCGAAAGGTACTGAATTAATTGCTTCGATGGATACTGTTGTTACAAATCAAACATCACTTGAAATTTCGGTTGCAGTTTACGCTATTAGCTTTAAAAATCGTTTGTTTGGTGCAAGGTAAAGATAGATGCCTTTTTTCCAAGCAGAACGAATTTTATGATTCAGTGTTACTTCGCAACGGATAAATTTGATTGTGATTTCATCTTTCTGCATGGGAAAAACCTCATTTTTATTCTGTACTAAAAGAACGATTTTTAAAAATAACAGGATAAACTGTAACTGAAAGTTGAAACGATATATTACTTACAAAGAGTGTAGGGGTATCCATCGAAATAATTTGATATTAATATCCATTTTGAAATTTCCAGAATTTTTAAAAAATCTGACGCGCACGGCTTGTACGAAAAAAAGGGGGTATAGCTCTATATCCCCCTTTCTACTGTGCCGATTGACAAAATTTAATGTGTGTTTTTCGTGTAGCTCGATTTAGTTTTTCGTGTAGGATATATGTTAATTTTATACAGGGTGATTGTAAATTACTTTTACAGATTAAGAGGGGTGATAGTACTCATCCAGATGAGCAATAATTACCACAGAACATAGTGTCACATTCCACTCTGAGAGGCAGAAAAGAAGAATATTAGAATTCCAATCTAAACTTACAACAGTGTTGGGAGAGCGAATGAACGAGACCAAATGTTTCACAATCAGTTTAGTGACAAACTCACAGAAAGTGCACAAAACGGATAAAACCGAAAAACTTGGCGTTTGAGTGTTAATTAGAGCTGAGACTTTGATGGCTAACACTCAAATGCATATCTTTAGTTGGCAGGGTCACAAAAAGTAATATAATAAACTATCTTTCTCTCCATTCTTCGCAATTTAAAAAAAAGAAAAAAAAAACAGTGGGGTTGCTCAGCCTTTTTTTTGGGGGGGGGGGAATAAAAGTTTTAATCCGTCTGTTTAAGGAACTCCACAATTTTTTGAATTAAATCTAATCTTACACCATCTAATAGAGACGGAAGGATATTTAAAAAAAAAGTTAAGGTCACATGTTTCGTAAGCTAAGTAGGAAGAACGATTCGGAGGCAATGGTTTTCTTCATTAGTTATTTTCAGTTTCTTTGTATTACTAGAAAATAAAAAAATAAATTATAAAAGCATTTTAAGTATTGCGTGAGTTTAGTTAAATGCTCTAAAAATTTGTGCAGTTATTATTATTTAAATTTGACCAGTTATAATGATTTGGAGCTTTATTACTATACCTTCAGTTTCGCTTTTTTCACCAAAATATAAATCACAGTTGGGTAATATTTAAAACTGAGGTTTTTAGATTTTAAGACAGGGCGTTTTTCAAAGCTGCGTCTACATGCTACGTTTCGTACCTGCCAACTTCGATAGTTGTAATTATTCGACTTTGCGTTATTCCGCCGCAGACAATTTGATTTCGACGCTCCGGTTAGAATTAATGAGTTAGCTTACTGTATATTTAAATTATATAGTTTCTGAGTACTATTTCAAGGCTTAAGTTGAATTTCACTATTCCTTTAGTCTCATCGCCAGGAGCCGTGTTTGATTTTGTTAGCAAAAGAACGCGCATATGTTCATCTTCAAAATTCTCTTTAAATCTTTACACGACTTGGTAGTTGTTCCAAATAATTCTTTTTGCGTCTGTTGGGGTTATTGGACTAATTACCAGCTTCAGACCATGTAAAACCTCATAAATCAACGAAGCAGATAATATTTTAGCTGCCATAATATTTTTCATTAAATGAGACTAAAAACAAAATAATGGAACTCTCATACAAACTTTTTAGGAACATAATGTCAAAGAACGATAAAAATGAAAATATAGAAATAATACTTACAAAAGCTTCATTCATTTCGCTTAAAGTTTCTTTGACAATTTTGTTTTCAAAGTAATGGTTTTTAACAAAACCATGATATGATTTTAAGTCATATAAGTCCAAGACAATTATGGCAGATAAAAAATTATATTCGTAAGTGCATTTAATTAAACCCCGTAATATAAATGTTTTTTTAGTTATATGTTTCATTACTGTACATTTTCAGATCTCTTTTCACAGGTCAGTCGATTCAATTACAGAAAACATTAAAATATGTGATCTCAATCATTTATGCAAAGGACAAATATCAGTGTATTTCGGATACTGAAAATTAAAAGTATTTTCAATATGTTTATGAAATATTTAACATACCAAGCGAGCTATTCTTTTGAAAGCACTTTTTATTCGGATATTTTAAATGCATTTTGTATAATTTTTCTTTCTGGCCACACATGAATTAACGTGCAAAGGACGGCACTGTGTTAATAAAGGCCAGATAAATTGCATACACTTACCACTGTTCTGAAAAGCCAAGTAATATCACGAAACTCCAATCCAAAACTGCGGAAATAAGTCGAAGAAAAACGATTCCTATTGTTTTAAAGTTTCTCTCAGTTATAGCTTTATGAGTTTTGGAACTTCAGAAACATTTTGTTCCATTTGTGATGTTCTTTTACTTTGTTTTGAGCAAGCTGGACTGAAGCCAACTCGGAAAACTAAAAAATTCTGGCTAGTGCTTTCTCTGCCATTTCTTCGGAAGATTAACGCCGAAAATTGAAGTACCATCAAAGTTACAAATTTTCTGACCCTCCCTCTCCTATGCAGCTTTTGTAAAGAACTCGGTTAATAATTCAGAACATTAAAGATTTCTTTTTCTATCTGCTTTAATTTTGCTCCTCCATTTGTTATTTTTTGTTGGATAGTTTTGGAACAGAAGTGAAAATTTAACATTTAATGAATTTTTCTATCATAAGACAATACCCAGAAATACGGTTAATGTAACAACTACAGAAATTAATAGTTATCTTTTGTCAGAACCTTCGAAAAGGGACATTTTCCTTAAGCCCTTATGGCACCAACCTTCTTTCTACTTCTAATTCCCATCTCAAATAAAAAATTTCCTAGTTTCATCAAGAGCCTCCCTTTGATCCGGTTGGTTTTACCGCTCCAGCTGATACTATATCACAGTTCAGAAATTCTAACTCTACTCTGATCTGACTTTTTTAAGTGTTGTACTTTTGTAACCTGTGAAATTGCAACAGGGGGAAAAAACGTGCCTTGTTCAGATGTCCTCAAAATGACTACAGTGTTTTCAATATACAAATCCACAAGATAATGTATGTTTCTCACCGCTTTGTTCAAAGTGATAACGAGTATAAAGCGCATGGCTGATTATGATGCTGTTGCGCAAATCTCTGACATTCTAGCACCACTGTAACAAAGCAAACGTCTATTCTTGCGTAACCCTCATGGCGCATCGATTGTACTTTCTTTCTCATTGAGAACTTCTGAATTGTAGTATATATGATAGTCGTTTAGAAAAGGCTTCACAAACTGTTGAGAGTGAGTTCCAGTGTAGAAGAGTTACTACTGTTTCATTGCGAATTAGAAACACTTCTAATCTGTCTAACCAAAATTCCTGCCCGAAAATTATTGGTAAAAAATGAAAGGTATGGGGCCTTTGGAATTACCTAGATTATTTTGGTCTTCCAACGATCATCTAAGAGATTTGATATTCATTATAAACATTTCATTACATTTTCAATTTTAAAGAAGCATAAGAGATTTGTATACCATATCGTTTAACATTACTTTGCTATTTATTTCTTCGCGTAAAAGCAGCAGTTCCCAGTACTGGCAGCGTATCAGATCACACGAATACATAAATGAGTGGACTGAAAATGAATACGCTAAAGCAATGCGAGATAAAAGGTATAATTTCTAAGCTGCGAAATTTTATTAAGCTTAAAAGAACTAATATGAAAACTGCAATGTTACTAATTATATACTAAATACTGCAAACCAATAACAATAGTACTAGTGACAATTGTAGCATGTACCAAATATAATACATCAGTATTACTAATAACGATGCTACAAGTACAACACCAATTGTAATAAATCTGTTAATTCCACACTTAAATCCTGACGCCTAACAAAACAAGGTTCAAGCAAATAAATATTAGTACTTTATTGCAGTATCCATATTTTATTGGGCAGTATTATAATGCGTTCATCAGCATTAATTCCCTCCTTTATACATGCCTTCGTAGTGTAACTGAGAGCATTCTCGACGTGTATTCCAGAGGTGCAAGGTTCGAGGCCTGGCGAGGGTATTGCACATTTTCCACATTTCCTGACATCAAAATAACCTAATGACAATATAATGAAATCAAACAGGAGTTCAAAACTTAACAAAATACTAAAAAACCCCTAATGAAGTCATCAAATTCTGGAATTCAACAGCAGTGCAACTAATAACAAATAATGCCTATATATACAAACATGAAAAAGAGGAAATATGACAACCAGAATAGCTTCGGAAAACATTGACAAAATTTTGCTTTACCTTACACTCGAAGAAATTGGCCATGCCGCTAGCTAGCTCTTTCTTTCCGTGAGTCAAACCTAGATCCAAGCTATCAGTGTTTTTCTACTTTAGTCACTTTATTGTAACATATAATCGATGTCATTATAGCTCAAAAAGAGGTGATTTACTGTTAACATTATTTCGGAATTAGCATCTATATTTTGTCCTAAAATAATGTTCACACACTCAGAACGTTAATAGAATAAAGAAGGGAATCAAATATCCTCATTCGGTGTCTTAATGTAATCCTCTACCCGTGGCAGCACTTTCGTATTATCGCAACTACCTTATCAGACGTCGCCTAGATTTTAGAGAGTGCTGAGCTCTGGCAATCATACACGTAACTATTCTTCAGGCAAGCATGATGATAACTATCCTTCAGTAACACAATGTTGTATTCTAAGTAAGTTGTAATTTTTAAAGACAAATCCTAATATTTTTTGCCTTAAGCCCAGTTTTAAAATATGCGCTTGGGGAATATGGAAGCAAAAGAAAACACTGCGATAAAATTTCTGCAGGAAAAGAGTATTTTCACGAAAAATAGCTGAAAACGAAAATTATGAGATGCGTTGGTATAACAGCCAGCTCGCGATGCCAAGGTGACCGAATTCTGCGATTTTTTTAAGCGAAAGCAGATCGCTGTGTACATGGAGAGAAGAACAGAGGGAAAACTTTACAGAATAATTTCGCGAAAAATATCACCATTTTATTTTTTGAATATATCACATAATCCTTATTTCATAATCAAAATTTTATTTTAAATGGCTAAAATGTCTTTCCTTTTGATATACTGATAATGTTTGCCAACTTAGGATAAGAATCAAAAGTTTGTAGATCTTAGTTTTAACTTTTTAGCTTTAAAAAATCGCCAGACGTATGTGGTTGCGTAGGAAAGAGAAGTTAAAGTTTTTCTTTGGTTTTGTCGGGTAGACATTGAAAGCCTGTTACCCCACACTTTGTCCTCTGGTATTCTCTTGTTACCATATCAACCCTTTTTAGCTGACACATAATTCTTTTCACTTTAAGCTTGCCGGGTAATTTTAGAAATGTTATTCGTGACTGCGAAAAAGTAGCATTAAACCCTGTTCTTCATCTTCTTTTGCACCTTCTACACATTTTCAGTTTTCACTTGAAAATTCATCACATTCCTGAAAGGAAATATGTGCTCACCATGTACTGTATGTACCCTGTTGCTTGCAGCTTGGTGCTGTGTGAAAGAACTAACAATAACAAAATGCGTACATGAAATCATGCTCTCAACAGGCATTGCAGTTTCAAATACAAATGTTGTCCAGACAGGATATCTGTAACTGTTTCGCTGTTTTCAATGTTTGGAATGTGTAAATATCGTTTTAGGAAACGTACTAAAATGAATTATTCAGAATGATTTAGCTTTAGCTAAACTTCATTCTGATTGTCTAAGTTACCGTTTGCAAATTTGAAACGATCCTCGGTTAAAATGCTATGTAAGTGCCCGCCTAATTAGCATTATGTAAGAATCATATGACATGTATTATTTTGAATTGCCTCAGCTTAGAGAAATTTATCATAAACAGCTTATTACTGTTATAAAAGAGAAATCACCAAATTAAATTAGAGTGTTAAAAGACAGTTGCAAATGAAAGTTAGAATTTTCATTCACTTTAGCTTTATATATGAACTTACATTTTTAACCGCAATTTCAGTTGTAAAATTATTAACTAAGCAGCAATAATTGTAAAGATTTACTCCGAGTAGAAATCTAATTTATTTTCTCTCATTCGTCAAAGTACTGCTGACATTGATAGGTAAACATATTTTTTAAATAATAGCATTCCATTGACTGTTATGTTTAAAAGACATTACATTTGGAAATATACAGGATGGTTCAAAATAATTGAGCGTATTTCACATTTGAATTGAGTGCCACAAATAGATCTGATGTGAATGTTATTGAATGTTTAAAATTTTGTTGCCTAAAACTGTTTTAAATTATCTTCCCAAGAAAACAATAAACATTTACCCACCTCATTTTATTCTTTTTTTCTTCAAACATGAAATGCGCCCAATAATTTTTTACCACACTTCATTTTTCTTCAGTTAAAAAGTGATTTTTTTTATCTACAAAATTTCAAACAAACATAGATGTAATAGCCACTACTTTTATTCAGTCTGACAATTGTTATTATAACTTACTGACAAGTTACACGGCAAATCAGATACTTCTGGTCTCATAAATAAAAATAAATTTGGCAATAAATTCCTGTTAGCAGTACTAAATAAATAAATTTGAAAGCTTCGTTAGAAAAACCGTATACATTTTTGTATGACTCTTTGTGCAATGAAATGATGCTGTAGTGTGTTTTAAAATATTTAAAATTAGGCAGTCTGTAAATGAAATTTTGACTAAAGATGGTCTTAATTCCAAAGAAATATATCAACATTCCAAAGTCATATGCTTGGATCATGTATGTTGTGCATTTTCGTTTTTGTCCTACTGAACAGTGAAAGAATGGGTAAAATAATTTGGCATGTGTCAAAAATTCACAGATAATGATGAATATCGACCACTGAAAGCACTGACATAAAAAATATTAATCTTATCTAGGAGGAAATATTATGCGAAATGAGTTTAAAAGTTGTAGAGATAGCAACAAGATTGGATCTATCAGAAACAATAGAATTACACGTTCTACATAATCTTAAGATGAGTATGATCATCTATTTACAGCCCAGATTTAGCTTCAAGTAATTATTATCTGCTCCTAATGCTATAATCTGAGCTTTTTGGAAAGAAATTAATGAGTGAAAATAGAAATTATGAAATATTTTGAGAACCAACATTCAGATTACTTTTTCAAAGATATAGAGTTGTTGATTAAACTATGTGCAAACGTGAATCAAAGAACAAGATCATATTTAAATATATACTAATAAAATTTCTTCCCTTTTATTTACATGCATATCAGGTTGGAAACATTTGGATCTACCAGACATAATCTAATGACATTCAATAAACTTTTTTTAACTGTGGCTGTCATTACTTGACTAATCTTTTGTTACGTATTTTTAATATAAATTATTTCAATAAAAAATTAATGAATGTTTGCGACAAAAAAAAAATAAATAAATAAATACAACTTCTGTTATAAACATGATTGCGTGTCAGCAGTGCGTATTCTGAAATATTTAGCAGCGAAAATGTAATGTCATTTCTTTGTTGCTATTAATTTAAAAACAGAACTTGAAATTTAAAATGATGCTTAAATATCATTCGAAAGAGATTTAATAATTTCTCTCTCACTCATTTATCTTTCATTCCTCGTATTTTCTCTTTTCATTCTTTCATTTATCAATACATGTAGACTACAGAAAGCGTTGTTTAAATGAAATTCGATGAGGAGAAAGATAAGTACTATTATTCTTTAGGAACACATTAAGTATAGTCTTTTTCAGTTACATTTGATTTACATTCTTAAGCAAAACGTTAATAATGTTCTTCTACAGTTAAAACTGATTTGCAAGAAACTTTTCCTAGTAGATAGCGAAAAATTGCTAGAAGTAATTCCATGCCCGAAAGACTAAGGATCTAGAAGACTTAGCACGCTTAACAAATATTTAAGCTAGTATTTTTTTAAATTTGAATAATAATCCAATTTTACTTCCATCCAATTTTAATCCGTATCTAAAAGATAGGTCTCATATAAAAAGAAATTCATCATTTCAACCTATTTTGATTGTCAGAAACACGGAGAATCGGGCAATTTCTCTCTAAACATATTCCTTCCTTCACTGGTAAATTTAGAGTGGAGGCATTTCGTTCTCATCTTGCTGGGCGAGCCCTCGCTCACAGTCACGTGGGTACACCTCTTTTCCTTTCCTACCATTACCCATCATTCACTGCGCGCGCCCGCAACTCAAAGCACGCCGTTGTCAAAAAGTCCGGCTGTACTTTACCAACGGAAAAACTCCGAAAAACAGGGCGGTAAGGGGTGCACCCTGGTGGCCGGCGAGTGACATTATCTCTGTTGTTGGCTCTTTCTCTATGGAGATGGGCGAAGCGATGACTTCGACGACCACAGCCGGGTATGATTAAAGTGAATGACTTGGAGACCATGTGGAAATACAGACCCATCCGGCAACTCGGTCATGTCTGGACTTTCCACTCCGAGGTCCGGCGGAGGGGGTGGCGAGATCCGCGTCGCGTTCATAGAGTTGTTCGATCTAGGAGGACGTTTCGATGCCAAGCGAAAGAGAAAATCCAGAAACAACAATGATGCTTCCTACGAGGAGGAGAGCGATTTTAGGAGGCGGAATTCCAGTTCCAGCGCGAAAGTCAGTTTGTTACAGGGAAGTCGAAGCAAGAAAGACAGACAGAAAGACGCGGCTTGCCGCAAAAAACAACAGTACGTGAACAATTTCTTAGAGAGGCCAAGGGGGTGGAAAGCAGTGACCTATCATCTATCCTTGTAAGTTTTTTTCTTTTTTTTTTAAATTTTCTCCACCGTGCTTGTGACAAGTTTGGCAAATCGGACAATTAAGAATGAGAAATGCAAAACTACAAAAACGTTTTAAGTTCAGTTTAATTCTTTAAACAGCATTTTTAATATTTTAATAATTCATTTGAAACTTCTTAAATATAGTAGCTTAAAAGTAGTAAACACAAAGTTTTTCTTGTACCAATTTTAACCTAAAACTAGTAGCACGAGAAACAACAGTATGCAGCGTACACGCCAAAATAACCGTAAAAAAAAGGAACGCTGTGGTCGGATATTTTTAGGATATTTTTAGAATGTTCTGAACACCGCTGTACGCTGTATTACTTATAAATATATGACTGCAATTTACTAGTTGTATTAGTTTGCTTTAAATCTGTTTCTCGAAGTTTAATAAAAATTTATCCATTAAGTGCTTAAATTTGCAGGTTAGCGATAAATCTATTTGATGAAAAATGTTAAAATGATTAAATACTAAAAAAATAAAAGAAGGATATTTAAATTGAAATATATGAAGTGATATGTTTATATGGTCATCTAACTTTTATTTTTGGTTAGAAAATTAATGGCGATGCTAAAATGATGAGGAAAAAAATTGAGTCTCTTTCATCTTTATTGAGGTTTTTTTTTTATCAAAATTCATTTTATGCATTACGTATTTTGTATTCTAACACCAGATGAAAGAGATGTTTATAATAACGCCTTGATAGTTTACCTGGTAATGAAAGAACAGGTGTGGCTACGAGGTATATAAATTTCTAAATAATAAAAGGATTTTTTTGTAAACGATGAATGAGAATAAGCTGGAGAAGCACTTCAATGGGTTTTTCTGTGGCAACAGAAAATTTAAGTAATAATATGTATTAAAAAGCCCAATTCTTTTAAAAAGGTATTAAAAAGCCAAATATTTTGCTTCTGAAATAAAACAAATTTGTTCTGTGCCAATGCATAAAAACTGAATCACTGCTCTTAAAAATAAATTTAAAATTCATCTTAAATTTATTAAATAAAAAATATCAAAATAATGGATTTAAGAAAAAAGGGAGAATTTTCCAATCTGTTGCATATGACTTCCTTAATTTGTTTTTTATTGTGAATGCGGTTAGAGTTAAACTTTGAAATTATTTCCTTAGAGGTAAAAGACACGTGTTTTGTTCATCACACATAACAGCATAAAATAATACTTGTTGCAAAATGTTATTAAAGGTACGTATGAATTCACATTTTCAACAATTAACATGTTAAATGCCCGTTATGAACAACGGACTTCGTTTATTTTTCGCAATCTCACGAATTCAGAATTGTTTCTCCCTGTATTGAATAAGCATTGATTTCAAGAGTAAAAACTTTCCGCATTAAAACAATTTTCAATCTGATCCGGAATCAGCTCCCAGCTAAACATTTCCCAGCTAAAAGTTTAACTTGTATCGATGTATCATAAATATACATACTTTTACTTTATGATACATACCTGTATCATAAAGCATGAATCATACAGTCAATCAAAATTTATTTTTAGTGAGAAGAAATGTCCACTCTCGTATATGTTTATGACAAGTAAAATAATGACATTTTTGCACTGTATTTTCATTTTTGTCCAATTCTGTACTTTTTTACAATCAGAAATATCTACTTCATGCATACCTGCGATATATATACTAGAATTCTAAAGCTTCCAAATTCTTTAAATTAAACTTATATAAAATACAGATCAATGAAAAATCACATAGTCATTATTTCATTGCCTCAAGAAAGAGAAATCCTGCAATTTAAAAATATACAGCTTTATACTTCAGAAGCAGCTTGAAACATTCAAACTTCAGAAATATAAAAACATTAAAACTTTGAAAAATTTTACAAAAATTTATTTATTTAAAGGGAAAGCACATATTGCAGTTGTTAACTAATGAAACTAAATGTTTACTTCTTTATCTGTATTATTAAATAATGATAGATCATTAGATAAATAATGACGGACTCTTCCTAACGCTAACGTCACTTACTTACCCAAGTGGGAAAAACGAAGACACAAAGGGCTTAATTTGATTTGTTTTCGTTTGGTTTACTTGATTATTGCAAAGGTTTAAGGAGAGGGATGCCTTCGTAGTGGACTTCCGATTACGTTTTAGCTTAAATTGTTCTAAAGAGATATCATCTTTCTTCGAGTAAATCTTTAGTTTCAGACAAAGGACTGTAGCTTCAAAATATAATATATGTATGTCATTAAGAAAAATCGGAAAGTTTCCAAATTTTAACAGTCACTCAAAAGGGTTTGTTTACTTTTTCTCTCAGCTCCCAGTCTACCAATCTGTTTTTGCACTAATTCCTGCTAACCCCTTTTTTTTGTCTTTTTAACTTTATTATTAAGAATCATTCACTCACAATTCAACAGCAAAATCACAAAATTTTTAAAAGCAACATAGAATTCCTGATGCAGTATTGACTTACTTTTTTTTTTTTTTTTTTTTTTTTTTTTTTTTTTTTTTACAGTCTTCTCAGTTCATCATATAAATCTGTAGTTTTCGTAGTAAGATGGCTTACGAAACGTTTTTTTTTTTGTCCTTTTATTATTAACTTTTAAATGTTAAACTTATTTATTAAATATCACATTCTTCGCACCTACGCCATAAAATTCGATTCAACAACAAAACTAAAAAATATTAAAAAAAACAGAATATCTTTAAAATTCTGAATAGAGAGTTAGAGGTTGCCATACATAGTTTCATATTCACTGTATTATTTCCTCAAAATATAGCCTCTGCTGTGTCGTCAACTGCCTAAAATAGTTATCATATAAAATATATGAAACTTTCAAAGAGTAGTTAGTGTAGTTTCATTGTTTCCAGCTAGCCAAATTTTATAAAAATATTTAATCATTTTAATAATAAACTATTCATTTTTTGATTGTAAAGTATTTAAAATATATATTGTTTTTAATGAGTTCGCCTAGGATAATTTCACCGGTTCCGTAGCAGTTACTAAAAATAGAGATGAGCATAGATTAAAATCGCTTAGTTTGAAAATCAATAACGGGCAGATAAAATCTAATGAAATAATTAAATATGTTACGCTTTGTCCAACTGAGCATAGTGGCACATGGAAGATAAAAATATTTTATTTTGTATTTTGGACAGTGGCAACATATTTCTTAAATTTGCCGAATTTGATGATCAAATTCATACATAGAGCAATAATATTAAATGGAATATGCTTTAAATCTCAAACACATATTTTTTAATCCTAAAAGGTTTTGTGGTATCGACTATAAGAATTCCAAGCAAAATTAATCTACAGTTTGTTTTGAATTTAAACATTTTTATTTTGAGTTCTTGCTCATCAAGCAATGAAATCTGGTTTTACCTTTTGATTTGTATATATTCCACAGTTGAAATCTTGCGCTGCTTGTAATTGTATCCACCGCTTTTAACTTTTTATAAGTAATTAATCATGAAGAAGCGTCTCATTAATGATAATTTGATAATTTATGAAAATTATTCAAGGTATTTTACAACTTTTTCTCTTTCGAGTCAAATATTAAATATCGTTAATTTATTATGTATTAAAATTTAAGTAGATGTGCACAGATAAAATTAATAAATTGAAATAAATATGTAGTTTTTGATTACCCGCAACTACGATTTTAAGATTCGGAAAAACAGCTCTATTTTTAGTACATTTTTCAATGCAATCTTCCGCATACACATAGTGCATGCCGAAGTTGCCTGCTGCAATCTATGTATGCCTAGTGCATGCACTTAGTGCATATATGGATTTTCACGCTTTATATTTACCTGAACAGTAATTAACCGGTTGTAAAAATATAAATACCGGTCATGTACGTTTCTATTCCTCCAATAAGATTTCTTTTCTTTCGTACAGTCTCATAAACAAAAGTTTCTAATCTGTTCGTAAAGTTGCCAATGAGTTGGGAAATATTCTTAAAGATGCGGTTAATCAGAAAGCGTCAATAAAGCGTACCACAAATTATCGAACTTTCTTTAAAACTTGAATTTTGCCTAAAATTATTTTTTTAACATACACATGTGCTAAATAGAATAAAATGACTCATATATTAGGAAGTGTTTAAATTTTTTTATGTAGTTTTCATAACACATGTGCTAAATAGAATAAAATAACTCATATATTAGGAACTGTTTAAATTTTTTTATGTAGTTTTCATTAAATTATATGTATTTATTGTACATCGTTTGCAGGTTTCAGCAGTTTTAACGATGCAACATAAAATAGGTCTTAAAAACTATTTTTGACGTCACTGATAGTCAGATTTGAAATAACAATGTACACTCCGAATACAAAAATAACAATTATGATAACAGTCGTTATGTTTTTTGCCACTCTCATAGCTGTTCCCAATTTTCTAGCTGGAATAAGATGGATTGGATGGATTATTCAATTATGGCAAAGCACACGAGGGCTATCTGCCTAAGGGGAGAGATGCCTTCGTGGAGGACTTTCTAAGGGAAACTGGCTCGTATACATGTTACACATGGGAAAAACCACGAAAACGACCATGCAGCCAGCCCGTTCGCGGGATTCGAACCTCGGACTGAACTAGCAGTGTTCAGCGTCTTTACCGCTTGGCCGCTGGTGGGCCATAGCTGGAATAAGATTTTATTGCACAATGTGCGATTCTTATTGTTTCTAAATCTGAAGTCGAAATGCAAATAACTTTCGCTGTGCAGAGTGGAAACACTCCATCGAGTTTGTCAATAAACATTTCATTACATTCGCACAAAATATAAATTGAATGAAACACAAATTCAGTATTCAGTCTTTCAGGTGTATCTGTTCGAGTGGAGGATTAAGTGAATTAAAATTTGGTGTCACCGTTTTCTTATAAATGAGGGAAACATACATACATACATAAAGATTCTTCTTTAGTTAGTAATATAGAATGGTCCTGAAAATAGAGCCATTTTCAGGACCATTCAAAATTCTGCAGAAATGAAATGAGTTAATATGAATTTGATTTTTACCGTAGTAAATTTCAGTTTTAAAAATTTAATTTAAAGTATTTTTAAGTCATTTGGTGCCTATTGCATTGTAATTATATTTAGATGGTTTTGTAGTTTGACTACTGACATTTAATATGGTTTAGCAGTGAGAAACTTGAAATAATTACAAATGACAAGTTATTCTTCAGCTTCTCGGCCATGAATTTATATTCTCATAGGAAGAAAGAGGGGGAAAACAATAAGTAATAATAAGTACTTATTGCTGATTTAGAAACATACGAAACTTTTTAAGAGAAACCAATAAGGAGAAAAAACTCTTTATTGCTTTATCGTGAAAAGTTTCGTATGTTTCTAAATTTAATTTTATTAAAAAATATTTGTCGCTTTTGTGGAACGGATTTCAAATTTTAAACCTTCATTCATGTACCTAAAAAGGTAGACAGTTTTAAAACTTGTAAATTTATTACCAGTTCTGACTCCCAATTACACTATTGTAAAACTCTAATTGACATTTTTTTGGTTCCTTTTTTGTAAAGAAAGAATTTTTTTGTATTTAAAAATGCTAGGATGAAGATATCATGTAATCAGGATTCTTTGATATGTATCTCGTGAAGATGCAGTAGGCGATCGATTACGTTTCGCTATGAAATGGTTGTGCCTTTAATTAAATATAACTTCTGGTAAATTCTCCAATTGATGTATAAGTTACTTATAGCTATGTCTGAATAAGAAAACAGATATGCATTAGGGATATAAAAGAGGCTTTTATTAAGAACTCAAATAAGTCTAACAGAAGTCAGTCCTAGTGCTTACAAACTCAGCCAGCATTTATGACCAGAAATCAAAAGTAAGGAATTGAAATTAAAATCCAAGTCTTAATTAGCCAAAGGCTACCTAGAAAACATTAAACGCGCAAGTTGTTTCTAACCTACACCGGCGTGACAGCATAATCTGCAAGAATAAAGCAACGCCGTAGACAGAAAGGCCAACGTCGAATGTCAACTAACAACGAGGCCTTCAGAAAGCGAAACACGCTCTAAGATACTCTCAAACCCTTGTATAAATAAACGCGAACCTAAATTTGCATTTTGGCAGGAAAATGTCAAGATGTAAGTGAACCTTACAAGCCATTTATTTGCATTTAAAATTATAAATGAACTTTCATTTATACACTACTAGCGGAAGTATCCGATGCCAGTTAAGTTAGATTGAAAGTAATGCATTTAACAACGGTACCACTGTAATCCTTTTCTAATATGTAATAATATAATAATTTTCTAATAATAACGATGCAAAAAGCACGATTCATAGTCATATATTTTTCAGTCTGATGCGATATGGAACCCACATAAAAATTTTCGATAGAAAAATTCGACTAATTCTGTCTCATTATATCAGCAACAATGGCATGCAGTTTTTAATGATTTTCGTCTTTCTAATCAAATGGTCGTAAAATCTCAAGTTCCAACCAAACTTTCACCTATATTAAATTTTAGTCGATTAAACGTGGCAAAAAAATTATCATAATTGATCAGAAATCAATAACGCGAACAAACAAACAAACATACAAACAGACAGACATTCTTCTTTATGTGTACATATTTTGTAAAACTTACAAATTTTTGATTAAGAAACTCTACAATTTGAAAGCGAGTCTAATTACACTTTTCGAAATAAAGCGTTTTTATCTCCAACGCGCGAGGGTGTTGCCATTCGGAAAAATTAGTGCGAAAATGAGCGCTTTCAAAGTTTTTAATTAGTATTTCGGCTGATTAAAGTCGTACGAAGATGGAAATAGTCGAAATGGCTTCCCACAAATTTTTAGAATCGAGCATAATATAGTTAATGTTTGGCAATGCTATTTTTATTTCATCGTAAAACTTAGAAATTTTTTATTAACAAACTCTAGGAATTGAAAGCGAGCAATGGCAACGACTTTCGAAATAAAGCAGATCTTCAGCTTGCTAGACTGATGCCACTCGGAAAAAATGAGGGCGAAAATGATAGTTTTCTGAGTTCTTAATTAATATCTCTGATTTTAGACACTTTTTTTTTGGAAAAAAAACGACCTTTTCCAGAACACAGTAAAGAATCGTAGAACGTTTGGCGACAATAGCTATAGTAGTGATTGAGTTATTGGGGACAAACACACGAAATTTCTTCTTTATATATATTAATCTTCCATTTTAAGCCTAAAGATAGAAATTTACTGGTAACAAATCTTTAATTTTCACAGTATTCTTGCGCTAATCTCAATTCGTGGCCTAAAATAATTTGATTGTGTAGATGCTCTCTGGTTCTTCTCATGCGTTGGAAACAATGTGTTATAATATAATGTGTAAATATGAGGCAGTTATAGTTTAGAGTAGCAAAGTGTTAATGAGTAAAACACATATCACTGGCAGTTTGTTTCGTTTCGACTATCAGCAATTTAATGAGATAGCGCGACGAGTTTTCGTATTATATTTCTTTGCCTTTCTGATAAATTCTATTGGTTTGCAGATAAACTGATTAACTACGTAAAATTATTTATTTTTCTGTCATGTATCGTACATAAACTTGAATACAGTCGTCGACAAGTAACAGTTCTTTGATATGCATATAATCCTTGCGTGCTTAGGAGTAATCAACTAACCGGCCAGTTTTAACTTATATGAATATACCAACTTTCGAAAACCATTTAATGCTTGTCAATACCTGATATATTTCCATTAAATTACTGGTTTTCGATATCTCTACTTCGTAATTTACATCTAAGTTCTAGTAGTTTAGAAGAAAACTAGCATGAAGAGAAGTCATTACGACTAAGAAGCTGGTAAATTTTTGCAACTAAAATATCTTTGGAAGAAACGGGAAATGTTCAAATGTTGCAAATGAGTTCGATCATAATATTTCTGCAAAATTTATAACTTAATTACTACATTAATTTTAAAGTCGTAATGACACATATTTTTATTGGTTTACATAAATATGCGTCTTTAAATTATTCGGTATACTTATCATTTTGAACATTATGCCTTACGGTTTGTTTTTTCACAAAATTGCATAAACAGTGTGATATTTGATGCACGTTAAATTCTACAGATATTATGTAAGGAAATTGTTTACGATCCGTATGCATTAATAACGACGTGTGTTTTATAAATTTCACATCCAGTAGGAAAATGCATATCTGGAAAATTCCACCATTCGAAAACATATTGCAACATGCAGTTCGTTACATCTTCGAGCTCAGAAAGAAATGTTCATAATTAATACTAAATATTTTAATTGCATTTTTATAAAATGGATTTAATTGGTGGCATCGCTTCTATTAACTGCTGTGAAGTTTTGAAGTTTGCGCTTTGGAAACAAAGGCTGCGTTTTGGCAGAGAAGTCTTAGTATGCACTTGCTTTGGTACCTCATGTAATAGCTACAAAAGTCTGTATTGTTTAATGCAGTCAATATCATCTGAAGTTACTTCCAAGAGTGCCATCATCTGCCATTTATGCAGTTATGTGATTGTTGTTTCTATGAAAACAAAGTATAGGAAGTGATGAATTTTGGGAGAGAAATTTGTTGTGATTATAAGCACAGTTACATAGTTAGTCTTTCTTTTGATCCCCTTACAGTTACTTCGCTGCCCAGAATGACCACCACGTAATTGCTGTAACATTCTCTGTTTCCTGTAATGGCAATGTCCAGATTCTTTGCCATTGGTGTAAGCTTGTCTAACCCTCCACTTGTAGAGCCAGGTATCATAAAATGTCTGCAGCTACTAAACATTAAGAGATACCTTTCTTTGTGGGACGTCTTAATACTTCGCATAACAACAGCAGTAGGGCTTTTACTGTCTTGAATTGTTATTGTCCTTTACTTTCGTATAAGTTTTCTTTTGTACTCTTTCTTTGAAAGTTCCTAAACTTTTGGTTAAACTGAAGAACTTTCAAATTATAGGAGTTTCGCCAGTGATCAGTGTTACTAAGACAGTTCATCTTAATAGATATGTATTCCCCGAGATACTCCGTTAAAGCTCATGTTGGAAGGAATTATCACATTTCCCTGCGTGCTCTCTTAGTGTAAATGGTTAGCATGTCCAGCAGAAAGTTCACAAGCGGAAAAACTGCAAGCGACAAGCAAATTATTCGCAATCCGAATACCACCAGCAAAGGCACAATAAATTTCACACTGTTTCCGGCTTTTAAAATATCTTAATATTCTCTACATTGGCCACCGAAATGAAACATAATGTGAGCAGTATCTTGTAATCGCTTGAATGTGATCGATTGGGGCTCATGCCTCTCCCTCATCGCCCTTTAAATGGGTGATAATGTAAGGAATTATCACATTGTTTTACACGTGTTCTTGCGATGTAAATCATTAGCATGTTCAGCTCATTTTGCAAGATCAGTGAATCGAATTCCGATGAGGGCAAAGGCTTTTCTTCCTTCTTGTTAATTATGATTTCCATTTCTTAGAGCCTAATCGATTAAACAATGTAATGTAAAAAACAACAATTTTACTGAGCTTTACTTTTGGAAACAAAACTATTCTTCAGCTTAAGCTAGTTGTCGAATGCAAATTTGTACATATGTTAGATTATTTTGAGTTAAAAAACGTGAAATATCAATCATCTTCTTGCCGAGATTAAACTTGGGATCTTCCTGTTGCTAACCGGATTGGTACCAGTTACACGAAGAAAGCACGCGGTAAGGAAATTGATAATTCCTTGTAAATGTATACTTGCCTTATGAATTTTCAGAATCTGTCATTAAAAAAATTAAATCAAGGACAGAGGAAGAAATCTGATTAGTTTATCTACGTATGGCTAAACGGATGAGTCCTCTGAATGCTGGTAGCTTTTCAAGGTTTTAGTTAAGGCAAATAAATGGTTTTTGTCGAAGCTATTTCGACCTTTCTTATGTTTAAGGTGAAAATGAGCCAGCGTCCCTTAGAAATGTTTGCAATACTGTTTTGGTCCTGTAAATCCGAACAGACCTGAAGCGAGTTATCTCTGTGCCTGAGAAGGTTAAAATAACTTTCTGTTTAAATAGAACTCGAAACACAAATGCATGCTGTAGTGCTACAATAACCTCAAATCGTGGTGATGTAAATACATAGAACATTCCTATTTAAATTAAACCTTCAACAGTAATCAAAGACTAATTAATTAAATACTATTTTGGAAGCGGATCATTAAAATATACAATTAAATCAAATAAATACTATTCTAAAAGCTGAATAATTCCACCGGAGCGTCGGAGTTAAAGTGTCGGCAGCGAGGGATCCAAAGCCGAATAATAACAACTATTAGAGGTGGCAAGAAACTAACCACGTATCGCGCACGCGATGCCAGAAACACTGTCTGTCTGGAATCCCACAACCTTTCAGTTTAAATACTCACTACTAATTTGCATTTTGGTGAGAAATACGGAATGAGTAGTAAAGATTAAAATCATAATAATTGGTTAATAAACATAATATTCCATACCAATTTAGTTCTTTAAGATAAATATGATTTTAATATAATTTAATCTAACATAATAACCTACTTCTTCTAAGAATGCTTCCCGAATTGCTACTTTTAGTTTTATGAAACATTTCATATATATAAATATCTTATTACGCTGAGTCTCGCAGGATAACACTTAAAAATATTAAATAGAAAATTATTAAAAAGTAAAAACTGAAATTTTCATTACATACAGTTTTGATTTATTCTAAAGTTGGCATCCACCACAAGGAAGAGGAATTATATAAACTAATAGCCTAACTAACGGCCGAAATATTATTAATTAATTAATTAAACTCCATGTGATGATTTATTAACCATTTTATGTACCACCCTGATTACAATTTACTGATCATTTTTATATATCCTTGAAATTCAAAGAAACTTACATTCTTCTTGTACTATAAGTAAAAGAATTTTCTAAAACACGAGAATTATTTCAGAAGTTCCTCCTACATAAAACAGGAGAAAAGTACTGTGGTAGACAATCAAGAGACAACTAAAAATGCGCATCAGTTTCGTTAGTCAAATGTCTAAAAATAAATGGCATTTACAGCTTCTACTCATTTATCATTTTTAACGATAGCTTAGGAAACAAATATTTTGAGATTGCTATTTTGGAATTTTTCTCTAAATCCTCCTAACAATCTCCCCCAGTTTCTGTGCCAATTTTAGGTTGCTATTTAACCGTAAGTGACAATTCTCTAGCCGATAAATCAACTCTAATGATTTATCATACTGTTGTGTACTCGCCACTTACTCTCTGATGATTGCTCAAATTAGCGCTATAACATACATTTTGTTTTGATGAATTAAATAAGATATGAAGATGTTCTTAATAGAAAATTTGAGTTATTTAGGTATGATCGTAATAACTATTAGATTTCTCGAGGAACTCGAGTGGGAAAAAAAAAAAAAAAAAAAACATGAAAAAACTCACCATCGTCATTTAATCCTATTTGGACGTGCTAATCACTCTGACCATGACAGAAGATGCCACCCGAACGGTATAGTGGTCAGGGAAGCTTGCTGCGGTACCAAAGGCTCGGGTTCGAATTCCGGAAGGCATGGATGTTTATAAATGTATACTGTCTTTACGGCATAGGGGCACTCTAAATATATGACAAGCCGAAAGTTCTCTCGTGTCGTCTGATGATAGGGAAGAGGGGTGGAAGACCCTCGAACCACCCTCGAGTTTCCTTAAAACCTGGGGTGGAAGTAGAAGTCCAACCTCACTGAGGATCGGACAACCAATTCTTCCATGAAATACATGGACAAGACAACAGCAACATGACAGAAGGTAGGTTATCTGAATATGGCAAAGCACATGAGGGCTATTTACCAAAGAGGAAGGATACTTTCGTGAAGGACCTGTTTATTGAACCTGGGTGGTATCTACATTGCACGGAAGAAAAACACGAAGAAGAATCATGCAGCCAAGAGCATTCAGCGGTCTTAACCACTCGACTACTGGAGAGGCAGAGAACGCACGGAAGTTATGTAATAATTCTTTACGTTTTTCCCATTTAAATATCCATTGGAGGCATCATAAGACTAGTCGACTACATTTAGAAGCTGATGAGTTACCATCTACTAGATTTTTTTTCTTGAGTCTCTGTAAAAACCGTGGGATTTTTCGGAGTAGAAAGTTTGAAAATCATCTGGACTTCTCCCAAAAATTGAAACGCAGATGTTTAAGTGCCATTTAAGGATGTTAAGTGCGCAGATGTTTAAGTGCCATTAAATTGAATTAATTCCTTACTTTATTGCAATGTACAGGATATAGTTTTGTTGGCTGTCATGAAATGTAAATAGATCTACTTAACTATTGTACCTTGCGAATTCTCGCAAAAGCATGAAGATGAACAAAGTCAGGTAACGCATGTGAAAGACCGTTTTTTTAGTAGCAAAATATTTAACCATTTGCACGGACTTGCGTGCTTACACATAACACCAACCACATGTAATGAGAATTTAAACGATAATGTAATATTAAATTTAAAGATAAAGAATAGTGCGAGACTAAGCAGTTCAATTTGAACTAACAGATTGACTCACACCGGCAGATTGGCCCTACAGTGACAGGATGCTAACTCAATGGCAAGAATGCGTAGCCGCTACTAAGATTAACAGCTGGGAGAAACTGATAAACGTCCGCTCACAACAGTACTAAATCACGCTCTGTCTAACATTTTCGCTCCCAACAGTTTAAATACTCTTGTTCCCTCTACTTAATTTACATCCTAGCGAGGACACGCGGGGGGGGGAAATAATAGAATTCGGAAAAGCTCACAAAATAAAATATTAGTAAAAATAAGCCGAACCCTACAACAGTAGGCAAAGTAAATAAAAATATTGGCATGAAAAACACAACCTTGGAGATAACGTAATATTATGAAGTCTTATTGACTTTCCTCATCCACCACTTTTCATTACCTCAACTACCTCTTTTAGTACGATGATACATACATGAGACGATACATTTCATATGCATCATCTTGTTAATCTGATCTAAAATAATATCAACACATTTCAAGGGACAAACGGCAGTTAAAAGTCTTAAGCACTAAACTGAGATTCTTGTCAGTCGCATTACTTTTCGTTACTAATTAATCAAAATTGTTTTCACATATTAGTGTAAAACAGATATTTTTATTTATATAGCAATCTCAATAATACATATTGAGACATATTTTATTATTATCGAAAACAGTTTTAAAAATATAAACGTAAGACTTCTGATAGGTTTATTCAATGTAATTATTTTTAAGAATTTTATATTGAAGAAAGACCATTTTTGAGGTATAAGGTGTAAAAAGAGCAGTATTTTTGTTTTCTGTCGAACATCTAAGAAACATAGATCTTCAGAGCTCCGAAATGTGTACCTGTGAACTCAGATAGTTGTAAACGAGTCCTTCCCCTGGGTGAACAGTGAATAACAGTGGCGATTTTGTCTTATTTACGAATCCAAGTGATGAAATCGTATCTTTTTTATTATGGAGTTTTACGTTTTTCTTAACTCAAACTGAGAATTCGTTTTTATTAGAAAGCTACAAAGTGCTTTGACATATTTTAGGCATTGACTTATTTTCTGCTTTCAGTAAAGAGGATATCTGAAAGAAAATACTAAAATGTTATAAGGTTATTTTCCTCTCACCTTTCTGCATGCCTTCGTGGTATAATTAGAAGCGTAATCGACGCATATTCGAGAAGTCTAGGGTTCGAGTCCCGACGAGGCATTGCACATTTTTCACATCTCCTGCTTCAAGGATGTTTAATGGTTCTATAGTGGCGCCCGAACTAAAAGGCGGTGGACGGTAATTCGTCACCACCATGGTTTGGTGGTTGGTTTCCGTAATTCCCAGTCGCCATTTAAAAGAGTGAGTATATATAGTATTTTCTCCCTCTCTTCCGCCTGCCTTCGTGGTGTAATTAGAAGCACACTCGACACGTATTCGAGATGTTCAGGTTCTCGTTCCGGTGATAGCATTGCACATTTCTTACGTTTCTGCTTAAAAAAAAAAAAAAAAAAAAAAAAAAACTGATTACTATACAACTGGACTGTTCAAACTTCGGATCTGGAGTAGATCGTCTTTCGTTTACCGGGTTTTACTGTCGGGAATGTTTAATTTGGAACGAATGCTTAGAAATATGCAAATTATCTTATATTTTTCCAAACGTAATGATTTGCTAAACATATATGCTGTACTAAATTTCTAAATAATTTTGCAAAATATTGACATAAAAAATTATTTACATTAGTAAAATCATGTAAAGGAAATAAAATTAATAATTCAGTGGATTTCTCAAAATGTTATACACCAGTAAAATCTTGCAAAAGAAATTTTATCTCAGTACTACTTTTCAGATCTTTAAACAAAGACCTATTGCATAACCTCTTTGTTTAAATTGTTCATAAACCGAAGCTTCTATTTCTCAAAATACCTTCCATATCCTAAACTAATACAATAGCTATCTCAGTGGAATGCAATTAAAAGGAGTGCTTTCATGGAAAATTTTTTTTGGTCTGTAAAGAGAAATTTATTTGCATGAATAAACAGTTCTGTCTGTCTGGAGTGCAATTCTTTTCAAACAATATTCGAGACGCTCTAAAAGATAAAAATAGGTCACTGACCTTTTAGCAAATTTAAGAAATATAACGAATGCTTTAATTCTTGCATTCTTTAAGATGAGATCGATTTATTTAAGCTTTTTTGATTTTGAATGCCATTTATGAAAACGTTCCAGCGCTTCAAATATAATAAAAGAGATTTTATGAAGCTGTGAAAGTCATACAGATTTCGCATATTCAAGAAAAGTCTTTTTTAGCTTTGAAAATGCGGCGGTCTTCAAGTAAAAACTTTTATTCTTTCCAAGCGTGAAAATATTGAAATTAATGTAGTTTTCTAAGTTGTTGCAAACATATAATACTTCCCATAAAGGCATTTGAATTTAAATAGCAATTCTTTGGATTATATATAAGTATAATTTTTATTGCATTTAAGACTAAATTTTTTTAAATGAGCATCATTGTCCTAAAATGTTCGTCTGTTTATCCATAGATCAAATCTATCGTATACTGTGTAACTATGAGTTTTTTACAGCAAGCATAAATACAGTATAGTTCAGAAAATTAATAATCACCAAGGAAAAAGAATTTTTTAATAAAAGTTATAATATTCAGATTTCAGATCACAGTATTAGTACTTCAAAAAATAGGCCATTAAAAGTATTTTTAAATAAAAAAATTGTAAAAAACTTTTTTAATTAAAGAAATTGCACAGATATTCTTAAATAAAAGTAATCTATACTATTGCCAAGTCTAAAAGTTAAATATTCAGTGTTTGATAAATTAAAGCTCAAATCAAACAAAATTTCTAATTTTCAAAGTTCACTATTCAAATAGATAAAAAAGTATAAAAATATAAAAAAATATCACTTTTTAAATAAAATTATAAAAGAAATATGCAGAGAGAAGACTGCAATGAGCGTACTGGTGACTGGTAAAATTTCATCTTTACCAGTCACCAGTTTACTGTCGTCTGCATTCAGAATAAAAATTCTGAATGAAGACAAAAGTAAGCAATGGAAGCAAAGTTGCAAGCTTTGCAATCGATATATTACAGGATTATAGAAATGTGTTTTGTTTATGACAGGTATGACGTAAAATAACTGTAATTGCATAATATGTATTATTAAGAAATATAGAATAATTATTTTTTAAAAATTCACTTTATTACCCTCATACGTAACGGATATTTATAATATCGACGGTAAAATTCATTACTCTGCATTGTCGATTTACCATATCATAGTCAATAAACTATAGCATATTATTATATTTATGAACTCAGTTTGTAACGATTATAATTTCATTGCTAATTTTATCATTATTCACTAATAACACTGACGCACAAGTTTCTTTTTTTCTCGCATCAGTTTCCTCTGCATATGCAAAGGAGCTACAGTGTCTCAAAAAAGTGATGGGACACTTGTGCTTTACAAAAGGAAACTGCAATAAAATAAATTTAAAAAACATGTAAAATTTTTTGTGGGTGTGTTTCATACTTAAATTTAGTAACAATTATTACATAACATACATTTTCTCAAAATATTAAAATATTAATTTAATAAAAATACAATTGTTTAGAACGGAGCAGAAAATGGCTCACTTAAGTGATGGGACACTTAGTTTTCCATCAAATATTTACCCAAAAATTGTACTTTTTAAAAGGTTTTAATATTTTGTTGGATTTCCTTTTACTTTTAAAACATGATTTAATCTTCTTGGGATGGATTCGACTAATTTTTTTTGTGATTTCTGGAGTGATTTTACCCCATTCTTCTTGAAGCACCGATTTTAATTGTTGTTTTGAAGAAATGGTGTGTTTGCGAAATCTTGATTCCAATTCTCGCCAATTATTCTCTATGGGATTTAAGTCTGGAGATTGTGGTGGTGTTTTTATTATTTCAGGATAGTTATACAGCAGCCAGAGTCTAACGTTCAAAGCACTGTGCTTGGGGTCATTGTCCTGGTAGAATTTAAAACGTTATGAAGGTTCAATTTTCGTGCTGAAGATTTCAAATTTTGATTTAAAATGTCAATATACTTGTACTGATCCATTATACTGTCAATAAAAACAAGATTACCAACTCCAGCGGACGACATACACCCCCATACCATAACTCCTCCTCCACCATGTTTTACTGTTGGCACCAAGTTCTGTTTGCGAAATTCTTCCCTGAGTTTTCTCCACACCAAGATTCTACCGTCAGAACCAAATATATTAAATTTACTCTCATCAGCAAATATAACCTCATTCCAGTAATCAGAATTCTTATTTATGTTGGATTTTGCGAAAGCCAGTCTGAGTTTTCTATTCTTTTCACTTATGAAGAATTTTTTCCTGGCTGCTCTACCGTCATATCCAGTAGATCGAATTACTCTTCTAATAGTCTCAGAATTAACAATTACTCCATATAATGCTTGTAAATCAGCAGCAACTTTAGGAGCACTCATTCTTGGATTTTCTTTTAAATATTTCGAACGATAATTCGCTTTATTCCATTGGATAGCTTTGATGGTCGGCCAGGTCTTCTTTTATCCTGAGTCATATGATTCTTTTTATATCGTTTAATGATATTGAAAACTGTTGAATGACTGAAGTTAACTGTTTCAGTAGTTTCTCTAATAGATTTTACACGTTCAATATGCAAATTAATAACTAATTTTCGAATTCCTGGCAAAGTTTCTTTTCGTTTAGCATTCATGTCTGCACAGAGCTAAAAAAACACAAAAATTCCAAAACAAACTGGAGAGAAATACTGCAGACGATTTTATAAATTATTGCCAATTGCTTTTGAGTAAAAATAAATACCCCAAAAGATATTTTTATTGCTTACTTCAGACGATTTTTGTTGCATAGTACGTAGTGTCCCATCACTTAAGTGAGCCATTTTCTGCTCCGTTCTAAACAATTGTATTTTTATTAAATTAATATTTAATTATTTTGAGAAAATGTATGTTATGTAATAATTGTTACTAAATTTAAGTATGAAACACACCCACAAAAAATTTTACTTGTTTTTTAAATTTATTTTATTGCAGTTTCCTTTTGTAAAGCACAAGTGTTCCATCACTTTTTTGAGACACTATATATCTGAAAGTAATAGTATTTTTAAAAGATCATATTCAATATTGTTATATTCTTAGTAAACAAGTTAATACTTCCATCTATTCATTTTGCTTGTATTTTTGATAGATTAAATAATACACTGTAACCGAAACTAATAATTTAAATACTCTTCAAACAGATTTCTTTTCATTCGATTTCTATTATCTCCTTCAAAAATATCCTGACCTTTCAATGTAATAAAGTTCCTTAATCCAGCCTAAAGAGTCATAAAATTTAAGATCCTATTCAAAGAATGTCCTTACTTCTAACTACGCCAATAAAAATTTCTTCGACCTCTTTCGAAAATGAATGATATCATAACGGGGACAAAATTAATGACTTCATTCACAATATGTATGCATATTTATTTCTTTTCATCTTAATCTTAAATATCTCAGTAGGAGAGTAGATCTATATATTAATGTGAGTACATCTAAGCACCGAAAGAGATTTCCGTTTCGTTTCTCGTCTCCATTTGGGTCAGTAATAATATTTATTTCTGCCAAGAGAAAATGAGAATAAACTCATTTGTCAAAACATATATAGATAAAAAAAATCAGTCATTGACTTAAATTCTAACACGAACTATTGGTTTCTTGTATTTATAGGACTCCTTATGTTCCCTTTGAGTCAATAAAGTTTCATAAAGGAGATTTCATAAAGAAATAAGTGACGCAGAATATAGAAATATAGAAAATATAGAATAGAGAATTCTTCATATAGAAAATCAAACTGAAACATAGCTTCCAAATGAAGCATTTAAACCTCCATATACTTATATGTCAAGCACATAATGATTAAATTAGGATTGCGTAATTTTTTTAGTGTCTCACTGAAGAATAAAATGTAAGTGGTTTTGTATTGTATTTGCTTTTCGTAACTGACTGTGCAATTTTATCTTTGTATATACACCATTACTTATTAAATTAAAAAATATTATACCTTACTTTTTTACACTGCAATTATATCAACATAGAAAATACACCACAATGTTTTACATTTTCGGATGTTTGTGAAAGAAGTTTATGTGTTATAGAATTTAATTTACGTGACTTTAATATAATAAATAAGCGAAAAAAATTCAGCTATGTTTTTAACTAATATTTCAATTTTTAATATCTTCAAGAAAATTTTATTGTTTCCATTGCGTAAATTTAATGTACTATTGGCTAAACAAATAGAAGCTTCCACTTCGCTTGTCGGAAATATTTGTTGCAGGCCTCGTGTGCAAGCGATTCATTGGGAAAAAATGCGTGGTTACTTTTTGAATAATGCATCTTTTCGTCATTAAATAATGAGTGCAAAACTCTCCCCATAATGTTAATTTAAAACACAGTAAGAGTAGAAAAGAATTTTTTTCACGTGGTTGTTTCACTGATGTTCTGTAACGGCTTACCTATCGAAACTATTTAAATTATTTTAGGTGTGAAACTGGAATTTGTTTCAGACGGGATTTTGATACCTTCATTTCATTGAAGTAATTAAGCATGCTGCTGAAAGTTTTATACAGGGTAATTAAAAAATTGTGGCAAAAATGCAAACGCAGATAGAAGAAACCAGCGGATTTCATCTTAGGCGTTGTGAATGGAAACTGCGCAGCTGCTCATAGGAAGGGTGACTACTCGAAAATAGTTTTCTGTTCATCATCTGAACAGTTGCTCCTTTTTAACACAGCTCCAGGTTCGTGTAGCGAGGCACTTTGCTTAATAGCCACATAGAGACTGACGATTTACGCCAGCAGAACGCTTTTATATAGCTCCCAAAGGTGGTGCCACCTTAAAGTACATTTCGATACATATATTTCATTACGAAATCTGATTATCTTGGTCCCTTCAACCTGCGTGTACATTATTGCCAAATGTAAACACTGTGTATAGAATGTTTTTGAATCACGTTGTGTACACAATTTAAATTATTGCGATATTAACTTTTCTTAAAATATGTCCCACAAAGTCTTAGACCATTCTAAATTGCATGCTTAGAAATTCGGTCTCTCTTTATGATGATCGTTTCTCTAGTAACTAAAGATTTTTCCGAACCCTCTTAGTGTTAAACATAATTATTAACCCGATATCTCTTTAACCTGACATTGTTTTGATGAATTTTGGTTTTCGTACTTAATAAAAGTCTGAATTTCAAGATCACGAAAATTGTTGGGAAATTTGCATTCTCCTTTGCTTCTGCGCGTAGCTGAAAGGAAGAGAAGTGCAACTGTATTTGATTCGTAGTCAGTCTGATGTGGCTATTGTCCTGGCTTTCCTCGTGGTAAAGTATGGAATGCTGAAGTGGGTGTAGATGTCCAAGATGCAAACGGCAGCTGGAGACCAACACTACATAAGATTCCAGAGCTGGCTATCATCCGCTATGTAGCAACGCATTGGCTCGTAGTTAAGTGCCGACCAACATAATATCTACAGGGTGTTTCATAGATCATGGGACAAACATGGAGGGGTGGTGGAGCTTACTAAAACATGTTTTTTTTTATAGGAATGTAGGGTCTAAAGTGACGGGTTAAGGCAGGAACGCAAAAAACGACACGAGAGGAAAATGTGTTTACGTACAAAATCAACGCAAAGAGCTTCTTTGCAGCAATACAGTATTCACAATAAATGTTCAAAAAATGGAACAGTAATAAGAACTAGAATTGTAATTGGCTGGCAATGGAGCAGTAGAGGGCGGTAGTGAGCCGTACACACCACGATTCGATACATCAGAGGATCATTCGCAACTCTGATGTCGAGCGTGATGGGGAAGTTTACGCACAGGGAAAAGGCTGACATGCATCTCATGTATGCTGCTGCTAATGGGAACGGCAGAGCAGCGCTACTGTTGTACCAGGAACGGTTTCCGAACAGGCGTACGCCGAAGCACACAATGTTTGAGAGACTGCATCGGTCTCTGTGTGAAAACGGGTTATTTGAAGCCACCTCTGACACTAGGTGTGTAAGAAGAAGTGCACGCCAACCTCGCATTAAAGAATCCATCTTGAACATTGGGCCTGAATCACCTCAAACAGTCATTCCACCGTTTGGAGAGTATTGCATGAAAGAGGTTTGCACCCATACCAATTTGCAGAGAGTCCAAGCCTTGCAAGAGACAGATTAACCTCTTTGAGTTCATTTATGGCATTAATTCTTGCAGCAGTGTACGGCGCAGGCAGATTTCCCATCGGATGTGCTATTCACGGACGAGGCAACTTTCTCACAGGACGACATCTTCAATAGCCACAATATGCACGTGTGGGCAACTCATAATCCACATGGCACACGTCCACATGTATTCCAAACCCGCTTCTCCGTGAATGTGTGGGTGGGTATTGTTAACGACTACTTCATAGCCCATACCTCTTACCTGCACGTACAAATGGCTTATCATATTTTTCTGAGGTGCTACCGGACTTGCTGCAGGATGTTCCGTTTGTGATCACATGTGGTTCCAGCATAATGGTGCACCAGCCCATAACCACGTGCGGGTCCGCAATTACTTGGATGGGACATTTCCGGGCCGATGGATTGGCCGTGGTGGACCCGTTCGATGGCCACCCCATTCGCCAGATTTATCCAGCTTGGATTTTTTATGGGGCCGTCTGAAGAGCATCATTTACGAGACTCCCGTTGGCTCACTGGAGGACGTCATTGCACGACTATCCATTGCGGCTGCAAGCGTGCGCGAAATGCCTGTCGTTTTCAAAATGTTCGTCAATCCCTTCTGCGACGTTACCAAGCATGTATTACTGCTGTTGGTCGCAATTTTGAACATTTATTGTGAATACTGTGTTGCTACAAAGAAGCACTTTGCGTTGATTTTGTACATAAACACGTTTTTTTCTCGTGTCGTTTTTTTTGCGTTCCAACCTTAACCCGTCACTTTAGACCCTACATTCCTATACAAAAAATGCATGCTTTAGTATGCTCCACCAACCCTTCAAGTTACATGATCTATGAAACACCCTGTATAATGCCAGGATGACAGGATAAACATGACGCTGCAGTTACCAAGTGAACACTTGTTTACCCTGTCTTGTTTTTCCGTATGCCAGAGGTTGGCATAAATTGTTCATCTATCGTATTAAGTCTAAGGATCTGTCCGTTAAAAGTTATGCTATTCACTTATACCTAGTATTCTTCATGGCGCGCAAATACTACTACGTAACCATTACTCTAACTGAGCAGTTGATTAAATTATCCTATATTAGAAACCGCTATTTTTGGGGTTTCCCTAACTCAAATATTTAAATAAATGCAATACTCAATCTAATTATTAATAACTCGTGGCCAACTAAAGGGATTCCATAATAATAGATATACAAATCACTCACCCGAAAGCAGGTTTGTTACAAGTGGGTATTTCAGGATAAATAGTCTTATTGGTGTGCTGCCAATCCACTCTTATTAAATTAAACATTCACTCTCTATTTAATGTAACCTAATCTGCATTCTGGTGGCAGCTGATGTAAGAGTTAGTTAGAGTAAAGAATTAAAATAAAAACATTATTTCCTGAAATAAACAGTAAATCTTTTCCATCGATACACATATCTGTTTTACAAGAAGGGAATATTCACTATGTAAATATTCGCAAATTACTGTTGTATTTTAGGGACTGTATTCATGCTACTGTAGTACAATTTTAATAAATATTAGTTCGACAAAGTTAGTTTTTATTGCAGGAGTTAATATAAAGCTCAGCAATAAGTACTTATTGAAACTTCATGATTGTAAATGGGAAAAATGGTATTTTGCTGAAATGCAAAAGAACACTCAACCGCATAACACTGTTAGTGGGTTCTTTTTTTTAAATCCGAAGGAATGTAAGTGGTAGTATGAATAAGTAAATGCATACAGAAGTAAAATTCTAGAAAAAAATTATCGGCAAATCTGCAGCTTCAATTATAGGTCTCTGCTTCGCAGATTTTCTTAAGCCTAATATCACCTATATAAATTTCTAGGTTACACTAAGTATATATGAAACATAATATAATACTTACTAAACGCAGAAACACTAAATAATATCTGCATTGATATCTCAATGCAGTTTTCTATCCTTATTTCAATATATGTGAACTAAAAGTAAATAATTTAATAAGCGCATTTATTTAATCAAATGCAGTATTTTGTGTGATAGTAAGATTATTTCCATTAAAGTGCGGCAGAAACTGTTAGCGAGGCTTTTAAGCAATTCATAAAGTATCTTCTATTGAGTTAATTTATTAAAAAATACCAAAATCATACAAAATATTTAATTTTATGCAAATCTTTTTGCATAAAATACTTTGGTTCTTGCTTACGTATTATTATTTCAATAATATATTATTTATTATTCACATCGTTTTATTTCCGATCCTGTTGCACATGTAAAAATCTGATAGCCTATTTCAGAATAAATGGAACTGCGTATAATTTTCTTAAATTGCTTTCTGAATGATGTCATGATAAAATTTCAAGTCTGCTATAAACATTAATTTGTCGAAATAATGGAAATATGGTTCAAATTTATTTGAATTACTGCAAATAAGCTTCACAAAGTAATTCCGAGTAATATTTAGACTGCTTTTCATCGAGGACGTCAAAATGCTAATATTCTTCAACAATTTACTTAAAACAATTGCCCTTAGATTTCATCCAAGAACACTTTATAAGCAATTTCCTGTAAAAACGTTGTTTAAATTATTTTTTGGGATTAAAACTAATATTGCGGAAATTGCCTCTTAATCAAATATCGTGAGGCAGAATTTTTTGTGGGTTATTAGTTTTCATCTTTCGAATATTATAGTGGAGTTCCTAAGGGCAAAAAAAGTAAACGACATTCCGTTGCCGAAATGGATATAAGCTGTTTAATTAAACAACATCCCTTTTTATAGTGAATTAAAGCATCTTCGCAACTAATGTAAATGCAAATTTAAACACTAATTTTTAATATCAGACAAATATATTTATTTAAGATGTTTTCTTACATCTGCGAAATGCGGACGGCGTACAGTTTTTTAATAAAAATGTCAATTTCCTTTTATAAGAATGTTTTTGAAATTGCATAATCACACATGAGTGTAAAAAATCTATAACAAAAGCTTCAGTCCATGTTGGTTTAAAGAAACAAATCATCATTATAAAAAGCTACCTCAAAAATATGCGAATTTCAGATAAAGTATTAACTTGTTTCTACAAAAATTGTATGCGGATTTGAAGAGATTATAACGTAATATTCCTCTTTTACAGTAAATAAAGATACTTTGGGTCTACTTACACTTAAATGGATACTTGCCATTTAAGTGAAATTAATACAAATAAATAATTGAACAAAAGAAACTATAGCAACACCTATTTATGAAATAAAAATAATGGTAATAAATTATTACGGAGTATAAATTAAATTATCAGAGTTTAAAGCTTTAAAGAAATTTTTAGGAAATTGGATTAAAATAAAAACATTAAGAAAGGCATTAAATATGGATGTTTGAAAGAAATTTTATTGACAAATTTGCTGACAGGCTCATTTATTTGATAATTTTAGAAAAATTAAAATTGCAAATAAATTATAGAGACATTAGGTATTTTGCAAGCAGAAGTGATGAAAAATGAGCAACACCTTCGCCGAGAATCGAACCACGAACCTCTGGAATACGCGCGCAACGTGCAGACCAGCACATCACGAAGGTACGCTAAGAAGGCGGGAGAAATACCTTATATACTCCCCGTTTAAAAGGGCGACTGGTGTTTTTAGGGTGCCCATTCGCCAAAGCCTGGGTCAGGAGAATCATCATTCAACACCCTTTTAGTTCGGGCGCCACTGTAGAGACATTAAGTTAATTGGAAAAGCCGGAGAGATGACGCCTTCGACGGGAATTGTACCACGGACCTCTGGAATACGCGCCCAGCGTGCAGACCACCACATCACGAAGGCATGCCAAGAAGGCGGGAGAAATACCTTATAAAATGAATGAGGAACTAACAGTGATTATCCATGGAATCGTTTATTTGTCATTATGCGACTAAAATTCATACGCTTCAAAGTGAAATTTTAGCCATTTCTTGATATGACTAAAGTTTACGGGTTGGAAGCACCCAAAATATGAAGAATTGTATATCTAATATGGTGGAGGGCATCTTTTGCAAATTACAGGTGCAAGCGGATTCAGACACCAGGGTGGTTTACAAAGACTATTCGGGTACTGTCTGGAGCCCACAGCTGTCTAGGACGAAGCAGGTCTTGATTCTCTAAGAGCACCGCATCTGGAGTTCATTTAGAGATATTTTATATTCTGGTCATCAAAATTAAAAGATAATGGCAGAAATTAAACGTAATGGATACTCAATTCAAAATTAAAAATATAAATTTGACAAAAGCGTTATTTAACAGAAATTACAATGTTTAGCAATGTTTAGTTTGATTATTCGCAAAATGTTAAAATTAAAACCAAATTTTTGAAAACTAGAAAATGATGAAAACATTAAGTCCCCTCTTATGGAAATTTTTTCTTTAATATGGTGTATGGTCACCTTGGACAGGTATGCATATGTCATAGATTTTATCAGTGTTGATCAAGTCTTGTCGAAATGCATACCATTTTTACTAAAGGTACAAGGCATCTTTTACAGGTGACAGGTGAGAGCAGGGTTCGGACACCCGGACGACTTTCACTGACTATTCGGGTATCGTCCAAATCCCGCAACGAATCATCTTTTACAACCAAAATTAGTGAAAACGGCAACTTTATTATAGCATAGATTTTGAATAAAATTCTATCGATTTTGAAGACGATTAGACATAGGCCCCTCTTATTCATGAATAAAAACAAAATTCAAAATATATGTTAAAATTACATTTGACTTATAAATATATGTCAAAATTACATTTGTTTGTCCAATTTTAAATTTTAGTTTAACTTGTTTATTTTCCGCTATGACTGGACTATTTGACTTCGATGAATGCATTTTTGATTTCATTTTGAAAGATTCAGTTATTCATAGCAAACAGTATCTACGTTACTGACTGGGAGATGGTGGCTTGAAATAATTATGAAATCGCGGATATTAAATTTTTCTTATAATGTAATAACTGGATCATCTGCAAACTACGATGTAATTGCCCACATTATAAATAAACCACTACTGGTTTTTACTGTAAAAGAAGATGAGACCCTGGATCAGAAACTTCTGTTGATGTTTCTCGTCCTGAAGTGAGAAGTAGGGGGAAGGTTGACTCAAAGACTAGTATGTGTTTCCACTGATCAACATGTTACATTTTATATTCCTAGTTATTACTGTAGTATTTATTTTTTTTTTATTTACTTGTAAAACAAGAGGTTTTAGAGATAGCAGCTCTGCAGTAAATACTTTGCTTATGCGGTGTTTTTCTAGTCCTTGCTAGTGTATGTGTCGAAATTGAAATATGTAAATGAATATTAAATTTAGCAGTCGCCCATTTGGCAAGAAATTTTCTTTTTGCATTAACAATCCTTTTTAACTCCGTTTTTTAGGCTCCGTCAGTAACATTAGTTTATGTCCTTTACGCAGTACTTGGCAGACAAATATATTATCGAGAAAATTATATGCGATCGTGTCTTTAAACACTCTGCTAAACTTGAAATTAATAGGATTTATAAAAAATCCTTTCGTAATGCTGCTTTAGTGCTTCTGAGGATAAATCATGCAGGGTGCTATTGAAAGCTGACAGTGTCTCGCACTCTTCTCGTGCTACTGCTGAGGCTGAGTTTTAGACTATTGAACTGGACATGACTGCCTTGGTGCTCATTTGTTTCGTTTTATTCTGACTTCTCACCTTTATGTGGTTTGTGTAATTCTGGACAAGTCATGGACGCTGCTCATCTGGACGTGTGTTCTGCACTTAAGAGTTTGGACTGCATTGTAAAGAAGTATTAGAAAGCTCATTGTCTAATGACCTGAAGGTAAGTGGCCAGGCATTAGATAAATAAAAAAACCTCTTTAAACACAGCACCTTTCGAAATATTTAAATACATTTAAACTGAAATTCTAAACGAAACGAACAGCAACAATCTGAACTCTTTGAAATTCAGTCAAATCACTTGAAATTTCTTTCATATCATCTATATTTTAGAAACCAAAATTGAAAGTTTTAGTTTTACACAACCTTTAGAATGTTTGTAAACGAATCATGTGAAGAAATGGTTGCTGCGTAATCAATAAAAATAAAATTAGCTTTTTTCAGCAGTGTTTTCATTACTTTGGACGATGTCAAACATGTTGATTAGCATGCTATTAATTTTCTATGAACTTAAATACTTAAATCTGTAGAAGAGTCTTAACAACAAATTCTTCTAATTTTGATAAGAAAGAAAATATCATTAAAATTGAACTTGAGAAGAAAACTAGCTATTTGATAATAGAATGAAAAATAGGATCGATGTGATTGCTTTTAATTAGGCAGGTGAGATGTTAATTTTTAAAACTTTATTAGTAATGGATGAAGAAAAATCTGTCAGTAGCAAAAACTTTCAAACAATTTATTTCCTAAAGTAAGAGGATATTTTTATCAACAATTAATTACAAAATTCAAATTATTAAAGATTATTTTTTCTGAATATGGAAATGAATAAAAGTCGTTTTTGTTTGTTTGCATAATTTTCAAACTATAATGCAAAATGTGGAACTTCATCACTTTTGAAAAAAAGGATAATTTTTCCACATTAGTTAAAAATTCTGATGCGAACACTACATGACTTATATTAATATATGCACATTTTTTGCCACTCTTCATTTAAACACTTCCTTGAATTTCATTAGAGATATATTTCTTATTCAATGATTTCAGTTGTCACTCTGTGGCAAGGCAAAGATACATAAAACTCAAAACAACTTCATTAAAAAATAATAAAATACCCCTAAAAATTTTAAATAAAATAATAAATAAATAAAATTCTACGCTACAAGTTTATACTTAGTTTATACTTAGTTACACTTCAAGTTATAAGCAATTTGGACAACGTGCAGAAAGACCGGATTCTTGTTGCACTAAAAACTTAAAGTTAATTTTGGGCCCCACTGAGTACAAAGACACAAAAGCTGCTGCACCACTGACTTAATAAGCTCTATCTAGAACATAGGAACAAAATAATTTAATCAGTTTTAAAAGAAAAAAAATGCACAAATGCACATTACCGACATATAAGCATAAAGAACAGAGCTCAAAACCCCCCCAGTGAATATCAGTGTATGTGTGTGTGTGTGTATATATATATATATATATATACATAATATTCACCCTGTTACTCTTAAACGTACATATTTAGATGTTTGGTTCAACCGTTTGCATTAAAAAAGAGGAGGTGCACAACAAGATTTTATAGGTATCTTTTATAGGTATTTATCTCATATACAAAAGTTCTACGGCCAATCGTTTTTGAGTTATGCGTACGTTTAGACGTCATAAAAATTCCTTCAGAATCCATTTTAAAATCCGTTTTTGAAAAAAGAACCCTTTTGTTCTATTCGTACGTACAGATGTCACACAAAAATTGTCTAAATGGATTCGAGAGCAATCGAAATTGATATTTTTGTTGAAGTATGATACTTGAAGTTGTTCGCGATTACAATACATTTATTACTTTGTACAAGGAAATAAAAATTCATAGAGTAATGTTCCTCTCACCAGAGGAGTGCACAACCTTGGTTTGCCATTTTTTCTCATAAATTCTAACTAATTAGGGGCCCACCTGCGGCTGAGTGGTTGAATGGCTGGATTCATATATCGACGAACGCGGTGGCTGCATTGAAGTTTTCATAGCTTTCCTTATGTTTAAGGTGAATAAAAGGCAATTTTCTTTAAACTGCCCTCGAAAAACTCATCTCTTTCCTAAGACAGGTTGTTCTCTAGCCCTTTGCCTTAACTATAAAATACTCCAATCCAACTAGTGTATTTATATAAGATCTGAAAATGTATGTACGTGTCCTATTAAAAATACCTTAGAAAGTAATAAAAATTAGACTAAATTTAGAAGCAGTGTTAATACTATTTAAATTCCTCAGTTTGGCTAAAAGTGCCAATAAACTTATGTGTCACTACGCGTGAAAAGTTCTCATTTCCAATGTAATTGTTGCTAATTATTTTTTCAGTGAAGCTATGAACACTCTAAATCTTTTTTATTTAGAAAGATCATTTAGTTTAAGTGAAATGTGTTTTAAAATGAATAACGAATACAGGTTATTACTATAAAAGAATCGTACAAAGAACACAATTTCTTATTTTAATTGTATTTTTGCATGAATATTTTTGAATAACATTAATTATGAAATGCTTCAAAATATAAAATAAATGGCTTTAGAAGATATAAACAAATGATAAATTTTCGGAATAAAAATTTGTTTGAAATAATTGTATTTACAAATTTGAGAGAAAAGGAACATATATCTTATCATATAATATAATATATCATTTACAAATTTAGGTGGGTTTCATTATATTTTTATGTTTAACAAACGTATATTATAAGTACATAATTTACAAATGTTATAAAGCAATGTGTTTCATGCCCGTAATCATTATTTTAAATATTTTTACATATGTTATCTGCTAATCATAAATAAATTCGTGGTGTCAAATATAATAAATGATAGCAAACTAATTAAAAACTTCTTTTCGTATGAACTTTGAGTACATCATTTTCAAATATAAGGAGATTATTTTTCAAGCAGCAATAATGCTTTTAAATAAAATAATACCAAAAGAATTTATAACAGCGATTTGTAAAAAGGGCATTGGGCTGGGGATTTCTCGCTTCAAATAGCCCTTTCCACAAAAATGCTGATAATATTTTCAGCAACAAAATGGAAAAACTGTGCACTGTTACTTAGAATTGCACTTTCTATTTTCACGCTTATTTACGACAGTTCCAGCTGCATTTTCACTCTTTACTTTCATGTACGTGTTTATAATTAAGAGGGTCTAAGACGAAATCTCGAACTTATTGCGGTAAATATATATCTTTTTTTGGGGAAGGGGACTCATATTTATACTTCTGTTTAAATATTTCCCCTAATTTGAAAGAAGAAAATGGAATGTTAAAAAATACTTTTTAAAAGTTTTTGTTCAACATGTAGAACCAAACTCCAGTTTGCTATATTAAATTTGAATTAAATTAAATAAAATCATCAAAAATATTAAACATACAAAGGATTTACCTCAGATGTGTGTTTCAAAATATGTTACAGAATATGTTATATAGCTTGTACTCACACTGTTACATATTTTTTCGCTTTAATTAAATGTAATAATTTTATATGCTGAAAAGAAGGAAAAAGTATTAGCCATTTTGTTGGGAATATTAGCCAAAAACTATTAGCCATTTTGTTGGGAAATATTAGCCAAAAACTATTAGCCATTTTGTCTGAATGTTGGGGATCATCATCCAATAGTTGGAAAATCCAGATGCCGCTGCGCTCGTTGTACACAAGTGAACATAGAGAGAATAACAATTATGAGTTGCCCAATGTGTAATGTTGGGTTATGCAAAGAACGCTTTACCCTGTACCAAAAATGTAAAATTTATTTCATATAATTGAGTTTTCCAGAATAATAGGTGTGTTTGTAAGTCGATCTCTACGTGTGGGACATACGTATCCCACCATTAACAATGGCTGGGAAATATGTGTCCCTGGCTTTGGCTTGAAAACCGTTTGTCAAAAAATCCCAAATGGTAAATTTAACTTATTTATGACATATTTTGTTCATTTGGATAGAAGCTTTTTAAATTTGCAGTCAAAGGTTTAATCACTTCTTTTTTTAAAATTTATCGATGTTTTAATGCAAAATAAATTTTAAATATGTGTTATGTGTCATTTATAAACCATATATATTTTCCTTTCACTTCACTCTTGAAATTCCGTATGCATCGGAATTTAAACAGAATTCAATTTACTGCACTTGGATAAACCTTCTCAAGAAGCGACATGTGTATTTTCACTTTATTATTCTTAGGTTGTAGGCGAAACCGTATTCACGTCAAAAAGTTCTTTAGAATAAAATGTCCCGCTCTTCACAGCTTCCGCAATTAGAATTTTCCTCTTCGCGCTACCCGAATTTCATTAAACGCAGGAATTCAAAATGAATCTTGGGAAACCGAGACGCTGAAGTTATTTGCTTCCATAGGTCATTCTGTAAATAACCTAAATAAGAAAATCCTTACTGTTACTGAAGCATTTCCAGATCCCTTAAATAAAAGCTGTTTCTAAATCATACACTTCGAAGCACGGTTGTTGTTTTGGCGTCATCTTTAATGTATACTGTTATAAAAAAAAGTAATTTATATTCAGATGAATGCAATTTTCTTAAGGAAATCTTGAATATACTCGTGAAATTAATATTAGAAACTTCAAAACTATACTCCAGAAGGCTTTATAAATAAAAAACTTTTCGAAATGAAATTCTGAGCTGGCGAAATAAAAATATTTAAGTAAATATGAAAATAATATGCTAAAAGAATATATTTCTACGATTCCGTGAAAAGTAACTGTTAAAATCGTACATTGAGCTTTTCACTTTAAAGTAAATTCAATGATTGGCATTATTTTTATAGATAGCTTCTATACGCATAGAAGTAACTCCAATTGGGCCTATCCGTTTTTAAAAAGGAATAGTTTACATAATTAAAACGAATACCGAAGTACAGTGGCATGGTTTGCGAAGTTTAACATGTCACCCTATTGAGATCGAGTTCAAATTATGGATAACGCACTTACATTTATAATTATTTGTCATTTTCCGGTACGGAACCGCTTGAAGAGATAAAAGGAAAGTGAATAGAATATGAAAATTTAAAATATAACATCTTTTTATACGAAAAACCTCTTTGTGGTTGCATTCATGATTTTGGTTTGTAAACCCAAAATTAGCAATACGAATGTACAAGTGGAGGAACATATCAGAACGCCATAAATTATTCCTCAATGCAATACATTACCTACGTTATATCCGTCGTAAAAAATAGTTTCCGTGAGAATTTAGTAGATATTTTTCGTTTCATCGTGTTCCATTTTGAGCAAATGGAATATCTAAAAATATCAAGACCCAGAAAAACATGCTTGCTACTTCTTTAACAATTACGAAACAAAAGCGAAGCGAAAAATATTTTATTCAAAAATATGTTTCTTTTCAGACGAACGTGTTTTTGATAGGTGTTTTTTCCCTGATGTTCTTCAGGGAAAACAGTTAGCTTATCAGAGCGATGAATAACGTAATTTTTCCGTAGGTTTGAGCGATAACCAAACGTAATCGAATACGTGTTGCGAATTATCTGTTTGCAATGCAATTATAACCATTTGTGATAATATTGCTTTCGATGCTACACATTTTATGGAATTTCATGTTTGGAGGAAACACTGGTTATTAAGACAGCCTTTCTAGGCCTTTCTAAAGAATGTTCATGTTACAGCGTTCGCCATCTAAACCTTATGAAGCATAATTAGCGTATTTCAACTCAGAGTTACACATGAACGTTTGAGGTTCATGTGTAACACATGAGCTCATTTTAAGGCCATAGCTGAGTCGTGTGATTGTTGTCATCAAATATTAGATCTTCTGCCATTTGATAAGTGTACGTATTTTCGCTCTCTCTGGATTGCAGATCCCTACAATGCAGAACATTCTTCCATCTGATAGAACTTATCTTTAGAATCGCATACAGGTGAATCAGCCAATGATTTTTTATGTAGGTGTGTCTGTGAGTGGTAGGCGAGTATCCTAAAACTGGCCAACGAGGAAAACCTGGTAATGATATAGGGCTTTCGTTGAACAGTATTGTTGTCTATGAGTCCAAATCATGACCTTATCATAACATTCATTTCTGGTTCATTTATGCGTGGAAGATATAGTGCAGATTTCGATAACTAGGTACTGCAAAAATTGGAAAAGATGAGTCCCCCCCTCCGAGGCACTAGAAAGTTAGTATTGAAATATATTTTAAACGTTTATGAGTTAAGAAAAGACGAAAATCTTAGTATCTTCGTAGAATAACCTATTAGACATACTCATGGTCTCGGTCTTATGTTGGATCGGCTGTAAGGTATACAGTTAGTTCGATGTTGGTGTTGTATTCCAGCCCATATTTCATGGAAAATGGTTGCCAGAGCCTCAAGGATGTTGGTTCTTTCATCAGAATTTTGAGAGAGAGCACCCCGAGGGCTGGATCGAGGGTTACCCACCCCTATTACCTGCTACCAAACGAAACGAAAGGACTTCCGGCTCGCCATTTGTTTTGAGTGGCCCCAATACTACACAGACACTATAATTTACAAACAGTGCCTTTTCCGGGCAGTCAGAGTCACTAACCACTATCCCGTCTGGGCGCTGGTTGCTTCAATGATTATAGCAAAGCTCGTTCTGCATAAAGAAAAGTTTTGTAGTGGATTTCTCATCCGGAAAGCGCTTCGTAAGGTCGGTCGGAGTTTGCTCAGAATATCGTGTTATATCTCAGATAATAAGAAGAGATGCTTACCAGCAAGTGATCGGCAAAAGCTTATCAGCAAGAGGCAGGATCTTTGCCAATCGAGAGTGTGGATTATCGTTCCGTGATGTCACCCATCGCACTGGTCGACATCCAACCACTGTCATGCGAATATAGAATCAATGGATTACTGAGGGTCATCCTGAACGGCATGAAGAATCTCAACGCCCTCCCATGACCAACACCCGAGAGAATAGATATATTGTGAGATCAGCCCTGCAAAACCGTACAACCACATCACGGACCATTCGTTAGGAAATGGACATGTTTGCAACACGCCCAGTATCCGCTCTTACGGTGCCTAAACGTTTGCAGTAGCGTGGACTATCAGCTCGACGACCATTACTTCGGCTTCCCCTGGCAATTGCAGCATAGAGAGAGACGGCGTTTGTGGTGAGCCGAACGACTAAGCTGAATACAGGAGTGGCACAATGTCATCGTTTCAGACGAGTCTCGGTTCTGCGTGCAGTATTCTGATGGCCGTATGCGTACCTGGAGGCTCGGAGGAGACAAGTCGCCTGTTTACATTCGATATCGGCATAGGGACCCTGTACCTGGTATGATGGTTTTGAGCAGCCATTGGGTACACGACATGTACATCACTGGTTCGGATCTGTTACCCATTGAAAATATCTGGTCATGGGTTGCTGAGAGACTGGTCCGCCACCCCTCTTCAGCTAATATGGTTGATGAAGTGTGGCATAGACTTGAAGCAGCATGGAATGAGTTGCCCATTTTTGTCATCGAAGCCTAGTTCGGCTCCATGCCTAACCGGGTAAGTGCCGTTTTAGCTGCCAGGGGTGGCACCTGTTTCTACCAATTTCGCCCCTCTAGAAAAGCACAAACTGCTTACAAATTTGATCGTTTTGTCTTCATGTCATACTGTTTACGTACATTAAATATTATTTTTTTCGTATTTTTTTTCCTTTAATGGCCAGCAGTTTTTTAACAGGATGGGTCCTTTAAAGCTTGCTTATCCATGGGTACAATTGATAAAAATTTTGAAATTCTGCATTATACGGTTATTAAGCGAGACAAACAAATTTTGGATTAGGCAGATAACTCTTTTATACTGTATTTTAGTTAAATAAATAAGCAAATAAATAATCTTAGTTTTGCTTAAACACATCAGATGGGACGTGGAAAATTTACCGAGGAACTTGATAGGAAACTTTTAGAGAGCTGGATTTGGTACTTTTAGTGATACGTTGTGGCTTTAGTCGATTCAGAAGTTAAAAATTCAATGTTTATCAAAGAGATCATGTTTAGGATCCTTCGTATTTATATTTTTAATTTTAATTAACATACGAAATAAAGTTTATGTTTGCAGTTCGTGTAATACTTATCAACAAAAAGTATTAAACTTTCGTTTAGGCTAGCTAAAATTTTGCTTCAGTTTCATTTTGTGTTTGTTTATCACACTTTTGTACAGTCATGACAATTCAGCTTCTCAGAATGTAAATTTTTAGTAGAAACCCTTGGCGTATCTTATATTAATAACTGTAGTACTCTGAAATAAATATTCTGAAAAAAGTTAAGAGTTCTGGTTTCCATGAACTTTTAATGCTTGGACAACAATTTTATTCGTAGTGCTGCATTTTACATAGCTCTAACAATTAAAATAAAGTTTGGAATATTTTACGAAGCGATGGCAATACAACTCATGTAACGCACATGATTTAGAGAACAGAAGAAATTAAAGATAAATTACATGATGTGAAATCATAGATGCCGTAACTTTTCCAATTAACTCATTTATTAAATAAATGTTATATGAAATTTTATTTCACTAAATTATTAAAAATGTTCAGTTATTTTATATGGAAACGTTGTAACTCTCTCTTGAATCTTCCAACAATGCGTATGTGTTGAAAGCTAGCGTAAGATACAATTTGTACTGTACTTGAAAACTATAAAACTTTCCTGTATTAAAAAAGTAATTATAAGGAAAACGCTTTTCTTTCTAAGTAACATTAATATAGGAAAAATCATTCAAATTATTTCAGAAATTGTAATTTCTTTGTGGTTCACTCTCATCTTTAGAAAGCCTATTGTTTGCTATTTTACTTTTAAAAACAAATTTGGTTGTATTTACTGTTTGTTATTCTTCACAAAAGCAATAATTACATCATGATGTAATATTTTTTACCTCATTTTACAAACTAAAAAGACAAATTTCATTAAAAACCGAAACGCATGTGAATATGTATTACGAGGTAATTCTATTAATTTTTAATTACCCATCTTGAACTCAAACATGAGCCGACAACGAAACTCCCTATTGCGTCTCTAATTCTGCTAATTAAAATGTAATTAATTTCATTATCTGTGATAAAGTGTTCCAATGCGAAATGGGAAGAGTTGGGCCGTGCTTGAAAACGGTAACATAAAATATTAATCAAATGTGATTATCGATTTTTTGTTAGTCTAGCGTTTTCATAAATTTACTTAATTATGAGAGAAAGTCTGGGTGTATTTTACTGCCGTCTTGTCAAGGCAGTTTGGAACATTTTAATAACATTATATGCTGAAAATTAATAAAATCATTACATTAGTTTCGCAGCAGATTAATTAAAAATTACGTTGTTACTGATCATTCTGAAGGAAAATCACCGTATTTCAGTATTATTGTTTCAAAAACCTTTCAAAATGTTTCACAGAGCAACCGTTTTGTTTCGCATTAGGATAGTTTCGATTGGAAATTAGAATTATTTTAAACGAAATTATTGAATTTTAAATGAGGCATAAATTAGTATTTAATTAGTAGATGTCATTTCTTATGTAATATTTTGTCTTGAGATCGTTAATAATGCGTTTTTCACTTAAATACTAAGGAAAGAATTTTCAAAAGCAAGAAGCCTACCTGGTTTAAAGTAATATGTAAAATTTTTCGAATTTTGCATTATTTAGAAACCAGACTGTTTTAGCGGTGATTATATTTATTTTCTCCTTATCATGTTAAACTAAAGCCTCAAAACTAAAGCTGCAGCTACTTTGCGCGCCATATGCCATATTGTCTTGCACTTACTTTTTGTAACAAAAAGGTTCGGTTCTGCCTCAAAGTCTGTCTGTCTTAAAGGAGGGATGCTTTGGTGGAGGACTTTGTAAGGCAAACTGGCTTGTATACGCGTAACACATTATGGAAAAACACGAAATGGGCTGTCCGTGCAGCAAGCCCGTTCTCCGGCATTCGAAGAGATATCAGTGTTCAGCGACTTTACCGCTTGGCCGTTGGTGGGCCCTATAACATAACAGAACATTACTCGTCAGTGTTATAAAGTAAATCATTTAAAAACAGTCAATACTTTATATAATAGTCCCTAAAGGAGATAAAAAATTAGTTATAAAACTTTCAAAGGAGTTATAAAACAACGTTTAACTGCAATATTCGACGTTTAAAGATTTCAATTTTAATTGCCAGATTAACTCATACGAATTTATGCATATTGACATGAGAGTTGCTATCTCCGTTAAACATACTTTTTAAACATTTTCCTATTATTTTACACTCTCGTGTTGTTATAAGAGATACTCTCTCTCTGATGTCGTTTTATTTCAAATATTACGTGAAAATAACTTGAAGAAATAGTTCTTTCTTCTTAGTCTGGCCTCTAATTTGGGTGAAGGCTTAATACCTCAATTTGTTTCGAGTACGCGATTGGTTCAATTTAAGAAGCAATTTTCGAAGCTCCTAATGATTATAATCCGAGACCTTCACCCACTCCAAATGGAGCTAACGTTGACACGAAGCTCGTAAACTTTATTTTTTATTTCTCGCTAAGCAAATTTATTGATTATCAGAACCGCAGAACCATTCTAAAATATTCCATGAAGTAAGCATACTTGCCCCCTTTTACAAGTATTTTATTTGCATTTTATTTTTATGTGAAACTGCAATGTGTAGTGTTTTCATGCCGTTGAATTTGTTCCCCTGTGAGTATAATTAATTTTCTGTACTCATGTATATATATATATATATATATATATATATATATATATAATATTATATATATATTATTGTTTTACCGATGGCATTTGGGTTTTACATAAGTATGATTGTTTGATGTCCCTTTCTTTCTTTAAATAAAGCACACAAAAGCGTTTTCGCAGATACGTTTGTTTCAATTGAACACGAAACAAAACGAGGTGTCCCCCAAATCAGAAAAAACATGCATTAGTAATTTATTCATAAACAAGTTTGCTACTAGACTTCGCCTTGACGTATAAATATGTGCTGCTTAGATTTTGAATTTTCTGCTCTCTTTGGCCTGTATTATGCTCCGCTATCGAGGCACTTGTGATTCTCGTAGTCTGAAAAATTGTTGATGCGAAGAGATGTTTTTATTTCACTTGATATAAGATCTTAATCTTTTGTATTAAAATCATTTGATGTTTAACAAGCTGAACTATCCTAAAACTAATGTACACGTACTTATTAATAACCTTTATCGTTATTTTATTTTTAGTAGTATTTAGCCCTTTGACTGCGAATTTTACAAAATAAAATTACCCCGTTTTGTATCCAGTTGAAGAAAAATGTGTCATAATTAAGGTGAATTTAGGATTTGGTATTTCTTAACAAATGATTTTCAAAGCAAAGGCTGGGACACATATGTCCCAGGCGTAGTTAATGGTGGGATACATACGTCCCACACTTAGCGCTCGACTTACTGTAAACCCACCTAATATTCTGGAAAACTTTATTATACGAAATAGATTTTACATCGATGGTACAAGTTAAAGCAAGCCCAACATTACACATTGGACAACTCATAGTTGTTCTTTTCTTTATGTTTATTTCTGTACAACGACACAACAAGGTCTTGATTTTCCAACTACTCGAATATGATCCCCAACATTCAGGAAATTCGAAGTACTTTTCTAACTACCGGCAGTAATTTTTAAACTTTTAGTGGGACATATATTTCTAGTTAGAAGTCAAAGGTTTAAACTTGGAGAAATACTTATATAATTTTTATATGAACATTTTCAATATTCTTTAATGGATAAAAATGTTTGATAATAATTTACCCGAGAACTGAATAATCTTTTTCCATATCGCGTTTTAATATAAATGTTTCTTTTTGTATGAACCTATGTTACATATCCGAATTTGAAGAAACATTTTATACCATAACTTTATTTAATGTACATGCGTATGTAAATCGTCAAAATTAATTTAGTTAGAATTGCTTATATTGTTTCTTCTGAAACAACAGACGATTAGGACTATGATTACTTATTTTCGGAATATTTAGCACAGTAATGCGCAGATGTTGTTTGTTTTCTGAATGTTTTGATTTACTACGCGATTTGTTCTCGTAAATTCGTTTACAAATAGCCAAATAATCTCCCTTATTATAGCTGATTTTTCAAATTTAACTGGAAATTTGGTTTGAAAGGCATCGCTGATAATCTTAAACATGTCACAACAACTACTCTTTTTTCGTCTGTTGGTATCATTTAATAACTAGTTCAAAATTGAGATATAATTATTTCTTCTCTGAAGTGGATTGAAATTTTCTGAACATCCTGTAACTTTCTCAAATTAATAGTCTATGAAAATTTAAGTTACGAGGAAGCAAAGTTAAAATTGCATATCTTTAACTTCAGTTGCAGAAATACATCTAAATTCCTAGCTAGCGATCTGTATATTAATCTCTTCTTCGTATGCCGGTATTGGAAGGGCCATATTTCCGTTAAGGAGTTAATAATATTTATGACTTAGATCCTTCTATAAAATATGAATGAATATGGCTTTTTTTTACTATTTTTTGCTAGAAGTGCAGTCTTGTACTAAACATTAGGTTTTAGTTGTGCTATGAGTTGTGGAATTAACAAATTTTAATTAATTGAAATTTAGTTCTTTAGGAATTTTCTTTATGATACAAGAAATAATTGACCATTACACCTGAGATAATAATATGTGTACGTAACTTCTACTACCGCACTACCCGGCTGGCTCTTTACACTCTCCATTTTAGACAAGAGTAGCGGGCTTTCAAAGCTGTCAGAGGCAATTCAATGTATTTCATCTACACTACACACAGGGATGAATTTAGATTTGACGAGATCCTAAGCTATTTGAAATATAGGGCCCTTATGAGAGATACGAGTCAATTTTTTTCTACATGACATATGGTACAATTTTTGGGAGTGTCCCTGTTTATTATTATTATTATATACATATGGCTCTGTGGAGCTTGTAGAGACATTAGGATTTTTGAAGCCGGAGAGTGAAAACTTAGCAGTCGCCTTCGCCGTGAATCAAACCATGGACCTCTGGAATACCGGCCCAGCGTGCAGAACCACTGCACCACGAAGGCACGCTAGGAAGGCGGGAGAAATACCTTATAAACTTATACGTAAATCCGGTACTGACCACATCAACATTCCATATGTGCTCCAATCCTAGATGCGTGAAATATCCTTATTATTAGGAGAATTTATTAGAATCTCTAACAGCTGTAAGTAGCTACTTACAAATTATATACATATGGTAGGTCGGAACCTACTCCGTCTTGGCCAGACTCTCTCCTGTTACATTATGCTTCTACTTCTGTGGTGAGGTGTTCACTGTTCACTTTATCCATGATGGCTCTAATTCTTTCAGCGTAAAAGTAATCTCGGAAGACAGTTGTAAGAGAATTACGGTAGCTGAATGGGAGGTGTTTGCTTCGTAGTTTTGATATCCTATGGCAATCTAGCATATAGTGAAAGTTTTCAGCTTCTCCCTCTGATGCGGCAAGCCCAATTTCCATTCCTTCTCAAGAAGCGGATGTAGTGCGATGGGAACTTATTATGTTTAGTATATGCTTGCAAAACATAATTGTCAAGTTGGTGGGGTTCCATTCTTTTATCTAACAGCTAAGTATGTAGGAACCCCGTGAACACTTAAGCGATTAATCGCTTTAGTTCAGAAACAGGTACTTAAAATTCAAGAAGGGTTCATTACCCTTTATTTCACAAAATAAGAAACTAACAGATGGCTCCTTTACAATGTACAGCAAAGCCTCTACTTGGGCTTGAGCTTAAATAATAAGAAGTAAAACTTGACTAAAAAGATACAGCAATATTTCTAAGTAGTTAGCCCCTAAATATCAACTAAACTGGCGAAGCTATCAAGGGCCTGAAATACGGCCGACCGTAGCAATGGCTTAGAGAGTGTGTAGCCAAAAGGCGAACGTGCGCTAATCAGAGTCTCTGGCTCTTTAACGAAGTCAGTGGAACTTCGACTTAAATACCGCTCTTACTCATTTGCATTAACCGTGATTCTAAAAACATATTCTGGCAGTAAATTTGTAAGCTGAAATTAGGAGGGATTGGTAGTAGGATAGGAGGGATAAGTAGCTTTAACTAAAGATAACTGTTAAAAACTTAGGATAAACCTTTCAAGCTTTATTCTCTTAACAGTGATATTGGGAAAATCTTGCATATATAAAGCTTCCTATATCTTCTTCATTTCATCTATCTTCCTATTCTTTTAAAAATGCCAATTGTATATATTTTTCACCGCTTCTTCCAAGACAAAAACTTGCATATCTATCTCGTCTTTTATCGAGGCTAGTTTTGTTAACTCGTCTGCTCTTTCTATGCTGTTGACCCCTGCATAATTCCAAAACCAATTTAGGGTAGTGGTGGGGGGTCTTTAGCGTTGCTAACCCTTCTCGCAATGGATCTATATGTGGTGGTTTTGAGTTTCGTTTCTTAATTCCTTGCAGCACATTCATTCCGAAGGGAATAGAATATAATTTCTTCCGCGATGCTTTTCCAAGAGCATACGACTCCACTTGGAAAACGGTAGCATGATTGTTAAGTCTGCGTTCTTCACGTTAAAGTTCAATATTGTCTTTAAGTACTATATAGACTACGCCTACGTGATTTTTTAACTTCAAGCTAACAATAAAAATTTCTCTTTGCATTCCCTGCTCAGGTCTTTTGCGCCGCGTGTAGGTGTGTTTGTTTGTTTGAATGCTTGACACATTCGTTGTTTAATATTATATTTTCTTTGTACTTTATGCCTCCGTAGTACTGGAAGAGCTTATATTTTGTGCTTTCCATTTTCGCTTTTAGGTTCAGAAGTGATCAGCATTTATTATGCGTATTATTTATTAATCATAGTTATTTTCATATAAAAATTATAATCAGGCAAAACTTATCTGTATATCTTTTTATTTTAATTTAATAAAAGTAAATACGAAGATGTACGGCCGAGGCATAAATATTTTGCGCTGAAGTTAAAAATAATGAAAAAAGAGATTTTATGCTTAATCGGCAATAATTTCGAGTGAAATATAAGAGCCAAACAGCAATTTGAAAAGAATGCAAGTTCCATATGTGTAAAATCAACTAAACCTGCAGTAAAATAAAAAAATGTAAGGAAACTCATTATGTGATCCGGGATTAAGCGCGAGCCTAAATAAATTACGTCTCTCAATACAATTTGAAGTTTCAGTTAATATTCCTGTTGAAAACGTTGCAATTTGATATTTGTAATGTGGTTAGCATTATTAAAATTTCCAATCATTCCCTAATTATTCCATATTCGTATAGAAAATTGAATAAAATACAAATTGCTATTTTGCTGTGCAATGGAAACAGTTCGCTATATCCACTGCCCGCACGTTTATTTAAAAATTTCCGGCATTGAAAAGCTTCGTTCTGTGTTGCAGTGTTCTTCCCGGCTAAACATCTATTGTTTGTCAAACGCGTTTTGTATTAAACTCGGCCACAACGTAATGGCTACGTTTCATGCCAATATTACTTCCACTGCATATTTTACAACACAGAATACTGAAATGACCTACATTTTAGACATATGAATGTTTTGCGAGTTGGCCTGGGAGCAACGCACACCAGCATGCACTAGTTTATCATTGCTGTTGAGTGGCTTTTAGGCGGTGCTTAATTAATGCGTCGGAGTTATTGCATACGCTTGATGGCAAAAGTACGAGACTTAATATTACGCATATATGCATGAGGGGCTTTCCAAATTACCATCAACAGACGACCTACGTGATCATCACAGTGGTTCTCCTATTGTCTGATTAAAAGCATAGACCAGGTTATATTCGTTGTTATCATGTTCTTATCATTTTGTATCATCATTTGTTGTGTGACTTTCCGTTCCATCATATATCAGACTTTCAGTGACTTTCAAATAACACCTTTCTTTTGATTTTCTTTTGTTGCATCTGAAATAGTATTTTATTGCATCAATTAACAGGGATACCAGATGCAGATTATAAAGATATGTCCCACTAATGTCGACCGAATACTCCCGTGATAAACTAAATCATTGTAAAAGAAGATGGAATTTTAGAATGAATATTTCTCATTCTTATTATCATCAATATCAAAATAATTGAAACGCAGAGATGCTAAAATTAAAAGAAATAATGTTGTTTCAGATCCTCTTGATTTCTAGCCAAAATCCCCCTGCAGTTAGGCATCATAGATTAGAAGATTATAATAAATGATAATTTTGTGTCTTGTTTTCCTGCATACTTATTCTTATTTGTCTGCTCATTGTTTTTTTTTTAAATTTCATAAGCAACTGACTGTAAATGGCAGACTTTGCTTAATTACAGCATATCCAATGATCTACCAATTTCACTAACTTACAATTTCCCTAATTTCTGCTGAGCTACGGAATATGCAAGAAAGAAATTTATCAAATATACTTATTAGTAGAATCAAATATACTTTATTTTCCCCTAAAATAACGTAATTCTAAAGCACTGAATTTAAGTGGAATTTTTGCTAGTCACAGTCATTCACGTTAAAAGCATTATAAATAAAAAATAACACTACCTTTAACATTGACGTTAAAAGCGTCATAAATAAAAAATTATTTAATCTTCATAGTTTATTCGGTGAATTTGTACAGAGGTAAACTGTTATTAGTGTAGAGTTGAATTTTTGTGCTTTTAACCGGAATCATATGCAGTTTCCAAATCTGTACTTCATTCGATTTATTAAATTTTATAGATATGAATTACGTTGTTCCTTATCACTATGTCATCGCATCTCATCTATCCTGAGATTCATATTCAGTACATAATTAGCGTATTAGTCTTCTCATGAAATTCGCATGTTTTATTCTGCACAATGATTTTCAATAGGAATTGGCTTATTTTAAAAGAAAAAAATCTTTTTATTTCTTTTAATTATCTCAAAGGGTGTTAGCCGAGAAGGGCTATTATTAATTTCGTTTTGGCATTTTTTGCGTCGAGAAATAAATGTATGTATGTTTCTCTCATTGTGTTAAAACAACGATACCTAGAGGCATCAAATTATGAATAACGTAATCCTCCAACGAATATGGGCATCTGGAACCCCTAATTTGGAATTTATTTTATTATCAATTTAATATTTTATAAAATTTTAACGAATTTTTGATTTAGAAACTTAACGATTTCAAAGCGAACAATAGCAACACTGTAAGGAAAAAAAAAATTATCTCTAGCGTGCAAGACTGTGTATCGGAAATTCTAAAAGTTTGCTCATATTAAAATTATTATGCAATATTGCTGTTGAACTTAATTTCATGGTTAAGCGCTAAGAATATGATATTTAATAAGTAACATACAAAACGTTAGGAGTAATGTAAAATCTGGAAGCTTTCAGATTTTTCTTTAGATGTGGAGTCATGTGCCAATACATATTTCTTTCTTTTCTAATTGTTTTTATAATTACGGTATATTTTCGTCCTGAAGATGCATCATCATCATTTGTACACTTTTCTTACACGTTTCAGAGTTGCACATCACACGCTGCATCTTTACACATTTTTACTATTTTCACATTTTGCTGCTTATATAAAGCAAATTAAGGGCTAATTTTTCATAATTTTGAATTAGCACTATCATCTGTATTTCTTCGGTAGCACTGAATAATCTGCGTTTAAAGACCGCTCTATATTACAAAGCAAATCATTACAATTTATCATCAGATTTCGAAGAACAATGAAACTAAGAAAGGAATCTTGTCGAGAAAACCTATATAATATAATATGAACACGGCAATACTAACTACTTCTGTCAGTCTTGCATAAGCACATTAACGGATAATTAATGACAATAAAAGATACACAATTGCGGCAAAATGTTTCAATAGCCTGAATTCCCACCAGAAACGCATTGTACCTTTGCTAATATTACGATATCGTGACGGCAGTCATTAAAGCTGAAACATCACTACGTAAGAATTTTGGAAAGATATAAAAAATACTCCTCATTTGGAAATGACTTTGAGATTATTCTTTCATCTGAAGTATTTTGCCATTTTTATCTTATTGCTAAAGAAATTTGATAGCTCGTGAAGGTTAATTTAGGCTCTAGGACGGGTTTCTGATCGATTTTTTGCAATAATTTTCCTCTTTTCTTAAAGTATGATTTTTGTGATCTATAATTTTCTTTAATGGTAGAATTTCTTAGAGAAATTTAGTATTAATTATTGATATGGAGAAATTTTAACGTTAGTTAGGATAATCCTTTGAAAAAAAGAGTCTTCTTGATGTATGATTTACTTCTTACCAAAAAAATTACTTTTTAGACTGATATTACTAAATTATGCATCTTTGTATAATAAATAATGTATGGAAATGTAATAGCCATTTATTTTTAAAAAATGACTAAATAATATATGAAAATATAATACAGGCATTTATCTTAAAAAAATTATTCATCTAATTCAAAGTAATTTGGGCTGTGCTCTTAACACTGAGTAGGGTCCCACCAACTGCCGAGAGGGCAAAGGCGTTAAACGCTGGTAGTTCAACCTGATTTCGATTCCAGGCAAATGGGCTGGCTGCATGAACGTGCTTGTGGTTTTCCCTATGCGTAACGAGCCCAGAAGAGGCCGAGGGGTAAAGTTGCTGAACACTGGTAGTTCGGTCCGAGTTTCGAATCCTGCGAACGGGCTGGCTGCACGGGCATTTTCTCGGTTTTTCCCAATGTGTAAAGTGTATATGAACCAGTTTCCCTTAGAAAATTCTCCATGAAGGCATACCTCCCCTTTGGCAAATAGCCCTTGAGGCTTTGCCATAATCACACAAAATCAAATCTAAAACCCTATGCGTAACGTAGATACGATCTAGTTTCCCTTAGATAGTCCTCTTTGAAGGCATCCCTTTCCTTACGTATACGCGTTTTGGCATAATCGAAAAACACTACCTTTAACACTGGCTAGAAAAATTGTGAGTAGATAGTAAAAGAAATTATAAGATTATGTATAATATAGCTACAACTATTCACAGCTCTTAGCTTTATATATATGGTACAGTTCAGACATGTTTATTTCAGAGGATGTGAAATTTCGGAATACTGTATGATGAAGTTACTGCACACCGTGGTATAAAAACATGCGTTGTCAGTCCAACAGATCACGCAAGAGCTATTTCCATTCCAACTAAGAATGTTTGAGCAAACTGCTTTCGGGTTTCCTCACCGTCATTAAACACAACGAAACGTTAGTAGGAAGAACTTCACCATTTTAAGCAAGTTTCTTTACATATATGAATTTTATGTATCTAACTGACTTCCTGTTACCTGAATATCACCGGAATCATTGGCATTCAACAATCGCTCGTACCACAGAAGCAATGGAACTTCTTTAATTTGTTGAAGTAATACACGATTTGTACTTTCACCTCAACCTCGCTGTTTATATCAGTGGCCAAAAGATTTTTTTCTTGCTTGTGTGTCAATGTCCAGTAGTCCCTTTTTTACACCAAATCGTGTTTCATTTTAACAAATCTTTGTCAAGAAAATCGTAGGATTGAATAGGTGGTGAGATCACTCCCATGATTCGAATTATTATCGATCTGCCTTCTGTTCACCAGATCTTCAGTTAAAAGAAAGAGACTATGCGCATATTTATGAGTTTCCTTAAATTTCTGTTAGTGGAAAAATACAATTTTTTTCCTATCTAAATGAAAACCGTATAAGGTATTTCTCCCGTCTTCGTGGTGCCGTGGTCAGCACCCGTATTTGAGAGGTCTGTGGTTTAAGTCCCGGCGAGAGCATTGCTCAATTTTCATCTCTCCTGCTTCGAAATAACCTAATGTCTCTACGACCCTACTACAAAAAGAAGCTTAAAACAACTTTGAATGTTGAATTTCATTCGCAGTATACTAGTTTCCTACGAGGCTCTGAACTCTCCTCTTTAATTAAACAACATTATACTTAACTGCTGATATGGCTGACTTAGAGCAGAATGAGTAAATCTACGGATAAATTAATAATTTCCCCAGATTGATTTTTTTATCATATGGCTAATCTACTCGGTTAGTCGAGTTGGTAGACCATGGTCAGATCCCAGCATAGGCTAGAAAGTCAGTTGCTTAATACTACGTTGTTGGTAAATTGTCCTCATAATCGACAACAAAATAAAATTATATTTGGTTTGAGTTATTGGGTCTGTGCATTCGTGACTTTCACTTAACTGTAAACTAAATGGGCACCCGTTTCAAATAAAAAGTCATCTTCGAAGGTCCGCCCACCCCAATACAAAAATAACCCTAGTATGTTTTGCTACAACTGAATAATTCAATGAAATAGAAATGCTGTAAATAGAATCCTTCAGAAGTGTTATCATTCTACTCCGCAAACGCATGTGCAAACCTCTTACCCTACCCTCAACCTCTCGAGAGAACTTTCGGCTCTCCGCATATTTAGAGTGTCCCCATGCCGCACAGACATTATACATTTACAAGCATCCATTCCTTCTCTGGCATTTGAGCCCGGTACTGCAGTCAGCGTTGCTAACCACTATCTCAGTTACGCTGCAAATTTAGTTCTAAAAACAATTTTGCCAAATGAGAATGAAATTCTAAGTAGACTACTCTAAGTATTATTAATGTTAACTGGTAATAATAAGACTTTTATTTTCATATATGATAAAATTACCGAAATATGTAAATTACCCCATTTTTAAATATTAATAAAATTAATGAAATTAATAAAAAACAGCGAAATTACTCATTTCAAAACTTTTCAAAGTGACCATTAATACCACAAACTGATGGGGGGTGTATATTTATAAATATAATGTATATTCTTCGCTGAAGCTATGTTATCTTTAAAAGTAAAAAATTAATTTTTTACTTTTAAAGTAATAAGCTTATTCATTCATAAAATTGACAGTCTTAGGTATATTTACATATCTTAAAAATGTTTCATATTCGGTAAATAAAGTTTTCATATTCGGTAAATTTGCTTTAATTATATATGAAAATGAACTGATTTACTATATCAGTTTAAGTTAAACCTTAAAAAAATATTCATATATGTTACTTTATAATAATTATTGTCTGTAATAGGTGTGAGAAACGGGTAAAAATTACATTTATAAATATAAATTTCTAGTTTATTATGAATTAATTAACAGGGTAATAATTTCTTTTCATAATTTAAATGAAAATGCAACATATTTTGAAGACCTAGCTTTTAAAAGAAGCGAAGAAAACCTTACTATTCAAAACACAGTTAATTCCTCAATAAGAGAAATATTTCGGAGCTTGACAGAACTTATTAAATATCTTGACATCGATTTTCTTTCCTTCCAAATGGCAACACTTATCATCCACACGTAATTGAAAGAGGAATAGCTCCGATAGGTCAAAGTTCATTCGGCTGGCTTCATTCTGTTTTCAAAGTAGTGAGAAACATTATCTGCAACAATAATTAGATACTCGAATATCACAGAATTGTTTTAATTGGTTGATGATTAGAAACGACAGGTGAAATTCTATTTGTGTTTCTAGTGAACCTGAATAATTAATAGAAAGTTTTCCTAGTTTCATTACAGTCGATATTCTTATTCGTGAAAGTATTATTAGTAAAAGTGTACCATTACTATCAAATTTATGGTTTTAGCATTGTTGCAGTCATATCTTGTGATATTGTAGGTTCGCTTCTAGTTCACTTCAATAAAGAAAACATTGGACTACAATGTGGGAGTTAAGCTAGTTCTGTAATTTTTAGACGCATATAAAAATTAAATTTGTTCTGTACTTTCTGCTGACTGCAAATATTAAGGCCGTTTGGCTGTTTTAAGACTCGTTTATTCATTGGCTTTCATAATTTATTATAAAATAATTTCATCTAAAAATTCTGAATAGCAATTTATAGTTTCATTTCTTTGCGATCATAACTGGTTAATTATTTTAACGCAAACGCTGTTTTATCTTTCTTATTCTACGTCAGGAGGTTAAGACTGAGCAGTTTTAAAGATTCGCTAGGAGCTGTATAACTGAAGTTGAAAAACCTTTGTATTCTCCTATGTTTTATCCTCGCTACTGAACTGGCTGATTATCAGGGATTTTCAAACTCTTCATCATGTGTGTTGCGTGTTATAGTGACTTATCTCATTTGTCTGACAGCGACATCAGAACAACATCAACCCACGAAATCCATCATGGCGAAGAGTGCAAAATTGCGCCTGTCGTTGGCAAGAGCCTCGAGCACCATACAGGTGACATTACGACTTTGCTCAGTTCGGCTTCCAGCGTTGATGGAAAGCATCCTCGGGGGACGGGTCCGAGGCTCCTTTTCTTCCACCAACCTCTCGAGAGGAATTTCAGCTTTCTGCATTTAGAGCGCCTCCATGCCGCACAGTAACTATCTATTTACAAACATCTGCGCCTTCTCCGAGATTCGAATCCGGGCCCTTGGATAAGGTAATCAGAGTCACTATCCCGGTTGGGCGGCTCACCATATGTAACTTAAACGCAAGCCAGTTTCACTAAGAAAGACTTCCACCAAGTCTTATGACAAGTAAATTTTTCCATCATTTGAATAATTATTTAAGCAACCAATCAATCGCTACCAGAATGACAATTCATTCCCATTTGCTTTCACTTGTATTTTTCAACCTGTAGAAAAGTGTTTAGTTCTAGGTTTTTCATATGAATTAAGTACGTTACCTCACATTCGTAAATATGAAACAGGCTTAAAGCATTATGTTTGTTTAATGATGAGGTCGGCATATATGAAGTTTTCTGCTTCCAGTGTAAAATGATATAACGTACGCGTTAAGTAATAAGGTATTTGTCTCACATAGCTGTTATAATTAATGGTGCAATAAGTCAGAAATACTGGATAAAGTGCAGGATGAAATGTGTGATCTAAAAATAAATAGAATTAAGGTAACTTACCCCCAAAGGATGACACTACAAATAATGTGAATTACGAGAAATTTATTGTACCTTGACATCGTGAAAATTCAAATTAATATCAGCATAAATCAAGAAATATAACCAGACATAAGACAATTTACCACGTGTTACTATTTTTGAGTCCTCACATTCGTGCACAAACGCGTTAAAGATCCAATCTAACGAATCTCAATTCATCTTCGTTACAGAAAGTTACAAGACACCAGAATTCAATTTTTATAGCGAAGGAGTATACCACTTCGATGATTATTTCAATATATTTTTGTTGGAACATGTGTCCAACTCAAGATGCGACACGTGCACGGAAATTACTCTCAAGTTGTCAAGTACCATTCACTACCGCAGAAGCCAACATCTAAATCAATTTGGTCAATTCTTCACCGCTTACTGTTATTTTTTTACAGAACTGCATTCTCTTGAAACTATGTGAAAGTGGTCGTTAGAAATGCACGAAAAGGAACAAATTGCAGACACGCATCATCCCCGGTGAGGACGGACAGAAGGCCGCCCTACACCTTCGGAGTCTCGCAGCCGAAGAGAGCAATAACCGGTTGTAATTGTCAACCTCGCCAAAGAATCTCTAAGGAGAGAGAGAGATTCTTTTTCCTTAGAGATTCTTTGACTTCGCTCTGTCATTGAGCGGTTGCAGTGAAGAGACTTGAAGCTGGGAGGCTTGCCTGCACAATAGCATTTACGTGGAAAGTACAGAAACACAGATTAATGATATCATTAATACTAAATGCATCAAAATAGTCCGGTGTAGATAAGTTTCCTTTGTAAAATTCGACAGAAAAATATTATGTCTAAAACTGATGTTGTTTCAACAATTACTTAAACTACAAATCAAATACTAATATGCCCCATTTGCCATTAGTTAATATTGACTACATAATTAGTATAAATGTTAGATGATTACCGCCCAGTAATGGTGCTAACCTTTTTATTTTTGAACGAAAATACAAATTACTAAATTCTTTTAATTTATTACATAGTTTTTTTCATATTATACATTTTAAATTATTATATGAAGTAGTTTTATAAAGTAACAATATATTATTTTTTAAATCTTTTAAAATTACGAAAGGATATGCAAAACTTATACATATAAAAACTAATCAGAAAAATCAAATGTGCAATGAACAAAATGATATAATTGACCACAAGAAATGCATGATCATCATGGCTCTCAAATAGTGCAAGTTCAGTTTGTGAGATTTTCGACTGATGCTAGGAATCAATTAATTACATTATAAGGCTATCTACATCTGGTAGAAACGTTACGTGAATACAGCTTCAAAAATTAATTGCATGGTGTATCTCGAAGTTGAACCACTTCCCACCATATTTTCTGCAAACAGGGCGATGCTTACCCAATAATTATTTGCCATTAATAACACTTCGATGGAATCCACAACATTCCATGAAGTAAAACTAGTCATTACAATCACTACATAATTACGTATTTCTTCTCTTCCGATAAGAATTAAGTCGTTGAACGTTTGATTCTATTACAGATGTGAACTGCAATTAAAGCGAGGAAACTCAAAGGTGACTTTTTAAGGAATGGGAAAACAACAATAATTCTGAGTACCGCATGAGAATTCATAGTGCGAATTCTGCTTCAAGAATGTATACTAACTGCTATCACCTTAAGAGGAAAATGGAAGAATTAGCATTGCAACCCAGCACTGTGCAATCTAATCATTTATTTTCTTTTAAATCCAGCTTCTGTTTCACTCACTACCTTTGTAAAGCAGGGTCAGGAAGTAGAAGTTGGACCATCATTGTCTTCCAATACGATAAACTTTACAAAAATTACCGAGTCTCTTCGCCTTGGAAATCGCTTTCAACAAATATTTATTGCATAATTTAGCACCGATTGTCTTTTTCTCGGCTAATATTCCTAACGGACGTCGGTAATACTTGACCAATGAGGCGAAGAAAGTTGCGTATAGGATATTTTTATGCGCTGACAGGCACACAACATTACGTTGATTCGTCAGAGGGGCAACTGTCACAAACCCAGAAGTTGTTCTTTCTAAGTCCAGTAATCTAATCACTCAAGATAGACGTTCAAAAGGAGACATTTAATTTCCACTCTTAACTGTTTTCGCTATAAAGCTTTTAAATTCTTCAAATTACTGTTAAAATTTAATGTAAATGCATCCTTAGCATTTAGTCCAAGACATACATCTACGGAAATTATCTATTTGTTCTTGTACACCTTTTTGATGCTTTTAACCGAGGCTATTTCATCATCTTAAATTGGAAAACGCAAAGAAAAAAAACTGTGTGTGCGTGGACGCATTCAGCTGATCAAGGTAAAAGGAATTATCCTTTTTCCCCTTTTCTTTCTGCAACGTCAAAACACGTATGAATTTTTCCCCAGATGGGGAAAAATGTTCATTGTTTTAGCACTGATTCTCTCGCGATTTACTATTATATTCTAAGTAAAGCATAGGCTAGTTTTCTGCTCCGATGTCTGTACTTATTTTTAAATACTGTGCATGTGTATTTAAATTTTAACAATATTTTTTACCTGAAATATTATGTACAATGAAGATTTTGATTAATTTAATGAGCTGGTTTATTTTGTTAACTTTACTGCTAATTGTTACGCGAAGTTTGAGTTCATGTTGAAAAAAAATAATCTATCCATCTTTCTTTAATCTTTATTTCATATTACTTAATTTCATTTAATCTTAAATATATATATAGAACTTTAAAATTGGATTTACTCTCCACTTTTTATATTTCTCATTCTTATTCCCACGGGTTTCATACCGTAACGAGTTTGGCTTATTCATTTCATTAGACCAATTGTGGGCTTAGTAGTATTTCTAGAAATAGTTATTTTTACTTCTAATTCTAATTACTTCTTAACTATTTAAGCATCAACTTAGAAATAAAAAAAAAAACTCTCTTTTTAATTAAATGTTAAGTAACTGTTATATGTTTCAGTTACTTTAGCAGCAGCTTCAGTTTAATTGCAAATTGTTGTTATAGCTGATCGTGTTGGTTAATATCTTATTATGCATTTGAAAGAATTATTATGGCAGTAAAATAGATTATGAATTAGGAATACTATGCTGACGCGAATGTGCTATTATATTTTGTTCGGAAACGAATAATAGCAACTGCTAAGCGGTTGAGAATGTTCATTAATATTAAACTTTATTATTTAACAGTGCATAAATAAATATATCAGAGGAATAAGTAGAACAAAATAAATATTAAGTATCATGGTTTCTCATTTTTATTAAATATTTTTGCTACTTTTCGTAATACATATTCTGTTTCTCTCCAAAATGAGCGCTGAGAAGTTGGATAGCTATTTTCTGCTCCACTAAATAACGTATCTGTATAAGATGCATGAATGTTTCGTTTCCTCGAACGCATTTACAGTTTTTAGATTTCATCTGTAATGTGAAAATATACAAGTGGCATTAAACTTTGCTTGTTAAATCTGAATTTATTACCATCTTACCGAAAATGCTTTGAATTCAACAGCCATTTTGGCAGATCTTTTGATCTGATTTTAAGTTATCATATTAAAAATGTAGATGTTTTATTACAAAATAAAATACATACTGCCAAAAAGTAATGGAAACTTTCTGATATGGAGAATTTTGGTTGTAGAGAATCTTTTAGTAAAAATATATTAAATTTATAGAACTTCATACAGACCCTTAACAGAAAATGGTGCAAAGAGAGAAGATTTTTTAGAAAACTTACTAAAATTGAAGAAATTGCGAAAAACGAATGAAGGTAGGTAAATCCATATTTCCAAATTATCTAAGATAATAGTAGTGCAGATATTTAAATATAATTAAGAGTGTTTTTTGTAAACAACGCAAAGTTATATTGCGCCAGGAAGAAATTAATATAGAACTATACATTTCAAATTCCCCTTTTCAGAAAGGCTGGAATTCCAAATTTTGGGCTTAATGAAATTTAATTTAATGAGACCCCTAAAATAAAAGTTTCCGACCATCGTTTTTCCATCGGAGAAAATTGTTTTAACTGAACTAATTTGGAGAAACTGTGCGACCAATTTTGCATATATAGCTTATAAGAAATCTGTAGTAGAGTATCTTACTAATTAGAAAAGCTTTAATAACTAACAAAACTACACTTTACATATACTTTTCATAAAAGTATATTAAAGTATATTTGTATATTTTATATACTTTTGATAAAAAGTATGTGGTCAAATAATGAATGTCTGAAAGTTCCTTTTCTTGATCTAAAATCATCTTTGACCCGTGTTCAAGAATGCATAATCTCATTCTCATTTTTAAAAAGCCTTCATATTAATAATGTATATAGAGGAATGTGTTTATAATGAAAACCTTTGGAATATGAATCATACGTACACGGATTTTGATCAAAATTCCAAAAGCTGTATTTTTTGAATTCTGGTCTAAATTTCATGAATAAGTACATTGTGAGCAAGTGCGTTATTATAGTACAAAATCATGAAATTAATTATCTTGCCAAAATTTAGGTCGTTTCCTGAGATGAAAAATAAAAATTGATTCTTTATTCTTCATTTTTTATTCTTCCTTTTTCATTCTTTTATTTTTCATTTTTTTATTTTAAATCAAAAATGAATTCCTACGGTTTTTCTTAATTTTTTAAAGTTATGATTATGTCAGTAAATATTCGACAATTAACAACAGTTCGATATGTCTGGTTGTTGACATTAAATATTTCACGTCACAAGGACACGAATTTACACCTTTCAAATATTAAATTGCAAGTCAGATCTCTTTTAGTTTAAATTTTATTTATGAAGTAGGCGAGCGTAATAAATTAAATGCTGGTTCTATAAAAGATTTTATCCGATTGCTAGCGGAACCTTTTTAACTACTTTTCGTTCTAATTGTTTACTTACTTCTAATTCTTTTCAACACATTTGCTTAACACAAAAAAACACCATTTTATCTGAATCATTTACATTAGCTAGAGACTTTTACTTCCATTAACCAAACACAAAAACAAATGGGGAATCAAAACTGTTTGAGAAAACACCTATATTTGCTTACACCGCCAGATGTCTCTTCAGAAGTAGCTAATTTGCGAAGGCTTGGAAACGACTACGGTAAGAGTACATACGGGGGTGGGGGAAAATTCGATCGCTTGCGAGTGAAAGTAATCAAAGGGTAAAATCTGTAGATGGTTAGCAATCAATATCGTTCCATGCATTCATCAAGAAATGTTCTTGCCATGAACCGATTAGATGTTTTTTATCAGTTACCTTAATTCTCTCGTTAGACTTGAGGGCGTGTTTTGACATGATAGTGTGCGAATGCTGTTATGCTGTAATGCTGTACTTCTCTAACTAAAAAAAGGTAAAGGGTTATACAAGGAGTTTTGCCGTACTTTAGAGATAAACTCTTAAAATTGGGCAATATGTAAAGATTAACGAGTGAGAAATGCTTATTTTGAAAAATGGAAAGATACTATTATTGGCATTCGTTTATTTGCGAGTTATAAAATATGCTGAATAAATAACATAATGTGTTATCTAAAGTTGCAGAAAGTTTATTTGTTTTATTGCAATTTTGCTAAAATGATTAAGGTATAGCCATTTTGTTATAAATTCTATATCAGCAAGCATTTATATTTGTTCTTCTCAAGCCATTCTTGTTTTACTTACTTAAAGCTGTTGCTTATTGACACTAACATTCTCGCTTTTCAGTTAGATCCAAAATGGCTATGGACATACTATTCGAGTTATGGCGGAACATGTTATCTTTACAAAGGTATTGTTTTCCTTATTCCGAGTATGATGTCAATTGCAATCCAGATTCCATTATTCCCCTGGCATATACTTCCATAAGCAGTTACACCTTAAAAGTGAGACTGTAAGGTATTTCTCCCACTTTCCTAGCGTGTCTTTGTGGTGTAGTGGTTCTGCACGCTGAGCGGGTATTCCAGAGGTCTGTGGTTCGATTCCCGGCGAAGGCGTTTGCTCATTTTACATCTTGCTGCTTCCAAAAAATACCTAATGTCTCTACAGGACCACAATTAATTAATTAACAGCTCTGTATATTAGCATACAATCTTCTTTCAAGACAAAAAAAGATTCGTAACTTAATATTCTGTCTAATATAATAAATCCTAGTGAATTGAATCAGATCAGATCCATAAGTTCATTCGTCTTCATGACTTCCAACACAAAATTAAGTCTCTTCAGGAGATCTTCATGCACCAAGGCTAACTAAGCAGATGTTGCGCGGTGGCTTCATGGTTTTTACATTTGGCTCAAGTTGGGAAAAATTTAGAGTCAAGGGAATATCTGAGGGTCCTTAAATCTTAAAATTAACCGAGCCAGAACCTTCTTATCACCCTTAAAAACAATATCAGTACCAGAACCTGCTCTGCGATACCATGAGTGTGTCGGTAGTTGTTTCCCAAAATTGTTAATTAAAGCCATTCTTGTCGTGTATATTTCAAGGTAGGTCAAAGGGGCAGCATAAACCTGAGGATGAAAGTATCCTCCTTTGGTACTCTACCAGTTGCATTATTATATTTTAGATTTACATGAGATGGTATCCATTGTAAATGGAAGACGGAAGAATGGGACCGTTTTCCAAACCTTTAATTCATTTGAGGTCTCTAATACTCTTTCAGTTATCTAAGTAATGGATTACACTTCGGCTGTTCGTAAGGATCCAGATTTTTCAGGATAAATATCGTCTTCAAACATGTTCGAAAGCCATATGAATAGCAATCAATTCAAATGTGAAAACGGAACATAAATCGGCATTTCTACAGAGGTGTTTTTCCGCGCAAAATTTAACAAAAGCCCTGCTACCAGTGTGTCCATGTTCATTTTTACTGCCATCTGTTTATATCAGAACTGTCTCAACAGATATCCTATTAATCACTTCCAAAGCAGTCTGTCTTAAGTATTCAGAATGTTGAATTCGAAAGGAATCAATTTGGATATTTTTTTGTAATGTGATACCCGAATTGTTTCATGATTACAAAACTTAATTTACTTTGTACAAAGAAATGAAAAGAAATTTTCTTGGAAATGTCAGATTATCTTCTTAATAATTTTCAAAACAAGACTGAAATTATATCTGCCATTAAACATCTACAATAGTCTAGTAAAACTCTGATGCTACTAAATTGAGAAGTTAAGTGAAAATGTACCAGAACAGTACAGAACTTTAAGACATTAACCTGATGTTCGTTTTTCCACTTCAATTTGATGAATCAACATATATAAGTGGCACAACAGAACTTGTTTTCTGAGGATTATACATCTAATAGAGTATTGTCGGGTATGATTTCTTCGAAAGGAAGAACTAGATGTGTAGACATAGACATATCCAACGATTTTAAGACCTTCCACATTAATTTTATATTACCGTTTTTTAAATTAGTTGAAGTAACAACACATAGAGCAAGTGGAGTAATGAGCTGCATCAATCGATTTGTAATTTTAAATCCCGCAGTCGTGACGAATTCCGAAAGTTTTTAAACCACCTACTACGTAATTCACTAAACTATTTAGGTTTATTATTACAGTTATTTTAAAACCTATGAAATAACGGTGATAGCTTCGCTACACATTCTTGTGCTTAATCTCCCAGTCTCCCTGTAAATCACGGAATCTCTCGGTTTTTAATTTTTGACCTTGAAAAAAGAAAAGAAAGCGTTCTTCAGCACTAATTGAGAAAGCGTTCTTCAGCAATAATTGAAATTTATTGTATTAATGAAGCTTAAATTGCGCAAATTTTATTCCCTCCCTGTCAGCATAATTTTTATTATTAAATTTTATTTTTAGTTGAATTGTCTTAATCTTTTGTAGAGGTTTGTAGGAAACTGTATGAAGATTCAGCTAATGTTTGATCAGTAAATATTTATATTTAATTTTATTTTACAACAATATATGGTACATTACCTAGTTCATTCTTGCAATATTATTATGTATATTCATAATTAATGTTTTACCCACCAGCGGCCGAGCGGTAAAGTCGCTGAACACTGATAGTTTGGTCTGAGGTTCGAATCCCGCGAACGGGCTGAACTGCATGGGTGTTTTCGTGGTTTTCGCCATGTGTAACGTGTATACGAGCCAATGTCTCTTACAGGTATTCCTTCGCTTAAACAGATAGCCATCGAGTGCTTTTCCATAATCACATAAACTAAATTAAACTATTACTTTTCTTTTCATCCTTTAAAAGTACTATTTCATAAGTCAAAGCGTTTCTTCCCTATTCAGAATTTTCTCAATATAAAAGCGTAAAAAAACTTACAAAGTGAAATTATTCAATGAATTTAAAATCTAGAATATCTACTTAAATATTTTGACATATTTTACGTTAGAAACATATTATAGATTGTTGAATAATGTCTTATAAAGTGAATGAGTTAATTTGGAGTTCTTATAAAATGGTCCCGCTACGCAGTGTGAAAAACCTTTCGGGAACTCCCAATGTTTCTGCAAGAACCTGGTTTTTCGTATTTCAATGTTAACGGCTATGATTTAACTTTGAAAATTCCCCTTCCATGAAAATCTCTCAAACGGCATCTCTTCAAGGCGCAATTTAATGAAAGTTAGCCACAATTTTTATTACATAGCGATGGGAGGTGGCTGAGCAAAAGTAAATGTGTGTTTTGGGGATTTATTAATCGAAAATCTGTCGAAGAGCAAAAGCAAGAATATACAAATTTAAATGATAAAAACCTAGCTCTACAATCTGTAATGTTCCGTACCAATTTTACTTCGAAATTAAGTGATTTATATTTAGAATTGCAAGGATCAAAGAAGGCAATGATTGAAATCATTAGTAATTTTAAAGCATACAAAACAAAATTTATTACGCTAATAGAAAATCTTCAATAAAACAATTTGAATCACTTTCCAAGTATGTCTAATAACTTACAAGAACATCAAAACTGTAATTATAACGTCGAAAAATTTACTGCGGAATTTAAAAGATGACTGAAGAGTTTGAGGCGAGATTTCATAATTTTGGGGAAATTAAAGTTATTGTATAGTATCTTTCAAAAAATGTATAAAAGATTCGAAAAAAATTCTGAGACACTATTGAAAGACGCATTAGAAAGTAAAAATTATAACTCTACAAGTTATCTAACCTTAAACTAGACAACTTTAAGAATTGGGAAATATCAGTCGGGAAAAGTATAACAGTTCTCTATACGTGGTATCACATGTACTGTCTACATGTGGTAGTCTTTGTGATAAGAAGTAGCCAGTAGGATATATTTTTTAGAAAATCACGAAATCTTCATAGTCGTCGCGATTTCATTATTTTAACGTCAAATTAATGATATTCCATTAAAGTACAGCCGACGCATACATTCAATTAACGTTCAGCTGAATAAGCAAGGAAAGTTTTTAAATAACGTTTCTTTCTGAAATTATTAAGCAACCACGTTAATTCTTTCTTTAGTTGCTTTTCTGTAACGTGATGTATCCTATCTGGCCACTTTCGTCCACAGAAAATTCTTTGTTCTTTGCTTCGCGAGCGATTTTCTCTTTGGATGAGTTAATTATTCATTAATTTACAGAATTCTAGTTAGAGTCAATTAATTTTAACGAGCCTCGGTTGTGCCTGGGCGTTGTTTTAGGTCGGCTCTAATTAGGGATGTCTTCTGCTCTAATGCTGAGGTATGATTTATGCGTGAGGCAGCAGTAAATTTTGCCAGAAAGCTCTACAAAAATATGAATCGGGACTTGGAAAGGTGTTGTTAAATGCTCTGATGTCCCTGGACTGCAAAAGCAGTTTATAAATTCTGAAGAATTTAGGAAAGTTATCGAGTACTCTTTTTAAATAAAATTTAACTTAAAAGACTATCAATTTTTAAAGGAAGGACGTAATTATATGCTCCCAAAACTTCATTCTGTTTATAGCATGCTTAAACTTTAAATGTCTTCCTATTAGATGTGCTGTTTAGTGGAACTGGGCGTCACGTAGTTCAGCCCGTGCTTGAATTTCGGAGAAGTTATGAGTATTTGTAAGTGTATAGAGTCTGAACGATTAGATATTTTTCTGCTGCGTCTGCTTCTAAAAAATAGTTACCTGTGTCAGAACCGCCTCAAAATTCTGAGCTTTTTATTCAAAATCTATCCAAACCTAAGTTATAAGGTATTTTTCTCGCCTTCTCAGCATGCTTTCGTGGTGCAGTGGTCAGCACACTCGGCGCGTATGCGATATGTCCGAGTCCAGGCGAGGGCATTGCTTATTTTTCATGCCTTCTGCTTCGAAATAACCTAATATCTCTACTGTGGCTCCCGAATTAAAAACGATGGTGGAAGATAATTCTCCACCACCAGGACTTGGCGATTGAGCTCCCTAATAACCAGTCGCCCTTTAAAAAGGGGAGTATATAAGGTATCCCTCCTGCCTTCTTAGCATGCCTTCGTGGTGTAATGGTGAGCACGCTCGGCGCGTATCGAGAGGTTCGAGTCCCGGCAAGGGCATTTTTCATTGATCACGCTTCCAGCTTCAAAAAACCTATGTCTCTAAAACGTTTTATATTTTTTTTCTGGCTTTCTGGTTTTATATTTTTTTTTCTGGCTTCGGTATCTTTCTTACCCAATTAGATTAAACAACACCTGAGAAATTCATTAATGAACTAACTGGATACCAGAGCATACCCAAGATATCTTCAAATTTACTGGTCATGACACTTTGGTATATATCTGTGGATCCAGACAATGCGTTGACAATAAAATATATTCTTGAATTTCCCCACATGTGTCTAATTTCCAGAAACAAAAAGTGCGCATTATTGCCAGATTTGATCCTGCTATACTGATGGACGCTATAAAAATATTTCTTTATTACTGCCATAAATGATATACAGTTTTGTTTATTTTATACATAACGCTACTGTAGATACGTTTATTTTGTATACTGGACATTTTTCAGAGCAAATAAATATAAAACTCAAGCAGAATATGAACATAAAGAAGGAACTTTTTTTTTTCTTTTGAAAGCGAAGCAGCACATACATACTTTTTCCCCCAAACGGCAGTTCTAAAATCTAGCGCACGTGTCAAAACAGCTGCAGCGCCACCTAGATTTGATACGGCACTAGAACTTTTTCAGAATTTCTAACCACTTCAGACTGTAATCTCGTCGATATGTTTAAATGTAAAGATAAATATATAAATATATTTTCGCAGCCTGCGAAACGACAAACTGTTTGAGAGGGGAAAAACATGTGTCATAACATCTCGCCAGTTTTTCTTACTTTTACGTTATTGCCGTTGCCACGAGCGGAGAGTTAAATTGGAAAAATATTTGAAGCAGTAAATATTTATTTAAGAAAATAAAGCTTCGGAGTTTCTACTTTTTTTATTTAAAATTTCATGTTATTCTTCTATTTCTCCTGTTAGCGCTCTTCATATGGTGTAAAGTCTTATTTCATGCACAAAAATTTTGTTCCATTAACGTCGTTTTGCATACATATGTGAGAAAAACTGGACTTTACAGCTAATAAAGATTCTAATTACATCTAATAAATTCACATATATTTAGGGCTTGCTTTCATAGTCCGGAATACAATATCTTAGATGATTTCATAACGTTTTTCCTGTAAACCCTTCTCTTAAACACGTGCAGGTAAAATTTAAGGGGACACCAGCGATGTACCATGGGTTAGCTAGTAATGCCTTCACCAATAACTTATTCTTTTAAAAAGAGAGAGAAAAGGGAGGAAAGAGAGGGAGAAAAAAACGGAAAAAAATAATTGCAAGTTTTATAAGAATTTACAAAAACGTGTTGAGGAATTGGGCAGCTAAAGCTTTTCATGATCTGAGTTCGCCTATTATGGTACATCGTGCCCTTCTCTTAAACAATTGACACTCGCGTGTTTTGTTGTATTCAATTAAGCAGAGAAAGAAAGATTTACCGAAATAGAGATAATTGGCATCAAACATGAAAAAAAAAAAAAAGAAAGAAAGAAAGAAAGAACCACAAGGAATAGGTCCCATTTTCAACTCTTTTGGCCCTGGCTAGAAAGAAGCAGTTTTCCTGCTGCTTCATGAATACATATGAAACTATATATTTGTAGGTCGACTCGGATTCAAATCTTGGCAAATGGACTGGTTTAATGGGTTCTTTTGATTTTCTAAAGTTTAGCCTGAATACAACCCCATTTCGCTTAGAATTCCTTCCTTTGGTCTCTTATACTCATTCCATTCTTTTGTAGCCATTCCTGCTTTCAGGCAGAGTTTTGTTTCGCTGTAATTCAATAAATCCAGCTTAATCTGAATACTTCGGCAGTCCCAGCAGTGTATTTTTTATATGCACAAAATACTGATAGCAAAATAATAATAATTGTTAAAGGTAATAAAAGAATAGGAAAAAGTAATAAATGGAGATTTCCCTGTAATCTACAAATATATAGGTTTTTAATTTGATTCCATTTTTCATTACCAGTGGGCATTCCCATTTTGTTTTCTTAATTTTCTATTTCTCTTTATCTTAGAGGGCTATACTATAACAAGCAAAACCTTCTCGAAGCAAAATTATCGAAAGGGCCCTCTGCTTTATTTGTATCTTTGTTTTCATGGATGCCATTAAAGTGATTTCTGTACATTGATGGGCACAAACGTCTTCTGTAAATCGCAGCGTCCCGAATTCGATTTCTGTATTCTGGTAAAATCTACGTAATATATTGATTTTAGGATTAAAATATATTTTTAAGGTTAGGTTAATTTTTTTTTTGAAAGGGAGTCGGGAACAGAAAATGAAGAAGTGCACATTCAGAGGAATGTTCCTAGAACATGGCATAGATTCGAGTTATTGATTTGACGACTGCTAGCTGGACATTCTTTCAATTACACTACGAAGCATTTCCAGAATTTCAGACAGCATAATCTACCAGCGACAACAATATTCTGCTCAAAGAATTACACAGCTATCTAATTAAGAAAATAAAGAATAATTCACAACACTGGAGCTATGAAAATCCTCATTGAATAACATGAACATTACCCCTCCCCCCCCAGATAAAAGAAGAAAAGTATCTATGGAAGTTATTCCTAGAGTGACGTGGATGCTATTCTATGCATGTGGATAGCACACGATTGCAACCCACAGTTCTCTTTCCACAATTTACTGATGCAGTCTACCTTGTAATAACCGAAAAGAAAAAACCAGTATAATTTTGTAAATGAAGACAAGCTAGATGACTTTTAATGTAGTTGCTAATTTATGTGAATTAAAAATGCTTTCAAGACAGGAACAACTAATAAATTATGCGCCAAGAAATGAGAGCATTTAAAAATTAAACTGATATTGTGCAAATCTCTGATGAAAAATACTAAATAGAAATTTATTCTCAAACACCGCCTGGGTCATATAAACAGTGATTTTATCGTATGATTCTGGATAATGATATCAAGATTTTGGTAAACGCTAATGATATTTTAATATATTTGCTACATTATTCATCGGTTTATCATAGCAGCATTCAAAGCGTTGCATCAGTTACAACATATATTCCGACTAAAAATTAGATTAATTTTCGGTATCCGCGTCATAGTTTCCCTTGCTAAAGAAATGGTAACGTTTTTGAATTTGATCACCAAAACTGCGCATGTCACCGAAAGAGGGCGAAGAAGTAGTTCTTTACCTGGACTATTGCCAGATGCGGTTAATTGACTTTAGATTTTGCGGCGCTCAACATCTGATCTGAACGACATATAAAATGACAGAACTCTAGATATTTTATCCATTTTGGGGCTACAGAGAATGGAAATTATTGTAATCTTTTACCCTGTCACTTCTTTTATGATAGTTTTATGCTGAACGTAAAAATAACCCTCCATTTCTCTTTCGTTATATGGTTATTACATTTCTTTTCCCTTGTAGAATTACCTAAAATAAAAGACTGATGTTTCACTTATCTGTCTGATGTGGACTTTCAGTATCAATTTTGACTTGAATTTTTAAGGACTGGGCTAATATCTCATGCAAAAAATATGTAATACATGTTTCTTCAAAAAATAGGTTATTCAATTTTAAGCGATAAGCAGAAAAGTTTCACTAAGACACTTAAATATTTACATTAAAAGGGGTCTAATACTTTATTTCTCCCATGCACTAAAATAGTGTAAATTATTCACTACAGAATTTCAAGAATGCATACAGTGTCAATTATTTGTCTGATCCAAACGAAATGTGCTATGATAACTTAATTTTCAAACTTGAATTAAATCCAGTTTCCTTCCACGTTAAAATAGTTCCTTATATCGATTTCAGTACTTCCGCCAATGGAATACTTTCTTGAGTCTTAATTATATGTGCCCAAGATTCTTTGCGATTCAGGTGGAATGTTCTCTAGGTAATCAAAATGGCAACATTTCGCTTTGGAAATAAAATAAAAGAAGCACTGTACCTGGTGAATAGGGAACGGACGCGTTACTATTCTGCTACAGGCATTTTTAAAACATAATGAATGGTGTTTTGCAATGATTAAACAATCAAATCAACCCTATTCCTTCATATTGCAGTAAATATCTTTTACCAATCGTCTTGAAACATTGCAGTAAAGCCTTTCATGAGCTGTTTGACTTGAAGAATTCTTGAAGGTTTGAAGGATTCTTGAAATTCAATATCCATAGTGTTTAAAACGTTATCAAGATTTTCCTCGTTTTATTTGTTAGCTTTGCTTAGCCTACGTGGTTCTGAGAAGCTCGAAATACTTCATTTATAGTCATGAAGTTTTCTTTTATAATAACAGATATAAACCAAGTTTTTGTTATGAATCATAGACATTAACTCTGTAGAGGACATCTATGTGCTAGACACATTTCAATCAAAAGACCTGGAGGAAGCATACCAATCATATTGCAACCGTGAGAATGGGATAAGGAAGTGGTTAATTATGGGCCCAGGTTTCCTCTGGTATCCCCATTTGCAGTTCGTATACTATGTTTATTACAGGTAACATTACTTGTAATTTTTATGTTTCTGTTTGCCCAAAAATGACGTTCTTAAGTAAAAAGGGTTGAATGGCGCTGTATAATATCTAGCGGTAGCTGTGGGTTTCCTCTTGTTATCTTTCCGATTATCTTTGTTGTTATCTTTCCCTCTGATATCTTTCCGACTAAACAGAAACTAGCTACTGGTTGAAAGACAAGGATATCAATGTCATTAGTGGTGAGCTATGACAATGTAGGTGCATATATGCAACAAGAGAGCACTTGGAAGGGAATGATGGTCGAATCTGAAACACAGGTAAGGTTTTAAAGTAAGACTGACCGTCAATAGAAACGAAGATAATTCTAAATAAATGGCATCATATGAAAGCAATTTATCTGTCACCTGCAAGGTGCTCAAGGCTGTTGCCAACGATAGGCGTATCTTGCGCTCCTTGCCACGAGGAATGTCGTGGTCTTGTTCTGATGTTATTGCCAGATAAGTTAGTGTAAGTAACAACAATAAAAACAATTTATTAGAAAGTCTACTACTACTAGTTATTTCTTCGTAATTTCTTCGACCGTATCTGTTGGCAGCAGTAGCTGAAGGGACAGTTATTGTGATTCTTTTTTCATGTGCCACTAGGAACTTGCGACAGCCATTTTTATTTGCAGGTATTTTATTCAAAATCAAAGCTATGAAAAGTGTAAATTAAAGTGCTCTACTAATTTATTATAAAATCCAGAAGTTAGATTCGATTAATTCATTTTTTCTCAACGAATAATATTCAAGTGGACTTGTTCTCTAGAAGTTAAGTTCATTTGATGCATTTAACTACTTTACGGCATCTAACCTACGCTTTCACTAAATTAACTAAAAGAATTTTAATTCACTAATAATTGTAATGCTGAATGCAAGGTAAGAGGAAGTAGATTCTGTTGCTTAGTTTTTTTTTCTTTGTTGCTTGAATGCTTGTCAGATGACTTCAATAAACGAAGTCTGAATGGGTTATAGTTAGCCTTAAAGGACGTTTTGCGCCTTGGTGACGCAAAACTGCTGTCTATCTACTTTCTTATTAAATCCAAAGAACAATTTTATCATTGCTTTTTTGCTACAACTTGTATTTTAAAATAGGACAGTAAGTTTCAACGGAAAATTTCTTTTACGAAGTTTTATAAAAATACATACTTGATAAAACTGTTAAGAAAGTTATCATATTAATCACTTTCTTAATACTGGCATTAAATCTAACAAAATACGTCCATGGAGAGTTTGTGATGTTAAGGAAAAATTTATTGCCTAGTGCCGAAATATTAAAAGAAAAATGCGATCTAGATGATGAAGATGTAACAGACAATGACCACTTAATACGTCTGAAAAATTATCACAGTTCAAATATTTAGAAAAGGACAGGGATCAGTGGCTCATGGGCGGTAACATCCTGGTGAATAAAACGATATGACCAAACCATTGAGGCAGTTATTCAAGTAGAAATGGCAGATGAAAAGTACAGAACTCTGAACCTTTAAGCGAAAATGACAATTACGAAAGAATATACATACATAAGAAATGCTTTTAAGACTGTGACGAGATCTATTTAACACATCAAAATAAATTCGTCTGTCTCTGATATTATTTTTAAAGAATGGGGTGTAATTTTGCTGCAAAGCAAAATTTAAAATTGAAAAATAAATAAAAATTGATTATTTCCTAACGAAAAGCATAAACGCTAAGTTTACTTCATATTTTTATCCACAAATGTACATACATACATCCACACATTTTTCAATTCGATTTCTAGCCTATAAATTATATTTTGTATGATTTTTTTTGGATTAACATGGGCCTCTATCATAACATGAAGGGACGAGGATTTCTCTTTCTAGTAATCCGTTGCGCTAAAACCTTAAAGAGGCTGCTAACTAGACAATACAAAATTGAACTTAAATATCATGACCTGCAAAAGTTTCCAACACTTAGTTAGGAAAAGTGAATAATAACTCCTTGCTTATACCTGATTTTAATTACTATTAAATTTCTTCAATAAAAATCGATGTTTATGTGACTAATTTCGTGAATACTGATGGAGCTTAAAGGGGATTGACCAGTTATTAGTTTAGCTGGTCTCTCGTATAGCCACATATACGCCATTTAATCGGAAGTCTGCTGTGTTAATATGATTATATTCTTGATTTCAAATATATACACAGTATTTAATTGGTATAGTTCTCCATATATGGTTTCGGATATCACGCAACTGTTGTTTTAAATCAGGTGTTAATGGAACAATGCACCTTAACAATGATTCTTGAAGTCTGTTCTTATTATTAAATAGATTTACTAAATAAATGCAATTATCAGCTGTCGAAAACTCAATTAAATAAAAAAAAATATTTGGGAAAATAGAAGAGCAAAATAACAGCTAGAATTTAGGAAAACTGTGTCTCGACCTAGGAATTTCAAATTTCGTAACGCCTCATAAAAAATTTTAAAATGAAAAAAAAAGGCTTTTATTCTAAATTGAAAACTTAAAAATCATTTAAACATTTAGTTTCATTTCGTAAACAAACAAACAAAGAGCAAAAACTCAAATCTGAAACATTTTGGGTACACTCTAACACTTCAAACAATTTACAGTTATGTTTTTTAAATATGAAAATCACAAAACTGGGAAAAAATAATATGATCTTTAAATATAGATTTTAGTTTAACAACTAAAATAATTTTAAACAAGCACTTACGATAGGCTTAATTAGTATACTAATTGAAGATTTAACCGTCCACAAATTGAAGATATACAAAGACTATAAAATCTGTTATTTAAAATGAGATGTTTAAATGGAAAAACAATAGCTGTAATATTATATCGTTGTAAATTAACGCTACATGGGTAATTGACACATATTTAATAACAAAGGTATTGTTTTAGGTGTATATTGTAAGTCTTAGGTGTAAATATATTTCAATGGCTCATTGCTTACGAGATTTGTAATAAATATTTCCCTCAGCGGTAATACTTTTTATTTTGTCAGAAGGCGAAATCCGAGAACAGAAAAAGCTTCCTGCGCGTAATCCTCTACTTAATAATATGTGATCTTGATAACGCATGGAAGTAAATTTTTAATCCTGAATTTAATTTAAAATTGAACTCAAAAGGAATTTCAGTTTTAAAAGCTCCGGCATTCATTTCTATATTTTTCGAACGTAATGTAGTATAAACAATAAAACATAAAAAATTACTGAAAATAGTGCATATTTAGGTTTCTTTTATTATACAGTTTAATCTTTTATACTTGATTATATTTCTGATCATGATGTACGTAGAAGTAGTACTAATATAGTAATACGTTTACAACTAACCAATATATAAGTTTTGAAACTTAATTTATATTAATACTCATGATGTACTGGGCATGTTTTTTAAGTAAATACCTTTCGAATATTACTTAAGAGCGAGACTCGTTATAGGTTTCCATGAAAGCCTGGGTCTAAATTGATTCATTTAGTAACATATCGTACGCTCAGTATATTGTAGCTTTGATAAGCATTTTTGTCAGCCATTGTGAGCACAACTTCCGATAACTTTTGTTATAGTTTAAGTATTTTATCACAGTTTTATATACAATACTTCATGAAACTTGAGAAAGCTTTGTTAGACAATGTTCAAGTCATAAAGCACTGTTCTCTGAAAACTTTTCATCAACGTTCTGCAACGAACCATCTTTAATGATAAACGATTCGTGTATTTCATTCTGCATCGTAAAGTTTCACTATTTCATCATTATCTATGAAGTTTCTCAAATTTCAATAAGTGTTCTGTATGAAACTTTGACAAAATTTTTAAACTATCGGACATTGTTCTTACGCTGGTTTCTCTCAAAAACGATAATCAAATCAGACGATGTTTCTTTAAAGAATTTAATTAATTCTGAATCTGGTTATGCCATAGGATAGGGGTCTTTCTTAACATGGATGGAAATTGCTTTGAAAGGTAGATAAAGACACAGATTTTTGTGTAACACTTTGGTGTAAAAATAAACTTGTTAAAAACTTCTCCTTGTACTTATGTAAAATCAAAAACCATATTTCTAAAAATAAAATCCTGCTTATGATTAGCGCATTTTTATCACAGCGGTATGATTGAAAGATACTCGATTGGCAATCATGTGTATTTCTCCAGACTTTTATTTTAAGTGGATAAGATGTTATTTCAAACTGAAAACAATAATTTCTCTTCAGTATGTTGATGAATTTTTCAAAATGCGAACATATGTTACCGTGAAAGACCGAAATTGGAGAATGTCGACTTTCACCGGAGAATATCAACATTCACCAAATACGTCGGTGAAAGACAGAATATTTCACTACATTCTTGTATATTCGGACCCTCACCGGTGTATGTCGACAATCACAGATATGCTCTGGTGAAAGTCGAAAAGAGAGGTCATAATAGTTTAAGTTGTTGCAATAAATAAGATTTGAATCACATAATTTAGTAAGTTTTTTATGACTGTTATTTTATTTTCTCATTTAGAACGTACTGTATAATAAAGTAAGTTTTTAACTTCTATTATTTTCCTTTCTCATTTTGAATGTATTGTGTGTTTTAGGTTCTCATATTTTTAAGTTCTTATTTCAAGTCTCAAGTGCGTTTATTCGCGACTGAATTACGGAGAAGAAAATACAATATTGTTATATGTTCAACATTCACCATTAGTACATGGTGAATGTCGACATTGACTGGTGTAAGTCAGAAATAAGAGTATTTGGAAAATATTACGGACATACACCAAAAAATCATGTGAATGTTGACATTCACCGGTGAAAGTCAACATTCTCCAGATTTCGGTGTTTCACCGTAACATATTGTTGCGTGCGTACGGGTTCGTTATGAAATGAATGCACAAGTCCGATGAAAAATGAACAAAAATTTATTATTATCACAACAGAAATGCTTACATTTTCTCAAATTATCATGCAGTATCACAATATCTCACAGTAGTTATCTTTTAACTACTTAAATGTACAATAGAACATAATTCAAAACAGCTAAAGAACGCTAATCCGCGAATTCGCTATAATCAACAACGGCAGTTTTCTAAACAACAATAAACTAAGCAACTCCTACAAACTGAGATGTTTTCCTCCTTTTATAAGATTAAAAAGAGATATTTATTTATTTAACGCATGCGCTCTTGTATTTTTAATTTTTCCGGCTTAGCTTTCTTTTAATATTCGTCACGCGCTGCACTGCGCGAGAAATAAAACCATTTAATTTATAATTGAACTAACATTAGCTTTTTAAATACCAAATTCGTAACACTGCCCCCTTCCCAAGGACTGCACGTCCCGGGCAGTACAATCCCTGGACAGGAAGCTAAACTTACAACTGTGGCATAAATGCAACTGAGGCATAAACATTACATCACAATATCAAACAACATGAACAATAAATGCAATAACTAACTTAAATCAAATGCTATCAAATACTAAATACAAAACAAATACTATTTACAATTATTTACATTATGTACTATGACCATAGTAATGAGCTAACCTGTCGTAATGACCGACTTTAGGTTTAGAGTTCGAAGACTTACGGAGACGTCATTCAGTCTGTTCCGCACTGTACATGGACCATCCGAAGGTGACTGTAGTTTAGGACTGAGTCCCTTTCGTTGAATCGGGTTCCACAACCACACCTTGTCTCTTTTGTTGAATCTATGTCCAGTAGCTCTCGCGTTGTATCTGGTCTTCACTTTCTCCGTCGCCAAGTTCACTCGCTTTCGTGCGGAACGGTGCATCACTTCAAAACGGGCCTTGACATCTTGGATGTGTTCCTCAGGCGATGAAGGCGCATCCGTACGGCGATGAAACAGGCGGTCACAAGGCAGACGAAGGTCTCGACCGAAGAGCATCTGAGATAGAGAATAGCTGGTAGTCTGGTGTTTCTTTTCGACCCTAGCATGATTTCGGCTGTTTCTCGAGCTGGTTCTTTCGGACAAAGCGTCGGCATTTCCAGGTGAGGATCCCTTCTTAGGATGGATAGTCATGTCTTCAGATCCAGAAATACAGAAAGCACTGCGAATGGCGGATGTAAAAGATTTGAAAAGCGCTTTGTTGTACGCCATGAAGTTCGAGGCAGCCCAGGAAGCAACTAATAGAGATCGCTACCCAGTTAGAGCTGTGCGAGTCCATGAGCCAGTGGATCATCTGATGGCTCGTTTAGATGATTTAGCCAGACAAGTCGAAGCTTTGATACGAAGTAGGAGCGAGAAGAAAGTGGCTCCGAGGTGTTGGAGATGTGGTAGTGAAGGTCACCTAAGACGGAATTGCAGAACGCCCCAGGGTACGGAATATAAAGCAGATGATTTTACCAGACAAGTCAGTGGCTTGAGACGGAACAGAAGTGAAAAGAAACTAGTTCTAAAGTGCTTGAACTGCGGAGTTGAAGGCCACATACGAAGAAACTGCAAAACACCCCGAGGTACGGAAAATAAGACCATTTCCCACCAAAGACGCAGTAAACAAATCAGTGACCATATCGAGGAACGGAGGTTGCCAGATAATGAAAAACCTTGTTTTAAAGCGCTTAAAATTTATACAGTGAGTGGCAACAGTAACGGAATGTCCATTAATGGGAATATCGATGGAGTTCCTTGCGATATGATCATTGACACAGGAGCTAATGTTACCATCATTAGGAAAGACTTAGCTGAACAGTTTATAGATAAACTTATTTGGACGCCATCCTGTGTTACCCTTCAGACTGCGTCTGGTGAAAAGATCGACATAGCTGGGAAGTTAAACGTGAAAATCACATTTGGAAGTGCCGCCTACCATCACACGGCATATGTGGCGGATATTTAAATCCACATAAACACGGCCACGGCATAAACAAAAACACGGCCACAGCATATGTGGCGGATATTAAAAGATAACTACTGTGAGATATTGTGATACTGCATGATAATTTGAGAAAATTTAAGCATTTCTATTGTGATAATAATAAATTTTTGTTCATTTTACATCCGCCATTCGCAGTGCTTTCTGTATTTCTGGTTCTTTCGGACAAAGCGTCGGCATTTCCAGGTGAGGATCCCTTCTTAGGATGGATAGTCATGTCTTCAGATCTTGAAAGCAGTTTGTTGTTTTTCAAGTCTAAGGAAAAATTGTATTTCCTTAAAAAGTCCAATCCGAGTATGCATGGATCTGTAATATCCGCCACATATGCCGTGTGATGGTAGGCGGCACTTCCAAATGTGATTTTCACGTTTAACTTCCCAGCTATGTCGATCTTTTCACCAGACGCAGTCTGAAGGGTAACACAGGATGGCGTCCAAATAAGTTTATCTTTAAACTGTTCAGCTAAGTCTTTCCTAATGATGGTAACATTAGCTCCTGTGTCAATGATCATATCGCAAGGAACTCCATCGATATTCCCATTAATGGACATTCCGTTACTGTTGCCACTCACTGTATAAATTTTAAGCGCTTTAAAACAAGGTTTTTCATTATCTGGCAACCTCCGTTCCTCGATATGGTCACTGATTTGTTTACTGCGTCTTTGGTGGGAAATGGTCTTATTTTCCGTACCTCGGGGTGTTTTGCAGTTTCTTCGTATGTGGCCTTCAACTCCGCAGTTCAAGCACTTTAGAACTAGTTTCTTTTCACTTCTGTTCCGTCTCAAGCCACTGACTTGTCTGGTAAAATCATCTGCTTTATATTCCGTACCCTGGGGCGTTCTGCAATTCCGTCTTAGGTGACCTTCACTACCACATCTCCAACACCTCGGAGCCACTTTCTTCTCGCTCCTACTTCGTATCAAAGCTTCGACTTGTCTGGCTAAATCATCTAAACGAGCCATCAGATGATCCACTGGCTCATGGACTCGCACAGCTCTAACTGGGTAGCGATCTCTATTAGTTGCTTCCTGGGCTGCCTCGAACTTCATGGCGTACAACAAAGCGCTTTTCAAATCTTTTACATCCGCCATTCGCAGTCCACTTCTGTGGGCGTGGGTTCGAAACCCACTTCTGACACCAAAAATTGTTGCGTGCGTACGGGTTCGTTATGAAATGAATGCACAAGTCCGATGAAAAATGAACAAAAATTTATTATTATCACAACAGAAATGCTTAAATTTTCTCAAATTATCATGCAGTATCACAGTATCTCACAGTAGTTATCTTTTAACTACTTAAATGTACAATAGAACGTAATTCAAAACAGCTAAAGAACGCTAATCCGCGAATTCGCTATAATCAACAACGGCAGTTTTCTAAACAACAACAAACTAAGCAACTACTACAAACTGAGATGTTTTCCTCCTTTTATAAGATTTTAAAATCACGCGCTAGAATTTTCCAGTACTTTCTCGAAATCAAAAAGAGATATTTATTTATTTAACGCACGCGCTCTTGTATTTTTAATTTTCCGGCTTAGCTTTCTTTTAATATTCGTCACGCGCTGCACTGCGCGAGAAATAAAACCATTTAATTTATAATTGAACTAACATTAGCTTTTTAAATACCAAATTCGTAACAATATGTACTCTTAAGTAAATAAATGATGGGCAAAAGGGACATCGTATGAATTTACTTATATGTGCGTATGTATAATACTTAAAATTTCATTTGACAAGGTTTATGGAGCTGGAAATATAAATAATCACTTAACATGACATGACAGCATATATGACAGGATTTGATTATTCCTTATAGTTTTTGTGGGTTGTACGGGGATTGTACGATTATTCGTTAAATTATCCGTGAAACGTTTCAGATATCCTAAAGCAAACTCTGCTACGGATAACAAATTTTTATCACGTTGACACAGTAACGATAATAAATTTTATTACATTTAATTTCAATGTAATAAATGTTCATTGAGATTTTTATCACATTATTTCACAAATGCTTAATTTATCTATCTTTATTGATATGATTGACTTTTTATAATAAATGGTTTTATCCCATACGCGTGACGATGAACTAGATCCACAGCTTTGGAAAGACTTTGGAAATTCCTGGGCATAACGTGAAATGGAGTAACAAAACAAACTTCCATTAGAAAATATCGCATGAAATTAAATTTAGTAACCTGGGGGGCTCACTTTAAAAAAGTAATCTTCTCGTCTGGTATGTCTTGTCCAATTTTTGTGGCAATGGCGACTTTTTGTTTTTGTACTTTGGTTGACACCAAGGTTATTCTGCTACATTACTCCTCTATGCTGCCACTGACTACTATCTGCTCAAAAGCTATTACTCCCTTTCGGTCACGTCTGTAAGTCCGTGACGTCAGCCTTGGGAAGAGTATAACATTGTTTATATATCGAACTTAATTTAAGACATTATCGAAACTGATATCGATAATGGTTTTTATATTTTGTATTTAGGAGCTAGAAAGCTACTTTGTTGCATCAGTGCTTTCAATTAACTGTGGCTTCAGCCTGTTGCTTTTGTTGTTTTTTTTTTTTCTCAAAATATTTAAGTAATTTCTCCTCTTTGTACCGATAGGAGCAATAGCAAAGCTGAACACGTTGAATGTCTGTCAATATATAGAAAAAGCTCAATTTACGTCTATTTAAATAGCATAAAATATGGTGTTAGCTCGGTAGTTTATTTGTCATGTATTTTTAAAAATATTTTATAAAATTATGAATAAATCTATACTTTTTAATTTAAATTATGTTATTACTGTATATTTACATAATATTGACTCGGACGCCTAAAACTATTTTTCAAATTCACTGTTTAAAACAAACATTCATACTATTTGCTTACATTACTCGATATTGTGTTTCCATTTTTAGCAAAATGCATAACGCGAGATGGTTTTTGCCCATACTTTTGGCGTTAAAATAAAGAAGCACTCTGCTTCAACTTTCCAAGATCGATTTTCCATGAACTTTGCTCTAATTTCCCTATCGCACATCACAGTTCTCTCAAAGTATTTTCTCTCTTCCTAAAAAAATATTTATTTATCATCTTCTTTTGCCACTTTGCCGGCTTTTACGATCATGATCCTTAATAATAGCTCTTAACGGTGCTTCCATTAGTCAAGGACGGATATCAATGAATCAACCCTTTTGTCACCTTCTGGTATACATCAAAGCTAGGTAAGTGATGTTCGACGGAAGGAACGTTTTAGCGATCGAAATGGTGGTATGTTTGATACTACCATAGAGCATAAAATGTAGATGATTATAGCCTTGTAATGATATATTTGATTTTGAGTTGTAAGAATTGACAGAAACTTCAAATTATATACCTAATGGTTGGAATTGTTGATATATGTCGGTGTTTGTATGATTTCAAAGAAATCTTTTTGTATATGTGTCTCTGTTTTCGCTGAAGGTACATATTGACACATATGTGGAAATATTTATATCAGCTAACATTAACTACAATTGACTAAATATAAAGATTTAAATTTAACATAGCCTACTTTGATCAGGTCTATCAATGGCTAAACAGCTAAGACAACTAAAGGCTGGTAGTGCACATACTGGTAGTTCGACCGGCTTCGGTTTCCTGCAAAAAGGCTAATTGGGTGTCCGTTTTTATGGTTTTCGTCATGTGTAACGTAAATACGAACCAATTTTCCTCAAGACGTTCACTAACGTACACCTCCTCTTAAACAAAAAGTCCTGATTTCTCGTAATCAACTAAGTAAACCAGCCCATCAATTTCCAGTAAATAAAACTACTGACTGTGATTATTTCCTACAGTGTTAGTTCACGGTTTAAACTAACCATTTGTATTTTTACTTTATTTAAGATGAATGTGAATAATTTTCTCTTAAAGTCCTGCACAAAGGCAACGATTCTTGAGTACGTATAGCTGTACCTTGAATACTTTGGCTTAATAAAACCAAATCTACCCTAACAGATCTTTTCCTAGAAATATGCATCTTATATCGAAGAATCAATTTAAACTCAAATACTGATGTCGATATTTCAATATTACTGAAAATGCAGTTGGAATATTTTACCAAATTGCAGTCTGATATAAATATATATTTTGAGCATAGGAATCCATTTTTAAAGTAAGATCAACTGCATACACGATAAATTACATCGTGTATGGAGTATATCTTTTTAGTGAGATTTTGCAAGAAATAAAGTCTTTGAAAGAGTTCGAATTATCATGCTCCTGTAGAACTTATGAAAACAGAAAAAAATTTCAGAGGCTCTTATAAATATTTATATTACTCTAAACTTAATATACAGGGTGTAGAGGAAAAGTGTTTATTGTTGGAAAAGCATTTTCTCCTTATATATTCATCTCGGACATCTACTTTCGACTAAAATTTCTTTCCTAGTAAGAGAATTTTATAAAAACTGTTTTAAAATTCGCAGTGTATTCATTTTAAAAGAAAGCAATTTAAACTTTTTATCGTCCCAGTAAAACAATATGTATAGTTAACGAAGTGTTCATTTTGCTTTGATCAAGTCAAATAAAAATTGCTGCATACTATCTTGTCCTAATAAGCAATCTCTAATTTCTAAATTTAATTGTAAATTTTTACACATTCCTCCGGTCCTTATGCTTATATTTAGGAGAAGTATATGCTCCTTATAAAAAATAAAGTGCTTAAAGTCTTTGATGCCTTACGACAAAAACTGACCGAGATATATTTAAAATTCGAAGTTATATTCATGGGCTGGGCACAAAAAGAGAAATGTTTATATTTGTACTTGATTAAAATCAAAATATGAGTTAAGAAAAGTATTTTTAGGTATATCTAGTGACGAGCATTTTGATGTAGATTGTTATATAAGAAAAAAGAAACAAAAGTTAAAGAAATAAAGGCCTAAAGTCGACTTTAATGAGTTGCATAATACTCAGTTTCCAGGAATGAAATATGGGATCTTATGAGGTTTCTGTGAAGTATGTACTAGAGAAGATGGACTTAGAAGACAGTTTATTTAATGTAGTCACCAAACAGTTTATGTGCATGTATTTTTTCTAATACGTGCACCAGTAAATGGTACATGAACACGTTTGGGATTTTCTTAAAGTGAGTATCTGGTACTCCAAAAGAACATATTTTTGGCCTTTTTTCTTTCTTGACTGTAAATCATCTCAGTATTGACTTGGAAATGCTGCAGACCTTTCGTTTCCAAGCAAGCAAACGGAAATGGAGGACTCTTGAGTCAAGCTAGAAACATTGTTTGACTTTGTGAATCGTGTTTGAGATAAGCTGGATCTTCAATTTTCAGAACGGCGGACTATCAGAAAAAGAGTGCTAATCCATATCTCGCCCTTTCTCCACTAGCTTATTTTTTATGGGCTTTTGTGAAAAATTAACGTTACAGTGAAAGAACTGATAATCTATGATCTTACCCACCTCAAGCAGAGAATCATACAAATAGTTACATTCTTGCTACAGTATTGGGTTAAGTAATTTCTAGACTGTCTGATCTAAATTAGTTTTAATCCATTTCGCTTGATTTACACATGATTTCACGAAATGTCACTATTCATTCTTGGAGATCCTTCATTTGAGTGGGCAAGATGGAAGTCCTAGCACTTTCAAGAGAACTTGAAAAATTCTTTCTCGGAACTTATAATGAAAGAGTCAGATACTCTTTCATCTATAGCTTCTAGGCAATGCACAAATTAAAACGATTTCTAAGAATAATATTCTTTAGATTTCTATCAACACTTTATTATTTTTTCTTAAATTTTCTTTTTGTCATGGAACAGTTTTTAATTGCTTAGAAGACATGCCAACTTATCATTATGTTTTAGTAAAATAAAAACTGGCCTGAATTCATAATTTTACAGATTTAAAAAACGTTGTTTATTGAATATGTGCTTTCCTTTTTTATAGTACCGTGATAAAAGTTCTTTAAACTTTTTCATAATTTTCATGGTGCTTTGCAAACGCCAAGCATCATTTCTTTTGATGAAAACATTTATTTGCTAGAAAGAAAAGTGAAGGATATTTCTTGCGGTATAGGAGTAAAGTGCGGGTGGAATGAGGAGACTAACAATATAATGTTTGAAATTCATTTTTTTTTTTCATAAGTAAAGTGCGATAAATTGCAGTGCGGTTGTGCCTTGTAATGCGTGCCATTATAGTATGAACGGGTGACTCTTCTGTGACCTGATTTTTGCAATATTTATTCATGCATATGCACTGATAAACCTAAAATCGAAGTAACCTTTTTCGTAAATTTTAAATAAAATTAAAAGTATTTCCTCATCTAGGTGCATGATTCATAAACCAAACAGAAATGCTGAATTTCAGAATTTTAGTGACATAAAAATGGCCACGATTCACGCACATATTTTTAAAAAATATTGCATATAATATTTAAAAATATTGCACGCATATATTTTTTTCCTTTGCCTTTAAATAAAAATGCTAAATTCTATTTCGAAAAGTAAGGAGGAAAATAATTCGCTATTAAAAAGTGTTAACAACGTTTTAAATATCAGATCATTTCCATGGAATAAAAAGCATTGTGGGCATATTGCATTGCTTATATCTGCTTTTATTTATTTTGTTTCAAAATGACAAGAGCAGCGTAGAATAGGCTGACACCTCAAACTGATCAAACGTGATCGCACGAAATCACATCTCTTTACGAAATTTGGCAGTCTAACTCCTTTACAGCAGTCCGTAATGTGGAAGTGGCGAGACAGGTTAGACCACTTTCTCGAACAGCCTAACATGTTGAATTATGGACTTCGGAAAAAAATTCCCTTGTAGACTTGTATACATACACAGAGTCTCTTCTGCCTGTATGCTGAGAAAACCACCAGCGACCGAGAGGTAAAGTTCCTGAACATTGGTAGTTCTAACCTGGGTTCGATTCGAGGCAAACGGGCTGGTCGTATGGGCGTTTTTGTGGTTTTTCCCATGTGTGACGTATATATGAGCCTGTTTCCCTTAGGATGTCCTCCACGAAGGCCTCTCCCCCTTAGGCAGGTAACCCTCGTGTGCTTTTAGTAATCTCAATAAACCAAGCCAAACCTGTATGCTGAGAGACTATCGCTTCTCCGAGACAGAATCCTATTGATCTTGTAGTCCCTTGCTATAGATCCCTATAGCTATTGATCGCTTCCCCATAGATCCTGTAATCCTTTGCTTGGGCGGACAGTTCTTGATGGTCTTGCCATCAAAATAAGTACGATGTTCATAAACATTGCCCAAGGAATCACAATACTTTTTATTCCATAATAATTGTTAAAAAAGTTATTAAATGTTTTTAGTGGGAAACTATTATTTTCACCAACTGTATAACACATTCACTAAGTTAAAGTTATAACTATACATTTTCAATCACATTAAAACTGTTCGAACAGATTTTAGACTGTTAAAAAAAGACTGCTTATTAAAGCACCTTTTTATTTTCGTTTTGATTAAATATATAACTTTTTTGCGATGATATTTAGGGTAGCTATTTAGTGTGGATCAATTTACTGCGGAAAATCTCAGAAGAACTTCTGCATTTCGAGTATTTATTAAAGCTATTTTTGTTAAAACTTTTAAAAATTGCATTCATTTAAACAAAATTAGTAAATATAATTTCATTTAACTAATTTTTAGTTTCATTAAAAACTCCAGTATTTTATTTAAAGATTATTATATTCAGGATTAAGTTTCGTTTTTATTTCTAAAGTAAAATAAAATTCCTGAGGTCAAAATCTATACTCAGAATTTGATTTGTTTCTCGCATTTCAAGCTGTCACTTTCAAACTTCGAAAGAAATTGTCAAAATCTTGAGGAGTACTGTAAAATTATCTATAGACTTGGAAATATTCTTAAAACCAACAACGTTTTTGTTATTAAAAGCCACAGTGATGATGATGCTGTAAGAAGTGTTCTAAACAGTGACATTTATTGAAGAAAAAAAACGGAAACGAATACATGTGTTGAAATATAATTAAAGTAAAGTGTCCTCGAGCAACCCAAATTAATTTTAAGAAACTATTGCATTACAAAGAATTTACTTAATATGGCAAAATATGAACCTTTCAATAACCGTCATATATTGTTAATTAAATTTTCTTCAAGTAATATAAAATACATCTTTAAAGAAATTAGAATAATTCTTTCTAAATTTCTGTTTGTATCTATGATTTCGGTTTTAGATTAAACTCTCTCAAGATATTTTGAAAGAAATGTGAAATTTTTACTCACATTTGTTAAATGTCAAGGAATCACACAGTGTATTATCCCATGAATGCGAATCAGTTTTCATTCATTTATTATTCGTATAAGCCAAAGGGTCTTGCCCTTTGGCCTCAGGCACCTCAAATTTCTTTTAGGAGAAAGACTATTGCTTCACTCTACTAACAGCACATTATGCAGGGTGTGGAGTCTTACAAACCGATGTTTAATGAGACTACAGTCTGCTCGAGGGATATAAGTAGAAACCACATCATGTATAATACAATCCAAGAGCCCGGACGTTCAGATTACAGATCTCAGGCAGAACAATAAATGACCAGTTTTCATTAGAAACTTTGCAATGTTTATTTTAAGTTTATAACAGTTATTTTTACTTTCGAAGCCCTTTCCTTTAAATTCTTGTTTCCCACTTACAACTCCCTACCATTCCATTGACGGAAGACGCGAGCACTGTACCTTTACCATAGGGTGAATCAGTTCAGCACCGCTCCCCCCCCCAAGATCTAGAGCAACCAAAGAGGCCACATGAGAGCCGCGCACAGAGAGACCAAGCCCAACGCCGGATCCACCCAGGGCAGTTCAAGGAACCAAAGGCCCATAGGGGACCCACACCCCGTCGCCCAGGCGTCAGATTTATAAAAGAAATATTTATATGGTCAAACAAGGGCATAGAGAGATACAATTAAGTACATTGATAATATATCAAGGATTGTACAAATTTAACAATAAGAGGTAAAGATTACAAGATTACAAGATAAAGCAAGTTACAGGAAAATGAGTACAGAACACAGAAGGCGTGTTATAAGTTAAGGGCATCACGATAAGACAGAATAGGCCTATTACTGGTTAATGACATCAAAATAATACTAAATCTGAATCAAAATTAAATATATTAAATAGGCCAGAGTACATTAGGGAGGATAAAGTAATGGCATGGGTACATAGCAAATACAAATCAAAGATATGAGTGCATGTGAGTAATAGAAATATGAGTAAGTATAAGGGCAGTACACTATAAATGCGTTACCAATTCAGTATAGAACAATTCAGTATATGACAATGCAGTTAATATTAATCAGCACATAACCGATACAATACAATAAATAAATAAATAAATAATATAAAAAGTCAGTATAAATCAGGTAATACAAAGTCAATGCGTAATAAATAGAATCAGAATGGATCAGCACTTAACCAATACGAATAATATAAATATAAAGAGTACACTACAAATGACAATATTTAATAGATAACAGGTAAATCAAATTCAATGCTGTAGAAATGCAATCAAGATAAAACAGCACATAACAAATACGAATAAAATAAATACAAATGCATTATAAATTCAGTATAGAACAAGTAATACAAATATAATAAGTGATACAAATTCAGTGCATAATTAATCTAATCAAGATTAACTCATATAAATGCAATATATAACAGGTAATGTAAATTCAGCACAGATGCGATACAAATTTAGTATATGAGAGGTAATACAATTCAGTATTTAATAAATGCAACCAAGATGAATCAGCACATATCTAGTATGAATAATATAAATAGAAAGATAAGGGTAGTACACTACAAATGCAGTACAAATACAGTATATAACAATGTGATCAATAGAATTCAGCACATAACAAATACTGTGAATAGAAATATATACAGATTCAGTATATAATAGACAATACAAAGTCAGTGCATAATATATGCAATCAGGATGAATCAGCACATTATAAAAATGAAGAATATAATATGAGGATAAGGGCAGGACACGACAAATGCATTACTAGTTCAGTATGTAACAATGCAATCTATATAAATCAGCACATAAGAAATACAGATACTATTAATATGAATGCAACACAAATTCAGTACAGAACAGATGCATATATTATGAACCATTACTTAACTAATACAGATGATATAAATATGAGTACAAATGCAATATTTGAATATGAGTGCAATATAATTCTATATGCTATTAAATATGCTATTATAATATGCTATTAAATATAAATACAACACTAATTATTGAAGATAAATGCAACACAAATATGAATGCAACACAAAAATTATAGTATGCTGTTAAATATGAATGCAACACAAATTCAGTACAGAACAGATGCATTTATGATGAACCAGTACTTAACTAATACAAATGATATAAATATGAGTACAAATGCAATACAGAAGAAACTGCAAATTCAGTATGCAGTAAATAATATGTGCAAGTAATAGAAATCACAGATAAATTGTGTTACATAGTGCAGCATAATTCGTATTACTAACAGTATTGAAACAACTCTAGACAATAAATGACAACATACTAATTCAAAATGCAAAGGATTTGGAAACAATACAGCTAAATTAATTGATAAATGCAGTAAATGAAACAATTTGACATATAATATAGAAGGTGTAGGAAAAGCAAGTAATTAGACAGGTTGACATAAGTCGGTATCAAGATGGATAAGTTTTGACATGATGGCAGTCAGTTTCCCTACCATTTAGTACGGCATTGTATGTAAATGAGGTAGTAAGGAAGGTTCAACTTACTTCAGTGGGAGAGCGTAGGAGTTCTTAGTGGCGCGTGTGCTACTTCGTTATTAAGCCAATTACGCTCGGACGTATTATAAGGGGGTCGTCCATTGAAACAATTTGCTGTTAGCACCCATTTTAAAAATTTCAGAATATTTTTAATTTGATGTAAGCAGCTTTTGAGTCGCCCTGTAACTGTTAACGGTTCCACGCACTCTACAGTTTTGCTTTATTTTATTTATAACTAATAGTTTTAGTTGCCTCTTCAGACTAGATATAAAAACTAGAATTCCAGGAGGTAGAAATCTTAATTTTTATTTCAGATTCATGCAAATTATCAAAATTTCTAACGAAATCGTCAAAATTTTCATATCTTTCGTCATAATTTATTGCGAAAAATCACAGAGAGCATCAGTAAATCTAGGCTTTAATATTTTTTTAATTGAATTTTGTGTAGAAAACGTTCATTCCAGCCAATAAATTTGCATAATGTGCCAGCAATTAATAAATTAAGAGTTGCACTTAAGTGATTTATGTTCAAATTGTTCAGTAAAACGTTTTAAAGAAGTAATGATTTACTTTTCATTTTCAGTATAAGATGTGAGCACGTTAGATGCACTTTTAGTGTTTTTAGCCCAAAGGGGCAATTTGCCCAGAAAGGCTATTAATTTCCTTTTGGCATTTTGCGTTCTTTCACTATAAACGGCATTTCACTTTGTTTTATTATTCATTAAAACTGTTGATACCAAATATTAGAATACCTGCATTACTTTTAAAGTAATTAAATAATGAAGAATATGCATAAATGTGTGTATGTTTCTCGCAGTGTGAAAAAAAACTTACCTAGAAACATGAAATTTTGAATAACGTAGTCCTTCGCTCGAATATGTTCGTCTAGAAGCTCAAATTTGGAATTTGTTTTATTATCTATTTCATATTTTGTAAAACTTTTAACGAATTCTCGATTAACAAACTCATTTCAAAACGAGCAATGGCAACACTACGAAAAAAAATTTGTTTTTATCTCCAGCGCGCAAGATTGTGCATCGGAAATTCTAAAAACATGTTCTTTTAAAATTATTTTTGGATATTGCTGTTGAATTGAACTTTATGGTTTAAGCGCGAAGAACATGATGTTTAATAAAGAAATGTAACGCGCAAAACGTTAAAACACCCCTTTTGGGCGTAATATAAAATCTGAAAACTTTCAGATTTTTTTAAAATTTTATTTCAAATATTCACTATTGTGAAAATGGATGGGGTTTCACTAAACCAAATGACGGTTTTATGAGATTCTTGCGTTGATAAAGTTTGGATTAGGCGATTCAGCAGATTCTTATGAATTCTGCTTTACTAAGAATCAGCACCTCTTTATAGTTTCTTTGCCTGATCCCATTTCTTTTGGTTACCAAACATAGCAACGGAGAATGCTCGAGTCACATTTGTCGTACAACAATCGATAGAAATAACAAAAAACTTTCAACTTGCAATAACAAAGAAGACAAGCACAACACTGGAGATGCCAGTTTGGACAGTTGAAACTTCTCAAGTGTTATGAGGGCCATATGGTAGGGGCCTCTCAGTCAGCTGAGTTCTGACAAGTAACTTGTCACAGAGAGCTAAGCAGAGGAGAAGAATGAACCCGAAATAACCGTAAAAAATGATACTTTTCCTCCGCTATCTTTAAACGACACGGATTGAGTAATTTGTCGTGTTAATAATTTTAAATGAAAGTAGTAATTGGTCTTTTTTCGTGTTCATGCTCTTAATGTCCATTCTTTTCAAAGAGTAAATATTGAATTAAAGTCTCTTAGCGTGGTTTTTCCTAAGTTTAAAGTGGATTCGAACCAGTTTCCCTTAGAAAGTCCTCCCCTTAGACAGATAGCCCTTGCGTGCTTTGCTACAATCAAACCAAGCAAACCAAAGCATGCCAGAGTCTTTTAGTACCAGCTCTAGTTTTTTGTACCTAAAGCCATAGTGAACTTAATTATATTTTTAGAATTAACTTCATTTGACAATTAGTAAAAATGCGATTTTAATTCACGAAAGGTTTTTTTTAATTAATTAAGGAAAAAATAACTTTTCATCTAATGCGAGATTTTTAAAATATTTGATTGGGTAATACATATAGTTATAAATAAGTGAATTGGTTTTTGTCTCTTCAGACTTTTGGTAATAATACACAACGATGCTATACAGCTCCTAGTAACAAATGTCGAAGAGACAAGAAATATTTTAAATTTAATGGCTATCAATTCAAATAAAAATATCTCAAAAATTCTGTTTAAATACACTTACACAAAAAAAACGACGCACCAAGAGGGAGTTATCTGAATGGGACGAAAATGGATAAAAGTGATGTACATGTACAGAAAAACAAATGATTTCAGTCTGAGAAAAATTGGATGATTTATTGAAGTGATAGAGTTTCAATAAATCATTCAATTTTTCTCAAACTGTAATCATTTGTTTACAGTTTATTGTTTACAGTCAAGATGATTTATTGAAGTGATAGAGCTTCGACGGAAAATGAAAAATTTCGACGGAAAATTTTCTATTTCCGTCGAAACCTGTATGCATATCAATTTGTGTCCAATTTGCTTTATATCTTCTGGGTGCGTCGTTTTTTTTTTTTTTTTTTTTTGTTGTTGTTTGTTTGTTTGTTTGTTTGTTTGTTTGTTTGTTTTTGTTTTCTGAAATATCTTGCAATATCTGAAATACGGAGCCTAATAGGTCATGCTTTTTGCATTCGTACTGATTTGCTGTGACAATATTAGGGGCCATTGAGATAATGTATTTTTCTGCATTACGATATGTTGAAGCCTGCTTCATAAGCGACGAAAGAAACTTTTGCCAATTATGAACTTCTTTCTTGTATGATTTTTGAGTTTAAAAGTTAAGATCTTTGATAATAAATCAAATGATATGTAGTTACATCATCGTATAGTTATTAAAGATTGCATTTTGATAAGTCATTTTTTTTTCTTTAGATTGAAAGCTGTAAATATTGTACTCCAATAAACAGTATCTTATCGCATTGCATATGTATATTTTCATGTAAGCTGCAACACTAGTTCTATTTTATCTATATCACATTTATTATAGTACATTAAATGGCAGAAAAGACAGTTTTCTCTCGCGTAAGTAATCATTCGGGTTCCCTTTGAGATTAAAGTTGAAAAGCTTATCATCATTCATACTTAGATGCTTGCGTGTAAATAAATACTGTATGATGTATATGAAGACAAATAAGATCTTTTCTTACACGATATTCTATCATATTTCATAGTTATTTTGTTGATTACACCTTATTTGGAGGTTATTCTAGTGGGATTCAGGTATTGCTCACTGGGAGAAATCTTTTCATGTGTATTCGGAAAGACTGTTATTATAAAAATTCGAGAAATATAGAATATTTTCTAGTTTTATTAATTGTATTACTTTTATGGACTTTATTTCGTTTATTTGGCAACATTAGAGGAATAGGAAGGAAAATATGCTGTTTGCTTAAAGAGTAAACTACAAGGGAAGTAAAATGATTACCTTAATATGATAATAAAACATATATATCAGACGACTTGACTACAGAACATCGTAGGACAGAAATAAATGGAGAGTTCGCTGGGATTTTGTCATTAATGATACAGAGAAGTGAATTGTTGGACTGTATAAGGGTTTTGCAAGTCGCAATAGTAGTTTCAATTGTATATTAGTAATCAGAACTATATCCTACTTTCAGAATTATATATATAGTAATCAGAACTATATCCTACTTTCAGAACTATATATATAGTAATCAGAACTATATCCTACTTTCAGAACTATATATATAGTAATCAGAACTATATCCTACTTTCAGAACTATATATATAGTAATTAGAACTATATCCTACTTTCAGAACTATATATATAGTAATCAGAACTATATCCTACTTTCAGAACTATATATATAGTAGTTAGAACTATATCCTACTTTCAAAATTATATATATAGTATATAGTAATCAGAACTGTATCCTACTATCAAAACTTTCACAGTCTTACGTATCAGTATTCCATGAGTAAACATACAGGTGAAGACAGAAGACCATCAATAGAGCAGCCACACCATCGTTTAGACTTTCGTCTTTTACGCTCTATTGATGGATACTATCTACCACCAGCCAGGCATTTATTGGAATAAATCTATAAATTATTACAATCAATATACAATAATAATATCACAAAATATTTAACACAACATATCTTTAGAATTTCCGATACACAGTTTCGGGCGCTGGAGATAATTTTTTTTTTCGTCTAGTGTTGCCATTGCTCGCTTTGAAATCTTTGAGTTTGTTAATCAAAAATTCTTTAATGTTTGACAAAATATGAAATAGATAGTAAAACGAATTCCAAATTGCAAATTTAGGCTTCCAGATGCCCATATTCGAATGGAGGATTACGTTATTCAAAATCTAATGTCTCTAGGTACCATCGTTTTTTCACAATGCGAGAAACATACATGAAGATTCTTCATTCTTTAATTTCCTTAAATACAATGCAATAATTTCTTTAAATACAATATTTGGTGGCAACAATTTGTAAAGTGAACCGACATTAATAGTGAACCAACGCAAAATACCAAAACGACATTAATAGCTCTTCTGGGCAAATTTTTTCTTTTAACTAAATAGGAGAAAGAGTCAAACATAAAATTAGTCTGAAAATCAGCAATGTATAAACATTTTTAAATCATATAGTACTTCCCATTGCTTTATTCTTTAAAATTAAGTTTATGATGGCAGCATGCAGCTTATAAAGCAGTGAACTACACAATATGCGCTGGAGATTATTTCCGTATGTGCTGCTCATTAACTGGTGGCGCTAATTAACTGCTTGTAAACAAGAAGGGAAAAAATTTTAAAAATTCTTCCCTTATCTGCAATGTTGATTTCAACAAAAGGCTGTGTCTGGAACAGAAAGGATCCTTCTTCGAGGACGCTTTGAAAGAAACAGAGTCATAATTTTTTTCATGAGAATACTCATGAAAAAAACTATGAAAATGATCATGCATCTAGTTCTTTCGTTGAGATTTGATTACTAGTCGAACTATCATTGTATAGCAGTCTTACTCGATACTCCATGGTGAGTAAAAAAGAGGATTACTGATTATTCTAAATGCTGTGGGTATGTAAACGCTTTGTAAAGCAAAATTTGCTTTATGAATTTCGTTCATATTTATTTATACCTTCAATTTCCATAAATAGTTTGCCAGGTGTATCTGGGGAAAATGTGTAGCAGACTCAGCGTTAGCTTTAACTGCTGTCTGTGTCTCATGCCATCATTTATTAGTAAAATTAGGAAATGTGACTGCATGCATGTTTGCCGCTGTATTCTTGAGGATGATAAATGACCTTTTGTGCCAAGTTGAGGTCTCATAGTCAGAATTCAAATACTGTACTGCCATTCCAAAAATGCAATTATGACTACTCGACCGATATTCGGATCTGTTTCTTATAAGAGAGTTGACCGACCACCGAGGTGGCTGTGTATATAGTGTTGTAACGACTTTCGGAGCTTGATTAGTTCTGATTAATGGCAATAATAATAGTAATTCCGTAACAACAATATATTGATTTATGACAACACCTTTAGGCATAGTTTAGGAGCCAGAGCAACTATATTTATAAACGACTTTAAATAAAATTACGAAGAATTTATTTAAATTTCAACAGTTTACAAAGAAACATATGGTAAGATTTTTATGCCTATTAATTCTGCTAAAGAAGAAAAAGATAATTAGAAAATTGAGAAAGCAATGTCATATTTTTTCAATATAGGTTAGGTTACTTGAACAAACCAAAGAACGCTAGGGCTATCTGACTAACGAGAGGGCTGCCTTCATGGAGGACTTTCTAAAGGAAACTGGCTTGTATTCAAATTGGATATGTGTGCATTGGTGAATCACATTACATGTAATAACTCCTTTGGATATGCAGAAACATCTAAAAATGAGCATTATTTTTTCCTGATATCAGTTCTCCTGGCAAAAAATAAATATTCTGCACTTGAATGAATATTTCTACATTACTAAAACTACGATTTACCTAAACACACTTAAATTATACCAAATAGTATGGTTTTCCTTTTGTGAGAGTGTGTTTTGAGGTTTCTCCAAAGAGACAGGAATTTCTAGAAACATTGCTTTAAAACGATAAGATAGATGCATTTTCAAAACACGTCAGGAATATTCCAGCAAAGTAAACAGTAAGAGAGGAAGCATTTCGCAAATATAAACTGAGAAAACTCCACATATCCCTGATAGAATTTGAAGTTAGTTTATTCAATGAAATTGAGACATGATGAAACACACACGTATGAAATCTAAAGCGTAGTAGCTGTGTAACAAATTGTTATCCTCAAAAGCAGGTTTATTCCCCAGCCGCGTCCTTGCCACCCCTTTTATTATGCCTTTTGGGAATAGTTGATAAAAGTAGATTTCAAAATGATGGTTTAATTCTCCTCTTTAAACTGCACAGAAAAGAGTTATGTCTGCGTCATACTCGACACGTTCCTTTGTAATGCCGTGATGGTAGAAATCGGAGATTTACTGCGTTATGCAGGAAACCAGAATGAAGTCGTGCGATAATAAAAGCCGAATAATACCTACGAATAATTTGTTACTAGCCTTGTGATTCAGATTCGAGGAAATTCAAATAGTATTTTATTTATTCCAAATGTTTCAAAAGGTAAGTACACCGCATAAACAATCGACTTTACGCGGCTTTTATTTTCGCAATCGTTTAGTGATGGACATAAACTTCCATTTACACAAATGTTTTAAATAAGGAAAATATTGACGAGTTCTTCTATGCAAGTAGTCGTTAAAAGTATTGATCACTCAAACTCTTTATTAAAAAGGAGATTTTATTCATAGAATCCTACAGAATTCGCGTTCCAGAAAACAGTAGCAGGCTTCAAATCGGTACATAGACAACCCATAACTTTATTTGTATAAATTAAAAAGAAAGTAGTTCTACTGCAACGGAATCTTTTGTGCGGCTATTATATTATGATCGTAAAGTAATAACACTGTACATGGGTATTATTAACATATGTGTACCATAAGAAAACTAATAAATTGGTCAAATAAAATGTTTTTAGCATACTAAATGTAAGAAAAATTATATTTGCCATATTTGTTGAATTTTTGAACAACACAGCTTGTTGAATTTTTGAACAATGCACCAAATCATGAAAACACAGCTTTGTGCATAGGTGCATTATCGATGCGCAAAATCTATGAATTTTATCTCTAGAATTCACGTCTGATTCTATGAATTGCTTCTTTTAAACACAGCAAAACATCGAAATAATAAAAATAGAAGGGAACAACAACAACCTTTAGGCATTCCCTGCTCCGTGAAACTGATCACACTGCAGATCACCTTCCCACACACACACTCATAGAACTAGCCGCGGAGGTTCAAGCTCCGTTCTGGCCCCCAGAGAGAGAGGCGCACCGCCCAGGAGAAATCCCCAGACGGCACTGGTCCAAAGAGCAAACCCGGGGACCACCCCGGGCTACTAGAGCCGTACCGCTCAGGACGTGCCAGACCCCGATGCCGGCCAATAAATGACCTTTCTCAGAGCCATCAGAACCACCAAGTTCTTAAATTTTAAACCCCCGTGGCCGAGACTGCCCAGGTACAGATCCTAGCCAGTAGCTTCGCAGAATTCTCTACGTCGACCCCGTTGGGGGGAATAGAAGGGAAGCACGCCATGGTGAAGCATAAAATTAGCAAAGCGACGTCCTTGTATTTGGCTTAGATTTGGCCAAGAACACAATCGATTTCGAGAGCAAACAGGTACAGTGGCCTCTTTATCAAGAAGAAAGAAATGTGCAAGATAGGCAAAAATGCCTTCGAAATCGACTGAGGTCTTTGGCTAAACCTACGCCAAATACAATGTTGTTGCTTTGTTAATTTTATGATATTCAAATAACATTCTATGGTAATAATTTGCCGATGCATAACACCACATTAATTAATTAACTATGCATAGCACCATAATTTAAGTGGCACGTTTTAAATTTTAAAATTTGTAATTCTACATTCAAATTGTATGTGCATACATTATTTATGTACGGACAAAAAATTAGCTATTTTATGTAGGTTTATGCAACAGCCCCTCCCTCTCCAGAAATTTAGAAAAACTGAGGCTCAGCAATGTAAGATTCAAATTTGTGGTTTGAATTTTGCAATTGTATTATTTTACAGAGCATTTCTTACATAAATTCTAATTAAAGGAAGTACTAAAGTTATTTGCGTATGAAAAAAAAATCTAACAATTAAAATGGAAATAATTAAAAAAAAGGCGTCTGAAATTCACGGATATATTCGATATTCGCAGAAAAATTAATTATTCGCAAAATCGTTGAGAATCTCCCATTATTCTTCAAGATAGTTGCCGAAATCTGCTTCATGGTAAAGTTACTGCTCCAGTTAACAATCAATATTGCTGACAAAAAACTCTTAATACGCCCCCCACGAGCAGATATATTTTTATTTAGTTAAATTTATGAAACTAACTTTAACAAACTTATGCCCTACTCTTGTACGAAGACGATACGTGTTCACCGAGATCTGCATCGCAAAATATGCGCAACTGTAACTAATTTACAGAACCACTTCGAATTTTTTCCCCACCTCCTCCAGTGGATATGTTTAGAACTTATTTGCTAAACTTTCCATTAACATAATTAAAGGCGAAAAGTAATAATTTGCCGATGCAACCACGAAGCAGAAGCAGAAGCAGGTAACGAACGGCTGAACTCCACCTGTTATGCTAATGTGATATCGCACAGCAAATAAAGTCTCATTTGAAAAGCGAGCAATGTATGATGGGGCTGTGTAACAGAATTCAATTAACGCTAATAGCCAGAAATGGCGGAAAGGTCAGCGGAGTGAAGGCTACGATCAGAATAATGAATCTGCAACTCAGCGAATAGGTAGACTGGTTAATTTTCAATTGGATATTCTTCAGGGACTACTGGCCTGGAAAGAAGTGACTGTAAGATCAATGAAGTATATGCTGTTAGGTAAAATTACAGGATCGTCGTTGTATGAAAACTCATGTCTCATCCTAAATTCTTTCCTTAAAACTGGCGAGTCATTAAGTGTCATAATATTTCCATTTTCTGTAAAGGAAGCTTTTGATTAGATTATAAGCCCTCATATCAAATCCTCCAGATCGTATCATGCGAGATTTGACGTTAACTCACTAGTTGCCACACATATTATAAGCCATACTTGGGAAATTTTTATCACTTTGTCTCGAGAATTTTGCGTATTCCTCAGTGCCTATAAACACAACCGTTTATTGATGCAATAAAGTTCAAAACGAAGAGCTAAAACTTGTTTCTTGCAAATGATACTGAATCGAAATGAATAAAAGCTTTGATATTTTTAAATGGTATTACATATTTTCATGCAGTTATTTCTGATGTTTAGTTTCATTGAATACAGTGATTGAATTTCAGCTATTGTTATTAAAAAAACCTTTTGCTGTGCCTGCTTTTGTTTTGTTTGCCATTACAAGCATTTTAAATTTCTGAGTGCATTGGGTTTTTATCCAGACTTCATTTTCTTCATAAAAATAGCTCTAAAAATGGGGTGCAGCAATTTTGTTCTGCTGTGGATACTTATAACGTGGAGCTTTCATTTACCGGTTGCGAATGTTTTTTTAAAGAGAATTCAAATCAGCATATTGAACAAATTTATTTCAACTTCACATCAATGCATTCAAATTTATGACAAATATTTCTACACATTTGTCAGCGTGTACAAAGTGCTAATATTTTGTTTGTTATCTTTCTATCTTTCGCTTCAGTTATAAGGTATTTCTCCCGCCTTCTTAGCGTGCCTTCGTAGTGGGGTGGTCTGCACGCTGGGCGCTTATTCCAGAGGTCCGTGGTTCGATTCCTGGCGAAGACGTTGCTCATTTTTGATCACTTCTGCCTCCAAAGTCTTTACAAATGTATCTAACGGAAAATCTCTTCGAGCAGCGTAAAATTTCTGTCTTCTGTTGCAATAAAATCCATAACTTAGTATGTCTTCCCATACTTAAATCATTTAAGATAGAAGAAGACGCACAAGTTCTATCTGTCTTCAATTATCCGAGGAGATCAAATGGTCAGTTGATTAAATATTTGAAACAGATGCGCTACGAAATTTCTGAGAAATTTTGGGGCACGTTCTCATGCGTTTCTGAATTCAGCCAATCTTAAAATGCGATGCAGTACATATTTCCTGCAAATACTAATCTGCTAGTTGCTTTTAAAAAATTTTGAAAATTTCAATATACTACCTGGTAGATAGAATGCGATACTTTGAAGATTTAGTTGTATTATAAGATATTTTCTCCTTTCTTCCCGCATATCTTCACCGTATATTTGGAGGCATACTTGACGCACATTTGAGAGGTCCAGGGTTCGAGTCCCGGCCAGGGCACTGGACATGTTTTCACGTCTCCTGCTTCAAAATAGCCTAATAATTCGGAAAGTGGTGGCCGAACTAAAAGGCTAGTGACCAGTAATTCATCACCACCGGGATTTAGCGAGTGGATCCCTTAATCTCCAATCGCCCTTTAAAAGATAGAGTGCATAAGGTATATTCTCAGTTCTTTCCGCATGCCTTCGTTTTGTAATTGGAAGCCTACTCTGCGCGTATTCGAAAGGTCTAAGGTTCGAGCTCCGGTGAGGGCATTGCACTTTTACCATATTTTGCTTCAAAATAACGTAATAGCTTTATAATATAATTAGGCAGATTATAAGAAATAGAGCTCATTGATATATGTAAATGATCTGAAATCAAGTTTGTCTGCTAATGAGTTGATAAGATAAAAGCGAAGGAAGCATTAGGTGAATCAAATGTTGGTACTGTTTGTTGCTGCGGGAAAACGTATTTTGTGTGTTGTTTCTAGTCTCATTCGGACACAGATAACTGTATGGGTTCCGGCACATGAAACCGAAGTCAATTTCGGCAAGAGAACCTTTTCGTAAGGAGTTTCCTTTTAGGCCTGTGGTAGGTTGGTTGGTCTTTCTGTCGTATCGCATCTGAAGCACACTTGCAGACGTCCACTCTGAAAACGATTATGTCCGTTATCCAGCTTATGTCAGAAGGCAAACTGTGAAGAATGGTTGAAAGTATATGATCACACATTCCTCAGGAGAGTGTATATGTCGAAGGGTCGCTTTTCAGTATGCTTGAATAGGTGGTCTTGCTTCCAAAGGATCTTATCCCTCTGAACGGATCTTATCTAACAACTTATCCCTCTGTCTATTTCATTTATATTATTTTAAAAAGTACCACATATTTATACATACATTCTCTGATTTTATGCTAATTTTCATGTACTCGCGTTCTCATGGTGTTGCCTTTTCTCTATCGGGCAGTATGTTTCAACACACTGAAAACTGTTTACTGAAGCTTTGGAACAAATTTGTTTTTCAATAATTAAATTCTATCGAAGCATTTCTGATGCAATTTAACTAAATTAAATTACGTTTTCGCTTTTCTTCAACTCTTAAAAGAAGCAAAGATTTTACTGATTCTTTTATGGAAACTTACTATTCTTTGAATATGAATTTTCATTTGATACTGTGTAGAATAGTGGAGTAATTACTAAAATGAGAGAAGCTTGAAAAATTCTTTGTCTTGAATGTCTTCAATTCATTTTGAATTTATTCAATGGTTTATTGTTCAATGTCTTAATGCTTTACAGCTATCATGTGTAACTGTTTTTATTTTCTTGTAATAAGCAAGGGAAGTATTCTAATCGGAAAAATTTCGGGTATTATATCTTAATGAAAAAAATCCTTTTTAACCGTTCCGAATCACTTTGGACTATTTTTTGCGTCTACTCACTTATCTGGCTTAATTGTCCTTCCTGGGCCTTTAATATTTTTACCGTGGTCTCTGTCATATAGGCGAAAATATTCATGTTTTGGCAATGTCAAATTTTTTAAAAAATTTAATTTTCGACAAATATCGAAATCTAACTTTGAAAGCAGTCTTCTGGTACCTGTACTTAAATCGCCAGAAGTTTTAAGCTCGTTATGAAAAAATAAAATTATAAAAAATTTGACTCCCGTTCGACAAAAAATGACTGGGATATTAAATTTCAAAATTTGCAGTTGCCATTTCCAACTTGTCTTGTGGGATTGGTTAATTAAGTTAGAATAATTCGAGGAAATAAGTTTAAATGAAAAGCAGCAAAACATTTTTATAATTTAATAGGTTACACAAAAAAATCATGTGGTGTCCACATCAGATTTTTTAAAATTTGTTATTGTACCAACCATATATCATAAAACTTCGTTCATGAAGTTTTGTCTTTAAGTGGTATATAGAATTTATTTCTTTTCGTGTTCGAGCATGAAGTGATGAGACATCTTGCAGTTCGTAATCAAACGATTGCACTTAGATACACGTATAAAAAGGGAATTCACGAGGTCTCCAAAAAACTGATTCGTGAAAATTTTTCTGGATTTATATTCCAGCAGCGTTCTATACTTGGAAAATGGGCAGTAAAATTAATTCTCTTCTTAATTTTGAATAAATCCTTTCTCGGATATGGATTAGTATATAAACACATGAAAGAAACTTTTCCCTCCCTTCTCCAGAAAAAAAGATATTTTAATGAAAACGTATTATACGATAACACGTTATTCGATGAGAGTATGCAAATAGAAAGCTAAAATGTATCTAAAAATATATAATAAATTAATATATGACTGAAATTGAACAGAATCGCGTAAAATGTTTCTTACTATCAGAGAAATCCTATTTCTTTCAAATCTGCGACATTAAAAACTAGACACTTACTGAAAAACAATTGCAGTAGCACAATGTATAATTCGATAACAATATATATGGAAAGTAATCGACATGAGAAGAACAGTAAAACGTCTCATGTCGATTACTTCTTGAAGTGGAGAGTAGTTCCAAAACATTACTGTTGAGCAGTAATGTTTTCAGTATTTGTTACTGGTTTGATTTCGATAATGTTTTCGGTACTGTTAAGCATTTTATTAAATAATTATACCGGATCATACATTCACAGGCATTTTCAGATAATTATATTCTTTAAGATGATCACCTTCACAAAAACCTGAAATTACTTGAATGTCGTGGTGTCTCAATGGGTGGATTTACTGCAATACGTGAGTAACTGAAAAAAAATTAACTATGCGTTTTAATTGTTTAAAATAATAATAAATCCAAGACTGTGCTTCAGTGCTATTAATTTAAAATAATAACACTGTGCTTCAAAAACATTCCTCTTCCCCTCTAGTGGCCAGAATTATATCGCCTGCCATTGTTTTCAGACAAATCTGATAACTTTATAATAAGAAAAATAATCCTTCCGTTACATAATCTTTTCATAATCTCTTGCATAAGAGGATTTTCTTCTTATGGCATAACTAAAATAAATTAATAGTTGGTAGCTTTCAGGGTATGCACGTAAAATCTCCTAAGTTCGAGCGTGTTCCTTATGCCGTACTAAACCAATTAAAATAATACTAAGTTTTACTTATTCTGTTTGAAGTTGAGCATAGCAATTTCTTCTTCGTGTTTACGAATAATATTTAATTTGAGAAATACGTTATCTTTTACATATTTTGCAGTCTGTCTTGTCCTGGACATTGCATTTTAGGATTATAAATTTTCTTATTGCATTCTTTTCGGAGGGTTTTCGATGGAAATTATAATAATATACATACTATTGTATTATTATATTTTGTAAAGATATTTATGATCACATTATTTTGCTTGAAATCTCATCTTTTTTTTTTTTTTTTTTTTTTTTTTTTTTTTTTTTTGAAACCATTTTGAAGTAAAACAGAATATATACAGTGTCCTTGAAAGAATTTAAATCGTTAGTAACTTGGGATGCAAACTTGACAGAAAAGGTTTGGAAACAACTAAAATAAATGTCTGCTGTCTGCAAGTCGCAAGTATTACCTACACAATGTATCTGCGTGTGAAGAATTCGTAGAGATTTTTTTTTAAAAGTGGGTGAGTCGAATAGGAAAATTGACATTTTACACCATTTTGAGATGAATGATAATTTCCGCCGAAGAAATAAACAACTATAAATAAATAGTTTAATAAGTACTTGGAAGTAAGCCGAAAATTTCTTTAACATACAGCTATATTCCAGATCACTGAAATCACATACTTAGCAAAATTTTAAGTAGTATCGCCAAACAAATAGCTCATTAACAAAACAGTTACACGATTTTGGACAGGACACGGACTCTAATACAATCTCACTTCTAATTTCTTAATCTTCAGGTTTTAAAGCATCCTCATATTTTCAAATTTTCTAATCTGCAGACTCCAATGCAACTTCAAATTTTCTCATTTTTTTTTAATCTTTGCGCTTCAATACTACCTCATGTTTCCTAATTTTCCTTTCTTCAAGATCTAATACAGCCTCAAATTTTTTAATTCTCAGGCATTAATGCAGCCTTAAGTAGGCCACGTTTGCTCAGGAAAAGGATAAGCACTACTGAAAACATCTAGAGGAATCGTTTCTAGGGCTTATAGGTTTGGCTTGGGTTATTCAGTTACAGCAAAGCACTCGAGTGATATCTGCGTAGGGGAAGGAATGCCGTCGTGGAAAACTGTGTAAGGGAAACGAGCTCTTATACACGTTACACATGGGGAAAACCCCTATGTAGCCAGCCTGTTCGCCGGAATCCGAACTACCAGTGTTCAGCGAATTTACCGCTCGTCTACTAGCGTACACTTAGGGGTTATAAAGTGAATTTTTAGGAAACTTTCAACATGTCGCCGAGTAATCAAAAAATTCCCCTAATTTGTCAAGGCTCGGTAGGAGGGTTTTAGAGACTTTACTTTAAAATTATTTTAAAATAGACACTTCAACGCCATTGCCACCGCCTTCAACTGGCGATCATAACTCGAATCGTCATCACTACACAGCATATTTTTTCCCACGTCATTTGAGACGACTGCAGTTCAAGTCAGCATTTATACGCGCACTAAACGTAAATAAAACAGGAACAGGAATTAGCGACGCGACTCTTTTTCGAAAGCTGTGGTTTCCATATTTACATGTCAAATCCGGCGGCGGAAAATAACCATTATGTTCCTGTATTAAAATAGCAGGCTATAGTATTGTAGGGTTTATGTTAATTAACTCAATTATCTTTTTATTTTTTCTGTACTGTCACTTCTATCTTTAATAATTAAGAGGAATTAAATTAGTTAATGCTTTCTCAATATTCGACTTTCATAGTAAATCCTTTAGTAGTTCTAACAGAGTAGTAGTGTAACAGCGTGGCTACTTGATTGGTTTATTGGCTCTAGCGTAGCATGCCGCATTTGTTTCGCATGTATATTTAGGCCTAATATAGAGCTTATGTAGGTACTTATTACTTTGTTCTTCATATTTTAAATTGGGTTTTAAGAGCTTATTCTCTCAAGCAGCAGAGATTCATTGATGTAATTAAGTTGTGTAACTATCGGGTTGATATGTTAATAAACAGGTTTATTTTAGGCTTTCATTTGAGATTCTATTTACTGTATTTAGAAGATTATAACGTATTTCTCCCGCCTTCTTAGCATGCCTTCGTGGTATTTCAGAGGTTGCGGTTCGATTCTCGGCGAAAGCGTTGCTAATTTTTCATTACCCTAATGCTAGGCTTTTCCAATTACCCTAATGTCTTTACAGTGGCGCCCGAGCTAAAAGGGTGGTAGATGAGGATTTCTCCCCACCCATGATTTGGCGATTGGGTCCCCCCCCCAAAACCCCAGTCGCCCTTTAAAAGAGGGAGTATATAAGGTATTTCTCCCGCCTTCTTAGCGTGCCTTCGGGATGTAGTGGTTCTGCACGTTGGACCGGTATTTTCAGAGGTCCGGGGTTCGATTCTCGGCGAAGGCGTTTGCTCATTTTTCATCTCTCTGGCTTTTCCAATTGACCTAATGTCTCTACAAGATAAAACTAAGCGAAAAACCATTTATTTGTCTCTGCGGCTCTAGGCTTAGTATTCAAAATGCTGCTGCACTGTACAGCCTTTCAATTTCAACGCCATTTAATTTAACTCCAAATTAGAGGATCAATAAATAATGCATGAATAAACACAAACAAACACAATAAATGAGCATAAATTCAATTCTAAGGAAAATAAACTTATTATACTCTAAATGATTAATTAATAATAATACCACTAAGAAAAAGAAAAGGGTGAACAATTCAGATTTTAACGTTGCACCAGAAGGTTTTTATGCTCCTCCGAAGCTCGTAATTTACCATCTTACTCTTGGATTCACTTCTGATAACTTAACTTTTTAACTTTCTTAGCTTGTATTAATAATCATTCCTTTCTTCACACTTGCATCATATAAACTTTAACAGTCAAATCACAACATTTCACATCACAAAAAGTGGCTTTCTTCGCCCTTAAGCCACATATTACTCAACAGCAAAATCATAAAATAGTTGTGCACAACATCTCTTTAGAATTGTTGGTAGCGTATTAAGTGCTGTCATACATTTTTCTTTTTGTTTGTTTGTGTCGACAACATTCGTTGGCAACATCGTTTTATTTCGAAAGTGATACGGGCACAAAAGTCAGGATCAAGACCAATAGCACATCTGGTGTTAATAAAACAAAATTATATGCAACTATTTTCAAGAACGGTTTGTGCGTCCGTCTGCGTAGAGTATGCAAGAATTTCAGAATATGTCTGTAGACGATTAAACTGGTAGTGCTGAACCTAGTGTTTGGCAGCTCTGTCGCATTATGCGATAACAAAGGAATATTTTCAAAAACTGAAAACTGCTTTTCACCATGGTTTGCGAAATATTTTGGTCATACTGATCGAATGAGCCAGAAGTTGTCTTGTAGTAAAACTTTCGAATAGGATATAAGCCTTTGATAAGTAGGTAATAGTATATTTGTGCCATTCATACATTGATTATTATTAACGTTAATTTTGCTCTAGAATTCTGTAAACAACTTCCAGATAAATGATCCACTAATTACACTAAATAGCCAAAGCGAAGAACCAATGAGCTTGCCCGCAAATGTTGTTCCTATACAGCACAAATCAGTTTGTGTTTCAAAATGTAATGAATGTTAGTGAAAAATAATATCAAAGGTGGAATTTAGATAATCATATCAGGTATTTTATGGGATTTAATTCAAGCTAATAGTAACTCTCTTGTAAACAAAATAATTTTTTCTTAAATAAAATCTGGAAATAGGATTATCTATTCGATATAACATTCGAATCAAATATTCGGACATTCAAAAAGGAAAAACATCTTTTCGATCTAATAACCTTCGATGAGAAGATCGAACGTTCATTATTTAATCTTCTAACACGGTTGATCTGGGAATCTTAGGATTGCTTTCAAGATTTCCCTTTGGGATTTTCCAGGAAAAGTAGGCTTCCTGTCGCGATTCGTATTTTCGCCAGCTTCCAGGAAAAAGAAATCGAAGTAAAAATAAAGCTACTTCATACTCTGACGAATGCTTTTAACCAATTGGCTGTTTGATGACAACAGTAACTAGATCACGTGATAAGAGTGGTGAATGTAGTAACACTCCCATTTATTTCCCAATTGTAATGTATAATTTTCCTTTTCCTTTCTAGTGGTTGATTAAGGAATTACCTCACCGATGGCATCAGCTTGTCACGTCCATCCAGTACTTGCTGAACATGTCAGTGAAGATAAGATTTTAAAAGAAAGGATTCTTTGCGAATTAAACGTTTAGTGGCTATTTCCAGTTACAGCTGCAGTCTAAAGAATTGTTAAATTGCCATTTTTTCGAGAGGGAAAGTATAAAGTTTATAAGAAAAGAACCGTTTTCATTTTTTTTTAATGTTTCCACCTACGGAAAACTATTTTATTCTCTTTCTACTGCATGTTTAAAAACTAAAGGAAAATAATTAGCTAACCGAAATGTGCCGGTTTCTTTAACTTCGTTATTTTATTATGCTAAAATTCGTTTCCTCATAAATAATAATTGGACGTAAATGAACTATTGCATCAGATATAATTCATTGAAATGATTTTTACCTCCTAACCTATAGGTAAGGGAGGTATCATAGATAAGGAAGATAATATTCTCCCTTATTTATGATAAGAGATAATGTTAAGTGAATAAAATTCGATAATGGATTTTTCAGTGAATAAGTAAGAATTAGAATTTCCACAACACGTTTTTCCTAATTTAGGATGATGTCTGTATATCCGTGTATGTGTGTGACGCTTTTTTTTGTCCATGGTAATGCGTACTGAAACTTAAAAAATTCCATTTTCCGTATTTAAGCCTTTCTATATTCAAAGTTTGATTTCAACATTGCAAAAGATTAGATTTAAGGTCTAGATTTTATGGGCTTCTATATAACAGCCCTGCTTAGTTACTGACTCCTCAGCCAATCAAATATTTCTCCTTTTTCAAATTTTACTACATTCTCCATTTATGTCTCATAGTTCTAAATTTTGAAGTTAGTATTTCTAATATCGATTCAAATTTAATCCTTATATTCTGCTATTGTTGATAAAACTAAAAATTATTATAGGTTCTTATTCGGAAATACATAAGGTGGTTTGATATTTTAAGTGCCAAATGTTTGTTTAACTGCCAAACACATTTATGTATCAAATTGGAAAACAAGCATTTCAAAGCAACATTTAAAACCTTGTATGTGTGCTGATATGATAGTGGTGACTGTTAAGGTATGGTGACAGTATGTTTTGGAATTCAAGAAGCTGCATGACATGCTTAAGTTGCAATAAATTATTTTGCATTTTAAAACAAAAAACAACGGTTGCAAAATTCGTGAAAAGGAATTCATTAGCTTATTATAAACATAAATACTGAACTGATTTATTTTTCTCTATTATGTAATTCTATGAGAAAGAAAATTATGCATGTAAACTAAATTAGCAGTAAAGTTAAATGAAGAACTAGCTGTTGCACGATATTGGAGTGTGGATGCCTGGAGTTTTATCGTATGTAATATTATTTTTCAGTCTTTAATATCATATAGATAAGGATATTCATAAGCTCTTATTTACCGTATATACCCGCGTATAAGTCGAGATATTTTGGACAAAAAAAAAAAAAAAAAGACTTCAAAGTGGGTATACGCGGGGCCATAAAAAATTAAAAGAATCGGAAGTTCAAAAATTTCTTTATATAATGCAGTTGTTTTCTTTCCGCACTCAAATTGGACGACTTATCAAATAAGTCACTTACTTGAAGTAATTTCTTGACTGAAATTATGTGACGAACTAATCACAGAGTTTCATACTTTAACTAGAGTAAGTTTCGATAAAACCAAAGAATTTTCAGCCCCCGAACAACCGATCAATATCGAGCAATAAAAAAGTTTCGCCAACACGTACGTATAAGTCTTTATAATAGTTATTGTTTATTCATGAAATACTTTTTTTAACAGGCGTACACGTCAAAATTTAAAAAAATAGCCCACGCAATAACTGAACAGTTTTGAATATTTCTTTTAACTTTTAAAAAGGGAAAATGCAGATAGATTTTACGTACGCGAATCTTTTCCGGAACAAATTCTAGAAGGTTACTATATACGATCATTTTTCCCCAATTATCCTGCGTTTTGGATTCCGTAATTCCGGGAGGATTGACATCCGTCATTCAACCCCTAGATGTCTGCCTCAATAAGCTCTTCAAAGTAAATGTTAGAGAATATTAGGCAGAATGGATTAGTTCTGGTCGACCAACATTTACAAAGGGAGGCAACATTAAAAAGCCCGATATTACATTAATTACTCAGTGAGTTAAAGATGCTTGGAACGAACTACCCTCTGAAATGATTATAAAATCATTTAAAAAATGTTGTATTAGCAACGAACTAGACGACACGGAAGATGATGCTGTTTTTGAAAGTAAAAATGACCACGAAGGCTCTAGTAGTGATTGTAACAATACATAGTTCGAGACTGAAAATATGTATGACGAGCCAATGACGACAGAAGAGTTCTATGAAATGTTTGGCGAATCTGAACATGAATAGGATGTTGAAGGATTTTGATTTTGTTTATTTACCAAGGTATTTTTTATCGTATTTTTACTTTTTTTTCTCAGATGATTTTGAATAAACGTAGTACTTAAAAAAAAAGTGTTTCAAAGTTTCTCGATCGATTTCGGAAGTGGGGGTTCGACTTATACGCGGGTTTCTTATTTTCTACGAATTTTTTATGTCGAAGTGGGGGGGGGGGTCGACTTATACGCGGGTATATACGGTAAGCCTCAAACAAGATAACCAACGTTGGTCTCTTTCAGGTGTTATGAAAAGATGAAAAATTCTGACGTAAATTGAAAATCTCCGCTCAGAGATTTAGTATTTCCAACCGCTTCAAGTACTTATTGCATCAGGTAATAAAGGAAAAAAGCTATAGCAAGCTGTCAAAAAGTATATGAAAAAATTCAGCTCTACGAAAGTATTGCCTATTTTTCAGCGGACAAATCCAGTTTGAATTTGAAGACTAATGCAAGAAACGAAATTCATCTTTCATCCAAACATGTAATTTGAAGCAGAAAGTAAATAATATGGATTATTCTCCTGTTTACGATAGGGTGTGCACAACCATAAGACCGGGTATATTGCATGAGAAGGGGCACACGCCCAAAACTGCGTTGCGTCATTGCTGCGTACCGCGAATTGCACTCGTTATTATTATTTTTTAATTCGGAGAGAGAGAGATTCTCTTCACATTTTCTTTTTGTCTGTAACCGCGGAGTTCCGTGATACCGTGTTTCTATGCATAATTTAAATGGAGGGTATAGATCCCATATCTAATCACCATCATCGTCATCACTGCTTCTCGCCTCCTGCAAATTAATCTTAAATATTTTATTACGTTATGAAATTGATGGGGTTTTCTTTTTAATTTCTGCTGGTTTGGATGTTTTATATGTTAATTTTACTTAATCAGCAGAAGTGCGTTATATTGTAGTTAATTCATTGGATTGTAATTCTGCTTGTATTGGCGCATTGTATGTCAGACATATATCAGATGCCAAGTAAATAAAGCCTCAGCACTTAAGGTAATCTACGTGAATAAACTGTTAAATAACCAGATTATGAAAATTATTAAAATTTTTCTAACATTTCGGTCTGAGAGTTCAGGCGCCTTTAAATAATTAAAAAAATCGAAATTTCTTTTACGCTTTTGTTAGCTCAAATCCGACGTCAGTCCCGAATGGTATATTACTCTCAAAACAGCATTTTTCATTGAATCACTATAAATCTGTATCACTTTTCACAATATTATCGCCCTGTATTATACTAAAAATTATAAATTAATTATAAATTAAGAAATGAAAAATTTGCATGAATATATGCACGTTTCTAGCACTGTGAAAAAACAATTGTACGTAGAGCCATGAGATTTTGAATAACGTAGTCCTGCACCGGAACATGGGTATCTGGAAGCCCGACCTTTGAATTTAGAATTTTTTATTACCTATTTCACACTTTGTAAACCTTTGACGAATTTTTGATAAGCAAACTCAACGATATCAAAGCGAACAGTGGCAACACTGTTCGCTTTGATATCGTTGTATATGTTTGTTTGTTTGTTTGATATCGCTTTGTATGCATGTTTGATATCGCTTTGTATGGTAGAAAACATTTTTATCTCCAGCGCGCGAGACTCTGTATCGGAAGATCTAAAGATATGCTGTTTTTTAAAATTTTGTGATTGTGCTGTTGAATCGAATTTTATGAGTCGTAAGCGCTAAGAACGTGATATTTAATAAATAAAGTAAATCGTTACACACAAAGTGTTATTAATAAGAAGACAAAACAAAAGTTTTGTAAAGCCATTATAGTAAGAAACCTGAACATTAATATGATAAACTGAGAAAAGACTGAAACAAAAACGGAAAATGTATGCAAACACATAATGCTTTATCGGGAATTCTAAACGAATGCTGCTTTTACTATTTTTGTAATTTTGCTGTTAAAATGATGCTTCATAGTAAAGCTAAAAAGACACAAAAAATGCATTAGTAGGAACGCGTGCAACGGTAGACTGCGTGCTAAACGAGGGCGTAAATAAACTTAACAAAGCCTTTTAGCTGACCGTTAAAATCTGAAATCTTTCATATTTAAAAAAAAAAATTATTACAGTTTTATTTCTTACAAGCATTTAAAACAAACCACCATGTAAACATTCGCTCAATAATCAAAGTTTATTGTAAAAAACAAGTTCAAAACTTCTGCCACTCGATTTGGTTACTTTTGCATTTCAGTAAATTCCTCATGTTAAATCCTATGAACTACAAACAAAATGTTCCTCTATACGATTTTATAGAACTATATAGTTACGCACAAAAGAGAAGCTAATTCATTAGTCCATAGGGGCAATTTGCCCAGAAGGATTATTGATTTCGTTTTGGCAGTTTACAGTGTTTCGTTATAAATAGCGTACCGCTTTTCAAAATACCATATACGAGTATTATCGCCCTGTATTATGCTTAAAGAAATTAAATAATGAAGAATCTGTATAGATCTATGTTTGTTTCTCGCGCAGTGAAAAAAACAATAGTACCTAGAGACATTACATTCTGAATAACGTAGTCCTCTTCTCGAATCCCAAATTTAGAATTTATTTTATTATCTATTTCATATTTTGTATAACTTTAACAAATTTTTGATTAAAAAACTCAACGATTTCAAAATGAGCAATACCAACAATGTACGGAGGGGGAAAAAAATTATCTCCAGCGCGCGAGTCTGTTGTATTGTAAATTTTAAAGTATTTTGTGATACTGCTGTTGAATTGTATTTTATGGTTTAAGTGCAAAGAACATGATATTTAATAAATAAAGGTAACACACAAAACGTAAAAAAAAAAAAAAAAAAAAAGCTTTGGGCGTAATATAAAATCTGAAAGCTTTCAATTTTTTTTAGGTCATTTGGGAAATCTAGTGTATTGAATTTAAGTTTGATCCATAATGTTTACAGTATTTTTATATTTAAATATGTAATTAATTTTAAAATAATAATGTGCTTACACGTGTTAACGTGATTTAATTTTCAATTAGGATTTCAAGAGAAAGTGATTTTCATGCTTGTGTGCTTAATTTTACTGAAATGGTTGATTATGACTGCGAGAAATTTTGGTTAATGACGTAAACACATAGCATAAACTAGTATCATTCTCCTAACAGACGTTAGCCCACCAGCGGCCGAGCCGTAAAACGCTGAACAGTGGTAGTTCAGTCCGAGGTTCGAATCCCGCGAACGGGCTGGCTGTATGGGCGTTTTCGTCGTTTTCCTTATGTGTATCGTGTACACGATTCAGTTTTTCTTAGAAAGTCCTCCACGAAGGCATCCCTTCCTTTAGGCAGATAGCCCTCTGGTACTTTGCCATAATTGAATAATCCTAATCCTAACAGACGTTAAGCGACTTGCCGTTGTGTCTGAAATGAACTACAGGATCTTGATTACTTTTTTATTAAAATCATAAATGCACGTCAGGTGCTCACAATATCAGCAACCACTTGTGGAGATGCAACTTAAAGTAACAGTAGGTTTCAGAATTTAAACCCAGCCTAGTAGTCGAAGACTACACAATGAGCCTTAATTCTAAATTGTCTCAGAACTTCTCACCGGCATAACAGTTTAAATGACGGCTGTTATAGCGGAAAACCGTATAATTGCAGTCTTATCAGAGTTGGCTAAACCTAGTAACGTGGCTTCGAGATGCAGAAACGCGCTTCTGTCTCACAATCCAAAAACATCAGCTGAAAACCGTATAATTGCAGTCTTATCAGAGTTGGCTAAACCTAGTAACGTGGCTTCGAGATGCAGAAACGCGCTTCTGTCTCACAATCCAAAAACATCAGCTGAAGTATTCTCTGAGTTACATTTCTAGTGAGGCAGCGAGAAAGAAGTAGTTATACTCAAGGTCTAAATCATAATAGCTGTTAATTAAAATAATAATAACCCTATAATTATTACACTATGTTTAATTCAAGTTTCGTGTTATTTATATGTTTCGAATCCTCACGTTTCATTATTTTATTTAAAATAGTGGAAATTATATACTCAGGACTGCTGAAATTTATAATTATACATTCTTACGCAATTATAAATATATATTTTTATATTTATTTATTGACTCTAAAAAATAATGTAAATTTACTGGATTAAGGTAAATTATATATTTTACGTTTTCTCGAAATAATAATTTTCCTGCTTTTGATAATGATTTCTCTGAAGCTGTAAGTCAGAATTTCAAGAAATTTCGAAAAGTATAAATCCTGCGTAAGATGACGAAGTATTATGCTTCTTGCATAAAAGTTTTGGAAATTACTTTTAATTTTATTTTAAAAAACAATCAGTTGGGTGTTTCAGAAACTAACAAAAAATAGTTTTCGAGAAAAAGCGATAAAATAGGTCCTTTTTTACATACTATTTTGCTAATGTTGAAAAATAAAAAACAAGAATGAAAATCTGAAAGCTTCCAGATTTTACATTACGCTCAACGGGCGCTTTTTTTTAACACTAACTGTGTTATCTTTATTTATTAAATAACGTGTTCTTTACACTGACCATAAAATTCAGTTCAATAGCAATATCGCAAAATAATTTTAAAATGAGCATATTTTTAGAATTTCCGATATACAGTCTTGCGCGCTAGAGATATTTTTTTCCCTGTACAATGTTGCCATTGCCCGCTTTGGAATCGGAAGTAAAGTACAAGGAAGTAAAAATAGCCGGTTTTGCACTCTCCCTCTGCGCTATCATTTCATCTATTATGAACAGGTTTTTATTTTTAACTTTCGGCTGAAAACAGCTGACAGGCCAGAAATTTGTTTCAACAAAATTTAAAAATTTTTATGAACTAACTAAAAAAATAGTTTTAAAATAAATTTTAAGATTCGCTTACTAAGTATTTTTCAAAACACGTATAAACACTAATAATAATAATGTCTCAAAGAAAAATAAATGAAACTTTTATTTGCTTTTCATCTGAAATCTAAAGTTGGATACCTCTAAGACATTTTTGTTGTTACGCTTTGTAATTCAAAAATACTGGCAGCTAAATATTAAACTCTCAGACGTTTATTTAAAATATTTATAGCATGTTTAATTAATCATAAAACTTTAATTTAAACTGAGAGAAATAGTGAAAATTTTCTTAAATCTTTTGAAGAAAAATTTCCAAATAGGACAAAACTTGAGAATAAATAACGATAACTAAGCCTCTTTCTCTTATTTATAAAATTTTTCTTTGACGGGTAAATAAAAATAGTACTTACGTTGGCTAATATGTAAATAATTATTCCTATTACAGCTTGACACTTGATGGCGTTTTTATTTTCATAAAATTTGTAACTTAGGAGAAAAATTATTAAAATTATCATCATCACGGAATGTGGATGCTCATTAGTCAGTTTTTTTAAGTTAATTTTCAACTGTGAAAAAAAGCTGTTCCCATATGAATTTATTCCCAAACCAGAAGATTTTATTCGAGTGCAAAAGTTCATGATTTAGTTTCTGACAAATACAGATTTTATTAATTTTTATTAGTATCTCCAAATCTTTGAATAAGATTTATATTACATTTGTAAATTAGTTAGCTCCATTCATACATTTTGATGCGTTATTCCCGTTATTTTTAATGATAATGAAAATAATGCTGCTTTGGGTTTCAAATAATTAAAATATTGAAAACTTTGTAACCTTGTATTTGCAATAAATTCATAATTGAAATATCTTAGTTGGCAACCAATTCGAGACCACTTCAATGGGAAGTTAGTAGAAATTTAGGAAGGATTTAACAAACGAAGTTGCGTGTTGATTAAAATAAACCTCACAATTTATTTGAATAAGTAATCTATAACTTGAAGAAATTGTATATTGTTTTTTGACATTTTTTATTGGAAACAAATTAGATTTCACAGACAGGCTTTTAACTGGGGTGAATGTAGCGATGCCTATACAGGGTGATTCTTTGATCATGGGACAAACTTTTTTTTTTTTTCCCAATGGGCAATCGGGCCATTGGGAACAATTACAAGCGGGCGCTTTTTTTAACGCTAACTGTGTTACCTTTATTTATTAAATAACGTGTTCTTCACACTGACCATAAAATTCAGTTCAACAGCGATATCTCAAAATAATTTTAAAATGAGCATTTGTAATTGTTCCCAATTGGATATTTTTTCCAATTGGAAACAATTACAAATGTAACTCAGTCCATTAATCTGTACAAGGCCGGATGTGGTGGTCTCTTTATTATGGAGGCACCTAATAGTTGGACCACCATCGCCTTTCGTATGAAGGGACGGACAGTTAAGGCCCATTTACACTAGCGGAACTTTGAGCCTAAGAAATACACGCGGAAGTTGCTAGCTTCACTAAATGGCGAAAATGTTACTCTTTTTTTTAAAACTGAAACTGAATATGTACACATATAAATAAACAGCCTAACTTATAACATTATTCAAGAGTTTAAGAGTTAAATATTCCCTCATAATACGAAAAAATTGCTGTTAAAAAGCTCTCAAACAAGTCTTCAAATTCGTCTGCGTTTCTTAGGCTCAAAGTTCCGCTAGTGTAAATGGGCCTTTACAACCATACCTTCTCCGGGATTCGAACCCAGGCCCTTCGGCATCGCAGTCAGCTTCCCTGACCACTATACCGACTGGGCGTTTCATGGGACAAACTTAGATGGGTGGTTGAGCGTACTAAAACATGCATTTTATGATTAGGTTTGGTTTTATTAGATTACGGCAAAGCACTCGAGGGCTATCTGCCTTAAGGGAGGGATGCCTTCGTGGAGGACTTTCTAAGGGAAACTGGCTCGTATACACGTTACACATGGGGAAAACCACGAAAACGCCCATGCAGCCAGCCCGTTCGCGGGATTCGAACCTGGGACCGAACTACCAGTGTTCAGCGACGTTACCGCTCGGCCGCTGGTGAGCCCTTGTGATTAGGAATGTAGGGTCTAAAGTTACATGTTATGGCAAAAACGAAAAAAAAAAAAAAAAAAAAAAAAAAAAAAAAAACGAATGACACGAGAGGGAAAATGAGTTTATTTACAAAATCAACCCAAAGTGCTTCTTTGCAGCAATACAGTATTCACAAGAAATGTTCAAAAGTACGACCACCAACAGTAATAAGAACTACAGCTGTAAATGGCTGACAGTGAGGGCGGTAGTAAGTCGGGCAAACCTCGATGCGATTGCATCAGCAAAATAATTACTTGGTCCAGAATTACTTGGATGCTAATTTTGCAGGGCGATGGATTGGGCGTGGTGAACCAGTCCGATGGCCCCCCCTTTCGCCAGATTAATCCAGCGTGGATTTCTTTTTATGGGGGCAAATGTAGGGCATAATTTGCGAGTCTCCCGTTGATGCACTGGAGGACCTCGTTGCACAAATATCTATTGTGACTGCAAGCGTACGCGAATGTCTAACATTTTTCAAATTGTTTGACGAACTCTTATACGACGCTATCAAGCATGTACTACTGCTGGTGGTGGCAATTTCGAACATTTCTTGTGAATACCGTATTGCTGCAAAGAAGCGCTTTGCGTTGATTTTGTAATATAAACTTTTTTTTTTTTCGTTCGTGCCTTAAATGTTTACTTTAGACCCTATGCAAAAAATGCATGCTTTAGTATGCTTAATCACCAATCCAAGTTTGTCCCATGATCATAGAAAAACCCTGTATACTCCTTTTAACAACACTTGACTAAACAAATTATATTCTTCTACATAATAATGCGGTTTTTACTTTTTATGTATGTTACAGTTTGGACGGGCGTTGTTTAACATTGCTACATTGTATAAGGGTATTTTTACCTCCGTAAATTTATAAACATTGCTTAGTTTTCTGGACTACACCGGTAACGTTTCCTCAGCATTGACGTGCGTAAGACGGATGTCATTTCAAAATGCGATTTTTCTCAATGCTTTCATTGAATTAGCAAAATATACTTCAAAAATCTATTATTAGACCAATATATTTTTAGGATGCGGTGTGTACACAAAGACCCGTATTTACAGTCTAAATCTGGGCGCACAGAATCTGTTCCTCTTCCGCTAGTGAGAAGAAATGGAAGAAAGCTTAGTTCGTTTATCTTTTTAGAGGGTTATTGTTTTTATTTACTTTCTTCAGGCTCTTGTGTTTAAAATATTCTGTTTTTTGTAAACAAATGTAATTCTGTTTTCAACACTTGTAATTTTAATTTATTGTAGCCCTTTTCTTTATTGCACTTTGAGAAAATAATTGTGCTGTTAACATATCGGAACTTGAAATATGTTACATTATGTTGTGAATTCAAATAATAAAAATAAATAAGCCATTGTTTAAAGAAAAGATTTACAAGCTCAAAACTTTAGATTGCAGTAGAGCGCCTCCTAGAATAATTCTGGGTCAACTGTTTTTGCTTTAAACGCATAAAAATGTCAAAAGGTCCTACAAATATTTCGTTTGGGTTCTCAAATTAGAAATAGCTTCCATTACTGCCAACTTATAAAACTATATCTTTATTCTTAAACACTTTTAAAATTGATCCCGAAACGTAATTGCAATTTTAAACGCTGTGCTTCAGCATTTCTTTTCTGGAACCACCACCACTCTCGAACAAAGCTCAGATCGCATAAATTTACGAGTATTAAGAAAAAACGTAATCAAGGATGTTGGGGTTTTAATTTTTGAATTTAATAGTTAAAAATAATTTGCTTCTTTGCGTACCACCGGTTGAGAACTTCTGGTCTAAACAAATAGCGGAATTAAATATTTTTACATCGAACTATCGTAAGTTATTTGAATATTTATGATTATCATGATGTAAAGTAATTCTTACTGCAATATAATATTAAACAATTCTTAAATGGTTCTTTAGGAAGGATATACTGAGGAAGAAGGCAAGTATATGATATCGAAGGCAAAATGAATGTTTTACTCATCTTCACTGAAATGAAAAATCTTTTATTAACACCTGGTTATTTTTATTAACACCTGGTTATTATTAGCACCTAGTATTTTATTAACAGGTGTTAATGAAGTGCACACTTTGAGAAGATACAAGGAATCACTTCCCGTTAAAACAGGAAGTGTTATCAATCCATCAGCCTCAATATCTATAAATAGAAATATATTTAATTGCTAGTTATCATGTACTCTGCAGTGTAGCTGCGTTTCCATGTGCCATAGCAGCAATAAATTAGAAGTGTTGCCAAATTCATGCCTTAATATTGGCTTTCGATACTTTTTACTTCCATGTACTAAGTAAAAGAAGTATGGTACTCGCTAAAAATTTCGGGTATCGTATTTTCAACGAAAATATACATTTTGATCGCTCCCGATTCCATTTGAACGATGTTTTTGCGCTGCATCTGTACATAATGACAGAACAAAGGACTCTTTTTCCCAAAATGGATTCAGAAGAGATTTTTTCGTGGCGTATTTTTGTACGTACGTACGTAAGTATGTATGTATGTATGTATTTCTCATAACTCAAAAACGAGTAGCCTCAGAGGGTTGAAATTTTGTATATGCGACTGCTTTAATATGTAGATGTGCACCTCCCTTTTCCGTTGCAATCGTCGTTCCAAGAGTATATAAATATATGTGTATATATACACTCTGCTACCAGGCTCGGTGAGCTATCTTTTTTTATTCTTATATGTTGGTAAATTGTGGATTTTTTGCTTTAAAAGTTGTAGAGTCATTAGGTTATTTTGATGAAGGAAATAAAAATTTGCAGTGCCCTCGCCAGGCACTGCAAATACCTCACGCATATGCACAGAGTGTGTATATTACCATAAGGTTTTCAAACCGTTAGGTTTTCAAAGCACAGAAATGTTAAAAAATCAGTTGTGCCCTCGTTTGTGTTGGTACCAGCTCTTCTAACTGGACATGCTAACCACTTTCATTACGTGCAAATGGGAATGTTCTTGAATAATTCTTTACAATTTCGCATCGTAAGATTACAAGTTTATGGCCACTTTTTAATGTTAAGCTTGAATCTGAAATTTCCTCCGTTGTTCTTTTCTTGTTATCCGTTACAGGAAGCGAGATAGTTCTTATATATCCTCACCTCTCAGAAAGAAGCAGCAATGGGGCGGATTCCCTCAAGGTTTTATACTCGTCTAGTACTATAAAATCTTTCTGTTGACTTCCGCAAAAAAGTAAACAATAACTGTAAAACTTCTGAAGATACGGCTGTGATTCATGACTTTTCTTGACAGTCTTAAAAAAAATTCGATTATATAAGGCCTTTATTCCTTTATTTATTTATTTATTTATTTATTTATTTTTGGAGAATATTATCATTCTGCACATGAATTTTATAGTCGGTATTATTAAATAAAAACTTCACCGTCATTACAAATCTTATTTAATTAAATTTAGTTTATTCATAAGAAAGAAGTAGCTTTTGACATTTTACTCAAACGTCATATGAATATGGTGGATCTTCGATTTATACGAATTTTGAGTCTTCAGAATTCTCAATACGTTGAACTAAATGAACTACAGAAGAAATAGCTTAAAATTATTTTAAAATTAAAGTTTGGTTTGATTTATTTGGCAATGGCAAAGAACTCGAGGGCTATCTATCTAAGGAGATAAATGCCTTCTTGAAGGCCTTTCTAAGAGAAACTGGCCAGTATACAAGTTTACAGGATTCAAACGCAGGGCCGAACTACCAGTGTTCAGCGACTTTACCGCTCAACCGCTGGTGAGTTCTAAAACGTAAATTTACATTAGTATAGGTTTTCTTCTCCATGTGTAACGTGTATACGAGCCAGTTTCCCTTAGAAAGTCCTCCACGAAGGCATCCCTTATCTTAGGTAGATAGATAACCTTAGTGTGTTTTACCATAATAAAACTAAACCTAACAATTTTACCTTTGTTTTATAACTGTTCTCCGGTTTACCCTGATTTTTGAGTTAACCGTGGATCGCGCTCTTACCTAGTTAATTGAGAATTGGTTGCATTTCTAAAATAGAAGTAAAAAATAAAGAAACTTAATAAATAATAATAATAACAAAGGGATAGATTTAAATGTTTAACTCATTTTTGCACTAGGAGTACCTTTTTCTTTCGATCTTTTATTTTTCCTTTTTAAAAAGAACCAACAGACGCCAGTTGAATAAGACCGCTGAACACTTGTAAGGTATTTCTCCCGCCTTCTTAGCATGCCTTCGCGGTGTAGTGCTGAGCACACTCGGCGCTTATTTGACAGCTCCGAGGTTCGAGTCCCGGCGAGGGCATTGCTCATTTTTCATGTCTCCTACTTCGAAATAACTTAATGTCTCTACACACACTGATATCTTTTTCAGTGGTTCATATCACGAATAACGTGCTGGCAGTGTGGCCTTTTTCATGGTATTTCCCATGTGTCATATTGATACCAGCGATTTACCATAGGAAACCTCTAATCCTCCATCCGTCTTCTTAGGCAATTGCTCTATCATGGTATGATCAAATCTAATCTAATCACGTTTAAAAATAAATAATATTCTGTACTAAATTACGTAGTGTTATTTTAAATTTAAATGCAATTTTACACAAATGAGTTATCAAATCACTACAGTATCCAGTTAGCCAAGTGTCGCGGCTTTCATTTAGAACAGATTCGGAACCAGTCATTTGCTCACTCTGGAGAAAGGAAAAAAAAAAAAAAAAAAAAAAACTGGATTGTCTTCCTGAAAATTTTTCTTTCTTGCAGCATCCGAGTAAACTATAAGCAAAAACTCTAATTTCTTGAATTTTTGTTTCGCTTTCTACGAAAGAGGATTTTCTGCTATAATTAATGGAAAGCTAGAGTGTGTCAGTGACAATTAACTGCTGTAAAAATTATTATCATTTGTCTTTTTCTAATTATTTTCTTCATTCCAGTTATCTGGGATGCTGTGACCGTAGATAATAAGCGAGAACGGGTAGCGAACATTTTTGAAATACTCAACTTATTTTTCTGCTTATTTTCGGAGGAAAAAATTTCTATTTTCTCCCCCTGTTCTTATTTTAACTGAATCTATATTTTACTAGAATCAGGTTTTCTGCTTTGCTGGAAATAATGTTGTACAATGTTTTAAGTTATTTATCTTAGAAGGTTTTATTTTAAGTCTTATTAACCGCTTAACGATGCAATCGCCCATTTCTTGTGACCCGACCCATGTTGAGGTAGCTAGTTGTGTTAATATATAAACTAAATGTTTTTTTCTCTTGAAGATTAAGAAAGATCCCAGTAGGCGTTAACAGTGTTCATTTTATGCTTCAGTACAGTTAGCAATCGTTTTGGCTAGATCAAACTTTTGACGTTTATAGTTGAGAACTGCAACTAATACCAGCGAAAGTGAAGTAAATATCGTTATATAAAGCGGAATTATAATTGCGTGATTTATAACTCCTAATGGTTTGAGAGCTTTTTAGAATATAACTAAGCTTCCACGTAATCGCATGAGTAAAAAATAATTACACACTACAAATCAATGTTTTGAATTGCTTTGCTCTGTTCCTGTCATACGGAGATCACCGCAGAACGCAAGAAAAAGATGCGCAAGATTGCGAGGCAGGGGTTCTCAACCGGTGGTACGCGTACCACTGGTGGTGCGCAAAAGAAAAATAGGTGGTATGCAAAGAAGCAAAGTATTTTTAACTATTAAATTCAAACATTAAAGCCCCAACATCCTGATTGAGTTCTTTCTCTAGCACTCGTAAATTCATGTGATCTTCAATCAGGATGTTGGGGCTTTGTTCAAGAGTGGTGGTGGTAGTAGTACTTTGTAGTGGTGGTGGTAGTACTTTGTGGTGGTGGTACTAAAGGTTTTCAATTTTTGTTCAGAGGGTACGCGTTAGTCAAAAGGTTGAGAACCGCTGTTTTAAGGCATTGTCTCTTCATTACCGTGTGCTCTTGGTGGTGTAACTGAAGTCTGGTACCATCTGGCACCGAAGTAACCATCTTTGAGTCGAAAGGTCGCGAGTTCGAATCCGAGCAAAGGTATTTGTGATTTTCCACGATTTTTGCTTTGAAATAAACCTAAAAACCCTGTAAGACACTATAGAACAGAAAGACGCGCGAGAATTTTATTATTTATTGTACAGGTGTAGTTCCACAGCAGTAACCCCCAATTTTGATGGAAAGCCCCTCAGGAGATAAATCCAGGGATCTCTTACCCTTCTGCCCCAATTTTCAAGCCACTCACGTAGATTTTTTATCAACAATATTTTAAGTCTCATTATGTTATAGAGACACTACACACTTATAAACATCCATGCCTTATCCGGGATTCAAATCTGGTTGCAGCGTGTATAGAACCAACGTCTCTAACCACTATACAGCTCAAGTTTAATACCCAGAACCACCGCACTAAGTTACCATTTTATTGCGTACCTATGTTCCGAACAAGTATTCATTAAGGTTACTAACTGATCACAAACATTTCTTCGTCGAAAATGCAACTGCCCCACTTACATTACGACTTCGCTGTTTGATATATTCAGGCAGTTATGCTGAAAAAATACTGTACTTTCGATAGGCGTTTAACAAGCTGAAAGTTGTAATCGAAGGACAGTACCTGTTGATTCTACGGTAAAAGCGATCATGATCTCTGCGCTCTCAGCTATCAGCTACCACTTCATAAGGCATCATTATCTTTGGCACACTGCCAGCGCACAGCGTAAACCAAAATAATTTCCTGTCTGTCGCAGCATTAATACGAGTAATAAGATGAGAAACGACAGAATTTATAAACTTTTTTTATATCCCTCGCGTTCCTCCCAGCCGGTGTAGTGGTTAGTGACTCCTTGACTAGCGATAGGTCCGGGTTCGAATCCCGGAGAAGGCCTGGTTGTAACTGTTCGTCCCTTCGTAGGAAGCAACGGTAGCCACCTAATTAGGTAGTGCTTCCATAATGAAATGATCACCTTTTCCGGCCCTTGTAATAGCACAAGGCTAATGGCTATTAAATAAAGCGCCCATCCATTAAAAATAAAAAGCTTGTTGATGTTCGAAATGGCCATCTTTGTTGGAATACATGGTCTATAACGTTATAGAAGAGATCGAAAAACAGCGGATGTGACTCCGCTGAAAGGAAAGCAAAGACAATTTCAGTTGCATTTGTCGTTTCATCAAGTTCTAGTGGCCCCTTTTTTAATTTTTGATTTTGTTTACATTTCCTTTACTCGCTGGCGTTGTTTTCCTGTTCCGCCTTCCTGCCCTTTTGTCACACAAAATTCTTTCCGCATTTTATACAATTAAAATTCCTCTATTTTATACAATTGGAAGTGTCAAAACTCACCTCATTTTTTTTTCATGTAATTTCATTTTCAGTTTTCCAATATCATTATAAAATTCACTCATGATACTTCAGAAAGTGTGTGCTGTTTTGTATGTAATAATACCTATCACCTGAACTAAAAAAAGAGTGTAGATGCATTAGTGCCCACTCATTGTAAATATTTCAATTTCAAATACAAACTATCTTATCAAGGAAATTTTAACAATTTTTTGTCATTAACGTTTAAAGATGGTACGCAGCATTTTGGGACCTTTATGCAAAAGTAAAAATCGTTTTCCTGGCACGAAAAAAAAACCAATGCGATTTTATTAATTATTTTAATGTATTGCATACTTTATAATAATTAAACATTGTTAGTTTATTTCACTGTTTTTAAACCATTTTTCTTTAAAAGTCCCTTCCTTTACGCTAGTAGCCCTAATGTATCTTCCATAATCAGTTTAGCTGACCTTCCTTTATGATTTCCAACATATGAAAATTAATGCGGGAAATAAAAAAGTTGTTATTCCAGGAATTAACTGCTCATCATGTTATGTAAATACTTGGCATTTACACGTACATTCATGTTTTTGCTCATGATCGCCATTTCCATAGGAAAACGGCATGTTGCATGGAAAAAAGGGAAAACTAAGAACCTCCCGTGCATAAACAGCTTATCGGAGTTTTAAGAAATAGTTAAAATATGACATTAGATTCTTGCAGTAGAATACTTTACAAAGTTGCAGAAGGAGGAAAAGTATAGAACTTTGTTAACTATATCTTACAACTGCGAATCGCATTTGAATTCTTCTTCTATGACATTTACCATCTCTTGAACATTATTAACAAACTGGTAAAAATGCTTTTACTTGTAGCGATTTGTGTCCTATTCTTTGCATTGAATTATTCATGGCGAGTCCATCTACTCCCCGCTGTGTGTATTGGTATTTCGAAATTTCCGACATTTTTTCGCAAAATCATCAAAATTCCGAGTTACGATCGAGGAATACTCAATGATACATATGGAAATTTATACCTAGTTTTATTTTTGATAGGTTTAGGGCTGCATGGTTTATATTTATTGAATCTTGGGAGTCTGAGATTGATGCATGAATTTGCGTTATATCCTCTATCATTATCATTTAGCTGCTGTGAAATGCAATTATAATTTTTTTCTGCACTGTATTCCATATCTTTCTTTATTGTTCAAAGACAAGTATATATTTCATGGTATTGTTACGAATTTTGTATAATGTAACACGAGTGGTCTTTATAAACGAAACTTTGTCGGAAAATTGCGGTTACAAGGGTAACTCTATTTAATATCGAGATAAATGGCTAAACTGGCGAGATATCGCCAAGCTGGCGATTGTTTTGTAAAGTAATCTTTGTCTCCAAATTTGGCGAAAACTGACTAAAAGTAGCTAAACTTGGGAACCATTTCACTCATTCACTTCCTTCATTATTCTTAAATTCCATTTCTCATAATATTTTCTTAAAATTCATTTATCGTTCGCCTAATTCGTAATTCATTTTCATTTCATTTTTAATCCTTATCAGTGCTTTATTGTCATGATAATCAAGTAATAATTTGACTTTTATTTCTCACAAATTTTAGTTCATTTTTGGTTGGACCAGGTTTTTCAATTTCTTACTCAAGTGATGTCTTGTTTCTGAAAATAAGAAAGGGTTTGATTATATTAATTTTTCTAGTGTCAAATAATACACCAGAAATGATAGAATCGAATAAATGATTCTAATGTAGATTGAGAATATACAAATTGAAAAATATAGAGAACTTACCTTGTCATTCGTCGAATAACGAACATAATCATATCACGTCCTTCCTAGAAATGACCTGTATCCTTTATCAGGCATATTCTTGTAGAGTTCCTCACTTTGTATATGCTAAGTTACAGTTGAACGGTAAGAATCTTAAGAACTGATAAACGGATAATCGCTTGAGTTCGTGCGACAAGAAACAACAAGATGGAAGGGTAAATAACCCTTTATTATTCAAATAAGATTTAACAGAACTCCGTCTTGGAGCGTACAATAAAAGCTGACGCTTAGGCTTGAACTTAAGAGGCTAAGAATTAAACTAAAATAATCTAAACTAAAGAGATATAGCCGAAGTTGTCAAAATTCTAACCGAGTTGGCCCCTTAACGCTAATTGACTGCGAAGATATCAAGGGCCTAAGTACGGCCGAGCGTAATAATAGCTTATGAGAGAGTAGCTTAAGCGTGCAGACAGAATACCTGGTAACTCTCTCTCTAAGACCTAAGAACTTCGCAGTTAAATACCGCTCTTCCTCATTATGTATTCAGACGTGATTCTAAAACTACGTTCTGGCCGGAAGTAGTAAGTTGAAGTTAAGTATCGACAGGAAAGGAACTTAAAACTTATCGACAGGAACTAACTTAAAATTTAACTGTTAATAAAATTATCATAATCCTTACATCCTGATTCGGCGCTATGTATATTTGACGATTCGGCATAACGTTACGCCATAGTATTCCTGAGCTCATCGACAATGCTGCTGTCCCAAATCTATCCAAAAAAAAGTAAATTTCGCCATTTTGTCTCCTAATAATTTTGTCCGTTTTCTAGAGCCCATTCTATAAAAATATCCGTAGTCACCCATGCTTTTTTATTTGCTTTATATTATAATAGCATAGTTTTAACAAGCTAGTTTGCTTGAAGCACCTTGGTTTTTGTGACTTTCCTATAAATAAAGGAGACTTTTTTTTTCTTTGCATTGTACTAAATAAAATAGTGAGACTTTCTCTTCTTAGTTTAGCTTCATTACATTGGTCACCTTTGAAAGTAGGGTTTCTTTCAGACTTAAATTTAAAGAAAACAGCAAAAGAGCAGTTTTATCAACGTGAAAAATGTTTTTTTAGTCCATATCCATCGATTTTGGTAAATAAATTTCTTAACCACTCTGCAACCGACTATTATTAAGGCAGACACGCGAAGGCTATCGAAAAAAAGGTATGTTTTCGTGGAAGGGCTTTCTCAAGTAATATAAGCCTCTTGCTAAGGTTAATTTAAATTAGAGTATTAAAATATCACTGAAAAGCAGTTTTGAAGATGTATATAATCAGAAAAGGAGATTTACCGAACAGGTGAAATTTATCTCCATCAACAGAGCACTGCTGTAATAATTTATAATACATATAGGTTTTGAGAAATCAGTGAGAACCTCAGTGTTAAAAGAAATATATATATACTTATTTAATAATATGTGTTTATTTGAAATTATAATGCTAATAATAATAATGATGTAATACAGTATAATGATAATAATAGTGTATGTAAATATTAATAACGAAATGCATCCTGCCACATTATATGTTTAGTTGGCAGATATTTTTGTTAACATTTTTTATGCAATTAATGAAGTCTCTATTGAGAATTTTTCTAAAGCAGAATTAGAATAAAATAGAAATTAAAATTATTTTTCTTGCCATTTTATTCAAAACAGCTGAATTTCTATCTAAATTATTTAATGTTTGCAACTTAAACATTTTCTTCGCAAAAAAACGAGTACTCTTCATATCTTATTTACTTAATATAATTTATTTGTAATTCTTAATTTATATTATAAATGCATTAAAATATTTCTTTTGTATTGTTCTCATTTAATATGCAGTTGAATTTAATTTTTAAACGTAAAAGTTACGTAATACTTTATGCAGAGCAATAATTATTAGTTTATTGCATTTCTCTATCGAGTTAAATTACTGTAAGTTCAGAAGTAATTATCAAGGGTATATGAAAAGTCCTTCTGCTAAATTATGTAATTGACTTTTTTTTTTTTTTTTTTTTTTTCTTCTTGCTGATACGGGAGTTTCTAATAATATTTAATTGCGATTTCGACATGCTTCACTGCATTTTGTTAATGTTTGGTGGCGCCATCTATCGCTAGAACTGATAACTTTCAGCAAAATGAAAGCATGCAATTTTCTAAACATTTTCTTCAGTCAATTTCATATAATGCATAAAAAGCACATCTGACTACAACTCGCTAATAAATAAATAATACAGTTTATTAATATTCAAAATGTATTGATAAAGCAGTTTCAAAATGTTTTTCATTTGCCGTTTTAACATCTGTTGCAATTTGATTATTTTTGCATTTGATGAATATTTTAGAATGTTTCTCAGTTTTTTTTTTAACTCTCCCATTAGAACAATCACTTACTTTGATTAAATTTTAGTGCATTAATTATAAGATTTAGTCCACTTTTAAACGAATAAATAGTTTTAAAAAATTTATATTCCCCTAACTAAAATGAAACTAAAAGCAGTGAATAACTTCGAGATGTCTTTCGATATACAAACACCAAAAGAAATACACAATATTATTTAGGAAGAAAAACTCTAATAATATAATTAAATATAAAAATATAAAATTTTATAATACGTCTGAGACATTTAACAATTTTTCAAGCAACACTTGCTTTGACATCCTCTATATTAACAGTCATATTTAGTCAGTTATATTTATTTACCTTAAGTAAGGAAGTTTGGAAAAAATAGGTGAATAGTTGTGAAACATTTAATTAAAATTCCATAATTACCGTATTTAATTATCTGAATTTTAATTAACTGCTCACATTTTATCAGTTTATTATAAATGTCAATTTCTAACTCCTTACAATTTCACGTTATAATTAATTTTTCATCAAAACGAAAATTTTTAGGCAACATTTTCCTGTCAACTAGTCTTTATGTAGAAATGATGATTAATATCGACAAAAGGCTTAAAAACAATTCATTTATATGATAGAATATTTTCTCTTTATAACGTCGAAATGATGAGTGGAATTAAATCTGCCCTTAGGCTGTAAAGTGTTCTTAAGTGAAAATGTGGATACCCTAAAGTATGAGAAAAATTAAAGTTCAATTGTACTCTATAATTAACTTAAAAGTATTTTTAAGTACTTTGTTAATCAAATTTCAAAAGTGGAAAAGCAGTAGCAACAAATGCAACCGAAATGTTCGCCGTATGATATGTAGCATTAAAATTAACTACAGGTAGAACTTTAATTAACCGGATTTCAGTTATTTGGAATTGCAATTAACCAGATCGAGGTAATTTAAAGTTAAGCGTCGTTATTTATCGATTTTTTTTATTTATTCTTAATTACTCTTTTGTACGGTGCTTAAAACCACTTATTTATCCTTGGCAGTTCGATGCAAGTTAAAATTCCCGCGAATGGGTTAACTCGGTGAAAATTCGTGGAACATAAATGGAAGCTATGTATGAGCCAGTTTGTACTGTCTTTCTACGTAGATATCCCGCTTCTTAGATGTATCGCGCTATGTGCTTTGCCTGAATCCCCCCCCCCGCAGCTGACAAATTAATCAACTATCGCTGCTTCTTTCTTCGATGTAAAAATGCCTTAAGTAATCTAAACTTTGACAGCTTTTATTTCTGGAATATGTACATTCCACGATCCGTATTTAACACTTTTATAATATTCAATAGGTGAGGATAGACTTATTAGGAAATGAAATTTCAGTAATACATGGTGCGAGTAAATGCTTAAAGTTACCGTGCTTTACCAAAGTTTGCATAATTTGACACCTACCTTACTTGCGTATTTACCAAATCTGAAGCCACAGTTCTACGAATGAGCACTCAAGAGCTATTTTTATGTTCTCAATGCAGCTTTTAAGGTTTTTTAATCCGTGCCAACCTTTGAACGAATTAGCACGAGTGCAGAAGACAGATAATTAATAATAAAGGCAGTATTTCCCTGTTACAAAAGTGAATGCTATATGTCGTATTTTTTTAGTTTTCTTTTTCAACATATATTTTTTCTATACTTTAATTTTTTATTATTTTATTTATTTTATTATTATTTTATTTTATTATTTAATTTTAATTTTCTATACTTTTTTATTTTTTATACCTATCGATTTTTTAATGCACAGAAATTAGCAGTTACCTTAAAGCACTAAAAATTGTTAAATGGAGAATCTTCTGAAAATTGGTTTACTAACCAAGCCTTTTTTTAAAGTTACTGAACAGTCTTTTGAAGCAAGTTATATCGTGATTAAATAAAACTGGCTTTTATTTTGTTAAATCTTTTGTATTGTCTATAAGAATAATAGTAGGAATACTGCTAATCCAGTACTACAGTCTCTCAGTGTAATGTTCTCTAGTGCTGTTCTTCTTTTCATATGCTGAGGAGGAGAAATAACACAGTACACAGTTTAAATTTCCCCTTTTCGACGTTAAAATGTAACAAAAAAGGAGCAACGCTAAGTAGTTAATAATTTTCTTTTGTTGCTTAAAACTGTGAACCTTTTTAAGATAAAAGCAGAAATGTGCATTAAAGTAAATGCATGGGAAATAGTTAAAACTAGGAATGAAATTTCCCATTTCGTTTCGACAAGCGAAAATCCAAGCTGGAGTCTACTACGCTGAAATAGAAACAGAAACATTGTTTCTTAAAATTCTCCCTCGAAAATCTATGCATATCAACTGGACACTCACTTCGTGTTTTCCAACCCCCCGAATACAGCAAATATCTTAATAAGTTAGTCATGGCTTAACTCGTCACGATCCCTTCATAGCGCAGTTGTATCAAAATCGCACAAAGGTACATTTAGTTATAAAGATAGGAAACAGGAATAAATTTCAGGCTTCTCCTGCAGCTGGCATTGCAACTGAACTACTTCTCATTCGAAAGCGTGCTTGCAGGGAATCGTCTTTGTCAATTTTCAGAAAATAGACTAAGAACACAACAGAAATTTCTCTCCTAGGTAGGGAGGCGTTTTATAAATAGGGTCTTGACAGGTGGTGAAAGTTTATCTTTGGAGGGAAAAAAAGGAACAAATATTTGAGATTCATAGGACGGTTAAGTGGCTAAAAACACAGTGGAATATCAGACCGAGCGGTAAAGGTAGTAAGGTAACAGTGTTCGAGGCTCGAATTGGGGCGAACGTACTGGCTGCATGGATGTTTTCGTTCTGTTTCCCCATGTAAGGCGTATAAGACAGTTTCTTTTAAAAATTCCTCCGCGAAGGCATCCCTTCCCATAAGCAGATAGCCCTGGAATGTTTTAATAAATAAACCAAACTAACAGAATTTCAAATATCTGAATTAATAAGATCCATTGCCGATCCGTTAATAATAAAAAAAATTAAAAAGTCCTTTATTATTTTAGCAAATGGCAAAAAACTAACCTGTATTTTAATATCAGTAAAATGTGTATTTACTATAATGCAAGCGATGAAATTTTATTTTATTTGTTTACTTATTTTACTCTATTATATAATTAAAAAAATAAATTATTTTTATTTTCATCAAATAAAGTACTAGTGTTTCGTATAAAATATTAGGCAAGAGAACTATTTAATGTGTCCCTAAACACTCATCTCTTTTCTTTATTAAAACGTTAAATTAAATTTTATTCAGCCGGTTTTGAATCTTAGCACAGAATCTTGTGTTTATTTTTAACGTTGTAAAATTAAATAAAGAAATTATTTGGTATTTGCCTAAAATGAAATGAGTTTTCTAAGACATTGCTTTATATCGGCATTACTTAGCAATATAATTCTGCACGATTTATGTCTAAACGTTTGAACTGAAGAATTTGAAAGTGTTGGTTATTTTAATGAAAACAATCAAAAAGAATTGCTCATTTATCTGTAGAAATGCGTTTATCAGCAGCCAAATCGCGTCATCTTTTAATTTAGGACAACCGCACTGCTGTCTTCTAAATCAATTATGAAGCTTTTTAAAAAGAAATGTGTACTATAATAGATTTACTTTCTTGTACGAAGTAAAAAGGAAGTATTGTAATCCCGAAAAATTTTGGGCATAATATTTCACCGTAAATATCCATTTTGACGGCTATCGATTACAATTGAACGATGTTTTTGCGTGACATCTGCACGTAAGGACAGAATAAAGGACTATTTTTTCCCAAAACAATTATAAAACTGATTTAAAAATATACTCTGAAAATAATTTTTCGTGGCGTCTCTGCGTACGTATGAGTTATGCGAGATACGTACGTACAAAAACGAGAAGCCTCAGAAGGTTGAAATGTTACATGTAGGACTGCTATAATATGTAGATATGCACCTCGTATTTTGATTGCAATCGGCCGCAGCAAAAATATATAAGTATATCTATAAATATATCCACCCTGTTACACGGCTCAGTGAGCTGTTTCTTTATTCTTATATGTTTGTATATTGCGCACTTTTTGCTTTAAAAATGATTTAATTTTGTTATTCTTATCTTCCGGTTAAGGTTTTTATGCCTTTAGTAAATCTGCAGGCAATATTTTAAAAATTATTAACAATTTAAAAGTTGTTTAAGTGCCGCTAAGCCTAATTATTTTTGCAATGGCGGCAGTGTTTGTTTACATTTGAAACAGCAGAATAGTAGATTTATTTCCAATCTAGAGAAAGTAAGCTTCGCTATAACAAAGATAACGCCTTCTTTTATTAAATCATGCTTAATCCATTCTGGAATTTATTCGAGGAAATAAGTGTTTAAGATTTACTTCGTAATTTTAATATAAATATTTTGATTTTTTTATGTATTTTTGCCTTGTCGCGAAGTGAGAACTGAATTAATTGAATGAGAAATACTGAATCGTCTATGGAAAACTGTTTCTTTTGTTCCGTTTGTTTAATTTCTTTTATAGATCGTTTTTGATTTATTAAAGTATCTGAATGGAACATGTGGCAACGATTAGATAATTCTTCAGATGATGTAAATTTTATGCATTCTGAGTTATAAAATGAGCGATATGTAAGGCTGTTAAGGAAACCTAGCACACCAGAGTATCTTTATAGTAAACAAATATAGTGAATTTTAAAGGGTGCATTTATTCTGTTGTGCTTTATGCGCTATCGACGAAGTAGATTTAATTCAGTTCAATTAGTTTAAATGAAATGCAAGAAAAAAAGCGTATAATTTAGTATTCCGTACAAGGAAGTCGTGTGGTGTACACATCAGATTTTTTATATTACGTAAATAAGCAACAAACGTGAAAAACGAAACCAAATTAGCGATAAATTTAATTTTTCTTGACAAAGAAACCAGCGCAAGTCATTAGGATAAATAGAGTTCCAGAGATTTGATGCCCGGATAAATGGAATTCTTGTCCATTTCCCACGAGGGTTCCACAATTGTGTATCCATCCTATGAAACTCTGTGCGTTTTGTCCATAGAATTAACACTGAAATTTTTATTTTATATCATGATGTGTTTACAAAAATATAATGGCTTCTGCTTTCAACGCGCTTTTTTCGTTGAGCTGAAACACTCTTTGAATGTTAAATTATTATAATAGTCCACTTTATTTCCTCTCAGTTCATTTCTCAAAGACGTCTAACAATAGATTAATGCGTGAAAAATCTTTCAAGAGCAACTTTAATACTCATAATCTTTCAAAAGGGCTTAATGTTCAGGATATTATATATTTCATTCGCATTTATTCTTTTCTTTAGTGTCAACATTTTCACTAAAGATATTTGTTCACGATTCTTCTATTACTCTTATATGCTCTAGTGAAAATCTTTGCGTAGAATCCTGTAAAATATTTTCTTTATATACTGCGCTGAATTTGAAAATAAGATAGTGTGCGAAACTGCGATGAATAATTTATAACAGACCTTTGAATCGTGGCCCTCCTATCTTTTAGCCTCCTTTCTTCGGCTAGCAGCGTATGCCTGTGGGATGAAAAATTTCATTTCGAACTATATATCCGTTTAAATTTCTGTATACTTAGAGACACGGAGTTGAAATCTGAAAGGTGTTAAAATTACCATAACGTATATTGAGTGTGAAAGCATATATTGTTGCATTCGTCGTTGTCCATATCAATTCGCATAGGAGCGAGGAAGAAAGAAGGAAGTTAAAATATAAAAAAGAAAAGTATTCCTATATTCTGGTAAATGACGGCTGTACTACTGCGACAAAAACAGGCTTTGAAATGAGTGAAATACACTTTTTTAATCGCAGAACTGGAGTGTTAACTAATAATGCAGTAAACCTGCAAGCGAAATGCAAAATTATCATTAAATGTTTGTTCTTTTGAATTAAAATTTATGTATATAACATACAGTATGAAGAACATCATCGGAAAAACTGAAAATAAAAATTTTAAAAGATAGTTATCCAGATTTTAAGGCCTTATTCATATTAAAATTCCTATATCAGTTCTAAGCCATTTTTAAATACAGTCTTTAAAAAACTTAGTAAAATTTACGAGTTATTGGGAGAGGAATTCTTGGTGCACAGTCTCATCATATAGGAAAGTAATATCAATGCTGTTTCGGTTGCGCTGTTGATTTTTCTCTTGTCCTGAGTAGTTCTAAGGAAGTTTAAATCCTTCATAGAGAAGCCAACTGGTTTCAATCAGGGTTAGGAGTTTAAAATCCTTCATCGGGAAGCCAACTGCTTTGCCTCAGGATTGGAAATTTAAAATCCTTCTTCGGGAAGCCAGTTCTTTCGTCTCAGGGTCAGGAAATTTAAATCCTTCATCGGGAAACCAATTGCTTCGCCTCGGGGTTAGGAATTTAAAATCCTTCATCGGGAAGCCAATGTTTTCTCCTCAGGGTTAGGAATTTAATATCCTTCATCCGAAAACCATTTTGGTTTTCTGCTCAGAGTTAGGAATTTCAAATCCTTCATCGGGAAAACAATTGCTTCGCCTCAGGGTTATAGTTATGAGTCAGACACTTCATCGTTTGGAGAGAATATTCAAAACAAACTGCAGAGTATGACTTCAATTAAAAGACTTTCATCTGACATTAGAATCAGGACGCCTTCGCTAGGATCGGTGTGGAAAAGCCTAATGGGATTGCAATGAAACGGACGCAGCCAAATTACATCTAATTAAGTTTTCAAATGACACTGGTAGCTTTCAATTTCTTTCTGATCAGTATTATCTTTCATGTGATTCCTTCAGATCACCAATACTTGAGTAAATAGTAGTAGATAATAGACTCAGTATAGCTGCATTTAAACTATCCCATTATAAGAGTTTCTCATCTTCAATTCCCCAAGATAGAAACCTTCATAAAGGTGCTGTAGCGTAAAGTTTTCTTCATAAAGATGGCGGCACTTTTATTCAAGGAAGATTTCCCTTGTGTTATTAATCAGAGTAACAAATTAAAACCTTCTTGCAAAAAGGGTACCGGAACTTTTATGAAGGTTATTTTTTCCAAGTTGAAAACTGATCTTCGTAATGAAATTCTCACCTTGCGAAGGTTTCTGAGTCGGATAACGCTGGCAGATGATAGCCGCCCCCCCCCTCCTCTTGAAGACGTCCTTTTTCACCTTCGGAGAGATTGTCGGTGACTCGACGGGCTTCCTTCAAGCGGTTACTGTAGTTTTTCCTAAATCTAATCTGAATACGGGAAGTTTGTCCACGAAGGGCATTCCTCCTAAAATAAGTAATCCTTGGTGTAATAGGATTAATAAGTAATCTTGCTCTAACAAATAAACCTAACCTAACCTGATATAACTTTATTCATTCAACCGATGAGGATAAATTTGTTGCTACACTAGCTACTGTAAACAGTTTAAAGAATAGAAAATATTCTGATGCGTAAATACTTTATCAATGAACAGTAGTAATAATAAAAATGTGAAAGCTTTCAGATTTAATATTAAGCCGAAAGGGACTTTTTTTTAACGTTTTGTGTGTTACCTGTATTTATTAAATAACATGTTCTTCGCATTTAAATCACATAAAATTCAATTCAACAGCAATATCACAAAGTATTTAAATACAGTGTACTTTTAGAATTTCCGATGGACAGGCTCATGCACTGGAGATAAAAATGTGTTTTTTTCCTTACAGTATTACTATTGCTCGCTTATATTATTTATTGAATTATTGAGTTTGTGACTTAAATGACTATAACACCTGACAAAATGAAAATTATTGAGTTTGTGAATCAAAAATTCGTTGAAGTTTTACAGAGTATGAAATAGATAATAAAAAAAATTCAAATTTCAAAATTTGGGCTTCCAGTTGCCAGGAGGATTACATTATTCAAAATGGGATAGTTCTATGTCCTGTAGTTTTTTCGCAATGAGAGAAACATACATACATTCATGCACATTCTTCTTTATTTAATTTCTTTAACTATAAAGCAGGGCGATAATATTTGTTGGCAACAATTTAAAAAGGGATACGCCGTTTTTAATGAACCAACGTAAAATGCCGTTTCGAGACTAATAGGTCTCCTGAGTTAACGCACTTTAGGCTAAAAACTTTATTTTATATTTTGCGCATACATTAAACTAACATTAGAAGCTACGTTAGCCTTATTTGCATTGTACTATATAAGTGAGTTTGTCTTTATCAGTTTACCGTATAATAGAGTTTAACAATAAAATTCTAATCACTATAAGGCATTTTTAATGTTAAACATTGAACTGTAGTAACAGATTATATGTAATTCTGAATTACAGGCAGAGTGCTTTATCTTACTTGAATCGATTTAAGCAACTTTCATAAACTCAACCCTCGATTTACATTACATCATTCATAAATTGTTAATTATTTATAACCCTTTACAAGGAAGAAGTAAAATGAGGTAATGTGTATCAAATATTTAAATTTATGAATAAAGAACAATTTAATAGTTCTTCTGAATCAGAAAATGTTTTTAAAAAAATCAATCTGTCAGAAATTTTGTGAGTCTTCCCCTTTTGGAACGTTTGTTCCCGAGACTTGAATGACATGGCCTACTTTCTTTTTATCACTCGGTTTCGCCATTTTGCTGTTATCGAAAACTTCTTTCAAATGGCCATTGTTAGAGTGATATCGTGGGACCTTTTTCGCAGTGCCAAACGTCAATTCCTGGAACCACAAAAGAATTAATAAGGATAGGGTAATCTGTCTATTATTAATCTTTTCATTCATAGTTCAGGTTTAGTTATTAATACAATGAAAGTAATACATCATGCTCAGAACATGTTAAATATGTTTTGTTCCCTCGGGCAAGAAATTAGTTTGAGCAAAATTTCCAGAATTAATTTCTCTAATGGAATGAAATGTAGTGCGAAATTTTACTCCCAAAATATACTATAACATTCTAATGTTAATTAAATAAGGAAACATCTACTTCTTCGTGTTCAAGTTCTGACTCCAGAGGAATAAAGAATTCAGTGTCTGTGAATGTTATGGAAAGGTCCGATTTGGTTTATTTGATTATTGGAAAACACTCGAGGGCTATCTGCTTAAGAGAAGGGATGCCTTCTTGAAGGACTTTGTAAGGGAAGCTGCTACGTATGTAAGTTACACGTGGAGATAAACACAAAAACGCCCATGCAGCTAGCCTCTTCGCGGGATTCGAAACCCGGACAGAACCACCAGAGTTCAACGACTTATGCACTTGCCCGCTAGCGGGGCGTCTTGTGGAAAGAGTAGAATGTTTAGTATTATGATTTTATTTTAAGTAAAATTCAACTAGTTCGTACTTGATTTTGTAAAAAGAAAGAACTTTGTGCAATTTAAATTAGAGTAATATCAGTTGCTCTCTTTTTTTTTTTTTTTTTTTTCAAAATCTGAAACAGGTATGACATCTTTTTTTTTTTTTTTTTTTTTTTTTTTTTTTTTAATTTCTAATTTCTGAAAAAAAACTTGGAAACTACAATTAGGTAGAATCCGAGTAATTTTATAATAAATAAGAGGAAAATAAAAAAGAGGAACAACAAGATTATTATCTTGCAACTTTTTTAACAAACGATTCTCTACCAATAGCAGCCGAAGAAAATTCCTCCTCACCAAGTAATAGTATATTTCGAAGCGAGAGTTGAGAAGAATTTGACTCAACAGAGAGTTTGAAGAATTTGAATTTGACATAAGATCATCGAACAATTTTAGAACGAAAAAAGACAATTTTGTTACCTAGCTGATATTTAGCGTTAAAACAAGGTAAGTAGAGAAAGTTTTTCCTGTGAACTATAGTGCTGAAATTAAGTTTATGCCATGCTTTAAAAATTTTAAAGTCGAAAAAAACTGAGATCTATACTTTCAATGTTGAACTCAATTATGGAAACGATTTTGTATGCTATCATCAAAGCTTGTATGCGCGATGGATTGGAAGGGGCATCTATTTTGTCGAGCCTCGTCCATTAACGCAGTACATGGAAAATATATTTTCCAATTTTAATATTGCTAACATCTACAGAAATTTGCCTGATTTTATTAAATTTCTTGCGTGGAGTCCTTTTAATCTATTCAAGCCTTGGTTAGTATTTTTACTTTCTTGTACGAAATCAAGGAAGTATTATAAAGACGATAGCATCTAGCTGTGTACCTCTCCTTTTTATTGCAATCGTCAGCATGAAATATATTTATCAATAATTTTGATGGTATGATGAGAAAACTAACAATTATGTCTGTAGTGGCAGGAACGGTGATAATAGATGGCTTGAATTTATAATGCAGTGGATAACTGAAAGCCAGGAAAATCACAACTAGCTTGACGGTTGAATGCATTTTATTTCTGAACATAAAAATTCTGTAGAAGCACATTCTGTTGACATCACGTAGTACAGTGGTTGCGGTGTGTACCCCCACAATTTTATTTACGCAGATTACTTTGTTACCATCGATAAATACTGGAAGGCGAATAGTAAAAGTTTACATGGCGAGAGCAGGGAAAACGTGATGGCTATTACGCGGCAGTATTTATAGCTCAGAAATTCTTGGTTTCAATTGTGCACGGCAATTAGGCAAGGGCTTGCGCAATGCGTATAACTGTCCATCAGTGACGCAGAACCATGAGGGATGTATTTAAATTAAAATAAGGAATGTAAAGGGCTATTGTCAATTAATTTAGTAATTTGTTCCAGTTAGGGTAGTATTTTGTTAATAATTTTCCTTCATATTTTTAGGCCGAGAGGTAAGTCTCTGAACACTGGTAGTTCGATCCGAGGTTAGCTGCATGGTCCGGGTTGGCTGCATGGTCATTTTCGTGGTTTCCCATATGTATAATGTGTATACGAACCAGTTCCTTATATAACGTCTTCCACGAAAACATCCTTCCCACTAGGCTGAGAGCCCTCGAGGCTTTGCCGTAATCATATAAACCGATAACTGAAACCGAACCTTCATATTTTACATATCTTATATATTTATATAGAGGATTTTAATGCTGTGAGACTAACATCATAAAAGCTAGGGGCCGCAGTCTTCTGCAGCGAACAGCAACGACAACCTACCCTCATATCCTTCCTTTATTTTCTCAACCGTTGGTCGCAGATATATGGTTCCAAATACAGAAGTGTTTTAAATGACGAAAATACCTGTGTTTGTCAATTAAAAAAAAATCAACTTTGGACAAATAACGAAACCTAACTTTTAGAGCGGTCTCCCGGTTCCTCTACTTATAATTTAGAAAGTTTCATACTCCTTATAAAAAAATTAAAATACAAGAAATTTGACTCTCGTACCACAAGAATTGACCGCGATATTAATTTCAATATTTGTAGTTTTTGATGTCATTTTCAACTTGCCATGAGGGAACGGTTAGTTAAGTTAGAATGATTCGACAAAAAATTGTGTGCAATTTAATATTCGTACAAGGAAGTCATGTGGTGCTATTGAAAAGCATTCTTTGTTTTATGCGCCTTTCAAAGCTAGTTTGTACTATTATTAAAGCCATCTCTTTTTTGCAGGCGTGTATTCGAGAGGTCCAGGTTCTAGTCCCGGCGAGGAAAAAAAAGCTATAGAGTCATTAGGATTTTTGAAGTAAGAGTGCGTGAAAAATGAACAATGCCCTCACTGAAACTCGAACATGAACCTCTCGAATACGCGCCGAGTGTGCTTACCGTTACACCACGAAAGCATGCAGAAAGGAGGAAGAAAATACCTTATAAACTTTTACCACATAATGCATCAAACTTCAAAACTACTTTCAGAAAAATAATATTTGCTGTAAAAAGAATTTAGAAACCCATAATTGATGGAAATGAAACATGCACTTCGTGCAATACTTTAATATAAGATAACTCTCTTTTCTTCCAATGATGTTTCTTCGCTTAAAATACCTCATTTCATTATTCCATATCTTATTCCATGAAGTAGGTTTTAAAAATAAATTTTTAATCATTTAAAATAGCATATTTCAAAATTTTTAATAGGCTGTTTTATTTTTCTCCGTACTTGCTTCTTAAAGTGGAAATCACTTAGGCTTTTCGCGATGTTTGAAATTTACACGTATCAGGTCCGTCATTTAAATTTGACAGTTTTGACGACTATGCCCAGTGACATCTTTAAAGGGGAAGAACCATTTTGTTCTGATAGTAAGAATTTCATTTCGTAACATAATAAGTTACTTTAAAACTTATTTTTAGCTAATGAAAGCGATTTAAATTCATGCTCTGTTTCTAAATCCAAAATATCTGAGCCACTGAAAGTTTTATCGAAAGCTATGCCAGCAGTTTTACGAATAAGCAGAAGTTACAAATTCAGTTCTTAAAAGGATATGAGTTCTATAACTGTTTACTATAACCAAAATTTCTTATCGTTTCTGAGAAGACAAAAGTACACTAACTTTTCAATATCCGCTTAGATATATTCGGTGCTCCAAACATTCCCGAGCGCCCTGACAAATGATAACTAACGCTATGATTACTAACATGTGCAAATTGTTTTCTTTAAAACGTCATTTCCTTATAGAAAGGAGTTTAAATGAAATGTTTTTTTTTTTTTTTTCCTTTATATTTCCGATTTTCGCTTTTATGAATTCAAAGGCTGAAAGATGAAAAGCAACAAAGATTTGAATTCAAAGGCAGACGATTTTTGAACCGTTTGAGTTCCATAAAGTAATATCTTAAATTAAATAATACAATTTGGACATCATTTTTAAAATTTATAAAGTTGTAACTGTTGAGTAAAAGCATTCTGACAACTGACTTGGATGAAAAGCATCTGAAAGTTCTAAGAAAATAACCAAAACATGCGCAGCATTGAAAAGAACGTTGAATAGTTACGTCCTTAATGCAATCAATCCTAAAGCCTCGCAGATGGCGTGTGCGCTATTATTAGCATTTCAAATACAGAATCATAATTACTTTAGAAATCTAAGAATCAATCTAATTTAAGACAATTACCTTGATATTTCGTACCTGTTAAAGCCGTAGAAGCAATCTTATGCAAAATGTTTGCAGCTTGATTATCATATGAATATTTCAAGATGTTTTGAGAGCACTTGTATCATAAGTCATTTATGCTAATTAACGAGCTATTATATGAGTCGAAACTGTATTAAAGCTTCATCTTTAATGGTCCTCACTAGAATGAAAATTAGTTTGTTCATTTAAGCTGAGGATTTGAATGTATAGAGTTTGACTTTATTTGGGAGTAAAAACTAGCATCAAACTTCTAATAAATGTTAAGCGAATTATCTCTATGTCTGAAAAGAACTACAGAGTCTTGAAAAGGCTTAGAACAAAACTTTTTATGAAATCATGAGAACTTGAACATAAATTGCACTTCTCATTTTGACAAGATCAACCAATAGAGGGATGTAACTGTAATGGAGTAAGTAACAGTCAGATTCAACTTAAAATTTAAACCTAGTAGTGAAAGACTACAGAATTTAATTTAAATCTAAGTTGACTCGGATCTTCTCACGGGTACGCAATTTAAATGACGGCAGCTATAACGCAAAGACGAATAATTAAAATCATATCGGAGCTACCGAAACCTAGTAACGTATCCTCGAGAGGAAGAAACACATTGTGTCTTACAGTTCAAAAGCCTGAAATTATATACTATCTAACTGATTTTCATTTTTGATGAAGAAACGGAAAACGAGAAGTGATAGTGAAGGCTGAAATAATAAATAACTGTTTAATCAAAAAAAAAAAAAAAAAAAAAAAAAAAAACAGTAGCCGTACGAATGTTTAGATTAGTGGTTCTAGCAGCTGCTTCTTGTTTTTAATTACTATCACTAGCTCTGATTAAGTTGTATTCAGGCGTTAGCGTCTTGCTAGCTGACGTTTAAAATACACGCCATTATCTTGAGCCAGCTTGGGTAAAGACTAAGTTAACTATATTTGAATTTAACTTCCTGTTATGTTAATTTAAATACCCGCAAGTTGTGGAGGTTCATTTGTAGCATATGTTGTGCCTTTCTGTTTAATTAAAACATAAATAAAAAGGTTATTTTACCCTTCTTTAGACTTTTGTGTTTTGTTTCAGACTAAGCGATAATTCGCTTCCATTCTGATTGATTCGGCAGGACATATACGCAAACTTCTGTATACAAATAGAAAATCTATATTGTTATTAGACATAGTTTAATTTTAGACATAATTTATTTTGCATCATTTTGATGATAATATCGTAGGAAATTAAAACCTTTGAACGCTATAAAATTAGAATTTTTATTTTTGAGGGCCAAATAAATGTTTTCCTGAAGAACTCAAAAAGTCTCAGGTCTTACAGAACTTCTACGATGACTTACATACTCATTTATTTACGTATATTTTTTATAATATATTTCATGCAACATACAAAAACTAATTTCTTTTTAGTTTTCTATGAAAAAAAATTGTTTGAAGTTCTAAAAAATGTAATCTCCCGGTTGCCAAAATTACTGCTTGATTTTATCATCGTAACAGCCCTAAACTAAATAGCGTGTTAAAATATAAGTGCCTGGTAAATTAAAAATAAAATAAAATAGTATGCTATTTTTATCAACTATCGAAGCGTTATTTGTAGAACCCAAATTTGGACAATGTTATAATAATTTATAAATATCAAGGATCTTTATGGTGACATTAGAATATATTTCCCGTTTTTAAGCGCACGGGAAAAGTTATTTAATAGCAATGGGCGAGCAATAACGATAAATCATATAAATGGTGAATGCCAAGATTTTACGCCCCCCTTACTTTAGAATGACTGAGAAATGCAGCTTAATGTCCTTTTTAAATTTATTTTAAACCAATATCCGTCGTTTTCATCTAAAATTCATAAAAGCTTTTTTTATCGCTCCTGTAATATGCTACAAAGGCAAGAAAAAACAATGCAATTTTCGAAAGATTTCAGGTTTGAACTGACGAAGAAGCAAATTTAATGCTTTTACTATTTTTCAGTTTTTCGTAACAATGATGACAGTATAATGTTATGTTCTCAGTTTATGATTTTGATTATCCGTTATTAACACAGAGAGCGCATGTTATCTGATCAATAATTAACCGAAAGTTCCGTGCCATCCAATATGAACTTGGAAGTATTGTCTTATCGTACATTCAAAACTATGCTGGCAGACATCTAACGCACGATATCTCATAACATGATCAAAAGCCTACCAGGGGCCAAGCGGTAAAGTTGTTGAACGCTGGTAGTTCGGTTCGGGGTTCGAGTCCCAGTAAATGGCTGCCTGCATGGGCCATTTCGTGGTTTTTCCCATCTGCAACGTGTACATGAGCCAGTTGCTCTTAAAACGCCCTCCACGGAGGCATCCCCTTCCCTTAGGCAGATAGCCCTCAAGTGCTTTGCCGTAATCAAATAAATCAAAACAAAACCAGATGTCCAAACTACTTTCGAAACGATATTTCTACATTATCTAGCGGAGTGTAGGCATAACTTCTGCCAATTTTCAGCACTCATGCAGCTGCGGAACATGACGATAAAAAGCCGTGCAACAGCAATACGTATAGGTAAACGTATGAGTGACACCAGCGATGTACCATGGGTCAACTGGTAATGCCTTCCCATACTAACGTGTGGTGTTGCTGGCCGTGATCGTATAAAGTGACGATACTAAGAATATCAAGCACAAATTAATTTTGCGTAAATACTTAAACTAAAATTTGGTGTTTAGTACATTGCTTAATCATTACTAAATAGATTAACAAGACTTACCCACTGATGCATGCATTAGCCGATTATTTTCTTTTTCCAATCTCATATTTATTTCAATACACATACTTTCTGGATTAAATAAGACACATTTATCACACATATATATAAATACTCAAATATCATAACTTAGATACACGCAATGCGATAACTCAAATGGAATGTCCGTGGAGTGCCGACGCGTGACTATTCGCGCAATCTTGTTCCATCGAATAATTTTGCGGTTGAGACTTGATCAATTCTATCTTCATATTATCTCGCTGTCTGGTTACACACTTATAAGCTCTTCTTTTTTCCTTTTACATTCATATGATCTTTACACACATCGCACGTGGTGACACATTGCTGATCAAGCACATCTTGAAGTCGAACAGTTACTTATATTCTGCTTGCGCGTTTATTTTATTCACAAATTCCACACACTTGCGCGTATATTATATTATTCACAAATCAAACATCTACTTTAAGTACTGGATTTCTTCATTCTGCTTCTTTCTCGGCAAAATTAGGAACAAATGGCGACTGCTGAGTGTACTCGCTAAGCTCGACGTCAGGCAGCAAGAGGGGAAAAAGGAAAAAAAAGAGAGAGACAAACCAGTCCTTCCAGTATTTATACCTTTCGACGCACGTGCTCGCGCGTGATAACGATACAAGAATCGATGTAGTCACACTGTTCTCACATAACGCTTTAAAAAAAAAAAGGAAAAAGAAATAGACACCCTCCCCCCGAAAAATAGTACATAACATCTTTTACGTTATCTGCCCAACATGATCTTTTATGATCTGCAGATCAGATATAAGCAGAAACCACATGTTAGAAATAAGGAAAACTTTAAATTTACAAAATCTGTATCGCTTTAAAAAAGAAGTAAAAGTGTTTAAGAACACGAAAAAATTTTCCAAATAATTTGACAATGATGTTTACATTTTATAATGAACTTGCTTATTTTGTATAAATGTAATTAAATAATCCTTTTGCTCTTGGGCTGTATTCAGAAAAGTATGCTTCTATGGAATATAAATTTTTAGATTTGGACAATGTCCTGAATAGTCTTTTTCAATCAGAAAGCCAAAAATTTTCTTTTGTTTCAATTTTGTTTCTTTTTTATTCATATTGTAATTGCTAAACGACTTTGATAGGAATAAGCTGAAAAAAGAGAGAGAAAAACTATTTCGAATGAAGAATAACGCAGATATCTGAAAACTAGCAATTTTACTTTATTCTTAATTCTAAAATAATTGAAACGAGACAATGTGCTGTGGGGGCGCGCTTCAATTTGATTATACAAAAATTATATAATATGAGCTGCTATTACAGTTCCAACCAACAAGATCTGAAATACATCATCAACGCTGCTAATGCATCTTTCGTTTTTGTTGTGTTAAAAGCCCTTTAAGGGCTAAAAGTAATTTTGCTAAGTGGCGTGAATTTTCAGTTTGTTTAAAATTATCACATGCGTCATTTAATTTAAGAAATGAAATGGCTTATTATTAAATAAGGCGTCTCATTACGCTATTTCTGTTTAAGCTGGGATGATATCGTTTTTATGACACTAGCTGCATTTAATGAGTCAAAAAATTTGCAATTTGGCCATGCCTGATGCATTCATAAGAATAGATAGAACATACGTAAGGTATTAAAATAAAATACTTTTTATATTTCTTGCAGTGGCATTGATTATTATTTTCCTGTTTGTAGATTTAAAATTTTATCCCCAAACTTTCCTAACACCAAAACACACATGTACATCTTCGTTGTGGGACACTGAGTTGAACAGAAAGGTGGAGAAGTGATCTTGAAGCAGGCTCTTATTCATGAGGCGATTACCTCACTGATTTTTAAACTGAATCATTGACGCTCTTTACTTACCATTACTTCGGATATTTAGTTTTATGAGTTTTCTTAAATTGTTTTTCCTAATTTTTTTAGGAAATTCTCTAATTCTCTAATTCTCGTTGCACAAAAAGCGAAACAGTGACATGATTCGAATAGCTTACCAGCTAGCAATTAATTAACGTAGCAAATAAAAAGAATTTTTTTATAAACTTATGTGCATGATTTCATTCACACCAGTGTACTCTATGCATTGGAAAAGTACCCAAAATAAAAATAAGCTAAGGGAAACGCTTTAAAATAAGTACAGTCCAACCTGGCTTAACGAGCAACTTCCATAAAGAATGTTTCGCATAACCAGTGGAACAAAATGTAAAATAATCACTCCTTTAAACTGGCGATGTTTCGCAGAATGAGTAATCTGAAGACATCGTGAAGTTACACGCAGGGATCATGCGTGCATCATGGCTATCCGTCTGCGTTTAGCGTTTGTTGAACTAACATCTTAACTATTGTTTGTGAAAGTTATATTCAGGAACATTATGTATGTTTCAGTGTAAAATTTAAGCAAGCTCATATAATTGTTCCCAAAGAAAAGGCCGCAAGAAGTAGGGGTAAGCAAAGAAAAATCATTTTAGAAGTCATACGCTAAAATCACTGAGAAGGGAAAACGAGGGGTGAGCGTAGCTTACTTGGCACGCACATTGAATAATCAGTCACCATGAACGATTTGCGCTATCCCCAAACAAAGATAATATTAAAAAGATTGATGCTTCAAAAGAGGTCGCAAGAGTTTCTACGCAACGGTTATGTATTCTCGAATGTGTTGAAAAATTGCTTCGCATATGGGTAAACGAGAAGCAAGGCGACACTGTTAACCAACACACAGTTTGTGAGAAAGCGAAGCTAATTTTTGCTCGACCTCATGAATAAGACGGCAGGATCATAAAAAGAACGAAGCATTCAAGGCGAGCCACGATTGGAAAGTTTTAAGAGAAGACTCAGCATCCACAACGTCCTGAGGCACAAAGAAGCAGCTTGTACAGACATAAAGGCAGCGAGGAATTTCATTGGCGTATTTAAGAAGCTTCTGAATTGGGGGTTATCTGCCGCAGCAGGTTTGTGATCAGACGGGTCTATTCTGGAAAACGATGCCGAATCGAACTTATATTACAGCTGAGGATAAGGCATTTTTGGACCACAATTCAATGAAAGACCCTCTCATACCGTTGCTTTGCGTCAACGCAAGAGGCGATTTGAAAATTAAACTGCTGTTCGTTTAACATCCGGACAACACACGAACCTCCAAGAAGCATATAGATTTTTCAAGAAGTATGAAGTCCATAAAAGCAGGGTAAATGTCACGTGGAGGTCCAGTGTCAAGGCTCGGGTAACACGTGATGTTTTACCGAATGGATCAATGAAGTGTTCGGTCCTGAGTTAAATTCCAAGGAATAAGCTGGCTTCATGGAAGTTGTTTTGTTTTTCCTCATCAGTAGCATAAATACCCTTACAAATTCTTTCACGAGGGTATTCCCTTCTTGGCAGTTCTCACCTTAAGACAGTCACCTTAGTCCTCGCGTGCTTTACTTTGGTCTTAATTAACGAAATCATACTCAGATAGCTTGCGCTAGAACTAGGTTCATCTCGTGGAGCAATAGTTAGGAATCATTGATTTAAGGATTATTTTTATGGAAGTTCAGAAGGTCGTAATGTGTTGCAGACGGATACATTTTGTTTTTTTTTTATTATTCGTATTAAAATGTTAATTGCGATTAAATTTAATTAACATAATGTTATCACTTCTAACAATTGTATACATCAGCTGCACGAAAAGCGATGAGCCATAGAAATAATTATGATATGAATTTTTTGCTCACATTGAAATTTCTATAATTTAATGTAAGCAAAAAATAATTTTAAATAAAAGTTAAATTAAGTTTTAAAAGTAATACTGAACAATATAAAGTGAAGATTTGAATATATATCTTTATGTCTTTATGCGAAATAATTTCGTCATCCATTAGTATCCGACTTCTTAGGTATTTGCTTCGATACGTATTAATAAGAAGAATGATAAATCAACCAAATATTTTATTTCGCTAAATATGCTAATATCCATAAAAATATATCTTTAAATATCCCACATATTTTTTGAATAAAATTGGTAGAATTTATTTGAGGGATTTACAATATCATAACACATAATTACGACCAAAAATCCCCCTTGATCGTCCAAACTTATGTTGTGACGTGGTGCCACTCCCTCCCGTACTCCTTCTTTCGTCCATCACCGTAGAGATAATTAGGTTTTCGGGGTCTGAATAGTAAATAATCAACTGCATTGTCTACAAAACCACAACTCTTTCATTTACTGGCTGGACGTAATAATCACTTATCCACGAGAACACAAGCGAGAAATTCGAACATTTTATACAAGCTGACTGAATTTTAGAATATTAATCAGTTTATAAATTATTATATTCTCTAATTTCTTATTATGGCTAAACGAAAGTGACTTTCTTTTATAACCCATTAATACAACAAACATCCCTATGCCTCTGATTAATAAAATATTTGCTCAAAGCTGTAAACTAAGTTAATTTTCTCGTTTGACTAATAAATTATTTCATATATTTCTCAAATTTCGTTAACAGTAAATTTCTAATTGTGAAAAAAAAAATCCCTAAAATTTACAATAATTGTTTCAATAATATTTTTAAACAAACCACTTTCTAATTTGTACATATGATTGAAATTTTAGTTTTAAGAAATAAACCATATTTTTCATATGAAAGAACTATCTGGTACTGCAAAGCCTTCAAAATTTCTATGCGAAATATTATTCCAAAAGAAGACACTTCTTCTCCCAAAGAAAAGTATTTGAGAAAATCTGATTCAAAGTTAGTTTACCTTTAATTTCCAAATCTTTCATAGAGTAACACCGTTTTTGAATTTTCTAGTTCCAACCAATTCAACATAGAAGAAATCCCATTGCAATATAAATTTTAAATTAATGTAATGCAAGCTGGCAACGAAACAAAAATCCCTCAAGACATCCGAACAACCCAATATAGAAACCAATCTCGGATTTTAGTTTCGGATGATTTCCCCGGGCGGTTAGTTTCAATAAATAGCGACAGATGGCGATAAATGCATTAAAGTTTCAGTTCCAGCATCCTCGGTCAAAGACGAGTATTTGTCTTGATACAATATTTTACTCACTGTATTTGCTTTCGTGTTAAACGAAATGAGAAAATGGTGCGAGTGACCCTATACCATCATTAGTGTATTTAACAAAAGTATAATAACATGTGAGACGTCAATTATAGTAGGGAATAGACTTCTTTTCGAAAGGGCGGAATAAAAGTTAAGCGTTTGATTTTTTCGTGTAATCGTGTTTCGCTTATACAGCACGGAATGTAAGGTTAATAACATCAGTTCGCGTTGTCAGCACTTACAGAATAATTTATCAACATTTAGGGTAAGAATATACAGCGCATGTTAGACGCATCTGAACTAGTTTCTTCATTCTAAGTTAATTCTGCCTAGTTGGGGAACTGAAGGAAAATATATTTCATTATTTCTATGAAGCATCTTCTTGTAATGTTTAATAACGTGGGTTTATTAAGTTTAATAATTTATTTTCTTATAATAGAAACTGCAGTTTTATTCATTATGGTCAAGTGTAAAGGTGTATAATGGCGTTAAAAATTTCCTCCGACAAGGATATGAAATAACATTCTTTTTCAAACTCATCCTTGATCTTAACCAATGTTACGGGACAGAAAATGATTTGCAATGTCATGTAACAAGCAATGAGTATACGCCATAGTTTGTTTAAATAACGTGCGTGTTTCAAAGAATGTGTTGCATGAAAAAATGACATTTCAACAGCGATATTCTTGAATTCAACTATGATCGGCCGCCCAGACGGAATAGTGGTTAGGGAAGCCTGACTGCGATACCGAAGGGCCCGGGTTTGAGTCCCGAAGAAAGCATGGATGTAATTGTCTGTCCCTTCATAGGAGGCAAAGATGGCCCACCTGTTAGATGATTCCATAATAAAGAGACCACCCCATCTGGCCTTAGGAGTGGCCGATGCCGACATAAGCAAGCGCCCGCCATTGGAGAAAACAATTATCGGCCTTTATGCGCTTATTTCATGAATCCACATGTAACTGAGGTATTTTATTCGTTGAATCTCATAAACGTTGATAACGGCTTTTAAAACCCTGAAAATGAATCTTGAACACCAGCTTGTACCCTTGAGGTGATGGAAAGCGTACAAAAGCATGTGGTTCATTTTCTGAAGAAGTTTGAATGGTTTTGGGCTTAGTTTAAATGATTATGGCAAAGCCTCGAGAGTTGTCTGCCTAAGGGAAGAAATGCATTTGTGGAGAACTTTATAAGTGGAACTGATTGGTATATACGTTACATATGGGGAAAACACGAAAACGCCCATGCAGCCAGCCTGTTCGCGGGATTCGAATCTCGGACCGAACTACCAGTGTTCAATGATTTTACCGCTCGGCTGCTAATAGAGCCAAAAACTTTTGGAACTGAAATTTGTATTTGGGCAGTGCAGTGATTAATCAATCTTATAGTTCTACTGGAAGTGAATACAGACCCTCACAGCGTGACACGGTGCAAATGTTCATAAAATTATCGGTTCGGTACATTGTACATTAATCAAATTCTAAATTTTATTAAGTACATATATTCCTAACAAATACTAAATTAAAGATGCATATTATTAAAAAGGATGTTTATTGCTTTTAAACTTTTTTATTTTCTAAACAATAATATAATTTAAAGAATACGTTGAAAGTTCTTTTGTGATGTGAATTTCAGTACTATCAAAAACGCCTTTGTTCAGGACCTGTGGTGATAAAAGTTCTCAGATGTTGTATAACTGCCAGCAGTTACTAGATCACGTCTGTCAAATACAGCATCTCAAGGTCATCAGTGTACAATAGCGCGGTCAGCCAAAGCCGCCTGTTATCTTCAGGGGGCTTTGGGTCAGCAAGTTAGAAAAGCCATAAATGTTTAGTTATGTAATAATGAATTTAAATGGTTACTGATGATCTGTTTAAAAATGACGTATTTAAATTATTATTGCTGGTGTATTTAAAAATTTAAACTAATTGATGCATTTGGAAAGTCATTAATGACGTGTTTAAAAAGTAAATAAATGCATACAATCTTACCCAGTACTGTGGTTCTTTAAAATCAGTAGAAGGAATGTAAGGAATTTCAGGAAGTAGATAGATAACTGCTCTTTCTTTCCCGACAGCTGGCATTTTTTTTCCTGCAGCCATCTTCAAATGTCTGAAGACATGCTGCTCGCATTAGCGGTTTTCGGAACAGAGATTAGAAAAATGTCTATTAACCTGGGTACATGTTCCGTTTCATTAGTCAGAAATATTTTTCACATTGAAACATATTATCGAACATGGAACTCATGCACGAAGCAAATTTGAAGCTTTTTGGAAATCGCGCAGTCATGTATTTGCAAAATTCGGGGATACCCACTTTTTGATCTTTTTCTCTGAAACTTCTGTTAATTCCATCTGTAAACAGATTCGTACTTTCTCTACGTCAGTTGAGAAAGTATATCTGTAAAAGGATCGTCTCAAGAATTCGTTTTAGCTGCCGAGATGATATATATGCCTATATTCAATGGAATTTCAGTTTTTATTAATATATTATAATTATATACACTTTTGCCATAGATGATATATATGCCTATATTCAATGGAATTTCAGTTTTTATTAATATATTATAATTATATAAAATTTTGTCATTTTTCGCGATGAACCGAGGTCCGCATTAAGTCGAAAGCCTCATTCGGCCCATGGGCCGTGGGTGTGACATGTCTGACGTAGATGGTAGCCTGCGTGTAAGCTTAACGTAATAGTCTAGAACCTAGTGAAAAATATAGCTAAATATATTTCGAACAGTAACAAGTAAAATGCATCATAAAGGTTTTAAAAAATAAGATGTTTAATTTTATTTAAAAACAGCGTCTAAACATCTCAGTTCCAGCATTCTTGAACTCCATTATCCAACGATTCGGATAAAATAGTGCTAGATGATACATTTAGACGGAGGTTTACGTGTTAAAATCGAGATATTTACAGTTACGCTCTATACACTTTAAATCTTACGTTTTCATAAAAATAGCGGGGTATACTGAATAAGTATTTTGGGAAATTTCTCAAATGTCGTGTAGTGTTCATTCAGATATTGTTGTTGAAGAATACCTTTCTTCAATTTAATTTGAAAACATCCGCCCTTTTATTCTGAAGAAATTCGCTTTTCTTCAAGGAAACGAAAAGACTTTCAGCATTTTGGAAATACGCTCTGCATCTTACCGTGATCTATTCACGTTGTAAACTTCTTGCACCACCTCAGCTGCAGCTGAAAGTATCCAATTCACCTAAATCTAGACTGGTCTCAAATCCAATATCTTCCACAATACAGGCATTTCCATAATCGAAAGGTAGCAAAAATCCCTATCCAAACTCCCAAATATTATCCGGAAATTCCTGAAAATATTCCCTCTTCCAGGAGTGCCATTTCGTGTTCCTTTTCATCCACTTCATCTAAGGACTGTGTCACGAACTCCATCTTCCAAGATACAGATGTCGATTATCGACTCATAGTATGTGGTGAAAAAAAGAAAGAAGAAGAAAGGTATTGCTTCTCTAATGGTTGCTAAGAAATCGCAGCAGAAAAGTATGAAAGAACCGGACGACCATCTACTAATACCCAGGAAATACACGTGTCATATTGTATGAAGTCACAATAGAATGCCAGCATGTGCGTGTTAGAAGGAAACATAGTGGGCATAGAAAACGTCCGTAATGGCTAAAAAAATATTGCGAAATACAGAATCGAAAGGAAAATGAATTATCAAATCCCTTATGTAGCGCTAAAAGAAACTAAATTATCTGACATTCAAATAATTAGTGCATCTTCCAACTTGTGCTTGTCCTCTAAATACATCCAGCTAGCAAGTGAAAAATCTGCGCGAGTCTGCGAGAGCATGAATGATTTATCACACGTTTCATTCCAAAAATTCTCTATAATATGTACCTATCTCTCTAATTTCACTAATATTCTATATAATTATGGTTGAACTATAAAATTGTGGTGGACTATAATTCGTTAACACCTAAATTTCGTCAACAGGATTTCATCCTTTACTCTAGTCATTCTTTAAACGAATGTTAATGCAAGGAATTATTAAGTTCCCTCATTTTTGATCTTACAATGTAAGTGCTTAGCACAACCAACAAACAGAATATTTGTGTCTCAAATCCAGGCGAGGACACATTGTTTCACCACGCTTTCTTCTCGAAGTAACTTACTATCAGGTGTATTCAAAAGCAATATATGGATCAGAAACATCTTTTAAGTTTAATAACGCAGTAAAATAAAAACCAAAACAAAGTAAAAATTTAAAAAAAATCTGAAAGGTTTCAGATTTTAAATTACGTCCAAAACGGCGTTTTCTTGACGTTTCGTGTGTTACCTTTATTTATTAAATATCATGTTCTTTGCACTTAAACCATATAATTTAGCTCAATAGCAATGTCGCAAAAATGAGCCTATCTTTAGAATTTCCGATACACAGTTCCGCGCGCTGGAGATGAAAAGGTTTTTTCTTCCCCGTAGAGTGTTGCCATTGCTCGCTTCTAAATCATTGAGTTTGTTAAGCAAAAATTCGTTAAAATTTTACAAAATATAAAATTGATAATAAAACAGATTCCAAATTTCAAATTTGGTTTTCCACATGTCCATATTCGTAGGAGGATTACGTCATTCAAAATTCGATGGCTCTATGTACCGTTGTTTAATGACAATGCGAGAGATATAGATGCGAGAGATTTATGCAGATTTTTCATTATTTAATTTCTTCAAATATAATGCAGGACTCTTAACATTTGGTGGCAAAAGTTTGAAATGTGAAACGGACATTTATAGTGATTCAACGCAAAATCACAAAACGAAAACAATAGTCCTTCAGGGACAAAGCCCCTTTGGACTAATAAAACTCCTTGACCTACAAAAAAAAAAAAAAAAAAAAAAAAGTTACGAAATAATTCATTCTAAACTACTGTCAAGAAATGCAATTTATTTTTCAGTAGCTTGCATTGTTATAGCTTTAAACATTGCTTAAGAATTCCTCCCTAGTTATAGCAATTCGTTTACACCTTGAAGGAATGTTATTGTTTATGTTGTAAGGCATTTATTTAAATTAATCAGTTACTTTATATTCAGAAACTGCACTGTCACCTCTCCTTTTCCTTTCTCCTGCCAGAACGCAAGTTTTAACTCACGCATGTTTAAATGAGGTAGAAAGAGATAGTATTTAAAGAGCGGCTTTAGATTGTGTAATCAGAGAGCGTTCCGCCTGCTAAAAGCCACTTTATTAGTGACATTCTGCGATAGCACTCTGTCTGCGGCGTTGCTTTAAGCTTGTAGATAATACTATTATCAACTCTATAATACTATTATCGTATAATAGTATTATAGAGTCGATAACAGTATTATAGATAATACTATTATCGACTCCTTGTAGATAATACTATTATCGACTCTATTAATACTATAACCCCGGTGTAGCTTTTGAGCCAATTTGCACGTAAAATATTTCTGTTTAGCTACTGGCTAACTTGAGACTTAGATTTAGTTTAATTTTGAATTCCTTACTTTTGAGTTACGCCATAAAGTTTCTAACTCTCCTTCTTGTATGTACCCATCAGGCCTAATTGCTTCGTACATTTGCATTCTAATAAGATAATTTGTAATAATTATAGATTGCTAACTTCTACGTACATCTCGGTATCTTGGTATAATGATATATATTTTAAATGTTTTAATATTTACCTATTTATATTATATCGTAATTCACATTTGAGAGAAACTGCAGAAACAAATGTCGTAAGTTTTAAAAGTGAAATTATTTTGACATGAATTAACAGTAAAGGTTAATTTTACATATTATTTTACATAAAAACCGAAGTGAAATACTTGTATTGTTCTTTATACTTTAAAATTAAATATATGTATTTTTATTTTTTTAATATTTTCAATTTGGTATGCTTTTCTTCGAGGGTTTAGACTGCAGTCCGAATATGCTACATTGCAAGTTTACTTACTTAATTATTTTTGAAATATACTTCTATACATATATATCCAGATGCTTTTTTTATCCGATATATTTTTAGTTTGAATGAAGAACGAATTATAACCGGTAAGACCACTGAAAAAAGATTCTTGACAGATTGGTTCACCGAAACTAAAACGTTTGCCTGCATATCTTATTAGAGGTTCTCATATGCGCAATGTTAATATGAGCCATTTGCCTTTGGAACATTCATCTAGAAGTGCTTTCGGTATAAAGACAACCAAATGTTGACTGATTGGCAATAATAAATAAGTTTCTTATTTTATAATTTCTTTCTTAAAATATTGTGCGAAACACTTTCTACTGCCATAACCTAACATATTATCCCGGCAAAGGTTAAAAGTTAAAGAATCATTTAACTTGAAAAATTTTCCTGTGCACCAACGGCTGAGGGTTAAGCAACGGCTGAGAGTTAAGCATATATGAGGATTCAAGTTCGTTCCTGACAAACTATAAGGTATTTCTCCCGACTTCTTGGCATGTCTCTGCGGTGTAATGCTCAGCATAATCGGCGCGTATGCGAGAGGTCCGAGGTTCGAGTCCCGGCGAAGACATAGCTCATTTTTCATCTCTCCTGCTTTCAAAAACTAACTAATGTCTCTACAAAGCGAGTTCACCACTTGTGACTCCCATGTGTAACATAAATGCGAATTATTTTTCCTCAGATAGTCCTCCTCAAAGGTACAAATTAATTAAGATTGTGTGTTCTGGATGTCCTCCTTGGTTCGACTGCATGGCCACGCTCTTATGCACTCCGTTTTGTGTAGGAGCCACAAAGCTCCAAAATCGCATAAATTCACTACATCCTATGCTCCGGACTTCTTAGTCTATAAGGGAGGCGAATTATATATTTTCCTCAGATATAGCACAAAGATTGTGAAGCCTACAGAACAAAAAAGACGTGTCGTCAAAGATTGCTTCTATTTACGTGGGCTTTTGACACCTACTTCCCTATGGGCCTTTGTTTTACCGGAGTTGTGGTCCATAACCTACTGCGATAGGTTAGAGGAACACAGGATTGAGCGTTTTGTACCCCTAGAACCGAGATTATGAGAGTACAGATCTCAAGCATTTATTTATGGATATAAAAGTGAGGGAACCTTGTAGCAATGCAATTTTCTCTTCATTTTACATTCTTTTAAAATACCTAATTTATCTTAAATCAGAAAGTAGCACGGCAGTACTAATTACAAAATTAAACAACATGATAATAATAATATTTTGTTTTCGTTTAAAATAATTTAGTATTTGGTAAACAGTATAATTTCGGTGTAATTGAAATTAAGCTAAATTAATTTTACTAGATGTTATTTAATATTAAATAGCTTTAAGTTCATTAATTTCATTTATATTTTATACTTACCCATGATATTTTGACAGGACGTGTAAAATCGATTGTAATTTACTAACGTAAAAGAATAATGTATTCCTACAATTGAAGCACAGTAAATGTCTTCCAAAACCAAACAGCATTTATTTCGGTTTCAATTCAATTTCAGAGCTTGGGTTATTGTTGTCAAGAGTAAATTGGTTGATAAATAATAAATACACGTATTTCTTATTATCTTCTTGCTGCCCATTATTCTCAGACAGAAATAGTTAGGTATAATTACCAGTAGAAGATTCATTCAGTATGGCGATTTCATAATAGACTCTTTTCGATTTCAGGTAATTTGTTTTCTGTGAGAGTGCGAAATTATTCTGCGAGACGATTTTATTATTTCTTTCGCCTGAATAGGTATTCAAACAAAAACAAACCTACAGTTTAGCTTGTTATTAGAACCTGAAATAATTTTAGCTGTTTAATTTAAACTGAGAAAAAATATTCTCAGTTTGAGAGGAGAGCATGGGCTGTTGTTGTCAATCCTCTAGCAAAAGATCCTGGTATTTGTCTTCAATTGTAAAAGTTCACGGCTAAAATAGTTAGTAGGATATCTCGCTAACTTTAACATTTTATGAAATTCAGTTTTAAATTACGTTGACTTTATACAAAATCTATATTTTGGAAGACCTAGATATCAGTTCATCAGTAGCATGTTGCGGCTCTTTAAGCTGCTTTCTGTAGTTGCAGCCTGTGAGACTTTTTCTTTCGTTTTATTGGATGTTTATTTTATTATTGTGTATTACTACTTAGTATTGTGCTAAATATGATAATTATGAGTGAACGGAACAGAATTTTATTAATGTGCATTATGTTTATTAGGAACATTATGTTAATTAGGAACATTATGTTTTCTCATAATAAACATAATGATCCTAACCATCAGAACGAGTAGCTTCGTAGTTCCCTCTTTAAGGCCGGTTAAAATGGAGCTTATATTTAATTATTTTTCCTCCAAAATTTTTTCCAATTTTCACAGTATCCCAAAAGGAACAAAAAGAAGTCAATTAGAATAAAAGTTAATTTTACAAATATATATTGAGATCACATTTAGTATCATGTGTTTTTCCCTGTTTCGGAGGAGAGGAATACCATATATCTGTCGTTCATTATCAGTAATCTGTGATCTTTATAACGGAATGTTCATTATCCTTAGTAGAATTCACGTGAGTTATGATATTACAAACATCTGCAGCTTAGTCATTCACTTCCCGTATATTTTATGTTATACTACGTGTACAGTCACGCAGCCTGCCAAATGCTGCCATTCCACCAGACATAAGATCTTTTATTTAGAAACATATGACCTGGAAAAATTTCAGGTATCAGACGTATTGCCGTTTGACGTTGAATAAAATTTTAACTTGATTTTGAAATTTAAAGCTGATTTATTTAAGAAACTGAGAAAATTCAAAGAAATATACGAGTACGTACTTCTTGATAATTTGCACATTTATCTTTCAATGCTAATTTTACTAAAAGGTGTCGAGTGATCAAAACTACAATAGTTTGGAAAGCCTACATTTCTTAACTCGTTTGTTTAACTGTAACCTCGAACTTATGACCATTCGTTCAAAGTATATTGATTCTCTCAATTTTTTTAAACATCCAATATAATATACAAGAAAGCAGCCGAAGAAAAATTCAGAAAAATTTCTGTAAAGCATCTGAAAAGAGAAAGATGCAGCAGAAATAAAGAAATAGGAACACGATTAACAGCTATTAAAGGAACACGGAAATAAAACTGTGTATTTTTTTAAGTAAAAAGACTTTAAATAATAAAGTTTATAAAATATACAATATTAAGTAAATAATAAATAAAATAAAAAATCAATAAGTAAATTTAAATATAAACTCGTTTATATTACATATATCTAAAGAGTCGGACTGGAAAAATAACAAAGGATTCGAATAAGGAAAAGGATAAACTTTCTCCTAAGTTACGGTTACAGAAAATCGACTGAATTCACTCATCCTCGCACAAAATAATTTCCTGTCAGAGATTAGGCTATAAATTTTATTTTCGTTCCAAGTTTCGGGTTTAAATTACTTTTCCTTTAATAGCTGTTGATCTTTAATTCGTCTTTTCAGTTCCATGAAGTCGCGAAATGATTTTTCTCTAAGCCAAAATCGTATTTCATTCTTACTGCTTTTTCTTTCGGTGTCTCGTTTACTTCCGGATGATTTTTAGTATGTGATGTTCCTAACTGCCGCATTCTCAAGTTAGGGGTGAAGGCGGTAATGTATTCTCAAATTAGGAGTAAAGGCTTTGAACGGTCATACTGCAAATGACGAAGCGGTAGACTGCAGATGAAATTCTTCTGGTTGTCGCTTTTTGATGTTAATAAATACAAGCATACCTCACTTTTTTAATTCCTTCTGGCTAACGTTGCTTTTTTTCACACACCGAAGAACGGAGAAAAATACATTCAGTTAATAACACATTAAAGGTATTGCACAGTTTCCATTGACAATTTTTAGTATTTTTTCTCTCTTTTCTGCATGTTTTCGTGGTGTAACAATAGCACACTCGGCGCGTATTCGAGAGGTCCAGGTTCGATTCCCGGCGAGGACATTGCTCCTTTTTCACGTCTCCAGCATCAAAAAGTTTAATGTCTCTATAGTGGCGCACGAACTAAAAGTTGATGAATGATGATTCTTCACTACCAGGATTTGGCGACTGGGTTCCCTAATCCCCAGTTACCCCTTAAGAGGGGAGTATATAAGGTATCAGAAGTGGGCGCAGTCCGACCCACCTAACCAGCAATCTGGTCTCATGGTCATAACAGGCCACGTCCAAAGGAGTATATAAGGTTTTATTTTCCATAGAATAAATCAGAATGGTGCATGATTCATCACAGAAGGGAATATATAAGGTATTTTCTCCTCCTTCCAGCATGCCTTCGTGGTGTAACGATTAGCACACTCGGGGCAAATATTCGAGAGGTCCCGGTTCGAGTCCCGGCGGAGGCATTGCTCGTTTTTCACATCAAAACACTTAATGACTCTACATAGTCATCTCCTTTATTTCGGAATAATCGTTTAAAGACCATATATATTAGATCTATTTCTAATAAGGTGGGCACGACTGGTCGAATAAAAGCTAAATGCTCCGTATTGGCAAGTTATGAAAGTTTTTGATATACAATTATATAACGAAGCGATATAATTAATTTTTACGTAATAGCATTAAACGTAATTAGCTAAATCTTTCCAGTTGTTTAATCTTCATTTGTTCTGACAATTTTTCATTTCCCCATTTAATACAAGCACAAGCAAAAGCACACACTTCTGTGCACATGAAAAGCGTAAACTTAACTAAAAGCTTTATTAGATTAGGTTTTGTAGTGCAGAACTAAAAATTAACATACAGTATCGAACTTTGCTTGTTAAATATATGTTAATTCAAATATTTTAATGAATATCATTAAATAATATTGCACAATAATATTTTAATGAATATTGAAAGTTCACGAGCTAACTTTCAATAATGACTAATAACTCGGACGAATCTATATAGGCTGTTACTTTAAGATAGGTAATTCAAGTGCTTAAAGTCGGCAATTACCTATTTTAAATTAGATAATTTAGCATTCTCCTTATTTGTGATCGTGACGTATTTCGTTATCACTGTATAGAGGGAATTAGGGCAGTTTTTTGCAATGTTAGTAGCCCTTATTAGCATGGTTATGAGAGCTGATTTATTGAAAGTTCACGAGCTAACTTTCAATAATGACTAATAACTCGGACGAATCTATATAGGCTGTTACTTTAAGATAGGTAATTCAAGTGCTTAAAGTCGGCAATTACCTATTTTAAATTAGATAATTTAGCATTCTCCTTATTTGTGATCGTGACGTATTTCGTTATCACTGTATAGAGGGAATTAGGGCAGTTTTTTGCAATGTTAGTAGCCCTTATTAGCATGGTTATGAGAGCTGATTTAGGAAGGAAAAGTTCTTAAAGTGCTTATTCTAAAGTAATAGACTGTAGTAGGAATTCCAGCCTTAACAAATTCAAATGTGTTATTAAATGCAAAATTCGCTCCCCGTATATACAAATCTGCTAAATGAGCACCTCAACACAAAAAGCTTTAGTGGTTTAACAGCATATCACTTTCAAAAACTGCAAACTTGCTCTTTTTTTAGCTCAGTCTAATTTCTACTCTGGTGGAAGCTGACGGAAGAAACAGAAGGCAGAGAAAAGATTGAGCATAAAACTGAAATACTGGTCGACGGTCTCTTTCAATTTAATTTTTAATATTCTGTTTAATTCATATCACTCCAAATACCTTTTATTTATATTCAAATGAACATTTCTATGAGTATTACAGAACATTATTGTAATCAATAAAATATATTTCTGACACTATATAGTTACCTGTTTCATAGTCAATCATTTTTTTTGAGATATTATAATGCGCAACATATTATTTTTGATAAATACTGTGATTATAAAGTTCGTAGCAAGAAGCTGAATTTGAATTCTGCTTGCGATCAATAGAAATTCAGAAACTATTCGCTCAGCGAGGTTTAAAATTATTTACATGAAACATACACGTACTTGTACCTGGAAAACATTTTAATTTATGGCTTTTTTTAACTTGATATATCCTAGCTAAACTAGAGTTCCTTGGAAGCTAGAATACTGAAGAACTATATATAGAGACTATTCGCTGAGCGCTTGTAGTGTAAGTAACAACTCCGGAGAAGGGTTAAATTACCCTTTATTCCAATTCAAAATGAAGTAAAAGATGGCCCCTCTCGGGCGTACAATAAGCCTCCACTTGGGATTTAATTCAAAATAGAAAATATCAAACTAAGCTCGTGCTAAATAAATTTAATCAGCCGAAGCTGCACGGAATCAACTCGCTGAGTTGAGCCTTATTTAAATATCACCGACCTATACTAGCAGGCACGTATGAGGTACGGCCGTGGAATAGCAATCTTAAATTAAGAGCAACTGCGTGGCTGAAAGGCAGAACACAATCTCCTACTGAAGTAACACAGAATTTAGCTTAAATACTCGTTTCTACCTCATTTACATAAATCGCAATCCTGAAAACTCATTCCGGTAAGGAAACTTAAGTGTGAAATTAGAATGTATAGGAAAGGCTTGTTCCAAAATAAAAATAACTATTAGAAAAATAAAGTAAAATCTTAAAACGTTAGGAGGAAATAAATTATTTCACGAATATATTTTCTAATTTACTTCTCTAAAACTTCCAGTCATTCTGAATAGATGGATCTTACCCTCTTTTGTTCCAGAGAAATATATTCTGTATGGTTACGTCTAAATTTATGTATCAAAACACCCTTTGCTATCGCCATGAAACGCAGTATATATATTTGCTGAACTTGTCACTTGGATGGTAAACTGCTTAACGATAATATTTATAATGTGATCTCAACCAATGGCAGTCAAGACGTCAAGAGGCCATGTTAACGTGAAAATGTTAAAGGTGAGTCAGATTAAAAGCAGTAAATCACAATGCATCTTCAGAAACGCAAAGGCTAGGAATAAGGTTTCTGCGAGTAAGCGAATTTTGCGGCTTTTTTGTGGTTGTTGAAAAGGCGTAAACTGAATAGATTATAGAAGACGAAAACGGGAAAAATACATAGTAAGTAAATAAAAGTTTAAAAAAGAAAAATTCAAAAATGTCCACTTGAATAAAACAACATTCCACTCTGTAAATATCAGTGTGACAGGAAGAGAAAGTTTCAAGGAAATATCTGAGAACAAAAGAAGTATGCGAGCTTCAGTAGTTCCTTTTTTCTCCTTTGAAATTTCATGCACACAAACTAAAATTCACTAAAACAAAAACTGTAATAATAAAACTATTTTAGTATTATACTGCTGTTTATTTTTCTAAATGTTTTACATTACAATAGCTTTTAAGCGAAATCTTTCCAAACATTTTTAGCAGTTGCATTATAAAGAACACAAGGCCTTCGAAACGGTAAACATGAAAAGTCAACAGTGTCCTCACCATAACTCGACCCTAGATTTTTTCCATTCACTAACTGGACGTCACAATAAATGGAAGAGAGAAATCATAGGAAGTGCGACGAATTCTTACGTTCTACCCTTAATCGACGACTGGGGAGAATCACAAAACCCATTCGACCTAATTCAGGTGGGAATGATTTAACGCATTCGTCACTTTTAGATCAGACGCTTATGTAAAGACTTAATTGCTTATGTATGTTCTGAAAACTTAAAATTTAGTTAACAAAAATTTGTTTTATTTAAAACCATTTCATATCGAAAAAATAAAAAAATAAATTCAGCTCATCAACTGCTTTCAGACTGTGCATTCGTCTCTGAAGGGTCTCTGCATAAATCTGGGTGTAACTGAGGCTTTGCCTAAATCAAGTAAGCCAATCCAGTCGTTATGTCTATAGCAACATTTAAAATCATAGTAATCACTACTTTTATGGAACAAATATTACTTGTATGAAACTTCTGATCATTTTAGCTGTAATCTAATGTATTAATTGTATATTAAGGATACCAAAGTATATATTAGCAGTAAAATTTGTATAAAATGTAGCTTGGCTGCAGTTGCGTAGCTCAAACAGCGTTTTCCTAACAGTCGTTTGGAATAACGAGGAAGATAGCGTATTGTAAAACGAAAACTAATATTGTAAAATTGAAGAAAATTAATTCATAATTTAGGGTTGCGTATTTTAATAAAAACTGGGTTACCTTCTGAATTTTTAAAGAATTCATATAAAGACAAATATTAGTTTTTGCGCAAATAAAAATAAATACAAATATTAGTTTTTCCACAAGTAAAAATATACACAAATATTAGTTTTCCTACAAATAAAAATAAACACAAATATTAGTTTTTGCACAAAAATAAGCGCAAATACCATCTTTTCCACACATAAATAAAAATAAACACTCATAATTTTTTCATCTTATATAAGTTTTTAATAATTTGAAAATATATTTGAAAAAAAATTGGTTTTGAAAGATAAATTACATATTTCGGTCATAAGTTTTTAAATTAAAGAAAAAGGAATTAATTATTAATTTCAGAATACAGGTAAACTTTTATTTTTTTCGTATAACTAAGAGATTCATTTCAAAAGCTATATGTAAATTAAAGATTTTGATTTACATCATAAGTTTGTAAAATTTATTAGAAAAAGAGATAACTTGAAAGAAAAATAAGCATTCATTTTTCTTTTAAATTAAAAAAGCATTTTAAATATTTAAGCACGTTTAGCCGAGAAATTTATTTTTATGTACAGTTAGGCACAAATATAATCATAAATTAAGCTTAAATTCACGCATATTTTAAATAAAACTTTGGCGAATTCCAGGGTGCCTTTTATTGAATACTCTTCTTGAGAAGCAAAGAATGTTTCAAAAGTGTTTTGGTCCTAAAGAAGGAGTAGCTAATAAGATATATAGTATGAAGTGAGAAATTGAGGAAGTTTATTCGCTCAATTTCTCATTTCATACTAAGTTTGTTCTTATTATTATCAGTATCAGATCGCTAATTGTAAGTAATAGCATTTCGTTCTTTATCCGATAGGCTTAGCTTTAATCAGTCAGACGTATATGTCAGGGCAAAATTCATTATAAATTTTAAATTTTTGTATATTATCCGTAGACATTTTACACAAAATATTTCTGGATAATTTCGTAAAATTCATATTTGACAGATACTCCCGCCATTTATTCTCAGAAACATAAAACAGCAATATTTCATTTCTCTCTTTTATGTAATACAATATTCGAAATATTAATTTAATGATAATTAAAATCACTATGACACTAGTTATGTAATTAATAACTTATAACTATCTCTACTTCCTAAATGAAAATAAATAATTCAATCAAAAAAATAAATGGGAACAGAAATAATAGAGGATCTCTTGAGTGTCTCTGGCATACAACATTTTCATGAATCCCCTCACTTCTTTTTTTTCTATGCATTTATTTTTTGCTCCTTGATCTCTCTTTATGATGCCCTAACTGGGATCTCAAAACATCTTTCCCAACTTCTAATCAGGATTCCCAATCGATTTTTTGCGTCCTTTCCTTTTGCGTGACGTCACCTACAGTGACGTCATATCTTTAAATGGTTCTTTCTTTCTTCCATTCTTTTTCGCTCTTTCTGTCCAAGATAAACTCATACAAGTGTAACGAATATTGAAACTACAACTAGGGAACTCTTTCGTTTAAACATAAAGCCCTGTTCAGGTGACACAAAATAAAGAACTAGGTTATTGAACTTAACTGAGAACAAAAGGAAAGAATGATAGAGAATACAAATAAATTTGGTTGATGCGATTAGATTTGGTCAGTATGAGTATTATGTATGCATGAGTTTTCTGTAGTGAATGCACAATGTAATGATACAAATCTAATACAGCTTCACGTAAGGAGCTCAATTCAATTAAGTGTTTTACAAAGCAAAGGCCAAAAAAAAATGCGATCTAAAAACTTCAAGTATTTTTCTTTCTCATATTCAGTTTTAAAAATATCAAAAAATAACAAAACGTATCAAAAGTTTCAAATATATTACTTATATATTTAAATAGAAATGTTATCCACTGTTGCCAATTTATAAAACTTAATCTAATAAAAAAAGTCTTGCATCTGTGTAATTATAAATTAAAACGTTTCGAATGAATAATATACTCAAAAGAGTTTCTGTTTTAAAAGCTTTCGCACTTATTGTATTTTTCGTTCTTAAACATAAATGTTAGGGCTAAATTTCATCAATTTTGTTTGCGATGTAGGTCATAGACGTTTTACACTAAGTAATGAACTAAATATTTTGAAATGGATTAAAGTCTTTTACTAATCTATTTTATGTATAATACTATTGGGATAAAAAAACATTGCATCAAAATGGTGTTAAGTAATTCAGATAAATAATCTAAGATTTAAATAATAAACTTTGCTACATTCATAATAACAACTTCGATAGTTTGAAATCTTAGGCTTATTATATAATTAAAATATTATATAATAATATCTCAAAGGTGATAACTAATGAATAAATGCCTTGTTTCTTTTTGTATTATTTTTATTTTTCTAGTCATTTTATAAGAGCTAATGCTTACAATGTAAAATTAATTATGTTTATGTTACACATCTTCAGAAAAGTCTTCAGAACTGTTTTCATTATACTCTTTATTGTCAGATAATAATAAATAATATAATAAATAAATAAGTCTACTTCTGTTCTGGCCCACCAGCGGCCGAGCGGTAAAGTCGCTGAAAACTGGTATTTTGGTCCGAGGTTCTAATCCCGCGAACGGGCTGGCTGCATGGGTGTTTTCGTGGTTTTCCCCATGTGTAACGTGTATACGAGCCAGTTTCCCTTAGAACGTCCTCCACGAAGGCGTCCCTTCCCTTAGGCAGATAGCCCTAGTGTGCTTTGCCATAATTAAATACACCACACCACTTCTGTTCTAAAACATATATTTGATTTTATATGTGCATTTTTGTTTCGTGCCCATTTTAAGCTATATATTTCATAATGTCGCGGGTACACTAAAGTTATACGTGTAGTTTTATAATGTCTGTTATAAAGTGGTAAAGTATATAAGCAATTCTGTAAAATCTGCGTCTACAAATCATCAAAAATCTGCACAAAAGGAGAAAAATTATGCAATCAGTTAACTATTATAACGATTAAAACAATCTTATTTATGATTTTTAAATTAATAATCCATATGGTAAGTTTATAATAATAATATCATATGGTAAGTGTAAAAATTAAATTGCAAGAATGGTAACTAAGGCCACATTCATTGTTGATATGTGGTGTGTTAGCACCGTAGTTGTTGATATGTGGTGTTAATAAGTATGGCAATTAAAATGGCGCCGACAGGTGGGGCAGTAGTATCAACTGTAGCACTTTCACAGACAGGTGGGGCTCGTTCACAAGCATTTAGCTTGAATGTGTTGCGAACTAATTACATCGCGCGTTCTATTGCCTTTCAATTTATACTTTTTCTGTTACAATCTGTATTTGAATATATATATATCTTTACTAGCAGGTTATTGAATATATCTCCTCGGAAGAAACGTGGTAAATTAGAATTCTGTTGCTGTGCACAAGTCGTAGTAAGTTAGAGTTCTATTGCAATCATTATCATACTTAAAATTGAATTAGGTAATGCGAAAGTATACTGATAATTGAAATTTAAAAAATTTTAAAAACGAAAATGCAACTATCAAACCAAGTAATTATTGCCATTGACCTAAAATTAGTTGACTTTTCAAGGAGAACAAACTAAATTCCGATCAATTAATATTAATTAATAGAAGCGAAAGTGTTTTGTCTTTGCGAGCGAAGTGTTTCGTCTCAATGAAACATCCTGTAGTAGCATTTATTCGGTTAAAAAGCATAAAAGGAATACAAAAGTGAAATGAAATGAATTTTTTTCCAATAGGAAACGTCTTGTGGTAATTAATTTGAGTTTTTAGTCGGCGCTCGAAGTGGATCGCTGGGAAGAGACATGTTGTTCTTTGGTTAATGGTTGAATTTTCAGTGCTGAGTGTACTGAGTGAAAGCAAAACGGGACAGACAGTCTTCCGTTCTGCGCAGCCTATATAAGAAATTCAGTTTGCGTTTTTCATGTCTCGAAAGCGTGACTTATGATATATATATTAGATTTATATGTAGGGTTGTTCTAACGTACTAATTTTAACATAAATTCGGATTTGATTTTTCTGACATGGCATTCCATTTCTTTTATATATATATATTTCCAGTTTACGACTCAAAAATACTTAAAAGTCAAATTTCATAACATTTGGCATTAAATTTAATCAGTAATTCGAAAATTCACTTTGGTGCACTATAAGATATTTCTCCCACCTTCTTGGCGTGCCTTCGTGGTTGGTGCTCTTCACGTTGGGCGCGTATTCCAGAGGTTCACGATTCGATTCCCGGCGAAGGCGTTGCTAATTTTTCGTCTTGCCTGCTTTCAAAAAAATACCTAATGTCTCTACATTAGTTCTTCAGTTTTACTGAAAGAATAATTAACTCGGCAAACTTATCAGTTTACAGCAAACTATTTCACGTTCCCTTTCATTTTGTGCGAGAAGGAAAAAAATGTATCGTTAATCAGATTTTTATATTTCTTTTTAAATTTCTTCTTATTCATTCGTATTGTGTCTTTTAAGCATGTTTATTCATTACTTTGGCACCCAGTGTTTGTTAAGATGGCTTTGAAAACTGCATTCAGCATTAAAACGGAAAATAACGTGAGGCGTATTTTCTCTTTTAATGTTGGTTAATACGTTAAAGACGAAAGATTAATACGTCTTTCAGTGGGTGGTTAAGAAAAGGTATGGTATAAATGATAAAGTTGCATTATCTGGTATTTTAATTTAGAATGATATGCACACGAACATATTCTACGGTTTTATCACCAATTTATCCCACAATTTTGTCACTCTTCATTTAGTTTGTTAAAATATTATCCATATTTCGAAATGTGTTCAAATTTTCTATTTTTTAAAATCGCAAAATTCAAAATAGCATAACATAAAAAAAGACTAAATTTTATGCAAATCAATAAATATACAAACAAAAATAATTAAGTAAAGATAAATAAAAAAAAATTATTTCTTAATGCCTTAATATTTCCTTCTGAATATACTTTCTTAATGCCACAATATTTCCTTCTGAATGGCTTATTTATTGCCTCAAGAAAACCTTAAATCTTTAATGCTTTTTTACAGGCATTCTGCATATCCGCAATCATTCTCTCTTTTTCATTAGCTATTTCAAGAACATCAAGTGAATGCAATATAGTAGCAAATGTAACTGAATGATCATTTGGACTGTTGCTTGGTAGTTTAAATACTAATCTGCTAATAAAACACTGTTGTTTGTGCCTGAGAATACAACAATACTTTAAATATTTGCAAATAAAATAGTACATTAGAATCTGTAGGATTGCTAGTCTAACCGGAAATTAGAATTAAAATCCCCCAGACCCTACTAGACAGATAATGAGTTATCGCTATGTCTTAAAGAACTCGAAAAATACAGAAGAAAGTTCAAACAAACTTTTTAGTTTGCTCTCAGTTTGAACGTAAAGGAACTATTTGTGCTGAAGGCGAAATTTTCACAACTTGTGAATGTTTTAAATTAATACAGAAGACAATTAAATTCGAAAATCGATAACGCAGTTTGAAACTGAATAGAATACGCTAGCTCGTATATTTTACTAGCGCGTTTTTAAAGTATCGACTAGTACGAATACTAAAGCCTGTATAAAATTTTCAAGCACAGCTGGATAAAAATACTAACAGACTACAAAGTAACAAGTTACTAACAGGATTACCAAAAGATCTATCAGCTAAAGATTAAAAATCACCAGTTTAAAGCACACAAAACTAATTTGCACTGCGGTGAGAAATACGGAAAGGAGAAGGTATAGTAAAGACTTACATCTTAATAACAGTTTAATTAACATAGGATACTTTACAAATTTAACAACCTGGCTCTTAATTTAAGAGATCCCACTAGTGGACGAGCGGTTAAAGTGTGCTGATAGTTGGTTCCGGAAATCAACCCAAGCGAATGAGCTGGCTGCATGGTTTTCATGATTGTTCCCATGTGCAACGTGAATACGAGCCGCATTTTCTTGGAAACGTCATTCATGACAGCATTCCTTCCTTTATGCACGATTTCTAAACGCAGATTTCTGAACTAAGAAACACAGAAGCCTAGTGTAGTTATCTAATCAAGAGGAATTTGATAGTTCAGCGCCAATGGTTGAATTGGTAATAGACCTCGAGAGGTCCATGGTTCGATTCCCGGCGAGGGCGTTGCTCATTTTTCAAGTCTCCTGCTTCCAAAAAAAAATCCTAATGTCTCTACAGTGCGGCGCGAACTAAAAAAGGTGGTGGATGACGATTCTCCACTATCAGGATTTGGTAATTGAGTCCCCTAATCCCCAGTTGCCCTTTAAACAGGGAGTATATAAGGTATTTCTCCAGCCTTCTAAGCGTGCCTTCGTGGTGTAGTGGTTTGCACGCTCGATGCGAATTCGAGAGGTCCGTGGTTCGATTGCCGGTGAGGTCACTGCTCATTTTTTCTGCTTCCAAAAAAAAATCCTAATGTCTCTACACCGTAGAAAAGAACAACATTTTTTTAATTATTTTTCAAGAAGAATTTAAGTAAATTCTAATATAACAGAAAAGGTAACATAAATAATAATAAAGTGAAACTAAATGTAACAGTAATCGTCATTTATTATATTAATAATGATCAGGTACGCGGTTTCGACAAATCGCAATTTAACTGCTAAAAATGTATTCATTTTAAATCCATCTTGATTTGTAATGGTATTTTACCTTTGTCTAATTTCCCCCTTTTCAGCCACGTCTAAAGCGTAAGTTCTTCTTTAACTGTTGCTAGGAATCAGATAAACAGCAGTATTAATGTCGCTCATATAAATGTCATTACTTTTCAACAATATACACCCATCATCCATTAAAAAATGACAAACGCATTCTTTAAACGTTAATATATTTCGTACGTGTATAACATGATATGGAATGTGTTGAAAGAAATGAAAAAAGAAACATTTAGCTCATTTCTTTTCCCATTATTAGCATATTGTAACTTGGAAGCTTCAGTTTTATCGAATCCTAACCAGCCTCTGCTTTTTCTTACGAAATATACCCACAAACACTTGTGTCGTTAAAGTTCAGCAACATTTAAAGAAGATACGCGATTTTAAATAAACGTTTGAGAGGCACCTCATCTATTTTTTATCTCCTTTTACCACCACGCAGGTGGAGTAATTCCCAAACATCTTTTCTTTCGAATTTTTGAATTACTAATGAAACTAAGAGGAAAGAATGTCTCATATTTTTTATGGACTCATCTCCTTTTTATAGCTTTCTTTCGCCATCACTCAAATAAAGAATGGTATTGGGGAGTTCTGAATTTTTTATCGGAAAGGTATGAGAAAGAAGGACAAAATGTTAAGGGGTATTCTGGTGCATTGTGGAGGGGTGGGTCTAGACCTGAAATTGAGGGATTAGTGATTGATGTGGGAGTGTAAATCTTCACACAAAATATTTTATAGGCCGTGGCACTTAAAGGTTGCACGCTATACGTTTATCTTTAATGGTAATGTTTTTTTTATTCTTTGTCTTTAATGTGGAAGTATAGATTGCGAAAGAAGACGGATGGTACTTAAATTCAATGGGATTTATATGAGTCAAGCCACTTCCTTCTTGCCATTCGAAATCTAGTCATGGGACGTCATGTTCAGCTGAGATAATGTGTTTTCGTCGTGTAATCCTTTGATCGTATTTGTTAATTAGTCGAAAAATAAATTGCAATAAAATCTAAAATTTTGAATTTTACCTAAACAAATACATATTTTGAAAAACGAAATATGCAAAGACGATTCCAAAACGTAACACCGTTATTTATGTACTAGTATAATATTTACAGGAGGTGAATACATTTTATCAGTTCTATTACACTGATGGCAGTACTAGTAGTTCTATTAATTAGTTCTATTACACTGATGGCATTACTAGTTAATGAGTAGTTCTATTACACTGATGAAGCGAATAATCGCTTTAGCTCAGGAAACAGAAATGTAAACTCAAGAACGGTTAATTACTCTTTATTGCTCAAACTAAGAGCGTACAGAAAAGCCTCTACTTGGACTTGAACTCAAGAGCACTAAGAAATCAAACTTAACTAATGCTTAACTAAACCGATATAGCCGAAGCTATCAAAATTCTACAGGAGTTGGCCCCTAAATGTTAACTAACCGGCGAAGCTGTCAAGGGCCCGAAATGCGGCTGAGCGTATTAATAGCTTAGAGAGGGTGCAGCCAAAAGGCGAACGCGCGCTAGTCAGAATCTCTGGCTTTCTAACGAAGTCACTGGAACTTAAGTAACGTTCTTCCTTCATTTGCATTAACCGCGATTCTAAAACATACTCTGGCAGGAAATTGTAAGCTGAAATTCGAAGGGCCAGGAAAGTAGCTTTTATTAAAGATAACTATTAAAAACTTAGGATGAACCTTACAGTACCATGAAACATGAAAACTAATTGGAACTAGTTGGCCACCGAAATGTCATGAACTTGTTTCTCTGCCTTCGGCCTACCTTGCTTTATAACTTTAACGACTTTTAATACTCTTTGTTGATTATTTTAAATACTTAAAAAAATATTTTCGGTATTTGTGTTTTGCTTTCCTTTCTTTTTTTAATCATAGTTTAACTTTTTCAATCGTTTTTAATCATAGTTTGATTTATTCTTATTATTTGAAGTTTGTGTGTTTTCCTAAGAATTTCTTTTAAATAAATGGGAAAAAAGTATCGCAACTCTTAATCATAATGTGTGTATGTCATTAAGTACTAATCATTTGTATATACTATTATCTATTCTCTTACTCGTTTTAAGATTTGTTCTCTATTTTTTTATTCATAGTGTAATAGTTTATGATTGGGTTGGATTATTGTAATTTGGCACAAAACCTGTCAAGGTTATCTGCGCCAGACAAATGGTAACAATGCAATTAGTCATTTGTAAAAACTTCCAGCTTAGGGAAAAAGAGACAGATTACAATCTATGATAGAAGCTGATATCTTTTAAAAAAACAGGTTAAAGTCTATTATAAAAGCCAATATCTTGTAAAAACAGAAACAAATTACGATGATGTGTTTTTCCAATTAAATTTCCTAAGTCCAGTTCTGAACAATTAAAATGTTTTTGGCGAAAATAATTAAAACTCTGGCATTCCACCAAGATGTGATGGTTTGTCAGATCTGCATTGCAGTTTGGGCAGCTGGGATTCTCTTCTCCCTTCAGAAGATACTCGTAGGTCAGGCGACAATGGCCAATTCTCAGTCGAGTCAAGAGGACATCCTCCCTTCTATTAGCCATACATGGCCAGTATCCAATGGTGGGTTTTACATTTCTCAGCTTGTTATATACTTTGTAATCCCATTGCTTCTGCCATTTGCTGAGAATTTTGCTTTTGACAAACCCTTTGATGTCTGCTAGAATAGTTTATGAGCCTGCAGTGTATACTAAGAAAACTTTCATTTTTCTGTAAATGTGCATTTATCATACGCTTAATGCACGTTATTTTGTATCATAAATAATAACTGAAACAGGTATAGGGAGACTGATCATTCGTTTTGCAAATAGATAACAAACATTAAGGTTCTGATAAGAACACTTTACTGTTGTAAATTTATTTTCTCTTTGTCATGTTCATCTTAATATTTTACTTATCCTTTGATAACTGATTTTTTCCAAGAACAGGGTTTAAAATATGTATTAATCAACTATGAATGTTATCAAATTTCTTCCCAAATGTAAGGCAATTGGTGATTACATTCTTTGGCAATCAAGGATTATACGTGAATTTTCTGGCTTCGGACCAAGGACCAAGGCTTTTGGTTAATGGAGTACTTTTGTAACAAAATTATAATTACCTTCACATCATCAAAATGAACAATTTGATGAAATTAAGAAATGGCATTCGGTAACGAAAGCGAAGTAATACCTTTACGCATCAGTGAAAGAAACAGATAAGCTTTCAGAAAGCGTCGGTGTCGCTTTATTCTAGCGTTATTGTAGTGGCCGTATTAACGCCCAGAAGAACCAGAAATGGCTTTTCCGCTTACACTATATACTTACAGGAAACAATAATTTACAGGTGTTCATATATAACAAAGACTATTTTATTCTTTACATCAGTCTTTAAATCAAATCAAAAAGCCGCTTAATAGATAAGATCCTGTTTTTATAATTTTTCAGAATTATTTTGCGCTTATATACCTCGGTACAGAATGTTCGTTTTGCTTTTCTGTATAGATCCCATGTGTGGCCTAGTGGCTAAAGTTTTCTGAATGGTTGGAGTTCGACCTCGGTTCATTTCTAGCTGGGTTTTTAAGTGTTGCAAGGTTAGATTTCGTGGTTTCCCCACGTGAACATGAGCCACCATCATGTCTAATAATAATATACCCAGAAAGACCTCTTTTTAGGCAGAAAGCTCTCGTGTGCCTTTTCGTATTCAAATGATATCAGCTTATTAGTAATGTATATTATTGAATTAATTTGTAATATATGTAACTGAGATAAATTATAATATATCCAACATATAAAAGCATTTAAATTTAATAATTCATAAAATATATCTTAAAACTATGCTTTAAAAATCTTAATATAGGAAATAAACTTCGTTTTTTAATGTATTTTTAATATTTAATCTCAAATAAATAAGATCATTTGAAGCATACCTAATGCGTTAGCGAAGAAATCTTGAATTGAACATATAACTAATCACTAACAGCAACTCCGCTATTAGTTTTATTTTTTTCTTCAAAACACTATTGAACTTTTCTACTTCCATTAGAAACTCGTTAAGATTCCTAACATAAAGATATTAAGGAAACTCAAATAAAATGCTAAACAAACAGGCCCTTAATGTTTATTTTCGCAATATTTGCTTAACGTAATTATAATGCCATGTTATGATATTCCTTAATAATGGAAGTACTGAATTCCTTGGAAATGGTTCTACTATTGATATTACGGAAGTTATTATAAAATCACCACCACCTTTCAGATATTAATGGGAATACCAAACTTAAAAAAGAAGGAAAATAACTTTCTGACTTAGCTAAAAATAACTCCACTACTCTGTTAAAATAATTACGAAAGTTTGAGATTTCACTGTTTTGAAATAAGAAACATTTTCCCTAGAGCATCATTTGTAAAAGAGATATTAATTGCATGGAAGGTTATGGCGAGTTAAATCCTAGCAATGTGTTAAAAGTAGCCTAAAATATTTCAGAGTTCCTTTTGATTATTGTAAAACTGTCTTAATATGTAAGGGTTATAAAATAATTTAATTTTCAGTTTTGCTGTCCTCTGCTTCACCTTTTCGAATCTATGGACTTCAAAACTTAGAGTAGTTGGTTATTATTAAAGGGGACGCAGTGGACTTCAGGCTATATCTTTATATGGTCAAGAATTTGAAACTGCCTAACTAAATTCTTGTGAATTTCATTACCGTCTCCTGCCATTTGGTTGCCATAATAGGTAGCATAATTTTAAAATGGACTGACTGTTCTCGTATTACATGGTTAAAATGAAATTTTAATGAATGATCCGTGAACCTCTTGGCAGCTTTTTAATCGAGCTTTAGAAGGTAGTTTTACTGCTTTCTACGCATGTCAAAATGAACATTATGGGAACAGTTAAAGAGTTCACTAGATATGGAAAATCTTACAAGATTAGCGGATTAGGTGTCTTCTCGGAGAGTTTTCTGGGAAAAAATAGCTCATATTTAGGTTAGACGTGGGGTGAATCGCAAAAATCAACTAAGCATCCATTGCGCCGTTCGTCTGGGATAAATCCTAAGTGAAACTTCAGCATTCTAATGAAATTTGAGTTTGTATCTCAATCAAAATCTTGAATTTTGAAATAAGATCCTAATAAAATGTGAAACAATGTATTCAACGCTGTTATTTTATATCAAAATGAATGTTTATTCCATTTTTAAACCATATATTTCGGTACACTCTACCACTGAATGTACCAGTGATGCAAAAGAATAATACACCAAGAAAAAGTGCGCATAGATAGAATTCTGGTCCCTCAAGGTAGCAGAGATGTTTGATTCTATAAATACTTTTGATGATTTTATTTCTCTTGTGTCATTTCTTGTCATAAAACATAAATTTAAAATTCTTCCATCGAAATAAATATCTAACAACAGAATTACTTTGTTCAATATAAGCGATGTTTAGAACTTAAACATCCAATACAGTGACTTAATAAGCATGATAATAATAGCATGATTAATATATTACTTATTATACATTTTGGTGCCTGTGAACCATATAAATGCATCGTACTTTCTTCTTTTACTGAATCCCTTCCATCCACAGTGGTAAGACTACTGCTGTCATAAAACAGGAACCTTCATCATTGAAAATATTGAGCTATGATCAGCATTTAATGAAATAAAATCTAGCCGCTATTCTGTGTTTGAAAGAAAACAGGTGCACGAAATTAAAGATGGAATGATGAGGGACAGAAACCTTTGAAATAAATAACGTAGGTGAAAAAATAGGAAATTTTCCTAATAAAAAGAATTAACAAGGCACATTTTTTTACATCGTTGCCAATAATTTCTGGTTATTATAAGTTTTTTTGTTGGTCAAAGACACTTCTTTCAAAATTTTGGGGATCATCGTATATTATGAAAAGATTTAGTGCAGCTATTTAGCAAATGAATAAAGCTAGTCTCCTGACAAAACATTTGGCTCTGGCGCCATGAAGGGTGACATAAATTATACTAAAAGTAAGATTCTTTCCATAAAAGTTTTCTATTGGTTGTTTTCTTTTCGTGACGTCTTCCAAGATCAGTCAATAATTCAAATATTGTCGAGTAAAATTAACAGCAAGCTCCAAGTAATATTATGCAGATATATTTCTCAATTAGCATTACACTTAAGTGGTTATTGAGAGGGCAATCATTTTATCTCAAGAAAGCGAGGCAAAATTCGCGCAGTCGAGTAGTGAAACTGACAAAACATTCGCTACCTAAAATTTATAACACAAGTTTTGGGAAAACACTTCGTGCTCAAAGATTTATACTAGCATTTGCTGGGAAGATGTCAAAGCAAAACAACATTTCGAATAATTAGTCCATAATGAAATGAATATTATACTGTACTTTTTTAACTAAAATTTACATTTATCTGCCAATCATGTTCTTGAGTTCTCGAATAGCATCCAATAAAATTTTGAAGTAATGCATTCAACACAGACATTTTAGGTTAAGATGATTATTTACTCACTTTTTCAGACCACCGTTATTTTAATCCATTTAACTGCATAATACTTTTATAGGTTACTTTATAGCAAAACAAATTTCTTTATTAAATAGCAAGTATTTCAAAAAAGTAGTTGGGTTTACAAATTGTTTAACGTCCTTGATAGGTAACGAAAGACGACTTCATGTAACTTGGAAAATGACGTTCCCTCGTATTGAAGAAGGCCAATAAAACTTAAGAAATTTCAAAGTTCTGATTGCGATTTTGGAGATTATTTACCGAGTGGTTTTTCAGATTTTGTAATGAAAGTTAGCAAAAAATGCATTTAAAGAAAACTGAATCTAACATTTTATAAAGTATTTTATATAGTTTTATAAACTGAATTTAAAGTTTTATAAAGTATTTTATAAAGTTTAGGTAAATTGGTAGCCTTTGTGAGCTAGAATACTTATGAACTGTGTAGGAAATTAATGCTGAGTTCACGTGGTAAAAACAAGTTCAAAGAAGTGTTAAATTATTCTTTTATTCAACTCAATAATGACTCACACGTGGCTCCTCTCGAGATTGGTGGAAGCCTCCAGTTGAGCTTTAACTTAAGGTACAAAATAAGGAACTAATCTAATGCTATTTAAACTAAAACCAGCCGAAGCTGTCCAGAAATCGCTAACAGAGTTGGCCCTTATTGAATATCACCGACGAATACTAGTAGGCACGTAACAATACGGCCAAATAGCAGTAAGACTAGACTGTTAGCAAGAACATGGTCAAGAAGGCAGACGCGTGCTACTAAACCCCTAAGCTCTTTCTACTGAAGTGACCAGACTTAAATCTGCTTCTACCTCATTTACATAAAACCGTATCCTGAAGACTCATTCTGAAAGGGAATCGTAGGTGGAAAATAAGGAATTAAAGGAAAGGATATTTAAAAATAACTTTTCGGAAATTAAAATAAACTCCTACAATTTACAATTGAAATTAAAAAAGAATTGGGAAAGCAATTCTCGTATTTAATAGGCATTTGCAAAATCTAAAATGTTCTCTAAAGTTCGCGAAAATAATTGCGGGAAATTCTGCCCCAGGTTAAAATTCCTGCCCTAAACTGTGGTAAACAATAGGTGTGTAATATTTTTGAGTTGGAAACGATAATAAACCTAACACACTGACACAGATTTTTAAAGTCATTTCACGTTATATTCTCACAAGAAAACATTTTCCGATAAATTCTTTCATGGACATGAATATTTTATTTCCCATATTCTTCTATAATTTCCTACATGAGTTTGAATATTTTATTGGCTATTTCAATGTTCATTTTCTCTCGAGACGTTGGGAATAACATGCATTATTTCGTGAGTTTTTTTGTTATTCTTCTGTGCGTGTATTTATTAAACAATAGGTCTTTGAACTGCGTGGCTTACTTCAAGGCGGATTGTTTTGTAAAAGGTTTAGAAAGCTCAGAAAATTTGAGGACAAAACACGTAGCTTAGAAAAACTACTTCGAAAACTGTTGGATTTGCCACTGTGTGGGTAAACATTTTGCAGTGTGGACTGTAATTTAATTACATTACTGACTGAATAAAATAATATGAAATAATATGAAAAAAATTATATAATAAATGAAAGTTCTGTAAAGCTAACGGATCCGAAATAAGTTGAGTTTCTGAATATAATTCATTGCCTATCCCAAATGACAGCTTGTAACGCTGTAAACTTTAAAAATGTGATTTTTAATGCTGCATTTTACTTTATTCAGTCGAAACGGATTGTTTTAAACCACTGTTTTGCGCGACAATGTTCCTTCATTGCAGTCAGCATCTGGAAAATAGTTTCTAACTTAGAAACAAGCGCATATACTCGGCTATTCATCAGATCTGTCATCTCGGGCCTACTTTCTCAAATAAATGTGATATTTTCACTAAGCAAAGTATAATGACATTACTTTATTGTCGCATTGCTTATGTAAATATCAGTAGTCTTTATATTTCATGTATATATTTAATGGTAGTAACTAAGTACTGCCATAACATTTATAGAAATTCATTGCCAAATGTTTCTGTTTTGATGTTTGGCGCTAGAAATAAATGCAACTATACCCAACTTTTTCTGTATACGTACTTTTCAAGACAACACTGATGTATATGCAGATAAGTAGACAATTCGTCTTGTAAATAGAGAACGAAAGCATAGGTATTCATAAATCCACTACCCAAGTTCTTAAACTTTAAAAGTCCAGAGACCATTTTTAAATAATTTGAAATTTTCAGTCTCTTAATTATTAACATTTTGCTTGATTTTAGTACAACGGAATAAAATATTTCTTATTTATATAACATAATTTATTTTTGCTGTATTAATTTAGCAATGGTTCCTAATATATTCACAAACATGGAAATATTATTTTGTTAATAATACAAAAGGTTGAGTTAAATAGAAAGTTTTGGGAATTTAAGAAATAAAATATATGTTCTTTTCTGGGGAAATGATTGTTGCGTTTCTTTCACATTAGATGTGTAATATCTAATTCATTGTTTGAGTAAAATCTACTTTTCGTTTAAAGAACGCAGGCTACATCCAGCTATATTTTTAACATTGTACTGAATGGTTATCTGCAAACGCAGTATTACTAACTCAATAGATTTTAAATGTTAAGATTTCTCAGAAATCGAATTTTAAATGAAATGTTCACCTTTGTGATAAAGGTATATATTTGAGTAAATTTGTTGGACTTAACGTAAATGAAAAAATGCTAATAGTTAACTATAATAAAAGATTGATTGCAATTCCATGGCAATTTTTTTTAATTTTTTATATAAAATTAAATAACAAATCTCATTTTTGTCGCAGTCGCTCGTGATCCCTAACTACTAGCTTTCAAGCCTCCAAAAAACCACTGAGTCAAGAATAGCTCAAAAGAATGAAATTTAATGTTTGAATAATTATAATGAATACGTTGTAATGAAATTTAATATTATCTTTCTTATGATTTTCTATAAAAGCTTTTGTTTTCCACTAATTAATGTGCAGTATCCGATGTATGTAGCGTAAACAAGTATGAGAAAATTAGCTACATGTGTAACTCCTATTGCAATACGTTGTAAAACAAAAACTGCGCATTGAAACTAAGATGAAGATGAGAACTTTCAGAAAGCAAGTATTCGTTAAATTTTTAACAAAGTAAAATTTGATATTCTCAAAAATAATCAGAAATATTATTTCCCAATTTTAAGTTGTTTCTCTTGAGCACGACGTAAAATGTAGCATGTATACATCGTTACAAAACCCATGAAAGAAACTTCTAAGATCATTTCTCTTTTTCTCAAAGAGCCGCCGGAGATGATAGGACAGACAGTTGGACTGGACAGCTGGTGATTTATTACTTTTCACAAATCGTACTTACTCGCCCAGTGGCTATAATACATCAGATTCCATGGTACTGAAAAGCGTATGTTTTTGATTCCCAAAACTGCAAAATTATACTTAATAATTGGACAAAATGAAAGTTTGGAAGTTTGCTTGAAGTGCTTGCTTGGATAAAAGCACATGTATTTATTTGGAGTGTCAAAATATCTGTGCAAATAAATAAATGAGATTAAATAAATAAACACAGTACTACATTCCAGTGTCTTCTTTCCTTCAAGTAATTAAGTCTACCTGACATAACTCCTCTATAAAATATTTTTGAAGAAAGACGTACCGGACAGATTTTACCTGATATGGTTAAAAATTAATTCATCAAGCGAAACGTTGATAACAAAGCGCTTTATAGTATTCTTGAATTAGAAAATATTCAAATCTTCAGTAACAGCATGATTAACAAGATAGACTTTTTTTAATAGAAGTGTTTATGTATAACAAAAAGATATTTTAGTCTAAATAATTAATAATTTAATTAAGTGACGGCATATTAATTAATTAATTTCATTAAATATATTTTATATGCTAGTGCTGATTTTATATGTTAATGCTGCCAAATTTCTAAAACTTAACAATGGCATACAAAAACTTGATTAAGTTCAACATATAAGGCAATCTTGGAAAATATTTATTTCTGAATTTTCTTTTGCTTTTGAATTACCCCCAATTATTTTTCAAATGTTTTGATTAATTTCAGATAATTTCATTATGTATTAATTTTACCTTTTGCTTTCTGCAATAAAATTTATATTTTTAATTTCATATTACGCAATATGTGATAGTTAAAAGAATATTACTATTTATTTTCAGTTAGTAAACGAATGCATTGATCTTCCGTGAGGCTTAAGCCTGTTACTGTGATTGTGTTCAATTTGATCTGAAAATGTATTTTAAAAATACTTTTAATTTTTAGGAAATATATGCATATTGTTGTTGGTAAGAATAAATTTTCAAGTGTAATATAAGACCAAATCAAGAACATAATTAAAAATGCTAAAAGCATTAGAAAGTCGATTACGCAAACTCAACTAATGGAAGTTCCACAGAATCTGAAAGTACTATAATACGCTTTTTTTTTTTTTTTTTTTTTCAAAAACTTTAAGTACTGTACCAAGCACGCAATATTCCACTCGAGATTTATCAAACGGATGGTATAAAATGTCACAGAAATGGCAGTTCTGAATATTGAGCCAGGATAAATTTACATCTATTGACATTTCGTAACAAAGACATCTGTGGAATATGATAGCCAAGAAAAGAGGCAACTTAGCAAAAGAAAAACATTTAAAATAAATTTTTGAAGCAGTTCAAAAATGTAAAATGAGTTCCAACGTGATTTGTTTTTGTTGCTCTTTATTTATATTTTAAAAACGTGTTATTATCTTCAAGTTAACGACAACATTTTATCCATTATAAATGACAACACGTTGATGCTGATCGAGGATCATAACATCTTTTACCCACCTTTGCTGTTATAAAACGTATATAGCTCGTCAGCGTAAGAAAATGTATCATTCAAAAAGTTATTTTATCTGTACCTTTTAATATATTACTAAGTATTTGTTTTTTTTTTACATATTCTGCTTTCAAACAAATTGCATTATAGTTATGTTTCGTAACAATGCATAGTGTTGCGGGCGTACGGGTTTATAAAAGATTGAATGTACACATGTCCGATGGTAGGTTTAGAACATTTATGTAATTAAAAGAAACACTTTAAAGTTTCTGAATTTTCCACAGGCATACTCCTACAGGTGTTTATGGTATCACAGAGTACAATCAGTAGTGGTATTTCAAACCACTAAGAACATTAAACACAACGCAATGCAAAGTGCATCTAAACAGAGAGTTAACCCAGAGATATCTCAGTATTCCGAACTCACAAATCGCAACAGCAACAATTAAGAGCAGATGCTCTCTCCGGCCTTATAATAGTTTTCACGCAGCTGCCGACATATTTCTTGTACTTTCTTCTTCTCGAAATTACTAGAAGGCATTATGAGGGTCAAATTACGGTTACAACTAATATAGCGAGTGATCAATTACATTTATTTTAAATATTATACCTATTACGATGATACAGGAACCGGAACAAAATGTTTAGCGATTTTTCCCCTAATCTGGCGATAAAAATTAGTCGCCAAAACTATTACCAACTTGGCGATCGCCAAATTACCGAGATACCTGTTTACTCAATGTTAAATGGATTTGCTCCTGTATTCTTACTTTTCTATCTTTTTTTATTTTGTTTCTAGATTTTTCTTGTTACATTACACAGAAAAATACAACGGTTTTACATATACTTGCACTAAAATTATTTACTTGTGTACAAAATTTGTAACAATAAATTGCAAGCTTTGTTTATTTTTTGAATTATATTCGAAGAGGAATCTATATGCAAAATATAATACATGAAAGACAATATTTAAAATATGAAACCCAATTGACAACACACCTTTAAATTTCTTATTTAAATATAAATATGACACCCTTGACATCTGCCTAACGCAGCTATTTCTTTCCATGCAGAGATCGGCACGGTTATGACTTTTTATCCGATCATCATTGCGAACTCAAAGAATTTCGGACCGTAAACAATCCATCTGCGTTTTGCGCAGTTACTTTCCGGCTTGCCGTTGCCTACCTAACTCCTATTCAAAGTCGGTTTTAAAATTGATAAGGCCCTAAGCTATTTGAGATATGGGTCCCTTCATAAGTCTGTTCTACTATATTTATACAATATTTTAAATTTTAGGGCCTCCAAGAAATTGCCCTAAGCTATAGGTTGTGTAGCCTATAGCTTAGGGTAAATCCTGCACTGCCCCTATTCGCTGATCTTCAATATCTTTCATTGTTTTAAATGTACCTACGTATATAAAATTGTAGGGTGCAGAGTGCACCCATCATGATTCAGGATGTGTTTCCAGATACCTGTTTATATCCTGAAACTAAAAGCATGTTTTAATTGATCAAGCTAAATAGTGCTTAGTAAGAATTTCGATCATCTACGCAGCAGTTTTTTCATCCAATGGTAAAAAAGTTCTTTTCTAAAAAGGTTAATTTCCGTAATCAAGCTACCATCTAATATCAAGTTATCCACAGCTAAATAAATGATCACATCTTATATATCTAGTGTCTTCATATTTTTTGTTTATGCCATCTTGCATCCAGAAACGAAATCTAGAAACAAAAGCCAAAACTTTAAAAATCGAACTTATATTTCAGTTCATCTTTAGCAGTAGCAAATAGGATTAGGTGCATGGTTGCTTTCGTAATTCACTCCGGGTGTTACGTAAATGGAACATTTCCCATAAAAAGGCCTCTGTGAAGGTATTAGGCATCTAATTTTTATAATATTTTGGTACTTTTCTGTTTATAAGATCTTACTTTCAGAAATGAAGAGAAGAATTAAACAAGCTTTCAAAACTGAAACTTTCGACTTGGGTTTCAATTTTATTCACCTATAAAGATGAATATTATTAACTGGCAATAAGAGAGGTTACTTTTAAGAACAAAGAGATTTTAATTTTTTACGTCCTTTTACGAAATAAATAGGAAGTATTGTAATCGCGAAAAATTTCGGGTATCATATTTCAAAGCAAATATCCATTTTGACCGCTATCGAATGCAATTTAACGAATTTTTTTGCATGCGATAAGGACAGAATAAAGGACTCTCTTTCCCCCAAAAAATTATAAAACTGATTTAAAATAAACTCCGAAGAGATTTTTTCGTGGCATCTGTACGTACGTACGTATTTATCTCGCATAACTCAAAATCGAGTATCTTCAGAAAGTTGAAACTTTTTATATAGGACTGCTTATAATATGTCGATATGCATCTTCGATTTTGAATGCAATCGGCCCACCAAAAATATGTAAATATAAATATATATCCACGCTGTTGCTCGACTCAGTGAGCTCAGGTTCTTTATTCGTGTATGTTTGTAAATTGTGCGTTTTTGCTTTAAAAATGATTGAATTATGTATTTCTGGTTAAGATTTTTATGCCTTTAGTTAACCGGCGTGCAATAATTGTGGAATTATCAACAATTTTGTAAGGATCTTAAGTTTTAAGTAGTTTTACATTTTTACGTTCAGACCACAAGTAGTTGGTCTCTGTATCCCGAAAGTGCGAGAATTAAAGGTAAATCTAACCCTTCCCACTTGTATCGTCTATTACACACACATTTGGAACATAGCTTCAGTAAGCTCCCTGTTCCCATTCAGGACACAGCATGTTCCCAAAACAGATAAAAAGGAATACAAAACCTGATAATTTATAAGTTGTTTTAACTGCGGTTAAACGTTAATTTTTGATCATAGCAGCCATGGTTGTTTGCATTTGAAACTTAGCAGGATAGTGGATTTGTTGCCAATCTAGAGAAACTAAGCTTTGCAACAACAAAGTAGCATCTTCTTTTATTATTATTATTATTTTATTAAAAGAAACACAACAAATTCCCCATGCACCACATAGTATCACATGGGGCTTACAGAAGTAAGTATGAAACACAATACAAATTCTTTTATTATTGGGAATTAAATTACGCTTAATTCATTCTGGAATTACCATTTAAGTTATTAGCTTATTTTTCCTTAGAAACTGTAATTTTAATTGTAAAAACTGTTTTTTAAATGCTTTAGCTGTACTTGGTGTTCTATGTTTTACTATATCTTTCAAATTTGAATGAAAATATTTTCAATTTTTATGTGTTTTTGTCTTTCCGCGAAGTGAGAACTGAATTAATTAGCGCATGCGCATTAGGTAAGCGGCGCTGAATCGTCTGCGAAAAACTGTTTCTTTTTCTTTGTTTAATTTCTTTTATATATAGTTTTAGATTTATTATAGTATTTGAATAGAATTTGTTAAAATTCTTCAGATGATGTAATTTTTGTGCACTCTGAGTTATAAAATGAATGAGATGTAATGCTGTTAAGTGAACATACCGCCGAAATGTCACTATGGTAAATAAATATAGTGAACTTTAAAGAGTGCATTTATTCTATTGTGATTTATGCGCTATCGACGAAGTATATTTAACTTAAAATTCACTAACTATTACTTCAATATGTTTAAATAAAATTTAGGAAAATTGCGTATAATTTAATATTCCGTGCAAGGAAGTGATGTAGTGTACGCATCAGATTTTTATATTTGTTTTCATTTGTACATAAAGAACTCTTTTTGATGTATTAATTCTGAGCTGAAATTTTTAGATTAAAGGTATTTATTTTACATTAGTTTCAATGTAAGGCAAAACATGCATGATAATGAAACGAAACATGTATAAAATATTGCTATCAAAATACATACTTTTATTCTAAAACTGTTGAACAAATGAGCTATATGATAAACTGACTGTAATCGTCTTAAACATATAAGCTATATAAATGCACTAAAAATAAGCATGGAAGCATATTTATCTTTATGTTCTGATGCTCATCAAATCCACTAAAATTATTGAAGTACGCATAAAAATGGTATTGCGTTATATGAATTGGGAAGAATTTTAAATTGGTCTTTTTTTTATCCGAAATTGCTGCATTCTCCATTTTAATGAGAATTTTAGTCTTCTGAAATAAGATTGGGTACATTACCATTGCTTCATGCAAACTCGGTTTTTATAGGAAAAACCGGGAACTTCAATTACATGACATAAATTATGTTACATCATTCTTAAAAAGAGTCATTAATGATTTTTTCTTCTTCACAAATACCTTATTCCAGGTTTTATTTAACGGAACTTGTAAGTATCACCGATACGAGAAACCGAATTTATTCGCTATTATGTTCTGTTATTATCTTTTAATGTGTGCTTCTCATTGGGTTGTAGAGGTGTTAGAACTTTATTGCTTTTGTTGTATTGTTATTATCTATTTGGTCATAAGCTGTCTAGCTCCTAGATAATCGAAATGTGATATATTGATTTAGTTAATAATTTTTCTGTTTGCCTCTGAATGTCATTGCTTTTATCGTATTTTTATGAAGAAACGTAAAAATTACTACCACTTTTATTAATTGTTATGAACTATCAGCAAAAAACTTACAATTTCAAACAATGAATGAGTTTATAGATAACGCTCACTTTTAAATTTATCAATTATTTTTATACTTCAAACTATAAGAATTTTTCTTGTTTATTATGTAATATGTTATAAGTAAATAAATTTAAATTCAAAGCTATAAATTGTTTCGCATGTTTCATTTTTCGGTACGCTAGAATTTTTCGTATTAGAGAAAATACCACGTATATAATTTTCTGTAGAGGAAAGATTATTCCAGATCATTAAAAATGTACTGTGGGTATTTTTATAGACTGATTGTAGCACAAATGTCTTTTTAAAATGTAATCGATCTGTTTCTGAAACATCAAGGGAGAAAGATGGATGAGACACAGCTCTCTGATCCTGTTGCTTTATTACTTTTTAAATCTGCTAAGCAACTTGATGCCTTAAATAACAAGCAACATTGCCTTAAATAACGAAACAGTTATCAGTTGCTTATGAAATCCGTTATAGTGTAACCTCAGCTAAATGATACACTACACTAATGATTTTATCATGGTCTAACTGCTTAATGCGCGGTACACATTTGAAGATGGAGGCCTTGTTTTAGGACTTATTTGTGAGACTCGCCAAGTCATTAGTATTGTTAACATAAAAAATTGTTAAAGAGAACATATTTCCTCTTCAGAAAGAGGTATAATTCTGAGCGTTTGTTTCAGTAATCAGAATGTGTATTAGTATGACCTAGCTTTGGACAAGGAAGACTTTGTAAAGTATAGAAAGTACTTAATATTCAACGTTATAAGTTAGTAGAATTCTTCACTGTAATGTTATTTAATTCCGTTTGGTTTACCTCCATGGTCGGATACCATTTTAGCGACGCATCCACTCTCTCACTCTGGTGATACATGGATGTAGTAACGGTTACTTGGTAATCCATTGCAGCATCAAGAACAAAATCACCAGGCTTTGCAGTTTGTTAGCTTCAGGTAAATTATGTCAGATCAATTTATTCAATTTTTTGAAAATAACTTACTATAAAGAGACAGTTACGTACAGATTTGTCTGCCACTGAGATACAAATCTACTTTTCTGTGTTCCAAACTAGTGTTGATTTGAACCTCGACGAAATGCCATCACCAGTGGCAGGCCATTATCTAAGTTGTTGTTGATTTTCAAGTTTTTCTTCTTTTATTATTTTTATAAAAGAATATTGTTTTTGTCAAATCCTCAATGCATCTTGATCACAAATCTAACGCATAGATAAGCTGTTCTGCTTAGATTTTTCACTTCGATATTTACCAATTTACAACGTCTGTCGTGTTCTCAAATTTCACTCTTATATGGAAAATGACTTTAAATTTTTATAGATTTATCAATCATCTCTGTTTGCGCGTAAGCTATACAAGAAATCTCTGTATCACTAATGAAATGCGGGAAATCGTTTTAAAGGTTCGGATATTCATACTCATTTGTAGCCCAATTCCCACATTTCTCTAACCGTTTAGAACAAAACTGCATTTCTGGAAAACAGAATTACATTTTTATGTTGAATTTGCCTCTAAAACTAAATGTACTATAAACCATAAGTGAGAAAAACGTTATTACGAATTTCGTTTTTCGTTTCCAATATCTGAAGTTAGCGCTAGTCAGAAAAGATAAAAGTAATTTAAAACATTCATGCTTCGAAGAGTCAGTAAATATTTTAATTTTTACCAGTTCGACCTTCTTCTATTTAATTTCCAAAATATAATGCTTGACGGAAAAGCTTGTAAATTTTTAGAATCTGAATCAAAAGAACAACTATAGTTAAGAACATCTGTGAAAGATAACCAGAAGCAACAGCCTCCATTTGAATATTTTGGACTTTTTTAATGCAATTATGAAATTGGAACTGATGATTTGGTCTGCGCATGCGTGGACTTTAATGGCTGGACCGAAGCGTTTCTAACTCTCACTTTTCAGGGTTTATGATGAAAGGTTTTACATATGCTTTTTTTCATCTTTTTCAATTTTGGAGAACTGAAAATTTTTTATCTCGTTCTTCGGTTTCGTTCTCTTTATAGCTTCCTTATCTTCATCCATTACGCTTTTCTACTTTATTGATTTCAAGTTCTAAGAGTAGAGGTACAATAATTTATTATTACTAATACTGCGAGTGACTATTTCTCCACTTTTTAAATCATAGCTTGTATACGATGATGAAATAGTGATGTTAAGTGATGCTGAATTTTGCATTTCTATAAATAACAGATAGTCATCTATTTCTGATGCATTGATAGAGAAGAAAGTTGGGAAATGTAATAAAGCTTTTTGTTCTTGATACTTTTTTGATGAATTTAATATATTTAATAATTATTATTATCAGATCATTTAGTAAATTAAATTTTCTCTTACTCTTTGAATTATTTAATAAATAATCTGAACTGAATTTAAAGAGTCAAACATTTTAGAATCGTTTTATGTCTATGTCTAACGATTTCGGGTAGTAATAATTTATTTCTAACAGATTAGATGAATTGGTAACTGAACATAATAATTAATATTTTTGTCAAACAACAATTAAATGGTTTATGTCCTTCATTTTTGAAGGTGCTTTGAAAGGGGCACTGCAAACACTTGTATTCGAAGTAATTTCTATATGACTGAGCTTTAACTGCTGAAAGTGTTTTAGAAAAAAGTAATAAAATGTTTTAATTACCACATTTTTAAAATACCTAAGTAGAAATATTTGTTCCGCTTGAAATTAAATAAAATTAAGGAATTGCATTCTATGGGACTTGACTGGGAATCTTATTTCCCTTCGAAGATCCTCCGCGAAAAATGACTGCTTAAGCAACTAATGCTTGGATGTTCTGCTATAAACAAACTACCATATCAAAAAAAAAAAATCTTTGAATGTTCTGTATAAAAAAAGGTCTCTTGAAATTCAAATACTTTTTTATGAATTTAACTCAAGAAAAAGTCATTAAGCTAATGTAATTACTGCGTCCGTAATGAATTACATACATTTATATTAAACATTTAAATAACGAAATTTATTATTTATATAGTCAAGCAAAAGTTTGTACATTTTTACTTATTTATGATTTTCTGTATATATGAAAAATTTTCTTGAATGCTTCAAGTTTTTCTTTACATTCCTATTTCTAAACGCTGCAAAGGAAAACCATTTTTTGGGGAGAAATCAGACATTTGACTCAACCCAATAATAAGTAATTAAATTTTTGGACTTTGTTTTTATTTTTATTTTGTTTTTTTATTTTTTGTCAGGCATTAACTTTGGGGGAGGAGGGGAAGCATAAGAATTCATAAAAAATAGTTATGACAAAAAAGCCTTTGCTATGTAAAATAAAAGCAAACAATTAATTAAAATTTCATTCTCAAGCTTTTTCGTTGGAATAGTAGATGCGTTCGTAAAGGTCTTTTTAATTACTCTTTAATTATAACAACTGATACGGAATAGAAAACTCAGCTGTTTGAATTATCAGAATTGAATATTTAGCAATGCTTGCCACTGTTATTTAAGGTTTAATTGTCAAACTAAGACAAATTTAAAATGTCGTGTTAACATAAACGAATACTAAAGCAGAAAACAATAAATTAATAAATCTTCTATCCTGTAATACTACTTTTTAAATTTTCTGTAACATTTCGCCAAAAGAATATCTTGGTGTGTGAAATTAAACTTTCCTTGCTTCACATTTATCCTATCACATTCATCAAAATCCGTCAACTTCAGTTAATACTAAAAAGATTTATCTCTAAACGGAATAGTCCGATCGTTATGAAACCGCATGTACAAACACCGTGACACTAGCAAACAAGTGATCATGTATTTCCACACAACGCACAATTAGCGCGACGAAAGTATGCAGTCAGTTTAGGTGTACATAACGTGTACTGGAACTCACAGAGCCAAGGCTGGATCGTGCTACGTAATTTAGTAAGTATGCTAGGAAAAAGAATTCATGACTCCTAAAATCACATGCGGCAGTAGGAAATAAAACACACTACCAAAATTAGTGAACCCTAAGGATTGTGGCGACGTATCGTAGTGGTTGACAAAAAGAGATCTTGTAGAGAGGATTTCTGCGACGGGTACACATAACCTATCCAAGGATACCCATAGCATGTAAAGATCGAATAATCATTCATCTCCAAGAGACTTCCTGTCTTCTTCAGACTTCGATGTTCACCTACAGCATACGTTGATGACTTCAAGAAAAGAATATACGATACGCGTTGGCGCTGCTTACCAATGGGCTTAATATACTTTCGATGAAAACTACATTGGTACCGGGACTCAACAGCGTCTGTTCAGAAGGCTTGCCTCTTTATAAAAAGAGAAATTTACTCTATCTCCTTAAGGAACAAAATTCCTTGTAAAATGCGCCTTTCCTGTTTAAAAAACGTTCAACAACATGGTCGTTATACCAGATTTCTGATACCGAAGTATTTGTGCCGGTAGTGAATGAATCGTTTGGATCCAAGCAGAAGATTGCCGTTGTGTCTCGGACTCAAAACCTAAGCACTAAGTCCCATTTCTAGTCCTTATTTGTTTGAACCAAATCAGTATTAATATCTGCAATTCGGATCAAATCGTGCTCCGTTTATGTCCGCTTTCGAGTGCATGACGACAGATTTTCATTGCATGAAAATAAACAAATAACTGCATAGGAAATTCTGTCCATCAGAGCAAATTTTGGCGAAAGATTGAAATATCATTGTAATAAAGGCTGTCAATTATCCTTTGCTAACCTTGCTTCCTAAAAAATTGTAGCCGTACTTTGTACAAAAAAAAATGGTAAATTCAAAATTTATTAAATTTCATAGTATTATGAGCTAAGTAATTAAACTATAACAGTATCATGGGAATGTCGTTATTCTTACGAATATAAATTTTAGCCGCAATCCACTAGGCTTGCTATTTCTAAAATAAATAACTTTAATATTACTCAGTATGAGCACTAGATCTTTTAACAGTACATTTAAATTCATCCTGTATCATTGTAACGTTATTTATGAACAACACAAAAGAACAAAGTATACAGACGTTAATATTACAAATAAAAAATGTTTGGAGGAAATCTCCGTCGTTTTCCTATTTCCAAAAATGACACCAGGGACACATTTTTAGGAGGGGAAAAATAATCCGATTAGTGTCTATTTAGCATTTTTCTGTCGAGTTATGACGCATTCATATTATAACGACGGATTATGACGCAAGACGGATTTCAACGACGGCAAGCCTTGAATTAGTAATAAGTTCAAATTGTGTACTTTTGGAACATTATCAGGAAAACCTGGAAAGACGTCAAATCTATTAATCCTGTAAATACAAATGTTTTTTGTTGGTTACGAAATCCACGAACGCAGAAATACGTGATCAAAGCTAATATGAATGATTTGTTAGAACATCGTTGATCATGTTGTGTTTGCTTTTACATTCTTTAATGTAAATGCAGCAAAGTACCGTATAAACATCTTTCAGATCACTTAAAAAAGACATGTATTCATATACGTTATAAATATATCAGTTCATGAATGTGGCACGGATGCTTTGGTTGTAAGTTTTTAATGCTTTTTATTATACTATTATATCATTGATTATATAAATTTATTATACTACTTTTAGTTTGCTTGAAATAATACTTTATTTAGAAAAATATTAAAATATTTCTCTTTTAAAAATCAGAAGTAATTGATGTAAAAATTAGAATACCATAACTTACCCTCATATGCCATCTGGAGTAAGCATTGTTTTGTGGGAAGATTTTAATGTCAGACAGATCTGAATTATTCCTAAAGTTTCTTTCAAGTCTCATCTGATTTACGTTTAATTATGATAGTGTAGAGACGTTAGGTATTTTTGAAGTAGGAGAGATGAAAAATGAGCAATGTCCTCACAAGTACTCGAACCACGGACCTCTCAAATACGCACCGAGCGTCTTGACCACTACACCACGAAGTCATGATAAGAAAGCGGGAGAAATACCTTATAATAGAAGACTGAATGATCCACCATCAGCTAACCTTATACCTTCCACTTGCTAGCCGAACATGCTGTCGAATAACATCATGAAGGCATACGGTAAGAAGGGAGAAAATACCTTACATTTTTCCCAACTTAACCTTTTAACCGTCATGCCCGAGATATCGAAAATGTCACGCCCGAGTATTTCTCGGGGTAATTTTTTTTTTTTTTTTTTTTTTTTGAGTGCATCGTATTGTTATACCCGAATATATATCGAGAGACGTTTATTTCGGCTTCATCTCTTTGTCTAACCCGACTGTATCTCGGGAAAAGTTAACGTGCGCTCAATTCAATAGATGACAGCACTTTACTGAAGATTTCAAAGGTTAGAGGTTATAAGTTCTTTGGTTCAAAGCGCACGGGATCTTTTTGTTGTAAAATGGCGTCTTCTTCTTTGAAACGTTATATAAATTTAGATTCTTCAACCGAAGATGAAGGATGTGTGTTTGATGAGCAGTATTTATGATACTTCCATGGTCAGCCTCAAAAATAAAAAAAAATGAAGATATACTCAAGCCGAAGATTGTTTCTGACTACAGTCTAACTATGGGTGGTGTGTAACACTGTGATCAGGAAATATCCTTTCATCCAACAATCCGAAAACGTCAGAAAGAATATTATAAAAAGATATTTTTACATTTACTAGACAAGGTACTTTGGAACTCATATTTGCTGTATAAAAATGTAGTTGAGAAACGTATTACATTTTTAAAATTTCAAATTCAAGTTGTAGAAGAGCTTTTACATAAATATGATGATGCAGCTTCTGGACAAAAGAATGTTGGCAGACCACCTACAATAGATAACCCTGCCCGTCTTACTGAACGACATTTTATTTTCCATATTCCTCCTATTCCTGTGAAACGTGAGCCTACAAGACAGTGCAAAGTGTGTTGTTCAAAAAAGGATAAAAATGGGAAAAAGATAAGGAAGGAAACACGATTCTGGTGTAGTGATTGTGGAGTTGGTTTGTGCTTGGAAAAGTGTTTCCAGTTGTACCACACAAGACTGAATTACTAAACTACTAATAGGTATTCACTTTTATTTATTTTCTTCATTTATTTATATTTTAGAAACTAATTAATTTTTTTTCTTTTTAGAAAATAATGCTTCACTAGAAGCGAATTTTACATCTGCCATGTTGAGTGGCAGCCGCCTCAAGCAAATATGCGGTGGCTACAAAACTTTAAAAATTTTACCCATGTACTTCAAAATATCAATCTTTAACCCCTTAAGTATATTTTATTTTGCACTAAACATTTGATTTTTCGAATAAAAAAATTTGACAATTTGTGTACCCAAATCATCAAAATAACTTGACAGTTAAAGGGTTAAAGACCAACTGGGGAAGAAAGGACCTAGTCTTGAAATCTAAACGGTGTCGAATTGTGGTCTACCGCATTTTACTTCAAGCGCCACTTTTAGAGACCATTAGGCATTTTATATAGGAATAGGAATAAAAGACGCAAAAAAAGGAGCAGTGCCTCTTCCAGGATTTGAACACCGGACTCTTCCCATTGGTAGCTGGACGTGGTTTCCAGTTACGCCATAAAGGCAAGTGGTGAGGAGGAAGAAAATACGTTACAGATTTTCGTTACGTTAAAATACGTTACAGAAGATTTTATTGTTTATTATTTCCCCGTTTATTATTCCTCCTGCCTCCCCCCCCCCGTCTCCCTGCTACCGTCTTGATTCTAATCCTTGTTGCCCATTCTCAGCTATCCTATGTCTTCCTTCCCCTCACTCTTAGCACGATTTATGAATTTTGCATACCATCCATCTGGCAGATGTAAATGTAATTTAAAATTTACATATTAAAAACTGCCTGTAATTTTACACTTTTCTGTTATAATTTTGTAACTATGAATTAAAAGTAACATGAAATGTAATTTTTGTAAAATTTGCTATCGTATATCTTTGTTTGCCAAACAGATAGATGTAAACATATAAAGCAGGTTTTAACTAACTTTCCCAGTCTTTCCATACTTGGAGATCGCCATCCCACTTAAATTCGTCTTTGTGGCCGAAATTTAAACCAAACACAACTTAAAAGTTAAAAATGTATACAAATTTTAGTTTTGCATAGCTAACACGTACCAACCTATTCCTAAACCTTAACAAATTACTAATTAATCATTAACCGTTGCTCTCCAGTTCACATGCGACTGATCATTTCGATCTGATTTTATTGCCCTCGTACATCTCCTTTGCCTCACGTTTCATGAAATGAATTAGCAATCACTATTATTAGCGTTCTTCACTTTTATCTTTCCCACAATAGTCCATGGATGACACCAAAAGTCTGTAAATTTGATTGTACGCTAATAATTACTTGTTCTAGAACTTTGTACAAAGCAAAATACGTGATCTATACAGTCTTTCGTTTTTCTTATATTTTTGTAAAATGTCGAAGAGCGTTATGAAAAAATGATGATTTTACAGTTAAGAGTTAGAGTATGTATTCTAACATGAGTATTTTCTGTGAATCGTGTTTCAGTTACAGAACTCATTTTGCTTTATACATACTATCTTTCGAGATTTACCATGCACAAAGAAGTGGTTAATTTTGAAAGTATCATTATTTATAAACCAATATGAAGTTTTATAAGAATAAAATTACAATCTTAAATGTCAGTGGTATAAACTATTTCTACCACAACTTCTAATTTTATAATATAGATAACTCATTGTAACTCTTTTGCCAAACTTTCATAAAACGCTCAACAAAAACATTGCTGATTTTATTAGAATGTTTACAAATATATGACATTTCATTTACCAAATCTATGAGCACATACAATTCTGGAACAAGATGAAAATGTGGCAGCAAATTTCTGATTTAATCACTAAATAAACTCTACTTGTTGTCACTTTAAGATAACTAAATAATGCTTCTTTATGTTTTATCGTTACATTATTATTAAAATTCTGTGAAAACTGACCGAAAAACTGAAGGGATAGAAAAGAATTAAATTAAAAATAATTGTTTATTTTAGCAAAATCTTCCAAACATTCAGATTTTTCACACATTTACTAAAATTTCGCCTTCAAAATAGATGGTTGTCTTTCATTTGCTACATTTCCTATAACACGTCACTGTAAATCATCAGAATTTATTAATCGCGAATTATGCTTAGGAAGCAAAATAAATACTGAAGTTATTTCATAGTACCCATATGCTTCACGTGCCTTTCAAAGTGGTATTCGAAAATGGCATGTTCCCATTTAGTCAAGCGAGTCACGCGCACGAGAGCTTAGAGTTTAAAACGAGTTTCCTCAAACTTCTCAACAGTTTCAACTGAAAAGAAACTGTCAAATATTCATGGACACCCTAAGGTCTCAAACTGTTGTGATTATTTTTTTTCTTAGCAGTTCTTGAACAATGTTTGAAGGAGGCAGTCAAAGTTATATACCTATTTGATAGCTCTTTACTATACATTAAGCATTTTTAAGACTGAAAAGCACGTAACCCCATTTATCACATTACTTGGTCATAGCCAACATAATTAAAGCTGCTCATATATATAACTTTGTTCATTTCTGAAGTCTCTGTTGGAGAGGTTTATGTTTACTCCTTCATCTGAGCTTCCGCTTTTATTGCGTCATTAAATTTTGCTTTGGTAAAGTCATTTAATTTCCATATTCTATTCTCGGTTTACTCCAGAATAATTATAATCAAAGAGTTTAATTATAAACGAAGAATTACAATTCTCTGTCTTGAAGTGGTTCTTATAAGTGCTTAGCTTTTGACGCCTAGATTGTTCTTCTTATTTATCTGAATATTATGAATTTAGCCGCCTTGCGAAGTGACATATTTGAAGAATAATATTTCCTTTAATATTTTTAATTCTACGAGTGCATCTATAGCTGTTCTAAAACGAAATAAAATATATGTATTTCTTTTTTTTTCTATAGCTTAAAGTTTGGATTTAATAATAAGAAAATATGAAACACTGATTATTAGAAATTCTGACAAGAGGTATCAGCGGCAGTTTTAATAATTTTCAGGATAATCTGCGCACGCTGTTTCCGGTTTCCTGAAAATCTCTAATAATCGTTATCCTATGCTTTATTTTTACTTTAATTATTAAATATTCTGATATGTCGTGTATTTAACCACAGCTAAAGCGTTTAAGTACAGTATCCTGTATTTAGCACCTTTGTTAAAGAATCCTATGCTAGAATAGCTATGAAATCTTTATTTAACAAGTTAGAGACTTCGCTTAGCTCAAGTAGAACACAAAAATTAAGTTTTCATAAACATTTAAGGTGAAGTGTTAAAGAAAAGAACTCGCAAGAGACTCATTTATAAGTTTTAAATATCTTCACGTTTACCTACTAGGCAGTATCTTGTTGTATTCCTCATTTAAACTAAATGCCGAGGAACCTAATGAACTGTTAAGCGAATTATCGCTTATCTCAAAATAACAGAAATCGTAAACTTAAGAAGGGTTAAGTACCCTTTATTCACTCAAAATAAGATGAACAGTCGGCCCCTTTCTTCGGGCTTACAACAAAGCCTCCAGTCGGGCTTAAACTCAAAAGTAAGAAATACGAACTAACTGTAACTAACTAAGAGCTTTAACCGAAGCTAACAGAATTCTAACGTACTTGGTTCGTAATATAAACTAGCCGGCGTAAAAGGCACGTAATATACGGCCGAGCGTAACAGTCGTTAGAATGACTACTAAGGATTCCTAGCTCTCTCTGACGAAAATACGTTGAGCTTTAATACTATTTCTTCTTCATTTTCATTGAACGTGATTCTAAAATCTCTTTCTGGTAGAGAGCTGTAAGTTGAAATGAAGCAAGATAGGAAAGGTTAGCTAAATTAAAATAACTGTTATAAAATTAAAATGTACCTTGCAACCTATTACATATTATCAGGAGTATACTCCAAAACGGAAGGTTACATAGCTGAAAAAGAAAATCTTAAGCTCAACTACAACGCAGTTACCAAATCTTTTTAAGACTTCTGCATGAAAACATAGGTAGAATCCTCTCTTGCCAATATACGTTTGGCGCTCGTTTCTTTTTGACGCTGCCAAGTTTCATTATGCAAAAGTGACACTAATTCATTCTAACACATTCATTCATATATTTCTTCTCCGCTTGGATGTACTTTGACTAAATATGTAGGAACTGGTGTCGAGAATGATGAAGTTTGGGAGTTTGACTGCGATCTTTTCGTTTAGCGACAAAATTCACATTTGGGAGCAAGCTTTTCCAGTCCAGGCAGTATAACAGTATCCATCCTTATTGAAGTCAAGAATTCTATCACTTATGTAGAAAACGAATACAGAAAATGAATCATTTAAAATCATTAAAACTTCCCTTTATCGAGATAATACGAATCTTGGATAACTGAAAGTAGTACAAGCTAAATGGACAACATTTCTGATTAAATGCCGTTATAGGCAAGTGCCCGCCATTTGTATAAAAAAAAATTTCTGACTAAATATTATGAATATAAAAGATTGGAGATTGGATTAGTTTATTTTAGATTAGTTTATTTTCTGCAGCATTGCCTGCTGTTAATAAGTGCAATAGTTTCAGGAATAAAAATTATTTGCTATTGAAAATTTTAATAAGTGTGGTTTATGTCGCACTGGAGTAAAAAAAAAAAAGCAATAAGAGGAAATGAAAACAGACACTAGGATGGGCATTTTATCTCTCTCTTTGAACATCCTAAAAACGCTTTTAAAGTTCTTTTTGGTTTGCAGTATTTCCTCGCTTCTTTACCGCAGTGTTTCGTATCATAAAATAATCTGCAGTTTTTTCTTCTGTCTGTAGTTTCTCCTACAAAATCTAAAATTTCTTCTTAGTCTTTAGTGTGGTTTCGATGTAACTTAAGAAAACTTTCATAAAGCTGGGATCTGTGTATCGTTTTTCGCGACTGGCACATCCCCATCCTACTTGCCATTTAATTACTTTTAGAAATTATGTAGTCGTGCCGCCATCGGAACCATTTACAGCTAATTTTAGGACAGGCAAATAGTTTTAAAAATTATGCTATGACAAGAACACAGTACAACATAACATTTCTGTATCCAAAAAGTGTATAAAAATTATGCGATGACAAGAACACAGTACAACATAACATTTCTTTATCCAAAAAGCGTACAGATAATTCAAGCTGGTATGAAACTTTCAATAATACAGTTTGAAAATTAAAAGGCTATAACTTCTTCTGTCTAGGAAAAAAAGAAGGAAGTCACATCGCTGGGATAACAAACTTCGTGTAGTTGTGAAACTGAGTTTAAACATCTTTCGGCAAACTGGTGCAATGTCACATTTTGGGCAAAACACATTTGTGTAAAGGTTTGGTTTCTGTTGTTCGGGAATAGATCGTTATAAAACCATAATCGCATACTTTACAGATTTCCCCCACCTGTTTAAACGCATTTGTTCTCTGTTATCATGATGGATTTAAGATGCCAAATTTCATTACCCTTTCAAGCTATCAAAGCAAAGAGACGACGAAATATATGACACATGATATTCCATGAATGGCTTGAGAATATCAAAAGCGCCAGAGCAAGTGTGTATATTGCAATACATTTTACTTCGAATATGATGAAGTAATTTTTTTACATTTTTTCTATAAACAGTCTTTCAATGTTTTATTAATTTATCAGCATTATTAACAGAGCTGCATCACAATAACAGTTGAGATACTTTTGATCATCCAATAATGATCCAAATGTTAAACGTTTCCATATATTCACTGACCATTACAAACTTCCCCAGGCAGGTTTTTACTGCACTATGTTCAGTCAGAAAGTAGTTTAAGCATTATGTCCTACTACTAAACGCAGTGAAAAATCTTTGGAATTAAGCCACAATTCCACTTCCCTTTTCCTAGGGAATAACATACTTGCTGCCATTGATTCTGGGTCTTTTTAAGGGAATTTTGTATTCTTCATCCCTCATTAAATTTCTGTTTTAAATCTTGAGTAATTTTTATTAAAACAGAGTATTAAATGTAGCTTTGGCATCAATTAAAATGAAAGTAATGAATCATATTACTTAGGAGACAAGCTACTTAAATTAGGACCTTTTAATCATCGTGAGATTAATTTCTGTTTATAAAACGAAGCTGCGAGCATATGTAATTTCTTGCTGGTTTGTGTTTAATGACGTTTATTTCTAGAATTTCAAATCGTCATAATATTTGTATAAGTTATCCACTATTCGTACATACTAGAAACTCTTCCTCGTGTTTTCAAGAAAACTGTTTCTGTTTTTTGAAGGATCTGCACATTTATATTCGGAAGTTTCCATTTTTAAATCATTCAAGCGCTTGAAATATCAGTTTGCAAAGTTTATCAAAGCTATAAGTATAAAATAATTTACCTTTTTCGCGATTTTAATACTTAAACTGCATTTATGTCGTTTCAGAATTACAAACAAGCTATTCATTCTACGATAAAAAAATTTCTCTAAATAATAAGTTTTGTTATACTTCGTTTTATTTTATTTTGATTGAACTTCTGACTGAAATTAATTTTTGTTTTTAGTATGGCAATGGGAAAAAAAATTACTCAGAGGCGCGAGCGAATAAATAGCAGATGAAATCATAAAGGGCGAAGGTTAAGATATGGAATCTGGCAATAAAACGACCATTAAAATGATAAAGGCAGCACCAAAAAAAAACGTTATTGAGAAAACGAACTCTTCTACCAGGATAACTACTCGTTCCTGCACAGAATTAATTTTATTAGGTTAAGGGTATTATTGTTTCCTGCTTTTAATTAAAGTAATAATTATAAAGATTTTAATAATATTTCGAAGCAAACTGATTTCTAATACAAAAATTCTGTTGCTTAATGAGGCTTATCGGAATTATTGTTTTGCATAATAATCAAACGCAGAAATGGGCGGAAAGTACAAAATTTCATAATATTTATCCGACAAATACATTCTATCAGTTTCGCATATTTCTTTATTTTAAACTCAATAGTTACAGTAGTTTGGACAGCAATATAGTAAAAAATTTGTTCCAGTTTCTTATTTGTCATAGTATCATAAAAAGCTTAAGATGGCAATAATTGTTTTGGAATAATTGTTTCGTTTAGGCAATAATTGTTTCGTTTACGAAATAGCAGTATCTTGCGAAAATACGTATCATAATTAATTGTTTATTTAATGGTAAGTTTCACTAATTGTTAAGAATCCGTTAGTGAAAAGAAAATTTGAAATTACGCCAAAGTAAAATTAAAGATGAATATTTTTTAACTAGCTAATATATTTACAACATATATGAATATGTTATAAAGGCCAACATGCAGTAATAAGTTAATTCCATAAAGTGTATGAAGTAATAAGTAAATGTTCTTTAGCTTCTACAGACAAGTAACGTTATAAAGCTGTGTATGCAACTCTAGAAGATTCTATTTCTAATTCGAAATTTGATTCATTCAGTATTAAATTGTAGGTCAAACAAAATTTTTCCCATAGGGATTTGAGGCCCACCAGCGGCCGAGCGGTAAAGTCGCTGAACACTGGTAGTTCAGTCCGAGGTTCGAATCCCGCGAACGGGCTGGCTGCATGGGCGTTTTCGTGGTTTTCCCCATGTGTAACGTGTATACGAGCCAGTTTCCCTTAGAAAGTCCTCCACGAAGGCATCCCTCCCCTTAGGCAGATAGCCCTCGAGGCTTTGCCATAATCACACACACACACACCCATAGGGATTTGGAACGTTTCTCCATTAATCTCCTTTATCAATTATTGCGCCATTTATTATTTTATCATATCATAGCTTTTACTTTGTTTTCTGTGTTTATGTAATATCTGTTCATTTGCTTTCGATTTTTGTGCAGAATTTTGAGAGTTGTGCTTTTGCTATATCCGATTGATTCTCATTTATGAATTATAGGCTTGTTTCCTATATTTTAGGTTTATTCCTGTTTATGTCCTATATTCAAAGCTTTACTTACAGCAACCTTTAGCACTCTTAGGGAGACTTATAATATTGTTTAATAATTGCAATCAATCATCTTTATAAAAGTAAACGAAATGAATGTTAGTTTCTGAATATTTAGTAGTTCTTTCTATCCGATTTGATAGTGTTATGTAGAAATCCTGGTTTCAGGATTATTACTAAATGTTGCAGATATTTTGATAGGAGATGTCTAGAAATAGGAGTTGAACGGTAAAGTGCAGGCGCCAGTGAAAATTAAAGACTTAGATTGTGAATAAAGGATCCTTGTAGCAGAGAGAGAAAATGCTTTCTGAGCATCAGAGAGGGTGTCTAGAGGCACGGACGTGCGGCTCTGAAAGAAATCTCCTTAAGCATGAATATTCTGAAAGCTTAAAATTCTGGCTAATTATTGTTAACAAATCCGTTTCTCTCCGTCGACGATGCTGCAGCTGTGAAAAAAAAAAAAAAAAAAGGCTTAACTTGTAGCATGGTGCCACTTATTGTTGAAATGGTCCTTCAACAAGGAAGGAAACACAAAGGTAGACAAACTTCTACTAATAATTTTTGGACAGAAATCGTGTCGGTACGTCAAAATGATCGTAGTTCTCCTCTGGCGAATTGGAAAAAAAGTTCCCTACTCGCCTTTCGTGCGGCGCTTAACTTTAACTACTGCATGGGTATAATTGTTTCAAAAAAAACTTTTGACTTGACGGAAATTGATCAATTAAGTTTAAGTGAGGCGGGGTTGCATCCGAAGATGGACTTTAATTAATAATTAGATCAGGAACTAAAAAAGGGCTTTTGTGTGGAGTTTAGCTTTTGCTTTGAGTTTGATCAAAATTCAGCAGTATGACTGTAGTATCTGCTTGTCTAACTTCTAAGTGAGGACTGTAAGAGTAGTAACTGCACAGGAGAAGGGTTAAAAGTACCCTTTATTAACTCTTTAATAAAGGGTAATTACTCATTGTAACTTTAAAAGTTACAATGCGTCAACTCGAAGCTAACATACTACGCCTCCCTTGAGTGGTAACTGAAATCACAGAACTAAACTATGAATCCAAAGTTATGCAAAAGTGGTAGAACTAAGCTACAGGGCTTATATAATTCCTATTTCTTAAATCCGTCAAAACTAGTGGCAGCAAGTAAATTCAATTACGCCACGTAAACCAGCAATAGCTCCGGGAGCAGAAGCTTACGCAACAGAGGTGATAGCAATAGCCTAACTCTCTCTCTTTCCTACTTAACTTCGGTTTTTAAACTCTTTCTTCAGAAGGTAGAATTTGCATTCCTTCACGCGCGCTACCAAATTTAAATATTCTGGCATTGACAATTAGGGGAATGAAGGCTTATAGGAAAGCTTAAAATTAAAACTTAACTTGTCAGTTAAATATAAATATAAATCCCTACCTGATAAATAAAAGAAGAAAAAGGAAGAAATTTGTGGATGATCACTAGTAGAAGGATGTTGAAATGGAGGAGAGAGATCAGAGCAATGCGGTGATTATTCTCAGTTATGTGGGAGACTGACGTTACGTAACGTCTTCAGACGTATCGGCCTCGTGAAAGATGACCGTATTGAATGTTTTAGATTATGAAGAAGGAGAAGGACGTGAACAAAACATCCCCTGAGAAGAAAATGCGACGAGCTGCGTGGTGTTCATGTTATGATGTGTGTAGCTCACTGAAATACCGAATTTATGACTGCAAAAATGATGATCAGCCAAAACTGTGTCTTCAAGACTGTTCCTTAATGAGTGAAGAAGGAGAAAGGTGCGGGAGCATCCAGACTCTTGATTTAGAGCAGGGTTTCTTAAACGTTTTTCTGTCGCGACCCCTTTTTATCACTGAGATTCTTTCGCGACCCCCAGGACCCTATAATATTTAAAAAAACTTTGTGGGATCCCATAAGTATTGCTCAAATCCGACACACGCGTGTGTAAAACTGTCAATTTTTTCACTTGTACTGTAATATACTCGTGCAGTTTTAGGTCATTAATTTTAATTTCTAATTATAAGACATAGAACAATGTAAAAATTGAAATAAGTAACAGACGAACTGAGAACGTCACGTGCAAAGCAAGTAAAATGAAGATTTCTATTGTAAAAAGAATGCGTCGAAACGTTTTTCTTTTTTCTTTGTCTCTATTGTCTTTATTTATTTTCAGATACATTGTGTAAAAATATTTGGTAATTGTAACATTATTATAATAAGTCAAAGAAATATCAAAACTGCTAAATTTTTGGAGTCCCCCCTACTGCAGGTCCCGCGACCCACAGTTTAAAAAATGCTGATTTAGAGTCTTAGGAAATCGGTTTCTGGCTCCGATTGATGATGTGCCATTTTCCGGGTTTTGTGTGTGTCCACCAGCGGCCGAGCGGTAAAGTCGCTGAACACTGGTAGTTCGGTCCGTGGTTCGAATCCCGCGAACGGGCTGGCTGCATGGGCGTTTTCGTGTATACGAGCCAGCGGGACCCTTAGAAAGTCCTCCACGAAGACATCCCTCCCCTTAGGCAGATAGCCCTCGTGTGCTTTGCTATAATTAAATACACCACACCACCGGGTTTTGTGTTTATGTTTACGAAGAATTATAAAATCTCCGTGGTACTTATATAATAAAACGAATAATTTTGTAGTCATGATATGTGTTTATCTGTCTACGCAATACAGTTACAGAATTTCAACTGGTATTATCTAAAACAAGTTGTATATGTGTTGCGTCGGTTATTTGATTGACAAATGTTTGGAAGAAAGATTAATCACTTAATTTCTCAAATCTTATATTAATTATTCGTCACCTAAAATTTTTCCACACAACAATAGAAAAATATATGAGCATGAACTAATCGTAAAAATTAACAGACAATTCTTAAAACTGATTATATGATCTCATCTACCATGAAACGTAAATAATAATTCTAGTTTTAAAACAACACTCATGTCAAGTGTTAAATTAGAGCTATTATTATGTGCATTTATGAAGTTCTCCTTCTAGTTTCATAATATGATAATAATTATGCATGACACTTTGCTTAATATAAATTTTATATATAAAACCTTCCCTTCGAAATATCTCATCTTATAAAAGTAACGGGCATATTTTCAATTTTCGAAAACAATGTTTAAAGTTTTAAATGCATTAAAATGGGATTCTATGACACGCTTTCTTCTAGGTATATGTTTATTTAATGTTCTTTTACACTAAATAATTTACTTCCAAATAATTTATTAAACTTAAAAGACAAAATTAACAGTTTGTCTTTTAAGTCCGAAAATTATATCCCGAAAGTGATTAGATATTTAATGTTCTCTCAGATAAAAGTGAAAATAGTTCTTACACTTTTTCTCATATTTTGCTCTTATTACCTCAGGAAAACATGATTTAAGCCTTTTTTACTATATTTTTATTATTTTATGCTTAATTGTTCTCCACTTGCTTTGCATTATTAATTTCACGCGTTCTTTTTCACAAATACCTTGTTTTCCAATTTTGTATTCCAATTCTAGCATAAAATATTTAACAGAATTTAATCTGGTCATTGTGGAAATATTCTGAGTACTTCAGGAATTTTAAATATCAGCTACAACCACGCTTTCATATCAATAATCTGATGATCACTGGTAGAATTTGGAATTATTTTCTTGTTAAGCTTTTGTACCTGTGGTTTCAAATTTCATTTAAAAGTGTCAATATGATCTTACTAATCCATGTTATTGTTGTTGATGATGTGACTTATCTTCCTTGTCTGACAGTAACATCAGAACAAGCCCCCGAAATTCATCGTGATAAGGAGTGCAAAATTGCAAAAAGAGCACCTGTCATATGCAAGAACCTTGAGCATCATACAGGTGACAGTGAGACTTTGTTCCGTTCCGCCACGAATTTTGACGGAGATCAGCCCGGTGGACGGGTCCGACCGTCTCCCAGCCCTTCTTCCACTAAAATCAACCTCTCAAAAAGACTTTCGGTTCACCGTACATTTAGAGTGCCCCATGCCGCACAGACACTAGACACCCATGCGTTCTCCGGGATTCTTCGGTATGGCAGTCTGCGTAGCTAACCACTATTCCAGTTGGGTGGCCTTACTAATCCACTATTTCATCAATAAAATTAAAATCGTAGTTTCAATGAGTGACATATATCGCTATATCACAACTCTTCTTCCTCAATTTCCTACTTCTGGAACTAATTTCGGCTTTCCTATTTGGCTTTTATGTAGTCTAAAAACAGATTAAATATGTTAAATTAGCTTTTCTCATCAATTCTTTCTCAAAACTTTTCTCATTATCAAATTCCAATATGCAAAAGCCTTATTTTTTATATATCAGGCAGAAAATTAAAGTTTTCTGTTTTTACACTTGTACAGAAATTTAACTTGTTACTTAGCCATAATACTTGAATTGTTATTTTAACAGTTTTTCGGAAGAGAAATGCTTTTTATGATTAGTAAAGTTCGGATTCACTTTCGGAAACACCTAATCACCGATTATTTTAATTATTTTAGACAATACTGTGATGCGTTTCACGGGACATATGGATCATGCCTTCTTTTATTTTGAATTTTTTCATGTTTTCAATAATATTTTATTTTGCTAAAAACTGATAAATTATTGCTGAACAATTTGAAAAGATTTCTAGTATAATTCGTTTTTTTTTAACTATAGATTTAACTTTTAATCGCATATGCTTTTCAGAAGAAAGCCGTAATACGAAAATGTTGAAGTAACACAAATTCTAATAAACAAACTGTTGACGAATTCATGCAGACGATTTTGTTTACATTTCTTATTGTAATTCGAAGCAAAATAATGTCATAGATACACATATTTTAATTATTACAGATAATTTCATTGCAATATAGGATGTGCTCAAAGAGATTTTTGATACGAAATTTCTCTCTAATGAGAAAATGTTTGAGTTTAATGAGTTCGAGCTTTTTTAGCTTAATTTTCATCTTTACAAAAGGCATATTTTCTGAAAAAAGCCTAGGAAAATGTTTGAGTTTAATGAGTTCGAGCTTTTTGAGCTTAATTTTCATCTTTACAAAAGGCATATTTTCTGAAAAAAGCCTAGGTAAATGCTTACTTCGGAGATAATTATATTTCAGTTTAAAGTAGGTAAAACATTAGAAAGGGTTTTTGTAAATAAAATATGTCTAGTCACTTTTATGAGACATTGCACGCTTTATTAAAATATAAGTTTTTGTATATACGAATAATCATTTTATGCATGAAAAATATAAAATATCTGGAAACTAACAACAGAAAACACTGATGAATTTATCTTCAATATTTGCTAAATACTTAAAATATGTATAAACCTCTGCTGGCATTATACTGATTGAATGAAACTTCGTCCCCATTTTTTTTCGTAAACTGAAACGACTTAATCATCCCAAGGTCTACAGTTTGCGTGAACAACAGCTTATTCATGACATACCTCATTGCTTTGGACCTGAAATGGGGAAGAGATTTTGTCCCCATATGTTCCGTTTCTTCAGCTTCTTAATCACCATCAAGCAAAGATTCTTCAACGTTAATATATTTCAATATGATTTCTATTACAGTATCTTTGTCTTTCGGATCTTCGCATGCACAGTGGCTGAGAGGATGAAACCACTGAACACTAATAGTTCGACGCATGCAATAATAATAAATCGATAATAATGTCGAATCCCCTGCATCTCGCCAAATGCAACCTTTAACACCAGAATGGGCTGGTAACGCTGGACAGCTAGACAGGTTTGCCTTTATTTAATTAATCTAGCCAAGTCAACTTAACTGTTGTATGCAACAGCGTTGTTATTGCATGTATGGAAAACGATCCCCGATCAGTAGCGTAGCTACGGTGTGGCAAGGGGGGACATCTGTCTCTGGACGCAGCATCCAGAGGACTGACGTTACGAAATTTTAGAATGAATTGTTTTCCATTCTTGCGCACAGAAAGGTCGCACAATCTTCAATTGTCTCAGCTACTGTTCTGTTCCCGATCACAGTTTCACGTGCATAATTAAAAACCAATGTTTATTGCTTACGCAAGCTTTGACAGAAGACGTGATTTTTATTAAAGGTATTCCTTGTCATTACAAGTGTTACTCAACAGAACAGGCATGATACTTTTTAAACGATGTGAGAATTAAACTGAAATCCAGAAACTTTGAAAGTAGTTTTGGTCTGTGAGAGGATATATTGCCAGAAAATGTATACTTGCTACAATATTAGCAAAGTACCGCCCAGCTGGTATAGTGGTTAGTGACCCTCACTACTGTAGTAATGGGCCCGGGTTTGAATTCCAGAATGGCATGTCCGTCCCTTCATAGAAGGCAACAGTGGCCACCTATTAAGTGCTTCTATAATGAAATAGCCCCCACTTTTGGCCCTTGTAGTGGAGCAAGGCTAATGACTATTAAATAAAGCGCCCGGTCCTTAAAAAATATATTCAGAAAGTTGTTTGGAGTAACAGTAATTGTCGAAAGGGAATTTGAGTAAATTTTATGTAATGTAATCAAATCTCATTTATATAATTTCTATGCTGTGATTATCATTGTTTTCAAATTATGCTAATGCCTGTATAACACTGGTTCTCAAACTCTGGTACATGTACCACTGGTGGTACAGTACAATATTTTTCGTGGTACAATTTTTACAGAAAAAATTAAACAATGTAAAATTGCGCCTCTTTTAACATTTCGTTTTAATCTTTATTAGTATTCATAAATACATATATATTTTCAAGTTTTTGACTTTTACGGCTCTATCTTTAATGTTGAAATGACGACTTTTTCAAGGGCCTCAAACAATTTCCCAACGTTACGATTTCCAAGAATCGGAGCGGCACTCTAGTATACTCGTAGTATACTTTATTTATATTTTATTGTAATTTAAAAGTTTCATTTACGAATGTAATGAAATAATATAAATTTAAAGGGTTTATTCTTTGATTATATACACTCATTTAGGATGCATTAATTTTTAATGGCAAAATGCTTTTATGGGGGTACATATATTTTTGTTTCATTTTTGTGTGGTACAAAATTTGGAAAATTTTTGAGAATCCTTGCTCAATAAGATTATTTAATGAAAGCGCCACAATTATTTTTAACCGCATATGACTAAAAATTTTGTCTTAACTAAATTAAATTTAGTGTATTTTTCGGAAATCGAATAGTAATTTAAGACGGATACATATATATGTATGTAAGATAAAAAAATTATCTTTTTTATCTTCCATATATTTACAATCCACTTTCTACTTTAAGAAGAGGCAAGGTAGTTAAGAAATAAAATCATTATCTCTAACCACTGAAAAATTAGTCTTGTCCTTTCAATCTAGTAGTAAAGTGAGGGACATTTTTCTTTACAACTTTGTGGTTCCCAAACCATATCACATGATTACTAAGAAAATAATATTCAGCGCTACAGAGCTATTAAATTATATCGTGGAATAAAAATTAAAACTACAGAAAATAGCCTCGTTAATAGATGTATTTTAATAATTCCTGGTTTAAAATTAGCCAAAGTGTCAGTTTTATAATCTGCAAAATTATATGTCATTAAAAAGAATGGATTTTCTGAGAAATTTCAATATAACAGAATATACATAATAATACTAAAAACTGTTTTAATTTTTTTAAAGAAATCTCTTTAAATATGGGTTCATCTGAAATATTTAAATGTATAGAGTTTCAGGAAAATTGATTTGGAAATAATAAGTCAAATATTGATTTCAAAATTTTATCCAAGTAACAAAATGAGAAGCTAATTCAAATAAAACAGGGCAAAATTAAAATTTGTTTAATTTTTTCACAATTAGCAGTCATGAGCGAAGCATGTGATTCTTTTTGCACCGACTTTCTCTAAACTGCGCAGCAATTAGCTGCGCAACTTTAAACTTCAGAATAACTCACTGATATTTTGTGCGCAAGTCGCTCTTAAAGCTGCCTGCCTATGAAACGTCAGAATAAATTACAAAAGGTAAAATAAATGTATTATGCAGCGTAAAGTATGTTTTGTTCTTCTTTATGTTACCTTGATAATGTTTTTACTTTGAGCCTTCTTTATCAATCGAAATTTACTGAGTTTAGTATATTAATAGAATATTTAATTACATATAACATTGGGTAATAGCTGCATAGATACAGTTGGGCTCTGAAATCATTGCCCATTAACTATGAAAGCATTATTTTATATTGATAACTTTTGGTCGACCTGGAAACTTTCCTTTTTTATTATCTAACTTTTCAATTATAAGAGGTACTATTATTCTAAACTGTCTCGGAATTATCATTTTCCTGAATCCAAAAATTAAATATAAACATTACTTTATATCCAAAAAGCAAGTGAATTTTCCTGAGGTGCTTCATATTCTTCATTTTCCTGAAGATTGATTTAACATTCGAGAATTTAATAACACCAGCCTACAGCAGCGATTGGCGAAGAGGCGCCTTTTCGATGGGTCACGTGACTCCCGTCGGCACAGGAGCGGGGTCTCAACTTAGTTCCACATTTCAGTTGCGGTGATGAGGTGAAGGTGAAGGATGGAACGGTAATATTGTCTGCGTGGTTTAGTTTTCTCGAACTGCTGAAATACGTTCCAAAAGGGAAGAAAAGGAAAATGCTCATTCCCCTTCGTTCGAGTAGTAGTGCCAACACCTTCCAAAAAGTTTTCCAAAGTTCTTTGTTATTTTTGGATCCCCCAAACACAGTGCGTGCATAATAAGAGTTGATTGTGTTTCGAGTTTCTTTGTTGTTTTCTGGAGCTACTCTGAAATTCGTGTGCCATTTTTAAGAAGATAAAATTTTCATACTTTACAGCATGGAACATCATCATCGTGTCCTCAGTTGAGGTGTAAATAACATATTAACGCCTTTTAATCGTGCTTTACCGACAAGTTTTGCTGTCCAATTCATATATTATCTGCAGTTTAATTCTTAGTTATTCAAAATCGCTCTTATATATAAAGAGATTATCTTGACAAGTTAGAAATATTTCGATGAAATACGCCTTTTCTTTTTCTACATGTATTAAAACATTTGCCATACTTTAGTGGGAGTTATGATAGTTGCAGGCCAAAAATAAAGAATGCTTGTGAGTAAACTTAACTCTACGTAAAATATTAGTTTTATCTCTTTTAAAATAGTAATTAGAACGTTTGCTTTTTAATATTATTATTTTATTTTTAAATTATAATGCAGTCCCTTTAAATCGGTAAATTAATATCAACAACTAAATACTAAATGATAACTAAATTATATAAAATAATTATGATAATTAAAAAAATCATTTCATTTGATTATGCGAAGTCTATAAAATTGCTATACATTCTATAATTTTTATTTAATACATGGTTATGAATTAATGGTCATATTTTCTAATTTTTAATTTATCAAGAAATCTCTATTAATTTTAATACAGTTCTTTAATAGTACTTCTTAATTCTTCTTGTAATTCTAAATAATTCTTCTATTAGATCTAATTCTAATAAATCTTCCATTTATACATAACTTCTTTCTGAACCATATTTTTGATACCGAAACTGGAAAGCTATGAGTAATTTAATCATTATATACAGTAGCTTAGAAAAAATATCTCAAAAATTATTAACACTACAATTAAGTATTTAAGTTATTGAATAATTGTATTATTTTGTTTCATGACTAATCCAAAAATATTTTAAATGCCCCGTTGATAGCTTTTTTCAAAATAAATTAGAATCATAGTTCTTCTAACAGTCATTACAGCAGGAATATATTAGAGAAAGTTGTTATAGAGTAAAGCTAAGATAAAATTTTATCGTTTAAAGCAATTTAATAAAAGTATTTTTTAATTAAAATAAGGGATTTCATAGTAATAGTCCTGCAATATTACAAATAAATTTCCTAAATGTTTTTCCAATATTAAAATATAATATTATCAATTTCTAATTCTTATCATTGTCATTCTCTTTGTAATATCTGATGTAAATACTTACAGTTTTTATTGAATTAACAAGCAAAATTAGCAAGCAGCAGTAATTTTGTATAAGTATTCTTATCGCTTAATATTTATAACATTAATAATAATTTGTTTTAAGGCAGTGATTAAGTTATCATTGTTTACATCAAAAATATGAAGATAGTAACTTACGTAAATTGAAGATTTAGAATTTCTCAAGCTTTAAATTTTCTCGCAAAGGTACTTATGCTTTTATTTTCAGGTTTCTATCTAATTAATGGAAATCAGTAAACATGAATTATGACGTAGTTATCTTACAAGTTCAGATAAATAAAAAACTCCAATTATATGATTTGTAAAGAACACATTTTAAAACCTTTTGAAAAACGTAATTTTAAAGTAAACAGCACGTATATGTTAAAATAAATAACTGTTAGTGTGAAAAATTATTGAACAGGTTTTAGTTCATTAAAAAAGCATTAGTTGTAATTTTTAATACTTATTTGTCATGTCATATATTTTATTATTATGCCATATCTCATTTTACTGATAATTTTTCTATGGCACTTGTTTTAATTCAATAGAAAGGAATTCTTGGGAAAATGTTAGTTTATTTTTTGATTTAGTATGAATAAAATTACGTCTTAATATAGCAGATTCTAACTTATCTTGTCACTCAAGAAGAAAGTAAGATTTGCAATATAATTTTCCTATTCAGTGATACGTAAGAGTACAAAAATATTTTTTCAGAAAATACCCTCGGCAAATATAATTTTATGGAAATAAAGGTTTTAAGATATGACGTAACCAAATGCGCTTTTCTGCATAATTTTCTCGTAACTCCCTGCTACCAGTTTTGAATTTTATACAGCTTTTTACATTACGTACTCGTTTCAAGTTTTATGACATAGCAATTCTAAGAACTCTATACTTAATGTAGACTTATACAGAAAACTTATTTATGAGAATTTTCCTCAACTCGACTATCATTTGCTTTTAGAGTTTTTAAAGAAACCTTTTTCTCTTTCGCATTGAGTTAATTGTCATGGTCACAGTTAAACATTTCTTGATAAAAAAATATTATCGAGTAGCGCTACATACGTACCTAACATACGTATTACTCAGAAAACATTTTCATGGCATTCTTCAGATGTAGTCATTCGTAGTTAACCTAAATTATACTAGGCTAGAGATGATATTTTTACTTTTCTATATATCAGCATAATACATCATGTTATAATATGTTAGTATATAAATGAAAAATAGGATTTCGGAAATTTTTCTGTAATAGAATATATTTATGGAATTCTAGCTAGCAAAATACTTATGCCGTTTTATCATTCCATTAAAGTACTATATTTTCCATGATATATTTTCTAATCTCAAAAAACGTTTAGAAAGAATGTTAGAATCTTTAGATTTGACTACTTTTCAGATTTTCTAAAATGGACAGATTGGTTTAACAAGCTTCTTCGCCAATTTACCATATTGGCTTTTTAAGTACAAATGTCTTAATTGCACGATATTATCTAAATTACCTCTGAAACTACGCTATACGTTAAAAGGCAATTTTATTTAAAAACATTTTGCTACATACCTGATGTATATATTCAATATATTCAGAAGTTAAGCATATTAGAAAGAAATTATTTCCATAAAAAGAATTAAATGTCAATATAAGAAAATTATCTTCAAATTAAGATATGAACTGAAACCTCGATGTAGACAGTGAATCATGAATGATCTCTTAAAAAAATGGACCAAAAAGGTTATTAAAAATTTATTCCCGTTAAAAGGTTTAGTTCGAAATACGATAATTTTTCTTCTATTAACATGAATAACAACTTGATATTGAAACTTTTGTTATTTGTGAGCTTAAACATTCCTAACACAGCATTGGTGCATATATTTGGTGCCCTGGAATATCATATATACAAGAAATATTTTCAACGAAATGCATGATGCTTCAACCTCAAAACTTTGCATTTCACGACATACCTTGTCGAATGCGAAAGCAAATGTCTTATCTAAGTTTTCCATTTGTGGAATGCGACTACTACTTTAAATGTGAATGTTCCAGTTTAACCGTATATACAATGAAATTATGTATTACCATTCAATGGGAAGATATATCATCCATCCCTTGAAGAAGCCATTTACTGCCATCAGAAGCTATGAATCACTCTGGAATATGGCGACTCTGGCATTCTCGATGGCACTGTGATAACAACTCGATGGGGGTTCAACAAGTTGCAACCAATTCCGATGATCAAGACTTTTGCACCCAGGAGGATCATTGGTTGCCAAACAGCAGGCACAGTATGGAACTAAATGATATGGAAAGGGGACCAAGGAGAATATTCAAACATCTCCACAACCGGAAAGGTCCTCCTGGAAGGCTGGATTTACCACGATTGAGCTTACTGGGGAAGCCCATCAACTACAGGCCTCCCAGACACAGAGACCCCAGATATCGGAAAGCCCAACTTGCTGTGCATAATGTACTTGACAGACCCCGAGGTATAATTGCTGTGATTTATCATGCATTAATGTAAGTACGATTTTCGTATTCGTCCTTCTTCATATTAAGTATTCTAAAATTTCTACTTGTGTTTAAATAAATAAATTATTAAAAATATAAAGATAAGATTATGAAATTGTAGTATAAAATTTTAGATAATGATTTTAACTTTAGGTTATGATTGTTCGCCATTGAAATCGATAGAGTTTTAATTAAAACCTACGCCTAACACATGATTGTTTTGGCCAAATTTTCAATATGATTTTAAGTCTGAAAATGTATTTACCTTTAAATTCCACGTTTTTCTAATTCCCATCTTTTTAATATGTTTTCTAACTGAATAATAAATGAATAGTTTCTAATCGAATGAAATAAATAAAAATATCTAGTCAGATTATTTTTGCAGCATGATATACTAAAAAGTTCCATTAATAAATATACAGCTTCTGATGAAATAAAATCGGTATAACATGTTTCACATAAGCTGGTCCGTGAAAATGTAGCCCGCCTTCTGAGATAATGTGGTTAGCACTATCTTTCTGACTTAGTTTGTGCCGGAGTGAACAGAAAGGCAAAATAAAGGTGTAGGACATTGTTTTGACGGGCGAAATCTCTTAGCCGACAGTCAGTCAAAACAAAAAGAATAAGCGACTTCGGTCCTTTCCAAACAGCTTACCCCGCTACTGGAGTCAGCACCTTTTTTCGTGGGCCAACTTGCATTTTTATTGTGAATTCGGTTATTAATTAAAAATTAGTTCACCTGATTTTTAAAAAATCAAGCAATTTATTGATTTTGCCGGTTAGTTTCGTTTACCAAGTTACACATGTCAAACGCTATGACATGTATACTCCAACTATAATGTCAAGAACTTTGACATGTGTAGCTTGTCGCACATGTTTGTGATTTCAGTTATAAATAATTAAAGCGCATTACATCTAGAATCAAAAATACGCTCCCGAATTAATATATGGGTTTTTCGAAGAAACAGATTAGACAAATAGTTCTAAACTGTGATTCAAGGAGAGCTAGTAATCAAGGGTTCATAAGGGATTTTTCAAACTAAAATTTAATTTATTTAATTTCATTTACTTTTGTTTGCTATTTTGACTAAACTGTTCTGAATAAAATTCCAAATTTCGTTTGAAAGATAGCTTCCATTAATTGTCTTGGGTCAAAAACGGACAAATTTTGCGAGTAATTTTAGTTTTTAAGTTATAAAATAGCATTCATATGCAAGTAGCATTTTAGTTTGCTTTATTAATCCAAGAGGCAAACTGAAACCCTACTTGAATAAAGGTGCCGGAGCATAAAGATGCTGGCACTTTATTGAAGTTTGATTTTTGTCAAGTTGAAAATCTCATTTTAGCAGTTTCGTAAAAGACACTTGTGAAAGAGTGTACTGTATTTCCTACTCGAAAGTGTTTTAGATCGCTTTCTCAAAATTCAAATAATTTCTCATATTTAGAAACATTCACTCGCTAGATTCAAATCCTAAGACTGATGACCTAACGGAAAACCTCCTAACTTTATATTGATGCTGTTCCATAATAATTAACAATAATATTGTAAATGATGTTTCTGTTTTATTTCCTTGAACAAAGTAAAGGAAGTATTATAATCTCTAAAAATTTCGGTTATCGTATTTCGACTAAAATATCCATTTTGACTGCTTTCTATTCCATTTGAACGATGTTTTGTTTTACATCTGCACATACGGACAGAATAAAGGACTATTTTTTCCCAAAACGGATTGTGAAATGGATTTAAATGGATTCGGTAGAGATTTTTTTCGTGACGTATATATGTATCTCGAGTAGCCTCAGAACGTTGGAATTTTGTATATAGGACTGCTATAACATGCGGCCACACCAAAAGTATATACAAGTATATATCCACTCTGTTACTCGGCTCCGTGAACTAAGTTTTTTTATTCCTATATGTTAGTTTCAGCCTTCTAATATGTAATAAAACTGTAGTTATTCAATTAATGATTCTTATAACATAATGATTCATGGCGCGTTGTTTAAAGGAAGAAATGTATATTATTTTACTTAACTCTGACTCATAAGACGTACATACGTGAAACGTTGCTATATGCCAGAAGTAAATACTTATCCAAAATTAAATGTAATTATTAACAAAAAGAAATTTTCAGTGTGACTTGTTTACAAATAAAAAAAAGACTTATTCGTTGTAGAGACATTAGGATTTTTTGGAGCAAGCAAGATGAAAAATTAGCAATCGCCTTCGCCGGGAATCGAACCACGGATCTCTGAAGTACCGTCCCAGAGTGCAGAACCACTACACCACGATGGCACGTTAGGAAAGTGAGAAAAATACCTTATAACGTATCAGAAAAATTTAGTTTAGTACTCAAATTGAAAATGATTAAACATTTTCGATCATGTGTTTGTACCAAATTTTATATGGATTCCTTAGCAATAATTTTAGTCTCCAAAAATATCTAAATATAAATGCATATTTACTGTGAACAAATGCATGGAATACTAATATGGAGTTAAGCTATTGTACTTCTTTTTGAAAAATACTCAGCCTTACATAAAAGTGCTCCCATGCTAAAATTCAGCCCCAAATATATGGCAAGTGAGAAAGAATTCTGAAATATTTTTCACATACACAATTTGATAAATTATCTTGAAGGTATTCTAAACCGGTGACGTAGGATAACATGTTCACAGCTACGGTAAATTTCGTTCCAGCGTGTGTGCTTTGGGTTATCTCAAATTTTTCACGAATTGCTATTTCTATATGATCTTTCTTTAACATGCACTAAGGAAATGTTTTTCCTCGAATACTTTTAAAGCATTCTTCATTATAAAAATCATAACTTTTCTAGTATCGCAATGAATAATAAATAATGTCAACCAGTTCAGCAGCAGAATACGTTTCTGCTTGAATATTAAAACATTAAATGCTTCTCTATTAAACTTATTTCAGAGTTGCGAAAATCGTAGGTATTCACGCTTTCATGACGGTGAAGACATTTCACACTAATCAATCAAAACTTTCAGTGGACCCGCGAGGAAGTTTAGGCGAAATTTTCGGGCTGTTTCAAGGATAAGACATAATTTTTTTTAAATATTTTCTTAGGTTAAAGAAAAGTCAGGCGAAATTGTAGAATGTACCATTTCTCTCTGGGAGGGCTAGAGGTAAGTTTAGAGGAAGAAAGAAGGTAAAATGAAAGATATACTTTTGGATGCTAAAATTATTTTAAATATGCAACTCTATTTCGCACAATTAAGAAATAAGGAACAAAATATTCTTTCACAGTTCTTTTTAAATACTTTGAAGTTCTGCTAACACTTTCTTGGTAATCAGCATTCGAAATTGACCTAAAGTAATAGATTCGTTCTCGAAACCTCCATGAGTTATGGATGTTGTGGAAATTTTATATTTAACGTATTATAACATAGATAATTTTTCATTCATTCAGTTTTTATTGTATTGCGATTTAATTTTAAGCACGTTGACTCTGAAAAGTGTAACCACACTATTAATAATTATAAAATTACTGCCTTTAATATACGGTTCATTTTCAAAATTTAAAATGAACTGTAGAAATGAATCATTTTTTATCAGCGCCTGTTCTTAAATTCAGCCTTATCGCCCCAAACATTCTAAAGTTTAGTTCTCTATTACCTAGCTATCATAAATTATATCAAAACACTAGATAGACTGAAAGCGACTTATCGCTAAAAGTTAACCACAGAGTTTTGAGAAAGTTTAACCCTTTGAAAGCCAAAACGCCCAAGACAATCTTTCATTCAAACGACCACAATCGCCCGAAATGGCCGAGATACCGATGTTGTTCCCCCCCCCTAAGGTATGCAGTGGCAAAAGCAGTTTTCACAAATACGTTGTATCAGTTTATACTTATTATTTAAGATATATCTGAAACAGCAGTAATACTGTTATTCGCTGAATAAATATATTTAAAATCAATTGCGAAATTTACAGAGAAAATTAGTAAAACTGCAAAATTCGAAAACTTATAATTATCACAATAAAAAGCTATTAGCATATTTATAATTTTGGAAATTAAACTGTTGCCTTCTGAGTCAGTTATTGCTTATAATTAAACGAGAATCCTTATAATACCAAGGTGAATCATAATTATTACTTGAAGTTAAATGTTCAGACAAAATTTGGGATTCCGTCCTTGGGTAAGCTGCATTTCTTTCTGATATAGAGTTTATTCAATTTAATCTCAAAAATAATTTTTTTTAATTTTACTACCAACGTTTGAATATTTCAATTAAATATACTTAAAATTGGTGTAACCTTTCCGTTCAGTTGCCTACAGATACACTAAAGTTCTAAGTCAGTTGCATGTACTATCTGCTATAGGGAAAACATGACAGTTGCGTCCTTAGTTATAATGTTTCTTTAAATCTTTGTTGGTTAATTGACTTACAAGCAATTTATAAAGGCATGCCTATCTACACGGTAGATTTTGTAGTAAGACGATAACCCAAGACAGCCTAGAGGTCACATACAGCATTGGAAAGAAAACAAACGTGAAGGCACGGGAGACAAAAGGATGAGTTCAAGAATCAAAATCATTTACTTATGAATGTTTTCTTTCTTTATTTTTTCTTTCAATACAAGAGGGCCACCAATACCAGGCAGGCCAAGGATAATAGATTCTTTTCCGCAGTAAGGCACTGTAAAATCTAGCTGATATTTCAAGCACCTTTCCTGGAGCTGATACGCGCAGCGTAGGTCGCTTTATCCCTTTTCCCTTTCCAAACATGAAAAAGTCAAAAACCTTCCCTCTTTCTTTGTTTCTCTTTGTAACAGCTATTTCAACCTCGGTTCTTAAAAGTTAAGACCGCCTCTAATATTACCATTGGTTTAAATAAGAAAGGAAATTTATCTTTTATCCAGTGAACTCCTTTGGAAGCACTCTGGAACCAATAAGAACAAAGAGATAAACTACAGAAACTTTTCCGATAAACAGGATTCTGACTCCTCCAATATATAGCTAAACCTTGTTTGCAAGCAAAAGGTTTTGAAAATGTTTTCAACAGTATTTTTGTCAAAACTATTACATTGGAAGTAATAAACAAATCAGAAAAGTGTACTAAGTAGACTAAACCGAAATTTCTCAAATCTTCCATTGACAATAAACGCGTATTCAGCATTGAAAACGTTGGCAATACAATGCGGTCTCTTTCAGTTTTTGCTACAGTAAAATATTAATGCGTTCCATATAGATGGACCTGTTTGTTGTATCATTCTGAACAGTTTCATCTGCTTCTAACATACATTACTAACTTCAGTAGTAGTAATTCTTATTGGTGGAATTATTCGAAACTCTCTCCTGAATTGACTTTACATTTTAACCGCATTTTTGAGCTTCCATATCGCGTCAAGAATAAATTTATTTTTTCAAGGTTTAGTCTAACTCTATAATTATTTCTTGTCAGTTAACCCTAAAATATGAAAATCAACAATATTAGATGCTATTAATTTGCGCATTCATTTTTTGAGGGGAGCACCTCTATTTACAGATTCTTTCCCGCCTACCTCAGACGCAAAAGCTGTTTTTACTTCCTTGTAGGAAGTAGAGTAGGTATTGTAATCTCGAAAATTTCTGGTATCATATTTCAACGAAAATATCCATCTGGATCGCCCTCGAATCCATTTGAACGATTTCTTTGCCTGACATCTATAAGTACAACCAGAATAAAGTACTCTAGAATGTTGAAAGGAGAAGAAAAATAGGTCGTTGAAATTTTGAATATGAGACTGCTGTAACATCTAGTTATGTAACTCCCTTTTTTTGTTGCCAGTGTCCGCACTAAAAGTGTATACACACACACATCCTCTTACCCAGATCGGTGAGTTCTGTTTTTTTATTCTTATATGTTACTAAATTGTGCACTTTTTGCTTTAAAAGTGAATGAATTGTATTGTTATATTCGGGTTAAGGATCTTTAGCTAATGTGCATGCAATATTTGTAAAATTATCAGCAATTTAAAAGTGTGAGTTGTACTAGGCCTAACGTGACGGCTGTTTGTTTACATTTGAAACTCTTAGTAGTATAGTGAATTTAGTAAATTGATGAACCAATTTTAATATCATTTTGCTCAGTGGGGTCAACATTTAACTTTAAATATTTGTGAATCGAATTTTTTTTCTTTCTGCCCGTTGCCCGAATTTTTTTTTTTTTTTAAATGCCTGGAAATTCTAATTTTAATTGCAAAAATTGTTCTTTCAACCGTATTTCGTGTTTTACTTTTTTCCGTATTTTACAATTTTTAAAGAAGATGTTTTGAGTTCTTATGCATTTTCGCATTGCCGCAAAGGCAGACTTGAATTAATTTAATGAGAAATGTATCCCCAATGAAATTTGAGGAAATAAATATAAATGAAATGCAGGAATGCGTATAATTTAAGATTCCATAGAAGGAAGTCATGTGGTGTCCACATCAGAATTTTTTGTTAAAATTTCCTGTCATAATTTTCGATTTGTTTTAATTTGAAGTAATGGCTAGGATCAATATTTAAGAAAATAAAAAGTACAGCCTTTTTTTCCAAAACTCTCTATAAAACCAAACAAAAAATGCATCTTTCCATTTCCTTTTTGGTTCATCATTTGTTTTGCAGCCAGTAAGCGCATCAGTTTTAAAAATGGAAGTCTTCATTATTTTTTAACACTTTTTTTACGAACGGTTTGTTTCTATAGTATAAAACTCTGTATATATATCTCTTATAATATTATATAAGTAAATAAAGGTAATAATATTCGCGAAACCTTGGTCCGTCTGTAATACATTTTACCGCTTTGAGCTTTCTTGAAAATGCCTTTTACAGGTTTTTTATTCTTTTAGCAGTTCCTCAGTTCTTTGCCGTCACGTTCGGTTGTTGCTTCAACCTCGAAATGTCATCAAATATGACAAACGCGTTGTTCGATTTGCAAGAAATATATTTTTGTAGCATTTAAATATCATTTTTGCAAGAAATCCTGTACGTTTTCTGGTCTCTCCTGTATTCCAGTCTCGTCCAGTAAACAAAGAAATCTAATACATTTACATGTTTACATCGAAGAATGTGGAGCCGCTTTATATTATTTATAATTATTATATATTTAAATATACATAACAATTAATAATCGAGTCGTAGCCTTATTATTGACTATTACAACTGACAACTGATTTTTTTTTTTTTTTTTTTTTTTTTTTTTTTTTTTTTTTTGGCTGAAAGGCTTTTTCGCAATAGCGTTTTCGTGATTTTTTTTATATGTAATATGAATACAAGAAACAGTTGGAAAACCAAACTTAACATTAATAAATGTAAAAGGTTTTCCTCTGTTTATTAATTTTTTCATATCGTAACACATGAGACATTTCACACCATATAATACTCAAAGCCTTATTGCGAAGGGCAAATGCAAATTGCCTTCTACAAAGCAACTTATTTTACCCCATTTTGTTTTTATATGTTTATCATTAGCAAATTATTCTTTATAGAAACCTCTCTGCTTCTAAGCATGGGAATCACTTTCCATCCTAAGTATGTTAAAGTATTCATTTAAGGGGAATGTTATGGAAGGTATATATCATTGTCACATAACCTGGATTCGAATCCTGCATAAGACATAGAAGTCTGTGATACTCATATATGCAGGAGAAGTAAGGAGCATGTAAAATATACATTATATCGACGGAAGTACTTACCCAGACTTTATTTTCGTAACCGCTGTAGACAAGTATTTCCAATCACAAAAATTTGCTAACTGATGCAAAGATTCATAATTTGGCATTTTAAAATATATAATAATGCATTAATTTTTCAAAATTATGAAATTTAATGTTTTATACGTTTCTCCAGTCCCTCTGCTTATGTTTATGAAAATTTTATACTCATTTTAAAAAATAAAATGCAAAAGATTTGTTTCTTGTGCGACAAAAACTGGCTGAAATATTTGATATTAAAATTGTACATCATATTCAGGAAACGTGCACAAATTGATGGCCGAAATGTTGACCTCTGCAGGTAACTAAGAATAACATGAATTTAGAAAAAGGGTTTTGGTGTTAAGATATTAAAGTGACGATCGCATCTATGCAGATTACTGTGAAAGGTTAAAACAAATATAAGTTTTCTCAGAATGGAGACTTATTCTGAGAATTGTATAGGATTCGTGGTCTAGAGAACGCTGGTATGCTTCAGATTAGCACGTGGCAAACTTGTAATGTCATTTGCAGTAATTAAAATATATTTGTAGTTTAATTATTTTTTAATTCATTATCAGATTGTGATAATTAATAAAACTTCATGAGCATATAAACAGCGCATTTTTAGACTTTTGAAAACTTATAAATTACTTGTATGAAAAACCTTTCAACATATCAAATGTAACAAAATTATAAATTAAAGACACTACCAAATCACAAAAGAATATTACAGAATGGAATATAAGGGGAGAAAAATAATCCTCGAATTAATCTAATTTATTTATTAAACGAGCCCTCAATGTAAACTGTAAATCATGTCGGAATTTGAAAATTTTGCAATCACATATATCTCTGTCAATTTTGGTTGTATGGATGCCACATTTTTTAAAATTTTTTTATAAGAAATATAATATAATCCTGCACGTATAGGGTGAAAGAACGATAAAATATTAAATTTTGCAATTTTCACTACACTGTCTTCTTTAAAAGAGCCAAAATAGGAATCTTTGTATCGAAAGTAAGACATCATCTGTTACTGTGATCCATGTGATACACCTCTAGTATTTTCAATTCTATAATCATTTCTCTGTTATGCCCATTTAGCTTCACTTACTTTATATCGTAGTGTGAAAGCTAACACATTATTTCCTATATCAATAATAGACTATTACTATTTCTGATACCATTTCTCTCCTGATTACTAGGAATGACTTCATTTCAATTAATGGGCTGATAATGTTAAATGATGGAGGAGTTATGCAAATGCCGACACAATCACATCCGTGCAATATTCCGAAGTAGGTCCATTAATCAACTAAGGCAATAGGTTGTTGCTAGTAAGATGAAGGAATACCATGTTATTAAATTACCTCTACTAAATCATCAATTTTCTCGCTTACGAATTATTCATTTGTCGATAGCTTTTGCTTCCCGTTCTTCTCACCTTATGCATTGATGTAAAACTTCCAGAATAAAGATCTTTTATTTATTTTTTCTATGCATATTTCTTGAATGATTTTGCTCTGTATGTCATATAAAATATCTTATTCGTCCGATTATAAAGAGATCTTGAATATCAGAAGAAGTTACATTTTTTTATAAATATTTTATAGTACAAAAAAGAGGATGATTATAAAATCTCAAATAAATATGTCAACTTTCTATGTTGAAGAATTCCGCAAGAAAGATAAGATGATCTAAATAATAGGACCTTAAGAAATTGTGAATATTCTTTCTTATAGCGTAAAAGTTAAAAAGATAAAATGTATTGTGTTTCAAAGTTATGTTTACATCCTTTATGTTACATTACTGAACATTAATAACAGATAAACATTACAAAGACCTGGTTGACCGTTTTAAACCTAAATCTGCAATGTCTTGAGTGTATGTGAGCGTATGTGGATATATAGATTTTAACTCATCACACGCTGCTAGAGGGCAGGCATCAGTGTGCACTAAGTACCAGAGATGAGAGAATTTCCTTTTAAGCAACAAATGTAAATTTTAAAATGTGGTAAGCCTTACAACATGTGTGCTATGGAAGGTGCATCAAGAGTATAGCAGGAATACAACAAATTATAGGTAAGAATACAATATATGATTAGTGGAAATACAGCATATGATTGGTAGGAATACAACTTATAGCTTTCCATTATTATTACGAGACTGTGCTATAGGCTTCAGAAGTAGGGAACTTCTCCCCAAGATAGTTGAAGCAGCAGTACGAAATTAGTTATTTATATGTATAATTCACCTAAAATTATAACGTGCTGCTTTAAATATAATCTATGAAATATGGACTCTGTATTATATTCTATGAGCTATATATTCTGCTTATGGATAAAGTATTTTATGATTATGGTTTTATTCTATTTTTATTTTATTCTTCTTGTTATTACATTCCATGTACAGGACTAAACTGTAACGACAATTCCAAATTTCATGACTGTGGTATAACTTTATGATAATGCTGTTCTTGTATATTTATTTTATTGTTTTTAGCATAATATTCTGTGGACTTGCATTCTAAGAACAACTCAAAGTGCATCACAGTTTAGGTTAAAAAATGGCAAACTCTATGAATCAGTACAAAATTCTAAAATTTTTATAAATATTTTAGTGACTTCGAGTAACTTTATCATATAATGCTATCTGACCTGCCGGCCCCCCACTGGGGGGGGATTAGAAGCTAACTTCAGAGATGATTTGATGCTGTACGGATATTCTAAATTTTAAGGGTCAGAAGTGATCCTCTGCAGAGTAAAAGTAAGAATGTAGCAACGCATGAAGTGTGGAGACAGTGTCATAGCCCTTTCTGCCATACTGCTGTACTGCAGTATTATTCTGGAGCTGTACTACCTAACTAATGCTTCCTACAACAATTGAAGAGTTCGTTACAGAGTCTAAAAAATAATGGTACATGAAATATGTCCCTCATTGGAAGCCGTGGATGATTAAAAACTGAGATCAGGAGCTTTGCCACTATAGTAGTTAGAGTTGTCTCGAATCTGGTGCCACCTACAGCAGTAGGAAGAAATCCAGACAGGCAATGGGAAAGATCAGTGTTCCCAATCGTGAGAGTAGAGTGAATTTTTCACAGTCCAATTCAGTAAGTGATGTCACATGGATGTCTAATACAAGGTCGTGGTGTCCAATTCAGGCAACACAAGAGATAAGGAGATATACAGTATTTATGAATTTACATCGTGAAGCGTACCACATAGTCCGCTATGTGTAGATGAAGCAAAAATCAGGTGACAAGTCCTTTTAGCGGTAGATGATATGCAGCCTACAGACGAATGAAAAAATTCATCCAGTAAGATTTCATAATTTAGTAATGCAGCTACTTTTCTTGTACTGTTGAGATGCTGCCTTGTTGTAGAATTTCCCATTAATCTTGTTTAGGTATTCCTTTAACATGTCACTTCTCAAATCATGGTGCACATTTTAATTTATTACGAAGTAAGGAACACCAATGGTAATCTGCAACAACTTGAGCCTTATACAGACGTAATTTACGCGCAAGATTGAGTCCTGAGTCATTTGAGGGTGATGGAAAAGTTTCCGAATGATGTACTATGAGTTTTCACGTACACTGTTAATTTGCATAGGCCATCTATTAAATCAAATCCTAAGCAATTAGCCGAAGGTACAAAAATGACTTGCTTTCCAAAGAGAGCTTCTTTACAGTCCAATTTATCTTGAATTTTATGCATCCTGATAACTAAGTTTGGGGCTCTTTTTCAAATGATTTTTATCTCCCAATTCTGGCACCATTTTTCAGTCTCCGAAATCTTATCTTGGATGCTTTCAAGGGACAGACCTTTCAATACATGCACAATAAAACCATATATTTATTGGATGTGTTATGAGAGGAAGTAAGGCGTGCGATTGAGACTGCGTGCGTTTCTCTCCATATTTGTAATCATATGCGCTGTTTTTTCTATGAAACTGCTCCCAGTGACTGTCATTTTGAACATCTGTAACTTTCAGATTTCTGACGTGCAGAAAGTTAATATTTGTTGTTAGTAGTATTTCTTCTAATAATGCTCGAAGAATTTAAACATTTCTTGGGCTACTCTTTTTAACCCTTTCCGTCACGCTACCTTTTAAAGTCAGAGTTTTGATTAAAAAAAATGTAGGCAGTCTAATTAGGCCTAGAGGAGTACACAAGTGAAATTTTGAATGATTTTATTTATTTTTTTTTCCATTTTATATTATTTTTTCTTCGAACAAAAAAGGAATAGTATACAAAAGGGGGGTTAATAGAGTTTTAATATCATACGCCCAATTATTTTTATATTTTAAATAATAACTCATCTATGAAATTGGAAACTTAAACTTAATCTTGATATTTTACATAAATTTCAATTACTTAAATCAACAAGATAAAAATTATGTATGGCAAAAAATTAGCAATATTCATAAGCGTGACAGAAGTTCCTTTGAATATCAGGTTATATAACTAAAGTTAAATTTTTGATTTTATTCATATAGGTGCAACTAAGTGCATATTTTTAAGAGATGCTAGGTTCTTATCATCCGACGAAAGAAACATTTAAATTCATGTAAAATATTTGTATGTATGTATATATATATATATATATATATATATATATATATATATATATATATATATATATATATATATATATACTTCCTTAATGGATATTCGCTTTTGTGTCATTTAACTATACAGAATTAACTATAGAACGACAAGATTTGTCTTCTACAATATTTCAACATGAAATAATTCATCAACTTCGATAGGTATATTTGTATGCTGAGGAGAGCTTAACGTTGCATAAATATCTGAAATCATTACTTCATTCTAAATATGTATTTATCTGTGTGTATGCGCAAACTCACCTTGATTTGCTTTTTCTTTTCTTTGCGGGCTCTTTATTATTCTATTTAAGTACACATTTAAGTGCAAGAAGGATGGAACACTATCGGACCGCTTTCCGGAGTTCTCTTCCTCAAATTTGGGCCGGAATTCCACAGTTTAGTGCGGAGAACTAAAACTGTACGACCACTTGGTTAAATTCTGGTGTCTCATCTACTTCTACCTGTACCTGATAAAAATGCTTGTAGCAAATGGATGGCACAGACGGGACTATCATTAACCATAGCATAGAAAGATGAAAAAAAATATTATAAGATATAAAACCAGCTTATCACTATTCTTCAACAAAACTCTTACAAAAATTTAGGCATACTTAGACGCAACCTATAAATAGCCAGACATGTATTAGGAATGTTTCTCTGATGAAGATATCTTACACACCATTTTAGTCTTTCCGCACTTTATCACAATGTTTCTCTTGCTCCATGACACAACTCTGCATCAAAGTTTAGCATGGCTTTCATCATCTCGGTGCTTAACCTAAATATCTTCTCTAAGCCACACAATATTCGTAACAGTAAACTTTCTTTCAACAGATTTATTTCTAGATTTCTGATAAAAATTGATTCAACTATATTACAAAACTCCTTTAAAATCGGAGTACTTTTTCACTCATTTCAGAAAATTTCTGTACCCAACTATCAAGTACAGAAATGTTCTTGTTATTCCACTATCTCGCAAGTTTTATGATTCGTAATAGTTTAATACTGAAGATATGGTTATTAATTGAACAACAGAACACCAGTGTAATTATGGCATTCATGATATTGATATGAGATAACAAGTAAAGAGTAACAGTTTATGACTACACAGTAAGGGGTTGCAGAATTTATGGCTTTTATTAAAAACGAAACATAACTGCGACGGAAGGGAAAGCCCAGGAAATGTTAATACAAACATTCGTATGGTCAATCTAGTAATAGCTAATGGAATAATTTGTCTCAAAATTCCAATAAATAACACCTCTATATGGGCATTTTTTCTGTTAGTGTATCAGTCTGCCTCTACCTTATTCTGTGAGTGAGTTGTCTTTCTCTCGCTCTCTTCTCTGTGAGTCTGCCTTTGTGTCTGTACTTTCACCATGTGCATCTATTTCTCTGAGACTCTTTCTCTCGCTTTGCGTGCATCTCTTCCTCAGTTTCTTTTTTCGATGCGTCTGTTATTTCTTTCCTATGTGTTTGCTTGCCTCTATCTCTATTTGACTTTTATGTTTGTTTGTATAAATAACTATTATTGTTCTATATAGAGAAGAAATCTTCTCTGGACTCTCTAACTGAAAAACTGCGGATTTGAGTATTATTCTTCGAAAATGATGCAGTAGGAAGGCAAATTCCAATATTTTTACGTATTCTTATTTATTTAACTTGGTTACTTGACTTATCTTAGTATAGCTGTTTATATAAATAACAGCGATATGTTATGTGATATATTACAATTAAGAGTGATTTGTTACTTATGTATTTATAAGTAATAAATCTTATTTGTAATATATCACATAACATATCACTGTGATTCATAATATATCACCAATTTCTGCTTGCGTACAGTACTAATAGAAATTGACAAGTAAAACCATAGTTGTTCTCATTTAAAGATAAGACAACATTTCTTTATTTAAATTTACTTCTAAAACAGTAAATATGTAAATAAAACAATTAAACTGAATTTAGCTTTCTGTGGATTTAGCCTCTTTATTTTGCTTCAGTTTAAAAATTTTAAAGTCTTATATGATATATTTTTGTTATTTTTCATGTGTGATAAATTAAATTTCAAAATTTTTGCAATTTAATATTTACAATATTGACGGAAATTTAAGATATATTCAAGCTACTACATTTCAGAACTTCAAAAGTCCTAACACATTGTGAAATTTAAACTAATATTAGGTTTTTGTTTTTACTTTTATTCGACTTATTTCCGATAATTATTAAATAATAGGATGATAAATTAGAGGAGTTGATGGAGCTCTACATGTGGTAATGCCCCGCAAAAAAATTGTCATCTACCATCCATTCCCAGCAAAGCATCAAGTATAAAATCTGTTTCAGCACTTTTATTTGTTAAGTAAATGTTTTCTCACTTAGCATAAGTTTCTAAACACTTTCGAAAACCTGAGAAACGAAACCTTTAGTGCATTTTAACCTTAATAAATCAAGTGATAAATATTAAAAAGATAATTCAAACTTCGGTTTTTTTTCCTCCTGCCGAAAATATGGAGTTCCTATCAAACCTTTTGCTAACTACAGTGACATAAAATGATGAAGCAACTTTCTTTAAATTTGGCTTAGAGAGATCGTTGAGCACTCTAAAACCCAAAATATAAAGAGCTAATGCGCAAAAAATAATGTGCAAAACCAAAAGGTAATGCTGTGTTTGTTGTTATTAAAGCTTATTTAAATAGTGCCATGGGCGAAGATAGCCTTGAAAATCTGCAAAAATATTTTCATCAAAGAAGTTCGGTATCTTAAACAAGACCCCAATTTTTAGCAATTCAGCAAGGATGGCCGGACAATCAAAAATGCGTGCAGTTGTCAATTTTGTGTCCGTGGAATTATCACAGTTTCTGTAGGTTTTCCTACCCTCTTTGTTAATTTTCGATCCTCTGAATCTGGCCAGTTCGATGTCTGACACTGGTTTTTAGTTATAAGTTGATCTCCGTTGATGTTATAGGATGGTGCTTTTATTAGAATTGAAATTTTCTTCAGTCTGTTTTTGGCCATGGCATTTGCTTCCGAAAGGGTGACATTATTGTTATTGTTTAGATTTCAACCCTCTTTTGGCAGTTTTTCTGTGTTCTCCGTACTTGTGATACCGACGTAATGCTGCTGTTACTGATAGTGAAAGCAGAAATAATCCATTTGATATAGAGTTGGTGTAAAGCTTAGAAAGAATATATTTAACAGAACATTTATTTATCTTCCACATCAGAGAAGATATCAAGTCCCCAGTAGAGGAGGATACGTGGTTTAATGACTGCAGAATAGAATGAAATGCTAAGCAAGTTACCAGACCATGGCAAAGAAAAGGATCGTTTATTAGCATTTTGCCATTCATTGTTTCATACCGGTTGGTATGTCATCAGTGTTACAAAATCTTCTAATACATGCCTGAATTCGAGATTTTTTTGCCGACAATGAGTAATAGGAAAAGCTTAAAATGTAAAATATGGATGCCTAAAGCCACGCATTTATCTACAACATTGCTCTTTCGAAGTACTCGAAATAGGAACTGTTTCGTAATTGCGCACTTATGCAAGTAAGCTAGTGTTCTTTAAGAGGAAACTTTCCATATGTGTGTGTTCCAGCATGAATGTGTTTGTAACTTTATAAATATTAGTTATTATATATATATAATATTATAAAAATGACTATCATAAACTTCTGGCCTTTTAGTTCAACAGGCAATTTCATTTGTCTTATCTATCAAAATGGTAAACTTGCAAAATGCACTAGCCCCCTATATGAAGCGTGCTTTTTGTCAACTTAAAAATGCTAATACATAAAGCTTTTACCGTCGTTTTGTCATAGGACCCTAGTCAAAGCTATCGAAACCCAACTGGCCTACCTAAGAAAGCAGCCAACTTTATAAAGACGTTTTCTTACATTTTGTGAATTCTTCCTGAACTTGCATGCAGTTTTAAATTGCATTTTCTTCTAGTTCAACGTAAAATAAACATTGAAATTATTTTAGATTTTCATAAATTATTTTTGAATTACAATGTTGAAATTGTTTTCACTTTCGCAGTATAGAAAATCCTTTTTTTTTCCGATTATCAAAAAGGGAAGTTGCGTAACACGAACTTTCCTTAAAGCAGAAAACATCTGTATAAAAATGCCACACCCTACTTGTAATTTTATATAGAACAAGTTCTCGAATTTTTAAAGAATCAGATATGTAGTTTTGAAGATCTCTTGGATGCTACGATAAAAAAATATGATTTCTCTAAAAGGCGGATACAGTATGTGTTTGCATATTCACATTCTCATTTTTTTTCGAATTTTTATTTAAATTGTTTAACTGAATCTTTATACTCATGAAACTTTTCGAAATTACCAAAAAAAGAATCGCTATCCTGTGAAGCGATAAAGGTGATGTTTTCCTTAACCCAAACTCGGTTTTCTGCAAGTTTGGGTTAAGGAAACTTTCTGCAAGTAGAAAGCTGGGTACAGCTTTCTACAAATAGGCTGATGATTAATACCAAATCCACTTTTCGCTTGAAAAGGGCTAAGAGTTCATGGATTCTCACTTGAGAATCACTTTTCTTAATGTATTTCAATCTCCAGGTTGAAGAAAGGAACAAATCAACGATTCCCAAACTGGATTCGAAAGAGGAAGGGACGGAAACAAAAAAACGTGCTGTCGACGTTCTACTTTCTAATGCATATCCTCCGTTCTAACGATGTTTTACAAAATTAGATCAATTTTTTTTTCTTTTTGTCTTTCAATTAACCCGTGTATCGAAGTCAAAAAGCATTTAAAAATGTATTTATCAATTTTCTGTATTTTTTACTTACCTCAACCTGGTGATTAGATTAAATGAAATAGCTAAATGGTATCCGAAATGAATACAAAATGTTGACTACATAGGCTACTACTTAGAATTTGGATACAGTTTAATGTCACTGGCAATGTATGTAGGCAATCAAATGAACGTCATAAACTTGCCATGATAGATTCTCGGGACCGTTGTTTGGTAACGATTGCTGAAAGAAATAGGCAACTGACGTTAGACCATATTGTAAGACAGTTCATTACAGCTATGGAAACTTGAATATCCAGCTATATATTGTGACAAGTAATATGTACGATTTGCGTCCCACTTACGCGTGCTGTGAAATGCACCCGGTAGCGGTAGTCGAAATTTCTTTACTAATGAGTCTCAGTTTGGAGAGTTTATTCGGAAGTGTAAATTTGTATGAGTATTTTCATTTTTGTTTTAATTAATAAATCTATTTCAATCGCCTTATGTTACGTAATTTGTATGGAATATGGTTTTTTTAAATATTTATAATTCATACCATTTAAAAAATGTTTCGTTTTGGGAAATTTCTAATTGTAAATACTTTTTGATGTGTTAGACTGAAAGCTGAAGGTTCCAAATTGGGGTAATTTTTAGTATCACTTAGAGATCACTTATAAAACATATTTGTAAATTAATTTAATCTGAAGACCGCAGAAATTTATGCCTTTTTAAAGAAAAAAAAAATGACGTCAATCTTTTGAAAATTATTATTTTAGTTATTTAGTCGAAATGGCATAAGATGATGTGATTTCACTTATTTGATCAAAACTGTTTACCAGTTTGACTAAAACATGAAATAATTATTCTAATTTTCGATCTCTAGGTAATACAGCGTTTTAGTTTGGAGGAAATTCACCTCTCAATACAAAATCGCAAATCGTTTTCTTCATCAACAGTTACGTTAAACGAGTTAATTCGAAATCCCATCACGAGTTTCAGGTTAAGACTTTCGTGCGCTTTCACACTACCTCACGTGGTGTGCCTTTTGCAGTTGATTCAGATTGCTTTGCAGAAGTTTTACTCTCGTTCTCGTGACGTGATTGAATTCCGAAAAACGCATTCTATGATTTGTTTACATCCAAAAAAATGGGTGTATTTAGCTTTAGCTCATGGAAAGCTGAAAATTGCGAACTGGCGTGATTACTCTAAAATTGGATTTAAATTAACTAGCTGCATTATGCATTCAAAGGAAATTTGGTGTTTCATTGCTTATGAACGCAATGCGCAACAGAAGTTGGAAGCTATTTTTCCCGTCGTTGCATACATGAGAAGTATTAGCCTTTTATCTAACAGCTAAATATGTAGGAACTTAATGAACAGATTAGCGAATAATCGCTTGAGTTCGGCAACAGAGACGTAAACCTTAAGAAAGGTTAATTACCCTTTGTTATTCAAAATAAGAATTGAATAGTCGGCTCCTTTCTCAGAGCGTACAGCAAAGCCTCCGCTTGGGCTTGAACTCAAAGTAATAAGAAATAAAACTTTACTAAAAAGATATAGCCGAGGCTATCAAAATTATACGTAGTTGGCCAATAAATATCAAATAAGCTGGCGAAGCTATAAAGAGCCTGAAATACGGCCGAGCGTAGTAATAGCTTAGAGAGAGACGTAGCCAAAAGCCGAACGCACACTAGTCAGAAACTCTGAGGCTGTCTGACGAAGTCAGTGGATCTTCGACTTAAATACCCCTCTTAATCATTTGCATAAAACGCGATTCTAAAAACACATTCTGGTAGGAAATTGTAAGCTGAAATTAGGAAGGACAAGAAAGTAGCTTTAACTAAAAATAACTTAAAAACTTATGATAAATCATACAAGCCGTAGATATTATCTAAGATACATTAATTCTTAGTAATCTGATATCCTTTCATTAAGTAGTTTAAGCACTAAATGACATTTATTGGTAACAGACACTGAGCTTCACTATATTAGTTTCTAGATATAAAGTCTGGTATTCTTATGAAGCATACACTATCGGCTTTGAAGAACTATCTTCAAGTCTTATGATTGCAAAAACAAAAGTTAAGTGTATAAAGACCTTGTCATTTGAACACAAAGAAGTAACAATGACCTACTTTGGGTTTACACAAACCAACACTTCTGGCTTAGCATAAATACGTAATGTTGAACTAGAATAAAATGTAGTAAGATTGGCCTAACAGGATAAAGTAGCACGCAGGAAAAGCTCTGCTTTCTAGAAAAACCGGCGAGACAAGCCTAATGCCTAGAAGCACTCAGCGCCACAGAATCAAAATCGCTATTAAGTCACGGTAACAGCTTAGCTATTCAGAAAATGGCCAGTACTATTTAGCGCCACAGAATCAAATCGCTACTAAGTCACGGTGACAGCGTCCCCTCAAGTAGGCAGAACACGCTCTAAAATCAACTTGTGAAACCTGCGCTTAAATAGTATTTCTTTCTCCCTCAATCTGAATAAACGCCCTTTATCTCATTTACACCCTGGCATGAAACGCGTGGGTGAAAAGAAAGTGATAGAAAAGTACTTAAAATTAACTATTAGCTAAAAATATAGAAATCCTCACAAATGTAACAGGAACAGGAGACTATCACGATGCCTTCAGGTGGACGACAGTTAAAACATTTTGTCGAGCTTGGGTTTTCTTGCTATCCTCAATGGCAATTCAGTTGAATGCTTAATTATTTTAAAGTCAGTAACATTCCATCAGTGTAGTTTGGGAGTTTGCTACCATTTCCAAGGTCCAGTACTCGAATCTTGATTGGTATAACAACCACTTAAAATTCTTATGTCCTAAAATACTTCTGATGTTATTAGTAAAAGAAGAATGCAAGGTTCTAGGATTCTTTTGCATAAAGTTCAAAGCAATGCGGGGGTCAGTTGTACTTCCAGCTGCATACTAACCTGCTTGATCAAAAGGGAGATTTAAAAGTATGTAAAGTCGTTATCACGCCCACTCTCATCTAACACCTCAGGCTTCAGCAATGACACTTGCACCCTCTGATCTATATTATAATATCTTACATATCTGCCCCGTCACAAAGGATCGGAATAAACAAGAAGAATAGAAACATCGTAGTACCGGCTTGATTTGCTGAAGAATCAGATTTTTTAAATGTATTACGGAACAGATGTAGCGAGAATCTGAAGTCTAGAATTCTTAATTATTTATGATATTTCGGTTGTTTCCCTTGACCCTCTCTCTCTCTCTCTCTCTCCAAGAATTCATTTATTCAGTACTTGTATTCAATATTCCTGCCTTTGACTAGATCTCCAATTTCCATGTCCTTCAGCACAGCTTTGTTTCACTTTAGTCCATTAAAATCTCTTTTCTTGGAAGAGTAAAAATATTGTTTCTGTCAGAGTTCTATTTTTGATAATGATACATGAGTTGAAAATAATTGTACTTAAATTAAAGATAAATTAGCAAATAAAAGTAGTTTTAAAAAAGTGTAAAATAATAACTGCGTTCAGTGTGGATTATAATGTTGAAAAATCAATTATCATTTTTGCTATTGCTCTTATTCATTTTGTTAGAACTTTAAATTTGATGTCAAAGTTAATAAATTGGTTGTTTTATTATTCAGTTGGATGTTTGTTTGTCGTTCGGTAGAATGTTTTATCATTCATTTTATTCAAAACAGTTTACTATTTTATTATTCACTTTGTAAATTATAGCAATACATTACATGTCAATGATATAAAAACGAGGGCTTTATGGAATCACGGCATTTTTCTACTAATATTTTTGGTAATAATAACATTTCTCAAATTCTGCAAGCGGCATAGTGGCTTTTATCATTTCATGAGATTTATATTCGCTTTGAATGAACGCCTTATATTTAAAAGGTTTATTAAATTTAAAAGGCGTTCATTCAAAGCGAATATAAATCTCATGAAATGATAAAAGCCACTATGCCGCTTGCAGAATTTGAGAAATGTTATTATTACCAAAAATATTAGTAGAAAAATGCCGTGATTCCATAAAGCCCTCGTTTTTATATCATTGACATGTAATGTATTGTTATAATTTTTTATTTTCTATAATGATATGGAAATTGGAAATCTTTATGTTAATCGAAAGTTTAGAAAACTAAACGCTGAAACAATCCGGTATATCATAGTAATAGAAACTAAGTAATTAATATGTAAATCAAAGTTGTAGAATACTTAAAAGTAGATTTTATTTTCTAGAATTCTTTCAAGAAACTTTTTCGGGAATATTAATTATCATTTCTCAGCGTCTGATTTTTTTGTTTTCTTATTTCTTGAGAATTTTTAATTAGCTCTAGACAGCAACTAAATGAACACTCTGCAACCTTCTCAGAAGTAACACTCTTAAATAATTAAGTTCATCACTCAAGGCGAAGTGGGAAAACAAATATACTAAGGATAAGATAAAAAGAAAGAGTGCAAACACTTTTTTAATAGTAAGCAATGAGAAATGGCGAAGCCAACTTAAAAGCGACATTTTGGGTGTCATATGTATTACAAAACTTAATCGATTTACGCACCTTCTGTAGTATTTTTTCAAAGAAAAAGTGCTTGAAATCAGAGTTTATCTTAACATCTGAAAGCTAATGTAAGCTTCTATCCTTATAGGTAATGTCTGACGTGATCGAGAAATTGGGTTATTCAATAATAAAATATTTTTGTCTGTCATACATATAATATGTAAACTTAAAAAAAGAAGGAAAAATGGAATTTTGATTTTTTTTGGAAATATATTTATATGTGCAATGTGCATACTTAATATATGGAAACTAAAATTTGTGAAGATTAAAATTTTTTAAATAGATTTATAATAAAACGGAGGCCGACAGGAAATCGCGCAAGTACAAGTGTGCTGCAACTTTTATTTAGTTAATATAACGTCTACCGTTGCCAAACAATAATACATAAATTCTACCTATTAAATAAAATTTGGACTCAATTTAAGACGTATTTTATGTTTAAGAATCACAAATATATCTTTCTGCATTTCTTCGACGAAGAAAGGTATCAAAATTGTATTGAAAAAGATTACCATTTAGAAAACATTCAAAGAAGATTTTAAATCCGTGTAATATTCTGCAACAGGTGCTATTAATGTTTGTACTATTCAGTACATCATTTCTCCTTTGAACCGCACGAATTCCCAAAGTTACTAGTGGCTCTTAACAGCACAAAATTGGTAACCAGTGGTGGCCAGTTTTGGTCCAATCGCTGTGCAACTGTTCCGATTCTTATGTAACTGTAACCTGCCCTATGTAACTGAAACTGTGTATGCTTTCCAACAATGTCGAGAAAACAAAGGTACTGGAAATTTCTTGGTGGACCGGGGGGGACTGTAATAAGACCGAAGAGAGCAACAGTTTTCTGTTGAGTTCTGAATATTGAGAGATCTTCCTGCGAACTTCGCTTTTTAGATGCTCTTTGCATTGCGTTGTGTTCAATGTCCTTCGTAATTTGAAGTGGCAAAAACTGATTGTGTTCTGTCCTACAGGGAAGAGCTTTTGTGTGAATACTAAAAAGTACTTTTGTGTGAAAAGTTCTAGAACTTTTTTAATAATAAAAAATAATAAAACAATAATAAAAATTCCTCAAATCCACGTGATACTATATGCTTCAGATAGGGTGGTCGGACTTCAATAGCGATTGGCTCTGCATGTTAGCATAAGTTTGTTTCACAAAATGAAGGCTTCTCTAAGCTGCATTAGTTGACAAGACGATTTAAAAAGTCTCCTGAAATTCGAGATCATGCCCATTTCCCTTGTGTATCATTTCCCTTGTGTCACTATCAGGCCCTGATAAAACAATAATACCTTATATCATGGATCCAAAAAAGAATTTTGAAGAAGTGAAAGATGAAGATTTCTATTTCATATATACATTTGTTTATAAAATGTCTTCATATTTAAAGCCTAAACATTAAGAAATTTAAAAAAAAGCGAAATATATATTCAAAACTATTATCAGCAGCATTCTGATTTGGAACACCAAAGGGGCCTTCCTATTAGTCGAAACAAAAAAAAAAACTAGATATTTTGTCAAGGCCTAATGATTTCTGCTGCTAGAGTAGGTGGATTATTTTCCCATCAATATAAAAATATATATTTTTGACATAATATCGTAACATTAATATTATACTAGCAATATTTAACTGTATTTTTCGGTAAAAATGTTCGATATTTCTTCTGCCAAACAGAGCAAAAGTTGGTAAAATGTTATAAAAATAATTACGTCCAACTTTCCTAGTCAAATATTTAATAATATCCGTTAGATAACACAAGAATAATAGAGTTAGTTATTTATAAGACAGAAAGGAAGAATGTTATTTTAGCAATTGATTAGACTATAGATCAAATATGTAGACAATATCTATTCAGTGGATTAACAGGCCCTGCAAAGTTACATAAAATTAGGCATATGATATTTTTAGAAAAATTTTATTTTCTCTATAATTGCAAAGAAGAAATTAATATTTATTTGTAACTTTTAAATGAAATTTTAATTTTTTTTATTGTTTAAAAATTTCAGAAAAATTTATGTAATATCACCTTGACTTAATTTGTTCCTTTTATACTATAATAGTAAACTCTTGATTAGAATCTTAGTACTTTTGTCAATATTAAGGTAAATACTGCATACAAAGCACAGTTCAGTTCTTATAAAACAAAGCACAGTTCTTGGCAATTCCAATTTCCTTTTTCGTCTTTCTTTCATATCACTTCCCTTGCAAAAAATCAAGCCAATGCCAATTTTCCTATTTTCATCAGATTTATCAATAAAATCAAAGCTTTCGCCAACAAGACTTCCAATATAGACAACGAGATAAACAAGACGGTACATCTATCTTCTGTAACTCGAAATTTTTTATTCTTTTGGAGGCCTACTGGCATTCACTAAACCTTTTGTACAGTGTGTATTTTCTCATAAAGAATAAAGTCGTGTTCTCGCCTATTTGTATGTATTTTTTCAAAACATTACTTAGGGTATATTTTAGTTTTCCTTGTATATACACTCAAATGTTTTTTACATAAAAATCTTAATAAATTTCGCTTAAGTACATATTTCGTATATAAAATAAAACTTATCAAAAAGAATTCATTTTCGTCATGCGTTTCTTAAATAATTATGCTTCGTAATAAATTTTGTTTGGACCTCAAAACTGATAATCAAGATTTTCTTTTCTCGTAATGAATTCTTAAAAGCTTGGAAAATTATTTCCTTGTAACTTTAGAATTGCGTTATTAATAATTTGCATAAAAATGGTATTATTTTTCTAATATGCCATGAAAATTCAAATCATCCTGTCTAAACTTCTTACGGAGAGAATGATAAATGAGGTTTATTCAATAAATCGTCAATGTCTGACCACACTTTCTCCCTCAAATGTGAAATTACGGTTGTAAAATTAAATCTTCTTTCATACATAATTTAATTACTAGGCTATTTGAAACTCAAATGTTTGAAAAACTGTAAATATTGGAAATTAATGAAGTTTTCCTTTTAATTAATTTGCCTTAAATTAGCGTTTCCTAACATTAGAATTCAGACATTTCCGCCGCATATTGTCAACTCAACGTTCTTTATAACTGATTTTATTCATCTGGGTGTCTCAATTTAAACTTTGAAAACAATATTTAAAATATAATTCTAAGGATATTGATGGGATATAATGATAGCTGACTGTCTAGATACAAAATTTAAAGCAATTTTGGGGAAACTTTTACTTTAATGTCCAGTAACTCAAGCAATATGCCATTAGAAATTTATTTTATCATACCTGATAATTTGTTAATAATTTAGACTGCCTTTAATTGTAATAATCTAAATGATGCTGGCATGTAAGGGCATGAAGAGGTAGTTGCAGTCATAACCGATTCAGCACTTTTACTCTTCAGATCCACCAAAGGGTGCAATCTCCGCACCCAAACTTGATCCCATTTGCGCTTTTTTACATCGTTATAAATATTTAGTTGATAAAAGAAGGCAATATAATTCACAAATGGCAATGTATTGGCTTTTCAGTAAGCAAGAGAAAGAATGCGACGTGTCTAAGATAAAAATTTTGTTCAGAAGGATTTAGTTTTGGTTTAACTTTACTTGGATTGGTTAATATTAAGTTTCGATTCCCCAGTTTGAAATGATTATTGATTAAAGCGCTATGGGAATTTTTGTGTTATTAGCATCATGCAAGAATCATATGGCATGGATTAATTTTTGAAATGACTCAGTTTAAAGCGATAAGCAGTTATTATTTTTAAGACAGAGAGATCAAATAACGAAATTAAAAAGAACAGTTAAGGGATAATTGGAAATTCAGAATTTTCGTGTATGCACTTATAACTTACATATTTATATTATTTTTCAGTGGCACACGAGAAGGGCAGATGTTGTTGAAAAGCACCCCGCTGATTAGGTGTAAATGGTTCATAATTTAATTACAAGTGCAAGGAATTCAGCTTCAGTGTAATAATAATTACATTGTAATCAAATTACTCATACTTGCAATTACAATGTAACTGCACCTACATTTACAATATAATTACAATTAAACAAGTATAGTGTAAATTTATTTAGAAATCGTGCAGTTATAATATACTTAGAATTTAAATCTCGCTGTTGCAATATAATTGAAATCATAATTTAACTTAATTACATTGAAACTATAATTCCCCGATTTCTAATTACAGATACATTATAATTTCAACTTATAACCGCAGTTCGAATTGTATTGCTTGTGTATCAACTAAAATTACAGTGTAATTATGTTTATAGATACTTGCAGTTTATTACACATTGAGGGAAATGCGTTGATTTTACTTACCAAATATCTCTCTTAGAAAAAGAAATCTGTAGGCACGATCATACCTCGTAAATTGTCTCGAATCATGCCAGGGAAACTGACAGATGAGAAGAACGGAAATATTCTATAAGCAGTATTGCCACTGCTCGAATATTAAGCCTAACCCTGTTTTCCGATGCTTTTATTGAAACGCGATAACAATTAGCTTATATACGAATCTGTTTACAGGGATGCGTGAGACTGTCTATCAGAAACTCTGAAGATAGGTTGCTTTTAAATATTTTTAGCCCAAAGGAACATCAGCCCAAATGCTCTCAAAACGTGTATGTGTATGTAAATGAAAAAAAGAAACACCGCTTTGCCTGATACGCCTGAGAAGTCATATATATGAATTATGAGTTCATCACTGTATTTATTTAAACCGTCATGTGTGAGCCATGTTTTTAATCTCTCTTTGTAGTCATTAAGGAATACAAGTAATTCTCATTACGTTTTCGATTAACTCAGTTTGAAGATTACTAACGGTATTTAGTGTGATTTGGGTACAAATGTCATCGGCATTTCCTGTGGGTACAAATGTACATTACAAACTGAAAATATAATCTTAAAGGGACAGCTCTTTACTCCATTCAAAAAACTGCGTTGTGTTATGAGGCTGTGGCTCCCAAATGGCTTTATCTACTGTACTTGTGGGGGCTAGAGATTTTCACGAGAGCCATTGAATTACAGATTGCTGAAGGCAGTAATTACTACTTATGAAGATACGTCACAGTGACATTTATAGGCGAACTTGTGAACTTAGTTCTAAACACACTCAAAATTTACATTGTCCGAAACTAACTATATGCGGATTTCGCGGATTTCTAAGAAACTATGAATTATAATTCTATGAATTTTTGTGGAATGTCAAATGTGGAATGTTTTTGTCATCGTAACACGTAAATACAAAGGAAAAATATTAAAAGCATTGCATATGATATAACACGGTGGCATCAAACAATAAAAATGGCATAAATGTGTTGCAAGGAGATATTAATAAAAGTGAATAACTCAGAAAAAACTAAGGTTTATGAATTTAATATGAAATGTGTGTACACACATATCATGATGGGTTTTCATGCTGGCAATATGTTGTTAAGCATAGTTTTTGAAACTAAGTTTCAAGTTATGCATCCTGAAGGATGAATAACTTACATCCTAGAAAGAGGATGCCTCCGTGTAAGGGCTTTTCCAAGGTCTTTTTTTTTTTTTTTTTTTTTTTTTTTTTCCTAATGGCAGGCACTTGCTTATGCCATTTCTAAGGCCAGATGTAGTGGTCTCTTTATTATGGAGGCACCTAATAGGTGGGCTACTATTGCCTCCTATAAAGGGACAGACAAATTTTACATCCATGCCTAGGCGTTTTCGTGGTTTTCCCCATGTGTAACGTGTATACGAGCCAGTTGCCCTTAGAAAGTCCTCCACGAAGGCATCTCTTCCCTTAGGCAGATAGTCCTCGAGGCTTTGCCGTAATTAAATAACCTAAACTAACCTACATCTATGCCTTCTCCGGGACTCGAACCCGGGCCCTTCGGTATCGCAGTCCGGCTCCCCTAAACACTATACCGCCTATCTTCACTTTCAGGGAATTCGTCAGCTAAGTTTTGCGCGATGTGGATGAACATTATAAATAAAAAGTCAGATTCTATGCACATTCCTGAAAAATCTTACATAAGCTTCTAAGACTTACCGTATACCTTCTAAGACTTCTATTTACGATGGGCAGTTGTTGCAAAATATCGATATTGAAAAGTAGTTGTGTTTCGCTTACGATCTTGTCCAGGCCTTCTTACAAAGTTCTAAAGCTCTGAAATTGTTTTCATAGCTTAGAGACTGTCTGTCTTGAAATATTCACACATCTCACAGCTTTCATGATTGTCTGGCCTGCTTTTGAACGGCTGACGATTCGCCACTTCACAGATTCTTCCAAACCAAATGGTACTTCAGAGATATAACGAACTGTTTTGAGTCCTTACTCATTAAATGAAACGCTGTATTTCAGAAATTCACTCAAATACTCAGTTTGCTCAAAGCGATTGATTTACCACCAGAGCATGTAATCCCTTGATTTGTTAATCAAATTTGTTACCACTTAATGCAGTTCTAAATCCTAATTTGTATAATGTATTTTAGATCTTTTAATTCTGAATTTACCGACATTTAAATTCCAAAGATAACTCAACTCATATACGAATATATTTGTTAGCATATCTTTCCTTCTAATCCTTCGCGAGTGTTTTATACACAAAGTAAACTAAAGTTGGAGATTTGTTACCAGTTTGGCGATATTCTGAAAGTTTCCGTAAAACGTATTTTCGAAGCCGAAGAAGCAACTTTTCTCGACGTTTTCAAAAGTTCCACCTTCCCTTTTAAGAAAATCTATAAATATGTGCTGCGTTGGAGCCGTGAGGCAATTCATTTGGAATCTGTAAGTGTTTTGCAAGAGAGCATCTCGCTCACTGATTATTGTTATATGTTCTGCGTTGTGAAACTTTTTGTGATCCGGGATATTACTTGAGACTTAGAATGTGCCTTATATTTGCTTTTTCCCTTTTGTTATTTATTATAATTTATTTTCTTATAGGAACTGTTTATTTATCTCAGTGATTCGAGTCTTTCTGTTCATCTAGCAAAGTATTTAAGAACGTCTATATCAACCCATTAGCGCACAATATTGCATTAAGATAATATACTATGCTTAAGTATCTAAAGTATTTTTCTTTCACATTTAATTTTTTGCTGCGTCACTCATTATGCTGTTATTATTGAAACTTTTGACGGAATAAACATATATATTGTGCTAGTTACATTTTGTACAGAAATACTTTTTATGAGCAGTACATTTCTGCTATGTGCCTGTGAAAGAGAAGCTAAATATACGCCGAGACGCAATGATAGTGCCACCTGAGACCAAACTATTTGTATATGTGGGTGCGTGTTTAATTTAGCGCCTTTAATTGTGTGTTTACAATTAAAAATCCCGCCAAAGTGCGCGGCAGGTGCATAATGGAAAAGTACCATTTATATCAATTTAACAATCATTTTGTAGTACATATTACCGTTTTCAACTTTTTTTATTTTTCTTCCGAACTGTGATGTTAGAAACATCCTTCAAGGGGTCTTGTGAATTTTCGTGTTGCTGCCTTACACTACGATGTTGTATTTGCCATTCTTGCGATTGGGTAAGTGTTACCGTTGCTTGAAACTAGAGATCTTGAAGATATCTTCTAACAGTATCCAAAATAACCTATTCATAGAATACTGCCATTCTGTAAGTGTTTTAAAATGACAAGAAGCAGAGAAAGTTAATTCTTAGCTTAAAAATACAATTTACACAGGTTGCATATGTTAACGCACTGGCATCCAAAGTGTTTCCTTTAAACGTTGTTCTTGATGAAAGGTAAAATAAGCAAAACTGGAAGAAGTTGTAATTTTAGGGGCAACGAAAGCCAATTCAGCAGCTGTATAAAGAAAATTTCAAAGTTCAATTTAAATCTTTTCTTAATTCCATTTAATTGATCACGCCGCTCAATAGTTCTATTTTTAAGGAATTTCTATTTCGGCGTACTATCGAAGTTTGACTGTAGTGGACTTTTAATATGTCTAAAAGTTTTCCAACTTCCCAAGCGCCTTCGATGGTAGGATTTCCAGCATCCTTTTAGTATGTCATCGAACATTGCCAGACGGAAAATATTCTTTTCCAACCGGATGGACATGTGATCCCAAACATTTCTTTGCCAGATGCTCAATCTCATTTTTTCCCTCCTCTTTACGATTTATTTTTAGTCCCGATCCCCCCTTTCTTTCTGACGTCATGGGGTCTCGATTCTTCAAGAGGTTTTTCTCCGAAGACTCTCCGGAAACAAATACTTAGCTTTCTGAAGATCCGAGTCATTGTCTGCAAGTTACGTCATCTTTAGAAAGATTTTTTTTAGCTTTTATGAAACTCGATGAAAAATGTGAGAGCAAAATTCTGTGTTGTTTATCAATAGATGTGTTCATTTTCCTGGCGATTTCAGCGCTAATGGCATTAGCTAGTAAACATGCAGTACAATTTTCACGTAATAAAGCATACGAAGATTGTTACGCTCTTCATCTCTTAGCTTCAAATTCTGTTTTTACGCCATAGTGAACCTAATTTTATTTAAAACATTTTTCGGAGTTGGGTTTTCTCAATGACAGCGAAACAAAAAGTCTCAGAATTCTATTCCTAACCCTTAAGCCTTTCTGCTAAAATAAAACTTACGTCGAATAATGTTGTTTTTCTCGCACTCAAGTGTTTACCTTCCGAATTTCTCAACTAGGAGCATTAATTATTTAAAGATGTATATATTTAAAACGCAGTAAAATCTTGTTTCACAGTATTCCGATCAACTCTGTTTCAATATAATATGAAGGTCCCTTTTCACATTTCTAAACTACTACACTGAGTTTAATATGATTCTTTTTAATTTTATGGTCGTACTCGAATGGGGAGCTAAATTGTCACTCTTTATTTATTATTGGAAAAACCGTATCATTTCAGCTTTTCGTGGATAGTAACGGAACGGTGATTGAGTATTTTTAAGTATTGAGTATCTTCAAACTGATCGAGAATTAGATGCTAAAACAATTAATTGCAAGCAACAGGAATATAAGTTAAAAATTCTGAAGTGTACATAAATCATAGATCAGTTTACCAATGCAAACTTAGTTTGAGGTTTCTTTCTCAGAGACTCAAAAAAAATTTTATTTTTTAAAATAATTGACCAATTAGCAATTTTTATTTGTAATATTTCAGTTTCATTCTCCCAAAATGCTTTAACTATATCTTATCGAATAATCTTATCTTTTGAATGATTAACTAACCTATCTTATAGAATTTGTAAAGTTGCAAATGAGCTGTTACTTAAATTTCTGTTCTTAAAACCCTATTAGACAACTAGTGATTTATCGCTACTTATAAGCATAGTATGATAGAGACTCGCGAAGTTTAAATAACCTTTTTTATTAAACTGAACTTCAACAAAAAATGCATAACTTATGCTACAAGTCTTATAAATAAGCTGGCTCAACTACCCAACCGGTGTGTAAGTTTAAAGGAATCGGCTGCGAAGGAAAGCAAAGCCGAGATAATTACATTTAGGCAGAGCTGACAAACGTCTAACAGATCTACGCGTTTGCCAGAAGTTCTGTCTGTCTAAGATCCAAAACCCTAATTTTTACTACACTTAAAGCTAATTTGAATTCTGATGAGGAATAAAAAGAATACTAAAAGAAGAATTAAAGATCAAAATCATAATAACTGGTTAATTATCATAAGCACTTCACAATTGATTTTTTTGAAAAATTAACTAAACTGTAGCAGTCAAGAGCATTAAATTTTAACAATCCGGAATATTAAATTTTAGTAATCCAAAAATTTTAATATTACAGAAATAATTCATAGTTATTTCGGATGAAGCGACATTTCTTCCTTCTACCGTGTTTTGTTTATTTGAAAATGTTACAAAATTAACATTTTTAGGCAAATTAACAATCGATCAGTGCAAAAATGGTGCATAACTATCGTAGAGAACAATAATCACTGCACACTGCTGCAGGATTGCCTTATGAAAAAAAAAGTGTTAGCTATTTCAGTGGCATGTGGCATCCTTTATTACTACACTCATGTCCATAAATTAAGGATAATGCAAAATCAGGCAAAGGAAGAGTTAGAAGCAAAACAAATTTGACTTATTTGTAAAGCTTATTTATTAAACAAAAGGTAAAGAGCAAAAAAAGATGCTATATGTTTGATATTATTAAAAAAACTAGCGATTTTTTCTCCCTGGAGCAAATTACAAAATAACCCTATTTACAAAAAAACAATATTACATGATTGGTATGATAGTTAATACATTGTGTGTCTCCCAGACGATGCAATACAGTCCATACAACGCCTAGGCATGCTGAGTATCAAATTACCGATCTGATCTTGGGGGGATATTACACTACTCAAAAAGCAATGCTCTCCGAAGTTCCGGTAGACATGTAGGAGGAGGTTGGACGGGCTGCAACTCGTCGGCCAAGCATGTCCCACACGTGCTCTACTGGATTCAAGTCCGGTGAGAATGCTGGCCAGTCCATACGGGTGATATCCTGCGATTGAAGGCATTCGCTTACGATGTTTGCACCGTGAGGACGGGCGTTGTCATCCATAAACACAAATTGTGCGCCCATGGCGCCGCGAAACAAACGTACATGTTGTTCCAGAATGACGTCCCGATAGATTTGACTTGTCATGGTTCCAATTTGAACATGTAGGTCAGTTCTGGAACCCAGAATAATTCCACCCCAAACGAGCACTCCTGCACTACCGTAACGGTGTCGTTCAATCATGTTTTCATGGGTACCTGGAGCTCTCCATATGAAAGTCCGGCGAGAATCAGACTGCAAACTAAACCTGGACTCGTCGGACAACATCACACAAGCCCACTGTTGCGGTGTCCACAATGCATGCTCTCTACTCCAGGCTAACCGCAGGCGACAGTGAGTTGCAGTAAGTGGAACGCATCTGACAGGCCTACGAGCATATAGACCAATCTGCCCTAAGCGTCTGTACACGGCCTTGAAATTGTCGTACGAGTGGCTGAAGAGAGCTGACGAGACAGGTCTGAGGCTGTGCTCCGCCTGTTTCTTTTGGAAATAACTGTCAAATACCGGTCCTCATTCGGCGTTGTAACTCTGGGGCGACCTGTGCTGTAACGTCTACTCACATTACCATCATCTTGGAATCGTTGCCAAAGCCTGGAGATGACACTCTGGGCAATTCCAAGTTCGTCTGATACTTCCAGTTGGGTACTCCCACATTCCAGACGGCCGATAATTCTACCACGTAAAAAATCATCCAAATGCGTCCTTTGTGTTATAACTATTCGGTGATTGCACTGAAATGCTTATAAAGCGACTGCTAACAATTTTACTTCTTTGCCTGTATTCCTTATATATCACTCTCTTACACTCTTGTCATTGTGATGTACCATCGGTGTCATCTGGTTACTTCCTGAAATTTGCATATGATTCTTGAAGATCTGTGTAGTGATTTTACAGGTGATGTATTTATTTTAGAATTCGATATCCGCGTGACTCCGAATTATCCTTAATTTATGGACATGAGTGTAAATCAATAATAAAGGATGTCATATGAATAACTAGTAGATGGCATATTGCGCGAAAGTGAATTCATAAATGTAATCATTGTGCTATTTCATTAAAACTATAATAATTAAATTATTATTGTAAATTTCATGCTGAAATTTTTATTATCTTTCGTAACTAATTGTGCAATAAATTATCAAATTATTGAAGTTTTGTTGACTATAGAAAAGCATACTTAGAAATGAATTCTTCATTTAATTTAACCAATAAATGTATAAGAATGAATTAATAATTAATTATTAATTACGTAAGATATTTTCTCCCTCCTTCAAATTCAAATGATGTCAAAGAGGATAAATATATTAAATAATTTGTGAAGTGCTTATGTTAATTAACCAGTTATTATGATTTTGATCTTTAATTCTTCTTTTAGTATTCTTTTTATTCCTCACCAGAATGCAAATTAGCTTTAAGTGTACTTAAAATGAGGATTTTGGATCTTAGACAGGCAGAGCTTCTGGCAAACGCGTAGATCTGTTAGACGCTTGTCAGCTCTGCCTGAATGTAATTATTTCGGCTTTGCTTTTCTTCGCAGCCGATTCCTTTAAACTTACACACCGGTAAAGGTAGTTGAGCCAGCTTATTTATAAGACTTGTAGCATAAGTTATGCATTTTTTGTTGAAGTTCAGTTTAATAAAAAAGGTTATTTAAACTTCGCGAGTCTCTATCATACTATGCTTATAAGTAGCGATAAATCACTAGTTGTCTAATAGGGTTTTAAGAACAGAAATTTAAGTAACAGCTCATTTGCAACTTTACAAATTCTATAATATAGTTTAGTTAATCATTCAAAAGATAAGATTATTCGATAAGATATAGTTAAAGCATTTTGGGAGAATGAAACTGAAATGTTACAAATAAAAATTACTAATTGGTCAATTATTTTAAAAAATAAAGATTTTTTTTTTTTTTTTTTTTTTTTTTTTTTTTTTTTTTTTTTTAGTCTCTGAGGAAGAAACCTCAAACTAAGTTAAAAGAATTCAGTGTTCATCGATGCAGCATTGATAAACTGATCTATGATTTATGTACACTTCAGAAATTTTAACTTATATTCCTGTTGCTTGCAATTAATTGTTTTAGCATCTAATTCTCGATCAGTTTGAAATTTGGAAAATATTCGGTCGATTAAAGGTACTCAAAAATACTCAATCACCGTTCCGTTACTATCCACGAAAAGCTGAAATACGGTTTTAAGGACACAAATTTAAGTAACAGCTCATTTGCAACTTTACAAATTCTATAAGATGGGTTAGTTAATCATTCAAAAGATAAGTATTATTCGAAAAGATACAAATGAAAATTACTAATTGGTTAATTATTTTATAAATAAGAATTTTTTTTTAGACTCTGAGGAAAAAACCTCAAACTATGTTAAAAGAACTCAGCTTCATCTATGCAGCATTGAAAACTGATCTATGACTTATGTACTCTGCGAAATACACTTCCGTTTTAACTTATATTCCTGTTGCTTGCAATTAATTGTTTTAGCATGTAATTCTTGATCGATTTGAAATTTGGAAACTATTCAGTCGATAAAAAATACTCAATCACCGTTCCGTTACTATTCACGATTAGCTGAAATGATACGGTTATTCTAGTAATAAATAAGGAGTCAAAATTTAACTCCCCATTCGCGTACGACCATAAAAAGCGTTAAAAAAATCGTATTAAACTCAGCATGCCTTCAGAGAGATCAAAGGTCAAGTCCCGGCAAGAGCATTGCACATTTTTCGCGTTTCCTTCTTCAGAGTAATCTAATGACTCTACAATTACATAAGTCAATTTTTTTGGTAAAATTTTTGGATGACTGATCACATTTTTTAAATATTTATGAAGTTTTCCTTAATCTGGCAAATGTTAATCAATCCAAATCTCTAACAGACGTAGAGCGAATTATCGCTATGTCTGAAAGTAATTACAGAGTCAGATAAAGATTTAAATAATGCTCTTTATGTAAACAGAACTTGGAACAAAAATGCGCGTTCTCGTGCTACTAAACTTAACCACAGCTCCTGGTAATACAACTAAACAGTAACAGTCAAATTTAATTTAAAACGTGGAATAGTAGTTAAAGACTACATGATTTAAGCATACACGAAGCTAACTCAATAACTCTACCGGCGTATAAAATTCAAATTTCGGCAACTAGTATAACGCAAAGCCGAATAATTACAACTTATCAGAGGTGCTCGGAACTAACGTTGCGTTCCCGTGTAGGCTAGAAACACGTTTTTCCCCGCAACTTCAGCTTTTTCCTGGCTCAAAATGCAACTGCCTAAACTGATTTGCATTTTAGAGAGAAAACGGAAAGGAGAAGTTGTAGGAAAGGCTGAAATTATAAATAACGTGTTAATTTAAATAATAATAACCCTACGTATTAATTAGTATTAATTTAAATAATAATAACCCTATGTATTAATTAGCATAAAATATCCATTATCATATTCTTCCTTGAAAAATTTCATAGTACTTCATCTGCATTTGTTGAACTTTTTAGTGATAAATACTAAATGCGATGATTGTTTCTCCTTTCTGTCTTAAGTGGAAGAATCATTCGAATCATTTTATTAAGAATTTAGTTAATTTGCAATCAAATACTTCTCATATAAATCATCAAAAGTAAAGTTACAGTATTCATATCCTTATTCATGCATCCTAGAAGGTCAACATAACGCGGTTTTGATTGACTGCTGGGTCATTATATTAACAGAAAATAACATTCGACTTATGATAGTTATATCAGAAGGACCTTATTCATATTATTATTATATGAGTCGTGGCATCTAAACGAGTTATTGCACTGAGACTCTTATTATTCCAGTCCATTGCATTAATGCAGTTCAGTGGTAGAAGTAGAAGAAATTTCAATTTATTTTTTTTTTATCTCCTTATCTCTTTATTGCATTTATATCTATTTGGCTTAGCCAAAAGGTGTAAATTTCTTATCACAATTTTTTTTGGTGTACTTAGTGTCGATCAAGCGCAGCATATTCAAAAATACTTTTACCTCTAAAAATTAAACAAATAATATTTTAAATAACCTCGCATGAATAAAAAACATAATTAAGCTTAGGCTACTGTTAACAAAATCGTTTTCTTTATTTTACCTAAATTTTATACTTAACGAGCAAAATCTAATAAATTCTGCTTGACTTGCTTGAGAATAAATGGGGTTCTATTTTTCAGCCCGTATACTGAAAAGAATGTTTTTTCACTCATATTATCTTTCGTGGAATCTATAGCGATTCCTTGTGGAAAAGATAATAAGAAACGCTGTTTCAATTCTTTGCTCAAATGAAGCTTATGAAGGCAAAATTTAGTCTCAATAAAAAAACATATTAAATACGTAAAAGGAAAAACCTTTTCTTTGTCAATATTACGAATATATTCTTTAATTAAAATTAAAAGCATCATATACGGTCTGTTGAAAAGGACTTTTTGTACTGCGCAGAAGGGCCAAATAAATAAAATAGTGACTCAAATGAAGACTCAGCACATATAGTTTGACTTTTCTCAACTATATTCTAAATTTCCTTTCATAGTCTATAGGTTACTATACTGCATAGTAATTTGTGTTTTGAAGGGCGAAACTTCAGATATCGAGTAATATTGCGATTGTTCTGGGTAGTTGCAATGTTGAGAACAGCTCATAGGCATGTTCTTTAGTTTCCAGCTCTCTTTGTCAAGTGATAAAAAGCGCCCATGGACAAACAGCATTCAAGGTTTACCTCAATTCAAAAACTGAGAACAACAATATGATCATCAAATGTATCTCTGTGAGCCACAGAGGCAGAAAGCTATTCCATGCTTTACATAAACCAAATGGCATTTTTTCATTTCTCATAAAGACACCCAAGAGATATGCGTGGCCGTCGTGAAATTGCAAATACATGGTTCCTTCACTATATAACAATGCTTCAAGTCGCATATCATTGCTTGTGAGAAAACGTTTGCTCAGAACAGTCTCAGTTTTTCCATCTACTGTCCTGCGCTGAATTGCTTCCCGAGACTCCATTCCCAAGAGTATAAACACTCCTTACATGACATCAGTCGACTGAGTCGAGGAGTTCAAACAACTCTCTAGGGAAAAATTCCTCCGCTGATATGCCGGAATGCTGTATTTGATCTTAGTATGCATTCAATCATGACGGCAGCAAAGTTAGAATCGCTGTATTTAATCACAGAGAATCTATTCTTAAAATGATAAACTGTAAGTGTTCACACTTTGTTCAAAATCAGCCGTGTTGCTTTTGTTACAGATTATGTATAATGAAGATGCCAAATAAGTGTTTCTGTTCTGCATTTGTTTCTACCAATGACCGAATCAATAACACCTATAAACGTGGGTTACATAATACGTGGTACCACACTGGTACATGAACACTGGAACCGCAATAGTCTTGACCTATTGCGTGGAGTTCTTCATGTGCGATATAAATATGAGCTAGTTTCTCTTAAAATATCATCCATGAAGCCCTACCTACCTTAACAGGTAGCTATAACTGTCTATGCATTAAACCTAACTTAATCTAGCGAAAATGTTGTTTCTGAAAATTTTTATGTATAAACATCTTTCGAACAGTTAGTGATAGAGTTATACATCATTTAAGAAATAAATCATATAAATTGGGTTTACAGCCTGCTGCAATTTGATCAAAGGAGAGTTTTATATATTATAAAACACGAAACTTTTATTTTATTTGCGAGCAGTAAAAAAAATGTTAGCGAAAAAAATAAACTTGAGTTAAAGGAGTCAATTAAAAAGGATCTTACATTCTTACGTATTAGTCAACGTTACTCGAAATAATCATGATTAAATTTATCGGAACCATATGTAAATATTGCTGTAAACAGCTCGCTTTAAGAATACAAATTTCTAAAACATGTATTTTTCGGACAGTTATAAGTATATTATAGTCGATTCTTCGATTTGCGATTGTAGAAGAGCTAAAATCTGAAAAATTTATATAATGTATTTCAATTTTCCTGTTCCCTCAAAATCGATGTTCTTTGAAGTGGTTAAAACGTAAAATTATGGCAATTATTTTTTTTTTATATTTTAAATGACACTTGTCATGTGGCTATCAGAGCATTAGTATCTAACTTATTTGACTCGCTCATTTTTTAATCCTTGGTTCAAGATGTATTTAAATTTACTATCTTCTCTAAATATGTTATCTTATGTTGAACCTTACTTGGTCATAATGGTAAACAAGAGCTAATTGTAATGAAGTTTCTGGCTTGTTTCTATAACGCTGAACAAAATGTTAGATAAAAATACTTTTAACTCGATCACAAACGTTATATGAACTTGTATCTGCTTTCTCAAAATGTCTCCCGTAGTAGTAAAAAATTATTTCTTTTTTTCGTCTCCAAGGTCGTTAAACGTTAAAAATTGTTTAGAAAGTACCTTTGAATTTCAGAACAGCCGCAGTCGGTATTTAAAAGGGAAATGGGGGCATAAAACGTTCTTTCCGATGGAAATTTTACACTCGTAGAATATTTCCTATTTTAGTAAGAAATTTTGAGCTTCCTAGTAAGATATCGTTCGTGAAGTAATAATTTTCTTTTGAGATATTCTTTGCGAAGGAAGAATTATTGATATTGGAAAAGTTATATCTTGGTGAAACGATTAAGATTCGATTACTGAAATTCAATGCATGAAAAAGCATATTGCGCATCTAAATAGAAAAATGGAATATTCGATAAGAATATGTCCTTTTTTAAAATATTGTTTTCGCATGCCTTAATATGTTAAATTATGAAGACAAGAAGTTCTTTTCAGTATTCAATATTAATGATGTAACAGAGCAGCTGATATTGAAATTTAATGACGTAACAAAAAGAGTTCCTTGCAGAAATATCGATAAATTTGCAAAACGGAATTTAGTTTGAACTGTCTTTTTTTTATAATGGGCTTTCTGTATTTATTGTTTGCAGTTTTAATTTATCATTCTAAACTTCGAATAAATATTAATCATTTAAAATTTTAAAAACTGGAAGTTCGAATTCATAAATATAATTCACAGTTACAATCTTAAATCCAGCCAAGGAAATGTATAAATAGGATTTATACATTATTCATATTAGATATTTAGAAGTATAATCATTGCTGGGTGCTATGAGTTCTTTACGATTTTCTTAAATAACTAAGTATATGGATAGAAAGACTTGAACTTTTATTTAGAAGAACAGAATAATAGCTTTTACAAGCAAGATAATCAAATAGCCTCAGGAGGAAAGGCAGAGATGATGAAATTCTCTTTAATATGCTAACAATATAACAAACTGCCAGGCTAGCTCACGTGGTCCAGAGCAGTAATCGTTAAGCAGAAGCTCAACAACTCAAATGCATTCAGAATCTCGATTTAACTGTTTATTGAATTCACTAACTGATGGTCGCTTATAACTTTCTATTTCTAGTATCGTTTTGGAGAAGGGTAAGTATTTCCGGAAACTTCAAGAAAACTCTCTTCGAGAGCTTCGAAAGACTGGTTTCCCAGAAACTTCGATAATGTCGCCAAAGCCGTATTCCCGCCTATATATGTGGTTCTACCTGATGTTTATATTTCTAACTTCAATCGACTCAGAACTAAAATAACTACGATATAGCACTGGACTAAATTTCGAAATCAATTTCAGCGCGCATTATATGAAAATTAAATCACACGTAAAATGCACTAAAAAATAAATAGTTGAATACATAATAACTACAGAAATGCTTAAAAATAAACAAATAGATGCAAAAATTTGTAACAATATATGAATATGTCATGTAATTCCTTAAAACAGCGTTCCTTAACCTATGGTAGGTGTAATCCAGGGGACCTTGAAATGATTTCAAAGGGTACGTGGCAGAAAGCGTTGTAATGGTGGACATTGACAGATAGATTGAACGTAAGAGAAAAATAAAACGCTGTAACAAATGGTATTTTCAGTCCAAAATATATATCATTATGAAAAATCAAAATAATTAAATTGAATCCGAAATAATTTAGAAAGGTATGAATGTTATAAATTCAATTTATGCATGTATTTTATTTGCAGGACCAGTACCTGTGGAGAGGGACAGGACCACTACTGGCAATAATAGGTATATTTCAATAATCCTTACACAAAGCGAGCAAACCAATCGGCATTGTTTTCGTTAATAAAATTTTATTTCTGGGAAGAACCTCTGATAATCTCAGTGTTAGTCATTGGGATGGTTGTAGTTTGCCTATTTCTTTATCTCTGTTTATTTCTTTGCCAATCCTGCTATAGATATAATATTTGTACGATACTTAAAACGACATGTACTGTAAACTTTCAGAGTGTGCATAGTATGCACACTGCGCTATAATTTTATATTATCAATATGCGAAAATAGAATATTTACAAAGTATAATAGCAAACAGCCTTCTCTAAAATATTACCATCAAATTATAATTTGTGAAGTTTTTTCTCATTGCCATCAAAAAAATTAATAATCGAAGTGATATACAATACATCTCAGTAAAGTTGGAAAGACTGCTTTGTCTGTCTCTCTAATTTTATCATCCTAATATTGTTTTTAATCAGTTCTTAGCTTGTTCTCAAAGTGAGCAGTGCCACAGTTTTCTATTATTGTAACTTGTACTTTTTTTTCAGCATGGATTAACGGTTAACATTTGGTATTATTAAGGAAGAAAATTTATCAAATCAGTAAATGATCCAATTCCATCAAATCACTATTTGTGGTAAAGAGGCATTTAAAAAAAATTTCTTTCTAAACAATAAACAACATTCTGCTTTGTAATAATACCATGTTTTCTTCCATGCTATAGAAATCTAAAAATTAGTACAGTTAAATTTTATCGAAACACAGATCTGCTAAATTTTTACTTCCTTGTACGAAATAGGGAAAGAATTATAATCGCGAAAAATTTCGGATATCAAATTTCAAAGAAAGTATCCATTTTGACCCCTCGCGAGCCCATTTGAACGATGTTTTTCCGTGACATTTGTACGTAAGGACAGAATAAAGGATTCTTTTTTCCAAAAACGGATTGTAAAATGGATTCAGAAGAGATTTTTGTGACGTATACGTACATACGTACGTACTTACGTGTCTCTCATAACTCAAAAGCGTATAGCCTCAGAACGTTGCAATTTTGTATATGGGACTACTATAGCATGTAGCAGTGCACCTCTCTGTATGTATTGTATATCCCAACTCTGTTACTCGCTTCTGTGAGCTCAGTTTTTTTATTCTAATATATTGGTAAATTAAGCATTTTTTGCTTTAAAAATGATTGAATTACGTTATTCTTATTCCCTGTTAAGGTTTTTATACCTTTGGTTAATCTGCATAGAGTAGTTGTACAATTATCAACAATTTAAAAATTGTTTAAGTGCGCCTAAGCCTAATTTCTGCTGCCATAGCAGACATATTTGTTTACATTTGAAACTTGTTTACATTTGAGCGGAAGAGTGAATTGAGTCTTTCTGCCCCTTCATTATCTTTCTGCCAAGTGGGACCAAAAGGAAAGTTTTGTGGATCGAAAAAATCTACGTTCTTGCCTGCTTGGCCGAGTTGCTTGTTTTTGCGCAGAAAATGTAATTTTAATTGTAAAAATTCTTTTTTTAATTGTTTTAACTGTATTTGGTGTTTTATGTTTTTCTATGTCTTTTAATTTTTAATAAAGATATTGAGTTTTTATGTATTTTGTCCTGCCGCGAAGTGAGAACTGGTTTAATTGAATGAAAAATTTATCTCTAATGAAATTGGAGGAAATAGGAGTATGAGGAGCAAATATTGTCGCCAGTCTGTCTCGGACAGAGGAGAATGTTTACGAGTAGTGCATGCGCATTAGTAAGCAGCGCAGAATCGTCTGTGAAAAACTTTTTCTTTTATTTGTCTAATTTCTTTTATACGTCGTTTTAGATTTATTACAATATTTGTTAAGTTTTGCTAGGCCTAAAGAGGCTGCCGTTTGCTTACGTTAGAAATTCGTAGTAGAACAGTGAATCAAGTCAGTTGGTGCACCAACTTCACTGTCTTTTTGCCAATCTTGACCAAAATTTAACTTTTAGTTTTCTACACCGAAAAGTTTCTTTTTTCTCCCTGTTTGCAAAGTTGCTTGTTTCTGCATAGAAACTCTCATTTTAATTGTAAAAGTTGTTTAACTGTTTCTAACTGTATTTGTTGTTTTATACTGTTGGTTTTTCTGTATTTTCCAATTTTTAACAAATATGTTATTATGTATTTCTGCCTTGCCACGATTTGAAAACTAAATTGAATAAATCAGAAATATATCTTTAATGAAATTCGAGGAAACAAATTTAAATGAAGAACAGCAAAAAATGTATATAATTTAACAGGCCGTACAAGGAAGTCATGTGTTATCCACATCAAATATTTAATTTGAAATTCTTATAAATAATTTTCATTAATAAAATACGTTTCTTTTCTTAATGGCAACAGCTTTGTTTTTTCATTTTGATTTGGTGACATTTTTTGGCAAAGTTAAGACAACTGAGCCAAGTGTTACGTCAGCTGGAAGCTAACCAAAATCTTTTCAAATGTTATAGACAAGAATAAAAAGAATCAGAATACGGCTTTTTATTTATTTTTCCATACATTTTATTATATTCCGCACCGACTCAAATGTATGGCTTGATGAAGGAAGGTCATAATTTTGCCAATAAAAAATATTTACGATAAAATCCGGAATTTGGAAAATTTTTGTGTTCCTCATACGCATAAACGCAGAACATATAAACTGAATACGTTGCCACTTACTTTTCTGGAAAATATACCACTTTCACGACTGAAAATATATCCAATCTTCGAACACACTCAACTGAAAATTGATATTTTCATACTCTGCTTTAAAACGGGAATAGTTTGAATAATAGCGTTCCGCTGAGAATTCAAATTCCACATAGTTGAAATCTGAGATTTGTGTCTTAAGCTGAAAATAAATTTAAAATCTATGTTTTTTCTTTTCTTCCGTGTTAAACGTGGCTCGAGTTTCATAAGACTTTACGTTACTTTACTGCCCTTTCTAAAAATCGATAAATAAATTCCTTTGTACGATTTGTTTAACCCAAAAATGCAGCAAAAATATCAGATTGTATTTATCTGCTTGTCGATATCTTAAATTAATTGAAACAGCCAATATGTCAGCAGTAAATATAATTTTTTTGCTCAGTTTGAATAGTTTTGTGTCATTTAAATTAATTCTTGTGGCGCTTTATTGGTTAGCTGGAATATATTTATTTTTGAAATATTTCCCTACCTTATTTTTGTCTCAGATATAATTTAACATCCTCTCGAGAAACTTTTCATATTCAGCTCAGTTATTTGTGGAATTTCTAAAATCTTAGCCTCTAAAACGGTATGTAAAAAAGGTGATTAATCGAATATTATAAATGTTATTTTGCGTATTTTTGAAGTGGAGAAATATAGAACTAAAATTTTTTACATTGGTTTATCTGTGTAGATATAGAGAGCAGTTTTTAAAACATTTCTCAGTATTTGGCAGTTAACAGCTATCACCAATACATCACCAGCAATCTATTGGTACTTTTGACGATGAAGTAAATTTTTGTGTTCAGTAAATCGATTAAACATGAATTTTTAATTTCTGACTGGTACTGTTTGGCAGTTCTCCGCATCTTGAGTCTGCTTCCAGGTGAACACTCTTAAAAAATCTAATATGGAAGCCACATGATTTCCTTTTACGGTTTGCTAAATTATATAAATTTTTTTCGCTGCACTTCATTTAAACTTATTTAATTATTATTCTAACTTAATTAATCGACTCCTCAAAGTAAGTTGAAAATGACATAAAAAATTGCAGATTTTGAAATTAAATATTCTTGTCAATTTCGTCATTTAAAACACTTTTCTAACTGTAAGTTTATGACTACGATCAACGATTTAAAAAATAAAAACAGGGTAAGGACATTTAAGCCGTCTAAATGGTTGTATCAGTTTGGTACTGCCGATTGCAAAAAACTTTTTATATTTTTATCTCTTCATAACGAGTATAAAACCTTCCCTGTTATAGATATAGGAAGCCGAAGACCACATTAAAATTTGGATTTCGCACTTTGTCGAAACATTTTATTTTTTTTTTAAATTTGACATTACTAGAATATAAATTTTTCGTCATTTAAAGCACTTCTATGGAAGTATACGACTACGTCCAAGGAGTGCGAGGTCGGGTAACTGGTGGGAGGGTGAGTGTATATATATCTATATATGTTATGGCAGTTCCACATACAAAATTTCACCGTTCTTCGATTAATCGTTTTTGAGTTACGCCAGCTACATACAAATATACATCTGTAGTGAGGTCACGGAAAAATCCCTTTTGAATCCAATTTACGATCCGTTTTGGAAAACCAGTGTCCTTCATTTTGTCTGTACGTTCAGATGCTACGCAAAAATAAAATCGTCTAAATGGATTCGGAAATGGTGAAAATGGATATTTACGTTCAAATATGATGTCCTACTTCCTTTTCACTACGTTCAGCGAAGTGAAAACCAAACCTTTTTGTCTGAACTCGTTTCATTGAAATCGCCTTCCCTTTCATTGCATAATAAATCATCTAACTTAAATCTTTGTTGATTAAAATTTGGAAAGAGAAATTCAAACATGAATGCAAGATTTAGTGTCATTATGTAGTCAAAATTAAAAAAAAACATTAAAACGCTACTTAAGCTAGCGAACATGAGAAACATTTTTAACATTAGAATTTTTATTTTTTTAAGGAAACATTTTCAAAAATAAATGCGAATATTTCGGGTTTATTTCGTTGAAACTGCATTATCAATAATCGAATGTGAACGATTTATTTTAATGCTTCTGGTGACAGGAAACTTTATGAAAAGTAAAATAATATATTTCTTTCCATAAACGGTTCCTTTTGTTGAGTAAATAAATGATCTGCCAACTGCAAGAAACACAACAGTTTAAGAATAATATGACCTAAACGGCCTGAATATACGTATTCAGTTTCTTCAGTATTAGATGGGAAAACCATCTCGGAAAACATTCATCAGTAAAATTTTGTTTTGAAAGTAGAAAACTAAAATGTAGAATGATATATCTTACATTGTTAACTGAAAATTATACCTATTTCTTATGAATAGTAAGCTTCTATTCTGCAGTTAATCAATGGATAAAAATTAGAGTTAAGAAAAATTCAGTTTTAAATAAGAATATTCATCTGTAAGCAGAAGTAATTTTGGCTATTTTTTATTGCAGTTCTCAATGGATACCCCAGCATTTCATTTTCATCAACCAGTTTGGAATATATAAAATAACTTTACAGATAACTGAAATTTGAGCTGGTTTCTAAATTTTTCGCAAAACAAATAGTAATCACCAATTAATTAAGAGTTACCGTACATTATGTGGCTTTGTTATTATTAATCCTTCCATAGCAGTTTAAAATTCTAATTACTTTTGCAAAATGCATTCGCATATGATAATCTTTAACATAAAAGTTTTTAATTATCTGAGTAATTTCGATGTTTGAAGAATATTCTTGAGAGCTTAATAAACATCTAAATCTTTTAATGAAGTATTTGATAGAGTTATTTTCAAAGCTATTTTAAAACCAGCAATAAAAGCTGTTAATGGATTTCGTACGACATTTATTAGCAATAAGTACTAATTAAATCGGTAAGCACTTTCTTTCGAAATTACTGATTAATACTTTCAGTTTTCTTTGATAATTTTATTCTCAAAATTGAAAGAATCACTTTAGGATTGAATATTTTAACGTAATTCTCTCAGAGATTGGCAAGTTGTGAAAGAAGGAATGACTCAGTTAGAGCTATATTTAAAGAGAATGAAACCTATGGTTTTTTTCTTTAAAAGTTTCGCGTTACCTCCTCTTTTTTTTTTCCTTAAGAGTATTCACTCTTGTTTCAGTGCTGCTAGAATTTGGAGAAGATATGTCTCATTTAAGCTTTTGAAAGTCCATCTAATAAAATTAGTCACCTGGGCTATAACTTTCCTTTAATTTTATTGAAAATATTCTTTCACTTTCAATTCGTCTGCATGTAACATTTTTATAATTGTTAGCCTCGGTAGTTCTTCCTTTTTCTAATTGTGGTCAAGAAAACGCACCATATGCATTAAGATCAAATCATGCACTTTACTTGTGTTTACACACAGTCAGCTCTTGTTTTTCTGTAAATTTGTAAAAAATGAGTGACGTATTTTCTGCTAAAACGCAGTACGTTTTCTATTTCAGTGTATTTATAATACATTGTATTTACGGTATATATATTACGTTGCGTACCGCCCAACCGGTATAGTGGTTAGCGTCACTGACTGCCGTGCCGAAGGGCCCGGATTCGAATACCGGATCTCCATCAAAATTGGGGGCGGAACAGAGCTAAATCGCACAGCCACCTGAATGGTGCTTAAGGCTGATGCCAACGGCAGGCGTATCCTATTGCTCCTTGCCACGAGGAATTTCGTGGGCTTGAGCTGCAATCAGAATCTGGAATGGTTAGGTTAGGTTATTCAATTACGACAAAGCCTCAAGGGCTATCTGCCTAAGGGGAGGGATGCCTTCGTGGAGGACTTTCTAAGGGAAACTGGCTCGTATACACGTTACACACGCGGAAAACCACGAAAACACCCATGCAGCCAGCCCGTTCGCGGGATTCGAACCTCGGGGCGAACTACCAGTGTTCAGCGTCTTAACCGCTCGGCCGCTGGTAAGCCCCAGAATCTGGAATTAGTTTGCCTGATAATATTTAAATGCTTGGTACGATTGTAGAGTCATTAGGTTAATTGGAAACAGAAGAGATAAAAAATGAGCAACGCCCTCGCCAAGAACCGAACCACGGACTTCTGGATACACACACAGCGTGCAGACCACTACACTACGAAGGTGTGTGTTAAAGTGTGACTGGGGTTTTAGGGGACCCAGTCGCCAAATCCTGGGTGTGAAGAATCATCATCCGCCACCCTTTTAGTTCGGGCCCCACTGTAGAGTCATTAGGTTAATTGTAAGCAGGAAAGATGAAAAATGAGCAACGCCCTCACCGAGAATCGAACCACGGAACTCTGGAATACCGGCTCAGCGTGCTGACCACTTCACTACGAAGGCATGCTAAGAAGGCGGGAGAAATACCTTATAAGATGATAAGGGAATTCGACGTGTAAAGCATACATGCAGGCGTATTTCAATTTAGATCATGCAAGATGTTTCTGTTTATATTTGTAACAGCTTTGCATGCTTCATTCGCGACTTTAAGCATTGTTTCCAGTTTTCATTTAACAGTAAATATAAATCAACTTCACATTTTAAAGTGAGAATGTGCTTAAATTCTAAAACGAAGCTACTTTTTTAATTATCTGCATTTGCTGCTTTGTTTGTGTTAGCAATTAATCGAATTCAGGTCGTGATAACGTTTTCAAAAGAATAAGCGTAATGTTTGAAAAATATATAAATCACAACGCAATTTATGCTACATTTGCGATGATTTCACAATAAGAGTCAAAAACGCTGGCCAGTGTCAAAGAAATCCAATAATTTCTTTTGCAAAAGATAAAGTAAGCAGCAGAAGTACTGTCAGATATAGTTCGATTTGTATTACAAAGAAAAATAAAGTACTTAGTATTCTACATACTTTAATGTGATAATTGTCATTTTTGAAAAAGGCAGTTTTCAAATTCTCCGCGAATACGTCGGAAGCTGCTTCACTGCTAAATGTCTAATTAATTTGACTTTAAAATATACATATATATTGCATAATAAATACGCATAATAAGCTTTTATTATATAAAGTACTTTAAAGATACGTATAATTATGAATTCAAGATTTGTAGTTACATTCAATACATTATGACGTAAGCTGTGTAGAAATGTCAAACTAGTTAGCGTTATTAAAATTATTGTTACACTGAATCGCTTTTTTGGGCGAAGTTTCTATTTATTGCAAAAAAAAAAAGTGCTCTTCTATCCAAGTTGAACAAAAAGGCACATGTTTACACCCGAAACAAATTTAATTACGTAAGAAATTTAGACTTTCACGAAAGGAAAATATAAGAAATTTTATATGTGCTATTTTGTCAGGTCATAAACTATTACTTTGTATTCATATTAAAGACTCAAAGTTCATGTAAATTGAAATAACAAAGCTTTATATTACTGATTCTACTTCATCGTGATATTTGTCTCTGGAGAATTTTCTTTCCTAATTAAAGCTTTCATTCTTCCATTCCATTATTTTATTTTTTAATTCCAAGAATGTATTAGAATTAATTAAGCTTTCGCAATAAGTTCAAAAGGCTGATATCCTGTTAGTAATTTGGTATCAATTTGTTCTAAATTAGATTTCTTTTTTTTTAATTTGCATTGTCTTTGAACCTAAAATGAAACTCAGATTTGTTTTTTCACTCCAAATCTCAGCAAGACTATGCTTTTTTTTTTCTGCATTTCTCATTTATTTTTCTTATAAAAAATGTCTTGACTTAAAGATCAACTAGAATTCTTTTTTTTTTTTTTTTTTTTTTTTGCAAAATTCCTCATTTATTTCTTATGTCCGTATCTTGATTTATTAGAATATTTTGATTAAAAATTCAAGTTATTCTCATAGGATTTTATTTCAGAAAAGCTTCATCTGTTTAAAAGAAAAGCTAAATTAACACGCATAAAGAGCAGTCTTTCTTCCACAATTTAGGGCGTGACTTTCTTTTTTAGGACCGCGAATGTCTATTCAAAGAGAGGCAAAAATATTATACTAAGAGAATTTATCCCTCCTTCTATGACACCCTACATACTACAATATATGATTGTAAAGTTTTGTATGTATTTCTCTTTGCTGTTAATAAACGTGCAAACAGTGTTGGGATTTGTAAAATGCATCGAATGGACAGGCATGCTCTATAGTATTTGGTTACAGCTAATAGAATCACCTACAATCTGTTGCTTTAAAATGGGCACTTCAAGGTCGTAACAATCCTCCCTCATTTATGATGTCGTTCGTCATCACCTCAGAGAGGGGACAAGAGATTTCAGCAAACCAGATTACTCGACTATCTTCCCCAGGAGTCTTTACCATGATTATGATGCAAATCAGAAGAGAGGAAATGACTTTGTGTATACATACTACACTATGTGATCTACACTTTCTGTATGCATTGTAATTTCTCTTAGAGTTTTACTTGTTGCATTTTATTTACATAATTGTTTCGTATTAATGTATGAAAAGGGTTTTAGGATCCATTGTTAAATGCATGCGAATGAAATTTCCTTCCATTTTGTTCATAAATTAGGATTCAGTTTAGATATAATATAGGTTTATATCTTGTCTCAAACGCTGCGTTGTAACTGAGGACAACTGTATATGAATGACAGTTCCAGCATTTTTTGTATTAAAACAAAAATTATTAGATTCGGTTATATAGTAAAGACGATCTCACACTGTAGCATTGCTCAGTTCAAGCAAAATTTCTTGGCTAGGAAACGAAATTTCGTTGTGATATTAAATTTATTTATTTGATTTAAGTTTTCTAACCTATAACCTTTAAGCCTAGAATACTAGAAGAAAAGATAAAACTCACCAGTATTCTCAACAAAATGTATTAATGTTATTCTGGGATTCCATAATCCATGTTGGGTTAGGTCATAGGAAGAGAACATTTAACACAGAAATTTTAAAACTTTTAGTTTTTTTATTGTACTAACAACTAACGCAGAACTCTAACGTTTTACTAAAGTAGCAGCGTATTTTTGCTCTTAATTTTTTTTAAATTATAATTCACCAATTATGTACTTCTTCGAGACTTAAAATTCATTGAAAATTATCCGGTAGTTTATCTTTCCTTGACTGTCGTTTGTTACTTAAAAAAGGCAGTTCGCCAGTTTGCAACGACTCTTACCTCGTTTACCCTTGTAATGTGTGTAGTAATCACTACACAAAAAAGACCATGCGATTTTAAAAACTCAGAAGACTCAACTATCTTCTGCAGCAATTATTACCATGGTTACGAAGGCTATGAGGCAGCAAAATGGCTTCGAAGTATATTAGAGCAAGAGAATTTAACTACTAACATCTAAACTGTAGTTAGAGATGTATCACCAAAAACTTAAGCAATATAAACGTTATTAACACACTTGTGACATTTAACACGCTGAGCCCGGTGCCGAATTTGCTGTCCTTTCCGTTCAGCCGGCGCGAGCGATCAAGCAATGCAATGTTGCAGGGTGATCCGCGACTTCATGTACTGAGTAGAGCTTATCTGTTGGTGAGCTTTGTCGACTACTGACATACAAGCCCAAAGCTCGGTTTTAACTTTATGCTCGTGACAAAGTTCGTGGTCGCGATTGTTAATACTGTCGGTCCCGAGGACCGACGCCAGCGAAACGAAAATTCCGTACCGGTCCAAGAAACCGACGCCAGCCACACGGAAAGTTCACTGCCCGTCCCCAGGGACCGGCGCCGTGCTCAGCGTGTTAATCTATAGAATGGAGCCTTAAGAAACAGAAGCCAAACGAAGTCCGCTGAAATCTGGCAACTCAATCTGGATTTGCATCTCAATGAATGAGCTATTGCATAGGAGGTTTCATCATTCTCCTCAAGTCTATCGTGAATACTTCACTTTCGCTAAGGAAGCCCTAATTAAAGTTAATTCTCCCCATAGGTTTTCTTGTGCTTTGCCATAACCAATTAAAAAATGCATAGCTACCCTACCATATCAGAAAAAAAGGGGGATGCAACATAGGATTGATACTGCCTCCTTTTTTAGAACCGATAGTCTGCTGGCACAGGATCGACAAGGCGGCTCTAAGATCGGTTTTAACTTTATGCTGGTGTCAATCCTGTGTTGCTGTCAATCGTACTCAAGTACCTTACAAATATGATAATTAATCAAATTCGTTCCCTCTTGATAATATCTTGTTGCTAATTATAATCATTGACTTCATTATCTAATGTCTGTTGCAAGATCAGTAGGCAGACAAAGTTATGCTTTTTCAAGGTCAGATTTTTCCCTTTCCGATGCTCAAGACAGCGATGTCTATCTTCTCAGCGACGTCATTAAACACCGTTACAATACCTATGTATATCACGTAAGCCTCAACTTTGTTATCGAAGTTTCTATTATCGTGTCGATTTTATGCCAGTAATTAGTGCCGGTCCTATGCGAGTGTCCCGGTGTTGGTTCTACACCATGTGGAATGCAACTAAAGATACTAAATAAATTAATTGATGCAACCAAAGGTACTAAATAAATCGAGCATTAGTGAAATATCTAATAATACTAGTATTGATGAATGTGCTTTATTTTGGTAGAACAAAAACTGGCATTGATTGGCTTATTTTTTATGAATTCAAAAAATCTTTTATGAAATTGTGAATAATAATATTATTCTTTGTATTGCTATTGTCTATTATTAGCTCTTTTTCTAGAAAATATAAACTGTTGAACTAAATTGTTAAACTCACACGATAAATCATTATGAATGAACCTCGGAAATTCTACACAACCAGCTTTTTATCCATTGTTTGAACTCGTTTCCAAAATAACCGTTTTTTCCTTTTTTGTCCTCTACACTATCGCAGTGCCGAGTTTCTATGCATAGAAACGCCTTAAGGGAAGGAGATATATCTCTTTGTCCTTTCTAATAGAAGGCTGACACAGTTCTTTTTTCTTGTTTGTGAGTACATGAAAGCAGCTTTTGTTGCCTCTATTTCGATTTTATGTATATTATATAGCTTAAAAAATGTTGGAAACTGAATAAAGTGGAATCATATATTTTTTAACTCTTAGGCTGGGATGTAGGGAAAATAGAATTTGTTTATGTCAGCTGTAGTATTTTGTATGGATAGAAATTTTTATTGAGTACGCATTTTAAGCCACTGAGCTCAATAACTTAAATATTTTCTTTTATTTAAATACTGATATTTATAGGAGAACAAAATAAGTTAATATTACTAATCTAAATAATGTAGGCTAAAGAGCTGAGGTTTGTTAAAGATCAGATGTGAATTTTGTTTTTGTTAAAGATCAGATGTGAATTTTATTTAAGGTTTATGTTATATTAGGAAATAATATTTTTAAGAATGCTGACTAATAACATTTGATGGTTGAACGCTGCCAGGTTTAAGTAAACTTACAACTCGCACTGTCTAAAATCTGCTTATGACTTCTGATTCCCCCTCCCAAACTAACAGCTTGCTGTTGATCAGAAATCTTACCAATAACATAAATAATCCTCCTCATTTACTAAAATAAAATTTCGGATGTTATATTATATGAAATTATTAGATTCTCCCGTGCATGCTGTCATGGTGTAAGTGGTTAATGCGCCCAGTTAGCAAGTAATTATTCTAATCCTGGGAAGAGCATTGTTGATTATTCATGTTTCTTGCTTCCAAAAATCTAATAGTCCTTATACTGTAATCTTACATTAAATATAGTCCCTATAATGTCCCTAAAATTAATACATTAAGTATAGTCACTAAAATTAATAGTTCCTATAATGTTATATACTGTATTCTTACATTAAATATAGTCTTTATAATATCCCTAAAATTAATATATTAAATAAAGTCACTAAAATTAATAGTCCCTATAATGTTGTATACTGTATTCTTACATTAAAATAAGATTAAAGGGTAAAATTTTATTAAGAAAATCATAATGAAGATAAAATACATTTATAGTGTTGGACTGCATTTATCAATTGCTATGTTTTCCTTGAACAAAATGAATGTTAGCTTCTCAACATCTATATAATACTGTAATGAGATATTACTTAAATATACAGTAATGGGATATTACGTTTTTTAGTAATATTAACCATAAGCAATGTAAAGACATAGCCTAAAAGAAACTTCTATATTTTTAAGGTACTAAATAATAAAATAGATTAATATCAATAAAGAATATATCCTCACTTAATAAAAATATTGGGTCATAGAAATTTTGATAACACATTTTCAGGATAAACACACTTGCACTTTTTTGAATGAAAACAGAAGTAAGAATTCCCCCCCCCCATGGGTGGACATTTGCTGGTTAAACATTGGTCAGGAATACTATATCGATCATTTAGACATCTCAATATTGAGAATTAATAGTTCCTATAATGTTATATACTGTATTCTTACATTAAATATAGTCTTTATAATATCCCTAAAATTAATATATTAAATAAAGTCACTAAAATTATCTCATGCTTTCCAGGGCCGGATTTAGATTTGACGAGATCGTAAACTATTTGAGATATAGGGCACTTTTTAAAGGATGTGTGTCAATTTCTTTAATATGGGATATGGTACAATATTTGAGCGTGGCCCCAATAAAGTGAGGTCCCTAAGCTATAGCTTGTACAGCTTATACGTAAATCCGGCACTGATACTTTCTCTGGGATTCGAATCCGCGTCCAGAGCTATAGCAAGGGGCACCGCTGGCCAGCGAATAGTGCGAGTAAAAGCAAAAGTAGCACCCATCGTTTTCGAGAGTAGTGTGATTTTTGAAAGGATTAAGAATAAAACAAATAGTGCATAATTTGAATTTTTAGCTTATTTTTTCATTGAATTCAGACGAAACTGTTAATATGCACATGTAAATAAATTAAATTTTTCCAGCAGCACGTAGGCAGATGGCACTCCGCAACTTTTCTTCCGGCATCTTGGATGACAAAAAAGTTCCATTCATCATACAGAAAAATTTCAAATCTTTGGGTGGAAGGGTTCTGCAACCATCAAAACCTAACTTATGACATCTCTATAACAGAAATTTAGCAGTAGTAGAAACAGCCTGACACATAGGTTCAATATTTTTGTCTGTTAGTTCACGCGGATATCTATATCTGTCGTATTTGCCGATTATATAAGGCACCTACATCAATCACTCAACAGCACTTTAGTTGACTTTGATGTAAGTTAAGACCGATTAACTGCAGTATCTTTAATCACAGTGTCTTTTACGGATTATGTGCGGTATCGAGCATGTAAGCAACAGAGAAAAATTTCGGATTTAATGTTTTAATATAAAACCGCGCAATAGAACATTGCATCTTGAAAAAAATGGGATAATATTTCCTCAATCCACAAAACAATATTAAATAAATAAGATTCTTTTTTTAAATAGCACTGATATTTATTTTTTAATTATTACGAGTACATCTTAACTAATTTATCATGCTTGTATATTACAAAATCAGATGTATATATAGAAATACTTACGCTACTATTACTTTAGGTACGAAAACTGTTTTAAGATTTCCTTTAAGGTAAAAAGATGATGAATACTGCTCTAGCTTTAACAGACATAAAATATCCCCGCAGTAGCACTAAAAATTATCTTCTTATTTCCCTTCTTTTCGAAACCGTATTACATCCTGTTGCAGCATTTTACGATTCATAATTTATTTATTTTTTTTTTCTGTTGCTGATCCGTAATCATCATATATAAACTTTCTCCACTGTAACAACAGCAATCTAATAATGTTGCTGACACATATGAAGGAAAGACAGATATATAAATACTTCAAAGTTTCTCAGGGAAACAGAGAAAACTCTAGAGGAACATATTTTCGAAATTTATATGTGTTTCATGTAAAATCTGAAAACGTCTTAGAATTAATTCTATTTTCTTGTTTTTAATTTGTCACACTTGTCAGAATTTCTGATTTTAGTTTACATAATTCATGTCTTTCATAAACATGGTCTACAAATAAAAATATTCCTTACTTTGAAGTGCATTTTGAGTGTTCCTTATTTTCTAATGAATACTTGAAAACAATCCTCATTTTCATATGTTCATCTTTCCGGTAACGCAGAGTAATTTCAAACTAAAAGAATGTTATCGTCACTAAGCATTCATGATCTATTAAGATACATGATTAGATTTTACTGTCAAAACTTTAAAATTGTGCAGAGAGAGATTTGTTACTAGCGTTGTGACGAATGACAGCCCGACGTATGCTACCAAAAGCTGATATAGTTATGAAAATACACGCAGTGTTCCCACAACGCAACTTTATCCAGTAAGGTTGTCATTAAGAAAAACTTTTGTCTCAGATATAAACTATCAGCACAAACATAGCTCCCACGCCAGACGTATTCTTCCACTTTATAAACGCGTTTGTCCGAACTGCAAATGTGCTTTTGGACCGCAGTCATGATAAAAAATTTGGAAATCGTTGTATTTATTTATTTTTATCTAACCAGTTATCTTATGTTAAGTAGCTTTACTGTCATTCTCCATTTCCATTTTCCTACCAGAATGCTAAGTTTTAGTTCGCGCATATTCAAATGAGGTATAAAGTGATAATACTTAAAGAAAGGATTTTAGATTGTTTAATCAGAGCGTGTTCCGCCTGCTGAAGGCCACGTTATAAGTTTCAATTCTTCGATAGCAATCTATGTTCGGCGTTGAGTTGTTCTTGTCAAAAATTCTTGTCACACCGGTGTAGGCTTGAGTCAACTTGCACGTTATTTAATTCTGTGTACCCTTTAGTTAATTTATGACTTTTAAATTAAAATTAAATGATAAATTTGAATTTCTATCATTTTTGAATTGCGTCATAAATTCTGGCTGATTTATAAGCTCAAGAAGTATCTTCGGTTAAATTATTTTGAGTTCTAAATAAAAGGGTCTTTTACACGCTTTTTAAGTTCTGTTTTTATCTCTTTGACACAGCAATAAGTCGCTTACGCATCTACGCAAGGATGTGCCGCAAGTTACACTTCGTAGGAGGCACAATCATTATAACGTTTACTGTATTTGTCATGATAAGAATCTTTTCTTCCATTTTCCAAATGCTCAAAGTTAGCGAAGTCCATTTTCCCACTAAACTTACGTTTAGGAAACGGATCCCTTTGATAAAAGTGACTGTCTGGAGTCTTTTTGAGGGGAAAATTCAGTAGCCTGTCTAATTAATCCATTTTACCATGCCTTATTAAAAAATTAATGAATTTATTTTTGTGATTAAAGTAAATTAATTAACTTGTTTTTATGATTAAAGCGTACTTCTCCATTTCATGCAGTTCTATGGAAATTAGTGAACTTTATTATTTGCTTTTAAGATTCTGTTCGAATGTAACATGATGTTGTTTAAGGGGCAGAGCATTACATATTATTAATTAATTAAAGTGTAAAAGAAGAGACCTGTTACAGAACCCCTAGGAACTAACAGAGATTTCCCCCCTTAAGCAATTCTGATCTATGATTGCATATTGCCTAATTCTTAATTTTGAGCATCATTGGTATAAATTATTAATTTAAAAATCTGTAATGTCAGTTATCTTAGTAGATACACAAAGTATCCTCCATCTTTATTCAATACAAATTTGTAACGTTTTTGAAAGCGTAATGTTGATTTTGCTCCCTCAGCTGATGTATTTTACAACAGTATCGTAAAAAATAAGTAGCTCTTTTTTTTCGTAATGCTACTACAGTATAAACTTAAAAGACCTATCAAGTTTAGGGATTGCTTACATCCGAATTTTTTGAGACAGAAACCATTACAGACAGTTTCTGATGTCTTTATCGATTTACCCTCTTTTTCACTTTGGATTTCGTTTCATCCGTTTAAATGACACCGGACATGGTCGGCATGGGGGAGAGATAAAAAAAAGATACAACTCTGCGGATAAAATCTTGACACCTACGTATTTTCACCTTCACTAACTGTATCTTTAAAATCGATTTCGAAGAAGCATGAAAGAAGTACAAATGCTGGTAATGTCGCGTTCGATTAATGATTTATTAAGCATTAAACTCAGTATTTACTATTTTCATTAATTCTTCATTTATTTAACAGCTCAACCCTTAAGTACATAAACCATCAGGTAGATGTTAACTCCTTATTTAAACTTTTTTTTATTCTCCAAATATTTAAACTGACTTATAATTGTAACAAGATAAATGAATGAATGCAACTTTTAATCATAATATTGTAAAGATGTAGTCTTTACGTAACTCCCGTTTAGTTCCATAGCTTCCATATATATAGCGAGTCTTTTCATCACTTGGCTATGTATCATCCATGTTGCAGTTTTACTTCTAGAATAAAGATAAAGCAATATACAGTCGGCATAGAATATTTATTTTTAAACATTTTAGACTTAAATATTTATTTCAAATATCAACCAAACACTATTAAGTCGCTCTAGATCCGGGTTCCCAACCTTATGACCGCGAGCACCATAAGCTCCCGCAGATAACGTGTGCACGCGGCTATGCGATCGCAATAAAAATGTTTTAATTAATTAATAAAAATGCTTTAAATAAAATTCTATGTGAAAGTTTTCTCATTTTTAATGAAACAGAAATTATTGCGTCTGACAGAGATACAAATACAATGCGAAATGCGACAGTTCTCTCTTTTATGTGCATGTATCCAACTATAAATCTCTATTCAACTCTATCAACTATAAATTCACCTTAAAAAAGTAAATGCCGCCCGCCGTCCAACAGATATTCTAGAATGTGCCCTTAGGGACAAAAAGGCTGGGGACCCCTGCTCTACATTGATGACAAGGTCAATAGACAAACAGAGTTATGCTGTTCGTAACACTCGAATGTAACGACGTCACTTATAGAAATAGTAGAAAGAAGGATATAAAGGGATTGGGGGCAGAGTAGGAGGTAGTTACGTCACAGGGTCAAAGATTTCTGGTCAGAAAGAACAACCTTGTAGTATAGTGACTTTGGATTAATGATTTGCTTTTTCTGTTGGCTGAGTTACCGAAACTAAGATAAAAGTTAGAATGGCGCTGCAACTCAGAACCCGGAATTCGAAAATGCAATCCAAATATTGTTAAATAGATGTCATCATTTCATGATATCAGCGTACAATAGTGGCCAAACGAATTGTTGCATTAAATAAATATTTTCATTAGCTCCATTTTCGTTACCATTAGACATTTAAGGGGAGTTGACAGCTTACGGGTGCAATGACGCCAACTGCTTGTTAAATTATTTATTTCTTCTCACCTTCAGCATAAAGGCTGCGAACAGTCGTCGGAAACCTTCAGAGTAGGATATATTCGTTATTACCAACTAATATTTTCTTTAATCTTCATTTAGTGTGCGTTGCAGGTTTCTATATATGGGGTAATTTTCCATCATTCGCCAAATTCTGTTCTGAAAATATGGAAAAAAAGAAAAGAAAAAGGTATTACTAAAAAAAAAAAAAAAAAAGAATTCGGAAGCAATTAGATTTTATAGTATTGCAAAAGGCTAGTTTTTTTCATTTACACACACGAGAGCATTTGAACTAATGTCCCTTTGGGCTAAAAATATTTAAAAACAGCATATCTTTAGACTTTCCGATAACAATCTCGCGCGCTAGAGATAAAAATGTTTTTTCGTACAGTGTTGCCATTGCTACCTATGAAATCGTTGAGTTTGTTAATGAAAAATTCGTTAAACTTTTACAAAATATGAAATAGACCAATAAAACAAATTCCAAATTCGGTCTTCCAGGTGCCCATATTCGGGTGAATGACTGCGTTATACAAACTTTGATGGCTCTAAGTACCGTTATTTTTTCACAACGCGTAAAACATACATAACATTCATGCAGATTCTTCATTATTTAATTTCTAAAAATATAATATAGTGCGATAATATTTGGTAACAGGGAGTGAAACGGACATCTATAGTGAGCCAGTGCAAAATGCCGTTTCAAGACTAATAGCCTTTCTGGGCTAACGCCCCTTTGGGCTAAAAGACGAAATTTAAAGAGAATTGGTTAATTCTGCCTATATAATCCTGCACGGTTTCCTTCCCTTTAGCAGCAAACAGTAGTAAGTTTTGTTATAGTCAAATGGTCTAGTTTTCCAGATGGAGGACATAAATTTAGACATTGATAGAAAAGAGTACAGAATATTAAATGTATTTCCTTTCCTTTTTGATTTTGTTATTGTTATTTTCTTTTCTACAAGTAACTAGATTCTAATAATGAAATATACAGTGCACATAGTAATAATGCAAATTATATATTACTTAACTGTTTATTGTAGAGGTAAGGCTTCATATCAATAATAATTTGGTAGTAGTTAAAATGTGGAGAAATTAAAATTTTACATGATTTTTAGTAGCACAATCATCATGTCTAACTTCAAATTTTTCTGCGTGTATTTACAATGTATATTTTTATTGAATTTATATTTTATTTAATATTTTAATAAAAGTTAATTTCGGAAGAAACAAAGTATTTAGAATTTATCTCTTCACTTTACGATTATGGAACATCTGAAAAATTAGATATCGAAATATTTTCGAGCAATATTTTCAAAATCTCTTTATGTTTTAAGCAACCTGAAGATGCTATGAGTAAATTATCAAGTAACTTTAATTAAAAGCATTTTGAAAATATAATAGGAATAATATATTTTTATTAATATGTTTAAGAAAATATTCTTGATTTAAAAGATTTTATTATATTCATAATTTATTATTCAAAATTTCATCATATAATATTTGGGTAAAACTAACAGTCTCGTGTTGACACAATTTTGCGCAATTTTTTTTAATTTAATGAGAACGAGCTCTTCAGAAGAAAGATCAATATAATTTGTCGTTTTTTGCATGATTCAAAAACAAACTCTGTTAGAAACTTTTATTAAATTTAATATATTAGATATTAGAGGATTGCTTTATATTCTTTAGCTAAATTTTTAGTTACCGTATATTTAAACTGTGGCAACACTTTCAAAATCTATCAGAATAATCTTCGAAAAGTTAAATAGTAATCTTGTAATTAGTACTTCTAGAAACACTTTACATGAAGTTTTTAAAAATATTGAATATATGTCTTCTTTCCTTAAATATTGACACTACTCTTGTAATTAAATATTGACTAACTCTTGCACAAACGTCTCAAAGTGCCTTATACATAAAGTTTCACACTGTGGATGAAAAGTTTATGTAAAAGTTAAAACTGGGTTTCTGTTTGGGCCTTGAAAAACTTCGAAAAATAAAATATGATAACAATTTAATTAGTAGAAACAAAAACAATCCTCACCTTTGCATGCAAACTTTTCGGAGGTAATGTGTTTAAGAACGAATGCACTGACCTGAATACTTTTTCTCATATCTTTAATCTTTTGTAATTTAAAACGTTTTAAGAGGAATACAGTTACAAAAGAAAAGTTCCTCTTTTGAAAATTAATGTTTTAATCTAAACTGATATTCGTTATAAAATTTGTATATGAGCTCTTGAAAATATTTTCTAAGCATGTCTGTTGTAAATTTTAATTCAATTCAATAATTAATATTAAAGTTATTAGAAAGCATAATATGTGCTACTTTATATAAGTTTATAAGGTATGTCTCCCAACTTCTTAGCATGCCTTCGTAGTGTAGTGGTCAGCACGCTCGACGCGAATTCGAGAGGTCGGTGGTTCGAGCCCCGGCGAGGGCATGGCTCATTTTTCACACCTCCTGCTTCCAAAATACCCAATGTCTCTACAAGTTTATATGTTCTTTCACTGGCATGCATGAAAACAAAAGATTTTAATTTTTCAACCTAACCTTCACAGGAAGATATAGGAATGAAAATGCTATACTATATGCAGTTTCAAAGGAAAATAAGTAATAAAAATCATGCTTTCCATAAAGTCACTGCATAAGCAATGAAATAAATTTCCGAACCGCGCACGGTTTTGTATTGATATATATCACCAGTTATAGCTTTTTGTTGCTGGGATCTCAATTATGCAGCTCAATGACTATTTCTTTCCAATTTCCGAAAATATCACTGAGCAGCAACAATTATCGCACAGTGGGTGAATCACCGGCTACATGAAAGCCACTGCATTGTCTCTTACTGATTGCTTCTATCATTACGGATACCCAAGGTGTCTCTATAATTAACGCTGTTGATAATATTGGATGAAGCCCGGAAATGAACACACCGTATAGCGCAAATATAATTAACTTGTTTAAGGAACCTAAAGAAAGATCTCGATGTCTTAAATCTTATTAAGAAAATTAGATGACAGCATTAGCTTTTATGCGGTTTATTAAATTAAGAGTATCGACAAATTCTCGACAGCTCTGAGATTTATTTGAGAAGCATAGGAGAAATTTTTATTGTAAAATACGTTTGCTATTTGTTCTGTTCGTAACAGTAATAGAATCAGATAATGGAAACCTTTTATATGGTTATTATTGAACTCAACATATTTGACAGTGAATCTGAAACAATTGATTTGATGACACGAGTAATAAATTAGAAAGCAGAAGCGATGAAGTCATGTTGATACTCGGAGGGATATGATTTGGCAAATGTACCTACTGTGATTGATCGAGAAAGTATTTCTTGATAATCTCCCTAAAATAATTCTTAACAAAATTGTTAGAAATTAATATTTTCCCATTAAGTTATACATTAGAAAAGTTAAACACGAAACTCGGATATGGTAACTTTTCGTAAAATTAATCATTTGTTTTAAAGTCTTCAGCTTATGTATAAATTATTAAAATGTCCAGCTTCTTGAATAAAAAACAGATCATTTTTAGTCCAAAAGGGCTTTTTCCTTGAAGGACTATTGTTTTCGTTTTGCGATTTTGTTCACTATAAACGTCTGTTTCACTTTTCAAACCGTTGCCACCAAATGTTAGAGTCCTGCATTATATTTGAAGAAATTAAATAATGAAAAATCTGCATGAATGTATGTATATTTCTCACATTCTGATAAAAGAACGGTACATAGAGCCCTCGAAGTTTGAATGACGTAATCCTCCTACGAATATGGGCATGTGGAAGACCAAATTTGAAATTTGGAATTTGTTTTATTATCGATTTCATATTTTGAAAAACTTTAACAAATTTTTAATTAACAAACTCAACGATTTAAAAGCGAGCAATGGCAACACTCTACGGCGGGCGCAGAACTGTGTATCGGAAATTCTAAAGATATGCTCATTTTAAAATTATTTTGCGACATTGCTACAGAACTGAATTTACGTGCAAAGAACATGATATTTAATAAATAAAGGTAACATACAAAACGTTAAAAAACGCCCCTTTGGACGTAATTTAAAATCTAAAACCTTTCAAATGTTTTTACAGTTTTCTTAACTAGTAAAAAAGTGTTAAATTTACTGCTTCATTCTTGGCATTTTTACTTACCATACTGCTCGTTAATTTTTATCTTTTGCCCTCAAGGTATTTTTAAATAAAAGATTATAATTTATTAAACACCCGTATTTTTCGCGATGTTCTGAAACGTTCATTTTTCTGTAATATTCTCAATTTCTGAAATATATATTTTCACATTTATTTGAATTAGGTCTTAGTAACACTAATATTCATAGTTTCAGTTACCCATCAGTGTAGTGTTTGACATCATTCTGTTAAACAGCATATTGTCAAAATTTCTTTCGTGAGGATAACGACTTCAGATATAATTCCATGAGGAAGTGATTTGCAATTTTCACTTCACAGTTTATATTATGGTATTATTGTGTTTGTATTATTTAATAATTTGCAGTACATATTATGATAATCCTAGAATCTGTACTTATAATTTGTCCTACATCGCCGATAATTTTAGAACCCCTGCATTTGAACAGTACTGAATTTACCATATTTTACTACGTCTTTATTACAATTTAGTACTAGAATCAGTTTTTATACGTATACGCGCAGAAGGGCAAACTGCCCTGTAAATAGTTTCATGTGCAATAATATCCCGATGTAATGTGAACTCGAAGTTACGCAGCTTCTTATTTATCTTCTTTTATTTTACACATCTATGCATATAATTAATTTGCATCTGAAATTGTGCAATATATTATATTATTAAATATACTGTATTTGTACAAATATTATATTATTGTGCAAATATAGTATATATGAGTAGTTCTAAAAATATTGATTAAACGTATATTAGAACTTACCTTTAAGGAAAAATATGCATCAAATCGTAATAATTTATGCTAAATGTTTTAAATATTCCCACCCCTTTTTAAAACTGTGGTTTATATATATCTATATATGTGTGTGTATTATTTTGCGTATTGTCTATTTGTTTGATTACGTTATGATCTTTTATACTATTGATGTATCATTTTCCTTTGTATCAGTATTACTTTTAAGTATTATTTCATTTTTATTGTATTATTTTAAGTTGGTTTATTTTCTTTTATAGGAGTATTAACATAGTTGAATTATTCATGGTATATTTTAGCATTTTTATTATAATAGTATTTGTATTTTATATTTTTTTCTTTGCTCTCTCCAGGCCTAACTTTTATGTTTTTAATGTTGAATTTCTTATACTGTGAGTTATTTGGAGTTTTATTTTTTTAATTAAATATATACATATATGAGCTCACAAACAATTCAGTTGTCTACATTTATATGCACAGTGCTATCACTGTTTTATTCTTTGGCACAGAAAATGCTAAGAATATTCTTTTATCGGTTCTACATCGGTCTACCGAAATTGTTTATTTTCCTCGCCTTTAAATTATGAACTGAGTCTTCAGACGTGTCTATGAAACTTGATGAAGCAATTGACATCGAAATATCTCCTTTCATGCAATACATTTATTTTAATTAAATTTTTATTGATGTTTATGAAAACTACATTCTTTATTTTATAGTATTTCATTTTATTTATTAATTATTATTAGCTCAAAGGAGCGTTAGCGCAGAACGGCTATTAGCCACAAAAGGGCATTTTGCGTCGGCTCGCTATAAAGTCGTATCACTTCTTAAATTGTTGGCACCAAATATTATCGCCCTGTATTATATTTAAAGAAATGAAATAATGAAGAATCTGCATGGATGTATATGTATGTTTCTCCCATCACTAAAAACCGAACGTACCTAGAGCCATCTAGTTTTGAATAACGTAATTCTCCACCTTGAAGCCCGAATTTCGAAGTTGTTTTATTATCTATTTCATATTTTGTAAAACTTTAGTAATTTTTTATTAACAAACCCAACGATTTCAAAGAGAGCTGTGACAACACTGTACGGGAAGCAACATTTTTATCTCCATCCCGCGAGACTGTATATTGGAAATTCTAAAAATATGCTGTTTTTAAATATTTTGTGATATTGCTGTTGAATTGAATTTTATGTGGTTTAAATGCAAAGAACGTGATATTTAGTATAATAATAACACAGAAAACGTTAAAAAAATGCCGCTTTTGGCGTAATATAAAATCTTAAAGCTTTCAGATTTTTATTTATTTTCTTTATTATTTTATTATACTTTTCTTCCAAGCAAGTAGTTTTTACCCCTTGCATTATTTAATTAAAATAGGACCAAGGACAAAGTCAGAACCCAACATACGCAAATAGGACTTTTTTTTTTCGCCGATTCCACCTGTCGCGCAACTCCCGGGTATTACAGTATAACAATTACTGCCATTCTAATAGGGGGACCGGAAAGTAATGTCTCTTTCTTACATTAAATTCAAACGAATACATTTTTAACAAGTTTTTATTTTTAATCAATAATGTAATCACTCTCATTATCAACAACCTTTTGCTATCTAGTGTGCAGATTTTCAATCCCGGACCGATAAAAATTAATTGGTTTTTGAGTAAAATATCTCGAGAGGACATTTTGGACATCATCCAGATTATCAAATTTTTTGCCACTAAGAAAATGTTGTAGGGATCCGAATAAATGGAAATCCAATGCTGCGATATCGGTCGAGTATGGTGGGTGAGTATGGCAGTACCTTCCACCCCAATTCATTAATTGTTTCCAGTGTTCGTCTTGCATTGTCGTGTTGTAGAATGAGGCTTTTTCTGTTGACAATTGATATTTTTCGATTGAAGATTGGTTCACTCCATCCAATTGTTCACAATAAAGGTCTGCACTAACAGTCTGTTCAGGTTTCAGCAATTCAAAATGAACAATTCCGCGAATACTCCATCAAACACCCAAAAGCGCCTTTTCGGGATGTAAAAACCTTTGTAACCCCTATTAAAACTGCCTTTTGAGTTTTGGATTATCATATAGGACTTATTTTTTTGTCTTCACTAATCAAACGATCAAAAAAAAAACGATTCTGTATGGTGCCGTTGAAGCAATACGTTGCATGTGATGGATAGGTTGGCTTTGTTCTTTTCGGGTAGGTTATGGGAGACTCAAACACCTGCTTTGCTAATTTTTCCATTCTGTTTTAAATGTTCTTGGATGGTCGACCAATGTTGGTTAAGAGTGTTTGACATGGATTTGCTTCCACTTCTGCCCTTAGCATGTTGTTGTCGACATGCGCAGAAACGATATTACTTTCCGGTTCCCCTATTAGATACCGGCTACTTGACAGTTAATTGATACATCTCTTAATAGGTACTTGCAGAGCTCGCAGTCCTAAGAAGCGGTTGGGACACCTAGAAGGCAGAGAATATCTGGATAGAAACTAGGATGATTTGGGCGGAAGTCATATTTCATCAGTAAAATACACCGGTTAGCTAGCGCTCACATTGCTGAGATACGACTAGCAGAAGTAGTGACTAGTACGTACGTTTCAAGATTTATTCTGACAATGCGCTGAGCTGGTTCTGTGCGATGCTAGGGAGGCACATCGAAGATCTAGTATGCGCTTTCGGTGCTCTAGCAATGGAGATAATGGTGTTCAAAATGTTATCATGTTTTGAATGAGTTGCTATTTTAAATTATATGTGAAAGAATCTTATTAATGTCTGGTCTCGTCATGCATAAACTAAACCATTTACTTCATTTTTTCCGAGATAAAATTTGAATACAAAAGTGAGCAAATATTTAACAAGAAAGAGAAAATACATATACTTTCAAATAATTAAACATAATAGCCCGCATTCCATCCAAAGAGTGACGAAATTATAGCACTCCACAACATAAAATGTGCATAAATTATTCGCTCGGCTGCAAATGTTAATGAAATGTAAGCTTTATGAGTTACTAGTTTATGCTTTATTGGAGAGAATGTAAAGTCATTCAGAGAGTTTAATGTCCCATTCCCCGATACTGCGCCTGGAGATTTACATCCAAAATTGAGTGCTATGCTTGAACAACTCAACGATGGGGATAGACTCGTGATATTCGCTCATTTCCGCTATCTGAGAGAGTAATAAGACGTATTCCTTATAATAATATCCGAGATATATAATATGTCTGCACGTAATACTACTTCTGGAATCAAAGTCTTGCCGAACACCATATCGTGCTTCATATATTATAAGGTAGTATTTCTCCACGGTAGAAATACCGTGCCTTCGTAGTGTAGTGATTCTGCACGCTGGGCCGGTATTCCAAAGGTCCGTGGTTCGATTCCCGGCGAAGGCGTTTGGTAATTTTTCATTTTGCCTGCTTCCAATTAACTTAATGTCTCTATAGTGACGCCCTAACTAAAAGGGTTGTGGATGATGACTTTCCACACCCAGGATTTGGCGAATGGATCCCCTAAAAACCCCAGTCGCCCTTTAAAAAGGGGTGTACGTAAGATATTTCTCCCCTTTCTTAGCGTGCCTTCGTGGTGTAGTGGTTCTGCACGCTGGGCCGGTATTCCAGAGGTCCGTGGTTCGATTCCCGGCGAAGGCGTTTGCTAATTTTTCATGTCTCCGTCTTTTCCAATTAATCCTAATGTCTCTGCAATATAAAGGCTTTACAGCTTAGCTATCATATACTTCTAATGTTGTCGTGTAAGTGAAATTAAAACAATATGACACATTTATCCAATTTCATGTAGTTGTTTTTAATTATATAAATTTTACGCCATGTTTAAGATTTGAAAACAAAGTACTGAATAGAAATTAAACGAAGCATGCCAACTTAAAGCATTAGGCAAAATTCATAGGGATGATATTAGTTTTAGACAAATACGTTACATATTTTCACAGAATTTAACATAAGTTCTTCTTCCAGGAGTAAAATCATTTTACAAATTTCTCTGTTTCAAGAGAAGCGAAAATATTCTACTCTGTTTCGTATACACTTAGAGGAGAAAAATGTTCTGTAAGTAGTCTACAATAATCTGTCACCTTCAAAGAACAAAAGAGATTTATTAATATTCTAGTTCCTTCAAGCAACTCAGATATTTGTACGATATTTTTATTTTCGTATTCTAGTATTATAAAATAGTCATACTTTTGCAAAGTTTAAAACATATTGTTCGATGTAATCCCTTTTTAAGTAAGTGAAAACACTCTGCATTCTCACCTTAGAGAATATTACAGAACCCTTATTCTTCAAAAAGAATAAAGATTCTCTATTTTTCAGAAATAAAAAAATTGCGAATGTTTTTACTTTTGAATTCTTAAAACTCACAAAATATTCTCCTTTTTTAGACATGGTAATATTTTCGATAGTCTCTGTTTCAACTACTTAAAATATTCGAAACATTTTTTTTTTCTTTTTAATGAGCCAAAATAGTTTCTGAAATGACAAAAATATTCGCAGAATAAATTTTTGCTCTTTCCGGATATTTATTCATATTCACGATCATTAAATTTAGCTGCACAGAATTTTATAAAAGCCACCAACTGTCTAAACAGTGAAATATAACTTCCAGCGAAGAAAGTTTGGAAATGTTTCTAATCTGTCTTAACCCGTTACAATGTTTAAAATATACTCTTTAGAATCATTTAAGCATAGTGTATTTTATACCTATTTATTCTTAAATGTTGTTAAAAGGATATTTAAAAATTAAATTTTTATGTATGAAAAGAAAATAAATTCTTCGTTGAATTTTGAATGATAAATTACTTTTTATTATCTAATTTTTTAACCTTAAATCTTTCGTAATTTCTGAATCCTAAGAACTAAAGAAATTCGTGTAACTTATTTATTTAAAAGTATTTTTTTTTTATTTCTCAAAGTATACATAAAAGCAAAAAAGGGCGAAATATTGATAAATAACGGTATTGGAGATGTTTACAGGGTAGTAAACATTTCATTTGATTTTCTTCCGTAAAGCAAACTGAGCAACAAAACTTGTTAAATCGAAATTCAAGTACCGAAAACATTCACCTTCTAATTAAAAAAAGAGTTTTGAGTTTTTAATTAAACATCTAAATTATCCGACTAAAATTTGACTTCAGCTTAATATTCCTAATTTTCAATTCAGTACTAGAGCCTGAAGATTAAACGCTTTACCATTTCATCGAGGGCTATGAACTCCACATCCACTCCATTTCGTTTATTTCGTGTTACCTCTCTTTTCAGTGCAGTATTTCTTCGAGAAAATGATAGCCTAATTTGCATGTCTTTCGCACTGCAAGACCTATTCATCAACTTAAGTTTAAAATATTTCTAAGCAGCTTGATTCATTTATCCTAGCTTAAAATATAGAAACGCTTACATGACAAGTAATTACCTATGAAATTATTTCCGTGTGCTTCTTTTTAAAAATACTTGAGAAAATTCATTTATTTTTTGGAAAAGATATGAAATTCTATCATGACATATATTTTCTACATTAATTATGATGTCACCAAAACCTTTCCAAGCAATAAAAGCGGAAAGATGTAGCATAAATTATAAAGAAGAATTGCTGAATAACAACTGGAAAATAATGTGTTTTATTAAGTTACTTTGAAAGAATTTTTGATATTTTTATCAATATCTTAAGTACCGTAGTAACGTGATACCTGATTGAGCTATTTTTCTGATATATATTTCATGAATGTACGTAAATATTTGTTAAAAATTGATTTTTCTATGCATATACACCTATACTTCTCTTAGCCTTTATGTTGAGGATAATTACTACATACTATATTCATCACATATGAGACTTTTTTACAACGATACATAAAAAATCAGTGAATTACATCAGAATTTTTCACATTAGTTATGCAAAATGATAGTAAAAGTTAGCTACTACCGTTATTTTCTTATGTATTGAGCTAAGACATTAAAAAAAGGGACAGTTCCTGTTTCGATTCTACAACTCAAATTATGCTCATATCTTAAATTTTGTAAACTTTGGTGCGAAATTTATGGAGAAATTCAAAAATTTATTTTGGAGTACTTTTTTCAGTTTTGGCCAAGAATAATTTATTACTTCGCGAACTTTTTAATTTAAAGCAACCCATTTTCCTCTTATTTTTTTTATTGTAAACAAGAGGGAAAACCGTCATCCTTCATAATTTCAAGTAATTCTAACAAAGTGCGTATTATCGTTTGGCGTTATTATGTTATCGCTCAAAAAAAAGGTGCCAAATTTCAAAACGCTCCAATATGTAAATTCACGTTTATCTTAGAAAATTGTCAATAAAAAACTAATTTTTTGCAGATGTGCCTAGAAATACATCATCTAAGATGATTTTAAAATTTTGTAGGTTATATAATACAAAAGCTTTTTCGAAAAATTTATAAAAAATACTTTTAAATAATTTTAATAATAAATAATTAAAAATGGGCGAATTATGTTTGAATTAAGCCTAAATTTCGAATTCTGGAAGAATGAATCAAGTAAGTTTAGTAAAAAAATTTGATGTGTACACCACATGACTTTCTTGTACGGAATATTAAATTATATGGAATTTTGCTTGCATTTCATTTATACTTATTGGATTGAATTAAATCTACTTCGTCGATAGCGCATAAACCACAACAGAATAAATGAACTCTTTAAAATTCAATACATTTATTTACCATAGCGACACTCTGGCGCTAGATTCACTTAACAGCATTACATTTCGTTCATATGATACCTATGAATGCACAAACTTTATATCATTTGAAGAATTATCTAATCTTTGCCACATATTCTATTCAAATACTATAATAAATCTAAAACGATGTATAAAAGAAATTACGCAGACAAAATAAAAAAAAGAAACAGTTTTTCACAGACGATTCAGTATTTCTCATTCAATAAATTCAGTTCTCCCTTCTTGACAAGGCAAAAATACATAAAAACTCCACATATCTATATTAAAAATTACGAAATAAATCTTAAACACTTATTTCCTCAAATAAATTCCAGGATGGATTAAGTATGATTTAATTCGCAATAATAAAAAAGCGTTATCTTGTTGCGAAGCTTACTTTCTGTAGATTGGCAACAAATCCGCTATTCAGCCAAGTTTAAAATGTAAACAAATATGGCCGTCATCGCAAAACTTATAGGCTTAGCCGCACTTAAACAACTTTTAAATTGCTGATAACTCTACAAATATTGTATGCAGATTTACTAAAGGCATAAAACCCTTAACCGGAATATAAGAACAACATAATTAAATCATTTTTAAAGCAAAAAAATGTACAATTTACAAACATATAAGAGTAAAGAAACTGAGATCACTGAGCCGGGTAACAAAGTGGAAATATATATAAATATATTTATATACGTTTGGTGCGGCCGATTGCAACCAAAATGCGAGATGCACATCTACATGTTATAGCTGTCCTATATACAAAATTTCAACGTTCTGAGGATACTCGTTTTTGAGTTATGCGAGATATGTACGTACGTACGGACAGACGCCACGAAAATTCTCTTTAGAATTAATTTTAAATCAGTTTTGTTTTGGGAGGGAAAGAGTCTTTTATTCTGTTCTTACTTACAGATGTGATGCAAAAACATCGTTAAATTGCATTCGATAGCGGTCAAAATGGATATTTTCCTTGAAATGTGATGCTTGAAACTTTTCGCGATTACAATACTACCTTTTTATTTCGTGCAAGGAATTAAAAAGAGATATTAATAAATATATATCAGATTCAATTAACATTGAGGACCTAATTTTTTTAGAGCTAATTTTTTAAAAACTACTCGTGCGATTTTCACAAAACTTGGCAGTTTCACATAATTTGAATCGTAGAATCGAAATATGGAAACAAATTGGCATGTCATTTCAGAAACGTCCAATTTTGTGTCAAAATATCCATAAGTGCTGTATATAAATCTAATACATGTTCTAAGTCGCCCTTTCGAGAAATGCAAACGCAAGTTGGATTTCGTCAATCGGCCCAGTAGAAAGGGAAATACAGAACTGTCTCCCATTTTTTTTTCGCAGTGTACCTCTAATTACAAAGTTTCTCATAGAGCGCAAAACATTAGCCAAAAAAAAATGCTTAAAATTATTCGAGTATGGTAAATCCCCCTATAGTTACTGAGAAACATTTAAGAGAAATGTTATAAAACTGAACAGAAACTTTCCTCGCCTTGAAATTGGTAAATGAAAAGATACATGGTTTCAAGAAGATATACGAGGATGCATGCAGATCGTAGAGAAATAGAACAGCGCTCCGTCGGTTAAATTAAGAATATTAGACATAGTTAAGTAATGCGTGGGATTCTTAACTTCAGAAAACGCAACATTGCTATATGTAGTGTGTCAACGTGAAGATTTAAAAGACACTGTTTTATGACTGCATACCAGTATCTGTAAGTGCATACCAGTATCTGTGGGAACATTATGTTCTGTGTCATAAAAACTAAATTTTGCAATATTTCGCTTTTTAATTTTAAAAAGAGCTATATTTATGTCCAGCCCTAATTATATTTTTGATCCGCAAAGGACTGACTTGAAAATTCTGATTATAACTTTAACAATGCATGTTTGTAGAATGTGGCTTAAACATAGATATTCGGGAAACATTGGTATTAGAATCTCAGATATGAAATATTAAATGTAATTGAAATCAGAAAACTACTTAATTTAACAAGTTTCTTACTTTTGTGTTCAAACGACAATCATAAATGGGTACACTACCTACCATCTAGTACAAAGCAAATAAAAACTTTTCCTAGTTGACAGTAAAAATATTATCTTTTCTTACTACTTACCATACGCCAGCTGGAAACTTACAGTGAGCCGAATCAATCTCAGATACTTTCTGCTTGCCTTCCTTAACTGAGACTGAGAATGTAAACGGAGTTTATATTCATTTATTACCCACAGTCTTGTTTGCATCTAAATGCAAATGATTCGCATTTGCGTTTTGAGAGCCCCAATATTGGTATAACTACATAAAGGGATTTTTCGAATTCAGTGGAGTATCTTTCAGAATTTCGGATATTCGACGGAATATTTTGCAATATAGCAAATAGGGATGCCACAAGAGTTTGTTTTTCCGTAATTAATTGGAAGAAAAATTGCCTGGATCTATAGTTTGACATGGACTATCAATAAATTTACTTCATGTCAGATTTGGAGCATAAACGTGTTTACAATATCTATCTTTGGTAGTTTTATTTCATACGCATAGCAACGTTTTGCTTATTTTTTATACGTTAAAGCACACGGTATTGCCGATTAACTATGGTAAGAAAGGTTGTATCACTAAACATCTCGCTTCAAAAACGCTACCTCTTTTTATTGACCCGAATATAAGACTGTTGTTTTCATTCATATAACTTTCTGGAAGCTATACCTATCTTACATGCGTTCTAATATCAATGTTATCTAATTACTAAAAAATATATTAATATAATTACTTAAATTCTACGTTAGCAGAAAAGGTATTTACTTAATTTTACTTCAAACTATGGCATTTTCCTCATTTAATTATTTTTCATGTCGAACGCTTGTGAGGATTTATTTAGTTTTAGTAATAGTTAGTTTTTAGTGAAGGGAGTATTCCTTTTAGTCTCGTTGTCATACACGCTTTCTTGCCAGAATGCTAATAAGCTAACGTGCGGGTATTCAAATTGAGGATAAAGAAGTGCTATTTAAGGGAAGGTTTGGAGGATAATTTTAGAGCATGTTATGCCTGCTTGAACGCCACGCTGCTATTTTGAATTGCTAGCGATTAGATCACTGTGGCACTGAGTGCATCTAGGTATTAGGCTTATTTTCCGCCAAATTCTACGAGTCAGAGCCTTACTGCTCATTAAATTATCATGTGAACCGTTAGACTAAATGTATTATATTATGTTTTAAGTTCATTATCTGTTTTGAGTTAAGCCAGAAGCACTGGCTTTATGTAAGCCAGGTGGGACCATCTGTGCAACTGTATTGATTTAATAAAGGGTTCTTTAAGCCCATCTCCTGTTATCATTAAGAATTGAGGATAATTTCACATACAGTCTTTTAGAGTTCGTTAATTTATGCTACCAAAAAGAGCGGGACTCTATACGCTTTCAGCTTATCAAGCTCATATGTTTGAGGTCCTCCTATATACAAGACTTTGTCTTTATGTTGTAAAATACAATCAGATTTTGGGGTTCATCGTGCATGTGAGATGGCCCTATATTCAGAACAATATATTGTAATTCATAGAAGCTTCACAGCGAATGCCGTAATGAGAAGAGAGATCATTTCTCATGCAGAAATGTTATATTGTTATTATGGCAAGGGACATTAGGATTAGTAACCTAAGAGGAGATATTCCTTCCTAAAAAACGTTCTGAGAAAAGTGTCGTATTCGCATTACCCATGATAAATACCACGAATACCAGTTCGGGTATTTGCCATGGAATTCGGGTATTTACCATTTCTTCGAGTATTTACCGTGTTCGGGAATCCTATTCGGCCAGTTCGGGATTTGAGCGTAGTCGAATTACCGGTGCTTCTCGGTTTTAACCGCACGTTCATTAATCGAGCTTAAAAAAGAGAGAAATCCTTACCAAAAGATGTAAAGTCATCAGGTTATATCGATGCTGGAACGTGAAAAATGTACATTGCCCTAGTCAATATTCGAATGCCGGACCTCTCGAATACGCTTCGAGTATGCTACCAATTACACTACGAATGCATATGAAAAGGAGGGCGAAAATACATTATAAAGAAAAATATTATAAATAAATTTTAAATAAGTTCGAAACTCATAAAATTCTCTGCTATCATTTTTCTTTTACATTTTATGACTTCCAATTTTCTTTAGCCGACCAGCGGCCGACAGTCGCTGAACACAGGTAGTTCTGTTCGGGGTTCGAATTCCGACAAATGGGCTGGTTGGATAGGCGCTTTCGTAGTTTTCCCCGTGTTTAACGTGTATACCAGCCAGTTTCCATTACAAAGTCATCCACGAGGGCATCCCTTGAGTTCTTTGTCATAATTGACTGAACCAAACCAGAACAACTACTTTTCTTTAAAAGTTCGCAGTTTTGTTTACCTTAATAACCTTTCGTCAAACATATGACTATCTTGCCCCCCCTTCTACTGCCATCGTCATAGAAGAAAGTTTTAGCTTATTACTAAGCAAAGGGGACATTCAAGCTGAAAATGCTTTTCAACACGGTCTCAGGCTGACCATCGCGTGATTATGAGATTTTACAAATAACTAAATTTATGAGTGATTTTTAATAAAACGTTACTATTTATATCTCTAATTTTTTAATCAATACTTTTAATTTATTTTTCCCCTAAGTAAAAGGCTCGGTTAGTAATAAAATACTCATTATGTTTTTATGAGTTAGGGGCAAATTACCTGGAGTTTCCTGACAAAAATAAGCCACTTAAAATTCGTATAGTTTTCCCATAAAAGCAACGTAATAGAACATTGACTTTTACTTTAGTTTAAATCAGTAGTAAAGTGAAATTATGAAGTTTATCATTCTCGGTTATTTTATGTATTTTCATAATTACAATATCTGCATGGTCTTTAATCATTAAAGTTTGGAAGAGTCAATACACTATCAAAAATCCTTTGAAAGGTCTATGTTCTGGAAATTTTGGTATTCCTGATTCAATAAAATCTTACGTAAATTTCCATATAATCGTGGATTTATTCCAGAAGTGTAAATATGAATTTCTCATCTTTTCCACTTCATTTGTAATATTTTAGCCTAGAAAGGAATATTTTCTAAATGATATTTCCTTACCCAAAATCTACGAAGGCTAACGACAGGAAAGTTACATCAGAGCAGATTTAGAGTTCATCTGCCTCTAAGGTAAACTAAAGGGAATTTTAGGAAAGAATTCTCAAGGGAAAAGCATTGAACACTTTCATTATGTCAAATTTATTCGTTCAACAGTGAATTAAGCTAAATTATCAAATAACCCGACAGACCAATATCGCATATTTTGCGAGTTGTTGTATCCACTAAGGTAGAACCATGCCTCGTTCTTCATGAGCTAGAGGTTTGGATCGAGTAAACAACAGGCGATAGTGATGTTTCTTATTAAGCACAAATCAAGTTCTCTCAAGCTTCTGTATGAACTCATGTATGGACGAGCTGGCAGGTGAATCTTTTTTGAATTCTACTCGGAATTTTTCCTGTGCTGCTTTGATCGATCTATCTCATGCGTAATATTCCTTGACGATGAATAGTCTAGTGTTCTTCGTCAGCGGTATCTTAGTGTGCGCGCACTGGTGGTTGGCCATTCTTCAGCTGCGTTTTCTTAATAGCTTCAGGTCGTGTTACTCCTTTCCTGCGGTTTTCGCCGTTCAGGGTCAATATTTGGCATAGCTCGCTGAGGCTGAATCTTATAAGAAAGGTCCATATCGCTATGTAGCATTCGAAATGTTATCACTTGTTGCTACTTTCAATACACTAAAGCTTTTTGGTTTCTACTTTTCCATGACCGGTTCGGTTTATCTTAGGCCACCTTGTATTAAGTAAATATACACAGTAGCATGAACGATATGTTCTATGTACATGCAGTGAATCTATAAGGTTTAAAGACTAAACTCTTAAATAAAATCTGAAGCTTTAAAAGAACAGTATTACTAATGTTTAATCTTCTGCATTTGCTTTTCTGATGCTTTGTATAGGGTAGTTTTTCTCTCTTTTTCACATGCCTTCGTGATATAACTGGAAACACGTTCAACGCGTATTCGGGAGATCTGGAATTAGAATCCCGGCGAGGGCAAATGTGGATTTCTTCCAGTTTCCTGACTTTAAAAATAATTCTAGAAGACTCATGTGCATCATTTGACACATTTATGACACACTTGACACAACTTCTGAATTCATTCTTAGAAGTCTGTTCTTGAAGAATTTCTCATCTCCTTAACTCCTTATTATGGTGTTCGGTATTTTTCAAAAATTCATGAAATAAAATCTGTCGGTTTATATTTCAATTCAGAAAAGGAATTAGTTCCTAAGTGCCTAATATGGTGAGTAAGATAGGTAGTGAGGACAACTGCACTTTAGTTTACCATAAGCTGTTTAAAATCTGACAGTCGTAACAAAGGAAGTTTCCCACTGTTCAAATACTGAATAAATTCATCAGCGGCCGAGTAGATACGAACGTGTGCAGTGATAGTTCGAGCAGATTTAAGTCCTGGCAAGCACAAGCTTTATTGTTTTCCCACGCGTTTCCTTGCGAGTCAGTTTCACAGTGTTCTCTACGAACGTTCCTTTCCATTATGACTGGCACAATAGAATATGATTACTACTTCTATTCTCATCTATTTAAAGTACCACTGAGAAGAAACACGAGCTTCAGACCACTAAATCCAGATGGTGACGATTTATTGCCCCCTTATATTACCGATTTATTAGCCTTAACTTAATAGACATATTGTGAAAATCAGACACGTGGGAATATACCCAAGAAGGACATGAACACAGAATATATTTCGTTGATTAAAAAAGGTCACAAACATTCAATATAGTTTATTGCAAATCATCTGTGGTATTCTTTTGTTGACTTGTCTTGGTTAGTTTCTTTCCAGATATTTGAAGAATGTCAAAAATTTTATAACATGAGCCATCAATTTTTATCTCCTGCTTGAACACACAATCTACATGCCAGTATTCAAAATTTCAACGCGCAAAAGCTAGAAAATAAACAAAAAATTTATATTATTTTTTAAGAAGTAGATGCTTCCATTTGCAACTCAAACACACTCGTTTCATAGAGGTATCTGCGTCTGATAAAGCGAGATTGTCCTTATACTTGAAATACAACTCCGTTTAGATCCTAGAAAACTCAACTCCCGGCAGCTCTATTTTAACGAGATATTTTTGCAGCGTCGAAAAACCATAAAAAATATGTAAATATACAAGGGAAGACCGCCATTACAGCGGATAGTTCTTCTTTCCCTGAAGGTAATGCTGTTATTGGCCGAGAGTTTTTAAGGACTGAGATAGCACATTTTCCTAACAACATAAATCATTTCCGTGAAAAGTAACTGTTAAGAGTTCCGTATTTTGCACTTAACGTAAAAAGAATGTAGTTATTCGCGAAAATATATTGCAATCGATTTTAAACGCAGTAGTTTGTTTTTATAGCTGTAGACAGTTTGCTCACGTTTGATTGGTTAAAGAGATGAGAGCAGTGTTTGTAGCAAAAACATAAAAAACATAAAAAAAGAACAAACTAATAAAGTCATATATAAAGCACTCAATAGAAAAGTCTTAAAAATCAAAAATTTTAATATAAAGTCGCATTAATGTTGCTTATTGGGTTATACTTCAATTTCAGATGCTCTTGTATTGATAAATGCGTTTCAACTAAGAAGCCATAAATGTCGAAGACTCAAAAAAGATAGCAAAACAAAACTTAACTGAAATGCATCTGAATATAAATTACCATATTAACCTATATTCAAGACGATTTTTTTCCTGCTTCACACACGCTACTGGAAACCACGACCCATTTTATATGTGCAGAGTAATATTTAAGATAATATATTTTACAGTTATTGAAGATAAATACATTTTACACTAAAACGATTTTGTTATGAAATGTAGTATTTAGACCAATTCATGCTTTTTTTTCTTGTTGTTGTTAAAGAATAGGACTTGAAATGATTTAATTATTATATTTTGTGGTAAAAAGACATAAATTATTATTATCATAAACTTTTACGCAATTAATTATCGAATACTATTTCTAACCTTTTCTATACCTGGAAAATAGAGTGCTTTCCTTTAATATATAAAATCTTGCCCTAGTAAATGAAATACTTAGGTATGATTATGGAAGAGGCGTGAACTAACGAAAGAAAAAAAAGGAGAAAACCGTGAATTCGGAAGCAGCCCTTGACAATTATTGTTCCTATGCAAAACATAAAACTTGATCTTCCACGTGGCTTTGCGCATAGCGGATTCTCAGAGTTTTGTCATTCGAGAAAGAAAAAGGTCATCAGTTTACCTTTCAGATTTGCTCAGTGTGTTATTGATTACCTAACCGAGCGGTGCTGCCATTCGCGGAACAAAAATACCTGATATGTCTTGAACCCGTCCTTGTGAATAGCTAATACTCCGAGTTGTGCTACTTTATAAAACTTGAAAGTTTTAATTTATCTTTCAAACATAATCTGTCTGTTATTGAATTATAATCTGAGGGATTAAAGCAATCAATGTACTTCTTAGCTATATAAATATTCTTTAATTTGCTTCTGAATTAAAATAATGAATTTATAATACATGCGAATGGTAATTTTTAGAATATTTATAGTTTTATTACAATTAATAAAAGATGTTTCTAAAGACATAACTAATATAAAATCGTCTAATTTAAATAATTTACAATTCTTTAATTTAAATTTTTTTAATTTGAATTTTTTTTAATGGCGTTTAGCAAGTTATTTAAATATCTTCTGCAAAACGTTAGATTGCAATCTAAAATCTTTAAAAAAAAAAACCTTTTGGACCTTTAAAACTGCCGTATTCTGCTATACATATGAGGGTATTTCATTTCTGGGCGTGAACAGCTTGGCTGTTACGCACGTCAGTGGTTATCTTCAAGTAAATATTTATGATTGCACTGTAAGAACCTATCTATATTCTGAAACGGTTATGTTTATACTAATGTTTACAATAAATGTAACTTACAAATGTTTAAAATGTGCTGTCATCCTATACAAGAAGTTTTGAAATGAATCACGTAAAGTAAGCTTTCAAGTTATGGGGATGATCATGTCATTTCATAAAAATATCTGGAAAATGTTTTAGCAGTCATCTGAGAAGAAAGGCTCAGTTACTTGGTTGGCCCTCCAGCGGCTGAGCGATATGATCACTGGTAGTTCGACCCGGAGTTTGAACTCCGGTGAATGAGCTGGCTGTATGGGCGTGTTTGTGGTCTTCCTCATGCATAACGTGTATACGAGGCAGTTTTCCTTAGAAAGTCGTCTACGAAGGCATTCCTTCCCTTAGGCAGATAGCCCTCGTACACTTTGCCATAATCAAATAAATCGTAAACCAATTAGTTAATTGCTCCTTAAATTTACAAAAGCGTGTATTACGCTGACGAGCGCGGAAGGTCTAGAAATGAAGTTATCACCATTATGTGACTTAACGTTATTTTCATCTAATTCTAAAATGCCAATTTTGAGGCCCATATAAAAATACACGATTATTACGGTATTCTAAACAGTGGGAAACCGAAACCTATGCTTCTGTTAAATGTTTATTCCCTGTAAAATTGTTATAAAACCAATTTTGGTTTTTCCTTCTCATGTTTCGCACGGCAAAAACCCACGTTCTTATAAGTCTTTGAATTTTAAAGTAAAACCGAAAACTTAATTGCAAATGCGTTTTCCCACGGTTTTATTCTCTATTTATTTATTTCCGAAATTTCTGTAACCTAATAAATTTACCATTTTTCAGATCACCAACAAAAAATGTTACGTTTAAAACTGCGTCTAATCGCATTACCCACCACTTATCGTATTAAATCATTCACACGGCTTGGCAAATTGCCAGTTTATCTCGCCTTAAGATGATTTATTTTCAAGTTTGTACAAAACTTATTATTTAAGGAATCAAGTAATTCATTTAAGTATAGTACGTATTTCTTAATGAAATTCTGCATTTTTATGGCAGTTTTGTTAACACACCAATAGTTTTCTTAATAAAACATACTCATTCCTTCATGTATTCTGTACAGAATTTTATGCTTTTTGTAAAAATGAATGATTTTTCTTTGCTGTGCGTTTTAGCGGTTCTGCTATAAATTAAATCTAATATGCGTTATTTCTGTTTAATGAAATAACTTAATTTCGATATATGATATTTTCATAAAACTAATAATACTTTTCTTGTTCTTACAGGTTTTGCATGGTATTTTTCTGTTTGGTGCTAAGTGTATTTTCTACTATAGCGGAATTTGAAGAACTTGCTAGTTCTATTTTGCTTAGAATGGTATGTTGCTTTTAGTAAATTTTAACCCTTAGCTGCTTTTCAAATTTTCAAATATTATTAATTAGTTTATATATTTTATCTATTTAAAATATGTTTTAGTTATTTAGTTTTTGTATTTTATATAATAATGTAGTATACACTTTTGAAACAAATAAAAATTCTAATTTATCAAAACAGCTCTTATTATTTTTCTTTTTTTATACTTTTTAAACTAAATGGATATATTTATATTTTATTTATTAGCGCTGTATCACTCTTGAATTCAAAAACATCACGCTGTTAATGTCTAATTCATGTGCCTGAAGTTTGGTGATGAAAAACGTCGTATTAATTTTATTTTAAAAGAAATTTTTTAATTTCCTTAAACATCCATATAATCTCGTTATTCCTCCGTAGTTTTATTTCCTTAACACGTAGGAATCATCCGGTGAGTTATAAATATAATTTACATCATAATTTAAAATACTTTATAGGACTAACTACAACTTAACATTAAAATTTAGTAACTGGTAAAATTAAACATTTAATTATTGTTATTTTCAAGCAAAAGATTTTATTGTCCTTGGACAAATGAACGATAAGATCTCCCTTTCGCAGCATAAGCTTCTCATGGACTACATCAAATCAGCTCTTACTGGCAACAAATGCATGTACAATGTTACTAGCCGTGTTCCTTGCAAACATTAGTTTTAAATAATTCTAACAAGATACAAAAACTTGCATCAGGAATTTATTAAGAAAGACTAGACTGTCAACCTTCTCATACGTTCTACAATATTTCCTTCGAATGTCGAATAGCACTCGTCACACCTCTTTCACAACCGGCTGGAAACATGACCGGTAGCGTAGCAAAATCTTCTAAACTCACAAATTTCTTTTCAGCATATGCAGTTGATAACAGAGATGCATATCTATTCTTCAATATACATTAACTTGTTTGCTTTGGGAAAATGTAATAATTGGCTACCTTTATAGCTGATGTTTTAAAAATATCAAGAACACAAGTTCGAATAATATAAAAAAAATACAACTATGAATTCTTTAAAGGGAATAATGGATAGTAAAAAATTCAAAAATAGATAGTAAATTGTTAACTGCAACTTTGTGCTACAAAATATGTGCGAAATTGTTGAGGTTTTGAGTGATATTTTAGGAGAAATGTGGGAAAATTTTTTCTATCTCTTAATTTTGTTCACCAGTGTAGTTTATAGTTCCAAATTAAGTCAAACTCTAGAAATGTTTCTAGGGTCAAAAGTAAAAAATTCAAAAATACTTTTGAAAAATAAATAAATAAACAACAGTAGGGATTTCCGAAGACTCTTTTCACTTATGTTCGAATAACTATAGAAAAAAACATGATTTTTTTTTCTTTTGCGTTAGTTATAAACTGGCGGAAACTTTTTCGTTAGTTTTTAGTTATTTTTAAAAATAATGATTTTTTTTCTGGCACAAGTCATTCTGTTTACTTCATTTTACTGAGCATAACGGTTTTGTATATGCCAGTCTTTTTAAAAAGGTATTGTTTATTTTCCGCACGATATATTATCCCTAGTTTTCTAGTTCTAAAGCAGCATTCTTATTTGCTGTCAAATAATTTAATACTTTTATTTTCTCATATTTTATTTTTGCGCCTTACTTAGAAGCATATGAATTCTTCTGTTTCTTCTAGCTTCGTAAACATTTTATGGCCATAATTAGCTTTTAAAACTGAATTTGTTTTTACTTGCATAACATTGTTAATTTACTATAAGATCCTGTTTTTTTTTTTTTTTTTTTTTTTTTTTTTTTTGAGTGCTCCAAATGTAATTGACTAATTATTGTCCTGAAAAAACAATTAACGAATGCTTAAAAACCCCTAATAGAAATAAGTCACTCCTAATAAGGCATCTAGTAGTAATTTATGTTTCGAAACCGTATGTGTCAAGCGGTGATCAGATGATCATTGCAATAAAACTTCAAATAATCGGGCGGCAAATATCCGAATTTCATCATCCGAATAGCATTTCTTCTTTCAAAACGAGGTAAATTTTAAGTTTATTCTTTATGTATTTATGAATTTTTAATTTTTTTGTTAATTTAGGAAACAACGTAAACATAGTAATATTCAGAACACGTTTTTACATGACGCTGTTAAATCGATTTAGATGAATTTCGGTTTACAATATTCAGTAAATGTAGCTTATAAATTTTAACAAGAAAACAAATATGCACTGTATGTAAATTTACATTTCTTTGTTTATATTGTGATTAATTGCTTAGCTTTACCAAGTGCTCCTTTGTTAAAAATTAAGTTGAAAAAAAAACATGGTGGCATTATATTAATTCTTTCTTCGCGGAAGGAATTTTTGTTGCACAGAGCATTACAATCCGTATAGCAATAGGGATATCACAACATCGTATCGCAAAAGCAGTTTTGGAGACATGTTATCTTATATTACAGTAAATGATTTTTAAAAAGCTGTATATTTAATTTTAGAACTTATATAAATAAAATTTAATCTCATTTACTCATTTTAGTTTAAATATAAACAGGTTATATGCTTAGTCAAATAAAAAAATTATTTGATTTTTGTCTAAAATATCGCTTTATTCAGTATGGTGGGTAGTACAGCTAATTGCTTTACCGTGAATCCGAATTCGAATCCAGATAAATCATGCACGTTTATACTTTTTTACCTCTCTTTTTGCGTGTGTCGCCCCATATAGTACCCTAGAAACGCTTTGCGTGAAATGCTAATGGATTGGTTCATTCTAGACGAATGCAAGCAATTGTCCAGCCATTGAATTAAAAAACACTTTTTCCCATCCTGAAAAAAAGTGGTTTTAATTTTTTTATGAAAGTAAAATGCATAATCGTGACTATGTACAACGCGATGAATGGAAAATATTTTCTTTTTACAATATTGTGAAAACATATTTGACCTGCAGGGTAAAAAATAGACAATTAAGTTATCTGGTATTTCCATTATGCGGATGGCGTGAACTATAGTCCCATAAGTTTGGATATTTGGAGATCTACTACACGAGCAATACAAAACTACCAAGAATGCATAGCAAGTTTAGATTCCAAGTCAAGAGATGCATAAATTTTAACTTAAGCTTTCATTTGACTCTTAATATGATTAATGAAACAAAAACGTTAATACTTCTGGCATGAATTGAATAAATGAAGTAAAATGGCGAAGCAAGCTAAAAGTGTAAATGAAACAGCGACTTAGAAACGTTAGAAAATTTCACTGCAATTATTTACGCTAAAAGTGTAACTCGAAGAAAATTGCAAATACATTCATCATTATTTTGTTCAAAATGTCTTTCATAAATCTTTGAAAACCGCATTCACAACCATGCCATAAAACAGACTCCAGTGATTCTTCTCCGAAATATTTAACTTTCTGTAAACGATATTTTAATGACATTGCATTTAAAATAATTTTGTATCTGATTTTCATTTATCTTTCTGCAAATTATTCTAGCTCTGCGTTATCTGATTCTTAACTCAATCATAAATTGAATTATCTGTTATTTTATCTTGCTTTCCGATTCTTATTATTTTTCCTTCATTCAAATGTAATTAAATCTTTGCTTCGACTAATTTTGTCCCAATGCTATTGATTTGAATTTCGTTGAAATTGCAAAAGATTGTTACCAAATTGTTAAAAGAAAACTTTACTCTGAACTTTAATTTTACATTCAAGGTAAATTAACTGTATTGGCTAAGCTAGGTTATTGCGTTATAAATTTGACAATGTTTATTTCAAAGTACAGTTTACAGAATTTGGTTTTTAATTTATAAGGTATTTCTTCCGCCTTCTTGGCATGCCTTCGTGGTGTAATGGTCAGCACACTTGGCGCGTATTCGAGGTTCGAGTCTCGGCGAGGACATTGCTCATTTTTCATGTCTCCTGCTTTTATGGCATTTTCAGATTCATTGATACTTGTGATGCTATTATTCATAAAATATTCTTATCTAGAATGCGGGTGAAGTTATTCCAGTTAATTTTTGCTATGTAACGATAGTAATCCATGGTGAAGTCCATATAATCCGAATAGAATATATAGTAGGCGGAGTCCTAACCCTGTAGTGCCATTAACTTAGTTTGGCGGAACAGGTTTAAGTAAAGTGACCATATATATCTTCTGCTTCGAAATGTCCTAATGTCTCTACAAATTCATATTAAGAATCTTTATTAAATTTTGAAATGGGCTCCATACAAATCCGCTTGGAAATTTAATCTTCACTCCTCTATTCGCTTCCTAAACCATATAGTACTATCATATTGATATAGTTTTATGGAATAAAAGCATTAGACTCAAATATCATAATTTAACAAACAAGTATTTCAAAATTTTTAATAAAATGACTTCATTAATGACATTTTTTATAAATTTCTGAAATGAATGAACTGAAAATTACAGTAATATTTACAGCAGAATATTTAAAATATCGTTTTCGAAATAAAAATATTGTGTTAAATTTATCTCCAGAAATAATGGAGGCTTGTTTAATTTAAATAAACTATAAAAGCAATTTCAGTATTAAATGACTGAATAAATTATCTAAGGGAAAACGTAATATCAGAACATTATAACGTATTTTCTTCCTTTCTGCATGTCTTCGAGCTGCAACTGGAAGCATATTCGACGCGTATTCGAGAGGTTCAGGGTTCGAGTCCCAGCATTTTTATTGCACATTTTTCATTTCTCCCGATTAAAAAAAAACCTAATGACTCCACAACATGTTTAAGTTAATATATTTTCATTAATATTTCTTATATTGTAGAGAACTGCTTTGGAATTACTTATTGTATTGCAAGTTCTGAAAATAATGACATTTATTCGGAGAGGTAAAATGTTATTTGATATTTCAGAATATATCGTATACTCACTGTTTAACCCATATAATTATATTTTTCTCTTCGTAACATTAATCAGATGAGTTCTTTCTTAAACCCATTAAAAAACTCAGTCTATTAAGTAAAATAGAAAAAAAACGTTTTTTGTACAGTAGTCAGAACAGTTCTAGGAAAAGCATTCTTCTTTTTTCTTCTACTCTTGATAAATGAGGAGTTTCCTCCTTTTTTTCTGTTTTTTCAATTCTTGAGAGACCAAAATAGAAAGGCTCAGCAAAGGAGTGAGAGTTGAATATTTATTCTTTTGGGAGGAAAAACTAGAAAAATAAATAATAATAAACATCACGTGTGAGCGACAGTTCTTTATTCAGTGATTCCCATGAAGACAGGATTTGCTCTTCTGGAAAAAGAGAATTTGCCGCTTTCAGCAAGTGGAAAAAAGGGAGCACTGTGATGATCCGCTGAAAAGAAGAGAAGAAATGCTTGCTTATTTTTTATGTGAGAAGATTTTTTTCTAAGATTAGTACATTCGAAATCGTAATACGTTGCGAAATTAAAACCAGTTAACAATTGAAATAAAAAATAGGCTTGAATATTATTTGCATTTGCAGTACTTTATTAATATATTGATACTTTGTAGAGACATTGGGTTATTTTTTTAAGCAGGAGAAGTGAAAAAGTAAACAATGTTCTCGCCGAGACTCGAACCTGAACCTCTAGAATACGCGCCTAGTGTGCTTACCGTTACACCACGAAGGCATGCTAGAAAAGAGGGAGAAAATATCTTCTGTGCTCCCCCTTTTAAAGGGCGACTGAGGATTAGGGGACCCATTTGCCAAATCCTGGTGGCAAATAATCATTATTCACCATTCAGCTCATGCGCCACTGTAGAATAATTAAGTTATTTTTTTAAACAAGAGAAATGAAAAGTGAGCAATGTCCTCGCCAGGACATGAACCTGGACCTCTCAAATGCGCGCCGAGTGTGTTTACCGTTACACCACGAAGGCATGCTAGAAAGGAGGGAGAAAATACCTTATAACTTTATTAATATAATAGTATTTTAACATTTGTACTTATTTAAAGTACTGATTGAGATTACATATTAAATGCTTTTTTTTTCTTTAACCATGTTTGTGTGAAAGCGATCTATTTTGTGAGTTGTTTACATTCGATGACATATGGCAGGTAAATCTTGTACGTTAGTGTGTTTGAGGATATTGATTGATAGCAAATGAAAGATGTTATACAACTTAGAAATAAGCCATTTCCTACTGTATCATTTCGTTCAGAATTATATTCCATAATTTTTCTAATTTTATATTAACTGCGGTACAATCACTTTAATTCAATCAAGCATTCCCACTTTACTTTAAGGGAATTAACGTGTAAAGCCAATAACTACTACTTCTGAAATGAAAGGGCAAAATATTCTTTTGGACTCTGTATATGCAGTGTTTCTTTGCCTTTAAATTTGGGATAGTGCGTTGTTGAGGCGCAGAAGTATTACCTACGTGAACAAAGGTGACGATGTGCTACCGATAAATAAGCATTTAGCAGCCTCTTTACCGGCGTATTGAATATTTGTAACTTTTCCCCGTATAGGAAGCAAGGTCGGCGAAACTTTTCGGACACAAAGTCTTAACATGTTCTATGATTGTCACATGCACATAAACGACAAAATTTTAAGCAAAAGAAAGGCAATAATTACGTGGGTATCTCTTTTGCTATGGAAGTATTTGAAGGAAATGGCAGGAAATTATCACTGAAAAGAAGCAATTGGTTGAATAAGCTAATTTATTTAAGCCAGTATTGCTTGCTATAAATAATGTATCCTATCATTTACTGTTTCTTGAAGAGATTTCCCTTCGGCTCGTTTGCTCTTTTCTAATTCGGCAATACACTTTTGTTTCATACTGAAAGTTTTAGTATGCTGATAATGAGTTTTAGTGCGTTTCTGCAACTTCCTTTATACGCCGATATTGTTAATTTAGTATAGAATGAGGCTGAAAAATCTTCGCATTCAAAACTGGCATAATCCAGCTAAACTCATCAATATTTTGGCTGGCGTTTTAAAGAGAACATTTTGACTGATATCTTTCAGTTACACTGTACGGGTCTTTTAAATCTATGCTTTATATTATGTTTTCGTGTTTTTAGTATTTATAGCGATTAAGTGTATAAAACGTCTTGCGAGAAGTGTAATTTAAGTATTAAGTTCAGCTTTGTCAGTTGTTGTCTATCTTAGCAGGGTTGAAGAACTTAAATCAAATACAGAGAGGAACCCTACTCACTTAACATAATTTAACATGATATTATTTTTATTTTCTTTTAAATTAACATTATTTTTATTGATTTACGTATTCTACGTGCTATTTGAATCCAAATATCAGTATCAGAAAATATTTAAATTACCAATTAAAATCAGACACATCTTTTTGAAAATAAACGATACATGTTTTCAAAAAAAAAAGAAGTGGATTTACTCATTTAAAAATTCCGCCACGAATGAGGTCGGAAATGTCAATTTTTTTGACAGTTTAAACGTTAGATTACTGTTTCTCGTCATTTCAGAACACAGCGTAGAATTTATTATAGTTGTGCTGTTTTAGTGACCCACGTTATCAAGCCTCAAATATGTTAAGAGGACGAGTAACTGAAACATCTTAAAGGTATGGAAATATTGTATGAACAACCCAGCCATTTCCTTGCTGATTTCTTCGCTAGGTATACCTGAAAATTTAAATCTTCGCTAAATCCCCGTACAATTCCTCAGGTGATATACAAATTCAGTGAAACTTTGCTGCAATTCCTGTGAATATACGAGGAAAAACGTAATGAGGAGTACTACATACCGAACCCTTACAACGAAATGATAATCAAAACGGTTTTATTTCCAAGGTACGAGTTAATTATATTATTCGTATACTTTGTAGAGACATTAGGTATTTTTTGAAAGCAGGGAACATAAAAAATGAGCAATCGCCTTCGCCGGGAATCGAACCACGCACCTCTGGAATACCGGACCAGCGTGCAGAACCACTACACCACGAAGGCACGCTAGGAAAGCGGGAGAAATACCTTATACTTTTTGTTCGTATTTGTTAAAAGTAATTTGGATTCATTGTTAACGGCAACTAATAAACTGAAGAATTACTTGTGGCTACAAATAAATAAATTTTGCAGCGCAGTTTGAAAGTACATGTAGTCTTTATTTTATTTTGCTGTTGGGTAGTAATAGAGAGGAGACTGAAATTCTTACTTTATGATGAAGGAACTATAAGAGTTGTCCCCATATATTATACTATTATGGCAACTTAGCTGTTAAATTTGGAAGTGTCTGAGTTGTTGTAACTACCACATCTAGCTCTATGGATTCTAATTTTTAGGTTCCACTGCTTTCCTGTCCCGAGTTATCGAGATGCAGATGATTCCTTTATGCAGACAAAACCCCAGTAGCATTTAACTTAAACTTTAATGAGTCTCCACTTGAGAATTACCAGAAACATATAGATAATAGTCCACTTGGCTATGATAAGAATTCATGCTTCAGCTTTACTCTAAGAAGAACCACAATTATGATTTTAACGTGCTAAAATTCTTCAGGGTTAGCTTATAGATTTGGACAGGACTTCTCCAGAATCATCTGCTTCAGCCAGAATTAAACATCAGTAATAAGCAGCTGTTTCTTTCGAAAGGTTCCATCCATCAGCTTGCTTCATCATACCTAGGCCCAGACTTTGCTGACGTTCTTCAAATAGCATCCAATTTATTAGCATCCAGCTTCAGACAGGCTCCGATATCAGACAACTGCATGCAACAAGCAACGTTTCGGTTTCAATTAACTTACTTATACCCTACGCTCATCTCAAAAATCTACATAACCATCTGAAAGGAGCGAGCTACGCGACTAAGTGGAAAGATATGTCACAATATATCTTAGCCTAATAATCAGCTTGTGTGGGTTAAGCAGGAAATCGTGATTCAAGGAGTTTGTTCACCTACATCATTATGAGCCAGTCGTGTAGGTCTCATTATAATACTTAATGATTTTAGGTTGACCACTTCGTGCCTACGTAGCATTTTGGATATCTCTAATCCGAGTCTAAGAAAGACTGTATTTGAAGGTACACTAAATTTATGTACAAAATTCGTTTCCTATTTAAGAATAAATGCATAATTGTTATTATTTGAAAGACAGTTAATTTAAGTTATACAAAATAAAGTTATACAAAATAAAAGTTATACAAAATAAAAGTTATACAAAATAAAAGTTATACAAAATAAAAAAATGTTTAACAGAGATATAAAATTTAAAATATAAACATCAGATTCTTCTTTACTCTTCTAGTTTCATTGCCGCGTTGCATATTCTGCTGATAAGAAAATTTACTTACTTTTCTTCCCACCATGCATTCGTGTAAATGTGATGAGATATGCTAATTTGTGCTAGAAAGAATCACATTCCTTTGCTTATGAATAACAATTGGTTTATACTGCAAAAGCGATTCCTGATATTAACAGTTAAATTCAAATTGTAATTTTCCTGGTCTTATTTTTCTTCTCGTAGGAGATAGTGATGGTGGTCTGGTTCACATTCGAATTCTTCCTCCGTCTGTGGTCGGCAGGCTGCAGATCCAGGTACCAGGGATGGTTGGGCCGTCTCAGGTTCCTCAGGAGTCCATTCTGTGTTATAGGTGAGTGAGAAACTTTCCTATGCACATATTCCTAACTATTTTCTGATTATCATAGGACATAAAAGATTACAGTAGATTAGAACTCTTGCTAGAGGAAAAAAACTGAAGACTACTATAATTCTAAATTTTTTATGCACTCTGTAGAAAAAATCTTAACAAAGGTCTGTTTTAAATTATCTCGTTGAAGTGTGCAAAAGTTTCCTGTTGAGTACCATATAATTCAACCTGAATTAATCAGTCTGGTACATGTGAATAAGCGTGTTAAATACAGTCGATATCTTTGATTAGAACAAATTTGGAAACGAAAGATTTCTTGGATGGAAGCAATGTCTCAAAATATGAATAAGTAAGCCGGAAACAAACGATATTGCAAAATGTAGTTGATGCTAATGCTATAAAGAGTTTGTACCACTGCGGTGCAAACTTCTGATTAGCTGCTAATGCTACTACAAAAATTCTCTCAGCAAACCTTACGCTACTATCTAGAACGAATGCTTTACTTATAAATTTGAACTTGAACCAGATTACTGGAGGACTAATGATTACTTCTAGGAACTAATTTCCTTTTTCGCTAAGGTTCAGGAGTACAACTTGACTTTGCCACAGACTGACTGCACTATTGATTCACTTGTTACACCCCCGGGCGAGATGCAGTAGCCCCCTAATGATTTTAAAACCGTGAATGGCCTTTTAGGCGAATCCAGAGTGAACAGGTTAAAACTCACAATAGTTGCACACCTGAGGTGACCAAGACATAACGCATAACAGTTTGGGGTGTCATCAGTAATGAAAACAGGTCACCACTGTTACGTATCAGAGGCACATTGACGGCACGACAGTATGTTGATGAGGTTCTGCAGCCGGTTATGCTACTTTACCTCAAGTTGCTACAAAACAGTATTTTCTAGCTAAACACTGCGACACCGCACACGGCATGCAGTAGCGAACAAGCTTTCAGCATGTCCCACTGTTTCCTTAGCCTGCGGTGTCCTCTGATCTTTCGCCGATCCAGAATATCTGGGACGTAGCTGACCGTCGTTTCACGAGCGCTGTGTTTTCAGCAATAGTAATCAGATTGACTCTATATCCAGACCCTTAACCGGTGACAGTCATCAGACGAACATAACCGAGACTAGTAGCTGAATACCACATTGTGCCATTCAGCAAGATGCCCATAGTAATCGATTGTGGGACCGCCACCAATTTTCATCTTAGCGGTCTGTGTTCGTGTAGATCAGGGGTTTCCAACCTTAAGCCCATGGCGCCTAAATGTACGTCTACATTTCTTACAAAATTCTTCATTATATTATTCAAATTCTATTCGCAGCGGATGCATCTACGTGCGTTTTATCGCCGATACGACAGTAAGAGTAACCAGCCATAAGTAAGCCTACGGTTTGACCAGCCATAAATAAGCCTACGGTCTCGTAAAATCGTTCGTTTGCCGGAACTGCTTATGGTGCCGTCGTCGAGGCTTCTGTTCATTTGCGCGTCATCTGGAGCGTTGAACTTCTCGAAGTTCTGCATTCTGTAATCAGCTGCTTATGGTGCCGTCGTCCAGGCTTCTGTTCATTCGCGCGTGTCTTCTGGGGCGTTGAACTTCTCGAAGTTCTGCATTCTTAATCAGCAGAACCCACCGGCGGCCGAATGCTAAAATCGATGAACACTGGTAATTCCGACCTGGGTTATATTCCAGGAAACTGGCTGGCTGCATGGGCGTTTTCGTGTTTTCCCCTATGTATAACGAGTATACAAGCTACTTTTCCTTAGAAATTCCTCCAAGGTAAGGCATCCTTTCCCTTAGGCAGATAGCCCTAGTATGCTTTGACATAATCTACCAAACCAAACCCTAAGCAGCAGAGAGTAGTGTTCGCCGTTTCCTTCCCTTTTATCTCGCACAATAATCACGTGATCAAATTTCATCTTTTAAAATTTGCATGACTTGTTCCACTACGTATTCCTCGAAATTTGCACATTTATGCGGCGAATCTTCACGGTGTTGCATTTTCAATTTTGGGCAGTATATTATGCATGTGTTACGTTTAATGAATTCTGTTGGTTTTGCATTACGAATTTAAATGCAACGTATTCACCAATAGGCAATCAATTAGAATCCGGCAACGGATTCTTTTTACATTAATTTGTATGGGGCAAATTTTTTTGGTTGATGAATATTTTAAGCTACGATTTATCTTGAAAATCTAATTTAGTTCGTGAGCTAAGGTTTCATTTTACTTGAAATTATGTTCGAAGAATTGAAATGTAAAGTAGGCATCTAACTCATCATTCGAGCTGAGGTGAGAATTTTAAAAATTCTTCATCAAAAACAGTATTTTAAATTTAAATGGGAATTTCCTTGTTAAAGGAGCCACCGCGTACATTTTTAGAACATTTGAAATTTGCATTTCACAAATTGCGCGATTAAATTTGCCTAGTTTGACTTCACGATGGCTACTTTAACAAGAAAGAACCATAAAATAATTATTACAAACATAGTGATTGGAAATTCTTTTTACAAACCTTAATGAGAGGTACTGACCAGTAAAACAAACTTTTCTTATCAGTGAATTCATGCTCGATTTTATGTTACAAGTTTTTCAGGAGCATTATTTTTGCATCCAGAAAGGTAAACAACATTTTTATTTTTAGTAGTTTAACAGTAGTTTCATGTAAAATGAAATGCTTCCTCTTCATTCAGATGGTTGCCATTGAGAATGGGCAAATTCTCATTTTGTAATTTGAGATTGTATCTTTTAAGGAATCTTTCACATTACGCTTGAATAGCAACTCCTTCCTTTTCATTAATCGCCCCCATACATTAATGCTTTTCAGTCACTAAGTCCCTGTTGTTTCCTCACTCAGTTTTTAGTGCAATTTCGGAAAATAACACCATACCTCCTAGGTGCGTGTCTTTCCAATTCGGTCTTTCCTTTTCTACTTCTTTTTGCATTCTTTCTTCTTTTTTATAATTAAATTTTCTTTTCTTGAAGTATTTAAAAAGTAAAAATAAATAGTTCTTTCTTTATTAAACATGATTTTGAGTCTAGAGAAAAACAATACGCAACTAAAGTATTCAAAATATTTTATTTTGATTTTATTGTACAAATTATAAATATATTCATCAGAAGGGTTCAGTCTTCTAGAGCAAACCATTTCGTATTTCTGATAGGCAAATCAGCGACTGAGCGGTAAAATCTCTAACCACAGATAGTTTGACCTGGATTCGATTTCTTGCCAACGGACTAACTGCATGGGCATTTTCGTGGTTTTCCCCATGTGTAACGGGAATACGAGCTAGCTCCCCTTAGAAAGTCCTTCACGAACCATCCCTCTCCTTAGGGAAATAGCTCTCGAGGCCTTTGCCGTAATCATATAAACCAAACCAACTGTACTTCTGACTGAACTTCTGACTCGCATGGCACAGAAATGATCGAAATGTCCCATAAAAATATTCCGCAGGAGATATAAAAAATTTCATAATTATCAGCGAATAAAATGTAAACTCTATTGTTATTACCTTTTATAAAACCGTTTTAGCTTTTTAACTCGAAGGATATTTATTAAGCGAAAATGTGAGATTATCTTTTATAAAGTGAACATCCAGCTCGATTTATAAATTTAAATGTACTTCAATATCTCATTTGATGGGCGGGGCAGCAACTGCGAATGCCATTTTCAATACATTCATCTGAAATTTAGCAACATCGGTTTGATGTTTGTCTGTCATTTTACTTCATTTTCCATACAATGAACACGGAAAAAAGTTACTGTCCAATATACATACTTCCAAAAAGGTATGTCAAGAGTGCAATTTGAGAAGAGAGCTTGTTGATGACGCCCTGAATACTTTTCTTCAAGTAGAGTAAAGCTTATAAAAAAAGGTTTTAAATAAACTTTCTTTACATTATCTATCTATCTAATCGTTATTCTATTAGTAAGTTCACAGATTTTATTCATGACGATTAAAACAAAGATGGCAAATAAAATGAAATATAATTAGAATTTTTGATATGTTGGAACTGTTTGTTGTAATTGTTTCATAAAATGATAGTCAATGTCGTCTATTTTTCTCAGTTTACATTGATTATTATTTTTATCCTGACGGGATGTAAGTGCGAATAAAGTTGTGGTTTGAAACTCCCGGAATTAATTTCAATTCAATTTTAAATATTCCCTTGCTTTGAAACATGATTTTATGGGTCATCCCACAAATCCAGTTTTTTAATATTTCTTTTATGTGTCAAAATTAAGATGAACAAAATTCTTTTTAATACAAAATATACTCTTCTTTCTTCCCTGCTAGTTTTTGATAGTGACAAAAAGATTGTATTCCCCCTCCAGAGTTTTCAGAACTTTCTTGTTGAGCTCTGCAGATCTTTCAGCAAGAGGCTCTGCTTCTAGATTGTAGTTTCCGGATCGAAGTTTCTGGAACCAAAGTTGACACTGGCTTATAACTTACTTGTCCGGTCATTATTTACTGCATTAATATTCCTGGTAATAATTATTTAATTAAAATCTTAAAGCAGAATATTCCACATATGCACCTTAGCTGTTAAAATTGAACTGCAGTCTTCAAACCTTGCACTAGAAATAAGAACAAGGTAGAGTCGCTCTTTGTTTCTACAGCAAGCTGATACAGGTAGTTTCTTCCGTGCCTCTCTGAATTTCAATTGAAAAATAACCGCATTATTTATTCGGAAGGCCCAGTAGTAATTTCTCTTTGCTTTCAGTTTTCCGTTATACGACGCAGCCTTATTGCTGTACAAAGTGTACAAAAAAAAGTAAAGAAAGGAAAAATGTAAGACAGTTCTATATCTCCTGTTCTACTCTACCGATTGAAGAAATTTAACTTGCCTTTTTCATGTCTCTAAAGCGAGAATTAGGATATATATTAGATTTATATACAGCAATGTTGAAACTATTTCTTCTAAAATATGTATTTTGAGAAGAAATCGAAACTTTTCTGAGATGACATATCAATTTTTTTCCATATATCGATTCTACGATTCAACTTATGCAAAAGTGCTAGATTTTTACAAAAATCGTACGAGTAGTTTTTAAAAAATTAGCTCTCAAAATGTTAGCTCCTCAATGTTAATTAAGTTTCGTATATATTTGTTAATATATCTTTTTATATTAAACTTACTTTATTCCATCTTTCACAGTTCGAAATTTAGGTTCAATCGAAATAAAATTCGCAGTTATTTTTTAATTTATTTTAAAAATTTTTATATTTTAGTTATTTTTATAAATTTTTCGAAAACAGTTTTGAATCATAACCTATAAAATTTCGTTATCATCTTAAGGTAGACGAATTTAAAGCATACGTGCCAAAAATTTGAACATTTTATTCAAAATTTCCTAAGATATATATGAATTTACGTATTGGCATGTTTTGAAATTTGGCATCTTTATTTTAAGCAATAATAACGCTAAATGGGATTTACGGATCTAAAAATAAAAACCATAATTAAAAAATATAACATATAGAAAATTATTTGGAAGAATTAACAATGCACCTTACTTTCCCGCTCGTGCACAATGAAAGGGAAAATAAAGCAAGTTAAGAATTTCGCCAAGTGAAATAATTATTCTTAGGGCAAAATGAAAACGTGCATAAGATGAATTTTTTAATTTCTGGTTAAGTTTCTCCCCAACTTTTACAAAATTTAATATTTAGGCTTGATTTGTGTCTTAAAATCGAAATACGGAAAAAATCGATACGTCACTAGAGAAAAAGTTCAATTTTGTGTCAGAATATCTATGTTATAATAATGCAATACATAAACCTATTATATATCCTAAGTCGCGCTTTCTAGAAATGTGTGTGTGTGTGATTATGACAAAGACTCGAGGGCTATCTGCCTAAGGGGAGGGATACCTTCGTGGAAGACTTTCTAAGGGAAACTGGCTCGTATACACGTTACACATGGGGAAAACCACGAAAACGCCCATGCAGCCAGCCCGTTCGCGGGATTCGAACCTCGGACCGAACTACCAGTGTTCAGCGACTTTGCCGCTCGGCCGCTGGTGGGCTTCTAGAAATGAAAAACGCAAGCTAACTTTCGTCATTCAACTCTGTAGAAGGAAAGATATAGAACTGTCCTTTTGTGGTGTGTGCTTGTGTGTGCACAGTATATATAAATCAAATCAGGTCACAGTTTTGTGTGTCTTGCATTGGTTGCTGCAAACCTCTGTATGATATCCTCAACCTTGGTTTTCTCCACCATTCTGCCCATGATTTAGCAGGGCATGACGCACGTTTTCTTTGCCTATGGTTGCTCTTATGTAGAAAAGATTCAGTTTTATCCATTTATGCAGAATAGTTAGACTTGTGCATTATTGAATCCAAAATGCACAATACAATAACGAGTCAGACTTGTCCGCGCATTACAGTCCCTTTTTATGCAGCGTTTGCCAGTTTCATTCGTGCTGCATTAATAGCGATTGATTTTGTACTATCATACTATAAAATTACAGATTAATTTCGTTCCTGCTTAAATATAATAAGCATAAAAATAACTTCGAAGATATTGTGATAATGACAGAAACGATTTGATTGCGCCTCAGGACATGCTCAAACGAATATCGTAAAATATTCTACGTTTTCAAATACAACGAATATCATGCATGTTATATCATTAAAATAGAAATAATCCAAGCTTTCATAACAACTTACATCATTAATGTGCCTGTTGCAAATAGGCCACCATCCAAAAGACATAAACTTTCGTAACGGTGCTCTGGTATAAAGATGTTCGCACCTCATGAAGAATAGTTAATTCGTAAAACACCACCTTCATAAAGGGGTGGTACCTTTATGTTGGAGCACCGTCAAGAAGTTTTTCGTTTTCTCGAAAGGTAGCCAACTAGGATAAAAATGATAACACCTTTATGACTGGACACTATTATTTCTAACAATAATTACAGACAGTAGTTTTCGTATCTCATCTAAAAAATTCCATTATCCAAAAATCACTCTATCCCACTTAGCTGAGAAAAACAGCATTCTAATGTAAGTGAGCTCTGTATCTGTTTCCTTTTTGATAAATAAAAAGCGGCAACAGCAGGAAGTTCAGATAGCTTGCTTCGTTTTAAAAACGAGTCTACCTATCTTTATCTCTAATTGCCTGATCCCCGATTCCTTTAAAACTGGGTAGAGTGGCAAAGCTTTTCTTGGAAGTCTGCCAAATTTACGTTCTACATCTGATTTCCATCTCTTTGCATAAGTTCTGATATTTTTATCTTAAGTGAATTTTTTTGTTTTGTACTGATGTCCTTATTTCTTATCAAGATCTACTATGACTTTAGGCATCTATTAGAATTTTCAGTTTTGCAAATACTCTTTTATTTTGATACCAATGATCCATATTTCTCTATCCATGAATTCTGTAAAGCAGATGAGAGGTTTCTTTTTGTGAAACATATGAAGAAATATGAGAGAAATTTCTGCCTTTGTAAATAATTATAGTGTGCAAAGAAGGGCTCCGCAATTTTGAACGGAATTTTAGCTAAATTGTTGTTGTTTCCTTGTACGAAGTATTGTAATCTCGAAAATCTTCGAGTACCATATTTCAGCACAAATCCATTTTGGCATTTCCCGAACCCATTCAGATGATTGTTTTAGGTAACGCCTCACGTACGGACAGAATAAAGGGCATTTTTTCACTGCAACTCTGGCAGTTCTCGAACCCATTCGGGGCATTATTTTGTGTAACGTCTACACGTACGAACGGAATTAAGGACACTTTTCCCCAAAACAGATTGTAAAATGGATTAAAAGGGGATTTTTTCGTCACATCTGTGTGTACGTGTGTTGAAATGCTGTATATTGGGACTGCTATAACATTTAGTTGTGCACCTCACTTTTTTTTTTTTTTTTTTTTTTTTTTTTACAGTCTGCAGCACCAAATTAATACACTCCCTTACCCGGCCTAAAATTCCTTACGCGGTCTTTATTTTCGTAATCATTGGTAGTAGTCATATACTTCCAGGTACAAAAGTATTTTAAATGACGAAATTGACCGGGATACTTAATTTCAAATTTTCAATTTTTGATGTCATTTTCAGCTTTCCTCGAGGTATTCGTTAATTAAGATAGAATAATTCAAGGAAACACGTTTAAATGAAGTGCAGCAAAAATACAGAAGTATTTAAATGACATAAATTGGCAGTGTCATGTTTTTAAAAAAAAATTAATTTTGGACAAATAACGAAATCTATCTTTTAAATGTGGTCTTCCGGTTCCCATACATATATTTGGGAAATTGTTATACTCGTTATGGAAAAATAAAATTACAAGTAGTTTGACTCCCTTACGATAAAAATTGACCGGGATATTTAATTTCAAAATTTGCAATTTTCGATGCCATTTTCAACTTGAATCGAGGAATCGATTAATTAAATTAGAATAATTCGAGGAAATAAGTTTAAATGAAGTGCAGCAAAAGTACAAAAGTGTAAAGTCTTATAGTCTTTATAAAAAAAAAATAAAAATACAAGAAATTTGACTAAATTGACATTTGACAAAAATTGACCGGAGTATTTAATTTCGAAATTTGCAATTTTTGATTTCATTTCCAACTTGCTATGAGGGATCGGTTTATTAAGTTAAAATAATTCGAGCAAATAAGTTTAAATGAATCAAAGCAAAAATTCGTATAATTTAATAAAGGAGTCTTGTGGTATCTACATCCTTCCAGGACTTTTCTTTTGCCTTTACAGTTCAGTTAATAATTTGATACAAATGGCTGAAATATTTGTCTGTCTATGCGTTCAGAGTCTCCCTACCTGATTAAATTTAACTGTTAGTTTAAATTGAGACTGTTTTCGCCCCTTTCATTCGCTGTACATTTAAAGCAGTGATTCCTAGATTTTTAGCAGCATATTTAAACGTATATTCGTGGTCTGGTGATCAGTGATTAGTAGAGTGGTTACCGAAACTGGCTGTTTATTGTTGGCTCGAGTTCGAATCCCGGTGGTGGCACGGATATATGTAAGTGCAATAGTGTCTTTGCAGTATCAGAAGACTTATGTCCCAAATATTGCAAAGGTTTAAACTGAATCAGTTTAAACTAACACTGTGTCAAACTTTTCTGCAGTGATTTGATGGAATAGGGAAAAGAGAGAAGCGAGAACGTATTACAGCGGGAAGGTACGCTTTGTGCGATGGAACTACACCTGCACAAGCAATCATATAGAGAAATTCTGGTGTCCCATCGACTTCTTGTCTTGTCCTAACAAATGATTTAGATTGTGAATTATTATTTTTATTCATTATGACTGCTACAGTAATCTCTCTTTTCTCTTCTCTGGAGGCAGGACAGCCGGTCCGCTGAGGAAAAGTGCTTGTACATTTGTATGAGTCCCGTCGATAACTATAATTATTTCTTATCTCTTTAGGTCATGTTCTCCAAAATCTGTCTTGGCAAAGGAAAGAATTAAAAATTGGAAGGTGAACTATTAAGAGAATAACATTTTGGAGGGGGCAGGAGAGCAATCTGCTAGCTATGTGCAAATCAATCAATCATTTAAATAAGGAATACGTCATACTGCCGACTTTCTATCACAGACACTATAAATGCATACGTAAAAAACATGTGTATGCTCCTAGTGTTTTAAAAGTACACAAAATATTATTACTATTTCCGAAGGTTACTTCAATGATCAACGGACGGGCTGAGTGCATGAGTGTTTTCCTCATTCTCTTTTATATGATGTGAGTACGAGTCAGTTACCTGGGCGTTTTTATATTCGACTTAAACAATATTTCTACGGTGTTCCGTATGCTATTTTTATTAGATACACCAAATTAATAAATTGCCCACTCTATTGGAGCAGATTTTATATAAAGCGCTATCAATTTTGAGGGAGACTGATATAAATCTCTCTTCTTCCAGAGCGGTCACCGAAATAAAGCCACACTGATGTATACAGTTTTATAATTTCAACGTCTAGTTTAAAATTTTCTGCAACAAAGTTGGCAAAAGCTTTCAGACACATAATTTTCCAAAGAAGCTAAATTAAATATATTATGTCTGAATATTAGCAACAAATCTTAGGCTTAGCAGCTTCCAGGTCGCTAGCATAATTAATGCCGTGTTTTCGTTATATTATGCAACTTGATGTGAAAGGGGAAATGCGGAGAGTTTCTAATGCTAAAGTAAAATAGAAATTATTATTATTAACACGTTGACTATCACGGCACTTTTCGGACTCCGGTCCGAGAAGCCAAATCGATTTAATCATATTATATTATTCCGAGAAGCCAGCTCTTTGTGTTGAAGATTGTCTTAAGATTTATCATAAACAACATATTCTTTTTTTAACTAATGAATAAATATGAAAAAATATCAGAATGTGAAAAATAATCATAAATTTGCATAACATTGGACAAATTTCAAAGGTAAAGTTGATACCTCTCTGTTAATAATCATCTTGATTCAATAAGAGATACATTTTTTTACTCTGCTAGTTTCAGCTTGGATCTATCTTTATCATAATATATCATGCACCTCTGGTTGCAATACATATTAAATCCCTTCCAAGTGCCTCCAATCTATATTAAAAGATTTGAAGCTAAATCCCAAATCACTGCAATACCGTTATTGAAGAAATTCTGGCATACGATGTCCTGATATCGGAGCTCACTTTCAAAAACACTTTGTCTGAACAAACTTCAATAAACTTCCGATCCAATAAAAACTTTCCAGTTCGCTTTCAGATTTTCTAATTTTGAGCTAAATCACCGCTCCTAAAGATAAACTAGCGAGAAAAAGGTAGTCCCTGTGGATGGGGAAAAAAAGATCTCTTTATTTTTGGGGGCAGCAACGTTTGCACTTCAAATGTGAGAGCAAACAGTCTCCGTTGATTTAGTGTGAGTCTGTGTTCCGAACGCAGTCGGTGTTTGGGTGTCCAATTTCACTAGTTAAAAAATGATGTCATCCATATCTACACATTAATGGTTCTTTACTAGATTTAAATTGTGTAACGATGGTTAAATTTTATTTTATTTCTGATCATAGTATCGTTGTGCATGTTAAGAACTATTTCCGGATCTTCTTGGAAATAAAACATTTAGTTTCATTGATTTAATACATTAGCGATTGTTAAATATCACTTATCCGCCCCTTGATGGGAGAATTGTTTTTGTGTGTGGTTTTCAAAGTCTACATAGAAATTAAGTGTTTTCATAAACGTCTGTGTTCCGAACGCTAGATCCCAAATAGACCTTTACGCTAGACTCTTTATGTGAGCACAGGGCGAATTATTATGCATTTGATTTGTAGCTGGTATTGGGGGCAGATAACTGACAAATCTATAATTAAATCATTTTATACCAAAGGTAGATAGATTTCCACTTGGAAAAGTATAACATATTTAGCTTTTAAACTGAATCCGCTTGTTGTTGATTAACAAACTAAGCTTTTTAAAAACAACAGATGCAATTCTTAAGAACATTGTTTTTTTTTTTTTTTTTTTTTTTTTAATGATTTAAATAAAAATGCATTTAATTCCTGATATAGCTAATTTAGAACATTAAATGCTTTTATATAATTACGCCTTGTATTTTATCCCTTTTCATGTACACAGAAGATACTCGTATATAACATTCCTATGTTAGTCTAAACGTTCATTCATCTAGCATACTAGCGTTTTAATCTCTTCAGTTAATTTGTTTTCACAAGAAGTCAACAAAAATGCTTTTCCTGATTTTCTAAAGCTTTATATAATGCTCAGATTGAAAATCTTTGCTTGGAAACGTGTAAAATCTTTTGATCCAAACAGGGCATGTGCTACACATTTTTCTCCCATTTCACTCTCGGCGGATACTGACTTCTCCATAAATTCTAAACTTTTTGCCAATCTAAATTCTGCTGTATACAGTGCCTAGAATAAATTGTAAAAATATTTCCATCCTTTCTCGCGTTTCTCGCGTTTTAAATTCTGATTTTTATAGTTTACATTTTTAATTCTAAAACTTTTGTCATTAATGAAAAAAAGCTAATTACTGATTACTAAATTCTGCCGCCCGGTGCAACTGCAACCGCTCTACTTCCAAGCATGGTTCTAAACTTTATTTAAATGTGCTGTCACCTGAATAGAATGACAATGTTTTAAAAATCAACTTGTCGGACTTTCTCGTTCTTCTCTTTTTCTTTTCAGAGATTTCGTAAACGTAGAGCAAACTTCAACTGTAATAGCTTATAAATGTTTTTCATTTGGAAATACTTAAAACTACTGATACTAAAAAGTATCTTTCTTGTATTATTTCCTTTATTCAAAGCCCTTGATATTCAAATAGCTGTCTAGAAATAATACAACTTCTTTTCAGAGAAGTATAAGGACGTTGAAAATCTCAAAACTTTGATTGTAAACAATTCACTGGCTAAAAATACAACCCCATGAATGCGTTTCCATAGAACAATTTGCATAACAAAAAGCTTTCATCTTCATGCCATAAGATAATACACATGCATACATTTCGCATTCCATCGCAGAACGTTTTAAATCAATAGTTAGACATTTACTAAGCCCGACGTCAGTCTAAAAGTGCATTTTTGAGAAAATGTGGAACGCAAATGAATCTACATATAAGCTGCTCGAGTTAAACAAAAATTCTTTTCTCCAAAAAGCAAAGTTTTGCCATAAAATCTGGAGCTTATGATATTGCTTCTTCTTTTATTTTTCTATAAATACATTTAAATATTGTTCCAATTAGAAAGTCTGTCTACACGCTTTTATGCAGCTAGTGTATTACTTTGAGATTGCTAAAAAGATAAAACATATGAGCTACTTCATAAATTAAAATTTCGTAAACTGTTAATAAAAAGGAACTAATACTGGTTACTTAGATTTTAAATATAACGGTGTTTGACCTAAGCTTATTTTCCTGGAAATTTTCAAAAGTTCATATCATCCCTTCCAAAAATATACAAAGAATGGCTGAAGTTTAGGAGTGAGAATCCTTAAAAATAAATTGAACTCTTGCTAGGAATAAGCATAGCATCTTCGGTGTTCATCCCAACAGGTTCACTGTTGCACTACAATACATCACGAGAGAAAATATATTCATTTCCTTCCATTATCACTGATTACTTTCTCATCACGGATAGCACCACCTTCTTTGTCACTCTGAGATTCATTCGCTAACGATGTCAGATCGAAAAGCTCACATTCGAAGGTTAAGTTGGGTTAGGTTAATTGGATACAGTAAAACACATGAGGGTTATCTGCCTAAGGAGAGAGATACATTTGTAGAGAATTCTATAAGGGAAACTCGCTCGTATTCACATTGCACATGGGGAAAACTTCGAAAAGAAACCATGCAGCCAGCAGTGGAATTAAACCCGACTCAGAATCCTGCGGCCTTAACTCCTCGGACACTGGTGGTGCTTGGCATTTGAAAAAGGACATTATTGTTATCACTAGTTGACTTAGGTATATCAAATAATTCGCATTTCCTTTATTCATATACAATATCTTAACGAGCGAAACAAGGTTCTTAAAAATTATCTTGCTTTATGAATGAAACTCGTTCACTCTGTTTACTAAGTATTTACATTACACTGAATCGCTCATGTGTGTTTATGGTTTTAGTCGCGATTTTCATGGACGATAAAACTATACAATAAAATGCATTGGTATACTTATGATATCATCAAAACTAATGCTAACAGTTGCGTTACAAATCCTAGTAGAAATTTCATAATGATAATAATTTAAACATTTTTGCACTCTTTTATTTTGAGTATTTTAATTTATATTTTCTTTATCATTCTTTTTAAACCTTTTTAACTTTTCCATATATATATACATATATAGGGTGTTACCGAATTCGATCGACAAATCCAGAGGGAATCAAGAGGATGAAAAATTGCCATAGGACACGGGGTCTCAAACCTTTTTCGGTGGGAGAAATCGCAAAAATAATGGGTGTGACGTCGAGTGAAACAAAAAGGACCAATAAATAGAAAAGCATTTATTTTATATAAAGTAGGATTGCAATGCATCACAGTTCGATATCAGAAGAGAGATGACAAGACGTTTTATAGGGACTGTTCGAAGTTGCATCCGTGAAAGTCATTGCACAGTCGACACCGACGGTTTTAAACATACCCGATGGCTAGTAATGTCTGCTAAAGCGATGACGATCCTTTTGTGCTATCAAATCCTCTCGTGTATCTACGATGCTCTGATAAACAACCAATTCCAGATGGTCCCGCAAGAAGAAATCCAAGGGATTGAGGTCTGGAAGCAAGCAAAAGATCCGTCGCGTCTAATCCATTTTCCAGAATATATAGCACTGAGGTGGTTACGCTTTGCAATCATAGAACGTGCTGGTCCACCATCATGCATGAACTACATGTTCTGGCACACAGTGACTGGTATTCCTAGCATCAAATCCGGGAGAGCGTACTTTAGAGAAACATAGTAATTGGCACCATTGAAGCATTCAGGCAGAAGGTACGGTCTCAACAGGTGATCTCCGAGAATCCCTGACCGTAGGTTTATACCGAACTTGCTTTGCACTTTCGACAAGACAGTGCTATGGGGATTTTTTGGATGACCACGTTTTCTCATTGTGTGTGTTAACCACGCCTTCTCTCGTTAACCAAGCTTCATCTGAGAACAAAATAACGGCGGGAACTTGTAAATCATTATGTGTGGCATCAAGCATCCAGCCTACGAACTCTACCCCGAAGGGTTTAATCGCCATCGCTTTGGAGGTGGACCTTCTGCACATGGAATAGATGCATGTTTTCTACAGCCAGATCCATTCACACCATTTCTTGCCGAATACTCAGTTTAGCTGCTAACGATCGTCTACTGGACGACGGGGAAACGGCGAACCTTTGCAATATTTATATAACAATATATAACCTTTAATTTTCGCGATTTTCACCAATTAAACGTGATTTACGACTGCATGTTCTGTTGTTATTTTTCATCCTGTTCTATTTTTCATCCTGTAACAATCCCCTCTGAATGTGTCGTTCGAATTTGGCTATATGTATATAGTATATATAATCAAGAGATAAAAATTAAATCACAAATTAAATCAAGAAGGGGGTTAACCTTTTAACCGGAAATACATACATTAAAACTGAAACAAAAACAATTCAATGAAATAATATAATTAATATAAAAACATTTGTTGAAAATTTCTTGGCCTTTCTGAAGGAACAGCAGAAGAATTTTCAGCCCAGTTACATTTCTGAATTTATCAAAAATTGGCAATCATCCGGATATAATTCAGAAACGTTCTTCTATTGTAAAGTTCTCGGCTGCTCCTTGAAAAAGACCAACGAATTTTAAGCAACATTTTGATATAACTTTTATAAATGTTATATTAGCTATATTCATTTTATATTATAGAACTGTTTTTGTTTCAGTTTTAATGTGTGTACTTCTGGTTAGACGGTTGACTTTTCCCTTAATTTGTGATTTAATCATTATATCTCGATTATTTAATTAAATTCGGGACATAGTGCTAGATATTCATTATATATTAATTTAATATGAAATTTCTAAACTTTTGCTTATATATATACTATATATATATATAGAGAGAGAGAGAAGTCATAAATTTCGAAACGTTTCACCTTTCCTTACTTTGATAAAATTTTTGTTCTCAGTTAATAATTCATTTCTAAATATGACTTGAGTTCTTTCTCTAGATTTTGTAAATTATTAGGTTTAAATTGAATTTTAATACACTGACTACCAATAAGTATTTGGACACCTGTGATAGAAAAGGAAAACTAACTGTATTCAAAATCAATATTTGGTAGAGCCTCCACGAGAAGTAGTTACAGCGTGGACCCTCCGGGGCATACTTTCCAAATGTCTTTGTATGACAGCTAGTGGTATTTTCTTCCACTCGACTTAGAGAAGACATAGAAGTTCCTCCACCGATTTTGCACGGGTAGTACACCCTGAATTCGGCGATACTACTCGTCCCAGAGGTTCTCGATAGGGTTCAGGTCTGGACTCTGGGCAGGCCAGTCCATTCGATGAACTCCATTGGCACCATACTAAGCCTTGGTTAACGTCGAAACATGGCAACTGACATTGTCGTCCTGAAAGTAACAAGGGTCCAACCCGTAAAACTGCCACAACGTAGGAAGCACATTGTCATCCAAAATAGTGCAGTAGGCATCGGAGTTGAGCTTACTATGGATGGGGACTAAGGGTCCCAGCCCGTACCAGGAGAAACACCCCCAGACCATAATTCCACCTCCGCCGAACTTGACCGTTGGCACAATGCATTCTGGCAGGAGACGTTCTCCAGGTAGACACCACACCCAGTCCCTGCCATCCGAACCGTAAAGGGTGAACCTTGATTCGTCACTCCAAAGAACCTGTTTCCACTGATCTCCGGTCCAATTTCGATGTGCTTTGCATCACATTAACCGAGCAGCGCGGTTAGACTTGGTGATCAAAGGCTTATGGCAGCAGCACGACCATGAAAGCTAAGCAGATGTGCTTCCTTACAGATGGTATTCATTGAAACAATACTCCCGGATGCCTGTTGAAACTCCTCGCGGATGAGGGCCATCGGTTGGGTTCGGTTCTTCCGAATTTCTCTGGACAGCACTCTTCGGTCTCTATCTCCCAGTTTCGTTGGTCTGCCGACTCGGGGCACTTTCCGACAATCACCGCTCACCTTCCACTTCTTAATCACATAGGAGACTGTTGATTTTGGGTACTTCAGATCGCTAGATATGTCCCTTAAGGATCGGCCACATTTGTGATACCCGATAATTATACCTTTCTCGAAATCAGAGAGCTCCGAACTGCGAGGCATCTTGCATGCGACTGAAGCCGATGCTGTTTCCTACACGATATATACCGGCGGAGTCCATGACGTACCTTAGGACCGCTGATATCGTCATTTGCATAGGTGTCCAAATACTTATTGGTAGTCAGTGTATTAGCAAATTATATATATTACTTTTACTAGGTAAACCGAATTTATTTTATTTAAATTTATATTTTTACATTATTATTTCACATGAAATAGGAAAGCGACTGTGTAGAGGGGACTTTCGGAATGAGCCATAATAATTAAATAATTTAAAATGTTTCATCAGCTAATTTTGGATGAACAAAAACGCAGTGGTTTTCCTAGGAAATTGAAAGGAAATGGAGTTCAATTGAGATCAGATATACGTCCTGTTGATAACGTTAAATCAAATTTTGATTGTATTCTTTTTATATATATATATATTTGCATGCATTTCTGTTGGCTTTCGGGATTTCTTCTGGTTTAAAAAGACTGAGTTGATAAGGTTCTTTTACCTTTTTTTATTGGAAATGTATTAATTATACTGTTTTAAATTTCCTTTCTTTCATGTCTTTGTGGTATTAGTTCGAAATGTATTACTTTTTGTCTATGATTAATTAATTTTTCAACAGCATTTTACGTAGAAATGATATGCTTTTATATTTTCAGATGTGATTGTTATTGTGGCGTCCGTCGTAGTTCTGTCTGTGGGAAGCAGTGGTCAGATGTTCGCAGCCTCTGCTCTAAGGGGTCTGCGCTTCTTCCAGATCTTGCGCATGGTGCGTATGGATCGGAGGGGTGGAACTTGGAAACTGCTTGGCTCCGTCGTTTATGCGCACAGACAGGTGACTATTTTCTCCCATTCCCTTTAATGATGACGATTTTTTGACTATTTAGAGGGACTATTATTTATTTTTTGACTATTATTTAATAAAACATTATCAAATTAGACTTTCAACAAATACAGAAATCATATAATAATCATAAATAAGCATCTATGGAGCAAACAACTTGTCCTGTGAATAATCAGTAGTTGTATTTAAATGCTAAATCTGTTATTTAAATTTCTTCTCTGTCCTAATTCAGTCTATTGAAATTACTTTGTATAAACTCTTCGCTAAGACTAACTTGACGCTTTTGAAATGAAAAATTGTGTTTGGCACATCTTTACCTAAGATTCCTCTACATATAAATCTCAAGTACGTTATTTCTAGTGCCATAATATTCAAAATGTTTCCGCTGTGAAAGCTGTTTGAAAGATTGCCTGTTCTGATTCATCAGATTGAGCAACAATACAGTTTCGAAAGCAACTTTTCATTTGTAACTTCAGAAGTTGCTACTAATGGTAATTTGCATTAGCCAATTCCATTAATCAGAATCCCGAAACATACGTTATAAATTAGCTTTATTTGAAACCTGACAGTAGCCATGTTTATCAAAAACCATGAAGAATAGTCAAAGATTTCATCATTTCAGTTTTCAGATCCGTTTTTGATTGGTGAAATACTGTATATTTCTTAAAACTCCGATAATAAATTTTCTTTCTTTGTTTCCAGTAGCAAATGCATGCGCTTTTTATATGTAGTTTAACGACAGTCTTGTCTCCAACAATTTTGGGCAGTCTTGTCTCCAACTTGGCAGTTAAAAATAGTTTTAGAGAAAATGAAAAGTTTAAAGTAAAGGAATACAGTGGAGTTAGGAAAGGCATATTTACCTAAATCAAAGGAAGTGTATTTTCATGGCAATTGGATCACATTTAACAAAGCCATTGCTTGATGTAAAAATTATTGGTGCCTGTTTTTAACTCGTTGTGTGACAAATAATATTTCTGATATATTGTAGGGTATTGATGATTTCACGTAATGACATGTTTTCTAAAACTTGAATTTCTACTAGATTTCACTAAGAAAACGATGTATCTCTGTAATTTAAAGCTGAATTTAAATTTCCTAAAATGAAATATAAAAGATATCTTATTATCCAGTGCATCGCTACTTAGTAACAGAATCCAATAAATTTCGGGTATTCAGATTGATAATGGATCATGTTTTGACAGAATGGTCTTTTTTTTAAATAAGTGTAGTAGATTTCTGCATGTTAATGGCAGTGTGTCTTTCACTGAAGCAGCCTCCAAAATGAAGGTAAATATTGACGCAATTGACGATGTGTAGATAGCTAAGTTTGTAAAGGATTTGCAGTATTATCAGTGAAAGAAGTTGGATTTTGCAACCATGTGCTATGCATTGCATTTATGCCATACCATACATCTCGTTCTGATTTTATACAAAGTGTCTCAGGGAAACAATAATGTAACAATTTTACATGGGATATTCGAAAGATTAGAAGAAACAAAATGTTCGAGTAGTTTTAGTACACGGCTTTGTTCAAGAGTTAACAATTCGGTACCATTGCCAGTTCTATCTATCTGTAAGATAGCGACATTTAGATTTCGTCTTATAGGACGACGTAAGAAAATTCAATGTAATGTCACTTTCCTGGCATACCCTGCATTTTGATTTCATGAGCATGACATTTCGCTTTTTTATTCTCAGCAAATGTCATTCTCAGAGTACTTGACTTAAGAAATGTATCATTTTACAATATTCGAAATAATGTGTTTCCTGAGAATGACTTTTGCTATATACAGGAATTAAGTTCATACTTTATTTTCTGTGTTAAAATAATTACATAATTAAGAGTTGCAAAATTTAAAACAGCCTTAAATTGACACTAAAACGAACTAATTAAGGTATACCATGAATTTTACTTTTGAAATCGGATTTAGAATTTCAATTCGTGCATGTTTTTACCATTTATTTTTCTATATTAGATAATATGCCATGTATATACGTTTATCAATAGATGAACATTATTAGTGTCTTACGTTAAATATATATGTGAACAGTGAACATTTATAGTTTTCAAATGAAAGACTATATGTATTATTTTTCATGATTGATTAATTTGATTTGTTTTTCTCTCTTTCCCACAGGAACTAATTACTACTTTGTACATTGGTTTCCTCGGCCTCATTTTCTCTTCGTTTCTCGTCTTCTTAGCTGAAAAAGAATCGAATTCAGAACATTTCAGCAATTTTGCTGATGCCTTGTGGTGGGGTGTGGTAAGTAGAAATTCTAGAAATATTATAGCGTTTTTCGATCAACTTTTCCCGAACAGTGCTTAAATCTAATTGTGTAGTAAATATTCATAATCTAATGCAAATAAATCTCTTAAAATGTACTTATTATAAATCTCCAATTTGACACAGTTAAAACTAAATCGGATGACTAATTATAAAAACGTTCAAAGGGTACTTTTCAGGAAGAAATTTCTAACGGAAATTTGCTGTTTCTTAGATCGTAAAATAACGAAAAATCCCAAAATTATTGCCTTTTCAAGAATTGAACGCAGGCTAAGCTATTGATATTTCCTCTGCTTCAGCCTGTCAAACATTGGCGGATCTTCGTAGATATGGATAATATCCCTAGAACTGAATCTGTATCCAAATGAAATGGAAACCATCAGCAGAATACGTAGCTATAACCATAACCTTAATAAACTGGCTGCCGTAAATATTACACAGTGGTCTTTAGTAGTATTTATGACTGAGAGTTTGAGATTCTCTGTTTCTCAATGCTTGTTTTAGTATTTTCTCTAAATGTAACTCCTTAACAGAGGTTTAAATTTTGTAGAATGCCATAACGGAAATATCCATGCATCTAGTTTGATTTGACTTAAATGGTGCTGCCTTTTTATATATACCTGAAAATAATATGCATTCAAAAGCCAAGCAAAGTAGAAATGTAATATAAGAGGAAATAAACAAGGATATTTGGTTTCGCAGATTCTTTCAAGAGATCAGCTGCAACATTAGCGGCAAATATGATATTTTGAATAGCAGATACGGAATCCTATAGGGTAGCCACATATATTTATTACGACTGAACTTGATTACTTGTTAGGAGGAACTACTGTTCATAGAAAAGATTTATGTGTAATAAATTTTGTCTTTAAAACTAGGGATTTCTTTTCATCGTAAATCGAATCTAAAAACTGCTTTGGTTATTTCATGCTTATCGGAATTTTCCTTACTCACTTAAAAAATTAATTTTTATAAAGTCAGCGCGTAGTATTTAACTAACATTTTCATTAAATGATCATTGTGGTTCTGTTTCGATTGCCATTTTCAGAAATAATTATATGTGTTTATTGACATTAATTTTATTATCCACTAAGAGAAGTTTTAAAGGCTTAACTGCTGTAAGAATAAGTTAGTGTTACAATTTGTGGTTCTTTGGAAAATTACATTACCTGCGAAAAGTGCAGTTTGGGGGAAGGGAGGATGACCCCGCGTTCATCTCGCTTTGCCGTCGTTACCTGATAAGATATTTCTCCCACTTGCCTAGCATGCCTTCGTGGTATAACGGTAGCACGTTGGGCCGGTATTCCAGAGGTCCGTGGTTCGATTCCCGGCGAAGGTGGTTGCACATTTTTCATCTTCTCTGCTTCCAATTAACATAATGACTCTACAAGTGGCGCCCGAACTGAAAAAAATAGGGTTGTGGATGATGATTCTCCGCACCCAGGATTTGGCGACTAGGTCACCTAAAACTCTAGTCGCTCTTTAAAAAGGGGAGTATATAAGGTATTTCTCCCACTTCCCTAGCGTGCCTTCGTGTTGTAACGGTAGCACCCTGGGCCGGTATTCCAGAGGTCCGTGGTTCGATTCCCGGCCAAGGCGGTTGCACATTTTTCATCTTTTCTGCTTCCAATTAACCTAATGACTCTACAACCTTTTGTTGCCATCTCTTAGTAAGTAAGGTAGTTATTAAGACGTCCTTAAAGGTATAAAGCACTACCGAAGCGCAAACTGAGATCTGTGGCACAGAAACCAAACGTCATACAATCAAGACACAAGAGCATTTCAGTTTTCGCTAATGATATTTAGATCTGCTTTCAGATGTGAACTTAAAAAGGTCACCGAGACTCTCCAAGGCATGTACACTGCAGAAAAAAAGGGGGGCAGTTCTATATCTCTCGTTCTACTGGGCCGATTGACGAAATTTAACTTCCGTTTTTCATGTCTCGAAACCGCGACTTGAGATATGAATTAGATTTATATATAGCATTGTTCTAATATAGGTATTTCGACACAAAATTTGATTTTTTCTGAAATAACATACGAATTGTTTTCCATATTTTGATTCTACGACTCAAATTACGCCAAACTACCAAACTACTAATTGAGTTTGATATATATTTATTAATCTCTATTTTTTTATTAAACTTATTTGATTCTACCTTTTACATATCGAAATTCAGGTTCATTCCAAATAAAATTCAGTCATTTTTTATGATTTTTTTTAATTTGTATTTTTAAATAATTTTTACAAATTTTTAAAAAATAATTTTGAATTATAATCTATAATATTTTCACCATCATTTTAAAGTAGGCGTATTTCTAAAGGATACCTGCAAAAAATTTGTTTTTATTCAAAACTTCCGAAGATATATGTGAATTTATATACTGACACGTTTTAAAATTGGGTATGTTTGTTGAAAGCGATAAAACACCAAATGTGGCTTAGACACTTTGCTAAAATTACTTGAAAGTAAGAACGATGGGACTTTTTTCCTGCTAATGTACAGTGTAAAAATGTAGGAACGAGGTGCCATTTTTCCCGCTCCGGCATAATGGAAGGAAAAGGAAAATTAGTTGCCATATATTAAGAAATGCACCAAGTGAATTATTCTTGGCGCAAACTGAAAACATTCCGCCAAGATAAATTTCTGAATTTCTCCGTAAATTTCGCCCCAAATTTTATAAAATTTTTTCCCTAGGCATGAATTGAGTCGTAGAATTGAAATACGGAAAAAATTGGTATGTTATTTCAGAAAATGTCCGATTTTATGCCAAAATACCTATGTTAGAACAGTGCTGTATATAAATCTAATATATAACCTAAGTCGCGCTTTCGAGACATGAAAAATCCAATTTGAATGCTTTCAATCGGCCCCGTAGAACGAGAGATATAAAACTGTCCCCCTTCCTCCTTTTTTTTTTTTTTTTTTTTTTTTTTTTTGAGCAGTGTACAAAATCTGTATGCAAACATTCTGATTAAAATGGTCTAAATGCTGCAATTTAGTTTAAATATCACGCTGAATAACAATCAAAAATAAATTCGAACACTAAGAATCAGAGTAATTTTTTTAAAAAATTTTGCAGAATTTTTTTTTGATTGCTGCGATTTAGTTCGTAAATAATTTGAGATAAACTTCAAAATTCAAATTTAAATGAACGCCGTCTGCCACCTGGAAATTTGTACATAAAGATAAAAGCTAAATAAATAAATATTTTAAAATAAAATTTGTTTCGTCGATTTTTTAATGGCAAAGTAAATGAGAGCTATCTACCTAATGGGAGGGCTGCCTTCGTGGAAGACTTTCTAATAAACTAAAATTTAATTAATATATACGTACAGAGACAGCAATTTTTCTCTTTTTTCTAATTTTCTATCGAATGATACTTAAATCTGCGAATGCTGCTGATTTCTGTTAAAGCATTTTTAAAAATTTCTTACTTGCTATATCCGTAATACATTTTTGATAGTGCTCTTAAAAATACAAGATAAGAATTGCAACTTTGTTACCTAAAGTAGCCAAAATCAGTAGTAGTTAATACTAAAAAATCCACTTCTAGTTACCTGATTATGAAATGAAAGTAAATATTTTCAACTGATTTTTCTGTTTGCAGTTAAGAGTACAAATGTCTAATAAGTTACATCGAATAAACGTAAAATAAATATTACGGTAAACTTCATCATACCCTTCAATGACTTTAGAACTTATCTTCGTTCTGTCGAATAAATCTGTTTAAATTTAGAGGAACGGTAACAGTATTAGAATCCGAGAGTCTCTCAATTGCTGGAAGAAGGTTTATTCTGCAAGATTTATTCCGAATTCTTAGATCGAGAGTATTCTAAAGATTAAAATGAAATTAACTTGAGACGCTGTGCGGGTTATTTAAAAGATACTGGCTATTCTGAATTTAATGAAATGAAGGGCAACCAGATGTTAACGTTTATATCTTCTCACCATGAGTGTAACATTCTGGAGGAAACGTTTAAATTTAAATATTAATTAACTTTTGAAAGAATATGCATTCTTTTTGAGCTATTGATTTTATAGAAATGTTTGTTAGTAGAATTAAAATGTAAACAATATTCTCAACCTATCGATATTCTTAACTGGAAATATTTGTAAAAGAAGGACCTAATTTCGTTATCCTTCAGATTTTATGAAATAACTGAGTTTATTTACTACTTCACTGGAAAGCTCAGAAATTAAAAGTTTTAAATAAGCACTCGGCAGTTAATTAATGACTTTCCGAGTGCCTTTCATAATGTTTAGTCTCTATTATCTCAACGTATTGTAGTTATTGAGGAATATGATTTTCAATAACCTTTTTACCAATTTCTCTGTGATATGAAACTCATCTCCGTCTGAGCTTTTGATATAAACGAAGTTCGTGGAGCAACCTGCAAACTTTAAATATCTCGTAAAATGTACGCGTGAATGTAGGAAGCACCTTCTTTTTATGTTTAAGTTACTCTAGAAAAAACAACATCCTGTTAGATATACAGTAGTATAGTCATTCCTTCATCATTAATTTTAAATTAAAAAGTATCGTTTCCGTTTAAAAATATTGTATATTTTTCCTGTTTTCTTTAACACTCTTGTCCAGTTTTTCAAAATCATAAAGACATGACAGTGTACTATCACCATTTTGAATTATTCACTTCGTTGTTCTGCTGAAGAATGTAGTGGATTGGAAATATTTAATTTAAATAATATTTCGCCTGACTAATTATAATCAGCTATTCATTCCTTTCTTCAGTTTTTAGTAGCTCTCAGCATAAATTCATATCTAATGTCCTATTCCTATATGAATCGAATTCAGTACTCCTAAATGAATGTAGAACTTTTCTACATCTTTGGATGGACTAACTGTCAAATTCATATGCGAATGTTCAAACATTGCCGTCAAGAGCCCCCCCCCCCGTTTAACAATACGAGTACAATATGCTATTTTACTATTTTCTCTTTCTATCTCCACCGTAATATTGCCACTCTTCCGAACAAACTGGCTGGCGATCTTAGAAAACTGGTACCCAAAGTAGTTGGTTACTTATGCTATATTTGAGGTGGACCTACTTGATTCTATTTAAAATTCATTTCATTTGGTAGAGTCTCGCTTGTTTTAGTAACATACACTAAATCAAGACTCTGATGTAGACATAACTGATTTATCGCTACGTCTAGATTAGCAAACTGAAACCTATTATAGGTGTAAAAGACTCTTTCATTAAGAACCCGTATAAGTTGAACAGAAGGCCCTCTAGTGTTTAGTCAGCATTTATGGCGTAATATCAAACAGTAGAATTTTAAATTAAACCTAAAATTTAATTAGCCAAAGGTTACGCGGAGATAGTTAAACGCGCAAGTTGGCTCTATCTAACACCGGCGTGAAAGCACTATCTGCAAGAATAAATAATGCCTGTAAATAGACATACTATCGTAGGATCACGCTGTGGCTAAAATAATCTGATCACGCTATTCAAACCTTCATTTCAATACGCGAGAGATGAATTTGCATTCTGAGAGGAAAAAGGAAAATGAGAAGTGAGAGTAAGGATTTCTAACTTAAAATAACTAATTAATTTACATAAATACCTTATAATTTATTGATTTAGAAGTCAAACAACAAAACTCAGCGTTATACTTTCACAGGACAAGTTTCCATGGTTTTACCGGACCATCATCCTCAGCTACAAAAGCGCAAAAAGTTTTGTTGTTTGCCTTCTAAAGTAATACTTATTCGGCATATTATTGTATCTTATAATTTATTAAAATTCAGGTTAGTTGTTTGAATAAACTTAAACTTGAAGAACTTATGTGTTAATTAAAATCAACCTCACAATGAATGGTATATGAGCTACAAATATGGATGTTCCTAAACTAAACATGCCCCACAAGAAAAAGGAAGAGTAAAATAGGAAAAAGGAAAAGCGTAAGTAAATATTAAATTCTATACGTAAAGTCGAAGAAAGTTCCAATCCACTACTCGGGGTAAAATGTCACTCCAAGCGAAGGATAAAGCTTCTCTGTTTTTTGTTTCATTGTAATAAATTTTGGTATAATGAGTTTCCGGGCTACCATTAAAATATTTTATCTTAATTAGTTATGCAAAATTGTTCTTTAATAAATCAGTTAGCCCAATCAGATAGAATTTGTTGCCGTGATAATTTATCATTCAAGCAAAATTTAAGTACCATAAAAAATAGAAAGAAAGAAAATTATACCGATTGTTATAAACGACTTAACAGATTTTTAAACATTGAATTTTAAAACATGTTACACGTAGAATAGAAATAATAAATGCAATTAAACATTAAACATCCAAGTTTTAATTTCCAACATCATATTTTCAACAAGTTTTAACAGCAACGTATTTTCCCATATGGTTTCTTTGGTCACAAGACGCACATCTATACGATATTTGAGTCCGGCCCACATATCTGTTACTTAGGCTAGAATTGGTAATGTGATTTTTAAACTCTACTAAAGTTTTGCCATGGTGAAGACAAAATCTTCGGAATGATCCACTGAAGTATCTTATGATCTATCTTCAATGCGTGAGAACTGAACTTCTTGTTGAGGAAATCACGTGAATTTTAAAACTGAGAAGAAACCCTGGACGTTTAAAATTAATTTTCATGTTGATGGCATTTAACGTTTAAAGTACGTTTTCATGTTTTCTTATTCCACATGTAATTTTTTTTACATGGCGTTTTAAAATCCGATGAATAATCATCCAGTATATGATCCAAATCGAAATCTTTTAGACGGTAATTCTTATGCAGCATAAGTCAACAAAATGTAGAATGTCGTCATAGAAGAAGTCGAACTTTTGTCATGCGCACTTGATTTGTTCTAGCTGGTGTATCCAAACTTCATCTACATGTGCTTTAAATACTAACTGAATTTTCATATTTTTAGAGCGGGTTTTAAATGAACATTAAGGCGCAGCGTAATTAAAAAATAAAGGAAAAAATAAAAATTATAAAAAGGTTTAACTTAAATTTAAAACTGCAGTATTTTGTATTTCTTAAAACCTTTTAACCGTATTATTTCTGTGTAAGTTTCTATAAACCATGTAACGTTATACTATGGGTATGTTAGCTTTCTTTTGTAGTTAAATTAATCACTCATAAAATGATTGTAAAAGACAAACATTTATTTAAAGATAAATCTTAATAACCTACACGTAACGTATTCGTAAACGTACATAACATAACAAACGTACTTACTGCATCGTACCATTAAACATTTCAAGCGTACATCATCTCAATGTATATTTTTAAAATTATAAATAGAACGACATCCAGAAATCAGCTATTGCCATTTTCTCCATAGATATTTTGTCTAATAACAATTAAATAATTTACAATAGTGCTTACATTCGACTATCCTGACTTTTCAATTGTCCTCAATTGAACCAAATCTTGTCATACATTAAAGCAACAAATAAACAACAACAAAATATAATAAGTAAGTAGGGAAAAATGAAATATAATTTAAAAAAATTGTGTAAGTCTTACACAAAGTCTGCATAGCGCAATGGTTTGCGCACTATTCGCTTGCGCCTATTAAGTTCGTCGTCAACCTCGTCATTATCATCATCTTCTGTATTTCTGGAAATGATGGCCTCCGAAGATTTGTTTTTAGCACGTGAATCAGCTTGGTGGGGCTTTCGACAACCCATTTTTGATCTGTAAAGTGGACAAGATCTAGATCCTTGACCGCGTGGCTACTGTTCTTCGTCATTTGCTTCAGTATCTTTACTAGTTGCTTCTCCTTCCATTCTACTTTGCATTCAGTGTCATTCCTATGATAGTGGATTCCTATGATAGTTGGCTCTATCTAACACCGGCGTGAAAGCACTATCTGCAAGAATAAATAATGCCTGTAAATATTGCTATTAAATTATTTGTTTTAAATTTTTGCTATTTTTTGCTATTAAAGCACCTTTGATAAAATCGTCTAGGATTCCAGTGATTGTCTCTTCCACCTCCTGAAACTCTTTTTTCGTTTTTTCTTTCATTTTGTTCATCTTCACTTCCATCACGTCCAACGTTTCGTGGAAGTCCTATGAATAGATAACTACAATATTGCCTGAAGTAAGAATGACGTAATTGTCTTCGTACGGGCCTTTGAGGTTATAGTTGCTGCTTATCATCCACATTCTCTTGGCTCTGACTACCATCACTTTCGTCATTCTGTCTTTGCCTTGGCATGAAATGGTGTTTAGAAAACAGTTGGCCACAGTGTCGATTTCTATTTGCAGCATAAGGACTATTTTTTACCGAAGTGCGATTCAGTCCAGTCAGATTTGCAGCTTCATTCCCCTTCTCTCGAATAACTTCAAATGCACCTAAGTCACCATCTCTTACACTTCGAACAACACTTTTTTGTTTTTCTTTACTGCACTTTGATGAACGAATGTATCTTCTTTAGGGTCCATTTTTATGAGATCAGTGCACCCGAGTTCTGAAATATTCAGTGCAAAACAATCTCTGTATTCATTCGAAAAACGCAATAACTCTTGCTGGTGATCAATGTCGAGATCCGAGCCAATTTTAACTTGGCTTAAACTTATAGGAACTGTTATGTTGTTAATATTTTCCGTTTTTGTTAAGTTCGAGCTCAATTGAGAAATTTCAGTATTTAAACATAGTTCAACTTCTGCTCTCCCAACGCATTGATCCTTTTGGAGCTTAACATTTCTATCGCCAACGTTAATCACTGGTATACAAGTTTCGCCATTTTTAATTTCTAATAAACAGCTTATACCTTCGGAAGGATTTTCTATCATAATTAATCCATTATCTACGGAATCTGTTTGAGAACTGACAAGACTGATCTTATTTTGCTCTAATTCATTTTTCTCAAGAGCTTTAAGGCAGACTCGATTTATTTTTTCATCAATTTGGAGGTTACTAAATAGTTCATCTTCCCTATACCCGAAATGAAATCTTTTTCCTATTCTGACATAAGCGATGTGAGGGAGATCAAGCCATCTCCGTCCGATTAGATCAACTGGCTGTGCATTATCAGGTACAAGGTATATATTTATGCCTTTGCCTTTTACATTATCAACTTATATTGGCTTTAATAATATCGGCTTTAATCATTCCTATAGAGGTCACTGCAGGCACCCTTTGATTTTCAAAACCGTACAATTCATTCATGGCAGGTTCTGGTTTCACTTTAAGTTTCTGAGCAACTGAAGTCCTTAAGAGACAAGAACTCCCCGTATCAATTAAAGCCCGTACTTCTTCAGAATTGTTCAGTTTTGCTTTCTTCAAATATGAATATTCAAATATGCTCTCTTCTAAATTTTCGCCAACTTGCTCAACAGAATAATTTTTATCATTTGAATGATTATTTTCAGCTTTAGTAACACAATTTTTAGCTTTATGACCTGTTTTATTACATTTTCGGCATGTTACTACTGGTTTGGGCAGCGGACAGTCCCTTGAGATGTGTCCCAAAATTATTACAGCTGAAGCATTTTGGTTCACCTTTTTCATTATGCGTGATACCGTAGAGATTTTTCTTTTCGTTGATTGTAGCAACTGGACCATCTTTAAAGGAATTTCGTTTGTCCTAAGACCCTTCTTTACGCGATTGTTTATTGCTGAAAGTTGACTTCAAGGTATCATAATCATCTAGTTTTTCAACTAAATCAATTGGTGAAATCAACTCAGACCAGATGTCAATAAAATGATCCTTTACTTCTGGAGACATTTTACGTTTTATCTGATCCGCTACAATAAGGTCGCTAAGTTTCTCAAAAGTATCTACTTTAATTCCGCTTATACATTCATTAAACAAATTTCTTAACTCATACGCAAAATTCTTCCATGTGTTTCCTACACATGTTTACTGTGCGTAAAAAATATTTCGCGAAATTTTTCAGGTGTCATCTTGTACCGCTTTAATAAGATCCTTTTAACTTCTTTATAATCGTTTGCAATTTCATCCGTTTCTCTGGCGATTAACTGAGCAATATCATACGGCAATAAGCCAAGCAAATGAGTAACCCATGTATTTTCTGATATTTCAACTTGTTTAGCCAAACGTTCAAACATGATTAAATATAAACTGATATCATTCTCGTCAGGTTTAAATTTTTGCATCAAACGATGAAGCTCTAACTTTGGATTAATGTGAGTACCACTAGCAATTTCATTGGTGCCATAATTTGTAGATCTACATTCTGCTTCAATACGTAGTTTTTGTAGTTCAAATTCCATTTCGAACTTTCGTTTCCGTTCCTCGTATTCTTTTTTTCGCCTACGTTCTTCAATTTCTTCTTTACGCTTACGTTCTTCAATTTCTTCTTGACGTTTTCGTTCTTCAATTTCTTCTTTATCTTTTCTTTCATTTACACTCATGTCCATAAATTAAGGATAATTCGGAGTCACGCGGAAATCGAACTCTAAAATAAATATATCACCTGTCAAATCACTACACACATCTTCAAGAATCATATGCAAATTTCAGGAAGTAACCAGATGACACCGATGGTACGTCACAATGACAAGAGTGTAAGACAGTGATATATAAGGAATACAGGTAAAGAAGTAAAATTGTTCGCAGTCGCTTTATAAGCATTTCAGTGCAATAACCGAATAGTTATGACACAAAGGACGCATTTGGATGATTTTTTACGTGGTAGAATTATCGGCCGTCTGGAATGTGGGCGTACCCAACTGGAAGTATCAGACGCACTTGGAATTGGCCAGAGTGTCATCTCCAGGCTTTGGCAACGATTTCAAGATGATGGTAATGTGAGTAGACGTTACAGCACAAGGTCGCCCCAGAGTTACAATGCCGAATGAGGACCGGTATTTGGCAGTTACTGCCAAAAGAAACAGGCGGAGCACAGCCTCAGACCTGTCTCGTCAGCTCTCTTCAGCCACTCGTACGACAATTTCAAGGCCGTGTACAGACGCTTAGGGCAGATTGGTCTATATGCTCGTAGGCCTGTCAGATGCGTTCCACTTACTGCAACTCACTGTCGCCTGCGGTTAGCCTGGAGTAGAGAGCAAGCATCATGGACACCGCAACAGTGGGCTTGTGTGATGTTTTCCGACGAGTTCAGGTTTAGCTTGCAGTCTTATTCTCGCCTAACTTTCATATGGAGAGCTCCAGGTACCCGTTACCACCAAGAAAACATCATTGAACGACACCGCTACAGTGGTGCAGGAGTGCTCGTTTGGGGTGGAATTATTCTGGATTCCAGAACTGACCTGCATGTTCAAATTGGAACCATGGCAAGCCAAATCTATCGGGACGTTATTCTGGAACAACATGTACATTTGTTTCGGGGCGTCATGGGCGCACAATTTGTGTTTATGGATGACAACGCCCGTCCTCATCGTGTAAACATCGTAAGCGAATGCCTTCAATCGGAGGATATCACCCGTATGGACTGGCCAGCATTCTCACCGGACTTATATTCATTAGAGCATATGTGGGACATGCTTGGCCGACGAGTTGCAGCCCGTCAACCTTCTCCTGCATGTCTACCGGAACTTCGGAGAGCATTGCTTTATGAGTGGTGTAATATCCCCCAAGATCAGATCGATAATTTGATACTCAGCATGCCTGGGCGTTGTACGGACTGTATTGCATCGTCTGGGAGACATACAATGTATTAACAATCATACCAACCATGTAATATTGGTTTTTTGTAAATAGTTTTTTTTTTTTTTTTTTGTAATTTGCTCCAGGGAGAAAAAATCGCTATTTTTCTAATAATATCAAATAGCATAGCATCCTTTTATGCTCTTTACCTTTTGTTTAATAAATAAGCTTTACAAATAAGTCAAATTTGTTTTGCTTCTAACTCTTCTTTCGCCTGATTTTGCATTATCCTTAATTTATGGACATGAGTGTATTATAATGTTTAACTATTCTTTGGCGCATTCTTCATCGTACTCTTTGCTAGCCAAAATTATCTTTTTCAAATTGTTCATTTTATGACTCTCATTTACATCTTCTCCAATTCTTCAGCTGATATTCTTAAATCGCATTTCTTTGCCTTACCGAAAATAGACATTTTCGTACTTGACTAGAAGAGAAACACGCTAATGTGACAATCAAAATCGTAAAAAACAACCTTATATTTAGCGTAGGTATAATGAAACACTCAATCGATTTCGAGGGCAGCTAAAGGTCCCTCCTCATCAGGAGAAAGAAATACATAGAAAGAAGAAAATAGGAATCACAGAAACACGTGGTGCTTATCAGCACTGCACGTGGATATAACTAGATTTTTAATCAGAGTTGCACTGGCCGCCTACTTTTACTGAGCCAGGCTGTCTGATCAAGCATAAAGAAATATTAGCGAAGTTAAAATAGGGAGCGAGGGGCAAATGCACATTACGCTCAAAATCTGAACTTCAAATAATGGAAAGCAACCACTGAACGGATTTTTATACCCTCTGGTAGTACCAAGTGCGAGGAGGTAACGCCATCTATCGGCAAAAATAATTGAATTAAGACAGTAGAATTTTAAAGGCATTAGGAAGGACTGGATTGGACTTCAAATGATTAACTAAACTTTCTAAATCTTTGTGAATGTGAAAAGCCTCAAGAAAATCCAATTCGCCTATGGAAGAAGCCTTTTGGATGATTTTTGCAGACCCAAAATCAAAATTATGGTTAAAAGTCCAGCTATGATACGCTATTGAAAACTTGTTAATTTCCCCTTTTTTGACATAAGATTCATGTTCCTTGATACGAAACTTCAACGCTCTTTTTGTTTGGCCAATATATCTTAAACCACACTGACATGATATACTATAAATTCCCCAAGAATTCAAGACAGAAACGCAATCTTTTAGAATCGAAGGGTGAATTTTATTAATAGGGGAGAAACCGACTTGAAAATTGAATTTCTGAAGAATCCGTGCAATTTTATAGCTAACAGAAGGATAAAATGGAAGCACGACAAGGTCATTGATATTATTTCTAACAGTGGAATGTCTTCTTTGATGGGAATCTGAAAATGTTTTGACGGCTTTATCAATAATCACGGGAGAAAACCCACGGTCAATCGCAACTGCTCTCAAATAATTAAGTTCATTGGTAAGCAAAGATTCAGAGGAACAAACTTTTAGCGCGCGGAAAACATAATAGTAAAAAGAAGCCATTTTTTGCTTAACAGGGTGGAATGACTTGGCATGGGGTGGTAAACAAACTGCAAAGGGTTTACGGTACACAGTGGTGCTAAAATCGGTTTCATTGCGGATTATAAGAATATCGAGGAAGGGGAGGGAATTGTTGGATTCAATTTCAAGAGTGAATTGGATGGCTGGATCAATTGAATTCATAATAGATAGAATCTCGGATAAATCCTCTTTATAACCGTCAAAAAGTGCGAAAGTGTCGTCAACATACCGAATCCAAAGACGAAAAGATAATTTATCAAATAATTTCATCTCAAAATAGTGCATATAAATGTCAGCAAGTACCGGACTGAGAGGATTACCCATAGCCTATAGAGAAAGCCTTTAAATTCTCCAAAATTTCGGAAACGCAGAAGGATACAATCCGCCACCTAATTACTCATAACGTTAATTTTAACAATAAATCTTTGGATCTTAGCAAAAAGGAAAATGAGATCTTACGTGAAATTCATTCTGATACTAATATCATTATCTCTAAAGCTGATAAGGGCGGACAGATGGTTGTTATGGACAAACACACATATATTACTGGAGTCTCTAAATTGATAAATGAAGGCCCATACTGCTCGATCCCTAAAGATCTTTCAACTTCGGACCTCATGAAAGTAAAAAGTGCTATTAAATCTTCCCACATTCTGCCAACTCAGTTGAAGAAATCACTTATTCCGCCTATTACTAATTGCGCTAGACTTTATGCTCTTCCAAAAGTCCACAAAACCGGTATTCCTTTTCGACCAATTGTTTCCAACATAGGTACTGCTTCATATCCTTTGGCCAAATATTTAGTTTCCAGATTTTCTCCTCTACTTGATAACAATATTCACACTGTAAAAAATTCTGTTGAAGTCATTGATAAACTTAAAAATATTTCCCCACTTCGTTCCATTATGGTTTCATTTGATGTCAAATCATTGTTTACTAATGTTCCGGTCGAAGGAGCACTAAATTGTCTTGAAACTAGGCTTCGGAAATTTCACTTCACACATACTGAAATTAATGAGTTGGTTTCGCTTACTAAAGTTTCTCTAAGTCAAACCCACTTTGTTTTCCAAAATGCATATTTTCGTCAAGTTGAAGGATTGGCTATGGGTAAACCTCTCAGTCCGGTACTTGCTGACATTTATATGCACTATTTTGAGATGAAATTATTTGATAAATTATCTTTTCGTCTTTGGATTCGGTATGTTGACGACACTTTCGCACTTTTTGACGGTTATAAAGAGGATTTATCCGAGATTCTATCTATTATGAATTCAATTGATCCAGCCATCCAATTCACTCTTGAAATTGAATCCAACAATTCCCTCCCCTTCCTCGATATTCTTATAATCCGCAATGAAACCAATTTTAGCACCACTGTGTACCGTAAACCCTTTGCAGTTTGTTTACCACCCCATGCCAAGTCATGCCACCCTGTTAAGCAAAAAATGGCTTCTTTTTACTATTATGTTTTCCGCGCGCTAAAAGTTTGTTCCTCTGAATCTTTGCTTACCAATGAACTTAATTATTTGAGAGCAGTTGCGATTGACCGTGGGTTTTCTCCCGTGATTATTGATAAAGCCGTCAAAACATTTTCAGATTCCCATCAAAGAAGACATTCCACTGTTAGAAATAATATCAATGACCTTGTCGTGCTTCCATTTTATCCTTCTGTTAGCTATAAAATTGCACGGATTCTTCAGAAATTCAATTTTCAAGTCGGTTTCTCCCCTATTAATAAAATTCACCCTTCGATTCTAAAAGATTGCGTTTCTGTCTTGAATTCTTGGGGAATTTATAGTATATCATGTCAGTGTGGTTTAAGATATATTGGCCAAACAAAAAGAGCGTTGAAGTTTCGTATCAAGGAACATGAATCTTATGTCAAAAAAGGGGAAATTAACAAGTTTTCAATAGCGTATCATAGCTGGACTTTTAACCATAATTTTGATTTTGGGTCTGCAAAAATCATCCAAAAGGCTTCTTCCATAGGCGAATTGGATTTTCTTGAGGCTTTTCACATTCACAAAGATTTAGAAAGTTTAGTTAATCATTTGAAGTCCAATCCAGTCCTTCCTAATGCCTTTAAAATTCTACTGTCTTAATTCAATTATTTTTGCCGATAGATGGCGTTACCTCCTCGCACTTGGTACTACCAGAGGGTATAAAAATCCGTTCAGTGGTTGCTTTCCATTATTTGAAGTTCAGATTTTGAGCGTAATGTGCATTTGCCCCTCGCTCCCTATTTTAACTTCGCTAATATTTCTTTATGCTTGATCAGACAGCCTGGCTCAGTAAAAGTAGGCGGCCAGTGCAACTCTGATTAAAAATCTAGTTATATCCACGTGTAGTGCTGATAAGCACCACGTGTTTCTGTGATTCCTATTTTCTTCTTTCTATGTATTTCTTTCTCCTGATGAGGAGGGACCTGTAGCTGCCCTCGAAATCGATTGAGTGTTTCATTATACCTACGCTAAATATAAGGTTGTTTTTTACGATTTTGATTTTCGTACTTATTAAAATGCAAATTATATATATATATATATATATATATATATCCTATTATCATTAACTTCCAATTAGACAACTTAGTAGAACACAGTTACTGTTATTTTATAAGTTTGTTTGACGTTCTAAATATATTTCAAAATTTAAAGAAATGAAAAAAAAAATAAACTCTCTTTCCAAAATGATAAAAAAATAACAAAATTAAATTCGATAATAAATATGTTACATCAATCAATGCACATACCTTGAAATTCAAATTCGTTTCAATTTATTTACGTATAGCAAATTCTTGTAGCTTTAGGCTTAGGTTTCAGAATAATCCCGCTTCTGATTTATGTTAGCTTCCTTTTATAGTTAAATTAATCACTCATAAAATGGTTGTAAAAGACAAACATTTATTTAAAGATAAATCTTAATAACCTACACGTAACGTATTCGTAAACGTACATAACATAACAAACGTACTTACTGCATCGTACCATTAAACATTTCAAGCGTACATCATCTCAATGTATATTTTTAAAATTATAAATAGAACGACATCCAGAAATTAGCTGTTGCCATTTTCTCAATAGATATTTTGTCTAATAAGAAATAAATAATTTAAAATCGTGCTTACAGGTATAATGTTTTTATTTTTACGTTTAATGTTTTAACAGATAACTCTGTGCACAGTTGGGTACGGCGACACCGTCCCGATTACGTGGCCTGGGAAGTTGATAGCAGCTTTCTGCGCACTATTGGGTATCTCCTTCTTCGCCCTTCCTGCTGTAAGTATCATATTTTTTCTTCCTAGATTTAGCTTATTCTTTTCCTGCTCTTCGTTAATCTTATTTATCGTCTTTTCTTTTACATCCCATTTTTAACACTTTGCACTATACATGGTATTTCAAAAGTATTGCATGATTAAATATTTTTTGGACGCGTGGCAGCAGATTCATGCTTCTAGTTAAAAATCAATCAAATAAATCTATTTTCAGATTATCGAAATTAATGGCCACATGATACATTTTAGTGGAATTTTATCATCCAGATGTAAAAATAAATTACAAGTGATTGTAAACTGTAGGGGTTTTAAGAGCCGGATGTTTGAATGAACTGTTATGACCTTCCGGTACGCCTTATATGTTCCTAAAAACACATATCTAATGAATATCGTTTTGAAAAGGTACTAAACGGATATGCATCAATTGTAAAGGATCCAAAAGGATATGTAACCAATTACTTGGTTTGTGCCGAATTTCCTAAGTAAAGACAAATTTCGGAGAAAATGCAGACCAGATCTGAAAATCAAGCCAGATGACTTTCCTAATTTGGGAAAAGATAAAGATTAAAGTAGTATAATTAGCCTTTTGATTCTGTTCAAGCCCTAATCCGCATGGTAAATCTGGTTGCGTGAGAGTTTTAATGTTCTTCTCCATGTGTAACTGCAGTTCGAGCCAGTTTCCCTTAAAACGCCTTCCACGAAGGTTTCATGCTTTGTTGTAATGCAAATAACCCAGCCGTAACTTAGAGCGTTTCTTTGGTTAACTGATTACGGCAAAGCACTTGAAGGCTACCTGACTAAGGGAAACGATGCCCTCTTGAAGGGATTTCTTTGGGAAATTTGCTTATAATATTCACATTTTACGTAAGGGCGGAACCACGGAAACATTTCTGCAGCCAATTCTGTTTTCCGGAATTAAAAATCTAGTCGAAAAAGATTTGTGGGATCCTAACGACTGTTAATATCTTGCCAAATTTCTAGTTAAGAAACTAATTTAAACTTCGTATTACTACGAAGGCATACTGCAAGCGGATTAGGCTATGCATCAAATACAGTCAGTAAAAACATATCTTCCTCACATGGCTATCAAATCAATACCATACTCATACACGTGCTGCGCCTTTTTTATAGCAATTAAATATACATATATTACAAATGACTTACGGCGAAACGGAAGAAGAAGGTACAAAGTAAAGTAAAAATGAAAGCTTAAAACCTTGCAAATAAAGGAAAATAAAGGCAGTTCCATTGAAAAAAATTGAAACTAATAGCCCTATAAGACAATCGTATTCTTTGGTAACTATATACAGTTGAACTCCGCTATAATGAACTTCAAGGAACCGGAAGTTTGGTTCGGTATATGAGATTCAATAACATATATCCCAAACGCGTAAAAATTGAATGAAGAATAAAAATAACAGTCACGTCTACTAAAAGAAGTGAATAATAACTCTAATTATTGAAAAAATGCTATTAAAATTTAATTGCAATTATTATTACGCGCAGTTAGTAAATTTGTTCGTTCTTTTCTATTCTCTTCAGAGTATCTGGCGAATTCATTTGCTTTTACCTGAAACAATTTTTCAGATATTGGCTTCTCTGAATGGTGAACCATTTCAGAAATGTTTCTTGAGCTTCTATTTTCTCCAACCTTTCTCAGCTTTCTTTTACTATCCAAATATTTTCCGCGTGCATAAGTTGCCGATTTTGAATTTATAGAGTCTGTCTCTCTTGTTCCACATAAACTAGAATGACTCTATAATGACCTGGCGAATTCTCGCACAGACGTGAATTTAACTACTGACTCAGACAAAGGGTAAAATTAACTCTTTAATTAATTCAAAATAGTTAACAGAAAGGCACGGTCTTCGTGCGTTACAAAAGCACCGTCAACTTGCGGTGGAAACTAAAATGTAGAACGTAAATCAAACCTGAAATAAATAGTGCAAGATAGCACTTAAGTTACGCCTAAGAGGTGGACTCGGAAGAACCTAACCGGCGTGAGGCTAAATCTGATAAGGCCAAAAGGCTTACTATCATAACAGCGAAATAACAACGAAACATGCGCTTGGCTAGCGAAACACGCTCTGAATAAACTGAGATATTCTCACGTTGAAATAAGCAGTTCACTTAACTTTAAATTTACATCCTGGCGAGAGAATGTGAGGGGAAGTTCAGAAGTCTAAATTAGGTATCAAACTTAAAATAAATTTGTTATGCAAAATAAGAAAAATCCTACGATATTTTCATATAGTGCCAGCTGTAAATTTGGATAAATTGTATTTCTGGCAGATATCGATTTGATTGCATCCCTTTTATATTTTTTAATATTGTTTAGTATGTTTTGAATAGACTCAATGCTTTACGTTTACACAGCTTTACGTTATAGAAAACTTTTCAGAAGCTTTACATTTACAGCTGGCCGTGCGAATAATTTTTTGACATAGAAACAGAGTGCAAAGAGTTTGGTCAAAGAATATGCGAGTGTACGAATTTCTTCTGGAAAATACGAAAAAAGAAAGTAATTCCATCACCTATGTGTTTTATATAATATCCATTTTTGTATAATATCCACAGTAGTGTACAGTATATTATTGTAGTCATTTCGCTTACGATATGTACTACTGTGATACAAAGATTTAATAACCTTATATCTTAAGAATATCTTATTTCTTGCAAAACTAAAGCATACAAAACCCATTCACGTTTTCTCCTTTTCTTTTTTGTTTTTAGTTGTCATGTGTACCATGTATGGTGTCCTAAGATATGTTTATTGTATCTCGTTATTCTCGAGTACATCGAGTTGGATATCACACCTAGCATTGCTTTTATTTAAAATACAAGGAAACGTAGGGGGATGATGATATCATAAAAGTAGCATAAATGTGTCTTTTTTCAAGAATGAAATGAGAAGTGTGGATCCAAATATCCTAAATCTGGATGATTTTAACGGTTAGTGATTTTTTTCGTTACAAGTTACAGAAATTCTAGAAAAGTATGAAAAATACAAAAATCATTCCATCGAAAATATAAATACATTTCGTTATATCCGATTAAAAATAATATATATATCTGATGTTATATCCGATTTAATAAAAGTTTATTTTATAAAAGCCTTTTTTACCTTATTTCATCTTCTTAATAAATATCTTCCACTGAAGGAAGTAAAGTATTCAAAAGAGAATACATGTTAGCAATCCGTACTATGCAATGCGTAAAACTTTGTCATGTGAAAAGCAATGAAACAGAAACTGCATACATTAAAAGATAAACATTTATATTTATTTTAGTGTAGAAGATGAAGATATTATGCAACAAAGAAAAAGCTTTCGTTTAGTATTCGTCGCAATGAGGGAAAAGCGAATAAAATGCATACAGTGTATTATTATTACATATATTTCTTATCATCGATAAATATTTTTGTTATTTACGAAAGCGAAAGAACGTTATTTTTTTAATTTGCTACTTTTTAAATCTAATTATTAACTTTTGCTCCATTTCTTAGTTCCGTATACCAAGGTATTCTTACGATTCCGTGCACCAAGAACTTAGCCTAAGTGTTAAATGTGGATTTCTTAGGATTACATGAATTATTTCAGGGTATCTTGGGATCCGGTTTCGCTCTCAAAGTCCAACAGCAGCAGCGCCAGAAGCACATGATCAGGCGACGAGTTCCAGCGGCGAATCTTATCCAATGCTTATGGAGGTGCTACGCCGCAGATGAGAATTCCATGTCCGTCGCAACCTGGAAGATCCACCAGTTGCCCTTACCTAGTCCTCCTGCGTGAGTATCACTTCTATTGTAATTTTTTAGAGTCTAAAACTATGTGTTCCACTTTTATGATTGGATGTTTTTGGTTGTGCTTCTGGGAGCGAGATTTCTATGTGAAGAGTGAACTGATTAGCTGTGCAGTTCAATTCGCTAATATTCCTTAATATGTTGTACTGAACGAAAATTCCAAGAAATTTTATGCACATTGCTCTACAACTCTTTTAGTTTTAACTTCAAGTTCTTCTTAATTTTAACTTTATTCAAGTTGATACTGGACATAAAGTGTAAAAATGTAAGACTAATGAAACCACAAAAGCGTCATTTGTTTGCCATTCGTTACAAGTCGTTAATTTCGCTCAATAAAGCTTACTTTCGTTAAAAGCCGCTAAAAGCCATTTTTAAGCTAAGCATCATAGCGAGTGACGCCAATTTGGTGTTATCTCTTTGATGGTAATTAATGGAATTGATACCGCATTGGAATCATTTTTGCGTTAATCTTTCATGGCCACCGACGTAACAACATATGATACTAATGTGCCATTGGCACACACTAATATCATGTGAGAATCTAACATCGCTTTTTAGTGTTATATGTTTTAAATTCAGATTACGTAGTCATCGTAACGAGTTTTTGAAAATGTGTTCGAAAATTTCTTCAAGTTCTCTAAAACTTTTACTTATGCTGTTTCGGTTTCAAAATTGTATTCTTTGTTTTCTTTTTAAACTATTGGTCGAGAAAAGAATCACAATAGGTTACGGTTCGAAAATAATAAAACTTTAGCTCATTTTTTTATATCTCATGAAACAAATAATCTTACTTCCTTACATTTCCGTTAGCTTTACATCTTTACATGGAGTTAAATGTTAAATTCTCTCTCTAAAAGCAGCCGGGCGACTTACGCCCCACCTAAATCTTTCTGTAAAGTAATACTCGAGGCAGGGTTTAATGAATCCTTTTATTAGTACTTCAGTCTAAAACATTTATTCCACATAGCTTGATCTAGGCGTAAAGCCTGATAAATTTACACAGCTCGTATTATAACAGAAGACCTCTACTTCTTGTGGGTTTAACGGAACATAAAAGTTAAGATTAAACTTAATATGATATTCACAGACAAACTTCGTTTATAATATTTGACTCAAGCTCTCGATCCATGTGAGCAAAGACTTCTAACAAAGGCTAAAAAGAGAGTTTGCAACCGGAAATCTTCTTTTTACTCTTTGAGGTACTATGGTTTACCACAGTTCTACAGTAATGTAGGTTTATAAGCGATGCCTTTAGTGCTCACATTTGATGATATATCTCGCATCTCAGAAGATACTTTTCTGTTGTTTCAGGATTCAGCATTTGTTAACGGATTATTAAAAATGAAGATGATGAACCACTATCTCGGGCTGTCACCAATATAACCTTCAAGGCTCATGCCAAAGACAGACACATTTGATTCTTTGCCACGATGAATGTCGTGAGCATGTGCTGACTATTGCCAGACAAGTGAGACTGATAACAACAACAGACATAATGCGTGTCATATCATTAGATTCGTCTTAAGTTGTTTTTGGTCAGAATTAATAGTGTCTTTCAACATGATTCTACATTCTTCATAATTTTTGGAGGTATAATATGGAAACATCATAATTTGAAAGGATGAGAATACAAGGAAACCATTTTATGTGGAAACTGTACTTTAGTTTTAACATTATCACAAATTTAAAATAAATTACAGACTTACATGATAAGTATTTTAAGACATTATTTCGATGATAAATTTTAACGGAATAAAAATATTGAAAAAAATTATCAATGACCAGTTATACTGAATTTTCAAAGATCTTTTTTAACTTCTTTTCCGATGTGAATTTAGGGTCCTTTAATGAGACGTTTTAAAACTCAGTTTTACTAGTATAAAATAACTTATGTTAACAAATGGTGTTACAATTTCTTCAATAATGAAGTAAAAGTATTTTAAAAGTTTAAAGAATTAAAAATAGCTAGAAAATATATTTCAATAGTTAGAGATCAACAATACGAACATACCGAGAGAAAACAAGTAGTGCATGCAGAAAATCAAAAGATTACAGCTAAGACATTTTCGCCAGTATTGTAAGTCATAACAGATTTGACAGGAGGAGAAAGGCAGAAAAGGAATGAAAGCTTCTGATGCTTTCTCATCTTTCTGTACTTCATGTAATCTTTAGAACAGTATGCATAATTAGGGCATCTCTTTTGTACATTTAAATCATATTTACAGAGTAGCAATATAAGAAAATATAGATAAAAGAAACAAATACGAAAAAAGTTTAAGATATTTCTTAATTTTACTGCATAATTTCAGATAAAGGCTCATTTCTAAGATAGAGGAGAGGAAAGGAAATTAACTAATGTGACAGGTTTGAAAAATAACGCTGCACTTAAGTATTAAGCAGAGCAATTTTACCAACTTAGTTATTTTGCTATTAGAGACAGCGACTAATAGCACGGCAAGTTTCAGCCAACAGCATAAAGCTATTGGCTGAAATTTTAAGCTCTCGTAGCATCTTCTTTGTAGTAGAATTACTTCAAGGAGTCACATGCGATGCATACCATAGAGATTGACAGCCGTGTATCAAATGATGCTGAATTTACTTTTAGTTCAGCTAAAACTTTTGGAATTAGAATCAAAGAGAATTTACCGAGTTGTTCGAAACAGTGGATATTTGTACGAGGAAACTCTCGACTGTTTAATGAGCTGTAAATGAAGGTAGAGATTTTCCTTTCTGCGCTTTTGGTACTGTCTCTATTCGTGATCCTAACTTAATCGCATTCGGTAATGTCAAACCTAGTAAACTATTAAATTACATCTTGTTAAGCCCTCCTGATGAATTCTCGTCTTCGTACTCAGTTAGAACTCTAAACCTTCGAGAACGCAGTCAAGAATCGTTGCTTAATTAAACAAGCTTCTTAACACAACTACATTTTGAGGAAAAAGTAGCCTGTGAATTCTCAGAATTCAAATATTTGAAAGCATGGAATATAAAAAAATAATTATCAGCGCCTAACTATCTGTATTTGGCGCGGCTTCCAGCCCTACACGCTAAAAAAAATGGAAAATCGGTAACCAAAAACACAGATCGACACAAAAATCTCACTTATAGATCTGCACACACTAGATGTCTCGGAAATAGCCTTCTTTCTAGCGTGTTATAAAGCTTTCTCTTTAAACTGAAAATTCGTTCGCTATTTAAATTCAATTTAATCCACATTCTGGTGATGGCTAGAAGTTAAGAAAGAAGATGTAGGAGCTACGAAAACGAATTAAAGAAAACTAACATGTTAGTTAAAATCGTCTTAAATTTTAGGCTGTTTCAAATTTAATGTGTGTTAAGTACATAAACGTGTACCAATCAGTTCACTCTTCAATTATACCATCATGCATGATTATGTTACTTTTGAACTCAGTGTTCTTTCTGTTTTGTGTTCACCCACGGGTAGCATAGCATTTGCATGCCACTTGTTGCTCGCCGCACTGTTCATTCCTGATACACAGCAACACCCTCTTTTTTTCTCTTCACTTCTCTCTTCTAGCTTCCATTCCGGTTCGTTCACGAGCATTAAGCTCAAAGACAGGCTCGATCTTCCACAAGGCACCTCAAGCCTGTAAGTACTTACTTACTTTCTCTGTTTCTACCTGTTTTCTGTTCTTTTTACTTACTTTACACTGTCACTGCCTTCTCAGTTGCCTTTGTGCGTAAATAACACTGAAGCATGTTTACGTGTTATTTATTTTCGTTTAATATTAGTTGAAGTTTCATTGATATTAAAAAAATGAATTATTTTCGTATCGCCAATCCTTAAGGAAAGCGAATATAAAAATTATTTATATTTTTGAAAGGTTTAATATCACGTTTAATGGTAGGATTCATTACTGCTTAGCTAAATCTCTTAAATTAAGAAATAATTCTGTCATGTTTGGTAATGCAATATTCTGCTATAAGTGCGTTAAATTTTAGCAATTATTGATTATTGTAATTTATTTAAGAAATTACTAAGAATAATTACCATAAGAAACATTTTTAAATGAGTTAAATTTTTTGCATCCGCGCAAATAACTTCGATAGTTGTAAATAAAAACCAAATAAAAAAATTCCTTTACACTTCTTTCTAATTCTTCTGTTTCTATTCATTCATAACATTACCTTTCAATTTGAGTCCTTACTCAACCCAGGTTATTTTCAAACTCTCTTCACAGAGAAATTAACGAAAAGCATGTTTACATATACTATAAGTCTACGGCATCACATGATTTTCCGCGCGATAACTTCGAAGCTTTTTTTTAAAACTGAACATATAAATATCCCTGCCTGATCATCTTTTCAGCTTTTCTTTGGAATAATTCAGGTGGAAATTCAGAATGTTGGATGGCATACATTCTAATGTAGCCTGCTTCTTTTGTACAAATTAAGTTTCAAGTCGATCTGTCACGTTCAAATTTTCAGTGACCTGTCAACATTGAAATTTTGAGGCTACGTGTCAACGAATGGTTGCGTGACTTAGTAACAAACTAAATCAGATACAGCATTTCACGCGTATTTATAACATCTAAAAATTAAATAACCCACATTTTCTGTTGTAACAAATAGCAGGTTCCTAATATTTCCTCTAGACTAAAATGAAACAGAGAGAATTATAAGGAGAATGAAATAGGAGAGTTTTTAAGAAATCACAAAAACCTTTCAGAAATTTTGAATTTTACGTTAATAGATGTTTTAACTTGACTGCAAACTGGTACATGCCCTGAATAATCCATGTTCTGCGTTAAACGTGTACGAAAGTATTCCTTTTTTTTTATCGCAGAGCTATTGACTTAAATTTTTGGTTTTATTTTGGCGAAACTTATACCGAATTTATACCAAATTTATCTCAAGCAATATCTGTTTAAGTAAAGATTACTCTATCTAATCATAATTCCTATTTTCTTTGATATTGCTATCACATGCAGAAAAGGCATTTAATATCCCCATCTTAATCCAAAGATGTCTATGATAAAGCGTGTTAAATTAACCCTTTATTTGTTATTAAAATATTTTATTATAACATGCCCACACGTACGTTAAACTGAAAAAAAATCTTTTAATATATAGTGTTACTTATAAAAGGCTTTTATTCGTAAATTTTCTTTAATACTTACTATGCAGTTAGAAGTGCCCATGTTTAATATTGTTTCGAAATTCTAACCATTCACTTAGTCTGCATTTAAAATGTCGTGAAAAACATGATTATATGTACAGTTTCCTCTTCTGCCTGATGTAAGTGAACTAAATTATCAGTTAGAAATTTTTGGAGACTCAGAAAACTGAGGATAAATCTTTAGAACATACATCACCATTCTTTAATTACTGACGTAAAGTGGTGTAGGTTGCAAAATCTGCATCACAAACCTTTTAATGAAATAGCAGCGTGGTATAACTCTATACATTACGTACTGTTTCCAGCTATGAGATCTTTCAAATTCAAAATACTTACATACTTTTTGCAAAATAATTGTGAAAATAAAATATGCAACCAGTGGAATACAGCAACAAATGGAGTATATAAAACCATGGGATGGCGTGAGTCTGATCAAGGCCCCATTTTGAAATAAAAGAGGCGTGAGATATTTGATTATATCTAATGAAATAACTCTCGATTCATACACTATTTTACTTTCATGAAACTGAATGCAATCTATTTATTTATCGCTGAAAGCAAAAAGCAATTAATAGTACTATTAATAAAACAATTTATAGAAATAAAATAAAAATTTAGCTGAAACTAAGAAATAAATTATGCGTGTCATTAATGCTAAAATGAAAAAAATATTATAAATTTTTTTGTCACATTCTGCGAGTGAATCAAAGAAATGTATCAATTTTAAAATATTATCTAAAATGTCCTGTTACAGATAGAGAAAATGGACTTTCAGATTTGTTCTGATCCGTTTTTATTAAAAACAATTTTTTGCTAGTAAAATCGGAATTTTTATTTTCATTATGGCGCCGTATGTGTTAAAGGGTAATTTCCTCATTAATACAGAGCGGAAAACAAATCTGCTGAATTTCTGCATCTGAATGCCGTGAGAGAGGGTTATGAAAAATAATTAGAAACATTCGAAATTTTTTCTTACAGTAAAACTTTGTAGAAGTTAAAGTTTTTATCAATTGTTTTGCATTCATAAGAATTTTTAATTAAAATAAGTTTAAAGAATAGCTATTTTAATTTAAACAAAGTAGTTAAAATAAATATATTGAAACATTTATATAAACTTACCTTCAGAGCACTTTTCCTAGCACTTTATGAAATAAATTTGCTGAGAGAATTTAAACTGATAATTAACTCCTCAGTCTAGCCGTTATTATAATTTCAGTTATCATCTAGTTAACAATGGAGTTATTTCCATTAAATTTATTTTCAAATCTAGTTGTTAAATTATAAAATTTATTTGTTTAAAGTGCTCCATTCATATTACTTTATCACAATTCCGAACTAGGTCTTGTCAAATATAAAATTTTATCAAGATGTTAAAAATATGCATATTGTTGCTCTATTTTGGTTCACTTCTTTTCAATGATCACTTGAGATCACCAGTAGTTTTTAATGTACTCTGTCAAATCCAACACAAGTTAAGATAAACTCAAGTGCCAAAGCACTAAAGGCAGCTACTTAATATGTAGCTCCTTCTTCACCCAGAATAGCAACCATATTCTAGGCGGCACTGAATCTACGAGATGCTGTGAAGCCGCTATATTGGTATTTTCTTTCGCAACACATTCAGCTGCTGTCTATTAAATGGTTTCATATTGCATGAAGGGATCTCTATCAATGCGGACACCGTTCTCATTAACGATTCGGAATAACTCAAACAGGAGTCATATATTTCCACAAAAGAGTATTACTAGCTTACACAATTCCTTGCTCAAAAGATGGATCTGCTATTTCACACGTAAACATGCTCATCCACTCAATGCTTGGTAAGATATTCATCAGACTAACAACATTATAGTGCAATTTTCTTTATGCAGTACATGCTGATGGGTTAGTAGTGCCGGTGTTGAATTAAGATGTAGTCTGTCTCCAGAGTTGGCATCAAAGCTGGTGCAGGCGCACTAGGCGGCAGAATTTAGGAGACATAAATCTCGTATCGGGTAGTAGAAACGTTTGAGCCAAACATAATTGGCGCTAAAATTTTTACGATTTTTAGTAAAAATTTTAGCGCTAATCATGTTTGGCTCAAAAGTCCCTGTTTAATGGTTACCATCTGATGCTTGCCAGAATTTCTATTATTGCGTTAACTACGGTCACAAGTATTCTTATATCCTTCATGTCTATACTGAATTTAAATATTCCTCTCAAATTCATCCTGTTGTTAGACGAGAAAATCCATAAACATCCGCTATCTGGGTGATGTAGTGAACTAATCTTCTTGCCCTATCAATTTGCATGCTGCCAGGCAGCAATAATATCCCAAGATAGAGGTAATTAGTTTAGAAATGTAAAACCATTTTTCCAATGGAAGAGCCTGACATTCAGTACTCTGCTTCTGACAAGATGGTTTCAGATGGTTGGCCACATAAGTTTAAAATTCCTTATAAACATTAATGCTGGATATCTCTATTATTTTCAATGATATCTGTTTTAATAATTAATTAACTTCAAGACTTTTTATTTGAAATAGCTTAATGCCTTTCGAGAAATAAACTAACTAACTCTTTTTTTTAAATGCAATTAATCTGGGCAGCAATATTATTATTAATGCAATTAGTAATAATATTGCGATATTATTACTTCACAGCTATCCTGTTTATATTTAACTTGAATGTCTCCAGTCTGTCTGAAATGGGAGATATTCCTAAATATGGGAGAGAGGTTCCCAATGTTTGAGGTTGCACTTTAATGGGTTTATGGGCACATTTTGTTTGGCACAAAATTTTAATAAAAATATTGTATAAAAATACCTATCTTTATCACATGGATACGAAATACGAATGAATTTCACATTCAAAGTTTGGTGTCATTCATATACTATTTCATTATACGTATCCGAAATGCTAATTCTGAACACTTATAGGATACTCAGCCTGTGCGTAAATGAAAAATCGCTGAATAAAAATGAAAGCACGTTTTATATTTTTGTAAAAGGCAAAAAGGAACTTAAAAGGCAGTAAAAATTACGTTTCCAATATTATCAATCAGCACGATTTGCTAATTATCACCAATAATCCTCAGCATTCCTTGGGTTCTGACACATAATTTAGCTCTTCAATATTTCATGAGAAAAAATGGAAACAAAATGGAATTTAGTTTTCCTGCAACGAATGGAAACAGGAAACAAAACAAAATTGTTCGAAGACAGTCACACAATTTAGTAAATCTTCCAAATAAATATAATTCCGATTAAAATAACAGCGTCTTAAGATACTGCTGAAAATGCGGTAAATCTCTAATTTATCTTCTATAAAAAGGACCTGAAATCGATTCAACAAAGCTCGGTTGATCCGATTTCTTAAAATTAATGTTAAACTTCAATTACCTGATAGTCCCTAATTCATGCATTTGATATTCAGTTGATGGATCAGTTAATTGTGCTTCAAAACTTATTCTTATGAGCAACTTCTTATCATTCTTATGAGTTTAGAATAACTGCAATTTTGAATGATACTTAGCTTTTCAACAACATCCATTATGTTTAATAGGCATGCACTTAAACCTAATGTAACATTTTATTGCAGGTTTAAGCACAACACATCGTTTGTCAGTCGTCTGTCCACCATACGGAGGCATACTAAGTCTCAATGTACTCCTTCGCATGGCCATCCACCCCTCAGTAGAGGGCGTTACGACTCCACCGCCTCCACGGACTTCATGGGAGCATCGAAAGCGACAGCTGGTGGTACGAGTAGCAATTACGTGGAAGATGGCGCCGGAAAGGATGTCTCAGACACTTCGAAGAGGAATTCTGATGGTAACAACTTCGTGTCCTTCCCTGTAGATAATTAAGAAAGAGTTGTTTGCTGTTACACGATAAGTGGAAAATCAGAATAACCTATGTGCTTTAAAATTCTTTTTCGTATTCTGTGGTTTAAAGTCGTAGCTATAAATTTGCTTTCTGTTTATAGTACTATCTGTATGGTGCATATATCAAACACTGGCTGTAGAAATTGTAATGAAAATGACATTCATAAACATTTCTGAAGAAATAACAAAATTTAGCTTTAGTTTGGAATTTATTTCACTTCAAGATTTACGTTTTACCCAAGATGCAAACCCGTGGTCTTTCTTTTTCATGAGCAATTTATTCTGTGTAAATGCATTCATATGATCTAAGTATATGCCCTTCGAACAAAAAGGGAGAGTAAAAAAAGAGAAAGGAATTTTTTTTTTTAATTGTATGAAATGTTTTCCATTAAATTCAGTTATAGTTGCAATTATATTACTATTTTGCATTTCCTGTTCGTTTACTAGCTAATTAGACAAAGAATGTAATCGCTATAAAAAAAGGAAAAAAATCTATGTAATTTTTTGTCTCCTAATTGAAATACTTCCTTCTGGCTCACATATACTCTTTCCTTAATATATTCGTGAATCTTGTCTAGAATGCCATTAGTTAAACATCAAGTAATTAATTTAATCCAGTATTTTTAATTTATCTGGTTCCGATAGCACATTTAAAACAAATCAGACGTCTACTTATAAAAAATCTGATGTGTACACCACATGACTTCCTTGTACGGAATATTAAATCATACGCATTTTTTCTTGCATTTCAGTTAAACTTATTGGATTTAATTAAATTTATTTCGCTGACAGCGCATAAACCACAATAGAATAAATGCACTTTTTAAAATTCACTTTACTTCTTTACCATACCGACACTCTGGCCCTAGGTTCACTTAACAGCGTAACATTTCCTTCATTTTTTAACTCAGAATGCAAAAATTTTATATCATCTTAAGAATTATCTAATCTTTGCCACATGTTCTATTCAAATACTATAATAAATCAGAAACGATATATAAAAGAAATTAAGCAAACAATAACAAAAAAAGAAACAGTTTTTCACAGACAATTCAGTATTTCTCATTCAATTTATTCAGTTTTCACTTCGCGACAAGGTGAAAAGACATAAAATCTCAAAATATCTGTATTGAAAATTATGAAATAATTTTTAAACACTTATTTCCTCGAATAAATTCCAGAATGTATTAAGCATGATTTAATTCGCAATAATAAAAGAAGGCGTTATCTTTGTTATTGCGAAGCTTACTTTCTCTAGATTGGGAACAAATCTACTATTCTGCTGTTTCAAATGTAAACAAACACTGCCGCCATTGCAAAAATAATTAGGCTTAGCGGCACTTAAACAACTTTTAAATTGTTAATAATTTTAAAAATATTGCATGCAGATTTACTAAAGGCATAAAAACCTTAACCGGAAGATAAGAATAACATAATTAAATCATTTTTAAAGCAAAAAGTGCGCAATATACAAACATATAAGAATAAAGAAACTGAGTTTACTGAGCCGTGTAACAGAGTGGATAATACATATATTTATATACTTTTGGTGCGGCCGATTGCAACCAAAATACGAGGTGCACATCTACATGTTATAGCAATCCTATATACAAAATTTCAACGTTTTGAGGCTGCTCGTTTTTGAGTTATGCGAGATACGTACACAGACGCCACGAAAATTTCTCTTCAGAATTCATTTTAAATCAGTTTTATAATTTTTTGGGGAAAAGAGTCCTTTATTCACGGTTAACGTACTTATCACTTACGTACGGATGTCATGCAAAAATATCGTTAAATTTCATTCGATAGCCCTCAAAGTGGATATTTTCGTTGAAATATGATGCCCGAAGTTTTTTTGCGATTACACTACTTCCTTTTTATTTCGTACAAGGAAGTAAAAACGACGTATAACAAAAGGCTACATTTTTCTCTAAAACAAATTATTTTAAAAGTCTTTTTCACTCAAATGATTATTGAAATAAAGCAGTTACTTTAATGGCTTTATAATGAATGTTCTTGGTTGAAAATATTGGTCAGTATATGATTAGCTAATTTCGATACCAGAAATTGGGATCGATATCATCCATTCAACTAGGCAGATCTTATTATACATAAAAAATCAAAACAGATCTAATTCTATAAATGAAGAATTATCCAAGATAATTTTAAGAAGAAATATTGAAACAGTAATATAGAAAGTAAAAATAATTTCTAAGGGAAAGTAGGTTATTAGTTCAAAGGGGCTTTGTCCCTGAAGGACTATTGTTTTCGTTTTGCGATTTTGCGTTGGTTCGCTATAAATGTCTGTTTCACTTTTCAAGCCGTTGCCACCAAATGTTAGAGTCCTGCATTATATTTGAGGACATTAAATATTGAAAAATCTGCATAAATGCATGTCTATTTCTCGCATTGTGATAAAACAACGGTACATAGAGACATCGAATTTTGAATGACGTAATCATCCTACGAATATGGGCATGTGGAAGCCCAGATTTGGAATTTGTTTTATTATCGATTTCATATTTTGTAAAACTTTAACGAATTTTTAAATTAACAAACTCAAGGATTTTAAAGTGAGCAATGGCAACGTTGTACAGAAAAAACATTTTTATCTCTAGCGCACAAATCTCTGTATCGGAAATTCTAAAGATATGCTCATTTCAAAACTATTCTGTGGTATTGCTGTTGAACTGAATTTTATGTTTTAAGTGCGGAGAACGTGATATTGAATTAATTAATGTAACACACAAAATGAAAAAAAGGCCCCTTTGGACGCAATTTAAAATGTGAAACCTTTCAATCAGAAATTTTCTTTTTTTTTTACGAGTTGTGCTTCTTGCATTTTCTCCTATATTTTTTCTAAAATAGGATTCTTGTTTCGTGTAGCAAAATTTTTAAAGCTTATTCATTTTGTGTTCGTATATAAGAAAATCTAAAAGTCAGCCAGCATTTGAAAAATGGGAAATTTATGAAATTACGGGCAATGAGAAAGGTTTTTTTTACGCAATATTTAATTGCAGTTATGTCAGCCAAATAGTAGTGTACCATGGAAACCTCGATATAATATGCGTCTGTTTTTGAGCTAACCTTAATCGAAACTGAGCATTATTCAAACCTCAGCAGAATCTAAAATATAAAACATAAAAAATTAATTATAGCGATGTACAAGACGAAACCTCTCATAGTACCAGTCGAAGAAGGTAATGCAAATTAAAACGGAAAACCACCTCTGATCTAATTTATTCTTTATCGCCAATTTCTGTTGTCTCTTGCGTAGGATTATTTCGGTTAAACCGTATTTTATGGGCCATTGTCACATACAGAAATTCACCAAATCTCGTTTCTCGAGCTTAAAGGTTATTAGTTTAAACCAGAGGTTCCCAACCTTTTCTGGACCACCGGCCCTTTTTGCAAGAAAAAAAAATTGCAACGCCTCCTTTTCCATAATACTTAATTATACAGGTATTAAATTATTGTTGAATATTATCTACACTTATTTATACTGTCCATCTGTCTATTTAGAATCCCAAAGTATAATTTAATTAAAACGACCATCAAATGTGGTAAAAAAACTATTTATTAAAAATTTAAAAATAAACACATAATCAATAAGGTGTAAAAAATTGAATGAAATGGTTGAAGCTAGTGGAGTTTTAACAGTTTGTTAATGCCAGTTTGTTTCACATCAGTCGCAGACAGTCGCATTCAGAGAAGTGCGATCTGTTCCTTTTCTGAGATAGTAAATTAGCAAGTTCACTGAACCCACGCACCCACGCACAGCCAAATAAGATGAAGGATAAGCAATTACAAATTTCAGCGCTCTTGCCTACAGCCCAAGGTAGAGAGCTAGTACTGATTTTTGAATCCGGAACTCTTGGTATTCATTTTTTAATTTGATTTTTATTTCTTCGTTAGTTGTGAGTTCTACGAGTTTTTCTTCTCAGTTTGACGATTCTGCTGTATCTGCATTTTCGGAAAGATCTAAAAACTGTAGATTCATGTTTAAAATACGCTTCGTAAAACCCGCATGAGAATATAACGTTTTCATTTTAATCATAATCAAATTAAACTTATCACCTCGCAGTTGTAAACTGACTTCACTGAATACTTTAAACAGGTTTTTCAAATAAGCGATATCATTTTGGACATAATCAAATTTCCACGAGGTTTTTCTATCCGTTTTCAAGCTTAGGAAAACGATTCAGGCAAATACTTTTTGAGAGCCGAAGAACGTCTGAGTGCAGAACCAAACGATTTGAATTTTCATCATTGCCACTACAAAGCAGAATAAATCATTTTCATGCAGTGAATTGTTTCTAATCTTATTGACGGTTCTAATAATGAAGCAACGTTCTAAAATATACACTCTATCACAAAAAAATACATGCACCCAGAAGAAATATCCAGTCACAATCATGAAACTCGGCAGGAAAAATGATTTAAATTTCGACGCCAAAGAGACAAGGATAAGCGCGCTATGCGCATATGATATGCGCAGCTGGGAGAGTTTAAAAGCATAACCTCGTGCCAACCTTCCTTTTTTTTTTTTTTTTTTTTTTTTTCCTTTGAGAACTTACAGACTCCCCGTGCATTACATATGTACAACACAGGGCTTACAGAAGTAAGTTAACTATAACATTAAAGGTTACATGTATAAATAAACATTAAAAATTACATGCATAAATAAAGCGAACAAAAGCAGAAAACAGCAGTCTGGACTTCACGAAAACAGATAAGTTCACTGGCCAAGTCACTCCGAACATTTTCAAATCGTTCTGTAAGCATAATCTAGGGCCATCAAATGTAGGGCACGAGAAAATCAAATGTTCCACATCCTGAGGAACTCTTTTTGAACATTCACATAAATTGTTTGATCGTAGATTAAAACGAAACAGATAACTTGCAAATTTACCGTGACCAGATAAAAACTGAGACACTTTAAAATTTAACGAGAGGAAAGACTCGGAATTCAGTCTATGGTAAATAGAAGGAAGGAACTTTTTGGTGACTTCAGCATTACAAGATGAAATGTATTCCTCATTCCACATAGCTAAAAGCTTTTTATAATGAAAGGACTTCCAATAGCTCTTTGGAATGCTAATGTTGATATCAATGGGTAAATTTAAGGCATCTTTAGCTAAGAAATCAGCTCTTTCATTTCCGCAGAAACCATGATGAGCACGCACATAAACAAAGCAGATATCAGTACCTCTAATTCTAAGTGAACTAACAGTTACTAGGGTTTCGATAACTAATTTATCGCAGCTGGTAATACTGTTCAAAAGTTGAAGAGAAGAAAGAGAATCAGAACAAATAAGGTACTTTGAGGATGTTGTCCCGTGGGAGGAGACGACAACTTTTTCACTTAGCTCCTCAATTGGAAGCTGTTTATACTTCCAATGCATCTGATTTTAATTGAAGTTCTTCTGTAGTTTGAATATTATTCTTGGAGATTGATAAAACTAATGCTGTGAGATTTTTCGCATTGTGATGATATAGTAGTGTTGTAAATAGGTTGCCTAGGTTGTTGTTGAGTTGCTGTAGTGTATTGCGTTGAATAGTTGTATTAAAGTTATGTTTTATAATTGCATTGTATTGTGTTGTATTTAGCACTATTGATTGAGGTTGTTTAGTTGTATTTGAATTTGTCATTGGAACTATTGCTGTAGTGTATCTTCTCATATTGTTGTCATTGATTTGCATTGTCTTGGGTCCTCCTTGAAAGTTATGAACGCTCGTCACGTTTTGCAAACTTCTCCGATTGGATTGTCTTGCTCCTTTTGGTATTTCTCTTCTTTCCCTTTTCTCCGTTTTCTCATCTGAGATTTTCTCTACGTCCGGATTTCTTTATGTCAAGTGCCCTTGGGCTTTAATTCTGGAACCGGCAACATTGCTCTTCGCAATAGCTAGGTCAATTATAGAGTCTAAGTTTTTAAAAGCATAACCTCGTGCCATAGGGCTATCAAACGTATCTGTGGACTTGGATAGACGGTACTGTGAGTAGAGATTCCTCTTGAGACGTAACCTCCGGCAGTACGAATAGGTGTCGGACTTTGAGAAGGAGCGTATAGTATGCCTCAGACAAGCAGGTTCGTCGAATAGGCGTATCTGCCGCCACTTCCGTCGAAACGATATTGTAGTTGCTCGGTGCTGGCCATCATGGAAGGGATAGTTTACCGTCGTAGAGTGTCAGGGCGTCCCCGGAATAAAAATGACTGCGAGGATAGCGCAATTATAAGAGCGGCCACTTTCGCATCAGCAATGTTGATAGCATCGATTCGACGTCATTTACTACCTTCCAGGCATCAAATGGTATCAAGGAAAACCATTCGGAGACGACTGCCCGACGCTGGTATGTGCTCCGTGCATCATCTGCTATCTGATATTTTTGATTTTTTTGGATGACCTCACATTTAATATATATATATATATATATATATATATGTCATAATAAGAGCAAAGGAAAAAAGACGGAGCAGTGTAGATGCGTGATTAGATCCATATTGAAGAAGAATTTTGATTGCGTAGTATTTAAAGAACTTGGCAGTCGAGGCAGTTTTAATTCCATTTTTATTTCCAATTGATATTTGTGGCCACAATCACTTGGCACTCTAGTCGTGCCTTTCCACAGAAGATTTACATTTTTGATATTGTTGGGATAGAAAGCAAGCCAGCGAAATTACATCTTAGCACAGTAGAGAGCAAAAGCTGAAGTGCGTCGTTATGAAAGATGGAAGCACGCGAAGAGAAAAGTTTTGGTTTACAATTCGGTGATTGGTCGTCAAGAGGCATCTGGTATTAACGGTTACGTAAGATCGCATGATTAATTTAAATGACGCAATGCAGATAAGTTATTACGATTTTAGAATAGAGAGGAAGAATTAATGTTTATAGTTATATTATAATTCTGATTCATACATTGTTATCTTATCTTACATATATATTGCGATTGCACAGAATTGCATGTTCTGTTTATTGCATTAAAGATACATGGGGATACAAATCTTTTAAAAGTTAATTTCAATTTTTGCGATAGTCCTGACATTTTTTATTCCGGTGTATGTTAAACAACTTATATAAGGAATACTAATACTTCTTCTAAATTTCAAATCTGGCTTAATACCTTCAAGGATTACTTGCACTTCAAAGAATCAGGAATCATTTTGTTAATGAAAGGGAATATCTTTCCATTCAGATTGGCTTTCAAGGTGTCGCATGTCAAGTTTATGCTTTCATTTTGAATTTATGGTATGTCCTAAGAAGTTGAAGGAAGATTTAAAGCATAAATAAAGCGATATATAAATAATGCTAGCAAATAGTGATAGCATTTCAAAATATGTAGAAGTAGCATGGCATAAGTAAAAGTTGCATTTCAAAGGTACATGAATAAGAATAACATAACAACAACAAAGGACATTTCGAAAAGCACCCTAGCTGAAACAATAATCTGAAGAGACATCCTTCTTGCCTAGTTAAATTTGTGTCTTAGTTTACGCAGCTTTCAATCTTACCATTAACATGAAACCGGTAATCATTGATGGACACTTAAACATTTTTTAAGTTTACTTCAAATAAAATTATTCCAAAAAAAAGTCCTTTTTAGGTTGTGGGTGATTTAAATTTTCATGAAGACTTCCACATTCATCAAAGTTTGTCAGTTTTTCTCAATGACTTTAATTCAAATCCTCTTTTTCTTAAATACTTTTCTCACAATCTGTTAATCTTCCGTTCACTGTTTTATTTAATAGAGAGAGCTAGAGATCTTGCTTTCTGTTTACTTTTGTACCATCTATTTAAATTAAGATATTTCCTTGAAAACAACGCAGAATATAATTGCTTTTCGAAGAAGAAGGACCAATATCGGCCTATGTTGAAATAACACTTTTTTTTTTTTTCTTGGATAACTTAGTCATTTTAATGTAGAATTTTGATCTTCTCTCTCCCTTTATATATTAAAGCATCTTATAAGACAGTTTTAATTATGCTTAAAATTGATTTTTTTAACTTAGTTTAAAATTCTTCCTAAGATGCTTGGATACAGGTGCATGCATTTTATTGCTTCAATGCTTTTAGTAACATTATTTTTGCAGGTTAAGTATAATAAGTTTAGATTTTAATTTTAATAGATATAGTATAGAAACTAGACACTTAGTATTGCACACTAAAACATGCAGTTTAACTATTAAACTTGTGAATGAAAATTTAATGTTTCATTGGAGTAATGGCTGCACTTTTATACGCTTAAGGTGGTGACATCTGTTAACCACTGTATTTGAAAGATTTTGTTATGTTATTTTAACTTTAATTTCTCCTTGTGCTTAGAAGAAATGTATGCCTGATTAAAGAAACACAGAAATTTAATTTTATATATTAATTTTCTATATTTAAAATTTATATTCATTAGAAAAGGTTTATGAGATTCGTCGAAAATATTTTTTGGAAAACAAACTGAATGCTGGCGTTAACCAATCAGTGGTGTACCTAGAACTTTTCCCGCCCCACGCGTTACCGAAATGTACCACCCTTTTTTATATACAAATAACCAACGAAAATATCAAAATGATGTGTTGGGAAATAAATTTAAAATCCTGTTTATTTTTTTAAAAAAAAGCTTTATTTATAACATTTTTAAATAATATTATTATTTTACTTGTTTTTTGCACGCACAGCTATTGATAGCATTGCAGCGGCGTTCTTGATGACTCCAGTTGCTGCCATGTAGAAGTATAAAAGGCTTCTTGAATACAAAATAAACATTTGTTAGTCTACACATCTCAAGTGCTTTTTATTCATAAAACTCCTCTTACAAATAGCAACGCACTGTTATAAGTATTAGCAACACATACAGTGTTACATAATTGTGAGGAACGTTCTCAATAGTAATAAAATATTTGAAACTTTGTTCTGGAGATTGTATTTTAGAATAAACTGCAAAAATTCAAAGGGGTTGCTCTTCCAATTCCCTGTTTCCCCTAGCAATAACGAAAATAAAACTCTAAGATAAAAGAGGAATGTTTCCTTATAAATGTCAACTTGAGTATAACTGACCTGATATCCGTAATTTTCATCGAAAATTGCAGCCCTAAAAATGCACGGGCGTAAAAATGTAAGGACGGGCGAACCGTGTCTTTACTACGTCATTTGCGTACAGGCATAATTTAATTTTTACATTTTTTAGTTACTGTTGTGAGTAAGTTATATCAGCGCATATTCTAAACCATTACATTTTACATATTGTTACGTATTTTCTTCGAGTTCGTACGGAGTTCGTATAGTTGGAGTGAATAACGACGACACTTGATGAAGTATCGAAACACACTTTATTTAGCCAATATTGATCAGGACAGCTCCAAAGTCACTTTTTACAGTGGTCGAAGATCTACTATAAACACGCTGGAACAATCAGCGACCCAGCCTTCACGCTGTCAGGCAATAACGGTGGAGCCAGCTTCACTGCAAAGCACCAGAGTATAGCTCCCGACTCTACTCAGTCGTTCTTAGAACTCTACGTATTCTCGAGAATCTCCAAGCTACAACTCGTGATGCACTCAACGACACACAGAGCACAGCTCCCAACTCTTCGGTTCAGTCGTTCCCGGAGCTTAACACACTCTCTCGACGATGCACTAACCGCGATACAGTAAGAGACTCTTCGATGCACTCGACGACCCACTCGGCACTCGCTGACCGACTGTCAACTCGATGGACTCTACACGGACTGACCAACTCGAGACTAACTATCTCGCACTACGGCTCTTCGCGTACCAGCAGGATTTATATAGTTTTTGGCTTGTGTTCGAGAACATTCTGGGCTAAACCGTTAAGAATTTGTTCCAGAAGGTTCTCCATCCGTCCATGGCATATCGCCAATTTTATCGCCAAATGTAGCAACCCTGCCTTCCCTTGCCATTTTATGGCAACCCTAAACCTGCTTTGCGGGGAAGCTATCTTACCGCGCCTGGACATTTCGTAACAATATGCTGGCTGCTATTTTCGAAGATAAATTTCACAAAGTTTAATGCATTAAAATGCAAAAGAGAGATTATTGCTTAAAATGTAACGCCTTAAAATACATTAGTAGGGAAAGGTATATTTTACATTAGATTTTCGTGAAAATCAAAATTATCAATTGACTTGCAAATCATCTTCTTAAATGATTCTGTTCCTCATCCCCATCAATTATTTTACCATTATTTTCCGTGATCTGTGTTTTAAACTATTTTTTCATTAATGTTCTAAATAGTTTGCTAATAATTAAAATATCTTTAATTAATTAAATAAAGCATCTGAGATGCCTTTCAATATGAATTTACTAATAATTATTATTAATACTAATATTCTTTTCGTGTTCGGCAATGACAAGAAATTATCAGCTTGATTAGACTGGTAGTCTGTAAGTTTTTCATATACATATAAGTTAGTAAAATTTTAGTATCATATGATTAAAAATTAAATTTTTTCTCTCTTTCAGTTTAACTTATATGTATGAAACGAAGATAATAATTGGTTAAATAAATATTAATTAAAACATTTCTTAGCAATCATTTAGTCTAGCTATATGTCCGATTAATTTTATTAGTTATTCACATTATAAAAAATTACTTTGTTTAACGTGAAATGACAGATAATATGTAGTATTATATTATGATAGATAATAAATAGTATTATATTTTTGATTTCATCGATTTTATTTCTGTAGTTTTAGTTCGATTTTAATATTTAAAGTTCGTAATTTATTTTCGTATTTTTTTTAGTTGTGTATTTTTAGTTCGATTTGATTACATCGATTTTAGTTCTGTATGACTTTAAATTAAAATAAGGTATATGCAAGCGGTATAGAACTATTTTCTGCTGGAAAAAAAAATAATTCTTGTGCAGCACTATTTATTCAATTTATTTTTAAAAAAATATCTCTGTATGTCTAGATAAATATAAGTATTGTGTATAGATAATGTACGCCCTAAGTAATGAAGACCAAATCATTCAAAAATACACAGTACGAGTTTTTATTTCCTACTACCATGCTACACCCACTGCTGCTTTATATATAAGATTTTTTATTGGAGTATCGAGATGAAGTGTAAAATGTTATTGCTTTTAATGCGCAATATCTGAACTTAGTAGAAGCATATTTTTAAAGTTATACAGTCTTGCTGCTCGCCGTGCAGAAAATTCTTCAGCAAATCTCTACCTTCATTACGAACAGGTGTTTTGTGGTCAGTAAAATTATTCAGATTTTTGTTTAAATAACTTCATTTTTACGAAGTATTTTCTAAATAATAAAGTAGATCAATTTGAAGTACTTTTGTTAGTTACTGGTCTGCTTGTCAATTTAATTAACTAATTATTCATGAAATATAATTAATTATAGGAAATTGCTACAGACTTCAGAATGCTCCATATTTATATTTAAAAAAAAACAGATAGTTTTAAGTATTACGCCATGGAGTGACTGTGACGAACATCCTATCTAAGATTGCATTTAAATACCCAAACGCACAAATAAACACGCTCTTTTATTCAACTTAAAAATTTATTAAAGCAAATATCCGGAATTCCCTACATTTGAGTCTGAAGTACTGCATCTGTAATTTAAGAAAAGAATAATATTCAGTATAAACAATAGAAAAATAAGTAATTTTTAAAATAAACATAGTTAAAGTTAAAATATGTTTACAGCTAAAACATGGTTAATAGCAAAGTTACCTGCGTTTTGGTGAGTGATTTTGTATCTGTTTGCTCACCGGGAAGGAAGTCGTGTTAGCTATATCTGTGTTAGTGAAGTGTTGGAAATAATTTTTCTCCAACTCCAACTATTACTATATGCCGCGATTAGTTTGCATTATGCAAGCTGTTTCCCGGCTGTCTTTATGTATTGCGCTTCGATGAACATTTGATGTAGATTGATCTCTGAGCAGCTTGTAGGTGAGGAAAGAGAGTGGCCAAAGTCATATGAGCAAGATGAGACTTCCTATTATCTGTGTAGATTCCAGAATAAAAGATGAAATTTACAAAATTGCACGAGTACAGAATAGCATACATTAGTAAACAAAGGTGCAGAATCATGTTTTGATAGTAAATATAAATAAAATAAATATTCTAAATGCAGTAGATATTTACCAAGTCCTCAGAATTCGATTTTAAAGTCACGTGGTGTAGACGCCCTTCCTAACTGGGTGGTCAGATTTGCGCTGCATGAAGAATCAAAGTGTTTCAATAACTGTTGACTATATAATATTAAATAAAGTACAATTCATAATGCAAGTACAGAACACATGAAGAACTGAAAATAATGAATATATACATATATACAGTGCACAGAGCCCAGTAATAAATCCACAAGCGTGCAATATACAAATATGGATGTCAGATGGGGCGGTCACCCTCCGAAGTCGAAGCTCTGAGAGTTGCTGCTTGATATAAGCAATCCATCAGACGTAGTCTTAAAAACAATTTAAAATATTCATTAAGTATGAAAATCTGCATTTTTGTTTAGAAGAATAGCAGCAAAGGGACGTAAGTATTTATCTTCAGTAAGGATATCATAATGGAACAGCCCGAAGTGATTCATTATTTCACAGGTGTAAGCACATTGGAAGAATGTTTATTTGTAGTCCTGAGAAATTTATCCATAGTGTCGATTTTAAGATCCTTGTGAAGTAAATCATTCCGCACAAATTAGTGGGCACTTGTAATAGTTCGTAAGAAACGGCTCTGCACTACTTGAAATTTATGAATATCCTTATCAGTCGCTGCAGCCCAGGCAGGAAAGGCATCACTTGTGATAGGCCGTATGACAGAAATGTAGATAAGTCGTTTTTATACAAGTTTAGGTTGGAATATTTCCCAAGTATAGGTAAAGAGGCCTCTCATCACTTTAGTGGCTTTATTCTTGACATGTTCAATATGGTGTTTCCAGGTGAGGTTTCCATTTAAGATAACTCCTAGATATTTGGCATCGTTTGCCACAGGCACCGTCTCATTAAAGAGAAGTAAGTGCTTCTTCGGTTGCAAGTAAAAGCTGGGATTTCTGAGCATTAATCTGAATTTTCCAGTACTGCACCAGAGTTCCATATCCGGGATGATGTCTTGGAGCTTTTTAAGGGCATCATTTTTCTGTTGCAAGCAGAAAAATATTTAAATTCATAAGATCCTGCAAGTGGTGGTGACTGATTTTTGTTAAATTATAAGACTTAGGTCTCAATAGGTATTAAAGTTCTTAACTCTTTCTGTGTTCTTGGAGTTTAAATTTATAATACATGTGGACATGCAGATTCATCTAATACACAGGAAGATTGAAGAGGCGCAATCTAATAACTAATTAGGTTTAACCGCATGTGTGACTGAATATGTAATGTTCTAAATAAGACATGCGGACACTAATTCGAGTAATACACTAGTTAACTACATATGACATTAATTTAAATATGTCTTAAATTCTACCTTGTGGAAGTGTAAATCGTATAGTATTGACCAAAATTTCAAGTTCGTTCTCATTGCAAGAACGTTGGAGCATTCATTCAGTGACCAATAGTCTCCCTCAGATTCTCGATTAGCAAAAGACTTATGGATTTTGCTGGGCAAGGAACCATCTAGATACCTTGCATGTAGTCTGCTCTTACTCTAATGATAATATAGTTTTCCAGAAGATATGGTATAACAGTGAACTTCACCATCTCATAAACAAATACAAGTAGCACATAGTGCAGTTCTTATTGCTAGTGGTATCCCAAACCATGATTCTATACTCCGTATTTTCACTCAGTGATCATCATTTCTGGAGCAGAATCTAAATGTTATATACGAAACATGTTGTACTATTCGTCCACTTCTGAGAAATAAAGTCACTAATTTTATCTGTTGCACGTCGCTAGCGTGAAACTGTGAGCTCACTTTTGCGGATGTATGAATCTATGCGTCGTAAAGTTCGTTAGGTTCTCCAGTCTCAATTGATCACTCACCTTTCCTTTCCAACTGGCTGTTTGTGAGCTAAATTAAACTTCTAGTTTACACATCATATGATGGAAACGTCATGAACAGATTCTCGAAACCATTTAACTCCTTAGGCTTCATTTGGACCATAAAAGCGGTAAAGAAAAAATCCTGGTCCTTCAGAAATTCCCAAAAAATAAGCTGAATAGGCTAATTTTTATCACAATAATTTTCCTTTTTTATCACGCTTTCAAAACCTATGACTGATAGAAAATTCAAGAAAATTCATATTTTGCATAGCTTCTTCCTTTCCACATATCTTGGAAGTTGCAATTTTCTTTGTTTTTACCCAATGGCCCTGCTTTTTGCTAGGTAAACATTCGTGGGAAAAGACTGAACGCATCGTTCATTTGGCCATCCTTATCAACGATAACGTTTCCCACAGCGCACCTCAGAAAACAACTGGTTTTACACAGACGAGAAGGGGAAAGTTCCAATTTTGATGAACACCCGAGACACAGATCCACATTTCTCCTACCCACTTTTCGTTACCACCAAAACTCTGGAGAAGACTTTGTCTTTCTTTGTCTTCTAAGTTATCTTTGTGGAATAATGTATTGGTATTTCAGATATTAATTAACTTTGGTTCTGAAAAGCATTGGTTTCTGTTTGTATGTACGTCATTAAAAAAACTGGAAATAATTTTTTCATGGGATCTCACTCGAGCAAGAATGTTTAGATTAAGTGTTGGCAGTTTATGAATTGATACTTAACTTCAGATGGGATAAGATTCTGAAAATATTTGCTCCGAAGATCTTTTTATCTGATTCCAAAGAAAGAAATCTATTAAGATAAGATGTGAGCTTTTTTTCCGTCCAATCCATTACCGGGAGAAATATATCTTGGTACAGGCTCTGAAAGACTAACAGCGTTTAATACGGGCGAAAGACAGTATTGACATAATGAGAGTATTCCACCTCCTTTTCTTAAGTAAATGAAAATGTAATTCAGCAAGTTAAAATATATTTGCCGTTGATAGTATAACATAAATGCATCTTTTTATTTGGTTTCCGATGAAGAATATGAAAATAATATTTATCAGTTTGATGTTATTGAATTTAACTGGTTATGTAATTTTGAGAACGAATCATACATATAGTTTCTAAAAACCAGTTTTTGTAAATTTTTGATATTTTTCATAGTATCATAATTTTCGCATCTGGTTGAAAATATTGAATTTCCAGTATGGTAAACCCCGAGTAAAAGTCTTGAAAACTTTAGACTCCTAATGTAAATGCGTAAGGAAGTTTCAGAATGATGGCTGACTTAGCGAAGATAATTTATAATACATTTACCTAGCGTAGTAATTCTTTCAAATGCAGTAAGCTTTGATTCGATAGTAGTATTAGCAAATTAACATTGAAAAGCATACAGGCAAAACTTTTTACAAAATTTGTAATAAAGTCAAACATTTCTGTTTTTGAAGTAAAATGTTGGAGTAATTAGGCATAGTAAAAGCTTTTGTATTTTTCATGTAGTCTTCAGTAATACATAAAATTATAAGAAGGAGTTAGTTCAACCATTAAAAACCTGGCAGATTAGGAATCTAAAATTAAAATTTGGAGGATTTTATGCCGTTTAAAAAGCAAATAAGTAAATTTATTAAAAATCTCAGTATTATTCATATTTTGCTTTCAGTTACACTTTGTCTACAATTTTCCTGCGCGTAAGAGGATTTTTTTTTTTTTCAAATTTACGTATAATAACGTACGTAAAATACGCTGTGCAAATAGCAGAGTGTGACTATTTTACCAATTTAATCATTTGAAACAGACTTAAACTGGGTAAATAGCTTAAACCTGTTTGAACTGGATAGTGTTGAATTTCGATCAAACCGGGAAGTTGTTATTTTATGCAAAAGTTGCATAACAAATGTCTCAACTGCATGAAAATTCCAGTACTTTAATTACTTTACTTAAAATTGCCTCAGTATGTATTTGATTTCAGAAAATGCTTTTGGAAATTGAAATAGCCGACAAACACGGTACCTCAAATTTCTTTCATGTAAATCTGAAGTTACAAATATTTTGTCTTTATTCAGAACGTTTACTTAATGATTTCAATATTCTACACTTTTTTCCTAAATTTACTAAGTATGATAACACTCTAAGAATGTTTCTAAAGCAAAATATTGGTCAACTTTTCAGAATACTAAATACAAGATATTCCTGAAAATGTGTGTCTTTCTAAAAGATTAAATGTTTGTTGCGCAAAACTAGTGTAATAAAGGATAAAAAATTTTTATCATAATGAGCGTGTTTTCTAATTTTATGAGTGTTGTTCTTATATATTTTGTTTTCATTTCAGGCAATATTGAAGAAATTATATGCTTATTTATAGACGTTAATTTTGCATGTTTGTTGCCTATATTTATTCAAATGTATTTTTAAAAATTATATTTATATTTATGGCGTAGTTGTGCTTAACAGCATGATAGCTGTTGTTCGTAGTTATGATTCGAGTTCCCATTTGTGTTTTTGTATGTATTGTTTTCCCATTCTCTTCAATACACCTGCTGTGTGTACCTCCCAGAATGCATTGTGGACTGCAGTGATGCCCCGACCACGCCCAAAGGCCTGTGCAACATGCTGCAGAAAGAATTCAGCTGCCCGCCGTATGTGGCGCTGTCGCCAGCCTTTCTGTCCTCCGAACAAACATCTCCAGGTTGGCGGTAAAAAAACAACTCAGCACTACTCACTCAATTGCACACTTTCTACAAATTAACTTGCTTGCACAAAACAGAAAGCTCTTTCACTTAAAAAAGTCATTTAGCAGGGGTCTACAAATTTCGAAAAGAAAAGCTACATTCCAGATAGCAGTATGAAAATAAAAATTCATTTATGGGATTCTCAGAAAGAATTTACTGTGGGCCCTATAAGTTTTGTGTGCTGTTTACAACAGCTGTAAATACAACAAGTAAAATGAAAATAGAAACTGCAAAGATCCCATCCAGAAATATTGTCAGATTTTAAAATCTGATAATATTTTTAATTTAGTTATGATGAAGAAAGAATACGTGATATTAGCATAAAAATACGTATTTTTCCCAGTTAAAAACTAATACTACCATTTGTACCTACAGCGATGTTATATACAAAAAAGTTTTAAAAATAAATTTTCCTTATCATAGTTCTTGTTCTTGCCTTTCTATTTCACCCTTTCAATACATTTTCATCAATGCAAAATTTTAGTTTTATAATTTCAGCTTCGCATTTATTCTGTGTTTATCATATGCGAGCCTTATTATGTAATTTTTCTTTCTCAAAGGAAATATGACTTCTATGTTGCCCTGTTTAATAAATGTAATATCAAAATAATACTCAAATTGGATTCATTTTATCAAAACATCAACAGTAGGCAGTTTTTTCATGGCATACTTATCAAACATTCAAATTTGTTGCAGCTGTTAAATTTTCTCGCTGTGAATGTGCAGAATCATGCTAGCACTATTTCAGTAACATTTTTCCTGAACTTATTTTTTAAAAGAATTTGGAGCATTACAGATGCAGCTAAATAATGCAATTAAAATTTAGTTTGTATAATGATTCGATTTGTTCTTTAATGGTTAATTTTCATTTTTGGTGATTAAATAATTGTAATAAAAGACCTTCATAAAATCCCTGTCGTAATAATTGTGCATCGTAGGAAAAAATAGAATCATTTTTCTACACTCAAACATTGCAAACTTTTATATACACCGCGATATACAATATTCTGAAGGGTACTAATAAGTCTATGTTGCGTTTTGAGTTATAACATTTAAGCTCATTCAGATGTTTTAAAAATTACCTATATTTTTTATTAGTTTTCTTTTAATTTTAAAGAGAAATTTTGAAACTTTGTTATACTGAAGCACACAAAAATTGAGATAAATATGAATTATAACACATTTTATTGTTAAGGTAAGAAATGAGGAATTAAAACCGATATATATTTAAATATTTACATATAAAATAAAATAATTTTACTTAATGCAACACACAGTTTTTATTACTTACTTAAGATGTTTTATGATCTATACAATTTTATGCTGTCTTAAATAAAGGCAGCTCAAATTTATCTACATCAACTACGTCGCAACCATATCAGCTTTACAGAGCTTACAAGGGCCGCAGGAAATCGATATGTTTTAACCTATACTACATAGCAAAAAATATCCGGACATGTTACAGAATTAGAGAGACATCTGGCACACATTAATAGATCCACCTTTTAAATAAGTCATAGCCTGTACTTCTCTTGGAAGACTTTCCATCAGATTTTGTTTTTTGTTCACTTAAATTGCCTTCCATTCGCCCATAAAAACTGCAGTGAGTCTAGTCTGGTGATTGAAAATAGGCGGTTTAGAAATGCATTTAATCTGCATTACAGCTTTTCCTAAAGGTTTCCCGTGGTATTGAGATAGAGACTGTACGAAAGCCAATCCATATTTTTAACATCCACAGTTCAAACCATGGAAACATACTCTTCACAGTGTGGACCGAATAGTTATCCTGTTGATATAAAAACAGCCTTTTCTAAACTGTTTTAGAGTGTTGGAACTGTAGAGTTGTCAATGATATCAAGACACATCTCAACAATCATCGTTCTGACCGTAGGAACTAAGAGACCCAGGCCGGACAACAAGAAACAACCTCAAAACTTTGATACCTTCACCACTTTGATGCCTCTTAACAGTTGGCATAGTGCACTCGGATATGAAGAGTTCTTCAATAACTGGACAGCCCTGAGTGGACCCTGGCCTTCTCCAGGCATATCTACTTTTGGCAACTGTTTTCCAGTTTTTAACGTTTAAAATATTAAGAAGTTTTTCGACACGTTCAATCCATCTTAGCGGGTCTCTGTCCAGAGGTCTATTTCCCATGGGCTTTGCCAGAAAGATTTTCTTGTAGCAACGATCTTCATTCATTCTGGCCAAATGGCCAGCCCCTTTAAGTCTTTGTAATTTGGCGAATTTTAAAATATCAGGTTGTTTATAACTTTTATGGAGTTCTAAATTAGATCTTTTCCATAATTCACTTGAACCCCCACCAAGAATGCAACATACGGTCTTTCGCTCAAATATTCCCAGACTTTCCTCATCACGTAAAGTCAATGCTTAAGTCTTTGATGCATACTTCAAGACAGATTTTATAAGACTTTTAAAAAGAAACAATTTAGTTCTTAATTTAAGAAAGCTGGATTTTAAATAACTCTTCAGGACATAAAAGCATCTATTTTCAACAATGATTCTTTTACGTATTTCTGGGGCCAATACATTTTTATTATTTATCTCCGTTCCCAAATAAATAAAACTGTTAACTTTTTCAAATTTATAATTGTCAATTTCCAAGTGACTAAGTCGTAAGTTAGACTTTAATCAAGATAAATATTTAGATTTATTTTCATTCACAGTTAAATTAATTCCTTTAGCATTTTGTTACAATGCTATAAATGCCTGTTTGAGAGCCGAGCGGTTCGGGCAATAATGCCAATGTCATCAGCATAAGCCAGTACTTGAACTGAGTAAAAATATTTCCTCTGATATTGATCTTTGAATCTCTAATAACTTTTTCGAGTACTATATTGAGCATGCTAATGCATCCCCCTGTCGCACTCCATTTTTTACCTCAAGCTGTTCTCTGTAATCACCCTGTATACATATTTGAATTATGGTGTCTTTGAGAGTCAATGCTACAGATGCATGCAGCAAGGTTTTCTATAATTTTCAATTCATATATAGCTTTTATGAGAAGTTCTGTGTTAATATGTAGTAAAAGATTGTGAGTTTCGATTCCAAATTCTCTACATTTTCAAGGATCTGCTGAAGATTTGTTCTAGGCACTTACAAAAGTAGACATATCTATCACACTGCCAGAATGTGTAAAAACAAATTCATCACATCCAACAGTGTGAAATCTTTTTCCTGACCTTGACCATACTTATCATAATATAATCTTATGAGACCGGGTGCAGCGACATCAGAAATTCTTTCAAATTGATGAGAAATTGTGGCGGTTGGGTATATACGATTTTCCTTCACTACTTTCTTCAGAAGCTGGCAGCACAGTCATAAACTTTATGCAACCTATTAACTTATTTTCCTGCATTTTCAATCTCAAAGGTTTATATTTTATAATACTTTCACTGACACTTAATTTAGGTATCTGTAGTAATGATTATATTTCACCAAACGCTTTGCTGCAACGGATGGCACTCAAAGGTCATGCCTCATTCGAAACAATTCAGTCTATTCACTTGGTGATTATTCGTCTAAGGGCATATTTATGACCTTCCAGTATCACTACCAACACTTTTATCCCATTTTAAGACGTTTCACATCGCGATTATAACAATATCCGCTTCTCCAGAGGGATGCCGACACACTTTTGGCCAGACAGTATAGCCACCATATGTAAAAACAGATTTCATGAAGTATCGGACCCCGATGTTTCACCTACTACTTCGTAAGTAAGAATTATGTGCTATTCACTGTTTCATGTTCTGAACGTAAAAAATTTGTTTTGATGATAGTGGAACAATAAAAAAATTGTTTTCAATCTAAAGCTTTTAGTGAAAGGAATAATTTTCGGAGTCATGATGCTGAAATTTTTGGATTCGGCCATACGTTAGTAAAGATATTTGACTGATCTGATACTTTGAATTTGTAGACCCCTCGCATTTTGAGTGCAGAAATTTCTTATATCAGTTATTTCTTATAGTGCAAGCTTGAAAAACTTCCTGTATATCTGAATTACTTACACTGGAATTAGAATTTTATATAACTGTTATAGTCTGTTATTAGTAATTAATTACACGCTTAAGAAAGAATGTGATGAAGAAAAGGACTATGAAAAAATAAACAAAATCGAAAATTCTTTTAAATGTCAGTTATTTCAATAACTTAATAAAGTCATTCCTCTGTTATTTTATTTTAGTAAAATGATGGAACTAAATTTAACTTCGAATTATTTAATTAATGCCCCAAAGTGCATTTGAGGATTTATTTGTTTATTATTAAAACCAAATTTTTATAAAATATTTTAAATAAATCTGTAACTAGTATTTATTGCGAAAAGTATATTTTGATATTTTGCTTTAATAATGAATTTACTGTACATACAATATCGTGCTTATTATTAATAGTGTGCTTATAATTACCAGTGTAAATAAGCAGAAACAAAGACATAGTATATTACCTCGTGTTAAATTTCAGTTATCTAAGATCAGCCGGTATAGTGGTTAGTTAGTGATCTTAACTTCCGCAGCCATGAGCCCGGGTTCGAATCCCATAGAAGACATGGTTGTAACTGTTCGATCCTTCATAGGAGGCAACGACCCTTCGTATTCGTCACCTATTAGGTTCTTCCATAATGAAATAACTACCACTTCCTGCCACTTGTAGTGGCGCAAAGCTAATGGTTAAAAGCGCCTGACCATTAAAAAAATTAAGACCATTAACAGAATGTAATGAAAGTTTCACTTTTTCTGGTTTGAAATTCATCAAACAAATACAATAATTAAAATTTTCATAATTACGTAACATTACAAAGACTAATCTGACAAAAGGAATTTTGAAAGGTTATATTAGTAAAACTTATTTATCTTACATCTGTGAAATTAGCAGCAAAATATTTAAGAATTAATTCTTTCTAAATATCTGATGCTACAATTTTGATCTAATTTTAAGTCTGTTGCTAATTAAACATTAGATAATTTTCCAGAAGTTCAATTGTGTAATTTTAAAAATATCTCAAGATTCCTGATTAAAACATGTCATAAGAATAGTGTAGTGTCTAATAGAGCATGAAAGCGAATTAATCTGAACATTACTATACTCAAATTTTTAATTTAAAACAACGCAAATTTAAGAAAAATTATTACTTTCACTGCAGGAAATGTTAATTCACGTGCAGCACGTTGGAAAGAAAGCAAAATTTTTATTTCGCTATTTTGATATTATGGTATACTGACATCGAGCTAAATTCAAAAGCACGAGATTGTGAAGAAATTTTATCTTACAGTAAAAGAAATTTTTATCTTGCAGTAGAATTATTTGACCACTCTAATAATTAAATTTTACTTCTGGTGATTAGATTATATATCAAAAAATAAAAATATTAATAGAATAGTAATATTTCCATAATCAGCAGTATTTACATATACAATTTTATTCTCAGGACGTTAATATGTTCGAGTTTTCAATGTTTCCCAATGATTCTTAAGAATCATAGATGATCATGTTTTTTCTTAAAATTCATAACAAGAATAGTTTAAGAAGGTTTCTGCGATTGTTAATCAAAGGCAGTATTCTTAAACACAGTGAAACCTCGATTCACGAATGTAATTCATTCCGGAAACCTGTTTTTCATTCGAAATGTTGATAAATCATCCAGATAGACATGGAGATTAATCCACTCTTTGATCGCAGATGATATCTTGGTTAAACTTTTACAACAGAAATTTTTTGCATGAGTTCATAACACAGAACTAATAGAAATCATTAAATCGAAGGAAAATGGGGAAAAGATAAACACAGTACTAAGCAGATAAAATGGACGAAAACTAATTTAAACTGACGAGTCGGTAATTTATTGAGCCAGCTTATAGCTTAGTATTTAATTCCATAGTCTTAAAAACTGCTGGTCAGCGTTTGATTAGTAGTCTTCAACTACTGGTTAGGGGTTGATTTGAATTGACTGTTCTTATTTAAATTGCATTGGCACGAGCTGTGGTTATTTGTAGCACAAAGTCGCGGCAAATTTCAAAGCTTAAATAAATGGTTGTTTTATAACCTTCCTAAGACTTTCTGTCTCGGATATAGCGATACCTCGGTAGTCTGTTATGATTATAGGATTACAGTAGCAGTACTAGACAAGTATAACCTTACAAATGTTATTTGTTTGGATAAAAACTATTCTTTCATAAAAACATGCGTCTTTCTAGGATATCTTTCATTTTTTTCCCTTTGTGTCTTATGGATATCCGCACTCGAGACTTGCTGGGACAGTTTCTCTCTAAAATAAATGCAATGTAGCCTTTTTTTTATCTATGGTTTATAATGTTTTTAAAGAGTCGTGGCATCACCAGGAAAGAATGACCTGACGAATGTCAAAATCACATGAAAGGAAGAAGTTGGGATATGCAAATGATGAGTATTTCAGTGCATTTAGACGACGCAGCACGGGGAAACGACATCTGAAGATCTGCATAAAAGAAAAGTTTTGTAGTGGATTTCTCATTCGAAAAGTGCTTCATAGAGTTTGAATTTGCTCCGATCGAAAGTATAGATTAACGTTCCGTGATATCGCCGGTCGCAATGGTCGACATCCAACCACTGTCAATGCGAATAGGGAATGAATGGATTGCTGAGAGTCATACTGAACGGCATGCAGGATCTCTACGCCCTCCCATGACTAACGCCAGAGAGGGCAGACATATTGTGAGGTCAGCCCTGCAAAACCTTACTACCACATCCCGGACAGTTAGTCTGGAAATGGGCATGTTCACAGCACGCCCAGTATCAGCTCGTAAGGTGTGTCGATGTTTACAGCATCATGGACTATCATCCGGGTGACAATTACTTCCGCTTCCCTTTACAATGCAGCATAGAGAAAGACGGCGACTCTGGTGCCCCAAACGACAAAGCTGGGTGCAGGAGTGGCACAATGTCGCCTTTACAAACGAGTCCCAGTTCTACGTGCAGTATTTTGATGGCCGTATACTGTCTGGAGTATCCGAGTAGGCCGCATGTCGCCTGCTTGATTTGATATCGGCATAAGAGCCTTGCACCTTGTGTGATGCTTTGGGAAGTCACTGGGTGTACGACACGCACGTCTCTAGTTCGAATCGACGATAATTTGAACGCAGATGGGTACATTTCTAACATCTTACGTCCAGTAGTTATGCCCTATCTTCGAGGGCTTAAAACGCTATGTTCCATCAAGATAATGCAAGACCGCATGTTGCACGTAGTGTTCGGACCTTCCTTGATAAACAGGATATTCGATTGACTTGGAGTTCAATTGTGTAATTTTAAATTGTGTCTCCATATCTGTCACCCATTGAAAACGTCTGGTCTTGGGTTGCTGAGAGATTGGCTCGCCACCCCTTTCCAGTTAATACTGTTGATGAAGTGTGGCATAGACTTAAAGCAGCATGGAATGAGTTGCTCATTTCTGTTATCCAAGCCCAGTTTGACTCATGCTTAATGGGGCAAGGGCCGTTTTAGCTGCCAGGGATGGCAGCTGTTTCTGCTAATTTTGCATCCCTTTAAACCTCCAAAATGCTTACAAATTTAATCATTATGTTTTCATGCCATGCCGTTTACATGCAATAAATATCTTTTTCGTATTTGTTTTCCTTCATGGTTTTGCAATTTTAATGGCTAGCAGTGTATTATATCGAGATGCTGTCGCTGCATAAAATTTGCCCCATTTTGCTCAAATTCCACGGAACAAAGGTCTAAAATCATTTATTTTCTTCGTTCTTCCTCTGGAGGAGATTCTTCTATGATGACCTTTCGTTGCTGTTTTTAAAGATTTCTGTTTTAAACTGAGCTCATTTTCTAGTATCTCATCCATGTACTCATTGTTAACATTCAGTCCACAGTTTTGTCAAGCAGTGTCCAAGCCCTTAAAATCTCAGTCTTCAATGCAATCTGACCGTAACTTCCTCAATATAGATTTAGTGGTCTTGTAAGTCATTTGATATTGAGCTATGTCAGTGAGAGTTAAGCAATGGAGAATATTAAAATGATATTTTTAGAATCCTTTGAATGTTAATTCTGTGTCAGACATTACCTTTAAACACTTTTATCTGTTTCATTTCATTCCAAACATTTCATTTGTTTCCAATTTCCCTTGTTCGTGACACGTTTTTTGTTCAGGAAATTTGTTCGTGAGCCGATTTACTCGTGATACGAGGTTCCACCGTACGTTGCAAGAATAACTGATTTTTAAACTCGAAATGTTACCAACAGATGGCAGCACCATATTCAGAGTAATTAGTTCAGTGCAAACTATGCAAAAGGGGTGCCCTTTCATATGGGTTTGCATTTTGCCGAAATCTCTGTCATTAACATACATGTTACTTTGATTATACTTTTTATAGTAAATTTAAATTTGAAATGAAATTGTAGTTCGGAAACCACTTGTGGAACGCTAATTATTAATTACACCCCAGCAGCCCTTCGAATCGCTTTTGAGAATCATTGCGCCATATCGTTTGCAAATTTTCCACAGTTAATTGCGCGATTTTTTAATGAAACTGAAGTTTTGTAAATACTTATCCAAATGCCCAAACGCAGTTACAACTATTGAGTTAAGCTTGTATGCCTGAAGATTATTTTCTCCCCAAATGTTTTAGGAGCATTAAATGTCTTAGGTGCAATCAAACTTCTAAGCAATGTTTGTTGGTCATTTTTAAAAGTCTTTATGCCAACTTATTTAAAAATGTTCAGAAATGTTCATAGTTTTCGGAACTATAACAGTTTATTAAATCCTTCCATTTTCTTTCCCTTTTAAACTAGCGGAATCCAAATTTTTCCATTATTTATCACGATGTTAGGTTAATAGTCTGAATATAAAGTCATTCATCTCTATCTTAATATCGAAAATAATTAAGATTAAGATTTATGCTCTGATTTCCTATTTTGGAATTATTGTTCCAAAGAACTCTTTCTAGAATTCCATTTTATAATTACAATATTAATAGTAATAGTGAATCGGTGTTTGGAGGCCAAATGGCCTTGTTCAGACCGAGTTTTAATAGGTATCTGTTTTTCCAAGCGCAGGCTCAAGACGTGGAAGCTTCTGCGTTAATCTGTTCAGCAGGGTCCGAAAGGACAGCCCTTCCTCCTGCGGTAAGACGATTCCGCGTGAAGCTCTCTGAAATATGCGCACTCTTATTTCTCTCTCTATCTCTCACGGCACCTTGTACGCAGGGAGTGGATCGTTAACCCGTTCTAGCTTCATTAACCCGTTCTAGATGACGGGAATGCCCTGGAATTCTACACTAGCGCACAAATGTATTTTGTAGTTGCATGGCTAAAACTTGGTAGACTGGCGCTTGAATACCTAGAGCGCTTGCTTCTTATTTTCTAGTATAGATATTTTTAGGCTTAGCTCAGAAGGCTGTGCAAAAAATGTGTATGAAGTTTACATTCCGTTCGTGACTAAAATTAAGAAAAATCATCATTAGAAATCGCATCTTCTGAGCTGATATGCAACTTTTAATAGCTTTACGTTGACTTAGCTTTTGAGAGCTTTACATTGACGTATCTTTAGTTGCGAAGCATGATCATAATAGTAAAGGGGTACTACAAGCAAAGAGCAAGACAATCATATTAAATAAGTATGCTGAGCTTTTAAAAGTAGTTAACCCTTACGACTTCATCATTCTTTTACTATTGTTTCAATTCCGTTTCAGCTATACCTGTTTTTCTTACGTGATAAATTGCGTTGACCCTTTTTTCTAACTGAGTTTCTATAAATACTTTTTAATTATGTTATGATATTCCCCCATTTTTAATTTTTCATTTAATCTGTAAATGTTTTATCATCTGCTCATCATTTACATCGATATTTTTCGTGCTGTAACATATCTTAACGGTGCAGTCATCTTCTCGTTATAACCAGTAAATCTTATCGGGAAAATTACAAGATTCTTGTTACAGTGTACGGATCAATTAGAAGTCGGATCTAAAAATGAAGCAAGAATATTTTAATTATTGGTATTATAAATATTTTAAAAGGATATTTTATTTTTACTAGCTCGTGTTTCAGAACATTCAAGATATATCAGACGCTTCGTTCATCAGCTATTTAATACTTTCCACAGAAAATAAAAAAACCTTAAAGAAGTTTCCATGTTCTCGATGCTTTTTTTCTATGCATTCGCTATATACATATCAGCCTGTTATATTGTCTTAGCTCTTTGCAATTCTAGAAAAGTGTCATATTGAAAGCAACTGCAAACAGCAAAGGCCAAATAAAAGAATGCGATTCGAAAGGAACGCCTTAAAACTTCTCTTCTAAGATTGGCAAACTTCTTTCCCCGTAATTGTTGATTTAGCTTTGGCAACTTTTCTATGTCCTAATGTATGAAGAGATTCCATCCAAAGAACGGTATGTATGTAAATTATAAAAATGTAAATATATATCTCAATGCATAAACCAAAGTCTTATCGCAAATCAGCCCAGAAGCTATGATTTCCATTCTTTTTTTCTGACCAAGAATAGATTAAGTACTTAAAAATAGTACCTTTTTAGTTCGATTGCATTCTCAAGAGACAACATTTTTCAACCAGCATCTCAATCAGTCTTTGATCTTTATATTAGATTATTGTCACTTTTATTTAAGAAATACCCAGACTTGATTTTCTTCAAATGCATGTAGATGTCTTTTGATAGCATGAACCTTCTGAAAATAACTTCAGACAAGTTTTATGCTTTCATATCATTATTTTATCTTGCATATATACCCTAACCTTAGGCTACCCAATTTACATTCCGCATGATATTTTAATGAATTTTCTTAACTTTAATTCTTCATGCATAATTACTTTTGTATGTTATGTTTCTATGGAACAACGGTTTGAATTATGATTATTATGAATGGTATGCAATAAAATAGTGAACGTTCCTTGCATAACATATATGTATATTCCTCCCTCCCCCCCAAAAAAACTTTGTTTTGAACAAACTGTGCATGAATTGCTTCTTCTAAGAAATTTTTACATATGAAACGTGTAATTTACATGTATGTTCTTTAAAAATATAGTATACATTATGGCTTTGAAACTTTGTAATATACTTGTAAATATGTTTATTTGCTAGTGTTACTGTGTATTGTAGAGTTCTAGTGTTTTCCCCCTTTTCGTTTCCTCCTTTTTTAATCGCTGTAGCTGTATGTATAACCTCTTCAAGATATATAAATAACAGTATTTTCTTCCAGATATTAAGTATTTCATAAGATTAAAAGATAAAAGTTATCTTAAATATTATTCATTCAGAGGTTTAAAAAGTATCTTTACCGTTATGACGCATGAAATATTTACTTCAATAATTTATTATAAAAATGCTTAAGTAAATCCATAATAAATCAAGATTTTAAATACACATAAAGATTTAATTTGCCGTAATTTATTTTTGAGTGTATAAAGATTTGTTCATAATAAATTCCGCTGAGAATTTGGTTTGAAAAAAGAAATGTTTGATTTGATCTTGAAAGAATTTATTCCTAATTACTTTTTATATGTGTGTGTAACAAGTACGTTTAGTCGAATTTTCTCTTGGAGCAGGAGGTTTGCTCTATTTTAATTAATTTAAATTATTTGTGGCCGTATTATAACAAGTTAGTCACTTCCTGATAAAATAATTATCAATTATCAGTGTTAAGTTTAAAACGAAATGAAATATTTTATCAAATCAAATTAATTTTTAAATCAAATGCAATTTTCTAATTTCTTAACTTTCTTAGATCTTTATTCTAAAATTTAAACTCCACTGCCTAAGTTACGAATAGGTTCCACTGGGAGCTCTTTGTTAATGTAATCTCTCGTACTAAATTCTGATTTATTACTGCATTCTTTTAAATACTGTTAACTAGTTTAAAATATTAGAATAATATGAGATTTGTAACAAATTAAGCTGAAAATATATTTAATGATCTAAGAAGTCTACTTGCCAAAAATGCATTCAAGGTATTTTAAATAAACAGTATATTTTAACTATTTCAAACAATTCATTTAATTACTTAAATTGCCATGCTTCTTTATTAATTCAGATTTTTTAATTAAAATGCATTTTTCGGTGAATGAATTTTTAATGAATGCAATCACTTGATTCATTTTTATCCTTCATGTATTCAACGAAGCATTTAGAATATCAGGATGAAACAATTTTTCGGTCATAAAATCGTCCTTGTTGATTGTTAAAATTATATTATAAATCGTTAAAATTATATTATTAAGACTAAGATTTATTTTTTATGGTACTCAATAGAAATCTGCAGAAAACCGAAACATCTATTAATAAACATTTATTTAATTGAACTGCTTTTAGTTTCTGTAAATTCAATTAAATAATATGTCATTACAATAGATTTAAATTACCAGCTCATTCATCTGAATAGAAATCTCCCCGAAAGTTAAACTAATAATAAATGTATGTAAATTTTCAAAAACACAACAAGCAGTTATTTCACATCCGCTCTTTCAATTTATAATAATCTATAAAAGCTGTAAAACTAAGTCATCGTTATTTTATCGTAATAAAAGCTTTGTCTGTTCTATGAATCATAAATATAAACTTAAAGATAAAAATGCACTTATATTTTAAATGATTAATATAAAAATACAGGATATTGCATATATAGTACATGGAGCTCATATTTTTAAGTTTTGAGCTTTTGTTGCAGAAGCAAATAAAACATAATAGCAAACAAATGATACGCAATTTTGTGGTAAACTTCATTATTTTTAAATTCCTACTCAATCTTATTTATTATCCTTTTTTTATTTTATTAATAAATAGTCTACTTTCTCAACTTTTCTCAAGCAATTAGAATTCCAACCATATCCTTCTATCACTTGTTACCGGTTGTTTAATTTGATAATTATTTGCCATTTTTATCAGGCGCTTTGAACTTCCTATCTAGTGTGAATTCACATCTGTTTCTTTGAAATCCTATTCATTATTTATAAAGTAAAATTCTCTGCGAAAGAAATGTAATACATGAAATTATCGTTTTGTAGCTGCACTATTTATTCTTCCTAAAATGCGGTAGTTTTCACTGGATAATATCTTTTGCGTTTCTTTTTTTAATAGATGAAGATACGGAGGAACCAAGACTTGCTGTGCTAACCAAACAGCATAAGAATGCCATTCGTGCTTTGAGAAAAGTAAGTGCAATTCGAACACAAATTTATTATAATTTGAGTATGGAATAAAGACACAATTATGAATAAAATGTTTCGTAGAAAGTGATCAGCATTTGCTTCAATCAACTGAAGTGTCATTTGTAAACTGAAGGCTACGTAATAGAACTCGCATTATACAGAAAAATAAGTGTCTTTATCAAAGCGGTTGCCATGGTTCGTCGCTAAATTGTTGTACAGTAGCCATAAAATAGTTTTTCCATTGCATTATTTTCATGTAAGAACTATTTTCGCAAACGGGCGTTTTCAAAATAGTCTTGCGTTAGGGTTGCTGCGATTATTTTTGGCAGCACTGGCATCAATAATAGTTTGGCGATTTTTTACGGCCCTCAAAACTTAATAGTACCCATTTTGATAGTGAGTTAAAATTATGTAGCTAATAGAAAGAAAAGCTGCAATAAATCAAAGTAAAATAGATGCAAATAAAACATACTGCAGAAACTTTGTTCAGAAATGAGACAATAAATTATTTTGTCATTAGAAATTGTCTGCGGGGGTTTCCAGTCATTATCTGTTCACCTGAGTTGCTCACAGCTTATTAAAACTAACAATATAAATAATGGGTAAATATGAAAATTCTGAGAAATAGTATATTCAGAAATCAAACTGTAATTTTGCAGTAAATTTTTAAAATGATGTAAATGATTTTAAATGATAGCTGAATTGAAAACTTCTTTTTATAAATTTAAATCTTGATTGATTGTGGCTTGACCTGTCCCCTCATAGCCATATGGCAGGTTTCGCCTGCTAGGTGGGCTAGGGGCCAGTGCTTAGAACTAACTAACTAATTCGGTGACTTCCGTCTTCTCTGAAATATGCATAATTTTCAGGTCTGTCCTTCTTCGTGTTGCATTTTCAATGTTGGGTACCGTAATTATCTACTACCCGTTTAGTAGAATTATCCTGTTGTAGGGCACAACAATACCTCAAGCGTAACAACAAACCTTATTACTAATCTGTTGGGGAGATTCGCTATCATAAATCACTACATACGAGTTTTCAATACAGGAAGAGTTTCCCCTTCTCCCATCTCCTAATACAAATGAGGATGTTCTGAAAGTTTCGCCAATGCAGATAAATTAGTAAAACAGCTCCTGAAGATTTTTCCTCTTTCAGATGCAGAAATTCTGGCGTAACACTGTAGAAAAATGTATGTATACAGCATGGCCATAGAAGTCCTTGTGCAACCTTTATTTTCGAAAATCTTGGTCTAGATACATACCCCCAACCACAAAAATATTTTAAATGACTTAAATATTCATGCTACCGTTATTTAAAATTCAAAAAGTCAATTTGTAAAAATCACTTTATTTTTTACTTTAGCTAATTTGTATTTTTTTCAAGTTCTAAAAATGCATTAATCATATTCACGTTTTTTATTACTTTAGGATCATAATCTTAACAGTTGTACAAAAAATCCGTTGACCAGAAATATCTTTAATTTTTAATTCATGTGAATTATGTTACGAGTTGGCTGTATGACAGTATTAAAGATTACCTTTGTTTTCTAATGTACGAATTCTATAAGATTCCATGAGTAATATTTCCTGTTTGAAAATTTTTTATTACATAAAATGTGTAAATATATAATAGATTTGCTATGTAAGTGAAAACTGTGTAATAGATTTGATATGTAAGTGAAAATGTGAAAATGTGTAATATAGTATATCAAAACTGAACGTGTAAGTTGTGTTTAGTAATCAATATGTAAAATACTAATCAAACCTTTTCGCGACAGTCTGCATAGCAGTACTTCTCATTTAACATATTACTCTTAAAAACTTTGTTCTAATTGATTTTTCATTTTTAATTAGTACAAATTTAAATATTTCTCGCTTCAACTTGTGGAAATAATTTCTTTGTACTATGCAAATTTGCACGAAAGTGGTCTGTATGCTAGTCGACCGGCTTACCACCCGCCACCAGAGGGAAACGTCTGAATTGGGAAGGTTTGTTTTGTTCGTTGATGAGTCCCACTTTGCTTTTTGATTCTCGACGATTTTACATATGGAGAGGCGCAAACACTCCGTACCTTCCGTCTAGTATATCGAATAGAGTTACCTATGCAGGAGGTAGTGTTCTTCTGTGGGAAGGAGTATCTTTAGATGGGTGCACAAACGTATTAGTTCTGCCATATGAAACTCAGAATGTTCAGAGGTAAGAGACGACATACTAGATCCCATTGTTCGTCCAACCTTCCTTCTGTAAGCAGGTAATGCCCGCCCTCGTACTGATCGCCTCGTGCACCAGTTTCTTGAAGAAGAAAGTTTAGTCTAAATATGAAATGGCCAACACCCCTTCTACATTTTAATCCCTTGAAACATGTCTGACACGCTCCTAAGAGACATTTTGCTGGCCTCCATTTCCAAACCCTAGATGGGCTTAGAACTAACTGCTCTACGTAATCATTGGGCATTGCTATTCATTCAACTCATTGACAACATAATAAATAGCAGGAGATATTGCTGTGAGATCTGTATTACTGTTCTCGATGATCATACACACTGCTGAGAAAATTTATATGTCTGGATTTAGGAAATTTTATACACCAAAATGGAAATAATCAGTATAATAATATCTTGTGTTATTAAGTTGTAAGTGATATAGTAAATACTATCACCAAGTTTCGCCTAATTGGATTTTTGGGTTGTTATCCGTCTTCGATTTGCTGTTTAACTATTAAGAACCAGTGCATCATAATACTGAATGTCAACCAGTGTAATATAATGCTGGATGTTGATTGAATGAGCGCACAGCTATCATGAATGAGGAAACAACTTTTTAATAAAGACATTCATAAAATTTTGCTTCAAATTACCTTCATCCTAAAATTGTGTTATTTAGGAACTCGAATAATTGTTCCATATCTTAAATTTAAAAAATAGGAAATATTATGCTGAATTTCATAAAAACTGAGCGATATTTAAAGAGTTAATTTCTTAAACTAAATTATCAGCTACAGAATTATTAGATAAAATTTTACTAAACGTGTGTCATTATATGGCGAATATATTTTCTGATTAAATAATATTTCAGTTAAACAAATAGATTTCTAAATTTCCAGCTTCGTTAGATGTAATTACGTTTCTGCGCCTCCAGTCAACATATTGACACTAATATATATATATGGACAAATGAATGACTAATTAATCCTAATTGTGTTAGGTAGCTGCAGCAAGATAGCATCCCTAGGAAGAGGGAAATTTTGATCCAGCGCCAAGATTATATTTCTGGTCAATAATTTAAGCATTCTGCGCATATTCTACAATTTGTGACTTCATTTTTCAAACGGTTACTATATAAAGAACGTCTAAAATTATTCTTTTCACATGAAGTCTGTTTTACGTATTTTCTTTTAATATTTCTTGTATTCTATGAATATTTTGATTTTCAAATTGTTAAATTATTGATGGACACCACTAGATGGCAGCACTAACGTACTTAATAAATTATTTTTATTTACTATATTTTTAAATACAATTTCTAACACCAAAATCTATAAATTTGTTCTCAGTACCTCTTTTCATTTCCTGTGAGTATTGATATTAAGGTATAAGGTTATGCATAAGTCCGTGAAACATTTTTAAAATATATGGCAGCTCAGACACGCAACTTGATATCAGATTTGATTATACTAAAGCAAATTGATGAAAGGATTCTCCCCCCTCCTTTTTGGGGGGAGGAGGGGGTTGGTGTGGTGGTTAATTTTTTATGCATATTTCTTGAATAATTTTTGTCATACTTCTTATGTTCAGTGGATTCATCTGCATTGATACGGTACGCATTTATACAATAATCAGTGTTGTCCAAAGAGATGGGCATCAGAGAGAGGGGTCACCACAAAATGGTCCTTAGGTGTTCAGGAAAGGAGACTCCAAAAATTTTCCATTGTCGACTTTAAAATGAAATGTATGGTGCAACTGAATGAAAACAAATGGGAAGAACAGGAACGCTGTCGAAAACATATATGGGCGGCACCAAAATTTTTAAATGTTTAGACCTTTAAAAGTTTTAATCCGACCTTGCCTGTTAGTCTGTCTCGATGGACCAGAACCATAACATCAGACGTTGCGAAGACTCGAAAATCGGCAAGGAGTGAAGGCCTGGTGCAAAGGCGGTATCCTTGAGAAATACCCACAAGAAACATTCTCATACTATTAAATCTAAACCTGATGCGGCTACGTCATTTCTTTTTCCTCTGCCTCCTATTATCTTGATTGTCAATATAGATTGAAACACTCTGACAACCAGTCTCTTTCTCTGTGCAAAACACTGACTGAGTTCTTCTCAAAATATCTTTAGAGTGCTCTCTGTGGTAGTTGTGTTGTTGAAAGAGGTAATCGTCACTTTTTTCATTCAGCTGGGGCATCAGTCATCTTTGCATCATATCCAAGAAAATCTTATCAATGGTATATATATATATATGTCTGCCATTCAACAAAGATGGACCTATTCACCATTTGGGTATGTAAGAATATGTAAGAAGATCTTAACAAATTTTCTTCTGCTTTAATGCAATAAAATTAAGTATTCGTTATGTATTTATTTGTTATGAATTTTTAAAATGTCTTAAGGTCTTGTGAGTAATAATGAAAACTAGTAGTCATAAATTTTATAACTCATACTTCTCGCAACTCATAGGGAAGTTTGTGTGAATATTAATAGATAACAGCCCTAAAGCAATATTTTTTTAATATTCTTTCAGATAAAATATTTCGTTGCCAGACGCAAGTTCAAAGAAGCCCTAAAGCCTTATGATGTCAAAGATGTGATAGAACAGTACTCGGCAGGCCATGTTGACCTTCTAAGTCGAGTCAAAAATTTACAGAACAGGTAAAATCATTAATACTTTATTTGCAGTACTTTCTTCATTTCCTTTTCTTTGCAGTTTTCTAAAACGTTATGTGAGGTCTAATTGAAAGAAAAGGAATGAGAGTGAATTTATTGATCTTAAAATACATTAGGCAGAGTCTAGCTTGATATGGTCTTTTTAAGATAAGTCATCATTGACTACTAATGCACAGTCCAAATTTTCTGCCATTCTTAGATGCTGAAACCCTTCTTTCGACATAAAAATCACTTTCGCCTTCTTCAGGATGGCCAATGATGAATCATAATGAAGGCCTTGAATCTCTGCTTACTGCTCATCATGAACAGACTTTTGAAAAACTATAACATTTTCAATTCAAAATTCTAAATTAAGAAAAAGGTTTCACTTACCTTGTTTCTTTCGAATGGTCTAATCGGTGCCAAGCTTGCCTAAACAAAATTTCCATGAACAGAATCTGAAGCCTATTTTTTCAAAAAGTTTATTTATTTATTTTTATAATTCTTACATTTCGAACACGAAAAAAAAAATACGTAACTACAAAACACTACAGATTTACAAAAACAGACGATCGAAAAATAATTACAGCCGACGTCTTTTATCTCTTTTGGAAATCTATTGTCATTGCCAACGTTAATGACATAAAAAAACATAACCTTTCACGGCGCGCGCCATCTGGTAAAAACTGAAATGTCTATTCTTTTTGTTTATATTTTTTCTTTGGAAGCTATTTTAAACACAGACACCATTTTTGGTAAGCGGAAAAGAATTTATCGAAAATTTGTTTTACTGCGGCCAAAATTTTCCTAATTTAATCACAAATTTTCCCAAGTAGCGACGGTATCCAAGCTATTTGCGAAGATACATTTCGCTCCCACATTACCTGCGTGTTAAAGAATAAATTCATTCTCAGTTCTGTTTGACTGATGTATCTTCCCATTTAGCACGACTTTTGCATTTGTATATTTCATAATCATTATAATACCATCGGAAGTCAAAATAATAACTGAGAGCAAATGTTAACATCAGTAGCGTCAATATTGCTTAATAATGAAAGATGACATTACTTATTCGGCATATTACTGTTAAATATAGTGCTCTAAACCTAAGAAACATTTCTTATTTTATTGTTTCCCTTAAGTTAAAAGAGAAAAGATTTCTATGAGTAAAGAAAATAAACTAATTATTTTATAAATAAAACTGTATTTTATTTTTCATAGAAATGAAAATATTTTCCCTTTTTTAATTATATAATCTTTATCGAAATTAAATACTAATAAAAGGAAAAATTAAATTTCCTCGCTTGCGTTATAGTCGGTCCATATATTTAGCCTACAAAAATAAAAGACCATCCACTTATCGTGATCCCAGTCATTTCGGATATTTGGGGTCCTGTGTACGAGTTCATTGATATACCATAGAAAATTTTATGAAAATTTGGTACCAAACTTCGCGGAGGTGTTCAAAAACGAATTTACTGAATTAAGCTTCATCGCAGACCTATACCGACATTATATATAAAACAACAAATTTGGAGAACAATTGCAAAAAAATATTACTTATTTTGTAGTCTTACCCAAGATGGAATCATCATCGTCAAAAGAAATACATTTAAAACAGCAACCGTTATAAAATTTGTAACTGTTTCCTTAAATGTAATATTAAACACACGTCTGTAAATTTTGTACTTAAATATATCGAACTTGTTTTTCATGTTTTTAACTTAAAGCATAAACCATATTCTATTCCCTGGAAGTTTCACGCTAAGGAATTTTACAATAAATTAGATTTTATTTTTACAGAATCATTCCACCCACAACGCTCGATCTGTTTTCATTAAATTCTGTGCCATATCTTAGAATGTGATTGGAATTACATATGCATGTCAGAAAGCAATAATTAAGGAATTGATTGCCGTCTTTTCCGGAAAAAAGCATTCTGCACGCATTAGTTTTTTATAATAAACTCTTTTCCAGTTTAGGATTACTTCATTTAAATATATGCTATTAGTTTCGACTTATTTACTTCATTTTGCAATCGTGAAATAATATATTAACTTTTTTTTAGGTTAGATACTATTTTAGGTAAAGCCGGGTCCAAATCCATAGATGTGTACGAGTCGAAAATTAGCTTAGCTTCGAGAATAGTGAAAGTAGAAAGAACTGTAAGTGCTTATCTATTTCCTTCCTAAATTAATAGACGAAAATAAACTGGTTACGAATTTTGTACATATGTGACTAGTTTTAATGAAATTATATGTGAATTTATTTTTTCGTTTTCTGTATAATGTAACATGAACCTCTGAAGACGTGATGCGTTGCCGGAAAAATAAGAATACAGGAGCAAGTCTGCTTAACATTGAGTAAATGGCTATCTTGCTATATTGCTGGATAAGCTGGCGATAGTTTAAGGGACAAATCGACGAAATTTGCCAAACTTGGCGATTATTCGGCGACATTTTGGCTCGGAATTTGTGTAACTGTAATGGGTATTGTAATTGAATAACTGTAATTTATCTACTTGTATAAATGTAACTGCAACCCTATTTGGCCTTTATATGCCTTCCAGTAATTTCGAGAAGTACTGGAGATTTCACGATCTGGGGAAAGTTATATAAGATTGGAGAAAGCATCAGTTTGGAGTAGTAGTAATTGTTATTTCAGAACGACTTCGGAGTATTAAAATATCCGTGAGAGCTTCGCCTTTTAGATGTGCTTTGCATGGCATTGTGTTTAACGTTCTTAGTAGTTTGAAATGTAGCTACGGATTGCATCTGTGATACCGTGAAGAGCTGAACGGGTAATTTTTGGAAAGTTCCAGAACTGTGAAGTTTGTAGAGTCATAGGATATTGTGATAGTCATAGGATAGTGTTTTGTAAAGTCATAGGATATTTTTAAAAGCAGGAGAGCTTAAAAATGTGCAGTGCCCTCACAGGGACTCGAACCTGAACCTTTCGAATACGTGCCGAGCGTACTAACCGTTACACCATGAAGGCATGCTGGAAGGAGGGAGAAAATACTTTATAGTTTCTTTTGATAAAATAAATTTTATTGAGCTATCATCGGTTCTGTGTGCATTCAATCTATTACGGACCTTTATGCACGCAACAAACTGAAGGCGGTTAAGAAAAATCAAAGCGATATTGTAGATTGTTTATTCTTGTTAACTTTTGATCATTTTATTTTTTACATCATTTTACGACAAATCTCATTCATTTTAAAATGTAATTATAGGAACAAATTCATTTTTATTCTTGAAGTATTTTGCATATTAACTCTTGTACACGCATTGTGCGTCCTATGTAAATCTGTATTGCGCTTTTTAACTCTGTAACTTTGTAATCTTTTTCATGTTTCTTAAAAATGATCTTAAAAAAATCTATTTGATGTTCCCTAAATACTAAATTATTTCATTTCAGAACTATTTATTATGATTTGCTTGTATTCATGTGCGCTCATTTACTTGTTCGTATAGGTAGAAGATATCGAAAGCAAAGTGGACCAACTTATGGAGATGTACGTGGAGGATCGTCACCGAATGTCGAATATCATCGCCTCTTTCGCTTCATCATCGTCACCACCTCCGCCAACTGCACCTTCTTCCGCACCTCCTGTTGCGGGGCCGTCAACGTCCTCCTCTTCCCAACTTTTGGACTCTCCTCATGGTCCCACCAAGCACCCCCACCATCACCACCATCTCCAAAAGAGCCCGAAATCCATCCTTATGGATAATAAGCAATTTAGTGAGCCAACAACACCGGTGGCTAAGAACTTTGAACGCACCATTCATAGAGGGAATTCGGACTTGAGCCAGAGGTGTCACAAAAAGAAGAGAGTCACAGTCCGGCACTCTCTGGAAGGGGGATCGCCTTCTCTTTTGACGGCACCTCGCATCGAGATCGAAACAGATAGGAAAGTTAAGAACAGTGCTATGTCCTATTCTGCCGATTCGGTGGATCCTGCATCTTCTGAGACGGCCAGCACCTTGGGAACAGAACTAGATAGTCTGGAGGCCAGCGAACAAGATCTTTGTCTAGATGCAGAGCCTAAGGTGCGGCATGATTCGGACACAGAGGTGAGCACGGTCACGGTGGTGCTGAAAGAGACGCCTTCTTTGATGAGGCCGTCGTTACAGAACTTGAGAACCTAATGTCCAGCGCATCGTTTTCAATCCCTTCCATGGAACACACACGCGCGCATCTTTTGCACACACACGTCAACAAACTTAAGACTCGCATTTCTCTTCGTTCCATTTTTTCCTGGATAACTTTCCAATGTTATATATTGGTATTATATATTATAATATAACAGGTGCAATTTCATGTGATAGTTTTGAAATATATTTCATCTGCTCCACTTGTGGTCCTTTGTCTTTACTTATGTTTGACATACCTACCTTACTTAATGAACTCAGCAAAATAACTCAGGAAAGTTTCAATAACAGTGAACAAATTACCCATTGATAATTACATAGCAATCTAAATTTAAACTGAAATGCATATTAAATCAGGATTAAATTTTCAACATGCCAATATAAAAATGTGACAAAGATGGAATTCAATCCTACCTTACATATTACTTAGTGCTAAATATGCATGGGCATTATGCTTAAAATTAAGGCGAAAATGATTTGCATACTTAAATGCTTTGTGTAATTTTTATTTAGTTTATTTTCCACGTATCATTATAAAAACAAATATAAATATAAATATACTTATATTTATATACATTATATAACAAAAGTTAAATAATACAGTATAGTATAGAAAATAAAAAATAATGCACAAGTTTTTAATATAATACTCATATAATGTAAATAAAAGAAAACTACCGTTTCATTATATAAAACCATTAAAAAATATTAATTCTTGTGTATTTCTTCTGTTTAAATAATTACTTTATAACTGTAAATTCATAGCTTCCTTAATCAAAGTTTAGAGGCTGTAATATTCACTGTATGTTAATGTGAAAATATTTTAAGTACATTTAAAGCAAGCAACGATATTTGGTAGCTTAGATATCTCCGACATAAATTCTAGCTTTCGAAAGCGTTTTAACTTCAGGGTTATATCAGGTCGTAATTCCAAGATAAATTAAAAAGTATTCATATTTTAACATTATAATATAAACTAATTTCGTTTTCTGTGGAATTCTAATGTGATTATGCTTTCTCAAAAAGTGCTAGGCGATAAGTTTCGGTTTATGACGTCTCAATTTTTTTCGTAATTAAGTCATTCGAGACCGATAATTTTTCGTATCATCAATATTCAGCTTAAAAATACTATTTTAGAACTCTATTCAACCATCTATCTCTTTAAAAAATCAGTTTTGCACTACTACCATAATTTACAAAGTTTGTGACAAATTTGTTTATCATCACAGACTGTTTTGTATGAATCTAAGTGTAATAATTGAAAGAAAATCATACCAAAGTCAAAATTAGGAAAAATTAAATTTTTAGAAGTATTATTTTGCGCCCTGAAGATGAATATCCGATACAGAACGTTTACAGAAAGGCATGAAACATTTGATTTAAATCAACTTAAACTGAGGAATGGTTTTGACTACTTATAAAACTCTAATCTCTGACATTTTTATTCCTTCACGATGCTATAATTAAAAAGATCTGTTATAAAAGAAATGATGCAGTATAAAATCAGGCTTAATTAAAAATTTATGAAAAACTGTGGCTGAAAAAACAACTTTTATGCCCCGTAGAGCAACTTTTTAAACGTATGAGAATATTCAGTACAGTAATTTAAAAATTTTCAAAGCAGATATTTTAAAATTTTTACTTTTAAAATCGAAAAATTAAAATCAAAAAAAGGAAAAAATAATATATTTTTGTACCCCTCTGAGTTTATATGTCGCTTGTAAGTATAACTGAGTTCAGACTTTGTATCCTTAAAATAAAAAATCTGATTTGTACACCACATGACTTCCTTGTACGGAATATTAAATTATACGCTTTTTCCTCTGCATTTCATTTAAACTTTTTATTTCCTCGAATTTCATTATAAATATATTTCTCATTCAATTAATTCAGTTCTCACTTCGCGGCAGGACAAAAAACATAAATGCATTAAAAACATACATAAAGCATTACATACATTCCATATAACATCATCATAAAACATGATATACATTAAAAATTAAAAGATATAAAAAAACATAAAAAAAAACAAATACAGTTAAAATAATTTTGCAATTAAAATTAGAATTTCTAGACAAAAACAAGCAATTTGGCCAGCAAACAAGAAGGCAGATTTTTCGGTCCGCAAAACTAATACTTTTATTGTGGTTCCACTCGGCAAAAAGACTTAATTCACTATTCCGCTAAATTTCAAATGTAAACAAACACGGCTGCGATGGTTAAAAAAAAAAAAAAAAAAAAAAAGGCTTACCTGTACTTAAACAACTTTTAAATTTTTGATAATTCTGCAAGTATTGCCTGCAGATTAACTAAAGGCATAAAAAACTAAACCGGAAGTTAAGAACAACATAATTCAATCATTTTTAAAGCAAAATATGCGCAATGAGCTCGCGGAGCCGAGTAACAGAGTGGATATTTATATATATATATATATATAGAGAGAGAGAGTGGATATTTATATATATATCAAAAGTATATCCAAAAGTATATATATATATACTTTTGGTGCGGCCGATAGCAACCAAAAAGGGAGGTGCACACAGCTACATGTTATAGCAGTGATATATACAAAATTTCAACGTTCTGACGCTACTCGTTTTTGAGTTATGGGAGATACATAAATATGTAAGTACAGACGGCAACGAAACAAATCTCTTCTAAATCAATTTTAAATCAGCTTATAAACCGTTTGGGGAATAAGAGTCCTTTATTCTGTCCTTACGCACAGATGTCACGGAAAAACATCGTTAAGTTGCATTCGATAGCGGTTAAAATGGATATTTTCGTTGAAATATGATACCCGGAACTTTTCGTGGTTACAATACTTCCTTTACTTCGTACAAAGAAGTAAAAAGAAAATAGAAATGAAAGAGAAAGAGTTGGAAATAAAGCTGCAGGATTTTATACGCTTGCATTCCGCTGCCATAAGCTCCAAAGTTATTGGAGCGCCAGACAGAGCGACAGACAGAGAGATGAAGAAGTTGAGCGGGAATTCGGCTTGTCGACATCCTATGTCGCATTTTGCCTCTCAATGGCTCTTCGTAAAACTGAATATCTAAGTTCTTAGAACTGTACGTTTGAGAAGTTTCTCGCCTTTTTTTTTTTTTTTTTTTACCTTCGAGGATTCGTAAACTCCCGTTCAAGCTTCTTGCAGCTTAGTGTGATACAAATGAGGCCGGGTAGTCGATTTGTAGTCACTTGGACAATGAATGTGATCACTTAATTTTAGGCTATTTCGATAGCATCAACTGAATGATAACATTAAACGATGAGAAACAATATTCTTTAAAATTGCAATACGACTTAACTACTTTACTATAAATATCTATAACTACCAGACGTATAATTAACCGTTATTATTTGGGAACTAATTCCAAGTGTTACGCAAATGCTCATTTATGAACTGTTCATAATATTTCTAGAAATTATTTGACCAGTGCTATACCCCTAACCCAAATATTCAATCTTTCATCTCAGTGAATGCATCGGTGTCATTATAATCTTCTTCAGAAAGTTCATCACATGATGTGCTTGGATTTGTGTCAGAAAATGATTCGCAGATGTCTTTTTATGTTGTCAACTTTGCAATTTGAATTTGTGCATTAATATTCAACCATGCTTGTCATTCCTTTCAATTCATGTTAACTGGATGTGTCGCTTTTTCTGTATTAAAAGACTGGAACTGCACACTGGCATTCAAGCTCTGAGTCTTGAATCAAGGTCAATAAAATGTCTCCTCTTGATGCATGATAGGAATTTATCCTAAGTCTTTTACGGTACATAATGATATTTTCTTATTAATTTCAAAGGCAAAGCATGATCAACTTACAAATCAGCTGCGTGTCAGCCTAGAAAAGTGGATATCCCAACGAATTGATTTTATTTACGATGATTTTATTTACGTGAGTATTCCAGCTCAACTTATTATCAAACCACAATCGTAAAATTTTGAGCTCGTTTACCATTGGGACATTGATACCATTAAGCTTCAAAATACCCGGTTCTCTACCTTTCTTTCCTCCGAAGAAGACAGATTTGCTTTTCTCTGGCAACATACATATGGAGTGCGAACAGTCTGCTCAGTACAGAAAGATGTCGTCTGCATACACGAAACATTGAACGGCAGGTGGAATGGGGTCATAGATGTCATACATTAAAATGGTGAAAATATTGTTGATAAGATACTTGCCTGTGGGGCACCACATGAAATCCCATAACTCTTCGAAAGAACTTCACTCTTATAGTTCTCTGATTTAAAAATTTTTTCATTCATAAGACGCTGTTCCCCTTGACTCCAAACTGTATTATTTTTAAAGCAGGCCGTCAATCCAGACTGAGTCAAGGGCAGCCTTGAGGTCAAGTGCAACCAACTGAATAACTTTATTTTTTTTTCCAGTCATGTAAGATGCTGCTATAGATTTTGTTAAGCAGAACAATGCTGCTTCTATTAGGAAGGAACCCATAATGCTGCTCTGAGAGTTTCCCCACTTCCTTAAAACCTTGGGAGCAGTCTATTCAGTACCATTTTTTCCATTACCTTGGCCAAGATTTGTGTCAGAGAGATCGGCCGGTAAGCAGAAATCTCGGAGCTGTCTCTTCCAGGTTTTAAGAAAAGAATCACCTCTGCCTCTTTCCACTTCTTAGGGATCTGACCAGAGTACCACGAATTATTGCAAGCCTCCAGAAGGCCGTCTTCTTCTAAAGACAAAATGGCAGTCCTTGTGAGTCCATCCTGCCCTGGGGTAGAGTTTTTGAGGTTCTTAATGGCCTTGTCAAGTTTCACTCTGAAGAAGGACTTGTTGAAGCTACTGCCGTCATCCTCACTTAAATCCAGAGGCAGTTGTTTGCAATTAGAGGCGTTTGCGTAATGTTTTGCAAAAATGTCACACTGCTCTTCAGCCATCCAGACATCTTCTCTCTTGACCTGTTAAGAATAATGTGCGACAACTGACATGGATTATCGTCCTTACGAAGGTTCCCTAATATCCTGTAGATATTACCATCCTTGCTGGCGTGCATACAGATAGTCTCCCAGTGCTGCCTTTTTTTTACTTTAACGGCTCTTTTTAGATTAGCATTCCACTTTTTATAAGAGATCCAAGATTTCTTAGATAAGTAAATTTTAGCAAGTCTGAGGTGTTTGCGTTTTTGTCCCAAAATAAAATTGCATTCTGCGTCCCACTATGGGCAGTTTCCACGTTGCTTAACCACTTTAGTCATGTTTCGGTTTTTGACTTTACTCAAAATATTATTATTTTTATCTAAATTCTTATCATCTGGAAGCAAAGAACTGATATCATTTTTACTATCTGAACTATAACTTTTCCAATTGCAAAATTTGATAATCCTCTTATTACCATCTCCCGGGACATTATTATCCATTAAACAGATCTTTATCTGGTAATGATCACTGCTAAACGGATCTTTGACAGTCTTCCAGTTCGAAACTCCATACAAAGCAGCTGGACATAGCGCAAGATTATTGCTGGATTCCGCCCCGCTTGGGCTCACGTGTGTAGGACTCCCATTCTTTAGTATGCAGAGGTTACAATTATTGCACTATTTAATCAAATCTGCACCCCCTGAGGAGAGTTTATTTGAACCCCAAGCAGGGTTATGGCAGTTGAAATCACCTAACCCAAGCATTTGAAATCACCTAAAATTAAGAATCTGTCTGGTAATGTAGCCAGCACACTGTCCCAATCCTCCTCGCAGAATTGACCATTAGAGAGATAGACATTTAAAATTGATAAATTAAAACCATTTGCATTGATGTCAACTCTCATTATTTCTCTCCTTGCTATGTCATAGTTATTATCCTGTACTAGTAAACTAGCCCAGTCTTCCCTGATGGCAATTATGAGGCCGCCGGTTTAGCAGGAGTACTTGCACTGAGTAAATAGTTACTTTCGAATTTACTGCGAAGTAGCAGAGGTGCTACTAAATGCTGAGGAATGGCAAAAGTTCTAAGCATAAAAATACTGCAAGGAAAGTAACCACTCGCAAAAGGTCATTCATGTCGCAAGTGATTCGGGTCTGGACAGTGAAGGGTGCGGAGAACTCATTAGGCGAGTTAGATTTAAGAGACAGGGCCAGAACTGCCTCTGAGGAGAAACACGAGACAAATAAATTAATAGCTTTAAGTGTTATGATATAATAGTAATAAATTAAAGAATTTCTCTTAAAAAGATTAAGTTTAAATAAAATGTCTGTGCACAAGAACCCCTTTAGCGGGGAACAAAGAGGTGCTTACTTTTAAGTTATAACCGCTTACGGTTGAAAGAAATAATAATTGCCCGACTACGGGACCCTGAGCGAAGCTGAAAGAACAGCTGAAAGTCAGAATAGGCCTTATCATTGATTTATAGAGCAAGATCTTGTTTTTCGTGGACAGGTCGCTTTTTCTAGCAAAAAAAGGCAATAATTGGGATTTGACAACCTTCGCATTGGAAACTGTTTTTGAATGTGAGGTTACTAAGTTAATTTTGAAACAAATATCACTCCTAGATACTTATAAATAGGAACCCAGAGAAGTGGTTCTCCGAAGAATTGCAAGTTAGGTAAATTGGGGTGAGTTCTTCGGATAAGTAAAGTGGCAGCACATTTTGACACATTTAATTTTAATCTTCCACAGTCCTGGTTTTAGAATAGGAACAACTGCGACAATTTTCCAACAGTCAGGAAAGTAGCTCATTTTAAGCATTAGATTAATACGCACTAGTATAATAATACGCACTATACACATTACGGGAAAGTTTTTGATCATGCGATTCGAAACTGAGTCTATGCTTGGTGCCTTCTTGGGTTTCATTTTATCAATGAATTCTAGCACTTCAGTTGGTCAGTACGCCTCAGATCATGCGTGATAGGTTGTGTTAGAAAATGTTCAACACGTGAGTGTATGCGCCCCTGTATAACTGAGAGGTTACAGTAGGCGTCGTTATTTGGACTGAATTGTGTAGCAAGGCTGTCAGCGATAACTTCAGCCTTTTCAGTGTCTGTAAAAGCCATCTGATTAACATTGGTCGTTTCAAGGGTGGAATGTGTTTAAATTGTTTGCCTAATCGGGCGGCAGCGCACCAAACCTGTCCGTCGTCAGTCGTTAAGGTCTCAATGTTGTGTTTCTACTCCGCTTGTTTTTGCCAGCGGGTTTCAGATCTAATCTCGTTCTGCAGTTTGCGAAATTGAACACGGATTCTGGAATCGCGTGTTCTTTGCCAAAGTTTTCGCAGGTGGTTTCTCTGCTTAATTTTGGGTTTAGTCTCAAGCGGGAGCCTAGCGCCCGGGTGAGTGATAGGTTTCGAAGCCGCAGTTCTCGCTTCTTTTAGTAAAGACTTCAAATTTTTTATACATACATTCAAAGTCCCACATTGTTGGAAAGTTTTATAGGGGGTAGCTGTACGTTCCAAAATAAACCGAAAATCGTCCCAATTTGTCGAGTCTTGCTCCTGCAATTTTTATTTCCGATTTTGAATATCTAGGGTAATTAAAACTGGGTTCTGAAATTTTTGATACACCTGTCAAAGTCAGCATTGCCGGAAATTTTGATAGGGGGATAGCTGTACGTTCCAAAATAAACCGAAAATCGTCCCAATCTGTAGAGGCTTGCTTCTGCAATTTTTAGTTCCGATTTTGAATTTTGAATATCTAGGGTGATGAGAATCTAAGTCTTGAATCACTTTAATTTCATGCTGAAAATAAATATTATAAAAAGCACCCAGATCAAAAACTGGGGGAGACCCTCTAACAGGTTGATAAGTCGTGGCTGTAGGAGCTATGATCTGTACACGGGAGCTTTGAGCCCTTGAATTTAGTTTAATGCGAAACTTGTTCCTATTAGGACAAAACCATGTGGTATGGCGTGAATTTAAGTCACCAGCAATGATTAGGTGATTTTAAATTGTTAATTTTTTTCAAAATCACTGACAGGAAAAACATTCCCCCCACGAGTAGCTCCTTGTTGGGGAAGGTATGCCGAAACAATGGTAAGAGGAGGAGAATTTTGTATAAAAATTTGGATAATAGTCGCTTCCAAATGTTCTAAATCAGGGGACGATATCATGTGATGCTTAATCGAACGTTTCACATAGATACAGGAACCACCATTTGCTTGTCTGCCATATGACACCCTGTCAGTCGAGTAAATGTCATAATTCCCAATTCTGGGAGTTCGCCCAGGGATAAAGTGAGTCTTTTGAAACGTCAAGATCGTGCTGTATTATAAAATCCGGTACTTCATGGATTTTATTGTACAAGCCATTTGCATTCCATGTACAAATGGATAGAGACCTTTTTGTAATATAACTTTTTTCACGTTGTGAGTTGAATTTTAGGCCGTTTACGGTAGGTTCTGCGATGATAACAGGAGACATATGCTGAAAAATTAGCCGAATTAGTCTGAAAGCTCAATATAGCTTTCATAAATGTTAAAAGCTCTCCTTAAAGCATCTGCTTGCCTAAACTTAGGCATAGCCTTTTTGAAAGCTGGTAGCAGAATATGCTTGTCTACCATAGGGTCGCGGGAGATCTCAATGGAGCATTTTAGAGTAGAAGATATCTTCCGAATTGGCACTGTCTGCTGGGGTTACAGTTTTTGTTTTTGCTGTAACTGGCAGTGTTGGATGTCTGGAATCCCATCCGAGCTCCTCAGTTTCCCTCCTTGACGCCGCTGCGTAACTCAGCACGTTAACACCACTGGGGCGAGCATGTGTAGGACGTCTTGGAACGGCGTTTGCTGGAGGAGTCGAGGTGCCCTGAGTTGGAGCTGTCTGGCACAATTGAGCATACGGTCAACTCCCAATTCACAAGAATAATACTAGGAAGGTGTCCACAGTTAACCCTAAAACACGGTTAATCCGAAAGTATTATGGATACATAGGAAGAAGGAATAACCTACATGAACAGAAAAATACCGTTAATAATTTACTCTGTTTTTAAGTAATTTAATATGGAGAATAAGCTTCACACGTCTTACCTTAGTCGAGATTAGATTCACCATTCCATAGAGATATGTGTTAATGCAAGGATTAAAATAACATGCCTAATTTAACATCTTTTACTTTAATTAAATTAGAAAACCTTATTACGTTAGCACATTTGAAAAAATAACAGAAATGAAAATCATATGTAAGTCATTCAACACAATCAAAGAGGCATCATATGCGGAATTTCTACGTTGGTAGCAAGATTGCTAGTTCGAAAGTCAGCCAATATCAGCTGCCAGCTCCATCTTTTGGATGTTTCTGCAAAGAATTACCCCCCCCCCCAAAATCGACGAAGGTAATACTCTTGCATACTTGTTAGGATCTATACCTAAGCAGCTTTGGCACCGGGGGAACGTAATCAATCTTTACAGTACTAGAACCACCGTTTATTCGGTGGTAGGTTCAGGATCGGCAAGACCGTTCTAGTACTGTCTTGTCTGCGCCCTGATTGTGGGAAAGCTACGTATTTGAAATTTACAGCTGTCTTTGGGGAAATGCCTCCGTCAGCAGACTCAGGAAGTTTGATGTGGTCTTTGATTGACTGCTTAAGGTGACCAGTTGATGCCTGGTTGCCCTGATACTGTGTATTATATATTTGACTTTATCGTCTTCCCTCTGGGGGCGCTGAGGAGATCAGTTCTTTCTTCGCTTTGAAAGTGACATATTTGGTGTCCTGGTCCGCCTTTGACTTGTGATTTTAGTCTGCCGTCTTGGAATCAGCATCCCGAGGCGGTTGCATCTTCGTGACATTAATCTTACTCTCTGGAGTGCGATTAATGTCACGATAATTTCTGTTTGCAACTTTGAACGAGTCTTTGTTTTGGCTCCCTGGGTCGATCGATGAGATCGCACCCCTTCGGATGATCTCTGGAGATGGATCTGAATCTTGCAAGAGCTACTCAAGTACGTCCGGGTAAAAGGCTTCATTCTGTAGCTTTCATGTTATCCAAGAATTCTCCACAAGATATTGTAAATTAACAATATAAAAAAAGAACATTTTAAAAATGTTTCATGTTATTGCCCTGATGAAATGTCATTGTCATTGTTTGACTGGCAGTGATAAAAGAATGTCATAAGAAATGAAGAAGCTAAGTTACAAATAATATTAAAGAACAATATTTACAAGGAAACTTAAACAGTGCCATTGAGTTCAAACTTCAGGTAAAAAATACCGGTTGAGCAACATTCTGTACTTTTTCATATACAATGTATTCCGTGTCACGTACAATGAAATTATGCACAGTTAAATCAAACGTTAAAAATACTTTTAATTAATAAAACGTAATAGTTAATTTTTTTCTGAATTAAGATAAATTTTATAGTTAAGTTGGAAGTTTCAGGCAAATTGGAACGAAAGAGTTTTCTTTAAGCAATATAATAAAATTCAGGTTAAAAGAATTTTAATATTTAATATCGTATATTTTATTTTTGGCAAAATACTGAAAGCTGAAAGAGTGCAGAAAGTGAAACATAAACGTCTAATATGCTGTTTTTCAAAAATAGCTCTGAAAAGCTGTATCATCATTTTCTATCACTGATGCTATCACAGGAATTTTCTTCCCCTTTTTCCATGGATAGTTTTGTTTGTTTGTATTTTGCAATCGTTATCTTTCCATCGATAAATGAATTTATCTCGTTTTTAGACAGGGTCCAATTAATCCGCAGGTCGGTTAATCGAAAGTTGGCTGGATATTAATCCGATATGTTTTTATCTTTAGAGGTGTATTGAACGTATATGTATATATACATCATTTTACATTCTTTAAATTCTCAAAATAGTCTTCTGAGTAATCAGCTCAAATAGCATAAAAAAATTTCTTTATACTCAAAATCATTCTAATTGCCTCAATGCAAACAAGGAAAAGCAGAGAGCTGGTAGGTCGTGACAGGTCCCTTGGATAATCAATGGTAAATTTCTGGAAAACAAGAGCACGTTTCTTACCATTTAATTGTAATAACCAAAATTTCGAGGACAAACCATTGAATGGCAGGCTGTAAACCACAAATATCTATGAACTGTTATTGGTGCAAAAAAATGGAATTGTTGCTCAAATATACTAGTGGCCAGAATTGTCGAAATCTTTTAGAAAATGTATGTTTTTAAAGTTCCATCGAATATGGTTTCATAATTGTAAAAGAAAGACTTATGAATTGATGGTGCACAGGTATAATAGTTTTATTCGAAATGCAATGCAGTTTACAGCGGTGAACTGCATTCATGAAAGTGCATTGCTGGATCAAGATGCAATTCTGGTCAGCAATTCTTGATAAAGGTGCAATTCTGAGCTCATGAAGGAAATTTATGCATCACAGGAAAAAAGAAAGTCTATCATTTTCGGAGGGAGAAAGAGCAAAGAAGTAGGTATTTTGAAGTTAAACGGCGTCAATATATCGGTGAAAGAACAAATTAAAATTTTAGAAATATGGTTCCATAGCAAGTTCGACTGAAATACACGCTTAAATAAGTTATTCTCAAAATAGAAAGGATGCTAAATGTGTTCAAGTTTATTGAAAACCCAAGTGAGGCTGGCAAGAAATCCACCTAGTTAAAGTTGCGAATGAAATAATAATTTGCAAATAAGAAGAAAGCTCTCTTCTCATGTTGAAGAGACATTAGGATTTTTTGGAGGCCAGAGAGAGGAAAATTTAGCAACCGCAACCGCCGGGAATCGAATCACGGACCTCTGGAATACCGGCCCAGCGTGCAGAACCACTACCCCATGAAGCACGCTAGGAAAGTGGGAGAAATACCTTATTTCTAAAGGGCGACTGGGGCTTTCAAGGGACCCAATCGCCAAATCCTGGATGTGAAGAAACCTCATCCAATTTTAGTTCGGGCGTCACTGTAGAGACATTAGGATTTTTGGAAAAGCCGGAGATGAAAAATGAGCAATCGCCTTCGCCGGGAATGGAACCACGGACCTATGGATACCGGCCTAGTGTGTAGAACCAGTACACCACGAAGGCACGCTAGGAAGGTGGGAGAAATACCTTATATACTCCCCCTTTTAAAGGGCGACTGGGCGTTTTAGGGGACCTAGTCGCCAAATCCTGGGTGGAGAAACCTCGTCCAACACCCTTTTAGTTCGGATAGAACTGTAGAGTCCAACTGTAGAGATATTAGAATTTTTTGGAAGCCGGAAAGATGAAAAATTAGCAGCCGCCTTCGCCGGGAATCGAACCATGGACCATTGGAATATCGGCCCAGCGTGCAGAACCACTACACCACGAAGGCACGCTAGGAAAGTTGGAGAAATACCTTATAATGTTCACCTAACAAAGCAATAAAAAAATTAATACAGTTTATAATCATGCTTTAAGACTAGCCATTGGGGCTCCAATTAGCACTCCTCTCCCGTTCCATACGTAGAAGCAGGAGTGATCATGCTATAAATTAGGATGCGAGTAGTAGCAATAAAATTCTTAATTAAGAATATTGCTCTCGCTAGGGCATCTATTGCAGCAGCCAGCTTGAAACATTTGCGTACAAATATGCAAATATAAGTGGAGCAGGTTATGTAAGCCCATTAGCGATATATTAAGGACGAGCTCATCAAACTTAATTTGGATTCTAACTAAGGTGACCATATGTCCTGAATTTTCAGGTCCTATCCCTATTTTCTACAACTCGTTTTTTAATCCCGAATTCATAACATTTTTCCCGCACTGTCCCGAAAAACAGTAGTGTGAGAATGTAAAAGTTTAAATGCATGTATTTATTTAAGTAGTGTAGATTACAAATTGAGAATTAAGTTAAGGGACGCGCGCCATACCGGCCGCATAAACAGGGGATTCTCGTTTACCTTAGAAAAATTGTAATGGGAAAGTTCTGTTTCTTATTCCAGTACTTTTATCGCCAACCCACCAGCACTCGAATATTTTGCTCACAGTACAGACAGGACTGCATTTTTAAAAATCTATATTAATTGGATTGTGATTTGAATTTATAATATATATATATTTTTAAGTATCAATGGTGCATTACATACTTTAGTATGTATCATCCCCTACACATTATTACGTGGCATCTAAAAATACTTTTTTTATTATTCGCTGAAGCTTCATTGTAGATATAAGCATCCAAAATCATCTTTCTTTTGCCCCATTTAGATCGTAAAATTTTTACTCCATCATCAATTTGATTTTACATAAGGGTTAAATCTTTTTAATCTGCCTAAACGATGGCGTGTAATGCGTTTCTCGTCTGGCTACGACATATACTTTTTATTTATCAAACTGTACATTTAACGAAGACTTATAAAAAGGATACCCGTTTACTGAAAAATACTGTAAGCTATTTCGATGTACGGTGCAATATTTTGCTGTGAACATGTTCTTCAAAATTTTCAGTGAGCCATGGTGGACGTACGGGTATTAAACTTGATATAAGTAGTAATAAACATAAAATATCAAACTCTGGCGCTGCATCTAGCTCGTTATTAAAGAGTTTCTTCAAACAAGAGAAAATGGGTGATAAGGAAGAATTAGCTTCGGTAGAAATTACTTTTGCATACTTTACTATACATATCACAACCATAGCTTTAAATCTATGGATTGTACGTCAAAGCTGCTTCAAGTGGCATTTGAGCCTAAATTAAAATGTGCGCGAACCAAGGCCGAAGCAATGATACTAAATGTTTTCCTGCCTTATGCTTTAAGAGCTTTGCACAGTGATTTGGGAAAATGTTTATTTGTTTCAATCTTAACTGATGTATCCAATCGCAAGAAAATAAAACTTTTTCCAGTACTTGTTAGATTTATACTAGATTAGGTTATGGAGTTAGAGAAAAAATTTTAGAATTTAAATCCATACCCAGTGAAGCATCCGATATTGTTAGCAACTATTTAACTTCCTGCCGTGAAGAAAATAATTTTAAAGAAACCGTTATTGGTCTTAGTGCCGATAACACGAATTCTAACTTGGAGGAGCTGATAGACTTGGAGAAAATAATTATTTTTTGGTTAAACTGAAACGAATTAACCTTGGTTTAATAGTGTGCAACGCGTATTATTCGTAGCCCTATAACAGTGGTTCTTAAGCGGGGGTGCCCGCACCCCTGCGGGTGCGGGAATGTATTTTTGGGGGTGCGGGAGAAACCCCTTAAATATCATTTATTAAATTTCTTATAATAAAATATTTGAAATCTGCAATAGTGTCCCCAGTATTGAAGCTCACAAAAATTGGTAGCACCTAGCTCACTTATCGGCAAAAGACACAGGAAAGAGCCGGTGCCGATGGGCGTATACACTACGCTACGAAAAGGCATGAAACGCTACAAACCAAGGTTCTTTAATATTAAACAAACAAACGAACGCGAACAGGCAGCTAGGTGACGGAGAAAAGAAAAAACTTTGTGGGAATACAAGCGGAGAACGTTATCCCAGCTTGCGCATGCGCTGAGTTCAATATGTGCTACTCCAATGGAATCTACGGATTCACAGATTTGTATCTTCATCTATTGCGCCTGTGTTAGGTTGAGTCAAGTTGAGTCAACTATTGTGTCTGCGACATGCGTATTGTGTATTCTGACTTGTCCAGAAACTTCTTGAGACTAATACATTCTTAATTGCCCGTTCAAGCCGAATAGGATTCAGTGATATTACAAACGTAAGAACATTATATATATAATATTACATTATTTCTAAATAATTAAATATATTATAGTGAACCCCACTATGTCAGAAAAACCGCAATGGAACGATAAGTATGCCGGTTATGGATTTACCTGCACAATCGAAAAAGATTGCACGCAACGACCGCAATGCATCTTGTGTTCCAAAATATTTTTCAAACAACAATCTCAAACCCTCAAAGTTATTAGAGCATTTCAACAATCTGCATGGTGGCGAAAAAGCGCATAGCATGAACAGCTTGAAGTCAAAGAAGGCTCGGTTTGATACCAGTGGAACTATCCTAAAATTGTGCGGAGCAGCAATTCAAAAACCTTTATTAGAAGCGTCATATCAAGTGGCATATTTATGTGCAAAAAAAAAAAAAAAGAAACCTCACACGATCGCTAAAGAGTTGATTAAACCTTCTGCTTTAATCATTGCTAAAACAGTTTTAGATTCGGAAGCGCATAAAAAAATCCAACAGATTCCATTATCAAATGATATTATATGATAGCGAATACAAGATCTCAGTGAAGATATTTTAATGCAAGTAACTCAAGACATAAAAATCAGTCTACTAAAAATAAGCATGCAACTGGTTGAGTCAACTGATGTTGATAATTGTAGCCAACTTTTGGTATTTGTCAAGTATGTGAAGGAAAAAGAGGTGATAGAAGAATTTCTCTTTTGTGAGCCCCTGGAGGTGAATAAGAGAGGAATTGATGTTTTCAATCGCATTAAAGATATTTTTACTAAATATCAATTACCAATGAATGTGATTGGCTCAATATGCACTGATGGAGCCCAGCAATGTTAGGCAAAAATTCAGGATTTTTTTTCACACATGAAAAGAGAATTACGGGAAGTTATAATAACGCATTGCATGTTGCATCGTCATGCACTTGGGTCGAAAGCATTGCCAGAAAGTTTAAAACAACATCTACCTACAGCAGTAAATGTAGTAAAATACATCCGAGATCGAGAGCTTAATCATCGCATTTTTCGTGCATTTTGCGAAGAAATCAGTGCTGATCATACCGTGCTCCTATATCACGCCGAAATACGATGGTTATCTAAGGGTCGTATGCTTAACAGAGTGTTTGAATTGCGTGAGGAAATTATTCAATTACTGATTAGTCAAAACTGTTATTTAGTAAAAAATTTTGAGAGTAATGATGCAATGCTGAGGCTAGCCTACTTAGCATACATATTTAGCCATTTAAATGAATTGAATCTATCAATGCAAGGATTTGGTATAAATATAATAATATCTAGTGAAAATTTATCTTCATTTATCACAAAATTAGAAATTTGGATACGTCGAGTAGAAAAGGGGAATTTTGCAAACTTTCCCTTGCTTGATTCTGTTATTGCGAAAAATGAAAAGAATACAATTATACCCGACATTGTAATACATTTGAGACGACTGAGCGAATCATTCAATGGATATTTTCTACCGGAAATATTACCAAAACTCAGAGATAGATACTAGGTCCATTTCTATTTGACTTAAATTTGATGGATGATAATGATCTGAAAAAACATCAACTTATTGAAATGCGAGCAAGTGGACATGTTCAAATGGAATTCGAACAATTAGAATTGCAACAATTCTGGTGTTCACAGTTACAACGTTATCCAGAGTTGGCGAACGGAGCACTGTAGTTACTCTTACCCTTTGCTACCACCTACTTGTGCGAAATGGGATTTTCATCGCTTTTGCATATAAAAACTAAAGAGAGAAATCGCTTAAATGCAAGTGATGACTTACGCGTAATATCTTTCAAAAAAGGAACCTCGCTTCGCCAGTATAATAATGAACAAACAACAACAGACTAGTCATTAATAAAAATAATATTGTTTTGTATTTATATAAAATGTACAATGTTTTTCAATAAACAATAAGTTTCGCAAAAAATTTATTTTTCTAGACTAAAAAAATTAAAACACATTTTTCAATGGGGTGCGAAGATATATTTTCAGACTCAATGGGGTGTGACTCGCTAGAAAGGTTAAGAAACACTGCCCTATAAGAACATTAGCTGATGTTTTGCTAGTTGATATCGAATTGATTATTTATTTCTAAGACATACTTTAAATCTTATATTGTTAGAGTAAAAACAATGAACAATTTCTGCCATCTTCGTAGAAACCGATTTTTCAGTGATACTAGGGCATTCGCAAACAAGATTGTTAACATTATTTCTCGCCGTTAAAAGGGTACTCCAAATGTTTTTACCACTGAAGGTTTATTTGGAAACTCAAGAAAAGTGTCCCAGACTTATTTCAAACTTCTTTGAAAATCTAGTGGCAGAAGCATTTTTTTATTGAATATTTAAATTCCTTGTGCACCACACAGTAATACACAAGGTTTACAGAAGTAAGTAGGATAAACAAATACAACAAAACAACACAAAATAAAATAAACTTACAAATTCACTGATGACACGTAAGAGATAAATATACAGAAGAAAGAGAATGGCATTTTATCTTGACCAAGTATATGAACAGGGGGCGAAAATATAATGCTTACAAAGTTTAAATTAGAAATGAGTTCTTTTCGTTCTTTCGTAAGCTTTAAACAATAGAAATACAAATGTTCGACATTTTGCACTCCCCCGAAGCTGCGGGAACACAAGTCTATATTAGGTAACACAAATCTCTTCAGACTTGAAATTACCATGTCCAGTGAGAAATTTAGTAATTTCAAAATTGCGGAAAAAATGTTTATTATTCAGTCTATGAGGAATGGAAGGAAAAAATAATTTAGTAAAACAGGCAGTAGTAGAATTTCTGCATAATTTATTCCAGAGTATTTTTTCATCCCTACTTTGTTCCTTGAAGAATGACTTAGACAGTGTCATTGGAGTAGTAATTTGAAGATTTGTAGCTTGTTTTGCCAGCCAATCAGCCCTTTCATTTCCCAGATTGCCAGGGTCGCTACGTACATGAGAAAAGATTACATCAGCACCTTTATTATTAAAATCTTTAAGAGTGGCATGAGAAGTAACAATTAATTTATTACATGAGATGATATTCATAAGAGAATATAAGGATGAAAGAGAATCAGTGCAAATAAGAAATATAGCACTTATTAACACTGAGGCTTCAATATTTCATAAAACTATCACAATAGTTGAAAATCAAACTGCGTTTGTATTTGATATTGTTTCAGCGGATGCTCTAAAACATTCGGTATTGAGAAAGATAGAGGATAACTTTATTCAAATAAATGTTAAAAAAATGTCTAGAAAAACTTGAAGAGAATGGAGACGTGCCACAAGATGATGTTATTGAATTTCGAGAAACTGTTTTTTCGCTTCATCAGACTGCTTTTACTTACTTGGGAAAATGGACAATAAAAGTTTTCAGGATATGGAAACGGCAATATCCATTCACGGAAATTTTAACGAATGGATCATATTAAATGAAATCCTTTCTTGAAGTTCAACTGAAACAGTCTTTTTGTTAATTAATAAAATGATACTAAATCATAAATTATTGAAAATTGTTGCACATGAGGAATATGTTTACCTTAAACAATACATCACGGAAGAAAAAATATGGGAATGGTAAAAAAATTAGATGTACCCACTTTGCAAGTGGGTAGAAATAACTGCATATTTTAATGAGAACCAAATTCTTTGCTCAAATGTTTTAAAATGGCCAGAGTTTTTCTTTTGTTTTCCTGACACTAATGCTGCAAATGAGCGAATATTTAGCATTATGAACAGTTTTTGGATTAGTGATAAGACAGAGTTTATAGATGAAGGGTATGTTAACCGCCGAAATAAAATCTGATGAAAATTGCACGGACTTTGAGAAGATTCAAAAAGAAAAAGGTGTTCTAAAAAATACTCCTGCTTCAGAGAAATATAAGGGTACTTCATCAAAAAAAAGTTCAAATTCATCAAGTTTTACAAATTAATTACCTTGTTTAACAATGACTACTGAGTTTTAATTTATTCTCTAATTATTAAAAAATATTATACATCACTACTAAAAATAAAACAAATGTTATTTATTTTGATTAAGGGGACTCATACACCTTAAAACCCATAAGATCTTCGAATATGTGACTGTTGCAAGAATTGGAATAACTTATTTATTTTAAAAGATATTACTTCCAACTTTTTACAGCTGAATACATAATATAGCTGCTTTCTGAAATAGTAATCAGAAAGTTTGTGTTGCCACAAATGTTTTTATAATTTAATCCGCTTTGTGACAAAATGTTTCGTCAAGTTTCCACCTTGCGCACACAGTTTAAAACATTTTGTCGCATAATTTAATTCTATATTTAATATATAACTAGATTATTTAATATATAACTAGATTATTTAATATATAACTATTTAATATATAACTATTTAATATATAACATTTGGAAACTACTGTGAACCTAAAATTCTAAGAATTTCATGTTAAATTTTCATTTTATTTGGAGTTGAGTTTATAGAATGTATTTTATTAAAAAATTCTGTAATGTTTTCGTGCATAAAATTTTTCAATATTAAAACATTCATCAAATTTTTGGTTCAGTTAAAAAATAGGGCCCATATAAAGAATTCCATGAAATTTCAAGTACGTACCATGAACCAGTTTTAAATTATCATGCGCGCAAGGTGGAAACATGACGAAATATTTTGTCACAAAGCGGATTAAATTATAAAAATATTTGTGGCAACACAAACTATCTGGTTACTAGTTTCTAAAGCAGCTATATTATGTAGTCAGCTGTAAAAAGTTGGAAGTAATTGCTTTTAAAATAAATAAAATATTCCAAATCTTGCAACAGTCACATATTCGAAGATCATAAGGGGTTTAAAGTGTATGAGTCCCCTTAAATAAAACAAATGTTATTTATTTTGATTTACACACATATATTTTGACCTATATACCACCTCCACAACAATAATAATAACAATAAAACAATTTATTTGTAAAAAAACTATTTAAAAGATTATGTATATAGCTTCCCGAAGTTCGAACTTCGAAATCTGGTCACCTTAATCAACGCCACCTAGACTAGGTGGCGTTGCCTTAATTCTAACAAGATTGTCACTTTCATCAATGAGCAGGATTTCTCCGAGGATGCAAACCTCAGTATAAAAATAAATCAATATGATATCCAAAACAAACACATTCCAAATAGGAAGATGTAGCAAAGGTCAAGTCTCATAACTGAAGAATACGCGAAGAAAGGGTATAAAATTTTCGCGATAGATGCTTCCAAGTCTAGCACTGGAGTTGGAATAGCAGCAGTAGTAAGTGGGCCGCTGTGACTGTTAACCAGCGCATTGACAGCAGGAATTCTGTTTTTCTTTTTTTTCCCGAGGCTTAAGCCCCACTACAATCTAAACGCGAGTGAAAAAGCCGTCTTTCTCATGGAGAGGATGGTAGTAGCGAAAGCTTTTGACTGTGTTCATAGAAATTCGAATTATTTCATCCTAAAGCTTTTATGAGATGATGAAAGCTTTTCGCTGTCTTACTATCTTCTAGGTTCCGGGGCACAGAAAAACAGGCAATGTTGTGGGAAAGGAGAACGTTCAAGTGGTTGATGATCTTCCATTGGAAGATGCTTGTAGTTTCTTCACTACGCACATCAAGGAAGAGCAAATTAACAGCTGGTTGCTGTCTCATACAGGACACAAATTTAGCTACTGTGATGAATATAAAATGGAGCAAAGATTTAAACATCAGTAGAACGATGAAAGAGCGGTAAGAAAAGGAGGCTGCAGCTGATGGATACAAATCAGTTTCGGTACAAATATAGGAGTTCGGACTCACCATACTATGATAAATGTTATGTGATTGACAGCACTGAACAGCACACGTAATTTAATTATTCATTATACAAATTGGATGGGGATAAATGTACTATGCTAGAGAAGATGGTACTCGGAAAAGTCGATCTATTAGCTGATCTCTTAATTCACTGTAAAACAATCCCTAGAGGTATCGATCGCATTCTGGGCAACTTTGTTACCAGCTGCTTTCTGAAGTATACCTGAAAAAATTTAATTAAGTGATAGGGGTAATTATTAGAGTGAGGTTCCTTCTGGAGTGGAAGAATTGATATTTAATTTTGTAAGTACCATTGTGCATCCATTGGACCTAGAACGTTGATAAAACCAACGCGGTAAAGTTAGTGTTGAAAAACTGAGTTCGAATAGAGGCACTTGATCAAGCGCCTGGCTATTTACAGATGCAATTTATTTAAATTTAGTTAATGCAGAAAAGCCTCATTTATCTTTTCAGTGTGATATCAAATGACGTTTAGTTTTAAAAAGAAGCAAGTCTTCTTTTAAATGTTTTGCTTGTAGGCAAAATATGTATTGTTATAACCGGTAGTTGTATTTAACAACGTTTTAGTACTGATGTAGCGTCCTCTGTCTTTTTTATTCATCTTATCTTTAATTTCACACACACACAGATCGTATTTTATTCTTGAGTGTCAAGATTCTGTACGTTTTAATTTTTGTAAAATGGTAACAAGGAAAACTGTTCGAAAGATAAACAATTACTTGAATTTCGTTTTAAAAAAAGGCTACTTATCATTTGTTTCAATCCTGTTTTCTCATTGATAAAACTGTTTAAAGAAGTTTGTTCTATATAGTATATTAATAATAATTTAGATTTTATTCAACGAACTTTACTGAAATAGAAATGAAGTGAAGGGAACAAACTCCATTGTTTCAATTTGTTGTCTGCTAGCTGCATGTGTTTTACTTTTTATATTCCTTAAATTACCGGATGTACTGATCATTCAGAAATTTTATTATTACGGTCAATTGAGCCAATTTAAAGTAACTCATGACGACTTTGCGAATACAGCTTTCGCATTTCAGGACTTGCAACTGGTTCTTTGTTTAAAGCAAAGAACCTTTGCGTGTAAGTAATAAATAAGTTTTCTTGTAAACAAATAATAATGTAAGTTATAATATGTATGTTTGTATGTTTCTGAGTAATGCTTTTAATTAAATTTATAATTATTCTGTAGATTAAATATTTGTATGACTGTAAAAGTTACACATTATGGACTTTATTATGTTCTGCTGATAAGTTAAATTTTTCTGTTGAAATTTTGCAATTTTTAGAATATTGTTAAGCAGTCAATATTTTATTCATATTTCGTTTTTGTTTTAAGTAATGTTGAATGCACAGTGTATTAATTTTTTAAACTAGAAGAATTCTATAATTTATGAATTGTATGAAAAAAGCTTCTAAAATTGTTTTAACGTATTCGTTTTCTGTAATATTTTCATTTCAAAATTATGTCAAAAAATGAATTTATATATGTTGTTCCAAGAAAATTAATATTTGATGTTTATTTTTTTCCCTTTCTTTCTTAAATTAATGATTTATTTATTTGTGATTATATTTCCATATTTATAGTTACTTCGTTATTGACTTAACTATTTATCTACAACTCTTAATTAACTAAGTAGTTTTTCCTGTTATTTAACAAAAGTGCTGCATGACATAAAATAGTGCTGACTGGCCACATATCGTATATCATGTAATTATGCAGAATAAATAGATCGCTTATAGTATTTTCCCCCCTAAAGGCTGATAACACAAACAAATTAGCAATTTGTAGTATATAAAATTTAAAATTTAAAAAAAAAAAATCCTTTATTCCAACAACATTCCTTCCAAGAAAGAATTTTTCTTTAAGAATGAGAAAAAGAATTCATTGCTTTATATTTGTAGAAAAGTCTGTTTCTTCTAATCTGTGGATTTCAAGTTAAAAAGACATTGTAAATTTCGAACTGCATATGAAGTGGTGAGCATTCTTCTACATTAATATAGTACTTGATAAAACTGGTAAATGAATTAAAAAACTGAGGATTTTTTTGAAAACTTTTCTAATATTAAGTGCTGTGAAATTTGTGATTTAGTTCTATTTTTAGATGAATAAAAATTTCTTTTGAAAAACATTCATTTCAGATATTCCATGCAGATTATTTGTAAATTACTTCCAAATTCTAGAGACTGAAGCTATAAGCAGCCTGGAGACTGTTTTTCATGCCAGTCATTGAGAAGTAAAATAAATGTTTTCATGGTTCAAGTTCTTTATGTAAGTACAAAAAAAAATTAAGATTTTCATTTTGTATGCATTTAATGTTTTATCTAAATTTCATATGCTACAGTTGACTCATATTAATGTAATCCTCAATATAATTACCCATTTATTTGATCAGAATGATGGAGTGATTTCTATTACCTCAGTGCATATGCTTCTATTAATCCATTCAGAATCAGCATCACGTATACACAACGCAACAATTCCATCCTTACCAGCCCAGCGTCGTGTATATGTGAAGAGCTCCGATCAATCTCTACAGCCCAGTGTCGCATACATGTAACTTGAAAACGGAACGATTCATTTGAATTTTTAAATGCCAGTAGATGGTGCTAAATGGTAACGGTTTTCACATTGGTTAAGTCATGTGGGTTTTGACTTTCATGTATGAGCATCAGTTTCTGTTCTGTGCGTCTGGTTTTGATAGATTTATGGGTGTAAACAAACTGAGAATCACAGCTTTTTAAGTTAAAGGGACACCCATATGCTTGTTTATTTCATTAGGATTCCCCCCCCCATCTTCATTTTTAATTTTTGTTATTAGAATGTGGGTAAATGCATATAGCTCAGTGTTTTCTTTTTTTTTTTTTTTTTTTTTTTTTTTCTTCTTACCCTCTTGTTAGGAGAATGTGAGAAAATGTACCTAGCTGACTATAGTGGGTCTAATGTCGCCGAACTTCCATGATGGAAAAATTTGGACAACTTTTGGCTCACAAAAGACTTACAATTGAAAATACTTGAAAATTTAGAATGGATTAAAATTGTTTTCTTGTCTCCAAATGAATGTTAAACCTGAATCTGTGGACCACTGCGGTATCTGAAGCTTGATGTTTCATTGCAGAAAGTAGCTCATTTTAACTCATTTTAAACATTTTAGGAAAGTATGACAATCAGGTAGATTATAAAAAATCACTTCTTGATGACCCCTAGTGCTAAAAAAGCTTTGGCAGCTCTTTATAGAATCTGACACATGAAAATGTTTGGTACTGTTCTGTTCCCTTCACTTCATTTCTATTTCAGTAAAGTTCGTTGAATAAAATCTAAATTATTATTAATATACTATATAGAACAAACTTCTTTAAACAATTTTGTTGGATACATACATATCATAAATGTATGTATGTATCCATGGATGAATGTGTTCATGTATGCATGTATATATGTACATAAATATGTATCTGTGTGTGTAAACACATACATATACATGTGCATATATACATTCACTTCTGAATCCGGTCCTGATAGCAGAAGAGTATCAAATGTTTTTGGTGTGCTGGTCGAGAAAATGCTGTTTGTTGAAGAGGAAGTTGACGAAAATGAGGTTGGTTTGGTTTATTTGATTATGTGGAAGCACATGAGGACTATTTGCCTAAGGGAAATGATCCTATGTTCCGAGGAAAACTGGCTTATATCTATGTTATGCATGGGAAAAACCACAAAAAGCTAATGCATCCAGCTTGTTCTTTGAAATTTGAACCCAGGTTGAGCTACCAGTGTTTGCGAATTTTAGAGTTTGGTTGCCTCTAAGCAATGAAATCTAGAATTTGCATATTGATAAGAGGCTAGAAATATATGGTATTTCACTATTTTCAGAATGCAATATGTTTTCTCAAACATGCAATAATCATGTTGTTATATGCAAAGATCTGCATGATAAAGATATTATGCAGAAAGTAAAATGAAAAATGATTCGATTCATTGAAATTTCCTCTCTTTTATGATGATGAAAATGTTGAAAAAATGCAACACATGGAAAGAAAAGTCTCTGCTTGCTGCGAAGCATGTTATTAATAAATTGTTATTCAAATCAGATGTTGAACCAAAACTGATAAAGCCTTAATTTTTTGTGCAAAAGTGTAGATAAAAGTTTCCTACGATCTGCATTATGACAGTATGAAATTACATATAACTTGGTATTTAGAATTTTCATCATTTTCATTTGTATTTAGAATCAATATTTTTTGTGTAATTAATCAGTTTTTACACTATTTTGTGAGATGACCTGTATTTTCTATCAAACTGGATATAGTGAACCAAACTTTAGGTGACTTGAAGTTCATTATAGTAGGGCTGGACTGTATCTACCAAGTATGAGGTTTTTGTTTGAAACAGAAATGTACTCTTAAGTTTTGAACTAAAGATAAAATAAATATTATGCATACTTTGTACTCAACTGATCACTAAAATTCTATTTTTAATTTTCTTAATAATTAATTTGCTTTAACTTACTTAATTAGTAATTTTCTATCTATACTGTATCATAAATTTGTAAGTCTGTGGATAAAAACTTTAATAGCAAGAAATTGTAATATGATAAAAATTGTAACTAGTTTTACTTCTCTCTATACAGATTTCCTTCAGAAAAAATTCAATGAATAAAAATAGTACCACATATGCAGAAACTTTATATCAAATTAAACAACGCTATGAAGATACATCTTTGGTAATATTTCATGAAAGAGATAACAGAGCCAGGCCAATTGGCTATTTTAGCTCTCGTGAAGGTAACAAAAGTTTTTCATTTAGCTGCCAAGGGAATACAGCATCCGTAGTGCAGCGGATTGGTAAAGATGTAACAAAAGCAGATGAAAAGCCAGTTGAAAGTCAGATATGCACTCTAATGTAACTAAATTTCAATTATTTATGCTGTATATTTTATAAATAAAATATTTTTCCATACTTTTTTCCCTTTTGGATATTGACAGTATGAAGAAACATAAACTTTATATTTTTTTTAGGATTATTCATTAATGTAAAACACAGTGTTAATTTTAATTTAGAAATCATTAGTACAAAATTATTTCCAAACCCTGCTATATAGCTGGAATATTATATTTAATCAGTTGTAAGCTGATCCCAGGAAATGAAAAATAAATTAAAATTATACCGTGCATATTCTAAGCTAAAACACATTTCTTGAACTTATAAAATTCTGATGAAGAAGTTGTTTTTATCATTTCCATTTGGGTTACAAATGTCATCAGAATGTACTCAGTCGTGCAGTTGGTCAACTGATAAGTCATCCAATCAGTGAAGTGTCAGTGCGCAGTAGAGGAGGCGACAAGCTCTACTGTTGATAATGTTCCAGAGTATCACCAATTTCGCCTATTAAGAGATAAAAAATCGAAAGTGCATTTCTTAATGGATAGTGGTGTAGACGTTAGCATTTTACCCGCATCAACACAAGAGAAACAATCTGTGAATTTCCAAGTTGTATGCAGCGAATGGTACCGAAATTGAAACTTATGGTATAAAAATGTTATCACTTGATTTGGTACTTAGGCGTGAATTCTAATTTCCATTTAGAGTGGCCAAAATTAATAAAGGTATTTTAGGAGCTGATTTTCTTAACAAATATAAATTAATAATTGATTTGCATGGCAAGAAACTGATTGATGGTGTAACTCAACTAAAGGTAAGTGAAGTTGTTTCCATCAGTGAAAATAGTGATATCGTTACAGTAAACCATTCAACAAGATTCTGTAGTCTTCTAAACCAATACCCAGACTTATGCAAACCAAATTCGTTCTTATCAGGTTTACAACATAATGTTCAACATCATAGTCAACCAGTGCATTCTAAAGCAAGACAGTTGGATCATCAAAAGCTTGCAGTAGTTAAGCAAGAGTTCCAATTCATGTTGGATAATAACATAATAGACCCTTAAGTTCTCAATGGGCAAGTCCTCTTCATGTGGTGCTTAAAGAAGATGGCACTCTTTGTCCATGTGGAGATTATAGGCAGCTAAACGATAGAACAGTTCCTGATAGATTATCCTGTTCCTAGGATAGAGGACTTTCATCATGTTTCAAAAGTTACAAATATTAATTCAAAAACAGATTTATTTAAAGTCTACTATCAAGTGCCCATTGCTGAAGAAAATAGATATAAAACTGCTATTATTACTCCTTTTGGGTTATACGAATTTAAATGAATTTTGGTTTGAGAAATGCACCCAGCAGTTCAAAGATTTATAAATACAGTCCTTTCTGGTCTAAATTTCGCTTTTCCCTACTTAGATGACATTCTGATAGCATCTGCTAGTGAGGAATAACACATCCATTTGAAGCTAGTGTTTGAAAGATTAAATGACTATGGACTCAGCATTAACATTTCCATATCTATCTTCAGCGCAAAAGATATAGAATTCTTGGGTTATTTATTCCGTTACCTGACAAAGTCCGTTACCTGACCGTTACCTGACAAAGTCCAAATTATTGTTAATTATAAACTTCCAACAACCGTTCACGAACTCAGAACATTCTTAGGCCTTATTAACTTTTATCGGCAATATTTAAAAAATACATCAAAAAGCCAATCTCTCCTACATGACTACCTTAAAGGAGCTCAGAAAAAAAAAAAAAAAAAAAAAAACGGAAAATGCAGCGGACTGATGAAGCTAAGGAACAATTTCAGCGGTGCAAAGATGATTTAGTTAATACAACATTTTTATCATTTCCGAATCATGAACTACCTCTGTCAATACAGATGCTTCAGACTCTGCGATTGGTGCAGTATTTCAACAATTTGAAGATAAGAGCTGGAAACCTATTGCATATTATTCCGAAAAATTAAATGAAGCGCAAAAGCATTAGAGTACTTATGATAGAGAGTTTCTAGGAATTCACCTCTCCATCAAACACTTCAAATATTTACTGGAAGGAAGAATATTTAAAATATTCACAGACCATAAACATATTTAAACAAAAGCCAGAAAAAGCATCATCTTATCAACTTAGACATTTACAATACATCTCACAATTTTCAACTGATATACAGCACATAGAAGATGAAGATAACATCGTTGCAGATATTTTATCCAGAACTAAAGAAATTTCTTTGATTGACTATGATAAAATTGCCAAATGAACAAACTATGGATAAAGAATTGCAAAATTTGAAGACATCAGCAATTTCTCTGAACTTCAAGCGGTATCCACTACCTTCTGGGAAATCTTTGTGGTGTGAAACTTCAACAAATAATAACAGACTATATATTCCTGGCAATTATCACAAGAAAATATTTCATCAAATGCTTAATGCAGCCCATCCTGGCATTAAGTCATTTGTAAAGCTCTTATCATCTAAATTTATTTGGCCAACCATCCATAAAGATGTGCGGCTTTGCACTCGATCTTGCATGGCTAGCATGTGAGACGATTACTTCTATCATCCGACGCTACAACTTACCCGGAAGCAAGGTAAAGCAATTCACCAGGCGATGTAAGACCCACCTGGATAGAATGCGTATCAGGGTAGTTAAGGAGTCCACTCAGACGGAGCTAGAAAAACCCACTGAAGATGTCGTTAACGCAATACAGGATGCATGCGAGGAAACTCTTCCAGCGAGATCAACTAAAAGACTACAAACACTGAGCTGGTGGACCAGTGAACTGAGAGTTCAACAGAAGAAATGCCGGGCCCTCCGACGTCGACTCAAACGAGAACGGCACCGAGACGTCTGTTCTCACAACATTTCAAAGAGAAAGGGCACTTTATAAAAGGATGATTCTTCAGGCAAAACTAAACGTGTGGAGAGCCTTCTGTACAGACAGTACAGCCCCATGCGGTATCCACCACAAGCTGGCCACTGGAAAAAGGTTCATGCCAACCAACTTCTATCTTTTACCAGCAACAGGAAATTACAACGACAGTCCCACAGTGTACACTTTAAATGACATCCTGGATGCTGTCTTACTGCAAGATAATGAGGATGAGGACACAACAGAACATCACTCCTTGCGAAACACAGCTCTTTATACCCACCACCCAAACGATCAGCAATTCACCTCTCATGAGATTCAGCAAGTGCTGCGTCAGCTACGCCGCCAAAAAGCACCGGGTCCGGACGGTGTCAACAATAAGATCATTAAGGTTGTGATTCGCACCAATATTGAATTCTTCAGAACCCTCTTCAATAGCCTGTATGACACAGGCACATTTCCAAGATGCTTTAAAGTAGGCCAAGCGGTTTTCTTTTTAAAAAAGAACAGAGATCCCACCAACCCGGACTCGTACAGGCCAGTTTGCCTGTTGTCCGCGTTGGGAAAGGTGTATGAAAAGCTCTTAATGAACAGGCTGCGGCATCACCTCCATTATACGGACTACCTAAGCCCCAACCAGTTTGGGTTCAGAACAGGAAAATCAGCAGTCCATGCACTAGCAGAGGTGAAGAATGTAATACTTGCAAACAAGGGAAGCAGCCACCACACAGCATTCATCAGTCTAGACCTGAAAAGTGCCTTCGACACGTTGTGGTGGTCCGCCGTCCTAAATGCATTAGCGGATGCCAGATGACCCTCCAACCTCTACAGCACTATCCGACACTACTTATCAGACAGGAGCACGATCATAGTGCATAATGGTGGTATTCTACAAAGGAGGCAAACCGTGGATGCCCTTACTTGTGGAACATTTCTTTTAATCGCATAATAGCAGAGCAGTGGCCATCACATACTAAAGTAATAGCCTACGCAGATGACGCGACCTTTATTGTAGAAGGACATTTCAGAAGGGAGCTTGAAGCTAACTGCATCGAAACCTGCTCCATCTTCAACACCAGATGCAGCACTTATAAATTACTCATAGCAGAGAGAAATCGCAGATAGTTCTGCACCCAAAAAAGGTGGTTCACTCTTGCGTCAACAGCGCATCACACTAAATAACCAGCGGATAAAGATGGTGCCTCAGCTTAAATATTTGGGACTCATCTTCGATAACAAACTCAGCTGGATCCCTCATATAATGGATTTAAAGAAACGCACACAGGCTATCGCTAAGTACTTGCGCCATATGCAAGGTTACAGATGGGGCCTTAACCCCCATATACATAAGATCCTGTATCAGACTGTAACAGAAAAAATGGTAACATATGGTGCGGCCGTGTGGGCGCAGCCGATGCAGGGCCGAAAGGTCCGGCACCTGCTCAGCATTCAACAACAGTTTGCTCTTAATATAACGAGGGCATTTTGCACAACGGCCACAAATGCGCTGAACGTTCTAGCACCTGATGGTTCCTTTACACATCAGCAAGGAACGGGAAGCAGTTCACAGCTCAATGTGCCGGCATCTTTTGAGGATACGATGTACTGGTCGAGTGACTATGAAGTACTTGCGGTGATCCTAGACAAGCACCCGGCCGAACAATGCATAGGGATAAACGTCAGCATCAAAGAACAGTCTCTCGAGACCCATAGGCACAATACCTATGCGTACACCGACGGCTCAAAGATGGACGGACAGCCAGAAGATATACAAATGTTCAATACCCTCATCTTCACTGTTGGTTCCAAAATGGACCACAATGTGGGATGCGCGTTTGTTATGTTTCAAGGCAAGGAACAAGTCACGCAATGGAAGGGCCACCTTCACGGGAACAACAGCGTCTTTCAAAGGAAGGCAGTTGCTATTCAGAAAGCAGTACAACATATTGCCAGCAACAACATCAAAAAAGCTGTTATAGTATCCGATAGTATGTCAGCCCTGCGAGCCTTGCAAAATCCGGCACACTCCTCCTCAATAGTCCAGGAAATTCAAAGCCTCTTACGACAGTTTAAACATCTGGAAGCTCGCCTGACATGGATGAAAGCCCATGCAGGCAATATGGGAAATGAGGCAGCAGACCTCCTTGCGAAAGACGCTGCCCTAAATAAGGAAGCCGAGGAGCTAGCATTACCGTGGCCACACTCTACCTTAAAAAGAATGCTCCATCTGCAAGCACTCTCAAAGTGGCAGGCTGAGTGGGACATTGCTGAGACCGGCAGACGTACTCATTATTATCTTTTGTATGTTAATCCAGCCAGGCTCCACTCAAACCCGCACCTGGTCCGTTATGTTACAGGCCATGGACCCTTCCCGGAGTACTTTGCCAGGCATGGCACGACTGACACAGACCAGTGCAGCTGCGGTCACCTGGGTACTCCGGAGCATTACGTCACTACCTGCTCTCTGACCAATGGGATGCACATACGTATTCTCACTACAAACACACAGGCATTCTGTAAGCTCATGGTCAAGCAGAAGCACCTCTGCCGGCAGCTCATCAAAATTATGGAGAACCTAGCCAGTCTCGGCACGGACCTCTGTGCAGCAGAATAAATGGCCCTGGAGTGACCATTACAGCAGGAAGTATCCTCTTTTAATAGCAACAACTGGAATACTAATCGTTAGCACTTTACAGACTATCACTACATCTTTGTCTTTATCGTAACTTGTTATTTACACAAATGCAAAAATTTTACTGCCAAGGTATACCATAATTGTTTGTAATCATTCATTCATTTTCAATAAGGTACTCACGTATTTGAATTAGTGTTGTCTTAAGGGTTCCCTAGATCATGGTGGACGTGGTGCTATACTAATTAACCGTATGGTAGAGGCATAGTGCCCACGTCCCCCGTTCCTTATCCTTATCCTTGTCGACAAAATATACGATTACATGGAGAAATTTTCCAAGATAGCATAACTCCTACACCACCTGATAGTTTTGTCAAGCAGCTAAAAAAAATATGGAAAAAATTGGACCAAGAACAGTATTTGATAAATATGTCCAAAAAATATTTGTCCCTAAAAACATGAAAACTTCACCGCATGTGTTTATTCACAAAGATAGAATTAAAAAGCAATTAGAACCTCCTTACGATGGTCCTTTTCAAGTGGTTGACAGAAAAGAAAAATATTTTACAGTAAAAATCTAACACAAAGATGTTACAGTCTCTATTGGTAGATTAAAGCCTGCATATTTCTAGCAAATATCAGACGTTACTACAAAGCAATCAACGTCAATAAGACAACCTATCAAACCTCCAACAGATTTACCTTCTAAAATTAAAAAGCTTCCTGCAAAACAGTCGCTTATAGGATGGACAATATAACCCCCTGCACATGATTTCGGAATTAGCATTTACATATATCTATAATAGTTTCTGTAAATAGTGTGTTTTGGTGGTAATAATATGCTCTACCATAACTTAGTTACTGGGAAGGAAATATTGTTGTGGCTTATACAGAAATTTTAAATAATGGTTAATATCGTTTTATTTGCTTCTTTGATATTTTTGCAGTGGCAACAAAAAGATTATTCAGTGTTGTTGTTCTAAAAAATTGCTTATGGTTGCTAAGAACTTTAATAAAGATTATTTTTAAATCAAAAAATGTGCATTAAAGTTATTTAAAGAAATGGAGTTTTAATTATAAAGATTAATTTGGAGTCAGGAACCAATAAAATCACTGAATATTGGTAGCTTGGTCAGGTGTTTGAATCCTGATGAACAAGCTAGGCATTTTCATGATTTTCCCCATTTGTAAGTGTATACGATCCAATTTCCCTTAGATAGTCCTCTACGAAAGCATTCCTTCCCTTAGTCAGATGGTCCTCAGGTGCTTTGCCATAATCAAATCAAACCTGACCAAACAGCCATTGCTAATAAAAACATGCTTTTGAGTAGATGTTAAAAGAATAGCTAATAATGGAACTTGTAATCAAATTCAAAATTATCTTAAAAATATATCTGCAGCTGTCAAAAAAATTCTGCATGGAAACTTGGTGTAATGAAGCAGTCTTAAATAGACAAAATTCATCAGAAATTTGATGAAAAATGCTCAAAAGTGATATTTAGCATCATAACAGGTGATGAATCTTGGCTGTATCAATGTGATCCAGAAACTAATGTTTGCCATACAGAATTTTCCTGATCAAGATCCTCACGCCAAAGTCAGCTTCTCTGTAAAGGGACACATTGGAGCTGTGATGCAAGATGATCAATAAACAATAGCAGTAACTGTTTAATGATATATCACAGAATGCTAGCTTAGTATATTAAATCCACAGCCCGAATTACTAAAAATTGTACTGTGCCACGACTAGAACACCAATAAGAACAATTTCTAATTGATTCAGGGGTTCAAGATCTTGACTGCCCTCCTTATATTTCAGATTTGGCTCCATGTAACTTTGTATTTTCCAGAGTTAAGGAAAATATTGATGAACGGAGATTTAATCCATCTGAAAATGTTGTTAGCCTATAAAGAGTTTGTGGACAGTATCCTAAAAGAATGGTGAGCAATTTAACAGGTCGTTTGAAAGGATGGAAAGCTGTATTCAGCATTAAAAAAAATATTTTGTGAGAATGTAATAAAAATTACTTTGATATTTATCCATTTTAATACAAATTCTGCTTAATTTAATGCAATACTTTCTATGTGACCCTCATATACAGCATAGAATCCTTATTCATTGATGCAATGCATTCAAAGACTTAATAGTAGTAATACTTCATTAAGCAAGCTGTTTGTGCATTTTGTATAATTATTGTTTAAGTTTAATTACTAAAATAATTACGAACATTAAATAAAACAATAGTGAAATATTCTATACATTACATTCTCTAGCACAGCAATCAAATCTGCCGTTTTTCATCACATCTCTTGGTAGATTACCGAATATCATGGTTTTTAATTTTTATCCTTTACTAAGGAAAGTGTTTCTCTGCAACAAGTGAAACTGAATTAATGAAATTTGAATTTCAAAAGTTCCATTACTACACCCTAGTAATTTTTAGCAATCATACTATTTCTTATAAAATTTTCTGTGATCTGAATTGTCTTGACATCTAAAAAACTTTTTAAAGAGAATCAACTAGTGTTTAACAAATTCAAAAATATTTGTATTCAGTTTTGTTTTACATCTGCACTTATCAGCCAAAACATTATAACCATCCCCACATTTTTCAGTGAACTCATCTGAATGATGTGGAGGGCATTTGATTAAGTGGAAGTGGTATTTAACTACTACTTGGAGAAGGTAAGGAATCATTCTTGCACTTACTTTTGCAAGTGACAGAAAAGGCTGCTGATCTAAGCAAATTTGATAGAGGGCAAATTGTAATAGCCCGAAGACTCAGAAGCACAACTAGCAGGTTGTTCACGCCATTGTCAGTATTTATGCAAAGTGGATAAGTGACGGTGAAACCAGCAGTAGATGCCAAGATGTTGGGCGTCCACGCATTATCAAAGAAAAAGGATGTCGAAACTTTTCCTCTTAGTACAGAAAAATCGGCACCAGTAGCTCAGCTGACAATCTAATACAGTGCTTGTCCAAGTTTTTTTCCCCCTCCAATTGCAAGCACTTGCCTATAATGGCATTAACCACTCCTAAGGCCAGAAATGGTGGCCATTTTATTGTGGAGGCACGGAGACCACTGTTACCTCCTATGAAGGGACAAACAGTTTTACATACACGACTTTTCTGGGATTCAAAACCGGGCCCTCTGGTATCGCAGTCAGGCTTTTTTAACCACTATTCCACCTGTGCAGCTGTCCAAGTGCAAGTGTTTCGGAGCATACAGTTCAGTGGAAACTGTTGGGTGTGGCACTGCACAACAGACATCCCACTTGTGTGTCTCATTTGACCAAGCGTCATTATCAATTGCACATACAGTGGGCCTTGGAATATCGAAACTGGACCATTGATAAGTGGAAGTCAGTTGCCTGGTCAGATAAGTCAGGATTTTTCATTCATCACATCGATGGTTGTGCCAGGGTATGCCATCTTCCAGGCGAACAGTTGCTCTTTCTTCCCTGCACAGCAGGTCATACTCAGGCTGGTGGTGGTAGTATTAGACGTTGGGGTCATTTTCATGGATGGCTCTGGGACCCTTAGTTAGAACAAACCACGAAAGCTGTGGACTATCTGAACATAATTATGAATCAGTTGCACCCTTAAGGACCGTTCCCACTGGAGTTTATCTAAGGGAGACAACTGACATAGCCGACCCTTCTCCAAAACCAGTTTTTCCCCACAGTGCAGCGAGTTGAAAAATCTAAACTGCATGCATAACGGAGCTAGTCAACACATGAAACTGACATCGTTAGCTCAGATAAACCCCAGTGTCAATGGCCCTTTACATGGCATCTGTCTTCTCAACTGGAAATGTAATCTTCCAGCAGGACAACGCTCCATGTCACGAGGCTCGAACTGTGTTGGAGTAATTTGAGAAACATAAGGATAAATTTCAATTAATATCTTGGCCACCTAACTCGCCAGATTTTAACCCGATAGATCACATTTGGGATGTCATGGAATAGCACTCAGACAACACCTTGTCAGAAATATCTCGATTCTGCGTGATTGCTGCTTTCAAAATAAAATGAATGACAGTTGAGTGGTCCCTAACGATGCTAGCCCATACATTTTAGTTATACTGAGCATAATAAACATGTTTTCTCACCCTGTTCATGTCCTTTCTTTTTTGTGTTTTGTGTCATCATTACTACGACAGGAAAGAGTTTCCGACCACGCATTGCTATACGATTTTCCATCGTCTAGGTGTTCTCTCCTGAAAGTTTGTAACTGCTATGCTAACACCCAGTATATACGCACACACATCAAAGTGGTTTAATTAAATAGTCAAGATACATATTACTATGAAGAAACATGAGTTGCTTAAAAAAGTTAAGAAGTGCTTTATGACTTTCACATAGGTCGTAAAGTAGCCATCCTAGATAACACAGCTCAATATTGTACTGTATTTCATCCAGTTTCTGGTATCAAGTTCAGACAATCTGGAATTATAACTCATGAATATACAAGAATGAAGCTTACTTTAGAAATATTTGTTCAAATAAATTTAAAAAGTAATAAATAAAGTTTGCGAAAAATTAAATATTGTATCAGCTAGTGAGAGTGTCTGATCTCTTTGAATGACAACAGTCTTGGTCATGATCATTTAACTATAATTTTTACGAGCATGTGTCGCTATAATATAAAAATTTGGTGCATGTGTCTCCATTAATTGTTACAATGTGACTGCACCATGTGAAAAGATGAAAAGTTTTGCTATCATATCAAAGCAGAGTTGGAATAGGTAAGCTAAAACTGATATTCAAGAACTACACCCATGACCTCGATTATGGTCTCAAAAAGCGAGTTTAATAAAAATATCCTGAAACAGGAGCTTGAAGTGTCTTTTGACCCAAGAAAGATGGAATAGAAAAGTGCAAATATTCAGTGTATTTTAGGGTACTGATAAATTTGCAAGTTAACGATATATTCATAGTGGATGGTAGAACAATAAATATTGTTTATAAATGTTACAATAAAAAATTTATTTGAACAAATATTGGTTTGTTGAGTATACATCTCATTTTACTGCTAAACATTTTCTCAGTATGTTATTTTTGCTTGATTAATAAAATTTTAAAAAAATTAATATATTTTACTTTATTTTGCATCAAAAAAATATCTTAATGCTAAATTAGAAACATGTGTCTTAGGAAGAAGAATAAACCAATTCTTCAACCAAATCAAACAATTTAACCAAACCTTAAAAGGGCAATAAGGTGGGAACAACCCAGCCTACGGACTTTCAGGTTTCTCTTACATTACAAAACAAGATGACACACCATTCTGCCTATCAGGAACTTCTTGCAAAACACAACATTATGGTTCTTCCACATACTCCAGACTCCTCTGATGTGTGATTATGTAATAAATTCCTCTTCCCATTGTTGAAAGCACCACTAAGGTGAATATGGCACAGATGTTAGGATCTATCCAGGCAGTCATCAAAAATGAACCGCACAGTATTGCATGCTTCCTTTATATTGCTAGAAGCTTACAGAAGCATTGACAAATGTTTACTTGATGAACTAATTGATAAGTAATAATAAGTATGATGTTAATTATATTTTACTAGTTTTAAAACTTTCTAGTCAAAGTTTGTAAATATGTCTCATTATTTTTCATAAATCTCTCAGCATACTCTTTGAGAAATAATATTTCTAAATGCTCACATTATCTATGTTTACCAAACAAAATTAGTCCCATTATAACTGATTTATTCTCTTCAGTTCAATGATCTAATTTTAATACATGTTTTGTAAGAGCCAGCTTTTAATATTAATAGATTCCCATATTCAATTCAATTTAATAATCTGATTTTAATGCATGTTTTGCAAGAGCCAGCTTTTAATATTAAAATATTCCCATGTTCTTCAGCTTACACTCTTTTGAATTCTATTCTGTCACTAAAGCCTCTTTAATCATATCTGTCTAATATATCTAATAATCCCTATATAAATTTTAAAAATTACAAATTAAAAGAGCTCATTGTATTTCATTGTAGTGTTCAATACACATTATGGCTGTGAAAACCTTCAATATTTTAATGATAATGATCATTCTTAAATAATAATAATGCACTTAGCACTTTCCTAATCATTTCTATATTTTAAGTCATTTAAAACATTTGTTAAAAATTTTATGTGCAGTAATTACTTTACACTTTCAAAAAGATGCTGTTTACACATCATGTTTAACAAATTTTTTTCCTGTGTTGCTTTTCTATATTATTATTAATACTTATATACTGTGGCCTAATCTTTATCATATGTTTTGGTACTTTATAACATTTTAAGGCTGATTGCTAAAAATACAGCACATACTTTGTAAAATCATTTCTTCTATGCAAATAAAATATTGCAAACAGTACTAAACAAATATTTTTAAAATTATTCTAATTATTATATATAATGCTTATGTATAACTTTGTTAAATATTAAAAATAAATATCCCATTATTTACATGTCACTGTAAATAGATTTCATTATTATGGACATATATAAAAGAAATGGACAATTTCTTTTAAAAATGAAGCTCAAGATTTGATTATTTTATTTTTTTTAATATATTTAACCTTAAAATACTTTAAACAAATAAATAATTGATATCTTATGAAAATATACATTTTATTGAACTAATTTGGCATAAACATTTTTAAGAAAGCATTAAAATGCCTTTTTCGTCATAGCTGCCTAGTAACCACAATTAGCATGATTTAATGCAGATTTGTTTTGTACATTATTTACATTATGTACATGCTTCTTTAGCTAAGTTATACTAATTCCATAACCTAAAAAAAGAAAGAAAAATAAAACATGAGTTTACTCAGAAAGAAGTGTATGTAAGCATATTTAACTAAAATCCTATTATATATATTATTTATATTCAACTTATTTAAAATTTCAAGCTGAATGGCATATTTAAGCAACTGATTCCACTTTTTCATAATAAACTATTAATTTTCATAATACAAAATGTACTGTCTGTCCATCATAAGTACTGCTCTTGCCAATATATCTAACTGGGGGGGGGCGATTAATATAGTGGCCTTATACATTTTAAGTAGAGGTGGATCAAGAGAAAATTTTGTTGTTATTTCTTGACAAATGTTGACTATAAGAAAGACAACATGATTGTTATAACGAATATTTTACTTAAAGCAAAAACCAGAAAGCCAATTTGTCATTAAATGCATCATTCATAAGTAAGGACATTTTTTGAAGGCATCCCTATAAAAAAAAGGGTTAGGGCTGATTTCTACAGCAAGGGATAGTTGTAGACTGTCAGGAGATATTCTTAAGTCAGGAGATATACTTAATTCTCCAAAAATTTTGATGCATATCATTATTGCAAGTATTATGAATTTGTTTTACAATCACTGCAACAAATGGGAACAAAGATATGAGGAAGTTCCATAATCCTTTCCCTCAATAAATAATTTATGAGTTGAAGGCTAGATGTACTTTGCACACATTTAGAATAGTTTATCCTTAGCTCAATGAAAAAGCTTGCAACTTTAGAATGGCTTCTGTCACTGACTGTTTTGATCACATGTCAAGGGATTCCCTCCCTCTATTCCTGTATATAGTGTGTGTCTAAGCTATGGCATCTCTGTTACTGTTTTAATAGAAAATTACTCAGCTGTACCTTCAGTCAAAACCAAAATCTCCTATTATATAATTGTTAATTTGGAATACCAAGCACAAATTTATAGAACATAATAATAGCCTGTGGATTTTCAGCAGTAGAATCTTTAATACAGGTTGTTATATTTTTGATGGCTTAAGCTTGATATCTGCATTAAGTAATAGTACGAAACTTTTGATCTGCATAGAAGTAAAAAAAAAAAGGGGAGAGCAAAATAAAATCCCTGTATGGCTGAAGATATCCCTGTATAATCCATAGTCAAAACATGAACTGATGTCTTAAACCCCATTCACATGCAATGCTCCTTCACACAGCTGCCATTAGCAAGAGGACAAAAAGGAGACATGAAAGAGTTTCGTCTTTAGGACCAGTTCAGAAGACCACCATCTTCCTTCCCTTTACACCTAAGCCTCTGTGAACAATCCCATTTCTGAATTGACAAATTTCTAATACTGTTTACACATTTTTAATGTTGTTTACTGTTGTTAATTTTGTAATTTGTACTTTCGCAACTAGTACCTGAACTTTCATAATGGTTCCTGAAAAATATATGCTTTTTAATTATTATTTTATAAGCTGTTATTTATTTCACTTTTAGAGCTTGTCGCTATGGTTAAAAGATGGTCATGGATTTTTAAACTGCTTGCTGATAAGATATAGAACTCAAACTTTGTACATACACTGCTTGTGGATGTGGTGTCACGCTTTTGATTTTTAGAGGATTAGATTTTTTTCAAATTTAAAGTTGAAACAATTTTTTTGCAAATATTAACAAATAAACTGAGAATCTCAGAATATTATAGTTTGCACTATAACACACTGTGAAGGAAAAAAAATTAAATGAAATTTTTAGCATTTTTTTTTTTTTTTTTAATATTTTGTGAGAATTTTTGAAAATCGTTCATATTTTTAGACTTTTTGACGCCCATTAATTTTAAAATTTCATATCTAAAAATATATCGGTTACAAACTTTTGACATTTTCACAGCTTGTAAAACAAACATTTCGCATTAAAAAAAAAATAACGGAAATTAATTGGATGATTTTTTTTTACTTTTTTGAAAGATATGCAATGAAGCAAAATGGGAAATATTGGTTCTTCTTGGGCATCAATTTGAAACATCGGTTTCAAAGTAATAATCTCATTATACCACACTATTTTTATGACATTATTTATGCTATATAAGTTGTTATTGTTGCCAGTTATTAGTTCAGCAAGAGATTGGAGATATTTCTGAGTTAACTTTCTCTTAAGATGCGTTTTGCATTCCATTGTGTTTAATGTTCTTATTAGATTGAAGCATAATTACTGATTATACTTAGTGATATTCTAAACACTTGTACAAGTATTTTTGTGGAAAATTCCAGAACTCTGAAGTGTTTCTGTTGATAAAATTTATTTAATTAAGCTATCACCGGATTTGAGTGCAATGACAATCATTTACAAACTATTATCAATCTATTACAAACCCGTATGCATGCAACAATATTATAATTAATTAATACATTAAAATTGGTTTGAACGTGTTTTACAAAACAAAAACAGGTAAAGAAAAATTCTGCTTGTGTTTTATGAGTTTTTGCAATTTTTCTGGCCACATAAAGTTTTAAAAAAAGGTTTGTAATTTATGTTTATATTTACCAATTGAATAAATAGCGCTAGGTTTGATTTATATATATGTGTGTGTATTGAAATTCAGTAATAAAATTTTAAAGATTTGAAATGATTAAATGTCTATTTAGACAGTTTGTATTCTTTAAACTGCAAATGCAAACTGAGAAACCTTTTGTACTTTTTTCGATAAATCCTTTTACTTAAAGTCCTAAAAGATATACAGGTATGGACTAATTCTTTTATTATTTTTACTGCTTATTTAAAATTATATACTTTATAGAAACAAGGATGAGTTTTGCAAAATATTGAAAGGAAAAATTATTTGAAATGAAAATGTGACAGAGATCATATCTGTTTTAAAGATTTTAGATAAAAGTGTATTTTTATTTTTTTCTCAGAAACTAATTCATTAATTGCAAAATCATTCCTTGAAGTTATTAAAAACACTCTAATAAATACAATAAAAAATTGGGGGTAGACATTGAAAATTGTAGGAGAAGAAAGACATTTTAATTGTAAAATTTTTCTTCAAAAATTTAAATTAAAAAAATTACTAGCAAAAACTTTTTTTTTCAGCTTAAAATTATTTTGTCTCACAAAACCATTTAATAATATTCATGAAAATTAGATGAGAATGCTTAAATTGTTTTTAAAAAATGTTGTTCAAAAAATACCAAGTCCCTTGTCGCGTTGAAGCCGATATGCACTTGTCTTAATTTTAGTTTTAATTTGAATGATATTTCTGGAATACCTAGCATCAGATAACCTTGTCTGTATTTGTCTATAATTTCCATAATTTGTACAGTTCTATCTAATTTTTTTTGGTGGGGGGATGCTATCACATCCCCAGACATCTATCAGCACGATTATTTCGCTGACAGTCCAGCAAGCAGTAACTAAAATTAAGTGAACCACGCAGTATAGAACGGGAATTTACCCTGCTCCTGAGAGGTAAGGAACATTCAACCAAGTTCTACCTCCAATTCGGCGAGGCAGTTAACGCTTGTCCCATGTGAACGGGACACGTCGGAAGAACCAGTTTTCGCTACCGGTCGAATCTGCTCTTGTGAACGGGGCTTTAATGCCAATTTCAAATTATATGCTTTATTAATAGAAATAATATAGAATATAGAGTAAAATGGCTTGATAACGGTCAATCTAGAAGCTATGTTATAACGATCAATCTAGAAGCTATGTTAAAATTGCAAGTATTTCATCATTTAAGAATTAAACAATCTGATTACTCACAAAGAATGTCTACCTTCCATTTCACATGACCATTTATGAGTAAAGGATTTTCAGAATTTTCCCATTTGACAGAGAAGTCAACATAAAAATATTCATGCCAGGTAAGATCCAAAAGTTTCTGGCCTAAAATACTTCTAAAAGAAGTATAAAAAAAAATCTGATTTGTTTATTTTTCAATATATTTACCATGTATATCGACACACTTTTAATTTGTGGTTCTACATTATAATCTGAATATATTATCAAAATGTTCCATAACACCTACTTTCATAAATTTATCATCATTAAATCTTCTATAAAGCTCAAATTTTGAGTTTAGAGAGCACATATAAGTCACTTGAAGCTAGAATTGGATTGTAATGGAAGTAGCTATCTCCTGAAACCATATTAATTTACTGCTTTTTTTGGGAGGGATGACAGCTTGGAGTATTATTATACACAAGATGAATTCCTCATCTAACAATCCATGACCAATTCATTGTGTAACTCAAAGAGTTACATAAATAAAACTAAAATAAAAGACTTGCAGTTCATAGTAATGGCTGTCTTTTTTTCTTTAAGGCTTATCATGAGAATCATGTGGTAGTTCCAAATATTATGACCACAGTCTTTTTCTTTAACTGCTAAAATTTTGCTTTTCTTGATAGCACTTTCCCTTTTCCCCATTTGATGGAGATCATAACCTTGGTTTCATCACTTGTTGTGATCAATTGTAAAAATGTTCTATGATTTGCACAGCAAAGTTGTAACAACTTCTTAAACAGTTGACAAACTGTTATTTTTTAATTAATGATATAAGATGAAGCATGCACCTTGCAGAGATCTTGCTCATAAAATAGAGACTGCATTATATAGTTGCTTCAGGAGATATTATTGTGCTGTTACCTCCATGCTTTTTAACTTTCTGTCACTGAATATTTCTACCAATGTTTTCTAATTGCCAACTTCTCCAAATGGCTGAAATAGATCAGGATCATGTTCAATGGATTCTCATGTCATAGAAACTTGTTTTATCAATTCTTTTTACTGTATAACAGGAATCGTCATTAAAATGACCCAAACACCGATTTTATTTCATAACAATTTTTACCTTTTTTAATCAAAAGTTTAATGACTGTATTGTACTCAATTTTGAACATTTTAAGAAAAACCCACAAATTATTTTATTTGAATGATGCCATGAAACAACTCAGAAGATTATGTCAAAAAAATAAACTAACATAAATTTGTAATTACATGCGTACAACAGAAATTTATTGGCAAACTTTAAAAAAAAGGGGGGGAGGCCAAAAGCTTTTAAATATTACTACACATATGTACAGAACTTGTAAAAATTTCGACCTCTGTCTTTTGTTCACAGTTGTTTACAAATTGTACATAATAAGTTTAAAAATAATTGGGCATGTAAAAGAAACAAATATTTTTACAAGAGGTAGCAAACTACATAATATAATAATAAGGAGCTGAGATCAAACTGCACTAATTTTGGTTTAGAAGTTCTTTGGAATATGGCAGCAGTTCTTAATCTTTTTATTAACACATACCATCTGAATAAAAATTGAAAACCTTTAGTACCACCACTACAAAGTACTACTACCACCACCACTCTCAATCAGGATAATGGGATTTTAATTTTTGAATTTAGTAGTTAAAAGTACTTTGCATCTCCGCATATCACCTATTTTTCTCTTGTGTACCACAGGTTGAGAACGCCTGGAATAGGGCATATTATTTTTCAGAGACAGATTCTCAATAATTTGTGGAGCTCCCTAAATGAGCTTCAAGGTTTTTTTTTTTTTTTTTTGTATGTACTATTTACATGAAAATGGTACAGCAGGCGATCATTCAACAGTATATCATAACGAAGATAAAGGCAATGGCTAAAGATCCTCTTTAATACTAATTCAGAAGTCAAACAACAAAAATCAGCGTTATACCTACAAATTTTGTAGGTATAACGCTGATTTTTGTTGTTTGACTTCTGAATTAGTATTTATTCGGCGTGTTATTGTGTCTTAATCCTCTTTAATATTGTAAATCTAATGCTATTGCTAGTAGCATTTTTTATTCTTTTTTATATTGAGAGGAACAAATTTACCATCTGAATTTTAATCCAATTAAACCTGGAGCACAAATAATAAAAAAAAAGGACTCGGGATCCTTTTGATGAAATGCATGACTTTTACCATACAGTCATACTGTAGGTGCTGATTACGTTTTTGAGTCTTTTATATGTCAAAGATAATCTTTTTATATAAGTGAAGAATATAAAGAAAGGAAGAATATAAATCAGTGGAAATAAACCCATCATGGGAAATGCAGGAACATAGAGAGCTTTCTTATCAGGATTAAGCTCTACTATTTCCTAAAATAATTCACCAAGAATACTATCTCTTGTTTTTAATTATTTGGAGCCTGATAATTTTCAAAAGCAGTCAGTCCCCTTACTAAGGTTTTCTAAAGCTGCAGAGAGGTAGCATATTTCATGTGCAAATGTAAAAAAAAAAAAAAAAAAAAAAAAAAAAAAAAAAATTTGAAGAAGAAGCAGTAGCACTTACATGTCTGAGGAGTCAATATTTTCTTTCATTGCTTAAACCAAGATTCGTTAGATTATGTAAAATTACTACCAAATATTTGTCACATGCAATACTTTGCAGATAATTTTAGCAGATTTAAAGTTTTATTTTTATATTTTTGTTTACCACACTGAACAACTTGTTCAATTTTTATCTACATAAATTAGTTTACTCATAAGAAAAAGTCTGCTTTAATTATTGTCCATTTAATATAAAGAATATATCACTTTTTCTAAACTAAAACTAAACTCAGTGGTGCAAACAGCCCTAATGGGCCAAGGCCTGCAGTGCCCCAAAATCTACTTTCTTGACCTTGGGCCCCGGGCTGCGTAAGCATATACCCTAAACAAGTGGTCAGCTTATCGTAGGGCCCCACTGATTAGTCCCCAAGCGAACTTGGTACTCACTTTATCGACCCAAGGGGTGAAAGGCTGAGTCGACCTTGCACAGCCCGGATTTCGAACCCCGGACCTGTGGTGTCACTGTGCCACCGGGCCTCATCACTTTTCCTACTCCAAATTATTAAATATTTAATTTCCTTAAAACTTATTTAAATTGTGTAATGATTAATGACAATATTTTAAAGAAGGAGGCTATATATGTAATATGTATTTTAAGTGGTACTTACTTTAATATTTCCTTGACTATTAGCTGCAACAACCACATTTGATCCCTACAAAAAGAAAATGGTTGATATATGTTTTTCAAAAGAATTCCATATTAAGGCCTTTATTGTTATTTCTAATATTTATTAATACCACATGCAATAGTGAAATATAAATTATAACTTAATTGCACAGTTAGAATGAAATTTGTAATAAAAAATATATGAACTATAAATACAGAAAATTATTAAGTTATATATAACTACAGTACCTCAAAACTGATTTAACCCTTTCCGGCACGCTACTCTTTAAAGTTGGAATTTTACCAAAAAAAATTTTAGGCAGTCTATTTAGGCCTAGGAGAGTATGCAGGTATAATTTTACAAAAATTGCACAAACCATTTCCATTTTGTGGGTATGTCCGAAGCGAACACACTGAGCCGCACAAGCTGCGATAGGTGAGCATTGCTGTGAAGCACGTATTACAGTAAAATACTTTGTCTATGATTAAAAAACAGTAGAATCTGATCTCTGTAGCAGATTTAGCATAACTTAGGGTGCACCACGGGGAGGCCTGCTACTCTACACCCCCCCCAAAAAAAACGGGAAAAAAAAGGAAACTCTCATTGCTTCGGCAATGCTGAGGCCTCTCCGAGCCATTTACACAATTTTAAAATTTATAAGAAAAATAATTAAAATACTATAATATGTACAATTAATTAATGGCAAAAAAAATAATTATTAAATATATATACAAATAAATCTACAGAAATCAAAACTAAGCAAACTACATACAATGAAAGCAAGAGAAAAAAAGGTCTGCTCTCGCTGAAAATCAAATAGCTAAGTGAAAACAAAGCACCGGGGTCTTCAAAACCAAAAACAGAAAAGACTAAAAAGAAATATAAATAAATCTGCGCTCTCAGCCTCCCCCGTGTTTGAAGCACGAGACTAGATTCTGTGACTCACACCTATGCGACAGGCGCTACCAGTACAGTGTGTTCAGTTTGAACACAACACTAAAGGCTTCACTATACGCAATATTTCAAAGACAAAAATTAAAAGTAATACAGAATAGGCAGATTAGCATACGAACAACAAAATTATATAAAGATTTTTTTTCATTGATATTTTTTATATTTAAAAAAAATCTGAAACATTTCTTTGAAAAATCAGTGTCTTTAAAAACAGAATATATCTCAACTTTAATGATTTGCTTGTGTGGTGCTGCCATCTAGTATTCATAAAAGAGATTAAAAGTAACCATTAGTGTAGTTTTTCGTGATATTTATCGATTATTTTCAGTGTCTAAAGAGGGAATACTTTTGGTGTGTTCAGACCGAATCTTTCTTTTAAAACTCCTAAATATATCCACCCGAATGGTTTTACACGGTTCAAATGTACCCCTTGTTTATCAAAACATTCGGTGGTTTATCTTTAAAACCTGTGGGTTTTAACATAACTTACATCATTTGAGTCCCAACTATTTGAAAGATTACTTTTTTAAATAATATTTCATTCTAAATGGAATTAATTTTCTTCTATTAATAGTTATTTATTTCCTATATTCTTCTATCTCCTTTATTAATTTCCCTATGTTCAGAGCATGCTCTATGGTAAATATTCTGCAGTTACATCATTTGAGTCCTAACTATTTGAAAGATTACTTTTTTAAATAATATTTCATTCTAAATGGAATTAATTTTCTTCCATTAATAGTTATTTATTTCCTATATTCTTCTATCTCCTGCTATCAATTTCCCTATGTTCAGAACAGTTTTAATTTAATTGAAACATTTTCACATTTTTTCATTAATTTGAAAGAAATTTTCTTTACAGAGTCTCCTGAAATATTTTCTCAAATGACTCAAATGACAGCTTTTCTGAACTGTTGATTAAATCAAAAATCATATTCATACTGCAATTAATGCTCTCTTCAAATTAAAATACCTTAATAGTTAAATATGTTAAATATTACCTTTGATTTCTATGTAGTGTTACTTTTGATAAGAATTGAAGGAGGAGAAGGAAAAAAATTATTAACACTTCAAGTTTTGAAACTGAGCAATTATAAAATACAAGGAAATACTTATTTTAATATGTATCAAAATTTTGTTCTCATATTCAACAGTATGCATTCTAACAATCATTTTAAGTATGCATTAGCATCTCCTATATTATGCTTTTCATAACCGTTTAAGAGACTGTTTTCTAGCCTGAATAATACCCGCTTAAATACTTTATACATACATCTGCCAATAGTACTTTTAATTTATGCTTACAATTAAATGTGAAAGTCGTAACATGATATATTATTTAATAACTAGATTTGATGGCAATATTTATAGAAATTTATACATAAGTAAATTGTTTTGTAAATAAATAAGCAAATTGTAAATTTTCAGATACATTTATAAATAATTTAACTAATATTTACATAGTTAATTAGAAGAAAAATGACTGTTTCCTAAAAAGATATGCATGAATAAATACTCCTATATGGTTAAACTTTTTATGGTACTTTTCCGTTTCGCTGGTGCAAATCTCGCCAAACAGACTTTATTGGCGACAACAAACAGTATACACATAAAAAATGTTCACAAATGTTAGTTCTAAGAATTTTTTATTTTGAAGGAATAAACATTTTAATGTCGTTTAAAATTTTGTAAAAAAGCCAATAAATAAAGACAATAAGTTTGTAAAAAGACATTAATTTAAGAATTTACTATGCTTTCATGGTACAACATCCTGATTCACGTGACCCAAAGTGATCTAATCTCACATAAACTATGCTACAAAAATCTAATTCTCTCAGTAATTATCTACATTAATTTCAAGTTCAATCTTAATTTAAAATACAAGTTCAAATGCAAGAATTATTTCAATTTGTATGAATAGCTTACTCAGAAATTATCTAAAACTGCAGAGCTTTACTTTGCTAGTGCATTCTCATTAGAATTGATGATTTTAACCCTTGGCTTTGCCTTTCCTGTATTTTCGCCATCGGGTGAGCGGTGTGATTGCATCCTAATTGACTTAATTAAAAAGGCCACGAAAGGCCTTAGGGCATAAAATTGAACTATTTGGTAAAAATTCTATTTAATTGTATGCCAGTATTGAAAGAAACAAACAATCTGATCAGAAATGGCTGTGACTTGTGTTGAAAATGAGGAGTAAAAGGTTACCAGTGAGGATATTAGGTTTGCAATCAGTTGTACCATCATTGGCTACTTTATCGCCTGTGCCAGCAAAATGGAAAAGTACCCTTTTTCCTTTTTTGGCTTGTACAAATCTTCATTTTCAGTGGATTCACTCCATTTTTCCAGTTAGGTAATTTAGTCATTTAGCATAAATCAGAATTTTTACATGTAAAAAATATGTAGAAATCGTATAAAAGTTACTTGCATTTTTAATGCAATGCTAATAAAAATATACTTTTATTCATTGCTCTTAAATTTTCATGACTTCAGCCTTACCAAGAACTGAGTAATTAAAGATTACTGAATACTGCTAATTCATCCAGGTTTTGAACACAGAGAAATAAGCTAGCTGCATGTTTGGTTTTCATGGTTCTCCCTATGTGTAGCATGAATGCGATTCAGCAAGTAAAGAAAGTCCTTACTTGCTGACTTACCCCTAGATACTTACTCTCTTAGAAAGTTCTCCACAAAGGCATCCCTCTTCTTATGAGGATAGTCCCTGTGTATTTTGTCATACTCAAATGGCCAAACCATCTTTCTGACTTCATGAATGTAGTTTGCTGTTAATTCCATTCTCATCAATGTCAAATACTTAACCATTTAAACCACTTTTCATAAACACTGGTGAATACAGTGTTCTCTCTATAAGCTATTGTAGATAACATGTTTTATTTCCAAAACAACCTTTTTTTTTTTTTTTTTTTTTTTTCTCTTCCTTTTTTTGGTGTAGTATTAATAGTCTGTTAATTTTATATCAAAACACTTTGCATTCCTGAAATGTTCTGTTTTCTTCACTATGTATTTTCTGCTATAAATGTACATTATTCTGCAACTCTAAGAAAGTATTTTATGTAAAAGGTTTAATACACTTCATTCTTTTTCATTGAAAATATCATAATATGTTTCAGAATTCCAAATTATTGGAATATATATATGAATTTCATGACATTAAATACAATTTTATTATTGGCAGTTATTTAAATGAAAATAATTCTGCAATGTCTGAAACATTTTGTACCACTTCTCAAATTTCAATAAATTATTCTTAAATGTATAAAATATCAATACTTTTCTTTTATTGATAATGTAAGTCACATCTTAATAGCTATTTTTGTTATATGAGTGTGTTTCAAGAACAGTTATGAAGTTAATGCAATTACCTGAAAGCATTTGTGCATTTTTTCCCTTTAATATCTTTGAAAACTACTTGCATTTAATAAACGATTCATGTAGCAAAAATCAGTTTGCATTAGTAATATAATTTTTCGTTCCATTATATTTCACTTGTGATTATCTTGTATTTATTTTTTGTTTAATTTTCTTCCAGTTTGCTCCTACATTTTTTAGTTAAAAGTTAATACAAAATAATTACCCATCTATTTTTCATACACAGGTACAAAGGTTTTTAAATCTATGTATTTTCCAATATTTAAATTCCAAAGCTCTTATTTTTTAATGCAGTAATAAATTGCAACATGCAAAAAATTATAACAATTATCAAAACGCTACTTGCTATTGGTCAAAAGCTAACAAAAGAATAAATTATTCTCTGCAAACTGAACATATTTTATTTGTGAGTAGGGAAATCTTAAATATTACACTGCTGGCCATTAAAATTACATGAAGAAAAGAAAACACAAAAAAGATTTTTACCATACATAAACAGTATGGCATGAAGATTAAATGATTAAATTTGTAAGTAGTTTGGGAGTTTACAGGGGTGCAAAATTAGTAGAAACAGCTGACACCCTTGGCTTCTAAAATGGTCTTTACCTGGTTACACGTGGAGTCGAACTGAACTTGGATGACAGAAACGGGCAACTCATCCCATGCTGCTTCAACGTCTATGCCACACTTCATCAACTGTATATGCTGGAGAAGGGTGGCGGGTCAGTCTCTCAGCAAACCCATGACCAAATGTTTTCAATGGGTGCCAAATCTAGAGACACTGCAGGCCAGGGCAGTAATCAAATACCTTGTGTATGAAGGAAGGTCAAAACACAATGTGCAACATGTAGTCTTGCATTATCTTGATGGAAGATGGCATTTGGCAGGCCTCGAAGATAGGGCACATCCACTGGACATAAGATGTCAGAAATGTACCAATCTGCATTCAAATTATCTTCAATTCGAACTAGATATGAGCGTATCATGCACCCAATGGCTGCCCAAACCATCACAGCAGGTGCAGGGCCCCCATAGTGATACTGAATACAAGCAGCCGACGTGCAGTCTCCTCGGAGCCTCCCCCACAAATACACAGCTGTCAGAATACTACACAAAAAACCAATACTCATCTGAAAACACAACGTTGTGCCACTCCTGCATCCAGCTTTATCATTTGGCGTACTAGAGTTGTTGTCTCTCTATGCTGCATTGTCAAGGAAAGCCGAAGTAATGGTCGTTATGTTAATAGTACACGCGGCTGCGAACGCTGACGCAACATACAAGTGGATACTAGGCATACTACAAACATACTCATTTCCTGACTAATGGTCAGTGATGTGGTTGTACAGTTTTTCAGAGCTGACCTCACAATATGTCTGTCCTCTCAAACATCAGTCTTAGGAGGGCATTGAGATTCTGCATGATGACCCTCAACAACCCATTGATTCCATATTCGCATGAACAACGGTTGGATGTTGACCAGTGTGATGGATGATATCACGGAACAATAACCCACACTCTTGATAGGCAATGATCCTGTCTCTATCGTATTCCAACACTTGCTGGTAAGCATTTCGTATTATTCAAGACATAACATGATATTCTGAGCAGACTCCAACCTTACAAAGCGCTTTCCAAATGACAAATCCACTACACAACTTTTCCTTTATGCAGATCTTCAGATGTCATTTCTGCATCCTGTGTCATCCCCAACCTCTTCTTTCTTTCATGCAATTTGACATTTGTCAGATCATTCCTTCCTGGTGTTGCAACTTTAACAGCCAGCAGTGTATATTCAGTGTAAAATACTTACTGGTATGAGCTAAAATTTTAATTCCTGAAATTTTTTCTGTTTTGTTTAAACACAATTTATTTTAATATACATTTACTTAGCATACAAGTATGTATTAAATACCTTAGCAATCATTTATAAATGAAGGCACAACTAATTTTTAAAAAAACAATATTTAGATTAAAGATTTTTATACCATTCGCCAACACACAGCACTAACAAATTCATTTGAGTCGTCTTCTTTTTTCTCTTTTTCCTACAAAAAATCAAAAATGCAATTCATATACCAGCAAGGAATACTCCAAATATGAAATACATTGAAAAACTTCTTTTTTATTTTTTTTATTTTTTTATTTTTTAGCTTCAAAAACTCATGTATTAAATATATATAATATTTTTTGTACAATTCATGTGACCAATTTAATATAGGTGAGACATTTGAATTCCCAAACCTCCAGGAATCCTTAAAACTGTTCAAGAATTCAAAAATGAATTTTCCTGCTTTCTTTAATCTTTCAAATCCTAACTCCGGTAAAATTTTAACTCAAAGTTTTAGAAAGATTGATTTTACTGGCATCCAATAGAAGCAAGCATTCATTAAAAATATTAATGAATAATCAACTGGATCTCTAATATCAGTTTGTAGTGGCTCTGAGAGCAACATTAAATTCCCAGCAGAGAACTTAGCTTCCCGTGTTTTGTTATGCTTTCTTTTCAGTTTATCCCTTGAAATAATCTTCTACCCTCTACCTTTCTTTTGATGTAAAAAGATTCCGTAAAAAAAATATGTTGCTCAAATATTTTTTATCAATAATGTATTAAAAAAATGAAATTCAAGATTGGAGATTATTTATGTATTTCATTTGGAATTTATTGATAAATAAATGTTGATGTATTTTTAATAATTTCATTCTTAAATTTGATTTATATTAAATGCAGATATCAGATTTTGCTGTAACTAAAAAAAAAAAAAAAAAAAAAAAAAAAAAAAATTTCCTGAAATATTTTAGATCCGACAACTGTTTTGACTACAGAAAATTTGGTATTTGCTTCATACCTACATTTTTGTTAATTTTGAACAAGAAATTTAATCTGTTCAGAAAATTATAAATTTGGCTGTATAACTTTTAAAGAGATAGACTGTTCGTTCCCCGCCCAATTACTTATTTAGCCTTATTTGAATATAATTACCACAATTCTATAACATTTCAATTTATACATAATAATGATTACATTAAGGTATCAAATTGTCATATCACTTATTACAGTATTGCCTATAACATTACAAAACTGAATTTACACAGAAATTTCAAATTCATTGCTCTAACTTATTTGGGATATTCTATAAACCAAATATCTGATAAAAATAACAAACTATGTTGATGGATTCAAATCTGATGTCTGATAAAAAAAAATAACAAACTATGTTGATGGAGTCACAACTAAAAATTTTAGTTGACTGGTTTATATAGATAAACAAAAAGTACAAAACTAAATACTTTGTTTTATTTAGTTGATAATTTTAATAGCCTCTAAATAATTCAATTACATACAATTATTATTATTTGCCTACTAAACCTGCACATAAAGCAAATGGAATTTTTTTTTCCCTCCAGCTATCTGACCTTAATATTCAATTATACTTAACCCATTAGCCGCTGGTGTTGCATTAACGCAACGGTCAAAATAAATGCGTATATAAATATAACTACCTAAGATATTTAATACCAGCAGATGATTTTGTGTAGGGAATATTATGAAGATTATTTCTGTAAAAAAATATTTGCCTTCAACAATCATTTTGTTTATAATAATTAATCTCATACTTTAAGCAAAATTTTCGACATTGTATTTTTGCTGAAAATATTTAACGAAAGAATTGCCATCTTTATGAGTGATCTATTTTTAGTCAAGTTCACTGTTTATCAGAACATTACATCAGTCAGATGATTATATTTGTGTTGGAAAGGAAGGGAAAACAGGTAGTCAATCTCCTTTTTCACTCATTCCTTTCGATGTTCTGGTTCATGCTAAAATGCGTTGAACAAGGCATCTTACATTAGAAGAAGCCCTTCAAAGATTTTTTGATGAAGAAACAGATGATGATAATGTTAATAATGACCAGAATGAAACTGATATTGTTGTTGTTCCCCCAGAAATTGCAGAGGCTAGAGACAAAGAAGAAAGGAATGGCAATGTTTTAAATAATGATATTTTACCAAATGATACTTCTGGGAAAGTTGAAATTCACGTAAGAAGTAAGTTTCAGCTTTCTAAAAGCTGTTATAGTCATACTAAAAAGTTTAAAAAGCAGAAGACTTTTTGAAGTGGATAAAAAAGAACTGTTAGTTATGTCTCAGGAAGAACATGAAGAAAGAGATAGAAGAGAAATTATAAAAGACAAAACACAATGTAAAACTAGTGCACAGATTTTCGATTTTCTTTTTGGTTTAGACATTTATTCCCTTCTAGTTGAACAGACAAATATATACGCTCAGGAAAAAAAAAAAAAAAAAAGCCCAGAATTTATTGCATCTGAAGCCTATATGAGAAGATTTATTGTAATATTATTGCTTACAGGATATTCTTTACCTCAAGAAAAAATGTATTGGTCTTTTGATAAGGACATTTCTGTTCTTGTTGTACGAGAATTGATATCATGTTTGTAGTACAGGAATATGAAGCAGAATTTGCATTTGACAATAGCCAAGTTGACAATACTGATAAATTATATGAGGTGAGACCGTATCTAAATTTACTAAATATCACCACTTTTTACTACTGAAAATATAAAGTCTCTTTTAGATTCCAGACGCGAGAATGCATTATTCCTTTTGCAAACTCGTATTGAGAGTGTAGAATTAGCCAGAAATAGATCAGAAACAGGAAGACCTAGTAAATTCAGCACTCAAAAACCATTGCATGGAGATGGTAGACATTTTATCATAAAGTCCGTTGATAACAAAAGACTTTGTTGTAAAGAGTACCATAGCCAGACTGTTTATAGATGCAAAGTATGTAATGTAGCTTTACATCATGATTGTAATCAAGCTTTTCATGCTTGAATCTTTCAAATGAAATAATCTGTATTTGTCAAAGAAATACAATACATATTTTAATATTAAATTAATTACAAGTAAAGTTATTTGTAGATTTATAAAATGTTATACAGCTAAAAAGTAATCCTGTGCTCCACTCAAAAGAAACATCACACGAGTACAATCCTACTCACTAAACATCCATAGTCTTATTCCGCTGACGTTGCGTGAACACAACACTCGTTTTTTCCACAGGTAAGAGCATTTTTTTTTAATTTTCAATGTAAATTTATGTTATAAATGGTTAATTTAATATTTGTTATTATTTTCATGAGAAAAGAAACATTCCTTGTAGTTTTGGCGGTTAATGGGTTAAAGCAAGCACATATATCAGTCTGCAATAGTACTTGATATTGCACTGATAATTTATAACAGGATACTCCGAATTAAAGATCTGCATTGTATTTCACTCATAAACCTGAACTGAGACATTATACAGCACAATACACCTTTAATAATCAGTATATATGACATTAAAAATTTATATGTTAATAAAGAAAACATTTAAAATCATTTTACAGAATAATCTAGTTTAGCATGAAAGTACAGTTTATATAAAAAATTAGGAAATTTATTGCCATTGAATAGGAACAGCACATAAAGCATACCAATATACTCTTTACGGTGTCGAATCGGAATGTTAAAACTTGAGTAGAAAGACCTTTGTAGTAAATGTACAATGCATTGTTTTCACTGCCTGGAAAAGTAGTTAAATTAAATTAGAAAAAAGATCACTTAAGGCAATATATACTTAAGCATAAAATTAGAATGTCACTGCCACATATTTACAATTACCATGTAATAATAGTACGGAAGTTTGTTAATTAAAATTAGTTGCTAATTTCTGATGGCAAAGCATTTAAAAAATTATCTACCTCAGAGGGGATGGGATGCATGGATAGATTTTCTAAACGAAATCAGTTTCTATTTATGCTACACATACAATGTGACCATTCAATCACCGGGCATAGTCCGAGGTAAAGAATCGGAGTTCTGCGAGCCACTGACAGGCTAAATTACCCATCACCTCCAGTTTTAAATGGCTTGAATTATTTTATGATGGCGAGGGGACTCATTTTCAAAAACTCTGAGAATGATTTACATCATTCAAAAAGATAGGACATCTAAAGAAGGAAGTATTTATAAACAGGTATTACATATCTTTGACTGCTACCGAAAAAGTATTTTGTTGAATAATCTAATAAGAAAGATAACTTCTGTAGCTTTCTAGCAGATACTTCTGGTGTACAAAATATACATACTGATGGATTCACTTCTGTGTCTTTTCAACATAAATCCACTTGATAAATAAAATTTGAAAATAACTGGCCAATTTTTCTAGTCACAGTAAATGAATGTAAGGCAACAGGCAAAGCATTTCAATGAAAGACCTTTTAAATAAAATAAAAAAAATACTGGATAAAAGATGTGTTTATCACTACTAACTGCTCTGAGCTTAGGGTTTAATCTTGGGGGGGGGGATTTTAATGTAATTTAATGCTATTTAAATAAATTTAAGAATGTGAAATTTTGTAATAAAAGAGAGCAATTCTGAACACAGCAAAACTCAACCAAAAGGAAAAGTTGCTTGAAGTTTTACAAAGTAATTTTGGAATTTTTAAAAATATTTTTTAATAAAATGAATGTTAATAAAATACTTTAACAGAATAAACAGCACCTCAACAAATAAATTCAACTTTCTTTAAGAAAATTTATTATTTATGCAGATTTCATTAAACATTATTCATAAATTAATGAGAAAGCAAAGTTATCAAACTGAAGCATTTACTTACCACATGCAATAAAATCTCCATCAGTTGCAAGACCGACAAAATTTTTTTCGTTGAGATGCCCCTTGAAAGATCTTAGACAATGAGACTGGTTTACATTCCAAAGTTTCAACTGGCTATCAGTTGACCTATATGTGAAACAAAAGTAAGACTTTTAATTTACAAAATAATATTGCCAACTAATCAAATTGGCATATTTTATAATTGGGAAATAAAAATTTCTTCTTAATAATCTCTCTGATCTGAATCAGATCCATAAGTTCATTTGCTTTCATAACTTCCAATACGAAATTAGGTCTCTTCAGCAGATCTCGCACACTAAGGCAATACAACTTAGATGTTGTGCAGTAGCTTCATTGTTTTTACATATGGCTTAAGTGGGAAAGGTTTTAATACCACAAGAATCTATTTAAATGACTTGAAGTCAAACGAGCCAGAGCCGTTTGGTCCTTCCTGTCATCCTTGAAACCAATAGCAGTACCAGGAGCTATACTGTGATACCATGAGTGTGTCGGTAGCAGTCTTCAGGAATTGTTAATTAAAGGCTCTCTTGTAAAGTATAGTTCAAGGTAGGTCAAAAGTTCAACATAAACCTGAAGCATGGAATTATCCTTCTAGTCTATCAGCTGTATTATTATATTTTAGATTTACATGAGATGGTATCCAATGTATATGGCAGACAGAAGAATGGGACAAGGTCTTGAGTTTTTCAGCAACTTTAATTCCTCTCATGTCTCTAATATTTCTCCAGTTATCTAGGTATTGAATTACACTTTGATTGCCCATAAGGACCAGGCTTCTCTGGATAAATGTCACTCTAAAACATAACCCAAAGCCAATTCAGAACCAAAAACAGAACAGAAACTGTTTTTTTTGGCACTTGAGAGATATTTCCCAGTCCAAATTTAATAAAAGCCCCGCTACCAGAGTGTCCATGTGCATTCTTACTACCATCTGTATATATCAGAGCTGCCTCAACATGTATTCTATTAACCACTTCCAGAGCAGCCTGTCTTAAGTATTCAAGATGTTAAGAGGACTTGTTAGTATTAGTTAATAACTCTATATGAAAAAACACACCAGACAATGAGTCCATAGGGTATGCGATAGGTTTTAAAGAATTAAATGTCAACAGAAGACTGTAATACATATAATTTCTTAGCATGACTGAGGGGACTATTTCTTTTTAATCTTTGATTTTTTTATTAACCACTCAAAAAAGTTGAAGTAGGCATGCTGCACTGAACTGTACCCTTTCCAGTTCTGGGAGATTTGTATCCAAGGCAATATGATACATTTGAAAACCATATTCAAGAATCGGTCTTATAAGGCAGATATAAGTTGCCCTTATGGTCTTAGCATCCCAGTTGCAGCCAGAAATAAATTTCAAAATATTCAGTCTCTTTCTAGCCCTAGATGCTAGTAGATCAATGTACTTAGTACACATGATTTCAGAGTCAAGGACAAAACCAAGATATTTGGGATAAGAAGTGGCCATTTAGGAAAAATTTTGGATTGTAAGTATTAGTTGTCTGATTGTTGTAAAGAAACCAGTTATAAATTTAAGAGGATTAAAACTAAATAAAAATATTTTGCTATGTAATAAATATTTTTAAGTAAAAATATTTTTACTGTGTAATAAATATTTCTCAGTTAGCTGTACAGTTAAAAGAAAAATGTAGTTTAAAATGAATAAATGATTTTAACTTACGCAGAGACAACTTCACAGCTATTTAGAAACTTTACGTAAGACACAGCCTTTTTGTGTCCTCTAAATACTTCCAAAGGTTGTTTAGGATTTCTTAAGTCATAATAATGGACACAGTGATCTGAAATAAATAAATATATATATAAAAAGAAGCATGTTATGTTTTATATAAAATTAAATTAAGAGAAAAATAGTTATACAAGATGAAACTTTTCTCACAAAAATAATACAGGAAGATGATGCATGAGACAGCAGGAATTTATAATTTTAATGATCTATACATGTGTGTGATGTCTTTAAAAGATAGCTTCAGATTTCATTTCCTCTAATATTCATCCTGGATTGGAACAATACCTCACATAGTCTAGTTAACTGGTTTTGGCAATATTTAGGACCGTTTGAAACCAGACAAAAAATTAAATACATATAAAAAATGATAACTGGCTGAAAATAAAATTTCTCCCTTTATTCCCAATGTGATTAGAATATTCAAATGTCTATTAGAAATAATTTTTAACATGTATTTTTTTATTAATTTAAATTTTCTAAAAATTGCCAGTATCAATGATTGCATATTTTTCTTATTTGGCCTTTTCTCTTCATATATTTCTCTGCAGTAATGAACTGCATTGCTTATCATTCTGCAAGCTGAAAGGCTGCATTCAGTACTAGAATCAACTTTCATAATATGCTCTGACAAGCTTTCAACTAATCCAGTAATCTTTTACAGCAGTTAAATTGCCAATTCTCGAGCACACAGTCTTCATTATCTAAGCTGTCCTTTCATTCTTCATATAAGTCCATTGTTCATCTATATTAGTGTATGTTTCATCTATATTAATAAGTGCCATCTGTTCAATTTGATGCACTCAGTTAAGCTAATAGAATCTAAGTCACTGATACCAAGTTGTTCAGTTTCCACTATGCTATTAATGATGTCAGTAAAATGAATTCTAAAACCAATGAACTCATTTTTACACAATATGGTATGATATGTTTCTGCAGTGCCTTTATATTCGTTGCTGTTAATTCACGGCATGCTTTACCTGTATTTTTGATAATGTCATAGCACTTCCAAAATTCCATTAAAGTAAGTGCATTTTTTTCATGTTGTAGCTTTCACAGTTTGCAAAAAAGAATGAATAAGTCAGAGCTAAAGAACAAACAGTCTGAGTATAAGTACGCACTCATACAACGAGGAACTTAAAAAACTGAAATTTATATCATGCAACTTTAAAACTGCACAAAAAGACTTAAATAAGGGAAGTGGGACCCAATCTTTATGTAATAAAAATAGAGCTATTTTTTTAATTTATTTTATTTTTCTCAAATTTAGTTTATTTTAAAATTTTCAAACTGGACTAGAGTGAATCCTGATTGATCAAAAACAAAAACCAGACTATGGTGAGATATTGCTTAATTTGAGTTACAAGATATATCTTAAAGCAAATTGCAGAATTTTTTCTAAGCTGTGAAAGGTTTTATGAAGTTATTGTGGGTGAAGAGAGTTTTGTGAAATCTAATTTTTTATATATCCCCAACAAAGTAAATACTCCAGTTAGTAATGCATTAATATCCTTTGGTTAGTTTAAAACCAAAAGTTTCAAAACTTCATATGAGAATTTACAGAGATATTCAAAAATTAATTGACTTATAGGTCACTTTTCTATGCCAAGTTAAATTCAAGAATTTAAAAAATTAATTGAAACAGTTTGAAGTGAAGTCTTTCTCACTAATTGCCTATAATTATGGCAAACCAAAACTGAGAACAAAAATAAGTAAATAATTCACTCTTCTGTTCATTTTGGATAATATTTGTTATGGACTAAATTATTTAATTTAGAACAAAGTATACAAAAACTCTCTGCTTTAACCCAATTCTAATTGAAGGAACTTTGTGAGATAGAACTCATGGATCTCATTGCTTTCTGCCAAGCTCTCAGAAAGACCTTCAGCTTGATAAAATATAAGTACCCCCATACCATAAAAACATAGTAGTCAGTCCTGATCACTGTAACATAAAATTTAGTGATATATTTGTGCTTTGCTTTCATCTATTAATCGTTTTTAAATTATTACTAGTGACAAACCTTCCTGTTAAATCAGATTTACAGAATATAACTCTTGGTGGATGTAGATTTCCCAGTGTTTTCACATTAGCTTGATCCTAGTCATAGGTATTTATTTAAACATTTAACAGATTAAAACAATTTTCCATCAAAAGTCTTTTAATTTGAATAAGACTTAGCTGCTAACCTTAAATATAAAAAAATAAGAGTTTTCACACTGAGCAGTCACACTTTTCAAAAGAACTCGAAATTGACTTTTCCTTTTATAATGCATGATTCAAGTTATTTATGATGTGATTCTGATGTAAAATGTAGTAATATTTAATTAGATATTCTAAATTTTAGGTTCTTTGGCTAATTTCATTTGCAATTTTCTTATACTTTTATATGAGGAAGTCCTGAATAGGGAAGGAAAGCTTTTGAATATGTAACTAATGTACATAGTACTGCATGGCTAAACTTACTAATGTACATAATAATAATAATACAAATAAATACCATAATAATAAAGCAAATTATAAATATTAATTGGTTAAATCTTCACAAAAAGGTCTACAAATATAAACAGTAGATTGAAAAAATTCAGATAAAACAAAATATAGTAAGAAAAAAATTATGCTGAAAACTTGAAGGTGGAAGAATGAGATTAACACAATTAAAATTTAAAAAAAATTCAGATAAAACAAAATATAGTAAGAAAAAAATTATGCTGAAAACTTGAAGGTGGAAGAATGAGATTAACACAATTAAAATTTCATTAATTCAAAAAATTTAATTTATGCTGGAAAATGTTTTTCTTGGTAAAAGCTAAAAATTAAAAATCAAGAGATTCTTCAGGAGACTGGGAGAGTTTGCAGCTACAATAAGGAATATATGAAATTATTTATTTATTACAAATGGCAGCTGTTTTATTTATTAATCCAGGATCTTTCCAATATTTGTATTAAATATTATTTTTGTAAACGGTAAGTACAGAGCACCTGTTATGATGACAAGCTGCCATTTGTTATCCACTGTTAATGAATATATGGAGAGGAATTTCAGTCAATCCAAATGTAAATAGTTAAATTTGGTATGTAGTCATATCCAGGCAATATCAAAAATTTTGCCTGGCTGGCTCTTTTAGAATAATCCAAAATTACAGTTCTTGACTAGAGTAAAAATTTGTTAAAACATTCAAAATATGATTTTTTGAAATTCTAGCACATTTTGGCATTATTTTATCAACACTCCATTTAATATTCTCTTAGTCTAGAATGGATTTCACTCTCTCTCTATGTATTGAATTCTGTATTTAACATTTCCACAGTTTCAGTCAATGGCATTAAAATGAAAAGAAAAATTAAAAATAAATAAATATATAAAAACTCAAGCATTCAGATTTTTATATTATGCCCAAAGGGAATATTTTAACATTTCGTGTGTTACCTTTATTTATTAAATAGCATGTTCTTCACACTTAAACCATAAAATTCAATTCAATTCAATTGCAGTATCACAAAATAATTTTAAAAGAGCATATCTTTAAAATTTCCGATACACAGTCTTGCACGCTAGAGATGAAAATGTCCCCCCCCCCCCGACGGTGTTGCCATTACTCGCTTTGAAATCATCAAGTTCAAATTTGTTAAAGATTTACAGAATATTAAACAGACAATAAAACATACTCCAAATTTGGGCTTCCGAATTCCCATATTCAGGTGGAGGATTACATTATTCAAAATTTGATGGCTTTCAGTACCCTTGTTTTATCTCAATGCGAGAAACATACATAAATTTATGTAGATTCTTCATTATTTAATTTCTTTAAATATAATACAGGGTGATAATATTTGGTGGCAACAATTTGAAAATTGATACAGCCATATTTTAAAGTTTTTATAAAATGCAAAATGAAATTAATAGCCCTTCTGGGCTAACACCCTTTGGGCTAAAAAAAGAAAGAAAATTAAATACATTGATATCGGGATTATCAACCATATAATGATCTGCAACTTTATTACAGATCCGTAATTTCCTTCCCCTTCTTTTTAATTATTAATTTTCTGAATTTAATTTACTAGCTTTGCATTCTTTAGTTAATAAAGTCAGCATTAAAAAATATTCAAATTTATGTATGAAACAACAATATTATTATCATAAATAACATAAAACACTGATATACTATTGTTTGACTACTGAAAAATCGCTATAACAGTCAATAGTGCTAATGGGAAGACCATGTTAATAACACCATTAATATCTGGCTTACTTGATAACTTATTTCAAATCTTGGTTTAAATTTCTTCAAAGATCATGGATAAAATGCCATACTAATTCAGTCCTAACAAAGCAAACATAATATTTACTGTTCTGTATTTATGCAGATTTCTCATCCAAATGAGTAAATTACTTAATTGTTGTATAGTTGATTCACAGTTTGTTTCTAATTAATTACTTATAATAATGATTAGTATTCATTTTACTGGTATTTTGCTACACTGTAATAAGTTATTTATACTAATTTAATTCCTGGAACCTACAAAACTGCGAAACTTTAACCAATTAGTGCAGTATAAAATACTGAGTAATAAACAGTCAACTGTATAGTGATATGTTTTACGTTAACAGTTTTTAGCAACTCAGATATAATTCTTGCACAATTTTGAATCAATAGACATGTTTCATCATCTACAAAAGTTAATGATTACTTTCAGGAATTCTCTTATTAAGAGGTTAGAAAGAAAATTGATTTATTACAAACATAATTATTTTTATTCTTTTTGTGTTTCAATAATGCCTGCTTTTTATTCTTAAAAATAACAACAGATGTATATGGAATTAAACAAAAGTCCAATTAATATTCTCTTCCACTAATTATAGCATGCTGCTTGTAATTACATACAAGCAAATTATTTATTAAAAAAATACCTATATCTAATCACAAGCAGCATGCTATAATCAATGAAAGAAAATATTAACTGAACTTTTGTTTAATTCCATGTGCATCTATTATTATTTATCAAAAGAAAAATGACAAGAAAACAAGAAAAGAATAAAAATAATTCTGTTTATAATTTCTTCCTTCATTTTATGAAATAAGTATGGAACATTCATTAGTATAAATATAAATAATCAGAGCTAAATATTTTTTAAACAGATACTGACAAAAGAATAAAATATCTGTCTTAAAACTCATATTTAGTATCAGAAAAGAAATTATTTGTGAGCACTATTAATAAAACTGCATAGTTTTCATAAGAAATCAAACAAATATATATAACCTATTTAAGAAATAGAAAATAAATAAACCAAAAGGTAAAAATAATTGTTTATTTTAAATACTTCTAAATAGCATGCACTTAATATTGATAAACATTTTCTCAAACAGCTGCTCTTTCTTATGTATTCTATAATATATGCCACTTCTGCAAACAAACTAGTCTAGTGACCTATCACTTAAAAGTAGAAAAAATGGAAAATACCAATACTAAGAAGTCTATTGATCTTCAACTTAATTTATGATATTGTTGTTGCTAAATTCTGATATTATGGAGTCTACTCTGGTGATTCACTTTGCTATCGTAAGAGATCACTAAAATAAATCATTTTATTTTAATGAACACTAAAAGAGCAAAGAATTTCAAATTTAAGAACAGAAGGTAACAGCAGTTGTGGAGAATGTATATTACATGCATTAACAGCTACAGAGACATATAATTTCATTTATTTCTGGGTCTTAATTTATGAAATTTTTATTTTCAAAAGATAGATAACGAATATTTCCTCAAAATACTGTGTTATTGATTCAATATTATATACATATACTATATAAAACTGGCTTTTACTTTTTAGCACCTGAATTGCCAAACTTTTAAATCCACTCATAAACAGCCACTAAAAGCTAATTTAGAGGGTTTAAAGTTAATAAACCTGGCAAAAGAATAAATTAATTGACACCGCATTCTAATCTACTGTTCAAAATTAAACTATATCAAGATGAGATGACAATCTAAATATGATATATTTAATCCTACTGTTTTATAATAAAACTAAAACAATATCACTTTTAATGTAAACAAAAATATTTATATTAAAATATGCTATACATAACATAGCACTATACTACAATGAAAGAATCTAAAATCGGATAAATACCAAGTTTTCCTCCATGTTTATCCTCCACTTAAGCATGCAGAAACAGAAAAACAAATGCCATTCACATTTTATATTCTTATAATCAGTCGTTGCAAAAGCAGAACAAAACTTTTACTTTTGTAAAATGTCCAAGGAAAAGTCATAATAGAAGAACAAGTTACAGGCTTTTTAACTGAATTATTTTTTAAGCAATTAAACACTACGTTCTTCAGAATTCTTACTATACCATAAGACATACTGGAAGTACATTTTAACTTTTAAAGTACCTTTTTAATTATGGATAAATAATTTAACAAATATATTTTTGGGTAATGAATGATGCGACTTACATAATATTTTACTACAACTCAGAATAAACTGCTCTCTATTATGTGTGCAACATTATCAATACAGTATAAAGTCCATATTCCAGACGTCCATTATACGGAATGATCTATAATTTGGACCTCAAAGCCACAAACTTTATTTTGTATGCTTTACGCATGCGCGTAATACGTTTACACATGCACGTTTAATGTATAACGAATGGTATAAGTTGGCTAAAGTTATCTTTACTGATTCTAAGTCATTTCAGTTAATGTTGCAGATTGCGCTGTTCCTTAATCTTCTAATTGGATCCGGCTTATTATTTTTTGCAGACTGTTAGAGCAATTTTATAAAAAATTAAGCTTGAACTTTCGATTATGTCAAAAAAAAGTTTCCAATTCTGGAGCTGCCAAAGGATCTACAAAGCAAAAACATGTTTCAATGTCCATCAAACAAAAAATGGATAAAGGCATATCCGTCTCAAAATTATGCGAGGAGTATGACATTGGAAAGTCAACTGTATATGACATAAGCAAAAAGAAAAAGGATATTTTTGAATTTTTTGTGGATTCCGACACTCCACTTCCAATGAATAACGGAAAAAGGGTTCATTATGCTAAAAGTGATGATTGAATGGATCAGACAGCGTCGCAGCGAGGGCGTGCCAATGACGGGTCCAATGCTAACGGCTCAAGCCAAAATATTTCATGAACAAATGAACTTGAACACTGAGTGCACATATTCGACAGGTTGGTTAACCAAATTTAAAAATCACCATGGTATAAGACAACTAAAAATTTCAGATGAAAAAGCTTCAGCTGATACTGAAGCTGCTGAACAATTTGCAGAAGAATTCATTGAACTCATTACTAGTGAGCAATTATCTTCAGAACAAATTTACAACTGCTCTCTATTATGTGTGCAACATTATCAATACAGTATAAAGTCCATAATCCAGATGCCCATTATCCAGAATGATCTATAATTTGGACCTCAAAGCCACAAACTTTATTTTGTATGCTTAAATAAAATTTGTGGCTGATGAAACTGGTCTTTTCTGGCAATATGTACCATAAAATACCTTAGCAACCTCTACAGAAAAAGCTACAACTGATGTCAAAGATTCCAAAGCGAGACTAACAATTTCAGCGTGCGCAAATGCTGCAGGAATGCACAAGTGCAAACTTTTCGTAATCAAAAAACTTGCATGATTTCAAGCATTTAAAGGAGTAATGATTTTCTCCATTATATATTGCGCAAATAAAAGAGCATGGATGACACAAGCGTTGATGAATGATTGGTTTGAAAATCATTTTACACCCAAGGCTCGGCGACATTTGAATTCGGTTGTTTCACCTGATGACTCAAAAATAGTCCTGATTGTTGACAACTGTTCGGCGCATACTTCACTTAAAGTTTTAGTGAAAGCTAATGTATCCGTATTATTCTTCCCTCCAAATTGTACGTCTATCATCAGCCTATGGATATGGGAATAGTGCACACGCTGCAATGCAAATATAAAATAGCATTTTTAAAATCTATGTTAAATTTCTTGAACAATGGCAAGACTTTTTGAAATTTTTTAGCATAAAATCTGCTGTGTGGAGTATCACAAGATCGTGGGAGAATGTGTCTCTAGATACGCTACAAAATGCTTGGCATAATTTATGGCCAGCTACCATATTTCATGGTCAGTGATGAAGATGATAGCCGCGAATTTGAAGATTTTTGGACATCGCATACTAAAGGTGAAATTTTCCACTTATTTGGTTTTGTAAAGAAATGTGGAGAAGCGGTAATAAATGAAGATGATATAACAGAAGTTTTTCATTGCAACAACAATGCCCCAATCATCAATCAATTAATAGATGGCGAAATCCGTAGTATGGTTCTAGATCCAGAAAAACCGCTTCCGATAGTGAAGAAAGTGACAGAGAGGTTACTGAAAACAAAAGAATTTCGACTGACAAGTTAATTGGTATTCTCGACACAGCAATTACAGGACTTGAACATTGGAACTAACTGAACAAGAAATTATGTCTGTTTATAGAATTAAAAAGCTTTTTTTTTTTTAAATTGATGATCTATAATCCGGAAAAACCACTAATTCAGAATTGCCAAAATCCCAACCAGTCCGGATTACGGACTTTGTACTGTATACAGAAATATGACCACTTTTAGTAATACACAAATGAGTTGTATTGCATTATTAACATAAGGCTTAATTTCATTCAAATTAATGTACTTATTAATAATAACTTTAAATGTATAATGAATTAATGTATGATTTTTTTCTAAACTAACTTAGAACATTACTTTAGGAAAAGTCTTTTTCTGTCAAAAATATATCTTTTACATGAAAATAAATACAATTCAAATTTTAACGATATCCAACTGAAATATAAGATGTGAATACTGTTTCAACACTGCATATAAATATGAATGATTTAGAATGATGACAGAATTTTAACTCTGGATTTCAAAAGTGACAAATGAAAAAAAATTCTAATTAATATTGACAATAATGCTCGATTCTGATAAAACATATTTTAAAATTTAGCAAAAATCTGCTTTTATGTTATTAGCCCTAGTCTATCAAATCATGGTAATGTAACAATTTGGTCTAAAAATATTAAGTTTATTTTGTCAGGAAAATGTGCTATCAAAGATGATACCTTTTCCTTAAGATTTATTCAATAAAATGAAGTGAAAATAAAATGAATTAAGACTCTTCCTCTTCTAATACAAGAATTTTAAAGCAATATGTTTTCAGTAAAAATTACATTAAATATAATTATTCAAGTATCCAAACTGTAAAATATTCTAATACAAGAATTTTGTCCTCTTCTAATATAAGAATTTTAAAGCAATATGTTTTCAGTAAAAATTACATTAAATATAATTATTCAAGTATCCAAACTGTAAAATATTTTAAAAGTAAAATAAATTATTCAATATTTAGTCAAAACGATCTGAGCATTTGGTTTCTGTACCTGCATAACTAACAAATTCAATAACTTTAAAAAATGTTTTCAGTGAAATTAAGTGTAATTAAAAAAATAATTTTAGAACTGAAAGAAAAAAGTAATTTAAAAAAAAAAAATCTTATCCCAAAGTTTTTTAAGAAAAAGTAACAAAAAATCTTCATTGCTAAAAAAGTATTAAATACAAAAAAAAAATTATGTTGACTAACAGTTCTACCCTTCCACTCACATTAGATATATCTGTACACACAATTAAAACAGGAAATAATTTTTGAAATTTTTACTTCAGCATATTATAAAGGCAGGTCATCACATTTCAGGAACAATTTTATCATAAAATTGATTGAAGCTAAATTGAAAATACCTATTTCAATATGTTAAAATAGGACTAAAAGCAAAATGATGATACTTGAAATTTTTAGCACTGTAGAACAAATATGGGTTAAAAAACAATTATGACATAAAATAAAAACATAGAAAAATGGAAAGATGGAAGAAAACATTTGCATAAATCTGCATTACTATCTAACTTCTGAAATCTATATCTAAAATCACTGAAAATATCTAAAATCTTTTCAGTTTTTTTTTTATCTTTTGTGAGGACACCGAATTTGCACAAGTTTACACTTTACATTTTAAAAATATGGTTCATTTACACTAAATTAAGTGGAAAAAATTACAAATAATATATTAAATGAAAAATTTTTGCTAACCAAAATGTAATCTTAAAAGTCTGATAATGCTAAACCATATTTTAGTGCAAAACACATCTGATGACTTTTAACATAACATATTTATAACACTGCAACAACATTTACTGATATTTGGTCAACAATTCACTCTCCTTCTTTCATTATTCTATTTAAAATGAAATACTAGCAAATTTACAGTTTTTCAATTCATATATTATAAAGTCAGATTCCATGCTTCAACCAATTTTTTTTTTTTCTTTATGTTAGGAATAACATGAACAATTTTAAAAGGGAAGTTCTGAAAGGTGGAAGCTGTTACTTACTCATTTTATAAAATGAAAATTACTTTCATATTTCTATTCACACACAAAACATAAAATTAAGAGTTTATGTCTTAATTCCTATAATAATAAATATATTAAGCAATAATAAGGATTTAATAAGTATCAATTTCATAAAATTATAAGCAGAATTTTAATATATATATATATATATACTAAGTTTTAATTTTAGCAAGTTTCTTATTTAAGACTAATCTTTACACCCAACTGGATTACTAATAAATATGTGGGTCAATGAAGACTATATCAAATGAGGAATATTGAATCCCATGTAAGGCATAGATATATGTAATTACAGTAGCTATGTGGAGAGGAGGCATTTATCATACTTTGGTTAAAACTGCTATAAAAAGGTAAGCTGCTCACATGAGGCAATATTGGTAATCCTGATCAACTGAAATTAATCACACATTACTTTTTTAATAATTGTTTCTGATGGATGTTAGTAAAACTAATTTTTCTAAATTTTTGAGTAAAAACATGTAATAACTTTTTTAATTAGGATTCAACTGATAAAATAAGCATGAATATTTAAGTTCATAGCTCTCAAATCGTTTTTTAAAATTAAAGAATCTGAATATATCGTTCCTGAAGATTATTATTCATAGATCTGTCTACACTTAAGTATACAAACAATAAAAACATTACCCAAATGGACAAATGCTAAAGTAATATGATCATCTTACTCATGTAAAATATTTCATTATTTGCATGAAATGCAAAATATATCTGCATGAATTTTAGTTGTGAAAATGTTACATTTCAAAAGCTGATATTATTCTGACACATAAAAATAAATAAAGGCTCAATTTGTTCCAAAATCTTCAAACAGTACAAATTAAAAGAATTAAATTATGAAATTTGGTTGAGAATTATATAATCAGAAAACTGATTTACCACTACAGTAAACCCTTGACAAACGCAGGGGTTTTGTCATTAACACGTTGTGCATATGGCTAAACTGGATTCCGCTAAATTAATTTTCAGTGGAAAAAAATGGATTAGGTATAGTTCTGATTAAGAAAGTTATTTATATTATATATAATGTAGAGAATCTTATATAAAACATAGTTTATATAAACCTAAATATTATAATAATTAAAGGAGAAAAATGATACAAATGTTACTATTTACTGGCATCAAATTTTTTTCACACTTTTTGTAACTATGGCAGTAATATTCAAAAATTTTTTGGACAGTAATTTACACTAACAGAATCTTAAATAACTATATTATGAGATAGATATTTAACAAAAATTTTCAGAGAAACACCAGACCCAAAAGAAAAACCATAGCTAAACTGTGTTTTAGCAAATTGCACCTTACAGACCCAAAAGAAAAACCATAGCTAAACTGTGTTTTAGCAAATTGCACCTTACTTATTATCACCTTACTTTTTAACAGTAAACTGCACTAATAAATAAAATCATCATTACATAAACTCTTACTTATTCTCAGTATATTTCTCTTATGCATTTATATTTGTATTTCAAAAATACAATGTCCTTATTTTTATGATTATCTATACAGAAAACTGTGTTTAAATTTTAGATATATACAAGGTAGCTTCTGTGTTATAAATATTCCCTTAGCAATATTTCACTTTTCCAGAGTGTAACAAAAGATTTAATATGATTTTCTAGTTAATGAAAGAAATCCAGAAATAATTCTCTCTTTTATGGGGAGGAATGAAAAAAAAAAAAAAAAAGCATAGTTGAAAGAAAAGCATATTATCTTCTTCAAGTCTTTCACAACAGAAAGAGCATCATAAATTTTTGACAAATTTTTGCAAAAACTAGTCAGGCAGGTATTAAATCTGTGCACACAATAATAATGTGATCATAAATGATGATAAAACATTAACAGCTAATCCTTGTATCCTATACAATTGGCCTTGGATCCCCATAACTGAATCTTCTACCACTGAATGCAACATTCATCAATGTCATAATCTCCATCGTTTCGATGAACTCGCTTATTTTTTCAATTCTAGGAGGTGAAACTACATCCTAACGGTTTATATTCTTCATACCATTATTTTGTTCACTGTTATTTTATGTTTCAAAAGATATTTGGTGTGATGTTTTATATAGGTTTATTTAAACATCCGAGAACACTTAAAAAAAATTTTTCCCATGCAAATAAATGAGAATTGCATTTTTGCTTTGTACCGCTTTGGTTTACAAAAGGTTTCATAAGAATGCTCTACTTTTGTAAAAGGAAAGAACTTGAATTAATTTTAAAGGAAATATCCTCTGCATGAAATTGCTCTCTATTACCTTTCAACTTTTTCTTATAATCAAAATAAAACAGGTGAAATGTGTAAACAAGATACTGTTTTTATAGCTTTTACTACATACTTGAAAGATTGAAATGGCATAGATAATTCATTGAATGACATGGGAATCAGAGGTGCCACCTCCCTGCACTCTTAAGAATTTACAGACAGCTTTTTCTAATTACCCAAAATACCTTGAAGGGAAGCCTTACTAATGTAAATTACCGAATAGCACACATGTTTTTATGTATCAGATTTTATATTCTTAAAATAAAGTAATAGAAAATGTTGCAAAAAAAAAAAAAAAATTCAAGGCAAAACTTAAAAAAAAAAAAAAAAAAAAAAAAAAAAACAGCTTTTGAGAGGTTAAGATGTTTACTGAAGGCAGAAAATGTACTGAAATTGAACCATGGACTTCTACTCGCTTCTAAAAAAGACAATCGAATCAGAGAGTCAGTGTTTTGTGGTCATCATTTAACAATCAGGAATACTATTGAACAAGTTCCTATACCATTTGGATTCTGTCAAGCAGCTTTGAAGGATCATTCAAGCATGCTTCTCGAGTTATTCAAAAAAATTGCAATGTATTTAGTTAACCTAGAAGATGTTTCCTTTTTTAAAATACATTATTACCAATGATGAAACGTCAATTTATGCTTTTAATATAAAAACAGCTTAACAGTTGAGTTGATTGAAAGTTCACATCCTAAAAGATAATTTCAGAATCAGTCAAAAATTAAAGTAATATTTACTGTTTTTTTTTTTTTTTTTTTTTTTTTTTTGTTAACTATCATAGCGATATTCAATCTGAATTCCTAATAACTGGCTAAAGAGTTAATAAAGAATATCATTTGAACCTTTCAAAGCATTTGAGTGATGCAGTTTGTAAAAAAATGAGCTTAAGTGCGGTGAGAAAACCTGTGGATTTTGCACTATGATAAAATACCTGTTCCCAAATTTTTGGCCAAATATTGAACAAATAAGGCTCTGGAGCTGTATTTACTTAAGTGACATTTTCTTACTTCCATGTTTAAAACTGCCACTTCATACTTGCTGTTTTGAGTTTATTCAAGCAATAAAAGAAGATATGCTGCATATCTTGCAGGTGTTTTACACAAATGGCTTTGAAACTTTTTCAAGGATTGGATAAAATGTAGATATAAGTATTGCAGTGAGAAGTAATTACTTTGAAGGGGATATAAATAAATATTCATCAATAAATTGAAATTTTATGTTTAAATGAATCATTATCAATACTTTTTTTATCATAGCAATAGCTTCTAAAATTTTACTTTCTGCTTTTTTCATTTTATATGGTCTCTCTATAAATTTTTATATACAATGCTTAAAAATAAGATAAGACTTATTACCTGCTGAGCCAAAAGCCAAATGAAACCGACTTTCTGGATTAAACTTGACACAACAAACATTAGCTTTGGCTTCAAGAGATGTGACTGAATGATCAAATGAAGTAGACCACAATTTAACTGGGGAAAAAAAATACACAAAAACCATGTTAAAAAATTTAGAGATTATCTAAAATATTTAAGTGATTCTTTCATACTCGCTTGTTTTGGAGAAAAATTTTTTTGGGTTTTTGATATAACAATACTTTATTCAAAAAGTTCTGAGAATGAACTCACTTCAACAATAGCTTACATTTAATAAAAACATGAAAATAATAAGACATTCAATATTTTGTTGGATATCCTTTAGCTAAAATTATACATTTTATGCACTTTGACATGGATTCAACTAATTTTTTTTCAGGTAAGAATGTTCTATTTATACAATTCCTCTGTAGGAATTAGTACAGCTTTCTAAGGAATATCATGTTTCCCTGTTTTTTCTCTAACTTACATCATATATATTCAGTAGGACATAGGTTCAGAAAATATGGAGAGTTGTGACAACTTCAAGACAGTTGTATAAAAACCACAAGTGAACATTTAATGCTGTATATCCAGGGTCATTATCCTGATAAAACTTGAAAGTATTTTGAATTACAAGTTTAGTTTAAAGTTTTCATAAAAAATATTTATATATTTAAATTAATCTACATTATTTTTTATAAAAACTATACTCCCCATTCTAGAGGCAGCAAAACATCCCAAAACCACTATGCTTAACGGTACAAAATTTGTAAGTTAGGGTGAGTTTTTCAGATTCAATTTTTAACTTGGCTTTCACCACACAAATGTATTAAACCATGACTCGTTTGCAAATATAACAGTTTTAATGTGATAAATCTTTGCTTATAGATTTTGCAAATACCAAGCATATTTTCCTTATTTTCTTGTTGACAAAGAATTTCCTTCTTTCTGATCACCCATTGTATCCATAAGCTCTAATGATTTTTCTAACAGTTTTAGGACTACCTTTTATTAAAAGCTGTTCTTCTAAATGTGCTTCAAGTTTTTCAGCAATAATATTTGTGTTTTATTTGATTTTTCATAGGCTAAATCTCCAACTCCTTTGTACTAGCTTGGAATGCATTCCACACTTATATGCATTTGCAGCACTTCCATGCTATTTCCAAAATATCAAAAATAAATGAATGCTTTCCCATCAAGAATTTTTTTAATATTACAAATTTTATCTTTAAAATGATGAATAATTAAATTTCTAACAGAACTTGTCATTAGTTTATAGCATCCTATCACATTCACATCAGATATAGAAGTGTTAATATAATTTGGTTAAATAAGTAATAATTTCCAAATGCAGATAATGAGTCTTGTTATGTATTTTCATTTAAAACAAAAAATTGTGACCAAAAACATTCATCTATCAAAACATCTCAACAAAAGTTTCAAGCATCTTAATTATTTTGCAAATTACATATTAATAATTATGTCAGTTATCTATTAAAATGTTTGAATAAATTATTTTATTACAAAGAATATCTTGACGATATTTATTCTGCAACAAGCAAGGCTTAAAACAAAGAAAACATACTATAATAACAACAAAAAAAATTGGAATCTTAAGTTTCAGTATTTAGTACAAGGTCTAAGTGAATAAATTTTAAAAAATACAAGTGTCTGAAAACAAATGTGAGCCAGTATTAATCTATTTTTAAATTTCCGGAAGGATTACTTGGGAATTGCGTTCAAAATGGCATAAAACAGCATTTTTATTCTTGGCAGTTTGTCTTGCTTCCATATGAGCTCTGATAAGTAAAAAGACAAATGATGATGAGCAGTACCATGCTGCCGCTTATTCTTCCATTTTTCTGATTCCTACATGTATTCCATTACATTGTTTACATATGGATGCCAGTCTCAATCTAAGTTGACACTGAAATTTTAAAAACAGCCCTTCTCCAAAATATATATATAAACAATAAAATTAATAAATTAGAATTATACTGAGAGAATATTGATGAGAAAAAGAAATGCAAATCTCATCTTTGAAGTAGTATTGCTGATTGCCAGCAAGAATAAGTCATAGGTGGCATTTTATTGGTGAGTACTAGGTTACAAACAGGCACCTAGCATTTTAATTTCAGATATGAACTTTACAAAATTCTTTCTTTAATCTCAATGAAATACAAATACAACTATGAAATTTAAAGTTAAATTAATAAAACAAGACCAAAAAATATTTGTAATGCCTCAGTCAGGTAATTTCATAACATTTAAAACCATTCTGAGATCACATAAAAGCACCTCACAAATTCTTTGGGTTTCTTTTCTCATTTACTTTATTCAAATGGCCAACAAGCATGAAATACTGAAAAGTTGTGAAATCATCAAGATAAACAATAGTTATTTACAATTTCAAGAAAATACATACCTTTTGAATCATCTGAACCAGATGCAATTAATTTTGTATCAATTCTATTAAAATCAACACTCCAGCATCGTTTTTCATGTTCCTATAAATAAAACACTTATCATGAAATAATTTAATAATAATCAATCATATTCCACACAGCTACATAGCTACAATCATATTTCACACAGCTACATAGAAGTATCAGTTTTATGATAATCTCATACACGTTTCCCAACCTTTCCACTCTTGTAACCCTAGTGACAAGTTCTAAGGAATATCAGCATACTAGTAACAATATTTTATTAATGATCATTAATGGAAACAAAAGACTTTCATTTTAATTGTTTATTTAAAGCAAACAATAAGGATGATTTTAGAAGTGGTAAACTAATTTTACAAAAAAAAAAAAAAAAAAAAAAAAAAAAAAAAAACCACCTCTGAATCAATTTTACAGGTGTTAGCATGAAATGACAAGTATTCTGGTAATAAATATAGCAGGCATCACTTCTTTCAATAAATTAACTTTCTGCAGTGTTATTAAGAGCCACTGAATCGCACCAAAAAAAATCCAATCAATTCTGACTAATTGTAGGAAAAAGTGACCATTCCAGTAAGTGCTACAATGGAATTTAATATGTACAGTCTTACAGTTTAGTCTTTAATCTGGACGTCCATAATCTGGAATGATCTATAATCCGGACCTCAAAGCTACAAACTTTCTGCGCATCCATAAACGCATTGCATGCGCATATGCGTATACGCATGCACATAATATGTTTATGCATGCACGTTTAATGTATAATGAACAGTATAAGCTAAGCTAAAATTATCTAATTATCTATTTCTGTTAACGTTGCAGATTGTGTTGTTCCTTAATCTTCGAATTGGATCCGGCTTATTAATTTTTGCAGACTGTTAGAGCAATTTTATAAAAGTAAGCTTGAACTTTCGATTATGTCAAAAAGAATTTCCGATTCTGAAGCTGCCAAAGGGTCTACTACAAAGTGAAAGCATGTTTCAATGTCCATCAAACAAAAAGTGGAATTGCTGCAAAAAATGGTTAAAGGCATATCCTTTGTTTCTCTAACCATTCTGAAATCTGTTTAACAATTTCATGCTGCTCTGCGGGGAAACGTCACGGCGCGCAATAAACTGGAAGTTGATCTGTCAGCACTAACCTTATCTTCAGGGCAGATGTTTTTATTTTATTTGGCTTATAATTCCTTAATAAATGTAGTATTTCATCTCGATGTACTCCATCTTTGACATGATTTAAATCAAATTCCTTGTCATTATAAATATCATGAATACACATCAAATAATTTTCTGGTTGCAATTTTCTAATTTCGAATATGCGTAATGTATGCTTTACGCATGCACGCATTCAAAGAAATGTTTAATAAAGTAAACAAATAAATATTAAGTTTTTTTTTTTTTTTTTTTTTTTGTAAATTTTGATAACCTTTAGATCATATCTGCTCCTTATTTCATAAATTACGGTTTCATATTTTTAATTTTATAATTTCTGCATGCCATCTTACCAGATTTAAATTGATGATCTATTATCCGGAAAAACCGATAATCCAGTATTGCCGAAGTCCCGACGAGTCTGGATTAAAGACTTTTGACTGTATTAACAATAACTAGAAATTAAAAATGCTATGAACACATCACCAAAAAAATACTATTCGGTAAAGAGTAGAAGGAACTGGATTATATGATTTAAGTAATTCATATAGTTCAGAAATATATTGAAGTAACAAAAATATAAAATTTAGTGGCAGTACTAAAATATATAACATACGACTGCAACTGGAAGACCTGTGAAAGTTTTACTTCACAATTCTAATTACCACTCTAATGTCATATGCCAGAAAATTTAACTAAATACAAGCAGAAATATCTATGAAATTAATGTAAAGATATAAATATATATTTTAATAATAATAAAATTAACAGCATATTTAACATCATGAAAACTCGGTTTAATTTCATAGTTTAAAAAATACACTGCTGGACAATTACTACGGACAGACAACACTATCAACCATAGCAACCAGAAAATAAAAAGAAATAAAATATGCAAAATATGAATAAGTGCAGGATACAGTAAGAAGAGGTGTGCGTATGCAAATTTTCATTTCCTCACCTGTTTATCACGTGATAGTACTGATAAAAAATTTAGAGCATTTAACGCATGCAGGCAGCTGCTGTACCAAGTGAAAGTTTTATGATAAAGATTTAATTGTCGATCATTAAAATTTCGGTATGTCTTTCTGACATCACTTAGATGATTTTACATGTGACCATATCATTGAAAAGATTGAAGAAGGGCAAAAAATAACACATCACGGAGTCCAGTATTGTCCATAGGGTTGTTTCATGGCTATGTAATGACTTTAAAACAACTGGAATGTGTCGCCAGCCTCATGGGGACATCATGTTACATGTATCATGCTGAAAAATTCAGACACATTGCTTTATAAGCAAAAAGAAACCAAGGCGCCACAGCTCAGCAGATGCAGGAGTTTCTTGCTGTCACAGGACAATGGATTTCCCAAAAAACATGTAGCCAGACATTTTGGAGAAGGAGGACTATCCACTCACAGACATGTTGTGTGTGTCCCATTGTCCAGACATTGTTGTTGTGAATATCCAGGAAAGGAACCAATTATCTGAGATGCAGTATTATGGTATGGCCCACCATCACGACTGATGGTTGCATGCCCTTACATGTGGTTACAATTGCAGCTATGACCGGCTAATGATAGATGAAGTTTTGCTGCCTCATATTCGCTTTTTCTGTGGTACTTTCAGCAATAAATTTCTTTTTATGGACTACAGCACACCATGACATTGAACACTTGCTGCTCAGGATTCATTAGACAGCAAGAACATTCAATCCCTTGTATGACAAGCACATTCTCTAGATCTAAATCATAATGAAAATGTTTGGGATCCTCTGGGAAGGTGACTTGCTTATCGAAAATATCCTCCCAACTAACAAGAACATTCTCATTCAGACAATGATAGAGGAGTGGGATCAATTGCTTCATAAGCTGCTAATGTTGTGTGAAATAGGTGTGATGTGTGAAAAGCTGCATCACATGCTGTCGTTTATGTGCATTTTTCCATTTTTCTAGGCACAGCATCAAAAGAACATTTTTTTTTTTACTTTTGGATATTTTAAAGCCTTCTGTATTTTCTTGAACATAGATGTCCTTTATTCTAATGTCTGAATAGTGTAGCAACACTATTTTATTCTACTTAGCCTCAAACTCCACCTTTCTCCCCCTACCCTTAATGGTGGACACTTGCCTATAACAGCATTGGCCACTACTAAGGGCAGAAGTGCTGAGCATTTTATTGTGAAGGCACCTAATAGGCAGCCACCATTACCTTCCTATGAAGGGACAGACAATTTCACATCTACGCCTTCTACGGGATTCGAACCTGGGTCCTTTGGTATCACAATCAGACTACCCTAACCACTATACCATATAGGTGGCCCCCACCTCCACTTAATTTTATACTACCTTGCAATCTGAGATCAATCCTTTGTAATCAGTGTATTAAGAAATTAATAAGAATATTATGGTATAAGCAGTGTATTAAGAAAATTCTTACAAATAGCAAAAAGTTTTAAAATTTTAGTTAAAGAATTTAATAGATAGCACACATTTATCTAACTTTACCTGATATGTCTTTACTTTTTGACCTGTGAAAGCATCCCAGAGAGTAACAGTACCTTCATAATCACTACTAGCAAGCATACCTTTGTGATATGAACTCCAGCTGATACAGCTTAACAAAACAGTAAAAAAGTATTATGCCATGTTATTACAAAATATATACATTCATATATACATAGCATCATATCCTGTGGAAAACTAGAACTTTCTGCTTATACATCATTTATTAAAATACTAAAATAATTATATTAGCAATGTTTAATAAAGTCTCCAATTAGTTAACATATGAAATGCAATCACTACAATTATAGCACCTATTAATGTCACATTTTATTCATCCTAAGAATGACTGATAGGTACTTACATATCATTGCAACCACCTTTGAAGTTACCAAATTTTCCCCCAAAAGATGATAAACTCTGGCAATCATGTGCATAAGCATTCTTCAAGCAACCATACTCATAACAATCCTACAGTCAAGCAATGTTCCCATATGCATTCTTTTTGTTGCATTCCCAGTTCCAATGGTTTTTAATAGACAAATATTGATATATTTTTAACTTAAACTCAGATTTGAAATATGTGTTTATGGAATTTGCGAAGAATGGAAAAAAACCATGGTAATATTTCTGACAGCAAATAGTTTTATTTATTTATTTTTTATTATTTATTTATTTGTTTGAAAAATCACTAAATAGAATAATGATGCAAAGCATTTGATAGACAGCCAGTTTGCAACATGCCGAAGTTATGCATGATGCAGAATTGATGCAATTCTCTAATCCTTTTTAAGCAAAAATTTAGAATTAGAGAAAAATTTAATTCTAAATTATTATAGAATGAATTTGCAAAAAATGTGTTTCATTTTTAATTAACATATAATCCTTATTTAATAATTAAAATTGTATTTTAAACTGCTAAAGTGTGTTTTCTTTTCCTGTGTTGATTAATGTTTGCCCATTTACAATAAATACTGATATTTGACTAAATCACCATCCTGCACTTGATAAGTAAATTTTACATTTTTTGTCTGTAAAAAAATTGCCAAGGTGGTTGCATCAACACGTGAGTACCAAATGATATAGGCAACATTAATACTTTTTGTTAATTTATGAAACACACAATAGAAAACCAATTTCTCTCTCAGAATATATACAAAAATAACCTTCAAATATATATGGAAAAGAAAAATCTGCAGCCAATATTATCATAGTAATAAAAATTGGTTTTTAAGATTTATACTTTAAATTAAAATTTATTAGACCTTGTATTAGAAAATACATAATATATGTACATTTCATAAGTATGATGTTTTACACATGATGTTTTAATGTGAACACTTGACTATAAATTACCATCAAAATGTTCTACAAAAACAGGTTTTAATATCTAATGACTTGGAACATATGAATGTTGTTATTTACTTCAGAAGTATCTTTTAAATTACCATAAAATATTTACAAATTATGGATTAAAACTATCACTTTCCAATAAAATTATTTCAGAAGACAGATCAACATTCTTTTTTCACAAATCAATTTCTTATCTAAAAAATTAACTTTTTTTAGCTTAATGTTAATTTTTAACAGAGCAACATACTATTTAGTTAAGTCTTCTTAGTACTGCAAATGTACAGCAATAATATACTATTTTTAAGCATTTAATACAACCCCCCAAAAAACATTAATCCTAAGAACGTGCACACATTTACTAACCTTATTTTTGAATTACAGAGCATTTCATTTACTGGATAATGAATATCAAGTGAGTCTCTTATCACAGCTCCGTATTCAAATACCTACAAAAAATATTTAGTTACTTGCATTTTAATATAAATACCATATTTACTCACATTTTTTCTCTTACTTGTATACTCTCTGCAATAACAACAAAAAATATAGGCACAGATACGAAAAAATATATTGAATAAGTAAAAAGAATATCACAGAGATTAATAATTTTAACTGATTTCCTTCAAATACTTAATAAGTCAATTCATATATACATTAGCAGAAAATTTAAAGGAACAACTATAAAAAATAATTTATATTTATTCTCTTAAGTGAAATCCAATGGCAGGTGGGTGGCTGATAGGTCAAGACCAACGTTACCATGTAGTCCAATAATACCCATCTTCACTACATAGAGATATATATATATTTGCATGTGCTCTTTTCGGATGTGCAGAAAGGACTACAAGGGCATGCTTCAAATATTTATTTCAAGGACTGCACTTGTATGATAAAATTTTTGCATGTGAAAGTTGGATGATAATGTTAGGTTAGCCTATTTAGATATGGCATATGTATAGGGCTATGTGCCTAAAGGAAGGAATGCCTTCATGGAGGATTTTCTAATAATAATAATCTCATTAGATTATTTATGTTATATAAATTAATGCTTATAATTATGTTACACATACAGAAAATCATGAAAACTAACCATACAGCCAATCTGTTCACCTAGGATCGAACTCAACTCCTAGTATTCAGCAGTCTTAACTACTTGGCTACTGGTGGGATCATGTGTTAAAAAGGCATTTCACAGATTGTGAGAAATGATGTGCAGCTGGCACAATGGAAGCAGGACAGACACTGAGACAGTCTGTAAATAACCAAAAGTTGCAGAGTCATTAGGCTAGTTTGATGCATAAGACGTGAAAATATGCAATGCCCTTGCAGAGACTCAAAATAGGACGAATATGCGCTGTGTGTGCTACTGTTACATCACAAAGGCATGCAGAAAGGAGGAAGAAAATACCTTACATACTCCCCCTTTTAAAGGGCAACTGGGGTTTAGGGGACCCAATCACCAAATCCTGGGGTAAAGAATAATCATCCACCACTTTTTTTAGTTTGGGTGCCACTGTAGAGTCATTAGGTTATTTTGAAACAGGAGACATGAAAAATGAGCAATGTCCTCACCAGGATTCGAACTTGGACCTCTCAAATATGCACCAAGTGTGTGAAAGTTACACCATGAAGGCATGTGAAAGAAGAAAGAAAATACCTTATAAAGTAACTGACAGAATCATATCAAAATGTGTGAATGGTTTAAAGACACTGATAATGCATGCAGACAAGATCATAATCAAAAACATGCATGCCACAGTAGACTTGCATGACCATTACTTAGCAACTTAGCAACACTTGTTAAAAGAAATAGACAACTGACATCAGTCAAAATAGTTAAGAAGTCCCATAGAATGGCAAAAACTTGACTATCTAGATATACCATGAGTAACAGTTTGCATAAAAGAGTATTGTATGCAAGAAAATTCCTGATATGTGCCCCATTAACTTAAGCTGCATTGTGCCTAATTGCAGGGATGTAGATATCATCGTGATTGAAGTATCACAGACTGGAGCCAAGTTATCTTTACAAATGAATCTGGTTTTATTTGGAGAGTGATTCCAGATATGTTACAAACTGGAGAGAGCAAAACAAGTGTAATAAGTTTGAAAACATCTGCAAAATATCAGTACAAAGGTAGTGGATTCATGGTGTAGGTTAGCATCATTTTGAATAGTTGCACTGACCTACACAATTTTATCAGTGTAGATATGAATGTTAAAATATACAGAGATGAGGTTCTCATGTCAAGTTGTTTAGGAGTGCAATTAGTAATAAGTTCCTCTTGGTGGATTATAATACTCATTCTCATCACTCTGTGCTAGTGATTACTTATCTTGAGGACGAAGAAATCCAGTAGATGGAGTGGCCTACATTAGTAATAAGCTCTTCTTGGTGCAATTAGTAATAAGTTCCTCTTGGTGGATTATAATACTCATTCCCATCACTCTGTGCTAGTGATTACTTATCTTGAGGACAAAGGAATCCGGTAGATGGAGTGGCCTACATATCCTCCAGATTTAAATTTGATTAAAAGAAAAAATGTAAAAAAATATATACATAAAATCTGAGAGAATTCAGATTTTAGCAATTGCCCAAAAGGATTTGTTAAAGTTTTTTTATGCTGTCATGGAGCTTGCAGTCAACCAGTCTGCTGTTGCATTTACTCCTGCTAGCTTTATTATTAAGCATGATTTTCATTGCACTCATGCCATATACGGTTCAACAGCAAAATTACGAAAATTTCAAAAGCAGCATAGAACGCGTTTAAAATTCCCAATTCAATGTTACATTCTTTGCATTTACATCAAATAAACTTCAATTCAATACGAAAATCGCAAAATATTTAAAAACAGCATATCTTTAGAATTTCTGAAAGACGGTCTCATGATAAAAATATTTTATTCTGTACAGTGCCATTGCTACTCACTTCCAAATTGTAATAAGTCACTTCCAAATTGTAATAATGAGTTTGTTAATCGAAAATTCATTATAAAGTTTTCAAAATATGAAATATAAAATTCAAAAATGAGGCTTCCACATACACATGTTCAGGTGGAGGACAACGTTATTCAAATTTAATGGCTCTAGATACCATCGTTTTCTCAGAACGCGAGAAACATACACATGAACATGCAGATTTTTCATTATTTAATTTCTTTAAAGTTAATACAGGGCAATAGTATTTGCTGGTAACAATTTGAAAAATGATTTGCTATTTATATTCTGATAAACTACGAGGGTATTTCGAAAAGTAAAGATACACCGTATGCCAGAGGAAAAGAAAAGTTTTGGTGAGCAAGTTGGCAACACAGGTGTTAACCTTGAAACGCTAGCTTTCTCCTCGCGGTCATTCGGCATTTCAATGTTGATTCTGGTTGGAGTAGGTTGTGTTTAAAATGGCTGCACCGATTCAGAATCCCGCCAAATGCGAAGTGACAGCTTTTGATGATTTCATTTATAATCTTTCTTGTGACAGGTAATTTTCATTTTTTCAAATTGTAAAAAAGTACTAATTTAATTACTCATGTAAAGGCTCCCTTTTTACATTCATTTAATGGTGTTTGTGGCAAGAAATTATTTTGTTACAAACTAAAATGTATTCACCAGCCATGATTGTTGCTACATCATCATACATCAACATCACTGATGTCTGAATTATTACAGCTATGAGAACGACTGTCTAAAACAAAAAGAAATCTTCACCACCAAAAGCATATGCATTATCACATCTCTTTTAACTGTGTCTGTATTCAGAAAATGCTTTGTTACAAACTAAAATGTGCTAACCAGCCATGATTGTTACTATATCATCATACATTTACATCACTGACATCTGAATTATTACAGTTAAGAGAACAACTGTCTATTTATTACATGAAGAAATTTTCACCAGCAAAAGTCTATGCATCATCATATGTCTACTTCTTCATGCATCTTCTAAGTTTCTACCTCAAAACTTAATCACATATGCATGTATATATATAAATATGCTTGTATATATGGAGGCAATTCAGAAAGTAACCTCCATTGTCGCATGGCTCTAGAAGTAGTGGCCAGAAGGTAACCATTATTACATTGAGCAATCTGTGATTCACTAAGCTTCCTGCTATTCTACTGAGAGTGTTGTACTACAGGCAAGTGCTGGTTATAACATCACAAAATGTGCATTGCTATTGAAACTCCTACCAAATGTGAGGTAAGAGGAGTAATACAATTTCTTTGGACAAAAAAGCTGTCAGCAGCAGACACGAATTGTATATTGTGTATCATATACAGCCCAAAGATTATGAGTGATGATCTAGTCAAACAACTTTTTTGAAGAAGGTAGTCACCAGAAAATTAAGGTACTGGAAGTTCTGTGTTTGATAGTAACCATGGAGATCCACAAAATCAATCGAATGGGTACTGCCTTAGACTTTCTTTCCTAGTACCACACGAAAGGGGAGTAATTTTTAAACAAAATAGTGACTAGCAACAAGATTTAGGTAGGGCATCTGAATGCTGAGACAAAACAACAGTCAGTGGCAGAGGACAATACGAATTCTTAAACCTGACTGAAGAAAGCCCATCAACCTTTGTCAGCGAGGAAAGCTATGGTCACCCTGTTTTGGGATGCTAATGGAATCTTGCTTGTTGAATTCACGGAACGTGGTACAACTATCAATTCTGAAGTTTACTGTAACACTTTAAGAAAACTGGAAAGAGGCTCCAGAACAAACATAGCGGCCTGCTGACATCTGGGGTTGTGTTTCTGTGCGATAGCAGTGCTCAGTGAACACAAGATCTTTTGTGCCAATTCAAATGGGGTGTTTAAACATCCTTCTTACAGCCAAGACTTCACTCATTCTAATTGCCATCTGTTCCTTGCAATGAAGAAGTAGCTTGGGACACTGCAATTCGCTGATGATGCAGAACTTGGCAAGTTGGTTGTAGTCACAGGCAGCTGAGTTTTATGCAGAAGGAGTGTTAAATTGGTAAAATGCTATAACAAGTGCTTTAATGTTTAAGATTTCTTACTGTTAAAAGAAATCGCAAAAGTTACTTTATTTTGCTAAGCACAGCATTTTTAGTATTCGCAAATATGCTTTTTTTTCAGTTTGGCCACCCATTTTATGTTTCAGAAAATAAAGATATTTTAAGTCTTTTAGTAACTATTTTTTACCTACCGTATATTTTTTTTATAATTTGAAATAATTAATTATCAATGCATTAAAATGTGCTTTTTCCTTTTTAGTTCTTTTTTGAAATTTAAATTCTAGAGTTTAATTTCTTTAGCTCTGAATTCACATAGGGATATATTCTCAACTCTTTCGGAATGGGGTGTAAAAAATGTTTTGTTTATATTTTTAGTACTTCTTAACAGACATTTATTTAGTTCTCTCAAATAGTCAAAAAGGATATACAGTCAAAAGTCGTTAATCCGGACTCGTCGGGACTTCGGCAATTCTGGATTATCGATTTTTCCGGATTATAGATCATCAGTTTAAATCTGGTAAGATGGCATGCAGAAATTACAAAATTAAAAATATGAAACCATAATTTATGAAATGATGAACAATTATGATCTAAAGGATATCAAAATTTACAAAAAGAAAAAGCTTAATATTTATTTGTTTACTTTATTAAACATTTCTTTCAATGTAAGTTGTTTAAGTTGCTTCGTTTCATGTGATAATACTTTCTCTTTAATTCTATTAAACAGACATAATTTCTTGTTTAGTTACAAAGTTCCACTGTTGAAGTCCTATAATTGCTGTGTTGAGAATACCGGCTAATTTGTCAATCGAAATTTTTTCGTTTTCAATAACCTCTGGGTCACTTTCTTCACTATCAGAAGCGAATTACAATGACGAAGAACTTGATTTAAATCATATCAAAGACAGAGTACATCGAGATGAAATACTACATTTAGTAAGGAATTATAAGCCAAATAAAATAAAAACATCTGCCCTGAAGATAAGGATAGTGCTGACAGATCAACTTCCAATTCATTGTGCGCCGAGGCGTGAAATTGATAAACAGATTTCAGATTTCGAAACATACTTTCGCTTTGTATAGCCTTTACATATCAGTAAATATATATCGGAAATTCTATTTGACATAATTGAAAGTTCAAGCTTACTTTTATAAAATTGCTCTAACAGTCTGCAAAAAATAATAAGCCGGATCCAATTCGAAGATTAAGGAACAACGCAATCTGCAATATTAACTGAATTAGATAATTTTAGCTTAGCTTATACGTCCGTTAAACATTAAACGCGCATGCGCACACACATATTCGCAGCCATAAAGGTCTTATGCGCACTCGTAAACGCTTACGTAGACTCGACGCATGCGCAGAAAGTTTGTAGCTTTGAGGTTCAGATTATGGGTGTCTGAATTAACGACTTTTGACTGTAATGCGTTTTCAGAACTCCTTAATTAATCAAGATTAATTTTTGAGATAATTATCCCAATGAGTTCATCCCAAACATTAAATTATAAGTAATTAAAATGCAGTTTGTCTTAAAATATTATAGAAAGACTTTTTAATTGTTTTTTAATTCTCAAATTAAAAATTTTTGATTTTTTTTTTATTTTGCTTACTTTTAATTCCTATTTTATTTGTTACATATTTTCATTCCTATTTTATTTGTTACATATTTTCATAAGTTATGATAGTCTTTTCCACAAGCATATTACACTTTCCCAGATAGTATAATCATTAATTTTTGAAAAATTTATACATATATGTAACTAAGCAGACACTCACTGTAATGAAGCAAACTTAGATATAAAAATATAGAAGCACTGACAGCATAGATGTAGAAATACTGCATTTTGTAGATGTTAATCCATAATGAAGTGCAACTTGGCAGCCAAAGCAGATTAAATATTCATCTTTATTTTAAAAATCATCTTGCAGCCATGAACAACTTTGGTGCCTATTTCAAAATGTTTATATTTCCGATATCTTTGCGGTATGAAGAGAGCAGCAAGCAGCAGTCCATTTAGGCCGAAGTGTAGAAAGCATGAAAACTGTATTCAGGATGAAGTTCTTAGTGCTTTGATTGATTGAATAATTAATACTGTAGTACAATTATTATTGGCTGTTTTAGTTCCATTTACATCACCAGCATTAGTCTCAATATGACATAGCATAGAAAATGATTAATATTTTTTGAACAGAAAGGGGAAATATCAAATTAAAACTAAGATTTACGGGACTGTTGTTAATTTAAATTGCAATTTATAATTACATATTTTTTATCTTACATATACATATAAAAATGAATAAAGTAAAAAGCAGTTTAAAACATAATACAAAATAAATTAAAGATACATTTAAAATCCATTCCATAAACCCTGGCATGATAGCCCAAAAAATACCCCTCTTTTTGGCAGATTTATTCCCTACCCCCCCCCCCAAAAGAAAGAAATTTAACACATGACATTTTCTATTTAAGTGCACCAAGTTTAAAAAAAAAAAAAAAAAAAAGTTAAAAAAAAAGACACAATCAAACATATGAAAAATAATAGCAAAAGAAAATTTGATCCAAAAAACATAAAAAGAGTTAGTTCTTAAAACCTGTACCATTAGTGCAATAAAAGTTTCAAAATAGAAAAAAAATATTAATTCGACATGACCAGTAGCAAGTGACCATCATTAAGCCTAATGTCAGCTATGTAATGAAATAAGATTAACTACAAATTTTAAACTGATTTGAAATGCATTATGAAAAAACTGAATATTGAACATAGAAACTAAAATTAATTTTATATTACATGGCTAATCATAAAGTCTTTTTACACAAACATTTAAGGTGCTCAATATGTCCAGCTCTTGATACCCAGCATATGTCTATTAGAATAATCAAACTCTTTTCAAGCTTTTATAAGCATATCTGCATCCACTGCTTCCACGGCTGTTGTTATGTATATCTTCAGTTTCGCTAATGCAACTGGAAGTAAAGGCACATTAATTAAGTCTTTTATGAACCCCATGAAAGGAAGAGAGTCCGACAATCTTGAAGCCATTGATGTTTAACTGAATACTCAGGTCACGAAAGGCCAATCTATTGTTGATGAATGTAACTGTCAAAAATTCTTAAATGTGAAAGCACTAGTGTGGCCTGCTGGTAAATGAAGTCATCTAAATTGATTTTTAACTTGTTGGAAAAGCTAGTTTTCAAGCATATTGAGAAATGTGATTCTTGTAACAGTGGCCTTTATGAAAACAGGGACCACACACCTTTTTTCAAGAAACAGCACAGAAAACATTAACTTTTGGCGAGTCTCTCTCATGCTGTACAATTTGAGTTGGTTACTCCATACCCCATATTGTAACACTGAAGCTACCTTGCTACTTAGATGAAAGGTAGCCTCTTCACTAAACAAGAAGTGTGTTAAAAAAACTGTAATCTTTTAACACATTCTGAAAGATGAATTCACAAAACTCCACACATCATTCTTTGCCACCTGTATAAAAAAATTTCATCAATTGAATCCTGTAAGGTCTGAAAAAGAAATGTCGCCAAAAAGCAGCCTGGCAGATGTTGCAGGAATGTCAAATTCTCTACAGGCACAGTGAGTGGATTTTCAGTGTGTGGATCGCATACAAAATTCTGTCAGATGGGCTCCACTTCTTCGTCTAGCACGTGGGGATGGCTAGATGATTTCCTTTTACACCAACAACCTGTGTGCTAGAATTGTTTATACCATCATCTAATGCTCTGAGCAGTAGGTTGTTGAACACCAGGGTATTGTTAATGAAAATCACGTTGGACAGCTGTTACGGACTTGCACTTTGTAAAGCATAGGACACAAAACAATTTCTGTTACACAGTCTCTGACTACTGAAGTGGCAGGCAAAAGAAAAGCATTAATGTTACCTCTCCACAGTTGCATGGAACTCAAGATTTCTCTTTTTCAACCTATACATTATTTAATCAAAACAGATTAAAATCTGAATAGTTATGTTTTTTTAAATCATGTGATTCATTTTTAAACACCTTGCATAATATTTAACTATGTTAAATTACAACTAAAAAAGCAGAGAATAGATGAACAAAGTATTAAAAATAATTAAACTTTATGAGGTAAAATTATTAAAATTAATTAAACTCTATGAAGTTATTAAAAATAATAAACTTTATGTGAACTCTATGAAATGAACCTGGACCGAGTTGTAAACATAATCAAGTAAATATATAAAAAAATATATACTCAAAATCCAAATATTAAATACAACTAGGAGAAAGCTGTTTTATTACTATCAAACTTTTTCAAGACATGGAAGAAATCTTATACTGATACTACTGCTTTTTTGGCATTATCAGTTCTGTTTGCTTACAGTCAGCTGCACCAAAATTATTTTAAATTATTTTTAGACAAAAAGTTATTTAAATATAAATCGTAATTTAAATCAGCAATAGCAACTTAATGCTTAATTTTAAACTGGGTATTTCTCCTCTTTATTCTAAAAACAGTAATATTTTTCCCTGAACTGCATCATTTCAAGACTAATCGATATCATATTACTTTTACACAATGCTTGCGACATAAATGGAACTCAAATAACAAATGATAATTTTACAGCATTATTAATAATTCAATCAAATGCATTGAAATCAAAACTAACTCATCCTGAATATGTGGTACAGTCAAAAGTCGTTAATTCGGACACCCATAATCCGGAATGATCTATAATCCGGACCTCAAAGCTAAAATCGTTCTGCGCATGCGTCGCGTTGACGCATGCGCATAGGCGTTTTACGTGTGCGCGCAAGACATTTACGACTGCGCATATGCGTCTGTGCAAGTGCAGAATACATTTCGCGTGCGCGTTTAATGTATAACAGATGGTATAAGCTAAAATTATCTAATTATCTATTTCAGTTAATGTTGATGATTGTGTTGTTCCTTAATCTTCAAATTAGATCCGGCTTATTATTTTTTGCAGGCTGTAAGAGCAATTTTATAAAAGTAAGCTTGAACTTTCGATTATGTCAAACAGAATTTCCGATGCTGGAGCTCCCAAAGGATCTAGAAAACGAAAGTATGTGTCGATGTCCATCAAACAAAAAACGAATTGCTACAAAAAATGGATAAAGGCATATCCTTTGTTTATCTAACCGTTCTGAAATCTGTTTATCAATTTCACGCTGCTCTGCGCGGGGGGAGGGGGGGAAGTTGCGCTGCGCAATGAACTGGAAGTTGATCTGTCAGCACTATCGTTATCTTCGGGGCAGATGTTTTTATTTTATTCGGCTTATAATTCCTTACTAAATGTAGTATTTAATCTTGATGTACTCCGTCTTTGATATGATTTAAATCAAATTCCTCGTCATTATAAATATCACGAATACAAATCAAACAGTTTTCTGGTTGCAATTTTCTAATTTCGGCTATGCGTAAGGTATGCTTTACGCATGCGCGCGTTGAAAGAAATGTTTAATAAAGTAAACAAATAAATATTAAGCTTCTTTTTTTGTAAATTTTGATACCCTTTAGATCATAATTGCTCATTATTTTATAAATTACGGTTTCATATTTTTAATTATATAATTTCTGCATGCCATTTTACCAGATTTAAATTGATGATCTATAATCCGGAAAAATTGATAATCCGGAATCGCCGAAGTCCCGACGAGTCCGGATTAAAGACTTTTGACTGTACTTTGCTTTTACCTCTATTACTGCAAAAACTGCTGCTTGCTGCTTTCCCTTCTGCCAAATAATATACAAAATGCAACTTTCTGGAAAGGACACAATGTGTAATGTATTTGTGATTGCAAAATGCTTGAACAAATAACTTTTTAATAAAAGAAATATGATTTAAATCTGCTACAACTGCAGCTTATTGCATCTATATGACTTGCAAGTTTCTCCTTCATGCTGAATCTATGTATGCTTCAACATTTATTTGTATCATTCCCAAATCATCACATATATGTGTGTGTATGTGTGATGTGCATGCACACACACCTTAAAATCTTCCTTGACATTAATAAAATACAAAGTAGAACTTTAAACATTGCTTAAAAATTAGGAAATTTATGAATCAATTGGCCCAGACAAAATGTTTCAACAGTTCTTTTTTACAGCTTAGTATTTATTATTTAGAATCTTTAAAAATAAATTATGAAATTAAAACTATCTTTATGATATATGATAAAAGGAAATGACATCCATCCAGAAAATAATAACTATTAAGCATAAATTCTGAAAAATCATAAAAAGAAAAAATGGTTAAAAATGATTAGTTGGTACTGGTTAGTGTTGCTTATGGAACTACAAGGCTCTGTATTAAAAAAAGGGGAGATGCATTGCATAAAAATTTTCCACGACACTGATGGGGCTTTAAATTGCATACAAGGAAACCATGAAGTAATAACTGAAATAATATACAGTACAAAGTCCGTAAACCAGACGTCTATTATCCAGAATGATCTATAATTCGGACCTCAAAGTCACAAACTTTACGCATGCACGTAGAGAATGCACATACATTACGTGCATATGCTTTATGCATGCGCGCATTGAAAGAAATGTTTAATAAAGTAAACAAATAAATATTAAGCCTTTTTCTTTGTAAAATTTAATACCCTTTAGATCATAATTGCTTTTTATTTCATAAACTACGGTTTCATATTTTTAATAGCATAATTTCTGCATGCCATCATACCAGATTTAAATTGATGATCTATAATACAGAAAAACCCCTAATCCGGAATCGCCAAAGTCCCAACGAGTCAGGATTACAGACTTTGTACTGTATATCTAAAATCTCTTCTTGAAATCACATATAATAAAAAAATAATTACAATTATTTTAAAAAATAAGAAACATATATAAATTTTATGTAGAGAGTTCTTAAAATAAACAACATAAAGGAAGCAGGCTGTTTGATACATACTTTAATTTTCTTTGTGACTCCAGCAATAGCAAAATATTCATTATCTTTATCAAATTCAATGCTATAACAAAAAGTACACATAAAAATTAGTTATAAATAAAATATAAATATTGCATTGATTGTTAAAAGAAAGCTACTTACCTAGAGACTATATTGGAACTGTTGAAGTGATCGTTGGCATAATTTAAAGTAGCCAATGGTCTTACAAAACTAAATCGGGTAAATTTTGATAAACTCTCATCAAAATCATCTAAACCAGACCTTGATACATCACCTTAATAACAAAATAAGCATCTTAAGATTGAAATATTTTACCATATGCATGAAGTTTTTAAAATGCATAGCAAGAACATTATAATATCAATAACATAACTATAAATAAACATTAGAAATATTAGTAAACCTTTTTTTTTTTTCACTTTCTAATAATTTCACAGTACGGAAAGCTTTTACATCAACTTAAGGGAAAAATATTAGTTTTATTTTTAAATTAAAAAATCCTTTTAAAAATTATTAATTTAAAATTTACCATAAGTCAATATTATTTTTTAAGTAAGTTACATCTTAACAATATGTTACTTTAATGGTAAAGTCAAAACACATTAAATAAGAAATTAAGATATACATGAACATCACATGAAACCAAATAATAATTTTAAATATTACATTCATATATAAATTAAAGCAACAAACCCTATGATAGTTATAAGGACATTACAAAAGTTAAAATAATCAATCACCAGATTAAAATTACTCACCACATGAAGAAAACACTAAACCTTTACAACGTAAATTCAGGTAACTCTGTTCAAGATCAGAAAAATGTTCATGCATTCGTTTTCGTCTGGAAGCTAATGATGGCACATTATGAAATTTATTAACCTAAAGAATAAAGATTCTCTAAATTTTTGAATTATATAAGTATAAAGATAACAAAATTTTTATGCAATAATGAAAAAATTTCTTTATTGAATTCAGATGATGTATTACACTAAAATGAAATTTTTTTTAAGAATACTTTACCATGTTTTCATATACTGTACACTAGGGTCTCCATAACATGTATGGACCTCTGGATATGTGTGGAGGTAGATTAATCGACGCCTACTGAATTAGCAAATACCTAGCAAGCTAATGTCATCGCAGATTAGCATAGTGTGGAGCAATCGAGACAATGCCCAAATAGCTTCCAGACGTGGAAAGGAGTGGAGGCAAGCAGACGGCTTGCATATCCTTGCATAAAAGTTAGTGGGAAACAAGATATGTTTCTTTAATATCTCAAGTTCCTTGTAGCCAAGCTGATCATATTGGACATAGCTAGCCATGGATGGATGAGAATAGATTCACTCAAGGCATGAACCTATGTGCCTGTAGAACTGTTAGAGACTGATAATGTGTGAGAAATGTGCATCATTGCATGATTCCTGTTTGGACTCAGTTGTGAGGTTACGAAATGTAATGTTAACTTTCACCTTAATCCATCTTTTCATTCATTTTATTTCATATTAGTAAAATAAACTAGTTTACTGATAGTTAGTTAATTGAGTTCTTATTGAGGGTAATCTTACACATACATACATACATATATATATATATATATATATATGTATGTGTGTGTATAGTGATATATAGTGATATATATATCTATCTATGTATGTGTGTGTATAGTGATATATAGTGATAACATATATATATCTGGAAAATTATACAACTGTGATACTTCCAAATTTTTAATTTAAAAAAAGTCAAAATAATTATCAAGATTTTATTCAGTGACAAGATGAATTAAAAAGTGAATGTCATTTAATAAACTTTATTTAAAAAAAAAGAAAGAAAGAAAGAAAAAATAACAGTTATAAGGTATTTCTCCTGTCTTCTTGGCATGCCTTCGTGGTGTGCTGGTGTGCACGCTGGGCGCATATTCCAGAGGTCCGCGGTTCGATTCTCGGCAAAGGAGTTGCTCATTTTTCATCTTGCCTGCTTTCAAAAATACATAATATCTCTAGAGTGGTGCCTGAAATAAAAGGATGTTTGATGATGATTCTCCACACCCAGGATTTAGTAGTTGGGTCCCCTAAAAACCTCAATCGCCCTTTAAAAGGGGGAGTATATAAGGTATTTTTCCCACCTTCTTTGCATGCCTTCCTGGTGTGGTGGTCTGCAGGCTGGGCACGTATTCCAGAGGTCCGCGTTTCGATTCCTGGCGAAGGCGTTGCTTATTTTTCATCTTGCCTGCTTCCAAAAAATACCTAATGTCTCTAAAACTCTTTTATTTTCACTTTCTTCCTCGAGTCATACATAAAATATAGTAGCAATAATATATGCAAAATTTTATTACCATATTCATAGGTAATCCATTATCAATAAAATTTCTTATCTACCATTTTAAACAAGAAAGTTTGAGTTCACATAAATTATATTTTTAAAAAGTCACATAATAAATAAATAAGCAAAATATGGGTATTTTAAGTTAGTAATAGCATATTGTAAATATTTTATAACCCATGTAGTTAAGATCTATTGTTGATAAAGCCATGAGTTATTTGCAACATGATACTTTTATAATTTCACAGTCCAAACAAAAAATATTCTTTATGCAAATAATAAATACATAAAAGACTATACACTATATGCAAAAGATAAACTAAAAATGCTTATTTTTAAAATGCTTTTATTCACAGGTAATTCCAGAATGTTAGTTCATAAAACATTGTAATCGACAAGTTGGTTACTAAATTATAAAATGCACCTACTATGACAAAATTTCTCATAGAATTTTTCATTTCTTTTAGAAGAAATGACTCTTATTTGTTACAAATGGGAGAAACCTATTTAGCAAACTAGCATATAAGCAAGTCATAACACAAATTAACAAACTTAATACAAGAAGACCGTGAAACAAAAACTTGAAACATCATCTCATTCTAGGATCTGAAATTCTTAAATGCTCCAAAAGATTTGACATATGCAAACAAAATAAAAAATAAATAAAAAAAATTCTCAAACTTAAGGAAAATGAATGTGCACATATATGCCTGCATACTATGTTAACAAACATGCCTAAAAGTTGTTTAATTTATTTTGAATTTTAAAACGAGTTTAGCTTGATATGCATGGCAAAATGCCTTAACTTAAAATCTTAATAATAAACACCAAAACTGGCTGGCATAATGACTATATAAAAATTGCCAACCAATACATAACTTTTAATTTTAGATAAAAAGGTATTTTTTCAATGACAAAAATTTAATTTTTAAATTATTGCTGGGTGTTATTTAAATAACTTAAGATTATTTTAACATCTTCACTGGATCCCATTCATATTAACAAAAAACCTCCACCATGTTATTCCAAATGATTCAGGTGTCACATGTTCCAGGCTCCAGGACAATGTCCGATCCAGCGTGTAATAGGTGAGTAAGTTGATAACAAATTACGGCTAACATTTTAAAGCTTGGGATGTGTTTTGAGTCAGAACGGCCCTATAATTGGCATACATAGCCAGTGTAGTGTTAGTGCTGTGTAATATGTCGTTCGCATAAATCGAAAATAATATGAGGCCAATCACACTTCCTTGGGAGCATCCCCATGAATTTGAAGGCATGTAGAGTTATAATTGTTATAGCGAACGACAAAAACAGCTTCAGCGATCTTGCTCAGTCTGGAGAAAACATTGATAGGTCTACAGGAAGAAGGTTCAGTAGGATCCTTTCCAAGCTTCGAGACTGGTGTGATTATTGCCATTTTCCATTGCTCTGGGAAGTGCTGAAGTTGGAGTACAGCAGTAATAATATTGGTACACTTTTTTAATAACATGAAGGTGCCCATTTCTTTAATCATTTTCATACTGATGTTATCCAATCCAGGACTTTTCTTGATTCTGCGTTTCTGAACTTAACATTTAACTTCTGATGGCATAACCAAGGAAAATGTTGTTCATTATTGGTTGTGTTAGGAATTGGGTAACTGTGCTATTAACAATATACTCTGTTTGAGGGTGACAGATGATGTTAATGCCAAACTGAAAAGCATAGTTATACACTAGTGACTCAGCTTTCTCAGTTTCAGTGTAGGTAGTACCATTAAGGCCGTTAAGGGGTGGAATATTGGTGTAACACCTTTTATACTTAGAAACAACACCCCAGATAGAATTATTATCAGTGGAGAGTGATTCTAAGTATCTGGTCCAGTCAAGTTGTGCATATTTTTTAATAAGGGATTTCATAATTATGATGGTTCATCACGCGTTTATCATAACAGCAGATTGTTGCCAGATTTTAAATGCTCTGTTTCTCTGTTTAATAAATTCTCTGATAGCAGGGTTTTTTAACCTTCCAGCATGCGCATATGTACAAAACTTATGACAAATTCAGTTTTTAATGCACATTTTCCGCATATCGAAACTGAGACGTCTGAAGATCATTTCCAGTCCTCCTTTCTACCCTTCCCCACATCATGGAATGTGCCAACAGGATGTCCTTTGACTTTTTTTTAACTGGGCTTTTGTGCTACATGGCAGCTTTTTCATAAAAGTTACGACATGCGCGTGGTCGTGTTTTCAAATTCAGAAAATATTTTTTTTTCTCAAATATTTTGTAATTTTGTGTTATTAATTGCCGTGTATTATTTTAATTTGAATACATTTGGTTCTGTAAATTTTATATCAGTTTTCATGGCAAAAAAATATGTGCAACTAGCTGATTTTCCTCAGATTCTTCTCGGATTACCTGATGAAGAAAAGGAAGACAAAACCTTTGGATGGAAGAAAAATAGCGATTTCCACTCCTTATTTTCTTTTATTTCTATTTTTTAGAAATAAATAAAAACATTATAGTTTAAAGTGTGTTTTTGTAACCAGTAAGAAGTAAATTTCCTTGCAGAAGAAACTAATGCTAAACTTACATTTTTTCCTACCATTGTGTTTTCCTTTTTTATTGTCTATATATTCTTTGATGAATATTAAAATTAGCTTCGATTTTAAAATATAATTATTAAATAATAAGTTTAAAATTTTCTATAATGAAATACATCATTGCATTTCCATCTCACTAACATAAGAACTTAAAAATAATTTACTTACATTTGAATGTGATATCATTTGTATTTTGCAATAATAAGATTAATATTTTATCTCTTAACTAATTTATTTATTTCTTAACCACTCACTTCTGTCATTTTTCATGCCAAAAACGGTAAAATAACGGATGTCGTAAAAAATAAGACGTGCGCATGCTCATGTAAAATTGCAAAGTGCGCGTGCTGGAAGATTAATCTTGTCTTAGCTGGGACTTTCTCTTTCTATGGAATGCAGTTTGAAGTTCCTCTGTGAATTCATTAGTTAAATCGCCTCATTCCTCATATGTATCATGGGTAGAATGTGCTAGGTGTTCTTTAGAGCTTTGAAAAGGCTCTTTTGTATGATATACTATAGTTGCCACTAATAAATTCAACAATAACAGGGTTATAATCAGATGAGAGCTCGTTGATGCTTTCAATCATCTTGTTGAAGAATATTACTGCTCAAGTTAGAGCAGTAATATTCTTCAACAAGAGAAAATCTAGAATGCCAGGAGTACCAGTACTATTGCAGTATGCTGAGTAGCTTGGAGCTGCAATAGTCACATTAGCCTTACTGGCAAAGTCATGTATTAATTTGCTGTATCTGTTTTGTGTAGAACAGTTCCAAGATCTGTGGCAAGTGTTAAAATCTCCATCAATGACAACACGATTGTTTATGTTTAACAGAGATTGCATATGTTTAGATGAAACTCCCACAGAATTCCTGGATGGGATACATGTGAATAGTGAATGTACTTGAGTTGGGTGGTATGACTGTAATAGCTAGTGTTTCTACATCTGAAAGCTGTAGAAATGTTATGGGATAAAAAGGAATGGAGCTAATAGCAGCAGGCCTCCATGAGCATTTCCACCATTAGCAAGTCCACCTGCATTCCAGCTATCAAGACGATGAATCATATAGTTAGGAGCATGAAAAATATTGTGCAGGCCAAGCATATGTTCTCTGAGGAGAATAATATTGGGACTAATATTGGTACATGGTATTGCAAATGAACTGTTCAAGAAGGATCATTCATGGTTTGAAGCAGATTTGACATTGCAACAACAGTTTTTTTTTTTAATACAACTTACAAAGATTCAAAAAAGAAAAAAAAAAAAAAAAAAAAACTATATTTCAGTTTTAAAAAATTTTGAATTTCACAAAAACATTAAAATAATTATAACTGTACGTTTTAACAAAAGTAAAATAGAATCTTTGTATAAAATCCTAAATGATGTATGCAAAGGATAAAAACTTAAGACACATAACTCAGCAAAGAAAAATAGCATAATTCTGTAAGAACTCACATATTTACTGCCATTGAATCCATCCTGTTTTGGGAGATTTGAAACACAAGAACTATAAGTACAAGCCTTTGAAGTTGTTGGCTCGGATTTTAAATGAACTCCACTTGAATGCCCTATGGTATTGAGCTGAAATGATTTTTTTTCAAATTTAAATGTCAAAACTGTGTAGATAAGTATAATAAAATTTAAATGCATCATTATCAATAATTTCTTACTATAAGCTACTGATTAATTAGGATCAATAAGCACATAAACCAATAAAAAATTAAGAAAAATATCAAGACTTCACTTGAAATATTACAACATTGTAAGTTTCTTCGTAATATACTTTGTAATAGAAAGCTACATTTTTGAAAACTTTACTCTGACATAAATCAATATACATAAAAGGAAACATATTAATAAATATGAGACTATCTGATTCACTGGATTTCAGAATACTGTATTTTTCAAATGTATACTCTGGAAAATAAATGGAAACTGCTGATTTCCATATGAAACATATTAAATGCCAACATAAATGTTTCCAGCATGACAGCACTAGTGCAGTGTAAATGGCACACTGACGCAAGAAAAGTTATCATTGTTTCTTTAACTAAATGTTGAATCCTGAGATTTCATTTTCAAAAAAGATAGGGAAAATATTAAACAATAGAAAGATAAAAGAAAACTTGAATACTTACAGAACGTAATGTATGAGACTGGTGCATTTCCTGGAAAAAATAAACAGAAACCAATAAAATATTTATTCAATCTATTTGTAATACTTAAAATAATTTTTAAAAAAGGGGGAGGGGATATTTTTACCAGAGTATTATTATTCTATGTTTATACAAGACAACTTATAAGTTTTCTTATACTTTAAAATGTTTAAACATTAGACAAGCCAGTCTCCAAATGTCATTATTCATCATTCAGATGATAGTCATTGAAATAAAACATTAGATTAGCAAACTAATAATTCTGTCGTTTGTGGTACTTTTTAAAGCCTTCTAAATGCATTATTATGCTTACCTCTACAAGTCGCATATCAGCATCAATTACATTAACTTGCTGCTGAAGTTGCCTTAATTCCTAAAACAGACACCACACCATGATATAAAATACATAAAAATACAGTTACATTAAATAGCATGAAAAACAAAAGTCACATTTACTTACATCTTTCTTGTGAGATCTAACTTTTTGTAAGAATTCTTTCAGAAGAAGTAACTGAGTTTCCCTACAATCCTGAAATATACCCTTACTTAAAATATGGATAAAATAGGATACGTTGTTCCTTATCGTAACTTTTGATTTAGAAATGATAAAAAACCAATGCAAATATCAAAGAGTCTACAATTTATAAGCACACAAAATTAAAAACAGCAACACTACAACTCAAAATATTTTCCAAACATAAGCTATAGAAATAATTAATACAGTCAAAAGTCTTTAATCCGGACGTCCATAATCCGGAATGATCTATAATCCGGACTTCAAAGCTACAAACTTTCTGCGCATGCATAAACACATAATGCGTCTACGCATGTGCTTAATACCTTTACCCATGCGCACATGCATTTACGCATGCGCATAATACATTTACGCATGCACGTTTAATGTATAATGGACGGTATAAGCTAAGCTAAAATTATCTAATTATCTATTTCAGTTAATGTTGCAGATCGCGTTGTTCCTTAATCTTCTAATTGGATCCGGATTATTATTTTTTGCAGACCATTAGCGCAATTTTATACTTGTAAGCTTGAAAGTAAGCTTGAACTTTTGATTATGTCAAAAGAATTTCTGATTCTTGAGCTGCCAAAGGATCGACAAAGCGAAAGCATGTTTCGATGTCCATCAAACAAAAAATGGAATTGCTGCAAAAATAAATGGAAACTGCTGATTTCCATATGAAACATATTAAATGCCAACATAAATGTTTCCAGCATGACAGCACTAGTGCAGTGTAAATGGCACACTGACGCAAGAAAAGTTATCATTGTTTCTTTAACTAAATGTTGAATCCTGAGATTTCATTTTCAAAAAAGATAGGGAAAATATTAAACAATAGAAAGATAAAAGAAAACTTGAATACTTACAGAACGTAATGTATGAGACTGGTGCATAAAGGAAAAAATGAAATCCCTTTGTTTCTCTAACAATTCCGAAATCTGTTTATCAATTTCACGCTGCTCTGCGGGGGGAGGGGGGGTGAAACGTTGCGGCGCACAATGAACTGGAAGTTGATCTGTCAGCACTATCCTTATCTTCAGAGCAGATGTTTTTATTTTATTCGGCTTTTAATTCCTTACTAAATGTAGTATTTCATCTCGATGTACTCCGTCATTGATATGATTTAAATCAAATTCCTCGTCATTATAAATATGACGAAGACACATAAAATAGTTTTCTGGTTGCAATTCTCTAATTTCGACTATGCAATGTATGCTTTACGCATGCACGTGTTGAAAGAAATATTTAATAAAGTAAACAAGCTTTTTTTTTTTTTTTTGTAAATTTTGATACCCTTTAGATCATAATTGCTCTTTATTTCATAAATTACGGTTGAATATTTTTAATTTTATAATTTCTGCATACCATCTTACCAGATTTAAACTGATGATCTATAATCCGGAAAAACCGATAATCCGGAATCGTCGAAGTCGCGACAAGTCCGGATTAAAGACTTTTGACTGTAATCAGTTCTACAGGGTGAATAACTTTACAGATTACAGGTCAAGTTTTTGCAGTTTGCATTTCTGCTGTTCCAATTAATACACTAAATCTGGATTGTCTGCACATAAATAATTAACCAAAACTTACCCACTACTTAAGAATTACTTAATCAAGGCATAATAAGTACCAAATTACTGCATTTTTAATACAATTACAAATGTAAAAAAATAACACCAGTATAAGAGAGTGAATGTAATGTAGAAAGGAAAGAAATATTCTGAGGAAGTAAAGAATTATTTTACATAAAAGAACTAATACATTCACTAGCAAAATTTTACTGAGAACAATTTTTACACTCTTAAACAAAAAATAAGTAAACAAATATTCTGTTCATAAAACATCCTGCTGTAAAGTTTTTCTCAAATTGTATCCCTCTGCCAATTTTGTTTACTTGAATTGTTCTAAACATCATGTTTTGCACATTTGCAATTAGATAAATAACACTATTTGAGTTAATAAAGAGGGTTTGAGCTGAAATTTTGGATTTATTAATGTTCTTTAGCCCAATTTTCTTCACCATTTCTTTTACTTTTGATGGTAGAAAATTGCTACATTTAATAAATGTATCCTTATTCATCACCAGTATAGACAAACCTGCCTGGTGTGTGAAATAGCTCTTCGACTACAAAAATGTATTAAAAATACAGTATTTTTTGTTAAAAAAATTATTTCCATATAAGAGGAAACGTGTTGGTAAAGTTACAATGTTTAGTTTTCTGGAAATTAAAATTTTACTTGTTTACATTCAAAAAGAAAGGCAAACCACATGCATTCAAGGATTAATCAGTCATGATTTGTTGAAATTCTGTTTTACTGTATTAACTCATTCAAGACTGCATAATTTTTTTGGGGGGAAGATTATTCCCAGAAGCCAAAATTTGTTTTTGCCTTATACTAATCATTTTTAGTTTAAAAAAAAAAAAAAAAAAAAAAAAAAAAACTTCAGTAATCCATCACTTCATAACTCACTTCATACAAATAAGATGATTGAACATCATGTGTACAATGCAAATAAAATAAAAAGACATCATTATAATGGAATAAGCATTTATTCCAGAAACAGTCAGATAACATGAAATCATTATTTTAGGTTCAGTAATGAAAAAAAGAATATAATTCACAAATACTTTTTTATGAAACAGTACAAAGGCAAGAAATTTTCCTGGAATGACGACCCTTAACTTTTTTTTTTTTTTTATATATGAATCCTTTAGATATATCCTTTAGATAACTTTTGAAGACCCAGGTAACCCTCAAAAGTTTTTTTTTTTTTTTTTTTCCCCTGTCACTGTCATCCTGTCATCTGCCTATTTCTTAGTATCTTCACTAACTTCAGTTTCATGCTCTTCAATTTACTTCTCTCAAAAATCTCATCAAGTGTATCATCTAACAGCTCTATATTCAAATCCATGTCTTTCTCGTGTTCCTGATCACTATCATAATAAAAACTCTCTGGTTCTTTTTTCCTATTGCCTGCAAGCAATAAATCACCACTTTCACTATCACTGCTCATTTTCTGCATTCCTGATGATCCTGGGTTTAGATCACTCATTTTAGGGACTAAATTGAAACCAATGCCAAATTTTATGCTTACATACTTCTAAGAAACTTTTTTATTTTAAACCATCTTATCCCGAAAGCTGATTTTTCCATGCTGACCGATAACTGCAATTCAGTATCATTATACACATGGTGTGCCACTCTCTTTTTGGCTTGGAAAAGCATTGCACACATAGTGTGCAATCTGTCTGGAATAGATTACTATGTGCTGTCTTGAATGGATTAATAATTATAAAATGAATCTGTCTCGAATGTAAACAGATTCATTTTTTATGTGCTGCTACAAAGAATAATTACTTTATTTTCATGACCTCTTATTTAGTTCACTCATGGTGTTTGTCACTTATAGTCAAAAGATTTTACTGATTTTTAAACTGTAAGATATTGAATTCAAATTGTGTACACATTCTGTTTGTAGATGAGAATACAATTTGGCAAAGCATTTTTTTTTTTAAGATTCAATTTACATATGTATTTTTTTTATGTAATGCTGAAATAATTTTTCATATATATCTTCATTTAAGAAACAAACTAAATATCTCAGTAATTTACTGTTTGTACTACTGGATAGTGCAAGAAAAGTATTTTTAATGAAATCTGTAAAAAAATTTTTAATGTAATTTTTGAATTTTTAACAAATTTTCAATTTTTTTAAACTATTTGAAGTTAATGATTTTAAAACTTCAACTTCTAAAATTGCATAGGTTTATAAGCTTTTGATATTTTTACAGATTATAAAATGAACTCTTCATCCTCTATTACGGGAACAAAAATAAAAAGATATTAATTGGCTGATTTTCCATATTTTTTAAATACACTACGATATGAAATAGAAGGAAAAGTATTGCTTCTCAGTTCAAGATTATGATGTTATTACATCATACTATTTTTCCACCATCCATATATATATTTTTCAGAATAATCCAAATAAATAAGCTATTGATTAGCATTTAAAATTATCTGCAAAGAAATCTATTTCCCATTTCATAAATTTATATACATTTTTCTCATTTTTTAAAAAGTTGATTTTCTTAATTTTATTGTTTTATGCAATATTCCATTTTTACGGAATTTTAAAATTCTAATATGTTAAAATTATGTTGCCTGTAATGAAGATTTGAAATTTTCTAAGGTTATAAAATACTCTCATCTCATCCTCTTCCAAAATGATATTATATTTAAAAAATATTAGAAGACTTTTCAGAATTGTTTTAAAAACAGGCTACTTTTTTTTTAAGCTTTTATTTACCTCGTGCCTAATGTTTGTCACTATGGTAAACGTTGCCTTCCACTTTTAAACTATTCTCTGATATGCTATCAAGCTCAAATTTTACATACATACATACTCATAGTGAATGAATGGCAATATAATGTGGTGAAGCAATTTCAAAATTTAAAAATTTAATGTTGAAATGATTTTCTGCATAGATCTTCACTTAATGAAAAAACTAAAACTGTTAGAATTTTATTCTTTGCACTATTGGACAGAGCAGAAAAAAAATCTTTTAAATGAAGGTTACATGGAATTTTAATGTAATTTCAGAGTTTTGGGCAAATCTACTGGAAATTTTTCAATCATTTGATATAACTGGCATCATTAATAATTTGACGACAGAACTCTTGGAAATAAAACAGTGATTATTCATTATTAAAAAATTATTTTTCAATTGAATAATTTGATTGATAATGTGTCATTGAGACAAAAACATAAGGAAAAAGTTTTTATAAAATGAGGTTTTATTTGAAAACTCATAAAATAACTAATGAGCAAAAAGGAGAAAAATAATTTACTGTATAGTTTAATGGGAGCAAAAGATTAAATAATTGTCTTTACAAAATGTACTACAATTTTATATCACAAATAATAAAAGCATGAGTGCCTAAACAAAATCTATTAACTAAATTTGTTATAAAAAATATAAGCCATTATAAATTTATCAATACAGTGTCCCATGCTTTTATTATCTATGATACAAAAATTATAGATTAAATTTGAAAACAGAATTACTCCATCTCTTTAACAAGGTTTAGCTCCAATGAAACCTTACACGTATGAGATGTATTTCAAAAGTATCCAGTCTTTGGGATTATGATCTGACTTAAATAACAGTTGTTTAAAAATTTTGAAACTAACAAAAAAGGAAGGCACAAATAAATTTATTAGATAAGTAATTCTAAAAATAAATTACATGCAATTCGAGGAAGGTAATATTATAAGGTACATGAAAAAGAGGAATTCTAAAAATTGTGATATAAAATAGTTTTAGAAATAAACTATACTTACTGCTTCAAGTTGTTGCTTTTTTTGGGCCAAAATTTCCAGCATACTGTTTACATCCTCAATGGTTAAATTTGACTTTTCATATGATAGAAAATGCTGTAACTCAGAAACACTAACGGATTCCTAAATATAAAATGTAAGAAAATTTATCATAGTTAACACTTTGTTCACAATTTTTATAATATTTCTAGATACATTCACAAAATGATTACAAAACTTTTAACTTCAAAACTAAATTAAATATTTATGAATATAAATATATATGTAATAATTTCTGTGGAGATGACCTGAAGATTAGAAAATAACATAGATCCATAAGTGACATAATAACGCAGAAGAAAAATTTCAGCAAAGGTGGCATTTCACACACAGTTTTTATAATTAAATAAGTTCACATATCAGGATTGGCATAATATAAACCTGCATTATTTTGGAAGCTTGCACTCTCTAATAATGGAAACAAAGTAGAGCAGCAAGCATGCATCTAAGCAGCAAAGTGAGAACAACAAAACAGCCTGAGCAACAGCAATAGCGGTATTTAAAGATTTGTTTGTTTGTTTAAATTTTGAGCTGTACGACTGGATGAGGGCAATCTTCAATGCAGTATGATAAGATGGCATAATGTGGATTAGTTTTCAGATATGATGCAGCTTAAGATTCTTGGAAGGGCACACAGCCAAATTAAAATCAAAAGTTAAGTAATCTTGAGTTAACCTAATTTTAAAAAGTATATATATTAAGATTTAATTGCAATTAGTATTATTTTTATTGTTCAATCTTTCCCAGTCTTTCCAAAGAAAATGTCTGAAAAATGCATTTCTCATTGGCATATTAAAGCTTCTTTGGATGGTGAAACACTTCAGGCAATGTTTCAACATCCTTATGCTCTAGCTTTATCAATTTTTTCCTCACATCCAATTTTTTTTAATGAACAGAAATGATAGAGTTTTGACTTTTTTATATGGTACCAACTGTAGATTTGGATAAACTGTGTTTCTGGAAGACATAAATTTGGGTGCATCAATTTTTGTAATTTTTAAATAATGTTCATGTTATCTTCAATATATAACATGGCATAATGATGTGGGCAATTTACAGTTAATAACATTGTAATATTATACAATATGACATTTACATAACAATTGTAATATTTACAATATGACATAATTTACAATTAATGATGTAAGTGAATTTTTTGTACAGAAACAAGAGTGCAGAGAATTTGATAAAGAATATATCAGAATTTTGCTCTTTGGGAAAATATGAAAAAGGAAGATAATTTCATCACCTATTACATTTAATGAATGCTTTTTATTCAACATCCATTGAGAACACCAATCATTTCCCAAAAAATAAAGTCAAAACATAACCTTTATAAAGATTTATTTTTTTTATGTCCTTAACCTTTATAAAGATTATCTTACATCTTACAAAAGATCTAAAAGATGTAAAACCTCTATTTAAAGGAAAGGAGAGCATTTATACTCAAACAAAACAAATAAATAAGGATCAAAACTTCTTATTTCCTAAAAGAAGAATTAATAGAAAAACTGCATGCTCGTAAGATTCACTACTTTTTCTCTTAAAAAATGGGGAAAGTTTCAAAATTTTCACTATAGAAAAAATTGAAAGAATCTTCACTGGCAGCTCAATCAAAGAATGTGAATGGAATAAGATAACACTTCACATTTTTTGGTTCAATGGTCATGTACACCATGTGGCATTCTAAGATATCCTTATTGTGTCCTAATTATTCTAGAGCTGGTTGTCCCACCTGTCTTATATAAACTTATTTAGAACACAGAGAAAATTGGAAGTGAAGATGAAAGAAAAATAACATAAAAGTGTTTAGTAAACTTTTGTTAAAATGTATAGAAATTCTAAAAGAAATATGAAAAATTAAAAAAATTAAAAAATTAAAAAAAAAAAAAGATTTCAATCAAAGATATTCATACAGTTCATTAATTGTGATTTTCATATTCTTGAAGTTTCACTATAACAGTATAAACTAATATTAGATGTAAAAGAAACTGGATGGGATCAAAATATTCAACCAGGTTCATTAAAGAAGGGTTTGACTGTATATCATACTTCTTGTACATGCTAAGTAAATTGCTACTGATGTATAACATAAAATTTCAAAACTTGCATACTTTAAACACAAAATTCAAATATTTCTGGAAATCAGATATATTTAAAAATAAACTTTTATTTCAAATAAGAAAAATATTCCTTTTTTTAATCAGAAGTTTAGAAATCAATAAAACCAGTTTAGGTATAGATAATTTCGTAACAATTCTTTGTTATTACTTTTGTATTAATCCACACTATTTTACAAAAAATAGTTTTTCATATCAGTATAAAACAATGAATGAGGTCTTACAGATGAAGCATATTTCAGTTTTTTCTCGGACGTTTTCCTCTGGTGCTTTGTTATAAGCTCGTTTACTGAAAAATAAAAAGAAATGAAAAAAAAAGCAAGGTAATTTACATGAACAAATAAGAGCTTAAGTTTAAAATTTTTATTTTTTCCAAAAAAGTAATAAATTTTAAAAACTAATTCATTTCATAAATTATAAAGGATAAGATCAAATACTTTTATTTCAGACATTAAGCTTTTTATGAATAGCGGAAAATAAGATTGGTCGCTAAGATTGAAATTTTAGGTAGTCAGAAAAATTACTACAGGAAAATGCAAATAAAAATAATATAAAAGGCATTTATTTAACAAATAAAAATTGTAACAAACAAAAAAATTTTTTAACTTAAAAATTTGAAAAATGCTTTTAATTATAAAGAGTAAACACATTAAAAATTATTTTAAAAATTCACTCACAAAGAAAGTTTGGAAATATTTCATCAATACTTTCAATAGCAAAATTACACTTAGGACACCTTTTGTTGTACTCCAAACTGGTTACTATACATTTGTGGCTGAAATATATATACATATTAAAAAATAAACACATTAGAAAAGAGTATCAACATATTTACAGTACTGTTCGCATTAATTCAAAGAATCATCTTTTTTAATACTGTAATATATATTCAGAAACGTTAATAATTAGAATTACCATATCTTTGCATAATGGTAATAACACTTTATTATTTAATCAATTAATAAATTTATCATAAAATGGTGCTACATGCACAATTTACAGATAGCAAGATTTATTAATTCATTTATTGACCGAAGTTATACAATAAAAAATCTTACCAAAATGTGTGCCCGCACTTCGTCATATAAGCCTCAGATATGATTTCAAAACAAATAGGACTGAAATGCGACAAGAAATTATTTTTAGCAATATAAAGAAAACAACAAAGAACTTTATCTAGAACAATTTTTCTCAACAATTGTTCAAAACATTTTTAGTGGAAAATATAAATTATGGAACCAATAATACCTAATAAATTGCAACATTAATACATTTCAAATAATCAGTTACAATTTGTATTAAACAGATCATATACTTAATTAAAAATACAAGCAATAAACCTATAGACTTTGCTTTAAAAAAGATTCAAATCCTATGCCTAAGAAAATCAGTTATTGAAATAACTGTTCCTTCTCATGTATTAATAATTCATCAAGTTAATGTATTTTTGAATCTGCTTGTCATATACCTAATTATAGCACAGTAATTGTACATGCAATGTGCAGCATAAAATAAGAATATAATTTTTCTTAAACTTATCTTCTTTGAATAGACAAGTAGGTTTTTATAATTCATAAATGATGTTAAGTCTATATTATTAAATATCCAAAGATCTATATGTATGTATGTATGTATGTATGTATGTTCCTCTTACTGCAGAAATACCTTTGAGCCACCAAATATTGAACATATGGTGTCAATATTTGGTCATCTAAATGTGCGCCTCAAAACTAGAATTTTGAATTTTATTATCATTATTTTCATATTTTATGTGAATTTAAGGAATTTTCGATTAACAAACTGCATGACTAAAAAGCAACATATTGCCACTCGGCAAAGTGTAAGATATTCAATTTTTCTTTCATATCTAATCTGTTTTGTTACTAATTACTAGGTGAACCTACGAAATTACGCTAGTTGGACTTGGTAAAATAATTACATACCATACTTTCCCCTCTAGCTTTTTAGCTTCAGGTTCTAAAAATTTTTAATTATTCATATAATTTTCCCTTTCCTCAATGCATTTTAAAATGGGTTCCTGCATGTATTGATTGTTTTCCAAAGACAACGCATTGCAAATTACCTGCCAAGGTCAAGTCAAAACTTTCCCTTTTAATTGTTGAACTTTATGCCAGCCTAACACAAGAACTGACCAATCATAGCAATGAAAACATGAACAGACATTCATGCTACGATTTTGCTGAGTCAGCTGCAAATTACCCTTCTCTAATTAGATAAGATTCAAGTTGCAAGGAAGCTGAAATGAAGATATTTTAATAGATATTGTACTGTTAATATTACAGTCAAAAGTCTTTAATCCGGACTTGTTGGGACTTCGGCGATTCGGATTATCAGTTTTTCCGGATTATAGATCATCAATTTAAATCTGGTAAGATGACATGCAGAAATTATAAAATTAAAAATATGAAAATATAATTTATGAAATAAGGAGAAATTATGATCTAAAGGATATCAAAATTTACAAAAAAAAGCTTAACATTTATTTGTTTACTTTATTAAACATTTCTTTCAACGTGCGCATGTGTAAAGCATACATTATGCATAATGGAAATTAGAAAATTGCAACTAGAAAACTATTTGATGTGTATTCATGATATTTATAATGACGAGGAATTTGATTTAAATCATATTAAAGACGGAGTACTTCGAGATGAAATACTACATTTAGCAAGGAATTATAAGCCGAATAAAATAAAAACATCTGCCCTGAAGATAAGGATAGTGCTGACAAATCAACTTCCAATTCATTGTGCGCCGCAATGTCTCCCCCCCCACACACACACACACAGAGCACCGTGAAATTGATAAACAGATTTCGGAATGGTTAGAGAAACAAAGTATATGCCTTTATCCATTTTTTGCAGCAATTCCACTTTTCATTTGATGGACATCGAAACATGCTTTCGCTTTGCAGATCCTTTGGCAGCTACAGAAACTGAAATTCTTTTTGACACAATCGAAAGTTCAAGCTTACTTTTATAAAATTGCGCTAACAGTCTGAAAAAAATAATAAGCCGGATCCAATTCGAAGATTAAGGTACAACACAATCTGCAACGTTAACAGAAATAGATAATTAGATCATTTTAGCATAGCTTATACCATCCGTTATACATACAACGCGCATGCATAAATGTATTACGTACATACGTAAAGGTGTTACGCACATGCGTAAACACATTATGCATTTACGCATGCGCAAAAAGTTTGTAGCTTTGAGGTCCGGATTATAGATCATTCTGGATTATGGACGTCCGGATTAAAAACAATTGACTGTACATATATTCATATTGGAATGTAGGTTTCTTTTAAAGAAATAATATTGTGATAGTTATTTTAATTTATCCACGATACTTTACGTTATACGTTTTAGTTTATCTTATTGTTTACTATTTTTAATTATGTATACTTACTTTACATTTGATTTCTTAATGCAACCACATTCTTCAGAAATTAAAATTATTCACTTAATTTTCCCTTCTCAATTTTCGTATGATAAAATTAGTAAAAAAACAGGGAAAGTACACAAGAAAATATGTGCCTTTTTTAGATAGCTCGCTGTATAACCAGCTAGAATTTTTGAAAAAAAAAACTTATCAGGATTCTCACACTGTCTCGTTATCTTTCGGATATTATTTTCTTTAAAGAGTGAAATCCCAGAGTGAAAAAAAAAATGTATCTCTCTAGTTTTATTTATTTATTTATTTATTTTTTAATGCCATGAATTTGTGTTTCCATAAAGGTCTAAACAAAGAAGATAAACTTTCCAACTTAAACTTTTTTATTCCTTTTATTTAAAATAGTATGTGAAAAATATCAAGTTCAGGGAAACTACAAGTTACTTCATTCATTTTTTTTTCCACATTAAAATTTGGATGCTTATGACTGATTTCCATACTTCATGTCAACAAGAGCGGCATGCTCCAATACAGGAAGATGCAAGTTCCATTAAGCGTTCATATTACATCATTTAAAAGTGATGACCACAAGTTTCAAATAGAAACATATGATTCTAAACAATCATTAAAGGCATTTGCTTTTAACATGTGGTGATGCATCCAAGATAACACAAAATTTTGTGATGTCTTTGTTTTCTCTTAATTACAGCTTTATTTATTTTTCAGTTTTTAAATACTCCTGAATCTTTTGCTATACCTTCTAATAAATGTTGCTTCATCACAGCTTTATAATGCTCTTGAAACTTCAGATTCTTCTAAATTTGAGCCACAGCTATTCAAAGTGTTTTTTTTTTTTTTTTTTTTTTTTTTGTTGCCTCAAAATTACCGTGCGATTTCCTTGCATGCTCATTCCATTGCAAGCAAGCCATATATCTGTCATCCTCAAATTTTATACGAGGGCAAGTCAAAAATTATCTACACCTTTGTCATAACTTTTCTTACATTGTGCACTTTGTCTTCTGTCCTCACATATTTTATTGTTATACTGTTGTGGTAATGCTGTAAAAGTTTGATCTTAATTCCTCCATTTTTCTTCCTTCTGTTGCAGATATATCATGGCTGCTCTATTAGAAGTTTGCACCAAAGAGGAACAACGAGCAGTGATCCAGGTCTTCTGATCGGAGATGTCAAAGGTTCAGACATTCATCGCATACTATCATCGCAATATGGGAGAAGTGCACGATCATGTAAAACGGTGCTTTGACAAAGTGTTGATAGACCCTACCATGAGTGAGTTTGTGTTCTGCAGTAAGCTTTCTTGGTACCCACTGTGCACAGACATTATCCGGAATGATCTATTGAAAACTGAGCTCATCGTGGATGATTTGATGGGCAGAGCCATGACTTATGTTCAAAGCAGATGCTACCTCATCGAAAGTGATTCGCCTATACATGTCTGACCCTTTGATACCCTCTGACCAGAGGAATCGGATCACTGCTTGTTGTTCCTCTATGGTGCATACTTCTAATGGAGCAGCCATGATATATCTGCAATAGAAGGAAGAAAATTGAGGAATTAAGATCAAACTTTCACAGCATTACCACAACAGTATTAGTATACCACTTTTAGTATAACAATAAAATATGCGAGGACAGAAGACAAAGTGCGCAATATAAGAAAAGTTATGACAAAAGCGTATATAATTTTTGACTTGACTATGTAGATTCTCGAAATTTTCTAAAGATAATGTTGTCTTCTAAGCTGCGACTGTCATTAGATAAATTAGAAATTCCAAAGTTTCAAATTGGCATAAGTTTCTCATTCAGACATTGAAACAACTTATAATTTTTTATATCAAATTTTCTATGCCATTAAATGTTTCTGATACATTACATGCATTTTCTATTCCATTCACAGATCATACCTAGTCAGTTTCAACTACAGTACAAAGTTTGTAATCCAGACGTCCATTATCCGGAATGATCTATAATCCGAGTCACAAACTTTTTTTTTTTTTTTTTTTTTTGTAATACGTTTACACATGCGCGTTTAATGCTTACGCATGCATGTTTAGCACAAAAAACGAAGCAACTTACATTGAAAGAAATGTTTAATAAAGTAAACAAATATTAAACTTTTTTTTGTAAATTTTGATACCCTTTACATCATAATTGCTCTTTATTTCATAAATTACGGTTTCATATTTTTAATTGTATAATTTCTGCATGCCATCTTACCAGATTTAAATTGATGATCTATAATCCGAAAAAACCCCTAATCTGGAATTGCCGAAATCCCAACGAGTCTGGATTACGGGCTTTGTACTGTTTTAGTAACGATTCAAAAATTCAGCAGGCCCTTCCTGTAAAACATTCATAAGCATCCATCCGTTTATATAGCATCCACAAGCAATTCTAGCCTTTTAAAAGTTTTCTTTACAAAACTGTTTGATAGAATCAGTGCAATATTTTTATTCATTTATTTTCATGCTTTTGAATAGCATTATTAAAATTAAGTAAAATAATTATGTTTGGACATAGGTCAGTTTAAGTTCACTAATAATTTTGTAGAAAGAAATGAAATGAATTAATTACTTTCTTTTTGAACATTGTGTAGTTTTAGTTTATCATATTTCATACATCTGTTTTATTTATATAAGAGCTGCACCAATCACCTGCAAGAACCACACATTGGCCACCCTTGTTATACATAGTTGATGCCAGTTCATGTGATCACATTTGTCCGCGATTATTTCAATAACATAAACCAAAAAATAATGTTAAACACTGAGAAAAAATATCCTTCAAAATAGCAATGAAATTCCATTTAATATAAATGTAGCAAGCATAAAATAAGTACTTTTGCAGGATTTTGATAAGAAAATGAAAAAAATTTGCTTATAAACACTTCCTAATGTCTTTAATGTAACAGTTCATTTATGAACCGTTCAGAACATTTCTGGAAATTATTTGACCAATGCTAATCTTAATACCCAGAGGGCATCCCTCATTCAGTGGAAGAGATCATGCAAGCATAAAATTTTAAAATAGGCAAAAAAAGAAGGACCTATGTCTGATTATCATCAAAATCATAGAGTTATTCAAATCTAAGATTAACTTTTTTTTTTTTTTTTTTTTCAGAATTTTAAATGATTGACTAAAATTGGAAATAAACTGTTTGGCAACATAATCCTCTACTTGATAACATTTTTCTGACAGCTGGCAATTTTTATAATCTATTTTAAACTTATCCAGCGCTTTTATCCCTTATTTAGAAACTTTACTTCAATTCAAAAACTTATTCGATAATACTTTGGTAATACTAACCCCACACGTCTACTGTATAAAGGACAAACTGGAATCTGAAGATAAGCATTTTTGTAAAGAGGGACAAACTGCAAATTCTATGCACGTAAGATTGCTTATGATAAGTTCTATATCTAACAAGGCCTTAATGATTACTTACAGTAAAATCCATCTATGTCTCTCTCTCAGTTAAGTAACTCCAACAAAGAAAAATATTTATTACCTTATCAGCATTACAGTTACACAACCTGTGTAATAATGGGAAAACAAACTCCCCAGCTTTTAGAAATAACAGTTCATATGATTTAATCAAGAACACAATTCACTTGTATGGAGGTTATTCTCTAAAATTGATCACTCAAACCAGTATGCACAAGAAAACAAAATTCAACCACTGGGATACCAAGCATAAAAGAATAAACAGAAGCTATAACTTTTCTAGAGCCAATAGCATATTTTTCACAACTGGACTAACTGTGAATCCACAAATAATGATGCAATCAGTGTCACACAGATGCATTAAAAAAGTTAAAAGATCTAATGAGCACACAAAGGATTAAGAACAAAGAGAAAACTGCTTTAAAAACCTCAAAATTATAATTAAATTTAACTCTGACAATTTACTTTACAAATCATAGCTGCCAATCCTGAAAGATGAAAAACTCAGAGATATTCAAATGACAAATAGAAGCTTCAGGGAGGTTTTTACATAATGGGAGAATTCTATTTCAAAAGAACTTCAAACACATCTTAAAGTTATTTATTATTTATAATGTGAATTCTGATGTAAAATAAATATTAGGTACAGGTGACCAAAATAAAACTGGCCCCAAAAAGTGTTTTTGGAATATCATAAAAACATATTCTAAACAACAAAGAAATTATCAGAATACATAGGACAGATACAAATGGATATAAAAGAAACATGTGCAGACACATGACAAGCACCAGTTGTTTGTGTGCAAGGTATAGATGTGTTTAATGATCAGCTGAATGCAGCACAAAAATGTGATAATGATAAAACAGTGCATGTTCATTGCTGAATATTATGCAAAACATAAAGCATGGAGATTCATATTTAGGCAGGCCACACTAACAGTACTATTATTTGTATTAAGGCAGAGCTGCTATGCATGTCACACAGTTTGATAAAACGAGCACAGCACTGCACTGACATTCAAAGATGACATTTACAGAATTTTCTGTAAGGGGCAGATCTCCTGTTCATTTATAAGGATAAATGGTACTTTTCCGTTTTGCCGGCCCAGCAGATAAAGTCGCCAATAGTGGTCGGATGCCAAACGGATGCCTCTCTAGTAACCTTTTACACCTCATTTTCAAAACAAGTCGAGGCCATTTCTTATCAGATTGATTGTTTCTTTCAATACTGGTATAAAATTACATAGAATTTTTACCGGATTACTCAATTTTATGCCTCAAGGCCATTCGCAGTAATTAAGTCAATTAGGATGCAATCACACTGCTCACCCTAAGGCAAAAATATGGCAAAGGGTTAAATTCGTCAATTCTAATGAGAATGCATTAGCGAAGTAAAGCACTGCGTTTCACATAATTTGAATAAGCTATTGATATGAATTGAAATAATTCTTTCATTTTAAACTTGTATTCCAAATTAAGATTTAACTTAAAATTAATGCAGATAATTACTGAGAGAATTAGATTTTGTAGTGCAGTTTACGTGAAATGAGATCACTTGGGGTCACATGATATGAACCAGCGAATCAGGAAGTTGAACCATGAAAGCAGAGTTAATTCTTAAATTAATGTCTTTTTACAAATTTATCGTCTTCATTTATTGGCTTTTTATAAAATTTTAAACGATATTAAAATGTTTATGCCTTCAAAATAAAAAATTCTTAGAACTAACATTTGTTAACATTTTATACTGTATTGTGTCGCCAATAAAGTCTGCTTGGCGAGATTTGCGCCGGGAAAACGGGAAAAGTAACGGATAAATTTAGTATTACAATTATCCACATTTTTCAGGCCAGTTTGATTTCACCCATCCTGTCAATATTCTAAATTTTATATTCTTTGGTTAATTTACTTTTATATTAATACTAACTACTTTAAATATTAATCTCTGGATCTAATAAAAAGAGTTAGACGACTTATCACCATGTCTTAATCTCTCAGTAAAGGAACAACACAGATTTATTATTTTGTCATTCTAAAACTTTACAATCTGTATAACAAAAAACAAACTCAACAGCTTGCAGAAGCAACAGAAACAAAGGGAAAGTAAAATTCATGTCTAAAATGTGAGATTTATGTGACATAGCAAAGCTCATTCAAATAATTCAAATGACAGGAAAACAGTAGTGATACAATGACAGCTGACAAACGCTCTCACTTAAAGTCAAGAACTCAATGCTTAGATATATAAACAAATTTGCATTTTGTTGGAAGTAGAAGTGAAGGCAGGCTAATAAAATAACTCAATAAAAAACATGAAACTCATAGAGTTTTACACTAAGAAAATCCTAAACATAAAACTCATAAGGTTTTACACTAAAAAAAATCCAAAGTAAAATAAGAAAAGCCTTTTATTAATTAGAACACCATATATACCTGCATATAAGTCAATCCCCTGACTTTTGAGAAAAATTTTAGGAAAAACAAATTTGTCACATGAGCAGCTGATAAAACAGCATGACAATGCACTTGATAAAATTACACTCACATTTTAGCAAATTTTTATTTATTTCAATTTTAGCACATGACAAAATTTTTAAATATGCACAAAATTTTCAAAGAATTTCATTCTAATCCTTCAAATTCTGATTTAAAGTCAGAATTTGCAAATAAATCCTGAAATTCTTTTTCAGTCATTAGCGAGTGGTCATAAATTTCTTCCTTCGATTCATCACAGCTAGTGTCATTATCATCACTTTGAACGACTGCATCATCTTCTGAGCCATCCAAATTATTGGAAATGAGACACTTTTTGAATGATTTAATTACCATTTCAGCTGGAATCACGTCCCAAGCACCTTTCACCCACTGTGCAATTAAAGTTATGTCTGGCTTTAATTGGGTAGGTATTTGGTTTTAGCAGAGAAATCAGATTGCATCCATTCCACCGAATACTTGTGCATATTCATCTTGAATGGTTATTTATGCTGACATCCAGTGGTTGTAAAATGGATGTCAGCCCTTCAGGGATCATAGAAAGTGTTGTTTTTGAACTTCTGAATGATGTGGTCAAAATACATGGCAAATCAAAAGTGAAAGTTTCCCTAAAAGTGCACCTAGTTTTCTGTACCATATATTTTGAAACCAATCAAGCGTTAGGGTGTCGTCCATCCAACCATTTTTCTGGGCGCGAACAAGAACACCTGCCGGGAATGCTGTCTTTTTTGGTAAAGAATTTTTATAATAACAAATTTAATAAAAAATTAATAAATAAAATGGAAAGAATCAATATTTTTTTTGTCTGTATGAACAATAAATTTAATAATCAAGTTCACCAATGTACCATTGATCGGCAGCGCCATATCTTTTTTTTTTTTTTTTTCCTTAGGTTCCACGTATAAGTTGACCCCATATTTCGAAGTCTGATTTTTTTTATTAAAATTGTTGACTTATATGTGCTTCCATACAGTACTTTTAAACGTGATGAAAATAAGATCAATAATTAATATTATACATACTATTGTGTGAATAAACTTAGTAATGTAACATTTATTGGTTAAAACAAGGTTAAAAACAAATGTTAAACACTGGTTGAATCTTCATAAAAAATTCTACAAATGTCTACAGAAGATTAAGACAATTCAGATCGAATAAAATTTAATTAAAAAAAATTATGCTCAAAATCACTAGGTGTTAAAGAATGGAATTTGCACAGTTTAAGTTTCATTAATTCTATAACAAACAAAGAAAAGCTGGGAGATTTGGTGATATACTAGGAGACATGATAAAAACCAGAAGTCTCCTGGTAAAAATTAATGACTTTTACTTTTATCCGTAATCTTAAGAGGCTATACTATTGAATTCTATGTTAAATACATAAAATTCTATTACGATGCTTTTAGTAATATTTTTTACTGAAACACTATATTTCGATTTTTGCAACTTCTAAGCTATGTGAAAATGAATTATCACTAAATTTCTAAGAAAAAAAACTTGACTGCAATTACAATTAAACTAGTATTTTAAAAAGAAAAACATACCACAAAAAGTCATTATTTTTATCTTCAGATGTTCCAATGCCATTAAATACAGGAGGATGCGGTCTTTTCTTCCATTTACGAACAGTTTCAGTAAAAGTATTCAGCTGAGATCGATTGCCTTCAGCCATGGCTAAAATTTATCTCATCGAAACCAATTCATGAGTTCTGTGATACCTTTAAATAAATAAAATCCACATTTTAGAAAAGCATTGTTAGTATTTAATGTGTATTTTATGCAAAACTCCAACATGATAAACATGCATCACACATACACACCATATAACGCAGAAGTACTACAGCATAATATCATTCACTGAAAATCTGAGAAATACTATACATTTCTTAATGCAGTTTCACTCCCAAAAAAGGCTCACTGGTATAATATTTTGATTTAATGTCAAACTAGTGAAAAACCAGAAAAGGGCCAATAAACTTATATATATGCAAATAAAGAGTTAAAATGGAAGCAGTCAAATATTAAAAATATTAAATTATCAAAATATGTTATTATTAAACTCGGATTAATTTGTATAAAAATAAAATGTAAATATAAGTGTGAAAAATCTATTGTAATGCGAGGAGAATAATAGCAAAAAAAAAAGTTACTAATAATTAAAACCCCTACACTCCCTCGGGTTTCAAAGAATCAAAGCATGTTTACAGAAAGTTTTGTAAAATTCTAAGCAATTTCAGTCAAACTTCAAAATATACAATAAAAAAACTATTATATATATATGTGTACATATAAAGAGGCTGTTTGCGCATTTTTTAGATGATTTTGCTTTACTGAAAAGAAAAAAAAAAAAAAAAAAAAAAGCTGCCTGGAAATTTTTTTTAACTGCAACTATATTTTTGAAAGTATAAATTATCATCTGCTATATTACAGTTTTGTTTTCATGCAAAATGGCAGTTTTAAAGAAGCAATGGATGGAATGATATGTTTGTGTTTTTCTTTCTAAAGAAATTTATTTGTAACTAGCTATTAAAAAATGCTGTGAAAGCCGTGATTTTTCGATATCTGAAGCTATGATAGATAATACTGTCAACAAGAAATGTAAAAGCTTTAACGAGTTTGGCTGTAAGTGGAAAAAATTTTCCAAATACATATCCAAGGAAAAAATGCAATGTTTCGAATGTTGCAAAGATAAGATCTTTAATGTTAAAAGAAAATCTTCGAAGTCAAAAAAGGACCAGTTGTATCTCAGTGTCAACTGTAAACAAAGTGATTCATCCTGATTTGAATCTTAAAAAGACAAAAAAAAAACATAATGTGCATCATCTTTCTCCACGATACTCGGTCCTTTTTCAATCTTAAAAATAAAGAGAATGTATGAAATACCTTCTCTTTATCCACAATGCCATCAATCAACATAACTGCATCAAGGCAAAGCAAGCAGCCACATGTGAAAAATCCACTGTTAATTTCCTGGGAAAAATGGAAGAAATGGATATAAAGGCCTTCACTCATACCCCTACTAAATCTCCTGATGTAACACTCATGGATTTTTGTGGTTATGGACTTTCAAAAAGCAGTCTGTTCAGATCGACCTACAACTCTCCTTGGACATTGGAAAGCTCCTAAAGAAGAATGGGGTAAAATACCTCTTCCGATACAATAAAACCTATTGTCTTCGAAACCGAGGCGTAAAAAGATAGTGAAGAATAAGAGTTATCAAACAGAACATTTAAAACACAAACATTTCAGGTAAAATATCTGTGTGAATACAATGAAAATCATCTAAAAAAAGTGGGAATAGCCTCCGTATATACAGTATCATAATATTTTTATTTTAAAACAAAATCATTCCAATATTATTTCCATGCAATATGCAGCTGAAAAATTAATTATAGACAAAAAGTAAAAAATTTAAAACCAAATACACAACATAGTTTCTATTTTATGTATCTGTAGTTTACAACAATTCTTAGTGACAGTAAGTTGACTTTTTACATATTTATGGGAATTTTTGATTTTAATTGTATTGAATTTAACTTCTTTTGTATCTTTGTGAATTTGGTTCTAAGTTTCTTGTCTTTTTGTCTATAATTTATATAAATACATTTTAAATTTTATGATAAAAAATTTTTTTAAACGAAAATATCCCAATATTGCTATATATATAATATTAAAATATATAATATAAATATTAAAATAATTCCACAATTAATTGAACCAAAATTATTATGAGGGTTGGGGCAAATGTAATGGCAACTATTTTTTTCTTGTAGATATGTGAACCGATCACAAAACGTATATGTGTCGTGTGGAAGTTCTGCAGGCATAGTGTGTATACAGAACAACAGATGACTCTGTGATAGCTGGCTCTGTATTAGCGAGGGCTCTGAAATCAGTCAGTTGGTGAGTGTCGTGCGAGATGGAAGTAAACTGTGTTGAGCAGCGCGCTTACATCAAAATAGCCATTCTCCGAGGGAGAAATGCGATGGAATGTCACAATGAATTAGTAGACCTTGGTAATAATGCCCTACCATATTGTAAAGTAGCACAGTAAGTAGGAAAGTTTCAGCAAGGACGTGTGTCAAACAGTGATGAGCAATGTTCGAGACAACCGGTGAGTGTATAGACCGACTTAGCCCCTGACGTCATCGAGCACCTCATGGATGAAGACAGACAATGGATGTTGCTGGAGTTGGAGAGAGCAAGTGGCATCAAAAAACACACTGTCCACAGGATACTGTGTAATGAGCTAGCATCAGAATCCTTCCCCAGTCAAATTGATGGTGATCGTCGCGTATGACGTCAGGGGTGTCATTGTTTGCCACTTTGTTCCTCATGGCAGAACAGTGACTGTACAGTACTACAGGGACTTCCTGGTGTGACAGGTACGACGTGGCATTCGAGATAAACGTCCGGATCTTGTGGACAGTGCAATAATTTCTGCACAACAATGCAAGACCACATAAAGCAGTGTATGGCAGCTATTCCGACATTGGGGAAGGGAAGAATTCGAGCACCCACCGGTACTCTCCTGACCTTTCGTCCAGTGAATTTGATCTCATTCTCAAGATTAAGGAACCAATATGAGGTAGGCAGTTTGCAACACGAGAGGACATTGCTAATGCTGTGCGCCAACAGATGACCCGATTCACACATGGTGCGGCAAATGCTGAAGCTGATGGTATTCAGAGCCTCCCACATCGTTGGCAGCGTGTAGTGACAGTAGCAGGGGACTACATTGTGGGTCTTCAGGACCAGGTTTCTCATGTCAACTTTATGTATATTGTGTCATCATTCTTTTGCACAGTGAAGGCCATATTGCCCTGTATACTACCGTAATAAATTTGTGTGTTACGATATTTCAGTGCTATTCATTGTCCACACATGTAGCTAAGACTTTGTCCTTTCCTCTGCATATGTCACATTTTCCAACCGGACTGGTATCTTCAAGAAAAAAAATAGTTGCCATGACTTTTGCCCTAACCTACGTATTTATTGTGGAGGATATAAAAAAAAACTCAAGCAACATAAACAACAAATGTACTTATACTGATGTCATTAGAAACATATTTATAACTGCTTTAATAGTGCAAATGTTCATTAAAATTAACAGATAAGATTAAAATCTTACAGATAACAAACAGATAAAACTAACAGGTAAAAAATATCATTAACAGATATTATAAATTATTTCAGTTTTTTGCATTTTTCCGATTGGATAGTTAAAAAAAGTTCTGCAAATTTTAAAGAATTTATTTTACCTTTTCTGTCTGTTTTGTGCAGCGGTGATTTTTGCATGCAAAAATTGCTGCTAAACAAATTCAAAATAACAAGTCAAAGAACTGCACAAACTCGGTGTCCATGTACCGCCAATTATCGCCAAGGGGCATCCATAAATATACTTTTACTAATTAATGTAGGTTTGGTTAAGAGACAGTTGTAGATATTATTAAAACATTTTCCTTCCAAAATATTAATTTTTATTAATGAATAAAGCAATACTTTACTGAAATTCATAAGTGTATGAACACTTTTGTGAGCAACTGTAAGTATTTTTCAGGCTTGGGGAAGAAGGAAAGATTATCTTCCACTAATGGTGAAAGGGGGCAAAAAAGGCTCAGACCCATTATATAGGATAAAAGCATTGGCATCTTTCTTGCAAGTGGACCATTTTTGAGAACACAAATCATCAAAAGCATGCTCCAGCTTAAAAAAGTCCATATCCTTACACTGATCTGTTTCTAGCTTGAAAAAAGTGACTTTCATAAAGATGGAAAGCACTGCTATGCAAAGAGGATTTTATTTGCTACTTCAATTAACAAAGTGATTAAAAATTCTGCTACATATATAAATTGGTGCCTATATAAATTGGTCATCAAAATTAAAGGATAATGACAAAAAATACGCTCACAAAGTTAATGTTGCAACCAATGTCCAATGCTATAATTATTTATACTAATTAAATACGTTTCAACACAAAATTGCACTTCCTTACATGCGTTAGTGACGGAAATATGCAAATTCGATGATTGACAATGTGGTACATAATGGATTAATGTTGGAATTTCAGGCTGGAGTGTTGTTTAAAGTGAATGTGGTTTCTGAGAGTTATCAGTATTCAGTAGTTATGGCTCAAATGCATCATTTAAAGTGAAGGTCAAAAGTCATGAATAATTGGTAGAATCAAGGAAAGGCAAGCACAAATTTGCTCAATATTTTAATGTCACTCAAAGTGCCACATCAAGAGTTTGAAGATGTTTTTTAAGCATTGGATCAGCTGCTAGACAGTCTAGTCAAGGATGATCAACAGTGACACACGCATCAGAAGACTATTTTCTATCAATGTCAACTCAAAGACACTGTGAAGCAACTCGAAATTTGGTTTTAGACTTTCAGGCTGCCACAAGAACTTTAATTAGCCATTTAACTGCTGTATGAAGGCTTAACAAGGTTGGACTGCAGGTGAGAAAAATCAATGGTTTGTATACCACTGTCACCAGATATCAATATTATTGAATCTTTGTGGGCTATTTTGGACAGAAATTTGCGTGAGAGCTATCCAGCACCCTCATCATTAACTGAACTTGGCAATGTTACTGGTAAGTTCAGTAAAGAAGAATGGTACGAAATTTCCTTGCAAAGCATACAAGAGCTTTTTATCCATTCTGAGAAGACCGTAAGCTGTTTTGATTGCCAAAGGTTTCCCTACACAGTATTAGACCAATAAGTTTTTATTTCAGTGTTTCCATATTTTTGTCCAACCCCTATACATTCATGCAGATTCTTCATTAATCAATTTCTTTAAATTTAATACGGGGCAATAACATATGGTGGCAACAATTTGAAAAGTGATACAATGCATTTAAGCATTTCAATGTAAAATGCCGTTTTGAGACTAATATCCCAATCAGGCCTAACACCTCTTTTGGGCTAATAATTTTACCAACTAAGATTTAATTTATATCAAATACTAATACAGTCAAAAGTCTTTAATCCGGACGTCCATAATTTGGAATGATCTATAATCCGGACTTCTAAGCTACAAACTCGTAAACACATAATGCGTTTACGCATGCACATAATACCTTTATGCATATGCGTTTAATGTATAACGGACCGTATAAGCTAAGCTAAAATTATCTAATTATCTACTTCAGTTAATGTTGCAGATTGCGTTGTTCCTTAATCTTCAAATTGGATCCGGCTTATTATTTTTTGCAGACTGTTAGAGCAATTTTATAAAAGTAAGCTAGATGCTGCAAAAAATGGATAAAGGCATATCCTTTGTTTCTCTAACCATTCCGAAATCTGTTTATCAATTTCATGCTGCTCTGGGGGGGGGGGGGAACGTTGCAGCACACAATGAACTGGAAGTTGATCTGTCAGCACTATCCTTATCTTCAGGCCAGATGTTTTTATTTTATTCGGCTTATAATTCCTTACTAAATGTAGTATTTCATCTCGATGGACTCCGTCTTTGATATGATTTAAATCAAATTCCTCGTCATTATAAACATCACGAATAGTTTTCTGGTTGCAATTTTCTAATTTACACTATGCGTAATGTATGCTTTATGCATGCGTGCATTGAAAGAAATGTTTAATAAAGTAAACAAATAAATATTAAGCTCTTTTTTTTTTTTTTTTTTTTTTTTTGTAAATTTTGATACCCTTTAGATCATAATTGCTCTTTATTTCAGAAATGATGGTTTCATATTTTTAATTTTATAATTTCTGCATGCCATCTTACCAGATTTAAATTGATGTTCTATAATCCTGAAAAACCGATAATCCGGAATCACCAAAGTCAAGAAGAGTCGGGATTAAAGACTTTTGACTGTATATATAAATTATGACACACTGTATTTAAAAAATAATAATGACACTACTCAGATATAATTAAGAAACATAATCTGAAAAAAGATGGGGGAAAAAAACTTTTTCAGTATTATTTATATTATTACAGCTATGTAATTAGATGAATGCTCAAGACATCAAATATTTTATTTTTTTAACCAATGATGAAACCAAATGTAACAAATTTCATGAGGCAGATGCACAATAAAACATTCAACAACGGACATTTTTCTTCTGCTTACATATCAGTAGCACAATGCAAACATATAGTCCAATACATTGTTTGTGCATAGTAAAACTTTCAAACATGTATTTTATACCATTCTAAAAGGCTGGGAGAAGAATCAGAATTAAAATATTTATGTTGAATAATTTATAATATAAAATTATTAATATATAGCGAAACTGGAAAACAAAAACATCAAATTTAATAACTGTACATAATAATAATTGTAGTTAAGTCTTTATATGATTTTTTAAATGAATTTATTATTTTTCTTTTCTTTTGGTGGATGTGACAATATTAATTACTTTTTTTCTTTCTTTTTCATTCAATGTTTACATGTTTTTGTGAGATAACCCGTTTCCTATTCGATCGTATATAATGAACCACAGACTATATATAGTGATCAAAATTTCAGGTCCCCTTAAGTTCATCACAATGGATTTGACTGCATAATGTATTTGACAAATTATGCACTACAGTTATGTAAATTTTAGGATTCAAAAGGAATAAAACTGCCCTAAAAATTCACAAGAGCTTAACGTGAGAATGGTTAGTTTTCAAAATAACAGTGGAACACATTTTATACCTTAATGTGTTCCACTGCAATTTTTAAACATGTTAAAATATTAAACATGTTTTGCATAGCTAGCATATATTTTTAAAATACCTAATTTATACATTGATGTAAAAATTTACTATATGATACCCCTTGGTGAATCATTTCTTTTTTGATGCCAAGATCAATGCCAGGAAGGCACAATTTCAAGATGGCTGCTACATAAAAACAAAATAAAAAGTCAAAGACTTGCACAAACTCAGTGCCCAGGTACACATCGATCTATTTTTACTTAAAAAAACATTGGAGAATTGCACAAACTAGGCACTGCGCACTGCCTTATCATCGTCCATGTACACATCGATCTATTTTCATTTAAAAATAAGGAAGCTAAAACAAAGTTAAAACTATCATAGTAACCAGTAATTTTGCTAACATTATCAACATTAGGGTTCCCGAAAAACCTATTTCGTGCGGTAGGCTTCCAAATTTGGTAAACAACCGATACCCCTTGGCAAATTTTTAAGGAAAAAAACAAGGATTACCATAGAATAAAGATTAGCCATACACTGATGTATCATATTTTCTCAAAAACAAAATGAGACAAATACTTAAAATATTTGGTACTTTTCCGTTATGCCGGCGCAAGCGATAAAGTCGCCAATAATGGTACAACCAATTCCAAAAGGAATATTCTCGCTGGTAACCTTTTACGCCTCATTTTAGAAACAAGTCGCAGCTTTTTCTTATCAGATTGATTGTTTCTTTCAATACTGGCATATAATTACATAGGATTTTTATCAGATAGTACAGTTTTATGTCTAAGGCCATTTTCGGTAATTAAGTCAATTAGGATGCAATCACAGCGCTTACCCGAAGCCGAAAATATAGAAAAGGTAAAGTCAAGGCTTAAATTCATCCATTCTAATGAGAATGCGTTAGCAAAGTAAAGCACTGCAGTTTTACATAATTTCTGAGTAAGCTATTCGTACGAATTGAAATATTTGTTGCATTTAAACTTGTGTTCCAAATTAAGATTTAACTTGAAATTAATGTAGATAATTACTGAGAACATTAGATTTTTGTAGTTTACATGAGATGAGATCGCTTGGGGTCACGTGATAGGAACCGGCGAATCAGGATGTTGAACCATGAAAGTATAGTAAATTCTTAAATTAATGTCTTTTTACAAATTTATTGTCTTTATTTATTGGCTTTTTATAAAATTTTAAGCGATATTAAAATGTTTATGCCTTCAAAATAAAAAATTCTTAGAACTAACATTTTTTTAAATATTTTTTATGTGTATACTGTATGTTATCGCCAATAAAGTCTGCTTGGCGAGATTTGCGCCGGTGAAACGGAAAAGTACCAAATATTTTGCACATCAAACATTTTTTAAAAAATGCATCTGATGTAACAATTTCTAAAATTACAAATATTTTTAGAATGTTGATACATAGAATCACACAATCATTTTTTAATGAATTATCACATTTTATTCTAATTGAAAAAATTATATAATCTTCAAGAAAATATTTTGGAACTACTCTGATATGCGCCCTCAAGTCGCCAAATTTCTCGCCAAATATAAATACGTGTTTGATGTAACATAAAGATGAGTTTTCCCTAAGCAAAATGAATTCTTATGAATAAACATTGGCATTCTCATGAAACATTGTTAATACATTTAAAGAGACCTTTATAAATGCTTATGAATCCAACAAGACTATGATTTCCCACTTAGTAATTTGATTCTGAGAAACTGGAAGCATTCATTATAAGAAATAAGTGGTCATCTTTTCTGAGTGCAGACAAAATGGACAAAGTCAAGAATAAAATGTTGCAATCACCAATAAAGACAAAAAAAAAAAAAAAAAATGATGCTGCAAATAAATTTATGCCTTGTAAGCTAATGACCCATCATAAAAATCGGTACTATTCGGTTTCGAGGGCCGTAAAAAATCGCCAAACTATTGTTGATGCCAATGCTGCCAAAATAATTGTTGCAAGAAAGGAAGTATAATAGTAAATAACTATCTAAGATTCATGTTTTAACTTAGATGAAAAGTTAATTTCATATAATACTTTTTTATTATTATAATTTATATGAAAAAGGCTAAACATGACTGAATGGAAGCATAAGAGTAAATAACTATTTCAAATCATTATTATAATTTATATAAAAATTGCTAAACATAACTGAATGGATGCCTGCACCGCTATTTCGCTACCGACTTATCGCTAAAGCATAATTTCATCTCGTTGGTTGTTCAAATGTAACTTTCTATAATGAATGATGCCTTTTCTTTGAAAATATTCAGAATCGGAATTCAGAAGTGCAGAATCACTCACTTATTTGTTTGCCGCTTTTTACGAGGGTTAAAAACAATTGGATTTTTGTCAATTTTATTTTACTTTTTAAATGAAAATAGGTCGATGTGTACATAGATAAAGTCAAAGGGGTGCGCAGTGCCATTTTTGTGCAGTTCTGGGATTTTTTTTAAATTAAAATAGGTCTATGTGCACATGGATACCGACTATGTGCAATTCTTAAAAACGCATCAAGCAATGAGTGATTCTGCACTTTACCCAAAATTCTATTGCCGACTTTTCATCGTGGCCAATTCCCAAATTGTTAAATCCATAGGATATCAAAAAAAAGATTTAAAAATTAAACTAGTATTTCAATGGCGTCTTAAGAAATATAGAACTATATACACTTTCGCAATCTGAAACCAGCATGTACGCTAGATTTGGCGTGCTGTTAAATGGGTGCGTTTGTTAGATTTGGCGCACTGTTAAATGGGTGTGTTTGCTAGATTTGGCGCTTTTTTGCATACATTTTCGCTGCAATTTTTTACGGCCCTCAAAAGAGAAGAGTACCTAAAAATTTATTCTGTGAGAAATTCATCACTACCTTGCATAAAGCAGATAATTTCTATAAAGCTGACAACATAAATTACAACTGAAATCTCATGTGACATATTACTTGTACTATACTATACTTGTATATGTGTCATGCACTAAAACAATTTGCATTAATATCCAATCTGGGCTTCCAAAATTTTTTAATTTTTATGTACAAGACATTCAGATCGCCCTGTCTTTATGTATAATATGTATATCACATTTTCAGTTTTAAAATACATACATAGAAATAAAAGACATTAAATTTAAAAATGAGCACTCATGTATTAAAGGTACAAATAAATTACAAATAATGCTCTGGCACATTTCGTATTATAAATCTATCGGTAATTTTCTGTTATCGGGACTGGATTCAGAAATGTATGCATTTATGTATGTATGCATGCAAGTGTGTATGTGTGTTACATACGTACATACATTTCAGAATCTGGTCCCGATAACAGAAAATTATCAATCTCTAACACAATAGGCCCAAACCTTTAAGTTTTGAACTTATTTACAAAATGTTTGCATATTCTACTGAATGTGTATATGTTATATAAGTTTGTATAAACAGGCTATTATACATAAAATATGTATGCATAAATAGATTATAAGAAGTTATGCGTAAACTTTTATCAAGCTAATAAAAAAATTTTAGCAAGGATTTATTATACTAATGCCAATAGGTCCTTACACATAAAAATAAATAAATTAAATATATGCTAAATTACATTAAAATCATTTTTCCAGTTTTTTAATACCCCACACACACAAATAAATAAAAATCCCAATTAAAGTCCATTACAGTCGTTTTATTATACAATACTGCATTTTGTTTTAAAAAAACTGCAGTTCATAATTAAAGAATACTCAACAAAGCCTAGACAAAATGTGAAATACACAAGAAAGGAGTAATTCAACTTTAAAATTTACATTTTCTTCCCCCAAAAAGATAAACGAGACCAAATAACCGAAAACTATACCCTTCAAGTTGAAGCTCACATAATTTACAATAAGGGAGGCGACACTAAAATTGAAATCTAATCTTCAGTTTCAGGCAACTTAATGAAACTAGTGAATGCATAAATTTTTGATGGCAACCTGAATATTTGACAAAATTATATATCGCTTATCAAATCAGCATTTCCATCCATTGAAAATTGTAATTTAATAAAACTTTTACATAAAATTCACGCGATAACATTAAATATACACCGATGTTGTCAAAACAATAAAATAGCTCTTGGTAATAGTATATATCAATTCACAAACTCTAAAAAAAAAAAAAAAAAGAGAACTGTACGACGCAATAAAATTTATCAAATACACAAGATGTAACTTTCACTATGAAGACTTTTAATTGGCAAGAACAATCATAAATCAAATATAACAAATTTCCATATTATATATATTTCCGTTACCTATTATATTCCTAATTGCTACAATTATCAAACTAGTTTCTATCAACTAAGCTTTCATATACTAAACATGACTTTATGGTTAGCAGACGGCAATCAACGACACGAATTTCTAAAACAATATTACAGTAAATGAGCCGATTTGCAAAGGCTGCCATCCACAGAACAAATATGAAAAGATTTAATAATTTTCAAACGCATCCCTAAAAAAAAAATACTTTTTTAAAGAATAATTTTAAATTATGCTACCGTACTAACAAATTGCTTCAAATTCTAAACGTTTTTAATAAATGTCCTCGTATTAAAATTCAAATGTTATACTTTTGATAAATTTTACTGGATCGTGAAGTTTCCTTTTTCTGGCTCTATTCAGACACTAGAGATAGTGAAGAAATGTCGAAAGATTTTGAAGAAATTTCTGTTGTATCAAAATCTTAGAAAGTTTAAAAATTGAAGATATTGGGAAGCAAATGAGGACAGAAACAGCGACAATAACAAAAAAGGAGAAGGAAAGGCAAACTAATTCTTCGCCAAAACAGGACAAGAGTTAAACTGTCAAACCCAAGGAGGTTAGAATAAACTTCTATACTAACCTCTTTGGTTAAAGAAACGCCTAGAATAGAACCAGATTTTAAATACACTGAGGAAGAATATAGCAGGCAATCAAGGATACAGAGTTTACGTTTTTGTAAGAATTTGCTCAATAAAACACTATTCAGGCTAAAACTACATACTTAGCTTGCATTATAGACTTGAAGATGTGAAACTTCTTAAATGCAGCAAAAGTGCATTCCGTGCAAGCTAGGCTAAATTATGGGAAATGTGGAGAATAACGAAAATAATGTAACTGAATCGATATGTAATATAGTTCTCCCAACTATTATTAGACTGATTATAAAGCCATAAAACAAAAACTATCGTGATGAGATAAAAGGACAAGAGCTAATCATGCCGAATATTGGTAACAGAAAATATTTTATGATAGAAACATGTGAAACATGCTATCATGAATATATATGCTTTTCTATTCGAAGCAGTGCATATGGTCAGTACAACTACTTCCCACTTTGGAAGAGATTATATAACAATATTAATATACGGTGACAATCATTTTTCACTTCATTGGCTTAGTAAGCTCGCTTCACCTTTTGTAGAATCCATACTTGTCAAGTAATATTTCTAGACATCACGGATTTCTTTAACTGACAGATTAAGATTTATTGCACTTTCCAAGATATCTTTGTTGCATCTTTCTTAGTGGTTAAGAGGATCCAGGTATTTGCTTTTGGATAAAATCTCGAGAGTTTCATGCTAAACATGATAAATATACTGCAAAGACCTTATGTTTTAAGCATTTGTTGCACAATTCAGTTACTTGAGCTTTACGAACTAATGCAAATAGCCCTTTAAAAAAACTCTTACTGTATACATCTTGAATAAATCTTAATTTATTTAGCCAAGTTTATATAACTTGAAACTAATGTAAGCGCGCAAACTTTAGTTTAGAAATAGAACTGAAGTAAAATGAAGTTTTGGTTTCGCTTTGACCAATAAGAGACGGACACGGCATTTTGTAACACGTTCAGATTACTTTTGCTAGTTTCCTCCGGCACCTGTGTGTGTCTGATATCAGTGATTTCCTCGCACTGCTAGTTTCGAAATTTTGGGATTTAGATATCCCTTTGCGTGTCATCTACCTCTATTGTGACAGTTCATTCGCTGTGCAGTTGCTGTATTATTAGGTAAACTGTTCTGATATTTCTTCACTTATTTTCTAACACGATGTGAGTTAACGATCAATCACTAGCTCTAGGAAAATTGCTTGATACATAAATCTTTTTGGGGATGTAATTTACTTTAAAAACTTTAGTGATTATTTTTATCCTCAAAGTAAGATTTTTTTTTTTTAAATCAATTTTAAATACTGCTGATGTGGCCCTTTTTTTTTTTTTTTTTTTTTTTTTTCAATTTCGATAGTTTCTTTAAGTAATAAACTTAAAATGTTGAAAATGTACAATTGTAAACGTACCTACAGTTGTAAATTAAAGTTGACCGATTAAAATTCAGAAATGTTAAAAACGCGTAATTGAAATTTTATGTTTAGATATTTTTCCTTTATTTTATTGTATATTTGTGAGTTATTCAGACTCGATTTGTTAAATGTTAGCATTTTGTTATCAGTACTTTTCATAGCATAATTATATTAAATCTAATGTTAGAGGTGATATTCTAAGGTAAGTTCTGAGTATTAAAATATGTGTTAAAAATTTTTAAATGTGGAGAAAATCATGTAATTTTTTTAATCTGTTAAATTAATTGAACTTCTAAACAGTTCAGAGTATATTAATAGTTTATATCCAATTTTCCTTTATTGGAAGGCGAATTTATAGTAATTGATGGATAGAAGAGGTCAATGACTTTTATGATTTCTACATGGATCTGTTATGGTTGAGATATTTGCTGTCTTAAAGTGCCTTTTCTCATGTGCTCATAATAGATCTGGTTTTAAAATTTATCATTACTAATGAGTATTTTGCCCATTAATATGTTTTTTTGTCTTTCCAGGTGAAAATGATAATTAAAATTATAGTTTATATTCTGCTGATTACAGTTTGTGGTTGTGTAGCTGATGAATCAAAGAAAGAATCTCTTGGTACAGTTATAGGGATAGATTTAGGAACTACTTATTCATGGTAAGAATGAATATCATAGAGAAAAATCATTTTTAATATATCATAATTTAATTTGCAATTGATTCAGTAAAACTTGCAAATCTAAATTTTATTTGCATTTAAATAAAATACTAAATGCAAATTTTAGTCAAGTGTCAAGCTATTTTATGTGCTGATTGCTTTATAGTTAATATGGAGATGCTGTGAGACAATTAAGAAAATACAAAATTAATATGGGTTCTGATAAAAGCTTCTTCTTTAATATCTCAAATTGGATTCTTAACAGCTCTAAAGAAATATTTACTGAACCTTTTTTCTTATAATTGATTCCAGATAGATGTAGATAATTGTTAATGTTGAAAAATTACTGTTCTAAATTATATAATGGACAATGCAGTATTAGAGGTCATTGTTCAGTGTAACATGAGAATAATAATGTGTTGGTGTTTTATTTGATAGGTTTTAATTCTTATTTGAATTTTATTTTATGAAAAACATCAAAGCTGCATATTTAGCCAAGTTATATCTTAATGTATTTTAAAGAAATTTAGCTTTTTCTTTATGTAGAAGTGATGAAGTTTGTGTAATCTGATAGGTTCAGATACTTCTGAAAAATTAATACTGTTGTTAAACCATTATGTTTATGAACTAGGTTAAAACTATCCTTCTCATAGTCTTTTTGAAAGACTGAAAACAAAAAACGAACTTGCAGTTACCTTTAGAGCTTGAGTCTCTAGTTCAAGAATATTAAATATTTGAGTGTTTGTGACTAACAGCAGCTAATTGCATAATGTCTTTGGATGTCCCTTTTAGAGAGGTTACCAAATTATTGCATCACAGCTGTGTGTTGTAATCAAATGATTTAGCATAACATAAAATGTTGTTAACTGAAGTCCTTTTACAGTCAAAATGGTTAACTAGTCTGCTTTTGATGCATTTTGTTACAATGATGCTTTCAGTACTTGTACTGAACATCATGCAGTTTCGATTACAACAAATACATATGTGGCTCAAACATGGCCATTTCTATTGATTTTGACATGGTACACTTGAAAGCACGGAGGTTACTGGATGAAAGTTTTATATTACTTCGTAAACATTTAAGTTATCGTAGGGAAAAAAAAAGCATTCAATTGTAAACTTTTATCAAAAAAGCTTTTTATATGTAATCAGATAATTATATTTAGAATTTTGTGTTTGGCTTATGCAGCATTAGAAAAAATAGTTAAACAATTTTTTTTTTTTTTTTTTTTTTTTTTTTTTTTTTGGCTAATATATGAATCTCTCTAATGAAAAAAAAAAAATGCATTTTTTAATAGAATAATATTTGATCTAAGACTGGAAGACTTGAATGTTTATCTTAATGTGTAAATTAGGAGGAAGAAGAACTTTCTTTATTCTTGGAGGCAGGAAGTTTTTTTGCATTTTTATCCTACTTGTGCTTAGTTATACATTGTGAAAATGATATACATATGATCTGATATGAACATTTCAAAATGCATATTTATTACCCCTACTTTTTTAAAGTTTTTTCTCACTTGGGTTTTTAATAAGTTATGTCAGATATCTCTGTTTTAAATTGTATTGCATATTTCTAGATTACAGATTTCATTGTAATGTAAACTATACCACTGTGGAAAATTTCATAAAACTTCTGATCTATTCTGTAAATTATATTAACTTATATATGAATATTAAAATTTATTATTTGATGTTAAATGGGTGAATTTGTTTAATTTTCCTAATTCTTTATTCTGAATTCAATTTATTTTTAATATATAGAACACAGTCAAAAGTCATTAATCCGGACTCGTCGGGTGATTCCAGATTATCGAATTTTCCGGATTATAGATCATCAGTTTAAATCTGGTAAGATGGCATGCAGAAATTATAAAGTTAAAAATATGAAACCGTAATTTATGAAATAAAGAGCAATTATGATCTAAAGTGTATCAAAATTTACAAAAAAAAAAAGGCTTAATATTTATTTACTTTATTAAACATTTCTTTCAATGCAAGTTGTTTAAGTTGCTTCATTTTATATGATAATACTTTCTCTTTAATTTTATAAACAGACATAATTTCTTGTTCAGTTACAAAGTTCTGCTGTTCAAGTCCTATAATTGCTGTGTCGAGAATACCGACTAATTTGTCAATCGAAATTTTTTCGTTTCAATAACCTCTGTGTCACTTTCTTCACTATCGGAAGTGAATTATAATGACGAGGAATTTGATTTTAATCATATTTCAAAGACGGAATACATCGAGAAGTAAGGAATTATAAGCCAAATAAAATGAAAATATCTGCCCTGAAGATACGGATAGTGCTGACGAATCAACTTCTAATTTATTGCGCGCCACGGTGTTGAAAACATCTGCCTTGACAGATCAACTTCCAATTCATTGCGCACCATGGCGTTTTCCCCCGCCGCAGAGCAGCATGAAATTGATAAACGGATTTCGGAATGGTTAGGTCATTTTTTGCTGCAATTCCACTTTTGTTTAATGGACTTTGAAACATACTTTCGCTTTGTAGATCCTTTACATATTAGTAAATATATATCTGAAATTCTATTTGACATAGTCGAAAGTTCAAGCTTACTTTTATAAAATTGCTCTAACAGTCTGCAAAAAATAATAAGCCGGATCCAATTCGAAGATTAAGGAACAACGCAATCTTCAACATTAACTGAATTATATAATTTAAGCTTAGCTTATACCATCCGTTATACATTAAACGTGCATGCGTAAACGTATTTTGTGCATGCGCACACGCATATTCGCAGCCGTTAGGTCTTACGCGCATGCGTCAACACGATGCATGCGCAGAAAGTTTGTAGCTTTGAGGTCCGAATTAACTACTTTTGACTGTACTTATATTTAGTATTTATAATAATATGCCGAAAAAGAATATTCATTACAAATAATATATAATTTGATTCAGATTTAAATTATTTTCATAATTAATAATTTATGAATTTATTTTTAGTGTTGGTGTTTTTAAAAATGGTCGAGTAGAAATTATAGCTAATGACCAAGGAAATCGTATCACACCTTCCTATGTGGCTTTTACTGCTGAAGGAGAACGTTTGATTGGAGATGCTGCAAAAAATCAGTTAACAACAAATCCTGAAAATACTGTCTTTGATGCTAAGCGACTAATTGGCAGAGACTGGAATGAACCTACGGTGCAAAGAGATGTAAAATTTTTTCCTTTCAAAGTAAGTTTAAATGCTTATCACTTGACTCCAAGCATAAACGATAGGCTTGGCAGCTGCATACGTCCATGTTTAAAGCACAGAAAGGCACAACCTAAGTGTTGTTCTCACAAGCAATAACTAAACAAAAATATATTTCGCTCAGAATTAATATGTTTAATTTACATGAGGTATCAATTGCATTGCTGGCAGACTATCAGATATTTGAAAGCTGGGCCTGATTTAAGAAAAAAAGGTGGAATTTAAAAAAATAAAATGCAAATATTTTTTTTTTTAAATTGGAAAAATTGGTTTTTAAAGAGATTAGAATGCTGATTTAATTTTTATTCTTAAATGAATGTTTAAAAGTAAACTGTTTATTCTTAAAAAGAAATATTAAAATATATCTCTATTTTGTATTTATCACTGTTTTTCCTGATAAATAATATAAAATCAAATATTTATATACCTAATAGACAAATTTAAACTCCATAATTAGTTTTTAATTACTGTATTTAAATACCTTTGGCTTTGGCCTGCAAAGAGTTGTATGTATGTAATAATTCACTCTAGTTCAAATTTACTAATGCTGTTTGTACATTTTTTAGACAATTTTCATTGTAATTACAGAAATATTTTACCTAAAATTTTTGTTTTTAATGTTCTGTTTGTTAACCTTCTTCACTATATTTATACACCAAAATTTCCAAGACAATAAAGCCTTTTGTAGTATAGGGAGAGGTATTTTATCCCATTGCTCTTGAATAGCTTTTCAAAGTTTAAGGAGATTGTAGGTCAATGTTTGGACAACCCGTTTTTTAAAAGATCAAAAGCGCAAAAATACGTTATTGATTGATTGAGAGTGAAGGGTATGGTGTTGATACTCGTTTGTTGTTCCATTTTCCCCCCAGGAAATTAACAGTAGAGTTTGACACGTCATTGCTTGCTTTGTTTTGATGTAGTTGTATTGATTGATCACACTGTGTGTAAAGGAAAGGTATTTCATATTTCAAAACTGGGTATAAAATATGTTTCTGATAATATGTAGAGTTGATCGTTACATTTTTCTCTAATTTCTTCATTTTTAATTTCCCGTTATATGAAAAAAAACCAGTAACACTCATAAATTCCTTAGAAAAACTTTCTTTAGATTCCTTAAAACATGTTTCAAGATTTTTTTTTCTCCTCTTGGATGATAATGAATGGATATCTTTTATTGCAGTCGTTTAAGTACACCCAGGATTCATCTATTGTGACATTTTTCGATTTTTGCCTGGACAAATTGTTCTCGTAAAGAATTCTGCAGTGTGTTCTGCGTTTGGTGATATGTCGTGGATAAAGACTATGCACATTATGTTTTTTCGCTTTTTTAAAATTCAAATCACTATTAATCAATCAAAATCATAAAAACAACCTTGTATTTAGCGTAGGTATAATGAAACACTCAATCGATTTCGAGGGCAGCTAAACCTCCCTCCTCATCAGGAGAAAGAAGTACCTAGAAAGAAGAAAATAAAGGAATCACAGAAACACGTGGTCCTTATCAGCACTGCACATGGTCATAACTAGATTTTTAATCAGAGTTGCACTGCCCGCCTACTTTTACTGAGCCAGGCTATCTGATCGAGCATGAAAAATTAGCGAAGTTAAAATAGGGAGCGAGGGGCAAATGCACCTTACGCTCAAAATTTGAACTTCAAATAATGGAAAGCAACCACTGAACGGATTTTTATGCCCTCTGGTAGTACCAAACGCGAGGAGGTAACGCCATCTATCGGCAAAATAGAATTAAGATAGTAGAATTTTAAAGGCATTAGGAAGGACTGGATTGGACTTCAAATCATTAACTAAACCTGCTAAATCTTTGTGAATGTGAAAAGCCTCAAGAAAATCCAATTCACCTATGGAAGAAGCCTTTTGGATAATTTTTGCAGATCCAAAATCAAAATTATGGTTAAAAGTCCAACTATGATACGCTATTGAAGACTTCGCCTTTTCTGACATAAGATTCATGTTCCTTGATACGAAACTTCAACGCTCTTTTCATTTGGCCGATATATCTTAAACCACACTGACACTATATACTATAAATTCCCCAAGAATTCAAGACAGAAACACAATCTTTTAGAATCGAAGGGTGAATTTTATTAATAGGGGAGACACCGACTTGAAAATTGAATTTCTGGAGAGTCCGTGCAATTTCATAGCTAACAGAAGGATAAAATGGAAGCACGACAAGGTCATTAATATTATTTCTAACAGTGGAATGTCTTCTTTGATGGGAATCTGAAAATGTTTTAACGGCTTTATCGATAATCACGGGAGAAAATCCACTGTCAATCGCAACTGCTCTCAAATAATTAAGTTCATTGGTAAGCAAAGATTCAGAGGAACAAACTTTAAGCGCGAGGAATACATAATAGTAAAAAGAAGCCATTTTTTGCTTAATAGGGTGGTATGACTTGGCAAGGGGTTTACGGTACACGGTGGTGCTAAAATCAGTTTCATTGTGGATTATAAGAATATCAAGGAAGGGGAGGGAATTGTTGGATTCAATTTCAAGAGTGAATTGGATGGCTAGATCAATTGAATTCATAATAGATAGAATTTCGGATAAATCCTCTTTATAACCGTCAAAAAGTGCGAAAGTGTCATCAACATACCGAATCCAAAGACGAACAGATAGTTTATCAAATAATTTCATCTCAAAATAGTGCATATAAATGTCAGCAAGTACCGGACTGAGAGGATTACCCATAGCCAATCCTTCAACTTGACGAAAATATGCATTTTGGAAAACAAAGTGGGTTTGACTCGGAGAAACTTTAGTAAGCGATACCAACTCATTAATTTCAGTATGTGTGAAGTGAAATTCCTGAAGCCTAGTTTCAAGACAATTTAGTGCTCCTTCGACCGGAACATTAGTAAACAGTGATTTGACATCAAATGAAACCATAATGGAACGAAGTGGGGAAATATTTTTAAGTTTATCAATGACTTCAACAGAATTTTTTACAGTGTGAATATTGTTATCAAGTAGAGGAGAAAATCTGGAAACTAAATATTTGGCCAAAGGATATGAAGCAGTACCTATGTTGGAAACAATTGGTTGAAAAGGAATATCGGTTTTGTGGACTTTTGGAAGAGCATAAAGTCTCACGCAATTAGTAATAGGTGGAATAAGTGATTTTTTCAACTCAGTTGGCAGAATGTGGGAAGATTTAATGGCACTTTTTACTTTCGTGAGGTCCGAAGTTGAAGGATCTTTAGGGATCGAGCAGTATGGGCCTTCATTTATCAGTTTAGAGACTCCAGTATGTGGTCTCTAAACTGATAAATGAAGGCCCATACTGCTCGATCCCTAAAGATCCTTCAACTTCGGACCTCACGAAAGTAAAAAGTGCCATTAAATCTTCCCACATTCTGCCAACTCAGTTGAAAAAATCACTTATTCCACCTATTACTAATTGCGTGAGACTTTATGCTCTTCCAAAAGTCCACAAAACCGATATTCCTTTTCAACCAATTGTTTCCAACATAAGTACTGCTGCATATCCTTTGGCCAAATATTTAGTTTCCAGATTTTCTCCTCTACTTGCTAACAATATTCACACTGTAAAAAATTCTGTTGAAGTCATTGATAAACTTAAAAATATTTCTCCACTTCGTTCCATTATGGTTTCATTTGATGTCAAATCACTGTTTACTAATGTTCCGGTCGAAGGAGCACTAAATTGTCTTGAAACTAGGCTTCGGGAATTTCACTTCACACATACTGAAATTAATGAGTTGGTATCGCTTACTAAAGTTTCTCCGAGTCAAACCCACTTTGTTTTCCAAAATGCATATTTTCGTCAAGTTGAAGGATTGGCTATGGGTAATCCTCTCAGTCCGGTACTTGCTGACATTTATATATGCACTATTTTGAGATGAAATTATTTGATAAACTATCTGTTCGTCTTTGGATTCGGTATGTTGATGACACTTTCGCACCGTGGGTTTTCTCCTGTGATTATTGATAAAGCCGTTAAAAAATTTTCAGATTCCCATCAAAGAAGACATTCCACTGTTAGAAATAATATTAATGACCTTGTCGTGCTTCCATTTTATCCTTCTGTTAGCAATAAAATTGCACAGATTCTCCAGAAATTCAATTTTCAAGTCGGTGTCTCCCCTATTAATAAAATTCACCCTTTGATTCTAAAAGATTGTGTTTCTGTCTTGAATTCTTGGGGAATTTATAGTATATCGTGTTAGTGTGGTTTAAGATATATCGGCCAAACGAAAAGAGCGTTGAAGTTTCGTATCAAGGAACATGAATCTTATGTCAGAAAAGGTGAAATTAACAAGTCTTCAATAGCGTATCATAGTTGGACTTTTAACCATAATTTTGATTTTGGATCTGCAAAAATTATCCAAAAGGCTTCTTCCATAAGTGAATTGGATTTTCTTGAGGCTTTTCACATTCACAAAGATTTAGCAGGTTTAGTTAATGATTTGAAGTCCAATCCAGTCCTTCCTAATGCCTTTAAAATTCTACTATCTTAATTCTATTTTGCCGATAGATGGCATTACCTCCTCGCGTTTGGTACTACCAGAGGGCATAAAAATCCGTTCAGTGGTTGCTTTCCATTATTTGAAGTTCAAATTTTGAGTGTAAGGTGCATTTGCCCCTCGCTCCCTATTTTAACTTCGCTAATTTTTCATGCTCGATCAGATAGCCTGGCTCAGTAAAAGTAGGCGGCCAGTGCAACTCTGATTAAAAATCTAGTTATGACCACGTGCAGTGCTGATAAGGACCACGTGTTTCTGTGACTCCTTTATTTTCTTCTTTCTAGGTACTTCTTTCTCCTGATGAGGAGGGACCTTTAGCTGCCCTCGAAATCGATTGAGTATTTCATTATACCTACGCTAAATAGAAGGTTATTTTTACGATTTTGATTGTCACATTAGCGTGTTTCTCTTCTAGTCAGTATTAATCACTTTGCTTATAGTCGACACTGAATATTTTAATTATTTGGCAATTCTCCTTTGATTTGATGGGTTTTCTTTTATCATCAAAGGTCTTACTTTATGCGAGGAGGTAACGCCATATATTCAAAACAGTCTGTTTTTTTCTTTGGATACATATTTGAATAATTTTTCCACCTGAAGCTAAATATTGATTGTGGTGTAGGGGTCGAAACCATTACACGAACCTTGGGTTGTGTGACACAGGGTTGAAATGAACTTCTAACTCAAATTTTAACAATAACGTGAATTTTAATAAGATGAATAACGTTAACAGTTGCATATCTTGACAATAGAGGACTTGGGTATATTTAGTCCCGTAATTTCAGAATTTTTTTACGGGAAAAATGCTCTAATGCATTATACATGAGAAATGATCGTTCTTAGCAGGCCAACAAGCCCATAGCTCTAAACAGAAAAGTTTGTCTCCTCTTCTCAGGAAACCACCTTATATATCACCCTGTGTTTACTTGCACTGAACTCCCAAGGGAAGGGGGGGAGATTCTTTCACTCATACATAACAAAGTGTCCATTGCCTGACCCTGATGAAAAGACTCTTTGTCTTTCTGTCCACTGGAGCGACTTTCGAAGCTGCAACCGGAATCATTAACAAAGGCACAGGACACCATCCTGGATATAAAACTATTGTACTCTGAAAACTCATCCTAGACAAAGGACCTTTATATCACCTTATCACAACTTCCTTCCCTCGTAGAAGAATGTTAGCTAGACTGGAAGGAAAAATTCTAAATACTTTTCAGTGCTTTCAAAACACGAGTGATAACCATTTAAGTGATAATAGAGAAGCCAGTTACTTTACCCTGTACTTATTTCTAGGTAACCTCACCTTGAGACAGATAAACATAAAAACAAGAATGCAACAAAAATACATTTCTCTCAACATCAGAATACAAAGTACATTCCTCAAATTTTACAAAATGCTAATACTTAAGATAAAAAAATTAATTCTAACAATTTTGAAAATGAAACGCATGATGCAAACAATTTTGAAGTAAAATAATATAATGCCAAAACGTTACAAAAACCATTTTCATCACTTTTTGTTAACATTGTATCCACTAGTTACGTTCAGTCACTAGACTAAGGCATGACTCAAGCCATCTGCTTTACCGTGTAATTTGCCTGGCCTATGAACAATTTCAAAATTATACTGTGTGAGATACAATGCCCAGCGAGTCAAACAAGAATTTGATCTCATCATTTTCTTTAAAAAGTCAATGGATTATGATCCATCTGGATCTTAAACTTTTATCCGTCTAAGTAATTATTTAGTTTCTTCAGTCTGTAAATAATGGCCGCAAGTTCCCTTTCAGTTGTGCTATAATTTCGCTCAGCCTTAGAAAATGTTTTGCTGAGATACAGTATAGGGTGTTCCTCCCCATTCTGAATTTGAGATAACACAATACCTACACCATAAAAACTGGCATCTGTTTGCAAATCCTTTAGAATAATCTGGTGCAAATAAAAACCAGTCTTTTTACTAGTTTGGTAATCAGTTCATTGAAAGTCTCATCGCACTGTTTTGTCCAAATCACCTTTTCTTTTTGCCCTTCAAAGCGTCTGTCAGAGGTACCACAATACGCACGCAATCTTTTATGTACCTTGCATAGTAGCCTACAGTACCAAGGTAGCTACAGATCTGTGTTTCAGTAGAGGGGTCAGAAAATCTCTGATTGCTTGAATCTTGGCCTCAATAGGCAACCTTTTCCCAGACCCTACTTCATGACCCAGAAATTTCACATGGTCTTGGGCATATTTGCATTTCGAGGGCTTAACAGTCAAGCCTCCTGAAGATGACTTAAAACCACATCCATATCCTTCATATGCCTGTCCCAAGTCGGCGAAAAGACTGCAATATCATCAATATACGGTAGAACAAAATTGTGCAACCCTCCTAAAACTTGAGCAATCAATTTACAAAAATAGAAAGGCACGTTTAAAAGCCCAAACATAATTTTCTTCAGGATGAAAGATACAAAAGGTGTCAAAAATGTGGCATACCTCTGTGCACGCTCTGTGAGTGGTACCTGAAAGTATCCTTTGGTTAGATCCATGATTGTGATAAATAGAGCTGCGCTGAGCTTTTCGACAACTTCTTCAATATTGGAAAGAGGGAAAAATTCGACCATAGTTTTTGAATTTAATTTTCTGTTTTTTATACAAGGGCGAGGATCTTTACCTGGGACCTCTACTAAGATCATAGGAGATGCATAATCAGATTGCTCAACCTTCTATGACTCCTAACATCAGCAACTGCCTAATTTTCTCCTTTAAGATGTTGGTTTGTCTCGCCGACATCCGGTAAGGCCTGACTCTAACCGGAGTCTCTTCCAACAATTTAATGTCCATTTCAGTCCAAGACATACAGCCTGGGTCGGGCTGAAACACCGCTCCATACTTCCCTATAACTTCCTGGAATTTTCCTATTTCTACTGCCGAAGCTCTTTCTTCTAGCTTACTGTCTCCAACTATTTTCCAAAAGTCTATTTGGAAATTTGAGTTGGGTAAGCCAAGGAATAAGGAATATCTACTTCTCCCTCGATATCTTCCATGACCTCCTCCATCGCCAGATTTACAAATTCGGGGCGCTGATGATAAGGTTTTATCAAATTGACATGATAAAGGGTGTCACTGTTACGCTTAACCTGAAATCTCTACGGTATAATTGGTTTCGAAAATCGCACTAGTTACTTTATCTGCCCCTATCCAGTTTACTGCCATCTTGTGTGGCTTAGACGTGGCTAAAACAAGCACGAGATCTCTGACCTTAAATCTTCTTGTAACAATGTTGCGATCATACCAGTTTCCTTTAACTCTGACACTCTTTCATTCTCTCACTTCTTTAATCTGTTTACTAAGTCTAGAATATACTTGACCACAGTGGGGTCTGAACTTTCTTCCTCTAGCCAGTTTGCATACACGATCGTTTGGGGCACTCTCAAAATTTTCCCATGTACTAACTCGCAGGGACTAAAACCTGTGCTCTCATGGCTAACAGTTCTAAGGGCAAACAAAGAACATGACAAACATTCTTCTCAGTCTTTCCCACTTTTCAATCACAAAGCCTTCAATACCCTTTTCAAGGTGGAATGCAACCTTTCAACAGAATTGCTTTGAGGGTGACACAGAAGAATGATACACTTTAATTCAAACTTACTAAAAAACTCAAATGTAAGTTCATTGGTAAACAATCTACCCAAATCACACTGAATTTCCTTAGGGTAACCTGATCTAGAAAAGATTTATATGAAGGCTTGAATCACACTTTTAGAGCTTAAATTCTGTACAGGAATGGCATCTGCATATTTGGAAGCAACACAAAATGACGTAATTAAGTATTTATTTTCACGTGAACTAGGGATCAGAGGTCCTACTGTGTCAATATTTAATCTGCTTTACACTTCTGATATAACTGGCACAATCTTCATTGGAGCTTTCTTTTTATCCCTATTGTGACCTACACGTTAACAAATATTGCACTTCCTCACAAATTCTTCAATTTCCTGGTAACAATTTGGCCAAAAATAGTGTGTCAAAACTCTATCCTTGGTTTTTGTTACCCCTAAATGACCAGAGATTTCCTCGTGGCATAACTTCAAGATCCCTTTCCTAAAAAACAGTCGCACACAGCTGAAGTTTATGTTCCCCTTTTTTAGAGCCTGCCACTCTGAGTAGTCTCTCCTTTACAATTATAAACTCTTTTTTACTTTCACTTTCCCCTTTCTTTCAGAGGGCCGCTAAACTAGCGCATGTTTTTTGTGCTTCTGAGAATTTTGCTGGCGAAACATCTGTAAAGATAGACCTTTTTTCTGAACCGATGACTGGAATTTCAATAGATTCCTCTGTATTACTTGTTAACTTCCCTTCTTCCGAAAGCTCATTATTCACAACACTTTCACTTTGTACCTCTTCCGATCTGGAATCTAAGTCTTCTGCGCTCTCTCTAAACTTCTGCGCGCATACTCCTACGAGTTCCCACAGCATTTAAGAGAACTGGTCATTCCCTAATTTTCTCTATCAACTTTGCAGTTTTATTTCCTAACAAATAGTACTCATTATATAATTCTACCGGAGTAACTGCTGCCTTTGTCGTAACCACATCAAAATCGCCTTCAATGGTGACTTTTGTCAAAGATAAACATTTACATTCTTTGTCCAAAGGCTGTTTCACCCAAACATTTTCTCTTAATAAGCCACTAGTAGTAATCCAAGTACTATTACGCATATCTATTCCAGCTCCTCTTAGATATTCTCTGTCTACCCCATTAATTACTGCTTTCTTGAAATACGGCTCAAAACACTTTCCTAAATTATTCACCAGATTAGCCTTATTCTTTTCCAGCGATGGGCAGTTAGGTTGGATATGCCTGTCTTTTCTACATTGGTAACACCTTATTTTCCGCTGTTTCTTGAAACCCGCTTCATTGAAAGCTTGCTGTTTTTTAGGAGCCTCCACTTTTCTATGCTCCTCCGATTTAATTCTTTGATGACCACTACTTTCCTGGTTATAACTACCATTGGAATTTACATACCATTCTCTAACTTTCTCAAATAGTTTCTTAAACCCCGCTCTCTGTTCTAACTTCCTCGTATCTCTTTGCAAAGCCTCATACCTATCGCATTTCTCTGCTAAAATAGAAGCTGTTTTAAATTCTTCCCAATTGTCTAATTAGTGCTCTCTTATTTCTAGAGGGACTCTCCACTGAATTTGGTGAGCATAAGTTCCGTAAGACTTTCAAAATCTTGAACTTCCACTGAATCCAACTAATTCTCTAAATAGACTCTCAATTCATACACTAAATCCACCCATAACAATCCGTTTTTTCTAGAATGTTCTTCAAATTTTGTTTTTAGAGCGAAAGAACTGAGCTTGAATCTACACATGAGTAATTTTTCAACATGCTGATCATCATCCCCTTTATCAGATGGTTCTTTTATTATTAACTGACTTTACTATTAACATCATGAGGTAATAAAGGAATAAATTGTGAGACCCAATTAATCTTATTAACGTTCTCTTTTTGAGCTTGTTTCTCAAATAGCATAAAGAATAATGAAATATCTATATTACTAGGTTCCAAATGTGGTACTAGATCTTTTAAATTAACCTTTTTTTCTCTAGGTTGTTCAACTGTCAAAACCATGAAAGTTAAACTATTGGTCTCAACTACGTTCATCAGTTTTAACTTCTCCAATTCAAAAACTCACTCCCGTCCTGCTCTTTCTTGTTCACGTTCTGACTCTAATCTCTCTTTTTTGGCTGTTTCTTCTGCTTTTTTCTGCTCAGCCGCAGCCCAAATTCTCCTCGCACATTCTTTCGCCACTTCTTCATCATAGTCCTTGGCATTAAGATTAGCCTGTCTAATTTCTCTTACTTTATTTGCCTGGCACACATTTGTATCAAACTTCTCCGCTAACTCCAATAGCAGAGCTTTAGTAAATTTCCTCATAAACTCATCCATTATGGAAAACTAAAGCAAAATAATCTACCCCAATATGCAAAAACAACAGGTCTATTTCTCCAAAACTGAGTAATACCCTAATAATTCTGAACACTAATTGCCTTACAACACTTAATGACCTCTAACTAATTCACCTATGCATACATACAAAACATAAATCACAAATGCTAAATAAGATGTAAATTTTTCTTGCACTATATCAACTCTCTACAAATATTGTCCTCTAGCACCGAACTGATTTAAAAACTAAATTTTTCTAAAGCATACCGTTACAATACTTCATACAATTTAAACTTTACTAGAACAATAGAATAAACAGTTAAATACCAATTAGCAAAAATAACCACAAGAAAACTTTTGATCCCCAGTAACAGTTATATCTAAAATCAACCTAGTCTGAAATAACTGGCATAACTTCTCCAAAATCACAAAAATGGTATTCACCAATTTGAAGACACCTTCGATGACTCTCCTGGCACTAACTTGGATACATCAACTCTTCCGGGAAATTTCATTATTTCGTGGCACTAAATCATGCTTCCTGCGGCATTCCCTTTTGACACCCTGTCACTTTCTGAAGAGGCTACACCACGCAAACAGTCCTTGCACATAAAATTAGATTGTTCTTGTGCAGAGAAAAAAGTCTTGACTGCTCATATAAAGTCCTTTACAATACTACCCTTTCTGGAACTTCCATTTGACGATCCAGAACACTCACACAACGAGATGTACGGAAATCAACGCATAATGTTCACTGAAGTTCACAGGCGAAAAGTCCGTTCCTAAATTTACTCTCAGAAACAATCCTTAAATGCTGCCACAAATTTTAATATTACTGCTGTGGTGTAGTGGCCGAAACCGCTACACAAACCTTGGGTTGTGACACAGGGTTGAAATTGAACTTCTATATCAAGTTAACAATAACTTGAACTTTTATGAGATGAAAAACCTTAACATTGCATATCTTGACAATAGAGGACTTGGGTATATTTAGTCCCGTAATTTCGGAATTTTGTTACAAGAAAAATTCTCTAACGCATTATACATGAGGAATGATCGTTCTTAGCAGGCCAACATGCCCATAGCTCTAAACAGGAAAGGCTGTCCCTTCTTCTCAGGAAACCACATTATATATCCCTGTGTTTACTTGTGCTGAACTCCCAAGGGGGGAAGATTCTTTCACTTTTACATAACAAGGTGTCCATCTCCTGACCCTGATGAAAAGACTCTTTGTCTCTGTCCACTGGAGCGACCTTGGAGATTGCAACCGGAATCATTAACAAAGGCACAAAATTGCATCCTGGATATGAACTTATTGCACTCTGAAAATTCATCTTAGGCAAATAACCTTTATGCCACCTTATCACATGATGTTTTCTCCTTTGTTGTTATCATTATCTTTCGTAGCTTTAGATGTTAAAAAAACATGGCTTTCTTGATGTTTTTTAATAACTAGATACAAATACCTAGAAATATACAAAATATTTTCTTCGAAAAGAACACAAACATAGCTTTTCATCCACTGCTTCTGAAAAATGACATTTTGCATAAAAATAAAACTTTCAAGTAGCAGATGATAATTTATACTTAAAGATATATATGAAAATATAACTCTGGTTTAAAAAAATTTCAAAAGATATATATGAAAATATAACTCTGGTTAAAAAAAATTTCAAGCTAAAGATTTTTGTTATGGCAAAGCAAAATCATCTAAAAAATGTGCAAACAGCCTCTGTAGCTGAGTAGGGTAGCTCATGTGTCTGTAGTGTGTAAGGTGAATGAACCAGTTTTCCCAACATCCTCTTCTACAAACTCTTGCTATAGCATAAGCTCTCGAGTACTATTTTGTTAATTATTTGTTTATTATCAAATAGTTCAGTTTTTAGTCCAAAGGGGCAAATTTGGCCTGAAGGACTATTTTCATTTTGGCATTTTATGTTTGTTCACTATAAATGTCCGATTCACTTTTCAAATTGTTATTACTAAATATTATCACCCTGTGTTATATTTAAAGAAATTAAATAATGAAGAATCTCCATAAATGTATGCATGTTTCTTGTACTGTGATAAAACAACAGTACTTACAGCCTTTCTACCCAAATATGGGCATCTGGAAGCCCAAATTTAGAATTGGTTTTATTTATTTCGTATTTTGTAAAACTTGAACTGCTTCCCTTACAAATTTTTTTGAAAAAATTGCAAAAAATCATCACATTTTTTAAATTTTATTATTAAATACAACGAAATGAAACAAATCAAAATATGTAGGTTTTAAGTTGAATACTTAATTTTTTGAAGGTGTAAAAGCATGTAGTTTTAATATTAGTTTACTGTCTTGAGTTATCTCGGGCAAACAATAAAAAGTTTAATATTAGTCTTTGTATGATAGTTTTTAAAATAAGGGACAACACAAAGTGATACCTGACATTCTACACTGGTATCTGGTCTCTTTGAGTACACTGTCTCATTGGATTATATGTTTAAAAAATTATTTTTCCACTTCTTCATAATCATTATCTGAAAAATCATCGCTTTCGCTATCTTGCATCATCGCCATTTATTTTTTCAACACATATATACTTCTTTATACAGTCAAAAGTCTTTAATCCGGACTCGTCGGGACTTCGGCAATTCTGGATTATCGGTTTTTCCGGATTATAGATCATCAATTTAAATCTGGTAAGATGGCGTGCAGAAATTATAAAATTAAAAATATGAAACCTTAATTTATGAAATAAAGAGCAATTATGATCTAAAGGGTATCAAAATTTCCAAAAAAATGCTTTATATTTATTTGTTTACTTTATTAAATATTTCTTTCAATGCACGCATGCGTAAATCATACATTACGCATAGTCGAAATTAGAAAATTGCAACCAGAAAACTATTTGATGTGTATTCGTGATATTTATAATGACGAGGAATTTGATTTAAATCGTATCAAAGACAGAGTACATCCAGATGAAATACTACATTTAGTAAGGAATTATAAGCCAAATAAAATAAAAACATCTGCCCTGAAGATAAGGATAGGGCTGACAGATCAACTTCCAGTTAATTGTGCACCGCGATGTCCCCCCCCCCCCCGCAGAGCAGCGTGAAATTGATAAACATATTTCGGAATGATTAGAGAATCAAAGCATAGCCTGTATCCATTTTTTGCAGCAATTCCACTTTTTGTTTGATGGACATCGAAACATGCTTTCGCTTTGTAGATCCTTTGGTAGCTCCAGAATCGGAAATTCTTTTTGACATAATCGAAAGTTCAAGCTTACTTTTATAAAATTGCTCTAACAGTCTGCAAAAAAAAAAATTCAGCCGGATCCAATTAGAAGATTAAGGAACAATGCAATCTGCAACATTAACTGAAATAGATAATTTTAGCTTAGCTTATACCGTCTGTTATACATTAAACACGCATGCGTAAAGTTATTATGTGCATGCGTTAGCTTTGAGGTCCGGATTATAGATCATTCCGAATTATGGACGTCCGGATTAAAGACTTTTGACTGTATATTACTAATCCACAAGCTGACGTATACCATTCAATAGGGAAACACATAACCAGTCCCTTCTAAAGAACCGTGCAACCAACAAAATTTGGCAAACTGCCAAAAGCTGAATATTTCCTTTCATAGAAAAGATTTCCTTTCATTTCCTCCAAGCTGAGTAAAACTGTGATAAAACAAATCATACTAACAAATTCTGCTTTGCCCGAGTTTTCACGGGATAAGAATTACTGCAATATATACAAATAATTAACTGCAATATATATGAACCCAAGATAACTCGGGATAATCAAGCAAACGGTTAATGAATTTTTGATTAACAAACAAAGATTTAAAAAGCGAGCAATGGCAACACTCTACTGGGGGGGGACGTTTTAATATCCAGTGTGTGGAACTGTGTATCAGAAATTTTAAAGATATGCTTATTTTAAAATTATTTTGCGGTATTGTTGTTGAACTGAATTCTATGGTTTAAATGCGAAGGACATGGTATTTAATAAATAAAGGTAACGCACAAAACGTTAAAACAACGCCCCCCTAAAGGTGATTTAAAATCTGAAACCATTCAGATTTTTTTCATATTTTAAACTTTTTTAGATATTGGATATCTAAAATGTGAATTAAATCCTTTACATTATTTCATTTTTTGTACTTGTAAAGTTGCAATTAATAGTTTCTTTGCTTTTCTGTTAATGGGATTCCAGTTGCCAAACATGCATCAGAGTAGGAAATATGATAGCCTGTTTACACTGATCTGTAATGGCATCATTGTGAACAAGTTGCAAAAATGAACATCGATCTAGTAATTTTCTGTCTTCAGTTTTTAGTTGTTTTTGTGTTAAAGTGGAGATAGTCATTCTTCATTAAATTTGTGCTCAATGCCAAATTCTCTGTTTCCTCTTAAAAACGCATCAAAGAATGGTCCAGTTTGGCATTGCACACATTAAGCATTTTATATAAAATAGTTCTTTTCATGAAGCTGTATGTATTTTAGAATAGCTACTATATAGTTATATTTTCACCAGTGTATGTTTGGTGATAAATGGCATCACGTTAACAGCAAAAAAAAAAAAAAGTATATTTCATCAGATCGGTTACAAACTTTTCAGGAGAGAGAGAGCACACATAGCAGTGCATGATGGGAAACACTTTCCTAGCACAACAAAACACAAAAAAGGAAGAACATGATCAGGGTGAGAGTGTATGTTTATTATTCTTAGTGTAGAAGAAACCAAGAAATAAGAACAGAAACAATCATAATCAAAGAAGGGTACTATTCGGTTTTGAGGGCCGTAAAAAATCGCCAAACTATTGTTGATGCAAGAAAGGAAGTATAATAGTAAATAACTATTTAAGATTGATGTTTTAATTTAGATGAAAGGTTAATTTCATATAATACTTATTATTATTTATATAAAAGTTGCTTAACATAACTGAATGGATGCCTGCATCGCTATTTCGCTACCGAGTTATTGCTAAAGCATAGTTTCATCTCGTTGGTTGTTCGAACATAATTTTCTATAATGAATGATGCCTTTTCTTTGAAAAACTTCTCGGTAAAATGCAGAATCGCCCACTTATTTGTTTGCCGCTTTTTACAGGGGTAAAAACAAATGGATTTTTGTCAATTTTCTTTTACTTTTTAAGTGAAAATAGGTCGATTTGTACATATATAAAGTCAAGGCTGGGCACAGCGCCATTTTTGTGTAATTCTGGGATTTTTTTTTTTTTTTTTTAATGAAAATAGGTCGATGTGTACATGAATACCGACTATGTGCATTCTTAAAAACGCATCAAGCATGGGTGATTCTGCACTTTACACAAAATTTTGTTGCACACGTTTCGTCATGGGCAATTCCCAAATTGTTAAATCCATAGGATATGAAAAAAGACTTTAAAAATTAAACTAGTATTTCAATGGCATCTTTAGAAATATAGAACTATATAAACTTACACAATCTGAAATCAGTATGTTCTCAAGATTTGGCGCGCTGTTAAATGGGCGCATTTGCTAGATTTGGCGCTTTTGCGCATATATTTTCGCTGCAGTTTTTTTTTTTACGGTCCTCAAAACGGAATAGTACCCAAAGAAGTATTCAAAATTACGTTTGAGATGTATCCTCAACATGGGATCAGCGGGATGCACTGTGGTCAGTGCATTAGCCAACAAGATCGCCCGTCCTCATTTGTATTGATTACTTCCTCTGGGAGGGGGTACATCAAGACACTGGTGTACAAAACTTCAGTTAACAGTGCTGAAGAACTCGTTCCACGCATTGTGGCACTACTGAGGAACTCCGCAACATGCCTGGTATTTTCCTCAACGTCATATCTTCCATGTGCCGGAGGTATGAGGCTTGCATCGTGGTCCGAGGTTGTAATTTCGAATTTTCCAAAGTCTAGGTGTACTCTATCTCTTTTGAAAGTAAACGGTTTGCTGAAACACCCTGCATATTATGTCTTAATATATTTTTGGATCTGAATGTTTTAATTTTAAAAGCATGAATTCTCAGTTTTAATTTAATTTATAGCTTAAATTTTATTAGCTTTGGTATTTTTGTCTTAAAATATTTTTTGAATTAGAATTCTTTCTATAAAAGAAAATTCTGTTATTAGAAGTCTTTCTATAAAATATGAAAAATGAATTAATATATGAAGCAGTTTAATTATTTACAAATAAATCTTTTATTTCAAAATACTATTAAATTTTTAAATATTTGAATTTCTTTTCAGGTTGTTGAAAAAAATAGTAAACCACATATTGAAGTAGAAACAGGACATGGGAAAAAATTGTTTGCTCCAGAAGAAATATCTGCCATGGTCCTCACAAAAATGAAAGAAACTGCTGAAGCTTACCTTGGGAAAAAAGTTTCTCATGCGGTTGTTACTGTACCAGCTTATTTTAACGATGCTCAACGTCAGGCAACTAAAGATGCTGGAGCCATTGCAGGACTGAATGTTCTTCGAATAATCAATGAGCCTACAGCAGCTGCTATTGCGTATGGGTTGGATAAAAAGGAAGGAGAAAAAAATGTTCTTGTTTTTGATCTTGGTGGGGGAACTTTCGATGTTTCTCTTCTTACAATTGATAATGGTGTATTTGAAGTAGTTGCAACTAATGGAGATACTCATCTTGGTAAGTTTGAGAAAAATAATTTTTTAATTGTAACATTTAAAAAGGGTATGAAACCATTCTTTTATGTAATATGTTTACATAGCATAAGATGTTTTCTGTTACACGAAAAATCAAGAATTTTTAAAAAGGCTTTCTTTCCTTAACTTTTCACAGGAAATGAAGTCATTGTTGATGTTACGTTTTATACCTTGGATTATGCAATAAATTTGCAATTTGTGCAGTATACTTCTGATTAAGTAGGGTAATACCCAATATTACATCCACAGTTAAACAATAATTGTGGTTAAGCTGGCAACGGTTGAAATATGCGCAGGAAACCGGAATAACCTGTACTATATTTAATAGAAACTATTATTAATAATACCCATAGTTCTAAATGTTTTAATTTGAAGAATTGGTTGATCTTTACATTATGGTAACTTGGCGTTTTTTTGGCGAAAATTTGGCGACCAACTCTCCTACAGCAACCCTCTATTTTTTTTTCCCGCCGCCATTTTGTCTTCATGAAGTAAAGACATGTTTCTTTTCTTTTTATCTACTGAACACTTCTTCCAACAATCTACTAGCCAAATTACACTTATGCTAGAAATTTTATCTAACAAAACTGCTTAATCATGACAAATATTCACTGCAGAATTGGGAAAAAGTGCACAATATCATACTCCTTACGCGTTTTTCAAAATAACACATACACATAAACCATATACACGCCGACTTATTTTTACTTAAAAAAACATTCCAGAATTGCACAAAAATGGCATTGCTCACACTCTTCACTATATCCATGTACACTGCTTTTTTCTCATAAATTAGAAAAATTTCACGAAAATACATGACAATTTTCTCAATCTTTAAACCCGGTAAAAAGAACATATATGAAATTACCTGATCGCGAAAAAGTATTTACCCTTTCCAAATATGAACATTTCCACATATAAAATAAATAAAATATCCAAAAACCTCTAAATCATCTATTACATTATACACGTCACCAACGAATTCATACCGCAAGCATTACAAATACTTAGTGTCAGATATTTAAATTATTTCCATGCACGTTTACTTCAACTAAAACGTATACCAAATTCCTACAAACATAAAATTCACAAAATAACTATCATTTAATTAAAATATCACTAAACCATGTACACGTCGACTTATTTTTACTTAAAAAAACATCCCAGAATTGCACAAAAATGGCATTGCGCACACTCTTCACTATATCCATGTACACTGCTTTTTTCTCATAAATTAGAAAAATTTCACGAAAATACATGACAATTTTCTCAATCTTTAAACCCGGTAAAAAGAACATATATGAAATTACCTGATCGCGAAAAAGTATTTACCCTTTCCAAATATGAACATTTCCACATATAAAATAAATAAAATATCCAAAAACTTTTACCTCTCAATCATCTATTACATTATACACATCACCAACGAATTCATACCGCAACCATTACAAATACTTAGTGTCAGATATTTAAATTATTTCCATGCACGTTTACTTCAACTAAAACGTATACCAAATTCCTACAAACATAAAATTCACAAAATAACTATCATTTAATTAAAATATAATTAAATTCAAAAACACTACTTAAAATATAAATGAGCACATACATTAAATTAATACATACATAAATACCCATTTCGAATTCACTTTAGTTACGGCCATGGGATCCAAAAATTCACGAACACTGTTTCACACAACACAGAATAAAGCCAAATACAAAACTTCCAGATTTTTTCCCGATTTCCCCCCTTTTCCGATTAAAGAACCGTAATTCGTCCATTAATATCACATGACATATCCCATGATCTCTCATTTCCCTCACACAAAATAATGCGTAATCGGAACTGAGTACTGCTCACATTATTACCAAAGTCCCAGGTAGTAACCTTTATCGCCTCCAAAATGTCGCCAAACTACCAGTTACCATATTGTAAAGATCAACCGAAGAATTAAATTTGTTTACCCATGTAAATTAAATCAGCTTTTGAAATAGGAACACTCTTCAAAAAAAAAAGTTTTTGCTTATAATTTCATAGTTCAGTAGGAATCAGAGGGAAAGAAATTAATAGCTCTACTCTTTATTTTTGTGAATTAACAAGTGCTTTTTAATAGATGATTTGACAATATTTATATATTCCAGACTGTGTATAATTAAATTATGTATTGATTTGCTTTATTATGAAGATAATTTCTAGATACATTAATTATCATCTGCTTTACTGCTATCATCTCATGCATTATTTTGATGGTTTGTGATATTTTTTTCTTTCCCCAGCAATACTTAAGCAAGACTAGTTAATCTATCCCTGGTTAATAATGAGGACTGTATAGTGGTCTATAAAACAAACTCGACCAGTTTTTTATATGCCAGTCTTTCATTTGATACCATGACTGATGTAGCTCTTTTTGTCTGTTCTAGAGTAGAGTTTCTTAAAAACTGGCTCGTGACCCCTTTCTTTAACTTATAATATTTTTACATAAGGTATCTGAAAATAAAGATAAGACAATACAGACAAAGAAAAACGAAAAATGTTTTGATGCATTCATTTTATAATATAAATATTAATTTTACTTGCTTTGCATATGATGTTGTCATTTCGTCTGCTACTTACTTAAAATTTTCACATTGTTCTATGTCTTAACATTAGAAATTAAAGTTAATGACCTAAAACTGCTATAGTATATTATGATACAAGTGAAAAAATTTACAGTTTCACTCACGTGTGCTGAATTTGCGCAGTGCTTATGGGGTTTCACAAAATTTTCGTAATATTATGGGGTCCTGGGATACCGAAAAAAATCTTGTTGATAAAAAGGGGTCACGGCTAAAAAAAGTTTAAGAAGCCCTGTTCTAGAGGATCATTATAATGCAATTCAGAATTATTAAGTTTTTATATGAAATCATGCAATTATGTTTTGAATATATCTGGTCTGATTTTTAGTTTTAAGCTTAGAATGGAAAGTGAAAAAAAGTTATTCATAAATATTTTTCATATTCTGCCATATACAACAATCTTTCATAAATGAACAGTGTTTTAAAATATTGCAATTTGTATAGCATGGTTTCATGATAATCTCAAACTTTATAGGTTTCAGTATCTGAAACAGAGCATTTGTTTTAGAATAGATTATGAAAAATTGATCTTATTGTTAAATTTTAAGTACTTAGAGTTTAAGTTTTTAAGAAAAATAGTAGATTGGCATCTGAAGGAGTGTATTTTTAAAAAAGTATTTCTTATATAACTTACTATGCTTTTTATTTACTTTTCAAACACAATAATTATATTCAATTAAATATTAATTTACATGCATTTAATTTAAAAAGAATTTAGATGTGCAAAAACATTTTAAATATATTTTGAATCCTCTTGTTGAGATATCTTGAAAACACTGCATTGTGAAATGCAGAGTTTTCATTTTTAATCTTGTTTAAGCTTTTCCTTTCCCCTATTTAATCTCATACTTATTTATTCTAAAACAGACTTAGTATGATATTATAGAACATCAGCTGAGAAATCTTTGCAATGAAAGGCTATATGAAAATAATTTAAAAATAAAAAAAGCATATTATTTCAGTTGTGAATTTTCATTGCAGTGGTTTTCCTTTTGAGGATTCAAACTAGAACATTTAGAAGTACCACAAGAGATAATAGAAAAAAGTACATATATTAATAATATAAAGCAGTAGTCTTCAGACTATGTTATTTTGAACCTTGGGTTTATGTGAGTCAGACCCCAGGGTTCCATATCAACATAAAAATTTGAAAAGAAAATTATGAAGCACAATAGTTAATGTTTATTTACTAAAAAATATAGACACATTTAGTTACAGATTAGTTTTAAAACTTAGCATGTGGTCATGTATGTAAAAGAGAATGACATGTAATGCTTTATGAAACTAAACAGTTTTCTAATGGAAAATGGGCCTACCAGCGGCCGAGCGGTAAAGTCGCTGAGCACTGGTAGTTCGGTCCAAGGTTCGAATCTCGCGAACGGGCTGGCTGCATGGGCATTTTCGTGGTTTTCCCCATGTGTAACATGTATATGAGCCAGTTTCCCTTAGAAAGTCCTTTCCTTAGGCAGATAGTCCTAGTGTGCTTTGCCATAATCTCAATAAACTGAACCATCTAATGGAAAATGGATTGAATTTGGGCAAGAGTGTTAACAATTTTATATTGGAGTACTTTTTCAGTTAAAGAAAATTAAAAATCTTTCCCAGGGAAAAAAAAATAAGTATGACTAGATAAAAAAAAGTCTGTTGAAGTACTGCAATAAATCAGAAAGTTTGCCATTAAAGGAAAGGGAATAATTTATTACCAACAGGTTCAGTATTAAAATCTAAATTTAAGCAAGAATAAATTTTGCTTGTAGATATATGCAGAATACCTAGAAGTTCTTCACACAGCTTTAAACATTTTAATGCCATCTGAAACAATATATTTAAGTGAAAAATCTTTTTCTGTGTATGTGGCAACAAAAACAAAATATAGAAACAAATTACATGCAGAATATGAAATGCGACTGCTGATAACTCAATGGAGCTAAAGACTTTGACTGTTAGCGTAAAAAAATGCCAGAACACTCTGAATATATGCACAAGTTAATGCTATTGAGTTACATTAATTTTAAGTTAAAATATTGTAATACAAAATACAGTACTTTGTAATAATAATACATAATTTAATTAACATAATTTTCTTTATGTAAAGTACTTGTAGCATATTGATTTACTTTAATTATTATTTTAAGATACATTTTTGTAAGGGTAGTGTGTAGTTCTCTGAAAAAAACTAGTTCTGAAGGTTCCGCAAGTCAACAGACTTTGAAGACTACTGATGCAAGGTAAAAGTTATAAAATCAAACATGAGCAGGGACATAAAATATCTCAATTTATTACTTTTAAACTCAAAACTGTATTATAAATAGAAAATTATGAATTTTAAATGACAGCAATTATACTAGCAGCCAAAATTGTAAAACCCTTTTGGAAAATACATTTTTAAGATTTGATGACATATAACATCAATAATTTTAAAGAAGATTTTGCTCAGTTATATGTCACTAGAAATAATTTTATAAAATGCTGTTAATTACCTAAAACATTATTAAAAAAAGATTTCATAAATTTAAAATTTAAATCTCAAATGCTGAGATGTGAAAAATTGGATCTAGTAAGCATGAACCCTCACATTTTTTGCTGCTAGAATTGATAGTGTGAAGGATCATGTTTTTGATTATCAGGAAGTTTATCACAGCTTTGAATGTAATCTTTTTCCTTTACATTTTTAAAGCCAGTTTGAAAAGTCCTGAAAATGATAAAAGTAAAAGTATATGTTGAAATGTCCTGAAAATGATGTATCCCACAGTTATTAAAACACAGTTATTAAGTTATTAAATCCCACAGTTTTGTAGCATGGATTAAAATGTCAACCATTGAACAAAGAAATGATACATTAAACAAGTAATTTTTTCTTTTACTGCTTGATGCCATATAATCTGGTATTTGTGTTTAGCATACTCAAATGCTAGTTTTGTTCTTCAAGTGAAAATTGTAAAATTTCTGTCATACATGAAAATATTAATTTACATCTGTGCAAAACAATATTCAATAAGCATAGAAAATAATTTTGATGTGAAAATTTTAATCTCCTCAGTATATTAGTAAGTATATGAGAAAATACTTGTTTTGTCTAATTATTTTAATATTTTATAACTCTAGGTGGTGAAGATTTTGATCAGCGAGTTATGGAGCATTTTATTAAAATATATAAAAAGAAAACTGGCAAAGATATAAGAAAAGATCACAGAGCTGTGCAAAAGTTGAGACGTGAGGTTGAAAAAGCTAAGCGCACATTATCAACTGCTCATCAAGCTAGAATAGAAATTGAATCATTCTTTGAAGGAGATGATTTCAGTGAAACTCTAACACGAGCTAAATTTGAAGAATTGAACATGGTAATAAAATTTTCATGATATATTCACATTTTAAGTCATTTGCTAAATCATTAATAGTATCAGTTTGATAGGAACTTTGAAATCCAGTGGATTTATTTTAGCCCAAATTGGTTTTAGCTTAGTGATCTTATAACTAAGAATATTCAGTTTGTTTTCAGATTAAGAAGTAAAATTAATTTTACGATCTTTAAGTTTTACTATTTTAATTGCAGTAACTCAGATTAAAAAAAAAAAAAAAAAAAAAACTTTTTTATATTGCCAACTACCATTGATTTAGTGCTAAATAGCTGCTTAGGTTAATCTCATGATTTGGAGAATAATATATTATTTTTAAATAGTTATATATTTTACATTTTTATGACTTTGCAAAGAAGTGAGCTTGAAACAGTAAATACAATTTATCAATAAGATATTGGACAAGAGTTGAAAGGCAGTTCTAAGATATTTTCCACCTCCTTCTTTGGGACAGTGGCTTCAATTCGAATTTGAAATTATACTCCTGGTCCTTATATAAAAATTTAATTTTTAAATAAGGATGAGTTTAAAAAATAATTAATTTTAAAATAAAATTTTTATTTAGTTTTAAATTATAAAACAATAAAATTGAAAACTTGTGAATCAGTCAGTATATTATATAAGAAATAAACTAAAGTTTGTGGCTAATATAACTACTGAAGACATTTGCAGTAGCCATAACTGACAATTGCAGTTTTCTTTTTTTAATTTTACATTTAGTTAATAAAATGTATGTTTACAGCCCACATAGCTGAATAATTTAATATATGTATTTAATTTCACTTTTAAATATATAAATGGTACATTAAGAAGTTTTTCTGTGCAATTATATGAACTCATTTTATCTTCATGTTTAAAAACATTGAAAGTTTTTTCTTCTTGGGCTTCCATAATAGTTGAGGAAAATAAAAAATTTGGTTCACAGCCAACCAAAAACATAACTTAAAACTGAGGTATGCGCACCTTGATAAGTTAAATGTTACATTAATATCAAAATCGTGCATATTTAATAACTCAAATTATGCATTATAAATTATGTCAAATGTGTCGGTCTTTTTAAGTGCATAATGTGAAAACCTATTTTTCACATTTCGAGGTTGGTAGATAGGTCAAGCCCACGTAAGCTTATATTAGACCAAGAATATTGTGATGACTAAAATTAATTTAAATGTGTTGATTTAAAACAGCACAAGTTTATTTTAGACATATATTTTATTTTTTTCAGTACTAATACCTTTCTCTTAGTACTTATAAGAATTTTTCAAATACCTATGTTTCACGTGGAAATACTTTCCTTCATAAAAAGAACAGGTATAGTACTCGTAAAACATTCCCTATTACGTAATATGGTTCTATAAATATAAATATTGTCTCTTTTTATGTATTTAAAAATTTTTTTAAGTACCGTGACGGCATAGAAGACTCACCCTCATTTAGAATGCCACACACAAGGGAAAAAAAGTTTCAATAGTCCGCACGACAGCGTGGTACCACAGTAACTTAAAATGTGCTTTCTTTTAGTTCTCGTGTTTCGTAAAACCAAATAAACAATCATTGAATGCAATTACCAAACATATTTTTAATTAAGGAAAATTAACCAATGGCAAGCTATTTTGAACATGATATGTAAATTTCAATAATGAATAAATGAATGAACAACAAGGAATCAAACATAATACAAAATAAAGCAGAAACAACAAAAAACACAAGATTCAAGGAAAACGTTACCTATCATGAAATTAGACTTTAATCACTTTCAAAACTATAAAAATCCTTTTCACTATCATCATCATCGAAAACAAGAATATCGTCTTCACTACTGTTTCCGTCATCGCTAGTATCACCTTCTTCAAATAATGCGTCGTCTTCTGTTCCGTCAAGAGCATTACTGATTCCGCACTTCTTAATATCCACTTGTTCCATCGTTCTCACACTTTTTCCTTAAATGGCTTATTCAACAATACAGCTAAAGGCTGCAGTTGGCTAGTCAGTCCACCAGGAAGGACAGCTATCTGGGTTTTTAATTCTCTCGCTTTATTAACTGATTAACTTATTAACTTTTAAACTGATCCAAAACCAAAAGAGAGGGTTTTCTTAAAAGTCCACCAGGTCGCCTCGCACCATGCGTTCTGTAACCACAGTTTCATTCCAGCTTCATCCATCCAGCCTTTCGGATTAATATGAACAATTGCACACATTGGAAGTTTTTCTTTTGAATATGAAAAACGGCGGTAGTTTTGTGCCATCAGCACAACATGTTAGAACTACCGTATATCGGGTTTTTTCATGACATGTGGTTTTTATGGTTATTGATTTAGACCCTTTAATGCTCAGTCTTTTTGGATGGTACATCAAATGTGAGTGGAATTTTTCTCTATATTTCCTATTTTACCGAGCTCAAAAGAAGTTTTCTTGCGTGCATTTATAACAAACCTATGAAATGCTAGTATTTTTTCTTCATAAACTGCTGGCATTTTCTATGCAATAGTTGTTTTTGTGCGCATTGATAAGCCTTATCTTTTCATGAACCTGTAGCACCAGCCCTCAGACTCTGAAAAGTTCTGATTCCCATGTTTTTCTGCAAATCCTTTGGCCTCATTGATTATCATTTTAGTTGAAACACTTATCCCAGATTTCTCCTTATCTATCACCCACATTTTTATGGCAATTTCAAGTTCAGGCCCAGATGGAGCTGGGCATCGAAGGTTATTTTTTTGTTTTTTAGCAGTCTTCAGTTGATCTTCCTGCAGTCACCAAGTACGTATCAATTTTTTGGTAGGTGGTGAACCAAAATGCCTTGCTGCTGCTCTGTTTCCATGCACGTTGGCGTAGTTTAACACTCCTAGTTTATACTGAATTGTATAGCATAATCTCTTGTTTCCTGTGGTCATATTTTCCAGGGTATTTTTTTAAACAAATAGTTTCAAGCACTGATACCGACACGTTTATGCAGAGTAGCACCGATACCGACACGTGTGTCGGCTAAGTCAAAGAAAGTCTATGTGAAGAAGGAAAGGCTTCATAGACGTAATGTGACCGTCGAACCTGTTTGAACTTCGACATCACCTTCGAGCTTTGCCGCTTTTTGGCGACAGATATTTCACGCATGCGCAAAGTAATTATGGCAGATGTAGAAAAAGTTATGTGTGTTTAGACTTTTATCCGGGCTAAAAATAGCATTCATTATTGAAAGTTATCCTTCACGTATAAGATGCAGGTAACTTTTTTGAGACCAAATTTAGGAAAAAAAGTGCGTCTTATATGCCGTCAAATACGGTAGTTTTTAATCATTGTTCTTTGTAAAAACTTACTGCTGAACTTTATATTTTAAATGACAATATTTTTTAGGACCTTTTCCGTTCTACTATGAAGCCCGTTCAGAAGGTTTTAGAAGATGCAGACTTACAAAAGAAAGACATAGATGAAATTGTCCTTGTTGGTGGCTCTACTCGAATTCCAAAAATTCAGCAGCTGGTGAAAGAATTTTTTAATGGCAAGGAACCATCAAGGGGAATTAATCCGGATGAAGCTGTTGCTTATGGGGCAGCTGTTCAAGCAGGAGTTTTAAGTGGAGAAGAAGACACTGGTATGATTTTCTACATGAGTTTAAGGTTTTGAAATTTGGCTTTATTATTATAAAAATGGTGATATTCAAAAAAAGTGTTAACATGTAATATATACTAAGTATATATTTATTAAGTTAATGTATTGTACAGCATAATATTCTCTCTATCTTGAAATTTTTATGAATTTTACAATCTTGTATAAAGTGCCCTTTCCCTGAATGATTACAAATTAAGATTTTAAATTTTCAGGTGAACTTGTTTTGCTTGATGTTAATCCTCTGACCCTGGGCATTGAAACTGTTGGGGGTGTAATGACAAAACTTATTCAAAGAAATTCTGTCATTCCTACAAAAAAATCTCAAATATTTTCTACTGCTGCTGATAATCAACCAACTGTTACTATACAGGTAAAATTTTGTCTTTTATTTTAAATCAGTATTTTAGTAGATTTATGTATAATATAAAATTATAGATACTAGAAATTTTCATTTTTGATAACTTCATGCATTAAAAATTTTTTGTACTCTCTCTAGTTTATCATCTTTTTAATCGAATTCTGAATTAATAGTTAAAAATCTAAGGTTTTGTTTTTCTACTTTAAAAGGCATGGAATTTTTAAAATGTGCTGCTCAAAATTGATAAAATTATTTAATATTGTCAGTTCTGTCTGCATTAAATTTTCCAAATACAAGCTAAGTTAATTTTTTCCAAGATTTAGTTGGTTTGTATATAAAAAATTTTCAAAATCTATTAAAAACTTTGAAAAATTCTCTTTCTATTCTTGTTAACTGTCCATACACCCTTTTTCTAAATCATATGGGATAGGTTGTAAGGATAAATACTGCCGAGCCAAAATATTATGACCATCCTCACATTCTTCCATGAACTCATCTGGATAATGTAGAGAGCACATGATTAAGTGGGAATGGTATTTAACTGCTGCTAAGAAGGTAAGGAATTATTCTTGCACTTTTGCGAGTGATGGAAAAGGCTGCTGATCTAAGCGAATCTGATAAAAGGGCAGATTTTGATGGTCCAGAGACTCAGAATGAGTATCTCCAAAACTGCATGATTGATAGGTTGTTTACGATCTACTTTTGTTAGTATTTATGCTAAGTGGATAAATGATTGTAAAACCAGCTAAGGTGTTGGATGTCCACGCATCATCAAAGAAAAAAAGACTGTCCCACTTGGAACAGCAAAATTGGTGCTAGACAGTTGCTCAGCTGACAACCCAATATAATACAGGTCCAAGTGCAAGTGTTTCGGAACAGATAGTTCAGCCGACACTGTTGGCTATAGAACTGCACAGCAGATGTCCCATTCATATGCCTCTGTTGACCAAGCAGTGTATATGAGCCAATTTTCCTTAGAAAGTCCTACACAAAGGCATCCTTCCCCTTAGGCAGATATCTCTAGCGTGCTTTGCCGTAATTAAATAAACCAAACGAAAACCAAACCTGTTGACTAAGCATTATTGTCAGTTATGCTTATAACATTGAGACTGGACCATAGATAAGTGGAAGACAACTGCCTCTTTGGGTAAAATTGTGATTACTTATTCATCACATTGATGGTCGTGCTAAGGTATTCCATCTTCCAGGCAAACATTGCTTTCCCCCCATATACAGCAAGTCATATACAGATTGGTAATGGCAGTATTATGCTTTTGGGAGTTATTTTCATGGGCAGCTCTGGGACCCATAGTTGTGGTAGAATAGACCATTAAAGCTGCGAACTATCTGAACATTATTGTGGAACTTGTGGATCAGTTGCACCATTACATAGCATCTTGTCTTCCCAATTGGAAATGAAATCTTCTAACAGGACAATCAATGCCCCATGTCACAAAGCTCGAATTGTGTAGGAGTGATTTGAGGAGCATAAGAATGAATTCCAATTAATGCCCTGGCCATTTAACTTGCCGGATCTTAACCCAATAGGCCCACCAACGGCCGAGCGGTAAAAACGCTGAACTCTGGTAGTTCGGTCCGAGGTTCGAATCCCGCGAACGAGCTGGTTGCATGGGTGTTTTCGTTGTTTTCCCCATGTGTAACATGTATATGAGCCAGTTTCCCTTAGAAAGTCCTCCACGAAGGCATCCCTCCCTTTAGGCAGATAGCCCTCGTGTGCTTTGCCATAGTTAAATAATCCAATCCTAACCTGATAGACCATTTCGGATGTCAAGGAGTGACAACTCGGAGACCACCATGTCATAGTCATAATATATTGGATATACCAATAATACAGTGATATACCCATGAATACATTTATTTTTTAGGTCTGAAGTTATTTTAAAATCATCTACAAATTATAAAAATATATTGTATTATAAATATCTGTAGAAAATGATTAAAATCTATAAGGCATAGCACTTGGAGAAGTTTTATAGCTAGATCAAATTACTGTAATTCCTGCATTTTTATTTCTTTTCTTTTCAGGTGTATGAAGGTGAAAGACCCATGACAAAAGATAATCACCTACTTGGTAAATTTGACTTAAATGGAATTCCACCTGCCCCAAGAGGTGTTCCACAGATTGAAGTCACTTTTGAAATTGATGTAAATGGTATCCTGAAAGTTACTGCTGAAGATAAAGGAACTGGCATAAAAGAAAAAATTACAATTACGAATGACCATAACAGGTTGACTCCAGAAGATATTGAACGCATGATTAAGGATGCTGAACAATTTGCAGAAGATGACAAAAAGGTTAAGGAACGAGTAGAAGCCCGCAATGAGCTTGAGTCTTATGCTTACTCTTTAAAAAACCAAATAAATGACAAGGAAAAATTAGGAGCAAAACTGAGTTCTTCAGATAAAGAAAAGATTGAGGAAGCTTTAGATGAGAAGATAAAATGGCTAGAAGCAAACCAAGATGCAGAAGCTTCAGACTTCAATAAGCAAAAGAAAGAATTAGAAGATGTTATTCAGCCTATCATATCAAAATTATATGCTGGTGCATCTCCTCCATCAAGTGATGATGATGCAGCCAAAGATGAACTTTAAAGCAATTTTTCTTTAGGCAAACAAATTTCATTACTTTTATCATACCTCAATAAATATATCATTTGCCATTCAAATTTCTTAACCAGTTTTGGTCACAAAAAGAAGCAAATATAGACCCCTCTCTTTTCTGAAAAGACTTTAAATGATATATTGAGATTATTTAAGTGCTTGAATCTCAATAATGTGTTCATTCAAAATGAAACTTAATTTTCTTAAAAGCTTTATTTTTCTTCTTCCAAAATCTCATCTTATTTATTATCATATTTTGTGATATTTTATAAATTGGAATTGTTGGTATTTGTATATTTAGTATATATTTTCTATATACTTAATTTAAATACAAATTTTTCAAATTATGTTTGTATTATTTAAAGCACTTTTTATATTAAAAAATAAAATTTATTTGGTGACTTCTGTGTGTGATATAACTTTAAAGATTTTTCATTTGGATATAGCTACTATATTCCCATGTTATTTTCTTGATACATGAATTTCTATGCATATTATACTAGGTGATTAGTTATGAAATGTAATTCAGCAGTTGTAAAAAAAAAAAAATTGATACCTTAAGGGGGTGAATATATGGCCTTGAAGAGTTTCCAGTGATGTATATTAAACAATCTTCATAATTAATATAAACACAAATTTTTAATTACTATATTTGATGATAAATATATTAAAGTATGTTATTTACAATTAGTGGTATATTGATCACCCCTGCAATGTAAGAAGGTACTAGCCAGGGTAAGATAGTATGTGATAAGGAATGTTAAGTGGCTGCGAAAGATACCGAGATGTCATTTCATCAGTTATCTGTAATAGCTAAGGCTGATGATTTAAGCGATTTGGATAAAGGCTACATTGCAGTGACTTGAAAACTAGGAACACTTATTTCTAAAATAAAACTGTTCATGAGCTGCTATGAAAAGTAGAAGAACGATGAAACCAATAGTAGATATCAAAGGTGTTAAATATCCATATCGCATTGGTGTTTTTGACATCAAAAACTGCCTTCCTTGTCAAAGGAAACTCATCGGTGTTTCTGAACATCAAAGACTGCCTTCCTCGTCAAAAGGAAATAGGCAGATGTTGGTGGCTCAGCTAACAGCATACAAGTTTATTACTCTTTTGGATATGAAATTTGTCTTCTTGCTTGCTTCTACTAATATAGCATCACAGATTACAGGGGGTATGACTACAATTAAGGTGACCATATGTCTCGAATTTTCAGTCCCTGTCCCGATTTTATACCAGTTGTCTTGAAAAACAGTAGTGCGAGACGCTAAAAGTTTAAACGCATATGTTTATTTAAGTAATGTAGATTGCAAACTGAGAATACAAGCATAAGTTAAGAGATGTGCATCATACCGGCCACATAAAGAGGGGATTCACCATTTAGATAACTTTAGAAAAACCTGAAGAGAATGGACACGTGACACAATACAAAGTTATTGAATTTCAAGAAACTAATGTTTCTGTTTTATGAGAGTGCTGTTACTTATTTGGAGAAATGGACCAAAAAAAAAAAAGTATTGGGAGATGGGGAAGGAAAGCTGGGTCATATTAAATGAAATCCCTTCTTGGAGTCAAGTTGAAACAGCCATTTTGTTAATATATATTAGAATATGTTTACCTTAAAAAATATCACTGAAGAAAAGTTTTTGGACTAGTGATAAAACAGTTTAATGTGGTACTTTGAAGGGTATGTTAATTACCAAAATAAATTTTGATTAAAATTGTGCGAACTTTTACAAGAGGATCAAAAAAGAAAAAGATGTTCTAAGAATTATTCGTGCTTCAGAGAAATATAAGGCTACTTTAAAAAAATAATTTGGAATGGTTACAAATTTATTTTGTTTAAAAATGAACATTATGTTTTGATTTAGTCTTTATTTATTAAAAAATAAAACATGATTTATTTTGATATATTTATTTTTGACCTACATATCACCTCCACCACATTAACCCGGGAAGACTAAAAAAATATAATCTTCCCCCATAATGCGAAATAGTTAGGTCCATCAGTAGCTGCCTCCAAGATCGTGTTCTACACATTCTGAGTGCAAATGGCAAATTCCAAGCATTTATTGTGGTTTAAAGAACAGTTTGGGATGAGCTGACACCCCATGCACGTTTTTGTGTTGCTATTTTTCAGCGTGAGCCATGGTGAATTCAAGTCGCTCTGTTTGGTCTTCCTTATTTGATGTATGATCATGAAATGAAAAGGCTTCAAAAATTAGTAGGGGAGGTTTCATCGGATGAAGATTCTTTAGAAGAAGAATTAGGAAATTCAGATAATGAAGATATATTTAGTGATCATCAGTCTATCAAAAGAAGAGTGCGACTCTTCAGAACACATTCCTTGTGATCAAACTAACTATTTTATAGAAAAAGATAAAACAATACAGTGGCAGAAAGAACTCTTTTGAGGTCAAAGATGAGATCAAATATTTTGGGAAATTTTAAAAGAGAAACAGACTCAAAACTTTGCTTTTTTTAGAACTTTTATACATAGCTGAATTGCACAAATCTTCCCATGCATATTTTAGAGATTTATGGACGACTGATGACATAGGATTGGATATTTTTCGCAAAACTATGAACTAGAAGTGTTTTCTTTTCATTCTTTGTGCCTTATAATTTGATGATGTCAGAATACGAGGTAACAGAAGAAAGCGTGAAAAAATTATCTCTAATAAGAGATTTATTCGAAAATTTTGTCAACACCTGACAGAAATTATATCATGTAGGGGATTACCGGACTTTGAACGAAAAGCTAGAATTTTTTCGAAGACGATACTTCTTTCAGCAGTATATACCTAAGAAACCTGCAAGATATGGTATAAAGATAATTGCTGTGGTTGATTCTAGAATCTTCTATACTTTCAACATGGAAATTTATGCAGATCAGCAGCCAGATGGGCCTTACAAGAAAGTCAACAGTTCTAGTGAAATAGCATAGTGCATCTTAGCTCCATTATACAAATCTGGAAGAAACTTTACCGCAGACAATTGGTATACCAGTTATGAATTGGCCAATTTCTTACAGAAAATGATCTGATGAACCATAAACAAAGGAAAAAAAATGTCAAGAGCACTGTGAAATCGATGCTTCATGTATAAACTGCAAAATAGCTAATGCTTCTTCAGCCTAATTGATCTGAAAATTAATAACTCATTGTTCATGTAATAATTCTGCATAAATTGAATTATAATTGCATTCACAAATAAACAAAAATTTCTCATAGACATCAATGATTCCTAGTCATCTGAAAAAAAAAAAAAAAAAAAAAAAAATTGGTTTTAATTTTAAAATTAACATTTTAAGCTATTTTATATAATGTTGCAATTAATAGAGAATGCATTCTTTTACTGAATTGAATAATGTTTTATTTGTACGTCGTTTAATTGCTTGGGGTGTGTTGACACCCCATGCACGTTCTCGTGTTACATAATGCAGCACGCATCCTTCCGGGTTAACGATAATACTTTATTTGCAAAAAATTATTTAAATTATATATGTAGCATTTTGAACTTCAAAATCTGGACGCCTTACTACAATGGATCCATGAACAGTTGCAGCTTATGTGAATGTTGCTAACTAGTTACATCCGTTCATGGATTGTCTGCCCTGCTAGAAATGAATTATTTCACCAGGACAAAACTCCAAAGTTTTTAAGAAACATGATAAATTTTAGTTGATGTATATTAATTCTATATTGTAATGTTGATATTAATTCTGTTGAGTAAATTAAATCTGGGATCTGACGAAGTGCAAGCTCAAAGTTTACCAACTGTTTTCTTGAAATCTATGAAAATTGTACAGCCTCTGCTTATAAATCTGGTTTAATCTTTCTCTAGACACCTATCAAGGACTTGTAGAATCCATTCCAAGATGTGTTGCAGTTGTATTGTGTGCCAAAGGTACACTTGTAAAAAAACTTGTACCTTCTAATAATAGAAAAATAATCAGTTTCCCTAATCATTAAATATTACTTCAATTAGATTACTAATCATTTATTGCAAAACACAAATTAATTCAAATAACACAAATTCTGCACTGCAGAATTGTGTTAAGACCATCGAATGATGGAAAAATATCGCATACAAAACAGGAAAAAGCTTTGTTAAGGTCCGAAGACAAAAACAAAAATATTCGTTCTTCACAAGGTAAACTTGCAATAATTGGAAAATGTGTCTATTGTAAAGCGGTTTTTTTTTTTTTTTTTTTTAATTATTATTTGGGAGGGCTCTACACTTGTAGTTTTTAGTATTATTTTGAGAACTGTCCATTAAATTGCTCACAGGTACAGAAATAACTTAATTTTTCTCATCTATTTTTAACAGTGGAAATAATAACTACATCTCCATTCACTTTAAGGTATTTTGTAAATTTCAACAGAGCTTTTTATCTGAACTCTAGAAGCATTTATTTCTTCCTTAAAAAATGTAAAAAGTTGGTTCAATTGGTCGAGGATTCTCAAAAAATATTTCTCTACAGTTAATTGGCATGTACATGCACAATTCAGATTTTTCCTTATTTCAGTATTATGCAGGTGTTAGAATTGTTTCAATTCTTCCTTCTTTTTCACAGTCTTTCCAAAATAATAATGAATATCAACAATGTGTTCATCCTCACTAATTGGCAAAGAATCCAAGTCTTTTTCAACTGCTAAATTTATGAGATGAAGGGTACATTTCATAATTTGTAAATATGAATTTTTCTTTTTTCTAAGATGCCTGCTACATCAGTCTAAGTTTATCATTCCTGGTGCAAGAAAGTAAAACATACTCAATTTCTTAAGACTGGATTAAAAACAAGAAAAACAGTTTTACATCGGTATCATTGCTTCCATCGGTAGGGAGGCAGAATGGAACTGTTTTAATTTAATCAACAACTGAAGATTTATTTTTCATATCAATTTCTTGAACCCATTTCTTCTACAATTGCAGCCGTTTTTGTCCTTGCACTTGAGCATATCTTAGTAATTTTACTACTGGGAAATTTTTTTCTAAATAATGATGATGAATTCAGTTGCAGGTTGTGCTCCAGTAAAAAGGCAGAGAACAGGCATTCTGCATTAATAACTTTTTGGTCCTTCATTTTCACAGAAAAACAAATTTTTCCCCCAATGTAATTCACTTTGTGTACGCATGTGTTTAAGAGCATTGGCCCTTCTACTATGGGAAATTGAAAAATCGCAACGACAAATGTTTCATATTGCAATATTACAAATTTTCCTTGATGAAATAATAAAAGGAAAGTCATCTGTGTACAATTTTTGCAGACATAACTAAGATAAAAGACCGCAGTCTCAAACTGTTCTTACGCTGCTCACTGGGGAGACGAACGAAATAAACAACTTTGACCTTGCTGTGTGCTTGCTGGCTAATATATGCCTGATGACCTGCATCAGCACTTGATTCGTACTGAAGAACCAGAACACCGCATTTTCGGACTTGAAAGCAGAAAAGCGCCTATCATTGATGAAATGACTTCGGTTTTCTTTTATATGTATCTAGAGAAAAAAACAAATGCTTTCAGATGGCAAAAATCACTATTTTGGATGCAAATAATGAAGTATTAAGCCAAGTTATATAAAAATTGTGAGAAATTTTAAAAATAAGAGAATGTCAGGAGAAATATGTTGCGAATCGGGTTAGCAGGAGCATGGTCAGAAATTGGGATTCTCCTGCTTAAATTAAGAGAGTTGGCAATGCTGTAATGAACTTCTAATTTTAATTGGCTACTGTTATTCTTCATTTTGATTTGGGCATTTCTCTTTACTGTCCTAAAAATAGTATCTATTTATAATATACCAATCTAAACAGCATCATTTCAAAATTAATCAGCATCATGGGATCTTACTTAACATTGCGATGCAGGTATGTTATTATTGTCAATTACTTTTCCAAAAACCAAAATTTTTTGACTCCACACTTTCTTCTGAATACCTCATTTTCTCGCTTGCTTCGTACCTGCCAACTTGCCACTCGCTTTTCTCTAGCATACATTATCTTGCGGTGTGCAAAGCTTACAATATTGTGGGGGCGCTCTTTGATTTTAGTAGTTTTGTTCTGAAAGTTTCCCAATAACCTTCTGTATTACTGATATCTGAATAGCAAACAATGAAAAATAAAAAATGAATGAAGAAAAATTTAAATTTTCACTCTAACAGCGCTTCAAATGCAGATGGATGATGACAAAAACATTAATTAGGATATCACAAGATATTTATAAAACACATAAGACAGTTTATTAATATAAAAAAGACTTGAAAAAATAAATAAAAAAATGATTAAAGAAAAGAAAATCTGAAATGTTTCAGATTTTAAATTACGTCCAAAGGGGCCTTTTTTTAAACATTTTGTGTGTTACATTTATTTATTAAATATCATGTTCTTTGCACTTAAACTATAAAATTCAGTTCAACAGCAATATCACAAAATAGTTTTAAAATAAGCATATCTTTAGAATTTCCGATACAGAGACTCACACGCCAGAGATAAATTTTTTTTTTTTTTTTTTTCTGTACACTGCTCGCTTTGAAATCCTTGACTTGGTTAATCAAAAATTCGTTAAAGTTTTACAAAATAGGAAATCAATAATAAAACAAATTCTAAATTTCAAATTTGGGCTTCTACATGCCCATATTCGCAGCAGGATTACATCATTCAAAATTCGATGGCTCTATGTACCGTTGTTTTATCACAGTGCAAGAAATATACATACATTTATGCAGATTTTTCATTATTTAATTTCTTTAAATATAACACAGGTCGATAATACTTTGTGGCAACAGTTTGAAAAGTGATTTGCCGTTCGTACTGAATCGACGCAAAATCACAAAACCTAAACAATAGTCCTTCAGGGACAAATCCTGTTGGACTAAAAACAATAGTTTGCCTTAAAATCCAGAAAAAAGGATTGAAGAGTTTTAGCCAAAATTACATATAAATCATTATAAAAATTTTGAATGTAGTACTTTTACAGGCAATTTATTAAATGGCTATAAGCTCTCTCTCAAAATTGGATAAATTATGGTGAAGCACTCAAGGGCTAACTATTGGTTTACATGTCTTTTTGCACAACTTTCCTCCACCCTTATCACCTGCATAGAATTGTGTTTTCTCCACTTCTCCAATTGTCCTCCTGATATCAGCCTCATATGCCAGATGGAGTAAATACATATATATCACTTAATTTTCATTCAAGTATCATTAAAAATAATTTAGTACACTTGAGAAAATTCTCTATTTTTTATATATTTTTCTCTACAGTGTGCTTCAGAAATATTGCATTATTAAGAATTTATTACAGTCAAAAGTCGTTAATCCAGACCTCAAAGCTGCAAACTTTCTGCGCATGCATCAACGCATAATGCGTTCACGCATGCGCGTAATATTTTTACGCATGCACATATGCATGTGCACATAATACATTTACACATGCGCGTTTAGTGTATAACGGACGGTATAAGCTAAGCTAAAATTATCTAATTATCTATTTCAGTTAATGTTGCAGATAGCATTGTTCCTAAATCTTCGAATTGGATCCGGCTTATTATTATTTGCAGGCTGTTAGAGCAATTTTATAAAAGTAAACTTGAAGTTTCGATTATGTCAAATAAAATTTCCGATGCTGGAGCTGCCAAAGGCTCTACAAAGCGAAAGTATGTTTCGATGTCCTTCAAACAAAAAGTGGAATTGCTGCAAAAAATGGATAAAGGCATATCCTTTGTTTCTCTAACCATTCCGAAATCTGTTTATCAATTTCATGCTGCTCTGTGGGGGAGGGGGCATGTCGCGGCGCACAATGAATTGGAAGTTGATCTGTCGGCACTATCCTTATCTTCAAGGCAGCGTGATTTTATTTTTAAATGTCTTCTTTTCCAGAAATATCTGGAATCACTTCTCAAATGATGCAGCCAGAACTAATAACAACATTGAAAAGTGACATTCCAAATTAAATAAAAAAAGCTTTCATTTCCCTGTAAATGTATCTTCATTGAATCAACTTCAAAAGCAAGTTCAAGCAGAAAATTAATCAGTCATGCATTGGGGCAATAAACCCCAGATATCCCAATTAAAATATGCAGAATTACATGAAAAAATAACTAAGCAACAAAATTTTATTAGAAAATTATTTTGATATTGTGAGCTACTACATTGATTTAGAAACTTAAGTGTTGAACTGTTAAAAAGTTAATTTTTTTAGTTTCATGTCATATCTTTGCATATGCACTTTTTTTTGCTCGATTTTGTATAATAGTATATTACAGATGAAAATGCTTTTTTTTTCCCTTTCAATATAAATATTTTAACACTTTGAATATAACAATTTTAATCATAATTTACATATTTATTTATTTATTTATATAGTACACAAAATTTCAGATTATAAACAATATTAAAAAAGCTGTTTAATTTCTTATGATATTTAGATAAATAAGTTTCAATAACTTCATTAGCATAAAATACTGCATATTTCCATGCAACAATAAGGTATTATTCTTCAGTTGCATCACCTTTCTTTTTAATGTCAAATGGGAACAGTGCAAAGCAACATTTCAGGGATTTTAAATACTTACAGAGAGTAAAAAAAATTAACCATTTTAATTACTAAAATATAAAAAATTTTTTTAATATCTCAATTTAATCACTCACTGAAAAAAAACTTTTTACCACACGAGTATTGTGATTTTGTTTAAAACTCCTGATAATGAATTTAAAATTTCTTTTCTTCTGCCTGAGTTTAGAGCAATAATATCTTCTCCTTATTTGAGAAAAATTTATATACATTCATACAAAGTAATTTCTTAACAAACATGAAGATGGGTCAATTTCCAATAAAAAAATATTCTATGAAAACAATCCCGCAGTTAGGCTTATACTTTTCATATTTCAGCAATTAATCAAAATGCAGTCTTCTTGTAAGGCACACAACCTAATCAAAAATATATTTTAATTAAAATTCAGTTTTAAATTAAATACCAAAACAAACCTGCATTTGTCTTCTCAATTATGGTATTATTTCTTCATTCTTGGTATATATATATAGTGAGTTTTTGTCTCTTCAGGCTATGTTAGGTAGTATCTAGAACAAAGATCACCAAAATTTCAATCATGAGCTACCAGAAAATTAGTGGAGTTTTTTTTTTTTTTTTTTTTTTTTTTTTTTTTTTTTTTTTTTGATAACCCGCATAAAAATATTTTCATTTCAGGCTAATATTAAACAGCAATGTAATAAAGTCAAATCATAATTCATAAGCCATGTGATGAATAACGCTTTAGCAATAAATTATTTAGCTGCATCCAGAACTCAATTGGAAAACTATTTAACTGTATCACTCAAAATTAATCAAAATCAGAAGTAGTTAGTCCCTAAAAATACCACTTAAATTGTGGAAACTTTAATTTTCGCCTCAATACAAAATTAGGATTTTGACATTTTCAAAGCAATCATCATTATAATAAAATGTGTAAATTTTTTGGCAAATGAGCTAAACAAGCAACATGTAATCCTAAATTACAATGTGAAATATATACATTTATTGAATTCAGTTATAATCACATGCATACACAATAATACGATATAAAATACAGTTATTTATGTTGTACTGTTATTTGAATATTTTATGCAGCTGTGTGCATCTAGAGCTGAAAAATACAGAAAATTATGGGCTTTTGAACAAATGAGGGAGAAGAAAGGTTATTGGAAGGATAACCTCTCCACTGGAGAGTAGAAGTGATTTGAGCAAAGGAATATTAGAAGGGGAAAGAAAACTATCAAAAGGAGGTTGAATTGTTACTCATCAAAGGGGGAAGGAATTTTGGGGTAAAAAAGCATATACACACAACTATCCAGAGAAGGAACGTCCTCAGAGGTGATTTAATACGGCAGTTGCTTATATTTCTGTTTTACATCATAAAAACCTCAAACAGCCAGGTACTGGACAGAAGCTTACCAGAGTTCTGAGGCTTTAGCCACTGTTAAGAAATTCCTTCTTAGACCAGATTAAATATTGAATATTTTTATATTCAATTACAATTATTTATACAAAATTGTATATTCTTTGTCTAAAATGTAAATGTTAGTTAAAATAGTTGTTAAAAAATTTAACAAATGTAATTATTAAATATTTGTTAAAGTTTATAAATATTACAAAATATTTCCACCATAAAATACTGCAAAAAATTTGAAAATATCTACTCATATAATTTTGTTTTAAAAATGAGATTGATTAAAACAATAATTAGCTAAATTTTATTATCTATATGCTACCGTAGAGCAAACATCTTTACTTGATACAATCCTTTAGGAAACTTATACTGTTTTCTTTCAGCAAGTAAAGTCAGATTTGCTCTCTTAAAGAGGCTTACAAGAAGTTCTCTGGGTCTAGTGACTGATCCATCTTCATGATCTGTATCTATTTCTCCAGATGATAAGTTATCTTTTATAACTATAATACCATTATCTTTCAAACCATTTTTACATCTTTTTAAAAATGATACAAAATCATCATCTGTTAAATGTCCTGTTACCCACTGACACCATATTACATCATAATGTTTTTCATCAGGTATAAAATCTTGTAAACCTAAAATAAAAGGGGGAAAGTTAATAAAATGCATAAATAATTTCAGCAAAACTCAATATGCTTAGTTAAAAATATTAAAATTATAAAGAAAAAGAAGTTATCATAACATTATAATTTTGCCAATATTATTACATCATATTTAAAAATAAAATTCATTAATTTATGCCATACTGAGAACTTGGAATATAATGCACTTACAGTGCACAATAAAGGGAACTTGCATATTAGCACAACCACCTTTGGAAAATTTGGCACTTTTGTTTTCAAAAGAAAAAGAGTGATGACTTACTTATAATTGAAAAAAAATTACTACATACATATTTTATACTTTAATGAGAACTTTATTATATTCTCACAATTAATCAATAAATATACCTACAAGTAGGTTTTTGTTTCTTTTGTTCTGATGAAAATTTTATGGCAATTACTTTAAGAACAGATTCAAAACAATTGTTTCCCTTTAGCAATCTTACAAAATAATGTATTTCTGGAGAAATTTTGCAGCAATTTCTTCTACTACAGGCAAATGTCACAAGAACATATTTTTTTTTATATCAAGACAAAAAAATATCATGATTTGTGTATAAAAACCATTGGAATTTGGAAAACATGGGAAAAGAATATGTAGAAAAATGGCTGTGTGGCTGGTTAAAACTGAAGAATTCTTATATGCATGGTTGCCGCATTCTGAAAATTTGGCAGCTTTTACTAAACTGGCTGTGCTAATACATAAGTACCCAATTAAGTACATTCTCATACTTACCTTAATATATACATTAGTGTGCATGAATAAAATTTAACATAATGTCACATGGGGTAGTTTTCAGTCAGAAAGCAATAATATCTAGTTGTTACAAAAGCTTACAAAAGTAATGTTTTCAATGTAGCATTAGCAAGGACCTTCAGATGCATATATACCACCATTAGGGGGAATTTTTCTGTTAATGGGACACATTAGTCACCAAATGTACACCAAAATGCCTCACAATGGTAGCCTGCATATATCATATCATGGATAGCTGTTTAATGTGAGCAACTTATGTAATTCATTGATGATTAAGCAAAAACATTGGAGAACTGCATAAGTTCGGCAACACATTAAACATTATTATATTATATGCTACATTATTATTATTATTCCAAATTTCTTTTTCATGAAGCCTGACTTATCATTGGGATTGCTGCCATCTAATTAGATTTCAAGCCAATGTTTATCTTTGGTGAGAGGCAGCCTATTAAAAGAAAATTACAATTTAACTTTTCAGTTCCCAGAAACTACCCTTGCAATAATTCTTGGCCACTTCAAGGGAAATTACTAACAGCCTGCTTTTCAGCCAAAAGACTAAACATTGATTTACATTCTATGGAAAAGTGTAAATATTTAGACTACATTGAGAAACTCAACCACTGTGAATTAATTAAGCTGAACCTAACTTACATCATAAAATGGAGAGGTATCCTGCATTGTAACATGTTTTCAATATAGGTATTATAGCTGCCAACTTTAAAATCTGAAAAACTGGGAGTTTCCGAGAGATTTTCATGCAGTACCATTTTCAAAGTTCAAATTGACTGACATCTGCTTCTTAATCCATGACTTAGGTTACTCAACTATGTACAGTCAAAAGTCGTTAATCCGGACTCGTTGGGACTTCGTCGATTCCAGATTATCAATTTTTCCGGATTATAGATCATTAGTTTAAATCTGGTAAAATGGCATGCAGAAATTATAAAATTAAAAATATGAAACCGTAATTTATGAAATAAAGAACAATTATGATCTAAAGGGTATCAAAATTTACAAAAAAAAAAAAAAAAAAAAAAAAAAAAGCTTAATATTTATTTGTTTACTTTATTAAACATTTCTTTCAATGTAAGTTGTTTAAGTTGCTTCGTTTTTATGTGATAATACATTCTCTTTAATTCCATAAACAGACATAATTTCTTGTTCAGTAACAAAGTTCTGCTGTTCAAGTCCTATAATTGCTGTGTCGAGAATACCGACTAATTTGTCAATCAAAATTTTTTTGTTTTCAATAACCTCTGTCACTTTCTTTGCTATCGGAAGCGAATTATAATGACAAGGCATTTGATTTAAATCATATCAAAGACGGAGTACATCGAGAGGAAATACCACATTTAGTAAGCAACTATAAGCCAAATAAAATAAAAACATCTGCCCTTAAGATAAGGATAGTGTTGACAGATCAACTTCCAATTCATTGTGCTCCACGGTGTTAAAGATAAACAAAGTTTAGATAAACAAACGTTAAAGTTTAGATAAACAAAGGATATGCCTTTATCCAATTTTTGCAGCAATTCCACTTTTTGTTTAATGGACTCCGAAAGATACTTTCGCTTTGTATATCCTTTACATATTGGTAAATATATATCGGAAATTCTATTTGAAATAATCGAAAGTTCAAGCTTACTTTTATAAAATTGCTCTAACAGTCTGCAAAAAATAATAAGCCGGATCCAATTTGAAGATTAAGGAACAATGCAATCTGCAACATTAACTGAATTAGATAATTTTAGCTTAGCTTATCCCGTCCGTTATACATTAAACGCGCATTCGTAAACGTATTTTGCACACGTGCACACGCAAATTCGCAGCCGTAAAGGTCTTACGTACATGCGCAGAAAGTTTGTAGCTTTGAGGTCCGGATTATAGATCATTCCGGATTATGGGTGTCCGAATTAACGACTTTTGACTGTATACATTAAAACCCTGATTATTACAGAATGCCCGAGAAATGGCAAATGCAGAATACAGGAAAATTCCAAATTGTTATGTGTATATGTAAAAATTGCAATTCACAGGAGATATGCTAAATAAATGTTTTCCATTTATTTAGAAATTTCCAATCTAAAATTCAAAAAATTGTCATATTATTTATTATCAGCTTCAATATCAAATGCTTACATTTAATATTATGTAAAATTTTGGGGAAAAGCGTATTTCAAACATAAAAAGCGATTTTTTTTCCCTTTCCAGTTATGAAAGTTGGGAGGATTCTGCCAAATATTTCAGCAGATGTTTGAAAGTACTGTTTGCTGTTTATTTAGCTAGACAATCAAGAGATACAATTTCTGGATATGACATATAAAAAAAACTTACATTGCTTTCTTTATTCTTCATTTATCATGTTACCATTGCTATCTGTTAAATGCTGTCATGTTTATCTGCTAAAGAAAGGTCATGTATTGTGCCCACCACATGCTGTTCCATTTAAGACAGGTCATAATTCATAATCATTTTCTCAAAAATGCAATTAAAAAACATATAAGTAGCAGTTAAATTATATCCTTCTTCAGCACAACTATTCTGACTTATCAAGAATTAATTGGATTTACATAAAATTAGAATGAAGATTTTATAACTGTATTGTGATGTCAAGCTTATCCATTATTGCTGGTAAATCACATGGTTTGACGACACATTTTATGTATTCTGAGTCTCATACATGCTTTATGATGGTTTTACAAGTGTGTCATTCGCTTAATTTTTTATATGAAAAAAAAAAAAAAAAAAAAAAAAAGATGTCTAAAATTTTTAAATATTCTGGTGAATTGAGTTTTGAAGTCAGCTGAATGCCGGATAAATGGGCTTTTGTATAATATGATTCTGATGTAAAATACATTAATATTTATTTAGATATTCTGAATTTTATGTTCCTTAAATAATTTTACTTTGTAATCTGTTATTGTTTTTCCTCTGTAATTATTTTCATTTATAATTACTTTTATTTCATAATTTTGTAATTCACACATTTACAGCAAGAAAATCCTCAGCAGGAAAGGAAAGCATTAATTTATCAAAGTACTTTTAAGTGAGAATGAAAATAAAATTAATAATCATTGTACATACTACATGTGAATAAACTTATTAATATGCCATATTACTGGTGTAAAACAAAATTAAATACAAATATTAACTGAGTAAACACTGGTTAAATCTTCATAAGCAATTCTACAAATCTCTACAATAGATTAAGTAGTATTACAAATCACATCAAGTAAAATTTGAGAAAAATTATCCTAAAAATCACTTGGGGTAAAGAATGAAGGATGAATGAATGGATTTAACTGATTCTTTAGAATTTAGGTAGGCACTTAGCAGCAGAATTTCAGCCCCACAGACACTGCACAGCGTTGCAAAATATCTAGTGCAAGTCTTAAGTACCTGTGAGAATTTATTCGGAACTCTGATATGCCTCAAACATGTGTGGGAAATAGTCCTAATTTATATTAGTTTAAATACCTTTATAAATGTGCAATGGAAGCAAGAAAAAATTTAGTAAAACAACATGGCTTTAGTCACCAATCTCATGATACATTGCCAACAGTCTACAGTGGACACTAGCTAAGCATATGATGACAGTTGTGAATTTAAAGGTTTTTAGATGTCACAAACAAATAGTAAAATTTTCTAATTAATGGAATTTGTGAAGAAGTGGTACAGAGCCTTTCATTACAATGACAATGCTCCAATCATCAATCAACTAACTAACAGTGAATTCTGTAGTATGGTTCCAAATTCAGAAAATATTGCTGCCGATAGTGAAGAAAGTGAAAGAGAGGTTGCTGAGAAAGAAAAAAATTTCAACTGACAATTTAGTGGGAATTCTCAATGCTTCAATTACATGATTTAAAAAACAGAACTTTCTAGAACAAGAAATTATGTCTATCTATAGAAATAAAGAGGAAATATTAGCACAAAAAATGAAGCAAATTAAACAACTTACATGAAAAGATACATTTAATAAAGCAAATAAATATTGAGTTTATTTACTTTTTTGTAAATTTTGATTCCCTTAAAGTCATCAATGCTTCATTATTTCATAAATCACTACTTTATCTTTTTAATTCAATAATTTCTATATGTCATCTTACTAGGTTTAAATAGATGACCTAATATCTGGAAAAATCCCTAATCCAAAATCACTGAAGTCCAACGAGTCCAGATCACGGTCTTTATAATGTATATATCCTGTGAAATTAAACATATTTACTCTATGCATTGCCTTCACATTTTCCTAATGAATATTCTTTTGTGATGAAGAATTTAATGCAGAAGAAGGACAGATATGATGATTTGTTGCAGAAATGAATTCGAAGTAAAGGTAACATAATACTGTTATTGTTTCTTGATAGATTACATAAAAGCCCTTATTTTCTTCTTCTAACCTTATATTTTCAATGACTATCATCACAAATTTCTTTATAAGGTCTTGAAATTCTTTTTCATTCAGTCTTAGTCTTGGCCATTTACATGTGGCATAAGCAAAAACAGGCAAAACGGAATGACAGATATTACACAACTACATACTATAACTTAAATACCATATTTCCTCACATATATTCCCACTCTTTTTTATAGATTTTATCATGCAAAAATCAAGAGAGGAAAATTATGCAAACAATTCTGAAGGACTGCTTACAGCAAAACATTATAAATGAAAAGTAATCGTGGATAAAATTTACAGGTTACTATCACAATATTATTTCTTTAAAAGAAATCTACATTCCAATAAAAATATATAGTAATATTAAAATTACAATATAAGATATTTTCGTTTCTATTTTTTTATAATTTGAATCTTGTTCCTTCTTATTGTTATCTCTGCTATTCCTCAACTCAACTAATTAGAGAAGTGCAGCTGACTCGGCAAAATCATAGAATGAATGTCTATTCATGTTTACTTCATTGTGATTGGTCAGTTCTTGCAATAAATCCATTTTAAAATTAAGGAGAGGTCATTCTGTGAATGCACTACAGAAGGAGAAAATTATACGACTATTTTTAAATTTTAAGAATCTGGTGCTAAAAAGCAAGGAGAACATATGACAAAATAAGTAACAATTTCACACTTAAGATCTATCTGTTTCCTATTTTTAAGTGAGGACTTTCTCAGCCAAAAAAAAAAAAAAATCTGAGAAAATAATAAAAGGAAAGTATTAAATATAATTGCACTAAAGGGTTAGGTACTTAGAGAAGTTCTTGCCTAAAAGTGGATAGAAATGCTTGGGATAAACATATATACCAAAGCTGATTTTTAAGTACTTAAGGTTTGGGTTTGAAAATATCACACCCATAAGGAAAACATTAATAGTTTAGACAAAATGTCATATATTTAAGAGGAACATTTTGTGTTTTAAACTTTATTTAGTTGGATAGAAGACTACAAGTCATATAAAACACTGAAAAAACTTAACAGTGAGGCTATTTTACAATCTACAGTAACTGGAAGGGTAAGTTTTAACCAGAAAGACAAGTGCCATAAAATTGTTTAACAGTCATAAAAAAAAAAAAAAAAAAAAAAAAAAAAAAAAAAATCAGATTTATTTTACACACATTACATGGCATAGCATTTACTATCATATACTATATATGAAACAGTCTGTGCATGTTAATTTCGTTCTTAATTGATACTTAGGTAAAAGCAAATGTAAACAAATGCCTGCTGAGAGCTCCAAAGCCTGACTGCTGGAATGATGAAGCCACTGTAACAAGTGAAAAACATTTTGCATCATCAACAGCCATGAAAAATAAAAATTTTGCAATCCTTTCCCACACAAAGTTTTAGAACAACAGTTGTTGATCACATGAATTTTTATTGCATTCTGCACTATATATTTATTAACTTCACATGAAATAAAGCAGTACCAATTTATTATTTCTAGATATGTGGTATTTTACCTCAAAACTGTTCAGTATTTAAATCTTCACACAGTAAAACTGTATATGATAGATGTATGATAGAAAGATAGTATTAATGACTGCTAACAAAGTGTGAGAATAATGGCAGTTTCATTTCAAAGAAGTCATTTGCTTTCTTGTTTAGGAGACTTTACAGGAAGGTAGAAAAAACTATGGAAAATTTTAATTGCATGCAATTTTTTAATGCAACAGCCAAACAACACCCACCAGAAATAAAAAGAAAATTGTTTAACTGATCTGTTGACTTTAGAAATACATTTTATTGTCAAAAGATTTTTAGTGAAGTATATGCATCAGTCAACAGATTTTTAGTGAAGTATATGCAGATACTTGCTAATACCAAAGTATCTTATTCTCTGTTCTGTTAAACAAATAACTAAACTAAATACTTTTGCAAAATGATTAACCACACTTGCAAAATACATTTGAACTGCCTACCTTAAGCTACATTTTTTAATTTAAAGCAAAATGTATCTTCCTTAACTTCACAAATAAATAAATAAACATTTGTAAAATATTAAATTATGATTATAAATTCAAATTCTAAATTACATTTATCTGAAAAAGCACATAAAAACTAAATAGTGCAAATAATAAATTGGATGTATGAAAAAAGTGAAAAAGAAAAATACCATAGTTAAATCTCTTACAAACTCTCTTATTTTCTTGGTCTAAGTAAACATGAGAAGCATCTAAAAACTCCTTATTTTGCTCCACCATATCAACAGTTGTAAAAAATTTCGCAAGGAGATGCTTTGTAACACGTCCTATTCCACTTCCACAATCAAGAGCTCGTTCTTTCCCAACAGGTTGTTTTTTGTCCTAAAACAAAAATTTTAAAATAAAGTCTTTTTTACAGTACAATTTATTTTTCTAAAATAGAAATTTTAAAAAAATATTTCAAGGCTAATTACAGTTATACATGCTATAATTTTTAGTGCTCATACACTCATCATTATCAAGAACTATATCTGATGCAAAGTTAATAAAACAAGCAACTTTTATTACTTACATTTTCATCTTTACTGTAAACTCTCTTTTTTGACTTGTTTAAAGCAATAACTTCTGATAATAATACTAAAAGTTAAACAGCAAATATACTATATAAAAAGGTGACAAATTCTAGGTTATAACACTCTATCAGTGACAGAAATTATACTGCCACACAAAAAGCAGCACTCTTCCATTATCAGGATAGCACATACATGAATTTATATGTGCTTACATATATACATTTCTGAATCTGGTCCCAATAATAACTACTCAAAAGGGCTTTCATTCTATCACAGAATAAATTTAAATTTTACTTAATCAAAATAATGAATAATAATAGAAACAAGCAGATCAAAATAAATTTAAATAAAAAGTAATATTCAGTATAATTAATATTTTTTGGGGCTGAAATTGTTGCAAATTATTTAAACTGAATAATTTTCAGTTTAAAAAATATAATAAATTATTCAAATGAATTAATATGAATTATATATACAACTTTTATTTATCAAGTTAAAAATTTAAATGCTATAATTTAAATTTCGATTACTGCCCCTGCACAAAGTCTTACCAGTAAATCAAGTTACAGAATTCTTCCTGTTTTATTCAATTTATGTATTAATGTTTTTATCAAATTTTCTTTCACCTGCATTGCAAAACAATTTGATCCCAAGTTCATTAAAAAAATTAAAATTAATTCAAATATTTTCATATCAAGCAGGAAGATTGAAAATTTATGCTGTGTGCATTTATAAGGCTGCCCTTAAATGACCTAACTTAAAAATATGGGAAGCGGCAAAGGGGGGATTGCAGCAATCACATTTTATTGACCAAAACATGGAAAACAATTAGTTCAGTAGGAAAATTTAATTGCTTTTCAAGAATATATTAATGCACTGAACAATTTAGTTCAAGGTACTGGAAGATGGACTCTTTTAAAAGCATTACTCCAAATTAAAAAAAAAAAAAAAAAAAAAAAAAAAAAAAAAACCACTTAAAATAATTAGCTGCATTTACTATATTCAGCTATGATATTATCTTAAATCAGTTCATAAATTTTAATTTCACATTAAATTTTGTATCTTCTTTGTCATAAAAGAAGAAACTCACTACACATTCTCAAATATATTTGGGCATGACATTTAAATTAAACCCAAATATTACAAATTCTACATCATATTTCATGTTGATATATGCACTTTTTGAATATTTCAAATACATCATTGAAACTAAGTTAATTAATTCTCTAAAACAGAGTTTTTTACACTATGGGTTGCCAAAAATTTTAGCAATTTTGATATTCTTATTATAACAATGTTACAATTACCAAATATTTTTACATAATATAACTGAAAACAGATAAAGATAATAGATTAAAAAAAGAAAAGAAAATGTTTCAATGCATTTTTTTATAATAGAAATGTTCATTTTACCTTAAAAATTAATGATCTAAAACTGTAATTCTATATTACAGTACAAGAAACTGATAGTTTCACTCATGTGTGTGTCAAATTTGCACAATGTTTATGGGGTCCCACAAAATTTTCGTAAATAGTATGGGATCCCCATATTAAAAAGTTTAAGAAACCCTGCTCTAATTTTAAGTTCCTACTATTAGCTTACACTTTCCCAATATCTAGTTCAAATTTTCAGTCGTTAATAAAATACTTTTTATTCATCCACTCAATTTCAAATACAATTCGTACTTATTTATATATACTACTTATTCCATAGCTGCCAATGAGAAACGAAAAAATGTTAATAAAAAGTAACTGAAATAAAATTTTCTTTGTTGACCCAAGTAGGAACTGACTTTAAAAATTTTTTTTATATATTACTTGTTAATTTATTTAAAGAAATTAACAACAAAAAAAATGCATATTATACTGCAGATTTGTAATAAGACTTATGTTCGTCTATATTGGTTTATATACATAGCTATGTTGCCGAAATCACACAAACTTAAAAAATATATATATATATATACAACTAATATTAAATATGAGTTAAAATAACACGGCGAAAAACGATTATTAGAGATATTATACGCTAGTTCTTGTTGCCTTCGTATGTCCTTGCCACTGCATGTGGAAAGAAGTTTCCTTTTCTTCATTGACAACTTCAGAATTAACAAACATATGTTACGTAAAACATCTATAGGAATTTTAAAACAAAATTGTAACTTTACGCACAGATTTGACATGTAACTTTAACTGTTACTTATTCAAATATTTTATTCCAATCAAACAAATTTACAAACAAGAAACCTGGGAAGGGAGTACCGTCTGGTACTTACTTCCAGAAAATCTTCTAAAAACCTCGATGAAGCACGGATATCTGCATTTAAAACACTTGAATGTCCTCCTAGCATTCCATCTATGGTAGCCGGAATAGTTTCCCAATAACTTTTACCTTTCGCATAAAAATCAGATTCTGTCATTTCGTCACACATATCAAATATCGTTAACTTAAAATTATCTTTGTTTACCGCGCAAATGGGAAGCAGAACAACAGTCGCTGATTCTATTGCCAATTTAAGAAAGGTTAATTTTTTCTCAACTTTTCCTGAATGGTGGTGTGGTGGTGTATTTAATAACGGCAAAGCACACTAGGACTATCTGCCTAAGGGGAGGGATGCCTTCGTGGAGGTTTTTCTAAGGAAAACTGGCTTGTATACACGTTACACATGGGGAAAACCACGAAACCAACCCGTTCGCGGGATTCGAACCTCAGACCGAACTACCAGTGTTCAGCGACTTTACCGCTCGGCCGCTGGTGGGCTTTTCCTGAATGTTTTCACACATTACACAAAATATGCATTTTAAATTTAAAGCAATCAGGCATATTTCTGAAGCCCACTTTAACTCCCCAAAATTAAAACTGAATTAATATGTTATCAGCTGTATTGAACATAGATGGCATGGTAGAAAGGACCGAATCATAGTTACTACTTGTGATCGGTACTTTTTAATTATTAAACATACTTTCGTTATCAAATGAGATAGGGTGCTGCGATCACGAAAGCTGGAGGCAGTGTCTAAACATAGCTCCGAAATTTCTAAATAAGCCTGCAATAATAAGTAATAATAAGTAATAATAAATAATAAGCAATAATAAGTAATATTCAGTAAATGTTTTCAACTCTCTAAAAAAGTTTAATGCACTATTCCTATGCAATGTCTCATTCATCAAACTGAAAAAGGAAACTTCGCTTCTTCGAAACTCGCTGTTCACTATCAACACGAGAAATCCAAAAGAAAACCTGACACGGAATATTCAAATAAGTAACATTCTGTTCTCTATACAATATCTTATTCTCTATCACTAAAGTGCCATTAAATTTCTTTATTTATTATTTTCATAATACAATAGTTAGTAATAATAGGATGTCATGTGGTTCTTTTCTTCGTAACTATTCCGTAGAGACGCCACATTCCTAAGGCTCCTATATATAAGGCTCCTATATATAAGGCTCCTATATACCAGGCTGAATCATTTATTCAATAAGTCAGATTCGCTTAAACTTTGATATTGGAATGCTGCTGGCATTGTTAACAAAATTAATGAACTTTCGGACTTTTTTATAGAATATAACATAGATATTGGCATGATCTCTGAAACGCATGTTGTTCCTGCCGATAGACTGTATATTGCTAATTATCGCACCTACAGAGGTGATAGACTTTCACAAAGAAGAGGAGGAGCTGCAATTTTTGTTAAAAACTCTCTGCAATCCTGTCTTGTCTCGACAAACTCTGCTTCTGGATTCGAAAGTGTGACTGTTGCTGTTATACTCCCACAATTTGGTACCATCCATTTTACGGCTATTTATAATCCACCACGAAACCGACTTTCTGAAAATATGTTAAAAAACTTACTTCCTGAAGATCAGCAAGTTATTATTGCCGGAGACATGAATGCAAAGCACCTCGAATGGGGATGTCGTCGTTCTAACACCAATGGACGTGTTATGCATAATTTTATCTGCAATCATCCTGTCGCATTACATGTACCTTCTGAAGCCACTTATCGTCCTGCCTCTCCAAATCTCTCGGACATCTTGGATATTATCCTTACAAATACTTCTATCCCTATTTCCTTGGAAGTCAAGGCAGAACTTACAGAACTTACATCTGATCATGTACAGTCGGTCACAAAAGTATTCGAACACCGGTACCCTATCAGAAAATGACAAGATGGCGTTTTTTTTTTCTCTTTCTCTCTGTGTGTCGTGTTATTCCATCCTAGGTTTTCTTCTCCCTCCCATCTTGGAAAAAACTGGAAAAATTGGTTACGATCTCTTTTTGAATAGGGAGATGCCATTTTGAGAAAAAGCTGACGACCTATCTTGGAGAATGAACATGACCGCTCTACACACCCTTTTACTCTCTCTCTCTCTCTCTCTTTGAATTGGGAAGCCATTTTGGGAAAAAGCAGACGACCCTATCTTGGAGAATGGAAATGAACGCCTCTCCCTCTCTCTTTGAAATGGGAAGCCATTTTGGGACCCTCTATTCTTGGGGAGGGAGAAAAACTGAAGTCTGCATTTCGCTGTCTCTGAATACGAAAAGCCCTTTTGGGAAAAGCGGACCCTCTTCTTTTGATCTTGGAGAACTGGAAATGAACGCTCTACACGATCTCTCTTTGAATTCAGAAGGTATTTTGGGACCTTCTAATGTTGGAAAACTGAAATAAACGCTCTACACCTTCTCTCTCTCTCTTTCTCTGAAATGGGTAGCCATTTGAAAACTCCCTAACTTTGGAAAAAAACAGAAATGAACGCTCTACACCATCTCTCTTTGAAAATGGGGGGGGGTGTCATTTTGAGACCTCCCTAACCTAAACTTGGAAAAAAAAACTGAAATGAACGCTCTACACTTTCTCTCTTTGGACATGGGTAGCCCTTTGGGGACCCTCTCCTCTTGGTAGAAAAAAAAACAGAACTGAAGTGAAGGCTCTACACAATCTCTCTTGGAATGGGATCCATATTTCGGGAAACGTGGATCACCTCATGCTGGAAAACTGAAGTGAACCACCAAGATTGGACTCTATATAATATTTTTTTTAAATTGACATCATGACCCTAAACCCATTTGTTATTAAAAAAATTGTTTTTTTTTTTTTGTTTTGGTTTTTATCCCATTTCCGATGTGATTTCAGAAATGCAATTCCATAACAGTTCAATTTCATTCGAGGTTAAATGATCTAAACAGTCTTTGACCCACCCATCCGTATGATTATTTTCTTCTCCTTCCTGTTGCACCAAATTTTGTAAGTCCATATAATCATTCCATACGGGAAGGGCTGGATCCTCACAAGGCTGTCTTGAAACACTTGGAGTCTCTTTGGGATGAGTGGAGGGATCTAGGATGTCTGGACCCGGCTGCGATTCTACCTCCATGATTTCTGGACCCGTTGGAACTTGTTTACCCGGCTGAAATTCTACCTCCATGATTTCTGGACCCGTTGGAACTTGTGAACCCGGCTGTGATTCTGCCTCCATGATTTCTGGACCTGTTGGAACTTGTGGACCCGGCTGACATTCTACCTCTACGATGTCGGGACTTTTTGAAGCTTGTGGACCCGTCTGACATTCTACCTCTACGATGTCGGGACAGGTTGGAGAAGAAGAAGAAGAAGAAAAAGAAGAGGATACTGGAAGAGGTTCTGTCTGTGAGGAGTCCGAAAGAGGTTGCCTGTTTGAACAAGTCGGGGAAGAAGAAGAAGAAGAAGAAGCTTCTGGATTCTGAAGCGGATCTTGCACGCCAGGTAGGTTCCGGTAAGTCGACCGTTTTTTAAGAGGTAATTTTTTTTCTTCCTCCTCATCTTCAATTGTGATGACTTCAATTTCATTCCGTTGCCGGGTCGATTTTGTTTCGGGAAATAACGGTTTGGTCCAGCTCCTCTTATCATCTAAGGAAGGGATGGGTAAAGGTGGCGGAGGTTTTCTTCTTTTTCTTGAAACATCATCGGCGATTGGAAAGAAATCTCCTCTTTCAATTGTTTCCAAAGCGAGTACGAACACCGATCGACGAGAAAGAGACTTTTCTGGGTCGTGACGATGAGATATTGCGTTTTCGGGGGAACGACATAGTTTTGAAAAGGTCTTAGAATATATTTCTTATATTTCATCCTGTCGCTGACTTTAAAACTTCTTTCCTTCAGATTGGGGGACGATGATTCGTAATAGGCGAGAGGAACGGCTGTGGTTTGAACAATATGAACTTCGTCCTCAGCCGTCGTTCTCACTCCAAACGTAAAATATCGTTTCGTGAGAAAAATATTCTTCCACCGAAAACTCGTGCGCGGATCTGTATATCGCCGGTCTGTTTGAATGGGCCGTCTCAAAGCTCGATCCATCCGATTCCAAGAGAAGGGAGATTCCTCTTTCGTTTGTTGCGATTCGAATAAATTTCTGTATATATTCTGAACGAGCAGGTTGGAGGATTCGACATCTTGGTTGAAAGAAACGATCGCTTGATGAGGTGGTAAATGCGGAATAAATGTCGCACAATGACACGCCAAAAAAATTTTCAAGTTGGAGATTTGCTTTAGCGTCTTCAAATCCTCCCCGTTCGAAATCCGTTGAGTTGGAAAAACGTCTAATAGCGACATGGCTCCCAATGGAAAAGAAATGATCTCGCTCAGTACTCTCGTCTTTTTATATATCTATATAGACACACACAGACACACATAGAGGCTCTATGACGTCCGTTTTATTTGTTTTTTTTTTGTTTCTCTCTCTCTTCTTTCCAAGAAATCTTATCTCCATAACCTCTTTTTCTTTTCTTAAAAAGATGAATGTGTGTGGGAATGAGGAAGTGAAAGTAACAATTTAATAAACAAAAAATTATCCAACCATGACCTTCTTTTTTTTTTCAAAGTCAACCTTTCCAATCCAAGGACGTCCAGAGATAGAGGAAGCAGGAAGAGAGGAGGAGGAGGGAAGGGAAGGTCACACTCTCTTTCTCTCTATAAATAAAAGGGGAGAGCCCCAAAGTCGTATTTTTGTCCAAGTGGATCATGAGGAGGCATCCCCAGCTCACTACGTGTATTCCTTTCAAATATAAATATGTTGATCTTTCCTTTTATATCATCCAAGGAGTCGTTTACCTGAAAGCCTCCGATTTTTCAAAATGTGCGGGTTATTATACCGTGGGGAGTTATCAAAAGATGCGGGATGAATTTTTATCCGACGAAAACGTGTTGATGGCTCGTGACATTCCACCTTTGGATGCACAAATTTTGTTAATGAAACGAGCCAAATCACCCTCCGAGAGACTGTGCAAGACGAACAAGAAAGGAAAAAGAGTCCTCTCTTTTTCATCACTCAATTCGGGATCCATCATCTCCCCAAAATCATCCAGAGACATCAAGCCTTCGTTGAAAAGTATCAGAAAGAGGACGATGGTGATGATGATGATGATGATGATGATGCGATATGGTCTCCAGTTGCTTAAAGAAGGGGAAACGTTCTCCGCTTTCCCTATACCATAGACTGGAGAGTTGAATCAGGAGACCAAAAAAATGGGTCTTGGAAGGAATGAGTGCATTTCAAAATACATTCGATTCCTTCCGAGACCCATTTTTTTGGGCCACTCTCTCCTCCAATATTGGGAAAGAGAGAGAAAAGAAATTTATCATCTCCTGTCCACCCAAAAAGAAACTATGTATTTTTGTTTTTCTGGATGCGGCCGAATTTGTAGAGGAATCGTCCAGAAACCGGCCCTCAAGCCCATTTTCAGACTATTTCTATACATATTCGGTCATCAAGATGGTCCGGGGACGACTTTGTTTGGACATCATGTCTATATAGATGGTGAAATTTGTATAGCCATTTCTAAAGAATCTCAGAGAAAACTAAAAGCGAGATTGCAAAAAAAAGAAATAGCCTCCAGTGAACACAATTCCAACGACAGTGGATAGGAAAAGTGAAGAGTTGAAAGTGAAAGTCGAAAAACGAAATGGGATCGGCTAGGAAAAATTTCTCAGAGCTCAGAAAAAAATTCTGAGATGTAAAAAAAAAAAAAAAAAAAAAAAAAAAAAAAAAAAAAAAAAAACTTTTTGTTAATTTTTATCATGTCTTCTAGACATGATAAAAATTAACTCACCCCCCTTTTGTCTGGGAATGTTGTCTCCCACTTTCTAAAAATAGACCATGACTCATCCTTTTAAATTCCAAGAAAAGACTGGGTTCTGGTCTATTTTTAGAAACGGTGAGACAACATACTCAGACAAAAGGGGGATGAGTTAATTTTTATCATGTCTAGAAGACATGATAAAAATTAACAAAAAGTATTTATAATATATATTATATAATATATATTATATAATATATATATTATATATTTTTTCTTTTTTTTTTCTGACTCAGAATTTTTTCTCGGCTCTCAGAAATTTTTCCCAGCCGATCCCATTTTGCTTTTTGACTTTCACTTTCAATTCTTCTCTTTTCTATAAAAGTATTCCACGTTTTTGTTCAGAATAATACGGGTTGTTGAAAAGGCAATATGTCTGGTCATCAAGATGGTCCGGGGACGACTTTGTTTGGACTCCGCCCCCCCTCCAAGCCCATTTTAAGTATATTTCTATACAAATTCGGTATAAAATTGTCCGGGGACGACTCTGTTTGGACGCAACCATGACGTCATTTTAATATAGTGGAATGTGTATAGAAATAGTCGGAAAAAGTACTCGAACGCCCGTTTTCAGTATATTCCAATACAAAATTGATTGTCCACAACATAAAAAAAGACATCATTTTTTTCTTGGATGGAGCTCCATTTGTATTGAAATATACTGAAAACCAACGTGAACGCACGTTTTCAGTATATTCCAATACAAAATTGGCTGTCCACAAAATAAAAAAAAAAGACATCATTTTTTTCTTGGATGGAGCTCCATTTGTATTGGAATATACTGAAAACCAACGTGAACGCCCGTTTTTAGTATATTCCAATACAAAATTGGCTGTCCACAAAATAAAAAAAAGACATCATTTTTTTCTTGGATGGAGCTCCATTTGTATTGAAATATACTGAAAACCGACGTGAACGCCCGGTTTCAGTATATTCCAATACAAAATTGGCTGTCCACAAAATAAAAAAAAAGACATCATTTTTTTCTTGGATCGAGCTCCACTTGTACTGAAATATACTGAAAACAACGTGAATGCCCGTTTTCAGTATATTCCAATAGAAAATTGGCTGTCCACAACATAAAAAAAAGACATCATTTTTTTCTTGGATCCAGCTCCACTTGTATTGTAATATACTGAAAACCAACGTGAACGCCCGTTTTCAGTATATTCCAATACAAAATTGGCAGTCCACAAAATAAAAAAAAGACATCATTTTTTTTTTGGATCGACCTCCACTTGTATTGAAATATACTGAAAACCGACTCAAACACCCGTTTTCAGTATATTCCAATACAAATTGGCAGTCCACAAAATAAAAAAAAGACATCATTTCTTTGTTGGATCGAGCTCTATTTGTATTGAAATATACTGAAAACCGACTCAAACACCCGTTTTCAGTATATTCCAATACAAATTGGCAGTCCTCAAAATAAAAAAAAGACATCATTTTTTTTTTGGATCGACCTCCACTTGTATTGAAATATACTGAAAACCGACTCAAACACCCGTTTTCAGTATATTCCAATACAAATTGGCAGTCCACAAAATAAAAAAAAGACATCATTTCTTTGTTGGATCGAGCTCTATTTGTATTGAAATATACTGAAAACCGACTCAAACACCCGTTTTCAGTATATTCCAATACAAATTGGCAGTCCTCAAAATAAAAAAAAGACATCATTTTTTTCTTGGATCGAGCTCTATTTGTATTGAAATATACTGAAAACCGACTCAAACACCCGTTTTCAGTATATTCCAATACAAATTGGCAGTCCACAAAATAAAAAAAAAGACATCATTTCTTTCTTGGATCGAGTTCTATTTGTATTGAAATATACTGAAAACCGACTCAAACACCCGTTTTCAGTATATTCCAATACAAATTGGCAGTTCACAAAATAAAAAAAAAGACATCATTTCTTTCTTAGACCGAGCTCTATTTGTATTGAAATATACTGAAAATCGACTCAAACACCCGTTTTCAGTATATTCCAATACAAATTGGCAGTCCACAAAATAAAAAAAAAGACATCATTTCTTTCTTGGATCGAGCTCCATTTGTAAAGAAATAGCCTAGAAATCAGTTCGAACGCCCGTTTTCAGTATATTGTAATACAAATGAAATGACATGAAAAATGCAAAAAGAGGAAAAGTAGCCTACCTTGACGGAAATTCTATTCCAAAAGGGGAAAACTTGTATCCAGGTTTGCCCACAGCACGGCCGGAACTCGAGCGAAACTCGATAGGTTGAAATCGATCCATTAAATAACATTCTTAAAAAACAGTAAAGTTTTATTCTATTCCGAAAGGGGAAAACTTGTATCCAGGTGGGCCCACAGCACGACCGGAACTCAAGCGAAACTCGATAGGTTGAAATCGATCCATTAAACAACATTCTTAACAAACAGTAAAGTTTTATTCACATCGAGTCGGCTGGGAAAAGTTTCTGAAAAATAAATTACGTCCCCTTTTTAGTCTGAAAATTTGAAAATTGATGTCTTCAATTTTTGAAAAATTGAAGACATCAATTTTCAGACTAAAAGGTTTTTTTTTTTTTTTTTTTCAGTTAGAGAAATTTTTCTCCGGCTCTCAGAAATTTTTCCGCACTCGACTGGATGAATAAAACATCCCCGTTTCTTTAAGAATGGGCTCACTGTTAACTATTTCAGCATTCGACGTTTCGCGTCCAATAATAACTGCCGGGTGTTCAAGAATGCAGATGCACCTACTAGATTTTCTACAGAGAAGCTTGACTGGATGGAGAGAGTGGATAACTTTTTCCAAGATTCTCGACTTTGGACCGTCAAGAGGTAAAGGATCTTTTTGTTTTTTTTTCTTTTAAGAAAATTTATGGATAGATTCATTTCTTTTTGAATGGACCTAGAAAAATAGGACAAAGTTCTTTTCCAAGATTGGATGTGAGAGGGACCCAAAAAAAGTGGGTCTTGGAAGGAATCGAATGCATTTGCACTCATTCCTTCCAAGACCCATTTTTTTTGGTCTGCTGATTCGTCTCTCTCTCTCTCTTCTCAGTCCATTTCCATAAATATAGGGAAAGCGGAGAACCTTTCCCTACTTATTTCTAAAAATCTTTTCTTTATTTTTTTTTCTCCTGAGTTTATGTATATATCAATTCAAATACTTTTGAGAACGGTCATCCCAATCTCTGTCGTCTTTTCGGTTTCATCGTCCCAACACTCAGTGGACATAGTCTCAGTCGATTTTGGAGCATGGGTCGTCCGTTCATTGTCCCAACATTCAGTGGACATAGTCTCAATAGATTTTGGAGCATGAGTCGTCTGTTCATTGTCCCAACACTCAGTGGACATAGTCTTAGTGGATTTTAGAGCATGAGTCGTCCGTTCATTGTCCCAACACTCAGTGGATTTTGTCTTTGGATCCTCTGAAGATATTTTGGGGGTCTCATGAGATTCTTTGGAAGGTTCGTCCCAACAGGCTGCTGGATCGTAATGGGGAATATTTTCAGGTATGTCTCCCCAACCCTCCATCTTCCTCGAGTTATTGGAGGAAGTTGACGACAAAGAAGAAGAGCCCATCAAGTTTAAAGGCGTATGCTCATCCGGATGTTCCATCACTTGGAAACAGGACAGATTATCCCATTTCTGGATGAGGTTATCGTACGCTTTTGGGGACGGATCCTTCTCTAACTGATCGTAGGCCTTATCAAAAGCTTGCAGAGGATTGTCTGCTTCCTCCTGAATCCTCTCCTCTTTCTCCGTTCCGTCTGGATAGACGTGATTGATATGAAAATCTCCTTCCGTAATATGCCATCGATAGTTGCGCACTTTGTTTTCGGCACAATGGAAATATTTCATCCTTTGATGATGTCGGGCACATTTTTCCCGATACTTCCAAATGATTCCATCTGGCACATAAATTTCCGTCACAGGTTTTTGATAATCCAAGGCTTTAGCAAAGAATTTAGCTTTCTGACATCCCACCACATAAATCGTGGAGAAGCTGTGAGTGAGCGATTGAAGAATGCGTCCTAAATGGTTGTAGGGAATATGACCCTCGTTCCAACGAAGTCCGTGCCGGTTTCTCGTCAGCCAGGCATTCGTCTTTTGGTTTTTTTCATTCAGTTGGTGGAAGGGGTGAGGAGGAGCAAACGTCAACGATCCCACGGTCAAAAAATCTTTTGTCGCATAGCCCAATTCTTTTAAAACGTAGGTAAATTCACCCTTCTTGTGGTTGTAGGACTGGAAACCCTCTAGATCGAGCACGATAAAGTTTTCTGAACACGCCATGGCGATGAATACGGTGATGTCTTCCACAAACAGGAGCAAAAAAAAGAATCGAAAAGGTATATATGTATAACAGGGAAGATCTAGAAAGGGAAAAAAAAACAATAAAACGTTTTAGAGTCGTCGTCTTGAAAGAGACATTTTTCTTTTCAAAGGGTTAAGAAGAGAGTTCTTTTTAAATGAAGTTATGATTATTATGATTATTAAAAAAAGAAACAAAGAATCAAATCGAGTTTATAGATAACCATATTCATAGGATCAAAGGGACTTACCAGCTCAGTTCACGTCTTCTTCTGTTCTCTGAAGAAATCTCGTGGAGGACACACACTTTTATACTCGCGCGACATCTGTCGGGATCGCGACCCCATCTAAATGTCAGGGTCATTCCAACCTCTTAAAAGGATCGGAATGAAAGAAACACTTTGATAAAAAATATATTTATGAAAAGATATCTGAGGGTCGTGAGAATATTTTCTCTCCCCACCCCCCGGCCTATTTCAAAAAAAAAAAATAAAATAAAATAAAATAAAAAAATAAAAAGTCTTTCTTGGATCGCGTCAAGATTACAAAACAACTCACAGGACTTGTTTATCTCGATCTCGTCAGGGTCACCGTTTCACATAAGAAGACGGATGGACCCTGAACTTTAGACATGATAAAAATTAACTCTACCCGCCTTTTGTCTGGGAATAGGGTCTCACCGTTTCTAAAAATAGACCAGATCCCATTCTTGGAATTCTATTCTTTAGGAAAGGAGGAGTGATGGTCTATTTTTTGAAAGTGTGACACAACATTCCCAGACAAAAAGGGGGTAGAGTTAATTTTTATCATGTCTAAGACATGATAAAAATTAACAAAAAGTTTTTTTTTTTTTTTTTTAAGGCTAAAAATTTTTCTGAGAGAGCTGAGAAAGATTTTTCCTCCCAATCTTTTTCGACGATGAAAAGGGAAAAACTACTGATCCGATCTCCCTACGCTTTAGGGAAAAAAAATACTTATGAAATATTCATGTGTTGAAATTGACTATTCAAATAAGTGACATTTTGTTTCTCATTGGAACTGTTCAACGGCGAGTCCATTCGTCTCATTCTTTGGGCTAGAGGATGAAAGTACAGCGGTTTGTTGAAATCGATGATAGTTTCCTCTTTAGCCGGCGGAACTGTAAATCTATCCCGTCTTAACTCTTCTAATCTCTTTGAAAGTCTTTCCACTTGCTCTGCTAAGGTTTCCTCGGTACTCATGGTCTCTCTTAGTTTAGGGAAGTCTTGACGTATTGGCTAGAGAACAGAGGGTCTTTTTCTCTCTATACATATATCATGTGGGAGCGTGTGATTTATAAATCCTTGTGAAATCTTTCTACGTCTTGTGTAACTTGGAAAATTCTTCTTCTTCTCGTCGATTGGGATAGAGTTATGGAAAAGAAATGGGATTGGAAAGAAATCAACATATTACAAAAAAAAAGAACTTTTTTTTTCTATTTTTTTTCTCTAGGGATTTACATACCATTTTATTCATGAACATTCAAGGGTTCTCTCCAAGACCAAATTTTAGAAGAGGACCACAAAGAGTACACTTGAGGATCCTCTTTCAGGTCTAGGTGAGATAAGGGTTGAGACCAATATTCTTGGGTCTCTAAAGCATCCCAACTTAGACATTTATTATTATTATTAGAAAGTTCATCCTCATCCTCCTCCTCCTCCTCCTCATCGTCGCACGAGTTCTCCTGGGGAGATTCTTCCGCCTCCTCTTCGTCTTCGACAGCTTTGCTTTCGGAGGGGTAACAATGTAATTTCCGGAAAACGTAACTACCCTCCATCAAATGGTATCGAAAATTTCTCACCTTGTTCTCGGCACAATGAATCATCTTTTGGAAATATTGGTGTCGCGTGCATTTCGACTTGTTCCGCCACTCGGTTTTCCCTGGGATGTAAAACTCGTAAACGGATCGCTGGCAGAGCTTGCTGAAAAATTCGGCTTTATCGTATCCATTGACGTAGATCACCTCCACATTTTCGGTCAGCATTTTCAGGATTGTAGGAAGATGCTCGTAGGAAAGACGACCCTCGGTCCATTGCAGGCCGTGTCGATTATTTGTAGTCTGGTTGACCACAGCTTGATTGCGGGACGATAAGTCATCGTAATGGACAGGAGGGAGAAAAATCATGGATCCGCATAAGGTTAAATCGCAAGTGATGTAGCCCAGTTCTTTCAAGATGAAACATATATCTCCCGTCTTTGGATCATAACAGTGAAAGTATTCCATGTCCAGAACAATGTAGGAATCTTTGAGAGGTTTGGTACTCAAAATGTCCATCTTCTTCAATTGAGGAAAAAAAGAAAACAAAATTCTCTCTCTCTCTCTCGCTGTGTGTCCTGAAGGAAAAAATGGATAGCGTTCTCTCGCCGTCTCCTCTTTTATATATATAGAGAGAGAAGGTTGCACGTGACAGGTCGTATGAATTCTGGGAAAGGTCACATTCGTATATATATTTGTTTTTTGAATAATATCGTGCGTATCTCAATACACATCCATCATCATAATAATAAAGGTCACCTTGGAAAGAAAAAGAAATAAAAAACATGGAACTCGTGCTCGACTTTGAAGGTTTCTACGATTCTCAAGGAGCCTTTATTGTGAAAGAATTGGCTTATGTCACATTGGACGGTACTTCTCGAGGGGTATTTGTTTTTAAACCCCCGTTTCCATGGCAAATTCTCACCGAGAAAGAAAAACGAACCGCTGTGTGGGCAAGTGATTATTATCACGGCTTGTCGTGGTACGAAGGAGAAATTCCGTACAGTTATTTTCCATGGGTGTTAACGATGTTGACGGAACCTTTTTCCATGATTTGGGTGCGAGGAGAAATGAAACGGCGGTTTTTAGAGAAATGGTTGCAAAGATCCATTTATTACATTTCGGGATCGACGCAAGAGATTCTCAAATACAATGGGATCGAACACATGAATTGTCCTAACCATACAAAAGGTTTTTTCCATTGCGCTCTACAAAAAGCAGTTCGGTATCATTATTATTTAAAGACACAGAGAAGAAATTCGCAAGGTCGATCCTGCACAATTCAATCTTGACAGAACTCATTAAAAAAAAAATACATATAATACGTTACTTCTTCAACAGCATAGATGGTTCTGAAGCGAAACTTGGAATTTTGAAATAATAGATCAGAGAGAAATCATTCTTAAAAAAATGGTAGTCTCGAATCGGCTGAGAGAAAAAAAATTTCTCAGAGCTGAAAAAAAAAAAAAAAAAAAAAAAAAACTTTTGGTTAATTTTTATCATATCTTTAGACATGATAAAAATTAATGACCCTCCCTTTTTGTCTGGGAAGGATGTCTCACCCTTTCTAAAAATAGACCATGACTCATCCTTTCTCTAATGGCAATCATTCCATGAATGAATCACGATTTGTTTTTCAAAAGAGTGAGACAACATTCCCAGATGAAAAGGGAAGGGGGTCGTTAATTTTTATCAGCTGGGGATGCCTCCTCATGATCCACTTGGACAAAAATACGACTTTGGGGCTCTCCCCTTTTATTTATAGAGAGAAAGAGAGTGTGACCTTCCCTTCCCTCCTCCTCCTCTCTCCCTGCTTCCTCTATCTCTGGACGTCCTTGGATTGGAAAGGTTGACTTTGAAAAAAAAAAGAAGGTCATGGTTGGATAATTTTTTGTTTATTAAATTATTACTTTCACTTCCTCATTCCCACACACATTCATCTTTTTAAGAAAAGAAAAAGAGGTCATGGAGATAAGATTTCTTGGAAAGAAGAGAGAGAGAAACAAAAAAAAACAAATAAAACGGACGTCATAGAGCCTCTATGTGTGTCTGTGTGTGTCTATATAGATATATAAAAAGACGAGAGTACTGGGCGAGATCATTTCTTTTCCATTGGGAGCCATGTCGCTATTAGACGTTTTTCCAACTCAACGGATTTCGAACGGGGAGGATTTGAAGACGCTAAAGCAAATCTCCAACTTGAAAATTTTTTTGGCGTGTCATTGTGCGACATTTATTCCGCATTTACCACCTCATCAAGGGATCGTTTCTTTCAACCAAGATGTCGAATCCTCCAACCTGCTCGTTCAGAATATATACAGAAATTTATTCGAATCGCAACAAACGAAAGAGGAATCTCCCTTCTCTTGGAATCGGATGGATCGAGCTTTGAGACGGCCCATTCAAACAGACCGGCGATATACAGATCCGCGCACGAGTTTTCGGTGGAAGAATATTTTTCTCACGAAACGATATTTTACGTTTGGAGTGAGAACGACGGCTGAGGACGAAGTTCATATTGTTCAAACCACAGCCGCTCCTCTCGCCTATTACGAATCATCGTCCCCCAATCTGAAGGAAAGAAGTTTTAAAGTCAGCGACAGGATGAAATATAAGAAATATATTCTAAGACCTTTTCAAAACTATGTCGTTCCCCCGAAAACGCAATATCTCATCGTCACGACCCAGAAGAGTCTCTTTCTCGTCGATCGGTGCTCGTACTCGCTTTGGAAACAATTGAAAGAGGAGATTTCTTTCCAATCGCCGATGATGTTTCAAGAAAAAGAAGAAAACCTCCGCCACCTTTACCCATCCCTTCCTTAGATGATAAGAGGAGCTGGACCAAACCGTTATTTCCCGAAACAAAATCGACCCGGCAACGGAATGAAATTGAAGTCATCACAATTGAAGATGAGGAGGAAAAAAAAAATTACCTCTTAAAAAACGGTCGACTTACCGGAACCTACCTGGCGTGCAAGATCCGCTTCAGAATCCAGAAGCTTCTTCTTCTTCTTCCCCGACTTGTTCAAACAGGCAACCTCTTTCGGACTCCTCACAGACAGAACCTCTTCCAGTATCCTCTTCTTCTTCTTCTTCTCCAACCTGTCCCGACATCGTAGAGGTAGAATGTCAGACGGGTCCAGAAGCTTCAAAAAGTCCCGACATCGTAGAGGTAGAATGTCAGCCGGGTCCACAAGTTCCAACAGGTCCAGAAATCATGGAGGCAGAATCACAGCCTGGTTCACAAGTTCCAACGGGTCCAGAAATCATGGAGGTAGAATTTCAGCCGGGTAAACAAGTTCCAACGGGTCCAGAAATCATGGAGGTAGAATCGCAGCCGGGTCCAGACATCCTAGATCCCTCCACTCATCCCAAAGAGACTCCAAGTGTTTCAAGACAGCCTTGTGAGGATCCAGCCCTTCCCGTATGGAATGATTATATGGACTTACAAAATTTGGTGCAACAGGAAGGAGAAGAAAATAATCATACGGATGGGTGGGTCAAAGACTGTTTAGATCATTTAACCTCGAATGAAATTGAACTGTTATGGAATTGCATTTCTGAAATCACATCGGAAATGGGATAAAAACCAAAACAAAAAAAAAAAAAACAATTTTTTTAATAACAAATGGGTTTAGGGTCATGATGTCAATTTAAAAAAAATATTATATAGAGTCCAATCTTGGTGGTTCACTTCAGTTTTCCAGCATGAGGTGATCCACGTTTCCCGAAATATGGATCCCATTCCAAGAGAGATTGTGTAGAGCCTTCACTTCAGTTCTGTTTTTTTTTCTACCAAGAGGAGAGGGTCCCCAAAGGGCTACCCATGTCCAAAGAGAGAAAGTGTAGAGCGTTCATTTCAGTTTTTTTTTCCAAGTTTAGGTTAGGGAGGTCTCAAAATGACACCCCCCCCCCATTTTCAAAGAGAGATGGTGTAGAGCGTTCATTTCTGTTTTTTTCCAAAGTTAGGGAGTTTTCAAATGGCTACCCATTTCAGAGAAAGAGAGAGAGAGAAGGTGTAGAGCGTTTATTTCAGTTTTCCAACATTAGAAGGTCCCAAAATACCTTCTGAATTCAAAGAGAGATCGTGTGGAGCGTTCATTTCCAGTTCTCCAAGATCAAAAGAAGAGGGTCCGCTTTTCCCAAAAGGGCTTTTCGTATTCAGAGACAGCGAAATGCAGACTTCAGTTTTTCTCCCTCCCCAAGAATAGAGGGTCCCAAAATGGCTTCCCATTTCAAAGAGAGAGGGAGAGGCGTTCATTTCCATTCTCCAAGATAGGGTCGTCTGCTTTTTCCCAAAATGGCTTCCCAATTCAAAGAGAGAGAGAGAGAGAGAGAGAGTAAAAGGGTGTGTAGAGCGGTCATGTTCATTCTCCAAGATAGGGTCGTCAGCTTTTTCTCAAAATGGCATCTCCCCATTCAAAAAGAGATCGTAACCAATTTTTCCAGTTTTTTCCAAGATGGGGAGGGAGAAGAAAATCTAGGATGGAATAACACGACACACAGAGAGAAAGAGAAAAAAAAACCCCATCTTGTCATTTTCTGATAGGGTACCGGTGTTCGAATACTTTTGTGACCGACTGTCTGATTATACTCGGAGAACCATAAAATCGGAAAAGCGATGGGTTTCACAGTTAACGAGGCAATCGAAGACAGACTGGGAAAGAGAGATCCTTTTTTTTTAGCTGAGAAGCAGATTGCCCTGGAAATCCGTAACTCTGACCATATAATTTTTCCATAGACTCTTTGAACGGTATTCAGGAGACATCCTCCATGAGGGAAAAAAATCTCCCCTTCCCCTTCTAAATCGACTGGAAAGAGAATGAGGTGGAAGAGATCGATCCACGAGAGATCATACTCTTGAACGTCAGACAAATATGAAGTCGAATATCTTAAACAAAAAATGCTTGAAATGTCATCGAGTCTCGAAAATCTAGGCCTCTCTCTCTCTGAAGGAAATGAGAAAATGGGAATCTGTGTTTTTCTTCCTCAACGGCTGACATTCATCTGAAGTGACACTCGAAATGCTTAAATAGATAAACGAGAATCCATTCTTAAAAAAATGACGCTGTGTCGTCAATTGGAGAATCGAGTCGGCTGGGAAAATATTTTTGAGAGCAGGAAAAAAAATTTTCTAACTCTAAAAAAAAAAAAAAAAAAAAAAAAAAAAAAAAAAAAAAAAAAAAACCTTTTTGTTAATTTTTATCATGTCTTTAGACATGATAAAAATTAACTACCTTCCCCTTTTCTCTGGGAATGTTGTCTCACCGTTTCTAAAAATAGACCATCACTCATCCTTTCTAAAAAGAATAAAATTCCAAGAATGGGTTCTGGTCTATTTTTAGAGAACAAAAGTCCCGTTCATTTGAAGACGCAGGGCATGATGCAAAGTATCTCCCGTAATGTAGACCGCTCCTTGAGCACTAAGTGCGAGTTTGAGAACCGAGCACGCTTCGCTAAAAAGAGGCGTTTGAATTAGAGTTTGGTATAAAGCTTGGATCAGGAAAGATTTACCCGTTCCGGCAGATCCTTGCACAATAATATCCAGAGGAGGGGGACGTTTCGATTCAGGTAACGCGTAATAGGTGTACAAACGGACGAGAACGTAGATCAGGAAATTGTATTGCTCTTTATTACATTGTCGAATACATTTTTGATAGGCTTCTTCGGACCACATATCCTTATACTGCAAATTCGTATAGCTTTCCCACTGCTTGGGAGGAAGATGTTTCTTTCGCGGTCGGGAGTTCTTTTTAAGAACAGCATAACGTTCCCTTTGAAGTATTCGTTCTCGCTCTCGATTAGCTGAATTGCTTCGCCAGCGTCGTTTCTGTTCACGCATTCTTTCCCTAAGACGTTCTCTACTGGATAGGCTCATCGTGACACCACTCAAAAAAGGTGAAGTGTGTGTATAGAAAATCACTTCCTTTAATTTATATACATATACTTTTTGAGGAGGGGGGGATGTGAAATGACCTCGTCTCGAAACGAACCAATAGCACTTCGAGAAGACTTGGAACGAGATAGGTTTCTTAGAAAGAGAGAGAGGGACACAAAAAAAATGTATAAAAAATCAGAATGATTTATCCGTCGACCTCTGGGCTAAAAGTAAACAAACAAAATTTGAAAAGGTCAAGGTGAACTCACTGAATTCATCTTAGAAATCAGATAGGAAAAAAAATGAGGGTACCCATGTTTCCTCTTCAACAACATAGACTCATCTAAAACGAAACTCGGAATGCTTACACAAATAAACAAGAATCCATTCTTAAATAAAAAAATGGGGACGTCTTATCGATCGACTCGGCTGGAAAAAATTTCTGTTACTCAAAAAAAAAAAAAAAAAAAAAAAAAAAACTTTTGGTTAATTTTTATCATGTCTTCTAGACATGATAAAAATTAATATCATGTCTTCTAGACATGATAAAAATTAATGAACCCCCTTTTTGTCTGGGAAGGATATCTCACTCTTTCTAAAAATAGACCATCACTCACCCTTTCTAATAGCAACAATTCCAAGAATGAGTCATGGTTTGTTTTTTCGAATGGGTGAGACATCCTTCCCAGACAAAAAGAGGGTACAGTTAATTTTTATCATGTCTATAAGACATGATAAAAATTAACCAAAAGTTTTTTTTTTTTTTTTTAAACTCTGAGAATTTTTTTCAGAGCTCTGAGAATTTTTTTCCCAGTCAACTTGGCTGGACAAGACATCTCCGGATTCTTTCTGGAATGGACTCTATGATCTATTTAAACATTTCGAGTTCCGAGTTTCGCTTCAGTTGAGTGTGAGCCGTTCAAGAAGAAGAAACCATCCTGTGAGTGGAGAGAGAGAACTATTCCTTTTTCCATTCACCCATTGTGTTAAACCGTTCAGATATTTGCTTTTATTAATATTTTTTTTCCTAACCCACCCGTCTTTAAACAATAGAATAGTTTGAAAGGGTCAACCCATTTTATAGATATCAACCTCATACCCTCATCTCAACGGGTCTCGAGTGGGAGGAAGGAAGGAGCAGGCGACGAGAACTAAGCATGTCTGTTTATCGAGTAGACGCATCGGGGAAAGAACGATACCCGACCGACCCCCAACATCCTCATTACGAATTATACGTTACGGATCCTCGAGCCAAGAAGGAAATCCTATCTTGGCTCGAGACGAAAATGGTCATGAGTATTACGCGGTAGATTTAAACGGAAACCAATACATTTTAGCTCCTCGACGGTATGCCCGAACGGCTTTTGGACGAGAATACTACCCGAAATTTCAAAATGGGGACGAGTATTCGCTTTATACGTCTGTTTTATTCCCTTATGCCAAAGACGAATCGGGGCATGAAATGTATCCTAAAAAGGCGGATGGAGTCGAATACTGTTTAACGGCCGGCGATCGAATTCGTTATGCTCGCGATGCTTGGGGAAACGAGTTTTATCCTCGAAGAGCGGATCAGCAAACGGAATACCTCTGTGAAGAAGTGGGGTATGCGAAAAGAGCGGACGGATCCGAAACGTATCCTAAATTTTATATCTACACTTCTGGTTAAGATCTCTCTCTCTCTCTCAAAAGAGAAGAAAATAATAAAGAGTGTGTTACTGCAATGGAGCATTCTGACGCGGAACCTGTTTCGTATTCCATTTGGTGTGTGAAATGCCGAACTAAGACCGATACGGTCGACGTCCACTATCGCATGTCGAAAAATCGACGGCCGATGGTCACGGGAAAATGTCAGGCGTGTGGAACCAAGAAACAACAGTTTGTTACAAATGCTTCCGTTCCACCTGGAATTCAGTTCCTGGATGAGGAGGAAGAAAAAGGAAAATGTTCCGAGTAAGAAGAAACAAGTATATTCAAATCAAAAATTGGAAAAAGATGGATCTTACTATTATATGCTCTCCTAAAGCGGGTGGATCACCTTTACAGTTTGGCATACAGACGGATTCGCATAATCCGATTCCAAGACTCGTGAATTTTCCTCAACCGGCAACTCCACCCTTAGATACTTCTTCTTTGAATGAGTTTTCTAGCATTCTGAAAGAATATCTAAACGTCGTGAGAGAATTGATTCTTCCCCTGCAACGAAATGTTGAAGAAAAGAGCTCTGAATGTGGAAGCAAGGACACGGATCCAAAGCCAAATTCGGAGGGTTGAAAGGGATAGGTGAAAGTCCATTATTAAAAAAAAAGAAACAATGGTCATGTCATGTCTTGTCGATCGAGTCGGCTAGAAAAAATTCTCTAGATGAGATTGAAAAAAAAAAAAAAAAAAAAAAACTTTTGGTTAATTTTTATCATGTCTTCTAGACATGATAAAAATTAATGAACCCCCTTTTTGTCTGGGAAGGATGTCTCACTCTTTCTAAAAATAGACCATCACTCACCCTTTCTAATAGCAACAATTCCAAGAATGAGTCATGGTTTGTTTTTTCGAATGGGTGAGACATCCTTTCCAGACAAAAAGAGGGGACAGTTAATTTTTATCATGTCTATAAGACATGATAAAAATTAACCAAATTTTTTTTTTTTCATCACTTAAAAAATATTTTTCAGAGCTCTGAGAATTTTTTTTCCCAGTCGACTCGATGATCCAAACAACAAGACATCCAAAATTGTTTCTAGAAGCAACTCTCGCTTCTCTATTTAAACCCCTCGCGTTTCTAACTTCAGATCCGTGTGTGCTGTGCACTCAACCTAGAATTGCGCTTCTCCTGGAAAGAGTCCCCCTGGAAAGAGAATTTTTTTCCTGAGCTCTTAGCATTTTTTCTCAGCTTCATTTCCATTCTCCAGGTTTCTGTCTCCTCCTTTCCTTAACACTGCAAAATTTCTAAATTTCTCATCACTCGGAGCTTGGAAATCTGTCATCAAAAAAAAACATGACATAGCTCTGCTTTCAAGGAGTCGGTTTAGATTCGTCAGGATCATGGCTGATTTTCCATGACGGCTCTCCAACCTCAATATTAGAGTTTGAAAGGAATAAGGTAAAAAAGTTCGTCCTAGATATCCAACGAAACGTAAAAAGAGCGACGAGGATCTAAAAAAGCTACGACTCTTTCCAGAAGGGGGAGGGAGCAATGTATATTCAGGTGAGTCCACAGCATGGACTGCACGAAAATGAAACGACTTCCGCAGATAACAGAATGTTCGAGATGTCTCTCGTCGATCAAGTCAGCTGGTAAAATTTTTCTAAGAGCTGAGAAAATTTCCGCATACCTTCACAGAAATTCTTTCCAGGAGGGAGAAGTGTGTATCCAGGTCGAATTCACAGCACAGACTGAACTAAAGTTGGAAACACGAGTGGTTTAAATAGAGAAGGGAGAGTTCCTTCTAGAAACAATTTGGATCTGTCTTGTTTGGATCATCGAGTCGGCTGGGAAAAAATTCTCAGAGCTTTGGAAAAAATTTCTGAGTGATAAAAAAAAAAAAAAGGATGTCTCACCGTTTCGAAAAACAAACCGTGACTCATTCTTGGAATAATTGCCATGAGAAGGATGAGTTTTGGTTTCGTTTTCGAAACGGTGAGACATCCTTCCTTGACAAAAAGAGGGGACAGTTAATTTTTATCATGTCTATAAGACATGATAAAAATTAACAAAAAGTTTTTTTTTTTTTTATTGCTTAGAAATTTTTTTCCCCCTCCAACCAACTCAATGGACTAGACGATGAGTTTTTAAGAATGGACGTATTGTTATTTATGCAGATATTCCGAGTTTCGCGTCAGGTAAATAATGCGCGCTCACCTTAGATTGAATTCCCTTCAGACAGGTCTAGAGATTGGATAACCCATCAAGAATTCTTCAACAGGTTTTTTTAAAAAAGAAATCGTCAAGAAGTGAGTATTGATTTTGATATTTTCTTTTCAACCTTGGGTCAGTTTCTAGTACATTCCTATACTAATTCCACTGTATTTAAAAAAAATAATGTCAGCACGGACTGATCTGACCCGAAACGCTTGCCCATCCAGTTGGCTGCTGGAGGGAGGGAAAAAAAAAAGAAATTTGTTTTGAAGGATATGTCAATTCTTTTATAAAAATAGATTTCTAAGAAAAGAATGAACCTTTGTTGGAAATCTATTTTTAGAAACATGTCTAGACAACATGTTGACAAGAAAAAATTCTTTTTTTTTTCCTGAGAGTGAAATGATTTTTTTCTTTCCACCCACTTTTCTTATTCTTTGGGAGGAAGGAAGAACTTCCCTTCCCCCCCCCGCCTTTTTTCCTCTAGTATTTATATAGATCCGAGTTTTTCTGCCTACAGGGTTCATTCTCGTTCTTCCTTCTCAACCGAGCAAAACTAAAATGTCAACCGATGCTGTTGCAGTTCTACCTACCCTGGTGGAAATCACGCCCGTCTGTCATCTCGAAGTAGCTGATCAATGGGAACCTCTCTCCCGTTTCGAAGAATGGTTTCGGGACCCGGAGCGTATGGAACAAATCGTCCAAGAAACCATGTGCTATTTATCCTGTTACGATGGAAAAATCCTGCATTATTTTTCGTCCATCGAAGTTTTCAAGCACTTTGCTTTCCAATCGATGATGGAGGCAGGAACCTTTCGCTTACACGCTTATCTGCGATGGGAAAATGTGATCGCCGTCGATGCTGGAACTTTTTTAAAACTGTTTTACGTTTCACCCGAGTGGGTTCATATTCTACAAACCGGAGAAGCTTCTATCCGTCTTTATGAATGGGAAATGGAATCAGAAGCCGACGGGTATCGTATGATTCCCTATCGACTGCGAGCTCGCTCCGTGTACATTATTCACGGACCTCTTTACTACCAACTCCAATTTCATGACAAGACGGTGTTTGCCGTAGACGCCCTCTCCAGGAAGAAAATGGAGTCTTTACGAGCGTTGCATCCTGAACAGCATTTCCAATTACCTGCTCGCGAGGAAGAGAGGAGAAGGAAAAGATCCAGAAGGAGGAGACACCTAAAGAGGTACTAAAAAAGAAGTCGGAAGGTAGAAGCATATTTGTTTTTCATTAACGGAAAAAAAAAACTGTGGATCATTCTTTGTATATTTCTTGGAAAAAAAAAAGAAGAAAAGACTAATAGTCATAATAGAGGGAGTTAGGAGGGACCCTATCTATATATAACTCTCTATATAAATCGGAAGCGTCAACAGGACGGTCCACCGAAAACAATCTACCTTATCTTTCTCAGAGCAGAGTGGAAGAAAGGCCAAGATGCGTGGACTCATTGGAAGCAAAAAAATTCGAGTGGTTTAAATAGATAAGTGAGAAAAGATTTTGAGAGGTGTTGTTTTATGGATGGAGCTGGCTGGGAAAAAAAATTGGCAAAGCTCAGAGAAAAATTTCCTGAATTGAAAAAAAAAAAAAAAAAAAAAAAACTTTTTGTTAATTTTTATCATGTCTTATAGACATGATAAAAATTAACTCTCCCTTCTTTTTGTCTGGGAATGATGTCTCACCGTTTCGAAAAATAGACCATCACTCATCATCCTTTCTAAAATAATAGAATTTCAAGAATGGGATATGTTCTATTTTTCGAAACGGTGAGACATCATTCCCAGACAAAAAGAAGAGAGAGTTAATTTTTATCATGTCTAGAAGACATGATAAAAATTAACCAAAAGTTTTTTTTTTTTTTTTTAACTCAAAATTTTTTTCCACAGCGCTGAAAAATTTTCCCAGTCGACTCACTCACCCAAACAAGACATCTAAAATTGTTTCTAGAAGGAGCTCTCATTTTTTTCTATTTAAGGAACTTGAGTTTCGGCTTCCCATCAGTCTGTACTCTGCATTCAACCTGGATACCAATTCTTTGGAGATAGAGGGGAAACTTTCGCAGTTTTTTTTTCTGAAACTCTCTATGGATCAGAGAATCTCACACATATCCTCCTCCGTGGAGTGAAATGGACTGACCGCCACATCTGTTTTAGATAATAGTTTTCAATTTTCCACCTCCTCCACAAGATTGGACTATCTCAATATTTTTTTTAAAGAAAAACAAAATTATTTTTTATGATTATTCTACAATTTTTAGGTTTTCTTTCCCCCCACTCCTCTTTAAGAAGAATAAAATCATAAAGCACATTGAAACAGTTCCGATAAATTTTGAAACTGAAAGTCCATCACCTTGTTCTCCACGGGACTAAAATAAGTTTCCCCGGTCTGAGAATCTTCTTGGATTTGAAGAGGTTCTCTCATCACACTCTGAAGCCAGGTCGAAAAGAGGAGAGCGTCTGGACCCAAATCGTTGAGGAGTCTTTCCAGGGAATTGAAGGTGGTAAAAGGGGTATAGCGGAGAATCCGGCTAGGGCGGTCCGACGTATCGATCCAGAGATCCCTCGTTAAGGATCGGTAAGGGCGAAAAGGGGCTCGAGAGATCCATTGCTGAATAGTCCGTTGACTTTTCGAACTCATCCAAGTCCCTTGCTGGGAAAGGCAAGTCACGAGTTCCGATCCTCGAAAATAGAGCGTGCCCGACCCCAAGTAAAACGTGAGGGGAATTGTCTTGGCGAAACGGAAACGAATCGCGAGGGAAAAAGACTCTCGCCGTAACCACTCCATGGCGTTTGGTTTTCTCTCTCTCTCTCTCTCTCCTGAGGACGAGATGAAAAAAAAAGAAAAGACAACTTTTCTCTCGGCTTCTTTTATATATAGGAAGAGAGAGGGGAAGGAGTGTTCTCGAAAAGACTCATGGGAAATTTCTTCTTCTTCTTCTTTTTGGGGTAGGTGGGAGGAACTCGTTTTTTTTTGGTGGAGAGAATGCGTCGGATGACATCCCGAGACATTTAAAAAAGAATAGATAGGATGGATTCTTCAAATGGGAAATACGGGGTGGCTAAGGGATCTTATTCCATTTTTTTTACTTTTCTAAATAACAAATAGAATCGGGTGGATTCCATTTATCTCTTTCTAAAAAATATAGCAACACTTGATCCTTCCCGTCCTTTTTCATTTCCTGTTGACGTGTTAGATACTTTAGAGCCTCTTCGATTTTAATTAAGTAACCCCGATAGACCATCCGATCATCAATACTCCCGATATTGCGTTCGAGAGCCATTCTATAAGCAGCTTGAGATTGGAAAGGAGAATAATTATCAAAGTAGGTATTACGGCGTAAATGTTTAGGATGTTCGACTATAAAAAAATATTGTGTATAAATGCATTGATCTAATCCCGTAATATCTAGTTTGATTAAGGGATACTGAGCCACGTCCGAGGGTTGGTAGGCGAATCGGTAGCCGGACTCTTCTTCAAATTCCTGATACGCGACTCTGAACCATTTGAATCGAGGGTCGTCGTCTTTCTTGAAGCGTCTTTTATCCATTTGTCCATGCGGGAAATCCCATTCATCTTCATAAGCTAATTTAGCCTTGTACCGATCATAATCGTCTTGTAAATTGGGATGGAGAGTCGGATAAATATGGTTTTCAAATTCATCTTGAAGCACCGATATTTTTTCCAAATCGAAGGGTGGTTCGATACGTTTATTTTTTAAAAGCTGAATTAAATAATTTTGAAAACAGTATGGCATTTTTCGATGAATCATCACCACCTGTCCTGATGAGGTCTTTACCACTAAACCATATGAAGTAGAGTATTTGTTTCTCTGGATCATCTGAAAAAAGGAAAAAGAGAGAAAAATTCCTTGATTACCTATCCACTCAATGAATAAATTTATGAACAGCAAATTTCACTAATTGTTGGAGCGCTAGCATGGCCATAAATCGATGACAAGATTTCGATCGACAAGATGGACATTGCTGTGGCTGACGATGTTGAGGTTTGTAAATAACAGTCCATAAAAACTTGAGATAACAGTCCATAAAAACTTGAGATGTACCTTTTGATGAATTTTTTCTCGAGTGGGTTCATTCGCCACGTACAGTTTTTCAATATGAAGTCGTTCCAGATCCGCATTCAATTGCTGAATGAATTCCTTCGTATGTGTTTTCAGGTCTCTGGCTATAAACCGGACGCAGTTCGTAAGAGTATATCCATCAGAGGTGACAGCCAACACACCAACAATTTTTTGGTGGAGCTTGGTCTGTGAGGACTTCTTCTTTCTAGAGCACTGATGAGTGGATGACGAGGGAGGAGAAGACAGTATTTCCAAAGAATGAGTTGGAGATGGAGAAGACTTTTTCGGTACTCTAAAAACGGGTGAAAATGGTCCATAAAAAGTGGGTTCCGTATCTGGAATATCCTCAAAGGGATCTTCTTCAAATGAAATGACTAAGTTATCCGTTGCCATGTGTTCGCTATCTTTTTACGAAACAGAATGAACCCCGATTTCTTTTTCAACCATTTATATACTAAGAGAGGGGGGGAATAAAATAGGTAGAGGTATCGAGATATCGTTGAAAAATATTTTTAAGAACTAGAAGAAAAAATTCTTCAGGAAAAAAAAAAAAAAAAAAAAACACTTTTTGTTAATTTTTATCATGTCTGAAAGACATGATAAAAATTAACTCTACCCTCCTTTTCGTTTTGAATGATGTCAACATGTTGTCTACACATGTTTGTAAACAATAGACTTCCAAGAAAAACATGATCATTCTTAGAAATCTATTTTTAGGAAAGGTGAGACATCATTCAAAACAAAAAGGAGGGTAGAAGACATGATAAAAATTAACAAAAAGATTTTTTTTTTTTTTCACCCGATTCGATTGACAAGAAATCCCAGTTTTTTTTTTTAAGAATGGAATTTCTCTTCTATATATTTCAGCATTTCAATTTTTGATTCAGATCCCTCTGTGCTGTTGAAAAAGCCTGCACTTCAACTCTTCTGGAAACAGTTTAAGCCATGTCTTCTCTCAAGATTCTCTTTAGATCCAGCAAAGATGTGGATTGAGTCTCGTGAAAACAGTTCATTGTTCAAAAAATTCATAGAAGGATGGGGAGGTCTTTTTAAATGTATTATTTCTTTTTATTAACTCTTTTCTTATGTTTACGACCTTGACAACTTGTTGCTTTCTCAACTTCAGGTTTTTTGGTCGGCTGTCTAAAATCAGCTCTTACCTCAGTGGACGATGCATCAAATTCCATTGTACTGAATTCTCCATTTCCCGAAAAGACTTCTTTCAACATGTGGATGGCTTCTTTGGTCAATTCTAATGTTTTATCTATCGTCTTATTCTTTTCATTTTCTCTACGTTGGAGGATAGCGGGAGTTAAAAAAGGATTTTGACAACAGGGTTCAAATTCTTTCGTTTTGTCTTTGCGATTATGACGATGTATTTCTATAATCTTGTCATCCGTATCATCGGGGTTTATCCATATTTCCAAATCTAACTCTTTACCTTCAGAATTTTTGGGAGATAGATGAATAAGTACAGGATCCATCGCCATGGTTAAATTATTGCTTCTTCCTTTTTTATTCCTCTTCTCCCTCTTCATTTTTTTTTCAAAGTTTTTTTTATATAATCCACTCTTCAAGTCCCATATTCAACGAATATATTTCTGGCTTTCTTTAAAAGTTTGCAATAGCCACTGAAATAGGTATCGTATCAAGTAGGCCAGAGCTCCAAAGTAAAATAATAGAATTAAACAGACGACATAATAATGAATCTTCAATACGTTGCCCAGTAAAGCGAAAAGAATCGTAGGACCTGCCGTTACCAGTAGTAAATGAATGGCGAACGTTTGTCTCTTCGACCATCCTTCCTCTTTGGGGCTTTCGTCTTCCTTTTCAAACCGACTGTTTCTTGGTCCGTTTGAAAATTTTTCTCGATTCGTTTGAAATGAGATGTCATTCTTGACCTCTCGAAATTTTAGGAACACTTGTTCCATGTACAATGACATAATCGTACGCTGTGTTGCCTCGCAAGACCCGTTTTGTGAACCGTAAAACCGACTGATTCTCTGGACAATAAATCGGTCGGAATTCAACAGATTGGTCGGTCATACATTCTCGTTTTCCCGTTAACCTATGCTTTTCGTCTATGTGTGTATATTCCAAAACACAGGGGGAAGATAGATCGCCCAGAACTCGATGCACGTAGGGTCCACATTCACAGACGTGTCGTTCGGCGTCCCATCCTAGTCCGGGCACGTTCCACAAATCTCGAACGCAGTAATCGACAGAACAGACCCACGGAGATGTTTGAATCATTCGATTACCTCGTCGATCTAAAGAATGGCATTGACATTGGTATCGGAACGATCCATCTTCTAACGTTTCGTAATAATCGGCTACTTCTTGAGCGGGTTGTTGGGTTCGATGATCTATTAAAACATTGAGAGAAGGATCACGGGCTTCTGGATGTTGACAGGGATGGGTGAAAGAGGAACGAGGAGCACAGAGCCATCCCGAGGCCGAAAAAATAGGAATTTCCGAGGAAGAAAGACAAGCGGTCCGGATTCCTTGGGGAATACAATAAGTACCCGGTTCGAGATGATTCCATGTTTTATCAGAAAGAGTGAGTTTTTCGTAAAACGTGGGATTTGTTTCACAGAGCTGAGAACAATCGCAATGGCTATCGGGACACTGAAAGATTTGGAAAGGGCAATACGTCTCGGTTGAAATTTCTGGTAAGGCTAATGATGATGAGGGAGGAATAGAAGGCATCCGGAGATTGGGTTTATAAAAAAGATTCAAGAGAGTCACTAGAAATACAATGCATAGAATGATCGCGCTCGGGTGTATCATTTTTCTTTCTTTCCTCCTTTATAAATTAGAACCGGTTCCGATCCCTACGAGTTCTCATTATACTGTGATTCGACACTTTTCCAAGGACAAGTCGCTTCTGCAACTGTTTCCTCAAGACGTTTACGTGTTCGTCGATCAAGGTATTTGTTATTTGTATGAGAAAACCAATGAAGAAAAAACCTATATTTCAGCTATCCGGCTCGATACGCTGAAGCGGCACAATCTTTTTCATTATAAATACATGCTAAAATGGCCTCATACGATTGAAATCGTGTCGTATCCGAATCATCTCACCCATCCGATGGATATTTTAAATTACAGAGCTTGAGGTTCGGTTTTGATGAAAGGAGCCGTATTCTTCACGGCAATATCGTTTTTATTCTCCGTAGTATACCAATGAGCATCGACCTCCCAAATATTTTGAATAGCCTTGCGTTGTGTTTCATAGACGGGATCGTCGAGCGATTTGAGAGGTAATAACGCGTTCGGTTGTAACCGTTGTTCGGCATTCAAACCTTGGTGAACGATCCGTTTCAACATAAACGTAAGAAACAAGCGACGTTTTCCAAAGAAAACCAGCGACTCTTCTGTATGGGTATCCATAGCCGGATGAAAAAGTGTGAAATGGCGTCCTTTTTGGGGATCCATCACGTATTGGATGACGATATGATGATACCAATCGCGTTGCCGCATTTGCGAGAGGAAGTGAAGCCGTTGCAATTGACGAAAATAACGTCGGGTTAGACGATACGAATCCATTCTGACTTACTTTTTTATCGCGCCAAGATCTTTCTTTTTTGTTGACAGGATAAACATTCACGATAGAGAGCCGGCATTTCATCCAACGCGCGATCTTGTTTTAAAAAATGTCGATAATTCGGTTTGGAACAACACGCTGCTGCGTCCTTTTTCGGAATTTTTTGCTCTTTCCATAATTGGCACATCTCGTTTATGAATAAAGGCTGGATGCTCCCCATACTTTTATTCGTTTTGGGTTTATACTCCTGCTACTTGTATTTCTATAATTTTTCGGTCCCGTCCCCGAAAGTTCCTTCTTCTCCTCCGACGACAACGACGCGTTTCCAATATCAGATCGAGACCACAACGAGGTTTCGTTTCACACCTCCACGGGAAAAACATGGACGTTTCCTCTCCCACCCGAATATTATTTCGCGGAAGGACGGATTTGGAAAAAAGATGAATGTTTTGGACAGCCCGATGATACTCAGCTCCCCGCAACGGGGAAAAACCTCTACCTGTTTTTATTACGATCGCAGAGTTTTGTACCCCGCGAAAAGTCCATGATGTATTATTATTATCGATGTCGGCACGGTCGTGTTCTAGACGTGCTCATGTGTCAAGAAGAACATTCTCCTTCTACCTGCATTCCCCTCAATCCCTGCATCGATCAGCATGACGGATCGGTTTTACCTGATCCAACCAATCGACGTTTTTATTACGAATGCCAGAACGAACAACCGATTCGAATCGCCTGTCCGCCAAAGACATTTTTCTACTACGACGCTTGCACTTCGCGAAAACATTTCGTATCTTACTGTGAAGACGGTCAACATTTTCCGATTGACGAGGTGACGTATATCGAGTGTCGTGGCCATCGACCGAAAATGATTCGATGTTCGCCCGGAGAAAAATATTCGACACATTATCGGCGATGCGTGTCTGATCTCTGCGACGGATTTCCGGATAATACGCAACGACCTCTCCCCATCGTCCAAAAAGGATCTTTTCTGTACTCTCCGGGTGACGCGATTTGTGAAAACGGAATGGTTCGCGACACTATATCCTGTCCTCTTTCCTGGGATACATGGACCGGCGATGCCTTATTCCATTTACCGATGGTGTATGACGAAACGTCCCAAACATGTCAACCGCCTCTTTTCTGTGAAAATGTTCAACCGAGCTCAAAAGAAATTGTCGTTCCCGCTCACGAGTATACGAAACATCTCCCGTCCTATCCATTATCAACATCCTTGGATCGAGCTGTAGCTTACACGTGTGATCCAACCCGAAAACGTACGGTTCTAGAACCAGGCTATCGAGTGTCGGATCAATATACGGTTGAATGGGCTTGTGAGGATAAGTCGTCGTCGTCGAAACTCGCGATAGGTGATACGAGCGATCGATATTTTGATTGCGTTCGGAGGGAAATTCAAACGTGTCCTCCTCAAACATTTTTTGACGGAAATGAATGTCGACCGCGCATCCCCGGCGCGTTTCAGTATCGGCATCACGATGTGTTTAAATTCGATCATTTATCGATCGTTGCGAATTGGATTCGGCCCTGGACGACTCTTGATCATGAACCTCGTTCCTCTTGTGACGAAACCAACGAAGAAGTTTATATTCCCCGGCTATAATATTTGTTCTCATCCCGACTGCACGCCGTACCCATTCCTCAAACAATTGAAAACAGCTATTTATTTACCCACTTCTCCTCACATGTGTCTTTTCGAAAAGGGAAAAATTCGAAAAAAACGCGTTCGACGGCAAGGTTTGAAATTTTGGTCGCAGCGATTCGTGAAACAGGCTTCGACTTATAGTGTTCCCGAAACGTGTCGTGAAGGCCATCGCATACGATCGGGACGATTTATTCCCGATTCCGTATTATACGCCACTTGTAATTGGCGTCAACCTTTTGTCTTTTGTCCTTCTTCCTCCACAGAAGGAATTCGAGCCACTCCGTACGGGTATCACGTATGCGTACCCAAAGAAGAAGCCTATGAAGGGATTTTACCGGCTGGATTAACCCTTCGACTTGAAGTTCAAGAGCTGAGTCGTATTATACCGGAACATGGAGCGCGATATAAAATAGATGGACGAGAAGCTGTTTTTGATGCGACGCAGCATCCCGAAGGTATTCCCCTCCTTACCTCAGTCTATGAAATTTGGACCGAGCGCGACATGAAATTGTTTTTTAGAATTCTCGTCACGCATCCTCGTTCAGCTTACTGGGAAGACCGAAAATTAAAAGCCCTCCCCGATCCTGACATGACGTTGTTGTACACAGGTGAAATGACCGAAAAGCCCGTCACGACCGATGACTATCCGGTCTCGGCCGACTCGTTGATTCAAATGGAATAAAGTAGAAAAAAAATGGATCGTTATTTAGGTCAAGGCATATTGTTTTACTCTACGGTTTATATCAGCATCATCCTAGTCGCAGTCACCCTCTTAACGAACCGGCTCATCTTTTTATTTTTATTAGTCCTCACGTTTGGTCTAGCTGCTTACATGGCTTATTTGACCGTTCATAATTCCGAACATCTCAAAACGACGGGCCAATCGATTGAAGACTGGATTCGAAAGATGTATCAAAAGATAACTGGATAATCGGAGGTAACTCATGTAAATATCAAGATCGGTAAAGGAAAAAAACATGGTTTCGGTTTACACCATAGATGAATTTGGAAAAGAACGATATCCAAAAGATCCTAAAAAACCTAAACAGGAGCTGTATTATTTCGATAATGACAATCGACCTATTTTTGCCAAAGACGAGCATGGAAATGAATATTACGCTGTGGAATATCGGGGTCATGAATATATAGCGCTTCCTCGTCGGTACGCCAAATCCAATTCCGAAAACGAATTTTATCCTAAATTAAACAATGGAGGAAAATACCCGTTAAATTCATTGGATGTAAATGTGAAAACGTATGCTATCAATGCGAGGGGAGGAGAGATTTATCCTAAATCCAGCATTGGAAAAGAATATTATATACAGGATAGAATTCGGGAAAAGCCAGAGACGAATTACATCCGATATGCACGAGACGAAAATGGAAATGAGTATTACCCGAAAGATCATAAAAACGAGGAATTTCTCTATATCTATCTAAGTTATGCTAAAAAAGCGAATGGTGATGAATTTTATCCGAGAAAGTGGTATTATTGAAAGATCTTCAGGAGAACAGTATCCGCAGCACGGACTCATCTGAAACGAAACTTGGAAAGCTTAAATAGGTAAACGAGAGTCCATTATTAAAAAATGGTATCTTGTCCATCGAGTCGGCTGGGAAAAAATTTCTCACAGCTGAAAAAAAAAAAACTTTTTGTTAATTTTTATTATGTCTTATAGACATGATAAAAATTAACTGTCCCCTCTGTTTGTCTGGGAAGGATGTCTCACCCATTCGAAAAACAAACCAGGACTCATTCTTGGAATTCTATTCTTTAGAAAGGAGTAATGGTCTATTTTTAGAAAGTGTGAGACAACATTCCCAGACAAAAGGGGGAGGTAGTTAATTTTTATCATGTCTAAAGACATGATAAAAATTAACAAAAAGTTTTTTTTTTTTTTTTTTTTTTTTTTTTTTTTAATCTAGAAATTTTTTTCAGCTCTTACAGTTTTTCCCCAGCCGACTTGATCCACAAAACCAGACATGTCAAAATTGTTTCTGGAAGGGATTCTTGCTTATCTATTTAAACTCCAAGTTTCACTTCAGATCACTCTGTGCTGTGAAAGAAGAAACATCTTGTAATTTGTAAGTACTAACTGATTTTTTAGTTTATTCACTGGTTAGTTACTCTCCCTCCAAGTCATTCGTTTTTTTTCCCCTCCAAAAATCTTCAGCTTTCATTTAGAATGACGATAAAAATAAAACACAAATAGGAAAAAGATGGTCACGCATAAGTAATGCATGTAGGGTTGAAATAGGAAGATGAATCCTGTTAACAAATAAACAATTATCGTGAAATAAATCCAATTTTTCGGGGCTCTTTCGTCTGTTCGTGATTTTTGGAGAAATGACATTCGCGTTTGTGGTCGATCGGTCATGGGCACTTTATGGATAGCATCTAAATATTCTTGCACTTTCTCGGCAAAGAAGAGGTATCGATCGCTCGCATCTTCTTCTAACACGTCCCATAGAAGATCGGGTGTGATTTCTAGAACATGGTCCGTTTCCGATTGATAAAACTGAACGTCTAATCGCCAGTCGATATCGTAAAGAGTTCGAGCGGTCAGCACTTTATTGAAATGAAACGGATCCAATATATCGAGTACGGCGGACAGAATACTTATACCCGTTAGCACATTGGAAGTAACCGAGAATCCTGTCGCGGCGATTCTGGAAAGTGTTGCGAGCGTACTTAATTGGGTCCGAACGACGGCTTGAAGGATGGCCGATTGAATGGGAAGAGACTGCATACTCAATTTGGTTAAGAGTTTAGGCATCCGTTTTTCAAGGATTTTTTGCGCGGCTTCTAATCCGATATCGATCCCTACATCAATCGCCAATTCATGAACCAAGAACCGTTTCACATGTTTCTTGGGCCAGTTTTGTACAAAGTCGGGAAGATGAGGAGGATATGGTGGTAACGTATGATTTTTTTGCAGAGTGGAAATAGATCGATAGATACTGCTTCCCAAGAAAAATTCGCCAATATCTTGCCCCGTCGTCGTCACACAATCAGACCCGTTGAAAACAAGACCGTACGCTTCACAATAAGGCTGGTTGAGTCGTAAATGACCCTCGACGAGATTGAGGCCGGCATGATGACGAGGAAGAGAAGGATGATTTGATTGAAAGAAAACTTGTTCGGGCAAGAGAGCTAATAATTTCTTGGCGAGATTTACGGCTACACATTTTCCATTTCGATATTCCGTGTCCATACTCTGCTGCGTGTTGGAATATAAACGATCGCAGGCGGGTTGGCAAGCTAAACTGAAACCCGTTCCGAGTCGAATCCATCGCGGTTCATCTTCCGGGGAACACGATTCTAAATTTTCTTGAAAAGGGAAGCAGGCAATCATGTCACATCCCGTTTGCGTAAAAACAAATTTTTCGACGACGTGACATTGTTCCGGATCGAGGGTTTTAGGTATGTAGTAATCCCGTTTGGAGTCGGCTTTTCTTATTTGGAAGGTGGTATGTTTAAAAATAAAAGCGTACCGACTTTGAAGAGCTTGTTCGTAAATATAGAGTTGAGTCGCTTCTTGAGCATACCGAATAGCGTGATCGAGATCGTAAGAAGTGACAGTATATTCATTTCTATTTTGAAACGAATCCCATTTCATCTTGGAGGAGGGCTTTGTTCCTATATATTGAAAAAATGTTCGATGTTGTTGCTTTTTTTTAACAACAAAAATAAAAGGATTCTTTTTTTTTTATATAGTAACAAGTATAAAATGAGATTCAATTCAGTATTTACAGTTGAGTATGGAACATATACAAAAACCAGTTCCAAAAAAAATTTTTTTAATTAAAAAATAAATTGTCTCAACTATAAAATCCTATAAATTTTAGTTTTTACAGTTGCGTATGGAATAGCGATAAAAACCAGTTCTCAAAAAATTTTTTTAATGAACTATCTTATCTATAAAATCTTGTCAAAATCAGTTTTTACAGTTGAGGATGGAACCTGATGAAAAAATATTTTGGAAAGGATTTTCTTCTTGATTCTAGGATCCTCTCTCACATTCTTTCTCTTTTGAGAATTATTTTCTTGTTGATTCTTTTTCGCCTGGTATTGTTCCAATTCTTTCGTCTTCCAGACTTTAATTTCGTAAAATATATTTGAAAATAGATCCTCTCCAAGATACTTTAAATACAATGCACCCCATTCGCTTACTTCATCAATGGTAGAAGGTGTAGTGTTTATTATTTCTTCTATAGTACGTCGAATCACATCCACGTAGAGAAGAGATTCCGATCATTTGGAAACTTCGTGATATAAACAACGGACGATTCGAGCATGAACTGCTTTAAAATCTAGAGCTTCTTGTTCGTTTAAAGGTGTTTTTTCATCTCCTCCGTACTGTAGATTAAAAACATACTTTTGCAGATCCTCGCCCAGCAATCCATCTACGGCAAATAATTTATACACTTCTATCTTAGGTATTTCCTGTCGTTTGAATAAGATGTTGGAAAGTCTTATTAGATCGGTCGATCTAGAATAGTCTTTAGATAAAACTTTCTCGATCATATTCCATTCATCTGGCGTGGAGATGGTTTTATTTTGTACCAACTGCTGTTGCACATCCATCCATAAACGCCAAATGGTATTTAAACAGTATCGATGGACGGGTACAAGAGGTTTCAAATCTTGAATCAAGCTCCACGGAAACATCATCATATTAGCTATTCTTTTTAAAACTCTCAACTGAACGGTGGTTTTAGTCGTAAACAAATTAGATTGATTAAATTCTTCCAGCACGACTTCATCCAACACGTACTTGAGACGATCCTTCAAGGGTAATGTCAAAGGCTCCAGGGTTACAGTGTTTTCCTGATCCATCTTGTCCTCAGTATGAAATGAGAAAATCGTCTCAGCTCCAGCTGTTTATATACTGTGAAACGAAAGGGGGGGAGGTAGAAAGGAGAAGCAAAAGTTAGGTAGTAAAAAAAAAAAAAAAAAACTTTTTGTTAATTTTTATCATGTCTTTAGACATGATAAAAATTAACTCTCTCTTCTTTTTGTCTGGGAATGATGTCTCATCTTTTCGAACATATATCTAAAAATAAATTTCCAAGAAAGAAATGAGTCATGTTCTATTTTTAGAAACATATCGAGACAACAGATTAACATCATTTGAACAAAACGGGGGATAGTTAATTTTAATCATGTCTGAAGACATGATTAAAATTAACAAAAAGTTTTTTTTTTTTTTTTTTTTTTTTTTTTTTTTAATACAGCTTTGGAAATTTTTCCCAGTTGGTTCGATCGATAAAACCAGAGAAAGGATTTCCACTTAACTATTTAAATTACTCGAGTTTTGGTTTCAGATCAGTCTGTGCTTTGGATACCAGCCTCGAAAGAGCTTCAGTTAAAGTCTATTATATACACATTTTGGTAAGTGAACTTTATTATTTTGTTGAATTGCTTGGATATTGTTTCTTTTTCAACTCGTTGTGTTTAAGCTCTTTTCTTTCTCAAAACAATAAGAGCTTGTCGTGGCATTCGATCTCGAGCTGTTGGATGCCGTCGTGAGCAATGACTTAATAGATATCGACAAGCTTTATTGGGAATTTTCTTATTTCGTATGTGGGCCCCACCTTCGGTCACAAACGTAATGGAATGGTTACCATATTTATGAAGCAATCGATTAGGACCCACACGAACGGTTCGAGATCCAAGAACGTATCCTCGACGTTTTCTCATAGGTCTTCTACGAATGGGTCTTTGTGTTCCTCTACGATTGATATTGGAAGGAGAGGAAGAAGAAGATGCAGACGATGAAAAGGAAGCCGAACGACTTCTTCTTACAGGACTTCTTCTTCTAGAATGACGTATTTCTAAACTACGACTACGATTTCTCTGACTTTTTCTTCTTCTTGGACTTGGACTTCTGCTCCTGCTTAGACTTGGACTTCTGCTCCTTCTTGGACTCGGACTGCGTTTTCTTGGACTTCTTCTTGAACTTGGACTCGAACTTCGAGAAGAAGGAGAAACGGACGGTCGAATAATGTAAGGGCTAGTGGTTACATCGGATTTGGCATACGTGTGGAGAGGAAATTGAAGTTCGAAATCGTCGGGAAGGTCGACTTGGTTTTGAATTTGTGAAGGTAGAATATCGTCTTAATAAATAACTTCGGGTGTTCCAAGAGGTGGAATTTCCTTCGAAACATCATCCTCGTTCCATCTGACTCCATCTGACTTTATTTCAATCGAAACACGGATCCGACGACAGGATCTAAGTTATATCGCATAGAAGCTCGATACGCATCTTGAACCGATGTGCAAAGAATATATTCCAAAGGTCCGAATCGTTTCTTTTCTAAAATAATGGGAAGATCGACCGTCCCTGCTCGATAAAAAGGCGTGAGGGAGAGAATTTCATTCAATTGTAACACGTTCCCGTGCTGGAATTCCCTACAACAGAGATAATCGATCCATTTCTGAACGAGTTTCTTATAAGCACGAGCTTCCGCGGACGTTTTAAAACACAATTGCCAGCCTTCAATGCGATCAATATGATTCAGCATGTAATCAAAAGCTGTCCAAAAATGAAATAACAGTGACGACGTATTCCGGAAGGACGTGAGATCGATTAAAATCCATGACATGTTTTCTAAGGGAGTCGGATCGGGATTCTCGGGACTGATCCATCGATCCAGGGTAGGACTAGGACCGATCGAAAGAGCTTTCTTGGACTCTTTAACTTCGGGTAGATCCGTTTTGTAAAGGAACGTCTGTTCCAAATCCATCAGCTGTTTGGTTTTTTCCATATACCTTTCTAAACTTCCCGGGAAATGAAAATAGGATAAATAGGAACACGTATGGTATCGATCGATAAAAATCATGTGGCTCGTTAAAATGACGAGGTGTTGAGCCGTTTTAATGTCGTGGTGTAAAACGGCATGCGGAAAAGGTTCAATGTAGAATAATAAATCGCACGTGTTCGTGCTCAATTCTTCCGGTTTAATCACACGCACATGAGGGGAAGACGGGTACGTATAAAAGGGACAAATGACAAAAATGGTGAGGTGGGATAAATGTTTGGAAATGTAATCGTTGATCACATAGGGTAATCGACTCAGGTTCCCAAACACAATTGTTTTCTTGTGTTGGAGAAGGTACTGAAACAATTCGTCTAAATGATTCATTCTTTGCTCTTCTTTTTCTTTTTCTGAAATAAATGAAAAAAATATTTAAAAATAAGGAACCATGAATTCAGAAACGATTATGAAACAAACTGTAGCTTGCATTTCTTGGTTTTTGAATGAAACGTTCGGTCCCTCGATTGCCGATCGGTTCAACCAAGAAATTCAATGTTGGCCCGAGACGTGGAACCGGTTACGCGAATGGTTAGTTCATACGCCGATGCAGAATCCCAAAGACTGTATTTTATCGTTTGCTCAAACTCTGCCTCAGTACGAAACGTTCCAGGCCTCTTTAGAAAATTCGCTCGCTATTCACGAAGAATTTTGGAATAAAGTATTTACTAACTTGAGAGTTGCCCAGTCGCTTTTAGGATCCCCATGAATATTTCGAAGCTAGAACCGTTCGGTATCTTTGCTTTAGCGGGCGGATTACTCTATTCCATTTGCGTGTTGATTGTGCATGAGGAAGAAACTCACTTTAAATTTCATTTCACGGTCTTAACGCTCGTCATTTTTCTAGCGCTCATGGCCATCACATCTTTCAAATATTTAAAATACCACTATCAATGTGAGAGAATGGAAGATATAATGTCCGCTTTGAAAATTCAATAATAATAATAAGAAGAAGAAAGCACTTCCATCATGAATTTTGTCGAACAGTTATACGAAATGACGTTGGATGAAATGGCCACTTATTTAAGTGAGAAAGATCCTATTTTCCGGAAATTGTTCACTGAATATGTGGAGTATGCCAATTTATTACCCGAAGAACAAACTCAAGCCGAAACGCTTTACCGACAATATTTTCCAGAATCGGAGGATACTCTCGACGCGTTTATTGACAATTGGCGACGGTTTAAATTACAGTATCGTTCCGACAATGGCCGACAGGTCGAAGAAGATGTCGAACCGGACGAGGTGGAAGTTCGTTCTCAAAAAGGGGGACCTTGTCCGGGTTTCGTCTTTGATCCGAAGGGGAAACGACTTTACAGTCCGAGAGTCCTGAAACCGTTCAAATCAGATCGCCGGCCAAATGAATTTGATGTGTTCAAGTTTCTCATGGACAAAGAACGCAATCATGAAGTGTATCACCTAAATATTGAACCGAACGCCAATGAGCTGTATTTAGATATGTCTTATGAAGATAGACGCAACATGGACACTCGAGCAGATCAAGCGCTACGGAAAATGGCGAAAATGGTGACCATCTTAAATCAAAATTGCCATTATAAAATATTGGATCTCTATAGCGAAAGACGAATCACATAAACTAAACGCGAAAAGCCAAAGAAACAAAAAATATATTATTAACATACCTGAACAGAAGCTTGTATTCAGGTCATAGCACAGACTGATTTGAAGTGAAACTGGGATGGTTTAAATAAATAAGTGAAAGTTCATTATTGTAAGAAAATGGTGATGTCTGGTCAATTGAGTTGGCTGGGAAAATTTCTGAGAGCTGAGAAAAATATTCTCTAGTGAAAAAAAAAAAAAAAAAAAAAAACTTTTTGTTAATTTTTATCATGTCTTCTAGACATGATAAAAATTAACTCTACCCTCCTTTTCGTTTTGAATGATGTCAACATGTGTCTAAAAATAGATTTCCAAGAAAAGTATGATTCATTCTTAGAGATATATTTTTAGAAACATGTTGACATCATTCAAAACGAAAAGGAGGGTAGAGTGAATTTTTATCATGTCTAGAAGACATGACAAAAATTAACAAAAAGTTTTTTTTTTTTTTTTTTTTTTTTTTTTTTTTTTTTTTTTTTTAAGCTCTTGAGAAATTTTTCTAGCTGACTCTGATCATTCTTGTTCTTCCTTCTTGAGTGGGCAAGATGTCAATAAAAGCAGTTGTTGGTATATTTCTTCTTGGATTGAAGTTACGCCCGTCCATCACTTTGAACGTGTTTATGAATACGAGTGACTCATCGTTATCTATGAAAGTATTTCTCTGAAAGATTTTGGATTCATCTTGGGTAGGTCTTGTCATATTTTTTTAAATTAAATCATTACTTTTTCATAAAAATGCCTCCACCTAGCATCAGAGCAATAATATGTAGCATTATATTTCCGTAAAACATCCAGTTGCGTTGATTAAAATGTTCGGCTCCTGTTTTGCGTGTCGCATCACTGTAAATAGCTGTTGCCAGGTAGCCGAAATTGAGTAACGAGACAAATACAATTCCTAATAAGATAATTACCATGATAGCCTTTGTATCCATCGTGATGTATTTTTGAATCTAGTCTTTATTCTCTTTTCGGTTACACGTAAAGTAATAAACCGACCATTAGTATATTGATCACATTGACAACCGTTGGAGCAATGAGCAACATTTTATTGTTGGTCCAGAAATCGCTCGCTGTCGTTCCTTTGGTCGTGACTTTATTCGGATCAGCAGCATCGTAAACGAAAGCCACACTGCCGTAGGAGAGACGATATACGATGAGGGCCATGATGACCAGTGTTGTCACCAGACATATTAAAATGGTTATGGCGAGAGTCGAACGAAGATTAAAACCAAACATTGTTTTATCCACTAATGATTCCTTTATTATGTGATTTCTTGATGGACTTGTCGATACCATTGAAGAAGATTGAAATGTAAAGGGATCGATTGTCCCGAATAATAGACGAGTAAATTTCGGTACATGAAGCATTGGAATAGGTAAAGAAGGAAAAAACAGAGTAGATGAAATAATATCATGATGGAAACGATTCTTGATCGTTCATCAGCTTGGATTCCTTATCAGGAAGAATTTCTAAGAAGTCAATTGTTATTAACGTATCCCAAAAATATTATTTTTACAGCTCAACTCTTAGACGCGCATTTACGATATGTAACGGAACATGTTTATCCCAATTACCCCTCGGCAGAAAAATTCAACGTGGATTCTTTAAATGAGGTGGATTGGGCTCATTCCGTGATTCTGGTGAATCAAGACAGACAATTATTAATCGCTCCTGAACCGGTTAAACAGCTCGTCAACCTTGATCGGCGTTTACGGTATCATGAAGCGGCCGAAACTATATTCCATGGATTTCATTTCTTTCCTAAACTCTTCTATATATTTCAGTTTCGATGGATCGTGTTTCTGGTGTTGGTTGCGTGGTTTATCGAATGGAGAATAGACATTCAAAAAAAGAAATTCTTTTAAGAATATGGACCCAAATAAGAAGATTTTTTCCTATGATGGAGTATAAGCTTGGATCCAGGCCACAGCACTGACTGCGATTTAAATAGTTAAGTGAAAGTTTATTCTGGTTAAAAAAGGGTAACTTCTTGTCCACATCGAATTGACTATTAAAAAAAAAAAAAAAAAAGAACTTTTTGTTAATTTTTATCATGTCTTTAGACATGATAAAAATTAACTTTACTACCCCTCACCCCTTATTTTGGTTTGAATCAGGTGTCAACATGTTTCTAAAATAAATTTCCAAGAACGATATGACTCATTCTTTTGCTTAGAAATCTAGTTTTAGAAAGTGTGAGACATCATTCACAACAAAAAAGAAAAAGGGGGTAGAGTTAATTTTTATCATGTCTAAAGACATGATAAAAATTAACAAAAAGTTTTTTTTTTTTTTTTCTTTTTTTTTTTTTTTTTTTTTTTCAGCTCTTAGAAAATTTTTCCAACTGACATTGTCATGTTTTGCTACTAATGGACTTTCGTATTCCTAAGCTTTTTTTTTTTCATTGGTTATTTTTCTCCTTTTCTAGGTGTTCCGATCATTTCGAAGTCAGGCGTAGATGCAGTTGCATGATTCGCTGCGATCGCCATTAATATACTTGTCACGTATTTACTGACGGCATACATTTGCTGCGTGAAACGATTATACAAAGGATTGGGGACTTTGAGAGGTTCCTTCTTTGACAATTCGTCTTGAATCAAAAACGAAACGCAATGAAGTTCCGTGGATACGTTCGTATCGTCTGCTTGCAGAGTTTCTTGGAATACGGCAAAAGCCCGATTCAAATCGTGATCGGTGACGAGTTTCGTTAAATATGGAGCGATATATTTATCGTGAATGACTTTCCCGATCACGCCATTCAACATGTCAAAGATGGAATTAAACGCCATCAATTTTTTTAACTGAATTTCCGAATGGACGCATGTTTTAGCGATACTGTACATTTTTAAAAATCCTTCGTAGCCTTCTGGAATTTCGGTCGTTGAATCTAGAACGTGTTTACTCATGGGCAGTTTTTCAATGACTTTCCGTAGATAAGAAACGAGATATTTTTCGCGAGCCGTTTCCAATTCTCGATTCATTTGCTGACCGGGATCCGTGTGTTTATTTTGAAGCTCTAATAATAGAGACACGTCCGACTGTTTAATTCGTTTATGGGTAGGTTCTTCTTCCTCCTTCTCCCCCTCTTCATGGTCCATTTCCTTTTCGGATTCTTCATGAGCGCGTTTAATTTTTATTTTGATTATATGTCTCCCTTTCTTTTATTTTGATTTTCTCTCTCTTTCTCTTTAAAAGAAATGACCTTTTTCCAACGCTTTCGTGGGTTCTCCTTTAATATCGGGAAAGACGGCTGGATCTAACGTCGCCGCATATGTTTCTACATAAGGAGCTCGAGCAAACGTGACATGCCACATGCCTTCCTCATTCGGTTTCATCTGAATACCGTTCGATCGAAGAAGGTTTGGGAGGGCTTTCAACAGTAAATGGAAAGGATTGAGAACGACATGGCCTTGATAAATTTCGGGAACGCGTCGATCCTCCTCTGAAAAAAGACATACGGGATATCGATACAGGAGCGTGTAGGCGTTCGCGTGTTGACTTAATTTTCCATCCAGTTCTTGCTCGATCAACTGGCAACGCGTGAGCTGGTTTTGTCGAATAATGGTTTCGTAGCACGTTTTAACATGAAAAATAGGATCTTCGTGGCAGTGACGCGTATGCACCGTAAAGGGAAGGTACTTAAAAACATATTGCATGTAGTCAAAAGGCCACGTTTCTTCGATTTGTAGATGGTGTTTCTTGGATTGGACCACGTAATAATTGAAAGGATAGGATAATTGAGTCGGGTCTAAATTCTCAAATTCGATGAACGCGACCGGCGAATAATCAAACATGTAGAAATAGGCAAACAGTTTCACATGATGGATCGGGGAATCGGGTTCGCTTTTAAAAATATTCGCGCAAGCATTATAGCCCTTATCGTTATTTTTCAAATAATAGGGATGATCGAGTCGCACCCCGATATTCCCATACCTCGGATCACACACACAACTTCCAAATTCTGCATGATAAAAAGTATGTTTTAAAGGCGGCTGACCTGTAAAAGCATCGAAGGAACAGGGCTGCTGGAAGTAACCGGGTTTTTGGAAAGACGCGAGATACTTTTCGGAAAATACGGTCGGATCCCATACGTTGTTTTTTTCTTCTTCCTTCGAAAACGCTAATCGTTCGTGAGCGGTCATTTCTTCACACCCGAAACCTTGCAAAAGCGGCTTGTATCCAAAATCGCAAACACATTTACCTTCTTTCAAAGGATCTTTGTCTAAACTTTCTAATCGGCCGTGAGGTCCGCAAGCAATGTCTACGTCACAATTCCCCCCGCGTTCTTTTTGCGTGACGAGATGAGGATATTTACAAAAACAGGTCGCGAATTTCAATCCTTTTTGATTCACCAGAACCCACTCTCCCGTAGCTGAAGAACAAGTAGCATGGGGAAGGAGTTTGGGAAGACATTCACCCCGAAAACATATTTGATCGTCGTCACAATCGGTTGCGTGAATGCAAGTCGAATAAAGCGTTGTCCGCTGAGGAGGGTGGTAGGAAATGGATTGCCAAGGATGGGTTGTAGTCGTTTGTGACTCGTTTCGAAACAGGTAGATCATGATCAGGTAAAGATAAAAGACGAGAAGAAATATCCAAAGCGTCATCTTCTTTTTTTCAATAGAGGTTCACAACTTTTATTTTATCGCCTCGATCTTCATGCACCAGACCGGCATTATCTCGTTGAGCCCCTATTTGTTCAAAATATTGCAAAAATTTATATTTGGTTTGTAGATTCTGGATTGATAATAAATACTTTCGAACACTGTAGACCATATCGTTTCGTTGAACCTTCACCATTTTGACAGGGTCGTCCATTATTTTTTAAATTACTTGTTTACGCCAAACATTTGATTCAGTGCATCCTCCGTGGAGGTTCCTGGACCCCCCTTAATAACACTTACTTTCCTAGCGTTTGGATCCTCTATTGGGTCTTTAGGAAGTCCTCTTGTGTCCATCGGTAATTCTTTCTGTTCCGTTTTCACCTTTTCCGCGATCGAGGTGGCTATTAATTGAAAGAGGAGAGGTTGATTAAAATTGCGACAAGGAACGATTTTGTTCAAATATTGACTGTACTGAGGATCAATATTATCTTTTCGAAGTATAATGCTGGAAAGCATATGATCGGTAATTACAAAACTGTTACTCAACAGCGATTCCGATAAACCTCGATGAATAAACATATTATGAGGGGTGAGATAGGGAAGTTGATCCATTTCTTTTTGAGCCATCTTGGCAAAAAATCGGTAACGTCGTTTGGATAATAAATGTCGACGATGGATTTTCCATAAATCCATTTCTAAATGCTTTCTTCTTATTTAAAAATGAGTAACGAGTTTGAAGTAATTGGGAATGCCGATAATTTCGGGACACTTCTCTTCCCCTTCTTCCATCTCTTCGACTACAGGGAGGGAAAGAGGAGTTTCAATATCCAGATCGGTCGAGAACAGAACAGATTCTTTAAATAAGATAAATTCGCGAACTAAACCTCCTACCTTGTACGAATTTTCTCCGAAAGTGTACCGGTTAGAAATTTGAAGGTTTAGAATACCTAGAAAAGAAGTCGTCGTACCAAACATATTTTCAATTGAACACTGAAAAGTATTTTTTAAACCCTCTCCATTAAAGATCCGACTCTTTCGTATACACCACATATTTCTATGAATTTGAAATTTATCTTGGGCTCCTTTACAAGCAGAGCAAAATGCGGGATCGCACCGGTCCATGAAAAAACGACAATTCTCCGCAAATTTGTGTTGCGGATTCTCTTTCATGCTTTCGCCAATTTTAGTTAAAGGAGCACACAGTCGAGTCATGAACGAAGTTCCTGTTTTATTGTTCTCCCCCGGTTTCAAATACCAATAACCAGCCACGAGAACATTATAGCAATTTTGTAAACCAATAATGTTTCGGGTGTGAACAGTATCTTTTCGAGTTCCTTTGGAAAATTGAACTTTTTGTTGACAATGTGTCTCGTACAGCGGATCGTGATTTAAAACATCTTCCCAGTTGGGACATATTAAGTTGAGAGCACCTTGACGTTCTTTTAATTCGTCGATAGCTTTCTCAAGGATGGGAGAAGAAAGAATATTCTTGATAATCAACGAATAATCCATTCTTACTCAATAGATTTCTTCTTTTCGAACAAAGTAGAATGTAGTATCTTGGTTATTAGACTACTGGCCTTAGATGTTACCTCTTCAGCAGCACAAACTGATTTGAAGCAAAAATGGGATGACTTAAATAGATAAGCGAGAATTCATTCTAGAAAGAAATTTGCAATGTCTTGTTTGGTTGATGAAGTCGAGTGGAAAAAAAAAATTGTGAGAGCTGGAAGAAAAATATCTGGAGGAAAAAAAAAAAAAACTTTTTGTTAATTTTTATCATGTCTTTAGACATGATAAAGGTGGTGGTAGTGTTATGATATAGGGTGGTAGTGTTAATTTTTATCATGTCTTTAGACATGATAAAAATTAACACTACCACCCTTTTGTCTCTGAATGATGTCTTACCATTTCTAAAAATAAACTATGACTCATTCTTTTCTTGGAATTTTATTTTTAGAAATGGTGAGTCATGGTGTATTTTAGAAACATGGTGCTGAGACATCATTGAAAACAAAAAAGGGGGTCATTAATTTTTATTATGTCTAGAAAACATGATAAAAATTAACAAAGAGGTTTTTTTTTTTTTTTTTTTTTTTTTAATGGTTGTAAATTTTTCTGACATATTTTTTCCAGCCAGATTTTCAACCGACCTTTTCCCAATCATCATTTTTTAAAACTGGCTCACTATTGGTTTGTTTAAAAATGACGTCATTGCTTCAAGAACTATATACACATAACTTTCTCGTATTCACTTCTCTATACGGAATGGGGTTCCCAGCTGACATAGCAAAAACTTCATCTACAACTCTCGTTGATGATCTATACAAAATTGGGTAATTTTTTCCACGACTTTATACAGTTCTTGATCACGGGGATCTATCTGCTTGTACGGCTTCACGTGAATTCTTAAATCATAGCGCTCGTCCATATTTTCATTGACGTTATCATCGACCCCAATTAAAAGAATGTCGTAATCGTACAAGACTCTGATATGTTCCGAACATTTTGAAATATTGTACTTTCGGCACGACTTTTCACATTGCGTCCGGCCAAATATCCGATACGCATATCGTGCAATATCGTGCAATGAACTATTGATCACTCGCTCGACATAATCATCCGAACCTTTACTCCACAAAATGATATCGATATTGCAAAGACGTAAAAACTGGATCAGGAAATTGGTTTTGGGTCGAATTTGAAATGTTTCTCCTTCAAAGTATCCAAGCGTCTCATCCATATCTAAGACACAGACCACCACCATCTTTCTTTTTTAAAGAAAGAAGAAGATGAGTCGATCCACCACTCATACTATTATTGAACACGTGAAAGAAATTGTTTATTATGCTCCTTCCAAATGTCCTTGGCATTTTGATTATGCCTGTTTTCTCATTTTAAATAATTTCAATCAAAGACGATTCCACTGCCTGTTTACTTCCCACTCGATGCAGTGGAGATCTTACAGTGCCAGCAGCTCTTGTGACTTGCCCGAATATTTTTTCGATTTGATCCTTCTTCATCGACAATTGAGTTCGGAGTATGTGTTGCCTTTTGCAACGCATTTCCGAGAACGTTCGGGATATACAATAGGTCTCTTTGAAATGAATCCTGGACTTTATAGTGCTCGCATTCTTCAACCGGAATATTTAGCAGAAACGTTTTACACGTTCATTGTTTTCTTGTGTAGTATTTGTTATCGACTCGGAGGAACGGCTCCCGTTTTAAAATTATGTTCTTTTGTGTATACGGACCATCATCCCGTGCTCGTGGATATTGGAGCTCTGAATGTGGAAAAGAGAGAACGCATCGGTCATCGAGAATTTTTAAACGAGAAGAAATGGCATCGGTTCTTGAAACGACGAACGACTCGAGACATTATTCGGTACGTGAAACTCATGCATCCGGATTATTTTAAGAAGAAATGTCGTGGTCAATGCATTCTCTCCGAGAAAGTCGTCTTCAACGATGTAACGCATCAACTGATTTGTAAAAGTCGACAACGCAGTCTGGCCGATGTTTTAGATACTTTTCAAGAACTCATGCCCCATGAGCCTATTCGTCAACTCATTCGAACGTGGCTTTCTGCGAGATAAACAAGAAGATGGATTATAAACAACTCGTCCTCGATTTATTGAAACAGAAAAAATATCCCATTTTATTGGGTTATGTGGTCATGGATATTTATTACAAAGAGGTTTATAAATCAGACGGGAAAGTAAAACGATTTGACTCCCCATGTTTCGAGTTGAATCAAAGATATTTAGAAGAACCCAATCCATATAAACTGGAATTTATCACTTCGGACGAGAGTAGTAAATTGGTTATTCGACGACAAATCGATCCTAAAGATTTTAATATAAATCAATATCCGGAAAAATGTTTTCGTGTTAAACTGTCCAGTCACCATCTTGCTGAATTTGATATGTTTAAATACAAGATGTTCGAAGAACAAATTTATAATTTCATAATGTATCTGAATAGTAACATTCCTGCCATTCGAGAATTTTTGAACTTAACTCACGACGAAAGTACTCGATATTTACCCCAGTCCATACAACTATGGGTGTATAACTATAAAACGGCCAAGATCACTCATCAAATTATGGATCCCGAATATTTTGGACCCCGTTCATCTCTTTTACTGGAAACACGCATGATTCAAGGTTTATTGTCACCGTGCACTTCTAAATCAGTATTATTGTCCCTTCGAGATGATTATGCTTGGAAGAATCATACCGATAAAGCCATTTTACCGTCTTATGTATATGATTACGATCCTTATAATTTATATTATTCGGATCACTGGAAGGCTCTTGTCCCGCTAGCTTTTAATCCGTTAGAAAATCCCATCATTTGTTAATATTCCAGTTGCAGCACGTACTCATCGTCTTCACTCCCGTCACGAACAAAATTGATGTAACGTTTCGTTTGAGGATCCTTGTAGCGACAGACTTGGCGAATACCCCGACAAATAGATCCCGGCAAATTTAAATCTCGATCCATTCCTCGAGTCGGTTTTAGAATCAGACCTGATTCGTTTGTCTCGAGGGCTTTTATAAACTTTTGATCGTAGCCAACACGAGCTTTGAGTTTAGACTTTCTCTTTCTCCCTCTTTTTTTGGGTAGAGGAGCCAAGTAATGCCGAATGGGTATATCTATACTCGAAGAGCGACTTCGGGATCGATTTCGGACTCTTGTTGGACTTGGAGATCGACTTCGGACTCTTGTTGGACTTTGAGATCGTGTTCGGACTCTCGTTGGACTTTGAGATCGACTTCTCGATCGACTTCTAGAACGTTGACGTTGAGATCGACGCCGCATATTTGGATTTATTTCTACTTTATTACGGTTTAAGAAACGTTTTACATAGTCTTGGACACGAGGTTCTTCACTCATAGCGTCATACCAGTAATTTCCCGGAATGATTATAAATTTATCGTCTCGAAACTTTATAAACTCTTCTGGACTATAGCGGGGAAAAAATTTTTGTAAATGAGACAAGTCGAATAAAACGTGCCCCAACGAACATGTCCCTGTCAATTCAGAACGACACACGTTTAGATTTAATTTCTCTTCTAACACTTTTTGAACATACTCAATAGGAACTTTGGAAGGATAAGACATTTTTTTTTTTTTTTTTTTGCTTTATATTCCCCAAATGACTTGTCCATAGAAATATAATCGGAAGAAAACTGAATCTCGAACGTGCTGGTGTGTATCATAGTAAGCGTGATCGTATAAATCAAATACATCTAAATGAGCCAAGGCATGTAAAGTAAAAATGAATAATAATTGCCATGTCGTTTCATTACGATAAAATCGAGTTTGATCTACATTGACCTGATTAGCATAATAGGTGTTCATATTGATCGTGCCCCTGTTTTGATCTACCAGCATCTTGTTCGAAGTAGAATAGTTTAAGCAGTAATTGCGATAAATTTTAATAAACTCGAAAAGATTAAAAATAACGTAGACGGGAATTTTTTCTTCCTCGGTTTCGTTTTCATTAATATATAACTGAATAACCTCTTTGGGTCCTCCTGGCTCTTCACAATAATACATGGACATTTCGTAACGGTCCAATCGACGAATTGGATTTTCCAAGATACGATTGAGAATCGAGACCCATCGTTCAAATATGAAATGGAATTTTTTAAAATCGATCGTGGCCCAATCATCCATGATTTTAAAGCATGCCGTACAAGCATCTCGCCAAGTATTAATTTTAGACTGAAGAGCCGTTTGACGACAAGATCGACGTTCTTCGTGTTGATCAACTCGTCTTTCCATATCCTTATCCTTTGTTTTTTGTCCAAAAAAAAAAAAAAAAAAAAAAAAAAAAGATGGCTGAAATGTATATATTCTTGATGATGTTTGGTCTCTTTCTATTTTTCTTTCCTACTTCTGTCATAGAATCGGATTCCATCCCCATGAACGAATCTATACCGCTTAAAGATTGTCGACGAGAAAAAGTCTGGTGTGTGGATACATGTGATTTTCTTTGCACAAACGGGGAAGAAATGCAATGTGTTCGAGGACTCTGTATGCCCAAACTGAATCCTTACCCGTGTCAAACTGAAAAAGGGGGTATGATTATTCTTACCGAAAAAAATGGATTCTATCAGTGGTCGTGTTACTGTACGGATCCAGCTTTTTACAATGGACCGGATTGTGGAGAATTGGCGAAAGACGTTTGTCAAAATGGTACATTTATCTATAGGGGGTTCAATCAACATGAATGCATGTGTCAATTTCCACAAGTAAAGGCTATGATTCAAGGAAAACCTCAGTGTGTGCATAGGAATATAGCTCGGTTTTATCGGGATCCGTAATGAACTGGATCATTAAAAAATGTACGTCTGAAAATGTCTCAAATTTTTTGAAAAAACAAACCGTGACTCGATCTTACATTGGGTGCAATTAGAAATTACCCCTCTTTTCGTCTGAAAATGATGTCTCACAATTTCGAAAAATTGAAGACATCAATTTCGGACGAAAAGAGAGAATTTTTTTTTTCTACCAATTCAATCGATTTGATCCTTATGGTTTTTTAATTATCCAGACTCTCACTTATCTATTTAAACAATCCGACATTCCCTACAGATCAGTCTGTACTGCTGAAGAGGTAACATCTTTCAACGCAGCTTCTACGTTACGACAAATGCTTCAATAAAGGTAAGAGATTTTTCCTTCTTAATTATTTTTCGTTTTACTAGAAAGAAATGATTATCCTATTTTTTTTTGAACCTATCTAAGTGTTTTGAGTTCTACTTCAGATTACGAAGTGATTTTGAAGATCCAATCTGGTTATCTTTTTCAATCCATAAAAGCAATGATCCCTATATTTTTTGAAAGTTTTTTAAAGAATAGACTCTTGTGTTACTGATTCCATCTCTTCTATAGCTTCTTCTCGTATATATTTACGATATTTTGCAATTTTCATGGAACGTTTAATGATAGTATAGGAAGGATTAAAGGGTCGATACGGAAAATACTTTCGAAAGAATCGTTTTAATTTTCTTAAGCAACCATCTAATGATCGAGGGAAAAGTGGGCCGGCAATAACCCAAGCCAAAAATTCATACAAAAACCGATTACGTTGATCCCATATATTGGACGATGCCAATTTCTTTTCTGCATAATGTCGTCGAAGATCTGTTTCGTTCAGAAGTTTTAAAATTTCGTTTGCTTTTAAGTCAGTTTCAAGAATGACAAGAATAAATAAAGCCATCTCTTCATATTCATAGCGATCTATAACTATTTTTCTAAGTTTTTTGAGATCATTTAATGTAAGAAGAGGACCTTGACATCTTTTAATATGAATTTGGTTCGAGCGCTCCCTTTTTTCACCGAGCAAACGGTATAAAAACACGATTTTATTTTTTATTTTATTATACGATTTCCTCTTTTCCTCAGTCAGATACTTTTCATATATCTCTAGTGCTCTTTTATAATGATATTTTATACCGTCACCATGTTTTTGATACCAATCATAGAATTCATTAAAATAAAATTCATACTTAGCTCGTGTTCCTTCCGAAATATTCATACGTTTAATAATATTTTGACATTCCTCCATCGACGGACATTGTTTGAATACTGTATTGTCAGGCTATGTCAGGAAGAGCGTTATCCCAACATTTCCATCGTCTCATTCGTTGGTATTCTTTTTCTTTGAATCGAACGTTTGGATCTTTTCGCCTTTCTCGTTTTCTCCATCGATTTGCTTCTTTTACTCGTTCCAGTGACCAATAATGTTTCAAATATGCTTTTCTTTTTCTTTTCCTTTCAGATAAAGTTGTAGGTTCCTCAGTATCCATCTTGATTCCTACCCTTCATTATTAATTATTATCTATTATTTTTCACTTCGTCTTATATTTTTTAATCTAATCCTTTTTTGGTACCTAAAAAGTAAATTGATTAAAAAAAATATAAGGATTCCATAAAACTTTTAAATTTTCTTTGACCGTAAAATAACAAAGATCCTAAAATCCTTACCTTTTAAATGTAGTGTGTCCCATAGGACAAACCGGTTTGTCCTATGGGACACACTAAATATAAAAGGTAAGGATTTTAGGATCTTTTTTATTTTACTAAAAATTTGATAAAAAGGTTTATACTAGAAGGTTTCAAAATTTTATTAATGATATTAAATTATTATTAATGATTTTTTGAATGGGTGCCAGGATCTGACGCTATTGATAAAGAAATAACTTAATCCATAATATATATGTCTGAAAAACAAATATCATGAAGGGGGAACATAGTTTTCCTAATATTTATCTTGCTGTGTTTCATAAATCATGTAGATGGTCAGACAAATTACTAATGTAATGACAAATAAACAGTAAAGCTGAATAGTATGAATAAAAGGCATAAATGTCTTATAATTAGATCCAAAAACGGATCGGAGAAATGATTCATAACTCATTTTATCTTGTTCATTCCTTTCTCTCTAATTACATACAAGTTCTATCAATATCCTTAATGGATCCAAGATTCTACTTCAACTATAAAATTGACTCATCGTAAGATTTTTTTACTTGCAGATACTCAAGGCAGTTTGGTCTGTTTATTAGAATTCCAAATACATTTCCCGCATCTGTTCTAACCAATGGATTCTGGATTTACAACGAGCGGTTTTTATCAGAAGCATAAAAGATTTTCCCATCTATTCTCTAGCCATGGATTTTAGATTTTATTAGACCCCTTAGCGAATGTCAGTTCGGATACTACGCCAACTATAAAATCGGCTCATCATAAGCTTTTCCACTTGCGGATACTTTCTCAGATGTCTATTTTCTTCTTTTTTTAATCCGACCCTCTCAAAAACAAAGGATAATGAATATTCATAAATACGCTACACTTTACAGCCAATTTCATGGCTTGCATTTAGGAGGATTCAATGTGATTCAAGATGCGATTTTTTTCCCTTAGCCCATATGCGGCTTCAACCTTCTGTGATTCGAAAACTCGCTCATTTCGATAAAGTCGTCCCGAGTCAGAAACCACTCGTTCTCGCCCTAGCCGCCTATTGTAAAATGTCGGACTTGTCGTGTACCGTTTTTCTTCAACGCAATGCATCATGGATCCTTCTTTTAGAAAACGAACGGGTCATTTTCCCCACGATCCCGAATTCATCGGAATCCTCCCACAATCTTTTCAAACTTTTCGCTACACCATTTTTTGTGAAAGATCCTAAAACGATCGAACGGTATTTACAAAATCCCGTGTTCGAAAACGTGTACCGCTCCCAAAATAATCATATAATTCTATATTTAGACGAATGGGATATACCGTATCCAGGAGGACATTACTTTGATGATGATAACGGGCCCAGATTACATTTACCAGAAGATGACGGAGGGAAAAGGTATCGTCTTTGTTTTTTGTCCAACCAGGTCCATCACGAGAATGACCTCGTCCATAATTTCATCAACGAATGGAAAGATCGACCGGACGTTTATTACGATCCTCTGAAAACGCGAACGGCTTTTCCGTCTTCCTTTATTGAATTTTTACCGTCCGTGAATCCTGAGAAACCCATCCCGTTTCCCATTGAGTACAATAAGAGTACGGCGCTCATTCAAAAACAATGGACGTATCAGCACCATCCTCAATATATTGTCCAAGATATTTTGAATACGTACGATCAGAGAAATTCGCTTGAGAAGGTCGGACTCTTGATCGAATACCCATTTCAAATCGGGTTCGAAAATGCTACTCGATCGAATCCTAACGGGAAATGCATTGGACTCGTCGTCAACGATTCTGAACCGAAACCGAAGAAGAAGAAGGTATCATTGTACCAAGAAATTCATCGTCCCCGATCGTCATTCGCCTAAGTCGGGAAGCTCGAAAATTTCTCGATATTGTCCGGTTAAGAATTGAATTTATGGAACGACCAGTTTCCTCTCCATGTGTTCTGTTGTAAAGAGAAAAAAAAAACGAAACAAATATCTGTAGATTGAGAAATGGTGATTCCCTTAGCTCAGCTAGGAACTCAACTCACAAGAAGTGCGAAAGTTATCCACTGATATACACAATTCTTGAAACGATGATGTCATCTTGAAATGTCTTGTGAATCGAGTCGGCTGGAAAAAATTTCTGAGAGCTTAAAAAAAAAAAAAAAAAAAAAAAAAAAAAAAACTTTTTGTTAATTTTTATCATGTCTTTAAGACATGATAAAAATTAACTCTCTCTTCTTTTTGGCTGGGAAGGATGTCTCACCGTTTCGAAAAACAAACCGTGACTCATTCTTGCAATGATTGCCATGAGAAAGGATGAGTTATGATTTGTTTTTTTCAAACGGTGAGACATCCTTCCCAGACAAAAAGAAGAGAGAGTTAATTTTTATCATGTCTTAAGACATGATAAAAATTAACAAAAAGTTTTTTTTTTTTTTTTTTTTTTTTTTTTTTTTCATCTACAGAAATTTTTCTGGGCTCTCAGAAATTTTTCCTAGCCGACTCGATTGGCAAGACATCTCAAAATTCTTTCTAGAATGGACTCTCGCTTATCTATTTAAACATTTCAAGTTTTACTTCAGATCGCTCAGGAGGGTTGAAGAAGAAGCATTTCGTAACTTGGAGATCATATTGTATTCTTTTCCATTTCGGAATTGGTCAAGATTCGATTAGGAGCAGCAATCAAGTAATCATACATCTGATTACATCGTAGCAAATAATCGACCGTGATCCAATTGAGTTGAATATTCACAATCAACACTAAAAAATAGAGTATTTCAACGCGAGTTATTTCGTACGTCATATCTCCCCGTTGAGCGAACTGGTCGGCTATCTGATCTATTTCCGTAATGATAGTAAAAAAGTTCAATGGATCCACGACCAATTCTGTATTCCATTGAATTGTAAATGGAAGTACGAGGTTTTGTTCACTCAAAAAATACAAATAGCCGTATTTCTCTTTTTCTCGAAACAGCGTTTGAATATAGTCTCGCACCGCTTCCCGTACTTCTGGATCGCGCACCAGTTCGAGCGTGACGAGGCTCGTGAAGGGCGGAAATTTATGAAATTTGATATATTGAGGTACCATAGTATTCAGTCGAGGACGATATTTATGATGAAGAAGGTGATCAATAGGAGTTTTTAAGGATTGAAGTGTAACGATATCCATCTTTTCTTATACGAATTTCCAAATAATAAGGCCGATAATGACAAGAACGATTCCCAACAAGATTGGTTTTAGGTACGGTATATTACCCAAAACATCTAAAATACCACTCGTGATGGAACCCGTCACGTCTTGACTGAAATGCGTTAAAGCTTCTCCGATCGTGGGTGGACGGCATTTCAATTCTTGCGTCGGTGTACAATCGTGATATTGACAATCACATAATCGACAACACGTATCCTCTTTCTCGTTGTCGTACCCTTCACACGCATTCCATTGCTGAATAGGAAGTCCCGTGCACGATTCGATCCCGTGAACAGGTTCGGGTTGACAACAACTCAATTCTTTAAGTTTACAAACCATGTCCCCTCCGTTGTAGAGAAAACAGCCCGAATTGTCCCGAATGTATTGGTTGACATATTGAGAACCGAGCGCGACGGCCGTCACCCCTCCTGCGGTCAGAAAAGCTTTCTTACTAAACACTTTATCAAAAGCTTTTTGAAGGGGTTTATTCTTCGCGACTTTAGCGACCTCCCCTGCTCGTTTGACAGGAATGTCGAATCGTTTAAATTGTTTAGCGACTTTGCCTCCAGACTTGTTAAAAAATCGCATGTCTCTTGACCCTTGCCGGATTTTCAGAAACCAAGACAATGAACGAATCCAATTGTATTTTTAGTAATCGAAAAATTCCTTGTGGGTCGGACAATATTTCGGCGTTTCGGAATATTCTCTGCCTGAACCATCTTCGAAATCCTTATGGATTGCAAATTTATTATCATCGAATGGAATCGGAATCGCATACCAAGGTTGTTGGACCTTTCCTGATTGTGAAGGAAAATTTCTCGTTTCCGAAAAATACTGTCATTTTACCGACACGCGAGTTCCTGGATAAACATTTCCGACCCGATTTACACGACGTCCAGTTGGACGATCTCACATTTAAACTCAACCCGTGCATCGAGCACTATATCAACCACCTGTATTCTCAAGACCCGACCGACTTGAAACGCAATAACGCCATGGATGTGTTTGATCGGCGTTTCCATTACGAACTGCTACGGAATTTAAGTTTTGGCAACACGAACGAAATTGGTTTAGGCGTGAACAATACCACGAAGATGCAAGAAGAAATGATGGTGCATTTCAAGAGCACGCTTCAGCAACGTCTTTGCGGTTTATACCACTATATTAATAATTCAAATGTAGCGACGCTTTTCGACAAGATAAAGGTATGCGACATGGCGAATGGAGGTCTCTTTGTCGACCCTAAAACGGAATTCTCTCCTTTTTACAATTTCCTGCTGGCGCATTGTTTATTCGATTTTCATAAACTACCCAATTTAGACCTCGTTCCCGAAACCGTCATTTCGAATGTCGCGTACAAGAAAGGGGTTGGGTTTTATACGTTAGAAGATATTTGTCACCCTGAACCGATTGTTGTGATGGGAGAAGAAACAGGATCTTCGTATCTCTATCAATCCAAATGCATCACGTATCCCAAAGAAACGGCTTTAAATAAACAATTGACGAGAAAGGATTTGCCCGATAATCTCATTATGAAAAATGCCATGCAGTTTTCTGATACGCGGTTCCTAACTTGCTAAATGCGAAAAGGTTTGGAGAAAAAAATTGATTTGGTTGGGGGGGGGTTAAAAAGTCAGTACAGAAAAATTTCTATTATGTAAAAAGGAAAAAAAACAAAATGGTAATATACCTTGACACAGAATCTGTTTTCATCATGTAGAAGCTTGTACACAGGCCACAGCATCAAACGATCTGAAATGAAACTCGAATGGCTTAAATAGATAAGTGAGAACACATTCTTGAAAAAAAATGATGGTCTTGTTGATCGAGTCGGCTGGAAAAAAAAAAAAAAAAAAAAACTTTTTGTTAATTTTTATCATGTTTTTAGACATGATAAAAAATTAACAACCCCCTTCCCTTTTTGTCGGGAATGTTGTCTCACACTTTCTAAAAATAGACCATAACTCATCCTTTCTAATGGCAATCATTCCAAGAATGAGTCACGGTTTATTTTTCGAAAGAGTGAGACAACATTCCCAGAGAAAAAGGGGAGGGTAGTTAATTTTTATCATGTCTAAAGACATGATAAAAATTAACAAAAAGTTTTTTTTTTTTTTTTTTTTTTTTTTTTTTTAACTATTAATCCTGATCATCCAGATCACGACGAGACCTGAGAGCGTACGGTTTATACGCAAATTTACTAAACTTGTTCTTCATAGAACTGGCAGAAACCTCACCTAAATAGACTGGATCCTCATTGCCTTTTACATCCTCAGCCTCCTTCTTAGGCTTCTCTTTCTTGAATGGTTTGCACAGATCTGGATTGATCTTGCTTTTGATGGGAACCTGGTCTGGATCCACCTTTTCAGTTTTGATTTTCTCTTTATCGAAGGTAGTGGAAATGGTTTCGTTAATAATATTTCTCGAAGAAGGTTCTAAAATATTTAACTGAAACACGGGTTTTTCGATCATATTCAGAGCATCTTCTTGAAAGAGAATCATATCTCTACAAATGCCTCCTACTCACAAAGGACATACAAAGCGTCCGTTTCGTAAAAGTACCGCGAATTAATTTTAATATTTAAAATACCAATAAACATATCGTTATTCACAAATTCTTGGTCCAGGGTTTCTTGAAACACGTTTAAAAGGGTCGTTCCATCAAACACTTTGGTTTTGCGTAAACACCATTGATTTTGAGACATCTGAGAATTCAGATCATTTCGTTGACTCATTTGCCGACACGCTTTACAGAGAGAAGGTCTACATTTTTCAATGAAGAACCGACATTGTTCTGAAATCAGCATTTGGGAATGATCGGCGGCCACGGCTTTGGTAATGTCCACCAGAGGAGGACAGAGTTTACATATGAAAGAATGGGCATTCAGATTCCTCTTATAATTAGTAGCGCAGAGAACCCAATACCCCGCTACGAGAATATTATAATGATGATTGAAATCTTTAATATTTTCAATCTGAATATAACCTTTTTCTACGGGATGTTGGAACGGGATCGCTTTAGCTTGAAAATCTTGAAACTGAGGATTGTTGGCTAATATATTTTTCCATTCCCGGCTCACGAGGTTTAACGTTCTCGGGTTATTTTCAACGATTTCGTCAATCCCCGCTTTTAAAATCGGGTGCGCAAGAATACGATCGATTAACTCTGAATATTCCATAGTTTCCCTTTATTATTATTTTATGGACTTCTAAACATCTCGGTCTGTTTCCTCAATTCTTTCGCGTACCGGTCAATGATTTCAATCGTTTGATTCATGCAATAGGTTAAGAATTCATCTTTAATGTAGGCTGTATGCGACCCCTGCCAATCTAACCCTCCTGTCAGAGTTTGTACGTCCCACTTGATGTATTGCAATAAAACATCGGTCCATTCTTTCACAGTCATATTGGATCGAATGCTTCGATCCACGAAATCCAATTTATTCAGCACGGATCTAATATATTCCTCCGACGAAAAAACGGTTTTTCCGTACACGACATCAAATCGTAATCGAAAATAGGACACGTATAATTGATAAAACAGGTCGCTGAGCATTTTGAAATCGGACGATACGGAGGGAGAAGGGGTTGGTTCGGTTTTAATGTGTTCCAATTCCTTTTGCAAGTGGGCTTTTTCGTCCAGACATCGATCTAAAGCGTGTTTGGCCTCTTGTAAATCCAATGACAGACCTCTTACATAGTCTTCGTCGACCGTCGATACGTGCTTTCGTTTATATTTCGAAGTATCGGACATTTCTACATCCTGCGGAGCTACGAGAGCTTTAGCCAGTTGGTTTTCTAAAGTTTGGTTTCGAGACCGAGACACTTCCAGTTGGTTTTGTAAATCTTTCACTTCCCGCTGTAATTCCTCCACTTGATCCGTAGGATACGTAATGGCCGGTACAGTAGTGGGTTCTTTCACTTCGGTAATGTGAGGACGTTCCTCCAACTGCCGTCGATACAGGTCTCGTTCCTGCTCGAAATATAAAATCTCCGAATTCGCCAATTCTTCAATGGGATCCGGTATGTTCGGAAACTGGGCTCGAAGCGTGACAATTTGTTTATAAACGAGATCTTGAAATTGTCGATGCTCGTGAATCACGTTTTGGAGTTGATGGACAACAGCTTGCGGCCAATCTTCTCTTTGATCACTAGGGTCATTCTGAAGGATCGTTTTTAGGAACGTGGTTAATTTCGTTTTGGCGTAGAGGAGGTACTCATTACATTTCGTATAATTACTTTCGACTTGATCGAGTTTCTGTTTCAATTCGAAAAGTTGTTCTTTGGTTTTACGGAGCTCGACTTCACAATCGTTGTGATTCTCGACCTGTCGAGCCCATTCGATCATGCTCGACGCCAAATTATCGAATTGAACGACCGGTATTTCGGGAAAATGACCTTTCAGTTGCGCCAATTGCGTTTCGAGGGTCCTCTCTAGATTTTCTTTGAATTGGAATACTTTTTCGAGTTCCGCGAGAATCTGATCGTAATCCGTGGCCCCAAAATACGCATTCCATTTAGTCCGTATCAGAGTTACCAAATTCGTTTTCAGGACCTCCAGTTTCTTTTCCAAAGCGACGCGTTGCCGTTTTTCATGTTCTAGACTCTGCTGTAATTTTTTATGTTCTTGGCTACGATCCCGATGGAGTTGAGCTTGGATTTGTTGTAGGACCTCCTTCGCTTCGTTCTGGTTCTCAATCGATTGTTGAAGATCGTGCAATCGTTGCAAGAGGGTCGTGTCTTCCATCATGCTTTTAGAGGAAGAAGGGAGACTGTGAAGAATGGTATGAGCTAAATTGTCGGGCGTTAGCGATTGATTTAAAGCATTCCCGAGAAGTGTTAATTGGTTCAAAAGCTGGGTTTGCCAATTTTGTAAATACTGGATATACGTTTGAATTTGCTGGAAGAAAAACGTTTTCCAATCTTGGTTCGCACCTAAAGGTTTCCAAAATGAGGGGGGAAGGATCGTCTGTAAGAACGTCATAAACTGCGTTTCGTGGAACTCCTTCATTTGTTTAGCCATTTCGTCTCGAAGAATCGTCTCGATATGAGGATTTTTCTTTTGCAGCGTGTCAAGAACGCGTTGAATACCTTCCTGGAAATGTGTTTCGGACTCGATTTTCCATTTTTGCAGGAGGTCGGTTCGTTCTTTCTGACCCTGCTCCAACTGCTTTTCCAATATCCGTTTTTCGTTTTGACAAAGGGTCAATTGTCCTTTCAGTTCCTCGTTCAATTGCTGGACGTGCTGTTTTTGTTCCGACTGATATGATGTTAAAAACTGGTGGAGGGTTTCTTGTAATTGCTCTAATTTAGATCGCGACGACTCGATCATGAGCTGCTGAGAAGGAGGCGATTCGAGCGGTAAAGTTTCAATGACCGTAGTCGTAGAAGAAGGAGGAAGTTTCAGTTGCTCGATCGTTTCTTGTAAAGCCATTTGCAAAGGGCGGATTAAACTTTCCGTTCGTTGCATCCATTCTTCAAGTCCCGTTTCGTAGCGTTGGTGGAGCATTTGCCATTCGTTCATCAAACGGTTTGGAAACTCGATATTATTATTATTATTATTATTATTATTATTATTATTATTCAATTGTTGTTGTTGTTGTTCTACTATTTGCCTCTGCCATTGTATTTTTTCAGACTCGTGCGTTCGAATTTGTGTCTGTAAGGTTTCGTGATCTCGTTTCAATTGCTCCCACTGAGTTTGTAAGGTTTCGTGATTCCGTTTCAGCTGCTCCAACTCAGTCTGCAGGGTTTCTTTCTCCCATGTAAGGCGTTCCAATTGTCGTTGCAAATCCACGACTGAATGCTCTTTTCCGAATCGAGCGGTATTCACATATTGTTCTTTTTCCGCTAGAAAATAACGCATTTCGTTCCTGTGCTCTTGTTGGAGTGTCTCGATTTGTTTCTCAAAAGCTTTCCGATCTGCCTCCAATTGAGTTTCCAAAGAAGCGATTTTGTTTTCCAGGTCCTGCGATTCCATCGGAACAATCTCTTCCAAATGCAAGCCCGAAATGCGAAACAAGAAATCGATGATGCTCGAACTCTTTTTATACAGTTGAGGATAGAGATGGAGTAAAGGTCGACTCAGGAGAAAAGCATCGATCACGTCGTCTCGAAGATTTTGTTTGAGACCATCAACGACATTTAAAGATATAAAAGTGGGGTCGGACTGGTATTGAATAAGACATCGAACCAGTTCTCGTAACATTCTTTTCTTTTTGCTTTTTTTTAAATCATTAAAAGGTAGGCTACTTTGTTCAAATCGAGCAACATATATTGATATTTTTCTTCGGAGCGGGACGATAACCAAATCATGACTTCTTTCAAGTAGCGACGATTCTTTCTAAAGTGGGAAACGTATATTTTAAATCCTTCTCGGGTCCATAATTCATTATTTCGGTAAAACGGTAGCCAATAATTACATTGTTCACGATTCACGTCGAGGAACGTTTCATGATGGAATGACGCAATCATGGGCGAAACATACATCACTAAAGACATATTCAAAACGACAAACCAAACACCGGTTAATTTCGTGTCGTCAAAAGTAATTTCACAAGTATAAAAGTCCGATGGAATATAATCCGTATGCAGGTAAGGTGGAAGGGAGCGTTTAAACAATTTATGAAGTTTGGCAGCCAATTGAGCACTCGCAGCTTGTCCCGTTAAATGTATGAAGTGGAGGATGAGCATGGGATGTAAATAGTGATACCAGTTGGACCACTATTCCCAGACGTGCGTATTTCGTTTGAAAAATCGGAGGCGCATGCAATGCTCTAACTGGAAAGGTTCTCTTTTTATGTAGGTCATCGTCAGATCGCTTAAGGCGCGAAAAGCCATATTGCGAGGAAGTACTTTCCAGAACAAGGAAAACGGATTGATGGTCGAACAAACAAATAAGGTATTATTTTCATAGGAGACCTTGATAAAATCTCGAGAGGGAAATAAACTTTGTAAAAACTGATCGGTCGTATCTCTAGAGACATTAATCCAACGAGGATCCTCTTTTGTTCCATGCACGCAAAAGACTAAAGACCCATGAGGAAACGGATAGTCTTTGTCTAAATTTTCTCCTTGGAAAATGAGTCGATTTTCACTGACCACGAGAATGCAAGGTGCTCGAACGAGACCCGGGCTAAAATGTTTCAAAGTATCGACATGGAAGATGGGTAGTTTGAAACGAACAGCTATAAAATAATATTCTCTATAAACATTTCCATACGCTTCCACATAATCCGAAACATTGTAGTACTTTTCATTATCCATGACAGAGCTTACTTTATCTCGCCTTCTTCCTCGAAAGGAATAAGTCTACAGAGCCAACTTACACGCTTTATATATACATGAGAGATGACGTCATTCAAGGACATAAACAAGGACGTTCATGTCTAGAAAAGTAAAAGCTGGCTGGGAAAAATTTCTCAGATAATCTGAAATGTATATTAAAAAAAAAAAAAAAAAAAAAACTTTTTGTTAATTTTCATCATGTCTTTTAGACATGATAAAAATTAACTGTCCCCTCTTTTTGTCAGGGAAGGATGTCTCACTCTCTAAAAAATATACCTTGACCCATTCTTTTATTGGAGTTCTATTTTTAGAAAGAATGAGTCATGTTCTATTTTCCGAAAGTGTGAGACATCATTCCCAGACAAAAGGGGAAGGTAGTTAATTTTTATCATGTCTAAAGACATGATAAAAATTAACAAAAAGTTTTTTTTTTTTTTTAATATCTACTTTAGAATTTTTTTCTGAGTTCTGACTAGAAAGAACTCTGGTTTATCTATTTAAGATGTGTGAAACGAATTTCACTCTAAATCATTCTGTGCCGTGAATTCAACAGTATATAGGAACAGACTTTATGAAGGTAAAAGTGCTCAGTTTATTTATTATTTAGAGGAGCACGTGGAGATTTTATAGGATATTTACTTACAAAGCATTGCTTGTATTTTTTTAAGAAATATTAATCAAGTTAAAGATATATAATCATGTCGCAGAGCCTCCATTATTTAACAAGGATTAATTCGGTTGGAGATGCGCCCAACGATGCTTACATTTTCTACCAGATGTCGGGAAGAATCTTTTACTGTAACCGAAAAGACTACGCACAATTTTCTCGATTTTATACTCGAACGTCTGCCGAAAATCTTTTTTTAACGATGGATCTTTGCTCGACGACCCATCATTCCCTTATCCTAGATATTGATATTAAAACCGAATGCGATGCATCCCTTCCTTCATCTATGCTCTACGATTATGTAGATTCTGTTATTCTCTCAACCTTAAAATTTTACTTTTTATCCCTTAAGCATTTTACTTTTATTGTGGCTGTTCGTCCAGGAGGTGGTATTCATGTCCATTTTCCGGAAATCTCGATCGCTCATGATGATTATATTCAATTCTGCAGCCAACTTCAACCCCGGTTCTATCACGAAACATCTGAATTTATTTTCCAGTTGGACGTTTTAGCGAATGCGACGCTTGTGAATTCCTCCAAGCCCTATACGAATAAATACGAACCCATGCTGATTATTTATGTAGACGAACAAACCACCTGGCGTTTAGATTTGACCAATCCCAATGCTTTCAGCATGCGATTGTTAGGCATTCAATCAAAATTTAAACGTCGCAAGGATAATACCAATTCCTTTTTTCGTAAACTGCTCCACCTCCAGCCAATGGATATTCAAAAACAACTTTATGAATATATGATGCCTGTGGTGACACTGTACGATCCTTTGTATCGAGTATCGTATCCCACGCTTATTAGCAAAGATGAGGAAGCTGGACCCGACGATGAAAAAGTGGCTACGTTTGTGTATAAACTAAAAACCCCGATGTATATTTACAAAGGGAAGGATTTTGGAACCGAAGGTCATCATTGGTTAAAAACGTTTTACTTTATCAAGTTTAACGGGTTTGTGATTTCAGACTTTGAATCGAATAACCGGGCTCTAAAACGATGGTACCGGGAAAGTCAAAATTCTATCGTCATCGAAAACGATGTATTCCAGACGGTGAATCAAGCTCTCAAGTTAGACAATCCTAGTTTGCATTCCAATCCCAATCCCCTTCGTGCGATTATGCAGTACAATCAAGGTTACTATTTTTTACCTGTCTTTTGTGCCTTGTGTCAACATTTACGAATGTCCTCCCATACACTCGCATCCCATTTGCGTACGATATTAGAATCTCACGAACTCATAGATTCTGTAGAAAAAATCAACAGTAAAATTATAGATATCATTTCCCAAGATTTTACTCTCGACACGATCCTCTTTTGTGGTTCGAATCTCAATCCTAAAATTTACAAATTTAAAGATAAACTGGAAGCTATTATCAAAACCATGAAAGGCGTTATTTTATATTCGGTGTCTGGAGATCAGCTCGTGGAACAAATTCATCGAATTCAAGAGCGATATTTTCCGATTCTCGTCATTACCATGCACAATTCCTGTAAGAAACCTCAACGCTATATGTGGAATAATATCCACGAGTACTGGCAAGAAGTGCCCCACCAGATAGCAATTCTAAACCTGATGAATGCCATCTGGTCCTCCATTCAGGCCTATGCTCGGAATCAGTTTGCCGATAAAACTAAAAACATGTGTCCTTTCACAGACATTATGAAACAGGTCAACATTAATTATGTGGTCTCGTCCATTCTGAGTCGAACCAACATTGATCGTAAAATCATTCAAATGGATCGACATAAATGGCATATTCGAACCCACGATGGGGTTCTGAATCTCTTGACGGGTCGTGTAGGAGGGACGGTTCCGGAATTTTACCTATCGGATCGACGTCTGGGCATCAATTTTAGTCGACACGAGTTGATGCAATTTCGTCACGATCCGGATTTGATAGCCATCTATCGTTTATTAACCGACCGGAAATTTTTTCTACAATACCTGAAAAGCTGTTTTCTCGACCTCACGGACGATTTACTGGATACGCTGCGGGAAAAAGTGCGCGAGTTTCATGACAAACTAGAAACCAGCCCGCTCATTCAAAGCATGCTTCATTTTTATGTGCACATGTGTAAATATACGTGTTTCGAATACGATCTGTTCATGTACCTTTTAGATGTCCTGGCCAGTCTTCTCATTGCGACCAATTACGGTCGCAAATTTTTTATTTTGAAAGGCAACACGCGCAATGGAAAAAGTAAATTTTTTCAAATGATTTCGAAGGTCTTTGGAGGCTATAGTCATGGTATTCGAGCCGTCAATTTACAAACGACGAGTGGTCAAGGACTATCAGCCCAACCCGAACTGGCCTCTTCGTTATTTTGTTGTCGGGTAGTGACTGTTGAAGAAATGTCGGGAAAATTAAACGAAAACCTCGTGAAAGAAATCACGGGTAATTCGACCACCAGTTTTCGGAATTTATACGAGCAAAATGTAGGAGCGATTCCCAGTGCCAAACTCATGGCTTCTACCAATACGTTCCCAGTGTGTACGGCCACAGAGGCGTTTAATGATCGCGTGGTAGCAATTCCTTTTGACGCCGTGTTTACGAAAAATGCTCCATCCCTCACCTCAGAACAAGTGATGCAGGATCAATATTTACTCGAAACCAAAGATTCTATCGTCGAAGATTCCTATAAAGGTTTCTTTTTAATGATTTATCTGCATCTGGCCCACAATATTAACATGGAGGACGGCATGATCCGTTACCGTTCCGAACCTGAAATATTAGTAGAATTCAAAAAAGAATTTCTATCTTCGACCGATATTTTTACACAATTCAAACAGTATGCCGATGTACAAATCATTCCCGGTTCTGTTACGACCTTTAACGAACTGAAATCGGCCATTCGACAATTTTTGAAAACGATGCGCGACATCTCTATCCACGAAACGGAACTCATTATGCGTTTCAATGATGAATTTGGACATTTGAAACGGACCGAAATGGATTTCAGTTCCTTTTCAGCCGAAAATAATATTTCCTCGTCTTTGGATATAGTAGAACCCCTTCAGTTTGAAAATGCCGAATTGAATTCGTCTCTCAAACGAAAGCATGACGACGAAGAGGGAGAACACTCAACCACGAAACATTTAAAAGTGGACGATGAACCCATTGATCTGCCTCAGCATAAAAGACAAGTTATTTATTACGATAATGTTATCATCAAAAATCTGAAAAAAGACAAGAATTACTAACCTTTTTACATATGCATGAGGTAGGTTCCCAACATTTCATTGTGTAATGACTTGGAAAAAACAAAAGTTGACTGAAGAAAGCCAGATTTCAAGATGTTTCTTCTTCAAAAACACAGAATCATGTGAAGTGAAACTCGCAATGCTGAAATATATAAGTGAGAGTCCATTCTTAAAACATGATGATGTCCGGTCGATCGAGTCGGGTTGGAAAAATTTCTTAACAGCTGAAAAAAAATTCTAAAGATTTAAAAAAAAAAAAAAAAACTTTTTGTTAATTTTTATCATGTCTTTAGACATGATAAAAATTAACTTTACCACCCCTCACCCCTATTTTGGTTTGAATCAGGTGTCAACATGTTTCTAAAATAAATTTCCAAGAACGATATGACTCATTCTTTTGTTTAGAAATCTAGTTTTAGAAAGGGTGAGACATCATTCACAACAAAAAGAAAAAAGGGGGGTAGAGTTAATTTTCATTATGTCTTAAGACATGATAAAAATTAACAAAAAGTTTTTTTTTTTTTTTTTTAATAGAATTTTTTCTCAGCCAGCTTCGAGTCATTCTTTCTCTTCTCACTGACTATATATAAGAACGTTGTTCTTACAGTCCTGGTATTGACATTAACGTAGCTGCTAGAATAAAAGCCATTGTAGGTATTTCAGCTAAGCACAAACAGAGGCATGGAAACAACTTTTTAAGAATTTCTTCAACGGGTACCGTGGATTGATAAACGCAGTTTCCTGCAGCATCGCATGTGCGTTTATAATGTTCTGAGAGAAGATACTTGTACTGTTCAAAATAATTCCAGGGAATGAGGACTTTTCCACTACATGTTTTAGCAAAGTAGATTTCACCTTGGGCATCTTTCAGGACGTAAGGTTCTTCATTTTTCACTAAATAATATTCGTTCCCTCGGAAATCCACCGGGTATCGTTCTTTTCCGTCCGCGTATTTGGCCAGAACGAATTCGTTTTGAATTTGAATAACGAGGGATTTTTTACGTTGTAGAGGATATTTTTCATTTCCTTTCCGATCTTTGGCATAATATGGAAGGCCGTCTCGAGTTTTAGCGAAAGGATCACCTTTGTCGGGATAGATTTCCCCCTTTTGGGAGTGAATGGCATACCTTTCATGACCATATTCACTTTTCACAAAGACTGGATCTTTTTTTCGATATTTGTAATATTCGCTACCATATCGATTCGGATAAAATTCCATTATATTGCTTTATCTTTTCAAAAATAAATTTCTCGTCTAATGATTTTATTTTTACTTTTCTTCATGAGCATGTTTAGCTAATAAATATTGATGATATTTATTGCCGTGCATTAAATAATCCATTGTGATCCAAGTATATTTCGGATTCGCGAGTAGTGCGTAAAAATATAAGAGATAGATGCAAGTGACATGGTAATGAGCAGAATCTTTAGGAAAAAACTGACTGGCCATTTTGCGAATAGGGTCTAAGACTTCTTCATTCGATAAAATAAATTCTTCATCATTCCATTCCAGGGCATTAAACAGGGGCTGCTGATCGATTAAAAGATATAGGTGTCCATATTGCGACATATTATCTAACACGTGACGGATATGAGCAACGGCCTGTGATTGAAAATCTCGAACGAGTCGAGGCGTAATCTCAAAAAATAAATTCAGAAACCGGTACGTCGCTTGATAGTTTTCAAGTTGAGGATTTTGCCCAATCACGAATCGGATGAGTCGATCAATCGGTAATTGAATAGTTTTCAAAACAGAAATATCGTAATACTCTGCCATGCTTGTTTAATCCTTCGAACCGAAGAAGAAAAAAAAATTAAATTAAATTGAAAAAAAAATGAATTATTCAACCTTTCTTCCATGGCGAATCACCGAACGGTTCAATCGACAAATAGGTCCCTCCTTTCGATATATTGTTCTTATTTCCCATACTGCCACGTTTAATTTGGAAAGATATTTAAAATCGACCTTGGGTCTTCAATCTTGGTCCTTAATACAATTTCTACAAAAGTTTCGTCAACATCGAGTGGGTATAGAATATATAACTCTGTTCACTCGCAAGGATAAGATACGTCTAGGACCTATTGCAGTTCAAGTATCAGAGCGGATTTGTTTCCAACAATTAAAGAAAAAATATGGAACTCAATCCATCCACTTAGTTGGAGCCACCTATCTAAGAGGCAAATTGAGAGATTTTCATGTGATAACCGTAGAGGATTTTAGATTCAATGTTCTCCTGAAACAAGATGACCGATAAAAATAAAACATGGAATCCTATATCGTTCTCAATTTCGAAGGTTTCGAATTGAATGGTGATCCTCTCGCCAAAGAATTTAATCTTTCTTATAATGATGACTTTTCCGACTATATTATTAAAGAAGTGGCTTATATCACCCATGATCGTTCCCAAGGCATTATCTACGTGGAACCACCCATACCGTGGTCTGAATTATCCTATTCCGCCAAACAAAGTATATCGAGTGTTCATTTACCGTTAGCGGATATAACGCATGGCTTTTCATGGAATGAGGGTCATTTGCCGTACGATCAATTAAAACCGTTTCTCGTAGCTCTAACGGCAGGATATAAAAACATTTACTGCCCTCATTATTGGAAAATTAATGTTTTGTACCAGATACTGGCCCGTCCTATTTATTTCAATTTCGTCTCCAAGAACAAGGAGGCGTTTCATACCGCGCCCATACCAATGAACAATGAATATTCATCGTTTTGTCCGAAACATATAGGTCGGACCAAATATTGTGCTTTCCAAGAAGCTTTGTTTTATTTTCATCGCCTTCAAGAGTACAAGAAAGAAACCTTTCCGTTTGTCATTCATAAATCTTTAGAAAAAAATGAAAAAGAAAGAGACTTACCTCCAACATTATCCAACACATTATAGAATACTTTTTTTTTCCTTCCCCATGAATGAGTCAACTAGGATCTAGGTGGGTCCCTCTTCAACAGCACGTACACATTTGAAGCGAAACTCCAAATGCTTAAATAGATAAGGAAGAGTTCATTCCTAAAAAAAATGGTGATGACTTGTGAATCCAGTCGGCTGGAAAAAATTTCTCAGAGCTAAGAAAAAATTCTGTAATGAAAAAAAAAAAAAAAAAAACTTTTTGTTAATTTTTATCATGTCTTTCGTCTAGACATGATAAAAATTAACTAACCCCTTTTGTTTTCAATGATGTCTCACCATGTTTCTAAAAATACACCATGACTCATTTATTTCTTGGAATTTTATTTTTAGAAAGGGTGAGTCATGGTCTAATTTTCGAAAGGGTGAGACATCATTCCTAGACAAAAAGAGTAGATAGTTAATTTTTATCATGTCTAGAAGACATGATAAAAATTAACAAAAAGTTTTTTTTTTTTTTTTTTTTTTTTTTTTTTTTTTTTTTTCAGCTCTGAAAATTTTTTTCCAACCGACTGGATTGAAAAGACATCCCAATCTTTTTAAGAATGGATTGTTTCAGATATTTTTCTTTCTCTCACGACTTTAGTTTTTAAACAGTATATTAATGCAGATTAGGAACGCAAGTATGACCAAGATACCTATCATAGAAAGAATGATTTTTGTCCAGTTGGTGGTGGATTGATGATTATTTTCGTCAGACTGTATCGGGTTGGCATATATTTTCTTCTTTCTTTTCTTCTTTTTCTCTTCCTCTTCCACTGGATCTTCCTGTCCTGGAAGACCGCTTTCCACTTTCTCGACCACTTTACCCTCCGAGTTATTATATATAACTTTATAGGGTTGGAACCCGTGTCGAGAAGCGCGTTTAGATCTCAAATTGGTCAAATAATCCATCGGTTTCGAATGCGATCGGTACAAGTAGCCTATCAAATTTTCGGGTTCAATTCTAGGGTCTCGTATAAACGCAGGCGTCCAGGGCTTGTCATTTAAATTGGGAACAATGATGATTTGATCACACGTGATGGGGTATCCACTCGCAAAGATTTGTTCCTCACTCACTTTCTTGAACTGGACAATGTACTCGTTATTATATCGATCGACCGGGTAGTAATATTCACCCAATTTATTTTGAGCGTACCGGTTTCCTAAAGGTTTTTGGGTAATGCGCTTATCGGCATGAATAATTTCCGGATAGATTTCATTATTGTTTGCATCTTTGGCGTATCGTTTCACGGCCGGATCTTTCATCAATTGATCGTACGATCCTTTGTCCGTCACTAAATATCGTTCGTTGCCGACGATATCGATCGACGAATATCGATCGACCGGGTAAATAATGACCCCGTTCTTATCATGAGCATAAAAGAATTCTTTCAGCCTCGTCATGGCGAATTGACCGCTATCCGGGTAAATTTCGCCTCCATCCGCTTTCCGCGCATACACTTGGTTCTGATCGGTATCTCTTCCAAAGATGACTTGCTGAGTGAAAGGGTGAAGGATTTGATAAAATTCATCGCCTGTAGCATTTTTAGGATAGATGGGTTTACCCTGAGAATTGATAGGATAGAACGGAATACCGTTTTTATCGAGGGCGTAAGACATGTATTCGGGCTTGTGTTCCGTATCGTCGGCCAACAAGGGATATTTTTCATTTCCTGTCTCATCTTTAGCATAATAATACCGCCCGTCGGCATCTCGAGCAATCATGTCGTTCCCAAACAAATCTTTGGGATACATCTCGGCCCCGGAATGCTCTTTGGCATAAATTTCTCGACCCTGGTACTTTAGAAAGACGGGCAAGTTATTGATTTTTCCATAATACTCCTCAAATTTTTTTTCTCCACCGATATACACGGATTTTTTAGCATAATGGGGAACTTTATATTTGTCTAGGGCATACAGTAGACTGGGATCGTCAGTGGTAATATATGTTTCAAATTCCCTTCGATCCTTTCTATATCGCTGATTTCCAAGATTGTCGACTGCATAATACTCATCTTTTGCCATCGAAGATCCTTTGGTAATCGTTTTGCTTTATTCGTCATTGTCGTCATGGTAAATTCTCGGATAATATTCGTCCAAGTTTTCATCTTTCGCATAAATGCCTCCTCCTAAAGCATCTAAGGCCGGTTCGTCCCTATTTCCAATTCGAATATACGTTTCGAGACCGTTGAGTTGCTTGGGATAGTATTCGTCCCCACTCGCTCTCTTAGCGTAATAAGGGGTTCCATCGATGTTCCTAGCCGGCATTTCATTGTGCAAACGATCTCGAGCGTAAATTTCATCGTTGAATTCGTTTACGGGATAATATTCACCTAGCGTATTGTTTCGGAAATACATTTCGTCCTGATCCGGAGAGAGTTCAAACAGCGGTCGTTTTGTGACGAGATTAAACGGGTATTGGAATTTATTGTCTCTAAGGGAATATAGATCCGTTGACCATTGGAATCGAGAGGGGCATATTCGATGGGGAATTGATTTACATCGAGTTTTCGAGCATAGTAAGGCTTTTGATGCTCGTCTTTGGCAAAATAGGGTCGTTGGTGCTCGTCTAAAGCATAGATTTGTTCTTTGGTCTGAGGATTTTCCGGATACCATTCTTTTCCTCCGTAGAACAGATACACCATTTTTCCGTTTTCCATGGGAAACATGGGTTCCCCATCACTATCAAATTCATACACGGGACGGTTTTGAGCGTCGACGGGTAAAATAGAACGGTTCAGATGATCGACGGCATAGACAGGGGTTATTTTACCGGTGATGGGAGAGATTTGTTTTGCAAACACAATATTTCCATCGGGATCCAGCATATAAAATTCATCTCCTTGTCGATTCTTAGCATAAATCTCATTTCCGTCAGCCAATTTGGCATAGCGCTTATCTGATTTCATTCGATCGGGGTAGTATTCTTCGTAATTCAGGAGATCTCGCCTATGCCGACGAATTATTTCCTCATCCACGTCCATGGGAATATTGCCTACATTATCATTATTAGGAGGATTGTCATGGATTGGAGGAGGATGCTTAGATGGATTGCTTGGAGGGTGATTGTTAAGGGGGTTGTCAACGACTGGGTCTCCTACATGATTAGGAGGAGCTGCTTCCATTCGAAGCAATTTTCGTTCCGCTTTATCAGATTTGGATTTATCCCTTCGAACCATTTTTTTAATTAATATGAGTTACTTTATTATTATCTCTTCTCTTCTGACTCAAAACAAAGAAAACAAAAATATGGTATCGATCCTCTTATGGATTTTATTATTTCTCTTTATCCACCATCCCGTTTATAATGCTTACCAGAATATTACGTATCGGACCCTTTATTACGAGACATTAGGTCAAGAATAGAGAAGAAGAAGAAAACAAAACAAATGGATTCCTTAACATTAGGAACGCTTTTAGTCGCTGGAGCGTATACGTCCTTCGTGATCCTGTTTTGTCTCATTTTAACACAAAGCTGGTTCTTTCTCCTTTTCCTCCTCATCAACGGACTCATTTTTCTCTTTCTGGCTTTTGGATACATTCGCAAGCTGACGATTTTTACAACTTTCGGCGAATTGCTCGGTAGTTTGGTGCAAAATAAAGACGTGGGAGATTGGTATTGCGGTTTTCGTCAATGGTGGTTTAAGTAAAGAGAATGGACGCTCAAACCTTTAAACGTTTAAAACGAACTTATTTAGAAGATGAACCGATCGTTTCGAACGAACTCCAAGAAAGCCAGCCTCGTGTTTCACCGTTCGTGGCTCATAAAATTCATGAACTTTTACACTTCAAAACCCCTTCTTCTCCACCTCCTCCTCCGGGTATCGACGTCACCCACTTTACGACCGCTTTCCGAGAAGAAGAGTCCCAACAACGATTAGATGAAGTCGTCGTCACCTATTTATTATTCATGGCCAATTTAATGAACCAAGATAAATGGGGACGGACATTTCTACGACCTGGAGCTTGGGTAGGCGAATACAGTTGGATTCAACTCTTTAAATTGACTACGTACTGCGTCTTAACGCTCCTGTACCGTATTCGATGGAAGAGCGAATACTTTTTCTTTTTAGACGAAGCGGTGATTGAATTACTCCAGGGGAAAAGTCAGGCGATTCGAGACTTGATGACCCGGATCGGCATTTCCGTATCCCCACAACCTTTTTCAGCCGAAGATTATTTTCATCACATCAATTACCACAACACGTTGGTCTTTGGTCCTTATTACTGGCGGCTTTTACAGTGACAGAATCTTTATATCGAACTCTCCGATGCGGGATTTGTGTGTATCATTACTTATCCAAACTCAAAACGTATAAAGAACGGTTTTTAGGCGAACACTTTGCCCACGTCTGGTTTCAATTTCATAATGAAGTGAATGCCAGTCTTCAAAAGCCACCTTATCCTGAATCGGAATTCCAGAAAGATCAAGAATATATGCGAGCTGCGTTAAAAAAATAAAGAATAAGAAGCATGGGATCTTTTGTGACTCGTCTCGGGAATCAAGTATGCGGAACAACCAGCATGGGTTCCATTCAAGATCTTTTCAAGAAATGTCAAGATGCACCCGTGACCGTTGTATTAGGTAATTTAGGAAGGCATCCTTCCCTCTTATCCTATCATTTGGAAACCCTTTTTGTTCGACATCATAAAACGGTCCATATTCTTCTCGACGATTCCAACGATTGGTTCGTCAGCGGGTTAGATCCGTCTTACGAATGCGACGGCACGCATTGCGATCTTCTCATCTGGATCGAACCGAATTTTGGAGACTCGGTGGTCAAACCAGCCTATGCCGATCGTCTCATTGTTTTCACGAGCCATCTTCATCTCAATTTATCTAATTGTCAGTTACTGAATTATCATTTAGGCGATCCCTACGACCTTCCTTCCAGTACCATGAAACCGTGGATCGAAGATGAGGCTGAAATATATCCACACAATGAAGTGCTGTACCCAAGGAAATATCAAACTGGGAGATGGTGGAAGCAAGTCGAGAATGAAATGGATGTTGTCTTTCATTTGAAACTGTGTCGTACAGCTCAAGAATGCTATCTCAGCATGTTAAACGCTGTCGAGATTATTGGAAAGTATCGTCCCAAAACCTGGCGATTCCTTCTTTCCGAATATATGAAAAAGTCATTGGCTTTAAATCTTCGGATGGGATTAAAGAAATGGGATGAATATCAGTCCCAATCCATTCCATCGGTTCGAGTCCAATCCCTACATCCGTCATCGGCTAATTTACTCAAACCCATCTATGGTCTCAATTCCTTTTTCCAGTCTCAATTAGTTTCCTCACTCTGGTTTTCTTCCTCAGGTTCGATTGATTCTGTTTCCTCCTCCTCTTCCTCCTCAGAAGTTTCCCAAGGTCCCAATAATTCATACATGAGTAAATCATCTAAATCAGCCTCATCGTCTGAAAACCTGATGCGGTTTTCATAATCGTAAATTACATCATATAAAAAAGAACGTCGCAAAGGGAGAAACATAGAAATTAATTTCTGCAGGGCATCTTCAAACGGTTCTCGGCAGACAGGACACGTCAATGCTTTTTCTCTCCAAATGTCAATACATTTCGTGTGGAACTGATGTTGGCACGTTAAAGTAGAAATGGTTTCTACATCTTCGGCGATGAGTTCGTCTAAGCAAATTGGACAACATTCGGCCATTTTGTTTCTACTGTTTCTTCTTCTTATTATAAATATTTTTTTTGATTCAAAACCTATTAAAAAAAATTATAAATAAGTAAGAGTTCTTCATTATACCAAAAATAAAAGAAGCATCATGTCTCCCTCAAAAACTAGTAAATTAGTCTACTCTATTTATGAAAATCAATATGAAACTTGGTGTTTACAAATGCATAAAGATCTAAATCATACCGAAACACTTCAAGAATATCACCAATATCTTATCGATCAAAAACAACGTTCCGCGAAATATATTTCAAATGCTTTAAATGCTATTCGACGAAAATGGTTCTTACCTTCTGCAGATGAGGTGGTGGTCAAGAAACCTCGTCGTCGAAAACACCAACTTTTTACAGCAGAGCAGATGAATCAAATCCGTAATCACTGTCTCTCCAATTATGAAACAGATGAACTGTCGCTGATAGTCTTATTACTTTTAGAAACGGAATTGAGGATGATTCACATCTTGGGCTATCTAAACGATGATCCAGAGAAACGAAAAGCGTTTGCGTCTAAATCTTTAGAAGTCTATAAGGATCCAAATCAGATAAAGTTATTCCAGTTTCTTTTCAATGCTCCTCCATCCAAACTATTTGGAAAAAATCATTACCAGTATTTATTTAATCTAAAGCGACGATTGAAGAAACAGTATAACATCAAAGGGGCTTCCTTCGAAATGCTGAAGCGGTCTCGATATCTCGTGAAAGCAAAGGCGAAAACGAATGAATCAGAACCCAGTGAGTGAAACTTATATATCGTTATCAACATCTCCAAAAAAAAGAAAGTAAAACCGACCGACTGGTGGAAAATATTTCTCAAAAAAATCTAATGTGGTATTTAAAAAAAAAAAAAAAAAAAAAAAAAAAAAAAAAAAAAACTTTTTGTTAATTTTTATCATGTCTTAGACATGATAAAAATTAACTCTACCCTCCTTTTTGTTTGGAATGATGTCAACATGTTGTCTAGACATGTTTCTAAATATAAATTTCCAAGAAAAGCATGATTCATTCTTAGAAATCTATTTTTAGAAAAGGTGACTAAAAGTGGTAAAAATTTTTAGAAAAGGTGACTTTTTATCATGTCTAAAAGACATGATAAAAATTAACAAAAAGTTTTTTTTTTTTTTTTTTTTTTTTTTTTTACTATCAAATTTTTTTGAGAAATATTTTTCAACAGTCGGTCGGTTTTACTTTTCCATTTGGAAATAGATCTGTTGATATAACGATGTATAGGAGATGGATCTGTTGATAACGAAATATTATACACCAGTCGTGAGTCTTACTTTTCCATTTTTGCGTACTGTATTCATTTTTATTTTAAGAATCATCTAATTCCTTCTACTTCGTCTTTGTCGTCTCATTTCTCTCCAAAATGCATTCGGTCGACCAAAATAAGGATTGACTTCCCGTTCTTCATCATCTGAGGTAGGTGAACTTTGTCTAGGTGTATCCATATAAGCATATTCTCCCACTAAATCTTCTCTTCTCTGTCTTCTGGGTCTCGTCTGACTGGTACTAGGCCCTGAAAAAATGAGACCATGGCCTCCCAGATCGACTAATTCTTCTTCGGGTCTTCGTCTTCGTCGTTGCCTTGGCGGTTCTTCCACCTCTGGTTCTTCCTCCTCTTCCTCTTCATCCGAAACTATTCTTAAATGTTCCATTTGCAATGTTCCGCTGGTAAAATAGAGCATATCATCCTGGCTGATACGAGTCCGACAGGTCGGGCATTTCTTTTTACCATACTCTCGAATCCATTTCTTTATACATTTAATATGAAAGGAATGCTCACAATCGAGATTGTAGACTTTATGGCGTTTCGTTTCTTTGAAGGCCTTCAGGCAAATTCCACAGATTTCTTCCTCTGCGTCTGCCATTTTTCCCAATGATTTACTTGATTATGATATATCCATCTCTTCGCCATCTTCGTTTCTTCTTCCTCCTCCTCCTTGACATATTTCTTGACGAGAGGGAACTTGAGATTCCTTCGTCGCTACATTGAGTAACATTCTCAATTCTTTTTCCATATACCCGTCGGAACATAAGAACAGTTTCACCATTTCCATCGTCCAGAAAATTTCTTCGTCGGATTTTTCAAATTCGCGTATTTTCAAGGCCACTTTCTGTACAAGACGGTAAAATTTCTTACCCGTCGCGATCGAACCTTTCACTAATCCTTTACCTTTGAGCTTTGAAATAATAAACCCGGTCCCGAAAAGATATCCGAGGTACTCATCAATTTGGGTGGCTTTTTTCGTCGTCTCTTCGTCTTCTTTCGGAACAAACAGGACGTAGGGGAAATTTTGTTTGAACGCAAACTGCTTTATTCGATCATCCGCTTTTCCTAGGAACACTTTCGCTAAAAAGGTTTCGATTCGACTCATTTTTTCAATAAATTCTAGTGATAAGGCATCGAACGTGCCGCCTTGTTGAATCTCTCGAAGGAGGTAGTAGAATTCTGTATTCCGATGGTACGTAATTTGAGAAGTGACCAGTTTTCGCAATTGCTGGGTCAAGAACGATTCTTTGAAGAAGAAGGGGCGACGACAAATGCGAACTCCAAACTCAAACACGAAATTCGCCACCACGTTGAGTTCGTTCCGGCATAAATTGCAATAAATCATGACGTGCACAAGATCAAATAGGGTCGTGTAAGGAGAATAACGAGCCCGAATTTGATTCGAGGCTTTCATTTCCAAACATAATTGATAAGCGGGATCCTTTTCAACATCCTTGGAAGTAGGAGGTAGAAGGAACGAAGCATCGTCGCCGTCACATATTTTTACGTAGGGAGCTAGGACTTTGTGATAATAACTTAAGAAATTGAAAGGTTGGTCCTCGTCTTGATGGACATTTTCCATGAGCGATTTCATGTTGGTGAAAAGAGCGTGCAGAGCCGCTTTATCGACTTGGGAGTGATTCTCTTCGTTGGCGATTTTTTCAATATGCTGGGCGTATTCGTCCATGTATTCGATCATGAACCGTTCGAGCGATTCATACGATTCAAAAGGTTCGGCCTGGGATCGAAAAGGGGCATTCACGCATTGTAATAATCGAATCCCGTTTAATAAAATACGTAACGTGACGGAAACATTACGGATCGGTAAAATACCAGGAATCCCTATGAGAGGAAATGTGCAGGGTACGTTCAAATCTCCCGTCCAATTCGCATATTCTCGAGCTAGACGAGCTGATAAGAACGGATCACTGTCATCAGGAAAGGATGCTTGTAAAATAAAAGCATACGCATCTTGAATTTGATCACATTCCGTGCACTGCAATTGACCATTGACACCTGCTACGATTTTATCGGGACCGTGACACGTTGAAATGAAATCAAGGAACATGGTAACCAAGATCCTACTTGTATTATTCTTATTCTTATCATGCCGTATACACCTATTGAAATAAGACCTATTGAAATAAATTCGTCGTTCGTATTATGAAAGAGGGCAAACGGTTCGTCAAACTGCTCGACACTTGAGTGTCGCTCCTTCCACAGTTCAATATTGGATCTCCCGCTCCTCGGAAAATGAGGAGAACTATCAAACCAAACACAAATCCGGCCGACCTCGAGCCACGACCCAAGAAATGGATCAACGTATTTTTGAAATGTCGACGGGTGATCCTTTTTTACCCGCGACGGATATTGGTCGTCGATTACAAGTGCCTTGCACCGCTCAAACGGTTCGTCGAAGATTAAAAGAAAAAGGATTAGTGTCGCGCATCCCCGTCCGAAAAGATTATTTGCGGGAGATTCATCGTCAACGACGCTACGACTTTGCTTCTCAACGTGCGGAATGGACGGTTGACGATTGGTCCCGGATTATATTTTCCGATGAGAAAGTGTTCAGTTCGATCGGGTACGGTCCTATTCGCGTATGGCGGCCTCGACAGGTCCTGCGTTATCAAGACGAACGTTATTTTTCTTCTGCGTTAGAAGGCCGTCAACGTTCCGGTCGTTTTAATCTCAGTGTCTGGATGTGCATGAGCGGAAAATTTCCCAACCAAATCCGTCGAATCGGGATCCAGCATTTAAATGCCCACTATTACCTCTCTAATATTTTAGAGCCGGTGCTTCTCGATCATAGTCAACCTCCCGATGTTTCTTTAAACCCTTTGATCACCGAACACCGTCTCTTGTTCATGCACGATCTCTCTCCGATCCATACGAGTTTACGCGTCACACAATGGATTCGAGAACATGAAATTCCTATGGTCGAAGACTGGCCTCCTAAAGGAGCTGATTTGAATCCCGTCGAAAATGTTTGGGCGGAATTAGAACGTCGATTAGCGAATCGGGTAGCTCGAAACCGATTGGAATTATGGGACTTGGTCCGCGATGCTTTTTATAGTTTGGAAGAAACTTATTTTGAAACATTAATCGCGTCCATGCCTCGACGAATTGCATCTGTCATAGAACACAGAGGAGGTTGGACAAAATACTAATCATCATCTATAAAAAAAAAAAAAAAAAAAAAAAAAAAAAAAAAAAAACCACTTCATTTGGTTCTTCAATGAATATATTTATTGACACCATATTTCACTATTTGTTGCAGGGCGATCATAGCCATAAATCGATGACAATATTTCGTTCCACAATACCCACATTGCTGTGGACGACGAGAAGGTTTATAGCTTACTGTCCATACAGATTCAACACGGAGCAATTGATAAATTTTTTTTCGACAATGTTCATTCGCGACATACAGTCTTTGAATATGAAGTTTTCGCAGATCCTCATTCAATTGCTGAATCCATTTGGTATGCGGTCGATACGTTTTCATGTCTCTAGAGGCAAACCGGACACTGTTTGTCAGAGTGTATCCATCAGACGTGATGGCCAGCACACCTATGACACTCGGATGAATTTCAGTTCGATATTTCTTTTTTTTAGTAGAAGAAGTAGAATGAGATGAGGAGGGAAGATCTTCTTCGATTATAGAACGCATGCGTGGTGGAGAGGATTGGTCCATTATTTCTGAATAATGAGAGGAAAGAGACGAAATGGGTGATAACGGCGGATTGAAATTCAGAGAAGGAGTATCACGAATTGGATTAGGTTTCTTCTTTTTGATCCTACGGCGGACAGGTGGAGGAGAAGGAGTTGGCGATATATCAGACCACGACGTGATATACTCATTCTCCGAAGAAACACATTCATATAAAGGCGAAGAAGGTTGCAAGTCCAAACAGGGTTCATCATCGTCTTCACACGTCATGATTAAGTATCCCGTAGCCATCTATTCTCGACCTATCTGCTCAAGAAAATGAGCCGCAATTCCTTCTGCAATCGTTTATATAGAGAAAGAGTGAGAGGGGGGAAATGAAAGTAGGTAGGAGTAAAATAGATAAGTCGTTGGGAAAAATATTTCTCTCAGAAAAATTTTCATCCTTAAAAAAAAAAAAAAAAAAAAAAAAAAAACTTTTTGTTAATTTTTATCATGTCTTTAGACATGATAAAAATTAACTATACCCTCTTTTTCAAATGATGTTAATCTGTTGTCTCGATATGCTTCTAAAAATAGAACATGACTCATTTCTTTCTTGGAAATTTATTTTTAGAAACATATTCGAAAGGATGAGACATCATTCTCAGACAAAAAGGAGACAGTTAATTTTATCATGTCTTAAGACATGATAAAAATTAACCAAAAGTTTTTTTTTTTTTTCCAAGGTTTAGAAATTTTTTTCTTGGCTTTCAGAAATTTTTCCCAGCGAACTCGATGGACAAAACTATCCAATTTTTTAAGAACGGATTATCGCTCATCTATTTAAGCATTCCGAGTTTCGCTTTAGTTCAATCCGTGTTTCCTTTTAGAATGAGTGTGTGCTCTCCAACATGGTTCTACCCTCTCTTCTCAAGAACCCCGTCCAGTGAAGAATTTAAGGATATCTCCCACCTATCTATCAAAGAAGCTACGCGTAAATTTAATAGAGTTGAATTCAATATGAATTTTTCTAACATTTTTCATCAATGGATATTCACAAAATTAATAATAAACGCGGAACCACCCGTTTTTTTTTGAACACAGATTAACGAAAAGAAATGCTTTACATTTCGCTATTTTGTTCTCAATGGATGATATCGTTCGGCAACTGATTCTTCTTGGATGCGACATGAACAAACATGATATTTTTGGTTTTACCCCTTTACACTATGCCTGTCAATTACGATGCAAACTCATCGTGGATATGTTGTTGCTTGCTGGTGCGAATGTCCGGTGTTGCGATCCCAAAACCGTTTTAGAACGCTGGCGAAAAAATGGAAAATTGGAAGAGGAAAATATGCGGTTACTCAATTATGCTGTTGAACCACGTATTCTTAGCCTGGAAAATTTATGTTACATAACTATTAGAAAACATATGAGGCATGTCAAAAGGAATGCTCATCATCTCGGATTACCTGACTTAATGGTAAGACGTCTCACACTCGAAGAATGGTAATAATATTCTTTAAAATAAGATCCCTTAACCACCCCGCATTTCCCACTTGAAGAACCCATCCTATCTATTCTTTTTTTAATGTCTCGGGATGTCATCCGACGCATTCTCTCCGTCAAAAAAAAACGAGTTCCTCCCACCTACCCCAAAAAGAAGAAGAAGAGGAAATTTCCCATGAGTCTTTTCAAGAACCCTCCTCCCCCTCTCTCTTCCTATATATATAAAAAAAGCCGAGAGAAAAGTTGTCTTTTCTTTTTTTCCATCTCGTCCTCAAGAGAGAGAAAACCAAATGCCATGGAGTGGTTACGGCGAGTCTTTTTCCCTCGCGATTCGTTTCCGTTTCGCCAAGACAATTCCCCTCACGTTTTACTTGGGGTCGGGCACGCTCTATTTTCGAGGATCGGAACTCGTGACTTGCCTTTCCCAGCAAGGGACTTGGATGAGTTCGAAAAGTCAACGGACTATTCAGCAATGGATCTCTCGAGCCCCTTTTCGCCCTTACCGATCCTTAACGACGGATCTCTGGATCGATACGTCGGACCGCCCTAGCCGGATTCTCCGCTATACCCCTTTTACCACCTTCAATTCCCTGGAAAGACTCCTCAACGATTTGGGTCCAGACGCTCTCCTCTTTTCGACCTGCCTTCAGAGTGTGATGAGAGAACCTCTTCAAATCCAAGAAGATTCTCAGACCGGGGAAACTTATTTTAGTCCCGTGGAGAACAAGGTGATGGACTTTCAGTTTCAAAATTTATCGGAACTGTTTCAATGTGCTTTATGTTTTTATTCTTCTTAAAGAGGAGTGGGGGGAAAGAAAACCTAAAAATTGTAGAATAATCATAAAAAATAATTTTGTTTTTCTTTAAAAATATTGAGATAGTCCAATCTTGTGGAGGAGGTGGAAAATTGAAAACTATTATCTAAAACAGATGTGGCGGTCAGTCCATTTCGATCCACGGAGGAGGATATGTGTGAGATTCTCTGATCCATAGAGAGTTTCAGAAAAAAAAACTGCGAAAGTTTCCCCTCTATCTCCAAAGAATGGGTATCCAGGTTGAATGCAGAGTACAGACTGATGGGAAGCCGAAACTCAAGTTCCTTAAATAGAAAAAAATGAGAGCTCCTTCTAGAAACAATTTTAGATGTCTTGTTTGGATGAGTGAGTCGACTGGGAAAAATTTTTCAGCGCTGTGGAAAAAAATTTTGAGTTAAAAAAAAAAAAAAAAAAAAACTTTTGGTTAATTTTTATCATGTCTTCTAGACATGATAAAAATTAACTCTCTCTTCTTTTTGTCTGGGAATGATGTCTCACCGTTTCGAAAAATAGAACATATCCCATTCTTGAAATTCTATTATTTTAGAAAGGATGATGAGTGATGGTCTATTTTTCGAAACGGTGAGACATCATTCCCAGACAAAAAGAAGAGAGAGTTAATTTTTATCATGTCTATAAGACATGATAAAAATTAACAAAAAGTTTTTTTTTTTTTTTTTTTTTTTTTTTTTTTTTTTTTTTTTTCAATTCAGGAAATTTTTCTCTGAGCTTTGCCAATTTTTTTTCCCAGCCAGCTCCATCCATAAAACAACACCTCTCAAAATCTTTTCTCACTTATCTATTTAAACCACTCGAATTTTTTTGCTTCCAATGAGTCCACGCATCTTGGCCTTTCTTCCACTCTGCTCTGAGAAAGATAAGGTAGATTGTTTTCGGTGGACCGTCCTGTTGACGCTTCCGATTTATATAGAGAGTTATATATAGATAGGGTCCCTCCTAACTCCCTCTATTATGACTATTAGTCTTTTCTTCTTTTTTTTTTCCAAGAAATATGCAAAGAATGATCCACAGTTTTTTTTTCCGTTAATGAAAAACAAATATGCTTCTACCTTCCGACTTCTTTTTTAGTATCTCTTTAGGTGTCTCCTCCTTCTGGATCTTTTCCTTCTCCTCTCTTCCTCGCGAGCAGGGAATTGGAAATGCTGTTCAGGATGCAACGCTCGTAAAGACTCCATTTTCTTCCTGGAGAGGGCGTCTACGGCAAACACCGTCTTGTCATGAAATTGGAGTTGGTAGTAAAGAGGTCCGTGAATAATGTACACGGAGCGAGCTCGCAGTCGATAGGGAATCATACGATACCCGTCGGCTTCTGATTCCATTTCCCATCCATAAAGACGGATAGAAGCTTCTCCGGTTTGAAGAATATGAACCCACTCGGGTGAAACGTAAAACAGTTTTAAAAAAGTTCCAGCATCGACGGCGATCACATTTTCCCATCGCAGATAAGCGTGTCAGCGAAAGGTTCCTGCCTCCATGATCGATTGGAAAGCAAAGTGCTTGAAAACTTCGATGGACGAAAAATAATGCAGGATTTTTCCATCGTAACAGGATAAATAGCACATGGTTTCTTGGACGATTTGTTCCATACGTTCCGGGTCCCGAAACCATTCTTCGAAACGGGAGAGAGGTTCCCATTGATCAGCTACTTCGAGATGACAGACGGGCGTGATTTCCACCAGGGTAGGTAGAACTGCAACAGCATCGGTCGACATTTTAGTTTTGCTCGGTTGAGAAGGAACAACGAGAATGAACCCTGTAGGCAGAAAAACTCGGATCTATATAAATACTAGAGGAAAAAAGGCGGGGGGGAAGGGAAGTTCTTCCTTCCTCCCAAAGAATAAGAAAAGTGGGTGGAAAGAAAAAAATCATTTCACTCTCAGGAAAAAAAAAAGAATTTTTTTCTTGTCAACATGTTGTCTAGACATGTTTCTAAAAATAGATTTCCAACAAAGGTTCATTCTTTTCTTAGAAATCTATTTTTAGAAAAGAATTGACATATCCTTCAAAACAAATTTCTTTTTTTCCCCCTCACTCCAGCAGCCAACTGGATGGGCAAGCGTTCGGGTCAGATCAGTCCGTGCTGACATTATTTTTTTTAAATACAATGGAATTAGTATAGGAATGTACTAGAAACTGACCCAAGGTTGAAAAGAAAATATCAAAATCAATGTTCACTTCTTGACGATTTCTTTTTTCCAAAAACCTGTTGAAGAATTCTTGATGGGTTATCCAATCTCTAGACCTGTCTGAAGGGAATTCAATCTAAGGTGAGCGCGCATTTACCTGACGCGAAACTCGGAATATCTGCATAAATAACAAAACGTGCATTCTTAAAAACTCATCGTCTAGTCCATTGAGTTGGTTGGAGGGGGAAAAAAATTTCTAAGCAATAAAAAAAAAAACTTTTTGTTAATTTTTATCATGTCTTATAGACATGATAAAAATTAACTGTCCCCTCTTTTTGTCAAGGAAGGATGTCTCACCGTTTCGAAAACGAAACCAAAACTCATCCTTCTCATGGCAATTATTCCAAGAATGAGTCACGGTTTGTTTTTCGAAACGGTGAGACATCCTTCCCAGACAAAAAGAAGAGAAAGTTACAGCTGACTTGATCGACGAGAGACATCTCGAACATTCTGTTATCTGCGGAAGTCGTTTCATTTTCGTGCAGTCCATGCTGTGGACTCACCTGAATATCCATTGCTCCCTCCCCCTTCTGGAAAGAGTCGTAGCTTTTTTAGATCCTCGTCGCTCTTTTTACGTTTCGTTGGATATCTAGGACGAACTTTTTTAACTTATTCCTTTCAAACTCTAATATTGAGGTTGGAGAGCCGTCATGGAAAATCAGCCATGATCCTGACGAATCTAAACCGACTCCTTGAAAGCAGAGCTATGTCATGTTTTTTTTTTTTGATGACAGATTTCCAAGCTCCGAGTGATGAGAAATTTAGAAATTTTGCAGTGTTAACGGAAAGGAGGAGACAGAAACCTGGAGAATGGAAATGAAGCTGAGAAAAAATGCTAAGAGCTCAGGAAAAAAAAGGCTCTTTCCAAGAGGGAGGAGAAGCGCAATTCTAGGTTGAGTGCACAGCACACACGGATGTGAAGTTGGAAACGCGAGGGGTTCAAATAGAGAAGCGAGAGTTTCTTCTAGAAACAATTTTGGATGTCTTGTTGTTTGGATCATCGACTCGACTGGGAAAAAAATTCTCAGAGCTCTGGAAAATATTTTTTAAGTGATGAAAAAAAAAATTTTTATCATGTCTAGAAGATATGATAAAAATTAACCAAAAGTGGTTTTTTTTTTTTTTTTTTTTTTTTTTTTTATCACTCAGAAATTTTTTCCAAAGCTCTGAGAATTTTTTCCCAGCCGACTCGATGATCCAAACAAGACAGATCCAAATTGTTTCTAGAAAGAACTCTCCCTTCTCTAAACCACTCGTGTTTCCAACTTTAGTTCAGTCTGTGCTGTGAATTCGACCTGGATACACACTTCTCCCTCCTGGAAAGAATTTCTGCGAAGGTATGCGAACATTTTTCTCAGCTCTTAGAAAAATTTTACCAGCTGACTTGATCGACGAGAGACATCTCGAACATTCTGTTATCTGCGGAAGTCGTTTCATTTTCGTGCAGTCCATGCTGTGGACTCACCTGAATATCCATTGCTCCCTCCCCCTTCTGGAAAGAGTCGTAGCTTTTTTAGATACTCGTTGCTCTTTTTACGTTTCGTTGGATATCTAGGACGAACTTTTTTACCTTATTCCTTTCAAACTCTAATATTGAGGTTGGAGAGCCGTCATGGAAAATCAGCCATGATCCTGACGAATCTAAACCGACTCCTTGAAAGCAGAGCTATGTCATGTTTTTTTTTTTTTTTGATGACAGATTTCCAAGCTCCGAGTGATGAGAAATTTAGAAATTTTGCAGTGTTAACGGAAAGGAGGAGACAGAAACCTGGAGAATGGAAATGAAGCTGAGAAAAAATGCTAAGAGCTCAGGAAAAAAAGGCTCTTTCCAGGAGGGAGGAGAAGCGCAATTCTAGGTTGAGTGCACAGCACACACGGATGTGAAGTTGGAAACGCGAGGGGTTCAAATAGAGAAGCGAGAGTTTCTTCAAGAAACAATTTTGGATGTCTTGTTGTTTGGATCATCGAGTCGACTGGGAAAAAAAATTCTCAGAGCTCTGGAAAATATTTTTTAAGTGATGAAAAAAAAAAAAAACTTTTGGTTAATTTTTATCATGTCTTCTAGACATGATAAAAATTAACTGTCCCTCCTTTTTGTCTAGGAAGGTTGTCACACCGTTTCTAAAAATAGATCATGACTCATTCTTGGCATAATTGCCTTGAAAAAGGGTGAGTGATGGTCTATTTTTAGAAAGGGTGAGACATCCTTCCCAGACAAAAAGGGGGTTCATTAATTTTTATCATGTCTAGAAGACATGATAAAAATTAACCAAAAGTTTTTTTTTTTTTTTTTTTTTTTCAATCTCATCTAGAGAATTTTTTCTAGCCGACTCGATCGACAAGACATGACATGACCATTGTTTCTTTTTTTTTAATAATGGACTTTCACCTATCCCTTTCAACCCTCCGAATTTGGCTTTGGATCCGTGTCCTTGCTTCCACATTCAGAGCTCTTTTCTTCAACATTTCGTTGCAGGGGAAGAATCAATTCTCTCACGACGTTTAGATATTCTTTCAGAATGCTAGAAAACTCATTCAAAGAAGAAGTATCTAAGGGTGGAGTTGCCGGTTGAGGAAAATTCACGAGTCTTGGAATCGGATTATGCGAATCCGTCTGTATGCCAAACTGTAAAGGTGATCCACCCGCTTTAGGAGAGCATATAATAGTAAGATCCATCTTTTTCCAATTTTTGATTTGAATATACTTGTTTCTTCTTACTCGGAACATTTTCCTTTTTCTTCCTCCTCATCCAGGAACTGAATTCCAGGTGGAACGGAAGCATTTGTAACAAACTGTTGTTTCTTGGTTCCACACGCCTGACATTTTCCCGTGACCATCGGCCGTCGATTTTTCGACATGCGATAGTGGACGTCGACCGTATCGGTCTTAGTTCGGCATTTCACACACCAAATGGAATACGAAACAGGTTCCGCGTCAGAATGCTCCATTGCAGTAACACACTCTTTATTATTTTCTTCTCTTTTGAGAGAGAGAGAGAGATCTTAACCAGAAGTGTAGATATAAAATTTAGGATACGTTTCGGATCCGTCCGCTCTTTTCGCATACCCCACTTCTTCACAGAGGTATTCCGTTTGCTGATCCGCTCTTCGAGGATAAAACTCGTTTCCCCAAGCATCGCGAGCATAACGAATTCGATCGCCGGCCGTTAAACAGTATTCGACTCCATCCGCCTTTTTAGGATACATTTCATGCCCCGATTCGTCTTTGGCATAAGGGAATAAAACAGACGTATAAAGCGAATACTCGTCCCCATTTTGAAATTTCGGGTAGTATTCTGGTCCAAAAGCCGTTCGGGCATACCGTCGAGGAGCTAAAATGTATTGGTTTCCGTTTAAATCTACCGCGTAATACTCATGACCATTTTCGTCTCGAGCCAAGATAGGATTTCCTTCTTGGCTCGAGGATCCGTAACGTATAATTCGTAATGAGGATGTTGGGGGTCGGTCGGGTATCGTTCTTTCCCCGATTCGTCTACTCGATAAACAGACATGCTTAGTTCTCGTCGCCTGCTCCTTCCTTCCTCCCACTCGAGACCCGTTGAGATGAGGGTATGAGGTTGATATCTATAAAATGGGTTCACCCTTTCAAACTATTCTATTGTTTAAAGACGGGTGGGTTAGGAAAAAAAATATTAATAAAAGCAAATATCTGAACGGTTTAACACAATGGGTGAATGGAAAAAGGAATAGTTCTCTCTCTCCACTCACAGGATGGTTTCTTCTTCTTGAACGGCGCACACTCAACTGAAGCGAAACTCGGAACTCGAAATGTTTAAATAGATCATAGAGTCCATTCCAGAAAGAATCCGGAGATGTCTTGTCCAGCCAAGTTGACTGGGAAAAAAATTCTCAGAGCTCTGAAAAAAATTCTCAGAGTTTAAAAAAAAAAAAATTTTTGGTTAATTTTTATCATGTCTTATAGACATGATAAAAATTAACTGTCCCCTCTTTTTGTCTGAGAAGGATGTCTCACCCATTCGAAAAAACAAACCATGACTCATTCTTGGAATTGTTGCTATTAGAAAGGGTGAGTGATGGTCTATTTTTAGAAAGAGTGAGACATCCTTCCCAGACAAAAAGGGGATTCATTAATTTTTATCATGTCTAGAAGACATGATAAAAATTAACCAAAAGTTTTTTTTTTTTTTTTTTTTTTTTTTGAGTAACAGAAATTTTTTCCAGCCGACTCGATCGATAAGACGTCCCCATTTTTTATTTAAGAATGGATTCTTGTTTATTTGTGTAAGCATTCCGAGTTTCGTTTTAGATGAGTCTATGTTGTTGAAGAGGAAACATGGGTACCCTCATTTTTTTTTCCTATCTGATTTCTAAGATGAATTCAGTGAGTTCACCTTGACCTTTTCAAATTTTGTTTGTTTACTTTTAGCCCAGAGGTCGACGGATAAATCATTCTGATTTTTTATACATTTTTTTTTGTGTCCCTCTCTCTCTTTCTAAGAAACCTATCTCGTTCCAAGTCTTCTCGAAGTGCTATTGGTTCGTTTCGAGACGAGGTCATTTCACATCCCCCCCTCCTCAAAAAGTATATGTATATAAATTAAAGGAAGTGATTTTCTATACACACACTTCACCTTTTTTGAGTGGTGTCACGATGAGCCTATCCAGTAGAGAACGTCTTAGGGAAAGAATGCGTGAACAGAAACGACGCTGGCGAAGCAATTCAGCTAATCGAGAGCGAGAACGAATACTTCAAAGGGAACGTTATGCTGTTCTTAAAAAGAACTCCCGACCGCGAAAGAAACATCTTCCTCCCAAGCAGTGGGAAAGCTATACGAATTTGCAGTATAAGGATATGTGGTCCGAAGAAGCCTATCAAAAATGTATTCGACAATGTAATAAAGAGCAATACAATTTCCTGATCTACGTTCTCGTCCGTTTGTACACCTATTACGTGTTACCTGAATCGAAACGTCCCCCTCCTCTGGATATTATTGTGCAAGGATCTGCCGGAACGGGTAAATCTTTCCTGATCCAAGCTTTATACCAAACTCTGATTCGAACGCCTCTTTTTAGCGAAGCGTGCTCGGTTCTCAAACTCGCACTTAGTGCTCAAGGAGCGGTCTACATTACGGGAGATACTTTGCATCATGCCCTGCGTCTTCAAATGAACGGGACTTTTGTTCGACCTCTGACCCAAGAGACTTTAGACTATTACAGACCCCTGTATGCTCCTTTACGGATGGTGATTTTGGATGACGTTTCCACGATCGGATCCAATTTATTTTCGCGCCTGGACCAGCAACTTCGACAATTGTGTCATGTGCCGGATAAACCGTTTGGGAATGTGCATATGATTAAATTCGGAGATTTGCAGCAGCTCCAACCGATTCGCGACACGCCCATTTTTTATTCTGAAGGGTGGTGGACGCCTCAATCCACGCTCTACTATGAACTAGTCGAATGTATGCGATTCTCTCTGGATTACAAGGGGAGACTCGATCGTTTAACGAGAAATCACTTTTTAGAACCGGACGATGTGGCATTTTTCCAGTCCCGCGTTCGCAGTTTCGACGAAATTCCTCGCGAAGCTATTATTCTCTGTTTTTCGAGCAAGGATACAGAGAAATATAATATGAAACGTCTCTAATCCCGAGGGACGTACTGTTCGTGTCTGGCTCGAGACGTGATTTATTCCGAGAGCGAAAAATTGCGGAAGAGGATGATGAAACGGAGTCAACATTTACATCGATCTCAGATGGCGAATCTCGAATCCGTCCTCCATTTACAAAGAGGAGCGCGATATCAATTGACTAAAACGCTCGACAGATCCAAAGGATGGATGAATGGAGCGATTGGAATACTACACCAAATAGACCAGGATGAAGACGGAGTTGTGACGCGAGTCTGGCTGCAATTTTCGAATAGTCTAGCTCCTATCGATCGCGTCTCCATTCGTATTGACACCTGTTCGACGAAAACACTCGCATTTTATCGCGAACAGTTTCCTTTGATGTTAGCCGAATCGATTACGGCTCATAAAGCCCAAGGAGCCACCTTTCCGTCGATCGCAATTTACATGCACGGACCTTTTAATCGATTTCAGCAATATGTCGCTTTTTCTCGAGTGACTCAACCCCAGGGATTGTATATTCTGGACCAGTTTCGTGCCCGCATGAAATTGGCGAGCAAGCAAAAATACGAGGAGGAACTGGAGCGATTGCAAAACATGTCCCGGATTCCGTATGATATATCGGCTCGAGAAGAGAACCAAGATCCGTACGAGTTTCTCATGAACCTTCTTCAATGTGGGAATCGTCTTTCCTTCCATCTTTCCAATAGAAACATCTCCCAAGAAAAAGAAGTCGTCAAACTAGAAGAAAAACCTTCTTTCCATGTAAAACCTGTTATAAAATGTGAATCTTAAATCTTTTTTTAAAAATTCAATAAAAAGAAATATTCTCCATCAAAACCCCTCCATTCTTTCAAAGCTTCACAAAACGCTCAACAATGTCCACACAACGGGAAGAGAAAAATCGATCTCAACGGTCCACACAACATGTTGACTCCTCAAAATATGTCTCTGCCAAGTGACAGGATGCTTCTTCTTCAACGGCTGACACTCATCTAAAGCAAAACAGGGAATGCTTAAATAGATAAGCGAGAGTTTATTCTTAAAAAAAATGGCGCTGTCTTGTCAATGGAGAATCGAGTCGGCTAAGAAAAAATTTTGAGAGCCGGGAAAAAAATTCTCTAACTCTAAAAAAAAAAAAAAAAAAAACTTTTGGTTAATTTTTATCATGTCTTATAGACATGATAAAAATTAACTCTACCCTCCTTTTGTCTGGGAATGTCTCTCCGTTTCTAAAAATAGACCAGAACCCATTCTTGGAATTTTATTCCTTTTAGAAAGGATGAGTGATGGTCTATTTTTAGAAACGGTGAGACACAACATTCCCAGACAAAGGGGGAAGGTAGTTAATTTTTATCATGTCTAAAGACATGATAAAAATTAACAAAAAGTTTTTTTTTTTTTTTTTTTTTTTTTTAGAGTTAGAAAATTTTTTTTCCTGCTCTCAAAAATATTTTCCCAGCCGACTCGATTCTCCAATTGACGACACAGCGTCATTTTTTTAAGAATGGATTCTCGTTTATCTATTTAAGCATTTCGAGTGTCACTTCAGATGAATGTCAGCCGTTGAGGAAGAAAAACACAGATTCCCATTTTCTCATTTCCTTCAGAGAGAGAGAGGCCTAGATTTTCGAGACTCGATGACATTTCAAGCATTTTTTGTTTAAGATATTCGACTTCATATTTGTCTGACGTTCAAGAGTATGATCTCTCGTGGATGGATCTCTTCCACCTCATTCTCTTTCCAGTCGATTTAGAAGGGGAAGGGGAGATTTTTTTTCCCTCATGGAGGATGTCTCCTGAATACCGTTCAAAGAATCTATGGAAAAATTATATGGTCAGAGTTACGGATTTCCAGGGCAATCTGCTTCTCAGCTAAAAAAAAAGGATCTCTCTTTCCAAGTCTGTCTTCGATTGCCTCGTTAACTGTGAACCCCATCGCTTTTCCGATTTTATGGTTCTCCCAGTATAATCAGACAGTCGGTCACAAAAGTATTCGAACACCGGTACCCTATCAGAAAATGACAAGATGGCGTTTTTTTTCTCTTTCTCTCTGTGTGTCGTGTTATTCCATCCTAGGTTTTCTTCTCCCCCCCCATCTTGGAAAAAACTGGAAAAATTGGTTACGATCTCTTTTTGAATGGGGAGATGCCATTTTGAGAAAAAGCTGACGACCCTATCTTGGAGAATGAACATGACCGCTCTACACACCCTTTTACTCTCTCTCTCTCTCTCTTTGAATTGGGAAGCCATTTTGGGAAAAAGCAGACGACCCTATCTTGGAGAATCGAAATGAACGCCTCTCCCTCTTTCTTTGAAATGGGAAGCCATTTTGGGACCCTCTATTCTTGGGGAGGGAGAAAAACTGAAGTCTGCATTTCGCTGTCTCTGAATACGGAAAGCCCTTTTGGGAAAAGCGGACCCTCTTCTTTTGATCTTGGAGAACTGGAAATGAACGCTCTACACGATCTCTCTTTGAATTCAGAAGGTATTTTGGGACCTTCTAATGTTGGAAAACTGAAATGAACGCTCTACACCTTCTCTCTCTCTCTTTCTCTGAAATGGGTAGCCATTTGAAAACTCCCTAACTTTGGAAAAAAACAGAAATGAACGCTCTACACCATCTCTCTTTGAAAATGGGGGGGTGTCATTTTGAGACCTCCCTCCCCTAAACTTGGAAAAAAAACTGAAATGAACGCTCTACACTTTCTCTCTTTGGACATGGGTAGCCCTTTGGGGACCCTCTCCTCTTGGTAGAAAAAAAAACAGAACTGAAGTGAAGGCTCTACACAATCTCTCTTGGAATGGGATCCATATTTCGGGAAACGTGGATCACCTCATGCTGGAAAACTGAAGTGAACCACCAAGATTGGACTCTATATAATATTTTTTTTAAATTGACATCATGACCCTCCTCCCATTTATTATTAAAAAAATTGTTTTTTTTTTGTTTTGGTTTTTATCCCATTTCCGATGTGATTTCAGAAATGCAATTCCATAACAGTTCAATTTCATTCGAGGTTAAATGATCTAAACAGTCTTTGACCCACCCATCCGTATGATTATTTTCTTCTCCTTCCTGTTGCACCAAATTTTGTAAGTCCATATAATCATTCCATACGGGAAGGGCTGGATCCTCACAAGGCTGTCTTGAAACACTTGGAGTCTCTTTGGGATGAGTGGAGGGATCTAGGATGTCTGGACCCGGCTGCGATTCTACCTCCATGATTTCTGGACCCGTTGGAACTTGTTTATCCGGCTGAAATTCTACCTCCATGATTTCTGGAACCGTTGGAACTTGTGAACCCGGCTGTGATTCTGCCTCCATGATTTCTGGAGAAGAAGAGGATACTGGAAGAGGTTCTGTCTGTGAGGAGTCCGAAAGAGGTTGCCTGTTTGAACAAGTCGGGGAAGAAGAAGAAGAAGAAGCTTCTGGATTCTGAAGCGGATCTTGCACGCCAGGTAGGTTCCGGTAAGTCGACCGTTTTTTAAGAGGTAATTTTTTTTCTTCCTCCTCATCTTCAATTGCGATGACTTCAATTTCATTCCGTTGCCGGGTCGATTTTGTTTCGGGAAATAACGGTTTGGTCCAGCTCCTCTTATCATCTAAGGAAGGGATGGGTAAAGGTGGCGGAGGGTTTTCTTCTTCTTTTTCTTGAAACATCACCGGCGATTGGAAAGAAATCTCCTCTTTCAATTGTTTCCAAAGCGAGTACGAGCACCGATCAACGAGAAAGAGACTCTTCTGGGTCGTGACGATGAGATATTGCGTTTTCGGGGGAACGACATAGTTTTGAAAAGGTCTTAGAATATATTTCTTATATTTCATCCTGTCTCTGACTTTAAAACTTCTTTCCTTCAGATTGGGGGACGATGATTCGTAATAGGCGAGAGGAGCGGCTGTGGTTTGAACAATATGAACTTCGTCCTCAGCCGTCGTTCTGACTCCAAACGTAAAATATCGTTTCGTGAGAAAAATATTCTTCCACCGAAAACTCGTGCGCGGATCTGTATATCGCCGGTCTGTTTGAATGGGCCGTCTCAAAGCTCGATCCATCCGATTCCAAGAGAAGGGAGATTCCTCTTTCGTTTGTTGCGATTCGAATAAATTTCTGTATATATTCTGAACGAGCAGGTTGGAGGATTCGACATCTTGGTTGAAAGAAACGATCGCTTGATGAGGTGGTAAATGCGGAATAAATGTCGCACAATGACACGCCAAAAAAATTTTCAAGTTGGAGATTTGCTTTAGCGTCTTCAAATCCTCCCCGTTCGAAATCCGTTGAGTTGGAAAAACGTCTAATAGCGACATGGCTCCCAATGGAAATAAATGATCTCGCCCAGTACTCTCGTCTTTTTATATATCTATATAGACACACACAGACACACATAGAGGCTCTATGACGTCCGTTTTATTTGTTTTTTTTTTGTTTCTCTCTCTCTTCTTTCCAAGAAATCTTATCTCCATGACCTCTTTTTCTTTTCTTAAAAAGATGAATGTGTGTGGGAATGAGGAAGTGAAAGTAATAATTTAATAAACAAAAAATTATCCAACCATGACCTTATTTTTTTTTCAAAGTCAACCTTTCCAATCCAAGGACGTCCAGAGATAGAGGAAGCAGGGAGAGAGGAGGAGGAGGGAAGGGAAGGTCACACTCTCTTTCTCTCTATAAATAAAAGGGGAGAGCCCCAAAGTCGTATTTTTGTCCAAGTGGATCATGAGGAGGCATCCCCAGCTCACTACGTGTATTCCTTTCAAATATAAATATGTTGATCTTTCCTTTTATATCATCCAAGGAGTCGTTTACCTGAAAGCCTCCGATTTTTCAAAATGTGCGGGTTATTATACCGTGGGGAGTTATCAAAAGATGCGGGACGAATTTTTATCCGACGAAAACGTGTTGATGGCTCGTGACATTCCACCTTTGGATGCACAAATTTTGTTAATGAAACGAGCCAAATATTTTTACACGTCCCACTTTCTAACCGTCTCGCAAATGAATAGGATTATGGATCGTCTTGAGAAGACAAAAGGGATTCTCGTTCATTTTAGTGAATGGTTGCACAAATGTTTGCACGAACCTCTCTCGATCGAGAAGACTGGGAAGAATACCTATTATATTCTTCTCGAGGACTCTCCTCCTTCGTCTCATTATAGAGAGGCCACGACTTTTGAAAAAATCCTCGAGCAAGAAAAAATAGAATGGTGGAATAACTACCCCATCCCTCTCCCCGAGCATCAAGAGGAGCCTGTTCAGAAGAAAAAGAAAAAACCTTTCCAAAAGCCTATCCTCATCCTCCTCGATAATGATGGGGATGAGGAGAAGCCTGTTCAGATTTCTCTCAGTTTGTCAAAACCCGTCGAGGATGAAAAACCTCTCCCTTCCTCAAAACCCCTTGAGGAAGAGAGACCCCTCGAGAAGGAGAGATCTCTCCCATTGTCAAACCTCCTCGAAGATGAAAAACCTCTCCCTTTCTCAAGACCCATCGAAGATGAAAACCTCTCCATTTATAACATTTGTATGTTACTTTCTTTATTAAATATCATGTTCCTCGCACTTAAAACATAAGATTCATTGCAACAGCAGTATCGCAAAATAGTTTTAAAACGAGCATATCTTTAGAATTTCCAATACAGAGACTCACGCGCTGGAGATAAAAATGTTTTTTCTGCACAACGTTGCCATTGCTCGCTTTGAAATCCTTGAGTTTGTTAATCAAAAATTCGTCAAAATTTTAAAAAGTAGGAAATCGATCATAAAACAAATTTCAAATTTCAAATTTGGTCTTCCACATGCTCATATTCGTTGGAGGATTACGTTATTCAAAATTCGATGACTCTATGTACCGTTATTTTATGACAATGTGAGAAATATACATACATTTACGCAGATTTTCATTATTTAATTTCTTCAAATATAATGAAATGAGGGACCTCTCGATTTGTCAAAACCCCTCGAGGATAAGGGAACCAAAACTTCTCTCTCTTTCGAAGAGGAGGGACCTCTCAATTTGTCAAGACCCCTCAAGAATAAGGGAACCGAAAATCCTCTCCCTTTCTCAAGACTTCTCGAGGAGGAGGAGGAGGAGAGACCGCTTCATGTCTCAAGACAGGACCCCCCTCTATCTCTTGAGGATCCGAGGGAAACGATTCCTATTGAAAAACCATCTATCGACAATCCCCAGAAAAGGTCTTCGGAGGAGATTAGACTTCCATGTAGAAAACAAATCTGCCACAATCATCATCATCATCATAATAATAATAATAATAATAATAATATACCCCCTTCTCAACAACAGAATCCTACAACATTTGCAGATAAATGCATTCAAACCAATCCCTTTATAGTAACCCTTTTGATTGGAGAACCCGTGCATTAGCCTCGAAAAATAAAATGAGATTCTAGACTGTTTCTATGACCAGAATGTTAAGCCAATACATAGGTCTAGCTCAGAATTTTTCTTTTAAAAGAAAATAAATAAATAATCCAAAGACTATTCGTAAATATAAATGGTAAAGTCTTGAGTCGGCTGGAAAAAAATTTTCAGAGCTGAGAAAAATTCTACAACTCCAAAAAAAAAAAAAAAAAAAAAAAAAAAAAAAAACTTTTTGTTAATTTTTATCATGTCTTAGACATGATAAAAATTAACGACCCCCTTCCCTTTTCATCTGGGAATGTTGTCTCACTCTTTTGAAAAACAAATCGTGATTCATTCATGGAATGATTGCCATTAGAGAAAGGATGAGTCATGGTCTATTTTTAGAAAGGGTGAGACATCCTTCCCAGACAAAAAGGGAGGGTCATTAATTTTTATCATGTCTAAAGACATGATAAAAATTAACCAAAAGTTTTTTTTTTTTTTTTTTTTTTTTTTTTTCAGCTCTGAGAAATTTTTTTTCTCCCAGCCGATTCAAGACTTTACCATTTTTTTTAAGAATGATTTCTCTCTGATCTATTATTTCAAAATTCCAAGTTTCGCTTCAGAACCATCTATGCTGTTGAAGAAGTAACGTATTATATGTATTTTTTTTTTAATGAGTTCTGTCAAGATTGAATTGTGCAGGATCGACCTTGCGAATTTCTTCTCTGTGTCTTTAAATAATAATGATACCGAACTGCTTTTTGTAGAGCGCAATGGAAAAAACCTTTTGTATGGTTAGGACAATTCATGTGTTCGATCCCATTGTATTTGAGAATCTCTTGCGTCGATCCCGAAATGTAATAAATGGATCTTTGCAACCATTTCTCTAAAAACCGCCGTTTCATTTCTCCTCGCACCCAAATCATGGAAAAAGGTTCCGTCAACATCGTTAACACCCATGGAAAATAACTGTACGGAATTTCTCCTTCGTACCACGACAAGCCGTGATAATAATCACTTGCCCACACAGCGGTTCGTTTTTCTTTCTCGGTGAGAATTTGCCATGGAAACGGGGGTTTAAAAACAAATACCCCTCGAGAAGTACCGTCCAATGTGACGTAAGCCAATTCTTTCACAATAAAGGCTCCTTGAGAATCGTAGAAACCTTCAAAGTCGAGCACGAGTTTCATGTTTTTTATTTCTTTTTCTTTCCAAGGTGACCCTTATTATTATGATGATGGATGTGTATTGAGATACGCACGATATTATTCAAAAAACAAATATATATACGAATGTGATCTTTCCCAGAATTCATACGACCTGTCACGTGCAACCTTCTCTCTCTATATATATAAAAGAGGAGACGGCGAGAGAACGCTATCCATTTTTCCCTTCAGGACACACAGCGAGAGAGAGAGAGAATTTTGTTTTCTTTTTTTCCTCAATTGAAGAAGATGGACATTTTGAGTACCAAACCTCTCAAAGATTCCTACATTGTTCTGGACATGGAATACTTTCACTGTTATGATCCAAAGACGGGAGATATATGTTTCATCTTGAAAGAACTGGGCTACATCACTTGCGATTTAACCTTATGCGGATCCATGATTTTTCTCCCTCCTGTCCATTACGATGACTTATCGTCCCGCAATCAAGCTGTGGTCAACCAGACTACAAATAATCGACACGGCCTGCAATGGACCGAGGGTCGTCTTTCCTACGAGCATCTTCCTACAATCCTGAAAATGCTGACCGAAAATGTGGAGGTGATCTACGTCAATGGATACGATAAAGCCGAATTTTTCAGCAAGCTCTGCCAGCGATCCGTTTACGAGTTTTACATCCCAGAGAAAACCGAGTGGCGGAACAAGTCGAAATGCACGCGACACCAATATTTCCAAAAGATGATTCATTGTGCCGAGAACAAGGTGAGAAATTTTCGATACCATTTGATGGAGGGTAGTTACGTTTTCCGGAAATTACATTGTTACCCCTCCGAAAGCAAAGCTGTCGAAGACGAAGAGGAGGCGGAAGAATCTCCCCAGGAGAACTCGTGCGACGATGAGGAGGAGGAGGAGGAGGATGAGGATGAACTTTCTAATAATAATAATAAATGTCTAAGTTGGGATGCTTTAGAGACCCAAGAATATTGGTCTCAAACCTTATCTCACCTAGACCTGAAAGAGGATCCTCAAGTGTACTCTTTGTGGTCCTCTTCTAAAATTTGGTCTTGGAGAGAACCCTTGAATGTTCATGAATGAAATGGTATGTAAATCCCTAGAGAAAAAAAATAGAAAAAAAAGTTCTTTTTTTTTTTGTAATATGTTGATTTCTTTCCAATCCCATTTCTTTTCCATAACTCCAGCCCAATCGACGAGAAGAAGAAGAATTTTCCAAGTTACACAAGACGAATCTTCCAAGTTACACAAGACGAATCTTCCAAGTTACACAAGACGTAGAAAGATTTCACAAGGATTTATAAATCACACGCTCCCACATGATATATGTATAGAGAGAAAAAGGCCCTCTGTTCTCTAGCCAATACGTCAAGACTTCCCTAAACTAAGAGAGACCATGAGTACCGAGGAAACCTTAGCAGAGCAAGTGGAAAGACTTTCAAAGAGATTAGAAGAGTTAAGACGGGATAGATTTACAGTTCCGCCGAGTAAAGGGGAAACTATCATCGATTTCAACAAACCGCTGTACTTTCATCCTCTAGCCCAAAGAATGAGACGAATGGACTCGCCGTTGAACAGTTCCAATGAGAAACAAAATGTCACTTATTTGAATAGTCAATTTCAACACATGAATATTTCATAAGTATTTTTTTTTTGTTTTTTTCCCTAAAGCGTAGGGAGATCGGATCAGTAGTTTTCCCTTTTCATCGTCGAAAAAGATTGGGAGGAAAAATCTTTCTCAGCTCTCTCAGAAAAATTTTTAGCCTTAAAAAAAAAAAAAAACTTTTTGTTAATTTTTATCATGTCTTAGAAAAAGGGGGTAGAGTTAATTTTTATCATGTCTTAGACATGATAAAAATTAACTCTACCCCCTTTTTGTCTGGGAATGTTGTCTCACACTTTCTAAAAATAGACCATCACTCCTCCTTTCCTAAAGAATAGAATTCCAAGAATGGGATCTGGTCTATTTTTAGAAACGATGAGACCCTATTCCCAGACAAAAGGCGGGTAGAGTTAATTTTTATCATGTCTAAAGTTCAGGGTCCATCCATCTTCTTATGTGAAACGGTGACCCTGACGAGATCGAAATAAACAAGTCCTGTGAGTTGTTTTGTAATCTTGACGCGATCCAAGAAAGACTTTTTATTTTTTTTTTATTTATTTATTTTTTTGAAATAGGCGGGGGGTGGGGAGAGAAAATATTCTCACGACCCTCAGATATCTTTTCATAAATATATTTTTATCAAAGTGTTTCTTTCATTCCGATCCTTTTAAGAGGTTGGAATGACCCTGACATTTAGATGGGGTCGCGATCCCGACAGATGTCGCGCGAGTATAAAAGTGTGTGTCCTCCACGAGATTTCTTCAGAGAACAGAAGAAGACGTGAACTGAGCTGGTAAGTCCCTTTGATCCTATGAATATGGTTATCTATAAACTCGATTTGATTCTTTGTTTCTTTTTTTAATAATCATAATAATCATAACTTCATTTAAAAAGAACTCTCTTCTTAACCCTTTGAAAAGAAAAATGTCTCTTTCAAGACGACGACTCTAAAACGTTTTATTGTTTTTTTTCCCTTTCTAGATCTTCCCTGTTATACATATATACCTTTTCGATTCTTTTTTTTTTGCTCCTGTTTGTGGAAGACATCACCGTATTCATCGCCATGGCGTGTTCAGAAAACTTTATCGTGCTCGATCTAGAGGGTTTCCAGTCCTACTATCAGGTTCAATGTTTCTTCTAACCTTCTTCGGAAACATACAATGACCTGACTAGAACAGAGAGCTTACTAAAGCTATGTTCACTAATTGTAGTAAGTAGACAGGATACAGACGAAGGGTATACAAAACCCTTTATTTTTTTCTTTATATACAATGACTTCCGTACTTCGGAATACAATGACCCTCCACTCGGGGTCTAACTTAAAAGATATCAAAATAAAACTAAACTCTAATTTAACTTTAGAATAAGATTGGCCTTATAATAACAGAAAGCGTATGTAGCACAGAGACTGTGAACACTACAATACGTTTAATTTATCAAGAGGATTAAAACCTCTGGCCTGGAAGGCAAAGTAGCAACTGCGTAACTTCTAAGGTAAGCGGCCTGCTTCGAACTCACGGCTTCCTCTCTTCTGCTTGGCAAAAAGGCCACACTTAAATACTTGGCGTTCGCCAGACAACTTTGCATAAACTCCTTCACGCTTATAATTCTGGCCGGAAGTAGAAAATAAGAAGTGATAGTAAAGATTTAAAATAAAATAAACGTTAGTAAAACTTAAGATCCTTACATACTTCCCGCCAGAGTTAATTAGTTTGAAACTGAGGTCTAAAACGACCTTGTTGAAAACTTTTAGCTCTAGAAACTAACGCGAGGCCAAACTTTTACAATCATAACTTAGCTAGAAACTAGAAAATTTTAAAAGAAAGAAATTTGTTACAATAGCAGCTCCCGGAATATACAACAATCTTTTTTCTTTTTCATCTGTACTGCATCAAAACAGGAGCTTTATTCAATTCTGGTTCCTTCCAGAGATCTGGAAGGAAAACTAGTTTAATGAAATGTTACAGAATGACATTGCAAATAACATATAGAATATACTTTTCTTAACATTCTTATTTCATTCATGACTATTTTAATTATCTCTCCCCGTGCTCTCTGACATGTGTTGTAAAAACACCAAACACGAATGTGTTTCTGTCTATGTGTTCAACACTTCCTCCTACAATCAAAACACTAACGTGTTAAAATTCAACATACGAGACCTCTTAACACACCCTAATTTCAACTCTAGACCCTGAGGTACTATTCTGAAAGTGGCTAACTCTAAAGTGTAGCGTCAGAGAGCCTAACTACATCATTCAACCTTTAACACATATTCACCATGATTTAATCTTTACAGTCACACGAATAACAAATTTTTTAACATTACTTTCACTTTTACCATATCACGTTATTTCTAAACATTCAAAATAACAGTTCACATGTATACAAGAACATATCAAGATGCCGTTAATTTTACACATTTGAAAACATACATTAGTAGTACATTGTTAACTTCTATTCTTTTCAAAGCAAGTGCCAATTCTTTCTACATTGAAATAATACTACATTTCAAAAAGTCTTTCAGACTAAATCTTCTTTCTTGTTAGAATGTTTTAAATAAAATTTATACAATAACTTTTTACAATATTTAAGTCTTTATACAACGCTATTATACATCAACTTTAGTTTTACGTGCGAGTAATTGAAAAACATAATAAGAAAATCGGTCACAACTCATTTCTCGCCCTTTTGGCGATAAAGGTAGACCTCGCATGAGGTAAAACTTCTTGAAATCTGCCACTTGCAGTAAGAATGAAAGATTAACTTAAGTTTGTAAAGTAACATAAAATTTTACTTATCTTTGTAATATTCAGACATCCTTTTCTGGGCCCAGTCTTTAAAGGTGCTGCAGACCGTAGCTTGGTTGATCCTCCTTCTTGTACGGGCTCGCCCTTCAGTGCTTTCCTCTGGAAGCTTCCGTTTTTCACCACTACGGCCACCCTTGAACATCTTCCTTCTGTCCTCTGCTTGTGGTCTTGGCCGTTTGAAGGCAGCTGGTCTTGGTGGAACCGGGAAACTTCTGTCGTGATCCTGCTTGGACCTCGTTGTTGGCCGTTCAAATTTTTCTTGTACTTTTTCCTCCGCCGCTGATGGCCCTTCCGCAGTTCGGCGACTTTTGCTGCGGAGAGTTCTGTCGGATGAGTCAATCTTCCGTTTCACAGCCGGGTTATAGTTGCCGTCCTTTCTCCCGGTCTTTTCCACATACGTCGTCCTTCTCCCTTCTTCATTCTGGGGGTGTTCGTGAACTCTGTTTTTTGGACGGTGGAACGGCTTCTTTTTCTTTGTACCTTCAATTTTTCCGCGGGGCAATTTTCTTTTCACTTGCTTCTGTCTCTCATTGGCTTGCCCTTGTACTTGTCGTTTTCCCACCTCTGGAACTTGTACCTGCGGTGTCTGCCGTACCGGATCCTGCAAAAGATCTGAAAAGATTTGCATTTTATTACGGTCATAGAATGGTTTTATCTGGTCAATGTTTGCGGAACAGGTTTCACCATTTCTTGCCTTTAACACTACAACAGCGTGAGTTATTTTTTCTATAACATATGGTCCTTCAAAGCGTGGAAAAAATTTGGCAGTTTTATCTTCTGGTGCTGAAGAAAGTGAATGCTTAATTTTTAGTACTTCATCCCCTACTTTATAAGTTACTCCCCGTCGTTTCAAGTCATAATACAATTTTTGTTTTCTTTGTGCTACTTCCGTATTCTTTTTTGCTTCTTTTATTAGTTTTTCTATATCACCCATTTTAAATTCTGGGGCTCTTTGTTGCACATAAAATAGTTTATCTAACGGTGTTATAACCTTTCTGCCTAGAAATAACTCAGCAGGAGTTTTGCCCGTTGTATCATGTTTTGCGGTCCTAAGGGCGAAAGCAAATTCATTGACATAGTTATCCCAGCTTTTATGAAAATTTTTAACATAACTACGGATAATTTTCACTATATTTCTGTTGACCCGTTCCGCTATATTTGATTGCGGCCGATACGGGACCATTTTTAAATGACGTATGCCCAGTTTTTGGCACATGTCTTCAAATATATTACTTACAAATTGAGGACCATTATCCGATATAACTTTTAGGGGCGCCCCGTATTTTAAAATATATTTATTTAAAATAGAATCGGTAACTAATTTCGCGGAGGCTCGTTTTAAGGGAACAATTTCGGTCCATTTACTAAAATGATCAACTATAACAAGGAGATAGCGACTTTTGTTTAACTGACTTTTTGGGAAAGGGCCCAATAAATCGATGCCGATTATTTCATTTGGAAATTCGGATTTAATACTATTTAGAAACCCGGCCGGGCGGAAATTAATATAATTAACGGCTTGACATGTTGGGCAGGACTGGACATACGCCCTTGTTAACTTTTGCAGTTCAGGAAAGTAGACTGCCTCGCGTACGCGTTGAGTAGTTTTTCGAATACCAGCATGAGAAGCTAAAGGGCTGTCATGGAGCTCTTGCAGGATATTTAATCTAAGACTAGCTGGGATAACAGGTCGAAATTCGTTGTTGGAATTCGTAGTTTTTGTATAAAATAATAGACCATCTATTAGTTCGTAATGGGCCGCCCTATTTCTTATCGCCACAATATCTTGGTGGCTAAAATTTTCAGGATCCTTCAAATACTCATAAATACTTCCAAACTCAGGATCCTTACCCAGTTCGGTTATTACAGTTTCTCGGGAATTTATTGTACACGCTGTCAGCATTGCAACTTTTACGGTATTACCCTGTTCGTCTAATTTAATTCGTGACAGGGCATCTGCTACGATATTTTCCTTTCCGGGGGTATGCTTGATTACCAGATTATATTCTTGCAGCTTGAGTGCCCATCTTATTAACCTTGGAGATAAATTTTTTCCAGAGTACAATCTAGTTACCGCCGCATGATCAGAATATACTGTTATCGGCGCCTTTCCAAAATAGACTCGGAACTTTTGCACTGCTAACAGAACTGCAAGTGCCTCTCTCTCGGTCGCGGAATAGTTTCTTTGTGTTTGATTTAAAGTTCGGCTAAAAAATGCTACTGGCTGCTGATTTTGCGAAAGTACCGCTCCTACCGCATAATCCGAAGCATCCGCTGAAATTTCTAAATTTTCATCCTTTTCAGGAAATTTCAACACAGGGGCTTGCGTTAATGCTTGTTTTAATTTTTCGAAAGCACTATTGGCTTCGGCCGTCCACGAGAATCTTGCCTTTTTCCTTTTTAATTTTAACAATGGCTCAGCGATAGCCGCAAAATCTTTTATAAAGGACCTATAATATGAACAAAGTCCTAGAAAAGAAGAGAGCTTCTTTGCCGTGTTTGGAGTCGGATACTTTTGTACAGCGATTATTTTTGATTCATCTGTCTCGATCCCTTTTTGCGATATTTTGTAACCTAAATATTTTAATTCAGGGGCTGCAAATTTGCATTTTTCGACATTAACTTTTAGACCGGCCTCATTTAATAAAGAAAACACCTGTCTTAAATCCTGTACATGTTGGTCTAGATTATCACTAGTAATAATGATATCGTCTAAATAGATAAATGTGGACTTTCCGAGAACAGGTCTTAACACAATGTCCATGCATCGCTGAAATGTTGCTGGGGCGCCTGAAAGGCCAAACGGCATTCGCAAAAATGCATAAGTGCCAGACTTGGTTATAAAAGCAGTCTTAGGCACGTCCTCAGGCCGGATCCCTATTTGAAAATAACCATTCGTTAAGTCTAAAGTTGTCATAAATTTGGTTGATTTTATGTTCCTTAAAATTTCTTCTATAATCGGTAACGGATATACCGGATATTTCGTTATGGAATTTAATTTACGGTAATCAATAGCGAATCTCCACCTTTTTGGATGCTCCAAAGGATAATCATTATTTTTCTTACATAAAACCACCGGACTAGCATAACTACTTGAGATAGGCGTTACGATCTTTTTACGTAGCATATCGGTAATATGCCATTCTATAATTTTTTCCTTATTCTTATCATACCGGTATGGTTTTTGACGAACCGGCAATGCATCTCCGGTGTCAATACTATGGTTAGTAACCTGGGTAAATCCTGGAATATCACTAAATAAGGAAGCAAATTCACTTACCACTTGTCGGATTCTATCTTGCTCGTCATTAGGCAGGTGGTCGAGATTTAACCTTGGCGGTTCAACCTTTTCTACACGCACTGGTTTCATCGTCAGCTTAAGAGACGCTTCATTAAAATCCAGTGTAGCTTGTGCGTCTGAAAGAAAGTCTATTCCTAGTATTAAGTGTGCTTGCAAATTCTTTACTATAAAAAACATCACCTTTACTTGTTCGTCCTTGATACGGATGTACAAAGGTACTTTACCTACGCACTTACATTGTTCTCCTTGCGCCGCTAATACTGTTGTATTATCCGCATTATATATGCGGTATTTGCGAAAATACTTTCTAAAAAAGACTTCTGCCACACAGGAACACTGCGCGCCGGTATCCAGGAGTGCGGTGGCCGGGATATTATTTACCAAGACTTCAATCTTCGGAAGAGTTAAATTTTTCACCATTACTGTATTTAACTTGTAGGAAGAGGGGTTTTCGTGGCCTTCGGATTTCCGCACCCTCTCGTCAGCAGAAATCCGTTTTAGTTTAAATTATTTTTCCTTTCGGTGCTTTCCTTCTTTCTCCACTGGCCTTGAGACTTTTTTCCTGGGTTGCTATTGAACTGTCGACGTTCGCCGGCTGTTTTTGAATGCTCGGGTTTCCTTGCCCACTGATTCGCTTTTTCTCCGTAGCCATGTGCTTGAGTTTGCTGTAGTCTTGGCGTACCAAATTGGTTTCGCTGTTGATATTGGCGCCTTCTTTCGACGTCCGCCGTTCTTCTACTTTCAAACTGGATTGCTAGCTCAAATAATTTTTCCAGTGTAGTCGGATTTCTCAATTCAATAAAGTCTTGCACTTGGGGTAGTAACCTCGGCAAAATCACTTGAATTATTTCAGGATCCGGACGGTTTCCATACAAGAGCTTGAAAACGTGAATTTTTCTTAAAATAAAGCTCGAGATGTTTTCCATTCTTTGTTGATATATACTGAAAAGTTCTGTTTCTAATTTCGCACGATCCCTTACAACAGGGAAGGCTTTTAGTAGGGCAGTCTTGAAATTTTCGTAGGTATAGGTGGGACTTCCTGCTTGACCCAAGAGACTTCTGCCGATACATTTGAACCAGTTAAGCGCTTGGCCCCTCAAAGCGCTGGTAGCTAAGGTAACTTTTTGAAACTCGTGCACGGGGTAGAGCATGAAGTGGTCATCCAATTTTTCCAAAAAACTGGTTACCTGTGAGTTTCCATTAAACGTTGCTTCTGGTTTCATCGAAGCGCGCATGGTCTGGACAATATACCCAAATCCTTCCAGGGCGGCAGCTGGCATTTCTGGATTCTGAGTTGTTTCTGCACGCAGCACAGGTTCTTCTTGAAACTCGGCCATGGTTATTCTTCGTCGGGCGCCACTATCAGGTTCAATGTTTCTTCTAACCTTCTTCGGAAACATACAATGACCTGACTAGAACAGAGAGCTTACTAAAGCTATGTTCACTAATTGTAGTAAGTAGACAGGATACAGACGAAGGGTATACAAAACCCTTTATTTTTTTCTTTATATACAATGACTTCCGTACTTCGGAATACAATGACCCTCCACTCGGGGTCTAACTTAAAAGATATCAAAATAAACTAAACTCTAATTTAACTTTAGAATAAGATTGGCCTTATAATAACAGAAAGCGTATGTAGCACAGAGACTGTGAACACTACAATACGTTTAATTTATCAAGAGGATTAAAACCTCTGGCCTGGAAGGCAAAGTAGCAACTGCGTAACTTCTAAGGTAAGCGGCCTGCTTCGAACTCACGGCTTCCTCTCTTCTGCTTGGCAAAAAGGCCACACTTAAATACTTGGCGTTCGCCAGACAACTTTGCATAAACTCCTTCACGCTTATAATTCTGGCCGGAAGTAGAAAATAAGAAGTGATAGTAAAGATTTAAAATAAAATAAACGTTAGTAAAACTTAAGATCCTTACACTACAACCACAAGAAGGGTGAATTTACCTACGTTTTAAAAGAATTGGGCTATGCGACAAAAGATTTTTTGACCGTGGGATCGTTGACGTTTGCTCCTCCTCACCCCTTCCACCAACTGAATGAAAAAAACCAAAAGACGAATGCCTGGCTGACGAGAAACCGGCACGGACTTCGTTGGAACGAGGGTCATATTCCCTACAACCATTTAGGACGCATTCTCCAATCGCTCACTCACAGCTTCTCCACGATTTATGTGGTGGGATGTCAGAAAGCTAAATTCTTTGCTAAAGCCTTGGATTATCAAAAACCCGTGACGGAAATTTATGTGCCAGATGGAATCATTTGGAAGTATCGGGAAAAATGTGCCCGACATCATCAAAGGATGAAATATTTCCATTGTGCCGAAAACAAAGTGCGCAACTATCGATGGCATATTACGGAAGGAGATTTTCATATCAATCACGTCTATCCGGACGGAACGGAGAAAGAGGAGAGGATTCAGGAGGAAGCAGACAATCCTCTGCAAGCTTTTGATAAGGCCTACGATCAGTTAGAGAAAGATCCGTCCCCAAAAGCGTACGATAACCTCATCCAGAAATGGGATAATCTGTCCTGTTTCCAAGTGATGGAACATCCGGATGAGCATACGCCTTTAAACTTGATGGGCTCTTCTTCTTTGTCGTCAACTTCCTCCAATAACTCGAGGAAGACGGAGGGTTGGGGAGACATACCTGAAAATATTCCCCATTACGATCCAGCAGCCTGTTGGGACGAACCTTCCAAAGAATCTCATGAGACCCCCAAAATATCTTCAGAGGATCCAAAGACAAAATCCACTGAGTGTTGGGACAATGAACGGACGACTCATGCTCTAAAATCCACTAAGACTATGTCCACTGAGTGTTGGGACAATGAACAGACGACTCATGCTCCAAAATCTATTGAGACTATGTCCACTGAATGTTGGGACAATGAACGGACGACCCATGCTCCAAAATCGACTGAGACTATGTCCACTGAGTGTTGGGACGATGAAACCGAAAAGACGACAGAGAATTGGGATGACCGTTCTCAAAAGTATTTGAATTGATATATACATAAACTCAGGAGAAAAAAAAATAAAGAAAAGATTTTTAGAAATAAGTAGGGAAAGGTTCTCCGCTTTCCCTATATTTATGGAAATGGACTGAGAAGAGAGAGAGAGAGACGAATCAGGAGACCAAAAAAAATGGGTCTTGGAAGGAATGAGTGCAAATGCATTCGATTCCTTCCAAGACCCATTTTTTTTGGGTCCCTCTCTCACCCAATCTTGGAAAAGAACTTTGTCCTATTTTTCTAGATCCATTAAAAAAGAAATGAATCTATCCATAAATTTTCTTAAAAGAAAAAAAACAAAAAGATCCTTTACCTCTTGACGGTCCAATGTCGAGAATCTTGGAAAAAGTTATCCACTCTCTCCATCCAGTCAAGCTTCTCTGTAGAAAATCTAGTAGGTGCATCTGCATTCTTGAACACCCGGCAGTTATTATTGGACGCGAAACGTCGAATGCTGAAATAGTTAACAGTGAGCCCATTCTTAAAGAAACGGGGATGTTTTATTCATCCAGTCGAGTGCGGAAAAATTTCTGAGAGCCGGAGAAAAATTTCTCTAACTGAAAAAAAAAAAAAAAAAAAAAAAAAAAAAAAACCCTTTTAGTCTGAAAATTGATGTCTTCAATTTTTCAAAAATTGAAGACATCAATTTTCAAATTTTCAGACTAAAAAGGGGGGTAATTTATTTTTCAGAAACTTTTCCCAGCCGACTCGATGTGAATAAAACTTTACTGTTTGTTAAGAATGTTATTTAATGGATCGATTTCAACCTATCGAGTTTCGCTTGAGTTCCGGCCGTGCTGTGGGCCCACCTGGATACAAGTTTTCCCCTTTTGGAATAGAATAAAACTTTACTGTTTTTTAAGAATGTTATTTAATGGATCGATTTCAACCTATCGAGTTTCGCTTGAGTTCCGGCCGTGCTGTGGGCAAACCTGGATACAAGTTTTCCCCTTTTGGAATAGAATTTCCGTCAAGGTAGGCTACTTTTCCTCTTTTTGCATTTTTCATGTCATTTCATTTGTATTACAATATACTGAAAGCGGGCGTTCGAACTGATTTCTAGGTTATTTCTATACAAATGGAGCTCGATCCAAGAAAGAAATGATGTCTTTTTTTTATTTTGTGGACTGCCAATTTGTATTGGAATATACTGAAAACGGGTGTTTGAGTCGATTTTCAGTATATTTCAATACAAATAGAGCTCGGTCCAAGAAAGAAATGATGTCTTTTTTTTTTATTTTGTGGACTGCCAATTTGTATTGGAATATACTGAAAACGGGTGTTTGAGTCGGTTTTCAGTATTTCAATACAAATAGAGCTCGATCCAAGAAAAAAATGATGTCTTTTTTTTATTTTGAGGACTGCCAATTTGTATTGGAATATACTGAAAACGGGTGTTTGAGTCGGTTTTCAGTATATTTCAATACAAATAGAGCTCGATCCAACAAAGAAATGATGTCTTTTTTTTAATTTTGTGGACTGCCAATTTGTATTGGAATATACTGAAAACGGGTGTTTTTAGTCAGTTTTCAGTATATTTCAATACAAATAGAGCTCGATCCAAGAAAAAAATGATGTCTTTTTTTTATTTTGAGGACTGCCAATTTGTATTGGAATATACTGAAAACGGGTGTTTGAGTCGGTTTTCAGTATATTTCAATACAAATAGAGCTCGATCCAACAAAGAAATGATGTCTTTTTTTTATTTTGTGGACTGCCAATTTGTATTGGAATATACTGAAAACGGGTGTTTGAGTCGGTTTTCAGTATATTTCAATACAAGTGGAGCTCGATCCAAGAAAAAAATGATATCTTTTTTTTATTTTGTGGACTGCCAATTTTGTATTGGAATATACTGAAAACGGGCGTTCACGTTGGTTTTCAGTATATTACAATACAAGTGGAGCTGGATCCAAGAAAAAAATGATGTCTTTTTTTTATGTTGTGGACAGCCAATTTTGTATTGGAATATACTGAAAACGGGCGTTCACGTTGGTTTTCAGTATATTACAATACAAGTGGAGCTGGATCCAAGAAAAAAATGATGTCTTTTTTTTATGTTGTGGACAGCCAATTTTGTATTGGAATATACTGAAAACGGGCGTTCACGTTGGTTTTCAGTATATTACAATACAAGTGGAGCTGGATCCAAGAAAAAAATGATGTCTTTTTTTTATTTTGTGGACAGCCAATTTTGTATTGGAATATACTGAAAACGGGCGTTCACGTTGGTTTTCAGTATATTCCAATACAAATGGAGCTGGATCCAAGAAAAAAATGATGTCTTTTTTTTTATTTTTGTGGACAGCCAATTTTGTATTGGAATATACTGAAAACGGGCGTTCACGTTGGTTTTCAGTATATTTCAATACAAATGGAGCTCCATCCAAGAAAAAAATGATGTCTTTTTTTTTATTTTGTGGACAGCCAATTTTGTATTGGAATATACTGAAAACGGGCGTTCACGTTGGTTTTCAGTATATTTCAATACAAATGGAGCTCCAACCAAGAAAAAAATGTCTTTTTTTTTTATTTTGTGGACAGCCAATTTTGTATTGGAATATACTGAAAACGGGCGTTCACGTTGGTTTTCAGTATATTCCAATACAAATGGAGCTCCATCCAAGAAAAAAAATGATGTCTTTTTTTTATGTTGTGGACAGCCAATTTTGTATTGGAATATACTGAAAACGGGCGTTCGAGTCGGTTTTCAGTATATTCTAATACAAATGGAGCTCCATCCAAGAAAAAAATGATGTCTTTTTTTATGTTGTGGACAATCAATTTTGTATTGGAATATACTGAAAACGGGCGTTCGAGTCCTTTTTCCGACTATTTCTATACACATTCCACTATATTAAAATGACGTCATGGTTGAGTCCAAACAGAGTCGTCCCCGGATAGAGTCGTCTCCGGACAAAGTCGTCCCCGGACAACTTTATACCGAATTTGTATAGAAATATACTTAAAATGGGCTTGGAGGTGGGGCGGAGTCCAAACAAAGTCGTCCCCGGACCATCTTGATGACCAGACATATTGCCTTTTCAACAGCCCGTATTATTCTGAACAAAAACGTGGAATACTTTTATAGAAAAGAGAAGAATTGAAAGTGAAAGTCAAAAAGCAAAATGGGATCGCCTGGGAAAAATTTCTGAGAGCCGAGAAAAAATTCTGAGTCAGAAAAAAAAAAAAGAAAAAATATATAATATATATATTATATAATATATATATTATATAATATATATTATATAATATATATATTATATAATATATATTATATAATATATATTATAAATACTTTTTGTTAACTTTTATTATGTCTTCTAGACATGATAAAAATTAACTCATCCCCCTTTTGTCTGGGTATTTTGTCTCACCGTTTCTAAAAATAGACCAGAACCCAGTCTTTTCTTGGAATTTAAAAGGATGAGTCATGGTCTATTTTTAGAAAGTGGGAGACAACATTCCCAGACAAAAGGGGGGTGAGTTAATTTTTATCATGTCTAGAAGACATGATAAAAATTAACAAAAAGTTTTTTTTTTTTTTTTTTTTTTTTTTTTTTTTTTTACATCTCAGAATTTTTTTCTGAGCTCTGAGAAATTTTTCCTAGCCGATCCCATTTCGTTTTTCGACTTTCACTTTCAACTCTTCACTTTTCCTATCAACTGTCGTTGGAATTGTGTTCACTGGAGGCTATTTCTTTTTTTTGCAATCTCGCTTTTAGTTTTCTCTGAGATTCTTTAGAAATGGCTATACAAATTTCACCATCTATATAGAGATGATGTCCAAACAAAGTCGTCCCCGGACCATCTTGATGACCGAATATGTATAGAAATAGTCTGAAAATGGGCTTGAGGGCCGGTTTCTGGACGATTCCTCTACAAATTCGGCCGCATCCAGAAAAACAAAAATACATAGTTTCTTTTTGGGTGGACAGGAGATGATAAATTTCTTTTCTCTCTCTTTCCCAATATTGGAGGAGAGAGTGGCCCAAAAAAATGGGTCTCGGAAGGAATCGAATGTATTTTGAAATGCACTCATTCCTTCCAAGACCCATTTTTTTGGTCTCCTGATTCAACTCTCCAGTCTATGGTATAGGGAAAGCGGAGAACGTTTCCCCTTCTTTAAGCAACTGGAGACCATATCGCATCATCATCATCATCATCATCATCATCACCATCGTCCTCTTTCTGATACTTTTCAACGAAGGCTTGATGTCTCTGGATGATTTTGGGGAGATGATGGATCCCGAATTGAGTGATGAAAAAGAGAGGACTCTTTTTCCTTTCTTGTTCGTCTTGCACAGTCTCTCGGAGGGTGATTTGGCTCGTTTCATTAACAAAATTTGTGCATCCAAAGGTGGAATGTCACGAGCCATCAACACGTTTTCGTCGGATAAAAATTCGTCCCGCATCTTTTGATAACTCCCCACGGTATAATAACCCGCACATTTTGAAAAATCGGAGGCTTTCAGGTAAACGACTCCTTGGATGATATAAAAGGAAAGATCAACATATTTATATTTGAAAGGAATACACGTAGTGAGCTGGGGATGCCTCCTCATGATCCACTTGGACAAAAATACGACTTTGGGGCTCTCCCCTTTTATTTATAGAGAGAAAGAGAGTGTGACCTTCCCTTCCCTCCTCCTCCTCTCTCCCTGCTTCCTCTATCTCTGGACGTCCTTGGATTGGAAAGGTTGACTTTTAAAAAAAAAAAGAAGGTCATGGTTGGATAATTTTTTGTTTATTAAATTATTACTTTCACTTCCTCATTCCCACACACATTCATCTTTTTAAGAAAAGAAAATGAGGTCATGGAGATAAGATTTCTTGGAAAGAAGAGAGAGAGAAACAAAAAAAAAACAAATAAAACGGACGTCATAGAGCCTCTATGTGTGTCTGTGTGTGTCTATATAGATATATAAAAAGACGAGAGTACTGGGCGAGATCATTTCTTTTCCATTGGGAGCCATGTCGCTATTAGACGTTTTTCCAACTCAACGGATTTTGAACGGGGAGGATTTGAAGACGCTAAAGCAAATCTCCAACTTGAAAATTTTTTTGGCGTGTCATTGTGCGACATTTATTCCGCATTTACCACCTCATCAAGCGATCGTTTCTTTCAACCAAGATGTCGAATCCTCCAACCTGCTCGTTCAGAATATATACAGAAATTTATTCGAATCGCAACAAACGAAAGAGGAATCTCCCTTCTCTTGGAATCGGATGGATCGAGCTTTGAGACGGCCCATTCAAACAGACCGGCGATATACAGATCCGCGCACGAGTTTTCGGTGGAAGAATATTTTTCTCACGAAACGATATTTTACGTTTGGAGTGAGAACGACGGCTGAGGACGAAGTTCATATTGTTCAAACCACAGCCGCTCCTCTCGCCTATTACGAATCATCGTCCCCCAATCTGAAGGAAAGAAGTTTTAAAGTCAGCGACAGGATGAAATATAAGAAATATATTCTAAGACCTTTTCAAAACTATGTCGTTCCCCCGAAAACGCAATATCTCATCGTCACGACCCAGAAGAGTCTCTTTCTCGTTGATCGGTGCTCGTACTCGCTTTGGAAACAATTGAAAGAGGAGATTTCTTTCCAATCGCCGGTGATGTTTCAAGAAAAAGAAGAAGAAAACCCTCCGCCACCTTTACCCATCCCTTCCTTAGATGATAAGAGGAGCTGGACCAAACCGTTATTTCCCGAAACAAAATCGACCCGGCAACGGAATGAAATTGAAGTCATCGCAATTGAAGATGAGGAGGAAGAAAAAAAATTACCTCTTAAAAAACGGTCGACTTACCGGAACCTACCTGGCGTGCAAGATCCGCTTCAGAATCCAGAAGCTTCTTCTTCTTCTTCTTCTTCTTCCCCGACTTGTTCAAACAGGCAACCTCTTTCGGACTCCTCACAGACAGAACCTCTTCCAGTATCCTCTTCTTCTTCTTCTTCTTCTCCAACCTCTCCCGACATCGTAGAGGTAGAATGTCAGACGGGTCCACAAGCTTCAAAAAGTCCCGACATCGTAGAGGTAGAATGTCAGCCGGGTCCACAAGTTCCAACAGGTCCAGAAATCATGGAGGCAGAATCACAGCCGGGTTCACAAGTTCCAACGGGTCCAGAAATCATGGAGGTAGAATTTCAGCCGGGTAAACAAGTTCCAACGGGTCCAGAAATCATGGAGGTAGAATCGCAGCCGGGTCCAGACATCCTAGATCCCTCCACTCATCCCAAAGAGACTCCAAGTGTTTCAAGACAGCCTTGTGAGGATCCAGCCCTTTCCGTATGGAATGATTATATGGACTTACAAAATTTGGTGCAACAGGAAGGAGAAGAAAATAATCATACGGATGGGTGGGTCAAAGACTGTTTAGATCATTTAACCTCGAATGAAATTGAACTGTTATGGAATTGCATTTCTGAAATCACATCGGAAATGAGATAAAAACCAAAACAAAAAAAAAACAATTTTTTAATAACAAATGGGTGGAGGGTCATGATGTCAATTTAAAAAAAATATTATATAGAGTCCAATCTTGGTGGTTCACTTCAGTTTTCCAGCATGAGGTGATCCACGTTTCCCGAAATATGGATCCCATTCCAAGAGAGATTGTGTAGAGCCTTCACTTCAGTTCTGTTTTTTTTTCTACCAAGAAGAGAGGGTCCCCAAAGGGCTACCCATGTCCAAAGAGAGAAAGTGTAGAGCGTTCATTTCAGTTTTTTTTTCCAAGTTTAGGGGAGGGAGGTCTCAAAATGACACCCCCCCATTTTCAAAGAGAGATGGTGTAGAGCGTTCATTTCTGTTTTTTTCCAAAGTTAGGGAGTTTTCAAATGGCTACCCATTTCAGAGAAAGAGAGAGAGAGAAGGTGTAGAGCGTTCATTTCAGTTTTCCAACATTAGAAGGTCCCAAAATACCTTCTGAATTCAAAGAGAGATCGTGTAGAGCGTTCATTTCCAGTTCTCCAAGATCAAAAGAAGAGGGTCCGCTTTTCCCAAAAGGGCTTTCCGTATTCGGAGACAGCGAAATGCAGACTTCAGTTTTTCTCCCTCCCCAAGAATAGAGGGTCCCAAAATGGCTTCCCATTTCAAAGAGAGAGGGAGAGGCGTTCATTTCCATTCTCCAAGATAGGGTCGTCTGCTTTTTCCCAAAATGGCTTCCCAATTCAAAGAGAGAGAGAGAGAGAGTAAAAGGGTGTGTAGAGTGGTCATGTTCATTCTCCAAGATAGGGTCGTCAGCTTTTTCTCAAAATGGCATCTCCCCATTCAAAAAGAGATCGTAACCAATTTTTCCAGTTTTTTCCAAGATGGGGGGGAGAAGAAAACCTAGGATGGAATAACACGACACACAGAGAGAAAGAGAAAAAAACGCCATCTTGTCATTTTCTGATAGGGTACCGGTGTTCGAATACTTTTGTGACCGACTGTACCTGTCATTGCTTCTCTTGGTGTTTCTAAAGAAGACCCTCCTATTACCAGAAATAATACTGACTGGATTACTTTTCACAATATCTTAATCAAACATCCTCCTATTTTCACTTCACTTTCTACCAAACAGGATATCGATCTTGCCATTCATATCTTCACTGACAGTATACTGAAAGCTTTCAGAGATGCTACAGTTACCATTCAATTAACTAACAATAATATTCGACTTCCTCGCAGTATCAGAGACATTATCAAAGAAAGAAACCGATTGCTGAAGCTTTGGCACCGTAACTGGGACCCTGACCTTAAAAGAGAAATCAATATTTTTAAAGAAACTTATCACTGATTTTAAAAAGGAAACAAGAGAAGATTTTATATCTAAACTTAATATTAATGATGGTTCTCTGTGGAAGTATCTTCAAAATCTTAAAAGAAGTAGTATTAATAATAGACCTATTCATACGGATACTAAAATTGCCTACTCACTTAAAGATAAAGTCGATATTTTCGCTGAATACCTGGAAAATCAGTTTACTCCTAATATGGAGCCTATGAATAAGACCTTTAAAGATGTTCTCGAAAACTATGTGTATTCCTGGCTTCATTCTTCTTCGGCTCATAACATCCCAAGGCTTACTTCTCCTATGGAAATTACTAATATTATTAAATATCTCAACATCAAAAAAGCTCCTGGAAGTGATCAAATTACAAATAAAATGCTTCGTAACTTACCTAGAAAAATTATCAGTGAATTCGCTAGTTTCTCAACGCTTGTCTTGCTCTCAACTATTTCCCTGATTCTTGGAAGCAAGCCAAGATCTTTCTTCTTCCCAAACCGGGTAAAGATGTGACCAAGCCTGATGGCTATCGTCCTATCAGTTTGTTATCCAGCCTTGGTAAAATTTATGAAAGACTTATTCTCACTAGATTGGAACCTTTTCTTCACCTGCTACCTAATGATCAGTACGGATTCAGAAAAAACCTCAGTACTACTCGAGAACTAGTAAGAATTGTAGAATTTGTGGGATCTGCATTCCATAACAAGCAAAGTGTTGCGCTCCTTATGCTGGACGTGGCAAAAGCCTTTGACCGCGTCTGGCATGAGGGGCTCGTCTTCAAGCTTGTCAACTTGGGATTTCCTAGAGAGCTCATTCTTCTGATCTTCTCCTTTTTGCAAAACCGCACTTTCTTCGTCGCTCAAGGAAATGAAAAATCCAATTCAAGACCTATAAGATCCAGCGTCCCACAAGGAAGTATTCTCGGTCCAGTACTATATCTTTTCTACATATCAGATTTTCCTCACCCTGGTTTGGACAATTACTCTCTGCTAGCATGTTATGCCGACGATACGGCGATTGCAATTAAATCCATTCAAGCTAATCATGCAATAGACAAAATGCAAAATTACCTCTATGCCGTAGAAGACTGGTGCACAAATTGGCGAGTAAAAATCAATGCTAGCAAGTCACAACTTTTAATTCTTAGCAAAACTAAGAAAAACATTGCTTTTAAAGACCTCTACCTTTTTCAGGAAGCCGTTCCTCTGGTCACAAAGGCCAAATACTTAGGAATTATTTTGAACCAAAGGCTCACATGGTCTAATCACATTAATAGTGTCAAGAGCAAAGCCATGGGCATAATATGCAGATTTCTCCCGGTCATTGGAAAACATTCAAATCTTAGCTTGCGTACCAAAAAACATATATATACCACTTGCATTCGACCGATACTTTGTTATGCTGCTCCTGCTTGGAACACGGTCACTCAAACTCAACTGCATCAATTACAAGTCGTGCAAAACAAATTTCTGCGCATTATTACTGATTCTCACTATCTTATCCGCAATAAACTTTTACACAGAGACTTAAAACTTGAGACGATTCCAGATTACATCAGAAGATCTAATGAAAAATTCTTCAACAAAGCTATGCAATGTGACTTTGTTAATTACTCCCAAGTTTTTAATTATGAAATTCTCTTCGAAGATAGAAGCGTCAGACCACTTGCAGCCCACACCTTCATGGGAGGAGACGACAACTTTTTCACTTAGATCCTCAATTGTTAGCTATTTACACTTCCAATGCATCTGATTTTGATTGAAGTTCTTCTGTTGCTTCGTTGAATAATTGTATTTAAATTGTGTTGTATAGTTGTTTTGTATTGTGTTGTATTTAGCACTACTTATTGATGTTGTTTAATTATATTTGAATTTGTCATTGGAACTATTGCTGTAGTGTATCTTCTCGTATTGTTGTCATTGATTTCCATTGTCTTGGGTCCTCCTTGAAAGCTATGATCGCTCGTCACCTTTTGCGAACTTGTCCGATTGGATTGTCTTGCTCCTTTTGGTACTTCTCTTCTTCCCCTTATCTCCGTTTTCTCATCTGAGATTTTCTCCACGTCCGGATTTATTTATGTCAAGTGCCCTTGGGCTTTAATTTTGGAACCGGCAACATTGCTCTTCGCAATAGCTCGGTCAATTATAGAGTCTAAGTCTAAGTCTAAGGCTGAATCATCAGGCATTCGCGCTCCCAAGTGGGAGATTTAATGACGGCTGTGTAGTTACAGTGCAACATTTTTTTTTTTTTTTTTTTTTTTGTGTGTGTGTGTGTGTGTGTGTGTGTGTGTGTGTGTGTGTGTGTAAAATGGGCGGATGTACAGCTATTAATTGTTCAAATCATTCACAGAAAGCTCATACATTGGTAAAATTTCCTAAAAATGAAGAAAGAAGAAAAATATGGGTAAATAATTGCCGAAGAGACAATTGGAAACCTGGTCCAGGCGCTGAACTTTGCTTAGTAAGTATAATGTTAATTACGCCTTCATTTAGAGTTTATATCTTCTCTGATGTTTATAATGTGCAAGTAAAGTGAAATTCTTGTGTACAATAACCTGAGTATCTGCTAATTTCTGTAATAATAGCTATAATTAAATTAGTCTAGGGTTAATGTACCCGTCGCCAAACATCGCCAATGTAGATGTTTTGAATGTGGAAAAAAATTTCTCTTCTAATATGAAGCGCGGATTTTGTTTTCCTGTGCTAATTGTGGAATTTATACTAATGTAACATGAAAATCATTAGCATATTGAAATTTATTAAAAAATAAATAATAATTTGGAAAGTCAAGGTAAAATCTGAATGTTTGCTAAAGATATATGTAATATTATACTATAGTTGCAATATCGTTGGAATGATATATAATTTTTTTCTTTATTTTATAATCACTATTGTTAAAACGTTAGATGAGTTGTTTATGCACGGTGCCCACTACTGTTTCTTGGTTAAAATAACTTCCAGAATTTTGACATTGACATCTGAAGTCAATAGAATAAATTGAATAGTGTGAGACAAAATATATATAATCTGACTTCAATAATTGCAAGGATTGTGCAAGTTTATTTATAATCACAGTATTATACAATTTGGCAATGGAGTAAAGATTTAGAAATGAATGCAGAACATTCAAATTAGTATTTTCTTGTTTCTAATATATAGAAATATAGTCTATTTTCAAGTATAAAAGTTTTACTTAAAAGTATGGGAAAGCAGATTTGTTTCATGCATGATCTTTATAATACTGGTATGAAATGAATGAATTTTAATCTGTAAACAATTTTTTGTTAATATTGAAATGCGTTTCTTTGGGTACATTTTTAGGCACTTGTGGATCATGTCAGACAACATGCAATAGAAAAAAGATGTCCGTGTGCATAAATTTTCCCATTGTGTTACTTCATTTTATCTAAATTTCAAGGATAATTCTTTTCATTTTTATATGGCATGTTATCAGTATAAAGGCTAGTGAAAATAAATTGGTATGTGTATCTGTTTTTGAAGTGTAATGCTTAAATAAAAAGATGGTGTGTGTTTCTTCATTTAAACAAAATTTCAAGGATAGTATTTTTCAGTGTTTGTTATTTCTCAATGTAAAGGGTAACAAGGGGAAAAAAATGGTATGGTATATCTGTTTTTTAAGCATGATAATTTTATTTATTTCTTTAGTGATGCATATATATAGAGAGAAGGTGTTTGGTCCAACTGAAGTTATAATAAATCTAATTTTACTAGATCTCTCCCTCCCCTCAGGTGTAGAAAATTTTCAAGTGCAGAAAGTTTATTTGCAGAATTAATTCATTTCTGATAAACTTATTATCATTAATTTTTTATATAACGTTATTAAGTTACACATTTGACTACTGTGTAATAAAATTGTATTTAGGGCAAAAAATTAACTATAATTTTGCATCTGGTGACTAATATCATATGCTTCTAAGAATATTACTTTAACTTTTTCCATAATTTTTGTATTTCAGGAACATGAAACTGTTATTTTGATATACTTAAATAATAAAAGTGTGTATCTGAATCAATTAATGGATACAAATATTTTACAGTTATTTTTAGAAGTTATTTGCCATATCGCTTCTAATAATTCATAAAGTATGTTAAAATATAGGTAAATAATTTGGTGCAGAATTCAAATTTAGGGTTTAAAATATAGTGAATCATAAGACTAAATGATTTTTATTGTCACGATTTGCCTGGGCTTAAGAACGTACTTTTCGTCCGGTGGAAATTGTCATCAAACTGTCCTGAACAGGCTTTTTGTTGATAATAACTTCCAGGCTTATCAGTACCTCCTTTTGAGTGGAGGGTATGCAAATATAGTACCCAATTTAAATTACATTGTGATTGTAATAATATTGTGGAATTAAATAAGTGATTATAATTACAATTTAGGTAATTGCATTGTAATTATATTACATTGTATCTGTGAACTCTTAATTTCATTACTTTATGCAATTATGTTGTAAGTGCATAATCTAATTGCAATAATATAATCTATTCGCAATTACAAAATAATTATAAATGCAGTTACATCTTAAATAGAGGCCATTTTAATACTTTTAAATTTTCTCAAGATAACTTCCCATTAAGGTTCATTTGGAGGAAACTATGCAAATACTAAAAAAGAAGTTATGCAATTTACATATTTTGTACAGTACTTTCTTGTTATAATGATGTTCAATATATCTTCAATACTTTTGTAAATTTAACGACATTCTTTGCAATCACTGTGGTGCTTTAAAAAGAAGTTTCTTAGTTATGCTTTCTAATAAGAATGGGTTTAAAATTAAGTATTATGTATAATAACTAGCAGTTAAAAAAACTTGACTGTATGAAAATGCTGTTGCTGTGTAAAATAAAAAATAAGCTTTCTTTTATGATTTGAAATGAATTACACGTGGTTAAGTCGTCCTTTTACAATTTAAGAATGTGGTTAACACACATTCTTAAATTGGACAGGTTTTATCTAAATTATTAGTATAAAATATATAAACTATGAATTATTTTGTAACATAACTCAAATTACAAAATTCATTCTATATACGTTCAAAGTTATTACCTTTTATGGAATAACTGTTTTTTAATTTAGGTAAAAATTGTATTTTTAGAAGTATTACAAATACAATGCAACACAAAGGTGATCTGATTGAAGAGGAAGGACTTTTTATTATGGTTTCTAGTTCGTATTTATATTACATTTGATGAAAAGCATCCAAAACACAGAATGCTGTACTTTCTTCTTCCGTATATGTTATGAAATATTTCACACATTTAAAAGAAAGTGTTTCTTCAGAATCTTGCACAATTATTTCCATATACCTCAGACTTAAATGAGACTTTAGAGGAGCCTTACACATTCCTTATCAGTAGTCCGTTCTTATCAGCAATTCACACCCTTCGGAGGGCCCCCTTTTCCTGCTTAGGAATTTCTTGAGAGGGAAAAATGGGGATCTCTTGACCATCGATGAGTATAGATTGTGATTTTTGTAACTAAGATCCCCGACTTTTTTTTCAGGTCTCAAACTTAGAATTATGAGCAAATATAAATACAGTGTGACGGAATTTGTTAAACTTGTACTATAATAAATTACAACGGTTAAATTAATAAATTAATTTTATATTTAACTAATATTTAAGAAAAATAAACTGTATAATTTATTTTTGCTGAAATGCTCTCACACTGTGTATAGATTTATGATTTTGTCAATTACTGTTTTTCTGAAATATACATGAATTTTTAGGGAACGGTAATAGTTAATGTTACTTTAGTTAAAATATTATGTACATCTCTGTGATGATATATGTCTTTTTTAGTTAGGTCTCAAGATAAGGGCATACACATTACCGTATAGGAATTTTTTTTTTTTTTTTTTTTTTTTTTTTTTTTAACTTAGTTAAAGTTTGTTTCTTAAAGACAGGAATTTTTGCAAATGAATTTTAACTACACTCATGGACAAATTGTATTTTAGGATATTTTCTACTTCTTTTCCTTTTCTTTCTATAGGCCCTCCCCCCCCTCTATTATTTTTGGGCCATTTATTTTAAATTTTATTTTGTCCCATCTTTTCTTTCTGACCTTTTGAACTCGTACAAAATGTACGAAGTTCCTTTTTACTCTCCTCAAATACGAAATTGACCCTGTTTCTATATACCTTTCCTTCGCACCTATGCTTGATTTTTCGCCTATCGGTGCAGAAAGACTTAGCGGGTGCAAAACAAGACATTTGTCTACTTTGTCTGTCTGTCTGTCGTTATGAAATGATTGTAACCTTTACTATGTGCCAATATCCACTGCATCTTTATTTATTATCATAGTGATACAATTTACTATTTAAACTTATTAATTTCTTTTGAATAAAGTACAAGCATGGTTTCTCGGAATCAAACCTCCATCGAAATTGTTAGAAAAACTTGGAATTTTTCAAATATTACTAATGCAAAAATAAGGAAACAAATTTATTAGCAGAGTTGTTTAAATATTAACAATTGTTCGTAACATTAGTAAGTGTGGAGTAAGGTGAAAATATGAGGGGATGACCCGCTCCTACAGAATATGCAGCGAATGCTCCGCACGCACGGCAAGTAGCGAAATTTCGTGGCGCCAAATTCCGTCGGTATCCTATAAAGTGGAAGTTACTTGTGCAAAGACAAATATATTATCCAGTGACTTTTCTTATCCAAAAGAAACTTTTTTGTCAAGGGCCAAAATATATTATTAAATTATAATTATATATGGGCGCACACACACGCAGAAAAACCCCTGCATGTGGTTGCTGGCCATCCCAGGAACGGGCCTGTATGGGGACTAAACGAGCTAACGTAGAGCTTAAATCGCGCCTGATCTCGGATCCGGTATTTCTCAGTTTTTGAGATAAATAATAATTCCAGTCGGAGTGGACTGAAACCCTAAATAAAAAGGGTTCTGGCACTTTTTTAATGAAACTGAACCATAACTTCAGAAGAAAATTCGTTTATGCTTGTAAAATTTTAGTAGTAATAAGTAAGTCTTAAATATAAATAAATATTAAAAATCGACTTCTAAATGGATATCTCTCTTTCCTGGAGAAATAAATCCTTGGACGGAAATCATGATTTTTAAAAAAGAACCCCCCCCCCCATTCATTTGCCAAAACTTTATTTTGCAGAGAGTGCAATAAATTTATGACAACTTATTTGAGAATGAGTAAATTTTTCGTTCCAGAAGTGATTCCTGGTCGTGGAATCGTATTCCCTGATGCGGTTTCAGTTATTCTAAATTTTACAATAGACGTCGAAGAAGCACTATTGTTTATGCTTCTAAATGGAATCTAAGTTACAGAACAGATGTACAATAATGAAATGCTGTGATAAACAGCTCAAAAAATCGAAAGCTTTAGTCAGTCAGTTTAGAATAGGCACTTCAAGAACATTAATTTCCTCTTTCTGGTGTGCCATGTAACCATGGTAACGACTGCCGTGAAAGTAGATCGAAACTTCTATCATATGCTACAATCCCCTAATCTAAAGCTCCTATAAAGGGGTGTCTCTTGTACCTCTAGGAGCAATGTAACCAAATATGGCGATGGAAATAGTTATTTATTTTCCGAAGTTTACCATAGACTAGCTTAACTAGAACCATAGTTTTGCTGTCAGCTTACAAATCAATCATCGGATTCGAGAGTATTTATTTTTTAAATCTCTGTTACATTCTGCGTAACAGTTGGAATTAATAATAGGAAAAGTGCTGGACGTTCCTATCTTTGCTTTCCCGCCCACACGTCTCCCTTCCATACCCTCACACTGTATCTAGCATTCTGTTTACTCTTGTTCTTGTTAGTAACGCTTGCTATTTTATTTATTTATTTATTGGTGTGCTGCAGAAAAAATGATTTTTGTTTTTATCACTTCTTTCTTGAAATAATACATTATACTGTGTATTCAGAACCGACATTTAGCCTAAACTCGACTCCGCAATATCTTTATCGAATGAAATTGTAATTCCAGCCGGTAACCCAAATAAGGCGAGGTCCAGTATTTTATTTAACTATTTATCATTAATTTCTAATTTTTTTGTTTACTTCTACTTTTTATTGAATTTTAATTTAAGAAATTTTTGCAGTTATTTTATTTATTTATTTATTTTTATTCGTCTTTCCTGACAGTCTACCGAAGGGCTTCAGCACTTTTAATTTTAGAAATTAAGCCCTGAGCTTGTGAGGATGGAACGAATAACTATAATAGCTTTTACACGGTAAATAAGAGCTCAAAGAACTTCCACAGAAATTTCAAAAACATACGAAATTTCGGTACTTTTCCGTTTCGCCGGCGCAAATCTCACCAAGCAGACTTTATTGGAGACAACATACAGTATACACATAAAAATTTTTAACAAATGGAATGTTCTAGGAATCTTTTATTTTAATATCGTTTAAAACATTTTAATATCGTTAAAACATAAACATTTTAATATCGTTTAAAACTCTGTAAAGCGGCTCTACGCTGATCACGTGTGATTTTGTAGCGTAGTCTTGGAGTCACGTGTATCACGTGACTCCAAGACTACGCTACAAAAATCTAATTCTCTCAGTAATTATCTATATTAGTCTCAAGTTAAATCTTAATTTGGAATACAAGTTTAAATGCAAGAATTATTTCAGTTCGTAAGAATAGTTTCCTCAGAAATTATGTAAAATCGCAGTGCTTTGCATCGCTACTTCATTCTCATTAGAATTGATGAGTTTAACCCTTGACTTTTCTATATTTTTGCTTTCGGATGAGCGGTGTGATTGCATCCTAATTGACTTAATTACCGCGAATGGCCTTAAAATATAAAATTGAACAATCTCGTAAAAATCTACATAATCGTATGCCAGCATTGGAAGAAACAATCAATCTAATAAGAAATGGCTGCTACTTGTTTTGAAAATGAGGCGTAAAAGGTTGTAGAGTCATTAGGTTAATTAAAAGCAGAAAGGTGAAAAATATGCAACCGCCTTGGCCGGGAATCGAACCACGGACCTCTGAAATACCAGCCCAGCGTGCTACCAGTACACCACGAAGCCACGCTAGGGAAGTGGGAGAAATGCCTTATATACTCCCTTTTTTAAAGGGCGACTAGGGTTTCAGGGGACCCAGTCGCCAAATCCTGGGTGCGGAGAATCATCATCCACAACCCTTTTAGTTCGGGCGCCACTTGTAGAGTCATTAGGTTAATTGGAAGCAGAAAAGATGAAAAATATGCAACCGCCTTCGCCGGGAATCGAACCACGGACCTCTGGAATACTGGCCCAGCGTGCTACCGTTACACCACGAAGGCACGCTAGGGAAGTGGAAGAAATACCTTATAAGGTTACCAGCGAGGATATTCCGTTTGGCATCAGTTGTACCATTATTGGCAATTTTATCGCCTGCGCCGGCAAAACGGAAAAGTACCGAAGTTTCTAATGTTCATCAACCCATGTAATGTTCATGACAAGTTAAGTTCAAAGCAATAAATACACCCTACAAATACAGATATAATAAATACAAGGTCCAAAAAATACATAGGAAAATAATAAGAGATATTCACAAGCAAAGGCATAAAAAATATGCAGGTAAACGTATTAGAGATACTGCGATCACAGCTTAGTTGTTAAAAATGTCCGCAAAGAGGTTTAGTTTGGTAAATAAATTGCAGTCATAGTTGCAATTGAGCATGGTATTATTGCTTGCTTTTCGTAAGTTCAAATGAAAACTGTGCGTCAGATGAAGGTAATGGGTGCATAATAACACCATAATACGTTAAACGGGAATTTTGTTATTTCTAATGTATAAAGGACTATTTGTAATCTACCTTAGTGTACAATTCTGAGCAGTTTGTGAAGTTTTTCTGCTAGCACGGCAAAACAGGGCAGACATAGCGGAGCACAGGACACAATATTGTTTTTCAAATGAGTTACTAATAGCTCGTAGAGAAAACACTCATTAGAGAAATTAGGGGGTAGAGTTTTGCTTTACGTACCCCAGTTTTTCATAATGTGTATAAATAATAAAATGTATATGTTTAAAATGTATAAAATATAATAATATGTAAAGTGAGTAAATAACAAATTAACATGGGGATTCAGGAAAGCTGATATCGAGGACGGGCTCGAGAGAGAGGTAACTCGCTTAGCCCAAGGTAATGTTAGTACAAAGGTTTCCATTCTTTTCGTGAAAAGAATGGCTGAAATTTGTCAATGTTGATTTCTATTGTCCATTTATCAAGGCAGGCTCCAAGTGCTTAGATGTGACCAGGGGCGTAGCTAGAGGAGGGCATCTGTCCCCGGGCGCAGAATCCAAGGGGCGCCAAACTGATGTTACGACATTTTAGAATTAAATGTTTTCCATCCTTGGCAAGCAGTAGGGGGAGCGAAATCTTCAGTTGACCCTGGGCGCTGAAAACCCTAGCTACGACTCTGGATGTGACATGGGATAACTTGTAATGCTGCACGGAGAAAAGCATTTGGTGACAGAAACGTTGCTTCATTGGATAAAAGCAGTGTTCCCCGGTGAACCGAAGGTTCAGTGAAATGGGCATCTGGTTAAAAACCTATCCCAGTAGAGCAGCAATTTTCTATTTTTCGAAAGTTGACGAGCATAGTTATAAAAACGAAACTCTAATACAAAATAACATAGGATAAAGCAGTGTTGGGTATTTGTGGAATGTCCATTTCTCAAACTTTCATTGACTCAAATTTCATAGTTGTGGAATGTCCATTTCTTTTTTTGATGAATATTTGTCAATGTTGCAGCAACTGATCTTCTGCTGAATTTCGATTTAATCCTAATAACATGCTGGGTCGGCTTTAAGGTGTTTGACGCTCACTTACGAATTCAAAAATGACTCCTTCAGGAATTTTTAATATTTACTTTCTTTGCGTAGCGCTGGAAATTTGGAAGAGGGGAGTAATAAAATTATATTTGAGTAAGTAATAAAATTAGCAATGAAATAAATAATTATAAGTAATAAAATAAGTAATTATACTTGAGTAAGTAATCAAGTAATAAAATTATACTTGGATAAACATATGTTACTTATATTTGTGATATTTCGTTTAAATACCTAATTCGACATGCAAGTAATTTTCATTTGCTAGTAGTACAAGATATTTTAGGCTTTTTTGCAACATTGTCATCTGCGTAATTTAATTTTTAACAGCAAATTTGGTTTTGAAAATGATTATTCTCCAGTTGCAACACTAACAAGTAAAATCAAAATTTTTAAATTCAATCGCTCAGATAAAAATAAAAAATTATTAAGAATACTGAGCTTTTTAATTTATATTTTCTCTAGTTATCTCTTTCATTGCATGGTAAATTTCAATTACATATATGTCTTTTTATGTGCTGTTTTTGAAGAGATTTTCATTTTTATTTCCTGGCCAAAAAGGAATTACCACTCTTAATTTTTTTGTTCAAATATTTCAATTTAAACGCACATGGTATTCAAAATCGTATAAAATATATTAATTTTGAATTTACTCACAGATTCGTGGGTATTAGCCATTATATTTCCAGTGAAACTATCATATCCTATATCGAATTTCAATTGCAGAACTTAATTTCTGATTTTCCATCTGTTATCTTCATTTTTAGTATTTCCCCCCTCATTTTCCTTCATATTCAAGAATATGTATCCATTCTCTGTTCCAATAAAATGCTTTTACGTTTCAAAGAATTTTAAAATATGTTTGCTATTTATCTTTTATCTTAGACGTGTTTGCTGGCGATATTTTTTGGTGCTTTTCCATTATACAGCTGCCACGCTTTTTGGTGTCTGCGAAAGAGAAGTGAAACACATGCAGAAATCCAACGATAGTGCCATCTGGGCTATCGTCTTGTGTGTGTTTGTATATATATAGAAACTATTCTTATAATTAGAATTTATTTATAATTAAAAAAACCGCCAAAATGCATGACAAGTCCTGAAGGAAAAGCATATTTTTTCGGGGGAGTAAGAACGTAGCTTCAAATTTGCATTCAAAATATCCTATTTTAATGCAAAATTTTATTCTTTACATTTTAAATTAAAATGAATATAATTCCTAATTTCAGAAGAGAATTAAGACCTTCAGATTTATCCCCCGGAGTGTCCTCCATCGAAATGGAGACCGCACTTTCCCGTTTTCGCAGGCGTAAAAATCAGCCTCTGTTACAGATTTCAGACAGCTTGGGAAGAAATAACTCACTCAAGTACCACATTTCCAATCACAACATTATTTCTTATTACATAGTTTATTTATTTTGCATTTGTAACATAAATGATGCATTTGTAACATAAATGATTACATTCTACTACTCTTTAAGTTCTCAGTTTGTTTAAGCACATAAATTTAAACTTCTCAAAGTTCTCAAAACTAAAATTACTCTCACATTAATAAAGATTCGGCATGAAATTTATACTCAAGTTTTTGTAAACAACTCTACGTTTTACTCCTCAGAATGTCAACGTTAACTGCTATTTTTTTTTTTTTTTTTTTTTTTTTTTTGTAAATTGGGAAAGGAATCGTTTGGAGGCAAAAATGATCTTAATAAACTTTTCACTGGACTATGGAATATGAATACCTTGCTCCTTATTCTTTGCTTACAGGACTAAGTGAAGGCATTTTCGGACATTCTCCCATCAAAGTTAACATTTTACCTCAAAAGGTTAACTTACATGACAACATTCTTATAATACCTCCATCGAATCTGAATCACACACGTAACGTAAGTAGAGTAATTTAGATATTTACAAAATATATAAAAATGAAAATATAAAATTAAAAAAGAAAAGGAAACCCTGAAAGCTTTCAGATTTTATATTACGCCCAAAGGAACGTTTTTTACTTCCTTGTACGAAGTAAAGAAAATATTATAATCCCGAAAAATTTAGGGTAACTTATTTCAATGAAAATATAAATACTGACTGCTCTCGAATGCATCTGAATGATGTTTTTGAGTGACATCTGTATGCACGGACAGAATAAAAGTCTTTTTTTTTCCCCAAATGGATTAAAAAATGGATTTAAAATGGATTCGGTAGAGATTCTTTTCGTAACGTCTGTACGTACGTTTGTATGTATGCATCTCGTATAACTGAAAAACGGGTATTCTCAGAACGTTGAAATGTCCTTATTTGGGACTGCTATAACATATACTTGCACACGTCTCTTTTTGGCTGCTATCGGCAGCACCGAAAATATATATGTATAATATATATATATACCTAGTTTGTTATTTGGCTCTGTGAACTCAGTTTTTTTTAATCTTATATGTTGGTAAAGTTTTTTTTTTATTCTTATATGTTCGTAAATTGTGCATTTTTTGTTTAAAAGTAATTGATTTATGTTATTCTTATGGTTTGGTTAAGTTTTTTTTTTTTTTTTTTTTTTTTTTTTTTTGCCTTTAGTTAATTTGCATGCAATAATTTTGTAATTATTAACAATTTGAAAGTTGTTTAAGTGAGACTAAGCCCAACGAAGTAGCTATTTGTTTACATTTGAAACTTGGAAAAATAATGAATTAAGTCAATTTCTGCATCTTCAGTGTCTTTTTGCCGAGTGGAACCAAAGGTAAACTTTCAGTTATGTGCATCGAAAAATATGCCTTTTTGCCCGCTGGGCGGATTGCTTGTTTTCGTGTAGAAACTCTAATTTTAATCGTAATTTTTTTTCAACTGTTTTAACTGTATTTGGTGGTTTATGTTTTCTAAAATTTTCAATTTTTAATTATGGTGTTTTGAGTTTTTATGTATTTTTGTGTTTCCGCGAAGTGAGAACTGAATTAGTTGAATGAGAACCATGTCCCTAAATTGAAATTCGAGGAGATAAGTTTAAATGAAATGCAGCAAAAAATGTGTAAAAGTTAATAAGTCGTATGAGGAAGTCATGTGGTGTCCACATCAGATTTTTTCATGTACATATATATACAAGATTCGAGAGCATTCGAGCTAGAAACATTTAAAAACAGCATATCTTTAGAATTTCCAATAGGCAGTCTCGCGCACCGCAAATAAAAATATTTTATTCCGCGCAGTGTGCTGCCACTGCTCATTTTGAAATCGATGAATTTTTTAATAAAAAAATCGTTAAAGTTTAAAAAATATGAAATAGACAAAAAAACAAACTCAAAATTTAAGATTCGGACTTCCAAGTGCCCATGTTCGGGTGGAGGACTATGTTATTAAAAATTTGATAGCTCTGGGTATCTTTTTTTTCCATAATGCGAGAAACATACATGCATTCATGCAGTTTCTTCATTATTTAATTTCTTCAAATAATAATATTTGGTGGCAACAAATTGAAAAATGATATAGTCGTTTACAGTGATTTGACGCAAAATGTCGTTTCAAGGCTAATAGCCCTTCTGGACTAACGCCCTTCTTTGCCAAAAAAAGTCACAGAATCTGAGTATCTTAATTGTTCATACTATTCTGGTAACCATTAGTACGGGACTTGCTGTTTCACAGTTAAGTATTATAAATTGTAGCCTTTCTTGAAAAGATGGTAGGGTTAGATACAGATATTTCGAATCGGTACAGACGAGAATGTTTCTCCCCTAAAATTCAAAGAAAAGTTATTGGCCATAAATCGATTTAGCATTTAACCAAATTATTGAGAGTCGCTTCTTACGTTATGAGGTTTGTATTTAATGCTAAGGAATTTTGTTAAACGAGAAAAAAAAAAAAAAAAAAAAAAACACCTAACACCGAAGAGTTTCAAAATGCGCAAGAAATTTGGGTTTAAAATACTTAAGCAGAAAGCAGAATTTTATAGTTCTGAAATATCAAATTTGACAAATACTCTCGAAATTAAAGCTGATTTTAGTATTTATGCTTTAGTATCTTTTTTGAACACATCAAAAATTCTTAGAGGTAAAAAAAGACGCAAGGAATCTGAGCGAGAAACATTTTAACTTTCTTAGCGAGAAACTTCTTAACTTTCTTCCGAAGAACTCGAAATTCATAGAACTTTTAGTAAAATAAGAACAGAAAACAGTTATAAACGGCGGCGTTTTCGTGACTTTAGTGAAAGAAAGAAAAAAAATATTGGATTCCTAAAGATCGACTAAAGAACAATTATAAAAGAACAATTGATAAAGAGAGTCATCGAAAAATTTTTGAACATGGTGCGATATGTAAAACATGATCAGCGGGTAAACATGAAACCCGCTGATCAAAATACAGCTCCAATACCAAAGATTGAATTTCAGATATTCCTCCATTTGAAATCTTCGGTGTTGACTTTGTCGGTCCTATTTACGTAAAGGGTGGTAAATAATATATCTTACCACAGCGAGTATATAAAATCTTACCACAGCGATGTTCACATAAGCAGTTAATAAAGGCAATCTCTTTAGAACTGGTGACATAACTCTCGATAAATTGTCTTTTACTGGCCTTTAGAAGATCTGTTGTCAAAAGAAAAAATTGCTCCTTAATTTATTCAGATAATGCTAAAACTTTTAAGAAACCTAATCTTTGCATTTCATTGTCACTTAAGGTATTATTTGGAAATTCATGCTTGAACGAGCACCATGGTGGGAAGGTTTCTATAAGCGTGTTGTAAAATCTGTAAAAGTTCCTTTTGGAGAGCGCTCCTCATACTTGAAGAATTAACAACAAATTTGGCAGAAATAGAAAAGATTTTGAATATGAGACATTTGACGTATCTAAAAAATGATATACATGAACCCGAACAAGTAACATCATTCCATTTTCTTAATTTTAGAAAAAAGTAATTTAAATTTCGTCAAATAGATAGAAAATTTTGAAGCTCCTGAATTTTGTGCTGAATGCTTCTAGCATTCCATATCATCACTTGTATGGGTGCTCAGGTAATAAAGTTATGACTCATTATCAGCAGTATTAGTAGAAGATTTGTCCTGACTGTTGCTATTTAGTTCTCTCATTTGTTGGGTATAATTCGGCTAAGGCTGCAAAAATCTTTTTAGCTTCACTGATTGTGTCTGAATAGACACCTGAGAATAAGGTCTGTGCAAAAGATTTGCCTTCTATAATTCTGCTTGAAAAGAGTTTTGGCTTGTCCTCTTTTTTTTTTTCTTGGGAAATATACTGCAACCTTTAAAACTTACGGTGTGCGCTTCACCGCAGTTGACACAAAGAAGCGGCTTATCCTTATTGTTTTTGTCCAAGCATTCCTTAGAATTGTGATTCTGGGCATAACGCACACATTTAGGAGGGTAATTACAACCAGCCTGAGTGTGGTTGAAACCCTGATATCTAAAACATTGTAAAGGGCCTTGACAACCCTTACATTCAACGGCACTCATTTTTAAATCGCATAGGTATTTAACATTATATATGCTCTTAGAAGTTTCCGTCTTGGGAAGCGTAACAAGAAACAGAGGAAGTTTCGTCACTTCACCATTTCTGCGTCTGGTGATTTGTTTCATGTTCATGACTTTGTAGTTTAAACTTTCGAGATCTTCCCTGATTTCCTCAATTTCAGTCGTACGTAATAAACCTTTTAAAGCAATCTTTAGGTTTTTATCCTGGGGTAGCACATACGAATGATGCTCAACTTCTAAATTTTTCAGCAGCTTAACTATGTTACGATAGCTATTTTCGTTACCCGCAATAACTTTAACTCCATCTTGAATATTTTATCCAATGAATTCAAATTTGTGTTGTCGAAATAATGTTTTCAGTTTACTATAACTGAGTTTATTCTCTTTTAGAATTATGGGTGGTAATTTATTAGATTTGAGTGGTTCATTATTATTAGTAGTCTGAGAAGCCAGTTTGTTTATTATCATTATTACTCGTATCCATTTGCGGATTGTCCGCATGTGCACTGGGAGTTTCTGCCGTTCTGTCATTAGCATTTGTATCTGACGCTATAATAGGTTTAGGTTTTGTAATGACTGGTGAGATGATTTGAGTTTGTGTGCTAAATTTTATTTTCTTAGCGATGGATCCCTGATTTCTAGTTCTCACCGTCTGATCCCCTCGACGCCTATTTGTATCATCATCAGAACTGAAATCCTTATCATTAGAACTGAAATCCTCCTGGAGTTAATTCCTCATCTGTGCTTGTTGCAGAGTCATCTCGTAATTTAGTTTGTAATATAAAAATTTGTTTATATTGATATTCGTTTCCTTTCCTGTATTGTTTTGAATAACTTTAGGTGAGCTCTTCTTAGAGAGTTCAGATGGGGATTGTGTACAGACTCTTCGCAAAGAGAGCGCTACGACGTTCACAATTTTTTTTTTTTTTTTTTTTTTTTTTTTTTTTTTTTTTGTGTGTGTGTGTGTGTGTGTGTGTGTGTTTTGTTTCCTAATTTGGCAGCAGCAGTGAAGCTTGAAACTTTCAGTACGAAATGCGCGTGTGATGTCGCGACTCTCTCATTCTTAAGCTCTTTGTAAGATAACCATTCATTCTTAAGCTCTTTGTAGGGTAGGATCGAACATTATCATGTAATCAATGACATTTTATTTTATAAAATAACAATGAATGAAATTTTAAGAATCTTAAGTCGGTTATCCCTACTATTTCGGTACTAGAAGTTTTGACCACAATCTAGTTTCATGATAATTTGAGTGACAATCCAGTTTCAGTGCATAAGAGCGTCTGGAAGATGATATGGAGACTAAGGGAAGCTGTTTTCTTCCCCAAGTAGCAACAAGTTACACACCAATATTGTCACATGCCTGAGTCACTTGAGCTGTGTCATGTACCAGAAATGTAAATACGTTAATTTCTCGCCCGAAAACTTCTTAAATATAAAAAAAAATCTAGTTTTTCAAATGAAGTTTTAAAAGTAAATTTCTTAGGCCATTACCCTAGAAGTCAAATAAATAAAACACATTTGTTAGTGATTGCTTATCATTTTAAGTGGTGTGAGCTAATATCATTACATGCGCTTGAGCTAGAGTCGTAGCAAACGCACTATTAATTAATATATACTTTTTAAATACACAGCTCCATTAAAAATAATTTAAGCTAATGGGCGCGATTTATAGGTAATATTTTTGAAAAGCTGTGCACAGACCTGGAGATAAAACATATGAAAACTTTATATACACCTCAGGCCAGGACAGGAATGCCCTTGTGTCTGTGGGGCACCTTGAAAAGGCGAGATGGGACAGCGTTTCAACATCCGTGGCGAGCTCCTGGAGTGTTTCCGTGGGCTTCTGTTGAAAAGATTTTAATTGAAGTCTGCTATAGTCTTAAACATTTCTCGACAAAACGCAGCTCCAAGCGCGCCGGATAGAGCTTCGAAGGCTAGTCTCTGGTTTTCAAGAAGAGTCTGAAGGATATCCTCTGCGTCTGCTCTCAGAGAAGCGGCGAGATGACAGGCCTTAGCTTGGGAATCCCATCCATTCGCTTCCGCCACTATAGAAAATTGCGTTTTATATAATTGCCAATAGGTCTTCCCATCATATGTAGATAATTTCAGAGAGGAACAAGCAGCCATGGGTAAACATTTAAATCCATCAGAATCGCTTCCTGTAGTAGCTATGCACTTCTTTAAGGTGTCAACTTCTTTGGCGACGGCAACAGAAACCCTGTCATCAATTTGTTGTTAGACGGCAGAAATTTTTTTTCGATCCGTTGCAAGCACAGCGGAAACTCTTTTTTCTACTTGTTCTTTTACAAAGAAACTCTTTCTTCAACGTGTCCAACTTTATTTTCAACAGCGTCAATTTTGCCTTCCATAGACTCAAAATTGTTTCCTATTATACAGGTAATCTTTCCTTTCATTTCCCTTGACCTGCTTTCATCTGCGCTTTAACAGATACTTGACCGGCTTCCATCTTTCTTCAACGGCTTTCATCTCTTCCTTAATAGATACTTAGCCAGCTTTCATTTCTACTTTAATAGGTACTTGACAAGCATCCATCTTTTCTTGGACGGCTTCCATCTCTTTTAACGGATTCTTGGCCAGCTTCCACTTCTTTGAACGCAGCAAAGGTTGGCACGGTTAATATTCCATAATCGGGCTGAGCGTCAAACTTGGCGAGAGTTTGTTATTTGGCGCGATTTTGATTTGGTTGTGGTTTCCGGCTGTACGTTTTCTTATGGCAAATCTAGAGTTTTATTTCGTAAATTGTAAGAGTGCGAATTTAGTGTAGACAGAAAATTTTTTAAAATTTAATTTTGAAACACTGTGTTTGTTTTTAAAAATTTTGCTGTTTAATATTGTTGCGTGCGTACGGGTTCGTTATGAAATGAATGCACAAGTCCGATGAAAAATGAAAAAAAATTTATTATTATCACAACAAAAATGCTTAAATTTTCTCAAATTATCATGCAGTATTACAATATCTCACAGTAGTTATCTTTTAACTACTCAAATATCCAATAGAACGTAATTCAAAACAGCTAAAGAATGCTAATCCGCGAATTCGCTACAATCAACAAGAGCAGTTTTCTAAACAACAACAAACTAAGCAACTACTACGAACTGAGATGTTTTCCTCTTTTTATAAGATTTTAAAATCACGCGCTAGAATTTTTCAGTACTTTCTCGAAATCAAAAAGAGATATTTATTTATTTAATGCACGCGCTCTTGTATTTTCAATTTTCCGGCTTAGCTTTCTTTTAATATTCGTCACGCGCTGCACTGCGCGAGAAATAAAACCATTTAATTTATAATTGAACTAACATTAGCTTTTTAAATACCAAATTCGTAACAATATTATATATATATGTTTAATATTATATTCATATAAATATTTGCATAAGATTAAGCTGTTGTTGGTGGGAGAATGTTGGATTTCAGATGACGTGAAGTTATGAATGTTTGATTTAATTTTATTTAGTTAATTATTTTTTTTTTAGTTTTGTTTCTTGCATGTGGCAATCGAAAGATGTGGAATATTTAAAGTTTTGAACAAAAGCTGTTTAGTGTGTTGAATTCCACGACGTTGTTTTCTTCATTTAATAAATTTCATTTACTATTCTGTTTGCACATAATAATCGCTGTTCACCACTGTAAACCAAAATTTGCTCTTCATTTTACGTTTAAAACTCACTTCGCAGTGCTCTGATCTGATAAGTGTATATATTTATTTACTCAATAATTATTTACAAAAATTGTTCATTCTAGTATTTTATGATGAATTACATAGATAGGACTATGTTTTTAAGTGCAAAACTGTTGGACTTTTTTTACTCATCTAGTATTTTATCATTTCATTTTACTATTCTGTTTACATAAAATAACGACGTTTCACTTCTGCAAAACCTAAAAGTTACTATTCTGTTAACGTTTAAAAATCACATCTTAGTGCTTTCATTGCCGCCAAAATAATTCGCCAAATTTTGAAGGCCAAAATAGTTTGGCGTCAACTTACCCCGCTTATGGAATATGAGCCGTTGCCACCAACTGCCTTAATTGTTCCTCCATCGTTCTTGTCTCTGGCATTCAATCCCACTCCTAACACCAAAAAGCGTTGCGGAAGTACAGTTCGTGATAGATTGAATGCACAAGTCCGATAATAGGCTAATAAAATTTATTCTTATCAAAAGAAATATATCAGAACTCTGGAATTTTCCTCAGAAATATTCGTACAAGTGTTCGCAATATCACGCAATAATAATCAATCATGCAATATATTATATATTATATATAATCAATTATTATAATATCACGCAATAATATTATATTGGAAATACGTCAAACTACTGAAAACGTTACATTATCTCAGTTCACGCGAACAACTTGCAACAACAATAACTAAGCAATTAACTAAACAACTGAGCTGAGATGATCTCTCTCTGGCTTTTTATAGGTTTCAATCGGACGCGAGGTATTTTTAGTAATTTTTGCTTCTCCAGATTTCTGAAAGCAATAAAAGGATGTAATTGTGGTTACAGGTAACATAGTGGTCAATTACATTGATTCAATTTCAATAAAAATTAACGAGACCCCGATTTATTTAAAGTTAAATACTGTAATATCTTGTTACTTAACAAATAACTATATTTATTTGTTGAAGTGGCAACGCCATATTTGTACATGTAACCGTTGCTCAGCAACGTAAGAAATTGTTTTAAGATTAGAAATTGTTTTAAGATTAGAATTCTGAAGTTTGACCAGTTAGTAGATGTATGAAAATTTTGCCACTTAAGAATTATATGCAAATTATCTATCTCCGTAAACTAAAAATAAAGTTTATGTTTTACTAAGAAGATTATCTGTTTTGTCAATTACTGCAAAATACATTACAATACACATGCTCCTGTATTTTTACTTTTCCGGCATAACTTTCTCTTAAAATTTCTCACGCGCTGCATTGCAAGAGGAAATACAACAATTTTAATTATAATTTTACTAAAATTAGCTATCTAAATACTAATTTCGTAACAATATAAAAGATTGTGTAGCTGTGTACCAATAAAACCATTTGTTAAAACAGTAGTCTTAGAGGTTTCATAGATGTAAATTTAAATTAAAAGAAAAAAAAAAAAAAAAAATCAAACAAAAACAAAATCTGAAATGTTTCAGATTTTAAATTACGTCCAAAGGGGCGTTTTTTAACATTTTGTGTGTTACCTTTCTTTATTAAATGTCATGTTCCTCGCACTTAAACCATAAGATCCAGTGCAACAGCAATATCGCAAAATAGTTTTAAAACGAGCATATCTTTAGAATTTCCGATACAGAGACTCACGCGCTGGAGATAAAAATGTTTTTTCTGCACAACGTTGCCATTGCTCGCTTTGAAATCCTTGAGTTTGTTAATCAAAAATTCGTCAAAGTTTTAAAAAATAGGAAATCGATCATAAAACAAATTTCAAATTTCAAATTTGGTCTTCCACATGCTCATATTCGTTGGAGGATTACGCTATTCAAAATTCGATGACTCTATGTGCCGTTGTTTTATCACAATACGAGAAATATACATACATTTATGCAGATTTTTCATTATTTAATTTCTTCAAATATAATGCAGGACTCTAACATTTTGTGGCAACAGTTTGAAAAGTGAACCGACATTTATGAGTCCGACGCAAAATGCCAAAACGAAACTAATAGTCCTTCGGGATTCAAATCCCTTTGGACTAAAAATTCTTATTTGTATTAATGCCAAAGTGTAAAAATCTTTGAAAATATTGAAGCTGTCTGAAATACAAGTATGCGAGACTTCTTTAATAAAATTTAAAATAAGCAGTTTATTATACTTATTTTCAGTAAAAACCAAAACTTAATTATTAGAAATGTAAACCTTAAATAATGAATTTAATGTTAATTTAAAATAATAAACAACCGATTATTGTTATTTTCAGTAGAAAATAATAAATACACATAGTGTAAAATGCGAGAATACATTGTTACGTCACAGACTCAGTCCTACCTCTAATATGGCGTTATTTAACTCGTCTCTCATAATTTTACTTATGCAGCGTATTCTGAGACATTTACCACAAAATTCTGTTGGCACCATATAAAAAAGAGTATTTAGTTAAATTAATAAAATTTCTTTATTTGTATAACACACAGCATATTTATTTGTGTAATAGATAGTTCATATCATCATTAATGAAGTATGAATAGTATGATATAGAAGTGCTAGTCTACCTTAAATTTTAAAGCGTATTTTTCTTTTTTTATTATTTAATCTGTAGCCATTTTTAAATTTAAAAAATTCTAAAAATTTAACAAAGCCTACGCAGATGCCGAAAGTTCATTCAACTAATCAAACGCATATGATTTACAACTTCATCTATTTTAAATATTTTTATTAGTAAAAATATAAATGCTAGAATTAAAAATATTATATATTAAATAAAATATTTTTAATTTAAATTTTAACGATATTACCATAAATTTAATGTTTGTAACTGAATATAATTTAAAAAATCAAATTTTTGCAAAATGATAAATTTTAAAACATTCAAAATTTAAGGCATTATATTTTAAAAGTTAAAAAAAAAAACTCTCGAAATGTAAGCAAAGAAAATACTGAGCGTTTATTTGTTTCGTTATTACGCTTCGTAAAAGCGTTCAATGCTTTTAACCTTCATGATCGAAATACCACAGGTTTTTTTTTTTTTTTTATATATATATATAAACTTTCAGTCTCTGTCTCAGTGAACGAGTTATAATAAATATAAACTTTCATTATAAAAGTTATAATAAAACGAGTTATAATAAATATATAAGTCTGTTACTGTGTGATAGTAGAAACGTTCTTCAGGGACCAAAAGAATCATTGCTTTTATACTACAGGGTGTTTCATAGATCATGGGACAAACTTGGAGGGATGGTGGAGCGTACTAAAACATGCATTTTTTGTGTAGGAATGTAGGGTCTAAAGTGACGGGTTAAGGCAAGAATGCACAAAAACGACACGAGAGGAACATGTGTTTATGTACAAAATCAACGCAAAGTGCTTCTTTGCAGCAATACAGTGTTCATAATAAATGTTCAAAAAAGGGGACACTAACAGTAATAGGAACTACAGCTGTTATTGGGCTGGCAATGCAGCGGTAGAGGGCGGTAGTGAGCCGGACAAACCACCATCCGATGCATCAGATGATCATTCGCAACTCTGATGTCGAGCGCGATGAGTGAGTTTACGCACAGGGAAAAAGCTGACATGCATTTCATGTATGGTGCTGCTAATGGGAACGGCACAGCAGTGCTACGGTTGTACCAGGAACGGTTTCCGAACAGGCGTATGCCGAAGCATACAATGTTCGAGAGGTTGCATCGGTCTCTGTATGAAAACGGGACATTTGAAGCCACCTCTGACACTAAGTGTGGAAGAACAAGTGCACGACAATCTCGCATTGAAGAATTCATCTTGAACATTGTGCATGAATCACGTCAGACAAGTACAAGAGATATGGCGCGTCGTCTGCAGCTGAGTCATTCCACTGTTTGGAGAGTATAGCATGAAAGAGGTTTGCACCCATACCAATTTGCAGAGAGTCCAAGCCTTGCAAGAGACTGATTACCTTCTTCGAGTTGATTTTGTACATAAACACATTTTCCTCTCGTGTCGTTTTTTTTTTTTTTTTTTTTTTTTTTTTTTTTTTTTTTTTCCGTTCCTGCCTTAACCAGTCACTTTAGACCCTATATTAAAAATACATGTACGCTCCACCACCCCTCCAAGTTTGTCCCATGATCCATGAAACACCCTGTAGATGCGCTATTCAGAGATCGGCCAGAGAATTCAGATTTACGTACTATTATGATCGCACTATTATGTATTACGTGTAGTATTAAGCAATACCAGAGTAATGCTCTAAAAATTTTTTAAAAAAAATCTCGAATTTAAGCAAAGAAAATACCAAGCGTTTATTTGCTTCGTGACATCATTAAAAGCCTCGAATACATAGAGGTTAGAATTCTAACCTCCATAATCGAATACAACAGATTTTTTTTTAGTCCAAAAAGGCTTTGTCCCTGAAGGACTGTTGTTTTCGTTTTGTGATTTTGCGTTGAATCACTATAAATGTCCGTTTCACTTCTCGAACTGTTGCCACCAAATGTTAGAGTCCTGGATTATATCTGAAGAAATTAAATAATGAAAAATCTGCATAAATGTATGTATATTTCTTGCATTATGATAAAAAAAAGGGTACATAGTATTAGAACGCAGCCTCAGTTGTTATTTTTCTTTTCATAGTTTGTCACTGTAAGAATGGCAACCATCTGATTTTTGTTGTAGTTTCTTGTAGTTCTACGGATTTTGAAAATAAATATGACGCTTTAGAATTGTATATGTAAAGTTATTTTATTTTAAGTTTATTAGGAGAAAGGAGAACGGGTAGTTCTTGCAAATCTCGAACAATTTTGGTGACGACGGAAGTGATCGGTAAAACAAGTCAAGGTAATTTTATTGGTTTTATCGAATTTAATTCTATTTGACTTTAGTGAATTTATTTTTATTGAAATGGAATCGTTAATTGAGAAACGAAAACCTGTCAGAGCGTCTTTACGAAAACAATTAATGCAATTTTGCAGGAATTAGAAAAGGAAATTCCTGATGAAGAATTTATAAAAACGAAACTTGTTACTTTAGAACGTTTATCTGTTGAACTTAATGCATTTGATACTCAAATATTAAATTCAGAATTTTCTTCAAATGATCAGATTGAAAATGAATGGGCGAAAATTGAAGAATACAAAGAAAAATTAGATTTAATACGAGTAAAAACGGAATTATTCTTCAATCGCCAAATGATACAATCTACTAGCAGTATTCCGCCGAATTCGAACAAACGGAAACTGAAATTACCTAAAATAGAGTTAAAGCAATTCGGTGGCGAAATTAAAGATTGGTAACCGTTTTGGGGACAATTTCGCCGAATACATGAAGATAAAGAAATTCAAAACAAGGATAAGATGCATTATATCGTTCAAGCGACCGTACCCAGTACGAGACCCCGTGATATTGTAAATAGCTTCCCTGCAACTGCCGAAAATTATGAAAAGGTTATAGAAAGCTTAAAAAATAGGTTTGGCAGGGAAGAATTGTTGGTAGAATTCTATATTCGGGAATTATTAGGTTTGATTATTAAAAATGTCACTGATCAAAAGAGAAAATGCAGTATATCAGAATTGTATGACAAGTTAGTGTCGTATTCACGTTCGTTGGAGTCAATAGGAATGACAAGCGATAAATACGCTGCAATGCTGTTTCTGCTCGTGGAATCTTGCATTCCCGAGGAAATTTTACGAGTTTGGATTAAAAATCATGCATCAATAATTACAGCAGAAAATTCTCACTCTGAGAAATTGAAACAATTATTATTGTTTTTAAAAAATGAAGTGGAAGGAGAACAGAGAATTTCTTTGGCAAAAGCTGGATTTAAATTAATTGACTCGGGTGCCAAGAAAGAAAGTAGAAAAGATAAAAAGTACCAGAGTGAACATTTCGTGCCTACAGTAAATGATTTATTCTCAGGCCAAAATAAAGCAACCAATTATAGTGAGAAGAATTCTTGCATATGTGAAAAATTTCATGAAAGTCGAGATTGCTTTGTTGCTCAGAAGATGCCTCTGAGTCAAAAGAATGATGAAATTAATAAAAAGAAGAGTTGCTTCTTCTGCCTCAAAATTGGACACAGGGCCAAGCAATGCAAGACAAATGTACGATGTTTGATATGCTCGAAAAGACATTGGGGTGTCATGTGTCCGGATTTGCCCACCAATCAAAAGAGCAATGATGTTGAAAAGAATAACGAAGAGGAAACACAAAACGTATCACTTGCGACCACTAAATTTCCTAGATGAAGTGTTTCTTCAAACACTACTAATTAATATAGACGCAAACAAAAAGCAGAAGACAGTAAGGGCACTTATCGATACAGGATCGCAACATTCATACATATTAAAGGAGACTGCTGTAGACATAGGGTGCCACGCAATTGGATCTGAATCTTTAATCCATGCACTTTTTGGAGGAGTAACAACAAAGAGAGAAATTCATAAACGCTATGAAGTAAATGTTAGAAGCCTAAGAGGTGATTTTTCTAGACGACTAATCTTGTTGGAACAGTTGAAGATTTGTGGACCAGTAGTCAGTTTACAGCCTGGACCATGGATAGAAGAACTAAGACAGAAGAATATCCATGCATCTGATGTAGGAAAAAAGGATTTGAAAATAGAAGTTCTTATTGGAGCTGACGTAGCAAGTGTTCTGTTAACCGGAAGAATTCAGAAATTAGAAAATGGGCTGACTGCTGTGGAATCACTACTTGGATGGACAATCATGGGAAAGATAAAAAATAACGTTTCAGAAAGAAACTCCTTGTCCATGTCTTCAACCGTAACGTCGATGTTGACTCGCAGCAGTGACATAGAAAACTTGTGGAAGCTAGAAGCACTGGGAATTACAGATGCCAAAGAAAGTAAAACTGACTCGAGTTATAAGAAGCAGTGTGGGATCACTTTCACAAGACTCTGAAGAAGTTGGATGATCACTATGAAGTCAGTTTACCTTGGATCAACGATAAAGAAGCTTTACCAAGTAACAAAGAAGTTGCTGAAAAGTGATTGATTTCCACGACAAAGAAGCTCGTGTTGAAAGATAAATTTGAAACGTACAATGCAGTGTTCGAAGAATGGCTCGAATCTGGAGTAATAGAAGAAGTAACAGAAGAAGAGGAACGAGTTAACAATCATTATCTTCTCCACAGACCGATCTTCAAAGGTAACTGTACAACAGCGGTAAGGCCTGTATTTGACGCTTCGTGCAAGCAAAAGGATTTCCTGTCACTTAATGACTGTTTAGCAAAAGGTCAAAATTTAATTGAATTAATACCTAGACTGCTTCTTGAATTTAGGAAAGGAAAAATAGGGATTATTTCAGATATTAAAAGAGCTTTTCTTCAAATATCTGTTCAAAGATCTGATCGTGATTTCCTAAGATTCCTATGGTGGAAAAACTAGAAACAGAAGGAAATAAAATTTTGCCATTGCAGAGTAGTCTTCGGACTAAAATGCAGTCCGTTTCTTTTAGGAGCAGTGATCAACTATCATTTAGACCAATGTGAACCTTCTTTGAAGGAAGTGGCTACAAAATTGAAAAATTCCTTCTATGTTGACAACTGTGTCACTTCAGTGAATTCGAATGAAGAGGCAGAATACTTTATTGCAAAATCTTTGACTTAGAAGGGTATGAGCTAACAGAACTGAACAGTGGAAAATCTACAATGAGCGAACCATTGAAAGTACTTGGTCTTCTGTGGGATAAATATGAAGATTCTTTGTTTTGTGACATCCCTGATATCAACTTGACTGATCTCTCAGTGACAAGACGAAACGTACTATCAATTGTACAGAGAGTTTTTGACCCAATAGGTTTCACATGCCCTTTTACTCTCCTTCCAAAGTTATACTTGCAAAAGAGCTGGGAAACTAAATTGAGCTGGGATGCAGAGCTACCTGAAGATATCAAAAGAAAATTCTTGAAGTGGGTCAAAGAATTGCCCTTGTTATCCTCTGTGAAGATTCCCAGACTACTTTCATTCACAGAAGGACAATCTTTTAGTTTGCATACGTTTGCCGATGCTTCACATGGATCTTATGCAAGTGCAGTATATTTGAGAAGTCAAAATAAAGAAGTTAAAGTGACCCTAGTGCAAGCCATAGCAGGAGTGGCTCCCTTGAAAAAAATAAGTATACCACGACTTGAATTGCTTGCTTGTCTTATTGGGGCGCGATTAGCATCATTTGTCAAGAAGAACCTTAAGGTCGAAATTTCAAAGGAATATTACTGGACCGATTCGTCAACAGCACTGTTCTGGATAAACAACGTAGAAGTTTGGAGCACTTTTGTGAATAACAGAGTTTCAGAAATTAGAATCCTATCGGATCGTGAACATTGGCATCATGTACCAGGTGCGGAAAATCCAGCCGATATGCCATCAAGTGAATGTTCTGTGAAGAAATTCATTGAATCAAGATGGTGGGAGGGCCCACCTTGGTTGGCACTGCCGGAAGAAGAATGGCCTCGTTCTATTCCAATCGATAATAAAGAAGAGGTTAATACTGAAAAACGTAAAGCAGTTATAGTTTCGTTAAGCAATGTTAGCGATATGTATTCACAATTCTTTGGCTATTTTTCAAAGTATAAGAAAATACTTAGAATGATTGGGTGGATACACAGATTCATAGGAAATACCCGAAAGAGGAAAGAAGAGAATCAGGAGAGTTAAAAGTTTATGAATTGTTAAGGGCTGAGAAATCTATCGTGAAGATTATTCAACATGATTCTTTTTCATGTGATGATATTAAGAAGCTGAAGTCAGTAAATGTGTTCAAAGATGACGAAGGCATTTTACGTGTCAGGTCTAGGTTGACTGAAAGGAAAGACCATGAAAATTTTATTTATCCGATGTTACTTCCGAAGAATCATAAGATTGTGGAGAAATTGATAATTGATAAACATCTCTCTATGTTTCATGCAGGAATTCACGTACTGATGTCAACACTTAGAGAGACGTTTTGGATCCTGAAAAGTAGAGCTACGATTCGAAAAGCTTTACATGCATATGTCAGGTGTAGGAGACATGGAGGTAAACGACGACAGACTGTGCCTGCTACTCTACCAGAAAACAGAGTTAGAGAGGCTCATGGTTTCGAGATTGTCGGCGTTGATTTAGCTGGCCCATTAATTTTAAAGGATAAAAGAAAAGCTTGGATTTTACTTTTCACATGTGCTGTTTTCAGGGCGGTCCATTTGGAATTGATTTTGTCCCTTTCAACTCAAGAATTTTTACTCGGTCTTAGAAGATTTATTACCCGTAGAGGGAGGCCATCGATAATTTATAGCGATAAGGGAAGCAATTTTGTCGGATCCAATAATCTCTTGAGATCGATTAATTGGAATACCATTGAGATAGAAGCCGCCACAAACAAGATCGATTGGAAGTTCAGTCCACCCGCAGCACCATGGTGGGGTGGCTTTTGGGAACGACTTGTTCAAATGATTAAGAAGCTTTTGCTTCGAGTCCTAGGCTAGTCATGTCTGAATTATGAAGAATTGATGAGTGTGCTGTTCGTCTGCGAAGCAACTGTGAATGCCAGACCACTCACTTATGTGTCAGAGGACTCTGATGATCTCATCCCTTTGACACCGTCCTTGTTTTTAGGTGAAATTCCAGTCTTTGGAGTTCCTGACTTGGATCATCTTGATAAAGTTGATTTCAACAAGAGATTGAGACATTTACAGAATTTACGAGAGCTCTTGAGAAAGAGATTTAGAAATGAATATCTCGGCCTGCTAGTGTAACGTCCATCTACAGTGCCGATTTCTCAACAGATAAAAATCGGGGATATAGTTCTTATCGAATGTGATGACAAACGCAAGGTGTTGTGGCCTCTAGCAAAAGTAATTGAACTATATCCCGGAAAGGACGGCAACATTCGAGTAGTTCGTGTCAAAACCATGTCTGGAGAATTAGTTTGACCAATCCAGGGAATATTTCCTCTCGAAATACCTTCATTTTTGGAGTCAGATGAGGCAAATGAAACTGAAACGCAGGGTGAAGACAATTTAGTCTCAAAATTACCAAAGAATAATTTTGCTGAAGATTTATCAAAGGACATTAAGACTGTCGTGACTAGAATTGGACGACAAATTAAAATTCCACCTAGATTTCTAACCTGAACACTACTTTAGTTATTTTAGAGTAGAAATTTAAGAACGTAATTTTTTCTTTTGTTTATTATTTAGCCTTAATATTTGTGTGGACAGTATTTTTTATTATATTTTGTTTTGATTGATTAAGTATATGTCATCAATCAAAAGGTGGGAGTATTGTTAGAACCTAGCCTCAGTTGTTATTTTTCTTTTCATAGTTTGTCACTGTAAGAATGGCAACCATCGGATTTTTGTTGCAGTTTCTTATAGTTCAACGGATTTTGAAAATAAATATGACGCTTTAGAATTTTATATGTAAAGTTATTTTATTTTAAGTTTATTAGGAGAAAGGATAACGGGTAGTTCTTGCAAATCTCGAACACATAGAGCCATCGAATTTTGAACGACGTAATCCTCTTACGAATATGGGCATGTGGAAGCCTAAATTTAGAATTTGTTTTATTATCGATTTCATATTTTCTAAAACTTTAACGAATTACTCATTAACAAACTCAAGAATTTCAAAGCGAGCAATGCCAACGTTTCCAGAAAAAAATATTTTTATCTGCAGCGAGTGAGACTGTGTATCGGAAGTTCTAAAGATATGCTCAATTTAAAATTATTTTGCGACATTGCTATTGAACTGAATTTTATGGTTTAAGAGCAAAGAACATGATATTTAATAAATAAACGTAACACACAAAACGTTAAAAAAACGCCCCTTTGGACGTAATTTAAAATCTGAAACCTTTCAGAATTTTTTTGTAAGTAGTATAAATGCAACAATTTTGGCGCCCTGTGATTTAGTATTTAATTTAAGGTATAAAAGCTTAAACAAGTGCATTTTTAAAAAAAACTTTTGGTCTTGGTGTCAGTGAACGAGTCTGTTACTTGGTAATAGCAAAAATGTCTTTCAGTGATCAAAGAATCATTGCTTTTATACTAGATGCGCCATTCAGAGATCGCTTTATTTATGTACTTGGATCTTGGATCTTATCTTTACGGCTAGCATTAACTACAAAGAGTTCTAACCAGTATCCTGAAAGTTATAACCATTTAAATATTTGCTTGGTTTTAAAAGAAATCAAAGATGTACTTCTAGTACATCGTCGCACGAGGCGAAAGTTCAAAATGAGAGTTCATGAGTATGTAAAATAAGAACGAAAGCTGTTCTTCGTCTTGCGCTACGCTGGCGTGGAGGCAGTCAGAGGAGAGGTCATGTGATCTTGAGAAGGCACCTGGTTGGTCGACATCAAAATCAGCAAAGTTCATTAAAAGTTTTAAATTTAATGATAAAAACACTTAATATGTAATAGATTTATGTAAATTCCTTTAAAACATAGTCCATAGCATGAGATTGACACTATTTACACAGTGACACAGATGAGACAAAATACACCATTTACACAATAATATTTAAATGAAAAATGAAAAACTTGAACTTGTAGGCATGGCTTCTGAGAACCAATGCGATACTCAGAGTACGAAACAGGAAAACACGAAGTCCAGAGTGGAAAATTCTTGAGTAAATAAAATATGTACTAACTACAAGTTGAAGTGCGCTATATACAAGATGATGATTAAATGAGTGAAACTATAAAGTTACAGTCATGGAATTGTAGTTAATCAAACTAGAATTCCAAATCAATATTCGTAAAATAGTCAAAAGCGGCTATGCCTGTTTCGATTTTACTCATCAATGATTTTGCTGTTTTGAATTTTTGTATTAATTCTTAAGCCTTATTTATATAAGTTTGAATCCATGAAAAGACTGAAGTTTCATTTTCACTATCAGTGGTTAAGTTATTTGTCTATTTACGTACTATTATGAGCGCACTATTTTATATTAGTTGTAATATTTGGCAACACCAATGTAATGCTCTACATTAATTATTTTAAATGAATATGAATTCCATGAATTGTTTAGAACCACAATTAATTTAAATGGTATAATATAAGCTATCCATTTTCTCAACTTTCTTTTTCGGAGCAATTTTTATGTTAACTTGTAAGAAAGTTTCTTCATTTTGCTATTAAATATTCAAATATAATGGTAAGAGTCTTTTTTTAACAAATATTATAGTTCAATACTTTAAAATTTTTAATTACATTGAGTGATTTAATTTAAATGACGGAATATGTATTTTCTTTCCATTTACTTGGTATTAAATGTTTAGTTTATCATAATTGGGGACTACCCAATTTTTGAGTGTTGTAAATGAAAGTTTGGGTTAAAGTATATTTGTTTTTCTCTTTATTTGTAATTGCTTTTGAATTTCGGATTTGCATATAATGATGGTTTTAGACCGATTTTTTTTTTGGAATGTCCAATTTGCATAATGTAAAGTTTTATGGGTTTTTTTTTTTAGTATTCAATTTGGCACAATGTTATGTTTTATTTCTTTTTCCAAGTGTTTCGGAAGTGTGCAGGGAAAATTCTCATACATTAGAGATTCGATTTTTCGGTTTTATATGAATTCTAATGTCTTAAAATGAAAATTAAATTGAAGCATTTTCAGTTTCTGATCTCAAATGAACCATGAGAACAAAACATGTTTTCGAAACATATTAATCGACTTTTGTGAAGCTTTAATTCATTTTCCCCTGATCAGTTCTGAATTAAGTTTCAGTAAAAAGAGACTAATTTTTAAATTTGTAAATTTTCCCTTTCGCATTATTATTTTCAAGTTCTAATATGAATTCTTATTTTAATTTTAATTTGTTTAGATAGTGGGCAAAACCTCTTATACACGTTTGCAGTTATTAATATTGTTGTAGAATTGCCTTGCTTTGATACCAATCTAATATTAACTTTAGATCCTTTAAGTCTATTAGACTTCAATCCTGCAGCTATAGAGCAGGATGGTTTTTATAAGATATTTAAGATTAATTTTTAAGATTAAGACGGTTTTAACTTTTAGCCTATTATAATGAATAAATAGACGTTACGTCTGTTTATCCTTTTCATTTTCTGAAAATTACAGTTGTGTTATCTTGAACGCCTCACTTTCCTAATAGATCAAGAGCGTTCCCAACGGGATCGATGTTGGCCCCATGGGGGGATCGATGAAATTCTATAGTGGTGAAGGATGATCAAGGGATGGACTGAGGCTCAATAACCGAATATGCAAAGGCAATTAATCAACATAGTCAACATTCCATTGATTATAGAAATACATATTTACGCTAAATTTTGGATTTTAAAAATCATAAGAAAGAAATATCTCAAAACAGAAGTTTTTACCGATCTAGCATTATTGCCTTTTATCTTTTCCTATGTAGTAAAAGTAGGTTTGAGTCAAGTCAATAATTTACTACGGAAAACAAGGAACATATTAAATATTTCTTATGAGGTGACTTAAGAATTAAGTTAACCAATTTTATGCCAAGATTAAAAAATTACATAATACACAAAGAGCAGCTATCATATTTAATTGAAATCGAACTTTTGTGCAGTTAGAATCTGTAATTTTATTTCTGAAAACTTGTTCATATTTGTAAAACAAAAAATGAAAATAATGCAAAGATAATAAAACATAAATATAATAAACCTTTTTTTTTTCAAATCTTTTGTTCACATTGTTAGTCTAATTGTTATTATTATGCTATTTATGCTCAATTATTTGTATTATGGGTATGCTGTATAATGTATAGAGAAAAATGTAAAGGGTCAATGAAGAAAACAAGTCTTTTAAAGGGGATCTATGTAAGAAAAAGGTTGGGAACCCCTGTAATAGATCTAAATAACTTGTATTTTGATTGAATGTTTCGATTGCCCTTCGTTACTGTAAATTTTACTAGTTTCAGTCCTTTGGGGAAGGCTGAATTTTCATAATAATAATCAAGTATATATTTTTCAGATTACATTTATTCATAATTTATAATAACTTGTAAAATATACATTTCAGAAACGGCTGAAATTGACGCGAATTATTACTCTAGCTCATTCCATGCCCTACGGAAGACCTCATGAAGCAAGGATAAGTCAGGTAGTATACCTGTCGATGGCCATAAGCCCTGAGCACTTATAATGATGCACGGCTTATTCCATGTCATCCCGGTTTTAGTCTTGAACTTTCAAGGAAAGAAATCCGAGTGTCTCTTCCCTCTCTTTCTTTATGACAGTCACGGGATCTCGACTAACACGAGCAGCAATGTCGCGGAATGATAAAATGCCGTACTGACAAGCCCGATCCTCCCAAGTCACGATCCACGGTTGAATTCTAAAAGATGTTAGTAATAGTTTCTGCTCCTTACACGAGGCAAAATCGACTTTTACACAAACGACCAATGTTCAAATGCGATTTACAGTGTTGATAGCATTACTTATACCTGCTTCGCGTTGCAATGCTAATCATTTGCATATCCTAAGATATAGAATCTTTCATGCAAATTCAACGTTTGTTGCATGTCGCCTTCATGGTGCAAGAATTTTAATGACCAGCAGTGTATTTAACATTTTTAGAAAAATGTAATCGTAACCTACATTGAATTCCGTCTCTCCGACCGATATAAATGTCAGTAGAAGCACCTATGAAGTCATAGATTGTGGTTTCGAACACCATTAAGATACATGCTCCCGTTAAGGTGCTCCCGAATTGTCTTTGCGGAGAAGTAACATTCAAAATCCACTCGTCCAAATGTATTCTTGAAAAGCCCGAGTGACAGAAAGAGGTATGTGAAACATATGAATTCTATTTCCAGTGGCATTTTTGATGAAACGTGGGATGGTGCCGGATAATCTCGTATTGCCATTATTGGCGCTGAAGACATTAGTAGTAATGAAACGCAGTTAGCTGTTCATTGAGAAGTGCAAATGATTCATGATTACGCCAAATCATTCATACACGATTGTTCATAGTTCGGTTCGGTTAGGTTATTTGAATATGACAAAACATAAGAAGGCTGAGGGAAGGGAGGTCTTCGTGGACTAATAGAAAGTGTCACGTTACACATGGATCAAATCTCGAAAACTAACCGTGCAGCTAGCTCGTTCGCCTGAGTTCAACCCCTGAGTTATTCAGTGGTCTTAAGCACTAGGCCAGAGGTCGAGCTTATTATTGCTCATGACACCTGTAACATAACTAATGCCAAGTTTCTGGATAAGCTAGAACAAAAGGATAACAAGAATTATTTTATAAGAAACTTATTTGTAAGCATATAATGATATTTTATAATATTTAAAATCTTATAAGAAGATATATTTCTTTATTTCAACACAGTCAGTAAGCTGCGACAGTCAAATCTAGTTCTACCCGTCGCATATTTTGTATGCTTTGTGAGTTTAGAATATTCCCCGTGGTTTTAATATGACGAAAAAATACATCTTCCATGCTTCTTCCATGGAACTAAGCGAAGCCTTGTAAGTGGTAAAAAACTGAGAGAGAACCGGATCTCGTTCTCTCACCACTGACATTCAAAATTAATTAAAACAGAATATGGCGGTATTTGCTGATACAGTTCTTTATTTCTGCATGCATTTGAAAAGTATACAATTTTAGAAATAAAACTTCATTTAGCAAGAATAATCGTTATTAATATTAAAGTCTGTTTTGGAATATTTTAATTATTATGTTACAGATTGTAACATAATAATTCCAAAACAGAATTCTTTTTTTTTTTTTTTTTTTTTTTTTTTGTATGTAGCTGACATTGTGTTATATAATTTATCTTCACTTTTCAGAGTAAGCCTGTATCTGACGAAGAAAAGTATAAAACACATACTCGGATTGTGAGTAAAATTTATTATCTAACTGTTTATAAACAAATATATATATGTTTCTTTACATTCATTATTTAATATGAAACTGTGTACCATAATTCATCATTGGAAACGATAGCTTATTTTTTAAACTCCACGTTTTTTAAAAAAATAATTTTTGTCTGTGCCATTTATTCATAAAAATTGCCAGACTTGTTTACGATGATTCCAAATGTATGTATTAAATATCCGAGGAAAAGATTTCTTTGTTTCGTGATTTGACAGTAATTGCTATTTCTTGATTTATTTCGTGATTTGATAATACTGCCAGGCAGATTTAACTAGTCACAGATGTCAGAATCATGTCCATTACAAAGAAGTATTTTCTGTCTTCTGCCGTTTATTTTAATCATATTCAATAATCAGCTTAGCTATTTTTTATTATTTATTACGTGCTTCGTTATTAGGCATTGCAAGGAAAGGAATGGATGCCCCGTGGAAAACGTTTTAAGGGAAAGTGGGTCGTATTCAGGTTACATATAGGGAACATCGAATATTGACCACGAAAACTGCAGTGCAGTCAGCTGATTCGCCGGGGCTCGAACACCAGACCGAACTACCAGTTTTTAGCAGCTTTTACCGCTCAGCCGCTCGTGGGCCAAATTGTATGTTTACATTCCAATTTTACAAGCTAATTTATGTACGGCATTCATGCAGAATCCAAAAACGCGGATTATCTCTTAGTACCTTGGCTACAGAACTCTCCTAAGTGAATTTCAACAAGCTTGATCTAACTTTGCTTAACTGTGTTGCAGTTTGAAGTATATCTGGAGGCCAGTATATTGTGTCCACTGCTATTTTTCTCGTAACCACTTGACAATTTCCCAAGCCAAATAACTAGGTACACTTCACTCTTGAAAGACAATATTCTTTTCAGATAGAAAGCATATAGATGTAAATAAATACAGATGGCCAGATGACAGGTTCTTCCATTGTTCATCATTCAGAATTTGTATGAACTCCATGTGAACCAGACTTCTTGCACACGAACACTACATATACCGGCCTATTCAGTTGCAGATGTGTAGCTTGAGAATAATGCTTATTGCTATCGGTACACCTGGCCACGAAGATTACCATTATGATGTCGGAAAAAACATAACGGGTTCTTTGTGAACAATCGGTTTCGATTCCATAAGTTACAGAGGCATAAGAAGCGCTTTCTGTGATCCCAATATAAACATTTGCTCATTTTAGGCTTTAAAATCACACCATAAAACGTGTAGGGCATGGTATACGATAAAGCAGCTTGAAATGCACAGTTGCTGTATTAATGAACGAGATTCATCACTGCAGTTCGTTGTTAAGACAGCAACTGCGACCTTCAGAACCAACCACAAACGGCTTCCTTTTTGACCACTTTTCATGTTTGCTCATGGCTAATCCAGGCATAGTACACTCTTGATCTACATAGCATTCCAGCTTTTTTGTTTCTGAAGTATCGTTACATGTTCTCCATGCCTAACTAGACAAAATATATCCTACTCAATTGCGCATGTTTTTTTTTCCTTTCTAGCAATCGTTTACTAATTACAAAGCATAAGTATGTACAACTGAAGCTTAATTGCAAGCGAAGATGACAGAATTTTTTTTTTTCAATTAAGTAAAATACATAATGCTTCGAATGTAAAGTCAACACAATGTATTTTCATATCCCTAAGGTTATACTAAAAGTATTATAATATTTTTAAATACTGTAAGAAAAGTTTTGATCTCATGTAAAAATACAGGATAGTCTAAGATAAACCAAACTCAAAGTAAGTGAAGAACACATGAACTGTAAGACAAACTTATACAAATAGATGAAAGATGCCTCTACATATACTGTTGAAATGTTCACCGTCATGGTCCAAGCACAGTTTGGTCACTTTCATTATGACTTACTGTAATTCGTATCGTTGGATTCTGGTGATGCGTTACGTATATTCTGTTTCAGTGTATCGAGAATTCGCGGATTATTTTCGTAAACTTCGCTCTTCAGGTTGCCCAACAAATAAGTCTTTACTAGTTAGATCACATGATTGTGGAGGCTACAAATCCATCGAGGCAGTCCTCTGTTATGTAGTCGCAGGCCACGAGGTACGGGTTCCTGGGTCGGAGCCTTATCCCAGTATAATACTTTAAAGTCCATAAATAACATATAAAGCATATTTTGAATTTAGTAATAAAATAGTTAAAGTGACAGATAAGAACGATGAACAATATATAGCAAGTGATAAGCATTGGTGGTAGGAGAATAAGCTGAAGTAACAAGTTTCAGATTGAAAAGATATATGCAGATGAGGTCAGAGTTCAGCAGTGGCCCCACAGAACTGCGAGGATGGCGTGTAGCACTTAACAAGGTCGATGCTCAAATGATAGAATGTAAAATATGCAGTGGAGTGGATCTTAGATCGTAGATTGTCTATTTAAAAGAAGTCATGATATGGAGAAGTCAGGAGCTTGCTAATCGGCTGTTAGGAGAGGAGATAAGTAACCAGTGTACAGGCGGGGAAAAGGGGGGGGAATTATTGGGATCTACACTAGAAAGCAGCCCATTTCCTACATGAAGTAAGTAAAATTAAGTAAAGGAAATAAGATTAAACAATATAATAAAATGCAGGAAAATTATAAAAATTGGATCATGCACATAAGGAGGCTCTTTTCATTACCGTACAAATTTTGATATAATTTGGAGGAAAGAAAGAGGGGAGAAATTAGTTTAAATTGCTTAATACTGCGCTAGGCCTTCGCCTGTTTCTCACGTCGCTTGGATCATAATGAAGTATTGGAAAAGTGTGGTTTTCCACACAGATATTATAGAATTTTTTGACATCATTCATGGTATTTTGATATTCATCCGAGGATAGTAATTCCAAATCATTTTTTCCAATGGCGGGCACTTGCCTGTGCCAGAAACGGCCTTTCCTAAGGCCAGATGTGGTGGTCTCTTTATTATAGAGGCACTTAATAGGTGGGCCACCTTTGCCTCCTATGAAGGGACAGACAATTTTTACATCCATGCCTTCTCCGGTATTCGATCCCGGGCCCTTCGGTATCGCAGTCAGGCTTCCCTAACCACTATACCGTCTGAGCGGCTGATTCAAATAATTGGTCCAGTTAATTTGTGTATGTTTTTTGTATAGAGCTCTGACTTTATTATGCAGTCTATTCATGACGACTTTATCTTCTGAACATCTTGTGCGTTACCAGATTCATCGTGCTGCATTATTGCGGTTAATTAAATTTTTAATGGCAGGAGATTTCCATCTTTGGTTGGGTGTAACTTCAAAGCTGTTATTTTTAAGGGCCGTATGGAGTTCATTAATGAAATTCTTAATAAGTGCATCTAAATCATTTTCAGTTTATGCTGCTGGTTTAGTGAACTATGTGTTGTTTACAGCTTTGATGAAATTACACCAATTAGGTTTTAGTGATCTTTTGTGTGGTGAGCTATAGCTATTAATATCAAAATCGGCAAGGACAGGATTATGATCAGATGATAATTCATCCAGGCTGGCAATGGTAGCTGACATAGCTGACATTCCTGATTATTAAGAAATATTGGCCTTTAAGGCTGAGTTATTAATAGCGTTTTCATATATATTACAATTTTGCAGTTCCAAGCGCGGTGGTGTGCGTTAAAGTTTCCATCTATAATAATTCTATTTTGAGTTTAGATACTGTCTGAATATCTTGATGAATATCTGCTGTAGGTCTGTGATAGGGGATATAGATGGAGACTAACGTGATTGGTCCAGCCTTGTGTGGAATGATGTTGATAGCTATGGCCTCAATGGCTGAAATCCGTGGAATTGTTTTGTAGTAATGAAGAATGAGCTTAATATAAATGATTCCTCTATGATAATCTAATCTGGTTAGATCAACTCTGTAGAGTTCATAATTACAAATACGAAGCATGTGTCCCTATAGGAATAGTACGTCCCAGCTGTACTCATCTATAAAACTCCTGAGTTCATTAATTTTCTGGGATAGAGCACATGCGTTTCAAGTCATAATTTTAAATGGTTCATACATTAATAAGGTTTGCAAAACTGCAAATATCATTAAACTCTGCTGTCATTTGTAAGAAGACATGAAACTTATCGTTAATAGTATTATATTTTTTAAAATTCAGGTAAATATTTAGTAATTACAATTATGATAATATTTAGTTCACAATATTGGCATAGACAGAATGAAATTTATTCATGATATTAATAATACTTTTATAAATATCAGCTTTTGCATTTGATAAAGTTCGGCATTTAGGTTTAAACATTTTTACAAGTCCAGGAAGATTGTTGTTGGTATCAGCAGCAGCTGGCGAAAGCACCTGAGTATTACTGCTAGTTTGTGTTTTTGTGAGTATAAAGGTTTTCTCAGATAAGGCTTGTGAATAACTGTCTCCTGGTTTAGTCAGGTTTCTTTTTATTGGCTTATTGGTGGAGAACCCACGATACGAAGCCGGACGTCCTTTATCCCCACAGTTACAGCAGGTCGGGACTTAGATCTTTCCAACTTGCGGGAAAACTTGCGTTCGGTGATCTAAGACGCATTTTACAAATCTTGGGTTCAAGTGGCAGGTTTCAGATGAATAGTGCTAAAATTGGCAGTTCTGGCATTGAGGAACTTGTTTTATAGAAAAATATTTTCTACTTAGATAGAGAACAGGAGTAAGTCCTTGAGATCATAGATATGTTTCCCATTAATCCGAAGTGCTGTAACAAGTGATCCTAAATGGTGGCCCTAGTGCACGAGTTAAGTGAGCTGTGGATAACCTTATGTACAGAAAAACCTCTATTTCTTAGAGCTAGCATATTTTTATCATAGCTGGTTTGAAGAGGTAGGCCTCTCAGTAGAACCTTAATAGGTCGTTTAAATTTTAGGTTAATTATATAGTGTTCAATTTTCTGAATATTAAATAATTTGCGTAACTTCCGATGATCCTCATGAGTATTGGGGTCAGAGGCGTGTTAGGCGCCCGGGGACAACTGAAAATTTTGCGCCCCATTCTCTGTTCCAAGAACGGAAAACATTTCATTCTAAAATTTTGTAACATCAATTTGGCGCCCCCTGAATGCTGCTTCCGGGGACAGATGCCCCCCCTTGCCCCACCCTATCTACGCCACTGATTGGGGTGAATCTTAACAAACTCTCCTTTCAACCGTTCAAGGAATTTGGTATCAGTCATAGTAGTAAGTTGTGCTAATTTTCAATAGGCTTATTCATTACAGGTGGGATACTGGTCTTGGGGTTGCGCCTGCTACTGAATTACCTGCTCTGTCGGCGTTATTGTCATCATTTTCATTATCAACAGTCAAAGCTTTAAATTTGTTAGAAATATTAATACATTTTTGAGCGTTTTCACGTTTAAGTACTTTTGCCATTTTAGTGGGCAGAACAAATTATCATTACTTTTAACAGTTTTAGTAATATTTACTTTGTTATCCTTAACCTTAATATTTCGTACAATCGTAGCATTAGCATTGGATTTGGGGGGGGGACAAAAGCCTGTACTAGAAATAGAATTCTGGTATTCACCCTTGGCGAAGTCTAAGTATCCTTTAGTAGTCTTCAATACTATCATTAATCCACCAACGAGCTCACTAGGTTTTCCCGCGATTTCGTGCTTGCTCATTGATTTGATCATAGTATCCAAAGAAGAACATTTATACTGTAACTCCCAAAGGCGTAACATTGCGCGTATCGACGGGTTGCTACCATCCATCCGCTCTGGTTCCGCGCCTAACGGCAGCAATTCACGATTATGAGCTTTCATACAACCTCCACGCAAGGGATTGGCACGTGGAATAGTCGAGACAGTCCTATCAGGTGTGAAAACTGAGTGCACTGTTTCCAAGGAGGCTTCACGCTTTCGAAAATAGTTTCGTTTTTCGGTTTCTCCTCTCGCTTTCTCCGTTCGGTTCAGTTCTTCTTGGGCCACCTTTTAAATCGGATATTATGTGTAAAGATAAGAAAGTTCTACATGTAAATATAACATACACAGAAAACAAATTGAACTGATGAAAATCAAATAGTTTTTGGAATGCGCTCTGTATTAATTGGTACTTTTCCGTTTCGCCGGCGCAAATCTCGCCAAGCAGACTTTATTGGCGACAACATACAGTATACATATAAAAAATATTAAAAAAATTTTAGTTCTAAGAATTCTTTTTTTGAAGGCTTAAACATTTTAATATCGCTTAAAACTTTATAAAGCCAATAAATTTGTAAGAAGACATTAATTTAACAATTTACTATGCTTTCATGGTTCAACATCCTAATTCGCCGGTTCATATCACGTGACCCCAAGCGATCTCATCTCACGTAAACTACTCTACAAAAATCTAATGCTCTCACTAATTATCTACATTCATTTCAAGTTAAATCTTAATTTGGAACACAAGTTTAAATGCAAGAAATATTTCAATGCGTACGAATAGCTTACTCAGAAATTATGTAAAACTGCAGTACTTTACTTTACTAATACATTCTCATTAGAATTGATGAATTTAACCCTTGACTTTCCTTTTCTATATTTTCGACTTCGGGTAAGAGCTGTGATTGCATCCTGATTGACTTAATTACCGAAAATGGCCTTAGACATAAAACTGATATATCTGATAAAAATTCTATGTAATTATATGCCAGTATTGAAAGAAACAATCAATCTGATAAGAAAAAGCTGAGACTTGTTTTGAAAATGAGGCGTAAAAGGTTACCAGCGAGAATATTCCGTTTGGCATCGGTTGTACCATTATTGGCGACTGTATCGCTTGCGCCGGCAAAACGGAAAAGTACCTATTAATTGAGTTTTGAACAAGGATTATTCTGCGATGTCTATCTTAATTCATAATATAACCATATTTTACGATTTCAGGTAATTAGAGACATACTGTGGGGCCAAAAGTATGACTATAACAAGTTATCTGACTGGACGACTCAAGTGATTCAGAAAGTTTTGTATTTTCTTGAAAGCCAGGCTGCACCTAACAAGTACATTGGTAAGTCCCAATACTGACTGTATTTAATTACTCTCTCCCCTTAAAACCGAAGACTATCTGTTGTTTTTTAAATAAATTTTTATAATTAAATTCTTAAGATTAAATCTTTTTTAAGGGAAGTATATTTCTTTACATTTTGTAGTTCTTATAGACAAGGCATACCCATTTTCGATTGGATATTTCAATTCTATTACTTCGTAGACATATTAGCAATAAATGGGCTAGGGATATTAACATCAGTCAGCTGTGTTCATTGTTTGAAGTACCAAGCCATTTTTGTTAAATGAATCTTTATACTGTTAAAAAGAGTATATCAAGTAAAACTGATATTAGTAAACGTATTTCTGCTATAAAAATATGTTCAACGGTATATTGTTTAGATCCGATCAACATTTCGCCCTAGTACAATTTTTTATTTTGTGTATAACTATGAAGTTCCAATTTGTCATATAAGATATGTTTTTCTCTTTTGCAGTAACTTGCGTTATTTTACAAAAGACAGGATCCGGATATAACTGCTCTAGCTCATGTCACTTTGATGATACTACGGATGGTACGTAGGTGTACTAGTTAAATTTTTTCCATTTCTTTAAAAGAATTCTTTTATCGAATTTTGGCTTTGAAAATCTAGTTTGCATTCCTGCTTTATTATTTACCTTTTCACTCTCAATCTCGATGGTACGAAGAAGCTGCCAAATTTCGGGATATTTCATGCAGTGCTTAGTGACAGAACGCATTATTTCCTCATTTACTAAGTAATCACAAGTAAACATCAGTTATGTAAATAAAATTCCCTCAACTAAAACGTGCCATGACAATTATATTCATGTACACAACACAAACATATTGCTTAGTTATTCACGTTAATCTATGACAATATTAATTTAACATAATAAGCAGTCTAAATATTAATTTTTAAATCAAATTAATATAAAGAAACTACAGATTTTAAATAAAGTAAGGAGGTATCTAACGAATAATGTCGGTAGGAAAAGAAAAGGCCATTCAAATTTGTAACGATGTAAATCTTACCTGAAGCATAGAGAAACATTTCATGTCATAACACAAAAGAAACACAATGTAATCGGACAAGACGGGATTTAACTCTGTTATTCTATTTCATGTACATGCAAACCCTAATTGTGAACTATAACAATATTTAGAATATCTCTTAATGCATACTATGAGACTCACCAGCATTTTACCTCATCAACATTTCTTGCTAACGCACTGAATCTCACTCGCGCCGCATAACGCATTCGGAGCCATCGGTAGCACTCTTGGCTACCGATGGGCCCGAGTTTGAATCCTCTTCGATGTTTGTAAGTGTAATGTCTGGGAACACTTAAAACGTTGGTTAACCGGAAAGTCCAATCGAGAAGCTTGGTGTAAAGGAAGAGGTTGCCAGATACAGGTTGATGATCTTGGTGTTGCGTGCGTACCGGTTCGTTAGGGATTGAATGAAGTCCCATGAAAAATGAACAAAATTTATTATTATTACAACAAATAAAACAAAATGCTTAAATTTCCTGAGATATTCATACAGTATTACAATATCTCACAGTAGTTATTTTTTAACTACTCAAACGTTCAGCAGAACTTAATTCAAAACAGCTAGAGAAAGCTAATCCGCGAATTCGCTACCAGGGTAGGCGGCGAGGACGCCCCTTTACTTACTGCCCCACGGGGTTTCCCCCTCCTATTTGCTTAATTGCTTAAAGTAGAGTGCAATAAAGGAAATCACTGGCGGTACATTACTTAAGAGCCACCACTAGCTCAATAAATAAAGGTGAATCAAATAATAAAATGTTAATTCACATGTCAAAGATCTCTTTGTACACAACATTTCTTGTGTGGAGTTTTCTATCATTTTTAAGCTCGCTTTGCAGAGGACCATCAATTATTTTTAATTTTAAGTCTGTTCCTTCACGAACTCTTGAACAGGCAACATAAAGTTGATCATGTCCAAATGCAGGCTCAGGTAAAAAAATGCCAACACGCTTAAGCGTTTGGTCCTGAGACTTATGGACGGTCATAGCAAAGGCAAGTTTTACAGGAAATTGTCTACGTCTCAATTGAAACGGCAACCCTGTGCCGTGGCAACTTCACCCCATTGGCTAGTACAGTTACGCAAGCAACCAATAAACTATCGGCGACAAACAGACTCTTAAGCCGCATATAATAAAGATATTTATTTATTTAATTTATATTTCTTTTTTTATCGGTGCCGGTTGCATATTTCCGAATTATGTTATATATAGATGTTAAATTTATTTATTAAATGTTAAATGCACATGCTCTTGTGTTTTTAATTTTTCTGGCTTAGCTTTCTTATAATATTCGTCACGCGCTGCACTGCACAGGGAATAAAACAATTTACAGTAACGCGAGTAACCAATAAACTATCAGCGACAAACACTTAAGCCGCATATAAATAAGCATCAGATTTAGAGTATCTCTTTATGCATACTATCAGACTCACGAGCATTTTACCTCATCAACATTTCTTGCTAACGCACCGAACCTTCCTGATCGATAGCGTTGCTGGCTACCGATCAGTCCGAGTTTCAATCCCGGAGAAGACTTCGATGTTTGTAAGTGTATAGTGTCTGGGAACACTTAAAATATTAACTCGAAAGTTCATTCGAGAAGCTTGGTGTAAAGGAAGAGGGGAGGGAGGACCTTTAGATCCGTTCTCTAGAGTGTTCTCCACACAAAATGGGGCAGAGCTGCATATTTAGTGAGTTGGAGCTATAACCGTACAATTCACTGGTGAAATTATAGTGTGCCACTTATTTTTTCATGTCCTGGTAAAGGAATGGCGGGCTAATCGGAAATTTTGGCACAAAAGCTCTTGCTGCAAAGCCAGCCCGAAAGATTGATTCACATGTGCATTGTTTAACTCGAAGAAAGTTATTTCTGCAAGAAAATTCGCATTATAGTTAAGTAAGCAATCAGGAAGAAAATACCAATCGTTTTCAACGTATAACAAGTGAGATAGTTTTTGTGATGATTATTTTTAATTTGACTAACTTCATGTCCTTTAGTTTTAATTCTTTTGTAGCGACTCTCAAATCTTTCTTTTCAATTAAAAAAAAATTTTTTTTAACCCAAATGGACGTTAGCATAGAAGGACTGTTAGTCCCGAAACTACATTTTGCGTTGAATCACTACAAACAGATGAATCACTTTTCAAATTATTGCCACCAAATATTATCCTCCTGTATTATATTTAAAACTAAATACTGAAGAATCATGAATGTACGAATGTTTCTCGCATTGTGAAAAAACAATGGTACCTAAAGTCATCATATTTTGAATAAAATAGCCCTCCACGAACATGGGTATCTGAAAGACCGAATTTGGAATTTGTTTTAGTGTCTATTCCATATTTTGTAAAACTTAACGAATTTTTGATTCAAAATCTCAACAATTTCAAAGCTTGCAGTAGCAGCATTGCAGAAAATAAAACATTTTTATCTCCAGCGCGCGTGACTGTCTCTTGGGAAATTTTAAAGATATGCTGTTTTTAAATATTTTTAGCCCAAATGCTCTCGAGAAATGTATGTGTCTATAAATGAAAAAAAAACGTCTGTTTGGGCATAATATAAAATCTGAAAGCCTTGAGATTTTATTTATTTATTTATTTACTTTTGAAGAGAATAATAATTTTTACAATAACGCCTACACCGAGTCATAATTTTAGGGCAACTGTCTTAAAATTCTGACACAGTGGTCTGCATCAGATGAATGTGTTCTTATTGTTCAGCTCCTCAGTTCACAAAAAATGCTTTTACATTTTGTCTTTCTAGAGGGCACTATACTAATTAATCAAATAATACAGTCATTAATGATCAGGTAGGAAGTTTCCAGAGAAAAGGTTAATTTTTTCTGTGTTTAAAAGATTAATATTTTCATTTTGCACTAAGATTTGTACACTATCCGGCTAACAGAAATTTATTATTAAATAAACTGAGAATTTGGGGATGAATAAAAGTTTTAATTCCTAATGTTTAGTAAATAATAGAAAAAAAAAATTTTTTTTAAGTAAAATGAGGAAAATATATCCCACAACAAATTAATTTTTAGTTTTTTCACATAATTATTAAATCCTTTACATTTTTTATATGTTTCTGCATTTATTAAATTTATTTTTTCAGTGTCGTGCTACATACGGTGGGAAAATGACTCCATGGTATGTATAGTCAATATCTATGTGATGAATATTCTTTATGGAAGCCCAAGTGTTTCAATCACGTGAATAAAATCTTTCTCTTTCATTAGTTTTACATTTTTTAATAAATTGCAATTTTAAATTTCTTGAATATTTACTTTTGTTAAAATTGCAGACACTGTTATTCATTTTATATTGTTCAATAAATTAAAATTTCAGCTTCTTGACTGTTTACTTTGTTAAAATTATAGCCTTTGCAATCAATTTTTCATTTATTAATAAATTCGAAAGCCCGGCGGTCATACGAAACCGCTGTTCTAGATATTATAAATTGTAATTAAAATCATTTGTGCAAAGGTGTCTGCTAATTTAAACTGAATTACCCAGGGCAGGCGGCGATGACTCCCCTTTGCTTACTGCCCACGGGGTTTTCCCCTTCTACTTGCTTAATTGCTTAAAGTAGAGTACCATGAAGGAAGCCACTGGCGGTACATTTCTTAAGAGCCCATCGCTAGCTCAATCAATAAAGGTGATTTAAATAATGAAATGTTAATTTACATGTCAAAGATCTCTTTGTACACAACATTTCTTGTGTAGATCTTTCCATCATTTTTAAGCTCGCCTTGCAGAGGACCATCCATTATTTTTAATTTTGCGTCCGTTCTTTCACGAAATCTTGAACAGGCAACATAAAGTTGACCGTGTCCAAATGCAGGCTCAGGTAAAAAAATGCCAACACGCTTAAGCGTTTGGCAATGAGATTTATTGATGGTCATACGAAAGGCAAGTTTCACAGGAAATTGTCTACGTCTCAATTGAAACGGCAACTCTGTGCCGTGGCAACTTCACCCCATTGGCTAGTACAGTTACGCAAGCAACCAATAAACTATCGGCGACAAACATACACTTAAACCGCATATATATATGAGGTGAAGTAGCTTCATCTTCTCCGAAACGGCTGGCTCCCGGGCTTAGCGAAGCACACCGTTGGATTCCGAGGTCTGTGGCACGCCATTTTGACCATTCGCGTCTTCTTGGGACTTTAATTAGCCGAGATATTAATTAAAAACTAATTTTCCTTTACGTTTTCCCTACATTTTCTACTTTCTTTCTTGGGTTTTCCCTATTAGATGGATTTGGCTACGTACCAAATTCTTTTTTCTCAAATATCTACGGAAGGGCATCGAGTTGAAATTCGAGACGCGTATCCTCGAATTCCAAAGAATTTTCCGAATCCATCGATACCGTTCTCATCTTCGTACGACTTTAATCGGTTGAGATATTAATTAAAAACTGCGGAAACGATAATTTCCGCGCTCATTTTTCTAAGTGGCAAGAATAAACTATCGGCGACACACACTTTAGCCGCTTATATACCTGTATAAAGATGGGCAGAAGTAACATCATTTTCTCCGAAACGACTGGCTCCCGGGCTTAGCGAAGCACATCGTTGGATTCCGCAGGTATGTGGCACACCATTTTGACCATTCGCGTCTTCTTGGGGCTTTAATTAGCCGAGATATTAATTAAAAACTAATTTTCCCCTACGTTTTCTCGACATTTTCCACTTTCTTTCTTGGGTTTTTCCTATTAAAGGGATTTCGTTACGTGCCAAATTCTTTTTTCTCGAATATCTCCCGAACGGCGCCGAGTTGAATTCCTTGGATTCCAAAAAATTCTCCGAATCCATCGATACCATTCTCATCATCGTATGACTTTAATCGGCCGAGATATTAATTAAAAACTGCGAAAACGTTATTTTCTGCGCTCATTTTTCCGCTTCATTTTAAGCCATCGGCGACACACACTTTAGCAACTTATATATATAAAGATTATAAATTTCAACACCTTGAGTATGTACTTTGTAAAAATTATAGAGACATTTAAACATTTTTTTTTCGTATATAAACAACATGAGAAATCAGCCATCTCACGGGGATCCTAACTGCAGATTTTCCAAATTGTGCCTGGTTGTTCTACCACTTACACCACAACAGCACGCACGAGAGAATGTGATATTCCTTATAAAGTTTTTGTTATTAAAACTCTGATATTTAATGTTAATACAGTTAAAAATTTCTTAAGAAATGATTATTCAAAATATTTAATATAATGCATAGAAATTTTGCGACATATCAAAACTCAAAGAGCAATTCCCTGAGGTGAGCGTACCCTATTTTTTTACAGAGTCCGCTGCTTTGTGTGCTCGCAATAGTCTAAATAGATCCTTGATCCCTCTCATACGTGACCCATGATATGAACTTATTCGGTTACCCGATTAAATGCAGAGAACATACAGGGATTGGACAAAAATATGGAAACACCTTTAAAAAAAACATGTTTCTTTGCTTAATATGGTGTAGGAAACCCGTTGGCATCCAAAACAGCTTGCAGTCTTCTCGGAATGGATAAATACAGTTCCTGTATGTTTGCCAAGGGAATATTATACCATTCTTCCAGCAAAACGGTGGCAAGTTCAGATAACGATGTTGGCGGTGGATAACGAGAACGCACTTTCCGTTCCAATGTAGACCACAAAGGTTCGACAATATTCAGGTCTGGTGACTGTGGTGGCCAGGGGAGATGGGACAACTCATCCTCGTGCTCAGAAAACCAGTACTGGACAATGTGAGCTGTGTGAACAGGGGCTTTGTCGTCTTGGAAGACACCATCACCATCGGGGAACAAAGTTTGTACTATGGGATGAACTTGATCGGCCAAAATGTTCACATAAGTCTTGGCAGTTATGTGCCCTGACACAGTTATCATAGGGTTAGCAGAGAACCACGATATGGCTGCCCAAACCATAACAGAACCCCCGCCATGTTTCACTCTTGGCAACAAGCAGTCTGTATTATAGGCTTGAGATGGCGTTCTCCAGACGTAAACTCGGCCAGAAGTGGGAAACAATGTGAAAGAAGACTTGTCAGACCATATTACTCGCTTCCACTGCTCTATAGTCCAGGCTTTATGACTTAAACACCACCTTTTCCTGTTACGGGCATTAGCATCACTGATGAGTGGCTTCTCAATTGCAGCACGGCCAGCAATTTCCTGTTTACGAAGCTCCCTTCTAATTGTTTTTGTACTCACAGGATTCGGTAACACAACATTCATTTCAGCAGTAACTTTTGCAGCTGTGGTCTTCTTATTTTTCGTCACAATTGCCCTTAATGATCGTCTGTCACGATCACTCAGGACACACTTTCGTCCGCGCTGTGATTTAGCAGATGATGTTTTTCCGCTTTTCAAATACGCGGAATAAATCTTCGATACAGTACCTCTTGAACACTAAACACCTCGGCTACCTTGCTTACGGAAGCACCTACCATACGTGCTCCAACAATTTGCCCACGTTCGAAGTCTGTTAACTCTGACATAATGCAATGACAACCTCACATAACAGTACTCCGACAACAACTGAACTGTTTAGCACATTTACGAAGTTGTATAGGTGGCGTCAGTAGTCAAAAACGCCAGCGCGACCTACATATTTCATTAAAATCAATCTTTCTTTTCAAACATGCATTTCACAAGGTGTTTCCATATTTTTGTCCATCCACTGTATGTCTCTCTTAAATCTATTCCAACCAATTTTTCGCAAAAAGTTGAATTCTAACGTTCAGTTAATAAATCGCAGGGCTGCTATAAACAGTAATTCCTGAACCAAATGTCAAAACGAATACTGCCCAACTGCGGTGCAGTCGTGAAATATAAAGAAGGGAAAACATGGGGACGCTAGAAGAGGGGACTGCGTGTGAGGACCCTTTAAACATCTAACTTCTCTGCATTAAGTTTTACAGACAGGAAAAGATAGAAAAATTGAATTCTTTGAATGAATGCAATTTTGTGCTATGAAAATGGATTACTGAATTCAACGATAAAGAGTTTTAAATTCTTCTACAGAATAACTTTACTTCCTGGACGTTTATCAGCTTCATCATATTTCTTAAACAGAATCTCAATGCTGATTCCCTTTCCAAGCCGTTTCTGTATCTTATTTTTTCTGAACTGAATTATAGTATAGCTCAAAATACAGTTTTTTGAATGAAAGAGGGGAAAAATGAGGTTTAGGTTAGTTTTCATTGAGTAAAAATGGATCCATGCGCATTCTGTAAGAAAGGGAAAATTACAAAAAAAAAAAAAAAAAAAAAAAACTACTTTCGCAGTCAGATTTTTTTCCTTAAATATTTAAATATTCCAATCCATTACAATTAGTAATAATTACCTGAAAATGCAGTTTTAATTGTCATTTTCTCTCTGACTCACCTCACCTTACAGTTCAATAGCAGTCGATTAGAATTTTTGTGGGTTCATTTTCCTTTATAGTACACTTACGTTATACATATACTACTTTATTCTATTTTTCACTTGCAGCTTTCAACATCTTTAGGAAAAATCAATATGGGAATCCAGAAAATGTTTCTTAGTGATGTTAAGATTATTATTATGAAGTAGATTAAAAGTAGTTTAACACTATGCTCGTATCCTGGCCTAAAAATAAAAGCTGCGAGTCAGGATTAAGGGGGTAGCTAATATGAGGTCTTAATTAAAAAGTAATTTTAGGAAATGTTGATCAGTCCTGAACATTATCAGCTGGATGAAAGACTCATTCACTAATTGATCAAATGTATGGCAAACAGATATTCGACACCTGTAAAGGAAAGAAAGGTTAACCAAAATTAGTTATATTTTCGTTTTTGCGAGAACTAAATCGTAAGAGATTACAAACATTAAGTGTTATAGACATCTCTAAAAGTAATTTTGTTTCATTGTTTGATTTTCACAATCGAATAAAATTTCTGACGCTAAGAAATTACTTAAAAGATACTTCTGAGTTTCAAAAGCTTTCCTTCACACTTTACCCCGTCTGAGCAATGGCAGATTAGATGAAAATTTAAATGGATTGCACCAGTTTTCTCACCCCCCTACACCTTACCGCTGCGCGTAAGCATTTTCGTGGTTTTCCTTATGGTAACTCGCGCGAGGGTCATTTTCTCATCCAACAGATTATGACTAGAGAGTGGAAAAAAGAAAGTGACTTATATTTCAGCTTCGGTGAACCACCAAAAGCTAAATTATGCGCCTGCTTAATTCTGTTGGCTGAAAATCATTCTAACACTAATACACATGTCTGAACAAATGAGACTTAGAATGGAAATTTTTATTATCTTTTCTTAAATCTTATTATTATTATTGGGTCACAATCACAGAGTTAAGTGAAGTGGGAGTTTTTTTAAACTTTTGTTTTGTCTTTTATCTAAAATCACTGCATTGTTTTCAGAATATTATATTGGATATAAAAGTCTCACATCGCTTTTCCTCCTAATCAGATCTTTTGTTTTTTTTTATTTATATGCGCACCAAATGTCGTAATTCACTCTTCTACTAACAGTTTCAAACACAAATAAATGGTGTCCTCATTACGCCTACCATCACTTTTACATTGCTCATAATTCTATAGCTAACGCATGCACTATAGGTGTAAAATCCTTAACCGAAACAAAAGAACAACATATTTCCCCCTTTTAAACGAAAAAAAATGCAAAATTAAGCAACATATAAGAACCAAAATACAGAGCTGAACGAACCGATGTAACAAGAGAGGAATATATATATATATTTATACTTGTTTGTTGTAACCGATTGCGACGAAAAAGGAGTACTACTAGACCTTATAGCAGTTTCATATATTAAACATTCTTCGGCAACTCATTCTCCAATTATTCGAGATACGTATCTCATGAAACGATAATACTTGAAAATACCGATAAAACTCTTTTTCTGAATGCATTTTACAATCCGTTATTGGAAAAAAGAGCCCCATATTTATTCTGTCCAGATACTATGAAAAAAAAAAAATCATTCCAATTGATTTAAAGCCGTTAAAATGAATAATTTCCTTGAAATCTGGTACCCAAAATGTTTCCGGATTATAGTGCTTCTTTTAATTCGTACAACGAAGTAAAAAGGGGCAGTTCAGTATTGTTATATATGTAACTGTAACTGTATCTATTATTATCTTTAATCATAACTGTAATATAGAATAGTGGATAAGCAATGTATAAGAAACGATGTTTGTGTACATCTTGTAATCATCACTGAGCACATACCCAACATATATATATATAACAACACATGGCGCAGCCGATCGTAAATTAATAAAGAAAATCTTTTTTGAAGAACCATGCAGCGTCAGTAAAGATATTCTAAACAAAAACATGATGGAAAGTTGTTTACAGTGAAATCGAAACTTACATCGCTGGTAAGTGCGTTGTTTATTTTTATTTAAAGTGGCTAAAAATACGTATATATAAACTATTTAAAGTTATAAATTAAATATGGATGGATTAAAGCCACCAAATAATCTAAATTTCGAAGGTAATTTAAGCGAAAATTGGAAGAAGTGGAAACAAAAATTCCAAATTTATGTTACGTACGTTAGCGTCTGGTGGTATTACTAAATCACCTGAAATTAAAGTAGCTATTTTATTGCATATTATTGGTGAAGAAGCACTTGAAAAGTTTAATAATTTTAATTTAAGTGAAGACGATAAGAAGGATGTTGACAAAGTAATTGAAGCTTTCGAAAATTTTTGCATACCGAAAGCAAACGAAAGTGTTGATAGACATATATTTTTCTGTCGAACACAGCATGTAGGTGAATCGTTTGAGGATTTTTTAACCGATTTAAAGAAATTAAGTAGCAACTGTGGATTTTCAGAATTAAAAGATAGTTTAATAAGGGATAGAATAGTAAGTGGAATTATAAATAAAAATCTCAAAGATAGATTATTAAAGGAAGATCAGTTAACATTGGAGAAATGTATTAAAATGTGTAAAGTTCTGAATTAGCAGAACTTCAGCTGAAAACTTTTACTGAAGAAAATAAAATAGAAGCGATCAAATGTAATAAATTTCCACCTTCAGAGGAAAAAAGTCAGTCTTGAAAGAAAAACTATCATGTAAAACAAAAGCAACAAAGTACTAATTCTTCTTCAAACTATCAAAGAAATAAGTGCAATAATCCAAAACCATGTAGAAAATGTGGAACTTTTCATAAGTTATACAACTGTCCTGCTTTTAATAAGATTTGCTTGTACTGTAAAAAGAAAAATCACTTTTCTAAAATGTTAATGTTGTACAGAATAATTTAGATCATGAGTTACATAATATTGGTAATGAATATATTTTAGGGTCAGTGGAAGATACAAATCCATTTTCTTAAAATAAAACAGAATGGTTTGAAAAACTAAAAGTAAACATATCTAAATATTTATTTGTTAAGTAGGATACTGGAGCTCAGTGCAATGTCTTAACATTGTGTAAATTTAAACAATTAAATTTAAGAGATAAATGTTTGACTAAATCAAAAGTCACTTTAAATATTTACAATGGTACTACAATTGATGTAGTCGGAAAATGTAAATTATTATGTGAAACATCGAAAGGGGACAAGGATGAAGTAGAATTTCAAGTCGTAGCATGTGATAAAACTGTTCCAGCTATTTTAGGTTTACCTACATTGCAAAATTTAAACCTAATACAAAGGATTTGCACAGTAAATCCTGATTCCAATGAAAAGTTACCAGAATCTTTAAAGGAATATCAAGATTTGTTTAAAGGAACTGGGAATTTAACTGGATATGCATATCATATTAAATTAAAACCAGGAGCTGTTGGTAAAATAGAACCCTTTAGGAAAATTCCACTTAGCTTATTAAATCCATTAAAAAAGGAATTAGCAAGAATTGAAAAAGATGGTATTATAAAGAAAGTTACCCAACCAACAGAATTCGTGAATTCATTAGTGGTAGTAAGGAAAAAGGATGGTAATTTAAGAGTGTGTTTAGATCCTCAGCACCTTAACCAAAATATACTGAGAGAACATTATCACATACCAACCTTTGAAGAAATTTCATCTGAAATGACAAATGCAAAGGTCTTTAGTATTTTAGATGATGCAAACAAAGCATTCTGGCAAATTAAGCTGTCAGATTCAAGTTGTGAATTTACTACATTTAACACTCCGTTTGGTAGACATTGTTTTTTGAGGTTGCCATATGGACTGTGTTCATCACCAGAAGTTTTTCTGAAATTTTTAGTGATTTAGAAGGAGTTCAAATATATATAGATGACTTTATAGTTTGGGGTAAAGATAAAAAAGAACATGATTTAAGATTAAAGAAGTTGTTGGACAGAGCCAGAGAAAAGAATGTTAAATTTAATTTAAATAAATGCAAATTTGGGCTTAATGAAATATATGGGACATATATATTCTAAAGTCACTAGTCAGTCAATGTCCAATTTTTATTCAGTCACTGCTCAGGCATTAGATCGTCACTTATTCAGTCACTGGTCAGTCAATGTCCAATTTTTAGTCAGTCACTGGTCAGTCAATGTGCAATCTTCAGCCACTGACCAGTCAATGAGATCGTCACTTAGTCAGTCAATGTCCTATTTTTAGTCAGTCAATGAGATCGTCATTTAGTCATTCACTGGTCAGGCAAAGAGATCGTCACTTAGTCACTGGTCAGTTAATGTCCAGTATTTTGTCAGTCAATGAGATCGTCACTTAGTCAGTCACTGGTGAGTCAATGTCCAATTTTTATTCAGTCACTGCTCAGACATTGAGATCGTCACGTACTCACTGGTCAGTCAATGTCCAATTTTTAGTCAGTCTCTAGTCTGTCAATGAGATCGTCATTCAGTCAATGTCCTATTTTTAATTAGTTACTGGTCAGTCAATGGGACCGTCAATTTGTCACTGGTCAGTCAATGTCCTATTTTTAGTCAGTCAATGAGATCATCACTTAGCACTCACTGGTCAGTTATTGTACAATTTTTAGTCAGTCACTGGTTAGTCAATAAGATTGCCACTCAGTCACTGGTCAGTCAATGTCCAATTTTTGGACAGTCACCAGTCAGTCAATGAGATCGTCACTTAGTCAGTCAGTTTTCAATTTTTAAGCAGTCAGTGTCAGACAATAAGATTGTCACTTAGTCCGTTACTGGTCAGACAGTGTGCAATGTTTAATCAGTCACTGTTCAGTCAATGAGATCCTCACTTAGTCAATGTCCAACTTTTAGTCAGTTACTGCTAGTCAATGGGTTCATCGCATTGTCACTGGTCAGTCAATGCCCTTTTTCTAGTCAGTCACGTGTCAATCAATGAGGTCATCACTTAGACAAATCACTGGTCATCACTTAGACAATCACAATCACTGGTTGTCCAATTATTAGTCAGTCGATGTCAAATTTTTAGTCACTGAACGAGATTGGTATCATGGCGAACAAATTTATATATAAACTGAATTTATAAACATAAACTGAAATTATGTAAACTTATTTTAGATCTTGATATGATTTTTTAAACTGTTATGTTTATTTTTAATTTTTTTAAAGCAAAAATATTTCTGTAATATTTTTCTTAGGTTTGAAATTCTGAAACGTCTGCTAGGAACCGGTGAAGGATGTTGAGTACATTCGTCATCTACACAGATAACAGCGACGGTATCAACGATGACATCAACGAGGCGTTCTTGAAAATCTTGAATTGGTTCCAGTTCTGTTCTGTCTACTTGATCCACTTTGCCATTCATTTCTTGTTCATTATTTGTGTTAATGAGATTACCAGTCTCCTTGTGCTCCAAGATCGTTATGCGATACAATGCATTCAGCATCCAATGATTTAATAGAGGCATTCAAACGCAGTTCTTCCTTGTTCAAGATGGCTATAGTGCTATTCACGCCTTTTTGATTCCCTGAGTTATCAGTTTTTGGAAAATCAAAATCATTTTCAGTTTCATGGAGGTAATTAAACTGATTTTCATCACTGATATTGTGCACATCAGTGGGATTATTATCGAAATCTTTAGCGAAAAGGTCGATGAGGTCAATATCACTATCAATTTGCAAATTAAGATTATTATCAAAAGCTTCGTCAGAAACGTCGAGGGGATCGGTGTCACTGTCTACATCCACATCAAAGGAATCATCATTAAATTCCTTAATATCAGCATATGGAATCAATGTAATCTATATTATGTACCTTCTTTCTGGCATTATAGTTGTGTTCATTACGGTGAATGGTATTTTCATCCTTACTTTTCTGAGTTTTCTCTTCTCTTCGAGGAAACAAAAGAAGGCAGCCGCGAAACAAATAGTATGCCCAATAGGCTGTCGATAAAAGGTGTTGGTATAATAACGTAACCCAATGCTGTCAAGAAAAAGAACTCCATTTCTAGAGATGGCCCGAATTCGATTTCAGCAGTAAAAATGACAAATTTAAGCAAATAAGCTCCACACGTAAGATTTTAGCATCACTAGATTTGATATCTCTAATGATTATGGTTTATAGGCATTGTTAAAAATGTGTACATTAATTTTGTTGTAATTCAATAAAAGCCCAAAACAATTATTGGCAATTTCATTGTTACAAACGTTATTAAAAGGATTCTTTGAATATGTACCAATGAAAGATCTTCTGATATATAAATCTATCTCTACATATAATAAAAGAAAGAGTCTGTGTGTGTGTGTGACTTTCGTTCGCGCTGCGCTTAAGCTAAAAGACCCACGGCTACGAAATTTGGTACATAGGTGCATCTAGACAAGAGCCAGTGCACCTCGAAGCGATTTTTTCGAAATTCGAATTAGAATTTTTTTAATTTTATGTTTTCTGACGAAATCGCGTCTTTTCCAGACATAATGGGATATAGGAAAGCGATATTTTACTCTACACACTCCATTTACACATCGCAGGGGTGTTTGTGCCCCGGGGAAACCCTGGTATTCCGGGGATTTTGAACTTCGATCCCCGGAATGGGATCGTCATTCAAAAGAAAGTAAGAATAATAATGAATTACGAGGGCTATCCAGAAAGTAGATTACGTTTTGGAATAAAAAAATAAACAAAGTATAGGAAACAAATTTTATTATATACAGATGAAAGCCACACTCAAATACTACTTTTCTACATAGTCACCATACAAATTAAGGCATTTATCGTAGCGATGTACGAGCTTGGAAATTCCTTCGTCGAAAAATTCGGCCGCCTGCGCCTTCAACCACTTCGTTACCTCTTCTTGCCTTCCATCTTGCACAAAACTTGTGGTAACCAAGCTTTTCGCTGATGATTTCGTGCAACAAACTTCGCGAAATTTGTGGAAAACTCAAAGAAAGTTCCGTTATTGTGAAATTTCGATTTTCACGGACTTTAGCATCGACTTTTTCGAGAAGTTCAGCGGTCACTATGCTGGGTCTCCCACTTCGATCTTCGTCGTGAACATTGGTTCGGCCATTTTGAAATCTTATGACCCACTGACGCACTCCACCTTCAGTGATAATGTTGTCCCCATACACTTCACGAAGCTGCCGATAGATTTCTATCGGTTTACAGTTTTTTGCAGTCAGAAACCTTATTACTGAGCGCACCTCGCGGGATTTTCAATTAACGCAGACATTTCAAATCGTCACAGTATCTGAACGGAGCACAGCACGAACCTCTCACTAGCACGGCTAGATGCAGACTGAGCTGCGCAACGCTCTGACCCCAAGATGGCCGCGCTAGCCCCGCCCCTAGCGGACACAGACGGAAACGTAATCTACTTCCTGGATGGCCCTCGTATTTATTTTGATCTGGGTAATTTTGTTTGCTTTGAAAGCAAAAAACGCAAGGTCAGTGTGTGTGGTGAAAACTTTTCCTTTCTTTCTCCAAAGGCAGTGATAATGCATGAAAACGGGGAAAAAACTTCTTTTTTATTATATTATTACCCAGACTCCTTATTGCGAGTTATGACTCATTTGCCCGGTTCTCGGACATTCTCTTCTGGATTCTTTTCGGCAAGTAGGCGCGGCAGAAAAAAAAAAAGGGGAGAGACTTCGTTCGACCAGATGTGGGATCACGTGACTCTGGGTTCAAAGGTCTTATCTCTACTGGGTGGCGCCAATAAGTAGAGAAGGGGGATTTTTCGCCGTATTAGCTATCTGTCATTGATCGCTTCTCAACTTTTTTTTCTCCGCTGTGTAAAATTTTCGTTTCATTTATTGATGCACGTGTAAATTTTTCGTTTCGATTATTGAAATATTTTTTTATTTATGTACGCAAGAGAATTTCACTATGAAATTTCTCGATACAAATAGTGACATTATACAATTAGAAGAAGGTGTCCGGAATGCATTTAGGTGGAATTGGATTGAACGGAGAGATGGTAATGGGGATACCATCGGCACATGGTGCAATAAAATAAATGTTGCTGGACAAGCATATTGTGTTTTTTGTAACTCACTGCTGAAGTATGGTGGGGAAGGATTCAAGGCTTTCACAAATCATTCTAAAACTGTGACGCACATAAAATATTCAAAGTGCATTAGACATTCAATGACTTTAAGTAATTATGCTAATTCAAAAAATACTGATGACTTGCTGGAGACTGATGCTCGGCCATTGGATATAATGACAAGAAAAGCACGCCAAGAGGTATTAATAACTTCGTTTATGGCCGAGTCAATGTAGCTCCCAATTTAATTGAACTCTGCAAACAGTTGAGCCGCGATCAGACGGCACTAAACTCGTTGGAAATGTCCAGGACTACTGCATGTTATAAGATGAAATATGGGCTCGCAAAAACTATTAAGGAAAATATCATTAAAACTTTAAAGGAGACTCCATTTTCTCTAAATTTGGATGAAAGTACTAGCAATGCTCAAGAAAGTATACTGGCAATATTTGTGCAGTTTTATAACAACAATCAAAATGAAGTTGTAGTTCATCATTTTGCATCTCTAAAGGTGGAATCTTGCGATTCAGAAGCTGTTTTTAAAGCAGTTGTTAATACTATTGAAGATAATAATATTCCATGGGCAAACTTAATTAGTGTATTAATGGACTCATGTAACACCATGCGTGGAAAAAAAAAGGGTGTTGAAACCAGACTCTTGAAATAATTAAATAAGTACAAACAGCCTTATACAATTGTTAGAATGCTACTGGCAAATATCAGTGCTTTGCAACCTTAATACCAGTTACCTTAGAATTAGTCGGAATGATTTGGCCTAATACTTTTAAAACAAAATTCAACATTTTAAATCTTTTTTTTCTTTGATATTAAGCAATTTGTTTTCTTCTTCAATTATAAACAAAAGAGCAATTCAGAAAAGGAGAAGCCATGCCTTACCATATCTGCATTTATTCCAGTTACCAGGTAACCAAGAAGGTTCGTGAGGTTTTCGTTACTCATAAAAAATGGCCCACTAAAGTCTTAAACACCCATTTTATTTTTTATTCTTTTAAATGTTCCCAACAAGACACAAGCTTATAAATTTTTTTTTTTTTTTTTTTTTTTTTGAAAAAAATCCTTTTTTTTCCCCGGGAGTCCAAAAATTGTGACACAGCTCTTGTGACATCGTTGCGTTTTTGGAACTGCTGTTCTCACAGGTTAGACCATGACCAAAAACATGTAACAGTCCGAAGGAACGATGATGAGGGAAATGCGATGGTTGAGGCAGAACTTCCCAAACCAGTGTTCTGATCACCTCTTCGGTCTCTTTTGTTGTATGAGGTCTGGCATTATAGTGAAAGAGAACTCCTCTTCCGTTGATCAGCGTTGCAGATATTCAACCGTTGGAGCTTGTTTTTCTCAGACAGGACATGAAGAACATTGCTTAGTTTCCATGTCATACCAAGTTTATGAAGATGTAATCGAATGGTTTCGTCAGATACACCAAACCCAGTGTACAAGATCTTGGCAGGTTTCATAAAGATTCTGCTTAATTTCCTCCTCTAGGTGGACTTTGTCCAAGGTGGATGGATGACCAACACGAGGCTAGTCTTTGCAGGAAAAATTGGCTGAACGACTTTTAATTCCATGTCTATTCACTCACTGACGTTTCTCCAAATGTGAAACATATTCTAGCAGCCAACTCCCTCTACAGCTTTGTTTCCTATTTTGTACCCTTACAGCAAAATATGCCTAAAAATCTCCTTTTTCCAACCATATGATCTTTCACAGACTGTGCTTCCTACAAAACTGATAGCGAAACGTGCGATGCACTTGACAATTCTCTACTCAATAAAGTTTGAAAGGAAGGTAAACATATGATTTAATGCGTCAAAAGTAATTGCTCTAAAAAACGCACGCTCTTGGTTACCTGGTATAACAAAAAAGGAAAGTGACATGTTGATTCATCTATAAGGTATTCTCCCGCCTTTTTAGCATGCCTTCGTGGTGCAGTGGTCTGCATGCTGGGCGTGTATTCCAGAGGTCCGTGGTTCGATTCCCGGCGGCGAAAGCGTTGCTCATTTTTCATGACTCCTGCTTCCAAAAAATCGTAATGTCTCTACAGTGGCACCTGAACTAAAAGGGTGGTGGATGATGATTCTCCACACCCAGGATTTGGCGATTGGGTCCCTTAAAAACCCCAGTTGCGCTTTAAAAGGGGGAATATAAGGTATTTCTCCCGCCTTCTTTGTGTGGTGGTCTGCATGCTGGGCACGTATCCAGAGGTCCGTGGTTCGATTCCCGGCGAAGGCATTGCATATTTTTCATCATTCCTGCTTCCAAAATACCTAATGTCTCTACATTGGCACCCGAACTAAAATGGTAGGTGGATGATGATTCTCCTGACACAGGATTTGGAAAAAAAAAAAAAAAAAGTCGCACTTTAAAAGGGAGATTATATATGGCATTTCTCCCACCTTCTTAGCGTGCCTTCATGGTGTAGTGGTCCGCATGCTGGGTGCGTATTCCAGAGATCCGTGTTTCGATTCCCGGCAAAGGCGTTGCTCATTTTTCATCTCTCCGGCCTAAAAAAATATGTTAATGTCTCTACACATTACAGCTATTTCAGGAACAATAGTGAATGAAATCAACTGCAAGTTCCGAGGGAAATTAAATATGGATAATACAAGATTAAAACCCAAATTGTAGTTTCAATAAAAGGTGAATTTTATGATCAAGAACGGAGCAAGCCAAATGTTATTAAAAAAACAGAGAAAGAAACTAATATGCTACACTTCATTTAAATACAGTACAAAGTCCGTAATCCGGATGTCCATTATCCGGAATGATCTATAATCCTGACCTCAAAGCCACAAACTTACGCATGCGCGTGAAGCGTTTACTCATGCATGCTTCCGATAGTGAAAAAAGTGACAAAGAAACGAAATTATTGAAAACGAAAAAATTTCGATTGACAAGTTAGTCAGTATTCTCGACACAACAATTACAGAACTTGAACAGTGGAACTTTGTAACTGAACAAGAAATTATGCCTGTTTATAGAATTAAAGAGAAAGTATTAGCACAAAAAACGAAGCAATTTAAACAACTTACATTGAAAGAAATGTACAGTAAAGTAAACAAATAAATATTAAGCTTTTCTTTGTAAATTTTGATACCCTTTAAATCATAATTGCCCTTTATTTAATAAATTACAGTTTCATATTTTTAATTGTATAATTTCTGCATGCCATCTTACCAGATTTAAATTCATGATCTATAATCCGGAAAAAACCCTAATCCAGAATCGCCTAAGTACTGACGAATCTGGATTACAGACTTTGTACTGTATAGGGTTATAACAAAAATTTCCCACCACCGCTTCACGTTTCATCATATTTTGTCACGTGAATTGTGACGTTTGAAAGAAACTTCCTTTAGAACATTGTGTTGTGAAATTTGTAAAAAAATATCGTTATCGTTAAATACAAAGTGTTTGAAATGGAACTATGAAGCTACCAGATTAGAACAATCAAGTGCTCTCATTTCTGTTGCAAAAAGTCACCTACAGAATGTCACCAAATCATGTGTACAGCTTTAGGTACTAATGATTTATATTACAGTGTGAAGGTTTGGCATCGAAAATTCAAAATCAAGGACTATGACATTCAAGGAACAAAGCGCTCTGGCTGGCATGCTTATGTTGAGGAGTCCCAACCTGCCAAAGCCACCAAGAACTTCTGGAAAAAGATCAGTATTCAACGACTCGAGGGCTTGTTAAGGAGGTAGTCGTTAGTGCCATGCCCATTACTTGCGCAATGTGTCTTTAAACTTGACGTATGAGTTCAATCGCTGGGCGCCGCATGAACTGTTTCAAGCAGATAAGGGCAGATGTCTTCAGGCCTGCACTAATCTGCTCAAATATCAACACAAGAACAAAATTCTGGACCAGATCGTCACTTGTGATGAAAAGTGGATTTAACATGAAAGATTTTATTTGTGTAGCAACATTCGTTTCAATGCATAAAATGAGCAAGAGCAACAATCTTTTATCTGGCGTTTGTATATGATGTATAAATTACTCCAACATCGAATCAAATTTAATGATAGTTTCTACTAATTTTGAACAACTTCCATTACCAGATTTCAGATACCTCTGAAAGCAATAAAGTCTCACGTTACAAATATAATATAATTATGGTTCATATATTCTTATTTCATACATTCAATTGGGAAAAAATAGATAAAACTTCGGAAAAAATTATAAAATATTTTTTCCAAGTTTCACTAATGTTTACCATCTTGAATCAAATGTACATTTATCACTAAATAATATTTTAAGTTTGCTATTATTTCTATTGATTTTAAAATTTTTAATGTATGCAAAACATATTTTCATGCTTGACTTTACATACACAATGAATGACATAGCATATAGCATTCATTATTCACATTATTAATAATAGAGACCCCTAAAAATAATTCATATTCACACTGCAGAAAATAGTCAATACAAAATTAGTTTGGATACTTTCTTGTTCACCCACTGTATAAACTTTTAGCACAAATGGGAATTTACTTGTCATGGATTTCGCAATTAAGCTTACAAATTTTGGTTACTAAGTGTGGTGGCTGTAATAAGGAAGTACCATAGTTTCTAAATATGTGAATTTCACATATCGCATATCAATGCATTGATATCAAAACAATGAATATATTCAAATCTACTTTGATGCACCAATCATAAAGCAGTTATCACAGAAAAGTGATTAATCACTTGTCGATTTTATTATTGTTAATTTATTTTATCACCTTACAATTTGTGCAATGAGGTAAAATTTATTTCAATAACAGCATCATATAAAAATTTACTATTATGTATTGCAGCATGCATTAAAGTGTAAGTTTGATGGATAACTGCTGGTTCTCATGTGGTGGCCAAAAATAAATTCCAATATGGGGATTTTGTTTTTAAATCCAAAATGTTTCCCAATCTTTTAAATCCTTCTTATAAAACCGTAAAGAAAAAATTACTTAATATTGAAAGTTATTAAAGAAAAATTTGAAACTGAAGTTTAATGAAAACAAATTTAAGAAAAAATTTCTAAAAATACACCTATATTTATTAAGACAACATGAATGAAGATTAATGAATAAAATACATATTTTAAACTCTTGACATCTCAGGTTCATTTCCTTAAATTAATTTGACAAAAATTTTTTAACAGCAGTTCATTTTCTGTTTCCCAGAACTTTTTAAATAAATGCAAGTGTAAAGATGAAAGAATTATCACAAATAAACATGAAATTCTCTCCAGAAAATTGAGAATATGGAACTCAAAGCTGCCACTAGGTAATAATAGTGATCCAGATCCACTAAAATTGCATTAGCTATATTCCCCCTTTTTTTACTTAATAATTCTAGTGTATATTAATCAAACTAGTTTTTCCAAAACTTTGAAATAAAATGTTGAACTGTTATGCGAGTTCTTATTCAAAAGCTAGAAAAGACGAAAAAACTAGAAATTTATTAAATTTATTTATTTATTTATTTTTTGGGGGGGGGATTTGAATGTACAATAACTAAATTTAAATAACTTGCTTCCACGGTACAATACTATTTCAAAGAGTACCAGAAACACATTCTGCTAAGTCTTGAAAATGTCTTTATGCAATTCTGATTTACGATTCTAACACAATATGTCTCCTGAGCAGACCTTTTGTGCAAAGCACTACCTGCATGGCATGTAGGGGATGGCCTTACACATCTCTCCCATGCAATCATGCAATTCATACAGTTAAGACTGAGTCTTTTATTGTTATACTAAAAAGCTTATAATTTCAAGTGCAAAACTGTGGCTATTTAGGGGAGAAAAATGGTAACAGAAAACATCTAAATAGGCTCACATTAAATGCAACTTTATAAAATTTTTCACTTTAAAATAAACTTTTGCAATAAATTTATAATTAAATACTTAGTACTTAATGAAATCGTTGACTTCATGTATTCCTTACATCAATTTCTTTATAAAAAAAGGAATGAATTGTATTGAACTTTGCCTTAACCTTCCTAAACTTATAAATTCAGAATTTTAATGCTTATGGATCACAGATATTACACACAGTATGACCCTCCCACAAAATCAACACCTCTTTTATGGAGAGGAAATATAAAAACAATTCTGACATCTAATGGTAATCTGTCCCAATTTATAACTCGTAATATGTCAGAACTTTCAGCCAAACTTCTGTTACATGATGTCAAGATCACATCTGACAAATCTGTTTTTTAACTTCTCTTAATATCCATCAATGTTTGCACATTCAGCAGCTTTTTTTCATCCAATCAGTTTCATTGATGCAAAAGGAGCAAACATGAAACAATTCACATTGATATAGCAATTTGGCTTGTTTGCTAAATGCCGAGTTTTCCTTTTTGACACAATTATTGAAATTTATGTATGCACATATGCAGATGATGTAAAGGATTGTGGAGGGATAGCAACGTTATACACTTTTAAAGCATAATTATTTTCCTTTTCTTTTAATTATCAATGAATTGGCTTAGGTGCTACAATAACATTAAGTAGTTAAAAAAGGTGTATAAGCAATGTTTTAATAAACATAAAACAGAGTTAAATAGTTGTTTAAATAAATGAATTGTGGCATAACATATAGAACACTACATATGGAAGTCGCTTATCATTTTGTTGTATATGCAAAACACAAGCAAACACAAAAGTCTGGTCATAAGTTCAAAGCTATAAATTATACTGCCAATGAATTTTTTTACTGTTTGCAGATTTCATCACTGTAGTCCTTTTCTGTTAAATTTATGCAATTTTTAGAAAATATTTCATATGCTATTACATCCAGATAACGTTTCCTTCAGGTATGATTAAAATTCACATTCAAGTAGGATTAAAATAAATACATGCATGTATTTTACAATATTCAATTAAAAACTAGCTTTTAGATTACGAAATGAATCCCTTTACAAAATAGTCTTTTTAATTGATCTGCTGAGAAAATGATAAATTAGCAAGAAAAAATTTAAATCACAAAAATTTCTAATTTATTCACAGAACAAGTAGTTAAGTTACCTTAATTTTCAATACAAAAAATCCTCACTAAATGTTCTTATTTTGAATTATGCTATTATTTGTTTATCTTTATTAAATATGTCAATTATGTCTGATTACTGAATTATGTTTTGTAATACAGTAAAAAACTTAAAAGTGAAACTGTTAAGAAATAAAGAGCATAAATATTTTCATTTATCAAAAATACCATTTATATGCCTGCAATATTTTAAAAAATACTGAAAGGAAGTTTAACATGATATTATCTAGGAATAACAGAATTCATGTAAATGAATTTATTAATTTCATATTATTCTGCAATGGTGAAAAAATAGTTAGCCAATAATATGAATATTTTTATTTTATGGACCATAAAACAGTTTTTATATTCTCTCATTAAAATTCTCTAGAATGAAATCCAATGAAATACAATACATATATTTCATGGAAATATAACAGCTGGAAGGGGGAAAAGCCTGCTTTACATAACAATATATTTACAGTAACAGATAATTATTTTTTAAAAAAAGAATGGCTTCCAATAATATAGCTGATTCAGGTGAGTAAAACGGAAGACTTTGCAAAATATTCAGTAATAGGAAATAAAATGTATACACCATTTATTGCCAAAAATACATATTAAAACAAATCTCTCTAAAGATATTAACAAAATGTGTACATTTTCACAAAAATCAAGTTAATAGCTATAATCATTGCATATAAACTATTATTCAGCTATTTTTAAAGATCTAATACACGATCTTGCAATCTTAACAATTCAGTATTTGTAGTAAATCATAAATATCTGGGATGGAGCATCTTGAATATTAATATTTCCCCCTTGTCCTTTACATGCTCCATCAGATGTATAGAAACATGACCTTCATATACATAATATCTACAGTTTAGCCTAATGGAAGTTTTTTTAATGTTGATCACTAGCCACTTATCTCTTTCGCGTGACTTCATTTTCAAAAAAGGGGAAGGAGGGCAAATTTAAATGGTTATTATTTCGTGCTAATCATCTGCTTTAAGCTCTTTGATTTGTTTGATTAGGTAAGCCTTTTCATCATTGAACTGTTCATCATCAGAACGGTCAGTATGAAAATTTGATAAAAAGTCCACTAGTTTATCTTTATTTCTCAATAAAATATCTAGAACTGGTTTAGGTTTATTAGGATTGGCAACAAATACCTGGAAAAAAAAATAAGAATAATTACAACAGCATAAAAAAAAGTTACGCAAAATTGAAAGAAAAAAAAGGTGCATGATTGATAACTTAATTATAGCCTGTTAGTTTAAAATAGGCATTTCATTTTATCTACTGTGACTATTTTGTAATCATAGTAATGACAGTTGCAACACATGGTCGAGTCCCCTAATTTCTGTTTCTCCATTTCATATCATTTAATCTCAAATACAGCGGAAAAAGTAAGTTCTGTGCAATGATGATGACACATGCTATGACTACAAATGAGTGAGAATCAGTAAGGTCTTGAACTGCCTGTTTCAAAGTAACAGACTATAGGTTGGTTAGGACTTTAGGTTTAGCAATATATCTTTCATCTGTTGATAGGTACTGAATTAATACAATTCACCATAAAAAATTCTTTTGTTAAGTGATAATACAAAATCAAGTTTTATCACCAAACCCCTATGGGGGGGGAAGAAAGTTCATCTGTACAACTGTTGGTTAAGGTCATGGTTCAGTGTGATTCAGTGAAGTTACTATTTATAATTATTGCTAAAGAACTTTCCCAAAAACAAGACTGACTCCTAAAACACTGTAAAATACATTTATCTTACCACCAAAATTATAATATGTAAGAATTTTTTTTTTGGGGGGGGTTAAGGGAGGGAACCAAAATTAAGCTATAATTTAAAAAAGGCTGGTTTTTTAGTAAATGTTGAAAATCTTAAAAATATATTAAGAATCTTTAAAATGTTCACACAAAGTTAATGATTTTATGACATTCAATGATTTTATAACATTTAATACATATATTTTTTTTCATATTATTTACAACTCTGATGCAAAAGATACTATAAAATAAAAAAGCACCCTTGAGTTAGTCATTGTAATCAGACTGAAATCGAAAAATATTAAGGCATTCTATATGACCCACACTGTTGAGTTTTCATGCACGATTCGAACAGCATATGTGACCTTTGCTACTTTGATCAATAGGCTACCTACAATGCAATGCAACTCCATCCTATTCGTCACATGTGGAGAAATGAGTAAGCATAAAATACCCCTGTCCATGGAATAAAACGAATCTTTGTTACATTTTTAGTGTGTGTATGTAGAAGGGGGGTTCAAGCCCCAATATTAATTTTGTTGCGGCTTTGCAGATGATATAAGTAGGCACGCTGCCATAACTCAAAGCCATCATACCTATTTGAGAGTGGATACATAACCAAACAAACATATTCCTTAAAAACGGGATAAATAAGTTTCCAAGATACTTGGGAAAAAGCATTTCAACAAAGAGAACTTACTTTAAATAATAACATGCTTTGCAATATGCAATCATTCTATGTTTTCATTTATTTCATGTCAGGGTCACATTTAAATGTTCCCATACTTCACTTTAATAACTGAATATAACAGAAAATCTACTCAAATCACTTTTTTAATTTAAAAAGGCTTGTACATGCACTCTAAAATTTATCATTATTGAAAATACGGAGATCTCTGAAAAACAGAGACATCTATTTTGCAGTATGATAAATAAACTGCCTTACTAGTTCCCTAAATAATAATAATGAAATTAAAAAGGTGTTTTAAAATTAATATAAATATGCACATCATCATTCTTCCTGTTTTAGAAAAATTTCATGTGCACTTCTGGTTATAATTCATTCACTTGATGTACATCAAGAATGAATTATAACCAGAAATGCACAAGTGAATGGATCCAAGTGAATGGATTATAACCAGAACTATCACAGTACAAGATCTAAGAGTGAGTGGCATGAGATGATGATGGCTGGTATACAGCTCTATGAAAATTTGAGAAGTGTAAAATAAAATTGTCTTTATTAATCCCTTATTGAGTAATTGAATATCAAGACATTAAACAAATATTATGCAGCATGAAGTAACACAAAAGAGGAAATGTAAAACCTGTTAGGTTTATTATAAACTGTAAATTTAGACATAAAAGTGGACTCTTGTAAAACCTTACCATCATTTACTTCATCAGTATCCTTTACAAACTGAATGTAAATGAAGAAGCAAAAAAGAACTACTTACTGATTAAACAAGACCATAAAACAGATTATGCAGCATTTCCCACATTATCTTTGCATACTGTTGATGCCAGTGATCTCAAAATGATATCGTGTATGGCCACCACATGCACAATATAAAGAAGCTGGAGAGCTTTTTTTAACCCAAAATGGAAACTTTGTTTTTCAACAAAAGAAATTTTTTAACTAAACTAAATTTTAAATTTTATTTACTAAGTATTTATTAAAACACACACACACACACAAAACAATAATAATGAGCAAAAGGAAAGCAATTCAGATTGACATTTATTTTCTGCTGAAATCTAAAAATTAGTACCTGAAAGAAATTTCAGATGTTTGCAATTTGTAATTCGATTAAACTAAATATTAAACTTTCAGACTAACATTTATTTCATATAATTCTAATCTACTGAATAAACCACAAAATAACATATTTAAACAACAGAAATTGCAAAAGCTTTCAGAGTGGGAAAAAACTGAGAATAAACAAGGATAACCTATTCTCTGTTTTTTACTTATTACAATATTTTTACACATACAGAAAAGATACATATATTTGCATGTAAGTAATCAAAAACTTTATTTCTTATTAAACACCTCATATCATTTTGACTCTAATAACATTTGTAAACTTGAACAAAAATTACTAGAAACTATCATCATCACTAATTGTAGATGCTCATTGGTCAATGTGTTCCTTTATTTTTTACTTATTAATTTTTAGCTGCATGAAAAACTGTTCACATGTAAATATCCTCAACAAAACCGTAATTTGTATTGTAAAATAATTTTAAACTGATGGTATTTATCTTTTGACAAGTATGAAAAAAATCAATTAAATCCTTATCTTAAATCTTAGAATAAAATTTATATAACAGTGTGAATTAGATAGCCCCATTTATAGATTCACTGGGCTGTTATACACGTATGCTTTCAATGGTAATGAAAAAATATCAAATTGGTAAAACCTTCCTTCAAATTCTTGACATATTAATTAATGTCATAACAATGCTTATTAATTTACAGGAACTGCATTCACAGGTGAAGTAAATCTGTTTCGAGGGCTGCAAGTAGCCCATGGGCAATCAGTTCGAGATCACTCGATGAAATAATGAAACAATGTCAAAAATCCAAAGTACCTCAGAAACCATTAATATACTGATTGGAAGAATGTAACGTGCTTTTATTACAGCAAAAAAGTCTTTCAGTTATAAATGCAGAACCATTTCAACAACACTATATACAGATAAATTTGCCTGAAGGCTAATGAAAAATTCCAGTGTAAGCTTGCAATCAATTAGGCCACAATGTAATGCCAGTACATCAGAATTGAATAACAGATTCATCATAAATGCATGACCAACTTAATAACTGTAAAATATGGAAGAACGTTCATGGAAATTTAACAGAGTAAAACAAATTTTATAAAGAATGACAAATCTGAAATTTTCTGCAACATCTATAAAAATATTATATTATTAAAAATTTGTAACAAATTTAGAAAAAGAAAATACATACGTCTTAAAATTACTAAAATATTCATCAACTATAAACCAAAATGGATGCAAGACAGAATAATTTAAGTTCAAAAACCAGAAAGTTTTTCATCAACTGAAAAGGAAAATTATTCAAAGGCAATCTGCCTAGAATATGCAATTAGAACACTAATTTGAACTTTTCTTTTCTCTCTCCATTTTTTTTTTTTTTTTTTTTCTTTTTTTTTTTTTTTTCTTTTTTTAAATTTAGCATATAAAACCATGAAACTATAAAAACTGCGAAACATGAAAAATTTTTGAAAGTTAGTAGATACACAAATATAATTTGATATTATCCATACTCTGCTGAGACTCATTTCAAATCAAGAACAGCATTACACACATTCAATAATAAATTCTGATATTTCATTTTCAAGCATCCTACTTCTTTATCAAATCAAATATATCGACTCAATTTTTTGCATGTTCACCTAATTTGATAGGAAAGCAGTTCAGTACAAATTTTCTTTGGGAAAAATTAAGCTGCCTTTAAAAAAATTTAAAAACATCTTAATTTTAGCTATTTAAATTTTTGCAATAGCTATTTAAATTTTTGCAATAGCTATTTAAATTTTTGCAATTCTTAAAATGCTTTTAATGAACATTTTAATTAAAATTTAACACAAAAATTAAAGTTTGATGCAAAATCAAAAATCACTTGATGAAGCATAATTCATAAGGTTTTTAAGATACAGAGAGGTTATAGTGATCCTATTCAGATCTATGTATAGTCCATTCTCATTGACATTTAATAGAAATTTGGTGTACGTACGTTATATGGACCCCAACAAACAGAAAACTGCAATAAAAAATAATAGTTCAATTTCTGACCACTAGATGCCACTTTTCACACAATACAGAAAGAACATTATGCAAATTTGGAACTGTTTAAAATGCCAATAGTCAATATTGTAAAATCAATTCTCACCATGTCTTTAAAGAAGAAAGATTTAACTTCATTGGCAAAATTGAGTTATCAGAGCTGTTTAGTTAGAGAATATCAACAATGCAAAAATAACCTATGCCAAAAAAATTTATTTTAAAATTGAAACTCTGGAAAAAAAAAAATCACTGTTGCTGTAGTTTGACAACATATGGTTTCTGATATTCCTCAATAAGCCTGAGTAATGTCATGTGAATTACCTAACCTCAACAATCCATTTTGGTATTCATGCATGATCCACATAGTGCAAAAGTAAACTGTAAGCCACATACTATAGCTGTAAGATCCACATCAGTGCATTAATTTGGCTTGCTGGCAAGCACAGTAATTCACAATGCATGACCTTGAGACATTTTGTGGTCAGATAAATCAATTTGCTGTAGACGAAACAGTGAATATTCAGAACTATCACATATGTGATACTAGTCCTTAATGCTGAGAATGAACAACTTCTGCATTCTGATTACATGACTGTATGATGTTGTTTTACCACTGACTTCGTTCTTAGTTCCTTTTTCTTTAAGGAGTGTAGTCCTCAAGGCCCTGAAAAGTTTCCTTTATTAGTGACAGTTATCGCAAACTTCTGAAGAAGCCAGTCATTCCTGCCTTACGAAAATGAGAATGTTTAGAAGCTATTACGAGATGTTACAACATCTATATTGACTGGCAAGAGAGAGAATTACTTTGTACTCATTCTGAAGATGACCAGATCAAATGTTTAATCTCCTTATTCTGTGTACTTGAATTCCTGTAACTGCTAGTTGCAATGATTATTGAAAGATCTTGTCTACAGAGGAAGCATACAGAATCTACATGAATTAAAAGCAAGCACAACATGTGATGCTGTTGGAAAATCCTCAAAAAAACCTTTCACTCTACTGCTGAATATGCTATTGTGAGTTATGTAAATAGCATACTCAATGAACAAATGCAGTGATTAAATAATTTTTTAGATTTCTAATTTGCGTTTCTTGTCCTTTATACACCACATTTCGCCTGGCAGTCAAAATTTTAACTATTATTTTTTACTAGTTTTCCTTTTCCTATTTAGTCCATTCCTATAACATATATAACAAGTCTCAATGAAATGCAGAAACTAGATAGAATGGGTTCCTATACAAATATGAGTGGGTTATTTTAATTATAACCACTTTGTATAATTTTCCCTGATCCAGCCAAATCCTAATCAAATAACAGAAAATGATAAATTTTTATTATTATACAGGAAAATTAATAACTGAAAAGTTCCCTGATCACTATATAAATTCCAAATTCGCAAGACATGAAATAAATTAATTGCGTAAAGCAACAAACAATACACATAAAACAAATAAATCATAAAATTTACCATTTACATACCTTGAAAACATGAAATGCTTCAAACTGAATGTTTCGACTCCTTTCTTTCAACATATTCATCATTAACTTTAAATTTTCAGGGGAACTTATATATTTGGTCATGATAGTAAAATTGTGACGGTCTAATAACAGTTCTCCTAATAACTAAAATAAAATTATTAATAATAAACAACCAGATACAGATTAAATAAATAAATTATAAATGAATGATTCAATACAGGAATGAACTGAGAAAAGTTTTTTTTTTTTTTTTTTAATATAATTTCAGTTCCTGCGTTTGATATATTTACTGCTTAACAAATCAGACCACAAGCAGACATATGATAAACACAAAGGAAAAAAAAAGAAAAAAAAAAAAAAAGCTTGTATAAATTTTAGGCTCAAAATGAAAAAATATATGACATTTGAAAATTATATTTAAACTGTGGCAATGACATTTGAAAATTATATTTAAACTGTGGCAATCTCCCATTAAGACCAATAATCTGCTATTCTATTTTGACAAAATCACAGAAACTGAAAAAAATATTAAACATTAATTATCATTTTTTAAAAAGATTCTGCAAAGAAACTTGAAAGAAATGAGAAGAACTGACTGCATTTCAATATGTCTATTCTTTGTTGACAGACCTTGCAAATGTTGGTATTTGGAGTTACAATCAGATCACAAAGAAAATTTATTTAAATGGAATTTTATATTGTATGTTAAAGAAAAATTTCCACCACTGCACAGTTCACAAACATTCCTTCAACTCAATGTCTAATTTTGAAATTATACAGCTTTGAAATCAAATTTCTTTCAATATGAAACAAGGAAAAAGTATGCTTCATACGAGAAAAGAAGACAAAAACTTTTGAACAAAATCTCAATTTAAAAAATTTCATTAAACAATATGAAAATATTTTTTGCTATAGGTGCAACATCTGTTAAACTACAGAAAATGCAGTGGCATTCAAACACCAAGTTCAATGGTTAACAATAAAGATGTTGTGTTTACAGCATTTTCCAGCAAAATCTTTTGGATCAAGTATATTATAAGATATTTTCTTCCTCCTTCCAGCATGCAAGCCTTTGTGAATGTAACGGTAGCACATTCGGCACATATTCATGAGGTTCAGGGTCGAGTTTCGCTAAAGGCATTGCATATTTTTCATGTCTACAGTATCAAAAAATCCTAATGATTCTACAGTGGTGCCCAAACTAAAAGGGTGGTGGACGATAATTCATCTGATTTGAAAGCTTTCAGGTTTTTTTTTAATTGTTTTAACTGTATTTGTTTTATTTTTTTCTATATTTTTCAATTTTTAATTAAGACATTTTGAGGTTTTATGTATTTTTGCCTTGCTGCGAAGTGAGAACTGAATTAATTGAATGAATATATCTGATGAAATTTGAGGAAATAAGCTTAAATGAAATTAGCAAAAAATGCTTATAATTCAATATGGAAGGAATGCTTATAATTCAAAAAGGAAGTCATGCGACGTTCACATCAGATTGTTCTTCATCAAGGATTCATGTTTATCAATTCTACACTTTTAAATACTGTTTTCTACACATGCATATTTACATACTTATATTTGAAAATAATAACAGATGTTATATAATTTTCCAGGAACTCTAAAATAAAACAATTATATATAAATACAGTGGTGGCCAAAATTGTGGGCACTTTTGGAAATTTTTATGTTTTTGAACTTTGTATGCTTATAGAAAACATTGCGTTTCACAAAATGCAAACTTCTATATATCATTTTAAAGAGAATTTATTACTGAATTCAATACAAAACACAAAATTCAATTATTTGCAATACAAAAAAGTTAAACGATAATAGTTATCGATATACATTAGGTAGTGATGATTGCAGTGAGTTGTCAGTACTTAGTAGGGTACCCTTTATTTTTTATTACAGCTTCACATCGACGTTTCATCGAGCTGACAAGAGTTTTAAGCTCTTCTTTCGTTATTACATGATGCCAGGAAACAATTATAGCCTCAATTAGTTCCCTTTTATTTGATGGGCACCTCATTCAGACAAGAGTTTCCAAACGGTGTCACAAATTTTTGATAGGATTGAGGTCAGGACTGTTTCCTGGCCATGACAACAATTTAATGCTCTTTGTACGAAACCACTCTTTTGATATTTTGGCCATGTGGCAAGGAGCAGAATCCTGCTGAAAAATAAACGAAGCATTGTTGGGAAAGAGATCTCTGATGGAAGGTAGAAATTTTGGTTCTAGAATAGTGTCAATGTATTTTCTGGCATTCAGCGTCCCATTGATGACATGAAGGCGACCAATACCACCTGCTGACATGCATGACCAAATCATAACACTAACTGGGCTCTTCACAGTTGCTTGAATGCAGTCAGGATGTAGCTCTTCTCTTATTCTACGTCTTACATATTTTCGCCCATCACTACCGAATAACGATATCTTAGTTTCATCACTCCATATAACTTGTGACCTCTGATCATCTGTTCAATTAATGTGTTCCTTTGCCCACTGCAGTCTTTTTTTTTTTTTTTTTTTGTTGTTGTTGTTGTTGCTGAAAATTAAGATAAGGCTTTTTTCATGGAATTCTACCTCTCAGTCCAACATCTGTTAATCTTCTCCTGATTGTTCTTGAGCTGACAGAAACACCAGCATCATTCAGATCACTTCTGATGGCCGCTGATGACATTTTTCTATCTTGGAGACATAGTCGTTTTATTCTTCTGTCATCAATAGATGTGGTGCACCTTTTTCGGCCTTTTCCTTCTTTGTTTTTCATTGAATTTGTCTCCTGATATCGTAAACAAAACTTTCGGACTCCAGATGTAGTCACTGAACCACCTGTCTTGCAATTTCAGCATAGGAAAGACCACTTTCTCATAACACAATAATATTACATCTCTTTCTAGGTGTCCAATCTACTCTTTTATTTGATGTCATTGCTTCTTGACTAAATATTAAAAATTTTTACAAAAATTCCTACTTGTAATTGTAGTGTATAAGAAACAGGTCCTCCTTCTACAGAACAAAGCAAAATAATGAATTGTTTCAAGTGTAAACACGATGTCAGCTTCTACTGGCAGTTACTAACATTTGATTGGTTCTCAGAACAAGAACAGTGATTGGCCAGGAAAGCTAGACATTACAAACCACTTCATAATTGTGTTTTTTATTTATATTAAAGTACATATAACTTTTTTTTTTTGTATTGCAAATAATTGAATTTTGTGTTTTGTATTGAATTCAGTAATAAATTCTCTTTAAAATGATATATACAAGTTTGCATTTTGCGAAACGTAACATTTTCTATAAGTTCAAAAACATAAAAATTTTCAAAAGTGTCCACAATTTTGGCCACCACTGTATGTCATGTGAAAGAGTGTTTATAAATGAAGGGGATGTTCTGCAAGCTTTGATGACTGCGTAATGTATTCCAGGGTCTTGCCACCTTCAAATACATAAAATTATGATGTAGTTTAAGCAGTTCTAAATAATGATTGATAAATACACTTTTCTCTTCAGTTTTGAATTAAAAGTTATTTGGACTTAAAAGTGCTGCAGCATTTAATTTGAGTGTACTAAAAAATACAAAACTAATATGAGTATAACTGTGTTTCAATGACTAAAAGCTCAGAATCCCTCAACTTTAAAAAGCACATATGATGAACCCTTTCGCAAACCCCCTCTTAAGTCACTATTGTTTTCACAGAAGGCTAAAATTGTCTGGAATTATATATGATTTTATTTAATGCTCTGAAAATAAACTTTGGGAGATGTGTTAGATTAATTTTTAACATGCATTATTAAAGCAGTTAATTATAATGAAATCCTTACTTTCAAAGATTGCCTCTTGGTGACATAATTCTCTGAATTCAGTAAGTGCTGATAGTGACTGAATACTCGATCATAATTCAGTTCAAGAAATTCGGAACACAAGACTTTGTGCCTTGTCAGTAATTCCTATAAAATATATCTCAGTTAAAATTATTTATAAAATAAAGATTACTATAACATTACAATTAGTATCAGATGATTAAAATGTATTTTCATTTCCAAATAACAACAATGAATAATAAGTTCTTTTTTATTTTCAATTTGATTGAAGTAAATTCTTGAGGCAGTAGATTATAAAAGGCAATCAAAATAGAGGATTCATATACCCTTCTCTGAAAAGAAAGCGATTACAAATAAAAACAATCAATATACATTAAAAAAGTTTTAATAGATAAAAGTACAAGTAAAGGTAAATGAAAACTTTTGTAGCAATGGTTTGTTCTTCAGTTTAAAACCTCAATAAATTTCTTAATCAGTTTTCACAACACAGCAATGTAGAAAATCATTGTTATGTAGTGTATTAATGATTATTCTGTAGCTGTTGTCCAGAATACACAATACTAGAATTTTTTATATTAATGTATTACCCCGTTGACAGTGAATTTGGCTACTATAGAACCATGAAAAAGTTAGCAGAAATGCTGCCAAAGCTGCACCAATTGTTCTTGTAGAATCTAAAGGAACTAACACCTCTTTATTTAAAAAACAATCACACACCTTAATTTCTTTACATCATTGACAGATACAAATTAGAAATTTGACACATAAAAAAAAACTATATAAATATTAATTCAAGCTTTTAAAATTCACTGACAAATCAATTCATTAAAACCTGAGCCAGTTATTCTTGCAGCCAAAAATTCTTATTGGCATTCAAAAAGTAAAAACTCGACTACCTAGAACGCTTGGGAAATGATGAATTCTGGATATGTGAAATTTCCAGATAGTTGAGCATATATAGAATGCAATTCATAGTAGAAAAGCCACATGAATAGAGGGGGGAAAATCTGTTCTAAAATTATAAAAAGTCATTTTTTTTTTTTTTTTTTTTTTTGTTATCAGCTTGAATATCAAAAGTCTATATTTAAAGTAATGTAACATTTCAGGGGGCAGGGGAGGAAAAAAAATGCCTTTTGTACATAAAATCCAAATGTATTTTTTTAGTTTGTTTTTCTTCTTCAACACAAGAAATTAAAACATCTTAACCTTTTGAGAGACAGTATATAAATAATTTAAATTGTGGTAAAATTTTGAATGAATTATAACTTATAGACCCTTAGAACACAAAACTGAGACTTAAAAAAAATCTAGAGTGAAATCCTGAATTTTGGGGCCAGTATATATTTTATACCGATGCCCCTCTACAACATTTTTATCCCAGGCAATTGTTAATTTTTGTTTTTTTCCATCTATTTTTGCAAACTTTTTATGTGCATCTATAGAGATGGGTGAAGTACATTTATGTAAGTCTCAAGGCAAAACACTTTTTAAACTTTGCTAAAAATTTAAAATTATAAAATAAAATTTATGTTTCTCGCGCAATCTGATGATGCTACCCAGCTGAATATACTTGGGTAAAATATGGGTAAAAGGATTTTAAAAGCGATTTAAATTCAATATTATTATTTTATGAAAAATTTTAGCAAATATGCATGCAGAAACCGTATCGTGTTGCAATTGAGCTAGTATAATTTTACAAGAAATGTTACTCGGGCGAAAAATTTTTTAAACAATTTAAAATGAAACACTACGACTCAGCTGAAAAATTATACTGCATTTATGAAGTTATTAATTGCTTTAGATAATATATAAAAAGAGTATGCTTCATGCTATGATTGCAAGAATCACCTCCCCCCTCCCCCCCCACACACACGCTTTCGATTATCAGGCCCAGTAAGGGGCCCTTTTTAATTTTTTGTAAATATAGGTTGTAATCTATCATTTTGTTCAAGAAAAAAAGCTGTTAAACGATTTTATTACTTGATACACCTCAAAGCTCTTATTTCTATCAAAACTTTAAAAACTCAAATCCCCTTTTTCCCTTCCAAAGATAAATGTTTTGCAACTAAAATTGGCCTTAGAAATATTTCTCTTCTTTCATCAGCTGTGAAGACTAAACCACGTACTTGTATCTTAACCCAAGGAAAAAAAATTTCTTGTATTCCTTAGTCTCTCATCTGAAATTAACATAGACCTAAAGAATAAAAGCATGCTTTCAAATCAGCAGTTTTTCCATTGCACTAGAAATGGATCTAAAATGCATTTCAATTTCCTGTACTTTTAGAGCTTTCCCTTTGTGTGATGTTATCATAGTCCCTTTGTGAAGATGGCATGAGCCCCGCATGGCAAACTAGTTGTCCGTCACCTCTTTTCATTTTCGCTGCATTTTAGGGTTTTGGAAAACACGAAACAACGGGTGTGTTTGGGGGCTAACAATGTCACATTTAACCCCTACAGTTGCATAATGTTTTTTGATGCCAGACGAGTCTTTCTCGTGGGAAAGGGTGGCGTGCTGAAATTAAAATTATAGCTAAACAGAGACGAATGAGAAACTCGAGTAGTATACACAAAGATTAAAAAGTAACTAATATACTTGTATTCAGTCCCAGGACAGGGTCAGCAAACTTCCCATACCCCCATGAACATAATACTGAATCCTAAACAACTTGTAAATTAATCATAAATAAATTATTACATCATAACCTATTACAATGTAAAGAAATTCCGTCATCTCACAGAGTAGTGAGGTAGAAGCCTCGTGCTGCCATCTATTGGCAAGGTACATTCAGTAGGGGTGCCAGTAGATATTATATACCGGTATTAAAAATGTATACATAAATTTCTTTTAATTATCAGTTTTGATTGAAATGCAGTAAATATAAAAGGTTCAAAACGTGTGCGCGATATATTTTAAGATTGTGAATTTTTCCTACCCTTCAATGGAATTTATGAATGTTCAAACATGATACCTATGAAAGAGGTATAATCAATTTCATAACTGCACAATATTGAACATTCATATAGTTTTTTAGTTTGTTAGTAAGGCTGCCATTTAGAATCAAAAAGAGACAGTAGAAACTTATGATTACAGCTTTTGGTGTAGAAAAATTAGCATTTTTTAAGAGTTTAAAAAATTGACTAACATCTGGTATATATTACACCATTGCCCTTCAAAGGGTTAAAGGAAAAAATTGTTAATCTTGTAACTTCAAAAATACTCCATGTTGCACGCACGTGCTTAAAAAAAAAAAAAAAAAAAAAAAAAAAAAAAAAAAAAAAAAAAAAAAACTGAAATGTTTCAGATTTTAAATTACGTACGTCCAAAGGAGCATTTTTTTAACGTTTTGTGTGCTACCTTTATTTATTAAATATCATGTTCTTTGCACTGAAACCATAAAATTTAAGTTCAATGTCGCGCAAAATAGTTTTAAAATGAGCATATCCTTAGAATTTCCGATACACAGTTCGACGCGCTGGAGATAAAAAGGCTCCCCCCCCCTGTAGAGTGTTGCCATTGCTCGCTTTTAAATTATTTAGTTTGTTACTCAAAAATTCATTAAGGTTTTACAAAATATGAAATCGATCGTAAAACAAATTTCAAATTTGGGATTTCAGATGCCCATATTTGCAGTAGGATTACTTCATTCAAAATTATATGGCTCTAGATACTGTTGTTTTACCACAATGCGAGAAATATACATACATTTACGCAGATTTTTTCATTATTCAATTTCTTCAAATATAATGTAGGACTCTAACATTTTGTGGCAACAGTTTTAAAAGTGAACTGACATTTATAGGAGTCCGACGCAAAATGCCAAAATGAAAGTTACGGTCCTTCGGGACTCAAATCTTTTTGGATTAAAATAAATAAATAAATAAATAAATTTACCCATTGTTTCCAAACTGCAAGAAGAAACAAATAATTAGCAGTTAACTTACATCTTCTTTACAAAACTAAACTGTCTTATTGAGAATTAATCCAGTTTACATAAAACAAAGGCAAAGGCCCTATGATTGTATCATGATATTATATTTAATACATTAATGATGCTAAATCATACTATTTGGCCACAGTTTCTGTTTCTTGAAAATAACTGAAGGAAGAACAAGCTAAATGCCAAATTGTTTAAATAACTGTAAGACTTTTGCCTAAAATGCAATTAACAATCTTAAATGGGTCTAAAGTGTCTTTTCTTGCCAAACTCTCACAATGAAATTTTTTGAAGTTAACATGCAAAATTATTTTTGCTTCGATGTGAAACCATTGTCTGTTAAAGAGTTAAAACAATACAAATACTTTTTCAAAAATCAAAACTTAATACTGTTTTAAACAGCAATATCTTTCAAAGCATTTTCCTTTGTGCAAGAATACACTTCAATATTACACACATATTGCATTACACTGCATATTTTCTTGACAGAGCACAAACACCATTATCCCAAATTTTTCTTCTTTTCTAGTCCCAAGAATGGGTTCTAATGTATGTTTCCTTATGTTTATGAAAAGTCTGCCTGGAGAATCACAATTTGTTACTTTTCTTCTAATACTGGATGCTAATGGTATATAGTGTTAATGTATGCCTGCAGGAGACAGGTACGCTGCCCATCAGTAAATAAACTGGTGAATTACAGCTCAGCTGGTGGCAAATGAGTTTCTTGATGCTACAGGATAGTGGATTTCCTAAAACGTTGAAGCCAAACATTTGGGAGGAAGAGGATTATCTGCCCACAGACTCGCTGTGAATGTCCTGTTGTCCGGACAGCACCAGGTCATCATTTGCAAAAGTGTCATGAGCATCACAATTGGACTGAATAGAACTGGGTTTGCATGCTATTCTCAGATGATAGTAGGTTTAGTATGTCATCGGACTGCAAACACCTACTGATCCAGCATGACAACGGTACTGCTTATCATACAGACAATATCCAGGAAAGAAACCAATATCTGAGACGCAATACCATGGTATGGGCTGGCATCATGATCAATGACTGCAATGACTATACGTGCTTGCAAAATGGCCAACAACACATTGCAGTTTTACTGCCTTATATTCACCTCTTCTGCGGTGTCTTCGTTGATAAATTTGATATTTTACTGTAACATATGCACTGCATATGCTACAGTACCCAGAATATTTTTCTGTATCTATTCCTGAGCAGCCTAAAAACTCTTCCAAGATTGGTAGGTTGTCTACAGATGACCATTCTTCTTCAGAATCAGACTCACCTCAATCTGGGTTTGAATCAGAACTGCTTTGTCACCAAAAAATCCACAAATAACAATAATCCACTGATAATTCATAAAAAACAAGTTTGTCGTCTATCGCGTTTTAATAACAATCTGCAGAAAACAAGCTTAGTCATTATTTTCCTTTAACCCTCTAACCATCAAGGCCATATATATAGCTTAAAATATTTTTTGTGACATTTTTAAGGAAGTTAATATAGGTGCACCTTAAAATGTACAAGAAATTAAGGCAATACATTAAAAGTCCATAAATCCAAGAATAAAGTAGCAAACATGTTTTGGCATTAAAATCAAGAAAATACCTCTTTCTCGGGGCAGTTTTGAGAACTGGGCTTTTTTAATGAAATCCCATACTCATAAGAGGATTGATATTAATATGCGCAAAATGAGTTTGGTTGTCTCACACTTGAGATGTATCAACAGAACTGAAAAGGTTTATTACTGTGACAACTACCCCTGTTAAACATACTGGTGACAGTAATAATCTTAACAGACAACATAAATGCCTCTTTGAACTTTGTAATCTCTCATTGCATCCAGTGCCATGACAGTAACTCCCCATTTTTCTTCCAATGATATATGCTGCTGGACAATTGCTAAGTACTGATAACATTATCAACTATCACAACCCCAAAATAAAAGGAAACAAAATGCGAAAAATTAGAGCAAAAGCAGGATACAGTAAGAAGAGATGAGCATATGCAAATTTTCATTTCTTGACCTTTTTATCTTGTGACAGTGTTGATAAAAGATTTAAAGGATCTGCCACGCACTGGCAGTTGTATCAAGTAAAAGATTTACAGGAAAGATTTAATTAATGATCTTGGAAGTACTCGTACATCTTCCTGATAACACTTAAATGATTTCATGTTCAGCCATGTCACTTGAAAGAGTGAAGAATGGCAAAACATAACAGATGTCGCCAAGGAGTTTCACATTACCCATATTGTTATTTTATGGCTCAGCAGGGCATTTAAAACAACTGGAATATGCATTACAAAAGATACTGTGTTAAATGTATGACGTTTTCAAAAGAGAAGTACATTGCTCTACTGGCAAAATGAAACTGCCATACCATAGTTCAGCAGGTGGCGAACAAGATTATTGCTGCCACAGGACAATGGATCTGAAAAATATAGCAAGATGTTTGCGAGGAAGAGGAGTATACACTCATAGATCTGTTGTGTATATTCCATTGTACAGACATCACCATACCACCTGTTTGCAATGGTGTAATGAACATTGCAATTGGACTGAAAAGACTGGACTTGTGCACTATTCTTAGTAGTGCACAAGTAGGCTCAACCTATCATCAGATTATAGATGCCAGCTGATCTGGCATAAGAGTAGTATTGCTTATCGTCCAGAAAATATCCTGGAAAAAGACCAATATCTGGGATGCAGTAATTTGGTATGGTCCTGGATCATGATCACTGGCTGCACATCCCTACATGCAGTTGCCACTGGGACTGTGACTGAATGACAATGCATTGATAAAGTTCAACTGCCTCATGTTCACCTTTTTCATGGTGCTTTTAGTGATACTTTTCGTTTCATGGAGGACAACGTACCATTCATCGAACACTCACTGTTCAGGATTGTTTAGACAGTGAGAATATTTCATACCTCATAATGGCCAGCATACTCTCCAGATCTAAATCTCACTGAAAATATTTAGGATGCACAGGGAGGAGGGCAACTTGCTAGTCAAAAACGTGTTCCATTGAACAAGAACACCCACATCCAAGCACCAGCAGAAAAGTGGGATCAATTGCATCAACAGCTGTTGGATAATATTATGCAAAGAACGACGTGACAGGAAGAAAGTTACATTGCACTCCATGGTGGGCATACCCATACTAACATTTTTCTTAAAGGTGACTGCTGTCATATGTATGCATTTTCCCATTTCTCCATACATAGAATCAAAAGAACACTTATCTTATACTTTTGGAAAACATTTTCAAATTTTCCTGAACAATAAATATTCTTTATTCTAATGCCCAAACAGTGTAGCAACGATATTTTATCCTGTTTAGCCTTTACTCCAGCTTAATGTTATGTTACCTATCAATGTGAGATCCATCCTTAGCAATTGTTCAGCAGTATATAGCCTATTTCAAAGATGAATTCTTAGAAAAATAGGATGGATACAATGGTAAAGCGGTGTAAGCAATGTCTTCTGAAAGAGAACCATATAATTTTATCCACATCTTAGAAGTTTACAGTGGGGTTTTGAGAAAGTGCTGTATGTACACCTTATAATGACTTTAAAAGTGCCCCATTGGCTTAATTTTTCAAAAAGGATATTTAAAAGAAAAAGGGAGGGGACTGAAATTTAAAAATTTTCTGTTTCAGCTTTTTAGCTAGTTGAATGCCGGATAGTTGAGTTTTTAGCTGTAAATGAATCAGATTACAGTCACAAATTTGATTCTATAGCTCTCAAATCACATTCCTTTTTGAACAGATATTTTCTTGTCACAATTTTTTATGTTACATTACCATTGTTTATCTGCTTTCCAACATTGTTTATCCTTTTAACGTATCCAACAAAGTATAATATTGTGTCCATTATTAACACAGACATATTTTTGATAGCAGGATTCCGCAACTTTGAAAATAATCAACTGTTTGCTGTTATATTGAAGGCAGGTCGTAAATTTTGTTAATTTTTTTTCCCAGAATGCAAAGAGAAAAAGCAATAATAGTTAATTTAGTATATCATTATTCATTAAAAAAACAGGCAGCTTACTGAGAATCAACCAGAGTTACATCAAATGAAAGTTCAGATGTTATTAATGTACTGTAATATAATGCTTCTTCATATGGGTGCTAAATTGTACAGCTTAGTGACTAAATCTGATACACTGTTATGCAATGTATTAAAATTTGAAAGCCAGTTTAAAAATACTACAACTTTGATGACATTAAGATATTAAACAGATCTCTTTTCTGTAGCATAAAGTTTTTACTTTAAAAGCCATCCTTTGAAAATTAAAACTGAAAAATCTCATAACTACTTCCCAGTTTCTTTCCACATTATAAAATGCCCACATATTATTAAAAAAATTATCTCTAGGCAATAATAATACACAAATATTACACAAATAAAGAATAAAAATCTTGCCTTAAATGTGGAGAAGGCATCGGACGCAATATCAAAAGTAGATACTTCAACATATCTAAAGAAATTATAAAACTCATCAGAGTACAATATAATTTTAGCTAATGCTTCATAATGAATGCACTCCCTTAGCATTGTGCCACAATTTAGAGCAATATCTTGCTTTTCATAGCTAAAAAAAAATAAATATAATAATTAATATTTGTACTTTTATTTGTTTACTAAAAATATGACAGCAAAAACAAGTAGCATTTAACTTACATATAAATTAATATTTAAAATTTATAAAAATTAGAAAAATATTCTTCGTTCTGAAAGTATATTGCAACAGCCACCATTCTAACAAATTCTCCATCTCCTCTCAGAACTAATGTTATTTAAAAGTACCAGGCTCAAAAGTTACAGATGAATTTAATTATTCTATAATGATGTAAGCATGTGATTCTTTTATCCCTTCAAATGTGAACAATTTCTAATAGGATTCCAGTATAATCACATATACGTAACAAACGATACAATTTTTCAAAGTATAGTCGCTTTAAACTCATAAGAGAGCACAATATTTTAAAGAAAGTTTAGATAAATTTTAAACAAAATCCTTATCAAATTAAAATACTCAAATGATTTTAATGCATCTTTATATATGTATCCAGACATAAACAAGCAAACATGCACCACACATTATCAAAGCTATAACTTTCAAGGTTAACAATAATGTAATTTGAAAAGAAAATTTACACGAAATAATACACTTTGTATGAATAGCATAAAATTTTAAGTAAGGAAGAATAAACAGCCTTCTTTAGATGGTGAACTCTTTAAACATTAAGATTTAAGAAAAAGAATTATTAATAATTCTCATTTCTCTCTTTACCATGAATAGTTATATTAGGCAATAAAAAATATTCTACTTAAATACGTATTTCTGAATTTGCCTTTATCACAGGCAGAATTTAATATGCTATCATGGTAGTCTGCAAGAGGGGAAGGCAAATGCGACACATGTTCTATCTTAAAACTGAGCGAAGAAAAAAATGCATTTTTTGTATTAATACTATATTCTAAATCTACCTGTGAACCTCCAAAATTAAATAAAATGTATTGATCTAATTATTTGTCTCCAGTCTTTGCTTTCTTTTCTTTACTTAGATTATTATGTAATAATAACAATAACAATAAATGATATAATATCACAAAAACCTAATACCTAAAGCTCTGTACACCAACATTTAAATTATTCCAGATGAAAATAAATAGGTACCAATAGCAATAAAACAATTAAGCAGACATTCAAGGACCAGATTTTTCTTTCCATTTACATACTATTCTGCAGCTAAAAAAATATCAAGCCAAACAACCCCTTCAAATTTTGAAGTGTCTTCACCTTTTCCAAATAGCCATTAACTTATAAGTAGTATCAGGAAGTCAAAACCCTACACTAAAAATTTTAATTCTCACATATAAAAACAGTTAAATAAACTCCACCTATTCATTTTATTATTATATTGAAAATTAAAAAGAAAATATTCTGTTCAATTAGATACATTATTTTATGATTTATATTTATAGAATGCAAATATATCATACCCTTTCATTAAAGTGAAAAGAATTTCAGGCTTTGTACATATGTACTCAACAGTTGGTAATCTAGTTCCAATCTGTCTTCTCAGAATATTGCTAAAAATTTGGACAACATCTTTCTTCCCCTAAAAGTACACAACATGTATAAATTAGCAGAACTTATATATATATATATATATATATATATAACTGAGACCTACATATGCAGTTGTAACTCGCTATTAAAAATAAAATACTGTTACGGATTTGGTATTTAAATGTTAGTAGAATTATAAATTAAATTGTTTTATTCCCCATACATTGCAGTGCGTGACAAATATTAAGGGAAAGCTAAGCCAGAAAATTAAAAATACAAGAGCACGTGCATTTAACATTTAATAAATAAATATCTCTTTTTGATTTCAAGAAAATACCAGAAAATTCTCACGCATTTAAAAAGCTTATATAAGCAGCATAAAAACCTCCCAATTCATTATTCACTTAGTTGTTTTAAGAGTTTGTTTAGGAAACTGCTCTTGTTGTGTGTAGCAGATTAGCTTTCTCTAGCTGTTTTGAATTAAGTTCTGCTGAACATCTGAGTAGTTAAAAGATAACTGCTGTGAGATATTGTAATTCTGTATGAATATCTGAGGAAATTTAGGCATTCTGTTTTAATTGTTGTGATAATAATAAATTTTGTTCATTCTTCATCCCACTTGTGCATTCAATTCACAACAAACCCGTATGCAAGCAACAATAACTTCTAATTTCAAAGTAATTTTGCTTTGTTCTCATCTGGATAAAAACAAAATTATCTTAAATTCTTAACTGTGAAAAATTTCGGGCATCATATTCAAATGAAAATATCCTTTCTGATTGCTCCTGAATCCATTTGGAAGACTTTTTGATGTCTCTATGTACGGATAGTATAAAAGACTTTTTTTTCCAAAATGAATTTGTAAAATAGATGCAAAAGGAATTTTTTTTTTCCCATGACATCTGTTATGTATATATCTTGCATAACTCAACAATTAGCTGTATAATGTTGAAATTTTTTATATGGGATTGCTATGTGCATCTCCAATTAATACTGCAATCAGCCATACCAAACATGCATGTGCATATATATATATATATATATATATTATATACAGGGTGATTCACTACCAGACTGACAAACTTGCAGAGTCAGTAGGGGGTACAAAGACGACCTGGAATCACATAGGAGGAATGATGCAGGGTCACAAATGCTCTGTAGTTGCGAGCTATGGTGCAAAGAAGCGAAGAAAAAGAACAGAAACAGCAAAACATTAATGGGAGAGAAAACATTTTACTGAAAGGTTGTACTACAATAGGTTTTTGAAATTACAACCAGAAGTCGTCTGGCAGTCCTGACAATGGCACTGCATGTAATTCCTTACGTTCTGGAAGATTCCTCCTGAATTACCTTGCGGTGAATGGCGCTGAACGGAAGGTAACCATGAACAGTGATTCGTCTGGAAGTCGTCATTTGCGATCCATTTCCTGAGGTAGTAGGATAAACACGTATTAAAACTACGAACTGGTCGACATTAACAATTCCAGCCATTTTGCTCCTTGCACTTGAATATTTCTTAGTGATATCAGGAAAATATTTTCTAAATAAAGCTGCAGCATGATCCAATGCATTCAGTGGCAAGTTGTACTCAAGTAAAAAGGCAGAGAACAAGCATTCAGCATTAATAACTTTTTGGTCTTTTGTTTCCACAGTAAAATCTAATTTTTTGTTTTTTTCAATAGAATTCATGTTGTCCTTGAGTTTTTGTGTATGCACGTGTTTGAGAAAATTGGCCCTTCCACCATACCAAATCGAAAAATCACATTGACAAACAGTATACATCACAAATGTATTACATTTCCTTGAGGAAATAATAGAAGTGTGCAAGTTATCTGTGTACGATTTTTGAAAAGTACATAAGTATTTTACCTTTTTCGCAAACACAATTAACACAAAAGATTGTAATTTCTTAAATTATTTCTCGAAAGCATGTGCACTCACACCAGTGAACAACAAGCTGAACGAAATAACAGTCTTGATCTTGGTTTGTGCTCACTGACTAAAATATGCCAGATGATACGCACTGGTGCTCGATGCTGATTGGAGAACCCGAACACAACGTTTTTGAACACATGTGGTCTCACTCACAAAGCAGAAACGCTACATAATTTCTCACTGACGAAACAAGTTTGGTTTTCCTTTAGATGTAATCTAGAGAAAAACCAAGTGATGCCCAGAATCACTTTTTTTTTTTGGTGCTAAGAACGAAGTATTAAGACAAGATACATAAAAATCGTGAGCAATTTTAAGAATAAGAAAAAGGTTAGCAGAAATCCATTGAAAATCGGGTTGGTGGGAGAAAGGTCCGAAATCGGGAGAGTTCGTAACTCTGTTCTTCTGACCAAATTCCCTGGCGCCCATCTTGAATATTTCCACATCAATCCTATCTTTCAAATATGATCTGCTGAACTGAAATCTCCGATGTTGTCAAAAAAAGATCTTGCTTCAGCATGTTTTTAACAATATCATTGTCGATCAAATATGGTCGCCCAGAATGTGGCTTATCAGAAAGGTCAAAATCCCCACTTTCAAATTTTTTTAACCATCTTCTGCATGTCCTACCAGGAACTGTACCTTACTTTCATCAAACACTTTCAATAAGTTTCTACATGGGTCTGTAGCATTTCTTTCTTGTTGAAATTCATATAAAATACAGTGGCGTAAATGAACTTTATCAGTAGCCATAGTTACACTATCATTTCACACTTAAGACTGAACTCGAATCAACTTTGTTTTAGTCAATTTGGTACATCAGTACGTATACATTAAGCAATAGAGAATTGAACATGCGGCAAACATGTGCTTCTATGTCGAAAATCGTTGTCATAGAAACGGACAGAACGTTCCAGTAAACCGAATATATATAACGCCACGTAAGGGGTGGATACACACACACACATATATATGTTTGTGTGTGTGTGTGTGCATGTATATATATATATATATATATATAAATATATATATGTGTGTGTGTGTGTGCATGTATATATATATATATAAATATATATATGTGTGTGTGTGTGTGTGTATATATATATAAGTCAATTAATCTGCGATCAATGACAAAAGCTACTTTCTCAGTACTCAGTATTTTGATTTTAATATTTGGAATACACAGTTAAAAGAGTTTTTATACAGATATTACATAATTTTTACTACAATAGTAACATAAATAACTTTGAATACTGCCTTAGCTACTTCAATTGCCATCTACTTCAATGATAAAGCTACTTCAATTATTTACTCAAATATTTTCTAACAATTTATAGCTTTAATTAAATTTCGTTTCCTTGGAGATGATATTTAAAAACCTTTTCTAATAATAATCTATAACTTTTTGCTTTTTAAAGTAGTCATAATTATGTATATATATCTTTCGCTGACTTTCATTCTCGTAATCATACTCATACAATTATAGAAGCGTTTTAAATGACAAAAATATTCATGTTTTGGCAGTGTCGAATTTAAAAAGAAATGAATTTTTGACAAATAACAAAATCTATCTTTTAATGCAATTTTCCAAATTATATGCTTATTTTTGGAAAAATTTGGTACTACTCCGTTTTGGGGACCGTAAAAAAATTGCAGCAAAAATGTATGCAAAAAAGTGCCAAATCCAGCAAACACGCCCATTTAACAGCGCGCCAAATCTAGTGTACCGGCCGATTTCAGATTGCGTATGTTTATATAGCTCTATATTTCTTAAGATGCCATTGAAATACTAGTTTAATTTTTTAAATCCTTTTTTGATTTTAAATTCTTTTTTGATATCCTATGGATTTAACAATTTGGGAATTGCCCATGACGAAAAGTGTGCAAGAGAACTTTGGGTAAAGTGCAGAATCACCCACTGCTTGACATGTTTTTAAGAATTGCACATACTCAGTATCCATGTATACATCGACCTGTTTTCATGAAAAAAAAAAAAAAAAAACAGAATTGCACAAAAATGGCACTGCGCACACCCTTGACTTTATCTATGTACACATCGACCTATTTTCACTTAAAAAGTAAAAGGAAATTGACAAAATTCCAATTCCTTTTACCCTTGTAAAAAGTGGCAAACAAATAAGTTGCGATTCTGCACTTTAAAGAGAATTTTTCAAAGAAAAGGCATCATTCATTATAGAAAATTATGTTTGAGCAACCAGTGAGATGAAATTATAACTCGGTAGTGAAATAGCGAGGCAGGCATCCATTCAGTTATGTTTAGCAATTGTTATGTAAATTATAATAATGAAAATATATAAATTATAATAATGATCTGAAATAATTATTTACTCTTATGTTTCCATTCAGTCATGTTTAGCCTTTTTTACATAAATTATAATAATAAAAAAGTATTATATGAAATTAACCTTTCATCTAAATTAAAACATCAATCTTAGACAGTTATTTGCTATTATACTTCCTTTCTTGCGTTAGGGTTGCTTCAATTATTTTTGGCAGCACTGGCATCAACAATAGTTTGGCGATTTTTTATGGCCCTCAAAACCGAACAGTACCGAAAGTTTTATACTCATTATGAAAAAATAAAACTGTAACATGTTTGGCTCTCATATAAGAAAAGTTCATCAGGATATTTAACTTCAAAATTTGCAATTTTTGATGTTATTTTCAACTTGCCTTGAGGAATCATTTAATTAAGTTAAAATAATTTGAGAAAATAACTTTAAATTAAGTGCAGCAAATAAATGACCTAATATTTTTAGAACTGTCAAGCTTTGGCACTGTCAAATTTACAAAAATAAAAATTAATTTTAGATAAATAATGACATCTAACTTTTAATGTGATATCCTGGTTCCTATACTTATATTTACTAAAGTTTTATACTGTTCTGAATATATATATAAATACATATATATAAGAAGTTTGACTACCACAAGACAGAAACTGACCAATATATTTTATTTCAAAATTTGCCCTTTTTTATGGCATTTTCAACATGCTCTGAGGGGTCACTTAATTAAGTTTTAAAAATTTGAGGTAATAAGTTCAAATGAAGTGCCCCCCAGAAAAACATGTATAATTAAGCAGGTGTCCAAGGAAGTCATGGTACTAACATCATATTTTTTTACACCAGTCTTAATTAGGGATTTCGAAAAATTCGGGGGGGGGGGGCGAGGGAGGTTACATGGCTGCTAAAAACTGCATCATACATATCAAGACAAATTATAAAATATATGTTCTTGAGAATCTGGAGGTGCAATATGGCCCGAACACCTAAAATGAGGTTGCATTCCTCAAAAGTTTGGAACCACTGTTTTACATCATAATTAATGAATGAAAAAATAATATTTTCATACGACGAACAAATTAAGCACAGCATACTTTTTTTCATAATGAGTATAAAACTTTCGGTACTGTTCGGTTTTGAGGGCCATAAAAAATTGCCAAACTATTGTTGATGCTAGTGCTGCGAAAAATTATTGCGGGAACCCTAACACAAGAAAGGAAGCATAACAGTAAATAACTATCTAAGATTGATGTTTTAATTTAGATGAAAGGTTAATTTAATATAATACTTTTTATTATTATAATTTATATAAAAAAGGCTAAACATGACTGAATAGAAACATAAGAGTAAATAATTATTTCAGATCATTATTATAATTTATATAAAAATTGCTAAACATAACTGAATGGCTATTTTGCTACCAAGTTATCGCTAAAGCATAATTTCATCTCGTTGGTTGCTGAAACATAATTTTCTATAATGAATGATGCCTTTTCTTTGAAAAATTCTTGGTAAAGGACAACAAAACAGGTTTTCTGCAACTGTTGGCATCCCTTTTGAGAGTAAAAAAGTAATAAAATTTTCAGAATAAGGAAAAGCACATCTTCTTTGGCATAGTGGAAAAATATACAGAACTAATCTGATAAAATCCATGACAAACTCAGCAGGAATATGTTGATAAGGAATTCATACACGAAGTCACATTTCCCAAATTGTTATTCAATTTTTCTTCATATGTAGAACTAATAAAATCTGGTTCCAAATAACTTTTCAAAAAAAATAATAATAATAATAATAATAATGATAATAATAATAAAATAAAATAAAATAAACTGATGCAATACTTATATGATTTATGTTATAATGAGGATGTGAAAGATGCCACTTAGAATAATTACAGGGCTATGACAAAGTCTTTTTTTTTCTTCAAGGAATTAACTCCTAGCATCTCAGACATTCAAACTGCTGTTACCAAGGAACTTAGCATAGTCTCAAAGGATGAATTTCTCAAAAGTTTCCAGAACTTGTATGAATGTTGTCAGAAGTGTATTGTAGACGGCAGGAACTACTTTGAAGGACAGTGATGTATTTATATGTAAATATATAATACAGTTTTTATTATGACATTAGTCACCTTACTTTTTGGTCTAATCTTGTTATAATAGCCAAACATAATAAATGAAGCCCAAAGCAGTGCTACTTGTATATTTAATATCTAAGATACTTTAAAACAAATGATTTTTAAAGGGGAATTAAAAAATGATTGATTGTACTCTCAAGATTGTGAAATTTTCAAAACTCATATTTTGATAATATGCTGCCTTCCACAGTTGAAGTTAAGAGTCAACGGGGCTACTTTGGTAGAAGGTTGCACAGATTTTTGGCGATTTACATTGGCGTGGTTTTTACAGTCGTCAGCCATCTTGAAAAAATGCTGATTTTACGTATTTTACGCATATAGTAAAGTATTCGAACTTTAAACAACTAAATATCATTAAAAATAATGGATTAATTTTTGTTGAAAACGTTGCTTTTTAAGATGGTTGGCATATGTAAATAAATACATTTACTAAGAGTATAAAACACTAAAGTTAAATTATTACTTTCATATAATAGAATAAAAACACCACTATAAAAACATTGCACCAACATTTAATTGGATTAAAATACTACTTAAATTGAATATCGAATTAAAAACATCATACCAACGTTTAAAAGAATTAAAATATTACTTAAATTCAAATACTTTAAAATAAGCTTTATAGGATTTAATTATTTAACATTAAAACATATGTGGCAATAAATATCTCAGCAATTTTCTAAAACAGTGTATTAATTTTTTAATAAAAATTGAAGTATACAATACCTTTCTGTAGGAAAAGAAAAATATGTACTTACATTTTTTTAGTATTTTACCAGTCGTATATTGATAAGTACCACAAATAAAATCGGAATCATAATTTAGATATTAATGAAAAAATTGGTCGGTAAAAAAGGAGAAATGCCTAATACTTTTTTACCGTTACAGCGGTTATTTCTTCCATCGTGACCACAATACCGTACATGGCCGTCCTCAGAAACGGCTCTTTTAACGATCTTCATCTGTGATCCACATCTCTCACACTTCATTGAAGAAGCAATTAGCGAGGTTTCCTCCAAAAATTTAAAATCAATTTTCTTTGACGCTTGTAACAATTTATAAGTAAATCTTTGATTAGGAAAGCCAGGTTGGCCAAAATAAGGTCTCAAAGGGCAATTTTTTTATTCCGATACCAATAATTCTTGGTAATTACCAATAAGAATATTCATCTTTGAAATGGACATTTCCATTCCATTTGAAATCTGAGAAATTTGAAGAGATGAATAATAAAATTTTAAAATGGCGCGGTAATGCACAAATATTCAGTAAGCAATTAGGGGGCTGATTACATCACGCATAGAATTAAATTGTATAAATAATTTTTCATAATAAAATCATTTTTCAAAACAAATGCAAAATTAAATTGTATTTTAATATTTAACAGCCATAAATAATGTTTAAAACATTAGATTAAATTTATATAGATATTAATAAAACCAATTACTTTTTAAGTAAGGTGACGTCATTGAATACCATCCACAACATAAAATTGTATAAAATATCAAACAACAAAATTTTTATTTCAAATAAAAATGCAAAATTTAATTGATTTTTAATATTTAGAAGCCATAAATAATATTTAAAACACTTAATTTATGCATAATAAAATGCATTATTTTTTAAATAAAATGACAACAAAGTATCGGTTACCATAAATAACTTGTCCAGCAATGAGTTTACCATAAGTCGTATCGCTCGCCAAAATCCGTGCAACCGTCTACCAAAGTAGCATCGAGTCAACCAAGAGGCCTGAATTCAACTTCCAGGTAAGACTTGGAAGTTTATGATTGTTGCAGCTATGCAAAATGTGTAAAATATATCAGTATAAAAATATTCTTGTGACTTCTGGCACATGAAGTGGAATTTGAGGATACTGCTCTAGTCAAAATTGGGATGATCTTGGATAGCTGCAGGCATTGGATGATACTTATTAATCCATAAAACTGATTAGGTACACATACTTTGTTTCCATTTACTCACTCATAATATCATTATACATATGACAATTAACTAAAGTTTAGAAATGAAGAATCATTAAATTTACTTAAACTACTTTGAGAGGATGGAACTGATAACAAGTGAACTGATTATGAAATTTGTCTCATTTAAAAATACTATTAATATCGATTAGTAATAGAAATATTAAAAATTTTTAAATATTAAAATTAAAATTTGTTCATTCGAACACAAAATTACTTATGCAAAAAAATTTAATATTTCTATTACTAATCGATATTAAATAGCATGTTCCTGTGGTCAAAAATATCTGGCAAACGTTTTCAATATTATCTTAACACGCATATGCCATATTTATGTCTAAAAATTCTTCTCCTTATTAATACAAAGATAATATTAAAGTGTTTATTAGATGCAAGATTTTAATTATATAAAATTCTCATTAAAATCATGCACTGTTAAACATGGATTTCAAATTTCTTACCTCAAAATCTATTCGGGGCAGATTCTGAACTAGAAGTAATAACATGTTGCAGTTATATAATTCTTGTGCTAACTGAGCCACAGCAATATCAGAATTAGGTTCTTGATCACTACTTCCATATAACATAGTTTTCATGAGAGCCAAATGTTTGGAAACATCTTCCTGAGCCTACAAAGATACCAGAAATACAAAATTATTAAAATAGTTTGGTCTTTTAAAGATAACTACAGTATTTAACTTATAATATTGTATATATAACTTATAATTATGTACATTCTCACTAACAATCTTATGATTCAGTTTATCACTTAACACTGAACTACATCAGAAACTGGATGATCAATTCTTTGGTAGCTTATTATGTAATCCATTCTTTTGAATAGCCTCCATGAAGCTGGAGCTTGAAAACTTCTCAATTTTGATACTTGATTTGGTGGTAAGTTAACTTTTAACAACCAATTTATTGCTTAAATAAGCAAAACAGTTAACAGCTATATCGCAATAAACTGCTTTAATAAATGCTATAATTAAATTTTAACTACTGTCCTAACTAGGAATTTGTTTGACAGAACCACTATAAATCAGCTGAATGTCACTAGTAATTTTACTACTTTAATCTATTACATATCAAATGCCAATACACCTATGAAACTTTTTTGAAGAGCAGGTAATTCTTATGCAAAAAAGTAGGTTTCAGGATAATGTTAATACTCATATTAAAGGTGCCCATCCATCAAAAATATTTTGTATCAAGTTATGCTACAGAAAGGTACTAGGTCTGAGAAGAAAAGAAAAGTAGTTAAACTTAGATTTGCTTTTGTTTCGTCTCTTTAGGATATTTCATGGCATTGAAATGTAAATGTGATAGATGAATGCAACATAAAACTACTAAATTAATTACATGACTGACAAATATGGAAGGAAAAAAAAATTAACCCAATTAACTATAGTTGTTAAAGAAGCCTAAATGTTTAATTATTTAGTTTATCTACCTATATATTTAATTATTTAATACGCAACTTAAATACTGAAATTTCACTTACTTAGTATGTTAATAACACGTATTCTTACATAAAAGAAATTGACTTTGCTGATTCTGAAAAGTTCACAATCAATTTAAATTTAGTAACATTACATATAGAAATTATAAAATAAAAAATATGAAACGTTATTTGGAAAATAATGAAATACGAGGCATATTCGAAAACTAAGTACAGTTTTGAAAAAAAAAAAAAAAAAAAGTAAAACATTTTTTTTTTTTTAATCCAATTTTATTTTTACATGAAAATACATGTCTTAAACTATTTTTCAACATAGTTTCCGCCAATGATCAAACACTTGTCATAGCGGGTGACCAGTTTTTTTATACCATCGTCAAAGAAACTTCCCGCCAGTTTCGATAACCACGACTCCACAGCATTTTTCGTGTCATCGTCAGATCCAAAGCGCTTGCCACCAAAGCTCGCGTTTCATGTGCAGGAACAAGTGATAGTCGGACGGCGCCAAGTCCGGGCTGTATGGCGGGTGATCCAACTGCTCCCAATGAAACTGTCGAATTAACGATTGAGTGACACCAGCAGTATGGGACCGAGCATTGTCATGGAGCAACACAATTCCTTTACTGAGCATTCCTCTTCGTTTGTTTTAAATGGCATGCCTTAGTTTTGTTAAAGTCTCACAATATCGTGCCGCATTAATGGTTTCACCTCTGGGAAGAAATTCAGTAAGCAAAACGCCTTTCCTATCCCAGAAGACAGTGCACATGATTTTTTGTGTTGACATTGCCACTTTGAACTTTTGTTTTTTCGGAGAATGAGTGTGTATCCACTCCATCGATTGTTGTTTGGATTCTGGTGTGAAATGACACATCCAAGTTTCATCGCCTGTCACAATTTGTTTTAAAAAGTTTTCTCCCTCATCACTGTACCGCGTGAGAAATGTCAGGGCACTACCAAGTCGCTTTGTTTTGTGAACATCAGTGAGCAATTTTGTAACCCATCGGGAACACAATTTGCGATAATTCAAGCGGTCGGACACAATTTCGAACAAAACAGTATGTGAAATTTGTGGAAATGCCTCTGAAAGAGTTGTCATTGTGAAGCGTCTGTTCTCATGAATTGCTTCATCAACTTTCCTTACCAAATCATCGGTGACAACAGAAGGCCGACCACTTCGAGCCTCGGCGTGGACATTTGTTTGACCTGCATTAAACATTCTTACCCACTTTCTCACCATTCCATCACTTATCGCGTATTCACCGTAAACTTCTGTTACTTGACGATAAATTTCGGCCAGTTTAACATTCCTCGCATTCAAAAATTTAATAACGGCACGAATCTCACAGTCAGCGGGAGAACTAATTGTCTTAAAACATTTTGAGTGTGCACAGCAAACTGAAAACACAACATAGAGCAACCAAAATGGCGACAATTGAAAGTCAGTAAACAAGAAAGACTAGTGCGCATGCGCGGGGACGCCTACCACAGCGCTGCGACGGCAGTAGAATGAAACGGTACTTAGTTTCCGAATACGCTACGTATTTATAACCTTAAGAAAAGCAAAATGTGGGGGGTAAGGAAGAAGCTCAATGTTATCTCTCTGCTCTTTGTTTCATTAAAATTTTGAATTTACTAAAACAAAGATGCTCTTAGTTTCATTAAAAATTCTAGTACTTATATATTATTATGTTGATTACCATTGAACCAGGAAAGTTGGCAGTCACTTAATGAGTCACTTAAATTTTCAATTTCAATTGCTTTATTTACAGAGAAGCCCCTTTCCACAGAGGCCTGTCCATGTAACTTTCAGCTTGCGAAATGTCCTTCTTGCGGCATTTATAATTCATTAACTGGTCAGCAATGAATCCCAAATAAACTTTACTTTTATCATTATTACAAATTTCATCATTAAAATTAAATTTATAAAGATTTTCCGCTTTAGTTTTTTTTTAATATTCCAGTTTCAAAATTTTAAAGTGCTGAAGGCAATCATTTACAAGTTTTAAGATATCGTCAGCAAAAAAGGGAATAAGTGGTTTATCGCTTTGATAATATTCAAGAAAAGGCAATAATACGAGGGCCATCCAGGAAGTAGATTACGTTTCCGTCTGTGTCCGCTAGGGGCGGGGCTAGCGTGGCCATCTTGGGGTCAGAGCGTTGCGCAGCTCAGTCTGCATCTAGCCGTGCTAGTGAGAGGTTCGTGCTGTGCTCCGTTCAGATACTGTGACGGTTTGAAATGTCTGCGTTAATTGAAAATCCCGCGAGCTGCGAGGTGCGCTCAGTAATAAGGTTTCTGACTGCAAAAAACTGTAAACCGATAGAAATCTATCGGCAGCTTCGTGAAGTGTATGGGGACAACATTATCACTGAAGGTGGAGTGCGTCAGTGGGTCATAAGATTTCAAAATGGCCGAACCAATGTTCACGACGAAGATCGAAGTGGGAGACCCAGCATAGTGACCGCCGAACTTCTCAAAAAAGTCGATGCTAAAGTCCGTGAAAATCGAAATTTCACAATAACGGAACTTTCTTTGAGTTTTCCACAAATTTCGCGAAGTTTGTTGCACGAAATCATCAGCGAAAAGCTTGGTTACCACAAGTTTTGTGCAAGATGGATTCCAAAAATCTTGACAGAGGACCACAAAAATCAGCGAATGGCTGCAGCGTTGAACTTTTTGGACGCTTACCATAAGGATGGTGACTCTTTACTCGATCGCATCGTTACTGGTGACGAAACATGGGTGAAACATGTGAACTGTGAAACGAAATTGCAATCAATGCAGTGGGGGCACACAAGTTCTCCCCAAAAACCCAAGAAATGCATGCAAACAATGTCGGCAAGGAAGATGATGGCGACTGTTTTTTGGGACAGAAAAGGTGTAATTTTGGTGGACTTCCTGGAAAGAGGCACTACAATAAACTCTCAAAGGTATTGCCAAACTCTCCAAAAACTCAGAAGAGCAATTCAAAACAAGCGCAGAGGAATGTTGAGCTCTAAGATCTTGTTGATTCACGACAACGCCCGGCCCCACACGGCAAATGTCACTCGTAAAGTTCTTGAATCTTTTAAGTAGGAGTTGTTTCCTCATCCGCCGTACAGTCCCGACCTGGCACCGAGCGACTTCCACCTATTCCCAGCAATGAAGAAGTGGCTGGCTATGCAGCGTTTTGATGACGACGCACAGCTGCAAGAAGAGGTAACGAAGTGGTTGAAGGCGCAGGCGGCCGAATTTTTCGACGAAGGAATTTCCAAGCTCGTACATCGCTACGATAAATGCCTTAATTTGTATGGTGACTATGTAGAAAAGTAGTATTTGAGTGTGGCTTTCATCTGTATATAATAAAATTTGTTTCCTATATTTTGTTTATTTTTTTATTCCAAAACGTAATCTACTTTCTGGATAGCCCTCGTATTTTCGACAGAGAGAGAAAAAAATTTAATTTTATAAGAAATGTTTTATCTTTAATTGCCTCCAAAATATTTGAGATGGATTTCGATGAAGTTTTTTTAAACTTCCCCATTTCAACTTTTTTTATGTACAGTAGCAAGTCATCCCATATTTCAATGGCTCTTTCAACTGCTGGGACATTTTGCAACCATCGGTAAAAGTAGAACTTCACGGGAAGCTTTTTTAAGCCAGATATACTTAAAAAATCTTCACGTCTTGCAGGAGAATCTTTAAAATTCCAATATAAGGAGGATAAGAACGATGGAATGTCCCAGCCAGTGGATGACATCCCATGCTTGAAAGCATTGTTAAGAATGTGTAAACAACATGTCCCTAATGTCAAGCACTGAATGTTATATTCCTCTGTCAAGTCCTGCTGCAATAAATCATAAAATTTCTAGTTTACTGCAGGACCATCCATCGATATTTGTAAGAGTTTTGACAAGTCTAGTTTTTCAACACATTCATAAAATTTGGATAAAATAATTTCACTTGTTGCATGCCCTATAAATGCAGAAATAAGGTACTGAGTTCTGACCTTATTTTCGTGATGCCAGTACCTCACATGAATTAGTTGCTCCTTTTGATTTGTCAAATTAAGAGTCTCATCAAATAGTAATGTAAAAATAGTAATGTAAAAACTTTGTTACTAAAGCATTTTTACAATGCTTTAGTAACAAAGTTTTAAAATAAGGGCCAAGACCAAAATGACAGATATAAGCACATTTCTTTTCACCACATGAAAACTGTTTTGCAATGGAACTATCCGGGAACAATTTAGTGAATAATGGCCCAATATCATCGCATGATTTAAAAGAATAGTGGCTTTTGATGTACTTAAAAGCATTTCTGCACCTGTAACTTCAGATTTGAAAAGAAAAGAAATGATTTTATTATTTTCTACACTTATTGATGTTGAATTAGCAGTTGCATCTTTTCCTGAAGTAGATGGTTCTTCTAACTTGACAAAATTCATGATACTGTTAGAAGAAACTCTGCAGTTGAGAAGGGAGAGATGTTTTGCACTTAAAAGGGGCATTACACGCAAGGCATTAGTAAAATTAAGTATCGCATATATATATATATAACGTGTATATATATATATATATATATAATAAGAAATCTATATATATATATATATATAATAAGAAATCTATATATATATATATATATAATAAGAAATGTATACTGAAAATATATATTTTTACTATAATATATATATATATATATATATATATATACACAGTACAAAGTCCGAGATCCGGACATCCAATATCTGGAATGATCTAAAATCCGGATCTCAGAAAGCGGATAAAGCCACCACCAACCAATTTTTTAGGGCATTTTTGGAGGGAAGGGGTATGCTTTACGCATGCGCATTAGATTTTTTTCCTCATCATAAAAAAAACATGCCGGAAATCCCGATTCTTAATCTCAGTTTGGCACTAAATAAAACATTATTGAAGAAATAATTATTTTAGCATAAATTTGTGTGATTAGTAGAAGGTGATCAAAAATTAATGTATGGCTTAATTCAAACAAACACAGAAATTACGCTAAGCAAAACCATGTAAAAACAAATTGAAATGATAAAACGAAACATACCTTTCATGTGAATTTTCAGCGCTGACTCTCCCATTCTAGAAATTTCAATTTGTTTCAAAGACCACATTTTACTTTATAATAAATTTATAATGATTATCATCCATCAATATCCAATCTTTGTAGTCAGCTTAATGAAGCTACAGTTTATTGAAAATGCACTTTCCAGGCATCTCGTTCCTATTGGCGTCGGAAGGGTTGTGGCCCTTCAGGTTGGGATTGTTCTAATTTTGGCAAATATTTTCAGAATCCCTCCACCCCTTTTTTTTTTCTCGAGCACCTTCATCATCACTTTTGCCTCTTAAAGAACTTCCAGCTTCACGCTTTCGTCACATCTGCCTAAATTTATGGATAACACCTGTTTCGAAAGATTGGGTGAATAGCCAATCAGACACCAATACTTTCGTTCTAGGGTAGCTAATTGTTTTTTTATCGTTTGCAACGCAAATCCGCCAACAGATTGGTTAAGAACCGTGTAATTTTAATTCCATATTCATGAGAAATCGTAATTCACACTTAGAATGGCAATCATTAGAAATGATAAGAAATGTCAAATGAGCAAAATTAAGGACAGTTTATTCATTTTGACCAAAATTAAGGACCAAAAATCATTTTTGAAAAATTTAAGGACTTTTAAGGACTGTACGAACCCTGTATCTGGGTAAAAATAAACATTCCTATTTGAAAAGCAAGCAAACGCCATTGTTTCCTATATTTTGTTTATTTTTTTATTCCAAAACGTAATCTACTTTCTGGATAGCCCTCGTATTTTCGACAGAGAGAGAAAAAAATTTAATTTTATAAGAAATGTTTTATCTTTAATTGCCTCCAAAATATTTGAGATGGATTTCGATGAAGTTTTTTTAAACTTCCCCATTTCAACTTTTTTTATGTACAGTAGCAAGTCATCCCATATTTCAATGGCTCTTTCAACTGCTGGGACATTTTGCAACCATCGGTAAAAGTAGAACTTCACGGGAAGCTTTTTTAAGCCAGATATACTTAAAAAATCTTCACGTCTTGCAGGAGAATCTTTAAAATTCCAATATAAGGAGGATAAGAACGATGGAATGTCCCAGCCAGTGGATGACATCCCATGCTTGAAAGCATTGTTAAGAATGTGTAAACAACATGTCCCTAATGTCAAGCACTGAATGTTATATTCCTCTGTCAAGTCCTGCTGCAATAAATCATAAAATTTCTAGTTTACTGCAGGACCATCCATCGATATTTGTAAGAGTTTTGACAAGTCTAGTTTTTCAACACATTCATAAAATTTGGATAAAATAATTTCACTTGTTGCATGCCCTATAAATGCAGAAATAAGGTACTGAGTTCTGACCTTATTTTCGTGATGCCAGTACCTCACATGAATTAGTTGCTCCTTTTGATTTGTCAAATTAAGAGTCTCATCAAATAGTAATGTAAAAATAGTAATGTAAAAACTTTGTTACTAAAGCATTTTTACAATGCTTTAGTAACAAAGTTTTAAAATAAGGGCCAAGACCAAAATGACAGATATAAGCACATTTCTTTTCACCACATGAAAACTGTTTTGCAATGGAACTATCCGGGAACAATTTAGTGAATAATGGCCCAATATCATCGCATGATTTAAAAGAATAGTGGCTTTTGATGTACTTAAAAGCATTTCTGCACCTGTAACTTCAGATTTGAAAAGAAAAGAAATGATTTTATTATTTTCTACACTTATTGATGTTGAATTAGCAGTTGCATCTTTTCCTGAAGTAGATGGTTCTTCTAACTTGACAAAATTCATGATACTGTTAGAAGAAACTCTGCAGTTGAGAAGGGAGAGATGTTTTGCACTTAAAAGGGGCATTACACGCAAGGCATTAGTAAAATTAAGTATCGCATATATATATATATAACGTGTATATATATATATATATATATAATAAGAAATCTATATATATATATATATATAATAAGAAATCTATATATATATATATATATAATAAGAAATGTATACTGAAAATATATATTTTTACTATAATATATATATATATATATATATATATATACACAGTACAAAGTCCGAGATCCGGACATCCAATATCTGGAATGATCTAAAATCCGGATCTCAGAAAGCGGATAAAGCCACCACCAACCAATTTTTTAGGGCATTTTTGGAGGGAAGGGGTATGCTTTACGCATGCGCATTAGATTTTTTTCCTCATCATAAAAAAAACATGCCGGAAATCCCGATTCTTAATCTCAGTTTGGCACTAAATAAAACATTATTGAAGAAATAATTATTTTAGCATAAATTTGTGTGATTAGTAGAAGGTGATCAAAAATTAATGTATGGCTTAATTCAAACAAACACAGAAATTACGCTAAGCAAAACCATGTAAAAACAAATTGAAATGATAAAACGAAACATACCTTTCATGTGAATTTTCAGCGCTGACTCTCCCATTCTAGAAATTTCAATTTGTTTCAAAGACCACATTTTACTTTATAATAAATTTATAATGATTATCATCCATCAATATCCAATCTTTGTAGTCAGCTTAATGAAGCTACAGTTTATTGAAAATGCACTTTCCAGGCATCTCGTTCCTATTGGCGTCGGAAGGGTTGTGGCCCTTCAGGTTGGGATTGTTCTAATTTTGGCAAATATTTTCAGAATCCCTCCACCCCTTTTTTTTTTCTCGAGCACCTTCATCATCACTTTTGCCTCTTAAAGAACTTCCAGCTTCACGCTTTCGTCACATCTGCCTAAATTTATGGATAACACCTGTTTCGAAAGATTGGGTGAATAGCCAATCAGACACCAATACTTTCGTTCTAGGGTAGCTAATTGTTTTTTTATCGTTTGCAACGCAAATCCGCCAACAGATTGGTTAAGAACCGTGTAATTTTAATTCCATATTCATGAGAAATCGTAATTCACACTTAGAATGGCAATCATTAGAAATGATAAGAAATGTCAAATGAGCAAAATTAAGGACAGTTTATTCATTTTGACCAAAATTAAGGACCAAAAATCATTTTTGAAAAATTTAAGGACTTTTAAGGACTGTACGAACCCTGTATCTGGGTAAAAATAAACATTCCTATTTGAAAAGCAAGCAAACGCCATTGTGAAGAGCAGTGGTTTCAAGCCACGACCACCGAGCCTCTAGAGGATTGTGAGCATTGTGACACAACGCTCTAGTGGCGCAGTGGTCGTGCCCTGAAACCACAAAGCAAATGCCATAAATATAAATAGGTTTGTTTATATATGCAATTCAATTATTGTAATTTTTATTGTTAATAATAAAAATCATAATATGCTATGAATAACTTTTGAAATTTCAAGTTGTTTATATTAACAAAAGGAAGTTATTTTGTCTCATTGAAAACAAATTTTAAAAGGCAGCCCAAGTACTAAGACAAAACGTATGATTCTGCAGTCATTTTGTGTTATTTAGAGGTAATGTGTTATTTAGAGGTAAAAGATCAGTAATCAATTGATTTTCACTCAAAAATTTTGTTAAGAAGAAGAGAAATAAATTCAAAAATTGGTGGTTTCAGGGCGCAACCACCTCGCATCAAAGGGTTAAATAATCAATTGAAATCTTTTCATCCTCAATCCTTATTGTTTTCTTCAAAATCAGTGGCAATATTTTCTGGGCTTAAAAACCATACTACAGGTTTTGTTGTCAATTGCTTAATTGATGATTGGAGCCCACTCATCACAATGAAGACTTCATTTACAAAGGCTGTTTGCACATTTTTCAGACAACTTTCATTATATTTATACAAATATTTTACCTAAAATTTTTGTGTTTTCAATGTTCCATTTGATAATTATTATTCTTCACTATCTTTCTACACAGTAATACCATAATTTAAAAGAAAATAAAGCCTTTTTTTTAGTACTGAAAAAGATATTTCACCCCATTTTTCTTGAATGGCTTTCGAAAGTCCAAGGAGTGTCAATGTTTGGACAATTCGCTTTTTAAAAGTCCAAAAGCGCAAAAATCCATGGATGATATGTCAGCAGATTTAGTACGGATATGAGTGAAGGGGGCCTTGATACATGTTTCTTGTTCCATTTTTACCAAAAAATTAACTGTGGATTTTGATATGTGGCTACTTGTTTTGTCTCCATGCAGTTCTACAGATTAATGGAACTGCGGGTAAAGAAAAGGTATTTCATATTTGAAAACTGGGTATAAGATATGTTCCTGATAATATGTGGAACGACTTCAACAATTTTCTACATTCTCTTTAATTTTTATTTGTTGTTATATCAAAACCAACAACAATCCTAAATTCCTTTGAAAAACTTTCTTTAGATACTTTCAACCATAGTCTAAGATATTTTTCTTCTATATGACGATAATAAATGGATCACTTTTATTGCAGTCATTTAATAATTTAATTGCATGCAAAACACTGATATCTGTTGGCTGATTGATGAATATAAGAGAAAAAAAGGAATGATATTGTTAAAAGTAGTACTCTTTGCATATGAAACTCGACATTTTGATCAAACATGCGCCAAAAGGTAATAAATAAGACTAAATATGAAGCAGTTTCAGTTAATTAACCCCTTCAGCCTTGTAAGTGTATTTTAAACATTTTGAATTATTAATTCCTTTTAAATGTTTCTGAAGTTTTTAACTTACTTTGTTCTTCTTAAGCTTGTAAAGACCTTATTTAATTCTAACTAATTATTCTTAGTTTTAGAAACTTTTCTTTTCCTTCCGATTTCAATTTCCTGTTAGAATGTAAATTTAATGATGTATATGCAAATCTAAGTTAGTTCGAAACAGTAATTAAGCAGCAGTGTTAAGAGTTCGCGGTGGGAGAGTTAGTTCTAAATTTATGTCGCATGGCTGAGTTAGTAACCTTGTAGTCAATAGTTGGTGCAAGCCACTTTCTTTAAATTGTATTGATATTCTAGGGTCAGCTCTGCTGTGTACAGCTGATTTAGCAGTTTAGATAAAGAAGTTGCCAGTCACATAGCCAATCTTTGCTGTAGTGATTGTACATCTTATTTATTGTACTTCAAGTTACTTAACCACAAGTGTTGGTTAATCGTGAGCACTGAGTAAGTGCGTTGTTGTTCAGCTTAATAAAGTTCAGTTAAAATAAAAAGGTTATTAAAACCTTCTGCAGTCATCTGTTCTTTCAAGACCTAGCAAGAATTCATTACCTAGTCTTTCAATAGGATCTATCAGTTGATGATTCTGAAACACACAAAAGAAGACATTGCAAGCTGAGTATTATTTCTGCCTTTTTTAAATAAAGATTTCGTGGTTATTTTAACGCATGATTCTTTTGTAGCTGTGCTACAGGATTACTTACTCAAATGCCTAAGTAATGCATTTAAATTTTCAATACACACACATCAGTTATCTTTTACTAAAACTTAAATTAGATACGAGTAAGAATAATAGATTGGATAAATAATAAGCTGGATCATATCCAGAAAATTAAGGAAAAGCGTAATTTGCAGTACTAGCTGAATTTAATCAGAACCTAATACTTTCTACTTTTTCTCTGCTATGCTGCCGCCAACAACAAGAAAAAAAAGACACAGTATGTGCTAAATTCCATTCCAAACAGTGATGATCTTCAGGGTTCACTTATCATGTACAGGGACTAATGAGATACAAAATGTGCGACTCACCACAACCATTTGGAAGACAAAAATAAAAATATGATTTGCTAGCAGAGAGATGTTAAAGACAAAAGAACATGCAAGTTGATTATATATACAATACCATCTTGTTACAGTCCCGAATATAAATTAATCTCTAAGAAGTCTGTCAAATAGTATCTCTTTCAATTCAGAAGTCAAACAACAAAAATCAGCGTTATATTTACAATTGTAATATATTACAATATTATATTACAATTGTTATAATTACAATTGTAAATATAACGCTGATTTTTGTTGTTTGACTTCTGAATTGGTACTTGTTCGGCGTGTTATTGTGTCTTAAGTATCTCTTTCATTTTCAAAATGATATTACTTAAAAGTACAGATGAACTTTTTCTGTATAAACCACTTATACAAATATCTATCTGCAGCAGTTCAATCATCAATTCTTGTTTTCTCTCTTTTAAAATCTATTTCTCTTACAGCATTCACAAAATATTTAATTTACCTTCTCCTTTCCTTAAATTTTATATTATGCCTTTGGGTATTCCATACTCTCAATACATGCAAGTTTTAAAATGACCACTTTTTATCCTTTCAACAATTTTTCCTTTAGGTTTTCTTCAACAGGGTTATTTCTTCTTCTACCACACATCATTACTATTTAACCCATGATAATATTGACCTATACTAAGTAGTAAAATTCCAAAAATAAACTTAAAAGACTGTCAAAGTTCTATATTCAGAATTAAAATGCACTCTACTTTACTAATAAAAGGTGTATCACTTACGTGATATTAAAAAAGATAGAAATAAACCTCAACACAAATTATCTTCAGCTGGTGAGAAGGTAAAAAATTAAAGGGCTCATACATTGAATTTTTTTAATATGAAAAAAGGACCTAAAATATATAAGGGGGAGAGAACTGGAAGAAAAACTAGACTCTAATTGTAAGAAAGCAGTACTGCAAAAATTATCTTTAGAATGTTGGGAGACACAATCATGTATGATGTCAGAAATCTTACTGATAGAAGTTACCGTATGTTTTAGCACTGATGCACATATGCCATAATATAAAAACTGCATGTTAAATACCTTTTCTGCTTTCTTGTCCCCTTTCTCTAAAGCTACAATTGCTTCTCTCAGAACTTTAACAAGCTCACTAGGGCTCTTTTGAGATTTTCCAAACAATGGCATAATTGCTATATAAAAACACACATTTTTATTCAAAAATGAACAATATATAGACATAAAAAATGTGTAGAAAAATAAAACATTCTATTATATTATATCGATAAAAATTTATAAGAAAAATACAAGAAGATGTATAAAAATTCAGAAAAACTTTTTCTAAGAAAAATACGTGAAGATGCATAAAATTCAGAAAACTTTTTCTTAGAATTTATAGATATTATATTATGCGAGACTAGAAAGTAATGTCTGACTAAATTAAACTGAACTATTTATAGTCATATAGTCAGAGGTCTTTTATATCTCATGAAAGTAATTTTGCTATAAATTACTGTGGCTCGTGAATAAAATAATCAAAATGTTAAAGGCTGATTATAGATTTCGTCTTATTTAATGTCACAATCAACCTGAATGATAAAGTATTTGTGAAGCATGCATTAATTACAGCATCATACACAGAAATGTTTTATTTTCTAATAACCTTCATTTGAATTTAATTTTTACAAAACTGTTATAGTTCATTAGATGACAATAAACTACCCATTTTGGATGAAATAAAAAAGCCAAATACGTAATAAACATTTAAAAATATCGCTTATAGTGATGATCATTAAAGTTATCAAATTTATTCACATTTGAAATGAGCAAAAAATATTTTCCTAACAAATCTATCTCTGTAACACGATTCCTGTTTGTTATTACATGAACAAGTCTTAATCAACATTAGATTTCTTTTGTGATTAAAATGAAAAACATAAGAATACTTTTGTTTAAAATTAAAATAATGCATTACAAGATCACTGAATTTTGATTAAAAGCTAAAACAAAATAACATTTTCCATTTTTTCTTTGGTCAGTTACCCATAAAATGTTAATATGTATCAAACTGATCCGCTTGAAGAAAATTTTAAATTACATTTCTTATTAAGGTGCAACAATATCACAGGAAGAGCACTTATCATAAAAAAACCAACATAATACAGTCAAAAGTCGTTAATCTGGACTCGTCGGGACTTCGGCAATTCCGGATTATCGATTTTTCCGGATAACAGATCATCAGTTTAAATCTGGTAAGATGGCATGCAGAAATTATAAAATTAAAAATATGAAACCGTAATTTATGAAATAATGAACAATTATGATCTAAAGGGTATCAAAATTTACAAAAAAAAAAAAAAAAAAATTATTTGTTTACTTTATTAAACATTTCTTTCAATGTAAGTTGTTTAAGTTGCTTCGTTTTATGTGATAATACTTTCTCTTTAATTCTATAAACAGACATAATTTCTCCTTCAGTTACAAAGTTCCGCTGTTAAAGTCCTATAATTGCTATGTCGAGAATACCGACTAATTAGTCAATCAAAATTTTTCGTTTTCAATAACCTCTGTATCACTTTCTTCTTTATCGGAAGCGAATTATAATGACGAGGAATTTAATTTAAATCATATCAAAGACGGAGTACATCAAGATGAAATACTACATTTAGTAAGGAATTGTAAGCGAAATAAAATAAAAACATCTGCCCTGAAGATAGGGATAGTGCTGACAGATTAATTTCCAATTCATTGCGCGCCGCGGCGTTCCCCCCCCCCCAGGCCGCAGAGCAGCGTGAAACTGATAAACAGATTTCGGAATGGTTTGAGAAACGAAGGATATGCCTTTATCCATTTTTTGCAGCAATTCCACTTTTTGTTTAATGGACTTCTAAACATACTTTCACTTTGTAGATCCTTTACATATTAGTAAATACATATCGGAAATTCTATTTGACATAATCGAAAGTTCAAGCTTACTTTTATACAATTGCTCTAACAGTCTGCAAAAATAATAAGCTGGAACCAATTCGAAGATTCAGGAACAACGCAATCTGCAACATTAACTGAATTAGATAATTTTAGCTTAGCTTTTACCGTCCGTTATACATTAAACGCGCAAGCGTAAACGTATTACGCACATGCGCACACGCATATTCGCAGCCGTAAAAGTCTTACTGCGCATGCGTCAACGCGACGCATGCGCAGAAAGTTTGTAGCTTTGAGGTCCGGATTATGGGTGTCCGAATTAACGACTTTTGAGTGTAAAAGGTGGTGTTACTGATCATACATATTTTACTGACATATTAGATAATTAATATTAGGTGCTTGCAAATCTCTGCAGCAACTATGGCAAGTTATCTACAATATTTTAGTTACCTCTAATGTGGAAACCTTCATTTTCCCAAAACTAACATCTAAAAGATGTTAGTTTTGGTACTACTTTCATATATGCCCTCAGATGTATGGCATCACCAAATGTATATGTGTTCTGCGCTGGATTTGGCGCAATTGTGTGTTGTGCGATGGTTTTTGGCCCGATGTTGTTTGCATGGAAACCCTTTTGACGTTGAAACTTTACTGGAATTTACGGAAATTTTACTGGAGTGGCTTTATTTGCTGGTTGGTTTGGTGGGTATTTTGAAATGGCTTATGTTGCGATGAAAGACGTGGTGGCAAAATTTCAGTCACGTATTTTGGATTGCGTGCAAGGTAAATCTAGTATTAAAAAGTACGATGTTGGTGTTATTAATGATTCTTTTGATCACGGGTGTGTTTATGTGGATCAAAGTGTGTTTTTGGAATTTCTGTAAGAATTTTAGATGGGGGGGAAGGATAAAGAAAGTGGTGGAAATTGACGAGTTTTGCTGATGTTTGAAACTGGTATTTCTGCTGTTTGAAGAAGCATTCACAATGGTAAATGCATTTTATTTTATTATTGTTCTTACTTTGTAGAATGTTATGTTCAGTGTTTTCTTGTCATTGTCATTGTTCCATGAAATTCTATCATTATTGTTGTTTTTTGAACTGTTTGTAATTTATTTTAGCTTATTTTGTTGATTTGTGCAAAATGCCGCGGCTGTACGCGATGCCTAGATTGTGCAATTCGCTGATGTTTTTTTAAGTTAAAACAGAATGCTATGTACATGGTACTCTTTGAAATTTATTGTTGTTATGTTAGTTTACTTTAGCGAGGTATACGTAATTCCTAGATTTCTAGACTGCAGATATTGTGCAATTCTCTGATTTTTTTTTTAAAGTTAATACAAATGACAGTGTGCATGGATTCTTGTCAAACATTTTTGGTTAGAAACCAAACAAAAAATTTATGTTTCTGCTATTTAAAATTTTTGTTTTGGATTTCTGGTATAAATTGTGTGTTAAAAATGTGGTTTTTGCAGACATTTTAGACTTAAAGTTCAAAATGTAGACAAAAAAATTACATAGTAATATGGTGCAGTAAAGTGTCTCACCAAAAATGTTTGGCAAGAAATTTGTCGCCAACCGAGGGCATGTATAAGAGTAGTTCCTTATATTCATTTCTTTGTTAAAGTGATATTTCACTTGCTTTTCTCTAAATAAAAAAAGCCTCTAATATGGTAACCCTTATTTCTCCCACATATACCTTTACTCTTTTATGTCTTAGCTTCTTATATCGTTCTTTGTAATAGTGATAATCCACCTGTTTTATATATATATATATATACAGGGTGATTATAATTAAAGTTTAAGTTTCAAAACGCTATAAAAAAAGAACCACTGATGAAAATGATGTGAAATTTGAAAGGAATGTTATTGAAGAAGGCGGAAAGCGTATGGCAGAAGAAAAAATTTAGTTTCAAAAGTTAGCAACAGATGGCGCTGTAAGCAGCAAAATCACGACAAGAAACGAGAAGCGATTCGTAAAACAATGGCTAAGGTGGAAGTTACACATTAAAATGCTTTGACAAATTAGAATTGTTGAATAATTTTATTTGCATGACTGTACATATCACATCGAAAGGGACAAGTCGGTTTCAAGAGTTTTGCGGCGACATACCGCATAAGAACCATTCATCAAAGAAGTTCGGAACTGTCGCGAGACTGGCACAAAACATGTTCAATATGGTGTTGTGTGCAACAAGTTGAAAGCGACAAACAGCATGTTCCACAACGGATCGCAGTGTCTCCGGGGTGATGTTCAGAATGTGTTGCGAAATGCGTGCCTTTAATTCTGCTAAATTTGCAATTGGAGAACGGAACACAGCATCCTTCAGATATCCCCACAGCCAGAAATCACACGGAGTAAGATCAGGCGATCGGGACGGCCAGACTGTAGGGAAATGACGGCCGATAATTCGAGCATTTCCGAAATGGCGCCTCAGCAGCTGCTTCACGGGATGTGCAATGTGCGGAGGAGCGCTATCTTGCATAAAAATGATTTCATCCACGCTGTTGCAGAGCTGGAATCACGTGGTTGCGCAAAAGAGACGCATACCTCTGACCAGTGACGGTTGCAGTAACTGGACCGGAAGCACTCTGCTCGAAAAAATGTGGTTTTAGGATGAATGATGCCGTAAAGCCACACCATACCGTGACCTTTTCAGGATGAAGTAGTACGGGGTGCGTTGCCAGTGGATTTTCTGTTGCCCATATTCGACAATTCTGGGTATTCACGTATCCTGTCAGATGGAAATGGGCTTCATCTCTCCACAAAATTTTCCACGGCCATTCATTATCCACTTTCATGCAAGCCAGGAATTCTAACGCAAACGTCTCCCTAGCTGTCAGGTCAGGCGGAAGCAACTCCTGCACATGGCCAATTTTGTACGGATAGCATTGCAGGATGTTTCGTACAATTTTCAGCACCGTGCTCGTAGGCCTGTCCAATGTTCGGGCAATTCCTCGTGCACTGCACGGTTGCACACCACCGGCCGACCCCTCCTGTAATGCTGTGGCCACTTCTTCAACTACCGTCGAATGCACTCGTTTTCTCCCTCTACCAGATTGCACATCAAACGAACCTGTCGTTTCGAATTTTTGCATTATTTTCTTTAGACCTACGACACTCATTGGACCAACGCTTTCTTTTATACCCTTCAGTGTCCTGAATTTTTGCAGAGCTACTCTTGCACAATCATCATTCTTGTAATACAGCTTTACCAGCAGAGCGCGGTCCTGCAGTGAAACACCCATGGCGAACATCTGAGACGCGAAATGAGGAACAGCCTGGTATCTGACGGCTTTATAACACTGAAATTTAACTAACATTTTAATTTGTCTTCTTCCGCTTGCAGCGCCATCTGTTGCTAACTTTTGAAACTAAATTTTTTCTTCTGCCATACGCTTTCCGCCTTCTTCAATAACATTCCTTTCAAATTTGGCGTCATTTTCATGAGTGGTTCTTTTTCTATAGCGTTTTGAAACTTAAACTTTAATTATAATCACCCTGTATATCATCCACAAACATAGTTACACTTTTCAATCCATCACCTGAGAAAATGCTGTTTTATTCCCCCCCCCCAAAAAAAACAGAAATTCTATTACACACTAGAGTATGCAAGAAAAATCATGAAATGAAAATTTACAATGAATGTACACTGCACACACACAAAAAAGAGAGAGATGAAATTCAAATTGCATTTTTTATGTCTCGAAAGTGCAATTTAGGATACATATTAGATTTATATACAGAAAAATTCGGTACAATTCGGTTTCGGGGACCGTAAAAAATTGCAGCGAAAATGCATGCGCAAAAGCGCCAAATCTAGCAAACTCGCTCATTAAACAGCACGCCACGCCAAATCTCGCGAACGCGCTGATTTCAAATTGCATAAGTTTTAGATAGTTCTATATTTGCAAGTCGCCATTGAAATACTAGTTTAATTTTTTAATTCTCTTTATGATAAAGCTATGGATTTTACAATTTGGGAATTGCTGAGTGAAGAAAAGTCTACAATAGAATTTTTTCAAAAAGAAAAAAAAAAAAAAAAAGGCATCATTCATGATAGAAAATTATGCTTGAACAATTATGAGATGAAATTATGCTTTATCGATAACACGGTAGCAAAATGGCGGTGCAGGAAAGAAACCTGTAATGAGTATGTTTCCATTCAGTTTATTTTAGCCTTTTTTATATAAATAATAATAATAATAAATTGTATGATGTGAAATTAACCTTTTTATCTAAATTAAAATAATAATCTGAAACAGTTATTTACTCTTATGCTTCCATTCAGTCATGTTTAGCCTTTTTTATATAAATTATAATAATAAAAAAGTACTATATGAAAGTAACTTTTCATCTAAATTAAAACATCAATCTTAAATAGTTATTCGCTATTACACTTCCTTTCTTGCGTTAGGGTTGCCACAATTATTTTTGGCAGCATTGGCATCAACAATAGTTTGGCGATTTTTTACGGCCCTCGAAACCGAATAGTACCAAAAATTCTAACATAGGTATTTTGACACAAAATCAGACTTTTTCTGACATGACATGCCCCTTTTCCCCATATTTCGATTCTACAATTCAAATTATACCTAAATAATAGATTTTGTATAATTTGGTACGAAATTTACAGAGAAATTCAAAAATTTATTTTGCTATACTTTTTTCAGTTTTCGCCAAGAATAATTGACTTGGCGAACTTCTTAATTTATGACAACCCATTTTCCTTTTCTTTTTTTCACTGTAAACGAGCAGAAAAAAAGTCATTTTTCATACATTCAAATAATTTTAACAAAGTGTGTATTATCGTTTGGCGTTATTATCGCTTAAAAAAAAAAAAGTGCCAAATCTCAAAACACTCCAATATGTAAATTCATGTATATCTTAGAAAATTTTGAATAAAAAACTAATTTTTTTGGGTACACCTAAGACATACATCTACTTTAAGATGATGTTAAAAATTTTGTAGGATATAATACAAAATGTTTTCAAAAAAAATTATAAAAATTATTTTAAAATACTAATTTTAAAAGTAAATCATAAAAAATGGGCAAAATTTTTTTTGGAATGAACTTAAATTTTGATCTGCGAAAGATGGAATCAAATAAGTGTAATAAAAAAGAGATATTAATAAATACATATCACATTGAATTTACATTGAGGAGCTAAAATTTTGGGAGCTAATTTTTTAACAACTACTCGCGCAGTTTTTACAAAACTTGGCAGTTTGGTATTATGTGAGTCGTAGAATTGAAATATGTAAAAAAATTGGTATCAAGAAAACAATCAAAAAACTATATTCCTAGCTTTCTGACCTATGAAAAGTTTCAATAACAGTAAACAAAAAGCTCAGTTAATTTATAACCGATTTATACACAATATTAAATAATTATGCAGTTTTTTTACTAACATTTTAATTTAAAGATTTTTTTAAAGTTTTTATTTTTAGTTGAAATAATGCCATGAAATACTTTCAATTATGACTTTACCTTTCAAATGCACAGTTTGAAAATTATGTTAACCAAAATTATAGCATTCTCAGTTTGCAAATTTGAAGTATTTATAAATATAAAACTCAAAAATATATTTAATTGAATAAACAGCAGAGAGTCAGTATTTCCTTGTTACAGTAGCCACTGCACACTGCTCCAAAAAAAAAAAAAAAAGAAAGAAAGAAAGAAAGAAAAAGGGGGGACAGTTGCATATATCCCATTCTACTGAGCCAATTCATGAAATTCAAATTACGCTCTTCATATCTCGAAAGCATGACTTAGGATATATATTAGATTTATCTATAACACTATTCTAACATAGGTATTTTGACGCAAAATCGGACTTTTATGAAATAACATACCAATTATTTTACATATTTCGATTCTACGACTCAAATTATGCCTAAATATTAAATTTTGTAAAATTTGGTGCGAAATTTACGGAGAAATTCAACAATTTATGTTGCCACTTTTTATTCAGTTTGCGCCAAAATTAGTTCACTTGGCGAACTTCTTAATATGTGGCAACCTATTTTCATTTCCCTTTTTACACAGTGTGTGAGAGGAAAAAAAAAAGACTCAATCATTCCTTCTTTTAAATAATGTTCTTTATTCTTATATTTTTAATTATAATCGTTATTAATTTCTTCATGTTCTAGGGCTGAATTCAGGCTTCAAAAATTACAAATTAGCGATCTGTACGAAAACGATTTCCAGATTGTACGCACTTGTGCGAGTGATTTGCGATCTCACATTTTCTAATCGCTAATTCATGGTTTTCACAGATGAATTTCTCCCTTACACGGATGGTGCACTTGGCTTTTATCAAATTTAACGCCTTTAAATGGTCATTTGCTTACTTCAAAGTTTTTTAAGGGTATACAATATATTAAACCAGTGTAACAAAAGATTAAGTTAGATTCCGACCCATATTTTGTTTAACAAAATTGCATACAGCGCCATTTCCCCCCTTGGTGGTGAGGTTTCGAACTTTCTTTTTTTCACGGAAAATAAATTCCCATGACCTCCTTTACACGGTTACCAAGTTTGATAACATTTGATCCAGTAGTTTTTCTTTTATCACCATTTCAAAGTGGAACTTTAATTATAACCATCCTGTACATTATTAAATTTTAATTTGAAGCTATGCATTATATATATAATATGCGTAAGATTTTCGCTCTTATGGAAAAAATAAATAATTGAAGCAAATATACTTAGGATAATGGACCAAAACTGAAAAAATTTCCCCTCCCTTGGAAAATAAAATATTGAAACTTCAACCCTGAATTTATTGGATTATCGAAATATTCAGTTTGACTTATCTTCTAAGTCCTAGTTCCGACAACAATTCCGCCAAAAATTTCAAATTACTAAAGCTGAAGTAAAAGGTTTAGTATATATTCAATGTTGTTAATAAAGTAATCAGAGAGTGTAATAAAAATGGATTATAGAATTTACGCTGATTCAACTTTTTGTCTGAATGCACAACATGCAATGGAAGAGAAGGCTGGTAGAGATCTGTTTTTGACATGCCTCTAAATGTAGATGTCATACTCCTTTTGTCTCTTCAATGTCCAAAACTTTCCTTTGAGAGGCAACTTTAGTTTTCGGGAAAGAAAAAAAAAATCAAAAGAAGACAAATTTGTAGAACATGCAGGACAATTGAGTACATACACTTCGGAAAATAAGCGGTTCTCTGATTGGTTATTGAATAATGAAAAGATGCATTGTCATGCAATACAAAACATTTGGAATACATTTTCTGACTGAATAACGTAAGATTAAAAGTCATCTACTTAATTCACAGCCATTTACAAATCAACTACTCGGGCAATTGCAGAATCGTTTTCATCCTGAGCTTGTAAGACAAACCTAATATTTAACACTGTATATTTAGATGTGCACTTTGTATTTACACACTTATTTAATCTTCCGGGAACGTTCCTTCTTTAGCTCATATTCCAAGAATATTAAGTGAATACAATTACAGTCAAAAGTCGTTAATCCGGACTCGTAGGCACTTTGGCGATTTTGGATTATCGATTTTTCCGGATTATAGATCATCAGTTTAAATCTGGTAAGATGGCATGCAGAAATTATAAAATTAAAAATATGAAACCATAAATTATGAAATAAAGAACAGTTATGATCTAAAAGGTATCAAAATTTACAAAAAATAGCTTAATATTTAATTGTTTACTTTATTAAACATTTCTTTCAATGCAAGTTGTTTAAGTTGCTTCGTTTTATGTGATAATACTTTCTCTTTAATTCTATAAACAGACATAATTTCTTGTTCAGTTACAAAGTTCCGCTGTTCAAGTCCTATAATTGCTGTGTCGAGAATACCGACTAATACTGAAAATCGAAATTTTTTCGTTTTCAATAACCTCTGTGTCACTTTCTTCACTATCGGAAGCAAATTATAATGACGAAGAATTTGATTTAAATCATATCAAAGACGGAATACATCGAGATGAAATACTACATTTAGTAAGGAATTATAAGCCAAATAAAATGAAAACATCTGCCCTGAAGATAAGGATAGTGCTGACAGATCAACTTCCAATTCATTGCGCGCCACGGCGATTCCCCCCCCCCGCACCACCACAGAGCGGCATGAAATTGATAAACGGATTTCGGAATGGTTAGGTCATTTTTTGCAGCAATTTCACTTTTGTTTAAAGGACTTTGAAACATACTTTCGCTTTGTAGATGCTTTACATATTAGTAAATATATATCGGAAATTCTATTTGACGTAATCGAAAGTTTAAGCTTACTTTTGTAAAATTGCTCTAACAGTCTGCAAAAAATAATAAGCCGGATCCAATTCGAAGATTAAGGAACAACGCAATCTGCAACATTAACTGCATTAGATAATTTTAGCTTAGCTTATACCGTCTGTTATACATTAAACGCGCATGCGTAAACGTATTTTGTGCATGCGCACACGCATATTCGCAGCCATAAAGGTCTTACGCATATGCGTCAATGCAATGCATGCGCAGAAAGTTTGTAGCTTTGAGGTCCGGATTATGGGTGTCCGAATTAACAACTTTTGACTGTATTGTAAAAGAAATTGAATATTCATTTGCACTACGGCTTGGTAGTTTACTAACAAGTTAACAAAACTTAAATTCTGCTTTTTGTGTCTAAGAATACAACAATATTTTAAATATTTACAAATAAAATATTAAATTGGAGCCTCACCAGTTGCCTAGCATTTGAAGATCGGTAAATACTAATTGTTTGTTGCGAAGTCTAACCCAGGCTTGCATGGTTGGTTTTCGTAGTTTTTTTAGGTTCTCTTTACAGAGGTTCTCTATGAAAGCATCTCAACCAAATAGCTCCCATGTTCTTTCTATGTTCAAATAACCAACTTAGTTTAAGCACAATTTCTAAGTGAAGTTAACTAGCAAAACTCGAATACTCATTAAAAATCATGTAGCTTGCTAATCGGGAGTAACATGAAAGATACAGCGCCAATAATTGAACTGCTGTTACGGTACGCTGTTTCTAAACTTAAATGGTCATTGCTTAATTAAATATAATTGATTTGTAACTTCTACTAGAGCTGACAGTAAGAAGTGAAGTGCAAACAAATAATATCGTGTGCAATCTTGATTAATATAAAGTTAGAAATATTTGCACTCAGATAAAGTTTTTCAAAATATTTGAAATTATTTTATAAAAAGGATTTAATAACTGTAATAATTACTAATTATATTACTGATGATTAGAATTCAGTTCTTGACAATTACATTCTAAATTAGAATTTTAAGGATATAATGAAAATACGCTACGCATAAAAATACATTTTAGGATAAAAAACGAGTTGATTTTTTATGTTTAAAAACTTCTTAAATTCATTTAATAAACATCGTACCCTCGTTGTTAATTGAATCCAGAATTTGGGCGTCGTTTGTATAATTATTCTTACTTGTCCACAGAACCTGCTGACTTATCCAGTCATTACGTAGCTGCAGATCATTTGTACATAACCATTGAACTTCCATTAATTCGGTCTCTAGAGGGTTGTATGCTTATATCATAATTTGACTTTTATAAAAGTGATTATTCTAAATCTTATGTTTCTATAAAAATATACTGTGCTTTAAAAATATGGATGATAGTATCAGCTGCTCTTTCAGCCACTTCACAAGCAACAGCTTGTTTATAAATAAATTGTGCAGTTAATGTCATAAAATATTTTCATAAAATTCAAATAAGCATCAAACTAAAGTTCTCAGTTTTATACAATTTGATTTAAACGAAGTAAAGTAGCAGACGATAAAACGCCGAAGATAAAAAATTTACTCTTACAAATAAATAAAAAAAAAAGGAAAAAGGAAAAAAAGAGAGAAATTAAAAAAATAGTTAAAAATTTGATTAATATCATCTATAATTTTAAAAAAATAGCTTTTCATATAGTATTAATAAATATTTATTACACATCATTGAGGGGAAAAATTTCATATAATTAATTCTCCGTAAAATATGACTTGAAATTTAAGATTAAAAATAGCTGTGGCAATTCACTGAAACAAAAATCCATAAACCACATTTGACGTTATTATCGCTTAAAAAAAGATGCCAAATTTCAAAACGCGAAAATATGCAAATTCGTGTATATCTTAGAAAATTTTGAAAAGTCTAATTTTTTTTGCAGGTATGCTTAGAAATACACCTACTTTAAGATGATGGTAAAAATTTTATAGGTTATAATTCAAATTTTTTTGAAAAATTAATAAAAATTATTTAAAAACAGAAATTTATAAAATAAAACACAAAAAATAGGCAAATTTTATTTGGAATGAACCTAAATTTTGAAATGTGAAAGGAAAAATAAAAAAAGTTTAATAAAAAAAAAAAAGAGGGTGAATCTTTACATTATGGTAACTTGGCGATTTTTTGGCGAACAACCCTGCTACAGCAACCTGCTAGTTTTGTTTTGGACGCCATTTTGTTTTCACGAAGTAAAGGCATTTTTTTTTTTAACTCAACATTTTTTTCCAGCAATCTGCTAGCCGAATTACGTTTATACTAGAACTTTTATGGAACATAAATGCTTAATCATGACGAAGATTAGGTGTGAAATTGGGAGAAAGTGCAGAATCGCAAACCGCTTCCCGCGTTTTTAAGAATCGCACATACACGGTATCCATGTACACATCGACCTATTTTCACTTAAAAAAAAAATCCCAGAATTGTACAAAAATGGCATTGCGCACACTCTTGACTTTATCTATGTACACATCAACCTATTTTCACTTAAAAAGTCAAAGAAAATTGACAAAAATCTAATTCTTCTTACTCTTGTAAAAAGTGCCGAACAAATAAGTGGGCGATTCTGCACTTTAGCAGCGAAATTGTTTCTAAGTGCTTATTAGCTACAATCACGATCGGAATTTTCCGGAAAATGTCACATTACATGTCTCATGATCTCTTATTTCTCTAAGACAAAATAATCTGGGATTCGAACTGTGTACTTCTCAGATTATTGCTAAAGTCCTAGGTAGTAATTTTTATCGCCTTACCAAAATGTCGCCAAACTACCTGTTACCATATTCTAAAGATTAGCCAAAAAGGGATATTAAAAAATATTTGCCAAATTCAATTAACATTGAGGAGCTAAAATTTTGAGAGCTAATATTTTAAAAACTACTTGTACAATTTTTACAAAACTTGGTATTCTGGCATAATTCGAGTTATAGAATCGAAAAATGGAAAAAAAATTGGTATGTTATTTCAGAAAAAGTCCGATTTTGTGTCAAAATACCTATGTTAGAAAAATGCTATATATAAATCTAATATATATCCTATGTTGCACTTTTGAGACATGAAAAACGCTAAGACAGAGATTCTTTAAAAATAAATATTTATTTCTAACAATTAAACAGGCTACTCATACCATACTATTACTTATTTAACTCTTAAGCTAGTAAGCAAATTAAGTAAGACAAAGAGAAATAGTAACGGGAGGGAAACAGTTTTGTTCAAATGATTGAAATGACAGAGCAAAAGAAAAATAAATCATTCTTTAATATTAATATTCAATAATATTAATTTAGCAAGGTAAAAATGACACTTTATTAAAAATAATACCTAACAGTTATAATGATAAGGATCCCAAGATTGGTTAAATTTCAAACAAATTGAGAAAATGAAATTTTTCAAATACAGAAAGAAAAGTCTACAGTACATCTAATGCATATGTTATAAAAATGGACACCTGCTTTTCAAAACAACAATCTCTTTCAGAAAATCAAAGCATGTTTAATGATTGTAAAAACGTAGAGCATGATGAGTTAGTTATACGAGCGGGAAAATCACAAATCAAATTAATATAAAATGAGGATATAGGTGAATGACTTTGATATAACTTTTTCAATATTTATATCAAACGAATAAAAGAATTTTAATGAAATCTCAAAAATCTGCATTTCATGAAAGTAAATAACCTAACATGCTTACTTGTACGCTACAACTGAAAAATAGTTATAATTTCTTTGCAATACTTTAAGTAGAGATATTTTTTAAAAGCTTTATTGTTTATTGTAACATTTGGATTACAAAATTACAAACATCAGGTGGTAATATTCTACGCATAATTTATAATATCAAAATAATTGCGATGTTTATGATGATTACGACAGCAGATTGCCACAATATACGAAATCACATTTCAGGAAAACAAAATCTAAAATAAATAAATGCACGAAAAAGCGCTGAATCAACAATTTTTTAAAATGAATTTTAAGAACAGTAAACGTACCCAGTAAAAATTAAAGTTGTGTTCTCTATTACTTTAATGACAAAATCGCTCCTCATACGACTGTGGCCAAAACGAAATAATCCAAAAGATTAAAAGTTATATTGTTGCCAAACATGCCGTCTGCAGTTGCGAAACAAGATATTTATAAAGCTAATTTGTTAGCTATATTATATTCTAATATATCTACCGACAACACTAAATCTTCCTTCCTCTAAAAAATTATTGTTAAGAAAATTTAGTTCGAAATAACAAATGCTATTAAGACTACTGAAACGGTAAATGTAAAGAAAGTCTAAACGCACAATTCCATCCCCAAATCACTCTTTTAAATCAGAAACCAGTGTACCAAACTTCTTCAGATATAAATAAATATTAAGTCAGAACATCTAATAATATCAATAATATAACAAACTATCATTACGTTGAAGATTACAAATGATATTCAGACCAACAACAAGGGAAGGATCAAGATTTTTAAAAACATTTAGTTTATTACAGTTTTTTTTCCCCCTTTTTGGCTAATAGGCACCTAATAAGTCACAGTAGCCTCCTATGAGAGGACAGACAATTTACACTCATGCCTTCTCAGAGATTCGAACCCGGGCTTTTCGGTATCGCAGGCGGTTTCCCTAACCACTATACCGTCTGAGTGGTTTATCACAAAAGTTTGACAGAGGGCTGGATACGCTTAGGTTTTGCATGCTTATTGTTCTAAGAATGCGTTTGCAGTCGCCGTTGTTAGCAAGGAAAACTACAGTGCCCAATATTAATCTGTTCAAAATAAAATAAAGCTATAGTTTAAGTGCAGAACGAAAAAATAAAAGTAATAATGTTAGTCATATGAGCGTGTTCATAGCAGTTAACGATTATGAAATGATTCGCACAAGTATTGAGCAGGATAGGAAAAATATAATTTGACAGGCGCTGCGATCACCGAGGCAAGCGGCTGCACGTTGGCAGCGCTCTGTAAAAAAGTGTAAAACATTCCTTTCCCCTTAGTGATTATCAATTAAATTGCTTTGAAATAGTGTTTTTTCTACAAAACCTACACGTTTTCAAAAGATATTCGGCTCCGATGTTGATGAGAATGAAACAGCGCACAATGTGAGGATATACTACGAAAGCTTGGAATTTTAAGATAAGTACCCTTCTTTCATCTAAACTAAATCAAATTTCTATAAATAAGTGCCTTTAAATCAATAAAGTTTAATTTTTCATCAGTTTTTAGCATTAAACAATACTTGAAATTGCTCATTGCTAGTGGCTTCTTTTGTGGTTACAATTCCAAAGAGACGCCAACGTTATCAGTTCACGTCTGTCACCACCTACAAAGGCACCCCACTTTATCTTGTTTTGAGTAAGGCTCCTTTAATCTCGTGAGAGGGAAAATTGGGATTCACACACACACACATAGATCGTGTTTTATTCTTGAGTGTCAAGATGTAGAAACATCTTTTTACTCGACTTCCTTCCGGGGCATCGCACCACTTCCCTCTCGGATATTCTGGTTTCTTTTTTTTCTTTTTTTTTTTTTTTTTTTTTTTTTTTTAGATTGCTTAAGTATATTTTCGCCTTTAAATAATATTATACTTCACCGATTTTTTTCTCATACTGTTCCTTGCTATCTGTTAAATGTCCATATGTAACTGATGGATTATTCTTCACTGCCTTAAATAAATTCTTAGAACTATAAGCTTATATAAATAAGAGTCAACACGTACCGATTTTACAGGCCCGCACCTCATTCTGTTATACTAGCAGTAATTAACTAGTAATAAATTATGATTGTAAAATAATTAATCTTGTAATAAATTATGATAGTTAAATTAATAAATACTACGTTTAATTTGTGTTTTTAATATATATACTCTGTAATTTACACACACATATTTTTTTTTTTTTTTTTTTTTTTTTTTTTTTTTTGGTGTGTGAGGTTGTGGTTTTTATATGGTTCTATGTTGTTTGTCTGCTGCTGTTTTTTGAAAAATGTATGAAAATGTTGGGAACGAAGATAGCATAAGTTGATTTAGTTAAATTAATCTATACTTTTGTTTGATGACTTTTGTTGATGTCTCAGGATGCAAGCATACGTATTACTTTGTATTCCATGCTAAATACCTTGATACGAAGCATTTTAACACTGTCAATATTTTTTTTTTTTTTTCCAGTAACCATTACCAAACACACTCACTGTTCACCATTACCAAACACACACCTGTGAGACACTATTTATTGTAAATGAAGGCAGCTTCTTCTCCTTTTAACTGCACTCATGGAAACAATCGTATTTTAGGATATTTTCTACTTCTTTTCTTTTTCTTTCTATAGGCTCTTTTTTTCCCTCTTTATTTTTGAGCAATTTATTTTAAATTTTATTTTGTCCCATCTTTAGTTCCTGGCCTTTCGAACTCGTACAAAATTTACGAAGTTCCTTTTTAGTCTCCTCAAATACGAAATTGTTCCTCTTTCCTTCGCATCTATGCTTGATTTTTCGCCCATCTGGGCAGAAAGACTTAGCGGGTGCAAAACAAGACATCTGTCTGTCTACTAAAAGAAGATAATTTGAAGTATCGTAATTTGGTAACTAAAAATTTTTAATGAAAATTTATTTAAATATGAATTTTTATTTATTGTTTATTCATTCAAACCTTATTTATAGTTCTAACAGCTTATACAGCAAATTAAATCCTCTCCTTTTCTCCAAGTTAATCAAAGCATATATGACCAATGATGAAACCGGCTAGGTTGCTCATGTATTGTTTTGAATTTGGTGTACATCTTGGAAGAGTTTTCGAAAGTTTGTTAGTCCGTCGAAAATTTATTAATTCTCTGTTATGCGAAGTATTAATGAAATTAAATGGATTTAATGTGACGGTATATAACTTAAAGCATAATTAGAACTGAATCGTGGCTGTGCATTATTTTGATTTCATTTGCCTAAACTCTTTTCACATCTCAATAAAAACTAGGAATATTTTTCTTGGATATTATTGTTTGGGTTGATCTTTACAATATGGTAACTGGTAGTTTGGCGACATTTTGGAGGCGATAAAGGTTACTACCTGGGACTTTGGTAATAATGTGAGCAGTACTCAGTTCCGATTACGCATTATTTTGTGTGAGGGAAATGAGAGATCATGGGATATGTCATGTGATATTAATGGACGAATTACGGTACTTTAATCGGAAAAGGGGGGAAATCGGGAAAAAATCTGGAAAATTTGTATTTGGTTTATTCTGTGTTGTGTGAAACAGTGTTCGTGAATTTTGGGATCCCATGGCCGTAACTAAAGAAAGGTTTATCGGACACGTAATCAAGATTCTGAAGAAGATTAGGTAAGTTAGTATTTTTAATTATTTGTGGATATTATTTTTATGCATTGTTCTAAATGAAAGGTGGAAGTAAAGGAATTTGGTATTATTGGGAAAATTGTTATTAGCAATGATTTAGTTTAAAGTAATTAGGATTGTAAGGTAATTTTTATTAATTTAATGTATGTGCTCATTTATATTTTAAGTAGTGTTTTTGAATTTAATTATATTTTAATTAAATGGTAGTTATTTTGTGAATTTTATGTTTGTAGGAATTTGGTATACGTTTTAGTTGAAGTAAACGTGCATGGAAATAATTTAAATATTTGATACTATGTATTTGTAATGCTTGCGGTATGAATTCATTGGTGACGTGTATAATGTAATAGATGATTTAGAGGTAAAAGTTTTTGGATATTTTATTTATTTTATATGTGGAAATGTTCATATTTGGAAAGGGTAAATACTTTTTCGCGATCAGGTAATTTCATATATGTTCTTTTTACCGGGTTTAAAGATTGAGAAAATCGTCATGTATTTTCGTGAAATTTTTCTAATTTATGAGAAAAAAGCAGTGTACATGGATATAGTGAAGAGTGTGCGCAATGCCATTTTTGTGCAATTCTGGGATGTTTTTTTAAGTAAAAATAAGTCGGCGTGTACATGGTTTATGTGTATGTGTTATTTTGAAAAACGCGTAAGGAGTATGGTATTGTGCACTTTTTCCCAATTTTGCAGTGAATATTTGTCATGATTAAGCAGTTTTGTTAGATAAAATTTCTAACATAAGTGTAATTCGGCTAGTAGATTGTTGGAAGAAGTGTTCAGTAGATAAAAAGAAAAGAAACATGTCTTTACTTCGTGAAGACAAAATGGCGGCGGGAAAAAAAAATAGAGGGTTGCTGTAGGAGAGTTAGTCGCCAAATTTTCGCCAAAAAAACCCCAAGTTACCATAATGTAAAGATCAACCATTGTTTGTAATTTCTTTGTATTTATTTATAGTTCTGTTTTTTTTTGTGTGTGTGTGTGAAAATATGCGTTAAAGTATGAGAGATATTTATAAAATAGGTTAATCTTTGGATTATCGTAACTTGGCGACCAACCCTGCTTCAGCAACCTGCTAGTTTTATTTTGGACGCCATTTTGTTTTCATGAAGTAAAGGCATTTTTTTTTTTTTTTTTACTCAACATTTTTTTCCCAATCTGCTAGCCGAAAATTACGCTTATGCTAGAACTTTTATGGAACAAAAGTGCTTAATCATGACGAATATTAGGTGCGAAATTGGGAGAAAGTGCAGAATCGCCCACTGCTCCCCGCGTTTTTAAGAATGGCACATACACGGTATTATCCATGTACACGTCGACCTATTTTCACTTAAAAAAACATCCCAGAATTGCACAAAAATGGTATTGTGCATGCTCTTGACTTTATCCATGTACACTACTAAAGTCCTAGCTAGTAACCTTTATCGCATTACCAAAATGACGCCAAAGTACCTGTTACCATATTCCAAAGATTAGCCATAAAATATTTTGTGAGTTAGAATTAACGGTACAGCTTGAGTATAGGACCCCATTGGCGATTTTTGGCTTGGTGCACTTTTGGATGGTTGTTTTTCTGGTGACCCAGCAAATTATAGAATACTCCACTTCGGCAACCCTGTCGCATTCCCGCGTGAAAGTGTCATTTTCTTCGTGATGTATTCAACAAATTTCTCGAAATTTTAAGGGACATAAATTGGGCGGAGTATAGTATTTCTTTGTAAATTTACCATGATTTTGTAAACTTTACTAAATTTCCAGCATTCTTTTATTTTTAATTTAAACATGTATTCTGAACTCCTGTTTTCAGTTTTATAACTTAAAACTTCACTTTCAATATTGCTGCATAAAACATGCCTCCATGTACTTGTGTATTTTCAAACTTTTCTTTACTTTTAATTCAAACATGCATTCTTAACTCCTATTTTCATGTTTTTATTTTAAATTCTGAGCTCCTATTTTCAATTGTACAGTTTGTAATTTGTATTTTCAGTATGACTGCTAAAAATATGCCGTTATTTATTTATTTTCAGTTTCACTGTTTAAATATATATTCTAAATTTGTATTTAAAATTTTTCTTGTTAAAATGTGCATTGTAACATCTGTTTTCAACTTTAACTGCTTTTACAAGGCTAAACTTGTATTTTGAATACTATTACTTAAAATGTGCTCCTACTTACTTATGTACCTTCAAATTTGCTGTTTAAACATATATTCTAAAATTTTTTCTGGTTAAAACGGGCTTTCAAACTTGTGTTTTCAATTTTAACGGCTTTTCCATGGCTTGGCAACATTTTCGCCAAGCCAAAAAATCGCCAATGGGGTCCTGTACTCACACTGTTTCGAATTAACAAAATGCTTCAGCAACCTGCTAGTTTTATTTTGGACGCCATTTTGTTTTCATGAAGTAAAGGCATTTTTTTTTTTTTTTTTTACTCAACATTTTTTTCCCAATCTGCTAGCCGAAAATTACGCTTATGCTAGAACTTTTATGGAACAAAAGTGCTTAATCATGACGAATATTAGGTGCGAAATTGGGAGAAAGTGCAGAATGGTTGTTTTTCTGGTGACCCAGCAAATTATAGAATACTCCACTTCGGCAACCCTGTCGCATTCCCGCGTGAAAGTGTCATTTTCTTCGTGATGTATTCAACAAATTTCTCGAAATTTTAAGGGACATAAATTGGGCGGAGTATAGTATTTCTTTGTAAATTTACCATGATTTTGTAAACTTTACTAAATTTCCAGCATTCTTTTATTTTTAATTTAAACATGTATTCTGAACTCCTGTTTTCAGTTTTATAACTTAAAACTTCACTTTCAATATTGCTGCATAAAACATGCCTCCATGTACTTGTGTATTTTCAAACTTTTCTTTACTTTTAATTCAAACATGCATTCTTAACTCCTATTTTCATGTTTTTATTTTAAATTCTGAGCTCCTATTTTCAATTTTACAGTTTGTAATTTGTATTTTCAGTATGACTGCTAAAAATATGCCGTTATTTATTTATTTTCAGTTTCACTGTTTAAATATATATTCTAAATTTGTATTTAAAATTTTTCTTGTTAAAATGTGCATTGTAACATCTGTTTTCAACTTTAACTGCTTTTACAAGGCTAAACTTGTATTTTGAATACTATTACTTAAAATGTGCTCCTACTTACTTATGTACCTTCAAATTTGCTGTTTAAACATATATTCTAAAATTTTTTCTGGTTAAAACGGGCTTTCAAACTTGTGTTTTCAATTTTAACGGCTTTTCCATGGCTTGGCAACATTTTCGCCAAGCCAAAAAATCGCCAATGGGGTCCTGTACTCACACTGTTTCGAATTAACAAAATGCTTCAGCAACCTGCTAGTTTTATTTTGGACGCCATTTTGTTTTCATGAAGTAAAGGCATTTTTTTTTTTTTTTTTTTTTTTTTTACTCAACATTTTTTTCCCAATCTGCTAGCCGAAAATTACGCTTATGCTAGAACTTTTATGGAACAAAAGTGCTTAATCATGACGAATATTAGGTGCGAAATTGGGAGAAAGAGCAGAATCGCCCACTGCTCCCCGCGTTTTTATGAATGGCACATACACGGTATTATCCATGTACACGTCGACCTATTTTCACTTAAAAAAACATCCCAGAATTGCACAAAAATGGTATTGTGCATGCTCTTGACTTTATCCATGTACACTACTAAAGTCCTAGCTAGTAACCTTTATCGCGTTACCAAAATGACGCCAAAGTACCTGTTACCATATTCCAAAGATTAGCCATAAAATATTTTGTGAGTTAGAATTAACGGTACGGCTTGAGTATAGGACCCCATTGGCGATTTTTGGCTTGGCGCACTTTTGGATGGTTGTTTTTCTGGTGACCCAGCAAATTATAGAATACTCCACTTCGGCAACCCTGTCGCATTCCCGCGTGAAAGTGTCATTTTCTTCGTGATGTATTCAACAAATTTCTCGAAATTTTAAGGGACATAAATTGGGCGGAGTATAGTATTTCTTTGTAAATTTACCATGATTTTGTAAACTTTACTAAATTTCCAGCATTCTTTTATTTTTAATTTAAACATGTATTCTGAACTCCTGTTTTCAGTTTTATAACTTAAAACTTCACTTTCAATATTGCTGCATAAAACATGCCTCCATGTACTTGTGTATTTTCAAACTTTTCTTTACTTTTAATTCAAACATGCATTCTTAACTCCTATTTTCATGTTTTTATTTTAAATATGTATTCTGAGCTCCTATTTTCAATTTTACAGTTTGTAATTTGTATTTTCAGTATGACTGCTAAAAATATGCCGTTATTTATTTATTTTCAGTTTCACTGTTTAAATATATATTCTAAATTTGTATTTAAAATTTTTCTTGTTAAAATGTGCATTGTAACATCTGTTTTCAACTTTAACTGCTTTTACAAGGCTAAACTTGTATTTTGAATACTATTACTTAAAATGTGCTCCTACTTACTTATGTACCTTCAAATTTGCTGTTTAAACATATATTCTAAAATTTTTTCTGGTTAAAACGGGCTTTCAAACTTGTGTTTTCAATTTTAACGGCTTTTCCATGGCTTGGCAACATTTTCGCCAAGCCAAAAAATCGCCAATGGGGTCCTGTACTCACACTGTTTCGAATTAACAAAATGCTTCAGCAACCTGCTAGTTTTATTTTGGACGCCATTTTGTTTTCATGAAGTAAAGGCATTTTTTTTTTTTTTTTTTTTTTTTTTACTCAACATTTTTTTCCCAATCTGCTAGCCGAAAATTACGCTTATGCTAGAACTTTTATGGAACAAAAGTGCTTAATCATGACGAATATTAGGTGCGAAATTGGGAGAAAGTGCAGAATGGTTGTTTTTCTGGTGACCCAGCAAATTATAGAATACTCCACTTCGGCAACCCTGTCGTATTCCCGCGTGAAAGTGTCATTTTCTTCGTGATGTATTCAACAAATTTCTCGAAATTTTAAGGGACATAAATTGGGCGGAGTATAGTATTTCTTTGTAAATTTACCATGATTTTGTAAACTTTACTAAATTTCCAGCATTCTTTTATTTTTAATTTAAACATGTATTCTGAACTCCTGTTTTCAGTTTTATAACTTAAAACTTCACTTTCAATATTGCTGCATAAAACATGCCTCCATGTACTTGTGTATTTTCAAACTTTTCTTTACTTTTAATTCAAACATGCATTCTTAACTCCTATTTTCATGTTTTTATTTTAAATTCTGAGCTCCTATTTTCAATTTTACAGTTTGTAATTTGTATTTTCAGTATGACTGCTAAAAATATGCCGTTATTTATTTATTTTCAGTTTCACTGTTTAAATATATATTCTAAATTTGTATTTAAAATTTTTCTTGTTAAAATGTGCATTGTAACATCTGTTTTCAACTTTAACTGCTTTTACAAGGCTAAACTTGTATTTTGAATACTATTACTTAAAATGTGCTCCTACTTACTTATGTACCTTCAAATTTGCTGTTTAAACATATATTCTAAAATTTTTTCTGGTTAAAACGGGCTTTCAAACTTGTGTTTTCAATTTTAACGGCTTTTCCATGGCTTGGCAACATTTTCGCCAAGCCAAAAAATCGCCAATGGGGTCCTGTACTCACACTGTTTCGAATTAACAAAATGCTTCAGCAACCTGCTAGTTTTATTTTGGACGCCATTTTGTTTTCATGAAGTAAAGGCATTTTTTTTTTTTTTTTTTTTTACTCAACATTTTTTTCCCAATCTGCTAGCCGAAAATTACGCTTATGCTAGAACTTTTATGGAACAAAAGTGCTTAATCATGACGAATATTAGGTGCGAAATTGGGAGAAAGAGCAGAATCGCCCACTGCTCCCCGCGTTTTTATGAATGGCACATACACGGTATTATCCATGTACACGTCGACCTATTTTCACTTAAAAAAACATCCCAGAATTGCACAAAAATGGTATTGTGCATGCTCTTGACTTTATCCATGTACACTACTAAAGTCCTAGCTAGTAACCTTTATCGCGTTACCAAAATGACGCCAAAGTACCTGTTACCATATTCCAAAGATTAGCCATAAAATATTTTGTGAGTTAGAATTAACGGTACGGCTTGAGTATAGGACCCCATTGGCGATTTTTGGCTTGGCGCACTTTTGGATGGTTGTTTTTCTGGTGACCCAGCAAATTATAGAATACTCCACTTCGGCAACCCTGTCGCATTCCCGCGTGAAAGTGTCATTTTCTTCGTGATGTATTCAACAAATTTCTCGAAATTTTAAGGGACATAAATTGGGCGGAGTATAGTATTTCTTTGTAAATTTACCATGATTTTGTAAACTTTACTAAATTTCCAGCATTCTTTTATTTTTAATTTAAACATGTATTCTGAACTCCTGTTTTCAGTTTTATAACTTAAAACTTCACTTTCAATATTGCTGCATAAAACATGCCTCCATGTACTTGTGTATTTTCAAACTTTTCTTTACTTTTAATTCAAACATGCATTCTTAACTCCTATTTTCATGTTTTTATTTTAAATATGTATTCTGAGCTCCTATTTTCAATTTTACAGTTTGTAATTTGTATTTTCAGTATGACTGCTAAAAATATGCCGTTATTTATTTATTTTCAGTTTCACTGTTTAAATATATATTCTAAATTTGTATTTAAAATTTTTCTTGTTAAAATGTGCATTGTAACATCTGTTTTCAACTTTAACTGCTTTTAGAAGGCTAAACTTGTATTTTGAATACTATTACTTAAAATGTGCTCCTACTTACTTATGTACCTTCAAATTTGCTGTTTAAACATATATTCTAAAATTTTTTCTGGTTAAAACGGGCTTTCAAACTTGTGTTTTCAATTTTAACGGCTTTTCCATGGCTTGGCAACATTTTTGCCAAGCCAAAAAATCGCCAATGGGGTCCTGTACTCACACTGTTCCGAATTAACAAAATGAAGAAATTTTCTCAGTCTCCATATTTATATACTTCGAATTTCCTGGGAGATAATTTGCTTAATTTTCTCGATAACTCAGTTGAATTATATAGATAATTTAATAGAGAATATATGAATGAAAAATTATCTTTTAGGAAATGTGAAGTGAAATTTAGATATCAAATGTGTACTATTGTGGAATTGAAAATTAGAATTTGTAATTAATAAAACTGGAAGTGGTAATTTGAACAAGATAATCATTGTTGATTCCATTGAAAGGTCCCAAAACTGGAATTTCTCCATACAACCACCACTTTCAGTTTAATTAATTAAAAATTCCAATTTTTAATTTCCATAGTAGTATGCATTTAATATCAAAACTGCACTTTATATATATATATGTGTGTGCGTGTGTATGCTCATACTTCATCACGTATGAAAACTTTGATTATACTGTAGCAGTTCAGCTTTATATTTCCGTAGGAATGTTTTTTTTTTTTTAAAGTATTTTGTTATCAATGGATTTTTATTCTTCTTCCCAGATTCTTCTATTCCTTCTGTTTAGTGTTACTATATCATTATTTGATTGCAGTTTTGTTTTATGATAACTAAGATATGTGATATGTGTAAAGCAAAAAACTACTCTTCTGTTACTAGGACCAGATTCAGAAATGTATGTGTTCATGTATGCATGTATAGACTTCTGTTGTATACTTTGCACATTTTGTGTTTATTGTGTGGATGTGTACACAGTTATGTGTGTGTGTATACACATTTGCGCTTATAAATACATTTATAAATCCAGTCCTTTTAACAGAAGAGTACCAGCAAAAATTATGTATTTATTATCTATTGTGTCATTCCAAAAAGTATTTTTTGTATAACTGACTCCCCCTCCCAAAAAAAATAATACAGTAAAAAAAAAAAAAAATCAAGAGTATTTTCTTCTGAGCATTTAAGTTTGATGTAGAACTCATATTTTTATTTATGCAATAAATAACATTTTAGAAAATGACATTTATAAAAAGAATGAAATGAGTAATTTATTTATCTTTATGTTTTTAAGGACGGTTTTGCGCATGATATGATATGAGGGACGCAGCCCTACCCTCCTGGCAGACTTTACGTCGCCCTATGGCCTTTTTGCGAGCTGCGCCAAGTTTTATGCATGATATTTTATTTTTCTTCTATACAGCAAAGAATTATTTCTAATTATGAATGTAATATGAATATAATGACATAAGATGTTTTAACTATATCCCTGCAAGGACACAATCAGAATATCGAAATTATTTCCTGCTTTGTTTGTGTTTTTAACTTTGTAAGAAAGCTGTGAGATTATTATTGCTAATGATTATAAGTTACAGAGTGCCTATGGTTTCAAAACCATGTAATTGAGTTCAGTAATTGAATGCTAATTTTAGTTTAAAAAATGGGAGGTTGCCAGATTTGGCGAGATTTCGCATCAGCTGGGAGCAGGGCTGTGGAGCTGGTAGAGGCCGGAGCTCCTGGAATTTTAATGACTTCGACTCCAACTCCTTCATGTATATGTAAACATATAAACATGGGTGCGTCTTATTTTTTTTAATGTAAAAGTAGTAGTACATGCTACAGATAAAAATTGATGCATAGCAATCTTTTTATATTAATTAGCATTTATTATGAAATAGAAAAACTGGCATAAGTAATTTCTAAGAAACAGTAAAATTTCGGCAATATCTTCTTTGTTAGAGGACCATAGATCCGATTTGATAAACTTCAGACTTGAGAAGATTCTTTCCACACTGACTTGAGTTGGAAGAAGAGCTGGGTTGATCTTTACAATAAGGTAACTGGTAGTTTGGTGACATTTTGGAGGCGATAAAGGTTACTACCTGGGACTTTGGTAATAATGTGAGCAGTACTCAGTTCCGATTCCGCATTATTTTGTGTGAGGGAAATGAGAGATCATGGGATATGTCATGTGATATTAATGGAGGAATTACGGTTCTTTAATCGGAAAAGGGGGGAAATCGGGAAAAAACCTGGAAATTTTGTATTTGGCTTTATTCTGTGTTGTGTGAAACAGTGTTGGTTAATTTTTGGATCCCATGGCCGTAACTAAAGTGAATTCGAAATGGGTATTTAGTGGTATTGAAAAGGGTAGTAATAAATGTTGGTTTAAGGTTGTGCGAGATAGAAATAAAGATGTTTTATTAAGTTATTTATTTTACCTGGTACCTTGCTGTGAAACATAAGTATGATTTTAAAGATCCTGAAACAGAAAGAAGAAAATTTTATCGGACACGTAATCAAGATTCTGAAGAAGATTAGGTAAGTTAGTATTTTTAATTATTTGAGGATATTATTTTTATGCATTGTTCTAAATGTAAGGTGGAAAGGAATTTGGTATTATTGGGAAAATTGTTATTAGCAATGATTTAGTTTAAAGTAATTAGGATTGTAAGGTAATTTTTATTAATTTAATGTATGTGCTCATTTATATTTTAAGTAGTGTTTTTGAATTTAATTATATTTTAATGAAATGATAGTTATTTTGTGAATTTTATGTTTGTAGGAATTTGGTATACGTTTTAGTTGAAGTAAACGTGCATGGAAATAATTTAAATATCTGACACTAAGTATTTGTAATGGTTGCGGTATGAATTCATTGGTGACGTTTATAATATAATAGATGATTTAGAGGTAAAAGTTTTTGGATATTTTATTTATTTTATATGTGGAAATGTTCATATTTGGAAAGGGTAAATACTTTTTCGCGATCAGGTAATTTCACATACGTTCTTTTTACCGGGTTTAAAGATTCAGAAAATTGTCATGTATTTTCGTGAAATTTTTCTAATTTATGAGAAAAAAGCAGTGTACATGGATATAGTGAAGAGTGTGCGCAATGCCATTTTTGTGCAATTCTGGGATTTTTTTTAAGTAAAAATAAGTCGACGTGTACATGGTTTACTGATATTTTAATTAAATGATAGTTATTTTGTGAATTTTATGTTTGTAGGAATTTGGTATACGTTTAAGTTGAAGTAAACGTGCATGGAAATAATTTAAATATTTGATACTAAGTATTTGTAATGCTTGCGGTATGAATTTGTTGGTGACGTGTATTTGGTGGTCGTGCGTGCTTAATGCATGATATAATTAAAGAAAATAAGAGTAGACAATCTCCTATAACAAAAAAATATATTAAATACTAAATTACAATTTAAATTACATTGCAGAGATCAACACAGAGCTCGGAACACAGTTCATGCTACCTTCGCGTACAGTTGTGTGACGAGAAGTCTGAGTGAGTAAAGATGTCGCTTTGCTGCTCCGATTAAGAACTGGATTTTACACGTGGCGCCATCTCATGAATAGAAGTTGAAGTATCTGTCGGAACGCCACAGTACTCCCCCCCAAGTACCATCGGTACGTTATAAGTACTTTGGGTTAAATTTAACCTTTCTTCCAGATCTGGTAGTTTTAGGTTGCTCTTTTACAGGATGTAAGCTTTCTTCCGGGAGTGATGTTGATGAGGAAGTTGTTGGATCTTGCATTAGAAATGCTGGTTTGAGACGATCGATTCCAATCACTGATTGTTTGCCATTGCAGATGATGGTGAAACGTTTCGGTGTTCGTTTGACAACTTTGAATGGACCATCATATGAAGGTGTTAAAGTTGGCTTAATTTCATCGTTGCGCACGAATACGTGCGAAGATGTCTCAAGCGCAGGATGTACAAAATAGCTTGGCTGGTTATGCGAAGATGCTGGGGTTGGCGAGATATTGCTCATGGTCTCACGTAAACGTTGAAGGAATGTTGGAGGGTCGATAACTGGAGTAGATTCTGGGTGAAAGAATTCACCTGGCAGACGGAGGGTTGCACCATATAACATTTCAGCACAAGTGCTACCAATGTCTTCTTTGAATGCTGTGCGAAGACCAAGCAAGACTAGGGGTAAGGCTTCTGTCCAGTGTGTGCTACTGTGGCACTTCAGACCTTGTTTGAGAGATCGGTGAAAGCGTTCCACCATCCCATTTCCAGATGGATGGTATGGTGTTGTGCGAATATGGCGAATGCCAAGAAGAGAGGTGAGGGATGCGAACAAGTGACATTGAAATTGTCGGCCTTGGTCAGTAGTGATGGTGGTAGGCATGCCAAATCTTGAAAGCCACTGGGAGATGAATGCTCGAGCTACAGTTTCAGCGGATATATTTTCAATAGGAATGGCTTCAGGCCATCTTCTGTACTGATCAATACAAGTGAGGAGATAAGTGTAACCATTTGAAGGAGGCAATGGGCCAACCAAGTCTAAGTGTACATGATCAAAGCGTCTTGCTGGAAGGTTAAATTGTTGAATGGGACTGTGAGTGTGACGGGATACTTTACACCGTTGACATCTAATACATGAACGAGTCCATTCTGTGATGTCTTGATTCATCGCTGGCCAGACAAATCTGTCTGCGATCAGCTTTTTGGTGGCACGGATTCCAGGATGTGCCAAATTGTGCAAGGCATTAAACACTTCACGTCTAAAATTGACAGGAATATAGGGACGTATTCTATTGTTCTCTATGTCACAATAAATTTTAAGCGTTGGGTCAATGTGCAGTGGTTGTAACTGAAGGGAGGTTTGTGGATTTGAGATTAGGTTCTTGAGTTCCTCATCATGCAATTGAGCTTTTGCAATTTCAGAGAAATCTGGGGTAGTGAGGTTGATATTGTTTACCCGAGACAAGGCATCAGCAACACAATTATCAGTACCAGAGACATATCTGATATCTGTACTAAACTGGGCGATGAAATCCAGATGTCGAAGCTGACGAGGAGAACATGAGTCAGAGTTTTTTCTAAAAGCGAAGGTTAATGGTCGATGATCGGTGAAAATGATGAAGTCGTGTCCTTCCAAGTTGTGCCGGAAGTATTTAACAGCACAGTACACAGCAAGTAGCTCTCTGTCATATGTGCTGTATTTCCTTTCTGCAGTAGTGAGTTTTCTGGAAAAGAATGCCATTGGGGAAAGTCCTTTAGTGGTATGGGCTTGAAGCACTGCTCCTATGGCCGTGTCAGATGCATCTACCATTATAGAGAGCTGATCACTAGGTGAGTGATAAGAAAGTGTGGCTGCATTTGCCAGATCGTGTTTGCATTGCACGAATTTCGCAGATGCAGATTCAGTCCAAGGGACAGCTCGTTGATCGTTTTTTTTTTTGCTATTCTTCAGAAACTCATGTAGGCAGGCTTGTGTTTTTGCGGCATTTGGCAGAAAGCGTCGGTAGAAATTTAACATTGCTAGAAAACGCTTCAGTTCAGAGATGGTTTTGGGCTGAGGTAGGTCGTTAATTGCTTTGACTCTTTCTGGTAAAGGTTTGACTCCGTTCTGGGTGATAAGACATCCAAGAAAGGAAACTGAGGGTTGACCAAGTACACATTTGGATGGATTTAGTTTTAATCCATGATCTTTAAGGCGAGTGAAAATCTGACGCAGATGTTGAAAATGTTCTTCCGCATCTGTAGATGCAACCAAGATATCATCAAAATATGGGATGCAGAAATCGAGGCCAGACAGTACTTGGTGTATGAAACGCTGAAATGTTTGACCAGCATTGCGAAGGCCAAATGGCATATATAAGTACTCAAAGAGACCAAATGGTGTAGTCACTGCGGTCTTGGGCACATCTTCAGCATGCACTGGGATCTGATGATATGCTCTGGCAAGATCGAGGGTAGAAAATATGTTTGTTCCATGAAAAAGATGGGTACAGTCTTGGATATGTGGGACTGGATATCTGTCAGGGACTGTGACGGCATTAAGTCGACGATAATCTCCACACGGCCGCCAGTCACCATTAGACTTTTTAACCATGTGAAGTGGACTGGCCCATGGACTTTTAGATGGGCAAATGGTTCCCTGTGCTAGCATGAATTCAAATTCTTTGCGAGCAGCTTTTAGCATTTCTGGAGAAAGACGACGAGGCTTGGAAAATACAGGTGGGCCATGTGTTTCAATGTGATGATACACTTCTGGCTGATGAGTATGCTGCCCTGATTTGGATGGGTTTAAAATGTCAGGGAATTCTGCTAATAACCGATGAAACCGTGTGCTGCCCGATAAAACACTTATGTTGGTTGGTACGTTTGATATGTGAGAAGCTTGGCCCTGTGATGTCAGCTGAGTTGTAGCATCAATTAAGCAATTATTCTTGACATCCACTAGAAGGTGGAAATGTGTCAAGAAGTCGACACCAATAATTGCTTGAGTTACATCAGCAATAATAAAAGGCCAGTTGAAGGTCCGGCGCAAGTTTAAATCAAGTGTCAATAGTTTGGTGCCGTAGGTTGCAATTTGGGTACCATTGGCTGCGTACAGTACAAGTTTATTAAGTTGGTGAGCATTTGTTTTAGTTCTCGGGAGCACTGATATGTCAGCTCCAGTATCTACTAGAAAACATAACTGAGTTGAACGATCAGCCAGTACTATTCTGTCGATGTGGCGGACATTCTGTTGGCCAGCAGAAGACCACCCATTTAGTTTCCCGCTTGTACAATAGTGCATGGAGGGGCACACTTGCGAGCTTGAGAGCCGAAATTCATATGATAAAAACATATGCCACTTGTGGGTTCTTTGTACTGCGTTCGAGTATTACGACGAGATTGACTCCTGCTTCGGGCACGAAATTTATTACGTGGGCCCTGATTTGATTGATTGTGAAGCATGAAGACTTGTAGAGAGTTCAGATACTTTTTTGGTCAATTCAGCCACTTTTTGTTCGAGGGATGAACTGGAAGGTGCAGCATTAGCAGCACTGACATAAGCTGGAGTAACAAGTTCATTAATTTTGTCAGCCATTGCTGCTAAACGGGTTAGATCTTCATTGGAAGCAGCGAGAATTATTTGTATGTTATTAGGGAGACGCGAAAGCCATAGTGACTTCAACAAGTCGTCACTAAAATGGCTTCCTGCCAGGTCACGCATTCGTGACAGCAAGTATGAAGGTCGCTGATCTCCAAGTTCAAGTCCTTGTAGTAAAGTACGTATTTTTGAAGATTCACTTTCTGAATAGATTTCAATGAGCCGCTGTTTCAGTTTGGAGTATTTATCACAATCAGGTGGTTTGAGAATAAAGTCATGCACTGAATTCAGAATATCAGACTCAATTGCTGCAACTACGTGGTTGAATTTTGTAGAATCCTCACTAAAGCGAGCGATAGAAAATTGTGCTTCGATCTGAGCGAACCACAATGAAGGATTATTTTTCCAGAAAGGCGGTGGCTTCACCGCAACACGTGTGATTTGTGGCTCTGGTGGAATATCGTCGGGCATACTGATAGATAATTTTCACTTTAATTAATAAACACTTAACAGCACAAATATTGTAGCAAGATGATACACTATTGATATTTTGCCCTGATAACAATAAATATTTTAACCATGCAGAAAAAATTTACGTAATGATACACACACAAATAATACAGGGTCAGCAATTACACACACAAATAATATTTTACCGAAATGCATTTGAAAAGAAACCCCTATTTGAGAAAAAATGATGCGTTAATTTTGTATTGCACACACACAAAATCACCACTTTACACTGCTAAGGCACTAAATCACTCCTGTAGCACGTGGGAAAGAAATTCACTACTTTCGAACACTGAGGGAAGAATTTTGCCGTAGCACGTTGCAGAAAAATTACTGATGTAGCACATTTAGCGAAAATCACTATTGTATTACATTTGTCACAAAAGTTGAATGATCAAAGAATTATTGCACGACGGCGAAGTCAGCGGAACGGAACAGATCACATTGATGATTTGCTGAAGCTCCTTGCGATGATATGCACGACTTTGAAAAAAAAAACACAAGCAATATATATTAATACTTCTAGAAATAATTGAAGGTGTACGTTGTAGCATACGTTTAATGTCCATATTCGTTGTTATTTTTAGTCAGTTCTTCAGAATGCCTTGGATGCACGTGGCTGAGGGTCGTTGAAAATCCATTCTCAGTAGCGTGCTCAGTCAAAAGGTCACCACTTTTGGTGGTCGTGTGTGCTTAATGCATGATATAATTAAAGAAAATAAGAGTAGACAATCTCCTATAACAAAAAAATATATTAAATACTAAATTACAATTTAAATTACATTGCAGAGATCAACACAGAGCTCGGAACACAGTTCATGCTACCTTCGCGTACAGTTGTGTGACGAGAAGTCTGAGTGAGTAAAGATGTCGCTTTGCTGCTCCGATTAAGAACTGGATTTTACACGTGGCGCCATCTCATGAATAGAAGTTGAAGTATCTGTCGGAACGCCACATGTATAATGTAATAGATGATTTAGAGGTAAAAGTGTTTGGATATTTTATTTATTTTATATGTGGAAATGTTCATATTTGGAAAGGGTAAATACTTTTTCGCGATCAGGTAATTTCATATATGTTCTTTTTAGCGGGTTTAAAGATTGAGAAAATTGTCATGTATTTTCGTGAAATTTTTCTAATTTATGAGAAAAAAGCAGTGTACATGGATATAGTGAAGAGTGTGCGCAATGCCATTTTTGTGCAATTCTGGGATGTTTTTTTAAGTAAAAATAAGTCGGCGTGTACATGGTTTATGTGTATGTGTTATTTTGAAAAATGCGTAAGGAGTATGGTATTGTGCACTTTTTCCCAATTTTGCAGTGAATATTTGTCATGATTAAGCAGTTTTGTTTGATAAAATTTCGAGCATAAGTGTAATTCGGCTAGTAGATTGTTGGAAGAAGTGTTCAGTAGATAAAAAGAAAAGAAACATGTCTTTACTTCGTGAAGACAAAATGGCGGCGGGGAAAAAAAAATAGAGGGTTGCTGTAGGAGAGTTGGTTGCCAAATTTTCACCAAAAAATCGCCAAGTTACCATAATGTAAAGATCAACCAAGAGCTGTTACTGTTACGGCTACTTCCTTTAACTTTTCAGGATAGATTTTTGTAAGTTCTAAAAGAAGTGTCTTGCAAGAGCAATCATATTTATCTATTTCTACAAAGGCCATGTATAAATCTTCTTTGTATTTTTGGTATTTTTCTGTTTTGCCGGCGCAAATGATAAAGTCGCCAATAATGGTATAACTGATGCCAAACGGAATATATTTGCTAGTAACCTTTTAAGCCTTATTTTTGAAACAAGTCGCAGCCATTTCTTACCAGATTGATTCTTTCGTACAATTACATAGAATATTATATATAAAGATAATTAAATTTTATGCCCTAAGACCATTCACGATAATTAAGTCAATTATAATGCAATCACACCATTCGTCCGAAGGCGAAAATATAGAAAAGGCAAAATCAAGGGTTAAATTCATCAATGAGAATGCACTAGCAAAATAAAGCACTGCGATTTAACATAATTTCTGAGTAAGCTATTCGTACGAATTGAATAATTCTTGCATTTAAACTTGTATTCCAAATTAAGTTACAACTTAAAATTAATGTAGATAATTACTGAGAGAATTATATTTTTGTAGTGTAATTTATGTGAGATGAGATCACTTGGGGTCACGTGATACGAACTGGCGAATCAGGGTCGATGTTGAACCATGAAAGCATAGTAAATTCTTAAATTGTCTTTTTACAAGTTTATTGTTTTTATTTGTTGGCTTTTTACAAAATTTTAAACCATATTAAAATGTTTATGCCTTCAAAATAAAAAATTCTTAGAACTAACATTTGTTAACATTTTTTATGTGTATACTATGTTGTCGCCAACAAAGTCTGCTTGGTGAGATTCGCGCCGGCGAAACGGAAAAGTACTGTATTTTTTCATTTTTATATCTAAAGGCTCTTGGTTGTTTATTTTCATTCGCTTTGCCTTAGCATTTTCAATGTTATCCAAATATTTTTCAAATTCTAATTCATCAATGGAAGATGAAAGAGATTCAGTTGCAATATCTGCAGTTTGACTGTTCTGATTTGAACACTCCAGGTGTTCTCACAATAATTTCATTCTTAATGAAAGTTTATAAATGGCTTTCTTTGCCTTTTTAATTTGTTTGTCATCCAACAAAATTCGGCATTTTTGATCTACATATATTGAACACAACAAGATCTCATTCTCTAACAAATTTGTTTCACTTTACTTCTTTGAAGAAATGATTCCTTCTGCAATAAAGCCTCAATTTCAGAAAGAACAAACATCACATTATTCAAATTAAATATAAATTATGAGATATCTATTTATTAAATGTTAAATGCATCTGCTCCTGCATTTTTACTTTTCCGGCGTAGCTTCCTCTTAAAAATATCGTGTAAATAATCGTCCTGCATTGCACAGGAAAATAAAAAAATTTGAATTATAATTCTTCTAACATTAGCTATCTAAATACAAAATATTGAACAAAAGAAATTTGAAGTATTATACACTAAAAACTACAAGAGATCCTGATGGTTTTTTGATGTGTTATCAGCTATACCTAAGAATATGTATTGTTAAGAAGGTAAACTTTGCAGCAGCAGGAGTAGCTCCCTTCGAACAAAAAGAGAGACAGCTGCGCATGTGTGAAATACCTGTCGCCGAAATGCGCCAAAGCTCAAAGCTGATGTCGAAGTTCGAACAGGTGAGATGGTCACGTTTATCAAGAGTTTAAAGCTGTGTGACTCCATTTTTTCCCCTCCATATTGACAGATATAAAAGCAGACATCAAACTGCAATATGGATAATGCAAGTTCAACAGCCAGTGAAAGGGAAACTTCACCTAATTTTCTTAACCCGTGTTTCTCAATTTCTTGTACACACCACAGAGGAGTAAAATCTTGGCCAGGTCAGGTACATCACAAAGGGGAAAATTATCGCCAACAGGTTCCGTCGCCAAATTCCTTGCCGAATTTTCCCTCTTCTTTCTAGCGGAATAGAAGACAAACTGGTTTACATTATGTCTATGGAGCCTTTCCTTCTTTACATAGACATTCTTTGGCTATACATGCATAAATTTTTTCCATGCCAGACTTTCTAAAGGAAACAGGCTCATGTCCACATTATGCATGGGAAAAATCAGAAAACCTTTCTTGTGAATACCCCATTTGCCAGATTTTAAACTCGGCTACTGTTTTCAGTGATCTTATCGCTTGGCCAGCGATAGTTTTTAAAAATTGTTTTAATGTTAAAAAATTTGAAGATAATGCAGGGTATGCAACACTGCTATTTATAGCATTATGTGGGATAAATTATCATATATTGCATATAGTTGGAAATCAGTCGGCTAACAATGCTCCTTATTATAGATATCATAGCAAGTGTCTTTGTAGCGTTTCCTATTTCAAAACGAGTTGATTTTTTCCCCCTTTTCTATTGATAATGACAAAACCTACTTCCAAGTAAGCTCGAATACAAAAATCAGAACTTAAATTTACAATGTGTTCACATGTTATATAATTTACAGGCACATATTTGTATTCAAGTAATTTGCACCCATTTCCTTATTAATTTAATAAACGCTTTTTATTATACATGCAAATTTTATCTTTTTTTTTTTAATCTTGTTATATCTGACATGAACTGTTTTTGTATATTTTTTAAAATTTTACTGTGAGGATGATGAAAATATCCTAAGACGATGATCCACATTTTCAAATGATTTGGTTTTCTGTGAAGATAGTCGTTTTAAATAAATGGTGTTCAATACCATTATTTTATTTATTTTTTAGAAAGATTGGTCATTTTCAGAGGTGGTGATCTTAAAGAGGTTATCACACAAGAAGTTTGACTTTATGTCTGAGCTATTCTATATATTTTACCACATCTTCCACTTTTCTTTTTGCGGTAGAAATAATATCTGCAAACAAGAGGTATTTTCATGAACATAATTCCAAGACGACACTCTCAATTAGTACTCTGAATCTTTTTCTTTTAATATATGTTACTTTAATTGTCTAGACACATTCAAGATGTATGTCTACATACTTAAAAATAGCAAAACTAATATTTTTAATGTGTATATACAATTTGACAGTTTAGAGGGTTAATGTGAAAACTTTTTCTTCTAGGATTGCTCAAAATGCCTACTGTTATTATATTAGACACATCCCTGTCCATGTGCAGGCCAGTACAAATGGCAGATGTTTCTGAACCATATCAGTTCCGTAATCTTGCAGTTCATGGTCTAACATCCTTATTAGATTATATGAACATCAACTGTAAACTGGAGTTTGTTGCATTTGTAAGTACATGTATATATATTTTAAATTTCTTTATTGAATAAATATTTTAAAACTAATTGTCACAGATTTATGTACTCTTGCATTGTCTGCCCAACCCTCCAGTAAAGTTTCTAGTTGTTGGCAATTAACTTTTCACCACCCTAAAGCATAAAAAACAGTAGCCATAAAATGACAACAAATTAATGAAATTAAAAGCAGAAGAAACATCTATAATGAAACACTGCTAATTACATAAGCAGACATCTGTAATGAAGCATTCAAAATTACATAAAACAGTGGCAAGTTAACTGAATGTAGAACACAGTAAGCATCCACAATAAAATATGTGTTTCTATTTTTTTTTTTTTTTTTTTTTTTTTTTTTTTTAAGTGTTCTGTTTATCTACACAGCAATCGGTTTTAATTTAAAAAAGAATCGGGGAATTGCTGAATTCTCGGCATGCCAGAGCAGATTGGCACTGCTGTCTGTGAATACCTGTTAAATAATATCTGAGAATTGCAAAAATTAACTTCATGGAATGTACATTACAACACTTTCTTATTCATTAGCAAGCAAACTCCACAGTTTTATTAAGATTCATTACCAAACAAAACAAACAACAACAACAAAAAAAAAAAAAAAAAAGAGGAAAGAAAGAAAAGAAACTCCTTACATGAATCACAAGCAGAAACCACAAACATCACGCTTCAATTTCAAAATTGCATACATTACCACCACCGAGATAAACGGTGACATTTCACGCTGGTGTAATGCGCAGGCAACTGTAGTGAGTTACAAACTAATACACTTTCATAAAATTCTGACTTACTTACTTTGGTGACATAGTGCTTTGCCCACTAATTTTTATCCTGGTGATAATCTAATCCTTTTATCCAATGTGATAGTACCTAAATCTATATTTATATAGGGTATTTATTTCAGAACTGGATTCAGAAATGTATGTGTGTGTATGTACATGTATGCATACATGTGTGTGTGTACATGTATTATGTGTACATGCATACATGTACACACACACATGTGTTATGTGTACATGCATACATGAACACGTACATCCATACCTACATGCATTTCTGAATCCGGTCCCAATAATAGAAGACATTGTTATGTTATATGATTACTGATGAAAATACATTTATGATTACTTATTATGGAAGGCATAACCAAAACTGTCTGTCATAATAAATATTTGGAAAGTGCAGAGATCTGTATTATTAGGCTTGGAATTATTTCCCCACTCCAACGGCGGGCACTTGCCTATAATGGCATTGACCACTACTGAGACCAAAAATGGTGGCTATTTTATTGTGAAGGCACGTAATAGACAACCATCATTATCTCCTATGAAGGGACAAACAATTTTACATCCATGCCTTTTCCAGGATTTGAACCCAAGCCCTTTGGTATTGCAGTCAGGTTTGCTAACCACTATGCTGTCTGGGCAGTATGGCTTAGAATTATTATGCATAGTATTAGTTATTATGCTTATGCATTATACTATTAAATATTGTTATAACACAGTTATGTTGCTATGATTGTGACTCTTTATATAATAAAGTAGTATTTATTATATCATTGTTTATGTGGTATGCTGTGAAAGGTGAAGTTGCTTAGAAAAAAATAGTTACACTTTGAGGAGAGCTTTTTTAACAATGAAAATATGCCATCTAGGAATTTCATATGGTGATCCTCAAAAAAGCAATTTTCACACCAGCATTAAAAGCTATCACTTTCTTGGTGAATTGTGGGTCAGGTGAGTGTCATTCTGACAGCTGGCATAGAGCCAATCAGATTGCCTTTCAGAAAGGCAAAGCATGTTTCCAGTAACCTCCTGAATATGTTATGATATGCCAGATTTGCACGTGGTGCATATAATCAAGTACTCAAAGGTAAAAAAAGTCTGAAAGCTTTCAGATTTTACGCTTAAAGAGGCTTGTGGGTTACCTTTAGTTATTAAACATCACTTAAACCATAAAATTCAGTTCAACAGCAATATCGCAAAATAAATTTAAAATGAGCATATCTTTAGAATTTCTGATATGCAGTCTCATGCACTGGAGATAATCCCCCCCCATACAGTATTGCCATTGCTCGCTTTGAAATAGTTGAGTTTGTTAATCAAAAATTCATTGAACAAAATATGAAATCGCTAGTAAAACAAATTCCAAATTAGAGCTTCCAGATGCCCATATTCGGTGGAAGATTATGTTATTCAAAATTTGATGGCTCTAGGTTTTATTGTCTTATCACAATGCTAGAAACATACATACATTTATGCAGATTCTTCATTATTTAATTTCTTTAAATATATGTACACAGGACTCTAATATTTGGTGGCAATAATTTGAAAAGTGAACCGACATTTATAGTGAACCAATGCAAAATGCCAAAATAAAACTAATAGCCTTTCTGGGCTAATGCCTTTTGGGCTTAAAAAAAAAAAAAAAAAGAAAGAAAGAAAGTGTGATAAGCGTAAAAGAATATTTTTTTGGAAAAAAAAAAGAATTAAAATTTTATTAAAATTTTGGAATAAAAATAAAAAAAATTGAGCAGAGATGTTTCTTCAGTTGACTTGCAAATTGAATCTTAAAACAAAAAATCTAGTATTGTGCTGATTTTTCATTAGTATTTTTGCTATTGGTGTTTTATTTAAATATGCTAAATATATTTTTTCTTTCCCATTGAATTCTAACAAAAAATTACACTTAATCAGTATTGTATATGCTTATATTAAAAGTTTTTCATCACAAGTGTGTTGATTTCTTAAAAAAAAAGTGCTTTTATAACCTTTCAGAATTTAGCAAGTGTTGTAATATTACTAAGGTGATTGTTTTGTAGTTATATATTATTTAATAGGATAGATATAACAGGCCCCCATTGCCACTGTGTGAACAATAACTTCCATTCCAGGATTTATCTATGATACTTAGGATAACATGAACTTGCCTATGCCCGTGTACTAGCTTAGTGCTTGGCCCTTTAAGTTTATCATAGCAGTAGTAATCGTTTTGTAATTCTAGAACGGGATGTAATGTAAAATACAAGTCTAGTTGTTCCAGGAATGACTTAACAGAATATTTTCCATCAAAAGTCGCAACAGGTTTCATAACGGCCCACATGTTCTCGACTATCAATCCAAAACTCTGCATTGGGTTAAGTGGTGCTAATGGGACTTGAAGCAAAACAAATTTTCCATTTTCCAGTGACATGGTTCAAAAACCTTTTTGGGCACCAATATAAGATTTTGCTAAATTAAAGTGGTTAGTAGAACTAGCATCCACTAAACCTTTAATTCATAACATATTCTTTCATTTCTGCACCATTTTGGTGTCCATATAGTAGTAAAATACAGTTTTTTCATTTTGTCATTTTTCTATGTAGTCCTTTTATTTTTATTCCAAAATTTTAATAAAATTTTAATTCTTTTTTTTTCCAAAAAAATATTCTTTTATGCTTATCACACTTTTTTTTTTTTTTTTTTTTTTTTTTTTTTTTTTTTAGCCCAAAGGTCATTAGCCCAGAAAGGCTACTATTAGTTTTATTCATCATTTGGTCATTGCCAAATTGTATAATCCAAATGGGTTCTTTAATATTAAAAGAAAGTTAAAAGAATAAAGGGAAAATTAATTGTTTGATGATCATATTTTCTGCCTATTGATTATGACATCATTGCATAACTATTCAAAGGTGAAATAAGTATAGGTTGCTGTAATGTTTATAAAAACATTTTTGAAGTAGGGGCTTATTTTTATAAATTAGAATGTTCCGTGGACTACTTTACTCTTGTCTTCTTTTAAAGCAATTTTTTTTTTTAAAACTGTATTTTACCACCAGTAAGAAATACTTAAGGTTTTATTTTTATTTTTTAAAAATGTGAGTTATGGTATAAAAGTTTGTTTTTTAAAGATTTTCGGTACTTTTCTGTTTTGCCGGTACAAGTGATAAAGTTGCCAGAAATGGTACAACCAATGCCAAACGAAATATTCTCGATGGTAACCTTTTATTTTAACTTTTACATTTGCAAAACAAATTGCAGCCATTTCTTATCAGGTTGATTGTTTCTTTCAATACTGGTGTACAATTTCATAGAATTTTTACCAGATAATTCAATTTTATGCCCTAAGGCCATTCGCAGTAATTAAGTCAATTAGGATGCAATCACGCCGCTTACCCGATGGCAAAAATATAGAAAAAGCAAAGTCAAGGGTTAAATTCATAAATTCTAATGAGAATGCACTAGCGAAGTAAAGCATTACGGTTTTACATAATTTTTTAATAAGCTATTCGTACAAATTGAAATACATTGCATTCCAATCAAGATTTAACTTGAAATTAATGTAGGTAATTACTGAGAGAATTAGATTTTTGTAGCGTAGTTTACGTGAGATGATAGTTGGGGTTACGTGATATGAACTGGCGAATCAGGATGTTATATGATGATAGCATAGTAAATTCTTAAATTAATGTCTTTTTACCAATTTATTGGTTTTTTACAAATTTTTAAACTACATTAAAATATTTATACCTTCAAAATAAAAAATTCTTAGAACTAACATTTGTCAACACTTTATGTGTATGCTGTGTGTTTTCGCCAATAAAGTCTACTTGGCGAGATTTGCACCGGCGAAGCGGAAAAGTACCAAATTTTCCTCAGGTAGACCAACACATGCATAACTTAACATAAACCACTTCATATGTCAAATTTCCAAGGTTTTGACCTTTTAAACCTAAACTATATAGATGTCTCAGATCATTAAAAATAAACATCACAAAATTAAAACCACTTGTAAGATTAATATTCCAGACTCTTGTAAAGTAAAAATCATTTTGTGCATATGTATCCTTTTTATTAAATGTTTTGACTAGTGTTCTTCATATTTTGATTAGTTAATAATGATGGTTGTTGTTAATTTATCAGTCTTTTTGACTACGATGATTTAAATTAATATTTATAATCAATTAGTAATGATTGTCTTTTTAACAGATGACATTTAGCTCATATCGAGAGACTATTGTACCATTTACTAGAGATTTTGATAATATAAAAGGAACTCTCATTCAGCTGGAATATTATGACAGGGCCCGGATTAAAAAGGCATTAGAAGGTGTTCAAAGTCTAATAATGGAAGAATGGGGTGCAGGAGTACCATGTCAGGTAAATAGAATACTGAGTTGGTAAAAGCTCTGTTCTAAAATTAGTATTACTAATTGAGTCTTGCTTACAAAATTATTCTAAAGTGAGTGTTGCTTATTAATTGTAGTTGTTTTTTGATGCATTTATTTTTAAATTTTCAGATTTGTCTTAGGTATAATTTTGGAGTAACAATTCAATTTGCTGAAAAATTACAGTGTTTATTGAAACTGTAACTGCTGAGAATTTAAATGTATATATAAGAGTTTAAATATTTAAGTATATAATTATTAACATATAATTTATACAGAAAAATTATCCAGGGAGAGCTTTACCAAAGAATAATAAATTATGATAGATTGAGCAGTTTTTTCCGAAGGATATTTAAACAAAATTCTCTTTGAGCATTAAAATATTAAAAAGAATAATAATTAATTTTTCTTTTCTGTCTCTCATACTGATTTATTTTTATAATTTCCTGAAATTGTTTTAAAGTTAAAAGTTTAAAAAAGTTTTTAAAAATAAGTTATATTTTCTTCAAAATAATCATCTCTATGAATTTGTCAAAGCTGCTGGAATCATCTTGGAACCCAATTTTAAATACTTCATTAAGGTGATTTGTTGTAGTGAGGATTTAGGTATCTGAATTGGTGTTTCTTTCAGCCTTAATTTGAAGTGATGAATTAAAGAAAAAATTAATGTTCTCAAATTTGGATAATGATGTAGAACTGCAGTTTTGTTTTCACTTTGAGTGTTACAAGATAGTTTTTAACAAGTATGGAATGCTCTTGTGAAGTGTATTTAAACTTTTTTGTTTTGTTTTTTGATTTTTAGTTCCCCGCCCCTTTTTATTCATCAACTGTTAAAATATATCATTATATATTTCCTTTTAACTGTTTGCTTTTCAAGAAATGTTCTGTCTCAAATTTGTCTGTGCTATTAAAAAAAATTATTATTTGTATCAGCCATAATAATTAGATCTTCTGTTACTAGCTTTTTCATTTGCTCTTTCCAAATTCTTTGGAGTTTTTTCACTCAAATGGGATGCCCTGCATTTATTGGATACTCAAAGTAGATGATAATCTTTAATTTTTTTTTTTTTTTTTTTTGTCTTTCCTCTCTCCTTTTTTTTTTTTTTTTTAACCCTATTGCGAATTACAGTGAAATTAATGTTCATTATTCCTTGATAGGAAATTTCTGTTCTCTTTACAAGTGGGGAGTACTGTAGAGAAAGTTGTGGTGGGCATTATGTCACTTTTATGTAATTAATCTAAAAAAATTATTTGAACTGAGATTGAAGAAGGGTGTGGGACAGAGATGTGGTAAGAGATTTAATGAAGTACAAATATCAAACATTTAAAACTTGTAAATAGATTCTAAATAATAGCATGTTTCAAAAATTGTAGAAAGATAAGCATGGCATTTTTATTTGAATCAGCAAACAATAACCACCGATGCTGATTTAGTGTTGAAATTTACTCAGTTTTTCTTGTTACACGGTGTCCATTGTACATAATGGAAAACTAGCTTCAAATTGGATCTTTGAAAAGAAAGGAACATGGTGATAACTTTCATTTAAACAGTTCTAATAGTGTTAAAAGTGTATGTGATTATGATATTAATATCAGTGATGCTAGTGTAAAGTGACCACACGTCCCGATTTTGGTGGGACAGTTCCACTTTTTAGAGGACTGTCCTGCATCCCGCCGATTTTTTAAAATGTCCTGCTTTTTAGAAAGCATCTGCATTTCTGATTTTAAATGTACTGTAAGAATATATTACCTATTATTTATTAATTATTATAGTGAATATAAAGAAATAAAAAAACACAATGCGTGCAAAGTAAGCTAAATTACCGTAATTTCTGGAAGAAAGGCTGCATCAGCGTAAACGTCGCACTCGAGAAAAATGGTGGGAAAAAAAATTAAAATTACACAGAAATGCTGCAATAGATTAAATTGCGCGTTACATCGTCGTGGGCCGTATATAGATGCAAAATCTCAACCTATGTCCTGATGTATGACATATCAGTTAAGATAAATGCATGAAATGAAACCATAACTCAAAAATAAATTAAAGGTAAGAAATGTTGAAAATATATTTACGTTCACGAATATACTTATATTTACCCACTAAAGAAGTCCATATTTGTAATACTCAGACTATATTATAAAAAATGTTGCAACAACGAAATATTAAATTTGGATTACAAAAAGAAATTTTTAATTTTACTTACAAAAGGAATTACACCAAACTATACATCATTCAAAGCCATCAAAATCTGATTCTTCACTATCTGAATTAAAAAGATTTAGTAAATTCTGATCTAAGTCTTTCAGATTGTCAGATTCATCCTCTTGGTTTACAGTTTCTTTATCTAAAGATATAATTTCAGCTTCTTTGAACCCTGCTATTATTGACGATGTTTTTACCGAATTTCACGGACTTCCCACCCACTTTGCAACTTCTTCATAAGATGCTCTACGAATTTTACCGCTTTTGGTATACGTATGCAATCCTTCACTCATCTAGCACTCCCACCGCTTTCGGACTTCAGCTTATTATTCAGAAGAATTTATTACCTGACAAATCTAATGGTTGTAAGATTTTTGTCAAACCACCAGGAATTATTGCTACGGTCCTAGACAATTTTTGACATCTGGTTTTCACTGACTCAAGTAAATGAGCATGCATGGAATCTATTTTATCAATAAGCCTTTTGGTTGGAAAAAAGATCCCTTACGACACTGCCAAACTTTTTGTAGCCACTCATGCATGATTGTTTCTCACATCCAGCCGTTCTCGTTTGCACGAATAATTACGTCACTAGGAAAATCTCCCTACGGAATAGTTTTCCGTTTAAAAATGATCATCGGCTTTAGCTTGTCACCATTTGCGGCACAAGCTAACACACATGTAAATGACATTCTTTCATGCCCCGTCGTAAGCAGAGATACAGTTTTTGCACCAGTTTCATCAACAGTTCTGTTTGCAGGAGAGTCGAAAGCTAACGGTGTTTCATCCATATTTATTATCTATGACCGAAAAAGTTTTCTTTTGTCAATAATATCTGTCACATATTTTAGAAAAGATGCCTTTTTATCCTGCCAGTCCATTGGTAATTGTTGCCCGACTGTTGTTCTAGTACACACAGAAATATTTTTTCTTTTCATAAATCTGCTACACCAGCAAGGCCCTCCTTTGAAATCATTTATGTTTTATGTCCATTTGCTTTGCTATAAATTTTGCTTGTAAGCGAATTTTTACAGTCGAAATTGCCATTCCTTTTTTCGTTGCTCCTTTATCCAATTTGCAAAGTCGTCCTCTAGATTCGGCCACCTTACAGTAGCACTTCTTTTGGCTCGTTTCTGTTGTGGCATATTTAAGTTCTTCTTTTTCAGTTTTCCAACATCGAATACATCTCTCGTCCACTTCAAACTCTCGAGCTGCTGCTCTATTTCCAATTTGTTCAGCACGTGAAATTACATTACGCTTAAAACCAGCAGTATAGCTTCTGTGCCATTTAGGTGCCATTTTCAAAATTTTTCCGCTCCCTTCTTACTTAAAAACTATTCAACAAGTACTTGTACCCAAACTGATGGGATCTGTATCTGGCAGAATGCCGAGAAAAATCGATTCATGCTGAAGGGGAAATACGTCGGAGTTCGTTATTGCGAGGCAGGTGGAGTCGTGTCCGCCTTTGAAAAAAATTGCAGAAAAGGCAGGGGTGGGGAGAGGCTCGGTCCTGGAAGATTCATCGAATGGCAGAGGAGAGAGACTATTCAAAATGATGAGAATGCTAATTTGAAAGGGGGAAGAATGTTATTGTTCTGAGATCCCGTTTAGGGTGACTAAGGCATGTAGGTCCGTTCAAGGGAAAGAATGTAAACAAAATAACGTTCACAAAAAGCAACTGAGTGGTCTTTTGTGTGGGAACAGCACCAGTCTATGTACAATGACACGGCCATTCAAACTATGTACAATGACCATCATAGGAAATATTTTATTTTTAGTGCACCTAAACGCCGCACCCGCTGAAAATTTAAGTTTTAAACACGTAAATGCCACGGCGTTTCTTCCGGAAATTACGGTAGGTGATGTAACTGTTGGCAGTGGCGATAAAGGCAAAGCATATTTTGCTTCCAATAAATAAAGCTAAGATAAATCTAAATAAAATTCATGTTTTATTCCGTAAATTAAAATAAAATTAGCTAACACTGTAGCCTTTACATTTAAAATCATTTGAGTGAAAGAATAGCAGCATTATGCTAGCTCATAATAAAAAAGACAAAACAAGACATACGCCGATACCGACATACATATATATAATACTCGGCCAACCCACCAATCTTGACGTCAGCAGCAACCACGTTAGCTTACCGCCGATTGACCTCCGATCAAAATTTGCATGAGGAAAACTAAAGCCAACAAACAGCCCTCTTTTCCTCATGCAAAGACAAAAACAAAACTTACACAGAATTACAGAAGTTCATAGTTCATTTCTATTATACGAAAACACTTATTGACTTTAAACACTGAAAACATCTAAACAAAACTTTCTTAAATTAACAGCAGTTGCTGCTTTTGTAAATAAGTCCGCAGTATTTAATTTATTGGTGATAAATTCAAGTTCAAACACTCCATCATTTTCTAGTCTTCTAATAAAGTGATATTTTATGTCTATGTGCTTAGTTCAGCAATTTTCTATTGGCGATCTAGAAAAATCAATGGCAGACTTATTATCACAAAATAGTTTACATTCTCTTAAATTAAACTTTAAAATTTCATCTTGTAAGACATTTTTCGTCCACATTAATTCCTCATTGCCTCCGATAAGGCGATATACTCCGCTTCCATGGTTGATAAACTTACACATTTTTGTTTAACAGTTTTCCAGATTACCGGTACTTCATCTAAATATAATATAAATCCTCCCATGGACATGTGGTCATCTCTATTACTTGCATAATCAGCATCTGAATAACAATATAAATTTAGATGTTTAATCTTCGATAAGTTTAACTTATATAATTTAGTATTATTGAGGTAACCAAGCAATTTCAACAATGCTTCCCAATGCCTAATTACAGCATTCTCCTGAAATTGTGATAAAATATTCACTGCATATGTAATGTCAGGCCTTTTCCTGTTAGCTACAAAAACTAAACATCCCAACAGATTTCTAAAGGGTAATGTATGCATTTCCGCAATTTCTGCACTTGTAGATGGACAATCTAATTTTGTAAAAATAGTGCCTTTAGCTATGGGACGTGAAGTTATTGGTATCTGGAAATGTTTAAATTTTCCAAAAATTTCTTCGATATATTTTTGCTGATGTATAAAAACCCCATTCTCATTCTCTAAGAATTCAATTCTAAGTAACGTTTTAGTTTTGCCTAATACTTTAAGATCAAAAAACTTACTCAGCTGTGAAATTACTTTATATATACTATATTGATCTTTACTAAAAATCACAATATCATCTACATATAACAAGAGAATTACATTTGAACCCTTATAAACACAATTACACCATTGTATTTTCTTAAAATGTAGATTTTCTAAAGTACTTTCAAATTCACAAAACCATTCATGGCAGCTTTGATGTAGACCGTAAATGGCCTTGTGTAATAAATACACTTTATTTTTCTCTTCAATAAATCCCTCTGGTTGGGTCATATATATTTTCTCATTTAGGTTTGCGTATAAATATGTGTTCTTTACATCCAACTGACAATTAGTCCATCCATATAAACATACCAGGATAGTGAAAAATATTCTTATGACTGAAAAATTTACTACAGGACTGTTAAAAGTCATCAAAATCTTCACCTCTTTTCTGCCTGAATCCCTGTGCTACTAAACGTGCTTTGTATCTAACCACTTGATTCTTTTCATTTCTTTTTAGCGTATAGACCCATTTGTTTCCTATCATAGTTTTATTTTCTGGCTTTTCGACCAATGCCCAAACCTTTCTTTTCTTCATTTTTTCAATTTCTTCTTTCGTTGCTTTATCCCATTCTTCGGCATTTACTGATTTTAGTGCTTCTTTAAAATTTTGTGGGATAACAATTTCTACAAAATTTGCCTCTTCAGACACGGAGCTAGTCTCCTGTTCTACAAAATTAACTTTCCTCAAGTATTTGTTTTTTCCACTAAAATCAAACTTATCTTTTTCATATTTAATATTTCTTGCCTCACAATACTTTTCAATATCATTATAGGATCTAAAACGGGTGTCCGTTCCCTCTACATTATAATAAATGTCTGTACGTGTTCCGTCTGGCCTTTTAACTGCTTTTCTTTGGCAGTTTAAGTCTGATACTTCTTTCGGAGTAGATTTGTCATCTGACAACTTTATTTCTTCTCTGGAATTTTCCTGTTCTTCATCTGATTCTGCTAATAGCTCAGATTGCTCTAGTCTTTTAAACTTAGTTTTTGGTTTCTGTACCAGGACGCCATTTGCTGCATTTAGTTTTTCATTGAACTTCACATTACAGGTTTCTATTAATCTTCTTCTGGTAGCCATATCCTATAACTCCTAGTTTCCTTTGCATATCCTACCATGATTCCTTCTTTGCACCTCATTTGTAATTTATTTCTTATCTGTTTTGGCACGCCAACATAGGCTTTACAACCAAATATTTTAAAATAAACAACACTGGGTTTTCTATTTAGTAACATTTCTTAAAGGGTTCAGTTGCTTTTATGACATACTCTGTTCCATGTATGTATGAAACAGCAAAGAGCTTCTGCCCACCGTTCTTTTCCCATTTTACCATCATTAACTGCTTTAACTGCGTCTAATGCTGTTTGGTTAAAACGTTCACTCACACCATTTTCTTTTGGGGTGTACACATTTGTGCGTTCAACACTAATTCCATTTTCGGCTAAGTACCCTTCGAATTACCTATTACAGAATTCCCCACTGTTATCGGTGCATGTATTTGTCAGTCTTTCCATTTGCGTATGATAATTCTTAAAGTTGTAGAATGACTCATTTTTATTTTTCATGCAATACACTGTTACTAATCTACTATAGTCATCCACAATAGCAAGGAAATATTTACTCCCACCCTTAGATGGAACTGGTAGTGGGCCACAAACGTCTAAATAAACCAACTGCAATGGTTTATCCGAGTCTGCAATGGTTTATAAGTCAACAAATACTAGAGTGAATTTAAAAGAATGCATTTATTCTATAGTGGTTTATGCGCTGTCGGCGGATTTAATTCAATCCAATAAGTTTAAATGAAATGCAAGAAAAAATTCGCATAATTTAATATTCCAATTAATTATTCCAATACAAGGAAGTCATGTGGTGTACACATCAGATTTTTTTTTTTACCTTCTATTGAGTCAACACAGTGATCAATTCTGAAATGTATTGTCATCAGTTGGACCAATAGAATGATTCGCATAAGGCCAGACTTGGTCAATAGTAAAGGTGTAGTGTTCCACCAAGATAATGAGAGACCTCATACAAGTTTGGTAACTTGCCAAAAGCTTTTGGAGCTTGGATGGATTATACTGTGACACCCATATTCTCCAGATATGTCACCTTCTGTTTATTATTTGTTCCACTCTCTACAAAATTGTTTAGATGGTAAAACCTTTACTTCAAATGAGGAAGTCAAAAATCACCTGGATCAATTTTTTGTCAGCAAAGAAAAAATAAATTATGAGCATGGAGTCATGCTACTGCCGCAAAAATGACAAAAAGTATTGGACCAAAATGGACAATACATAATTCTATTAAATATTTATTCACTCTAAGAAAATTTTCTTTCATTTTCATATATATATATATATATATATATAAACACATAAGTTACTTTCCTAACAACCCAACAGTACCACAAGCACAAGGACAAAATTAACGTGTGAAAATAACTGCGATTGGGCAGCAAATGATCAACAGTTACATTTTGACATCAACAGAAACAACTTCAAAGCAGTTGAGTTTCAAGTGTAAGATGACCGGTACAAATATATTTTGAAATGCATTATTCGAACAAAAACATTATTCAAATTGATAACTGTGTACCACTAGTCATTTACCTGAGATGACCACCTCTCTAGAGCAAACCAAAATCATCTGGAACAATAATATCTTGCTAAATTTCATTGCCTTATTTTAATTTCAATACAGTACAAAGTCCGTAATCCAGACTCGTCGAGACTTCAGCGATTCCGGATTAGGGGTTTTTCCGGATTATAGATCATCAGTTTAAATCTGGTAAGATGGCATGCAGAAATTATACAATTAAAATTATGAAACTCTAATTTATGAAATAAAGAGCAATTATGATCTAAAGGGTGTCAAAAAAAAGCTTAATATTTATGTGTTTACTTCAGTAAGCATTTCTTTCAATGTAAGTTGTTTAAGTTGTTTCATTTTTTGTGCTAATACTTTCTCTTTAATTCTATAAACAGACATAATTTCTTGTTCAGTTACAAAGCTCCACTGTTCAAGTCCTCCAGTTGCTGTGTCGAGAATACCGACTAACTTGTCAATTGAAATTTTTTCGTTTTTAATAACGTTCTCTGCTACTTTCTTCACTATCAGAAGCGCGCATAGGTAAACGCTTTATGCGCATGCATAGCGGATGCGCGCATCATACAGGCAATGCGTAGATTTGTGGCTTTGAGGTCCGGATTATAGATCATCCCAGATAATGGACGTCCAGATTACGGACTTTGTACCGTGTAACTTTTAGATTAGTGATCTCAAAAATAGAACTCCACTTGATGCAAAAATTTTTGAAAATGGTGTTTTAAAAACTCCCAAAGGATTAATTTAATTCTCTAATTCAGATTATTTTTTCAGAGTCTAAATTATTCTGTTTTCTTCTGTAATTTGTTAATGAACTAGTTGTAAAATATGATTATTTTTTGAAGTATTTACCACATTTTAATTGTTCATTTCTCTTTTAAAGGTTATTCTTGTAACTGATGGATTGCTGGGTCCAGAAATTGATTCCTTAAAAGCTGATATTGAAAATTATTTTACTGCTACAGAGAAAGGAATGGATGACAACAGTTTCCCTTTACCATTTCCCTTTCCATGTAAATTACATGTTACTTGTATTGCAAACTCATCTGATCCTTGTCTTCAAGCTGCTCTTCCTACATATCAAAAATTAATAGACATAAATGGCAATGGAGGGCAGGTGTTTATTCCAGATGGACTGCTAAGCTTTAAAAGTGTGCAAGGAATATTCATGAAATTAGCTGATCTGTATTATAAGCCATTTCATGGTGTCCTTCACTGTGGCAATCTTACATCAAATGTTTCATTATCACCACCTCCAGAACCATTTTGCAAACATAGGGATTTTGATATAGTAAAAGCAGAGATGTCAACTGATATTGTTATATGTGGTTTCATCAGTATAACTGATGTTGCAAGTCCACCATCACATTCAAGACATTTGGTTTTACCCTTGCAAAGTTGTAAAGGTAAGACCTGAATACATATATATTTAAGTAAAACTGAGATATCAGTACTCAAAATAACGGAATATATTTTATGCATTAAATTAATTAATCATATATTCGTATATTAGAATTTGTTAACAAAAATTAGAACTTAAGTTACCGTATTTCACATTAAATAAAAAATTGTAGTTGTTAGTGTGATTTTTGGTAGTAGTGTCTGTAAAAGGATAATAAATTATTTTTATTAACAATTTGTGCCATGATGTGTGGTATTAATATAATGAATTATAGTAGTAAAACCCTGTTATGAAGATTTGCAGTGTCTTATTGATTATCAAATTGTTGAATGGGAAGATTTATTAAGAGGGAAAATTTATTAGAAATAACAGATTAATTACTATATATATATAGTGTAAAAATAAGAAAACAAATTCATCTCATTTATACACAACTACTCTTAGTGAATGCAAAGAGGTTTGAAAAAAGTCCAGAATTTTTCCCTCTGAGTTTCACAGAAAGTGAATTCATCTTCTCAAATGTTTTAAGGGACAGTTTAAAAAAAAAAAAAAACACCAGTTAATGCTTAGAATGAGATTAGGAATTCAGAATCCCATTTTAAGAAGGCATTTTACTACCTTTCTACTTCCCTCTTGCACATATTAATTCTATTTGCAGAATTGTTCAGTAGGTTACATTGCATTTGAAATGACATTGTATCCCCATGAATAAATTCTTCATAGGAAATTATATCTAAGTAGACAGTTCAAAAAATGAAGTAATAAGCTCCCTCATATACAAATTTTGTTCTACAGGTAGATATATGGATACACAGCAAGGTATTGATAAACACTACTTTTCAACATAGTCCCCGTGCATGTACAGTCATTTGGTGCACCAGAACATTGTTGTCAGCCTAGAGAAAACCAAAAAACCAGTATCGAGTTCTAGAGCTATTTTGAATTTTTTAACTTGACAGTTTTACGAGTCCTGGAGCTATTTTGAATTTTTTAATTTGACAGTTTCAATGTATGCTGTGGATGATAAATTTCTGCTAATCAGGTTTGTTTTAGGTGCAGAAATCTTATTACACTTGTCACTTTTGTGAGCAGCATTCAACTATGTTTCCAGTACAGTTTTAGTACAGTCGTCTTGCAACTGATATTTCACCACACTGAAGCAGTGCATGTACCATTTCTGGTGGTGTTCAAATGCTGTAATCATTTGCTGTCCCTCCCCCCCCCAAGGATAGAAAAGTAACAAGATGATTATCAATGAGATGAAAATTCTTATTTTCTTATCAAATTACCTTCATATAATAATAAAAAGGAGGTTTAATATTTGTGTTTGTCTGTCTATATCACATAGCACAGAATCATGCTCCGAGTTATGAAATTTAGCCTTGTTGTTGTTTGGATGGGGCTGATGTGCATCTCAAAGCAACTTTTTAAAAATTCAATTTTTTTTAATTTTAAATTATTTTTTATGGATTTTTGCACATGTTATCACTGAAACTGATAATTAAAAAATTTCGTTTTCTGGATTGTCAGAAACAGCTGAAAATTATCTTTTAAATAATATTTTTTCCAGATCTCTAAGGTAATTTCCTGATTGTTGATGCTTCTAAAGAATAACTCAGTTGTTTAGATTCATGTTCATTCATATTTTAAAATTTCAATATAAAAAATATATCTTTCGTGAATTTAAAAAAAAAAATTTTCTGTTTACAAAACAATTTGCTTTTTTTTTTTTTTTTTTTTTTTTTTAAATAAGGATAATGAAAAATAGTAATTAGGTGAAATTCTGTTTTTTTTTTTTTTTTTCCCTGTATTTATGCAATTTCCATTGTGATTTTTAACAAGAAAAGTTTTCTTCTTTCATGGTCTTAGAGCCATGTGACTCTGCTTGGAGATGCATTTTTGAGCGGTAAAGAAAAAGATGTCAAATGACTTGTATCTTTTTCTTTATTACTCCCACTTTTCTCTTCTTGCTGTATTATAAAAAAAGTTGTTGGCAAAGGCATTAGTTTTGTTATTCATGTATTAATTTTAAGTGCTGTGTTCTTTGCAGCATTTATCAGTTAGCAGCCACTTTTTTTTAATTTTATAATTTTACTTTTTGTATGATTTATATAGTTTCTCTGCAGTTTTCTGTAGTTTTTTCATTATTATATTATTTTATTAATTTTTCATTGTAATTATTTCCTGTTTTCCCCTTCTTCCAAAACAGGTTTTTCATTTAATTATTTTGTTAATCTAATTTTTTGTGATTTAATTTTTACTTTCAATCTAATGTATATATCAGCAGAATTTTGGATAAGTCTTGCATTTAGAATTATTTACTGACAAGCTATCATTTTACCATTTTGTGTGTATATATGCATTCAAATAAAAATATTGTTTTTTCTGAAAATATTTAAATCTTTTTGATAGCATTGTTGTTAGTATGTATTGTAATAGTATATATTATTTTAATTTATTGATTATTTGTTGCATTTAGGATATTATTTTTAGGGTTTTTGTTTATATTTGAATTTATGGTTTTGTTTTGATATTAGTGTTTATTTCTTGCATGTAATTGTACATCTTTCAATTCTGAATCTAACAACATTTAAATTGCAAAAAATATAGCTCAACTAGAATGCAAGATAACAGCAAACATGTTCTTGATGCCCTTGGTCAATTTTTATCAGCAAACTGTCGATTTTTTGTAAGTTTTCAGAAAATTTCATATAACCTCATATTAACTTAGCTCTGACAATCAAGATGAGTAATTAATCAGCTTTGAGATTTTGTGGTTCAAAGTAGTGTTAGCTGAATTGTCTTTTAAAATTTACTCTCTGAGTGTAATCAGAAATTTATGGTATTTTTCATGCACTAGGAAGATTTGTTTAGAATATGCATTCTATTTGGGCTATTTACAATTTAATTAAAATAAAATGTCTATTTCTGTGTGCTCATATGGAGTGATTATTTAAAGAGACAGCCACAAAACTTGCAATAAATAGTGTCAGAAGTGGGATTTCGTTAAATGTCAGTCGATGCTAACAGAGAGGAAGCTACTGAGATGAGAAAAGAGGCAGCTGAAAATGCCACCAAAATGAAAAGTTCCATCAATGGAAATGCCACTGAAATAAGGAAAAGAATGGATGAAGGAAAAATTGTAAATGCTATAAACGAGAAAGTAGCCACTGTAGAAGGAAAACTTAAGAAATGGATTGTAAGTGAAAAAAAGAAAATTGTCTGTAAATCAAGAAATTGAAATAAATCACTGAAGAAATTTCTGCAGTGAACAAGAGACTTGAGAAAAAAATTCAGAAATTAGACTCCCCTCTTCCCTCCCCCCGAAAAAAAGAAAACTTACTTAAGAGAAAGACTAGAAAATAAACTGGCTTCATCTGTATGTAGCTTCCTGGCCAAGCCATGTGATTGATGCTCCAGCTTATCCTGCTATGAACAACATCCCTGTTAGGTTATCTTGTCCTGCAATTAAGCTTTTGCCATATCATGGTACATTATCATGAAGTGTATACAAAACACAATTTGAAATGATTTCACAGGTAAATCAGTGGCTTGATTTGATAAATTTGATTGCTTGTTTACATAGGATGGCTGCTGACATCATATAGATGTTTCAGCCACCCTAAAAACTTTCAGCAATTGATGTCTTAGTTAATGTTTTGGGAAATTGTAACTTTGCGAAAATTTTTTCAAGATTATCATCAACTGTACCTCAAGACCCAACAATAAAAAGCTGTAAAAACTTTTCAAAATTTAGTTCTGACATTGTAAAATTAACTAAACTAGCCTTTCTTAGTTTTGGTCAGGAGATTGAAGACACAACTAGTGTTCAATATTTTGTCGATGCTATTAGAGATAGGCATATATCGGGGTTTAATGATAGTTTCCCACCACTGTAATTATCATCTATGCAAACAGTTCACATGTGTGTGTTTAATCATGTTTTGTCAAGTGATTTTTGGCATTAGAAAGAAAGGATGCCAAAAAGAATACTGCCTTGTGAAATTTGTAAAAAAATATTGTTATCATTAACTACAATGTGTCCAAAATGGAACTGTCACATTACCGGATTAGGACCATCATTTACTTCTTGATCTGTTGCAAGCTGTGGAGGTTTGATACCCAAAATTCAAAAGCAAGGACTATAACATTCAAGAAGCATAGCACTCTGGCCGGCCTACACTAATGTTGATAAGGCCCACCTGTGAGAACTTGTGGAAGAAAATCAGTATATAATCACTTGAGAGCTTGCTAAAGAGTTAGACGTTAGTGCCATGTCCATTAGTCGTGCCTATGCATCACATAAACATGATGTACAAGTTCAATCGCTGGATGACGCTTGAGCTGACTCAAGCTGATAAGGACAGATGTGTTTGGTCCGACACTAATCTGCTCGAATGTCAACACAAGGACAAAATTCTGGACCGGATCATCACTTGTGATGAAAAGTCTATTTACTTCAACAACACAAGCCAAAAAAGGGGTTGTGTTGTGCCCAATAAGTCTGTCGGCAGCATCACAAAATGTAATTAGACTAACAAAAAGATCATGCTTTGTATCTGGTGAGATGACCGTGGTATTATCCATATAGAGTATCTGGAGAAAGGTAAACCCTCAACAGTAAGGTGTATGGCGAGTTGCTAGTCGGTGTTGATGCTGCTTTCAAGGAAAAATATCAAACTGATTTCCAGCGCGAAAAGGTAATGTTCCATCAAGATATTGCAAGTCCACTTGTGTCTGCATTCACCGGATGGACTCTGTACGGACTTTAATGGGATCTTTTTCCACACCCACTGTATAACCTCGGACACCACTCCTTTGGACTTCTGCCTTTTTTTACACCTGCAGATGCATCTTGATGGTGCTATCTTCTATTCTGCACAGGACGTCCGAAATGAGGTTGATCTGTTCTTGGACTCACGGCCGCTAAGTTTCTGGGCCCAATGGTTTTGTACTTAAACATCGGCAGAAAATCATAGATTTGGGTGGTGATTACTACTCACAAAAAAAGATAACTGCTGTCATGTTTTTTTCGTGGAAAACTTTTGTTACAGCTAGGTACAATGGGCACTGCATTTACCAGACAAAGATCTGAAGAGCATTCTTATGTATGCCATAAAAGTGAAGTGTTGGACAGAAAGCTGGCAGAAGAGAATGTTCTGTAAGAAGTGTCAAAAGGGAGAAAATTAGCTGCTGAGAGCAGTGATAGAGCTGGCAAAAAAATTTGAGGCCATAGGAGCAGCCAAAACTCAAAGCAGACATAATCATAAAGTTCTGGAGCTACAGCAGTGAAGAACATTTGCAAAGTCAATGCCTTACATATAAAAGACTAAATAAAAATCACAAAAAAGGCAGAAATAAGTGCAAGTAGATAACTGAACTATTAGCATTTTACAGATAAGTGGTGTGTGCATTATATACCTGGGTAAGCAATGCACACATCACTTGATGTATTTGGTGTACTTGCATATTTTCGGGTACTTTCAGTTTAACTTTGTCCCTAATGTAAATAAATATTTATAATTCAATGAACACATCAATTAAATATCCTTTTATTTATTCGGAATTAAGCGATAAATTATTCTTTGTTAAATTTTATTGAAGAAGTATATTATTTTCTTCTCATTTATAAGTAGCATAGTTTTCAGAGTAAGAAGTAGAAATGGTTAAAAAATAAAATTTTTAGGACCTAAATTGAAGATGAAAATAAACAACAATTTGAAATAATAAGATATCATTGATATTTTGCAATTTGTAACATTCTTTAATAGTTTGCAACCGTTATTAACAATTATTGTTGTTTATGAAAGTTTGATAAATGGACTTTTATTTCAACATTATCTTATGATTATAAAAAGAAACATTTTGTATTTTATCATTTTTTAATAAAAAAAACCTTTCTTATTTTAGAATTCATAATTCATTTGAGTTTTATTTTATCTGATCTTCATGTGTACAAATATTTATAATAAATTTGCCCCCCTTTTTTGTTGATTCTCTATAAAGTTGTAAGCTATACTGTACTTTATGCATGTAAAACGAGGTATCTATCCTTATTATGAAATATATATACATTTATTATTTATTTCATTTTAGAAGAAACAAAACCTCCTGTTATAAAATTAGAAAACTGTGAAAATACTGATGATGAATCTGCGAATGAAGATGGAAAGCAACCATCATTTTGTGTTCTTTTACATGGAAGTTTAAAGGTAGAAGGAATGGTTGCTATATGTCATCTTGGGTAAGTTATTTGTTATTGCAATAAAAAATTAAATTATTTTGTTAAATTATCTCTTATGGCAAACGATGGTAAGCTTTTGAGGGTTTTAAAAGGTGTTTGTTAAATTTGTCTCTAATATGTCAGCCCCTTGTTTTATTCATGTTTGCATTTTATGTTTATTCATGTCTTGCATATCATATTGACTTATGATAGTCTTTCTCCACATTAAAGTCTTAACTAATTTTGTTTCATCAAATGCACTGTAGACAACCTAAAATTTAATTTTCTCATCATACTTAGGTTGTATCTCATTTTATTAAAGTTATATAACTGTAATCCATTTATGATTTATTACATATTTGTATAAAACATAGTGTACCTGCAAATGCAGAACATATTACATATGAAACAAAAGGGATAATATGATCATCATCTAAGCATATTATATTGCAAATACTTTTGAGTATTACCTGTGCAAGAAGCAACATAATTTTCCTTTCTTTCTTTAGAAATCAATATTAAAGACATTTGATATTTTTCCAAAATTTCTAAATTGTGTGTAAAATTTAATTACATTTCTTAATTTAACACCTTTTATTCTCTCTCTTTCTAAATAGAAATATTTAAAAAAATCTATTTGGCTTGCAATATTTTTTTGAATTGTTTGGCTTTTAATATTATTTTTCCTTCTTAATTTTTCACTTCCTTAATTGCTTTTTCTTCCAAACAAAAAATTTAATTATTAGACTTGATAATTAGCTGAAAGAAAAACCATTTTAGGACTATATTTATAGGTTGTTTACCTATTTGAATATTTTCTTGTATAAAGAAATGTCTTGATTTGAAGAAAAGCCTTTTGTAAATCAACACAATTTTTCGCTACAATCGTAGTTTTCAAATTAGTGGCTTGTTGCTTAATTTTTATACTGAACAAATAGTTATGGGTACAAAAATCAGTGGATCGAAAACAGGGCTGTGGAAGCTAAATTACATGAAATTTATATTTAGCTATATAAAATGTGCATTTTCTTTCACCATTATTTCTCCATTGACAAATTATAATTTTATGTGATATTCAAATTTAAAATATCTATCTTACATTGCATATCTTCAATTTATTTAAATAATTGTATTACGTAAAGTTGTCATGTGAATTTGTTTCGTTAGTTAATTAATGTGAATCACTTATTTTAAATATCTCTGTATTCCATAAACATATTTTGCTGTTTTAACAGTAAAGATTAAATTTGATACAGTTTTACACAGTTTACTGCGAGTTGTAACACAGTTTACTGTGAGTTGCTCAACACACAACTTAAAAAGGTTTACTGATGTTAACTCTATCCACCAAGTCACTCCCACTATTCTGATTTGCCGTTCTGGGTAGACCACTCAACTTGGTCCAACCAAACTTAATTGTTGCTCATTGGCAAGAATTCACCATTTGTAAATATTTTATTACAGATAACACGTAAGCATAAAGTTTTTTGCAGTTTTTAATTTTGTCTTTTGTTTTTAATTATTTAATGAATTGAATTGAATTTTAAGCATTGCTTATATTCATTCTTCATTCTGTGTAATAATTTTAGTATTTGTCAACATTTTGTTTATTTTAACTTTAAAAATGAGTACTACCAAAATTCTTTGTTTTATGGGGAAAAAAAAACATTTCAATTCAATTTGATTGGGAATAAAGCCATTTTTGAAGTAGCTTTATGCCAGACAAAGATAGATCTCATTAATTACTAAATAAGTTTTTATTACTTATTTCTACTTTAGTTTAAAAAAAGTGAATCTTGTTTGATCATGAAGTCGAAAAAGCAGCTTCAGATTGAATCAAAACAGAAAGGAGCATGCCAAAGTAAAATATAAAATTAGTAAAGCAACAACCTTATATTTGGCATAAATCTACGACAAACACAATGTTGCTGCTTTGCTAATTTTAAGCTTCAGATTGATGTCTGTTGCCTTGATAAAGAACTTGGCTGAATCAATCCTGATTATTCTTTTATAATAATTTATTTCTTCTATACTTTAAAATTTAATCTTAATACTTTTACTTAATTTTTGTTCAGTTTAAAGAAGTAAATTTAAAAAAGAAAGTTTATTACAAATTAATTTCTTTTGAAGTTTATTTTATGTTTCTGTTTTAATTGGCCCACCAGCGGCCGAGTGGTAACATCGCTGAACACTGGTAGTTCGGTCCGAGGTTCGAATCCCGCGAACGGGCTGGCTGCATGGATGTTTTCATGGTTTTCCCCATGTGTAACGTGTATACGAGCCAGTTTCCCTTAAAAAGTCCTCCACGAAGGCATCCCTCCCTTAAGGCAGATAGCCCTCGAGTGCTTTGTCGTAATCTAATAAACCAAACCAATCTGTTTTAATTGTTTATACCTCTCAATTAAAAAAAAAATTATAAATATTTTATTGTAATTAATCTGTGCTGCAGCTTCACAAATTAAAAGAGTTTTCTAGAAAAATGTGCATAAAAATGTTTTCTTCCTCTATATATTTGTAGATGTATATATGTATGTAATATTTATTCTTAAGCATTTCATTGAGCCATGTATATTTGAATATTGGATTATTGGATATATATTAGAATATTGGATTGTATGAGCATACTTAAAACATTTTTATGGCATTTTTCATGTAATCTTTGAATCTAATTTGTTATTATAGCTTTATGTCATTTACTTATCACTGATGTAAAGATTTTAAATTAATATGACTTGTCCCTGCCACTTTATCAGCATAAAATAACTGAAAAATTATAATTTCTTAGCTAAGTCTATTACTGAAATTCTTTTCATTGTTTTATTTATTATGATTTTAGAGGAGATTGGTATGGCATGCTGTATTCATGGGCTGATAGCAAGAAAAAATCAAATCTTATGCTTTCTGCCTTTGAACCTGGTAATGTATATTTTGATGAAGCAATGTGTATTTTTCATTAATTTTAAATTAAATAAAATGCAGTTATTCTTTCTTAAAATATATGTGATGATGCTAATATTTGCCATGTACTAATATTCAGATTCTTAAGTGCTGATATGTTTCTTTTAAATGATATATTGTGATTCTTTTCATTTACAACTGAAGAATAAGATATTGTACAACCATTAAACTGCATGAATTAAGTTCTTTTAGCCATTTATAATATTTTACATATAAGAATGCGTGTTTAACCAAGAAATCCTATCTAAATACATTGCTGGCCATTAAAATTGCAACACCAGGAAGGCATAATCTGATGAACGTCAAAATCGCATGAAAGGAAGAAGTTGGGATATACAAATGATTAAGTATTTCAGCGCATTGAAATGACACAGGATAGAAACGACATCTGAAGCACTGCATGAAAGAAAAGTTGTGTAGTGGATTTCTCATTCGGAAATTGCTTTGTAAGTTTGGAGTTTGCTTAGAATGCCGTGTTATGCCTCGATTAAGAAGAGGAAATGCTTACCAGCAAATTTCGAAATTCAGTAAAGGTGGTATAGATATCGCTGGTCGCACTGGTCGACATCCAACCACTGTCGTCCAAATATGGAATCAGCGAGTTACTGAGGATCATACTGAATGGCATACGGGATCTCAGCACCTTCCCATGACTAACGTCAGTGGCAGACTAACTATCTGCTCGTAATGAGTGTTGATGTTTGCAGTAGCATGGACTATCAGCAGGGTGATCATTACTTCGGCTTCCCTTGACAATGGAAGCATAGAGAGAGACATAGACTTTGGTGTGCAAAACGACAAAGCTGGGTAGAGTGACACAATGTCACCTTTTCAAACAAGTTCTGATTCTACATGTAGTATTTTGATGGCCTTATATGTGTTTGGAGTGTCTGAGGAGATTGCACATTGCCTACTTGCATTCAATGGCATAGGGGCCCTGAACCTGGTGTGATGGTTTGGGTGCACGATGTGCACATCTCTAGTTCAGATTGACAGTAATTTGAACGTAGATGGGTACATTTCTGACATCTTATGTCCAGTGGTTGTGCCCTATCTTTGAGGCCCCCAAACGCCATGTTCCAACAAGGTAATGCAAGATAACATGTTGCACATCATGTTCTGACCTTCCTCGATACACAGGATATTTGATTGTTGCCCTGGCCTGCATGGTCTCCAGATCTGTCACCCACTGAAAACATCTGGTCATGGGTTGCCGAGAGTGTGGAATAAGTTGCCAGTTTCTGTCATCCAAGTCCAGTTTGACTCCATGCTTTTAATGTGGTAAGGGCCATTTTAACTGCCATTGGTGGCAGCTGTTTCTACTAATTTTGCACCCCTGTAAACCTCCGAAATGCTTACAAATTTAATCACTTTGTCTTCTTGCCATACTGTTTACATGCAATAAATATCTTTTTTGTAATTGCTTTCCTTCATGGTGTTGCAATTTTAATGGCCAGCAGGTTTTTTTTTATATTAATAAACAAAATAATCATTAAAATGCAAAAAAGAAAACTACTAAAATTAAAAATAAATGCATCATATTAAAATTACTGCATAATGCAGAATAAATGCTTTTTAATACATTAAAGATTAATGTACTCTTATTTCCATAGTCCTTTGATATGTTATAAAGTAAAATTTAATTTATGAATGTCTTTATTCATTTAGTATAATTAATTAAAAAATAATATGCAATAATTTTATTATTTTTTCATCTTCATAGTAATTTATTAAACTGCAAAGACTCCAACTACCATGGACTCTCCATAGTTTCTACAGAAATTCCTTAAAAGCTTTGAGCTACTGAATGTACTAAAAAAATTACATATTTTATTGAAAGGGGGGCAAATGGTATTTAAAGGGTTAGCAGAATGTAACCAATTTATTTCTCCGATGATTGCCAAAATGCTCATGACATCGTGTATCAAGGTTGATGATCTTGTTGATTTTGAAAGAAGACCAATTGTAGTTCAGCAAATTATGACCTAATCAAGCACCCTGCTAGCTCCGTTTGGTTATATTATGGCAAGAAAATGTAGCATGTGCTTCTTGTAAGTTGTGATTAAACTGGAAATGGCATGTATTTTATATGAAAGGCATAAAAGAATAGTGCTATAAAATCTAAAGAAATATCAAATTTCCTGATAAAAAATGATGAAACGGATGTTATAAAAGGTGAATTCTATTTAATTTGATTTTTAATTCAACACAACTTTCCAGTTTTAGTTTTGGACTATTTGTAGCAGGTTTAATGTTTCCAGATTCTGCTATAGCAAAAAAAAAAAAAAAAAAAAAAAAATCTTATTCAAATGCTATCTGTGAAAGAATGTTTTTTTTTATTATATACATATAAATCGGGCTGTATTTCAACCAAATTTAGATACGAAATCTCTTAGTCATTTTCATTGAGAAATAAATATGCAGGCGAATGAAGAATTGTGTTATAGAAAAGGATTATCTAATTCAGAAGTTAAGCTTGTGAAGCATGTTCTTATATATCTTTACATTCATAATTTATTAACAAATTTTACTTTTGTTGATGATTGTATGTATATTTCTTGTCTGTATCTGGAATTGATTTTTTTTTTTTTTTTTTTTTTTTTTTTTTTTTTTTAATTTTATATCCCTGTTGGCATTAGAGTCCTCAAACTTGAAGGAACTTGGTTTATGGATACTTATTTTCTGTACAATATTTATGTTTTAATTGTTTCACATGGGTTATAGAGATTAATTTTTAAGTTTTGAAGCCATTTAGTCAACTATTTTATCAGCAAAGAATGGAAAAACAAATACTCCACACTCATCCATGTTAAAAGTATGTTTTGCTTCATACCTAGAAAGCAATCCTGGTAAAACTTTAGTTTTCCATTTGTTTGTTTTATGAGTAATTATATTTTCACATTTATGAATTGATAGATAAGTTGGTATGGTTTTTGAGCCCTGTTTATCCACATGTTAAGTAAAGAAAAATTGATTCCTAATGTCTTCCAAGTTTTGTCAGCATTTTCATATAAAATACTTCCATTAATTAGAATTTTTGTTAATCTTGTTTGCATAAACCATAAGTTTTCTTCATTCAGCCTTTCACATTTTGATTTTTTTTTTTTTTTTATTTTTTTTTTTTATTTTTTATGATTTAAACCATGTTGCTGAAAATAGCTTCTTGTTTAGAAGTAATTAACAAAAACAGATGAAGAAAGACTTCTAATTTTGGAAAGAAAAATATTGTGGAAAATATATGGCCCAATTAGAAAAAAATAATAGATGAAGAATTTTGTTTAACCATGAAATATATAGAAAATACAAACAACCTAATATTGTCCGAGTCATCAAATCTTATCATATCAAGTGGTTTGGACATATTTTGAGATGTGACAGCTGGAACCCTGTTAAAAAAGTGACCTTTGCAAATATAGAGGGCATGAGGAGAAGAGAAAGATCTCACACAAGATGGATAGACTGTGTGGAGGTAGATTTCAGGACTCTAAAAACCAATCCTTGGCGACTGTAGCGACTAATCAGATCCATTGGAGCAAGCTTGTTGAGTGGTTGTGGCCTGTAATAGGCTGTAGTGTAACTGAAGAAGTTTAGCAGTAATCCCAGCTATTGTTATGGCTGCTAAATTTAACTTATTTGCAAATTCAGTCTGAGATAAAATGGGACTTTTCCTGTTTCTTTCACAATTTTGCATTTTTACTGAATTGTTAAAACTTTTTTTAATGTTTTTTTGGTGGCATTTTTAAAACTTATCCTTATGAGGAAAATCTCGCATCTCATGGCTGGAAACTAATGCTTATTAAAAACGGATCTGCTTTCTTGGTGACATGGTCTTGAATTTGTCAGAATTAAATGACAGCATTTTAAAAGGAACTGGAAAGGTGGACTTCTTTTTTCCTATTCTAAGTAGCCTTCTTGCTTCTGTTACGAGTTATTAGTCCAAAGGGGCTTTGTCCCTGAAGGACTGTTGTTTTCGATTTGCGATTTTGCGTTGAATCGCTATAAACGGTAAATCGCTTTTCAAACTGTTGCCACCAAATGTTAGAATCCTGCATTATATTTGAAGAAATTAAATAATAAAAATCTGCATAAATGTATGTATATCTCTTGCATTGTGATAAAACAACGGTACATAGACCCACCGAATTTTGAATGACATAATCCTCCTACGAATATAGGCATGTGGAAGACCAAATTTGGAATATATTTTATTATCGATTTCATATTTTGTAAAACTTTAACGAATTTTTTAGTAACAAACTCAATGATTTAAAAGCGAGCAATGGCAACAGTATGGGAATGGAACCTTTTTATCTCCAACGTGTGGAACTGTGTATTGGAAATTCTAAAAATATGCTCATTTTAAAATTATTTTGCGACATTTACATTGAACTGAATTTTATGGTTTAAGTGCAAAGAACATGATATTTAATAAATAAAGGTAACACATAAAACGTTAAAAAAAATGCCCCTTTGGACGTAATTTAAAATCTGAAACCTTTTAGATTTTTTTTATATATATAAAGAGAAAGCGAGAGAGAGAGATAATTGTACAGACACACATATATATAAGCAGCCTTTTCATGCCTCTTAACTAGCTTATTCCTCAAAGGACCTTATAATTATAATGATGACAAGAAATGGTATGCAGTCCGTCAAAAGGTATCGACAACCTTTTGACGAAAGTGCACTAAAATCACTAGAAGTGAAAGAAAGTAGTGCACTGAAGAAAAGTGCACTAAAGAAGTAGTAGTAGAAAAAAAGTGCACTAAAATCAAGACTGATGACTTCTCTTTCTAGTACAATTTGTGGAATAAATGCATTAGAAAAGAACATCTTTCAGAAATAAAGGAGATTATTATTATTATTTTGGGGAGTGAGGCAGAATTTCCTGAAAGATTAGATGAAATTCATAGCAGAATAATTTCAAAAACAGGTTTTACAGTACCTTAATATGTATATGTTCAGTCTCTCTTTACAAACCATTACTTAATAGATCCAAATGTTGATGCAGTTGTAGGATGCGAAGGAAGATGAAAACTTATACCTTTAGGTGATTCTGTTGGATGCAAATGATTCTTTAAAACTAAGCTAAAGTAATTATTCCATTATTCTTTCCTTGTTCTTTTAAAAGACTTTGGTATATGTTAAAAGTATATAATATGAAAGCTTTTTACCCCAATTCTGTTTTAGGTAATGAGGTTATTCCTTGGCTTGGAAGTTTTGGAAACTTAGGCCCTGTAGAAACATTCACTAGACTTCCTAGCTCAGAAGTTCCTACTTTACCCATTAAACCATCAGAAAAGAGAAGTTATGCTCAGAATTGTGTTGTTTGGATCAAACAGTCTGGTCTTCAAGTAATTCACTCTTTTTTTTTTTTTTTTTTTTTTTCTCTCTAAAAATAACAGTCTATTTATATTTATAAAAAAATTTTGATCTATATAAAGGAACTTAGAATAATATTATCATCCTTTAACTTTCTTAAGCCAGCGGTACAGCAGTTGTACCAGGAAAATGACTTTCTTTAATGCCGGCTGTGGTACAACTGTCATACTCGCCATCCCCTCCCTACTTTAGAGAATCGCCTATCTGTAGATCTCTGGGTGGTCTATTGTCGCTCACTATGCATTGTTTTCCTTTTCTTATCGGTTTGACTACATTTTGGCAAAAACCGCAGGTTTCGTCTCACGCCAATATACTTGAAAATCAAATAGAGGCCATCTCTTTTCAAACGTTAGAGCACTGTCTCATAATTTTAGTCCTAACTTTTGCTATGATTAAAACGTCAGTGATTTTGCACACTGTTTAAGCTTATCAGATTTAATGCTTTTTAATCATAACAAATAAAATTTAAATTAATATTTTAGATTTAATGCCCTTCTAGAAAATAGGTAAAACCACTTTTATCATTTACTTCCTTTTTTAAGCTTCTGAATAATAAGATGTTATTTTGACCCCCGTTTTTTTGGAGTGCATAAAACCCTTAAGAACTGTTAACTTTTTAAAAGTTCTTCTATTATGTAGGCAATTTTGTCTGATTTGTCATGAGATAAATAAAAGACAATTGCATGCATAATAGTTTTTGTGATTTTTCATTCATTCAATGATTGATTTGAATGATTTCATTTAATGATTGCTTTGAATGATTTTCATTCATTGTAAATTAAATAAAACCAATTTATCTTTAGACCCTCTTTTAGGATGGCATCTGCCAAAAAGTATTTAAATATCATTAAAGCTCATGTAACTTCTACTAAATTGAATCAAAACATCAGTTTCTTTGCATAAAATTTCGGTCAGTTTTATTTGCTGAAATTCTTATACTCCTCAAGAGATAAAGGGAATTCAGACAAGTTAATAAAAAATTTATCTTTAGAAAAGGAATATTATTTTGTCTGTAGTAAGGTGTATGTCAACTTACTATTAAATGTATGAGAATTAGGATTAGATTACTGAAAAGCACGCAAACGCTATCTGCTTAAGGGGATGGATGCTTTCAAGTAAACCTTTTTAAGAGAAAATTGCTCGCATTTACATTCCTGATGGAAAACTCCACATGTAATCAACCCGTTCTTCGGGTTTGATTACATTAATTTTGTTCGCTTGCGGAATTGCATCAAACACACAACAATTACCTGTATAAATGGATGAATGCCTTCGCGGAGGACATTCTAAGGGAAGCTGGCTTGTATTTACATTACACAAAAACCATGAATACAACCCTTTAGCCGGAATTCAAACCCAAGCGAGCTACAGGTGTTCACCCACCTTTATCGCTCTACTGAAGAGCCCATAAAAAAATTGATAAAGAAAAAGTATTGAAATAACCGGTTTAATTTACTAGCCTATATTTCTCAATCGACAGTGCATAAATTAGTCATATGAGGGGATTATTTGTGAATAAATAAGCTGTATTGCACTATTCTCCACTATTTCATATTACGATGGAATTATTGCATTTAAAAGTTATTTCACATGAATTAAGTTTGCTCCACTCATGATTTTTTTTTTTTATTTTTCAAAGAGAAAATTTCACACTCCAAATAAAAAATACTCAAGAAGATACTTTATGCAAAATTTGGCATAAACAGTTTTCTTAATTTTGCTTTGAAAATATTACAGGGTAATTGTTTTCATTACTGGAAGAAATATGAAAAATAGATTTACTACATTGTAAATCTATTTTTCATATTTCTTCCCAGTATGCCCTTACTCTTTTGAAAACACCAGTATGCCCTTACTCTACATAGTGTCAGCACCCAGTATGCCCTTACTCTTTTGAAAACGTAAAAGATTATGCTTTCTAAAATAAATTAGAAAATATATTATGTGCAAATAGAATATTCGTTGAAAATGAAATAGACTTCAACCTTTGGATATAATGGTGGTTTTAGATGAAATTTCTGCCTATGAAAGGAAATTGACGTATAATTCTTCATAAACATTTAAAACTGTACTGAAAAATACTTTTGATGATTGCATGTATAGGTCACACATTTTTTTTTTTTTTTTCCTCTGCCAACATAACCAAAAGCCAATTTTGCAAAGAAAAATTCTCGTTTAAAGATATACCTCCTTTGCCTGATAGTCCGATGTAATATTTGTTAAAGTTAAATGATGAAACGCAACCAATGTATCTCTGATTTTCTTCTATATATTATAGTAACAAAATTATTGAAAAAAGCAGATAAAGCTCTGTTATTGTTATGTAAAGCTTTATTATTGCTGTAATTTCATCTCAGAATCTAATTGTATTGAATATCATTATAATCACCTAATAGTAATAAATATTATTAATGAATTTATTATTATTTCATTAAATTAGTCGTTACCATTATTTTGTTAATGAAAATATGTTATTAAAAATCGCATTCCAACCTGCAGACTTTTACAAATCTAGTTCGTATTTATTATATTTTGTAAAATTTTGTTTTTGTTTTCTAATTTCTAATACAAAAATATGCAAATGTAAATAAAGTGTGAAAACAAAATTGTAAAATTCACAAATTATTGCCAAGATTGATCAGAAATAGTAAATGAAATATAAACATTGCATACATTTAGTTCTAAATAAATTTTGTACTATTTATTTAGAACTTCATTTAAATTAAAGCAAAATAATCATCAAAAAAATTGCAAATCTAGCAACCCATCTACTATGGAACAGTGTCCGACAAACATGTAAATTTTACTGCATCCATGGAGGGGACTAACAACTTTTCTCATTAAGAAAATGCCAAAGAGGAGGCAAAAGTGTTTTGGATTGCGCTGGTCTGAAGGCTATATTATGAGAATTTCGGCCCAATTTTAGAAGGTTAAGAAGAATTACTTTGTTGAACAGTTTCATTTGGGGGGGGGGACATTTCAAAACACAATATTATATTTTATATGTGATAGCATTATACAAAAGAATATCTTAACTAATAGCTATTGGATCTCACTCATTTCAGCTAAGAGAATTCTAGAACTTAACTGTTTATGTTTTGTGTAGATGTTTATTGTAGTTTGTGAAGTACGTTAGTTATCTTATTTTTCACCTATCAATTACTATTAATTAAATAACATTGAAAATTGTGTATATTATTTAAAGTTAAAATGTATATATATGACATTTATTTTTCAGAAAAATAAAAAATAAACATATTAAAATTATGTGAAAGTTACAAATTTCTAAGTGTAATGACATATAACTTAAAACATCTGCCTGTGTTTGAGATTGTCACTAGAATTTTAAAAATTCACTGATTATATAACATGAATCTTCATAACATCATGTGTTTACATAGATGCTTGGCAAATTTTATGGAAGTTTGCAATCATTTATCAACTTTCTTGCACATGTCTTTCTCCTCCTCACTGTCTTTCTCCTTTCCCCAGTGCATGTTTGATTATTTTCTCATTATCTTGAGAGAGTGTATGGAAACAATTATCTACCATTCTTTTTGCTAAAACTAATCTTCTGTGAACATGTAAGTAAATCCTTTATGTTAGACATCAGCCATGTTTTAAAGCCAAAAAAATCTTCGTCTCTTTATATATCATCTATGAACATGACCATATGCCATAATTTACACCAACAGTGGTATAATATAATGTTCTTCACATCTTTCCAAGCAAATGCAGTGTCTTCAAATGTATACTGTTTTTGAAATTCTGGAACACTACCTTCAAAGTTCATCCATCGTTGCATGAAAAGGAATCGGTTGTTCCGTCTTTATATTCTGGATAATTCGTTTGTTGTATAACAGTTGTGTTAGGCGGCAGAAACTTAAAATAAATGCTTTCCACATTTAAATCTTTAAGTTGTATTAGCTCATTACAGATTTTTTTTTTTTTTTTTTTTTTTATCTGATAGGTCAAAATCTAGAATTTAAATTTAGACCTTTAAAAGTGCCATTATTTTAGTATTGTTATTTACAAGGGATTTTATTGTGTGTAAAAAGTTTGTTCAGTTTTTTGCAGGTAGCCATTGTGTACATTTCCATAGTCAAATAAACTAACTATTACATAGAATTTAGATTGCTATTGTACATAACTGCTATTGTATGTAATTTAGATTTTAAATGTTCGTAACGACTCAAATACTACAAGGATTTTGTAGAATAGGTCTTATCTGTGTTTTTAATTCTGTGATAATTTAACAAAGTAATTTTGATATTGTTTGTTTTTAGTGTTAGTAGTTTCTCTTAGGTTATAATTACATTTTAATTTGTATGTGTATAAAGGTATGTGCACTATTTCTTATTAAATAGAATTAAAACAAATGCACTCTTTTAATTGTAATTAATTTAGGCTGATATTCAAAAAATTCTGAGACATGCTAGGAAACTACCAGAGAAAACTCAAAACTTTTATAAGGTATGTCTTCGTTTCTTTGTTACTTATTCATGATTTCTTCCTTTTTGTATACAGAGTACTTTTTTATATATTTTCCCATTTATTTAGATTTTTATTCATAAATTTGTATTCCATTTAGTAACCACATAATTAATATATTTTTACTTTTACTTTTGCTTTTTAATATATTTTTACTTTTGCTTCAAATAAATCAAAGAATATAAAAATGTTGCGTTTTAGTGAACGTTTCCCACCACTGCAAATATCTTCTGCCCAAACAGTTCGCACTGGTGTCTTTGATCACATTTCTCAGTTGAAAGAAAGAGACTTGCTTTAAAACACTGTGTTGTGAAATTTGTAAAAAAAAATTCATTTACTTTAAGTACAGGGTGTCTGAAATACAATGATTATGCTATCATGCCTGCACAAATCTGCTCGAATATCAATGCAACAATAAAATTCTGTACCGGATTGTCACTTGTGATGGAAAGCGGATTTATTTCAACAACACAGTTAGAAAAGAGGGTTGGTCTACTCCTGGTGAGCCCACTTGCAGTGTCACAAAGCACAGTTTGACTACCAAAAAGATCATGTTATTTGGTAGGTCTGCCATGGTATTATCCACAAAAAGTATCTGGAAAAAAGTAAAATCCTCGACAGTAAGGTGGACAGTGAGATGCTAGACTGTGTTCACGCTGCTATCAAGGAAAAATGTTGAACTGAGTTCGCCGCAAAAATGTAGTGTTCCATCGAGATAATACAAGACCACATGTGTCTACATTCACCAACTACACTCTATATTGATTTGAATGAGATCTTTTGTCACACTCACCATATAGCCCCGACATTTCACCTTCGGACTTATACATTTTTTCACACTTGCAGTTATATCTTAATAATGTTATCTTCCATTCTGGACAGGACGTCTCAAATGAGGTTGATCTGTTTTTAGACTCGCGGCCACGAAGTTTCTGTGTTGAAGGCTTTGAAAATGTACCAAAAACCATGACAGAAATTGGGTGCTGATTACTACCTACACTGCTTTTATGTTTTTTAGTGCAAAGGGGCAATTTGCCCTGAAGGGCTATTAATTTTGTTTTGGCATTTTGCTATAATTCACTAAAACAGAGTTTGTACGGTCCTTAAGAGTCCTTAGATTTTTGGTCCTTAAAATTCCTTAATTTTAGCCAAAGTCAGTAGAAGGTCCGTGATTTTAATCATATGAAATTTCTGTCTGTTTTTACGACTGTTGAGTGAGAATTAGCATTTTGGAGAAATATTTTTGGTGATTCCCTGCCATATATATGGTTATCTTTTGAATGGGTTTATGAGTTATAATTTGTTTCTATTTCTAATATAAATAATGGGATACTCTAATTTTTCTAAGTAAGTTTCTAAGCAAGAGAGTTTCTAAGCAAGAACTGGATCATAAGCATTTCAAAATTAATTTTTTCTAATAAAGAGTCACTTTTGGGGATGTGAATTCTTTTTTTTTGGCAACTTTTCAACATTTTAGCGATTTTAAGATTAGTTTCTATGGAATCTTTTTAATTCCGAGATCTGGGAGTTTTTCGATGATTTTTTTTTTAAACATCGTAACATTGACAAATTTCATTAAAATAATGTTAGTATATTAAAATTATTTTAAAAAAATAATATTAAAATAAAACATTTTTATTTTTTGCTGTGATATTATAAAGTTTCATTTTGGCAACTTATTATACAATATTTTGAATTTGAAAAATAAACAAGGTATAATGCTATAAAGCACAATTTACAAAACAGCTCTTAGCAAAAGCAAAATTAGCTATGTCATTAATTAAAAATGGCTTGCTTTTAATTTTTTCATAGTAAGAGTTTTTCCCATGTACTTGTCTCAGAATATTCAAAATTCTCAGAATGTACATCAGTTTTCTCTATAAATTTAATTTTATACTTTTCCCTCCCCTCCCCCTTTTTTCCTCCAAAATATTTCTGGCTTTTTGCTGTTACAGAAATGGTAAGGATAATTTTTCTTTAGGATTTTAGACATTGCAGCTTGGAAAGTTTAGAAAGATTTGAAGGCAAGATTTATAGACCCACAATTCTAGAAGATTCGAGAATTATGTGATGAAATGAAAAATGTCTCCATAGTGTCAACACGTAATGGATGTATTTTACAGAAAGTTTGCAATGAATTTCTTACTTTTTGGAGAACGTCTGGAAGAACAATGAAAACATAATATTTGAATGTTTTACTTCTAATACTAGAATCTTAACATGTTTATCTTCTCTTTATTTTCACTAAAAACAAGCATGGAAAATATCGAAAGTGCTTCTGATCTTATCACATGAGCAGGCATTAAAGAAGGGTTTTTTTTTTATTAATAAAGAATTTGAAAACTTAGAATTTAAAAGATTCATCTAATATTTCTTAATGCATCATACACATAGGCATTTTCCCACCTGATGCAATCTCTGTGGATCCTAAATTCTGCTGCCGAGTGCCTTTCTAAATTCTGCATTCAATGCCTGGTCTTAATTCTAAAAGTTTTGCCATTTCTAGATTTTGTTGTTCGGTGTGTCACTAAATTCTAGAAATTCAACCACATCAGCTCTGTAACCAGCCTCTACTATATATATTTCATATTGCTTCTGAGTGTTCATACTACTAAAGAAGTAAAATTAGCCGCTTTTTCTGTACGTTCTAAATGCATTTAGTGTTTTTTAGAATAACAAATTCTTAATTAAATCCAAAAATTCTAAAATGAAAAGGAAACGTGTTGAAGAAAGAAACTGAATATATAAAATTGTTCTTGAAAGATATGTGCAGTTATTATTATGTGAGGTACTCAATTGTTTATGATTTCAGCCTTTACTGTAGTTTCCCATTTTTATTTCATCATATGATAGAGTTATTGAGCCAGATTAAATCAAAATTAAATTGTATAATCTTTCACTACTAGTCCACATTATTAGTTTGAATTTGACTGTTCTTGTTTAATTACATCACTGTGAGCTGCAATTGATTTTGTTAGCATCAGAACATGCCTTTATGCTCTAAGTTCTTTTTAAATAAGAGGCTTATTTAAACCTTGGTTTGATATTGTAGTTAATTTCAGACATAGCGATAATATGCTTCATGTCACTGTGGAGTTTTGACAAGTTAGGAGATAAAGCAAGCAGAAACTAGTGAGAGCATTGGTTTGCATGTTGAGGCAAATCTCTAATTGTTAGAAAAGATGCTTAAAGAGAACGAAATTGATATAAACTAGCCAAAATGTCTGGGAAGGCTTTATATTAAAATGACAGATAAATATTTTGTTAAGTGTTGCTGTTATAAAACATAAATGTTTTGTAGCTTTTAATGTGTAATTATCATAATATCGTTTAAGAATCTGTGTCATAAATTACATGTATTTTAAACTGTGAAATTTTATTACATTTTTGTTTTAATAGGGCTTTTTTAACAAATATTGTTAAAAAATAAAATTTAATAGTGGTCATGTAAGTCCATAATGACTAAGGTTATCAAACTACATAATTTAATTAATCATAACTAACTGCTTAACCCTTAAAAATTATCTCTACACGTTAAAGTGAGTTATTGCCTTTCATTAATACTCACTGTAGTCACAATATAAAATATAAAAATGTAAAAATTAAAGTAAAACTTATTCGATGCATCTACTGATACTTAAAATATGGTGATTTAATGGCTTATTGGAACCTTAAAGTATATTAATTGGGTTACAACCCCAGAAACTGCACACAAAACTACGACACTAACTGCATCAAACAGAGCCTGATTAACTTTGAACACTTGCCAACAGTGCCTACATCAGACCTTTCAAGTTTGTTTTGATCAGCAGGTCTCTCTCTAGACAAGCAACAGTGGTGACAACATTGTCTTTTGTTATGAATCATGCTGATGATTATGATCTTACTTCTCATTTTAATGTATGCCGTTTGACATAAAATCTACCTGCTTATTTACTAAACCTCTAGACTGACCAAGTATGTGACAAAATGAGACATAAAAAATCAACATAAAGCTAACTGTTAGTAAAACATAAATTTCACTTATCTTCTTTCAAATATGACCAGCTATTATAAGTTTAAAATATTTAATGCTACTTGATAAATTGCATAAAGTGTATTTTATTCTCAAACTTATTAACAATTATGTTAATTCATGTTTAGTAATAATGTGTACTACTTAGGGATGTATTTTATTTTTAGGCTAATGACAAAAAGTGAAATTCAGACATAGATAATATTTTTAATTGAATTTATTCAGTTCCTATTTGCTCATAGGTCTTAATATTTTTTATCAATGGTCCTTAAAAGTACTTAATTTCCGTGTGCAGAAATGTGTACGAACCCTGTATAAATATTGGTTTACTTTTCAAATTGGTGCCACCAAATATTATTGCGCTGTGTTATATTTAAAGAAATTAAATAATGAAGAATCTCCATAAATGTATGTACGTTTCTCGCATTGAGATAAAACAACGGTACCTAGAGCTATCAAATTTTGAATAATGCAATCTTCTACCGAATATGATCATCTGGAAGCCAAAATTTAAAATTTGTTTTATTATCAATTTCAGATTTTGTAACACTTTAATGAATTTTTGATTAACAAACTCAACAATTTCAAAGCAAGCAATGGCAACTATATGAACTTTTTTTTTTTTTTTTTTTGTCTCCAGCACGCGAGATAGTATATCGGAAATTCTAAAGCTTTGCTCAATTTAAAATTATTTTGTGATATTGCTCTTGAATTGAATTTTATGATTTAAGTGCAAATAACAGGATATTTAATAAACAAAGGTAACACACAAAGCATTAAAGAAACATCCCTTTGGGCATAATGTAAAATCTGAAACTTTTCAGATTCCCCCCCCCCCTCTTCCTAACTTTATTAAGAAAGCTGTTTGGTGAAAAACTTTCATTACAACCAGATATTTCATAGTGTGGTGTTACTACAAAACATATATATTTCATAGCTTTTTTGTGTAATTATCCTGATATTGTTTTAGAATCTATATCATATTTTAAATTCTTAATTATCTGTGTTTTAAACTGTAAAATGTTCTTAAATTATGATTTGAATAGTGCTTTTTTTTTAACAGGAATAAAAGAAAAATTAACAATGACTTGTAACCTCTAGACCTTAATGATTCAGATTATCTAACTATGTATCTAAGTATTTGTATCTAATTGCTCACTCTGGGAAGTTATCACTATGGTTTAAGGCGAGTTATCATCTTTCCTTGATCCTTACTTTAAACATAAGCTACCACACAAAAATGTAAAAATTAATATAAAACATTATTCCGTATGGCTAATGAACATCTGGTGCTTATAGGAACTTTATATTAAATACTATATATTTACTGGATTATAACTCCAGCAACTCTATGTGAAGTTACTGCACTAACTGGGTCAGACAGACAAAGCACATTTAACTTTCTGCACATACTAATCTTACCAAAGTCAGATGTTCGTGTCTGTTCTGATCAGCATATTTCTCTCTCTTAACAAGCAGTAGCAGTGACAACTGCCAAACTTTTGTTAGGAATTATGCTGTTTATGATTTTACTTCTCATTTTAATCTATTGCCATTTGACATAAAAATATGTGGGACTGTTATAAGTTAATTTAATGCTAATTACCTGATAAATTTTACAAAGTTGATTTTTTTTCTCAAATTTTATATTTATATTAATTTTATAGTTATGTTAAGTGTTGAATTTTATTTAATAATAATGTATCCTACTTATTTATTTTATTCTCAGAATGAAGTGTAGCTCTGGTATAGGTAATTGATTTAGTTAATTCAATTTCTTTTGTTGCTAGGTCCTTAATTTTTATCATTAATGGTCCTTAAAAGTACTTAATTTCAATGTGCAGAAATGTGTACGAACCCTGCTAATTAAATTCTAACATCCACCTCTTACATTTAATTTCTGGATAGAGTATTGTTGGGGACCATCATAAGAATACAGCATGCATACATGTGAAAAAATTTTAGTGTAATAATATGTTTTTAGTTACTATCATATAATTAATTCTCAGTGATAGGAGTTATGTTAGCCAATGAAAATTGTTATCATTTAAAAACATTTTATCTTAACAGAGCCAAACTCCTTTATCTATAAGATTCTCAAAATCAAGATATCCTAATATATGTTTCTGTAATTTGTCAATATATGTATGTAAGAATATGCTATGCTATTAATTTTACTATAATTTTTATCACTCTAATCTTTTCTTACGCCACTGATAATTTGTATTCCCTGCATATATTTAATGCATGAAATTTTAACTTCCTACTGAAATATTCATCATTTTGAAATAATATGGCTTATTTCTTTTAAATATTTAAACAAATAGAAATTTATTGTCTCCTTCCCCCCCCCACTCTAGATCATATAGATTGGCACTATATGTTTTTTTTTTTTTTTTTTTTTTTCCATCTGCATTTTTTATCAGTAAAATGTGTAAAAATGTTTACATATTATTGAGTAATTAATATTTGTTCAAAATTAGTCTTGCACTGAAATTCAGAATACTTAAAAAATTCCATTTTTATTCAGGAGCTAAACAGACTTCGAAGAGCTGCTTTGTCTTTTGGATTCTATGAACTTCTTGATGGTATGGCTACTATATTAGATCGCGAATGTACTTTGTTACCAGGATCTGCACATCCAGATGCTGCACTTCAATTGACTCATTGTGCAAATGCTTTAAGAAATGGTAGTGATGATTATAATACCCCTCTTGTACCTTTAAGGACTAAGTTATCTTCAGATGACTGAAAGATTTAAATTATATTCAGATGATCTTAAAGGACTGGTATATCATCTAAATGGTGAAGAATGATTTTAACCTAACTGAAAAAACTAAAATGTGATCAGAGGAAAAAAAGAACCGAATTCCTTTTTAATGATGCACAACACAATGATCATACTGTGTGTACATATTACATTGTGTTTGTTGCATTATGAATTTACCTAACTGGAATGAAAATAAATGTATACTTTGTAGAAATTGTGAAGTCAACAAGTTTCTCCATTTTGTAAATATATGTATCAGATTTTTATCATGCAATAATAATAATCATGACTTGTGACTAGCTCAGAGAGCAATTTTCTGTTTAGGCTAGCCTGTATCCTTTTGATATATTTCTGTAACATTCATTACGAAAAGCATTATTTACAAAAGAACTGCTATTTAGTTGATGCAAAGTAAATTTATTTATTGTGTAATAGTTTTTAAAAATTTTCATTAAAGTATTATTATTCTGTAATTGTACCATAAAATTATAGAACATTAATGTATTTCAGTTGAAATATTTCATGATAACTAACATACAGATAAAGAAAAATTAACATAATGGTAGTATGGCAGTGTCTCATTTATAAACTGGAAGTAGTGATTCATTGAATAAAAATGATTTCTATGAAGAATTTTTCAGTTTTCAGAGAAAATTTGCAAATGGTTTGTAACTGTGCATTTATGCAAAATATTTTTATTTTATGTATTTCAGGTAAAGATCATTACAAAGTGTGTATTGGTAAATTAATTGTGGAATTTTAAATCAAAGGCAATAGTGCCTTAGTTTAATTTTATATTCTATAATACAGTACAAAGTCCTAGATCTGGACTCTTTGAGACTTTGGCAATTTCGGATTTGGCATTTTTTCAGATATTAGGTCATCTGTTTAAATCTAGCAAGATGGCATGTAAAAATTACAAAATTAAAAATATTAAATCATGATTTATGAAATAATGAAGCATTTATAATCTAAAGGTTATCAAAATTTTTTTTAAAAAGGCACTTAATATTTATGTGTTTACTTTATTAAACACTTCTTTCAATGCAAGTTGTTTAAAATGCTGCATTTTTGTGGTAACTCTTTCTTTTTAATTCTGTAGACACTGAGTTCCACTGTTCAAGTCCTGTAATTTCTAGACCGAGAATTTCTGATACTTGTCGATTGAAATTTTTTCGTTTTCAATAACCTCTCTGTCACTTTCTTCACTATCGGTAGAGGTATTTTCTGGATCTAGAACTATACTACAGATTTCGCTGTTCATTAATTGATTGATGATTAGGGCATTGTTATCGCAATGAAAAACTTTTGTTATATTATCTTCATTTATCACGGCTTCTTCTCATTTGTTTACAAAATTCATTAATTGGAAAATTTCATCTTTCATGTGCCTTCAAATTCATGGCTATCATCTTCATCATCCTCACCATGAAATATGATAGCTGGCCATAAATTATGCCAAGCCTTTTTTAAAGTATCTGAAGACACATCTTCCCATGATCTTGTGATGCTCCGCACAGCAGATTTTAATTCAAATTCTTGAATAGTCTTGCCATTATTCAAGAAATTTAACATGGAATTTAAAAATGCTACTTTATTTTTTCAGTGCATGCAATTTTCTGATATCTATAGGCGGAATGATGGACATGCAATATGGAGAAAAGAATAATATGGATACATTATCTTTCACTGAAACTTTAAGTGAAGTATGTGCCAAACAGTTGTCTACAGTCAGGACATTTTTTGTGTCATCAAGTAAAACAACCGAGTTCAAATGTTGCCAAATCCTCTGGTATGAAATGATTTTCAAATCAATCACTCGTTAATGCTTGTGTCCATCCTCTTTTTATTTGCACGATATATAACATGGAAAATTGATATTCTTTTAAATCAAATTCTTTTAAATTATTATATTCTTTTAAATGCGCAAAGTCATGCATTTTTTCAATTACAAAAAGTTTACATTTGTGCATTTCTGCACCATGCTAAAATTGTTAGTCTTGCTTTGGAATCTTAGACTCCAGTTGGAGCCTTTTCTGTAGAGGTTGTGAAGGTATTTCGAGATACACTGTGAAAAAAAAAGTGACAGTTCTGTATTTCGCATTTTAATGGGCCAATTGACAAAATTCAAATTGTGTTTTTCATGTCTCGAAAGCATGACTTAGGATATATATTAGATTTATATATAGCATTATTCTAACATAGGTATTTTGACACAAAATGGAACTTTTTCTGAAGTAACATACCATTTTTTTTTTTTTCCATATTTTGATTCTACGACTCAAATTATGCCTAAATATTAAATTTTGTAAAATTTGATGTGAAATTTATGGAAAAATTTAACTTGGCACATTTTTTTCAGTTTGCGCCAAGAATACTTCTTAATAATATATTGCAGGGTTTTCTTAAACTTTTTTCAGTCGTGACCCCTTTTTATCACTGAGATTTTTTTCGCGACCCCCAGGACCCTATAATATTTTTAAAAATTTTGTGGGACCCCATAAGTGTTGCGCAAATCCATGAGCGACACATGCATGAGTGAAACTGTCAATTTTTTCACTTGTACTGTAATTTACTATTGCAATTTTAGGTGATTAACTTGAATTTCTAGTTTTAAGACATAGAACAATGGGAAATTTTTAAATAAGTAACAGACAAAATGACAGCGTCATGTGCAGAGCAAGAAAAATGAATGTTTATATTATAAAAAGAATGTGTCGAAACGTTTTAGTTTTTTCCTTTATCTGTATTGTCTTATCTTTATCCATTTTCAGATACATTGTGTAAAAATATTTGTTAATTGTAAAATTATAATTATAAGCTAAAGAAATATCAAAACTACTAAAATTTTTCGCGAATTTCCTTTCCCTTCCATTGTGCAGGAGCAGAAAAATGTCACAGTGTTCCTAGCTTTTTACATTGTGCATGAGTGGGGAAAAAAGTCACATTGTATCTACTTTCAATTAATTTTAGCTAAGTGCCTAAATCACATTTGATGTTATTATCGCTTTCAACAAATATGCCAAATTTCAAAACGCGCCAATCTATAAATTCACATATTCGGAAATTTTGCTTAAATTTATGCTAAAATGATCGTTTCTTCAATAACAAGGTATTTTATTTATTACTGAAGTAAAATTTAAGAATCGAGTTTCTCCACATCTTTTGTTATGGGTAGAATCAAATACGTATGCATAAAGCATATACAAAAAAATCCTAAAAAAGGTTTGTTGGTGGCTTTGGGTTCCGTATTTTAGATCATTCCAGATCTCGGACTTTGTAATGCAGTTAGGATTGCTGTTATACATTTATGAAATGATGGTTGTGTTTGTATATAACAGAAATAATTTTGAAAATAAAACTTAAATTTAATGTATATATAGGGATATGCGTGTGTGTATGTGAATGAAAAGATGTAGTAATGTTGACGGCATGGAACATAGATTCATACTGAAGAGGAGACTTAGCAGCCAACTAAAATTAAATATTCAATTTTATTTCAATTGACATTTGCAACCACAATTTATTTGTCACTCTAATCATCGACATAACAATATCTTCTGTTTCCAAATATTTGAACACCGGAGATACTTAGTGTGGTTGAGCACTGTAGCCATTAATTCAAAATCTGGGCCAACAGAATCCCTAAAAAGTATCCCTTATATTAGATGACAACTCCTTGTCCACATACTTGTGATTTGATACAGAACCTCCATCAAAGAAAAGCAGCTTGATGTGATCATTTTTGCGAATTCCATCCCAAACCATAAAGCTTTTGTGGAAATGTGATCTTCCATGAACAAGGTAAGGAAGGGTGTTCCTTGCTCTGTTCTGATCAAAACAGTCTGGAATCACAGTTCAGGCTTTATCTGGACTCATTAGTAAACAATACATGGTCTAATTGAGTGATGAGCAAACTTCTTTGGGAGCGAGCCAAAAAAACAAAAGAAAAAATTAGTAGGTCCATATTGTAAAACTTTAAAAATAGTGTATAAATATTATAACACAGATATTAATGTGATGAATGACGCTGTAATTACATTTTTCAAGGTTCATTAAATTCAGATTTAAACTGCAATGTACTTATTCTGAGAAGTGATGCTAAATGCTCATCTATCAGTCTGTTTCTAGTAGGATTCTTCCTAAAGTTTATGGTAGAAAATACAAGGTAACCAAAAAAGTTCTTGCTGTTTCTGATATGACATTGGAAGAGTGAACCCCAATACAAAAATAGTCACCAAACATTGCAATGAAGTGGTTAGAATGGGAGTCTGGACATTGACCATGAATATAAAAGCACATTGCATCAGTACTTCAGACATATAACTCACACAGTGACGGATTGAAATGGACGCATCAAAGGCGCTCGCTCGGAGCTGTTTGCTGTGTGATTTTAAAGTGGGCCTGTCAGCAGGAGAATCAAGTCGCCGAATTTGCCAGGTCTTTAGGGATGATGCCGTTAGCAAAGAAACCACTAGGCAATGGTTCCAGAAGTTCAGGTCCAGGGATATATCTCTTAGTGATGCACCGCAGTCCGCCACAAGTGCTGGATGATGAGGCCATAAGAGCAGCCATAGAGAGTGACAGTAGCCAAACATGTGGTGAGCTTGCCACACACTTCCAGGTATCTGATGAAACGATCAGACTCCATTTGCATTGGATAGGAAAGGCATACAACCTGACCAAGTCGGTACCCCACTCACTGTCCAATGGAAACAAGCAACGGCATGTTGCTGCCTGTTTGTCATTGCTTACTCAGCACCGCAATGCATCCATATTTGCTCTACTCACCAGCGATGAAAATTGGGCCCAGTAAGACACATCCAGACATTTGTTGTCAACCATGGGTACCTATGCCTCACACTGCGATATCTTCTCTCCACCCATGCAAGATCATGTTTTGTATCTGGTGGACTAGTCACCAAGTGGTGCACTATGAGCTTCTGCCAGTGGGCCAAACCAACACGGCAAGCCTGTACTCGCAGCAGTTAGAAAGTATGCATGAGGCACTGATGCAAAAAGAGCCAGCATTGGTCAATTGTAAAGATGTATTCCTACTCCATGACAATGCGAGGCCGCATGGGCTCGGAAGGCCAGGGACACATCCAGCAACTGGACTGAGAGACACTACCTCATCCACCATACTCTCCAAACCTCGTACCAACAGACTACCATCTTCATGGGAAATCCTTGAACAACTGGCCAGACCTCGAAAACGCCCTCACAGACTTCTTTGCGTCCAAGACTCCCAAGTTCTACTGCGATGGCATCGCACAGCTAGCCACTCATTGACAAAAGGCACTGATGTCGATGGTGATTACTTTGAGGATTAGTAGTGATTATTATTTGTTTTAGGACTTTTTCTTTCTGACTGCCAAAAACAGCAAGAACTTTTTTGGTTACCTTGTATTTGTTCACATATATTTGATGAAGCGAACATAGCTTTAATTTTCTGGACAGGAGATTTTTAATTTGGGAAACTTTCTTTCAATAATGATTTGTAAAACCCTAATTTTGGAACACTGAGAAACAACTACTTGAGATGCTTGTTAAGTGGTAACTCAGTCAATCCAAGCTGCAAATTCAGCTTTGCTGCTTCACAGTTTACATTGAAAGCCATGGTGAAAATATCCAATTCTATTTGAATGGCACTGAAATCTTGAAATTTGCATTCAGACTCAAAATGCTGTTTTCTCAGGCCTCTTCACAATTCTTTGCCTTGTCTTCATTTACTGAGAGTATTGAATTCAACCTTGGAAAAAGAGATAAGTCATTCTTAGCTAGTTGCCCAGCAAACAGATTAAATTTTAGTTTAAAACCTTTGAGGTGGGCCCAGATATTGCCAATAAATAGATTTTTTCCTTGACATTTAATTTGCTCATATGACAAAGATCTGTGAAAAATGCAAAGTCCAAAAACCATACTGTATCTTCCAACATTTCACACTCCATAGAACATTGTTTTTAATGGAAGAGTGACTTGGTGTTATCTTTCAGCTTTTAAACTTGCTTGAAATTAACATCCTGTGTTAAGCCAATATCATCTCAAAGAATAAGGCCTAGTCAGTGCGTCATGATCAGAAGACAGATGTGAAGCCGTGGAAAGATTCTCCCACAACCAGCGATGATGTGCATTTTTACTATACTCTCTGACCCTTAAATTTACTCCCCCTAAATTCGAGTTCTATCTTGCAATCCTAATTTGAAATTAAAATTTATCCAGGAAAAGTTGTTCAGAAATTATGAACAACTAAAAATATGAATACAGCATGTAAATTCCCCCCCCCCCAAATTCCCAGACACTTGCTTTTCAAGCAGTTTGTAAGTAATTAAAATAAAATATAAAAATAAATGCTAAATAGCAATAAATTAATTTTAATTAACAATTGTGCATATAATTTATTTGAACAGCATTTCATTTCCCTCATGATGTATATTTTTCATTCATATATTTCAAGAAAAATAGATAAAAGAATTTTATCGTGAAAACATAAAACAAACATTAGAAGTTTAAATTCAATAAATACAAAGAGGCTTGAGCAGTAAATCTATTATAAATCTGAATTTTTAACTGAACATGTTTTAAGGAATTATTCTAGGAATTAATAAAACTATCGCTTGAGCTGAAAAGCAAAATAAATTGAAACTCGCACTACAAAGGATTTGTATGCACAAAATGAAAATATAAAATTTTATGGCGAGCACAAGACATAAAATATATTCTAAATTGCATAAAGATTTTATATTTCTGTTGCACTTTTATAAATAAATCTTTACTTCTTTACAGATTAAATTTAGAATTTCAATGAATTCCAACTGGCTGATCTATGTAACATCAAATTCACGATATATGAAATTTTTGGGCAAAATTTTGCAGATTATGCATAATATTTATATATTCATACAAATGTTAGTTGTTATATCACTTAAAATTCTAGTTCTTGAAGCCTATTAATCTCTCTTTTTGATTTAATTCTCTATTTGTTTCATTTAAGAAAAATTAATCTTTTAAAAGAGGAACTGATATATTGTTAACGACTAAAGATAGAAAATTAAACTATCAAAAGATTGAAAACTGTTACTGAATGTGACAGAAGATCTGATAAATGTATTATTACAATTTAGTCAAACAGTTGTTTTCATCTGAATATGAACCATTCTTTTTTAAAACAAAATTAGAGATGTTTAGTTTTTTCAATCAGTATTAATCAGTTAACTTTTTACAGAAATGTTTGATCATTTAAGACATATGATTATCAAGGCATTATGCTGCAGACAAGGCATTATCAAGGTTTTATGCTGCAGACATAATTAAAAAATATATTTGAGTATGTTCAGATATTTTGCTAAAAAATTATAGTTGGAAAAAAAATGATGTAACTAAAAAGAACCCTAAGAAACGGAAACTTTAAGCTTTTAAAAACATTAGCGTGTTGCAGAACTTATATAGTGTGTAACACAGTGGAAGGAGGCACATTATTATGTACCCTCAATATAATGGCACATAACATTATCTTTGGTAAGTTGATTTAAACAAACTTAATGCTTCGCTATTTTGTTCTTCGATAATTTTAATTTTGTTAATCTCTGGTACAGTTTATTTCTTGTGTATTTTTAAATTTGTTAATTTCTTGCGAGATTTTATTTCTCATAAAGGGTGTTTTTTTTTTTTTTTTTTTTTTTTTTTTTAATTAAACTTACAGTGGTTTTGTTGTATAAATTTCCTGTAAGCTGTCTATAGGAAACAAACAATAATATCTTTACAGTTACTGTATCTCCACTATAAGTACATAAAATGCTGTAGATATTTTTATGTTATCAGGGTTGCCACGCTACCTGGAAAACCGGGAAAAGTCAGGGAATTCGAAAATTGACCAAAATATTCAGGGAAAAGTCAGGGAATTTAAGTATTTTTGTCAAAATCTGGAAAAGTCAGGGAAGTTCATACAACGATCCCGCCAAAAAAAGCGATTTTTGCGCCGACGTCGGAAGAGGTAACTTTTTTGGAGAATTATGTATCACGTGAGTGTCATTCGGGTAGCTGGCATAGAGCCAATTTTCGCAGTTCCAATATTGTCTTTTAGAAAGGCAAAGCAACTTTACCGCAACTTTTGGTTTCCAATATTTTCGAGAATCGCATCTGCAGTGCATGAACTAAAGAAAATACCTGTTCTCGTATAAAACAAAATGGGTTTAATCCTAGTATACGGAGTTATGGAGGTTAGAATCAAAGAATATGTATTGTAAAGAAGGAAAACCTCTCTGCAACAGACGTGGCTGTGGCTCCGTTCCATCATAGAGGGAAAACAGCTGTGCATGTCTGATATATCTGTCGCCAAAGCTCGAAACCGGTGTCGAAGTTCGAAGGTCACGTTATCAAGAGTTCATAAAATGAATATCGTTTAAAATTTCTTTAACCACTTGCGCTAAAAAGACGTGCCACGCACGTCAAGACGCTTTTGTCTCAAACCGCGAGCGACGTGAACACCACGTCGATAAGCATTTATCGCAAAAATGAAAATAACGTGGTGCGCACGTCGCCTAACATCGAGATTGTTTATTTCTCGAGTTACAGCTCTGGTTGTTTATTTCTCGAGTTACAGCTCTGGATTGCACTCGCAGATGCGGAGCGGCGTAAATGAGACACTTTACGGCTTGCTATATTGTAGCGCACGGCACCGCAACCGTGAAGTTTAGTCTTAGCGCAAGTGGTTAAACTCTAAAGGAAAAGAAAATATTTTTTGGCACAAGTAAATTAATTCATGGATTAGTTATTTTCAGGGAAAAAAAAAAAAACTGCGAAAATCCGTTTTTAAAATTAATGCGAAAAATCCAAGAAGAAACGTCTTTTGATAAAGCGTTTCTTCTTTGATTTTTCGCAATAATTTAAAAACGGATTTTCGTAGTTTTCTTTTTGTCAAAGAGCGTTTCTTCTTAACACGTGTTTCTCAATTTCCTGTACACATCGCGGAGAGGGAAATTCTGGCCGCCAGGTTCCGTCGCCAAATCCCTTGGCAAATTTTCCCTCCGCATTCTAGCGGCGTAATAGCATTTTACTTGTATGGAACCTTTTCTTCTTTATATAGACGTTCTTTGGTTAGAATAATAATGGGATTTGGCGACATCTTGATGCGCAGTAAACGGGTCATTTTGGTCTTGGCGACAATTTTCAAAATCGTGCCAAAGCCTTACCGTATACTAGAATTTTACCGCAAAATCTTTTTTAACCTTTTTTTTTTTTTTTTTTTTCTTTTTAATAAATACTTTGCCATTTTGCAGTAAAATAAAAAAATAGTATCAGTCATCTAGGCTAGCCATGTAATATAACTATATTCGCTAAAATATCGTTGATTATTCTAATTCAATTTTTAAGTAATTATTTTTATGTTATTCATATAATTTAATGTTGCTTCTTCCCTCTAAATTTATTTATTATTAGTAAATAATATTTCCAAATTTCAGGAAATTTTCTCTGGCATAATCCTGAAATTAATTATAGCAGTATGATGACATACCATCACGAAATTTAATGCACATATTTTTTCCTTATGTATGCTGCGAAATAAATATAAAATAGCTTAATTTATTAAAATAGATTTCTTTGTTTCGTTTAGCTGCAGAATGTTTGCAAAAAAAGCCTTATTTTATTCCAGATTGGGAAGATTCTAATCTCAATCTTCAATGGAGAAAACAACAACTATTTTAATTATATTTGTGTTTTCAAGTGTTAAGGTGCTTTTTAAGAACATACCTGACACAAATTAAATTTACCTAAAATCTAACCTAACTATTTAGCATTGCGTTGTGATTTATAAGGACCGGATTAGCCTCGTGTTGAACTGGTGATGATCATGAGTAATAATTAAATAAAACACATTTGTTATCCAATGTATATATCTTAAATTTTATTAAGTTTCTTAAGTGGAAAAGTAAACAAAATTATCAAACAAAGTATACCAAGAATAATTAAGAATAAATGTCCTCTGGGATTTATTGAATAATTAAGTGAATTTGCTACACAATACAAGTAATACCATAATTTACCTCTTAGCGTAGCCAACGTACATTACGCGGATAGACTGGAATTTTCTTGAAACGCACCTGGAAAACCTGGAAAAGTCAGGAATTTCATTCTCCTGTTTGAGTGGCAACCCTGATAAAGGTAACACACAAAACGTTAAAATAAGTCCTTTTGGTCATAATTTAAAATCTGAAACCTTTCAGATTTTATTTTTATTTTTTTGCACAGAGTACATGTATGTATGGGCAATTGAATAAACCGCTTGTAATGTACGTTTGCTTCAAAAAGGTAAGATATTGATTCTTTTAACAGTAAGATACTTGTTTTTAGACAAGGACAAACAAACATGATTAGGAAATTTGAAGCAATGGGAACAGTGGAGGATTCAGCCAGGAAGGGGATGAAAGTGTATTGCAGCACAGCTAGTGGATGATGTAGCTATCTAAGTGGAGGAAGACAGATAACAAAGCATCGGCAGCACTAGTGTTCGGCGTATTGCAGCATCTCTTGACACACATCGTTCATAAGATTCTTCAAAATGTCTTACACTACTATCCCTATAAACTGTTGCTAGTACAGCAGCTCTTATCAGCTGATCTGGATAGTCGACAAACTTTTGCGTTGCGGTTTCTTGCGCGAGTTGAGCTTTAGGATGAATGGCCATGGAACATATTGTGGACCGACGAGACCCACTTTCATATGGAAGGTACGGTTAACACGCACAATTGCCGCATTTGGGCTGCTACAAACCCACATCAATTCCTACAAATTCCATTACACTCTTCACATGTAAGGGTTTGGTGCGGCTTTATTGTGGGTTCCTTTTTTTTTTACGAATAGCAAAGGGCCTGTGACATGCACCGTCACTGGTCAACGATACGATTCATTATTAGAGCAATCCGTTATTCCGGCTCTTCAACCAAGACGATGTTGTTAAAAATATGACTTATTGTAACCCTTTTTCTGCATCATCTCTCCTCCTTGAAATAATTCTAACTTTTACATAAGGTTTAGTTTTTATTTTAAAGGGATATAGCAATTACTTCTACTTCTTTTTCACTGCCACTGTTTGTATTAAGAACGGACCACGGAGTGTGGAACGGATTGTTCCAGCCTAATTACGATGCAAAAACGAAACTCGAGGTTACGTCATCCCGAAAGCTGAGTCGTGCCAACAGTTGATTTGTTGCCGTGAGATGACGTCATGACGTTCTGTACAGTGACGATTTTGTTAATAAAAATTCATTAAAATTTTACAAAAAATGAAATAGATAATTAAAAAATATATAACGTCATTCTATGAAGATACCGAATATTTTTAATCAGATATATTCAGATGATCTCGGGGTCATGTGACTTAAGTATAGCTAATGTAAAAAACGATGTAGATGACCTCAGAGATCACGTGAGGTTTTTACAGAAAATGAAATACATAATTAAAAAATACATAACGTCATTCTACTAAGATACCAAATATTTTTAATGAGATATATTCATGAACCTTATAACAGATAGACTAACCCAGTGGGCGGGGCGCGTGTCACCTACATGTCGGCAAGAAAGAGTAGGGACTATCTGGTTTACTTTAACACTGAAACCTATGGCGTTTGTATCACATAACTCTTTTTAATTATTAAATGTGATACGTTGTATAGTGATGAGATTATGAAAGCCACAGTTTTTTCCAAATATATAATTTAATTTCTTTACATATAATATATCTCATTAAAGCAGACTGCATTTCGCGCACTTTTTTCACGCGTAATTCTTGTGCAAACACCTTTACTTTGGTAAAACGGTAAAAACTCTAGGCACAAAATTTATGAACTTAATTTTGTGTACAAATAACGTAAAATTAAATAAGATTGATAGTACGTGATGTTTTAAAATAAATAAGGTAAAATTAAACAAGATCTGATAAATTTTTTAAAAAAAATTAATGAACATTTTCAGACAATGATTTTCCAAACTATAGCATATCTTTAGAATTTCCGCACTGGAGATAAAACTGTTATTTTCTGTACAGTGCTCACTCTGAACTCGTCGCGTTTGTTAATAAAAAATTCATTAAAGTTTTACAAAATGTGAAATAGATTAAAACAAATTCGAAATTTGGCCGTCCAGATGCCCAAGTTCGGGTGGAGGATAACATTATTCAAAATTTGATGGCTCTAGATACTGTCGGTATTGTCACAGTGCAAGAAACATACATGTATTCATGCAGATTCTTTATTATTTAATTTCTTTACATATAATACAGGGCGATAATATTTGGTAACAACAATTTGCAAGGAAACGTTTATAGTAAAACAGCGCAAAATGCCGCTTCAAAACTAACAGCCTTTCTAGGCTACCGCTCCTTTGGGCTAATAAATTAAATTAACAGTAAATAAAAAAAAATCTTATGCAGAACTAAAAATAAATTTAAAAAATAATCATTATAAAATACAAGCAAAATTAATTATTACGGTTAAATACAGTTTTAATATTAGAATTAAATGTATAAAAATTTTTAAGGAGTCAAAAGTGTTTATAACGGTGATGTATAATGAAATACAGGGGTTGGACAAAAATATGGAAACACCTTTAAAAAAAACATGTTTCTTTGTTTAATATGGTGTAGGAAACCCGTTGGCATCCAAAACAGCTTGCAGTCTTCTCGGAATGGATAAATACAGTTCCTGTATGTTTGCCAAGGGAATATTATACCATTCTTCCAGCAAAACGGTGGCAAATTCAGATAACGATGTTGGCGGTGGATAACGAGAACGCACTTTCCGTTCCAATGTAGACCACAAAGGTTCGATAATATTCAGGTCTGGTGACTGTAGTGGCTAGGTGAGATGGGACAACTCATCCTCGTGCTCAAAAAATCAGTCCTGGACAATGTGAGCTGTGTGAACAAGGGCTTTGTCGTCTTGGAAGACACCATCACCATCGGGGAACAAAGTTTGTACCATGGGATGAACTTGATCGGCCAAAATGTTCACATAAGTCTTGGCAGTCATGTGCCCTGACACAGTTATCATGGGGCTAGCAGAGAACCACGATATGGCTGCCCAAACCATAACAGAACCCCCGCCATGTTTACACTCTTGGCAACAAGCAGTCTGTATTATAGGCTTGAGATGGCGTTCTCCAGACGTAAACTCGGCCAGAAGTGGGAAACAATGTGAAAGAAGACTCGACCATATTACTCGCTTCCACTGCTCTATAGTCCAGGCTTTATGACTTAGACACCACCTTTTCTTGTTACGGGCATTAGCATCACTGATGACTGGCTTCTCAATTGCAGCACGGCCAGCAATTCTCTGTTTATGAAGCTCCCTTCTAATTGTTTTGGTACTCACAGGATTCGGTAACACAACATTCATTTCAGCAGTAACTTTTGCAGCTGTGGTCTTCTTATTTTTCATCACGATTGCCCTTAATGATTGTCTGTCACTCAGGACACACTTTCGTCCGCGCTGTGATTTAGCAGATGATGTTTTTCCGCTTTTCAAATATGCGGAATAAATCTTCGATACAGTACCTCTTGAAACACTAAACACCTCGGCTACCTTGCTTACGGAAGCACCTATCATACGTGCTCCAACAATTTGCCCACGTTCGAAGTCTGTTAACTCTGACATAATGCAATGAAAGCCTCACATAACAGTACTCCGACAACAACTGAACTGTTTAGCACATTTAAGAAGTTGTATAGGTGGCGTCAGTAGTCAAAAACGCCAGCGCTACCTACATATTTCATTAAAATCAATCTTTGTTTTCAAACATGCATTTCACAAGGTGTTTCCATATTTTTGCCCATCCACTGTATAATTCAAATAAAATTCCTTTATAGAAATTGTGCTATAATACTCATCTATAATTTTAAGAAAGCAGCACAATTTAGAATTTTAAACAAAACTTTCAAAAATTCGTTTTTAAATATTTTAGTACTTTTTACTTATTTACACCAATAAAAAGCATAAAAATTGCAAAAGAAAATTGCTTGTTTGAAATTTTCTATTAGTTCTGATTTAAAATATTATTTTCTAAAAGAAGTAGTTACAAATTTCCTTACAGCATAAGGAAAAGCTAAAAAAATATCCAGCCCGGAAAGCATGCAATAGCTTTATAATTACAGTAAGACTCCGCTTAACGCGGGGGATACGTTCCATCAAAGTAGAGCGTAATGCGAAACAGCGGTAAATGAGGCTATCTTAACATGTAAATAATGGGATTAGGGGAAGATGGATAGAAAAATTGTTAGGTATTAAATTTAATAATGTTTTTTTAATAAAAATAAAACCAAACATTTATTTTTTACAAAAATAAAAACAATATAAACGAATATACTTATAAAAACAAATAAAATTCTAAGTTAGTCAGATCATTCAGTCTATTCTGTGTTTCCAATTTTCTGCCTTTTTGTCAAGAAAGCATTATGATAGATTGGCTTAATGGCATATTGCGTTCAATTTCGTCGTCAATTCGTATAGAATGTTATTTCTAGAACGGGTAATTCTAGTTGCAGTTGCCGATGACAGTATTTATTCTTTATTCTTAAGAATTGTCCTTATTGCTGAAGTTGCCAAATTCAATGCAGCACTAATTTGAGACTGACGTTCACCAGAATCTAATCTTCTAATCACTTGCATTTTAGTTTCCAGTGAAATGCTTTTTCTGGTTGCTTTCTTTTCTTGTTTTTTATTATCACCCACGATAAAAACTAAAGATCATAATATTTGTCACTGTATTAATCGTTATAGTATTATATAAATTTATACTTACAATAATGTCAGCAAAATGTTTCAAATGATAAAAATGCGTCCGTACAGCAAGCATCGCACCAAGCAAGAAACACAACTACACTATTTCGGATATGTTATTTGGAAATCTAGCGCTGCGCACAATGTCGGGAAATCCTCGTACTGCTGCGAGCAATTTCAGAGAATCCCCGGGTTGAAATAAAAGAGCGCTAAACGAAACAGCGTTAAGCGGGGTCTTACTGTATTTATCTAGCATAATTATTTAATTAATTATGCTTGATAAATATGCTAAATTTTTAAAAATCAATCTCAATTTCAAAAATAAAAATATGTAGAAATTCTAATTTGTGAAATGAGGGGCTACAACCAGCTTTTTCTTGACAATTATACACGCTGCAACAGGCAACCAATGTTAAATTTCTGCAAGTCATCCCTACTCCCCCGGATGTGATCAAGGTGACAGCCGGCAACGCCTCGGACGAGGGAGAAAACCCGTTTGGGTTAGTCTCTTTCTTATAAGGTCCATGTATTTCATGTATGAATATCTCGCATCGCTCTGTCTTAGTCCTTTGGTGATCCACCAAATTAACCAGTATTTACAACGCCTGTCTCTCATGCTCCTACTTTCCTACAGCACGGAAACAAGCCAGCATTTTCCTTATTCCAGAAACCTGGCAAACCCCTGGAAGAAGCTGCAAGTTATAGACCTATTAGTCTCTTATCTATTTTAGGGAAGATCCTTGAGAGTCTTATACTTAACAGATTTCAACAGCACACCAACACCATTGCTGACGAACAGCACGGCTTCCGTAAAGGTCTATCAACCACTCATCAACTAATCAGGATTACGGAATACATCGGAGCGGCAATCCACAATAAAAACAATGTGGCCATCCTTATGCTAGACGTGGCGAAGGCCTTCGATCGCGTCTGGCATAAGGGTTTAATCTACAAGCTCGTGCACATGAATCTCCCACGGTAAATCACTCTTATGCTCATATCCTATCTTAAAAACAAGACTTTTTCAGTAAAACAAGGAGACCATATTTCGATGCCTCATTATATCCACTCAGACGTTCCACAAGACAGTATTCTTTCGCGGTTATTGTATGCAATCTACGCTAACGACTTTCCTAAAGATAAAACAAACACCATATTAGACCTGTTACGCGGATAATACCGCGATCGTCGCCAAATCAAGAAGCCCCCAATTATGTTCTAGAGAAACTTCAGCAAGCAGTTCCAGAAATAGAAGAATGGGGCAGGAGATGGAAGGTAAAGATAAATCCCGAGAAATCTCAAGTTTTAGTTATCCGGAAATACAAGCCCAAAGATCAGCTTAGCTGTAAAATCACTATGTTTGGGAAACCAGTTCCCATCGCAGCAAAGCCGTAGTTTTTTGAGAAGTATATTTGTGTTGTGTAGCAAATTTAATATAATTAAGTGAATCATAAAAATCAAAATTTTAATTTGTAAATATTCAAAATTTTAGCTAAGCAACAAGTTTGGATATATTCATTTATTTGGCTTATTAATTCTAGTGCAATCTATTTCGGCTATTTAGTTTTACGCGAACAGCATCTTCAATCTTGTACACTCAGACAATGGATATAGGTGAATTTTCATGTAATAAACTCATTTTTCCATGATAAAAATTAAGTCGATTTCTTAGTATTTAATATCAATAGTTGCAGAAAAATTAGCTCTTTAATTTGACATAACTTTCGTTTTCCTAACTTCAATTACATTTTAGTTATGAGCTTTAATTAATAGATTTTTTTCAGTTGTCATTGTAATTTCTATTCTGGGGGAAGAAATTGCCCTCTTTCCAGTAAAATAGTCGTTTTTTCGAGTTTTTAGCGCTCCTCCGTTGGGATTGCGTACAGGGTTGTTGAAATTCCAAGTTCTCCCCCTTCGCGAGGCGTGGCTGATTGGCGACTTAGAATTTCCGTTGGGGTTTCAAAGTGGTGGCTTTGGCGAGATTGTTAACATGAAGGAATGCTGAAGTTGCAATTGGTTTAATTTTTGGCGGGGAGTGAGAAATGCCAAGTTGGTATTCCAGCGCAACCCCTTTTAACGGGCTGTTTTGAGGGAAGAGGTCACTTTTTGAACTTTTTTGACTTGCCATCGGAGCCTGTACTCACCGGAAGCTGATTTTTTTGGAATAATGTTCGTGAGACTTCCACTTTTGGAAGAGCCTTTGTTAGGCCTCTGCTTCCTGAGGCTTACCTAATGATTGTCAAAGTAGCGGATTCTCGTGGCATTCGGCCCGATAACTTTTCTGCGTCTTTTCGCAGATGAAGCTCCAGATGAGAAAATAGATTTTTTTTTATATCTTAAACATCGATACTAGCTAAAATTCCATCGTACTAATTATTTTTTTCAATATGTCATCAAGTACTTCCAAACCTTGGTTTAACCTCTGAAGAAAATAGATAATACACCGTTCCCTGCGAACAGTGAAGATCCTCATATAGTGCCATCAATTTCTTGCTCCTCGGAGTTCAAAGAACCTTTTCATCTTATACGTTGCTTCTGGAATGAACTTTCATCTTAAGCGTTGGTTAAGACCCACTTCAGATTCGAATTTAACTAATATATTCTCAGGGATCATCTGAGCTTCATCTTAATGGAAGTATGTTTCTACTCAACTGATCTTGCTGTGACTTCTACCTCCTCGAAGGATGTGCTTCCTGCGGTCACCGTCGCCCTCCAGAACTGTTCTGACATGCATCTTGCTAGGTGTAAATGCCGCTTTGCAGAACTGTTCCGCCTGCTTCTTATTAAAGTTAATGCACCTAATTCAATAACACTACGTCCATTCATCTTCACCTAATTCTTCAACTTAGGATGGTTTTCAACTCTTCTATACCACAGCTGCCCGTCTGGATTCTACAGCTAAGTTTTTTTTTTTGCTTTAATAGTCTGATGTTATAGAATTCTGCAGTTAAAATGATTGAAATAATTTAATTTTTTGAATTTAAAATTTTGTAGTTGATAAATTTAATCTAATTCTATTGAAATCATTTTTGTGTGTCGATTAAGTAAAATTATTAGATTGGCTAAGGAATTATAACCATATTTAAATTATTGTAACTTAGTTAAATTGGTTAAGGAAAAATAAGTTCTTCATGAAATTATTTAATTGAACTTGTTGATTTCTTTCATGGTGAGGATTGATTTGTAAAGGTGTCATTATTTGAGCTTCTTTGCTCCTCTCAGGGATTAACTTTGCTTGTAGGATGTAATAGCATGAATTCGATTAATGTTTTATCCGGTTAAATTATACTTTTGAAAATAGAAAATTATTATGTGCAATAACTGAATTCCTTTATTTTTAATTAATGTTACTAAGTGCAATAATCTGCAGTACTTTAGTATTGATTATTCTGTGTGAAGCGTTTCTATTTTTTTTTTTTTTTAGAAAAGTGTAACTTGTTAAATTTTTTTTTCTCTCCGGGGAGGGTTTTGTTAATTTATGGAAAAAGTAATTGCTGAAGAATTTAATAAATAAGCTCACTTTACTAGATCAGTCAATGGTTATTTTATTTTGTGTGCTCATGATTTTCACCAGTCTACTTCAGAAATTGATTACAGGGTTGATCCGGAAAACACAACGCAATGTTAAGATATTATTGATACTAGTATATTACTGTTGCTAGAAAATTTTAAGTGTTATGGTCAACTAGTAGGAAACCATTCAGGTACTACTATCTAAAAACTATATAACATTTTTGGTGCCGTGATTTTCGCACCACCTTTTGGCTTGCACTTATAATTGAGCTTAATTTTGAATTGTGACTGGCGATTGTCATGTGTAGTATTGCATATTTATGTGAAATTTTCTTCCACATGTCTAAGCTTTTTACTGAAACCCTACTTGGTTACAGTGACAGGCCTATACAGTGGTCGTATTTTGTGCCTTATTTTATACTTATTACTTCAGGTTGCATAACAGATTTGTACTACTGATACACATTTGGACTTTGAAACTCTATTGTATCCAAACACAAACATTTTCACGCAGTTACCTTAATTTGTTAAGTATTTTCTTAAATTAACATTGTAGCATCTTTTAGATTTTTTAGATGTCATATTACTCGGAGAATATCCACATGCAGTACACAAGTACAGTAAACTTGCTGCAAGTCCTCTGCGGGAATTACTTTGGTCTATCACATCAAAAGAATCACATTTCCCACAGATCTTACATTTTGCAAATGCCTTCAATAAATGCAATAATGTTTCTGTTTCAATTATAAAGTTTCTACTCTTTTGAGACTCTAAGAACTCATCTTCGCCATTAACTATGTCGATTTTGTACTCAGATGCATTCATATTTAGGGTAGACTTACTTACATTGTGGGTAACATGTTTCACATATGTATGTTGATTTCCGATATATTTTCTCTTCCCGAATGATTTTTTTCTCAGCATTTCCTTATTTATTAAAACTTTTATTCAGTAACATAACACAATAAAACAATCAAAAATAAACACAGAAAGCACGAATTTAAATGAGAAAGAACGAAAAGAATAGCGAAACACAAAATAAACAAAGCCAAGTTGTAAATACGAAATTCGACAATTATCCACCACACAGCTTAATGAATAAGCCAATTTAAAAACGTGTTGCCAAATGCCTTTCAAAGAATCATATTCTGACCAAGGAAGTAATAAAAACTGCTAAAACATCTGTATGTGCAAGCGATATTAAACAACGATAAAACATCTGTCCCTTTAAATTTGTGGGCGTGCCAGTGCTTGTTTACATTTTAAATGAGAGATTTCGGCCTTTTAAAATTTCGAAACATGCATAAATTATATATTTTTTGAATCGTCTGAGTCTACTTTATTTTTCTAGCCCAAAATTGAAAATTCGAAAATTTTTATGTCGTATGTCCCCTTAAGATACAAGGAGGTTAGAATAGAAGGAGGGAAGGTTCAACTCAAACGGTGAAGCTTGGCGGCCATGTTACTGTTATCGCTGTGACTTGTGCAAGGAAGTCTGTAATTGTAACATTTTTTTTTTCTTCCTTTTCTTTTTGAAGCATGTCAGCTTATATTGCATATGGATGCACAAATAAATTTTCGAAAAATATTTCTGGGATTACTGTTCACTCGTAAGTATTGATTTTCTTTTTTTTATGTAATTTCATAAACACGTTAAAAATATCACAATGTCATGTTGTTTTCTTTCCAGATGTAACAAAAAAGACTTAATAATAATCGAAACATGTTAAATACATTTTAATGTTTTTGCTTACAGCTGGTATCTTCGTTCCTTAACATACAATGATATGCTAGGATTTAAACTGTATAATTTGAACACTTAGATAATTCGTTTTATAATTTTCATGAAAAGTAAGAAATAATTGTTACTATTTTTATGAATTGTAAAGGTGTTAAATAAAGCAACGCTTTTCTTTATGTATTAATTATTATTCATTCTTAAGTTTTGTGAACTGTTACGAATATAATTTGTGCATTTCATCAAGATAAACTGTTCTGTTGTTAAAATGTTTTAGCATAAGCTTACAAATTTCTGGGCAGTATAGCGATAAACGTAAGTAAAATATTTACACAATTGAACATGTGAAAAAATATATCCAAAAATTTTATATAGGTATATTTCTGTAATTCAGCTTAATTCACTGTAATTTAAGATTTATAAATATGAAACGCTCATAAACTGAAATCATTGAATTCACATAAATCTGTTTTATTTTATTAATATTTATTTTCTTGTTGATATAAGGTTGTTGGTTGTGAAAAGAATCTATTTAAAACTTTCATTTAAAAAAAAGCAACATGTTACCACTTTTTTAGATAATTATCTGCTATTAATTTCAGGTAAAAATGATTCTTTAATAAATTATACCGAGAAATTGCTAATAAAACCTAAACAAATTCTTAAAATTATGCAGAAACATAATTTTTAAAGGGTTTAATGTTATGCACATGCATTAGATTTCGAAATATTTCTTAATGATTTTCTGTACTTAGTAAATTACAGATATCATCTTTATAACTTTAAAACAAAAAACTAACAATAGCGAAGCATTTCATTATGAATTTAACATATTTTTACTGGAAAATTCATGCATAAAACAGCTTACAAACACGTACGTTTCTCTACCGTATTGCAATGTTTTGAAGTAACAAACATGGACGCCGCTTGTTCCGTGGAGTTTCATTCCCCAATAGTAGAGGAAACTGCGAACCCTCCCTCCTTCTATTCTAACCTCCTTGTTAAGATATTATTGATACTAGTATATTACTGTTGCTAGAAAATTTTAAGTGTTATGGTCAACTAGTAGGAAACCATTCAAGTACTACTATCTAAAAACTATATAACATTTGGAACTAATATTATTGGATATGAGGGTGCAGTGAAGTGTCTGCCATGATCATCTAATTTAAATCCACTAGGGGTTTAAAGAACAAACCTTATGAAAGGGGAAACAATAAGTTTTACAGACCTTGCTGCTGAACTACACTTTAGACACGAGTACGTGTTAAACACAGTTATATTAAGGTAGTTAAAGAACATTTTATTTTTTGGCAGTGTATAGCAGCTGAATCCAAACATTTCGAACTATTACTTACTTTTAAACATCATTCAGCTAAAGCTGATGCTGATTTTAAATTTGCAGTATTAAAACATTCTTCATAAATAGTAAGGGAAAAAAAAAAGGTTAGTTTCCTGGTTCAGCTTGAACACTTTTGTTGCATGATACTATACATTTATCACAGAATAGGACATCTTAATTTTTTCATCATACTATTGAACATTTGATTATTGTGCAGAAAAGTGTAGTTAACTTCACTTGGCCAACAAGAATTGGAGAAACATTTTCTGTTTACAAAGTGGAAATTCGATGAATTTTTAGAACATAGTTTTCACGAACATGTAATTCTGCGGTCCCTCCCCCTTAGGGACTATTACTTCCCCTTAGGGATCCTATTACTTCCGTAACAGTTGCACTTTTTTTGCACATTTTTCATTGTGAAAGTCTAGGCGCGGCTATTATGCGGGGAAATCTACTACAGAATATTATGCATTTTGATGGTTTTTTGGGGGGTTCAAAACGGGGGTGCGATTGTTACGCGAATAAACATGGCAGTTTATCAATCTGATAGCAGTAAATTCTACAATAATTTGATATAAAGGATTGAACGTGTCTAATAATACAGTTGATTGAAGAATCATAAAAATTTCTGCGAAAGTAAAAATAGAGTAAATAAATCAAACATTTATGCAACAGTGTTTTGCATTATGACATGTCAGTTTTAGGCTAACTTTTCGGTTCTTGATAAGGTATGCAACTCTATCATTAATGCTTTATCTGTATAGCAATGCTATATTTGTAGCGCAAATTACGAGGGTAAGTTGAAAAATAAGTTTCGCCTGTCGACTGTGATCAGAGTTGTGTATGAAAGTCAAAAAATAGAATGAGACATTAAAGATATGACATACCTTTATTTTTCCACTTAGGTACCAAGTACATTGAGACATTTGTCATATCGCTTGATAAGCTTCAAAAAGCCCTCCAGGAAAAAATCAGGGCTTTGCATATGGAAGAAGCGTTGAACGGCTTGTTTCACTTCAGTATTGCTTCTAAAGCGCCTTTCCCCGAGATTTTTCTTCAAAGCCGGAAACAGATGGAAATCGCTTGGTGCGAGATCTGGACTGTATGGCGGATGGTGTAGGCGCTCCGAACCAAGAGTTGCAATATGGTTTTGCGTTGCCGTCGCCGAATGTGGTCTGGCATTGTCATCCAACAGCAGAACGCCAGATGTGAGAAGGCCAGGCCGCTTTTTTCGAATCGCCTCTTTCAATTTCGACAGGGTGTCACAGTAGCGCGTAGCATTGATGGTTCCAACCTCCAAAAAGTCCAGCAACAAAACTCCTTGGGCGTCCCAGAAAACTGTGAGGAGCATTTTACCTGCAGAGGGAGTTGTCTTGAACTTCTTTCGGACAGGTGATGACGGATGTTTCCACTCCATAGATGCGGCCTTCGATTCTGGCGTGAAATGGTGGACCCACGTTTCATCCCCCGTCACAATCCGAAACAGAAAGTCATTGCCATCTTCATGGTAACGCACGAGATGTTCCAGGCTGACCCCCATGCGTTGTTCCTTGTGTGTCGAGGTCAATTGTCGGGGCACCCATCGTGCTGACACTTTTCTGTATCGAAGAATGTCGTGGATGATGTTTTGAGCTCGCTCATGTGAGATTCCAAGTTCTTCCGCTACTTCATCGATGGTGATACGCCGGTTCGCTCTAATCATGTCATCCACCTTCCTGACATTTGCATCTGTAGTGGCCGTGCGCGTCCGTCCAGCTATCGGTATGTCCTCCACTTGCTGACGTCCATCACTGAATGTGCGACACCATCTCCGCACCATTTGCTTCGACATCACACCTGGCCCATAGACTTCCATGAGGCGGTTATGAATTTCTGTTACTGATACTCCACGTGCCCATTCATAGCGGATAACCGCTCTCACTTCCTCCTTTGACCACTTCAAAACGCACATTCTCTCCATACCTACCGGGGCTCAAATGAGAGGCTGGTCTCCGCTTTGCGCAGGCACTGCAACAGCGCCATCTGCTTGATTTGCAGGGACCTCTACCCAATGGTATATCGGTGACTTACGCGTTTTCCTGCTGTGTCGCCTTTCGCCTATAGCCGTTCAACGCTTCTTCCATATGCAAAGCCCTGATTTTTTCCTAGAGGGCTTTTTGAAGCTTATTAAGCGATATGACAAATGTCTCAATGTACTTGGACCTATGTGGAAAAATAAAGGTATGTCATATTTTTAATGTCTCATTCTATTTTTTGACTTTCATACACAACTCTGACCACAGTCGACAGGGGAAACTTATTTTTCAACTTACCTACGTAAGAGGTAATAACACCCAAAGCACTTCAGAATTCTTTTAACAGAGTCATTAAGAGAGATATAAAATTAAAAGCTTACGATTTGGAATATCAGTATTGTACAGATGGATACATTCTTTCAAAGCCTGCTAATGCTTTGCCAAAAAGGTTTCAATAAAAAGTGGCAAATCCAAGAAGATAATAAGGTGCACAGAGTCCTTGACAAGTGACTGCAGCTGCATGTGCTTCAACCTGATGACAGGCCAAATCGCAAAGCATTTGCAGTAGAGGTTCTAAATTACATCAGCGAGAACCCAGACTTTCTGAAAAGGTGATAACGAAGCGTGCTTTCATGTGACCGAGATGGTAAACTGATACAATTTGCGGATATTGGGATCGGAAAATCCCCATATAAGCCGGGAAATTTTGCGCCATAGTCCAGAGGTAAACGTGTGGCGTGGTCTGCTTCATGACCGTATTTCTTTGCAGAGGCGTCAATCACCGTGACTGTTCCCATATGGATATAACAACTTATATTTCCACAGGTCGAACACCTGTAATCTGACGTGCTGCTGAAACAGGACAGTGCCACCCTTCCTCACTGGGCCGCGATCGTTAGCAAGACTTTATTCCACTCACAGTATCCACTTTTGAGAAACAACAGTCGTTGCTCCATGAATCAGAGATATAGCTGATATATGAGTCACATCAGATATACCAATACCTGCTGCAAATGGATGAATCGACTGCCATTGCCAGGTTGACAGTATTATTTGTTTCTTACGCTAATTTACAAAGCTACCACGAGGAGGAACATCTTTCAGAACCACTTATTACCAACTAGCATGTCAGAAGGTTAAATATTTAGTCTTTTAGATGTATTTTTCTCATCAAATAAAATACTGTGAGAAAACTGAGCAGATATTTGAAATAATGGGTTACTGATAAAATTAAAGGCAAAGAAAAGGAGCAGCGGGCTCTGGGTTCGTAGATATTCACTAACCTCGAGGAAAATGGCTTTTGAGCTTATAATTGATGTGGAGAAAACCCAGGGAAGAATTTCGCAAACAGAACTTGGTGCCAACAGTAAAACATGGTGGAGGAGGAATTATGGTATGGGGGTGTATGTCGCCCACTGGAGTTGGTAATCTTGTTTTTATTGACAGTATAATGGATCAGTACAAGTATATTGACATTTTAAATCAAAATTGGAAATCTTCAGCACGAAAATTGAACCTTCAGAACGATTTTAAATTCTACCAGGACAATGACTCCAAGTACACTGCTTTGAACGTTAGACTCTGGCTGCTGTATAACGGTCCTGAAATAATAAAAACACCACCACAATCTCCAGACTTAAATCCCATAGAGAATATTTGGCAAAAATTGAAATCAAGAATTCGCAAACACACCATTTCTTCAAAACGGCAATTAAAATCGGCGCTTCAAGAAGAATGGGGCAAAATCACTCCAGAAATCACAAAAAAATTAGTCGAATCTATCCCAAGATTAAATCATGTTTTAAAAGTAAAAGGAAATCCAACAAAATATTAAAACCTTTTAAAAAGTAAAATTTTTGGATAAATATTTGATGGTAAAGTCCAATTTTTGCCAAATATTCTCTATGGGATTTAAGTCTGGAGAATTCCCATCACTTATGTGAGCCATTTTTTGCTCCGTTCTAAACAATCGTATTTTTATTAAATTAATATTTTAATATTTTGAGAAAATGTATGTTATGTAATAATTGTTACTAAATTTAAACACGCCCACAAAAAATTTTTACATGTTTCTTTAATTTATTTTACTACAGTTTTCTTTTGTAAAGCACAAGTGTCCCATCACTTTGTGAGACACTGTATATATTTGTAGATCAGAAAATTTCGGCACATACTCGAAGGTCGGGCCTTTACAACCTACGCGGATCGAAAGCTGATAATATTTGCTTTTAAGCAAGAATCCGAAAAATGTTCTCCAAAATTTTACCATCTTGATTTTATTGGCCAATTTTCCACTGATATAAGATACATCAAAGATTGTGACAACATCGTTGCTGACGCCTTATTTAGGGCAGAAATAGATGCAGTTTCTGATAATCAACATGGGCCAACCAGTGGCCGAGCTGTAAAGTTGCTGAACGCTAGTAGTTCGTTACGGGTTTCGAATCTCGGTAACGGGCCGGGTGCATGGGATGGGCGCTTTGGTGGTTTTCTTCATGCGTAACGTGTATACGAGTCAATTTCCCTTAGAAAGCCCTCCCTCTCCTTAGGCATATAGCCCTCACGTGCTTTGACACCATTAAATAATTAACTTTTAATGAACATATTGATTACAAAAAGTTATCTGAAGCATAACTTCAGGACACCAAAATTCTCTTTCTCTCAATCTTCACCAGTTTTTAAATTAGGGAATATTATTTTCCTTTAGATGTTTACTGCAATATGGACACAGGTACACCTTGTCCGCTCATTCCTGAATCTTCTCGCTCTAAAATTGTTCAGCAGGTTCACTGCCTTTCTCATGCTGCCATCTCAGCCTCAACAAAACTGATCACTAAGCGATTATTTTTGACCTAATATGAAGGAATTTGCTAAAACTCCCGTTCAATCTTGCCTACAATGTCAACATGCTAACATTCAAAATTGTGGATACTTTTTCTCTGCCTGATGGAAGATTTGCACATATCCATATTCATTTCGTAGGTCCTCTTCCACCGTCTGAAGGTAATAGTTTAAAACTAAACTCAGTGGCATAACAGCCCTAGTGGGCCAAGGCCTGAAGTACCCCCTATATCTGCTTTCTTGACCGTGGGCTCCAGGGTGCATGAGCATATGCCCTGGACAAGTGGTCAGTTTGTCGCAAGACCCCTGGTGTTTAGTTCCCAAGCGAACTTTGTACTCATTTTATCGACCCACTCAAGGGATGAAAGGCTGAGTCGACCTTGCCTAGCCTGGGAATAGAACCCCGGACCTGTGGTGCTGTTGCGCAACGTGCTAGCCACTGGGCTTCGAAGGTTACAGTTTAAGCATGACAATTATTGATCGCTTCACAAGATGGCCCAGAAGTTACACCTACTGCTGACATGACTGCTCAGATTAAAGTGTTAGTACACTTTAGCTAGATTTGACTTTCCCAAATCAATAACAATTGATCAAAGCCGAAATTTTGAATCTTATTTATTTAAGGGTTTGATTAAGGTTTTGGGTACACACCACATTCAAACTGCTACTCATTCCAATGGGCTGAATGAAAGATTTCAGAGGCAGCTTAAAAGTATAATAATGGCTCATAACAATCTAAAAATGGACTGAAGTTCTGAGTGTAAGATGTGCAATTAAAAACGATATAAATGCTACATGAGCCAAACTTGTTTATGGTACCACACTTACCCTCAGATATATTGAGTGTTACTTATTCTATACGTTCTTCTGAATCTTATGTTTCACAGCTTCGATCAGTCATGCATTCACTCAGACCAGTTTCAACCTCTAAGCATATTCATCTATCAATTTATGTACACCTATTCTCATGTATTTCTAAGGAATGATTCTGTTAAACCTCCTCTAACTCCACCTTACACTGGACCTTATACTGCTATTAAACAAACAGATAAAAATTTTATTATTGAGCTGAATAGGAGGAAAAAAAAAAGTTTCAATCGGTTGTATAAAACCAGCATGTTGCCAGAACGTACAGATAGACATATAATTCCTCAGATTCCTTATCAAGAAATTTGAAGACAAACATTGCTCCAAAACAAATACCTACTTTCAGTGAACATAGCGTCCTTTTCCCCAAGACTGATCACTGTGATATAATTGAATATTTTTTCTCTTATTTATCTGCTATAGAACTTACAATGTATGAATACTTCAATTTTTTTTCTATATGTTTGGGAGTTTTCTAAAATTCTTATTTTATTAACTTTTATTTAATTTTGTTAAATTACAATATGTACTGTATCGTTATATATTTCAATTAGAATTTTAAGTTATATTATTACATGTATTTCACTATTTATATGTCAGGTATTTTATATATACATTTCAATGTGTATTTAAAAGTTTAACTTTTATTCAAATCTTGTAATCAACCCCTTCTGTTTCATGACTATGTCACTGGGAAGATACTCTGTGGTTATCTTGCTTCTGCAACTGGAATTACATCACTAAGACCAACAACTGTGAAAATAATGGGTTAGGGGATGGGCATAAAAAACTTCTCTGATATATGAATTCTTAGCGGCCTAGCTGCACAACCAACTGAAATGAAATTTCAGATATTGTTGTTTGACTGTATGTGCTTGATGATAAAACAACAAAGTTCTTATGTTTACTGTTACAGTGAAAATGTTCGGCTGTACATGTCGCCAGCCGATTTCATTGTTTCATAATAGCTACCCGTGCCACCACATAGCCTTAACCACAAGTTTTGTAAGGTTCGAGTATCATGTAGTAACTTCTGTGCTTTTATGAATGAGTTGTGTTAATAAAGTTGATTGTATTAGCAACATGGAGTCATGTCTTGTAGAAACCAACAACGGGACACATCCAAAACTTTTACACTATCCCTTCCATGCAGAATATTATATCCATAATTCTTGGAGGGTTAAATAATGAAACCTAAGTATGATAACTGGAACATTTGGCCAATAATTTTAGCAAAATTAATCTGTCATTGCACATAAAAAATGCCATAGGTTTTGTTGCAAATGCTGAAATGTTTTCCTTTAAGAGTATTTATGTATTAGTTGAAGTGCATGGAAAAGGAAGATATCAATTCCTTACTTTGAATGAAAAACATCCACAGTGAAGAAATGCAAAAAATATTCAGATGCATCTCGAACAGACACATGACAAGAGTATTTTTCTATAGCTCAAGAGAAGGTGCTAGATAACTTGGTTCTGAATGTTTGTAGTTGTTGTCATTGGTGAGATAAATAATAAACACCACCCATCTCAAACACTGCAGAGTAAGAGACTTCACACGCAAACTAAAAATTACGTTTTATAAAAATTACGTTATATAACGATAATCTGCTGTAAGTCTATGGGAGTTTTGACTGCATTTATAAGAAAAATTCAGTTTTATCTATGAAAGCAAAATTAGTATTTGTAATTAATCAACTAATGCTGATCGAAGCTGTCAGCTTCCACTGACGTATGCAGGTTCTGCTATTAATCTGCTTTGAAAATAAGGGGGGGGGAGCTTCATTTACGTATTTCGGTGTGTAGGGATTGGAAACGTGACGTCTCATTTAAATAGAAGAGCCTTCTCCACGGAAAACACAATTTATTTTTCAATACCACATTTTAATTCTCATAAAACATTGAAAAGGAAAAACAGATAATTAATTCCTAATTAAATGCTATTTCATATACGGCCACTATCTCTTTCCTAGTCTTGGCTATAAAATCAACTGCACACCCATACTGGCATGAATCTAAACAGAAAACTTACTGTCTATTATAACAACAACAAAGAAGTTTAAATTTTCTCTCACTAGTGGAATCCCTGGTGCCATCTAGTGACGTAAAGAAACACTTTAAATGAATACCCAACAATATTGTGCCAAAACAAAATGCAGAAGCTACTTGAATGCAAAGACATTTGCTTGCAATTATCAGCAATGAATTGAAAATAATGCAACCAAATGTGTCTCATTAAACATTAATATGTTATTATATGCAATCTCTTAATTTTGGTCTACTGTTGTAATACAGTGTACTGTAATTAGCAAGGTTGAAACTGTTTTCTGTGACGAATCATAAAAATTATGAATTACAAAAAACTGATTATAATAATGAAATGAATACATATTTTAATTAAATACTAATGATAAAATTCAAAGTACTGTGTTTATCATATCGATATATTTTATTGCTGCTCTTGATAATCTGCTGTAATGCAAATAGTTTCTGCAAAGCTAAGTTTTACAACAGCATGGGTGTTACATGAGAATAAATTGAGATATGGCAAATTCCAAAGTTACTTCTCCTCTTTCTCCCCCTAACAATATTAATGTGCACGACAGAGTAGGGCCAAAGGCTCCACGAACCAAAACCAGCTGATCTACAATACGAGACATATTTCCACACTAAGATACATAACTTCCAGACTTTCTTGTATTCAAGCTTATTTTTCAGATTAAATTTCCAAAAATTATCTGTCATCTTATCACATTACTGTGAATCAGCAAGAGAAGAAGAAGAAAATAAAAATATTTAGGTCATTTATTATTTTATATTTTTATTGCATGAAATGATCAGTTGCTTACTTTCCAAATTTTCAGACCTGCATTTTGAAAATCTGGAAAAGTCATCAAATAAAACTGCACTTAAATCTCATTTTTCACATAGCAGGTTATTTCCTCAGATATATATTTTTAGATGAGAAGACCAATATAAATTTTTTTGAAAAAAAGTGAGAGTTCAATGTTGGAAGACCCTTCTCATAAGAGAATCTGACCCATATTTTTATCACAAGTGATGAACACTCATCTAAGAATCTACTTCAGTCTTCAGAAACAGAATACAAGATGAAACTACTAGTCTATTGTTTTAATCAGAGGATTTTATTATTCACAATAATAAAAAATTATTTTATTTTTGTTTACTAATACAAAAATTAAAAATGGCATGGAAAAAAGTTTATCTTTCAGTACAAGTGTTAGTTTCAGATTATTAAAACGGGAACTAGATATATATTGGGTTGTCTGAAAAGTCATGAAGCATTTTTTCTTTAAAGGTTCTTTATTTATATAAATAACAGTAAGCAGTCATTAGTATATTGCTTCTTTTGTTGGATAACTTTTATCTTTATTTCATTATAATAATTCCTCATTCACAAAAGAACCTAGCTTTATCAGAGAAAAGCTGAACAATGTATTGATATATGGCCTCGTCTGAATTGAATGTTATACCACAAAAGAAATTTTGTGAAAACAAGTGAAAATTTGAAGATACAAGATCAGGTGACATGCATGGCAACATTATTCATCCAAACGACAGTAATTTTTGTTAGTGATCAAACATGTGTGTGGTCTTGTTTCCAAGCTCCTACCAATGAGCCAACAAATCAGTTCGAATGTGTGTTAGCATCAACTAGACAGTTTCAACAAACCCATCTTCCAGAAACTTTCAGAGCTTAATAATCATACAGGAATTGCATTCCATACAAAAATGCAACACCTATTAAGTCTGATCACCTGACAAAAATCATTCAAGTTTGGCTGAAAAGTGTTGCCACATGTATCATACTCTTGATCCCTCAGATTCTTGTGCCGTCAGATTTTCATTTGTTTTGCTCTCTTCAAAATTTCTTTCATGATATAACATTCAATTCAGATGAGACCATAACTCAACACCTTGTTCAACTTTTCAGTGATAAAGCTAGGTTCTTTTGTGAATGAGGAATTACAAAGCTCATTAAAAGAAAGCAAACACGGGCAATATACTATAGACTGCTCTGTTCTTTATATAAATAAAGGTCCTTTCAAGAACATAGGAAAAATGCATCATGATTTTTCAAACAATCAAAAATATTTTACAGTAATTTAAAAAGCATAATTTCAGATATATTATTATGGCCATTCCCATTTTATGCATAGTGGAAAGTGCATATTAATTATTAGTAAAAGGTTATTGCTAAAATTGCTGCACAGAATATAAGTTGATTACAATGAACCATCCTACACATGAAGCAAGTTTACTGCAAATAGCAATTTGACAAAATGTTCATTTAAGGGGTAATTAGAAAGTCTTGAAAAAAGGTTGCATTAAAATCCCAAGTACATTCGTTGCTTTCAAAAAATAACACCACATAGAGTAAAAATGTCCTAAATGCAAATATTTTGCTCAAATCTCTTTCAAAACTATTTATAGTGTTTTTGCTAAAGAGTAAAAATTAATGATGTTTAAGTAATAGGAAATCTTCAAGGTGTTTAAGTAATGGGAAATCTTGGCAATGCTATAGACAAGTGTATTTCCTGCTATAATCTAATGCTGGAAAAACTAACATTGCTGAAATCACTTTCTTGTTCTGTTGTTGCTTATTTACACTGCCAGAATTAGAAGTGCCACTTTCTGACCCACTAAATTTTATGTCAAACTCTTCATTATTCTCCATACTACAAAATCAAAAAGAAAAAAGGCAGACCATACCAAGGGTAAGCACATGGCCATTAGAACTACTAACTTTGACTTCTTTAGAACACTTCATGTATCTGCAAAAACTGATCAAAGTAAACATCCTGTGTCATCTTGCAGCAACATTTGTAACAAACGCAATGCAACAAATTTACTCAGAGTAGAAATTTATAAACAAGATGTTGTCAAGATATACAATCATTCTCAAGCTTTTAAGTTAAGGAATTAAAACATAAGAAAGCTCAAATTTAAAGCAGTAAATATTTTACAATTAAAGACTGTACAAAATTGAATGAATTACAACTTTCTGGCAATAACCTCACACAAAATTTGCAAAACAGGTGGTTTTTAAATTTACTTTGGAGAGAAATGATATTTTCACAATTTGCAATAATTTTTTTTTTTTTGGGAACACACAAAACTGGCATCACTAATACAGATCAACATCAGAGATTAGTTTTATATTGTTAACTGCTTTAAAATACACACAAAGCAGGCTAAGTATTGAAAATGACATGCAGTTCTACCATAATAACATAAGCCTAACCACTGTTGAACTGCAGATGTAACTATCTCACTGATTAACCAGTTTTAGTTACATATATATATATATATATATTTGTTCAGGTGCTTAATTTTTTTTTTCATTTCATGATGAATAACAATTCATGAATCTGGAATTTAACACTTAAATTTATATATAAGATAAATATTACGAAGGAGAAAATGAATTAAATTATAATCTTTTCCACGCAGAGCAAGAAGATGAAAAACTTCAGAAAATGATTTACATTTGGTTTACTGTTACCTAAATGTTTAGCTTTTTATACTACACTTTTCTTTTAATTTATAATTGCAAGTTTTGATAACTTGGATTTTTCTGCTTTAAACCAGCATGTATCATTGAATTAAATACAGTCAATTTCTGCTAATTTTTAATATATTTACCTTCTTATATTAGTATCTTTTTATCTATAGCAGCTCAATGTTTATAAAGTATCTCTATTATGTTTTGTAAAAAGTATTTAAATTTTAGTTTTTGTTTGCTTTTTTTCCTATAGTTTTATCTAGTTATATAAGGAGTATCCCAATTATATGCATATTTTCACTGATGCAACATAAAGCATAAACTATTCGTCACTTCCATAGCCATATATAAAGGGTCTTCCCTTAAGAACGAAATGATTTTAAAATAAAATAAATTAAAAACTGTCAGATAAAATCAAATTTTTTATTTATTTTGCATATAGCATTATTTAGATGTCCACCTTGACTTAGTGCACATGAAAGAGTTCGACAAATCCAGTGTTTGATGAAACTATGCAATAACTCAGGGTTAAATGCAGCAATCGATGTTTATTTTTAGTGCTTCAAAGATTCATGGTTTATTCGCAACAACTACCGATTTCAAATAATCTCCAAAAAGTAATAATGTGTTATATTTTGGGAATGAAGCATGCATTCAGCGATGATGAATTTTTAGAGCACATAAACATGAATAAACATTAGTGACAGCAATCGCATTTTAAACATGGTTATCATTTCATTTAAAATTAAGAAGTACTTTTTACTTAAATATACTCATCAAAAAGCTATTATGTTAATGTATAAAGGAGATGTGTTAGCTACCTGATATTACATTCAAACATGTGCTTCAATTTTTTGGTTCAAACTAGCTTTAATATTGTTTATACATAGTAATTATAATGAATCAATCAGGTTTTGCTTTGTAAAAGTTAATGGAAACCATCTGTAAATATTCTACAAATTTTTATTATATGAACTTTACAAAATATGTAAAACATGATGTCAGCTTAATAGTAGCTCTGCAGCCATTTGTGTGGTTTGGACATTAAATAATAAACTTTCATTTAATAGCACTTGATATGAGAAGCAAGAAACTTGTTAAAAAAAATAATTTGAAGCTAGCATATTTAATAACTCCCAAAATGAAGCAATGGGGTAACAGCTATTTATAGGCAGCAACCAAATAAATACTTCAATTAGTTTGGAAGTAAATCATCAAAACTAAATACACAATGTTCAAAATTAGTCCCAGGTTTTAAAACTTAAAAAAAAAAAAAAAAAAAAAAAAAAAAAAAAAAAAAAACTTTACTTCATTTGTGTAAGAGTGGTTTTTGAAAATTAGTTTTTTACAATATGAGTTGTAAGTGATTAATCTTACTATGCAGAATTATTTAAATATTAAATGCAATAGAGCATGTGCAGGGCAATGCAGCTGTACATTTATTAGTTAAAAATAATAATTACAGCTTCTAGCAAGCAGCATGGGAAGAAACCTCATAATTTAGTAAATATTACAAATTTGAAATATACACACATCAGTTAGTTTTCTTTCACTGATGAATAATAAATTACTAAGTTCAAGATGACATTCGTTCATAAAAGTATAAGTAAGCTAAATCTTTTGGAGGATGTTCAGACAAGGCCACTTTATTATCATTGTAAATAACCCAACGGCCTTCTTTAAGAATATGACACACATAATGTCCAGCAACAGTTGACGTTCCCATATGACTGATGAATGCAACCAGCCTATATTCTGGGGGGGGAAGAATAATTAATGCTCCAAACAACAAAAATATACAATATTTCATTTAATTGATTCAAAAATATATTATACTATAATCATATTACTTTCTACAACTTCAAAAGAAATACATAATAAATACAAAATGCGCAAATGAAAGATGATACACACATATTTAAATATACTTATAATTGTAACAAAAAAAATCAAAATATAAAATACCAAATAAATAAAATTTACCAATTTATTAGTCATGTGAAAAAACAGCAACCATAATGTCTAAATACACTGACTACCAATAAGTATTTGGACACCTGTGATAGGAAAAAACCTAACTTTATTCAAAATCAATAGTTGGTAGAGCCTTCCCGAGAGGTATTTACAGCGTGGACCGTCCGGGGCATACTTTCCACAAGTCTTTGTATGACAGCTAGTGGTATTTTCTTCCACTCAGCTTGGAGAAGACATAGAAGTTCCTTCACCGATTTTGCAAGGGTAGTGCACCCCTGAATTCGGCGATGCAACTCATCCCAGAGGTTCTCAATAGGGTTCAGGTCTGGACTCTGGGCAGGCCAGTCCATTCGATAAACTCCATTGGCACCATATCAAGCCTTGGTTAACATCGAAACATGACAACTGGCATTGTCGTCCTGAAAGTAACAGGGGTCCAACCCGTAAAACTGCCACAAAGTAGGAAGCACATTGCCATCCAAAATAGTGCAGTAGGCATCAGAGTTGAGCTTACCATGAATGGGGACCAAGGGTCCCAGCCCATATAAGGAGAAACAACCCCAGACCATAATTCCACCTTCACCGAACTTGACTGTTGGCACAATGCATTCTGGCAGGAGACGTTCTCCAGGTAGACGCCAAACCCAGACCCTGCCATCCGAACGCTAAAGGGTGAACCTTGATTCGTCACTCCAAAAAACCCGTTTCCACTGATCTACGGTCCAATTTCGATGTGCTTTGCACCACATTAACCGAGCAGTGTGGTTGGACTTAGTGATCAAAGGCTTATGGGCAGCAGCACAACCATGAAAACCAAGCAGATGTTCTTCCTTATGGATGGTATTCATTGAAACAATACTCCCAGATGCCTGTTGAAACTCCTCGCGGATGAGGGCTATCAGTTGGGTGCAGTTCTTCCGAATTTCTCTGAATAGCACTCATCGGTCTCTATCCCCCAGTTTCATTGGTCTGCCGACTCGGGGCACATTCCGACAATCACCCCCTCACCTTCCACTTCTTAATCACATAGGCCACTGTCGATATTAGGTACTTCAGATCGCTAGATATGTCCCTTAAGGATTGGCCACATTTGTGATACCCGATAATTATACCTTTCCCGAAATCAGAGAGCTCCGAACTGCAAGGCATCTTGCATGCGACTAAAGCCGATGCTTTTCCTACACGATATATACCGACGTAATCCGTGGCGTACCTTGGGCCCACAGATATCATCATTTGCATAGGTGTCCAAATACTTATTGGTAGTCAGTGTATTTTAAAAGCAAGTACTAAAATTTCCTTAAAAAAAAATCTCACAAATGAAACGCTATTTACGAAAAAAATCAACATGGTGATACTGAATTTTCATTTTAAAGAACTAATAAAAATAACTCTTACTTTCTACTCCATCCCGATATTGAGCTTTTACTGGCACTTCAGCTTCAGGAGAATCTGTCTCCATTTCTTCAGCGTGACTAAATATCCAATCAATAGCTCTTTCCAAATCATTATTCTAAAATATGAATTTTTGTTATATTAACTATATATTTTTATCCTTAAAATTAACATATAGTTTGAATATGTTCATGCATCCAAGAAAACCACTGAATTTTGTGATTATACTTGACTGCACAATCAGTTTTTAATTTATTTAAAAATATTCATATGTAGTGCAGTTCTTGCAGGAAAACTTTTAATTGCTTACAAATTACTTTCAGTACAAATTTTACTTCTTTTTTTATTTTTATTTTATTCAAATTTACAGCATGCTGATACCTAAAAATTTTTATTTAAATAGAGAAGCATAAAACATAAAATGAGATTTTACTGTTTAAATGAAGGAAAAAAACTTACAATTAATTTTTAAAGATGATGTTAATAATCACAGAAAGAATAATAAGAAGTAATAACTAAGGAAAATGACCAGTAATTTTCAGAACAAATATTAGCACTGAAGATCAATTCTAGAAAATGATCATGAAAGTTCAAAATCATCTGAAACTGAGAGTGACCATTTTAGAAAGGAATCGCTGTGCATTTATAATTCCATTTCAGTTAAATTGCTTTGCTAATAAGAAAGGAAAGGAAAAAAATATCCTCTGGTAGCATATTAATTATTATGATTCACAAGATTTGTATATCCATTTACATGCTCTCGTTGTTCCTTTATTTGCTTTGGTGAGGCTATTTTAACTCTAATTCCTTTATTTAGACTTCACCAAATCATTATTATTTCAAGCACGATAATTTGTTTTTACATCCTAAAGCACATATATACACTCATACAAAGGAAGATAAGATCAATTTATGTGTGTGTGTGTGTGTGTGCACGTGATTATGGCAAAGCATTGAGGGCTACCTGCCTAAGGGAAGGGATGCCTTTATGGAGGACTTTCTAAGAGAAACTGGCTTGTCTACACGTTACACATGGGGAAAGCCATGAAAACTCACATTCAGCCAGCCCGTTCGCGAGATTCGAACCTCAGACCGAACTACCAGTGTTCAGCGACTTTAGCGATAAGATCAAAGTATCGTTTATTAATAACTTTCCACTTTTTGCTAAAGCTAATGAAAGAACCAATAAAAAATTACAGTAAATTTCTGGAATTATGTATTCAGTTTATTACACAATCTTACTCAACTAGGTGTCCATCAGTTTATTTAGATCAAATGTTAAAATTAATTTTTGATCCCTTCAATAGATCAGATATTCTCAAACATTTTCATACAACACAAAAATACAACATTCGCATTGAAGAATAAAATGTGTACATGATTAGAATGATGTTAAAAATAAAATGCTCTACGTTGACAAGTTGAAAACTCGTTTTAAACAGAAGTAAAAATAACATGCAATTATCATGTTATTGAAAGTCTCTTGATCTCTTTTTTAAACTTTCACAAATGCCAGTGACTATATGTTTAAGAAAGCGGGCATTTGTGGAGAGTTTTCTTAAGAAAATTGACTCATATAAATCACACAGTAAATCAGAGAGACACCATAAGAAACAGATTCTGGCAGGAATTGAAGGCAGAACAAAACTATCAACTTTCTTTAGCTTTACCTACTTAGTCACTTCTCAGATAGGCAGCAATGGTAAAAGTCAAAAATCAACCATAAAATTATACGCTTCTCATTTCACTCTTACAACAAAAAATTCTGACTATTTAACATAGAACAGCAAACTGAATCTGATTAAATTTATAAGTTGCAAATAATTATAAGTTTTGATACCTTTTTTTATCACATACTACCAAATGTCAAAATATTAAATTTAAATTACCGTTGCTTCTAAAGCTTTTGTAGCTTGTGCAGGGACAAAACCCATGGAAACAATGGTTGATACAGCTTCTGGATTAGGTGTAAAATCTGGATTAATTTTCTTTGACCCAGGTATGCAAAAAGGATCTGTGAAATCTAGAAAATAAAATAAAGCATAAATAGCAATTATAATGGCAATGAAACTCGATATACAGCAATGTCTCCTGTAACAAACACAACCCATGGCATTCATTATGTAGGATACTGTTTTATTAAGTTACTATACAAATATTATTTTCTCTTGTGCTTGTCACTATACAAAAGTAATGAAGCACTGCCAACCGCCCCTCCCCCCAAAAAATACCATCCCTATACAAAATCACAAAAATAGTGATAACTCCCTCAAAAATAAGCCAAACCGTGTAAAATTTGAATATGTTGCCAAGTAAGAGTAGCTGAGTAAAACTCCAATATGCAAATTAGTGGCGCTGCACTCGGAATACGTCACCTGCGAGGAGCATAAAAGTCCATGTTTGAGAGCAAGTTCACATATTTCACTGTGATAGTGACATCAGAAATCAGATAACCAATTCATAACAATGATCTCCAGGTATCATTTGCCTGCAGAACTACGACAGAAAGCGATTGGGATACTAGAGGCAGGACAAAGTCAAACAGAAGTGGCCAGATGGCTAAATGTGAGTTCTTCTGTGGTTCATTGACTTTGGAGGCAATTTCAAATTACAGATTCGGCACCTAGGAGGTTCAGCTAAGGACGGCCAACTGCTACGACGAGTGCTGATGCCCAATATTTGACATTATGTGTACTCAAGAATAGAACCGCTACTCCGACTCTTCTTAGATCCTCCCTTGCTGCAGCCACTGGAAGGTTGGTGTCAACATCAACTGTGCATAGAAGGCCTCATGAAGGTGGTCTGTATGTGAGGCGAACAACCATTTGCGTGCTGCTCAAGTCACGCCATAGGACGAACCATTTGCAGTGGGCACGACATGTCCACTGGATGCCTGAGCAATGGAGGGCTATTCTCTGGAATGCAATAGTAGGCATTATTTGATATTGAGAGAACCTGGAAACCGTTATCATTCGTCACACATCTGTGAAAGAGATGCATACGGAACAGGCAGTGTCCGTGTTTGGGGTGGCATCTCTTTGGGTAACGCACAGACCTACATGTTTTTCCAAGGGAAACCGTGAATGCTCACGTTTATAGCAATGACATCCTTGATGCTTATGTGCGCCCATATAACGGGGCAATAGGTGATGCTTTCCTGTTACAGGACGACAATGCAAGACCACACAGAGCTCGCATTTTATATGATTATCTTCAACAGGAAACAATTATGCGCATGGAGTGGGAAGCTTGATCCCCGGACTTGAATTATCGAGCATGTTTGGGATGCTTTAGGGAGAGGTGTAGCTGCTCTCAATCCGCCCCCTTAGACCCTTGCCGCGCTTGCAACTGCTTTGCAAGAGCAATGGCTCTCGCTTCCTATGAAACTGATAGACCGCATAATTGAAAGCATCACACATCGCTGAATGTGCTGTATTGCTTCTAAAGGTGATTATATTCCATATTGAAGGTACTTTTACTGTAGCAAACTGACATTTTCGATTTGTTCATTTTATACATGTGCTAATTTCTATACTACCATAATTGTCTGGTAATTTATTTTTATGTTATTTGATACCTTACTATCTGTTGTATATTATGAGTAAGTTTCATAAAATTCTACATGTAACTTTTTCAGTAATTGTGATTTTTCCTTAATTTATGATAACCAGTGTATATGCAATATTAAAATTTGAACAATAAATTAAAGTTCTTATATCACTTGGAATAGTACCATTTCACAGAACTAGTAATTTGCTAAGTATGATTAAAAGACTAAACAACATAATTTTTACTTCTAGGCCTTGTGCATGATTAAGTAAGATGATAGCAATTTAGCAGTGCAATGAATGTAACATGATATGAAAAATGAAAAGACTAAATTATATAAAGTTTTTATGCAAATATACTCCTTTTATATTTTTGAAAGCATTTTCATTACAAAAATAATCTCAAAATCTGTACTATTCTGAAAACAAATCTATATATATACATATATATAAATTTCATATATTGTGTATATATATATATTATATACACACACAATATATTAAATTTCTTAGAAATATGCAAACCAGTTATATGAAATTGTACAAAAATGAACATTAAGAAAAGAGGGAAACTAAATAAATAAAAATAAAATGAGAGAAATTTTAAAGATTTTACGACATACCTTCCACTTATCAGTTTAATATATTGAAGGACACCTAATGAGATGCCTATTTTTAAACGTTTTTAATATTTACCGTATTCCTTCATGCAAGATCAATGATATATAACACAAGTTTCTGTCTATTCTAACAGCGATTTTTAACAGTCTTTTGATTGCTTTTTTGCTTAATTTTAAGTAGTTCCTAACAGGATACTTTTTCCACAAACAAGGTCCAAGCTTACATGTAGACTTTATGAGGCTCTTAGCCGTCTAATCGGCTTCGCTCCCGGAGCAGAGAGTATATGGTTTCTGCCAGGAAGATAACACACTGTGAGGTTAAGGCCAGGTCAGTGGTCTTCCTTGGTGGCACTTACTCAATCACCCACATTTCATACGATACACATTATAAACAACAAAAATAAAGTACCTTCATCATTCATATGTTCCATGACCCAATTCATGGCTGCTTCAATTCCTTCATTTTGTGTATAGTAAAGAGCTCTTTTGCAACCATCAAGAGGAAATCCCATATCAGATAACTGATACAATAATGCTTCATTATACACAAATTCTGAAACAAATGAAACAAATATACCCACATAAAAGAAACAGAATGAAAATAATAATATAAGTTTTTTTTACAATTATTATTAAGTGGCTAAAAATTTCATATTCATTTCAAATGCTTTAAAAAAATGTAGTGAAACCTTGAATTGTGAGTAACTTGTTTGCTGTAACTATTTTTCAAATTGAGTACAAATTTTTTATAAATTTTAACCCAGAAAATTTAAACATTATACATAGTGATTTTGTATTGGCTCACAAAAAATAGTTAATCACATGCCAACTGAGCTGATTCAAAACAAGAACATATTTCAAACATAAAATTAATTTAGCACTTTTAACAACAGCCTAGAAAATTTATAATTGTGGCTTGAATCAAAATTATGCAGCACCCAGATAACAAAACACATTATCTCATTACAGAACAAAACTGGTTAATATATGTATTTGATGTTACATGAGACATGGATTACACAGAAATCAAGAAATAATGCCATTAGTAAATTTTAATTTTAAAACTAACAAAAGAAAGCTTAATCAATATTTGAAAAAATTTGGACAATACCAATGATTAAAACTCATATTCCAAGTTTAAAAACTTCATTATTAAAACAAATGAAATAAAAATATAGTTTAAAACATACCAATGAAAAATGTTTTTATACAAAGTACTTTGATTAAATGTATATATAAAGACATCATTTCAGACTTGATAAAATTTTCAGTTTAGTTAATATTTTTATTATTATGTACCTTCTTTTATTGAATTGAGAAAGCTTAACATTTTCAGTCAATAAGCAGCTTCTGCAGTTAAATCCTCATATTTGCATCTGTATTATTTACAATTACAAAGTAAAGTAAAAAACATTTTTAATATCTTGGAATTTCAAGAAGACTTCTTTATTATAATAATGATTAAAAAATGAATAATAATAATAAAAAAAATTGTCCCTTTTTCAGATTTCCTAGAAATTAGAAAAAGATAAAATTACATACAATGCATTAATACTGAACTACTCTTCTATGTTAAAAAATGAGGCAAAGTAAAATAACATTTTGAAAAAGGTCTTGTACATGGCAATTTCAAATCTTTGTAATGTAATGGTTTCCCGATGGTAATTTTAGATCAAAATATTTCAGATATGGACAAAATCTGTGTGAGTGGTAATGATCTAGAAAATTTGAATACAGGTTTCTAATTGGAAAATTTACAATTGAAAACTGCATTCTTCTGTTATGAAATTTAAACTTGTTTTCTGTAACTAATTAAACAGGAATTTAAAACACAATCGGTCATTTTGAAATGATTTAATACAACTGGGAAGAAAAAGTTATGATAAACTGCTATGAAAATATTCTTGTACGTATAAATTATGTGGAGTTCTAGAAATACATAGTGCTAGGGTCTATATTATTGAAATGATATCATGCTTTAGTGCATTTATTTAGAACATAATAAACTTTTAGAATGTTCACTACTGATACTTATTTATGTTCTAAAAATTTTTGTTTTACTTTCAGATTTAACATGGTCATTGGTTTCTCTGCATTTTGTATTCTATATAATCTGATGCATACATAATTCTTTTTAATTTCATTTTTTAAAATTTGTCTACAAGTAACTACTTAAATTTAAAATACATCTGGTATTTAAACCAGTTTTGAATTAAGCTTGTTCAATTTGAAATTTATACTCTTAGCTCAACAGCGATGATATTTCATCCACATAAACAATAACTGTTTTGTTTCCTTCCATATTATTTTACCGCATAACCATTACCTCAATTCTGGCTCAAGACTTACTAGAAGCAGCATTAGAATTGCTGATTCAAAGCAACATTAGTATTGCTCCTTACTGTATGCCATGACCCTAAAAATCTAGCAAAAACTAAAATATCATAATGGACCACTGATGATTGGGAATGAGTAGCATGGAGTAATAAGTCTCGATTTCGAATGACTGAAGATTTTAGCGAGAGCCACATGAAACCATGCACCTAGCATGACATTTTGAAACTATGAAAAATCACAGCTATTGTGCAGATCTCCTGGGTGACCACATGCATCCCTTCAATTTTTTCTGCCCTATGGATGAAATTGGAGTACACCAACATGATAACTGCTTCTATCACAGATCTTGGTTGACTATCATGTGGTTCGAGAAGCATTCTGCTGAATTTTCTTGCTGAAATAGCCATTGAAGAGCCCTGACTATAATCCCATTGAGTACATGTGCACCACTCTTGAAAATGATTATTGTTGATCACCATTTCTCATAACTGATCTATAGGAAATAAATTTTAGAAGGTGCTTGACAGAATATCTCAGGAGCATTTCCATAGACTTGTTAAATGTCAAGAAAAAGCACTTAAAATGACATGTGAAACAAATGCAAGAATTTGGGCAGTTTCACATATGATTATTATTACTGCAGTTTAAATAGAATGAGACAGTTATCACATTTCTCTTTCCAAGTTGCTACTTTAAAAATATAAACTCAGTAATAATTATTTCTAAATAATATATTTTTTAGCTTTGGTTATTAGTTATTATTAAACATTAGTATATAAAGGCTAACTTAGATGTACTAATTCACTATATTTCATTTTACAAACTAAGGAAAAACAGTGATTTTACATAGAAATGAACTAGGATTTGCTTAGCATTAACAGTTCAGACTAATCCATTCTACAAAGTGGAAAGAAGAAGGCAGACAAATTATTAACTTCATTTAAACAACCCAACAAGAGTTTTAACATTACTTAAAATATACTTCAACTTTTATTTATACTACTGGCATCACAAGGAAAATATCCTGATAGCATTCTTTCCATTATTATATACATTCAGCCTTGTTTTATTATGAATGGCATTTTTTATTAGAAAATTAGTTACTAGATAAAATTATTATAGTAATAAAAATTTAATGAGTAAAATATCAGTTTCAGGCTCCTCCATTCACTAAGAGGTACTAGAAAAGGGTAGAAATTGATGAAGAATTTCTTACACATACAATTAGTAGCCCTCTACACAAAACTCATGGGGAACAATTTAGTTTTTGCTAAGTGAAGCTAATTTTATGGCAATGCCAAATCTTAATAGCATTTTCTTCTCAGGCATCAGAAGATTTACAATTAAATAAATAAATAATAATAATAAAATAAATGAAATTTAAAGAAGAATAAAATTTTAAGAATTTAAAATGATAAATAAGGAGAAAATAAAGAAGATTGTGTTCTAGCAACAATGCCACAGACTTTAACATCCTAGCTTCCTAAGAATGACAAATATTTTATCTACAGGAAAGTTAGTGATAAAGCGGTTCAGAATTTTACTCAAATCATTAAATATAATAAAATATTTTAAAGCTTACAATACTATGTTTACTCGTGTAATAGTCGCACCCAGTTTTAAAGCAGAAAATCGGCAAAAAAGTACGATATTCTGTAGTACATTTTCCCGCATAACAGTCACACCTAGACTTTCACAATGAAAAATAGGCAAAAAAAAAAAAGGCTACTGTTATGCGAGTAAACATGGCATATTTATAATATTATATAATAAACATTTTCTCTGTATCTTTAGCTTTTCTGCACTTTTTTAATACAGAAATAGCTAGATATAATTTCTTTTAGTAATTTGCACAGCCCTGAAATATACGAGATGTATTCAGAAACTAAGTATAATTTTGAAAAAAAAAAAAAAAAGTAAACAATTTTTTCGAATCCAATTTTATTTTTACATGAAAATACATGTCTTAAACTATTTTTCAACATAGTTTCCGCCAATGATCAAACACTTGTCATAGCGGATGACCAGTTTTTGTATACCATCATCAAAGAAACTTCCCACCAGTTTCGATAACCACGACTCCACAGCATTTTTCGTGTCATCGTCAGATCCAAAGCGCTTGCCACCAAGCTCGCGCTTCATATGCAGGAACAAGTGATAGTCGGACAGCACCAAGTCCGGGCTGTATGGCGGGTGATCGAACTGCTCCCAATGAAACTGTCGAATTAACGATTGAGTGACACCAGCAGTATGGGGCCGAGCATTGTCATGGAGCAACACAATTCCTTTACTGAGCATTCCTATTCGTTTGTTTTGAATGGCACGCCTTAGTTTTGTTAAAGTCTCACAATATCATGCCGCATTAATGGTTTCACCTCTAGGAAGAAATTCAGTATGCAAAACGCCTTTCCCATCTCAGAAGACAGTGCACATGATTTTTTGTGATGACATTGTCACTTTGAACTTTTGTTTTTGCGGAGAATGAGTGTGTCTCCACTCCATCGATTGATGTTTCGATTCTGGTGTGAAATGACACACCCAAGTTTCATCACCTGTCACAATTTGGTTTAAAAAGTTTTCTCCCTCATCACTGTACCGCGTGAGAAATGTCAGGGCACTACCAAGTCGCCTTGTTTTGTGAACATCAGTGAGCATTTTTGGAACCCATCGAGAACACAGTTTGGCAGTGGTGATAATTCAAGCGGTCAGACACAATTTCGAACAAAACAGTACGTGAAATTTCTTGAAATGCCTCTGAAAGAGTTGTCATTGTGAAGCGTCTGTTCTCATGAATTGCTTCATCAACTTTCCTTACCAAATCATCGGTGACAACAGAAGGCCGACCACTTCGAGCCTCGGCGTGGACATTTGTTTGACCTGCATTAAACATTCTTAGCCACTTTCTCACCATTCCATCACTTATCGTGTATTCACCATAAACTTCTGTTACTTGACGATAAATTTTGGCCAGTTTAACATTCCTCGCGTTCAAAAATTTAATCACGGCATGAATCTCACAGTCAGTGGGGGAACTAATTGTCTTAAACATTTTGAATGTGCACAGCAAACTGAAAACACAACATAGAGCAACCAAAATAGCAACAATTGAAAGTCAGTGAACAAGAAAGACTAGTGCACATGCGCGGGACACCTACCACAGTGCTAGAATGAAACAGTACTTAGTTTCCGAATATGCTATGTACCTTTCAAAAACATACAGCATATTGTCGCAAATTCCTGTAAATAAAATATTATTAGAAAATGGTGTTTATAGCACTTAAAAAGTTTGACAGAAGAATTAAGTTGCTGTGTTTTACAATCTGAGCAAATGCTCATATAAGCAATCAACTACAATCTCTTCACTGCAACCACTACAAAGTTTCACTTTCAATAACCACCAGTGGTATTCAGAAGTTTCTGTACGTGTACTACAGTCAAAAGTTGTTAATTCGGACCTCAAAACTAAAAACTTTCTGCGCATGCGCCGCGTTGACACATGTGCATAGGCGTTTACGCGTAAGACCTTTTACGACTGCGCATGTGAGCGTGCGCAAGTGCAGAATACGTTTTCGCGTGCGCGTTTTATGTATAATGGACGTATAAGCTAAAATTATCTAATTATCTATTTCAGTTAATGTTGATGATTGCGTTGTTCCTTAATCTTCGAATTGGATCCGGCTTATTATTTTTTGCAGACTGTAAGAGCAATTTTATAAAAGTAAGTTTAAACTTTCGATTATATCAAATAGAATTTCCGATATGTATTTGTTAATATGTAAAGGATCTAAAGTGAAAGTATGTTTTGAAATCCGAAATCTGTTTATCAATTTCACGCTGCTCGGCGGGGGAAACGCCGCGGCGGGCCGCGTAATGAATTTGAAGTTGATCTGTCAGCACTATCCTTATCTTCAGCGCAGATGTTTTTATTTTATTTGGCTTATAATTCCTTACCAAATGTAGTATTTCATTTCGATATGCTCCCTCTTTGATATGATTTAAAACAAGTTCCTCGTCATTATAATTCGCTTCCGATAGCGAAGAAAAGTGACAGAGGTTATTGAAAACGAAAAAATTTCGATTGACAAATTAGTCGGTGTTCTCGACACAGCAATTATAGGTCTTGAACAGCGGAACTTTGTAACTGAACAAGAAATTATGTCTGCTCAATAGAATTAAAGAGAAAGTATTATCATATGAAACAAAGCAAAACTTAAACAACTTACATTGAAAGAAATGTTTAATAAAGTAAACAAATAAATATTAAGCTTTTTCTTTTTGCAAATTTTGATACCCTTTAGATCGTAATTGATCTTTATTTCATAAATTACGGTTTCATATTTTTAATTTTAGAATTTCTGCATGCCATCTTACGAGATTTAAACTGATGATCTATAATCCGGAAAAATGGATAATCCGGAATCGCTGAAGTCCCGACGAGTCCGGATTAACGACTTTCGACCGTACTTGTAGGATCCCAAAATATCTACTGATCTAGCATTTTCTAGACAGAAATCTAAAATCTTGACTTTGGTGGGAACATGACCCGCATGCCTTTATAATTCAGCTGCAGATGCATTTTTCATCTCTAAGTTTGAATTCATAAAATTTTACTCAGCAATTCACAACTAGTCTTTTCAAAATGCATTTGATTCACCATTTTATCCATTATTAGCTTACAACAATAAAAGTGGCAATAATTTGCTGTTTTTTTCAGATCATATCTAACCATTTATAGTGCTCAGCAATATATTTCCACAAGTTTTTTTTCTTTTGTGTATGTGGAGTGTATAACATCAACATACTCTGACTTAACAGAATTAAGAGTAGGTTTTCACCGTACGTACCTTCCGCAGATCTGTCTGCACCTGATTCTGGCAATTCTTCTTCACCTGGCTGAATGCCTCTGCCACGAAGCGTAGGTAAGTCTAGCACTTCAGGTACATCAATTGAAACATCTTTAATCAGAAAGAACAAAATAAATGAGAACTTTGATGAATTCAATTTTGTATGAACTGACGTATACATACATATGTTTTCAATTCTTTGGATAATGTTCTCTTTGTTTAACACTCTGTGTATGACACAATTTGGACACATTCTGGTTCTGAAATACTTTGCGTTTTTTTTTATATTCTCTATCTTCATATATTACTATTCACATCTTTATAAACAAAATTAGCATAATGCAAAAATTTTAATGGTTTTTTTCCTCTTAGTTTTAAAAAACACATGTACGCTATTTTCATGTGACCCATTACAAGATGGATTTCGCATCCAGTGGAAACTACGGTAGATGTATGCAAAGGATTAAAGGTAAAATTTTGATTCGAATTTTTCAGCGAAAGTATTTCACTATTGTTTTCAATTCTTTGAATGGATTTAGTTCTCTTCATTTAAAGGAGAATTTTGATTAGAATTTACTTTGTTTTTCCTTGCTTTGAGGAGGGGTCAGAATTTTCGGGTGACCTATTATAATTAAAAAACATAGAAATGGTTCATCGGCTAATTCTGGATACAGAAAAGCAAGCATTTTTGTGGAAAAGAGATTTTAGCGTTCTTCCTCCTGGTGAAGTGGCATTGAAATTGATTGAATTCCTCTTCCATTATGTTCTTTTTCTTTAAATTTCGTTGATTTTTTTAATTGGGGTATTGCTTGTTTGAAGTGTTTTAATTTTAATATTTATTAAATTCTTTTTTGCATTTATAGGACTATTTGAAATTTATTACTTAAGTATTTCAGTTTTGGTCTTCGAAAATTGGTCCTAAATTTTTTACTTTATGTCTTTATTGAAAATTTTTTCAGCAGTTTAATGCCCAAAAATACTAGGCTTTTTTGAAAAAATTGTTTAGCCATAGAGTAAAAAAAAAAAAAAAAAAAAAAAAAAAAAAAGAGGGGTGTAAAAATTGTAGAGTTTATCCATTCTATAAGTACATAAACTTCCAACTATCTCTCAGTAGATTATTCAAAGAATGATTTGAGATATTCTGGAAGAAATTTAAAATTTTCAATACAATTAATCTCACTGCAAGGCTTAGAGGTTAGATTATTTGAATATGGCGAAGCCATGAGGACCAAGAAGTGGGTTGCCTTTGCAGAAGATTTTCTAAGGAATGCTGGCTAGTAATCATGTGCTTTGTCTTTCCCTTCACCCCCCCTTTTTTTTTAAAGTTTGGTTATGTTGTTTTTGTATACTAATTCAGACCTTATTTTAACCTGTAACTTAGCCTGATAAGTTTCAAAATAAATCTAGAAAGACAACCTGTTTTTAATGTCTTCCATTCCGAGAGTTCAGCGATGTCACACATATTTGCTGGTGACAAAAATCAAGAATTTTTCAGTACTGGGCTAGGTACAAGGAAGTTGTGAAGTATTTCACAAACTTTTTTTTTAAAGGGAGAGATTCATATTTTTAACACCTTTTCAGTTTATGAGTTGCCATCTCATGTTAAGGGTATTTGTTTCATTTGTACATATTTTTTCAGTTTTTCTTTTATTAAAAATTATAGAAATAAAATAAATATGCTATACGTGTAATAGAAATCCTACTTTACTTCTACATAAAATTCTCTCTTTCTTTCACTAATTTTAAGCCGGCAGTACTGCAACATAATAAGGCACATTAAGCATAGTTCACATGGTGATTTTAAAATCATACCAGGTCTAAGCCTAGCTTCATTGCTAAACAATTAGACCGTGATATATCACAATAATTGGTTTAAGGTTTTTGTCTAAATGTTCTAACTTTCTGACTTTATGACAACGTGATAAAAGAACCACTTACATGTTGTCTTTCTAGATTTATTTTGAAACTTATCAGGCTAAGTTCCATGTTATAATAAGGTCTGAATTAGTATACAAAAACAATATAACCAAACTTAAAAAAAAAAAAAAAAAAAAAAAAAAGAGAGAGAGGAGAGGGGGGGGGAAGGGAAAGACAAAGCAGTGAATACTAGCCAGCATTCCTTAGAAAATCTTCTGCAAAGGCAACCCACTTTTTAGCCCTCATGACTTTGCCATATTTAAATAATCTAACCTCTAACCTCTGCAGTGAGATTAATTGTATTGAAAACTTTAAATTTCTTCCAGAATATCTCAAATCAATCATTCTTTAAATAATCTACTGAGAGATAGTTGGAAGTTCATGTATTTATAGAATGGATATACTTAGTCTAGAATTTTTACATTCTTTTTTCCCTATGGCTATATGTATATAATTCCAAACAATTAAAAAAAAAGTAATCATGCCTAGTATTTTCATGCATTTAGCTGCTGAAAAAATTATCACGAAAGACATAAAGTAAGAAATTTAGAACCAATTTTTCCAAGATAACTTTTTGAATGTACTTCAACATTTTAATATCATAAACCACAAAACTTTATGACAACAAAATCTTTCTCTGAACAATGCCTTATGTAGAAAGGCCTAATTGCTGAATATTTTTATTCTGTTGCTAATATAAATAAAAAATGAAAGCAATTTTTTTTAACATTTTAGCATTCTACAAACAAATTTTCTTCAATTATAATGGAAACTTAGAATGTGATTTTTAGTCCTTTAATACACATCTGTTTAATGAATGCAAGGAACCTTGACAGAAGGTGCAAGTCCCTGCTAATTAAACATTATAGTCTACATCAGCAATTCTCAACCGGTGGTAAACAAGAGAAAAATACGTGGTACGCAAAGAGGCAAAGTATTTTTAACTATTAAATTCAAAAATCTCACGATGAAAAAGAAGAATTGATAGAAATTTCCTGTGATCAAACTCTAACTGTAGATTTAAAAAATCACACACTCGTTAACTTTTTGGCTGAATAGTAAATTTTTATTCCCTATTTGTGTAAACTGTTATTTTTCCCAACATATTTGCATGAACAAAGATTTTCTTCTATGTTATATTTGAAAAATAAATACAGCACAAAACTGTGGATCCTAACTTGCGGTTGATACTAAGATCAGACAAAGAAATTGATCTCTCTTAAACAGGCCCAAATTTCATGCTAAATTTATAATGAAAATGGTAAACAATTTTTAATCTAATATATTTTATGTGTGCACATTTAATACAAATAGCCAATTGGCTGTGCAAATGGCAAAACATATTTTTTAAAAATATTTCTGTAAAGAAATTGAAAAATAATGATTGTAAAATGTAGTGGCGGTACAAAAGGTTGAGTACTGCTGGTCTAGATCAAGGAAAACTACTATTTACAAATATATTGCATCTGATTAAAAATGGCAAATGTAAAATCACATGAACTAAAAATGTGACACATACTTGAAACTCTATCAACATTTAATGTTTAGTTAAGAGTATCTCTTGAACAATGGAGAAATAATTTTAGTAACAATTTGCAAAAAAAAAAAATGTAGGCTTACTTTACATAATATGCTTATGGAAAAAAAGAGGGAGGGAGATTAGGCTAATTCATTTAAGTAAAGCACAAGACTTGAATAAAATACAGTTATTATTTTCATTTGCATATTAATATTACTATTAGTGAATCAGATATTTTTCCAAAGAGAAATATATCCACAATGCATTGAATTAAATAATAATAAAATTAATTTAAATATACAAAATATTACTTCCAAAAAATGCATTAAATTACGATTTCTTTTAAAAAATAATTTCAACCTGTAACTTCAATGAACTATATTTTCAACTTTTATGCAGGTTATTTATTATCATTAATTAGACATTAAATAACAAAAATGATGACAATTTAACAGAATTTTCTTAATGGCTTATGTACTTCAAAAATGGTTTTTTTTTTTTTTATTATTTTATTTTAAGGTATATATATATATATATATATACACACACACACTATATAGAGAAACAGAGAGAGAGAGGGAAGATAAGAAGTTACGATGTGGTAAGTAAAACTGAAGGCAAGAAAACTATTTCTTTCTGTTTCTTGCACACATTTATAATCAGATTCAAATGATTATTTGTGCAGAACACAAACATAAGATACCTAATTTTTTTGGGACCCAATCATCACCAATCGTAAATTTCTTCAAATGCAACATCAGAAAGTCTGGAAAGGTATGCAGTCGAGTTGTCCTTTAAAATAATTAAAACATTAAAAAAAAAAAAAAAAAATCTAGTGAAATATAAGAAAACTATTACATAAATAAATCAAAATATAACATTATTATACTGAGTGCCTACAAATGGAGCAATTTCTAACATCTGTAACTATAGTATTAGATGTAATTGTTTTAAAGCTGTTTTTTTCTGCCAACTACCACAAATGCACATTAGTAATTAAGGTGGCATACTTGCAACCCAGAAGATTTTTTAAATGACAAAAATATGCTTTGCTTTTTGTCTTATACAGAAGGAAACAATATTTTTTAATAATAAATTAATTTTAAATAGTAAGTAATTAATATCTGAAAATTCAGTTACTAATTCTAAAATTCAAATAGTACAAAAACAATGACATGCTAAAAGCAGTCCTACTATTTGTACCTTTTAATATAAAAATATTATTTTAACCAGTTTTCATACAAATGCTAAGAACAGAAGCAGATTTTGCTTTCACTAAGAAGAAACTTCATAATTTTGTTCATACAATTGCCATGTAGGATTGCTTTTGCTAATAAGAGTTTTTCTAATGTGTCATTACTAATACTGGACATAAATTCAGTAGGTGTAGTAACAACACTGAAAATCCTCTCACACTTTGCATTTCTATGGGGAACTGTCAGAATGGGTCATATTATTCTAGACAGTTCACTGTTCTATCAGCCCCTTTTATCTTTCTACTGAAACTCCACTGGCTGTCAATCCTTGTTGATTTTATAACTTCATATCCAAGTTTTCTAGCTGTAAACTGCTAAACTGTGACTACACTCCTTGGAGTTGGCTGTTTAACAACTGATAAACTGTGACTACAACATCAATATCACCATCTTTCAAAACTAAATGAGTCAAACTGAAAATCTATTAAAAAATATCCTATATCAGAAAAGATGCGTTAACTACAGAAGAAGCACACTTTATCATTGATTGAAAATTTATATAACATGGATTGGATTGGATTATTCAATAATGGCAAAGCACATGAGGGCTATTTGCCTAAAGGGAGGGATGCCTTCGTGGAGGACTTTCTAAGGGAACTGGCTTGTATGCACGTTACACATGGGGAAAACCACGAAAACGCCCATACAGCCAGCCCATTTGCTGGATTCGAACCTCAGACCGAACTACCAGTGTTCAGTTTCTCGGCCGCTGGTGGGCTATATAATATGGAATGACATACTTTACAGAAGTAGCATATTCCACTTCTTTTTTACGTGAAAATAAAACTTTTTGTCTTCTGAAAGTTTTTCCATTACTTTGTTAGTTGCAGCCCCTATAACCTAAGCATCATCTTTCTTCTGATTTCCTACTTTACCTTACATCATATCATATACAGAATTAGAAGACAAAACAAAGATTGGTTTCACAAATTTTGATAAAAATGTATTTAAACAGATCAGTAATCATCGATTACAAAACATGAATTAATAGAATTCCGCTTTGTAGAGTTCTGAAGAAAATCATAAACATTCACTTTTAACAAGATAAACTTGCAGAAATAGAAAAATATTTCCCTTGTCGAGCAATTTTTTGTTATTTTGAGAGAACTTTACAGCTTTATGCTTATATTTTATAGTATTATTTTGAGAATTGCCAATTAAATTGCTCACAGGTGCAGAAATTTATTTTTTCAACATCTATTTTTAACAGTGAAAGTAGTAACTTCACCTCCATTTACATTAGGTATTTCAAAACTTTCAATAAATAAATAGCCTTTTATCTTAACTTTAGAAGCATTTACTTCTTCCTTAAAAAACGTAAGAAGTGTGTTCCATCGAATGAGGATTCTGGATAAACATTTCTCAGATAACCAGCATGTACATGTATGTTTAAAAATTTTTATTTCAGGATTATGCAACTGTTGGAATTGTTTCAATTTTCCCTTCCTCTTAGAACTCTTTTAATGATAATAGTAAATATTAGCAATGTATTAATTTATCCTTACTTATATGCAAAGAAACTACCCTTTTTTTCAGCTGCTAAATTTAGGAGGAGACAGAAGAACTTCATAATTTACAAATCAATTTCTAAGATTTCTGCAGTGCCATTCTTCAACGTAAGTGCTAAGCAACATTCAGATGAATTTTATTTTTTTTGGAATTTTAACAATTGGCTGTGCTATATTACAGCCTGTTGAATTTCCTTCTAAAATGGAGACAGAAAGTAAAGTAAATTTCTGAAGACTTTGGATTAAGAAAAGAAACAACACTCGGATACAGTTTTGCATCAGTTCATCTATAAAAAGGCAGAATGGAGCTGTTTTAATGCAATTAATAAGTAAAGATTTTTTTTTTTTCATACTTACTTCTTCAACAATTGTAGCCATTTTTGTTCTAACACTTGAGTATTTCTCAGTGATTTTGCTGTTGGGAAGAACAGTCATTCTGCATTAATGACTTTTTGGTCCCTTGTTTTGAAAGACAAATTTAATTTTCCATTTTTTTTACATAGTTTACGTTGTCACACATATTTATGAATGTCGACCCTTTCCCCAGGCAAAAGCGGAAAAAGACAAAGACAAACGGTGCACTTAGCAAAATGTATTACATTTCCTTGATGATAAAATAGAAGGAAAGTCATCTTTATAGAAATTTTGAAAGGAACATAAGTATTTTACCTTTTTTTGCAAACATTACTAAGGTAAAAGATTACAATTTCTTAAACTATTCCTTGAAAGCAAGTGAAATTCACAGCACGCAGTGGCAAAATGAATGAAATAACAACCTCAATCTTGCTTCGTGCTCATGCCATATAGCCCCAGTGGCCCTTGACGCTCATTGGAGAACTGGAATATGATGCTTTCGGACACACATGCTAGCAGAAGCGTGCCATAATGTCTGACTGAAGAAATGATATTTGTTTTCCTTTAGATGTAATATAAAGAAAAACAAAGCATTTTTTTTTTGGATGGGAAAAAAAAAAAAAAAGAAAAAAAATGGAGTATTAAGCTAAACTACATAAAATTCATGAGAAATTTTAAAAATAAGAGAAAAATGGGGGGAAAATGTTGTCAATTGGCTTGACGGGAGCACGGTTGGAAATTGGGAGATGTCAGCTCTGAAGATAGCAACTAATAGCAAGAAAGTATACCTGCTGATTGGATTTCCTGCTAAGTCATTCAATGACAGGAGCTTACAGTTCACTTACAAAATTCAATAAAGATCATCTTGTGAACATTCTACATACAGTAGTATGAACAATTCACAACATGTAAATTAGCTTTGTAAGATGTAATAACAGACTTATCCCCAGTCTCTGATGAGCTAACTGAGCATATATGGCTCAGTTTTGCACACATTTTCCAAACTTCAATGCAGAGAACAAGAAAGGAATTTAATATTCAAGGAGTGAACACACATGAGATTTCTACAGAAATCACTAAAGCAGATGCCATACCAGCACAGTCATTGCAATCAGTAAAATATAAGGATAAAGTCATTTGCTTTAAGTTTGCATTTGATTTCAAGAACATGATGACAGTTGTGATAAATTTCTATTTAGTGACGAAACAATTTTTTTCTTATGACACTATGAACAAATGCAGAATACAGATTCCATGCTACTTTATTGAACTTATTTTTTTTTTTTTTTTTTCATTTTCTGAAACTTACCGTTTTTATGTCATCTAAAAATTTAGGGTCTCCCTTTCTATTACTAAATAAACAATTTCAGAATATATATATTTAGGCACTTTTTTTACTGAATAAACAATTTCAGAATATATATATTTAGGCAGGTTTATCAAATTGGCTTAAACCATGGCTAGAGACAGAAATAGTAAACTATCTATTCACTAAATGGTATTCTGTTCCACTTTAGAATGCCAATTAATTGCATCAGTTGATAGTTTATCAACAATTGCACTTATGATCCCCATGTTCCTCTGACTTAACCCTATGGAAGCTTCACATGGCCTATTTTAAATTAAAAGTTTTTCTACAAAATTGTACAGTTACTTCATGATATGTTTAGTAATACATACACAACTCAATGACAAGAGCTCCAGTCATCTGTACTTGCAAAGTTTAAGTTTCAGCTAGGAGTAGAACATATGATCTCATTATTCTATTGCAGCTACTGCATTAATAAAGCACATGATCATTCTTTTAATGCTTATAAACAGGATATTGCTTTACCTCCTTTTATTTCAGACATGATTGGCCACATGTACTATCAGTAAAGAGGTAATGCCTAATTCACAAGTTTTAGTTATGCTGTGGAGCCACTGTAATGATGCTAATTACGAATTTGGACCTCTTTTTCTATAATATTTTACTACAGTGGTATATGCCCCAATATCTTTTAATACACATTTGAATGTTTGTTGATAAGGTGTCAATGAATGCAACATATTCATTTCACTAATATATAGAAACAAATTTTGTTTTAATTATGAAATTTAAAATTTAAATCAACTATTTGAATATTAAGACAGGAAAACACAAACTGAAACTATCATTTCACAAAATAGCTGCAAGCAGTCATTTTTTTTCTGTTACATGTAATCTATAATAAACACTTAAAAAAATTACTGAATAGCATTGCATTACCTTTTGAAGACGGGATGGCCATTTTAGTGGCCATAGAGTCCTCTCTTTGAAAAGACGGGGTTGTCCACTTTAGTGGCCATGTCTTTTTCCCCCATTTTACACGCTGAAAAGTGGGGGTGAAATGTCAAATTTGACGTCCCTAGGGTTTTAACCACTTATCTCTTTCAAAGGTCTTCCTTCTGCGACATAGATGCACCCCTCTGAGAATCCATTAAACTACACACAAGAATCTTTGTTGCAAATAGGAGGTGATTTCTTAAAGGGGGGAAAGCATTCAGTTCAAGATTCCCCGTCCTTTGGTAGCTTTTATTGCTACCAAAGCCCCGGCCTCAAAAGGTTAAACATCCAGCCATGATTATAGTCAAATTAATTTATACTGAATTAGAATAGCTACTTATTAATTGATAAAACTTACTTATATGCAACAGATTTAGCTTTCAGTGCAGTGCTGTAAAAATCCTCTACTTGCTCTACAGCAGAAAAATTTTCCAAACAAGCATGAAGAGGTATCCTAGGTCTTACAATATCATCTGGTTTCCTAGTTCATTTAAGAAAAGTGTATTATTAAATTTAATTGCAGCATAACTTTTGTAAAAATTGATTTCATATGAAAATTCACACATCTGATTAAAAAAAAAATCTATCCTTATCATATGAAGACGTGTCAAAATTTGCTAAAATAAAAATTTAAGGATATGCATATATATATATTAAAGAATAATGTAAAATGAAACTTACATTCTATCACCTCTAGCAAGCACTTCTGCTTTTCTTGCTTCATATGCTGCTAACTCTTCTAGAGTAAAAAGATACAATATAATCAATCAGAAGAGCAGAGTTTTGTAATAATATGCATATCTAAAAACTATTAAATTAAGAAAATTTTACAGCATCATAAAGAAATGAAAACAAATATTAATTGCATGGCTGATGACAAAAACGTTTAACCAACATAAACTAATCCTGCACCAAAGGCATAAAAATCATACAAATGAGATCATGAGAATCATTTATCTCTTCCAAGCATAAACAGTAAGAAATAATTCATCTCCTAATGAAATCACATGAAATGCATGCTGACAAATGTTACTGACAGAACACTATATCAAATATCACAAAAAATTCAAAAATCAAGCATTTCAGAACACAAATAAGCTATAATGCTCAGGAATGCTTTACCATTCCCACAAATCTTTATGATTAGAACACTTTAATAAAGGTGGGTAAGTACTGGGGAAATTAGATAACCAGCTGAAAGAATATACAATACTTTCATATAGCAACAAAGTGATATATAATATATATATATATATATATATATATATATATATATATATATATATATATATATATCTTAAATATGAACATAAATGGCAAAAAGATAAAGGTTTGGTTATTTAAAATATTTGTATCAGAATTTGTTTCAGTAACATTCAAGAAAAAAGAACTAAGCTAAAATGGTTTCAATATAAAAAAACCAGACTACCATACAAAACATACCTTTATTGGTAGCAGACTCCAAAGGAATTGGAAGAGATAACAAATAGTCTGTTCTTGTTGTATACTTTACTTTCCCTGACTTTACGCATTGTAATCTCTCTTCTACTTGAAACTTTAGAGAATCAGAAGGATTTTCCCTACTTCGTGAGTTTCGCTAATTTAAATGATAATAACATATTACAAAACATATTCGGTAACAAGAAACAAAACAAAAAAACTTGATTAGCAAAATAATAAAACTACAGAACGATATTTTTCTGCCGTATTATATCATGTAAAATTAAAATAAAACACATTTATTACTTACCTCTATAAGGCTAATAAGATGCAAAAAAAATTCTTGTGCATCCTGCTGCCGTTTTGTAGAGAATTCAGGATGACCATGACCTACAATAAGCTTGAACATATGAGGCTTGATACCAGGTAATTCCTAAATATATAATGCAAAGAATTCATATGTTGTAAATATAATTTATTTTAAACTATTCATTATGGTATAAATAAGCAGATGTGTGATCAAGGGATTATTATAACCATGAAAGAATAATATTACAATGAAATGAGTATTAAGAGTCCTTTATAACATGGATGATACAGTGCGAATGCAAACGAGTTATCAAAGAAAGGTAGCTTTCTCTATGCACTGTGTTTGCTGAACACAACTTCCCAGCTTATTTCAGAAAAGACTATAAAGAACAATTTTAAGCAGACCAGTGTTCTAATAAATGATGAAACAGAGAAAGCTTCATAAATAAAACATCAAAACTTATATGAATTATAAGGAATTTAATGCTTGGGTGAATAGCAGCATCAATCACAGAAGATACCCGCCAGTTGTTTTCTGAAACAAATCCAACTACATCATGTGATAAACTTTTTGATGATGATGATGATGGACAAAGGTCACTGTATTTCCCACAAATGCTGAGATGAGGGATGCTATACAAATATTAAGGGCACCGTCAAATAATTTGCAGACACATTATTGATATGAAGAGTTAGTTCATGAAGGACTTTTTACACAACAATCACAAATAAACAACTATTAATGACATTTCCCACCAAATAAAATGGTGTGAAAGTAGGTATTTATGTTTCTACATATATCTGTATTAAATTAATTAAATTCCACTGATATTTTGAAGGAAATTTTTCTCATTGCATAATGTTAGTAAAACAGTCCACGAACTATTTTGATAACATTGCATCCTGATCATACTTAGTGGTGATGACTGTAGGTTTTGTTTATATATATATATATATAAAACTTGCAAAAGAAAATACATTCTGAAAGTGCTTTACACTGAAATGAAATGAGAAATCGTGATTTAAAATAAAAGGATTCCGCTATAAAGAGACTGTATTACAGCATAAAGCCTTGCTTTTTCATATGAAAGACAGCTCCATGTTAACAGGTTTGAGCAAATCCAAACAAAAGTCCTAAAAAGCAGTCAAATGTCTACAAATGATTTACAGTTTGAAGAAACTACCTCTTCAAATGCCAAGTATAGCAAAGGATGGGAGGGGGAAGACTAACAAATATACTGGACAAAACGTGGCTATAGCATTAACAGGTGAGCAACTCACCCAGTGCAGTTAAAAGTAGCAATGCAGGCAGGCAGAGATTGAAAGATGCAGATTTGTAATAGAATATGCATGGGAAAATGTTGATAGGGGGTGGTAATGAGATCAGCAGGTGAAAGCAGCTTCCTGATGCAAACTGAATTACATTTATGCATTCTGACACACTGCTATAGGAACATAAGCTTGTTAATACACATTTTATCCTGAAGTATTCTGAATGAAAATGGAACAGCTGCTCAAAGGATGCACAGAGAATGATACCATGGGGCCAACTGTCGAACATTTTAGCATTCACCACGAGCAGTGTGAGAATGGATCACTCTGTGCCTGCAAGCATGATGTCCACAAAGGATGATACAACAAAACTTCCCCAATGGATCAGACCTGGTGAACATATTCTTTAACCACATGATTACCAGATTTGACATGCGTTCCCCTCCACTTTTGAGGGCCCACTAACAGTATGATCTAAGAAAGTCACACTAAGTCCTATGAAAAGCTAATGACTGTCAAGACCACCAGTTTTTGTAGGAAATGTGTATGAAATGTTGGCAATCTTTTCCTGATGTATGCCAGTCCATGCACTACTGCTGTGAATCTTGTATGATTGTGGTAGTAGTTGCATTTTTTAGTATTTATTGCAATAAGCTGAACTGTTAAAATTTTTGCTGCTTTTGATTTTGGTTGTGTTTGATTCTTAGCTGTTGTTTATGGAAATGGTGTGTATAAGCACCATCATTATACACACCATTTTCACACACACAGTCACTAAGAAAATCTGTTTATTTTAATCCCTTTATATTTTTGCCAGGTATCTTTGGATCACTCTGTATATATAGAAAGACAAAGCTAATTTCCATCTTCACAGTAAACTTCTCAGTAACAAAGTAGAATTACAGAATTTGGAAAACTGAAAATTTTCATTCATTGTAAAAGATGCCAATTCAATCACACAAGTTTACAGCTGTGTTCATTGCTAAACACAGTTTGGTGAATTTCTACCATAAACATATCACCTGCTGGATCTTAAGTTTGATATCTAGTAAAGCACAGCATTTTTAGTGACTGATGGAAATGGGTGAACCTGAAAGCAATTTACCCAAAATAAACAGATGGTTCTATTGATCTACTGTTACATAAGTAATTTGTGCTCTGAAAAGCAAAGTAATCTGATTTTCTGCATTTTTCTCTAGCGTAATAAAGCGACTCTTATTTTTACAGTAGCAAATTTTAGAAAATATTACTGTTTCCTTTGAACACAAAATTCCCTTCTTTTAAGAATATTCATAAAAAATATGAAGTTATCCAAATAAACAAATTTTCTTACTCAGCCATTTAAAATATGAACTTCCGATACATATATTATGTATGTGATATGTACATAAAATCACATCTATATGAAAAATAATCAAAAGTAATAAAATTCATAATTTAATTTGAAATTATTTTAAATTAGGAATTATCACAAATTTCATTATTGTCAGTAAATTTAAAAGATAACTAATGCAAGAAAATTATATACATCTGTGAAACCTTACTTCACCCTTTATCACATTATTAAATGAAAAATTAATGCAATGGCAAAACCTGGAGTTAAAACAGCAAATATCTCATGAACATAATAACACATACCTCTACTTCCTGATCCTTTGTTGATCCACTAGGTGGTTGTGAATATTCACCACTTAATAACCCATAACCAAGTTTAGCCCTAAACAATATAGAATAAAATCTACAGAAATCCTTAAATAATTTAATGTTACAGAAATATAAAACAAATTTTAAAATAACTCATAAATATTAATAAATACATTAGCCACTGAAAATGTTTTATTCTTTAGAATAATAGTTCTGGCTATGGCTCTCATATCTCCTTATTTTAAAGCATTACAAAATAATTTGTTAACTCAGTCTATGAAGTAGTCAATTATTGGTAAATATGTATTATCCTCTTGATTGTGAAACTATCAACAAACTGCGCAATTTAGCGCCAGTTACAAATAAGCATGATGTAACAACACACTCATAAGATATCACTTTTGTTTGATGTAACCTCGATTGATTCTAGATAAGCCACATTTTATTTTTATGAGGAAAGATGTAAATTAACTGTTATTGTTGTATTTTCCCCTTGCATTTTGAAAAAACAATGATTAAAATTAGGGTACCTGCCTCCTACAGAACAGAGAGAAGTAGATTACTTTTAAGGTTATGGAATCCTATCATAAAAAAAGTGCATATTAATGGACACAATGAATCTGGCCAATAAAACAGTAATAGATTGGAGCAATTACCTGAAGGAAATTTCTACTCAAAATATAGCTTCTAGTAAAATTGGAGGGTGTTCTAACTAAATAGTAAAAATCGCTGCAAGTTTGACTTTTGAGCTGTTTTAGAATTAAATAGGAGGGCTGACTTTAAAACTGTAGTTTTCTTCTACCACATCAAGTTGTTTCTCTACATCTAATGTGAATGTCCCCACTCTCCAAAGTATTGCACATGGATCACAGAAAAACTACTGCTCTCCTATTAGTTGACATGAACCCTCTGATCAGTGCTGGGTGAATGGTGCAATAGGAGACTGACAGGTGCATATTTGTCTAGACTAGTTCAGTTATGCTGACACACTGTAGTGAGAGACTGTGTGTCGCTCCGATATAGTAAAGCGTATTTCAACGTGGAAGCCGAGCTCTTGTTTGTATATAAGGTTAGCAGTATTTAGTTTTTATTTATATACGAACTGAAACCTTTCCTTATGTCTGCCTCTGCTAGTTTGTGTCGCACGTGCTCAAGCAGCCCTGTTTTGTTTTGTTATATATGGGGCATTTTACCATTCCCAAATAAAGGACAAACAGCAGCCTATTTTGCCTATATTAAAGTGAAAATTAGTAATCACGATAAATAATACGCTCCTCACAAAGTGTGCAAGCAGTGTGTTGAGAGTTTACAGATGTGGATGAAGGGAAGACTTTCTAAATTTTTATTTGGTATACCTATGACTTGGCGAAAGCCCAAAGATAACTCAAGTGAGTGTTACTTTTGTATGGCAAAAATGTCAGGATATAATAAGAAAAACAAATGTAAAATAGAGTATCCTAGTTTGGCTTCAGCTTTACTCCCAATGCCTTACTCAGTTGAACTCTCAGTGCCAGTTATCAAAGAATTAGCCTCTTTGGAAATGCAGGAATATGATTCTAGTGAATGTCGAACTGACCCCAAAGCAAATATTTTGAAATTTAAGAGGATTCTGTTCATAAGGGATTTGACCAGCATGAGTTGAATGGTTTGGCATAAGATTTGGGACTACTGAAAAATGCTTTTAGCTGTTAGCTTCACGACTGAACGAGACAAACTTGCTTGAAAAAGAAGTCAGGGTATCCTATTTTCAATCAAGAGAAAGTGTGTTTCTGCAATACTTTTGAAGTGATGATGGATGATGTATTCCCATAACATACATGGTTTAATGGAAAAGTTAGGAATTTCAGCCTCTGATATAACTCAGTATTCATTGATAGCTGAAAGTGGAGCTTGAAGTAAATACTCCTTTACAATGGAAATTAATTTGGTTTGTTTTCAATAGGCCATTCAGTTTGTTTGTGTGAAAAATATGAAGACATAAAGAGAGTCATTGATTTGTTATAATATCACATGCACCAACGGATCATCTGTGCTGACCTTAAAATGGTTTGTTTCCTCCTTGGCCAACAATATGGATAAACCAAGCATATCTGTTTTTGGTACATGTGGTAGAGTTCGTGAGAAGCACTGAGTGTAGTTGAATTGGTTGCCAAGATCTAACCTGAGAACCAAACATTCTACACATTCTGGCCACTTGTAGACATAAAGAACATAAAGAAGAAATTTGTTAAAGCTTTGCCAATTGAATGGGATTGTTTCAAGTATCTTATTTCAGCATTTCCTAGCCTGTTATGTGAAAAGATAAAGGCTGGTGTGTTTGATGGTCCACAGATTTGGCAGCTTCTTTAAGATGAACATTAATCAAAACAATGACATAACTTCAAAAGAATGCTTGGTTGGCATTCAAAAACATTGTCACAGACTTTCTAGGAAATACAGCAGCACACGATTACAGCAACATTGTCTAACAACTTTGGGAGAGCTTCAAAATGGTTGAGCATGATGGCTGACTAGTGTTGGAGCATCAAGTAAGAATGTTCAGAGATTCAAACTCCAGAAAAAGCCATAAGTGGAAAATTTTAGCTTAATATGCATGTTTACCATTTGGTGAAAACACTTTCCTATTTGTATGAACAAAATTTAACTCGCAGTAACTATATATAGCCTTTCTATGAATAAAACTATTCTTTGTGAACAGTATATTTGGCAAGTTTTCCCTTTATTTAGGCATATTTTGTATGACTTTTGAGACAAAGAGAAGGGATCTTCTAGCTTAAAAATTTGATGTGATAGACAAAAACTGAGATTTTTTTTTTTAAGACTGAGAAGCCAAAGGTTAGCCCAAAACAAGCGACAGATCTAAGACAACAAAATTGCTGTTCCCCAGTGTTGTTTATTAGATAAAGAAGTGCCAGTTCCTTCAGAATTCCAAAGGAGTGAATGGCACAACTTTAGTGGGTCTTGGTAAGCTTTCATGGTTTGATGGTAGCCAACTTGCATAGTCAATGGGATAAATATATAAGTACCAAATTAATATATGTTCAACACTAGTAATTTATATTCAGTGAAAACATGAACATATATCTTAAAAAATTTTCCAAGCTTCCAGAATTATATTTCAAATTATTACATGGTTGAGCAGACCTCTTAAAATGGCGACTTCTTTTTTAAGTTATTTACTTTTCATACGAAAACAGAAGTCTCTAAAAAATATTAAATTCATATAAATATAAAACTATTTTATTCTGAATGTTAAACATAATTTTCATAATACAAAAATATAATTTTCAATAAAAACTGTGCAGTAATAATTACTTTTTAATTTAAAAGTCTGCATAGAAAACCTTCATATGTTTGTGGATGTAAAGAGACATGTGTAGTTGAATTTTTTGCTATGAAAACTATTTTATTTTTCAGCACTTTTCCATTCTGATAAATCTGCACAGCACACCAACTACTAAAAATAGTAGAGAGAAAACCCTCATCAAACAGTACAATTCTGCACTTCTATTTTAGCTGATCGATCATTAAAATCTAAATTATATTTTTCAAAAGAATGACTTAATACATATTTTTTACACTTGCAATTAGCATTAGAAAGCATATTTTCTTAAAGCAAAGCACACTGCCCTTTTGGTTCATGATTTGTATTTCTGGGAAAAGTTATAATCAATATAATATAAACATAAAAGGTTTATACAAAAGCAATCTTTTCTAAACCAGCATATCAATTACATACATCAAAATTATTTCTGAATATCAGACTCGGTAAAAACAAAACAAATAAGATGCTCAGATTATATTTTCAGTGACAACTATACAATGATTATATTTTATATTTGTTACGGTGAAACACCGAAATCTGGAGAATGTCAACATTCACGTAGTCGCTTGGTGTATGTCCGAAATATTTTCCAAATACTCTTATTTCTGACTTACATCGGTGAATGTCGACATTCACCATGTACTAATGGTGAATGTTGAACATATGAGAATATTATATTTCCTTCTCCGTAATTCATTCGTCAAAAAATGCACTTGAAACTCAGAATAAGAACTTAAAATACACAGTACATTCAAAATGAGAAAGGAAAATAATAGAAGTTATAAACTTACCAAATTATGTGATTCAAATCTTATTTATTGCAACAACTTAAACTATTACGACACTATGAATTGCACAAGAGGCCCTTGCTTTTACAACTGCATTTATTTGTGGAACACTTCCTTTTGGAATGGCAGCGTGTACATATAGTCCTCTCTTTTCGACCTACACCAGAGCATATCTGTGATTGTTGACATACACCGGTGAGGGTCTGAATGTACAAGAATGTAAAGAAATATTCGATCTTTCACCGACGTATTTGGTGAATGTTGACATTCTCCAGTGAAAGTCCACATTCTCCAATTTCGGTCTTTCACGGTAACATATTTATATTTTATAATACCTCTTTTATAATTAAATTTGAGTTATATTTCAAAATCACAATTTACATTTAATTGCCAGACAGCATTTAAAAAAAATATAAATTTCATAAAATTTTGGAAATCTTTTAATTACAAAGCAATTTTAAGCAAATATTTTACTACTCAAAAAACAATGTATCATAACATATCAAAACATAGTTATTTGTATTTTAAATATAAAAGGAATGGAAATATGCAATGGAATATTGCAAGAAAATGAAAAATATTTCAATACTCACATCTGCACATTAAAATCTTTAGGAGCATTGACATAAGGAACTTCACCAAATATTCTGTTACAATTTTCATAATAGCTGTAGAAAATGCAATTTTTTAGATTCAATACAAATCAGAACAAGTTACCAAGTGAGCTAATACCCAAATAAGTTAAATGACAAGTACTTTAATAGTCACAGAAACAAAATTTTGATATAAATTTTGAATCCTGTTAAAAAAATTAAAGCATAAAAAAAATTACAGGAAAAAATATCACTTTTACTTATTTTTTATAAAATATAATGATAACAACTTAATGATTAATACATTTATATATATTGTTAAAAGCAAAATCTTATAAGCGGCTAAAGTGTGTTTTGCCGATAGTTTATTGTTACCACTCGGAAAAATGAGCGCGGAAATTGACGTTTCCGCAATTTTTAATTAATATATCGGCTGATTAAAGTCGTACAAAGATGAGAACGGTATCGATGGATTCAGAGAATTTTTTGGAATCCAAAGATACGCGTCTCGAATTTCAACTCGGCGCCGTTCCTTGGATATTCGAGAAAAAAGAATTTGGCACGTAGCCAAATCCCTCTAATAGGGAAAACCCAAGAAATAAAGTGGAAAATGTACGGAAAACGTAGGGGAAAATTAATTTTTAATTAATATTTCGACTAATTAAAGTCCCAAGAAGACGCGAATAGTCAAAATGGCGTGCGCTTCGTTAAGCCCGGGAGACAGCTGTTTCGGAGGAGATGATGTTACTTCACCCCATATATATATGCGGCTTAAGTGTCTGTTTGTCGCCGATAGTTTATTGGTTGCTCGCGTAACTGTACTAGCCAATGGGGTGAAGTTGTCACGGCACAAGGTTGATGTTTCAATTGAGACGTAGACAATTTCCTGTAAAACTTGCCTTTGCTATGACCATCAATAAATCTCAGGGTTAAACGCTTAAGCGTGTTGGCATTATTTTACCTGAGCCAGCATTTGGACATGGTCAACTTTATGTTGCCTGTTCAAGAGCTCGTGAAAGAACGGACGTAAAATTAAAAATAATTGATGGTCCTCTGCAAGGCGAGCTAAAAAATGATGGAAAGATCTACACAAGAAATGTTGTATACAAAGCGATCTTTGACATGTGAATTAACATTTTATTATTTAAATCACCTTTATTTATTGAGCTAGTGGTGGCTCTTAAGAAATGTACTGCCAGTGGTTTCCTTCATTGAACTCTACTTTAATCAATTAAGCAAATAGAAGGGGGAAACCCCGTGGGGCAGTAAGCAAAGGGGCGTCCTCGCCGCCTGCCCTGGATAATTCAGTTTAAATTAGCAGACACTTTTGCACAAATCATTTTAATTACAATTTATAATATCTAGAACAGCGGTCATTTCATATGACCAGCCGGCTTTCTAGTAGTATATAACTCAGGTTCAAAAAGAAAAACAATTACAGTCACCATTACAACAAATTAATGTCTAAGAAAACTACATGCTATTCATGAATCCATAAAATGGATACATAAATTTTGCTTCATACTGGGAATTAGTTTCAATTCCCTTCTTTCATAATAATTAAATTCTATAAAGAATAGTAATTTTAGTAAAATCACGTAGTTCTATAATTATTCCATTCTTGATTACATAAATGACTTAACAAGTAGATATCTAGTGGGAAAGAGAATTTTTTCCCTAATAACTTCCTCTTAATTTATTAAATTTTGAAAGTACCTCAGAGCTAAATAATTATGAAGCAAATTGAAATCTGATAAATTATTTCTTTTGTCACACATTCAATCATAGAAGTAATACAATAAACTAATGAAATATAAATGAAAGAAAACTTCAGATTAAATTTTTACAAATTAAGTTTAAATTTCCACTTTATTTCCTTTCTCACCTTAAAAATTCTGAATTCTTATAATTCAGTTATAGGAAGAATTTTATTATTATTTAGTTAAAAAAAAAAAAAAAAAAAAGAGAGAGAGAGAGAGAGAGAGATTTAAGGAATCTGGATGTATACATACCATTTCTGAAAATCTGGAATGTTGAAAATGACTTGCATAATGGAATTGAGGTAGCAAGAATTGCCTAAATTTGCCAGACCTGTATAACCAGGACCATATAAAGGAACTAGCTTTGTTCCAGCTTCTTGAATTATAGCCCATTCTCCAATGCGCTGGTTCATATCAATTTCTAATTCAACCATAGATTTATCTGTCTAAAATCAAATTTATTAGTTTTAATAATATTAAAATTTCACAAAAAATTTCATTAATACCCACACACTTTTACACAAGAATTAACAATATGATGTTATGAACATGTTTCTACGCAATACCAATTATCTTCATAAAACTATTTGAAAGATGATTCCCCCCTCTCGAGTTTCTTAAATAATAAAAATGGAACATTCCCCCCTTTTTAGGCACAATCAATTAATCGTATTTAGATAATAATTACCTTGTTGACAAAAGTGTTCGGGTGATACTAGGCAATTTTGCACTATTTCTTGTAGACCTTGCTTTGCATTAATCTCCTAATAATGCTTAAGATATTAAAATAAATAAGACTGCATAATGCCATTACATGTATAGATGTGTCCACTACAAATTTATCTTAAGAAATCTAAGTGTAGGTGTTTTATATTCTGGCACCCACAGTTATCATCCTCAAGCACAAAATGTTGCATATAAATACTATTACTTGAGATCTAAAAAATTACTATGCTCAATTTTTAATTCTTTTCACTTTGTCACATCAGATACATTTCAAGAAGCTGAATAAATAACTGGCACATCTTTGATATCTTTTGATGATCTTATGACATCAGTAATTATCACTTTTTTGGGAGGGCAGGAATTCTACTATGAAGCACTCATTTATCTTCTTATACAGCTGTATTTTTTAAAGTATTCTGCTCATGTTTTACTGCAAATAGGCTGTATTTTCTTTAGTTTCTCTCCCCTCAAATTCTTTATATAAATCTGGATAAATTGCTTTCTACAACTATTAAAATTGATACAACCTCTCCTTCCTATTTTATACATATAAGATATATTTCTGAACCAACTATATCTAAACTTCAAGATGATCAGAAATAAAATTTTACAGAAAAAATTCTTTTGTTTTTGCTTCTTAACTTACACCACCAATGCTTATCCATTTCCAAGTGCAATGCTATGTTGTACATGTTCTTGAACTATTTTTGAAAAGCCTTTTTCCATGCCTAATCTTCACATTTTATTAATTTCCTATTCACTTTCTAAAGAATAAACAAGGTTTCTCTTACAACTACTTATTTTTCAACTCTCATGCATTGTCACAAACTAAAAAATTCTGCAATGGCACTTAGTTAATGAGCAATATTCCCAGCTAATTATGAAAGCAATTTTAACAAAATGAAGAAAACACAAGAAAATTTATGGATGAATGATAATTTAAAGACTTGATGAATTTATTAACTTAACACAGATTAATACAAAGCCGATTCGAAAAGTAAGTATCATTTGGGTATTTATTGATGAACAATAATTTAAAGATTTATTATTGTTATAAATCTGTGTAACTGTAATTTATTACTTATGTAATTTATTAACACAGATTAATAGAAAGCTAATTCAAAAAGTAAGAAAACATTTGGGTATTAAAAAAGATTAGCAATATGTTTTCATTTATATTTTATTAAGAAAAATCTATACACCTTAAACTACTTTAATAAATGGAAGTCACATGGATCTAGGTCTGGATTATAAGGAGGGTGTCAGAATGGTTATCAGTGAAATGAATAAAGCAGCATCGCTATTGCGTGTGTGATCATGGATTGTCATGCACGAATACAATACCAGAAATCAGTATTTCAAGCCTTTAGTTCTGTATCACACACTGTTACTTCTTCTTTGACTCACAGTAAGCTGTATCATTGATTGTTATGCCTCATTCCATCCAGTCCACCAGCAAAATTCCTTAACAGTCCTAAAACACAGTGTACATGATTTTTCTTGAAGAAAGAGGTGGCTTTATTTTCTTGGGTTTCAGGAAACCAGTATGCCACCATTCCAGTGACCATAGTTTTGTTTCAAGTGTCTTGCGACAAATCCATGTTTCATAGCCAGCGACAATTCTTATTTCAAAAAATCATTTCAGTCTGTCGCATAATGCTGCTTCCATGCATTTCCGTTCTGAATGGCCAGTAAAGTTTTCAGTACACGAACACACTTTTTTTAAGTGCAAATGCTCAGTCACAATTTCGTGTAATGAAGATCATGAAGTGTTCAAAAAATGCAACAAATGAAATCAGAAATTTTGAATCGCCTTTTAGAACGAAATTTTTATCGATCCAGTGCATCAATTCTTTGGTGATCAATGACAGATGTCCACAGCTCTCCATATCCTAAGCCACTTTCACACTATACCTTCACACATCGTATTCTCTCCATAAGTTTCATTTACCTGACTATAAATTTCACAAGGTCGAACATTTTTTTACATTCAAAAATTTGACAACAGATCTTCTTTCATAGTTGATGGGTCGATAGATAGTTCTAAACATGATTACCACTATACAGTGTTTTCAAACATTAATTTAAACAAACAGCAAATTCATTCTTGAGTTGAGCGATGTAACTATGCATGCACAACCTTTGTGCCATCAGATCAACAGAGATATGTATAAATGGTACTTACTTTCTGGATCAGCTTATTAATTACAAATTTAGTTTATATGCACAAATTAGAATGCATGCATAAGCAGATATCTAAATACACAAACATGGCAGTTGTGTTGTACGTATCAGAATATTTTAGAAAATGCAAATATTCAATGTCAGAAATACCTTTTGTAAGTCTTTTATGTTTATTCCAAAATGAGCTAAATGGGCTGGAAGGTTGGGATCTATAACCATAGCATCCTCATCATAAGAATACACATCTGATGGTGGGGAAAAACGAATTATTAGAAGCAAGACATATTTGGTTTCAACTGCACTAAAATTGTATTTTGCATGTATTTTATAAAACACACTCCTTCCATAATTAAATACTTCAATAAAAAAATTATCTAAAAATTAAAACAACTATAAAAAGAATACAAGGCATATAACTTTCTAAACTACAATGCCATTTTCCCAATACATTAAGAAGCATAAATCTGTTACAAAACAAGCACCAAATTAGTAACTTAAAACTCTGTTGCATTATGAATTTATAAGTTTATCCAGAAAATACTTTTATTGCTTTATTTACCTTTAAAAAAAAAAAAAAAAAAAAAAAAAAAAAAAAAAACAGAGGAAAGTTATCTTAAAATGGATTTATTACATAAAATTAAAAAAGAAATTTCTGTGTGAACCTAAAAAATATTTGAAGATCCCATGTCATATTCATCGTATTGGTAATTCCACATCCACAGCAGCCACTTGTTTTGACTATTTCTTACATCCTCCTCATAATGAAAAAAGATTACAAATAATATATCTTTATAATGAATAAGGAATTCCTTTTCCATTATAAAAAGTAATTAATGGCTAAAGCAAAAATGGATTCATTATACTCTTATCATTGTGGACTTCTTGTATTAGACATTTAAATGGAATGATCATTATAATGCTCAGTGATTATACTGAGCATCAATTATACATAATTTCAGGTTTAATGACTGCATGTCACTAATACCTGATAAGCTAATTAGCTGTTAATCAATATTTGATATAACACAACAGTGTTTATACAAACTAACTAGAACAGAGCAACTTTGGATAACACTTTTGCTGCTGGTCATACGAGGTTATATTGATAGTCAATGAAATAGATTGTACCCATATGCCAACTTATTATAAGAAATATGATTTAACCCTCTGGGCGGCCAGGGTTTTCGCTAAGAAAGCACAAATTTCCCAAAACTACTATGAGAACAAATTATTTTTTTGATTTTAATGTAAAAACTCTACTGGTATTTCATACCTGGATATGTTTTCTTTCGATATATTGCCTTAATTTCGTTGACACATTTTAATATGCACATATATATACGTTCTTACGGATATAACAATAAATATTCTAAGCCGTATATATACGGCCTTGCCACTTAGAGGGTTAAAAAGAAGGTAGTAAAAGATTATTATGTGTACCACATTTGATTACTAAGCCTTTAAGCATAGAATTTTATAGCTACCTGGCAGCGTGTGATCGGCACTAGAGGTAAAATTACTTCTGTAAAATGCTGCATTATGCACTGGTGCATGGCATTTAAAAGTGAATCAAAATAAGTAACAATATGCACTATTTTGGTGTGAAACTATAGCAGAAACAAATATATATTTTACAAATCAATTTATGACAAGATTATTACAATGATATTATTGCAAACTATATATTTTCAGAATGTTATTCATGCATGATCTTTGCGTGAAATGAAACTTTTGTTTCCATTCCAAACCACATACATTTTCCAACTAGTTCCTAACCTTCACTCCATGCCAATATCAGCATCTACTATATTCAAAACATAATGCCGACTGAACTTGAAAAGAAAAAATGAGACTTTGCTTTTTCCCCGCAAGTGCATGACTGGCACCTGAGACATCATCCCACACCATATATTGCCTTAATAATCGATATATTGCACAAGAGCATTGATTGGCTCTTCAGCAATAATGCCAGTCATGTACCAGTGCATGATTGGCAGCGAATATGTTAATATCCATGATCTAGCTAATTTTCATAAAAAATACAAATGCCTGACTTTTGCAGACTTCATTCTCAACAATGTTATTTTTGAACATATATACTGGAAAGAGCCAAAACATTATGACTACCTACTCAATAACACATTGCATGATCTTCGGCCTGCGAAACAGCTGCAACTCGCCACGGCATGAATGCCTCAAGTTCTTGGTAGTTGACTGAAGACAGATTATACAAAGGGGCTATGGTAAGGGCTCTATCGGGTTATGATGTGACCAGTTAGGTGGTCAGGACATTAAATAGAATTCATTTTTATGCTCCTCAAACCACTTCAACACAATCTGAGCCTTTAACATGGGAAGTTGCCCTAATGGAAGATTCCCTCTCCAGTTGGGAAGACAGACACCATATAAGGAGGCAACTGATCCACAGTCATGTCTGCAGCATTCATGGTCTGTTCTACCACAACTAAGGGTTCCACAGCCACCCATCAGAACGTCCCTCAAAGCATAACATAGCCACCACCACCAGCCTGTATATGAGCTGCTATAGAGAGAAGGAGCAAATGTTTGCCTGGAAGACGGCATACTCAGACATGACCATTGATATGATGAATGAGACATAATTCATCTGACTAGGCAACAGTCTTCCACTTATCCATGGTCCAGTCTTGATGTTCCTGGGCTGACTGCAGGCCTATTTGTCAATGACACTTGCTCATCAGAGGCATGCAAATGCAGCACAGTCCCTTATCCAACAGTGTGTTTCAAAACACATGCACTTGGACCTGAACTGTATTAGTTGTAAGCTAAGCCACTGTCTCGCACCGATTTTGCTGTACCAAGCGGAACAATCTCTGACATCCTTTTTCTTTGATGACACATGGACGTCCAACACCTAAGGGCCAACTGCTGATTTCACCATCATTTACCCACTTTGCATAAATAATAACAATGGCAGATGGTGAACCTACCAGCTGTGCAGTTTCAAAGATACTTGTCTCGAGTCTTCAGCCATTACTAGCTGCCCTATTACTTACCTGCATCAAATTAGCTTAGATCAGCAGCCTTTCCCCCTCATTTGCAAAAGTATGTGCAAGAATGATTCCTTACCTTCTCCAAGCAACAGTTAAATACCATTCCAACTTAATAACATACTCTCCACATCATCCAGATGAGCTTGTCGAAAAATGTGAGGATGGTCTAATGTTTTGGCTAGTCAGCGTTGTCGCTGCTGAATCAGCCTCTCGGCAGTTTTCACCTCTCACAATCTGAAGTGAACTGTGGACTAAAATAAACTAGAGAGACTGTAGAGTCAGTAATGAACGTAAGCAGAAATGAACGCTGCTTACTGTATTTGTAATCAATCTTCTTTTATCATTTAAAGTTTTTGTAAATAGTAATAAAATATGTGGTTTTGTTAAAGGAAGCCTTACATTTTAAACCGGATTAGTTCAATTTTCAGAATCCTTCTGTCTGCCGTCTACTGTTAAGAAGACAAAAAGGCAAGTTTGCCTTTTGGCATATTATTATTGATCATCTAAAAGTATATATATTTCATTATGCTATCAAAAAACATATCAGAGGGAAAATGCCTTACAATTTTAACCTTATTATTTTTTTTTTAATTTAAATTACATAAAAGAAATAACAATAAAAAATTGATGGGAGGCTGTCTGCTCCAAATGGCTGCTGCGGTTGAATGTGTAGATTTGATTTCGTGACTCTGGATTTTCCGTTACAAAACGTAAATACCATTTATTTATGTTTGTATACAATTTCTAATTGTAACTATTTCTGCAATGTAGAATTATGATTTGAGAAATAACAGGCATAATTCAATAACTGTGTACTAGTATTTTGTGTGAACGTAAGATCCATACAAGAGTTGCCCAGTGTACTTGGATAATTCAAAGGTAACATGCTCAGAATGAAGTTTTTTTTTTATGAAACTGAATACCTTTTCACATCTACATTAAAATATCTCATCTAATCATTAGTACATCTGTATCTTTATTCATCAATGAGCAAACTTGACCTTGAGTATTTCATAAGCGTACTAAAGAGAAACAATTTAAATTGGCTGAATTAACTGAAGGATGAACTTATACAGATGCCAGTATGGATTAATTGTATTTATTATCCATTAATTGCAATACTGGCCGTACATATATCACTGGCCCCTATTTCCTCTATCCTTCTTCTATGGTTTAGAGTAAAATGAAATGGATTACAATTGGCAATGTTTTTTAGATTCCTGTAAATAGCCACGCCACTGGCTTTTCGTTGTCTATCTTCAGGATGACTTTTCAATGTAATATTCATAAACGCTTTCAAGTTGAAACCCTTCACCTAAATAGGTTAATCCTAAAACATCCAAGTATTGCCCACCAGATGGAAAAGCACAGCACAGTGTATGACATCATAAAAATTTCCCGTCATTTTTGCTAACTCTGTCACTCAGCTATGGCTGAATTGTAATTTCAAATTCCAAAATTCTTTTGGTATTTTGTAGTGTATACATTTGTCTATCAAACAACCCACTCTCTACGTTTTGTAGTTGCAGAGATCTAAGCATTTTACTAATCCATAAAATTATTATAATTTTTCCTTCTAATATGTTATAATGTAAGTTTACATTAAAAATGCTATACTTTTTATTAGGACTTAAAAAACAGTACTTGGCAACTTTCTTTACGTATCTTAGATAAGCATATCTCTTCGCATAATGGCAAAAATTCCCTTGGCATGCCCAATGATTTTTTTTTTTTTTAAAGTAAATCATTGAAAACTTTTGAAGCTTCTATTTTTGATAGTTTCAGAAAATCTTTTAGTACAACATAAATGTTAACTGGCATAATTCAAAAATAAACTTAAAGGTTAACTTCAAAAAAGAGACTTTACATCACATTAAGTTTTGCAAAAACATACAGGACTTTTTTTTAAATTGTGAGAATTTTTTTTAAAAATCAGGTACTTTCTGATACCTTTAGTTTCAATATACAGTACAACTGTCATTTTTATGGCATATTTTTTTGTATATGCATGACAAAACCAATTTATGAATGCGTATACCACACATGTGTTTGAACACACAAGAATTTACACACTTAAAATTTAACCACCTCTTTTCTGAGCAATTAACACCCAATGTTAAAATGCAAATATTGGCCATACATACATTTTTTCATTTCTTGTAAAATGTAACTTTTTATTTTTATTAATAAACAAAATATTGCCTATAGAGCCATTAAAATCATCAAACAAAAGGTTTTTACCAAGACAACAAGTTGGCTTTTTCTGCATATATTGATGAAAAATTTAATACATAAAAGGAAATGAACACATTGTCATTATTTATTCTGAAGTTTTGTCTGAAAATTTGAAAATTTTTCATTATTTGCTTATTTTTAGTTTATATTAAAAGTTATTTAATAGTTAACTGAACACATTAAAATTATCTGAAATAAATGTTAATCTGAAAATTTAATATTTAGCTGTTAGTACATTTGACTTACAAAATATAACCAACAGAAATTTCTTAGATTTTTTTCCTGATGGGCAGAATATAAATAATATAAATTTGATTTTTTTGTTTTGTTTTGTGGTATTATTGTTTATATATATTTTGATAAATATCTGAAAAGTGTATTTTAAATTAAATTAGAATCTAGTTTTATTTTGTTAAAAAAATGTTTCAGCTCATCAGCTGCTTTAAGGTCATGTATTCTGGCTCGCATACAATTAGTAGTTTGAAACCACTGGGCTAGTGGGTGCAGATAATCAGAAAGTACCAAAATTCATTTAAAATACTCATAATGACTGGTTTGGGAGTTCATCAATTAATCTGTTTATGCCACTATTTCCATTACATGGAGTTTTACAGCACCCTTGTGTTATCTATTACTGCGAATTCCAACTGCCACCAAGATACAAGAAGTTGCCAATAAATGTCTGCTTTCCTGCTGAAGTGATGGTTTTAATGCATAGCTTGTTCATACATGTCATAAGTATTCGTCTGCAGGATTCTACGAATTTGATTGAGTGAGGTGATACAAAAACAGGAAGTAATTCAGGCAAATATTTTAATTCTGTTAAATTTAAGAGACACAGATAAAACTGCTTTCTTGAATTAATACACAGCTACATTATAAAATTAAGTTAAGAACAGGCATAAGAAGTGATACTGCAATCATTTTTAGCACTAAAAAAATACTGTACATAAACATGCCAAGTAAATTTTTTAAATATGAGGTGTCTGAGAAAGTAATGAAAAAGTGCAGCTCATATATCTGAAATTGATGAGCTTATTGCATTATACACAGCTGCAAAGACGTCAAAAAGCTATGTTTCCAGCAATGTATATTTACATGGCAAACAAAGTGGACTTAATCTTTTGATTTCTTTCGGTGTCAATCATCAAACTTGATACCTATATATTTTGTTCTGTGAATGTGTGGAGGTAGGGTTTTAAAAAGAAGCTGGTGTTGAACAAGTACGGCCTTGGGCAACTGCAAATTTTCAAGCCCAATTTATGGAGGCAATAAAACTGGTCATATCACTGATGCTTTTGATTCTGCGAAATGAGTTTTGGTTAGACACAGCCCAAGCTACAAACAGCACTTATATAGAAGTATACTAATTCTTTTTGAGCAATTCTCTCGAGCTTTTCTAACCACAATGCAATAAACACATCAATTTCAGATCTATGTGTCATTCTTTTTCCCTCGCTTATTTTTGGACATAGTGCATTACACAAAAATAAAAGACTTTTTGAAGTTTAAATGAAGTGAAATAGTTAAATTCAGTGAGCATAATATCTTATTCTTTTATTAAAAAAGCATATATCTAAAACATTTTCAGTTTCTATTTAAAAGCTACTCCTCCTTTTTTTGTTTAGCTTTCTTGGAAATATCATAACTTAAGGTATTCAAGAAATATAAGCTGTCTATGTAATGATAATTTTTTATACAGAATAGAAGAAAACTGCAGACTTTAAATCAAAGTCTTGTAAAAATTAAACCCACACAAAGAAATATATGGTATAACCAATTTGAAAATATTCAATAAATTTTAAGTGATAAAATTAGATAAATAACAGCAAGAACTAATAAATAATTAACAGAATTTATGAAAAATACAAACCTATGAATACAGCAGATTTTGAGTAAAACTAATGATTTCAAAGGCTAGGGTTTTTTTTTTTTTTTTTTTTTTTTTTTGTTTGTTTATTTCTAAGAGGAGGAATCAATAATATCTGAAAACTCTTGAAGAATTAGAATTTTACTCAAAATCTATGCCAAATCAAAGGCTGCTTTTTTGCTTATTTTTAAATAGTATGGTGACATGATTTTCCTCCAAATGTATAAAAATCCTAAAATTAACACAGTAAGTAAATTGATATTCCCAAATGATCTCTCCCCCCAAAAAAACTAGCATGATTGACAACAAATTTTTTAAATGAGAGAAATAATTACAATTGGAATTTATGAGTCATGTTTCATTAAACAATTTTAAATTTCTGAAAATAAAGTTAAAATTCTACAAAATATACCTGAAGCTTCAGATGTAATAGTTCCCAACTTGACAACAAGAGGGTATTTGGTTTTTTCATAATGTTCAACTGCATGGTTATTACCACCAAGGCCATTAAAGTATTTTCGACCACAATGAATAGAACCATCAGTGAGATTAAGCCAGAGATTTTCCTTTAAACCACATACTTGACACTGCCAATCTTTTGGTGGAATTTTTACTCCATTATCCAACTGAACTAAAGTATCAGCATGTCTAGAACAGGAAACATTAATACTAAGAAATAAAGCAAAATATTTTCACAAAAGAAAATTTCAACAATGAAGTTTAAAATATACTTAAAAAATATTTAAATTAAGAATTTAATAAAAAATCTTTCAACTCTAGGTATGAAATTGCAGAATATTATACATACATTTGTTAACTGTCTTGAGACTTTTCAACATACATACTTCTAATTATACACTTCAACATTACATACTGTCAAACCATTCTCAAAGACAACTATGATGAGATAATTAATGTTTTATTTCAAAATTTGTTTATTATCATATATCTGACCACTCATAGCTCAGTTCAAGCTTGGTTGGCCTTCAACCCAAATACTTAGATATGACCAACAACTGGCAAAGATGCATGTTTAACAGGTAACAGAAATAAATACCAGAATGGCATTTTCCCAGGTTTGCCTCTGATTTTTAATTTGCACATAACCCAACTGCTTTCTAAAGGCTGATTTCTTGGATGTATTTAAAAATTAAAACAAAACTAAATCTTTCCCTCACAGATCATACACATAACTTCATTCTTTTTTTATAAATAAATTGGTCCAAACTAAGCATATGATCGGAGTCACACTATTTGATCAAGTTCACAGTCAAATACATTAAACTTGTGTAACAAAAATTTTATGTGATTGAAAAGAAAATATGAACTGGGTGTTGAATATGGACAAAAGTGAAGAGCTAAGACATAGACTCAAGAAACTCCAAACTGTTAAAAAATTTCACAGCCCATCCAGTTTCAAACCATGATTTAAATTTTCTTACTTTGTAACTTCTCTTTGCATCCCATCCCACGTCCCAGCCATTGCATCAGCCTCTTCTTGTACGCTTGCAGCATCAGATTCCAAGACTGTACTAATACTTAGTTGAATCTACAGGGAGGGAAATTCATAAAAAACTTAAAGTGATAAACCAGAATAATACAAAATAAAATATTATCATAGAAAAAAAAAAAAAGACACAACTGTAATTAATTAACTAAAAAAATGAATTAACAGTTGCATTTAATCCAATTTTAAATTTTTAGATAAACGCACTTTTCTTACAATTAGTAGTGAAATTTGCATTCCTTACTCAATTTTCTTTTATTAAAGTCATTTTAATAAATCTATGCTTTATCAAAATCACAAGTATTGTCTCTAGACCAATAGTTTTGATAAAGGAATGGCCTGCGTTTAACAACGTAACATAACTAAATTAAAGCCCCCCCAAAAAGAGTGGTGGGGATATATTAATAATAAGTAAATCTTCTATTTTAGTACCATTACCTTATATCTAGTAGTTAGTAAATTTTTTATTTCAAAACCATTACCTTATGTAATGACATATAATTGATATAACACTTATATACAGTCAGAGCTTTGTTGAACAATTAATTACAGCAAGATAGTTGGCCATTAGCGTCAGAAGGGATTTCTTCGCAGAAAACTGGCCTTACACATTCAGATATCCACAAATACACCATACAGTTAATCTGTTCTCCAAAAACCAAATTTGGCACAATTCTAATGTTCAGAGGTCTTACCACTGTTGGACACACAGTGACAGAGCCAAATATATAATATGAATTAAATACATTAAAATTAGGACTTTATATTCTTATTTCAGTACTGTTTTATTTCAAGTTAAATATCTGATGAACTCAATTCAAATTCTATCTTCCAAGGTTTATTGCAAATTAAATGTCTGATATACACAAGTTCTGTTTCTTGACAGGAAAACATAATTTACAGTTGATCCAATTTCTAAACATATGAGGCAATGTCGCACAGTTTCATTTACATATGAAAGTATAGATGATGTAAAAAGCTGTAGCTCTTAGCTGAAACATAATGAGGGAAATTGCTGATACATTGATAATTTTTCTTTACAAAATCTCTTATAAACTCTGGTATTAACTTTAGAATACTCATTTTAAATTCATAATTCTGGGAAGATCACAACAAAATATTTAATAAACCTTCGCAAATAGAAGCTGATACAATATAAACCACCTGAGACTGGTTTGCAAAGCTTAAAATAGAGTTTATCTGGATTCTGCGATTATTCACCTTTTTATACTGGTATTATGCACTTGACAAAATTAGAACCCAAGCAAAAAATATGGCAGGTAATGTAAAAGCTGAATGCCTACTAAACAACTCTTGCTTTAAGCTAGTTGGTTAACTGATTAACACAAAACATGCAAGAGCCTTTAGTGTTAAAAGGAATGATTTCACGATGAACCTTTTTGTGTTCTTTAGCAATAATTAGTAATGTGAAAAAAGCCTGATAGTGCGATAGTCACACTAGATTCCTTAGTGGAAAAAAACAAAGCGGAAGAGTGGCCTCTTCAAGTCTGCAAATGAAGAAATACTTTATTCCATTTGAAATAAAGATTTCAGGAAGTACTCTGAATTCATCTGAAGGCTTCTGGTGCTATTCCAGGATTAGTATGCAATAACATATATAAAAAACTGTGCATAAAGCAGCAAATAATGTTCTTGAAGTACATCCATTGTCGAAACAATTTTTCATACTGAAATGCATACAGTAGATAACTGTCTGTAGTTCTGTAAAATTGTCCAAACTTATTCTTTATTATAGTCTTAATCTTTTTACCAGATTATAATTTCATGGATATCTGAATAATTTTCTATTAAATATCTTGTTTTTCATTTACCTATCATGCACTTGAAGATGACTTTCCCTGTGAAGAGACCAAGGCATCAATAAAGTATACTGACTTTTAAAATATACTGAATATAATTTTTAAAAATCCAATTTATTTGATAAATTATAGTTTAGATATGAAACACGACATTAAATTCTGCATTTCAGAGATTTTATTCCTTATATTTCTTGGTCACTTTTTGTAAAGAAATATTCCATTCCTGTTTCATAATTCATTCAGTCCTTTCTGCTGTCTAAGTATTCATAAACATTTGCTTTACATCTACCTCAGAGTCAATCCTGAACTAATTGCTCAAATCATTATCAACATGTCAGTAAAATTTATTTACTAAGCTCATCAAGGTTGATAAATACAAAATTTAAAACTAGGAGAGCAGTTAAATTTCATGCCACCAGGAAGACTGCATTCAAATTCATCTTGTAATATTAAAAATCCCGCTTTTAAAAGAAGTACTATTTAATATGGTACCACATGAATTTGTTAATTTTGAATAAAATTTATCACATCATGAACACTGAGCTTAAATCTCATTTCTAAATCTTTCAACATCCACTTGATTAGTAGCTTTCTACATTCCATTTAAATGGTTAAAGTATTCCCACTTCTAGAGACTGCAATTTATTTATACAGTTTTATGGAGGAAAAAAGCAATCTTTAGATTTAAAAAATAATGATTTGGCACATAAGAGAGAAATAATTCAGACATTAATATGAAGAAGGTTTTATGCAACTTAGTAATTAGTATTAAATTGGCTCACGCTAAAAAAAATGCAGTAAAAAATGAAAAGCAGAAAAATATGGAAATTTTGATGTTATGCCAAATAAAGAAAATCATGAAATCAGGATCAGAATATTTATGAAAATTATTTGCCATTTTCCTCTGGAATGCATTAAAAAGAAAGTAATTTTACATAAGCAAGATATTTACTAATTTCTTTTTCAGCCATAACCAAATTAATACTTGTAATATATTACATGTGCCACAGATATGAAAATTTTGCATGATTTGTTATTACAATATAAATTGTGATTTAACTAACAAGTATTCGACTCCTCTTTTGAATGCAAACAAGAATAAAAAGAACACAGCACTAATTTTGAGAAAATGGCAAAATAAATTAATAAAATAATACAAATTACTGAAGAATACAAAATGGTAAGTAAAATAACATACTACATATTAATTTAAAGTTCAAGATAAATAAATGAATAAAATATGACAACAAATTTTAAAAGGAAAAAATATCATTTATTATGATGGAAAATATTTTTTCTCAATAATAAAATTAACTAAATCAATAAAACTCGGTGAAAACTTAGCACATATAAAACAACAGACTCATTTGAATTCTTACAATCACAAACAGAAGGACTGAGATTCATAATGATTCCACAAATAAAAATTCACAAGGTTTTAGAAATAAAGTTTGCTAAATATATTTGGTAATACATAAATTACATGCTTTACCATCCCAAAACATTTCATAAGATTTTTAATTAAAAATGAATTTTGCAACATATTTTATGTTATGTATTAGCAGCTACCAGAGGTTTCAACTAATTTCACTGTTGATTTGCAACCAATTTATTGCATTGGCAGAAGCTTTGGTTCTCCTCTTTTCTGTAATTGAAATTTTCCAACAATAATTTCCAGTCTGCAACAGTTCTTCATGTTATATTTAATTCATCATTGCAAAATCTGAGTAATGTTAACTCCTTACAACCACAGTAAATGAAGCATATGGTTGTTATAAATATGATCCACCTTCCTACAAATCAATTTCCTATTCCTATAAATCAATTTCTTATTCCAATCCTGTCTGCAAAGCTAAAACTTGCACTTTTTAATTACACATATTTTCACTTTGTGGGAATTAGAACATTCTCTACTGTTCAACACTAATCCACGATACTGATAAACCAGATAGTCATCATTTTTATTATTTTGCAAATGTCAAACAGCCACTATGAAATTAAAAAAATACGGAATGCATTGAAACTAACTGAAGATGATTGTGCATAGGGATGGAAAAGACAGATGGTATGACTCCAACAATAACAAGGCATTTATTAATAAGTTTTTGCTAGCCGGGTACCAACCAAGATATGCAAGTAGCTACTTATTCATAAACAAATAATAATACATGTATTTAAAAAAATTTTAATTACTACAAATGATTGAAATTCTTAAAATTAGAATTTATATATATCAAATTCATAACATATTAAGATTTTATCATTATCTTAAATACATGATATTATTTAAAGAATTAAAATTTATATTTTTTTAAAGTTTGAATTAAATGTGATGTAAATGAAGACTGCTATAAATACATACAGAGAAAGGTAAATCCGGACATGGAAGTTCAATAACATGAAAATCAGGCAGTAGAATTACACAATTTTTCTCTTCATATTCATATTTTTTGCCACTGACATCAAATCCACCTTCAAGACCTGAAAAACATAATTTTCAAAACCATGAAAAACAGCTCACTTTAAATTACATTATAAAGATATACCTTACAACACAGTTTCTCCTATTTAAAATTTTAAGGTGATCAAATGAAAGCAAAAGGCATTTGCATGCTATAAATTCAATTAGTCCAAATATTATGTTTTTAATCAGAGGAATAATCACGGGGAAAAATAAAAATATGTATTCTTACAGTAGGGAAAGGTTTTCTCAAATAATTATTTAACCAATAAAGGATTAATAATACATAAAATAAAATCAGGATTTGCAAATTTCTGTTACATTGGTTAAAACCACCCGTTATAATCAACATGGCGGAAAATAATTTTTCTCATCAAATAACTGAACAGACTGAAGTATGAGTACTAAAGGGGAATGCAATTTAAAACAAGATATGGAATGTGGATTTATTTCACAAAATAATGTCATAGCGCTTTTTTTGCTGCTCAATGTACAAACTGGATCCCATGTACTTTTGGTGAAGAACATAAGAATAGTCAATAGAACAGCCATCTTTTTGGATTTTATCTAGGAACAGATAAAGGTTTCAAGAGCTGTTACAAGTGTTTTACTTCTACAATAATATTATTTATCACTTCCACCATTCCTTTGTCATCTATACAATCTTCAAATACAATTGCGTGCAAAATTAAGAGAATCTGTACATTACGTAATATTTCTGGAAAACTAATGGGCAGATTTTAATGAAATTTGGTATAAATATGCACTCTTAACAGAGAAAGTATTCACAGTACATTTATAACAGTACCATTCAAAGTTATTTTATAAACACGATTATCAGTAGAGCTCATAGATATACAATTATCAGTACAGCTTTTTTGGAGCTCATAGTGCATGGATGTCTAAAATCCACATAGTGATATCAAATTAAAATGAGTCTGATAAGAGGTATGATATTCTCTCCTAGCCAGAGAGACTGCACAGTGTGATGGTATACTGTACATGAGGAATCTGTGGCAGTTGATCCCACTTCCGCAGTAAGACAATTTTCAACTCTGGGATGATTTCTCAGAGCAGGACGAATGGCAAGTCAAAACTGCCCTTCCAAAAGCACCCGTCATGCTCCATAGAGTTAAGGTCAGGGAATCTGGCTGGCCAATCCATGCACCTAATATCAATTTCTAGGTAATCGTCAACCAGCTGAGCCCTATGTGGACGAGTGTTGTCATCTATTAACATTAACCTAAGACAACTGTACACCTAAAAAGCCAAACACAGGGCTTTAAGACTCCTTGTTATAACAATAATAGAACCTTTGTCAAACACATGCAGAGGTGTGTGGCCGTCCATTATAATGTCTTCCCAAATCATTATACTTTCACCACTGTAATGATCCTTTTCCCTGACAAGGGAGGGATGGTATGATGTTCCAGGCTCTCTCTAGATACAGACATGCTGAGAATCAGTGCCCAGGCTGAATCTCGACTCATCTGTACAAAGTACGGTGCTCCACTGTAGTCTGATCCAAGGCTCATGCTGTCTGCATTATGGTACATCGCTGGTGTCCCCCATACTTTTTACCTTTACCTGTCTGCATTATGCTAAATGCACTCTCTTGTGTGCTGCTATGAGCAGGATATAAACAGCAGCTTTTCTAGCATACAGCCTTACCTCATGAAGCCTTTGGGCAACTGTAGTCTGTACAACTCAAGTTCCATTAGCAGAACACAGCTCACGTGAAAGCTGCAAAGATGTAGCAGTCCTGGATCACCACACTGGAAAGTGCTAAATAACGATTTTCATTTGCTGCTGTGGATCTTGGTTGACCTTGTCCAGATCTCCTTGATATGGATCCGCTGTTCTGAAACTGTTTTGACAAATTGCACATGACACTGAGCATTACACTAAGCTCTGTATCTACCAAGTCTCCATTTCTTCCATGATCCAGCTTATAAAATTTAACCCAATCTTATGAGAAACACGGAGGTAGAAATGGGTAAGACACCAGAATTTCATCGCTGGTCATAAAGGCACTAATTTCTATAACCAACATGAAAAAATACATCTTTTTTTAGGGGGGAAGGGGAGAGGGCCAGCAGAATGCTAGCCTTGATTAAAACGTTCAACATAAAAAAAATTCAATTAGTAAAAAAATTCCTTTTTATTACCAATTGCTAATTTTGTTGGAACCTTTTCTGGTACAGCTTTGTCTGCAATCTGTAAAGTAAAAAAAAAAAAAAAAAAAAAAAAATTAAAAAGAAAAAATACATATAACAAAATTTTGAAAAATTAAATAATGTGTACAGAGCAAAATTTTCTTTGCGAAATTGATTATGCAATTTAAACATAATTAGCTTTAAAAACTGAGTAACATGAAGTAAAGAGCAATAAGTAATTCAAAATATTACCTAATTTAAAAACCAATTTACAGAACAAGTACATCATACAAACAAAATTATGGATTAAAAAGATTAGGGTCATAAGTTTCCCTTATTAATGTTAAAGCATTTGTTGTTATTTTTATCTGATGTAACTACCTATCAGATTCTTTCTTATAAAAAATACAATTCCTTCCTCTGGTTTGATTAGTGATCTTACACAGTTATTTCATGCAGAAAAAATAACATATAAAAAATATAGCTGGACAATGCACATATATGAATTATGGTATAAATAATTGGAATTTATTTTCTCGAAAAATAAACAGTGTAAAAAAAAGGGGGGAACCTGAAATCCTGATTCCAAACTCAATGGCAACATATTCATCTTCTTTCTGCTATAATCAAAAACTTAAATTAGCTTCCCACCCATAAAGAATACAGATTTACTCTTTGCTGCAGTATTATAACATATACAAGATTGGGAAAACCCTGCAGGATCTGGATAAGATCGATTTTGAAAATCGGTACACATCCAACGACACATATGAATTAGCTCAATATGTGAAAATTTTAGAAAATAACATGTTAAGTCATGAAGGAAAAATATTATACTGAACTAGCTACTTCTTGTAAAAAATTATGTAACTTTCAGAAAATGGAAAAAATAATAAAAAAGAAGCACATAATGAAGTTAAAAAAAAGGAACTATTTTTACAGATAATCAATATGTTTACTGATGTCAAATAACAAATCTGTCAAGAGGAATGCAGATGACATTTGTAAATCTGCAAAACTGACAGCAATACTTAGAAATAATATCTATAACTGCCTTAGGAAAAAAGTGTAAGATAAAAAAGTATTTAAACACTGATCATTAATACGAGGTACAATAAAAATATTTTAAGAAGCAATTTGACAAATACAGTAGTAACTAAAATATTTAATATGTTTGCAAGCTTAACTGGAATTAAAAAACAAGCAAAAGTTTTTAATTTTGAATTAATTATTTGTGTGTGTGTACAAAAATCTATTGTGAGAGTTTAATTTTTCATGTATGGAAGGAAGAACAGGGTGTAAATATCGAAGACTATATATTACAATAAATAATCATGCGAGGATAAATGTAATATACACTACCCAACATTGAAAATGCAACACCAATAAGGCGTGGCCTGGACACCGAATGATGTGAAATGCGCAGCTCTCGAGGATACGTTGAAGAAGATACAAGGGAAGGAACATGCAGACTGTCCAATTTTCATGCCAATATTTCTGCTATGGAGATCATAGAATTTTTTTTTTTTTGTCTCAGAGGACGTGTGTAATAGCAAAGAATGCTAGGCTGTTGTCAACAGAGGCAGTTCCAGCAGACCAAAGATTTTATGAAGGCAGGGTGATTGGACTGAGAAGGGCAGGTTGGTCCATACAGCAAATCTCAGAGGACACACAGCTAGATGCATCCACAGTGGCTGTGGCAATGATGCTTGGAACAAAGAAATGTGACAAGTTTGATGGGTGCCCGTGCAGCCAGACCGACGTCAGCATGCGTGGATCAACGCATCTGCCGATAAGCAGTAGCGCACCTGCAAAACACTTCTGCCTACAGTCTGCAGCATGTTCAAAACATCCTGGATATTTTCATATTGACCAGAATTATTTGCTGTTAATTGGTGGCTAGTGGCCTGCACTCATGGCATACATTAAGAAGATTGCCATTGACGTCAATGTCTGCAACAGTGCCGGGCTCGAGAGATGTGGACGAGTGGAATGGTGCATGGTCAAGTTCTCAGATGAGTCATGCTTCTGTTTATCCAATGATAGTCACCGCATACAAGTATGGAGTCGATATGGAGACAGGTCCAATCCGGGATCAATTGTGGAATGTGGCAACTCGTCACTGTGGTTTGGGACGAAATTGCGTACTATTCCAGCTTACCTCTAGTTTGTATTCAGGACACTATGATCGCCCAATGATGGGTTGCTTCATGTATCACTGTCTAATGTGGTCCTACAGCATATTGAGCCAGTGCTGTTCTTGCTCTGTAGAATGCATATAAATTTGAAATAAACATCACCTATTGTTCATTGCTCTTTCTGTCTGTTTGTTGAGGTTCATCACTTTCTAGCCACTCCTTCTTGGTGTTGCATTTTCAATGTCAGGTAATGTATATTATAATACAGTCAAAAGTCTTTAATCTGGACCTCCATAATCCGGAATGATCTATAATCCGGACCTCAAAGCTACAAACTTTCTGCGCATGATAACTTTACACATGCGCATATGCATCTACGCATGTGCATAATACGTTTACACATGCGCGTTTAATGTATAATGGACGGTATAAGCTAAGCTAAAATTATCTATTTCAGTTAATGTTGCAGATTGCGTTGTTCCTTAATCTTCGAATTGGATCCGGCTTATTATTTTTTGCAGACTGTTAGAGCAATTTTATAAAAGTAAGCTTGAACTTTCGATTATGTAAAAAAAAAAAAAAAAAAAAAAAAAAAATTTTTTCCCCCAATTCTAGAGCTACCAAAGGATTTACAAAGCGAAAGCATGTTTCGATGTCCATCAAACAAAAAGTGGAATTGCTGCAAAAAATGGATAATGGCATATCCTTCAATTCTCTAATCATTCCAAAATATGTTTATCAATTTCAAGCTGCTCTGCCTGGGTAGGGGGGGGAGAACAACGCGTCCTGCAATGAACTGGAAGTTGATCTGTCAGCATTATCCTTATCTTCAGGGCAGATGTTTTTATTTTATTCGGCTTATAATTCCTTACTAAATGTAGTATTTCATCTCAATGTACTCCATCTTTGATATAATTTAAATCAAATTCCTCGTCATTATAAATATCACGAATACACATCAAATAGTTTTCTGTTTGCAATTTTCTAATTTCGACTATGTGTAATGTATGCTTTACGCATATGCGTGTTGAAAGAAATGTTTAATAAATTAACAAATAAATACAAAGCTTTTTTTTTTTTTTTTTTTGTAAATTTTGATACCCTTCAGATCATAATTGCTCTATATTTCATAAATTATGGTTTCATATTTTTAATTTTATAATTTCTGCATGCCATCTTACCAGATTTAAACTGATGATCTATAATCCGGAATCGCCCGAAGTCCCGACGAGTCCGAATTAAAGACTTTTGACTGTAGTAAATACTTTAAAATAATAAAGAAACCATATGCATTTTTGCCTGTCTGAAGTGAATAAATAATTGTAGCACTTCAAAAATAATGTGTCATAAATAAATTCATGCATACAAAAACAATATTTGAAAAAGTATAAAATAACGCATAAAAGAAAGAGTGTTTAAATGTATAGTGATTTTACTATAAAAACACACATTTGACAAATTCTGTAGAATTTTATATTAATTACACACAAACTTGATGATTCAAACTCTTATATATATATATATATATTCCCTTCAGCTGTGTGATTTATAATGAAAATCATGATCATGTATTTCTCATGAAATGTCAAATTTTATTTATTAAAACAATACATGTACAAGGAAAAAATTGAAATAATTTTTAATTATGTTTGTTATTACCACAGATTTTGCAGTTCTGTTTTTCAGATATTCTATTGATCAAGATTTATTTCCATTAAATGCATACACGATATAATATAAAAATAATGGAAAATAAAATGCCTTTTTATAGTACAGGGCTTTTTGCAGTGTTTAGTTTCCTTAATAAACTGAAATATCCTTTTTCGTAAGAAGGTAATGTTTCCAATTATTTCAGAATTCTTAAGAATTCTGAAAATACACATCTGTGTAAAAAAAACACACACAATATTTAACAGGAAAATACATACCTGATATTTCTGTTGTGTTGTTATATTTATTATTTAAAAATCACACAGTGGTTTCCTTGAATGAAATGTCATGTCCCTGAATGGCATTACCCACAGCAACCAATGGCAGTGTTTCTTGTTTCTGGCCTAACCTTTAACGTAATGAAAAACCTTGTCATATTGAAGAACCATGAACACATTGCCGCCCAACAATGTGACTTCGTGTCAGTACAAGATACGCATGATATCATAGTACAATCATAAGTTCATTTTAGTTTAATGTAAACTCGATCAATTCGCTGGTGTAATTTTTTGTAAAGAAAGAGATAAGTTCTACTTTTTGCTTGCATTTTGGAAAAATGATTAATATTTGGGATAGCATGAAATGGAGTATTTAAAAAAAATAAAAAGAGGCTATCTCCAATATGCAACTATGGAAATAGGCAAACAATGGCAATATTACAATAAGCAATTTAAGTTTTTTATATGTTATACCATAATTTGTCTCTTTTTTTTTTTATCTAAATAAATAATCTGTTCATTTCAATTTCTGCTGGAATGACTGACAACGTCTTTACCAACCTTCATAATTGGATCATACATTTTACTTTCATGTTTAATGCATATAAAATGTGTTCTCCTCCCAAAAACCTTATAATTCCGGATGTAGGTTTTTCATATTTAAGTTAGTAGAAATGAGTAAATTGTTTATATAATTTTAGAATGGAAATTTTTCCTATTCATTTGGCTTTTCTAACATGAATTTCGATTTTTATGCTTAATTATCCAGGATTTTAACATATCTAGAATTTTGTGTTTCTGAGTTTTCTGTATATTCGAGCATTTACTGTGCTGTGTTTGCTATTCACATCTAACAGCTTGGGTATCTTCTAACAGAATAGATGTGGTGAAGCTTAATTATTTTATTAATATTTATTCCATTAGTATAATTACCAAAATATATTTCCATTAGTATAATTATCATAGAATATTCTAAATAGCTTCTTGACCTATACAGCTTTCATTAAAAATAAAGCCCAGTGATAACAAAATACAATAGCAATATACAAAGTGTGCACATAAAGTGAAGAAACTACATAAGAAAATGAAGGATGAAATTTTGCAATATTCTTTCTATTTGTTTTGTCACAGTAATTAAAATTATTTGTTTATTGGAAAAATAATCTTATATCTGGCATATGCCTTGCAATATTATATACAGCTATTTAAAGTAAAGGCGATGTAACTCAATGCAACATATTCACACAATATATTAGTACTCAGAAAAATTCACATCAGATTGTCTCTTGAAATATACAGTGTCCCCCCCCCCAGAAAAATAGCATCTCAGTTACTTATAAGGCTGAATCAGGCTGATTTTTTTAGCTGATGAACTTCTATTATATATCTGCAGTAAATGATAAATAATAAATCTTATTTAGCTATGAAGAATTAATTAAAGTTTAAATTTCATGACAAATTTTAAATATTTTAATTTTAATAAATGGGCTACAGAGTATAAGAAAAAGGAAATAATGTAACTTACTTCTTTTTTAATTTTCCTGAGGTGTAAGAAAACACAGTTAGAGGTATTAGTTGAATATTCTTGTACATGTCTGCGACAAAATCCCAAAAAACTACTCAGACAGACATATAATCCTGTTTCACTCTCCTATGGAAATTAAAGTAAAAAATAATTATTAATTCCAAATACATTTTAACATATTGGTCACAAAGGTCAAGATTCAGAATCATCAGGACTTTGGCGATTCCAGATTTTAGAATAGTTTGAAATCTAGTAAGATGACATGTAGACTGGAGCTTCAATTATTGTTCAGGTGAGATAGAAAAATGCTCTTTCCCACAAGGCTGGTACCACAGCCAGGGCTATGGAGTCAGAGTTGGAGTTAGGCAGATTTTGGGGTAAAAGGAGATGGAGCTGGAGTCGCTAAAAACAGGTCGACTCGCAGCTTTTATTGGACAGTTTGAATTTGAAAAATAAATAAATAAAAAACGCTAAAAATCTGAAAGGTTTCAGATTTTAAAATTACGTACAAAGTTTTTTTTTTTTTTTTTTCATTTTGTCCGTTACCTTTATTTATTAAATATTACGTTCTTCACATTGAAACCATAAAATTCAGTTCAAGAGCAATATCGCAAAATAGTTTTAAATTGAGCATGCCTTTAGAATTTCCAATATGCAGTGTCACGTGCTGGAGATAAAAATGCTTTTTCTGTACAACATTGCCATTGCTTGCTTTGAAATCCTTGAGTTTGTTAAGCAAAAATTCATTAAAGATTTACAAAATATGAAATCGATAGTAAAACAAATTCTAAATTTCAAATTTGGGCTTCCACCTGCCCATATTCGCAGCAGGATTACATCATTCAAAATTCGATATCTCTATCTACCGTTGTTTTATCACAATGCGAGAAATATATATACATTTATGCAGATTTTTCATTATTTAATTTCTTCAAATATAATGCAGGGTGCTAACATTTGTTGGCAACAGTTTCAAAAGTGAAACGGACATTTATAATGAACCAACGCAAAATGAAAACAATAGTTTTTCAGGGACAAAGCCCCTTTAGACTAATAAATAAATAACAAACAGAGTTATTATTTTTATTTATGAACTATATATATTAATAAATAGTTATTTTCTATTTTAATGACATATTAATAAATAAATATAAGGAAGGAAGATGGATGTGGTATTTGCCATTAGTGGTTAAACTGATTCATTTAGTTACAAATCTCACTCATAAACTTAGGTAAGCAGCAATAGCAGCAAGAACTCCCAAAATTGATGCCATTATTAGGAAATGAGAAGGAAAAGGAGCAACTATTAAACAAGCAACGTGATGGGAAAGTACATATTTGATGATAAAGAGGTTGTTAGAATTAAGAACTTTTTTAGATGTGGATAACTCTAATGTTTCACTAACAGAAAGACTGTGGAATGATCTTTCTAGAATTAGAAACTCTTATTTCTACACCATATATAGTCACAAAAAAGTTACAATCTGAAGAATTAACAGGAGGCAATAATGGAAGAATGTGATGTTTGTTCTTTCTGAAATTGAAGCTTTATTGCAGAAGGAATCATTTCTTCAAAGAAATAAAGTGAAACGAATTTGCTAGAGAGTGAGATTTTGCTGTGTTCAATATATGTAGATCAAAAACACCGAATTTTATTGGATGAGAAACAAATTAAGAAGGCAAAGAAAGCCATCTATGAACTTTTATTAAGAATGAAATTATTATCAGAACAATTGGAATATTCAAATCAGGACAGTCAAACTGCAGACATTGCAACTAAATCTCTATTATCCTCTTCCAGTGATGAATTAGATTTTATGAAAATAAAGAACCTTTAGATATAAAAACAAAAAAATACAAACAAGATTTCTACATGCCTTTGAAGAAATAGAGAAATAAGACTGCTCTTGCAAGACACCTCTTTTAGAACTTATAAAAATCTATCCCGAAAAGTTACTAAACCTATCTCTGAAAGTGTACAAAAAATACGGCACAGGAAATTTGCCATGTGAATTCACATGAGCAGTAAAAGTTTAAGCAAATTTATAAATGTGTATCTTTAAATATTTTGGTATCAATAAAGTTATATCTTGAAGGGGGAAGAATATAATATAAAGCAGATAGTGAGTTTTTCAATTATAAGAAAAAAAATATATGTATTTCTCATCAGAATTGGATGAACTCCGAAATTTATAAAAACAAAACTTTGAATGGCTGAAGGGTTAAAAGTAGCCAGTAATGTCCATCTGCATTCTTCCAGCTCTGCCTATGGAGATTTAAATGACATAGGCACAAAAACTGAACTTGATCTGAAATGTTACATTTGAACTTAGAAGTTTTATTTTATTTTCTGCTCATAATACGAAAAACACGACACAATCTTGTAAAAATGTAAACATCAGCAGGGCAAAAATGTAGATCCTAAGAGCTTATTCCAAAGGGAATGGGGAAAAAAAAAAAAAAAAAAACTGCTTATTGTACGCAAAACAGTATTGATGTTCTCGCACATCATTGCAGCTCTTTATGTGAATGCAGTACATACAGCTGACACAATACAAAATTAATAATTTAAGCTTTATAATATTTACAAAATATTCATCTGCAAATTAGTTATAGATAAATGCTTCTTTTCAGCAACACACTATTATAAAATTTTCATCAGATAATTTTTTTTTTATTGAGGAACTGCATCAAAATATATTTGTAAGTTGATATTGTTAACACATTTTAACCAATTGTAAAATCTTCTTGACCATAAAAGTTGGCAGAGATCTTGACAAATTTGGGCTAACCATATTGTCAGAAGTTTGAAGAAACTTATCGCTCTTCATTTAGATAATAAACAGATAAAAATTATGGATATAGCATATGAAAAATTTAAATTGCTCATAATATTTCACTTCACAGTGCCACTATTTTCGATTTTCATACAAAACTGCTCATCATGCAATTAATGCATTTTTCTCGACACCAATCTCATAATTTAAAAAACATTCCATGTTGCTTCATAAAAGACAGCATCAAATTTTAATATTTTTCCCAAACTGTGAGAAAAGACAAATAACAGTTAGTTTATTAAGAAAACCAAACTGATTCAGAATTAATTAATTTTGCATAAAGGTTTAACGAATATCTTAGGTTGTCTGTCACATCACATTATCCATTATTAATGCTAAATTATACTGTTTGGGACAGAGTTTTTATTTGTTGAAAATGGTTTGAAAGGAAACATAATTATGAGCCCAGTTCTCCAAAGACAAATTCTTGGAATAATACAATAGATACAACATCTTCTAAAAGACAGCCATGTAACTGCATTCACATTCTATACCTGTTTTTTTTTTTCATATTTGAATTTATATTCATTAATATAGGGATTACAAGTAGCAGTCCTATACATCCTTTATGATGCTACAATTTTGTCATTTGCATAATTTTTTATTAAAAAGTGAAATTCTAAACTATTTTAGAAACTTGAGTCTTCCAGTTACTTAGATGCTATATAACTGAGCTTTTATTATAAAAAAACTTTTTAATACTTTAAGTGGGTAAAAACTATTTTCTTTTAATTAGCCATATAAACATATCTCTAGACGTACACATAATTACATCTTGAAAGTTACCTGCCTAAGGAAAGAATCCTTTGTGGAAAATTTTTCAGAGAATATCAAACACAAGGAAGCCCATGAAAATTCCATGCAATCAGTGATCTAATTCCATCTGATTTCAGTTTTTTTTTAAAGAAAAACTGAATCTTTATTTTGTAGTAAATATGCTGAATACTATAGTTTTAAATTGAATAATTAAGATAGGGACAAAACTTAGTTCCTATAAAAGAGACAACATAAATTTGTATTAGAAATATATCACTAAGAGTACTCAAATGATACATAAATGTTTTTCACTTTAAAATAGGAGTGGTAAAATTGGGTTTGGGAAGGCAGACCATATTACCTGAACTTAGCTCTTCATCTTAATATGAGGGATATATTTATTATTTTCTACACTTTAACAGCTCTCTCTCTCTTTTTTTTTTTTTTTTTTTTTTTAACTTGGAAAAATATTTGGGGCCCCCTTTCATTGAAATTTTTCTAACCCAAAATATTTGCCTATAATTCAAAAAGTAATTAATTATAACTCAGAAGTTAATTAAATATAGAAAAGTACTTATAGGCAAAATATTTGCTTATAATTACTTTTCTACAATTAATTAGCTTACTATAAAGATATGGATTGTAAACACATTCTTCCCTCTCCACTAAGAAAAGCAGATGTTTAATATACTGCTACATATGATTGTGAAAAAATAATCGCTTGCAGTATTTTAATATTTCATATTTTTTCCACTTTATAAAAAATAACAACAGAACACATCATAAAATAAAATATGATTTTAATGAGCCAAATTTTAAAATGAATTAATACGTATTTCTTAATACTGATAATTTTGATTATGAAAACGTATCAAAATTCAAGGGTACTCTTATATGCGCCCTAAGATCACCAAATGTGGCAATATGTGTTCTGCGCCGGATTTTGGCGTGATTGCGTGTTGTATGGCAACCCTTTTGGCGTTGAATACGCTTTTGCTGGAATGTTTTAATCGCTTGTTGGTTCGTGTGTGTTTTGAAATGTTGCAATGAGAGACATTGCAAGAGGGTCTGGAAGATTACTTTTAGTGGCTGTGCATGATAGAGGTAAAGGAAACTCTAATGCATTGTATTAAAGAGTGGATTGAGCAAAATATTTTTCGGATGGCTGGAAATCTTACAAGCATTTAGGAAAATAAGGTTTTGAACATGTAAATTATTTGTGAACCATAGTATGAATTTTCTGGATAGTGTGTCTGGCTGTCATATAAATAAGATAGTGATTATGTGGCGGTATGTTAAAGACGGCATGAAATTGGTATTTCTGCTATTCGAAAGAGCATTCATTCACGGTAAATGCGTTTTATTTTATTCTTGTTCTTATTTTGTAGAATGTTATGTTCACTGTTTTTTTAGTACAAATTTCTGTCGTTATTGTTGTTTTTTTGAATTGTTTGAAATTTATTTTAGTTCATTTTGTTGATTAGTGCATAGTGCCTAGATTGTGCAATTCATAGATGTTTTTTAAAGTTGAAACTGAACGCTGTGTACATGGCATTCTTTGAAATTTATTGTTGTTATGTTAATTTATTAAAGCCAGGTGTGCGTAGTTCGTCTATTTCTTCGCTGCCTCGATTGTGCAATTCGTAGATGTTTTTTAAAGTTGAAACCGAACACTGTGTACATGGTATTCTTTGAAATTTATTGTTGTTATTGTTATAAGGAAAAAAATTATGTTTTTAATACCTTTTAACTTTGGACTTTGACTGATGGTGACGGAAAAAAACGAAAAAAATCAAATAACAAATACATTCAAAAACTAATTTAGAATATACATATATCATTTTGACATTCTTATAAACATTCGTATAGTGGTAGTACAATTTAACTTTAGGAAGGTTTGCGTTGTGAGTAACCTATGTAAAAGGAAATATCAATAACTCCAACCAAATTCAATTAAACTCCATGTTTCTTAAAAGCCTCCCGGCTCAAACAAATGGAGGGACATGACAGACCACAGTAAAATATACACAGCATAAATACACAAATGCCATTAAATTTTAAACACACATTTATTAAATTCTTAAATATATATTATATAATTAAATAATGGATAACTGATCAGCAATACATATTTTTTCTAAGCAAAATAACACATAATACTACACCAAATTACAGCTTATATTAATTAAGATTAACATTATCAAATTCTACTGTATCATAAGTGTAACACTAGTATTTTCTCCCATTTCATCTTCTAACTTTAAGTATTTATCATGGTAATTTACTTTAAGAACACTGATAATTTCCACATCGATTAATTAAATTAAGTAATTGCTCAAATTTCAACAAACATTAAAATGACGACTCTTGCTTGAGTATTAAGATAATTATTGAAGTAAAACAAATTTAAAAAAAATCACTCACGGGGTGAAGTCCAAACTGCAACACTCACTTTACTCGGGAATACCTTCGAATACTGATTTAATAAGGTGATTTGACAGCTCCACAGATCGTCCAGCATCCAAAGTTTACTCGAGCACCACATTATTCCTGCTGTCCTTTATTCACAAAATCATCGTTAATGGAGGCAGACAGTTCTTGCGAATTTTAAAGATGACTTGGTTGCAACACCATTGAAGCTGTCCTTACAATAAATAAATTCCAGAGCATGGAATGATGAAAAAAAAATCGACGCAGCTGGCACAGGCAGAATAAATAGCAATGCACACCTTAGAAGGGTCCTACACGAGTCTCTTTCATTCTGGAAGCCCCGAAACTCACCATAAGCATAGAGCACCTTTGGAACAAAATCTAATTAGGAAGTCAAAGCCGGTAAAAAACAGGAATACCGCATCAGGATGTCAGGATCACCAAGAGAATCTGCCGAACAATTCTTGGGATAAGAGAAATTGAAATTCTTCTGCTGAGCTCTATGCCTTATGCCAACGCAAATTCTCGCCAGCTAAAAGCCGAGAGAAAAATCATACCCTCTGCCGGCTGTTCACGTGGCTCGCGAGAAGCAAGACCCGAAGGATCAAGCCCCGACTTTTTCTCCTCTTACTCTTCTTGAAAATCAGAATCAGAATGATCTCTAGCCTGGTGCAAGCACCCAGGAAATCTCGGTTTCTCCGAGAAGCAAGACCCGAAGGGTCAAGCCCCCACTTTTTCTCCTCTTACTCTTCTTGAAAATCAGAATCAGAATGATCTCTAGCCTGGTGCAAGCACCCAGGAAATCTCGGTTTCTCCGCCTCTGTGAGTTCATAGGCTTTCAAAAAAAATCATAAAATTAAATCTTACCAATGCCGGAATTTTATGTTATCTAAATTGAGAAAATGACAACCCATGACGAATCAAACACCAGAAAATCTGACAATGCAATCCAAAAAACATCTGCACTCACATAACGTGAGAAAAAAAAATAGATCCCCCAACTAACAAGCGAAACTAGCTTTTACCAGTATCCAATTATTTAACTTAGTACACCTCCCACTGTCTTGAAGTAAGAAAACTGCCAAAGCGACAGGAAAAACAATTTCCGTTTCACACGCATTAGCTAAAAGGTGACAATACATACCCCTACTACCTTCATTGTTGGAAAGGCCATAAACCAGATGTGTGTCCTCGCAACCGTCTCTCGCCTTTGTTACAATTCCCACTCAAGAATAATGAGTTAAATAAAACCTTAAGAGCTTAAGAATACTTTTTTTTTTTTTCAGATTAAAATACACATGAATACAAATAAAAATATTAGAATAATAATAACTTAAAACACATATTAGTAATTGAAATTCGCGACATAACATTATGTTAATTTATTAAAGCGAGGTGTGCGTAGTTCGTAGATTCTTTTGCTGCGTAGATTGTACAATTCATAGATGTTTTTTAAAGTTGAAACCGAACACTGTGCACATCGTATTCTTTGAAATTTATTGTTATGTTAATTTATTAAAGCGAGGTGTGCATAGTTCGTAGATTCTTTCGCTGCCTAGATTGTGCAATTCATAAGATTTTTTTTTAATTAAAACATATCACCACGTACATGGATTCTTGTCAAATATTTTCGGCCAGAAACTTTTACGTTTTTGCTATCTAAATTTTTTGTTTCGGATTTTTAGCTTAAATTGTGTGTTCAAAACATGGTTTTTGGAGACATTTTAGACTTAAAGTTCGAAATGTAGACAAAAAATTTAGATAGTAATATGACACTATGGAGTTTCTTGCCAAAAATGTTTGGCAAGAAATTTGGCGACTTGAGGGCGCATATAAGAGTAGTTCCAGTTCAAGTTATGGGAAGGTGGTGTTACACTTTGGGAATTTTGAAATTTGATCTAAAACTATCAGCAAGATTTGAAAGAAGCTACATTGAACGACTATTTAAAATGACACTAAATGTAGAAAATCAACAGAAAGATTGAGCTCTAACAAATACTATAACAAATGTGAAATACTTAAAAGAAGAGGAAAACGAATCTAAACTATGCTAAATGGCATATGTAATAGAGTTAACGATACATTTATATTGAAATTGCTTTTTAGTAATATTTCATTAGATTTTATCAACATTTATGTGATTTCAGCATTATACATATTTTATTTTAAAATATAAAATGTTTAAATATTTCACAGAAAAATTAAGTATTTCACTGCATAAAATCCATACAACTGTTCCAGGAAATTAATTACAATAATGTGATCTTGAAGATTGATGAAGGCATTTAAACAAAAATCGACACAAGTACTGCCATGACATAGATAAAAAATTTATAAAATACTGTACATTTTTAGAACAGAAAAAAGATATTTAAAAAAAAGTAGAAACGATGAATGGATCTTATGTCATATCGTTCATAATATGAGAATAAAAATGTTAAAACTTGCACTATTTAGTTCTGTTTTAAAATTATGCCACAAACTAATGAAATTATACATAAACAATACATTACAAGTATCTAAAAATCACTGGTCATACGTTACACTTTGCAAATGTTAAGAGAGGGAAACGTTCAGTAAACTTTGTTATATATCACAGCCACAACTTGATATAATTTTCTCCACGACAAACGTAGCAGATTTGTCAAGTAGTAATTAAACTTCACAGAAATATTACTTTTAACAGAAAAGGCACGCCAAGAACTGTAAAATGTATGATATAATCGTAAGAAAAGTTATCTTTAGAGAAAGTAAAAGCTATGCGTCTTTGAAAACTGCATACCGAAAATAAAAATTAAATAAAAAAAACGCTAACAGCTAAATCAGTATTAAATACAACTCACAAAATAAAATTTTCTGCCTTATGCACAAACCGTAGTTTAATAGGAATAATGTAATTATACGGAAATATCTAAATCAGGTACATAGAGACATTTTTAACATAAATTAATTCATAAGAAACTACAAAGGAAAATTCAAGTAAGGCGATAAAAATACAGAATAAACATTTTTAGATAATAAAATATTTCAGAAACAGTAAAAGAAATAAATACCGGAGTATGAAAACAAAAAATGCATTCATCTTTGTAAATTTTATCCCCAGCGGATGGGATTTTAACTTTTTGTATATGAGATAGCAATACGGAGGCCGCCATGACAATGTTTAATTTTTGTAAATTACTTACAAGTTGAAGTAAATGTTTACTGCAATGATGATAAACACTTTTATTCAATTTCTAAAGAAGGGATAGGGCAATAAACTCCCTTCACAAACAATAACAGCGGCAAGAGAATGAACATGTAAATAATATGAACATCAATGTAAATTTATAGTATTTTTATATATAGGGGTTGGACAAAAATGTGGGGGCATAATAACAAAATAAAAACATATTGCTGTGACTAAGGAAAACTGTTGGCATTCAAAACAGCTTGCAGTCTTCTCGGAAAGGATACTTAAAAATCGTTTATTATCAAGGAAGTTAGAAAAGAAGGAAGGAGGGTTCGCAGTTTCCTCCACTATAGGGGAATGAAATTCCACCGAACAAGCGGCGTCCATGTTTGTAACTTCAAAACACTGCATTACGGCAGTGAAACGTACGTGTTTCTAAGCTGTTCCGTGCATGTATTTTACAGTAAAAATATGTTAAATTTATAATTAAATGCTTCGCTATAGTTAATTTTTTGTTTTAAAGTTATAAAGATGATATCCGTAATTTACTACGTACAGAAAATCATTAAGAAATAGTTCGAAATCTAAATGCATGTGCATAACATTAAAGCCTTTAAAAATTATGTTTTCTGCATATTTCAAGAATTTGTTTAGATTTTATTAGCAACCTGTTGAGTGTACTTTCCAATTTTTCTTTTAAGAAGTGATATTTCTGATTTATTCACGATATTATCATAATTTAGTAAAGAATCATTTCATATACAAAATTTAAGAGATAGGAAAGAAAATTATTTTAGTATGCTTAAATACTCCAGCTTTAAGTTGTAATACACTAAAACAGAAATTCAAATATTATTTTTATTGGCTATAACAGTTGTTGTAATAGCTAATTTCAGAAGACTGGTACTTGATGCAAATAGTATTTCATTTTTAAAGCATTTTTGGCATAGTTTAAAAATGAATTAATTCTTAATTTCAGAGGCGTAGCTAGGGTTTTCAGCGCCCGGGGACAACTGAAGATTTTGCGCCCCTTTCCTGTGTGCCACGAATGGAAAACACTTCATTCTAAAATTTCGTACCATCAATTTGGCACCCCCTGGATGTTGCGCCCGGGGACAAATGTCCCCCCTTGCCCCACCCTAGCTACGCCACTGCTTAATTTCAATTAAAAACACATTGTAACTTTTATCCATTTATCAATTTTTAGAAGTATTTTAGATGAGGGGAAGATTGTTTTTGTGGAAACCTGAGAAAAGTGTTAATTTTCATTAAGCTACAGTAAATGAAATAACTTCATGGAATCAGGAGATCTAAAATGCTAAACAAACAAAGATAAAAATAAAAAGGAAACAGATTTGCATTTTACATGTCAAAAGCGACAGCTTATGAAGGGATGTTGGATTTAGATGGTTGCTCAGCTCAGTGCATCTCCAAGTTAAAAAAATTAAAAACTTATTTAAATTTTATTTTGACTTATTTCTAATGCTTTCCTGTTGAGAAAATTTCTACGCATAATGGGAAAATGTCTTTGTCTGATACTGAATAAAAAAATGCAACAGTGAAAAAAATATCATCGTATTTCATATTTATGAATCCTAAAGAAATTACCTTGAATTAAGCTGAATTACAGAAATATACCTACATAAATTCTTGGATACATCTTTCCACATGTTCAATTGTGTAAATATTTTACTTTTATCGCTACACTGCCCAGAAATTTTCAAGTTTATGCAAAAAAAAAAAAAAAAAAAAAAAAAAAAATTAACAACAGAAGAGTTTATCTTGAACAAATGCACAAATTATATTTGTAACAGTTCACAAAACTTAAAAATGAATAATAATTAATACATAAAAAAAGCATTGCTTTATTTAAGACCTTTACCATTCAAAAAATAGTAAAAATTTAGGTCTTACTTTTCATGAAAATTATAAGACGAAATTATACAGTTTAAATCCTAGCACACATAATTGTATGTTAAGGAACGAAGATGGCAGCTATAAACAGAAACATTAAAATGTGTTTAACATATTTTGATTATTATTAAGTCCTTTTTTCACATCTGGAAAGAAAACAACATGACATTGTGATATTTTTTAACATAGTTATCAAATTACATAAAAAAAAAAGAAAATCAATACTTACCCGTGAAAAGTAATCCCAGGAATCTTTTTCGAAAATCTGTTTGTGCATCCATATGCAACACAAGTTGACATGCTTCAAAAAGCAAAGAAAAAAATGTTGCAATTACAGACTTTCTTGCACAAGTCACAGCGATAATAGTAACATGACCTCCAAGCTTCACCATTTGAGTTGAACCTTACCTCCTTCTATTCTAATCTCCTTGTTTATTATGTTTTAGAGAGATTAATCCAATGGTTTTTTTCGTTCTTCTTAACTTCTTAACGTCGATGCTGGCTATTAAAATTGCCACACCATGAAGGAAAGCAAATACAAAAAATATATTTATTGCAGTAAACAATATGACATGAAGACAAAATGGTTTGGTTTGGTTTATTAGATTACGGCAAAGCACTCGTGGGCTATCTGCCTTAAGGGAGGGATGCCTTCGTGGAGGACTTTTTAAGGGAAACAGGCTCGTATACACGTTACACATGGGGAAAACCACGAAAACCTCATGCAGCCAGCCCGTTCGCGGGATTCGAACCTCGGACCGAACTACCAGTGTTCAGCGACGTTACCGCTCGGCCGCTGGTGGGCACTGAAGACAAAATGATTAAACTTGTAAGCATTTTGGAGGTTTACAGGGGTGCAAAATGAGAAGAAACAGCTGCCACCCTTGGCAGCTAAAACGGCCCTTACCTCATTAAGCATGTAGTCAAACTGGGCAACTCATTCCATGTTGCTTCAAGTCTATGACATACTTCATTAATCGTATTAGCTGGAGAGGGGTGGCCGGCCAGACTCTCAGCAACCCATGACCAGATGTTTTCAATGAGTGACAGATCAAGAGACCGTGCAGGCCAGGCCAGCAATCAAATTCCCTGTGTATCGAAGAAGGTCAGAACACGGCGTGCAACAAGTGTCTGGTATTGTCTTGTTGGAACATGACATTTGGGGACCTCGAAGATAGGGCACAACCACTGGACGAAAACTGTCAGAAATGTATCCATCTGAATTCAAATAACCGTCGATCCGAACTAGGCGTGTGCACGTCGTGTACCCAATGGCTGCAGAGCTTATTATATCAGGTGTAGGGCCTCCTATACCGATATCGAATGCAAGCAAGCGACGTGCGGGCTACTCGGACACTCCAGACACGTATACGGCCATCAGAATACTGCACCTAGAACCGAGACTCGTTTAAAAAGGCGACATTGTGCCAGTCCTGTACCCAGAGTCGCCGTCTCTCCCTATGCTGCATTGTCAAGGGAAGCCGAAAGAATGATCATCCTGCTGATAGTCCACTCTGCTGCAAATGTCGACGCACCTTACCAGCTGATACTGAGCGTGCTTAAAACATGCCCATTTACTGAGTAATGGTCAATGATGTAGTCGTACGGTTTTGCAGGGTTTACCTCACAATATATCTGTCCTCTCTAGCGTTAGTCATGGGAGGGCGTTGAGATCCTGCATGCCGTTCAGTAAGACTTTCAGCAATCCATTCATTCCATATTTGCATGACAGCGGTTGGATGTCGACCAGTGCGAACGGCTATATCACGGAACGATAATCTATACTTTTGATAGGCAACGATCCTGCCCCTATCGAACTTGCTGGTATGTATTTTCTTTTCTTATTCGAGGCATAACACGATATTCTGAGAAAACTCCAACCTTACAGGGCACTTTCCGAATGAGAAATCCACTGCACAACTTTTCTTTTATGCAGAGCTTCCGATCTCGTTTCTTCCTCCTGCGTCGTCTAAACGAGCTGAAATGCTAATAATTTTCATATCCCTACTGCTACTTCCTTTCATGTGATTTTGATGTTCGTGAGATATTTCTTCCTGGTGTTGCAATTTTAATGGCCAGCAGTGTAATTGATATCATTACCTGATTCAGAATGCTTTATTATATAATCTTGCTATAAATTAATGTCAACGGAAATATAATTTAAAGAAAATTATGGCTTCATTGCTACTAATTTACCTTTTGTTTCAACTGCCACTTGCTGAAAATTTGTCCTTTTCTTCCAATAGGCCCTCATTCACAATTTTACTTGCCAAGATGACTTCTCCATATGAGTTTAATTAATTCGTCATGAAACTAGAATGCAGATTATGATTTAAGCAAAACCGTATTTCTGTTTCGTAGAGTTCTAAGCATTAAACTGAATATTCCTGCCTAATTACTGGTATTTTATTAAAATTTCGAAAATTATCTTTAGAAATTTTAATTTGTGTAGTTTCAGAATTCTGTCTCTTTTGATTGATGTTTGCATATAATTTATTTAAGTGCCCTGTATTAATCTAATATTCGGTATGATCTTAAAATAACTATGAGAATATAACTATGAGAATGAAATGGTAAATAGCGATATGGAATATAGATTAAAAAAGTAAACGAAAATGTATGCATCAATTTAATTTTTTAAGAGTACAATTTAATTTTTTAAGAGTACAATTTAATTTTTTAAGAGTACTATTTTATTTATTTATATTCTTTAATATTCTAACGCGTTTTCTGTGCTTCATTAAATGAAATACTTTATAATTACGTTTACAGTAATAATAATACGGTGAAGTTACAGTGGCAGAATATTGTTCAGACAACAGCTTTAGTGACGGCATTTCATTGAGCCAAAGAAAGTAAGTATCACGTAAAGAATAGCAGCATGCTGATAAAACTTAATTTTCCGACAACAAATTAATTCCTCATTTTATAGGGTCTGAGAGTCATTAATTTATTAATGTGCAATAAAAACAATTCTCCAGTTTTGATTTATTAATTTTATTTTCTATTATTGCAGAAGTAACTAAATTATAAATTAACCCTCCAAGCGGCAGGTCCGTATATATTCATTCGAAAATAATGGCTCTTATAGCGGCAAGGCAGCATATGTGCGTCCAAATATTTTGGTCCTCATAACGGCACGGCACGGCAAAGCAGCATATATGTGGCCTGTTTCAGAGTGCTCTTAATGCCTTCTATATTCTTAATGTAAACTGACAGGTGATAATTTTCCTCTGCAGGATGTAACTGATGAGAAGAAACTATTCGCTAGCGACAATTGGGTTTTATCGTTAGGTTTTGAATAACAACTCGGAATAAATAAATCGCTTAAAACTTCCAGCTGTTCTGTGCTTATACCAGCTATAGTCAAATTAAATGTTTATGTACGTAAAGAGAATTTTCATTTTCCAGACTAATTATTTTCCAAATTTTAGGTATAGTTTGGCAAAATGTAATTGCAATTACAATTAAAATCACAAGCAAAAGTAATTGTAACTGCAATAATATTTTGAAATATGTGATTTCAATTACATTGCAATTGTAATTAGATTATGCAATTACTTTGTAATTACAATTAGAACGTAAGTACTTTTTAATTGCAACAATAATGTATGTAATTCCATTTCAATTCTTAAATCTAGTTACAATTACAATACAATGGCAATCACAGACATTATAATTATATAATTTAATTACAATTATAAATTTTATTGCATCTAATGACAACCACGATAAAACTGTAATTGCAAATACATTATTATTATATTAGCTAATTACAACGTAATTTTAATTGCAATTGTAGTAGGTAATTATAACTGCATAATTAGGAAAGTAATTGTCCATGATAATTGGAATTACGTAACTAGTGAAATCATGATCATAATTGTAATTGTAAGTGTAGTATGCAGTTGAAATAGCATTGTAATTGTAATAAAATTATACAATTACTGAGTAGTATAGTTAAAAAGTAGCTGCTTTTTTAAATTAAAATTACAATTTACGAAATTTCATTTAAATTACAATTACGCTATATTTGTGAAGTATATTCAAATCCTAATTTCATATTCAATGCAACTGAAATTACATTGTAATTGCATAATCTAATGCCAATCGTATAATCTAATTACAGTTACACTGTAATTACAACTCCAGTAAGTAATCATATTTATGTAATTAGGATAGCAATTGTTTCTGATAATAGCAGTTACGTATCCCAGGAAAATCATGATCTTAATTGCAAATGTAATTGTAGAATGCAATTGAAAACACATAGTAATTGTAATAATATTAAACAATAGTTTTGTAATTAAAATTACAATGTAACAATTTTTAATTACATGTACAATTTACGCAAATGCATTTTAATTATAATTACATTTTAATTGTGAAATCTGATTGGATATACAATATAACTGGAATTATATAATCTAATAAAATTTACAATTCAATTGTAATAACCTCTTAATCAAAATTACACAGATGATTGTAATTATTTAATCGGAAGAGCAACTGCCCCTTATAATTTCAGTGACATAGGCTAAGGAAATCGTGATGATGTTGGAAAATTACAGTAAATCATAGTATATATGAAATGCTTCTGCATTTTAGATGATTATTTGTTAAATAATACAACGGGATAATCACCTATAAGAAAAATATTAATATTTTCAGTCATGTCTTCTGAATCCTCTTATATGCATTGTAGTTTGTGATACCGGCATAAATTGGAGTTTATTTAAAGGAAATAATATAGGCTATTTTATATAGATCTAAATGCACATAACCTTAGTAAGCAAATACACATGTTTATGGCCCACCAGCGGCCGAGCGGTAAAGACGCTGAACACTGGTAGTTCGGTCCGAGGTTCGAATCCCGCGAACGGGATGGCTGCATGGGCGTTTTCGTGGTTTTCCCCATGTGTAACGTGTATACGAGCCAGTTTCCCTTAAAAAGTCCTCCACGAAGGCATCCCTCCCTTTAGGCAGATAGCCCTCGTGTCCTTTGTCATAATTGAATAGTCCTGGATTTACTAAATATATTTATTATGAATTACCGCCCAGATGGGAAAGTGATTTGTGACTCTGGTTGCTGTACCGAAAAGCCTGGGTTCGAATCCCGGATAAAGCATGGATGTAATTTGTTCGCCCTCTTCGTAGGAGGCAACGGTGACTCACATATTAGTTGCCTCCTTAATAACGTGACCACCGCTTCCGGTCTTAGTTGCGTCGTTAATAACGTGACTACCGCTTCCGATCTTAGAAGTGATCAATGTCTATAAACGGCTAGTGCCTGCCATTGGAAAAAAAATATTACGAATTAAGTCTTTTATTCAACATAACACACATTTTCCATAAATAGTTAAAATGCATTATTCACTTACAAGTACTTGCATGAACTATTTTCCGCCTTTGTTTCACGTAAGAACCAATAAAAGCATAATTTTTTATGCAACTGTGATTGTTATGCTTAAGAGATTTAATAACATTATATCATAGATTGTTCTTTGGTTTTGGAAACATTTTAACCTGCTTACAAAAGAAAAGATCGGGTCTTTTCTATTAAACCCGCAAGCTTGAATACTTTTTACTTCCTTGTACGAAGTAAAAAGGAAGTATTGTAATCGCAAAAAGTTTCAGGCAGCATATTTCAACGAAAATATCCATTTTGACCGCTATCGAATGCAATTTAACGATATTTTTGCGTGATATCTGTACGTAAGGACAGAATAAAATACTCTTTTCCTTCAAAAAAATTGTAAAACTGCTTTAAAATTAATTCTGAAGAGAATTTTTCGTGGCGTCTGTACGAACGTATGTACGTACGTACGTATCTCGCATAACTCAAAATCGAGTAGCCTCAGAACGTTGAAATTTTGTATACAGGACTTCTATAACATGTAGATGTGCACCTCGTATTTTGGTTGCAATCGGCCGCACCAAACGTATATAAATATAGTATTTATATATATATATCCACTCTGTTACCCCTCTCAGTGATCTCAGTTTCTTTACTCTTATATATTGGTAAATTGTACATTTTTTGCTTTAAAAATGATTGAATTATGTTGTTTTTATCTTCCGGTTAATAATTTTATGCCTTTAGTAAATCTGCGTGCAATATTTCTAGAATTATCAGCAATTTTAATGTTGTTTAATTGCCGCTAAGCCATATTTAATGGCGGCCATTGATGTTTACATTTGAAACAGGAGACTAGCGGATTTGTTGCCAATATAGAGAAACTTAGCTTCGCAACAACAAAGATAACGCCTTCATTTATTATTTAAATCATGCTTAATCCTTTCTGGAATTTTTTCGAGGAAATAAGCGTTTAAGATTTACTTCGTAATTTTTAATATAGATATTTTGAGTTTTTATGTATTTTTGCCTTCTCGCGAAGTGAGAACTGAATTAATTAAATGAGAAATACTCAATCGTCTGTGAAAAACTGTTTCTTTTTTGTTTTGTTTGCTTAATTTCTTTTATACAACATTCTAGCTTTATTAGAGTATTTGAATAGAACATGTGGCAACGATTAGATAATTCCATTCTTTAAATGATATAAATTTTGTGCATTATGAGTTATAATATGAACGAAATTAACTAGTTATCTTAGTTTCCGTTATAAAATTATTATATAAGTTAACTGTTATATAATTATTAATACTGTTAAGTGAATCTAGCGCCAGAGTGTCGCTATGGTAAACAAATACTTTGAATTTTAAAGTAAATTTTAAAGAATGCATTTATTCTATTATGGTTTACGCGCTGTCGGCGAAGTAGATTTAATTCAATCCAATAAGTTTAAATGAAATGCAAGAAAAAATGCGTATAATTTAATATTCCAATACAAGGAAGTCATGTGGTGTACACATCAGATTTTTTATTACTAGGAATAGAAAACTTCATAAAATCTTAATTAGAATAGTAAAATTTCCAAATTTGTATTTAATACAATGAAATTAAATAAATCCTGCAGAAAAACAGTACGATAAATTATCGCTATTTGTAGTTTTGTCAGATAAAAATAAAAAAAAAAAAAAAAAACATTGCTCATCATACAACTGTATTAATAACAAACGTTTTACTTTCAAACTGAGAATTACAGTAGTTTTAAATATGTAAAGTTCATTATTTTTTCTAGTTACATTATGCGAATAATATTTGTGTAATAGCTTGTCGACGACTAGAATACACGATTAACACAACTATTACAATTTAAAGTCCTTTGAAGAATAAATACATTCACTAGTACATCTAGATGGTTAAGTTAGTTTATTTAAATATCAAGTCAGAGGGCTATCTGTCTATGAGGAGGGATGCCTTCGCGCGGAACCTTGAGAGGGGAACTATCTCGTATTCATGTTAGGCATGGGAGAAGCCGTGAAAACTAACCATGGAAAAAGCCAATTCGCCAGGGTTCGTATCCAAACCAGATCGATTTACCTGTATTCAACTACCTTAACCACTCGTTAATTACCTAGAGTTCTAGATGTATTATTCTCACAATTCTAAATAGACTAAGCCACTGGTGGGGACCTAGTCCATCTAGAATTTACCAACTCATTTGTAGAAACATTAGGTATTTTTTGAAGTTGGAGACGCGAAAAATGTGCAGTGCCCTCGCCGGGACTCAAACCCTGGACGTCTCAAATGCGCGTTGAGTATGCTTCCAATTACAGCACGAAGGTATGCGGAAAGGAAGGAGAAAATACCTTACAAAGTTAAAGTAGGAGTTAAGGTAAGAGAAGGTAGATCAGATTCAATTGAACCGATTCCCCTAGGAAAACCACTGCGTTTCTGTGCATCAAAAATTAGTTGATGAACCATTCCAAACTATTCAATTATAACAGTTCACCAGCAACTCCTCCTCGAAACAGAGGAAATCCTTTAATGAAATATACAACATCACATACATATGTAAAAAATTCCATTGTCAAATAAATTAAAGAAATTAATTAGTAATAATTAATATATTTTACTGAAATTAAGTCTGAAATTGTAAAGTAAATAAATAAGTAAAATGTAGTAATACGAAATATACATAAAAATTAAAAGAAAACACTGAAATCATACCTTACCAAGAGCGAAACAAAGATTTAAAAAAAAAAAAAAAAAAAAAAAAAAAATGATTAAAAAAAATAGACGCTTAGGGTTGCCAGTTTGGCTTCATTGGCGAAACACATTGGCGATGGGAAATTAGAAATCTCCCAAACGGTGACTTAACAGCTTGTGAGAAATTTTCAAATTTTTTAGATATGGAAAGTAAGAAAAAGGAAGAAAAGAAACAAAGGTTAGAAAATAAAGTCTTCATGTCATGGACTTATCATAACGACTTAGAATAGAGTAGGCGCTCTGTTAATAAAACTTAAGTCAAGAAATATTGTAGAATAGTACAAATATATACAAACATATACTATAAAATTCCTTAAACCGTCCTACTTTATCGTCTTACTTACCGTACTAATAGACAGAATGCAATTTGTCATTGGTAATATAATGCCAGTGCTGCTCTTTATCATAGTAGTAGAGTACCTAGCAATCATAATATTTTGTCTGGGTTCGAATGCCGGAGAAGGCATGGATGCTGGTTAGTGTATAAAGCCTTTGCGAAATAAAGGCACTTGAAATATTGTCGAGCAGAAAGTCCTCTCGAAAAGTTGGTAGTGGTTGTGAGGAGAGGGATTATCTTCAACCAAACGGCGACGAACTAAGCAATGGCGTTACTAAAGAGCCGATATGCTAGTACCTCAGATGATCCAGCTGCTCCATTAACAGTGCATATTGGTACTACAATGTCACCTCTTTGGAATGGTGGCTGCCATACCTTTGGTGTAGGCTCGAATTCCGAAGAAATCAGGGATGTTAGTAAGTGTCAAGTGTCTTTGCAGCATGCGGGCGCTTAAAAAATTGCTGAGTCGAAGGTTGATGGGGAGAACAGAGGGGTTCGATTTCCTCAGATTTGTCCAATGGGGTGTTCTGCATCAGAATAGGAATCAACCTAATCCAACTAGGGGGATTCATCTGCTAATGTTTTAAAACCAGACCAAAGGCTTAGTTAAAAAAAAATGTACTTCTAATGCTGCATATTGTATATCTCCTTATAAAAAAAGTCATTTGCTTCCTGTATCAGGGCTATATTTTATTTTTGGAGGGAAGCTGAAGGGATGCAGCCCTGAAACTGAAATTTCAGTTTATAAGCAGAGTATAATTACTACGAAAACATTGGTTTTAGATAAAAGTCACCCCTACCCCCAAAACTAAATACTAGCAACAGCCATATCATGTATATCAGTTTTTTGACGTGATTTAAATAATTAATAATTAAATTTTTTTATTAAAATTAAGTGATAACTATTTTTTCATCTTTTTTTGACACAGTTTCGTGTTGTTTATTTGTCAATTATAAATTCGCATGGACTTCTGTCAGGGAAAATTACAAAAATTCCGTAATGAAACTTTATCCGTTATTGATAATTACACAATAACATTCTGTACTTAATTATATTGAGCAAAAGCTATTAATTTTGATTAACATATGCTGTAAATAGAGAACATACCTTTTGAACAATTTAATTCTTAAAACTAGTATTTGACAATTTGTTACCTAGATGGCAGCACATGCAATGATATTTGTGAAGTTCATGAATCACATTTTTAGGTGCTTTTGCGAAATTTGAGAGAATGTTTTATGCACTTATTCTACTTCCGTCAAGCTGGGAGCATGCTAATTCAATTCAAAACTTTTTAACTTTTTTTAGAAACTTATTTGAAGACATGTACATTTACATGACCCATTCAATATAAATCACTTTTGAAATAGAAATGATTTCAAATGTTATATTCCTGACAGCTTATATATAAACGCATACTCAGTTAATAATAACCTGAAAATACAGCTGAGCAAATTTCCTAACAGGCTATTTTTCCGTGAAGTTCATATGCAAATTATAAATATTTCAGAATATTTGTACAGTTCCTTGGAATAGAAGAAAATTCTAAAATTTGCATCTGTTATTAGTGTAACTCAAAAATATATTAAATTTAGAAACACATTTCTGTACATAATCATAGGTTAGTTAGTACACCTCAGGATTCAATAATTTTCTTCAGTCAACGGTGAGCTACTCTGATTGGTTTTCTTTTGATATTCAAATTTTTGAAAATATTTTACACTTTTATTATAATTACTACTATTATTATTATTTATATTTCTTTAATCAACACAACAAAGGTATTAAAAATGTGAGGATCTTCCGGTGCTTTCGGGATCTAATTTTGATTGTTTTAAACACTTTTGGTTTGCATTAAGAAATATTTTCAGCCAACATAATTATTCCTGTAGTTAGTTTATCTGTTGGTGTAATATTAAGAAATCGTATCTGTTGAATATCTTGCTGTTTGTTTACCTTCTAAGTATATTTCTCATTTAGATGTGAACTTTTGAGTTCCCCCCTTTTTTTTTTCTATTTAGGGGAAATCCTAATTTTTTTTTGAATTAGAATCCGAATTCCAAAAGCTTTTCGAAATCTCGAGGCCTTTAAAATAAAGATTTACTGAAAAATGTCAGATTATTTAACGGTTGAGTTTGTTAAGATTTTTTACTCTTTCGCTTCTACCAGTTTGCTTTTTCACTCATTCCTGCAAACCCATTTTTTTTCGGGGCTTTTAGCTTTATTTAAGCATCGTTTTCTTTTCACTTACGCCATAATTCAACAGCAAAATCATAAAATTTTAAAAGCAGTATATACAATTTAGAATTCCCGATGCAGTGCTGTTTTGGTATACATTTTTCTAATTTTTTCAGTTTCTTCTCAGTTCATCATATCAACACTCAGCTTTCTTACTAAGAATGCTTGCAAAACACTTTTTTGTCTTTTTATTATTAACATTTTTCGTCTTAACTTTATCACACATCACGTTCTTTGCACATACGCCACATACAATTCAATTAAAGAGCAAAATATTTAAAAACAGTGTATCTTCAGAATTTTTGATAGACAGTCTCTACGCGGTGGAATTAAAATGTTTTATTCCGTATAGCGTTGCTCGCTTTCAAATCGTTGAGTTTGTTAATAAAAATTCCTTAAAATTTTACAAAAAATGAAACAGATAATTAAAAAATGTATAACCTCATTCTATGAAGATACTGAATATTTTTAATGAGATATATTCCGATGATTTCGTGGATCATGTGACTTAAGTATAGCTAATGTAAAAAACGATGTAGATGACCTCAGAGACCGCGTGAGGTTTTTACAGAAAATGAAATACATAATTAAAAAATACATAATGTCATTCTACGAAGATACTGAATATTTTTAATGAGATATATTCCGATGACCTCAGAGATCACGTGACATGCATACAGCTAATCTAAACAAACAACATAGATGACTTCAGAGATCACGTGACTTATACACAGCTAATGTAACAAAGAAGGTCATTCTTCCTCTTTTTCTTTTGTGGAATGTATCTCATTAGATAGATCATGAATTAAGTGCATTTTTGTTATTTAAATCAGTCCATTGCTTTTATATAGCTTAGTTTATTAATCCACAACAGACAGATTCAATTTGATAGATAAATATTTTATATTTTGCAGAACGGAAACACATAAAAATTTCCTAACTCACTATGAAAAGATAATATATGAAGCAATATTCAGTGAAAACTTTTCCAATGGCTTCTTTTAGTTCATGAAATTCAAACAAATACTTTTTACTAGTTTAGAATTCCCGTCTATCATTCTTAAAATCACTCTCAGCTTTCCTTTTTTACTTACGTCTAATGTGTAGTCTAGAACTACTAGAAAATGCATTGGAATTCATTTTCATTTTGAATGCGTTCGTTTGCTTTGGATTCTTAGAACATATATTTCTAGGAATACTCATCTGAGTGCACATAACCAATCTGCAGGTTTCGTTTCTATTTGAACATGTTTGCTCAATTCAGCATTCCATTTGTCTATAACAGGGATGGGCAAACGTTTTACAGTCAAGGGTCAAAAATCGAAAGAAAAAAAGTTTGGCGGGCCAAGATAACTTTTTCTAGAATTTTAAAACAGTGTACAAGTATTACAATTTAAATATGTTAATGAGATGAATGAAATTGCGATTTCATTTTTAAAAATTCCTTATATTGAGGTTCGAAGTGAGATGTACTGATTCTAAGGAAGAAGCTAAATGCTCATCTGTCAGTCTACTTCTGAAATAATTCTTTCTAAGGTTCATAGTTGAAGACACTTGTTCATATAAATAACATGAAGCAAACATAGCATAAATTTTGGAAACTTACTTTCAATAATGATTTGTAAAACTCTTGATATATTTAAAAGCAACTACTTGAGATGATTGTTAGATTGCAACTCAATTAATTCAAGCAGCAAATCTGACTTCATCGCATCACAGTTTACGTTGAAAGGCATGGTAAAATGTCAAAGTTTGTTTGAATGGCACAGAAATCTTGAAATCAGCGTTCGAACTCAAAATACAGTTTTTTCAAGCCATCTTCATAATTCTTAACGTTCTCTTCATTTACTGAGGGTATTGAATTTAACGTCGGGAAATGAGACAAGTTGTTTTTAGCTGGCTGCCCAGCAAACAGATTAAGTTTTAGGTTATATATATATATTAAAAAAAAAACTGATTATTAAAAAAAGTCGATAAACTGATTTTTCCCTTGCATCTTGACATTCAAGTTGCTCATATGACAAAGAAGATCTGTGAAAAATGCAAAATCCGAAAGCCGTTCTGAATCTTCTAATATTTCGCACTCGCAGGACACTGTTTCTCATGGAAGAATGTCGTCTGTCTGTTGCAAAACACGTTCGAAAACACATCCTGCACTAAGCCACCTTACTTTTATGTAATACAGTACATCAGTGTATTTAGATTGCACGGACTGAAGAAAATCTCGAAGTTGCCTCTGAGTAAGTCCACGGGATCGAATAGTATTTATAAGCTTCACGACTGCATCAAGCACAGGTTTCATATTCAATTGAAGATTTACACAGAGCATCTTGATATATAACACAATGTAGAAAAACAACATTGTTCCCAGGATAGTTTTGATTAAAGAGTCCAAGAAATCCAGATTTTTATTCTGTTATATTTGGTGCTCCATGGGTCGTAAAATTACATATATTTGTTACAGACACTTTCAAAGTTAAAAGCCCTTTCTGAAATTCACGAAAAATATCACATCCCGTTGTAGTTCCCTTTAAAGAACGCATGCACGCCAGTTCCTCGGTAATTTCAAAGCTCTCATCAACACTTCTTATAAATAATACTAATTGAGCAGTATCGTTTATATCAGTGCTTTCATCCATAGCTATGGAGCAAAATTTAAACTGACTAATCTTTGACTCATGTCAAATTTTTGTCGATGTCTTCTATTCTAAAAGTCACCGTTTTTCGCGATAAGCTTACAGTCTTAAAATTATTTTTCTTGTCTGGGCACATCTCCCGCAGAATTTAATTCTGCCTTGAATATTTTCTCGCGTTAACTTTATTATTTGCACTCCCTCTGTATGCCACATGCCAATGAGCCTATTAATCGTAAAATCTTTCCTCTCCGCTTTATGCTTTTGTGTTGTATCGTGTTTATTTAAAAAATTATAAAATACCAAAAAATTATTAAAAAAAATAAAAAATTAAAAAAAAAAAATTAAAAATCTAAAAACTAACAAAAAAATTATGTATTCTTAAGTTTTATAAATTCTCGCTATCCCTAAACTTTCTCGAGCCATGTGGCGCCCTCTATTGAGCATCAAGTTTACTACTTATGCAATTTTCCTATTTCTGCTCACTTTTATGTAATTCTGATGAGGAGGTACATGGTTTTAAACCATACGTACTCCGCAATTTTTAATCATTGACATTGGCACATAAAACATCACAAACTTGGAGCATGCATTGTTTAGCGAACTCACCATCACTGAGAGCTTTATTATTTTTAGCAATATTGTATGCTACAATGTGATTTGCATGTGTAGTTGCTTCTTAGATACTGTTTACTTAAAAAAAAAAAAAAAAAAAAAAAAAAAAAAAATTGTCGGCCTGATATTTTTTCACAAAGACTTTCTGTATTCTGTTTTCTTTCATATTCGGACATTGCTTCGTAATTGCAGTTCTTATGCTTAGACGTGAAATAACGGGAAATGTTATATTCTTTGAAGACTGCTACAGCTTCATTGCAGATGAAACACACTGGTTTATCTTTTACAACTGCAAAATATGTTTCCAGGTCCATTCATCATTAAAAGCACAGAACTCTGAATCAACCCTGCGTTTTTAGTAGCCATTTCGGAGTTGAAATACTTTACGATTAACCCAAACAAGCACTAGCTACGTTATACTTTTAATAATTTCACCGCTATTCACAATGATACTATATGTCTGCAATTTTTCCATACGCAATAAATAATATTAGAACTCGCGCCAAAAGAAAAAGCCACTGTCTGGTGCTTAAAATGCGCAGTCTGCCACATGTGAGGTCTAATTCACCTATATTGGATTCCCATATGTCTGCTCCCCGAGAAAGAGATAACACTTGTTGGCGCCAATCTACAGCTATAACTAAAAAAGGACTTTATCGATTAACGATTTTAACACTTTACCGATTGAAAGCTGTCTGTGCTTGCTATTTCCGTCGATTTATGTTTTGAAGAATAAAAATAGAGAAAGTAAAATGATCATCAGTCCAATAGAAAGGAAAAGGAAGGAAAAAAATTTGCCTCGGATCGGCAAATTAAAATTGTATTCGTGGGCCGGATAGAACTTTCCAGCGGGCCGTAGTTTGCCCCTCCCTGATCTATAACCTGAACTTGTTTCAAAAAGCTTTCATAAGCTAGATTTCATAGCTTCAATTGATCGTCCGTTAAAGAACGATTTCTTTCTGCTAGAAACATAGTGATTGAGAATAATCTCTCTAATACTAAGACTAACCTGCATCATTTTTCTTGCTTCTCAAATGTTTTGTGCTACTTTGTAGGATTCCGCTACTTGATTAAATCAAACCTTGATATCTACTGAGACTGTCAGGTGATTTGTCATCAACTGAGGCCACTTGAAGGTTAAAACTTGAAGATTGATTGAAGATTAACCAACCTGAAGGTTAAAACAAGCTTTTTTATTTAATTTTTAAAATTTATTAATGCGTACCTTCTGCTTGCAGATAAGTCTCTGCCAGCTTACAGGATTTCGTAAACATAAAATGTAATTTAAAATTAACAGTTTTGTTTTTACGCTGATAAGGGAGCAAAAATCCAAATACATTCTCTTTCCAGGGAATTGGAGGTTCATTTCGATTAACGGTAAGACCTACAGAGGTCGACCGAAGGCGCGAGCTCCCCATAAGTCTTTCTTTAGGTGGTGCACGGGGATATCAAATCTGCGAGGAGCTCCTGTGCATATGGCGGTATTTTTTTGAGCCTAACATAGGAGCCGAAGATCTAACACCTCCTTCTTGGTGACTTATGCGACCAGGATAAAGCATTAGGCACCTTGATGTAGGTACGAAATCGTTTGGGATCTCAAATTTAATAAAATTCGAATTTTTCTGCAAACAGCTTAGTGATTTTGAACGCGGCGTGCTGCACAAGGAAAAAAGTGAACCTCTGTCCCCGAATAGTAATTTAATGCTGGAGATTTAAGAGTTCTAAGAAACGCTGGTTCAGGTCTCATTAATTGCGTGAAAAACGTCGGTTGGCAAAAGCTAACGTTGGATTCTCAGAGCTGGGAGAGAGAATAGCATAACAGTCAGCGTCGCTACCAATGCTATCTGTTTATGATTCATCTCATTTAAATCCTGGTAAGAGCTAACTAAAATGAGAACTGATAATGAAGTCCAGATCATAAGACAATGGGTTGATTAAACTAAAACTCGTGCAACCTGCTTCATTAGTTTTAAGACACTTATAGAAAAAATTCTTTCTGCTTGTACTACGAGGTTTAGAAACAGTTCGTGATTAGAGAGGAATTTAACCTATTTCTACCTCGGTACTCATGTCTGACAGCTAGAACTGAATCATTTACAACAATAGAATTACACAGTTTGTTTTGTGAGTACAAACCAATAGTTTTTCCCCGTTCATTATTCGAAGCTGACCCAAACTGTGATAAAACTAAAGCAACTTTTTTGGTCACTATTAAAATATAAAACTCTTTTCATAGATATCGACAAGCCATTCCTTAATTAAACTAATTCATAAATAATTTTTTAAAATCTCTCGCCAAGTTCACAAATCACTTCTGTTGATTCCGCACGAGGAGAATCAAATTTCTTCGATTTTCCTTCTGCTTGCTGGAGTTGGAAACTAGCCAAACTATTATTTTTATCACAAAATATTGAATTTGAAGTTGCCTCTTGTATTTCAATTCTTTTCTTTATATTTTCATTCCCTCTTAAATCTTTTTTACGAATAACTGGTGTTATATCTATATACAAGCTCAACGACACTACCTACTATTCCTTCTATATTTTTGAAAAATGCTGAATTTTTGTCAGAATTTGATAGTGGAAGTTCTATTTCTATTTCGCTACAGTTCTTCACTTTTTTGTTATTAGTCCGAAGGAGCTTTGTCCCTGAAGGACTATTGTTTTCGTTTTGCGATTTTGCGTTGAATCACTATAAATGTCCGTTTCATTTTTCAAACTGTTGCCACCAAATGTTAGAGTCCTGCGTTATATTTGAAAAAATTAAGTAATGAAAAATCTGCATAAATGTATGTATATTTCTCGCACTGTGATAAAACAACGGTACATAAGAGCCATTGTGATAAAACAACGGTACATAGAGTCATTTGAATGGCGTAATCCTACTTGCGAATATGGGCATGTGGAAGCCCAAATTTGAAATTTGGAATTTGTTTTATTATCGATTTCCTATTTTGTAAAACTTTAATTAATTTTTGTGTAACAAACTCAACGATTTGAAAGTGAGCAATATCAACAATCAAAAGGGGGTGGGAAACCTTTTTATTTCCAGCGCGTGGAACTGTGTATCGGAAATTCTAAAGAATGCTGATTTTAAAATTATTTTGCGACATTGCTATCGAACTGAAATTTATGGTTTAAGTGCGAAGAACATGATATTTAATAAATAAAGGTAGCACACAAAATGTTAAAAAAACGCCCCTTTAAACGTAATTTAAAATCTGAAACCTTTCAGTTTTTTTTTTCGATTTTCTTTAAAAATTTACTTAACTTTTTTTCCCGTCGTGATGCTTTCTTTAACAAATCCATCTTGCGCCTTCTCTTTGCATCTTCTCACCCTTTCAATTGCAGCTGTTGCAAAATGAGTGTAAAAAGTATAAAGCATGCGTAAGCACGTGTATAAAGCGTGTGTAAAAAGTAAAAGCTGTATAAAAAGTATTCGTGTGACACCCGGTTTCAGACAGAAGTTTTAAATATGATAAATAAAAACAATAATTTTCAAAAAAAAAAAAAAAAAAAAAAAAAAAAAAAAAAAAAAAAAAAGTAGTCTTTCACAAATTAGGGTATAACCTTCCTCTTTCTGAGCTGAAAGCATTACTTTTAGCAAATCAAATACATAATTATGCTTCAAAAAGCGCATATTTTGCTACTTGGTGATTAGTTTTTATACTTTTATGTTTATGAATGAGTTTTCATATCTTGCAGTAGATAACGAAGCTCATATCTCATCTGGGGGACATAAATTGTTCTAAACTTAGGCGTGAAAGTAGCAGAGAATAGATTTCGTAAAGGGAGCTAGTTTTAAAATTTCTTAAAGCGCGTAAAACTTTTAATCAAACTTCGGTTTTGGACGGATGAACATACTTTTTAGTGCAATGTATTACCGAAAGATTTACAGAATCAAATAGTGCATAATTTTATCCTCATTTTTATACCCCACTTTTTAAATGGATTAATCAGCTCTATCTAATTCTGGTTTTCTCATGTTCCATTCAAAGAGCAGTGTAACACCAAGTTATTGCACTCTCATTTTTATACATAAAAATTTAAAACTTTGCAATAACTAATTAACTATTCGCTTTATTATTTTAAATGTCCCTTAACAGGCTCAGGTATTTTCTGTTCTATTCAACGAACATTACATTTTTCTCTAAGAAAATAATGTTGATTTAAAATCCGCAAAACACCAAGGCGAGAGAAAAATGCAATTAAGAAAATTGCAAAAATGTAAAAGTTTAGAAATTGCTAAATGAGCAAAACTGGATGGTAAAATGAAGGAACCACGACTGTCCAAATGCACCCTATACTGTCTTGCAGTGATACCTCTGATCATGGATACCAACGTGCATGTGTGATTCGAAAGGCTATTAAATTGTTAATGCAAAGGGCTCTGTCCCTGAGGAACTATTGTTTTCGTTTTGCGATTTTGCGTCTAATCATTCTGAATGTCCGTTTCACTTTTCAAACTGTTGCCACCAAAAATCATCGCCTTGTATTATATTTGAAGAAATTAAATAATGAAGAATCTGCATAAATGTATGTATGTTTCTCCCATTGTGATAAAACAACGGTACCCAGAGCCTTCCAATTTTGAATGACGCAATCCTACTGCAACTATGGGCATCTGGAAGCCCAAATTTGAAATTGGAATTTGTTTTAGTATCTACTTCATATTTTGTAAAACTTTAACGAATTTTTGATTAACAGACTCAAGGATTTCAAAGCGAGCAATAACAACATTGTACAGAAAAAAAAAAAAAAAAAAAAATTTCCAGCGCGTGAGATTGTGTATCGGAAATTCTAAAGATATGCTCAATTTAAAATTATTTTGCGATACTGCTGTTGAACTGAATTTTATGGTTCAAGTGCGAAGAACATGATATTTAATAAATAAAAGTAACACACAAAACGTTAAACTTTGGACGTAATTTAAAATCTGAAACCTTTCATACTTTCTTTTATAAGAAGTGCTTTTAAAAAGCGTGATTTTTATTCTCTTATACTTTATGTACTGTATTAAACTATTATTATGAAACTGTATATAGTACAGACGGAGTACTTTTTTTATTGTTTTATTGACTATTGTGGGGCCGGGCCATACTAAGATTTCTATTTTGAGGAGCATCAGGCTGGAAAATAATTTTTTAATAGACCTTTCATAATGAAAGAAGAGGGCAGTGACGAGGAGAAAAACTGATTACGTCAAGAAAATATGTGATTAAAAATTGTTAATGTAAATCGTTAATTATTCGGCACCATTTTGGTATGACACCTACTTGTTTGGTGTCAGTTGGTATAACACATCTTGAACCATTTTTTACATATTCCATTAGCGCGTCTAACGAATAATGCGATTCGGTTTCTCGTGAATAAGCAAAAACATTAGATCCCTTACTTTCATAGGCATTAGTGAGAGTTCATTGAAACTGCATCCCTGTAATGTAAAGTTATAATGTACGTTACATTTTATTATTACTTCATTTAATGTTTAAAATATCTTCTCATGCGAAATTAAAAAGTCTTTATTTTTATGCATTTCACATGAGAGTGTTGTATCTTGAGAACAGGTATACCGAACTTGGCTTCACCCTAAATCTTAGGAAATGACGACACATCTTAGAATCTTATAGCAATAGATGGAAAATAAAGGCATTTTTATCATCACATACATCTTTTCACAGTACTACTAAAAAGTTGACAAATGGTTGAAAGTCTATATTACATAGCTTTCTGAAAAAGGATATTAAAAATGTTTCCTAAAATTTAAAAATAAAATAAAAAATAAAGATGAAAAATATGAAAATTAGCAAATTGAAAAATATGCCCGTTTGTAATCAAAGTTTGCTTCGCTGTAAATTAGTTCAGATGCTAGAAAGGTTTTGCGGCAGTAAAATTTTTTAAGGGTAATAAAAGTGTAGTATCTTTTTATGAAAAAGTTAATAATACGGAAAAACTAAGCAAATAAACATTAACATATTTAAATATCTTTTAAGAAAAATAGGAAAATTGAAAATTTTACTAAAATCTGTATCATACATAACATAACGAAAGCATTTAATTATTCTGTGCTGATTGTTGACCAATGGGAATATTTAATTAGCTTTAAAGAAAGTTCCACCTTCCATAGTCACAGACATTGTAATGAGACTTTTTAGCATGCAATTAACTTACGTGGAGAAAAATCATTTATCTGTAGAGTCATTAGGATTTTTGAATTAGGAAACACAGAAAATAAAATAAAAGAAAAAAAAAATGCCCTCAACGGGACTGGAACCTGGGCCTCTCGAATACGCGCCGAGTGTGCTACCGTTACACCACGAAGGCATGCAGAAATTATGGAGGGAAAGGAGAGGAGGGAGAAAATATCTTATACATTTTTTCATTTAAAATAAATTTTTTTAAAGGACATTTCTTGAATTAAATCTTTATTTATGTGTATACAAAATGTTAAAAAAATCTCGTGGTTATATTTAAATTTATTGTATTACAGTTTATTATATAAGTTATTAAATTAAAACCTAGAAGTGATTTTAATTGTTTTTTTTAAATCTTTCATATAATAACTCTATAGATTATAACGAAAAAAAAAATACGTAAAATATTCCTCTATATAGTAATTTTATTTCCTGTTGATTCAGGTAATTTTCTTTTCCATAAAAAATTCTAGATAATCTTGTTTTGCTTGATTCTTTTCTGAGGATAGCTGGCTGAGATGCTGATGCTACCTTTTATATTCTTTGCTTAAACTAAGAATTTGTAAAACTGTGATAGCAAAATTTAATATTGCATTAAAACTTAAAGTTTTTTAAGTATACTTATTTTTTTCAGAATTTTGGTAATATTATTAGTTTCGGACAAGGTATTATAAACCAAACTGTTCCTTGTTTTGTTTCTTGCACATGGCAGTCGAAAGATGTGGAATATTTAAAGTTATGAACGGAAGTTGTTTAGTGTGTTGAATTCCACGACAATAGTAACCTGAATATTTTAGTGAGTCTATGATAGTCACAGACAGAATACGCATAATTTGCTATTCTTTTTACATTTAAAACTCACTTCGCAGTGCTCTGATCTGATAAGTGCATACATTTATTTACTCAATAATTATTTACAAGAATAGTTCATTCTAATATTTCCTGATGAATTACATATATAAGTCTATGTTTTTACTTGCAAAGTTGTTGGACTTGGTTTACTCATTTAGTATTTTATCATCTCATTTTGCTATTCTGTTTACATAAAATAACGGCGTTTCACTACTGCAAAACTTAAAAAGTTACTATTCTATTTACGTTTAAAAATCACATCTTAGTGCTTTCATTGTCGCCTAAAAAATTCGCCAAATTTTGAAGTCCAAAATAGTTTGGCGCCAACTTATCCCGCTTATGGAATATCAGCCGTTTTACCCAACATTGCTGTTATTATCGCACATATGTATGTAGTTTACAGTTTAGATCCAAAACAAATTCTCTCTATATATTTTTCAAATGCTTATTTGTTAACCTCTCATCGTATATTTGTATCAGCTACTTCAACAAAACCAAATGATAATTCACTAATGACGAATGTTTTACCAATAAATCATAATATGATGATGATTTTATGAATATTTTAATTTTATTGAACAGATTCATACGTAGCACAGTCTATGTGGGAAACTATGCAAAATTCGTTTCTTCAAATTTTTTTGTTTTGCTTATTTTCATGACCCCAGCGTCATATTTGTTAACAATTTTATTAAATTTTAAAATAATTCCGTTATCTGTTTCTGGTTTTTATTGGATTTCCTTAATGCAAAGTTATAATTAGATAATAAACAAACTACATGTACATTACTTCGCAGTAATAATCTAATACGTATCGTATCTTTATTTACAATTATTTGATTCGTTTTATCAAGAGTGAGATGTAAACTAATTCGATTTAACAACATTTTCTTAAGCATAACGAATTAATGTAACAAGCGAAAAGCTCGTGTTCTTAAATTAAAGATATCAGATTTTTCGTATTATTAAAATCATTTATGAAAACCGCATAAGTTTATCTCTGTTTTTTAAAAGATAATACTCAACAGAAAAAATACATTTGAGCCTTCGAGTAAATTAATTAACTGTGATGTCATTTTCTCCATTTGTTGTAACTTTAAGGGAATGCATAAAAAAACGCCTATCATTAGTTGTTTTAAGAGTAATATGCCGGTTATTTTACTTAGGTTCAGTTTCAATACATAATAATCTAACTTATGATTTATAAAGTCTAATCACAAAGTCGGATAATCACTTGTATATGTTAAAATTTCTCTTATATTTAATACATTAAAACCCTTTTTTTAAAAAAAGTTTTGTTAAGAAAGCTCAAATTTTCTAAAACTGACATAAGAAAGAAAATTTTTCTTGATTTCAGTGCCCCACCCCCTGGTATTTTACACCTATATTCAGGTTTTTTTAATATATTATCTTCAATTTCTTGGACATATTTCAAGATGCACGTATGTACACTTTTTTAAACACGTTATAAAAATATTCTAAGCCATTCATACAAGGCCTTGTCGGTCATAGGTTTGAGATTGCTGATATTTTAATTTTCAAACTGTTTTTCAAAATTACCGCTGTTTTTGCATTCTGATCTTCAATTTTTATACTTATTTGTGCCAGTTTCTTAATCTGAATTTTTGAACTAGTATAGTTTTCATATATCCCTTGTAAAATGTAAAAAGCAACCTTAAATTGCCATATATATATATATATATATATGGCAATTAAAGGCCATATATATATATATATTTAAGACCAAATAGGTCTTACAGCACAGTACTTATTAGCTTTTCAATTTTATATGTATATATATATATATATATATATATATATAGAGAGAGAGAGAGAGAGAGAGAGAGAGAAAGAAAGAGAGATAAATCCGAGCTTTACTTTAATATTTCTATTACTAAATGCATGGTATTGACAAAAATCCATGCGTAACTAGGTAGGCACAATCTATGCGTAACTATGTAGGTACTATCTACGCGTCTATAACAAAATCTATCCGTAGTCTATCCGTAAAGCAAAATATAGCTTACAGTAAACGTATAGAGTACATTTTATGTTAATTAACCCATTTTTATGATTTTGTTCTGTAATATAACTTCTTCTTCCTTTAGCCTTCCCCAGGATGTAAATGAGTTAAGGCTATTTAAAGATGAGGGCTTTGAATGTTTTATATAGAGCTTTTGGAAGCTATGCTTACAGTTTCACTTTCTTTCTCCCAGTTCTGCCAGTTAGTATTTCGACAACAGCCATATTGCCATCCGAAGTTATATCGCGAGGTTACAAGTTTTGAACCAACAAATTTTTACAGTCCCAGACTACGAATCCATTTTAGATTACAGTGTTTTCTGTTATTTAACATTCGTATGTATCGTAGTTTGATTTGATTGGAGTTTGAGCACAAGTTTTGTCGTCCGCCACTATTCTGTCTTTCTTTTGTCTTCAGGCTTTAATAAAAAGGTTTATTTGAAACTTTCGTTGGAATTTGCCATACTTTCACGGACGCAGCGATAATTCGCTTGGTAGTCTAATAGAGTCTAAAGAACTTTAAAAGTTAGTATTTCACAATTAATGATCCTATAAATGTTGACGACATTTACTCGCACATCTCATCAATATTTTATTGTTTTCTAACTGCATAAAGGCTGTAAATTATACACATGGCAGAAAATTGTAAAAAGGAAAAAAATAAATAAATGATGTACTATATGTACATGCAAGATCCAGTTGCCTAAAAAGTTGCCTACAAACTACACACATGTCCATAAATTAAGGATAATGCAAAATCAGGCAAAGGAAGAGTTAGAAGCAAAACAAATTTGACTTATTTGTAACGCTTATTTATTAAACAAAAGGTGAAGAGCAAAAAAAAAAATTCTATATGTTTGATATTATTAAACAAATTAGGGACTTTTTCTCCCTGGAGCAAATTACAAATTACAAAAAAAAAAAAAAAAAAAAAAAAAAAAAAAAACCTACTTAGAAAAAACCAGTATTACATGGTTGCTGTGATTGTTAATATATTGTATGTCTCCCAGACGATTCAATACAGTCCGTACAATGCCTAGGCATACTGAGTATCAAATTATCGATCTGATCTTAGGGGATATTACACCAATCAAAAAGCAATGCTCTCCGAAATTCCGGTAGACATGTAGGAGAAGGTTGACGGGCTGCAATTCGTCGGCCAAGCATGTCCCAAACGTGCTCTACTGGATTCAAGTCCGGTGAGAATGCTGGCCAGTCCATACGTGTGATATTCTCCGATTGAAGGCATTCGCTTACGATGTTTGCACGGTGAGGACGGGCGGTGTCATCCATAAACACAAATTGTGCGCCCATGGCGCCCCGAAACAAACGCACATGTTGTTCCAGAATGACGTCCCGATAGATTTGGCTTGTCATGGTTCCAATTTGAACATGCAGGTCAGTTCTGAAACCCAGAATAATTCCACCCCAAACGAGCACTCCTGCACCACCGTAACGGTGTCGTTCAAGGATGTTTTCTTGGAGGTAACGGGTACTTGGAGCTCTCCATATGAAAGTCCGGCGAGAATCACACTGCAAGCTAAACCTGGAGTCGTCGGAAAATGTCACACAAGCCCACTGTTGCGGTGTCCACAATGCATGCTCTCTACTCCAGGCTAACCGCAGGCGACAGTGAGTTGCAGTAAGTGGAACGCATCTGACAGGTCTACGAGCATATAGACCAATCTGCCCTAAGCGTCTGTACACGGTCTGCCTTGAAGTTGTCGTACCAGTGGCTGAAGAAAGCTGACGAGACAGGTGGGAGAATGTGCTCCGCCTGTTTCTTTTGGCAGTAACTGTCAAATACCTGTCCTCATTCAGCGTTGTAACTCTGGAGCGACCTGTGCTGTAACATCTACTCACATTACCATCATCTTGGAATCGTTGCCAAAGTCTGAAGATGACACTCTGGGCAATTCCAAGTTCGTCTGATACTTCCAGTTGGGTACGCCCACATTCCAGACGGCCGATAATTCTACCACGTAACAAATCATCCAAATGCGTCCTTTGTGTCGTAACTATTCGGTTATTGCACTGAAATGCTTATAAAGCGCCTGCGAACAATTTTACTTCTTTGCCTGTATTCCTTATATATCACTCTCTTACACTCTCGTCATTGTGACGTACCATCGGTGTCATCTGGTTACTTCCTGAAATTTTCATATGATTCTTGAAGATGTGTGTAGTGATTTTACAGGTGATATATTTATTTTAGAGTTCGATTTCCGCGTGACTCCGAATTATCCTTAATTTATGGACATGAGTGTATTTAGCTATCGGTTGAATAAGATTAATGAACATTAGTAGTATAACTTGATTTGGATATACGTGGAGGACATGTCACATGAGCGTTTTCGTATTTCCTTCTATATATAACATGAATATGATGTCGTTTCTCTCAAAACGTTCTCCCTTCTCTTAGCCAGACTATTGTCGTGTGCTTTTCAGCTTTCACTTAACTAAACAACAACTAAATAACTATTCAGCTAACATCTAACATATAAAGCTACTATATTCAAGATCTAGAATAGCAGAATTTATACATACGATGCTTTTAAATTCAGAAGTGTGCTCTAACATTACTCACCTGTATTTTGATCTATTATTAAATCTCTCATTACTCTGTGGAGTTTAGTAGATTCACTTTTATGTGAAAACTGGAATAGTAGTGACTGCACACGAGAAGGGTTAAAAAGTACCCTTTATTAACTGTTTAAAATTTACAATGCGTCAACTCGACGCTAACAAACTACGCCTTTGCATGGAAGGTAACTGAAATCATACAAGGAAACTAAAAGTATGAAGATAGGAACAAGTGATAGAACTAAATACAGGGCTCAGCTAGATCCCGTTTCTTAAATCCTCGTCGAAACTAGTGGGAGAAAGTATATGCAACGTTTCCCAGAAGCTAATTTGGAACATCCTTTGCTTAACATTTTAATCCTCGATCCAAAATGTTGCTTCTAGGGGTGTTGCGGATTGCTTAAACAATTAAAAGGAACTTGGAGGATGACCGGAACTCTTTCGCATTAATGCTATCCATAATCAATTTCTTGGCGTTTATAGTATAAGCTATTCAAAGAAAACGTCAACTACCTAGTAATTGAAGCAAATCCTTAGAAATGTTGCTGCCATGTCGAAATTGATTAGATTTTCTAATGAATCTGACAGGCCTTTTAATCCACCAGACATATTTAACTGGAAATAGTACGTAACTTTCGAAAATATAAGACAAGAACCTAAAATGTATCTCACTGCCTTTTTGAACTATTGGAATTCATCGCAGAAGGGTGGTGGACATTAACATTACAAGCCTTATAAAAATTTTATTAGAGCTATTTAACTTCACTTTGAATACCATAAATTCAAATATTCACCCATTTAATTTGATATATAAACTTGATATTGTTAGAAAATTCGATGCAAAAATTTAGTTAAAAATCAGAACTAGGATATACTGAATACTCTAAATGCTATTTTATAGTTTAAAAATTTTTCTTTTTTCAAAATCTTCCTTATAAAGTGTTATTGATTATCCATAAAAATAAAATGCAAAAATAAATAAATAAAATGTAACAAGTTTGTCATATGGGCATGCGAGGTATTAGAAATACCTTTTATTATTTACACAAATAGTGAAAATGTTAAAAAAATATCACTTAGATATACTATGAATCAAACGAATTATATCCACAGCCAGTTTAATCTGTTATAGATATTGAAAAATAAAATAAAAACATGAATTATTAAGAAGATGAAAATTGAGTTTAATCATTAAGTTACATAGAATTTTAATTTGAAAGATACCTTAAACTCCTTATGCTCAATGGAATCGCAGTGTTTCAGATAACTGACAGTTTGCTTGGACTATTGAAATCCTGATAGCGAGTTATAAAGTAATACAACATAATATTAAGTAATGAAACCCAAAACAAAAGACAAATTAATCTAAAAATATGCTTAGCGTTAAAAAAAAAAAGTGTCCATTTGCAAGAAAATTTCCCAATGCGTGCAGATAAAATAGTTTCTCTCGCTAAGAAATTCTTCATCAGCTAAAGGTCTTAGAATTTGCCATTAGCTTTCAGAATAAATATGGAAAAGTTATTTCTCAGACAGCGTATTCAGCATTTATGGTTCGAGCAATACATGGCTGGCATTAAAGAAACAAAACACAGTAATGCGCATTAAATGTGCTTCTTACCATGAAAATGCAGAGACAGCTGTGTGTTTATTTATTATTGCTCGCATTATTGTCTCGCTTAGGAGACTTTTCAATTATTAATGAAATAACAGATCTAAAATCTGCATTTAGAAGAAACTATGCATACTTTTGTGTCACATAAACTAGTGACCTTCCTAGAGGAGAAGGGAAGGCATGCGCAAAGGTCCATATACACCCTCAACGTTTTTTCTTGCAATAGAAATCGATACAAATGTATGTGAAATTATAAAAAATTTCTTATTGAAGAAGGCCTTTTTGAATTGCTTTATCATCTAGTTTCTCTCTTATCGGGAAAAAATCCCATATGCCTATTTTGTTGATACTTATCACTACTATTCCCTAAAACCATGTGAACATGTACTGTAGTGGTAAAGTTAGCATTCATTGGAAGATTGTTGAATGTGGATAAAAAGCTATTATCCACATTTGTCAAAAGTACGCTTCAGGAAGTGCTGCGGTATGTCAAAGATATGGTACAAATTTAAAGTATACTGGAGGGTATAGAGAACGAGCTAGGATCGTATTACTAACCCTTGAGTCGAGCCCCACGTAATGTAGTATGCTATCTCTTTTGTCAAAATAGCCCTTAAAAACAGAAAAAATTGATTAAAGCGCCCTTCTGTTCCTTTGTTACGCCAGGTCCCATTGATTCCGCAAAGCGTCCCCTTTTATCGTCCCACGTGCTATTGAAGAGAAAAGGTCACTAATAAACGGTATTAGCTATACATTTAGCCTTTCTTCTTAAAGGTTTTAAATCATTTCATTTAATTTCTAGCCGGAGTGGCTGATCTAACTTTGTCGAGTGTTAATACTAACATCTGACTGAAGTATTTTCAACGGATGCAATTTTCAAAATTATTTTGCATTGATCATTGTATATAGTACATATCCATTGTACATATCCAAATAAGCGTTATTAATACATTTGTAAACAGTGTTTTAACCTTCGCTATCCTTTCCAGCACGGAACATATGTTCTATTGGAAACCTCACGTGGCATGATAAATTAAATGGGTGTATGTTTTTGTATACATGAGTATATTACTGTACTGCATGGCAGATACATATAAGTTTAATAAAATTAAAATTTGTAGGTACTTTTAATACATTTTTTATCAGAATTACCAGCGGGAGAATGCCAGTGCCATAACTCGCTTACTTGTGTCCTTTGTGCTATTTTAGAATTTTTGTCTTAAATTTACTAAAAGGAGAAATAATAATAAGAGATTCCGAATCCCTCCATCTTGGTCCTGTACCTATTCTTCTATGGAAGCTACCCAGGTGGTTTGATATTATGTGGCCAAAAGTATTCGGACATTTTTCCGAAGAAATGGGTGTGATTATTATGGCAATCTAAAGCGCCACCTAATAAGAAAAAAAGCGTTTGCAAGAACATTAAGAAGTTGTAAATGTGCGTTAGACAAACAATGGGTAAATCAGAAGAGTTGAGTAATTTGAAATATGACATGATTATTGGATGTCATCTCTTGCATCAGATAGGTTCGTGAAATACTGGCCATGACACAGATGCCGAAATCAAATATGTGTGATGCTATAAAATGTAAGTTTATGGGATTTGAAACAGCAAACAGACGAAAGAGTATGCTTCACGAACTTAATGATCGCAATCGTCAAATGTTAAAGGGTTAGAGAAGAAAATTCATACGGTGCATGAGGCCAGTGATCATTCGTGAGTTCCAAAACGATCATTGCAACATCGTTAATATCGAAAATTGAAATTGCAAGTATTCTGAATTAAAAGTATAGGTATTCATGGTCGTGTGAGCTTACACGCTTATAATAAACACTGTGATTAGTAAATCTCAGTTGCAATGCAAAGTTCTTTGACATTAGACAGTGGAGCGGAGCAAACACGTTTTTGGGAGTGATGAGATTTTCCTACACAATGTGGCAATTTGATACTTGCTTCTGTATGGGATGGATGCCAAAAGAATGCTTCATATTCCAGTGTATCATGCCACATATCAAGTTTGACGACTGAGGATTAGTGGTTTAGGCCAGGTTTTGTTTCTGACATGGATCCATTGCTTCCTTAGTCCTTAGAAAGTCTGTTTCCTAAGAACGAACCCTGAGATGCATTTCTGAATTCCTGATAACTCTGCTCTTTCATTCCTTTGGCAACATTTCAGAGAAGAAGGATCGTTTCTGTGTCAATAACTGTTCCGTTCAAATAGCGAAATTCATTGTTTGAAGGAGCTAGCACTGAAAAAACTAGATTGGGTCTTACAGAGCTTCAACCTCAATCATACTGGGCATCTCTAGGAAGAACTCGAACGCGAATTTTGCTCCTGGCCAAACCACTATCAATTGGATTCCTTATAGTTCTCATGGAAGAAGGAACAGAAATTCCTGGGAACAGGTAGTAAAAGTTAGTGGAACTGCTTCTGAGACGAATGCAGATGTTAACTAAAGCGGGGGGGGGGACCAACATCCTATTAATATATTCCTCATTGCAAAGACCTTATTTTATACTAATCAATTATTTTTATTTAACGAAACCTTCCTTTCCCGATTTAAATTTCCTGCCAGAATGTGAATTTAAATAATGTGTATGCAAATTCTCAGTGTTCGGAAATAGTATTAAGTAGTAGAACTGAAGCGTTCGCAGTAGAGTTAGTTACGAGTTGAGTGGGTTACACCTGCAACGAGTTTATGCCGTGTGTTTTCAAGTCGCTTCTGTAGATGAATATTTGTGCTAGCCCACTTACTTTAGATTATATTGATAATTTAGACTCGGCTTTGCTGTGTGCAGCCGATAAAGCTGAATTAGACTGAAGTAGGAGTTAGTCTTTTAGTTAATTTAATTCATTCGGATTGTATATACTAAGTTTGTCTTTAAGTTACTTAGCCACATGTGGTGGTTAGTTGTGAACACCGAGTATGTGCAAGTTCTGTTTAGATAAAATAAAAAAGTTGTTATAACCTTCATCGGCAGTCATCTTTTTTTCAAGACATAGCGAAAATTCTTTATCTCGTTTTCAGCAGAATCTATATTTTATGTTCCCAAAAAGAACACGACTCTACAACATATGTCTTTGATTCTACTACAGAGGCATGTCCGGATACTTTTGGTAGTATCGCGTATTCTTACTGTATTTTGTACAGTCAGAACAAACGTGTTGCTATTATGCCAGTAAAGCTAGAACATAATATATAGATAACAGATATTTTTCGAAATTGAGTATATGTCTGGCTAACATCCACAATAAGATAATCTATAACAATTCTTAACGAAATACATATTATTAGGATTTTAAATGCAGTAATTCCGAAACTATAATTAAGCTACAAATTGCAAGCTGCTTTACTTATATTTGATAAATTGAACAATTATTAAACGCAAAATCATATTATGGCTGCCAGTTTCAAATGCTTACACTCTTTGTAAAATTTATGTTATTCTGAAACAACACTTTTCTTATAGTAACGTTATAGAAGAAAATTTCTGTTGCATTAAATAGAAAAAGTCATTTAATTGAAAACGATTATGTATTTTACGAAACTAAATGGATAAAAATAATCCATTTGCAATATTTCCAACGAGTTCTATATTGTTTACAGGAATATATAAAACGAGTATTAAAGACTGCTTAAAAAAATTGGCTAAGTCACATTTATTTGCGTCTTTAGGATTATTTAATACTACCAAAAGAAGGCGAATTTTGCTGAAAATCTTTTGAACTTTTCATGATCAATTTTCAGAACTCCGAAAGGATAAATGGGACTTGTGTCAGGTCCAAATGACATTACATCTACCACAGACACACATAAAGCTTCTTAGCCCTAATAATATTCTTCGAAGTAAAAGCTCACAAATGCCCTATTTTCAAAGTTTGGAATAGCAAAATATTTTCCCAATCCACTTCGTGATATGCAGAGTTAAATCGTCAGGTTACGGTTTTTATTTTCGCCACCGTTTCCAAATTTATTGACCTGCGTGACTCGATTTTATATGGACACTTTGTTTCGAGATAAATGCGACACGTTCGATGCAGAAACAGATGTTTAAAGAATCGGACTTTTTTTCCTTAGTCGAAATCGGTGTTGAATATAACAAAACTGCAAAAGTGAAAAATACGAGTACAAGGCCCATTTATTTTAGAATCATTTTTCTCTCGCTTTGAATAAAACTTTTGCGAATGTGTGCATGAAATCCTCTTTTTTTTTTTTTTTTTTTCTTCTTTTTGCTAAGACTAGAGTAGGTAGTCCATAGGTACCGGGAACGATAACTGACAATATATTTCATGAAATGTCAGTGTTGAGAGAAAACTAGAGATAATTAACATGTGTATTTTCCGAATCAGAGTTTATCTACTACATGTAATACACGAAGTTAATATGAATTCTATTTTTTGTCATTTTTAGAAATCGAAGAGCACCGCAAAGGCGGGCAGAAGATTTGCAGGAAGATTTGAAAAATGAAGATTGAAAGATAATATGTTTGACTGTTTAATGTTTTTTAATGATGCTTTAATTGCAATTAAGCTAAAAATTTAAACCTGTAATTGATGTTCTAACTTTTGCTTGGTGTACAAACTGTCAATTTGGTGCAAAAGTTAAAAAAATTCTTAGAATTATTTGAATATAGCAAAGTGCGTAGGGGTACCTGCCTAAGAGAACAAATGTTACCGTAGATAACTTCATAAGGAAAATTAGGTCATAGTTACATTTCGCATACAGAAAGTTACGAAAACACAGATTCAACCGGACCGTTTGCTGGTATTCGAACTCGGGCTGAACAACTGGTGCAGCGGTTTCATCCACAAAAGCGGTGAAAAAAAAAAAAGAGAGAAAGGTTATATATTTGTATAAAACACTTTTAAAGCCAGGGTCTAAGATTTAGTTCTGGCTCATAATAAAGGCTAAAATAATTATTTTGTATATTCACAGGGAAAGTAAACAAAAATCACCCGATTACAAGGTTTTTGAATCTGTGTTCAGCGGAACACAAGTTGTCTTCAAAGCCTGCCCTTGCGGTGCTCTTCAATTTCTAAAAATGACAAAAAATAGAATTCATATTAACTTCGTGTATTACATGTAGTAGATAAACTCTGATTCGGAAAATACACATGTTAATTATCTCTAGTTTTCTCTCAACACTGACATTTCATGAAATATATTGTCAGTTATCGTTCCCGGTACCTATGGACTACCTACTCTAGTCTTAGCAAAAAGAAGAAGAAGAAGAAGAAAAAGAAGAAAAAAAAAAAAAAGGATTTAAAGCACTATGACTGTGGTGTTTTTTACCAGCATTTGTCCAGACATAGGACAGTTTTGAGAGAATCGGCAGGCTCATCCATCTAACTGATGTTGAGTACAGTCATTTATGTAATTTTTAGTTAATAAGATAAACATTGCATAAACTCTAGTAGTCTTGAACTATTAAAAAACAAATATAATTTGTTTCTGTTAGCTTAATTGTATAGTTGATTTAGTAATTTCAATTTGAATGACTTGTATTTTAAAAATATAAGTATTCTGCTAGTAACATACGTAAAATAATTGCTTTCGAAGGAAATGAAAAGAAAGGTAGCCTACAAGAACATTCTAATTTATAAGAAAGGTTATCCACTTAATAAAGTTTGAGGAGCGTTTCCATATTGCAAATGGCTTTAACAAACAAGTAAATTGGGACATTGGTATAAGTGTGAATATGGCACTCATCTGGTATTCAATCGTTTCAACTCTTAGGCCTTGGTTATTTGTACATTCGATTCACGATTAAAATCGCGGCGAAACTATCTTAAACTTAACAGTCACTTATCCTGAAAAAACTCTAGGCGAGCAAATTATTAACTAGGAAATTATTGTTAGTATGTACATCATTTTAACTTCTTAAACGCGGATTTAAGTTTTCCACATCTGGGTGACATTAAACAGATTTCAATCGTCTGCCTTATTTGTTTGTTTTATATATGCATAAGAGCTTTTAATCTTATTTTAGATTTTGTTTAAGTCCAGAGATATAAAATATTGTTAAATAGTTTTTTTCAGTGACTAGGTCTGGATAATTAACCAACTTTTTGACGATGAAACGTGACCTGGATTAATTTCCGAGGTGAAATGGAGTCTAGTAAGTCAAAGAACGTCTATTATGTCACATTTTTTATCTTTGTAAATATTATGGGAAATATTTGCATGCTTTACTTAATATAAGTTTATTTCTATTGCATCGATTGTAATGCTTTATATTTTTTTCACTCACAGTAGCAGATCTGATGATATCTTTAGTTTCCCTGAATTCCAATTTCCCCCTTAGTCTCCCAAGCTGCTGATAGGACTATCATTTCAAGATGGAAAAAAAAAAAAAAAAAAAAAAAAAAAAATAGGATCTAAAAGGATAAGACGTTACTGCTATGTAAGCAAATTTATAGCTCATAAACATTTTTATTACATTTGAGCAATAAAAATTTAGGTTTTTATTACTTAATAAGTGTGGCAATATTAATAATAAAAAATAACTAATACATAAAAATTTCAGCGTTTATGAAATTCTTTAGGTTTAAGTAATGCTTGAAATATATTTACAGTTAGGATATTTTATGATAATCTCCTTCAGAAAGAAGCGGAAAAGCAGGAATCAATCTTCTACATCGTAATCTCATAAACGAGAACATAAAGACAGATAAATCTTCTTTTGTACTTTCATTCGGGGTACCGAAGTTTATGTAACTTTTTTTCTTATAATTTTATCCAGGAGACAGTTTTCTTCCTTGGAATCCTAAATATGTGACTTTGCTCGTGAAATATTAGTTGAGAAGTCATGATTACGCTAAATTATTACTAAAGAGACTTTTTCTAACATGATTATTGAAAGGCAAGCTTTGGATTTGTGTCATTCATAGAGACTAGAGCATTCTTATATTATTTCTCCCCCAAAAGATACTTTACTCTCAGTTTATTTAGAGAAACGACTTATAAGCCATCATTTCAGCATAAATGAATATCTAGATTTCATCAAATATCTCTGAGGAAATGACATTTTTTAATTGACATTTCATTTATTTTCACGTATTTCATGCATGTTTCATGTATTTTAACTAACACTCCGCAAAGATTGCTGCCTCATTCAGTATTTGTTATGAGGCAATTTGTGTTTTTTGAAGAATGATACTGAAAGACTTAACTTCCTGGAGGACTTAAATAAACTCTAAAAATCTGCGTACTTAAATTTTTTAATCTCTCCAGATTAAGTATAATTAAATGTAATAACTGTAATAATATACGCTGCAAATTTACTGAATTTTTAAAATGTTTATCGATTTTTTTATTTTAATAATATATAGTTAGTAATATATAATTATTAAAAGTTATTACCTATTTGCAATTCCTAACGAAATGTCTGTGAAATCAAAATTAGTTGGCAGATTCGAGCACCTATAAAAGTAAAATGCCTCTAGGAAATCTATTTCACCAACTGAAAACTGTTTTTGAATAATTTTGATTGCAGAGAAACGGAAGATATGTCTGTTTAGCTAGCAATGACTAACAATGAAGTCTTTATGAATTCTTTTTTCCAAATATAAATTTTTTGTTTTTTGGTGCAAAATGTTAAGACTTCTTCTGTCTGATCAATATATGTTAATTGTAATATTTTTTTGTATTTAACAAATAACTATATTTATTATTGAAGTGGCAACGCCATATTTATATGACGTAACCGTTGCTCAGCAACATAAGAAATTGTTTTAAAATGAGAATTACCAGCTAAAAATTAAACCATTTAAAAGTTACCAGTTAAAATGAGAACTTAGCTTAGCTATTACCAGCTAAGTTTTACTAGCTAGTAGATGTATGAAAAATTTGTAACTAAAGAATTGTATTCAAATGATATATCTCCGTTAACTCAAAATAAAATTTAAGTTTTACTAAGAAGATTATCAGTTATTTTGTCAATTACTGCAAATTACATTCCATAATTCACACTAGCATAGAATTGAACCGAGAATTTGTTAATAGTAGGAAAGAAATCATTCGGAGAAATTTTAAACGAAGTTTACTGTTTCATTTTATGCATTCGTTATCTGTTACTATAAATTCATAAATAAGAAAAGAAAGAAACAATGGAGTCCGTTTGCACAATATAACTGTTGCCAAATTTTGTATTAAAAAAGTAATTTTTTTCCAAAAAATTCGCTTCAGATTTAGTAACTTTGATGACTATTATCAGGTTCCTAAAGAGAAGTACAAATTTAAAAGGATTTGCCTAAAAGAATTTAACATATTCGGAAAAAAGCAACGAGAGAATTAATGAAAATTCCAAACGATCTTCTCTTACGAGGAAATTCAAAAACTCAATTAACATGTTAAGGTATGCGTAACATTAGAAGGAAAGTATGCAAAAATAGTCATGTCATAAAATAGTGTTAAAAGATGTTTTTTATGTATTAAAACTTAGAATATTTATTGCGAATGTATTTTATAACAATAAAAGAATGAAATGAGCATTAATATGATAACATGAAGACAAGAAACAGACAATAATCTGTGCCACAGAAAGCTGTGTTAAATAAACTTGTTAGATTAAATGCTAATATATCCTATAGTAAAAGTAATTTTTCATATCATGGTATTTTTAATTTTCTTACGTTATAATGTTTTAGGTATTGCATAAATTATAATGTTTTAGGTATTGCATACGTTATAATATTTTAGATAACAAAAATCTGGATTATTTTCTCATCAGCTAATTCTTAAAGAGTAAGATTCATTATCTGTCAAAATGCAGTTTTTGTTAAAAGAATCCAAATAATTATGGATCGAATCATTCAGTTTTACACGTTGAACACGTTACACACACGATACGTCCAATAAAATTACTTTACTCGAAATCATGAAACTATAATTGCAATACAGTGTTATCTAGTCTTAATAATGATATTCAAGACGATGCGCAATTTAATAGGGAGATTAAACATGCTAGTGTTAAAATTACAGTGAGGTAAAAAAGAAAGCTTAGACTGGCATAGAGCTTGGGTAAAATTCCAGAGATTTGGAGGAAGGTCTTGACACATTGGGAGGGGGGGAATAGATAAAGGGGAATCCTTTTTTTTTTTCGAAGAAGCGAGATATCTACGCCAGATCATATTCGGAACTGATGAAATTTTATTTAAAATCTATGCCAGTATAAGGTTGAATTTTTGCTTGCTTTAATTTTCGTACTTTCATATTCAGAATAGTAAAAATTGCAGTCTATCGTTGTGAAAACAAACTATTGACCTAAATTATATTATGCACTAAAATAATTTGCATTTCTTCTGTAAGGATCTTAAGTTTTACTAACGTTTATTTTATTTTAAATCTTTACTATCACTTCTTATTTTCTACTTCCGGCCAGAATTATAAGCGTTAAGGTTTTTATGCAAAGTTGTCTGGCGAACGCCAAGTATTTAAGTTGTGGCTTTTTGCCAAGCGAGAGAGAGGAAGCAGTTGAGTCAAAGCAGGCCGCTTACCTTAGAAGTTACGCAGTTGCTGTTTGCCTTCCAGGCCAGAGGTTTTAATCCTCTTGATAAATTTAAACGTATTGTAGTGTTCTCAGTTATCTGTACTACATACGCCTTCCTGTTAATATAAGGCCAATCTTCCACGTTTATTAGTTTAAAGTTAAATTAGAGTTTAGTTTTATTTTTATACTTTTACGTTAGACCCCAAGTAGCGGGTCAGTGTATTCCGAAGTACGGAAGTTATTGTATATAGAGAAAAATAAAGGGTTTTGTATACCCTTCATGTGTATCCTGTCTACTTACCACAATTAGTGAACATAGTTTTAGTAAGCTCTCTGTTCCGAGTCAGGTCCTTGTGTGTTCCCGAAGAAGGTAAGAAGGAACTTTGAACCTGATAGTGGCGCCCAACGAAGAAGAATAACCATGGCCGAGTTTCAAGAAGAACCTGTGCTGCCTGCAGAAACGGCTCAGAATCCAGAAATGCCAGCTGCCACCCTGGAAGGATTTGGTTACATCGTCCAGACCATGCGCGCTTCGATGAAATCAGAAACAACATTTAATGAAAATTCACCGGTAACCAGTTTTTTGGAAAAATTGGATGACCACTTCATGCTCTACCCCGTGCACGAGTTTCAAAAAGTTACCTTAGCTACCAGCGCTTTGAGGGGCCAAGCGCTTAACTGGTTCAAATGTATCGGCAGAAGTCTCTTGGGTCAAGCAGGAAGTCCCACCTATACCTACGAAAATTTCAAGACTGCCCTACTAAAAGCCTTCCCTGTTGTAAGGGATCGTGCGAAATTAGAAACGGAACTTTTCAGTATATATCAACAAAGAATCGAAAACCTCTCGAGCTTTATTTTAAGAAAAATTCACGTTTTCAAGCTCTTGTATGGAAACCGTCCGGATCCTGAAATAATTCAAGTGATTTTGCCGAGGTTACTACCCCAAGTGCAAGACTTTATTGAATTGAGAAATCCGACTACACTGGAAAAATTATTTGAGCTAGCAATCCAGTTTGAAAGTAGAAGAACGGCGGACGTCGAAAGAAGGCGCCAATATCAACAGCGAAACCAATTTGGTACGCCAAGACTACAGCAAACTCAAGCACATGGCTACGGAGAAAAAGCGAATCAGTGGGCAAGGAAACCCGAGCATTCAAAAACAGCCGGCGAACGTCGACAGTTCAATAGCAACCCAGGAAAAAAGTCTCAAGGCCAGTGGAGAAAGAAGGAAAGCACCGAAAGGAAAAATAATTTAAACTAAAACGGATTTCTGCTGACGAGAGGGTGCGGAAATCCGAAGGCCACGAAAACCCCTCTTCCTACAAGTTAAATACAGTAATGGTGAAAAATTTAACTCTTCCGAAGATTGAAGTCTTGGTAAATAATATCCCGGCCACCGCACTCCTGGATACCGGCGCGCAGTGTTCCTGTGTGGCAGAAGTCTTTTTTAGAAAGTATTTTCGCAAATACCGCATATATAATGCGGATAATACAACAGTATTAGCGGCGCAAGGAGAACAATGTAAGTGCGTAGGTAAAGTACCTTTGTACATCCGTATCAAGGACGAACAAGTAAAGGTGATGTTTTTTATAGTAAAGAATTTGCAAGCACACTTAATACTAGGAATAGACTTTCTTTCAGACGCACAAGCTACACTGGATTTTAATGAAGCGTCTCTTAAGCTGACGATGAAACCAGTGCGTGTAGAAAAGGTTGAACCGCCAAGGTTAAATCTCGACCACCTGCCTAATGACGAGCAAGATAGAATCCGACAAGTGGTAAGTGAATTTGCTTCCTTATTTAGTGATATTCCAGGATTTACCCAGGTTACTAACCATAGTATTGACACCGGAGATGCATTGCCGGTTCGTCAAAAACCATACCGGTATGATAAGAATAAGGAAAAAATTATAGAATGGCATATTACCGATATGCTACGTAAAAAGATCGTAACGCCTATCTCAAGTAGTTATGCTAGTCCGGTGGTTTTATGTAAGAAAAATAATGATTATCCTTTGGAGCATCCAAAAAGGTGGAGATTCGCTATTGATTACCGTAAATTAAATTCCATAACGAAATATCCGGTATATCCGTTACCGATTATAGAAGAAATTTTAAGGAACATAAAATCAACCAAATTTATGACAACTTTAGACTTAACGAATGGTTATTTTCAAATAGGGATCCGGCCTGAGGACGTGCCTAAGACTGCTTTTATAACCAAGTCTGGCACTTATGCATTTTTGCGAATGCCGTTTGGCCTTTCAGGCGCCCCAGCAACATTTCAGCGATGCATGGACATTGTGTTAAGACCTGTTCTCGGAAAGTCCACATTTATCTATTTAGACGATATCATTATTACTAGTGATAATCTAGACCAACATGTACAGGATTTAAGACAGGTGTTTTCTTTATTAAATGAGGCCGGTCTAAAAGTTAATGTCGAAAAATGCAAATTTGCAGCCCCTGAATTAAAATATTTAGGTTACAAAATATCGCAAAAAGGGATCGAGACAGATGAATCAAAAATAATCGCTGTACAAAAGTATCCGACTCCAAACACGGCAAAGAAGCTCTCTTCTTTTCTAGGACTTTGTTCATATTATAGGTCCTTTATAAAAGATTTTGCGGCTATCGCTGAGCCATTGTTAAAATTAAAAAGGAAAAAGGCAAGATTCTCGTGGACGGCCGAAGCCAATAGTGCTTTCGAAAAATTAAAACAAGCATTAACGCAAGCCCCTGTGTTGAAATTTCCTGAAAAGGATGAAAATTTAGAAATTTCAGCGGATGCTTCGGATTATGCGGTAGGAGCGGTACTTTCGCAAAATCAGCAGCCAGTAGCATTTTTTAGCCGAACTTTAAATCAAACACAAAGAAACTATTCCGCGACCGAGAGAGAGGCACTTGCAGTTCTGTTAGCAGTGCAAAAGTTCCGAGTCTATTTTGGAAAGGCGCCGATAACAGTATATTCTGATCATGCGGCGGTAACTAGATTGTACTCTGGAAAAAATTTATCTCCAAGGTTAATAAGATGGGCACTCAAGCTGCAAGAATTTAATCTGGTAATCAAGCATACCCCCGGTAAGGAAAATATCGTAGCAGATGCCCTATCAAGAATTAAAATAGATGAACAAGGGAATACCGTAAAGGTGGCAATGCTCACAGCATGTACAATAAATTCCCGAGAAACTGTAATAACTGAACTGGGTAAGGATCCTGAGTTTGGAAGCATTTATGAGTATTTGAAGGATCCTGAAAATTTTAGCCACCAAGATATTGTGGCGATAAGAAATAGGGCGGCCCATTACGAACTAATAGATGGTCTATTATTCTATACAAAAACTACGAATTCCAACAACGAATTTCGACCTGTTATCCCAGCTAGTCTTAGATTAAATATCCTGCAGGAGCTCCATGACAGCCCTTTAGCTTCTCATGCTGGTATTCGAAAAACTATCCAACGCGTACGCGAGGCAGTCTACTTTCCTGAACTGCAAAAGTTAACAAGGGCGTATGTCCAGTCCTGCCCAACATGTCAAGCAGTTAATTATATTAATTTTCGCCCGGCCGGGTTTCTAAATAGTATTAAATCCGAATTTCCAAATGAAATAATTGGCATCGAGTTATTGGGCCCTTTCCCAAAAAGTCAGTTAAATAAAAGTCGCTATCTCCTTGTTATGGTTGATCATTTTAGTAAATGGACCGAAATTGTTCCCTTAAAACGAGCCTCCGCGAAATTAGTTACTGATTCTATTTTAAATAAATATATTTTAAAATACGGGGCGCCCCTAAAAGTTATATCGGATAATGGTCCTCAATTTGTAAGTAATATATTTGAAGACATGTGCCAAAAACTGGGCATACGTCATTTAAAAATGGTCACGTATCGGCCGCAATCAAATATAGCGGAACGGGTCAATAGAAATATAGTCAAAATTATCCGTAGTTATGTTAACAATTTTCATAAAAGCTGGGATAACTATGTCAATGAATTTGCTTTCGCCCTTAGGACCGCAAAACATGATACAACAGGCAAAACTCCTGCTGAGTTATTTCTAGGCAGAAAGATTATAACACCGTTAGATAAATTATTTTATGTGCAACAAAGAGCCCCAGAATTTAAAATGGGTGATATAGAAAAACTAATAAAAGAAGCAAAAAAGAATACGGAAGTATCACAAAGAAAACAGAAGCTCTATTATGATTTGAAACGACGGGAAGTAACTTATAAAGTAGGGGATGAAGTTTTAAAAATTAAGCATTCACTTTCTTCAGCACCAGAAGATAAAACTGCCAAATTTTTTCCACGATTTGAAGGACCATATGTTATAGAAAAAATAACTCACGCTGTAGTAGTGTTAAAAGCCAGAAATGGTGAAACCTGTTCCGCAAACATTGATCAAATCAAGCCCTACTTCGATCGTAATAAAATGCAAATATTTTCAGATCTTTTGCAGGATCCGGCACGGCAGACACCGCAGGCACAAGCTCCAGAGGTGGAAAAACAAGTACAAGGGCAAGCCAATAAGAGGCAGGAGCAAGTGAAAAGAAAATTGCCCCGCGGAAAAATTGAAGGTAGCAAGAAAAAGAAGCCGTTCCACCGTCCAGAAAAGAGAGTTCACGAACACCCCCAGAATGAAGAAGGGAGAAGGACGACGTATGTGAAGAGAACCAGGAGAAATGACGGCAACTATAACCCGGCCCAAAAACGGAAGATCTACTCATCCGACAGGACTCTCCGCAGTAAATGTAGCCGAACTGCGGAAGGGCCATCAGCGGCGGAGGAAAAGTTACAAGGAAAATTTGAACGGCCAACAACGAGGTCCAAGCAGGAACACGACAGAAGTTTCCCGGTTCCGCCAAGACCAGCTGCCATCAAACGGCGAAGACCACAAGCAGAGGAGAAAAAGAAGGTATTCAAGGGTGACCGAACTGGTGAAAAAAGGAAGCTTCCAGAGGAAAGCACTGAAGGGCGAGCCCGTACAAGAAGGAGGATAAATCACACTACTATCTGCAATACCTTTAAAGACTGGGCCCAGAAAAGGATGTCCGAATATCACAAAGATAAGTAAAATTTTATGTTACTTTGCAAACTTAAGTTAATCTTTCATTCTTACTGCAAGTGGCAGATTTCAAGAAGTTTTACCTCATGCGAGGTCTACCTTTATCGCCAAAAGGGCGAGAAATCAGTTGTTACCGATTTTGATATTGTTTTTCAATTACTCGCGCGTAAAACTAAAGTTGATGTATAATAGCGTTGTGTAAAGACTTAAATATTGTAAAAAGTTATTGTATAAATTTTATTTAAAACATTCTAGCAAGAAAGAAGTTTTAGTCTGAAAGACTTTTTGAAATGTATTATTTCAATGTAGAAAGAATTGGCACTTGCTTTGAAAAGAATAGAAGTTAACAATGTACTACTAATGTATGTTTTCAAATGTGTAAAATTAACGGCATGTTGATATGTTCTTATATACAATGTGAACTGTTATTTTAAATGTTAAGAAATACCGTGATATGGTAAAAGTGAATGTTAAAATTTTTTTAGTCGTGTGACTGCAAAAAGACTAAATCATGGAGAATATGTGTTAAAGGTTGAATGATGTAGTTAGGCTCTCTGACGCTACACTTTAGAGTTAGACACTTTCAGAATAGTACCTCAGGGTTTAGAGTTGAAATTAGGGTGTGTTAAGAGGTCTTGTTATGCTGAATTTTAATATGTTAGTGTTTTGATTGTAGGAGGAAGTGTGGAACACGTAGACAGAAACACATTCGTGTTTGGTGTTCTTTTACAACACATGTCAGAGAGCACGGGGAGAGATAATTAAAATAGTCATGAATGAAATAAGAATGTTAAGAGAAGTATAATTGTATATGTTACTTGCCATTTCATTGTGTAACATTTCATTAAACTAGTTTTCCTTCCAGATCTCTGGAAGGAACCAGAATTGAATAAAAGCTCCTGTTTAGATGCAGTACAGATGAAAAAAAATTGTTGTATATCCTGGGAGCTGCTGTTGTAAAAAAAAACAAATTTCTTTCTTTTAAATTTCTAGTTTCTAGCGAAGTATGTTTGTAAAAGATTGGCCTCGCGTTAGCTAAAAGTTTTCAACAAGGTCGTTTTAGACCTCAGTTTCAAACTAATTAACTCTGGCAGGAAGTATGTAAGGATCTTAAGTTTTACTAACGTTTATTTTATTTTAAATCTTTACTATCACTTCTTATTTTCTACTTCCGGCCAGAATTATAAGCGTTAAGGTTTTTATGCAAAGTTGTCTGGCGAACGCCAAGTATTTAAGTTGTGGCTTTTTGCCAAGCGAGAGAGAGGAAGCAGTTGAGTCAAAGCAGGCCGCTTACCTTAGAAGTTACGCAGTTGCTGTTTGCCTTCCAGGCCAGAGGTTTTAATCCTCTTGATAAATTTAAACGTATTGTAGTGTTCTCAGTTATCTGTACTACATACGCCTTCCTGTTAATATAAGGCCAATCTTCCACGTTTATTAGTTTAAAGTTAAATTAGAGTTTAGTTTTATTTTTATACTTTTACGTTAGACCCCAAGTAGCGGGTCAGTGTATTCCGAAGTACGGAAGTTATTGTATATAGAGAAAAATAAAGGGTTTTGTATACCCTTCATGTGTATCCTGTCTACTTACCACAATTAGTGAACATAGTTTTAGTAAGCTCTCTGTTCCGAGTCAGGTCCTTGTGTGTTCCCGAAGAAGGTAAGAAGGAACTTTGAACCTGATACTTCGTTTTTAAATGAAAACTTTATACGCATGGAATTTTCAGGCCAGGCTTTAAATCAGAGGCTCTCAAAAGGTTTTATTTTAGGAATTTATTCTATTTAATTATTTGATTGGGAGAAAACTAAGCGTTCTACACCAGGGATCTCAACCTTTTTTTTCTCAATGCACTTCTTTTGCCACTGCTAGAAGATCATACCTCCTTCCCTTCCAGAACTCAGAAAATAAATACAGTAAGACCCCGCTTAACGCGGGGGATACGTTCCATCAAAGTAGAGCGTAATGCGAAACAGCGCTAAACGAGGCTATCTTTACATGTAAATATTAGGGTTAGGGGAAGATGGCTAGAAAATTGGTTAGGTATTAAATTTAAAAAGTATGTTTTTTTAATAAAAATAAAACCAAACATTTATTTCTTAAAGCCCAAATTAATACCACATTATTATTTCTTGCAAAAATAAAAACAAAATATAAATAACAAAACGAATATTCTTAAAAAAAAACAAATAAAATTCTCAGTCATATTTAGTTAGCCTTCCACGTTTTCAGTGTTCTGCCTTTTTGTGACAAAAGCATCTAATGTTGTTTGCCTTTTTCTTTTGCGTTGTTCTCTTAAAAGTTCTTCATAAACGGATAGAGCATCTCTAACACCACGCCTTACTTTTGAGTTCCTGTCAAAATTCGTATCATTTTCAATGAATTGATCCATTATTTCAGTTATGGTAGACAAACTCCTTTTTACAAACGCCATCGAAAGTTCTTTTTGCTCTTCTTCTGAATCACTGCTGTCAACATTTTTGTTTTCTTCTTGTTCAGTTAATTCCTTGAGCTCATCATTAGAAAGACTAGCCGCTGCTTCTTGAATTATTTCTTCGACATCTTCCACATTTACTCCTTCATAATATGTCTGTACAATACCGCACCAAACAAGAAATACAAGTACACTCTTTCGGATATGTATTTGAAACCTATCGCTGCATAATATTTCGGGGAATCCCCGTATGCTGCGAGCGATTTCGTGGAATCCCCGTATGCTGCGAGCGATTTCGTGGAATCCCCGGGTTGAAATAAAAGAGCGCTAAACCGAAACAGCGCTAAACGAAACAGCGTTAAGCGGGGTCTTACTGTATATATATTTATCTAAATTTAGGTGATTTTTCAACGTGTTTTATAAATTAAACAATAAAGAGTGTTGCAAATGTTGATATGTACCTTTCGTACATTCATCAACTAAAATTAAATACTTACAAGGTTGAGAAATAGAACACTGACAGCATTGCTCCCTAAAACTATGAAATCCCCCTCTGATTGAGAAAGAAGTTATAGTTATTTAGCGGAACTTAAGCCATATTGAATGTTGTCCTTTTTTTCTTCTGCGCGGGTATACTATCTTTTTGCTCCCTGCAATTCACGCTTGCCAATGTTCTCCGCGATGAGATGGATAGATGACTGATAGTTTTAGCCCTTCTTGAAGAATGGTTGAGAAACAAATATCTGGTCATTTCGGAAAATAAATTATGAGAAAACAGGCCTATAAGAAGGGGTGTTTTCGAAGAGAATTTGCAAAGGGAATCGACCGTATTATTTATAGCCTATGGATTTTTTACTTAAATCTTTGCAGTTGCTGGTTATATGGAAAAGAAGTGTTTATGACCTTGAATTAAAAATACATTAAGTACACATAAAAAGCATTTATTTATTCTTTAACTGTTAACTTAAGTACTCACAAAAAAAAAAAAAAAAAAAAAAAAAAAAAAGGGCAAGCAAATGCTAATATGACTTGAGAAATGGAATAAGAAATGAAAAAATAAATTATATATTTACGCTTTAAGTTGCTCCATTAATGTACCACAAATTTTAGTTTAATATTTTTCACAAAAGTGTTTAATATTTGATTGTAAAATATGTTCTGATAACTTTGTTCTGAGGTAGAAAAGTTCAACAAAGTATGCAACCTCAGAGACATAAGTGGCCTACCAGCGACCGAGCGGTAAAGTCGTTGAACACTGGTAGTTAGGCCCGAGGCTTGAATCTTGCGAACGGGCTGGCTGCATGGGCGTCTTCGTAGGTTTTCCTTGTGTAACGTTTGTACCAGCCAGTTTCCCTTGGAATGCTCCCCATGAAGGCATTCATCCCTTTAGGTAGATAGCCTTCAAGTACTTTGTCATAATCAAATAAATCAAATTAAACCAATCAGCGATATAAGTCGTTAAGGAATCTGGCAGTTCAAACAGGCACCAGCAGCTCAGTTATTTTGCCGTCAAATCCGGATTCTTGCAAAATTCAATCCAAGAATCTGCCGAATTTATACCTATGTATAATAAGTCCCCAGAGTTTAGAAATTTAAATTTTTCAGCCAATTTCATCAAAACTTCTGATTGATAATTAATTGGCAGTAAGACAAACCTTCTGCTTACGAAAGAATTCTAAACGTAATTGTTTCCATTTATGCAGTAATCATACATTACTATTATGGATTCAAAAATTAGACAAATGTAGCAGATCTGAATCAAATAGAAGGCAATAATTATAATTTTTTTAAATAAACTGCAAAATGTGATAGAAAACTGATTTTTTTAATAACGACAATAGAAAAATCTGAAGGGGTTCAGATATAAATAACCGCCCAAATGGGCTCTTTTAAAGTTTAATATGCCTTATCGGTAGAGATTATCGATAGAAATGGTCCAGGCGAAAGAGCAAAACTTTTTACAGGATATGAATTCAGACTAACATGCCTACGTTATATATCTTCTGCATATTTAAAAAAGGAAAAAAATATATAATGTAATTCTGTAAAAATATTTGATATCTTTAATTAGATGTACCTGAACTAAATGAAATTATATTTAAATCAATCAGATTAAAAAATGAAAAAATAATATTCTTAAGAATTGCAGCTATGACTTGTAGAGACATTAGGATTTTTTTGGAACAGGAAAGATGAAAAATAGCAACCGGCTTCGCCGGAATCGAGCCAAGGACCTCTGGAATACCGGCATAGCATGCAGAACAACTACACCAAAAAGGCACGTTAGGAAAGTGGGAGAAATACCTTATAGACTTTTAAATGGATTAGTTTGTTAATAAATAACAGATAGATTTAATTAATACACATTAAGACAAATAAGAAGTCTTCTGTTGCTCAACATTGTTGATCCGAAAATCCCACTTTCAATTTTTGTGCTGACAAAATTATTCAAAAAACATCTTCCATTGGAGAACTGGATTTTCTAGAGGCATTTCACATTCATAAAAATCTTTCTGTTCTAGTTAACGATCCTAATTCCAATCCGAATTTGCCTTCGGCCTTTAAAAGAAATTATGTTTTAGTTCTGGTTTCACCAACAGATGGCGCAACTTGTTTATTCTTGTCCAGGCTTTTTTATCTTATCTAATCATTATTTCCTATCTTGTTCATTTGCGGTTTTGCAGCTGAAGATGGTGGTTCGGTAAAACCATCGAAACTAGTCCTGTGAAAATTTTGTAAATCTAACTCTGATTTTTGTTGTTTTACTTCTGAATTAGATAGATTTAATATGGAAGAATAATATCTGACGTTTATTCGAAAGGCAATAGACTTCGATGAAAAGTGGAACAACGCAAAATCATGTTTCGAAACTAATAGCTCCTTTGGGATTAACAAAAATCTGAAAGGGTTTAGATTTTAACGATCGCTCAAAACGGATATTTTAAAGTTTAATATGGTTTCCCAGTGTAGATTATCGATAAAGGTAGCTCAGTTGGAAGAGCGAAACATTTTATAGGATATTAGAAGAATATGTATTCAGACTAACACGGGAACGTTATACATCTTCTGTATGTTTAAAAAATGAAAAAAATATATAATGTAAATTTGTAAAATCATTTAATGTTTTCAATTAGATGTATCCCGAATTAAATGCATCTTTATTTAAATCAATGAGATAAAAAAATAAAAAAAATATTATATTCTTAAGAGTTGAAACTATTCCTTTTTAATTAATTTGTTTGTTAATTAATAACAGAGAGATTAAATATGAAAGAATCATATTTTACGCTTTTCCGAATGGCAACAGACTCGAATAAAATGTAGAAAATCGTGTTTCGAGACTAATAACTCTTTTGAGCTAAAAAACAAATATCTGCAGAGATAAGAAAAATTTCACATTGTTTTCAGAAGCCTGTGGTGGTCATACTGATAATCATGCTTGATTGAGAGAAAATTTTGTAAATAGGGAATAATTGAATAATTGAAAGGGAATAATTGAAAAGCAATGAAATATTTGAGATATCACATTGATTTTCAAATAATTCTGCATTGTAGGAGAGGGGAACTAATCGAGTAACTGTTTTCTATAGTACCATAATGCTTCGTCTTTCAACGTCATTATCGTTAAGCAGCTTCTCGCAAAAAAATAAATATGACTGATTTTAATCATCCGTTTGATTTTCCATATTTGAAACGTGCAGATTACTTTCTGCTCTCTTACGTAAAATAGTCTAACTTAAAAATTTTTCTTCTAATGTTTTATTTTAAAGCACTATCGAGACTTCCTAAAATATAAAAATCTTAGAGAACACCAACGCTGAATGTTACAAAGTTGTCCAGGAACTTAAAAAATGTGCCAAGTAAGAAAATTCCAATATCTAATTTTTTTTATGAGGTCGGTTTGAACTTTGTAAGAATTTTATACGAGCCAGTTTCCCTTAGAAAGTCCTCCACGAAGGCATTCCTCCCTTGGGCAGATAGCTCTAGTGTGCTTTGCCATAATTAAATAAACCAAACCAAAGCAATTTTAGGGGTACAGTTGGCGTCCAGTTCCCTTTTGGGTTCATTATGATAATGCTAGTCCAATTAGGGCTAATCTGGTGGACGTATTTTCTGGAAAATAAGAACATTAACCGGATGCATTAACCAGCCAGATTTCTAGATCCTGTAAGGTCCTTATTTTAAAAGTAACCAATTATTATGATTTGGATATTTTTTAACTTCTTCTTTCCGTATTCCTCACCAGAATGCAAATTAGGTTATTGTGTATTTATGGTTTTTGGATCTTGTGAGAAACAGTGCGTCTGCATAGTTAGATTATGCTAGTTGTAGTTAAATGTTCGGCTTTGCGTTCTCTCCCCGCGAGTACTTTAAAACACTCTGACCTAGAATGATTTTTTTGTGGCATCTTTAAGAAGTCCCAGAAATGAAGCCAATATAATAAAGTGCACAAAATCCAGTTATAAAATACCAGGTGCATTTTGGCATTGAAATTAAGAAAGTACCTCTTTTTCATGGCAGTTCTGGGAAATTTGGGCTTTCTTAACAAAATTACTTGCAGGTCAGAGAGTTAAACTGACTTGCGGATAAATTATTGAGCCAACTTGTAGCTTTGTATTTAACTGTGTAGTCTTAGACGACTGATTTATGTTTTAAATTTATTTGACTATTCTTACTATTTGCATCACCACAAGCTGAGGTTATCTGTAGCAAGAACCTTATTTTGTTTTGTTAAAAGTTCAGTTTAAATAAAAAGGCTCTTTCTTTTAAAACCTTCGTAAGACTTTGTGGTCCTATCTCAGACATACCGATAACTCTAATAACAAGTCTGTTAGGACCAGTATTAGACCAAGTATAACCTGATAACCTAAACCCTTTAAGCAAACTTGAGACGCTCTTGGGAGAGCAATTACAACTCGCCCTCCCTCTTTTAGAACCCCCCAGGACATGAAATGGCCTTGCTGCAGATGTAAGACCGATTACCACAAAACTATCCCATTTTCAGTGTGAAGTCCCGAGAGCTATTTAACTGTATGACTGCACCGATAAGCTTTATGAACGATCATGCCTGAATACTGTGACTGTTGTATAGGGTGTGCGGAAAAAATGTCACCCGGAAAAAAGGGAAAAGGAAAGAATGTCCCCGGAAAATAAGGAACGGAAAAAATGTCACTCGGAAAATAAGGAACGGAAAAAAAGGAACTCTAAAATCTCGCCAAATAATGTCGCCGATTGGAGATGGGAAAACCTGCCAAACGGGCAGGATTATAGCGGGCTCTCTTGAGGGAGGTTTTAAGGGTAAGACGTTGAGCTGGCTGCAGCTGAGCAAGGTCATTTCGACAGCAGGTTTTTCCAACTTGCCTGCGGGAAAATCGTATGTTCTCCCCCGTGATTTGCTTCACCCATTTCCTTAAAGAAACCGACCCACCTCACCCGGAAGGAAAGAATTCACGGGGAGCAAATGTTTCTCCTCTGTTAAATAATGATTGCCGGTCTTTAAACTAAATTTCATCCATCCCTAACTGGAAGCTAACAGCTTGTTCACATTAAAGTGTTGATAAATGACGAATTGTTAGTAAAGACGGCACACGAAAGCTGCTAAACAGAACTATTGGCATAGTATAGTCTGTTATTTTTTATTACGGTTTAACGAATCTAGCAATAATATTATATTATGCATTCCGTTATTATTTAATCTATCCGTAATATGAAATATAATTTTCTAAACACTAATGGTTTTTCATCAGTTAATTTATAAAACGACAGATATTTTATAGTGTCATTTTTTTTTTACACTTTAACGGTTTATCATTAAGTCCAAAGAGACTTTGATCCTGGAGGACTATTCTTTTCGTTTTGCGATTTTGCGTTGAATCACTATAAACGGCGAATCACTTTTCAAACTGTTGCCACCAAATGTTAGAGTCCTGCATTATATTCGAAGAAATTAAATAATGCAAAATCTGCATAAATATATGCATATTTCTCGCATTGTGATAAAACAACGGTACATAGTCTCAAAACGACATTTTGCGTGGTTTCACTTTCTGCGTTGATTCACTTTTCAAACTGTTGCTAAAAATATTATTGCCATGCATTATATTTAAAGAAACTAAATAATGAAGATTCTGCATGAATGCATGAATGTTTCTCGCATTTTCAAAAAACAGCAGTACCTAGAGCCATCCAATTTTGAATAACGTAGTACTCCAACCAAACATGAGCACTTGAAATTCTGAATTTGGAATTTGTTTTATTAGCTATTCCCAATTTTGCAAAACTTTAACGAATTTTTTAATTAACAAACTCATCGATTTAAAAGCGTGCAACGGGAACACTGTACGAAAAAAGAAATGTATCTCCAGCGCCCGAAACTGTATATTGGAAATTCTTAAATTTTGCGATTTTTAAATATTTTGTGATATTGCTGTGGAATTCAATTTTATGGTAAAGTGCGAAGAACATTGTATTTAATAAATAAAGGTACCACACAAAACGCTAAAAAAATCCTTTTGGGCGCAATATGAAATATGAAAGCTTTCAGATTTTCCTTTAAATAATGAAAAATCTGCATAAATGTATGTATATTTATCGCATTGTGATAAAACAACGGTACATAGAGCCATCGAATTTTGAATGACGTAATCCTCCTACGAATATGGGCATGTGGAAGACCAAATTTGAAATTTGGAATTTAATTTATTATCGATTTTATATTTTGAAAAACTTTAACGAATTTTTGAGTAACAATCTCAGCGATTTAAAAGGGAGCAATGGCAACACTCTACGGGTGGTAAAAACCTTTTTGTCTCCAGCGCGCGGAATTGTGTATCGGAAATTCTAAAGATATGCTGCGGCATTGCTATTGAATTGAATTTTATGGTTTAAGTGCAAAGAACATGATATTTAATAAATAAAGGTAACACACAAAACATTAAAAAAACGCCCTTTGGACGTAATTGAAAATCTGAAAACTCATATATATATATTTTTTTTCCCGGTGGCGTGGTAAAATGAATCATTAAAAACGAAGATGAGCTTCTTAATTACATTTTGCAGCTTTAGAATGATACCGCTAATTTGATTATCCAGAACTCGAAGTATTGAATAAATTTGAGTTAAATAAAATTCAAAATTAATGCGAAAGAATTTGTTTTAGCAAATTTCGTGAGCTAGATTATGTTCTGCTGTTCTCTAATTTTTAATTAGGACCGTAAAAGAAATGTTTCTTGACGAAGAGGTGAAAACTGTTGAAAACAGTCAATTTCCCATTTATGAGAAAACTTTATTATGACTTTGGAGATTAAAAAGTACATATAAACATTATAGTTCTCATTTTTCATGTTTAAATAATTAGTAAGAAATATGGATTCTAATGCAGCAATTGTAGTGTAATTTTAAATGAACTATTTATAACATTGTTATCAATGAAGCAACAATCGTATAATTAAAAAAATGAATGCAAAATTCTATTCTTATTGTTTTGAGCTCAAGTTCTATGTTTCAAGAGCTTTCAAGTCTGAATTAATTACTTTTCAGACTTAAAATTGCAGTATAACTTTTGTATTTAAAATTTTGTTAGCAGTTTCTTAGCAGTTCTAAAACAAATATCATGCAGAATTTTAGCAGTATTAGAAAAGGACTCAAAAAGAGCTGACAAGGAAACTTCCTATCTTTTGGCTTTTTTAATTGTTGAAGTGTATGGAGTCAAAATTAAAGCTACTAACAACCAGTTTTAAAGGTTGTTATTAATTAAAACGTCTGTAATTTAATAAGCATCATGTTTATGAGGAAATGACAATTCAGATAATAAGTATTATCGTTTCCTAGTCATTCCTAGTATCATCAGGGCCGGTGCCAGAGCATATGCAATCGGTGCGGCCGCACCGGGCGGCAGAATTGAGAGAACGCAAAATTTTTAGAACTTTGGAAAGAGCTGGGCAGCAGAATTTTGAAGTTGTAAAGCAGGCACCGTGCGGCAAAACGTCTAGCGCCGGCCTTGAGCATCATTCCAAGTCTTAGTAAATCAGCTTAGAATAATTAGCAAATGGTAAGAAATATTGCGGTTTTGCAGCTGAGGATGGTGGTTCGGTAAAACCATCGAAACTAGTCCTGTGAAAAATTTTGTAAATATAACGCTGATTTTTGTTGTTTGACTTCTGAATTAGTATTTATTCGGCGTGTTATTGTGTCTTAGTTAGAACTGATTTATAGGAATTTAGCAAAACTGCGCTGCAGTAACATATCATTGATAAAAGTATATCCCAGGAGAAAATGTTCTTCTTATTATACTATACTGTTCCCTTAAAAAGAATGTAATATTTAGCAATCATACTTAGTATTGCCGATTTTTCAAGAAACACAAAATTCACAAGGTTTTGCAAGCGAGTACACCATTCAATATTTTACAAATGAGTCGCACTTGATCAAACAAACCATAGGCTTATACACAACCATCCAGGAGTAATTTAGTCAGGTATTTTTTTAAATGTTAATATGCAAAATATAGAATTAATACTAAATATGCATAAATTTTAGACTTGAGCCTTCTTGACGTGCTTTCGTGGTGTAGTGGTCTGCACGCTGGGCGCATATTCCAAAGATCCGCGGTTCGATTCCCGGAGAGGGGGTTGCTCATTTTTCAAGTCTCCTGCATCCATAAAATATCGAATGTCTCTGCAATCTAAGTAAAGAAATATTCGACATAACAGACATTTAACTTTTTCTTATAATATAAATTTTGCGAGGGAACAGTTTTACATTGAGCTGAAAATAAGTTTATGTATTCTGCAGTAAAAATTTACATTCATTCAATTAATTATTTATGTGTACTGAAAATTGTTTTTTTCATTTTATGTAAAATTTATCTGGCGAAATTGAATTTAGAAATTTTCTGCATTGGCTATAATTTTCTTCCTTCTGCAAAGATTGGTATATACGTAAACGAGACTTATTTTGTCGAATGCCGTAACAGCATTGCCGTATCCTTTTGTGTTAATATATTCAAAAATTTTAAATGCTATCACGTAAATTACAGCATTATATGTTACATGAAGGGGATTAAATTGAATCCAAATTCAAAATATTTACATGTCTTTTCACTCATATTTCTAACAATTTTATTTTCATAGGGAAAGTTACCAAACACTGATGATATAATAAAATTGACAGTAATTTGTGTTCTATATTCTTAAGCAGAATACATAATGCAGCTCATCAGCGCTCCAGCGGTCGCCAGGGCCGTAGCTAGAAGAAGGCAAGGAGGGGCATCTGTCCCTGGGCGCAGAATCCACGGGGCGCCAAACTGATATTACGAAATTGTAGAATTAAATGTTTTCCATCCTTGGCAAGCAGTAAGGGGCGCGATATCTTCAGTTGTCCCTGGGCGCTGAAAACCCTAGCTACGACTCTGGCGGTCGCTTAACACTGATAGTTCGACAGGGGCTCAAATCCCAGCAAACAAGCTGGTTGCAAGATAATTTAGTTATTTCTTCATGTGTAAGGTAAATACAATCAAGTTTCCCTTTCTCATACTTCGTTAAGTCCTCCACGAAGGCATCCCTTCTCTTAGACATACAGTTCCCGTGCTTTGCCATGATTCAAATAACCACCAAAGAAGAAATGAGGAGAAAATGCAGTAGATACTAGCTATTCAAGGGATAGAACAATTATTAATAGATGTAGAAGAGCATTTTTGAAATCATTTCTTGAGTACCAATTCCGGGGAGTTCTAAATCACCGAGAGTTCTTAAATGTTAAATAACTTCAGTGCCTTAATTGGATTGATGGAGTTGAATTTTTTGAATTTTAAAATTTGCAATTTGCTAGAAAAGACGAATTTTCTGCTCAAGTGCTTGCAACAATATTGAAAATTCAAAATTTGCGAATCTATGGGCGACGTGCGTCATTAATTACATCAAATGCTTCTAATAATTCTTCTAATAACTATTTTAGAGTTTAACATAAAAACTCTAAAATTGCAGGGACTGTAAATAATCTAAAGATATTTAGAAATACAACAAGATTTGACAGTTGAGGAAAATTGGAAAATACACTATTTATCATAAAAGATGAACTGAAAATAATTATAATGTAAGAAAGAAAAATGTTCTCCTTTCTTTTTGTTTATTTTCACAATTTTTAAAAAAATTATATAAATCTTAAATTTGATTACTTAGGGAAATTGCTATAAATTGAGCATAAAACAAATCAGTGCGAGAATGGTTTTGCATACGAACTGCGACTGCAACACATTTCAACCAGTTTTAACCAGCTTCAGATGTTAAAAAGTTCCAGAATTAAGATCTTCTTATTGTAAATGCACAAAGTTTAAATCTTGGCATAAAATTAAATAACTTGGGCATTTAAAGCCCGAATATTGGAAAATATCATAATTAAGAATTTTTAAATTTTTGCAATAGCATACGTACAAAATAATGATCAACAATTGATTCAAGGCTTTCATACGAATACAATAATCCGAATGGAATGTAAAAGATTATTACTATTCTAATTTATATTGAAAGTTGTTACACGACCTTGAAAAATCAATATTATAATTTATAAGGCAGACATGTAAATGAAATTATTAAATGCCACAAAAATGCAAATATGATGAGACTTTTCTAATGCGACCACTAACGGCCGCTTCAAGTGATTTTTAGGCCACTTATATAGATGGTTGCATTAGAGAGGCAAATGTATAAAAGCCTGTTTATTTATGTTGTAGGAAACACTTTTAGAGTTCGCCGTCATGAGATTCTCTGTACTTATATGTAAAACAGTTACAAATAATACGTCTTACTAAAACGATCTGACATATTTAGGCTTCTAAAATGATGTCAAAAATTTCAAAAAGGAAATCTAACACAAAAAATCCTGATTTGGTTAATTTAAAGCAGTTAACACAGTTTATGATAAATAAAACATTAATTAAAGCATCACAGGCTTCAGTATGAGAAAAAATTAGCATGATCATCAAATCAGACTATTTAGGTTATGGCAAAGTACCATAAGATTATCTGCCGAAGTGAATATGGATGCCTTCATGGAGAACTGTTTATAGCGGGTAGTTGACAAAAATTATTTCATACGTCGGATAGAAACTGACTCGTATTTATGTTACACATGGAGAAAAACACGAAAATTTCCTGGTAAGCAGCACATCCGCCATGGTTTGAACGCCAGTCGAACTACCAATATTCAACGATTTTTACCTCTCGGCTGCTAGTGGTCAAAGGCCATTTAAGTTATTCTCTGAATTTCAAAGTTATCAGTTTATGCTTTATTACACAATTATTCATGCTCAGATTTTTGGAAACAAGAGATAAATTAAAAACTGGAATTCTAGATAACCAATTTAAATAATTAAATTTATTTAATTTTCCGTTTTGATACGTTTTACGTTATGAATACGAAAAGCTCCCACGTATGACTTATTTGGAGCTCAATTTGGAGAGTAGAATGAATAAGCTTCTTTAATTTGGTTTGATTTACTTGACTATAACAAAGCGCACGAAAGGTATCTGCCTAAGAGAATGGTTGCCTTCGTGGAGGGCTTCCTAAGGAAAACTAGCTCGTAACCACGTTATATAGGGGAAAAACCACGGAAAGCTGCTTTGCTAGGAATCGAACCCAGATCTAACAACCAGGGTATTCAGCAACTTAACCGCTCGGCCGCTTTTAAGTTTCCATAAGCTTTACACGTAATTGTAATTAATATAACTACTATAAGTAAAAATCCTTTCTAAGATATCCATCAGCCTATCAGCGGCCGAGCGGTAAAGACGCTGAACACTGGTAGTTTGGTTCGAGATTCCAATACCGCGAATGGGCTAACTGCATGGGCACTCTCGTGGTTTTCCCCATGTGTAATATGTATACGAGCCAGTTTTCCTTAGAAAGTTCTCCACGAAGGCATCCCTCCCTTTAGGTAGATAGCCCTCGTGCGCTTTGCCATAATTGAATAGGCCTAATCCATCCATGTTTCTAGTTGATTTTTGGTATTCTGTGAAGATCACCACCCTAGAAAGATGATATTCAGTGCAAGCGTTTGTTTATACCCATAGAAATGCCTGTCACTTTTGAAAGTGATCGTCTTAAGGAGATGGTCGCCAATCGTTTATGGGCTACTAGATGGTGCAGCTCTGAGTAGGTTACGCATTGGTGCATTGTAAAATGCATTAAATCCTCTCATCCACGTTCATCCACCTTTCTAATTATTTTGGTCTTTGGTGGAAGTGGTCGTCTTAAAGAGATAATGCTCGGTACAAGTGTTAATTTTTACTCTGAGAAATTATTTTGGAAGAGGTTGCCATAAGAGGTTTCATTGCAAATTAAATGTTTAAATCCAGATCGCGTGGTTATAGGATCCATTTCACTTAGATTTTAAAATTTTAGTAAAATAAAAAATCTGAAAGGTTTCAGATTTTAAATTACGTCCGAAGGGGCCTTTTTTTAACATTTTGTGTGTTACCTTTATTTATTAAATATCATATTCTTCGCACTTAACCCGCGGGAAGGCGCGTGGGGTGTATCATACCCCAACCCTACATAAAAGTGGAATATTCCTAACTTGTGAAACTGAAATTCTGTGCTGCTTTCAGTAGCTGAGTTTCTAGTTGTGGTTGACTTTCAGAACCACTTTTTCTTTGCCTGTGTGTTTCAGAAAAAGATTTATCGGTATTTTGTTGGAACTGGGGTATGACACACACCACGCGCCTGTCCGCGTAAGCGTTTTTCTGATTGAATATTTAGTTCAGAAATTTATTCCTAGAGTGTAACAGTAAATATTTCTACTCCCAAGGGATTTTAAAGTACTTGACATTAAATTCTTAAAAATTTCCAATGGTAATTTTCTAATGCATTATGGTGAAAAGAATGACTCCCTATAAATTGGAGATGCAACGCCTGTGAGATTTATTAGAAAGATTTGAAAGCGATGAAGATTTCATTTCGGAAACTGAAGATGAAACTAGGAATATTTTCTACAGTGTTTTGGTTTCGAAAAGATAAAACATTAATTCCTGATGTTCCTAAAAAAGCAAAAACCGTTCTTATGCTTTCAACATTATATAACGATCATACTATAGATGATACTATCGGAGAAAATAAAACGTCAGGAATTATATGTTTTTATAATTATGACTAAAGGAGCAGTGGATATGGGGGATGAAATGTCAGCAAAATTATTCAATTGCCAGAATAACAAGGAGGTGGCCAATTGTAATTTTCTTTCCTGCACTGAATGTTGCTGTAATAAATGCTTGAATTATATTACATTCAATTGCTAATCCACCAACCAGAAACAGAAGTCTGTTTTTAAAGGACTTAGCATTACAATTAATGAAAAAAAGTATTGAACAAAGATCAGAGATTAATACTTTACCGAGAAACTAACGTACTGCATGCAAAACAAAAGCAGAAGTTTTGACGAAGAATTAAAACGTATACATGAAATTCGAAACAACTAAGTATGAAAGATAAATTCTTTGCTCTCGCGCCAAGGACAGAAGAACGTGAATGCAATTTTTAAAATGTGAAAACATTCTGTTCCAAGAACACGTGAACTTATTTCGTTCAAAGTGTGAAGAAATAAAATAAGCATTCTGTATTAGAGATGCAATGAAACTTAGAGGCATGATGTTTATTTTTTATTATTTTCATTTATCTTAATTTTAACTCTAAGATTATTTTGGAAATTAATTTTTTGAAACCCAATTATTTTTCTCGTATTTATAATACTCGAGAATAAGAAAAACAGCTTTAAAACTAAATAAAACTATTTTTATCGTATTTTAAATATCGGGGTATGTGATACCCCACGCGCCCATTCTAGTAACTTTTCTTGGTGCGCCTTCCGCCGGGTTAAACCATAAAATTCAGTTCAAGAGCAGTATCGCAAAATAATTTTAAATTGAGCACATTTTTAGAATTTCCGATTCACAGGCTCACGCGCTGGAGATAAAAATGTTTTTTCTGTACAACATTGCCATGGCTCGCTTTGAAATTCTTGAGTTTGTTAATCAAAAATCCGTTACAAAATATAAAATCGATAATAAAACAAATTCCAAATTTCAAATTTGGGCTTCCAGTTGCCCATATTCGCAGTAGGATTACGTCATGCGAAACTCGATGGCTCTAGGTACCGTTGTTTTATCACAATATTTGGTGGCAACAGTTTGAAAAGTGAAACGAACATTCAGAGTGATTCGACGCAAAATCGCAAAATGAAAACATTAGTCCCTCAGGGACTAATAATTTTGAAATAAACCTCTTAATTTTAATAACTGTGGTATTCTTGTTTTCAAACTTAAGTGCAAAATTAAACAATTGTTTCCTGTGCAGATGCGTTACTTTTAATTAAAATCAAATGAGAAAAAAAAATTATGCAAAAATTAATTAGGTAAAAAATTTAGTCCTATTCTTATCGCAAACCGTAACTTCAAATTGCATCTACAACTGTTTCTTATACCAAAGCTCTGGATGAATTAGTTTTCTGTTGTGCGTCAATAAATGTTTCACTAAACCGCAGCTTAAGGCTATAACAACATGCGGTGCCAGGAGAGTAATTACTAAAGACCTGACAATGACCGACGCTGGACAACCCGCCTTCCTCCCTGGCTTCCATCGCGAAAGCTTCCCTCTCTAAACAACCCTCTATTTTTAACCTTAACGAAGAAACCATGGAGGTAGGCTCCATGGAAGAAACAAGTAGCCAACACATCTTCTTGCTTCTACTCGCACATGTTTCCGGTCATACGAAGTTACGGTTGTTGAGATAAAACTTTTATCACCCAGCTTGGCGATCTTTCTAAACATGCCTTATATTTCCCATTGCAAACGAAGGGTGACATTTTTTCCGTTCCTTATTTTCCGGGGATATTTTTTCAGTTTCCCTTTTTTCCGGGTGACATTTTTTCCTACAACCGTTGTATAGAATACACTTCTGTATTTTATTAACCTATGTGTACAACAAATATAATTATAATCTGCCCATCAGTTTTGAAAATAGTCGTTCAAGTGTGAAAATTCTCTTAATTTTGAAAACCAGTGCATTTCATCAACACACAAGTTAGTTTTCTTTCCATATGTACGCACTTTTGAAAATTTTTTAATTATCATATATACTAGATTTTTTGGCCATTATATATGCATCTTTCTAATCCAGTTTTTAGTGAATGCTTAGATATTAGTAAGAAGTTACTTCAAGGAAGAAATAATTAGAAAATTGTAACAGACTTAAAAAAGAACATAAAGTGATTAATTACAGCAGAATATCAGTTTCTATTCTACAATGAATAGAAACATTTTTTTTTATTGAAAACGCTTTTTAGCTTTCGAAACAAAAGACCATTCAAAATGTCTAATAACTTGAACGTACAAAGGCATAAAGTTCAGACCTCACAAACGAGTTTTATTTTTGTATCTGATATCTTTTAGTGAGACTTTTATTGATAAACACTTTCGACCACCGTGAAGTAATGATCTCGACACATGCTTTCACAGCTGGAACAATGGCCTTTGACATTCTCGTAGTTGTAGCAAGCCATGTGTATTCAATCTTTCTGCGTGACCTTCGATACAATTGGCAGCTCACTCATGTAAAACAAAGGTGGAGTGTTTTCTCATGATTTGCACTTGATAGCTGAAAGATTTTACTTTACAAACAAAACTAACTTACCAAGTTCAAAACAGCAAGCATCAAGTGACTTAAAAATTCGTTTGATTTCAGACGAGAAAGAAAGAGATAAAAGTATAATTGAAACAGAATGTTCTCAAATTTAATTTCTTGATTTTCATAGAAATAACTTTTGAAGTAGTCATTCTAATGAATATTTGGTGTTTAGAATTGTGCAGATGTCCAGTATGTTGGCATTCAGTAAAAATATTTTTAAATTAAAAAAAAAAAAGTAAATGAAGAATGTGCCTAACTTCGTAACTTCTTTGGCCATCAAATAAAAAAAAAACAACCTTGCTATTCAGAAAACAAAGCTACCTGTAAATGCTACCTGTAAATGTTTTAATACTAGGCTTTTGGTTGATCACATTAATGTAAAAGCTATGAAATTATTAGGAAAAGGAACATTTTTTATATTAATTAATGTCAAGCAGATCTCTGAAATTCTTGTCTAAATGCTCGTGTCAGAAAGGAAACATAATTCGTTAATTATTCTACAATATTTTAGTTTATTTAAATTTATATGCGTTTAAAAACTCAGTCTGAAAAGAGATTTTGTTATTAAAGCTTGATTTTATGATACGTACTTATTTAATAGTAAGGTTAATTTTCGAAATTTAGATGCACATATTGTGAAACTAGATCTAGGTAATTCAACCCGACCTCAGTTTACTTAAGTAGAGTTCTTTTTTAGGCTTTGAAAATTTAAAAACGATATAGACATTGCTTTAAAAATCAAAGTGAAATTTCTTCCATGTTTTAATTTTGCTTTGTAAGCAATTGACCATAACTGACCAACTCTTTCACGTAGTGAATTCTTTAGGTGTAAAAAGAGTCTAATAATTTTTATTTAATATCAATAATCTGATGCAAGAAATCTGATGCAAGAAATCATTAAATCTGATGCAAGAAAAATCATTAAATCTGATGCAAGATCATTAAATCTGATGCAAGAAAGAATTCATAGGTCTTTTTTACTTGTAGTTGCCGCTCTAACTAATTGTCGCATATTTATCATAATATAAGCTATTGTTACGAAATTTGTATGAAGTTTTACTTATTTTAAAATTAAAATCATATAGTTTTAGAAAATTTAGGCGTTCTCTTTTGAACCCTGAAAATTATTTTAGGTTTCTATTGTTGTTAAAAGTTGAGAAGGTTTCATGATGTTCATATGGCTACCGTTTGATGAAAGTGATTTTAACGATGATTACATTTTCAATGTGTACATGCAAACTTCATTAATTTCATAGTTGAATTATACATCCTCTGATGAGTTACTGACATGTTGAATGCTTCATTTCAAATATTTTTGAATTCTAGTTAGTTTCATCAAATACATGTTAATATAACTGAGCAATATTTAAATGAACTTGTAAGGATCTTAAGTTTTACTAACGTTTATTTTATTTTAAATCTTTACTATCACTTCTTATTTTCTACTTCCGGCCAGAATTATAAGCGTTAAAGTATTTATGCAAAGTTTGTCTGGCGAACGCCAAGTATTTAAGTTGTGGCTTTTTGCCAAGCGAGAGAGAGGAAGCAGTTAGTCGAAGCAGGCCGCTTACCTTAGAAGTTTACTCAGTTGCTGGTTGCCGTCCAGGCCAGAGGTTTTAATCCTCTTGATAATTTTTAAACGTATTGTAGTGTTCACAGTTCTCTGTACTACATACGCTTCCTGTTAATATAAGGCCATTTATTATTTTAAAGTTAAATTAGAGTTTAGTTTTATTTTTATACTTTTACGTTTTGCCCCCAAGTAGCGGGTCTGTGTATTTCCGAAGTACGGAAGTAATTGTAAATAGAGAAAAATAAAGGGTTTTGTATACCCTTCTTGTGTATCCTGTCTACTTCCCACAGTTATTGAACATAGCTTTAGTAAGCTCTCTGTTCCGAGTCAGGTCCTTGCATGTTCCCGAAGAAGGTTAGACGGAACATTGAACCTGATAAACTGTTCAAGATATCTTCGAAATCAAGTGTGCTTTATATAAAATCTAAGAAAAAGAATTCTTTTTATTTTCCCCGTAAATTTATGTTTCGGCTTTTAATTAACGAATTAACTTTTGAAATCATGAGTTTAAAACTTATTTTGGGGATATTGATTAAATACTAATATAATCAGTTTTATTTATGAGACTTCAATTTTTTAACAAGTATTACTGTACAATGTATTATTTTGTTGAAAAAAGTAGCGTCTACGTAGGCACTATCAATAAAATTTAAAGGCTTTCTTTCGGGTTCCTGCGAAAAAGCTATCGAAAAAACTGCGAAAACTCTGGCTCCAAGGTAAACATATATTTCTTCTGTCGTGGTCACTTTAAAATTGGCATCCTAGCTTTACCTTCTCTAGGATAAGAGTATATTGGTTGTCTTGGCAACAATATTTTTTCTTTTTTGTTTTCTTTGCAAAGGACATATGCAAGGAGACTAAAGCCGTGATTTAAAGCTATGCATGGAAAGCAAATTGCTGTCTGGCTTTCTGAAAGTGAATTAATTATCTTCGCGTCGGCTTCAATCTCAGCGTGTATATACACTCGACCTTTACGTGGAGCTTCCAGAATTTTTTTCTTATTTTAAGAATTCTTTTGCAGGTTGCCATTTTAAAGGATCTTACATTTTAACTTCAAGTTATTATTTTGGTTTCATTATTGATAATGCACAGCAAAAATTGCTTGCAGGTTCTTATAAATATATTTGGAGTAATTGTCAGTATAAAGTAGTTTTATAAGCGATGATGACTATATATATATATATATGTGTGTGTGTGTGTGTGTGTGTGTAATGAAACTGTGGTTTGAAGGTGGCAGAGTGGAAAGCATGATGACGCAATTTAGCACAACATATCTTGAAAAATCACAATCTTTATTTTTTCCATGCATATCAAATAATCCTTTTTCAGACAAGATACTTCTTAATAATATTTGAATAGAATAACTTCCATTTTGAAGTACGACGTCATCTTAAGCAAGTAAGCAGCAGCATGGTTTAAAAGCGTCCTGCCAGCAAGAGAGCTATGCGGAAAAAGGGAAAGGTTATAGTACTTTCATAGCAAGAAGGCTAAGTTTCAGTTCACAGTTTTGGCTTAGAATTAATTAGATTGGACGAGAGGCATCTGCATTAAAACGTTACATAAGATAGAAAAGTCTGGAACCTGTGAGAAGAGATGAATTTAGGGGCAGATTACCAAATTTAGAATGTTAATTTTGAGGTAGTTAATTATTATTTTTTTTTTGAAACAGCTATCATATTTTGTTATATCTTACATATCCCCCCTTCAAAGTTGTGTGAGCAGAGTGGAAGAAAAAGCATTAGAGCAGCAAAATGTTACAGTTATAATTGTGAAAATACAAAACATATTTACTTTATTTTAAACAAAAAATTATTGCCATATAAAACTTTGACCGATATTTTGACATTTCATTTAAAGTCATAAAATTTTGAATTGAATTATAATTTTAGACACTGTACTCTTTTAAAACAATTGCACATTTTAGTGTTTTGCGATAAGAATGTCCAATGAAATATTATGAAGTACTTGATAGTTCCACATGGTAAAAGTTCAAATTTTTTCACAAACTAAATGTTCAAATAAAATTCTTTCAAATTTTTTTTGATGAAAATATTTCTATTATATTACAAATTAAGATGCCAATTTTCATATTATTTAATTATGTTTTTCAAGAAAGGCATTTTAAAATATAAAAATTTTGTAAAACATCATTCATAAACACAATTTCAAATTTTACAAAACTTGAAGACTCCACAACTTTATCTAAATACTAGCATTTCCATCATATTGGTTTATCAGTTGAGCAAACTGGTGTTTAATATGCTTCACCAGTGGCCAAAAGATTTGTCAAATTAGCAGTTACTGTAGAAAAGGCCTCCGTTCCTTCTGTAGAGGCAACTTGCCTTTTTCGAACTGCTGTCATTCCATATGAATATTAAATACACACTCCATTTCATGAAAAAATAAAAATACTTAGATTAAAAAAAATGTATTTTTTCATAAGGTGAGAGCCTTCAACGTTTATCATAAAAACATTAAAGAAATTCCTAAAATTTCAAATTTTCAAACAATAATTTCATTCTTAAAATACAGTAAAAATTCAAAAAACAATTTTAAACAATAGTACAAAAATATTATTCGCATTAGAAACCTTCCTAATTTTTACGAAATTCAATAACTTCTTTTTCCCAATTCAGAAATACAAAACTACATTTAAATAAATCATAATATTTTTGAATTCTTGACATTGATTTTAAAATTATTAAAGCAAAATATTGCCATCAATAAATCTTAATAAAATTAACTTATAAATGCAATTTTTTTAAACGTAATGTACTCAATTTGGAAATTAATATCACTTCCCTATCATATTTGATGACGTGTGATAATATTGCATTTTTTGAATATGAAGAATTAAGCCGAATAAAGCACTGAAAATGCAAGAGAGCACAAAATACTATTTGGCATTTCATATTTCACTGATGAGGTTGATGACCTTCAAAGCACTAAAAAATAAAGATTGTGATTTTTCAAGATATGTTGTGCTAAATTGCGTCATCATGCTTTCCACTCTGCCACCTTCAAACCACAGTTTCATTACATATATATATATATATGTAATAATAAAATTCCATAGTCAAGAATACAATTAAAATTCTAACTGTATGTTTTTTTCATTTTTAATGGCGACGGTCTCTTATTTGAAAGTACGTGGAATTAAATCCACAGCCCCGTAGTCAAGTTGTCAAGTTTTTTCCCGCCTTTTCTACACGTACAGTTATAGAATGTTCTGGAAATATTTTAAAGCGAATTGGATTGGCTGACGAGGCTGACGTCATTTCTTTGAAGCTCCACCTTTCCAGAGGTTATAAAGGAGTCGGCAGGATGGGTGTACCCAATTGCCTCTTAATTGTGTTATGACATAGACATAGACATAGGGTGTACCCAAAGAGGAAAGTAATTCAAATGGAAGAGAAAGAACTTTTTTAAGTGCAAGTTGTGTCTGTTTTTTACAACTGAAGAATTGTGAATTGTGATACAGCTTTGTCTTCACATTTTGAGCTCGTCTCATAGTTAAAACCGCATGATTTGGATTTTGGATATTGTCTGCTGGAAAGAAGCTGAAGAATTTCAATCATTTATGCTGTTTTTTTTTATATATATTTCGTTTAAAATATTTTCATTTTTTTGGTCTCAACATCCCAAATTTTTTGGACAATCTAATTTTTTTCTTCAAAATATCATTTCTGGAAGTTATGAAGAATTATTGATTGTTGTCAAAACTAATTTTAGTTAAATAGTATGAATCTTCTTCTTATTATTATTTTGTCTCAAGGTATGTTTAATGGGGTAGATTTGCTCTATGCAATGAGTTACTGTTCTAATCCCGGATAATTAATGGACAGAACGCCCTTGCTGCACAGACACACTCATAATCTATCGAGTTTGAAAATCTTTTGGAGCTATTGGTGATAGAAGGAGGAAGGATATGAAACCCAAGGATTTTAGCCTCTCGATGTTTTCGTCCAAATATTTTGCAAAACTGAAAGCAGTTTAGTAAGAAAACTCTGATTTGCTTTGCTTTAATTAACTATTACTTCTTTAGGACAAAAACTGAAAGCTAGTATTAAACTGAATATAAATAAAATAAATCGCAGTCGTTCTTTTTCTTAAATTTTGTCCTTTATAATGCTTCGAAACATCAGCGCTTAAAAAACTATTTCATTGCTGAGCAAAGAAATGAAAAAAGGAACACGGTGTTTACGCCATTTAAAACGCGAATAGAAAAATAATGGAGAAAATTGCGGTGATTTTTGAAATACAACACTCAATGACAAGCAAGTTCTTTAAAGAGAAGACGGTATATTAAAGAACATTTTAAGAAATAATAATAATAAAAAAAAAAACAACTTAAAATATACTCGATAAATTAAAAGAAGAATAAACCTTGCAAGACAAGCGAGTAATTATAAAATTAAGTAAAAAGAAGTTCTAATTAACAATTTGTGTAACTGTAAAAGAAATGAGATTTAATCCTTTTCGAAAAATTGAATGAGACAGAAAAATATTAAATTGAGAGCATTAATTTTTATTTTCAATATAATCTCAAAAATTATAAACATATCCATAAACAAGTATGTGCATAATGTAAGGGTAATGTATTTATTAAAATGATTTCAAGACTATTTTGACATAATTTACAAAATCTTAACAATACTGTGTTGGTAAGACTTCTGTCGGTACTATTCGGTTTTGAGGGCCGTAAAAAAATTGCAGCGAAAATGTATGCGCGAAAGCACCAAATCTAGCAAACACGCCCATTTAACAGCGTGCCAAATCTAGCGTACGCGCTGATTTCAGATTGCATAAGTTTATATAGTTCTATATTTCTTAACACGCCATTGAAATACTAGTTTAATTTTTAATTCCTTTTTTGATAACCTATGGATTTAATAATTTGGGAATTGCCCATGATGAAAAGTCTGCGATAGAATTATGGATAAAGTGCAGAATCACCCACTGCTTGACGCGTTTTTAAGAATTGCAAATACTCGGTATCCATGTGCACATCGACTTATTTTCACTTAAAAAAAAATCCCAGAATTGCACAAAAATGGCACTGCGCACAGCCCTGACTTTATCTATGTACACGTCAACCTATTGTCACTTAAAAAGTAAAAGAAAATTGACAAAAATCCAATTGTTTTTTCCCTTGTAAAAGCCGGCAAACAAATAAGTGGGCGATTCTGCACTTTACCGAGAATGTTTTCAAAGAAAAGGCATCATTCATTATAGAAAATTATGTTTGAACAACCAACGAGATGACATTATGCTTTAGCGATAACTCGGTAGCGAAATATTATATCAACTTAAACTTTCATCTAAATTAAAACATCAATATTAGATAGTTATTTACTATTATACTTCCTTTCTTGCGTTAGGGTTGCCGCAATTACTTTTGGCATCATTGGCATCAACAAAAGTTTGGCGATTTTTTACGGCCCTCGAAACCGAATAGTACCCTTCTGTCTTGTAGTGTGGGATAAAGCATTTATCGAGTACAATACTGAAGGTTTCTCTGTGTAGATCGAAGCATTACTGAGCTGTATTCGAATTCTACATCAATTAATCACATATTTACGCTAGATCTTTCTTTGAAATGTGAGAACGTGGAGAAAAGAAAGTAAAGAAAAAACATCGTAGTTCTAAAACATCGTGGGAGAAAAGAAAGCAAGAAAACACCTCGCATTTCTAAAACATCGTAGTAAAATCATCGTCGAAAATAAAGCGGTTGAAGAACTTCGCAGTTTAAAAACATCGTCGAAAATAAAGCGGTTAAAGAACTTCGCAGTTTAAAAACATCGCCGTAAAAAATAAAGCACCTACAAATCACCGCATAGACGATAATATCAGAGACATATATTTTCAGACTTTGAAAGTTTGAGGGCTAGGATGCTTGCTTTAAATTATAGAAAGCGCCAGTATCTAACATTTGTTTTCAGGCACATGTAATTTTGAAATTTATTTGCTTAGATCTTGTACTAAATATTGAAATATAGACTCCAAATGTTTTCCCTGCATATAACTTTTTCTCTATTTTAAGACTTATTTGTTACAAAATATATGTAATCAAAATAGTCTTTTCAGTATAATAATTTATTCTGAAAGTGTTAATTTGTGACTCACATAACACGAACACTGAAAGTTTTGTTGAGATGTTTTGGAAGACGATGTTTCTTGTTATATATTTTTGTTTCAAATAAAAATACACCACAAGAATTATTCTGTATTTTTAAATCCCTACTTGTTTAGCAAAATATCGTGGACATGGTAAGACACTATAAATTAACGACAAACTCGAGAAATTTAACTATTCGCGATTTAAAATATAACACAAGCATTCAAAATATTGGAAACGTCTTTGATAAAAAGTGTTCAAATATCCATGATGAATTGTTTAAAATACACTGAAGTCTGTACCACATTCTAAGCTAACAAAAAGGAATCAGAGACTTATGAAAAATCAAGCAAAAAACCAAAAATTAGTGCTGTAAAACTTGCAGTTAATTGAGAAGAACGGCTTGCAATAAAAGTTAACCCTGAAACTGTTAGAAGAGTGATTAGGGTTCATGGATACATTGGACGATCAGAAAGAAAAGCCTAGCATTCGGAAAATTTATAAGAAAGGATTTATCATACTGAAAATAGTGGTTTCTGCAGACGAAAAAAATTTAGCATCGGTTTGTCTAAAACTCAAATGAAGAATTGTATTCGAAAACGCCTATTGCCTACTATTAAGCATGAAGGTGGAAATGTAATAATTTGGGTATGTTTTGCCACATCTGGCAAGGGAAATTTGCTTTTTATAGAAAATAACATGGATCAATACAAATATATAAATATTCTTAAACCTGAAAGTATTCGCAAGAAAACTTAGAATGCAACATACATTCAAGTTCTGTCAAGATAACAATCCGAATAATATATACCTAAATGTTCGCTTGTGATTATTATACAACTATTAAAAAGTCCTCCATGTTCTTCGGGCTTAAATCCTATCTAACATGTATGAAGCGAACTGGGAAAAAGAATAAAATGGCATTTCTTCGAAATCCTTTTCAAAAACAATTCTGATGGATGAATGAAGCATTATTACTCGAAAAAATTAGTTAAATCCATGCAAATGGGCATAAAAAGATTAATTTTAGCTAATGGATATCTAACGAAATATTAGATGTCCCGTTATTTTCATTTTTTCATTAACCATAACTTGCTTGTTTAAAGTGTCCGAATACTTATGCGAGCACATTTTCAGAACTTTTTTTAATAAACTATTCTCCCCCCCCCCCAAAAAAAAGTTTAGAGTAACTTTGAAACGAGCAGTTTCAAAAGCATTGATCATTTTTATGCATGAAAGGGAAACTTATCCTGTCCTGTTCACTTATATTTAGCAAGTCATTTCGCTAATATTGAGTAATTGATATTTGCATATAAAACTGAAAAAGCAAAAGTGTCTGAAAACAAATGTGCGCCGCAGTAGATTATTCTGTTCATGCTATAACTTAATTGTGTCAGTTTAAGAGACTTTTATATGTAAAACTGATAGATGGTTAAAAACTCTGCTCTTCATACCCAGCATAAATTACGTGGTATCAAACGTTACAGATTTCCCCACTTAAAATTATTTAGCAGCTTTCCATTTGAACTGATTTCGATCATTCATACTAAGTATGAAAATCAATAAAATTTTGCATGATCAAAGAACGCCAATGTAAAATTAGAAATAAGCAAAGAAAGGCAATTTTAGCTTGGCGTAGATTTTGAATAAAACTGTATGGAATTTTGAGAATGATCAGACACAAGTTGCTGTTATTCTTCAAAAACAATTTTGAAATTACTTTCTGCTGAAGAAGAGGGGCCTGTGTCTGATTGCTCTTGAAATCTGTAGAGCTTTATTGAAAATCTACATCAATCTAAGGTTGCATTTGTTTGCTTAATTTTAAATTTTATATGATTATAATTATTTTTTTGTTTGTTTTTTCCAGAGTTTGCTTGTGAAAACAATGCATTAATAGATAGAACGGCTTTTTTTCAATATATTCGTATCAAAACGCATAATATGGAAATATGCAAAGTTTAACAATCCATTTTAATATATAAACTGAAAGTACTTTTATGCACTAAGTTATATTCTTTTTCGCATCGGATATATCGTTTTGCTACTTAAGCCGTGCCTTAGGTAAGAAATTAATTAAAAAAATAAGCTTCAGAATAATTGAAGGTAGTATTAAAATATATAAAATTGAATTCGATCGATGTTAGGGCAAGGCAAAGTTTTTGTTCATTCATCGCTATAGATCTAATTCCCTAAATTAGTTCTTTTCCATCTCCTTTTGTATTCAGATTTTTTTTCCCCAATTTCAGAGTTTTCCTCTAGCAAACAGTTTCTTCGATTTTGCGAGGTTTTCTCACGTTCTTCAATTTAATTGATTCAAATATCTGAAAGGTTTTTTTAAAGCCTGTTACCAGTTTGTTTTCCTTAAGGGTTTAAAGCATTATATTCTTCAATAGATTTCAGTATTATCCTCTACAGCATTTGAAATTCAACTCTTTCCTTGCTTTAGCCATTTCCGCAGGACACTTTGCATATGTACTTTAATTGTCATTAAATTAAAATGCAATAGTTACTGGATGAAAAGGAGCTAAGCAGAGTGAAAGCAATTAAATTCGTGCAAAATTAATGGAAAATATTCATTTAAACAATTTGATGTTAATTATTGTTTATTCCATTTTGAGGCTTCTCGAGAGTTCACGGTAGAAAGGAGAACTTATTAAGATAATTAAATGAAAATTTATATATTTATAATACTGATATTATGCAAAGTAGAATTCAATCCCGTTAGAAATTAACAGCAAAATTAGCATAAGAATTCATAACGTTATGAAAAAGAACCGTTTCTGCAAGTAATTGTATTTTTCCAGTTTTATAAGAAAAACTAAAGATGCTTATGTTCTGCAGAATACCTTTCTAGGAGGAAATTTACAACTCACAAAGACTGGGCTAATCGTATGCCTCAGCCTTTTAATTCTTTTAAATGTATCGTCTTATTTATAGTATATGGCTTTGGACAGCAGCAGTACTATTCCCAAATGAAGTTGTAATTTAAAATCTACCTTCTTATGCAACACAATGTATGAAATATGAAATTTTTAAAAGATATATAAAATATCTTATTCTCTTCAAAAGTGTAAAATCTGATTTTACCTAATGTTTTCTGCTAGGAGTCGATAATGACCAGGATACAATCGTTCTTATTTCCTGTGACATCTTTAAAGAAAAGACCCAACAGAATACCATCTAACTCACTGTGCTATCAGTCAAATGAATACAAAACATTATCAAACCATCTTAATAATATGTGGTAAACCATTACCTATGGCCACTGAGATCAAGAACCAGGCACTAAGTGAGGTTTCAAGTCCGGAGGGTAGTGATTTGGACATTATTGAAAATGATATCAAATACGGGCAACACAACTTTTCTTAAACTACTCTTTGCACATTCTATTAGAAAACCCATTTAAACCCTGTTGCATTTAAGCCAACATGTGCGCTGTTAAATACGTATTAATGAACAATTTCACAACTTTGGTTACTTGATTGGCTACCTGACGTGAAGATAAAAGGTGTTGGAAACCCCCCAAAATCGCTGAGTGTAGTACAGAATATAAATTATTTTAACAATATCGGACAGCGCGATTGGACAGCTTTGGCAATAATTCTGGAAAACATCAGTATGGAGCTTTCTGTGCTTATTTACCCCCCCCCCCGAAAAAAAAAACATTAAAATTGTATGAGAATTTTCCAACTATTTCAGATGCTGTCATTCACCATCTTAGGTTCCTTCCCTCTCAATGCTTTTTCGCACTTCTGCAGTTAACTGCGAAGTGTCCTCTGTGACTATTCTGATTATGATATCAAATGGTGGCAGAAAAGAGCAATGGGGTCTGATTATGGGGTTATAATTATTGAGTTATTATTATTATGGGATTATTATTCTGAAAATCACGAAGCATATGGAAAACGGCTTTGGAGCAGTATGTATATACATGAACAAAAAGTAAGATCTTTAAATAATAGAAATCAAGTAAATAATATTCGTAGTAGAATATTCTAAGAGTTTCGGAGGTGTGGAAGAACTTTTAAGCTTACTGTTGGAGTTTTTTATTCTCATATTTCTTCTTTTCCTTGTGAAGCTGTATTACACAAAGAATTGCATTGCTGTGAAAGCATTATGCCAATTTCATTAGATCCAAATTACATAGGAAGCCGTGTTCCAGGCAAACTCTACGACTTAGTTGCCAAATTAGAATACGCGAATTGCATAGGGGGATGTAGCATGGTAGAAGTACTTAATGCAGTTATTGTGGGAACTCATCAAGCCAACAAATAGAATGCAGGATAAACAATAGATATTGCAAATGTTCTTAATCTATCTAGAGCCGCCTTACAAAACATTTTGGAAGCAAGTTAGTTATGCAGTAAGTCGAGGTATCTAGATTTTAGGTGAAGTTAAATTACAATTTATAAGAGCAATATAATGTCGAATCGGTACTTACTGTCTAGGAATATGATGTTTGTAAACTTACTTCCGATGTGACTGTCTAGGGGCTTGAAATGACTAATTCGACTTCTGAATAACTCGAATATTTAATGAAACATAAATAGTTGCTACAGACTACAAAATGATTACATGTGTAGAAAGATGAATTTACATAGATGATATATACAGATGAAGAGAATCGACTGTCTTTTACATGGAAACATCTTTCAGTCGCGTTATCGTCTTAATGGCGGAATCGTCTGACTTCATCATTGAAAAAAGGTAAAAGATTTATTCTCACAGCTTGTCGCGTCATCCGATTATAACGATGCCATCCCAGAATAATTAATAATAAGATTAATATAAACAGTAAGTCTTAAATTAGATTGAAACGTTGAAGCAACTGCTTTTGGAGTTTATGTTGGAGACTGAATTTGAGTCTTTTTACTTCCTTGTACGAAGAAAAGAAAACATAGTTGTCACGGAAATTTTCGTTTATCATGTTTCAACGAAAATATCCATTTTGACCTCTCTCGAATCCATTCGAAGGATTTCTCTGCGTGACATTTGTACGGACAGAATAAAGGACTCTTTTTTACAAAACGGACTTTAAAGTGGATTTAAAAAAGATTCAAGAGGGACTTTTTAGAGCTGATTGTACATATATCTCACGTAACTCAAAAGCGAGTAGCCGTAGAACGTTGAAATATTGAATATGAGACTGTTGCAACATTTGTGCACCTTCCTTTTTTGTTGTAACATTTGTGCACCTTCCTTTTTTGTTGTAACATTTGTGCACCTTCCTTTTTTGTTGTAACATTTGTGCACCTTCCTTTTTTGTTGCAATGGCCTATGTCCAAAGCATATATATATATACCCACCCTCTTACCCGGCTGAAGAGCTCTGTTTTTGTATTCTTATATATTGATAAATTGTGCATTGTATTGCTGAATCATGTTGTTCTTATGTTCCTTTTAAAGTTTTTAAGCCTTCAACAAGACAAAAATGATGCATAGAATAGTTGTAGAATTATCAACAATTTAAAAGTGCCGCTAAGCCTAATGTGTCTGCTATTTGTTTACGTTTGAAACGTTTAGCAGTATAGTGAATTAAGTCAGTTGGTGCACCAACTTCAGTGACTTTTTGACCAGTAGGACCAAAAGTTGATTTTATGCACTTGTGCACCGAAAATTTTGTCTTTTCGCCCATTGACTGAATTGCTTGTTTTCGCTTCGAAACTCTAATATTAATCGCACAGTTTTTTTAACTGTTTTAAATTATATTTGGTGTTTTAGGCCTTTCTGTATTTTACAATTTTTAATGAAGATGTTTTGAATTTTTATATATTTTTGCTTTTCCGCGAAGTAAGAACTGAATTCATTGAATCAGAAATAGATCTCTAACATATTTTAGGAAATAAGTTTAAATGGAATGCAGCCCAAATGTGTATAATTTAATAGGCTGCAGAAGAGAGTCATATGATAATCCACATCAGATATTTTTAGTATAGTTACAAAACTAATCCTTTCAAAAATGTATGTTCCGTTTAATCAATTCAAATTTAGCCGCTCCTTTCTCTTTTAAGCATTTCTGTTGCTGCTTTTCATCATGCTTTGGAAGAGATGAAATAGTACGTAATATAAACTGGAGTTTTTATTAAATGTTTTCTGATGTTGAATGTTATATTAAGAGCAAATGGATACACAACACTTTAGAACGTAAATTGAATCCTACAGAAACGTGTGCTTCCTATGTGGAATTAAAAAAAATTTCACATAGGAATGTTATATTAAGAGCAAATGGATACACAATACTTTAGAACGCAAATTGAATCCTGCAGAAACGTGTGCTTCCTATGTGGAATTTAAAAAACTGTGTGCTAGTACTATTGAAGCCACGCTGACTGAAGTGATGTAGTTCAGCTGCATAAGAGGTGTTGTCAATAAAACTGTTATATTTTTAATGAAAAATATACAATTATTAACTCTGGTTTTTTGATTATCTTATTTAGCACTGCAATGTATTTTGCAGTATTTAACAAAATAACAGATGATATTCTTAGTAAGACATAAATTTTTTTATTAGTTTACGGAGATAGATAATTTGAATACAGTCTTTTAGTTACAAATTTTTCATACATCTTTCATTTCTGGTAAAACCTTCAGAATAATAATTTTAAATAGTTTCTAACGTTGCTGAGCAACGGTTACATGATACAAATATGGCGTTGCCACTCCAATATCAAAGATAATAAATATAATTATCTATTAAATACTAAACTGTTATATCACAGATTGCAGGTTTAACAGGTTTCATAAACAATTAGTCAGATATTTTGGATTAATTTGTGTTTCGTAACTGAAAGGCGCTATTTGATAACTTGTATTCTGTAATCCTATCTTTCCCATGATCTCATCAATGTGTTGCAATCCGTATTATATCTCTTATGCCTATTGTGAAATTTCAAATTAAGCATGAACTGCAACTTAAAGAATAAGCTGGCAACATTTTTTTTTCAAATTTAAGTCTTTATTATTTTGCCATAATTTTATTTCGTATTGAATAATTTTTGCATTTGTGATAGATTAAGATTAACTACCTAAAATGATAGAAACTGTTTATAAAAATGTTATTAAAATGTAATTTTTACTTTTCTCTCACATTTTGGATCAAAAATATATTCAAATTTCAGTATCACGAGATTAGTTCCCTAAAAATTATTTATCAATATTTTACTTTTATTTTTTCCACTTATATTTATTAAAGCATAAGGAATAAAATGGACTAAAATATAAGTCATAAAGCAAAATGTCTATTAAATATACCTGTTTGAGTACATACACTAGCTATTTTTCGAGAAATTTTTCTCTCTTCATTTACAAAATTGTCTGCAAAAATCTTAAATATGTATACAAACCTAAACTTTTAGTCCATTTAATTCCCAATATTCCATAGAATATTTGTGGGAAGTATCATAAAATTTCTATTGTAATATTTTAAGTTACGGTGTTTTTCGTATTAGAAATGTTGACAAAAACAAGTTTTTCAAAAAAAAAAAAAAAAAAAAAAAATCAATAAAAATAATTTTATCAATAAAAAATATATTAGAAATTGATATATTACATTGCTAAAAGTGCCCTGTTTTGTATATTGCACCTTCTGTTAACTCAATTTTAGAAGATTTTTTTTTCTCTAAAGAAGCTCGTAATATTTTTCTTGCGATTTTTGCGAAATGTAAAGAATGCCGTTTTGAATCGACAATACGAGTTTTATCAATGCAGTTATATCCCTTGACATTATATTATCCATGTTTCATATTAAGTTTCCCAATATTTTTAAAATACCCCAAAATCCATTATTAAACTATATTACTCCTATCTAGGAACCAAGAAACAATGTTGTCAACTCAACAAACACTTGTTTTGGTATTGTTAAAAAATTTTATCAACTTTGTGCTATTAAAATTTTTTGATCATTAAATAGATAAGTGAAAGTTCACTTACCTTCTAAATAGGGCTGCCCTGAACTGCCTGCTTTTCCTTCTTGTAGGTATCCGTCTCTATGATGAACTTCAATTCACTTCGAAACACAGCTATAAACTTTTTAAGAAAATTTAATTCGTATGAAAGATATCTACAAAATATTTACAAGTTATAATGATTACAAGCATAATTTATACGGAGACGGTCTATCTTTATACATCTGTTAGACGCGTCAGCCGTTCAACTGATTACTTTTAGTCTCTTTCGCCAGAGGGCGTTCGTGGAAGTAAAGTTCTAGTAAGCAAACGCGACACTCCCACCTTGAGGTCCAGTATCAACAGAGGATGGACCTCAACTGACCTGTAGTTCAAGTCTTTTGAGATTTCGTCATACGTCGAGTTCTGTACCTCACTAGCTTATCCGACTCAGGTGAAAAGTTGAGTTCAAGAGGTATGAGGTTCTTAGTAGGTCTTATAATCTCCCCTTGTGCAGTTTTCAGTTTCACTAATCTAATGTGTCCGTCGTGGGATGGAAAAATTTCCACGATTCTAGCTAAGGGCCAGTTTATCCTTTTTTCGTTGTTGGACACAATTACAAGATCACCAACTTTCACAGAAGATGGTTCGCGGATGAATTTTGAGCTTTGTTTTAGTTGCCCTAAATATTCTGATCGAAATCCTTTTCGTAAATCTTTTCTCAATTTGGCTCTGTAAAGGTATCTTTTATTGATGGATTTAGAATCCAAAAGATCTAATTCAGGAACTCCAGTCTCTGGAATTTCTGTTAGAAACATTGCTGGGGTGAGAGCTCTTAAATTTTTTACGTCTTCTGACAAATACGTGAGAGGACAGTTGTTCATAATGTTCTCGCAGTCACAAATGATTGTCAACAATTCTTCGTAGTTCAGAGAAGATTTTCCTAGTACCTTTCGAAGAATTCTCTTTAGTACTCCAATTAATCTTTCCCACCACCCTCCCCACCATGGCGAGGAAGGGGGAATAAATTTCCATTCAATTTTCTTAACTGTTGCATTTTCTAAGATAGAATTCCAATCTATGGTCTTAAACAAATTATTTGATCCAACAAAATTGGTTCCATTGTCAGAGTATACAGTGACAGGTCTACCCCTTCGAGCGATGAATCGCCTGAACGCGTGCAGGAAACTTTCGGTTGATAGAGATGAGACTAGTTCTAAGTGAACTGCTCTATATATTGCGCAAGTAAAAATGACGATCCATGTTTTTTTTGCCTCCTTTTAAAATTAAGGGACCCGTCAGATCAACACCAATAATCTCAAAAATTAAAGCATCTCTTATTCTGTCTTCAGGTAGAGGCGCTTGAGGAATCTTATATGAATCAGAGTGGAACCTTCGACATCGTACAGAGTTTTGGATAACCTTGCGTACGGTCTTCCTACTCTTTATGATCCAATATTTTTCACGCAAAGCGCACATAACGAATTGTAATCCAGCGTGACTTAGCGTTTCATGTTCAGATTTGATCAGTTTTAATACTAATGGATGTTCTGAGGGAAGTAAAACTGGGTAACGAAAGTCAGCATCATCGTCTCTCTGAAAGATACGTGTTTTCACTTTTATAAGGCCATTGGAGTCCATGGTAGGTTCTAAAGCACGTATTCTTTTATCTTTCAATCCTTCGAAAGATTCTCGTTGGATGAGTCGGAAAACCACTGTTTCAGCTCCTTTTAGTTCCTCGACTGAAATTCTCCCATGAGTTCTTTCAGATGGTGGCGTTGTAGCATTTTTAATGAATCTAAAGATCCAAGATACGACCTTTATGATCTTTTCGAATTTTGAAATATTGTCAAAAAGGTTAAATTTATCTGTATTCGTGTTATTGCTGGTTGAAACCACAGTTCGTTTTCTCTCTCCATTTACTATATCGAAGTCAGGATGTTCTCCATCTGCAATAGGCCACTCTTCTGGAGGTCGATAAATCCAATCTAGTCCTTTCCACCATTCGGATTTCCTCAATTCTTTTGCAGAGCAACCGCGAGATGGCAAATCCGAAGGATTAAACTTTCCGGGAATGTGATGCCAGTGATCTGAGTTACTCAATTTTCGAATCTCATTTACTCGATTGGCTACAAAAGTGGACCAATTTTCTTTCTGTTTTATCCAAAAGAGAGCATTTGTGGAATCCGTCCAGTAAAAAACTGGAACCTCTTTTAATTTCAAGTCTTCTCTTATTGTATGAGAGAGCCTGGCTCCAATAGTGCAAGCGAGTATCTCTAGTCGAGGTATGGTGAGTGCTTTTAGGGGAGCAACTCTCGCTTTAGATTGTATCAATTGACAAGTGACTCCACTCTCACCGCTGTGTCTAAGGAAAATGCAGGTCGCATACGCGTCCTTGCTTGCGTCCGAAAATACATGCAGAGTGGTACTTTCGTCTATTTTGGGAAGCAATCTAGGAATTTTGATGTCTTTCAAATATTTTAACTGAGATGACCATGTGAAAAATTTCCTTGCTAGATCATTCGGCAGATTAGTATCCCAATTAATTTTCTGTTTCCAGCACTCTTGCAGAATCAGTTTAGGCATGAGAGTAACTGGACTAGTAAACCCAGTTGGGTCAAAGATTTTACTCAATTCGGAAAGAACAGATCTTTTGCTCGATACAGGGTTTTCTTCATGTTTTACGTGACAAGACAAAGTATCGTCAAACAAGTCCCATTTCAATCCCAATACTGACACATCTTCATAATCTTTATCAGAAAGGTTTAGAATTGAAGTTTCATTTTTAAGTCTATTATGTTTCCAAACTCTTAGGTTAAATTTTGCAGTAGCCATTATTTCTCGAGATCCTTTGATAAATGAGTTTAATTCTTCAATTGATTCCACGCTCGCTACGCAGTTATCCACATACATGGTTTTCTTTAGCTTTGAAGCTATTTCCTGATGATGTTTTGGTACATTTTCCAAATGGTAGTTACTCGTGGCAGCGAGTAAAAAGGGGCTGGCGTTTACGCCGAATACAACCCTTCGGTGCCGATATATAGTCAGTTTTTCAGGCTGTCCTTTCTCCCACCATAGGAAGCGGAGAAAATCTCGATCCGCTGGATTCACACCTATCTGAAGAAATGCTCTTTTTATATTCGAAATTACTCCATACTTCCCTTCTCGAAATTTTATCAAAATTTTGGGGATCAATTCAAGATAATTAGGACCTTTTTCCAGGCAGTCGTTCAGAGATACCGAATTTTTCTCCTTTGCAGATGCGTCGAACACTGGTCGAATTTTGGTAGTCGAATTTTCCCGAAACACGGGTCTATGTGGCAGATAATGCCCTTTGATCTTTTCTGCCTCCGAAATATAGACAGGTTCAATTATTCCCTCTTCTACCCAATCCTTTAAAACAGTTTCGTAGGCTTCTAAGGAATTCTTTGTCTGAAGGGTTTTCACGCAAGACTTCAGACGCTTTTCTGCAAGGATTCTATTATCCGGCAACTCAGGATGAATTTGAAGCCATGGCAGTGATACCTGATATCTTCCAGCGTCATCTCTTTCTAAAGTACGGATAAAATAATTTTCTGTAGACTTTTCTATTTCTTGTTTTGTTTGCGAAAGAGCTGGTTCAGTTATTCCGATAGAATCAAGAGACCACAAGTCACAGATTTTTCTGTCACTAATGTGTAGTGATAAAAGAACTTCATTAAAATTCTTTCCCTTTACCTTTGTTCTCCCTAATGTTGTCCAACCAAGGTGTGTATTCATCGCTACTAAACTCTCCGTTACGTGTATTACTTCCCCTGTAAAGAGTTTTCCGGCATAATCTGCTCCTACAAGCATGTGTATTTCGTTAGGGTGTTTTTCAAATAAACAAGAATTCTCATTAATTACATCACTGGGAAAAATTTTGTAACCTCTTAGTTTCTTTAAGCATTCCCTATCCTCCAATTTTGGAATATGTGAGCATATGGTTTTTTGGCTCAAAACCTCCATTTCGCATGTGAATCCTGTTTCTGGATTATTTAACTTAATCAGATACTTGTTGTGATTTTCCCTTTTTTCTATTCCTCCAAAAAGCCCATGAGTCACACTTTCCTGACCTAAAGATTTTAGTTTTAATTTCTCCGCAAGAAATGTGCTGATATATGATCTGCTACTTCCGGTATCCAGAATTATTCGTATAAAATTGCTTTCACCATCTCCGTAAACATTGGCAATTAAAGTTTGCAAGATTACACTTTCATAGGATGAATTATTCGTTAAGGCCTTATTTTCAATTTGTTCTTCCTTAATTTCTCCGTTTTCGTTTTTAAAACACATTATAGTGGCATGTCGTTGTTTACATAATTCACACCTTATTCTAGAAGTGCAATTAAAACTAAGATGCCGTGGGTGTAAACAGCGATAACATATTAATTTCGCTTTGCATTTCTCCCTTTTTTTCTCAGTAGACCATAAAGATGCTTGTTTACACGTTATAGACTCGTGATCAGAAGAGTCGCAGAAAACACATGGTGTTTGTCCCCCCCCGCAAACTTGCGTTCGTCAACTCCGAAGCTGTGTGTTTCGCAATAGGTCTGGTTTCACTCAGTTTGTTATGCTTTTGCGGCGCCGCCTTTGGCTGGACCGTCAGGAATGTACGTTCCCGCGCAACTAACTGTTCAGAAAGAAATTCCACTAGGTGACTCAAATCGTAATTTGATTTTCGAACTGTTTTATTATACTCCAAAACCAAATCTGCGGGCAATGTTTTAAGCAAAATAGGCGTTAATAAAGCTCCATATGTTTCTGAGGTCATATTTAATGATTCAAGACATCGAATATGTTTCTGTATATAATTGAATAACTTACGGAAATTTTGAATGTCATTACAATCTTTTAGAGGTCTTATTTTCAGTAATTTATCTATATGGGCGTTGATCAGTACATCTTTATTTCCAAATCTTTCTGTGAGGAGTTTAACTGAAGTTTCGTAATTTTCTTCGGTTAAATCGAAACCGTCAATGGTGTTATAAGCAGTACCTCCCAAAAAGGATTTCAAATAATTAAATTTGCTTATAGCGTCAAGCGTTTTATTTTGATGTATGGCTGATGAAAAAGTGTTCCAAAATGTCAGCCATTCGCAGCTCTCGCCATAAAATTTCGGAATCGTAAGTTTAGGAAGCTTCACATTATGACTTTCGATTTTAACGTTTTCTATAATACTTTCACTTAACTGTTCAGCGCTTCTTAACACATTAAATTTTTGTTGTTCTATATTAATTTCTTTCAATTTTTTGTTAGCTTTGTATTTAAATGTAGTTATTCTTTCACAATATTCGTCAACACCGTTTAATTCCTGGTCTAGATCCTTTATGTTTATTAATTTTTCTATATCGGCATCTATTTGTTTTAACTCGTTCGATTTTTCATTTAAGAGTTCTAAAGAAATTTCTAGTTCCTCTGCATTCACTTCTGTTTTTGGTAATTCAGTTTCGATTCGGCCAATTAATTTTGTAACGGCAGCCCTTATGTGGCCGCGTTTCCTTTTCAATGTGTCGATGAATTCCGTCATTATTTAATATTCAACAATTCAACAACTATCAGCAATTCACTAATTATTTATGCTTATGTATCATCTATATAACTGATATCAATTTAGACAGTTTCAATAGTTAGGAAAACAGCAGTTACTGGCAGTCCCTGTTCGGGCGCCATGTTAAAAAATTTTATCAACTTTGTGCTATTAAAATTTTTTGATCATTAAATAGATAAGTGAAAGTTCACTTACCTTCTAAATAGGGCTGCCCTGAACTGCCTGCTTTTCCTTCTTGTAGGTATCCGTCTCTATGATGAACTTCAATTCACTTCGAAACACAGCTATAAACTTTTTACGAAAATTTAATTCGTACGAAAGATATCTACAAAATATTTACAAGTTATAATGATTACAAGCATAATTTATACGGAGACGGTCTATCTTTATACATCTGTTAGACGCGTCAGCCGTTCAACTGATTACTTTTAGTCTCTTTCGCCAGAGGGCGTTCGTGGAAGTAAAGTTCTAGTAAGCAAACGCGACAGGTATAATACGTTATTAAAACTCTCATTATTGTTTTGAGTTTCGAAACACACTGGACAGGATAATGCAGAAAATACAGATTTTAAAATTTCAACATCAAATATTCTATTACCAGCTTCACTACCAGCAGCATTATTAGTTTCATTATAATTTTCAGAAAATGTTTTATTGTTTCCTAGTTTCGATTCACTGGTAGAAGCTTTCATAGTACATCTGCTTCCAGCAAATCGCTGATTTTTAGAACGAAAATTTCTACGCCGACCCATTACGACGTTTACAATAATAAAGGGAAAATATTTTTATCACAATGTTAAAATAACAAAGCAGAATGAGATAAAAAAATAATACTGAATAACAGCAAGCACGCTAAATCAGAGTGTAATCAAATCAGAATGTAAACACAAACCGAAATGCTGCCAAATATGATACTGAAATTTCGAAATTAATCTTGCTTCCAAGCACATAATAATAATACATATATTTCAAAATCATCTTTTGAATATCGCCAACAGTATTCAAATGAAATATTCGTGTTTAGAGCAGTCTGTGTTCATTAAACATCAACTTCCGGCCATTTAAACAGCAACTTCCGGCCTTTTAAACAGCAAATTCCGGTTCATGGTGTAGAATAAAAACAGCTATAACTCTACTTCTAATCACCGGAGAGACAAAACAAAAATAGTTTTTGGAAGCTAAAAATATAAGCTATACTATGTGGTGCACAAGGATTTAAAATTTTCCATAAAAAATAAAAAAAAAATTAAAGTAATAAAAATTTTTTGAAAAATTTCTTCAAAATTGACGATCAGAACGTAGTCGGATACCTTAATTTGTTTACGATATCTGACTTTGTACTCCAGGTACTATATAAAGGAGCATGTCTTAAGATCTCGATCTCTGAGTACAGATTTGATGATGTGTCAGTTCTGATTGCGAGTTTAGGAACCTAAGATATTTAAGAGGATTCAATTAATAATTCACAAATTTATACTTGGATAAATGGTCCTAAGTTGAAGAGTAGTTATCTGTCTACAACAGATATATGGATTGAGTATTTTAAAGATGCAAAAGCATCTTTTCGCTTTTAGACAAACACTAAATATAACAGGACACTAAAATTTTCTTGTTCAACAGAATATTTCTAGAATGCCTTTCAAAATGGAATACTTGTTTAATTTTATACTTGTTTACTCTTTTTTACTTTAAAAGGAGCATGTTCTGATTTTTATGAGACTTTTTGCTCGATTTTTCTTTTTTCTCTTTTATTGGCTTTTAAAAAGGTTTCCTTCTTTTCCTACCGTAGAAAAGTTTTTTGTGAGAGAGTAGCAACTTATTTATTTTATTTATGTTTCGAAATCTTTCGTTTTTGAGCATTTTTTTCAGATTCTTCTACTTCAGTGTGGTTATTTCACAGGAAAAGTAAAAAATTATTATTTTTTTATCACTAGCTTAGTATCTTATCCCTCCAGGTTCTTTGGGAATCTCATGAAATTTCTTTTACGTATTTTCTTGCTTATTTTGGTACATACACTCACGTGCATATATCTATAGATATGGACATGTTTTTTTCTTGTTTGTTCCCTAAGATATAAATGTCTTTAATGCTACATGGTATTTGACTTTATTTTTTATTTATTTATTTATTTTTATTTATTATGAACAGATGTTTTGAAGAAATATATTGTATTTTTCAACAGTATGTTTACTTTTCTATATGGCTTCTTTCAGTTTGAAATCACTAAAAAAAAATTAGATGTCGTCATATCACTAAATGAAAATTAAATAAATTTCATAAATATATTGACCATTTTTAGCATTTTAGAAATGCAGAATATCAACTACATACATGTTTATGTAGGTGAGCATATTGAAGGAAAATAAACATATAGATATAAAAATAAAATAAAATAAAAAAAAAAACCCTTATCAATCGGAAAATGAGCACCCAGTAAATTTTAAATAGCTGCTATTATTTCACAGAGTTGATTTTGCTCAAACGTTTGTGGCAGAAAAAAATGGGACTTTAAATTTGATAATTATTTTGGGTTATTTATGATACACCTAAACTCCCGAATTCTAATTCGCAAGACGTAAGAAAATTTCTGGTGTAAATTTATATGTTTGAAGTAATCCTGATACATGCAACACAGCGGGTATAAAATAGCTTCTTTAAGCTATGAATTCAATGGTAGAGAGATTGAGCATAAAATCTGCATCACATATCACAGTGTTTTTCAAAGAATACATGCACTGCACAAAAGTATGTTTTTTGACGTAGTCAACCAACTGCTTTCTTATAAAAGCTCTAAGCCAATAATAACGAAAAGATGGGGGGGGGGGGTCGGGCAAGGATGATCTTTAAGGAGTTACCTAATTGTAACGAAATTTTACATGCGAATACCTTTCGGCCATCCTGCTAATGATTACATTTTGGTGGCCAAAAGCAGAAGAGCTTTTCATGCATTGGCATTGGGATTCACAACATCACAAATGAGCATTCAAGGGGCATATGAAAGTGAAGAATTCCAATTATAGAGCATAATTTCCATTCAAATTTAATTTCATTTACGCACTACCACTGTACTAATATCTCGCAGGCAGATTCGGAAATAATATAAGCATCACATTATACCCGATAGATAAATAGAGTGAAGTATACAGGACACCTATGGGTAAATAGTAAACAGGTATTGTCTGCCAAGGTATTATCTCTTTAGGGCAAACACTAATTGATGGGTTACAAATTTAGTAATGCAATAATAAGGATCTATTGTGATCCTTATTATTGCATTACTAAATTTGTATACTTATCAATTCTATATGTGGAAATAAGTTATTGCGCTTTGGAAGCTGAAATTTGATACTGAACTGAGTACGCTGTTAATTTGTTATACCTATTTTTTATAGTTTCCATTTACAATAATATTTTACTGTTACTGATTGTTCATACTGCTTAGCTTAAGTTAGTATTATAATACTTAGTAGTATATTATTGCGCGTGCAATCTTTTCTATTCGTGTTGTTAATTAAATTGTTAAAGGCGCAGCAGCAACTAAGATTAACAGTCAGAAAGGACAAAATAGCAGCGTGCGCTATACTAGCGAAATCACGCTCTGTCTATCTTTCTCTTTTCACCCATTTAAATGATCTTCTTTAATTTAATTTGCATTTTGCTGAGGACATGCGATGGAAATGAGTTCAAAAAAGATAACAAAAATTAAAATAATTGGTTATTCAATCTAAGGGAAGGTCTACAAGCTTTATAACATGCATTTCTACAGATTACACTGTATTAAGATTGTAAGATCTAGTACGCTCAGCTATCATAAAATGTGACTAGATCTACCTAAGTGTGATCCACGCGAATTTCCGCACAAACGTGAAGATGAACACAACCAGGGAAGGGTGTGAAAGACCCTTTTTTTTTCAACACAAAATATTGAACAGATCGCTCGGACTTACGTGCTTATAAAACAGACCACTTGCGGTGAGAATTAGAATAATGTAACACTGCATTTAAAGGTAAAGAGTGCGAAACTACAGAATTCAATTTAAGATAACAGGTTGACTCAGAAACCTACACCGACAGGATATTAACTTCGCGACAAGAATGCGTAGCCAATGTCAGGGTTATCAGCTGACAGAAACTAACAACATGCGCTCAGAATAACGAAATCACGCTCTATCTATCTTTTTCTCTCTGACAGTTTAAATACTCTCGTTCACCCCAACTCGTTTACATCCTGGCCAGGAAATGTAAGGGAATAAGAGAAAGTTCACAAAATAAAATAGCTAATAGAACACTATAGGTTAACAAAAAATTATATCACACCAGAATCTGTATTGATTAAATTGTTGATGAAGAGAAAAGAGAAACACGTCAAAGTAAAATTTTAAATTAGGTAAAGCAAGCTTGTACTTGGCGTAGATTTTAATCAAAATCTGTGCCAAACACAAAATTGTTATTTTGTCTAATTTTAATCTGTTGATCCTTTAATTTTTAATAAAAGGTAACGTCATCAAGTAGTTCTAGCTTAAAGATTCCTTGAATATAAAGATAGTAAGCAAATGAATTAACCATGGCACCTGATCTCTTCGCCATAGAATACTGGGGATATTTAAGATTAGAGGTTGTAGCTTCAGTTCTTACGCTTGACCTTTTTAAAGAGTTGAAGTAATAGTTGACAAATATCTAATTTTTCTCTTGTTCTGAAGTCTGAAATGCAGAAATGTTAAGCATTTATCATCAATATAGGGAAGAACGTATTTCGTATTAAGAACTATTATTATAATTATTTAAAAAAAGTTTTTATTAGTATTTTTTAAATTTATTATCCATATTAAATTATTTCCCCCCTCCAAGTTTACAGTTTTTTTGGAAGATAACAATATTTTGACATGAATGCATAATATGTATGCAATGTGAGAAAGTTACTGCATTATTCATTATTATGTTTTGAAAAAGAAGTTTTTCACTTTAGATATATAAAAAAAGTCTTTTCCACCGAATACTGAAGTGATCGATCACAGAATGTCGTAATATAAATGATATTCGTTTTCTTTCAAAAACTAGGGTTTCACCTTTCGTACACAGAGCATTTTTTTCAAACGCTGTGATCAGAAATTTGAGATAAGAGCGATGTTTTTTCGTTTCCAGGTTTCTCGCGTCTACCTTATGATATTAAATGCTGTATATGAGCAACGATGTCCATTATATTTTTCGGAAGAAAGTTTATTTACAAAAGAGATGTTTGGGATTAATATGAAAAAGCAATATGCACATCTTAAAGCGATGAAATCTTAAAGAGTAACATATTCTTAATACAAGAACTGCAACTATCTTACTCGCTCATTTCAACATAGACTGCTTTGAACAAGATGGTTAAAAATGTTTTTAAGCTGTAAGGTTAATTTTAAGTTTTTAACAGTTATTTTAATTTTTAAACACGCTTTACTGTCTATTCTCGTTTCCCACCTACTATTCCTTGCCAGAATAAGTTTTTAGTTTCGCGTTATATGTAAATGAGGTAGAAAGAGTATTTGAAGGAAGGTTTCGATTACTTCCAAAGAAGAGCTTAGGAATCCTTAGTGGCTCGGGTTTGCTGTCATAGCTGCTTCGTTTTTTAAAGGTAATTACGCTCGGCAGTGTTATATTTGCCTGCTGATATTCGCCGGTTAATTTAATTAAGGATCAACTACGTTAGATAATTTTGTGCAGTTCGGCTAAGTTCAGTTTAGTTTAGCATTAGATTAGTTTCTCATTTTCTTTTCTTGATTTAAAGCCCAAATGGAGGCGTTTCCGTAAGCCCGAGAAAGGGGCCATCTGGAGTCTTAGGCTGAGATAGTAAAGGGTGAGTTTAATCATTCTCTGGACTTTGTCGTTTACACTCACTTTGACTCAGCGTTAAATAGCTACATAGTTCAACATTACAAACATTAACATTCAAACATTACAAAGCTATTAGGAGAAACCCTGCTTAGGACATATATTGTTCTATGAATAAATACGCTTTTCACAATCCTTTTCATATTAATTTCTTAAATCTCCTATTGAACGTGCATTTACTTGGTTGCATTAGCGTTATAAAAATCTTATGTTTGCAAAGGATGCTCCAATAGTAATATTATGACTACCTTTAGTTATTTTAATTTATCTCGCTGACATTTATCTCTGAAAATGATGCAAATGAAAGCGATTTCTTTTCTGTTTAAAAAAGGAAAAGAACTATATACTTCACGTATAAAATAAATATATCCTTCAGAATACAGATGTGATCGATTGCAGAATATAGTAATGTAAATAAAATTCGCTTTCTTAGAAAAACTAGTTTTCATTTCTGTCTAGTTTTATTCAGTCTAGGCTTTCGTTTTCAATGCTTTGATCTCAAGATTTGAGAGAATGTATGAAGGGGATTAAAAATTTTGTCTTATCAAATAAAATCTATCTCAGAATCTTGCTTCATTTGTTAAAGTAACATAATTCATGATTTAGTCTTTCGGTATTAAAATATTTCGTTGTTGTTTATTTTATTGTTTCGAACTAATTTGTGAAAGCAATCCAATATGATTTTTTTTAGAAAACTTTTCTGAAAGGCCTGTTTCATTACAAACATTTAAGTTTCCTTCTTTTTAAATATAATAATTGAACTTAAATTTACTTATGCTTTTCAGAATATTTCACTATATATTTCTTTAACAAACTTGCAGATTATTATTCTATAACTATATTTATAAAGTATTAATTTCATTATTAAAATAAGATGAAGGGAATCCTACTAGAGACAACTGAACAGTTTTAGAAAGATACATCCCAAAAAATTGACAGGAGAGGAGTAATATTAAATGAAACTAAAGAAGAATATCATTAATGCAAAAATATCGGCAAAAATCTATTCCATTTTATTTTTTATGTTTTTTCTCTTGATAGTAAATGCTAAGTTTGAACATTTTGAAAAACAGCAAAAGGCAGAAAACTAGCCTTTAGCGCTTACTTAGGGAAAAAAAGCTTTAAAACGTTCGGATAAAAATGCATTTGAATCTGATTCGATATACCTAGTGAATTTTTTTTTGTTAAAAATGCAATACTGACACATGAGAACCTTTCAGCTACAAAGACGACAATTCTGAATTTCAGTAGCAATAAGGTAAATTACACCTTTAAATGACGAAGAAAAGAAGGAAAAATTCTTAATAAATTACCTGGAAAATATCTTTTTATACTCACACACTTGGAAATTCTAGCAAAAATGTGATTTGGAAGCATATCTTTGAATCTTCAAACGTTCAATTCCTTAGTGGTTTTCAGAAATAAAGCTCTTCAGCCGAGAATAATAGTATCATATAAGGATTTCATTAAAAAAAAATTTTTTTTCGAAGCAATCATTTATTGCCGTTGGGAATTTATTTTAAGTAATATAAATCTATGTTAATATTCATATGTTGAAACGTTTCATCTTGAGCTGTTGAGACACCAGGTTAATTAAAAGCAGAAGAGATGAAAAATGAGCAAAGCCCTCGCCGGGACTCGAAACCACAGATCTCTCGAATACGCGTCGAGCGTGCTGTCCACTACACCACGAAGGCATGCCAAAAAGGCGGGAGAAATACCTTAATACTCCTCCTTTTAAAGGGCGACTGGGAAATAGGGGACCCAGTCGCCAAATTCTGGTGGTGGAAAATTATCATCCACCACCTTTTAGGCGCCACCTGTCGGTTGCCACTGTAGAGACATTAGGTTAATTGGAAGCAGGAGAGATGAAAAATGAGCAATGCTCTCATCGGGACTCGTACCACGAAACTCTCGAATACGTGTCGCGTGTGCTGACCACTACACCATGAAGGCATGCTAAGAAGACTGAAGAAATACCTTATAGAGCATGTAGAGCCATTAGGTTATATCGATGGAGGAATGTGAAAAACGTGCATTGCTCTAGCCGGAATTCGAACTCCAAACCTTCTCAAAACGCGTCAAGTGTTTTTTTTAATCGAACGGGGAGCACTTGCCTTTTTTCAGCATTGGCCACTCCTAAGGCCGGAAAGCGGCGTTCGTTTTATACTGGAGGCACCTAATAGGCGGCCACCGTTACGTCCTTTGAGGGAACATACAATTTACATCCATGCATCCTCTGGGATTCGAATTCTTCGGTGTCGCAGTCGGCTCCCGTAACCAGTATATCGTCTGGACAGCAAACTCGTCTAGAGTGTGCTTCCAGTTACACTATAAACATACGCGGTCGGGTAGGGGGAAAAGAAAATACCTTATAACGTTATTAAGAATTAAAAATTTGAAGTTACTCTGTTTTTTTCTACAAGGATTACAAGTGAAGTAACAAGAGAATAATTCCTGCTTTCTTCGCAAAATTTAATTTATATGACATAATAATGGCATACACATATATTGCTTTGCTTGGTTTTATTTCGGACTTAGTAACTTTTAAAAGACTATTTTCGTTTGAATTTCTTGTTGCTGAAAATGTATTAGTATTTTATTAAATCCTAAAAGTAATTTACTCTTCTCAAGTACCTATCTTCATGTTAATATTTTAATAATGATGTGTTACATCAAATATTTTTGCAAGCCAAGATATTACAGATTTCCTTGTGGCGATGGAAAACAATATTAGAATGCATTTTATTAATATTTAACAAAGCTTTCGAGATACGTTATATTCATTAAAGTTTCTTTTTCAGTGAGAAGTTACTTTTCTGAAAAAAAAAAAAAAAAAAAAAAAAAAAACTCCTTTTTTATAATAAAAAAAAACCCTATTTTTTTAGAAAGGGAAGCTCTTAGTTTTTAACTGAATTATATTTTTCTTTCGTTCATTCCCTTCACGACGAGGAAAATTTTGGTTTAAAAATTTAAAAAGGATATAATTTGTCAAGATATTTCTTTTGAACTAAAACGCTTTAAAGAGTAATATCGTGTTATTTGGTTCTGATAGTATGCAGTACCAATACGAAAGCAAATTTGAAACGTTACTTTAAAAATCCCCCCTTTTAGTATTTTGCTATCTTGCTGTCTCTTACACTAAGAGATTTCCTTACGAAAATGTCTAATAATAAATTTGTTACGTCTTATATAATATATTTCATTGACAAATAAAAGATTAAGACTTATTCATAATGTGATAGTAAAGGCTATTTTAGAACTGAAAAAAAAAATGTTATTTATGTTAATGTGACAAAAATGTAATAAACAATAAAGTTACTACTATGGTAATGGTTGAAATAAAAGAAGAAGTTCAGATGCAAATTTTTAACTGAATTTCATTCTTGAGTGATTACGATATATATGAACAAAAAGGAAAATTTACTGCGTGCAATTTTAGAATAAACTGCGAATCAGAATTGAAGTCACACAATTTTGGCAGGCAGACAGAAAGAAGATCTGCAGACATCAGAATGTGATCATGATTAAAGGCAATGGCATTACTAGACTGAAGCAAATTATAGGTGACTTAATTATCTATTGCTCTATTTCTTCGACTACTGAAATTCGGCAATTGCAGTGCAATCCAGTTACACCATGAATACACCAGAAAGGAGGGAGAAAATACCTTATAATGCATATAAAGGTACATATATATATATATATATAATTTATTATTATAATTTTTTTTAATATATTATCTCCAAGAAACAGAAATTCAATTAAAGCCATGAATTTTTGAGATTCAGGATTTTTCTTTACAGATTTTAAATGTTTTTCATTGCAATAGAGGACTAGATTATATAGATTTAATATGCTAATTAGAATACTTACTAAACATAGGACAATTCATGGGTTTAACTGAATTTCTGTTCCTTGGAGATAATATACAAATAACGTTTTCTAATTATAAGTTATTGATTTATCCCTTAGCAGCTTTAGGACGAGTTTTAGGCTTATTAATTTACTCATAATTACTTTTACTTATATATATATATGTAAACTCGGCGTCTAGGGGATTTCTACGCTGACGACACACATTTAGGTGACTAAGTATCTATTTAGTTATTGATGGAGATACAGTGATTTGTATTTACAAATGAAAAAAAGAGTTATAATTGAGAAGTTAACAGGTTCGCCATCTATTAATACATCTTAGTCGAAAACATAACTGTTCTCTTTCGCTTGCCTCGTCCATCTCTCGTCTCACTGCAATGCCGTTGGTTGTGTTGAGTTGTTGCACTCCTGCTACTCACATATATGTATGTATATTTCTTATGTATATATGTATATGTTTTATAAGTTTGGTTTTCTCATATTCTGATTAGTTTAAAAATATTCCCTTTAATGCCTATTTGCTAAAACTATATTACTTTTATAAAAATTTGATATTTGCTAGATATTCTCCTTATTACACACTTAAATGCATGACTAAATGTTAGAGTTTAAACTATTTCAACAGAAAATATATTTCTGAGAAACATTTTCCGATTCAAATAAAATAGCACCGTGTTCAAAAAGGAATCATTCTTTTTCAAATGAAGTATGGATTTTTGAAAGAATATAGATGTGATCCTTCATAGAATAACTAAAATGTAACTAATATTCCTCTTTTTTTCAAAAACCCTGTTTCATCTTTAGTGCATAGGTTTGGTTTCAGAAACTAACATCATTCTTGAGGAAATTTTTCTTTATTTAAATGTATGACTACATTTTTATTTTGATTTTCCAAGTGAAATCTACTGCAAACTTGTGTCTTTTCTTTTTCTGTTCCAACAAACTTTAATCTATGATACGATTCTGTGTATCAGAGAATTACTTACATTCTTTCCTACTTAAAGGACGACTGGAGAGAGACACGACAGCCAGTTTACTAAAATCAGATGGAGACAAATTATCGTCCAAATTAACGAATGTCTAACACATAAGCGATGGCATTTTTGATTACTTTGTTTTTCTTAATTTATAGAGACGATTAGAAGTTTAGATACAGGAAGACTAGATCAAGGGGCTCAAACTTCGCCGAGATTCGAACCGTGGATCTTTTAAAACTATTTAACGTACTAACCACTCACATCATGAGAACATTCAAGGGAAAGAATACGATAATTTCTTCCATTTCTTCCTACTTGAATAAGAAATGGGGATAGACACACGACCCAGTCTACCAAATGCTGGTGAGAATGAATTAAAATCCGAAATATCAACGAATGAATACTGAATTATAAATGAATTTTCAGTAATAACTAATTACCATTTTAGTTTGGGCACCATTGTAGAGACGTTTTGATGCAGGAAATGTATAACCTCGACTGTGGACTCTCCGAAATTCATAGCTTAGTTTAACTTAATTAAGTCAATTTCATTATGTTTGATTTAAGGCATAAACGCTTTCTTGTGCACGAGTGGGTACCTTCAGTTTACTTAGAAAAAGGTCTTGGTCTTTTACACCTTTTTCCCTGTCTTTGCCTTGCTTTGCAAGACATAGTGATAATTTACTTCTAAGTCTTAAGAAGTTTCCTATACGAAACGCCAGGAAGAATATGAGACATTATAAAGTCTCGAAAGAATTCAGGTAAATAACATTATAAAACTTTTGCGTCATTAATATCTTATTCGCGATTCCTTTTAGATTTTAATTAATAATAGAAAATAAGTTTCCTTTTTCATTTCAACAGAAATCCAATTCATTAGATTTTTATGACTCGGTTTCTTCAAACTCATTTTTGAAATAAAATTCCCATAGTACAAAGCATTAAATAAATTCTACTAAATTTCATTCTAGTAAATTAGATAACCAACCAAAGAAAATTTTTCAAAGCAAACTTAATAATCTTTAATGAAATTTAGTTTTACATAAATAAGCAATTATTTTATTCGACACCAGACCGAATTATATCGTATGATTATATAATGTAATTTTGCTTTTCGATAAGACTTTAGATATATCGTTTGACTTAAGGCGGCTTGCTTTTTAAATCGTTATTTTTAATATCCGGAAACTTAAATGAAATTTTAATGTTAAACTAACAATATTACCAGCATATCCAATTTATTGCACATTTGTGGAGATTTATTTAATTTTTCTAACAGTTAATTTTTAGTGAAAGAAACTTTCCTTTCAGTCTCATTTTCGACCACGCTTTCTTGCCAGAATGTTAATAAGTTAGCGCGCCTGTATTCAAATGAGGTAGAAACATGTGCTATTTAAGGGAAGGCTTTGGAAGGTGATTTTAGACCAGTTTTCTTCCCGCCATCGCCAAGATTTTTGAAAGGATTATTATAACAAGAATACAGAAATTTATTAATGATCACAAAATTATCTACGACTACCAATTTGGATTTTGTAAAGGTTCCTCTACCACTCAGCAAATTGCTCGCATTGTTGAATACATCGGTGATGCATTTAATAAAAACGAAACAGTTGCAGGAATATTCATAGATGTTGAAAAAGTCTTAGACATTATATAGCACTAAGATTATCAGGACTACCATTTCTTCTAATCTGTTTGGCGAACATGGGGGTATCCTGAGTAGAACAGTGAGTTTACTTCAAACCTTCTACAATTACAAAGGAACACCGTTTCTTTGTAACTGTAGAAGAGATGACAAAGAAGGGAAGAGTTTAATTACCCTTTATTCTTCACAGTTTACAGCCGCTTCCGCACTTTCGGGATATAGAGACCAGTACTTGTGGTTTGAACGTCAAAATAAGAACTAAAAACTATCTGAATTTAAATAAGAGCTAAACTCAAATACTTTACAAAGGGTAGTAACACTAAGATTGGCCTTTCAGATCTTTACGTATGTACGCAGAATGCGGGGAAAACTACATCTTCAATATCAAGAGGACTAAACCTCTGGCCTTAAAGGTAGACAGCAACTGACTTAAGCACACGTAAAATAAGGAGGCGAGAAATCTCTCTCTGCTTGGCTAAAAGCCACAACTTAAATACTTACAGATTGCTTGCTCAGTTAGCATACTAAAATTAACTGTATTTATTCTGGCCGGAAGTGGAAAATAAGAGGGGACAGTAAAGTTTTAAAATAAAATAAAGGTTTGTAAAACTTAAAATACTTATAAAGCCTGCTTATCAAAATTATGGTACTTGGATTCCCTCCACCACTCACTATTCTAGCAGCCAGTTATCTGCTGAGTAGGACAAGTTCGGATTAAAGACTATATCTCATCTACTAGAAAGATTATGGAGGGCATCCCCCAACGCAGCATTCTTGCGCCTTTGCTTTTCAATATTTATACATACAACGTTACCGAAACGACGATACCATCTTAGCTTGATAAGCAGATGACACTGCTCTTCTACGTAAGTCAATAAACTCTCTTTTTGCAAGTAAACGTTTCAAAATACTATCAATACTATTCAGGCCTGGTTCCGTGCTTGAAAGTTTAAAATTAACGAAGAGAAATCATCTATTATTTATTTTCGTAGACATCCACACAGACTAAATATGGACGTCATTAAACTTAGCAGGGTAATTGTGTCACATGACAGACAAGTAAGAAATTTTCGAATTTACTTAGACGAAAGGCTCACTTTCAAATACGTATTAACTAATTAATTAATGTTTGGCGGCTTGGCCAGGAATTGGATCCGAGATCTCTCGCAATCCACTTTTGCAGGCGTGAGTTCAGACCCCACTTCTGACACCAAACTGTTGCGTGCTTACGGGTTTGCAATAGATCGAATGCACACAGTTCCGATGATAGGTTGATAAATTTTATTTTATAAAAAGGAATATTTCAAAGTTCTGGAATTTTCCGCAGAAATACTCGACAAGTGTTCATAATATCCCAGAGTACAATCAGCAGTTACACTTCAAACTACTAAGAACATCAAACACAACAACAAAAAATAGGTTTAGAATAGGGGTTCTCAAACCAATGTCAGCGGACACCATGGTTCCCGCCGATCGTTTAACGTGTACCCGCTGTTGTGCGATCACAATAAAAATGCTTTAGTTTTTCAATAAAATTCTATGTGAAAGTTTTCTCATCTTAATGAAATAGAAATTGAGTCCAACACAGATGCCAGCACAAAGCGAAATGCGACCGATCTTTTTTTTATGTGCTCTTAGGTAGACTGGTATGTGTAGGTTTGATGATAATAATGCTTTCCAAGTTGTAGTTAGGGCAAAATATTATTAATTACATATTTAAAAAAATGTATTAATTACAGATTTTAAGAAAACGAATCTTTTTACCACCAGGAATCCTAAAGAGGTATATAAATCCATCATATTTACGAATAGAAGTTTTAACTAAAATATACCAGGAAAATTATGGGGTCATGCATCTCAAGACCTTATAATTGCTTTTTTATTTTAAAATTTTGGGACATTTGTAACATAAAGATATTAAAGCTGAATATGATTTACAACTTGCATGATTAACAGTTATTTTACATATATGTAATTTAATGCACGTAAGCTATCAGTGTCTTCTTAAAGAAGTTACAGATTGGTATTAATATGTTTCATATAAATTCAAATTTAGATGAATATTTAAGTTTCAAATGATTAGGTTGGTTGTTTGATTTAATCTTAGGAAATCATTAGAAGGCTCAAAGGGTGCTTTTGTGGAGAACATTTCAATGTAAACTTTCTCATTCTTCCATTGTTACATCGATTAGAAACATGCAGCAAGCCTATTTACCCAGAAGTAAAACCGTTAAGTAATTAGGAGCTAATAAAAACATTTAAACCTGCTGCGAGCCTCAGACAAGTATTCAAAACTCATAGAATAAAAATTATTTATTGTTTGAAAACTAGAGATTGTGTTTAAAAGTTAATTAGTTATCTGTGCTGAATGCTGTTAAATTTACTGTTAAATGCAAAACGTAAATATATTAATGATTTCACAAAAGGTAACGATTTTTTATTGCTAGAATAGTGTTAATATACTGGCTTAAATTAAAATGATTCTTTTTTTCATTTAAAATACTCTTCTGGAAACTGTAGCGTCTTACACATGCAAATTGACGTTTAAAATAAACTACAATAGCTTCCAATGTATTTTTTAACTTTTACGCTAAAGAAAAACATTTACTTAATTTTAATTACTATATTTTAATTATTTTCTTATAGCAAAATACATCCAGTTCATCGAATTGAGCTCAATTCGAATTTTGCTTCTTCATACTCGTATTCTATAAACTTTTACGGTACTTTCTCGTATTCGTTTCAACTGCCAATTACCTTTTTCTAAAATTTCTTTAATTCAGAGATTCTCCACGTATCTTGGATTTCCCAAATTTATTTTTTCGACTTCAAGTACATTTCTTCTTTAAACCTTTTTTTATAGGTATTATAGTAAAGAACCCAATCCTTTCTTCTCTCGTTCGCAAATTGGCACTTCCGTTTTGAGTAGTGCCTGTTCCTGACGAGCTTTCGTCGAAGATTCTGACATCCTGTGTGGACCTTTAAATTAAAAAAAGAGCTTCCTGGCTTCAGATCAAAGAAGAATTGCGTTTAGTTTGCGTTTTCGTTGAAAATATTTTTGGGTTTTAGGAATTCTTTTGAAAGTCCTTATTTTAATTACAGGTATGAAAGGCAGTATATGTATGCAAATCTATATTTCATAAAAGAATTCTACAAAATAAGCACTTTATTTGAATTTTCAGAAATATAACTATATATTAAGGGAATAAATGTTTATTTATATTTAGACACCACAGGAGAGCATAGCACAATTCTATAGAATATGACGAGTGACTTATAAAGAATTTGGTTATCTCACAGTGTAAGGGAGCCATTTGAAACTAATTTAAGTATTATAGAATGGCAGTACTGATATTTAAATAATCATTGCTTCAATCTCAGTGACTCTTTTAATTATATTATATTTCGTCTATTATTATATACTATAAGGTATTCTTCCTACCTCCTCAGCATGCCCTCGTAGTGCAGTGGTCAGCATTTTATTAAATTAAATTACAATGAATGCTTCAATAATAATTCATTTCAGCAAAAGGTTATTTGTAATTAATTGTTATGAAACAGATAATGGTACACACTAAATAGATTTATTCACAAAATCGCAAATTTTATGGTTTAAGAAAGTTATCTTCTGTTTGCGGTATCATATAATTTTATTACATTTGCAAAATAAAACTTCATTTGAGATTTATATAGAGCCAAATAGTAGATTTGTCTGTTTAATAATAACAGAAGAGGTTTTTCCTTTCTTTCAAAAAAGATAACGAGACACTGCCTCAAATTAACTATGTTATTTGATCTTAAAAAAAGCAACAAATTTGGCTTGTATTTCTCATGTGAAGCGCTTCCAGTTTTGTAGCTTACTACGTTTCTCATTCTCTTATGTTACATTTATCATACATGGCTATTGTATAAGAGAAAGAGGATTCTGAATGATTTTCTCAAACTTCAAAAGATTCTGCTGTCATATCAACAATAACTTGATTTCTAAGAAACCAAGAAATGCAGAGGGGAAGATAAAAATTTCTTAATAACTGAAATTGGTCAAACCGGTTTTATTATAATACACACGACATTAATACGAGGTCAAAGGCAGAAAACGTTTATGTCCAACAAATGAAAATAATGAGTACTATAAAAAATGATGTGAAAAGAGTATCTTGCAAACATGGAAGGGAAATTGACTACACAAAAAAGTGATGGTCAAACGTTGTAAATAAATGTGATTAAAGGTGATGTCATACGCCTGTCACATGCACCGTCACCGGTCAACTATACGCTTCATTATTAGAGCAATCCTTTATTCCGGCTCTCCTTCAGGCAAGGCGATGTGATACAACTACAGTGTTTATGCAGGCTGATGCCTCTCCACAAATCGCCCGTTGCGTGAAACATGTGCTCCGCCGCCATTTCGGCGACGGCAGAATCATCTACCGGCAATTTCCTACAGCTAAGGCCTCCTAGAATGCCCGACAAATCCTGAATCTTTGCGACTTTTGGCTGTGAGGATACCTCAAGGCTATGGTTTACCATGATCCCATCACATCTCTATCCTACCTTAAAGAAAGCATAGAACGCCGTGTGCGTAAAATTCCCTAATTCATGCTGCTTTCAACAGTCGAACATGCGATTTTACGCTTCCAGATGGTGGCAGACAATGGTGGACATCGTATCGAGCATGTTTTGTAAACTTTTATAGATTATTTATATGTTCTTGATACAGCTATGATACGCCACCTAGGAGTGGTTTTTGAAACTCATTGTGATTTTTATCCTCAATAAAATTCTCATCATTTCATTCTACCTTTACCCAATTTTCATGTAATTCCGCTGTATAGTTTTTGCTACAGACTGCTCGCAAATTTCAAGTTTAATTATGGACACCCTGTATTTAATAGCTGCTCAACAGTTACTTAATTATTGTGATTGCAAAAAGAGTGGCTATTAATGAACTAAAAGTCTGAGCTAACATTTGCGGTTTAAACTTCTGATCAATAAGCATGTTAAGTGCCAGGAAGTACTGTTATATAACGGTAAAGCATCTTTTGTTAGAGGTCTCGTACACTTCTCTTACAGGTCTCGTATACTTCTCTTTGCGCACAGCCAAATATCATCTGCATTGTAGTATGAATGTAAATTTTTCCGAAAATGGAAAAGGAAGTCAAAGCAGCGTATTTATTTCCATTCCTTTGCAGAAGAGCTTTGCTCAGAACTTGAATTTATTTCTTTCGCAGATATGCAACGAATATTTCAATTGCTGTAACATTTGTACTACAAAGCGATTTCATTTATAAAAATGTAGTAAGTAAATAGAAAGTAGGAAGGAAAAAAAATAACGTTTTTCTTGCGCAGTTCAGGAGCCATCCGCTTCTTTAGTTTGCTTTGAAGCCCCAAGGTTTTTGGATTTCGAGCCAAGACGTAGGAACCTTAACACTTTAGAGCCTATGACACTGCCTTAACTCAAAAAGTACGCAGAAGCGGGAATCACCGCTTTGAAAGAAGTTAGATCACTTTTTACCTTTCAAATATTTTACTAGAGACTAGCTTTGGAAGATTTATACAGAATACTGAAACATAAATTCCTAACATGACTTTTATTTTGATATATATTCAGTACTCATGGTATTTCCATAAAATATGAACTTGAACAAATGCCTTTTCTTTCATGTTTGAATAATATTTCTAGAACATGGTAAGCTTCTATAAAGACGAAAAGTTGTATTTCCTTTAGATGCATGAAATAAAAATATAGTTAAATAAATGAAGTGCTTTTTTCAAATAGTGGCTGATCTTTATAAAATGCGAATAAAAGCAACTTATCAGAGTTCAATTTAATTAACTTTTATTTCTATTTCCTTATCTATATGTCAGTATAGAAACGGTTCTGTTATCACTATGATTTAGTCTAAATATAATTTTCAGGGCTTCAGGTATTTTAATCACAGTATGCGCATGCAAAGGATTAATAATGATCACTCTTTACTGAGCTAAGTCAAATAATACAAAAATATTTAAGCGAAGGAAAGAGAATTATTTACGTTGCAGAGATGTAATCAACGCATTGAAGAACATCTGTTACTTTGGAGGAGTCTTTGAAATTAGACGAAAAATCATGTAGAAAAGTATAAATAAATTACTGTAAATAAAATATTTTAATTTCAAGATTTTAGGCTTATACAGTTGCCGAATATGGTGGGTAATTTAATCTAAACCTTACTGTATAACTGATTAATATCTGTAAATTTAGGATAATAAATTCAACAATTTCGGGTGGTTTTGAGTTTATTATATTCTTTAAGGAAATCCTGAAGCATTACTGATCATGCGATAGCGATCTAACTAATTTTAAAACAGCTAACTCTAATTCGCGACATTATTGTTGCATATGACCCATTTCCTTAATAATCTTCTTTTGCATCATATTTCTTGTTCAAGGCGAAAAAGGGAAAACGAGAAAATGTAACATCATAGATATAATTCTTCAAAATGGCTAAACGTTTTATTACTTATTTTTTATAATTATAAAGAGCACAATATTTCGATATTACGCATTTTATAATTGCAAAAAAATTTAAGCAATTTTTTAGTGTACTGAAAAAACATACATATTAAAAGTACAGCTTTTAAAAAATCTTAATTGTTTTTTGCTGTAATGTTACTTAATTCTTAGAAACATTATAAGCAGTTAAAATAGAGTAAAAAACACAATATTAATGTAGCAGTCTTTATAAAATATTTTAATATTTTTTAAATAAATTTTAAATATATTTCCTTTAGAAACTGGTTAAAAATAAGATAAAAAAGCTTAAAATCTTTTCGAAAAAAAATTTTTAATCTTCTTTGGGACTTATGAGATACCGAATTTATGAAAACTTCAGCAAACTTACAAACGTAGAGGCTGTCCAACAAATATCAGCTAAAGATATTCTCTTGAAACGAGATATAGAGATTTGGTTACCAGAAATGTGTACAACTTCTTTGTGCACCTTTCTGGTATTCATTCAGTATACGAGAAGTCATACAAGAGATTGAGAGAGAGATATCTTTGAAATATATATGTATTTATGTACATGTTTCATAACCTAAGAAGAAATATGTGAAATTTTAATTTATTTTTAGTCAGGTCCATTAGGTCTTTTAATCAGGTTTTTTTTTAATGTAGGATTACGTTCCTCCAGAATGGTCTGATGGGAAAGAAAAATATATATGACGCTACTTGAGGTATGAAAGAATGTTTATATCTTCGAAATTACAAATGTTACAATCAATCTAATTTATCATTAGATAGATGAAAGAGAACGTTAGCAAACACACAAAAAATTAAAAATTGGACAAAGGGCATACGTATAGTAACGTGTCAAAAGTAGCGAAATTTTGGTCAGAGCTCCGTTCACATACGCGGCCACGTGGGAGTGGCAAGGCCTTTTGGTAGACAGTCGCGCGTAGACAGTTATTGTGTTCGGGATGGTGTTTGCTACGTTTTATTTTATTTTTCCATGCTCTGTTGTTGTAATTTGTAAAAATTTGACAAGTGAAGCAGATTATATACCAACAGAATTTACTATTAAGCAGCGTAAGAGAATACAGGATTCAGAAGCAGGCGATATTTGTATGCTTGATGTAATGGTTAATGGACAGTGAAGATTTATTCTAACATCCGTATATATATTTATCCAACTGTTAATTCAGGAGATTTGAAGATGCTCTTGTCTAGTGCATTGATGAAATATTCTGAGACTACTTTATTGATCGCTGAAGAGTATACTGTATGTACAGATATGCCTATTATGACGGAAAATTTTAATGTGGACATCAAACGAAATGAAAAGGCATTTGATTTTTGAAACATCATTCTAACTTCAATATGGTGCCAAATAACTATCCAAGTACATTTTCCAATTCATTTATAGATTTAACATTTACTAGGAATTAATTATAGCCGAGTACATCTTAATTTATGTAGTTTGTTTCTCAAATCATTGCCCGATTTTACTTAGGGTAATTTTGAATGAATAGATGTAATAAATAAATAATAAAATAAAATAATGTATGTAAAATATAAAAAATACGATGGCTTTGCTCGCAGCGAACAGGCAACCTCTAAATAACGTTCCGCAATTTCAGGATCTTCCCCCTAGACCAGTACTTTCGAGAACATTCTGGCATGTTATGTAATCGCTACTATAAATGCAGAGTTCGCGCCATTGGCAGAGAATTGTCCCTGCCATCTCTGCTATAAGACCCTGCGCTACTCTGTCTCTACTTCTTCCTTTTGTTAGAATAGTTATAATTCGAAATCCTAAATTTAACCTTATTTTAATTTAAATCATTATTGGATATGTAATTTTGGAGAATCTAAAAGAATAGTGATCTGCCATTTTAAGCGAATAAAGATATGAAGTTTTTAAAAGTGAAATTCTGCTTCTGCAATTCGGCTGCTTTCCACTCCACAACGACAACACTCGGACCCTGATGCAACGAGATTACTAAGCTTAATCATTTTCCAATGCCCGTCTACTAGCGTGTGGGAAATCTTTTGTTTGCTTTATTTGTTCTATAAGATCTCCACACTTCTATTAGTAATTCTACACAATAAACATAAACGCCCCTTTAAATTAAAAGAGAGAGTGCATGCTATCATTTTTCAATCAATTTTCCAGGTCATTTCATAAAACGTGTGCTCTGTTGAACTGCTGGAAAGGACCTTTCTGCAAGTAGAAGTATGTCTGCTGACTTATTTTTATTTAACTTCGAGATATTTGCTGTTAAATTCTATTAAACAAAGAAAATTCCGTTTTCATAGGATCATTTTCAGCAGCGATAATTTAATATTTTTTCTGGAATCTTTGCCTTTAAACAGGTCATGTTCTTAAATTAGATATATATTTATCTTGGAAAATATACAGAAGAAAACTAAAAATTTAAAAATACTAAAAAAATCTATGTAAGTTTCGAAATATCTTTTGAATATATGCAGATGATAATAGCATTCCAGACAATTAGTCAGTAAAGACTGTAATCCAAATATATCTGCAGATTAAAAAGAAAAAAAATAGTAAATATTTAGTTAGAATTTTATGATTAACACCGGAGAAAAAATTATTGTTACATTTATAACCAATACTTTAAAAATCTTAGAAACTATGCCATAGTAAAATAAAAACAGCATGATACCTTTCTTCAAACTAAACATAACACCCTGGCAATGATGCAAATAAATGTTTCAGGTAATCAAATGAGAAAACTCTGTTAGATGGTTGGTGCCGCTGCTCATTTTTGTTAACAATTTTCTCGTGAAAACTGCTTGGAGCTCATTTCTTGAAAACTGTACCCTGAAAGTAGGTTTGTTCACAGCTTGAAAACTTCTACACAAGGGTTTTCGTGGTTTTGAATCAAGAATTAGATGTTTTTGTATTAAATAAAAAATTAAAGAATAGATTTGCTTAATAAAGAAAGAATTTGAACATACAATATTCAAACAATGTATGTTCCAACAATGAACAAACAATGTATGTTCAAACAATGAACAAACAATGTATGTTCAAACAATGAAGTTAGTTTGAGGATTGGTAGTTATGAAAAAAATATTTGTGTTTCGATGAAGTTGATAGCAGCAGAAGAGGAGAAGCTGATTTTGCAAGCAACAGGGTAACAGTGAATAGTAAAAGATTAAAAGTAATATACCCATCAACAATTGATAAATATTACATTTGTTGTATTTAAATGTTTATTAAGCATAGAAAGTTCGCAAGACAACTTCGACAACTGATTCTTGTTAACATTAGGAAAATGCAATTTAAATCTAGCCTGAAATCTATTATCCTTCGAGTTAGGTTAGAGTTAAATTTTAGTTAATTTCCATTCTAGCTCGACTCGATAATATTTTAATATTGTTATACTTTTGTCAGTTTATTATTTTTCCTCGATAAAGTTAAGATCTAAATTTTAATTGAATAGAAATAGTTCATGCATTCTGTTTTGCAAAAAATAAGATAAAAGATTATTTTTTCTCTTATTTTAGCACAATAAAAAGGAAAAGAATCTTATGTCTTAATTTACTGACTAAAGACATTAAAATTAATTTCATCATATTAGTTTAGTTGCAACATAGATACATTGCCCGGTTAGCAGCTAAAAATAAATTCATTGCTTGATGTTGTATAGTTAAATTAATTTAATTCATTAAAATCTTATTCCAAATTCAGCTACACACTTTAATTTACTAAGTAACCTTTTATTTAGGGGCGTTAATAATTAATTTGTTTAAGCTAGTTCCTTTATTTTGAAAAGTCATTTATTCGACATTTAGTTTTAGCTTATCTCGGTTAAAAGAGATGGATCTTAAGTAATGTTTGAGTATTATTGTAATTTAAAAATACAAATTTTTGATTTATTTATTTGAAATTTATATACAGCATACAGTAAGAATTTGCCTTTCTGGTGATCGGACGTTTGTTTATATAAGTTAATTAGTTGAGCAGTTATTTGCAGATATGTATATATTTTCATTAGAGTATTTCATTTCATTGTATATTTCAACGAGGACTTTTCTGGCTTTTAAAAGCTACTTTTTTAACTCTATTTTTAAGGAAGATCAGCCATTTGAGAGGTTTAGTCTGGTTCTCAAATCTGGTTTCCGAGGGGTTGGAATGTGTGCGAACAGGGTTACTGTTTTTGGTTTCAGCTTGGGTGGCGTCAAGGACGAAAGAAGTTGAATTAAAATAATGAAAAAGTAGAAACTTTTGTATTGTTTTCTTCTTGGCATGGATGCTGAAAATTCTTTCTTCCTTTTGAGGCATTTTATGGAATGTGGTAACCTGCACTGTTTAAAACCGGGTGCAATCCGAAGAGAACTCATTTTTTTCCTGCTGATTCGATTGCCTGCCTTCTCTGTGCCATCTTCAAGGGGCGCTTGCAACAACAACTAAGAAAATGACGACTCGAAAAAAATATTTCATCGCTGTGGTGTTAAAATCCAACACCGTAACCCAGCGAAGAATGCAGCTAAGATGCCAAAGTAAACTAAATATATCTCGTTGTGGAGGTAAAACTTGATGCTGTAACTCAGTGAAGAATCTAGATAAGTTGCGTCTAAAGAAGGAAATCCTGGTTTCTGTAACTTCATTTTTTTTGACGACGGCTGAGCGGCGCGCCTTTCCCGGCCACTTCTCCTGGGGGACCCGCAATCCATTTTCCAGCGTAAGAAAGAGATGCCTAGCAATCATCAGTTCCTAGCCGAGTACATCTTCTAGTTGTTTACTCCAGCAGACTGACCATTTGACCAACTCCAGTGCCCGTATCACGATACGAGTCTTTCGTCATTTTTACCATGTATTGAAATGAATTCTTCAATTAAATAAGTAACATCTTCTTTGATTAGCACGATAGCCCATTTGGGGGAGAATTTTTCCTATTGTGATTTCTGATTAGTTTAACTTCTTTGGACTATATTATGTACTTAATTATTTAAGAAATGCTAAATGTTAATAACCAGCTTGTTTAATTATACCAGTCGTTGTCGACTGCTACTTTATTTCATGAGAGTAAATATGTTTGAGATGTTTTAATTTTAGTTGAAAAGCCGTAACAAAATAAATAACTTTGACGTCAATTAGTTGTGATTATTTGTTTTCCTGCCACCTATACTCTTGCTAACCAGGGTTCTCATGTATAGCTGACTTTTTTAGAACACAATACAATGGTTTAATTGTACATTTTAGTTAAGTTAATAAGGTGTTTTGAAGGGTTTAAAGAATCACTACAAACAAGTAGTACCTGACTACAAAACATTGGTTTTTAAATTTTGGCTTTATAAATTAAAAAAAAAAAAAAAAAGTGAACAAAAAATACGTTTTCTTCTCTTACGTTATACCGTGGAGACATTAGCTTATTTCGAAGCAAGAAACATGAAAAATGAGCAATGCCTTTACCAGGACTCGAACCTCTCGATAAGCGCCGAACGTGCTGACCATTATACTACGAAGGCATGCTAAGAAAGCGGGAGAAATACCTTATATATTCCCCCTTTTAAAGGACGATTGAGGATTAGTGACTAAGCAATTTTCTATGGAAGAGATAGTTATATAATAAGTAAAACGGTCACTCTGTTTCTGCTAGGCCCAGCAGCGGCCGAGCGGGTGTATACGAGAGTCCAGCACGAAGGTATCCTTCCCCTTAGGCAGATAGCCCTCTAGTTTTGCCGTACACGCATAAACCAAACGAAACCAAACCTACTTCTGTTTAGTGGTCGCAGGCCACGAAGCACAAACTCCTGGGCCGGAGCTCTATCCCAGATTAAAAAATATACGATGCCTAACGTGTAAATAGCATTCTGAGGGTGTAAATAGCATTTTAGATAAAAAAGTAGTTCCAGTGTGGCGAGAAGTAGGGCGAATAATTCCACTTCCTGACAGGGAAAGGAAATTTCATTAGTGGGAGGAGCGAAAGGACTTTATACGGAAATGAATATAGTGTGATGTGTTGAGCAGTAATGAATTGTGAAAGTATTAGTAATCTAAAACCATTGGGAAGAGCGAGAATGACTGTCGGCTTAATATTCTGTTGGCTAACTGTCTGTGTCGGCTAACTGTCCGTGTCGTTAAAATGTCCTGTCGGTAAAATGTCCTGTCGGCTAATTGTCCTTGTCGGCTAAATGTCCTTTTGGCTAAGTGTCCATATCAGCTAAGTGCCCGTGTCGGCTAAATGTCCTATCAGCTAACTAGAGTCGGCTAAGTGTCCGTGACGGAGAGAAATGTGCCTTAACATGAATTAAAGGCGAATACATAGGATTAAGTGATGAAATGCAATATTCGCTTTTTCTTTCAGACCTGGGTGCTGATAAATTTTCAATAAATTCTTTTCTTTTCATCTAAAACCGAGGGAACACGTATACACAGGAAAGCGTATAATATCATTTTATACAGTTATACTGCTTACTAAGTTGTCATTTTACTCTTATGCTTTCGATTGGATGAAAATATATGAGTTGATGTGGGCGATTAAAATCTTTTGCAAACAACTTAATAATGTTATTTAGCTCAGTGTAGAATCTGGTGCAGATTTTAATTAAAATGAATGCTTAACAACACATATTCAGCAGTAGCTTGCTTGAATTTTTTTACGGAACAGCGCATTAACACTTGAAGTTCTCTTACGAGAGATGTTTTATTTTCCTCCTGCAGTTTTTGATGATGATTCTTCTGTATGCTGAAATAACCTTAGGGCATATTCTTTTCTTAACATGTACACTTAAAATTGCCATAGATGCGGCGATTATCTTTGAAACAGGAAGGCGGATCCATCAGAAATCGCCACAGTTTTCTCTGATTCCATTCTAACATGCAAAGAAAGGCGGCACATAGCCTTTATATGCATATCGCTAAACCCGAGAATTAAGAATATCAACAGATGCATGAATATATCAAAAAATGCTTATGTATGTAGAGGTAGACTGTTCAACTCCATTTACTTCTACTTCCACTCAGCAAGGCATGATGACGTAGCACAGCTTGCAAAGCAGCAGACGAGCGTATGTATTTGCCGGCATCAGGACTGATAGTCTGCTGTCTCCAAATATGCGACAAGAAATAAGCTTGCGATGAATGTGAAAACATTTTTGAAGGTTACAGCAATGTGTTGTGTAAAATTTATTCTGTTTTAATAAACAGACATGTATTAAATATGTTTTAACAAACAGAAGCAATTTTCATTAAAAAAGCACTTATTATGTGACAATATGTCAAAGAAGAGATCTTTAAAGTAATTAACGACAGGCGAAAGCGTTACATTGAAATAAAAAAAAATGAGATAGTTTTGAAAATACAAATTCATATTGATTACATTTTCTTAATTTTTCGATAACACTGTATTACGTAGAATCAAAACTTAAAAAAATTGTTCAGAAACTTTGGAATTCCTATCAGGCTTTTCGAAGCAAGACACGCGAAAAATCAGCGATGTGTTTGCTGAATTTTTCCAGTTGCTAGTTAGACGTGTTACTAACCACATTACAAAGACATATAGTGAGGAAGGAGAAAACTATTATGAGTGATTTACTATGCCAATCATATTAAAATACTGTAATTAAAAGTATTAGTATAAGTTAAAAGTATATTCAATTCATATTGTCTAGTTAAAGCTTCCTTTCGCTAAAATTAGCTGGCAAAAATAATTTTTTGGAAATCTCTAAATTAAAAGATACTGTATTAAAGAAGCTAACTTAGAAAATGTATTAAAGTTAAATTATTCAGAAGAGAAATTATATAAACAGTGTTATATATTAACTATTAAAATATTAAAACTGATAACCGAAATTCTCCGAAGTAAGTATAATAAGAAGATGAAGCATTTAGAGGAAGATGATATTAAGAATTTTCGGGAAAAAAATAATTTTGTGGTAGGTACACTCCTAAAGCTTCTGTGAGATAATGGATAAGGAATTAAATTTAATGGTTATCTATTATACTTTGTAATTAATGAAGGTGAGTATTTTTGCTTTTCGTTTTGAATGGAAAAGAATATTCTTCAATAATTTTGCTATTTAATCGGGATTAACCTATCAGTTTTTCTCTGTAGAAAAATAGAGAAAGTCATGAATTAAATGGCGCTGTTAACAGAAAACTTTAATGAATAGTTTTTGTTGTTTCTATAGAAGGAATAAAAAATGATGCGAAATTTTCTCAGGGCATCTGCTGCAGCAACAAATACAGCGGCACAAATTGTGATGAAGTTTATTATCTAATGAAAGTGCGTCTGAGGAGATTTTAATTTAAATTTTTAGTATAAGCTGTAATTCTGATGCAACAGATACTTATACTTTCCGACCAACTGATTTTCAGCAGATCTTAAATTAATGCACCTTAATTATTTTTCACTTCCTGTATTTTTCTGTTATTCTTTTCTGCTGATTATTTTTTGCTCATGTAAAATTTAGTCTCTGTGGCTGTTGGTACGGTTGCCACATCTCAGTGAGTATCGCCCCGGAAACTGTATATTGCTATTTTGGAAATATTTAAATCAGTAACAGAAAACAGAAAATAAATGATACCTTTATCAGAGTTTATTATTTTTTTTAGGTAAAATTGTGTTATTACATCAAATAATTAATAAATGTGCATGTACTAACATTATATATTATTAATTTATATAAATACATATTTATTAAAGAAAATTATTTTTATCTTATTACAATTAATTATATTTATATAAATATGGGAGAAAAATGAACTTATTTCTGATATTACTTGTGTTGTGTACATAATAATATATACTTGTTTGATATTACTTGTGTTGTGTACTTCGATGCGTACATAATATTCTGAGGTTAAGAGATGGATAATCATAAGGTCAATAAACGTTACAGTTAATTTCATCCGTCGTTGTCGATTTGTGTTTTATGCTGCTCTAGCACTTGTATTACTCACTTTAATAGTTATATTTGCTAAAAAGCACTTCAACTGCTGCTACCACAGGGGAAAACGAATGCTACGGCATGAATTCCGAGTTATTTGGATTTCAGCCGAGCAAAATATATTAGGGGCTGTTAATTCTCTCGTCATAAAAGATAAAAACAACTTATGAAATCGTAACATAATTCATATAAGAAATAATTATTATTCAACACGGTGACTCAAAATCAGAGCCCAGAGATTTGTATTAAAACCTGAAATATCCGGATTTAAAGTGGAGACGTAAAAAACGTTTTGGAACAGCACAGTTTACCAGAAGAAATAATTCATCATATTGACTTGGCTATATGGTTGAATACCTGACACTCCACTTTTATGATTTATTATATTTAAAACAATTTCTACGGTACATTACAGGAGTCTGTTATGAAAGAAAACCGTTTCAGAAGAAGAAAATTTGTTTTAATCTTAGGAAAAGTAAATTAAATTTATTCAAGATCTTTGAATAGGAAGCCACTGAAAACTTGACAAGATTACCTAAGAATCTACTTCCATATTTCTGATGTAGATTGTCCGTCAAATTATACAAATATTGTTTCAAAAAATGCAATGCCTATGACGCAGTCCCAAGCGTCTTATATAGTTTTGTTTTGTTGGGGGGGGGAAAGGAGAGAAAAACAGAAATCTCTATAACATTATCTCATCGAAGCGAAGAAGGTATTTGGCGTTCATTTCAAGGAAGCGCTATTTATAATCTACATTATTTTATACATAAATTAAACTTCTGTTTTGTACTGAGCATTTTAAAATCCTGATGTGGATATTTGAGAGAGTCTAACACTTCGAAAATATTTCTTTAATAGTTATTAAAACTTTTTCTAAGAATAAATAAATAAACATGACGTTACTTAGTATTCAATTGCAACATAAGAAAGAAAGAGACAGAGATAGCATTTGCTTGAAAATATTCCAATAATAATAACTTTTATTGATGAATCTGTTTTAAATTTTAATTATATTAGTGAGTTATTCTATCCTTTAAGAAGCCAGTCGAAGGCTCTACATTTGTTACAGAAAATATGCTGAAAAATGATGCATGCAACATAAGCTTATTAAGTATAGCATACTACTTAAATTAGTGACTGAAATTAAATTATGATTACCAATTTAATCATCATTGCTTAAGCAAAAAAATCTGCACTTATGAATATTTGAAGCGTTACTGTATTATTTTACCTTTCATCTAGGCTGAGAAATTAAGAAAGAATATATATTATAAAAACTTTTTATAAGATACTTTTCTATCAAATTGGGCAATATGTATTTCACGTCGAACAATCAACATTTTACTTCTGTTATGTTTGTTGCTGTAATTAAATAGTACGACTATAGAGCTACAGAAGTACGTTCAGAATGTACAATGTGTCTTAAATTTAAAACTTAGGTTTTGCTAATTTAACGATAGCTTATTTCAAGATAAATTGAAATAGTTTGATTTCCTCCAATAGAATCTGGTAGCGTCATCTTTCATCAAGATAGGGTCCCATCGCGCATTTAGACAACCTTTTTCTATAATAAGGCATTAAACCAAATAAACCCTGTTTTCCAGTAAGTCCAGATTATATAAATATCTTAATGCATCTCATCTTTTGAGGTTAAATAAAATGCGTTAGTTTTAGTGATCTACTTATATTATACCCTGAAAAACTAGGAAAGAAAAAAATAGGAAAGAAAAATATATTTTAAGACACGCTACGCCAAAGTTATATTCCTATTTATATGCGCTACACCGAAGTTATATTTCTATACCCATCTGCCTTTTCTCACAGATTCGAATACTTGTCCTAACATTGTTATATGCCTTTGTCCCAGAAACTCGCCGCCTGAACAGAGTTCCAGTTTATATCACATAAAAATTACAGAAGTCCAGTTAATTTAAGAGCGCTTGAATGTTGCCTTGCCATTAAATTGTACGTTATTACAGCTGTACATAAATAACGTGTAAAAATTTTAGTCCTTATAAAACGTTTAAGTAATTTAAAAAATAGAACAAACGTTTCAAAATATTGGAAGCTTTTATACAATTAAATCATTAAGAAACACACCAGGTTCCACACGCTCAAAAAACCTGAAGATGTTTGTTATTGGTATACGTTTTGACTATACATACCTATACATACCATCACTGAAAATGAGAAATATTGCCAATGTGTTTTCTATGTAGCAAACGCATAATAAAATTTCATTGCAACAGCAGCTAATAAAGTAATTGCTTCGTTTAAGACTTCCTTAATCATCAAGAGAACCTTTTTAATTTCTGGCTAAATCTTTTCTAACATTTTTAGCTCAATATGCAGTTTAAAAAACCACTTTTTATTTCTCGATAATAATCCTAGAAGAACGAGATCTAACTAATTCGATAAAATTTTATTCTTTATTGGCTTATCTTAAGCACATATTGGTTAAATAAAATAAGCTGAGTCCTGTACCCTTCACTGACTTCTTATATGCTTGACCGATTGAGACGAAATGATTTTTTTCATCCCCTGAAAATCAATTTTTGGAATTTACGCTTCAGTTAGCTTCCTACCTCCCTAAAAATAGGTTCGAAACACTTTTACTTCGAAAACTGTTATCAATAACATTTACCTTAAGCATATTTTTATTTTCTTCCTAAAAGTGCTTCGTCTTGTACTTTCCAGCAGGCAAGAGTATTGGAAACACATGTTAAACAGATTACAGAAGACTTAATTAAACACAGTTTCAAAGTAATGGACCATTTTTAGGATGAAAATATGAATAATTTTCTTCTATCTGGCGTAGAAGGTAATGCATTTTTCCAAAAGCGTTTTGAAAACTGAAAGCTATTTTTACAATGATTACATCTACACATTAAATGAAAAAATTGCTTAATATTTCTTGGAAACGCTGGATTATGTATTTGAAAATTGAAATGGGAAAATATAAGAAAGTATTTAAACTAAATACTATATTAAAAGGGCGCAAAAAATTCTAATGTGTACAATAATCACACAATCACAAAAATTTATGATTAAATTACGTAGCAGATTTTGTAGACATTCACATGTTTCTCTCCTTCTATATTTTACAATGCACCTCAAATATCAAATTAAATTAAAATAAATATTCTTTGTTATTAAAACTATAATAACAAAAATGTTTTTTTTTCCATTTAATTTAGCATTCACTGTGTTCTGCTGTAGAGAGAATTCTTAGCAATAATTGCAATATGTTGCTGATAATAGAGTATTAGGGTATCCTTCATTCAACAGTTTTTTAGGATAAAAGTAGAAATTCAGTAGATCTGGTGTTCATTCGCAGTGTGACCAAATTAATCGAGCTTCTTTTTAAGATTTCCTTAATCATCAAGTAAATAACAAAAATATAATATTAATTTACAATTTCCAAATGTAAATTAATTTTATATTATTAACAAATATTAAACATAAATATAACAATTTCTTTACAGTAGTATACCTTATAATTTCGAATTAATTTTAACAGCGCATCGCCTTCTAATCTTCACATTTCTATGAAAAAAATAATAAATGAAAATGGTGGAATACAGCGTTATTGTACAATAATTACCAAAGAAGAGAGAGTGGAAGCACGATAAGCAAGCTTCATTCTCATTCGAAAATCTTTCAAGCAAGCCTAAATATTTGATAGGTCTTACAAGTGGCTCTAGAGTCATCAATTGTGCGAAAAAAGGCTAAAAATGAAATGTAGAATTAAAACATAACTCTGAACCACTTGATGTAGTTCGGTGTGTGTGTTTTTACTCTACTTTTAAGTGCCAAACTGCTAGAACCAGAAAGACAGTCAAACGGTGTATGACCCTGTCTGTCTTCTAATTGCTGGAACTGCAACTCAAAATAAAGGTTCAAAGTACCCAACAGTTGACCAAAACTCAAAAATATAACATAAACACAACCTCCTCTTCTTGCAATTAGTTTAAAATATAAAGTCAAACCAAATGTGAAATGCAAGTTAACATGCTTTAAAATAAATCTTGGAACAAGGTCCTCACAGCAAGAGCAGCTTACAGAAGCAAATGCTGATAAATTCAATTCCAACTGTAGGGAAACATATCAGAGTGACTTGCAGCAAATGTTGCCAATTTCAAGAAGTCATTAAACTATCAAGACAGAAAAACACGCCAAAATAAAACATAAAATTAGCAAAGCAACAACATTGTGTTTGGCATAGAGTTTAGTAAGACTATCGATTCCGAGGACAAACAGGTAAAGATCCCTCTTTATATGGAACAAAGGAATCTGGAACCAAGGGAAAGCCACGGTTGCACTTATTCTCAAATGCAGTAAGGCGAACGAAAATCTAGTGCTATCTGTCGGCAGAAGTAGTAAGGAAAATTGAAAAATGAAGTTAATAGAATTTTAAAAATATCAGTAAGAACTGGATTGGAATTGAAGTCATTAACTAAACAAGATAAATCTCCGTGAATGTGAAAAAGCTTCAAGAAAATCCAACTCACTAATGAAAAATGCTTTGTGGATAATTTTTGCAGACCTAAAGTTAAAATTGCGATCAAATTTCCAACTGTGATTAACTACTGAAGACTTGTTGATTTTGCCTTTTAGGATATAAGATTCGTATTCCTTGATTTGAAACTTTAATGCTGTTTTAGTTTGGCCAATATATCTCAAACCACACTGAGAAGATATTCTATAAATTCCCTGGGAATTAAAGTCAGAAATGGAATCTTTAAGAATCGCAGCTTGGATTTTAGTATAGGCGAGAAAATGACTTCAAATCAATGACCACTAGAGAAAATCCTCTGTTAATGACAACTGATCTCAAATAATTGAGATCATTAGCAAGCAAAGATTCTGTGAAGCAAACTTAGAGTTCAAAATATGTAATAATAAAAAGAAGCTATTTTTTGCTTAGCTGGGTCAACAAACAGAACGGTAAACATTACTTCTGAAATCAGATCCATTGCATATTATAAGAATATCAAGGAAGGGACGAGTATTGTCAGTTTAAAAAATGAACTGGATGTCTTTATCAGTCGATTTTATAACACACAAAATCTGAGATAAATTGTCTTTATTGCCATCAGAAAGGGCGAAAGTATGTGATTTTCGTAGCGAATCCAGAGACATAGAACAGTCTCTCAAAGAATTTAACCACAAAATAATGCATTTTAATGTCAGCAAGTACATTAATGAGGGAATTTCCCATAGGTAAAATTCTGAGATCAAAGAATATTTATTTAATTTTTATTTAAAATTCAAAACTTCTCATTGAGGTAAAATATAACGATAAGCAAATCACAGTACATACATAAAAATAAACATAATTTCATCATTAGATATTAATTTTACACTTATCTCTTTATTGCAGCTGCGCTAATTTCCATCATTGTAATAACCATTGTTGTGTAAACCTGTTTGTTACCAGAGCATTCTTTTAGAGACAAATTCGTCCCAGGTCGACTACCTGAACTTGATTGCCTGAATTCTACATCCTTGGTGCTGGATTGATTCCTCGTCGAGATGCTCATCCTTCCAAAGCCGTTTCTTTATTCCTTGTTGATCACGTAATCCCTTGGATCGGCGGCTTTGGAATTCCATGTCCTCAGGAAAACTACCTGTTGCCATTGGCTGGATCTCAGCTGGTTGCCTTTTATCGCCTTGCCAGGAGAGGTCAGTTCGGTTTGAGGCAGTTCTGAAAATGGAAGTGCAGAAGACTGCAGTTCTTTCATTTCTGGCTGCTTAGCTTTCATTTTCCCTGGTCGTGTATACTCGAACCTGCTCTTTGCTAAAGCTGAAGTGTTGTATACAAAATTTATGAACAATTACATTTAAATTGATAAAGACAATTTTCGATTTCCAAGTTGTAACCACGAAAGACAGATAAGCAAGACGACCCTGTCTTCCAAGTGTAATTATCATGAATGACCAATAGTGCCATAATTCATCACGTTTCCGTACAGTTCTGATAATCTTTCGGTATTAAGTTAGCTAAGCTACGAGATCGCTATTTAAAACTTGGTTACTCCGAGCAAGAGTCTTATGGTCCTTTAGCAATTCTTTCACATCTTCGTTGTTATTTTTCAAGCCAAAAGTTTTGACCCAACAAGGTCTCAAACTAGTGACCCTGTAGCAATTTCATGTATGCAGTTCCTGAATGCATTTGAATTATGTATTTGCTGTTCAATTATGAATTTCTTGCAAAGTTCAATAATTTTGATTTCATTTTACATTCTTTTACCATGTACGAAAAAGATATATCTTTTAAAAAGAATGAAAATTCTGTATAATTTTTAAATAGTATTTTATATAGTTTTCATCGGGAACCTTTTTATCTAGCAAACATGTAGGTTTTAACTAATGAAAATATTTGTATTGAACATTAATAAATTTAAACTGCCACTAAGAAATTGCAAAGTATAACGAAGGAATTGCATTTAAACTATTTTATTTTAAGATACTTCTAAACCAAAGACCTTAAAAGAAATCTTAATTACCTTAACTGCCCCATCTTAAATGCCTTAATCTGTATTGCCTGTTTGTACTAAATTAATTAAATAATAATACGTGATGTCTATGAAAGAAATGTGCAACTTCAATTGCATTTATTAGGAACCAATGACAGTCAACAACTATGTTTTCGAAGAGAAATAGCAGCAGAAAAAGTTTGCGCAGTAGTGTATGGCATTAAATGCCTTTAGAATATATCAAACAAAACAAACAACAAAGCCAGTTTAACTGCTACGATTTGTGAATCAAACTCCCTAACTCCGAAGACATTTCATAAAATTGTACAGTTTAATAACATGCCTATCTAATGGTCTTTTAATAGGCAAGAATTATCTACATTTCGAAATGGCTTTTATCATGATGTACTGAAATGTAGGACTAGATGTATTGGTCTGAAAGAACGGTGAAATCGTGTGATTGTTTTTCCGTAAGAAATTTACTACAGAATGCTGAAGAAATGTGATATTATTGACCAGAAAATACGCATTATGATTACATTCCTTAGTGGAATATCTGGTAATCTTTAGTGTATACGGAATGGGCTAAACGTTCATTTAGAGTGGTAGTTTCTAACTAATTCTTGCAGTGACTTCAAGAAAGTTATATTACTAACAGAGACAGAGTGAAGTATTACAGTTCTTCTCCACGCAACGCCCGAAAATTAATTGCGTGGAGAAAGAAGAGGAATAACGTTACGAAAAATTGTTACTCATCTTTTATGAAAGGGAACTGTATTATGGCTACGCATAATAACACATGGAATTAAGCAAAGAAAAGTATCTTTTTCCAGTGTGCAACTACATTTCTTTTAACAATTATAGACCACATATTTACCCGAATACTGAAAGTAAATCAAATGTTATACTCATCAGTTTGAATTTTGCAGTTACTTAAAAAAGAAATAAATGGAATTACTTTTTACACAAAAATTATAAGAATATAAATGAATTAACAAAAAACATGTTTTATTTGGCTCAGAAAATAAAACAAGTGATCCAGATAATTGGAGTTCCAAATAAAAGGTGCGGATAATTGGTGCTCCACTAATATTAATTTTTTGAATTACATAAATGATAAAATCAAGACGCAATTATTTATTCTAATTTGTTCGATCAGCATCTGATGAGATGAATTTCAAGTAAATCTGGAAGAACTGCTTTTAAATGATGTATACAATCAAGTATCTTAAAAAAGGCATGGGAATTGCCGACCCTGCAGTATGGATTTCTTCGTAGATCTTGAATTTCACAGCAGTGGAACTTCAGATTCCCTTCAGATATAAGCCCTTTTTTCCCAAAGAACGAATTTCGACCCTGTTTTATTTATCAATATCACCCTTCAAGTCTTACACCTCAAGAAGTATACTACTTAAACAGATTATCAGTATATAAAAGTTCTAACTCTAACTATACTACTCAGATTCTGTAACTTGTAATCAACGTAAGTATCCTTAATTGAGGATATTTATATTGTTAATATCGTTAAGGCTTCACATTGTTAAACATTGTTAAGTCTTTTACATTTACATTTTGCTCGCTTGCTTGCCATTTTAAATCTCGAATTTCCAACTTTTTAGCAAAAGAGGTGTTAACCTATATCACTTTATATATCCTTGATTCATTTCAGCTATTTCTGTTGTCTACCATATCAAACAGGAAAAAGCGAAGTAAACTGGGAGCAAGGATGTTTTAGTCTTGGTATACCAACTACTCGTTTTATGATTTGCTTTTATGTATAAAATGAATCTCTGTAGATTTGAATTTTAGAAATTACACCGACTTCGTACAAAATTCATGGATGATGTATCGATAACTAAAGCTAAATATCTAATGCGTGCCATTAATTTGAGAAAAAATTGCTGCTTTTAAGTTTTTATGAAGTTTATAAAAATTTTATAAAACTTCAATTGAATTTTGGTGTGTATTTAATTATGGCAAAGCACACTAGGGCTATCTGCCTAAGGGGAGGGATGCCTTTGTGGAGGACTTTATAAGGGAAACTGGCTCGTATACACGTTACACATGGGGGAAAACCACGAAAACACCCATGCAGCCAGCCCGTTCGCGGGATTCGAACTACCAGTGTTCAGCGACTTTACCGCTCGGCCGCTGGTGGGCCCAATTGAATTTTGGAAGTTTTTGTTTAGTACCTAAGCATTAAGGGACCAAGAAGACGAAAATAGACTAAAATGGATTATTTAAAAAATGCTGCATAAATTATAATAAAATATTCTAAAATGGAAACGGAATCATTTTCAATTTCTAAAATGGAATCATTTTCAATAATATTATAGTGTTATATTATTAAATTAAGATAATTTGAATTCCATAATCTGTCATCTTTTCTATTCATCCTTCAAATTGGGCAAAGTATTTAATAAGCTTTTCAGCACAAATTCTCTATTTTACTCTCATTTATCCTTGGACAGTCATATGGTTCCTGTAATATGGGTTGAATAATTCTTATTCTGTTTAATTTCTTATTCTTTTCACTAAAGCTGCAGGAATAATGTTTAAGGCCCACGTTTTATTTATAAATATTGATTTCTGTAAAATTCTCATAACTATACTTTCCAAATGTTGTAAATGATTTATTTTATCTGTCGGATGAGTCGAAAAGTCTGTGGCAAATTTAAGGCACATATAAAAAGGTGTTAGAATAAAACAACTTTCAGACGGAATCGTTCTTTAAAATAATCCTGAATTATTTTAAGTCTTTAAAGAGTAACGGTATAAATAATTACAGTTAGAAGTAGTTATGTTATGTGACAAGATACCCGAGCGTATTACAGTATAAGTTGTAGACTTAAATATGCTATGAATTAAGATCAAGTGAAGAAAAAAATCTTGAAGTTTACAAGAAACTTAACAAGAAGAACGTAAAGAAACAACGTATTTAAATTAGAGTATGAAATCACCATTTAGTTAGAAATTAATGTTTTTACAAGTTTGTAAGTATGTCTGTAACATAAAGTACTTCCTTTGGATTTTGTCTTTAATAAAATAAATTTAATCCGCAATATTAAACCTAAATAACCAATGTATCGGAGATTGACGGACCGTCGAACTTATAATGATCCTTCTATTTCATTTTAAATGACCAAATCCAGATCACCTTAAAGAAAGCCGAACGCTTATTTAGTACGGTTAGTTAGGCAAAGAAAATCTGTAAATGCTTTACCAGTCTTTCCTATTGGTGTTACTTCTGGAATTTTTTAAATCCATGTCAGTTTGTATAATCCTACATTTTTTTTTTGAGAATCGGTTGTTTACGAATTAAGGGGAGATAGCACAGCATGACAGATAGTCAGCAATATAAGCACTGTTATTTTACAGTGTGTAGTGTACGGGACATGCTAAAAAAGAATAGCTGTTTTTAAAATAGAATATTAAAAAAAAACCATAGCAGTCATTGAAATTAATCTTACATGATATTAATATTTGAGGTCAGGAAATATTTTAGTGTGCTTTCTTGGGTTAATACTGAATTTTAGCCCCAGATGGCGCTGAAGCATTGTAGCATTTTATGTGAGTATCATGAAATGCTGCAAGTAAATGAGAAGGACAAAATTGACTCAAATCACAGGAAGTCTTATAAATCACATTTTCATTTGCATAGCTTAATCAATAAACAAACTGACAGATCAGATCTTTTGATCGGCTAATGCTTAATTGTTCACGATCATTGTCTGCACAAACCTTTATTGTATGGACAGCTATACAAAGCAAAGACATAATCAGGTTAATTTCTCTGCAGAATATAGTGAATTAAAATTATTGCACTCAAATCTTGAACTAATTTGTGTCCATCCATAAAGACCTTGAATGACTCACCAGAAACAGCTTGGTTAATGCAAGATGTTGGGAGACATGAATAGACTGATAATTCACTTTCTTGGAGATATATTTTGTCAATCGCGCCATTGCAGTACACTACCCATACGCAACCGGCAAGGAACAGATTGGTCGCTGCATTCGTTGGATGTAAATTTATGTAATTTCTTCCTTTGGAGCAGCTTTAAAGATGGATTTATCGACAGAATTCTGCTGCGTTTGCAGAACTGGAACAAACCAGTGATGATGAACTCCAGTCCTTGACGTATCTGCTAATTTTGCATTTCGCTTTCTACAAATGTGTAGCTCGAATGGTGGAAATTTCAAGAAGATTTTGATGTAATTTCCAAAAATATACAAGGGGCTAACAGTTTCGGAAATTGAAGCAAAGCTTATTGGTGAGGTGACGGTACTAACAATAGGAAGCAAACGTAATACTAAAATGCTTAGTCTTACATATTAATCTCTTTCAAGAATTATATTAATAATTGTCATTGGTTGTTTTATATTCTGTTTAAAAAAATGAGTCCTTTTCAGGACACCTTGTACGATATTAAAGACATGGAATACATTACCGTATTTAGTGAACAGAAATAATTTTATACAACGTATTTAAACTAGTCTCATCTTTAGATGCTCGGAAACTGTAGTGAGAGAGATTTATTTGTGATATTAAACCCATTTAATTATTATATCTGACATACTTTTGAATGATACTAAGACTTATAGTTGCAATTTTTATACGTTTTCTTTTTAATCAAAGGCAAAGATAAATTTAAAGTGATTTTAAAAAATTCCTTTTGTTATCCTAAATCTATGAACATACGAAAAGCCTTCTCTCATTATCCGAACAGAAGAATCATACTACTAATTTAAACACCATTTCATCTGATGAACTGTTTCATTCTAGATATTTATTGCAATCATAATTCGTATATTATCTTTACTTACTGCGCATATTTGTAACACTTTATACCAAACATTTTCTAACGTTCCTGTAGTTGGACATACTTGGAGTGCAGTTAAAAAGGAATGATTATTTAATGATTATGAAAATTTAAATTAAAAGGGATCAGAGTTTAACATTTAATAGCAGCATTTAAATTTTTCAAGAGAAGAGTTTTAAACATTTTGAAAATCAAAACAGCATTTCAGTTAGTGATGTAAATTACTACATGGTGAAATGTTTCCTTTAAAAGTATCACTTAAATAAAAATAAATAATTCAACTAATTACTTCTATTATAAGAAAAAAAAAGGTTTCTGAGTGATTAATTAGTCCATTAGTGAAGCGCATATCTCAGAGAGAGAGTTCCTGACACCTGTTCGATGCAACTGCTTACGCACACAACGTAGACTCTGAGCAGCCATCTTATATTGCTTTACTCCATTAATGAAAGTCGGGCTGCATTCCTTTGGGACTTCCAGCTTCTAAAGCTCCACAGGTAACCCTAAAATTTTAATTACATAATTCTAGAAATGTTTAGATCGGCTTAAGTGCACTATAAATAGATTATTAGAAAGTTCTGTGCTTCAGTGAAACTTATCCAATAACTAGAACTTGTATCCATTACACTTATTGTTAGAAATCAACGCAGCAAAGAAAATCGCTTTTTTTGGCAACATCAAACCGCCTGAAACTTTAGTTTCTATAAAACAATTGCTTCCTTTTTTAATCATTCCTTTAATGTGCGCTCTGGAAGCGCATTTTTCATTCATTTATCGACACGTTACTTTGTTGTTCCCTTTAGTCTGATGAATTGTGATCAATCTGAGGAAGAAAACACCGAAAAAAAAAGGATAAACTTGAAGAATAAAACACGTTGGAGCGGAAAAAAATGGTGCCCTGAAGAAAAGTTACAAACGAAAGAAGAAGAAAACAGGAGCATGGCATAAAAAGATAATAAGAGTTGTACACGTATGGAGGGAGAGAGGATGCTTTTTGGGGGGTGGACGGCGCGGATATAAATTAAGAGCGATGCGTTGGTGGTCTAACGTTTACTGACGTTAGACAGAGTATAGTTTACAGAGATAGGGGCTTAGACAAAATTGCAGCAGGTTATTATGGAATCAAAAGATGAGAATGAAATTTGCACAAGCTGTACTATTTTATAAATATTTTTAATTAACTTATATAGCTTAATTCATTGAGTAACTTCTAACTATGTAACAAAATACAAAAATAGTAACAACATTTTTATATTAAATTTTTGCTACGTTTTAGAGATACTTGTCGAAATCCAAGTGCTCAGATTTGATCAGTATTATGGGAGAGAATCTTTGCATATCCCTATTTTCAGACTTATATGTCAACAATTTGTAGTTTCTGATTTGTGAAAAGCTCTAAAACAAAAATAGTTTTTGAAATAAATTTAAGTAATAAAATAAGGCTAATCTTTGGAATATGGTAGCAGGTAGTTTGGCGAAATTTTGGTAAGGCGATAAAGGTTACTAGCTAGGACTTTAGCAGTGTACATGGATAAAAACAAGAGTGTGCGCAATGCCATTTTTGTGCAATTCTAGGATGTTTTTTTAAGTGAAAATAGGTCGACGTGTACATGGATACCGTGTACGTGCAATTCTTAAAAACGCGGCAAGCAGTTTGCGATTCTGCACTTTCTCCCAATTTCGCCCCTAATCTTCGTCATGATTAAGCACTTCTGTTCCATAAATGTTCTAGTATAAGCGTAATTCGGCTAGCAGATTGTTAGAAAAAAATGTTGAATAAAAAAAAAAAAATTACACGCCCTCTTGCGTAGCATCTTAATCATATAGCTAATTGAGCAAGTTCGAATAATTAAAAATAATGTAGTCATGTTCATAAATAAAAATGGACAAAATCTAGCACTTTTCATTCTTAAATAAAATTGGTGTTGCTAACTAAAGCAAAAAAAAAAAAAAAAAAAAAAAAAAAAAAAAAAAAAAAAAAACTGAAACAGTTATTTATGTAATGCAATCACATGAAGTAAACATATAAAGTTTTTGCTTGTTAGTTTCAATGCAAAGAAAGAAATGCTTTCATTGAATTATAAAGCACTGTTAGAGAAAGGGAAAAAATCTTTCGTAAATAACATTAAAATATAAATAATTCGTAAATTGGTTAAACATCTTTAAAAATCTTATCCTGTAATAGATTAAGTTTTAGAAAGATGTTTGCAGTTCCAAAATTAAGAAAATTTGCTGTTAATATAGTTATTCAAAGTAACATTTCTAACGAATAGTTAAAGTAATATTTAACTTACATAAATTAAAATTTTGTGATGCTGTTCGTGTTAATAGATTCCTTAATGAAGATCTTGAAAGTTAAATGCTATAAGTAATATTTTTTCCAGATTTTATGATTGAATGATTCAAAATACGATAGCTTTTATTAACCGCTATTAGCATATTATGAGTAAAATAAGTATTAACTCATTTTAGATAAATATCCTTGAATATATTTTTGCAATATTTTCCAAAGACGAAAATATTCTTTACCATTTTGTTGGAAGAATGTTCTGATACCCAGGATTTGCGTGGTCAGAAACACTCGGCATAGAATGAATTAACAAAGCTCCTAAAGTAAGCTCAATAAATTCTCAACGAACTGCTTAGAAGGTAAATATGGCTGCTTTAGATATGGGGTTGCGGGGGGGGAGAAGAACGAAATTAATAAAACTCTAGATGTTCTTTCGAGGCTGAGCCAATGATTCTATCGCAAGGCTTGAAGCACTTTATTTTAAAAGCCACGAATTTAATGATTTTTAACCTAATATTGCTATTCTGCAACATTTTACAAGAAAGGATGCCAAATTATTGAAAGCGGTTATTGTGGCTATAGACCAATACGTTGTATGCAGTTATATATGTTTCATAAATATAACCAAATTCGTAAAGCTATATAGTAAAAGCCTTTCCAAAGTACTTCCCATCGAACCACTTAAGGTTTATAAGATCAAGGTAAGACTGGTTTCATTTGTAGCAAGATAACAGAATTGCGTGATTGTTTGTAGAGAAATTTAAAAATCCAAAACTTCAGAAAATGCCATAAAACTTCCACAGAAGCTTAAAGTAGCATTTTCTTATAAAATATCCTCATTTAAGTAGGGTTTCTAAGATAACGGAAGCATTACACGTACAAAATTAATTTTAATTCTATTCTTACACAGTAACCTATAAAAGTAGCTATACCACATTTTTTGTATATTATTTTCTATATATTTTTAGGATCGTGTAAAATTGTAAATTTCAACTGGGATTAGTAAAAGTTAGTTCATTGTGAAGAAAAATAAGTCTGAGCTCCAAAGAGATCAGATTACTGGTGGCGTTTATTCATCTGCAAACTTAGTTGCAAAATTATTTCGGGTATCTAGAATTACTGCATTCCAAAATCCTAAAAGCGTACCATAATCACATCAAAACATCGTCTGAGAGACATAATTGTGAAAGAAAAATGAAAACTTACTGACAGAGCTAGATAAGAGGATCTTACATTAAAGAAATTACTGAGTTTAATATGCATTTACAGAATCCAGTGTAGACCTATATATTAAAAAAGAAACTGCAAAAGTAGAATATTTACTGCGCAACCACTATCTCAAAAATTTGTGTTTGATAAATAATGCAAAATGGCGGTTACAGCTATGCTGGAACATAAAACATGGAAGTGCAAATAATGTTTCTTATACGTCTGCCTTCATTCTATTTCCACTTTAGGACGATTTTATGTGTAAAGAACGCCAACAAAAACTTACATTTATAGACTTCCATTATATTATTCAGCAAATCCAATCATCAGTTTATAAGGAAGAATAAGTAAAGACGTCTATGTAGCCATTTTTTAACGTCTATTCAATGCGCAGAAACTGTTTCTTAAATGTAACTGCATCCTTCAAAAACATTCATATTATTTATTAATGATTTAAAGAACTTGAAGTGACGTATTTTTTCCGGCTTGCACAATTGCCAGATTTGTTAATCATAGAAACATTGTGATGTGTGCTAGAAAACAAAATAATATCTCACTTTGCTTTCCCAACTTAAAGCGCCCAAGGAACTGGAGCAGTTTCTGATAAAATACGTATAACTTCTATTCAGAATTAGCATCCTTTCATTACAAGAGGAATTTAAACACCTTATGGTGACAGATGATTCTACGCCTTATTCTATTCACAGTTCTTCACTCATTTAAGCATTTCCATTATTTTGAACAACACCTCTACTTATCAGTCTGCTTAAATTTAATTACCTGAACATAATTCAAGTAACATTTAAATAAAGTTAAAAAAATTATTGATGCAATGCGTGAATAATTTCGTGATCGAAATTACGTGAGCAACTGTAGATACGAAGAATTAAGTTTTCGTGCAATGAAATGAAATTAAGAGACTGTTTAACAAATTTACGAGTCGAAAATGCTTTATTCTTTCTTATCATTGTTAGATTACGTTAATGAAATAAAATGCAAGAGTAGTATTAAAGTATGCTTCCATGAAGTATAAACGTTTTTGACTTTCACATGCGCATTAATTACACATAAATATGCTCGTTGAAAAGAAATATGTAGTTCTTTATAATTATCGATCTTTAATTTATTATAGTCGGAATAGTGCATAAAACAAAGAACTATAAATTGCCAATGTGTTTCGGGCATACTCATTGAAATGCGAGGTTGATTAAAATCCTTAAGAACAAGATTTTGAGCTCACGTCTTAGTAATTGGCAAGAATGTAGGAAAGAAGACAGGTGGAAAACACACAAAAATAGAAAAAGGTTCTACAAAACTGTTAAAAGCAGTCATTTCTAATGAAGTCATTAAGATTAAAAAGAGTAACCATTTGAAATCATTTATTGAGCCAACAGAAGATAAAAGAGAATTGCTAAGAGCGGGAATTTAAATTTCAATCAATTGAAAAATATTCGTGGGTAATTTTACTGAACAACTATTTTCAAGTTGCAGTTTTGAGCTTTGAAAGCTGTATTAGTTTCAAGTTTTTCATTTCTAATCTAATTCAGGCCCACCAGCGGCCGAGCGGTAAAGTCGCTGAACACTGGTAGTTCGGTCCGAGGTTCGAATCCCGCGAACGGGCTGGCTGCATGGGCGCTTTCGTGGTTTTCCTCACGTGTAACGTGTATACGAGCCAGTTTCCCTTAGAAAGTCCTCCACGAAATGCATCCCTCCTCTTAAGCAGATAGCCCTTGTGTGCTTTGCCATAATTAATACACCAACACCACTAATCTAATTCATTTATATTTTGGTTTCATTAGTAGTTGTAAATATGATGATATAAAACACATTCCTTTACATTATTCAGTTACTTTAAAACTAATACATGTATACTGATATTCTAATACTTAAGATGTAACATATACACTCTGCACACACACAGAAAAAAAGGTACATTTCTATACCTTCCGTTCTACTGGACCGACTGACGAAATTTAAATTGCATTGTCTCGAAAGCAAGACTTAAATACATATTAGAATTACATATAGCATTGTTTTAACATACGTATTTGGACACAAAATCCGATTTTTCTGAAATGGCATACAGATTTCTTTTCCATGCTTTGATTCTACGACTAAAATTACGCCTAAATATTAAATTTTGTATTGGTGAGAAACTTACTGAGAAATATAAAAATTTAACTTTGCGCATTTTTTTCAGTTCGTAACGAGCATAATTCGCTTGGCAAAATTCTTAATTTATGTCAACCTATTTCCCATTCATTGCGCACGAGCCGAAAAAAGGTACGTCGTTCATTCTTTCAAACGACTTTAACAAAATGCGTAAACCACATTTGGAGTTATTATCGCTTATAACAAAAATGCTAAATTTCTAAACGAGCCAAAAGAATTTATGTATTGATATTAATTCACGTTTATCTTGAAAAATTCTGAATAAAAACTCTAATTTTTTGCATGTGTATCTAGAAATATATCTACTTTAAGATGATGGTAAAAATTTCAAAACTCTTTCGAAAAATTTATAAAAATTATTAAAAAATACAAATTTTGAAAATAAATCAGAACATATCGGCGAATTTTACTCGAATTGAACAGAAATTTCGAACTGTGAAAGAAGGAACCAAGTAAGTTTAATAAAAAAGGAGTTATTACTAAATATATACCAGATTCAATTAATATATAGGAGCTAAAATTTTGAAAGCTAATGTCTTAAATACTACTCTTGCAAATTTTGCAGAACTTGATACGTTAGCATAACTTGAGTCGTAGAATGGAAATAAGGAAAAAATCGTTATTTCATTTCACGAAAATCCGATTTTGTATAAAAATATCTCTTAGAACAATGATATATATATATTCTCAATCGCGCTTTCGAGACGTGTTAAATTTCCTCTGTCAGCTCAGTAGTACGAAAGATATAAAACTGTACCTCTCTCTTTTTCTTTTTCTTTTTTTTTTTTTTTTTTTGCTTTTTGAGTACTTTTTTGCACTTTGCAATTAAATATTAAACTAAACACCAATTTCTAAAAAATATCAGATTTGTATTCGCCCTTTACAAATGATATTTTATTACTTAATACACCTGAAGAAATACTTTGACACAAATGTTTTTAGTTTAAATAATTTTAATTTCACATAAGCAATGTCATTTTGCTTCCACGAATTTTTTTTTCGTCATCCCCCCCCTTCCCAGAATTCTTCAGTTACCTTTCCCTTTTCGCTTATTACATCTGTCATTACCAAATTTTTGCTGCAAAATATTATTAACCCTTGTTTTTCCTCTTACGTTAGTGATTTCATTAGTTCAAGATCTTTTTCTCTGATTTTATTTTATTTCAGCGGGGATTTGACGGGGAAAAAAGCGTCATTCATATTTAATTCTAAATCATGAGTTTAAAACAAACGTTTCAAAATTTCAAAATTTATTAAATATTCAAAACTGTTCAGACTTTATTAAAAGCGTACTCTTTCAATTTTTAATTTTGTGTCATAAAATGTTACTTTATTACCTTCATCATTTAATGCAAATTAATTGAAGTATTTTAGTTATTTTGGAGTAAGAAATTAATTAAATTAGAAAGTGCTTTTGCTTTTTACATTTCTTTATTAATTAAAGCAAATTTTATCTATACGATAAAATAATTGCTTGCTGCTGGGTGCAATAATACGGATCTTAAAACTTGTATTTATCAAATTTGCTCATAATTGAATATTTTCATCCAAAGATAATTAAATCATGTAAGATGAGTGTCATAAAACTATTTATTTAATACCGAAAATATGTTATATGTAGTTTATGTACAAAATATTTTTCTCTCTCCTTTCTGTATATCTTCGTAGTGCAATTGGAAGCATACTCGACACGAATTCGAGAGGTCCAAGGTTCGATTCCCGACTCGGGCACAGTACATTTTTCATCTCCCTGCATAAAAAAATTAATGCCTCTACACAAGTGGCGCTCGACTATCGCCATTTAAAAGAGGGAGTACTTAAGGTATTTTCTCCCTCCTTTCGGCATGCCTTCGTGATGTAATTGGAAGCACACTTTACGCGTATTTGAGAAGTCAAAGATTCGAGTCCCCGCAACAGCACTGTACATATTTCACCTCCCTTCATAAAAAACCCTAATGATTCTACAAGTGGCGCCCGAAGTAAAAGGTAATGGACGATAATTCGTCACCACAAGGGATTTGGTGACTGGATTTCCTAATGTCTTGTTGCCTTTTAAAAGGGAGAGAATATAAAGTATTTTATCCCTCCTTTGCCTTCGTAGTGCAGTTGAAACCATAATTGACGCGTATTCGAGAGGTCCAGGGTTCGAGTTCCGGTGAAGGCACTACACAGTTTTGACGTCTCCTACTTTAAAAAAACCTAATGATTCCACAATTGGCGCCCTAACTAAAACATGAGAAAAAAGAGTTCGCCGGCACCACGATTTGGCAAATGGTTTCCCTTATTCCATTCGTTCTTCAAATATAAGGTACTTTCTCCCTCCTTCCAGTATGCCTTTGTGGTAACACACTCGACGCGTATTTGAGAGGTTCAGGTTTGAGTGCCGGCCAGGGCACCGCTTATTTGTCACGTCTGCCGCTTCATAGAACCTAATGATTGTACATATGTATAAAAATTTTTCCTTCGTAGGAAATTGAATTATTAATTTGTAACAGTACGAGAGATATTTACATTTTGCTATTTCTTATTTAAAAATAACCTTGTAACTAAAATGTAAGTTAATTAAAACCGTAAAACATTTTCAGTTATTATAAAAGCACGTTTTAGTTAAAATCTACTCACTTTTATGATCTTTTTATATTGTTACGAAATATACGGGCGCGGTGAGATAACTTTCCCGCAAAGCAGGTTTAGGGTTGCCATAAATAGCAAGGGAAGGCAGAATTACCACATTTGGCGAGAAATCGCCCATTTGCCGACAAAATTGGCGATATAACATGGACTTATGGAGAACCTTCTGGAACGAATTCTTACCGATTTAGCCCAGAATGTTCTCGAACACAAGCCGAAAGCTATATAAACTCTGCTGGTCCGCATTCAGTTAGTGTGTGTGCCTCGTCTAGCGAGCTGACAGTCAGTCACTGAGCAAATGTCTCAAAGTCTAGCGCCGAGTTGGTCGTCGAGTGCATCGAAGAGTCTCTTAGTGCACCGCGGTTAGTGCATCGTCGAGAGAGAGAGTGTTGAGCTCCGGAAACGACTGAACCGAAGAGCCGAGAGTCGTGCTCTGTGTGACGTCGAGTGCATCGCGAGTTGTAGCATGGAGAGTCTCGAGAGCACGTGCAGTTCTGAGAACGACCGAGCATAGTCGGGAGCTGTACTCTGGTGCTTTGCAGTGAAGCTCTCTCCACCGTTATAGCCTGGTAACCTGAAGGCTGTATCGCTGATTGTGTCAGCGTGTTTATAGTAGATCTTCGACGAATGTAAAACGTGACTTTGGAGCTGTCCTGATCAGTATTTGCTAAGTAAAGTGTGTTTCGATACTTCATCAAGTGTCGTCGTTATTCACTCCAAATCTACGAACCCCGTATGAACGTGAAGGAAGAAAATAACGTAACAACTGGTGTCGGAAGGAAGAGAAAAACGCAACAAAATTATTATTGTGCTAAAATTGGTACTCATAAATTAAATCTAGCAAACTGAAATTAGAGAACTGAATTAAATTTTGTTTAGCCCAAAGAGGCGGTAGCTCAGAAGGGCTATTAGTCTCCAGACTTTTGTGGACTTTTACTATAAAGGGCGAATCACTTTTTAAATTCTTGCCACCAAATATTATCGCTCTGTATTATATTTTAAGAAATGAAATAATGAAGAATCTGTATGAATGTATGCATGTTTCTCTCACTGTGGAAAAAAAGTACCTAGAGCCATCCAATTTTGAATAACGTAATCCTCCATTCAAACATGAGCACCTGGATGCCCAAATTTCGAATTTGTTTTATTATGTATTTCATATTTTGTAAAACTTACAAATTTTTTTATTAACGAACTCAAGTACTTCAAAGCAAGCAATGGCAACAGTCTACGTTAAAAGCATTTTGATCTCCAGCGCGTGAGACTGTCTATCGGAAATTCTAAAGATATGTTGTTTTTTAATATTTTGTGATAATTGCTGTTGAATTGGATTTTATGTGGTTTAAGTGCGAAGAACATGAAATTTAATAAATAAAGGAAATGCATAAAACGTTAAAAAAAGGTTCCTTTGGGCGTAACATAAAACATAATTTTTTATATGTAATATATATTTATAACATTCATTTTTATATGAATAGGCTTTTCGATTCGAAAAATTTCCGTTTGCGAATTCTTTCAAATCCGTTACCTTCTTTTGAAACAGATTTCTCTCTAAATTGAGGTATTTAATCAAATTTGCATTATTTCAAAAACAGAAGACATAAGCTTTATGTGAAAACACTATTTTTCAACTGGAACACTATTTTCAAACACACGTAGAACTGGAGTCATAATCCCTGCTAGGTAATTGCTAATTTTTCTCTTTCCTTCCTCCAGGAAGCCTAATGGAGTCTATAAATATATTTTGATTAAATTTAGGGAGCAAATGAAACCTTTCTTTTGTGCCTATGGTTCTGTATTCAACATAAAAGATTTGCAAAATTTGGACTTAAAAATTTGACTGTTACGAAAAAGTTAATCACATATTTAAAAAATTTGACTTCTCCGAAAATAGTAATCAGATGTATGCATGCGAATTTTGCATTTGAATTCAGGAAGGATTTCACTTTATTTAAATATAAAGCATATTTTGTTAACTGCATTATCTGGTTTACGAGGACCATAGGAAATAATTGATAGTCGAAAGGGGCTTTGCTCCTGAGGGACTACTTTTCTTGGTTTTCCCCATGTGTAACGTGTATACGAGCCAGTTTCCCTTAGAAAGTCCTCCACGAAGGCATCCCTCCCCTTAGGCAGATAGCCCTCGAAGCTTTGCCATAATTACATAAACCAACCAACCAAACCAACCTGAGGGACTACTGTTTTCGTTTTGCTCTTTTGCGTCGAATCACTCCGAATGTCCGTTTCACTTTTTAAACTGTAGCCACCAAATATTATCGCCCTTTGTTATATTTGAAGAAATTAGATAATGAAGAATCTGCATAAATGTATATGTATGTTCGTCGAATTGTGATAAAACAACGGTACCTAGAGACATCAAATTTTGAAGGACGTAATCCTATTGCGAATATGGGCATTTGGAAGCCCAAATTTGAAATTTGGAATTTGTTTTATTATTGATTTCATATTTTATAAAACTTTAACGAATTTTTATTTAACAAACTTAAGGATTTCAAAGCGAGCGATAGCAACGTTGTACAGATTTTTTTTTTTTTTTTTTTTTTTTATCTCCAGCGCGTGAGATTGTGCATCGGAAATTCTACAGATACGCTCAATTTAAAAATATTTTGCGATATTTCTCTTGAACTGTATGATTTAAGTGCAAAGAATATGATATTTAATAAATAAAGGTAACACACAAAATGTTAAAAAACGCCTCTTTTTTGACATTTTGTGTGTTACGTAATTTAAAATTTGAAACCTTTCATATTTTCTTTTTTCATATATTTTATTTTATATTTTTAGTTATTTTAAGTCAGCAATGTTAAATGCATTTTCTGAGAATATCCATCTTATTTGAAGAAATTTTATAATTAGAAGTCCATGTCTAAGACAAATATCATTTACATTATATAGAGTCTAGATGAAAAAAATACAAGACTTTATCCACATTTTTTCTAACCTTCGTAATAAGCTGAATAAGATTTAGAAAGAACGAGTAATTATAAAGAGCTTTAGAGATGGTATTTGTTTATTGCAAGGAGAAAATTTTTAAGGGCGAAACATGATAGTTAGATATGCAATGAGACACTAGATACATTTTGCTCCATAAAAAATATTTCATATTTTATATATTATTTTTTGCTTTCATCATTTATATTCATTTGATTTCCTATGAAAGTTATGTTATGGAGTTCGTTTAATTATCCGATAATATTTCCGATAGAGAGAATGACGTTACATTTTGTAAAGCTCACTTCTTATATAGAACTAAACTATCACTTCGTGACAGCTACATGTTTAACGTCTAATTATCTTTTCCGTAAATAGAGATTTGCTTTGTTATTAGAAAAACTAATAAAGAAGTTTTTTTGCGCATGTGAGTATCTGCTATAGATATAATTTAAAATTTTAATAGGAAATAAGATAAAAATTCCCACTTCGTATTAACACTAATTTATGAATTATTAGTCAAATTCTTATCAATATTCACATGAACATGAGCGTCTCGTATCTTTACAGAATATCATTAACATTTAATAAGCGTTTATAGATATATTTTTCTTAAAGGGTGGCTTATGTCCAAGGATATGATTACAAATAATTCGTATATTCTTCAGAATAATTTGAATTTTGATCATATCTGTGCTGAATATCAAATAGCCAAATTATATTAATGCTATGAAAATCTCCTGTTGTTTTGTTGTGAGTTTTGCATTGATGAAAGAAAGCTCACTGTGTTAATAAATAATTTATAATATATTAAAACATTTAAATTAATTAAAGCATAAGCGTAATTTAAAGAGAAATGAGCTAATTTAAGGATATTTAAAATCTTCATTCAGAAAGTTTGAAAAGGTTTGTTATGAGATTTGCTACTATCCGCGTTCTCTGTATTTTTAATTAAATTTCTCTATTCTTCACCTTAACTCTCGACTCTTAATATTTCTCTCTTAATTCTTTGAATTTAGTGCTTTATATGACATTTTATATTTGAAGCAAGTAAGTGTTTTAATCATCAAGTCCTTCCTGCTATGAAACTTCTTGATGTTATTTAGAATGAAAAAAAAAAAAAAAAATTGAAGAATTTTCATAGATGTATACTCGTTTCGAAATCAGGATTCTATTCCTATCAAAGTTACATAACAAAAAGCATTTCGGTTGAAATTTAAATCTAAGAAATGTAGTACAGGATAATTTCAATCACCTGAACTCCAGATATCCAAAACTGGAGTTACAATATTCTCAGACTACATAAAATGGATCTTCTTGTAAGTTCATTTTCATGTATAGTTTGTTTGCATATTACTTTAAAGAAGAAAATAGTTTGCAGACTTCAGCTGCAGAAATTAAATAATCTGTATCATCATTCTCATCATTATCATAATTATTATGTTTTGTCAATGAGAAGTAACACTTTAATTCTAATAAAAGTTAAGTTAATGGAAGAATTTAATGTTTGTTGTTCTACGTGAATAAAAATTGCTTCTTTATTTAAATGTTTTAAGAAGAAAAATGTCAGGTTTCTGTGTTTAGTATTAAATCTCCGCAATAAAATAGATACATTGATTTACTTTATATCAAATACAAATTAGTTGCTTCTTTATGGAAATAAAATATAATATCCTTATTTAATCTGGTTAACAAAAGTAAGCTTTTATATTTTGCTTAATATTTAAAAAGGAAATATCAAAGTTTTCAGATTTAACATAACGCCCAAAGGGGCGTTTTTTAACGTTTTGTGAGTTACCTTTATTTATTAAATATGTTCTTCGCACGCAAACCATAAAATTCTGTTCAACAGCCATATCGCAAAGTAATTTTAAAATGAGCATATATTTAGAATTTTCGATACGCAATCTCGCGCGCTGGAGATAAAAATGTTTTCAGTGTTGCCTTTGCTCACTTTGAATCATTGAGTTTGTTAATAAAAAATTCGTTAAAGTTTTACAAAATATGAAACCGATAATAAAACAAATTCCAAATTTGTTCTTATTGATGACCATATTCGGGTGGAAACGTACGTTATTCAAAATTTGATGGCTCTAGGTACCGTTGTTTTATCATAATGCGAGAAACACACATACATTTATGTTGATTCTTCATTATTTAATTTCTTTAAATATAATACAGTGCTGTAATATTTGGTGGCAACCGTTTGAAAACTGAACCGACATTTAAAGTTTTCAACTCAAAATGCCAAAACGAATTTAATAGCCCTTTCGATTAAGTATGCTATCTTTATTGAAATGATTTGCGATATTGCTAAAATAAAATTCCATCATTTGTGCTGTGATAAATTATTAAAATAGAATATTATTCCAGTTAGCTTTGATACCTGGAATTTTACTGTATGCTATTTTACTATTACAATACTTAATTTAAATATAAATAAGTTAATCGAATATTTCACAAATAAGGAATGTTTAGAGCTGAGTTCAGTTTAACTGCATAATTTGTTACCTAATTTAAATACGACTCAAGTATAAAATTTCAGACCGTTTCTCTCTCTCTGTCTGAAGATCGTGACCTACAAATGCCTTTCAGCTGTTTTTCGAGCATCCCGTAGCAAGCAGTGTTGTTACCTGGCTTGGCGATCTATTACTCTTTAATGGGTTTGGCTGGAAGTAAACTGCCAAAGCAGTACGAGCTTATACAAACTTTGCTTAGAAACTTTTCTTTTCAGCTGCTCAAGATACTTACTTACGATATGCTGGGTAGACATTTCTAGGGCACGTCTTGCATCAACGACCACCTTATGTTCCCTTCTAATAGTTGCAAACTGACCATCTTACTTTCCTCTTTAGCTCTATCTTAGGAATTTTCTGAAAGATATTTAGTTATATTTATTAAATAAACAAACAGTTAAAAGACTGAAGATGCGAACTTGCATACTTGAGCATTTATTTATTTATTCGAGCATTTGTATTTCTGAGATTTATGCTTGATAACAAAACATCTTTGCGCTAAGTTGTTTATATTTTGAGTTTTTAAATAAAAACTTCTATTATTACAAAGTTTTATTCAGCTTAAGTTTTGAATATGATTAAACAACCAAAAATAAAATAATAAGAAGGAATTTCAGTATTTTATTTTGTACATTATATGCTTGGAAATCAGATTAAAATTTTAAACTACCTAAAACTTTAAAAGTTCATTTTCATGATCCAGTGTATTCATTATAATTATTCCAAATGCATACGTTGTTTGATGTTCAGATTTTTATATTACATATGTTTATACGTATGTATACAACAGTAAATATCTTTCAGATAAACGCACAAAACGAGCTGTTTAAGTACGTGTAAGGTAAACATAACACCACTCGTACACTCTAAGTACCCATTTCAGCACTAACTCCCCACACTTCATCGAAATTGTTGAATATGTCAAAAAGGGCAGAAATGGGAACTTTATATGCACAGATTTAAGTTAAACAAACATATGTAAAACAACGGATTTTTAATCCAAAGGGCATTTGTCCCTGAAGGACTATTGTTTTTGTTTTGCGATTTTGCGTTGAATCACTATAAATGTCCGTTTCACTTTTCAAACTGTTGCCACCAAATGTTAGAGTCCTGCATTATATTTGAAGAAATTAAATAATGAAAAATCTGCATAAATGTATGTCTATTTCTCGCGGTGGGATAAAACAACGGTATATAGAGCCATTGCAGTTTGAATGACGTAATCCTCCTACGAATATGGGCATGTGGAAGACCAAATTTGAAATTTGATATTTGTTTTATTAGCGATTTCATATTTTGTAAAACTTTAACGAATTTTTGATTAACAAACTCAAGGATTTCAAAGCGAGCAATGGCTACTACCCGTAGACTCTACGGGGAGTAAAAAACCCTTTTTATCTCCAGCGCACAGAACTGTGTATCGGAAATTCTAAAGATAGGCTCATTTTAAAATTATTTTGTGACATTGCTGTTGAACCGAATTTTATGGTTCAAGTGCAAAGAACATGATATTTAATGATATTTATTAAATAAAGGTAACACACAAAACGTTAAAAAATGCTCCTTTGGACGGAGTTTAAAATCTGAAACCTTTCAGACTTTTTATACACTTTTTAATTTATGAGGCCCCATTACATACGCACATCAGCAAGTGAAATAATCTGAGGCTCTATAGATTTATTAAATTGATGTTAAGATCCAGCGGGGGTCATTAGCGCTATGAGGTATGCCGAGCTAATGATAACTTGCCTAAAGTACAAAATGAGAAGGTGTGCAAACGTTAAGTATAAAACATTAAACACTAACTTTGAAAATAATTCAAAAATAAAAGAAAACTGTACAGTATGGACGTTAGGTATTTGTGACTAGTTTTGACTCAGTTTAGTTTAGTATTCATTAGTTTCTTATTTTTCTTATCTGGATTTGAAGCCTTAGTAGAGGCTTCCCTGTACGCCCGAGAAGGGGCCGTCTGTAAATATTTTTTGAGTGAATAAAAAGTATTTTTTATAGTATTTTAACCGTTCTCAGGACATTGTAGTTATACACATGAACTCAGGGATAAATCGCTCCACAGTTCAGTCAGTTCCTCTACGTTCAACAGAGACGTAGTAATGAGGAACGTTATAGCTTGTTTTATTTGTCATTCACGTAAGAAAAGTTTTGAACCTCAATATTGGCTTAAGAAAGATGTAAACTGATGGATAAGAATTTACGTGTATACCTCATTATGTAATTAGAGGAAACTAAGTTAATAGAAGAAAAATGTTTAGAAACTCTCATAGGGAAAGTAAACAGTGAAACGATGATGTCTCAGATATAGAAGTATCTGCCTCTAGAATAATAAAGAAAGGGAAAAATTTTACATACGTACATTTATAAAATTTATGGTTACAAAGAGTGTTAAAATTAAATAACCAATACAACTATCTTAGAATAAATTTTCATTTGAAACGTAGAAAAATTTAGAGACGAGGGTTAGGTGAGATAAGGTTAATTAGCTACGGCAAAACACATAACAGCTTTCTGCATAAGAAATAAAGGAGAAGTACTCTACATGCAACAAAAGTGAAAGTTTACTCCCATCCGGGAACATTCAAATTTAACAGATGACTGCTCTGCTTAATACCAAATCAAAACTGCTGTTTTGAATAATGTTAATTTTTGGTTCCTAACCGTTGAGAAAACAGATTTGTACTTTGCTCTACTGATTAATAACCTTCTTCACAGACTACTTTATATCTGCTGTTAGTTTACATATGGAAATCTTCATTTTTTCGTTTGCAAATATCGCGAAAATTCGAAAACCCAATAACATAACTCGGAAAAATAAATTTGTAATTAGATTAATACATATTACAGCTTTTTTTTTCTTTTCACCGACAGCGGGACAGCCAATCCATTGGGGCAGTTTGCCTATCGACCGGTGGCCTTGTTGACGGAATTACCTTTGTTACAGACATTTTGGATTGCAGACTACCCAGGCCTATGCTTGGATGGAAGGGCAGGAAAACTGTTGTGTTTTAGTCCTTTTCAAAAGTCCACCAAAACACTGATTTGTGTAAGGCGAGTGCTGGGCAAGAGCTGAGCGGTCCAAAAAAGAGTTCTAGACGAATCAGTGGTTCAGGGATGGAAAAGGGTGCAGGGCGGAGGAGAACATTCTCAGTTGCCACACAGAAAAAGCTAGAGCTAGACAGATATATCTTAAGTATTGTTAATGGATTTCCACAACGAATTTCAGAAGTTCAAAGTGCGCTTCCACGAAAGTAGAGCTGAACTTCTTTCATATTATAGTCTGCTGCCATGTAATATTTGATAAACTTCTGGATACTATTAATTTCCTGTTCAAAGTATTCCACGCATGTTTTTCTGCATGTATTGGAAAATGATATTAAATCTTAATACTTTCTTAAAATGCCTATTGATAAAGGTGGTATTTTTTAATGAAACAATGGTCGATTTTATTTTCCAGAATTTTTTAAGTGCAGTAACTGATGCTTTATACTATATAACGCTTTGTAGTCCCATTTCATAGAAATTATTCATTTTAAATTTCATTATCTAAGAAACTGCAATACCTTCCGCAACTACTCGCATAGTTGCTCATTAAAAAAAAGATACTACCATGCTTCCTGACGTTACTAATGACTGCAAATACTAGTGTAAAAGGCGAATAAAGAATTTAGTATTGTTAACTTTCATATCCATCTTTTTAATCATTCCTAAGACATCTTTAGACTATTTTCGAAGCATTTCTGAGATATCTCACCCCCGATCTTCCTGTACTGATATTCACATTTTAATCTTACAAAAAGTACTCAGTAGGAAAATAATCTGTGATTTGTATTAAATGATGAAATAAAGGAACAATTAAAAAGAACATATTACTCAAATGGGATTCAGGCAGATTTTGAGCATGACAAAATGGAAGTATAATAAAGTATAAAAAAGCAACTGCATCAGTAATAAATAATCCGCAGAAATCATCTAGGTAAAACAAATTTAATTGCTTCTTATTGAATGAGATATTATGTGATGCATAGTTTAAGTTAACCGTTTCCATTTGGAGCTTTTGATAGGCTTTAGTGTCTGGATGATATTCGTAATGCACTCTCCTCCCGTGGTATTTCACTAAGAGTTAATTTCAGAGAAGAGAGTTAATTTCAGAATATCATAGCATCACTGGTTATTAAAACCTTGGAGATTCATGAAAAAGGCGACTTACCCGTACAATTAGATAATTCTGTCAACCAAAGCCGAATATCGCACATTAGGTACAGTGGTTTTGCCATGGAAAAGGGGATTGAACCATTTCAATAACGCATTCACCTGACATAAATTAGGAATATATATTTTGTTATGGTGATTAAAACTGTATAAAAATCTCTGTGTCCGCAGAGCAAACATCTCACGGCATTTCTTCTCACTTAGATGACATACAATTCAACAGCAAAATCACAAAACTTTTAAAAGCAGCATATGTTTAAAATTGCCAATTACAGTGCTAAATGTTGGAATATGTTTTCTACTTTGTTCAGTCCTTTCAGAGTTTATCATATCAATGTTCAGCTTGCTTAGTAAGATGACTTACAAAACGTTTTTTGTCTTTTTATGTCTAATATATATGTAATTTAAATGTTTATAAAATGATTAGTTTTGTTTTTAGCTTTTTGTGTTTTAAATATTATTTATTTGTTACCCGAGGCTTGAAATTCAAAAAGGTTGTTAAGCAGACATTCATAATCCAGCATGATAATGATCCCCTTTCTTGTTTTGTCAAAAAGTCTTCATTTCTTTGAAAGGCATCCTGTTGAGACGTAAGTATGTCATCTTTTGTAGAGCATGGAAAAGCAAAGAAAGGTTGTTATATCTAATCAATCAAAACGCAAGATCCTTCGTCGCATTTGAGCACTTGATTGACTTCGATGTATTTTACAGATCTGGAATAACAGGCGTTTAAAATCCTGGCAGTTTTCTTGAACGGCCTTTCATATTAAGAAAATAACAGCAGAATTATCAGTCTAGTATAGAAGGACGTTAAATAAAAAAGTTTTTGCTTTTAAAAAAACTTACTCTAAAATTTGACTACTTCAGATTACCTTTTTAATCATATAGTGGGTCTTTTCGGCCAAATTATGAGTATCTGCAGATTGAATCTTTTAGAAAAATGTTGCCTTGAAGAATCCACTTCCTTCAGTCTGTCATTCTCGTAAAACTTGCGTTTCGCTCGCTTTTCTTTAAATAACTTTCAGTGTAACTGAAAGCAAGATAACATTTACTTCAATACGTAGAGTACCGCTGCATTCTAAGGTACTGAAAACTTGGGGAAGGATTGAGGTATATAATATTGTTTTTTCAACAAAGCATATTAGTTGATGAGAAGATTTCGTTGATTTCTCTCGGTGACTTTTGTTTTCTGTTGAAGTTTTGTTTAAGGATCTATAATAATATTAATATTTTCAAATTTAACTTTAATATTTGATTTAAGGGGAAATAAGGAAAGTGCTTGAAGTATTAAAATTTGCACAGTTTCCAGCGGTCATATATTCCAATCTTCATTTGAGATAAGGTAAACATTAGTTTATCAGTTTTAAATGTTATTTGCATACGAAACATCAAACGTTTAAAGTAATAAAGTAATCAAGAAAAATTTTGAATACATATACCGTTAGTGCAAAAAGAAGAACACTGCCATCGATAGGGAAAAGAGTAACATTTTATACGCATTCAAATTACATATATATCAGAAACAATAGTGTTCGCTTAAACAAGAAATCCAGAGTGAAACGGCCGAAATAGGGGAAAAATTTGTGGAATATGGATTTAGGTTTTATGTTCAAGTACCAACATTAACAAAAAATTTTAGTATAGATAAAAAGTAGAAGAAAACTTGGTAAATACAGGTTTAGAATTTAGAGCAAATTAAAACAGAAGCTGGTATCTTAAACTCTCAAACCATTCAAATTAAAATTCACTTGTTTATTTTACGCAGTTCGATAAATTTAGTTTAAAAGCATTGCGTTTAGAAACGAGCTTTAATTGATAGTAATTAAAGTCAGAAATCGGGCTTGCTAAGTTCTAGTCATTAATCTAAGAAACAAAACTTTCCGCGCGCAGCATGACAGTAACGAGGAAACGTGATCCACTTCAAGTACTTGCTCTCATTCGATTTCAAACAAACGTCTTAATATCCAGCGGGGGGAAAATGATTTATGGAAAATCGATGGCAACACCCTGACAAGAGACAGCTATCTTGGTTTCGAGTTCTTGTCAAGAGATAGCGCTGAGCCGTGTAAATGCAAGCTTTGCCGCTATTTTGTTTTCGATGGAAAGAGATGGGTTTGAGATACCGAATGAAAAATGAATTGTAGAACATGAACTATTCCGTACTCGAAGCTCACTTTTCGGTGATAGAATTCCAGTAGCGTACGGAAGCTATGGATATTTAACTGATGGTCGATCACTCATAGTGACATATATAATATAAAACGTAATTGATTCTAGTCAACGGATGTTCAGAATAATGTAATGGTAATGAATCTGCCGTTTTCTTGGGTTATTTCTACATTTCTACAGCACATTTGAAGCAGCAAACTTGAAAATTGTTAAACAAATAGGCTTCAAAGTAATTGAAAGTTACAGATTCCCTTGTATAAAATGACTAGAATCAGATATGTTTTCGAAATATAGTTATTCTGGATTTCTTTAATGTTGGTATAAATTGTAGCATTGCACAAATTATGCGGGATCCCAAGTGTTCAGAAACTGGTTATGTGGACCAGTTTGTCTTTCTTGCCCAAAAATGTTAAACTTTTCTTTATTACACTGATATGCATTATTTTTATTTACTTACGTTTACAGTTTTAATGTAAATTGTAAGTTCAAAATTGTTGTAGTTTGCACTTTTGTGCTTTTATACTTACTTTATGGCAGAAAAAATACAATAGTATATTGGTATACGCCATTTATCCGTTCCAAATCCTTGGACGTATACCAGAGTGGTCATATGTTAAACGAACTTTCCAATGAGAAATAAAGTCAATATAATTAATCCGTTCTCATTAAAAATCCCATTGTTATTATTATAACACTCTTTAATACTAAAATACAAATGTAGTGTGAGAAATATATACTGCACGTAAATAAAACAGTGCAAATGATACTGAACATAAATATTTTCTTTTTCTTTTATCAAAAGCAATTTTTCAACATACTGATATTTGTATGGTAATCGATTTCACTCACATTTGCAATATTAGCAGATATAATATCTCTTTCATTTTCACAAATGTTCTCGGCATGCGGTATTACGCATACAATCTTCATACTTTTGAGAGGGAAAAGAAAATGAAAGCATATGAATGAAATACAATAAGAAACGTTAAATGAGTCAATGAATTTTCTATTCATATTAATAAATATTATTTTAAAACAAAAAGCTTTACTAGAAAGAAAATGTTTTAAAAAGACTTAGTTTTTAATTAAATGAAAAAATTGTTTCATCATTTAAAAAAAAAGTCTTCTAGATTTATTTGTTTTTAGCTAAAATAATACTGTCATCCAAAATGCATGCAAATTTAGAAGTGTATTTCTTTATTCTATTCTTCTATTACAAAAACGCGGCAGTCACAAGTAAAATACTCTAGTTGACTGATAAACAAAAAAAAAAGTGAAATAATATGCTGTACATTTGGTTAGATTGCAATAGTAAATTCCTTCGAAGTATATGCCTATCTTATCACTAATGGTTCTCAGCTAGCAGATTGTACGGTGTACCAGGACCCATTTTGTACGACCATTGTTCCCTAATGACTGGTTTCTATCAGTACAATCATAATTTAGTGTCTCCAATGTGTACTTTTATCCAATACGGTAATTGTTAATGACGGCTGAACGAATCCTTAGCAATTATTTCCGCTAAAGTGACTGTCTCTACTGTTAACCGAGTAAAAATGAAGGCGAAAGACTGAATTTTTCATTTATTTCTCATTCGTTCTAGAGGCTAAGCAACTTTGGTTGAACCTTGAAGCGCAGCTTCGATCTACGGATTCAATATTCAAGGAGAACTTCTCGGATTTCATTGAAGGTTTTATCGAACTCAAGCAATAGTCTCCTGATAGTTTCCGAGTAGAGTAGGAGAACGAGTGTGGAGGAGGCAATTTAAAGAGAAACGTGAGGAAATAAGAAACAGCAATAAAAACAGTAAAGGTACCGGGGGGGATATAATTCGTTCCCCGTGTCAAGTGAAAGTAAAATGTAATTTAAGTTCCTTTTCCCTACACGAGGTGTAGCTATTTATATGGGAAACACAGAAAGCCCAACGAAAGGAAACTTTGCGAGGAAAGATAAGAAAAAATAGATCTTTGTCTCTTTGAGCGCGAAGTATTCTTCTTTTCCTAGCGCTCAGTGCGTTTAAATCAAGTTATTTTAAGATAAAAAAATAGAAAGCTCAGAAAGATTCCCGCTTCATTTCGACATGTTGCACCCAGAGGAAAAATCTGATAACTTCGGTATAGATATCCAATAAATCAATCTTTCGAGTTTCATATTAGTTGTCAGATTAACGTAAGCTATAATATATCAACTAGTTTACTTTTTAATAATCCAAATATTCGATTTCTCATAACTCATACAGTGTTAATTAAATAAATCGATGCTATTTTTAATTAAGAAAAGCAATGTGTATTATTCTTTTAAATATTTTTTTAGAATTTGTGCACTGAGGGAATATTTTCTACAAAAATAATACTTTTATTATGAATTGTAAGTTAAATTAATGAGTTATTTTAAAGCGTTTCTGTATATAAGTAATATTCAAAATAAATACTGTCTTATTATTTCTAAACCTCCTGATTTGAACCTACAGCCACTTCAGGCCCATGAATGTTATTGGGGCCAATAGACAAGGGCTGCTCCTGCCTTGGACACCTAATAGGTGACAAGATGAAAATCTGTCAAGCTACATTTCAATTTTTACTCAAAATAAGTTTGTTTTCTGTCGCAAAGACATTATACGCTTACAATTAACTCTGCTTTCTCCAGGATTCGAATATGCACTCAAAGCTATGGCTGCCGGCTCCCGTACGTTTAGGCCAACAAAAGTGCAATTATGAGTTTTTGAAGGACAGTCGTCTCTTTCTTTTCCAGGAAATCTGCACTTTCATTTTTCTGTATTCCAGAATGCGTTGGCTTCCAGTGTATCCTGTTGAGTCAGTAAAAGTATTCAAAAGATGTCGGCATTCATGTGTATGCTTTGAGTCGTACGAAAAAAATATCAAATCGATAACTTGCATTTCATTATTAACTTGTGAGGTATAAATGAAATGAATGATATATATATATGAAATGAATATATGAATATATATATCAGTTTGTGTACTAAAAACCTTAAAGCATTAAGGCAATATATTTATGAATTAGTATTTATCTTAGTGAAATTTAATAGCTAAAGTCAATAATCATTTTAACATTTGAGCAATTTTGAGCAGCCTTTTTGATCAATGAAATTAGTTTGTTCTCCTAATAATTTTAGAAACAACGGTCAAAGCAGTTTCACGAAAGTTCCAATTTCTCGACTGTAGTTTCCAGTGTACGATATTTAAGTTTCTCCTAAAAGCCGATAAGTCTTAAACATGGCTCATTAAATGCAAATAAAGTGAGCTCCTGTTCATTCCGCATTTAAGCAAATGACAGTTTCTCTTCCTTTGAAAAGTAAATCTGTTAAAAAGAACTGGAGAATTTATTGGAGAAAATAATTTAGTCCTCGAAATTTTATTGATTACACCATTTAAGAATCTGTGTAAAATGTGATCGCTCTCATTTGTACAAGTAGGGTTAAAAATGACGAAATAATTGCATATTAGAAGGTTAACAAAAAGAAAACAATCAAAAGATAATTACTGTCTTATTTTGCTTTTAAAATTTTCGCACTTTTTAAAACGGAAGGATCAGATATCCTGCATTTTATTCTTTAATGTTTTTATCTGTAAAGAAACTTTCAGAACATGAATATAGCTCTTGAAGTTTTAATTCTAAGTAAATTTTGCAGGCCTTAAGCTCACTACAGACGGAGCAGGCAACAAAATTACGAAACACAGGTGTTTCAGTGTTTCAGCCCAGGTCAAGAGTGCCAGAACTTAAGTGGGCGTATTGCATAGAAATTTCACGATTATACTTACATGCTTTTGAAATAAAAATATTATTTTTGGACAACTATTCAGGAAAATATGAATCTTAAGAGAGAGAGAGAGAGAGTGAATTTCCATAAGACGGAGGATTTAAATTATTTTGTGTGTACAACATCCTTAGTAGCTACCTTCTTCCCGCAGTTTTCAGGAGAGGTAACCAATGAATATGCATTGTTTCGCTTTTTATAACTTTCTGTATCTGTTTCAGCCATAAAGGTCTGAAAAAAGCTTCCTAAACGTTTCTTTGATGTATTGCCGAAAATAAATTTAAAAGATCAAATAACTCAAAAATTTATATCAACGAAAATAAATAAATAAATAAATAAATAAAATAAAAATAAAGCATCCTGTACCAGCATACCAAAACACTTTCCATAAATTAAACAAAACGGGAAATTTGTTTTCTTCTTACTATTAAACAGTCATTAATTTTCATTCAATAAACACTCACTGGTGTACTACAATGATAATTAAAATAACAGATATAAAGTGTAGCTTTTCGTATATCTTTTATTAATATGATATTTGCATTTTATTATTCAACTTATCAAATCCTGGTAAAACTTATACTTAGGAAACAGATGAAAGGCAAAGGAGGATGAGAATTCCAGCGTTTTACCAATAATTTACCAATAATTTAGGGTGGTTTGAACTCAATACATTGCTATGTACTTAGCCCGATTGTTTCTTTTGGATCTTTTCCATGTACACGGCGCAAAAAAATAATGGGACAGTTCTATATCTTACATTCTATAGCGGGCCAATTCAAATTGCGTTTTTCATGTCTCGAAAGCACGGACTTAGGATATATATTAGATTTATATATAGCGTCATTCGAACATAGGTACTTTGACACAAAATCGGACTTTTTCTGAAATGACATGCCAACGTTTTCTATATTTTGATTCTACGACTCAAATTATGCCTTAATATTACATTTTGTAAAGTTTGGTGCAAAATTGACGAAGAAATTCAAAAATTTCTGTTGGCGTATTTTTATCAGTTTGTGAGAACATTGTGGCTACATCGATTCTTGTATCGTTATCACGCAAAGCTTCAGGCAGCATATTTCAACGAAAATATCCATTTTGACCGCTATCGAATGCAATTTAACGCTATTTTTGCGTGATATCTGTACGTAAGGACAGAATAAAAGACACGTTTCCTCCAAAAAAATTATAAAACTGCTTTAAAATTAATTCTAAAGAGAATTTTTCGTGGCGTCTGTACGAACGTATGTACGTACGTGCGTACGTATCTCGCATAACTCAAAAACGAGTAGCCTCAGAACGTTGAAATTTTGTATATAGGACTGCTATAACATGTAGATGTACACCTCGTATTTTGGTTGCAATCGGCCGCACCAAACGTATATGAATATATTTATATATATATCCACTCTGTTACCCGGCTCAGTGATCTCAGTTTCTTTACTCTTATATGTTTGTAAATTGTACATTTTTTGCTTTAAAAATGATTAAATTATGTTGTTTTTATCTTCCGGTTAAGGGTTTTATGCCTTTAGTAAATCTGTATGCAATATGTTTAGAATTATCAACAATTTAAAAATTGTTTAAGTGCCGCTAAGCCTAATTTGATGGCGGCCATTGCTCTTGTTTACATTTGAAACAGCAGACTAGTGGATTTGTTCCCAATCTAGAGAAACTTAGCTTCGCAACCACAAAGATAACGCATTCATTTATTATTGCCAATTAAATCATGCTTAATCTTTTCTTGATTTTTTTCGAGGAAATAAGCGTTTAAGATTTACTTAGTAATTTTTAATATAGATATTTTGAGTTTTTATGTATTTTTGCCTTGTCGTGAAGTGAGAACTGAATTAATTGAATGAGAAATACTCAATCGTCTGTGAAAAACTGTTCCTTTTTTGTTTTGTTTCCTTAATTTCTTTTATACATAGTTCTAGCTTTATTATAGCATTTGAATAGAACATGTGGCAACGATTAGATAATTCTTTAAATGATATAAATTTTGTGCATTCAGAGTTATAATATGAACGAAATATAATACTCTCAAGTAAACCGAGCGCCAGAGTGTCGCTATGGTAAACAAAGTGAATTTTAAAGAATGCATTTATTCTATTGTGGTTTATGCGCTGTCGGCAGGTTTAATTCAATCTAATAAGTTTAAATAAAATGCAAGAAAAAATGCGTATAATTTAATATTCCGTACAAGGAAGTCATGTGGTGTACACATCAGATTTTTTATTCTTGGAAGCATAAATCGGCATTCGACTACATAACCTCATAATTTCAACACATTCTAGAGTTGGCCACTTAACAAAATCTAATTAAAGGATGTATAACACTTGCAGTATAGCTAACGCAGGAGATCCCAAATTATATTTAATCATTTTTCTCTTTCTGAATTATTTTTCCATGCAGATGTGGTCACATAAGATAAAACCAAATGTAGTAATAAAGTATATAAAAGGGGAAAACATGATACTTTGATAGGTTTGAAATCAGCGAGACAAGATGTGAAAAATTACTCAAAGGATAATACCTAATTATCGCAATTCAATGAGTTATTCAGTTAAACATACTTTAGCTTATATAAATTCCATTATATTATTAGACTTGAATACCGACGTTATACCGTTATACCATATGAGATTGCGATACTTCTCTTCTTCTTGCATTAATATGATTCTGTAATCTTGCAATTAAATAATGTTTATTTTAAACAGAGTTCCAGCTCAACTAACCCCAAAGAAACGATTTGCCTTAATGTAGAAATGTGGGTCGTTTAGGAGAAAAACTGAGAGAACGAAAACATAAAATGGGATATTAATGAGGAAATCAATGAAAGCTTTCGGGAAATAGTTATAAATGATGGCAAGAAATTAAAGAAACCGATAAAAAAGACAAACCTAGGACTCTGTTTTATCGAGTCTAACGGCAATTGAAGCTCTTCTCCTATTTTTAATCTATTACCGTCGACGGAAAAGCTGCTTGGAATGTTTAGAAGGTTGTTTTATAGACAATAGCACTGAGAAATCTCTAGAAAGTATCAACAATATTTCAATTTCATGCGTCACTACGTGGAAAAGCTATAATTCAGATAAGCAGCGGAATTCTATTTATCTGACGTAATTGGCAAGAAGCCATTTTGGATAACACTTATTTTTGGATTATCCGTGAGAACTATTTTCGATACTTAAAGCATTATTTCCATACATTTACGTATTTATATTACCTTTAGAAGTGTTTTTTAGGGGGAAAGCATATCCTAATAATTGAATGCTTACTAGAAAGTTTCGTATTAGTATTATCTGAAAAACAAAAAATACGTATGAAAGTCAACTCTAGGGCAACAGTTTTCTATTTTTCCATGCACTATTGTGATATCACGTTCTGTAACACAACCTATGCATCTATCTCAAAATAATTAAATTATGGAAAAATAATAAAAAATAATTGGATATGATTGGTTCAGATTCAACGCTTCAATCTAACTTTTATTTTCACCCATTCATTTCAGCGAGATTAAAGTTTAATGAGATTTTACAATAAGATAGAAAAAATTCTATACAACTTTTGTTTGAAAGATTTCCAGACAAAATACATTTTTCCATTTCAAAATAGAATCAATCAGTAATTAGATTCGCAGCAGGTGATATCATTAACTGCAATTCTTTTGTCACTTTAAAAGTATTTTTACTAAATTCTGTCAGGTGGCAGCGGGGCGTATAGTAATAAGGGTGCCTTCGTTACAACACTTTTGCGGTCGCAATGCTGATACAGCCTGGAATTGAAAATCGAGCAGTATATGAAAATACTGTTTGACTCGAAACTAGGAAAAGCAGTCATGGAAATCTAGCAGTTGTATGGTGAGCAGCTTTTATCAAAAGCATGAGTGTTTCAGTACTATAAAAGTTATAACGTAGAAGCGAGTACTATAAAAGTTATAACGTAGAAGCGAGTACTATAAAAGTTATAACGTAGAAGCGAGACTCATGCTCCACGTCTCGCTTCTTTCTATCACGCAGCATTCTGTCTCGCCAAGCATTTCGATAAACAAAAATTTGCTAAACCACAAAATTAGAACTCTTTCATCCAATCCATGCTTCCATTATATCTCTTCGTGTGGTAGTTCCCTTTTGCTACGATTTGAAAGCGTTACACTCACTACCTTGTATCTCTGAAAGAATTTCAATCCAAAATAGAATCAGATAGCAATCAGCCCGGTTTGCGGATAGAGTCTGTAGTGAAGAAAAGATTACATAGAAACTCTCTCAGCCATTTCAGATTATAGGTCAAACCTTATAGATGCTAGCAGACTTCACTTTGGCTTGCAGAAAGGATGAACAAGTTCAAAAGCAAGTGCAAATCTTGACCCGCAAAGGCATTATGCCATATGATGATGGTGGTTGATAAGTGGGATTTTAAAACTATTCCTACAAGTTCTGAAGTTTAAAGTTTGCACACACACTTGTTGTGAATGAGAATACAATGCAGTGAACCATTTTATCAACCACATTTGCTAAACATTTGCTTCACAACTTTCCTTTTAAGGAATAAACTAAAATTCTCATAATATTATTGTTTGCTCCATTGGATAGAGTGGAAAAGATATCCTTTAAATGAAGTTGATACGTGATTTTTGGTAAAATCGTTGTAACACCATTTTCACGAAGCAGAATCTATGAAATTAAAAAAGTGATTAGTTATTGCTGAAAACCGATTTTCGATTGAATAATTTCATTGATAACCTGCCGATCAGACAAAAGATAAAATTATACAAAATTAAAAATAACTTTTCCAACTCAAAATAATGAATGGACTAAAAGAAAAAACTAATTTATCATACAGTTTATTGGGAACATTAGATTAAATAATTCCCTTTACAGATTTCATTTACAATTCTATGTCATGAATAATAAAAACATGCACGCCTAAATAACGAAAATTTAATTGCATAGTCAGAAGCGTAAGTAGTTATCTTTATTAACTAATCAAGGATCTCCCACGCATTTTGTATTCGTGATATCAAATTATAGATGAAATCTGTAAAAGAGAATTACGTAATCCATTATTCACGTTAAACTATACGATAAATAGTGTTTTTTTCTTTTTGGTTAATTAATTATTTTATGAATTTTCAATAAAAGCTTATTTAAAAAAATTCTTAAAATAATTTTTTCAGTTCATTGTTATTATTACATATAAAATCGTTTAGAGCTTCAAATAATTATAACAAAATAAAACTGAGAAATAAAAGAAAGTAAGTTTAAACGCTTTTAAAAAGTACATCAAGCATTACAAAAATTAAACAAACAAAGAAGCTGCTAAACTTCAAATTAACTACACATATAAAATTTAAGCTGATTAGCTTAATAAGAGAAATCAAATTAGAAACAGAAATTTTTAATTCAAAGCAATTAAGTGGAATTGTATCACAGCAAATCGATCTGTTTATTGAATGTAAATCCTCATTTTTCAAAAACGTTTATACATTAGATGTACCACAAATGTCAGCTTTGAATTTTCTCAGCAATTGGCTCTTCCGATTCATTATTTTTAAAAGCAATTAATGTGTAATGGGTATACGCAGTATTCTAGAGAAAAGAGAAAATTGCATTATATTATGTCTTGAACTTCCCGTCTCTCCATGGCATTATTAGTAGTGGTGGCGACATATTCTTTGGGGACTAATGGCTCCTATACATACTCAGCGAGTTGGCTGATCAAACAGATTATATCCAGTCTCGTAATGTTTCTTGGAAATTTAATCATACCATACAAAGGTAACGAATAATGACAATTTAAGTCAGAATGAGACGACTTAAAGCATTTGAACATCCCAGCCGGTAACTTAGACATAAGCTACGTCTGGAGTTCTTGGTCTGAGGCCAGATGTAAGGGTATACTTTCATTGACATGTCTGAAATCTCAACTTTGTGTCAAGAACTACCTTAATTAGCGAGTTGTCTATCGAAATTCTGCTTGTATTTTCATTTAGAAGTGAAGCCACATTAAGGTTGAATTTTGTGTATTTTTTAAAATAATAACAGTTAATGAGTAGATGTCTCAAATAACATATCATGGTTTAAGAAACGTATAAATTGTGCAAAGTTTTTAAAAAATTTAAACAATATGATGTAACTGAACACGCTTATATAAAATCAGAAAAAATATTTTTACTGAATTTCTAAAAAACCTTTAGTTACTCTCCTGTATTCTTACAGAAATAATTCAGGAAAGAAGTGGTTATTTTTTATTTATCAAAAAGTTTAAATATTAAAGATTCCTTGATATATTTGAGATTTAATTTCTATGCCTAACCTTCTACCCCCAATTAGATTAAAGAAGTTAGTTTTTCCGTAATGAGCAAAGAAATGTTTATACGAAAAAAAAAATCTCTTCGAAACTGAGCTGGGATAACACCCCTTGATCCCTTTCTTCGCTTTAGTTATTTTTTGTACTTTTACCCCGATCACATGATTATGTTTTTGCGAAAGAAATGCTCTGAAAAGAATTGCAAAAAATTGTATTCTGTAATAACTCTCTTGTGTAAGAATGGTATAAAAATGATACGCGGCATAGATAAAATTTCCAAGCTAAAAATACAAAAGTCTGGATCGAAAATGTAAATAATAGTTGAGGCAAGCAGTATGGTTGGATCAAATCCTTAACTTTTTCTTTGAACATCTGAATACCCATTAATGATTTATTTTTACTCGACATTTTTCATTTATTATGATATATAAAAGGTTTTGGCTTTCATTCTGTATAAATAATACCTTACATGCATGGGCAGTATGAAAATTCGGATATAAGTTTCATAAAAAATTTAAGAAACCTAGTTAAAGTATAGCATATTTATCTTATCAGTTTTAATACTAGAGGATGTATAAAGTGTTAATTGCACTGCATTTCATTTAATTATTTAAAAACTATCAAATACAGAGATATTTACAAAATAAATCATTATTTTGTAATTAATGCTAAACATTGTGACTTAAACTCTCTAAATTTATCTAACTCACGCATATAAATAAACTTCAGTAAAACGCAGACGTTCTCGGAAACTATATAAAATGTAAAATATTGGAGTGAATCAGGAAACTGCGATAAAGACACTGTTCACAGTTTTTCGACATACAACATCACTACAGAGACATTCAACTTCCAAATAATATAACGTTAATTTCTGTTTAATAATTTAACTATTTTTTTAGAAGTACTTCGTTTCCTTAAACATTCTTTGAACGTATACTTATTTTTATATAAAAACTATTCAAAAATAATATTGGAGAGAGAATTAAAAAATTCAGAATTAATTTGCATTCTACTTCAGAGTCGCTTGTCCGAAAAATCTTAGTGTTTCTTTAAATTAAAACAATTCTTCAATAAAAATCCTTTCTTTTCCAAGAAACCTGAATGATAAGTATATAAGACAGTCGTTGTTACGTGGTTTCTCCTCCTGTCTCAATTCTGATTGAAAAAAAATCTGATATGTACACCACATGACTTCCTTGTACGGAATATTAAATTATACGCATTTTTTCTTGCATTTAATTTAAACTTATTGGATTGAATTAAAACTACTTCGCCGACAGCGCATAAACCACAATAGAATAAATGCATTCTTTAAAATTCACTCTAGTATTTGTTTACCATAGCGAAACTCTGGCGCTAGATTCATTTAACAGTATTATATTTCGTTCATATTATCACTCAGAATGCACAAAATTTATATCATTTAAAGAACAGAATTGTCTAATCGTTGCCACATGTTCTATTCAAATACTATAATAAAGCTAGAAGATTTATTGGATCATTAATGGCAGGAATATAGCTAGAAAGATAGTCCAAAGCTGCATAAATTGCTTTAAGGCAAAACCAATAATTTCTCAACAACTAATGGGAGAATTACCTAAAGAGAGAATTAATATTAACTTTACATTTAATTGTTGTGCTATTGATTACTGCGGCCCATTTTTGATAAAGTACAAAGGGCAACGCAAGGGTAACTATCATAAGATATATGTTTGTATTTTTGTTTGTATGGTGACAAAAGCAATTCATCTAGAGATTGTCAATGACTTAACCACAGAAGCATTCATTGCTTGTCTGAAGAGGTTCTTTGCCCGACGAGGTAAACCAAAAAAAATATTTAGTGACAATGCAAAAAACTTTGTTAGTGCAAATACAGACATAAAAAAATTAATGAGTATTTTTCTAAAGCAGAATGGAACTTTAGCTAATTTTCTAGCCGAGGAAGGTATACAATGGAAGTTTATACCCCCAAGAGCACCAAATTTTAATGGTCTATCTGAAGCAGGAGTAAAATCCTTTAAATTTCATTTTAAACGAACAGTAGGAAATTCAGTATTAACCTACGAAGAATTTTTGACAGTAACAGTTCAAGTAGAGGGAATCTTAAATTCTCGCCCTCTTACACCGTTAACTTCTAATATTGATGATTTAAATGTTTTGACCCCTGGTCATTTCCTTATAGGTCGACCGATCAATTCAATAATTGAACCCAATTTAACAGAAGTAGATAATAACAGACTTAGTTTATGGCAAAAAACTACAAAAATGGTACAAAATATATGGAAGAACTGGACTAATAATTACTTGAGCACTTTGATTCAAAGAAATAAATGGATGATTGCTAAACAAAATATTAAAATAGGGGATATGGTAGTGATCAAGGAAGAAAATCTTCCTACCTGTAAATGGTTGTTAGGGAGAATTGTAGATGTGTTTTATGGGAAGGACAACCTTGTGCGAGTTGTCTCTGTCAAAACCAAAAATGGTATTTATAAACGAGCAGTTACTAAAATTGCTGTACTGCCAATTGAAAAATAATGTACGAATTTTTATGTTTATTTGAAGGTTTGAATTGTAATCCATCATATTTGTTCTTTTCACATTGTAATTACTTGTATTATAATTTGTGCATTAATTTACATTGTTTCATTTTGTATTGTATGAACATTTATTACTTTTTTGAATTTTACTTATTGTATTGAAATTAATATTTCAACGCCGGGCGGGATGTTCGGTGTCTGAAAGAGTATTGCTTGGCAGCATTCTTTTACGCCAAGCAGAGTTTGGCTTTAGTGTAACCCTAAAGTTATTTCGTTTTTGCTGTATTAGTATGAATGATTTCTGACTTGATGTAAGAGCATATGGTTGCTCACTCTTTAGCTAAGTTACATAGGTAACTATAAGCACATGCGTGTGCTAGTATTCAATAATGTTGTTTTTGTTAAAATAAAATTGTTATTGTTAATATTACAGTCCACTTACTGAAGTTAAGTATCATTAAATAAGTTCGAGCTATCTTCGGCAAGAACAGACGTATAAAAGAAATTAAGCAAATAAAGCAAAAAAAAAAAAATAGTTTTTCACAGACGATTGAGTATTTCTCATTTAATTAATTCAGTTCTCACTTCGCGAGAAGGCAAAAATACATAAAAACTCAAAATATCTATATTAAAAATTACGAAGTAAATCTTAAACACTTATTTCCTCGAAAAAATTTCAGAAAGGATTAAGCATGATTTAATTGGCTATAATAAATGAAGGCGTTATCTTTGTTGTTGCGAAGCTACGTTTCTCTAGATTGGAAACAAATCCACTAGTCTGCCGTTTCAAATGCAAACAATCAATGGCCGCCATAAAAACAAAGGCTTAGCGTCACTTAAACAACTTTAAAATGTTGTTAATTCTAAAAATATTGCATACAGATTTACTAAAGGCATAAAAACCTTAACCGGAAGATAAGAACAACATAATTTAATCATTTTTAAAGCAAAAAATGTACAATTTACAAACATATAAGAGTAAAGAAACTGAGATCACTGAGCCGGGTAACAGAGTGGATATATATATAAATATATTTATATACTTTTGGTGCGGACGATTGCAACCAACATACGAGGTGCACATCTACATGTTACAGCAGTCCTATGTACAAAATTTCAAAGTTCTGAGGTTACTCGTTTTTGAGTTTTGCGAGATACGTAAGTACGTACGTACATACGTTCGTACAGACGCCACGAAATTTTTCTCTTCAGAATTAATTTTAAAGCAGTTTTATAATTTTTTTGGAGGAAACGAGTTTTTTATTATGTTCTTACGTACAGATATCACAGAAAAACGTCGTTAAATTGCATTCGATAGCAGTCAAAATGGATATTTTCGTTGAAATATGCTGCCTGAAACTTTTCGCGATTACAATACTTCCTTTTTACTTCGTACAAGGAAGTAAAAAAAAAGGCGGTAATAATGCTATAAGACTTATAATAATGTTATAAGACTGTAATTATGTTATAAGACTTATAATAATAATTTTATAAGACTTAATACCAATATCAAGATGGTTTTCTAATTATTTTCGTAAATAAACTTAGTTTCTAGAGTCTTAAATACTATTTATATAAAGCTGTGGCGATAACATTCTCAATGCAAATTAGGGTTAGCTAGAATAATTGAAGAAGCGTTAAACTTGAACATTAAATCCTATACACTCATTATAATGATTTTTAAAACTCGTTCATTATGTTAAAGTTTATATTAATCAATATAAGTAGATTTTTTTTCGTCATTTGCTTGCATCATTATGAAATTTTTTAAAGCAAGGAATAATGCACCATGATGTAATCAGTACACTAACTACTCAGATTATATGAAAGTAATTAGATACCGAAAATAAGAAACTGCTAAGTGACATATTACCATTATTATAAGGTCAAACCCATGTTTATTGTTTGCCCATCTGTAATAAGTTTTTGAACATAGAGCTAGTAGAACTATAACCAGCATTAAAGGTTCACCGAAATCTCTTTTGTAGATCAGTTTTCAGTCTTTGAAGCGACCTTGTTGTAGTGTTAGTAGTGTTAGTAATTAAAAAAAAAAAATCTGAAATATTTCAGATTTTAAATTACGTCCAAAGGGGCGTTTTTTAACATTTTGTATGTTACCTTTCTTTATTAAATATCATGTTCCTCGCACTTAAACCATAAGATCCAGTGCAACAGCAATATCGCAAAATAGTTTTAAAACGAGCATATCTTTAGAATTTCCGATACAGAGACTCACGCGCTGGAGATAAAAATGTTTTTTCTGCACAACGTTGCCATTGCTCGCTTTGAAATCCTTGAGTTTGTTAATCAAAAATTCGTCAAAGTTTTAAAAAATAGGAAATCGATCATAAAACAAATTTCAAATTTCAAATTTGGTCTTCCACATGCTCATATTCGTTGGAGGATTACGTTATTCAAAATTCGATGACTCTATGTACCGTTATTTTATGACAATGTGAGAAATATACATACATTTACGCAGATTTTCATTATTTAATTTCTTCAAATATAATGCAGGACTCTAACATTTTATGGCAACAGTTTGAAAAGTGAACCGACATTTATCCGTCCGACGCAAAATGCCAAAACGAAACTAATAGTCCTTCGGGATTCAAATCCCTTTGGACTAAAAACAGCGGAAATGAATCGTTGCTCGAGATAATTTATTAATGTGCCCGAATATAGATGTCATGTAAATGGATGTTACATTAAAAAAGAAAACATACTCAAAAACACATATTAAGCTTCTTTTAAAGTGTTTAATATATAGGTTTTAATGCACGTCTTCGCTATGCCTTTTTCTTTCGTTGGGATGAAGTTTTCTCTAATTATTAATTTGTTTAGAGACGTAATTTGTCGGAAGTTCAGACGTATTTACGACAGGATTTACAGAATGTATCGCAACTCAAAATGCGCATTTAAAAGAATTATATTCATGTAGTAAAACCTAGATATCGTACTGGTTCAAATTAAGAAGAAGAAATAACATAAAAAATGATCTTACATATTCGGATGCATTTAAAAAAATCTGAAAGATTTTAGATTTTAACGGTCACCTTACAGGTTTTGTTATGGTTTTATACGCTCTCTCTAAGCTCTCAGCCTACCATTCTACTCTTGCACTCACTCCTGTTAACCCATGTTTTCTGTCTTTTTAGCTTTATTATTAAGCGTCGTTTTATTTTCACTTACGATACATTCGGTTAAAACACAAAACTACAAAAGTTTTAAAAGCTGCATAGCAATATATATTTAGAATTACTGATGCAGAGAAATCTTGGTATGGAATTTTAAAATTTTTTCAGTGTTTCTAAGTTTCTTAGTAAAATAACTAACAAAAATTTATTTTTGCCTTTTTATTATTAACTTTTTATGTGTTAACTTTATTTATTAAATATCAGATTCTTCGCACTTACACCACATAAAATTCAATTTAATAGCAGAATTACGAAATGTTTAAAAACAGCATATCTTTAGAAGTCCCATTAGAATGTTAGAAGTTTCGATAAAAGTTTTCATATTCGCTATATTACTATATATTTCTTTACAAACTATCTGCTCGCGCGGTTGGCCGCCTAAATTAGTTGTCATAAAGAAAAACTGTATAATGATTTTAATGAGTTCAGCTAGTGTAATTTTTTTTAAAAATATCGAATATTTCTAATCAGACATCTTATAATTTTCGTGAATTTTGATTTACATTAATCGTAAGAAAAAAAATAGAAAATAGGAAAAGAAAAAAAAGAAAAAAGGAAGGAAAAAAAAAAGAAAAAATATTCTCAAGAATGATCTTTATTGCCTTTAAATCGCTTAGATTGTTACTCAGTAACCTTCCAAATTAAATCTGAAAGTTTCTTATGTTTTACTGTACAGCACAATGCTGGCGTATGGAAGATAAATGTATTTTACTTACGCCATGGCAACACACTGCTTTCATGAAGCTGACTGTTTTATTTTTAATTGAAAGATAATACATTTTTTTCGAATGACAACAGTGTTGTGCGGTGGAGATAAAAAATTTTTATTTGGAATAATGTTGCCATTGCTTTCTTTCAAATCATCGAGTTTGTTAATAAAAAATAATTCATTAAAGTTTTACAAAATATGAAATAAATAACAAAACAAATTAGAAATTCAAAATTCGGGCTTCGGGTGCACATCTTCGGGGGGAGGAGTAGGTTATTCAAAATTTGATGGTTCTAGGTGCCGTCGTTTTTTAACAATACGAGGAACATACATACATACATACATACAATACATACAGATTCTTCATTATTTAATTATTCCAAAAATAATACAGGGGAATAATATTCGGCGGAAACAACTTGAAAACTGATACGCAGTTTATAGTGAAATTCTATTCCGAGACTAATCTTTTGGACTAAAAAAATAAAATAAAAATAAACAAAAGGTCTCTGGCATGCGAAGACAAGCTCAAATCTAAGAGTTTAATATGACAAACAGGTTTCATAAGCAAGATTATTAAACAATGTGAATACCATGCTTTTAAGTTAAGCTTTGTAAATATGCTTCTTCTTAATAGAAAATATAGCTGATGTGCTATAAATTATTTTATTACGTAATTTTAAATGTCATACTGTGCGTACGAGATGAAGCCGCTAAGTTCAGAAACGCTATTTTACTTTAAAATCGGACATATTTGGATGTTTATATTTATATTTATTATAGTATCTCCCATCTAATGAAACATGTATAAAAATTTTCATTCAGCAAACTCAGTATTTAACATTTTATATGTATGTTTATTAACTTTATATCAATTTTGGGGCATTTACAAACAATTTAAAAATTTATTATTAGCAAATGATTTGAAGTTTAAATATCACATCATACTTTTTAATGTCTAAGTAGTTTCTTCCACTAAGATTTTTTTTATTTTTGAAAAACGGTTACTAGCATTTTTTGAAATATAAACAAGTTTCTTTAGTAATTAATGATTTGTAAACAGAAATTAATATCTTTCTCATCAATCGAGGATTGAATTTGCACTTCACGTATTATTCCGCTAAGGCATGCATTCCTGCTTTTCCCATGGTACCTGCCTTCGGTGATTTTCGAAAGGTTTCAAAGGAACTGCTTCCACAAATTGAATCATATCGCATTTTCTGGCGAGAGATTTAAAGTCTCCTGCTCTAAGAAAAGAACTGATGTGAATTTCTTGATATAGAAATCTGATAATATATTTATTAGATTACAACATTTTATTAATTTCATTTATCATAAATAATTTCATTTATTATTTATTATTTTATATATTTTGTAAAAGAGTATTCTTTTCCTAGCGAATTCATTGCAGTTTTATTAATCCATATATTCGGATACGGAATGTACATGTAAATATTAGAAATTAATTAAAATTTTATCTCCTAATATGACCACAACCCTAATTTCTTTATCTGTAAATCATAGCATTTTATGTAGTTTTGATCAAAATTTAACCGACAAATTTCTTATGTAATTACTTGAAGATCAGTAATATTTTTATTTATTAGCCCAAAGGGGAAATTTGCCGAAAAGAGGTATTAATTTTGTTTTGGCTTTTTGCGCCGTTCACTTTAAAACGCCGTTTCACTTTTCAGTTTGTTGCCACCAAATCTTAAAGCCCGCATTATATATAGAAAATTAAATAATGAAGCATCTGCATTAATGTATATGTGTTTCTCGAAATGTGAAAAAAAAGCGGTATCTAGAGGCATTAAATTTTGAATAACGTAGTCCTCCACTCGAATATGGGCATCTGGAAGCCCAAAATTGAAATCTGGTATTTGTTTATTATTTATTTAATATTTTGTAAAACTTCAAGCGAATTTTTGATTAACAAATTCTACGATTTCAAAGCGAGTACTGGCAACACTGTAGAAAAAAAAAAAAAAAAAAAAAAAAAAAAAAAATACCTCCAGCGCGGGTGATTGTGTATCGGAAATTCTGAGGTTATGCTCCTTTCTAACACTTTATGATGCAGCTGTTGAACAGAATTTTATGGTTATATTGAAGAACATGGTATTGAATAAATAAATGTAAAATACAAAACATTAAATAACACTCTTTTAGGCGCAATATAAAATCTGAAAGCCTCCAGATTTTATTTATTTTTTATTTATGCATTGAAGAGTCTTCTTTTCTAATGTCCTAACGCATATACGTAGTTTAAATTGCCGCCGTCCAAACAGTATAGCGGTTAGGGAAGCCGACTGCGATACCAAAGGGCACAGATTCGAATCCCGGAGAAGGCACGGTTGTAACTGTCCGTCCCTTAATAGGAGGCAAAGGTGGCCCACTTATTAGGTGCCTTCATAATTATTATTAGGTGCCGCCACTTCTGGTCTTAGTAGGGGCCAAGCGAAGATGGCTGAGGTTCGCCATTGGTTAAAGAAAGAAAAATGTTTAACTTTGCTTTATCTTGTACTAAGATTGCAAGTAATAATATTTGAGGATGATAAAAAAGAAGTAAAAAAACCCAACAGGAAATAAAATAGTACTTAATTATTTTTTTAAAGAGTAAATTCACTTAACGGGTTATTGACTTATTAAAATGTACTTGCATTAGATACCCGACTCTAATCATGACTCAAGTACAGATTTGAAATTCTAGAATTTTACTTTACCACTCCTGGTGGGATGCAACTAACGAGAGGAAGTCTGCTACTTAAAAGGGTCAATTACCTATTAAAAATAACTGGCAACAGTTTGCTTTGAAACATTAAAATGTCAAAAATCAAATCTCTATAACAAGAAATTCGGCTAGTCATCCTTATCTAACTGCTAAGGATAGAAGATTTAGAAGAGGTTCATGTATCAGTTAAGACGGAAAAGGACCCGATGTGACCTACGAGTGCTAACTTTCTTTCCAAAGCAGACAACTGGATCAGATCTAATCGAGACTAACAAGTACTTAGACTCACTAGACCCGAGTAACAAGGCGACTTTTCACGTAACAAGGCATGAGTCAATATTCGCGAGTTTTAACTTCTCTTATACATGTTTTTAATTTGTATTATTTCTAGTCTAAGCGAGTATATGTGATGTTAATGAAAGAAAGATAAGACAGCGTTTAACTTAATTAAATTCTTATTAAATTGCACAAATAAGAACCACTAAGTTAATAGATGATTGTCCACAGTTTTTGACCGAATGAAAATCTGCTTCTATATGCATACGAACATTCAAACTTTCTGATGAAGTTTGAATTTCAAGTATAAGTCAAAGATGCTTTAAAACTGAAAAAAAGTTTTTTTTTCTAAAATTGTCATCGTAGCCTTGTGCAGAATATTCGTCTATAATTTGGTATGTATTTGTTATACTCTTTTGTAACAACTACCCCTGCTGATCTGTTTTGATAATCGTATTTTAAATTTTAGAAAAAGACGGGAAATTTATTCAGAAACAATAAAATTTAATGCAAGCAAAGACGTTCAGTTAATTATGTTGTGTCTCAGAGCTGTACGAAAATCGGCTATATCTTTATAGACTGGATAAAATTTATTTTAACTTCTCAAAAGTGCAAGAAAATAAAATATCACTCATTACCTTCCCTCGACGTATTTCCTACTTGATTTCGGATATTAGCAGATAAATAAGAAAAACAATCTGTATGCTTTTGATGTTACCCAGGTAAATTAATATGCAGGCTTTTAAACTTTTGAATTGCTTTGTTGACAAAGATTTTCACAATTACTTACGCAATTTCTAATAAAGTGAAATAAAATAATGTAAGTCACAAGTTGAATATTTAATGCAAGAGGAGGGAAATGTTCTTAATCAATGAAAAATTTGGCTGTGAGTAACGCCAAGAAAGAGAAACTAACTCTAAAGCTCGCGTTTACGACTTCGGAGAATGTCTTTGACCTAAATAAATAAAGAAGTTAGTGGTATAAACTTCAAGAAAACTTGAACAATGCTCGACTAGAAAATGCGCATAACTTAGAAAATGTAATATAAATAAACAACAAAAGTATTTTGCTTTCAAAAGCCATGCAAATTTTCTTATTTCCCTAATGCTGTATATTTTCTCCCGCATAAAAGATATAAAAATATTTAAGTATTGTATAGTAAATGCTAATGATAGTTTCAAATTTAAATTTTGAAATAAAACCACGCCAATTGCATTGAATAAATATATGCATTGAACTTTATTTCAAGATATTCAAAAGTAGCCAGTAGCTGTGAACATTACCCTTGTTTTCTTAAGAGCTAAAATTAAATATTTGAATTTATTTTCTATCATTGCTTCAACTATATATTTCTTTCATGTTTTACCAAAGCGACAGCAGCAGGAAGTCAGAAATTTATGTTTAATTTCTTTGAATTATGTTTTTTTACACACACACTCTAAAAACCTAAACTGCTTAAAGCCATTATGTTACAAAAATCATGTGAAGATTTATTCATTTTCTAAGAAAAAAGGTAATTTTTAGAAAAGATTTGTTATAATTCTAGCGATTTAAACAGAATATGGAGTATACAAGTTACATTATTTTATCATCTTCTCTAGAGGACCAATGCAATTTTCATATTATGTAAACAAATGTGCTCATTAAAAGAAACTATTACACTGCTAAGTAAATAAACAAAAATATTATTTAAATCCAAATAACTGCACACAAGAAAAGTCCTGAATAAATCTTTCTTCAAAGGTATGTAGCCTTTTAGCCCAATGGTTTAACTTCAGAGGAAACATTCTGTAAAAAACATATATAAATACAAAATATTTTAAACTATCTAAAATACTTTTAACTAACTACCGTTCCTCTGATGGGACTTACATTGTAACAAAAAACGCTATATGCTGTATTAATCTCGTTATCATATAAATAAATTGATACTATCTATGAACAAAATACAATAATTTATAGTTTATTCTTTAACTTTTATATAGTATTTAAATCTTTTAATTACTTTTCTCGAAGAACATCTTCAACAGCGCAGGCTCATACACATGAGACCGTCTTATGTAAAAATAAAGGGTTATGTTATACTCTAAAGTACCAAAAGTCATGGGGAAGCAATATGTAAATTTAAAGTGATGGTTACAATTGGTTTTAAGAATCAGATAGACGACAGTTCTGTGTGTTGGAGTTTTGACTGCCTCGTGAAAAGTTAAGTAATGGGATGATAATTATCCGAAGAGAATTAATCAAGTTATAAGGTATTTTCTCTCTCCTTCCAGCATGCCTTCGTGGTGTAACGGTTGGTACACTCGGCGCGTATCTGAGAGGTCCAGATGCGAGTCCCGGCGAGAGCATTGCTCATTTTTAACATCTCCCTCCCTCAATAAAAAAAAAGAAAAAAAAAAAAACCTAATGGCTCTACAGTTGCGCCCGAACTAAAAGGCGGTGGATGATGATTTTTCACCATCGAGATTTGACGAATGGGTCCCTTAATCCCAAGTCTCCCTGTGTGAGTAGTACGTAAGATATTTTCTCTCTCCTTCCAGCATGCTTTCGTGGTGTAAACATTAGCGCACTAGGCGCATATTTGAGAGTTCCGAGGTCCCAGCAAGGGCATTACACATTTTTCATTTCTACTGGTTTAAAAAATATCCTAACGTCTCTACAATGTTTGAATGCGGATTGCTTTACGCATGGGCACAGCACTGCGAAAGTTGTTGCAAATTTGGGATTCTTTGTTCTACAGTGTCAAGGCATTTCAAAGTACCCCATGATAGGCATTATCTTTCACAAGAGACAGCAATTGCAATCAATGGACAAGGCTAATTCCAATCAATGGACGAGGCCACTAAAATTTGAGCAGAAATATTCGTGTTACCAGACGAATGGACGCTGAGTGAATTGTTTGAAAGTCAATTAGGGACGCACAACTCTGCACAATTCCTAAGGACGGTAAACATTATAGCATAGCACCCACAAAGTATGGAAAATTAGAATAAGTGAGGGATGCAGCAAGAAGAGCGTATGAAAATGTTTCTTTCCTCGCCTGTTAATAAAGTGATAAAACATTTAAAGGTTTCTGCACCTGCGGGCAATAATCATCCCATAAGATTTTTAATATCGTACTTGGAAAGTAAGTTAAAAGGTAATACTTAGGTTAATTCGTAAACTAGAATTTGGTAGATGTTAGTAGAAGTTAGTATCGGACTCTAATTTTCCGGGAGATAGCACTTTACCTAATGGCAGATAACAGCCAATTGAGGATGAAACAGAAAGTGTAATGCTTTTTGAGAAAAAGAACAGTTTAGTAGGAACACAAAGAAAATTTTGTGTTAACTTACAAAATGGGCTCCTTGCAAAAATATCATTTTCGCATTGTGTCAGCGTTGAACACGTGAAAATGGCAACAGGTTTCATTTTGCACACTCAAGTAGTTATTGTAAAAATGAGCCAACACATACATTGCAAACGTTATTTTTTATTTTTAATATGATATAGTATTTAATGAGATAACAGCTTAGAAATTTCTTCTCAGAGAATATGAACCACATGTTCAAAAAGGATGGTTAGCAAATTTTTGAAAGCTAATCATATTTGGTCATTTAATTATAATTTTAACTTTGGATCTGCAAAAATTATCCGTAAAGATATTTCAGTTAGTAATTTAGAGAAGTAGATTTTTTTGAACCCTTTCATGCTAACAATTTTTTTTTAGTTAATGACATTGACTTTTCAATCTCTTTCTTTCCAACACTTTTAAAATTCTATAGCTTTAGCTTTTTCCTGTTTCATTACTATTTTCCTCAACAGATCTTGCAGTATTTTTTCTTTGCCCCACTCATTACTTTCCATATAAAATCTTTTATCGAATGTTTTGTATAAGTGTACACATTGACAGCTAAACCTCTGTCAGCTAAACAGGTTGCCTCTCGTCAGCATCTTTCTTTTTTGGATAAATATGGAAAAATTTGATTAAAAACATTATCGCATGATTTCATCTAAATGAGGCGTTGTCAAATGTCGGCTAAACATGTTGTCAGTTTCAAGTGTTGACGGCTAAACGGCCTGTCGATTAAATGTGCGTATCTGTTAAATGTCATGTCAGCTAAATGTCCATTTCGGCTAAATGTACTGTCGATTAAATGTCCTGTCAGCTAAATGTCCATATTGGCCAGATGTCCTAGAGGCTATATTTCCTATCGGCTAAATATCTTGTCGTCTTGTAGGCTAACAGGTCTTACTAAATGTCCACGATTGGTACATGAGAGTTGTTGCAAATGTTGAAGTTCGCTTGTAAGAGATTGAGAAACAAAATGGTGGACACACTCAATACATTCTGCTCTTCGATTCCACTCTCAGATGGTTAATTATGCAATGTGACAATTTTTTAAGCCTTAAAACACGAGCTACTGCACATTCAAAGTGCACCATGAGATATTTTGGATACAGTTCATATAGAACTTCGAAAGCACTTGCAGGCGATGCTCCTTCTTTACAAATGATTAGAAGAAATGATCGGTGTTAATCCCTTACTAATATTAAAAGAAAATGGTACGAATTTAGACAATACCCTAGGTTACTCATAGAATAACGACAATTCCAATTTTTTTCTAGGTCTGTAATGTTTAGCTTTGTTATATTCTATTTTTAAGCAAATAAATGCTTATGCTAAACTTCATTTAGAACTCTGTTAAAATAATAGGCACTATCAAAATTAAATGTGCATTAAAAGTACAAAGAATACATTAATTGTAATAAAATATTTCTTAAAAAACAGAAATCATGTTGATTATAATTAAAGTTAACTATTAAGTTCATTTTTTGGTACTATTTTTCAGAAACGATTTTCTGTAATGTATCTGTCTAGAGGCATCTTACAGTAATTTCTTTATTTCTTGAATAGGAAAGTACTTCAACAAAATAAAAGGAGCTGTGTTACCTGCGGCTTGTTAGATTTCAGGAAGACAATTTGATTTAACACTTTTTGTCAGCTCTAAGGTTATGGTTTTTCATTTCTTCTGAAATAAAGATGACTTCCTTATTTTGAATGATTTTAAAATTAGGGAACATTTATTTGCTTAAATTTTAAATGATGAATATAATATTTTACAATTTATCTGTCCCACCTGCCAGTTTCGTTTCACTAAAGGGAATTCGGATTCTAAAATTATTATTTAGCATATTATGAGGAGAAAGATTGGAAATTTTATTTAGAAAATGCTGGGAAAATATTTAGATTAAGAAGCTTTTTATCCATATTTAGATGTTGGATATTATTCAGTTCGCAGAAGCATCACACATTTATAGTACTTTTTTCTTTTCTAGAATTTTTCAGAATTAACTCATTTGATGATTTAATTTAGCTGCAATTAAAATTTTAATAACGTACTTTTTCTGCCTGTTCAGTTACCAATTAATGCGAGAAAAATTAGGATATCGTAAAGGGAAACATTCTGCATGATCTTTAAGATAATTTTATTTGCCCTTTACTACGTCCATAAAACATTCACATTCTCTTTTAATAGTGAATTCGCTTATGCGTATTGACAACATTTTACGTCCTAAGTATTATTTAGCAAATATGAATTAAAATAACACGACGAATAACAGGCATTTAGCATTAAAAGATGATTATAGATATTAAGAATAAATAAAGTTTTATTTATTCTTAATATCTATGATCCCCCCTCCCCCCAAAAAAAGAAAAATTAAAAGACCTGAAATCTGAATATTGCACTCTGCAGTCTGAAGGCAATGAATATTAATTATTAAGATTTCAGCCTAATTCAGCCTCAAAAAAGAGTTTACTATAAAAAAAAGAAAGAAAGAAAATATGAAAGAATTCACATTTTAACATCGCACCAGTGGGTTTTTGAAGGTATTATTATGCTCTCTCTGAGCGCGTAAGTTACCTTTCTGATCTTGAATTTTTTTTAATCTTTTAAATTGTATTATTAAACTAGTTGACGTATCCGGCTTTTCGTGCTTTGCGCAGAGCGAAGTGGCTTCATTTAGGCGAATGGAGGTAGACTTTTCGAAATCTCAAGTGGATAGTAATTTTCCTCTTATTGAGGTTCAATGTGAATTATGCAAAATTTTACATTTATTCATTCGCTTATCAAAAAATTCCATTTATTCATTAAATCAGTATAAACGATGTATCTTTTTTCAGACTGTTGTCACCGAATATTATATTTGGTCGCCCTGTATTATATTTAAAGAAATTAAATAATGAAGAATCTGCATGAATGTATGCATGTTTTGCCCATTCTGAAAAAATAATGGTACACAGAGCCATCCACGTTTGAATAACGTAGCCCGAATATGGGTACCTTGAAGTCCGAATTACGAATTTCAAATTTTATATTTCATATTTTGTAAAAATGTAATGAATTTTTAACAAACTCAACGATACGAAAGCTAGCAGCTGCAACACTGTAGGAATTTAATTAATATTGTAATCCACTGTAGGATATTTAATTAATAAATTTAACCCTCAAAAAGTTAATAGTAAAAAGACAAAAACAATTTTTTGCAAACCGTCTAACTAAGACAACTATATATTTGTATGATAAACAGAGAAAAAGACTGGAAAAAATAGGATAATGTATGATGCCAACACTTAACGCTTCATCGGGAAATTTAAACATATGCTGCTTTTGAAATTTTGCTTTTGTATTTTATATGACGTAAGTGCACAGAAAATTATGCTTAGTAATAAAGCTAAAAATGCAAAAAGAAATGGGTTAGCAGGAGGGAGTGTAACAGCAGACTGGTAGATTGTGAGCTCAGCGAGAACGTATAAAAAACTTAACAAACCCTTTATGGGCGACAGTTAAAATCTGAGCCACCTGCAGATTTTTTTACTATGAATCATTTTCTTCTAACTTATGCCACATAAAATTCACAGAATAATCAAAAACTATTTAAAAACGACACATCTTTAGAATTCTAAATAAAATGTTCGAGTTTTTCTATACGTTTTGTTTGCATTCATTATGTTATTTCTTTAAAAGTAACACATATTGATAACATTCGCGAAGAAGGATCTTTTTTATTTATGCAGCTACACATCTTCTCGTAGATGTGTAGCAGCCCATCGTAGATGTGTAGCACAAATAATATAACGAATTTATTCGTCATATTATTTCTTTAAAAGAATGCATGGCGATGACATCTCGTGTCAGAGTGATACGAACACAAAATTGAAGTTCGAGACTTATAGCACATTTGGTACTAAAGAATTAAAAAAAAATTTCAAATATAATAAGCAAATATTTCTCTTTTTTAAAAAAATATTTTCCTATATTGCAGCACATTAAACTAAGCCGTTAGTTTTAAAATAAATAAAAAATTTAATCAAAAATCTGTTTAACACTTCTGACGCTTGTTTTTTTTGCATTTTGGTTTTGAAGAATAAGTGTTATAATCAGAAACTATCAAAATATTTAAATGCAAAGTACTATTTGAACTTAACAGAGAAAGGCTTAAATCTCTATACTAGTGCAAAATGTCATCATTAATATTTGATTTTAATGATAATGGTAAAATATACATGCAAGTTAGAAATTTTATAAACGAGCAAATGTGGGGTGTTGGTAGAAAAGCATCTTTATTTTATCTTCGAATTAAAAAATAAGTAATATACATTTTCAACTGGAGCAAAGCTGTTCATGGCGGACAAGATTTTAGCCCTAATTGAAAATAACATTTATTAATATATCAAAAGTGATCTTAAAAACATAAATTTAACAATAAACAATGTAAAAATAAAACAAGTTTTTTTTTTCGTAATAGTTCTACATTAAAATAAATTATTCTAAAAATCATTTCTGCTTTTGTAGAATTGGATAGGATTACTCAATTATGGCAAAGCACACGAGGGCTATCTGCCTAAAGGAAGGGAGGACTTTCTAAAGGAAAGTGGTTTGTATACACGTTACACATGGAGAAAACCACGAAAGCGACCATGCAGCCAGTCCGTTCGCGGGATTCGAACTTCGGACCGAATTACCAGTGTTCAGCGTCTTTGCCACTCGGTTGCTGGTGAGCCACTTTTGTAGAGATAAAAGTAGATTACTTATTCCGTAAAATAAAAAAAATTGAAATTTGTTAATGTAGTATGATATTTTGATAATTTTTTCCAATTTTGAAAATTTGGAGAGTAATGGATATTAACATTGGAAATTGCGCTTGATTCGCTTCGCACTAATTATATTTTCTTTTTCTTTCATCACATCGACTTTTTCTTGCAATGTCATTTTCGGACATTTACCTCAAATGAAACCCATTGGCGACATTCGTATTTCGCCAAGTGTAACCCTATTCTCGATCGGTGTCCCAGCAAGCAACAGTTATTGTAATTACGCTTAGAGGATAGGTTACACAGCCTGTTAGCTTCCCGTAACTATGGCCGCTAATTCCCGGAGCTCAATATGTTTTGGAGGTTTAATTTAGTGGCACGACATTTGGTACAAGGAAGGCACGTCGTACGTTATTAGCCCACCTTTCCCCTTCCCGAATAGAATAGAGCGATAATTCGCGTCGCCCTAATCGAGTTTGCCCGTGAGCTTTAATCAGAAGATATTGAAGTATTACGGCTTGAAATCCCGCTCCTTGTTGGGTTAAGATAGCTGAAGGGTCTCAATGCAACAGCACGACAGCCCCCCTCTGAAGTTGTACCCCCTTCTTACGTGTAGTGAATCCACATCCACAATCATACTTATCGATTTTTTTCATTTACACACTTTACTTTTTTTATTTTCTGATTTAATGTGTGTTTAGAGACAAAGGTTTTGGAGATAATTAAATTCGATATGAATGATTTTTAGTTTTGAATATTCGTGTGACAGAAATTTTGTGATATAGTGCTAAAAATACTTTATTTTCAAATTTTTAATTATATGTAAAGTTTAACGCTCTTGGTTAACATTCACTGCTAAACTGTTTTTCAAATGACAGGTGACTTATCATTAGCTCCTAACTACAGAAACTTGAGAAGGGTGTAAAAGGTACTTTATTTGAAACTCAATAAAATGACCAAAAGGCACTCCTGGTGTTTATAATTCCGCCAGCATTTATGGCAAGAAACTCAAAATCAGTGAGTCAAATGTAAAGCTCAAATTTAAATACATTACTAGACAAAGGTTACACAGAGCAATTTAAGTTGATTCAGAAATTGTTATGCAAGACCGAAGAAACGAACGCTTATCTAAAGAAGTAAATCAAGAGTAACGTGGCCACGCGTAACAGAACAGGCTCTGTCTTAACAGTCTCAAACCTCACTATAAATACACGCGAATTAATTTGCATTTTGGCGAGAAAATGGAAAAACAGAAGTTACAGTGCAGATTTAAAGCATAAAATAACTGGTTATTTAAATTAAAGGAACACTACATACAATGCCATACTAAATACTTCAGATCCTGTCGATTAGCAGTTAATTTTTATGCTCTCCTCTTATATATTACTTTTCTAGGCTAATCATGATCCCCAGCTGTGAAGACAGAAGCACATACTATATTGTGCCGCAAAAATACAAAAAATTATGCAAATATCATCATCAAAAATAATTCAAAGATTCTTAGTGACATCAATCGCTTTTCCTCGCCTAATATAAGAAGTAACTACTAACGTAAAAAACTCAGAAATTTTATACAAATAAAATAGCAATAATAATAATAATAAAAGAAAAAAGTCTATCTATATGTCTCTCTTTATTTTTACACTGTAAACTTCGCAAAAGCCCAACTTGCATATATATCAGGCAAGCAAAAGAAACCGATTTTAAAATTATAACAGCCCACCCACAAATGAATAAGCGCTAAACGATGGTAGTTCATTTTGGGTTCATTTCTAGTAAATGCTGCATCGGGTTTTCATTATATTTTAGCACGTGGGGGGAAACCTAAATTAAGCCATTTCTCTTATAACATTTTCCACGAAGATATTACTTTTCAGCAGAAAAGTCTCAAATTCTTTGCCGTAACCAATTAACCAAGAGTAAGCTTTAGCAAAGAAAATACAAGACTCTTGACCCACCTACTTCACTCGAAATAAGCCAAATTATAGAAGAGAATAAAGTGAATACCTAAAAGCAGTTTACAATTGAAAATGTAAAAACAGCGCTTTTAGATCCTACATACATAAATGATATCCTTTCCTGTATACATCATTAACTATTGTTTCTGAAGTACATTTTTAGCATGATAGGAACTGTGATTTTTAAAATGCTAAATTTCGTAAGGCGTAAAGATTTTATTAAACAAGGTCAACAACGGCTTTCATTATTTTCTTGAAATTTTTTTGTTCTAAAACAGCATCTTTAATATATTGTAAATTCTTGTTTTAAGGGTTCTTCTGAAGGTGAATACTAGATAAGAGGTAGAGAATAGGGACCCTTTTCGCTTTCTGCGTTTGTAGTAGAGACAGGGAGATATTTTTCTTTACTTTAATGAGAACCTGGCCATTGGGCAGTCTGCAGGAAGCGGAATTTTGATAAAGATTTCTTACGGCTGTTATTTGGATGTCTTGAAGGGAAGGTTACGATTGTTTCTGTATAGGCGGTAGCTTTTGCAAAATAAGTCTTGACTTGAAGATAGGTGCCATTTTATTGTTATGGATTTCTTGATCTGTGATGCGAATAGAAGATGTAGACAAAGGTTTTGTTCATCGTAGAAGACGTTTTATCGGGGCGTGATGTTTTTCGACTTCCTCCCCCCTAAGGAAGAGGAAATTACCCTGAGTTTTCTCACTCTGTTGATAAAGGAAAATGTGCAGCACCTTCTCTAATTTTTACGCAGTGATAATTGGCTCGGAAAAGGCCATGGCAGACTGCGATTAACCAATTAATGAGGCGTGGTTGCATCAGCAGTTGCGGTTGTATTAATAAGGAGAGGAGTTAAAAAAGGTGAGACTTTTGTTGAAAAGGGGCTCAGAGTTTTCCGCAGCATTTTGTTTTAGGTTAGCTTTGGACTTGCTTGGTACTGAAGAAGGTTTAGCGAAAACGAAGAAGATGAAAAAGAATGCGGTATGTTAAATGCGGGTAGTAGTAGAAAGTAACCACAAGGGGGGGTAGCAGAAAAGATGTGCAGGTTTTTCCTCAGATGGAAAGGGAACATTTTATTGGTGATAACCAGCAGAAGGGTGCGAAATGGAGGATATAAATGAGAGTAATGCGGTTTTTACTTCTGACCATGGAAGAGATTTTACCGAAGACTTATCGGCCTCGTGAAAGATAATCAGATGTATTGAATTATTAAATGTATAATGTAGGATAAATATATGACCTCATAAATCTCATGAGAAGAAAATGCGATGATCTGTGCGATGTTTACGAAGCATAAACAGACTTAACTGGATCCGTAGAATATCGGCTACTGGTTACGACTAATGATATGAAATTGTTCTCGGCTATTGTTCGTGTTCCCGAAGCATAAATAGACTTTCCTGGACCTGTGGAATACCAACTACCAGTTCGACACATGATGTAAAATTGTTTCCGGTGTGTGTTCCTGTTCCCGATGCATAAATAGACTTTTCCGTACCCATAGAATATCAGCTCCTGGTTCCGACTGCTAATGTGAAATTCCACCGGCGTTATGTTCCTGTTTTCTCATGTGTGTAAAGAGAAAATTTGGAATTGATATTTAGTCTAATGGAATAAACGGCCAAACGTTACGAAATTATTAAACTACGTTAAGTACTGCAAATGACTGTGCTAAGGATAGGCTTCGTTACATTTGTAGTACGATTCTCAGAAACTTAAACTTCAGCATGCCGTATCCCATAGTTTGCTCAAGTATTCTTCGCCTCCTACTTGCACGTAGTGATGATTATGTAAAACTAAGTTATAATGTATTTTCCCCGCTTTCCTAGCATGCCTTCGTGGTATAGTGATCAGCACATTCGGCGTGTGTTCGAGAGATCCATGGTTCGAGTCCCGCGAAGACGTTGTTCATTTTTCAACTCTCCTGCTTTCAAAAAGAGATCTGAATGTCTCTACAGGTTCACCTGAACTAAACAAGGTGGTGGATGATGATTCTCTACCACCAGGATTTGGCGATTAGGTTCCCTATCCCCAGTCCCCCTTTAAAAGAGGGAAGTATATAAGGTATTCATCCCACCTTCTTAGCATGCCTTCCTTGTGTAGTGGTCAATACACTCGGCAGGCACGTCGAAGTTCCGTCGAAGGCATTGTTCATTTTTCGTCTCTCCGGCTTTCAAAAAAAGATCTGATGTCTCTACAAAGTGATTTTTTTGGGGGGTGCGTTAATTTAATAGTTAATGTAGTATTTAGGAATCTTATATTTCAAATGCTAATATTTATTCGGAAATTCAGTTAATCCGAAATTAGGATAAATTGTAGATTTAATTATCCATGATTAGAATCCGTGATCCGTGATTAAGTTGTATTTGTTTGTCTATTTTGATCTTAGTAAGTTATTGGGGTACTTAAGAAAATGCATAAGGAAAATGAATAATCTTGTAGTTAAGATTTTGAGTTTATTTAGGATAATACTTTCTGTGCAAGACAGATGAAATTAAAGAATTGTAAATTGAATATGTAAATCGAGCCTTAGGTTAATTATATGCGGATGTGCTTGTGCTTGTATTGTCAAATTATTCTGTCAAGTTGTAAATATTTGTAGCTGTGCTGATTGTCATAATGTTTCAATTAGATTGAGGATTAAAAGTTCTCATTTTAGCTTATGAATTATTATTATTCATGTTTTGTTGCACCAATTAAAATCCATTACACAATAATAGCACTAAGCAAAATAAAAATGAATTTGGAGACTGCTAAAGCAGAAAATCTTTCAAAGTTTAAAAGACAATTTGATGCTAAATCTGATATCTGTGTGAAAATAAATATAAAGTTTAAAAGTCAAACGTACTTGGATTTAAGAATACAGGAAATAAAGGATTTTAAGAATATATAAACACGTAAAAGTGGGAAGAGTTAACGAAAATCGATTAAATTGCATCAGTGATATAAAACAGAGGTTGTGGTTGCGTCTTGTAAACAAATCGTTAATTTTCCTTTGTCATTTAATTTCGATGAAAATTAAACCATGTAACAAAATTTTATCCATTATGTTCATAAATCTAAAAATGTTACTGATATTTACTATGATGTTATCCTCGAAACTTCATGTTTAGATATCTGAAGTTCCTTTCAAAATCCACATTTCTCTTCTCAGCTTTTCAATGCGTTCAAGAACAAAGAGGATTTAAGTGATAATTTATGATGGAATAAATAACAATTCTGTAATATTTAATATGTCAGTGATCGCTAAAGCACTTTTCGAAATTTTAAAATCATAATAAATCAAAGCTATAAAAGAAACTTACCTAATAAACTGAAGATACCCCTTCTAAAAGATAATTTATGATATCAGAGAATTTGTATTTCAAAGGGAAAGAATAAAGCTGTTGCTCATCTTTCTTTAGGCAGATAAGGGAACATCTTCCACACTGCATAATAGATTATTCTGCTTATTTGTTTTAATAAATAATTACTAAGTTTTAAAGAGAGTACAGTTACTTCAAGTAATTTTCACCTGAGAGGATACTAAAGCTAGTAAAGGCACTGTAAAGTTACAAATACACTATTTCCTACAAAACACATTTTTTTCAAAATGACGAAAAAACCTCAAGTTAAATTCCAACCGTATAAACGTCACTTGAATCATCATCAAATATATGTTTTATTAATCTGCTTTTAAAAGTTTTATTTGAATTTTCTTATATAAAAAACGATTTAAAATAATTTATAACTATTAATTAAAAGAACACGTAAGCAGAAAATTATCCGCACTTTTCTTTAACTCATCTTTAAGTTTGTCATTTTGTCTTCACACACATGTTTAGAATTGGTGCTACTAAGGTCACGTGAACAATGTTTAATTTTGAGCACATCATTTTCGTTGGAGCTGTTACAATGTAAACATGGCATCTGTACACTGCGTTATCGATGGGCACCACGCAGGAACCAGGAACAAAAATCCCATTTCTATGGTCGAATGTTATGTCCCGAGTTGAAATTCATCAAAAATATTCAATCTAACAGAGAGAAACAGTTTTATCTCGTTGAAGTGTGTATGAGTAGATTGAGAGGCTTGAAAGTGGCCGTACACACGGATTGCATAAGGAGGTAGCAGGACGCCGGTGAGCTTCTACCATTTATAAGATGATTCAGGAAGCTCAAGAGATGTTATTTATAAACGGTAAGTTACCAGCGAAGAGATTAGCATATTTTCTGCTCCTTAGTCGTGATACTGCTTATCAAATCATCAATGATGAGTTTGATTTCGATAAAATCAGTAAGAAGTGGGTACCAGGAGATCTTACTGCAAAAGACAAGCACAAGATCATTAGCCATTTAGAAATTACAAAAATCTTTAACTATTTAGGTTTCCAAGTTTATGAAAACTGCAGCACCAAAGAATAATTATCAGAATGGAATGGAATTTATTCCATAAACGACCTGATATAATGCACAGAACAATTAAAATTACAGGGCAATATATGAATATTAAATGTTAAGAATGATTATTTGGCAAATCCTCTGTGCGCTGCAGTAAGAGCCCATTATCATATTTGAATCAAACGTACTTTAAACGTGCACTTGAAGAATAACATTCTATATTGCTTCTATCCGAAGCCTAGAGGTGATCTGTATTGACTGCGGGCGAAGTGTCACGAGGGAGTTGGACGACATGTCTGATCGTCCACAGGCGATATGTCAGATGAAACTGAAAACTAAGAAAGAAACAGTGTCTGACATGCGTAGAAGAAGTCTTGAGCATTTCTAACTACATGTGAACAAGCACTGTGCTGTTGAAATAAACTTCCAGGGATGAGTTGAATGAAGAGTACGACTTCAGGATCCACAAACTTCATGATGGAGTGAGTGGTTATTGGTGAGAATGGTCTTCAATCCTTAGCAGTAAAGGTCTTCCATTATACCAATTCCGCTCCATACCATCATGCTTAACGTTTATTTAATATGACCTGGACAATATATGGCACTGTTTAATATACTAGTTATCTAAGATGATGCTTCCAGGTTTTACGTAGGAATCAATATATTACGGAAGACGGCATTCATTCCTATAGCGTTAACGCGTACTAAGTCTCCATTATACTCCATATTGAAAAGGGATTCATCGAAAAAGACAATCTGTTGCAAACGGAATGCCAGTAATTGTATTGATGAGTCCATGATAGTCACATGCATGGACGGTTTTGCCTCAGGGGGATCCTTCCCAAAGGAATGCATACATGCAGTCAGTGGCTCAGAGCACGCAAACGAAGTTTTGAAGCTGATAAGTGCACACCTATAGCAGTGATCTAACGTTGCGTCAACTGTCTAGATGTAGATGCACAGTCTGCCACTGTCACGTGGATGAAAGTTTAGTCATCACATGATGACGCAAGATTTCTAACAGGTTTGTGACTTGCATGGTTCTTTTAAGTGTATTGTTTTCAAATACGCATCAGTGAAGAGGTATTATGCTCCATATTAGCTGAGCTTTCATGATGGAAAAATCGTCAACATGGAGCAAATTTGCAAACTACTCTCGGCTTAACATTAGAACTGGAAATGGAACTAGAAAAATCGTCCTTCTTGCAAGCCTCCTCGCTGTTCAGATAGCGTAACTTCCTGATATCGGGTCCTTTGTCATCGATAACGCATATTAATTTTTATAAAACGTTTACCGCTGTCAGGTAACGACGGCAGATCACTTCCTAAAGTTTCCCTACAGACCTCTACTTATTTCGCTAAAACGACAGCTCAGACGGAATTGATTATAGCGCGCAAGTGTTATCACTCTGGAATTCTAATCATTTGAATGTCATACATTGTTTTGCATTTTCTGTAATTTCAGCTTATTCTCATAATTTCTAAAAACTGTTGCAAATTTCCCAAACAGAAGTATATATTCACGGCTTATTTACTTTGATTTATATTTAAAGTCGTTGTTTTGTGCGCGGTTTAGGTACCTAAAATGATACACAGCACAAACCGGCTAATTAGACAAACTTGTAAGGATCCTAAGTTTTACTAACGTTTATTTTATTTTAAAACTGTACTGATTTTCTACTTCCGGACAGAATTAAATGCTTTAACTTGTTTATGCAAATTGTCTTGCGAACGCTCAAGTATTTAAGTTGTGGCTTTTTGCCAAGAGTTAGAGAGAGAAGGGGATTTAGGAAGCGAGCCGCTTGCCACTGCATTTTTACGAGTTCTCACTCGGTTGCTGTTTGCCTTTAAGGCTAGAGGTTTAGCCCTCTTGATATTTGAAAACGTATTGTAGTTTCAGCAGCTCGGTGTACTACATACGTACCCCTTTTTAAAAGAAAGGCCTGTCTTAGTGCTAGGCATTTGTATACTAATTCAAAGTTAGCTTTTAGTTAGAGTTTTAGTTAGTAGTTTTATATTTTTACGTTCAGACCACAAGTGGTTGGAGTATGTTCTCGAAGCAAGTGAAAAGACATACATCTCCTGACAAACTTTGCTAAACGAATTGGAAGTAAGTCATAACACCGCGAAAAAAAGGAACATTTATTATGTGAAATGGAGTGATTCTTTATGTCACAGCACCGTTAACACATTATTAAAAAATTTATTGGTCAAATAATATGAAATTCGATGACCACCTTAAATCTGGTAGCTTTCTAGAGACGTAGATTATGACACCATGTTGCGAGCAACTGAAAAAATCAACAATTAACACTTGACTTGTTGAATTGTCAATTTTCTAGAGTAAGCAAGAGCAAATATAATGATAAGATTTAGAAAACTAGAAAAATGGGAGGAGAAAGTATTTTTTATTACACAATCCACAAACAAAAATGTTTTCCTTCGGAGAAAATATTTACATTTCAAATTCTTACGAAATGCACAGACAAGCGATTCTCAACTTGTTTACTCAACAACAGCAAGAGAAAAAAATAGGTGGTACGCAAAAGAACAAAGTATTTTTAACTATTAAATTCAAACAGTAATTACGCGAACATATTGTTCAAGTTTTTTTTCTCTAACCCTCATAATTTAGCAAAATAATCTGTTTTTATTTTCACAAATATTCTTCATGATAGAGCTGCCGCAAATGAAATTTTCAAAGTAATTGACAATTTTATGTCTGAGAATGATATTCCTTGGAATAGGTTCATTGCCGTATCAATACGGAGCTCGGGCTTTAACCGAAAAACATTCCGGTGTCGTTTCTCAAATAAAGTCGCACTTAAAACTAAATTTACTGCTCTATTCATCGTGAAGCTTAAATAGCCAAAACAATTCCCCAAAACCTGAAAATCGTTTTGAAACAAGCTGTGAAAATTGTTAAATTTACTAAAAAAGACAAGCTTTAAATTCAAGAATATTTACTATTTTATGCCAAGAGATGGGCAGTGAACATGAAAGGCTTTTGTTACATTCCGAAGTTAAGTGATTACGCAGAGGCAAAGTTTTAAATCGTCTTCTTGAACTTCGATTAGAAATTCAAATTTTCCTCTATGATTCAAAATTTGAATTTCAAAAATGTTTATTTAGTGAATTATAGGTCTACCTTTAACATATTTAGCTAATATTTTTAGAAAGTTAAATAGAGTAAATTTAGGATTACAAGGACAAAGTGTTAATTTGTTTACCATTAGAGGTAAAAAAATGCAATTTAAAAAAAAAAAAAAAAAACTCGAGATAATAATAAAAGAATTGGATAATAGTATTTTAAGCTTTTTACTACTTTTAGAATATTTTCTAACCGAAAATCATTTGAAAATAAAAGAATTAGCATCCGACATTAAAAATCACTGTTTTTCATTGATAAATACTTTCAACATGTATTTTCCCGAGGATTATGAATAGGAAAATTGGATTAGGAATTCATTTTGTTCAAATGTACCTGAAATTTTATCGCGTGAAGAAAACGAACACTTGATAGAAATTTCCTGTGATCGAACTCTAGCTGAAGATTTAAAAAATAACACACTTAGACTAGAAGAGAAACACGCTAATGTGACAATCAAAATCGTAAAAAACAACCTTATATTTAGCGTAGGTATAATGAAACACTCAATCGATTTCGAGGGCAGCTAAAGGTCCCTCCTCATCAGGAGAAAGAAATACATAGAAAGAAGAAAATAGGAATCACAGAAACACGTGGTGATTATCAGCACTGCACGTGGTTATAAATAGATTTTTAATCAGAGTTGCACTGGCCGCCTACTTTTACTGAGCCAGGCTGTCTGCTTAAGCATAAAGAAATATTAGCGAAGTTAAAATAGGGAGCGAGGGGCGCCCCTCGCTCCCTATTTTAACTTCGCTAATATTTCTTTATGCTTGATCAGACAGCCTGGGCAGTTTATGCAGATCAGACAGCGAGGGGCGCCCCTCGCTCCCTATTTTAACTTCGCTAATATTTCTTTATGCTTGATCAGACAGCCTGGCTCAGTAAAAGTAGGCGGCCAGTGCAACTCTGATTAAAAATCTATTTATAACCACGTGCAGTGCTGATAAGCACCACGTGTTTCTGTGATTCCTATTTTCTTCTTTCTATGTATTTCTTTCTCCTGATGAGGAGGGACCTTTAGCTGCTTTCGAAATCGATTGAGTGTTTCATTATACCTACGCTAAATATAAGGTTGTTTTTTACGATTTTGAAATAACACACTTGTTAACTTTTGGCTGCACTGAAAAAAAAAAAAAAAAAAGAATTTAAAGGCATTTCGAATAAAGCTAATTACATTTTGATTGCCTTTTTGGACAACCTATTTGTGCGAACAGGATTTTCTTTCATGTTATATTTGAAAAAAGAATAGACAACAAAATTAAAAGTGGATCCTAATTTACGGCTGAAACTAAGAAAGTGAAATAAGACCAGATGTAAAGAAATTGATCTCTCTTAAAAAGGCCTAAATTTCGCACTAAATTTAGAATTAAAGTATTACAACTTAAATTTTGATAATTAAAATGGTAGTTAATTTTTAATCTAATATTTTTCATTTGTACATATTAACCAATAGGTTGTGAAAATGCAAAATATACATAGTTTTTTAATATGTCTATTGCGAAATTGAAAAGTATTCATTGTAAAATGTAGTGGTGGTACAAAAGTTTTTCAATGTTTGTATAGATAGTACTCATTAGTTAAAAGGTTGAGAACCGCTGCCATAGACTATTCTGAAAGAGTTACAGGCATTTAAGGTTTTATAACATTAAAATGATAATAATCTTATTATAATAAAAGGCTTTTATTTGTTTAATGAATTTTGCTTGATTTTTAATGGTATTGTTTTTGTTGGCATAAAATCAATTTGAATGCATTCCTAAATGATCATGTATGCAAATACGTGCTGTTATTAATCCTAGATTATGTTATCTTTAAATTTCAAAACATAAGGTCTTTTTCCAGTATGAGGTTAGAATATAATAACAGAAAAGTACACTAAAAATCAAATTTCAGAGGTAGTGTAATGTTCCATTTTTGATACGTGAAATTAAAATGAAGCTTTAATTTGTTTTTTAAACGAAAGATTAAACGTGCATAGCGAAAGAAGAGAAATGATAAATAGTGGAAAACTTGTTTTAGTGACCAAAATGCGATCAAACATTAGATAGATCTGATACAGTGCGTAATGAATTACTTTACCTAAGTCACCGATTTTAATCATTTATTGGCAAAGTATATTGCTTATATGTTTCCAAAATTTGTTTTACATTTTAATTTTACGTAAGCGGAAGGAAAAATATTACGATCATATGCTTACAAACAAGTTAATTTTTGTATCAAATTTGGTACAGTATGTAGTGAAGCGTTTAAAGGAATGCAAACAATCCTCTCCAATGTTCTTGGGTGGTGCAAGAGTTAGCAGTCAGTTACTTTTGGATTTCTGATGCAAAGGTAAAATCAGTCGCGCGCACTTGATATCGCTAGTCGACTCTAGGCTAAGCTGCATTTATTTTCAAGTATTTTTATTTCCCAAACTCGTCCTGGTTCTTTGTAAGATTGATTATCTTAAGTTTTATTCATTTACGACAGTGCCTCAAACTGGCGCTTCTCTGGTTAATATGCTTAACTTTGATTCATTTTAGAATTATATTAAAAAAGTATTATTTTCTTTGAAAAATCCTCAAGTTTTTCCTTTTTAAGTAATTCAGGTAAAACAGTAACATTTTATTGCAAACATATTCACAGATTTAATTCTATTTTTCTTTTTAATTCTTCTTAGGTATTTCCTTAGTGTAATGCAATCAAATATGCGTTCATGCAACTGAAATACTTTTTTTTATAAACAAGTTTAAAATAAATAATTACAAACAGTTATTAATTTCAAATAAGAATATTTTCATAAAAATATCGATGTAACCTTTAAGTCGAGGCAATGGTCAATTCTTTTTGAAATTTCTCCTTTTCTATGATATTTCAGCTTTGTAGTAGAGGAATTCGTCACACCATTTGGCAGCGTCCCAGCTAAATGTCTAAATCGGGCTAAGTAATTATTTGGGATAATTCGTCGGCTTGTTCCTAAAAGAAATGATTTATTTGTGTATCTGATTTTAGTTTCTAGGTTCGTATAGAATACAACAACGGGAAAAAAAAAGATTTTTTTTAATATCTTGAATGCGGTAGCATTAGCTGTATTAGTTCAGGTATTTAAGCGGTGAGTTGCATCGAAAAGCATATTTAATATCTGAAGCAGAACATCTGAGAAAAATTCCAGTTACAGTTTTTGTACAATTTTTACTGCAGCTTTGACGTCGGTTTGGAATAACATTAACTTTTGATTTTTAATAGGTTGAATTAAATTCACAGCAAATTTTGGAGTACCTCATTCATTCTTAGAAAATTTTGTTTAAATAAAGCAAACGAAGCGTCCCCCCAAAAAATATGATGTCAAAAGTATTGCATGAAACAATTTGAATACAACTTATTTTTCTAAATTCTTGTTAATTTAATATGCCTTTTTTTCTCATCGCTAATTTTTCTGATCACGCATTACTTAAATCTGTGCGATTATGTAAAGGGTTTTCGTTTAATTAAGTAGTTGCATCTGTAGAGATTTCTTGTTAAGGGTTAATGATAAGCTAGGTAACTTTTGAAAACAAGTTCTATTATATATGAAAATAGTCTTGGCTGTAAAGGCAATAGTTAATGAAATAATCAATTTTCTTAGCTATTACGTTTTTAAAACAAACTCCTGTTTCAATTTATTATTACATATCTCGAAAATATTAATATTCCACGAAATACCCAATTCGTGTAATCCATTTTTGCAGGAATGTATGAAAGTGTGTAAGGGCTCAAAACGGTTTGTTATGGTTCAATGTTATATTTGGAAGAATCTGTGAAATGAGAAATAATCTGCCGTTTTAAAGACAGACAATTTTACGCTATGGAAACACTTTCAGAATACTTGAGTTGTTGTAAGGAGGCCTAGACAAGGTTGTACAACTGATTCTCGAGACACATATCTGGCAACAACTACCTGTCTCAACAGGAATTCTACTGCTCGTAGTTAAATGCAAAGCTTTCAGCAGTGCCTGGAATTGTTATATAACGGCAAACGGAATACAAAAGGATTATTGAAAAAGGGATGTTAAGCCAGAAAGCCAAGGGTATGTATTTCACAGTCTTCGCAACAAAAGAAGAATCGCTATAATTGGTGCAAAGAACATGACAGGTAGAGTGAATATCAGTGATCTTATGTTCTCTTTACTAAATCAAGGTTTAGTTTAGCATCTGATTCTAAATGCGTTTGCATTTCGAGAGCGTCAAGAAAGCGAAACTGAAATTCCTTGGAACATTATGAACGTGACCGTGTCGATATTGCAGGTGTGATGTTATGACGGGGAAAATGATTCAAGAATGTTTGCTCTTACACTTTATCAACAGTGAATCTTTGACTGGCTATAGGTAACAGAATGAACGTGACCATGGCAGTAATGCAGGTATGATGTTATGAGGGGGAAAATGATTCACGGATGTATGCTCTTGTACTCTTTCAACAGTGAATCTTTGACTGGCTAGAGATAATAGGATGAACGTAACCGTGCCGATAATGCAGGTGTGATGTTATGAGGGTGGGGGAATGATTCACGGATGTATGCTCTTATACTCTTTCAACAGTGAATCTTTGACTGGCTAGAGATAACGGGATGAGGTATTAGAATATTATGTAAGACTTTTCAGTTATTCATCGGGATCTGACTTCTCATTTGTGTACAATAATGCTCGAGGAAACCTCATTGGCGTATTCCTTAAAAGGGAAAACATTGTGGGAATACCGTGGCCAGCAAAGTCTCCTGATCTTAACCCGATAGAGAACTTATATGGATATCTTCAACATTTATCTTAGTTGTATGGGGACATTTTTCTCCTAAAGATATAAAGATATAAATTCTCTGAAGACCTCATTACTGGAGACCTCATTACTAACTTAATTCTCCAAACTGTAATCATAAGCGTTATTGCCAACATGAAAGCACATTGTTAAATGTGCGTACGAGTCAGGCAGATCATATTCGATATTAAATTCGTAAGTGTTAATTTTTACCTTATACTATCAGGTTCAGTGTTCCTCCTTACTTGCTTTGGGAACATTAAATGACCTGACTTGGAACAGGGAGCTTACTAAAGCTATGTTCAATAAATGTGGGAAGTAGACAAGATACACAGGAAGGGTATACGAAACCCTTTATTTTTCTCTCTTTACAATGATTTCCGGACTTCGGAATACAGAGACCAACCACTTGTGGTCTGAACGTAAGAATATAAAAATATTAACTAAATTCTAACTAAACTAACTTTGGATTAATAAACAAGTGTCTACTTGAAGATTGGCCGTATATTAACAGAAAGGCCGTATGTAGTACAGGTGACTGTTAACACTACGATACGTTTAAAATTATGAAGAGGATTGAACCTCTGGCCTTGAAGGCAACCAGCAACCGAGTAAAACTGCAATGGCAAGCGGCCTGCTCCTAATCACTCCTTCCTCTCTCTTGCTTGACAAAAAGCCACAACTTAAGTACTTGGCGTTCGCAAGACAAATTTGTATAAATAAGTTAAAGCTTTTAATTCTGGCCGGAAGTAGAAAATAAGAAGTGATAGTAAAGATTTAAAATAAAATAAACGTTAGTAAAACTTAAGATCCTTACAATACTACTTCTTTCTGAGTTCCCCCTGTAACGCATTATTACCATTTTTATTGTTTTATGCTTCAGTTTTATACCATATGCAATGCTTGTAGTTTTGTACCTGTGTTGATAGATATGTGTTATGATGTCATGTATCATTTTACACAAATTCCTAAAATTACAATTTATTGTTTTGAGATATTCGCCATTTCATGCATGCAGAGATAATATTTGTGTATTATAATACATTATACTTACCATGTCAAAATAAGAAAACTACTAAATGAGAATGCATTTAAGAATTTTAGCATTAGAATTTAGCATAGAGAATGCATTTAAGCAAACTAATGAAAAATATAATGTTCCTGCTTAAGTGGGTTTTTTATGATATTTAAAATTCAGCCCAATATAGAAGAAAATGATTAACGGTGGAGAAAAAGGATTACATTAGATTGAGTGCTTAAGAAAAACACGAAGAGATACCTGCCTAATCTTCATTCTAAGTTTTGCGAAGAATATTTTGAAAAGGAACCAGAACTTCATGAGTTGCAATGTTATGATGCAAAATCCAGTTAGTTGAGAAGACATTTGGCAACATTCCAGAGAACTAAAGGAATAACTAACTTTGTATCGAGATTATTATATCTTTCTTCGGAAAATCTAGTGAATAAATATAAATGTAATTATGATAGATAAATATGACTGGAAATTTATATCATAAAAATAGCAATTGGGAAATCATAGTTGTAAAATCATTAAAAAGAATGTTCAACTTCTTTTGCAGTGATTGAGTGTTAAATAAACAATAGGGGCTATACAAAATAACGGAAACATATAAAATGAAAGTGCATTAAATATTGGGGTAGGATCACCTTTGGCATCCAAAACGGCTTACATGCTTTTTGAAATAAAGACATATAAGTATTGAAGGCTGGTATTGTGAATTTTATATCATCACTTTATCAGAAACTTGAGAGATGCTGAAGGAAGAAATCATGATCATCATCACTGGGTGGACATAGCCATTACTCTTTATTCTTTCTTGTGATAGCTGGATCTACTGGAAATCATGATATGACTGAATTATTGTATGATTCTAAACGTAACTGAACCACTACCACGTTTATACAAGCAGCAGTTAGTCTGTAAGCCTCTGAAGGCGTTCTCCTTCCTAGATGAGGAAAAATGTGAAGGTTAACTCATCGAAAATTTATACATATTTTTTTTTTTTTTGTTCAGCATTCCAAGTTTTAGTTTTCTGGCAAACCTATGGTTTCCATTTTACAATCATTTGCGAAACAACGGGTTTTGCGATAGCAACTGTTGTGAAAATTCTACTTAAGCAGTCTCATTCTTTACGTATTTTACAGTCTTATGTATTCTTTACGTATACTGAGTTCTTTGGATATGTATTATGCTCAGCAGTCACCTTTTTCGCAGAATGTTTTGTTTTAGACGTAACTCTTTAACGTCCTCCAGGCCCCTTCAGTAAATTTTGTTTTTCTTCCATAATTATGTATCAAATATATATGTTGTTTTGCCATGCTGCTTTGACATTAGACGCAGTACCGCTTGAAACACTAGTAATTTTGCAAACGTCAAGGAGCCGAAAACCAACAATCTGATCTCTTTGGAACTCGCTCAAGTCACTCATTTGTCCTTCACTGGGAACTAAATTTTACAAATCAGATGTCAGAGTCTCAACTTTATACATACGCGAAATTAAATTAACATGATCATACAAAATTATGGGTAGCTACGTTTGTTCATTATTATGTATCTGATTTTTATTACGTATTTACTTTTTATTATGTATTTTATCATATTTTCACACTATTCCGAGTATTTTGGACAACTCTGTCTATATCAATGTTGTATACCAGTGTAAAAATTATATGCTCACCACGTATACATACATACAGGCAAATAGAACGAACATTCGGTAACGTAGTCAACGCTTGCTCATATGAAGAAACAGGAATATATTTTTTCTTTTAAATTAAAAATTATATTTATAAGTTTTCAAAGGATATTACTAGAATAAAAAAGCTAAATTACGAAAATATCAATGATTGACTAAACATGAAAACAAAAAGGTCATGATTTACATTAGCACAAAACCTAGTGGACGATATTAAACTCTATTGACTTAAATTTATTTGGTGGTGTTTCAGTCATTCAAAGAACCTGCATCGCAGTATTAAAAAAGACACATTGATATATGCGTCTGAAACCTCAATAGAATATAGAAACCTTTAAATCCTAGATGGTCAGATTAATGGACCTAGAGCTTATAGCTTGAAACGATGGCTATGTCTAGTATATTATCCATGCCTTTTGTTTCTTTCTCGTAACAAAATGACTAGGACACCTGACAGCCTTGATGTTCGTAAGGATTGCATCTTTTATCTCCATTAAACAGCTTCGCTTGAAGTATGACTTTTTTCTATTTTCGCCTTTACATTGTTCCTGCTTGACAAATACATCTTTTTAGAAGGGAACCGACTTGCACAAAAAGACTGTTGTTTACAAATAAGGCAAACAGAAAATGTTTTTGAAGCAAAGCAGACTTTTTTAAGCAAAAGGATCGCAAATCCTTCACTAAAAACATTAACTATTAGCATTGCGATGCAAACTCTTTTTTGCTAAAGAGGCGTAGTTTTAAACAGCTAAAAATTCTTATGTACATTATGAAAAAATTTTTTCAAATCTAACTAATTAAAAATTAATTTCGAAATGGCTTAAATCCCAACAGCCACATTTTAAGTGTTTATTTCTACATGTGGCTTATGGGACGGTGTTGGACAGCCAGGAACTCTACATTCAAGCTTCGATAAATGGAACTGAAGCCAACGTAAAAACATTTTATGTAATTGAAAGCTCGATTTATAAAGAAAAGGTGACATAAATTTAAAATTTAAAATTTCACATTTCAACATTCAGGCAATTTATGAAAAATTTCGACTAATCAAAAACTGTACTGTACTTTTATTTCACGGCAAGAATCTACACTATTAAAATCTATGTTTGTCTCTGTTTGTTTGTGCGCAACATACGGCGAGAGGTTGAGTTTCCAAAGAGGTACCGGGAATTCCAAAAATTTCGTGGGAAAGTCATTTCGACCATTCTCATCTTTAAAATGGCTTTAATCAGCCAAAATATCAATTAAAATTTCTGGAAACGCTAATTTTCGGCCTCATTTTTTCGAGTGGCAATAGTCTCGCACTCTAGAAATAAGAATTTGCTTTATTTCGAAAAGTGTTGCCACTGCTTGCTTTCAAATAAAATTTAGTCAATAAAAAATTTAAGTTTTACAAAATATGAAATAAAAATAGCATTGCCAAACATTAAATATATCATTATTATGTAAAGTCATACTCTAATGTTGAAAGATCGCGGTTACACACGACGTCATTGTATGCCGAATATATTTCGTTAAGTTCAGCATTTTAAATAAATAGCTGTTGTTGGCAACTTTTTGTTTCAGATTGAGGTAACTGATGCTGTATGTTATTGCCACGTTAATTCTTTTATTGATACCTGAAGTGTCCAAAGTTTTTGTTTCCTGGTTTGGCAACAACAAAATTATTAGTCCAAAGGGGCAACCCTGAAGGACTATTGTTTTCGTTTTGCGATTTTGCGTTGAAACCTCTAAAAGGTTGTATCACATTTCAAATAGTTACCACCAAATATTATCGCTCGGTATTATATCTGAACAAATTAAATAAGTTTGTATATACTACATAAAATTTGTATATACTGAATTTTATGGTTTAAGTGCGAATTTGCGTAAATGTTTATATGTTTCTCGCATTGTGATAAAATAACGGTACCTAAAATTTGACTAACGCAATCTTCCATAGAATATGGGCATGTAGAAGCCCTAATTTCAATTTGAAATTTATTTTATAATCGATTTCATATTTTTTAACACTTCAACGAATTTTTGATTAAAAAACTAAACGATTTCAAAGCGAGCAATGGCAACGTTGTACAGAAAAAACCATTTTTATCTCCAGCGCGTGAGACTGTGTATCGAAAATTCTAAAGATATGCTCAATTTAAAATTATTTTGCGATATTGATTTTGAACTGAATTTTATGGTTTAAGTGCGAAGATCATGATATTTAATAAATAAAGGTAACACACAAAATGTTAAGAAAACGCTCCTTTGGACGTAATTTAAAATCTTAAACCTTTTAGACTTTTTTTTTTTTTTTTTTTTTTTTTTTTTTTTTTTTACGAATTGGTTATTGCTTGGAAGAAATGAACTGACTTCAATTCACAATGAAATGTTTTTATGCACTTTCTTTTCAGGTATACATAGAACTCATAAATTTTGCTTTGGTCGCAGGTAGTAAACTTCGTATATACTACATTAAATTAATAGTTCATTTTATTTTCAGTTTTTCAGTACATAAGAACTTACAAATATAGCTTTGGGTGTAGCCCTCTATTATGAATTATTTTATGCTGTAGTTTGTTTGTTATTTTTAAGTAAATCATTGTAAAATAAAGAACTTTCTATTTTCATTAAAATAAAAAAATATAGACAGTAAAGGCATGTAAGCAAGGCCATTGTTGATTTTAATCTGAAACTTTATATCGACAACGCAGATTTGCTTGAAACATTGTATCACACTAATAGAAGTCAAGACAATGAATTAAAAATTCAAAAAAGTGGTATCAAATTTCCATTTAATAAGGTCCGGCAACCTTTTTAATTAAAATAATCAATATCTTATTTATGAGTTTAGCATTCTCTAAATTGTTTAGGGCTTCGTCCATTACTTTACGACGGGAAGCAATTCCCATATTCCCTGCACTAATAATTATAATCACCAAGGCTCATAATCAAACTTTTCGACGTGTGAAAGTTTAATTGAATGAAGCAATGTTCTCTCTGAATCAGCTCTCTCTACGGTCCTAACCAGAAATTACAATCCCGATAATGTTAAACTTTTAATCAGTTGCATGTCAGCTCAGATTAACTCATTAGGTACCGTAAGTGGTTATTACCACTTGACACTACTTGACACTTGACAAACTGTAAGCAGTCAGCTATCGGCACATTTCTGTTCACAATACAAATACGCTTTTTACAATATTAGAAATATCACCAGTTATAAATTTTTTAACTGAAATCTGTATATTTTTAATGAATAAAATTTATTTTAGTGAAAAATAGAATATCTGTTATTTCAAAGTAAAATTTAATATTTCAGAATTTGGGCAATTATTCGGTAAATAATTAATACCTGAAAAGAAATATTTTATAATTCACTTTGCTGCTTATTTTGCAATGCCGTCGGAAAGCGGTTAATGTTTTTTAGCTTAATATGAGAAGCCTTTGCTTTGTTCCGTGCAGCATGTTGTGGACATAAAATTATAAGAAAAAAAATAATTAGTTTCTTTTTTTATCTTGTACTAATGCTGAATGAAATTTCTGCGCTTACATTATTATTATAAAATTTTCGTACTTATCTCCTACAGCGGCATTGGTAGACATTAGGTAATTTCAAAGCAGGAGAGATGAAAAATGAGCAATGCCCTGCCCGGGAATCGAACCACGGACCTCTCGAATACGCGCCGAGCGTGCAGAACACTACACCACGAAGGTACACCAAGAGGGCAGGAGAAATAGCTTATACCTTTAGTATTATTCATCAGTAAAAATTTAGATTTTTTATGTTCTAACAGCAATAAATACTATTTTTGTTTAAGAAGGGCAGGAAAATATTTGTGTGCTTTCCAATGTGTGCTTTTTATCTCTTATATTTAAAACAGAAATAAACATTTTAATGAAAAACTCTACTTTTGAGGTGTTTGATTGCGACCTCAAAATTAACATTCTAGATTTGGTGTTCTCTCCCCTAAATTCACGTGTTCGCCCATATTCGAGAGCATTCCAAATTAAGTAACATTGCTTGAAAGAGGTAACTAAAACTAATACTGACCAAGCATAGCTGAGAATACTCTCTGCATATACCGGCTGAACGTAGCCAGAACTACGCTTCCATTGTTTTTTCTGATTTCTGCTATGCAAACATATCTGTGCCGCTTATGCTTCCTGCTTAAAATGATGTTGTAGTTTTTTATCTGTGTATATAAAAATGATCTGTATTCAAATATGATTGAAAAGTAATTTGTCTGCCAAAGAAATAATTTTTGATGTGCCTAGAAATAAAGATGGTGATTCGCCGAAATCAGTTTTATTAACGTCTTATTTTAACGTCTTATTTTTAACTTCTGGCCTACAGCCAGAAGGTTAAAAAGTACCGGATATATGACTGCGCAGTTAGTGATGTTACACACACACATATGTAACGCCGGGTAACAGAGTGGGTATATATATATAAGAATGCTAATAAAAGGAGAGGGGAAAATTAGCTCAAGTTATAAAGAAAATTTGAATAATCCTATTCCATTTGAATATAATTCTATTCCATTCCTATTTGAATAATCCTAACTGGGTACCTGAATTTTAGAACGAAAATTTTACAACAGTTTTTAGCATCAAGATTATTTTCCAAAATATTCTACGAAAATTCTGCACCGTGTCTCAGAATTATGTAAAGAGAATATATAATTAAAATTTTTTTTAAAAAATTTTTTTTTATTTTCGTAATTTTTAAATTTTCATGACACTTTCAGTTACGTATTGAAATTAATAATTACCATTAATATGCACTGTTTGACTAGAGAAGCCAAATAAAAAATATTTAATAACGTAATAAAACTCGTAATATATATTACTGTAAAACATGAAAAAAGGATTTGTAAAATTTCACGGCTGAGTTCTGTAAACCACATATTAGCGTGACTCCAGAAAGACCAGAAATCTGAGAAGATATCAGGTTATATATATATTTTTTAAGAATTTGAATTTCTCTCGATCTCAAAAATTTACTTTTGCCTTAAGGCTCTCAAATGATTAATATTCTTCGTCTCAAAATCCAGAAATATTATTTCATTCTCATATGAGCTAGTTGAATTAGGTGCTTTCTTACTTTGCCTCAATTAAGCTTCGTAGAAAACTACTTGAAAGAACCATTAGTTTAGTTTATTTAAGTGATCTTCCATTTAATTAGATTTCTGTTTACATAAAGCAGCGGGATTTTAAGAGAAAAAATACTTTTTTTCTTAGATGGCGTAAGAAATTGGGACAGTTTTAGGAACTGGAGAAAAATATTTCTATAGAAAAATTACTTTCACAAGCGATAATGCCCGAGTCGTTGAAGCATTTTTATTTTAGATATTTATCTTCTATAAGAAAAAGAAAAAAAGTGCCTGATCACCTCTTTTTCCTTTTAAAAGGATTAAAAAGATATAAAGATTTAAAAAGCCCTTTTCGTAAGCCAGATTTGATTAATATCCTATATGTTTTTTCCACTTCACCATTCAATTTTTAGCGTAGAAGTAACTAGAAAGAGAATTGCAAACTCCTTTAAATACTACTATTTGTGTCATTTGTAGTGTAAATAGAGGTACAGAAAGAAATAAACTTTCTTTCGCATTCCTAAAATCAGAAGGCATATTTCGAAAGTACACTAATTTGAAAATTATTCTAATTAATAGTTAAAATTCGATGTGCATTGTTAAATATCGAAATGTTTTATTTAAACTGAATGAGCTTAGTTACCAAACTTCAGGAAAGAGTTTACAACAACTAAATTAAGTGCAACAGTTTTATATCAGGTACTATGGGCTCAGTTTTAAAATTAAATGTTATAATGATTATCTGAATAAGAAGATTTTGTTTTACGATAAGTATTTCGCTTTTGAGTATCACCTTCTTTAGAAGCATAAAGTAACTTAAGCTAAAGCCAAGCGACTTACTCCTATGTTCAGTACGAAGAAAACTGAAGGCAATTCTTGTGCTTACAAAACTAGCCAGCATTTATGGCTCAACTCAAAAAAGTAAGGAATTCAAACTAAATTGCAAGTTAGCCAAAGTCTAGAAAGAATAAATAACGCCCAAGTTGGCTGAAACCTAATACTGACGTGACAAGCTTAATGGCAAGAATATAGTAACGCCACAGATGGAGAGCTATAAAAGAGATTCAACTAGTAACGTGGCTTCAGCAGGCGGAACAAACTCTGATTCAACAATCTAAAGCCTTCCTTAAAATACTATCTCTTTCTACCTCATTGAAATATGTGCGAAATAAAATTCGTATTCTGACCGAAAAATGGAAAAGAAGAATGACAGTAAAAGTACTGAACAGAATTCCACAATAGCTGATTAGATAAAAACAGTTAAATCCTTACAGATTTGAAGATAATGTGATATCGTTTTCATACAGAAAAGTGAAGGAGATTTTAAATAATAATTTAATGATTATTTATGCGATTATTTCCGATCTTTTAAAGCTTCTTGGCCTCTAAAGGAAAATGTAACCACACTCAAAAATATGCTGTGCAGCTTCTAGAAATTTAACATAATCAACCTATGAACTATTACGTCTAATAAAAATACACTTGCGTTTTAATATAGCTGGCATTTAGTGAGAGTAAGGATATGAACAAATTGTCTAAGATTCAGCTTTATTTTATGAATACCAGCTGCTCTAATTTGATAAAAATTAGTCGATTTCGAAGAGTAATAGTAAGATATTCTTCAAAAAGTTTCACTTAATTAAAATTTTGTATGCTTCATTCAGAAAGAAAAAGAGTTGCTCTCAGTTATAGTGCTTTTAGAAAGATATCATAAAAAAGGAATATTAGAAAAGGGAATGTAAATTTTTATTTACGTAGGCGCACTTTTTATCGTTTTATTATGTGTTTCGCCGTTAAGTACTACACGGAAAGGAGGATGTGCCATGGAGAACTTAGGAAACTGGGTAGCCAGCTCAGTTTCTGTCCACGCCCCATGTAGCCAGCTCATTCGCAGAAATTCGAACCTCGGACCGAACTAGAAGCGTTTAGCGACTTTAACTCCTCAGCCGCTGTAGTAGTTAAAATGTTAGCTTAAATAAATCTGATGTGAGTTGTGCATTTAATTGCAACTTTAACACATCTGCAGATAAATTTGGCGTCAACTGTAAATGCAGTAACAAGTATTCGGTTTGTGGTTTTTGAGTTTTCGGAATGCAGTTTATTAAGTTTGCAGATAAAATGGCCATCAATGAAAAATATTTTTCATTATTTACATGACCTTACCCAGAGTGAACTGAATTCAAATATAATTATTCTTCTTAATGTAAAATACCTTTGCTCAAACAGAAAATTTCACTTTAATTTGAAATGCTGCGAATCCCTGAAACATCATTTATTATTTGCTTTTCCGCGTACAGATACATATTTCACTCATTTTAGTAGTCAGAACGATTAAAACATGCAAGCAATTTTAACTTAGAAATTCAGTGTTATATGTCTTTGTTCATGTGTTCGTTTCTCAATTATATGAAGAAGGCTGGACGTTGCCGGCCACATCCCAAGTAGCACGGCAACGTCGCCATGACGCTGCAAACTCGTCGCAGGTCATGTTGCAATAAGTCGTCTTTAAGACGCCCAGATGTCCGCGAAACTCCACTGTTTTGCAACCGTTGCAAAGATGTCTTTATTACGTCTTTGAATATGAGGATTTTGTCGAATAGACGTCGTTATTGCATCTTTCTCAGGTTATATTTTGGGTGTGAAAGTATCGTATCACGACGTCTTAACGACGCCTGAATGTTCGAAGAATTCCACCTTTTTGCAACAGTTGTGCAAACGTCGTTATTATGTCCTTGTCTTACATATTGATTTATGAAGAAAAATAAGCTTAATAATTAATATATTTTTCTTCTTTTTTAAAATTTTGTATTCCTTGTATTTATCTAAAGATTAAATATTTTACCATTTCCTGAAAACCAGAAGATAATACAATTTTTTCTCTTTAGACTAAATATGCATAATTAATAATAGCCTTAATTATTTTCACTACTTTAAACTGTATTTTTTAAATAATTCTAAGTTATGATTATTTAAGTTTCATTATTTCTTTTCTTAATTCTTTAGTACGTGTGTGAGAGTAATTATGAAAGTAGTTATTATAAATATATAACAAAAATAGTAGGTTTTAAGTAAATAAAACTCAATCAGACAAAAATAAAAGTAAAGCTATATATATGGGTTAAAAAAAAAAGAGCGTTTTGGATCATAACAGCATTATCACATTCTTATCTTTTAAATCTCAGAGACAGCTTTGTAAAAATAAATACTAATTGAAAATTGCCCCTGTCATGATAAATTAGGAAGCGGTTCTTAAGATAACATAATCATTATTTTACCTGAACTCAAGTATAAATTTATTCTCGTTTCACAGTAAAAAATATAACCATTAACTTCTATACCTTCAAGCTATGCAAATGAAAGACTGTATAAAGTAGTTACTAAATGTGATAAAAATATTTTATACAAAAATATGCCTAACTATAGTAACCAAAAAAAAACTTTCCATATTCATAATGAAATAATAACCTGACAAACAACATAGATGACAGCACTATTTAAGAAGAAACATAAACTAGCAGTGTTTGAAAGTATAAGTAGCAGAAGGAAGGCAACAGAAGTAAAATTTCCAATTAATAAGAAATTATTTGTGTTTTTTAAGTAGTAAGCAATTAAAAGTGCAATAATTATGGATTGCAGTATTTACTAGTAATGCTGATGTTTCTTAACACCATTTCTTTCGATCATATGTTAATATATTTACTTATTTTTAGTTTCTACATTTTAGAAGAGTGCTAGATTACAATGATTATTTCGTGCACATTTTATAATTAATAACTTTCCTTTTATTACTGTACAGAAATAATTTAAATGATATAGAATGTGATATTTGCAAAGTACGTTAAAGTAAGTTCTTCGTTAAATAGCACACGATGAAACTTTTTGTTTCTATTTATTATGAATTTCTTTTTTATCATAAGCACATAAAAAGTAAGCGAAGAAAATACAATGTACCTAAATTTAATAAAGAATAAAACCTTATTTCCAACATTCATTTATGGAGATAATCTAATAAATATACATAACGGCAGTATTTAAAAAAAACGCGAATTACAAAGTGTTTGGAAGAATAGATACCAAACGAAAAGAAATAAATTTGCAATCAATAAAAAATATTTAGTGTTTTTACTTCTTTGTACGAAGTAAAAAGGAAGAAAAAGGAAGTATTGTAATCGCGAAAAGTTTCAGGCAGCATATTTCAACGAAAATATCCATTTTGACCGCTAGCGAATGCAATTTAACGATGTTTTTGCGTGATATCTGTACGTAAGGACAAAATAAAATACTCTTTTCTTCCCGAAAATATATATATATATATATATATATATATATATATAAAACTGCTTTAAAATGAATTCTGAAGAGCATTTTTCGTGGCGTCTGTACGAACGTATTTACGTACGTACGTACGTATCTCGCATAACTCAAAAACGAGTAGCCTCAACGTTGAAATTTTGTATATAGGATTGCTATAGCATTTAGATGTGCACCTCGTATTTTGGTTGCAACCGGCCGCACCAAACATATATAAATTTATTTATATACATATCCACTCTGTTACCCGGCTCAGTGATCTCAGTTTCCTTACTCTTATATGTTTGTAAATTGTACATTTTTTGCTTTAAAAATGATTGAATTATGTTGTTTTTATCTTCCGGTTAAGGGTTTTATGTCTTTAGTAAATCTGTATGCAATATTTTTAGAATTATCAACAATTTTAAAGTTGTTTAAGTGCCGCTAAGACTTTGTTTTTATGGCGGCCATTGATTGTTTACATTTGAAACGGCGGACTAGTGGATTTGTTGCCAATCTAGAGAAACTTAGCTTCGCAACAACAAAGATAAATGCCTTCATTTATCATTGCCAATTAAATCATGCTTAAATCTGTCTGGAATTTTTTCGAGGAAATCAGTGTTTAAGATTTACTTCGTAATTTTTAATAAAGATATTTTGAGTTTTTATATATTTTTGCCTTGTCGCGAAGGGAGAACTGAATTAATTTAATGATAAATACTCAATCGTCTGTGAAAAACGGTTTCTTTTTTGTTTTGGTTGCTTAATTTCTTTTATACATTGTTCTAGCTTTATTATAGTATTTGAATACAACATGTGGCAACGATTAGATAATTCTTTAAATGATATAAATTTTGTGCATTCTGAGTTATAATATGAACGAAATATAATACTGTTAAGGGAACCTAGCGCCAGACTGGTAAACAAATAAGAGTGAATTTTAAAGAATGCATTTATTCTATTGTGGTTTATGCGCTGTCGGCGAAGTAGATTTAATTCAATCCAATAAGTTTAAATGAAATGCAAGAAAAAAGCGTATAATTTAATATTCCGTACAAGGAAGTCATGGGGTGTACACATCAGATTTTTTAATAATATTACACAATTAAAAATCACATAATTATAGATCACAATATTTCATAGTAATGCTAATGTTTCCTTAATACTATTTTTTCGATCATATGTTGGATGTATAAACACATTTTTAGTTTTCTTCAATTTAGGCCAATGGCAGATTACCATAATCATTTCATACACTCCTTAATATCATTAACCTTCTCCGCATGTTATACAAAAGGCAGCATACTATAAAATGTGCATTAAAATCGACTCTTAATTAAATAGCGTGTCATATTTTTTTAATGTATTGCTTTCTTGTTATTACATATATCTAATTAAGCAACAGAGCTAAAACCATACTTAAATGTAATGATAAAAATCAAATATTCCTATTTATAGTGGTTTCTTAACATCTGCTCTTTGGCATAATCATGATTATTGCGTTCAAATAATACATTTTATAAAATCAGTTATCCGTTTTTAGCATACAGTAGCACAGAATAATATACGTTTGAATACTATATAGCATACTAAGGGCGTTAAAAAGTACTCTTCATTAAGTAACGTACAGTGAAATCATTTTTTATCATGAATTTTTCTGCTATCACAAATATATACAAAAATAAAGCCATGAAAACAAAATATAATTTAATACTAAAAAATCTAAATTCAAACATCCATATTTATATTACGATCATGACTTGACAAACACATACGAGTATAACTGATTTTTAAATGGCACAAACTATGCTGTATTTGGAGTTACAAATACTATGTGAAAAATAATAAAACTACATTTTACAATTAAGATAATAAAAATACTTAATGCGTTTTAAATTGTTTTAGTTTTTGTTCATTTGAAGCAGAAAACTTACTATCCTCTGAAACTTTTGTATAATTGTTGAAACAAATATTTTCAAATGTAGTTAGCATTTTGATGACAACATTAAAGAATTCACAACTGCAAAACTGGTAAATTTCAATTCCAAGTAGTTCGCTATTAATTATATACATTTTAAAAAGTGAAGTAACGACTAAATGCTGACTGTCACATTTTAGAAAATGTGTTTCGTATTTTTTGGATATAAGTAGTCTAAAAATACAATAGCAGTGGATTATAATATTAAAAACTAATAAGAATGTTGTTTAAGACCACCTCTATTTACCATACATAAATATTTGCACTTATCTTTTGTTTCTGTTGTTTGGGATAATAGAAGATTATGATAATCTTCCTCTTCAGTTATATGTTACCCAAGCTAACAATTTTTCTTTGCAGATCATACACTGAAGTTTCAAAGAATATCCTATAACATACACACAATATTTACTAAACACACAACACGGTATCAAACAAGCAACAAAGCTTGATTTGTTAAATTAAATACATCTTCAGCAGTTATATTAAGTACTGGTACCAGTCCAATAATTTCTTTGTATTTTGAGATAATGAACATACCATAACAGCTTGAATTGTTGTTGCTTCTACATTGATTACATTTTCAGGAAAACCGCACTTTGGTTCACAGTGCATACATTTATTTTTAATATAAGCAATTATTTATATCAGTCATTACTTGATTCAATTTCAAACATGAAGTCAGTCCTTTCAAATATTCAAATATCTTACAGATGGCATCTTTACCAAATTACTTGAAAGAACTGCTTCATAACATGACCTAGATTTCATATAAAAAGTGTATGCAAATGCCGTCAGATAACTGCTATACCTTTTTTCTTCGTCAGATTTTTCGAACACTTTCATTTGCTCCAAAATAAACTGGACATCACTACATTCCTGTACGTTGTCCTCTTTCTGTATTGAAGCTCTCCAGTATTTAACAGCTGGCTCAAAATCATTTTCAAAAATATCGTTATTATTTGTCAAATTTTCATTGAAAGTTAAAACATTCTGAAATTCACTCCACAAATTACAAGATTCTAATTCCGATGGTGAATTAGAGAACCGTGAAGAAAATATTCCCGAAAATAAGATGGAGTCTGAAATCATTGCGAAGTTAATAACTTGTTCGAATTTGGCAGCTAGCCAAAGCGCGCAAACCTCGAGCTCAGATGTTCGTTTATATAAGTAATAATATACATGGAATGTCAAACTTATCAAGTTAAAATTCTCCGATCATTGTATTAGTCTGTCTTGGAGATACCAAGACAGAATCTTTGCAGTGAAAATTGGCAGTTCTGTTTCTACCACGAGAAATATTTTCGCTGGAGTGCCCCAAGGATCTGTACTTTCACCATATTTATATAACATTTACATTTACGATATTTCTAAAGACGCACAAATTACCATTGCTCTTTTCGCTGATGATACTGTAATTATGACCCAAGCTTTTACTGTTACTGTTGTCCAGCTCCTTCTTCAACACCTCAATCATCTAGAAAACTGGCTTACTCTTTGGAGGATTGCAGTTGAAATGAAAAGCAATAATTTTTCTGAAAAATCAAAAGCAATAATTTTTCGCAAAGGACAAACAAATTTCACACCACCTAGACCTCTTCTGTTTGATGAAGAAATTGACTGGGTGACGAAGTTAAATATATAGAAGTTATTCTTGATAAAAAATTGACTTTTCAGAAACATCTCAGAGAAACTGTGAAAAAAATTAATATCACGCTTGCAACTACGCGTCCACTTCTTGGCAGAAGAAGTCATATGCCTGCTTTTAACAAATTCATCTTATATAAATCTATACTTCGACCAGTATTACTCGATGCTAGTCCTGTCTGGGGTCACGCTACCAAAAGTTTTCTTCAACACATCCAAGTTCTTCAAAACAAAGCACTCGGAGAGATTATCAATGCACCATGGTTCATTGCAAATTCGTATATCCACCGTGATCTCAAAGTAGAAACAATTCAAGATTATATTCAAAAACTTGCCAGAAATTTCCTCCATTCAGTTCTCACTCATCCTAACAACTGCATCAACTCTCTTAGATGATCTCTATTTACCAGAGAAAAGCACAGATATCCATCTCACATTCTCCATCATTAACATTTTTCACTCATACTCACTGATTTGGACCTTCGACCAGAAACTCATCTCATTCGTCGACTGATGGCGGCCACTTGACTTTTACTTTCGTCTTTTTGCTTTACCGATGTTCTTCACCTGATACAGAGTAAAAGGAGACGCTGCTTTCTGAAACTCAAATTCATTATATGTTCTTAGTAGTGGAATGTCATCGGTCGAACAGCAATTCAATGTAACTTTCAGCGATTTATAGGATTGCATTAAACCTTTCGAAGGTTCTTCTGATAATTTAATAGAATCTTTTTAAAGTGGCCTAGAAGGATTATTTCAACTGAATAGAATTAAATCAATGTCCACAAGATTATATTTACCCCCCCCCAAATCCCGAGTGTACCGTATACTGGGATTAAACCAAGCATTTTGGAATGCAATGGAGATGCAAAAACAAAGCAAACAGTTCATCAGAATTTTTATATGTAATGAATTTCGTATTTTTGTTCACAGTTTCTCTAATTTTGATGTTAGCATTTATTAGTAATTTATCAAATCCATTAATTTTGCCGTTTTCCATGAAAAGTGTTAATATTTCTTTCTCTTTTTCCATTAGTTTTTGCCTTCTGCTTCTCCTGATTGTCGTGAGTTTTCCGTCATATATATTGGACAGCAGTTAAATATGCATGGATATGCATCGTCGAGAAAACATTGGACGTTTTCTCGGAATTTTAAAATCTCTCCATTTTTATCCTTGAATATATCTTCACGCACAATCATATCTTCGCGAAATCTGTACTTTTTGCACTATGCGGTAAAGCGTTTCATATTATCTCAGCATATTAATGCAAAAAAATTAGTCCTTACTTCAAAAATAATAAATAAAATCATTTTTCAGTAGTGAACTAATTGCCAACAAGTGATTTGCATTGATTTCGGAAATATGAATTTTTAAAATATATTAAATGCATAACTTAATAACTTACTTTATAGGTTATTTTCATTTTAAAATATTTTACTATAATATTTATAAAAATACTTTTTAAGTATTAATGATTTTAACAAAATTTTAAACAATAATTTAGCACGTATTTTTAGTACTAATTAAATTTAATAATTCAAAAGTATTTATATTTCATTAGATGAATCTACCTTAGATTAATATATTTAGATGAAATAAAGTAATGCAACATTGCAAAATAAATCTTATGCGGACTGTAGATTCTTGAAAGGGCAGATTTAGTCTCTTTTCATTCTAAAAGTAACGCTCATGAACTATGAAAAAAATGCTAAAATGACCACGTTTAAAAGCCGTCAGATAATGACGTTTCAGTGACGTGGATAAATTGCCAAGATGCAACGGCCAATATTTTGCGTCTTCGCTGCTTTGTAAAGACGTCCTTAAAGTTACCACGATCACTTTGCAACCTCTCGGACCAGTTTGCAACATCTTTGCTACGTCACGTGCTACTTGGGATGTGATGCTGCAGTTTGAACAAGAGATATTAGATCTCAACTTCAATGATTTAAATAGAACCTTTAATGATGGTTTAAAATTATGGGGATTTTTCTGATAAAAAATTAAATCTTAAGTGATATAAATATTCCCGTGAAAAGCTTTAATACAGAACAGAAATTCTGAAACTTAACAATTGTTCACTTCCCATCTATTTATCAAATGAAAGTTTTCACAACTATAAGAAATTCTGTTTTTATTATGAGGCATGCACTCCTGAACAGAATTATTGAAGTATGATAGTTCGAAGTACACATATTCGGTCATAACATAACAGAGTGATAATAATGTACGGCAGTACAATTCGCTAATACACCATTATGAAATACGTAATATATATTATAATAAGCGTAATACTGAGCCTAATAATATTAAGCATGATATTGGGGATTTCTGCCGTTCGTTAATAAGGCTACAGAAACGCATAATTTTAGAATCTCTTGTATAAATATAACATTAAATTTCTATTCGAATTAGGTACAAAACTAACCTTTTATCTATAAGGAGAATAGATTCTTCAAGTCAACAAACATGGATGTTTGTTTGCTTGGTTTATATAAGAGCTGTCGAAATACCGTCGGAACGTGAGTGCTGTTAAACGACTACAATGATGAATTGTTTCTACAGAATTGATTACTGTGTTTCAAGGATTATTAACGTCCTCTACTTGACATCACTGGAAAATATAAAAGGATCGTTACTTACACAGCAAAACCTAGAAGAATGTTATTTTCACATGGTTGACGAATATATATTTCGTTGTCAGGCAGCTGATGCAATAAATATCAGTTTATCTAAATTGCATTGCCTATTAACAAGATTAAAGCTATTCAATTATAATTTAATTCTAAATAAAATAAAACTTTTATGATCTTTCGCATTATTCCTTTAATCCTGTTAACGAATTTGGGTTTGAAATTCAGTCTTGCTTAAAAATGATATTATTACAGCAAAGAAATTTGGATTTAGTTATAAATTCTTCCCATGTACTAACAACAACTAACTAAACAGCGCATGACATTGTTTAAAATTTTATATCACGGCATTGGTGTATCATAGTAAAATAATAGCAGAAATTTAAAATAAGTATTTATTTATTTACTACATTTAAAAAATAAGAATTACGGTTGTATTGGGTAAAGTCAGGATTATAAAATTAATGTCTCTGACATACAAATTTTAATTTATAATTTTGACTCTACTTTTGATGTTGTGAGAATATAATTATAGCTATTAATTTTGAAGTCTATTTTAAAATTTAAATTAGACTGATTTTGTTTTTGTTCTCGGAATTCCCTAAACGAATCAGATGGCTCTCTTGATTTAAAAATGTGATCTATTTTGCTACGGATGATTAATGTTATTTTAATCATGTTGTGCAAACAAAACGAGCTTAAAACTTTGGGTTCATAGATTTTACTGAGACTTGCATAATTACAGAGAAGTTATAAGGTATTTCTCCCACTTCCCTAGCGTGCCTTCGTGGTGTAACGGTAGCATGCTGGGCCGGTATTCCAGAGGTTCGTGGTTCGATTCCCGGCGAAGGCGGTTGCATATTTTTCATCTTTTGTGCTTCCAATTAAACTAATGACTTTACAGTGGCGCCCGAACTAAAAGGGTTGTGGATGATGATTCTCTGCACCCAGGATTTGGCGACTAGATTCCCTAAAACCCTAGTCGCCCTTTAAAAAGGGGAGTATATAAGGTATTTCTCCCACTTTCCAAGCGTCCTTCGTGGTGTAGTGGTTCTGCACGATGGGCCGGTATTCTAGAGGTCCGTGGTTCGATTCCCGGCGAAGGCGTTGTTAATTTTTCATCTCTCTTGCCTCCAAAAAATATCCTATGTCTCTTAATGACAAAGTCTTAAATGAATGTGTATCAAAATGCGCAGTGTGCATATAACTGAAGTATGTATGAAAGTCAACTTTGAAATTCTGAGTAACATTCGTATTATTAACCAGAAGTAGCGTGAATGACAACTTACGACGCCACAGACAAAAAGCCTTCAGTTCCAATCGAGCTGCTTGCAACTGTCTACTTTATCCTAGTTTTAATTCGTTAAAATTCTTTTATTTTAAAAGAATATTTATTCAAGGAAAATGCTTTAAGGATATAACTCAAAAAATAAAGTTAACATTTAATGAATATTACGATTTTTTTAAGCAAATCTTTAAGTTTATCCTGTAGACAGTTTATAACTTCTGCTGTGTAAAACAACTTTGCCATTTATAGCTATTCACAGATACTATATATACAGTTTACGAGTTAATACCTTCTGATAACGATTTTTAGCTTTCCACAGATACTATATATACAGTTTACGGGTTAATGCCATCTGATAACGATTTATAGCTATCCACTGACACTCGTACTATATATACAGTTAACGAGCGCATATAGTATGAGTTAATGCCTTCTGATATTGTTTAACAATATTGCTAAGAAATTTGTGTATATGTAAGTAATTTTAGAGAAATTATATGTGAACTTGCAGTAGCTTTTGTATAAGGTAAGACGAAAATGAAGAGAGCAATGCTCTGTAGGGAAAATAAGGCTACAAGATCAAATTTATTTAACGTTGAGGTAAATGGCTATCTTCCTAAACTGGCGAGATATCGCCAACTGGCGATGGTTTTGGGGATTAATTTTTGTCATTAAATTTGTCGAGAAATCTCCAAAAGTCGCCAAACTTGGCGACATTTTGGCTCGGTTCCTCTATAATTGTAATACGTACTCTAATTGGATATCTGTAATTGATCCCCATATGTAACAGTAACCGTATCCGGCCCTTATATGTAACTTTAAACGCATATGCCTTCCAGTAATTTCTAGAAATAGAAAGTACTGGAAATTTATCGGCGGCCGGGGAATAGCTGTATAAAAGTGGACAGAGCATCACTTTTTACTTCAGAGTCAGATCACCGCGCGAGCTTCGCTCTTTACATACGCTTTGCATTGCGTTGTGTTTAACGTTCTTAGCATTTTAAAATGGTGACTACTGATTGTAGTCTCTCAGGTTAACAAGAGCTGTATGAGTACTTTTGTGAGAAGTTCTACAACTGTAAAATGTTTCTTTTGCGAAAATAAATTTTATCAAGCTATCATCGGTTCTGCATGCATTCAGACCATTACCCATCCGTAAGATAACAATAATATCAATATAAGACATATGACACTATTCAATAATATCAGTGTTATTTTGATAACATATATATCAATATAATACATTATGCAACTCCAATTTCTTTCCCCCAATGACGGCTTCTAGCCGTTTATAGGCGTTGGCCACTAATAAGGCTGGAAGCGGTGGTCTCTTTAATTATGGAGGTACCTAAAAGGCGGACCACTATTGCCTCCTATGTAAGGGGACGGACAAATTACATCCATCCCTTCTCCGGGATTCGAACCTGAACCCTTCGGTAAGGAAGTCAGACACTAATTATTTTCCCTCCAATGAGATGTTTTTGCAGAAAATAAGCAACATGCCTTGAGGCAATGAGTCCGATGTTAATAGCCTAAATGTCAAACCTACAACATCTGGAATCAGAAGAGCTATAATTACCATTTTAAATAACCTACTGCGAACAGTTAATATCTTTCGGTATCTTCTTCAAAATTACAGCAAGCGATTTAAGTAGGAAAGCGGCAGCAATAGCACATAAGCTGCAGTAAACTCACAATTAAGATTAACAGAATGCAGTTAAGATAACAATAACTATACCACTTATGCTTTTGTTTGCACAAGCTTTCTAATCTGAATTAGTAATGTGATGCGCGAAGATGAATATAATATATTTTTTTTTTAAATAATTGTTAGTGAAACTTAAGGAATTATTGTCTTCTCTGCATCTCCATGCAAAAATGCACCATAAGATGAAATGCCTCAAAATTTTACAACCGTTAACATCTCACAGGACCTACTTGCCTCATTTTTGTGTTTGATTTCACTTCTTCTTTACCTCGAGTCTCAAACGCTTCAGTTTAAACTTTTCTTCGAATATTTTTTCATTCTTGATTTTTCTCGCATAGCATAAAGTCAGCTTCGGAGAATTTTATAATTCATAAAAATATTTATTTATTTTTCTGGCATGAATATATTTATTTGTAAAGAATAGAATAGTAGTAGAGAAATGGGTTCACCAAAAATTCTAACTGTGTTCGAAACAGATTTTTACGAATACTAATGAACGACATTTTTCTTTTAAATTTTAATATAAAGTTGCTTTGGTATGAATCATCATTTATCTAATTCTCCTTGTATCATTTATACTATATGTTTTAAATGTGGTATGAGAAATATTATCTCAATTTTAAATATATTTCCGGAAATATATATGAAATAAAAACACACAAAAAAATATCTTCTTAAAAAATAAGAAATTCTTATATTGCATCAGATTTTATGCAACTCTTCGAAGGTTATATTGCAGGAATAAATTAACTTTAAAAAATATATAACGTTAAAAGATAATAAATAACGTTAAAAGAAGTTAAAAAGTTAAACATACATATAAAGGAGTGCACCGAGAGCAAATGGATTCGATTTGGAAACTGTATCATTATATGATACTAGCTGTACCCGCCCGGCGTTGCCCGTGCATTTAGAAAATGCAGATAAGTGTGAAAATGCAGGAATAGTAGTGTAGGACATGTAGACTGTCTCTCTCTCTTCCCCCCCCCACAAGCTACAAAAAAGAAATGAATTGTAATTAATCGATTTAATGTATCGTCAAAACAGCAAACTAACGCTAGAATAAAGAAATCAATTGTTACAATCGAACGTTATTTGAAAACAAATAATAATATCAGTGAGTCAAAAAAACCGTGATTAATTAATTATAAATAATTTTTTTAAAATTTTTCTAATTCAAAAATCGAAAATCGGGCTTCGAGGTCTGGTGGCCAGCCCCTTTGTGCTTCCGTATAAAAAATTCCAGGTCCCTGCGTGCGATAGATTTGGCTGGAGAGCTCGGTCAGACAGACAGACAGACAGACTTACACTTGCTTTTATTATTATAGACTAGCTACTCTGTTGAGAATTGCAGGAAACGAAAGAATTCGCCCAGAATTTTTAACTTTTCTTACTCAGAACCATGCCTGAATTATTAGATTCTTTTGCGAATAATGTGTCACGGAACATGTGGGCGTATCGTAGGCTGTTCTTGTATGAGTTTTATGATATTTTCTTCTGCATTTCTTCATCTGCGTTTTTGTTGATTTCAGTAAATAATACTACGAGCGAGATTTGTAGTAAGGGGTCAAGTTGCAGTAAAATAAAGATGTAGGATTCCAAAATTGATTCGAATTGCTTATAGACGTATATATCACCATTTATATACAGCAATATAATAATTTTCTATCAATATAATAATTACTGTGGTATGAATCATATCACATTTCATATAGATTTACAGCTGGAAGTTGTAATGATGTAAGAAAACAACATTAACTTGAACAAAACATTAAAACCCTATAAGAATAAATTTAATTAACTATAAATACAATTTAAAATTATTTAACTAAAATACTCTGGAACCTTTATACAACAAACGTACATTGCGAAAAAAAAGGGGGGGGGCGGGACAGTTCCTATATCTCCCGTTCTACTGGGCCTGTTGACGAAATTCAACTTGCGTTTTTTATGTCTCGAAAGCGCGACTTTGGATATGTATTAGATTTCTATATAGCAATATTCAAATATAGGTATTTTGACACAAAATCGTTTTTTTTTCTGAAATAACATACCAATTTTTTTCCATATTTCAATTCTAAGACCAAAATCACGCCTAGGTATTAAATTTTGTAAAATTCGTTGCGAAATTTACTGAGAAATCCAAAAATTTGTCTTGGCGCAATTTTTCTTCAGTTTGCGCCAAGAATAATTCATTTGGCCAACTTCTTAATATATAGCAACCATTTTTCCTTTCCCTTCTATTACGCCGGAGCAGAGAGCGGCCGAGCGGTAAAGTCGCTGAACACTGGTAGTTCGGTCCGAGGTTCGAATCCCGCGAACGGGCTGGCCTCATGGGCGTTTTCGTGGTTTTCCCCATGTGTAACGTGTATACGAGTCAGTTTCCCTTAGAAAGTCCTCCACGAAGGCATCCCTCCTCTTAGGCAGATAGCCCTTGTGTGCTTTGCCATAATTAAGTACACCCTATGCCGGAGCAGAAAAAAGGTACCTCGTTCGTACTTTTTAACATTGCGCAAGAGAGGGAAAAAAGTTACGTCCTTTCTACATCCAAATAACTTTAGCAAAGGTGTCTTTTTCTGAAATGACATACCAATTTTTTTCCATATTTCGATTATACGACTAAAATTACGCCAAGCTACCTAGTTTTGTAAAAATCGTAAGAGTAGTTTTTAAAAAATTAATTCTCGCATAGCATAAAGTCAGCTTCGAAAATTTTAGCTCTTCAATGTTAACTGAGTTTGGTATATATTTATTAAACTCTCTTTTTTATTAAACTTATTTTATTCTTCCTTTCACATTTCGAAATTTAGGTTCATTCCAAATAAAATTCTGAAATGACCATTGATTTATTGACACACCATTGATTTATTTTTAAAATTTGTATTCTTAAATAATTTTTATAAATTTTTCAAAATTCTTTTAATTAGAATCTATACAATTTTTACCATCATCTCGAAGAAGACAAATTTCTAAGCATACATGCAAAAGGTAAATTTTTTTATTCAAAATTTCCAAAGATATACGTTTTATATATTGGTGCGTTTTGAAATTTAGCCTTTTTTTTTTAAAGTGATAAAAATCAAATGTGGTTTAGATACTTTTTTAAAATTAATTGGAAGTAGAAACGATGTGACTTTTATTCCGCTCATGCACAATGTAAAAAGGTAGGAAACAGGTGCCTTTTTTTTCGATCAGGCATAATGGAAGGAAAAGGAAAATTGGTTGCCACATATTAAGAAGTTCGTCAAGTAAATTATTCTTGGCGAAAACTGAAAAAATTGTGCCAAGATAAAATTTTGAATTTCTTCGTAAATTTCGCACCAAATTTTACAAAATGTAATATCTAGGCATAATTTGAGTCGTAGAATCGCAATATGTAAAAATATTGGCATGTTATTGCAGAAAAAGTCCGATTTTGTGTTAAAATACCTATTTTAGATCAATGCTATATATAAATCTAATATATATCCTAAGTCACGCTTTCGAGACATGAAAAACGCAATTTGAATTTTGTCAATTGGCCCAGCAGAACGGGAGATACAGAACTGTCCCTCCTGTCCCACCTTTTTTTTGTGCAGTGTACAAAGATTTGTTATTCAAATATAATGAAGCAGAATACACGGGGGTATTTGATAGTATTTCCTTGATATTTATACTTTTCTGAACAAATGCTAAAAATGTTTGAGAAAATTTTTGTTTTCTATAATATATACTATTTAGAATGGTAAGAAGAACAACGCATTCCCAAACCATGTATGTCTAAATTGATAATTACCTTTGTAATGTCATTATTATGTAAAATAGAACAACAAAACATTAAAAAAATTAGTTAAATATTTTTACTAAACAATGTCCATAGCATGTTATTTATTAAAAGCACTTATGTAATTCAGAAATGTATATAGCTATGCTACACTGAAAAAAGATTTTTCGAAGATGACTTGTTGCGCAATACGAAAAAGCTCTAAAAAGCATTTTGAATGACTAAGACAGGTTTATACACATGTGACAGGAAATTGATAGTTCTGAAGGTATTTTGCCACTTCTTAAAGAAGCTAGTCTTTAATTTTACAATGAATCAATGGAGGTTGTGGTCTTATACTAAAATTTTTATTAAGTTATTCACAACAAGTTTTAAACCAAGGGAATAAGTTGGTCATTCCATATCTTTGATTTCTGTCTTGTTAAAGCATGTTGTCAGTTAACCGAAGATATATACAAAAGATATTGTTGCTGTGATTTATCTCTGTTCTGATGTTCCATCTCGGTCCGATGAAAAGGCGGCAACATCCAGATGGGGGACGGCTAACCAGCTCGCTATCAAGTAATTGTCGGTTCTTCAACATTAGGGGCATGAGCAGTTTCTTAGTGGTACATTCAATATCAAACTCAGAAAACGTACTTGGTTGTGAGTACGATGCTTCGTCTCCGCGATACTCGTAATGGGATCGTCATGTCGGAGCAGATTTATATAGGTTTAACAAGCCGCTGCTCGGAGGTTACTCTAGTCTTAGGACCGAATAATTCCAACAATGTTGAACAACAAATGTGACTCATCTCGCTTGCGTGACAATAACATTAAATTAAACAGCAATTTAATTGTGGCCAAGAGCACAAGGTGCAAGGATTGCACTTGTCGCTGTGTTAGGCCTTGGGCATCCTGCAGGGACAGTACGAATTTGTTCGGCTTGTCCCAGTTTAGCAGAACAATCCTGGAAGACAGATCTGAGGGTCAACCATCCATACCATCCTTCCAAGAGGACTTTCGACCGCATAGAACCTTAAGTGACCGCATGCCGTAAATACACTATATACTTAAAAACATGCATGAAGCGGGTATTCGAACCCAGACCCAAGACTCCGGCAGCCGTCTTCCATACCACCAAGCCAACAGGGTGCCATGGAGATTAGTGAAGGTAATGAAACATTAGTAGTATTAACCATGAAATGAATAAGAGATGCAGAATACGGCAAGAGAATATATTTTCGGAATTTCATTTCTATAAGGGTAGACTGCTTCATGTGATGACTTATTGATCAATACTTCTCCTCAAGTGTTGCTGATAAGATCATAAATATATTTTCCTAATAATATCAGATTTTTTGCATTAAAGGTGAGTTATTTCACACGCCACGTTCCTTAAAGATTAAACTGATTGATTTACGGATACTAAACTGAAATTTTAATTTTTGTCAGAACAGAAAACTTCATTTAACTTGCAGTGGTCTCAAGAATGGTATCCCAATTACGAAACAGATTCTGCAAGCTATTTACTGTCGTGCATTTAAAGGGACACATCATACTGATCTACGTGTCCAAATATTTTCTTAAAATAGCAATCGCAATTTAAAGCTGATTCTTTATAATTTCGAGAAGCTGCTGTTAGTAAATAGCGATTCTTTACTCTATTTTCTCTAAAATTATCTTGACTCGGCACTTTGTCAAATACTTCGAGTATTTTAAAATTGATTTTAGAAGCACGAATTAGCTTTTCATTAAACTTTAGTTATTCAAAATGCATCTGAATTTTCCCCCTATAAACGCCATTTTGTGTAATTCAAAAGCTGAATAGTTTTCGATTTCATTGACCTAAGAACCTGTTTTATTTTGTGACTATCTGCATTTTGCCTTGAAAAGGAATGCAGTCTCCTGCTTTCAGTACTCAAGCTACATTTACCACATGCTTTACTGAAGCAAGTAACCGGCTTCGGGAAATGTTTTCGGGAAAACGATCATTTTTCAGAAGGGAAAAATAATCGTAACCCAATAATTATTAACTCTTAATTCATCGTGGCCAGAATAAAGACGAAATTAAATAAATAAATTATAATGAATGACTTTGATACTTACTTATGCTATAAAATGATTATTGGCTGTTTATTATGAAAGGCGGCAGCAAATTCGCCTTCAAAGGAAATTTCTTATAAATAGAACAATTTGCAATCTCTGGGACTACATACAAAAAATAGCGTTTAAACTATATTACAGGATTGGTTGTAATTTTAAATAAAAGCGTTTGCATAAGCTCAATTTATTTAAGGCCATAATTAATTTATTTAATGATATATCTAAATTCAACAAGGAATAATCTAAATTCAACAAATTGGAATAATCTAAATTCAACAAGAATAAGATAAAAGAAGATATTTTCGGTTAATAATAGTTTCTAAAATTCTAAGGAAGTTATTTTTTCAAATAGTTTTTACTTGAAATGATGGTTTTGATAAATCATGATGTTTGTTTTTACTGTATAAGCTTTACACTGGTTGTGATATCTTGTTAATGATGAGTGATTAATGTTGGAAACGAAATGCTGTTATCGAACTTCAAACGGCTGAAAAATATTCTTTTTTTGCTGAAGTTATATTAGATTTTATAATATTTTTTTAATATAGATTAAGAAGAACAATTACTTGCGTCGAATTAATTAGATAAAAGGAAAATTAATTTTAAAATGTTTTTAATCTAAGCAATGCGAATGGTAAATTATATTTAAAGTTCTACAATTAATTTATCGAAATGTAAATTAAAATAAAAGGCTTTCGCAATAATTATTAATTTTTGAATTTATATAAATAAGCAAGTAAAATTAAAATCTCAAAATAATATTTCACAACGAAATGCTCTATTGAAGAATTTTTCGTCAAAATTTTCATTGATAAATTTTATTTTTTAAAACATTGCTCTAACTTTGGGATGGAATTTGTGTATTTACACAGCTGCTATGATCAATATAAATAAATTTTTATAATGGATAAACTGTGATTTCTATCATTTCTATCATTGAATTTTGAATTATTGATCATTTAGTGTTACATTTCTAAGGATTTACAGTTACATAGTCTTCGATTAATATTACACTTTTCAAAGAGTTCAGTTTTCAGTTAGAGTTTATTTTTTTAATAAATTACTGCGAATAAACAAAGACTAACATTTTCATGGTGCATAATTAACCGTTTTATGTTATAGTCTTATTACTGCATGTATTTCGATTGATATTCGTTATTTTTTAAATTAAAAGAAAAAGTTTACTTATATTCATAATATGTAGTAAAGAAGCTTTTACAGTAATAATTTAATATTTTTGAAATGATATGGCTATTTTGCAAATCTGTTTCTGAGTTTTAACAGAAAAGAGTATGATAATACTGTTATAACCAGAAACGCTCATTTTTCCCCACAAATTTAGCTTTACTTTTATTTATGCCTGATTGAGTTTTATTTACTTGAAACCTTCTATTATTGTTATATATTTACAGTAACCGCTGTTTTCATAATTACTATCACTTACATACTAAATGATTAAGAAAAGAAATGATGAAATCTTAAAACTTAGAATTTAAGCTATGTAAAAAAATATAGTTTAAAGTACTGAAAATAATTAAGGCTACCTAACAAATAATATATAATTAGAATTAAAGTTGAATTAAAATTCTAAAATAAATACTGTTACATGATACATACGTTTCCCATTTTGTCGCTTTATGATAGAATTGGCTAATAAAAGCTTATTTTATGATATTTTGTTAGGAATATTCCAGGTAACTTAGTATTGCATATCAATTAGAGGGGAAAAGATGATGCTTCCTTTGACCATTAATTTTTTTTAGCTTTTAACCAGACAAATGAATGAAATCCTAAATCATCGATATTTCGTCCCCAATTTAAATCTCGGTGTTATTGTTACGGCGGCATATATTTTTTTCATGGTCTATCTCTGTGTAATATTCGCTTAAAAGTCTCCAGTAAAACAGCTCTCACTAAGCTAAGATTTCTGGTTAGTAACCTACCTTCTATATTTTTAATTTAATCATAATTTTCAGCTTCTTTATTTGATTCAATACTAGCTTTGCTATCTAAAGTTATTTCAACTCTAATTCACTTTCGAAATTATTCGGTGAACTTTCTGTACTCTTCACATTTCCAAGTATACTTTTATCAGTATTATTTTAAATAACTTTATACATCCTTTAATTTTTACGAAAAACCATTTTTAAATACGTTATAAAAATATCTGAATAAAAACTAAAAATCTCAAAATTTGAACAATCCAAAATTTTTAGAATTATATCTCTTTTACAGAGATACGTAATGCAGTTACTTCTCGTTTTTCCTAATCTTTTTCATGCTTCCTTTTATGCTACACATTTTTAGAAAAATTTGCTAATATAACTTTATACATGAGATTAATTAAAGAGTGACTTTTAATCATTAACAAGGTTTAAAATTCTGTTTGTAATTTATTATAATTTCTTAATCATCATTATAATTTCTAACATTTTCCGATTTTGAATACTTAAATTTCCTGTTGGCTTTTTCATTAAAATTTATTAATTTATTTAAAACTATGAAATACAGTGGTAAAAGAATTCTACAGTTTTTCTTGCATTCACAAAAATAATTATGCGAACATGCATTTAAAACTTTTAAAATCTAAAGAAACATGTCTGTCTTGTTATCATCACTCGATGATTTATAGGTGCTTTATTGTTTATCACGATGTTTTGTAAGACAATGTTTACAGTTGCGAAGATTTTGAACAGCCTTTTTTCCCCATGTTGTTTTACACATCGGTGTTTTTAAATTCCGATGCTCCTTGCTTTCTTTTCTCCGACTATGTTTTGTACGGCGATGTTTTCACCTTGCGTTGCTTTCTCTGTGATTGGTTTTGTCCTCTGTGTGTTTGCCACAATATTTAGGGGATGACACCATTATGTTTAGAAGAAAGCGTAATCCTTTCTTTTGTAACCTTAGCATTCCGTAAAGTCCGGTTAAAAACGTTGCATTTAAGACATTAAAACATTTGAAATGTGATCAGTAGTTAGGCGAAAGTCCTTTGCTACATTTGTTTCTAATTTGCAAGCCCATTGCTCGTGTTGTTTGATAGATTTATTCATTACAGGAAAAGCATGTGTGTTGCATTACTTTACGTATATGTTAGTATTTTACATCCAGAGAACTAGATTCTAGTCTGGTGTTGTTTCAGTCAAACGCATTGTAAATAGCTTGGAATTTAAATAGGTTTTGAGAAATGTCGTCTGTTTTTAATATATTTTTTGCTAGATGTAAAATTATTTAACATTCAGATAATGGGATGAAATTCCGTTGTTTAGATTTCCATTTAGAAATGGATGACATTTCCTTTGAGAATAAAATCTTCTTTGAATGTATACATCATATATCTGACTTAATGACAATCTGCCTAAATGTGAAACGTTTGAGAGAATTTAATTGTCAACATTATGTAAAGACGCTTTGAAAACTCATCACTTAACCACAGAACATTCTAGAAAATGAACTGAAGTGAAAAAAGAAAAAAGAGTATGGCAGCATCTGGCTTAAATTGTATCTCCAATAAACTTACTTTATATTGAATGTAAATTGTATGATATTTTGGAATTTTTTTTTTATTTTTTTAAATTTTAAATTTCGAAATGTTTTCTTATTTCACATTTAGTTATATTTTCTATTTTGTGAAAATTAAAATATTTAACTAGAACGGTATTCTTGTTTATATAGTATTAAACGAAAGCTATTTCGTAAGACTTTCGTATAGCGCTACTGTATATAATCTACTGAGTAGATCGCTCATTAAACATGATCTACTGAGCAAATTTATAGATGACTATTCTGTGAGGTACAGACAAGTAGAACGAACACTTTGATGACATTAAAATGGTAATGTATGCCATCAAAATCAAAGTTTGAGATCGGCATACAGATTTTAAACAGTGATTTCCTAACGTAAGAAAGTTTAGAAAGAATTTCCTACACTTAGCAGTATACTTGTCAAGTATGATTTATGATAACGAAATTCTTCGGATCGTTTTCATTCTGATCGCAGAAGCGATTACATGAGGATGAGATCTAAAATTAAAATCAAGGAAAACACTCCCCAGCCCTTTGTAACTGTTTGGAAATTCTCCTTTTGTTATTGGAGCCGTCCGGTATTGATCGGATACGCAGAGAAACTGAAAAGCCTTCTAACATTCCGTTTCATCGAATCGAATACGAAACTATTTCCACCAACCCTCTTTTCCATCCCTTCCCTACCTGCTGCTATCTCTGTGCCTATCACGAGAACAGTTCTTCCAACACTAAAATTTCATCCACCTTAGAACAGAGTGGAGAGCATTTCCTGAAAAAGTTTCGTTCAAGAATATGTCTTGAGATTAAAAGTAAAATTCAGAAGTGAGATATCATGTTTCGCTTTCAAGTTTTAGGATGGGAATTTGAGACACTTTCCTAAAATTTCAAATATACTATGGCATTGCAATTTTTTTATTTTCATTTTCCATCCAAGATAGATATATATATATATATATATCAAAGATGGACCATAACCAAAGGAAGGAAGAATAAGAAAATTATCTCTTGTGTAGCATGCTGTTCTGTGCTTTATGTTTTCTTTACTATTGAAAACATTCATAAAAAATGTACGATGTTATGACAGTATTTTTAACAAGCATTATGATAATAAACCAAAACATGTCTGCCTTCTTGCTTTAAATTGAATTATACATACAGAGTGAGACTTTGATTACAAAATATCATTGCGCGAAAAATATTATAATTTAGAGAATTACTGTTTTCTGAAAAATCGTAACTGTAATAATTGAGTTTTTGTATGGCCAATACTACATTTATAAATTACAAAGTGTGCTTCCTTTGTAGCCTGAAGAATCTGAAAAATGCTGAGACGGTATTCCTTTTCGTTTTTTTTTTTTTTTTTTTTTTTTTTTTTTTTTTTGTAGAGTCATTAGGTTTTTTGAAACAGGAGATATGAAAAATGTGCACTGCCTTCGCTGGGACTCGTACCTGGACCTCTAGAATACGCATCGAGTATGCTACCGTTACACCAAGTAGGCATGCGGAAAGAAAGAAGAAAATACCTTATATGTGTTTCAGAATTCTTTCTGTAACACTTGTTTTTCTAGCCTACTTATTATCAATAGTATGGACTAGTCCGACAATAATTCGATCCATGAACGGTGTCAGAAATATGATCATTCATAGAGGCCTGGTTACCAACGTGCAAGATTAGCAACCTGCTACCGGGTTTTTTTTAAAGTTTTTACAACAATTCATAATGGACTTAACCTCTGGAGAAGTGTCCATACAAACATCTATATCACTATTGACGAACGATTTAATTTCGTGATGCCACGGAATACAGTTAGCATTTTCTTTCATCGATACCATTTCTTTTCGTGTCATTTCTTTTCATTGGTGCCACTACCTATTCTTCTCTTAAACACGTGGCGAAAAACCAGCTCCGTGGTTAAATAATGTAATGTATCAATAAGACTACATAATGATAAAATGTTTCAATTCTATCTTAATTATTTCGAGAAAAGTTCTTGTAATCACAGAAAGAGATTAGGCTTAACCTGTTATTATTACGTCTGAAATAAAGCTCTCTTTATTTCTTCATTTATACAATGAAATTTGATAAAGGTATAATGTCGTCAGAAAGATATTTTAATTGCTTTTTGCAGAATATGAACCATATTGGTTATAAACATCTTATTACTAAACAATTAGAAATGCAAAATTAAATTTGAGAGTAGCGCTTGTTGGTGCCAACTTACAAGATAATATACCTTCGTAACCTCTTGAGTAACGCTACAAGGAAAGTGAACAAGGGTATGAAAATATGTATATTTGAAAATGGTACTTTCTGCAAAATTTGGGGTGTTTGAAATGATTTAACGTTCAGGCAAAAATGCTATTTGAAGAATTAATAAGAGTTTGTGTTCAATTTACAGAGCTTTAATTTTAATGGAAAAATGCAAGCAGCAATATAAGAGCGGCGGTAGTCTTAATTTTGTGAAATATATGGACTTGTACGGCAATATAATCCAGTTTTCAAATGGAAAAAGTGTCTTTAGCATAGGTTTGAAGAAAAAATAAATTGCACTAAGGAAATCGGGATACTTGTCCTAGAACACACTCCCTTTCTTGTTTTGTTTCGTTGCGATAATTTAACAATTATTTATTTCTTTTTTTTTTTTTCATAATAATATATCTTTTAAAAAAATTAAATTTAGAAAATTAAATGCATGATAATTTATTTTTTCCGTTTCGTTATTTACTCATCAAAATTTTAGATATGTTATTTTCTCTTTCAGGATATTTTAGCGGCACTGATTATTCGTTCGAATCTCAAGTGTTTCACTCCCTCTCTCATAGTACAGTAATTGTTTATTGTTGTTCAGTAGAGAAATTTGATTTTAATCATTATTATGAAAGAGGATAAAACAACATGTTCTCTTTATTCTACTTAGCATGTTTCAACGCTGCAAAACATTTAGTGTAAGGTCTCATTATTATTTTAACTCCTGAAGAAGAGGGCTCAATTTAACCTTCACAGCCATAGTATTACAGATTCACTAACGTTACGCTGAGTTTTGTCGTTAAATAATATATTTACCGTTTCTTCTTCGATCTTCGGTATTTTCGTTTGGTTACAATACGCCTTTATCTAAAATTATGGGTATCAGTACCATAAAAATCAATAGCAATTCAGGTAAATAAATGTGGCTGAAAATATACTTTGATTTCATTCATAAATACTTTAATATATACAAATGTTTGATGTCAACTTTCGACACCATCTGAATAGCTTTAATTCGAAACGAAGAACTTCGCTAGTTCTATTGATACCAATGTAATGACGAGTAAATAGCACAGAACGTATAGAAACTTTAAGATACTCCGAAATAATATTGAGTTCTGAAGACTTGGTTTGTTGGCACTTCAGACTTTAATGAACGTCCTCGAGGACGTTTCTGCAGCAGAAGGATATTTCTCTGAAGAACATAAATTGAAAGAGAAGTACTTCGGTTCGGTTAAGAGACAGTAAATTTTCTATAACTTCCGTTTTAAGATATAATTGCCTAATCAGAAAGGAGAAACTCGACTGAGAGCCTGTCAAGTCCGAAGTTTATACGTTCGGTTGAAAAATCAAAGAATTTCTTTATCCGCGTAAAACATATAAAAGTCGTCTAGACGTCAGATGAAATCTTTATTAGGGAAATAAACTTTAAACTACATATTTCTCAGTTTAATGTGACTGTAAAAGTAACAGCGCTTCGCAAATCAGTAAATGTGGATTTATTTTAATGGTAAGAAGTAAGTGTACCTTTTATTTAATGCTCTTAGTTCTATTTTCTTTTTGTGCAAGACATAGTTTAAAACTTCTATTTTTTCACAAATTCTCAAGCTAATTTGAGATTTAGATATTTATTTTAAACCAAGTAACTTGTACACGTCATTACAAATTTAACAGGTGCTTCGGTAGGTTCATGTTAATAATTTTTAACTAATTTAGGTATTTTAATGTACATAATTGTTTGCAAAAAATACGACACGAATTAAAAGTGTAATTACTATAATACTCCTGATTATAATGGCTTGATTTAGGCCATCCCACTCACATGTCACCTGTTTAAACTGTAAAGAGAAACAACCTTATTTTAGTTGTTTGTTATCATTTCAACTCATAGTGTTCCACAAAGTACATCAAGTGGCTTACACAAGTAGATTATGGCACTAACAAAATAAACAAACAAATATACAATAACACTGAAAATTCGAAACAAAAATATTTAAAATAAATTAAAATAACCTGAAAGCTTTCTGATTTTGTATTACGACAAAAGAGGAGTTTTTTCGTTATAAAAACATACACGTTCGAGAGCATTTGGGCTAATTTTCCTTTGGTCTAAAATATTTAAAAACAGCATATTTTTAGAATTTTTGATCGAGACACGCGATGAAGATAAAAATGCTTTTTTTTTTCGTAAGGTGTTGTCATTCTTCTCTTGGAAATCGTTGCTTTTGTTAACCAAAACTTCCTTAAAGTCTTACAAAATATAAAATGCACAATAAAACAAATTAGAAATTTTAAATTCTTGCTTTCATATGCGCATATTCGGGTGGAGGACTACGTTATACAAAACTGGATGGCTCTAGATACCGTTATTTTTTCACAATGTGAGACACATACATACATTCATGCAGATATTCTTCACCATTTAATTTCTTTAAATATAATACAGGGCGATAATATTTGGTGGCATCAATTCGAAAAGGGAAACGGACATTTATAATGAACCGACGCAAAATGCCATTTCGAAACTAATAGCTCTTGTGGGCGAACTCCCCTTTGAGCTAAAAAAAATGTAGTTTAGATGTTTTGGGCAGGAAGTTTTCGTGAGTATGAAGAACAAGAATTCATGTTGGACAACGTTCTGTAATTTCATAACCAAAAATTTTTGAAATCTGTTTCTAAATCCTATAACAGAAAAACTTCGTAGATTTCAAAATTATACGAAAGATTAAATATTATCGATACAAGGATGAAAATCTAGACGAGCACAGAACAACAGTAAATAAATATCCAAAACAGCAAAGAAAGAAACTTGCTTAAACGCCTAATACGAATTACCTATGAGGAGAAAATGCAATTTATGTCCGTACAGATTTCAGTACCCAAAATTCTTCCAGACTTTAGAGAACTCATCGGAACAAAATTATTTCATTTCACAATTATAATAAAAATTGCGTCTTCAGCGACTTTACCGCTTGGACGCTGATGAGACGGTTGTCTCAACACTGTGATATCGGCAAAACAGAAATGTGGTGGGTATAAAAGAAAGATAGCGTTAATTTATTATCGTTTATTATAAAGTGTATAGTACTCCAGTTAGCTAGTTACAAATTAGCATAGAGCTATATATAGTATTCCACAAGCAGTTTTCTTTTTCCGAACTAGCGAACGACAATTGATTTACACCATGTCTCCTTTCTCTTAAATACCGAACATTATCTCTGATAAAAGTTCTATTCAATTAAATAATTTTAATATTGTTAATATATCATTCTTTCTTTTATGGGCGGATTAATTTTACATATCTCTACCGATTTCTCAATTCATTTTTCTAACTTTCGTATTTCTTCGTTAGAAGCTAACAATTATGTTCAAATGATTGAGTATCTTCAAATTCTTTTCGGTTCAATTGATTATCACGGCTATACAAGTATATGGACTTTAGTAAGAATTGTATATATAAAATATAGGGTGTTTATAAAGAGTCGGACCCATTTTGATGTTTAATAACTCATAAAATAATAAAGATATAAACAAACTTATGGCATATTTATTGATGGAATAACTTATATATTTTCCTTTTCAGATTTGAATATCTTAACTTTTGTAAATATCGTCTGCGCGTGTGATTAATTTCAGATAATTTCATTTTCCAGTCTAAATATCTGTACTTTTCTAAATATCGTCTGCTTACTAATTGCATTTTTCTCTCTTATTGTTTTTGGCAACTATCTATTGCAATGTTATGTTTACTTTTGATGTGTTTGTTCTAGTACTTTTGTATGTGATGTTTTATTCGACCGGATATTAAGGAGGATGCATACACAACAAGAGAAAGCACAGATTTTATGGTGGTTCATAGAAACGAAATCCATAATGCAAACAAAGAGAAATTGCAGAAGAATTTACCAAAAAGATCCTCCATCCAAAAGCAGCATTTTGCGGTGGAAAAAGAGTTTTCTAGAAACTGGAAGTATCGCAGATAAGAAACATTCCTGACGTCCCTGCATAAGTGATTTTGATGTTGAGCGTGTCAGAGAGACATTTTTACACAATCCTAGAAGATCTATGAGATCAGCGGCAAGAAAATTGGATATGCCAGTTTCGATGGTGTACAAGGTTATTAAGAAAACATTAAGACTGCATGCATACAAAGTTCAAATTGTTCAAGTTTTGGAACCGGACGAAAGACCTAGGAAGATGGCCTTTGCAACAGATAGAAGATAGGAGGAGCTAATGCTAAGGAGGATAGATGATGATACTGAATTTCTGAAGCGCATAATGTTCTCCGACGAAGCATCCTTTCATCTTTCTGGCATTGTTAATCGTCATAGTGTGCGCATATGGGGATCTGAAAACTCCCATGAATACCGTGAGTCACAAAGGGATTCCCCAAAGGTTGATGTGTGGTGTGGACTAATGCACGACCGAGTTATTGGGCCTTTCTTTTTTACAGAAAAGACGGTCTCATCAGTCGTATACTTAGACATGTTGGAAAACTTCATACTTCCACAACTAGAAGAGCTTCAGCTACATGTCGTTTTGCAACAAGATGGTGCACCACCTCAATGGGGTACCATCGTTCGCAGTTCTTTAAATGAGCATTTTACAGGAAGATGGATTGGGCGAGGAGGTCCGATTCCTTGGCCATCCAGATCACCTGATATAACGCCGCTGGACTTTTTCCTTTGGGGATTTGCAAAGGACAACGTTTACAGGAGGAGAGCGTCGAATATTGATGTCCTAAAAGCTAGAATTACAACAGCAATAGCCTCTGTGGAGGCCGACATGCTTACCAGTACCTGGCGTGAAATTGAATACCGACTTAATATTCTCCGTTATTAATGAAGGGGGCACACGTGGAAGTTCATTGACAAGGGTCATGAAACATTTTGAGTCTATCTAACCATTTATGTTATTAATTTTACTCTATCTTCATTATTTTATGTGTTACTAAGCATTAAAATGAGTCCGGGACTTTATAAACACCCTGTATATATGATAACACAGAAATTAATACAGATTGTACGATAACATAACATATATACTTACGTATGCTACATAACATTAGGAGTGTGAATATTGAATGGTAAACATGAAAAGCCTGCGAATATTTTTATTTCAAAATGCCATTCTGAAGGGGAATATAAAAGGCTCCTTCTCAGCTCCTGGCGTCCTTAGTTTCCCCATATTATCATCCGCCAAGCAACTAAGTGAAATTTCGGAAGTTTTATAATATATAATTTCTGAAAACTTAGCTGTATTTCTAAGCTAACTTACATATACCTATATTTACCAGAAGGTATTATTTTACAGATGAGTAAAATATCTCTTAAATCTCTTGAGTCACTATTTTTACTTCGTCAGAGGAAAACAATCGATATGTCTTGAAGCTCTCGTATTTCGTACTTGCGAACCAATATCAATCACTTTCGCCTCGAAATCTTTTCAGTTTTATTTTATCTATAATTTCAAATCCGTTAGTGCATGGTTCAAAGTCCAAGCTGAAATTTAGAATTGAACTCCGCTTGAAAGGTTTCCGTTGGTCTTTTTCATCAGTTGGGGAAAAAGACCAACGGAAACCTTTCAAGTTTCCTTTTTTTTATCTGAACATCTGGGGTTAGCTTTGAAAGAAGAACTAATTATATGAATCTGTTAAGGATGGAATAAAAGTTAGAATGTGAGTCTGAGCACAGATTGTACCGTTCTGTAAATCTGTTTAAAGATTTTTTTATCTTAAAATGACACTGGTGTTATATGTAAACATTAAGCGAATGCTGTGTGTTACTCCGTATGTTTGAACACTTTTTTTGCCATACGAATTTCTATCCATTGTTAGTCTATACAAAGTAAAAATTTTGAAAGGAACCAATTTTCTTTTTCTATCCAAAGTATATAGTTTGGATAGAGATAGAAAATTAATTTCTGTTTCATTTTATGTGCAGAACAGTTTACAGTAGTATAGCTCTTTCCCGAAGAGTGAGAAAAAAACATAATCCAAGGATTAATAAAAGAGGTGATTCAGTTATTGAGACGAAAAATCATTTATAAGAAAAAGGAATAAAACAATGAATTTCTTAATTTTTTCTTAAAAAATGTAACAACTAGAAAAAAAAAGTAACACATAATAATTAAACTACATGCTTAACCGTTTTTCATCGTAAAACCCAAGATACTACAGATATTTCTTCAATCTTCTGCCAGATTTTGAAACGTATAATTACTTGCTGGCAATGGGTTGATTTTTTTAGCTAAAGAATACATTAGTTGATGATTTTGTTGTTTTCACGTCTAGGCAGTTATCTCCATACCATTCCACAAGTTTCGGTTTTTGTAAATGTCAACTGGAATTTTCTTTTAACTCCTGAAAACAGTTGCAGTATATTTGCAAACTCCTCTAAAATACTCAAAGAAAAATTCCCGCAGGTGTCGAATGAAGATATTTTCGGAATTCTGCTGCTTGCAGTTTGCACAGATATATCCCGTAATCCTTCTGAAGCAGAACATTCCTGTTTATTGGTTGGTCTATTCGAAACACGACACAAAAAATAATTTTATGGGTCTGAGGATAAACCTCAGCAACAAGAAATCTTTACTCAGTTTGTTTTTGGAGAGGGGCTAGGAGAAAGTGCTTACAGAAAATGCGATACGACTTTAACAAACGTAACATTCATTTACCATAGTTCACCTGTCTTCCGATAAAATGACAACAGATTCAGAAAATAAATCAGTAGATGGATAATCAGAATAATTTTCTGCTAACTTGCAGTCTTCTATTTTTAAATCCGAATGAAAAATTATTTTTCACGCCCATCCTCTTAATATGAAAATAAAATTTTTATCTTAGCTTGGAAAAATAGTTAATATGAAAGCAAAAACATATGCATCCGTCGAGATATGCTATAAATGTTTCGGCCATCATTTGCTTTAAATAGTTTAGAAAAACTCTTTCTTGATATAGTATACTCTTATTATAAACATGTTACTTACTATGCCTTTCTTAATAGAAATGCATATAACAATTTTATGCATTGTCAAGGAGGATTCTGTAAGCAAAGTATTCTTTTTCGCTGATAATTCATAAAGGCTTTCCCAAGTATCCTGTATCGAGTGCTCAGAAAGCAAATGCGTTCCTCATACAAATAACTTAAGTAGTATAACGGAGAACAAAAAAGGCTTCATAATTGTGTATATAAGTTTAGACCCTGATTCTAACTTTTATTTCAAAACCGACGTTTTTGTATACAAGCGAAAACGGAAAACTACCGCAAAGAAATGACGAACTGTCTAAAAATAAAAGAATTTTAAAGCATATTTTTAAAAAACGCTCAACCGAAGTGCATTTAAGAAAAGATCTTTTTTGCTACCTTTTTATCTTTTTACCAAACGCCAAACATTTTAATAAAAATATAACCACATAATAAACGATGTGCTATTTAAATATGTGCGGATATGCATTTCTTTATTATTCTGTAATGGTAATTGATTTAAAAGTGGTTGCACCTTTTATAAAATGAGAGAATTTTTATAATCGTATTTTTAATCTGACGCCTGTTAGTTTAAATTATTTATTAATTACATGTATCTAAAGTTTATATAAGTAAATGAGTTTTTTATTATTATGAATTCTTTTTTATTAAATACACGTCTCCTTTTAATTTAAACATATTTTATACTACTACTATTAACCGGCTTTTTAGCGCTGAATGGCTTATTTTTTATCAAATAGGATTACAGGCATATAAAATCATATTTTTTTATCTTTGGCAAAAATTTGAACTTCATCGACTACTTCGGTTTTCAATTTTTAATTTTTTGTTCGGGCATTTGAAATATGATGTTTTTATCGCAGTTGTTCGTATCGGATATTGCTCCTAGCTTAATGGAATAAAATGTGCTACTTTTGGTTTGTTGGTGCTTCATAGTTGAAGCAGCATTTTTGTGTACAAGAAAACATTTTCAGCTCTATAATATAAACTACGACTTAACGTTTTTCGTAATTACTTATTCTGGTGGTTAATCATCTAAACATCAGGAATACTTTGGAGTAAGGAGAAATATTAGGAAAATCCTTAAAATGTGTTTCTTTCTTACACATGTGTTCTAATCACCAGTACTAAAAGAACAGACTTCAAGCAATGATGAAAAACATTTTGGTAGAAATATTTGTCAATGTAACATCATACTTGAGTAAATACATTTGAACGACAGAAGAGTTCACATTCAGTTCGGCATGATGACTGAATGGGTTCTTTTCTGTTGTTGAAAATCTAAGCAGTCAGTTTCCACCTAAAAAAAAGTTGTGATTGAAGTGATACTTATGAAACTAGGGACATCATTCCTTCATGCGCAGCAACATGTCTCTGTATGTTGGTAAATGAAAACTTCAATGTTAAGAAATATGCTTGTAAAAATCCTGACATTTGTGACTGTCTTTGCCCAGATCCAAAAGGACACTTCCTTTTGGATCTGGTAAAATTGTAAGAAATTTTCTCTTTCCTTACCGCATGCCTTTGTGAAGTCCAGCTTGTCATCAGGAGATTTGGAGTTTGAGCTCCAGCTAAGGCACTGCTGATTTTTCATATACCCCGCATTGAAAGCAATCCAATAACTCTACCAGATGATCGTGTTCCTCAACTCCGAATATTCAATAATACTTTCAACAGAATAAACACCATCGAAGATGTGAACTTATCAGCTCAATTTCTAGATTTAAATCAAAGTGAATACGATGGTCGTGCCTAAGAAGACATGTAACTACCATCACATTGCCAGCTTGTCGTGGTATATGTGTTAGATGTTGTTAACTAATCTCATTAACTAGAATACGTAAAGTGGTTTCGTTTACCCGAGGTAGGTTCCTGGTCGATGCCCTGACATGATAAGAAGAGACGATGCACGCGAAAAGATCTTGAACACAGTTACTTTATGTATAATTATTTCAAGTTAATATGGACTCTTTTTACTTCCTTGTACGAAGTAAAAAGTTATATTGTAATCGCGAAAAATTTTGGGTATCATATTTTAACGAAAACATTCATTTTGACCGCTACAAAACGCAATTTAACAATGTTTTTGCGTGACATCTGCACTTAAGGACAGAATAAAGGACTCTTTTTCCCCAAAAGTAGCCTCAGAACGTTGAAATTTTGTATGTACGACTGCTATAACATGCAGATGTGCACCTCGCATTTTGGTTGCAATCTACTGCACCAAATATATAAATATATGTATATATATATCCACTCTGTTACCCGGCTCAGTGAGCTCTGTTTCTTTATTCTTATATGTTTGTAAATTGTGCATTTGTTTGCGTTAAAAATGATTGAATTATGTTGTTCTGGTTGAGAGTTTTATGCCTTTAGGTAACCTGCATGCAATAATTGTGGAATTATCAACAATAGAAAAGTTTTTTAAGTGCGGCTAAGCCTAATTTTTGATTACCATGGCTGCCATGTTTGTTTATGTTTGAAACTTAGTTGAATAGTATATTTGTTGCCAATCTAGAGAAACTAAGATTCTCAACAACAAAGATAACGCCTTCATTTATTATTGCGAATTAAATCATGCTTAATCCATTCTGGAGTTTATTCGAGGAAATAAGTGTTTAAGATTTACTTCGTAATTTGTAATGTACATATTTTGAGTTTTTATGTATTTTTGCCTTGTCGCGAAGTGAGAACTGAATTACTTGAATGAAAAATACTGAATCATTTGTGAAAAATTGTTTCTTTTTTGTTTGTTTAAATTATTTTATACATGGTTTTAGATTTATTATAGTATTTGAGCAGAAAATTTAGCAAAACCGTCAAGAAAAGAAGATATGATCGGCGATATGAGGTGGCTTACATCCTGAGACGAAGATTTCCAGTCACGGGAAATTACCAAGGCATGGATGATGAGCAATTCGTTAGATACTCTAGATTCTACAGATCATGCAACAGCAATCGCCACTGCCACTTATTCAGTTGTCTCAGCACGATCAGCAACAGGCAAAGAACCAAGCCGGGGAAAAATACACAGACGAAGACAAGAAACGAAGTCACTTTAAAAAAATTCCGTATCTGAGACCCCTGGCGGTTCTTTCAGAAGTAAAAAAGGTCAATAGCACGCAATAAATAAGCTTGGAAATAACAACAGTAGCCATCAAAGCACCTTTGTAGCAGCATTCACTCATTCAGATGCAGAAGAGGGTAAAAAAACGTTCCTAGTTCCGCTGATATGCCGGAATTATCATGCGAACTTGCATGACGTGATCTGGCTCTAAAGTAATGTCGTTTGACGCCTGGCTATAGCATTTCTTGACTGACTGCTGCCGTGGTTGAAGGAGCGCTGAGGGTGAGGTAAGGGGCGTGACCATTGCCACGTGGGTGTTGAAGTTTCAACTCATTGGTCTGGAAGAGTCTTGATTTGCTGTCCTGCGTCTCGTGAGTTGATAACGTCTCCTGTGGTGAGGATATTATACAGCATTTTTACAAACAGTAATATAATATGAAAATTAAGACGCATAAGATAAATTATATACATTATTTACACTATATACAAGACCCGATAGCATTTAAATATTCGTAAATTGGGTAGGAAAATTTGTGTCAATTATATGAGCTACAAAGGGTCTTAGCATTCGATCTTTGTATAACAGTTAAATAATGGAAGCTACCGAAATAGCTCAGAGTTTCACACTTAAGGACTTTCGTGAAAAAGCGTTCATTAGTTAACTTGAAATATTTATCTAGAAGTCCAACTTGAGGTCTCTATGCAGCTGGTCGTTACGCAAGTAATAGTGTGCATTAGTCATCAGACGAAGAAATTTAGATTGTACAATTTGCAGTTTACCTATGCTCTTATCCGTAACCGCAGCCCAAGCAGGTGAGGCGTAAGTTAGAATAGGCCTAATAGTTGAAGTATAAATAAGATTTTTCTTATTTAGCCCTAGTCTGGAATTTTCCCTTATGATTGGGAAAAGCATGTTAATAACACATAATGCCTTTTTCCGTACGTAGTTCACGTGATCAGTCCAAATCAGTTGTCGTTTAAAACTACTAAATATTTTGCTTGCTTTACAAGCGGCACAAGCTCGTTGAAGAGAAGCAGTTTTTCCATGATTGGAGTACTTCTTTTCTTTTGTCTGATTACCAGAATCTGTGATTTAGTAGCATTGATCGCCACTTTCCATTGTCGGCACCAGTTCTCGATTTGAGGGATTTCAGCTTGGAGATTCCTGATAGCGTGATTAATGCTAGTCGATTACAGCCAGGGCTGTATCGTCTGCATAACATGCTCGCAACGATCATGAGCAATGTGGCTTGGGAAAATCCGCAACATAGAATAGGTAGAGTATCAGTCCGTCCGGTACTTTCTCGTGGTACACCAGCATGTATGGGTGTTGCTTTTTTCCGACGGAGACTTGGAAAGTTCCAGGAACAAATGCAGCAGTAGAATAAGTTCCCTGCTGAAGTTTAGATCAATTAATTTGGAGATGAGTCCCTCATGCCAGACGCTGTCAAACGTTTTGGCCACATCTAACATGAGACATGCGACTTCTAGTTTAGAATGGTGAAAAACGGCAAAAAGTGAAAAGTTTTTGAAAGCTAAGGGAGTTAAAACAATTCAGCCAAAGAAACGTTTCGCAGGGGAGAGCAACCAATCATGAAATTCCTGTTACTTATTAGGTAAAGGCAGCTGAAATGAGCTCTTGTCTGATGAAACTGCTTATTCATGTTATGAGAAACAAGTTGGCGAATAACTCTGAGAAACTGATGAAATCTTTTAGCTGTTCGCATCATAATCTGAGGCAATATGCAGTTTCTGAGCTGTTCTCATAAAAGTTGTAATACTTCAAAAACTTCAAAAATCAATTTCACCTCGTCACATAGCTATTGTCAGAACCTGTCTTTGTCTGCTTTATGTGAATAATAATGATTATTATTGATTTGACTGATAAATTTACAAACAGCATGAAATGCAACTTTTGGTCCTGATCTTAATGTAATAAATGACCGTTTTAAAAAGATTTATCCGTTGCATTTCCACACCTTTAATTTAGCAATTTCTTACATGAAATAAATAACCTTTTGATAAAATGTCCTTGGTAAGAAACATTTTTTTCCTACTATTTCAAAATCTATTAAAGTAACTTATACGCTTCCAAAATTCAACCAAATGCAGCATTTTATTTTGACTTTAGTTAGATTGAAATTGGTGGATGAATAAACTGAAAGCAAGCTTTCATCGAAAATGCATTTTTGCAAATGTTGCCGCTTAAAGCATGTACTGCTAATTATTTTCTTCCAAAATATTCAAAAGAACGTTCTGCATATCTGCATTTTTGTTGCTTATTAATAAAATGAAAGAAACTATCTGATATGGATACCGCACGACGTTCTTGTACGTCCTATTAAATTATGCATACTTTTTGCTGAAAACTATTAAATTAGGACGTAACCTATTAAATTATGCTTACTTTTTGCTTTTTGCATTAAAAATTGAAAAACATAGAAGTAGTATAAAAATGGGGAGGTTCTCCGACAGCGGGTCAGGGGCGTGGCCAATGACGTCACACAGAGGGCGTGGTAGGTGCATCGTGCAACGTCATCAATGACATCACACCAGGGGCGTGGGCAATGACGTCAAGAGTTGGGTTGAGTTGTTTTAAGCTGATGGTTGAGCTGTAGATCTCCTGCTTTTCATTTAATGTTAGTTTTTCAAAATTGCCTCTTAATTTTGATGATATGCCGATGCTGCCCTCTGTTGATGAAAAAATGACTTATACGTTTTAGAAATATATTTTTAAGTCTGGTGTTAAAATTATTCAATGCGCGACACTGAAAACAATATAAGAGAAATAAATATAAAAAAAGATTTCCCTCTAATGACAGTGCATGATGTCATGTCATGAAACTACAAGATATTTTTTTATTACTTAAATTTATTTGATATTTTTATCCTTTCTACTACTAATTACTATTGCCATAATACGTAGTGTAAATAATTGTAAATAGTGTAAGACCAAGGTCCTTTTTGTTTCTAAATGTGTATTTGATTTGACTTGTATTTAGTATTTGATTTGTATTTTGTATTTGATTTGACTTGTATTTAGTATTTGATAGCATTTGATTTGTTTATGATAGCATTTGAAGTTAGTTATTGCATTTATTGTTCATGTTGTTTGTTATTGTAATGTAATGCTTAGTATTGCATTTATGCCTTAGTTGTAAGTTTGGCTTCCTGTCCAGGGATTGTACGGCCTCGGAAGTGCAGTCCTTGGGTAGGGGGCAGTGTTACGGATTTGGTATTAAAATAGCTAATGTTTTTCCCGCGCAGTGCAGCGCGTGGCGAATATTAAAAGAAAGCTAAGCCATAAAATTGAAAATACAAGAGCGCGTGCACGTAACATTTAATAAATATCTCTTTTTGATTTCGAGAAAGTACTAAAAAATTCTCGCGCACGATTTTAAAATCTTACAAAAGAAGGAAAACCTCTCAGTTCGTGGTAGTTAGTTAGTTTGTTGTTGTCTAAGAGTTTGTTTAGAAAACTGCTCTTGTTGACTGTAGCGAATTCGAGGATTAGCTTAGCTATCTCTAGCTGTTTTGAATTAAGTTCTCTTGAACGTTTGAGTAGTTAAAAGATAACTGCTGTGAGATATTGTAATACTGCACAAATATTTGAGGAAATTTAAGCACATTCGTTGTGATAATAATAAATATTGTTCATTTTTGTATCGGACGTGTGCATTCATTTCGTAACGAACCCTTACGCACGCAACAATATGAATAACATAATTTGATCACTTTTAAAATAAAAAATTACATTTAACCAACATATAGGAAAAAAAAAAAAAACTGAACTCACCAAGCTGATTTTGGTTTTATTAGATTACGGCAAAGCACTCGAGGGCTATTTGCCTTAAGGGAGGGATGCCTTCGTGGAGGACTTTCTAAGGGGAAACTGTCTCGTATACACGTTACACACGAGGAAAACCACAAAAACGCCCATGCAGCCAGCCCATTTGCGGGATTCAAACCTCGGACCGAACTACCAGTGTTCAGCGACGTTACCGCTCGGCCGCTCGTGGGCCTCACCAAGCTGAATAACATGGTAAGTATATATATATATATATTTGGTGCAGCCGATTGAAACCAAAACGGGAGATGCACAACTACGTGTTATAGCAGTCCCATATACAAAATTTCAACGTTCTGAGTCTACTCATTTTTGAGTTATGTGAGATACATACACACCTACGTACATACAGACGTCACGAAAAAAATATCTTCTTAATCTATTTCAGATCTCTTTTTTTAGCCATTTTGGGAGAATGATATGTTTATTCTGTCTGCACATACAGATGACACACAAAAACAGATGCATTCGAGACTAGTTAAAATGGATATTTTCGTTGAAATATGATACACGAAATTTTCGCTATTACTGTACTTCCTTTACTTCGTACAAGGAAGTAAAAAACATGAAGAAACTTTGATTAAGGATTTCTGAAGTTTTAAATATTCAGCATATAGTCTTCTTTACTCATAAATGATTAACTAATTGTTGTAGTTTCCTAACAAATGGAATGTAAAAAACTGCACATTTCATATTTGACGGACACTCGGTGTTTTAATTTTAGTTAAATATTCTTTTCAAAGAAACCGCGAAATGTTAATGCCTTTGGTTCACATATTAAATACTTAATGGATAGCAAAGTTTATTTTCTTTTACTGACTTCAAATAGATGGCATCTTCTAAGTTTGATTTTATAGCATACTGCATACACAGGGAGATGAAAAATCATGCGTAATGGCTTCAGCCAATAACTTTATGTATACGTTCCTTTGAAAATGATAAAATATGAAAAATGCTTTCTCCGTAAATTCACAGATCAAAGAGCATCTCTTATTTCAGATCAAAGAGCAGGAGAGTTTTATTTCTTTTGCTTTCGGGTTTAAATGTATGGCTTCATATTTGTTTTTCTTTCAAACATAACAAAAACATATCTTAAAATTAATCTTTCGTTTTCCTGAATGTGACATCTCGATATGCTACCGCAATTCTTCAAAAATGTTTAGCGATTGATTTGAAATAGATATACGAATAGCACTGATAAAAAAATTCGCTTTCATACAGTTGAACTGTAGAGATTATTTATTTGTGCTTTTGTACATATAGGCTGGACATTGAAGACAATTTTTAATGAAATTGCAAGATATAAATTACATTTTTAACTCAATCTGTTTATCCCCATTTCCTATATTATAGGGTAAATTTAGTAATTTTTTGTCTGTTTTGTGTCTTTATTAAGCTTGTAACTGAAGCTTTTTCTTATTCTTATAGAGCTACATTCTAAACAGATGCGTTAGATATTTTTGATAAATTGCTTCTAATACGACAGAGGGGGAATATTAAAAGCATTTTTCTTAAAGAACAGAGATCTTCAAATATTCTGGTGAGTTTTAGCTATGAGAACTCAAATTAAATACTGCTGGATTGAAACATTTGTCTGAGTTCTGAACGAATCTGCCTGTATCTTCAAGAAGCATTTTTAAACTGGTGATACTGGCTAGTCAGTTTCAGTCGTTGAGTAAGAAAGACCCATAGTCAGGTTTTCTCAAAATGCATACAACATTTTTCCAAAAGTGATGTCAATGTAAATTTGATTTTTGGTCAGTTTTAAAGTTTATTTTATTGTTATTTTAATCTAATATTTTGGTGTATCAATCCTTTGTATTCCTTAAAACTGTTGTGAAGAAAAGAACTATTTAAATTTGGAGCAACTGTAGAGTTTAAACTGAAGTTAATGAGCCTCAGATGAAAGCTTAAATATTTTTTTATTTATTTATTAGTACAAATAAGGGGCAATTTGCTTAGATAAACTATTAATTTCGTTTTGGCATTTTGTATTGATTCACTACAAGCGTTGTTTCACTTTTCAAATTGATGCCACCAAATATTATCGCCCTGTTTTATATTTAAAGAAATTAAATAATGAAGAATCTACATAAATGTATTGTTACGAAATGTACAGGCGCGGTGAGATGGCTTCCCCGCAAAGCAGTTTTAGGGTTGCCATAAAATGACAAGGGAAGACAGGGTGACCTCATTTGGCGACAAAATTGGCGATATACCATGGACGGTTGGAGAACCTTCTGGAACGAATTCTTATCGGTTTAGTCCAGAATGTTCCCGAACACAAGCCGAAAGCTGTATAAACCGTGCTGGTCTGCAGTCAACAAGTGTGCTTCATCGAGAGGGAGTGTGCGTCTCTCATCGAGTGAGTGTGTCTCGTCTAGTGAGTCCCTACGGAGGCGATTGCATTGACAGCCGGCCAACGAGTGCCGAGTGGGTCGTCGAGTTCATCGAAGGAGTCTCGTAGTCTATCGCGGTTAGTGCATCGTCGAGAGAGCGAGTTGAGCTCCGGGAACGACTGAACCGAAGAAGTCAGGAGCTGTGCTCTGTGTGTCGTCGAGTGCATCGCAAGTTGTAGCGTGGAGAGTCTCGAGAGTACGTGGAGTTCCGAGAACGACTAAGCAGAGTCGGGAGCTGTACTCCGGAAAGCAGAGTCGGCTGCTTTGCAGGAAGCTGTCTCCACCGTGATAGCTTGATAACCTGAAGGCTGTGTCGCTGATCGTTTTGGAGCTGTCCTGATTGATATTGGTAAATAAAGTGTGTTTCGATACTCCATCAAATAATGTCGTCATTATTCACTTCAAATCCATACGAACCCCGTACGAAGGTGAAGGAAGGAAATAACGCAACAACTGGCGTCAGAAGAATTAGAAACAACGTAACAGTATGTACGTTTCTTGCATTATAATAAAACGACGGTACTTAGAGCCATCCAATTTTGAATAATGTAGTCCTCCACTTGAAGATGGGCATCTGGAAAACCACATTTGAAATCTGGAATTTGTTTATTATTTATTTCATATTTATAAAATTAACGAATTTTTAATTAACAAACTCAAGGATTCCAAAGCGAGCAATGGCAATAATGTTGTACAGAAAAAAAAAAAAAACATTTTTATCTACAGCGCGCGAGACTATGTATTGGAAGTTCTAAAGTTATGCTCATTTAAAAATTATTTTGCGGTATTGCTCTTGAACTGAATTTTATGGTTTAAGGGCGAAGAACATGATATTTAATGAATAAGGTAACACATAGAATGTTAAAAAAACGCTCCTTTAGACATAATTTCAAATCTGAAACCTTTCAAATCCCCCCCTTTTTAAGTAACCTGTCTGAACAAATGACAGTGGAAATTCAGTTTGCAAGAATTGTGTTATTACAGTGTTACCTTCATAATGAGTGCATGTTTCTATAAAATTTAAAAGAATTCTTTTCTAGAAGTAAACTTCTAACTTGTTATTAACGAAGATTATGTATAGAGAAATAAATATGTTATGTTTGCAGTCTAGTCATAACATTGTTTAACCTAAAATATTTACAGGATTTTTTTTTCGTAGCTTCTTTCCTTAAATTGCTTGTTAAATACTTTTTTTTAATGGCAAGACATATGAAATTATGTGATAAAATAAATACAGTTAAACTATCAAATAACAAAAACTTATTTTCTATGATTTGTAGCAGGTATTGAAGGGAAACGTATAATTATTCAACAGAACATAACACCTGGCAAGTCCAATTTAAGTTAGTGCAAAGGTACAACGCTTTTAAATGAAGTACTGCTGATGTAAATGAAGTACTGTATTCCACTACTAAATCTCTGAAAAACCACTAAGAGTGCAGAGATTGCCACTTTTTAATTCCAAGACACTTCCCAAATTAAATCAAACAGCGAGAGTACTGAGATATTTCAATGCTTCTTTTCGATGCAAATGAATCCAAAAATTAGTTAAAGTTAATCTATGAAGTTTTATGTTTCTTCTTGACGTCTGCTGCGAATTATGTATTAGTTTACAGCTTCGTCTAGAGAAAAACGCAAACATAAAGAAGCGAGACGAAAAAAACATGTATCATAACAATAATACTTTGAATTATGTATTCACTTGCTCAAATAATTTGTTTATTCATAAACACGTAAGTGAAACGGAAATCAAAGACAGGCTTTCATTAACGGGATGAAAAATATTATTCTGTGTTTATTTACACGAGTGTTTTTATGCAATATAAATATTAATTTAAATCTCTGCTTATGTTTATTCAAATTACAATACCTATGAAAATACGTTTTGTGCTTCATTTTCACATTTTTCTGTTTTTTTAATTCGGCACGCTGATGTTCGAAGACTATATTATTACACAGATTTATTCTTCTACCTGTTTTTTTTTATCATGAATTAGGTTCAGAATTTATAATTGTTTCATTCAATGACATTTTACTGAATATTTTGAAATACGCGCACACGATAAGCGGCAGAAAAAAACTAACGGTTAGATTTCAAAATGTGAACAGTTTTCGCCTAGAAGACGACTTTTTTTACTGGAAAATTTTAAGTAGCGGCTAATAAATTTTAGGCAGAAGGGAAAATGAAGTTGACGCAAGCACATTATCGCGCTATGAAATTTTATGATGATAAAGTGAGATTAAATCAAGAAGAATGAGTTTAACGATTAGCATATGAAAATGAAAATCCATCTCGTGCTACTGTATTCAGATGGTTTATAGAATTTCACAGAATTTGCAACTCTCTTCAGGATGAAGAATACAGAGAAGACCGTTGCCAGCCGTAGTCCCGGATAATGTGTCTGCCACACGAAAAACGTGAATCCGTGATAATCACTGCACCTACAGAATAATACAGGAGGAACTTAACTTTGGATCAGCCGCCATGCATAAAGTTATTCATGGAAAATTGCACATGAAAAAACTTGTTTGCTGTTGGGTTCCCCATAATTTAACTGAGCACCAAAAAAGAGAAGCGTAACAGAATCAGTAAAGAAACCCTTAAATTCCTTAAAGGTAGTGGCTACCGCATTATTTCTAAAATTGTAGCTGGTAATGAAACTTACTTACCATTTTTTGGCGTTCTAACACGCCAAGAAAATGAAAGTGTGAGTCTTTGAAGATGATACCACATCCATAATGGTGAATAAACAACGTGCCATGAAAAAAGTAATGTATGCCGATTTCTCCAGAAGTACAGGATTGTTCAAAGCCATCAAGCTGAAAGAACAGAAGACAGTCACAGCTAACTGGTACATCAATAAGTCTCTGCCAGAAATTCTTGAAGAAGTGAAAGTTGGAGGACGTCAATACGTCACTCATTAGCAAGACTGACAGTTCAGTTTTTTTTTTAAACAAAGTAATAGAAAATACACTCTATTCAGCCGATCTAGCTATGTGGGACTTTTGGCTATTTCATAGTCTCAAATGAACTTAGATGGACGTCGTTGTAATTCCTGAGATGAGACTGATGAGGCTACAAATGCAATTCTTTCACCACTTCCAAGAAATGAATGGGTTGAGGAATTTAATCTTCGGAAAATTCGTCTACAGAAGTGCATAGATGCTGGAGGAGACTGCTTTGAATACTTCTAAAATTTCGTAAGTGTAACTTTAAAAACTTATGTGTATCTCAAAAATTTCAAAGTGACTCTCGCATCAAGACACCATTAATCGGAAATCAACTAAACGGCTTCAAGGATTTCGATAAAATTATATGGCTAAACGTTGTCTTGCCTTTCTTTTTCGCAGATTTTACACGAATGCGAGTTCCATCTGATTAATCTCACTCGTATTATTTTGCAGGCAATAACATAAACAATAGCGATCTCGAAACAAATAGTTCTTTTCTAACAGTCATCTCACAAAAAATTATTATGATATAGTATAGTTCTTGTATGATAATAGCCAAACGATTTACTTGTAGATTGTAGATTAGCTTTTTCATATAAAATATGCATGCTTTGTGTGTATATTCCATTCAATTTTAAAACTGTTCAGAGTGATTTAATAAACTCAATAGCATAGTTTCAAATAATGAGAACAGCTAGAATTTAAAGGCATTTTTATTCAGCAGTTTCAGGTTACAAAGCCGCATTTAAGTTTCATTTATTATTCAGTTCAGAATATATGTAGTTTAATTTTAAACAAATATATTCGAAACAAGTACAGTGTCTCACAAAAGTGATGGGACACTTGTGCTTTACAAAAGGAAACTGTAGTAAAATAAATTAAAAAAACATGTACAAATTTTTTGTGTTTTTCATACTTAAATTTATTAACAATTATTACATAACAAAATTTTTCTCAAAACATTAAAATATTAATTTAATAAAAATACAATTGTTTAGAACGGAGCAAAAAAAATGGCTCACTTAAGTGATGGGACACTTACTTTTTCATCAAATATTTATCCCAAAAATTTACTTTTTAAAAGGTTTTAATACTTTGTTGGATTTCCTTTTACTTTTAAAACATGATTTAATCTTCTTGAGATGGATTCGACTAATTTTTTTGGTATTTCTGGAGTGATTTTACCCCATTCTTCTTGAAGCGCCGAATTTAGTTGTTACTTTGAAGAAATGGTGTGTTTGCGAATTCTTGATTCGAATTCTTGCCAAATATTCTCTATGGGATTTAAGTCTGGAGATTGTGGTGGTGTTTTTATTATTTCAGGATAGTTATACAGCAGCCAGAGTCTAACGTTCAAAGCAGTGTGCTTGGGGTCATTGTCCTGGTAGAATTTAAAATCGTTATGAAGTTTCAATTTTCGTGCTGAAGATTTCAAATTTTGTTTTTAAATTAAAATATACTTGTACTGATCCATTATACTGTCAATAAAAACAAATTACCAACTCCAGCGGACGACATACACCCCCATACCTTAACTCCTCCTCCACCATGTTTTACTGTTGACACCAAGTTCTGTTTGCGAAATTCTTCCTGGGTTTTCTCCACACCAAGATTCTACCGTCAGAACCAAATATATTAAATTTACTCTCATCAGCAATTATAACTTCATTCCAGTAATCAGAATTCTTATTTATGTTGGATTTTGCGAAAGCCAGTCTGAGTTTTGTATTCTTTTCACTTATGAAGAATTTTTTCCTGGCTGCTCTACCGTCATATCCAGCAGATCGAATTACTCTTCTAATAGTCTCAGGATTAACAATTACTCGATATAATGCTTGTAAATCAGCAGCAACTTTAGGAGCACTCATTCTTGGATTTTGTTTTAATATTTCGAACGATAATTTGCTTTCTTCCATTGGATATCTTTGATGGTCGGCCAGGTCTTCTTTTATCCTGAATCGTATGATTATTTTTATATCGTTTAATGATATTGAAAACTGTTGAATGACTCAAGTAAACTGTTTCGGCAGTTTCTCTAACAGATTTTCCACGTTCAATATGCAAATTAATAACTAATTTTCGAATTTCAGGCAAAGTTTCTTTTCGTTTAGCATTCATGGCTGCACAGAGCTAAAAGACACAAAAATTCTAAAACAAACTGGAGAGAAATACTGCAGACGATTTTATAAATTATTGCCAATTGCTTTTGAGTAAAAATAAAAACCCTCAAAAATATTTTTATTGCAGTATGTAGTAGTATCTAATGGTGTCCCATCACTTATGTGAGCCATTTTTTGCTCCGTTCTAAACAATTGTATTTTTATTAAATTAATATTTTGAGAAAATGTATGTTATGTAATAATTGTTACTAAATTTAAGTATGAAACGCACCCACAAAAATGTTTACATGTTTTTTAATTAATTTTATTACAGTTTCCTTTTGTAAAGCACAAGTGTCCCATCACTTTTGTGAGACACTGTATACCTTATTTGAAATTATAATAAAATAATATGTTGAAGAATAAGTAATAATAACATGCTGAAAAGTCCAATACCATTTAGAAGCAAATTTTTAACAGCTAAATATTAGCAAGTTTGAAATATCCATTGAGTCCAGTTTCATTTTTCATTCAGATTTTATGTGGTACGTAAAGAGTTAAAAATGTAATATTTTGATATAATTCGCGAATAAGTAAAAGTTCTGGAATTTAACTGAACAGAGAATCAGACGAGAATCTTTTGAAAATAACAGCCTCTCGCTTATTGAACCTTAAAATAAAAAATTTCTTCTTCTTCTTCAGAAAATGTTAAGCTTTAAAATTTTAACAATCCAGATATAAACTAAATACGAATTAATGAAAATTTATTCTTACCATACACTGAAATATTTCTAATACCTGCATAATATAATAGTTCTATCCATAATTTAGGAATTGCCTCAATATTAGGAGAAAAAAGGTCTAATTTATTCATGCAGATAATAATTTAACACGGTAAGATTCATTTCGCAATATAATTTACATAAATTTATTTTTAGTTATTTTTATGCGATGCTTTTAATATTTTAATTTTTATAGACCTTTAACCAAAACTCTGAAAGTGCTAAAATTGCTCACTTCTAAATCATACAAAGAAAACAATTTCATATTTTAAATTACGCTCAAAGAAGCGTTTTTTTTTAACGTTTTGTGTGTTACCTTTATTTATTAAATATCATGTTCTAAGTACTCAAACCATAAAATTCAGTTCAATAGCAATATCGCAAATTAATTTTAAAATGACGTCTTTAGAATTTCTTTTGACTTATGACTTACTTTTTTCTGGTCACTAACTACTAAAGAGTTTTCGCCAGTAGATCGCATTAAAGTGCACTAGGCAAAGATATTTCCAAATAAATGATACTAGGGAAGAATCAACACCCGTGGGCGAAAAAAATTCAGTTGCGTGAGCAGGCATATTTTAATACTTACGAAAGTAGGCATTCATCATAAAAATTGTGCAGTGATAGGAAATGGTATTAAATTGAAGCATGCAGGCAGGTGCAGTGAGTTGTATGGCAAATGCAGATGGTAAGTGCAATGTAGCTAGTAAGAGTGCAGGATAAGCAGTAGTGAGACATCATGAAAATGGCGCGAAGACAGTTCGAAGCTGAAGACAATTCGAAGCTGAAGCTGTGAATGGCATAAGAGTTCAAAGTCCATCAGAAGTATGCAGTAGCTAGATTAGGCCGTAAAATGTTGAAAAGTTCGTAGAATCATACAATAAAGTAAAATTCGTACAAAATAATTAAAAAATGAAATAGTAGCATAAAAATCTCGAATAAAAAAGGGTTCTTGTATAACATTAGATGCACAAATAATGGGATAGAGTTCAATTTCTCTATTGGAGAGCAAAGTTCATGACTTGTGGTCGGTGCGAAAAACATTCAGAGTTCAAGTAAATTTTAAAATTAAAATTTACAAGTTACCACCATGACGAATTGTGATGAATTGTCCTTTTAGAATTTCCGACAGAGTCTTGCGGGCTGGAGATAAAAATCGTTTTTTTCTCGAAACGTGTTGCCATTCCTCGTTTTGAAATCCATTAGGTTTTCAATCAAAACTAGTTGAAGTGTTATAAAATCTGAAATCTATAATAAAACAAATTTCAAATTCAAATTAGGCTTCCACATGCCCATATTCTATGGAAGAGTATGTTGATCAAATTTTGATGGCTCTAGGTACCGTTGTTTGGTCATAATGAGAGAAACATACATAAATTCATGCAGATTCTTCGTTATTTAATTTCTTTAAATATAATACAGGGCAAATATATTTGGTCGCAACAATTTGAAAAGTGATTTGCCGTTTATGGTTTTCAAAAACAAAATGCTGAAACAAAATTAATAGTTCTTCAGGGCAAATTGCCCCTTTGGACTAAGAAAATTCTTTAGCATAAAAGCATGATTGCATATTGAAATTTGCACGTGAGAGGCCGAAATAATTCGATTAAAAAATTTAAAAATAAAAATGTGCGTTTGATAAGTGTAAAAATTTCGAAGTTGTGAAAGCTTACTCATAATTGAAGGAAACAGAATGTGTAAATAACAGGTTAATTAAGTTAATTTTTTTACACACTGTGCATCGCAATAATTCTTCTGTGAAATTAAACTAATAATTTTGTCAATTAAAAGAAATAAAGAATTAAAATGCATTATGTTCACACTCCACATATTAAACAACATTACAGAAAGAAAAAAAATAATCACGGAAAGAAAGTTAATAAACAAAGAGAAACTTTTCCTTGAGCAGCAAGAAAAAAAAAAAAAAATCGGTGAAGCAGAGAAGAGGCGAGATAGTAGAATAAAAAAAAGGCAAAATAATAATCGAGATATGACATGATAAATCTGCAGCGACAAGAACGCCTTCAGGAGATGTAACTGACAGGAAGAAATAAAGTAAAAATGTGGAATATTGGCGACGTTTATTGGATTGATGAACGCCACCTCCTCAAGTAGCTGATAAAAATGGTAACCTGACGCTAAAAGGCTCTGACGCTTCTAGAAGAATGGGGGACACATCTTTCTTTTCTTTTTTTTTGTTTGTTACTTTCCACTTCTTTTCTTACAATGAAAGATACCCTCGTGACATATTTTGATGAAGTCCTACTCTACTTCGTTGAGCACTTGTCGAATATTCCAATATACCTGACTGATTCCTCGACTTCTAGAAAAGGAAATCAAAAAATAGAGGATGCCTGCATGGAAGAGAAACATCTATAACTTGAATAAAGCGGTACCAGTCAATCGATTGTATATATAATCGATTGTATTGCACGGATTGGGTACATGAGAATGATTTCAAGAACGAAAAGATATTCATTCTTTTTGCCACATCGAAAGTCAGAAATTGCACAATACAAAAGTTCAGACACCATTTTTATAACACATATGCAAAAAAAATGCATGTTATTTTTCTCTGAGAAAAATATTTTGAATTTGTCCATTATGATGTGTAATTTTTCCCTGTTCGTGCATATTGTTCAGGTGTTTGCAGTTTATTATTTGTAATCGCTTGCAATGTCTGCTCGTTGACTACAAAATACCACCGACCGAATTTTGATGAAAAACACCTTTGAGAAACTCGTCCGCAATCGTTATAAATCTTTTCTTGTGCTAACAAAAATATGAAGAAACTACATTGTGCGAAGAAACTGCAGTGGCAAGCTTCTATATATACATAGTAACAAATTTGAATTATGCAACATTTCTTTCAATAAATTACAAAACTGCTATATTGCTTACCATTATTACCGAAACAAGTCTCAACGGATACACATAGAACTCTACATGTTATCCAATTTTGTCAAAAATTAAAAATTTTTGTGGCTTCAAATTTCATTACAAAACTCTGAAGTTGAAATACGCCATGTTCGATAAGACCAAGATTTTACGTTAATTTAGTTAACCAAAATATAACATAATATCGTAAATCTGTCTAATGAAGCTAATCATCTGTAATGTAAGCGAACTAAGTATTAAATCTGCGAAATCTGCGATATTAATAGTTCTTCTTCTATTTTAAATTATTATAAAGGAGCAGATAATATCAGTATATTTTCAAGGGAATTATTACTGTGCTTTTCAGAATATAATAATTTTTAATCAGCCGTAAATAAATCTAATGAATGACAAGTAATTCGTTGAAAGTCTTTTAGAAGGCTTTCAATGAATGATTCAAAGCATTTAGAAGAATTTCAATGAAAGTATTCTAGTCTTTTAGAAGAAGGACCATATATTTAAGTATCGTAGGTAATTTGATTCTTTTTTTTTTTTTTGAGATACTTCTTCCAAGTCAAGGGTTATAAGATTCAGATGTATATAATTTAATAGATATTATTTAAAATAAACAATGAATATTATAATTTTTGTGTAAGTTATGATTAGACAAAAATTTGTAACCTATTTTTAATTTATGCTTGTAAATGTTCATAAAAATTATGAATACAAAATTTTATCACTAAATTTAAAATGATAATTATAAAAAAATAGATTAAAAATAGTGTTTCACATTTTTTAAATAAAAAATCATAAGAAAACAATGCAAAAATAAAAATAATGAATCAGAGTAAAATAATGATGACAGTTGTACTTAGCAGACATTTTCATAACAATTTCATTCATATGTAACAACAAACTTTCTTCTTCGTTTAAAACGAAATTATTACTTTGAAATATTTCATTAAAATTTACCAGTAATGTTCATTCACAATAAAATTCCATCAGTTCTGCATCATCAGTAAATCTGCATTATTCCATTATTTTTATTTCATGCAAAATTTCTCACATTACACAATAAAACTAAAGTAATTACGTTATGTTCAGTTGACTGTGTTTTCGGGTTACATGACGCCTAGCTTCATGTATCCTCAGCAAAGCAGAGTCTCATATCTGCCCCTGTGTATATTAAACAAGCAAACAAACTTAAAAAAATCTGATGTGTACACCACATTGTACGGAATATTAAATTATACGCATTTTTTCTTGCATTTCATTTAACCTATTAGATTGAATTAAACTTACTTCGCCGACAGCGCATAAATCACAATAGAATAAATGCATTCTTTAAAATTCACTTTGTTTACCATAGCGACACTCTGGCGCTAGGTTTACTTAACAGTATTATATTTCGTTCATATTATAACTCAGAATGCACAAAATTTATATCATTTAAAGAATTATCTAATCGTTGCCACATGTTCTATTCAAATACTATAACAAAGCTAGAACGATGTATAAAAGAAATTAAGCAAACAAAACAAAAAAAGAAACAGTTTTTCACAGACGATTGAGTATTTCTTATTCAATTAATTCAGTTTTCACTTCGCGACGAGGCAAAAATACATAAAAACTCAAAATATCTGTATTAAAAATTACGAAGTAAATCTTAAATACTTATTTCCTCGAAAAAATTCCAGAAGGATTAAGCATGATTTAATTCGCAATAATAAATGAAGGCGTTATTTTTGTGTTGCGAAGCTTAGTCTCTCTAGATTGGCAACCAATCTACAATTCTGCTGTTTCAAATGTAAACAAATATGTCCGCCATGTTATTTAAACCTTAACCGCACTTAAACAGCTTTTAAATTGTTGATAATTGTACAAATATTGCTTCCAGAATTACGAAAGACATCAAAACCTTAACCGGAAGATAAAAACAACATAATTCAATCATTTTTAAAGCAAAAAATGTACAATTTACAAACATATAAGAGTAAGGAAACTGAGATCACTTAGCCGGGTAACAGAGTGGATATATTTATAAATATATTTATATACGTTTGGCGCGGCCGATTGAAACCAAAATACGAGGTGCACATCTACATGTTATAGTAGTGTTTATATACAAAATTTCAACGTTCTGAGGCTACTCGCTTTTGAGTTATGCGAGATACGTACGTACGCACGCACGCACGTACACACGTTCGTACGGACGCCACGAAAAATTCTCTTCAGAATTCATTTTAAAGCAGTTTTTTAGTTTTTTTTGGAGGAAAAGAGTCTTTTATTCTGTCCTTACGTATAGATATCACGCAAAAACATCGTTAAATTGCATCCGAAAGCAGTCAAAGTTGATATTTTCGTTGAAATATGCTTCCTAAAGCTTTTCGCGATTACAATACTTGCTTTTTACTTCGTACAAGGAAGTAAAAAAATGAAATCTGAAAGCTTTCAGATTTTATATTACGTCTAAAGAGGTGCTTTTTTAACATTTTGTGTGTTACCTCTATCTATTAAATATCATGTTCTTGGCACCTAAACCAAATAAAATTAAATTCAACAGCAATATTACAAAATATTTAAAAACAACATATCTTTAGAATTTCCGATATACAGTCTCGCGCGCTGGATATAAAAATGTTTTTTTCTGTACAGTGTTGACACTGTTTGCTTTGAAATCGTTGAGTTAGTTAACCAAAAATTCGTTAAAGTTTTACAAAATGTGAAATAGATAATAAAAGAAATTAAAAATCCAAGCGTCCAGATGCTCATGTTCGGGTAGAGCATAGTAAAATTTGAGTTTTATAGCTATAGTTGTTATTTCGCAAAACGAAAAACAGGCCTACATTCATGCAGATTGTTCATAATTTATTTTTTAAAAAATATAATACAAGGCGATAATATTTGGTGCCAACGATTTAGAAAGCGCTTCGGCGTTTATAGTGAAACGCCGCAAAATGCCGTTTTGAGACTAATAGCCGTTTGGGTTACCGCTTTTTTGAGCTGAAAAAATTTGTGCAATAAAATTAATGATTTTTAACTTAATAAGTTAATTATAACTATATTAGTATAACAAATGTATATATTGTAAAATAATACATAATGATATTCTTGAGCTGTTACTAACTGAATGTTTTACTATCAATATCTATTTTTTTAAAGAAATCTAAATTTGCTACACTTGTAACATTATTTCTATTGCGAAAATTAAGTGTCTGAAGATGATAATGTTTCCAGTCTTTGCAAAAAAGTATAACGTGAAATGTTTTACCAAATTCTTAAACCTGCTGTAACTGAATTTTATGTACTTAGTATTCAGTAATCATGTAATTCTTAATAATAAGGTATTTCTAATTTTCCCTAAGCAATTTTACAGTTTTCCGCTATAAAAATGATTTCGGTAATTCTTTTATTATAAAATATAAGATGTAGTAAAGAGAAAGTTGGAATTCATTCGAATGTAATTGAAAGTTATTTTAATATTAATAAGAATGAGTATCTATGCTATATGCAAACTTGTTAAGAAAAACGTTAAGCTTTGCAGGATGTTGTAGAAAGAACGCTGGTCTGTAAATAACATAGTAAAGGAGATCACTGTTCAGCATTCAATAACGAATTTAACGTCAAATATTGAGATAATATCAGCAGGTCTATCAAGGAAATATAACCGTTTTTGAGAGATTTTACCTGGCACATCATCTTACAGACTGAATGAATTCTTTGTGTGAGCTGAATACTGGATATAACAGCAGCAAATTGTTCTACGATGTATCACAGAAGTCGTCACGTCAAACTGTTAGAACAAAATTTATTGTTAAGTTGCAGACCACCAAGTGCAGTTCACATCGTCCATCTCAAAATTTTCGTTTGAAGTATTTTGTAGGCAGATTACGTACATAAGACTTCGGATGCAAATCCATAATATTATGACAAGAGAATATTATAATAAACATGAAAGGGATTGGTATCAAATTTTTATTGTCTTGATTCCGAATGACAAACGAATTCGTGAATTAATTATTAGTTATCTTTTAGTGACATGACAGATATTTATTCCGGTAATTAAATATCATTTAAAAATTTGCTTTGAACTTTTTCATGTTCTATATAGTCTTAGTTTACATATTTGTGAACTGAAAATCTAACTCCTCTTATATTCAAATTTTGCAGGGTTTTAAAAGGCAGGCCATTTTATACAGGTGACAAATGTCCTGATGTTTATGCATCACGAAATGCTTTCATGGAATTAAATTGGTAAGAGAAACTAAAGTGAATCAGTAAAAATTTCAAATTATAAATGGAAAAATTCTAATTAGTAATAAAAAAGACAAAAATTTTCTAATTAATATTAGACCATTAAGATAGATACCAAATTTTAATTTGTCAATAGTCACACAGAGCATCACACAAGCCTGGCATTGTAGGAAATTGTTTGTTCAGAACGAAACCCTTGCTTTCAACGTACAGACGCATTTGAAACGGAAGTTCAGTAACACGCGGTCGATGGTTGAAATCTGATGGTAAAGTTCTAGAGACATTGGGTACTTTAAGAAGCAGGCAAGATGAAAAAATAGCAACGCCTTCGCCGGGAATCGAACCACTGACCTCTGGAACACCGGTCCAGTGTGCAGAACCACTACACCACGAAGGCGCGCTAGGAAGGTGGAAGAAATACCTTATAAAGTGACAGATCTAATTTTCAGTCTTCTGCAGATCAGTATACGTATTGAACGATAACTGAGACTTCAAGTATGAAGTAACTTACTTACTTCAAATTAACTCCACAGCTAAACGTCAAGTGCTTTCAAGTCTAGGATCAGTAAAAGCCATCAAGATTCCATTAGCGGATATTTGCTTCCAAAACTAGACGAAATTCGATGCTACTAGATTCGTTCTATTAGTATTAGATTATTTCTAAAGCTTTCTTTAGTTGAAAAGTATCTTAACGTAACATGTAGTCGTAAATTTAGTGAGAAATATATGATAGAATGCAAAATTCTATATTTTAAGGAGCTGAATTGGGAACTAAAAAAACACATTTTTAAACGATGGGACGTATAATTAAGACACAATAACACAATAATGGGACATATCTTTATGTTTATAGAAACAGTATGCATAAAATATATTTTTAACCGTAGTGTTGAGTAGAAAGTAGCGATAGCTAATCCTACGGGGTTTTGTAATTTCAAGGAAATCCTATTCCATCTTCAAAGCACGAAAAATAATATTCAGTCTGGTAATAAATAAATATATTCAGTCTAGTAATGTTAAGTTTTCTGATAAATAAATTGAAAATACGAAGAAAAATATCGCTTGTAATGATTAAAAATATATAAGTAAGTACAAGCTATGCTAGTTATAGAATGTTTCTTTCTTTTTCTGTCTTTTCCGTAATTTACGTTACGAGATTAGATCTGAAAAAGATTTACTGAAGATTGCTCTACATACTACTACAGATAGATAAAAACAACTTTCAAATTATTAAGGAAGTATTACAATGAATTTAAGTTTTATTATTTTAATAATAATAAAAAGGTAAATTTACTTTACTAAGAAATCTTTTTAAAATATTAAATTAAATTTAGATTTAGTATATGAAAGAAATGACGATAAACAAATATTCCCTTTTCTGACTGTCAGCAGTAATGAAAAGCAGTTTATACAAAAGTTATATGCTTATGATAAAAGAAATAACTGAATACAAAGAATATAAATTAAGCTCTTTGATATAAGAGAAACTTGAAATTTCTGGAAAATGAATCAGGTACTGGAGAATTATCAGGAAAAAACCTTACTATGCGCAAACTGAAAATTTCAAATCAGAACCTAATACCTCGAAAAGGAGTTCATTGTTGAAAAACTTTAAAGATTTAAGAGAAAATTAAAGTAAAAAAACTAAATAAAAAATTAAATAAAAAATTTTACAAAATCCATTTGATGTTTATATCTGACTTCCATTCAACTATTCAAATAGTTTCAAGCTAAACATTTTCAATAGGCAGTTTTCTAATAAATCTAAAGAAATTCCAGATGCGGGGAGCATAAAATCGTGCATTTAATTTAGGCTCTTTAAAACAACTCTAGGAAAAAAACGAAGAGAACAAATATCTTTATGATATTATTCCATCATAAACTACGGCCGCATTGTGACTTTTTACCATATTCGGCCACGAAAAAAAAATTATTAAACATGCAACTACGCAATAATTTCATTGTATCTTTGCGCACCATGTTCGCTTTAAATATTTTCCGCAAGAGAAATAGCAACAATTAACATTTTGCCGGGATATGATATTCAAGTTGTGAAAATAATTCTTGATTTCCTGTGTTAAAAAGAAAACGGAGAAATACATTGGAGGCAATTTATCGAAACAAACAAAATATGCATCGGATTTCATTTATTCCTTATTCCCACACATAAATAACAGGGGAACAAATTTTCTTTCGCAACCGGAACTGCAAAAAGAATAATTGTACGGTTAATGAATTAAAATAAGCTGTCCCAAAGAATATTTTCTACATTTTAAGGAATTCTGTGTTTTAATTTCATTATGTTTTTGTTTCCAAGACACCGTAGTTTTATATATACAGTCAACGGATATTCTATTAGAAATTTAAGAAAGAAAAAAAACTTTAAAAATATTAGAAATTATAAAAATAGAAAAATTACAATCTAAACTTCACATGCTAACTTTAGTCTAACTCATGAAACAGTTTTTTAAGGTAAATTTTGCTAGGCATACTATTTTAAGAATTAATTTTCAGAAATTCAAAACAGTGAATATAAAAATATATTTTTAAAGTGACCCTTTGATTAATAGTAGGGATACAGTGAATCGGTCGGCTGCTTGAGCGTTTTTGTTGTTTTTCTCGGATATTATTCAAATGCTGGTTCTAAACCTGTCTTAGAATGGCCTTTGCGGGGTACCTTTAAACTTAAGCAGATATAGCTCTGATATGCTTTGCCACATTTAATTAAACAAAGAATGTTCAGAGGAAATAACTTGCTATCGAATTATCCCATTATAAACGAAAGTCATTTGAAAAATTTGCATTTATTTAAGAATTGGTCATAAGTTAGCTGTAGACCGTTTTTTTTTTGGATGCTTAAGCAAATTTACAACAAATATTTCACACAAATCAAGTCACATTAGATTTGATTTTGTCACATATTTAATTTTAAAGACAAATAGAAGTGTTAACAAAATAAAATGCTTGTTCGTACATATATAAGATTGTAAACTGGATTATATTCAGCAAAATCGATATGTAATCTTGCGTTTCTTAGTTCGGATACACTGCGAAATGAATCTTAAGTCAATGAAAGTGGTACGGGTACCGGTAAATAAACAGGTTTATACATTGCTGGCTATTAAAATTGCAACACCAAAAAGGGATCATCTGGAGAACGTCAAAATCACAAGAAAGGAAGAAGAGATTGGAAATGCAAATGATTAGTATTTCAGCTCATTTAGAGGAGGAAGAAACGACATCTGAAGCACTGCAAAAAAGAAAAGTTGTATAGTTGATTTCTCATTCGGAAAGCGCTTTGTAAGGTCGAAGTTTGATTAGAATATCGTGTTATGCCTCGAATAATTAGAAAAATGCTTGCCAGCAGCTATCGGAATTCGATAGAGGCAGGATCATTGGCCTGTTGAGAGCTTGGATTATTGTTCCGTTATATCGCCCATTGTAGTGGTCAACATCCAAACACAATCAGGCAAATATGGAATCACTGGATTGCTGAGGGTCATACTGAACCGAATGCAGGATCTCAATGCCCTCCCATGACTAACGCCTGAGAGGACAGACAAATTGCAAGATCAGCCCTGAAAAACTGTATAATCACATCACGGTAAAATTATGTGATTGTAAGGGGCATCTTAACAACTATTGCCGCGATTACAAAGCCAAAAGCATTTATTTCATACTAGTACTGTATTAAAGGTTATTTGCGCAGCGGATTTGTACTATTTTATCGGTATTTAAGGATAAAATTGTTCCGTCGATGAAGAACTAACTGTCGCTGATAATGTAGGATCTATGGAGATGAAAACAATAAAGATTAGTGGCTACTTAAGTTACTGGAGTTTGTAATCTAACCAGTATCATGAGTTTCTAAGGTTTTTGGTTTCATTGCGAGTTAATTTTGTTACATCATTGAAAAAAATGCAATTGTTGTTATTAAATAGTCAATGACAGAAATTCAATTTCTTCACAGGATTTTCATCTTCCAGATTACGATGGTGATATAGATGCAGATTCGTGATGTACTATCCACCACAGTCATGTGTAAAACGCAAATAAGTTGCAGCGATTCTTCTGGTCCTGTAGTGAAGCTACATTCAATAATTTCAAGGATGTTTATTTCTTTATTTGCACTTTGATCATCCTGCCTCTCACGTGCGGCTGGAAGCTGGCAAGTCTTGCCACATTCATGATCTAACTCAAGGCACTGAATACTCATTTGATGTACATTTTTTAAAGATATGTTTGCTTTTAATTGAAAATAAATCTAGAAAATGTAAAAAAGAAAGGATGAACAGATGTTTCATCAGAAATAATTTGGAGTTAGGAAACGGACATTGGTACTTTTCTTGCAAATTCTGATGCTATGTGTTTGCAGAACATAAACAGGAGAGCTGTTGCATTTCGTAAACTGATACCTCAGATCTGATATATGGAACTGATATATCAGATCTCACTTAAGGAAATATCTGACGCATAATTTTCGATCTTCGTAATTTCTCAATCCAGTACACTTTGTTATCCTTTTGTAATGATTAATAGAGTTTAAATACACAGAAGGTGAAGAAATATTTTCTTTATCACTGATATATTTATTTAAGAAACCAAGAACGAAGCCCTGGAAAGTAAGAACCGATCTCAGAAGTATTTTCTATAATTGAATTCAGGAAATTTTGTGCATGTGATAATTTTAAGCTCCTAAATAGATTTTGCAGGACTAAAATACTACCCACTTATGCTTCTGTTACGTCTGAAGCTACTGTTAGTTTAAAACATTTTCCACCGATAGAATCGAAGAAAAGAAAGACTTGCAGCCGCTGATGATAAACCACATTCTGCGTACTTCGTTTCGATCGCTAAACTCGTATGATTTTCCCACTAGAATTTCATTAAAAGGTACCTGTACTCCCTCGTTCCTGAGACTTAATAATAATGAAATAAAATTTTAACACGACATCCATTCAGATGCTTCGAGAATTTTAGAATAAGCTCTGACTGATTACATTAAAGGAAAAATGTTTGCCGGAAAATGTCATGTAGGACAAAAAAATAGCAACGTGGTAAGGTCTGTGAAAGTTTTTAAGCCCTGTATTTCTATTACAATAATTAGATTACATCATCCATTTTCTTTATGATGCAATCGTACATTAAAATTTCAAAAAATGCTATAAATTACCAAGTATTTACAACATCATATTACAAAACGTTTAAGCGTCTGGCTCGCTTTAACATATAAAAAGAATTATACAGTATCCTTTTTTATATTTTGTAAGATATAACCTTCTTTGATATCATTTAGCGCGAGCTTACTAAGAAACCTGGCGACTTCTTGCACAGGCGTGAAGAAATAGCACACATAGGAAAGGGTTTAAATTGCCCTTTTATTTGATTAAACTCTTCAACAATGCACGTACTTCGTGCTCACAATAACACCGACTACTTGCGATGAGAACTTAAGAATAATTTAACAATAAATTTAAATGGTAAAGAGTAGTGCGAGATTACTTAAGACTAGCAGGTTGACTCAGCAAACTACACAGTAGACTAGCAACGTGCGCTAGGCTAGCGAAATCACGCTCTGTCTAACTTTCTCTTTTCTCCAGGTTAAATACTCTTCCTCATTTAAAATTAATTTGCATCCTGGCGAGGAAATGCTAGGATAAATTGAGGAGTTCAGAAAGGATAACAAAAATTAGAATAACGGATTGTTCAAACCAAGGGAAACCCTATAATTTCATGTCATTCTGCTATATGCAACGCAATGCATAATTAAAGTATGTACTGTATTCCTGATATTGGTATTTCTTTTTTATTCTCGTGTAAGTAGTATAACATATCTAATATCTGAATTTTATTTCATATGTTAGTATTTTTAGTAACTTTAATGAGTTAACACGTCTATTCAAAAGGATTTTATTGAAATTATTGCAGCATCAGGAATGAAGAATAAAATGATTTTACAGTAATTTTTCACTATGGCAACCTTCTCCTAGTAAGACTCCAAATAAATTCTTGTATTTAAAAGTAAGATTCCTTTGTTATATTTTTATTTTTTCTGAAATTTAGAAGGTAGGTCTTATTAACTGGTATTTTAGTAAATGAAATTTCAGAATAGAGGAAGTAGTTAAATTATCGCACGATATAGAACAATTACATTGTTTAAATGCTAAATAAACCACGCAAGTAATTACATATATCTAAACTATATAATTGTCACTAATTATAATAGCCGCGTCAAGCTGAGTGATTTCAATTTAGGCTTGATTATCATGGTCAATGGTCACTGAAAACAGTCACTGAAGACAAATGGGTAATAATGTACCGCTAACTTTATCTAGTTTTTCTATTGCTCACAGTAAAATATTATACTTAATTACGTAGCTTGTCCTTCATTTTAATCAGAGTCACTTGAATTTGAATCAGAATCATACTATTATCAAATATTCGCTAACAGTTTTATTTCTGGAAATTTATTCTAAAATGTAAGGACAGTCTTATCTTCTAGATGTTCTTACTTTCGAGCAAATAAAACAAAACGCGTTGCGTCTGTCATCAGAATTTCTGAAACGCTTGCAAGCTCTGTAATAACAGCTGAAACAGATGAAATATTATTTTGCTAATCATTAATCAGCATCAAATTCAAATTTTCTTCAGTTAACTGAAATAAATGCTTTAAAAATCCGTATCAGAACTCATCTTTGTTATTATCTCAAGGATAGTAACAGTTAGAACTTTTAAGTGAATTTAATGAAACTGGAAGCCTATTTACGAATTACTGCAACACAAAATTGACATAAAAGTAAAATCTTTGTATAAATTATTTAACTTGTTTACTGTAAAAGAACTGTATGTTTGAAGCTGAGAACTGTATGTTTTAATGCTTAACTCAGTAATTAATTTCATTAAAACTTAAATGAGAGAGGACGAATTAAATATATTTCTGAAATTACTAACTATTTGATCTTCTAACAAAATGACTACGAGTGTGCTTAAGGAAAATTCTTATTTCGTATTATAAGAATGGGCTATTTTAAACTAAATTATTTATTTGAACTGATGAGCTACTGGTGAGTAAGCGAAGTGGATTCAGTACTGATCTGCTGTAAAGGCTCTTAGACACAGTTAAATTTAGATATTCTAAGATGAGCTTCTTCACTTAGGAGAATAGATTTCTAGCTCATTTCTACATATAATAAAAGAAAGAGTCTGTCTGTATGTGTGTGTCTTTCGTTCGCGCTGCGCGTAAGCTAATAGATCCACGGCTACGAAATTTGGTACATAGGTGCATCTAGCCAAGAGCCAGTGCACCTCGAAGCGATTTTTTCGAAATTCGAATTCGAATTTTTTTAATTTTATGTTTTGTGACGAAATCGCGTCATTTTGAGACATAATGGGCTATAGGAAAGCGAGATATTATTCTACACACTCCATTTTCACATCGTCATGAAACGTAGGTACTTAGCTATTTTACGAACTTAAAATAAATTTCGTGTTTCAATAAATCGATTCAATACGAATTTATTTAACAAAGTGAGCTTAACACCTTTTCAACGGGATTTTTTCTAAAAAAGTTTATGTTTAAAAATGTACAGTTTATTTTTCTTTGGTTTTTGGACACGTTCAACTTTCATCTTTGCGACTGCTTTTACAAAACGAATTTTGGAAAAATAATAATATTTTGTATTTAAAAAAATCTTTTTTCATGAAGCTCCCGAGTACACGTCTCACACCTCACATCTTTAAAAATGTGATTTTGGCAACAATTTTCCTGTCTTATTGTTGTTGATAGATTTTTGATGAAATCGCATCATTTTGAATAGTTTCATTCTTTTAGAAATTAGGGTTTGGCAACAGTTTTCCATCATATTTCTTATGTCACTGTTTTTAAGAGATTGGCATATTTCATTGTCATTTTTATATATACATCATTTTTATTGATTGTTTTTTGATAAAGTTGTTCTGCAGAGTAAAATTCTGCGCAGAATTTTTTATTTTTTGAGTTGCTTTCATGTTATTAGTCCAAAGGGATTTGAATCCCGAAGGACTATTAGTTTCGTTTTGGCATTTTGCGTCGGACGGATAAATGTCGGTTCACTTTTCAAACTGTTGCCATAAAATGTTAGAGTCCTGCATTATATTTGAAGAAATTAAATAATGAAAATCTGCGTAAATGTATGTATATTTCTCACATTGTCATAAAATAACGGTACATAGAGTCATCGAATTTTGAATAACGTAATCCTCCAACGAATATGAGCATGTGGAAGACCAAATTTGAAATTTGAAATTTGTTTTATGATCGATTTCCTATTTTTTAAAACTTTGACGAGTTTTTGATTAACAAACTCAAGGATTTCAAAGCGAGCAATGGCATCGTTGTGGAGAAAAAACATTTTTATCTCCAGCGCGTGAGTCTCTGTATCGGAAATTCTAAAGATAGGCTCGTTTTAAAACTATTTTGCGATATTGCTGTTGCACTGGATCTTATGGTTTAAGTGCGAGGAACATGATATTTAATAAAGAAAGGTAACACACAAAATGTTTAAAAAAACGCCCCTTTGGACGTAATTTAAAATCTTAAACATTTCAGATTTTTTTTTTGTTTATTTCACTGTTTATATGATATTGAAAAGTTTTGCATGATTTTTTTCTTCAACGGAAAGTTGGTTAATTTTTTTTATTAGGATAATTAATATTTGCATTAAGGGATATAGCTTATTTCATTGTAATTTTTTTCTCTTGAAAATATAAGATAAAATATCATTAATTATATTTTGCTTTTCAGAATTTTTTGTTTTTTGTATTCTTTAATGTTATTTATTGCTCATTTCATTGTTTTTAAGATATTGAAAAGTTTTAAGTGATTTTTTTTTAGGAAACAAAGTTCTTTACCTCCTTTATACCATTTGAATTCTTAAGATTTTGCAAAGGGAAGTTGGTTAATGTATTTATTAGGATAATTAATATTTGCATTAAGGGATATTGCTTATTTCATTGTGATTTTGTTATACGTAATAAATGTTTTTATGAAGTTTGTTCTGCAGACTAAAATTCTACGCAGTTTTTAAATTTAACGTTTGGTGATCCTTTCAGCTATTTTTCCGTACATTTAAAAGCCAGACGAAGGCTGGCAGCGAAGCTGCTTGTTAATTAAAAAACAAAAGAAAAAACTGTTTGCGCATATTATGGAAATATGAGTATAGATATAAAAGAATGCTTTACATTTTATTGCATTCTTTTACATTTGTGATAATAACCATACACGGTCATACTAGAGACATTTTGAAGTAAACTGTAGCTTTTAAAAAAGAAGCTATATCACAGTTTTTATTTTAGAAGTTTGATTTCACAGTCTGCTTGAAGAATTTGGTAGCTTTAACTAATATTCTTAAGTAATGTACAATCGGGATTTGTTAATCTTCTTAAATTCTTCGCTCAGAACAAGCTTGTGAATTTGTGCGAAGAATCTGTGCCCTAACCAATAATCGAAAACTGCAGTTCACTTATTCCAAGTAAACTTTTCAATACCAATATCCAGATTATTAAAAGATGCTTTTTAAATTAAAAAAAATAAATAGTTTAAAATTTTCTAAAATTGCGAATTGTTTATCCAAATAAATTATGTATTCAATGATGAAAATGTTTTGTACTTTAAGTGTTTCTAGTTCTTTCATTTTCTGTATCAATATATGTTATGATCATTTTAAAATATGTAATTTACTCATGGTGTCGATGCAGTAGTCGTCTTGAAACGGAATAATTAAGAAAAGTATTTTTACTTAAATTTGTAACACGCATTAAGTAAAAACTAACATTAGTTATTCCCTTTCTTTGGAAGGTCATGCGCAGAACTTGCTGTCGAAAACTTTTCATTAATTGTGATTCAAAGAAATCACCATAGACATTTAATTTACAAAACGAGTTCCGTGTGTGAATTAGGAATGTGACAGAGAAAGATTTGATAGCAATTTCCTTATTGCCTCAAATTTAACCGTGCCACATTATCCAGGGCCGGATTTAGACTTGATAAGGCACTAAGCTACTTTAGACATGGGGCACTTTGTAAGTCCAGATATTATATGTCAGTGCCAAATATGATTTTCGGATACTTAGAGGGTTTTTTTAGGGGTCTGCGAAGAAAGCAGGGGCCCTAATAGCTAATGTAGTCTATACGTAAATCTTGCACTGCCATTATCACTTCCTGATGAAGTGAAACGAAAATTTTCTGCAGGTAACAAAATTTAAATCTTTATAAATGCCTGACTGATGTTACTTATCTACAAGCATTACAGTACTTTAAGATGTGGATACTCGCTGTGAAGTATTTCACTGATGGTGTGGTGAATGGCTCTTAAAGTCACAGCAAGGGTTTCAGCGTCTGAGGACAATTGAAGATTTCGCACCTCCTCCTGTTTACCAAGAATGGAAAACACTTAATTCTAAAATTTCGTAACGACAATTTTGCGTCCTCTAGATGCTTCGCTCAGGGACAGATGCCCCCCTTTACTCCCATATCGCTACATCTATGCCCTTTAAATGGCATGTAGTAATCCCAAATATGCTAGAAAACCTTGGTCACATTTAATTGACTGGGATCTGTTCTTTCAAACAAGCACATATTTCAGTTAGCTGGTGTCCTGTTAACAGTGATTAATAAAATTTCAAATAATGGTATCAAAGAAATTATTATTTAGTTTTTCTTGAGCTTAGTTAAAATATAAGATTCGTTAATTTGTCTTTTGTTTTGCGAGATAATCTACATAGATAAACAGAATATTTCATAATGAAAAGTGTTTTTTGTTTAAAGTATGAATTAATTTTGTATGACTAATAGGTAATGCATAATGTTGCTCAGAATACGCGTCCTTCTTTGAAAGAAGAAAGTTTCCATCAAACATATCGCAGGTTGTAGATGAAATGGAGATTCTTTTCCTGTTGATAAGATAAAGCTGTTATATAAGAGACACTGTAGATGTTGACCATTGGCATTGCACGGCTTTAATGCACATCTAAGGGTAACTATTTCGAAACCATTTATGTCCTTACCTTTTTTTTACTGTACATACTTTTGTTTTCTTATTAATATTTTATATTTGTATAAGTGTCATTGGAAAGAGCACGGCATAATTAAAAATGAATACATGAATGAGCTTGAATAACCATAATAATATGTTTTTCTCATAGTTTGAATAACCAGATAAAACTGTTTTTCTGTTTTGTGTACTTAAGTTACATATTATTCCGTAGAAATATTTTTGTTGATTCATCGCTGAGTATATATTTTGATTTTGTAGTAAAGTCATTATATGTTTTAGCTGAAATCTATTAAAAAGTAACTCAGAGAGTTTTCCTTTAAAAATATGTATCGTAGAAGTTATACTTCCAACAGAACTCTAGTTATTCTTACAAGGATGGCTTATTCTGACTAGGCGATGTAAAATTAAGCTTATTATTAATTGTGTGTTTTATATATTTGATTGTTTGAAATAACAATCCGTAGTTAAAGCACATGAAAATTTGATGCGGAAGTGACTTTCTGCACTTAATTGTTAGCTTTGAAATTCGTTGTGATAGGATAGCATGTGAGATCATAGATAGCATATCATAAAATCAAATAATTTACTGATTGAATATTTATTCGTGGTATCTTGGTAATAAATTTTCTCTGCATTTTTTACAAAAGTTTGGAAATAAATGCATAGAAATCTATGTTATGATTCAATATCTATACATCAATAAATTAATTAGCAATATTTAATTTAATTCTTCGTAAAGTAATGCTATATTTAACTTTGTAGAGCATTTATTTAAGAGATTAAAGAAGCAGATTTTCCATTAAGAAATTCTTAACTTTGATTTGTGATAAAAATGAGTAAAAATATCAAAATTATTGTTCGAAATATTTAACATAAATTCTCAACAAATGCAATGTTACGCAAAAGTTATTATTATTTATTAAATAGTTATACTAAACGTATGAAAATTATTTAAAGTAACAAATTAAATTGTTTCACTTTTCACTATTTTGACAAATAATCAACAACAAAGACTTCATGTTTAAAATCGAACTTTATTTTTTGTACACGATCATCTTTTAATGAAGGTAATTTTTATATATGTATATATATATAATACATACACACAGAGAGATAATCGAATGCTCGTTCACAATGTACAAATAAATTTTTGTGTAGAAACGACGAGTACATTTCTCAACCTTTCGCAGTAGCTCATAAGAATCGATACATTATCGATATCACGTATTTGGTCAAGAAGGCACTGATTTGCACAAACAGTTTATATTCATGACAAAGTAATTTTTACGAAAAATCAGTATTTTTACTGAGAAACTGCTTATAGATAGTGAGGTTCTGAGCGATAGGAAAATCCAGACATTCCAAAAAACCAATTTGATGATGAAAAAGATCCATTTGTGACGGCAAAAATTAAAAGATTTGATTTTGAGAGAAGGATTAATTTCACAAAGCATATAATACACATCTTTAGCAGAAAGTTATCATTCCATTTCGCAATTGATAAAGGAAGGTTTTGAAAAAGTGCGAAAGTACAGAATTTCAGCTAGCTGAATAAAGTCCCAGTAAGTGGTTTTGAAGTTCACATCAGTGTAACAAATTTATCACTTAAACATTTTCCTTAACTCCTAAAACATAAGTAATTTTTTTTTCTTTTTGATGTAAATTTTCAAATTTTTAAGTCTTCATAAAACTTTAGAGATGGACAAAAATATTTTCAGGAACAAAATCGTCATTATTTTACCTTCGAAGTTTAATTTTATTTGAAGATGTATAAAATTATTGTGATTCGGGAAAAATATTCACTAATTCCAGTGTTTTAACCTGATATAAAGCTTATTTTATGCAAGGTTTACGCATTTGTTTCCTCTCATCTACGCTTAATTGTAAAAATGCAGTAATTGCATTTTGTATTAATCAGAGTTTTAGATAGCCATGTCGTGATTACTTGCGTTTTAGGAATTATCCGTTAATAATAAAGCGATCTACGTGTTTGATTAAAAGTGTTTTAGATAATTATTTAATCTGGAATTCTTGTCAGTCAGATTTCATAATCATGCGACAATCCACATTCGACAAGGAATCGAGTCCAAGATATTTCTCGTCTTACGCAGAGGCTGTTTTTGCCAAATGAATTATCTGTAATCGATAATAGTTTTAGACAACAACTTCAAATATTTTTAGTTTTTGATTAGGCTTGACTAATTAACCGTAATCCTACTTCAGATTCCTTCTTCACACTTTTCACCTTCCATACGGGAAGCGAATTCTCTCAATTAGATGCAACAACAATGCGCGGACCATTAAATCTATAATATGGGGCATATGCGTCTAGTTTTCTTGCAAATGTTGCGTCAATGATGCAATATTATCAAAAGATTGTTAGAAATAAGAAGACCATTTATTGCGTTTTATCGATGTGTACCGATATGGTGCAATAAAATAGCCAAACTAAATATTATTTTTGAAAATGTTTTTCTATTACAGTTAAAGCAATCTTGCAATCAAACATGAAAATCTGTGTAAAGTTCTGTAACATAGTAGCAATACTAGTTAAGGGTGAACATCACAACGTAAAGTATTTAAACCTCCGCACATGTCTGAGCTTTCTTTCTTTCCACCAACAGCGGGCACTGAGGCAGTTAGCATATGAGCCAGGTGGCTCCGCTAATAGAACAATCTTTGCTTCAAAAGTTTGGCTCGCCAGGGCTGTCTTTGGTGAAGGGGAATATAAGTGATGTATTTCAGATATCTTCATAAGTTTGAGGGGGGGATTATTGAACGGTTCAGGAATGGATAAAGTGTGCAGTGTAGGTCTGATAAAACTGGAGGGGGGAAGAGACTGAGGATAATTTAAATGTGACTGAGGATACTTTCCACCTTTCCAGAAAGAAATCAAAAGATCAAGAGATCTAAACCACGAATTCAGATGGCCAGGAAAATTCATTTTAAGACCCTTGTATTTACTTTTGTCTAGTATGGTGTAACATCATCCTATTGCAGCCGAAGTTTTAATGTTAGGCATGCCAGTATGTTGCATCGTGTTATGCGCAATTTTCATGTGCGACTGCATTATTACATTGATGGTAATAAAATACCTTTATAATGTAGTTCTCAAGATATAAATATATCTTAATGAATTGGAAAACATTTTCTTATTATTTCTAATAATATTCGTAAATATTTCTGCTCCATTTCTTAGTTAACATTGTTATGAAAACCGTTAGATTCTTACCATCTAATTATCATCGTATACAATGTTTCTCCTTTGTTCGATAGCAGTTCTAATGGCTTCGCAGTAATCCAAGATCTTTTTTAGCCTCAAACGGAGCTACCAACTCGATTTCCTAGAGGTCAAATTCAAGAACAGAAGTTTCTGTGTAGAGCTGAAACTGGTAACATTTACTTTGACTGATTATTAATTTGATCAGAAGTATAGCGATTCGGCTTTTCATAAGCCCATTTCGGAAACTAGACGAGAGGCACTGGAATTCGTAAACTATTGGGAATAATTCGTAAGGTATTTGAAATTCGCGAACTATTTGAGAGGCATTGAAATTCCTTACAAGTAAGGATAAAATTAATTATAAATTATGTAAAAAACCTGATATTAATAGTTATCATTCTCAGTCTCGTAAAGAATTATTTATTGGATAACTGGATGACTACAGATTTTGTAAATAGCGTGCATAACAAAAAAAGATTTTGAAAATCTAAATCTCAGATTCAAATTTTTGATATAAAACTATAAAAAATGCATGCTTTTAAAGTGGAAGGTAACAGATTAGAGGTAGAGGAATTTAAAATTTTATTATGAATTTAGATTATGATTTCTGTGAGGAAAGAAAAAGATTTAAAGAAACAAATTTTTGTAAACAAGAAAAAATTATTAACTACGGAATTTATTACACTGTTATAGCACCTGACTAACAAAAAAAAAAAAAAAAAAAAGATATCCCTAAAAACTAAACTGATTTCTCTATTTATGCTGAAAATGTATTAGAGCATCAGTTCATTTACTTAAATGCGTTCACTCGAAATCTGTGTTATTCGACTTCTTTTAGGATTAGAAGTCAGTACTTCTAATCCTAAAAGAAGATCATCCCTATTGATAAGTACATCCCTATTGATTAACATAGGATGTGAAACAACACAGAATTACAAATGGAATGGAACTAAACATTTCCAGAGGAGCCTAAACTAAGACACGTCTTCAATCTAACGAAGACTTATTGAGTGAGAGTTGTATAGAAATTATAAAATATTTTCACCCAAAAAGTTCAAAAATATGATTATATTACTAATGATAACAGAGTAGTATTATACATTATTGCAAACCGATCCCATATTTTTAGAAACTGCTTTAGAATTTATTGTATGAAATTTGACAAAATAATAACATGCAAAAATTCAAACCCATTTCTCGAATTCTTGTAGACCGTGCAGCCACAAAACGTTAAGTGAGGTATTGTGAAAAGGTGTCTTCCTTTTTACGCGATTCCTGTTTCCGCGGTTGTCAGAAACCTTCCTATTTCCTCGAAATCATCAATCTTCATTACCCCCTTCCCAAAGGGAAGTAGAAGGCCGAGTGGATCTTGGCCTCTTCCAAAATGTAAGGAAGGAAAATATTTTTAGATTTAAAAAGAAGAATTTTTAAAAGAAATAATTGAAAAATATTTACGATTCCAGATCTTTGCATGGATGAAGCTAGAGAGAGAGATGTTCAAACTCTGCGATGATTTTGGCAATGAACTAAAAGATTGTTTCCTAAAGTAAAAAAACAATATTCTTTCAACATTCTGCATAAAAGGGAGTTATAATAAAATCTTTCAGAATAAATTTTCATTCTAAAACGACGTTCTTTTTTCTAAAAAGACGATTTCTTTGGTCTTAATTGCGCTTTTTCAGCTTTTAATTCTTTATGCAAATCCAATAAACTACATTTTCCTTATTTTCATTCTGAATTCAATACTGATAACTTTTATGAAGGGCTAAAGGTTTTTTTTCTTTATAGTTCGAATAATGTCTAAAACATCCCTATTGATTAACATAGGATGTGAAAACAACACAGAATTACAAATGGAATGGAACTAAACATTTCCAGAGGAGCCTAAACTAAGACACGTCTTCAATCTAACGAAGACTTAACTTATTCACAAAGAAACTGCCCAGCGGTTCTTAATGGCTCATCGTGACATCTCCTGAGGAGTTGTGGGAGGGGGACCGTACTCTCCGATTTCGCGAAAACAGCAAAAATTTTGAAAAACGCGGAAAGAGAAATCGCGGAAGCAGAACTAATCCTGTGAAAATCTGAAACATCGTCAAACAACCGAGAATTATTTTTCTTTCACCAATACTTGCTAACAAGAATTAAAGTACAATTAAATAAACTAATGATAACATTTCAGTTTAAGCAAGCATAATCTCTTTACGTTGATTGCATAACAGAATGTCTTCCGTTCTGCAACTGATATTCAGTGCGATTTTCCTTTGAATTTTGCTTTGAAAATGTAAATTTTAAGCTCGAAATATTTCTTACAGAATACGATATGTTGCAATGATATAATTTTTGAATGCATAGATTTCAGTAACTAAAAGATAAAATTCCATAGAATTTGAATGCATATTCCAAATGCCATAGATCATTATTTTTTTAAAATTTTTATATTATTTATAAAACAGTACTTATACACAGGCATTAATACACCATACCATGCCATTATGTAATCTTCTCATACAAAACTAATATTTCTTAGTACAGGTTATACAGTTTATTTCCTGCTAATCAGTGTGCCTTTTCGCTTGGTTCTCCTTCCCACCGCCTCAACCTTCTATTTTGCATTGTCTCCATCTTAACTATTATTCTTTCTTTCCCATTTCTACCATTTCTGTATGTTTCCCATCACTACCACCTACCCAGATCTAAGTGATTTAATAATACTTTCTTTAACATATTTTTTACATAACAATTATGTACCGCAATACTGCATTTAGACAGAAATGATAACATCTGTGTTGTTGATGAATTTCCAAGGCATCTGCTCCTGAAAAAGTACGCATTGCGCATTTTTCATCACTGCATAAGAATTAATTTTGGTAAAATTTGTGACAGTCTAACCGATTTTTTAATGCGTTCATTCAACTCTGATAAAGATATTTACAACAGCATCCAAATCATGTGCATGTAGTACTTTATGTAGGACTGTCTGCATTTAAAATACTACATATTTTTTTTTTCGCGAAAGCACTCTTATTCTTTAAATACCTTTGTCTAATGCGTTAATAAATGTCTTGCATTGCATACCATCAGACATTCAGCGTCCTTCCCTTTTTCAAAACATTCAATGTTAAGTATAATTTATGAAATATATTAAACTGTTGTTTATGTAAGTATTCTTGAACTGTTACTTAACAAACGTGCAACAGTAAAACATTAAGCGAGAACAAAATCTTTGGTCGTCGTAAATGTATCAAAAAGTGACCAGGCCACAAAATTATATGAGCAAACAGGGAAGATTTGACGGCTCACAGTTAGAGAGTCGATTTCATCAGGAACCCAAAGCACGCTTTTTAAAGTCATAAAAAATGCCCATCCAAGGTTACCAAAGAGGGTTGATTCTGTGTTCCCTCGTGGTGCATGTGGGGTGGGTGAATAACTATTGTCTTTGTTTTGCCCGATGTCAGGTCGACTGCAGACACTCCTAAGGCCATTGTTGCGCCTCCTGGTTTCAGAAGAGGATCTTCTGTGCCCAGCGGTGGAGGTGGAATGAAGAGACTTGGGTCTGAAGGGATTGCCTCGTTGAGCAAGGAGCCTCTGCGAATATCTGTGACAGTTACCTCTATTTCAGATGTACTGGAGTCACACCCGTCCTGAAAGGAAAATGAAGTATATGAGATAGTGCTTATAGGTCTGAAACATTACTTCATTTTACTGTTAACATAAAAAAAAAATAGAGACTACTTTGCATAAATTTAAAACCAAGTAATGAAATTGTTGATAAATTTGTATGTTGTATAGATCCATGACTGCCGATTGTATATTTGTATATAAATTACGATAGTGGAGATATCGTAAGGCTCTTCTTGTAGCTACACTAATAGTTATATACACTAATAGTTACCATAATACTACACTTATAGTTAGCTTAGTAAGAAGCACATGAATGCTTAGAATTAAGCACTTTTGTGCTTGTACTTCTACACATATAACTATGTATAGCATTATAAAATATTTTTGAGGATTAGATATGTGTAAATTTTAAAAGTGTGCGCATTTAACAGCGCATAAATAAAAAAGAGAATTATAATAAATTGTGTTCAATTAGTAACGCTATCACACAGATTATGTTTCTTTTTAAAATCAGATTGCATTTGCAGTGATAAGCAGAAAATATGAATTGGTGAAAATTTTATGTCTTATATCATTAACCTAACCATACTGTCACGAAATGCCCAGCCGCGGTAAGATACCTTCCCCACAAGGCAGGTTTAAGGTTTCTATAAAATGGCATGGAAAGGCAGGGTTGCCATATTTGGCGCGAAATCGCCCATTTGACGATATGCCATAGACGGATGGAAAAAATCCCGGAACGAATTCTTACCGGTTTGGCCCAGAATGTTCTCGAAAGCAGCACAAAAGCTATATAAGCCCTGCCTGCACGCGGTGTAGCAGTCGATCGTCAGTCTAGTGTCCAGTTGGTCGTTGAGTGTATCGCGAGTAAGTGCAAAGTTGAGTCTATCGTGAGTGTGTCGTCGACTGCATCGCTAATTGCAGCGTGGAGAATCTAGAGTACCTAGAGTTCTTAGAACACTGAAATGAGGTGGGAGCTGTACTCTGGTGCTTTGCTGTTAAGATATCTTCACCGTCTTAGCCTGATAACCTGAAGGCTGTGTTGTTGATTGTCTCAGCATGTTTTTCGTAGCTTTTCGACGACTGTAAACGTGTTTTTGGAACTGTCCTGAGAAATACTGGCTAATAAATTGTGTTTTCATTCTTCAAGTGTTTCATTCTTCATCGTTAATAACTCCAAATCCACAAACGCGTAAGAAACGCAGCAATATATTATTGTTACATTTCTTGTTTAAAAACCTTACGATTTGGTGTAATAAGGCAATAAGGATTAATATTTAAAACAGTGAACAGTTCTAAACAGGCACTACATTATTTGCCAGTTCAATCATATCGAATGTTTTGCATTTATAACCAGTTATTTAACTAACAGTGAATTGTCAAATTTATCAGATGCATAATTTTTCATATATCATTTTAGTTTCTAAACGTATCACACTATTTTTCTTAAATACTAAGCAATTAGGAACTCCTGTTAGATAGCGGAACAGTAATCAGTAACATGTTAATTGAGCAACATAAAAGAAAACATGATAGCGAAGTTTCATTTCCAAGTCTGTAAACGCGCGCAGTTAATTGATTTGATTTATTACTATACAAAAGTCTCACGTGTTTTATCAGGATGCCGACCAAGAAGTCAATCTTTTGGGATGTGCCTCATCCATCATCTGCTGTTGAAGACTAATAGAAAAAAAGGAGGGGATAACATCCTTTAAGTAATGTCATTACTCTACAAAAGGCGATTAATCTTTTTTGGTATCAACTTTACATAACAAAAGAACCTCGTTGAAGCTGTATGAGCTGGGATGTCACTAAAATATTTTAATATAATATGGTAAGAGATTCTGAGGAGTCTTTACCTCACTCATCAAGCAAAGTGACGATCCAGAGTGACAGAAGGAAAAATGGAAAGGAAATTAAACGGATGACTTTCAATCGGATACAGTAGACAGCTTTCTTTGACAGATATAGGACAATACTTTTATTTCTTTAAAACGCTCTGCTGTCGTTGAGAGGAGATGATAAATGTGACAGATGGCACATTAAACTCGACTAAATCCATACAGTAAATCTTTCGTCTTCAGTTTTTTTTAAAAATAATTGCGAATAATGAAATAAAAATAAATAAATATATGTGTATTAACACAACTAAAATATCAAACATTTATACGAAATGGCTGATTTGAATTAATCGTACTCATGTTGAATGCAAACATCCAAAATACATAATCTACACCGGCCAGAATCGCTTCTTGTATTGGATAAGTTATTTTACCATGCATTCGTATATACTAATATCCGGTATTCACAGGTATTCTAAATTCACCTTTCAAAACCTTTCCTTAAATTCTAATTTCATTCTACCTCATTTGAATACACGCGTGCTAACTCATTTACGTTCTGGCAAGAAAGCGTGAGTTGAAAGCAAGAGCGGCAAGAAAGGTTGCTTCAAAATAAAATTAACTGTTTAGTAAATTAAATAAATCTCCACAAAGTTTAAATTACAGGAAATGAACTTATATCTATTTGGTATTTCAGTTCGTCCTTTAATTTTATAATAAATTTCCAATTAATAGTTAGTTTCAACTCCCGATTAAGTTTGATAATGGAAACTAACTTTCATTAGCTTCCGATGTCAATGTGGAACACATGTGAAAATCTGAAAAAACTTTTATGGAAAATTCAGTATTAGAAGTATAAATGAGAAAAATAACTTCGTGCAGATTAATAGTATAAAAAATGAGTTGAAATGAAATTGAAAAAAAAATGAAGTTCAGCTTAATAATTTTCACGAATACGCGAATAGTAATTGCAACTGCAGATTTGTTGAAACTCTGTTCAACTTTATCAAAGCGTTCCGAATATGGAGGAGAAAGCAGTAGAAGTTTAAAATAGAAAAGACTGCTTGGTAAAAAAACGAAATGGAGACTTTGCAATAGTTCTTTTCACGCTGCTGAGAGCAAATAATTGGAGTTATTCAATAAAAATATATATCCTTACATGATGCGAAAATTAGTATTACACATTTGAATTCATCTATAGAAAGACTTTTCTGGTTCAAACAGTTTGATGACAGAAAACTGAAAAGTAGAGCACTGTTCCTCAGTGTATAAGATCGTACTCTCTTTGGTCACATAAACCGTACCAGATCCTACTAAGGAACCTGGCGACTTCTCGCACAAGCGTAAATGATAACAATACAGAAGAAGGGTAAAAATAACATTTATTATTATCAACTATGAACAGAAAGGCACGTACTTCGTGTTTTACATTAACACCGGCAAATTGCAGTGGAACTTAAGCGTTATTACCTAAATCGATTCAAAGCTAAAGAGCAGTGCTGGACTAACACTTTAAGTTACGGCTCACTAGGTTGACTTGACAACCTATCCAACGTGATAATTATTTAAATGGCCCAAAAGGGGCATCAGCAACTCCGCGTAACAGCAAGGAGAGATTCGTAACACGCTCTGAATAAACTTCAAGAATCACCCGTTTCAATGCTCTCTTCGTTTAACTTTAAATTAGCATCCTGACGAGAAAATGTGAGGGGAAGTTGAGGAGTTCAGAAAAGATAACAAAAATTTGAATAATTGGTTAAATGAGCTATCCTACAAGTATAATGTCTATCGATATATACAGAGCTGAGATTAGCATGAATATTTTGTTTAATGTAAGTGTAAGTTTTTTAAACGCAGGTATACAGATAGAGTCAAATAATGATTGTATAAGACGTTAGTTTGTAAGCTAATAAATGTTAATAACGTTTTTTGGCGAAGAAAGTGATCAGCAAGAAGCCAAGTCCAGCAACCCAAACAGAGAAATCTTCACGGGAAGGGGTTTCTCGACTATCAGAAGAGCCAGTCAGCGCAGTTTAACCATTCGGCCTCCAAGACCACTCCTCTGCGTCAACACTCTCCGCAGACGAAAACAAGGGTGGCATTAGCTTCGAATCGAGGCGCAACTCGACCATGTAGAACTTCCTATCCAACGATTATTTCCCCCTCCTCACAAATTCGCTATAGAACCTTTCCCTGCTAGCGATGTCACAGCAACCGGGGTCCTGTTAAGTAAAACTCCAGATAGTGTAAACATCCAACACGTCATCCGACATGTGGTGGAAACATTACATGTGTTTTTTCGCTTGGGCGAAAGAATTTCGGGGAGCAGTAATCCTCTGATAAGGGATTCTGAGAATGAATTCCAAGCCGACGGTTGGCATGTGAAAATTTTCAGAACCAGCGAAATGTTATTCAACACAAACGAATTTGGGACACTAAAAATTAAACTATTACATAACAATATAATTCATAAAAAATGTCAGCACTATATAAATTGTTTCTTCAGCAGTATTTTAAGTATACACACTCATTAACCAGATTGAATTTCAATTACTATTGATTTACCTTACCACCAGTCAGAAAATATGTATTCGACAACTTTAATAGAAAGAGGGGTAAAAATTAAGTTAAGTTAAAAAAATTAAGACACTAAAAGTGCAGCAAACAAAACTTTAAAATAATTAAAGTTAAAAGTTAAACAACCTTAAAGGTCAAAACAAAAGTACAAAACCAAGTAAACTTAAGTCCCTAAAATCAAATTAAAAACTAAACAACTTCAACTTGAGAAAACTTTTAAAGCAAACAAACCTAAATTTTAAATTTTACAGAAGTTACAGTTTAAACTTACAATCAACTTTAAACAACTAAAGAAAAAAAAAATTAAGAACTTCAATTACAGATCAAAACAAAAATAGTAATATAGTAAGCAAAACTTAAGCTTGACAATAATAGCAATTAATACATAACACTTGCTTGTACTAACATGCGCGGCTCCCTTTTTTGTATCATCTATTCTTAAGGTGTGCTAAGCTTCCAAAAAATGATAGGTGAATATTGCGCTCTTAATGATGTGTGAACAGATTATGCGCCTCAAGAATTGCTTTATCCAGAATAAATTTATATCGGATCCATACGGGTACGTGAGTCTGCAAGAAAGTCAAGTCATCCTTCCATCCTTTCATTAAGCAGCTACCAGTCTTTATGCCGGCACCATCTCTAACTGTGGACCACGATAAAAAGTAACTTGTGTTCTCTTTCCGGATTTCTAATTTATTAATTTTTACAAAAGATCCCGTCGACTCTTATCAATCGTTCGTTATGCTAATGGTAGAAATCTTATTAAAATCGTTATGTTAAAGGTACAAATCTTAAAAAAATAAAAATAACGTATCTTCTTAAAGGTAAACTCTGCAAATAGCAATGAAATCGCATTGTAAAGTTTCAGCGTATGAATACCAAATATTATATTGTATATTAATTTGTCACTTTTGAAAGACAACTATTTTTAAATAATCCACTTTGTTATACTGATAAGAACTTCCCGATTTTATTTTGGTAGAAAAATAATGCTACATTGATAGGGCTGTCAGAAGCTTTGACGGAATACGATTATGCAAGCAAAATGGAAACATCTAGATCTCTTCTTACTTAAAAAAAATAAAAGTATTAAAACGTGAATAAGCACTAGAAAAGCAATTACTAATACGCATCTTAAAAAAATTCAATTTATTTGATAAAATCATTTGCTATTGACTGATATTAAACTGGTCCGAAAGCCATCAGTAGAGTTTAACATCATTTATTGAGACTGAAATCATAATTTATAAAGCAAGTTTTAGATAAAATTCTATACTCAGAGTTATTAACAGTATCCTAGCTTAAGGGATTATGCATCTTCGCCAAAGTCAATCGATTAAGGAAGAAATTTCATACATGCCCGTAAATATTCATATCCCAGCGCTCTCCTGTCTTACAGAACTTTCCTCATCTCAAGTTACTTAAGTTACCTTCTTGATCATGTTACATAATCCACAGTTTTCAGTTTAAAAATTCATTCAATGATGAGCTTGAAATTCGACGACATTCCAGAAGATGAAGTATCACGTCCAATAAAAGATTAAAATACAGATTTAAGTCGTAAAATTTACTTTAAAGAGATATTTTATACTAAATTCATGAACTGCATGCAGTGATGAAATTTTGCGATGATGAAATTGCAATGGATTGTATCAATGTGATTCACTTACCCATGAAATTAATATTACCTTTGGTATCTTCCGAAAATCATTTCTCGATGTGTTTAAGTTGCGGATATTTTCTCAAATGAAGGGTGTTTCAGAAAATTCATACTCCAATAACATTGAAATGAATGCATTGAAAGGTTACATAAGCATGATGCGGATTGATTTTTAAATGACGAGCTCTGGATGGATATGCCATAAATAGTTACTAATTTGTGGAAAGGCAGAGGAAGTACACAAATTAAAGTGAAGAATGAATGGGTCTATTCCCAATTAAAATGAAAAGATTGTTTTACATATTTATATCTTACATATATATGTCTCTCCACACATATAACATGTATCTGAGGAAAAGAAAGTGACTTGTCTTGAGATAATTTCTTGCTCAAGTAATTCTTTGTTTTTCCATCACCCATTTCAAGACATATACGAAGATATATACGAAGAGGGACTACTATTTTTATATTGGTTGAATGTATTGAAGGTCTTAAACTGATATCTCAAAAACATCCCTCTACTAATACCAGGATTTTAAAATAATAATTTAGCTTATAGTTTGAAATAAACATCTTTCACATATTAATAAATTTTTAGGATATTTAAGACATCTTATTGAACAATAGAAACGGTAAGGTAAATAGCACATGTACAAGAGTCTCTTTGCAATAGATATGTTATTCTAAGGAAGTTAAGTGGATGAGAGTTTTAACCAGTAATTTTTACAGTTCATCTCTATAGGAGAATATATGAGCATTTGGGAACAGTTAAAATGCTGCCTAGAGAATAGTTTATAATGATACTTTCTTTTAAAATAATATTAGAATAAAAATAAAATTATCAAAAGTAAAAACACATAGGACAGTATTTTCTATGTGTAAATATGATAACCTGATTCAGAAGATCACGTGGTATTCTTTCGGTTTTGGAAATACACAGAAACAAAACATTAAAAATAGCAACATTTATATGCAAAAGCAACGTGAAGAAACGATGTCATATGCGAAGAAAATTGTATGAGAATTATAAAAGTTTACACCTTTATACTCACTGATACAATTTTTTTCGATAATAAATAATCAATTTTTTTTATTAAGAAAAATTTGACTTTCATAAATGTAATATTGTTTCGTTAAGAAAATAATATGATGCCAAAATTCATTTTCAGGACGACATATTTGTAAGTACAGAAGGTAAGAAAAACACGAATTACAAATCTGTTTCAAAGCCTTGAAAGAACATCTTCTGTAACACTAGGAAAAGTATTGGAAATAAATAATATTGACATTCCTCCCCCTACATTTATGGCAAAGTCAATTAACCGTTGAAAGAGTATTGAGTAGTTTATAAATTCTCTGTAATGAAACGAAGAATATGACCACTTTAGGAAGATAAGAATAAGATTTATAGAGGGTGTTTACTCATTTTTAGAATGATTTCGATAAACAATTTAAGAAAGAAAATGTTTTGGAATAAAAAATTTCTGACAAAAACATATTATTTGCAATAAGAAATACCATCTTTTACTTTTAAATTCATTTTTTCTTTGAAAGGTAGCTATGTAAACAAGTTGTTGATCGAAACATAAGTTTTTATGCCTTCCGAAGAGAAATATTTCGGTTTCGTAACAAACAAATAGTGAAATACATTGCATTAAAATTTCTTAGTGCAAAATAAGCGATATTATTAATCGGTAAAGAAAAAAAAAAGTCGATCATTACTTCTGTATGGTAAGAAGAATCCAAACGAATACTTGAAAAAGGTTCGTACTGTTTCTAGTGTTTTTAAAATTAAGTAGTTGATAACAAGGAAAAAAACAGCAACGCAGAAATCCTAGTCTTTAAATGCTCTGTAAAAATAATAAATAGAATAGTAAACCAAGATTTACAACTCAAATAATAAATAGAATAGTAAACCAAGATTTACAACTCAAAGAAAGCTAAAAATCGTAATGTTCCCAAGCTTTCGCGGAGGCATGCGGCTTAAAGCAGAACAATTTGTAGAACCTTGCATAGAAACCATTTAGCAGCGGAAAATACATTCAATACCTTGATGAAACATGGGTTTACCTAAATGACTGCGATAAAAAAAAGTTCTATTTATTATCGAAAACGAAGAGAAAAAAATGTATAAATGTTTCGTCAATGAAAAGAAAGTCTTAGTAAATAGTTTATATTACGATGGGAAATTAAAAATGAGAAAAGTGAGAAAAATTTTAAAAATCACCTCAACTTATTATGAAGATAAAGTTTTGTGTCCGATATTTACGAAAGAAACTCTATTTCTTTATACCAATGACTTTTAAAAAGGGAAAATTAATCAAGATTAAGCAACAAGTCATATTCGAAACGTACCACTGCATTCCTTGACAGAATGAAGATTAATATAGGTATTGAATATATATATTTTTCAAAGTATTACTGCAAAATCCTTTAACGTCTCAGTTGGGACATTGGTATCTTGAAAAGTGCTCTTTCTAAGAGCAGACTGTGATACTTCTTTGGCGATATGAAGCAACTCCAATGATGGAACACAGAAAAAACTTTATTTAGCACTCAAAATGGCGACATACAAAACAAGAAGGAAAAAGAATTCTAACATTTAAAATTAAATTACATTCTTCGTGCGAGAATCGCACGTGGCACTGGAGCCTGGTTTCAAATACTGCCATTCACAAATACCTTAATGTTCATCTAATTAAATTATTTATTTGAAACTACAAGATTTTAATAATATTTAAAGCTATTACAAGACCCAACAGGATTGATGGACTCTAGAAAGTAGTGAAAGAGGAATGGAAATCAATGCCCATGGAAATTTTTTACGATAAGATTTCTGTCAGGGAACACACGATGCAGACTTACAAATCAGGAAAAAAGGCTATCAGATTGAACATTTAAAAAAAATACTTTTTACATCTTAAACATTAATCAAATGGCTTCAAAATTGTTCTAACAATGTGTAAATAACCTCGGTAATAGTTTAGTAATTTAAATATTAGTTCATTAACTTTTTTAAAATTTAAATATGAGTAAAGTGAGACCTGTAGTAAAATTACCAAAGAAGAAAAATGCAAACGTGTCTGAAAATAAATATTGTATCAATTAAAAATACAGAGGCAATTGATAAACATAGACCAACCATAGTTTCAAACGAATTTGGTCCTCCACGGTCGCCTTTCAGACTCTTAATATGAGATATTAACTACTTTGATTATGCTCTTCTTAACAGCTATGATACAGTGATAGTTTTCTTAAAGAGGTGCTGGCCGGGTGAAGATACATTATACCTGTTGAGTCATTAGGGTTTTGTGAAGCAGAAAAACATGAAAAATATGCAATGCCCTTGCCGAGACTCGAACCTGGACCACTCAAATACGCACCGAGTGTGATATACCGTTACACCACAAAGGCATGCTAGAAGGAGGGAGACAATATCCTTTATACTCCCCCTTTTGAAGGGCGACTGGGATTAGGAGACAAAGTCGCCAAATCCTGGTGGTGACGAATTATCGTCCACCACCTTTTAGTTCAGAGGCCACTGTAGAGACATTACATTTTTCTAAGCAAGGAAACGTGAAAAATATGAAGTGCCCTCGCTGGGACTCGAACCTGCACTGTAGTATTCTTAAGTATAAGAAAATACTAAGACCTGTGTTCTTGAGTATTTTATTTCTCCTTCTAGCATACCTTCCTGGTGTAACGCTAGCGCCAACTGTGGTACTGTTACTCCACGAAAGCATGCTAGAAGGAGGGGATAAAATACCTTATATACTCGCATATTGATCTCCAGTTCATTTTTGAATTTAAACAATATTATTGGCGTTCTTTTTCTCACTCTTAATGATGCGTAATAAAATTAGCGCTTTCGTGAAAACAATTAATTTCGTTATCCTTGAGCGTTTAACTTTTATTCTACTTTCTCTTAGTTTCTTATTGATCCTTTCATGTCTTTATGCTGTGGCTTTAAGTACATTGGACTTTCATTACTTAAGAACTGAAGTTTTGTATAATTCCTGAGTATCTTTAATCGTTTTAGGCAAATAAAGTATTCTTAGTTTTCAGACGAGACGCATCATTATTGTTAATACGTTCACTACTTACTTTTCCATAATTATGTCCATTTTTCAAGATATCAGGACAGCTACTTTCTGCTGCACCGGGCCACCTCTGATTTTGAGTTCCTGTACAAAAATAAATATTTTGTAGAAAAGACGAAGTAAAATAATATAATTAAATGATTAATTATGAAAAGCTTTCAAGTATTAATTCTCTTTGTTAAATCATGTTTTTGATAACACTTTCTCAACAAATATCAACCTTCTTTGGGAAGCATTACATATTTAAAAGGCATGTTTTTTCTCAAATCCAGTTAGAGTTTTAAAATAAAAGCTTGAGTGAAACACAGCACTTGAATACTTTATTAAATCTCAAAAATGCAAAGATCGAATATAATGAAATAGAAATTGGATCACGGGGATTTAACGATATAAAAAGTTTTAATTTATGGAAGGACTCAAATAATGAATGCTTTGAATTCATTCTCCCCTGTCTTCTGAAAAACCGCAGAAAATGATAAAATGTCATGATTTCCTTTTCTTCTCTTTTGCTTTCCTAATCCGCCAAAGAGAATATTTCCGAAGTTGCTAATCTTAAGCAATTTGCATATAAATAGGTTAGAATCTTAAAAATCTCTTTTATGTGGTGGCAAGAAATTTGACACTGCTTTGAAACACAAAGAATCGGCTTTAGTGGAAAAAATTTTAATTATCTTCAGTTTTTTAAAACATTTAAAAAAAGCATTTCTTTCGTTTCAGATACACACTTTCTAAAAGGCTCATAAGATTTTCATTTAATAGAAGATAGCCGGAAATAAAATATGCATGTTCATGAGCATGGTAGTTAGTAAGTAACACATACATCCTGTAGATAAATTAGATTAAGAATAAAATGTTTTCAGAACTATTTGCATTCTGTTTAATAGAATGTAAAATTACTTGAAAAAATTTTGAAATAAATTCAAGTAGCTATTCAGTAGCTTCAAGCTGTGTCATAAAAAGGGATGTAAATATCTTCAAAACTTAATTTCACGAAATTTCGATGTTTGCTATAAAATAATAAATGCAAAATAACTACAAAAATAATAAACTGTAATAAAAATCTGTGAAAAGAGACAGACTTTAACGGAGTTTATTAAGGTTTCCTACGCTCTCGCTGAGTTTGCAGTCTACCAGCCTGCTGTACATTCACACCTGTTAACCCATTTTTTTTGTCATTTTAGCTTTGCTATTAAGAATAATTTTTTTTTCACATAAGCTAATTACAATTCAATAGAAAAATTACAAAAACTTTAAAAGCAGCTTAGCAGTATAAGTTCAGAATTTCGGATGCAGCGTTAAGTGTTTACATGCATTTTTCTGTCTTTTTCCCCCAGTTTTTTCTCAGTTCATCGTATGAATGTTCAGTTTTCTTACTAAGATCTCTTTACAAAACTTTCTTTTGTGTTTTTATTATTAACGTTTTGTGTGTTTAATTTGTTTATTAAATATCATATACTTACGCAACATAAAATTCGATTAGAATTTCCGACAGACAGTCTCACACGCTGAACATAGAAATGCTTTATTCCGTACAGCTTTGCCTCTACTCACTTTGAAATTGTTGAGTTTCTTAATCAGAAATTTGCTAAAGTTTTACAAAATATCAAAAAGATAATAAAACAAAACAAACAATCGAAATTCAAAATTAGGGCTTTCAGGTGCTCATGTTCGGGTGAAGGACTACGTTATTCAAAATTTCATGGCTCTAGGTACCGTTGTTTTTTCACAGTGCACGAAACATACCTGTATTCATGCAGATTCTTCGCTATTTAATTTGTTTAAATATAATACACGGTGATAATATTTGATGGCAGCAGTCTGAAAACTGATACAACGCATTTAAGTGTTTCGACGCAAAATGGCATTTCGGGACTAATATTCCATTAAGACTGAAGCCTATTTTGAACTAAAAAAAAATCACAACTGTTTTAGCAATTAATAAAAACAGATTTCTGAGAATGTCTAATAGTAGTGCAATAAACTATTGTGATTGGTAATAACTATCAGAAAATTGACATTTATCGGTAATAACTTATAACAAACTGTGTAATGGTGGAATTCGTGTTATAGTTACGTTCTGAAACTGTTTGATATCAGGTAATAATAATTACTATGATTTACAATAATTATGAGTGACCTGATATTGATTGTAATATATACTAATAAATTATGTAATGACGCAATTCTAGTTATATTTGCATTATTTAATGATTGCTCTCCTTAGCCAGCTGAATATCTCAGCAAAAGTTATAGTACTTGGTGTAAGATATAGGTGACATATTAATAAATCTATAAAATTTACTTTTTCATCAATACTGAAGTCTCTCTGTTTTGTAGAATTATCATGTCCGGTTATAGAGTCATTAAGTTTTCTGATGCTGCAGACGTGAAAAACGTGCAATTCCCTCGCTGAGACTCGAACCCTGGACCTCTCGAATACGCATTGAGTGTGTTTCCAGTTACACCACAAACGTATGCGAAAAGGTTTTTGCTTTTGGTTTATTTAATTACGGCAAAGCCCACTAGGGCTATCTGCCTAAGGGGAGGGATGCCTTCGTGGAGGACTTTGCAAGGAAAACTGGCTCGTTACACGTTACACATGGGCAAACCCACGCTGGCTGCACACATGGGGCTGCATGCAGTGTTCAGCGACTAATGCTAAAAGGAGTGAGAAAATATCTAAGGTTCATTATAATTATGAGTTATTGAAAGTTTTATATAATAAACTTGCAAATTTGCTGCAGCGAAGAAATTTTTAATATTTGAAAGGATATTTATTTCTAGATAGAGGTATTTAAATGAATGATTTTGTGTCGAATGAATGGAAATATGCTCCTGTAAATGAGTCTGTACGCAGTTTTTATTCTGCTTATTTGCTTCAACGTGTGTTTCCCCGTCATTCAGCAGTTTATTTTACGAATTCCCGAATTCTTGTGGCAGTACTACGCAATATTATATAACAATAAATAAGAAAGGAATAACATTTACTATTTATTTGTTGGAAAATGCTCTTGCGTAGAAATTTTGGTGCTATATGAAATACGTTTTCTAAGAACATTTTTAAAATAATGGAAATTTTTTTCCAATGGCGGGCACTTGCCTATAACGGCATTGGCCACTCCTAAGGCCAGAAGTGGTGGCCAATTTATTGTGGAGGCACCTAATACGCGATCACTGTTACCTCCTATGAAGTGATATAGAATTTTACATCCATGCCTTCTTCAGGATTCGAACCTGCGCCCTTTGGTATCTCAGTCAGGCTTCCCTAACCACTATACCGTCTGGGCGGCAAATCATGGAATTTCGGTCTAAGTAAATTTTAAAAGGAAAGTTTTAAAAATCATGTCATTCAGCCCTTTTCTGGTACCCATTTTCTGATTCTTTCAGTTTGTCTAATTTCACTCATAAATTCTGATATTAATTTTGTTTAGTTAATGAAATTTAAAACAAATTTATAAATCAACTTAAGTTCTAGTATTTCTGTGCTTATCATACTTAAAAATATTAATAGATTACAATGTGATAACCAGGCCTAGTGATCTTTTAAGTGAGATTTTGGTAGTGTCATGTTTATTAATACAGTATGAAGAGATACTTGCACTTTAAGCTAAATACATCAAACAAAACATTGTAACAAATAAACATTACACTTTAATAATAAAATAATCATAGTTGGCATTAGTAACACACATAATAATTTCTTTTGCATATACGGAGTACGAATTATTATGGACATAATATGGGTTACATTCTGCCATGAGGTTTGCTTATTTGCTTAGGAAATTAAATAAACTACATTTCCTACAGAAATGGAATTCTACTCACTATTTCCATAAGATACGAAACATTTGGAAATAAGATCAAGGGATTTAATTGATTAAGAAACGGAATGGTTGCGACAGCTTAGTTGATTATAATTAACGAAAGGCTTTCCAAGTAAGATCAATGATTTTATTGAACTTCCAGATGAGAATGTCTAAATCTCTAAACTATGCACAGACGATAATGCTTCGCAGTAAGTCCCTTACCGACCATGGATACTTACGTAACAGTGAAATAATTCCACTCCACTCATGGAGATAAATTTACATGACAAAGACAATATTTTTAATGAGAAATAAAGTATGAATCAGTATGTACAAGGTGTTTTCGGAAACTCCTTGAATAAATTACTATTGCAGACTTCTCAGTTTCTGATATCATGTTTGTTAAATTTCACTGTATATTGTTATTTAATATTAAATTCATTAGGGAGATTAATTCACCAAGGAACCTTGACGCAGCATGAAACTGATTTACAAATTGAACACCAAATTAACAGACTGCTGGTTTACCAATGCTATAAACTGAGGTTAATTACAAATCTGCTCTAAGTTTCTACCGTGAATAATTGCATACAAATAAGTTGAAATATTTGTTAATTTTAATATTTCAGTCTATCATTACGCAACTTGAATATTACTTGCTTAACAAAGGAAACTTAAGAAATCTGCAAGAGTGACGTCATCGTAACACGGCAGAGCTTCTCGACACTTTAGAAGCCAACTCTTCGTAAATGCCTACTTCTGTTTATTATCAAATAAGAAAGAAAATCCAGTTTAAAATTTTACAAGCAATTATTTTACAATGGACTTAGTTTTTACTTACAGAGGACTTAACGTTTACAGTGGATGCGCTAGTTAAAGCCATTTGTGACTTAGAGGTCATGAAGGGAATTAAAACTAAAAACTAAATTTGCTATAAAAATATTTAATATATTTACGCAATTAATTCATTTGACGTGATCTTACTTTTATTTTATTTACCAAGAGTATGAATTAATAATTTTTAAAGTATAATATAAAAAATGTGATACAAAAATTTCAAACAGCGAAATTATTTTCAACAGCTCTAAAGGATATTGCTATTTTCCGTTAGAAGATAAAAATCTTTCCATCTAAATAAAGATAGGAAAGAAAAAGTCTGAAAGTCAGATTTTATATAACGAAAAACGCTCATTTGTTTCATTTACAGACACATACACACTTCGAGAGCATTTGAGATAACGCCACATTGGGATAAAGTTATTTAAAAACAGTACTTCTTCCCAATTTCCGATAGACGGTCTTTTGCTAGAGATTTTTTTTTTTTTGTACGGTGTTGATCGCTTTGAAATTGTTAAGCATGTTAATAAAAAATCGTCAAAGTTTTACAAAATATGAAACACACAGTAAATTAAATTCCTAATTCGGGTTTCCAGGTGTCCATGTTCGAGTGAAGGACTACGTTAGTCGAAATTGGATGACTCTAGGTACTGCCATTTTTTCAAATTGCGAGAAATATACATACATTCGTAGATATTATTCATTATTTAGTGTCTTTAAATATAATGCAGAGCAATAATATTTGGCGGCATCAATTTGAAAAGTGATACGAAAATTTGAAAAGTGATTCGACGCGAAAAGCCCCTTCGAGACTTTGGGCTAAAAAACAAAAGGAAAATGAAAGAATTAATTAGATTAATTTAGATCGAATCGAGTAATTCGATCATTTAAATAGAATTACTGGTTAGTAGCAGTAAACATAGTTTTGTTGCGGTAACAGAAAATTAGGGGTATTAGCCTTTCAAAAACTCTGCTAACTTTAACTACCTTGGTGTCGGACAAACACTACTCAAAAATAAAGATTTAATAATACATAAAACATAAAAATTAAACATTTAAATAAACATATCTTAAAAATCAATTAAGTTATTCAATTCAATTTCTGACTCTCTAAATAAAACGTAACCCGAAAAGAAATAAGAAGGAATAAATCTTCACTGGTGTTCGGGTAAAATAGAATAATAACATTCAGACACAAACCTTTCCTAATTCACGTAACCTACATATTCAAATGTTTTCCCTAATTAAATTGAGAGCAACAAGTTCATTTGCGTTAAATCAACACCTGACTAGAGAAGAAATATTCATAAACACCAAACAGTTCCTATAAAACATCATCGTTAGTTTGATTTCAATCCTAGCATCTAAGTATCAATTAACATTAAACCCAAAACACAATCAAATCATTATCCGTATACCTGGTTAGTACATTCAATTTTTATGGGTGCGTTGTGAGTTTCTCATGTAAAAAAAAAAAACAATAACTCTAGTTCGCTAAAACTCCATTGTGCCTAAAAGCCTCCCGGCTCAAACAAATGGAGTGACATGGCAGACCAGGCTAAATCCACACAAAATAATCAAATGCAATAATAATTTTTAACAACACATTTATTAATTCTAGATTAAATTCAGATAGTAGAATAAACTGATCAGTATTTCATAAAATTAAACTTAAAGATGTAAAATAACATTTATATCATTTCAAAAAATTACACTCGTGTTAATAGTATGTATTTACTATATTTTTTAAAACAATCCATAACTCAGAATTAAACGGTTGAACAAATTTTTTAATCAATCGTTTACAGATATATTTAAATAACTGTCATTAATTAAATCTTCAAATCATTTCGTTTATATGTACATTAATATACTGCTCATTAATATTATAATACTATATTATAATGTAATAATAACTGCTCATTATTTATTTCTTCTATTCACTTCATTTACATGCATATTAATATAACTTATCATTTCCTAGTCACATTTTAAATAGAAAAGGCAGGAAAAAACGATCGCTCACAGGATGAAGTTCATACTTCAGTCTTTCAATTACTGGAGATTGCCATCACCGACTGAATATTAGAGAAATTTAATAGTTCAGCAAATCGTCCTGCTTATTTCGTTTGACCGCAGAAACCCACACCGTGCTAACTGCCGAATACAGATGAAGAATGTTTAATAGCTGGGTTTACGATGAATCTTTCGCACCAGTTTCGTGTGCAGGCAGGGTGAAAACTCTGTGTAGAATTATCTCGCATTAAATTGCCTTTTCCTGTAAAACACAAAATGCTGGATACTGATGAAGAATATTTATTTGGCCAGGTTCACTATGACTTTCCACCAGTTTCGAGTTCGAAAGGGTTGATCATGAGATGCGGATGCGGTGAAAACAGTCTGTGCTAAAATCTTGCAGTAAATTTGACTTTGCATCTCACATTAAATTGCTAAATCATCTCGTACTGAATTTTTAAGTACCTCGCTGTAAAATGCTCTTTGCAGCTCGCACACATTTCTCCAGACATCTCGCAGAAAATTGTTCTTTGCATCTCGCACAAAACTTTTAATCATCTTGCAAAAAAGAATGCATCCTCTAGAGCAAAGAAAACGCAGCCTAAGCCCTCTTGCTCAGGCAGCTCGGAGCAAATCGCTCCTCGATCTCTTTTCCTAACTACCCATCTCTGCTGCTCAAATCCGAATTATTTCTCTCCTACTCCGCTTCAAACCTCGAGTGCTAGCCCCGCAAGGGGTCAAGAGCCGCTACATTTTCTTCTCTCTACTTTTACATCACTCACTTCAAATCTCATTAACTTCAAACCTCGTGAACACTTCGAAGTAAATTCGGTCTCTCCGTTCCCAAAATCTTCTTAGGTTAACAAAATCACATAAAATTAAATTTCACTAACCCTAGACTTATCATTTAGCTGAGAAATTACACCCCCACAACGAATCAAAAACAAGACAGTCCGACAAAGTATTCTCCTGACCAGCTGTACCCGTCGTGTGAAAAACCACTCGAATGTCCAGCTAACAACGGAAAACTAACGATAAGAATCAAATTGCCTAAACTTACAGAACACCCACTGTCCAGAGGAAACTGAAATAAAACCATTGCAAAGAGAAAAAGCAAGTGAAAACGAGTAGCTGATTTACGATTTCCTATACAGCACTCTTAGTAAACGAGGCCCTCAGCAAAGATATTCGACGATTACATTAACTACCTTCAGTTCTTCTGTTAGTAAAAAGCCATAAACCAAATGTCGAAACAAAATGCTCAAAAAAAAAAAAAAAAAAAAAAAAAAAAGGTTTCCTGTCTTTGTTACAAAATCTACAGTTGCAAGAATAACCAGCTTAACAAAGCTTTTAACAATTAACGAATTTTCTTTTTACAATTAATGATAACTTTAAATAAAAAATTAATATACCTAATAATTCGCAACATAATAGTTTTCATTGAAAAGAAGGGTAGCAGTTATTGCTTGGTTTTTTTATTTTCAATGGATGGTTACGAATTTTGTACACAGACAGATGATTTTAGTGCAATTATATATAAAAGTGTTTTTTTTTTTTTTGCGTAATGTAACGCGAAAAATCTTAAGAGAGAAGTTATGCCTGAAAAGTAGGAATACAAGAGTAAGTCCCTTTAACATTGAGTAAGCGGGTATCTCGGCAATTTGGCGAGATATCGCCAATCTGACAACGGTTTTGGCGCGTGATATTCGAAACTAATCGGAGATGCATTTCATACTTTGCGGATGTCTCATTTGACATTTTATAGAATGCCTAGGAAATGTGTGAAATGTGCATCGTTTCATATGTTGACGACTAGTTTTAGGCATTATATATGTTACTGTGAAAGACCGAAACTGGAGAATGTCGACTTTTACCGGAGAATATCAACATTCGCCAAATACGTCGGTGAAAGATCGAATATTGCACTACATTCTTGTATATTCGGACCCTCACCGGTGTATGTCGACAATCACAGATATGCTCTGGTGAAAGTCGAATAGAGAGATCATAAAGTGCCATAATAGTTTAAGTCGTTGCAATAAATAAGATTTGAATCACATAATTTAGTAAGTTTTTTATTACTGTTATTTTATTTTCTCACTTAGAACGTACTGTATAATTAAGTAAGTTTTTAACTTCTCTATTATTTTTTCTCATTTTGAATGTATAGTGTGTTTTAGGTTCTCATGTTCTTAAGTTCTTATTTCAAGTCTCAAGTGCATTTATTCGCGACTGAATTACGGAGAAGAAAATATAATATTGTTATATGTTCAACATTCACCATTAGTACATGGTGAATGTTGACATTGACAGGTGTAAGTCAGAAATAAGAGTATTTGGAAAATATTTCGGACATACACCAAGAGACTATGTGAATGTTGACATTCACCGGTGAAAGTCGACATTCTCCAGATTTCGGTGTTTTACCGTAACATATACGAGTACAATACCTAGGCATTCTATAGAATGCCGGATTTTAAACTTTGGAGGTAACACATATAAACTGATTAAATGTGTTTTATATCTAGAAAACGAAAACACCATTAAAATTTTAAAAACCCAAAAATTCAACCATTTTTTTTCAAAAATAAGTTCTCCATAAAAATATCATTAAATCTAAGGTTCGCTTTTAGCTAACCTGAAAAGCACCTGAGGTAAAATTGAATACGACGCAGTTAATGTTTATCATATACGCATATCTTCTTATAGTTTCAAGCTCACCAGCGGCCGAGCGGTAAAGTCGCTGAATACTGGTAGTTCGGTCCGAGGTTCAAATCCCGCGAATGGGCTGGCTGCATGGGTGTTTTCGTGGTTTTCCCCGTGTGTAAATTGTATATGAGCCAGTTTCCCTTAGAAAGTCCTCCACGAAGTCATCCGTCCTTTTAGGCAGATAGCCCTAGTGTGCTTTGCCGTAATTAAATACACCACCACCACACCACCTTCTTGTAGTTTCAAAGTATGTGAGAGAAAAATTGCGTATTATAATAGAGGAGTATACTAATTTTCGTAAAAACTATAGAAAGATTTAAAATAAATTAAAACATATTTGATATTAATGTCGTGAAAAAATAGGTAATGCTCGAGAAGCATTAAAAACATTTCAATAATGGAATATATTTCTAGAAACTAAAAATTAATTGCAAAATAAAATTCGTATTACAAAGAAAGTAACGAGATGATATTGCTATAACAATTCTCTGAGCACATATTTAAATAAACATGTTTTTGTTAAATTGCTAGCATAATTAACAACGAATATTTTCTATGAATTTTTTATTCATTTAAATTTAAAATAAAAAATAATTCTACCCTACGTGCAATCTGACTGTTAGGACTTCAAAACTCTTATTTAAAAATGTTTAATTTAAAAAGGGAAAGAACAATAAAAATATGTAATTTCTAGTAATTATCAATTTTCTCTTCTTTTAAATTTTTATACTTAAGCTCGTTAGAGTTTTAAATTCCAGTTTAAAGTGCTTTTAATTTTGCAGACTATGATTAATTTTAAAGGAATATTAGGGAGTTTTATATAAAAAAGCACGGAAACTGATGCAAATGGAATACACTACTAAAAATGTAAATATTATATGTTATTTATAATTACTTATGCCTTGTGAAGTTTAGCTTTGCCTATTAAAACTTTTTTTTAATTCACATCTTTACACGAAGTAAGAAGATAATCAGAAAAAAAAAAACAAAAGCCATGAGCAGTTACTCATTATACATTTAGGCAGTTGCTTGCTATTTTCCCAAACATTTTATTTAAAAGTTAAATTTCTGAGAATACGTTTCTGGAATTTATTATCTTAGAAATATATTAGCTTTCATAAAATTTGCATTTAATGCTGAATAAACTTAACATGTTAAAATAATTTATCCAGATTCTGATTAAAATAGAAAAATAGATAAAGCGGAATTTTTCATTTCGCTAAAAACATAAAATTACTCAGATTATTAAGTTTTTTTTAGAAACTAAATTTTGTTGGATATTATCAAAAATATGAATCTCTTTTGCAAATATTATTGACCCTTGAGAAACGCACTTCTAAAATATATGACTTAATTTATGTGTGGATTCTTTTAAATAAATGTATTAAAAATACTTTTGATAATTTTTAGCTCTTTGAAAATCTTGCAGACGCACCACAATTATTAAGCGCCAGAAAAACTGGCATAAAAACTTCAGTGAAAAGAATGCATAATATTCAAATGTTGCGTACCTTTGGTTGAATCCGTTAGTGAGTACATAAAGTGACAGTATTTGTTGAAGGTTCTACAGTTCGACCGCGTCAAACGCATCTTTGGTTGACATTTTGCCAAAATACTTAAAATCGTCCAAAAGGGTTGTTAATTACGAGCCGCAGGGTGAGGAGGTCACACGAGAGATTCCTCTTCTCTAGAAAGAGGAAATTTACTATCGAAGGAGGGAAAATCCTCATGTCACGGGTTCATCCTGCCATGTCCAGGTATCTTTTACGCTTTTATTTCATATTAGAAGAAATAAAGGCGAAGAGTCGCAATGATGGGCATCGCTGGAAATCAAAAAAGCTGAATTTTGTTCCCCATAGCATATAAATTTTACGTAAACAGTGCATATTTCATTGCTTACTTTTAAAACTAAAAAAAGAAAGATCCCTAAGAAGGATTTTTACATTGTCAAAAGTTGCTTGCGTGTTCTTGATACCTCGATGTACATATATATATATGTTACCGTGAAAGACCGAAATTGAAGAATGTCGACTTTTACCGGAGAATATCAACATTCACCAAATACGTCGGTGATAGACCGAATATTTCACTACATTCTTGTATATTCGGACCCTCATCGGTGTATGTCGACAATCACAGATATGCTGTGGTGAAAGTCGAAAAGAGAGGTCATAGAGTGCCATAATAGTTTAAGTCGTTGCAATAAATAAGATTTGAATCACATAATTTAGTAAGTTTTTTATTACTGTTATTTTATTTTCTCACTTAGAACGTACTGTATAATTAAGTAAGTTTTTAACTTCTCTATTATTTTTTCTCATTTTGAATGTATAGTGTGTTTTAGGTTCTCATGTTCTTAAGTTCTTATTTCAAGTCTCAAGAGCATTTATTCGCGACTGAATTACGGAGAAGAAAATATAATATTGTTATATGTTCAACATTCACCATTAGTACATGGTGAATGTCGACATTGACCGGTGTAAGTCAGAAATAAGAGTATTTGGAAAATATTTCGGACATACACCAAGAGACTATGTGAATATTGACATTCACCGGTGAAAGTCGACATTCTCCAGATTTCGGTGTTTCACCGTAACATATACTATATATGTAATATATTCAGGAGCAGGAATAGAACGCAGGCGGTTGTATCCGTAATGAGTTGAAAATTGGAGGCGAAGGCAGATTAAATCTTCAGTTTTTTTTTCAGCAACATGTTACGGCTACACACAAGTAGACAGATGAAATGTGACTATTCGAAAAGGCTTACATTTTTTATAACTTTGTAGCAAGAAAGCAGCAGCAGACAGAGAGCAGTCCAGCTAAGGCAAAGCGTGGAAAGCAAGTGCGTAACGTTCAGGATGAAATCTTAAGTCAAACTGAGTTAGTTTTAGTTCTCAAAGCGTTCTGATTGGATGGTTAACATTGCTGTAAAATTATTATTGGCTGTTAAGAGTTTTAGTTCCGTTTACATCATCAGGAATTATGTAAGAGTCATATGACATGGATTTTTCTCAAAATGACGCAGTGCAGAGAGGGGTTACTATTTTTAGAATTGAGAAGGAAAATTTACGTTGCTTATTTAATCTTTTACATATTGTGTGTGTGTGTGTAAATGTAATAAATACTTCAATGTATAATGCTTAAATGTAATGTTTAAATGCGGCTTAAATGTATAATTCTACATAATTACAAATATATTTTTGCACTTCCTTATTAGCATTAAAATAGCAGTTAAAGATAAAAGTCAATAGTGTGCATTTAAGGGTTTGAAGGTTTAACTCTTTAAGATTTTTTAAAGCTATAATTTTCCTACTTGCCTGCATCTAATGTCGTTGGTCAGGATTTCGGAAACGTTTGATCAATTTTATTAGCTTTATATGAGTTTTAGAATGACCAAATCTTACACTTTTCGCCTAAAAGGTTTAGAACTTACCTTTATGTTAAAAAAAGCCAATTTTTCTGTCAAAAGATTAAAGAAAAAGTTGTTTAAGAAAATTAATTTCTTTTTAAATTTGGTCATTCGTGAAACGGAACGCATGAAGAACAAAAAACACAAATCGGAAGCATAAAACTTTATTAACCACAGCATTTGCAAAATGTACATTCCATTTGCCTCGATCACATGTTCAAAGCGTGTTATAGCTTGTTTAATAATAGTGCGGGGGTTTTTGATCAGTTGCAGCAACATGACATGTTATGCTTTTTTTCAATTCAGGAACAGTTCGTATGATTCCTCCATAAACATTATCTTTCAGAAATCCCTACAACCAGTAATCACAAAGATTCAATGATGAGGCCAGGGAATAAGAAAACTTCTCAAAATTACCGGTAAATCTTCAAAGTGGGCACGAAGCTGTGCCTTCACTGGTCCGACAATATGAGGTGATGCAGCATCTTGCATAAAAACAATAGTCTCTAAACATTCGCATTCTTGTAAGACAGGAATGATTTGTTGCTGAAGAAGTTAAGAAGAAAAAACGGGTACTCGTGATGGAACACCTATGAGAGCCTTGCAGAATGTTCGTCTCAAGGAAAGAATGATAACAGTAAAATCACATCATACAGTAATGTAATCAGGATGCAGATGTACAACAATAGAACCTACAATATATCATATGCGAGAGTTTTTCCAAGTAGCACATGACATAGCAAAGACGTTACTACCACCACTTTGCAAGCTCTCGGAAAAGTTTGTAACGTCTTTGCTACGCCATGTGCTACTTGGGTTGAGTACTAAATGTTCTTTCTAAGGTAAAACGGCATTCGTTTGACCACAAAATGTTCCAAGGGGATCCATTGTCAATGGCCAACAAACTCAGTGCGTTTGTGCGAGTCTGCAGGATGAAGGTCTTGGAGAACTTGGACCTTGTAGGGATATCTTTTTACAATGAATCGCAAAACCTTTCGTATTGCCGGCAAACATAGAGAGAAATCATGTGATACAGCTCGAGCACTTCTGTAAGAGTACTGGGATCCTGACGCTCTTTCTACGTCATTTCAGTGGCCATTTCGTTCAAAATCTGCATGGACATAAGCTCTTTTCGTAAGCTTTACAGCCATCTGTATTCTTGCAGTGCAGTTGAGAAATTATTGCCATTTTGATAAAGCAGAAAACGATTCTTGATTATTTTTCTTTTCTAAAGACAAAGTAAAGAATCATTTTACGACACTGACTACTGGATATTAGAAACACTCCAAATTCCCATAACATACGATCTACATGGTATTAAAAGCGCTAACTATCGGTCGAACTGTGAACTATTAATTTTTATTACAGATTTCTTTTCTACATAGTCCACATAACATAGATACCAAGTTTCAACGAAATAGCTCTAACAGAATGGGCTTTCCATAGATCTAAATAAAGTAACTTTAATTATAACCACCCTGTGTTTCATTTTCATTTTATTTAAATATTTTAATATCAGGAACGCAAAGTAAAAGAAGAAATGTAATATTAAGTATATCATAATATGTATAAAACATTCACAATCATAAACCGGCTATAGAAAACCATTGGGCTTTAAAATATGCTATATTCGTGGCATATTTTGATGTTTCATAAGCATATAAGCCCTTAATGGATATTATGCAGCATTCATCCAAATATTAATATTTTATTAATTAAAGTTTTATTATTAAGAAAATTATTCTCAGCTACGGATCTATGAAAAAACATACATGCATCTGTATTTATGAATGCTTTTAAAACGGCTTTTACATTTCTGAGAATGTAATTTGAGGAGTTTCAGATTCTTTTTCTTAAATCTTTTCTATATGAAACATATTTTTACGGATATATTTATTATTCCCATATGTATCGCCGACACATTTTCTCGTATGTAGGGCTTTATTTCCATATTTATCTATTTCTCAAATCTTAAGCTCGCAAGGGCAATCTACCAAAAACAATAAACACAGTTTTATCATAGAGGTCTGAGAGCACCAAAATAATTGCATATCTTTTGCTCTTAGAATTACTTAGATTTGAGTTCATCAATGCACAGTATTAATTATTTTTGGAAGCTTATAAGAATTTTTGGAATTTTCAAACTTACTAGGCGGAACTTTGGGTCCAACTTTAGGGCTCTTCCCTGGTTCTGGCTCTTGCTTCTGGAAAACAAATATAAAAGTAGTTTAGACTGCATCTCTTGACTTACCAAATTGCATACTCATTTAAAATTTCTTTACTTTGTGCATAGAAAAGCCATTTTAAAAAATGCCTCTATTAAGTTAACCTGTAATACAGTTTACCTCTTTAATAGTAATTTATAATCAAAACTATCAATGCTTAATTTAACTCTTACATGTATGAAACATTTTCATGGATAATGCAACTTTTTCATTATATGTATTTTAAAGTTGGCTGCATCGTTAATATGTGATTTCAATTTTATGTTGTATTTTATATGCCATCTGGGTCCATAACGTAACGGAAGAGGACTAAATAATCTATTTTAAATTCCCATATATATCGGGAATACATGGAAGACTGAAAGGTCTTTGTGGAAAATAAAGACTCAAAATCTGCTGATCCGAAAGATATCTCGAGTAGTTTTGGGGTAGAAGCAGACGAGTTGGGGCCCTTGGTTTCCATTCCATGGACAGCTCGACTTAAAATGTTCCTCATCATATATAAGCGCAGAAAGCAATGTATAACAAACCTGCTCTCTAAATTGGCCGCTAAAAAGACATAAAGCAATTTTGACTCATATTCCTAATTCTGCTGCACTACTTTATCAGTTAACGTAAGCAAATACAGATTTGACATGGTAAAACAATTCGGTACTGAAAGTGTAGCGAGACCATTTTCGACTATTTTCACTGATTCACAGTTAAAGAAATTCTTCATAAGGAATGCATGAATTCAGTCTTCTTAATAGCTGAAGTTGTCGATTTATGAATGTAGATAATGCCATACATTTAGTGCTCAAACGCGGCGCTAACATTTAAGGAAAAACTGCGGAAATTCATCACTACCATGCTGATGAGTTGGCTATCGTTTCCTAGTCCGCTGAAGGAACTGCATTCGATTCTATTTAGTGCTTCGCTTCTATTCTATTTGCATTATCATGGAACATATATTAGATGGCTATGAACAGAAAATATATAAGACCAACGTACAGCAATATGTAAAGCATCCTGGTTTAGCCGTAGCGAGGAAGATCTAGCTTCTTTACCTTTAAAATTTTCGTGGTCTCTGTCCCTCCTAGAGGGTATGAAAAAGTCTCTGACCGCATCTGAGTTCAGCACAAAATTGTCAGCGAAAATGCAATTTTACGATTAACTGCCATATACAAGATACAATTCATCGTGGTACAGTGCAGAAAAGTTCAGTTTCTTTCTAAAAATATTCTTCAAGAGCATCATTACAAATACTGCAAAACGAAATTCTTTCTCCCTATAAGCCGATTATCATTGGAAATCTGCAACTTGTGCTGTTTGAAATTACTATCGTTGTGCTGTTTAAAGTCCGAGCAAGTATAGTGACTTTATATGAGGCGGTTTCCCCTTTACTATTGGTGATATGTTTATTCGGCTTCACAAAGGCACTGCCGACATGTGCATTCATTCTGAATTTGTAATTTTTTGCACTGCTTTGTATCGGCTTTGTATTCTCTGCAATTTTTAGTCCATTTTGTTCATTTCTTTATGGAACTACAGTTTTCATAAATATAAGTGTATCCGACATATTTACTGATTAGAAACCGCAGTTGAAAACCTTCTCATGGCCTACCAGGGGCCAACGCGGTTAAAGCTGCTGAGCACTGGTAGTTCGGTTCGCGGTTCCAGATCCCGCGAACTGGCTCGCTGCATGGGTGCTTTTGTAGTTTTCCAAATATGTAACGTGGATACGAGCCAGTTTTCCTTAGAAAATTCTCCCCGAAACAATCTTCCCTTTCTGTGTAGTGCCTAATGACAGAGTAGGTAATAAAATACAAAAAAGGCGTTCTTATTAGGCATTAGCGCTTTCCTTTATTTAGAAGGTGCTGCCGATCAAAACTGGGATGGAATCAGAAAGATAGCTTCTTTAACTACATTAAATAACCCAGTTTGCAATTTATGTGCTCAGTGTTGTACTGCTTCAAGATTCTAAGCTCTTTAAAACATTGTATTAATAATATTTTCATTTAGACTACTTGCTTTGCGTATTTTACCGTTATATTAAAATTAAAGTGTGTTTATTCCACTTTAAATTACGATCTAATATAGTCACAAAATAAAATCAAAATTCATTTAGTATCTCAAGAAATGTAATTAGTTTCATAATAACTAAATTATTTTTCCGGCCATGACGCATAAGAAGTATTAAGTGCTTCGGTTTTGGTAATAAGTTGTATTCAAAAAGCATTAATGGATTTTTTAATTTTAATGAAAAAAGCACTTTATGACACCTATCGTTAGATTTGAGAGAACTTGTGTTAATGTAACCTGTACAGCTAGTTCTGTGGAATCTAAGAGGCCGCAGATTTTCTTACATGCGTTATTATTATGGAAGTGATATTTTCAGGTTCATGCAGACAAGAACTGGATAACTTTTAACTTGAACTTTAATTAGTCTGTGCTTGAGAATTAACATTAAAAATACAGATAACAATTCACTTGACTAACATAAAGTTCATAACGAAAATTCACAGCTTAATTTTACTGTAAGAGGAGTCACAATTCTGTCTAATTTTAGCACGTTAATTCTTCAAGCGTAGCTTACCGTTTTGGACAGGACATCTCCGGTATCAGCTACACTAGTTAGGATTAAAACATGAATGTTCATCGGGCGCTGTCTGCTTGTGACTCTAGCACTTAGTTCTCTCAGACCCTAGCTCCATCATCCAGGCCCTAGCAAAGGAGGGTGCTTCCATGCTTCATGTTTATGCTGTATCGTTGACCTACCTTGAACTATACTCGAGAAAAAAGGCTTTAATTAACAATTCTTGGAGATAACTACCGACACACTCATGATATAGTAGTGCAGGTCCTGGTACTGCGATTGGTTTCATGGGTGACAAAAAGGACCAAACGGCTCTGGCTCAGTTGACTTCAGAAAATTTAAGGACCCTCAAATACGTGGTCCTAAATCACGTACGTGTCTTAAATCTCGTGGTACTAAAACTTGTGCCAAATGTAAAAAACATGAAGCAACCGTGCATCATCTACTTAGCTGTGTTCTTTTGATGCGTAAAGATCTGCTGAAGACCTGATTTCGCGTTGGAAGTCATGAAGGCGAATGAACTTATGCAACTTGAAAAATGTTGCACTTATTCGTTTTGTAAGATAAAAGAAATATGAATTTGTAAGCAAATACCATCGAATCTCAAATAAAACCTTTCAATGCATAGAACGAATGAATTTTAAATATTTTAATATTTATTATTACCGTTAGCAATTCTCAAGAATATAATGACGCTTGATGAAAGACCAAAAATTAATTGCTGTATGTAGCAAGATAAGACGTATACTTAATATAAAATTAAATTATTTAAAATATTCGCACCATAATTTCTTTCATGAGTATTTCTTCATGAAATGTCTCCTCTCCTTCATTCAGAGGGCTTCTGAGAGCTTCACCATTTATTGTATCGTGGTATTTATCTCTCGAATACATACTCGAGTCAAACGGAGGTCCTTTTGTGTCTGGAACAGGGTAACCTGAAACGAAGTTATATTTGATATTGCAATTAAAGTAAATTGCACTGGGCATGCACATGTATACATTCAGTGAAAATGATTAACTGATACCAGTTATATACTTGAAAATAAAATACCTGATGTGGACAACACATGACTTTCATTATACGGCCTGTTAAATTATACACATTTTTTGCTGCAATTCACTTAAACTTATTTCACGGAATTTCATTAGAAATAATTTTCTGATTGCATCAATTCATTTCTCAGTTCACGGCAAGAAAAAAAAAAAAAAAAAAAAAAAAAAAAATACAAAAAATACATAAAATCTCAATCTTCATTAAAAATTGTAAGATACAGACAAACCTAAAATACCAAATACAGTTAAAACGGTTAAAAATAATTTTTACAATTCTAGTTAGAGTTTCTACGCTAAAGTAAGCAATTCCGCCAGCGGGCTGGAAGACAAAATTTTCGGTACACAAAACTGAAAGATAACATTTGGTCTCACTGAGCACAAAGACGCTGAAGTTGGTGCACGAACTGACTAGATTCACTGTTTTATTGAGAATTTCAAGTGCGGCTTCGTTAGGCTTAGCATCAATTAAATTTTTAAATTGTTGATAAGTCTACACATATTGCAGGCTCATTAACTAAAGGCATAAATACCGTAAACGGAACATAAGAACAACTTAATTCAATCACTTTAAAAGCAAAAAGTGCACAATTTACCAACATATCAGAATGAAAATTTCGCCTGATCAAGCCAGGTAACAGAGTGACAATATATATATATGTTTGGTGCCGCCGATTAAAAAAGGGAGGCGCACAACTTCATGTTATAACAGTCCCGTATACAAAATTTCACCGTTCTACGTATACTCGTTTTTGTGTTTTGTTTTTGTTATGCGAGATACATACGTACTTACGCATAGGCATCACGAAAAATATCTCTTCTGAATCCATCTTAAATTCATTTCACTATCCATTTTGGAAGAGGGGTCCTTTACTCTGCCCGTACGTACAGATGTCACGCAAAACTATGTGAATCGAGAGCGCTCAAAATGGATATTTTCGTTGAAATATGATACCCGAATTTTTTCGCGATTACAACACTTTTTTTACATTGTACAAGGAAGTAAAAATGTAACAATTACTTTTTGCTCAATCTTAAAGGCTTTCCGCCTTTTATTACCTCTCATTATATTTTTTAGTGCAATTTACATTTTCCGGTACCTTCTTTTTTATTTTAGAGCGTATTATTTAAACCAGAGCTTCTTAAACTTTTTCAGTCGCAATCCCTTTTTAATCACTGAGATAATTTTCGCGACCCCATGAACTCATAATATTGAAGAAAATTTTGAGGGACCCCATAAGCATTTCGCAAATCCGAAACATGCGACAGTGAAGCTGTCAATTTTTTCACTTGCACTGTAATATATTATACCAGTTTTAAGTCATTAACTTTAATTTCTAATTTTAAAACAATGTAAAAATACAATGTAAAAATTTTAAATAAGTAACAGACGAAATGACAGTGTTACGTGCAAAGCAAGTAAAATGAGCTTTTATGTTATAAATAGAATACGTCAAAACATTTTCGTTTTTTCTTTGTCTGTATTGTCTTATCTATTTTCAGATACACCATGTAGAATTATTTGCCAATTCTAAAATTATTATAATATAATAAGTTAAAGAAATATCAAAACTGCTAAAATTTTTGGCGACCCCTTGCTGTAGATCCCGCGACCCCCATGGGGGTCGCAACCCACAGTTTAAGAAACTCTGCTTTAAACTAATTAAAGAAGTCAATTAAAGAAGGAATGTATTTTTTTCAACAAAAGAAGAAGCGGTTTTAACCCTTTAAATATAAAACGCAGTTATGAATCTGAACTTCTGCATTAAATCATATTAAAAGTGATTTCCACATCAGTTAAAGAAGAATAGCATATGTTTGAATAAACTGTACATTTCAGAAAAATGTTCAGATAGTAATATGAAGGAACATTTCAGATAGTACATAGAAATTAGTTTTTAAATTAAAGAAGAATAAAAATTTGTTTCGTTTAATATTTTTATTTCATTTATTCGAAATTTATAAAATTACGATCAGCCCCAAATTCTGAAAATGTAATTTTGATACTCCGAATCATCAAACTTCAAAACTATATGAAAGCAGTTTTCTAACAATCCAAAAATATTGTTAAAACACATTTATGTCGCTATATTGCAACATGATTAGAAATGCATATTCAAGTGCAGTAATATATCTTTTATTTAAAATTATTCGAAATAAGGATTGATTTTGTTTTGAGCTTGTTTACCCTTGCAAGTTTATGAGCAGGTTCTTTAAGCAACATTTCAGTGAGAAAGGTACCAACTAAAACTTCACACTTCTCTATTTTTGAACATACTATTCTTAGTTGATTTGTTTCGTTTTGAAACACATATTTATGTTCACAGAATGAAAAAATATATAAAAATTTGATTTAAAAAACTATGAAATGATTTAAATGACTGAATTTTGGATTCATTGATTCAATTTTATTTTTTCCCTATCGTTTTCAAATAAGCTGAATTTTGCTACGTTAAAAGTTTTATAGTACAATGCAGCCTAATGAACTTAAAATTATATGTAAGATATTTTCTAGCCATCACTTCTAATGCAAGCAATAGTATGTCATCTTTGGCATATCGTAAATATAAATAAAAAAATTCTCATATTTTGGGTCAAAATACGCAAACTTTTTCCAGAATACAGCGAAAGAAACGTGTTCATTCCTGGCTTATATTTCTGCAACTTTGATATTGAAATCAGCATTCGAAGTTTATTACACGAAAAGTTCTGGAGGAAAATGAATATCGCTAGTGACCTCACAAGGCAAGTAAACAGAAAATTTGACGTTCAAATCTTTTCGCGAAAACTCACCGGATTACGAACAGCCAGGAATTTTGAGTAGGAAAATGGCCCTCGCATTTCCATTCCGTTACTATAGAAACCACACATCCACTATCCCTGATGCTGTTCTCTTTTGTGATGTTAGCCCGCTTTATTACATTCTTGCTGCAATAAAATCTTGCAGTAAAAATAGTCAAATCAACGCTCACGCTTTCGTGCTATCTGGATACTTATCAAACATGCAACAAACCAACAGTCCGAAGATGGATATAAGCAATTACAGGGAGGGTAGAAAAATATTTATTCTTCGCTGACAACCTTCTATTTCGTCCTGCTGGTATCCAATTCCTTAGCTTCTTCCCAAATCCGAAATTGCCATTGAAAACCTTTGCTTATGAATCATGCAGGAGGATGCTAAGTTAGGCGATGAATCACAGAGAAGCTCAGGCAAAACTGCAAATAAAAGTAGACTGAAATTTTTATTCTATTACTACGGTCCTTCGAGGGCGCATACCTGAATTAAGATATTCCACCGTTGCATAGAAATTGTTTAAAACTCTTTTATCAAAGGGTATCTTAGTTTCCTAAGCGGCAAAAGCTGCGGAAAAAATACGTCTTAAGCATGAGAATGCACTTTAGAGCGTTCTTTATGCAATCGAGCTGGAGGCTTTTAAGTAATTGCATTTGAATAAAGGTAATAAATTATTTGCCTGAGAATTTTAGAGTGAGAAGCGAATTTTAGTTGTGAGTTAAGCTTTTTGCAATCTCGGTTGCAGGAATTCAACCATTAAGATTTACTATTACCTGTAACCAGAATGAAGTTGATATTAGCTACTATTTTATATTTATATGGGAAAAGGTTTAGGTACTAACAACTAATAAGTGTTTAGTTTCAGGTTTATTATTACCTGTAACCAGAATGGAGTTGATATTAGCTACTATTTTATATTTAGTTTAGGTTTAGGTATTAAAATGTTTAGGTAAATGCTTAGGTTTAAATGTTTAGGTATTAACAGATAATAAGACTTTGATTTAAATATTACCGATTAAAGGATTAAAAAATGATTACTTACGAAAAAAATATTGAAAGCTTGAAATGTGTTTTTAAATAGTATGTAGCTAGTAAACAAACACTTCAAAGGCCAAGCCTGTAAATTATTCATTTACTAAAGCGATTTTTGTAAGAAATTATAGCAAACAATAGATAATTACTTTGCGTTATCAAAACAAAATTTAAGAGTGATATATTTTTAAATGAACTAAAAACGAACTACTCTTCTATTAAATATTTTTTATCCAAATCACTAAAATTAAACAATTCTAAAAGCTTGGCAGCTTTCGTTAGCTATTTGTCAACGTTAACTATTAACCAGATTTCTGCCTTGATCTAGAGCAAAGTTTAAATCAGATCATAACAAAAGTACATCGATTAGGTAATCTATAGAAGTTAAGTTACTTATTACCTCAAATTAAGTTTATAAGCTTAAAATTTTCTACGACTTGCGGTCGGACAATAATCAAATTCAACAATTGTTTGCAATAATAAACGCCTTGAAGGGTACTTTTGCATTGGCTTTCTTCTCAATAACATTTGATTTAAATTTATTTTTATCTTTCGAAACAGGTAAAATTTAAACTCTACCAATTCACAAGAGCCAGAAGAAAATAGCTAACTTTGCTAAGATAGCGGTTAAGTTTTAAATAACATGTCATATTTGTGACTTTTAAATCTTTTCATTTCATCCATCATTTGGATATTTCTGAATAATGAGATTGCAAATAAACGTAAGGTAATAATAAATAGGATAGCAAACAAAAAAGACTAAATGTTTACTGAAAATTTAAAGGCTCCTCATACTCATCTCAAAAAGTCTGAAAGATAAAAATAAAAGATAAAAAATGAAATAAAAGATAAAAATGCAAAGATAAAAATAAAATCCAAAGATAAAATTTTTCAGTCAATATCTCGTCAAAAAAAAAAAAAAAAAAACATGGCAGTGCAAAAGAACTTCAGAAAGGAACTTTGGAAATTCCGAAACATCATGGTAACAAAGCAGCTGTAAAACATTGAAAAATTATACATTTCATATAGATAAGACACTATAAAATCTAGAAAAGTATGGTTTTGCAGTTTTTTATCACACTATTTCGTAAAGGCAATGCTTCGAAATTATCGTTGCCATTTTTTTGTTTCTCTGTTTTTTTAAGATGTTTAAAATTGAGAATTGTTTTGTCACTCTTTTCTTTCTTCTCCGACTACGTTTTCTCCTCATGTCTGCTTCTCGTGAAGAATTCTTTTAGAACATTTTCGCCGCAATGTTTGCGGAGAACATCAAACTATGCATTCTTTATCAAAATGATAGTTTCAAGCAGCTTTATTTCCAAAAAAGTAGAGTGTTAAGTGGAAATTTCACAATTCATAATAAATTACAAAGTCACATGGTACCTTCGAAATCAATTTCAGAAATATACAAATCCAGAATATGTAATCATTATTTTTAAAACAATTTATTTGAGAAATATGAGCTGCAATTAACATGCAGGGCATAACAAATGGACGCGCTGCAGAACTTGGCCAAGAGCACCTGAAAATTTTTAATCTACAGCACATGTTTTATTAAGTACTTTTTGAAGGTAACAAATTATCTTCCATTATAAACTATTAATAATTTTAAGAAAGTATAGTTCCCGTAAATATTAATTTACTTAGAGTTATCGATCGAATAGTGTTACAATATAATCTATATTCACTTTTAATGCATTTAGGTGCATAACTGGATTAAGTTTTATAATCAGCAAACATTTCTATCTGTAAAATTTGGTTTTTAGCTCTGAACATCTGTCCGTAAATAGTCAGAAGTCCTTTAACGCGGATACTAAAATTTTAAAAGTCACTAAATTTAAATTTTGAATTAAGAAAATGCATTTTTAGGATGTTCCTTTATTTTGTCAATAATTTCAGTTCTGTAAAAATTTAAACATCGTAAACCGCTGAGAAATAATATTATACTGATTTTCGCTTTTCAGTTTGTAGAGCTCCTCACTTTGTAGATGTTAAGTTACAGTTAAACGTGAAGAATCTTAAGAACTAGTAAGCGAATAATCGCTTGAGTTCGTGTGACAAGAAGCAACAAGATGGAAGGGTAAATAAACCTTTATTATTCAAATAAGATTTAACAGAACTCCGTTTTGGAGTGTACAATAAAAGCCGATTCTTGGGCTTGAACTTAAGAGGCTAATAAGTAAACTATAACTAATCTAAACTAAAGAAATATAGCCAGAGCTATCAAGATTCTAACCGAGTTGGCCCCTTAACGCTAACTGACTGCGAAGCTATCAAGGGCCTAAGCACGGCCGAGCGTAATATTAGCTTACGAGAGAGAAGCTTAAAAAGGCGGACGCGTGCAGACAGAATACCTGGTAACTCTCTCGCCCAGACAGTAGAACTTCGCGGTTTAATACCGCTTTTCCTCATTATGTATTCAGACGTGATTCTAAAACTACGTTCTGGCCGGAAGTAGTAAGTTGAAGTTAAGAATCTACAGGAAAGGAACTTTAACTTGAAATTTAACTGTTAATAAAATTAACATAATCCTTATAAGTTACTCTCATAAACATTTTTATAAATGCTATAAATGTTTAGTTTGCTATCGAACTCGTACATAATGAAGTGGTTAAAGCTTTAATTTCACGCTTCAAGACTTCTAACTTGAAAACAACATTAAGCGCTTACCCGTTATGAACTGTTTTCTAAGCCATTGACTAATGACTGATATACCGTATTATTTTTTACGAACTTCTTTTTTGCGTATGTACCTTTTAATTAAACTGGCAAGAAATATTATAAATAATGTTTTAGATACCTAACAACGTAAGTTCACCTAACAACAAGATAGCCAGCAACATAAGGTTTTTTTTATCTTCTTTTCCCCCCTGGATTTTACAAAGAGAGATTATTTTAGATCCTTTTTATACACAGAGAAGCAGGTCTTGCATATTTTTTCAGATAAATCGAAATTGCTTTCGTGACATATGGGTACCATAGTTGGATGTCATAAGCTAAGCAAGCTTACTTTGATAACTCGTCACTTAACTGCAACAATACTCATTTCTAAGGTTTTAAAGGGCAAAAAGCCCCTTGAGTTAAATCTAATAATGTTTATAAAGGAGCCTAGTTATGACCAATGTGATAGATGATTAATGTTTAAAGATTTATTTTCAAATAGAGTAATATAATAATATTCATCTAGTGTGTACCCCGAGCAAAAAGAAACGTTTAATGGATATTTCGATTAATTAAAAATAAAGGAATTTAGGAAAATATGTGTAAAGCGGATTAAATAGTTTTAAAACCGATTCTATTATTCAGAATCTCGCCTATTGTCTCAAGAAGTGGTGGTTATTATACAAACTCGCCTTTTTTTTTGCTTTTTAAAAGTAGAGTCCTTTATATTAGATTACATTTTTAATTGCATCTTAATGAATGACTCAAAACGCGAACTTGATTGAATGAACGAAAAAACGTATTTTGCGACATCCCTTTTTGAACTACCGCCATAAAACATTTTCGTTTCCTTATTCGAAGAGGAATCCTTTCTATGTACTTGCCTTTTCAATTTTAAGAATGTCCAGAAATCATATGAAGATAAGCCAGGTTATTTGAAGAATATTTGAAAAGTATACGCTGTGTCTTGAGAAAATCCGGTATTATTTGTCCATGATCCGAAAGAAACGGGTTTTCAGGAAATCTGTATAAAATTCGCCGCTTTCTGTTAGTCTGTGAGTTGGTAATGTTGGCATCTGCAACTGTGATTGATTTGGGGTAGGCTTTTCAATCACTCGCATGTTACCATGCTTAAAGTGCCTCATCAATGAAATGTGGAGGCACATCTAAATGTTTCACCAACATTGAAAGCTATAAAATGTAAAAAATGCTTCATGTCTATACTTCGCATTAACATAAAGTTCAGTCAAAATGCTTTTGCAGCTTAGTTTTCTTCACCTACCTAAACAATATGTATTAGTTAATTCTATTCATTGAATTTCACTGAATCTAGCCGCATCAGAATACTGAATCTAGTTGCATCCGAATACTGGAGCTAGCTGTATATGCAGACATGTCGATATACCACTTTCAGATTGTCGTCTTCTATAATATCGAAACATGGGATACGAACGCAAATTGTAAAACTTTTCGGTCAGTCGTCTTTGTACATCTCTTTGCATTTGTATTAATCTTTAATCTTTTTGAGTTATATTATTTTACAGCGAAATTACTGATTAAAAAACATTGTTTTTGTTGCTAATACTCACTTGTCTGACCTATAGTCAGCCCAACCCCGTGAAAATTCTTGTAGATAGGAACGAAAGTTTACGTATGCCGTTGGCAATAGCCTTGATCACCTTACAGGTGACAGTGCGATTTAGCTCAGTTACGCCCCCCCCCCCGCCATTTTGATGGAGAGCACTCCGGGGGGGGGAGGACGGGTCCGTGGGTCTCACACCGCTCTTCTCCTACGATCAACATTCGAGAGGACTTTGAGCTCACTGCATATTTAGATTGCCCCCATACCACACGGGCACTATACATTTAACATAGATCCATGCCTTCTTCGGGATTCTAACCCGGATCTTTCGGCACGGCAGTCAGCGGCGGCAACCATTAATGCAAAAACATTCTTCAGTGTCCATAAGATTTAATTTTAAACGAATTCAACCATAATATTTTTTCTCGAATTTGTGGATTCATATTCGAAGCAAAACATGTCGTAGAGAAGAGATCCAATCAATGAATGAAAGCTAGTGCAGTGTTAAAATACTGGGACAAAGACTTACCTTGAGTTTGTCTTTTCTTTTTCCTTTGCATATAACAAGCTACTATTGCTCCATTGATGAGTATCAGAAGAGTTCCTGCCACACAAATGACAACAAGTAGTAAGATAGGCATGTCATCATTATCTTTTGCGAGAGCATCGACAGCTGTGCTCGGAAGCCGACGAGTTACTGAAAGAATTTAGAACTTTATTAACCCTCTCACTGCGTACTTTTTTTTTATCAAAATAGGTTCAAAAATTGTTTATTTTTTATTACATATTTCAAATCTACATATATTTTTAGAGTTAAAATATACAAAAATGTTTTGTAAAAGAGTTTTTTTTTCAATATAGAATTAGATCATAGAAAAAGGTTGTCAGAATACTGAAATTGAAGAAGAATGATATAAAATGTAAAATTTTGAAAATTAATATTGGTTAAATTATGATTTATTTTATAAAATACAAAGGTAAAACACATATACTAATGAAAATATTTGCATAATGTAATATTTTGCATATCAATTTTGCACCACTGTCGAACGTTTTCAATAGAAACTGAATTTTCAGATTCATCATAATCTGCAGAGGAATCCGAGAAATTCTCATCAGTTTCGCTATAACTATCTTCAATATACTTGAAATCAGAGTCAAAACTACTATCAGTGTCGGAAATATCGTCAGGAATATAGATTATATCAATCGCGAAACACTTCCTGTCAGACATGTTTGAACTCTGAAAAGCGCGCGCAAAATGCTACATTACGTATTCTGGTATATTTGGCAGAAATGTGGACAACTAACGCCATCTATTAGCCCATATCTAAATAAACAATTAAACTTCATAGAAAAGCCTAAAGGAAACCTCGAACGGGGAAAGAGCGGGTTACACAATGAAATAAACGGCAAAAATTCATCCCCGCGGAAATTGCGGGTTGCACAAATTTTGCTACTTCTACGTTGCCCGTGGATATCGAGAGGGTTAATCTTATGCGTGCACTAAAGAAAATTACCACAGCAATTAAGATTTTTAATTTTTTTATAAAGATCTAAAATTTCTGTATCTGTCACAAGCAAATTCAATAATAAAATTTAAGGGATTAATTTTGCAGAAATTGCCAAACGGGTTTATTTTTATTTGGGGATACTGATTTTCGTCGATTAAAAGTTTCTTTTAAAGTTGTTTCCAAGCAAAATAAACTGAAATGGTATGGGAATACAAACAAGTTGAAAATATTAATGCTGTATTGACATCCCTCAGTACTGTTCTCAGTACATCCAAGTCCATAATATATTTTCATGGTATTTTAATACCTAACAATAGCCAAAAAATAGAGCTAAAGTAAAAATCGAAAATGTTACTATAAATTTAAGGTATTAAACATTCTACTGTAACATATTTCTTATACTCAATATTTCATTCATATGCGTTAAATATTTTCCACGTGTTTACTAACTTAAATAATTTTGAGAAATCTAAAGAAATTACAGAAACAATTAATTAAAATTCCTACAGAAATGGAAAGTATTCAGAAATATTAATTTGAAGTATAGACCGAAAATATTCGCATTCAATAAAACAAACAGATTCATGTACTTCATATTAAAAAATAATGTATTACTTCAAATTAAATATTTTCAATTTTAAGTTGAAAGTACCCTAATATTATGAAAGTATTTAAAATACCTACGCTAGAAGTCTATTTAATTACAAAGTAACGAATCTTATGTTTCTTAGATTTGTACACTGAAATTAAGTAATTGTTAACAACAGGCTAATTTTAGAACCGTGTAAGCATTTTAATTAAAGTAAAACAAGGGGGTATTAAAGTTCCTTTTCAAATAAGTAGTTTGTTTTCACTCGAGTCGATCAGATTAAAAGACTATAATCCGTTAAAATGCAAATTTCTACTGAAGTTGTATTGAAATCCAAAAGTAGGTTAGTTTTAGAGTATTTAAATTAAAGAAAAGCTTTGTTCAGGATCGTCTGCTTAGCAAAGAATTACTTTTCTCGTATTACTTTTTTTCTGTTTCTAGAGTTTTATAAAGGAAATTAAATAGAATTTGCATGAGCACTTTAGAAAGAAAAGTGTGCAATAGAATTTAATTGGAGTAAATGACAATTTCGTGTTGTAGAAAATTTGCTGCAATCTACGCTTGGAAAAAACTTCGAAACGCTACCATTTTTGGTATAGTAAACTTAATTTAACGTCTAAAAGATAATACATTGTTATAACGTTTTCATTTGGAGTAGTTACTTAGTCATTTTTGCTTCCTTGTATGAAGTAAAGGGAGTACTGTAAATCGCTAACAATTTCGGGAATCATATTTCAACGAAAATATCCATTTTGACCGCTCTCAAATCCATTTAAACTTTTGCGTGACATCTGTACGTACGGACAGAATTAAGAACTCTTCTTTTCCCCAAACGAATTATAAAACATATTTAAAATGAATTCAAAAGAGATTTTTTCGAAACGTCTGTACGTCTACGTACACACGCATGCATGTATCTCGCATAACTCTAAACCAAGTAGCCTCAGAAAATGCAATTTTGTATATGGGAGTGCTATAACATGTAGTTGCGCACCTCTCTTTTTGGTTGCAATCGGCCACACCCAAAGTATATATGTAATATATTCTGTAGCAAAAGACAGGTAGTTGAAACCGTAATAGCGAGAATTTTGGTGTGCCGATCCACAATGAATAAGAAATTTGGCAGTCAAGGTATATTTAATTCAACTTTTATTTCAATATACATGTTGTGGTCACAAGCAAGCTGGCGCATTTGTGCCTATTACAAGAGGTTTACATTTTTGGTAAATTTTTAGTAAGAAGAAAGCAACAGACAGACAGTAATCCAGCTAAACCAAAGCGTTAGTTTCGGTTCTCAATGCATTTTGATTGGATAGTTAATTTTGCTTTCCGTTTACATCACCAGAATTATGTAATAGTCATATGACATGGATTAATCTAGAAATGACGCAATACAGAGGTTACTATTTTTAGAATTGAGAAGGGAAATGTACTTTGCTAATTTAATCTTTCACATATTCTTTATTTTTGAGAGTAGGGTGAATCATTTTAAAACCCTTATATGAAAGACGAAACAATAGTTTCTGAAATTAGCGCTAATGAAATTATTGAAGATATGTGAGGATATCATCATCATCCATGACTCAACAGCCCACGCTGAGCCAAGGCCTCCTCATCTTGACGCCTGATCTACTAGCTACTCTCTTTGAATACTAGTAGATCAGGAGAGCTGATCTACTAGCATTCAGGTATATTTAACTCCTTCAATTCTTAGTTAAAAGGATAAAACAATCCTCCTCTAGAGCATCTATCCATCGAAGTCTAGTTCTTAATCTTCTCCTTGTGTTTCTTGTGTTTCTTTTAATATGTTACTGTCGTTCATACGGATAACATGCTAGAGCAACCGAGGCGGCTTATTGTAATGTAATGAACAATGTCTGGCTCTTTGAACAATCGGTATAATTTGGTGTTGTGTCTTCTACGTCAAATGTGGAAGAAATTACATCCAAAAGTATTAGAAAACGAAAATAATGTTTTGACTATACCTCGAATCTTTGTTCAGTTACAAGCTGTGCAGGCTTTGCTATGAAATGATACACTGTGATTTATAGAGAAAGTGCTATACAAAATATTCAGTTTATTCAATAAACTGATAGGAAAATATTTTAAATTTTTAACTAGAAACCAATATTGAAGATTGCTTTGCAACGTTGCGGTATAAAATAACATAATCAATTTTATTAATAATTTAAGATGGAAGTATATAAAGTGTGGTTGGAATTTGAAAGAGGATCGATTTTCCAAATAGTCATTAAGTTCTTATCTGTTCATTTTATCCACCAAGATGGCTTCGGCCGGTCAGAGATTATTCTCGAGAATGAGTTCAGATGATAAACCGTGTTGACGTAGCCTGATTGAAGTTAGAGCTTTAAACAAATCTGACTGGATAAAGTCTAAAATTTAAAGCCAAGTTCAATGAGTCAAGTTTCTTTCTTATTAAAGATTTTCTAGGTGACAGACTCTCCCTTGGCCATGCTTCTATTTCTTGCACTTTGGAAAGAGGGTGCCTTCATGGCTCGGTGTCTGGACCCTTACAATTGAATTTAGTTATAAATGATGTTCTCAGATTGTCTGGCTGTAAACCAATCGATTTTGCTGATTATCTACTGATTTGCTTTCAGAAGAAGTGTTCCGATGCACTTTTTAATATGACTGAGCACATCCTTAATAGGCTTTCACACTGGTCTAGAGAGCAGAAAATGCAATTCAATCCTAATTAATCTAAAATTTGTTGTTGTTGCTCATGCTCACTCGCAGTCAGCCCAAGCCCAACGAAATGTTTAAGAAAATTAAAAGAAAGCACGTACTTGGATAATATTTTACTGGAGACGGTAAATGAAATTAAACATTATTCTTATTTATCATAAGTTTCGCTGGGAAAGTTATTTTGTATCTATTGGAAAAAGGTGAAAATGTACTCATAGGATTTAACCGCTTTTCTTACAATACTTTTGGTTTCAAGTCTAATGTTATTGGCATGATTTATAAACAGAGTATAGTTCCTACTGTTTGCTTTGCTTCGAAAATGTGGAGAACAGCTTTGGAAGAGAAGATTAATTTTCGTATTCTTTGGAGAATTCGAAGAAGAATTTTACAAGAGGCTAAAGAACAATCAGCTGTGAAGCCTATTTCGCAATTCCGGAGTTCTCCTGACGGATCTTTATGTTTTACACGACAAAGAGTTTAAAGATACCATCAGCAAACTTATGATCGATACGAAGATGTTGTCTGGGTATCTTCCTCACCCTGCTGATCGATTCCCATTTCAAACTATAATTTATGACAATTCCATTGAAGATAATTCCTCAGTGTGTTATACAGATGGCAGTAGAATTACTAATCGGTTGGACTACTTTATGTCTTTTTTCATCATGGCTCTGAACAGGAATACAAATTCTTTAGAATTCCCAATGAATGCAGTGTTTTCCGAGTCGAACTTCTGTGTAATTATGAATCAATTAAGTGGATATCTAATAATTTTTCTGAAGTGGTAAAATTCTTGTTTGCACTGATTCCATTTCCTGTTTATATATCCTTATGAATATCTTCTGTAATAAATTAATTGTCACTTCTCATGCGATTCTTAAAGATTGAAAAATAAAGATGCTGGTATCATCTGTTCTCATATACGTGGCCGCACTGGCAATATAGAAAATGAAAGGGTGGATTGGTTGGCAAAACAAGCTACTAGCCTTCACGTTAACACCCCAGTGACACTGTCTAAATCTTTCTTCGAGAAAAAAAGTTGTAATGAAATTATTATGAAGTGGAATGAATTATACAAAAGTTCTTTGCCTCTGACTAACTTGGTTTTTCCTTTTATTCCTCACAGCATATTTTTTTGCAATTACTAAATTTTTAATTGGGCTCAGTCGTTTCAACTTATATTTGAAGAGATTTTGGACTAACACCCTTGTGTTCTTGTATCTTCGGGGAAGATCAAAATTTTGAATATTTGTTGTTTTATTGTTTAAAGCTGAATCTGAAAGGAAGGAAAAAAACTCATTTGTTAGTTAAACTCTTTAAACATTAAGTTTATTCGCCCTCTTTATGTGCTTGTTCCAAATAAAATGGGATTCTCATCTTTCTATATTATCTCTGTAAGCCTTGTGAAATACTATGTGGCGCACAAGGAGTTTAAACAGTCTTAAAAACATTCGGTGATTGTGGATGCAGCTGCAACAGTAGACGCCCTTCCATAGTAGTTCGACCACGATTTCAAACAAGGATCGATCAGTACGGGCAATATATTTGTAACCACTGACCTACCGAATTCAGCAGCTAATTTATGAACAAATGTGATTTTAAGAAGTTTAAATGATTCAACTTTGAAGACGTGAGCTGCCGATATTATTGCTCCAGGTAAGTAATCTAACTTATATTGATTAAATTTTCTTAAAGTAGATTTGTTGATTGTTGATTTTAACCTGGCCATCCCTAATATGCTATTGTTTAGGGAGGAAATATATCCTTTCAAGTATGATATCAAAAAACGTAGACGAAGCATGTTGCATCTTCAAGGTTTTACTTTAGTTGGAAAAGACTTACATAAAAATTTGGGATTCCTGAGTTCAGAATAAATGTTTTGACTTTAAAAATATGTCATAACCAACATCAAATAATTTAGACTCAGATTCTACATTTTTTTTCTCTTCTACTTACTACTACTATATACTTTTGTAATTACTAATATCTATTTCTGTACTAATAATTATGTATTTACTTTTTAATTCGTTAACTATGAATCTTCGATAATTCATCCAGGATGGCAAAACCTTACAGGGATTTATATTTATTTTAAATTACCAATCTTACTTAATTTGTTATTCTTTCTTATAAGTCTTCATTCGCCTAATTGTCAATGCCAGAATATTAAAATTTGATAGCGCACGTGAAGGAATGAAAATTCGACCTTGAAAAAAGAGTTTAAAAACCGAGGTTCAGTAGGAAAGCGAAAGAGTTGTGCTATTGCCGTCACCTCTGTTGCGTAAGCGTCTGCTCCCAGAGGTATTGCTGGTTCGAGTGGCTGCATTTACTTGCTGCCACTTGTTTTTGACGGGGGTTTAAGAAACAGGAATTATATGAGCCCTGTAAATTAGTTCTACTACTGTACATATTTTGAAATCTTTAGTTAGTTCTTTGATTTCAGTTACCGCCCAAGCAGAGGCGTAGTTTGTTAGCGTCGAGTTTACGCACTGTACATTTTTAAAGAGTGTAATAAAGGATACGTTTAACCCTTCTTCTATGCAGTTACTGCTCTTGAAGGTTTTACACAGGATTTAATCAAGGGAACTCTTTAACCTGATGAAGCTTAAGCGGTTTGAGAGGTGCGTTCTTTGAAAGTGTTGATTGCATTTTCCGATTTTTATTAATATAATGTACTCTTGTGAAATTAAATAGTTGAAGAGGGTAGCATATTAAAATTTAGTACCTTTCTGAATAAGGCTCATTTTGGATACTTCGCATAAGCTTTTTAAATTCAAGAACTGCAGCATAATTGTACTTACTATATGTCTAAAGCAGTGATTCTCAGATGCTGTGTTGTGGTATATTAGTCGGTTTCAAAATTGTGTAGCTGTGTCTCAAGAGAAACGAAAGTATACTTATTATAAAGGAAAAATAAAAGGAAATAATAAATAAATAAATTAAATAAAATGTCTGAAAGATTTCAAGTTGTAATGGTCGTCTAAAAGGGTTTGTTGAGGTTTTTTACAATTCCGCTAAGCTCGCAGACCACCAGACCGTATACCACTCACACCCAATTTGCTCACCATGTACAATTCAACAGCAAAATCGCAAAAATTTTAAAAACTGCATGGCAGCGTATGTTTAGAATACATGATGCAGTGTTAAGTCTTCTCATATATTCTTTTATAGTTTCCAGTCTTTTCTCAGTTCATCATATGAATGTTCCCTTTCCTTAGTAAGATGATTTGCAAAACATTTTTTTGGTTTTTTTATTATTAATGTTTTGTATGTTAACTTTATTTATAAAATAGCCCGTTCTTCGCCCTTACACCACATAAAATTCAATTCTGCAAAAAATCACAAAATATTTAAAAGTAGCATATCTTTAGAATTTCCGACAGACAGTCCCGGACTTACAGCATTGCCACTTGTATCTTTCAAATCGTTGAGACTGTAAATCGTTGAGACTGTAAATCAAAAATTCAATTTCATATTTTAATTTCACACTTTACAAAATACGAAATAAATAATAAAAGAAAAGTCTGAAAGCTTTCAGATTTTATATTACGCTCAAAAGGGCGCTTTGTTCATTTACACATACATACACGTTAGGAGAACCGTGATAGCATTTGAGCTATCACCCCTTTGGGCTAAAATGTTTAAAAACAGCATATCTTTAAAATTTCGATAGACTCGCGCACTAGAGATAAAAATATTTTATCTTTAAAATTTCGATAGACTCGCGCACTAGAGATAAAAATATTTTATTTCTTTTATTTTTATTTCGTATAGTGTTGCCACAGCTTGCTTTGAAATCGATGAGTTTTTTAAATCAAAAATCCGTTGAAGTTTTACAAAATATGAAATCGATAATAAAATAAATTCGAAATTCAAAATTGGGCGTCCAGTAGCCAATATTCGGGTACAGAACAACGTTATTGAAAATTTGAGGGCTCTACCTTTGTTTCTTCACAATTTGAGAAACATACATACATTCATGCAGATTCTTCGTTGTTTAATTTTCATGCAGATTCTTCATTAATAAAAATTACTTGTGGCTTCTATTAATAAAAATGGATTATAATTATATTATTAAAAGTTACGAATTATGAGCGACAATTAATTTTAATTATCGCCCTGTTATAACACAGGGCGATAATATTTGGTGGAAACAAGTTGAAAAATGATTCAACGCTTTTAGGAATTCGGCACAAAATGACATTTCGACTCTAATAGCCCTTTTGGGCTAACAACCATTTGGTCTTAAAATATATAAAGTAATTTTATAAAAATACTGAACGATTTTAATTAGCTAAGTCATGAATTGTTTATTATTTAAATTATTTTTTTACATTTACATTACAAAAACCATTTTATTATTTAAATCAATCTGATTTAAAAGTAAGAAATAAATATTCCTAAGATCTAAATCTATTGTTTTCAAATAGTATAATTTGTTAATCTGTAACTGACAGATACAGTTTGAAAGATAAATACTTTACATTCTGCTGAATGGCAACAGATTCGAATGAAAAGTTAAATTACGCATTTATAGTGATCCTACTAAAAGTCCCATTTCAAGAATAATAGCCCCTTTTGACCTAATAAAACAGCATTGCGAGAATAGAAAACATCGAAAATAAAGTATTATATATATAATATATGTTGGACAAATAAAGCGGACCGTCTAGCAAGTACCATAAGTTACTGCTGTTTCTAAATTGGAGTGAGTATCTAGTACTCCAATTTTCCGGAGTGACTGGAACTAAAATCCAGAAGGATAATCACAAAATATAGTTAATTAGCTTATATTTTTCTGTAGGATTAATATATAGGAGAGAATTCTGATTATCGTATATTTCTTTCTATGGATATACTACGAAAACCTCATTGAATTTAAAAAATGGTTATTATTACTTTTTGGATTATTATTTATATTATTTGAATATATTACATAACATTATCTGAAGTTTTTCATAATAAGTGCTTGTTGTACTAAAATATATTTTGAATTTTGCAGAGTTTTAACTTTGCTTTTATTACCCATAAACCATATATTTATTTTACATAATATTCAAGTAGGACATTACGTATTGTAATGGGTTCTGTCTATTTTTCAACAATATAATTTTATAAAAAGATAGTTGATTTCAATAGATAAAAATTTATTTCAGTCAATATGCAGTAAATATACATGTATTTTATAGAGAAACGAATGTTGGTTTTTGTTTAGCAAATTTGTTATAATAATAATAATAATAATAATAATAATAATAATAATAATAATAATAATAATAATAATAATAATAATGAAAGAGAATCGGAAACAAATTTATTTTTAAATGTTTTTGACTGTAACCTCCTTCGGATGCTACCCTCCTTGAAATTTTACTTACATTTTATTAAATTTATTATCATATATTTTAATTTAATGGTAAATCGATATATCGGTATATCTATCTATAAGTATATTTTTGCAATTTTTGAAGAATTCAATTCCAAAGTTTTAGAATTTTTGAGCATCAGATTCTAATGAAACCTAAATACCCCTTTTGGAATGCAGCCTATTGTTCACTAGAAAACTACTGAAGTTCAAATTCACAAGGAGACATACGGAATTTATTATAAGATGCTTATTGGATTTCTCTGGCTCTAACTCCATTGGAATTCAATAAACTCGGTGCATCGAATGTAATACGCTTTTTTTACTTGTCCTCGACTTTGGTACGTAAAAATAATAAAGAAAAGCACAGAATAAAAAGCTGGCTGCCTTTTGTGTTAGTTTTAAAGAAGGGAAAGAATAAAACTAACATCGATTCTTAACGGTCCATCATTCTGAATTTCCAGTTTTTGATTGTTAATATCAGAACAAACTTCTCAGAAATTCAGTTAAATAAATTTTAAAAATATTTGAGGATAAAGAATAAAGAACGTTTTGTATTCTACCCTTCCAGTGTAGTAAATATTCGTCTACTTTACATATTATGAAATTATGTTTCGATATTCGTCGATACTATAAAAATATGTTATTAATATTACTGGAAAATTATATTTATATTTTATAATGAACTTGCTAATATGAATTTACAGTTCATTATCAAAAATTGATTTCAAAGATGAAATTCTAAAATTGCAAATTTAATAAACTCATCTTAGAAATCATTTTTTAAAATCCCCCCCAACCTTTGGTATTCTTATTTCTCTCCGTACGAAATTAAAAATGCTTAATCTATAATGTAAATAAAAGATTAAAAATCATTTATTTTTTGGATTAATCCTAGTACATTTGTGCTTTTAATTTTGCGTTATAGTTCTGTTTGTTTGCTTTGTTTATTTGTAGTTTATTATTAAATACTACTTAGAAAAAAATGTCCAGCAAAAAGAAGTTTATTTTCACAATCTCGAATGAAAGATGACTGAAACATTAAAAGGATGTATATTTTCATTTCATAAAAGTTATATTGGTTCAAAATTCAAATTCAAAGTTCGTTCAAAATAATGAATTCTAAGTCTAGAAGTACATTTTAGTTAATTAGGGTCATTAATATTTAGCGAGCTACATTTATTAATTATCTTCGTGTTCGTATTTACGTTTATTGATAAATAATCGTAAAACAAACGCGGCAAAGTGCTATCTGTACTGAATATAACTTACTCATTGGTTGTACTTGTAAGTATTTCGTTGAGAAATTCACAATTAACTTTAATTGGGAAAAGGAATAACAATTAAAATCTAATGGTGTCTTTTCACACCATTAGATTTTAATTGTTATTCCTTATTTAATAATAATTTGCATAGATAATTTAATAATAATTATGTAATAATAATAATTTGCATAGATAATTTAATAATAATTATATAATAATAATAATTTGCATAGATAATTTAATAATAGTTATATAATAATAATAATTTGCATAGATAATATTTTCCGAAATTCGTTTCCTAGCATATTTAAATAAACTTTTGAAATTACTCCCAACTCATAAGGGAATAGTAAATTTTCTTATTAATAAATAAAAATATTCAGTTTCATTTCTAGTACTGGAAAAAGTATTTTTCCAAATTTGGAAAATTTTAGTATCTCAAACAATTGTTCTCTCTCAGGCACTGCTTAAGAGATGTAAAGAATCGAAGAAGTATATTCATTAATGCCTAAAAATAACTGACTTCCGAGAACTTCATTTTGAAAAAGAAGCAAAACCTAAAGAGTTTTGATTTCGTTCGAAGAAATGATTAAATGTTGTCTGAATAAATATTGCAAATCACTTCACAAACGTGAAAGACATGTGATATTCTCTTTTATCTAATATATTATAAAAATTGAAATCATGTGAAAATTTTTATAAAAATAATAATAATAAGTAATATCTGAAAGCTTTTAGATATTATATTACGCCCGAATGGCCATTTTTTCATTTACAGACACATGCACGTTTTGAGAGCATTTGGGGTAACTCCATAAAAACAGCATATCTTTAGAATTTCCGATAGACAGCCTCGCGCACTGGAGATAAATTGTTTTATTCCCTACAGTGTTGCCGCTGCTCGCTTTGAAATTGTTGATTCTTTTATCAAAAATTCGTTAAAGTTTCCAAATATGAAATAGACAATAAAACAAATTCCAAATTCGGGCTTCCAGGTGCCCATGCTCGGGTGGAGGGCTATGGTATTCAAAATTTGATGACTCTAAGTACCGTCGTTTTTTCACAATGCGAGAATATACATACATGCATGTAGATTCATCAGTATTTAGATTCTTTAAATATGATATATGGCGATAATATTTGGTGGCAGCAATTTGAAAAGTGTTTCAGACATTTAAAGTGATTCAACACAAAATGCCGTTTGGGGACTAACAGCCTTTCTGGGCTAACGTCCATTTGAGATAATAATATTTTCACTAACTATAATGATATATTATTATTATGTTGCCTGTTTCATTCAAGAGATGTAGTCATAGCGCTTCTATGATAACCATAGTTCTAAGAATAAAAAACGAGATGGTTATTTTCCTGACAAATGCATCCCTGAAGAACAAACCCCTTTAAATATTTGATTCTTAAGCTACTGTAAGTTTCAGGTATAAAATTATAAATGAAAGAAAGGTATGCGGGTTATGGTAGCTTAAAACTGAAATCCATATGTCATTGTAAAACAGCCTTAGTGAATATTTTTAGAAGTTTAGCTACTTCATTTCATCAGTCACCTTATCATTTTGAACTGATCCAGTGACATTGTTGCCGATTTTGATCGAATCAAGTTCAAGCTATTTTTTCAGGCTTATAAACTATTACATGCATTTAAAAAAAGACAAGCCACCAAAAATCAAAGCAGCTACGGAATAATGTATACGGCAGCTCATTACTTAGAATTTTAAATCAAGGATAACAGACTCTTTTCATATCCGAACGTATCCTCAGAACAAAGGAAAAAAAGATTCTCTGAAGAATATGTTTCTTTTCGGAAGAAATCTTGTACTAATATGAAACATTCCTCTCCCACTGAGTTCCTTCACAACTAGTACTCCCAGAAAGACGGAGAAAATATAGGAAGAAAATACCAAGGCGAGTGTAATTCCCAGGAAGACGGAGGATTTGTAAGAAGAAAATACGAAGGCGAGTGTTGTTATGCATAACAACTCTTTTCATATCTAATCGAAGGAACCCTCAGCGATGTACCGTATTTCCAGCATATTTTTTCATTAATTTTATGGTCCGAAAACTGCGAGGGGACAATTATGCGAATAATTTAATTTCTGAAGAACACTGTTACAGTAAGAACCTATAAATGAAAAGTAATCATGTATAAAATAATAAATAAATATGAATAAACTACAGAAAACGGTTCGGTATGTTCTTCGCAGTAGTTTGCTAAGTTTGTTATTGTTAGTAAGACGAAAGATGCGTAGACAAATCCATTTTAAAATTTAGACAAGCTCGTTCTCTGAACGCATAGAAAAAAGGGAAAATTTCGCGAATATGTTTTAAATTTTTTAAACCTTGTGCTAATGAGCAGGGGTTGAAATATATATAACATTCTTTTCGAAATATATAACAAAATATATAACAATATATAACATATATAACATATATAACAATATATAACACATATAATGTTATATATTGTTATTTATAAATATATAACAATATATAACATTCTTTACCTCCAATCCTTTGACCCATGCCAAAGATAATTTGGAAAGTTTTGAAGGATTTGTTTCTGCAGTATGTTGCCACAGATTTTGACAGAAACATTTTTTAAAAAACTAATTAAAGTGTTTTCAGATTTTATGCCTAAATGCGCCATAGCATGTCTTAATAATAGGGCTTTAATATTCCCGCAAAAATTTTTTTAGCATCGATTAAAGCTGCGATTCGCAGTCTTCCTGCAAAAACTAACAAAAATGAGATACTGCAGAAGCTTGTAAAACTCAGTATTCCGATCAAGAAAGATGAAAATAGTTACTATTCGCTGAAAGGAAAAGTCTAAGAATTTCCTAGGTTTCGTCCTAATGATTCCACGTGATGGCGAAAAAAGAATATATTGTATGGAAAATTCATACTTTATTCTGAAATTAAAATCGAGATCTAACACTGATGATGAACAATCGTTGGCACCGATTTGGCCACGGCCCGATTTGTCCATTGAACCATGGATACATCGGCAATTTTAATCTATTCATATGCTTTTATAACAGTAAAGGCTGTCTGACATATATCTGCAAACTGAAGTAAAAAGAAAACGTACCTTCCTTGACATATTCTGGGGAGTACCTGAACCTACAAGTTATTCCTAAACTTTCAGATATTTATCCTGAAAAAAGATTCTAACTTTTCTAATTAGTCAAAGAGGAAGAAGTTTCGCAAAACATTTTGTACTTCTGAGACTTCTCTCATTCACAAAGAGATGTTTCTGAAGTCTTAAGATCTTGGAAAATGCTTGTCTGAAAAGGCTTCTTAACGAACGCTTACTTCTGGCCGAGAAATCAAGAAAAATAATTTCTCTATTTTACTGAAATTTGTCCTTATTTTTCTCTGAAAATTATTCACTCTTGAACAAACCTATTTTAGAAATGAGTGCTAAATTTCTCTTTTTTTACAATGACGAGCACTTAACTATAACGGCACTGGCTACTACTAAGGCCGTGGTGACTATTTTATTGTGGAGGCACCTAATAGGCGATCATCCATACCTTCTATGAAGGAAGAGACAATTTTACATCCATGCCTTCTCCGGGATTGGAATCCGGTCCTTTCGGTATCGCAGTCAGGCTCTCCGACCACGATACCGTCTGGGCGGCATTTCTCTATTTGATATGATTAAAATTTCAGCTCTTTTTTGTTAGATTTCACCTGCAAGCTTAGGTAGAAGCTTCTATTCTGTCTTCCATTCGTTGGCCACCCGAAGTTACATGAATTAAAATTCAGATTTTTTGCAAAAACTTTGCTTAGTGCGCCAAGCTAGACTTAACTGCAATAGAAACCAAGCTTTTGTTGAATTTTGTCTTCTTTTTTCTTATTTCCCCCTTTTCCCATCTCTCTCTCTTTTTAAGGTTTCCTTTTTTACTTAGAGTATCTCCTCATGGACTCTTCACTAGCAGGTTCTTCATGGAATTTATCTCAGATTTGAATGGAAAACATGTTTACATCATAGCGAAATTTTAGTATAATTACCGAAAAGTGCAATATACTTTGTTCAGCCTTTTTTGCAATTTTTTGATACTGTCTGAAAATTATCTTTTGTCAAATACTACAATATACGCATCCTTTGTTGTCATGATATTCCTTTTAGATTAAAATTTCTTTCTATCGAACCAAAATTTGAACTTAGGAAAGAGGAAAATGTCGAAAATGTGGAAAGAAAAACATTTAATGTTTCTCTCGGATACTAGACATTTGTCGAGGGAAGGCAACGGGAAGTTGGTTAATTTATATATTAAGATAATTAATATTTGTATTAAGTGATATTGCTTATTTCATTGTAATGTTATTTATACGTAATTCATTTTGGTACTATTCGTTTTGAGGACCGTAAAAAATTGCAGCGAAAATGTATGCGCAAAAGTGCCAAATCTAGCAAACGCGTCCATTTAACAGAGCGCCAAATCTAGCGTACGCGCTGATTTCAAATTGCGTAAGTTTAGCTAGTTCTGTATTTCTTAAGACGCCATTGAAATAATAGTTTAATTTTTAAATCCTGTTTTGATTTTAAATCCTTTTTTGATAGCCTATGGATTTAACAATTTGGGAATTGCCTACGACGAAAAGTCTGCAAATGAATTTTTTCAAAGAAAAGGCATCATTCATTACAGAAAATTATGTTTGAAGAACCAATGAGATGAAATTATGCTTTAGCGATAAGTCGGTAGCGAAATAACGATACAGGAATCCATTCAGTTATGTTTAGCCTTTTTTATATAAATTATAGTAATAAAAAGTATTATATGAAATTAACCTTTCATATAAATTAAAACAATAATCGGTACTTTTCCGTTTCGCCGGCGCAAGTCTCGCCAAGTAAACTGTATTGGCGACAAATCACAGTATACACATAAAAAATGTTAATGTTAAATCTATGAAATTTTTACCTTGAAGGCATAAACATTTTAATATCATTTAAAATTTTGTAAAAACACAATAAATAAACACAATATAATATATTTGTAAAAAGACATTAATTTAAGAATTTACTGTGCTTTCATGGTACAACATCCTGATTCGCCGTTTCATATCACGTGACCCCAAGTGATCTCATCTCACTTAGACTTCGCTACAAAAATATAATTCTCTCAGTAATTATCTACATTAACTACAAGTGCAAGAATTATTTCAATTCGTACAAATAGCTTACTCAGGAATTATGTAACTCAAAAATTATGTAGTGTTTTACTTCGCTAGTGCATTCTCATTAGAATTGATGAATTTAACCCTTGACTTTGTCTTTTTTATATTTTCGCCATTGGATAAGGGGTATGATTGCATCCTAATTGACTTAATTACTTCGAATGGTCTTAGGGCATAAAATTGAAATATCTCGTAAAAATTCTATGTAATTGTATGCCAGTATTGAAAGAAACGATCAACCTGATAAGAAATGGCTGGGACTTGTTTTGAAAATTAGGCGTGAAAGGTTACCAGGGAGGATATTCCGTTTGACGCATCGGTTGTACCATTTTTGGAGACTTTATCGCTTGCGCCGGTAAAATGGAAAAGTACCCAATAATCTTTAGATAGTTATTTACTATGTATTATACTTCCTATCTTGCGTTAGGGTTACCGCAAATATTTTTGGCAGCACTGACATCAACAATAGTTTGGCGAATTTTTTTACGGTCCTCAAAATGGAATAGTACCTTCATTTTTATTGAAATTTGTGTTTTTTTTGTGATAAATTTGTTTTGCAGAGTAAAATTCTGTGCAGTATTTAAATTTAGTGTTTTATATTCCCTTTAGGCATTTAATGTTTTATGTTCCCAGACGTAGGCTGGTCACGTAGCGGCTAGTTTGTTATAAGACAGTTGAATTGTGGATAAAGCATTGTCTTAATGGATGAACACATTTTTGAGATACTTCATGAAATGTTTCTGTTGCTTTATTCTTTCTTCGCCGAACAGTCAAGTAGCATGCCCTGGAAAATTCCAGAAAGCACCGTTCATCACTTTCTCGATTCTCAAAACAGTCTTCTTTAGTGCAGTTGCATCACTCGCTGTCCTTATCTTTGATTATTGTTTACACCCTAGTGTGTAATGGTGGATTAAATTTTATTTATATTCTCAAAATGATGCAGAAATTACCAAGTTGTTGAATATATATATATATATGTCAAATATTGTTGAACTACTCGAATTACGTACTAAAAATTTTCTTCTGCGAGTGCTTATGTCTGCCAGACAACAATCGAGAAACAAAGGTTTTTTGTATGTGATTTTTCGAGCCAATCATTCATGCATTTGAGATACCTACAGTCTCAGCGATCTCGTGTACATTCATTTTTATGTCTTTCATAATAATGCCATTTGCGTTTTCAATAATATTTGCATGCTGATTTCAAAAGGGAGCAGTTCATTTCATGGCATGTTCAATCACATTTTGTCCAGCGTTTTCCGTCAGATTAGACAAATAGGAAGACCTGTAATTATTTGACATATATTTCATACGATTCTTAATTGCAACAATCACTATGAGATTGACATAGAAAGATAGTCTTTGTCATTTTCGCTTATCGAAAGTTATAAAAAGTAACTTAAAAATCCGTTAAATTATCACAACCTGATTTCCTAGAAATAAACAATATTTTACTCTGATTAAATACTCCCGAAATTTATCCAGCTAATCTTTGGTAGTTGTCTATCTTAAATTAAAACGTTTTGTCTTTGTACAGACGTCATTTTGTTCATTGCTTTACTCGAGGAGATTTTTAGATGACTTTCATGTAACGACAGGACACTCTTCTCCGTGTCATTCTTTCAATTAATTTTCTCCATTCTCATATTGTTTGCATGCTACCTAGATAAGCAACATTAAATTAGTAGGTATTTCGATAAAGTAAATATAAAATTGATTTCATCAGCTGTTAAATATGAAAACATTTAGAATATTTAGGAAAATGTCATTTTAATTTTTCTCTAAAATGGAGGAGAAATATAATGCCAACTTTTAAATAAAGCGTAATAAAACCCATAACTATAATGATAAAAATGGTACAATATTTTTGAAACTGTTCGGTGACAACTAATTAAAGTCTTTGCTATTTACGAAAGTTTTATTGAAAACAAATGAAACTGTTTAATGACATTACAAAAAATTATTTTTAAGCAGGGTGAAAAAGTAAGTATTTCAAATAAAGCTCATTAGCTCTTTATTTTTATATAAAAAAGAAAGCTTCATTTAGCCATCTTTTAACTCCCATTTTTCTTTCATGCGAAAAAAGGACAATTGATTTCTAAGGATGTTCTAAAGAAGAAACCAATGCCTCCCTCTGGCCATAGAAGGGCAGTTTTAGGAGAAATGCTACCATTAACTCCTTAGCCCGACTCAGCGCTTTTTTAGTGCTTAAAAGCTAAGATGCTCTTTTTCGTACTCTTGACTTCAAGATGGAACGTACATTCTACTGTTAGTTTCCTTCATATCTTTTGTAGAGACTTTCATGTTTTTTTACTGCTTGGAACTATAGTAAGAAGGAATGGATTAAATTTTTCTGTTCAAAAATGAAATTCTTTGAAACTAAAATAGAAAATCCTTTTTAACCGCATCTTTGAATCAGGCGTAATTGTTTGTATGATATGGTCAATGAGCACAAGCGCAAGGATGGATGCTTTTGTGAATCAAGCTTTTTTTTATCAGCAGTCCTTTACAAAAATTACGACGTACTTTGTTACTGTTATACTATAAGGAGAAGTTAAGATTACGTATAAATAAAAGATCGTTGAGAAAACAGACCCTCTCACTTTTTTAACTATCTCATGCGGATGCCACATGAGTTGCTTGTAGGGCCTATTATACACATTTTTTGCTGCACTTGATTTTAGCTTATTTCCTCGAATTTTATTAGAGATATATTTCTCATTCAATCAGTTCAGCTCTCACTTCGCAGCAAGGCAAAAACACCTCAAAATTAAAATATCTTCATTAAAAATAGTAAAAAGCAGGAAAACGTAAAACACCAAATACAATAAAAACAATTGAAGAAAGATGATTTTTGAAAATAAAATTAGAGTGTCTATGCAAAAACAAGCATTTCGACCGTTGGACAGAAATAATGTTTCCTGTTTCATGCTTCCAAAAAAATCCTAATGTCTCTACAAGGTACTTTGAAACAAATGATGACCAAAAATACATTGCCTCAGTTTTTGCAGCGTCTGTTTATTACAAAATCCGCAAGACACATTTATTTCATAATTAACCTATTTACACTAACAACATCGTTCTGTTAAAAAACATATCAAAGCTATCATTTCCAATTCAATTTTTAACGAGATTAATTTCTATTGTTACTAATTTCTCAAATATAATTTACTATTCAGTAACCACAAATGTGTGACGGTGTATGGCATTTTTTAATTCAATAAACGTTATTAATGTCTTTGGAAAACACACTATATGTGTAGAGTTTCATATCTTGCTGTAAAGGTGAAAATAAAAATAGAAGCTCAAAGCTGTTATTTCTGCTGGCAGACATACCGCAATTGTCGTAAGTGCTTCAGTTTCCCTTTTGTGTCGACGTGCTATGAATCAAAGTCGTGAAATCTTACACAATACCTCTTACAAAAGAGAAGATGGACATTGATAAATTCTTCCTCATAGCTCCCAAAATGCGCCAGTTATTAAAGCATATATCAAAGTGGCTTCTTCATTCTTCAAAAACCGTTTTCAGGATAAGGGTTGTATTGGAAATTCTTTTTACTTCAACAGAATATCTCTGTATTGGATCAGTGAAGTTCTAAAAATGGTGAATGTGAGAAATTTTTTCTTACGCATTCAGGATATATCAAGAATTTTTATTTACAAATTTTATTACTAGATAAAAGATGGATTATATATTTTTACGAGATAAAAATAATATTAGATGTATACACATTGAATATTCGTTTTCTAGTAAGATTTTAACTTCAGTGTTAGGAAATAAAAATTCAAATACAGGTTATAATCAAATAATATCTTGATTTATAAAACTAATATAACACTAGTGAAAGTTAATTTAATAATTAGTATAACACTGGCGAAATAAAAAGAAATTTATTTTTATTAAAATGAAGGCAAAATTCAATTTCAGATTGATATCAGTTTTATGAAAGACTTCGTGAATTTCGAAAGAGACAAAAAAGAGCCTTAGAATCGAGGACCAACAATATCTTTATTTTATGATTCTTGAAAAGGAGGGATCCCATATTTGTCTCTTTCGAAATTAAAGGAGTTTTTTTACCAAATAATATACATTATAATAATCTATAATCTAGGTATGAAGGATGAGCAGTCAGTTTACTCAATAGTAAAACTGCATATATAAAATATAATTTTAAAATTTAATCTTACACTCTTATTTATTCCATTTTATTAACAGCAATTATTATGTAGTGTAGCCGCATATTTATCCTTAGTCAAACGATATATTTTTAATTTGCATCGCAAAAGTTTTGGGAACAACCGCTAATAGGAAATCCAAATGTTGTTTCCCTTCTCCTCTCGGAACGCATATAAAAAAAATTCTTGTTTTATTAGATAATAATAAAAACAAAAATACAATCGCACAAAATGCTTAATCAATTAAAACAGATGCTGCAGTTATAGGACACGTGTCCGTGTTCTAAACTGCCTTATTTTTGTGGGACTAAACATCTATGATTTTAAAGGAATTTTTCTTCCCCGAGGCAAATTATTATATTGTGCAAAAATAAATTGTAAACGAAATTTAATATTATTAATTATAGCACTAGGGATGCACATTTACTCATCCACACACATTTATTAAGTACAAAAAAGTATAATTATTAATTATTAAAATTTCTTGAAAATCGCACAGTAAACAGAAGTCATGTTCAAACACACTAAATAATGTTCAATATTTTAACATCAAATAATCAAATGGAAATAAAATCAAAGTAACAGGAAGAAAAATCAAGATAAAAATATTAGAACGGGTAAAGGGACTTCTAAAAATTCAAAATACCACTATGGATAATAATAATAATAACATCAGTAACACGAAAAATACATTTTTTCCAAATTGTGAGAAACCGTGGTTTTGAGAAAAGCCGTTGGATTTTCTTTTCAGTACCTTTTTTTCATGTAAGTAGAACTAGAATCTAGAACTCGCGCTCTGATCGGTGTAGTGGTTAGTGCTCTTGGCTGCTGTATCGCTCATTAAGTTCGGGTTCGAATATCGCAGAAGGCATGGATGTTTCTAAATATACAGTGTTTCGCGGCATGGAGGCACTCAATATACATAACTATATAAAAATTTTCTCGGGTGGAAGAGGAATAGAAGACTCTCCGATTGGTCTTCTAAGCTGCTAACGGTCAAAATTGAAGTGGAACTAGGCAAAAGATATATATGGTGCTCAAGGCTTATGCCAACGACAGACGCGATTTTTGCCCTCCTTTTTGGATGTGTTCTGATAAGGTCAGACAGGTGAGATAAGCCACAACAACAGAACTAGGCTGCAGTCAACAAAACAAGCGTATTTCCGTTTTCGAAGTGGAGAGTCAAATCTAAAAACTAAAATCAAGAATCAATGATAAAATTTTGAAGCAGTATAAACTACGCATTTACAGTTTTTCACATCGTTATTGGAAAATAACATTAAATATTAAACCACGCCCGCTGTTTAGATAAAGTAATACCAATAATACAATCAACTTTCACTATTTTCAATTTTTTAAAATTATCATTTCTTTACCAAAGCCAGCACTGCTATTCATGAAATCAATCAAAATGGCAAATACATATGAAAGATATAAATAAGCATACAGTGCATTATACTTTTACCATAGGTCCCTATATGTACCATATGTCCCTATATGATACCATATGTCCCTATATGTATCATATGTCCCTATATGTATCATATGTATCTTGTATCATTAGATGGTTGCGGCGTCCACGGAGCAACTCAACGCTCGCAAATTTGAAAAAAGTCGGCATTTTTGAATCTGGCGCATATGCGCTATTTTGTGCTAGTGGTAAAGAATTCCGCTCTCATGTCGAGGATCCGAGTTCTGTAAGCGAAGCCAACGCAGTCTCTCCCACCGCATTTCTGATTCAATTCATAGATATTGCCACTAGCAAAGCCTCAGCTGAAAGCACCCAAAGCGTCGCAGAACTGCGAACAATAAATTAAACTCAGTCCTCGGACTTCCACACGTGGCAGTCCGCAAGCTTGGACAGTGATGACCCAGACGTGATTGGAACACGCACCTCCTCCATCTGCTGACATGGGAAAACTGAAGAACGACGTCACTTGCACCCCCGATGGTGCCTCGTTCTACAAGTGTTCAACGGGCCCAACTAGCCACGCCCAATGAAAGGAGCTGAAGACAGCTCACCAATGCAACGATCAACCAGATCAAGGCAATGGGCTCAAAACACGACTACAAGTCGTCCTTCCTCATCATCATTTAAGTGCTAAGGGAGGTATGTGGCGAAACAGTCGGAATTCTTGAATCTAGCGTATAGGAGCTCTTTTGCGTCAGCAGAAGAAAATTCCGCTCTTAAGTTACGAAACCGAGTTCTATACCGGGAAGCTACGCGGTCTCTTGCATCGCATTTCTGATTCGACCCATAGATGTCGCCACGAAATCGTCAAGAAGTCTCTGGTAAGAAACTGAATGCACTGAACAACTGCAAGCTATTTATAACGTCGGCCTTCGACATCCGCATGGTAAAGTCCTAGTATCCAGAGTATGTTTATTCCTGTGTTCTCGTGTCATATGGATGTGCTTAACATCCTGATCGAAACAGTGGTAGCAGTGCCGGCAAGAGTGTGGTTGGATCAAGTTTCGAATTAACGAAAAGATTTAGGTATTTGTAAGTGCATAATGTTTGTACAGGATAGAGAAACTTAAAAGATTGGTTAGCTGAAAGTCCTCTTGAGCGATCTGGTGGTAGGGCAGAGGGATTGGAGAAGCTTCAATTAATTATCCCGGATGTCATTCATCGACTTTTGCATCATGACAATGCAGAAAGTATTACTATGTAAGGGAAATATTTATTGCGAACCTCGTGCGCAAATCCCCCAGTTATATCTTGAATATTTCAGTGTTTGTTAAATAAATGCACAAGTCTCCACGAGTCTTTAATTTTCAATAAAATAATATAATTGAAAAAAATTCCGCTTAAAATTTGGATCTGGATTTATTGAATTATACAAGCATACGTATATTTTCTAAAGCAAAATATGCATTCATGGGGAATTTTCGAGCAAACATTGAATTATATACATGCTACACACGAGAAAAGATGCGAACACATTTATGCAGCCAGCTTGTGCCAATTCGTGTCTGACGATTAATAATCAGTAGTACTGTTCTTTCAATTCCCATTTTAAGCAACTCAATTTAAATGATTTTATGCCCCCTACTTTTAATTTCTGAGGAATTATTTCTAAAACTAGTAAACTATTCGAGATTTTAAACTGTAACCTAAAGTTTTCAATTGCAGATTTTTTTGGTACTCTAATTAAAGCACTTTACTGCATACTTAATTTATAAATGCGGAATACCAGCAAACTGCACCTTAATCTATAGGGCCACTAAATTCAAGATTTCATTAGTAATGACTGCGAAATATTTAGATTGCAACAATTTCATAAACCTCAAAGTACTTTCAGACACAGGCGTTTTAAAAATGCGAAAATTACGCATACATGATGTTAAATGTTTCATGATTGTAACATAATTGCATATTCGAGATGGATAAAGAGAGAAATCTTTGCCCAAGGCACATTGTTGTGAAATTCAATGTCTACAGATGAAACATTTTTGTTAAAAAGGATTTTGAATGTAATAGTGTTAAGCAAGTAATATTGCTAAACAATATCAGATATCCAAGGTAATTTTGGTTCTCTTTTACTTAAGTACCACATCATGTTTTCCTAAATGAAAAAAAAAAAAAAAAAAAAATGTCAAACAGAAATGGAGTCATTATGCGATATTTAATTAAACATTAATGACAGTAATATGACCAGTTACTGTCGTTAATGTTAAAATTTAAAGAATCATAATAATATTTTACTAAAATATTTAAATTTTCATTCCTTAGAGAACGCTTTTAAATTTTAACCTTTCCTAGCAAAATATTCGGCGTAGTATATCCTTATACTTAATGCCAAAAATATTAAACTTTCATTCCATGAAAGTCAAAGAATCCATTTTACGTGGTCATTCACTCATGATAAATTGTGTGCAATACTCAAATTTTTATGCTATCTGCGTTTCTCAGCTTCTCAGACTTTAAAAAGAAATGAATAAACTTTGACGGTATGTGAGTCTGCTTATTCTATTATTTATATTTGAGTAGGGAAAAAAACTTTCTTTTAAAATATTCCTTAAAATGTCCTTTAGAAATAGTTATTACCGAATTTAAAAAATTTAATTTATTTATTTTAGTGATGGAGACTGTATTCTTGTAAAATCATGTACACTGTTACGTAATATGTCACTCTGCAGTGCAAATAAATAGGTATGAAACAAAGTTCTAGCGAATGAAAGAAAAACTTAATTTCGATTGCATAAGGCATCCGAAAAATACTGATTAGCATCATCCTAAACATTGATTAGAGTTATGAATTTTCCAATAAGAGATTTTCAAAATAAAGTTGAGAATTTAACAGAAATAGTTTCAATATAGTGAATGGTCTTTCTAAGTATAAAACTAAGTTATAGTTTAAACTAACTATATAGTCTTTCTAAATATAAAATTTAATATTTTATAAGGTTTTGGTACATCAAAAAGGTGCGTTAGTAAAGTCTTCATTATACTTGATAAACAAAATATTCTACATCTTTATGATAAAAACTTATGAAGAAATTTTCAGTGCGTATTTACAACTTTCAGAGAAAAACTCAAAACCAATGCTGCTCGCTCGGTCAATCATTGTTTCGTCATTGGATAAATGAATGAATTTCTTGCCTACCTCCATAAGAGTTTTAGTCGCTAATATTTCCGCGAATTTCTCTCTTAAAGGTATGAAACATTTTGTATCAATTTATCAATATAAAATACTACACTATTTAGATCTTTTACTCTACAGGGATCATTTAAAAGTCAGACAAATACTTATCCTCAGCGATGAAACGGTTTTATTGCAGCTGTTTCTTTATTTTCTTTATTTTGAGAAATCCTGCATTTGGAAATACAATTCTCGAAGCAATGTTTAATGAAATAAAACCTTGTGTAACTTCCTGTACTATAAAACCTTTTTCGATCTCTCAGTATCTTTCTAATTCACCATGACCCCACAAAAGTTTTTAAGCTCTTTTATTTTCACAAAAGGTGGTTGTACATACATACATATATATATTCGTCATTGAAATTATATACTATATAATATATAAAAATATGATAGAAATTTGATAAAAATGAAACTTAATTAGAAGAAACTTACAATACACCATTAAATTTCTAATTTTTAATTAAAGCGCAACTTCCTTCAAGGCATCTACAGTTTTCCTACAGTGACCATACTGCTGTAGATTTTTGCACAATGACTGCTGAGCATTAAAACAAAGTGTTCCGAGATAACTGTTGCATCAGGTTCTTCTATTTACAATAAAATTAATGTAAAATTCCTTACCTGCTGCATCTTCAGTGTTCTCGACGCCAGGCTTCTAATAATCACGTTTTCCAGTAAGAGTTTCTATTACAATTAGCAGGCCATCTTGTCTTTTAATTATTTATTGAAATAAAAAGCTAATATACACTATTTACAAGGTAGGTGATAATTATTTTAAAACAGTACATTTTTAGTTCTGAGTCTTTACGCTCCTCAGAGCGGTTCCAATCTCGACTGCTTCTCGGAACTTAATTTCAGCAAAAGTAAAGGAAGAGATGCCCGCCACCTAGTGGCAAGAATGTGACATCCTCCCACCTTTTGATTTTACCTCGATAAGATGGGAGAATCAAAACAAAAATTCAAGTACAACTTTCACAAATATGAAAAGTAACTAATGCTCTAAAATTAATACTTACAAAGAAGGATTACACATCTAAACATTTTCTGCATTACATTCATACCATATCCAGATAACATGTTCCAATTGACAACTGTTAGGACAATTAAATTTCTAAAATACTGAAAAGAAACAAAAATTAGTATAGCAATTTAAAAATATGTAAGAGGTTTTACAGTTTTACGTCCATATCTAGTTTGATAGTTCATATCACTGTAACACTTATCCGCAGAGTTTTTTATGTTCATGGTGAAGTCACTAAACAAGTTAGGTCTATCAAGTTCGAGAGGATAAATACGTTTCACAGGTCTTAGGAGTTCACCTGTTGCAGTTTTCACTTTGACAACACGTACTTCGTTGTCTTTCCCAGGATATAGTTCTACAACACGACCTATTGGCCAATCTATTCTCTTCTTGTTGTCGCTGCCGACAAACACGAAGTCATTTTTGTTGATAGTCCAAGTAGATCGTTTAGATGGTTTTTGCACTAGGATAGCTAAATATTCATCACGAAATCTTTTGCGAAAATGTTCTCTTAAGTTCTGCAAGAACTTGTATCTTTTTGTCAGATTGATGGTATCCAGGTAGTCTAAGTCTGGTACTCCGACGTCGTGCACATCTTGTAGAAACATTGAAGGAGTTAGTGCCGTAAGATCATTTGGATCTTCTGAAAGGTACGTAAGGGGTCTTGAGTTAATCACTGATTCGATATCACAAAGTATAGTCAACATTTCCTCATAAGAGACACAGGACTTGCCGAGAACATTTCTCAACATCTTCTTCACTGTTTGTACCAACCTCTCCCACCAACCGCCCCACCATGAAGCAGTTGGGGGATTAAACTTCCACTGTATTCTCATACTAGTTGAATTACATTCTATTTCTTTCCAATCTATCGATCTTAAAAGATTTTCAGTTCCAACGAAATTAGTGCCATTGTCGCTGTAAATAATACTTGGACGACCTCTTCTGGCAATAAATCTCCTTAATCCCAAGATGAACGCATTTGTTGATAAACTTTCTATCAGTTCAAGATGTATCGCGCGATAGACCGCGCAAGTAAAGAGCAAGATCCATGCCTTTTTTCCTTTTCGTAAATAAAGAGGACCGGCTACATCGACTCCGGTCACTTCAAACACCAGAGCATCTCTAACTCGATCTTCAGGAAGAGGTGCTGGAACAGTCTCTATATTCTTTGCGCTATATCTTCTACAGCGAACACACTTCATAAGAACTTTACGTACTGTTTTTCTTCCTCTCAGGACCCAGAATTTCTGTCGAATATTGGCTAGTACGAATTGCACACCAGCGTGGGATAGTCGCAAATGGTAATCTAAAATTAACCTATAAACTAAGTCATGATTTGAGGGCAATACAATTGGACAGAGAAAATTTTCTTCTTCCTCTCTTCTAGTAATCTTGGTCTTTAACCGAATAAGGCCATCTGAGTCAAGAAAGGTACAAAGGTTGCTAACTTTAAGTTCTTTGCCAAATGCTTCTATTTGTATTATCTTGCATATTTTCTTTTCTACAGTTTCTATTTCAGGGACCGTGAGTTCTCCTGATTGTTTAGAATCTGGTCTTCTGCAGTTGTTGATAAATCTGCATATCCAAGCAGTTATTCTTAACATTTTATGGTAAGATGAATATTTCTCAAAAAAATGTTCTACCCTTTGCGTATTTAGTGCAGAAATGACTGATTTCCTTTTTTCTGAATTTACTATTTCCATATCCGGTATTTCCCTTTGTCTAGGCCATTCTTCCTGATTTTTCTTCAGCCATTCGGGGCCCTCCCACCATCTAACTGCTAAAAGTTGTTTGGCGGTGCAACCTCTTGATGGGAGGTCAGCTGGATTTTTCGTTCCAGCAATATGTTTCCACGTTTTTGGATCCGTCAGTTTCTTAATCTCCCTGACTCTGTTTTCCACAAAGACAGCCCAGACAATCTCTTCCCTTTGAATCCATGTCAAAACTGTTGTAGAATCCGTCCAAAAATGCGTTTCCATATTTTGCCATTGCAAACCATTTAAAACAGAAGAGCATAGTCTGGCACCTATCGTGGCAGCTATCAATTCCAGACGAGGGATCGTAATAGATTTTACGGGAGCTACTCTAGATTTCGATGCCAACAGATGAATTTCAACTCCAGAATTCGTCACAGTTCTCAAGAAAACTGCAGCAGCATACGCATTACTACTGGCATCACAGAATGTGTGAATGCTGCAGAACTTCCTATTGTCCTTGCTGGAATGTATCCAACGTAGGAGGGATATTTCTTTTAAGAGAAAAAGGCTTTTATACCAATTCACAAAATTTTGTTTTGTACTCTCGTCAACTTCAGTATCCCAAGAAATTCCTGTTTTTCATAGGTTCTGCAACAATATTTTAGAATACAAGAGAACAGGACTCACAATACCAATAGGATCAAATATTTTGTGTGTTACAGCGAGAATTGTTCTCTTCGTTATTATACCCATTTCAAAATCTTCTAGCCAATTCAGATTCAAAGTTAAATTATCTTTCTGACAGTTCCATAACAGACCCAATACGGGTGAAATAGTTTCCTGTTTCAGGTTATCTTCATTATGTAACCAACCTCGAAGATTAAACTTTCCTTCATTCATTATTTCTCGAGATTTTTCGATGAACTGAATCATCTCGGATTCTTTGTCAAAACTGGCAACAACGTTATCTACGTAGAAGCTACGCAAGAGTTTAGCTATTATCTCCGTATCATATGAAGAATTTTTCATGTACTTTTGTAGATGGAATTCTATAACAGCTGCCAAAAGGAAAGGACTACTCTTAACCCCAAATACTACCCTAGTATGACGAAATATTTTCGTTTTCCTTTCTTCCACATCATTCCACCAGAAAAACCGAAGCCAGTCTCTATCTTGAGGCCTTACACTGATTTGTAAGAAAGCCTTTTCAATGTCTGCTATAGCAGCAAACTTGCCTTCCCGAAATCTCAACAAAAGAGATGGAATTAGTTCTATCAAATTTGGTCCACACTCCAAACACTGATTTAGAGAAGGAGACGATTGTTTCCTCGCAGACGCATCAAACACCGGTCGAATTGGTGTTGAGCTATTTTCTTTGATCACCGGTCTATGCGGTAAATAATGTCCATAGTCAACCGCAATATTTTCTTTAACTTCTTCGATCACTCCTAAGTTACACCAGTCATTAAAAACTGCATTGTATGAAGAAAATAAATTTTGAGATAAAAGTTTCTGGGTGGTAGATTGTAGACGTTTCAACGCTAAATCCTTGTGGGTGGAAAGTGGTACATGATTCTCCGCCCACGGAAGTGCGACTTCATAACGCCCCTCTTCGTTTAGAGATACAGAATTTTCGAACTGCAATTTTGATTGCAAATCCCTTTCCTCTCTAGCCTTCTTTGTAACTGGATCTTTTATTCCGATAACATCAAGCCTCCACAGTTCTGACAGAGTGGCATCAGAAATATGTAAAGATAACGAAAGCGTGGAAAAGGAATTTTCTATTTCATAATTGTCAGTGTTCGCTTTCCCTATGACTGTCCACCCAAGTCTTGTACTTACAGCAACTAACTAATCTTCCCCAAGGAAGAACTTCGATTTTACCTGTAAATAAATTTGCAGCAACATCTGCCCCTAACAACAAATGAATCTCTTGGGGGTTCTCCTGAAATAATCTGCAATTTTCAAAAACATCACTGACGTAAATTCCTCTTCTTCTAAGTTCCCTAATCCAGTGTATATATTTGATTTTAGGGACGAAGAACATATTTTTCTTTCATCCAATACATTGATTTCGCAATTATACCGTTTATCTACGCTACCCAATTTTATTCTATAACGTTTATGTTTTTCCGAAACTTCTATGCCACCGAAAAGTCCGTGGGTTACACTTTGTTCACCTAAGCTTCTTAATTGTAACCTTTCTGCTGCATACCTGCTTATGTATGAGTTTTGACTTCCGGTGTCAATTATCGCTCGAACAAATTGGTCATTCTCTCTTCCATATATGCGAACAATTAAAGTTTGCAAATATACTTCTGAACATCCTGCTTGATTTGAAAGTACTTTATTTTCTATCTGTTTGTCTTTTTTAATTTCCGAAATTTCGACAGAAGGATTTTGTTTATTACACATAATAGTTGCATGTTGTTTTTTACAAATAGAACAAGTTATTTTTGTTCTGCAGTTTTGAGCCAAATGGTGTAATTTTAGGCATTTATAGCAAGCACATTTTCTTTTTAAAATGTCCCTTTTTTCTTGTAATGATAAGCCGGAAACGAAACTACAGTCATGAATCTTGTGGAATTGATTACAGAATACGCAGTTCATATTTTCCTCTCTGCATTCGGATTTTGTAAACAAATCTGTAGCGGTCGGAATCTTTGGTTTATTATGTCTATTTGAGAGACCATATGCGCTTTTCGTTGCAGGGGGGGGGGGAAGAAGACTGTCGCCGATCGGATACTTTTTGCTGTTGCGAAACCGTTGACCTTGTGCGTTCGCGGGATGAAAGTTCTGCGTGTAAAAATGACATTAAATCCTTTATGTTATAATCGGTGCCAACATTTTGTGTTCTATGAAATTCAAGCGTTAATTCTGAAGGCAATAACTTCAAAATCATCGGACACAGCAAAGCGCTGTAAGATTCCGATACAACATCTAACGCTTCGAGACATCTAATCTGCGTTTGTACTTTATCATACAAGTTACGAAATGTTTTTATGTCATTCGCATTTTTTAATGATTCAATATTCAGCAAATTATTCATGTGCGCATTAATAAGAATGTCTCTCCTTCCAAACCGGTCGTGTAAGATTTGAATTGCTGAATCATAATGTCTTGGCGATAACGGAAGTCCTTGAACGCAGCTAGAAGCTGTTCCTCCTAAATATGCTTTCAGGTAATTAAATTTGTCTACTTTGTTCAATGATTCGTTATTATGTATTGAGGACTCAAAACTATTCCAAAAAGTAAGCCATTGACTACTGTTCCCATAAAATACGGGAATCGAAAGTTTTGGTAATTTAACATTAGGTGTATCTTTTATATTTTGCTGTGTGTTCGGTGCATTTAAGTCATGAATAAGTTCCTTAATCCGTTTCTTAAGCCTGAATTTCCATAACGTTATCTTCTCGCGATATTGTTCTGTAATTTCGAATTCATCTACACTCAGAATTGGTTCAACTTCCACATCGGCATTAGATAGCGTTTCGGTTTTAGCATTAAGCTGTTCTAACAATTCTTCGAGCTCATTAATACTACCTTCAGATTTATTTAATTCACTTTCGATTTTCTTAAATAGTTTTGTAACGGCAGTTCTTAAGATACTTCTTTTCTTTTTTAATTTATCTACTTCAGCCATTATTTTTCTTAGATTCAAACACTTACACAAAAAATATACGTCTCATGAAAAACAAATATTTAACTCTTACTTAGAAAACAAAATTATTCTTTTGCTGAATACTTCAAGAACAAGTATTAAAATCTTCAATTTTAATATTCAGCTTTTGAATTCACTTTATTAGAACTTTTCAAAAAACCTGGCGTCCCTGTTCGGGCGCCATAAAAATGTTGCATCAGGTTCTTCTATTTACAATAAAATTAATGTAAAATTCCTTACCTGCTGCATCTTCAGTGTTCTCGACGCCAGGCTTCTAATAATCACGTTTTCCAGTAAGAGTTTCTATTACAATTAGCAGGCCATCTTGTCTTTTAATTATTTATTGAAATAAAAAGCTAATATACACTATTTACAAGGTAGGTGATAATTATTTTAAAACAGTACATTTTTAGTTCTGAGTCTTTACGCTCCTCAGAGCGGTTCCAATCTCGACTGCTTCTCGGAACTTAATTTCAGCAAAAGTAAAGGAAGAGATGCCCGCCACCTAGTGGCAAGAATGTGACAATAACAATAGTGCTGGCTACTTCCGTTTTTGCTTCCTACTCTGCCTTACTATGTCTCTACGCTAATTATCTAAAATGTAATATCTTCTTCTATTCTTTTTCTATTATCTAAAATGTAAATTGCCTTGTAGAAATTGTGGGGCGCGTTTAGCACCCATAATGGTTGTACCAATTAAACAAAAATGTATTTCTGAAGACTTGTTCCTATTCAAAATAAAAACGACGTTTTAATCATTTAACCAGCAGTAATTTTCCCCTCCAGATACATCTACGGAATAGTTTTTCTCGGCTATTACTAAAAGGTGATTGGTTTCAAAGTTCTATCGACGTGCCACTATTATTATGTATTATCTGCATGAAATTATCACGTTATATCCATATATACGTATATATATGTGTGTAAGAAAGATAAAGATTATAATTCAAATCAGCAACAGCTGGTAATGCTTAATTTTAATTTCAGTATTTCCCCTCTTTACTCTAAAGGTCACTTCTACTCTAAAGGTTTTTCTGCACTGCGTCATTTTGAAACTAATCCATGTCATATGATTCTTACATAATTTTGCTGATGTAAATGGAACTAATAATCAAACAGCCAATAATAATTTTACAGAGGTATTACTTATCCAATCAAATGCATTGAGATATGGAACTAACTCATTCTGAATTAAGGTTTCATTCTACTTGCTTTCTGCATTTCGGCATAAATAGACTGCTCCTTGCCGCTTCATTTCTTACGCAAACCTATCGAAAATGTAAACATTTTTGAAGCAGGCAGATGTTAGGGAATGCGAATTTGTTTGTGGCCATAACATATTTACCAAAACAAAAGTGAATACTTAATCCTGAAACAGGGAAACAATAATAGAGTACACCACTTAATTCATTCGGCTCAGAAATCATACTCAGATAAAATTATTTGAGTAAAGTTCAGTAGTTTTGATGATGATTCTTCTTTTGTAGGTCGTCGGATTACTTACTTAGTAATTAGCGTGAGCTTTGAGCAACTAGATGATTTACGTTGAATTCACACAGCGGAAGAGGTCAAACTGGACGAGAGACACGCTTATCTAAAATTTTAAATTAGGCAAATTAGTAAACTTAGATTATCGTAGAATTTTCTTATTTAACTCGATGGTTTCCGAATTGATTGATTTCGATGGTATTCCGAATTAGGTGCCACTTCTTTAGAAGCAAAACAATTTTGCAACAGTACGTTGAGGGATAACCATTTTTCATGGAATGCAATGGGCGAATGAAAGCAAATATTAACGTTACCAAATACTGAGATCGAATTGAGCTTTACGATCAATGTACAATAGCGATCGATATAGCTAAATGCCGCAAGGAGACAAATTATGAAATTTCTCGAAATTACTGGCTGAATTAAAAATCAGACTGGAAGAAAACGCCCCAATAATGAAATTAAAATTAGCCTGAAGAGCAAACATGAGGTGAAGATAATTGTGAATAAAACTTTATGTATTTCGAGAGCGTTCCGACATAAAACTCTTTACTTCAGGCAGGATAAACTTTAGAATAGTATCGCTTTTGTATTCTGACTGTGGTTTCTTTCCTCCTCGAAAGAGAGTGGTTTTTTTTTTTTTTTTTTTTTTACTTTACTCTGACTATTGATTTCCATGTAAAATGGTTGTCGCTTCGAACACAATTGCAAAATGGTTGTGGTCCTGATGAAAACAATGTGTTGGAACGCATTCGAAATCAATATAATTTTATTCAAATGCTTAACGGTATCTTCATGTAACGGAATGTTTATATTTTGTTTATATATATATATATATATGTAAGGTTGGATTATAAAGTGAACATTCGAATCGAATTTAAAAAAATATAACATTTAGTTTTGTCACTTGTTTAAATCAAAATTTTATTTCAAAGTTAATTTTAATTGCAAGTTTTAATTTAATCCGTTTTCGACCGATAAATTAAAAACGTGTAGCACATAGTGCTTTAAAAAAATCATAGCCCTTCCCAGAAAAACTAAACTTATTAAAGGAGAGTTACAAGAATTTGAGAATGATATTTATATGTGGGAATAGTTGCCAGAATTTTTATCCTACACCAAAATATTTTGTCGCTTTTACTTTAAAACTATGAATAGAGACGGTGCAGCAAATATAAAGAATACTAAAACTGGAATCAGCAAAAAATACTTTTGAATGACCATAAAAATTGCAAGAATACACTCTATGCTTTTACCATTTTGAAAAGAAATGAATAGTGCGAGTTAGAAAAAGAAGACCACTCCATCACCGCGATGACTGTCGAATATCTTCTACAATAGCAAGAAAGAGCTTGAATACAGTGTGACAGCCCTACTGCCTTTACGTGATGGGAAATCGCAATTGAAAAGGACGCGGTTTTCGCCACTGAAAATTGCAGTTGTGGCGAAAGTGACGGATGTCTGGCAAGGTCTCCAGAGTGCTGTTCGATTACACCTAAGGTCTGGGCGCCTCACGATAATGGCATTAAGCTTATCTTGCGGAGGGCGTATGTGCAAAATCCTCTACGATGATATCCGCTGGGCACATCTGGGGCACAGAAAGACTGTCCTGGCGGTTTGTGCATGGGGTTTGGACTTTTACTTTATTCCCTTCGTTCCTGGGGGATAAAGTGTGGAAAATAAGGGCTCCGGAGAATGCATCACTTCTTCGAATGGTGAATGTGCAAATGGATAGAAAAAAAGTAGCTTCTGGCGAGTTTTGTAAATGTAATGAGCATCAGGTGGGAAGTCACTTCTTATTTATTTCGATCACGTCATCAGCTAGGAGGGAGAAAAAGTTATGTGTGTGTGAGGAGGATAACAAAGAGCTGAGAAAATACAAAATAGAATTCAGCTGTGTTTTTTTTCTTTTTTTTTTTAAATTTAGACATGCTGCTGAGAGATTACAGGTCTTGTGTGGAACAAGATTAGCATCTGAAAATCGTTAACGTGACAAAGCTTTATTGATCGTGCAGTATTTCAGTTTATAATATCAGAGATCAGTACGATATTAGCCCAAGGGTAGAATAATGCTTTGTTTCGAAAAATGCATCTGTAAACCCCATCAGTAATATATGAGCCATCTAATTACTAAAAGAATATTATTATGATCTGTCACTCGTTCCTTAACTTTTACGTTGAAAGGAAGGTAATGTACTTAATTTTAACTTAACACAAACATATATAGGATACTTAACACATCGAGCATACACTTTGAATACTTACAAAATTTTAGGAGTGTTCAAAGCATTCTCCTCCAGCATTAATGCATTTCTGTAGGCGAGTTATCCAAAGATTAAATCCCTCAAACCATTTAGTTTTTGAATTCGATGAAAAAATGCATTTATAGGCTCATTAATCTTATCTTTGGTATGTAAACGACTTCAAGTAAAGTTATGTTTTTAGATTAAAAAAATAGCCCACTTAGCTAGATTGGGAGAATAGAGTGCACGTTCTTTCACTCTGATGTAGTTTTGTTCAAGAAACTCAACTGTTAATCTTACTGAATGAGAAGATGTATTGCCATGGTGGAGAGTGAGTACTCTAACATTCGCGTTTGAAGAATTTCTGAAAGACAGTTAGTGCTGTACCAGTTAGCTTTGACTGTCTTCTGTCCTTTCCGCTGGATGACTTTGACCAGTTTTCTACTTCTGAAGAAAACGGCATACATTATGTTTTTCACCGGCACGTTATCTTTTCACCATTGTGGGCGTGGGAGCACCTTCGCACTTCCATACTTTACTTTCTTGATGTTTTGGAACGTCAAAAAGTAGTACGTACGTTTTATCACTAGTTGCAATATTAAAAATAATACGGTGCTGGCCACCATATTTAAGTAATTTGAGGGTTTCTTTTCTGTTCTGACACACTCCTCTGTTTTGTGCTCAGTTAAATTATGGGGAATCCAGTGGCAAACTAATTTATTCATGTGCAAGGTCTTCTTGAATAATTTTATGTATGGTGGCAGACACAGTATCTGGGAATACTGCTGATAACAGCCTTTGTGTGTTCTTTATCTTAAAGAGAGTTGCGATCTCTGTGAAATTCTATAAACCATCTGATTACAGCAGCACAAGATGGACTTTCATTTAAAAATGCTAACTGTAGATGGTGAATGCATTATTCTTGATTTAGACCCACTTTAAAATCATGGAAAATCATACTGCTATAATGTTCTCGCGTCAACTCCATTTTTCCTTCTACCTAAAATTTATTCTACGTTAAACTACTTGCAACTGGCCAACAAAAAGTAGTCTGCTATGCTAAAATAGTTCATATTTTCAAATATAACTGTTAATCTTTTCATGCCACTTATGATTTGTAGGTATTTCAGAAATTTCAGAGTAAAACTCCGTATCAGGTACAAAAGTGCAAGGTAGTATGTTGCATTCCGACACTTTTCAGAAACTTTAAGTGTATGGTGTTGCTTTCGCTTAAAATGTAAAATCGTGTTCTCGCAAAATAAAATTCGCAGACATGATTATGACTTACGAAGCTGACAGACGCAGAACAGGCATAGCTTAAAAGAAGCATATTTTATACCCAAGTCTTTGGGTGAATACTGCCATTGCGTAAAAACTCTGGACTTCTATTCTATCTCCTAAGTGCCTTCATGGGCCAATTCCTAAAATGCTGGCCTTCAGTAAAGCATATTATTCTTAATGTATTTCACAAATTTAATCACCTTTTTCGATTAGAAAACTGGCTACTTTTACAGCAAAAAACATATCTCTTAATAATACACAACTTTATTTTTTAAATAATGTTTCTAATTAATGCAAATTAAAGTATATTTTATTTATATTATATACTAATCTGATAATTTTTATACATAGTTATATCTTTAGAGGAAGTTTTTAAGCATGTATGTTATTTAACCTGATGTAGAATATTTATTATACTTAGTTTTTTCTTTTTGTTCTTAGAATGCTTTTATTTAAAAAGTATTTTTAGTATTTATTTCTTTTAAAATGCATTAGACTGTAATCTGAAGTTCTTAGATTGCATAATGTTCCCCTTACTTGGAATGGAGAGTCATAATGTGATAACAAATAGGAGTCATTTGCATGGATTTAATGTTATTTAAAATAATTCAGCTAGTAAAGAGGTGACTTATTTGTTTGCTAGCACTTTTATAAAGATTGCCTCTCTATGCATGTTTATCAACATATTGAGCATCATCACCTAAATAACAGTAACGATTAAAAATTTGAAAAGCAAACAAAAATGAAAAGATCTCAAGAAAGATAGTTGGATTTGAGAAAAGAAAGATGCGAATATATTGTTTCTTTTTTCTTTTGTAAAATAACGATATTTTCCTCTTTATCTTTCCGAAATTAAATTTGTAACAGTACACTTCCTTATACTTACTACGACCAATGACTGCGAAAATAAATGCCGGGTAAGGATTTTTTATCCGGGTGAGGGGTGGGTGTATATTACGTTTGTTTACTGCCGATTACAAGAAGAAAGGAAATAAAAAAGGGAAGGTGCATAACTAGATGTCATAACAGTCCTATATACAAAATTTCAATATATCTTAATGTTTATTTTGTAACAAGTAGTTATACTTTAATTTAATAATCATTAGATAACATTCAAGGAAAAAATTCCATTTAATATTTCTGTTTAATATATTAGGTTTTATTTCATTAGCTGATTTTTTACGCAATTTTATGTAGGTTTCCTTCTCTACGTGACCGTGACTGATTGGTTTAAAATCTCGAAATCAAGATTTGATCCACTTCTGCAAAACTAATTTTCTTAAAATTTTGCGCAAATATATGATTAGGAATAGGAGCACAATATTTAGCAATTATATTTGAAACATTTAATGCAGGTGTTTTCTTTTAAAACGTAACATTAAATACTCACGGGACACTTATTTCCAAAGTTTTTTCATGCACCCTTAATTTAAGCCAATAATCGCAAAATCGATAATCGATTAAAGGTAAAAAAATGTAATAAAACTATGTTCTATATGTTTATGAAGGTAATAAAACAATGTTCCAAACGATGTTTGCTCGGAATTGCTAAAGTAACCTACCAAGGTTTCGTTATTTTTTCCCAAATCAGTACATTCTCGTCAAATTAGCGTTATCGTGATTCTGAGAACAAAAACCTAATATTTTTGTCAACGAAATATTACTTTTTAGCTATCACAGTAGGCCATATGTGACTAAATACGTAGTAGATTGAATATGTAAGCTTGGCTATATTTGACTCCAACGTATCTGTGTAATTAAAATTAATAAATTTATTAAACAAACTGCAACTAATAATAATAATAATAATACTCACAGTTTTGTTTGTTTACAAGAAAATACATTTGTGGCGATTCATTACTTTGGAGCATCAAGAAATCATTTTGCGTCTGTCTAGCACGCAAGTATAAAGAAATATATTTACCATATTTGGGTAAAGAATTTCGAACTTAATGGCGAAATGAGTAAAATCATTCTATAATGCTTTCAAGCAATTTAACTAGTGTATAAAACTATGTATAAACTATGTATAAAACTATGTATAAACGAGACACAATAACACTCAGAATAAATGCTAATTACGAAGTCAAACAACAAAACTCAGCCTTACATTTTCAAAATTTTCAGAGGACTAGTTTCGATAGTTTTACCGAACTACCATTCTCAGCTGCAAAAACCGCAAAGGTTTTTGCGGTTTGACTTCGTAATTAGTATGTATAAACGATTCCACAGGTTGTTTTAAAAAGAAAGCATGGCTAAATATCTTTCGAGAAATTGGTCGTAGACGCTTAATACAGACTTTTTTAAGTGAAAAAAAGTGTTTTCATGCTATGATAATTTGGCTCACATGAAAACTTTTCATTAAAATTTAAAGAAATTAATTTTTTGTATGGGCCGTAGAGTTAAAGATATCCACAAGAAAATTGTTTTCCATATCAGAATAAGCAAAACAAAAAACGTATTCATACTCATGTACTCAAAATTGCTTATAATATTTTATTATTAAAACTAATTAAAATTTTAGTGAATTTCTAAGGCCATATCACTAATGAGTTAAATTTTCAAATGGCAGTTTTAAATCTTTTATATTAGAAGAAACATTAATGTAAAAACATAGTTTCGAGTTAATTTTCGAAGAATTTCTAAAACTCAATTTCCTTTAAAGAAATACATTTTTTGTACGACTTATAAATCGCATTCTTTTTAATGTTTAAGTTATATAATGTTCAGATTTTTTTCCCATTTTATTGATAGGAATTTTTTTAAATCATTTTTTTAGAGTAATTGGAATTTTCTTCACAAGAAGACACATGTAAAAATCTTAACCCTTTGAGGGGCGGTATATAAAACAATTTTAACTGTGGTAAAATTTTGCATGAAATATAACTTATGGACCCTAAGGACACAAAATTGAGACTTAAAAAAAATCTAGAGCGAAATCCCGAATTTTGAGAGCCGGTATATATTTTATACCGGCGCCCCTCTAGGACATTATTTCCAGGTAGCTGCCAACTGTTAATCTTTGTTTTTAAAATTAATTTTGGGTACTTTTGATGTGCGTCTGCAGTGGTGAATGCTTGAATACAGTTATGTAAGTCTAAAGACAATTTTTTTAAAAAAAATTTGGCAGAAATTTAGAATTTCAAAAATAAAATTTATGTTTTTTATGCACTTTGATGAAGCAACCCAGCTGAACATACTTATGTAAAATATGGGTAAAATGCTTTTCAACTTGATTTAAATTCAATATTATTTTATAAAAAAATTTAGCAAATATAACACTGCAGTGTAAATCGTATCATGCTGTAACTGAACTAGTATAATATTACAAGCAGATGTAACTCAGCCGAAAATTAAAAAAATTGAAAAATGAAGCACTACGGCCGACTCAGCTGAGAAAGTATGTTGCATTTTTGAAGTTGTATTTTATACTTTAGATAATATGTGAAAAAACAACCATGCTTCATACTATGATACGAAGAATCGCCCCCCCCTCGACGCACACACACTTAAGATCATCAAGGACCGTAAGGGTCCCTTTTTTACTCGTATTTTTTGTAAATATAGTTGTAATGTATCTTTTTGTTCAGGAAGAAACGCCGTTAAACAATTTTATTATTTGATACACTTGAAAGGTCTTATTCTGATTTTCAACCCCTTTGGCTTCATAGAGGCTCCTTTTCAACTTTTGGATAAATTTTAGTTTGCATCTAAAAACGGGCCTTAGAAATATTTTTCCTTCTTTCACCAACTGTCAAAATTTATTTCAGAAACAACCTATTTGTATCAACCAGAGCGCAGATTTCTCTCGTGTTCTCTAGTCTTTCATCTGAAATTAACAAAGAATTTCCCTAAAGAATAAAAGCATGCTTTCAAACCAGCAGTTTTTGTGATTACGCTATGAGATAGACCTTAAGTACATTTCCATTTTAAGTGAGCTTTCCCTTTGTGTGATCTTATCACACCTCACAAAGGAAAAAGGCGCGACTCCCGAATGACAAATTAGTTGTCAATCACCTCTTTCATTTTCCTTGCATTCTAGAATTTTGGAAATCTCGAAGCAACGGGTGTCTTTTGGGGGCTAACATGCCACATTTAACCCCTACAATTGTGTAAAGTTTTGACCCCAGATGGCAATTTTGAAATCGATGAGTCTTTCTCTTGGGAAAGAGGTAAGTGCTGAAATAAAAATTTTAGCTAAACACAGACGAATGAAACTCGAGCTGAGTACACAAAGAATAAATAAAACTAATATACTTGTATTCAGTCCTAGCGCAGGGTCAATAAACTCCCCATTCCTCCATGAACATAATATTGAATCCTAAACAACTTATAAATTAATCATGAAAAATTATTATATCATAAAGTGTTATAATAATAAAGAAATTCTGTCATGTCACAGAGTATAAAAGGAGAAGACTCGTGCTGCCATCTATTGGTGTGGTACCCTCAGTGTGGGCGCCGGTATATATAATATACCGGTTTTAAAATCGTATAAATAATCTTCTGTTAATTATCATTTCTGACAAAAATGAAGTAAATATATAAGATTCAGCATGTGTACGTCATATATTTGCAGATTTTGAATTTTTTCTTTCCCTCCAATAGAATTTATCAATCTTCCAACATGATACCTTGCAAAGAGGTATATTAATTTCATAACTGCAAAATATTGAGCATTCATAAGGTGATGCTACCATTTAGAATTGAAAGGAAACACTAGACACTTAAGATTATAGCTTTGGTGCAGAAAAATTAGCATTTTTTCGGAGGTTAAAAAATTAACAAACAACCGGTATATATTATATACCGGTGCCCTTCAAAGGGTTAAATTTAGTGCATTTTTACTAAATTTCTGTACCATGACCAAAACTGTCACTATCGAAAATATTCCTTTCTTAAACTATGCCCATCAATGGTCGAGCGGTAAAATCGCCGAACAGTGGTAGTTTCAACCTAGGTGCGAATCTAGGTGAACGGGCTGGCTGTATAGGCCTTTTCGTTGTTTTCCCCATGTTTAACGTGCACGCGAACCAGTTTCCATTAGAAAGTCCTCCACGAAGGCACCCCTTCTCATAGGCAGATAGCCCTAGTATGCTTTGTCACAATAAATTAAACCAAACCAAACTTTTCTTAAACTAAAAATCGGCCTTCTGTGACCACCATTTAAGTGACATTTAGTCGTCCAATGGTTTCGATATACCTTGTTATACTTTGCAATATTTCGCCAGAATATGAAGGTTTTAATAGATTTTTACAGCCTAATATTAAAATGTCTGAATTTCTATATTTCTTATCGCAGTCTTGTTAAGGATATAAAAAATATCCCTTAGGCTAAAACGCAGACCAAGAAGAAATAGGAAGTCTGAAAATCATGTACTCTAATGAGAACCACTTACGTTACAAGTGATTCCCCTAGAGCACATTTTCCTTGTCGTAGTTTGTGGCTGGTAATGTGAGTGCTTTGCATTTTAAGACGATACACTTGAGAAACATTTATGGCTTTTGCATCCATTGCATAGCTCCTCGCAAACCTTTGCACTGAGTACAGTTTTTTACTAGCTAAGCGTCTTAAATTATCAGTTTATAGTTTTTTTTCCAAGGCATATGCTTCGGAACAAATACCTTATCTTATCTTGGAAAACTCACTGCATGGAAAATTCCCATTTCCTGTTTTAGCATTAGGTTATCTGAAGCAACATTATTTCAAGTGCTGTAAACTTCGCTTTTTTAAATGTATTAATAGGATTTTAGATTTTGAATAGTGAAATACGGAGTTGAATGAAATTTACTTGCGACTAAATGTAAAGTAACTTGAGCCCTGAGAAAATGTTTCGCATTTATGTTCCTTCAAATTTCTCCACGCTGTTTTATTATGCTAATGCTTCTTATTTGATGATCTTTTTCATTTCGAACAGAACAAAATTTGCTTCTAATTAAAATGATGTTTTACATGCTGTTATGATCGCCACATATTATTTGCTTTGCCACGTATTTATTATGATTGCCATGCATGATTCAGTAATTTAACTACTAAATCACTAAATTTCTAATGATTGCCATGCTATGATTCAGTAATATAACTACTCAAGTATTAAACTACTACTAATAAATCTAACTACTAAAATGCTAAATTTCTCATAAAATAAGAAATGTAGTATTTGCTTTTCACTAAACATTTTAGACAGTCAGTTTTATTTAGTCCAGTTAACAACAGCAACAACAAAAGGAAATTTCAGATTTATATTGCACCCAAAGGGTCGTTTTTTCATTTACACACACATACACGCTTCTAGAGCATTTGGGCTGATGTCTCTTTGGGCTAAAAATATTTTAGAGCAGCATATCTTTAGAATTTCGGATAGACAGTCTCGCGCGCTGGAGATAAAAATGTTTTTTTTTTTTTAATCTTACCGTGTTGCCATTGCTTTCTTTGAAATAGTTGAGTTTGTTAATAAAAAATTCGTCAAAACTCCACAAAATATGAAATAGGCAATGAAACAAATTCCGGCTGCCAGGTGCCCATATTCGGGTGGAACACTACGTTATTCAAAATTGGATGGCTCTAGGTACCGGTGTTTTTTTCGCAATGCCAGAAACATGCAAACATTCATGCAGATTTTTCATTATTTAATTTCTTCAAATATAATACAGGGCGATAATATCTTATGACAAGAATTTGTAAAACGGACATTTATAGTGCAAAATTCCATTTCGAGATTAATAGCCCTTCTGGGCTAACGCGTCTTTGGCCTAAAAACATTTCTGTCTCAAGAAAGGCCTTAAATAGGCAAAAAATAAAGCGTTTCAGCATATTAAAACCCCCAATCGTTTATTTATCGTTTTTCAAAAATAAATTTTATGTTTACATTCCACAAAATATTATATTTAGATTTTTGTGAAAACCTGTCTGAATTCCAAATTGCCAGAACAATCATTTCAAGCTATAAAGCTTCAAGCTTTCTCAAGTCTGATTGTTATGTGCAACTTATTTCAAGCTGTCTTTATTAAAATATTTTGATTAACATGTCATTCTTACATGTTATTCTTACACCTTTCCTACTGATACTATTACAGAAATATCCTTCCTGCACCAAAAATTTAAATGAAATATGTTTAAATAACCACGGAAAACTGATAGTATCAGCCTGCCGTGTTGAAATTCTCGACTATGGTATGCCTTTAACGCTTTTTCATGATTTGGTGAGCTTGCGTTTCATTGAAATTACGCTAGTAGACGATGAGTAGCGGAGACAGGTTTTTAGGCTTTAAATACACAAATTTCAGTTACAATAAATTTAAATCAATATTATTTTTCCAGTACGCAAAAAGCAGATGTAAATGTTGTTAACGCTTTAGTTTCCTATAATTTGAAGATGCAGTGAAACTACACGGTTTAATTTTATGGACACTGTTCTTTATTAATTTAGCCATCTAGGGATAAAGCCGTTATGTCTAAAAAGAAAAATTTAGTGTTTAAATTAAGTCAAGCTAAGTTTAGCCTTATAACTTATCAATGTCTGGATAAGTCAGTTCGCGTGTGTCTAGATAAATCCGATATTAAAAAACATGCGCAAGCAGATAGGAAATTTTGAGTTCAAACCTTTGCTAGGTATACTCTATCTCTGCGCTTTCATATTAACGATACAAGTACAGCACACTACTGTACTGCATGAAGATACTAAGAGGGCGTAGGGCGTAATTGTAGGAACAGATAAGTATGTAGGGTACTTAAGCTCCTTTATTTGTAATCTAAATAAATAAATATTGGTATTTTTTAATTATAAATAATATTATTATTATTGATAATAATAATAATTCACGATCCTGTTGTGTCTGAAATGGATCTCGTGGCAAGACTCGCCTGCGCAACTGCTACAAAGAAACTCCCGGTGTGTCTGAAACATATACGGCAACAAATGGTCCGTCGGTGTCAGGCATGTTTGGCGCCTGATGGTGCAAACTTCGAACATCTGTTGTAACATTCAAGCTGTCGAACACCATTTGTATTCATGTCCAATAAATGTTTCAAATGACTAACTCTAGTTTCTTTTTCCATCTTCTACCTCTGCTACCATTTAACCCTGACATTTCTAGGTATAAGTTCCCATGCAATTCTTAATCCTTATGATGCGCCTTACATCCCCTAAAAGTTTGCCGCAACATTTTCGGTACACCCTGTATATAGTATATACACTCATGTCCATAAATTAAGGATAATGCAAAATCAAGCAAAGGAAGAGTTAGATGCAAAACAAATTTGACTTATTTGTAAAGCTTATTTATTAAACAAAAGGTAAAGAGCAGAAAAAGATGCTATATGTTTGATATTATTAAAAAAAATAGCAATTTTTTCTCCTTGGAGCAAATTACAAAAAAAAAAAAAAAAAAAAAAAAAAAAGCTATTTACAAAAAACCAACATTACATGGTTGGTATGATTGTTAATACATTGCATGTCTCCCAGACGATGCAATACAGTCCGTACAACGCCTAGGCATGCTGAGTATCAATGAGTATCAAATTATCGATCTGATCTTGGGGGATATTACACCATTCAAAAAGCAATGCTCCCCGAAGTTCCGGTAGACATGTAGGAGGAGGTTGACGGGCTGCAACTCGTCGGCAAAGCATGTCCCACAGGTGCTGTGCTGGATAAAAGTTCGGTGAGAATGCTGGCCAGTCCATACGGGTGATATCCTCCGATTGAAGGCATTCGCTTACGATGTTTTCACGGTGAGGACGGGCGGTGTCATCCATAAAGACAAATTCTGCGCCCATGGCACCGCGAAACAAACGTACATGTTGTTCCAGAATGACGTCCCGATAGATTTGGCTTGTCATGGTTCCAATTTGAACATGCAGATCAGTTCTGGAACCCAGAATAATTCCACCCCAAACGAGCATTCCTGCACCACCGTAACGGTGTCGTTCAATGATGTTTTCTTGGTGGTAACGGGTACCTGGAGCTCTCCATATGAACGTCCGGCGAGAATCACACTGCAAGCTAAACCTGGACTCGTCGGAAAACATCACACAAGCCCACTGTTGCGCTGTCCACAATGCATGCTCTCAACTCCAGGCGAACCGCAGGCGAAAGGGAGTTGCACTAAGTGGAACGCATCTGACAGGTCTACGAGCATATAGACCAATCTGCCCTAAGCGTCTGTACACGGTCTACATTGATATTGTTGCACCAGAGGCTGAAGAGAGCTGACGAGACAGATCTGAAGCTGTGCTCCGCCTGTTTCTTTTGGCAATAACTGCCAAATACCGGTCCTCATTTGGCGTTGTAACTCTGGGGCGACCTGTGCTGTAACGTCTACTCACAATACCATCATCTTGGAATCGTTGCCAAAGCCTGGAGATGACACTCTGGGAATTCCAAGTTCGTCTGATACTTACAGTTGGGTACGCCCACATTCCAGACGGCCGATAATTCTACCACATAAAAAATCATCCAAATGCGTCCTTTGTGTCATAACTATTCAGATATTGCACTGAAATGCTTATAAAGCGCCTTGCGAACAATTTTACTTCTTTGCCTGTATTCCTTATATATCACTCTCTTACACTCTCGTCATTGTGACGTACCATCGGTGTCATCTGGTTACTTACTGAAATTTGCATATGATTCTTGAAGATGTGTGTAGTGATTTTACAGGTGATACATTTATTTTAGAGTTCGATTTCCGCGTGACTCCGAATTATGCTTAATTTATGGACATGCGTGTATATATGTATACGTTCTTACAGACATCACGAAAAATATTCCAGGCCATACATTTATATATATAGCCTTTCCAGTCTAGCTAATGGATGAACGTTAATCATTTCAGTTTTTGAGAATCCAGTGTTAAACTTTATGAGGTCGCATATTTAAACTCTAATCTAGCCATTTGATAAGTGTTAATTATACTGTTTTTTGTTTCAACTTACCAGTCGTCTGTGCTAAAACTTCATTTGAGGTGTACCCACTTTCTCCATACACATTCCACGCCATAAGAGCAAATGAATACTCTGTTCCAGGATCCAGTCCAGTAACCATGAATACCGACGCGTTAGTAGGCATGACATCCACAATAGTTTCTTCATCAGACCCTTTGACTGTATAACGGACTCGAAAGAATTGAGGAGAGCCTCCGTCAAAGCCAGGAGTCCAGTTCAGGAGGACGCGATCTGATGTTACATTTTGAGCCTGGAAGTCTTCTGGGGTATCCGGCTTACCTGGAATGAAAAACATTTAATTAGCTTTGATTAGAATGAAAAACTAAATCGCTTTATTTAAATCAGCTAGCTTCAAGAGAGTGAAGCTTAGCTTGAAAAGTAAGGTTACAGAGGTAAGTCCATCTGACGATAGTTTTCGAGACAAATTTTCGTTTCCAAATTTGGCGGGAAATAGCCAAATGTCGCCTAACTTGGTGACTGTTAGGTAATCCAATCCTTGTATAAGTGGAATTGGTCTGACCCTTGTATGCAACTGTATATGCTTTCCAACAACTTCGAGGAATCGAATGTACTAAAAATTTCTCAGCGGCTGGAAAATACTACAAGACAGCAACTATATAACAATAGCTGTTCTCAGTTGTTGGTCCAGAGCTGAGTTTGTAGCATTGAGAGATCTCTATGTGAGCTTTGTTCTTCACATGCGCTTTATATTGCGTTGTATTTAATATTCTGAGTGGTTTGAAATGTTAATTACTGATAGTGCTTTGCCACACTGAGAATAGCTGTTCAAGTGCTGCTTTGAAAAGTTCCGGAACTGTAAAATATTCCTTTTGGGAAAATAAATTTGATCAAAATTTAATTCTATCAAGCTACCATCGGTTCTACATGCATTCAGTCCGTTACGAACCCGTATACTAATTATCTGATAATCATCAGAAAAATCATCTAATAATTTGAGCCCAGAAACGGATAGAATTGTGAAAAATAGCTATGAATAATATATTCCTAAAAAGGTAGACAGAAGGAAGACTCGAAAACATAAATATTTTTAACTGCTGACCGATTGCTATACGGCGATCGCCCGAAATATTTCGGAGGCTCAAACGACTTCATAGGCCACTCTAATGCCCATTGGACGGCGATGCGCTCATTTTGAGAAACAGTGCTTTAAAAGATTTTAGAACTACAGAGAAAAAGAAAATCATAAGAATAGTGAATTAAGTCAGATTTTGCACCAACTTCTGTGTCTTTTTGCCGAGAAAGACCAAAAGTAAACTTTCACTTTTGTGCACCAAAAAAACTGTCTTCCTGCACGCTGACCTAATTGCTTGTTTTCCGTAATCGAGAATTTTTTTTAATTGCTTTTAACTATATTTAGTGTTTCAGGTTTGTCTGTATTTTAAAATTTTTAATGAAGATGTTTTGAGTTTTTATGTGCTTTTGCTTTGCCGTGAAGTGAGAACTGAAATAATTGAATAAGAAGTATATCTAATGAAATTCGAGAAAATTAGTTTAAATGAAATGTAGCAAAAAAATGTGTATAATTTAAAAGGCCATACAAGGAAGTCATACTGTATTTACATCAGATTTTTTTAATAAATATGTTCATATTTTCGAAAGTTAAAATCCGAGGGGCTTTTTGAAGAGTTTGTAGCAGTATGTGCATTACGTAAAGTAATAGCGATTGTCATCCGACCAGACACCCAATGCGACTTTACAAAAAATAAAAGGGAGAATAATATTTATTCCTTCGTAACTTCTCAGACAGAATTTTGAACAATATGTTTAGCGTTAAAATTAGGTATGAAGTTTCTTGACAAAAGAATACGGTATTAATATAGAATTCAGACAACAAAAATCAGCGTTATGTTTGCAAATTTTCACAGGACTACTTGCCATGGAAAATCCAGTTCACCAAGGGAAGATGTTTTATGAATAAATTTGGCTGCAGAAAAATTGAAAGTGTGATTTTCGGACCAACAATGATGGGTAACAGATGACTTCTGTGTTTCCTTTTTCTAACATATGCCTCATGTTCCTTAATGCGAAATTTTAAGGCTCTCTTTGTTTGGCCAATATAAATTAAACCACACTGGCAAGGAATCCTCTAAATGCCCAGGAATTCGCATCCAGAATGGGGTCTTTGAGTATGGAACTCGAATTTTATTGATAGGAGAATAAACGACCCGAAAGTTAAATTTCTGCAAAATACGTGCAATTTTATAACTCATTGATGGAAAGAAAGGAATGACAACATAATTCTTATAATCTCTATCTTTATAATCTAATAATCTTATAATCTGAATTTAATATAATTTATAAAACTTTACTAGAACAAAAACATCTGTTCCGTGATAACAAATTGTATGCCTTATTAATAATTATTATCCCTTCCATAATAACAAATGCTATGACGAGCAAAGAGAAAATAAGCACTATTTTTTAGCTACAGTTTTTCGTAGCGAGTACATACAAAACATTAAAAACTTAACAACGGTTAAAAATTAGAAACTAATTAAAAGATGGGAACGTAATAACCCCATTTGGATTCTTGATTCTTTTTCGAAAAAAATTTTTTTGCTGAATAAAATGGTAATAATACTCCAGAGTTTCTGCTTTTATATCTAGGCAATTTGGTTTCTAATTAATTGCTAATTAACGAAGCTTGACATTGAAAGTATAATGCCCTGCTATAAAATTCAGCTCTCAGTACCTAATTTGCGGATTAATGATTCATTTCGAACTTTTTGTTGATATTCAGCGACCAGTTTAAAAGACCATATCTATTAATTTATGTTTCATCAATTCATTGAAACGTAAAAATAAAACACACGCGGATCTATAGATATACTCTGTATAGGTACTTAGTTGGCTATGCGAGAGAAAATATTTTTTTTCATTTTATTTTATTTATTTCAGATTATTTATTTACTTAAACGTCATATGTTTACATGTGCTCGCTTTAATATTCATTACCTTAGAAGAGGAAGATGGGTAAAGTTGGAGACATTTAGTAAGTAAAATAGTTTAATTTCAGATTACTGCTGTTCGAAATAATACAGCATTCTTAATACATATATCACCTTTTTCTTTAGTTTGCAAAGCATTTCTAAATTTTATAATATCCGTTCAATTGCGCATAAATTAATTATCAGTCTTATTATGCCCCGTTTCATTGGCGCTAAATAGTTATTTCTTTTAGACACTGTGCGTTGAATTTCCTTAATATTTCGTTTTAAACACATTTTTCCTGAATACACCATTAGATTATTACTAACGGTAAATACTAGAAACTTAATTTTGGTTTAAATGCAATTAGATTTTTTGTGCTCGAAATAAATAATTCTGATACTGACTAGGGAAGTGCTGAGGTTAGACCCAAAAGAAATGTATTACGCAAAACAGGAAGACTGTGGATTCGTACATGTTTTCTGAAGTTAGATTAGATGCTGATTTGAAAGAGGGCTTGTATTCCTCATTTTCCTTCTTCCCCCCCCCCAAAGAGGCGTTAGATCCAAAGGGCTATTAGTCTCAAAACGGCATTTTGTGCCGTTTCACTTTCTGCGTTGTTTCACCTTTCAAACTGTTGCCAGCAAATATTATCGACATGTATTACATTTAAAGAAATTAAATTATAAATATCTGCATGAATGTGTGTATGTTTATAGAATTGTTAAAAGACAATGGTATCTAGAGCCATCGAAATTTTAATAACGTAGTTCTCCACCCGAATATGGCATCTGGAAGCACGAATTTTGAATTTCGAATTTGTTTTATGATCCATTTCACATTTTGTAAAACTTTAACACATTCAATCATTTAAAAGCGAGCAATGGCAACACTGTACGAAAAAAAAAACATTTTTATCTCCAGTGCACGAAAAATATAAAATCTGGGTAAATCTGGTAAAAATGGGTAATATAAAATCTGGAAAGTTTCAGACTTTTTTCTTATTTAATTTTTTTAAAGTATTCATTCAATTGCTTATCAATACATGACAGGTAATTTATTTGTGCCGCCCCCTCCAAAAAAAATCTACATAAGTTAAGTTTTTTCAAAATTTTGTGTTAAAACCAGTTTTCCTTCGAAAGTCCTCGACCGAGTCATCTTTCCTAATCGCCAAATAGTGCTATTATACTGTATCATTATCTAATCATCCAAACCAGCCTATATTCCAAATGTTAATCAAGTTTTACGCCTCTTAGTAACATCATGACCAATGAGGTTACTGCGTTTATTAAATTATATATATCTAAATTTAAGTAAACAAGCACGCATTTAGAAAGCTAAGCTAGTATAAATGTTAGAAGGGAAAGAAACAAGGTACAAAGTTTGAAGATAATTTTGGAATTATAATGAAGAGAATACAATTTCTTATAGTAATTTTGGGGATTTTGGTTGTTTTGGGGATAAATACCTTGCCGTTTGTAAAGTTTACAATTTTTATTAGAATCCTCGAATAGGTATTTTTTCTCTCCTTCCAGCATGCCTTTGTGGTGTAATTGTAGCGCACTCGGTGCGTATTTGAGAGGTCTAGGCTCGAGTCCCGGGGAAGACATTGCCCATTTTTCATGTCTCCTGCTTCAAAATAACCTAATAGTATTATTATGGCAATAACATTTCATAGCAATAATCTTTGAAAATTTTATGCAAAAATGTATTTATGCATTTATGTACAAATTTAAAATGCCTGCGATAGAAACTCAGCATCTGGATATTTTGCATTGGGAGGGTCTACATAAGTATATTTGCTTGAACCAGTTAATGTATTTTAATAGTGATTGATACATGCAATTATTTATAATATCTGTAAGAGAATTCCGTGCCTGTACATTTGTATTCGTGATACCCGCATTAACATATTTCAGACTAATTATGCATTTTTAAAAGAGTATGTGTATTACATGTGTTCCTATGTACAAATTTATAGTGTGTGTGGCATAAATTCGGTAACATGAAGAATTTCTCAATGATTAATTGATTTTCGTACAGTAATAAGGCTTCATAGTCAGCACACTGCTCCATTCCTACTCCAAAATGTTACTCTCCTTACTTCCCTTGTAAACGTAGATTTTGGGGAACAGGATTTAAGGCCATAAGAAACAACTGTCGTCATCGACAGGACATAAATAGGCCGACAAGCACCTTTCCTAAGAGGACTACAGGCATGGAAAACAAAAGAAAATGTGTGCTACTTTTAACACCATAGGACACTATTAGTTTGAAACCTCACACTTTGTCCGCGTCACTTTTGTGTTCATATCAAATTTGTATCCATATCATTTTTGTATCCGTATCACTTTTCAAATGTTGCCGCTAAATGTTTCGTCATTTATTATTTCCAAAGAAACAATATAGAGAATATAAAAAAAATGGCCACATTATTAAACACTTTATCGGGAATTCTGGACATATGCTATGAAAAATATTTTTAACTTCCACGCGCCAGTTTGTTGTCTTTGGCGAAGTGTAAGATACTTAATTTTTCTTCAAAATTTAATCTACTCGCTATTGATTAACAAACTAAGCATTTTAATAGCATTAAACGGAGTTATTTATTTCCTTTATTAATTATCAGCTGGATCCGGAAAATTACACTAGCTGGATTTATTAAAAGTATTATATACAGTTTTCCTTTTCATAGTAACTAATTTAGGCGGCTGGCCACACTAGCCGCTAGTTATTTGAAATGTGAAGCGAACAGCAATAGTGAGGTTCCAGGCTAAAAAAAAAAAAAAAATGTATGACAGTCTATCGGAAATCCTAAAGATCTGTTGTTTTTTAGAAATTTTGTAATTTTGCTGTTGATTTTTATGTGTAAATACGATGTGATGTTTAATAATAAAGTTAAAAAGACAAAAAATGTTGTATCAACAGGAGTGAGTCCAAGAGCAATAAGATAAACAAAGAAATCAACGAGAGCATAAAAAACCCTGAAAAAAATCTTTATGCAGTGTTAAAATATTAATCCTTTCAGATTTTCTTTTGTTTCTTTTTCCTCCAACTAATAACATGGTTTGATTATTTAACTTTTCCGTAGCTTTAATTCTCTGCATATATACTATATATAGTATATGTATACTATATATAATAATGATGAATATATATAATAGTAATGATGAATATATATGTGATACTTTAGCAGTCGTGAAGCTTGGCATCAGTGTTCAGGCATGGTTTTTGCAGAGTGGTAAGGCTAATCCAAATGAAGAGGCAAGTTGATTTAGCTTTTAATGGTACATCTTTATTCCATAGCTTTAATTCAATTTTTACCGTACATCATGCTTTACTTCATATGAAATTCTCTAAATCACATATTCAATAGTAGTTTAAACCAAGTACGACTGAAGTTAAACTTTATGCGTCATTACTATTCCTAACGAAGGAAAAATAGATTAAGTAGCAGCGAAATGTAGAGCACAGGAGGAGAGAAGAGCTTCTTTTTTACGCAAAATGGCGCGTATTCGTTATTTATAGTAACGGTTACGTAATAGGCTAGCAAATTCTAGAAGGTACTGGTCCAGGTGGAAGATCCTGAATTGCAGAAAGTTAATTAAAGGTTGCGTGTTCGCGAAAAGCGAAGCCATCGTATTTTTTTATATTTTACATATATATATGTAATAATAAAATTCCATAGTAAAGAATACACTTAAAATTCTAACAGTATGTTCTTTTCATTTTTAATGGCGACGGTCTCTTATTTGAAAGTACGTGGAATTAAATCCACAGCCTCGTAGTCAAGTTGTTTTTCCCGCCTTTTCTACACGTACAGTTATAGAATGTTCTGGAAGTATTTAAAGCGAACTGGATTGGCTGACGAGGCTGACGTCATTTCTTGGAAGCTCCGCCTTTCCAGAGGCTATAAAAGGACTCGCAAAAGAATATCGGGTGCTTTTTGTTAAATGTCACGATGCAGTAAACTTCATACAAAAAGTTATTAGTAATTCTTTTTATTTACTCCGGATATCTGATTTTGTAACTGCTATCTCTCCTGAATAATAATAAATGGATCCTGTTTTTTTTTAAAACTTATCGTCTGATAATTTAAGCTACGACTAAAGCTGGTACATCACATATATATATATATTTAAAACTCAGGCTTGTAATATATTAAATTTATGATCCTAATTCTAAACATATTTTATGGCAAAGTTATTGTCTAAAATTTAATAGTTCTCTCATACAGGTAAGTTATATTGCAAAGATTAATAGCCTTGCTTTGATGTACAGAAGATATAAAACTGACCTAACGTTGAGTCTTTCATTCATCATTAAATTCTCAAAATGTGTAGAAATTAACGTGAATATAGTATTTCGGGATCTCCGCTCTAGGATTTAAGCAATTTTTCAAACTTCCGATAAGATCTCTTCGAACGACTTTCAGAGAAATTTTGAAAAATACATAGTTATTCTGGGGTATAACCATAATTAAATGGTAATCATAACAAAAATAAAATATAACATAGACAAATATCAAAACAAATAATTTAAATTAGAATTTTTCTTGGAAAGAACTTTAATATCAGTTTAATTAGCTTAAAAATGGAAAGGAAGGAATATTTTATTACTTATCATTTTTTAGAAAATCAAAAGTATTCTGTATTGTTGAGAATGAATTTCAAGCAATACACAATACAATTATTCTTATAATTTGTTACGTTACAAAGCTTCAAACATAGCGCCTAAATCATCACGCACTTACGGTAACTGTAATTACATTTTATTTTTATCTGTCCTATGATTTATGAGATTCTCGTTATTTTCATACACATAATACGAAAATTAAATAGCGAGCAAAAATGTATAAAATAAAAAACATTTAAAGAGCTTAATACGTAGCTTTAAGATAGATTCTTGGTGCTAGTTTAAAATTCTTCCCCTTATGTTTTTCAAAGGGCTAAAATTGCACTCGCTAATTAAATCGGTGCAAAACTCTTAAGATGATGAATATTTTATTAATATTCGAAAGATTAAGCAGTTTTATTTCCATGTGTGATTACTGTAATCATCACTAATATATGTTATCAATTATTTGGTCAGTTACCAGTCGAACAAAAATGGTTATTGTTAATTACATACTTCCTAAATCTATCTAACTATGAAGTTTACTGCATTGTTTAAAAGTTTGAAATATTTTTCTAAACAGAGTTTAGAAGTACCATTCCTGCTGCTTTAGAATTTATTATTAATCACACTTTCTTGAAAGCGTTCTTAAAGCAATGATGCTGAGTATTTCCATAATTGATCACTTTACATTTGCTGTGTAGTAGATGTACTATTAGCATAAGTTTGCTGAAATAGGACAAGAATGTGAATTTAATTAATACTTACATACAGATAATATTTGGCAAAAATAAATAAGCATTTATCTACTAGCAATTAACAGCCACAGAGTTTAACTATTCCTGAAATACGCACATTTGCATGCCAAATAACCCAAGGAAGTGCCCGCAGTGAATTCATTAGCGAAAGCATTCTTTTTTATGCAAGTACAGGTTTCGGTGGAGAAATATCGATTACTCCATTGCTTGGTAACTAATCTCTTCGCAAGAAGAAAAATTGCGGCAAAGAGAAGTAACGAAAAAATTCAAATAGCGCGAATTTATCATATATCAGCCATTTATTATTGCGTTTGACTTCAAGAAACCCTTAAAAGACCAGTTGATGAGAAATAGCTGATACTGTTGCAATTATCCAGGATCTCCAGGAACAATAAAGCAAATTGATTGCTAAGTACTCCATTTAATGACATTTTCCGTAGAGACAGCGTCTCTATGTTTGCTAAGAAAAGGAGAAAAAAATTCTCGTAAGGGATATTCTGGTGCATTAAGTGATTAGGCGTTTTCTTTGATTCAGCAAGTGGGGAAACAAGTAGGAGTTTGCTGTTAGGGTACATCGAAACTTCTCTCAAACAACGAGAGTTGAGAGTTAATTATGAAGCACAGAGAGATTAGTTTCCGGTAGCTGTTGCGATATTTGCTCAGAATTAAAGAAAACAAACCAAGAGGTCATACAAATATATTATTAATGCTATTTAAATTAAAAATTCTTAATTGGTACTTCGCAAATGGCCACTGTTTTTAAGGGTAGTGCTTTACTTTTCAGACATGGTTGCAAATAAAAAAATCTAAACTAATATCTCCGGATGTTTTCAGAATGAGAAACATAACCTTGATAACCACTTGTAGCTTACAAAACATGGTTTCCTTTTATGTATTATATAAATAAACGGTTTATTTTCCTGTAAACAGAGTAAAGTTTATGTCTCTTTGGAAACATAAGCTATAGACTATAAAAGGACTATTGAAGAATTATTTTCTAGCCTTGTGAAACAAAACAGAAATGAGGAGAACGGTGTATAAGACCCTTTTGTTCAACACAACAAATGACCTAACTTGAGTTCATATAAGACAAGCATTTCTGGCATAAAAGAAATACGTAACAAATAAAACTTTTAGGGTGTTGTAGATTAGCTTAACGGCTCACAGAATACTTGAACGCCCAGGAAAGGCTCTGGTTTGTAGGAAATCAGCAAGACAAAGCCAAATGGCTAGAAACACTCAACGCCACTAACTCAAGTCGCTAACAGTCACAGCAAAACGTGTCCTGGAATAGGCAGACACGCTCTAAAACTTCTTCCTTAATCTGAATACATGTTCGCTACCTCGTTTACATTCTGGCATGAAAAGCGTGGGTGAAAAGACAGTAATAAGAGAGTAGTCAAACGAATAAATGAACTATTAGTTAAAAATAAATAAATAAACCTCACAACTTATAAAATATAACTTTTTTGTTAGCAACCATATCAAGTTATATTTTCAAATTCTGCAGCATATAATGCAATATGACATTGGACATTTGTTGGGGAAAGCATGCTTGAAATAAACTGCTCAAGAAAGAAAATTTATATCCGTTAATAAATGCATCATAATTTGCACTCGCTAACGTTATTTACTCCTTCATTTTCATTCATTAGTTTTGAAACAGTAACATTATATTTAAAATCGATAAAAGTTTGTTAAATTTAATCAGGGATTCGTATTAAAGTTAGATTTCATAACATCTATAAAATTCATTTTTAAATTTAAAAATGCAAAAATATGGGTATTTTTATCATTTTACCATTTTGCAAAATTACAAGTATATGCTTATGTCTAATATTTGAGACACTGATGACGTAGCTAATTGGAAATTTGAACTGTATATTTCGAGAATTGAAACCTCTCTAACCTAAAACAAAACCTTTCTCTTAACAGACTGCCATATTGAATAAGTGTGCATTTAGTTTCTACCTTTGTTGCAGCTTGGACGCTATTTCGCTGTGCTATCTTCCTATCGCAATAGTATTAAAAAATATAAATGTTCTTGAGCTGGCACGATCAGAATGCCAAGTTAATTATGGCCACAAATCTCATTTTAAATAAAAATGGAATTTAATTCGCCGCGATTGCCAAGTTTCCACTTCAGTATGGATCTACGTTCTGTGCCATCAATATTTCTGTGTTTTTACGTCTTCAATGTTCCTACATAATTGCTTCTCTAAATTTGTTTTCATTACACACACACATATCTATAGTATATCTATATTTATCTATTTATATGTAATAAGATGACTTCGAAAAAGCTGCAACAGATTGGCGATGGGTTTTTACGTTATAATTTGAGACACTTTAGAAAGATGACATTCGATGAGACTTGTAGATAGACGTGGTCTGATAAGCATAATTTTTATTACCAGATACGAACTAATTACCGAACCATATTCTTCGTCACACATCATCATGGGTGCAATATGCACCCCGCAATTTTATATAGCGTATCATGTTTTAGAACAATAGACAATAGCTAGCAAAGTCGAAGTGTCACGTCAGCGATCGAAATACCAGCTTGACTTCGATAAATCTAAAGTGAAAAGTACGCAGTTATCCAATATGGCAGCGTATTAAGAGAAAGGTCTTTGTTTAGGTTAGAAAGGTTTCAGTTCTCAAAATTCTGAGTTCAGGTTCCGAACTAGCTACTTCATGAGCATTACGCAAGCCAGGCGAGATGGATTGATCTAGAAACAACGTAGTGCAGAAAAGTTATTACGATTTTTAGAATAGAGAGGTAGAATTAAGGTTTATATATATATATATATACAAAGTATCGGTTTTTGAGATCAAATGATTCAGAAGAACGAAGTATGTATTCGAGACACATTAATCGACTTTTAGGAAACATTAATTCATTTTCCCCTGATGAGTTCTGAATTAGTGTTTCAGGCAAAAGAGATTAATTTTTAAATTTCTATTACCAATTTGCATTTTTATTTTTTTGGTTTTATTCTACTGGAGAATTCTTATATTAATTTTGATTATGTTTAGCCACAATGTTAGACCTTTTATCCACGGTTGCAATTAATTATTAATATTGTTAGGAAATTGCCTTGCTTTGATTATAATTTAATTTTAATTTTGGATGCTTTAAATTTAATTTATATATATGTAATTTTTCATGTGTGAGAATGATAAAACATGTCACATCTATTGTATCTCTTGATTACTTATCCAAGGAATATACGAAAGTATTTTAAATTCACTGCATTGACTTATTTACATTACATTTATTCAAAATATCTTTCAAGAATTATTCTAAATATATATTCAGTTTAACTAACTATTTTATTGGAAGATATACCACAAAAGCAGACCGAATTAAAAGTTACCTAATCAACCGTCTGAACTTTTAAATCAATTGTATCGGTTTCCGTTATTGATTTCGAGACTTGTGTTGCCAGACGTCTGGATAAAAGTATTATTCTTCATTCTGCTGTAAACAATGGGATTCTGAATAGCCGCAGGTTCCCATGTGCTAAGGTAGTATAATCAATTGCCTTCTAATTTAAGGCTAGTATGAAAGATTTAGCACCTTAATTTCTTTCTTAAATTGATTCGTTTTAAATTATCTTAAATATAAAAAGATATTTATTAATTAGAAAGATGACAAGACCCTATTGAACTCGTAGCTGGGGGAGTTAATTAATCATTATTTTAATTTCTGATTTTCTTAACTATGAAATTCAGATTCTTTCATATTTTATAATAAATTATTTTAGCTTTCATTAGATTAATAGATTAGAAAAAAAGGGGTTGAAAAACAATTTAACTAAATAAAAAATGTATATAAGCAATGAGAAACACAAAAGATGATATAAAAATCATAACATACTTCGAATTTTAAAAACTAGTACGCTTTCATGAAAGCGAAAGCAAATTAATTAAACTATTTTAGTTGAATTTTAAAGAAAAGTGTAAGACTATGTATTTTCCTATCTTTTTCAGCTACATAAAATGCATATGTAAAAAGCTTCCGAAAACTTAAAAAAATACATGAAAGCAAATAAAAATTTAATATATTTTCTCAGATTTATGCATGCTCAAATTAGTGCAATTTTGCTAGGAATCATACTGTGTAGAATCGACTGTTTTTGGCCGTTGTATTTGATCTTTGAGTTTAGAATAATGAGGTAATGTGATATTTGAATCGAAAGTGTTATTTGAATACTGATACGAAAGTTTTTTCTCTTGCAGAATGGTTAGGGAGATTCAGAGGTGCTGTCATATTTTTCAGACGATTTTCATTGCAATAACAGAAATATTTTACCTAAACGTTTTACGTTTTAAATGTTCTGTATGATGCCCTTATTCTTCACTATCATTATATACCGTAATTTCCAAAACAATGAAGCCTCTTGTAGTATAGGAAGAAGTATTTTATCCCATTGCTCTCGAACAACTTTCCAAAGTCTAAGGAGGTTATTCGCGACGTTTGGAAAACTCGCTTTTTAAAAGTCCAAGAACTCAAAAATACATTGGTGATAGATCAGCATATTTAGTAGGAGTATGAGTGCAGAGCCATCATGCCCGTTTCTGGGTCAATTTTTTCCAGGGAATTAACAGTAGAATTTGAGGTGTCGCTGCTTTCTTTGTTTTGATGCAGTTCTACTGATTGATCTCACTATGTGTAAAAGGCCCACCAGCGGCCGAGCGGTAAAGTCGCTGAACACTGGTAGTTCGGTCCGAGGTTCGAATCCCGCGAACGGGCTGGCTGCATGGGTGTTTTCGTGGTTTTCCCCATGTATAACGTGTATACGAGCCAGTTTCCCTTAGAAAGTCCTCCACGAAGGCATCCCTCCCCTTAGACAGATAGCCCTAGTGTGCTTTGCCATAATTAAATACACCACACCATACACCACACTATGTGTAAAGGGAAGGTATTCCATATTTGAAAATTCGGTACAAAGTATGCTTTTGATAACATGTGGAGTTGATATTAATACTTTTTTCTACTCTCTTTATTTCCAATTTTCCATTATATGAAAAAACAGCAACAATAATAAATCCCTTTGAAAAACTTGTAGAGACATAAGTTTTTTTTTTTTTTTTTTTTTGAAGAGGGAGAAGTGAAAACTGAGCAACGCCTTCGCCGGGAATCGAACCACGGACCTCTGGAATACGCGCCCAGCGTGCTGACTACTACACTACGAAGGCATGCTAAGAAGACGAAAGAAGAAATACCTTATAAACTTTCTTTAAATTCCTTGAACCATGCTTTAATATTTTTTCTCCTATTTGATGATAATGAATGAATCGCTTTTTCTGTAGTCATTTAAGTACGCCCAAGATTCGTCTGTTGCGACAATATGTTTTCATTTTTATACGGATAAATGTTTCTGATAAAGAATTCTGTTTCGCGTTCTGCGTTCGGCGATATGTCATGGAGAAAAATGATGCAAATTATGTTTTTTCGCCTTTTTAAAATTCAGATTAGCATTAAACATTCTTTTTTGTAGTTGACACTGAGCATTTTAATGATTGACAACTTTCCTTTGACTTGGTAGATTTTCTTTTAACACTGATAATCTTACTTTTGAAACAATCAAAACATTTCGCTTTACACTTGGCTAAGTATTTGGAACAATTTTCCCACTTGAAGATAAATTCTGACATTTTTTGCCTTGTTGTTGACAAGATTACTTATCGTAGCTTTAGATATCGAAAAATCATGGCCTTTCACTGCGTTCTTTAATAACTAGACACGAATAAATTTTTTCGGAAAGAACACAAATATAGGCTTCCATTCATTGTTTCTTTAAAAGCGATATTTTGAATGAAAACCAAAACTGTCAAGTAGCAGACGATAAGTTATACTTTCAGAAATGTAAGTGGAGTTAAAAAAATTTAAAAAGTAAGATAATAAATAGATTAAATAAAACTTTAGCAAGATACATTTAAAAGAAAAATAATTAAATAATACAGGTTTAACTTTTTGTGGTAATCCATTGTATTAAGTAATTATTTATTCAGAGACAAAAGGAAAACTACCTAAGCAAAATTAAAAACTTATTTCATGCTTCGATTCATTTTGTCCTATGTTTACCAAATACCCAATTCCTGTAAGCAGTATATAATTTTCATTTGAAAAATTCATCATCTCTTCTCCTTTTATCTTACAGAAAGCTACGAATAATGTGCAATATGGAAAAAAAATCCTTTTACATCCTTAAACGTTTGACTCTTCAACATACTCACTTCTCCTTTTTCAAAACGGTCACTCTACCTCGATGCGATTAATTCCATCTCAACAAATGCTTAGAAGAGAATAAATAAGACTCCAGAATGAAATTAGGAATTACCATTTGGAAGACACTTTTACACCGACACCTAGCGGAGTACCAATTATCAGTAATTGAAAAGTACAACAGACGTAGTTAGCAAAGCGTAATCTGAGATTTCGTACATGAAAGTTTCTTACTTTTTAAATCCTTTTGCATCCACCTATCTCATTCGGCATTCATTTTACCGTCTTTTTTTATCGGTATGTATCTGAAATAACTACTTAATAAGTGGGGGTTGTATTCATATTTAACAATATTATTTTACGTTTTTAAATACGGAATCGGAAAGTTATTCTTCTGTGAATGTTTGATGTAATTGGTTTTCAATGTTATGTTACACAGTTGATGCTTTACTAAATTACAACGTTGTTATGAAAGTTATTTTATCTTATCTCCACTAGAAACAGTTGATTTCGAAAGATAATATGTATCGATAATTCAAGTGGTCTTCAAAAAATAATTAAGAAGACAGACGCATTTTAATTATTCTCTTTCAAAAATGAAAGCGAACTTATAAGGAAATCCAAAGTAACTGTCCAAAACATATTATTAAGGTTTTTAAACAGACTATTTCAAAATGGATGAGAAGTTGAGAAAGATTACCAATCTAATTTTGTTGCTTATTTTGAGACTGTAATATTGAATCGTAGATGTATATGTAATATAAAATATTAACCTTCTTTCTGAAAACGCTCTTAAAAGCTTCAACCTCTTTATAATAAAAAATTTTCTCCTCTTTTATTTTCTCAGCCGTTGGTTTTTAATATATTTGAGTACTTTCATATAACATTTTCAATTATCAGAACAATTTCTTGTTATATTTTCTTTATTGTATAATCACAAGAAAATAAACATTAAACTAAGTAAATATTGTTTTACGATGCGTTTATATTTCTTACGCAATATAACTAGCATGTCTATACATATCCTTCTTCAGTCGCATATCACAATTACTTCCTGAAAACCAATAACTAACAGAGTGTACTTAAAAGTGTTTTGCTTTTAGAATAACTGGGAAGTAATATACTTTCGAAATGAATTGCATCCGAATTTAAATAGCAAAGATGTAGAGCTTTAGTCTTTTAAATATTTGATTTGAATACGCCATAGGCTTTTTTTAAATATACCTGCGTTTGTTGTAGCTGAAAGAAAGGTACAGGGGATATTTATGCGAAGAAGCATTTAACTTACATTCAATTTACAAAACTAAGGAATTGGTTTGACTGACCTGCTCTGCGGATGTATTTTATGTTATGTCAACATAAAATTTTCCGTAGCAATTACCTATGTTTGAAAATGGGCACTATGAAACTATTAGAGCTTGAAACGTTTTATACAAACATAAAAATAAATGTATTTTGAATGACTCATTTTATTACTCTGAAAGGATTAGATGCAATATTAGTGTTTCTTTAATGAATCAAATATTTTCTTCAAGATTTAATTTGCCAGCAGGGTGAGTAACAATATCGTGAAATGATACATGTCATATTTACGGGAACACATACGTAGGTGGATCCAACAAAAAGGCTACAAGTATCAACATTTAACAAGTAATTATTGCGGAGGGAATACTCTATCCTCAGTGTATAGTCAGATGCTCTAGCAGCGATTGTGTGGGTGGTAGATTTGGTTTGCAGACACGTTTGAGCCATTGAAATAGCAAGACGTTTAGAAAAGTGGTCTCGCGTGGAGGTACTAGCCGTGATTCGTTGTCCTGAACAAACTGCCGATCGTTATTGTACCACTCAGACAAGGTTACGTGAAACAATCCGACGCAAGCGCCCTGGTATGTTGAGTGGTGGTGTCATCCTCCTGTATAGCAATGCTCGACCCCATACTACTCGCTCAAGAATTGCTCCAAATGTTTAAGGGTATAATCTGGAGTCACCTCCCATATAGCCCAGATTTAGCATCCAGTGACTATTCTTCAGACAGTGATGTGAAAACAACCACTGAGAACTGGCTCAATGGGTAGGGACGCGATTTCTAAAAATCCGTATTAAACAAGTTGGTCCTGTGTTCAGAAAAATGCCTAAATAGATTTGGTTATTATGCGGAAAAATGATAGGTAAATGTATCTCTTGATTCCGTTTAATATTTCCTGTCTGTTATTAATAAATAATTTTTTATTACGCTCGTAACGTTTTTTGGGTCCACTCTCGTATTTGTATGTGGTTAAGACAAAAAATTAAAACACAGATCCAGGATGATTGCATACGAAAGTTAATGCACTATTCATTTTGAATGGTAGCTTAACATTTATGTATTTCATCTGCTAAAATTTATAATAAGACTTCGTTTTGAAAAGCATAGTATAGTATATTGCTTCAAGAAGATCATAAAACAGTTTCAATGACGTAGAAATCGAAATTGTATGCACAAACATAAGTGTTGAAGAAAAGCTATATCCGAATCGAAGTGATAATTAGTTCGTTTAAAAAGGTTAACTTGCCTCATCAACTTTCTTTACTAATATGAATAAAAGAAAAAATAACAAGCAAAGAAAAACTGTAAATTTTGATGAAGGGAAACTGGTTTTAAAAACTTAAATTTTCTGCATAAGTTAAGTCTTACCAAGATCCGAATTACTTCAGAAATACGATAACTTAATAGCATGTTCCAGTGATTTTAATATTATCAAACATAAGTATTAAATACAAACTAAAATAATAATATAAACAATATTATATTTTCTGACGTTGGTTAAGAATTTATTTATTAAGATTTATGTAACTGACGCAGATTCGTTATTTTATATAGCCATTAAAATTGCTAATTATTAAAAAGGCATGGAATACTTATTTCAAGCCTTTTTAAACGCAATTACTTCTGAAGTGAATATTTCAAGATACGAAACAAGAGCGTTTCTTTTTACGATAATTTAAAAGTACTGTGGATTCCAGAAGACAGATTCTTATCAAATAGAGATCCATTCGTTTTATAAATTTAGCATATTTCATGGATTAAAGTGTAATTATTGCAAAGCCTTTGAAGTTATTTACTGTAAAAATTACGCTTTCGTATTCGTAATTATCAAATCTAGATGTCATATCTATCAAGTAATCTCCCTACATTTATCCAGCTTAAAATATGATATCACTGCATATGGATTCAAGAGCCATAACACTTATTTCATGAAAAATGGGCAATTTTTATATGTGCCACTCTTTTTCCCATTTTTCTATCTGCCATCTCTCTAGGTTGATGACTTGATTATCAGATTCTTTTCCCTCGGTGAACAGAAAAATTCTTGAATGAAAAATCCCCTTCTTATTCTCGAGATAGAAAAGAAACTGTAAAAGGACAGCAATTATTACCGTTGGAGGTGTCATTTCTTCCGACCAGAAACGGGAGGAACTACTTGCTTTCCTTTATTTTGCTTCCATTTTTATTCAAGGGGGAAAGAAGGGAAATAACACCATTTCGTTAATCATAGATTATGCACAGAGATGACGCTAAAATGAAGAACAATTTTATTTGTACTTGATTTCTTTTTTTCATTCTCTACGTGTGCAATCAGGAGATCCTTTTCGCTTCGATAGAGAGTTAATTCGTAATATTAATGGCGTATTTTATCTTCTTTTATTTCCATTTGACTTTTTTCCCTAAATTTTACTCAGAGATACCAGAGAGGGAAATAATTTATTAAAGTTTTGATCTAGATTCCGTTACTTCTGATCTCAAATTCGAATTAAAGAAAATGCATAATGAGCCTATGAAAAATAAATAAACGCATTTTTTTCTTCAGCATTTCCTTGAAAAACTGCACTATCTTTAAAATTAATCAAAACTTAGTAATTACAAAATCAGTTTAAAATTTCCCGCATGTTCGTATTTGCTATGCAGTACAAAAGAGCTTTAGATTACGCATGTTAAATATTGTTTAAAGCAAGAGAGAAAAGCAGCTGGAGTCTTCAGTAAAAAGTGTGCAAGCTTCCGCAAACGTATTAATTTCGATTAGTGAGACTAATCTAGTTTTCATCCAAAATTTATAATAGTTTTGAATAATTTAGATGGCATGTCAATGATGTTTTATTTTACTTCCAACATGTTAAAGACTGGATTGATTGATTATAGTACAGCACGCAAATGCTATTTGCCTAAGGTTATAAAATTATATTAACGGAAAAATACAGGGTGTTTATAAAGTCCCTGACCCAATTTTATGTTTAATAACTCATAAAGTAATTAAGATATAAACAAGCTTTTGGCATTTATTGATGGAATAACTTATATATTTTCCTTTTCAGGTTTGAATATCTTTACTTTTGTAAATATCGTCTGCGTGTGTGTTTAATTTCAGATAATTTCATTTTCCAGTATAAATATCTGTAATTTTCTAAATATCGTCTGCATAATCTAAAAGCGCATAATGTTCTCCGACGAAGCATCCTTTCATCTTTCTGGCATTGTTAATCGCCAAAATGTGCGCATATGGGGATCTGAAAATCCCCATGAATACCGTGAGGCACAAAGGGATTCCCCAAAGGTTAATGTGTGGTGTGGACTAATGCACGAACGAGTCATTGGGCCTTTGTTTTCTACAGAAAAGACGGTCTCATCAGTCGTATACTTAGACATGTTGGAACACTTCGTATTTCCACAACTAGAAGAGCTTCAGCCACATGTTTTTTTGCAACAGGATGGTGCACTACCTCATTGCGGTACCATCGTTCGTAGTTCTTTGAATGACCATTTTACAAGAAGATGGATTGGGCGAGGAGGTCCAATTCTTTGGCCCCCCAGATTGCCTGATATAACGCCGCTGGACTTTTTCCTTTGAGGATTTGTAAAGGACAACGTTTACAGGAGGTGAGTGTCGAACACTGATGACCTAAAAGCCAGAATTACAACCGCAATAGGCTCTGTGGATGCCGACATGCTTGCCGGTACCTGGCGTGAAATTGAATGTCGACTTGATAATCTCCGTGCGACGAAGGGGGCACACGTGGAAGTTCATTGACAAGGGTCATGAAATCTTTTGAGTCTATCTAACCATTTATGTTATTAATTTTAATCTTTCTTTATTATTTTATGAGTTATTAAATATTAAAACGTGTTCGGGACTTTATAGACACCCTGTAGTTTAAAGGAAAGCATTACATTCATTAGTTTTTACATGAAAGCTGCCCAGCCGGTATAGTGGTTAGTGACCCTGACTGCCGTAGTGTTGGGCCGGGGTTTAAGTCGCTAAAGAAACATGGCTGTAACTGTCCGTCCCTTCTTAGTAGACAATGATGGCCACGTATTAGGTGCTTCATAATGAAATGGCCACCACTTCCGTCCTAGTAGTAGCACAAGGCTAATGGCTTTTCAGTTAAAGTACCCTCCATTAAAAAATGTTTATATATGGGGAACACATGGAAAACGCACATATTTTTTAATTCCGTGGTAGGAGACGAAATATATTATTTCACATATGTAATCACAACAGCACTGTTGAATATCATATTAAAGTCCTGTTAGTTCCTGTTATTTATTATCTGACGTGTGTTCCGTTATTTATTAATCTGAATTAATGGTTGCGTATTTTAGACGAAGCATTTTCAATCATTTTTTTTTGTCCTAGTGTAGAAAATCAGTTTTATCACATACAAAAACCAACATTGATACCATATGAGTCTTCTTCGGAGATTAAGAATGCGACAGCGAAGTAACCTATTATGTAAATCGAGAACATAACAGCTTTTAACCTCAGTATATGTTTATACATTTGAGGTTTGCTCAGCGTGGCTCGTGGGTTATAGTTTCATTCGCTAAAATTTTAATCCGGTCGGCCTACTACTGTCTATTATTAAAAAACTCCCTTGGTTAGAAATACAATTAAACCCTTCAGAAAAAAATGTGTTATCAAAAATAAGGAAGAACTTCATAAACATTAAGAAGGATCCATTTCCCTAAAAAACGAAAAAAAGCTTCCAAATTACAGGCTCTATTTTCTTGTCTGATTATAATTTTTTGCCATCGAAACATCAAAGAGTGCTAAGACCCTGCCAAAGTTGCGCCAATCGTTCCTACGAAATTCGATAGATACTGAAGCCTCTTAACTTAAAAATAATTTATATTAGACTCGCTCCTTTTTTGTGCTCCGTAAAAAGGCTTTTGTCGATTTTTACTATTTTCAGAAGCCATTGCCATTCGGTGTTAACGGAAGCTCTGTTTAGAAAGCTATGAGTACCGAGTTCCGCAAGTTAATCGTTCCAATTTGTTACTGTTTTGACGGATATATGCAATTGACCATATCGTGTACATTAAAACACTTTTCTACACCAGGATCCAAAATTTTTAAAATAGTCCACTGCTGGCTGTTTTGTCCATTCCTGGCAGGTCCGATGTTTTAGTTTATTTTAAACACAAGTAAAAATACAGTAATAACAAGTAATAACAGTTAATTTATATCTTTATTTGTTAAAGCAAAACATGGGTTATCGATAATCAGTCAGTGTTATATCAAATGAAAGAGCAGATTCTACGAGTGTGGTGTTGAGAGTGTGCTTATGCAAAACCGGTGTTAAATCGTGTTACTCAGCAACAGTTTCATAGTCGATGGGTTGTTACAAAAGTACCTTTTTTTGAAAACAAATCCTGGTTCGGATGTTTCAGAAATCCAGATAATTAGATTAATGTAAATGACGTAGTTTCATTCTTTTCATTTATCAGATTTCAACCAATAATAATTTATAGTCAAAAAAATTAAATTCCATAAAGCCTATCACAAAATAAAATGTTTTTAGTCAAATTGAAAAATAAAATTACTTTTTGTTGGCTGAAACATAAAATTCCTTTTATGTAAACAAAAATTAAAAATGAAAAACTAATGTTTTTTTGCTCAGAACTTAAGTATATGGCATAGTTCTTCTTTGTCATGTATTTATATTAACAAAATTTATTTGCACCAAATAATGCACGAAAGTAATAGTTAGTGATTGCATTTTCTATGAACTATAATGGTTAAACAGCGATGCTATTGTTTAATGGAGGTAATGTAATAAAATTTACAGGCTAATACATACTAAAATTTTTGCGTTTACAGTTTGTAATAAATTTTAACTTTGATAAAATTTGTAACGAAAAATAAAAACGTAATAAAAATGCATAAATAAATAAAGCAAAAAAAACCTGTGTTTGAAAAATACTTATTTGACTAGAAAAAAGAACAAAAAGTCGCATAATATGAAATCTATAACTAATGTTTCCGCTATCTGGATTCTAGGTAATTTGAATTCCGTCGTGCCTTTAATGTCGTTCTTTACTTCAGATAACTGGAGTTTCGGATATCTGGAGTCCAGATAATTTGAAATTCGTAGTACTTTTAATGCCGTTCATTATTTCAGAGCTTTGATTTACCATTGCAGTATATTTATTACAGAAAAATCTTCAAATTTCTATTATGTATCTTGTTTTGATACATGAATTTTTCTTCTAAATTCATCCTTTGCCTTATTCGAGAATTAAAGCTGTTCGTAAATGGTCAAAATAAATTTTAATCTCATTGTACGGTTATATATCGGGTTTTACAAGATGCGACTTATAGATATTACTCTGAGTAAGCAAAATTATCAACCGGATTATTTAATACGAGTATCTTCTCATCGAATTAGCATCTTGAACATTTCGTTTAAGGAAGATTTTCAATAAGGCAGTTGAAACAAATGCCAAAACTAATTTTTATATAACTTACAAGAACGTGTTCGAAAAGAAAGAAAAACAAGGAAAGAATATTATCCGAAGGGGAAATACAGCAAAATATGTCCAAAATATTTCTCTTGTAGTTTTTGTTTAACTCAGAATCTGGTATGATATCCTAACAATATTAATTCATACTCTGCCATCCCTCCACTCAGAGCTTCTAAAAGGAATGTTTGGCAGGATTTTTATAACCACTGAGGTTCTGCAGTAAACAAAAATGTTTCTGAAACAGACGTAGTGAAACAAATCCTATAAAAAGTGTGGAGATATCGTTTTTATGTGTCCAGAGGATGTCTTGATATTTTAGCTCATCTTTGTACTAAAACTTAGTTTTTAAATGCGTTACTTTATACATAAAATTTGTTTTAATCCGAATATTAACATTTAATTTTGATTCGATTAAAAAAAAGGTTGTTTAATTTTGATTAGATTAGAAAACAACTCTTTTTGAATTTGCATTACACAGAGCAAAGTACAGGGTGGTTACAATTAAAGTGACTCTATTCAGACTCCTCTAGAACCTGTTTTACTTATTGAAAGTTGATGAAATTTGGTATATATGTTATATGAACCACGGGGAAACGATTTCTGTAGCAAAAAAAAAGTAGTTCCAATTTTGACTACCAAGGGGCCTTTTCGCAGTCCCTTTAAATGACAATATTCATGCAATGCGGCTAAGCTATTGCTGCCATTCTGATAAAACAGTTTTATCATTAAACTCGATCTTTCTCCTATAAGAACATAATTAACATTGACAAAGGCACGATGTTTTGGCTCTGAATGCAAGTCTCTTTATAGGTTTGACTAATTTACATAAGGAATTTTTGAAAATTGCCATCTGGTGGGCAAAATTTGAACTATTTTTTAATGCAAAAATCTTTTTCTCATACTCCATATAACGCATATACCAAGTTTCATCAAAAATTCGATGGGGCGGAACGAGTTCTACGAAGGTCTGAATTACAAGTAATTATACAAGTTTTAACTCTTTTTTTTTTTTACCTGGTCGATTAGCGCCGGATTTAGACTTGATGAGGTCTTAAGCTATTTGAGGTATGCGGCCATTTCTAAGGGATGTGGGAAAATTTTTATATGGGATGTGGGATAATTTTTATATAGGATGTGGAACAATTTTTATATGGGATGTGGGACAATTTTTATATGGGATGTGGGATAAGTTTTGGGCGTCCCGAAGAAAGTGGAGGCCTTAAGGTATAGTTTACGTAGCATAAACGTAAGTAAGCCACTGATCAACAATAGAAATACTGAATTCATTTTTAAATATAAACACAAAATTTAATTTTTAATTTATTGCATCAAATAGAAAACTTCGAACATTACACATTCGTAATATTTGTCTTGGTTTCCTTATTTTCCTATAAATACTTAGTAATAGGAAGTAATAAGTATAGGAAAGTTTATATGAAGGCCATAATTTAAAATATCTACAAGCAGAATGAAATTTTATCTAGCTTCTTAGATGACATTTCAAGGATTTAAACGTTAATTCTCTTTCAAAGTATGAGTTTCCCATAGTTTGAATTTTTAAGGAAACACATTGTTAATACGTTATCAAAAACAACGTCGACATGAAAATAATCCTAGTTTTTGAATATAACGTAAACAATTTAAGAGCCATTTTGTAACGTTTAAAGGAAAAGGATTTAGAAATTTCAGAACCGCTGGTCAATAAAATCTTTTCTATGGGTAAATGGCTGTGAAGAATATTGCTTAATATCTGCTCCATTAATGTCATCTTAGCGGTATTCAAAATATGCTTTATAATTAGATAGAACTCGAAAATCTAATTATACTTATAACGAGGATTTTATCTTACACGAGAGAAAACTCATGTTAATGTTCGACAGCCCACAGTGACGCACCAAAACAGTCATTAACACAATTTTTACATTTTAAAGCATTTTCCTTAACAAAAATTCTTTTCACTTGTATTTTATTCATGATTTCGGATGCACTTAAGTTTACGACAAAGCGTATGTACCATATTTGCATCAATGTAATGTTAACGAAGCAGCGATTGCAGGAGGGAGCGACACAAAGTACTTGCTTAAGAAAATCTTTATTTATCATTTCTAAAAATGATGGCTTTTAGGTGCTCCAAAATTGAAAATTATTAGATTCATTAAAAATTGTTTACGGCAACGAAGAATAAATATAAACATAGGCCAAATCTGGCAATTTATTTCTTAAAGCTAACGTATTTTTATTTTACTTAACATGTGACTTACCAAGGCGGGTCATCTGTGTCCCAAGACGTGGTGTTTTCTTCACGCCGCAGTTGTATTTCAAAATTAAGCTTTAAAATTTTGGACTTTTCTTAAATATTTAGTATAATGCCTTAAAACTAATTTAGTTGAATTCCAACGATTACTTTTTTATTTACATATCTGTATACCTAGAACTACCCTGGGGGGTCATAGCTGACCCGAACAAAATAATGCCTTTTTCTTTTATTTGAACAATGATTTCAGCTGTACATTTTTCAGTTAAAACTAATAGTATAAGGAGAGGTGCTGCCCATGCTTTTCAAAATAGGGTGAAAATGGGAAGGGGGCGTGTCCATACATCCGGCGTGCAGCTACTGGGCAGATGTGTAAAATTTTGTGATTGGAAGCTATTGTATCTGTGTATTGGAATTTTCTAGAATATTCTTATCTCTGTTATATGCTAAAAACAAAGTAAAAAGAATCTTTTCCTTGTTGTAAACTGCACGGAAGACAAGAAAAATTTTTGGCAATCCAGTTTTACCCACGTTTAGTGATGGAACCCAGCAGGAGAGGTCTTTCGAATGAAGGAATTTTGAAATTGTTAAATGGATTTTCAGAAAATGATTCTTGCGACGAAAATGCATCTGATGATGATGATGAAAATTTTATTATAAATGACGAAAGAACTATTGGAGATATAATCTCATCTTCCGAATCCAGGTTCGAATCCCGGAGAAGACATGGATGCTTGTAAATATATTGTGTCGGCGTGGCATGGTGGCACCTCTAAATATGCCGTAAAGTCCTCTCGTGTAGATTGGTGGGAGTTGAGAGGGGTGAGAGACCCCCGGATCCCGTCCGAAGTGATCTCCCTCAAAACTGGGGATGGAATCTCCAGATGGATCTGGTTCTATGCTTTCGAGACTTGTTTAACTATTTTTATTTATTTATTTATTTTAAGTCAGAGTTATAGGAGCTATGCTGCGAGCGTCTTTTAAATTTCTACTGAAATTTACTTTCTCATTTCGGCTCTAGTGCTCATGTTATGCTTTTCGTTTCACCTTTATAACTTACTTTAGTTCTTATATATATATATATATATATATATATATATATATATATATGGCTCTTAGATTTGTAATACGTTTCGATTTTTGAATCTCGCACTTCTTGATATTTCTTTTGGATCTGGATCTGTTAGTATATTATAAGCCATTTTACAATATTGTTTTCTCGTAACATATTCTGTAATATTTTGCAGTATTAAATTTTGAATTTCATTTGCAGTTTAGTTCGCTAAATGAACTGTTGTATCTATTTATTAGTTTTGATTTTGCTTCTACACTCATCAGGAAATGCATATGGGTTTTTAATGAACCAATGTCAACTTAAGATTTAATTTTGACAAAATGTTTTTTGCTTTTATGTTAATATGCCGGAAAATTAAATATATACAAAGATATAAACGGAAATTATTTGTAGAAGCTAATGCGATATACTTTACAATTCAATATTTACACTGCCCATTCTTTGAAATTTCCCCAAGATTTGAATCCGGGTCTATCGGTACGGCAGTCAGCATCACTAACCACTATACTGATTAGAGCGCTGCTAGGGTACGAAATACCAGACGTTCTAGTTATTACTCTAATATGCTGACCATTACACCAATAGAATGCATTTGAAAAATGACTTTAATTTGCCGATTTAAGAGCCGAATGGGAAGGCGGGAAGATGTAACATTTAAAATTTAAGATCTAACTGAATGTGCATATTACAATGATCTTTGGGAGTAAAGTCCAATTCTCTACAGTGTGTATGATATTTGAGGAGCAGAGGTGGTGATGTGTAGCAGAGGTGACATATCGTAAAGAATTAATACTTGCGATAACTCTACGTTTGGCTGGAATTTCCGAAAATGTGAAATGCGCAGTGCATTCCATAACAGAAGAAGGGGGAAGCTCCATCCTATGCTATCTTCAGCGGGCAAGTAATTGTGCCTTGCCAATTTTCCTCTGCTAATGATTAATATTATATGGTTTGGAATCATCAAAATAGTTTCTAGATTACAATCGGCTTATCTAGATAAATTTACTTTTTCTCTTAGTTGGTATTTGGTTATTTCTAAAAGAGCATTTCTTTAAATCGGTAAGTTCATTGAATAGAAAATCCTTAATATAGTAGAACAAAAAGTCTATGAAAAAAATTAATGACAGTTATCATTAGAAAGGTTTACTTTATCCAAAATTTGTATGAGAATTAGAAACTAAATATTTCGTGAAATGAAATTATTTGTTCATTCAACAACAATTATCTATTTAAAAATGTTTTCTAACTAGGCACAATTTTCCGTTCTGTGATAGTATTCATCTTTGCCAACTTAATGGGAATCCAAATTACTAATATAGTAATTTTCATAGTCGCTAACTATTTGGCATATGGCTCCAAATTGTAAGAGTTATAAAAATTATTTATATCAATTACTGCTCATATTTTGCGATATAATATAATTATTTTATTTGCTAATTAAATGAAAATGATTTTAACATTTATTCAGTTGAAGGAAAAATATTACAGTACTTAACTGTCTATGTGAGTATTAGGTAATTCTGACCTCTGGCGTTAAAATTAAAATCCGTTAGTAATAATTGAATTCAAAATTCATAATAATAACTTGTAATTGCTTAAATTTCCTCTAGAGACACCATTTAGCGATATTATGTAAAATAAATATAGTAGTGAAAGAATGAATGTATTATAATAAGAGTATAAAGTAGCTGAATGTGGTTTTCTAAAATAGGAACATGCTAGAAAACTAGAATTTTTCAATAATAATTGTTACCTATTCTCCTAACTAGATGTCAATGTAATTAAAATTACAGAAAAAGAGGAAAATGACAATATTAACTGAATTCGGATGATAAGCTATTAGAAATTTACCTCAAATGAACCGAAACTGCATTTTAGAGTAAATATTCTTACGAATTTTGTATAGTGTAACATGAGCGGTGTGAGGAAAGCTATGCTTTGACAGAAAAATAAGAGTACAGGGGCATCTATTTAACATTGATGTAAATGGTTATCACGCTAAATTGACGAGATATCGCCTAGCTGGCTATAGATTTGGTGACTAATTTTTGTCGCCAAATTTGGCCAAAGGTCGCTAAATTTAGAAATTACTAGGCGGCATTTCGGTCCCGTTCCTGTATAACTAAAATTGATACTGTAATTTATAATCGCAATTATCTGTGCTTTTTAATGCATCCTGATACTTGTAAATTGAAAGAAAGCTTGTTGTTAAAATATTCGCTTTTCTATAAACTGCTTCTATTTTGTTACTAGTCATAATATCAGTACTATCGTTAGAACTGGTGGTTTCTCTAACTATTATTCCTTATAGTGACCATTCTATTAGGAAGGCAAATATAAAAGTCTCAAGCTGATAAGAGTATATTAATTGACTTTTCATTATAGCAACGAATTATTAACATTCTTTTCTCCCGTACATGAAAGATCGTTATAATGATCTTAAAATGTGTACTTGTATACCAACAATGGCTGTAGAAAAAAAGTAAAAAGAGAAGCACAGTTATATTTCGGATAATAACAAATTCACTGTAGACGGTTAAAAGAGATTTTCCCCACTGTGTTTACTCTATCTGCAAATGTATTATTTTTTAAAGTGTTATTACATATTAAAGGGATCTAATTTTACTTTTCTATACCAGACTGCTAAAGTGTGTCTTATATGATATACTCTCAGTCCTTAGATTAATACCTACAAAAGACTCATCACATTAGACTCTCTCTAACTTCAGTTTCTAAACTACTTCTAAAGCTAGCACTCAGCAAGTTCTGAAAGTTGCATTATAACATTCAGGATTTTGTTTAAGGTACTGTCAAATGCACCCAAAAAATTATAACATCACCGCGATAAAAATTTCACCAGCTTGTGCGTTCCTTTTTTGAAGAATTTAACGCCATCTCATCGTCGCAATGCGAAACAAAAAAGAAAGTTAAAGAAGAGCTTAAATAATAACTAACCTAAACAAAATACTGTAGGGGGTAACGAGGGGGTGAATCTCGTGCGCGAGAAAGCAGCGAAGGAAATCATGTTCACTTCCTTCGGATGGATTTTTTTTCCCTCTCTCTTTTCGGACTTGAGGTAATTTAAGTTTTTACGCTTTCTCCTAGCAAGAAAAATAAAAATAAATAATAAAAATAGAAAAATTTATTTCGCCAGCAACAACGCTTTCACACCTTTCTACTTTTCATTTTTACTTTTAACTTAAATCTTATTGTTTTCCTGTGTCTTTTGCACGAGTGGTGCAAGTGCCAAAGAAAAATATTTCTACATGCTTTTTAGATACGAACGCCCTACTTTTCTCCTTAAACTTATTAACAAAATAAACTGAAAATTACAAAGAAATATACCACTTCAGTATTCAAGTACTCTGAAAAGTTATTTCGCGATTCAACCAAACGCTGTTTTCAGAGAAAGCAATCAATAAATGTTGTTGTGTACATGCAATTTAGGAATTTCAAATACGGTTTGAGGGTAAACCTTTAATCAAATAACAATGATTGCAACATAGGTAATCTGAGTTCATCTAATATGCAATAATGAAGCCTTATTGAATATGAATATTCCTTTGTTCAGTTCTATTTAAATAAAGTGAGGTTACTGTATTAAAATGCTGTAAACTAATTTAATTATTTATTGCTCGGATTAAATTATAATAATTGTGCATATTTAGATTAATATGATTGTTCCACGTACATCTGAAGCTTTTCAAATATTGAAATTCTGAAACAGAATGTTATACTTTGACAAGCGTTACGGTGCATAAGATCAGGAAATGGTTTATAAATAGGTTAACAATACAGTTACGTTAATCTTCGAGACCGAATTACAGAATCAGCTTAGAAATATATAATAAGCCATTCATTTATTGCATATTGTCGTTAACGTTTGCTGCATTCTGTTAATAATTAAAAAAAAAAAAAAAAAAAAAGCAAAACTCTATAATGAAAAATCTTAAACATTCTTCGAAAAGGAATTTAGAGTAAAGAAGCAGTTTAGAATCTGAGATCTTCTAAATTTACCAAAAAAAGTATTTGAGATTTTAGTTAGCCTTCATTATTAACAAATAAAAATCTATATTCTCTTCTTCATGTAAAATTGTATTTCTTAAGTGAAAAAGAGTGAAAATTGAAAAAGAAATCACCTTGATTTATTATTTTTTAAAATCCTATTAATTTCAAAGGCAATGATATACGTCTCGCTTTTTAGGATTGGAAATACTTCTCCTCCAGAAACAGATGGATCTTGGCTAGTAAAATTCAACAATTTTAAGAAATTGCTTCAACAGTTTCATATACGCTAAGGACGACGCATTACTTTTGTTTACTATATGAAACATCTCCTGAAAAATAAACTTCGACGACATGATATTGTTTCGGAAAGCGACAGGCTAGAAGAAAAGAAAGAATTAAGAGGCAGGTATTCACTAGTATTGCCAGTGCGTAAAAGATTAGATCTTTAATTTATCTTCATCGCACCTTTGCGCCTAGCTAGATTGTTGCGAAGTTTGTTGTCTCATTTTGAAACGAATGAAATTTTAACTTATTTTAATTTTATTTTCCAATTTTAAACTTTTACAAATTTAATCAACTTGTTACTGATTAACAGTAAAAGAAAGAAACATACTTCTTAATTTTTTTAACCTCCCACTAACCTATATACATAAGTAAGGGACTTGCGTTTTTTAGTTCGAAACTTCGACAGTTAGTTTTCAGCGAATAAACACGAATTAGGGTCCTAACGCAAGTTTTAACTATATTTACAATGATGTCTGCCTAACTGTGTGTGACATATTTTGGCGAGCATAACTCTTAACTTCCAAAAAATTTTATTTTCCAATTTTAAGCTTTTTATATTTATATAAAGAGTTGATTGCTTAGATTTTGGGTAAAAAAAATCGGAGGATGGCAGTGGTACTTTACATCGTCCAATTTACCTATAGCAGTATTTAATGAAAAACTATAGTAAAAGATAACCAAATCTATTCAATTTTTGTATTTAAAACTTTTATAGCAACGGAAACAACATATTGGATTTTGGCTAAAAGTGTTAAGCAAAAAGTGATATTTTACTTAAAGCTCTGTAATACTTCCATAAAAATATATTATGATATAATCCAAAACTTTTAAAAAATTTGATATTTAAAATAAGTATATGATTGAGAACAAATGCATTAGATTTATAATGTATTCTTGGAATTATCCTAAATGCAACGAGCATAAGCTGATTATGAAGACAAGTTCTCGTTATGAAGCAATCAAATGTATTAGCCTGAATCCTCAATTGTGTTTTCGCTTTCCTTTTGAGTCGAGCCAATTTTCAAATAAAGGGATGTTGCCACCAAACATTATCGTTATATATTGTTTTTAAAGAAATATTATAGTAAATATAAATATAGCGAATATAAAAAATTATGGCAACAAAAAATATTCTGTTGGGAATTCTAAAGGTATGTTATTCTGTTTTTGAAGTTTATGTTGCATAAATGCGAAAAGGATGATATTTAATAAATAAAGCTACAAAGACAAATAAACTCTTACATCTGGTTACAACATTACAAATTACTTTTACATCTGGGTCATCTTATTAAGGAAACTCAAAAAAGACTGATAAAGAAATGTATAGCAGTACTTTATCGAGAATTCTAAAGGCGCGTTGCTTTTAAAAATTTTGTGATTGTTAAGTTACTAATTTATGAATCTAAACACATTATATGACCGAAGGGTATACTAGGATCGATGTAATATTCTCAAATCAAAGCATAAGAACGAATGGGTACGGCCGCGGGTATACTTATCATTATCCATTGTGTGGGAAAATAGAATAATAAAAAATGAATGATGTTTATAAGTACTATTATAAGGTATTTCTCCATTCTTAGCGTGCCTTCGTGATGTAGTCGTCTGTACGCTGGGCGCGTATTCCAGAGGTCCGTGGTTTGACTCCCGGTGAGGGCGTTGCTCATTTTTCACTTCTCCTGCTTTCTAATATCTCTACAGTGGCTCCCGAACTAAAAACGGTTGGTGGATGTTGATTCTCCACACCCAGCATTAGGCGATTGGGTCTCCTAAAACTCCAGTCGCCCTTTAAAAGGGAGAGTACCTATATAAGGTATTTCTCCCGCTTTCTTAGCGTGCCTTCGTGGTGTAGTGGTCTGCACGTTGGGCGCGTATTCCAGAGGTCCGTGGTTCGATTCCCGGCGAGGGCGTTGCTCATTTTTCATCTGTCTCGCTTCGAAATAACCTAAAGTCTCTACACCATTAAGCCATAAAATTTATAAGAAAAATATATTTTATTTATGAAGGATCAGCCGGAAGTTATAGCTTACATAAAATGCGTTCCTATTCACGTTCGTTGCATGTTAAGATATGAAACTGGCGTAGGTCATATGAATAAGAATTTTTAATATGGGTTTTAATTTACACGAGATACATTTAATTCGTGTAATATATCTAACTCCCTTTTTGCACGAACTTGATTTAACACGAATTCAAAGTAAGTATTTCATTCTCTGTTTGGATTTAACAGAAGTGGGCCAAGCTAATTTCTAAGATTTTTTAGCCTAATCTAGCGTAATTGTTACTTCCTTTTACAAAGAAAAAGGAAATATAGTAATCGCAAAAATATTCTGGTATCATATTTCAACAAAAATAGCTATTTAACCGCTCTCAAATCTACTTGAATGATTTTTTTTTTATTTTTTATTTATTTATTTTTTTGCATGACATCTGTACGTACGGACAGAATAAAGGGCTCTTTTTTCCAAAATATATTGCAAAATGGACTTAAGATGGTTTCAGAGGTGATTTTTTTCGTGAGTCTATACGCACGTACATATGTATGTATCTAGCATAACTCAAAAACGAGTAGTCTTAAATCATTAAAATTTAGTATACGGGGCTGCTAGAACCTTTTTCGTTGCATTCGGCCACATTAAGCGTATATATATATATATATATATATATACCTGTTACCCGATTCGGTGAGCTCAGTATTTTTAATTCTTATATGTTGGTAAATTGCGATTTTGTTTGCTTTATAACAGGTTGAATTACGTTGTTCTTATGTTCTGGTTAGGATTTTATGCCTTTAGTTAATCTGCACCGAATAAGTATGGAATTATTAACAAATTAAATGTTTAAGTGGCGCTAGGCCTAACGAAGCCGCAATTTGTTCACATTTGAAACTTGTAGTAGGATAGTGAAGAAAGTCAGTCGTGCACCAGCTTGAGTGTCTTTTTGCCCAGTGGTTCCAAATGTTAAGTTTAAATTTTGTACGCCGAACAATTTGGTTTCTTTACTCGTTGGCCGAAATGCTTGTTTTGGCGAAGAAACTCTAATTTTAATTGTAAAAAATGTTTTAAACCGTATTTGGTGATCAAGGGTTTTCTTTTTTTTTTTTACAATTCTTAATGAAAATATTTTGAGTTTTTTTGCTTTGCTGCGAAATGAAAACTGAATTTACTAAATGAGAAATATATTTGTAATGAAATTCGAGGACGTACATTTAAATGAAGTGCAGGAAAAAATGCTTAAATTCAATAGTCCGTACAAGGAACTCTTTCCGTGTCCACATCAGACATTTATTTTTGGTATATTAGTAGTACTCTTATACCCCTTACGGATAATTATATGACAGCCAAACTAAAACACGAACACAAAGATTACCGGTGAAACAGCATCAGCAAAGGAATTTGGCGCTGATGCTGTTCTATACATCACAGAAAGAATTTCATTAATAAAGGAAGAAAACCATGCCCACACTAATTTGTGTTCCACTGCAAATTTACTTTAATATATTTTTATAGCATATTTTGTTGAAATACAGTCAGTAAGCCTAGGTAAACACTTTCACACTTTTTTTTCTAAATATTCTAGATGAATGTCTAGATCCGGACCAAAGCTTCTTTTCTTCCACAGACGTAATGTATATTTACACTAATTTTTTATTTGCATCTATGGTATCAAAACATAATTAAATATGTATTTAACTGACAATTTTCCCGACTGTTTGTCGTTTTATTATAATAATAAAAGATGCTTTGTTAATTATTAGAAACTCGAATTTCAGAGTATTAGAAGCTCGAATTTGAATTTTGAATTCATTTTTGACTTATTTCATACTTTGTACAATTTTTGCGTGTAGTTACTGAAGCTTGTAAATCCTTACTTTATACCCAAAATTTTTAAATTTGTATAAAAAACATATGTTTAAATATTTTAATAAAGTTTTTGAAAATCCTCCATAAATTATACCTAGTTCTTTATTCATAATCAAACAAAGATATCCGTCTAAAAAGAATTTGCAATTTACGACTAAGAAATAAATTTTTGTCTCTTGAGATTTAAATCGTCATTTGCATTTTTCTTAAGTATTTTATGAGACAGCGAGAGCCATACACCATAATATTTTTAATGAATATTTTAGCATAGCAGATGATTTAATTTTTAGAGAAGGTCAGAAGAAATTTCGTAAAAAGTTAATTACATTCCACAACTTGGAGTGGATTTCCTTTCAGAAGTTTAAGCCATTTCCTGCGGAAGAAAAGTGAACTTTTTAATTCATTTGGAAATTCATTTGAATATGGTAAATTCTTTCCATAAAAAGCATGTCTTTTTAAGAAAAATAAAATATGAAACAAGAAGAATCCTTCAGATGCATAAAAATGAGCTGCAAAAGTTTGTGCATCAAAAGAAAATGAGCAAACATGCCAGAAAGAATGGCATTTAAAAAACAAATACATATTGTAAATTCAGTGATATGTATCGTTAGTTTTAGTTTGATATTTTGACGGAGATGAATAATAAAGTACTGTTTCGACAAATTAAATATTGATTTTCAGAAAGATAGTCAAAGTATGACACCATATAACTACAGCCAGATAATTAGGTTACATCTTACTGTAGCTCCATTACACAAGTAGGCATACATTTCAAAATTTTCACATTTTATTGCGTTGTTTGGAAAGTTACTTTTTTAAACTGCTATTTCTATTTTTAGCCAACCAACTGCAATGTAAACCGTACCGTTATTATATATTTTGACAGCTGACATGGAGAATATTTGTTGACAGAAGGTAAGTGCCCAAACTTGTTTGCAAAATTTCGTTCGGACTGTTTCTACAGTCTCCCGATATTGACCATGCTTCACGTTGTAAAGACTAGATGAAGCTAATGAAGACTAATAGAGGTACTGATTAAAGTAAACCACCAAATAACAATACCAGAAATCGCTAAGAGATTGTCGAAAGCAACTTTTATGATCACGTATACATATTTGGTTTCACTCCAAAGCTCTATAAAATGGTATCACATGTTTCTAAAGCAATATATTTTCTCCGTAGCTCTTATATCTGTGATTTGCTTCTTACATGTTATGAAAATGGTCTCATTTTGAAGTGAAACAAATCTTCCGAACTGTGGAGATTTAATATTCATCATTACACAAACCGATATTCATAAAAAATATGATGCTTTCTTAGTATTTTATGGAAATATGTACTTTTGAGTTTCTATCAAACAATTTTGCAATTGATTTGAAAGTGTACCGCAATTAGCTGGATGAACTGAGACCATAGACGAAAAGGCCAGAAATGATGAATAGAAAAGGTGTATTGTTTTAGCATGATAATGCTAGATTTTACTCAAGTTTGCTAACTCGTCAAAAACTGTTACAATTTGTGTGGAATGTGCTACCACACCCAACGTATTCGCGAGGTCTGCATCCTTAGATTATTAATATAAATCCTTGGATTATTAAATGTTCCGGTGTTTACAAAATAATTTTTAAAGGTAAAACCATTACTTAAAATTGAGGCTATCAACGATCATTTGGATGAGCATTTTATAGGCAAAGATCAAAAGTTTCATGAACGCGGAATCACAGCAAAACGCGTTGGATCGCAATGGATAATATATAATTCAGTATAATATATAGATATTACAAGTAATCCCTTCCCCACGAATACGAGAAAAGAAAGCCGAAATTACTTTGAAACTACTCCAAAATTTAAGGCATATTATGCAGTTAACTCTTTCGCATCGAAGTCGCCCGTAACGCCCGTTCATTCAGGCAACGGCAAACCGCCCCAATGCCTCGTTTATTTTCTACCTAGTTCTTTCCCCTTCACGTTAGTGTATGGCTCAATGGTTTCGCGAGTTGTTAAAAGATATGTCAATCATTCTTTTGAAGCAAATAAAGGAGAAATACGGAAAGCTATTGACGTTCGCAGGTGCAATCCGGCCCTAAGGTGAAACTGCACACAATGAAAGAAACCGCAGAAAAACCTCCAAGAGCAGCAAAGGGGAAAGGAAAACTATTCCAAGACAAATTCGTAAACACGGGCGTTTTCGATGTTTGTTGAAAACAGATTTGGACGTCTCTCGATGCGACAGAGTTAAAAGTATCTTTCTTTCATTTACTGAAAGTAAAATACAAACACAATTGAACAATATACGTTGTTTTTGATAAAACTGCATAATAAATTTTTATTTGTTATACACACCTCCCACTTCTGTTTCAATTTACATAAAACAATGAAATTAACTTTGTTTATGTAAGCTTTAGACCTAAAAATGAAGTCAGGTTATAACTTGTCTTCGCCCTCCTTCCAGCATGCCTTCGTGGTGTGACGGTAACACACTCAGCGCTTATTCGAGAGGTCAGGGTTCGAGTCCTAGGGAAGACACTGCTTATTTTTCCTGTCTCCAGAATCCAAAAACCTAGTCATTTTACAGTGCCTAGGTCTTTTGCAACGATTTATCGCCTTTTTGCAATGTTTTAATGCAATGATTTATGAGAAACAGAATATAATGACCAATAGGCTTGTATACAGTAAGTAACCTCTTTTAATAATCCGTTTAAGTTAATAATTTGGGAGCATAGTACCAGAACAACAAAATGTCGTACGCATTCATATAAACTAAATGAACTAACAGTTTTTCCTTTTAAAGTCTGCACTATTTGTATTACCTGTCACGTCATTTAAATAAAAGTAAAATTTAAACATTTTAAATAAATTAACAAGCTTAGTGTGACTTTGGTCTATCATGCAGAAAATGCATAGAAAAGAAAAAGCATCCACATAACTAGATATTCTAGAAATTGCTAATCCGGATAATGGAATATTACCGCTCTTACTAGCCAAGAAATATGCATATATATTAAACAAGATCTTTTAAAGGATAAATCAATAAATTTAAAATTATCTTAGCAATCTTTCTAATACTTAACTTTCAACAGTCCGACACAAAAATTTGGTGCTTAGAATAAATTAAAAAACATCGTGTAAGCATATTTTAGATCCATGATAGGCCAAAGTTTAAATAATTAGATAAGTTTAGATTATTATTATTTCAGAACCCTGATATCGTAAATAAACGTTGCACAGATTTGAGCTCGTATTTATATTCCATATGAACATCTCATTGAGCCTGATTTTTCTATCTCAGGAATCCAAGCCATGACGAAAATTCAACTGTATTATCTACTTTGTCAACTTCTAACTGGAATAAGATAAAACCACAAGACAGAGCAGAAAGCAACCCAGACGAAACAACTTTCTTACGAACGAAAGGTTTGGATTAGTAAAGTACTTTCTATAGTTTTTAGGCAACTGATTTGTAAATTTCTAGAATTGAAATGGAAATAAAAGTTGCTATGTTGTGTTGTACTTACTGATCCTTATTGGTTAGACCAGATCCATGGGTACAAGAGACGTTAATATTTCTAATACGCAGGTAGATCCTTTTAATGGATCCACTTTTATAAGTCTCAAACAGATGAAAAGATGTCCAGGAGTTCGTATGGAGTCACCATACAAACGTCTGTACATTTTCTTCTAAGAGTTTAATTCGGTTGACAGTCAACCAAATCTGATTTCTTGCATTTGGATAATGAAGTTTAGTAATTTTATGTAAGGTTTTGATTGAAATTCAGATGGTCTTATATTTTTCAAATGATCACATTGCTTTTGTCACCATAATTGCGATTCATATTACGTTTCAAGTGCTCCTTTGAAACATAGAAGAAAATAGTAGTGTCTGGCCGCTTTGTAAATATTTTACTTTCTTCTAATACTTCCTGAACAGCACTATCCAATACTGCACAAGAATTAAAAAACTGCACAGGATTATCGCCCTCATTTTTCCAAGTGGCAACAGTGCTGATTATCCATTGACTAAGTTAGCTTACTTTTATTTACACACATCCTTATTTTATTCATGCTATCCTTCTTCTCACGCCTCCTTTATGCTAGATTCCTCTTGAAGCAAAAATTTAGCAAACGAACCCAGCCATGGAAACCAAGTTCTTGAACGAAAGCATCAGAAGTAATTTTATAAAATGCGTGTTTAATTATATTTGAATTACTTACTCTTTTTAGCAATAAAAATAGCCCTAAGTTAGCTCTTTTTAGCAATAAAAATAGCCCATAGTTAATTTTGGAACAAACTTATGTAAGACTATCAACAAAGTGAAAACATGAACACAAGGATGCGTTTCTGAAGATCTTTTGATTGCAATTCCGAGTCTTTCCTCTCGTTAAATTTTAAAGTGTCTCAGTTTTTATCTGGTCACGGTAAATTTGCAAGTTATCTGTTTCGTTTTAATCTACGATCAAACAATTTATGTGAATGTTCAAAAAGAGTTCCTCAGGATGTGGAACATTTGATTTTCTCGTGCCCTACATTTGATGGCCCTAGATTATGCTTACAGAACGATTTGAAAATGTTCGGAGTGACTTGGCCAGTGAACGTATCTGTTTTCGTGAAGTCCAGACTGCTGTTCTCTGCTTTTGTTCGCTTTATTTATGCATGTAATTTTTAATGTTTATTTATACATGTAACCTTTAATGTTCTAGTTAACTTACTTCTGTAAGCCCCGTGTTGTACATATGTGGTGCACGGGGAGTCTGTATGTTCTCAAAGGAAAAAAAAAGCATTTTATACGCTGCATACCAATTAACAATCTGAATGCCGTTAATGTTCCTAATATTTAATCGTGGTCTCTACAAATTCGTTGAACTTAACTGCGATATTCTTGTCATCTCTTCAGACATTATAGAGATTAATGAACAACATATGTTTTAGTCTGTGATGAATAACCTATTTCGAATCACGAATGAAGGAATATCATATAATTAGGTAGATTTGTCTTATAACATTTCTTATTGCCATAGTTTAATATACATTGTCTGAATGAAGACAGCGTTAATATTTTACAGCAGCGTAGCTGCTACCTTCATCTAGCTTTCAAATGTACCGGAAAAAATGCCTGAAGGGAACACCAAACGCTAAATTTAAAAACTGCGCAGAAATTTACTCTGCAGAATAACTTCATCGAAAATAAAATAATAAATAAATAAAAGAAAATCTGAAAGGTTTCAGATTTTAAATTACGTCCAGTGGAACGTTCTTTTTAACGTTTTGTGTGTTACCTTTATGTATTAAAGATCATGATGTTCTTTGGACTCAAGCCATAAAATTCAGTTGAATAGCAATGCCGCAAATTAATTTTAAAATGGGCATATCTTTAGAAATTCCGATACACAGTTCCGCGTGCTGGAGGCAAAAAGGTTTTTTTTTTTTTTTTTACCTGTAGAGTGTTGCCATTGCTCGCTTTTAAATCGTTGAGTTTGTTACTCAAAAATTCGTTAAAGTTTTACAAAATATTAAATTGATAATAAAACAAATTCCAAATTTCAAATCTGGTTTTCCACATGCCTATATTCGTAGGAGGATTACGTCATTCAAAATTCGGTGACTCTATGTACCGTTGTTTTATCAAAATGAAAGAAATATACATACATTTATGCATATTTTTTATTATTTAATTTCTTCAAATGTAATGCAGGACTCTAATATTTGGTGGCAACAGTTTATAGTGATTCAACGCAAAATCGACAAACTAAAACAATCCTTCAGGGGCAAAGCCCTTTGGAAAAAAAAAACAACAACATAGGTTTTAAAAAAATGTATTACATATAAAATATTACAATGAAAGAAGCAATATCCTTAATACAAAATATTAATTGTCCTAATAAATAAATTAGCAAATTCCCGTTGCCTTCTCTCAACAAACATCCAATATCCAACAGAAACATTAAATTAAAAAACTGCACAGGATTATCGCCCTCATTTTTCCAAGTGGCAACAGTGCTGATTTTCAACAGTCAGCAGTCCAGTATACAAATGAATAAAAAACTGTTGCCAAAACCACATTTGTAAAAGAATGAAACTATTCAAAATGATGTGATAAAATCAAAAAGATAATATTTAAAAAAATATGATTCGAATTTTGAAAACTCGCTTCCAGGTGCACTGGCTGTTGTCCAGATGCACCTGTATATCAAATTTCGTAGCCCTAGGTCTATTAGCTTACACGCAGCACGATCGAAAGACACACAGGCTCTTTTTTTTCATTATATGTAGGGGCCCATCAGCGGCCGAGCGGTAAAATCGCTTAACACTGGTAGTTCGGTTCGAATCCCGCAAACGGGCTGGCTGAGTGGGCGTTTTCGTGGTTTTCCCCATGTATAACGTGTATACGAGTCAGTTTCCCTTATAAAGTCCTCCCCGAAGACATCCTTCCTCTTAGGCAGATAGCCCTCGAGGCTTTGCCATAATCACACACACACACACACATTATATGTAGAGATTAAACAGTAGAAAGCCTATAACAAAAGGAACATAAGTATATATTCTGCATATAAATGTACAACAAATAAATGTTACAACACTTTTGAGATACTTACTAGTTGAAAATACTTATTTATGTTTATTTAGCATTTCTTGTTGTTGTTTTATTTTAAATGCAATACACATTTTTCTTTAAATCCAATAAATAGGAACAAATTAAATTCCTGTGAAGTTATTCTTCCGTGACGCAGTGTATGAAGAAAGGGAAATAATTTCTTTGAAAAGCTCAATTTACTTCAAAAACGAGAAAACAAATGTTTAAATTTGAGATCTAGAAAATAGAAACAGATCCAACAAATTTGGCACATTGAACGACAGAGGTGTTTTATATAAAAGCAAACGCAATAAAATGTCTCATTCTAAATTTTTATTATAATATTTTCGGAAGTATTGTTATTTCGAACTAAAAACGAAATTTCCTAACTAAATGTTTAATAAAATAAGACTAGATCTTTCGAAAGCAAAAAGGTAAGTAAAATGTTTTTTTTTTGTTTGTTTTGTTTAAGCAGAGAAAACACGATTAAACTGGAGAACTTGGTATTGATACTTGGAATATTTATTTCTATTATTGTTTATATTCAGTAGGCGAAACCTCTGAAATTCAGTTTCTTTTATTTATCGTATTTACACGGGGAGGGATAACCGATTAGGAGATATTTGAGGTAAATTCTTCCGACAGTTTTGTTTCTATAAAATGTGTTTACAAGAAATTAATTTATATACTATAAATTTCACTATTACCAGCTTTCGATAAATAAATTCAACCTTACTCAGAAGTTTTAAATGTGCAAAAACCGATTATTTGATTTTATATTGAATATTTTAAAATTTTTCTTCATTCTAATTTTACTTTGAATTAGAAAGATTTCTGGATGTTTGTTTCTTTATAAAAATTTCGTAATGGCTATATAACAATGAAGTTAAATTATGCTGTGCTTTTAGAGACTGCTTTCTTATGGCAAAATATTTTGCCACGAATTTAGAAAATATTGCTCTCTAAAATACGATCAAGGATATCGTCTAGAATCGATTTGTCTTCAAGAAAACGTTCAAACATATCTACTTGTTCAGAATACTTCTTCTTCAAATACGTTCTTACAGTATGGCTATTTCGCGTTTCATGTGATATTCAGATGTTTGAATTTTATGTTTGAATCAAAATAAGGTATCTTTAGCAGCTGTTTTATTTTATTCCGACCCTTAATGCAATTTGTTTTGCGTATTTGAAAAAATCTGATGTGTACCCTACATGACTTCCTTGTACGTAATATTAAACTATACGCAATATTCCTGCATTAAATTTAAACATATTGAATTCAGTTAACGACTTTTGAATTAAATCTTCTTCGTCGATAGCGCAGAAATCACAACAGAATAAATACACTTTTTAAAGTTCGCTTTATTTATTTACCATGGCGACACTTCGGCGCCACGTTGACTTAACAGCATTAACATCCATTTTATAATTCAGAGTGAAAAAAAAATTATGTCATCTGAAGAGTTACCGCAAATTCTATTCAAATAAATCTAAAACGATGTATTAAAGAAATTAAACAAATAAAAAAGAAATAGTTTTTCACAGACGATTCAGCGCCGCTTACCTAATGTGCAGGCGCTACTAATTAATTCAGTTCTCACATCGCGGCAAGGCGAAAATACATAAAATATTCAAAATATTGTTACGAATTTGGTATTTAAAAAGCTAATGTTAGTTCAATTATAAATTAAATGGTTTTATTTCTCGCGCAGTGCAGCGCGTGACGAATATTAAAAGAAAGCTAAGCCGGAAAATTGAAAATACAAGAGCGCGTGCATTAAATAAATAAATATCTCTTTCGAGAAAGTACTGGAAAATTTTAGCGCGTGATTTTAAAATTCTTGTTGATTGTAGCGAATTCGCGGATTAGCGTTCTTTAGCTGTTTTGAATTACGTTCTATTGAACATTTGAGTAGTTAGAAGATAACTACTGTGAGATATTGTAATACTGCATGATAATTTGAGAAAATTTAAGCATTTTTGTTGTGATAATAATAAATTTTTGTTCATTTTTCATCGGACTTGTGCATTCATTTCATAACGAACCCGTACGCAAGCAACAATATTTTCATTAAAATTGAAAGATATAGAAAACCTAAAACATCAAGTACAGTCAATACGATTCAAAGATAACAATTTTTATAATTAAAATTACAGTTTATACTCAAAAACAAGCTAATAACTTAAATGATAATTCCAGAATGAATTAAGCATAATTTAATTTGCAATAATAAAAGAAGACTTTCCTTTGCTGTTGCGAAGCTTAGTTCCTCTAGACTGGCAACAAATCCACTATTCTGCGAAGTTTCAAAGGTAAACAAACATGGCTGCCATAATAATCAGAAATTAGGCTTAGCCGTTTTTAAAAGATTTTTAAATTGTTGATAAATCCACAATTATTGCATGCAGGTTAACTAAAGGCATAAAAACCTTAACCGGAAGATAAGAACAACATAATTCAATAGTTTTTAGAGCAAAATGCGCACAATTTGCAAACATATAAGAATAAAGAAACTGAGCTCACTGATGAATAACAGAGTGGATATATTTATATATATATACATACATATATTTATACGCTTTTGGTGCAGCCGATCGCAAACAAAATGGGAGGTGCACACATGTTATAGCAGTCCTATATACAAAATTTCAACATTCTGAGGCTACTCGTTTTTGAGTTATGCGAGATACATACGTATGTACGTACGTACAGATGCCACGAACGAATCTCTTCAGAATTCATTTTAAATCAGTTTTAAAATGTGTTTTGGGGAAAAAGAGTCCTTTATTCTGTCCTTACGTGTGGATGTCACGCAAAAACGTCGTTAAATTGCATTCGATGCCGGTTAAAATGGATAGTTTCGTTGAAATATAATACCCTAATTTCTTCTCGATTACAACACTTTCTTTTTACTTCGTACAAGAAAGTAAAAAGGCTCCATACTGAACCACACACCTAAGTTTTATATAATTTAGTTTCAAATATTAAATTTGATTTCGTGATTTTTTTTGAGTTGTAGTAAGCAAATACGTCTTTGATGTAGGAAACAAATTAACATGATATTAGAAGTGAGACATTGTGTTATAAAGTGCATATTATACAATTTAAAATTTTGGATTCATTTTACAAAGTGTTTTTCTTTAATTCGTCGTGAAAGAATGAAAACTAGAACTCTTATAATATTTCTTTTCTGGAGAAATAACATTGGATATAAAATCCTACTATCGGTTGGGAAACTCTGGAAACATTCATCAGGAAATTAACGAATATCGCAAAATATTTGGTTTGATACATTGTTTTGAATACAAGATAAGTAAAAGCCATATCATTTTAGCTCGAAGTTTTTCTAGTTTTGCTGCAAAACACCGCAGGCGCTTCTTTTATATAAGCAAAGTTCTGTGATCAGAGAGAGGAGAACGTTTTTGATACGAACGAAATTCAATACGTCAGAATCACGAGTTTAAGTGCGACACGTATGCTTCTTTGAAATTGACATATCTATATTAAAATGTTCCTTTTTTCCTATTTACGGAGCAAAAGCCGATTGTATTATCTATCTTACCAATACCGATTGTAATATCTGTCTTACCAATACAATCTAAATCCAATAGAATCTTCTGTTGATTAAAGGAAATCATTTCATATTATCTAATTTTATAATATCTAATTCTTTTAGGCTACATAATTATTGCGGTTTGTTGGCATATTTAATGGAGTCTATGGATATCATATTTTAGCTTGCCCTTTTATGTTGGTAATTTTGAATAACATTAATTTTGCTTTGGCGCCTGTTGAGAAGAAAAGATGTGAACCTTCATTCTTTTATAAATAATTATCGATACAAATGCTAAATGGCAGATAAAATCTAGCTATTGAACTTATTATGCCATGCCTAAGACACTCAGAAAAATTTGGAAGACAAAATGGGAGCAATTACGATACTTCAAGAAAATTACACTTTTAGCCGAATTTTACTTTTAATTTGTTTTATAAAGGGAACACTGTTCATTTTTGGGGGTTATAAATCACGGCCTTTTTTACCTCATCAAAGGCCAGAAAAAAATCAAAAGTAAAGCGTATAATTTGGACTACCCATTGTTAGAAATGAATAATTTATTATCCCTTCATATTTGCTTTACTTTTAATTCGGAAATTAATGTTTGTCGGATTCCATATGTTTTAGCCATATTTTTTTCAAAAGATAAATTACGCTTAATGATATAGATTTCTATAGTGTAGATAGAGGTAATTTATTTTGCACTTTCCTTTTCCGCGAATATCTGTATTTCTCTGATAGCTAAATACAGCAGACACAGGTAGCTTAATATTATGCAATGTTTCAAAAAGTCTGAATGAATTCATCTTTTAAAAATGACCCTTAAACATACGGTCTTAAACACACATTCCAGTTTAAGAAATGAGTCAAGCACAGCAGAATTTCAAAATATGACCATTTTGCTGACATTGGCAAAGTGCGTGCAAAATGTAAATTTTTGTACAGGTAGATAAAAGTGTAAATGAGAAAAGTAATTCCCATTACTAGATGTGATAAAAATTCATTCAAGTTACCATAGATAAAAAAGTTATTATTCAAGTTACCATAGATAAAAATTCATTCAAGTTACCAGAGATGCGTAAATTAATGCTTTTGGGAACAATTCATATATATCGGAGAATATAGTTAAGCATGTCAATTTCACGCGCAAAAATTGTATTGCTATTTGCAGATTCTAAACCTGAAACTTTTATGTTTAGTAAAATTTAATTCAGCATCAAATTTTTGAGTATGTGAAAACCGGTTTAAATCATATAATTTTGAAATTTATTGCTCGGTCAGCTTTGCATATAATGGATCAGTCTCTTTCTATGTTTTTATAAATAAACACATATGATTATACAACATAATTTACCTATTGTAATTTTCTTACCAGAGGGAACGTATAGAAATTTAAATTTGTTCTTTTTTTTCTAAAATGCAATGGAAGCTTTTAGAGTTTATATGCCAGTTTGACGCCTTTCGTAAATTTAAAGCTACTGGATACATCTCTTAATTCTAAAGCATAGGAATACAGTAGAGGGTTAAAGAAATATTATATGGTCTCGGTAAGTATGGAACACCCTGTGTATATGGATCATGGTTTTAGTAAAGACTGAGCCATTGGTCTTGGTACCAATGGCTCAATTCTTGAGTTCAATCTTGAGTGAGCCATCGGTTTTAACAATGATCTTGGTAAAGATTGGCACCTTGTATGATACCAAGGACCATGATCTTGGTAAGGATCGTCCTTGGTCTTGCAGGGATGGAGCACCTTGTATAATTACAAACTAATTTTCAAGTCTGTACAATTTCTAAGGAAACAGAACAACATTATTCCCTAGCTATGTCTTAAGTATTAAAATAATTCTTCTGAATTCATACATAAAAATCATTCAGAAGCCGTATTTTCTCTGAGACAGCTTCCGTGAATTTCTAGCTGTAACAATGAAGTTTGACTGTTATTTTCCAAAACAGCCCTCTGCCTTATCATGCGATGCATACTTATGCCACTTTTCTTATGCGCATTTACAGTAAAATTTTATATATGGGAGGAAAGGCGTGCCAGACAAAGCGAGAGAAAACACTTCAAGCGTGCACGTCACGCGAATCCCCCGTCTGTCACGTCCAGTAACAGAATACATGAAAATTCCTGCTGGATTCTTTTGTGTGGTTAAAATCTTCTTCTCTATTTTACCTTATTCTTTCTATCTTATCGTATGTGCTCTTATGGTTTTCAAAGTAAAGAACTTCAGTGCATAAATTTTCATCTTTGATGATTAAAACCTCAAATCATATGAAATCAATAAAATTAATAAGAGTTTAATTAAATATAAATATGAGTTAGAGAAAATGAAAATTCAGATATTGGATGTGTATTAGAAATTTATTTAAATTATCCAAAATAACTATAAGATAAACATTAAAATATTCGTTTACCGGCCGAAAGTAGAATTCCAGATGACTCTATACAAGTTAAATTACTAACAACTTTAAACTGTGATAAAGAAATCTACGTTTTTCATAATTTATTATGTATTATGTTTCATGCATTATTTCATACTTTATTATCAGCACTTTATTATGTTCGTACGTAGCGATGTTTTGCAGAAACATCGCTCAACTGGATTTAAGAGCGTCAAAATAGGTATTTTCGCTGAAATTTGATACCCCAAAATTTTCGCGATTACAATACTTTTTTACTCCTCACAAGGAAGTAAAAATCTGAAAGGGTCCAAAATTTAACGATCGCCCAAAAGGGCTGTTTGAAAGTTTAATATGGCTTAACAGTAGGCATTATCGATAATGAAATACCCCACGTGAAATAGCGAAACATTTTATAGAGCATTAGATAAATATACATTTAGGATAACTTGGAAATGTTATATACCTTCTATATATTTGAAAAGTGAAAATATATATGTAACGTGATTCTATAAATATATGTAATTTTTTTATTTAAATAGATCATGAATTAAATGTATCTTTCAAATCAATCGGATTAAAAAGTGAAACAAAATATTCTCGATAACTGCATCCATTACATTTAAATAGCTTAGCTTGTTAGAAAAACAGACATATTAAACATGAAAAAATAATTTCTTACTTTTTCTGAATGGCAACAGCTTCAAATGAAAAGTGAAACAACACAAAATCATTTTTCGAGACTATAATAGGCATTTTAAGCTAGTAATTCTTTAGAAATACTCCTGATTTATTTTAATATGTCCATTAAATTCATTTTAAAATTTATAGACATACCATAATGAGGTAGTTATATTATTAATTTATTTGTTCAACCGTAGTTAATATTCAATTAAATAGAATACATTTAACGCATATCTGCGTTGAAGTATAATAACGTGAAAGCGTCATCAATTTAAAAAAGGATAAGTTAGTAAGTTTTCAAATTAACACACTCAAAAATATTTATTGTAAATAAAAATTAAATACTGAAGTTCTTTTTTTCAAAAATTATGAGGAGACTTCTTTAGCAGAAATACATTTTTTAAACATAAATGCTGTATTTTTCCAGCAAATAATTAAAACATTTTAAGAGTTTTGATTGGAAAATTTCAAATAATCTAATTTAAAGCTACATAAATAAATGATTAAACTTGTTTAAGATCTGCTGATAATAAACCGCTTCTCACGCCTCTATTATCACAAGGAGAACGTATCTTTCAAGAGATATAATGGTTTCTGCAACTGATTTGCAAATGTCTCCTCATTTAACTGCCGAAGCATTAAAGGTTTAGGTCACTTTAAGGCTATTCTAAATCTCGCAAATAGTTCAAATCAAGTAGGGTGGTGTTTGGGAATTATAATAATTACTATATGTTCGCTAAAGATTACAATGGAGTGCTATTGCTTACGAATGCTACAGTTAGTAGAAAATTATGAACGATTCCGTGTACTGAATGAGATAATTTAATACTTTAATTGCAAGATATAGCTGAATTAAGATGCCTGTTAAAGAATGCAAATATGTATGTAATTAGATACAAAAATGTATTTTAAAATTCAAATGCTAATTTATAAATGTTACTACCGACATTTCGAATGTTCTGAGGTGATGTAAGTAAGCCGTCATCATATTTCCCACATGCCAAAACTGGAGAAATAGCAACGTACAAGAAGTACTGCTAAACTTACGACAAATGTATCGTAATTTTATTAATATTAATTTATAGAAATGGATTTATAGTCACATATTCACTCACAGTGACGCCCAAAATAAAATGTAGAAGGCAATAGTTTATCGCCATCTTGATTAATTCACTGGCTAACATTTCTTAACCTGATGCTGACAAGAAGAAGGGTGTAAGAATTATGAAATTAAATTATGATGAAATTAAAGACATTCATTCCTTGAATCTGTGTGCTACAGTAGTAAACACGCCCAACTCGCAATGGGTTTGTTTTGGTTTGCTTAATCACGGCAACGCATTCTAGGGCTTTCAACTTAAGGGAAGGGATTCCTTCGTAGAGGACTTTCTAAGGAACTGGCTCATATACACATTACACATGGGGAAAATCACCAAACCTTCCATGCAGACAGCACGTTAGCCGGGATTCGAAACCCGCCCCAAAATATCAGTGTTCAGCAAAATTACCGCGTGGCTACTGGTGGGCCAACAAGCAATGAGAAGTCAATGGGCCAACAAGCAATGAGAAGACAATGGGCCAATAAGCAATGAGAGATTAATTTCCGATAAGGCCAAAGCTGATTTTCGTAGGTTTTCTTAGGTTGTTTTTCAATAAATTCTAATTATCTCTATAATAAAGTGCAATATTTCACAGGAATACTAAGAATGTTAACAGAGCACTGGATAAAGTTTTGCTGACTTTTAACTTTTCCCATTCATAATTATAAACCTATGTGCAAACGTACTTTGCTTGTCAGGTAGAGAAGGGTTTTGTGAAGGAAATGATAAATTCTTATTGAAATTTCACTTACCTTTAATGTGAAAATTTTGTATTTAAAATTCTGATATTTAGTAACTCGAATTAGAAGCAGATATTTGAATCTCATCTTTTAAATCACCATGGATTAGCTTGAATTTAATTACTTACAGAAGTAAATTCTCTGGGTAGTAATTTGCGACTTATGTATTTAAATAACAACAGAGGTTTCTTTTTTATTAAAGAATATGTGCCTACCTTTCGACAGCACGATTATTTCGAAAGAAAGAGTTGACAGAACAGTTAAAAATTTAAATATTGCGAAAGTGAAACAATCTTTACAAATTTAATGATACAGTACTTCCCGATTAAGACAGTTCGCTGTAAACTGCTTCGTCTGTAAGAAAGATGCGTTAGCCTACTTTTATACGTTTTTATTTAAATCCGTATCTTTATCTCAATAAAATCGTGAACTAGTCTTCTTAGCCATTTTTTTAAAAATTTTAGTGCACATGCATAATTTCAATGATAATACGTCATGAAACGTCCATTTCCTAATTTCTCCTGTTTCTCCTGTTTTACAAAACAAAACATAGTACGGCAGTTACCTATAAAAAGACCCTAGAGTGGAAATCATACTGAGATGACTCACTTCTCAGAAATACAAAATTTTACCATGCCATAAAACCTCAGCAATATGGATATGTATGACAAAGGTAACTTTTGATGCGGTTTCATGTTTAACATCAAAATATATGAAACCTGCCTAGAAATGAGTGGCATAGATGCAATTTAAACTTGCGAGTGAAAAAACGGGATTTTATTTAAACTAATTCTAGTTTTATACGAAAAAAATCTCGATAAATTTATCATGAATAAAGGTTTTTAGTTTTCACAATAACGTATATATATTTAATTAAAATTAAAAATGTTGGCATAAGTAAATTATAAATAAAATCTTAAAGAGAAACAGAAAGTACAAGAAGCTTACAAGTAAAGTATTATAATTAAGAATAATGAGACATAAAAAAGAACGATTAAGGCGATATTAAAATGTTAACGATCGGTTTCTTTCAGCTTTCCATTTGACAGCCTCGATTTAAAACTTTGTTATTATTATAATTTAGAAAATACTAGTCGAACACATTTAAACGAAGACTATAAAGCAGTTTACTATTCCTTATCAACTATAATTTATTCGAAACTTTTTGCTTTTATCTTTTTTGTGACTGGCATGTATGAAATCTCAAAATGGTCATAGGAATAACTATCTATTAGATTATATAACGAAAGCTAAAGCTTTCATCATCACTTGAAAAAATTATCAAGCGTAGAAAAATATTAAAGCTAATTTAGTCTTCAGTACATTAGCTTTTCAGTGGAAACGTCTTACCTCTTTTCATAAGTGTAACTTGTAGTGCATCATGGCCCATTTCATTAGTGCCGATGCAAGTGTAACGTCCAAAATCCTCCTCTTCTACATTGTTGATGAACAATACGCTCTCCCACGTCACCGTGTCAATTTGAGATGTCCTACTTGAGTATTTAATAATTGTTGGCGATTCAGTGATATTGGTTCCTGTTTCATCGGACCACGAAAATCTGACAACTGGAGCTCCTGTTGCCAAACATCGAAGACGAACTGTCTCGCCACGGTCTGCAGCTACTTTCCTGTATCTGCGAGGGAGGTACGTTTCTGGTTTGACTACAAAAGAAATAAAAAATAAAGTGTCATTAATAAATATCTCAAATGAAGATGTTAAATTATAAAAATTAACACCAAGTGTAAAGGCAGTGTCCAAAATTAAATTTACAAACATTTTTTGCAATAATTCACAACTTGTTGCTATAAACCATTCGGGGAAAGGTAAATATGATGCTAAATATCTATTTCTTGAAAAGCTAAAAGGATACTTTCTTAAGAAATGTGAAAGTGACCGGTTTGCGAATATGTAAAATTCGTATATAATTGCGTTTATTGCATGAAAAATGGAAAGACTGACTAAATGTGAAATAAAATTATATCTCGAAATAGTTCAAAAATAAATTGAGATGGAGGATCATAGATTTTGATGCTAGCCACTCTCATATAAAAGTCACTTGATGATTACGATTGTTTCAATTGTTGGTATTCAGGCTATGACAGCAATTCCAAATTATGGCTACTATCACCAAAAGGCTCAGTCAATGCCATTCAAGAACCACGACATCCTCAGATATTCGACTAGCGGCATAATTTTCAAGCCATAGGCATTAAACACATGACCTTATATAAATGACATTAAATACATGGCGCCATAAAGAGATGATGGCTACAGAGCTTCCGCAAAGCATCGTTGCTGTATTTGGAACAACAGTTTTAGGCAAAATATATGTATACGCATAAATCTTACGCTCGTCGACCAGCAGTACGTGTTCCCCTCAACACTAACAGAATGAAACATATCTTTTGTGGAGAATATGTAGTCTGCAATGATGAGTCAGGATTCAGATACCTGGTGATTCTCGACGAGGAGCAAACCGGGAAACGATACCATCCTTTCAGGCATGAAGAAAATCGATCGTTTTGGTGGATGTAAAACCCTTGTATGAAAGCACATCATATTGAATGGCTGAACATCAGTTATTGTCTTTTTTATGTCGTTTATTATGACCACACAACATAATAGGGATGAAATTCTTGAGCCTTATGAGAGAACCTCTCCGGGAAGTTTTTTGCAAGGGCTTTTGGTTTCATGGACGGTAATGTGAAGTCATGCAGAACTCAATTTTCGATCATTGTTTTACAGAAAAAAGTTATTTGCCGTAAAGAATGACCACTGAAGTGATCGAACCCAAATCCTATATCAGATGTTGTTTGAGATACTCCAGTAAGAATTATTCACGACATCAATATCCTGTTAGGTCCCTCCCAATATTAAAATCCTCGGTTTTAGAAAAATAGAATTAGTTGCCACAACTTATGATTAACAAATATTATTCATTATATGAAAATCGCTTTTGAGGCAATTAAATTTCGCAGGATGACCACATTCCTTATTAACCCGATCGTTCTGGATATGTGAAGTGTCATGTTTATATGGCATATGCTGCAAAATTTCATTACAATAAGCCAATTAGTTGTCCTGATATCACATGATTTGCATTTGTAATCTTAATTTTCAATACAAATGTGCGGTAGATATTTACATGATGTAAATATATATTTCTCAGATTAATATTGTTTTCTAATGTCATCTTACAATTGCAAAAATGACTTATAGGTTAGATAATGCATAATTTTATGAATTATTTTGAAGAAATAATTAAATTACCATTGTAAAATATGTAACAGATATTTATGTAATGTACCTTCCATATGTATATTAATTTGCAGTTCTCTTAATGTGCATTCATGAATTGCAAGAGTTATTTCTGTTTTATGCTTATGAGTTAAGAAGATGGCTGTAAAATGCTCCTGATTTAAACAAGCAATACTACTTTATTTATTTATTTATGACATACGAGTTCTATGCAGGTTTCGTATTAGATTAGGTGTGTTTTCCAATGGAATTTAATTTAAGACTAGGTTATCTTCTTTGTCTATAACCATATTTGGAAGCAAGAATACTGTTGAGGCTATAAAAGAAATGAATTTATGTTTGGAAAACTAGAATTAAGCACCAAAAACTTGGCTGCTAAAATTCCTTCTGAGATTTGGTGAATAACACTGAATGGCGTGCCTATGTTTGTAAATTTTAATACCTCTTTTAAAAAACAGAATTTTATTAAAACTGTACCAAAAGATAGATGTATATTAGCGATTTCATCTTTAACTTGAAAGACAAAAATTATTCTCTGCTTATTTTATAATACTGATATTATCAGTTTCAGATAGAAACTTAAAACATTTAAGTTTATTTATAGAATACACGTAAGAGTACAATAGACATGGCTCGTAATGTACTCTTAAAGGCATATTGAATGCAAGCAAAGCAATTGTTATTTAAGCTATAATTATTTGCATAATCTGAGCATTAGAAACAGAACATGTGCTTCATATCTTGCATCTTTCTGCGACTATCTGACTCCTCATATCATCAATAAAATACTATAATTAGCTTTTTTATCGCAAAAGTAGCATTTTTAACATTGGCTATCCAATGTTAAATTGCGAAGTTTCCTGTAATATCGAGTTTTAAAATTAAATGCTGCATAAAAGCAATATTTTTATAGGATAAAAACCTTTAACCAGATAACTAAATTTCTCTTAATCGTATTACTTTACTCTTAATCGTATTACACTTTTTACAGTTTTTAAATTAAATACATATTTCAGGAAATTTCTAGCAAGTTATCGCATATGGCAGCATATTGAGAACGGATAACACTGTTAGAATTAAGTTAGTGAACAGCCTAAAACAAACTCTTACATTTTCAGAAACGTTTCTAGGAAATTAATAAATTAAAGATAATCTTACAGGATTTAAGAAAATTACTTTTATTATGCAATATAGTGTGACAACCTACTATTAAATATACAACATTTGTTTCGTCTGTTAGCACATTAAACAACTATTAAGTCTGCGATTAAACAATATTAACTTATAATGGGGAAGAATATGATGTCCATGATTAATATAAGCCTTGCAACAATTTAGCCGTCAGTATTTAACGTTCGGTTGAAGAGGAGATAACTGTTAACTGAGTCTAGAGTGTCATTTCTGGTGAAGGCAGTTTGAGACAATTCCCAGTCAATGTTTGTCAAGGCACGTTCTCCATTCTCTAACTACCATTGAGTAGTTGCAGTATCTCATTTAGAGCACATGCCAAGTGACGGGATGTTATTCGAGTAGCTACAGTCAGAGTATTTAACACGAGATCCTACCGCTCTAGAGTTGCGAAAGCAGTAATTATAATAGCAGTTTGACATTCGGGAGACCGTGATGAGACTCATGAAGTTCTCTGGTATCAGAACAGTAAACCACTCAAATAAAAGCTTATCTTAAACTGAAATTGTGAATTAATTTGATATTATTCTTCTTATACCACGATATGAGCAACTTAAGCAGTAACATATATTTAAATTAAGGAAACTATTGCAATGAAAGTAAGTACGAAGACTTGAATTATTTAAAAAAATAGGCAAAATAATAAAATTATAATTCTTGACTGCTAGAATGGTATTACGAGCTCAGATTTTAACCACTTAAATAAGTTACGTTTTTTTCCTGTGAATCATATTAGCATTAGTTATTATTTTTTATTAATTAATTAGTGGATCATTTCGAACAAGTTTGATATTTTTATAATTTCGTAAAGTCATCCTATATTTAAAAAAAATTCTAAAATTTCATAACTTTTTTTGAGAGGCATATTTATTAAGACTGTTAGCAAACTTCTCTCCACTTACTTCTAGTACAATCTAAAAGTTTACTTTGGTTGGCATTTTATTGTATGATTTATTGCTTATTTGTTAAATATGTAACTTACTGTACATTTGCATGAAATCTTATTTATGTGTTTATTTGTTTTGCATAACTTATTTTACACCTATTACCATCTACATAGAGAAAAATTATCACTGATTATATAAAAAAATAGTAAGTGTTTTCTTGGCATGTACCCATTCTGAAACCTCCACATCTAGATCTTGCATACGTTTTTATCAAAGAGTTAGTCTTATTACAAATTTGTAAACGTAACCTCTAGATTAATGATTAATATATAGAATAATACTTGATATATAGCAATTACTTATTTTAGGTTCTATGTTTAATACTTTGAGGTTTGAAGATTTCCAAGTGAAAATTTTTAAAGAAGTCAAAAGTTCCCGAAAGCGTCCTTTTTTTTTACAATAAATAAGGAACTAGAACGTTTAACAAATAATTTATTTTTAGAAATAATAATTAAATTTTTTTGTGCGTTTAAGGAAACAAATTATTTTAAAATTTCATTTCTATAAAATGGTAATTTAATAAATGAGATTATAGGGTAGTTTCTGCTATTTCCGCATGCCTTTGTGGTATAATTGGAAGCATACTCAACGCGTATTCGAGGGTCTAGGGTTCAAGTCCCGGCGTAGACACTGCACATTTCTCAGGTCTGTACTCAATAAAACCCTAAAACTCAACAGTGACGCCCGAACTAAAAAGGTGGTGGACAATAATTCGTCACGGATTTAGCGATTGTGTCCTCTAATCTCTTGTCGCTGTTTAAAAGGGAGAGTATCTAAGGCATTTTCTCCCTCTTTCGAGCATCCTTTTGTAGTGTAATGGTAGCACACTCGGTGCGTATTCGATAGGTCCAGGTTCGAGTCTCGAAGAGTGCACTGCTCATTTATTATATCTCCTGCTTCAAAATAGCCTAATGACTACCAGTTATTACTTAAAATCTAAAAAGCTACTCATTTAAATACATTTTCATAAATGTTACCATAATAAGCACTTGTAAGGTTATGATTCCACGATGTTTCCTTTAGAGAAATGAAGTAAGATCGCAAAAAAACTGTTTTCTTATCATATGTTTTTATTCTCTTTTAATTTCGGTAAAAAAGATGCAAAATAATTTTTGAAAGAAATTTTTATTTTCAGCACGAATATTATTACTTAGCTTAAATAATGATCCGTTCAAAACTAATATAATAGAAGACATACCCAGGATGTTTACAGTAATCTCTTATTTGCGGATATTTCGGTAATTCTTTAAAATCTTTTCATCGATTTAATGTTAGACTAAAGATTTTTTTCTTTTCCTTGTATCTTACATTTAATCCCTTATTTAGCAATATTAAATAAACTAAGTTTTAAAGTAAAAGTAAAATTACATAATTCCAGAGGAGTTCAATTTTCAGGAAGCAGAGATCAATTATCCACACTGCAGCATTTCGATCGCTTGTTCTTTTTTGTGTTATGCCAAACTTGCTATAAACTTATTTACGTGTTTATGACTTTTTCATTTATTTCAGTAATATAACTAATTGTTAAATGAAAAAAATTAATAACGTGTAGGACATTATTAAGTATATATTACAATTTTACAACAATAAAAATAACATCTGGGTTATAGTTAAACCTAAATAGTTTATTCGTTTTGCTTCGATCGAATAAAAATTAATTTTATTGCGAAACATTAGTGTAGTGACGATAAAAAAAAATATATGCGTTTAACAGTAAGGCCCACACCATGTAAGAACTACTTCGTTGTTTTATTATAATTGAAATAGAAACTGGTTATACAATTATGTGACGAAAAAAATCATAAATTAAATTTGCCACCAAAGTGTTCTCCATGCTTTATTTCAATGCAATAAGTAATCATTTTAACTGTGCATTTTTGGTGAATTCTTTTGAATCGCATTATTATTCGAATCGAAACTTATTTTTGGTGTATGGGTAATACACAACCCAATTATCCGGAGTTTAAAAAAAATACAAAAGAGCTGTGTTCCTTTTGAATCCAGATATTTGGAATTCAATTGTACACTTCATCATTTTGAATATACTTTTTGAACCAATGAATCATATAATTTATGGTATTTTACCATTCTTCTTGGACTCCTTTTATGACTTGAATATTTTTATTGCTGTATTTTCTTTTACAAGCATGAAATTAAAATTTCTTTAATCTGCCTCTTTACTTTTACCAAAATAACAGTTACATTCTCAGCCATAAAATCTCTACTTTTATTAAATCATTTTTAAATAAATGTTATTGGGCAAGTTGATATTCTGTGATATATTATTGTTAACTTATAATGCAAGAAATATAGAAAGCTAGTAAAATAACTGCAGAGAAGTGACACGTATTAAGTAAGCTATTTAGAAGCAATGCCTCACTACTTTGAAAATTTCATTTGCAAAATTACAACTAAACATTTCCGTTACTCCGAAAAGGAAACTTTTAAATGCATGAAATTAATTAAGTAATGATATAATGATATCAGCGAGAAGGAGTTAAACATTTCACATGTATATTTTTAGTTAGATGGTTGATTTGCGATTATTTGATAGCTAACTGTACAATACTTAACTGTACAATACAAATTTCCAGTTTTTACTGAGGAACAAAATATTTAAAAATTCTGCTAAGCCGAACATTAAACATGAAGCGAAATAGCCAGTTTGTTCGTTCTGAGTAGAAAAGATATCTTATCGTATAATTACATAAGGTTTTTATAACTAATTAATAATAATAGAATGGGCTTATATGACTTTTATTGACTTACTATAAATAGTAACTTATAAAATTCGAAAGTGGTTTGGAGAATAACTGTTTTATTAATAATTTGCGGTACTTGTGTATTAAAGCAGAAAAGATGACCAGATGGCCAAATAAACTCGCTAATGCTGGTTCTGCGAAAAATTAGAATTCGGCAACTCAGTAATCGTATCGAAATAAGACAAAGATTTTTTGGTACTTACGTATTAACGCAACTACCTTGGCGTAATTTGGCTATTTTTTACAGATGAAAATATGGAAATTACCTATCTGGTGCAACATGGAGGCTTTTGTAACTTTTGTTTTAAGAAAGATTCCCAAACTATCGATGTTTACCGTAAGTCGGTAAACATTATCAACATAGGAAAAGAAAACGTACTTTAGTAATTTAAAAAAAAAACAAATTTGAGTTACTAAATAAGGATAACGTGATACATTAAAAACAAAATACTTACATTCTTCTTCAATTTCTGTAAATTTTTTGAGTTATTACTCTCTCAAAGTACTCAGCGATATGTTTTCGTTTAAAAACACATGAGACGGGGCTTCGTGCAAAGCTCGGCGACAGCGGCTATCTAGAGAAAACGTTTTCTCGTTGTTTCTCTCAAAATTGTCTGCAAAATTCTGTATTTCTGCAAAAACTTTACCGCAGCTTTCTCTTTGCTGGCAAATTCCGCAAACTCATATTTTAAAACTAAGTTTGACAATATCACGATTTATTTATAAAATTCTTCGAACTTGGAATGCAACAAAAAAGAACGCACACGAAAATAGCAGCTTTTGCCGGAATAAAAGATTGTTATGAGCATGATTGCCGGAAGAACGCACGATTGCCAGAGCTTGGCACATTCTGAAAATTTGGCAACATCTACTAAGGTAGCTGCGTTAATACGTAATTACCAATTTTTTAAACAGACTATTTATTAGTAAATGTAAACAATCATAGCTTCATATTTCAAAATTTTTTTAAGTCAACACTTTAAGCACGAGAATTTTGAAATTACCTTCTTCATTACAAGCTTATTAGAAGCTTCTGTGATATTTTTCACATCAAAATATATTTTGGTTATTAACCATACTCAGCTGTTATAAACCATACCTACGAAAACGAAATCGTTTTCCAGCAGGCTTATACAGTAAGTACCATATATAATAATCTTTCTACCGGTGTTTAAAAAAAACCTGGAACAAAATTTAAGTTCAAATTCTGTATTTTTCTTTATAAACTTTAATAAAAATAATTCTTATTAAAGTATTTTATTACTAAGCATGATTCAGTAACACGCGTTGATATTATTTCATTAAAATATTCAATATTTGCTTCTCTAAACTACCCGCAATAATTTTTGAAAATATATTATTAATACAAGATATCTATCAGCGTTATTAAAAGCGCCAAATTAGGCGCCTTTTGACTATCGTTGCCTAAAATTGTGCACTCACAACTCACACTTGACAATTAGTTGAGACTTTGCGACTGCTTCTTGTCCAATGCCATTATACGCAACGCACTCGAAGACACCGGCGTCTTGCCTTGTAACATTCATAACAGTCAAATATGCCCGACCCCATTCCAGTTTCTCTTCACTTTTGTGGCTCATGTCAAAACCCTTTCGCCTCCACTTGATGACGTCACTCCTCATCGGATTGCCAATTGCAGCGCATTCGAATGTTGCATCCTCTCCTTCACTCAGTGCCACACTTCTAGTTACAGTTGTAACTGCTGCTGGATCTGTGTGTGAAAAAAGAAGAAAAGTAAAGTTTGATATAATACATAGGGATAAGAACGCATGTTCCTTATCTGTTGTAAATAATCTAGATAGATTTCTTAAAATTTTAAGCATATTCAAAGGCTTCAAAGCATTTACTCGTATAAAATGCAAGATAATTAAAAAATATTTAAGGAAAAATAACATTTGAAATGTTAATTACAGGTAAATAATTCTAGTTTAATAAATGAATAAAATAATGTAGTCATTTAAACTGCAACAACATGGTTATGTAATAACTGCTTGGTAACTGCAAATGGGCTCCAGAAATCGAAAACAAAATCTGCCAATGAAAAAGCATTTTGCGTTTCCAGCTTGGGGAGAGGAAGGAGGACAAACAGAACAATTATGCTGCATCGAACATGGCGTTAGAAAAGTTGTGCAATATTCATAAAAATAGGATATTTGATATATTAAAGTTATTAAAAACTTACAGCGAGAACAATATCGACACAAGCATTAATTAGATGAACGAAGTACACAAATCAAATGAATAACAAATTCTGCTTGTGGTGCATTCTAAAGCAATAATGTATATATATATATATATTATTATTAATGTATATATATTATTAATAATAATGTATAGAATAATGTATAATATATATATATTCAGAAGTATATTATATTAAAAATATAAAACTGGTTCTTATATTAAAATCAGAAGTATCCCGATTACCTTAAACACTCAGAATTTCATATTATCAGTTTTTAATTTCATTTAATGTAATATTATATTATATTATAAACCATAAAACTGCGTATTTGAAACGAATTTAAAAATAATGCTTTCAAGAGAAATTAATATTTAAAACAATATTTAATGTTCTGTTGCATATAATTTACAATATATGCGTAATGCATCATTTTTCAGTGCTATTCCTAGGAAAATTAATTTCTGAAAAATATTTTAAAGCATCACAAAAGGAAATATATAGTTCCCAAATCTCGTAATTTTTTTGAGCACTTACACTTTTATTTGAAGAATAAACTAAAGACTTTCAGATTTCATACCATGCCGAAAGGCAATAATCTGAGAACTGGCCTTTTGTTAAGTCGTCTGAAAGTTAAATTAAAACTCATAGCGTTTGGAATGGCAATGCGTGCCAATCATGTGGGAAATAATTGAAGTGATAGAGCAAAGATTTGTAGAAGACTCAGCTATACATATACTCAGCTAATGTTAAAAAGAAGTCATCTTTATACAATCAGAGTTTCCTGAGATAACCATATTTGACATAATTCTAGGAATCTTTTGACAAATGCGGGGAAAGATAAATGCCTGTATTGATTTCTCGAGCACATATTTCTAAAATGCACTTACAGTAGAAAAATGTTTAATTTAGGAGCATCAGTATCAAATTACCATTTGCATATCTATATTAAGCCTCGAAATGATTTCTTTAGAGAAAATAAGTTCATTTACCAGTTCCAAATTTGATTCATTTTCATAGTAATTACACGGTTTAAGTTGTATAATTTTCAAATCTTTTAAAGGATTATATTTTCATATTATGGACCCGCTATAGTATTCTTCAATGAATAGGGTGGGAGTTAAAAAATACAGATATTATAGACTGGTCTGCATTTCTATATGATCTGTATTAGAGTGTGTATTTCTAAACGATTTGCTATAAGAGTTTGAACTTTCGTAACAGAAGTTGCGTAAAAAAAAATTAAATTTCATATGTTTTCATTAAAATTTGAAACGGGATAAGTATTATCATAATACGAAAGTCTACTTTATTTGATTCATTTAATAATTTGGAAACACTGTTTCCACAGTCAGTTATTCAGATGTTATTTAAGACTGCATTCGTTTTGAAATGCTCAAGGTATAAATTTCTCGTACACAAGATAATTTCAAAATAAGGATTTTAAAGCACATGTCTCGTGGTTTCTATTAACATGTTCTTCTTTAAGTAAAAGACGAATTTCACAGCTACCATAAAAGTATGTTCAGAAGAATCGGTTGATTCTGTATTAATTTTTAGTGCATATTGGAAAGCGACACATAATCGACCCCGTTTAATAAGACCATGAATTCACAGGTACGGTGAGTGAGTTAGCCGTAAAATCAGAAATGAATAAAAACAGATTAATTTGATGTTCATTTTCTTATTTTCTTATTTTCTTCTTACTTGGTATAACGTAATATTTTGGTAGAATATGAACCAGCTCAGAGGAACAGGTGTTTAGAAGTTTTAGAACTTAAAAAGTTATAAAACTTCAACGTAAATAAAATAAGCGACAGTAAAAATTATAAAAAAGTCAATGTCATGTACACGAAGACTAAATAATTTACTTTCCTAATTTCTTCAAAGTATTTTTTGTTTTGAATTACGTATACTTCATAACCTGCCGTAAAATGTAACGATTTATTTAAAAAGCTCTTAATACAGGATGACAGCATATGATACAGCTCTTAATACAGGATACATTATTAATTCTTTCGTTAAATATGAAGGTTGATGAAAATCACCCTCAGCCGAACAAAAACACTGAGTAGGCTTATTATTCTCAACAAAGCTTCTAATAAGAATTAAGGATTCTACTTACAGTTATTATGATAATTAAGTGTTTACGCATTAAATAATTTTTCAAAGTTATTATTACTATTTCACTTAATGGGGATGAGCAAAGAACTTTGTATCCTAGGTACGGAAGTACCATGAAATGTACCTTTTAAGTAGCATTTAAATGTGACATTTCCATACTTTTCTCTTGTATGTTATATAACTTAATAAACAATTTATACACTTTTTAGTTATTCTATTCAGGCTTGAGTGTTTTGAAATTTCAAAAATTTTACTTGAACTAACTAGGACAGTCGACCAAAATGTCTGTATACAAATTGTTTAACACATAAATTTTAATTTTTGCGACAGAGAGAAAACATTGCTAGGCATTTGAAATCCCTGTGTAACTAGCTCCCCTGTGCAAAGTGGATTTATGCAGCAAAACAAAATTTAAAGGAATCTATTGCCCATTATGAGATAGGTGATATTCAAAGTCAAGACGGCCACCTCAGAGTTTGGAGTTGCAGGCCGCGCTGTATGTTTTGTTTAAAGTTCGGGCATACATCTTGAAATTATAAATACATGTTATTAATAATTTACAGTTATATGTGTATTAAATTACGCTTATATATTGGTTTTGGGCCATCCAGTACATCAAATTTCGTAAACAAGAAGTCTCAAAATATCATTTTAAATATATTTTTAAGTAAAATTCTTATGCCCTGAAGTTTAAGATTTCTAATGTAACACAAATTGATAAAAATACTGCCGAAATTTATTTTAAATGGCAGTTTTACTAAATTAAACATAAAATATGATATGAGTTAATAAATATCGGCACATACGTTAAGATCTCTAAATCATTTCCCGCCATCTGTTATTAGAATGAATATGAAATGGCATTGGCCTTATGTAAAATGTATTTACGTCCAATGAAATTCTATAAAAACCCATACATATTAGGAAGCTGAAATTGAAGGGTAACGATAAAAAAAAAAGATTTTTATTAATCTTGCAAGATTAATAAAAATTTATATTTATTTAATAAAAATTTATATTAATAAAATAGAAAAGGATTTATCTTTTCCCTGTTTAGTTACATTTGAAACATGGGCATTTGCGTTAGCAGGTATCCTAAATGTATCCTACAAGCATTTCTGAAATAGTAGGCTGCGATTGTCACGTTTCCTTAGAGATCAACGCTTTTCAACAGCGGTCATAAACACACGATTTATAGAATTTTTGTTTATACCTTCATAAATTATTTATAAATTGCAGTGCAGGATGAGAGAAAACAAACTCAAAACAAATCATTCTTACATCCAGCCACAAATTTATTACGCAACTGCTAACGGCCGAATTGGGACAATGGGACAAAAAACGAGACGTTCTACCATTTGTCTGGCATTCATTGCCCAAATTATTGCATTGTTCCGCTGGAAACGGAACGAAGAAATAAAAATCCTTTCTTCCTGGAAACCTCATTATCTTTGGAAAAAAGCAATGCTGGGATTTAATGCATCGAGGAAAAGATGGAAATCTCGGAATCTTGGAGACTTTTGAAGGGGGCTGGGGAGGGAATCGCTCGCTGAATAATGCTGCCTAGATTTCCCTGTCGTCTTAATCCATTCCCCTTCTTCCACGAAGAAATTTCTGCGTGTGTCATGGGTTTTGCTGTAACCCAATTTTGGGGATTGTGAGTGAATGGGGTCGGTGCTAGTATTCTCAAATGGACGACTTAAAAGAAATTTTGGAACAATTTCCTCCTCCCACCGATCAAAAATCTTTCAGATGCTGCTTTCGTTAGTTTAGAGATGTAGCTGAATTGCACATGAAAGATAAATCTGTTGTTCAAGGCTTTTAGTATGAAAACGAGTGGATGACGAAAAAGTTAATTTAATATTTTAGAAAGGAAATGGAAGGAGAGAGATTTGATTTGGATGCAGCAGGAAAATGAAATACTGATTTTCCTCAAAAGTGAATTAATAATTTAATTAAACTAATATCGGAAACAGAAATGAAGAAAATCAATGAACAGTAGTATGAAATCAGCTTGACAAGTAATATACTGAAGCATAATTATGCCGTTACTTGAATAACACTCAGTTTATGATGTAACGTTGTAAGGATCTTAAGTTTTACTAACGTTTATTTTATTTTAAATCTTTACTATCACTTCTTATTTTCTACTTCCGGCCAGAATTATAAGCGTTAAAGTATTTGTGCAAAGTTTGTCTGGCGAACGCCAAGTATTTAAGTTGTGGCTTTTTGCCAAGCGACAGAGAGGAAGCAGTTAGTCGAAGCAGGCCGCTTACCTTAGAAGTTTTACTCAGTTGCTGGTTGCCTTCCAGGCCAGAGGTTTTAATCCTCTTGATAATTTTTAAACGTATTGTAGTGTTCACAGTTCTCTGTACTACATACGGCTTCCTGTTAATATAAGGCCAATCTTCCACGTTTATTATTTTAAAGTTAAATTAGAGTTTAGTTTTATTTTTATATTTTTACGTTAGACCACAAGTAGCGGGTCTGTGTATTCCGAAGTACGGAAGTTATTGTAAATAGAGAAAAATAAAGGGTTTTGTATACCCTTCTTGTGTATCCTGTTTACTTCCCCACAGTGATTGAACATAGCTTTAGTAAGCTCACATAGCTGATAACGTTTTCAGAGTAACAAAATATGTCTGTCAATGATCTGTGTAAATTTTCCAAGTTTTCTCATCCCTACTTCTGTAGATGACTTGGCTTTTAAGGCGATTTTCAGCTTGCAGTTTTATTTAATTGTTACTTCTATATGAACAAAACCATTTAGATTCCAAAAAAGTATTTTTTACGAAAGGTGTATACATTTATAGTAAATTATTTATAGTACTTTTCTAATTACGCGATCTAATCGATATCCTGTGTAACTGAAACGGGAAATTTTAAAGTTACTTTTTTTTAGTTTAAGAAATTTTTAAGAAAGCTTTTAGCAGTTAGATCCTAGTTTGAAGAATGACAAATAGTTGAGCTATTTTATGCACCTATTTTATTTTTTATTTACTATGTATTTAACCTATACGTTTAGAATTAGTGTTGATTTTGTAGATCGGCAAAGTTAGAGAAGGATTCCTGGGTATTGTTTTCCTATTTAGATTGCTAAAGGTATAAGACAGAGCTTATTTAATCAAATTTAAGTATTTAGTACTTTAATTAATTCTATTTAAAACTGTTCTGTAAACGTTAAAGATACATGTAATAACACCTAACAGCTTCGACATTAGAAGAAAAAATAAAAACTCAGTAGTCATAGAGGTTCCCTTTGCTAATAGAATTTCATTCCTTTCCCCCACCCCCAGGAAATAAAAGCTTTATTATAAAAAAATAAAAAATGGTAAAATGTTCGTATAACCATACCCGGAAGTACAACATAAAGGGATCAGAGATGCAAATAACTCAGATTTAATAAAATTCCTTCGACAGTTTTCATCTGATAGAATCTATTGCCTGTTAACAGTAAACGAAAAGCAAAAGATGGGTATTAAAGAAACATAATATCATTGCAAAAAAGAACAAATAAACAAAAAAGAAACCAATGCTTATTTATATGAGAAAAATGAAGGATAAATTATTTATTTTAGTAGAAATTTATAATTAATTTAAAATTAAATTAATGAACTTAATAAAATAGCTTTCTATTATGATTATAATCTAAAATTAAATTAATGATCTAAGATTAATTACAGGGGATCTGTAATTAAATTAATTACTAGAGGTAACAAAAATAAAAATTTTATTGTTATTAAATGTATATAATCAAATTTATTTCTTTTATGAACAAAGAGAGATTTTATTTCAGTTTATTAATAGAGAAGTCTTTGTTTTGTAGAATTGTAACGGTTTTAAAACACTAATTTATTCTAATGCTAAAAATTTCTATGCATCACATTTGGCAAAATACTCTCTTGTTAAAGATTTGGATCTGATATAAAAGATTTATCAAACAGTAAACAGAAGAGACAGAATTACCAGTGAAAAAGGAAAAGGGATTATTTATTTGCAGATGATGATTACTTACACAGAACATTAACTACAATGATGGTATGCCCAGTCCCTTCTGAATTGGTGGCCTCGCACTCGTATTGTCCTGCATCTTCCCGGCGGGAATCCTTGATCTCCAACAACGGACCCCTGGAACTGACTCGGTGATTGATTTTGTTGCTTGATTCCCCTTTGTGGAGGAAGGAAGGTATAGGGGTCACAAGGCCCTTTCTCCAGGAGTAAGCGATCACAGCAGGATTGGCTCGGGCAGTCAAATTAACGATCAGTGCTTCTCCCTCTACGACGTCGAATTTTTCTAGGCTTGCCATAAGGAACTCAGGTTTGACTATTAAAAAATAAACACAGGAAAAAATATTTCATTAGTAGACATTGATTTTACAAGTGCTCATAACGTAGGCAATTCTTATATCGCTGGGAAGCTAATGACAGCAATTGAGGCTACAAGCGAAAACCATTTGATGAATTTCTAGTGTTTGTTTGTTCCATATCTAATGTGAAATGCGAGAAATATTAAAGCAAGGGAGGCAGATAAAAAAATCGCTAAAGTTCTGAAAGCATTTTTCATGCATAAACATTTCTCATATGTTTGTTAATAATGACAGATAATATGATTGATTTTGGCACAAATAATAATTTTATAGCTTTTTATATTATTTTTGTTTATTCCTTTTTTAGAATTCTTAATTTTGCAGTCACCACATCGTGCAAAAGCTGAATAGCGTGCAGATGGAAAATTAAAAAGAAAAAAATGTGGATCTTCTGTGCTGAGTTTATTAGGATTCTAATTAATCATTATTGTTAGCAGTTCTAATGTTTGTTATTGGGAATTTCCCTATCATGCAAGTTTATTTGTGAAGGTTGTTTTTTCAGTAATATCACAAACATGATTAATTTCTAATACTGGAACTGAAGTTAATCAATTTTAAGTGCGAAGTTAAAGACGTAATAAGATAAGGGCATATTGGGTCTAAAATTCAAATCAATTTTAAGTACTTTTACCTTAATTACTGAATACTAAAATGGGAAAATATTCATTAATCACGATAAATAACTGTATAATTTTTTTACAGGAAAACTTGAGATTTGATAACAAACACCTGTGGTCTAAAGTAGCAAAAGCAATATTTAATGAGATATGTGTTTTATTTTGTTAAAACTCTATATCAAAGTTAAGTTTGATAACTTCATTCTTATCTCTGTTATAGAATATATATATTTTCTCTGCAAGATTGGAAGCTTGTAGTTTTTATAATGTTTGGGAAATGCAAAAATGTATGCAAGAAGTAGATATACCTTGTAGTAAGACCACATTTTAATTGAAAAACAAAATTCCAGAAAATAATATAAAGATAACTAGATTGTTCCCCATCTGTAAAAACATTTCTGATTTCTAATCAGTTTGAGTACAAGTTTCCTAATTCTACAAAGCATCAAAACGCTGGACTAACAGAGATCACAGCAGACATCTTTAACAAGAAGGTAACTATCATTGTCCTCTTCCATACCATTACGAAAATACTTGACAAGATATGACATAAAAGACTTTGAAGCTAACAAAATTTAACTGTATATCTGAACTGAATTTTAAGATAAAAATAAGATTATTTCCCCTTCTCCATTTTGAAAACAGGAAAGGATTCCTCAGATATTGAGATTAAGGAGGGACGTCGCAAGGCTCATTTCTTACTCAATTATTTCTTTCTGTTTATTTATAATATGCCCGCAGAACATGCAGCGTAGCACACCACGCCGATCAGATGGCACAACTTGCAAAGTTAATTCGTCCGCCACATGTAGGTAAAATTATATGTCTCTTCAGATGTCTTTATTAATTGATTCAAAGACTTAAACATTTAAATTCAACACATAAAGCCTTTGGTCATCATTTCTAGACGCGACCAGACAAGAAATGTACAAATTAATGCACTACCTTTCTACAGAATTAAGGAAAGTATTATACAGCGCTTATTGATGAAAACGCACTTTCAAATCTTGTGTACCTTAAACATCAGGTACACAAGTGTCTAAAGACAATTTATCCGAAACTTGGATTAGCTGTATGCTAAGAATTAAGACGGAAAGAGCTCTGTATCTTTTTCGCAATACATTCATAAGGATCTATGATATTTTGCTTTGGGTTACTACACGAAAACTAATAGTTAGTGTCTTCAGAAGCTTTAAACTGACGCTCTCGGAATTTTTTAAAATTCGGCTTGTTTCGTCAGGAATCTTAATAATATTCATGCCATACAAAGTTTGCAATTCGAACTTAATAACGATTTGCACATTTCCACAGTTCGAATTTAATGAAGAGTTAGTTAACCATGACAAAACATTTTGAGCGGTATTAGAATCAAGCAAAGATTATAACAATAAAGGAGGACCATCGGTGGCGGCAACTTATCCGCATTATTTCCCTCAACAGAATGCTCAAAGGATTATAATATGACAAACAAGTAATATCCTTAATGGACGGTACTTTGTTTCACCGACTTGGTCTCTAAGATATAATAGAGTAGTGATAAATTAAGGTTACTCTATCCAGGCGTCTGTGAAGCCCGAAGGTTACATATTTCGTTGAAATTTAAAACATATTTTATATGGAAGAGGGGGAGGAAAGGTAGTTGAAATAAAAGATAACAGTTCAAATTTTGAACACCACGTAAAAAAGTGAAGGATAAAAAAACACAAACTGGAAAAAGAAAATTTTGTTTATTCATAATATTTGTTCAAAATTTGTTCTATTTGCCTCAGTAAAGATTATTATATTGGAAAATAGCTCTAGTGTGCTTTGCTATAATTTACCAGACCAAAACAACCAAAAATAACGAAAGACTGTTATAGCATGTTCAGCAGTAGCGCGACGGATTTCTTGCGTAAACTGCAGCAACGTGGCGTGTTATGTTTGCTTTCAGTTTACAGAATAAACATGCCTCCGCCATAGACACAATATTTCAACAATCCTTACAGCCAGAAGTCACAGGAACTCAAGTCCAGAGAAAGAAGAGGTTAGATATTCCGTAAACAATCTCGAAATTATCCTATTATGTCTGAACTGAGTTCTTTCGCTTGTTGACAATGACATCTAACAATTTTCTCATTCAATTAAAGTAGAAATGACATGCACCTAATAGAACTTCACAGTTACGGGCACTCCTGACAGTACATATTTAAAGAACATTAAGGAGTATTTGGCTAAACAAATGGGCCAAGGAGAAAGTCAGCTGTAATCACAGACCAAACATCATATAGTCACGTATTAAGCACGCAGATGTTCATGCACAGCACTGGAATTTACAGTACACCATTTGCGGCAATGCTGAGAATTCATTGCTCCATCTATGACAAAATGCATCTCGTTTGACAGCAAAATTCTTAGAGGTTAATTGTTAATACCTATAATCGCCCAAAAGTGGCAAGCTAAATTAGTGCATCTGCGAAAGGTCGAAGCTTTTCCATTACGCTTATCGTGTTTGGATACCACTTTATAATAGATCGCAGAAGCTTTTTACTCTAGATCAAGGGATAAACAAACCACGTGACACCATTGGAACATTTAGCAAAGAATATGGAAACAGGGCGCTCTGCCAACACCAGCAACAGTGAGTTCTCCTTCAGTTTCATTTGGAATCTGTTTTCTCCACTTTTTCTGGTACCATACTCAACTGCCCGGTGCCTTTAAATTTAGGAATAATCTTTTTAAAATCATTCTTCGACATATGAAATTTTCGCATGTCATTTAAACGGCGATAATCTCTTTAATATTATAAAGTGTTACTACAGATCTGATAAAACAATTTAACCAGTAAAGCTCGACTTTTGTTCTCTAAAGGTACAGTGGAGGATTTTTATACGGATATTTGGATACTTAGCCCTTTGTACTGGTTTTCCACTATTAAGCTAACGCTTTGCATCAATCTAAGAAAATACCTGGTTGGGCCATGACAATATGAGATTTACTTACTTAAAATATACTTGTGAGAAATGATGCTGGAGTAAATACAAAGTGAATCATTTTATCGTCAGAAACATTTCTAAAACATTTTCGAGAATGAGATTAGCTATTTCACCAAGTTGAACGGTTATAGAGTATTGACACTGGGACGTTAAAGAGCTCCTAATTTGCATAATAATGTCTTTTCTTCATTGCCTTGAAAGTGCCATCTAAGGTAAAAATTATAACTATTATTTTTATTAAAGTTTTCTTTTCCTCAAGGTCCACATAACGTATATCACAAGTTTAAAAGAAGTACATCAAAAGGAACTGTGTAATTCTGTGAGATGATTCGCGTTGATTATAACCACTCTGTATGTATTGGCTTCTAAAGACGGCTAAATTTTAGACAAGCAGTGCACATATTCCATTTCTTTCAAAATTTGGAAGGAAAATGTTTATTGGTATATACACATTTGAACACCAAATGTATCAGACACATTTATTAATGACGTTTGTAATGAAAATGTGTCAAACCTGATCTAAGTTCAATTACATAAAACAAACACAACAATTAAAATGTAAAACATAAGATAAATATCCTACAAAAATGTATAAGTTTAGCACACAAAGATTTGTTTCTTTGATCAGAGAGAAAGTTTGCCGAAAAAATTCTGAAACTCAGAAACGAAGCCGAGAACATTCGATAAGGTTCTTGAAACTGCAATCAAAGTACAAGGCTTAAATCGAATGTTTTGAAAACTAATGATAGCCAACTTTGGGAAAGTAAAGAAAAAAATTAAAGTGAAAGATACGTCATCAGCTGTTGCATCGTTAACAGATAAGGCAATTGATACCAGCGTTTTAAAAATTTAAAAAAAGATATTGTTCACAGCACCGAGATATCTATCGAAGTTGCTCTTGCTGCTCTTTCAACATTACAGTGAACGTAAACAGAAAGAAAGAAATTGAACAAACGCAAAAAAAGCATGGCACAGAGAACAAACTTTCAGTATTTAAGAAGAAAAACGTACCTCAAAAAGGATAAATGTTTGTAAAGTATACTTTGAAAACAATATTCAACGCATAAATTTTAAGAAAAGTTATTTTGACTATATTTTGTCTAAGACTATCTCTACTTCTCTTAATTATGATTCATAAGAAACTGCTTTTTTGTTGTCAAATCTGTCCCATAAACGATTAAAATGTAAAAGCGAAAAATATCGCTAACTACTTATGAATGAGGGTAATTATATGGCTTTCCTGTTTTTCGTTTCGTGCATAGGGTAGAAAACAGTAATTAAATTTATGTGATAGAATGAAAATTTTTCGAATGGTAAGTACTTCTTCTCGAATGATAAGTACATGAAATTTCTTCTACGAAACTTGAAAGGTTGTAAAAATGATCAAAAATCTTCCTATTACATCCCTAAATAAGTCTAGTACCATTATCTATTTTAGTAATGTAACTTGTTTGTATTAATACGGAAGGCTCAAAAACTTTGAACTCCCCATTTGTTTAAAAATACTGCTGATTCCGTACACTTAACAAAACACGATATAAATTAAAATTAGTTACTAAATACCTATCTAATTCGAAAAAAATATAATAAAACATTTTGATAGCCAAATATAAGCATTTTGACAAATTTGGGCGCCATCTGAAACTTTAGAAAATGTCCAAAATAGCACTACATAGCTGTATATATATATGTATATGTTTTCTATACTATTTACCTATTAAACTGAGTTATTCTAACTGAACAAGATAATTTTATTTCTTTATCCAGATCACTTCCTGAATGTTTCATCCAATTTGTAGTCTACAATGAATGAAGTCATGAAATTATTGACGTTGGACTTTGGCTAGTTATTGTTTATTAATTATTAACATGTTTCCACAAATTCAGTTATAGATGATTTGTTTGTAATACGACAACAGTTTTTTATTTCTGAATGTGATACGTTATCAGTTCGGTTTCTGTAACTCTTGTAATATATATTGTTTTTTAATTTCCTCACTATACCTCACCTGTACTACAAATATAATCCATGATCAGTGAACTAATAATTATGTGAAACATAGCGTTACGAATGTTTTACAGAGATAAATGAATTTAGTGCAATTATATGTGAAATTGTTGTATTTTTCTGTATAATGTAACAGGAAAATCTAAAGAGACGATATTCTACCAGCAAAATAAGAATGCAATAGCAAATCTGTTTAACATTGAGGTAAATGGCTATCTCGACAATTCGGCGAGATATCGCCAAGCTGGTAACGGTGACTAATTTTTTTATCCCCAGAAGTCGCCAAACTTGGCGACATTTCCGTAAGCGACATCTAAGGTAAAAATTGGAACTGTGTTGCTGTAATAGCTAGCTACAGTAATTGAATAAATGTAATTTATGTTCTGCGTAACTGTAACTGTACCCGGTCCTCATATGCCTTCCAGTAATTTCGAGTACTGATAATTCCTCGGAGGCCGGGTGGAAACTATGCCCGGAAAGAGCATCTGCTCACAGATATCGTTAGTTCAGCATCGGTTCGGAATAGATACCTCGGGGTCAGCTTCGCTATTTAGCTGCTCTTTGCATTGCGTTGTGTTTAACGTTCTTAGTAGATTATGAAGTGTACTCTAGTAGAATCGAGAAATGCTTAGTACTGTGAAGATTTGTAAGACTATTTTTGTGGAAAGTTCCGGAACTGTGAAGTGTTTCCTTCGATAAAATACATTTTATCAACTTATCATCGGACCTGTGGGCATCCAGTCTATTATGAACCTGAACTCACGCAACAATATCGTGAACTCATTAAGTGGATGATAAAGTGAATTTTTACAAAATGAACCTTCAGTAGGAAGTAATTTTCAGGAGTTAGCTGAATTTGAGCAGCATTTTTTCAGCCTTTGAACTTCTTCCTTGATTTTTATGAATTCTAAATAATTATTCAATTCGTTGGTTGGGAAACGAAGAACACATATCATTTTACATAAATTACTGTAAAGATATGAATAAATTTTGAATGAAGACAAATAGATTGTTAATCCTATCTATTAAATAAGATATAAATGAATGAAATTTATACATGAATGAATGTGTACAAATTAAAGCCTGCACCTATTCATTTATTATTTCATATCCTGTGTTCGAGAATCAGTCACTTAAGGACATGAAAAAAAGGCTTTTTTTTAATCAAAATTGGCAAATTCTCTGTATCAACAAATAACATTAAAACTTTAATATTTTTATTTGCTTAATGTATAGCATATCAACAACTTTTTTTAACATTATAATACTTTATATACCCAACATTTATATATATTTCAAAAATACCGATAAGACGGTAATCCTTTTAACAGTTTCTAAATTGTAATTGCGTTGTTGGTTTGAATACAAAATGAGGTTACTTTCTTAAAATATAGTTGGAATTTACGTACACGTCGTATATGTGGAATAATATTCTTGAACTATATTAAGTTCAAGAATATTATTCCACATATACGACGACGAAATTTTAAAGAATTAGTTATCAATTAGTTATAATTGATAACTAATTCTTTAATTTTAACTTCTAAAAAGAATATATTAGTTTTACTTAAAAAGTCAGGCATTTGGATAATGCTTTTTCTTATGCAAAATATCATTTTCATATTAAGCTCAGATTTGATTGTCATTGCCGAATAAAAGGCTGTTTTATGCGATTTATTATTAAAAGAAAATTTAAGCATTGGTTGATGTTTGGTTTTTAACTAGTTTTTTATATTTGAAAAAAGCGAAATCTGAGCGTTAGTATATGTTAATAAGAAGAAAGCAAAAGAAAAAGAATTAACTAAATAAAAAAAAATCAAAGAACTTGACAGAAAATTTCAGATGTCCGCTTCATTGTTCCCTCCACAAAGGAATAGGATGTGAAATTTCAAAAATGGGAAAAAAAAAAAAAAAAGGATGCAGCAGAAATAATAAAGTTTAATGATTCTCTGAAGTCTGGAATAGAATCGTCCTGAAAAATATAAACAATACTGTTTCAGAATCATATCCATTATTCTTCCCGGAAACTGCATAATTTTTGTAAAAGAAATTATTAATAGCTGGAAAGAGTAATATGAGCAGAGATTAATTAGGTCAGCAATAAAGATTTATAAATCACTTCTTGGATAATGCTTTTCTAATGATCTTTTTATTCTTTTCAGCATATGTGCGTATGACTCATTTCCTTTATTGAATTATTGAACAGATATTTTCTTTTTGTTCCATTTTGAATAATAAAAATTACATAAAGCCAAGATTTATAAATAATTAATGGCAACACTAAATATATATTGATGATTGGTAAAGTATAGAAATTATAACTAAAGGAATCTCAGACTGATTTCATTTTTACTTCCTTGTACGAAGTAAAAAGGAAGTATTGTAATCGCGAAAAGTTTCAGGCAGCATATTTCAACGAAAATATCCATTTTGACCGCTATCGAATGCAATTTAACGATGTTTTTGCGTGATATATGTACGTAAGAACAGAAAAAAAGACTCGTTTCCTCCAAAAAAATTATAAAACTGCTTTAAATGAATTCTAAAGAGAATTTTTCGTGGTGTCTGTACGAATGTATGTACGTACGTACGTATCTCGCATAACTCAAAAACGAGTAGCCTCAGAACTTTGAAATTTTGTATACAGGACTGCTATAACATGTATGTTAACTCGTATTTTGTGCAACTCGTATTTTGGTTGCAATCGGCAGCATCAAACGTATATAAATACTATATTTATATATATATCCACTCTGTTACCCGGCTCAGTGATCTCAGTTTCTTTACGCTTATATATTTGTAAATTGTGCATTTTTTGCTTTAAAAATGATTGAATTATTGAATTACGATTTTGATTGATTGAATTATGTTGTTTTTATCTTCCGGTTAAGGTTTTTATGCCTTTAGTAAATCTGTATGCAATATTTTTAGAATTATCAACGATTTTAAAGTTGTTTAAGTGCCGCTAAGTCTTTTTTTTATGGCATTTGAAACAGCAGACTAGTGGATTTGTTGCCAATCTAGAGAAACTTAGCTTCGCAACAACAAAGATAACGCCTTCATTTATTATTGCCAATTAAATCATGCTTAATCCTTTCTGGAATTTTTTCGAGGAAATAAGTGTTTAAGGTTTACTTCGTAATTTTTAATATAGATATTTTGAGTTTTTATGCATATTTGCCTTCTCGCGAAGTGAGAACTGAATTAAGTGAATGAGAAATACTCAATCGTCTGTGAAAAACTGCTTTTTTTGTTTTGTTTGCTTAATTTCTTTTATACATCATTCTAGCTTTATTATAGTATTTCAATAGAACATATGGTAACGATTAGATAATTCTATTCTTTAAATGATATAAATTTTGTGCCTTATGAGTTATAATATGAACGAAATATAATACTGTTAAGTTAATCTAGCGCCAGAGTGTCGCTATGGTAAACAAATACTAGAGTGAATTTTAAAGAATGCATTTATTCTATTGTGGTTTATGCGCTGTCGGCAAAGTAGATTTAATTAAATCCAATAAGTTTAAATGAAATGCAAGAAAAAATGAATATAATTTAATATGCCGTACAAGGAAGTCATGTGGTGTACACATCAGATTTTTTTAGTTTTCTAAGAACGTCATTAGGAGAATAAATGCAATGCTATGTAGATGAATATATAAAATTTTCATATCAGACACTGCCAAAAAGACACCCATTTGTAATTTATATATAATCATGAAATTATATTAATTTTTCCTTTTTTGGAAGGAGATAAAAAATCAAAAAGTATTACGTAAGAAATTAATAGGATAACAAATTAACTGAACCTTTGAAATGCATTACTAATTTTTATATGAAAATTACATAACTCCGTCAAGTGAGTAATAAGGAATGGATTTTTAAGTTTAGAAATACGTACTTGATGTTTTAAAATGCAAGACTCAGACCTAACTAAAACTCAAAAATTCTAACAGCATATTACACTAGATATATTTCCTAATAAAAACAATTGACATTTAAGAAAACTGTAAATTTACATCAGGTTATTTACATCAGAATGTGTACGTAAATATGCAAACGTAGGAAGTTTGACAAAGGATAAACTGCTAATAATTACAAAAATAATGCGCAACAGCGTAAGGTACCTTTATGTTAATTAATCAGTTATTTTATATTTCGGACCTTTATTGTAACTTCTTCCTTTCGTTTTCCAGCCAGAAGACAAATTAATTCGCGTGTATTAAAGTTAGGATTTTGAATCATAAGAAAGAGCGTGTTCTGACTCTCGAAGTCACGTCACTAGGTTACTAGATCAGATAAGATTTGTAGACTTTGACCTTGCATTATAACAGCCGATATTGAATCTCCACGCCGGTTAGCTAAGTGAGCCGACTTCGCGTTAAATTGATTTGTATAGCTTTGGCTACTTGCGCAATTTAAGTTTAACTTACATTTTAAGTGACTGTTACATTAAGTTATCTCCCATAAGTGCTGGCTCAGCTTATAAGCACCAAATTTGCCTTCTGTGTTTCTCAGCTTAAATAAAAGGATCTTTTCTCAAGTTTTCTCAAGTTCCAGTTATAATTTTATACATAGGGATAATTCGCTTAACATCTACAAAGAGTTTTGTCACTATTGAATAATTGAAAAGTATACCAAACGTTATAATAGAACAACTACGTAAATTTGCTTCAAAATAGAAATATAAACGCATTTAGGACTAATAAATACATATATAGATTACAGGAAAAATAAACTTAAATATCATGGAAGACATGCATATTTTAATTGCAAAGTCTAGTTTGGAATGATTTAGTAATGTGTATGTTTTCAAATTACGATCATAATCATTATAATAAGCTTAAATGTAATGAAAGTTGTGTAATTTTTACTTGTAATTTTAGTTTAGAATGATTAAGAATAAATTATACTACAGTTTTTGAACATAATATCTCAGAGTTACATACAAAATATTCTTAATTAAGATGAAAAAAAATTCTCAAAAGGAAATTTGTGAAAGCATCCATATATATTATTGTTTTATGAAAAATTAAAAAAAGTCCATTTAATTTTATCATTCAGTCATTATGATTTTACAAACAGCTTATATTATTTTCCTTTTGCTAGATGTAATAGTAACGAAGATAAGATGAAATGGATTTTGATTCATTTGTAAAGGATTACCTCATTACTCATTCATTACTCCTTATTTCTTCTATTCTTGGTAGCAGTACAATACGGTGTACAGCAGCGGCTTCAAACACAAAAATTGCATTTGAACCGAATACCCTATCTGAAAATAGCTCCCACCACCCCCACCCCCAAGGAAAAAGGATTATCTTTTCAAAAACATTTTTATGAAATTTCGAGATGTGCTTCTGCGAGAAATTTCTGATAGTTACACTTAGTAATTCAAATGCATTGACAGTTAAATATTAAATTTTCAGTTATTTAGTAATTCAACACATTAGAAATATTTGAAAACACTTATTTCAAATATTTCTAATGTGTTGAATAAGCCAATAAATTAATTATTTTTATCTTAAACTAAAAATCAACAAATTACAAAAGATAAATTACTTTTGTCTTAAATTTCAAATAAACAAATTACAAATGCTTTTAAAATGGGACAAAACTGGCAAATGAAAAATGATCATCTGCTCTTTATTAAATTTTTCATTGACACATACAGAAAAAATACATACATTTGTATGGAAATAATTATAAACTTCTATGTTGCTTACTAAAAGTTTCCGTTTAAAAACTCATGGCGCTTCGATTTTGCTGAAGCTTGCAACCTTAAATAAATTACTAAAAACTATCTTCATCACAAACAGTAAATGCTCATTGGTCAATATGTTTTTTTTTTAAACTTAACTCATTTGAACTGCGGAGAAGCAGAACTGTTCAAGAATCAATGTACACCCAATAAAAGGTCCACTATTTTTATTCCCAATCAAAAATCACCCAATCTTTATTGCAAAAATGTGTTACTGATTGGCATTTATCTTCCAATAAGTACATAAAAAAGTTAATCCGATCTGTACCTTCAATATTATAATAAAATTTATATTTAATAATATGTATATATTATATTCATATATTATGTAAATTAATTAGTTCCATTTACGCATTTGTTCACATTCATTTTTAATCATACTGAAAGTAACGTAAAATTGGATTCTAAATCACTAAAATCTTAAAATTTTAAGTTCTTGTTATAATAATGTTAATTAATATGTTGGAAATGTACTCGTGGACCAGTAGTTCGAGAGCGCTGCTGTATAACTCAAGAATTTCAATTCTTCGTTTCAACCTCGTCATTGCGGATTGAATTAAAATATTAGAATTTCTTCGTTTCATACGTGCAAGAGAAAGTATATTCTAGTATAATTTCTGTCATATAATCAATCTTATTTTATTTGCGTAACAATGCAGTATGCAATGTCATTGACCTCAAGCTCAAATTGCCCGTTGGTAGCATGAGCGATCTGTAAACAGCTGACGGACCACATTTTTTTAACAAAATTAAAAAAAATTATAAAAAAAATAAATTATTTTAAACACATTTTAAATTTCTCTTACTAAATATTTTTGGAAACGGACATAAACAGTAATAATGTCGCCAAGGAAAAATATTCAAACATATTCATTTTCAATCTGAAATCTAAAGTTTGATACCTGCAAAAGCATTTTTGTTGCTTAGAGTTTGTAATTCAAAAATATTGACAGCAAATATTAAATTTTCAGACTGCCATTTATTTAAAATAGTTGTAACCTATTTAATTAACCATTAAATAACTTACTGTAATTTAAATTGAAAAAAAATATGAAAAATTTACTTTTTTTAGAGAAAAGTTTCCAAGGAGGACAAAACTTGAGAATAAATAATGACAACTTAATTCCTTTCTCTTATTTATTAAATTATCTTCGAGGCATAAATAAAAATGCACATCTGTATATAAATAGTTATAAACTTTTATTCCTTGCTACAGCTCGACATTTGATGGTGCTTTGATTTTGATAACGTATGTAGCCTTGGAAGAATTTATTAGAAATTATGTTTAACACGGAATTCAGATGCTCATCAATTAATAGGGTCTTTTCTTATAATTTTCAGCTGTGAGAGAAAGCTGTTCACATATAAATGCATATCCAAACAAGGATATTATTCTTAATGCAAAAGTTCGTAGTTGAACTTATTTACTTTCTGGCAAGTGCGAATGAAATTTAATTAAATACGAATCTTCAAATCTTTGAATAAGATTTATTTCATACTGTAATTTAATTATCTCCATTTATAGCTTTTCTGATGCGTTAGTCTGGTTAATTTTTAATGGGAATGAAAATAATATAAATTTGGGCATAAAATAATTAAAATATTGTATTCTTTGGAATATTTGCTTCAAATTCATAATTGAAATGTCTTCGCGGGCCACATTGAATTGCTTCAGGGGCCGCCAGTTTGAGACAACTGTTCTAATATTCATATTACTCTGATAGTATTTCAGTAATGATGATAACGTCTCACCTTGTATAATTTATTAAATGAACTTAAATGTAATAATACATATTAAACGAATGCCCTGTTATATATGGCATTCGGTGTTATCCTATTCACGTACCAGCAGTAATTCTTGGATCATATTACCAATATATGAAAAGGCATAAATATATATTCGCAGTTTTCTCTTTTGTATTTTATGAGAAATATTTTTTCGATGAGAACAACAAATTTTAAATTATGCACACTTGATTTTGCTTCTACTGGGAATCATGAATGAATACGTATATAGTTCAGTTTACATTTTATTCCATAGCCGACAGTTCAGGGGCATGCGTTTATCGCCTCAAGTCCATATATAGATGCAAGGGTAGATTCATACGTGGAACCTTAAAAAAAGAAACTTCTTCACAAAATGACCGGTTTCATAAAATCATCGATTCCTTAAAGAAAAGTATTCTGAATATGCTAGAGTAAATTCTTTTTTCGCCGTCATGAAAGGTCGGCATCTTTATAATACTCAAAAGTATTTGACTGCAAGTGTGCAAATTTCTTTATAGTAGTGCTCAGCAATGATATGCTGGGATACCATTTTGCAATTGCTGTTTGGCTTCGCATTCTTGAATAATCTACAAAGAAAAGAACGATAAAAACTCACGAGACTTTTATCGAAGGGAACTATAATTAACAAAACATTATGCCACACTTTTTCTCTCTGGATACGATGATGGCCTCTGTACTACAGATCCAATGAACTAAATTAATGTATGCTGGGCTGCTTCGAATAAGAATATGTCTGGATCTCGGAAAGTGTTTTCTTCCGAACAATACTGTATAATGCATGAATACAATTCTAAGAGGAACAATGTAAAATAGTGATATGCAAAGTTTAATTTTTGTGGTAAACGTACAGTGTATAGAGCCTCGCTCTCTTTGGTTACATAGACTGAGTGAGAATTCTGAAGTCTTGAGCGACTTCTCGCTATGTCTTGGAAATTACAACAGACACTTGGAAATGGTACAAAAGAAAGTTTTATTAAACTCAGATAACGTACCAGAAGGCACAGCTTGTGCTTAACCAACCGGCATTTATGGCGTAAATAAAAGGTAAAGAATTGAATTTAACTAAGTAAATTATAGTTAGCCCGAAAGGCTACACAGACAATAAACGCGCAAGTTGGTTCAAACCTAATACCGGGTTGACAAGCCTAACGGCGAGAATAACGAATAACGCAACGTCGCAGATAAACTGCTCTCAAGAGAATTAACTAGCAATGTGGTCCGGAGTATGAAGAAATCATTTTACCATCTACTCGTAGAAACCTTCCTTTAAATACCATTTATCTCATTTGAATGCACGCAGACTAGAAATTAGCATTCTGGCAGGAAAACGAAAGTGAGAAAGACAGATCGTTAACATAAAATAATTGGTTAATATAAAATAAATGGATACTTTATATATGAAAATGAAAAAAGGATATATAGTGAAAAAATTAAGTATAATTGAATTCGTTAAAATACATACTACAGTAATGTTAGTAATAATTTCGTATATTTTTAATAATATAACCGCATAATTCTCTCTTCTAAATGTTTCAGCGGTAAAATTGCCAAAAAAAGAAAAATATATTTTATCTTTTGATTATTCATGCAATAAACCAAAGGAATTATTTTAGATTAATTTAGGAAGTTTAAATTGTTTGAAACATATTCATCTTAAAGCACTGAATGATTTTATACGTCGCATACCTTGTTAAGGATTTTAGTAAAGCCAGTTTTAATAGTTTCCAGAAAGCTGGATGAATAATATTCATTGATAATGTTTATTAACAAATCTCAACTTTCCATTAAAAGTCTTCGAAGAGGAATGAGTTTAAATACAAATTTTATCTGAATTTGTGAAACTGTTATATACTGTTACGAATTCAAAGGCTGAAAAGTGAAGAGGAACCTAACCGAAACGAAAAATTTTAAGCAATGCTTTATTTCAAAAAATATTTAGGCTTTACTTACAACCCAAAAGCAAATCGACTACCATGTGCATGAGTGAAAAATATTTAGCCTGCGCAAGAGGAATGACGCTTTCGGGAGCTCTGAGTAAAATCTGTTGATGGATCTTTCGCCTAGCAAGAAGTAACTAAACAAAGAAGTTTTGTTTGTAAAAAAGTCAGATTTCTAATGTACACAAAGAAGCAATGTAACAAACTCTGAAAATGTAGACTTCACATACAATCAAACACATACTCTGAAAAGACAGATTCCATAATTCATGAAGACTTTCGCAGACAAGCATTTCTTGCGTTGGCTAGACGTTGTTCTGTAAAATTCTTGCTGTTCTTTTACTTCGGTTCAACTGACGTAGACTGAGCTCTAGATACGCCGTTTTTTCAGAAACAACAGTACTTCATTTCGATATTTGTATGGTGAACATATAGTACTTTAAGGAATTATGAAATGTTTTGGGAAATTATAACTCCGGGCTCTTGGTTCGGGTCACATTATAATTATCCCCAAGCTTTTGATTGAAAATGTAACATTTACTAATTATCGTCTTACTCTGCAAATTTCACATCTTGCCATATTTGCCCAATTTTATTTCCTAAGCTATGCTTGTACGAAGTATTGAGAAATTCGCTGAGCATACGAAGAAGTACACAGTGTTAAAAATGCAAGTAGAAAACTAAATAATCATAAAAGCATTTCACTAAAATATCAGTTTAATACTAATTCAGTTCTAAAACTTCCAAACTTAGCAATTAAAAGTTTTGACTATGAATGCATAAATATCTAAAGAATTTAGCAAAATTTTTATTTTGACACGTTGGATTTGTCATTTAGGAGACAAGAATCAACATTTTAAAATTTATTTATTTCTCCCTGTTAATGAATGAGAGAGATAAAAAAGTGGAAAGATAGTTCCCTAATGCCTCTTTTAACAATGTCTGATTAAATGTGTACAGTAAAATAAATTAAGTTACTTTATGTTATACTGGTATAAATACTTACAAAAAACCCTTAGAGTTACGCTTTCATGGACGCTTCTTTCTAAGACATGATTAGTGGCTTGGCAGGTGAAGACTGCTTCATCATCTTTCGACGAAACTGTCAAATCAAGCCTGCTATGGGTGGACTTTCCTCCGTAGATGGCTTCGGAGATTTCACTATCATATCCAGTATGTACTTCGCCGTTTCTCCACCAGTGGAGGGTGGATTCGGGATTACTGCTTCCAGAATCGCATAAAATGCTTACCTAAGGGAATATTGAAATTGTAACCTCTTACAAGTAGAAGCCGATATATTTATATTTAAAAAGTAAATGAATTAGAAGGTAAGGAAAACAAATGTTAACTCGAAACAAATATCGCAATTGTTCAAAATTTCATTACTGTATTTATATTTTAATTACATTTGTATTTAATTAAACAGAAATATTTGGAATACATATATTTGCTGTTTATTCATATTTTTGCTTTCAGTTTTTAGAGTCATTAGGTTGATTTGAAAGAGGAGACGTAAAAAATGTGCAGTGCTCTCACCGGGACTCGAACTCCGGTTCTCTTGAATATACGTATTTCCAGTTAAACTACGAAGGTATGCGGAAAGAAGGGAGAAAATACTTTATATAATCCCCCTTTTAAAGGGCGACTAGGGATTAAGAGATTGAGTTGCCAAATCCTGGTGGCAACAAATTATCATCCACCACCTTTTAGTTCGGTGGGCACTTGTAGATTCATTAAGTTATTTTGAAGCAGCAGACGTGAAACATCTGCGATGCCTTCGTCGGGACTCAAAATCCGGGCATTCCGACTATGCATCGAGTGTGCTTCCAGTTACACCTCCAAGGCATGAGGAAAGGAGGGAGAAAATACGTTATATATTTTGAAATGAATTCGAAAGAGAAATAGCTCCAATTTATTTATGAATAAGTAGGCCTAATGTCAAAATTTCAGAAGCCTACATTAAAGGAAGACTGAAAAATAAAAGAGAAGCATTTTATGTTAAATTTAGTTTTGTCTATCTGATTCTAAATCTGAGCTTTAATTTTAATATATATATATGTGTGTGTGTGTAAGAAAAATAAAGGCGCTGGTACTTTTAGTAGCTTGCAGTTGTAATGGTTGAGTGGAATGACTGGAAGAAGATGTAGACGGAAACTAAATTCAGAGAATTACCATCTTTAGTTTTAGACACATCAGAATCATTTCTTTATAGACAATATACTTTTTGATCATAAGCAAGTACAATAATTTTTATATAAAAGTTACGTCATCTTAGAATAAGAACAAATTGGGACATTGCAGTATAGATATGTTGGCATAGCGGAAGCTAGGGAAATGAATGACTTAGTTGCTTGCGAGCAGTATTTGTACTAAGTAGGGGCATAAAGTATATCTAAGCTGTGCTTGGTTAATTTTAGGTTGTTGTGTAACGTAGAAAGATTTCGAATTTGGGAGAACAGATGAATTTAGGGGGGGAGAATACCAAATTTAGGATAGTTAATTTTGAGGTCACCAATCGTTTCTTAGCACAGCCATCGTATTTTATTATATCTTGCGCACACATATATATATAAGTATATCATTTCAGCACTCAAAATAATGCATGCATTTATGCAAATCAGTTAACTGTTTTATTTCATATAACTTTTCTCATTATCCATCAGATGGCATGCTTCACTGATGCAAACATATCATAACATTTTATTCAAACTGCCTTAACTTTAATTAACTCATTAATCATACTGCATAGTTGAATGTAACTCGGTAATAAACTCTATATCTCATTCAAATAAGGAACGTTAAAAGTTCTTTGAACAGAATTTTCCTTCAAAATTCCCAAAGCTGTCAAAATATGATTCATGTAACGATAGACAGCAGAATATCAGATCTTATCTTTTATGAGTTGTACATTGTATGCGTTATTTGAAAAGAAATGTGTCTGTGGTGCTCAGTCATCAATAAAAAATTTTATGAGTCTATGCTTCGCCAAATTTAGGAAGCACTTCGTCGTAGTAGAATAATTTTGCAAAACATACACTCATAAAAATTTTATGAGTCTACATTTATCGCTCCGATAGTTCACAAATACAACGATAAACATATAAATCTTCTTATTTTCGTAAACAATATATTAATAATACTTTTTAAACACTGGTGAAGTAAAATATCAAAAGCAATATTCAATTCAATTATTTCGAGAGATACAAGAGTAGAAGGAGATAAGTGTTTGAAATTTCTTAAAAAAATTAACAGGATTTGATACATAACACAAAAAAAGTCTTTAGCACTTCAGAAACATATTCATTATATTTTTCCCAGTTTCAGTTTTGAGAAAAAATTCTTAACTTTAAATAAGTACATATCTATATCTAGAGTATAACAAAATTATAATTTTTAGGTTTTAGTTTCACATTTCTTTAATTCTTATTTTACATAGTTATAGGGTATTTTGAAATTGATTGGTACTGAATTTAACTTCTATTGGGTCTTTGCATAAAACTGGTTCTAAATTTCTTAGTTTTTGTCTATATATAGCCATTCAAATGATGAATATTACTTACATAGATAACAGTTCTAAATCAAAGAAAAGTAAATATTGCCTCGCAAATAATATAATTTTTCTTTTTTGAAAGTCATAAATGAAATTTGAAACTAAGTAATTATAAAACAAAATATGTAATCACAAATTTTGCAATGAAGAAATAAAAATATACCTAAAATGAGTGCAATTATTTGTACTGTTTAATAATGAATGACATTTTAAGAGTTTATGATTTTTGCTGAAAGCATGTGGTCCGTGTTACCAAAATCAACTATAAAATTTCATCAGTCTGGGTTAACTTATTGTGACTTTCTTGTTCGCTATTGAAAATCTTTACACAGTGGTAGACACTGCTAAATACTGTCGAAGACCATTTTGAATGTATGTCCATGAGTGTATAGTTTTATTCCTCAATTAAGAGCTGTTTTTAAAATGGCGTTATACATATTAAACATTGTCATTTGAACTTTAAGAGAAATGCATTAACTCAGCAATTAAATGAATTTTGTAAAGCATAAATTTATTTTATCTTTGTACATGAGTTTGCAGTAATTAAACTTTACCCTTGAAAATGAAAGAAAGAAGTTTTATCTTAGGAAATGTATTTCTTGCAAATATGTATGATAATTTATATAATTTTTGTTATTGTAATATTTTTCATAGCCAACTTTTAATTAAATATTTGAGTTACTTGAATTAAATATTGAATTAAATATTGAGTTTATATACTAAATGGTGCATCATATTTCAGTTACCTAATCAATTCCATTACCATCATATTAAATGTAAAAATGATTCTTTTTGCTGGCATTTTGAATTAACTGTAACTCATGCTGGACCGAAATGAGCTACAAGACCTTAATTTACCAGTAATTCATTTAACTATTGAATTATTCATAAAAATTAATATTTAAACATTGTCTTGAGACAACCAATAAGAAAGCGTACTCATATTGGGCAGCGATCCTTACTTTATGAGCAATAGGATTACCTGTTAATTGTACATAAGTCATATTTTAAGTTTAAATTACTCTTAAAGTTATGTTAGAAAAGCGGGAACTATAACAAGCAGACATAAATAAAGACTATAAAAATTAGCTGAAATAGATTATCAAAATGCCTTTATTTTACATCAGCCTTTATTTACATTTTATTTACATCGTATTACTTAATTCCTCATAATACTCCAATTTTTTTTTCTTAAGTTCATTGTACCTGTTTATTATATTACTATCTTTATTCTTCGTTTATTATATTATTATTTTTAGTCTGAATTTATTATTATTGTACTAACAATTTATTTCAATTTATTATAACTGTTAGTTACATTATTATTTTTATTCTGAATTTATTATAATATTTTATTTCCATTTATTATAACTGTAATTTCAGTACTTATAAGAACAGCCAAAATGAAGAACTAAATTTAACCCTTTGGCTTGAAACTTTGAAAGATAATTACTCAAAATTTGTCTTAAATAATTATTTCAGAATTTAGTTTTATTGGTTACTATAGCGAAAAAAACAATCATATATAATGGGTGTTAGAATCTAGTATATGTTTTTCTTTTTTCATAATTAATTACAAAACACGTTATAAATAAATTTTCTCACATTAGCTTAACTGATACAGAGGTATACTGACGTAAATTAAAGAGGTATCCTGATTATAAATGAACTCTTCCCGACTACTCATCCGCTTTGAGCTGAATTCTTGAGAGATAACCACAATTTAAAGCGATCTTCGTATTAAACTGTAATGAAAAAAACCTGCATATTCATGCAGCATGTTTACTATTATCTAGTACTGTTTTCGGCCCAGAATTTAAACGAAATTTTATTAAGGACTTAAAATTATTCGTTGATAACAAATTGATTTGGACTACTGTCCCTATAACCAGATTTACAGCGCTAATCCATTCTTTGGTAACCACGCCTCTAACTCAAAGTCTCCATGTGAAAGAAAAAGTATCTTTCAGAGTTGTTGAGTTGTTCTATGCTCTTATGATCTCTTTTCTAAGAGGAAGGAAGATCATAAAAATTTGTTAATGTTTTGTTGTCAGTAAATATCAAAGTAATTAACTGAATATATTTTAAAAGCTTTGCTTAACAATTATTTCTCACTCAACTTATGCCACTATAACAGAAAGATCTTCCACAATATGTATTGATCTCCTAAAAAAAAGAGTTCACAGAGTTATTTTATTCTCATACTCACAGTCGTCGGTTCATTTAATTTACCTTTGTCTCGTGCAGAGTAAGACGTTCATGATCTAATTCACTTAGTGTCTTGTAGTTAATTGGTACTATTTGCTCTTTTAATCTTCGTGAAGGCAGCTACGAACAAAAGTATCCTTAAGTTTTTATTACCCATTTTATTGTTTTTATTAATTTTTCTGTCGTCTTTCTTTAATTTGAAAATTACCTCGAAAGCTTAAATTCTTTTTAGTAAAAATAGCTTAAATTCTTATGGGTTTCGTAATGCAAAAACGTTTAAACAAAGCTGTTTAGTTCCTGAAGAAGAGTGACCCTGTGTAATCGCTCTCGGAATCAACAGAAAGTTAATTAAAATCTTAAAAATATTAAATTTGCGCTTTTTGGTTAATTCTAAACACAATTTTATTCAAGCTGAAAAGTTGTCCAAAGTTTTTTAGCCCAAAATTATTCAAATAGTCCTCTTATTAATTCAAATATGAGATCAACATCTAGAGAGATTAAAACGAGAGAAATTACTTCAAAAAAGTAGACAGATTTCCCATGTGGATAATAAATTCTTACATCTTTTGTGCATCGGATTTAAAATAAAACTACACGTTAATTGTCTCTTCTTGATTGAATAACTTTAAGAAATATTTTATTTTTGGCGAGGTATTAAATAATTAATTCTTAAAGTTGTGTATGCTTATTAACATTATTATAAAACATATTTTATTTCAATACAGTTAAGCTGTTTCATAATCTTTAATGTTCTAAATGATAATCTTGTAATCCTAAAGCAAAAAATATTGTTAGATATTTTTACGATTAATGTTTGTATTTCATGTAGTATTAAAATTCTATTATTCATATATTTCATACATTTTATTTTAGAAAACGAATATAAATCAATTAAATTAAAACAAATATGTAGAAAGAAGCTTATAAACATCTTCAAGTATACAGCAAAACTATTCAGACATGGCATCCTTATACAGTAAGGATTTATGAAACTGAAAATTTTTATTGTTTGGTGCTAAATGAAAGCTTAAACGATATCCGTCGCTTGCAAGATTACAGTTAAAAACCAAGTAGTTTTCCAGACGTAAGAGCATTATCTAAAATTAACTGAAAATTACCGAATTTTTCTCTAGTTTCTACAATTTAAGTGAATATCTTTCGCACAGTAATTTTTAAAATAAATAAAAGATTCTAAACTGTCTTGAGTATCCTCAAGTATTTATACGCAATATTTTTAAAAGACTGTATTAATCAATATATCTTGAAGTTCTGCTGGTATACCCGAAGTTCCAATTCAAGAAATGAAATAAATAAATTTGAATTTTAGATTACAATATTGTTGGTTGCAAGAAATATTTAATTAAAAGTGTACGAAACAGAAATGATTAGAGTGGAAAAAATTTCCTAACAAAATAAGCAAAGCACAGAAAATTTTAAAAATAAAGTTTCGATTAAAATTACTGGAGACAGCATAAATTAAAAATTGGGGGCTGTATACAAATATTTCTAAAACCAAATATGCAAGCATATGTTTTTGAATACGAAATTTTAAATGACAGCTTTCACGTACGATATAAAAGAGAGTATTTATGTCGGTTTCAAACTGCCGTGATTAAATTGATAAATTTCGAAACTTTTTTTAATTAATTAATTTAACATTTGTTGCATGGCTTTTAAAACTGTCTTCTATTGGCTTGCATTTTAATTAGTAAAACGGTTTAAGATTTTAAAAATGAATTTCAGGGTTAACTTTACATGCAGGGAAGCCAAGACGTTTCTAGAAAGATCTGTATGTGATAAGAAGAAACTTACTAATCGAAACTCGGCCAAAAATTAAAAATTATATTCTCCATAATTTTACAGAATAAATTCATGTGACCAAAATTGACTTATGACAACATAAATCGGAGCTAAAATCATAAACATAACGTTAACCTGTTTAAGTACCAAAACGTAAGCTTCTTTCGCATAATTTTCAAATCCATGAGTCTCCGAGTAATTGTTTAAAAGATATTAGGTCTGCTACTTATTAAACTTTAGAGTAAACTTTAAAAAAGTAGAATATAAGAAAACGATATACCCAGTAAGGAAATAGCTTTAAGAAAAAATATCCTACTGTGTATGTCTACTTAAAGATTATGCTAAAAGCTAGCACTTTCTCAAAAATTTCTTCTTAATCTATTTTAGCCTAATAAATATACGTTTCATCTAAATTGTCAAAGTAGGAAATTTATGGAAGCAGTTATAGCTGCACATTTGCTAAGCTCGCTATATGGTACGATACAAAATATCTAAGAGCAGAAAAAGATCCTAAAGTATTCTGGCGATTAATGGTACACTATTTTTGATCCTGCAGCATCTTAAACGCGCTGGAATAGTACCCTGGTGAGATATTTTACTACGAGAATTTGCCTATAATGCCTGTTTTACGAAGTAATATTTATATGAACATATATCATTTTTATTTTCCTTTCTCTTCTTTTGGAGCTTATTTTTGCTTTTGGAGCTTACTTTTACTTCATAGAATCATATAAGCTACAGAAAGAACAAAGTAAAGAAAGATGAAATTACCAATTCTCCAGTTCTAGGTTTATTCGGTGTGATTTTCATTGTAACTGATGATGGGGGGACTGGAAAAAAAAAGAGAATTATAGATTTAAAAGGAAATAGATAGAACATGAAAATAGACTGAGTATTAATATAACAAAATTTTACATTAAAATAACCTTGCATTATTTTGGTAATGTCTGAAGTGACATGCCGAAAGATGGATGTATATGATGATCATATAACTATCATTAGAGATATTTTCACCTTAATTCTAAAGCCGTTTTTCAGCTACAATAAAGTCTTATGAGAGGTATATTACCTTCTTAACTTCTTAAGGGAATTCATATCAAGATAGGAAGAATATTTTATATTTTTAGCATGTTTTCAAGTTGATTATTAAGCAAATGTATAATATCTATAATTCTATAAATCTCAGTTTTAATAAATGCATAAATATTTTATTATGAAAACGGATATAGGATCTAAGGAATGATGCTACTGATCAGACTTATCATATTTACATTTTACGCAAAACAGAACATAGCCCATACTGTTAGCTGGTTAAGCCTCTAACAAGTAGAAAAGCATAGATATTTCCTGAGTTCATCGAGATCGAGATCTATTGGCAGGCACTACAAAGGGTATTTCGAACATTAAAAAAATGCAACTTAGTAGACCTCTTTAAAAGAGTATCTCTTAAATTTTCAAAATATCGTTTACAATGACATAAGTCTATTGCATAACCGTAGAATTATGCAATAAGTAGTACGTCTTCTTCGAATTTTCCCATCTAAGAGTGCAAGACCGAGTGACGTTTTATTTCCTTGTACGAAGGAAAGGAAGCATTGTGTTTGCGTAACTTTCGGGTACCATATTTTAACGAAAGTATGCACTTTGACTGCTACCGAATGCAATTTAACGATTTTTTTTGCATGACATCTATACGTACATATGTATGTATGCATGTATCTCGCATAACTCAAACGAGTAGCCTCAAATCCTTGAAATTTTGTATATAGGATTGGTATAACATACAGTTGTGCATTTTCATCTCTGGTTACAACCGGCCGCACCAAACGCATATACACTCTTAGACAAAAAAAAAAAAAAAAAAAAAAAACGATGCACCAAGAAGGAATTATCCGAATGGGACGAAAATCGGTAGAAATGATGCACATGTACAGAAAAACAAATGATTACAGTTTGAGAAAAATTGGATGATTTATTGAAGTGATAGAGCTTCACAAAATGAAAAAGTCAGTTTGTCCACCTCTGGCCCTTATGCAAGCAGTTATTCGGCTTGGCATCGATTGATAGAGGTTGCAGATGTCCTCCTAAGGGATATCGTGACAAATTATGTACAACTGGCGCGTTATATCGTCAACATTCCGAGCTGGTTGGAGGGCCTGCCCATAATTCTCCAAACGTGCTCAATAGGAGAGAGATCCGGCGACCTTGCTGGCCAAGGTAATGTTCAGGAAGCACTAAGGCAAGCAGAAGAAGCATGTGCAGTGTGGGGGCGGGCATTATCTTGCTGAAATGCAAGCCCGGGATGACGTGACATGAAGAGCAACACAACGGGCCTTAGAACTTCGTCGACGTACCACTGTGCTGTAAGGTTGCGAAGGATGACAACCAAAGGGGTTCTACTATATGAAATGGCACCCCAGACCATCACTCCTGGTTGTCGGCCTGTCTGCCGGAAGATAGTCAGGTTGGTATCACACCGCTGTACGGGGCGTCTCCAGACTCGCCTTCGCTGGTCATCGTGAATCATTTCAAAGCGGGACACAACACTGAAGACTATTCTACTCCGGTCAGTGACATTCCAATGCGAATGAGCCCGACACCACTGCAAACGGGCTTGACGTTGTACAGAGGTCAATGATAGTCGGCGCAAGGGATCTGTGAGCCGTCTATGAATGGTCCTTGCGGACACTGAAGCACTAGTTGCACGTACAATCGATGATGCATCTGGGGCTGTGAGTGCCGCTCTGACGATTGCTTGGTCGTTCTGCCGTTTCTCTATGCCTACCGCTTCCTTCTTGACGCTGTGTGCGGCCATGGTTCACCCATTCCTGCCAACATCGTCTAATAGTCGCATCGCTCCTGTTCAAATGTCGAGCTATTCGCCGATAAGACCAACCGGCTTCTTTGAGCCCAACTACACGACCTCTTTCAAATTCTGACATCTGCGCATATCGTTCGCGTACCTGTATGCGAGGCATAGTTACTGTCTACCAGAGTACGCGGAATGAAATTCGTGAAGAATTTATGACCTGGAATGGTAATTTCTCCTCTTAGATACCCTGCCAGTTGCGCAGATCAGATGCGCTGTAGCGACAATAATTCATTCATTGGCAGCCAAAATGTAAAATTTTGCATTTTCCGTCGAAACCTGTATGCATATCAATTTATGTCCAATTTGCTTTATATCTTCTCGGTGCGTCGTGGTGGGTCGTTTTTTTTTTTTTTTTTTCTAATAAGAGTGTATATATATATATATATATATATATATATATACCCACTCTGTTATTCAGCTAGGTGGGCTCGTTTTTTTTTTTTTGTTTTTTGTTCTTATATATTGGTGAATTGTATATTTCTTGTATTAAAAATGACTGAATTATTTTATTTTTATGTTCCGGTTAAGATTTTTATGTCCTTAATTCATCTACATAAAATAGTTGTAGAATTATGAAAAATTTAAGAGTTGCTTTTTACTTCCTTGTATAAAGTAAAAAGGAAGTATTGTAATCGCGAAAAATTTCGGGTATCATATTTCAACGAAAATATCTATTTTGAAAGCTGTCAAATGCAATTTAACTATGTTTTTGCGTGATATCTGTACGTAAGGACAGAATGAAGGACTTTTTTTTTTTTTTCCAAAAAATTTGGTAGTTCGTTCCGAGGTTCGAATCTCGCGAACAGGCTGGCTGCATGGGCGCTTTCGTGGTTTTCCTCATGTGTAACGTGTATTTCAGTTTCCCTTAGAAAGTCCTCCACGAAAGTATCCCTTCCCTTAGGCAGATATCCCTAGTGTGCTTTGCCGTAATCTCAATAAACCAAACCTTACGTGATCGTGAATTGTTGTGTGTGATACATTTAAACTTTTTGGAGTTTTTTAACCCCCCCAAAATTATAAAACTGTTTAAAATACATTCTGAAGAGATCTGTTTCGTGTCGCGTACGTACATAACGTACGCATGTATCAATGTATCTCGCACATCTCAAAAACAAGTAGCTTAAGAGCGTTGAAATTTTGTATATAAGACTGCTATAATATGCAGATTTGCACCTCCCATTTTGTTTGCAATCGGCTGCACCAAAGGTATATAAATACATGTATATAATATAAGAAATGAGAACAAACTAAAAATGACCTTTGTGGTCAAGAATTTTGCGCATTGAGCTGAAATATATATATATATATATATTTATTTATTTATATATATATTTATATATATATCCACTCTGTTACTCAGCTCAGTTAGCTCAGTTTCTTTACTCTTATATGTTCCTATGTTGTGCATTTTTGCTTTAAAAATGATTGAATTATGTTGTTCTTATCTTCCGGTTAAAATCTTTATACCTTTAGTTAGTCTGCATGTAATAGTTGTAGAATTATAAACAATTCAAAAGTTATTCAAGTGCGGCTACGTCTAATTTGTTTACCATAGCAGACATATTTGTTTACATTTGAAATTTAGCAGAATAGTGGATTTGTTGCCAATCTAGAGAAACTAAGCTTCAAACAAAGTCTAACAACGAAACTAAGCTTCAAACAAACCACAAAGTAACGTCTTCTTTAAGTATTGCTATTAAATTATGCTTAATTCATTCTGAAATTATCATTTAATATATTAAATTAACCCATATATTGACTCAGCATAGCGTTCACAACAAATTAAGGCAGTTTTTATGCCTTCACTGTCTTTTTGCCGAGTGAGACCAAAAGTAAACTTTCAGGTTTGTGCACCGAAAAATCTGTCTTCTATCCCGCTGGCCGGATTGCTTGTTTTTGTGTAGAAACTGTAATTTTAATTGGTAAAATTGTTTTTCTGATTGTTTTAACTTTACTTGATGTTTTATGTTTTTCTGTATCTTTCAGTTTTTAATAAAAGTAGTTTGAATTTTTATGTATTTTTGCTTTGCCGGGATGTGAGAACTGAATTAATTGGTAACGCATGGGCATTAGGTAAGCGGTGCTGAATCGTCTGCGAAAGCCTGTTTCTTTTTCTTTTTGTTTAATTTCTTTTATACATCATTTTAGATTTATTATAATATTTGAATAGAACACGTGGTAATTCCTCACATGATATAATTTTATGTACTCCGAGTTATAAAATGAATGAGATGTAAAGCTGTTAATATAACTTCGCGCCAAATTGTCGCTATGGTAAATAAATATAGTGAACTTTAACGAATGCATTAATTCTATTGTCATTTATGCGCTATCGAGAAAGTAGATTTAATTCGAAATGTTATGTAATTCAATATGTCAAGTATCGTTAACTGTTAATTCAGTATGTTTAAATGAAATGCAGGAAAATTACGTATAATTTAATAGTCTGTACAAGAAAGTGATATGGTGTACAAGTCAGAGTTTTTTACCATAGGAGCCATATTTGTTTACATTTGAAACTTAGTAGAATAGTGAGTTACGTCAGCTTTTGCTCCTTTAGTGTATTTTTGCCGAGTGGTACCAAACGTAAGCTGGTTCATCTGGTGCATCGTAAAATCTACCTTCTTATACGCTGGCCGAATTGCTTGTTTTTGCGTAGAAACTCTGATTTTAATTTTAAATATTCCTTTAATTGTTTTAACTGTATTTGGTGTTTTACATTTTTCTGTATTTTTTAATTTTTTATAAAGATATTTTGAGGTTTTATGTATTTTTTCTTGCCGCGACGTGAGAACTGAATTTATTGTATCAAAAATATATCTCTAATAAAATTCGAGGAAATTAGTTTAAATAAAATGTTTATATCCGTGCAAAAAAAAATCTGATAACCGAAAGGAAGGAAGTCTAGACTTCCTTCCTTTCGGTCATCAGATTTTTTTTAAACGTACTAATAGTTCAAAAAAGGTAAGTATATTCATACATGTATGTAAGATAAAAAAAATAAAAAGATTAAAAAAAAACTTTCAATTTTAAATTAAATTGAAATAAGAAATAAAAATTGTAAACTTATATGAAAACTTATATATTCTGCATATTGCACTTTACTTATATAATATCTCTAGGTTAAATCTGCCTATTTCGTGATAATAAAAATTGTGACTGGAAACATGAACTTTTATAGACACGCAGGAGGATGTATTTTAAATATAAAGGCAATACTGTGCCTAGGGCCAATAATTCTTTACGGAACTAGAGTTTTCATTACAGATAGCAAACAAGTTCTTTTTTTCAGCCCGAATCAGCCTGTATCTAACGTTTCATTCTTCATTTCATATTTTTTTCCAGTTTTATACTCCACATATTGAATTCGGTTGACAGTCAAACAGATTTCAATTTCTTGCATTTGAATAATAGAATTCCCTACTTTTATTTCACCTTTCTATGGAAATAAAAATGGCTATCCCATTTTTACTTACTATCTTCTGCGAAGTAAAGGAATTATTGTAATCGGGAAAAATTTCAGGTATCATATTTCAGAGAAAATAGCCATTTTGACCGTTTTCGAATCCATTTGAATAAGGTTTTTGCGCGACATCTGTACTTTTGGACAGAATAAAGGACTCAAGCGCTCTTTTTTATTTCCAAATCAGATTGTAAAATGGATTCATAAGAGATTTTTTTCATGACGTCTTTATATTCGTACACGTGGGTATGTATCTCGTTTAACTCCAAAACGAGTAGTTGTAGAACGTTGGCATTTTGTATATGGAACTGTTATGCATATATGGAACGTTGAACTTTTATACATGGAACTGGTATGCATAAATTTTGTATACAGCAATAATATTGCCAATCTGTTACCTGACCCGGTGAGGCCAGTTTTTTATATGTTGGTAACTGTGCATTTTTTTTAAATTTAAAAGTGATTAAATTATATTGTTGTTATGTTCTGGTTAAGGTTTTTATGCCTTTAGTTATTCTGAATGCAATAGTTGTAGAATTATCAACAATTTAAAAGTTTAAGTGACATTAAGCCTAACGAGGTAGCCATTTGAAACTCTTCGTAGAATAAAGAATTAAGTCCGTACTGCACCAACTCCAGCTTCTCTTTGCAAAGCAAAACGTAAAAATAACTGCATTATACAGTAATACAACAAAACAAAGAACGATCAGCGGGAAAAATTAATTTGCTCCTTAACAAATGGTGCTAAAAATGGTTTTATGTATAAAATTTTACAAATGAAAGAAACAAATATATCGAATTCTTCGCACTCTAAATTTAAACTATTTTTCACGATTCTCTGTAAATAGTTTCTTGATAAATAACCACTACCAATCCATCTTAACTTTCATAATTTAAATAAAATAGAAATGACGATAATCTCACTAAAATATTCTAGGATACTAGTAAGAAAGCTTTTAAATTAAGAATAATAGTATTATTAAGAAAATGTAGAGATAATAAAGAGATCCTTACAGTAAACTGTCAGTTTTATATTGGCTATCAAAGGCTTATCCGTGGCTGAATTGATGGCTTCACAGCGGTAGACGGCACCATTATCACTTGCATCAGCTCTGATAACGAGCTCGCTGAAAACTCCACTTCCACTTATACTTGTTATAGCTCTCACCTATACATGGAAGAAAAATTATTATATATGAAATTATTCCATTCTATTTTTTTCTGTCAGTAATGCTTGAATGCTATAGATAGTATTCTAAAGCGTAAATTCTAAAGCGTAATTCTAAGCTTCTACGTAAATTCAAAAATTCTTTGTACTTCTTTCCTTTGGATATGAACATATTTGTAAAAAGTGAATCCGGTTTTTACTTCCTTGTGCGAAGTAAAAATGAAGTATTGTAATCGCGAAAATTTCCGGGTATCATATTTCAACGAAAATATCCATTTAGACCGCTATCAAATGCAATTTAACGATGTTTTTTCCTTGACATTTGTATTTAAAGACTGAATAAATAACTCGTTTCCCTCGAAATAATTATAAAACTGATTTAAAATGAATTCTGAAGAGATTTTTTCGTGGCGTCTGTACATACGTTAGTATCTTGCATAACTCGAAAACGAGTAGTCTCAGAACGTTGAAATTTTTCACATAGGACTTCTATAACATGTAGATGTGCACCTGCCATTTTGGTTGCAATCAGCCCGACCAAAAGTATATAAATATATATATGTATATGTTACGGTGAAACGACGAAATCTGGAGAATGTCTACTTTCACCGGTGAATATCAACATTCACATAGTGGCTTGGTGTAGGTCCGAAATATTTTCCAAATACTCTTATTTCTGACTTACACCGGTCAATGTCGACATTCACCATGTACTAATCGTGAATGTTGAACATATAAGAATATTATATTTTCTTCTCCGTAGTTCAGTCGCGAAAAAACGCACTTGAGACTTAAAATCAGAACTTAAAAACATAAAAACTTAAAACACACAATACATTCAAAATGAGAAAGGAAAATAATACAAGTTAAAAACTTACTTAATTATACAGTACGTTCTAAATGAGAAAAATAATAGTAATAAAAACTTAGTAAATTATGTGATTCAAATCTTATTTATTGCAACAACTTAAACTATTATGACACTTTATGACCTCTCTTTTCAACCTATACCAGAGCATATCTGTGATTGTCAATATACACCGGTGAGGGTCCGAATGTACAAGAATGCAATATTCGATCCTTCACCGACGTATTTGCTGAATGTCGACATTCTCCGGTGAAAGTCGACATTCCCCAATTTTGGTCTTTCACGGTAACATACACATATATATATATATATATCCACTCTGTTACTCGGGTCAGTGAGGTCGGTTTCTTTATTCTTATATGCTTGTAAATTGTGCATTTTTTGATTTAAAAATGATTGAATTATGTTGTTCTAGTTACGATTTTTATGCTTTAGTCAACCTGCATGCAATAATTGTGGAATTATCAACAACTTAAAAGTCTTTTAAGTGCAGCTAAGCCTAACTTCTGATTTCTATGGCAACCATGTTTGTTTACATTTGAAACTTAGCAGAATAATGGATTTGTTGGCAATCTAGAGAAACCAAGTTTCGCAACAAAAAAGTAACGTCTTATTTTATTATTGCGAATTAAACTATGCTTAATTCATTCTGGAATTGGCATTTAAGTTAATAGCTTGTTTTGGCGTAGAAACTGTAATTTTAATTGCAAAAAAATTTTTTTTTAAATTGTTTTAACTGTATTTGGTGTTATATGTTTTTCATAGCTTTCAAATTTTAATGAAAATATTTGAATTGAAACATTTGAATTCAAATTTTAATGAAAATATTTGAATTTTTATGTATTTTTGCCTTTCCGCGAAGTGAGAACTGAATTAATTAGTAGCAGTGTTTTTTCTATTTGTTCAATTTCTTTTCTACATTGTTTTAGATTTATTACAGTATTTGAATAGAACTTGTGGTAACTCTTCAGATGATATAATTTGTGTGCACTCTGAATTATAAAATGAATGTTAATGCTGTTAAGTGAACGTAGCGTCAAAGTGTCGCTATGGTACATAAATATAGTGAACTTTAAAGTGTGCATTTATTCTGTTGTGGTTTATGCGCTATCGACAAAGTAGATTTAATTCAAAATTCGTTAACCGTTACTTCAATATGGTTAAAAGAAAAGCAAGAAGTTTGCGTATAATTTAACATCCCGTGCAAGGAAGTCATGTGTTGTACACATCAAATTTTTTTGGTTTCAAAATCAATGTTTGATGGTATAGTGGTATTATTCTTAGGCTATGATAAATGGGCTTTTTTGTCTTTCACGTTAAAAGAAATTTTGAATAAGTATTTTAGGTATCATTAAAAATTCATTAATTGTATGTTTATAATGCTAACAAAGTGAAACATGGTCATTATTTTTACATTCATTCATTTTAATCTGATTCATTTTAATAAAAAGGCATTTATTTTGATTAAAAACATTTAGCATTTTTATAGAATTGCGTTGTATACATTTGAACTTCTCACATATACAGAAAATGTATAACGTTCCCATGTTAGTCAAAATGTGTATTCATCTACTATCCTATAAAATATTTATCTACTTCATCTGCGCCATTTCTACTGATAATCTCTACCAATAAACCACGTTAAACTTGTGCCCTTTTGGGTGACTGTTAAATTATGAACTGTTTCTGATTTTTTGTTTATTTTATTTATTCCTATTTTATAATACTATAAATGTATTCAACAACAGGCTAAAACATGTTTTTTTTTTTCATTAAATGAATAATACCTCGTTTTTTTCCTAGGCATCAAATAATAATAATATAAATTATTCAACAACCATATGGCAAAACTGCACGGTGCATCTACTATATTTTAAAATGGAATTCATAAATAACTGAGATTTGAAAAGGGAAAAATCCATCTTTCTTTAATCTCCGATATGAGCTTTTTCTATTGCTGAGTATTTCTTGGAATGCTGAAAACTCTTGTTGCTTTCACAGAAATGAGCTTCTGGAGCACTGTAGCATTCTTTTATTCACTTCTTAAGTTTTCTATATATCTGAAATGGTTTTCAAAAGTAGTCTTTTATCGCGATATTTCATTTGAAGGCGTGTGTAGTAGCCCTCAGATGTCCAGTCTTGCAAGTAAGAGAATGGTTAGAAATAGCCATACATTCAGAGGCTAGTTGTGGCTCGAAGAAAGTTATTACTCTTTATTAGTCTTTTAATATATAACCGTACGCATCACTCTCATAAAAGAACTAGAAAACCCGTTTAAATTTCTTAAATGGAATTTTTTAGTAAACACATAATATTTAACAAAATTTATTTTCAATAAGCAGATTATATTTCATAAAATCAACTGAGATGTGTTGGTAATCAGCGTTACTTATTAGGATTTGGCATCTTCCCTAATGTTCCTAGTGTTGAAAGGTTTTGTTCCTTATATTTTATAGATGGACTGCTAACTCAAAATGTAAGTAATATATTAAAAATGCAAATATTAACCAACTATCTTATCTGAAAGAATATTAAGTCTTTTAAGGTAAGGGTAATTCATAATATAAAATAGACGATTTTTCAGCATGAACTTGTCGACAAAATTAAGTAGGTAAATAAAATTAGCTTTACTTCCTTTAATAACTAACGATTACTTGCATTACAATAAATTACAAAATAATCCGTTATAAAAGTATTTTAACAGTAAATAGAATTTAAACAAACAGGGTAAGCGATAAAAGCAAACAACGCCATTTTATCCAATGGATTGGTGAAAACAAAACAGCTATAAAAACCGATTCCAGCAGATGGTTTTAATCGAGAAAATGTTGCCGACGTTCCCAACAAGGCATCTGAAGTCATAAAACACTTCTAAGCAATAAAATCAGGACGGAGCCTGAAAGCTGTAAAACACATTGTGTCACGGAGGAGCTATGTCTTGCTCGTGCGACGACCGGACAGCATAGTCAAACGTAAAGACACATTTTAGGGTTAACGACTTCTACGGGCGTGATGTCTTTGTTTTGGTCGGGATTTGGACATTCTTTTTTCCGCCCATGAAAGGAATTATTCTGCTGTGGCAGGATACGTGAAAGGCTTAAAGGATTATGTTAGAAGGTGATTGGAGGGATAAGGTTGAGTCTATGTCAGTCTCTCCTAATCAAAATAGTCATCAGTAGTCTGCTATGAGTGCAAAAACCAAGAAGATGGTCACTATCTCTTTCTTTGTTCAATAAATAAGGACTACATTTAATCATATTTATCAACTAAGGTGAAAGGCAGAAAACAGATATTTTGGGGGGTTTAGTAGTATCAGGAAATTCATAAAGATGACACTGTTATACATCACAAAGGTATTAAGGGATGCATGGGATACATAATCTATAAACTCCATCGTAAATACATAAAGCAGTATAACAAAATATTTATTTTTATAGCTAGTAATATTTTGAAATTTGTTGGTATTGTTTATAAGCTATTCGACAGTCTCAAGCACTTTCATGAAATTTTGAGATAGATCCAAAGATTCAAGGACCAATAATGCCTTCAGCAAGAAATTGTATACTATACGATATATTACCGCGGGATAAAAGCTAAAAACAAAATTAATACCATATTTAATTTATATGAAAATTTGAATTTGGGAGTATCTTTCACTATGAACTATTTTTAAAATGCAGTAGAAAACGTTAGTTTTAAGGGGTGTTGGAACCCCAAAACCTTCAAAAAATTGTGATTTCGGATTTTTGCATTTTCAAATTCTCTACACTGTTATCTTTCTAAAAATACCATTCTTTAATCTCTATGAAAATTAGAACTGTAAAAAAATCTAGTTTTAATTTGTCATCTACTGGTTTGATCAATGAGGATTTTTACATAAAAAGGCGATTTTCTCCAAACGTGGTATTTTTATATTCGATGTACCTTTTCTCAGGAACTACTGCTCACAGGTATCTAAACATTTTATGGCTTATTTATTAGATTCCCTAATATTTACTGAAATGAGCTTTTTGTAATAAAATTAGAAAAAAAAATTTAATTTTTTGTGTGAGAAAAGTGCTAAATTTTATTATGCCTAACAAAATATACTGTAATTTACTTTAAAATTCAAAATGCTTCAAAAGCTAATTTCAGTATAATCAGATAGGTATACTTTAATTACAGAAAAAATTTCAAGCTTGTATCTAGATCAGAATTTGAGAAAAGGTACATCGAAAATGGCCAATTTAACATTGTCGGTATAGGGACCCCTTAACTATTCAGGGTCGAGTTATTTTCGTTGCATTTTATTAATTCAGTATTTTGAGCAACTAATATTTCTTAATCTTAAATCTGTAGCTTTTATGGCCCATAGATATGTTATCCCTAAACTTCTGCATTCATTCCAATAATTCCTAAGACATTTTTTATACGAAACGTTTTAAAAAAATATTTTGGAAATTTGACTTTCTTAATAGGGCCTTGTCATATTAAAAATGTTACAATATACATAGCATATTCAAGAACAATTTCAAGTAGATTCTTGTATTACTTTAGCCTCAAACCTACGTTTGGTACGATCTCTTCTATAGTCGCATCTATAAAGAGTTACTAAAAGGAAGATCATAAGTCTAACAACAGTCTATTCAAAAAGGTTACTTTCATTATTTGCTTTGTATGTGGCGAAACATAAGATACTCATTAGATACACTGAGATGATTAAATCAGACTACATAAAATCCATTTGTATTTAGTTATGCAGATTGTGACTAAATTATCATAAAAGTACTGTAAAAGAAATAAATGCATTCTGTCGGAGTACCGTTAGATTACATTTCACTAATTCAGGGTATCTATATCAGAAATAATGTTATAAATGCCAGAGAGTAACAAACATAGAGAACGTTTTTAACGGAACATTGAGCAAGAACAGCATAGCACATTGAACACAAGAAAGAGCTGGACCATTGACTACGAGTATTTTTCCATTATTAAAAGAAGACATTAAGAGTATACGCTGTGAGACCGTGGACAAGACTGCCATCGTATTTCACCAGAATACTGGAAAAAAACGAGGAAGAATATAAAACTGGTAGAAATTCCACCAGAGGGACATAGGATGCGAAACCGTCAAATAATGGAATTCTGACTTTATACGCTATGAATGAAGAGATTTCAGTGTAAATGATATCTGTAGCGAGTTGCGAAATAAAAAGAATAATAATTTATGCAACTGAAGGAAAAGATAAAAAAGAATATCATGTGTAAAGGTAATGAACCTCTGTGAATATTTTGCCTGAAATTTCCTTAGACTTTATGATGTGTTTACCTAGTTATCTTAAAAATTATATTTAAAAAACATTGTATTTAAGCTACATTTTCAGTAATGATAAAATAGAATTTTAAAAGACAAAAATGTGATAAGAAATTTTCAATGTTTTTAATATATAGTCTAAATTTAGTATTTTGACTTTAAAAAGTATATTTAATTCCCTTTCAACATTTAAAAGACGCCTTTTCTGTGCCATAATAAAACGTTATTTGATGTAGTTCTCAATATCATTTCTTAATAAACAACTAAGTTGCTTTAATACAATGAACGGTGACTGCTGTTGCCAGGAGAATACAAAAGATTACAATTTTAAAACGCAAACGATTATTTCACGAATACATAATATATAGTGTCAGATAAAATTTTTAATTATCATAACAATGCAAGAAATATTTATAGAAAGCAGCAGCAATATATGCGCTGGTGGGAAAAATTGAAGGAACAGCTATTAAAACCTCACATGATTTGAATAATTTTTCAGGAAAGAACGTGGTACCTCTAAAAGATCTTTATATTTGACATATCTTTAAAATGCAATATTGCCTATTTTTGAGGGAAAAAAAACAAATTTCTTAAAGAAGATAGGAAATGCAATATAAAGGTTGGTAGGGAAATGTTTGTGTAGCCACATTTTAGAGATAAGTATTAATAAAGGTCAAATTGCAAATTTTGCAGGGATTTCTCATGCTGTCTGTTAGATTGTTTTGCGGTAACAAATTACATTCACGATTAATAACATCTTGAGGCTTTTGGAGATTGTTAGATGGGGGCTACAGTGATGCAATTCAAGCGTCCTAGAGCGTCCCATACATAGAAATTTGGAAAATACGGAAGCATCTTTATCCACTAAATGAATTACTTCACCCTTAAGATGATTGGTTACTAATGCAGTGCGATGGCTACAAGCGCAGTGCAATGGCTACAAGAAATATTATCCGCTAAAAGAATGTTATTACCTTCTGCACCTAAATAACTTGACGTAAGGATCAAAAACCCCACCTCTGGATATTTCAGCATTCATAGATGCATCCATAAAAATGTGTCAGTCAATCCGGTCATTTGAAAAGATGCCTTTCTATACCATGATAGCACCACCTTTGTAATGATGACTTTCACTGATGTTTTAAGACATATTGCATCTGTTTTGTCCCCTGTCTGGAATTAATCTCCGAAAATTAGGCTCCAGTTCGGGGTTCTCTAAGCACATTGATATTTGCACAACTTTAACCTGGGGGCATTTCACAGCCCGAGTTAGTGGATTAGTGGGACATTTTTTTCTTTCACACAGCCCATTGTTCTCGCCATGTGACTTACTTTAAGTTCACGTAACTACAGTGAACTCCCTTGTAGTCTTAGTGGTTCTTAGTTGGCCATTTTTTTAGCAGTCATTACAAAATAAGGGTCTTGAGAGTATGTCTGGTCCACGTTTAACCTTAATCAGACTATCAACATACACCATCAGTATCATTAAACCGGTTAAGGATTCTTGACACAACGTTTTGCGCTAATTTTAGGTCTTTATGAATCCATATCAATGTCTGGGCTGCTTCCATTCTTCTAAACCCATATCACTTCTCACAATGCCTTGGATGCCTTCTCAACACTATGTTCCACTTCCGTTCAGTGAAGTCTTTATTTATCTACTCGACCAATCCTTGAAACTAGGATCAGAAACTCTCTCTTGCACTTCTTCTCACACGTGCGGAGAGAACGGGAGCGAAAAATTTGCATATATTAGTGTAGAGAATGAGCTTCATTTTATTCACTTGATGATGATAGGTCTGATCTACCAACAAACTACCTTTCATTGGAGTTCATTCAGCGAAATCTTTATTTATCTACTCGAGCAATCCTTGAAACTAGGATCAGAAACTCTCTCATGCCCTTCTTTCCACACGTGGGGAGAGAACGGGAGCAAAAAATTTTCATATATTCGTGTAGCGAATGAGCTTCATTTTATTCACTTGATGATGATAGGTCTGAGCTACCAACAAACTACCTTTCATTGGACTTCATTCACATAAGTTATATGAATTAGATACGTTATAAAGTTCATTAATTATAATTATTAAAAATAAAATAAAGTTAAAATTAATAGAATAGTAAATATATTATTTATAAATTACTCATTTTTTAATGAATTAAGACTTTAATTTGAAAGATAAATTAAAGATCTTTTTTTCCTATCGACCGGAAACATTACTTAGGACTTGAAATTTGCAAGTCCACATATAGGTAATAAAATGAATAACATATGCCTGTTGTCAAGGTAATTTTCCAAGGTCACGTGACGTTTAATGAGTGAATTAGATCGCCATGATCGTTAGTTTTTACTCCCATCTTTATAATTCGATAGCTAATTATTAAATAATAATTAATTATTACTGCTTTTATGCAATACTAAATTAATATCCTCAAACATTCCCAGCAGTTCAAAAATGCATTGAATTACTTCCGATTATCTTGATTGTTACCTAGAACGAACTCCTTTTTATAATGTCTTTTGTTTTGCCAGATTTTCTGTAAGCAACAAAATCTTCTAAAGAGTACCTCAATTATAATTTTTTTAATGTGAAAGAATTAATTTTATTTCAAATAATATTTTTTGCTGTATTTATTGCATTCGACCGACTCAAAAAGTTTTTAAATGTGTGCAAAAGATAATAACATTATAATTGACAATTGCAGAACCACACGATAGTAGCACCAACCAAAATATTTCATAAGCAGAAAATCAGAACCATGATAAATGATAACCGTATATAATGAAGCACATTTTGCATCGATAATATGAAATAAATTCCATTAACCCATGATAAAATCCCGTTCCTTGAAAATTCCACCATTTGCCAAATTCCTTGAAAACAAAGAAATCTGATTAATTACAGCGAGGCAAAACACCGACATACAACCTTGTAAATAAAAGAAAAGATACAGAAAAATAAAGGATGAGAATTAAAAATTAAATTGATACAAAAATGTAAGCAACGACTCAATAAATAGTATGTAGCTAATATCATATGCTAAAGACCATAAATTTGAAGAATAAACAAGCCTTCCAAAATGTCTTTTATTCCAACAATACAAGAAACAGCACTGGGAATGTAATCACTTATAATGGTCATCTCATTTCATGGAATTTTCATGGACTGAGCTAGAATTCTCTAATGTGAAAGGTTTTGTCGACATTCATCATCGTATATAATCTCTACAACGCATAAAACTCTGCTAAAACTAGATTTTCAACTCGGCTTGGGTGGTACAATCATAGGGGGGAAAAACTATTTAACGTAATGAGTATGGTGACTGTAGCGAGGTCAATATTCTTCAACTATTCATTTGTTCAACTATTTTCTGACTAACGTCAACATAAAAAATATAACAGCTTTCGTTTCAGTTTGTGCTTTACGTCTCTTTCTAAATAAGCATATGGAAAACTTGGATTCTTGGAAACCTTCACAGATTCTCTACCAACACAATTTATTCACAATGACCTCGCTTCATTGAAATGAATGATTCAACTATCACAAACCGCTTTAGGAAAGTAATGACATAAACTCATCTAAATGACAGCTTGATCAAATGATCGATGATCACTGCCTTTGTCTTCTGAATAATGACTAGAAAAGTTCCTTCAATAAACTAACATGGGCAGGTCAATCACCTTTACCCAAAGTCTACCCAATGGTAAATGTGCAAATCATATACTCGGTTTAACATTAAATTTATCGCTTAATCTATCCATCACGGAATATGCAAGAATACTCCTAGTAACGTGTTTTGTATCGATTATGATTTGTGCAATAAAGTAATCTCCGGATCCTTCGCAACGGTTAAATTGTCTTATTTCTACATTTTAGTAAATATTTTATGGAATTAATAAGTAGTTCTTTATAAAAATTAGCGGTAATAACTGTGTTTAAGCAGAAAGTTGGTAATGATGTCTGCTGTCTAGCATCGAATTGAATTCTTTACTTCCAAACGTTTCACATAATTTTTCATATAAATACAGAATATGGTGAAAACAAGAAAGCGTTTTGTGTTGACGAAACGAAATTCCTATCTTGATTGCTTTTTTTACGGTCTACACCATCAAAATTTGATGTATTGTGGAGCTTAAAGAACATTTTTAGCTCAGCTTTTGAATCAAACGGCGCATCTTAAGAATACTCATGTGAACTAAGGCATGTAATTAATAATTTCTTGTTTTCTAGAAATAATGTGGAATGGAATAATTAGGTTAGAAATTTTCCAGACATAAAATACATCTTCGATTAATCAGTGATTGTACAGTTTGCAAAAGAAACATCAATTGCACCATGCATAAACTTATCATTCACAAACTAAACCTTGCACAACCAAAAAAAAGTTCAATAGCTCCTGTTCTACAAGACAGATTAACGAAAGTTAACTTGCGTTTCCCATATATTAGATTTATATATAGCATTGTTCTACTGTAGGTATTTTGACACAAAATGGGACTTTATATGAAACAACATACCACGTGTTTTCCATATTTCAATTCTACGACTCAAATAATGTCAAAATACAAAGTTTTGTAAAAATCGGACGAGTAGTTTTTAAAAAAGTAGCTGTCAAAATTTAAACTCCTGAATGTTAATTGAGTTTGGTATGTATTTATTAACATCTCTTTTTTATTAAACTTATTTGATTCTTTGTTTCACATTTCGAAACTTAGGTTCATTCCAAATAAAATTCACCCATTTTTTATAATTTATTTTAATATTTGAATTTTGAAATATTTTTTATAAATTTTTTGAAAAAAAATTGAATTATAACTTATAATATTTTATCAACATCTTAAAGTAGATATATGTCTAAGCATATCTACAAAAAAGTTTTTTATTCAAAATTTCTTAAGCTATACGCGAATTTACATGTTGTCGCGCTTTGAAATTTGGCGTATTTGTTATAAGCGATAATAACGCCAATTATGTTTTACGCACTTTGTTAAAATTATTTGAAAGTATGAACGATAACCTTTGTTCAACTCGTGTACAATGAAAAAAAGGAAAGGAAAACAGGTTGCTAGAAATTAAGAAGTTCCCTAAGTGAATTATTCTTGGTACAAACTTAAAACAATGCGTCAAGATAAAGTTTTAAATTTCTCACAAAAATCGCAAAATTTAATATCTAGGCAAAATTTGAGTCGTAGAATCGAAATATGGAAAAACATTGGTATGTTATTTCAGAAAAAGGTCCGATTTTGTGTCAAAATAGTTATGTTAGAACAATGCTGTATATAAATCTAATATATATATCTTAAGTCGCGCTCTTAAGACATGGAAAACACACATTAAATTTTGACAATCTGTTCAGTAGAACGGGAGATGTAGAACTGTCCCATTTTTTGCAAGGTGTACATGCATGATCATAAGAACTACACCCTGGTTAGTTCAATAGTTTGTTGAATTATAGCAAAGCGTCAAATCTAAACCTTTCCAGGGCTGTAAAAGCATTTTGCTATTCGGCTGCGTTATTTATTCACCAGTAAAGCAAAATATATTAATTATTTGAATTGCAAATTCAAAAAGCTGTTATACTTTTAATTGTCCGAATTATTCAGTTGTGTCAAAATCTCGGGAGGAAGGAAGGATATCACACATTTTGATGACATAAGTGACATTAAGAGGATTTATCTGACTGATAATCCAATGACATCTGCTTCTGAAATTGTTGACATCTGCTAGTGTTTTGTGACATAAAGTTGCAATCAAGAAGAAAGTCCTAGTTAAATGGCCAATGCTTAAAACATAAATATTGATTCAAAAACTCAGAAGCTTTAAAATCGGGGGAAATACTGGAAATTTGCCAAACATCTTCAAGAATAAAAGTATTTCGCCCGCGGTGAATCATTCCTTCCATCAGTACATGCTGAAGGGAAAGATTGACGTTATCTGTGTAACATACCTCATTCTTTATTCAGTGAAATACACTTTTTAATTGCATTTCCGATTTCTAATTCTTATCGTTTGAGAAGTTTGTTTGATTGATTTACTTAACGCAAAGGCCAGCTTTTAATATATCCAAATGATTATAATCCTCTACAGTGTATAATTTTTAACAAATCCTACATTCATCTATTTTTATTAAATTAATTAAACGTTTCTTAACGCATTCATTATTTTTCATTTTCCATAATGATTTTAGTCAAGCCCAAATGAGCGTTAGCCCAGAAGACCAGAAGGCTGCTAGTCTCGAAACGGCATTTTGCCTCGAATCGCTTTAAATGTCTGAATCACTTTTCAGATTTTTGCCACTAAGTATTATCGGCCTGTGTTATATTTAAAGAAACTAATAATGAAGAATATACATGAGTGTATGCATGTTTCTCGCATTGTGAAAAAACATCGCTCTCTAGAGTCAACAAATTTTGGATACTATAGTCCTCCATGGGCACCTGGAAGCTCGAATTTAGAAGTTGGAACTTGTTTTATTGCCTGTTTTATATTTTGTAAAACGTTAATGAATTTTGGATTAAAATCTTAATAATTTCAAAACGAGCAGTGGCAATACTGTAGAGAATAAAACATTTTTATCTCCAGTGCGTGAGACTGTGTATCAAAAAGTCTATATGCTTTTATAAAATATTTTTAGAAAAAAGGAACATTAGCCCAAATGCTATCGTACCGTGTATGTGTCTTTAAATATTAAAAATTCCCGTTTGGTTACAATATAAAATCTAAAAGATTTCAGATTTTTTTTTATACAGGGTATATTAGTACCGCGTTGATAGACTTTCAGGAGAGATAGAGTAGACCTAGACGATGGGAAATCACATAGCAGTGCATGATCGGAAACGCTTTCTTAGAACGGTAGTAACGGCACAAAACACAAGAAAGGAAGGCCACGAACAGGGTGAGTATGATGTTTATTATGCTTAGAGGAGATAAAACCAAGGATTAAGAATAAAAACCGATTATTGTCCTGAAAGAACGTGTTAATTATGATCCGGACTGTGACGCAGGAACCGTGTGTCATGCATCTTTCATTCGTGATGCAGATGTTCTATGCGCCGGGAAAGTAAGGCCTGAATCATGGTCCGGAGTCGTAACTTCGAACCCCTTCTTTAATGACCACAGTTCTTTGTTTTTGTTATTGTTTCTTGGTTTTTGCTGTACTAAGCATAAAAAACCCACGTTTGGTCTCACTGTTTGTGTCCTTCCTTTTTTGCGTTTTGTGTCGTCACTACCGCGCCAGGAAAGCGTTCCCAACCATGCATTGCTATGCAATTTCCCATCGTGTGGTTGTACTCTATCTTTTCAGAAAGTTTGCCACTGCTGTACTGATACATGGTATGTACGTATCAATGTAATGGACGTGTGTATGTGTTATTAATGTATAATGTATATAGCTATAAGTTGGGTATGTATAAGCTATAAGTTGCTCTCCAAAATGTCTGTAGAGTTTAGGTACTTTTTTATTGTATGTCTTAAATCGAGTGCACTCACTATTAATGTATAGTGTATTAATATGCACCTTTTATGTTATCTGTGTATTAATGTATTGTATGCGTGTAATATTAATGTATAATATATATAGCTATAGGTTATACAATGCGCATTGATACCGCTCTGCAATGTCTGTAGAGTTCAGGAAATTTTATTATTATACGTATTAATTTATCGTCTCTGCGTCGACTATTATAATAGTGCATTATTAATGTATAATGTAATACGATGTATTACTATTGTGGTACTCGACATAGTAACAGCACGTTTTGATGTAAGTATCTTTATACTATATAATAAGCATTGTTATTGTAGGAATCCGCAATAGCCCTGTTTTTCTCCATCTGCCCCTGTTTGCAATATTCTTTTTCTGGACAGTTGCGGGAACCGGGCTTAACTGGATACTGATTATTCGGGTATATATATTATAAAACAAATTATCACTTTGTATATTAGTTGCTCTTTTCATATACGAAATGAAAAGAGCAGGGTACAGCCGGGTGCCCTACCCTGCTCTCATCTGTCACCTGTACTGATACATCCTGTATATTAAACTTTATTCTGTTGTTTTGTTGGTTTTAGTATGCTTTGAAAATTACAATCCTTTATTTTTCACTAACTATCACAGTGGTTTCAATCAGTATTTATAAAGTTACAGTATTCAGTACAAAATACATTAAAATACCTAGATCAAATCAATTTCTATTTGGTTTTACACCATAAATGTTTTCTAATATCCAATAAACCTATGGCTAAAGATTAAATTTAGAAGATCATTAAAACAAATGCCACTTTTAGTTAAACTGAAAAACATTTTAAATTATAATTATAAGGGAAAATGAAACTGCAATTTGTGCCTTAAGTATGTATTTACTTATTTAATTCTTTATAATAAAGGAAATGATCTAAGCATTATCATTTGTTTCCACAACTAACATTTGATTCAACATTAAACTTAAAAATTGCTGGAATGATGTAAAAACGTATGACTTCATTTGCAGTTCGTTGTACAGTTTGCTGAGTTCTATGTACAGAAGCATTTTAATGATTAAAATTGTCATATTGAATAAAATAGGGCCTACTAACAAACCTTTTTGTTTTTATTCCTTGCAACCCTGCAATAAAGGTGTCCGCCGATAACATCGCGGCAAAAACATCGCGGACGAAAACGTCGCGGAGAAAACGTCACAAGGCGAAAACGTCGTGCTACAAAACATCGTGGGAGAAAACATCGTAAAGAGAAAACATCGTAAAGAGAAAACATCGCAGTTCTAAAACATCGTGGTACAAAACATCGTCGGCGAAAATAAAGCGGTTCAAAAAAAGCTTCGCAGTTTAAAAAGATCGTCGTCGAAAATATCGTGGTAAAATATAAAGTATCTGCAAATCATCGCATGACGATAACATCGCAGACATGCTTTTTTCCGATTTTAATAATTGTAAATGGATATTCCCATAATGATTTGTGAGTGCAAGGTGTAAAAAAGGATAATTTTTACTTTCACATATTTTTATTAACTAATAAAATTATACTGAAAAAGTAAAAAGGAAACTTAGGCATAGAAAATTAAATGCAACTTATAGATTATACTTTTCATGAAAAATTACCAGTAAAAACTTTATAGAAATTGATTTATTAATGGCCTTTATTAGTTAACTATATCGGTTTAAAATTCTATTAAGTGCTATAAGTTGCATTAATTTTCTATGCTTAAATTTCCTTCTTATTTTCTCAGCAACAATTTATTAGTTTATAAAAAATATGGAAGTAAAAATTATTCTTCTTTCCATCTTACGCTCACAAATTATTATGGGAATATTCATTTATAGCTATCAAAGCATGTCTGAAAAAAGCATGTCTGCGATGTTATCGTCATATGATGATTTGTAGATGCTTTATTTTTTTACCACGATATTTTCGACGACGATGTGTTTAAACTGCGAAGTTTTTGAACCGTTTTATTTTCGACGACGATGTTTTGTACAACGAGATTTTAGGACTGCGATGTTTTCTCTTTGCGATGTTTTCTCCCACGATGTTTTGTAGCACGAAGTTTTCGCCTTGCGTTGTTTTCGTCCGCGATGTTTTTGCCACGATGTTTTCGGCTGTAACCGCAATAACACTCTTTCTCAAGATAAACTTTCATCATAAGAATAAAACTTAGCTTTTCAAAATGAAAACAGTTTGGTTTCTAGAAAATTATAAAAGGAATAAAATAAAAACTTTTAAACATAAATTTTAAAATGCGTCATACTCATTTAAAACAATTTATATAAAGTTCATACAAAGTATCACATTGTATATTAGTTGCTGCATATACGAAATGAAAAGAGATAATTTTCCTTTAAGTATTTTTGAAAAGTAATTTTAGATAATATATTTAGTTTAAAAAATTGTCTAGAATAACATATAGCTAGCAGTGGTTCTAATAGTGAGGACAGTACTTTCGTAACATTGGCTTTTTATAAGAATCATACAAGTTTTAACGGATTAATTAAAAAAGACATTTGTATTTCAATGTATAATTACTCTAGCTGATTCGTTGTGAATAAATACAACATTATTGTTTCATATTAAATAAATCAAACAAATGTAATCACAGAATTTCATTTAAATAGATATCCAAAATGAATAGGTAAGCATATAAAGAACAGCAAATTTCAACTGATCTAGATGAGAATATAGAATAGAGATGAGAATATAGATGAGAATATAGATTATAGATGATGATATAGAAAAATTTAACAAAAAAAAAAAAAAAAAAAAAAAAAAAAAAAACTGAAGACAAATTTTTAATTTTTCTGTGCTTCATAAGAAGATAAATAGAGAGAAATAAAAGAAATTAGCTATCCTGGTTATATGCTATCTGATTTTAAGTAATACATATTTTTGTATGAGAAAACTGTTATGAAGTCCAGAAAATTATTTACTTATAAAATCTTAGTTAAGTCTTACAAAATAATCAAAATATAATTGTAGTCCTTAAAATGAAGCTAAATTTATTAATTTTTAAAAAACACAAAATGCGGCTTTACCTCCCTATCACGTTTAAACCAACGCAGTGTGGCGAGTGGATTTCCTCCTATTGCTACACACGTGAATCTTTGAAAATCACCCGCTTTGATTGGTGTTCCTTCCTCGTAGCCCATGATTGAAGGAGGACTAGGTGGATCTGAAATCAAGAAAAAAATTGTATAGTAGTGTAAGTATCCTGCTGTTATTAAATTTAATTTTTATACCCCTTATTTTCCTTAAGATGCTTCATTTCATTTTCGAAAGATAGTATGCGATCAAATTATTTTTAACCGGCAATGGTAGTAGCCCGATTTACAACGTTCAGAATTCATTTAAGTATAAAGTTCCTAATCAATTATATAAAAATAAAATCCCATTTGTAGAAGTCTGGATACTTTGTAATACGATTAAAACAATTCTCTTTAAAAAGTAATATACCTCATTAATGGAAGAACTCGGTACTAGTCGAAACTTAACTGGGAACTAATTTAAAAATTCTTCCTTCGCTGTTTGCTACTTCTTTACTATCCAAATTAAAGATTAATTCCCTTAATTTTAAACCTGGATGCACCTCTTTTTGTGAAAATGCATTATTAAAAGAAGTACGCTATCGTATATCATTAATGAGCACTGGAGGAACAAAAGGAAATAATTAATCAAAGAATTGATTTTATACCAGTTTATGTAGTAATATTAAAATTTCCGTACAGTAGTATTCCAATTATAGGAACTGTATATATCAATAGTTGAGTGTCTTATTTACAGTCCCAGCTTCATAGATAGTAATAACCTCCATCTTTGTCCTGCTCCAACAAAAAGTTCTCTATTTGAATCTTATTGCAAAGCTCGAGATCATATGATATTTTCTGCACAATATTTTAAATATAAATTGTCTAAACTCTGCTTCTGCTTGTGAATTCTCTCTGCACCTTTTACCCTTTTACGCTGCATTTTATTTGTATCTCGTTGTCTAAAGAAAAGTTTGCGAAGTTTTTAATCACTGGATAAAATGTTCTAAACCAGCGATTCTCAACCGGAGGTACGCAAGAGAAAAATAGGTGGTACGCAAAAAAAAACTAAGTATCTTTAACTATTAAATTCAAAAATCTCATTAAGCAAAAAAACAATTGATAGAAATTTTCTGCGATGGAGCTTTAACTGAAGACTTCAAAAATAACATACTTTTTAACTTTAGGCTGAACTGAAAAAAGAATTTAAAAACATTTCAAATAAAGCTATTAAATTTTATTACCTTTTTTGCACAACCTATTTGTGTGAACAACGATTTTCTTCCATGTTATATTTGAAAAAAAAAAAAAAATACTGAACAAAATTAAAATTGGATCTTAATTTATGGTTAAAGCTAAGTGAAATCTTACCAGACGTAAAGAAATTGATCGCTCTTAAACAGGCCCAAATTTCACACTAAATTTTAGAATTAAAGTATTATAACTTAAATTTTGATAAATTAAAATGGTAACCAATTTTTAATCTAATATTTTTTATGTGTGCATATTTAATAGAAATAGCCAATAGGTTGTACAAATGGCAAAACGTATTTTCGTCAATATTTCTATTGAGAAATTGAAAAATAATCATAGTAAAATGTAGTGGTGGTACTAAAGTTTTTCCATTTTTGTTTAGATGATTCGCTTTATTCAATAGGTTGAGAACCGCTGCTCTAGATCTTCGAAACTGCAGATAGCTGGATAATTTGTTTTTTTCCCTCTGTCAAGTAAAATTAAGGTTTTTGTCAGTTTATTTCCGTATTTTAAATTGTTATGAATTAGAATGTATAATTTTTATACCTACTCCATCAAAAACTCGAAAACTGCATATACATTTATTGAGAATTAATTGTTTTAAATTATTTTTAACAGCCCAGCAAGAAGCAGGTGGTGTCACTGTCACCATCAGAGTCTAGGAAAAGAGCCCACAGGAAAAAGGCCTACAGGAATAATGCTCCCAGGCATAAATGCTCACAGGAAGAAAGCCCACACAGAATTATGCCCACATAGAAAAATCTCACATGGAAAAATGCTCACTTGGAAATATGCTGACACGAAAAATAGCTCCCCTAGATATATGCTCACATGGAAACAAGCCCACTGATAAATAAAATACGCAGAAATATCCTTACATTAATCAATCAATAATTAATTTTGATAATTTTTCGCCGTATATTCTGTTTCATTTTTCCCCTTCCTCCTCTCTTTTTACTAATTCAAACCGGCGCATTTGTTAATCTTATATAGCAACTGAATCTACACATAAGTTATACAGTTCTTTATATAGATGTTTTGGTAATTTAGATAATTTTTCTTTGAAAAATTTAAGTAGGTGTACGGTGTTTAAATCGATTAATTATTGATTGATTAAGTTAGGGTATTTCTACAAATTTTATTTATCAGTAGGCTTATTTCCATGTGAGCATATATCTATGTGAGCTTTTTTCCGTGCGAGCATATTTCTAAGTGACCACTTTTCCATGTGATTTTTTTCTATGTGGGTATATTTCTGTGTGGGCGTTTTTTCCTGTGAGCATTTATACCTGTGAGTATTGTTCTGTGAGCATTTTTCCTGTGGGCTTTTCTCCTGTGGGCTTTTTTCCTGTGGGCATTTTTCCGGTCACATCAGGCGGACCGCATCCTCCCCAAAAATATGAAATTTCCCTAGGAAGGAATTCTTTCGTGGTTGAAAGCTCTTGGTCTACAACTAACTGATTGCCAGTTAAGTTCGGCAATTGTGTACAGTAAAAGTATTAATAAAAAATGCAGTACCAGTTTTCTACTTCACTTCTTGAATCATTGTTTTACCGCAAGATGTCTTTTTATAAAAAAAATTAGGCTAAATATACGTAATGATGTTTATCATTTCCTTTTGTACATATGGGAATTTTGACTTCAGGCAGATATAAAGCATTTATTTCTTTAATGGTGTCTGTATCTTGAAATAAAATGCGAAAACGAAAAACTAAAACCTTTAGCATTTCTGTTACATGACGCATGGGTTTGGCTTACAAAATAAAACGTAATTAAATGATTCAGATTTCTTTTATTTGAATAAATCTCAAATTATTCGGACGCTTGGAGCTTACTTTACTTTCATCATCATGTAATACCAATCTAGTGAAATTTTCTCCCTATACATAAGAAACGTGATTAATTTTTCTAATCTAATTATGAAGTGAAATGTTGTAAGATTATATACTGAATTTCATTAGATAGTTTATAAGGTGTTTCTCCCGCCTTCTTAGCATGCCTTCGTGGTGTAGTGGTCAGCACGCTCGACACGTAATCGAGAGGTCCGTGGTTCGAGTCTCGGTGATGGCATTGATCATTTTTCGTCTCTCCTGCTTTAAAAAAATACCTAATGTCTCTACAAGTTAATAAAGTAAAATGATCAAAAACAGCTTAAATTATATTAGAATTTATTAGATTAATGCAATTCAGTAATCTTTAATGGTATCATTAGCTATGTACCCAAATTAGAATTAAACAAAAAGTAAAACAGATGTCAAAGACCGAAAAATCTACGAAAAGCAAATTTCCTTAAGAGCTAAGAATTCAGTATTATTGGCTGCCAAAAATAATTTTAATAATAAAATGTTAACTTTACATGCAGTTTAATGTAATTTCATAATGATGACAGAGCAAACGATGAGGTGAACAGATACTTTACGGATATTAATCATCTTTTCCGCGCGATGATGCTTCAGTTGCTGACTTTCATACCTTTAACACCTACTAATAATGTTCACCAATAGATTGTGTCATAATGGAATCAATTTATCATCACACACCCATAAATCTAATCGAAACTAGCTTAGTGTTTGCTGCAGATACATGTTACGGTAAATTTGACCTATCCGCTAACAATAAAAGCCATATATTACAGAAGCTAACAAATGATAACAAGATGAAGGATATAGAATTGCGAAAATAGTTAATTTAGAAATTCTAAACGCTCAATGAATAGGTTTCAGTGGATCTTATTTTCTTTTATTTTTTTAAACACAGTTTTAACATTCTGTAATTAAATAATTATTTAATCTTTATATTGTTTTGATACAAACACACAACTGAAATTATCTAACAGCAGCAATGCATTTTCGAAGAAATTTGTTTTATTGTCTAAGCACAGCTTTAGTATGCAGCAATTAAATAATTTTTTTGAATCCTCACATTATTTTTATAAAAAATACACAACTGAAATTATGTAACATTTGCAATGCAGTTTAGAAGAAAAGTTCCAGGATAAATTTAGTACTGGGAATTTTTTTTTCGCTAAAAATACAGATATAAAAATAGAATAATAAATATTGTAATTACTACTGTAACCCCTGATTATACATATACATACTCTGATGTACTACTATAAATATGATTAAAACATAATATCGTGGAAATACAAAGTAAATAGACTATCAGCTTCATCTTAATTAAGAAATACTGTTGCTTAGTCGTTTTACACTGTTTTCTGCCTACGCCGTAAATTCGCATAGATATATTAAAATATTTCCTTTTTCTATTTTTTAAAAAATTTGTAAGTTCTGCACGTTTTCTGGTTTTTACATGCTTATTATGTTAATAATAATGATAATAATATATATTTATTACTTTTAATGAGTTCCATTGATTTTGCATTATGAATTATGATTGTGTAAAGTACGTTTTTCTAAAAAAATCGTTTGGAGTCCCGAAACAAATTAATCCATTTTACATTAGTTCTTTGGAAAAAAAACTGCTTAAATTTATGAACATTGAGTAACAAGATATCTTCAGTAACGAAATAAGTTTGCAAACCAGTTCCCTGTATTAAGCATAAGGAATGTTCATAAAAATGCTGAAAATATTTTCTAGGTAGATTTTTCAGGTAGATGCAATTTATACAAATTGAACTTTATGATTTTTTTACGCTACCTAATAACATTCCTGTATTTTTCATTTGAAAATTCGCGTTTAAATAATGAAAATGTAGTAACAAGTATAAGAAAATGTAGTGGGATGGAGTCTTTAAACCTATTCCAAAAATCGTATGAGAAAATTGTATTTCATATCCATCCTATTTATCTATTTACGAGACATTTTCATTTTTTTTGTTAAGTATCATGCAATTAGTTCCCAATTTCAAAGTCAGCGTCACATGCTCTCATTTGATCGTTCATTTCTCGACATAAAACATGACATGGCTTTAATGGACTGTTGGTGCTGAGATTTCGACATTACTAGCGTAAATAAATTAACGAGATTTACTTAATTGGTTCAGAAGGAAGAAAAAGCATCACGGATACTTAAAGTTCAGATACCGAATCTAGATAATTAATCCTTCGATGGAATTGAATAGCATATATAAAGATTTAGTAAGTTCATTTGCCGTATGTTTATAAAATTCGTTCCTAATTCTTTAGTAATAATCTTTACTATTCGAGGAGAAAACATTTGCGCTTTCACGAGAGCAATCTCTCGCGATGAATACCTTAATTTTGTACACACGTTCCAGTCAGTCATTTTCTGAATAATTTTGTACATCTATGTAGTGTGAATCTTAATCTACTTAACATTTGTAAAATCGACCGACTAAATGATCACAAGTTTGCCTAGAAGTTCTAATACTGAATATGTAAGTGATATTTTCCAGGTTTTTCTCTTTAAATTTCTTATCAAAGATGTAAATACTTTGTTTTCACTCCTTATATGTAGTCATTTTAGAAGCCAAATATTTCATAAAGTAATTACAAAAAAGATTGACATGTACATGCACGTTGAAGTTCTATGATATCAGCTTTATTTAGTGCCTTAGCAAAATCTAACCAGAAGACGAAAAATTTGTTGTCATAAAACAGTGACATTCTTAAACTGCAGTCGTTAGAGGATATCTACTACATAAGGCGCACTTTTCCGAAAGTTAACTTTAAATTTTTATAAGTATTAAGTAAGAAAATGTTTTCATGTACACAAATTATTTACTTTTCGTATAATTATTAATATAATCTCAAAATTATTTAATGAACATTTCAAAAATTAACTTTACCGAACAAAGACTTTATATTAATTGCAATATTTTATGAAAAATAAATTATAATTATTAAATCTTTACTATTAGATGGGTAGCATCTGTTTCAGTATTCGAGACCCATACGTGTACATCTGATCGGACATCCAAATGATTATGACACATGTTTGTATTCGGGCACAAACTTTAAAACAATTATATACCCAATATGTGTATAAGTTACAATTCCAATTTCAATATATTTCCTGTGTTGTACAGGATGGAAGGAAATTAATGAATAGCCTTTCCTGTGAATAGGAATCTTATATTTATATGCAATTAATGTAACTAAAGTTATTCTTCTTAAAAGCAAGTTTCAAAAAGCCATCAAGATAACCCTGTTCTGAAAAATTCCGAGGTTATGAAGTCATGAAATTATTTACAATCTTGATATTTCTTCATTTTGGAGAAGGAAAATAAAGCCCAGAAAATTTTTCAGAAGCCATAAGTAGTTGAGTGTTATGAAAAGAAACAGAACGCTGATACGTTTTAAGTTCAAATTTCCGACGATGAGAGAAATAGTCTTTGTGTGATGTGTCTTAATTGAATAGAACCCTCAACCGGTTGTTGTAAGAGCACAGTAAAATTAGGAGCACTATTGATGGACACTGTAACACCATAATTTAAATGATTTTAATACTATCGGGAATGACTCAAAATAATATTTTTATGCCGAATCGTCGACAAATGTGATTAGTGCTTTTATTTTGTCCTAGATTTTTGCTTAGTAAACGTGGTACAAAACACAATTAAATATTTTTCTATGCATTATGATATTTTAGTACAAATAGAAATAATGGATATGAAGCAAAAACATCATTTTCATTATTCGAAACAGATGCTGTGTTTCAATTAAAGTTTCATTTGAAAAGAAGTTTTCAAACTTGATTTTAAAAATGTTAGTTATACTGAATATGTAGTTAATTATTATTAATTTAGAGTGATTGTCTTTGTAGAATATATAACTGTTTTTCCTTAACTACATCTTCCTTTTTGATTGTGATCTGCCAACTTGACTTGAATATAAGTGGTTTCTAAGTTTAAGATTTAAGATTTAATCCACCGTACTTCAATAATTTGACCTCTTGAGGGATTATAGAATGAGATGAGTATATATAATTTATTATTATAACTTTTAATCAGTCTATTACTTACTAATGCATGCCTGTTGTACTCACGAGTACTTGCAACATTGATTTCAGAATCAAAGCTTAAACAACGAATTCCTTTCTACGAATACCGTGAGGATTTGTTCAAATTTATTGCGATTATACGAGCGATAAATGGCAACAATTAATTAATTCACATTTTAGCATTGATATAATAATAATTTAATGTAACATTGATATAATTCACGTTTTAGTTTGAGCAGGGCTCCTTAGGAGTTTTGCGGATCACAGATCTGAAACCTTTTCTCTGGACTATGTTTATCTCAAAACGCTCCACTATTTTCTTATATTTAAAAGAAAAATGTCTCTCTTTGCCTGAGGAACTATTAATCAAAACAATGAAAGAAAGACTTAATCGGCATTGATAATAAATATTTCAACTTATGCAAGAAGAACTTCCACTCATCTATTGGACATTACACAAATGTTATTCAGTGGTTAGCCTCCAAAAAATATAGCCCTTGCTCAAGGAAACAGAAGTCTTACATTACGTCATTGTTATCACGATAACTGGGCGAAGTCTCTGGGATTCCAGAGCATTCATAAAAGCTTTCATCAACTCGCTTTTAGTGTCGATTACTAGGGAAGAAAAGTCTTTTCATAGTCATGGAACGAGTAAAAGTTTCCAGGTTTGTCATTCCTTTTCTCAGAATATTTTACTGCGAATGCGTCGCATTACAAATGTTAGTTAAAGATGATGAGAGTTATGTGAGACTTAGCGCTATTAAGATATAATAATAACGAAAAAAAATAAGTAGTAAATTTTAATTTAATTTTACTGAATGAAAACCTTTTGGTAACTAAATAAATACTGAAAAAACAGATAAAAGTTAAATTGAAAAATAAATATGTAGAATCCTGCGTATCTTGAAAACTAATTTTCCCTATATTGTAAAAGCAGAAATTTTTTAATATGACTAATGGAGAAAAAAATACTAATGAATCAAAAAAGTAAGAAATCTTTAAAATAAGTGAAATATTTTCATCAGTACTGTGTAAACAAATTGCTTTACTTGATAAGGTCCTGAAAATGATGAGACAGATGATTAATAGTTAGATATATTTCATAATATAATAATGAGTGGAAAAATATAAAGAGTTTTATCCCATCAGTAACTCGAAAAATGACTGAACTGCGTATTGGGCCAAATGATATTAAATTATGGATGGCAATAACCCAGTAATCTCGGTTTCTTGGTGAACATTAAGCTTTTAGATAGGAATTAAATCAATTTTCATGGCATTCGAAATGTCTTGCTAGATGAAATGTTGAATAAGGACATTCAATAATGTATGTGAAGATTACTATGAATAGATGTGTAGTGGAAGATCTGTGTCATATGTTATCGGCGAATGTCAATTGAATCTTTATATGAAGTTAGGAAATAATTAATGCTATGGAAGTTTCATTTGAAAAGAAGTTTTCAAACTTGATTTTAAAAATGTTAGTTATACTGAATATGTAGTTAATTATTATTAATTTAGAGTGATTGTCTTTGTAGAATATATAACTGTTTTTCCTTAACTACATCTTCCTTTTTGATTGTGATCTGCCAACTTGACTTGAATATAAGTGGTTTTTAAGTTTAAGATTTAAGATTTAATCCACCGTACTTCAATAATTTGACCTCTTGAGGGATTATAGAATGAGATGAGTGCATATAATTTATTATTATAACTTTTAATCAGTCTATTACTTACTAATGCATGCCTGTTGTACTCACGAGTACTTGCAACATTGATTTCAGAATCAAAGCTTAAACAACGAATTCCTTTCTACGAATACCGTGAGGATTTGTTCAAATTTATTGCGATTATACGAGCGATAAATGGCAACAATTAATTAATTCACATTTTAGCATTGATATAATAATAATTTAATGTAACATTGGTATAATTCACGTTTTAGTTTGAGCAGGGCTCCTTAGGAGTTTTGCGGATCACAGATCTGAAACCTTTTCTCTGGACTATGTTTATCTCAAAACGCTCCACTATTTTCTTATATTTAAAAGAAAAATGTCTCTCTTTGCCTGAGGAACTATTAATCAAAACAATGAAAGAAAGACTTAATCGGCATTGATAATAAATATTTCAACTTATGCAAGAAGAACTTCCACTCATCTATTGGACATTACACAAATGTTATTCAGTGGTTAGCCTCCAAAAAATATAGCCCTTGCTCAAGGAAACAGAAGTCTTACATTACGTCATTGTTATCACGATAACTGGGCGAAGTCTCTGGGATTCCAGAGCATTCATAAAAGCTTTCATCAACTCGCTTTTAGTGTCGATTACTAGGGAAGAAAAGTCTTTTCATAGTCATGGAACAAGTAAAAGTTTCCAGGTTTGTCATTCCTTTTCTCAGAATATTTTACTGCGAATGCGTCGCATTACAAATGTTAGTTAAAGATGATGAGAGTTATGTGAGACTTAGCGCTATTAAGATATAATAATAACGAAAAAAATAAGTAGTAAATTTTAATTTAATTTTACTGAATGAAAACCTTTTGGTAACTAAACAAATACTGAAAAAACAGATAAAAGTTAAATTGAAAAATAAATATGTAGAATCCTGCGTATCTTGAAAACTAATGTTCCCTATATTGTAAAAGCAGAAATTTTTTAATATGACTAATGGAGAAAAAAATACTAATGAATCAAAAAAGTAAGAAATCTTTAAAATAAGTGAAATATTTTCATCAGTACTGTGTAAACAAATTGCTTTACTTGATAAGGTCCTGAAAATGATGAGACAGATGATTAATAGTTAGATATATTTCATAATATAATAATGAGTGGAAAAATATAAAGAGTTTTATCCCATCAGTAACTCGAAAAATGACTGAACTGCGTATTGGGCCAAATGATATTAAATTATGGATGGTAATAACCCAGTAATCTCGGTTTCTTGGTGAACATTAAGCTTTTAAATAGGAATTAAATCAATTTTCATGGCATTCGAAATGTCTTGCTAGATGAAATGTTGAATAAGGACATTCAATAATGTATGTGAAGATTACTATGAATAGATGTGTAGTGGAAGATCTGTGTCATATGTTATCGGCGAATGTCAATTGAATCTTTATATGAAGTTAGGAAATAATTAATGCTATGGAAGTTAAAACAATTATCTTATTTATGGCTGTGAGATTGTAAAATTTAAATGGAGTGCCCTTTGCGGAAAACATAAATTAATTTAATCGACAAAATGTAAGAATGTTTTTCGTAATAGTTGTAATTAACAAATGGCAAACTTAAATAAACAATAACGAGTTGTGGCATGAAAACAGTTGCAAGAAATGGAGCTAGAATTGCACCACAGCAAACCTTACAAAAACTTATGGAATAGTTTTATCAATAACGATAGCTTTCATAATTAAGGAAATAAATAACGGATGTAAGAAAAGGTTTCAAATTTCTGTTTTGAGTTGAAGAACGCTTTAACCATACACTGGCGTCTTATTAACTAAGGTTGACGTTTTCCCAATTCAGTTCATAATTAAATTTCTCATTAGTCTTCAACAATCGAAGTCAGAATAAGACAGGAATTTCACAATTTTTTCGACCAAAAGTCTACGATCATTTAGAAACGCGGCCTGAGAGATAGTTTCATCAATAACGATAGCTCTCATAATTAAGGAAATATACAACGGATGTAAAAAAAAGTTTCAAATGTCTGCTTTGAATTGAAGAAAGTTTTAACCATAGACTGGCGTCAGATTAACTAAGGCTAACGTTTTCCCAATTCATTTAATAAGGATAATTCAATTTCACATTAGCTTTTAACAATCGAACTCAGAATAAGATAAGAATATCACCATAATTCGACCAAACGTCTATGATCATTAGAAACGCGGCCTGAGAGACAGCTGACTTAACATATATAGAAATTTAATTGTTTGCAAAATAAAATCAAGCCGTTAATTTATTTATAATTTAATCAAGCTTTAAAATGCCGACAGCGTAAAACTATTCAAGATGAGTTATAATAGGAGGATATAAATTTATCTGTAATAGGAGTATGAAGCTTCTAGCATATAGGAAGTTTCAGCCTAAGTTAAAGCTTTACAGTGATTCGGCATTAATATAATGCTTAATAATTAGGAGTACATAATTTTCATATTTACTAAGTAGATACTAATAAATGCCAAATTTACTAGTAATAGAAATTCAATTAATATATTTTTTGAAAACCTTTCACTGAAAAGTAGGTATTGAAAGGTAATTCGTTTAATTTGTGTCACAATGGACGTCCAGAAACTCACTGACGTTTCGCTCTTAGACCGGAATGCCTCTTCCCCTCTTATTTCCAATTCATTTCATCCCACTTCATTTACCACCCGCTTTTGTCTCACTTCAGTAGATCTGTCGTTGCAGAAACTGTGTAATAAGCGAGTGTTTATTTCGTTTTGTTTTCTAAACTTATACTTCAGCTTATTGATCGTAAACTTTAAGTGGTATAAATTCGCTGTGGAAAGGAAATAATTGGCAGAATAAAGGAGTTTGACCAAGAATCCAAATTGTTCGTACACTTGTAAGTTTATATTTGAAATTATCATTTCACTCAAGAAAGAATTATTTTCTGAATTTGATACTTTAATAATTTGTCTACCCACTCGTATTTTTGATGAAATCTACAGATAAAAAGATAAAGATCACAAACCACCATATTGGGTTATTAAATGAAACGCGACATAATTAGTAAGTGCGGAAAAGGGAGAAAAGTTAATGATTGTATTTTTTTTTACCAATTTATACATTTATAATGATGAATCAAAAAAATGTTTTCTCAAGAATTTCGCCTTCTGCCTTGCTTCCTGATGTTCTTGATCGCATTGCAATAATCATCAAAAAACATTATCATTCACCTACTAAAATAATTGCTATTTCGAGACGTAATTTGAGTTTAGATTAGAGTTTAGATTAGAGTTAGATTTGTGTTTAGATTTGAGTTAGAGTTTAGATTTCACTTTATATTCAGTATTTTATATACCGATTCTCAATAGCATTGGAACGATATACTGTTATAAAAGTGCACTGCAAAATGTAATGAAGTGCCTATCTGATTTGAAAAACTCATCATAAGACTAAAATTATATTTTTTCACCAACTTTAAAATTCCGTAGATAATTTTGTGCATGTTTACTTTGCTAAATATTGCACTTTCAGACCGGCTTTTCTGGATTTAATACCTTTGTGGATTTAATAACTGTAAATATTTGTTGACTTTTCTTTCCTTTTAGCCGAACGGGGCATTAGCTTAGAAGGTCTCTCTCGAAACAGCATTTTGCATTGAATTACTAAAGGCGTGGTATCGCTTTTCAAATTGTTGCCACCAAATATTATCGTACGGGATTATACTTAAAGGAATTAAATAATAGAGAATCTGTGTGAATGTATCTATGTTCTTCGCATTGCGAGTAAACAACGATACCTAGAGCCATCAAATTTTAAATAACGTAGTCCTTTATCCGAATATGAGCACGTGGAAGCCCGAATTTTGAATTTCGAATTTGTTAAAATGTCTACTTCATATTTTGTAAAACTTTAACGAATTTTTGATAACAAACTCAACGATTTCAAAGCAAGCAATGACAACACTGTAAGGAAAAAAAAATTGTAACTGTAATTTTTATCTCCAGCGTGGGTGACTGTCTACTTTGAAATTCTAAATATGTGCTGTTTTTAAATATGTTTATCGCATAGGATGTTAGCTCAAATGTTTTCGAAACGTGTGTGTGTAAATGAAAAAACGCCACTTTTGATATTATCTGTGTAAAATCTGAACGTTTTCCAATTTTTTTTTTAAATTAATTTTGTTTATTTATATATATATATTTTTGTAATTTACTTGTGCAAACACTGTATGGAACTTGCGTGAGGCACGAGGAAATCGTGTTTTGTCTTTACAAAAACATATTCAACCTTTCAAATGAGGAATTAAATAAAACTTAAATTTTATCTCTAAGTATTCAAAATATAATTTTTTATCCCAGATCCAACTAGGATTTTCCTTTAAAAAATTTAAAAGCAATTTTACTGAATGAACAAAATGCAGTTAGGTCCTTTACTTAGAATATGAATAAAGCACAAACTGAAAAATATGTTTCTAAATATTCGCTTTTGCTCGTGTATTTTCACTTTGTCAAAATTAGTTTGTATTTACATTCGCCATTTCCTTTATGTTTAAGCCAATCAGGACTTTTTCAACGCATATATTTTTAACAATTTTACAAACGCTTATAATAATAGATCACTTACAACAGCGCCAGCCAGGTCTCAAATATAATTATGTCAGCAACCTACTCTTATATCCTTTTTAAGATCGCGATTATCCGATGGATTACTAAAAGCTAATTCATGCTAAATCCTGTTTTTGTTGTTTTTACTTCCTTGTACGAGGCAAAGAAAGAATTTTATTTACTAGTTATTACAGTTTCATTCAAGTTGTTTTGTTTGTCCTACTATTAAGGAAGTAAATTCCAGGCAGCAAGCCTGATCACTTACAAACAAGGTAAAACATACTATTTTTTACCAATGAAACTTTCAGTGGGAGTAACGAAATAATTTTATACTACATTAATAATACTGATTTTATACTATTTATTATATATTTACAATTTTATTTTTTGATGAAATATTAAAAAATAAATCAATTACTGATTTCAGAATTACTATAACTTCGTCTCTCTTTTAAATTTAGATTTATAAATTGTAAAGTAGGATGTTGTTTCTTGATAAGCCGGTCGATTTTGAAAATAAACTTTTGATTGTTAGATATTACCTAATATTCCCGGTAATAAATATCCTCCATTTTATTCCTTTTAAACCGAAAATTGAAAACTGCTTTATATTTGTTAAGCTACAGCAACAGTCAGCTGTCGTTTGTCACTTTACGATTGCTCACAAAGGGTCAGCATGGTTTAAGCGACAAAAAAAAAAAAAAAAAAAAAAACTGAAATAATCTAAATTCTCAGAGAAACTTATTGCTTGGTCCAATTGGTAATTGTAATACTTTCAGCGAATTTCGTTCCAAATTAGCATTGACCTTATTGGTTCGTACGTTTAATATACATAGATTATTATGTGACAAACATTTGATATATTATGTTATATTATTCTAGAACGATCAGATATATTGAAATAATGTTACTATTTTATTTCCGATTTTAATATTAGAAGGTTTTTATTTGCTATTATTTGCAATTTTTTACGATTAAATTTGTAGCTTTAATTGATATATGATTTCTTTGATTGTTTTACTGATTATTTGATATTGATTTCTGTAATTTTTATTGACAATTTTATTGGTTAGTTTTATAGCTTAACTTGATAAATTTGTAGGTTATATTGATAATTTTATAACTGGTTTTATAACGTAAATGAAATTAATAATTTGTTTTCGTATTTAAATAATTATTGAATTTATTTTACTTTGGAAATTGTATAAATAAATAAATTTTACTTAAATATCGCTAACCCATGTGTGAAAATTTTAGATATCATATTATAATCATTTTTAATACGCATTTCAAAACATAAAAGTAACGTACGGTAATAAAAGACTCGCATTTAAGAAAGTTCTTAAGCAAAAGGTATTCCTATGCAGCGCAAAACTAAGACATTTCTTGTACATGCTGAACTTTTCTAACAATTTGAGAATTACATGCTTAGTCTGTACCTTAAAAACATTGTACATATATTGTTGTACTTAGATAGGTAATTTCAGCAGAATTATAAGTATAATTATTGTATTTTTCTGTGTAATGTAGCGCGAGAAAAACTTTAAGAGAAATTGATGCCGGAAAAGTAATACAGAGGCAACTGCATTTAACATTGAGTAAATGGGTATCTCGGGAATTTGGTGAGATATCGCAAAGGTAAAAAATAGTTTTGGAGACTTATTTTGTCGCCAAATTTGGCTATGAGTAGCCCAAGTCGCCAAATTTGGAGACATTTTGGTCCAACTCCTGTACGTATTGAAAATATGTATTCAAATTGAATAAATGTTACGTTATCTGTAACCGTAATTCCACCCTCGTTATGTTTTCCAGTAATATCGAGAAGCAGAAAGTACTAGAAATATCTCGCAACCGGTTGAAAACTATTTAAGGCCGAAGACAAAGCATCTGCTCCTAGTTGTTTAGCTAGTTGCTTAGTTATTGTTGTTGAGAGTGGTTCAGGTCCGCGTGAACTGAGATATTCGAATTAACTTCTCTTTAGATGCACTTTGCATTGGTTGTGTTTAACGTTCTTAGTAGTGTGAAGTGCAGCTACTTTTTATACTGTGTGATACTGTGAACACGTGTACGTATACTTCTGTGGAAGAAGATTTTCAGAATTTTGGAAAATATCTTTTTATAAAAATAAATTTTTATTAACCTATTATCGGACTTGTGCATTCAATCTATTACGAACCCTAAGCACGCAACAATATATATATACATATATATAAATTTGTAAGAGTTTCTATTTCATATAGCTAAAATCCAATGTTAATGGTAATAATGCATCCATTGATGTAAAATCAAGATATTTCTTCAGAAATGCATTTAATCTTACAAATACTGTCTTTTGCAATCGTTCTCCGACAACTTAACTGAAATCCTTCAACAAAAGGGTTAAAAAAAAACCAGTGTTGCAGAAGGATTCGTGCATTGGTTATTGTACCAAAAAGAAGAATATTTTCCAAATTCTCCATAAATTACGAATGCGACGTCACTGAATCCTATTTGAACGGATTTTTGAGACGCATATCGATTTCTTTCGCGTCAAAACAACTCCTTGGAGAAAAGAAATGCGAGCTTCTTTACAGAGTCATATTTTCAGAGAGAGAGCTCTCAGGAATCGATCATTTTATTCAGATTATAAGAATCTATCCCTGAAAATCTTCCTTTAATTTATCACACATTGAAATTGTTATTTGTTACGTATTTCTGTTAAGCCAGAAGTGTTTGGCTAAGCTATCACACATTGAAATTGTTATTTGTTACGTATTTCTGTTAAGCCAGAAGTGTTTGGCTTATGGAAACCCATATTGGGTCATTTGTTATGTTGTGTTTGCATAAAAGGGTCTTATAAGCCTTTCTTCTGATTTCTCTTTTGTTTCGCAAGACTAGAAGATAATTCTTCAATTACCTTTTTAAAGTCTATAGCTTATGTTCCCAAAGAAACTTAGACAAGCTAAAGATCAGAGTGCCCGGTATCTGTCACTTTGATCTGAATATCACCCTCCTTTTTGCTCTTGTGTCCTATTTATAATTGGACCATTAATCTAATATATCTTATCTAAGAGGAGGCCGTTTAGGCATTAGAAACATGTTCTCTTTTTATTTATTTAATCATACAGTTTTCGAATTACATTTAAATAATATCTTAATTATGAAAGCAATCATTCATAAAAGATTAGTGTTATGAACACTTTAAATATCATAGAAGAAGCAAAATTAAATAAATTTTACACCACAGCGTAAGTAACAGTTTTAATTAATCCTCTCTTTTTTATGCATTAAAAAGACGACGAATGATCGTGCTACGTCTAATATTGGAGAGTGTAGTTAATTAATGAAGGAATTCCCCGAAGAACTCATTCGACTAAGTATTTCAATTATTTCTGTTGTCTTTTTAATTTTCGTGTCTCTGAGTTTAAAAAATTAAGAAAAAAACGAGATTTAAGTCAAATTAAAAGATACATGCTGTGGCTTTACATAATATATTCTTTGGAAATGCTTGTTCTTTTATATTGCTTTTGAACAGTTGAGAAAGAACTATTGTTAATTCATTTAAACTGTAATTGCTGTCATTTCACTTTAAATTTCTGAAACGTTCTTGGGAAAAGTATTGTTATATTTAACCTTAAGTAAAAATGTAAAGTGGTGAAATCTCTATTTCTAAAGAAAAAAAAACACCTTGTTTCTGATCTTTTAGTTTTAATTTAAATATGCATGTGATGCGGTTCAAAATTCTGTTAGAAAATTTACAAAAACGGATTTGATTTATATTAATTTTTAGCTATGTATGAACAAAATAAATGTACAGTTTTTAATCTCTCAATACCTATATATGTACGTGTGCCGAAGAAAATGAATAAAGAAGAATTCAACGGTATTAAGTAAAGAATTGTTCATTTTTAGAACTCTGGTAATTAATTTTAGTTTCATTATAATTTTTTGAAATTTCTCTTGTTTTCTTTTAAAAATTTTTACTCACAGAAGAGGCGCGCATTATCTTGCGTTTTGTTATTAAATAGTCACATAAGTAAAGCTAAGCGATAAAATAATGACAGTGAGATTATTTTTCTTTCAAGAAATATGAAAGCTAATACTTAGTCCTGAAGTTTATTTTTCTGCAACAGTAGCATTCATAATGCCGTATTTAGAGAAAGTAAACTCTAATTCTTACTTACGATATTCATTGCGTTAATAAATTTGTATTAAATTAAATAAATTTGCTAGTTTAAAATTAAGATAATTTCTTGGATCTATAAAACGCAAATAAAACGTTATATGAAACTGAGTTTGCCGATATATCAAACGAATAAATTAAATACAGTTATTTAAATTTCATCTCTATTTAAATCTCCAACAGAATTCCTTTATGCTGTCAAACTAAACATCATAAGCAGGATATAATTCTTTCTTGAAACCATTATTTTTATTTAAAATATAATGCTTTTAATAAGTGAAAAATGCTTCAGTCTACAAGCAAAAAATACAAATAGACGCAGGAAGGACAAAGTACTTCAAAATTTTTTCTGCTTTCTTTTTGTGTTTTAAAACATAATTACTACTATTAGGCAGATAAAAAAGTACACCCCTATTGAAGTTTAAAAGAAATTAAATATTTTATTTTACTGTAAATTAATCATATCCCTTGACTGCTAATATGAAGCGATTCTGAATGTCTAAACTCTTTGACATAAAACTAAAATCTTTTCTGATGAAATAATTGATCCCATAAAATTATATAGTTTTAAATAAAAAAGTTATAGATTAAGCAGACTAAATATTACAAAATGGAATGGGGGTATTTCGTATTCAGAAGAGAACCGGCATATTTTTATTTCTAAAATTTAAAATATTTTAGTAGTTAACCGATTTTTCGACTTATTAATCAGAAAGTTACAGATTGAGAGTTTCTATTTTTCAGTTATTTTTAAGAAATAGTGGCCGTTTCCAAAATGATCGTATTAGAGAGATGATTTCTATGAGATATACCAGTGTACTCGCCGCTGTTTTTTATTGTGTAGTTCTGCATGATCTTAGGGGAAAAAACATTGAAAGAGAACCTTGGTGTTAGTTAAATAGCATTGTTCTATTAATAAAATTCTAAATTAACTACAAAGAAACAAATATAGAATAGATAATAAAACAAATTCGCAATTCAAGATTCGGGCATCCAGTTGCCCAAATTCGGGTGGAGGACTACCTTATTTCTAATGTATCGTTGTTTTTCGTAGAACTATAATAGCTATTCTGATTTGTTTAATATGCATTTCACGCATGCTAATATGTATTAATCATACATTGTATTCAAAATCTAAATATTTAATATTAAGTGCTTACGCTTTCGTAATGCATTGAATGCACTCAAAACCGATGCTGGTTTGATAAAATTTATTTCCCCAAAAGAAAAATTTCACAGTTCTGGAACATTCCAGAAAAGTGCAAGTGCAGCATTTCTCAGTACGTCATAGCACAATCAGTAGTTATCACTTCAAGTTACTAAGAACGTTAAACACAACGGAATGCAAAGCGCAACTAAAGAATGGAGCTGTCACGGACATCTCTCATTACTCCGAAGTCAACGCGTCATTAAACAACTGAGAACTTGTACTCGGTGCGGTCTTATCTAGTTTTCCTCCAGCCACCGAGGAATTTCCTTCCATTTCTCGAAATTACTGGAAGGCATATGCGATTAAGGTTACATATAAGGGCTGGATATGGTTACATTTATATTTAAGGATCAAATTCGGTTACAACACCATCTATAGTCATACAGGGACTAGACCCAATGGTTAATCACCCCAGTTTAGTGAGATAGCCCATTTATCTCAATGTTAATTACATTTGTCACTGTAACCTTTTTTTTAGGCAAAACTTCGCATTTATTTTTGAGTCATTGGCAACTCATGCTTCGGAAGACTGTATTAATGGAATTTTCCCCTTCACTGATCTTCCTCATCCCGCTTCTTTAGAACCCATAAATTTCTGCGATTATAAAGAAACTGCTGAAATACGTTTTCATATGGTTTTCTTTACAGATGGCAGCAAGATGAACAACAAGGTTGGCCTTGCATTTGTTCTTTTTGAAGGCCATTCCGAGATTTGTTTTCTTAAACACTGTATACGGAATGAATGTACAGTTTTTCAAGCAGAACTTCTGTGCATTTATCTTGCTGTCAAATGGATCCAGGATCATGGGACAACATCCTCAAAGTACCTTATTTGTTCTGATTCTCTTTCTTCTCTTCAACTTTTGAACAGTATTACCAGCTGCGATAAATTAGTCATCGAAACCCTAGTAACTGTTAGTTCACTTAGAATTAGAGGTATTGATATCTGCTTTGCTTATGTGCGTGTTCATCATGGTTTCTACGGAAATGAAAGAGCTGATTTCTTAGCTAAAGATGCCTTAAATTTACCCATTGATATCAACATTAGCATTTCAAAGAGTTATTGGAAGTCCTTTCATTATAAAAAGCTTTTAGCTATGTAAAATGAGGAATACATTTCATCTTGTAATGCTGAAGTCACCAAAAAATTCCTTCCTTCTATTTACCATAGACTGAACTCCGAGTCTTTCCTCTCGTTAAATTTTAAAGTGTCTCAGTTTTTATCTGGTCACGGTAAATTTGCAAGTTATCTGTTTCGTTTTAATCTACGATCAAACAATTTATGTGAATGTTCAAAAAGAGTTCCTCAGGATGTGGAACATTTGATTTTCTCGTGCCCTACATTTGATGGCCCTAGATTATGCTTACAGAACGATTTGAAAATGTTCGGAGTGACTTGGCCAGTGAACTTATCTGTTTTCGTGAAGTCCAGACTGCTGTTCTCTGCTTTTGTTCGCTTTATTTATGCATGTAATTTTTAATGTTTATTTATACATGTAACCTTTAATGTTCTAGTTAACTTACTTCTGTAAGCCCCGTGTTGTACATATGTGGTGCACGGGGAGTCTGTATGTTCTCAAAGGGAAAAAAAAAAAAAAAAAAAAAAAAAAAAGCTTCGAATTTCTGGAGGCCGTTCATGTTACTTTATACAAAATTTGTAAGAATATCATATATCATTGTTTCTGTTTTTGAATGTGCAGTTTTTAAAAATTTAATATTTAAAAAAATGTAAATCTTTATATTTAAAACGCAGAACTGAATCCGAGTTTTAAACTACCGAAATGTATTAACAATTGGTATTTATTAAAAGAATGTTTTAAAAAAGTAAGAGTTAATGCAAATTAGACATTCGCCAAATTTTTTTTTTTTTTTTCAAAATTGAGAATTAGTGCGAATATTACCGCATTGCCTTGAACGAATTTTACACATAATTTGACGTATAGGATAGATTTATGAAAAAAAAAAAATCGGCAAATCTTTTCAGAAAAATTTCGATTTTATGTGAAAATATGTAAGTTAGAACGATGCTATATATGCATATCTTCAATAGCGAGACATCAACACGTACTTTAAGTTTTTTTGCAGGGCCAACTAAAACGGGAGGTATAACATTGTCTTTTTTTTTTTTTACTCGTCATACGTGTTGTTGCGAAATGCCAGTGAGAGAGCTAAACGGCAAAGGGTTGCCAGAAATTCACAAGTAAAGGCAAGGTTGTCAGATTTGGAGCGAAACTGCCCATTTGGTTATATTTCGCGATAAAATTGGTGATACGCTGTAGAGGAACAAGAACATTCTAAAACCCATTTTTAGCGGTTTTTCTCGGGAATATTCCCGAAGGAAAGTTAAGGCTATATATATCCTTCCTGTACGGGGAGAACGTAGTGTTTTGAGTTCAGAGATTAGCTTGTGAGCGATGGATCGAGGCGGGAGCTGTACTTTAGTGCTTTGACGTGATGCTGTCTTCGCCGTTATAGCCTGAAGTCTGTGTTTCTGATTGTTTCGGCATGTTTGTCGTGGTGTTTCGACGACTGTAAACGTGTCTTTGGAACTGTCCTGTGTAATACTGCCGAATAAATTGTGTTTCGATTCTTCATCATGTGTTATCATCAATTACCCCAAATCCACAAATCCGTAGAAGGCAACAATACTGTACCCTTAAATCAAAAGGAGAATATAGCAGAGTGTGGTGAATATGATAGAGTCAAATAGATAGCACTTAACAAATATATAACATTATAACAGATTTATTTCTTGATGTTTATTTAATATATCTTCCATAAAGAATTTATTAAGACGCTTAGTTTTATAGTTAATGCATACTATAAAATTATGTCATTACTAATACTAGCTGATAGGAATATCATGTTCAACTGATAAATTCATTATTACATTTCATTATGTATTTTGAAATGCATCTCAGCTACAAATGTAATGTTTAAATATTAACTGCGTGCTGAACGCTCGTATTGATAAAAGTGATAGAGATGATTCATTGAATTAAATTCAGTTTTGTTTTCTCTAAGGATGAATAAAGATATAATGTTTCAAAACTCTCGAGAAGCGAACATTGATACTTTATTTGCTAACAACTCCATTATCAATTTTGATTAAAACTGCATAATTATTTCAAATTTCTCGTAGTACATAAATGTAACAGATTTAATCAGTCATTCAAGAGTATAACCTCGGAAACTGCTCAAAAGTTTGAGATGAGCTTAATTTACTTAGTGAAATACAGGAAACGAATAATGTCAATATGGGAATAATTACTTTAGCATCGCATCATAGACGCATCACAGTTTACAACAAAAGCAGATTATCAGTAAGGGAATTCAATATTCCCGCATCAGGAGATATCTATGGGACTTGTAGGCAGAACAAAGGTTTTCCACCGTACAGACTTTCCTATTCCGTTTAATTAGATAGGATTTATGCCTGCAGGTTTCAGATTAAGCATACGATTTCTTTAAGCTATTAGCCGAATTTCTATACTCAAAGTAATTAATTTGAAGCAAAACAGATTGAAAGAAATCAAAGGACTTTCTTAACGGAGTTGCTTATAATTAATATTTACCTATCAGCGGAAATTCAGAGCTACATTCGCCGTGATAGAAGATGGTAATTGCATAGAAGTAGACATCTTTGATTCTTTAATAAGGAAAACTGAAGTTTCCATGAATGTCTGATATCATCAAGGTATCTCGAATTGAGAAGTACACCAGATATGAAGTATCCCTTTAAATTAGTAAGGTCTTAAGACGTCATGATATTTCTTAAAGAGCTTTAAGTTGCATGCCATATCTTTAGAGACGAATAAATTTTCATTTAAAATATGCGATTTATGTTGTAATATTTTATTTGCAATTGTATGAGATGCAGTAATATGTGATTTATCTACAATATGAGAAGAAGAAATGTGTAGTAATTTTACTACTGTTAAATACAGTATATGTATGGGGATGCTGGACATCTTTAAATCGAGAAAAGCGAAAAATCGCATAATATAATCTTTCGTCAATGACACACACATAGCATGATATCTCAACATTTACGCAAGATATGCTTAAACATTTTTCAGAATAGTAAATTTAATGAAATGGACTAACTTCTTCGTCCACGATAGAAGGATCTTCACTAAAAGGTATTTTCTCCCTCCTTTCCGCATGTCTTTGTGATGTAACGGTAGCACACTCGGCGCGTATTCGAGAGGTCGAGGTTCGAGTCCCGGCGAGGAGATAGCACATTTTGCACATTTCTTGCTTCAAAAAAAAAAAAAAAATTAATGTCTCTACAGTGGCGCGAACGAAGAGGTGGTGGATTCTTCACCACCAGGATTTGGTGAATGGCTCCCTTAATCCCCAGTCGCCCTTTAAAAAGGGGAGTATATAAGGTATTTTCTTTTTTCTTCCCGCATGCTTTCGTGGTGTAACGAAGCACACTTGGCGCGTATTAGAGAGGCCCAGATTCGAGTCCCGGCGAGGGAATTGAGCATATTTTCTGTTTTTAGTTTCAAAATAGCCTTATGACTCTACAACACCACTGAATTTATTTCATTCATTCTTTTTTTATTTTGTTCCTTCCTCTTCTCCATGTAAAGCCATAGTCAGGAATTTACATCAAAGAAGTTCAGACACTTCCCAGATCTGTTTAAAAGAATTATTCCAACTGTTAAACATTATTAAATCCGGACATTTGAGTTACGTAATGTATTACCGAACTAAAAATGTTACACAATGTATTGAACGATATTATTACGTAAACTGACCGCAAACCCGACTTCATCTAACTTTTCTAGAAATGAGAATTAAATCATTTTCAACTGGATGTTGAGAAATTGCACTATTATAAAAATAAGAATTAAAAACCAAGAGTGGCAATAAGGCTCCCCTGATCATCATCCTTTTTAGCATTCTAGCAATGCTATATCGTTATTTGGATAATTCCGTTGTTGTTGTTATGACTTGTCTCACTTGTGTGACAGTAACATTAGAACTAGCTCAGGAAATTCATCGTGAAAACGAATGCATGATTGCATATGTCGTCTGCAAGAACCTTGAGTACCATACAGGTGACGGAATGACCTTGCTCAAATACCCACTTAATTTTGATGAAGAGCACCCCGGGGGGGGACGTATTCGACGGCCTTCCAACCCTTTTTCCCTACCATCAGCCTCTCGAGAGAACTTTCGTTTCGCCGCATATTAAGGGTGCCCCCATACCGCACAAACACTATACATTTACAAACATTAATGACTTCTCCGGGATTCCAAATCGGGCCTTCCAGCACGGCAGTCAGCGTTGTTAACCACTACACTGGTTTGGTGGCTGAATAATTCTAATGAGCTTTTAAACTTCTAGCTATTTACTAACGTCTCTTTTTTCTGTTTTCGTCATTTTAATTTCAGAAACTTGATTTGGGATTAACTTTATTTTCATTCATTTGAAGTAAATAGAACGTTCTTTCGAATGAGATTTTATAAGTGAATAAATGAGTAAATTTAAAAGTAGGCCATATAAGAAAAGGTGAATAATTAGATATTAATGTAAAATTAAAGAAATATTCTTTAATTGTTGCATAATGTTACAATGGTTCTTAAGTTGAAATTCTCTATTACATTAGTTTTTCGTTAAATTTATTTACAGATAAGTCTTTATTTGAAATTTAATGTTTTAACAATTAACATCTTACAGAAACGACTGCTTTTCTAATCTTTCATTTTACTTGATATAAATCAAATTACATTACTAAAATAACAAGAAATTCAGTGGAATGAATCTTTTGGCTCAAGTTTATAAACGAAAATATCCTTCATTTATTATAATTTTTATTAATATAGGCTATACTTCATTTAATTGCATTAGTCTTTAGCATGCATCTTTGGTAATGTCCCACCTGAAGATCTACCGAATTTCGTTAGTTAGTTAATCAGTTCTATAATAGATGGCACCACCTCTTTTTCGGACTATTTTGTTTGTAAAAGCAATGGTTATGCTTTTCGTTTCTTTCATATGCAATTTTTTCGTTGAATTTGCGAAGAGTTTTTTAAATGCTGTCTTCGAATCTTTCTTATCAATTTACTCTCAAATAAATTCCACGTTTACATTACAAACAGTTTAACTAAGAAGCAATTGAAATAACTGTTATCTTAAGCTGGAACAGTGTTTAATTTATCTCTCTTAAATTCATATTTCTCTTTTTTTTAATACTCTGCTTACAACAAATGTTGTTTTTTTTTTTTTTTTTTTTTTTTTTTTTTTTTTTTTTTTAAGAAAAAGGTATTTCTCCTGCCTTCTTAGCATGTCTTCCTAGTGTAGTGGTCACCACGCTGGGCGCGTGTTCCAGAGGTCCGTGGTTCGATTTCTGGCGAAGGTGTTGCTCATTTTTAAAATCGGGCCAAATTTGTCTTACCTGTTATCTGTTTCGTTCGCTATACGCGCGAAATTCTTGATATAATCTATATCTATAACATTTAGGGCTCACTTTCAGTTATATTAATACCGAGTAATTCATTGAAATATTTGAACCAGCTAATCCTATTAAAAAAAATATTTCACCCTTTTATTGGCACACTGAAAGTTTTGTTATACGCAGCATAAAATACAGCAAAAGAAATAAATATTTTGCAAAACGTTAAAATTTATCAATATCAAATAATAGCAAATCTGACCGTGCAAATTTGAATAGAAAAAAGATGTGTAAAAAAAAAACAATTTTAGTAGCATCCGTAAAGTAACTACATACACAGTTAAGTTAAGTTGATCGCCTAGTGTGGGAATACCACAGCTTTAATAATGCACTTAACTGTCTTTATTTTGTTCAGACTATATAGCCCGCATACCAATGAGTGGCTAAGACCACTAAAATACTGGTTGCATTCGGACCTAGGCGAAGGGTTTGGCTGCATGGTTTTCGTAATTTTCTCATATGTAATGTGAATACGAGCCAGTTTGTCTTAGAAAAGTTCTCCACAAAAGCATCTTTCCCTGAAGCATGTAACCTCACATGCATTGTTATATTCGAATAAAATGTAACCTAACGTAAAGATTATACCTAATATAGACTGTCTGTTTTCTTGTTTTGCCAGTCATCAAATATCTACTGAGTAAAGTAAAAGCTTGAACTACAATTACAACAAAAGACCATCTAAATTCTCATTAAATACGTAAGGAAATACTTAAGCGAAGTTAAAAATCAAATAATTCATAACGCAGCTTATTGCTGTGTTAACCAATGTAAGTCGAGCTCGAAACGATTTTTTATTGAATCATATCTCATATCAAATAAGTGAATCTCTTAAACAAGTTTCCTTTCTTTATAAAGTGTTGTCGCCACACTACGTTTCTTCTCTTAAGTTCCACGAAATTTGATAGGACATCAACAATGAAAAGAGAATGTCATATAGTAAGTTCACGAAGAATTAAATGTTTCCTTCTGCGAAAGACACTTTTTTTATTCATGTCTTTTCAGAGATCTAATTAGACAATTCCCTTCGAAAATCTCCCTGGCGACTTTGACGCAAATTGAAACAGCATTTAAAACTCGAAAGGAATTCTTTTTAAAACCTTTCCTGAAAAGAAAAATTTCTCGTGCTCGTAACACAAGAGAGAAAGAATCGTTTGATGGAAAGAGAGAGAGTTTCTGAGAAATTACAGTAAAAAAAAAAAAAGTTTGCTTATTGAAGTTCATTTCCCACAAGATTGAAATTGATTTGCTTTGTAATCTGATGAATAGTAAACTAGAGGTTTGCAGATATGGATCCCTCCGAAATGCGTGATATTTTCGATTAAGCTGAAAGAAAAAGTATGATTTTATTATTTACTGGAAAATTAACTTCAGAAAGGATACAAATTTCTCATGCCTCACGAAAATAGAGATATCCTGTTAATCTTTTCTAAAATAAAATGGCATGAAGCGAAAATAGCAATTGCTTTAAATTTTCGCAATTCAGGATTCAAGGAAGAAATGATGAAATCATAAGAAATAAAGAATAAATAAATCTAAAATTTTACTACGAAGAAACGGTCTAAATAACTGAAGTTGCATATGTAATGAAATTTCTTCTTTCAAAACTAAGAAGATAGAGAAACTGACGAGTATTTAAGGGAGATGGTAATGGAGGTGATGCGTTTTAGCTATGACGTTGGAGATTAGCTATTGGGAGACGATGGAGATTACGGTGTAAAATTGAAAATGATAGAAAAACAACTATTTATATCTTGTGATTAGCAATCGTCACGCCACTATGTTTACGATTTATTCCTCTCTTTCCCACTATGTTGAAATTCAGTGTTTTTCCTCCCTTTTGCTAATGTGCAAAGTTTGAAATGTGGCAGAGTACGTGACTGTAGTGTAACGTTTTTTTCTTTGGACAGTTTTCCGTAGTATGTGAACGTATAAGGTATTTTCTCCCTTCTTTCTGCATGGCTTAGTGGTGTAACGGTCACACATTCGGTGCCTATTCGAGAGGTCCACGTTCGAGTCCCAGTGATGCCATTGCTCAGTTTGCACGTTTACTGCTTCAAAATAACCTAATGAATCTACAACTCTTCGAAATAAACTAAATAAATAATGAATAGATTTTGCCAAACTGTGACTGCGTACCTCTTTTAGGTAAAATCATATATTGTTTTAGTCATTCTACAAAGCAAAAAGTGAGTAATACTGATGTCAGAATCGTCTTTTGTAGATATTTGTAAATATAATTAATGGCCTTAACGTATTGCACATAACCTGAACACAATGTGGAAAGAATTGCCACACTCGCCTTCTAGACATTGACGTGGTAAGATTTTCCATTTCCTGTGATGGTGCATTATCTGGATTATCTTCAAATAGTGTGATGATGTATTATTTAATTTTTGTTTTTGCCTTTCTGGAAAAATAGGCAGAGTGTTGCCTCAGTGAATTGAGAACTTAATTCAGTCTCGAATTTTAACCACAGCCGTTTAACAAATTGGCTGATTAAAATTAATACATGTCTTCTTTAAAAATGAATACTTTTGTTTTATTGATTATAGTTATTTAATTAATATAAGTTGAAAAGTATGAAATTAATAATTTGTGCCAACATTTTCAGAGTTCTTGCAATTAATAAAAGATATTTGCAACGACGGCCAATGTTAAGCATATGAGCACAATTTTTTGCGTGGTCACTTTCATTCAAAATACGCTAATTAAAGATGGTGGTTAGCATTCGTTTCGCTCTTCCTATAACATTTTGAAAAAGCGTTTTTCGTCTTAATGTTTTTATTTGGCTTACATATCAGAAATGTAGTTTATTAAAAGTGGAACATCCATCTCTTAGTGAAGTTGAGAGTCATTAGGTTTATTTCAGAGCAGGAAGTGTGAAAAATTAGCAATATTCTCGCTAGGATTTGAAATATGAATTTGTTGATTGTTAGCCGGAAGTGCTGCCAGTTACATTACGAAAACACTTGAAAAGAAGGATAAAGAACTTTAAACTCACTTAAACAGTGACTGGGGTGGCTTGGATTCAATCCCTAAATCGTACTGTGACGAAATATGGTGCAACATCTTTTAGTTCGAGCGAAACATATAAAGTCATTAAGTTTATTTCGTAGCAAGAAGCGTGAAAAATTATCAATTGAGCTCCAGACCTCCCAACTGGTAGATGAACGTGCTTCCAATTACACCACGAAAGCACACGAAAGGAGGGAGTAAATACCTTACAAAATAAAAAGGATAATTATTAGATAATTTGAGTATGACAAAGCATGTGGGGCTATCTGTCCAGTGGGGTGCCTTCGTGGACAACGTTCTAAACGAATCTGGCTTGCATTTGTGTTGCACATGGTGAGAAACTGGAAAAAAGACTCAGGCAGCCAGCTCGTTCGCCTGTGTTCAAACCTGGGTCGAAATGCTTATGTTTAGCGGTCTTAATGGTATGGCCACTGGTGAGGCTAATAAGTATTAATGCGATTTTCATTTTCATGAACATCTACTAGAATATTTCTTTTCCAAAAAATCTTTTCAGGCTTGGAAACGTTTTGACATCTGAACTGAATTTTTTTTTCTTTGGATTTATTTCGTATACCGAAAAAAGATCTAATATAAGTTTATCTGAAAATGAAATCTCATACAAAGAACTTTCCAGTTTTGAAGGAGTTAGTCATTTCGAATTGTTCAGGCTAATTAATAATTTATCATTAATGATTATTGTTCATATTTAACAGTTAAGTACAAACTCAAATTTAGAAATCCTGGCAAGAAGTGGTAGCGGAAGATATAATAACTGTAAAGTTTTAAACTTTTTCTTTTGGCTAGAAATTCAACATTCAATTTCTCCAGAATCCAGCATTTACAGAGGCCCATTATGATATTGCTCCACTAAAACCATTAACATTTCTCTCTAACTGGAATAGGGGGTATCAGGAGCGCCTCTTTGTTTATTTAACATCATATATCAGAAAAATATGTTATAGTTAGCACTTAAAGAGGTTTTAAAAGCGAGTTACTTATTATCAGGAAAAATATATGTATTTAAAAGTCTTAGTTGCTTCTGAGCAATTAAATTTTAGTCTAAAATATAAAATGCCTTTTATAAAACTATATTTTACGATTTTAATTCTGTAGAAAAATGTTACATCACTAGTAGTTAATTTCGGAATTCTAATAAGCACTTATCTCTAGCTTGCAAATTAGAGGAAAGAAAATTAGTCTAAGCTTTTTTTGTGCATGGACGCCATTTTTTATTTCAAAGTATATGATTTCAGTATTTTTATAATAGGTACTGAAATAGACAACTTATGTTCATTGCTTCTATGTATAAAAATCCTACGTAGAACTGGAATTATCGAAAGACTTGATAAAATCAACAATGTTCTTAATCTAAAGAGAATTTTAACAGATAAAAGTACCTCTAGATCAAATACTAGAATTTTATTCAATACATCATAAAGAAGTACTGTGTTTCGGTGCGTTGAAAGAAGATTAAAAACACATTGCGAAGATAGAATTTTAAAAGCGATTGGGAATGCAAACGAATTTCATAAGCTAAGAAACATTGGCCTGATTCTGAGAATGCTGTGAAATGAAACAGTTTTTAAAACAAGAAAAGTAAGATAAAACTGAAAAATGATTATTTTACTTTACTAGACATATAGACACAGACACCATACGTATATTAATTATTGAGATAACGCTAAACTGCTTGTGAAGGGTATTAAAGGCAATATTTCATACACGATTTCAGAGTAACAATATTGTAAAGTGTTAATAAGCATGTTCAATAAGTTATACTTTTTAGCCGCATATCATCGAAGAGGATTAGATATTTCGCGTTTGTATTCGAACTGCAAATTATGAATTTCTATGAAAAACATTCTTTAGTAGTTCATTAGTTATAAAAAGTTAGCATGATTCTGAGAATGCTATGAAATTAAACTGTTTTAAAAACAAAAAAGAATGAGATAAGAATGGGGAATGATTACTTTACTAGACATATAGACTCCAGTCATAGACACCGTACGTAGTATATTAATTACTGAGATAACGCAGAACTGCTTGTGAAGAGTATTAAAGGAAACATTTAATACAAGATTTCAAAGTAATAAAATTGTAAAGTGTTAGTAAACATGTTAAAAAAGTTAATACTTCTGAGCCGCATATCGTCGAAGAGGATTAGAAATTTCGCATTTGTACTCGAACTGCAAATTATGAATTTATGAAAAACATTCTTTTGTACGCATACCTTTCGGCTATTAAAAATAGTTTGCAAATTAATGATTTGTATATGGAACAAAAACCGAGGATTGTGTTCAAGGTTAATCGAAAACAACGATTAAGACGACAGTAGTTAAAAAACATAGGAAAAAGTAAAGTCTTATGTTATAATTAACAAAAAACACTGTTGATCGTTTATTTGTTCTTTTTTAACTATTTTATTCGAGATAAAATATTAATTTGGTTACGTAAATTAAATCAACATTAAAATAAGAATATATTAAAAAACAATGCTTTTGTTTATATGACTCTTATACTTAGGAGTCAAATGGATACGGACTTCATTTATTTATAAGGTATTTCTCCCACTTTCCTAGCGTGCCTTCGTGGTGTAGTGGTTCTGGCATGGCATGAATTGGCATGAATTGAATAGGAGTCAAATGGATACGGACTTCATTTATTTATAAGGTATTTCTCCCACTTTCCTAGCGTGCTTTCGTGGTGTAGTGGTTCTGGCATGGCATGAATTGGCATGAATTGAATAGGAGTCAAATGGATACGGACTTATAAGGTATTTCTCCCACTTTCCTAGCGTGCCTTCGTAGTGTAGTGGTTCTGGCATGGCATGAATTGGCACGAATTGAATAGGAGTCAAATGGATACAGACTTCATATATTTATAAGGTATTTCTCCCACTTTCCTAGCGTGCCTTCGTGGTGTAGTGGTTCTGGCATGGCATGAATTGGCATGAATTGAAGTATAGATGAGTATTTAGTCCTGGGAACTTTGACTCCGAAGTTATTTACCCTACGGAGTACGTGTTCTACACGCTGGGCCGGTATTCCAGAGGTCCGTGGTTCTACAGTGAGCGTGAGTAAGCGCCTTACGGGATGAGTCGTGGTTTCATGTCGGCGTGTCGCGCGAACGCGCCCTCCTCTCCCCTCATCCTCTCATTTTCAATCCATTCTTTCATTTAGTCTGCAGTCAGCTACCTATCTACAAACAAGTGCGTCTTTTGAAATTATTTAAATGCTTTCATAATAACGTCTAGTGAAAAAAAAAACGATTCTGATTCTGCAAGTAAATAAGTACCACAAAAAAAAAAAAAAAAAAAAAAAAAAAAAATATTTGACGTCGTTTCAAGACAAATGGTTAACTAAATTTGATGAGCTTATGAAGAGAGATAACTTTAACGTAGAATATGAAGTGCGTCGTAAAATGATTAATATTAAGTACGAGGATGTTAGAGCTTTAACTGTACATTCCCAAAGCAAGAAACACCAATCGTTAATATTTAATAGGGATTCTTCGCAATCGGTTTGGAACTTTTTCGCGAAGAAATCCTCAGAAGAACAGGATAATATATCAGCAATTGAAATGACTTCAGTCTATCATAGGATTAAGCACCATCACACTTTTAATAGCCAGGATTGCACAAATTGTACAGCACTCTGTTTCCAGATTCTTCTTTGTAAAAAACGATTTCTTGTGGTAGAACAAAATGTACAAGTATTTGCGAGAGTGTGCCTGCTCCTGCAGCTCAAAAAATACTTTTAAACGAGATTAAGGAGGAAGAGATTTTTTTCAGTTCCCAACTGAAAAGATACTTTTTTTCCTTCTCCCGGAAACCCTTTTTCCTCTCCCGGATTTTGCCAGGTAAGAGGTGGCAACGCTCACCTGCACTACAAAAAGTACTTCCGAGAATATCTCTAAACCCTTTCAAATTATTAAACCGCTGCTGGGTTATACTGATTATTTTCCTCTATCGTACTTTAATTAAAATATTAGTGAAGAAGGATTATGTTATTCTAAATAATTATAAAATACAGGCATAAAAATTTCATTCCCTTAAGAAAGTTTCCTTTAAGTCTATAAGACTAGAAATCTAGAAGGTGAGATGTGAGTTATACATGTACGATACACCTTAAACTTTAAAACGTTATTTTCTACGAGACTGCACCCCTCACGAAAAAAAAAAAATAAATAAAAAGCAATTTTGTTAACAAACGATATATTTTAGCACCTACTATATTATTTCATCATAACTGCTTCATTTAAGACACAGTTCCTAATTACAGCATTTAAGAACATAAAGAGTTAGAAAACTGAAGTTTTCGAACGGCTTTACTACTAGTTAGTGGAAAAGGAATTACTGCAATTGGCCCTTGTCAAAGAATTCTTCAACAATAATTTGTTCTCTTTGAGAGAACCTACTCTAAAAGTAAGGGCGTAACCTCAATGCATTGTAACTTATTATGAATGTTGTTTTCCACATAACTGATCACAGGAATTTATTTATAATAGATTTGGGGTATCCATGGTTTTTATCAGATTATCAGATTATCAGATTGATTAACTATAATATAGCTTGTATTTTGTAAATTAAAATGTCGGATGAAGCCTTTTTTCCTTTGTTAACAAACTTTATATGTATCCTCAAATATTACAAAATCATTTAAAACAATGGATTTTACGCTAAAACAATTTATGTAAAAAATCAATTTCGCTCTGGTAATATTCCATTTCTCCCCCAAAACTTGTTAAATTAAAAAATAATACATATTTTCTTTTCCTGTTTTTTTTTAGTTCAAAGGAGCTTTGTCTCTGAAGGAATATTGTTTCCGTTTTGCGATTTTGCGTTGGTTCACTATAAATGCCCGTTTCACTTTTCAAACTGCTGCCACAAAATGTTAGAGTCCTGCATTATATTTGAAGAAATAACGTAATAAAGTAATAAAAAATCTGAATAAATGTATGTATATTTCTCGCATTGTGATAAAACAAGGGTACATAGAGCCATCGAATTTTGAATGACGTAATCGTACTGCGAATATGGGCATGTGGAAGCCCAAATTTGAAATTTGAAATTTAGAATTAGTTTTATCATCGATTTCATATTTTGTAAATCTTTAACGAATTTTTTATCAACAAATTCAAGGATTTCAAAGCAACCAATGGAAACGTTGTACAGAAAAAACATTTTTATCTCCAGCGCGCAAGACTCGGAAATTCTAAAGGATATGATTAATTTAAATCTGTTTTGCGATATTGCTTTTGAACTGAATTTTATGGCTTAAGTACGAATGACGTGATACTTAATAAATAAAGGTAACAGACAAAATGTTATAAAAAGCCCCTTTGGACGTAATTTTAAATAAGAAACCTTTCAGATTTTTTTTTGAGTCATGTTTCTGGATGAATATATATCTGAAGAGAAGCGGTTATTTGAACCAGATTTTGGTTGAGAACTTTACAAATTGCAAACGAAAACTTCTGTTAAAACACCACGAATGAAATTGCCTCAAAGCGCTAAAGAAATGTCCTAAATAATAGAATTTTGCTACTAAACTTATACCTACCTATATTTAAATGTTTGTGCATATCTTTTTCAAGCGTTAATAATAATGTTGCATTAAATGTTTCAAAAGTCTTCAAACATTTCAAGTCATATATGACTTAAGGTTAAAGCCTCTAAATGAAAGCTTATTAGCTTTAAATGTTTAAACTTAAAAGTTTATAAGCTTTTAATACATACCCTGTTTTCCGGATAGCCCAACATCCATAACAAATTTTCCATATCATCAGGTTCTGTGATGTTATTCGTATTTTCCTTTATATAATTCTAAACTAAAAGTTAGATTTCGACGAGAACTTGAGACTATGATGATTTAATGACCAAATAGAATACTTGCTAAGCAAACATGGGAAATATAGCAATATATTACTTTAATCCAAATTCCTATTCTTTATTCAACTGCGTTCAAAATATAGGTAACAATTTCGTATAACCATTTGCTACAATAAAAAGTGGATTGCGGTAAATCTACAAAAAATTGTATTAAAGTTTGTGAATTCACCAGAAATATGGTAAATTCTCTTTTTATTCACTACACTTGGACTTGCTTCCTGGTAACATTTGTCAGTATATTTTCATAACCATCTGCCAATGTAGGACATCTTTAACTAAACTTCGCCACTAATTTGTAATAGCTTTTAGAACCCTACGTTGCTCAAACTACAGCGCAATCTGGCAGAAACTGCCTCATAGACTCATAAAAATGTTCCTAAAATACACTTGTTTATTTTCCAACGGTCTACGTGCCAATTGATCATTTGTTGTATCCCAGAACTTTAAATGATAAATCCCAAAGCAAAATTCTATTGCATGCTTTTGAAAGTTTTACTTCTTTCTGAAACGAAAATGGAACCAAAATAAAAGAGCTACAGCTAAAATGTTACAGCCGTATTTTAATTTACTGTCTTCATAAATAATTAAACTTTGCGGCACTTTAATTTTCCTCGTTCGTTAATGTCGTGAGGATTTGTTAATGAATTGTGAACACGCCTAGTCCCTGTGTGTTCATTTAGTCATTCGCGTTATTTTCACAGTTTGCCTTAAGCAGGCATCCATAAATTCTGAATTGTTTAAAAAAAATGAGTCTTGTAGCATTTGATTATTTTTGCGGGGTTTTCCAGTTGCTAAAATAAAGTTCAATATTAAATATGATTTCTTGTAGAAACATATTCGATATTGAACTTTTAAGAACACTGCTTTTTTTAGATGAGCCATAGTCGACCGTCAAACTAATATACCATTTGCCTTTTAGCTGAAATCTTTTCAAGCCTATTTTTACGCCATTTAAATTATTTTTCCTAATGTATGTTTATTTTAATGCAAAATTTTGATAAAATAAGTTTTTGTACAAATTCTTCTCAAGTAGTTTTAAGCGAACAAACTTGCTTGTATTTTAAATTTATTTGCCATTAATTATTTTACTTTATTTATATTTTATTTATATTTTATTTTATTATTTATTAATTCATTATTTTGTTAATACATTTCCTCGAAATTTTTGGCTATTAGGAAAAGAGCTTAGGGAATTAACTTTATATTAATTTTCTAAGCAACGGGGAATACTGCATTTCCTTAAGCTTCAAAAATTTACTTGTCTCTTTTTTATTTTCGTCAATTCTGACACAAAAGTTATACCTATAGTTACATTCTTAACTGGATTATTAGAGGTGAAATATTCACATCCAGTAAAAGCTTGAATTTTAGGTGTTGAAATGTCGTAAATAGCAAAATGAAAAAATTAAAACCTGAAGCGAATATTATTTGATGTATATGAAATTTAATAATACTAGCGCTTAAGCGGCAGGCACCTAAAACCATAACAAAGAAAATGCATATAACGGCTTTAATTAATACAGCTAATGTAATTTCACTGGTCTAGATTGTAATTAACAATAACTGAAATGAAACCTCTTTTATTGTTTCCAAAACTCTTAATTTGTTAATTAATATTAGAATACATTTGAGAGAAAAATTAAATGTTATCTTACTTTTTCCTGAACAACATTACACTGCTGCAAGGAAGACAATATTTTAATTCGGACGGTGGCAACACATATTTTAAGATCACCGAAAATATTAATTCGAATGGTTATAAGGTGTTTCTCCAGCCATCTTAGCATGTCTTCGTGGTGTAATGGACAGCACACTCGGAGCGTATTTGAGAGGTCAGAGGTGCGAGTCCCGGCGATGGCATTGCTCATTCTTTATATCTTCCTGCTTCAAAAATAACTTAAGGGAACTCATACACCTTAAAACCCATAAGAAGTTTCGAATAGGTGACTGTTGCGAGAATTGGGATAACATATTTATTTTCAAAGCTATTACTACCAACTTTTTAAGCTGACTACATAATATAGCTGCTTTCTGAAATAGTAATCAGAAAGTTTGTGTTGCCACAAATATTTTTATAATTTAATCCGCTTCGTGACAACATTTTTCGTCATGTTTCCAACTTGCGCGCACAGTTTAAAACATTCTGTTTCATAATTTAATTCCATATTTAATATATAGCTTTTATAACATTTAGAAACTACTGTGAACCTAAAATTCTAAAAATTTCATGTTAAATTTTTATTTTATTTTGAGTTGAGTTTATAAAATGTATTTTATTAACAAAATTTGTAATGTTTTCGCCCATAAAATTTTTCAATATTAAAATATTCATCAGATTGTTGGTTCAGTTAGAAAATAGTGCCCATATAAAGAATTCCATCCAATTTCAAGTATGTACCATTAGCCATTTTTAAAATATCATGCGCGCAAGGTGGAAACATGGCGAAATATTTTGTCGCAAAGAGGATTAAATTACAAAAATATTTGTGGCAACAAAAACTTTCTGGTTACTAGTTTCCAAAGCAGCTATATTATGTAGTCAGCTGTAAAAAGTTGGAAGTAATTGCTTTTAAAATAAATAAAATATCCCAATTCTTGCAACAGTCACATATTCGAAGAACATGAAAGGTTTAAGGTGTATGAGACCCCTTAATGACTCTACAGTGGCGCCCAAACTAAGAAAGATGGTGGATGAAGATTCTCCACCTCTGGGAATTGGCGATTGGGTTCCCTAATCGGCAATTTTGAATTTTATACGAACAATCCACATATCATCGTTTATTTTTAAAGATAACGTCACTAAAAATCATGGAACCACATTCTTAACCGGAAGTATCCTTTTTGTAGGGGAAAAAACGGAAACTGATCAACTGATCAATAGGTTTCCAGTGTATCAGCTTAGCTTACATAAAAGCAATTTTTTCTTCTTATGCCTGCGCAATATGAACGCCCTGAAAACAATCAAGGAAACACCTAAGAACGGAAAAAATCCCTATGACATGTTTCTACCCTGATTCCGTCTTCTTATTTTGAGAATAAATTAATCCAAATGGCACATGCGTATTTGCGTTCCTAGTCGAGACTAACGCAGGAGAATACAGTCCTATACTCCCGAATACTACAGTAATGAAAGGAAAAATCGTCTTAAAAAGATCTTGACTGCCATTCATAGAAATATATATCGTTAATTCTTTCGAACACTTACTGCTGTCAAATATGGCTAACTTAATTAAGTTTTAACATTGTATATACAGTGTCTCACAAAAGTGATGGGACACTTGTGCTTTATAAAAGGAAACTGTAGTAAAATAAATTAAAAAAATATGTAAAGATTTTTTTTTGTTTCATACTTAAATTTAATAACAATTATTACATAACATACATTTTCTTAAAATATTAAAATATTAATTTAAAAAAAAATACAATTGTTTAGAACGGAGCAAAAAATGGCTCATATAAGTTATGAGACACTTACTTTTCCATCAAATATTTATCCAAAAATTTTACTTTTTAAAAGGTTTTAATATTTTGTCGGATTTCCTTTTACTTTTAAAACATGATTTAATCTTCTTGGTATGGATTCGACTAATTTTTTTATGGTTTCTGGAGCGATTTTACCCCATTCTTCTTGAAGTACCGATTTTAATTTTTGCTTTGAAGAAATGGTGTGTTTGCGAATTCTTGATTCCAATTCTTGCCAAATATTCTCTATGGGATTTAAGTCTGGAGAATGTGGTGGTGTTTCTATTATTTCAGAATAGTTATACATCAGCCAGAGTCTAACGTTCAAAGCAGTATGCTTGGAACCAGTGTCTCGGTAGAATTTAAAATCGTTATGGAAGTTCAATTTTCGTGCTGAAGATTTCAAATTTTGGTTTAAAATGTCAATATACTTGTATTGATCCATTATACTGTCAATAAAAACTAGATTACCAACTCCAGCGGACGACATACAGCCCCATACCATAACTCCTTCTCCACTATGCTTTACTGTTGGCACCAAGTTCTGTTTGCGAAGTTCTTCCCTGGGTTTTCCACACCAAGATTCTACCGTCAGAACCAAATATATTAAATTTATTCTCATCAGCAAATATAACTTCATTCCAGTAATCAAAATTCTTATTTATGTTGGATTTTGCGAAAGCCAGTCTGAGTTTTCTATTCTTTTCACTTACGAAGAATTTTTTTCCTGGCTGCTTTATCGTGATATCCAGCAGATCGAATTACTCTTCTAATAGTCTCGGGATTAACAATTACTCCATATAATGCTTGTAAATCAGCAGCAACTTTAGAAGCCCTCATTCTTGGATTTTTTTAATATTTCGAACGATAATTCGCTTTATTCCACTGGATAGCTTTGATGGTCGGCCAGGTCTTCTTTTATCCTGAATCATATGATTCTTTTTATATCGTTTAATGATATTGAAAACTGTTGAATGACTTAAGTTAACTGTTTCAGCAGTTTCTCTAATAGATTTTCCACGTTCAATATGCAAATTAATAACTCATTTTCGAATTTCAGGCAAAGTTTCTTTTCGTTTAGCAATCATGGCTGCACAGAGCTAAAAAACACAAAATTTCCAAAACAAACTGGAGAGAAAGACTGCAGACGATTTTATAAATTATTGCCAATTGCTTTTGAGTAAAAATAAAAACCACAAAATATATTTTATTGTAGTACGTAGTAGTATTTAATGGTGTCCCATCACTTATGTGAGCCATTTTTTGCTCCGTTCTGAACAATTGTATTTTTATTAAATTAATATTTTAATATTTTGAGAAAATGCATCTTATGTAATAATTGTTACTAAATTCAAGTATGAAACACACCCACAAAAATTTTTACATGTTTTTTTAATTTATTTTATTACAGTTTCCTTTTGTAAAGCACAAGTGTCCCATCACTTTTGTAAGACACTGTATGTCTTAAAGGCATCCAAAAATCAAAAGGTTGAGAACGAATGACATTATTAAGAATACTAATGAAACATTTACTTTAAAAGAATGGAACACTGAAAAATTTTAAAAAAAGATTCGAATATAAAAATGAAGTTTTAAAGAATATTTAGATAGATTTCTTGCTTTCAATCTAAATCGGTAATGTCTCACAAGTAAAAAAAGTACAATTCTCAAACGTTCAAAAATAAATTGCATCCAAACAAAAACTGGAAATTCTGATGTTTTCGCATCAGCAGTTTTAATCTACATAATTTCCCCCTTTGTCTTTTTTGACGTTATTTTATAAAAATCATTCGAATTGTGAATTCTTTTGTCTTACACACAAGACGAATAAAAAAGCATTCTTACAAGTTTTATTCGAAACAAAGTTAAAAGAAATAAAATTTACAAAAATCAAATTTTCAAAAATAGTTTGTTAGATTAAACAGAAAAAAATAACACAGAATCAAAAGAAATTGGATATGAGTTTTTAAAAGATAAATTTAATAATAACGGTCTATTCCTCTCATTTCTTCGCGTGTAAAACTGACTTTTTTATAAAAATATGATTCTATAAAAATAAACAAAACAAAATAAAACAAAAAAGTTAGAAATTTATAATTTTGGTAAAAAACTGCAATGTGTAAGAAGAAATTTCACTAATACTCAAATATGTATTATAATTTTAAAATCTACGAGCCTAGTGATAAATGGAATTATAAAATGTAATTTGTATTTCTAATAAAATAAATAAGCACATAAAAAGTTTGTTTAGTTTCATTCAGTATTTTATTTTCCCAAAATTGGTAATTTAAAAAAAAAAATATAGGTAAAATTGTTTAACAGGCAATGGTTGAAGTACTTTTGATCGATCAAGCAACCTGACTAATATCTAAAATTTATCTTTAATTAAAATTACAATTTGTGAATATGATATATAATAATAAAATAATAATTATAATGAGGCAGAAGTCAGACTTTGATTAACGTTTTTGTAGAAAAGAGATCTGCTCATTGTGAGAGAGACTGAGACTAGATTCCTCTTTTAAAAAAGGCCCACCAGCGGCCGAGCGGGAAAGTTGCTGAACACTGGTAATTAGATCCGAAGTTCGAATCCCGCGAACGGGCTAGCTGCATGGGCGTTCTCGTGGTTTTCCCCATGTGTAACGTGTATACGAGCCAGTTTCCCTTAGAAAGTCCCCCACGAAGGCATCCCTCCCTTAAGGCAGATAACCCTCGAGTGCTTTGCCGTAATATAATAAAACCAAACCAAACAAACCTTTTTAAAGAAGAATAAAGTTATTCTTTTAGAAAGAACCCCATAGCAATTTCTTAATAAATACGTAGATGTTTCTTAGAGAACCAGAGTTAGACGAAAGTTGAGTTTTGCATAATTATTAATTTGATGATGGTATTATTTCTTCTGTATATAAAGCATAAATTAATGAACAAACGATTAAGCTAGGTAAGTCGAATACGGCCAGAGTCTTGAGGGCTATGTGTCTATGAGGTAGGATGTCTTCGTGGATGATTTTCTGAAATAAATTGGCTGGTATCCATGTTACCCATGAGGAAAATCACGAAAAACAGGCATGCAGTCGCATAGATTCGAACCTAACGTCGAACTGTATTCAGTAGTGTTACCACTCAGTCACTAGTGAGGTTTTAAACAAAAGAAGGCAAATTAAAATTTAATTAATTTTATTAAAGGGGCATATGTGGTCTATAAACTTAATCATTAGAGAAAATTAAGGCATTGCTATTTATTTATTTTTACTAACGGTTTGTCAAGAGAAGAGGACGATATTTTGGACAAATTTGCGCAAATGAAAACAAGTTAATCCTTTATGGAATCCAATCATTGAAATGTAATAAGACTGACTGCTGTAAACTTAAAGACTGCTCTTTTATCAATATGTGAAGAATCACATAAAACTGCCGATGCGTACATTGTTTAACATCAAGTTGTAAACCTGACAGGGAATCGGCAACGATACGTTTACCTGTAATGAAATGGAAAGGTAATTTAATATGTGCTTCAGAAAAACAGAAAATGAATTCTAGAAAGGAAGATTTTGCAATTCTTTTTGCAATCTGCAAGTGTTTTCATTTCTCAGCGTTTGTTGCTCAGCCTTTCATTTCATCTGTATGGTAAAAATATATATATATCACTTACACAGCCTTCTACGTTATAGCAATTGAAAACGTATTATACAAATTAAGTTAATTAATTTAATTATTAAAGTACTTTTCGCATGTCCTCGTGGTGTAACTGAAAGCACGCTCGACGCGTATTCGGGAGGTCCGAAGTTCGAATCCCGGCGAAGGCACTGCGAATTTCTATAGTTTCTTGAATTCGAAAAATTCTGAAAGTTTATATTAGCTAACTAAAATCTTCCCAATGAAGAGGATTCACGACTAAGCTATCAAAGCATACTAATTCTAACAAGCGATAAGTGATAGTCAAGCGATAAGTGAACACACGCGATAAGTGATAGACAAGCGATAAGTGAACACACGCGATAAGTGATAGACAAACGATAAGTGAACACATGCGATAAGTGATAGACAAGCGATAAGTGAACACACGCGATAAGTGATAGACAAGCGATAAGTGAACACACGCGATAAGTGATAGGCAAGCTATAAGTGAACACACGCGATAAGTGATAGACAGATAACACAGACAATACCTATAACAGATACCAATTATACTCCCTTATGTCAAACTAAAAGCATTTTTTTAATACTTTGGTACATATTAAATTGTAGCATATGCTTCTTGTCCACGTATGGGCAAGAGTCATTTCTGATATTTATATATATATATATGCAGAATTGTACGTAAGCTACTGAAAATTTCCATTATCTGTGCTACAAGGCTATGCAAATCCGCTGGAAAATTTAAATATAGCCAAATTTATGAAAAAACTTAGGAAAATTCTAAGATATATTATAATTTTATAACAGTTATTTTAGGTTCTAACCTCTTTCGTATCCGTCCTAGCTTCAGCTTACAACTCCCTACCAGAATGAGTTTTTAGAATCGCGTTAAATGCAAATGAGAAATAGAATAGTATTTAAGACAAGTTTCAATGACTTCGCCAGAAAGAATAAGGATTCCTGAATGGCGCGCGTTTGCCTGTGGTATACATATCTGTAAGCTGTGGTTTACATATCTGTAAGCTGTTATTATGCTCAGCCGTATTACGTGCCTTTTGATAGCTTCGCCGGCTTATTTAATTTTACGGGCCAACTAGTTTAGAACTGTGTTAGCTTCGGCTAAACCTGTTTAGCTAGTCATTAGTTAGTTTTATTTCTTACAATTTAAACCCAAATGGGGGCTTTGCTGTACGCCCTGAGAAAGGGGCCGACTGGTAAATCTTTATTTTGAGCAAATAAAGGGTAATTAAACCTTCTTCAGTTTACGTTTCTGTTGTTTGACTTCAGCGATTATTCGCTTAGCAGTTCACTAGGCCCATAGACATTACATTTAACAAAAAGTGAGGAAACCTACATTATTGAACACACATTTAGCTTAATTTTTGACACTACAGTGTATAGCACGATCCGGAACGTAGTGATTTCGTTGTTCCAAAATCAACAACTCATATAAAATATAAGTGATTTAATTAAATGCTATGAATAAAACAGGCAAAACATCACATCAAATACTTTATTTATGACAAAAGCATCATTTCGAATCCTTCCTAATTAGTTAAACGTCATAATCGTTTCAGAAATACTAATAACTTCAGAAGGTTAAAACCAACATTCCATACCTTTATGTTCTTTCCATATTCAAAGTAAAATAAAGTAAAGTAGAGAATAAAACTGTTAACATGTCTCAATCTATACATTATTCTTTTTATACATAAAACGTAACTTATGTTGAAGACCAAGAGAAAGGGTCGAGATGCGACATAGAAATTTCTACTTATAGAATGCTGGTGCATTGTTACTTTATAATTTAGTAACTTGATCAACTTTTTCCAAGAAAATTCTTCCGATCCCAAACTTCCTTAACTCGATTTTAAAAGCTGTGATTTTAGAAGCTCCCTTTACCTCCTATTTAAACTTATAAAACGCAAACTTTCCAATTAACTACAGCCCGGAAAACTTTCGAAAATATTACTGTCCCTGAGGACATGCCACCGGGAAACGAGAATTTTCCCTTTTAAATAAGAATACGTGTCCAGGGGGTCGCGATAAAATATGTAAATCACTCGGGTGAAGGTGGATGGGATGATGAGAATTTACGCTTTACCAAGCCTAATGAGGGTTGAGTTCCAAGATACTCATGACTTATTATGCGCCTTTCTCAAGAAAGATTTGCTCGCGTGGTTAAAGGTGCTTGACAGTAACCGAAATTGTGCACCTGGTGCCCATGAACACAGAGAAAGCGACAGCTGGGAGATTTTATTATCTTGAACAACGTTTGCTAAACTCCGAGATTTAAGAATGTGAGTTTCTGAGATTTAAGAGTAAAATTGTTTTAAACGTTCTTTTGTCTGGCAGTTGACAGCATTAAAATTACTGCATTATGAATAGGGCGGTAAAATATGTGAGAAATGTTTCGATGTAAATTCGAAAGAACTAGGGAAAGAAAGACATGAATAGGCGTTGTTTTGTAAAATACAAATATTACTTAATAATATATAAAATATAGGTTATTATATAAAAATATAATATAAAAATATAGGTTATTAATTGTTTGAAAATTTCGAATCCTATTCTGTAACACCATTGAGACGAAGAATGCTTTGTGACGATCAAATAAAGCAAAAATAAATTGTTTAAATTGAACTAGCAAGTTTTTTAATCTTTTATAAGGTATTTCTCCCGCCTTCTTAGCGTGCCTTCCTGGTGTAGTGATCAGCAAGTTCGGCGTGTATTCCAGAGGTCCAAGTGTACGGGAGCCACTGTAGAGACTTTAGGTCATAACCACCTGATCTCCGTTTTCCAATCATCTTACTCCAAAATATACAAATTGAATTGCTGTTTAAGAATCAACAAGAGACGACTGGTATGGAACTTGACAAGAATATGAAACTGTGTAACTAAATTCTTGTGATCTTCATAAAAGCGACTGGCTTTTAATTCATTCACGATGCAAAGGAAGCTGAGGTTTACACCACAGCTAAAGTTTTAATTTATAACTATAAGGTATTTTCTCCCTCCTTAATGCATGCCTTCGTGGTGTAAAGTTAGCACACTCGGCGCGTATTGGGGACGTCCAGGTTCGAGTCCCGACAAGAGCACTGCTCATGTTTCACTTCTCCAGCATCAAAAAACCCTAACGACTCTAAAGTGATGCCCGAACTAAAAGGTGGTGGATAAGAATTCTTCTCCCCCAGGATTAGGCGACAGGGTCTCCTAATCCCAATCGCCCTTTAAAAGGGGAAGTATACAAGATATTTTCTCCCTCCTTTTTTGCAAGCCTTGTTGGTGTAAAGGTAGCACACTCGGAGCGTATATTCAAGGGTGTCCGCCGATAACATCGCGGCAAAAACATCGCGGACGAAAACGTCGCGGAGAAAACAACGCAAGGAGAAAACGTCGTGCTACAAAACATCGTGGGAGAAAACATCGTAAAGAGAAAGCATCGCAGTTCTAAAACATCGCGGTACAAAATATCGTCGTCGAAAATAAAGCGGTTCAAAAACTTCGCAGGTTAAAAACATCGTCGTCGAAAATATCGTGGTAAAAAATAAAGTATCTACAAATCATCGCATGACAATAACATCGCAGATATGCTTTTTTCAGGTTTTAATAATTGTAAATGGATATTCTCATAATGATTTGTGAGCGCAAGATGTAAAGAAGGATAATTTTTACTTTCACATTTTTTTATTAACTAATAAATTTTTGCTGAAAAAGTAAGAAGGAAAATTAAGCATAGAAAACTAAATGCAACTTATAGATTATACTTTTCATGAAAAATTACCAGTGAAAACTTTACAAAAAATGATTTATTAATGGCCTTTGTTAGTTAACTATGTCGGTTTAAAATTCTATTAAGTGCTATAAGTTGCATTAATTTTCTATGCTTAAGTTTCTTTTTTATTTTCTCAGCAAAAATTTATTGATTAATAAAAAATATGAAAGTAAAAATTATCCTTCTTTCCATCTTGTGCTCACAAATCATTACGGGAATATCCATGTATAGTTATTAAAGCCTGAAAAAAGCATGTTTGCGATGTTATCGTCATGCGATAATTTGTAGATACTTTATTTTTTACCACGATATTTTCGACGACGATGTTTTTAAACTGCGAAGTTTTTGAACCGCTTTATTTTCGACGACGATGTTTTGTACCACGATGTTTTAGAACTGCGGTGTTTTCTCTTTGCGATGTTTTCTCACACGATGTTTTGTAGCACGACGTTTTCGCCTTGCGTTGTTTTCTCCGCGACGTTTTCGTCTGCGATATTTTTGCCGCGATGTTTTCGGCTGTAACCATATTCAAGAGGTCCAGGTCGAAGTCCTGCTGAGGACATTGCTCATGTTCTAATTCTCCAGCACCCAAACCCCCTAATGATTTTACAGTGATGCCCGAACTAAAAGGTGATGGATAGCGATTCTTCCTCCTCAGAATTCGGCGACTGCTTCCCCTAATCCCCGGTCGACCTTTAAAACGGGGGGTATATAAGGTTACAAATGAGAGAAATACGATCCGATCCACCTGGTCTAAAAATGTAGTATATAAGGTATTTTCTCTCTCCTTTCTGCATACCTTCTTGGTGTAAAGCTAGCACACGCGGCGCTTATTGGAGAGGTACAGGTTCGAGTCCCGGCGAAGGCATTTCTCATATTTCATTTCCCCAACATTAAAACACCCTAATGATGCTACATAGCTATTATGACTCGTGAGAGCTTTTCAGTTAAAAATTAGACAATCCTTTCGGCTAAATTCGTAATGTGTTAAGGCTGAATGCTGATTATGTGTCGTTGAAAGTGTGAGTCAATTTTGAGTTCTTTGAAATGTGAGAATGTTATTACTTTATAATTTGGATTGAACATTGATCCATGAACTAAACATTTTAATGAACAATGCAAGTTGATTTTATTTCTGTTGTGATATTTATCTTTATTAAACTTAAAATCTTACACTTCATGATCAACGCAAAAGTATAGTTTCCTATGTGAGCTGTAGTTAAGGGTAATGACAGACTAAAGGTGTTTAAGTGTAAATATAGATTATATACATTGGGATTTAAAGAAAATTGGATACTATTCTGTTTTGAGGGCCGTAAAAAATCGCCAAACATCATTCCAGTTCTTCCAAAAATAATTGCGGCAACCCTAATGCAAGAAAGGAAGTATAATAGTAAATAACTATCTAAGATTGATGTTTTAATTTAGATGAAAGGTTAATTTAATATAATACGTTTTTATTATTATAATTTATATAAAAAAAGTCTAAACATGACTGAATGGAAGCATAAGAGTAAATAACTATATCAGATCATTATTATAATTTGTATAAAAATTGCTAAACATAACTGAATCGCTATTTCGCTACCGAGTTATCGCTAAAGCATAATTTCATCTCGTTGATCGTTCAAACATAATTTTCTATAATGAATGATGCTTTTTCTTTGAAAAAATTCTCGGCAAAGTGCAGAATCGCCCACTTACCTTGTTTGCCGCTTTTTACAAGGGCAAAAAACAATTGGATTTTTGTCAATTTTCTTTTACTTTTTAAGTGAAAATAGGTCGATGTGTACATAGATATAGTCAAGGGTGTGCTAAGTGCCATTTTTGTGCAATTCTGGGATTTTTTTAAAGTGAAACTAGGTCGATGTGTACATGGATATCGAGTTATATGTGCAATTCTTAAATACGCGTCAAGCAGTGGGTGATTCTGCACTTTACTCCAAATTCTATTGCAGACTTTTCGTCATGGGCAATTCCCAAATTGTTAAATCCATATGATATCAAAAAAGGATTTAAAAATTAACCTAGTATTTCAATGGCGTCTTAAGAAATGTAGGACTATATAAACTTACGCAATCTGAAATCAGCGCGTATGCTAGATTTGGCGCGCTGTTAAATGGGCGCGTTTGCTAGATTTGGCACTTTTGCGCATACATTTTCGCTGCCATTTTTTTACGGTCCTCAAAACGGAATAGTACCGAAAATTGTACTAAACACTGGAGACTTCAATATTTCTTTCTAGAAGCTGTATCCCGGTGTAAGGAAAAATATCTTAAATCCAAAAAATCAAGTACATGTACATGCTAATCACACTTATGCGATCTTGCCCCTTTATTCACATTATTTATTTATTGCCCCTCACACAAATGCTCCTTTATTGCATATAAAAATAGACTACGAAAATTATTCAAGTGATAATGTTTAAAGCACCTTCTATTATGTGTTATTTTAAAAGAGGCGCTTCAAGTTCCCACTGGCCTTCCTCTTATTAATCACAGTAAAGTATGTCGTCATCACCGCAGAGGGTTTAGGAGATTTTAGACACGCCTGTGTCTTCCGTATCAGTCATTGGTTAAAGATAGACTGAAGGTGGAGGCGGGAGAAATTGACATTTTTTGAAATGCTTATGCTAAAGTAACAGACTGTAATATTTCAAGGCATAAGATTTTAATTTAATGTAATTTTTGAATATAATATAGTCTATGATATAATACATAGTATAATTATATATATAATACATATAATATAATTTTTGAAATTAATATATAATATGTAATATAATTTTTGAAAATCTGCTTCATTGTGTCGTAGTCCGAATTTTATTCGTTTTTTAAATCCGAAACTTAAACGAATTGCTAGAACATTAATCTCTTGAAAGCTGAGTTAACATATACTAATATTGTACAGACATAACTAGATGCATTAAACATGAATTACGTATTCAATAGTAAAGACATTCATTACTGCTTGTTATGCTGTGCGGAAATGGTTGAAATAACAATACCTGGTATTAAAATTGAAACTAGTACTGCCTTTTATAACGTGATTCCCGCAATGCATAAAACTAAATACTGAAAAAAAAAAAAAAAAAAAAAAAAAAAAAAAAACCTTAACAAGAGAACAAGATGAAGCAAAGTTATATTCAGAATTAATTAAACTGTCAAACAATGACGAAAATGAGAAGATTGCAATCGTCGTTAATAATTACGATCTTAAGTTTCATTGAGACCGTAATATTCATAAAAGTTCTGCAAGCACACTGTTTCGCTTATTACGTAAAAGGTTCATTTTTTTAAAACTTTTATAATGTTTTGCAAGTTTTAAAGCCTCAGTTTGACGGTTATATGACTAATTCAGAATCACCATACCTGATTCTTTGACATGATAAGCAAGTGTGTCACCAGAAATCTTAAAAATGCTCACCAGTAACCAGTGATAATCTAACCAGAGACAATCTCATTAGACAATAGGGTGACTCTGAAAACACTTTTAAAAAATTTTTCTGTCGCTATACCCCGGAAACGTTACCTATCGCCTATCTAAGCAAAATTTTAAAAAAAATCAAGTAAAATTACAATTTTTATTCGCGCATCGCAATTGATATTTTCAAAAATCTTGAAATTTTTATTTTTTTGTCAATTTTTATAGCTTCTAAACTCAATACTATCGAAACTCTCTATATAGGTTTTAATATGAATTTGGGGCATGAGGAACAGGAAAAAAATGTAGTCCGTAGAAAATATTATTTATTTTTTTGCGCAAAATCTAAAAAAAAATAATAATAATTGTAAAGATAGCAACATTTTGTAATTTTTGCTTCAAATCTTTTGAAATGGTGACTACATTTATCAAATATTTTGCATATTGCATTGTCTAAATATAATGTGCAATTGTGAATATTGTGTGTATTATAAATATGTGTCAACTGATTCAAACAACTCTCACGTAGCTGATAAAAACAAAATATGAAGGGAAAAAACTCTGATAACAGAAATAATTTGCTAAATCATTCTGTTCAAGTCTACTACGTGGTCTGTAATTTGACGCAAGAAAGGACGACACGGTGATAATTAAATCGAATTCAAAGCATTTTTGAAGAACTGAAAAAGAGGACTATTATTCCCTCATACAAGAGCCAGAATCGAGATATATCGGCCATGTTCTCTACAGGACATTTTAAAGACCTCTAACATAACTTTTCATTTGACTATAAATGAGATTTCTCTTGAAGAAATGCTTTTGTTACGGAGTGATGGAACTGTAATTAATACTAGTGTGAAAAATGGTGTTATCCACCTTGTAAGAACCACTTGCTTATCTTTTAAGTGGCAACTGTACGTGTAGGAACTACACAGAAGGATTAAAAGTACCCTTTATTAAACATGGCGTCTAACACACAACACCTCACTCGGGCGGTAACTGAAGTAACAAGAACTAAACTAAAAATTTGGAGATATTAACAAGTAGTGGAAATTCTCTACAGGGCTCAGAAAACTCCTGTTACTTAAAACCGCGTCGAAAACTAGTGGCAGCAAAGTAAAAGCTGTTATGCCACTTAAACCAGCATTAAGACCATTGCCCAAACTCTCTCACTTTCCTTCTAGAACTCAGCATTTAAACGTTTTCTCCTCAAGGTAGAATTTGCATTCCTTCACGCGCGCTATCAAATTTAAATATTCTGGCATTGACAATTAGGGGAATGAAAGCTTATAGGAAAGCTTAAAATTAAATTTAACTTGTAAGTTAAAATAAATATAAATCCCTACAACCTGATTGAATTGGGCGTTGGGAGCCCACTGTAGTGGGCGACATGTCTTCTACATTTCAATGAACTGCAATTCCGTTTTCTATTTCATGATTTGAATGGTAAGGGCCAAAATCCTTCAGTGGACCGACCGTAAAAAATTTCGCTGGCTGCGAAAATCTTCCACTGGTTCGATTTGAACTAGTTGAATTATCTGCTCCTCAAGTTGAGAGAGAAATGTTAAGCGAAAATCAATTTCATTTATTTGATACTTCTATTGCCGTAAGGACAGGCAAAAAAAATTAGAAGATTTACTAGCTCATGATCTGGGTCTACTGTCAAGGCTTAGGTGAGCTTAGTAAACATACTAAAGAAATTAGGCAGTTTATAAATTTATTTTGAAATATATAAAGTAGTATATTATGTAGTTCAAAATAAAAACTAGTGCAAATTCCTGAGACGGTCTAAAGAAAGTTTTTGAAACCATCAGAACATCAAAATTGACTGCAACTCATCAATCCAGTAACTTAACGGAATTCAGTCTTTCTTTCATCCCGAAAATTTGATACTTGCATTATGGGTAAATTAAGATATATCAGAACACAACGGCTGTTCCGATTGTTGAGAGCTCGATCACTTTCTAAGGGAAAGACTATTCGAAACTTTAACTTGCCAAAACTTAACTTCGGAGTAACAGGCTACGTCATAATAATTTAGTAGGATATTTGCAATATCTCTTCTCCTTCTCTATTAGAGAATGTCATAGACAGGGACACTAAAAGTCTATTAAAACTGGACAACGTCGAACCAGATTTTTCTAAACTTCGCTTTTCACACCCAGGCTGAAGAAAGGTGTATCAAACTTGTGACAGAAGCATCTAAAAAGATGGCTGGCGATGAAGCGAGAGACGGTTTGGTTAGGCCAAAGAATCTCTAAGGAGATTCTTTGGTTAGGCCGACCCTCCTATCAAGATATATTTTTCCAGAATTTTCCCACAAAACTAACTTTCAGGTGCACTCTTTTGAATAAGAGAATTAAAAATGATAAATATATTCACCATTTACTTACAAAGAATGAAAAGTAAAATTATCAGAATTTGCAAAATACTGCCCTTTTAACAAAAAATTATGTTTGAGCTCTTTGCCCTCAAAATAAATAATTTTAAGTTACAGGTTTCAAATGTTTTTCGTGTTCCTCACGCGCCTAAATTCACATTAGAAACAACATTTTTATAATGGTAAAATTATTAATCATAAAAAATTGGCAAAAAGCAGCAAAATTTCGCTAGTTTTCAAACTTTTAAATACAGTGCTCAAACGCAAGATATATTTTTATTTCATTTTATTTCATTTTGCACAGATAGACGATAGGCAACTTTCCTGGGGCATAGCGATAGAAGAATAAGCTCCCTCCCTGCTGAATCCCGATTGTTATCCTTTATCCCAGCGGTCTGAGACTGAGACTCCAATTGGATATGCGATCTGAACACAGCTGAAGGGTAAGAATTTTGTCTTTTTTTTTTATCTTTTCTTTTTCTTTTCTTTTCTTTTTTTTTTTTTTTTTTTTTTTTTTTTTTTTAGAAAAATGAAAATGTTTAATCAGCAACTGATTATTAACTGAATTTTAAATTTCGTTCGTTAAAATATTTATCAAAGCTTACATAAACAATAATAATATCAACGCAAAGGAAAAAATTCATATTTATATTTATTTTTACTAGAAATTTAAAGCTTAGTTAGTAACTGTAAAACATTTTTGTTGGTTGCACTTTGTAAATTAAGCAAAATGACAGATAAATATTAATATTTTAGACTGATATTTATTGCATATAATTCTAGTAGGTTTAATTATTCGTTAAATAAAACCTTATAAACTATAACTTTAATTAACATTTAATGACTTAAAATACACACAAACAAATTATGAACATTTTCCAAGTGTGGCAGAACTTAAGGATAAGTAATGATAACCTCTTTCTCTTGTTTATTTGATTTTTCTTTCCAACAAAAATTTAAATACCATATATTTCAAAAACGTCTTTATTTTTTACTAAAGTTTCGCACAGAACGACGTTTAAAATTCTCGGATATTTTTGTAGCCTTGGAAAAACATTAATAGAAATAATTTTCTATTACTGTAGATGCTCCTCTGCTACTCGAGTTCTTTTATTCCATTTAATTCTATTTCATTTTTCGAGTTTCTTACTGTTAAAAAATGCAGTTCAGGTATATAAATGTATTGTCAAACAAAGAGATGAAGTGAAGAATTTCGTAACTCGACATGTTCTTTTTTCTCTCGAAAAACACGGATTAAACACTAATCAAATCTGTAACTTCATACTTTGAATGAGATTTATATTACACTGTAAATTAATTTACTAAATTTATACATTATCTTCTGCGTTATTCACGCTCGTTTTTAATGCTAATAAAAATAATGTAAACTTAGACCTTCAAATAATTCAATTCATGAAATCTTTACAATATCGTTCTAGCAACAAATACATAATTGATATGTACTCACAAGCCGCATAAAATTGTTTCGGGCTCGTGTCTCGCCTGGGGACCACTGGCTTATTTCATTATTTAACTTGCCGCTTCAATAAAATTTTAGTTCCCAATGAAATGATTTTTTAGTTATCTTCGAACATATCTAGTGAGGATATTACTGTAAGGAAAGAAAACTGTTATTTTTCCTTTTGATGATTACATATATGTATAATGAAAAAGCCTGATGTGTACACCACATGACTTCCTTGTACGGAATATTAAATTATACGCATTTTTTCTTGCATTCCATTTAAACTTATTGGATTAAATTAAATCTACTTCGTCGATAGCGCATAAACCACAATAGAATTAACGCACTCTTTAAAATTCACTACATTTATTTACCATATCGACACTCTGGCGTTAGGTTCACTTAACATTATTAATAATTATATACTTAAAAGCATCTCATCTCATTCATTTTTATGACACAGAATGCACAAAATTTATATTATCTGAAGAATTAGCTAATCGTTGCCACATGCTCCATTAAAATACTATAATAAATCTAAAACGATGTATAAAATAAATTAAACAAGCAAACAAACAAACAAAAAAATGAAACGGTTTTTTACAGACAATTTTAGCACTTCTCATTCAAGTAATTCAGTTCTCACTTTACGACAAGGCAAAAATACATAAAATCTCAAAATAACTATATTAAAAATTACGAAGTAAATGTTAAATAGTTATTTCCTCGAACACATTCCACAATGGAATAAGCATGATTTAATTCGCAATAATAAAAGAAGGCGTTATCATTGTTGTTGCGAAACTTAGTTTCTCTATATTGGCAACAAATCCACTATTCTGCTAAGTTTCAAATGTAAACAAACATGGCTGCTAATGTAAAAATAATTAGGCTTAGCCGCACTTAAACAACTTTTAAATTGTGGGTAACTCTACAAATATTGCATGCAGATTTACTAAAGGCATAAGAAAACTCAATCGGAAGTTAAGAACAATATAATTCAATCATTTTTAAAGCAAAAAATTCATAATTTCAAACCATATAGGAATAAAGAAACTGAGATTACTGAGCCTTGTAAAAGAGTGGATATATATATATATATATATATATATATATATACACACACTTTTGGTACGGCCGATTGCAACCAAAACCGGAGGTGAACACCTACATGTTATAGCAATCCTATATACCAAATTTCTACGATCTGAGGCTACTCGTTTTCAAGTTATGCGAGATATATACATACGAACGTTAGCATAGACGCCAAGAAAAATTCTCTTCAAAATTCATTTAAAATCAGTTTTATAATTTTTTGGGAAAAACGAGTCCTTTATTCTGTCCTCACGTACAGATGTCATGCATAAACATCGTTAAATTACATTCGATAGCGGTCAAAACGGATATTTTCGGTGAAATATGATACCCGAATTTTTTTGCGATTACAATACTTCCTTTTTACTTCGTACAAGGAAGTAAAAAACAATACAAAAGAAATTCAAAGACTAACGCAATTATGCGCTGAAAAGTGCAACAACTGCTGCTAATATTGCAAAACAGAACACTAGTAAATCCATTGTATATTCAACCTCAAGCATGAAAATTGTTTACACAAGAAATAAACATTATGAATAAAAATAAACTAACGGAGTCAGAGCTGAGCTAAATATTAAGCAAATGCACAGAAACAAAAGCAGTACAAACCTAAAAGTGTAGTAAAGCCGAAAGGGAAGTGTCAAAAATAAGAAAATGAAATACGTGTATAAAGAATTTACATCTCTCGCCACATTTTGCCGTTTGGTGTGACAAGAGAAGTAAATGAAATAGTCTATTTTGTGAAATGGCAATGACACAAAGGTTTAAAGTATAACTCAGAAAGTTCAATAAGCTACAAAACAGGCTATGTTCCTATCTGTCCAACTCCTACAGGCTGGAAATAAAATGACCAAAGCTGCCTAATTTCCAAGAATCTCCCAAATCCAAATAATTCCACAGAAACAGCATAAGAACCATTCATTTGATTAAAATATAAAACATATCATAGCAACATTATAATGTCATAAGAGCTATCTGTAGAAGAAATTTTGGATTATCTTGCAATATTATTCACATGACTCTTAATATGACTTGTTCACCCATTGAAGCTTTGGATTATTCAGTTAATAAAAATCACTCGTGCTTCATGGGAGACGTTCGGAAACAAAGTGGCTCAGTTTTACATTACATGTGGTGAAAAGCATGAAACCATTCACAAAGCCGGAATTGCAATTTAGGTTGAATCTACTGGTGTGAAGCGAATTTATTGCTCAGTCGTCGACGGACATGTTTGTAAATGCTATCTACTCTTCACATCACAAATGTGGAAACCAAGGAATTTCGTGCAGTGAACACATTCGTTAGAATTTTGCGAGGTATCGAAACTGGGACAAACTGCTGATATTCGTAAGTTTACGGATTCAGCTAAAACTTCAAATTTCATCGTCTTTTTTTTATCAATGTAATTAAGAAAGTTAAGTATTAATAAATATTTACGACACAAAGATTGTCAAATTTAATTTATTATTAGCATCAGTATGGATTTCATTTACCTTGACTACAATTAGTTTTCATTAAACTATCAACCCTTTCGCGCCGACTAATTACGTATACGTGTCAGCAAGAAACGCACTCGTTTCCCGGCCGGGACGCTGGCGTGCCAGAGCGTTTTATCGTTCACCCCCGGCCGTCACACATTTGTGCCAGTGTCCTGGAACATTATAAAAACTATAACCTTTCGCACAAGATGGCATTGTATGTCCATATTGTTTCGGATACATGTAGATTTGGCCTTCTGCTCAAAATGAGAGTAGCATGTCACAATGTAAAAATATTTGGATTTGAAAATAATACCTGTAACTGTCTACTTTTATCGCAGAAGAAAGTAATATTACTGTATCTGTTCTTACGTAGATTTTAATATGCAAACTCTGAATACAAATTATTATCTGTTCATAATTGTATACACCGCATAATTTTCATCTTTTGATTCTGAAAATGTTACGAATAAAGCGTAAAAATAAGAGATTAACTATTACGTATTACCATACGTAAAGCTAATATAATTTTCATTTGTAATACTGTTCATTTTTGTAATACTGTTCAGTACGTGTAATAACAGTTTCAAATCCTTGGGAATGGAATACTGCAAGGGGAGTTTGCTATTTTATTCGTGTATGATGTAAATAAGTCTCAATTGCATTTAGAAAAACTTCAAAACGTTTCCTTCTTTGGGTAAATAGTTATTATGCAAATTATTCAAGTACATTTTTTAAAAAAATAGCTTTTTTTTAAATTAAAATATGCTAATAGGTGCATAAGTATTTAAGTAAGTGAAAATAAATTAAACTATAAATAATATTAATTTTGAAAATAATGAAAATATGATAATTTTTGCTTAAAGATGGCCTTTACGGCAGCAATCATGAGGAATATTATATACATAAATAGATTTTTGTATTTATATTTAAACTTACACATATTTTAGATTTGTCAAAAATTATTGCGTTCATAGGGTATTTTTCTTTTATCACGTCCAAAATTAGAAAAATAGTAATTAAGTTAGTAATTAATATCTTTAAAAACTTCCTCTTAAATGTAGGCATCAGATTATATTAAGCACGTATGGATAATAAGATATAAGTTTGCACATAAGAACTTGTGTTATTACCACTAGCTTTTGCAACAGTTAAAAAAATTTACATGCTTCAGAAAACAAGTTCAAAGTTGACCCAGAACAATTTCTTAATGAAAACCAAATTAAAGTAAATAAAACTGTCTTCCTTTATAAGTCCCATCTTGTGTTTTCACATATATGTCATACTTTTTTCTTTCGAATAGCACATAGCCATTTTTACTCTGGGTTTTTGCTAAACTTGTGGAATGCAGGCCAGAATGTTGATTTCACACTTAAATCAAATTTTAGAAACCCCTGTTTAGTTTAAAAGACAGGACACATATCTAACCTTGAAAATGCATTAAGCAAACTTGTAAATCCATTATTAAATAATATGACACTTATATTTGTTCCAAACATTGGTGTTGCTATAAAATGCCATTACAACATTCATCGGCAGTTTGAGTTTTACCTTGGGTTCCTTTTCTAAACAGCTTTTGTTTACACAACTCCATGTATGTGAGTATGCCAAACATTTAACGACGGATTTTTGCTTTCTCCCTATAGCACGCTCATATTTGCACCGACTTGTAGATCCAGGAAGACACTGAAGAAGAATGGTTATTATAAAACAATGTATCTATTACAATCTGCTGCACCTAAGCTAGATTTCAAAAAAAAAAAAAATATTTGATTGCAATGTTAAAATCTCTACATATAATAAAAGAAAGAGTCTCTGTGTCTTTTTTCACTCGTGCTGCGCGTCAGCTAATAGACCCAGGGTTATCGGAATTTGGTATATAGGTGCATCTAGACGAGCCAGTGCACCTCGAAGCAACTTTTTCAAAATTGGAATCATATTTTTTTTTAATTTTACCTTTTCGGTTTTATCGCATCCTTTTGAATAGTTTCTTTCCTTTCGAAATGTGGTTTTAGCAACAAATTTTCATTCAATTTTATACTGGACTGCTGACTGTTGAAAATCAGCACTGTTGCCACTTGAAAAAAATGAGTGCGATAATTCCTTTCAGTTTTTAAATTTAATGTTTCTCTTGGATACAGGAAGTTTGTTGAGAGAAGGCAACGGGAAGTCGGTTAATTTATTTATTAGGATAATTAATATTTGAAAAGCTGCTCCTTTTAATTTGCAAAAGAATTATACTACGCTATATCTATCTTGCACTTTAGATACCATTCCATATTGTTTATTTTGGTATAAATAGTACTAAGTCAAGCATTTTGCCGGTATTAATCGATAGTGCAGTGACACATCCATGCAATGGTGAATATTCTTTCCGTTGCCATGGCCCATATAGAGATACATTATCCTCTGCCTCGCTTTTAGCAGAAAGCTTAGTTTTGTAAGTTTTTATAATGTCGTCAGAAGAGCTTTCGGCATTCAGTCATTTGACATGGAAGCAACAACACTAAAATGCCTTTTTTTAAGATTTTTATTCCAGGTGTTTTGTAGAAGCATTGATTAGTGAATGTAATGCTACTTAATATCCTTTTGTTGTAGATATGCCTTTTACAATTATCCTCGTACAAATATAAGGCTAGTGTTAATATCCGATGTCTTCCCATTTATCCAGATAATGAAAATGCATTTTCTTAAAATTACATTCTTTGCAACTCGATGAAAAGTAATTGGAACTGAGAATTTCTGGTAAGCAAAACCTGATGATAAACAAATCTGACCGAAAAATAGCGAAAAAATATTGATTATAATCGAAATGTCAACAACCCGGTTGCCTGTAGTTTTATTATTTGCATCTACTCATGACAGCCCAGTATCATCACACGGCGTTTTTGCGTCACATATGTCAACTGTAACATTTTCATGTAATTGTTATCAGAAAATTTCCCTTTACAGAAAGTTTAGATGTGAATTTAACCATTATAGATAGAATTTAAATTTTCAGAAATTACAAAGAAATAGCTTGAAAATTCCCAAAACTGGCAATCACCTTTCTAAGCACAAGAACATGAACATTAGCTTGTTGTCAAGCTAAATACGAAATTCAAAGAAAATATATTGATAGATTTCTAACATATATTATAACATACCTAAAATTAGTATAAAGGTCCAAAAATAAAATAAATCACAATGAAAAATGAGGTTTATAAACAAATAGGTCCTCTCAAATGCCCATTTCCAGTTCACAACAGTGAAATATCTGGTTAATGCTGTTACACAGAAATGTTTACAATTTCAGTACCAACTAACCTATCAACAGGCAAACACTTGTATTTGAGAGCTAAAGGTATATTCCTTGAATTAAAGTGATAAAAAATAATTAATTCTCATTAAAAGTCATTCCTTATACGATATATAGGAGTTAAGGTAATACATATTTTACCCACCCTAACCAAGCAAATATTTTAAAATACTAGGTCCGGCTATTAATTTCCAGAACTGACGTAAGTGTAAGAGAACAAAAAGTCTGGAGATGGCACTAATGATTGCATATTGAAGAGCATTTTCTTGCGCATGTGGAGTGCAATCGGCGCCATTCTGAAGTAAGTGGTTCTCGTGGAAAGGCGCATTAAAACGTAGCTCTTAAATTCCTATTGTCGAAGTGAAAATGGAGCAAAGAATTAAATTTTGCTTCAAATTGGTCAAGAAAGCTGCGGAAACCTACGAAATGTTAAAACAAGTTTACGGCGAGGAAGCATTATCCAGCTCAAGAACTTTTGAATGGTTTAAACGCTTCTGGGGCGGGCTCGAAAGTGTCGAAGATGATCCACACACAGGTCGGCCGCAGTTCGTACGCACGCCAGAAGCAATTGAAAAAGTTCGCGATATGGGAAAATGTGATCGTAAATTGACTATTCGAGTACTCGCCAATGAATTCAACATGGACAAAGAGACGGTTCGGCGAATTTTGACGCAAGACCTCGCCAAACGCAAGATTTGTTCCAGATTCGTTTCTCACCATTTAAGGGACGAACAAAAGCAATTGAGACTGGACGCATGTGGCGAACTTATCGACAACGCTGATGCTGACCCTGCGTTCCTGGATAGGATAGTCACGGGAGACGAGTCTTGGTGTTATCAATATGACCCTGAAACCAAGCGTCAAGGCTCCGAATGGTGGTCTCCAAGTTCACCAAGGCAGAAAAAATTTCGATTAAGTCCAAAATCAAGGTCATGTTAATCGCTTTCTTCGATTGCGATGGACTCATTCATCATGAATTTCTTCCTCCTAACATGACTATGAATGGACAGTCCAACACAGAAGTTCTTGACCGACTTCGAAAACGAATTCGTAGAGTGAGGCCTCATTTTCAACAAAATGGGAGTTGGCTACTGCTACATGATAATGCCCGCCCACACATTGCGTTGCCTGTCAGGCAATTCTTAGCCCAACATGGCGTCGTTGAAATGTAGCATCCACCATACTCTCCAGACCTGGCACCCGCAGACTTTTTCCTGTTTCCTAAGCTGAAAAATTCGCTGAAGGGAACAAGATTTCAGGATGTCGAAGCCATCAAGAAAAGTGCAACGTCACTATTAAAGAGCATTCCAAAAAGAGGACTTAAGGAGATTCTAAAAAGAGAAGCATTCCAAAAAGTAATGGTTTAGAAAAACTTCTTTCCAAAATTTGTACAGCCGAGCACAGACGTGCATTAACGTTGATGGGGATTACTTTGAATCGTATTAAATGGGTATGGGTTTAACCTTTTTTTCTTCTGAGTTATTCCATGAGTCCTGGAAATTAATAGCCGGACCTTGTAGTATGCAGCCTTAACATTACTTTAACAAGGTAATTTTGAATTTAACAAAATAAAGAATTAGGTTTTTCACAGAGTTTTCAATTTTGCCTTAATTATGCACATAATGCGTTAACCGAATTACGCATAATTTGACTCGATATAGCATTCTATTAATTTATATATATCATTGCAACTATTAACATTACTTCAGCATTTTTCAGACTTGCAAGGAGCTCTAAAATTCTTTCCTTCTTTCTCCATAGAAAAATTTAGAACTAACTTCCCCAATAATTTTTATTTAACATAGCCCAGAAACTTAATCACTGTAATCAGTTTGGCTTATGCTTTCTTTGCGCGGAAAGGTAAATATTTAATGCCTTATAGTAAACTCTGAAACAGCTGTAGCTCGTCTTCTATTTCTGATAGGTTTTCTGAAGGATGTTTCGAACAAAATCATAATATTTTCGAACCAAGTCCTTAAAACAATTTATTTAAAAGCATTCTCGCTTTCTAGTATATCTTTTTTATCCTACCACCGTATGCAAATTTAATATTATCTTAAAAAAGATAAACATTTAAACGAATTGATGTTGAAAGGCAAGTTTTAGCAAGATAACTTATTTCTATTGCTTTTGCGGTGATGTAATGCAGAAAGTTTTTCTGTTCAAGTTATTTCAAGCACTTCTGCACTTGCATAAGCTTATCCACGGAATTTGTGTACACGGGGAAAAGTAATTGTTTAGAAAAGCAATTCGCTAATGCAGTCATAAAATGATGAATGCCAAATAAAGCAGATAAAACGCTACACGACGCTCTATACTTTTTGAAGGAATTTCAAATTATAATATTTTCAAAGAGCTACATTTTCCCTGGCTCTAAAATTATCGTTTATCTGCATACATATGAGAATACTGGGCAATAGCCAAAAATCATCAATAAGAAACCTTACATAAACGCATGTGAATTTTAAGTATGAAATTAGCATTTTTATCACACGACAGGGGTTTTTGATGAAGCATATTGCTTCCTAAAAAAACAGAGGTTTTTATTATTTTTCGAGTATTCGTGTGCTTAAACTGCAAAGCAGCATTTACCTGTATTTTTATTTGTTTATATAGATTTAAACTTACTTAATATTTGTTTCAAATTTTTAGAAATATTGATTTCTTTTTATTCTTTGCTCATTTTTTTACTATCAGTTAACCTTTGAAAAACATTATTAAATTTTTGCATTTTCATTGATATTTTAGATCTAACAGAGTTCGTGACTTAAATTTTCGTGAAAGGTATTTCTAGGCTTCAGTTTGTTAATTATTGGCCTAATTAGGCATTTCTACTTATAAAGATTCTCTAAATAATGTGAAGACATTTCTGGGAACCATTTCACTGCTGAAGCTAGTTCATATAATCGATCTTGTGCTCAGAATTTAATCATATCAACAATATCTCTAAAATTCAAATTTGGTGAACTTATTGCTCGACATAATGACTTGCAATGTATTCTTTTAAATTGAAAATTGTAATTTTGATAACTTCATTTCCGAAGACCAAATTAACGCTATTTACAAACAGTTTGATGGTTTATGATCGTAATTCTTCTGCCATTCCGTAATAAATAATCTTAGCATTTTTACATCCCGTCAGCTTTATACATACATAAGTGACGTTGCAGTCCAAAATTTCATAAATGATTTTTTACAAATAAGCCGAATTAGGATCCCCACAACACAATTTTACTACTTTTAGATGACTAAATTTAGATGATGTTTTCAGTATGTGTGTGACGATTTTCGCTAACGAATCTTATATCAAACTGTCGAAAAATTTCAGTTTCCTAATTTAAGTTTTCTGGATTCATATTAAAACTTAATTTGCTTTTGGGTATCACAGGACAAACGGAAGTCGTATTTAATTTTATAGGCCAAAAAGGCCTGTTTACATAAACGGGACTTTGAGCCAAAACATGTTCACTTCAAATGAATGGCTCCGCTAACGGAAAAAAAAAGGCACTTGGTATTTTATTTCCTCTCGCCAATCTATATTAATAGTATTCCGTTTCTGTACAGATTCATGGATTTGGGTGATTGACGACAACTTTTGATGAAGAATCAGACACAATTTATTTAGGCAATATTACTCAGGGCAGCTGCAAAATCACGTTTACAGTCGTCGAAAATCTATTACAAAAACGTTGAAACAATCAGCAACACAGCCTTCAGGCTATCAGGTTATAACGGTGAAGCTTCATGGCAATGCACCAGAGTACAGCTCCCGACTCGGTTCGGTCCTTCTCGGAACTCAACGTACTTTCGAGACTCTTCACGCTACAACTCGCGATGCACTCGACGACACATTCGATAGACTCGACGATGCACTCGCTAGACTCGAGATACTCTCGACGACCAATTCGACACTAGACTGATGATCAGCTCGCTATACAAGGCACTGTCTGATTGACTCCGCATGCAGTCAGGGTTTATACAGCTTTTGGGCTGCGCCTTAGAGAACAATCTGGTCCAAACCGGTAAGAATTCGTTCTAGAAGTTTCTCCCTCCGTCTATGGTATATTTCCAATTTTGCCGCCAAATGGATGATTTCTCGCCAAATATCGTAATCCTGCCTTCCCTTGCCATTTTTTGGCAATACTAAACCTTTGCGGAGAAGCTATCTTACCGTGGCTGGACATTTCGTAACAATAGGTAATAGAGGTAAAGTTTTCAGTTCAAAAATTCGATAGTGAGTTTTCACTGAAAGCTCTCAAATTAGGGGTCTCTTTAGCAGGATTGTACTAATTTTATAAATATGTCTATCGGGGTGTGGCGATTTTTTCGTTCACGATAACCCATAAAATCCAAATGTTTGAGTTTCAGAATATAATCCAAAACTTTTCTTTTTTAGTATTTAATACTTCTATATCAATGAGAACAACATATTAGACTTTTTCTAAAATTAGTAAAATGGAAGTGATACTTTACTTAAAACTCTGAATAGATCTCCGTGAAAGAATATATTATGATATAATCTAAAATTTCTAACATTTGCTATTTAGAACTTGTTGATTAAGAACACTATATTTGATTTTGACTATATATGAGAAACTGGAAATGACAATTCAAAAACAACTATTGCTTTATTTCATAGTGATCTCGGAAGCAAGGTGATCAGCTGCAACTGTTTACTGATACTTAAATATCGCGATAATTGCAAGTAAATTGATTTAGATTTGTTGATACCATAGAAATAACACAGAAGAAAATTTAATTATTGTATGCGTTACAACGTATTTAGTTTAAATGTATTAAACAACTTAATTTTCTTTAATTACAAATTAATTAATTTATATCTTTTTCAACTTCCCAATAGAACAGAATTTTTAATATAAAAAAATTAAGTGACAAGCATTTGATTCTGTTGATATAAACTTAAAAAAATCAATTTCTACACATGGCTAATTATACCAAATATAGTATAATCTAGAATTTCTTATTACAGACTGTCGTATTTACTGGAACAGCGAGACGTAGCTCACAAAAAAGTAAACAAAATTCCACAAAACGAACTATACGAAAGTAGAGACCAACAGACAAACAAACTGTAAAAGTTCTTCTGAACTCATGTAATTTGTGTGCCTTATATACTAAAACAACAAAAATAAACTCAGCATACATGTAAAAGAATGTAAGAATTTAATAAACGACAGTAAATTCTTTTTGGAAGCTTATATGGAACGCTTGAGGAATAAAAGACAAATAAGAAGCCAAAGGCAATTTCTAAGGGAACGGGAAAAAGAAGCTATAAACACTAGGGCAACATGATAAACTTTGATCCTTACAGAGCAAAATGCTTGAATCCATCAAAATATTAAAAAAAGTTTTATTTTTCTTAATGTTTTCTTTTTCGTATAAATCCAATCCACTTGATAAGTACGTGATATGTAATTTAATTAATATTGTAATATGTACAAACTCTAGCAACCTATTTTTATGAAAAGTGAATTAACAGAAAATTATTCAAATAATTCACCACGTTTTAAAATGAATATGTAAAATAGTCTTCCAACCAAAAAGAGAGCTGTAGATAATGAGGATCTATATATTACTACAGTT